>NC_134711.1:146174104-151174104 GCF_049634645.1 Pelodiscus sinensis
AGTTGGGCCATGGTGCAACTGCTTCTGGACTGGGGCCACAGTACTAAAAGTAGCATCACAGCCCTGGCACCAGCCCCAGAACACAGGACAGCCACCCACAATGCTACCCTGCCCGGCAGGTGCAGGTGTCAGGAAGGCAGAAGGTGAGGGAAGGGGTAGGGCAATAACTAAGGGGAAGATGGGGGTGAGGACAGGAAGGGGCTTGCACTGAGGGGAGAGCAGGGAGGGAGAGGGGCAAGAGGAGACAATGAGGGGAAAGGGCAGGAGGAGCAGGGGTGGGAAGGAATGAGAAGGAGTCAGTGGGGGTGTGAGAGGGGAAGGACAATGGGGGCAAGAGGAAGAAAGAGAGGGCAGGAGTGGGTGCCAGGAGAAGAGGCATTGAAAGGAAGGGTGGGCATAAGGAAGGCAGAGGTTGGAGCAAGTCATGTTTGAGGACACAGAAGGGCATGAGGAGAACTGGGGCAGAGGGTGGTGAGGGGGTGGGTAACAGTGTTCCCTCTAAGCTGAGGGGAGGAGGGGGCAGGGAGAGAGAGAGAGCACGTGGCACAGCTTCACAGGTGATTAATTAGACCGGCCCAGTCAGTCAGAGCTCTGTGACAGAGCTGACTGACTGGGCGGGTCTAATTAATCACCTGTGAAGCTGTGCAGCCCTCCCCCCCCCCCATCCACTTAGACAGAGCTGACTGACTAGGTGGGGCTGATTAATCACCTGTGAAGTTGTGCTGCCTTGCAGTTTAGAGGGAACACTGGTGGGCACCAGGGAGGAAGAGGACAAGGGGCGCAGGCATTGGGGGGGAAGGGCAGGGGCAGTGAGGAAAAAGGAAAGTACCAGGAGGGTGCAGGGGTAGGGGAAGGTACAGGTGCCAGGTAATTGTGGGGGTGAAGCAGAGGGGCATACATATGGAGGGGAGGGATGGGCACCAGAGGAGAGAGGCAGGGCAGGTGGGTAGAGGGAGGTGTTAGGAGAGGGGATGGGGAGGGGGCTAGTGGAGGGGTGGACTCAGGGGAAAGGGCAAGAGCAGAGGTCAGAGAGGATGGGGAGGTGGGGCAAGTCCCAGGAGGGCTGAGGTGAGGGAAGAGGGCAGGAACCAGGACAGCAGAGTAGGGTGAGGGGTGGGGGGCAACAGTAGGCACTAAGGGAGCAAATGGGGCAAGGAGAGTGTGTAAGACATGGCAGCAGAGGGGCGAAGGGAGAAGTTTATAACTTGGGTGCCACAATGACACACATCTGAACAAGTGCACATGACCTCAATATTCGTGCACAAGAAAAAACTCACTCTGCTCATGGATGAAAAGTCCTAGAGGGAACACTGCTGGAAAGGTATCCTCCATGCCAGAGGATACCCCATCATCTGGAAGGAGATCCCAACTATGGTATCATTTCCCTCCGCTCATTCAGATGTTCTCCTCCCTGGGGTCTTTCACATGCCTCAACAGCAAAGAGGCTGTCTTACCAGAGGTTCTGCTGTGGCCCAGGAAGATGCTACCTCCAAGGAAGGAATCCTGGGGCACTACTTATTCTATAGCAGGGATAAACAGAGAAAGACGTTACAGAGGGGTCTGAGAGAGGCCCCTGTTAGACTTGTACCATGGAAAGGGTTTGCTTTGTTCTATTTCACATACAGACTGTGTGTGACTTAGCTGAAAGGCTGAATTACCAAAGAGCCACCACAGAAAGAGGGTGCACTGAGCCAGCCATGTGCACCAAAGCTGAGTGCACTCTTTCATACTTTGAGGTGAGTTCAAGTCCCTACTCCACACTACAGAATTTCTGTATGGCTTTGGGCACTCTGTAAACTGGGGGATCTCCCTTATTGACAAGGGTATTTTGAGGATAAGTACATGTTTCTGGGGTGCTTAGATACAATGGTGATAGGGCCATACAAATTTCTAAGATAGAAAGATTTCTGTCCTCTTGCCCAAAGCTGGCTGCATGCACTCTTATAGGTTGTGGGCAGGAAAGCTGTAAAAGTGTCTGATCAAGTGATGCTGTGATCGGTAGCCTTCTAGCACAGAGAAACTTATGCATAGTGTACCTGTGATTTGTGTTGAGATCAGCCAGTGCTTGTGTTTGAACTGGTGTGTCAGGCAGATGAGAAAGGACTGAGAAAGAGGGGGAAGGTGTTGAAACAGTTCCAATTTTGTGTGTCCTAATTTGGGTTCCACCATTTTGTAGCTTCCCTAATCAATACCCAAATCCTATAGCAAACGTTTCTGAAGCACAGCTCGTTAAGCTTTAATGCTACTTAAGACAAGGACCTTGCTTGTATGATACCATCAAGCATGGATATTGACTATCCAGGACATTTTTAAGGCTATTTATATCACAATAAAGCCACTTTATGAGCCTTCTCAGTCAGAAGAGGCTGCATTTTGGCCTGGAAATGATTCTGTTTGAGTCTCTGGAAGGGAAAGGGGTGAAAAAATGATGGGCTGCGTTATCACCAATCTCATTTGAAAACTCCTAATTGAAACAACAGACAAGCAAAGTTTATTGCTTATAAAATCAATGACGGAGGCATTGCTAATGTAGTGATGGCAAACACTACCTTCTAGCGTATATAGAGATAGATATGGGTTCCTCTGGGAATGGCTTTGGCACTGGTGGTGCATTTCTTTGGTTGGGCTGCTGACGCAGGGTTTCCGTGACTGTCCTGGGATTGCAGCACCTTGTATCTCTGACAAGAGTAAGCTGTTAATGTTAGGTGCATGTGTCCATGACTGGATCAGGCTAGCAGTATTAGGTACCTGTGGCAGGATGCACTTGGTATCTGTAGATGGGATGGACTTTGGGTGTTAGACGTCCAGGGCTCAGGCGATGTCTATGAGCAGGAAGGTAATAGCGGAGTCAGACTGGATCAAGCTGGAAAGACGTCAGATATCCATGGCTGGGCAGGAATTTACTAGCATTTCTGCCTAGGTTGGCTGTACATGTTCATGGCCAGGCTGAGCAAGCAGCTTCCCATTCCTGCTGGCCCTTCCCAGACTCCTTTCTGGTTTGTGCTTTCAGAGAGGAGCTACCTGGGAGGAAGTTCATGGGAACAGCAGTTGCTGAGGTAAGGAGACAGCTAGTTAACATGGCCTGTGGGAGCTTCTGAGATTGAGCAATAGCAGGACTTAAAAGCTGTTACAGATATTTGATAATTAATTGGCTGGGAAATCAGTTTATTTTAATGAGTTAAGTTAAATAAAGAAGAGTGATAAAAGGACTCGGTGCTCCTGTGGTGCTAACCTGCTGTCAGGGACTGTGACAACCCATTACGGGCCTGCTTTTCTGTGAACCAAGGCTTTTAGCTCATAAGAAAGCTCTTCAAAAAGGTGGTGGAAACCTATCTCTTCCTTGAATCCCAACAGGCTGAGTTTAAGTTCAGAAATGATAAAATGGACACCATTTATTACAAATAATCCATCAGGTGAGGAGAGGTAAGGTGTGTCCGCAGTGACCTCACGCTTCACCTCCAGCCAGATACTTACTGCAAAGAGGCTCAGGTTGTGGTTTATCATAGTTATATATGACACTGCCGGGAGCAATGTGTGCAGCTCGGTTAACCTCACTTGTCTTTCCAAGCATCTGCTGATTGGAAACTTGCATGTAGCAGTGTCATTGAGCGCCTCCATTAATAGCTCAAATACAACAAACATTTCATCCTGTGGCTTCCCCTTATCTGCAGATGAGGGGGGCTAGTTGATAGGGTTTTGCTTTCCTTTCCCAGTTTAGGAATCGCAGCAGAATCTTTACCTCGCCTGAAAGCAAAGGGGAGCTTTAGCCACAGTCTCTGGTTCTGGGTACAGAATTCCAACTCTCCCAAGATTCAACAGTGTTTTGATCTAGGTTTCAGTTCAGGCCCATTTCTGTCCAACATCAGTAAGGGTTACAGGAGTTCCAGAGTCTTAAGGGTGAGGCTTTAGTTAGGGGGTTATATTTGCCCTAGAGAAAAATAGCAACAATAGGGGGGGAAATAACTTCACCCTGCCAGAGAAAAAAGGGAGAGGAGAAGAGAAAGAGAATTTGACTTTGAGATATGCAGTTAGAGAGACTGAAATTCTTCACTGCCTTTAGCCACATGTCGTCATTCACACCTGCACAAAGTGAGTGTAAAATATGACACAAGTGGAATTCTTGCTCACACTAAGGAAGTGTTTTGTGCTCGCTTTGCATAGTCACAGATAACAACCCGAGTGGGGGAAATCAGATGTGAAATTACATAACACTCTTCAACTGAGCTAAAGTTTCAGGCTGCCCCCTTCTTGCTGAAAAAGGCAGGTGGATCACAAGTTTCCTTTTCTACTGCATGCATCCATACAGCAAACTCCCAGAAAAATCGCTTTGCTCTGGTTCTCAATAGCTCAAAGCAATAAATAAACCCAGTGAACTTGCTAGATTTCTTTCCTTGGCCCCTCCTAAGGTGAGGGCAGAGATATCAGTCATAGGCAGTGAGCTGTGTTATCCTTTGCCCTTTCTCACTTAGTGCTTATTGCCCATCAGTTTTGCTTTGGCTTCTCTTATGGGAATGCTCCAGTGCCCACTGTATAAGCCAACATGGCAGCTGTCCTACACATGGTATGTGTGGCCTACCCAGTGTGGAAGAGGGGAGAATTTTTTACCAGGTATTCAGGAAGGTTTTGTTTCATTTTGTGCATTTCTTTTGCAATAGATTTTCCCCATCCCAGTATCTTTGGGTACGTCTAGACTGCAAGCCTCTTTTGAAAGAGGCTTTTTCGAAACATACTTTCGAAAAAGCCTCTTTCGAAAAAGAGCGTCTAGACTACAGCCAGTACTTTTGAAAAAGGAAGCCGTTTTTTCGAAAGAGAGCACCCAGGCAGTCTGGATGCTCTCTTTTGAGAAAGTACAGTTTGCGTTACATAGTGCCTTTTTTTCAAAAGAGCACTTTCGAAAAAAGGCGTTCTTCCTCGTAAAACGAGGTTTTCTGCAGTTGAAAAAACTGACGTGTTCTTTCAATTTACTTTTGAAAGAATGTGGCAGCAGTCTAGATGCAGGAGAAGTTTTTTTAAAAAAAAGGCCACTTTTTTCTAAAAAACCCTATAGTCTAGACAACACCCTTTGTGGGGAAAAAAGGCCAGCACTGTTAGCTATTTCACTGCTGATCATTTTACTAGACATCCAGGTTTTGTTTATCTCCCAAACCTCTTTCTTAGGACCCCAAACCTATCATCTCCTACCCAGCTATCAAAACTTCCAATGTTACCCCTGGCAACTTCTACCATGCAGATGTGTGTTTTCAATACAAAATTCTGCAGCACAACTGTTCATGTGGTGCTTAGCGCTCTGGTGCTGATTCTGAGTGCTAGCACCAAAACTGCTAAACCAGTGCCACCCATCCACTCCCATGACGATGCACTGCATCAGTTTAAATTGAGATTTGCACTCCTTCTGCTTATTCTAACTTCAAATCTGGTGAATAGAGGCTCCAGTGAACACCAGTCCAAAAAATGATGATAGTAACAAAGGAAACTCAACTACCGCAAGCTATGGCACTGGAGTACTACAAACCCCTAGGCCTAGCAGTAGATTTAAGTCTGCCACCAATACATGGGGTCTTGTGGTCGGTGTCGTTTGCAGTAAAGGCCCTGATGATATGTTTAGTTTCATCATCTAGGGTGACCTCTTCTTCCCTGGGTGGTTGCTGAGAATCCACCTTTGTCCAAATGTAACTACAAATTCTCAGTGTTACCTGTCTGATGACAGCAAAATCCAATTCTTTAAAATATTCTTTTGATCTGAAACCTTCTCCCTGCTATTGCAATTTCTAACTAAGCAGAATGTAGCATTTCATGTACTTTGTTTATTTAGAGATGTGTACAAAGAGAATTGGACGCCCAGCAGATGTAAATCTATGTTGCTTCAGATTTACATCTATGTTGCTTCTGTGGAGCATTGTGGAGATTTCTGATTCACCCCTGATGAGGCTGTGGCCCAGTCCCTCTTGACACTGCAGTAGGTGCTTAAAAATCTTTTAAAACATGTAATCCTACCAAAGAATTATAGGAGAACCCAGCCTATAGCAGCCCCAATTTGATCACAAAGCACACAGCCAGCTGGACACCAAGTAGGAAGGGGCTATGAGCGAAGGACATACAGCAGCTCTGTAATCATTGTGCATACTATATTGTGACCTGTGTATTGGGGAGACTACTGTCTGAGTGTATTGCTTTAGTTCAATAGCAGGCTGTTGCAGAAAAAACAAACAGAAAAACAAGACTGGCTCCAGGTAAGACACCTCTGGGTAAACACTTCAAGAGGGATTAAGAGACAATCTCTCGCTTATTGCTTGGGAAGATCGTAATTCTCAGCTCCCTCCAAAATACACAGTTTGTTTTGTCTGTGTGGGGAACCACTGTTCCCTATAAGCTCTGTACTTGTGCGTCTGCTCAGGGCAGATTCAAATGCTGCCCCGATGATTAGAAGAGAGCTCACAGCTAGTTTTGTTTGTACTGGTGGTGGTGCATAAACACGCATACATAAATATTTTTTCTGTACATGGATGGGAAAGATTAGAGGGAGTATTTTTGAGAACCCTTGGATGGGAGGACTATAAACCAGTGGTCCCCAACCTTCAGAGGCTCCTGGGCGCCCGGGGGCAGGGCCATTCATGCGCCGGGCGCCTGGGGGCGGGGCTGCACGTCCTGGGCCACGCCAGGGGTGGGGATGCCCTTGAACCTGGCGCCGGCATGTGCCCCAGTGCCGGGGCCGGGGCCACCCGAGCGCCTTGTGCTGTTGGCCCGGGGCCGGCGCCCGAGCCGCGTGCCTGGGGCCGGCACCGGCGCCGTGCGCCCGCATGTGCCCCGGGGCTGGGCCCGCCCGAGTGTCGCGCACCTGGGGCCGGCACCTCCAGTGCGCCGCGCGCCGGGGCCGGCCCAGGTTGTCGGCGGGCGTGCACAAATGCCCCGGCGGGCGCCATGGCGCCCGCAGGCACCGCATTGCATACCATTGCTATAAACCGTTAGTGTGCATTTCCACCCACAGGGTGGCAACAGTTTGGGTACTGTTCACAGGGCACACACTACCTGGCTAGAGGGACCAGAGGTCAGCATTCCAAGACAGAGGGTGACAGGGATTAAGTAAAATGGATTTGTATAGATGTTTTGTTTCTGTTGTTCTTTGGCTCTACTGTTAAGATTAATCCATATTTAGGGGTGACTTTGGTCACTTTATTGATTGCTGGTCATAACTCCCAAGGAGAAGGCCCGCAGGCACCCAAATCCAGTCGCACTTCTTGGGTAAAATAGTTGGTCCACAGGATTCTGCAGACTAGGCCCTATTCTAACAGTGAGAGATCCTCAGGATTCCACCCCGAGAGGGGCAGAGACACACTGCTGGAAGTGTGTCCACTTAAACCAAGAAAGGGGTGCAGTCAACCCCCAGAGCTGGCCCAAGCTATAGGTTGACCGGGCTATCGCTCGGGGTGCCCCATTGTTGGGGGCATTGTGCGGAGCTGCCGCCCATGCACCGGGCTTCCGGGGGCGGGGCTGCACATGTGCCAGGTGCCCGGCGCGGGGCCAGGCATGCGCTGGGGCCCAGGGGCGTTTCATGCCCAGAAGCGGGGCCACGCATGCGCTGCACTCCCAGGGGCGGCACTGAGCTCCCGGGGCCCGGGGTGCACAAATGGCTCGGGCTGGCCCTGTCAACCCCGTAACTATTCTGCCGTTCTCCAGAGTTCCCAGTCACCCTATAAACCTTCCCAAAATCAGGGCTGAATTAAGAAAGGGGCTTTAGGGGCTATAGCCCCAGGCTAAGGGGGCCTTGCAAAAAGATCTCCAGGCTTACAAATATATATGACTTTTTGCTGGGCCTCCTTATCCCCGAGCCCTAGGCTACAGCCATGAGGTTGCCTGGCCGAGTAGGGGGAATTCTGCCATTTCTCACCCCCCACCACCACCTGTGCTATGCTGGAACTGCAAGCACAGGGAAGCTCTGTCTTTGTGCTTCCCTTGACTGCAGGTTCTGCTCCTGCAGCTCCCGTTGGCCAGGAATCACAACCAATGAGAGTTGCAGGGGAGCAGTGCCTGCAGACGAATGCATGGTGCCGTGCAGAGCCACATGTTCTGTCCCTTCCCATTCCCCAGAGTTTGTGTCTCAAAAAGGAGCTGTGCTGCCCACGGGCAAGTGCCCAGCCTCCAACCCCCATCCCAGCTCAGAGCCCCCTCCTGCACTCCAGCTCTCTCCAAGACCCCACACTCTCACCTGCTGTTCTGAGCCCTGACCTGCATCCTAACTCCTCCAGACCCCGCACCTCCTGCCCCAGCCCTGAGCGCCTCCCAAACTCCACCTCCACTCCCTCCGCACATGTCCACTTCCTCTCAGATACTGCACCCCACCCTCCAGTCTTTAGCCTCCTCCCACACTCCAAACCCCTTGGCCCCAGCCTGGAGCCCCTCCTGCACCTAAATGTGGAGCACCTCCTGCCTCATTCTCCGCCTTACTCCAGAGTCTGCACCCTGCCCTCAAAGCCCTTATTCCCTCCCACACCTATCCCCCTGCCTCAATCCAAAGGCCCCTCCTGCATTCTGAACCCTTTGCTTTTGGCCCCACTCTGGCGTGTAAAGGAATCCACAAAGAGTTAATCCAAGAAGAGTTAATCTGGCACTGCCCAAAAGCCCAGGAAAATAGTTGAGCTTTGCAGCACGCTCTGAAGGTGGATGAAAAAGAGCTATTTTGGTTCAAGAGGTATCATGTGCTCAGTGAATGACTCAGTTTAATAAATGTGTGGCCACGTTCAGCACTTTCTCCAGGATCTGAATGCTCTTAAGATCAAGTGTTACCCTGTGCAGGTGCACTGCAGTATCCTTGTCTGGAGATGATCAAGGCCTTGTAACTGTTAAAAGGTCTTCTGGGATGTGACTATTTCCATGCTTTGCCCCCATGTCCATTTTTAATCTGACTGTGTCTGTATTGTCGCCACTGACATTCCCACGTGCCCAGAGCTGCTTCTCACTCCTGCCTCATCTCCAGAGCACTCCCCCACAGCAACGTAGGCAGGACAGCTGAGCCGCAGGTTGCAAGCCAGCACTGTCCCAATGAACATCCAGGTCCTGCTGGCAAAAGGAGCAACAGGGTCAAAAGAATCACTTCTCTTGCCAGCAGTGAGGCCTCTGAGGGTGGTTATGAGAGTGTCAGGGAGCTCAAAGCCCCTGGGCGCCAAGCCACCATAGAGAGAGCCATTTGTTTCTATAGCAGGGCGAAAGGATCAGGAACCTGCGACAGCCTCCCCGGGTGACTTTGCACATGTCATTTCCCCTCTGCGTGCCTGCGTCTCCTCACCTGTCAATTGGAGTTAATGACACTCTTCCTTTGCAAGGCATGAAGACGCTGGTTCTGCTGCGTAATTCAGCCCAAGCCCAATTTCAAGCTCGGTAATAATCCTAATGCCATGAATGGTGCCAGAAGGTCGGCATATGCTTAAGTACCATGTTGAATCAAAGCCCGTGAGAGCCTCCGGTGAAGGGGGCTACTTCGCACGAAGGGTTATTTTTAGTGAGATGACAGTGGTCAGAGGTGCTTCAGGCTCTTCTCACTCAGGCAAGGCTGGAGTAACCTTGTGGGCCCAGTGTGAAACATATCTGTGGGCACCTGGGGGGCAGTGAAGCATGGAGTGGGGAGGTCAGTCCCCAGCTAGTCAGACAATGGGGCATGGTAACTGGCAGCTACCAGGTGCAGAATGTCCCACCCATCCCTGTGCTGCCCCTATACCTCTTCCCCTCGAGAGCAGGTCCATGCCACATGGCTTCCCCCACTCCAGATACTCCCCCCTGACTCCCTATGGCCAGAGCCCCCCAAGTTCCTTATGCCCAGTGCCCCCCCAAATATCTAGTGCCCTGCACAACACCACCCCTGTCAAGTGCCCACAGCCCCACCACAACTACCCAGAACCCCCACTCCCTACTTCCCCAACACACACAACTTTCCCGACACCTCACAACCCAGCACGCACATTCGGCTCTCCCGTACCCTATGCCCTGCCTCCTGGTTGCACTCACTGGCCCTTCTGGGAGATGACTGAGTCTTCTGGGATGAGCCATCAGCACAGCCCGGCCTGGTCCCAGGGTGTGGAATTGTTCCAACCCCTTTGCAGTGGTGCAATCAGCCAAGCCAGGCCCCGTCCCTATCGGGCTCCCTCAAGATTCACTTGTCTGGAGGGGCCCAGTCAAGACCCTTGGAATGTCCCCACATGTGCCCCTGACTGCGACTGGCCAGGCTTCTGTATCAGTTCCAAGGGAGCTCAGCTCTGAGGAGACAAGGCAGAGCCCTATAGGTGGTAGGAAACAGAGACTATCTGGAGCTGGAGGTGCACTGGGGTTCGGTGTCAGGGAGAGGGGGCAGAGAGGAGCAGGTGGGTGAGGCCTGGGGCAAAGAGTAGCCCTTGGCCAGCTGGTGGGCAGGCTGAGAGGAGCAATTGCTGACTGGGGGGAGTCAGTAGGATCTCAGGGTGCAATGCAAATTGATCAAGGACCAGGCTCCATGGAACCACCGGCACCTTTGTACATCTGGCACTGCACTCAGGTACTGTATCATATTCCTGTTTCCCATCCTCTACCACCTGAATGTTACCTATAAATCCACTGCTAACTTACTTATCAATAACAGAAAAGCCATCAAATATATCCTGCCATTTCTTTTTTTCCTCTCTCTGCTGTTTATTTATTTATAACCCTATAGCCTCCTTTGGAAAACATTGTGGGTGCAGAGATGGCAGTGAGCTCAGATCAAAGCTCCCACGAGTCTCACTCCCAGCATTCTCTCTTCTCTACCTTCCCCCTCTTGAGTCCTTTTCATATTCTTCCTTACCCAAGCCACATGGTGGACAAAAGTGACACATCAGGGAGAGAAAGGAAAGGAAAGGGGTGTTTAAAGTCTTCTGGTTATCATGGAGGCACTTATTCTGGCTTCATCCTTAAGGCTGAGTTGTGCTTTCCATGTAAAGCTAGGAATCCACCTCTTTGGTATGTACCAGAAATTCAGCATAGCCCCTCAAATTTACAGCACTTATTTTTTGAGTAGGGAATGACTGTTCTGGGAATTACAGGCAGATTTTGAAACAAGAGCAGCTCTCTTCTAGGCAATAAGTGGCCAGATTTGTGAAAGAGATCATCACATTGAATGCTGTGGTCTCTTGAAAATAGGGCTCTGCGCTAGGATTTGCTCTGCTCTGAGGAGTTTGAAAATCTCATTCTTATCTAGGTGCCTAAAGGGGAGAGATTTTCAAAAGTGCTCCAGTCCCAAATGGTGGGGACTGGACACTTGATAATCGAGGCATGGACTCATTGGAAAATTTGGTCTCATGATCATAGCAATTAGAAATTGCAAATCATTTATCATTTAGGCTGCAAGAAGTCAGGACAGGGGCCATGTCTCGTTTGTAAGCTCTTGGGCACGCTCAAATAAATAATAGCAATAACAGTTCAGCTACGCTCTCTCTCCCACAGCCAGTGCAAGATTATACCCTGTAGAACGGTCTCATTTTCTCATGCTTTGTCCAATTTAGTTTTAAATAACTAAAGCAATAAGGCTTCCCTTACTGCTCTTGGGATACTGGTCCTCGGTTTAATACCTCTCTCTGTCAGAGAGCCCTTTCTTAGGGTAAATACATATTTTTGCTTTCTTAATTTCATCCTATTACTCCTAAGTTATACCCATGCATCACATTAAACAATTCTTCTCCCTGCTTTGTGTTTGCAGCCTTCAAATATTTGTAGACTCTTAGCATGTCCCCTCTACACCCTTTCTCAGCCAAATCATACATATTTAAGCTTTCCTTATGTGCTTATCCGCCTTCAGCCCCTTGATAATTTTTTTCTCTGTCACCTCTGAACTTCCGCCAATTTGCTCCTATTTCTCTGGCAACAAAGCACCCTGGATGGAATGCCTCACGCCAGGTGTTCCAGATATTCTGTAGCAATCCTTATGGGTGGAATCAAAGAGAAGCACAACAGCTAAAAGTGATTCTGTCTCTTGATCTCCTCTCCGAGCGCACTGCTTGAGGGTGGTATTTCAGGACTAGCCTTAGATATGGAAATGAATGTGTGTGTGTCCTTCCGAAGAAGCAGTTCTCTGCTTTCATGCACCACAGAGACGGGGGGAGAGGGGGAGGGAGGCTGAAGCTCCTCAAAGGCCACGTCTGAGACGTTTTCCTTTAAACTTCACACCATTACTCCCACTGGTGCAGCTCAAGCACTGGTAGCGATGGTGGAGCACTGGTGAGGATAAGAAACTCAGGTTCTCACCAGGATGTAATCTCTGTACTCATTCCCACCCTTGCCAGTATAATCATAACTTCAAAGGTGGGCAATGTAAAGGATAAAAGGTAAATGTATAAAAAAATACAGGTATTAGCACATCAACTGTCCCTGGTTGGAATGCAATAAACAAGGATATGCAGTTGGCACGGGGCCCACTTCCTATTCCTATCCAAGCCTTAGGATTTTCATTCTCCTCGGTGCCCTCTCTATCTTTTATAGAGGCATGGACTGATTCTCCAGGTCTGAGGTTTCTCTTTCACTTTCCTGTTGGAGACAAAGGTACTAGCTAGAGGGTGAATTAGCTACAGGTTCCAAAACAGAAATGGTCCCACAAGAGCTGGATGATGTGCACCCAAGAATCCTGAAAGGAACCCTTTCTCACAATGGCAAAATGTGAGCACATCTTCCATAGACTGGCAGAATATTTAAAACTATTATTTTATACTTTAAGTTTGTACATACCTCCTAAATAACCTGTGGAACGCTCTGCCACAACAATTCACTGAGGCCACAAGCTTAAGAATATTTTAAAAGAAAACCCTTGAGATTAATGTGGATAAGTACCTCCCACTGTTCCATTGGATAGAATAAAACTTATGAGAGGTATAAATCTTCACAATGTATAGGATAAATCAGCTATTAACTGCTGGGGCTAAATGAATAGATTTTAAGGCTGGAAGGAATACATAGCTGGATGCAGAATACTGGACTTGATGGCTCACTGGTCTGATTCAGGGTGGCAACAGTTTACATGCAGATTTACTAGTCCAGACTTTGTGGTGTGTGGATTTAGGGATTTGGTTCTTCCCGACACTCTTATAAAACACAGGCCCACGCAGAAGAACTCCCCTACTATTCTGCACTGTGCCTTCTGCCTTGGACAATGAAGCTTCTTCATATGTTGGGTCTGTATTTTTCCATGCATTGCCATGAGTCTGCTCCTTTCTCAACCCACTGAGATTACATATGGATTCCTGCCACTTGATTCAGCAACACCCAGTCCATGCGTAGCAGAATCTTACTGTATATAAGGGCAGAGTTTGGAAATCACTATGTGTTAATGCTGTACAGTGTCCTCCTCTGCTAGTGGTCAGTAAGTGATGCTCCAGGGGAAGATGGAACTACCATTAATTTACTTAAACTGTTGTGCAATGCTGCACCTGCGGTGTGTATGTGAGTGAATTCCTTCTTCGAGCCCCTTCTCTTCCCTCCATATAGAATAAAACAATAACCCCCCCAAAGCATCAGGTTTAACTACCTATATGTTAGCCTGGGTTTATAATCCCCTTCCCTTTGCAAATCACTGTGGAAAAGCACTGGTTGTAATGCTGTGAGTATTTATTTATTCCATCCTCAATTAGTTAATTTGTGATTCTGTCCCTTGCTATGCTGACATCCTCCTTCACTGATTTCCTCCAGGTTTGTAACTTGAGTGGACAGGAAGAAGGGTAGAAAGCTTTGAGTTTGCCTTTATATCACTCTCCTGCTCTCTTGTTTACATTGCTCTTGCCCTGCCTCTCTCACCCTCACTCTGTTTCTCTTCTTCTGACTCTGCCTCTTTCAACATTCTCCTTTGCATTACTAATCTGTGGTTTTATTTCTCCAGTAGCTGCACTGTCTGCCTTGATGCTTCTCGATGGCTCTTGCCTATCATCCTCTCTCTCTCCTGTGATGTCTCACTATCTTCCCCCATCTGCCTGATTGTCTTTCTGCTTTTTATCTGGGTGCAGCGGCTCCAGGTGCTGTAATACTCTGATACAGAGTGGAACATTTCCGATTGCCTCTGTGGGCTGGATAATTACCAGACACGGAGCAGTCACATGGGCCTTCCAGCCAAACCAATCACACTTCCTCTCTTCCTGCCATTAGAGGAGGTGATATCTCAGAAAGGCATTTCTGCTTTAAATAGCTGGGCGGAAAAGTTTGGAAGCATTCAGGGTGGCAATCTCCTGGCACTCCCTGATTATGGTAATATGACAAATGCCTCCATGGGGAAACTAAGCAGGTGCCTCCTATCATAAAGAATAGGGAGAAGGATAAGCAATCAGGAAGGTGCAGCAATCTGTCTTAGGTTATCCTTTCCTGAGCCAAAAATTAAATTCTGCACTTCTTTAACAGCAGTCTGGCCTCAAATGCTTTCAAACTCTTTTTGCTCAGTTTCTAAGTACTGTTGCCTTTCAGAGGGACTTAGGCTCCTACATGACTTAAGTTTTTTAACTAAATGTTCACTTTTATCGTAATTAAAGATATAGGTAAAGGATCCATCATTCTGACAATCAAGTGAGGTACTACCTGTGGCCCCTGCTCTTCCCATCCTGGGCTCATGACAGCTCTACCAGTTTATCTCACTTGTGTCTCACCCCTCTGCTACTCCAGTCCAGGGCTTCCCCTTCTAAAACAATAGCAGGACTGGCTACAAGGAGGGACGTCGCAGGAAGGCTGAGTGAAGAGTGTTCTTGGTTGGGCACTTGATTCTGTGTGACTGGGGGATGCTAATCAGCTACCGATTATTCTGGATCAAAATCAGAGCCAGTTTTCTGGCTGGACAGAAAAGGGATATTGATGAGTTTTCAACTGATCCAAAAGAGAGGAAGGAGCTGATAGTCTGCTCCCACAGAGAGCTCATCATACCTGCTTCCTGCCTGGTCTGTGAGCAAGAGCCTGACATAAGTTATCAAGGCACTTGGCAGTGTTGTAAACAATAGCCAGGTCGAGGTTATGCAAGGTAGCAGTACATCCTGTGCAGCCACAGAGATAGTGACTCAGCCTGCCAGCAGCAGGCGATCCTGCTGCATCACCAAAGCTCTGTTCCCTGAATGGGGTATCTGTTATGAAGAAACTGACGGGATCTCACTGCCTTTCCAGTCGGATAGTGTTAAGGGACGAGCTCCTACCTATGCAAATCCACAATGATTCAGCTAGACCTTTATCTACACACAAACGTCGTACCACTTTAATTATACCAGTGTGGTTAAAGCAGTACTGCCCTTTGCACAGTTTTAGCAGTATAAAGGTGGTTATCTCCATAGAGAGAGGGTAATAATCTGTATTTCCATACCAATATAATTGCATCCATACTAAGGGATTTACCGGTGTAACTGTTTTGGTTTAAAAAAGAAATCACACTCCTCCCCAAAACTGTTATACTGGTACAAAATCTGTGTGTAGACCAGGACTGGCTCTGAGAGGAACTGGGGTGATGTTTTACAGAGCGCTGGCTTCTGACTGGGGAACTGAATTCCCCAGCATGTTACTGTCAGCATGTATCATGTGTCAGACTACTTGTGGACTCCTAGAACATGGACAAAACAAAGAACATTGCCTATCACAAATGTTCAAAATCATGTGTCAGCATGCCCCAAAATAATGGGATTGGCTTTAAAATCATGAGATTATGTAAAAATACTAGATTTGGAGGGGTTTTTTAAAATCTTCCTTCTGTTTTTTGAGACTTTAATTTGTATTGGGGTTACATTTTGCAGCGTTCTCCACAGCCACGAGAGCTAGAAAGCTACTTTTTCTTTAAAAATAAAGGCTGCAATCATCACATCTGCTTGACTCGAGGAGCTGAGGCTTTAAGGAAATAATAGTACCCAACAGAAAGTGAGTGCTCGATGGAGTCTACTTCTTTCCACTTCTGCCAGCTTCCAGTGCAGGACCATGTTTAAGTTCAAAATGTCTAATTAATGTAAAAATAATAATAACTTCTCCCTCTCCCAAGCAACTGTAATAGTCTCATAACAGAGGGCTTAGAACTATATTTAGTCCCTGTTTCAGAAAAGTGCTTAACTTTACACAAGTGCTTAAATCTCTTTAAATTAAGTGCGTAAGTTAACACCTGGTTACGTCCTTTGTAGATTCAAGAGCTTGATAACCAGTTACTGACAGTGTCTGTGACAGAGATCCACCAATACCAACCACCTTAAAAAGACATCTTACCGAGGTCGTGTGCAACTTCAGCTGCATCATTTGGGGCAGCACCTTCTGCTGGGGAAGTCTGGAATTACAGTAGCTGCAACTGGTCCATCGCCAGCAATTTTGCATTTTTTACAGCTACCTCGCAGTCCCTGGGAGGGACTGGGACAGAAGTAGCTGAGTTATGCGCCAGTCGGAAGTAGCTGAGTTGTGCGTCAGTCAGCTCTTACCTCGTGCATTACAGTGCCTCCTTCTGGGAGAGACAGGGACTGGAGTAGCTATGAGTTTTCTACAACCAGCCCTGCTGCAGCCTGAACATTGCCTACTGGGGGTGGTTAGAAATAGAAGGTTGAGTAGCATGTTGACCCCTCTTTCTTCATGAGTATAAAATGGAATAAAAACAGGTGTGGAGGGAAGGATGAAAACTAAGGTTGTTCATTCTTTCCATTCTTCCTTGTCCACTTGCTGCATTTGAGTTCATACTCACCAGGCCCAGAAGGGCTGAGCAGAATGGAAAGACAAGACAAAACAAACTATGATGTGGTCTGGGTTTTTCTTCACAAGGCCTCTGGCTGGCACTGTTTTATCTAAGCACCACATTCTCTGTCTGGGATCACACTTCGCAACAGAATGGAGAATTTTTCTTTCCCTTGTGCATGAGACCAGGGATCAGTGTTTTGTATTGAGCAAGTAACATTTGATCGCTTTTTCTTTTCTCTCTTGCCATGTTACTCTTGGGGTAGAAGGCATCAGGGGAAGTTGATAGCTGAATCCTGCAGACGCTTATGATTACCGAAAGCTCCTCACTGCTTGCCAGAGCACAGCTCTTATGAGAAGGCATGCTTTGTGTGGCCGTTGCAGCCATGGCAGGCTTTGATGCTGTCCAAAGAAGGCAGATGGCATTTCTGATATGAATGCAGTGGGCTGGATTTGAAATGTTTAGTTTTACCTTCTGCCCCTATTTGTTTTCTGCAAGTCGCTGAATTTTGGAGTGTTCCACAGAGTTAGTGTTATAATGGGATCATCAAAAGCTTATGGAGAAAAGGGGAGCATGGAAAATGAGTGACACTGACCTGTCTACAACACACTTTGGGTATGTCTACACTACAGCACTAATTCGAACTAACTTAATTCAAATTAGTTCATTTGAAATAAGCTAATTCGAATTAGTGTTTTGCTAATTTGAAATAGCATGTCCACATTGAGTGGACCCTGAACCGAAGTGAAGGCTGGCTGGAACCAGTGCCAGCAGGGCATCAGGTTAGGACTGAGAGTGTGGAGCTGCTGCCTCAGGCTAGCCGAGGGCTGTGCTTAAAGGGACCCGACCCCCACCCCGGACAGACAGTTCTCAGGGTTCCCCGCTTGCTTGTCTAACCCAATGAGGGACAGCAAAGCAGTCCTGTCTTGGAGTGCCCTGAGTGCCCACACTCGGCACATCACAGCACTCGGCCATCAGCCCGGCTACACTTGCCACAGGCTGCCATCTGGGGGGGTCAATTGGGGGGCTGTCAGGATCCAGGAGGCCCTGCAAGAGAGCTTCCACGCCAAGGAGCCCGCAGAGCTACCCCAGTCCTCCCCAGCGGGGGCTCGTGCCCCATTCCTCCCTCACCTACTTCCGCTTACCCCTCCCTAGCCGCCCTTCCTGATGTAAAAAATAAAGGACACGTGTGTTCAAAAATAGAAACTCTCTCTATTTAACAAAACGGGGGGGGGGATTAACCTCTGGGGAGACAGGGAAAAGGAGGTGGGAGAGGGGAAGAGAGAGGGTAGGAGAGGGGAGGGGGAAACCTGGGAGGAGGGAGCTGGAAGGGAGAAGCCAGGGGAAGAAGGAGGAGGGGAAGTATAAAACTATGGTACGCCATATCTTCAGAACTGTGTACAGATGTGGTCTCCTCACCTCAAAAAAGATATTTTGGCCTTGGAAAGGGTTCAGAAAAGGGCAACTAAAATGATGAGGGGTTTGGAACAGGTCCCATATGAAGAGAGGCTAAATGTAAGGGGACTGTTACCCCTTACTAAAACTCTGGGGGAGTTTTTTGGTTTACCAGCTTCAGAAGGGGAAGGGTTCATGAGACTGACAGACCCCAGAGACAATGGAAAGCAGTCAACACTCCAGCTCAGCCTGACTGACAGGTTGTAAGTGGGGATTGTTCTGGCTCTGTCTCTGAACAAACAAGCTGTGTGCAGAAGAGGTCCTGCAAAGACAGAGAGCTGAAAGAGGAGTACAAGAAGAAGTCCTGCAGCGACAGAACCAGACACAGACTGGCTAAGCAGTGCAGACCCTGTGTTGAGCAGCAGACTGGCAGTGCTCAGAAAGCCAAAAGGAACAGAGAAACAACACAAGAAGCTGGAACTGGCCAAGCAGCACAGCCTGCAGCCGGATGTGGTGAGCTACTGGGACCTGCAAAGTGTGGGGAAAGGCTCTGGACTGGGAGAGGGGTCTGGCCACTTAGAGACTGAGGCTGTGTGGTCACTGCCAGTGCAAGTGTGTCCAGCCTGCAGCCCCTTGCAGCACTTCCAGGGCTTCTAAGGAAGAGACTGTGAACTGTCCTTAAACTCTGCAGACTGCTGTGTTGATGTCCCTGTGCTACAGAGCAGGGCTGTGTGTTCTCATTTAACCATTCTCATTGTTTCTTATTCTATTCTCTTTAATCAGCTGATGTTTAATAAATTGTATTTGCTTTGAACCTTATGAAGTGATCACTGGGCCGAGAAGGCCTGCAGTGTAAAGAGAGCACCTCGGAGTGGGGACACCCTAACTCCTGCCCTAGTGATTACAAGGTCAGGGATTAAGCCCCAGGAAACCTGGGCCCAGCCTTGTTGGGGTTTCAAGGGCTCTGCTACTCAGGAGAGTGGAGGGGGAGCCCTCAGGATCAGGGAGCCGTGGGGTAAAGGAAGTGGGAGCGGGGACTCAGATCCTTTCGCTGGTTCATTTCACCGGGGTGTATAGAAGCCAGGAAAGTTCCCCACAAGAGCGGGACCATTCCCCCGCTTACATAAAGAGACTGGGACTTTTCAGCTTAGAAAAGAGGAGACTGAGGGGGGAAATGATAGAGGTATATAAAATCACGAGTGGTGTGGAGAGGATGAATAAAGAAAAGTTCTCCATTAGTTCCCATAATATAAGGACTAGAGGACACCAAATGAAATTAATGGGCAGCGGGTTTAAAACTAATAAGCGAAAATTCTTCTTCACACAGCGTGTAGTCAACCTGTGGATCTCCTTGCCACATGAACCTGTGAAGGCTAGAACTATAACAGAGTTTAAAGAGAAGTGAGATAAATTCATGGAGGTTGGGTCCATAGAGTGCTATTAGCCAGGGGGTAGAAACGGTGTCCCTGGCCTCTGTTTGTGGAAGGCTGGAGATGGATGGCACAAGACAAATCGCTTGGTCATTGTCTTCGGTCCATCCTCTCCGGGGTACCTGGTGCTGGCTGCTGTCGGCAGACAGGCTACTGGGCTAGATGGACCTTTGGTCTGATCCAGTACGGCCGTTCTTATGTTCTAAGCTCAAGGCTCAGGGCTGGGGGTCTCACTGGACCAACTTGATTTTCATGCAAACCTGCTCCTGGGTTCGCATGTGGCCTTTGGTGGCCAGGCTGGCAGCTATCCTGCCCTAGACGGCTGCATTCCTGTGCCTAGTGTGGAGATTGTGGACATTGGAGGCCTCCCCCCAAACCTCGATCAGGTCCATGATCTCCACCCTAGACCAGGCGGGCGCCCGCCTTTTGCGGCCCCGGGCAGGCTCCTGGGAGCCGCCAGCCTGGTCCTGGGAAGAGGCAGAGGGCTGGGTGGTAGCGGGTGGCTGGCTCATGCCGTGCCAGGTGCAGGGTCTGCTGGCTGGGTGCTGGCAGGCTTGCACCTGGCACAAACATTGTAGCCAGACCGTGCCCCTTTAAGGGCTCCGGGGCTGGAAGGGGGGCAGAAGAGTTTCCCTGATTTGGCCTAGAGTGGCCACCAGGGCAACCTGGGAGGGGCTAGCCTCCAACTGGTTTGAATTAAGTGGCTACACAGCCCTTAATTCAAACTACAGGCAGTCCCCGACTTACATGGATCCGACTTACGTCGGATCCCTAGATACGAACGGGGTGAGGCAACTCCCGCACATGCGCAGCAGCATTCCCGGGGCTCGCTCACCTGGGTCCTAGGATCCTCCTCCTCCTCGGGCCGGCTCCGACTGGGGTCCCGCAGAGCTGCCGGGCAGAGGAAAAGTGCCTCCCCACGCCCGCTGCCCCCCCCACCCCCCTGCCAGCAACAGGCTGCCCCCTCCCCTGAGCAACAGGCTGCCGAACAGCAGACAAAAGCAGCCTCTCTGCCCCTCCTCCCCTCTATACATGCCGGGCTCCGGGAGCGCAGCAGCGTCCCCGGGGCTCGCTCACCTGGGTCCTAGAATCCACCTCCTCCTCCTCTTCGGCCAGCTCCTCCGGCCTGCCGGCTCCAACTGGCCTCTGCCTGCAGCAGCTGGCCACAGGGACAGGGATCCCGCAGAGCTGCCGGGCAGAGGAAAAGTGCCTCCCCACGCCCGCTGCCCCCCCCCCCCCCCGCGGCCTCGCATCCTGCACGCCTCCCCCCTCCCCCCCTGCCAGCAACAGGCTGCCCCCTCCCCTGAGCAACAGGCTGCCGAACAGCAGACAAAAGCAGCCTCTCCGCCCCTCCTCCCCCTATACATGCTGGGCTCCCTGGGCAAACAAAGACTCCACCAAAACAAACAAAGTGCTGGCCTCATTGTGTTAGCAAAAAAAGGACCCTCCTCCTAGAACCCTGGGTGGTGTGTGGAAATAAAGCTATTAGCTCAAAGCATGGTGCAGAGCTGTTTGGTATTTGATGAGTTACTCCTTTAGTCCTGAGTTTGTCACAGGGACAGAAATAGATGTGAAATCTTCTGAACAGGGGAACAGACAGCAAAACAAACATTAGAGGGGAGTTAACCTTTCCCTATGCTATCCAAAACTAAAAAAAATGTTTGGCTAGAGTTTCCCCTACAATATGTACCAGTTCCGACTTACATACAAATTCAACTTAAGAACAAACCTACAGTCCCTATCTTGTACGTAACCCGGGGACTGCCTGTACTTAATTCGAACTAGGCGTTACTCCTCGTAGAATGAGGTTTACCTAGTTCGAATTAAGCGCTCCGCTAGTTCGATTTAATTTTGAACTAGCGGTTTGTATGTGTAGCCCCTATTAAAGTTCATTCGAACTAACAGCTGTTAATTCGAATTAACTTTGTAGTGTAGACATACCCTTTGGGTATATCTACACAGCAGCATTACTTCAGAATTTCCAAAATAACTATGCGAGCGTCTACACAACTAGCCCATTATTTCAAAATAAGGGGTGGCTTATTTTGGCATTTGTAAACCTCATTCCATGAGGAATAATGTCTCTTCTGAAATGCCTTTATCGGAATAGCAATAGCGTGGACGCTCCACTGCTGCTTTTTTGAAATAGCTTCTTCCTGTGGCCTTTCAAACTAATTACTCCCCCGTGCTTCCTGAGGCTCTAAATCAAGGTAGCACATCCACATTATGGGAGCCTGCCTCGGACTAATTTCCAGGCTACCCTGTAGTGCAGACATGCTATTTCGAAATAAGCTATTTTGGAGTATTTCTTCCAGAATAGCTTATTCCGAAATAATTGTACAGTGTAGACGTAGCCAAAGATCAGTGCAAGGAAATTGTAACCTAAGGCTACAATAATTTTTCTTATAACTGAGGAGAGAGATAATTTCATGATAACCAACACAATATATTTTATTTAAGCACGAGTCCCAGTCCTGACAGAGGCAAAACTCCATCTGAAGTCAATAGGAATTTTGCGAGGTTAAGATTTGGCTGGTTGGAGCTTATTTATTTAGATTTATACTAATAGATGGACCTTTTTTAAGGCTGTTGACATCCTACCACATCACTGATTACACAGTCAAATCCCAGCAGCATCAAACAATCATTTTGACAGGAATTCAACCAGCCAGACACCTACAATGGTGGTTCTTACTCTCCATTGTTGAGAGACATGTATCCTCTGTCCTCTCCAAAACAAAAAACAAACAAACAAAAAATACACCCTATATGTTTATGCTGAAAAGTGGTTCCTATCAGCAGAAGAAAAAAGTGCTTCATTCTCCCTCTTGTAGTCCAAGCCCCAAATTGCTTAGCCTCACTATTCACATACAGGAAAGGAAGCACTCTCAGATAGTCCCCAAAATAGCTCCACCATGCCCACCGCACAGTCATGAAATTTGAGGCCAGATCATCTCGTCTGACCTCCTATGTATCACAGGCTACCATCAGCACCAGCTCCACACACTAACCCCAACAATTAGACCAAAATGTTACAGCCCATGGGAGATTAGACTGTTATGTGCTACAGACAGCGATTTGGAGAGACTGAGGCACACTAATCTGGAGGTGGTGGGGAAATTCCTCCTGTCCCCACATACTGCGATTGGTTAGACCCTGTTCATGTGACCAAGAACCCAGCAGCCAAGCACTTGAGAGAAAGAGAGACTGCTCAGTGCCATCTCAGAGCCCTGCCCCACGCCACCCAGCCTCCCAACTCTAGCCATTGCCATCTTCTAGGAAATGGCAGGCGAGCGCCTTACTGCTGTTTTCTCTCTGACTGATGATGAATTGGATCTTGATAGCCTGTCACTGGTTTCCATCCAAATAACACTTCTCAACAGTGCACCCGTCTGTTTGCTAGGAGGGTGGGGGAGGGTGGTGGGGTGGGGAGAAATCAGAGGACAAGAGTTGTAGGAGCCACAGAAACAACATGAACTGCTACAAGTGTTTCAACCACATGCTGTGAAATGAATATGCGGCACGCTGTCATCTCTATAGCAAGAGAGGCAGAGTGAAGAAACACTGGGGAAAAATGATAAGGATGGAGCAAGGAAAATGAGAAGTGTTGGGGGAAGTGAATGCAACCTTATGTGATTATAATTCTCCATCACTGGGGAGACTGCCAGTGATTCATAGCTAGACCCCAGTGACCCATCAGCTTCCCATCAGACTCTTATGCTATTTTCAGTGGGGAGAGGACAATTTCTGCCAGTCTGAGGACGCAGCAGCTCCACACTCTCGTATGAGATCTTTTAAGGCTCACATTTCCATTGACAGTACCTAAGGGTATGTCTAAATTAGATTACCTGGCATAGACAAAGAAGTGGGGATTATTTAAATCCCCGCTTCATTAAAATAAACGTGGCCGCCGCACTGTGCGGACGATCAGCTGATCCGACACAGCGCGGCAGTCTAGACGCAGATCAGTCAGCTGGGGAAGCCTTTGCCAACCCGATCCTGTAAGCCTCGTTTCATGAGGAGTAACGGTAGTTCGAATTAGGATCTCTGATTCGAACTACCAACTCCGTGCCGCGTGTAGCCGCAGGCACAGAGTTCGGATTAAGGGGGATTTAAAAACGGCGGTGCCTGGGAACATGCAAATGAAGCCCGAGATATTTAAATCCCGGGCTTCTTTTGCAACTCCGATTGCCCTCATTTGCCTACCTAGCTCAAGCTAACAAGCTAGTGTAGACATTCCCTCAGAGACTAAGAGCCAAAATAGCTGTGGATAGAATGCAAAGAGTCACGTATTATATATTTATTTTAAATATATCTCTAGATAGATAGATCGTACACAAAATATAGTGATAAAAATAACATTATAGGACATTTCGGACAAGAGCCCTTCCTTAGCTGCCGCTGACCCCACTGGCTGTGGCTCTCATGAAGCAAGGCTGGCCCTACCATGAGGCAAATTGAGGCGGTTGCCTCAGGTGCCAGACTGGGGGGGGGGGGCGCCACTAGGACCCAGAGTGTAGAAAATTGTGTCTGCTGCTGGTGTGTATGTAGGCTGCAGAGCAGTACCATGAGAGGAGTAGAACAGGAAGAAGGCAGAATTGAGACCTTTCAAAGTTTTGGCCCAAGCGAGGAGTTATGGGGGTGTCATTTGAGCTCCCCGCCTCAGGTGCCAAAATTTTGTGGGCCGACCCTGGTGTGAGGGGGCACCGCATGCCCAGCTCCCACTTCCGCATCACACCACTGCTCTAACCCAATGCACCCACCCCTCCCCCAGAGCCAGACATCCACAGACCCCCGCTCTAACCCAATGCCTCCCCTTCCTGCAGAGGCAGGCACCCCCAGCCCCTCCCCCAGAGCCAGGAAGCCCCAGATTCTTTTATTCTTTTATTAACACCCTGGGTCTCGCCAGAGCTGCTGCTGCCGCAGCAGCCATGCGTTTTTCCCTCCAGGCACTGGGGCGCATGCGCAGAGTGACTGTGGACTTTCAAGGCGCGCAGCTCTGAAAGACAGTTGAATATTCGCTTGAAGGCAGGCACCTCCACTCCCTCCCCGAATCCTGGACATTTTTTGTGTTTTAAAAAAGCTGGCCGGATGGCAATTTAACATGGGAAAATGAGGACATGTCCGGGAAAAACTGGATGTACGGTAACCCTAAGAGTTGCATTTCTATGAGTGAAGAGCCACATGTGGCTTAAGGGTTGCGGGTTGGCCACCTCTGGTCTATTCTATTAGCCTCATTTATCACAGAAACTTTAATTGACAGCTGTGTTTCTGCTTTATAATTCAACCTTTGTGCCTCTTGCTCCATATTTGTCATCTGAGGAAGTGGGTTGTGCCCATGAAAGCTCATGATATCATCTATATATTTTTTTGATTACTCTCTAAGGTGCTACAGAACCATTGTTGTTTAAGTTTTGGGGGTTTTTTAAGTTACAGACTAACATGGTTACCCTCTGAGACTATTTCCTATTACAATTAAAGAAAAGTTCAGACTTGAATGCTTCAGATATTGAGAGGTTCGGATAAAATTGAGCCTGATCCGAACCCCGCTCTTACACAGAGTTCAAAAATCATACTCTATGGGGGGGCATGCAAAATCATCTTTGGTTTTCCTCATTTCTGTTAATTACATAGATGAGTAGGGGAGGGAGGAAGAGCAATGGGAGCAGCTGCTGCCACAAAATTAATTCCAAATCCAGCTGGGGTTTGGGATCCAGGGGTTCTCAGGCACTCTCAGTGCATGCTGTAAAATGTCACTCCCTTGACTTGCTGGCACTCAGAAGCAGAAGCAAAAAGATGAAACAGAAATGGGTAAGCATCAGGGAGTCACAGGAGGAAAAGAGTTCCAGTTCTGTGGGGTCCCCGGGAAAGAAAACGCTCAAACAGGGAGCACTAAAACAAGCAAACAGAAATAAGCCAATGGAGGGTTTAAAAGCACCTTTCATTTGGTGGAACAGTCCAGGTTTATAAAGTACTGCCCAACACCATTTTTGTGGGTAATTCAGGTGTAGTTCAGACAAAATCATGGTGGAGCCATGAGCTGATTTGGATAGGGGCGTGCTGTTGTCTGTTTTGTTCAGTGTATTCAGATTCTTGTGCTGACCTCATGAGCAGTGGACTGAGTCATGCCGGTGTGGCCTGTGGTTTGGACTGAAGCATACTGTGTGATAATGTGATTTCATAATCTGGCGATTGTTGTAAAGCAGGCTTTTTCTGTCCATAGCCTTCGCGTATAGCCCATCCTGCCACACAAGGCCCCTCACACAAAACCCAGATACTCAGAGGAGCATGGGTAGCACAATGCAGTTTTGTGAATGGAATTTGATCTTATAGGCATTCTGGGACTCACAGGCGCCAAAAAAAAATAGGGAGGTGAGCATGACTAGATAGTGCTTACAGATAAGCCTCATTTGACCGTAGCTTGACCAGTCTTAGGGGCAAGGGAAAAAGTAAACATAGGGTAATAAAACATAATTGTCTAACACTAACTATGCCCCATCTGGTCCTGTCCACGAGGGGATCACGCATACATCACGAAAATTTCTATAGGGCAGTATTGTCATACTACCTCATCACTAGCCTATCAGGCCCTGCCAAATGCAGACCCTAGCATGGCACAGACACCGAAGTTTTGTATAAAAGACCCTCAACCCCTTTGTTCGACGGAGGTTCCGTGTATTGAGGGCACGTGTCTTTTTTTGCCCGGCTAAAGGATTGATCACCCTGAGGCTGCCTCCCCACCCTTCGAATCAAATATAGGGGTGCACGAGTCCTGAGCATGCTCCGAGTTCTAGTGTGTCTTTGTGTTGTTATCGTTTCTGGATTTGTAAGTATTGCTTAAATGTATTAGTTATTGGTTTAATTAATAGTCAAATTGTGTTAATTTCACTGTGTAATTCTGTAAAGTGTATCTAAGTTCTGTTAACCACGCTGTGTAAATTGTATAATTTTGTGTTGTATAGTAGTGTTGTATTTAGGTTAAGTATAAGTGTTAGAAATAGAAGCCCCGGAGTTGTTAAGTTGTAAACGTAGATTTATGACTAACTCCACCAGCTGTCCTAAAATAACCATAGAGGGGCTGGCTTTGGACGGCTCTTTTATTATCATTACTTTGGCTTTGTTTTTTTGTATTTGTATGCTGCGTTGTCTTAGGCGAATTAGGGATAGTGGTTTGATATAAGTGAATTGTAATCAAAGAATTGTAATCAGTTGGGTATAATTGTGCCCAAGCTTTTCTACGCAGTAAAAGTACTGAGCAATTGCTAGTTTAAACACCTACTTGTTAATTGCTGGTTTTGACCACTTAATAAATATCATTTGTTTCACCATCATCCAGTAGTTTTCACTAGGTAGTCGGCTTTAACCCTTGAGGCTCCCATCACATCACCGAACCAAGGTGTAACAGCGATTAAATAGCAGTGGCAGGATAAAACAATTAGAAGTCCTGTGGCACCTTAAAGACAGCACATTTTTTTGGGGGCATAAACTTTTGTGGGCTGGATCCCACGTGAACAGATGCATGATGAAGTGGGCTCCAATTCACGAAAGCATATGCCCAAATACACGTTAGTCTTTAAGGTTCCATAGGACTCTCTCGTTGGTTTTTGCTGAAACAGACTAACATGGCTAGCCCTCTGGAAAGTGTCATGATAGGACATTGACACATTTTTCACTCCTGAGTAACAGATCCTGAAATGTGGAGACTTTAATCTAGTGAGTGTTAATTATAAATTTTGCTTTCCTAATGAGCACTCTATTATGAAACTGGTACAGACAATGGAGATAAATATCTGAAATAAATAGCTAATGAGCAGATCATCCTTTTGAAAGAAGGAGATGGGTGGCATTCCAACCTTCAGTCTTAGATGAGCATGAGCAAGAGGTAGCTTTAGAAATACAGGTTGGACCTCTCTTGTCTGGCATCCTCAGGACTTTTCTGGTTCCGATGAGGGAATTTGTCAGACAGCAGGAGTTCCCCTGACACCAATCCCTCAGCCCACTCCCCTTCTCTACTACCGGCTCCTTCCACCCAGCTGGGTTGTCTGTGGGCCAGCCCTGGCTCCATGATGAGCCAGGCAGCTTCAGCCCCACTGATGAATGGAACATTGCCCTATCAGGCTGCCACAGTCCCAACCCTGCTGACAGGTAGTATGTGGTCTCAGCCATGCTGATTTTACCAGGCTGCCATGGCTGGCTTTCCCTCCTGGACTGCTGTGGTCCTGGCCCCACTGCCGCGTGGTGGACGGTCCTGATTGTACTCTGCCAAGGCTGCGGCTGCCCCGTTGCTAGCAGACTCGCAGCGTTGCACTGGGCTGCCAGCCCTCCTACCCCCAGGGCGTTCTCATCCAGGAACATCTGTGGTCATGCCAGACCCTGGATGTTGCTGGACAAGAGAATCCCGGATTTGAGAGGTGCAACCTGTACACTATTTATCACATACAGTAGCACATTCAATTTAGTTTCCCTAAATATATTCTCCCTGCAGGTGTAATGCCGGCAGGTGTAACCAAACCTGGGACCTCTGGAGCTTAGTGCATGAGCCTGTACAGCTTGAACTAAAAACCCGCTGGCTCTCAGCTAAGGCTGTAGAGCACGCTCATTCTTTCTCACTCTGTAAGTGGTGTAGGTGCCACTAGATGGGACAGAACACTACAACCAGAAGGTGTGTGCGTAACACAGGGAGTTAACTGAGATTAGAACTTTCTGTACTGGTCCTTGCTGAAGGTCTCAAAGCACTTTGCAAACACTAATGAATGTATTGTCTCCTTCCTATGAAATCATTCTAGCCATTTTACAAATAGGAGCCTGAGGCACAGTGTACCCTGTGCTACCTATAAAGTTCTAACTACTGGTCCTGTTCTCCAAACTAGTTACTGCATGGGTATTAAATACCCTGTACGTACTGAAATTACAGCTGCAACACTTTAAAAACTGTCCCAACGGCTAAGTGTCTTCTTATATTCCTGCCAGTGTCCAGTGAGTTTTGCTTTTATGTGGTCCAGGTGTCTTCAGGGTATTTGTTTGAAGGAAATAGAGACCTTCTCCTCTAGGCCTTTGGTTTCAATTTGATCTAAGGTTGGTAGTAAGCAAAAGTCATTGCCATCTAATGATCTGTGATTGCCTACACAGAGATGGAGAAGAAACAGTTTCCAAGGAGACACCATTAATATTGATAGGCCCTCTTATTGGCAGCTTAAGCAGTGGCCAAGGATTGCATGGACCATAGTTGCAGCCCAACTTTATAGACCCCTGGCTAGCATCAAGCCATTATTGTCAATTGCTCCAGGGTTATGCAGAGGTTTCGTTTTCCGGGGCTGCCCCTGCCCACCCAAGAATATTTTGGTAAAGGACACCCAAAATGGATGTATTGCAAATAATCAGCAAGTGCTCCATTAAGGGGTCAAATGTTTTCAATAAGTCTAATGAGAAATCTTTAATTGCTATTGTGATACAGGTTGGACATCTCTGGGGCAGGAGCTCCCTGGCTGCCACCAGGACCAGAACTGTGCTGCCAGCCCTCTGCTGCTGCCCAGTTGCTGGGACCAGATCTCCTCGCAGCAGACCCCCCAGCCATACTACTTCCCTATGGACAGACCTCCCTTTACCTGGGCTCTGTGGTCCAGGAATATCTGTGGTCCTGCCAGACCATGGATATTGCTGGACCAGAGAGTCCCGGTTAAGGGAGGTACAACATTGATTATTAGCAGGCATTTAATATGTAATGGATGCCGCACAGCAATTGCTGTTAATATGTCAGTTGATGTTCTATTAATATTAAATTAACACCTGTGATGCTCTGAACATCATCACATGAATCCTTATTAAAGTGTAATCAATAAGACTGGATGATCCATACAGCAGATAGGTGCATGTGTATACGTGAGATCATGCACCAAGATATGTAGCCTACTTTGATATATGTTCAGAGAGAACCAGCACTTGAAAATTCCGCTTGGTACATTGATTTTCTCTGACAGTTTTAGAGGAACAGGTATGCCAGAGAGAGCAGCTCAGATTCATTTAACTTACTCATCCAGTTTCTCTCTCTCTCTCTCTCTCTCTCTCTCTGTTTTGTTGGCACTGTCCATTACAAGGGAGCTCGCAAGGTTATTAGACCTTAACGAATGACCTGCCTTGACCACAGTGCTCTTCTGATGATCTAACATCTGGGTGTCAGCACGTCAGGATAGGCTATGATATACAAATTTTAATTTCCCTGGGGCAGCATTTCTCATGTCAGCTGGCAAGTTTGTTTTGTTCTTCCTTAACACATGGCTGGACCTATCTGTCTAGCTGTCCTTGCTTGGCTGAAGATCATTGTCTTCAGTGACAGGCAAAAACCACAGTGGATTCTGTGCTCACCTCTGCTCAGTCTTCTGTCACTAAGCTTGGGGTGTCTCCTTGTGGTGGAATGGCTGCTGTGTGCAAGTAAAGGGTACTAGGCATGTCATTCCAGCAATAGCAACTCTTGGCAAATAAAGCTAACCCCTGGGATAGTGCTGAACATTCTGGGGAGGGGGAGCGGGGAGAAGTTAAGAACCATTAGGGAAGGAAGATGGACCTCATGGTTCAAACTAATCCCTGGAGATCAAGAGACTTGGGTTTTGCTCTTGGCTTGGCTACTGCTCTGCAGGCCACTGCTGGCAAAGTCACCTATGTCCAGATTTTGGGTAGAGATCCCACAAAAAGACGTCAGTGCTGTGATGCTGAGTATCACAGCACTGAACCTCGAGGAACCTAGAAAATCACAGGGACAACACTGTGGCCCACAACACATCTATTACGCAAAGCCAACGTGCTAGGTGGGAAGCCATCTCAGCTAGCCAATGGGAGACATCAACTAGATGAGTTCGTCTGTGGCTCCGTCCCTCTCAAGAGATAGACACTTCTGTCGGGGCTACAGAAGCACCCATCTCTACCAATCCCTGAATCAGCTTCCTTCAGTCAGGTGACTCAGGTACCTCAACTGGTCCTTGCAGGAATGAGTTAGGTGCCTCCCTTGCTCCACACAAAGCAGCTGGTGCCAGTGCCTTCCTCCTAACTTGGATCTCAGTGGGTAGGACATACAGCTGAGATATGGGGGACCTGGGCTTAAGAGGGACCAGTCAGAGAAGGAGAGAGGATTTGCACAGGAGTCTCCTGCCTCTCAGGAGAGTGTTTTAGCCACTGAGCTTGGAGATGTTCAGATGTAGCATTCCAGTAGTCTCTCCTGCTGAAGCTGTTTCCCTGGGGATAGTTAATAAATGTGTGATTGGAGCATGGGTGCCCTCTTCACCAGCTTAGAGAGTCATTCTCTCTCTTACTTCCTGGCTGAGTGACTATTTAAGCCTCTGAGTATGTTTATGGGATTGGGGCCTGCATGCAATTTTCACAGCTGAATGTCTGTCTTCCTCTAGTTCACGAATCGTTCTCAGGCCCAGGTACCTGGAGGGAGGCATCGTGTCCCAGGAGACAAAACCTAGACACCTAGAGAATGTTAACAATGCAAAGCTAGGCCCTGAGTGAGGTTAGGTGTGTACAGGGTTAAGCAGCAGCCAAGCAAGAGTTTTGTAGATCACAGTGGTGGTACGCAGCGAGATGAAGATGTTTAACCCTGGAGTTTAGGTGCCTATATAGCTTTGTGGATTGCACTCTAGGTGCCAAAAGATGCAGCTTGCAACGGTAGGATTTTCATAATGCACCTAAATGACGTAGGCCCCTAATTCTGTTATTGTCGATATCAGCATTCACCTGCACAGATGCATTTGAAAGCCCCATAAAGTGCCCATCTGCAGCTTTTGCCACCAAATTAGGCAAATCTGGCCCTTAGCTCCTCAGTGGTAATAAAAGCAATCTACTGCATAGATGATGAGGAAGGCTACTTTCATGAATGTGAGTGCGGTATTTTAGATGCTCAGGAAGACGTGGAAGGCATTAGAGATCAGGAGAGTGCTCCCGTTGGTGTGATGTGTTACCAGCAGTCAGTTCCAGCACCTTCCTCGGATGGCTGCTTTCTGCTCCTGTCACTAGCATTGCAATCTGAGGTGGCACCATTTGTTGACATCCATGCCTCGAAGCAGCCTGATTCATGGCCTAGATTGCTAAATGCAAATAACCCCAGGGTGATTCCTCTCCCCTGCCCTCTTTCTTTATGAAAAGGCATATTTTTAAACAAAAAACAATCACAGCTGTAAACTTACCTCAGGGGAAATATGTTCAGCTGGCCAGCTCTGACTTGGGCGAGTGAAGCCTAGCTGGTCTTTCAGAGCTGGAAGTCAGTTTCTCTGGCTGGAGTCTTTGGGCTGCACCCTCCAGGCAAATGTTAGTCAAGTCACCCAGACATGTTTCTAGCTTGGTCAGCAGCATGTTGTTACCACACAGCATGGCATTCCTGCCACCCAGAACTGACCCTGGAACAACTCGGAAAGCTTCTGTGGGCATGTTTGCTTGGGAAGGGGGATGCTCTGTATCGGAGTCACATAACTCTCTATGGCTGCCTCAGCCTGATCCGAACAAACCACATTCAACTGGAGGAACTTGGAAAACATCTGACCCTTCCTAAGTGGCTGTTTGAAAATGTACTCTCAAATAGTTGTCCTATCGTTCAGCGACAATCTTCATCCCCTCTCTTTCTCTCTTAAATGCAGCATTTGTGTGACTAGTACTGATGGGGGTGCTGGACTCTTGGAAGTCCCAAAGACAATGGGGGGAGGGGGACCATCAAAGGTGCTGGCTTGACAGCCTTGGAGATTGAAGTCCTTTACATGTGCACAGAACAGGCACTGCCTGGGCAGCTTCAGGGCAAGCTGCCACCTCATACATGAGCAACCAAACTTTAAAACTGACTGCAGAGCTGGAATTCATATGCAAACTTGACACTATCAGACTGCCGGTCTCCATTTAGACACCATGGCTAGCTCACTACAGAGCAATGTTTCCCCTTTTGGTGTTCTCACCTTATCAACTGTAGGCAGTAGGACACGTCCAGCCTTATTGAATTGGCCTTGTTAGCACTTGTCCTCACTATAGCAGTGTAACACTCCATAAGTGGATATATCCCTCCCAAACTATATTTTCCACTTCATGCATCTGCTGAAGTGGGCTCCAGCTCATGAAAGCTTATGCCCAAATAAATTGGTTAATCTTTAAGGTGCCACCTAATTGTTTTTGCGTCATCAACATTCAACATATCTCATCCCTGCCCAGGGGTGCTGGAACAGTTTGTACAGTGGGTTTTCTGAGAGCCATTAAATCAATCTGTAAACCCTAGTTATAATGGAAAAAAACACTTCAGACACCTCTGCACTTCTAGTTTCAGCACTTGGAGGGAACCCCTGCAAGGAATGAGAAGGGAGCTCAGTCTCCAATTTCCATTCAGTCTCATTGGAACTTGTTCATCGAAACATGCCTTCTGCCTGCCTCTTTCATATAATCGGTGCTCAGTAGGTTGAAATGGATATTTATACAGAGCCAGGACCTGTCAGCCAGTCCACCAGCCTGCAGACACTTGCTGCTATTGAGAGATGGGACAAGGGCCATAACATGTGATGAGCCAGAACAGTTGCTCCTCTGTGTACCATGCCCACCTGCCCTCCAGCTTCCCATCACTTTCTCACCTGTTGTGGGGCATTATAGGGATGCCCAGTGGGTGTCATGGGACTGGGGGTGACAGTGAGGGGTAGCAGGCATGCACACACCTGTGTATATATAATAATCTGCTGAGGGGGACACCTTGTTTTCCAGAAAGCCTTTTCCGTCAGGATAGTGTACAGGAGTGGGTGGGACATAACCCTGGGAGCACAGAAATTGGGGACTGGAGGGGGTAGGTCTCATGATGTAGCAGCCGTGCTCTGCACAACAAACCCAGAGCACAATTCTCAGTCCTGGCCCCTCACCAGCCCTAGGCTGGCAGTGAGAAGGGAATATGTATGCTCAGTCTTTGGGGGCAGCATGTGAAGAAGAGCTAAACAATCATCTGCTCCATCTAGTTTATCCTTTAGGTGGGACCAAAGAGAAATCGGAGGCTGGGGTGCAAGCCCTACAGGCTCTCAGAATGCCCCTTTGGCTGTGAAAAGATCCTGTGATGGGAGCGAGACTGCAGAGCCCAGGCAACTCAGGCCTCCACGTCTCTCCTTTGGGCTGCCCTGATCATTCCATATTTTTAAAGCAAATTTCAGTCACGTGGCTGATGTAATAAGTGGTGGCGATGCTGAGTGACTGTGTTTGCAGGCCTGGAGCATGTTGCAGAATTCATTGGAATACTGAGAGAAGGGAGGAGACAAAGAGGAGTCTTAGCTGATACCCCAATCTCTGTTCTCACCCTCAACAGGTGCTATGTAGAAGACAGAAACTCCAAAGTGGCCTGGTTAAACCGTTCTGGCATCATTTTTGCTGGACAAGACAAGTGGTCCCTGGACCCTCGAGTAGAACTGGAGAAAAAAAGCCCTCTGGAATACAGCCTCCGGATCCAGAAAGTGGACGTCTATGATGAGGGGTCCTATACGTGCTCGGTGCAGACACAGCATCACCCAAGGACTTCCCAGGTTTATTTGATTGTCCAAGGTAAGAAACAAAAACTCAGAGTGGGCAAAAAAAGTGGAGGTGAGGGTACTTTCATTATGGGGAATGTGTTGTAAAAGGCTAGAGAAAAAAGCAGACACACCCCCACCCAGAAACCTGTGGAAAAAGCAATATAGGCTATGCATGGTCAATTCCTTTAATTCATACCACATCTCTCGTGTCATCTTCCACTATGATACACGAGACCTAACACTGCCTTGCTTACAAAGGCTTGACACAGCAGAGAATGTCGTTAATACTGGAGGTGTTCTTTTGCATTGTAGAGATGGCTCTGGTTGTACGGACACCTAGGCAAATACATTTGTTTTTATACCCCTTGGCACAGAAACAACATATGAGTGCCTCATCTCTTCCCTGCCTCTTTCTCTAGATAATCTTCTTCACTGTGCCTTGCCCATCTCCCCTTCCCTGAGGCTCTCCTGCCTTCACTTTTCCATTCTCCATTCTGCCCAAGGGTGGGAAATTTGTGTTTTGACCAACACCTTGTAGTGTGGGGACTGGCCCATAGACTGTGGCGAGATGTCTCCTCCTGTCAGTGGGCACACCTTCCAGAGTCATGGCCCCTGTGAAACATCGTACCAAATGTGACTCCCAGTACACCTGAAAGCCACTTCTTCTCACTTGTGTTTCTTAGCTACAAGTGTACTAATTCTCCACATAAAGGTCACAAAGAACTGGAACTCTAGTGATCCAAATTGGCATTACACATTAGTACAATTTATCTTAAATATATACAAAGTGATTCATGGCTTAATTACATTCTACAGACATGCCTATTAATTTAATTGCGTGACCCCTAATTCTTGTTGTGACTGTGCCTAAGTGAGTCACAATGGATTATGCCAAATTCAGAACAAACTGCTGAGAAATGAAGCAGACACACCCCAAAATGGTTGGTTATTTTCCCATAAAATATACCAGACCTGCAACACAAGTAAACCTCAGTCTCATCATATTAGCTAACAAGAAATCAGAAAGGCAGTCTCCTCAGATATCGCAGTCCTTGTGAGATCACCAGAACCATGAGGCTTAATGTTCAGTCATTCTCCCATAAAATATACCAGAACTGCAACACAAGTAAACCATTCCAGACCTTTTTATAGTTTCTGCCAGGTAGAGGGAAACCCATTGTGGCAAACAATTTGTAAAAAAAAAAAAAAAAAAAAAAAAGAGGGGATTTTGAAGTCACATGAGCAAGTCACATGTCAATGCATGCTTTGCTGAGTAATAGCAGAGGACATTATCCATATTATAGTTAGTACAGTCACATGAAACTCCATCAGGGGTGGATAGGTTTCTTTCATGATTCACTGTATTCACTGATGAGCCATCAGCTTGAAGGGTTCCTTCATAATATGCTGGCTAAATATCTTGTGGGTGTTAACACAGGCGCAAACGTTTGAAATACAGGTACATAATTAATAAGTATAACTTCAGATAGAATAATCATATTCAGTAAACCATAACTTTTCCTTTGACACCTTACTTGGCACACTTTGTACAAGATGTGTTATGATTGTATAACAGAGGCATCAACAATGATCTATATGGTCCCATTTTAATAATATAAAGTCACACATTAGTTATATGAGGGAGTAAATAATCTATACCAGTCAAGATTATCTCCGTTTTATTTGCCTCTTTTCCAAGATGAGAAATCCCAGTAATCTCTCCTCTTACGTAAACTGTTCCATAACCCTAATCATTTTTGTTACCTTTTCCATTTCTAATGTTTTGTGTATATAGATATAGATAGGAGTGGGATGACCAGAACTGTATGCATTACTCAGGGTCTGAGCATACCCTGGATTTATACAGTTTCATTATATTTTCTGTCTTATTATCGCTCCCTTTCTTAATGGTTCAAAACATACTGCACCATTCAGATTTTTGACTGCCACTGCACATTGAGTGCATGTTTTCAGAGCTCTATCCATGATGACACCAAGTTCTTTCTTAAATGATAACAGCTCATTAAGACACCATAATTGTATATTTATAGTTGGGATTGTTTTCCAAAATGCATTACTTTGCCTTTATCAACACTGAATTCAACCTGCCCTTTTGTTGCCCACTCACCTAGTGTTATAACAGCCCTATGTAACTCTTGACAGTCTGCTTTGGACTTAACGGTCTTTAGTAATTGTGTATCTTCTGCAAACTTTGCCACCTCACTGTTTATCCCTTTTACCAGCTAAGTTATTACTAATGTTGAACAACATTGGTCCCAGTACAGATCCCTGTGGGACACTGCTATTTACCTCTCTCCATTCTGAAAACTGACCATTTATTCCTACTCTTTGTTTTCTATTTTTTAATCAGTTACTGATCTTTGAGAGAGCCTCCCTGTCATCCTATGACCTCTTATTTTGCTTAAGAGCCTTTGGAGGGGGATCTTGTTAAAAGCTTCTGAAAGTCCAAGTGAGCTATATCCACCGGATCACACTTGTTCACATATTTCCTAACATCCTCAAAATTTTTTCTACTGGATTGGTTAGACATGATTTCCCTTTATAAAAGCTGTGTTGACACTTTCCCAACAAATTGTGTTAATCTATGTGTCTGATAATTCAACCAGTTTGCTTACTACTGAAGTTAGCTTTATGGGCTTGTAATTGCTGGGATTGATGCAGGAGTCTTTTTTTAAAAAACTGGTGTCATATTAGCTAACCAGACATCAGGTACAGATGCTGATTTTAAATGATAGGTTACATATCACAGTTAGTAATTCTGCAATTCATATTTAAGCTCTTTCAAAACTCTTGGTGCATACTCTCTGGTCCTGGTGTTTTACTACTCTTTAATCATTTCTTCAGTTCTGAGTAGATAGCTAGTTATTGTAATTGTTGGACCCAACCTTTAAAGAGAGACATGATCACAAACACAAAACCAACACATGGTGGTTACAGGCCATTTCCTAATAGTTCTTATTCACAGAAAGTATGATGGGCTTGAGTGTGCAAAAGGAGACGTACCTATTTGCCATTAAACACTGATTAGAACTTACTGCCTTTAAAGGTCCAGAGTGACCCTTCGTTGTTGCTGTGTGGAAATAAAGTTGTATTTGTTTTCATTAGATTTAACCTGTTTAAGTGTATTGATAATTCTACTTGGTGGATTAGCTGTTTCCTGCTTAAATTAAGTGGGTTTCTCCCAATAAATGGTGCAGCGCTGGAGAGAGAAATCCTTTATTTATCCACAGAACACACAGCAGCAGGGCTGCCTCCCCATGTGTACACATTGCTTTGCCAATAAATCTCAACCTTGACCCAGAAGGACCCACCTCTATTGGTGAGAGGGGTAATCTGCTGAATATAGTGATAGAAGGACATTTAGTGCCAATTGTAATGGTGATTTATGTGCTGTGAACACTTCACCAAGTGCAACTGGATTGAGTCACATTAACTCTATTTATATATGACCTTCCAGACAGCCATCAGCTAGTAACAACATCTGAGTTCTACTGACTCAAACTAGTGACCTAGAGGTCATTTCATATTACTGATGTCAGAGCCACCAGGACACCCTTTGCTCTTTTCTCTGTGATCTTATTTTAAAACACCTTGAGCTGCGCCTTCAAATGGACTGCTGTGAAAGTTCAAGTGTCAGTTGCTCTAACAGGAAACCATGAGGATAAAGCTTGGAGTTTGGATCCCAGTGTAATTGTGTCCTCCCTGACTGAGTGCATTGCATGGGAGATGATGGAAGAGAAGAGGGTTAATAGTCTATTTTCTTCACTCACCAAGCAATAAGGGTGCATAAACACCGGCACCGACATCCATCTACTTGCAATTTTGTGGATTCAGAGCATGCTCTTGATTTCAGAGGGAGATTTCTGAGCATTAAAGCAGGGAAACTTGCAAATTTCCAGGGAAGATCCCTGGCACACCTGTATTGCCTCCCCACAGCAGTTCTCTCCTCACTTTTGCTTATCTAACTGATTTAACTTAAAAAACAACAAATAGTCTGGCAGCACATTAAAGACTAACAAACACTTAGATGGTATCATGGGTTTTCGTGGGCACAACCCACTTCTTCAGATGAATGGAGTTGTTAAAGGTCCAGTTTCTAAATAAATAGGGTGGAATTGGCCTGAAACAATATGGTAATGGTAAGATCCGTTAATGAGTGCCTGGATTATCTCAATGAGATGATCTCAGAGTCACCATATTGTTTCAATTCCACAAGCCAACCAGAAAGGGAAGCCTTGGAACTTAACTTCATTTACAGGTTTGATTTGTATCACAAAGATATGAATAAAGACATTGGCTGGATGGCTGGCTACATGCCACATCCTAATGGCATAAAAAAAAACCCAGTGGTTTTTTAAGAACAATTTGCACCTTCTCTACAAGCTTCATGTAGCATGGATATTCTTATTGACTATTTCTTTCCCTTTTTTCTCCTTCTTTTTCCTTCTCTCGTACCCCTCCCCCAGTCCCTATTTATTTAGAAACTGGATCTTTAATAAATCCATTCATCTGAAGAAGTGGGTTATGCCCACGAAAGCTCATGATACCATCTACATGTTTTGTTAGTCTTTAAGATGCAGACTAACTCGAAAGCTAACTGATTTAGTTAGGCTTGGTTCTGCTTTAGTTGAAGTTGGTCCTGCTTTGGGCAGTGGGTTGGACTAGATGTCCTCTTGAGGTCTCTTCCAGCCCTAGGATTCTATGAACTGTAAGTTTTGGGTCTGTGATGTATGTTGGATCATGACTTTTCTTTGTATGCAGATTACCACAGGGGGTTTTCTTGGAGATATTTGTGTTCCTTTTACAGGTTCGGGCTGTAGACAGACGTACAATATTAGGGGTCTGGTCAATTACTAGGGTCAATAACTAGGGTTATTAGGCTGCAGTAATATAAACAAAATAAAGATTGAGGCAGATTTTTAAATGGATGTTATATTTTTGGAAAAAATCACATGAAATATGTGAAACATTTCATAAGGAACTTTGGGTGTTGTTTAGTCAGATCCTAAGCTGCTGTAAATCAGCCTGACTCCATTGATTTCAGTAGAGCTTCCTCAGTCCACAGTCTATGGTTATAATTTTATCCCAAACCCCACAACTATTGGCGATTAACTAATGTCTCATATTGTTTCCTGTTTCTCACCCATCCGTCTACCTGTCTCCATCTGTCATCTCTTGTCTGATATCTAGATAGTAAGTTCCAGGAATTGCTGTTCTCTCCTGGGTCTGTACAGCACCTTGTACTGTGGGATTCTGGGACTTGACTGAGATTCCTAGGCACTACCATCATAGACATACTAAATTATAATAATGAAGGGAAAGTATACTCCTGTTTTCACATGTCAAAATGGCAACAAATCTATGCAGACCTGTTCCATACAGGAGATCCGGGTTTTTGGTAGTTTATGCTTTCCAAGGAATACATTCTTCTTTACTTCCTAAATTAAACCTTTATACGACATTCCTTTGTGCTATTCAACAATTGGAGACTCCTAGGCCCAGCACCAAGAGATGGCTGTCTGTCATTGGTGAGGGAGTGATTCTTGTGCCTCTCAAGATCCTTTGGGGACAAATGCTTGTATAAATGCAAATTATTATTGTAATTACTGTTAGTAGCTTGTCTATGATGGATCAGCAGCTTGAAAACCTGGAAATGAACAATTAAAAAATCCCAAGCCTTTTTGAAGCAATCTTTTCTACTTCAAAATAATGAGAAAAGATGCAAAGCATGCTCCCTTAGAAACCTGGCAGCCAGCATGTTTTTTCACGAGCAATACAGCTAAATGCTAAGGCTAATTGCACCCTGAATCTTTAGGGGTCATAGAGATCTTTTTGCACCTTTATCTTGATTTTAGTTTTTTTTCCCTTTTCTTTAAAGAAAATACTGTCAGGTCAAATATGACCAACTTTCAGTTTTGTTCAAATAAGCTTGTAATGAATCCAAATGAAATGTTTCCACATTCCATTATATATATATATATATAATTGCACATCAATGCAGATATATCCCACTTGTGCCTGAGGACTCAGTCCTGCAAACTCTCCATGAAAAAGAGTCATGTCTGTGTTGCTTGTCCTCCCAAACCCACAGGGTCCACTGGATCAGGGCCAAAGTTTCTGGCCTGCAGTGATGTTGTCTATACACATTGTCGTCTTGTGCTAGAGTATGACAACCCAGGGGTGAAATTCTGGCCCCAATGAAGTCAATGGGAGTTTTGCCATTGACTTCAGTAGAAACAGGATTTCACTTTTGAAGATTAAATTAGCTAGAAACTGTTCGCAAAATAAACCAAGAGCAGTTTACTAGTTTTAAAATTATTTCCATTTTAATGTTTTGAGGTGGAATTAGAGATAGAAATGAGCTCTTTTGTAAAATATTGTATTTTTTAATCCAGCAATATCTCTTTAGACTAGAGACTTGGGGAAAATGTTGTCTGTGCTTTTCTTTTGTGCTGTATGTGTGGCTTATCCAGGTCCACCACTTCATCCTTATGCACAAGACTTGTTATCCTATCAAAGAAAGCTACCAGATTGGTTTGACATAATTTGTTCTTTACAAATCCATGTTCATTGCTACATATCACTTTATTATCTTCCAGATGTTTGCAGATGAATTCCTTAATTATTTGCTCCATTATCTTTCCTAGCACACAAGTTAAGCTGACTGGTCTGTAGTTTCCTGGGTTGTTCCTATTTCCCTTTTTATAGATGGGCACTATGTTTGCCCTTTTCAGGTACATCTACACAGCAACCTAACTAGCGTTATTTCGAAATAACTTAGTCCACACTACACAGCAGACAGTTATTTCAAAAGAATGTCAAAATACTGTCAAGCTGTAGGATTTCTTACTCTGACTCCTGTAATCTTCATTGTACAAGGAGTAAGGGAAGTCAGAGGAAGATTTTATCATAAATCTATATAAGTACTCTATTTCTAAATAAGTGCTGTATAAACACTCCCAATTTTGAAATAAGCTATTTCTAAATAAGCGACACAATTGACTTAGCTCAATTTGCATAGCTTATTTCGAGTTAAGCCCTGATGTGTAGACACACCCTTCCAGCCTTCTGGAATCTCTCCCAACTTCCATAACTTTTCAAAGATGATAGCTAATGGCTCAGATACCTTCCCTGTCAGCTAGGATGCCTTTCAGCAGGCCTTGATGACTTGAAGACATCTAATTTCTTAAAGTAATTTTTAACTTGTTCTTTTCCTATTTTAACTTCTAAGCCTACCTCATTTTCACTAGCATTAGCTGTTAAGTCTCCAGTTACCACCAACCTTCTTTGTGAAAATCGAAACAAATAAGTATTAAACACCTCTGCCATTTCCAAGTTTTCTGTTGTTGTTTCTCCCTCTTCATTGAGCAATGGGCCTAGCCTGTCCATGGTCTTCCTCTCACTTTTAATGTAGTTGTAGAATGTTTTCTCATTACCATTCATGTCTCTAGCTCATTTTATGCCTTCACCTTTCTAAGCTTGCCCCTAAACACTTTGTTCATATTTGTTCATATTCATCCTTTGTAATATGACCTAGATTCAACTTTTTATATGACTCCTTTTTTATTTTTAGAATAATTTAAGATCTCCTGGTTAAGCCAAGATGGTCTCTTGCATTGATCCATCTAGCCCAGTAACCTGTCTTCTGACAGTGGTAGGTGCCAGATTCTTCAAAGGGAAGGAACAGAAGAGGGCAATTATTAAGTGATCCATCCCCTGTTGTCCAGTCCCAGCTTGTGGTAGTCAGAGATTCAGAAACCTAGAGCATGAGAGTGCACCCCTGATCATCTTGACTAACAGGCTCATTGGGTAGATCCACCAATGGCTATCTAGTTATTTTCTAATCCAATTTTCGTTTTGGCCCTGATGGCATCTCCTGGCAATGAGTTCCACAACTTGACTGTGCATTCTGTGAAGAAGCACTTTTGTTTGTTTGTTTTAAACCTGTTGTCTATTGGATGACCTCTGGATCTTGTGTTATGCAAAGGGATAAATAATACTTTTTCCACACGGTTCATGATTTTATAGACCTCTATTATATCCCCTTTTAGTTGCCTCTTTTCTAAACTGGACAGACCCATTGTTTTTAATCTCTTCTCATGTGGAAGCTGCTCCATATCCCAATCATTTGTGTTATCCTTCTCTGTGGCTACAGCTACACTATTTTGCTAAAAGAAGTAATGCAAATGAAGCGCGGATTAGCATTTTCTCGCGCTTCATTCGCACACTCTTTCGTTCCATTTTTGCACAAGAGGTTTTTGCGCAAAAACTGAATGAAAGAGTGTGCAAATGAAGCACAAGACAATGCTAATCCGCATTTCATTTGCATTGCCTCTTTTGGCAAAGCATGTAGGGTAGCTGTAGCCTGTATTTTTTCCATTTCAAATTCCGTGTGTGTGTGTACAGATAGATAGATATAGATAATGTGAAAAGGCATGACCAGAACTGCACACAATAAATTGCAGCAAGGATGGTTTAGGTTTGGACATTGGGAAATTTTTTTCTTATTGTCAGGGTGCCTGTCTGCCTGAATCAACTGCTGTGCCTCATTTCATATTTAGCTTGCAAATTCATAGAGGCAGGGATCATCTTTTTGTTGTGTATGTGTACAGTGCCTGTATAAAATATAATACTTAATAAAACATGCTACTAATAGATTTAGAGGATTTATTGTTGGAATAGCCTTTTCTTCTTCAGTTTAGAAATATCAGGAGTGTGACCCACTACAGTTCTTCTGGACCTATCAGTCAGTATATGAAGGACATTTTGACTTTTATCATATTTCCTGTATAGCTGCTAAAATGTCAGTGGTGAATAGCTAGGGAAAAACAATCTCCAGAATAACAACTTGGTTTTAAAAAAAGTCTGAGATTTGCTAGTTTGAAGGAAAAAATAACTCACCAAAGATACACACAACAAAACAGACAAATAAGAAGCAAATACGTGGACATATGGCTTCCATTTATTGAGTATTCTGACAGGGAACACTTGCTGAAAACCAAATCAAGGCTTTTGAAGGATTTTATTTTAATATTAGGTTAAAAATGTACACATCTAATAGAAGATGGGAAAAGGGGCGTGGATTGGAGGCACAAAAGCAGCAGCTGGATTGTTCCTGAGGAGGAAACAAAGAAAGAGTTTGGTATTCTGGAAAATACAAAAACCAGAATTGCTAATAATCAGAGCCAGATGATCAAGCTATCAGCCATAAAATGTAAGATTAATGGAATGGAGCTCTGCTTTAGAAGTTTCATTGCAGTATGAAAAAGAAAATAGTTTTTTTAAGAAAAAGGCACGTCAGGAATGCCAAGTCTTGCTTGCCTTAGTTTGCTGAAGAACTCTGTAGATGATATAGATAGTGGATTATATGCTTTCTAAGATCTTACCTGAAGAGTCAGAGCTCCTCAGTCTTTAACTTAGGTATTATTTGTATATTATTGATCATACAGTCCCACTAGTTTTCCAGTCATCCATAGAATCATCCAGGAATAAAAAGGTTAGACCTAACCTCAGTTTCTAATATAAAAACACTAAAAGACTTATCCAGCATTGCCCGGGTTCTTCAGGCAGGGGGCTTGTGGTGTGGGGGATGCAGGAGTCAGGGCAGAGTTTTGATGATGTGGGGGGTGGGGCTCCAGGTAGGAGGAAGCTGGGGATGTGGGGGAGGTAGGCATTGGGGGGGATGAAGAGGGGCTTAGGGAAGATAATGGGAAATAAAGAAATCAGGGCAGGAGGTGGAGGTTCAGAAATCAGGTCAGAAGATTGCGGGGGGAGCTCAGGGGAGAAAGAGGAATGCTCAGGGAAGTGGGTGGGGGTTCTGTTAGCTGCTTCCCAGGTGTGGGGCTTTCTTCCTCCCCCCAAGCTTGTCCTCAGGATGGGTAGCAGGGGACCATGCTCTCCATCCTCCAGCTTCTCCCTGAGGCAGTGGCTTATCCTCAGGGAACAGGCCAGAGCAGAGGGGTGGCTGTGCACCCTGCTTGCTGGCTTATCCCTAGGTCTGGGCCTGGAAGGGGCGGCCGTGTGTGTGTGTGTGTGTGTGTGTGTGTGTGCGCGCGCGCGCGCACGCATGTGGGGGGGGAGTTTCTGCAGGCCAGCCCTGCTAACACTTCCTGGACCTGGTCCAGGGTGTGTGGGTGTGTGTGTGTGTGTGCATGTGAGGGGGGGGAGCTTCTGCAGGCCAGCCCTGCTAACACTTCCTGGACCTGGTCCAGGGTGGCGTGGGGGCTGCATAGGTGATCCTACATAGGCTATGCTTAGTCCAGGGAGCTTTCTCTCCCCAAGTCCAGTGGGGCTTTCTCCCTTCTCCCTCCCAGTCCAGTGGGGCTTTCTCCCTTCCCCCTTCCTGGTCTGGCAAGGCTTTTTCCCTCCCTCTTTTCCAGTCTGATAGGGCTTTGTCACTTCCCCTCTCAATCCGATGGTGCTTTCTCTCTCCCCACCTTGGTTTGGGTTTGAGGCAGAAGGCCACTTACCCGATCTGCAGTATCGCTGTCCTCCTATCAACCCCCTCTTTTTCCATGCTATGGAAAACAATCCTATTCCAAGTACTTCCCAACTCTTGACCTTGGTTTAAGTTAGGAGAAGAGGAAGCTGCCTACCAAATTTTGTGGCCCTAGCTCTCACTATTTCGGAGAAATTCTTGAACAGACTCCCAGGCAGACAGGTGTGCATTTCTAAACTATATAGACATTCAAGTAAGGGGATAACAAAAAAATCTTTAAAAAGGCCTTTTTGACATATCATTAAAAAGGTTTTTGCCTTTTGTACTTTGTCTTTTAATATTTAGATGAGAAAAACACAGAAGTCTAAGAAAGGAGAAGCCCTTTTTGATTGTCCAAGAAGAGGATTTTGTAGACCCTTTTTAATTCATCTTATAGGTGGTGCTCAGGAGGGAGGTTGACCCATAACAAAAAGGGTAATCTGCAGGTTTTCCAGCCTTTAGGAGTGCAGTGATCTTGACTTCTCTTCATGTGATGGGGATTTCAGAGGTCTCAGGAGTGTTGGTGAAAAGCTGCATCATACATGTCCATGTCAGTAGATACAAGTTATACAGGAATTTGGGATAGATACTATCTTTTCCTGATGCTTTTCCCAATTTCTTGGCTACATTGTTTTCCTTATTGGTGAATAGTTCATACCATTGGAAAGATGAAGGGCACAAAGGCATCACCTGCCAAAGTTGATGCTGGAGTTGTCTGCAACATTATTGTCCTCTAGCTGTTTTGATGTCTGCAAAAGTTTAACAGAGATGGCATTGTTTTTCACCTGTGGCCTGGTATCATGAAGGAGATTTCCAGTCCCCAGATGTCTCAGCATCTGATACTCATTTTAGGACACCAGCGTTCTCAAGAAATAATCTGCTTTTCAACCACACAGGATTTTTCAACTGCAGGAACTGAGTCCTGGCCCTCACAACAGACACTGAAGCTAATTTCCAACAAAAACTCAAGACTTGTGCTGCTTTCATCAATCTGTCAGCAGAGTATGATGTATTCTGGAAAGAGGTCTGCTACCAAAACTAGCCAAAGTGATCCCCTGAGTGCAGATTTTCAGGCTGCGGAACACCATACTTAGCATCCTAAGGATGTGCATTTACCTTGGGGTTCAAACCATAAAGCCATGTACTTTAAATAATGGGCTATCACAAGGCTCAGTACTTGCTCTGACCCTTCAGTGCATATACAAGCAAACTGCCTGAAATAATACAGCGATGATCTGGCACTCGCAACACAGGCACATAGCTTTAAAAACCTTAAAGTGACCTTCCATGTGACCATAAAATCATGGAAGAGTGAGTGCTTCCAAAAGTGGTAGCTGAGTCAAAATCAGTAGTCTTTATTTCCACCTGCCTTAACAACAGAATTGCACAAAATACTCTTGCTGTCGAGTTTTGTGATGAAACTGTGAGTTCTAACTCAAAGCCAACATATCTCAGTGTCATTCTTCATCACACACTGGTCTTTCATGACCCCCTCAAGAAAGTAACCTCTCATGAAAACTCACTTCAACATTATTCAGAAGTTAGCAGGAACAAGCCTGAGGATCAAGTGCCGGGGTCCTATGAACATCGGCCTTAGCCCTTTTGTATTCATTTTCAGAATTCAGTGCATGAGTATGGACAAGAAGCTGCCTTGTTCACCTTGTGACTATACAGCTGAATCAGGCCATGTAAATCATCATGGGAACTTTAAAATCAACACCTCTCTCATGGCTTTCTGCATTAGCAAACATCAAACCTCATGCTGTCCCTCCAAGATATAGCCATAGTACACAAACTTAAATGCCTCAAAGACTACCTAGAACTTTCCACCTGGCAGGTTTTGGATAACACACCCCAACAATATCTGACATTATGAAAACCACAAGGGACCATGCATGACTGATTCTCATCTCTGGATCCAGGCAGGGAATGGTAAAGCATCTGGACCTCATCTGCTGTTGCAAACAACCACAGTGTTACTGACCCAATGAGCTTGGGTCAGGGTGGGGCTTGGTTTTGGTGGATCAGACTGAATCACATCTGAACAAACCACGATGCACAAGTGGAAACTCAAAACCTCCCTTTAGTGCGACTGTGATGAGAATGTACAAACATCAAACACAGAGGAGATGTTGAAATGGCTAATGGACCTGCAAGTGCATCTGTAGTTGCTTTGCAGAGACATATGCATGCATGTCCATGCAAGAAAGATTTAATTGAAATGACCCAGATTTATTTTTGCAGGGAGGAGAAGGCGGCTTTCAGCAAGCTATTATCTTTTTTTTTTTTATTCTAAGCTCTCCCTGTCAGCACTATGCAGAGAGTATGTCAGTCTTTATTAAAATAAGGAAGCAATATGTTTGAATTTCTGGAAACAGAGGTGGCAAGCGGCAGTGATTTTAACATAAGGGCCTTTCACCTTTTTGGTGATTTTGGTTGAAATAGTTCCCAAGCTGCAAGACAAAGGTGTTTGTTGTCACTAGACTGGCTGGGAGTGCTGGGGGTGAGGCTGACTGACATAGCTCTGGGAAGGGCTCCAGAGCAGTAACAGCAGGATGAGCTACAAATTAGAATTGAGGTGCATGGGCGGGTATGTGAGCACAGAACGACTCTCAAAAGGTGCTATGCAGCAGGATTGAGATGCACAGGCAGAACTAGGGGCAGGAGGCAATGCTTATTTGTATCTTTCTTGCTGAAGTATCTTGCATTGCTGTAATCCAGACAGGAGATGAGAATGGTAACTGAGGCCAGGTCATTGTCTGATAGGCTGGCTTTGAGGTCTCCTAGCCAGTTTGGGGTGGTTGAAAGCATTACTTTCAGCACTTCGCAGCAATGAGGAATGCAGCTGCCTTACTAAACCCAGAGCTGAGTTAATCCATTGGGATGTGTATTGTCAGCTAGAGGAGACTGCACCATAGCCTCAAAATGTTATCTTCTGCCAAATGGCATCACCCCACTCTTGTTCAAGGTCAGTTTCCACCATTTGTTCTTCATCTCCATGCCAAACTGATTGATGGTGACAGTGGTCGGACGGTAAGATGCAAAGGACAGATGGGCCTGTGTGCCACCTGCATGCTGATTTCACTAGCCCTGTTCATTGGCTCACAGTGAAGCACATGATGAAATGTTCTGCTGGACTGAGGCCAAAGAGTTTAGAGGGAGCTACAAGTGTAACGAAATGTTCAGGGCTTATATCTCTGGATGGTGCAGTGCCTGCTACTGGCCACAGATCCCAGGTTGCTGCAGTTCCCACTTCTATCTACTGGCCAGCTCCATTTTCAGCACTTCTCGCAGGCTTAACTAAAAGGCTCTCAGTGCTTCCAGCTCTCTTGTTTCTATAGGCATGTTTTCCCCCTGCAGAACCGTCTGTGTCTCAAGCTGAACAGCAGAAACTCTACTTTTATCTGGCTCCCAGATTAAATCAAACTGTTCTTTATTTCATTGCCCTGATCCATTTTTTTTTATTGCCTTTGTTACAAGAAGAGGCTGGGTGGGGGTAGGGGGAGCTGTTCAGAAATGAAGCCTGGGCAAATTGCCCACAACTAATGGGGGTGCAGTGACCCATGGGTATTTGCAAATTCACCAGTGCCAACTGCCAGGAGCATTTTGCTGCCCACAACAGCTGGTCATTGCTATTGGATGGCTATTTCTGTGTGCGTGTAAGAGCTGCATATTTATATACCCCTCTCAGAAGCAGAATATGGCTTATGCTTCTGCAGTGGCATATTTATGCTTTCAGGGTATGTTGGAATATTGTAGCTAGCAGTGAGTGAACAATGATGGGTGAGATACAAATGTTCTCCTCCAGCCTTCACCCCAAATTTGAACAGAGCACCAAGCTGGAAAATAAACTGAACCAACACCCCAGATCTCTTAATCATTGGAAGTGTCTGCACTGGAGCCTGGCAACTCTGGTTTATCTCTGATCTAACCCAGATTTTGGCTAATTCTTCTTTCTCGCCCCTCACACTCTTGTTTACTATTCTTCTCATTCATTCCTTCCTTCCTAGTTTGGGGCACTCTTGGCCAAGCAAGGTTTTTGAGACCTGAGGCCAGATGTCACTCCAGCATCTGTTCTCAGATTTCCAACCCAATTCTGTAGCGCCAACAAAAGGCAAAACTGGATGGCTCTCTCCATGCAGGGAGAGGAGAGAGCACACAGGCATGGACAACCTCTTCCAATGACTTCCCCAGTTATCACCTCTAATATCATTATCTCATCAACATTAACCTCCCCCCCTCATCCTCCCTCTGTTCTAACATCTGATTTGTCTATTTTATATGTGTTCACGTTTTTTAATTGTATCCCTTTGGTATATACGGTCATGCCAATTTTCTTCCACAATTTGCTCTGAGGAAGTGGGTCTGGCCCACAAAAGCTCATCACCTAATAAACTATCTTGTTAGTCTTTAAAGAGCTGCATAGTCCTATCTATTGTTTCAGCAAGACCAGACTAACATCTCTATTTCTGTTGTCAATTGTACACTGTATGAACATAAGAACAGCCATAGTGGGTCAGACCAAAGGTCCATCTAGCCCAATATCCTGTCTGCCGACAGTGGTCAATGCCAGGTGCCCTCAAGGAGAAAAACATAGCAGGTAATCATCAAGTGATCCGTCTCCTGTCGCCCATTCCCAGCTTCTGACAGAGGCTAGGGACACCATCCCTGCCCATCTTGTTTAATTTGGTTAGTTCTTTTTTGAACCCTTAACAGGGTTATCTCTCTCTCTCAGATGGCTTATGTTTTGCAGTGGCATTTTTAAGCTATCAGGGTACGTTGGGTGATTGTAGCTAGAGGTAAGTTCCACAAGTTGAGTGAAGAAATACTGACTTCTGTTTGTTTTAAACCGTAAATACATCTTTCCATCTTGAATGTTCCCAGAACCTAAAATTCTGGAATGCTTCCCCTATTAAGTCTGCACCACCTTGTCTGCTTGTCCCCTCCATTCCTCTCATGATTTGGTCTAGTCATTTCATCTTCAGATAAAACCCAATCCTATTTACAATAAAGAGCTAGGGTGCATCTACACAGCACCCTAGGTCTTTTGAAAATTGAAAAGCTACGTCAATTAAGCTTATTTCGAAATAGCTTATTTCAAAATTGGTTCAAAATAGAGCACTGTACCTCTGACTTCCCTTACTCCTCATACAATGAATGTTACAGGAGTTGGATAAGAAGTAAGACATTATTTCGAAATAACTGCCTGCTGTGTAGACGTGTACTAAGTTATTTCAAAATAATGTTGCTGTGTAGACATACTCCTAGAGAGCCCCCAGCTTTATAGCTGATCACAACATTGGATACACTTAAATCATGATAGATGCAAAATAATTCACTGAAGCCCCAGAACACACTAGGAGAAGCTATCTCAGGGCATTCTGGTTAGACTCAGTTACACTCACAGCATGTCCAATAAATAAACCTTTACCTAAACTTTAAAAAAAAATCCATTTATCCAAATTAAAGATGGGCCCCAAATAAAAAAACAACAACCCAGGATCCAAACACCTATGAATGCTGGGATGTTATCTCTCTGGATCTGAACAGCATATTTTGGATTAATCTCTAAACTGAACCTTCCTAAATTGCCTAGTGCGTGCAAAATAAAGTCACTCCTGTTTTTGCCCATTTCTAACCTTTACTCTGAATCTTAGTGACAAATTCAGGAATGGTGTCAATTGAGGTGTTGCATATTGGATGTATGTTGACCATAAAACAGTTGTAAATGGCCGAGTTCAGCAACTTGCACCATTTTGGCATTTAGTGGGTATTGTGATTTATATTGCTTGGGTATTCTATGAGCAGCAAATAAAGCCCTGGCTCTAAGTGAATGCAAACCCCACTAAAGTTGTGACCAGCACAGAATTTAATTTTGGGAGTGTTGGAGATGGTGCAGATGCAAGGGAAAATGCAAGGGGCTGCCTCATCATCCCCTTTCTGTTAGTTACATTGAGTTCTACATAACAAGTGCCAAACCAGTGCATGCCACACAATTTTGCCATTCATGACTGTTTTATGACCAGCTGACATTTAACATGTAACCTATGTTGATTCTATCTTCAGTGGCTTTGTTTCTGTGACGTCGATCAGAGTCACACCAGCTTAGTTTAAATATATTTGAACCTGTGGGCCTGGCTCCCTTTTCACTTGCAGGAGTATAAATGGGATTGTTAAAAGTTCCCAATAACCTGGGACAAAAGAGTGCCTTCTTGAAAACCCATCAAATCAGAGACATGGCTGACCACCCTCTCCTCTTTTATCACTCACTGCTTTCATGGCCCTACAGCAAAAAATATCTGTGATGGAATCTGTACCAAAGGCAACTTACACACAGAAACTACTAATACTTTTTGAAACTTAAGATTGTAACACGTTTGTGTGTATATATGGTTACCAGCTTTAATTTTGTAATAAAAGCTATAATTTCCATTTGTATTAATAAATCCATATATAATTTGTTATAGGATTGTCCACAAGCATTGTCTTTGGTGAGAGATCTAAGATGCAGGTTACATAGGGATAAGTGATTGGTCCTTTGAAATTGGGAGTAACCTCCATGTTACTTTTATTCATGGGGGAAGGGCCCATCTGTCACAAATTTACACTCACCCGGATGGAGAGGGAGAGGCTGCTGTACCAAAGAGGATTATTTCTGACTCTATGGCTAGCCTGTCATAGTGCCTGTGGAATTTACACTTGATAATTTGTGGGTGAAACCTAAGTACAGTATAGAACTCACAGCCAATTTGGGGTTTGTGCAGTGGTTCTTAATAGTCTGCCCTGAGGTTAGTACTCGCACTCCGGAGTCACTGCAGGACAGTTTGACATCTAAATAAAACTGAAAGCAATAAACCTGAGTATGGAGTCTCAGTGCTTTGATCCCAGTAGCTCCTGTTCAGTAGGGACAAAGCAAAACTGTTCTAAATTTGCCTCAGCTAGAGGGCACTTTTTATGTCCTCAGTGCTGCAGATGGGGTGGGTTGTTTTGGAGAAAAAGGAAAGCTTCATAAAGTGGAATAATCACTCATTCAATCCCAACACTCCTGGACATGGGTTTCTCTTCTTCCCTGGCTTTCTGCCACCAGAAATGGAGCAGACTGCCAAAGCAAATCACCAGGAATTTCAAAGAGAAGACACGGTGTAAGAGGAGTTCTCCTTATTTACCCTCTTTCTCTCTTCTAATGAAATCTGCAACCTTAAAGGTGTGCATCTGCCAGGAGCCAGAGAGGCAGCATTCAGCTTGTTGAATATTCACAAGGGGCTGTGCAGTTCCACACAAAGGGTTTGGTTCTCCTCTCTCCGCTGGTGCAATTTAGAAGTAACCCTACCAAGGGCAGCAGAGCTAACCAGAGAATAATGGAATGTGTGGGGAAGAACCAGCACTCTATAGTCTTTCTCTGTGGCCATCTGCATGGAAGAAGGTTGAGAACAGTTAGAGTTTTGTGGTGGAAAAGCATGCAGGTTCAAGAATTGGGGGAGAAGGGGAAGGGGCAGTGAGAAGCCAGGCTTTTGAAAGCTATAGTTGATGTCAGAAACAAAGGGATGTTTGTCAGATTGTCAGAGGGAGTTCCTAACAACATGGAAAAGGGATGAAACCTTCAAAAATACCCAAATTCTTCCATTAGTTAACCTGTGCAGCTGCTTCAGGTCAACATGATGTAGCCAGGGTAGCATTTGGCCCTGGGTATCCCAGACCCTGCTGCACATGGACAAAAATTGCATGTGTGCTGGAGAGGGCTTCTAAGAGGTGATATACACGCTCAGGAGGGCTAACGCCTCATACTACCTTGGCCACATTCTACTTTCTAGTGAGCTAACTTGGTCAGAGCTAGCATGGGTCTGTCTTCTTGTGCTGCAATTTACATTTCCAGCTCCATATAAAAGGGGATGGATCCCCGGCTTCAAACATCCTGGAAGTTCTGGGGTTCCCAACTGGCTACCAGGTGGGTGGTTGAGCAGCTGGGTTGTTGAGTTGTCGAGAAACCAGGTAAAATGCCTTGAACTTCTACCTAGTTTCCGGAACAACTTCATTGAAATAGAAAGTTTCAGATCTTTATGAAATGTCTCAGTTTCATTGAATCTGCAACTTCCAACAAAGATCTGTGTTTTGTTGGAATTTTTCTGACCAGTTCTATCTCAATGGTAAAAAAAGAGCAGAAGAAAATATTATTAAAACATGAATGTAAGCCTTCTTTATCCGTCAAAAGGAAGCATAAAAGTTCACAAGCAGGTTTGCATTTAAGTGAGACCCGCTCACTTTCCTGAGATGAAAGCTCTTATTCCTATTCGTCCTGCAGAAACTTAAGCATCTGTGGGAAAGGATATAGGAGTCTATTCTGCTTTGTGCATCACGAAAAAATGTACAGACTCTCCCTTACTGGGGATGTTGCAACAGAACCAGCTAGATGTCAAGGAGGACTTGAGAAATACCACTGGATTTCACAAACAGCACGTTTGAACATGGAGAGGTTAAATAAGCAATTTCATCCTGTCGTTTTTGTGGACAGACACTAAAGAAAACTAGCTGAACTTGGGTAGTGTTTCCCCCCACTCCTGCTAATGCTCGTACTTCCTAGTTGGAATCCTTGCTAAATGGAAATCTGCATTTTCAGAATAAGAGAAAAGGGAGAAGCAGAGCTCTTCACCTCATCCTACTTAACTTAGTGGGTCAGAATCTTCTTTCAAAAGCTGTGATCTCCCTTACACCAAGGAAGAACCATGAGGGAGCAGGTATCCAATGAGAGGTGAAATAGGTTCCAGGCTGGATGATACCTGAGAACAGAATTGTGCTGATTTGCCTGCCATGCTACTATATGGATGCTCCCTTCTATGAAATTCTCCTTTGTAACATGCATGTAGAATAGTGATAGAAATGTAGCCGTGTTAGTCTGGGGTAGTTGAAGCAAAATGCAGGACAATGTAGCACTTTAAAGACTAACAAGATGGTTTATTAGATGATGAGCTTTCGTGGGCCAGACCCACTTCCTCAGATCAAAAAGATTTTTTTGATCTGAGGAAGTGGGTCTGGCCCACGAAAGCTCATCATCTAATAAACCATCTTGTTAGTCTTTAAAGTGCTACATTGTCCTGCATTTTCCTTTGTAACAGAGCTACAGCAGTTGATAACTGGTAGCCAGTGAGGCTATGTCTACACTGCAGGCTTCTTGCACAAGAAGCTTTTATCGGAAGAGATCTCCTGCAAAAACTTCTTGTGCAAAAGTGCATCCACACTTCAAAAGCACATTGAAAAAGCAATGCGCTTTTGCAAAAGAGAGCATCCAGACTGCATGGATGCTCTCACAAAAGTAAGCTCTGATTGCTACGCACAGAATGGCCACCAGGGTACCTGTGCTTTTTCCTGTTTCCTCTTTTTGCACAAAAAAACCCTCTTCCCCATCCACACGATTCTTTTTGTGAAAGAGTTCTTTCGCAAAAAGGCATTCTTCCTCATAGATTGAGGAATAACTATGCCAGAAAAACCTCTTTCTCTTTAGATTTTTCTATCACTGTCTTTCTCTTTAGATTTTTTTGCGCAAAAATGGGCTTGAGGTCTGGACGCTCCATGAGTTTTTTCCAGAAAAATGGACGTTACCCCTCCGCCCCCCAAAAAAACAAACTATGTAGTGTAGACATAGCCTGAGTGTTTAGTTTCTTCTTACTTGGGGTTAAACACTGCAAGACTTTTTCTGCTGTCCCAAGTACTGTCCTTAGCAGTGAAACCTGCCCTGTGAGGAAGCCCTGAGATGTGCTAGAACAAGGATTCCTGTTTCTCAGATTTCCAGAGTGCAAAATCTTCTCTGGCTATTTCCCATTTAGTTTGAGGCATTTTCTCTTCACAGATCAAACTGTCCCTTCCATCTCTTGCTTAGCATGTACTCAGATCAACCCGTTCATGCTCGTTATTTTTCTCTTTCTGTTCACTCTCACCCCTGCCCTTTTGTCACCATTTTTTCCCTCTCTCTCCCCACCTTTTTTCTTTCTCTTCTCTAGAGCACAGGACTGTAATTGTGCTCCTGAATTCTGTTCCCAGCCTGTCAGGAACTCGTGTTGCCCAAATTAAGTTACTTCCCTGCTCATAGTTTTGTTCAGGGTATAGTGGTGGTAACAGATTGGGGGTTGTGAGCCATAAATAGATACATTTTGCAAAGTGCTTTGAAACCTTTGCTAAAAGGATATCAAAAGTAATAATAAAATGCACTCAATAAGCACCCAGTGCCTTTCCCGGAGGGTCCAGCCCTTAGGACTACATAGAGATCAATGCAATAGAACAAAGGCAATTGGTGGCTAACTCTCAAGCAGCCACATTTTCAATTCCCTTTTATTAGGGATTTCAAAGCTTTTGGTAGCTGTTGCAGTCCATATGCAAACTTGATGGCTGAAAAATGAAACTTTTCTTCTCAGCATCACCTCAGTGTTCAATGAGCTACCATAGACTATTAAATTGTGATTGGTCTCTGTTGAGCGGGAGCAGGCTGGGGGGGGGGGGGGGTTCCTGTGCTGATGAGCATCAGGGCAATGTCCCATCACTGCCATCTTTCTGAGAGTGCCATTGTCTAAGTGCACTGTGGGAAACTATAGCCTTCCACTGACTCTTGTGACCACTGGGACATGATACCAATCTAGATGGATCATTGATCCGGTCCAATGAGAGACATCATTCCATCACATGGTTTCTCTTTTTCTCCACTCTACTCTCTCCTTTCTAGTTCCATTTTGTCTGTCTTGTCCTTCTATGAGAGGACAAAGGAAGGAAACAGGGCCAGGATGTTCTGGAGTAGGTGTGGGTGGCCTGACAGCTGTTTGCCTTGTGTTTGCCAGGGAGTAATTTCAGCCCATAAGGATGGAGAGATTAGCTTTTATTTTTCCGCTTCTCCCTCCTGTCATGAACAAGCCTTGTCTGCAGCTCCCAGCTGGTGAATCCTTGCATGAGTAGGATGCCTTCATGAGGAGAGGTGTGGATGCTCATGTATCAGAGTTCCTCCAAATTGGAAATGACATGACAGTCAGAGGTGGCTGGAAAATTATCCCTAGAAGGTCCCAGGAGTAACACCACTGAAGTCAGTGGACAATACCAATGAAAAACTGGTGTAAGTGAAAGTAAAATGAGCTCCAGCGTGATTAAGTAGGTGTAGTATAAGTTAGATATTGGTCAGGTAGCTTCATTTTTCTGATAGTTAGTTGTCCTGTCATTGTTTGAGAGAGGATGGATCCATGTGGCTGCCTGGTCTTCCTCTATCCCAATAATTTCTTCATAAACATTGATGGCTCCACCCCAGAAGTGCTGTTTCAGTTGGCAAATCTCACTTCACTGTGTCTCTCCTACTGCAGTGCCATGAGCTAATGATGCTGTTGACAAAAGAAAACCTGATAGGTGTTCACCTGAGATGTATCTGTTACTGATTTGCAGCAGAATTCCCTTGTCCTCACTGCTGTGACTCTTGAGTTATCTTGTACCACTCACGTGTACTCCAGAAAGCAGCTACAGAGATGCCTAGCAGATAAAAAGCCTGGTCTTGACCATTCTTAGAGTGAGAAAGCCATGAAACCAAAAGATCTTTCATTCAGCTGGCACTTCAGATAGAAGTTGTGCAAACTGCCCTGATATTTTTCCCTATAAAAAAAACCCTTACAAAATGACAAATACTCCTCCAGCACCTTTGAGACAAACAAAAAATGTACAGCCGGTCCCTGAGTTACAAACACGTTACGGACCAAACACTTGGCCGTAACTTGGAATGGTCGTAACTTGGAACCCATTGAGTTACATTGTGATCGCGCTGTTCGTAAGCGCGGGTTGCACTCGTAACTTGGAGCCCTCATTTAAGTGCGGATGGTCGTAACCCAAGGTGGCCATAAGTTAGGGACTGGCCGTAGATGGTATCATGAGCTTTTGTGGGCACAACCCACTTCTTCAGATGAGTGGAGTTTAAGGAGTCCAAGTTCCAAATAAATATCAGAGAAAAAGAGGGGATGGAGAGGGAAAGAAAAGGAAAAAAATAGGAATATTTTTTATTATTTCCAATTTTTCTCCTTTCCTTTCCCTCTCCATCTCCTCTCTTTCTCTGATTTTTCTTTTTAACTTGGATCCCTTAACTCCATTCATCTGAAGAAGTGGATTGTATATGCGAAAGCTCATGATACCATCTCCATTTTTTTGTTAGTCTCTAAGGGTATGTCTACACTAGCCCCCTAGTTCTAACTAGGGAGGCTAATGTAGGCATTCAAAGTTGCAAATCAAGCCCGGGATTTAAATATTCCGCGCTTGATTTGCATCTTCCAGGCTGGTCGCCATTTCTTGAAATTTACAAGTCCAGACTAATTGCCCGTGTCTACACACAGCAGGGACCCAGTAGTTCGAATTAAAGCCCTAGTTCGAACTACCTGTTAAACCTCATTCCAGGAGGAATAACAGGTAGTTTGAACTAGGGCTTTATTTCAAACTACCAGGTCCCTGCCGTGTGTAGACACGGGCAGTTAGTCCAGACTTGTAAATTTCAAAAATGGCGACCAGCCGGGAAGATGCAAATCAAGCGCGGGATATTTAAATCCTGGGCTTGATTTGCAACTTTGAATGCCTACATTAGCCTCGATAGTTCGAACTAGGGGGCTAGTGTAGACATACCCTAAGGTACTGCAGGACTATTCATTATTTTTTTAAGCTTTTTCTATAACAGACTAACACAGATCCCCCTCTGAAACATTCCTCCATTTCATGCCATCCTGAACTAGAGTGATCAGTGGGGCTTTCTCTATACTATTAAGTTGTCAGGAGAAGTTCTGCCAATGCTATAGAATGCCAGCAAGAACTGTTTTGGAAGTGTGTGTTCACATAAGACCAATTGTGTTAGTGCCTCCTGCCCATACTGCACCTTGTTGTAGTATTAAAAATGCAGTGCATTGTGGGCAGGCATCTCAAAAGCCTCTGCACAACCTTCAAGAACGCTACCAGGTCAGAAATTGTTGTCCTCTAGTGTGGAGCCAGAAAGCTGCTGTGCCTGTAACAAATGGTACTGAAAATGTCAGCTGTTCAAGTACTCGGCACTCTATCTGTGTGCTTCTGTGCTCTGTCCCCCGCCACACTGCACCCTGGATTTTAAATTCTGTGTATTCCCCCTTGTATCATGCACTTCAGCGATTGCTATGGATATATCTGGGACGGTGGGTCATAATGTCTTTCCAAATTTTATGCAATGCCACCAGATGCATTTAATGCCACAGTGCTGCCTCAAATGAACCATGATTTATGGTGCCCTGCCAAATTGCAGGAGATGCTTTAAAAGTACCATTCCATTCTGAGAGCCCTCATTTGGTATTTAAATGCAAGGTGGACTTCTGATTGCTGTGACACCTGGGCAATAGAAATTAAAAGAGGACTCGGTAGGTCACGTCTAAAGGGAATATTGCATTGTGGCATTTCAGCTGGATTGTTTATAATGCAACAGGTACACATGCATTCATATTGCCGCTGTGCCCATAGAACTATACTGACAGTGGACTTACGTTGCACCAAAAATGGACTAAGTATGCCAGAGAAAGTGGAGAGTTTTGTCATTGAGACAAAATTGAATGTGGACACATACCTGGCTATGCCAAAAAGAGATGAGTTTTATGTTTACAATTTTTTAGTGTAGACAAAGCCTTAATCTCTATGGCCCACTTTGATGTTATCCAGGGTACAATCTGGGCTGTTGATTAGCTCTGTCTTCTCAATTCTCCATCCTGGGATGCATTTTACCTGGCTTTGCTGTGAGAACAACCATTCGTGCCCAGCTCACAGTCTACATCTACACTGCGGAGCTATTCCGTGTCTTAAGACTAGAGAAAGCCCATTACACTGAAACATATCTGTATATTCTGACATCCCTGTAAACCTCATTGCATGAGGGTTAAGGGACATTTCGGAATAGCGCCTTATTTCAAAATTTGGCACTGTGTAGACAACGCCAAATTTTGAAATAAGTTATTTCGGGGTAAGGGTGCTGTGTAGACACACCCTATATACAGTCTACAGCATATAAGTCACTCCCAGCTATATAGTATGGCTATGTTTACACTGCACAGTAGTTTGAAATAAAATACGCAATTTGAGCTACGCAAATTGCGTATCTTATTTCAATCTTATTTCAAAATATCTTATTTTGTAATTTGGCTCTGTCTACACAGCGCCAAATTACAAAATAAGCTGCTATTCCGAAATGTCCCATACTCCTCATGGAATGAGGTTTATAGGCACTTCGGAACAGCGAGCCTGAAATAACTGGCTTGCTGTTAAGATGTGGGCTAGTTATTTCAAGATACTCTGGTATCCCGAAATAGTGTTGTAATGTAGACATAGCCTTTGAGTGCTAAAGCCAGCCACTCTTGCATTACACTGCAGGGGAACACCAGCAAACTCCCAGACTTCCCCCAGAAATATGAAACTTATACGGCCAACCCCTCTCCTAGACAACACAAGCTCATAAAAATTCCATAATTTTATTAATAGAAAGTGATATGCATAACTCTTCTATACAAACACCAGTTTAGATAAATCAACAAAGCAAGTGTATTAACTACAGAAAGATATATTTTAAGTGATTATAAGCAATGAGGCATAAAAATCAGAACTGATTACAATAAAAGGTAACTACAACCAGTGTCTTACTTATCCAGTTATGTGAATTCAAAGCAAAAGTCTCGCTCACCCCATGCTCCATCAGCCTTTCTGCGAGAACCTCTCCTTAAGCCAAAGGCTGTTTCTCGGGTGCTGTGGCTGCCATGGGTTGAGAGGACGGAAGGAGTATTTTGGAGAGTCCATTGCCAATTCTTATACCTTTTCCTCATCTTGGAGAATGATCTCTGGCTGGAGCTAAAGAGACAAGACGTCTGTGAGGATGGGACCCTTCCATCTCTTTCTTTGGCAAGATGTAAATTTCTCACTTACACCCTTTTTCTTGCTAAAGAATGTCCACTTCCATTCAACTTCACTGGCATGTGGGAGGGGGGCTGTCGTTTTTTTCTTTTATCTCTGAGGAACTGGTTTGTGGCTGCTTTGCCAGGTTTAGAATATGTCTGAGTAGTATCATGGAGTAAAATCTTATAACTTTGTATGCAGTATTGTCACACATATTTTACAAAGACAATAATGATCAGCAAATCATGAGTTTTCCAAAGATGCCCTGCAAGAATGGTTTGTACAAAATTTATCATAGTCCTGAAAAAGGAAGTGAACAAGGGGTACAGACCGTCATACCCATTTAGTTCTTGGTCTCTCTGCTGAGTCTGCCAACAAAAGGACTAGTGTCAAGTATGATTGTGTTTCTATGTGAAAAACCATCCATTTGGAACTGGAGTGGGATCCCTTACCTGGCAGCACTTTTATATAGGCCAATGAACTGCCATTAGCTAGTAATAATAGTTTGGTCATGCCAAGTGGAGCTATGTTGGAACAGGGGACTTCTAGCCTGCTCTGTTGTCATCTGTAAAAAAGGCATGGTTACTGGTGGATTGTGCTGTTTTCAGCCTATCCCCCTCCTGTTCCTTGCTCCCAGCTGCTCCTTATCACTTAAGCTGTACCACAAGAGACCGGTCACATGTGTAGAGACCCCAAGAGAGGACGTTCCTAGATAACACTGAAGTAGCACTGAATCGAGGGTGGGAAGAAGATCTCACTTTCCTTCCTGGCACATACTGGATCCCTGCAAGCCTCCGTAACCACTAGAACAGTTAAAAGCTAATAAAATGGAAGAGGAAATGACATTTGCTTTAGATATATTAGGAATAGTTTTAGTTTTATTGCCTGTGTGACAGAGAGAGCCAAAACCTTTAGTAGCACAATGGCAAATGTAAGGTGTGCTTATTGCTTGGATAAATGTGTGGAATCGATTAGGTTGTTATGTGAGAGCATCCAGAGCTAACCAGACCCTCTCCTTTCAATGGAGCACCTTCCAAATCATAGAACACTAGAACTGGAAGGGACCTTGAGAGGTCATCGAGTCCAGTCCCCTGCCCTCGTGGCAGGACCCAGTACCTTCTACCATCCCTGATAGATGTCTATCTAACCTGCTCTTAAGTATATCCAGAGATGGAGATTGCACAACCTCCCTAGGCAACTTATTCCAGTGTTTAACCACCCTGGTACAGCCCTGAACAAACATCTCCTTTTTGTTGTCATTCCTCCTTCCTCTTCCAGCATCTCAAACTAGGGCCTTTGAGCTCTGGCCTTGTGTCTAATCTGTGCTTCCCTATCTAAGGACATACACTAATGTGTGCTAACAGATGTCTGAGAGAAAATTAGCTGCAGTGTCCAAATCAATTAGGCCAAAGTTGCTGTGCAGGAACAATTATTCCATAGTTTGTGTGGGTTGCTTCTTTCCCTTTTCCCTCCTACAAAGGTGAAAATATACAACCCGCTCTGAGCCTGCCTGCTCTGTAATCTCTACTTGCAGGCAGTCTGCCTCTGAGCTCAGTGGGTTCATATCTTACCACCAGATGGAGAGGGCTCCACTCTAGCTTCAGGCACACGGCAGCCCTCACACAGAACAAGTGATACATGCTCCCCCAGAACTTTGAGGCAGCAGCACAGCTAGCAAGTGGGAGGAAATGTAATTATTCTGGCATGTTTTGTGTGTTGTTTTTGTCTGCCCTGCATGGGGAGCAAATTGCCTTTATGGGATTCACCATTTGTGAAGCGGAAACCCATGGAGAGGTGAGAATAAATTACTGCTCAGAAATCCACTGTTGGGAAAGCGCTGGATATCCCTGGCTAGGGAACAGATCTTGGGCAAAAAAAGTTCCCATTGGAGACATCTCACTAGAACTAGGGCCCTATAGAGGAGTTCATTGGCTTCTTGGCAAACAGAGACGTCCGCTGCAGAAATGCACTCTGCTTTGCAAGTTTATCTCCTTGCTGGATCTAAGGCCTCTGAGCCTGCTTGTAGAAAATCATTTTAAGACACTGGCAACCACACATGTTTTGGATCCTCTGTAGAAGTTTTATCTTTTATTAAACAGAATTCCACTATTGCCAGTCAAGTGAATAGATTCACAGATCCAAAGTTAGCTCTCCTGTAGGCAAATGCAACTCTGTTGAGGTCAGAGAGAATTGCCCCACTTTAGAAGAGTTTGGACGTTGGCCCATAATCTAGTGTTGGAAAAGACACATTAGTTCATCTAGGGTATGTCTACACTACCCCGCTAGTTCGAACTAGCGGGGTAATGTAGGCATACCGCACTTGCAAATGAAGCCCGGGATTTGAATTTCCCGGGCTTCATTTGCATAAGCCAGCCGGCGCCATTTTTAAATGCCAGCTCGTTCGAACCCCGTGCCGCGTGGCTACACGCGGCATGGGCTAGATAGTTCAAACTAGCAAGCCATTCCGCACTATCTGTACGCCTCGTTCGAACTAGGGTGGTAGTGTAGACATACCCCTAGTCAGTTTCCCAAGGAACCACAGTAGAATTGTTCCTTTTTATACATTTACTAGGGTTTTGAAGTCTAATTGTGTATGTGATGAGTTGAGCTAGTTGGGAATTTCCTGTTGTGAGCGATTTTTTTTTAATGGAACATGCAGTTTCCCACATAGGAAAATTTTGATTTTGTAGATTTTTTTAGATTATTTTTCCATTGAGAAAACTGAAACACAGTCTTTCAGTGCATTTCTAGTCATTTCAACAGTGCTCTCTGTCCTCCTGAGTTGCCGTGGTGCCTTGTGGGAGTTGTAGTGCAAGAAAGATTCCTCCATTCCTCCACTCTCCTCAATAGGCTGGGCTCCTGGCTAGACTACATCTCTAGTGATACCATGCATGGTCTTGCTTATGACTGAACTTGCATGGTGCATTATTTTTCTATCAGCTGTAGTAAAAAGCCAGTCTCCTATTAGGAGACTATTCCAGAGCTAAATAGTGTCAAGAACATGCACACAAGAAGTTTTTCATTATATCCAACTTAACTGAACTCTTAAATAATTTCTTCTCCATTTATTCTGGTTGTCCACCCTTTATGATGTTAATAACCCCCTTCTTTTCTGTGATGCACACTCTTGACATATTCAGTTTGTTTGTCCCCTCAACTATTTTGGCCTCCACTACCCAACAAGCTCTTCAATGTCCCTATGTCCCCATGTTTTTATGGAAATAATTTTTTAAATATCTGAATGGCTTTGTTTTTCCTGTAAGCCTAAACTGTGGCATGTGACCATGCTACCTGGTGCTAGAAATCATCTTGAATTTTGTATTTTTCCAAGGGGAGGGGAGAGAATTGAACAAAGGATCCTGACCTAGGGAAATTCTGTCTAAGGGATGGGAAGTAAACAATGATTGTCTTCAGCTGGCTTTAGAAACTGGTCCCCTCCATAAGAGGACAAATTAAAAGACCCAGAAACAAAGAACACTAATGAGGGGAGAAGTTGTTAGACTCCCATCAGATAAAAGATCATCTCTGGCTTGAATAATTGTACCTGAGATAAGGACTAGGGTGAGGAATTATGTTTTGTAACCATTTCTCTTTGCTTATTGGGCTTTATTGGGCTTAGCTGGTATGTTTTGTTTTATTTTAGCTTAGTAACTTACTTTGATCTATATGTCACCACTTGCAACCACTTAAATCCTACTTTTTATACTTAATAAAATCAATTTTGTTTATTATCGAGCCAGTATAGATAATTGCTACCTGGGGGAAGGGGAGGGAACAGCAGCTGTGCATGTCTCTTCCTTTGATGAGGAGGAGAGGGGACAAACTTTATGAGTTCTCTCTGTATAAAACTTTTGGATTTATTTGGAGTTTTGGACCTTTTGGGGGGAGAGGGCTGTGCTCTTGGGAGTGATCTTGTTCTTATAACTGAGCCCTCCCAGATGTGAGCTGTTTTCAGATTCTGTTACTCTGATCAGGAGCTGTTACTCCAACTCTGTGCCTTTGCTGGGTGGACTGAGCTTCTGGCCCAACAGGACAGGATGGTGAGGTACCAAAGGGTATGTCTACATGAGCCCCCTAGTTCGAACTAGGGAGGCTAATGTAGGCATTCGAATGTGCAAATCAAGCCCGGGATTTAAATATCCCGGGCTTTATTTGCATGTTCCCGTCCGGTCGCCATTTTTAAATGCCACTAGTCCGGACTAACTGCCTGTGGCTACACACAGCAGTTAAATGGTAATTCAAACTAAGTCCTTAGTTCGAATTACCTGTTACACCTCATTCCAGGAGGAGGAACAGGTAATTCGAACTAAGGACTTAGTTCGAATTACCATTTAACTGCCGCATGTAGCTGCGAGCAGTTAGTCCGGACTAGTGGCATTTAAAAATGGCGACTGGACGGGAACATGCAAATAAAGCCTGGGATATTTAAATCCCGGGCTTGATTTGCACGTTTGAATGCCTACATTAGCCTCCCTAATTCAAACTAGGGGGCTAGTGTAGACATACCCAAAGAGGGTAGGTAAGCAAGCTCAGTGGTATGATCAGCATACTGGGTAACAGACTCAACGGGATCTCTGTGATCCATTCTGCCTCTCATACCTTGTACATCAGTCTGTTCTCACCACCTCCTCATTTTTGTTTCTTTTCTGGTCACTTACTCCAAGTTGAAGATATGATTATAGTAACACGATGCTCAGAGCAGAGTCCCCAACCCAGAATAGCATTTAGGCATGTGCTTTATTTTAAGCATGTGAGATGTCTCAGAGAAATAAATGACTTACATTTTGTTCACATGTTGCTATGCTTTGCTGAATCTTGGCCTGGAGAGATTGGATCAAGGCCAGTCACCTTTTTGCAGCCCAGTCATATGACAAGCATGTGTTTAATTTGCTGCCTCTCTTCCTTGCTTGCTGTCTTTTCCCCTCAGAGCTTCCTGGCTCTTTCCCTCCCATGAATGGCTCCCATCTTCCTGTCCGTGTTTCAGATCATGTTTCCCTAGTTGCACCAGCTTGCATTTCCTCAGCTCAGTCTCATCCCGTTCTCTTTTGCCCATGTTTCTCTTCCTGCTTAGGTCCCTTTGTGCTATTTTGAGGAGCTTGACATAAAGAGCAGAGCCGCTCAGTGTTCCACATCTCCTTCTCTCCCCCTCATATCACCCCGACCCCATGCTGTGCAGCCCCTCCCCGCCTCTGCCCGTGTGTGCAGCGATGTGCTGAGAACACAGAAGCACTGCGCCAGGCTCTGTCAGATCAGCTTCCGAGCCCCATTTATCAAAATTATCCCACAGTCCCTTGCAGAGGCAAATATTAATAGGGTTCATTTAAAACCAAGAGTGTTACTAATGCTTTTTCCTACATGCTAAATGGGAGGAAACAAGAATTACCCAAACACACACACACAAAAGGGACTGTTTAAAAATATTTAATAAGGGAAATGAAATCTCTGGGTGTGGGGAGGTAAAGCAGAGGCTTTCTGAAAACACACAGCAATTGACATAGGCTGTTTTCAGGACTGTTTGAGAAGATGAGCAAAATCCCACCTGCTCCCACTGAGGTATAAACAAGGAACATCTCTTTGTGCCCACCCCAACCCATATAACCTGGGTACCAAGTCCCCCTGACCCGTTCCCCCCCATACACACACACACGACACTGTCTCCTCCTCTGGTCCTCAGGACTGGGCACAACCTCTGCCAGTGCCTGCTTCCAGGGCTGACCCAGGCACAGACCTTGTGAGGTAAGACAAGAGGCTGGGTAGATCTACTTCACTCCTGTCCAGTGGGGATCCACCAACCAGTGCCTGCATGCTGGTGAGTGGGTGCTTCCAGTGTTAAGCCCTGTCCCATTTGCTATTCCTGAGTTGACCCATCCCCTTCAAAGTCAGAGCTCCTTGTGCACAGGCATTGCCGCCCTGCAGCTATTTTTGCTAGAGCCCTTAGGGGGTGAGGGAGCAAAAGTGGGATGACTGAACAAAAACCACCTGGACTTTTAATGTCTTGGGAAGGCTTACACATTCCCTGAGAGAGCTATCTAGTAAAGGGACGATTCCAGGAGAACATGGACAAGTGGCAGCCCTCCCTCTGTCACTACATACCTCCTCAGCTCCAATGCAGTCTCTGCAGTGGATCCTGGGAGTCACGCTGCCCGCTCCCGCACTGGCGAGTTTATCATTAGATCTGAGCAGGAGCTCAACCAAAATAGCTGGGAAGAAAATTTGATTTGGCTCAATCTAAAACTGATTTTAGAGGTGTTTGAGTTAATTTTTTCTCACTGAAACTCAAAAGAGTGAAAACATTGTTTTAGGGTGAATGAAATCTTTTGCTTGACCTGAATCAAGTTTATTTGAGTTTTCCATTTTATTTTGGGTCATTATCAGGATATGTTCACTTTTGGAGGGGTGTGGGAAGAAGTGATGTGTTGTTTTAGGTTTAGTTTTTCTTGGAAGGCGGGGGGAATTGAGTTGAAGTTAGAAACAAAAGAAAAGTAAAGAAATCAAATGAAATACCCAAACATTTTGTTTCAAAATAGCCTGGCCGAATCTTTTTTATTTTTTCTGTAATTTCCCTCTCCCCTAAGTTTTATCAGAAATTATGCACTCAGTATAGACCAGAATTAATTAATCATTTTTTTAACCTCAAAAATGCATTTTTGGTGAATTTATTAGAGAGAGAGAAAGACCATGCAGCTCTATTCATCATTAAAATCTGGGAAAAGACACTAGAGAATGTTGCAAGGAAAGGGGTCATGGTACAGGTTGAACCTCTCTAATCTGGCACCCCCAGGGCCCGTCTGGTACCGAACCGGGGAAGTCAATGTTTTCTACCAGCGTTACCAACTTACTCTAACATCTAACTTCCACTGCTTCTACATGTCTTAGAAAACATTTAGGGGTAAATTAGAGCTAAATAACAGCACAGAACACTGAGCGGCTGCAAACAAACTTTATGGGACCATGGGAAACTTGGCCACACCCCTGATATGCAGACATCCAGCTAACTACAATCATGGCAGATCGTGGATGTTGCTGGACCAGAGAGTGAGAGACTAAAGAGGCTCAACCTGAAGGAGGAAAACTAGGACAATGAAAGCCCAGTGTAAGGAGGACAAGGGAAGGTAACTAACAGTTACCCTCAACACACTTCCCTACTTGCAAATCTACCGCTCATTCACTGCTGACTACCACATCTCAACTGTTAAAATCCTTCCCCTGTATGTTCCTGGGACAGACCTCACCAGCACACCAGCTCCTGTGCCCCATATCCCAATTCACCTTCCATTCCAGCAGTAGGAGAAAACCTCAGCTCTCCTGCTCAGCCTCCCTCATTTCATTTAGTGATAGGAACCTATGCCTGGCATGGAGATTAGTGGAAAGCTGTCTGTATAAAGCCTTTGGAAGCCCTGGAATCATTTCTTGCCCTCAGGGAAGGACAGGCAGAATGTCTACTCTTTCTCTTCTTGAAGGTTTTAGTGGAGGAAGGCAAAGGCATCTTTAATTTCTACCAGGGACTTCTTGGGGTCCCAGGAAAAAAATCCGTTTGCACGTATTTTAAGTTACCATGGTTTCCTGGAATCCATATCCATGAAAATCAATATTCCTGATACTTGTGGACCAGTGACCAGCCCTCACTAGCCTCCCTTCGGTAACAGTTAAAGATCTGGCACATGCAGTATGGTCTATTTCAGAGATTCATGAAGATTAGGCTCCACGTGAATGTTAGCAGTTTGGCGTTTCAGGTATTCTACCTGCCACTGATTAAATGAACCAAAGGCTCCCCCTGTGCTCATTCCTACACAGAGGCCAAATTCTGCATCCAAGCTATCCTACAGTAATTCTCCAGGAAATCCACTGACTTTAGTGGAGTTACTCCAGATATATACCATTATAACTGAGACCCAACCAGCTGAGACATTTGTTTTCAGTCTGTGCTTGATGGAACTGCTGCTTTAACAGTGGGGAAGCTCCCATCCTTTTCTGTGTAGTGATATTTTCTAGTTTGTTATATCTTGTTCAGACTCGTTAGGATTTCCAGAGGCTGTTTTGACCAACTAAAACTTAGAAAAAAAATAAGACCTTCCCTACACAGCTGTTTCACAAAAGGTCAGAATTTAATTGCAGAGTGAATTGGGGAGATCAGAGCAGCAATGGCTTCAGGCAACAAGGGAAAGTTCGATGCTAATAAATGTAGCATCCCCCATCCAAGGAGAGGAAATAAACAGCATAGCAATAGGACAAGCATGGGGCATACGACCAAACAGCAGCTCCCATCACATTAATAACCTCCCTTTGTTTTTCTCTGACTGTCCTATTAAAACCTTTCCATGTCTCTAGTATTATAAGCTGTGATGAATCAGGAAAGGAAGATGGTCTGCAAAAGGATTTTACTTTTATGAGGTGAGTCACAAAGTACAAAAAAGTTTGAGATGCTCTCTGCTCAGTCAGTGTGTTTGAAAAAAGAAAATGAACATACAAACAACACAGCACCGGATGCTGGGACTGGAGTATCCATCATCTCCCTGGTAACAAACAGGGCCCTGCAGGACTTCCTGCAGGAAGAAGCTGAGACTGAGGTAGCTGTGAGCTGACCCAGGATTGTTGCTCCTTTCCTTTGACCTCTTTGACCTCAGCCAAGAGAGACATAAAGTGACATAGCTGTGAGCACTCCACAGCCAGCACTCCTTCCCTGTTGCGTACAGCCCCTTTTGCTGGGAGGGCTCAGGCCTGGTGCAGCTGTGAGTTTCCCCTCGTCCAGTGAACCTGTCCCATTCCTTATAGTCCCTTCTTATAGATGGCACTGGAGTAGCTGGGAGCTTCTTTTTTAGGGCCTATTAGAATTTAAGCAGCCAGTCTGCATGGAAGGCTGAAGCTCTGTGAGCCAGATTAGATCCTTACTTGCTTATTTATGTTTCAGGGTTGATTGATCGATCGATTGATTTTATGTTCTGGGAACTAAAGACATGGACCAGGTTTGGAAAGATTTACCAACTAGGGGTACAACAAAAACCAAAGAAACATCCTGGCCATGTCTACACTACAGGCTTCTTGAGCAAGAAGCCTTTTGCGCAAGAGTTTTTGCGAAAAAACGTCTTGTGCAAGAGCACGTCCGCACCTCAAAGCACATCACAAAAGTGATGTGCTTTTGTGCAAGAGAGCGTCCACACAGCTGGATACTCTTGCACAAGAAAGCTCTGATGGCCATTCACAGAATGGCCATCAGAGCACCTGTGCTTTTTTTCATAGAGGTTTCTTGCACAATACACCCCTGTGGAGCATCCACACTGGTCTTTTTGCACAATAGCTGTAGTGCTAAAAGCAGTTATGCCTCAGAAAAGGAGGTTTACCTACATCGGAAAAAGCCCTCTGTTCTGCCATTGAACTGCCCATTTAATTGCACAAGAGCTCATTTGAGGTGTGGATGCTCCCCAGGTTTTTGCAAAAACCTTGTAGTATAGACATAGCCCCAGTGTTTATTCTGTGCTTAATCTCAGAGAAACAGCACTAGACAGATGATATTATGTATAAGTGTGCTCCCTTTATTTCATTTCTGATGTATCTTTATTTACAAGACCAGTGCATGTCACATTTAGTCTCCAGAGTCTGGAGCCTGATGAGAAACTGTATTGCTATGATGTATGCATCTCAGTTTTACTGGTGTAAATCTGGAGTAACTTCATTAAAGTCAGTTGCATTATTGGGATAGAATTATGGAAGTTTAGGATTGGAAGAGACCTCAAAAGATCATCTAATCCAACCCTCTGCTCAAAGCAGGACCAACCCCATCTAAATCCTAGTCAGGGCTTTGTCAAGCTGAGTCTTAAAAACCTCTAAGAATGGAGATTCCACCACCTCCCTAGGCAACCCATTCCAGTACTTCACCATTCTCCTAGGGAAATAGTTTTTCCTAATATCCAGCCCAGACTTCCCACAATGCAACCCGAGACTATTGTGCCTCGTTCTGTCATCTGCCACCACTGAGAATAGTCCAACTCCATATCTTGGGAACAAAATATATCTGTGCAGAGTTCCCATGGAGCTTGCTACTACTTCTGCTGTGGCTGCACTGTCACTTTCTAGCACTGCAGTTGCTATAAAAATGCATGTAGTGGCCCTGCGCTTTTCTCTGGCATTTTCCAAAAGCGAAACAGAGCTTTTAAAAAGAAGCCACCCTTGTTCACAGGACAGGCCGATGGTTTGATGGGTCCAGATTGAGGTGTTCAGATAGCTGGCCACCTAAACTCCTCATGCAGGCATGGTACCAACCCTCCCGCAGGTTTTGGTAAGTGACATTGTGCGTCCCACGCACTTCAAGTTGAGCACCGTCAGTTTGATGTGCCTCTGAGGCAAAGATGACATCAATGGCAGGTTCCTTTCTGTAGGAGAGATCTCCAAAGACTCTGCTCCCTGTCCGTAGAAACGTGAAAACATTCCGTGAGATGTTGTGGTTGGAGACAGCCTCTGCGTTCAATCTGTGCTCAGCCAGGTGGAACAAAACCATACAGCAACACACATTCTAGCCGCTTCCACCCCCTCTCTTTTTGTTATCTAGTGACATGAGATTCGGCAGCAGTCACAAGAACTCAGGCTTCATCTGTTTCTTCAACACTGAAAAGAATCTGAGCTGGAGAAGGGAAGAAAGGAAAGGTCCAGAATATTTCTCAGAGCCATGCAAAGGGCATGGGTTGCCTTGGGCGCACACTGTTTATGAGGGTGAGGCATGGATCTCTGATGAGTAAGGAAAGGAAGGAGTTGAAAGACAAACTGGCCACTGAAAGCATAATTGCCAACTTGCCTTCAGGTGAACAAGTGCACTTGCCATTCCCACTGTGGCCAATTTGCTGTTGCTATTTTTATTTCCCATGCTTGCCAGATTGTGGACTCACACCTCCTCGTCGTCAAGAGTGTCAGCACAACCCCCTCTGCAAACTACTGGAGAGGTGACACCATGGACAGAGCAACCAACTATTCTGCTATAAATCCACCTGAAAATCTCCCAACGCCACAAAGTGGGAAGTTCCATTTTCAGAGCCATGCGTCCGAATCCTACCTATGGGTGTTCTGCCAGGCACACGGGTGACAAAATAGGGATTTGGGCACTCAGGTTAGGAACCAAAGTTTGAAAATTGGGCTTCGAGTGTGTAATGTGATCAGGCCCACTGACAGGGGAAGCAAAAGAGGCAATTGCTCTGGGGAAAGCAAAAGCTTCTCTTGAATCAATGGTGATTTTGATATGCCCCATGCAGGTTCTGGGCTAGGGTTACTGGGTCCTGGAACCAGCATAGGGCTTATCAACAGCATCTTTGGATCAAGAAATGTTGCAGTGGCTTTTCCCAAGCAGGCTGGTTGAGTTGGGGGAAGGGAGGCAAAGCGTGGTGCAGTTGCCCTGAAGCTTATCCCAGTAGGTGGGCGATGGGGATGGGCTCAGGGCTCTTCAGGCAGGGGGCTTCTCCAGGCAGGCAGGGATGGGGGGCTTGTGGCGTTGGCTGAGGAAAGGATAAGGGGCACGGAATGGCTGTCAATGTGACTGTGTGTGTGTGTGTGTGTGTGTGTGTGTGTGTGTTACAGCATCACGCTAACACTGTCGTTAAGGTTCAGAGAGTGTGTTGTGTGTATTACGCTTTTGTGTTCATGTGATCTTAGCACAGGCCCAAAAGTATGGAACCTCCTTAGTTCAAATCCTGACTCAAACTCTTGCTTCTCTGCCACTATAGAATTAAGGTACAATATACTTTCCCGTGCAATGCCCAACTACCAGGTACCCCAGCTGATGGGGTTCCCAATAATTCCCTTAAGAAACCATTCCATGTTCTCACTAGCCTCTCTGTTAGGAAATATTCCCCAACCTCTCATTCCCATTCCTTTCTCCTACTTCTGTCATCTTCAGCAATTCTAACCCTCTCACTTCTCAGTGTACGCTCTCTTTAAATACGTGGTAGAATAGAGTGTACTAGCTTAGTATAGAGTGAATTAGCTAAAATAAGCACTCTGAAACTACAAAAGCTACTATCAGATACTATGATGATGTGTGCTAATATGAGAACTTGGACAGATAGGTAGATAGGAAGCTCTCTCCTTCTTTCATTCCACTCCACTGGGCAGCCAAAATGTGGGTGTCTCTGCACTCTCAAGTGCAAGGAATGGGGGCAATATATCAGAGCTTGAATTTTTCCAAACATTCTTAATCCCTCCCTCCCTCCCTCCCTTCCTTCCTCCCTCCCTTCCAATCTTTTTTTTTATTATTATATTTCTTCTTCCAAAACAAGTAAAATACTTCAGAGAAAAAATAAACACAGGTAAATATAGTTGTCAATGCTGATTAATAGTAATTACAATTTATGATCTTGTGAAGGGTATGCAGATTATTTAAGCATTGCCAAGGAAGGATTAATAACCTTGAAGTAGTTAACTCTTTCCGTACACGTCCCCATCAGGTTCTACCTTTACATCTGGAAGACCATGCAATTAGAGCAACATTTTCCAAAGTATACAGGAGCCATTCAGGCTGTAAACGAACTGGCAGATTTTCAAAAGAGCTCAACTTGTTGGATGCTGAGGTCTTTTGAAAATCTGGCCATTAGTCTGTGGTAGATCTGTAGTCTTTGCACCAGCCAGGGGCTGTTTTCTTATATTCATTATCGATTCATCTACTGTGATGTTGGCCAGGTCTTGTTCTATGGAATGAGCCTTGATCCAGTCTTGGTCTCTAGGCTAGGGTTCTCTAAGGACTTGCCCACACAGCAGGGTACTGCACTCTGTGCAAGAGGGGGAGTGATTTCTAAAGTATATTGACATGTTGTGCATTAATTGCTCTGTACACACCCTGCTGGTGTGCATTAAAGCTTCCTTAGCTCACTTGAATGTAGCACTGTTGCAAACAGCACTACCCTGAAGCATGCCAGCAGGACCTAAGCATACCAGATAAAGCACAACATGTTAGTGTGCTTTAGGAATCACATCACTCTGCAGGATGTTGCTGATCTGCATAGACAAGGCCTTTAGTGAAACAAGTTGCAAACCATTCTCTTGCGCTATCCGTATTCACAGTTACATTTTACAGGCTTAAGAGTCTTTCTCGTTTTTGAATTACCTTCACTTTGCCTTTATCTTTTAATAAAGCCGCAGCCAGACCTAACAGTGGAGTTCTACTGTGTTGTCGTACCAAAGCCAGGTAGATGAAAACTGATACAGCCCTGCTCTGTGACATGATGCCGCTGTAGCTGTGACTGAAATTTATTTCTTGCAGCAAAGAACCTGTCTACTTCATACAGAATTTGCCTTCTCCTGTCACTTCTAGACCTCGTGTTGAAGTTTTTCCATACCATTGGCTATCTGTGTTTTGGGTTATCTCTCCCCAGCTATACTGTTAGGCCCTGATTCAGAAAGGCGTTACATCCCATGCTTAGCTGTGAGCACATGCTTAAATCCCATTGCCTTGAGTAGTACTTAAACCCATGTGTAAAGTGGAGTATGTGCTAAACACACTGCCCTGAAGAGGGTTGCTTTCTGAACTGGGCCTTAGCTTGCATTTTCCCCCTGCAAATAGAAAGTCAGATTTTGATTCCCTTATTCACAACGGTGAGCAGTTACTCAAACAAGTAGTTCCATTGTCTTCTGTGGATCTACTTGTGTGAGTAACTACTAACCAAATGAGGATAAGAGATTCACAGATGACCTGTAGTACTTATAGGGCCTCCATTACTGTAGTACTTGAGCACTTCTCGATCTTTTCATATATTTATCCTCCCAATAACCCTATGAGATTCTCTTATCCCCATGTGCTCATGGGGAACTGAGGCAGAGAGAGACTAAAGGCTCAACTTTTAAATGAATTTTGGCACCTATAGTAGCAGGAAGGCATTTTCAAAAAGTGCCTAGGGATGGGAGTTAGTCATTTAAGTACTTTTGAAAATCCCAGTAGGTGCCTATCTGCATCTTTAGGCACCTAAATATGTTTCAAAATCTTGTCCTAAGGGATGTACCCAAGATTGCACAGGAAGACTGGCACAGCAAGCAACTCATATCTTCTCAGGATCACAACCTAACCACTGATCCATCCTTCCTCTCCAATCTCTCTCTCATTCTTCTCTTCTTTTCTGACCCCATTGCTAACTCATCAGATCCCTTTATGTCATTTTTCTGCTATCATGGGCTCTTGCAACTCCTCCCTACTTTCATTTGTGAGCTATGTGCTGCCTCTTCTTCCTTATTAATGAAGATGTTAAATCAAACCAGCTTTTATTCTGATTCCTGCAGAACTTTGCACATGCATCCCTCCTATTGTTATCCTTTGCTTATGGTTCACCAGGCAATTCTCAATCCATGACAGCACTTCTAATCCAAGACAGATTGAATTAAATTTGCAAGTAGGAGTTCATGAAGCTCTGTATCAAACATTATGTGATCCAGATTCCCTTAATTTTGTAAAACAGTCTAAAAATAACCATCATAAGTTATTTCGTGGAGCACCCTAGACTCCCACAAGTTACAGAGGGTTGAGAGCAGATAAGTGTTGGAAGAACCTGGAGGCAAATTGGCTTGTGCATTATGGTCATGCTTAAAAATTTCACAATTTTTGTGTCATAACATCAGATACAATCAATCTGATTTTGACTTTTGATTTAGCTGATAAGTCACACGTTAATTTTCCTGAATTAATAATTTAATGACTGCCTTAAAATAGCTCTCTCATGTTCATAAGAATTATCGCTGCACCAGTTGTGCACCACATTCATTGTTACAGCAGAAGGTGCGAATTGTGCCAGCCCAATGCAAATTGCTTCCAATGAAGGATGCTCTCATCTAATGCAAAATGACCTACCAGAATGCCAAGGAACTTTCTCACATCATGTGGAAGGCACTAATATTAATCTCATAAATAATAATGAATTAACAATCCTTGGTTGTTTACGTAACTCCCACAATGTGTTCAGCTTTGCCCACATCTTTAAGAAGGGATAATTGGTGCTGTGAGTTGCTCATGCTCTCTGGACAGAGGAGAATGAGGCTAGGGAGCAAATAGATACATACTTGACTATTTACTACATGGTACAAAGCTAAGTAAAATGGTTATGACATTCCCCAGTGAACACCCAGGGTGCAAGGCGCCTCACCACCACCTGCCCTTAGCAGTTAACAGTCTTGTCTATACATGTTGGGGTTCTGTTCCCTGAATCCATTGGTCCCTGTCAGTATGAACTCTGCCTTCCAGCCCTCCAGATGCCTTGCTCTCTCTTCACAGGTAGCAACAGCTATGCACCTACCTCCATATACTCAGTGTGTTGCTTGGAGTGTTCACCCCGATCCATTCCTACTCAGATATATTTATAACTAGAAGACTTACCCAGAGTTACCAGGGTCTGGCCTGAGGCTGCACAGGGCGGTGTAATGGGGGTCTCTGGCCAGAGCTCCCTAGGCCTGCCAGGGGCAGAGTGGGTGGGTGGAGGGGCATGCAGGCCAGGCAGTGTTCCCTGGAAGGGAGGAAGGGGGGGGGGGGTCAAGACAACCTGGAATTGTTTCAGACAAGAGATAGGAGACCCATTGTGAATGAGACCATATTAAATTTACATATAAACAGATAAATGGTGAGGCATCTCCAGTCTACCAGAAAACCTGTTTGTTACTTGTGACTAATACTTAGACACAAATTTTAAGAGTAGGTTTTCTGTGTGTATGCATATCTCTGTATATAGCATCTCTGTGTACATTTCACATGACCAATATGTCACTGGCTTTCATTTGAGATCTCAGATCACATTCTTTGAAGAACCGGAATATACATCCCAGAATCAGGAATTTCCATCAATCCTATGCACCTTCTTACTAACTGGCACTAGGAAGTTCTTGAGTGATAGAGATGCTCATGAAAATATTTCTTCGAATGATGTATTCAGAGTACACTTGCGATAGAACTGGTCAAACTATATTAGAACAAACTGTGTCCTCTAGAACAGTTTTGTCAAAATTGAAACATTTTCAGAGTGTATATCAATGTCAATGAAATTTCCAAGTGAAAAAAAGAATTGAAACAAACCACTCTGACTTTCCAGTTTTTATAACATAAAACTGTTGTTTTGACTGGGTGATTTGGTTTGGTTCATTTGATTTGGACCAGAGGTCGGCAACATTTCTGAAGAGGTGTGCCAAGATTTAACTTTCCCCATCCTCCTCAGTGCAAGCCCTGCCCCTGCATCCTCCTTCACCCCCCCCCCCCTCCTGCCCCACATTGCTGTGCCCCCAGTACACACACCGGCAGGGCAGAAGTGCTGGGAGTCGCAGCCGCTCGGAAGCAGCGCTGGGGTGAGGAGGTGCCAGGGGGGCTAAGTCACTTCACTTTGCCCAGGGCTCATCCCTCACCTGCAGGCTGCAGCTGAGGGGCTAGGGCAGGCAGAGCCCGGGATGCCCAGGGCTGTCTCCAGCCCCCAGCCAGGCACTGCAGGGCACTGGGGAAGGTCTCCTTGCCCACAGGGAGCAGCCATGGCTTAGCCCGGGCTTAGCGTATGACCGGCCGCACCACCCTGATCTGCAGAGCAGCCCCAGCCTTGCCCCCTCCCAGAGTAGGAGGCAGAGCCTGTAGTGGGAGAAAGGGAATGTTAACCCCTTAGCTTCCGGGAGCTACATGCCCCAGGGACGCAAAGCCCAGCGCAGTGTCATACCGCCCGCTCTGCTTGCCAGGCCACGCAGCCCCTATGCCATGCTGCACGTGCCACAAAATCATCTTGTGTGACACTTATGGCACACGTTCCGTATGTTGTGGACCCCTGATTTGCACAATTGTATTTAGCTTCATATTATATTATATTTACTATTTTCTATTATGATGTTCTAGCATCCAAATGACACAATTTGACAATGTTGAAATTCAGACAGTCAGACATTATCAAAACAGAATGGGTCCCATGTTTCTGAATCGCGATTATCAATAATTCCTGTTCCATGAAAAAAACTTGAATTTTCAACTTTTTATTGCGATTCAAAAGAGAAACAATTGAAATGTGGAAAATTTTCTTGGGATAGGAATTCTGGTTTCTGACTGGCCCTACTTCGACAGGTTGCGGATGATGCCCGGATTCTTCCAATTTATTGTATTGTTTCCTTGTCTCGTGTGACAATATTTGATGGAACATGTGATGTTGCCTTCTGTGTATGGATACAGTGTGTTATAGTTAAATAAGAAATGTTCACTTCTGCAGTATTTACTGAAGAAATTTTGTCTAACTGAAGTTAATGAAATTTTTGCTTGCACAAGAATCACCGTACTGATTCCATAGTTATTAAGGGCAAGATTTAAAAGGCACAAAATGAAGGTAGATGCACGACTCTCACAGCAAGCCCTTTGAAATCAATGGGAGTGGAGTGTCAAGCTCTCATTTGTGTCTTTGAAAACCTCCCCTTCAAGCAATAATCCATTGTATTCATTTGTATTGGACATTCCTGGAAGCCTGATCATTAATATTGGTTTGCAAGCTGGAAGAATGAACATAAACAAATACAAGGCCTTGTCCTCCAGGGGTTATGCTTTATAGCAAAAGAGAAAAATAAATGAGCACAGGCAGGAAAGGAAAGAAAAAAATCACCCGCTCCTTCTTGAGGCTCAGCTCTGCCTCACATCCTGAGATATGGTACCCGATCCTGTCAGAGGCACCATTTCCTCCTCCTCCCAAGCTGCCAGTTGCATAGCTGTTTCCTAGGGGTACGTCTACACTAGCCCCTTAGATCGATCTAGGGAGGCTAATGAGGGTGACCGAAATTGCAAATCAAGCCCAGGATTTAAATATCCCATGCTTGATTTGCATGTTCCCGGCCGGTCGCCATTTTAGAAATTGACTAGCCCGAAGTAACTGCACGCGTCTACACGCAGCAGTGAACCGGGATTCCAATTTAAAGCCCTAACTTGAATTAGCTGGTATTCCTCCTGCAATGAAGTTTACCAGCTAATTCAATTTAGGGGCTTTAAATCGGAATCCTGTTTCACTGCCGCGTGTAGACACGGGCAGTTATTTCGGGCTTGTCAATTTCTAAAATGGCGACTGGCCGGGAACATACAAATCAAGTGTGGGATATTTAAATCCTGGGCTTGATTTACAATTTCGGTCACCCTCATTAGCCTCCCTAGATCGATCTAAGGGGCTAATGTAGACGTACCTTAGGATGCCTGTGCTGGGGAGGAGGGAAAAGGAATCCTTTGTTCAGCAGCTAGATTGAGCAGACGTTAATTTCCAGGAATGTTTGATTTCCTCCCATGCCTATAGTTTAAGGGTAAGAGGGATGCACAATGTGAAGGCGGGAACCTGAGACCTAGGATCTCTGGTTGTTGGGCTCCCCCAACTTCAGATGCTACGAGGCTGACACTGCTGCCAGAGTTCTCCAGAGTTGACAGTGGTGGGGAGGGCCACTGAGGGGAGGCAAAAGGGTCCAGTGATTTAAAAGGACCTGGGGCTCCTGGCCACTGCTGTCCTTTAAATCACCACTGGAGATGTGGGCGGTGTGGAGGCGGGTGGCCCTCGCCCCTGCACCTTCCACTTGAGGCCTCTCCCCTTCTGGAGGCCCAGCAATCCTATTAGCAGCTCTGGTGTTGCGGCTGTGACCATGGGACTATAGGCTGCAGCATTGGCCAATGAAGCTGCATGGCACAGAGGGGAGTACAAGTCGCACCTTGCAAAGGATGGTGCAGTGGCTACTCTCCTTGGAGCTCTAGGAGCCTTCATCAGTTTGCTACATTGCCTTTCACTGGGCCCATCCCTGGCACTTATCAGGTGGCCTAACACATTGGCACCACAACTGCTTTTCTCCAGTATTCAGGTACCTCCCTATCTTCCATGACTTGTCAAATGTAATTAGCAGTTGCTGAGTGAATTGATCAGCTAATTTCCTTCTCACCTCAGATGCATTTAATCCATTATCTGATTATTTGTAGAGATTTATATTCCCCAAACATTTCCTCACTTGCATTTTATCAATAGTTCCATTTATCATGTTGCTGTTGCTTCCTGACTATCCAAAACGTTGCTCTTTGTTTTCCTTCTTCAAGACAGAGATATTTTAACAAACGGCTTGGCACCTCAGTCTTTATATATCAACATGAATGTCACGGCTTTTCCCTTATTTATTAATGGGTGAAATTACGAGAAAATACTCTTTTATTCCCAGGGTAATAGGGCTGCTTCTCCATTGCCCATTGACAGCAGCAACCCATGTTTACTTTGGGTACGTCTACACAGCAGCGTTTTATTTCAGAAAAATTGACATTATTCTGAAATAACATAATGTGCATCTGCACTACAAGCCTTTATTTCGAAATAATGTCAAGCTGGAGGACTTCTTACTCTGACTTCTGTAACCCTCATTTCATGAGGAGTAACGGAAGTAAAAGGAAGAACACTCTTCCTTCAACTTCCTACTGTGTAGACATCGCCAAAAGCCAAGTTATGTTATTTCAACTTCAGCTACGCAATTGATGTAGCTCAAGTTGCGTAGCTTAATTTGACTTCAGCCCTGCAGTGTAGATGTACATTTTGTAATGCCCTTATCTGTTCTTTGATGGCCTTCTTTGACTCTGTACCTTCTTTGGCCTCTTCTCTATTTGCAATATAGGGCTTATTTTCAACATTAGATCTTTGAGCAGTGCCACCATGGCTGTCTTCAAAACAGATGTTTGTCCAAAATGTTCCCACCCTTCAACTGCTAATTGAGCTCCACTACAGACCATCACCAGACTTTATAAAACCAAGATATCTAGCCCCTATTAAAATGGACCTAAAGCATAGAACTGAACTTTGCAGAAAAAAAATTAAAATGAGGATTTATGTGAAGGACTGAGAGCTGGAAGTCCTGGGCAGTGTCCCTTGTAAGCTGCCTGCACATGCAACCTTTCAGGAGAGATTCAAATACCACCAACTGATTAGCAAATTGCCCACAGCTAAGTTTGTGTTTCTACTAGTGTTGTCTTAGCTACTAGACCATGCTGCCAGTTTGCTCAGCTTAGTCTATTACCTTGAACAAGTCCCTCACTTCAGTTTCTAAGATGGGTTTCATGCTAGTGATGCCCTTCACAAGTGAGTTTGGTGAATTAGTTAGGGTTTGTACAGTGCTTTGAGATCTTTGCATAGAAGGTGATAGGCCACCCATATCTACTGAAACATTTTATGTAGACCTTCCACTATACCTAAACCTTCCTCAGCCTCTTGTGAGCTTAATTGTGTAATTAATTTTCCCATAAGTCCAGTGTTCCACTCAGTATCTATCCAATATATCATCACTTTCCCCCCAACAAGGAAGCACCTGATAAAAGTGAAGCGAATTTTCCCTTCTTGCTGAGTATCACTACTTTTCCACTTAACTAACAGTGATGTGACCTCTTTATAGGCCTACGATGTACTTTCAGCATAGCTAGCAAACAGCTGCCATACATCCTGCTAGTGTATTGATATTCAAGGCACGAGTGAACTCATTTCTCACTGCAGCATCTTGGTGTACAGAGGATAAAGTGTTCCTCCAAACACACTTCTTTGCTATACCACCAAAAACAACAAAAAACAACAACAACAAAACCCAAAACTCAGCACTGGGTGCTAGAGAGGATGGCTGGTGTCCTGTGTGAGCAATGAAACCCAGTGTGACATTTGCCATTGAAAGAGGCTTGTGATAATGTAATGAGACATGTCTACTGACCTTCTGTCTGACAGAGCTGATCTAAACCAACTATTAGATATAGAACCAGGCAAATAAACTGCATTCCTGGAGCCTTCTAATTCTGTTCCTGTTGTTAAAGGGCCTGGGATGAACAGAACAACCCCATGACAACAGAACAAGAAACTGTAAGACAGCTTTTTCCATAAAGAATCTATAAAGGAAAATTAAATACCATTGGTGGCTAAATAATGGTGTAATATATAAAAATATTCTGTATTTTGTGTGCATGGACATGTTTGTGTGAGAATCATAGAAATGTATGACTCAAAGGGACCTCAATATGTCATGCTAGTCCAATCCATTGTATTGAGGCATGACTAAGTATGATCTAGACCATCCCTGACAGGTGTTTGTCTACCTTGTTCTTTATCCGTCACAATGTTGGTAAAGATGAATTTCCAAGACAATTTCTATAAAATCCATCAATCTGGTCACTTATAGGCAGAGGCCAGTGTACTCCTCGGCACAGGGGGATAAAATTCTGAAGCAAGAGCCCCTAGATTCAACTGCAATGTCATTTTGTCATATTTCCATAAAAGATCGTCCAACACTCAAACCCACACTCTCAACTGTGACCCATACTTGATCTCTTGATGTCGAACACCACAATGGCCATTGTCAGCTATGATTATGCTTGATGATGGTTCTGTCCTCGCTGAGCTTTGGCAGTGGTCGTAATTCTGGCAGTCTAGCTCAGAATCTATTTTCCTGCCCACTGGGTCTAGGGAAAGGGGGAGCTTAGAGTGAGCTCCAATAGCTCTATTCCCCAGGCTTTAGCATTATTCTCTACAAATGCTAGCTGCCCAATGTGCATTTCTAATTTCCCCCTACCCCTGTCCCTAGCTTCAGACAAACTGGAGTCTGGTTCAGGGTCCATCTTCTCTATTTCTTGCTTGGTTCTATGGAACTTCCTCTTGTGGGAAAAGATACAGGGTGAACTTCTCTAGTCCAGCACAGTCTAGTCAGACAACATCCATCATCTGGCATGATTATAGTTAGCTGGATATCCACTTATCCTGGATGTGGATAGTTTTCCATGTCTCATAAAGTGTGTTTACAGCCACCAGTCCTGTCTCTCAGTGTTCTGCCCAGTTATTTAGCCTTAATTTACCCCCTAAATGTCTTCTAAGAGCCCAGCAAGCAGTGGAAGTGCTGCTAGACAACATTGACCTCACTATGGTCTGGGAAATTCTGTGGTTCAGCACCAATAAGGTCCCAAGGGTGCCGGACTAGAGAGTTCAACCTGTGACAGCAAGAGGCAGCTGCAGGCAGTGCAGGGAGACACAAAGCAAAATGTTGGTGTTTGGTATCTTATAAGATCTCCACATTCGACATCTTTGGCCCCAAGTGAGATGACAGGGTATTTCACAGCTTCCAGAGTCACCGTTTCATGCTTTTTGTGGACTCTCATGAACATCGGTTTATACATGGATCTCCTTTTGGCTCTTAATTTCTCCACTCTGTGCTGGTCATTTAAACAAAAAACATTATGAATCTGAAGTTCATAGCTTAACTGGTAGAAAAGAGACGTCCAATTGATGCAGCTCTCGGAGGCACTGGTAAATTACCCAAAGTCCAAGCACTAATTCTGTGGTGCAATGAAGCAGCTTGAAGCTGCTCATAACTATACTAGGATATTGCATCCCAGGACACTACGAGTGATCTGATTTGGGAACCACTGAGCTTAAAGTAGACCATTGGAAGCTAGAAGTTCCTGGTCTCATGTGAAGGCAGACAGAGAGATTCATTGTAGAATTCAGGGATCTACACTTAGGACAACACACTAGCAGCCAAATGAAAGCATCCGCGGCCTCACGCTCTGGCTGGTGGGGGTTCTTTAAGATGAACAGAATGAAAAATGGATGAAAGGTGAAAGTGGGACCCTCTTGCACATGCATGCATGTGCACACACACACACACACACACTCACAATTCACTAGATAGGTAGGAGTCTCCACATTACTTTAACTTCATCTGAAAAGAAGCTTTTAGTAGCAACTCCATATGCGAAGGAAGCATGTTCAGTGATGCTGCCTTTTGAGGGGCTATTTTCCCCCAAGAACCTGCACCAGAATCAGCAGCAGGATAGGGCATGTGAAGAAGGAGCCCCTGAGCATGCACTGTTTTTCTTGCTGTGAAGTCTGGCTGTTGGTTGAGATCAGCCCCGATCACAAGAAAAGCTCAGCAGACGCGTCTCATCACATAAAGTCAAACCTCTTCGGACGGCTATAGATGAGGTTGTGGGGGGTCTTGGGCTGCTTTGAAAATTGTTCTCTGACGCGCTCGGGCTCTGTAATTTGCCAGTGCTCTTTGCAGAAATTGATCGTCTTCCCTGAGCACAGGCGGTGTGCGTGCATGTGTGTGTGAAATACTGAGGTGGGGGGAGAAAAGTGAAGGGCAGGGGTTTCTCGGGCAGCCTTCACTGACATTATTCATTCCCTTCAGAGGTGTAGGTGCAAATAGGATAGCACAGCAGGGTCCGGAAGTAGGAGATAGGGAGTTCTCACCTGCCCCAAACCCTCTATTTTGCTAGCTGGAGTTAATGAGAGCATCTCAGGGTTAATTTTCATTTTTGCAATCAGAGATGGAGTTCTGAGGAACGGGGGAAGGGGGGGGGGGCGAGGTTTGGTCTCCTTGTAAGATATGCCAGAATGATCTCCTTAATCCTTTCAGGTAACATATTCACTCTCAAGAGGGTCCCAGTTCTGTGATCCCATGATGAAACAGATTGCCTCAGTGGAACAAACTTTAATCTAACAAAGGTTTATATCTCTCTCCACAACTTCTCATAGTCACATTCATCCAAGGTCACTCAGAGTCAGTGTCAGAGCTGGGCTCTGAACGCAGAGTATCCCAGCCCATGCTCAGCCCATGCTTCTCTCCACTTGCCCTTCCTTTCTTTTGGGGTGCATCTACACTGTAGGGCTTAACTCGAAATAAGCTACACAAATTGAACTACATCAATTGCGTATCGTATTTCGAAATAGCTTATTTCAAAATTGGGAGTGTCTACACAGCACTTATTTCAAAATAGAGCACTCTTCCTCCCACTTCCCTTATTACTCGTACAATGAGGGTTACAGGAGTCAGAGTAAGAAGTCCTCCAACTTGACAGTACTTTGACACTATTTTGAAATAACTGCCTGTTGTGTAGATGTGGTCTAAGTTATTTCAGAATAGCATTAGTTATTTCGAAATAGTGTTGCAGTGTAGACGAACCCTTGATCTCGCATTGTGCACATGGTCAGGCCTCTTTTGCTTAATGTGTTTTAGGCCACTTGTTAAGACACTGGGGGTATGTCTAGACTGTGAGGATCTATCAGAAAAAGATACGCAAAATGCACTCTGCATTTTGCGTATCTTTTTCAGATTATTTTGTATGAAGAGGCTTTTCCGAAATTTGGCCTGTCTAGACTGGGCCAAATTTTGGGAAAAAAAAACCCTCTTTCGAAAGCCCCGTTCTTCCTCGTGGAACAAGGAATACAGGGGCTTCTGAAAGAGCGTGTTTACTCTTCCGCAAAAAAAAGTGGAAGAGCAAATGTGTTCCCTGGATGCTGTGGAGTTTTTTTGGGATACCTTTGGTATCCCGAAAAACCGCCGCAGTCTAGCCATACTCTCAGACTCAGGATTTTGTGTCTGGCAATGACATGTTAGTTTATGGTATTGTTCAGAAAGAACAACCAGAGGGAATATTGAAACTACCGTACCTCATGGATCTTGTAAGTCTTCCTACCCACTCCAGGTGGATCTCCATGGAGGTCTCATATTATTTGGGAGAGCATGGTCCAGTTTGAATATTAATCCCAATTCCCCACTTTGAGAAGCAGGGAAGTTGGTTTGTTCCCTGTGTCATTGTGCCCAGTATCTTTCTGAGGTAACTAATGAATTGTTCTTTGTCTTTCAGTGGGCTGTGCTTTCTTCCACCCTCCCACGTTCCTTTGTGCTTGACTTTAAATTCAGCTTCAATTTCAATGAATTTATTGGCATCACAAGGTACACACGTGTTTCCAAAGATAACAGGTTAATACATCAAATGCTCTTTTTCTTTCTCTCCCTTACACTCTTCCATCTCATCCTTTCGTTTTTTCTTCCCTAGCTTCGTTCTCTAATAGTCTCCCCAGGTGATAGTTAGCTATCTCAAACTAAAGACAAGCTGTCTCTTTTGACAAACAGAGCTGTCACTCACCAAGGGGGAAGAGAAATTGGTCTCTACAACATTTCTGATATTTTCTTTCGTTCTCCAGGCATGGAAGCATCAGTCTTTAAACTCTTTTAAAGAGGTGGTGTTTGCTTTAAGGTTGGCTTGTGACTTCAGAAGAACCAGAGTTTTTTTCAGAGGTATCAAAGCAAGTAGTAAACCCTGGCACCCCTTCAAGGGGTCAAAGGACTTTACTACATGGGATTTACTACTGTGGGTTTTTATCCTAGGTCATTAGTGTCCACTTTGATCCAGAGGGAGCTTGATCCAATAATGTGGTGCCATCTCTGATGGCTCTCTTCTTTCCCCTGGGGCTAAAGACAGTTTTACTCACCTTGCTTTCTGTTGAAAAATCATTATCATTGCTGATAGTCTGAAGAAATCTCTCTCTCAGTTGCCCTCATAATTTGGCCATTGAAGCCATTGAAGCACCTCTCTCTCTCTTTCTCTCTAATTTCCTTCTAGGTTAGTTTTACGTTTGTTCCTGTCTGTTTGCCTTGTGCTTTGTGACTCTCATTTTCCACCTCTGGTTTGTGATCTATAAGGCTGGTTCTTCACTGCCTTGCCTTTTGTGTTATAAGCCAGTCACTGCTGAGCATTGCAACATCAGAACTCACTGTCTCATGGCTTGTTTATCAGTGTGGCGATGTCATAGTTTTCAGTCAGGTGAGCCAGTGGAGAGGCATTTAGTGAGAAGCCTCCCTTTTGTTATTAGTAATTTCAGATTTCCGCCCAGTGGCACAGATAGGCTGTTCATCTGGAAATATTATTTACCCACAGCCAGATGATAATGTCGGCTCCACTCCATCCCCAGCCTGGTCTCCCCATTTTTGCCGTGCCACCAAAGAAAGGGCTAGGAACCAGCAGCCACGTCCAGCCAGGACTCGCTTAGAATTGGCTTTTCCTACGCTATCAAGGAACCCTCCTCTCTGAGGGTATGTCTACACTACCCTCCTAGTTCATTTCACGAGGAGTAACGGTAGTTCGAACTAGGAAGCCTCTAGTTCGTGCCCCGTGTAGCCGCGCTGCACGGGGTTCGAACCAGCGGGGCTTTAAAATGAAATGCAAATGAAGCCTGGGAAATTCAAATCCCGGGCTTCATTTGCAAGTGCGGTATGCCTACATTACCCTCCTAGTTCGAACTAGGAGGGTAGTGTAGACATACCCTCAGTCCTTGTATTTGCAGGGTGTTTTCCATGGTCTTCCAAGAGCCATCTTTGGGAATGAAATATGAAGGGAGTTGCTGTTCTTCCATTATTTCTTATTCTGAATTGTTAATAATACCAGGAGAAGACCAGATCTAGCATTATTTCAGGCCCACAAATACAGATAACACTGGCATTATATGTAGTCAATGGAAAATGTACACAGACACTTAAATCATAAACAGCAAACCCCATGTATATCCTAAGTCCTTAAAGTATGTAGGATTTGGGGATTAGACAGCATCCCCAGAGTTAATTCCAGAGAATTAATATAGTAAACACTTTTTTTTATTGTTGTTTACACACAATATGTCAACAATGGTGTTTATTCACAGTAAGTTTTCCTTATGTACTTTAGACAAAAAAAAGCAGTTGGGGTCAGTGTTGCAAGTTGAAAGCACCAGAGCAATTTGGACTGTGAATGTAGAGAATCTGGGTCCATGAATAACAGTGCCATGAGAAATGTGCCATGAATAACAGTGTGTGACTATTGCCTTGCTACAAATTCAGTATTTTAGTAAAAAAGTGAGTTTCACAGTAATGATGCAATACATTATAGTGGTCTAAGTTCAGGACTGGAGTTACTGCAGAGATACACTTAACCTATTATGTTTTCCTTCTATGATTTTACGTATCCATATTCAGTAAGTGGCCAAGAATTTAGCACTCGTACCCTGTCAAAAGCTGGATTCAGAACATCCCCATCCTGAGCCAGAGCAAACGCTTCAGAATGTAATAGGTCACAGCTATACTACAACAAAAGTTTTTCTGTTGGTCCAGAACCATTGGTCCAGATGACAAAATTGAGCTAATTTACATGCTGTTTAAATTAAACTGCAATATATTTTGAAGTGCATTTCATAAAATCATATTGCTGGAAGAGACCTCAGGAGGTCATCAAGTCCAGCCCCCTGCCCAAAGCCGGATCAATCCCAACTAAATCATTCCAGCCAGGGCTTTGTCAAGTGGAAACTTATAAACCTCTAGGGATGGAGATTCCACCACCTCCCTAGGGAACCCATTCCAGTACTTCACCACCTTCCTAGTGAAATAGTTTTTCATAATATCCAACCTAGACCTTCCCCACTATAACTTGAGCCCATTGTGCTTTGGTCTGCCATCCGTCACTACTAAGGTTTCTAGTGGGTTAGATTTCTAGTAGCCTGCTTGGAATAGTGTGGTGAAGCAAATGGATGCTTCAGAGAAACAAACAAACAAACAAACAAAAAACACATGGAAGGAAAAGAAGTTCTAGGCACCTTAGCGACTAACAAATATATTATATCATGAGCTTTCGTGGGTAAAACCCACTTCATCAGATGAAACAATAGGCAGGATCTGCTCTCCTGGCCTGGGGCAGCATCTGTTTCTTGCATGAATAATAGCATTTGTCCTACATTTGCATAGCGTTTTGTTTCTTCAAAGTACATACAAAATATTAGTGCGTATCATCCTGACCCGCTCCACACAAGAGCTGAATTCTGTTTTGCAGCCCTCAGCTTGTTACCCAGATGGACCTGAACAGCATCAAGCTTTTATTGTTACCAGTGTAAAAAGCTGTGATTAGCCTTCTGAATGCAGGTGAAGGAAATTAGCTATGGGGTTGAATTCACTAGTATGGGCCTTCTCTTCAAACCCCCTCTCTTCACACAGATTTAACTATACAATGGCTAATGAGTCCAATTAGTTGCCCCAGAATGCTCAAAGATGTGTGGAGGCTAGCATGCCCCCCTACCTCAGAGCTGATGAGTTTCTTTGTATTTGTTGTAAAATGCTATGAATTAGGAGCCAGGGAAGAGGAAATTAGAACCCTCTAGGCCTAGCTGGAATGCATATGTGGCTCTGGTGGCTATATGCTCTTTGGATTTTGGAGAAGGGCTTTAATGGTTTTCTGTTTGCTTTTGTAGAGTAGTGGGTGGGAGCTTTTATTTTCCCTACCCCAAGGCAATGGGAAAGAGGCAGTTAACCAGAAAGAGGAAAGTAAGTAAAAGGAAGACTGCATGTGTTGGATGAGATAAAGGTGGCAAATCTTATCTTTCTTTTCTCCCTCTAAGCCTGATAAAGGTACCAGCCTAGACTGTTTTCTGTTACCGGCTTCCCTCTTTGCATTGGGCAAGTTGCTTCCCCATCAATAGTGTGGAGATAATGATACTCTTTTCAAAGAGTTCTGAGACCTGTGGGAGTATCATGAGTTCTGTGCATTATTATTTTTTAGAGTTGGGAACAGTTTCCTAGGGCCATAGGGACATAACCAGTGGAAAACAAGGAGAACACATCTCTTTGGCCTGCTTATTTTGAGGGGTGGGTAATCATGTGAGAGAGGTTGCCCATAATCAGCCAAACAAGGAAGTATCTTGGAGATGACTGGCTCACAAGGGAAGAGTCACTCTAATCTGTTGGTACAAGCTGCCTGGGGGCTTGTCAGGATGGGGAGACACAGGAAAGTTAAGGCAAAGCCACTAAAAGTGTGAAGACAATGGGCATAAATTAAAATGTGTGAACTGCCCCCACCCTCCCGGTACGGGGTTTACAATGGCACAGAAGAGGTCCTGGCACCCATATCATGACTATGCTGACCTCTTTCCCTCAGCTCAAGGTCTTTCTGCTCTCTCCCCTATGTGAGTGGTGGGCAGGGCATTGGGGTAGAGCAGAGGTGGGGCAGGGGCAGGGTCCACAAAAGATTAATCTTGACCCTGCTCCCTCTAGCGGGTGCTGCTGATTAGGGTAATGGTGATTTTAACACATATTCTAGGAGTAAGCTCATGTAGATGTGGTCTGAGTTAAATTCCATTGTTGCACAGTGACACCCCTGACACTTCCTAGGGCTTGATTCTCCACTTCCTGGCACATTGTTTAATCCATTACATTTTCTTTCTTAGAACATCTAAGTGTCCAGCATAGGGGTGGGCAAATACCTCCTCTAGGGTTAGTTCCTGGTGGGCCCCCACTGCTATATTTACCTGCACAGCCACAGGTATTGGCGATTGCAGCTCCTGTTGGCCACGGGCTGCCATTCCCAGCCAATGGGAGCAGAAGGAAGTGATGTCCTGGTCCACTCCACTTCCTGCTCCTCCCATGGGCCAGGAATGGTGAACCACAGCCAACAGGAGCTGCAATCACTATATTTTGTAGTGCAATGTATATTTTGTATACATTTAATTTACCTACAGCCATGCAGGTAAATACAATGGTGGCAGCCCACCAGGGGTTAGACCTGGCAGACTGCCCCCATGTTATTGCCCATCCCTGGTCTAGCCCCATGGCTGACTGATAGAACTTTTTTGCCTGGAATGAAAGGCTGTCCACTCCCACCCATTTCCCAGGATGCAGCAAGGAAGGCTGCACAGTTCTGGAGGGTGTTGGTTGTAAAGAACACACATTTTAGCAACTGATGTTTTGTGTGTGTGTGTGTGTGTGTGTATGTGCGTGTGCGCACGCGCTTTTCCTGCTGCCCCTGCCACATCTCCTTTGCTATAAGTAACTGTAGCTGGTGCTTGGGAGATGCTATAATATTTTGTGTAGAAACAAATTACTTGCTTTCATCCTGAGAGTAACAGTGATTGCATTGGGGGAGTTCAGTCTGTTTGTCATGTCTTTTGTTGTTGTTGTTATTTAAACTCCTGTGAATTGTGGTTGTCATGAAAGTGAGGGATTGACAGCAATTAACTAGAGCTGGTGCAGAGTGAGCAGGTTCTGTGCAAGCATTTCTTATACAACTCTGCATATGCTCCTCACCTGCGGCCTCCTCTCCCTCCCCTTCCCCCCCGCTATTTTAGCTCTGGGCTCCCCACACAACACTACCAATGCCCCTCTGTCCTGCCCTAGAGCCCTCTGCTATTCCAGCCCTGGATTCCCCACACAGCCCTGCCAGTGTCCCTCACTCCTGTCTGCAGCCCCCCTGCTATTCCAGCCTTGGGCTCCCCACACAGCCCTGCCAGTGCCCCTCAGTGCTGCCCTGCAGCCCCCCTACTATTCCAGCCCTGTGATTCTCCTAAACAGATGTCCACTCATGCCTAACTGTGTGTGGTGGTCTTCTCCGCTGGTGCTAAGCAGAAATGTTGACCTGGGATCACAAGAACGCTGTAGAGTATGGACCAGAGAGAAAAGGCTGAGAACTCTCATGCTTTTTCTTCTCTGCATTAATTTTAAAATATCCAGAGTCTGTTGCTGGAATGATTTATATAACTGTATATATAAAACTCTGCTTGCTGTACAGTAGAGACCTGTTTGATGGCACCTTTTGCTTTGGGTGGCATTCTGCCTGATCATCACTGCTGCACTAGGTGGCATGCTAGATGCACAGTGCCAGTGACATGAGCTGATCATCCTCAAAGTGAGGCTGGAATCCTCCCCTGCCATTAGTGAAAAAGGCGCCTTGCTCCCTAGCCACAACTACCCCATCTCTCTGTTAGCCTCATGCTCCAATTGCCTCCTCTTGAACACCGCACAAAGACTGACACAGAGAGGCTAGCCGTGCAGTCCTCTTGAGCCAGAAAGAGTCTGCAAATGGTTTCTGTCTCCCCATGAGGGACTCCTTGAAAGGTTGATATGAAAGAAGGCCCTTCTCTTTCTATAAAGCCTGTCAAAAAGCTGAGTCTAGATGTAGCGCTCTCTGCTGTTGGTGCCCTCCACACTCTGGTGGCCATGACAGCACTGGTAGCTTCCAAGAGACCCAAATGTAATTTTGGTGCCTGGTCCTTCATGTCCCTGATATACTATCTGTCTATGAGTCACTGTTTGATGGCTTGTGAAGAGAGGCTTCATTCCTCAATATCCTTGGGGCTGAGCTTTTTTCTTGGCATCCCTACTTCCATCATCCCTGTGGCCAAAGGAACACAACACAACCCATGTGTGAAAAAAATAAGGTCGAAGCATCTCATTTTAAGACTGTTCTAAAAAGGTGTCTATGCAGAAGTGATGGGCACCAAGAGACAATACTACAAGGGAAGCTGTGGCTGGTAGTGACAGTTTTGGTACTTTAATGTGTTGGCTTGACAACCACAAAATTAAAAGCTTCCAACTTCTATGTGTGTAACATCAACCTGTCCTCTAGCATCCAATAGCTTTTAGCACTGGACAGCTTTGGATTCTGAACATGTGAAACTAAACCACATTTTAAACTCTGTACTTGCTGTGAAATCTTTTCCCCCAGCCTTTCCCCTAGGCTGAGATAGCAGCTGGAAGGAACTAGCCATTGAATTCCCAACTGGCTTTCAGCATCAGATGCCCCTTTTTTCTCATATGAGATGTGGCAGCACAGATCTGACCATCTGGTCACCTTTTCTCCCTCATGGGCATTTAGGTTGCCTGGTGAATCAGACCTATTTTATTTCCTAGGTTTAGTTGGTGCTGAGGAAACTGAAACAATTGTCAGCTCTGGCAAAAGCCAGAAAGAATGAAGTATATTTCCTCATTTCAGTTCTACGGTTGTATGTCAATACTGGCTTTAATACTCTCCCCACCACCACCTCCCCCAGCTATTCCTCTCTGGCTTCCCTTGCATAGCCTTGCCAGTCCTGCTGTGACCTCTGTTATTCCCATCTGGGTTCAATCCAGAGCAGATTTTTACTTGTCCTGTGTGTGGCTATTTCCTGATGGGTTGGATCAAATACCAAAAATATATGGTGCATATACTTTCAATTCCCACTCCTAATCATGGTGTTCTTATTGCCCCTCTGGGGGACTTCTTGAGACTTTATTTTAGCTCCTCCTCCACCCAAATTCTATCCTCCCATTTTTCTCCTTTACTCCTTCATGTCCTAAAAGGCCTCACATCATGTTGAGCCATCTTTTCAGGAGAGGGTGGCTATACACACATCCCTCTGAAGTTCAGTATCTCTACTGAGGCAGCCAGAGGGGTCACTGCAAAGCATCTCCATTTGGCCTCTTCCCCACTGTAGGGCCAAGTCCACTGACATGAGGGCACTTGAAGAAGATCCTATAAAGCAGTGTTTCTCAAACTGTGCTCTGCAGAGCTCCAGGGGCTCCGCGAGGTTGACAAACTGGAAACAACAATAGGTATGACACATACAATCAGTGGATCAGTGGGGCTCCGCATAAATTTTTATGCATGTAAAGGGCTCTGGAGCCCAAAAAGTTTGAGAACTGCTGCTATAAGGGAATGACAGGATAACCCAAGAACACACGCTAGGTCGATCCAATTGTCCATCTAGCTCTGTATCCTGTTTTCTGACATCAGCTAATGCCAGATACTTCAAAGGGACTGAACACAACAGGTAATTGTCAAGGGATCCATCCTGTCATCTACTCCCCTCTTCTGGCAAACACAGGCTAGGCACGTTGCTGCCCGTCCTGGCTAATAACCATTGATGGACCTATCTTCCATGACCTTATCTAATTCTTTCTTGAATCCTGTGTTGGCCTTCACAGCATCCTCTGGCAACGAGTTCCACAGGTTGACTGTGCTTTGTGTGAAGAAGTACTTCTTTCTGTTCTTTTTTAAACCTGCTGCCTGTTGATTTCATTGGGAGACACCCAACTCTTGTGTTATGTGATGGAGTCAGTAACATTTCCTTATGCACTTTGTTCATGCCAGCCAAGGTTTTATAGACCTCTGTTATACCCATACACCCCTTTCCAAGATGAAAAGTCTCTTTTTAATCTCTCCTCATATGGAAGCTGTTCTGTACCTCTAATCATTTGTGTTGCCTTTCTGTGTACTTTTTCCAATTCCAATACATCTGTTTGAGATGTGGTGACTAGATCTACATACAGTATTCAAGAGGTGAGTGTATCCTCAATTTTTTTATAGAGGCACTATGATATTTTCTGTCTTATTATCTATTACTTTCCTAACATTCACCCAACCAATCTCTCCTGGGAGTTTCACACACAGCAGCAGAAATGAGTCCACTGTGGCTTATCTTCACTTTTTACCTTGTCTCTGCAACACTGTCCAGGAGTTTGGGGATCAAAGAGAGAATACGGTGGTAATTTTGGACAATTGTAGATGTTAAAGACATTCCTAAGAAAGAGCTGGAACAGGTGGGAGTGACTTGCCCCAGCTGGGCAGCGGTTCTTCCTCTCAGTCAATTTGTGTGGATATCTCTGACTCCAAAGGGCCATCAACCAACTCTGCCAGGTCCAGAAGAAGGGAGCATCTGTTTGTTTACTGTGTGGTAATCAAAGCAGAAAATGATCTTGTTTTATTCTCCACTATGCACACATTCTAAAGCTGAGAATGAAGGGGGGTGGCGGGGGCAGAACATTCTTTTTACTGAGCTTCCTTCTATCCATCTGAGTATGAAGCAGATGTGAGACGTTAATGTGAGGAAGGAGACTGGAACAATTTGTGCTGTCTCGGGGGAACAATTAGTGGCCTAAACTTCAAATATTAAGTGCCAGGAGTCTCAAGTTCAGATCCTAGTGAGGCCAGCTCAGTCCTTGGAATTTTCACACTAGACGAATTGTTACCTCTATGATGGTCTTTGTCCAGTCTTATGGATACTAAAGCTCCCATGGCACTTCTTGTGAGACTAGGGTTTATTCCAGTGTCTTTAGGCAAATTTTCCATTTTTCTCCTTATTCCCACTCTGTGGTACATTGCCCTGTGTGCTCACTGCTGCCCTTCATCACAGATGAGGTGCATGTTGGTTGCGAAGTCTGTTCGGTTATTTCTGGAAGAAAGATGCTACTGAAATAATATCCTCACCAGCTGCATTTCTCCACAACGGAGTTTGTTTTAGGTAGTTAATACATGTAACTAGTTCCACTTCTTGGATTAAAATCTGGGCACATCAATCACAAATGAAACAAGTGTGGCAAGTTGCAAGCTCAGCCCATGGTGAGCATTCGTTTACCTCGCCACAAAACGGTGCCTTGTTCAGCAGAATAGCTCCAAAGACATAATAATCACTAGAATGTAGTTTAGGCCTGTGCCCAGTTTGTGTTAGGAAGTTTGCACAGTGTCTTTAGGCCTTGCTCTGCAGAAGCCAGCTAGATGGGCAATCACAACTGTAGAAGGACCCAGCTGGGCTGTTTTGAATATTGAAAGGACTATGACACACCGTGACAGTTGTGGCACATCTCTATGCTTTAGTGCTTCCCCAGGTCGGTCATGCAAGATGCTTGCTAGTTCCCAATGAGTACCCAGCCTTTATCAAACATGAAGCAACAGCAACAAGATAATAGCCTGTGATCAGGATGCTAGTAGCAGTGCACTGCAACACAATGCGATTGCCATAGGCAGATACTCAGAGCGGTAATATCCCAGGGGGATCATTCTCCTAGCTGAGTAGTCAGAAAGCAGCTAACAGGAGGGTATATTATTAAACATTCCCTTCTCTATCCATCTTCCTATACTTGCTGGTTTTTTGGTGGTTACTTTTCCTATTCTGTATTCTCCCTCCATACCCCTGTGTGTAAAGTTGCGCTCTTTTGCTACACTTGTTGAATGCCACATCCATGAAAACTAGCTGCTTTATAGCTTACACCTCTTGTTTAACTCAACAACAGTATTTACATCACCACTGAATTTATCCCCTTGGAATTCAATGAATTGCATAAGGCAATAGGCCTAATTAATAAAAAATCATTCCTAAGGGCATCAGTCCCAGGTTTGCTCTTGTCCATGGTTTCTGGCTCTCCTCTAGCCTTGCCCATACCTCTGTTTTACTTCCCCCTTTCTCCTTCTTGCTCCTTTCTCTCTGCCCAGCCTCCTACAGAACCATTCCCTATATCCTTCCATGTCATCACCTGCGCCTGGGCCTCTTTCTGGTGCTACAAGTGGCCAATCCTTCTTTCCTTCAAATCCACTTTTTAAAGGGACCAGCTCCAGGAAATCCCAAGTCCTCCTATACCTTCTGTAAATGAGAAATGCTGTCACACACACCAAGCAAAAATGAAAAGGCTGGTGCGCCAGAAACTTTCCTTTTTGAGCAATTGTCTGCCATACAATACCACCCTAATAAATGTCTGTAAACTTACTGAACACAGTTCTGTTCCAGCTGCAGTGGAGGCCTCACCTCCACTAAGCAACTGATTTTTTTTGTCACTACCACAATATGATCATTCAAGTCAGGTAGAAACAGCCTCTGGGGTATCCCAAGTGCTTTGTGCCTGAATAATTGTTTTGCTTGTCTATTTAGACTGCAAGGCTAAGAGCGTGACTTCCTCTGTGCTTTGGGCTGTGGCAGAGTGTAACAAACAGTAGCAGCAGCAGTAATTAGTGCTGTGCATGAGCAGGTCCAACAGCTGACTTGTGGTAAGTCAGGCTCATGGGCCCTCGGAACTCTGGGTAACCTGCTCCAACATTCTTTTGTCTTCACAGTGCCACCAAAGATCTACAACATCTCCTCGGATGTCACTGTGAATGAGGGCAGTAACGTGACTCTTGTGTGCATGGCTAATGGACGCCCCGAGCCTGTCATCACCTGGAGACACCTCACCCCAACGGGTAAGTCATGCAACATACTGCTTCTGCATGCACTGCTGGTAACCACAGGAGGGTTCATTCGTGTGTTTGGCAGCTGCAAAGAGGGGTAAAACCATATGATGAGCAATGCCTTTAAATGTATGGAGGGAATGTTGCACATTAGGCTGTACAGGACATAATTATCCGTTTTGACTCAGGGAACATTTTAAAGGACATCCAGTAGGAGCTGAATATGCTTGACTCTCTGCTTGCATCTTAGGTGTTGACTTCATTTAGCTGCTGTAGTTTCTGCCACAGGGGAAGAGGGACTACATCCACTAATGGCAGAGAGGGAGGGGAGAAGATCTTACCCATCTAATAATAAATCCAGTAGGACCCTTTGAAAACCACCAGACTAGCTTCCGGCCCTTTTGTAGCAAAGGATCATGTGCTGACATGAGTCATCACATGTTACTTTCAGTCTTTGTAGACAACCCCTCTGCACCCCATTAAAGCATGGGATAGCAGAAAAGGAAGCCACGGTAAGACACAGAGCAAGCAAGAAATGAGACAGCTCTGTTCCATTATTAATTACTCCTTTGCTACTGCGGCACTTGGCAGTCTTGAAGAGAAAACATTCCTATCATTAGCTCCACTGACCTCATGGGGCAGACAGCTAGGGAATCAACAAGTCTCCAGGTTATTCATCCCTTGAAAATTTATCACTGGGAAGAGAACAGGACATATGTGCCTCTCATCCATTCCTCCCATTGCTTTTCTTTGAGGGGAGATGTTCTTCTCCCTTATTTATATCTAGCTCCTGGTTCCATTCCAGTCAATGGGGAAAAACTCCCATGGGAGCAGGATTGGCCCTTGAATATGGGATTTAAAACAAGGTATTGTAATGTTTGCTTATTGAGGAGGGCTGTGGGCTATCAACATGCCCCTTTTCCTGCTCCAAACTTAGGGGAGTGTAGATTGTACTCCACATTTCCTGTCTTCCCCATGGGTCAAATCAAAATCTGCCCATGTTAAACAGCATTGGGACAGCTGAAATTCAGACCCTTATTTTGTCCTTTGACCCAACTCTAACAGAAATGGGGGGGGGGGGGGAGGAAAAATTCTGCTATGAAAAGGTAGAGGTGAGCATAGAGCTGGGAGGAGAGGGATTTCTTTGTGGTGTCATTAAGTGCCTGGTGTTTCTCTTCCATTATTGTCAATATTGAGCATGACTCTGCCACTAAAGTACGTAGAAAAATATGACCTAATTTTTTCTTTAATTAAGTTTTGTGTTTACAGTCTGCTAATTCGCAAGGGGCAATTTTACTATAAGATGCATTTTTTATTGAACCTTTGATCTCCTTGCTGTATCAGAATTTCTGTCCTCACTTCTCCTTCTATCTCTTTGTATTCAAGTGGGAGATAGTTCCTTGTCATGCTCAGAGCGCTTTGTAGCATTGTTTGCTTTAACACGTGGCTATTTGTTCCCATGAAGATTTAATACAAGAGTTCCAGACTTCAGAGATACCGCCTGTGTCAGTGTTCAGAACCTATAGCAATAGGCACTTTTGGTAACTAAAGACTGTAGATGGGTAGTTGCTTTATGCAGTTGATTAACTGTAGAGCCATACAATAAGGTGTACATTAGCATGTCCCTTTGCCTGCCTCACCTGTACTCTGCCTGCTGATCCACACTGGGATTACTTCTAATGTTCGCAGCCAATTGTTGGGCTTTCAAAGAGTAGCCATTAAAGCAACATCAAGGATAGATAGCAAAAGGTCCCCCCCACCTTTTCAAAAAATTTGGAATGGCGTCATTCTGAGAGGCAGGCGGAGCAGTCCCAGTTTTCTGGCCCTCATTTAGGCCCTCATCAGTTCCTGTCTCAGCTAGTTCAACTTCTTCTTCTGCAGCCTAGGGGATTCACGTCTTGCCCCACCTCTGTTCACTCAGGGTATGTCTCCACAGCAAAGTTATTGAGAAATAACAGCCCTTCTTTCGAAATAACTTTCCTAGCGTCTACACAGCCAAACCAATATTTCAAAATTAATTCAAAATAGTGGAGGGCTTGTTTCGAATTTGGTAAACTTCATTCCATGAGGAATAACACTAAATTCGAAATAGCTATTTCGAAATAAGTGCTATATAGACACTTATTTCGAAACTAGCCAATTAGCCCATCATAAGATTTTCAGTTCTCTCCTCCATGTCGGTCTTCTCTCCTGAGCCTCCGGTCTCTTGCTCCGTCTCTCTCTCTCCTCCTCCTTCTGCCTCCCCCTCTCTCTCTCTCAGCTCTCCTCCGCTTCCTGCCTCTCTCTCCGTCTCTCTCTTTCTCTTCTACTCCCCCTCCTGCCTCTCACTCGGGGGACCACGGAGCCCAAACAGGTGTTTGGGCTCCGCACTCTCCATGCTGCATGGGGAGCATGGAGCCCAAACAGTCGCTTGCGCCACTTGCTCCCACACGGCGGCCTGGCTGAGCAGCGCAGAAGTCAGCCGAGCGCCACGGCGGGAGGCGAAGGGGGGTGGAGCGGTGATGTTCACGGCCGGGGGCAAGGCCTGCAGCTGCTATCACACCGCACGTCACCGCCCTGCCCCCATTTCCCTCCCGTCTTGGCGCTCGGCTGACTTCTGCACCACTTAGCCGGGCCACCGCGGGGGAGCAAGCGGCACAAGCGGCCATTTGGGCCCCGCACTCCCCATGCAGCATGGGCCACCCAGAGGGAACAGCCAGCAATTCAGCAATAGCACCTCCCAGAGGGAACAGCCAGCATTTCAGTGTTACAGACTCTCAGACATTGGGCTACTATATATTTCGAAATAGGGGGCCTACAGACTCAACCAAGAACACTCCTCTCCCTCTTACCCTCTCCGGAGCCCTTAAAGGGTTTGACTCTGGCCACAGTGCCTGTGCCAGCCCCAAGCCTGCCAGCCCAGAGCCAGCAGTCACTGCCCCTGACCCAGTGGCCCCAAAACCTGAGCCAGCAAGCCACTGGCAGCCAGCCCTCCACCACTCCCCAGGAGCAGTCTGCTAGCTCCCAGGAGCCTGCTAGGGTGGAGATCATGGACCATATTCAGGTTTGGGGGGAATGCTCTAACGTCCATGACTTCTGCACTAGATTGAGGAATGTGGCCGTCTATGGCAGGATAGCTGCCAGCCTGGCCACCAAAGGCCACATGCAAACCCAGAGTAGGTTCGCATAAAAATCAGTTGGCCCGGCGAGACCCCCCAACCCTGAGCCCTGAGCTTCCCCTCCCCCTTCTTCCCCTTGCTTCCTCCTTCCACCTCCCTCCTCCCAGGTTTCCCCCTCCCCTTTCCTACCCTCTCTTCTCTCTCCCACCTACTTTCCCCAGTCTCATCAGAGTTTCATCCCCCGCGCAGTTTTGTTAAATAAAGAGAGTTTGTGTTCATGAAAATACGTGTATTTTATTTTACATCAGAAGAGTGGGGAGTGTTAGGGAGGGGTAAGTGGAAGGACATGAGGGAGGAATGAGGTACAAGCCCCCCAGTGGGGCAGACCAAGGAGGCTCTTAGTGCTCCTCAGGGTGGAAGCTCTCCCGAAGGGCCTCCTGGATACTGACAACCTCCCAGATCGACCTCCCGGATGGCAGCCTGGCTCACAGCAATGTGTCCACGAGAAGCACCAGAGTGCCCAGGGGCCGTTCTGGCTCCATGTTGCAGAGTGCTGTGGTGTCCCGAGTAAGGGCAACCATGATTAGGCTTCTGGTCTGTTGAAACCTGCCTGTCATACTGTATCGTCTCATTGGATGTGGGGTTTTGTGTGTGATCCCCTATTTTACACCCACCCATTGTATCATGTCTTATAGTTAGACTGTAATTTCTTCAGGGCAGAGGTTCATCTTTAATGTTGTTTGTATAGCACCTAGCACAATAGGACCCGGTTTATATTGAGGAATCTAGGCTTCAATACATTGTTTGACAATCCTAACTCTATTCCAGACCTATCCCACTTACAAACAGTTGTCTTGATACATCATTTAGTCCTAGTCGTGCTAGATCAAAGGGCATTCGGTCTTAATATCACCATTATATTGCACATTCAGAAGCGAACTGAGCTAACATCAAGAAATGTCCAGAATGGTTTAGGGACATGTGTTTCTGAGTCCTGTATAATTGGTCCTATGTTAAAAACTGTTATCAACCCTGAATGACCATCCCATGTTTCTTTCTATAGCAAGGACTGTGAGATTAGGGTCCTGAAAAGAATCCTGGCATGGCTTTGGGTGCTAGGTGGGAGATGGGATGGGAGGCATGATGGGCCTACAGGAGAGAGGGCTGCTCAGGCTTGGGGCGGGAGGGGTCGAGGCAGTGATGGAGGCTGAATGATGGCCCTGCTGCTGGCTTGTAAGGGTTCTGAGCTGAGCTTGTGGCTGGAGGAGTGTCTCCCTTCTTCTCTCCTCACTACCCATGCAGTTGTCAATTCTGGGGCTGCTTCCAGGCCAGTTCCATGGCATCTTAGAAAAATGCTGTTCCTCCCCCGCAGGGGTGCACCATGCAGGTGGTGGGACCTAGGAACGTTTTCTGCGCACAACAGGTGAAGCCCAAGTAGCAGTAGGAGGCTAAAGAACCTGTTGCTGCATTCTTGCCTGCCTGGGCTCCCCCAGCACTACAGCAATGGTGCTCTCTCAGATGGTTGGTGGCAACCCACTGCTTGAAAAGTCCTGATATGTTTTTCATATGTCGGTGGCTGGGTTACTAGGTTGCCTGAGATATATCAGCTTCCAGGCCTCTGCGTGACAGAAATGTTAGCATCAGCATATCTGGAAATCACAAAAAATAATCTAAATTAGTTTTCCTGAGAAATAAGTGTCAAAATTTTAGAAGTTTGTATTTCAGAATGTGCCCAGTCTTGAAATGGGCTCTGGATAATCACTGGAAAGGCAGCTCTCTGGCGGGGCAATGCTCCTGCTTCTAGCAGTGGCTAATCAGTCCTTAAAACTACCCCCAAGTATAATCTACTCAGAATGGTGGAGGTTTCATTCTCTTCTTTCGCTTGATCCACATTTCTCTGTCAGGTGTTTGGTTTTTGTTTGTTACTCTTTCCTGTGCAGGGCGTGTTTGAGTTGTCCATAGGTTGGGATGTTAGAAGCAGTCCTAGCTTAGAAGATAGATTAGAAGGCCAGTCAAAAGGAGAGCTTTAAAACATGGCTGGATGATGTAACATGTGATTGCAGAGCAAAAGGAATTCATTCCCTGGTTAGCATGCCTGTATATGAGGGCTAATGGACGGAAAGAGAGATCTAAAAAACCCAAGGGGACAGAATAACTCTTTCTTTGTGCACTAACTGAAAGGTGTGGCTGGCTTCTTTCTCTCTGCTTTCTTTCATTCTGTTTATTAATTGCACATTTTGGCTAATCACCTGAATTAGTACTGGAAGAATGGCATTATTTCTTGCTGGCTGGAAAGTATGGAAGAAGAACAGAAGTGATAAGAAAACAGGCCACTGCACATGCCGCAGAAAAAAGGGATGCTTTTCATGATGCTTAGATTCCATGGGGATGGACATCTAAAACTACTATGCACAGAAAGATCAATGGTGATTAAGTGAGAAGTAAAATTCTTCATGAAAACTATTCTATGCTTTGCCTTTCCTTCCCCTCCCTTCCATGGTGTGGAGGGGAAAAAATAACACATTCTTCTCACATCAGCTACCAGTTTGCAAGCCCGGAAGCTGCCTGTAGGAAGCTCCCTTTCCTCCCCCATGAGATTGCTAAATTGTGACTTGCTGTTGCCTGTATCATTTGAGGCAAGGAAAAATAATCCTTTAATAATTCAGATGGTAAATATCAATGCAAATCAATTTTAATTCTTGGAGGTATTCTTGTAATGAAAGCTGAAATGTCATTCCTTGGGATGTCATCAGTTCCCAATTCATTCTCCATTGCTGTTGGGGTGGCAGAGAGATGGATTTTGAATGAGCAGTATGTGGCCTAGGGACCACTGGCAGAGAGCATGTCAGGGGGTGTGTAGGGTTTTACAGGGATCCCCTGGGTCAGGTATGTACACAATGGTTCATGAAAAGGTACCATATAAAGTTTCCGCTAAGCCAGTAGCCTGCTGGGTAACATAATTGTGAAACATGTTGTCATGATTATGAGGGTTAGCCAGAAGCCTGGGGATTAAGAGGTTAACTACACCTAGCCAGGTGGAGTGACCAGTAGGAATGTAGGTGGGACTTTCAAACTGGGACAAAGGAATTTGGGTTTTTTCCTTTCTCCCTTTTGTCTCTCTGGGTGTGCTCTCTGCAGCTACAGAGAGGGACAAGCATGTCTCTCTCTCTCCAAGACACCATTCTCCATTTTCTGTAAGTAGGGTAAAGTTTAGGTAGTTTCGTTAGACTTTATTGTTTTAAGGGTTGGGTATGGGATCTGATATCTGCCACTGTTTAAAAGATGTTTTGGCTTTTCTTTGTAACTAAATTCTAGGCCCATGGAGTTTCTCCATGAGTATATTTTGTTACCTTCCCATCTAGTCATTATGCCTGCAACAGGAATATTGTTGTAATAATAAAAGCTCTTTCTTTTCTTTTTATTAACCTGGCATTGGTTAATGGTGTGCCCTGATTTTTATTTTAGGGGTGAGATTTCCCAAATGATCTTTCCCCTGGTTTCTTTATCAACATTTGGGTGGTGGCAGCGGAAGTTTTATTCCCAAGATCTAGGGTTTTTAAGATTTTGGGGGAAGTTTTATACCAAAGCCTGGTAGATAAGGCTTTGGGTTACACTTGCTGGCCCCCACTTTTGCATTTATCATGCCAGAGTGGCGAAGGAGCCATGACACATGTAAGGATAATATGTGAGTCATTCTGTATACTAGAAATTATGTTCCTAAAGCCTTAGGTCACCAAGAAGTGTCATGATCCAAACAGGTTTCTTTCGGGTAGGGAATAACACACTCTTATCTCTCTGTCTGGTCATTTGGGTATAGTATATTGTGGTGTCCAGAGTATATGCCTACTTCCTTACAGACCCACAGGCAAATCAAGAGACTGTAAAATCTATAAGAAAGAAGTATATAGGAAAAAAGAAACAATAGAAGGAATCCTGTTTATGAATAAAGACAGTGGATTGTTGGGATGCATCTAGGTGCAGAGATATCTGCTGGATCTTTCACTGTGGAGGCAAGCTGGCAGTGTGATATGTCTCATGAGTAGAGCTCTCCGTGGATACACAATTGGTATCCGCATCTGCATCAGAATTGGCAAAAATGAGCCACGGATATAAAGCAGATATCTGCACATTTGCAGGGTTCTAGTTACAAATGTTATATCTATATCTGCATCTGCTTCCATATCTGCAAAAACGAGCTACAGATATCTGCATCCATGTCTGTGGATGCAGATATATGTGTATTTGCAGGACTTTACTCATGGTTGGAAGATCACAGTAATGCCTGGTTGGAAAATATTGGAAAGACTTGGGGTGAGCACTGCTGTAAAAGACATGAAAGTATCTAGGGAAGTAAGTATTTTCTAAAATGAATGTTATGAATATATTTTATGTCTGTTTCCAGTATTACTACTTGCTATATCTCTATACTTTGGCAAACAAACTTATATTTGTTTTCAGTATAAACATATCCACGTGCTGAGAGTCAGGGAGGGTGGGATAATATCTTTGATTGGACCAACCTCTGTTGAGAGAGACAAGCTTTTGAGCTATGCAGAACTCTTCTTCAGATCTGGGGAAAGTACTCGCAGTGTTACAGTTAAATGCAAGGTGGAACAGACCGGTTAGCATAAGTTGTTAGCAAGGGACCAGTCAAGGCGAAATGGCCTGATAACATCTCTGCAATAAGATTTTTTAAAAGGGAGTTAGTGGGTAAAACGGGAGCAACAAACTATATATCCAGTGTCTGCTGATTCCATGAATTTGTGTCTAGCAGATTAATAAATTTAGGCTCCTGGGCTCAACTTTTGAAGCTGTTTCTGTATGTTTCCTTTGAGGATGGATAGGTCATCTATAGAGTGATCGCTTTGTGAACAATGTTCACCCATAGGTGATGAGGCATTTTTGTCTTTTTTATTATTATTTTCCTGTGAGAGGTCATTTGAGAGTATAGTGAATAGCTGGTTTCAGCCACCAAGCAGTTGGAGTATTTAGTGCGCTGGATAAGGCAGGGGTCAGCAACCTTTCAGAAGAGGCATGCCAAGATTTAACTTTCCCCACCCCCTCAGTGCAAGCCCTGACCCCTCCCATCCTGCCCCCATCCGCCTTCACCCCCCTCCTGCCCCACATCCCTGAATCCCCAGCGCACACACCGGCAGGGCAGCAGTGCTGGGGTGAGGAGATGCCGAAGGGCAGAGTCACTGCCCTGTCCTGTCAGGTCCTTTGTCCAGGGCTCGCCCCTCACCTGCAGGCTGCAGCTCCAGGGCTGGGGCAGGCAGAGTCTGGGCTGCCCAGGGCTGTCTCCAGCCCCTGGACAGGTGCATCAGGATGCTGGGGAAGGGTCTCCCCACCCACGGGGAGCAGCCGCAGTTTTGCCCTGGCCTTGGTGCCCCATGGAGGTGGCAGGAGTGTATGACTGGCAGCACCACCCCGATCTGCAGAGAAGCCCCAGCCCTGCCCACTCCCAGAACAGAAGGAGGAGCCTGTAGTGGTGGAAAAGGGGTGTTAACCCCTTAGTTCCCAGGAGCTACATGTCCCAGGGACGCAGAGCCCAGCGCAGTGTCATGTAGCCCATTCTGCTTGCCAGGCCACCCGGCCCCTACGCTATGCTGCGCGTGCCACAAAATCATCTTGTGTGACACTTATGGCACATGTGCTGTCTGTGGCCAACCCCTGGAATAAGCTATAACACATGATGTGATAGACATGTAAGACTCAATGATCCTGAAAGGTGTTATGGGAGGTGTCTAAGTGGTGTGAGTTAAACAGAGTAGTGATTTGGGTGAAACTGGTATGGTAGGTGGTTCTGGTTCTTTGGAAGCAGCGTATCTGCGGGATAGTCTCTAGATGCTCCAGGAAGACCTTTAGAGAGTTTGGGGGTTGGCGTGAGTCTCACTCACCTGTAGAGAGACAGCAGGATCTGCAAGGCCTAGAGGGGAGTGTTTGTGTTACCCGCAGCCAGAGGAGTCAAGGAGCTGACCCATGGCAAACATATACAAGGTCTTCTCATGAACCCTGGGCCCCCCAGAAAGTGTTACACAGGTGGTGAGAAAATAACCAAAGTTCCCCAGCAGAACTATTTTTTTCACTTTATTCTTCAGGCTAGTGGGTTGTAAAGCCAGAGTACCTTTGCTATCCTGTTATAAAGAGGCTCATAGTAATTGTCGATCAGTTTGAACTAATGAGCTGTTCCTTTAGCTCGAATGGCAGAGCTTTCACTGGGAATATTTAGGACTTAGGTTCTAATTCCACTACCACCTTTCTCTTCCCTACCATTGTATTGATATCTCACTTACAGGGGGTGATGAGCCTGTTCAACAGTATATCACCTGGCCTCTTGGCTTGTGACGTTAACCCTTGGTAATGTGATGGGAACCATCTGAATTGGATTCGTCAAGAAACTGGTGCTGCATTTACCTAGCACTGGGATAAGTATTTATGACTGGTTATATTTCTCCGTTGTCACTGCAGGAAATCTTTCACTGGGGAGATTCATCTCCACAAGGGGAAAGGACCCAGCTAGGGTTGCCAGATGGTTTCAGCAAAAATATCCAACAACAACAAACAAACAAAAACACACCAGGAAAAGGTTTGTTGAGAACTTGCCATCTTGCCTCCCTGCGCTGGGCTGGATAACTCCCCAGTAAGCACTAGGGTTACCAGGCTGCCTCCATATTGAGCCAGACAGCCCGGGATTTTCGCCTCTTGGCTTGGAAAAAATCAGAAAGTACTGGACATTTTAGGTGTCCAGTATTTTCTGAAATTTTTTACTGGACAGAAGGCAAAAATAACAGACTGGATAGTTCAATACTGGACATCTGGCAACCCTACCAGCTGCTCTTCCCAGTGACACCGTTTGGGGAGATTAGTATGGGTTATGTGTCATGTTGTCATGCCTTTAACATTTTTTAAAGTTATAATTGAATGCTTATAATTGAATGCTTCAGGGATTAACTATTGAAATCAGGACACTTCCTAATGTGGAAGCATAATATCCACCATTCTAGCTGTTCTGGATAAGTGGAGCATGTGTGGGTTCCTTTTTAGGCACAACTCCCAGGAGGAAGGAACCAGAAAATTCTGAGAAGGAGCAAGGTCGAAAGTGGCTGTCCGGCCCACGTAAATCTCTCTGAAGCACTTGTCTAGCATTTTCCCCCTACTGTTGTTGATTGTATCTAAAGCCCCATTCATGTGCTTGGCACATGACACCCAAAGGAAGAACCAAGGCCTGCCACAAAAAGTTAATCAGACAACCCCCTTCTCCCGCCCAGCATGGTAAATCTTGAGGAGGAAACTTACTGTATATAGATCTGGGGGTTTGTTTCTTGTTACTGCACCATCTTCAGCTCTCCATTCCACCTTCCTTTCTTAGCTTTGCACAAAGAGGGAGTGTGTTGGACTGACCTCTGCATTTTAGGAGGCTTGGGGGGACTGATCATTTTAACACTGAACTTTTTTTTCTTTCCCAAATTAGAATTTCTGTCAGGGTTATGGCCTCTTCTTCACCAAGAACCTCCACCATCCAGGCCTTTTGTTTTTAGGATTCTTGTGTTATTTCCTTCTCCCTCTTGGGACTGACATCATTTCCCCAAACAGTATAAAAATGGGTGCTGGCTCCCAGAGAGACTTGGAGGCAAGCCAAAGTCTAAAGTGTTCCAAGATTTATCCAAAGACATAAAAAGCTGTCAGCCTCTTTATTCTCTTCCAAGCCTCCATCCCCTTTTCTACTGCAAAGTGTTTTTTTACTTTTCCTGCTGGGCCTGGGAGCAGGAAAATATCACCCTTTCTCCTCTGTCTGTGTTCAGCGGATCCTGAAACCTGTCTCTCTCCACAAACGTAGAAGAGGAATTTGATTTTTTCCATCCATACCCAGGCACACATGTGCTGCTCAGGGATCACTCATGTTCTAACAGTGTATCCCTCCAGTCCCACTGCACTGGAACAGCATCCCAGGCAAGCACTAATGATGCATGAGACATTTATCTGAACAGCTTTGATTTCTCTCTTCTGCCTCAGTGGCACAGAGGAAGTGGAGCTTTCTTGGCAGTGCAAGCCTTTTGGCAGTTAAGGTAACGTAAGAAATAGCCCATAGTCTTCCCTGCTTCAACTCTGGGTATGTCTATGCTACCAACCTGATCAATGGGCAGTGATTGATCCAGTGGGGAGTTGATTTATTGTGTCCGGTATACACATGATAAACTGACCAGCAATCACTGCGTTGACTATTGTACTTCACCTGAACAAGAATCACAAGAGGAGTCGACAGGAGAAGTTCTGCTGTCAACACACCACAGTGTAGACACGGTGGTAAGTAGATCTAAGTACCTTGACTCACATAGCTGAAGTCATAACTACATGACTCACATAGCTGAAGTTGTGTAACTTAAACTGATTTCTCCCGGCAGTGTAGACCAGCCCTCTAGCCACTGGAGTGAAGTTGCAGCCAGGGTAAGTTTGCCCATGAGCATCTGGTTAATCATGTTGCCATTCAATAGCTCCAGTGATTTTGCTTGATTTTGCTGGGGACATGTGCTGTCTTTCTTTAGTGGCCTATCCATATTTAGCTGACTGTCTGAGGGCCCTTTTATATCAGACTTGAGAAATGAAGCTGCTCTGTGGATATTTGAAAAGGACCACAGGCTATTTCATAGGAGGAGTGTTTTTCCTAGGTTCTCTGGCCATAACATCCCACCTTTTGCGCTGTTGTGCAGTCTGCGGCCCTCCAACCCCACAAGTGACTGCAGTGGTAATGTGCCAGTTTTGTAGAGCAGCTTGGAAGGAACTGCCGGATGATATTGAAAATCCCTTGAGTTTTTTTCTGGTCACTAGTTTATGAAGATCTTAGAACAACCACGCAAAGGTTGAAAGAGAGCTCTACCATATGCGTCAGTGACAGAGAGAGGAAATACTACACCCTGCAACAGCTAAGTGGGATCCCCACAATAGCTTAATGCACCTTGCCACATCCTTCGCCGTTCCTACCCTCACATGCCCATTGGCATCAGTGTGTCTGCATTGGGGTAACTAAGGATAATTGCTTGTCATCATGCCTCATGGTGCCCCACTATGGTAAGCTAAAGGGACCTAGCTGATTTTCATCTGCCTGTTTCCCTGCAGGCTCTTGCACACCAAATGGGACCCCTCTCCCTACATCTGTTGGCAGTGATCCCCTTGTGGCTCTTACCTGGGAGGTTAAGAACAGCTATGCTACAGAGAGTGATCAGCTAATCCATAGTGAGTTGCCTGTTATGTACTCCCAGTAAAAGGGCCTACTCCTTTATCTCAAGTGGCAGCTGACTGTGTTTCTAGGACGGAAGGTCGTGAATTCAGTCTTCTTAGTACCTGGATGTTACATTCCCACAATGTTTATGGCCTTGGCTCATTATTCAGCTTTGAAAACACTTGTTTTATTCTTGAGTCTCCTGAGATGCAAAGAGGTGATGGGTGCATTGAGAGGGGAGAATTCATGACTCCTGGTGTTCGATGTTTCCAGCATAAGCACGTTTCAGAGTTCTGCCTTAAAAAGCAAATGGAAATGTTGCATTTTTCTATAGATAATATATACTTGTTTTTCCTTGCAGTGAGCATGCTGCTCCCTCTCTCATCGCAGCGGGGAGGGGAAAATGAGCTTCCGTAATAAGAAGGAAAAGTTAGGAGAGCAGCTCGTAGTTTCTCCTGGCACTTTCTCAAAGGACGCTTTTTTTTTTTTTTTTTTTTCATTTTGCTGCTTTGGGCCTGTTCAGTTCTCTCTGCACTGAAGCAGGAGCTGGCTCTTTCTGCAGCTTCCTCCTGCATTAAGGCTGCTGATAGCTCTGTTCTGGGTTGTGTGCTGCAGCAAACACGGTCTTGAAGCAATAGTGCTGAGTTTTATACATATCCCTAAAACCTCACTGCCTTACTCTCACACACAGTAAGGTGGACTCTCACTTCACTCTCCTCCCCCCCCCCACGCACACCCTGTGCCCCCCCTTTCTCATGCTTTGCACTGATCCCAGTCATGAAGCCATTTGGCATGTGCTTGCCTTGCTGGCTCCAGTGACTGTGGGGAAAATACACTGGCAGAAGCTAAGTTTGTCAAACAGTTACAGGTATCAGAAATAATTGAGCTGGACTCAGTAGTCTCTAAGGTGCAAGGAAGAAGGCAGGATGGATTTTTGCTCTTGCATTGCGGGGAGAAAAATCAGAATATTTTCTATTGCCCCCAAGCTCCCCATCCTGTGTTTTTTCCCATCCCCTTCTCAGCCTGGCCTCTCTTTAATGTGTGTTGTAGCAGTATCCACATATCAGGGTAATGGCAGCCCAGCGTGCTATAACATTAAGGCATAGCACTTATTCAGTATGTTCATTCACCCAGGCAGCGTGATCCATTTGGGAGGGCATCAGGAGACCTCAGGTTTATGTCTCTTTCTGCTGCTGAGTCTCTGTGTGAGCCTGGAGCAAGTTGCTGCCTTCCCTTGCCTCAGTTTCCTTCACAGTAAAATAGTGATGATAATGCAGGCCCACCATAGTAAAAGGCTTTGAGGTGCCTAGATAAAAAGACATCCACCCAGGCTAATTAGTTATACATGGTGCTCTCACCTTTACATCACTGTGCAAACAGGAACTGATTGAAGTATGAGCTAGTGACGAACGTGTTGCTCTGTGATCACAGGAGGCTGGTATGTTGGCGTGCAGCTGTCACCGGGGGGATGCTGCGTGGGTGGGCATGCGCTGGGAGAGGAAATGAGGGAAGCACAACTTGAAAGATGCTTTTCTAAAAGGCGGACAGGCACGGAGTGAAAAGATGAGCTGTAAGGGCTGGAAAACCTGAGGCAGCTCAGGATGATGACTAGTAAAGACTTGAGCTGCCAGTCAGCCTCCCACAACAAGGAGCTTTTCTCCAGGGCCCAAGCACAGGAGAAAGGGGCAGGAGAAGGGAGGAGAGAGATGAGGGACCAGACAGAGAGGTGCAGCTCTGTATTTGGACCCCACTTACAGTAGGGCTCCGTCTGTCCTGTCATCTTTCCACCTTGCCCCAATTAAGAGGGGTTTAGTTTGCATCTTCAGGTTTAACTAATGGAACAACCCAACCACCCCTCCCCCTCCCCCACTCCCACTCCCTGCCTGGTGAAAGCAAACAGCATGGGGCTTGGACATTTGTTTCTTTAAATTCTACATCTTTAAAATTCCTTTCTTTTCTTTCTTTTGTTTTCCTGCCGACCTCTGGAAAATATGAAGGGGAAACCATTGAATGGAACAGAGCTCCCTCTCTCCTGAACTCCCACTCAGTGCCCCCCACAACTTCCCTGCATCCTGGGCACCAACTGTGAAGCAGTAGAAATTGTGGGGCGCATGACTGAGGAGTGCAGGTCAGCTGTGAGGAACAGGTACCACTGACTGGTGTGGCCTTTGTGCTTGGGACATGATATCCAACATTTAGGTGGATTGATTATATGGGCCCAAAAGTCAAAGGTGTTAAAATGACCTTGACGCTGCCCATCATGAATCCTTGTTTAACACTGTTTAGTATACAGGGACCTCAGCCTGCTCAGTACCATGGCAATCACATCATTCAACATTTTTTTTTTACCTTTTAGGCTGTGTCCAGACTCCATGCCTCCGTCGACGGAGGCATGTAGATTAGCCAGCTCGGAAGAGGGAAATGAAGCCGCGATTAAAATAATCGCGGCTTCATTTAAATTTAAATGGCTGCCCCGATCTGCCGATCAGCTGTTTGTCGGCAGATCGGGAGAGTCTGGACGCGATGCCCCGACAAAGAAGCCTTTCTTCATCGACACAGGTAAGCCTGGTTTCACGAGGCTTACCTGTGTCGATGAAGAAAGGCTTCTTTGTCGGGGCATCGCGTCCAGACTCTCCCGATCTGCCGACAAACAGCTGATCGGCAGATCGGGGCAGCCATTTAAATTTAAATGAAGCCGCGATTATTTTAATCGCGGCTTCATTTCCCTCTTCCGAGCTGGCTAATCTACATGCCTCCGTCGACGGAGGCATGGAGTCTGGACACAGCCTTAGTAAAGATACAGGAAAGGCCAAAACCAGTATAATATTTAAAGAATAAAGTTTTCATTGATTATATATTTGAGAGTTTTTGCATCTGTCTGTCTGTGAGACTGTTTGTTCAAGAACTTCTCCTAAACCCTAACCCTAATCCTAAGACCTAGGGCCACCAAATTTTCTATGCAGCTTCCTCTTATAAAAGCCACCTTAGGGTTTGGTTGTTCCAGGAAAACAGGAAGTGCCTGGAATGTGATTGTTTCTCACTAATGGAGGGATCTGCGGGCAGGCACAGTTGTACTGAAGAATGACCACAGGGGAGCAGGTGCATCTGTAAGACTGTGGTTGGTTGGGGGAAGGGGCTCTGGATGTCGCTGTCCACAATCCATCGGTAAGGTTCCCATTCTGGTGCTGAGCATGGTTGTTGCCTGTTCCTGTGCTAACCCCCATGCCCAAAACTGGAGCCCAAACCACTCCTTTTCCCCCCAGTGCTGGGAGAGGGGAGCCTGGGCAAACACCACAGCCCCTGCCACCTCTGCTGACCCTGGAGAGCCACCACCGGCATGGCCACTGCAGATGACCCTGGGAAGCAACTGCTGGCACAGCCCCAGGAAGCCTACCCACACCTCCCAGCCCCCTGTCCTGAGTTGTGCACCCCTCCTCACCTCCTTCCCCGAACCTTCACAAGAACCCGAGCAGAACCAGGTAAATCCTATAGGTTTATCTAAATCTCATTTCCTTTCCCTTTCGATGTAGAAACCCCTGAGAAGGAACCACCCCCATGTTTCACAGTCTTCTAGGTGGTATTACAGGTGGTGGTCAGAGCCATCCCTAGAGGATGGTGAATTGAGGCAAATGCTCTGGAGACCGTGCTTTGGGGGCCCTGCAGGCTAGTGCAATTGGTTGGTGCAGCTGGTCCTGGAAGTGACAGATTCATCACTTCCGCCCTGAACCTTACAGTCCCTTAGGGTGGCAACTATCCTTTTTTGGGGGCGAGAGGGGAGGGCAGTGGGAAGAAAAGAGGTTAGTTGTGGTTGGATGCAGGAGTTATTGTTAAAGGCTAGTACCATTCACACACACACACACACTCTCTCTCTCTCTCTCTCTCTCACTCCGTCTGTCTCAAAAGGAGAGAAAACAGGGCTGAGCGGTGTCTGTCTCTGGCACTGACTCTCAATGGAAGCCTCCTGGCTGGTAAAACATAAGCATGACACTCTGAGCTCTGGCAGCTTTTTGCCAGCATAGAGTTGTTTGGGGCATTGCTTTTTGCTACCTCTTTCTGGTCACAAGCTTGCAGCCATGTTGTGAAATACTCAGTCTTGTCTGGCTAAGCCAGACTCTTATTAGATTGAAGAAGAAGGAGGGGGCAGGAAAGAGAAGAAATAATTAGTTTGGGAAAGAAAGGACACATGCGTAGAGGAGGCACCACATCTCAGGTGGTGTTTGGGATTCACGTGAAACCAGTGAGGGTGGTTCTGTCATCTGGGTACCTCCTTTGGCCCAATCTGTCAGGGTATCTCTCAGGATCAGGAGAGCAACGGCTCAGTAATGTCATAGTACTTTAAAGACTAACAAGATGGTTTATTAGATGATGAGTTTTCGTGGGCCAGACCCACTTCCTCAGATCAAAAAAAGTGGGTCTGGCCCACGAAAGCTCATCATCTAATAAACCATCTTGTTAGTCTTTAAAGTGCTACATAGTCCTGTATTTTGTTTCAGCTATACCAGACTAACACAGCTACATTTCTATCACTAATGTCATAGTGAATCCCAATGTCATAGGAAATAGTGAGGGTTGCAGTCATGGAGGTGAAGTTTGCTCCTTCCCTTTCTTCCATTCAGTAGTTGTTATGCTGACACTCCTCCACTGCTAATTTTTCACCCTCCAAATCCTCTCTCTGAGGAACTTAAAGGGGGATAATGAGTGAAATAGCCCATGTCTTTGTTATTTTGTCCTCCAGTTGGGCCTAAGTTCCAACACACCAATTTTGGTTCACTGATTTCCCATCCCACATTCTCCTTGTTTACTAGGCATGGTCTTAACATAGTCCTTGAGGCCTTTTTGTTTGTACTAATTCAGTCTCTGTTTCTGTGCCTGAATTGCACAGGTTGATGGTTTTCCATGTAGGTGTCTTTCCTTCATCGCTTTTAAATTTACAAGCCCTTTGATCTCACTGTATGTTCCCTCCTCCTTGTGTGATGGGAACGTGACAAAAGGAGGGACAGATCAGTTCTCTAGGAAAGACAAAGAAGGTTAACAAAGACTGTTCTGAGCTGGACCTTAACAAAACTTTTAGGCCTGTTCTCATTGGCCATGTGGAGTTAGTAGGTCAGTCTGTCCAATAGAAGATGTTTAGTGTTGAAATTCCCAATACTGTTGCCACTGCTCTGCAGCTATTGAGTGTACAGGTTATGGAGCTGCAAGTTACAGCTCCACAGTTCAGGCTACCTCAAAGGTTTTTCTCACTGAAAGCAGGAATTTCCTTTGGTATGAGGAATGCAGTGTACCTTCTCCAAATTTACAGGCCATAATGACTGTGAGTATGCAACCATCTCAGTGGGTTGAGTTTCACAAATCAAGTTTCATAGAATCATAGAGCTGTGGAAGAGACCTCAGGAGGTCATCAAGTCCAGCCCCCTGCCCAAGGCAGGACCAATTCCCTGCCCTGAGAGCAACCAGGGCAACAGCAAAGCCCAAGATCAGAATAAGCCTGGCACTGACAAAGGCACTGCTGGCATCGCTCTCAGTTCTTCATACAATTCATATTTTAATTGGCATATGAGGAAAAATATGTAATATATAATGGAATTCCCTTTGGAAACCGACACTGATTGACTTCTGCTGACCTGTATGTGTCCTGGTGCTAGCTGAAACATTGCTTTAGTCAGAGACTTTGGGGATCAGAGAATAGAGTTTGTTTAAAAAAAAATGAACCTCATCCAGGAGGTTTTGCAACTCGCGCTAATAAGAGTCTGTCTGTCAAGCTTAAGTGGCATCAAGTGGCTTAGAACAAGGGCTCTTGGGCATTAAATGGTTCCTACCAAATACCAAGCCCATTACTATGATTGGCTGTTATAGCCCTCTAAACGGCAAAAGTGATTAAATTGGTCGTTATGAAACCCTAAAGATGCATAATTATGAAAAATAAGGCTCGAGTGTGCAAAGATTGCTATCTCACTGGCTGCTTTGTATTTCAAGGAGGAATCAATGCAGCCACACGTGTTTTAGAAGCAGACAGAGGTTGCTTTATTTGTATGCTGAAAAACTTGAGATCCCTATAGCCTCCAAAACTGGGTGTTCTACATATGCCCGTTCATATGTAAGGTGTCTCATGCATCTGAGCAGTGCATCCAAGGCAAACTATAAAACAACCCAAGGTCAAGGGACCTTAGTTCTGACTTGCAGCAACCTGCTATTCCCACTGTTGGATTGCCCATGCAGCCTGGCCTATATGCCTTGATTCCGGCCTGCGTCCTCCCCACTATTCCCCTCCTGGGCTCCTCACCTGCATCCTGGGACTCCCACTTCCTGATGTGCAGCTGTCCAGCCCCACTCATCCAGATGTGCAGCTCTCCTATTCATATATGGATAGCACAAGAGACAGAGCAGAATACAATGCAGATTGATTCAGAAACACATTCTGCCCACCTCAGCCAGCCCAAGCTTGCTAAACCTCTGGTGCTCCAGGTTTGTGCCTTTCTTGAGCCGGAGACTGGAGCATTGGCAAGACCCAGTCCTATGCTGACTTTCAGCAGTAGTAGTTGTCTTTTTTACTTTCTCTTTGGTACTTTTCCAGCCCAGGGCAAGTTTAACCACCACCTCAAAAATAAAACCAGTAATTCTGAGTTGTGCATCACCTTGGGAGATACTTTGGTTACCTGGATTGCAGAGAATTGCTTTCCAGCTATGCACTAGGTGAATCACTTGGCCAAACTTCTTGTTTTTCTTAGTGGAACTAAAAGATCATAGAGACATTTACTTCCACCACTTAATCCCTGTATGTCTGGAATATAAAGCTCTACCAGATACTCTTCCAAGACCCTCTCCTCATTTTCATCCCAATTTTTTCCTTCTTTCTTTGTTCATTTCTTCCTATTCTCTGTTTCTTCCCTCCTCTTCACCCACCTTGATTTGTCATCTCTTTTGTTTCACTTGTTATACGTATTTATTTGTAAATCAAATCCTCTTTTACAAATGGTGGGCCTGTCTGCCACTCATGGCATTACCCATATTTAACAAGCTGCTCTCTGTGTACATGTATGAGAGAAAGAGAGAGTTGTTCAGATTATTTGTTGTGAACAATAGTGCCTAGCCCTAACAGACACTACTTGGTTTGCTGCTGTAGTCACATCCGCATTCTTGATACTCCTGCTCTGTATCGTCCTTCAATCATCTCACTTGCAAAGAAGTTTGAAACTGGCCACCCGGGTACCGTGCTGCTGGAATTTTTGGATGACATGATGATTTAATGTTTTGCAGCCATATCCTAATTGAATCCCACAGTCATTCAAATACTTACAGGACTAAAGCACAATGAAGTCTCCATTTCTGACTAATAGTTTCTGGCCAATGGGAGCTGCAAGACTCTGCCAGGGGGCATGCAGGGAGCACACGACCCCCACAGATGACCTCTGTGTGTAGTGGGGGGGGGCACAGCAGGCAGGGAACCTGCCTGAAGCTCTTGCTGGGCTACGGGGTGGCGGCAGGTCAGATCCAGCATTTTGGCAGGCTGTATTTTGTCCACTCTTGCTCTAGTGTATGTTGTAATGGATGACAGAGATCCCACTCAGATATTTTCATGGCACACTATCCTAAGCCATTAGTATCTAAAACAGTGGTGGGCAACATGTGGCCTATTCATGTTCTGTGTGTAGTCCATGAGCTATTTTGTTTATCATTGTTCAGACACGTTGTTGCCAGATTTCTCTGGTTTCCGGCTGCATAGTTTTTTTTCCTTACCGTTACTAAAATGACATGCATGTAAAGCAAGGGCACATGAAGTGAGGTGTGTGCTGATTGCACACAACATTGATTGTGAAACCGTGCACTCCCTCTGCATCCAATCAAAGTGCTATTATGAGTCAGTTGGCACACCCCATAAATCTTAGGTACACAAGCACAGTTGGAAAAACTACCCTGTCCCAGGAGACAGTCTTCGTTACAATAATCTTGCGGTCTACTGCGATGAAGGAAGGCCACTCATGCGGCTCAGTCGCTAGCCTGAGTTGCCCATTGCTGACCTAGAGAGCTAAGATTAAACCTGGCTTCCTCATTTTAAGCCTGATTTTTTTCTCCACGCATACACACTGACCTAACATTGCCAAAAATGCCTTAAATCACATTCCTCATCTATGGTCATAGTACTATTTGTCTTGGAACTGCGCTATTTCGAATTAGCTATTTCGAATTTGGTGTTCTTCCTCGTAAAATGAGGCTTACCAAATTGGAAATAAGTGCTCCACTATTTCGAATTTATTTTGAAATAGCGGTTTGGCTGCGTAGACGCTATTGAAGTTAATTCAAAATAACGGCTGTTATTTCGAATGAACTGTGTAGTGTAGACATACCCTCAGAGAAATTGCATCATTTTACTGCTTGCTAATGAGGTGGGAGTGTCACTGTATAACCATCAAAGCCATTTATTTAGTTTAAAATTTCCTGGGAACTGATCAGTGTTTATTATACAAAATAAAGTGTGAAAATCAATGCCAAAAATTAACTTCAGAGTTTTCTGAATACATTGGGGAGGGAGGGGAAGGACAGAACAAAAGCAACACCTAAAAAGAAGTGAGAGTAGTTCTGGGCCGGCTCCTCTTTGCTAAAAGAGAGGGCATGGTTCTGTAACCTGGACAGCTCAGGTAACCAAGCTGCCATCTCTTCTTTCAAAGTGGGAAGCCAGGTCTGGGGAGCCCTGACACTTCTTTATTTAGAAATTGAGCACTCATGTCCACCTGTGCCCGCACTCAGCATGTGTGTGTACATCCTTCACTGCAGCACCTTGCTGGAACAGACAACCTCACATGCCCACTTACACTGATTTATTATTAACCTAAACACATCTGCCTAATATAAGGGTTTGGCTTTTCTTAACATAATCCATGTTTTTGTGCACGAGTGCTCCAAATTCAGGTTAAAATTTGGTTTAACACTCTTCCTGCATCCCCTGAAAATAGCTTTTGTAAAACCCGGGGAAATTTTGATTTAAAAAAATCAATGAAGCGCTGTGAAAGAGCATCCCTCTGAGGGAACAGAGCTGCCCTGAGAGTGGCAATCTTCAAGGACTTGCAGGAGATAAGTGAGGGAAAGAGTCAGAAGTCAAAGCAGAAGGCCCAAGTCTTGGAGCTTCTGCTCTGACTCCTGACTTTCCCTCAAAGAGTTCATTGTGTGCAGAGGGGGCAGAGAAAGAGCACACCTCAGGCTGTCTGTCAGAAACAGCAATCTCTCTGCGCAACAGCATATAATCCTTTCAGAAACTCCAGTCGCTATCTCTAACAGAGTTACTCCTAGAGACAAATCGGATAGACTGAGCCCAACAATTAGTGTCACTACATCCTGCTGGAATCCAAGACCATTTGCCTCATTTTTGTACGGTGTCAAATATCATCCCCTTCAAACTCTTTATAAGAATGGCCATGCTAGGTCAGACCAAAGGTCCATCTCGCCCAGTATCCTCTCTGCCAATAATAGCCAATGTCAGGTGCCCCAGAGGGAGTGAACACAACAGGTAATCATCACGTGATCCCTCTCCTGTCATCCATCTCCAGACAAACAGAGGCTAGGGACACATTCCTACCCATCCTGGCTAATAGCCTTCAATGGACCTAACCTCCATGAATCTATCTAGCTCTTTTAAAAACCCTTTTAAAGTCATAGTCTTCACAGCATCCTCTGGCAAGGAGTTCCACAGGTTGACTGTGCGCTGAGTGAAGAAAAACTTCCTTTTGTTTGTTTTAAACCTGCTCCCTATTAATTTCATTTGGTGACCCCTAGTTCTTATAGTGTGGGAATAAGTAAATAACTTTTCCCTATTCACTTTTTCCACACCACTCATGATTTATAGACCTCTATCATATCTCCACTTAGTCTCCTCTTTTCTTTAATTGAAAGGAATTTCTGTCTGGTCTGAAGATGTCAAGAGGCTGAGGAGAGATGTGTTTCTATAAAATGAGATTTGATCTGAAGTGCAAAAGGCAGAATTTGGATCAGTAACAATACTTCACATGCTGGCTGAAGCCAGCCTTTACCAGGGGTTTTAATTACAGTGCCATTGTGTGGGGCTAGATATTTGGGACCCTTTTAACTAGGCTGTCAGTTTCCCCTCAGTGGAGTTTCAGTGCTCCTTGTCCACTTACTGCTTCTCCTTTCCTATTACCTATCAGGCCACTTTCCGCTTGTATTCCCATCATATTGAAGCAGGATCCCAGTGACCTTGCTGGCCACTGTTCATGCATTTCTTGGCATGGTTAATAATAACAGCCTTGGTGGGAAATAATGGGCTTAGACAAAGAAAGAAGATAATGATGCACCAGCCAAGGGAGGAAATGACAGAAAAGTAAAAGTGACAGGCAGCTAAACAACAAAGATGGATGTGATTTAAAAAAAAAACCACTACAACCTAAAACTCCAAAACACCAGCATCACTACAAGAATGAGGGGAGACAAAGCTTGAGTCACTATTGGAGATAAAAGCGAGAAAGCCTCTAATTGGACTGGTACAAAAAGATTACATGCATGGAGGAGGAGAGCAGTGGAAGAGACAGTGTGAAAAGGGGAGATGGAACACAGGGCAAGAGAGAGGAATCATCCTTAGGGCTAAAGAGGGTGGGAAGGAGGGAACACACAAAGGAAACTAGAGAAAAAGGAAGTGGAGAGGAATCAAACTCCTTCTCTCCTCTGATTTTGTTTTGAGAGTGGTAGGTGTAGATGGAAGCCTAGAGACAAATTGAAAAAGCTATGACATGGAGGAGCATAAGTCTGATAGAGAAAGGAAGGCTATAGATGGACAGCGCAGAAGTAGAGAGAGAAGCAAAGTCATTGAGGAAAAGGGAAAGCGAAACAGGTTTATGTAACCAGAGAAGAGGCCATCACCTGCCATTAAGCTCATCAGAAGCGCGTGAAGAATGGGGTTTTGAGACATTGAGTGCCTGATGGTTCTTAGATCTCTGCTGCTTCACTGGCCCCATACACACTGGGGTAGGGCACTGGAGTGATATTTTTATTTTCTTCTTATAAACAAAGCATTTGATTTAAAGCGAAACCTCAGTGCTCTGAGATGCAGCCACATCATCTGCTACATAGGGCTGGCTGGGGTTGCTATAGATAAATTTTCAACAGGCAATGTATCAGCTACAATAACACAAGCAAGGATTCTCCTCCCTCAAATCCATTGCTTCCCTTCCTTCTATTTGCTTGGTAATTTTCTCCGTTCTCCCAAGTCTGGGCAGGAAGAATGTTGCTTTATATTGCTAGCAGATCAATGCTGGCATCATGCACTATGAGAGATTTTTTTTATCAGTGCAAACAGTCACTACCGCCCTTGGCACTCATCAATAACCAATTATGAGATCATTTGGATTTTTCAGTTAGCTATTTTTACCCCCCTCTAAGAGAAAATTGAAGAAAATGGTTAAGTTTCTTCTCTGTAACTCTTTCCCTCTTTCAGCCATAGTTGGTAAAGATTGAGCTGTGACGCTATGAGGAACATACCTGCCTTCCTCACTAAGAAAACATTGGTGAGATTATAGCTGCCAATCAGAGGATCCCCAGCAGTGGTATTAGCTTTAGAATTTAGGAAGGGTGCTGTCATGTTCCATAAGTGCACTTGTGCTCACCAATTAAAGGACATTTCACTAGGAACTTTCTGTGGAGGCAGTTCACTGACATGGTGGTGTCCCCTAAAATGTATGGTGTTTGGGTACTACTAACTATAGTATACTCACTATATTGTACTCCAATACACCACTCCTGTCTAGTTCCTTCATCTACAAAGGGACACAGAGATGGTCTGGTGTTGGTCGAGGGACAAGACTGCCACTTCAGTGTAATGGGTTCTAATCCCAGCTTTTCCCTTCACACTCTGTGTGACTCTGGGCTGCTCATGTTGCTTTTCTGTGCCTCAGTTTCCCCCTCTATAAAATTGGATAAGGACATTGACATCTCTCATAGGGATTATAAAACAGGTACTCAGACATGTTTGTGTAGGACTTCAGGATTTTGGAGTGGAAATGGGTAGAAAAGGATAAAGTACCAGTGGTAAGTACTATGTAACTAAAATATTGCATAGAATAAGCAGGAAGGTAAATATGATTTATGTTTTCTAAACTGGGCTGTCTCTGAGGTTAGCTAATAGTAGCATTACCAGTGAGATGCTACAAACCCTGGGATGGATGGGATGGGTTTAGCATATGACAACATTTTTAAATCCCTGCACTATTGGTAAGTATTACATTGGAAGAATTATGTATTGCAAAATGTTTGTATTAGAAACACTGCAGTTTTGCTTGTGAATGGGCAATGGTTTTCTCCAAATGACTCTTTATTTGATACGATTAGTCAAAAATTGTTTGCTATTCATTATTTGTGTGTAACTGACTAGTGAATAACAAATATTCTAGTAGCACCTTAAAGACTAACAAAACATGTACATGGTATCATGAGCTTTCGTGGGTACAACCCACTTCTTCAGATGACAGGAGTGTTAGAAGTCCAGATCCAAGAATAAAGAGGGGAAGGAGGGAGGAGAGGGGGAGAGAAGGAAAAAAGGAGAAAAAAGGGGGGAGGAAGAAAAAAAGAGACAGTGAGTAGATAAGCTTCAGAGGTATAGCCGAGTTAGTCTGTAACAGGAAAAACTAAAAAAACAACAAATAGTTTAGTAGTTCCTTAAAGACTAAATAGTTACAAGCTCATGATACCATCTACATATTTTGTTAGTCTTTAAGGTGCTACTAGACTATTTGTTGTTTTTTAAGTTTTTCCTGTTACGGACTAACTTGGCTCTCCCTCTGAAGCTTTTGACTAGTGAATAGTTCATTGAGTGTTCAACTGGAAATACAAGCCCTATGATGTTACATTTACTCCTTGGTTAGATGACCATAGCTTTTGAGATTGAGTTTCAGGTGCAAATATGTGTACAAATATGGAAGTAGCTTTTTTGGAAATATCTTGCAACATTTGCTTTTTCCATGATCATCCCTGTCAAGAAACGTATTAAAATATGTATGGCAGGCAGCCATAAAACAGGCACAAACACATTGCTTAAAAAAAATTCAAAATTAATATTCATGGATTTTTTTTTGGTAACAATGTTCACACCCTTCCATCTTCACCATCACCCTGTATCCCATGAAAAGTGCTCTTAATAAGATCTTGTGGATTTTAAAAAAGGATGAGAAGCAATAATAGCAGCTCCAAGTTGGAGTGGTGTTCTAGGGAATTGACACAGGCTATGCTCCTGGCTAGCATTCTGATTCAGGGATTTGGTTTTCAATTGGATAATGCTCCACTGAAAACAGGGCTGCAAGAACACATGGGACAATATTGACTGAAGCACAGAAAAATTCAGAGAGTGACCTTCATGCTCTTGAGCAACAAGCCAATGAGAATTCATGGCATGTAGATGTTGGCTAATCAGTATTCATTTCATGTGACTAGTAACCAACTAGTGTCAGGAAATGGATGAAAGGCAGCATCCAGGTATGTAATATGATTATAAGATAATATATCAGTGTGAGAGTCTATAAAGCCACAGGGTCAACAAGACTGGAAAATGTATTTTGTAGCTTCTGAGAAGATGGATTTCTGAAGATTAGTGCAGTCTCAGTATCAAATAAATACATAACATAAATAGAGTCATATAACATAACTGCTATACCTCTAGTTATTGCTAGAGATGCTGAGTATCTCGGGACACCTACAGGTTCAAACTTTCAAATACAGGACTCTCTGGCTTGGCAACATCTGTGGTTAGGCAGGACCACAGATGTTGCTGTACCCAAGTGGCTCTTGGGGAGCCACAGTCTAAGGATCCTTGCCACATGGGCAGCAAAGGGACAGGTGGCTGGGGATACCCAGTGGAGCTGGCGGCAGCCAGGGAGCCCCAGCCCCGGGGATTCCTGGCTGTGGCCACTGTGCAGGTGGCCATGGATCGCCTGGGGCTGGAGCTCCCCAGATGGGCTGGCAGCAGGGAGGGGTAGCAGGCTGGGATTCCATTGGCAGGGGACCTCTCCTGGTCTGGCAAAATTCCATATTCCGGACTGGTCAGGTCCCAAGGGTGATGGACCAGGGAGGTCCAACCTTTAGTTAGTTTGGTGCTCTCCATTATGTCTAAGCAAGCTCTGCTTTGAGTGTAAATGAAAGTAGAATTTGACTCCCTTTTATATGGGTCAGATGAATACTGAGGTTTGATCCTGCTGTTGTCCCCTTGATGAGTCTTACTACACTACCCCATGATGGAGGATTAGCTGAAATACTCCAGTTCACAGTCTCTTGATTTAAACTCTTGACAACACGTGGATGGGATGTTCTCTATCCATCAGTCTGTATTTCTTTTCTTTGACTCCTGTCACCGTGGTGTCTAATCAGGTGTCCCTGGCCTAGGAAACACCCTCTCTCTCTCTGTCGAGTTTGCCAGTATTCACTATGCAGTGCAAGACCTGTTTTATAAATTCAAGATTTGCTTGCCCTTGGACTAGGTGATTTACTTTATTTGTATCTAGTGGGCCAGAATGGTTGGTGGGGCAGTGACCGTTACTGCCACACTATGATTTCATAACTGCTTGAAGTTCTTGTTTCAAATATATGCAAATACATGCTCTAGGAAGGTTACAGCAATGGCCAATCAATAAATCTTTTACATTAACTCATGAAGTAGAAGTTCCCATCGCTTGTACTGTTCCTACAGACTCCTTACATGATACATACTGTGGAGTCCCTGAGCCCTACTTTAAATACAAGCCTCTATATTGCCGTTCCACTTCAAGGCAACCACATTTGTATTTCCCCCTCTGTGGCCCAGCAAGGGTATGCAGCTCCCCAGCCATAACCTCTCTTGAGTGGAGACCCACATCTCTCTTTCTCTCTCTCTCCTTCCTGACTGGGATGATGCCAGGTTGCACAATTCTCTGCCTTTTTTGTGAATTGTCCAGCAAGCAAACTGCCTGAGTAGGCCTGCTTTACCTTGTTCTCAGAGTCTATAAACGGTGTTATTGCCCACAGTTATCACTCACAGCTCCTTTTCAAGCAAGCAAAAAAGGAGGGGGGGGCAAACATCATTCAGGGATGCATTAATGGGAGTTTTGTGAGCAAAGCACAAAACGTCATTCTTCTGCTCTACTCTGTGCTGATTAGGCCTCAGTTGGAGTATTGTGTCCAGTTCTGGGCACCACATTTCAGGAAAGATGTGGAGAAATTGGAGACGGTCCAGAGAAGAGCAACAACAATGATTAAAGGACTAGACAACATGAACTGTGAGGGAAGACTGAAAGAACTGGGCTTGTTTAGTTTGGAAAAGAGAAGACTGAGAGGGGACATGATAGCAGTTTTCAAGTATCTAAAAGGGTGGTACAATGAGGAGGGAGAAGGTATTTAAGAACATGTTAAACAAACGTCTGTCAGGGATGGTGCTTGGTCCTACCTTAAGGGCAGGGGACTGGACTTGATGACCTCTTGAGGTCCCTTCCAGCTCTAGTATTCTATGATTGTATGTATTCAGATTTGGACACAGTTATCCATCTGAGGCATCACCAATGCCAAGTAGAGCAGAACAGTTACCTCCCATGTCACACGCACATTATTCTTCTTACCATTAAGATGAGATTCATCTTTTTTGCAGCAGCATCACACTGGACTCATCTATTCAATTTGTGATTAACTATAATCCCCATGTCTTTTTCTGCAGTACTACCTGTCTGTTATTCCCTATTTTATAGTTAGGTATTTGAGTTTTCCTTTTTAAGTGAAATACTTTGCACTTCATTGAATGTCATCTTGTGGAATTCAGACCAACTCTCCAATTTGTCACACTTGTTTTTCATTCTAATCCTGTCATCCAAAGTGCTTTTAACCCCTCCCATCTTGGTGTCCTTTGCGTATTTTGTAAGCATACTCTCCCCTCTAATGAAAATATTTACTAATACTGAACCCAGGACTTGACCCCCTATGGGACTCCACCAGATATGCCCTCCCAAATTGACAGCGAACCATTGATTATTACTCTTTGAGTCAGATTTCACCCAGTTGTGCATCCACTTTCTAGAATTTAATCTAGACCATGCTTGCTCAGTTTGCTTATGAGAATGTGGTGTGGGACTATGTCAGCAGCCTTATTAAAATCAGAATATATCACATCTACTGCTTCCCTCCAGTAGGATAGTAACCTCTCTCAAATGATTTGTTCTTGACAAATCTCTGCTGACTATTCCAGATAACCCCTATTATCCTCTAGGTGCTTACAAATAGATTGTTTAATAATTTACTCCAGTATCATAACAGGTATCAAAGTTAGGCTGATTGATCTAAATTTCCCCAGTCCTCTTTGTTGCTGCTTTTAAAGACAGGCCCAGTTGTCTCTTCTCTAGCCCTCTGGGACCTTACCTGTCCTCCGGGAGTTTTCATCTCAATGTCTTTGCCGAGGAGTCAAAATGAATGAGCAACAGATGGATTGGGAAACCATGAATGTCAGTGAGGGGCTTGGTTGTACAAGCCGCACAGGTCTCTGGCTGATCCAGCAAAATGTGTACGCACATTCTGAACTTTAAGCACGTGAGGAATCTCAGTATAAAACTATTCCCCTGCTTACAATTAAGCATGTGCATGCAGGTTCTGCTGGATCAGACCACAGTGCTCTGTAGCTTGCAGGATTGAGCCTATTAGCAACTTCACCTAAAATGAGAAAGGATGAGGAGATTTTAAAAAATGGTCCCAGTGGGCTCAGTCCTTCTACTAGTGCAGCTAATACATAGCTCCTGTTGATTTCAGTGAGGCAGTTTCAGGGCTCAAGTCTGTTTCTTATATCTTTTTAGGGCTTGACTATGATCTTTACATTTTATATTTTAAAACAAATCTGATTAGATGTTTTAGCTTTCTGCTAAACTAGAATCCTTAGGAATCAGAGGCTGATGTGTATCAGTAACCCTACAGCAAACCCAGCAATTAATTTGTTTTGAAGGCTCCGCCTACAGAGTGTTTAGAATTTGGCTCAGGTTTGTCTCCTCTTGAACCAGTTCCCATGGAAGTCTGGGACAGCAGTAGGCGGGAAGTTGGAGGTGAGATATGATGACAGCATATTGGTACTCAAGAAAGTAATATTTGGTTATATAGCAGATCTATACCCCCAGACACCTGCCTTTGGAGGAAAAAAATCCAAGCAGTGAAGAAGTAGTAATTCCTCTACAAACCATGGAAGATCTTGTGATAGAGTTTACAAAAGAAGGGAAAACTCCTCTGACATATGCTCCAATTCAGGTTAAAGCTTATAGAACAGAGGTTTAAAGTCTGTTTCCCAGAAGCAAACATAGCATGAAAGTTCCCAGTACTTCTTTGCTAGGCAGAGGAAATTCTTTAGAACTTGAATGAGAGAAAGCCTCCATTTCTAAGTGGTGAGATTTCACCTGACATATGCACTATTACTGACCATCATATGAAGAATCTGGAGAAATATGAGAGCCCAATCTTATAGGAAGGATCCCCAGCCTGTTAAGAAGTCCCCTACTTAGCCCCATCCTGGTGGGGAAATGAGGATTTTAAAAGTTCTCTCAATATCAGCTAAGTCACTGCATGAAAAATAGATGAGAGATTATTAAATCAAAGTTTCACCATGACACTGAAAGTGCTGGAAAGATAGGACAGTGAGAGAAAAGCTCCTTTGGGTTGTTTGAAGCACAGTATTCCCTTGTAATGGTCACCTTACCTTCGGGTAGCTCAGTATTCTGCATGAAGGCTATAAAGTTTGTCTGACATTCATCACTAACAACATTGGAACATAAATTCTTTGTTTTCAAAGACTGAAGATACTGGACAATTGGGGTGGGGGAAATAGACTATTAGTGTTAATAGTTAAGGACTTTTTGTGTATAATGGTAGCTAATCTTGTTACTTGAACTTATGTTGCTATCTTCTTGGGAAAATAATCATCACTGAGGATGATTGAGGATGATTGGGAAAGGGAGGGTAAAGCATTTGGAAAAAAATTATGCTTGACAGAGCTTCAGAGAGAAATTTAAATCTCAGATCCAGAAATAAAAATGGAATGTCAAGAAAAAGGAGCAGAAAACTTTACATCTCTTTGGAAAAAAGAAACATTCCAGAAATAATTTGTAACAGCCTGCCACTAAACTGAGGGCATAAGCAAGGCACAATAAAAGTTTTTTGTATCATTCTCACAGACCAGCCATATATTTTTCAATTTGAATAGTTTTATTTTTTTAAGGAAAGAGTATGGCTGTTTGGAAAAAAATGGAAAAACAACTTCATGAAAGAATTAAACTTTTAGAGTTACTTGTATTTTGCAACTAAAAATGTAGCAATGTCAGTTTTTAGAAGTATTTCACAAAATATTTTTTAAAAGTTGTTATTTTTGTATTTTTGACATATCAAGTGTATTCCTCCTTTCTTCCTTTCTTTCCTTCTCTCTAGCTGAGTGTAATAAAATAAACAATAACTTTTTTCTGTTTTTATCTTGTCCATCTTCTATTCTAACTTTTCAAAACTTCTCTAGCTTTAAAAAAAATACTAAGCTGTAAGGTTAGTGGTTCGTTTATCCTTTTTTCATTCTGTAACTTCCAAAATTAAGGGAGCTTTAAAAAATAAAGTTGAAAACATAAGGAATGGGAGGAAAGAGAGAGAAAAAAAGTGGAAAGAGTAGACATTACCTATTTTAATGCATCTGGGAGTGGGAGAGGGAGAAAAATCAGTATGAAATTTAGACTTAGTTTTTGAAAACCTGAAAACACACTTCTTCAGTTTGAAACAAAAAAAATTTCACTTTGTTTCAAAATATTAAATTGAAAAATGTATCCTATAGTGACATTTTCACACAAAAATATTTATTTCTCCAAAACTCCATCTTTTAGTGCTAATATTTTAATTAAAAAACTTTTGACTCGCTGAAGAAAACAGAAAATAGAGAGAACACAAGTCGAATATCACAAATAGGATATCACAAGCTACAGTAACTGTGAGAACCAAATGGCCTAGAAATGTAAAATAACATTATCTGGAAAAGAAAGGCACAACAGTTTTATAACTATGTACTCTATGGAGGGAGAGTTTAATCCTACCTACCTATCTCACATTTCTGCTGTGACACCTATCTTATGCACAGACCTATGATATATTAATTTAGATGGCCTGCCCTGATATGCTAATATAAAGTTTTTAGAATAGATACAGAGAGTGAGAGAGGTACAGTGATACAAATACAACCTCCTGCACTGTCCAAATTCACAGTCCAACAGCAAGTTGAGATCCAGAGTAAATTATCATCACCCATCTTGAAGGAGAATATATCAAAGGCTAGAGCACAGATAAGTAAAATGTAGGAGGCAAGGCATGGTATTGGAGTAAGATTCAGAGATCTGGCTTCTAGTTCTAGATCTTCTGCAGATTGCATGATCTTGTAAAGGGTAATTTCCCTACATAAGAACATAAGATCATCCATACTGTGTCAGACCAAAGGTCCATCTAGCCCAGTATCCTGTCTTCTGACAGTGGCAGGTGCCCCAGAAGGAGTGGACCGAAGACAATGATCAAGCAATTTGTCTTTTGCCATCCTTCTCCAGCCTTTGACAAACAGAGACCAGGGGCACCATTCCTTACCCCCTGGCTAATAGCCTTTTATGGACCTAACCTTCATGAATTTATCTAGCTCTTTTTTAAACTCTGTTATAGTCCCAGCCTTCACAGCCTCCTCTGACAAGGAGTTCCGTAGGTTGACTGTGTGCTGTGTGAAGAAGAACTTTCTTTTATTAGTTTAAACTTGCTACCCATTAATTTCATTTGGTGTCCTCTAGTTCTTATATTATGGGAACAAGTAAATAACTTTTCTTTATTCACCCTCTCCACACCACTCATGATTTTATATACCTCTATCTTATCCCCCCACAGTCTTCTCTTTTCTAAACTGAAAAGTCCCAGTCTCTTTAGCCTCCAGACCCCTAATCATTTTAGTTGCTCTTTTCTGAACCTTTTTTAATGCCAAAATATCTTTGAGGTGAGGAGACCACATCTGTACACAATATTCAAGATGCGGGCATACTATAGTTTTATATAGGGGCTGTAAGATATTCTTTGTCTTATTTTCTATTCCCTTTTTAATAATTCCTAGCATCCTATTGTCATTTTTTACTTCTGCTGCACACTGCGTGGACAATTTCAGAGAACTATCCATGATAATTCCAAGATCTCTTTCCTGATTAGTTGTAGCTCTTGGTTTCTTGCACATTACAATAAATTTACCCTCCTTTGCAAAATGCTTTCATTTGTTTGATGAAAAGCCCTCTCTAAAGTAACCATTCTTTATCCAAGTGGTGGCATTCCATGTTCCCAGGGTACTGCTTCCATACTAACTCCTTTGCTTGCTCTCAGTTTTCCTTATTTATTTACATATGTCTCCTTTCACTGCTATGTTAAGGCTCACTTAGGTATTGTTATTTACATTGCCATGCTCCACTGCTGCCATTAACTTTTATATTATAGAGAGCACCACATGAATTTTCAAGCTATTGTTCCAAGACTCTTGGCCACTCTATCAACAACCTCCCAAATATTCTGTGATGGGCATAAATCAGTCTGTCTTTTGGGAGAGCGCCCTTTTGTTATGCTGTCTGGAGGGGCTCATAGCTGTGAGGGCGTGTTTCAGGGCAGACTGTCAGAAAACAGCGTAGACATCTGAAGCTGGTGGTACATGCTATAAATAGATTTCACCAAGCCAGTGACTTGAACTCCTGGACCACTATACCAGTGTTACCAGGGAGTCACACATAGTCTCCTCAGACTCTTCCGTCTATTTTGCCACCTGCACAAACTGGATTAAACCAAAACATTCACCACTTCATGTTGTTCTGAGTCACTCACCCCCTCTCCCCAGCCAGCAGTTCCACTGATCAACTCCTCCCCTTCCTTCGTAGTGCCTCCTGCTCCCCACAAACAGGTGTTTCCCAATGTGCTCCAGGCCGTGGGACTGAGGGGGAGAAGTGGGGCGGGCTGTGTGAGGAAGAGGGGGCAGGAAGACATTGGGTGGGGATGGAGTGGTAGTGGGAAGGGGCGGGAGCTTGGGAGAAAGGGATGGAGTGGGTGGGAGTTGAGCACCCGTGGCTAGAAGGGAAGTTGGTGCCTATGAACTGTAGATCTTGCAACACTGGCAGCTAATTCCACAGCAAAGTTTTGTTAGCTAAGAAAAGGGAGTGAGAATTTATTGAGAGGTTAAACAGGTTTTCATATATACAGTTTGCAATTCCAAATGGTGGCAAGGACGATGTGACAAATTGCCAGTATCCGAAAAGTCTTTTCAGGGTACCCAGGTTGTCTCTGGGAATCTCTTTGCATCTGGTGCTCTTCCCTGTAAGGGGTCAAACAGCGCAATGATAAAGGTTCCTTCGCTGACTCCATATTTATAGATCCTCTTCATAGAAAACAAGCTGACAGTCTCTACCACATGAGCTTTTCCTAGATGACTGGGGGCGAGGAATGCATTTAGTCCTTGACACAATGGCCACTTGCTTTGAAATTAGCATTTCTCTGATACAGTTATCCATTTGTATCAGACCTGACTTCTCTGATGATGTATTTAGTTACAGGGGTACAAACAACGTAAATATTTGGTATTACGTGATAAGGGAATACAGTTAGTGAACACAATGCAGATAACATCCTATTAGTTTGTTTATGACATTTCAACACCAAATACACTTTTATATAGCCAATTTGATCTATACTCATATGCAAGTGAATTGACCTAAATATACTCTGCCATGACCTGGTCAGCTAGCACCACACCTCTGCCTTCCCTTCTTGCCAAAGCACACAGTATTAAAACATTATCACTTAAAACACTTTCATACAGAGGGAAACAAGGATTAGGTGTTTCTAGGATGGGGAAGGTTGAACTGAGATGAATGTCAAGGGGCAGAAACAAAAGACAGGACTATGCAGCACTTTAAAGACTAACAAGATGGTTTATTAGGTGATGAGCTCTCATGGGCCAGACTCACTTCCTCAGATCAAATTGTGGAAGAAAATTGGCGTGACCATATATACCATGTATGTCCTGGCAGTGTGCTGCAGCCCAGAAGCCAGTAGTTCGTGGACCAGCACTAGTCCATGGACCAACGGTTGGGAACTGCTGTTTTAGGGTATGTCTACACTCCCAAGTTTTGTCACCAAAAGCTGCCTTTTGGCGACAAAGCAATGAGAGTGTTTGCAATGCAATTTTTGTCAGGAAAAACACCCAGTTCTAGCAACAAAAAACTTCCAGCCCTTTGAAAGACATTTTTATGTTCCCCTCCCTTTATTGTCAATGTGTAGATTCTGCTGTTTGTTTTGTAGACAGAACTAGCTTCCACCAGTATCCCACAGCGCTTGCCCTGATGGCTCTGCTCAGTGTTTTGATCTCTGCTGCTGTCAGGACTATTCACCACTCTGGCTCTGTGAGTGCAGAAGGTGGGGGCCTGCAAGAGACTTTAAATACTTTACCTCTATAGGCTTCACTTACAAAATCTCCCCAGACTGACTGATTTTGAGCGGTACCTGCCACCATCAAGTGATTTAATCCCTTGAAAAAAACAGGAAGAAACACTTGAAATCCTTCCCAAAGGGGTGCCACAAGAAAGCTTGAAAAAGAAAGAAAGAAACAAACAAACAAAAAACCACAGAAAACAAGCTGTGTCCCTGATAGCTGACCTTTAAGGATAGGCAGGCACACACACATACTTCCTGTTGTCTTCCAGGACATAAGAATCAAATAATCACCTTAAAAAAGGTGTTTTTATTAACAAAAGACAAAAGAGATACTTGAGAAAACATACTTGGTTGCCAGGTGCTACAGAGCAACTGAGAGAAGAACAGATTAAAACACAGAGTAAAATGGTATCTCTGGGCTGTAGCTTAAATATGGTGAGTGTGGGATGGAAGGCATGGATTCACATAGAGAAGTTTAACCAAACAACCAAAACAAAGAAAAATATCCTGATCGCAACTAAATATACATTTTCCCCTTATATGCTCATGATCCCATCATAGTCCAGTCCACTTCCATGCCCTGAATTCCTTGGAGATATGGTAGTCCTGCCTGGGCTTAAATCATTCTCTTTCCCCCACTCCTGATTTAAAACTCACACAAAGAGAAATGGCAGCAGGTATATATTTACAATTTCAATTTCAGCACTGTATCCCATTGGTTCTTCTGGCTCCCTTCCAACAACACCCTTAGCTACCTGAGTTTAACCCTTTAGTCATGGAGTGCTAGCCAGCACTCCTCCTATCTATCACAGCTGCCTGTAGGCATGCACCACCTGTCCTTTCAAAGCTCCCTTAAGTATTTGACAGCTAAGTGAGCTGCTCCATTTGGGTAACAAACAGACAGCAAATGATCTTGATAGTCTCAGATGGGAATAACTGGAGATACATGAGGAAACAAACAAAGAGGGAACTATAGAAAGGCAGAAAGAATGACTGAGCAAGGTCAGTTTCCACAGCCCACAACAGATCATACTTTACCCATGCCCATCTTGTAAGATCTTCAGCCAAATGCACATTGCACATATCAAAATCTTATTGAAATAAGTAGGACTTTTGCTGGCGTTCAAGAGAGAAGGATTTAACCTCTTGAGATAAGGACCAGCCTCTCAAAAAGAAGAATAATGCCTGGTTACCATGATGTTGCATGGCAGATAATGGCAGCATTTTGGTAACAGTTAAGACATATTACCATGCCTGGATGAACTGACAGACGAGGTGAAATGTCATTCAGAGGTATTTCTTCCTGTTGACTAAAAAGCTCTGTAAATGATGTCACCACTGAGTGAGCAGACTAAAGTACTCTCACTGAAACACCAAGTATTAATAGATGTATGTTTTAAAACAGTGTATCGACTTCTTTTCACCGTATTCTAAAGCACCAATTTACAATGATGATGGAATGTGAGTCATTGTTCGGTGACAGGAGAGGTTTGAATCATCAAACAGGGTGCCGATATCCTTTCATTTGTCTTGCACCACCTTACATTCTTCTGGTGATCTCTTTTCATGCCAAATGAAATCCAAGATATGTCTGGGTTTTCTGTCCAAGCAGAACATCCCCCTCCCCCTCAAAGATCTGCAAAACCAAGCTTCTGGGGAAAGGGCTTGTGATTTCCTTTGCATCGGCCAGTGCTCTAGAAGCTAGAATAAAGCAACAGGAAGGAATGCCAATGTGTACTTGGTGCTTCTTGTGTGACCTTTCTAGGGTAAGTAATTAAACAGAAGTCTGGAGTGTCTGGTGTCTACAGTTCTTCCAAGGTGCCCTGAGATATGGCAGTTCCAAAGGATGCAGTACTAAAGCTGGACCACATTGTATGTAGTAGACTTCCATTGCCTTTGTGTGTTCTGCAATAAGGGCTCTGCCCCAAAACAAATAAGGTTGCCAGATGGTTTCTGAAAAAATACCGAACACAAAAACAAACAAACAAAAAAAAGGACACCGAGAGTTGTTAACCAAAAACCAAAAAACAACTCCCCCCTCCCCCCCCCCCAAAAAAAACCCCAGCATGGCCCCTTTAAAGAATGCATGGTGGGGTTTTTTTGGCCTTAACAGGCTGCTGGCGGACACCCGCTATCTTCCCTCCTTGCATGGGGACCGGACAGCTCCCCTGCGGAACCTGGTAAGCACCAGGGTTGCCAGGCTGCCTCCGTATTGAGCTGCTCAGCCTGGGATTTTTGCCTCCTGGCCGGGAAAAAATCAGAAAGAACTGGACATTTTAGGTGTCCGGTATTGTCTGAATTATTTTTACCAGACAGGAGGCGAAAATACCAAACTGTCCGGTCCAATGCCGGACACCTGGGAACCCTACAAACAAACAGCTTCCTGTGGTAGTGGGAAAGTATGGTGTATTAATTGAAAGAAAATGGCTGGTTCTGAACAAAATGGATTTAGAGGATGGAGGTATTTAATGACAAGCTGAGAGAGGAAAAGATTTACTGGCTTTCAAAGTGGATTCAGATTAAAAGAAAATGGCTTTGCTTTCTTCTGACAAAGATGGTTCTAATTAGCTGTGTTCTGCCAGCCCTCTCTCAGATTTTCGGTGGAAGCATTGGAGCCTGTCCTGTTTTTTATCTGTGGTGTGCTCCAGATAGAGTAAAATGCCACTCTGGGTTCAATTGATCGTGTTATTCATGAATCTGACATCACACCACAGTTGAGTTGTGTGGTTTTTTTTTTCCTTGCTTTCCATGGATTGCAGCTGGTGTCTCCAGCCTGCAATGGGTTCCACATCTTAGAGACAGGGGTAGTGGTTTGTGGATAAGAACTCACAAAGACTATGGCCCTAGCTGTGGAATTACATTTGAGCTGCAAACCTTTCAGGAGGTTTGAAAAATGTTGGATGGGCTACTATTACAATTTATTCCATTTTACATGCCTAGGCACGTCCTGATTCCAGATGTGCCCATAAGCAAAAGTGGCAAAATACCAGGAAATAGGCTATGCTTGAGCTATTTCTTTCTAACCAGAAGCAAGAAGTCTCATGAGGGAACTGGTTCTTTTGAGATTTCTAGCTCAGTTTTGCAGACTCAAGTGGATTGGATAAGCATCTGACCTTTTTAGCTTAAGAGGCTGTGGAGAGGAAGTGTAATCTAGTGATTAAATCATTGGCCAGTTAATAAAGCAGATTATGCCACACTCTGTGACCTGGGCAGGTCATTTCATCTTGATATACATCAGTCACCCCATCTGGAATATGGGGCTAATGAGACTTATTAGAGCTGAGGAAATAGTACAGACCAATGTCTGAGTTGAATCTGTAAACATCCTGAACAGCTGTGTGCTTCCACCATATTCCTTATATTCACTGTCTGCAGCATTCATGTGAATGAGGTTTTGTTTGCACTAACACTGGTGCAAGACTGCTCTTTGTACAAATACCCAGATTTGTGTGTGTAAACCAGGGTATTCATATGTGAACAAATACTGTCTATTTATTATTCATGCTTCTCTCAAATACCACAGTTTCAGTCCTCAAATCAGGGGGTAAAACCACAGTGACAGGAGTTAGGTCAGCAATCACATTCCACAAAGAGCTGAAGCAAAATTCTAAGACTAATTCTAAAACTTATCTGATGCTAGTTAATGGGGGCTTGTGAGGGTTAATATTGTTTAATATTTATGAAGAGCTTTAGAGTTCACAGATTAAAATTGCTGCAGAAGAACAAAATACTTCCAAAAGTTCTGTTTAACTATCTCCCATCACTCAGACTCAAGTTCAATAAAACCTATGAATGCTTTGCCAATATAGATATACTGGTAGTGCTAAACCAACCCTTTGGAAGATTCCTTTACCAATATATTTGAAACCCCTCCCAGAATGATAAGTGCTATACCTGCCGTAAGACACTTTTGCCATTATAAGTTGGCTACATGGGGATGGGAAATATTGATGACTTGACTATGTCATTTAGGAGGTGTGATTTTTTTCCCCCATGGTGCTGACATAGCTATGTCAGCAAAGCTTTATAGTGTACAGGGTGAGCCTCTCTAGTCTTGCACCCTCAGGACCTATCTGGTGCCAAACCAGAGAATTTGCCAAACCATATGAGGGCAATACTGCCTAGCAGCATTACTAACACTTCCACAGCTTACTGGGCACTTAGAAGACAGTTAGGGATAAATTAGAGCTAAATAACTGCACAGAACATTGAGACACAGGACTGGTGACTGTAAACAAACTTTGAGACCATGGAAAACTTGGCCACATCCATGATAAGTATACATCCAGCTAACTACAATCATGCCTGACCATGAATTTTGCTGGACCAGACAGTGCCAGACTAAAGAGATTCAACCTGTACTGTTGTTATTATTTATTATTTATTTATTGCTATAGCACCTAGGAGCCCCAGTATAGACTAAAACTCCATTTTGCTAGAAGCTGTACAATCACAGATCAAAAAGACCAGTCCTGGCCACTCTTAAGGCCCAGTTTACATACACCAGTCATACAATTGAAATGATCTAGACATAATTTAAGCAGTACAACTTCCCTAGTATGGATGCAGTTATACCGGTATAAAGATGCTTTATTTTGGTATAACCGCATCTCATAGCTGTTCCCATACAGGACGAGAACTAAGCTATGGTGGCATAAGGCATCTTTATACCACGTAAAATTGTGTCCATACTGGGGATTGTACCAGTGTGACTATGTTGGGAGGGGGAAAAAATCACACCAATGACCAATGGTGTCCAAAATCTGACCACAATCTGACCAGTATAGTTAGTTACACCAGTACAAATATTGCTTGTAGACCAAGCCTGATACCTCTCTGTATGGATCATAGAATCATAGGGCTGGAAGAGACCTCAGGAGATCATCAAGTACAACCCCCTGCCCACAGCAAGACCAATCCCAGATAAATTATCCCAGCCAGAGCCTTGTCAAGCTTGGACTTAAAAACCTTTCGGGGGTGGCAATTCCACCACCTCCCCAGATAACCCATTCCAGTGCTTCACCACCCAACTAATGAAATAGTTTTTCCTAATACCCAACCTAGACCTCCCCCACTGTAACTTAAGACCATCTTCTTGTTCTGCCATCCGTCTCTACTGAGAACAGCCTCTCTCCATCCTCTTTGGAACCCCCCTTCAAGAAGTTGAAGGCTGCTATCAAATCCCCCCTCACTCTTCTGTAGACTAAATAAGCTCACATCCCTCAGCCTCTCCTTATATGTCATGTGCTCCAGCCCCCTAATCGTTTTTGTTGCCCTATGCTGGACTTTCTCCAATATGTCTACATCATTTCTGTAATGGGGGCCCAGTTTTAGATGCAATACTCCAGCTAAGACCTCACTGGTGCCGAGTAGATTAGCACCATTACCTCCCATGTCTGTACAAAGTCCTTTTAATATATCCCTAAAATCACATTAGCCTTTGCTCACAATTGCATTACATTGAGACATGTTCAGTTTGTGGCCTTTTATTCTGTTTAAGGCTAATCATGCTTCCATGTATTCAGCTCTGGCAACGACAGTTTCAGGTTCAACAGAAACCATAGGCAAATAACACATCAAATTACAAGAGTATCTATCTTTTAGTTGTTTTATTCAAGTTACTCATAAAGTTATAAATGTTACAGTATATACAGTTCCTACGGCCAAGTATAATGTACCAGTTATACCTAAAGATATACTCTCATACTCCTAGATGACATGAGATTCTGTTGGAGTTTCCCAAAGGAAGCTCGTTTTTCCTTTTCTGGGCATCCTCTCTTATATCGTGAGGCTGGCTACGCCTACATCTACGTTCTTTCTTATTGATGTGTGTCCCCTAGAAACACATGGGATCCCAAATTCTATAGGCTGTGTAAGTTCTTCCTAACATTGATGTAGCACTTTTATTACGCAGTTAAGGCATCTGTTTGAGATAATATTTGTTGTTCCAGCATTTTATAAGTTAAATTTAATATTCTGAGCTACACTTAAGCAATATAGCCAGTCAGTACTTCTTTCCTATAATCGTTTGACTTATTTCTCTGTTATCGACTTGTGCCATCTGTTCTTTTCTTCAAGGCCTAAAATAGCTAAGATAAAGTCTTGAAGGGTTTAACCTACAGGTCCTTGCATTTCAGCTTGTCTTACTTGTGTCTACTGTATAGTCATCTCGTTATTGATTAAACTTATAAAAGCATAACATAGAACAAATATATGTAATATAACATATTGATTGATCATAATGTCACACAATACATGAATACTCAACTAAAATAATAGGCTACAAATTTGATCAACTATAACCTCCAGATTCTTTTCAGCCATGTTATTAGCTTAGCCCATTATTTCCCTTATTGTAGATGGGGATTTGATTTTTCCCACTTAAGTGGCACACTTTGCACTCACCTTTATTAAATTCCATCCTGTTGATTTTACACCTATTTTCCAACTTGTCAATATCATTTTGAATTCTTATCCTGTCCTCCAAAATGTCTGCAACCACTGATAGGTTGGTGTCACTTGCAAATTTTATAAACATACTCTCCCCTTCCTTAGCCAAGTCATTAGTGAAAATATTGACTAGTACTGAACTCAGGACTATCTCCTCTGGGGCCTCACTAGGTAAGCCCTCCTATTTTGACAGTGAACTATTGATAACTACTCTCCGTGTATGATCTTTCCACCAGTTGTTCAAACACTTTATTATAATTTAATCTAGACCATGTTTCTTCAGGTTACTTATGAGACTTGTGGTGATGAGGGGCTGCGTCAAAAGCCATACTAAAATCAAGATATACTGCCTACTGCTTTCCCCCTTCCACTAGAGCAGTAACCCTATCAAAGAAGGAAATTAGGTTGGTTTGGTATGATTTTTTTGACAACTCCTTGCTAGCTATTCCTTATAACTCTATTATCCTCTAGATGCTTACAAACTGACTGCTTAATAATTTGTTCCACTATCTTTCCTGAAATTGAAGTTAAGATGAGTGTTCTATAATTCCCTAGGTCCTTTTTGCTCTCCTTTATAATGGTAGGCTCTATGTTTGGCTTTCTCCAGTCTTCTGGGACCTCACCATCCTCCCTGAGTTATATACCACAGTCAGTTATCGATGCACTCTGAAAGGCCCAGACACAAATGGGCACTCCAAGCAAAACAGACTAATGTGTGTAAATGAATGTGCAAGCATGGAAATATTCCCTTGATGGACATACATATGTATGCCAAGCAAAATGCACCAGCAAGGTGTTGCTAATGCAAGTATCACAATGGCTACAAGACCTTGAAAAATCCCACCAACAATGAGAGGCATGTATGTGGGGGGATGGAAATCTACTCTTTTTTTCTTTGTGCCCTTCTAGCAGCAGTGAAATTACTTTATAATCTTTCCTTATTCATCTGACTCATCTGAAAAGATGAAGCATCTATTGCTAACTGAGGAATCAGGCTGTTGCCAAGGAGAAAAAGAACTTGTTTGGAATGTATTTCTTATGCATCCTCAGTGTCTCTGACTTTCCTCTTCCTCTTCCTTCTCTCTTCTTTACCCTTTCTGGTCCCTTACCACTTGGATTTTAGTACTCGCTAGCCACTTCCTTCTGTCCCCAAGTGATGAACCCCATACTTAGATCACCCAACAGCATATGGTTCATTAAGTTATTTTATTTTGCTTTGTTTCTGGCTGGTGTATGTAAATAATAATCACTGCAGTGAGAAAGGGGCTGTAAGAAGAATTTAGATATGATGTTTCCTTTCTTTCCCGGGTGGGCGGAACAGCCTTTCGGCCTATAGGCAGTTGCCTCCAAAGTGATGTTCAGCCCAGAGGAGAGTAGGCAGCAATCCTGTCATCAGTAGATAGCAACTCCATGACAGCTGTGCTGGCAGAGGGTAGTTTTCAGCCTCCATGTAAAACCAAAAGATTCCTGAGAGAGTTACTGAAACAGCAAATCTTCCTGAGTTGGTCCTGTCACTTGGTGAGCTATCTGCCCAGTTGGGGCTGTGCCAGCAGTCTCTGGGCTCCTTGCAAACCACTGCCTCATCTCCGACCTGTCCTTTTGGAGCAAAGAAATGAAGAAAATAGTCACCAACACCTAACGTCCAGGGTACAGCTTCTGCAGAGTCAGGCAGCAGACAAAGGCACAGAAGAGAGAGAGAAAGAGATGGCTCTCCTAACCCAATGGATAATTTACTTCTGGGGCTGGACAGAGTTCAGATGGCCACAGTGATACTGCTACTTGATCTCTCAGTAGCCTTTGATGCCACTGATCAGAGTGTGCTGCCCTAAAGGACATAAAAAGAGTGGATGGAACAACACTCTGATGGCTCAACATATGCCTACTAGACAGATCACAAGGTCAATACAGTCACCTTTCCTCCTCCACTTGCATGCACAATGCAGGAGAAAGAGCACACAACATCATGCACTACTGTGTCAGTAATACACTGACAGCAGTCCGCTCCACATATCCTTCTTCACTGATGCAGCCTGTGCCGTCATCACCAAGATGTTCCAATGCCCGGAGGAAACAAACAGATTGAGGAAGAGCAGCTGGTCCAAACCAAAGGCAGGGAAGACAGAAGAGCTGATGACAGGAAGAAAGAAACACTGCAAGAGACTTGCCAGACCACAGATCTTATGGCCAGCCAGGGCATCTAAACACTGATCACCAAACATGACACCTGCTGGGCTCTCGAACATGCAGTGTAGAAGAGTGGAGAGGAACAAATTTGACCCTCTTCAGACTATGTTCCTTCTCTCAGCTAAGGAGAGTGCCTGTGCTCCGTCTAGCCTCCATCACAATGGTCTAGCTGGGACTGAACATAAACACCACAACTTAGAGATAATGCAGCAACCCTCCTACTAAGCAAGAAAGGCCAAGTGAAAGTATCATTGTGAGCAAGCCTGTGACGTCTACTAGTTCCCTGGCCATCAAATTCACAGTTCTAATCATATTCTGCAGGGTATTATCCCAGCTGTACTTTGTTGTCTGATCCATCCATTAAGCTCAGCTACACTTTCCAGCAGGAACTGCTGCCAGACAGATTCAGAGTAAGAATCTCATGCACAGGGGCAGATCATTTGCAGGTGCAACATTTGCAGTGATTATAGGACACTTAACCAGTGGATACCAGACAGATCCTGATCCTGACTGTATTAAAATCTAAATGCAAGACCAATTTCTCCTTCTTTTCTTCTTCTTGTTGGATCTCCCTGGGAGGAGATGTCATTACCAAGAGAAGACCTTAAGAGAAAACAAAACAAATGTGTTTGGAAGTTGCAGAGAGAGACAGGGAAAGCAGTTACGTTACTTTATAGTGGCTGGACGCAATGGAAAAAGGTACCTTTAGAAATACCAGAAATGGATGGTTTGGCCCAACCCCATAGACTAACTCCAGAACCAAATTCTTGCAATGTTTGGAGGCATTTGGATAGAGTGTGTAAGTGAGGACCCACCTAGTCTTAATGCCAGTGTGTGGGAATCATAGAACACTGGAACTGGAAGGAACCTTGAGAGGTCATCAAGTCCAGTCCCCTGTCCACATGGCAGGACCAAGCACAATCTAGATCATCCCTGATAGATGTCTGTCTAACCTGTTCTTCAATATCTCCAGTGATGGAGATTCCACAACCTCCCTAGACAATTTATTCCAGTGTTTAATCACCCCGACAGGAAGTTTTCCTAACCTAAACCTCTCTTGCTGCAGTTTAAGCCCATTGCTGCTTATCCCATCATCAGAAGCCAAGGAGAACAAATTTTCTCCCTCCTCTTTGTAAAACCCTTTAAGTACTTGGAAACCACTATCATGTCCACTCTCAATTTTCTCTTTTCTAAACTAAACAAGCCCAGTTCTTTCAGTCTTTCCTCATAGCTTGTGTTTTCTAGATCTTTAATCATTTTTGTTGCTCTTCTCTGGACCTTCTCCAATTTCTCCACATCTTTTTTGAAATGTAGTGCCTGGAACTGGATACAATACTCCAACTGAGGCCTAATCAGCGCAGAGTGGAGCGGAACAATGATTTCTTGTGTCTGGCTCAGAACACTCCTGTTAATGCATCCCAGAATCATGTTTTCTTTTTTTGCAACAGTGTCACATTGTTGACTCATATTTAGCTTGTGGTCCACTATCTGCAGTGCACCTTCCTAGACAGTTGCTTCCCATTCTGTATGTGTGACACGGATTGTTCCTTCCTAAGTGGAGCACTTTGCATTTGTCCTTATTAAACTTCATCCTATTTACCTCAGACCATTTCTCCAGTTTGTCCAGATCATTTTGAATTTTGACTCTATTCCCCAAAGCACTTGCAGCCCCTCCCAGCTTCATATCATCTGCAAACTTAATAAGTGTACTCTCTAGGCCAGTATCTAAATTGTTGATGAAGATATTGAACAGAACCGGTCATAAAACAGATCCGTGCAGAACCACATTTGTTACGCCCTTCCAGTGTGACTGTGAACCATTAATAATTACTCTCTGAGAATGGTTATTCAGCCAGTTATGCCCCTGCCTTATAGTAGCCCCATCTAGATTGTATTTCCCTAGTTTATTGATAAGAAGGTTATAAGAGACCGTATCGCATGCTTTACTAAAGTCTAGGTATACACAGACTGAGCCTGGTGTGGAGTAACAGGCATTGCTTGAGACTGCCACAGTCCCAGGCATCCCAAGTGCCCCCTTGCGCTGCTTGTTTCTAAGGCTCTGGGCATGAAATAGAGCTGTACTGGTTTTGTTTAAATCCTTCTCCAGCTGTAAGTTATGAGGAAAGTGAGGGCTTTGTGGCAGTGCAAATGAGGAAGCAGCCACCTACCTAACCAAGCCTGGGAGCAGCAGATACCTAGGCTGGTACCCTCCTGCCAAACACAAAGAGTTGTGGTCAGTGACAAGCTTTGGAAGAAAACACATCACAATTACATGGGGGGAGCATGTCATCCCTCCCTACCACAAATGTTTAGCCCATCCTATGGCTTGTGCATGGTGGTGAAGCAAAACAGCAAAATGTCAGAGAGTGTGTTTGATAACTGGAGAGCAGGGGCGGCTATAGGGCAGGGCGAACAGGGCAGCCTCCCAGGGCCCCACGCATCAGAAAGCCCCACGCATGCGCCGTGGCAAAGGGGGGTCCCCGCGGAATTATGCTGCCCGGGGCCCCGCAAAACGGTCATCTGCCCCTGCTGGAGAGCTAGAGAGAACTGCAGAATTCATCTGTGTTCATGAGTTTCAGGGGAAAAAAAGTTTTTATATTCATGAAAGCCAGATCTTTGGGAGCCAATTGAACTATTGCGTTGGTCCTGGCTCGAATCAGAAACAAAGAAACCATGCATGCAATCAGATAATGATTTAAGGAAATCTTCACTGAAAGATCTTGTTGCTTAATTGCTCCTGTTCACATTTCACCCATTGTAGCTCTCTGTCCCTCACTTTTTATATCAGCAGTTCCTGGTCAGTAACGCCAGCCTCCTCAGCTCGTTAAGTTGCAGCAAAAGAGACCCAGGTATTGATAGCAGGCAGGTTTAATGTGGCTTTGACAGAGCACTGGAGTGTAGCGTGTAGGAGGCTGCTGGAGAGAGATTCCCGCAGGCTCCAGCAGAGTTGCCTGATTGAAGTTGCTCTGAATTGACAGCTAATGGAGGAGCTTTCTTCCATAGCTCTCTTATTTCGGGTGCAGCTGGATGAAAAAAAAAATCGTAACCTGAGAGGATGGGGGGGTTTATTTGAACTATTTATTTATTTATTGTCTTTTATTAGCAGATGTTTCCAGGCCATTGCAGGAGCCGAACCATATCTAATAAAAACCTTGATTAAGCCAATTTTAACACATTCCTTTCAGCTCTCCCATATCAAGCACATCCAGGTATGTATTGGCTAAGCAGGGATCAAGGCCAGGTCGGGGGTTAGAAATGAACAAAATTAACAATTCCTTTAAAACATGTTGGAAGCAGAGCTGTTCAAAATATCACTTGTCCCACTGTTCCATGGGGTAATTTGGAACTGGAGATGGATTTTGCATGGGATGGATTAGCTCTGGGTACAGCCAATCACTGTTCAATGGAGCAGATGAAAAGTGCTGAAACAACAAGTAATGAATAAACACCAGTGAATGATGGAATAGTAAGAGTAAGAAGTACATTGATGAGTGAGCTGTGTGGGGATCCCAGGACTGGAATTTCAGGGGGCTGCAGGGCAGCATGGAGGTGCGTTGGCAGAGCTGTGTGGAGAATCCGGTAATGGAACAGCACGGGGGCTGCAGATTAAGAAGTGAAGCCTTTCTGAGAGTTTTTGAGAAACTATCACAGCACCTGCCTAGATTATCTCTTGCTCAAAATGGTGAGGTGAGCTTCTCATATCGGTGAGAACCAGATTGCTCAAATTCAGACATTCAAGCAAAGGTCTTAATGATGAGTGTGTTGTATGCTGTCTGCAGAGGCCTCAATCCCTTTGCAAGTTCCTCTCCTCTTTCTGGGTGTAACTAATGAGACAATGGATTCCCTCCCATTACCATAAGTTCTACAGCCCATAAAGTTTCCATAAGCTGTACATCCATACAATCTGTGTATATCCACAAATTGGCCTATCTGTGAGCAAGCTGTTACTTTTACACACAGGAAGAAATGTGTATTCAGAGGTTCTATGAAGTATAAGAAGTTTAACCGGTTACAGATTGTTTGGGCCTGATTCATGTCTAGCAGAAATCAGCATAGAGCCTCTGACTTCATTGGAGCTACATTATTTTGCATCTCCTGAGGAGATGACCCACAGTTTCCAGTTGAAATTGGCACCTGGCAGGTTCCATGCCAAAAAGGCTCTATGCATAAGGATTGCTTTACCCATCTCTGGGGAATGACACAGCAGGCATTTTTCAGCAACAAATGAAATTGTCAAAAGAATTTAAGGAGGCAGAATACCCCAGTTGGAATTAAGCTAGGACACCAGCATTCAAATTCCCAAAATGCTGTGGATTTGAATAATCTTTATAGATACATCAAAGTCCAGTGATTGCTGTGTCTCACCTAAAAGATGGCAATGCCAACAGGAGAGTATCCCTTAACACCATGCTGGTGCAGTTATGGTTACAGGCAGAGTTCCACCATCTGAATCACTGGTCACTTTCTAGATTTTTCTTTACAGGTGTCCCATTTATCTCTGTACGATGCCTGGACCTGTGTTTTTTGAGAGATGAGAGCATAACACAGGTCAAGGTGCTGTGTCTGCCTAGTTGGCATCCAGGATGAGACTTTGACTGTACTTTGCTGTACCTTTCTGCTTACGTTAAGATGGCCTACATTGTGAATGAACTTTGGGACAAAACAGGAGGGTCTATTATTCTATAATCAGTAACCTGTGAGTAATCTGATGCTCATCCACAGCAGTGGCAAACTTTATGGTGTCCTTCCTCTTCATGCCTACAAAACACCATGCAGAAGGAGTCTTTTTGCAGAGTCGAGAAGCCTCATCTAGTTGCGACGATAGTCTCTGATTTAGCACTTGGCAGTGCTGGTTACATCCCATATGTCTACACTGCATGCTTATTTCTAAATAAGCTATTCCGGAATAGTTATTCCAAAATAGCTTATTTTGAAATAGCACGTCTACACTGCAGGGAAGTCTTATAGTTAATCTGAGGCAAGCTTCCCTAATGTGCTATCTCAATTTAGAGCCCCAGGAGAAACTGGGGAGGAATAATTTAACATGGCCCTGGTGAGGAGCTATTTCGAAGTAGAAGCAGTGGAGCATCTACATACATCTTATGTTGAAATAGCTATTTCGGAATAGGCATTATTCCTTGTTGAATGAGTGTTACAGTTTTTGGAATAAGCCATCCATTATTTTGAAATTATTTTGAAATAATAGAATGGCTGTGTAGACGCTCACATTGTTATTTCAAAATAACGCTAGTTATCTCAAAATAACAGTGCAGTGTCGATGCACCCACCCTTTCCAGCACTACATAATTGCAAGAAGATCCCATGAGCTACAAGTCTGAAGCCAAGAAAGTAGGGGAAGAAATGTTTGGAGCAGAGGTTGAATCAGGGTGTATGTGTGTGGAACCACCTACCACTACCACTTTAAAGGTGACATCTTGCTCTCCAGTTAGCATGGTTGTGAAGAAAGCCTTCAGAATGTCTGCTGGAGTCTCTAGACACCCTGCTTTGAGCAATCATATGACTCCCAATGTTCTACTATTCCTTCAGCTGGAACACTCTGCATGTTTTGTCACTGTAACTACCTCTTCCTTCTCTTCCCTTTGGATTCCTTGCTGGTAAGGTCTGTACCAGAGCCATCCGGTCCCAGCTTATGATTATTCATTATCAAAATGTAATCTGTATGGTGCCCTCATTCTCCTTTGGTGTCTTGTGCTCAAGAAGTGACAGAAATGATAAAATGCAGCAGAAACCATGCTGCGGTCTGATGGTTCCCCTCTACAGCTGAGCACAAAGGGGTCAGGGATGTGGAAAATACATTGGTGATCCAGAGGTTTCCAGCTAGTCCATTTATCCCTTTTCTATTAGAAAAATCTCCCTTTATGTCTTTTATCTTTAAAAAGTAGCACAAAAAGTGTCTCATCCTCCTCCTTGCTCCCTCTAGTGGGAGACTGAGGTATCTGCATCCTCCCCAAATACAGCAGCTCTCAGATTAAGTCCTGGACAATGTAGCACTTTAAAGACTAACAAGATGGTTTATTAGATGATGAGCTTTCGTGGGCCAGACCCACTTCCTCAGATCAAATAGTGGAAGAAAGTAGTCACAACCATTCTTCCACTATTTGATCTGAGGAAGTGGGTCTGGCCCATGAAAGCTCATCATCTAATAAACCATCTTGTTAGTCTTTAAAGTGCTACATTGTCCTGCATTTTGCTTCAACTACCCCAGACTAACACAGCTACATTTCTATCACTATTAAGTCCTGGTGCAATTTCAATTAAGTCAGTGAATCTCACTCAATTCCTCAGTAGCCCCATGGAGTTACATGAGGGCCCAGCCTGGCCCCATAGGGGACTAGTATGGAACGATCTGTGTTTAAACCAGCATGTTTTCAGTCAAAGGTTAAGCAGGTGGAAGGACCTGTTGAGTTTTCAAACAGCAGTAGTGATTGGGAGATCTCCATTCGCACTCAATTCCCTGATGTTTGATTGAATAATGTCCGTTATTCCCATTCTGAGCTTTCCACCCTAACACCACCGAAAACAGGGATTTCTGTTTCCCCTGCATTCCAATATGATTTAATGCACCAGCTCAGTCCTGTGGCTTCAACATTTTTTTAAATGAGCTTGAAATATCAAGGGTTTCTTTCCCTCCCCACACGGCCTTTATTCCATTTTTATTGTGTTTGATTTGACTTTTCTGAACCTGCAGTTGTTGCCGCTGGAAAAAGTGCCCCTCATGTTTTGTGTGTGCATTCCCCATGGTAGTATCACTGTATTGGTCTATCTGGAGGAGCTGGCAGGTCAATTTCAACCCATCTCTGTGAGATCACACAGTTAAGCACATTAAACCCCAGGGTAGGGAGAGCTCTCCTTCAGCAGCAGAAGCAAGTTGAGGATGGAAAGATACCGCGGAGCTGCTGTCCAGCCAGTGGCAGAAGCCACAGATGGATGGGCAAGAGAGACATAGCTAGGAAATATGATCACAGGCAGAAAGACAGACAAGCCAGCCAAGAGCCTGGTCGATATAAACAGCCTGTTTCACCAGCTGTCAGGGGGATAATAATGAGTGAGCACACACCAAAGTGATCAGTAAGTCAGCCAGGAAGCTCAGTCAATGCCGGGGTCCTACCTGTTTACCTACAAGCTGCGAACTAACTCTCTGCCAAGGTCCCAAGTGGAGAGAACAGCATGGTTGGATGGGAACCTATGAGCCAAGCAACAGTTCAGGGGGAACTCCGGTCACATTCCCAACTGGCCCACATTGGCATAACTCCATCGGGCTCAGTGATTTATTCTAGCTGGGAATCTGACCCCCCTGGTAATCAGAGAAGAGAGAGAGTGATCTGAGGAGGCTCAGGAATAAAGCCAGAAGGAAACCATGAGTTTGTGCACAATTTCTCTTGTTGCTGTGCAAGGTAAACGGCTCCCCCAGCTTTCACAGCCTCAGTAACTTTTTTCCCCTTTGGAAAGACACAGCATCACGCCTCACTATGGTTCCAAAGAGGCTGTCTGGGTAGTGGGAGCTTCCCTAATTCACATGCTTCTAATTGAGCCTTTATTTCAAACAGGACTAAGTAGATAGTCCCAGGATTACACACTGTAATTATAGAATGGAAAAATTACTCTAGATTCACTGAGTTCTCTGGTTCTGAGGTGATTGGCTGCCCCTGCATTAGTGAGATGCTGGCCCTCAGTCTGAAGGGATGTGATGTTCTTATAAGTAGGGCCCTGTGGGTCAGGAGTCCTGGCTTCTATTCTTGGCTCTGTGTGACCATAGGTCAGTTGCATTGCTCCCTGTGCCACTGCTTCACTTCCCTTACCTCCCAGAATGTCATTAGAATTAATTCATTTATATTTGTAAAGCACTTTTACAACCCCAGCTGGGCATAGTACGCCTAAGTCAGTGTGACATGCAGTCACCCTGTCACCTTGGCTGTGGCCGGGCTGCGGTGTTCTCGGCTGAGCTGAATGAGAGCTTCTTGCTTACTATCACTTTTGTTTTTATCGGCGTTGCACATGTGTGCCAACACAAGAGCCCCAGGTCCCATTGCAGTGTTCTTCCAGCTAGCCTCACCTCTCCTGCCCCAGTCACTTCTTCTGCGTAGTGGGCAGTCAGAAAGCTTTTGGGGGAATCTAGGATCTCAGGTCTTGGCATTCTGGCTGGAGGGGTGGCCCCAGAGAGTATTCTGGGATGTGGAAATCTGTATATAGTCCACTGAAGTCATCTGTCAGCCAATAGCTTTTCTACACAGTTGCTAAATCATGTTGGAGCATATTTAGCATATCAGATATTGCTGTGGTCCTAACTAACACATCTTGTCCTAGACCCTAGCCCAAACTAAGGCTGGGGAAAATGTATTTCATATACCACAAAGTAGCCATTTCTTGCACTGGTGAGATTGACCAGGAACTTCTCTGAGCAAGTGCTAGGGCAGCTAACATCTGAATGTCTTCCATTAGCTGTGAAAGAGATGGATTTAGCAGATTAACAGACTGGTCTGTACCCTAAGTCCCACAGCTGTAATATGCCTACTTAGGGGGAGGAGCAGTGCATGGAGGGCACCTGCTTCCACTATCAGTAGTGAGTAAGGGGTAGCTTGGATACCATGCATAGCACTGAAGTCCACCCTAGCTCTCCACAGGTGCAGGGAGATTTTGCTGGGGTTGGGAAAATGCATTAAAACTAATTTCAGTCCCATTGAACGTTGTGGTGTGGAAAGTTGTGCCTCATGTTGTTGGGTTTGCATGCTGCACATGCTATCCTGGGGCAGGAAGAAAGGTGAGAAAAAGGAGAGGAAAATACTTAATGAAAATCTAACCATGATGGCTCCCACTCAGTGGTGATATGAAATTACATGGTGGGTGTGTCGGGCAAGAAGGGGGCAGGTTGTCTTGCACGGATTTGCAATTCAGTGGATGCATTGCTTAAATGTGCTTATGCACTGGGATGAGGGAGGGGCAACAGCTGCAGCAGGAAAAGCAGCTATCAGGAGGGCATGTGTGATATAACAGTCCCCCCACTTTGATCTTGTAGTCTCTTGTAGTCTCTGTCTATCCCAGGCTGCCATGCTGTGCTGCCTCAGAATCTGGCCAGGGTGGGGAGTGCAGTGTAGCAGAAAACCGAACATGGTTTTCTGCTACACTGCACTCCGCACCCTGGCCAGATTCTGAGGCAGCAAAGCATGGCAGCCTGGGATAGACAGAGAGGCATTAATATGCATATTGGCACCTTTTAGGGTTCTCGACTGGAGATGACTCAAACCCCATTGTAAGTTTAAATCAGCCCCAGAGGCTGCTCTGATGTACAGCTTGTGCCTACAGCCACCCATGGGCCATGCCAGCAGCCCAGTGTAGCTCAAACACCAAGAGCCACAGCCACACACGTGCCCATGAGGCAGCGGATGGAGAGCCATTATGCCAGCTTTACTCCACTTGGGCACGGGGCATTGTCAGGGGCTGATTAAACTGGCTGTGCAGCTCTAAAGTAGCTGCAGCAGAACCTAGAATCAGAGTCCGCGTGTGCAATTCACCCACTTTGTGCACTCCTGCTGAATGCCAAGTTGATGAACAAGACTGAGTTTGATTTGTCAGTTGTTCTGCCCCATGCCACCTGAAAGGCTAACAGGTCATGCTCCAGCCTCAAATACAGTTGCAGGTGTGACAGAGACATCAGGGATTGACACAGCTCTCTAAAGCTGAACACATAAGTCTCTTCTTGAATTAAAGAAGTAGGTTCTGTACTTGGGATTGTAACAGACTCATTTCCTATGTGGATCAGGTATATGGGTAGTAGGGATGTAAGAGTGTAGTCGATTAACCATTTAACCGATAAGCAAAAGCTTACTGGTTATTGCTATAGACTATAAGTATTTCCTTCCCCTCCCCTGCCAGTATATTTTTTAGCAGACTGGCCAGCAGCCTGGGTCAGTCCTGGCTTGCAATGTGTCTAGGACCTACCCCTCCTGCAGCTCTGCATTTAAAGTATATTAGGAGTCAGGCGGGCAGGCAACCCAGCTCAGTTCTGGCTCACGTTGGGTTCAGGAGCTCAGACCTCGCTCCTAGAAAGGGGCTGCCGCCACCCAACACTGCTTCCTCTTTATCAGAGTCAGCAGGAGAGGGCGACAGGCAACCGGACCGCAAGGGGAGCAGAGTTTTAAACTATCTCCCATTGTGGACCAGCTCCAACCAGAGAACCCCATGCAGCTGCCTCTGATACAGAGGCAGCAGCGTGGAGTGGCAGGGGGCTTCTCAAGAGTGGGGCTGGATAGCCCCACCCCCAGAGACTATAGAACAGTCAAGTAACTGATAAGAATTCATGAGGTTAATCAAGTATTCAATTAACTAATATTTAACATCCCTATTGTGTAGGTTGACCATATATCCCATTTTTAAAGGGACAGTCCTGTATTTAAGCCCTCTTGCAGATGTCCTTACTTTTTTATAAAAATGGGCAAATTGTTTATATTTTCTGTCTCTTCCCTCCCATCAGTACTGGTGGTCCTACTGCTGGCTGGATTCTTGCTTGCCAGCCTCCCACCCACCAGCAGTGAGGGAGGGGGGAGGTCAAGTGACTGACAATGGGAGTGTGTGCGCAAGAGTGGTTGTCAGGCAAAGCTCCAGTTTAGAGGTGCCCCTCTCCTGCTGGTCTGTCAGTTGTCAGTACAGTCCCTCTTGTGTGTCAGCACTTGGCCAGCTGACCCCACCCCATCCCAGCCAGTGCTGGCTGCTTTCTGTAGCAGCTGATGAGTGCAGACAGGGGGTAGCCGGTTACATGTCACCACTGCTGTGCACCCACCATCCTTTGCACACTTCCCCTCTCGCTGTCCTCTCCATGCTATGTCCATTCACCACTCCACCCCACTACTCCTCCATATGTCCTGTCCTGGGCAAGGTTCATCCTGCTCCCACCACTGTGCATACAGCCAGCCTCTGGTCAGATCCTACAGATCACCCACAGCCTGTCTGGCAGGCTCCTTCCTTCCCCCACTGTCTCTGGCTGGGCTGGCACCCAAGGAGTTCTATCGGTTACATGGTTTAACCACCAGTTTGCTGGCCTGTGCAGTTTAACCGTAAATAATAACCAATAAGCAGCAACTTATTGGTTAGCTGGTTAAACTCTTACATCCCTAGTTGCCTTCCTGAGTGGTTTTTCCTTTTCTTTTCAGAAGTGTCAGCCTCTCTCCCAGAAGCAGTGAACTGATAAGAGCCAAGTGATGGGGTAGGCTGAGCTGTTCCAAGGCTCAGCGTGGATGAGGGTGGGAGTGAGACATGAATTAATGTGAATGGTGGAGAGAGAGTGTGTGTGTAAATGGCTGGACTAGGGATGTGTGTGTTGGAACACAAATTGCTTGTGTAGTAACGAAGGAGAGACAGGGCTGGACCAGCAATGAGTGTGTTTGAGTGGAGTGCACACACTTGTATATAGAAGAGACTGGAACAGGAATTGTGTATGTAGTGTGTGTACAGCTGAAGCTGAAACATTTATTGAAAGTAGAGGTGAAGCTGGAAGAGGAATTTCATGTTCAGCTGTGATTTTTTCCATGTAAGCCATTGTTCAGTACCGTTATTAGCAGGCTGCAGTACAAATTGTCCTGTACTGCACGCTCTGCTTTTGTCTGACTACAGGATTTTTACAAGCCCTTTTCTTCTTTGAGAACTGACAGCATAATGGTCCTGCACAATGCCAAATCATCATCTGCACTCTCACTAAGGGAGCTGGGCTTTTATACGAGAGAGGAGGAGATAAAAATGATGCACTCAGGGCTGGACAGCAACAGCTGAACAAGAGAATGAGGAAAACAGACGCAGTTCTGTTTGCCAGGCTGTTTTTTCACCTTACCGTTGCTTTTCCTTCGTTTGCTTTCTCCTCTCCACATCACATTCTCAGCCTGTCATTTCAGAACTGCCCAGATTATTGCTGATGGTTTCATTTGCTGAGCATGTTGGGAGTGTGCCAAAATTTTGCAAGAAATAGCAGATAGTTGTCCTAAAAAAACACAACAAAAATCCAGATGTGGAAAGATCTTCTCTCTCTTCTTAGTCAAAGCTACTGTTCTGGCCCAACAGACTCACACACGCCAGCTCACTGCAATGAAGTCTTTGCATGAATAAAGACTGCTGGGCTGAGCCCTGGATTAGTTTGATCTACCTTGAAGAGCTGGAGACTAATTTCATCATTGAATTGGGGGGGGGGGGGGGAGGAGTGGAGTCCACAGGGCATTGCATAATAGTTTGGGGTCCATAAGAGTGGGACCAGGTTGCAAGATTTGAACATGAATTTAAACTTAAAGTGAGTGATCTCTTTCAAGCTCAGGTACCAAGAGCCAGACATGAGACATGAGCCAAATAAGGGGTCTGTATCCCCTCTGCAACATGAAGCACATGGGAGCTGCTACTGTGACCCCCACCAAGCTGCTATTTGGGGACCTTCTTAGGGGGACAATGATTGTGGATACTCTATTCCTTCCTGCCCACTCACCTCCACGTGTGTGTGTACACGCAAATGTTGCAAAAGCTACTCTATCCCTTAGGCGGAAGTTGCTGCTAAAAAGCATCTCTGCTGCCACTCTCTGAATTGGGGGGTAGATTCTTCCCCACCCTGCACATCCTTGTGGAGGATCTGGTTATCCCAATACATGATGTGCATGGCAGGCTATCGGAATGGCTCGATCAGTTTCCTTTTTTGGGATAAACTCCATGTGGTAACCCACTTACGGTTTTGCTAATCATGAGTAATGCAACACACCCAGTCTCATGCCAGTAAAACCTTGATGGTACACACCATTATCATGTGTTCCCATAAAATACATGATCTTGTCTGGTGTTATAAACTGGTTTCAGGGAATGGACTGGTCCTATTTTTTTGCATGCCTACAATTATAAGACCAGTGCCTTCATTATCCTGAGTCTAATTTTACAGGGCTCAGAGGAATTTCCTGCCGGCCAAACTGACTTGAAATAACCTTTCTAGGTATAAAACTGTGACCACTTTAAAGTCCATTATCTTGAGCTCTTCTGGGGCTAGAAATAAATGTAGGACATCTCCGCTACCCCATAGTATGAGGCTTCCATTTTTAGCCCTGCAAAGTCATGATTGGTCAGACTCTAGAGCTGTGATACATAAATTCAAAAACTTGCCTAGCCTGGCCTTGAGCCAGCAGGACATGGGGATGGGGGGAGGGAGGTTATCCTGGTTTGTTTGTTTTGGATTTTTTTGTAGAGGATAAAGGAAATGTGTCTGTGGAAGGCTGATTTAAAAAAGGGGGGGTAAATGTTTGAATCTGCTCATGTTTTCTGTTGTTAAAATGAAACCCTATGGGTAGATTAGTGGGAGGGGCACAGATGATCTTGCCACAGATACATAATCAATTCATTTATTGCATGAATGTGATTGATTTATGACATGGGAGATGGGGGATGTGTGGCCGGGTTCTGTTCTGACGCCACAGTAAATCCAGAGCAACTCCAATGGAGATACTTTGCATTTACACTTTATGACATCAAAATCTTGGCCATCTGGTATACCTAATCAACACTGGTAACTGTTTCAAACCTGCCTGTTCTTGCTGGGTAGATGCAGACTGCTCTGAGTGTGTGCACATGTTTGCATTCAGATTCTTCTTCCCCTCATGACAGAAAATGTGCTTCAACTAGGCTAGCTTTAAAAATATTTTTGTTGGAGATTTCTGAATCCACATTGGGTAGAACCCTTTGGTCTTTGTGGACTCAGACCATCATTAGCCCCTTTGTGCATCTTCTGAAAGGCTCAGTTTTAAATTGCCCTTCGTAGGTGTTGTCTTGTCTCTTGAGAGAGGATGGTAGAACCCATAGACTTGGTAGGCCCATTGCTTTGGCATTGACTTGCTATTACATGGCTTTGTGATATATGATACTAAACTGTGTGTCTGTTATCAAAGCATGAGAAAAATTCAGTGTCCTGGCTGCAGGTGTTAGTTACTTCTGAGTAATATTTTCTCTAAGATCTCAGCAGACAGTCCCTTTGTACTTGCAGGATCTACACATGTCCTTAGAAAAGTGACTAAAGGACCCAAGAGTAGTCCTAAATTTTCCCTTTCTCTTAGGAGGATCATACTCCCTCTTTGCCACAAAAATTTGAGTCCCTGAAAGTCTCTATTGCTGGGCTTTCTGTTCCTCTTGGTTTGTTTCTGAGATTTGAGATTAATAACTCTGTTTCTTAACTGTCACTTAAGGAATAATTCAGTAGGTGAGCTATAAAATGACTCCATCATTGTCTGTCTAATCTCCCTAGATCCCAAGTCTGTCCATCCATCCTCATCCCTCAGTCTGTTCTTGTTCATTCTGTCCAAATGGTTTTGCTAATACACCCATCACCCTCCTTTCTGGACACATAGCACAACACTAAATTGGACCTGAAAAGTACTCTGTGGAGTTACAATGTCCCTATTTGTCTCTCTATTTCGTATGTCCCTCCAGTAGTGGCTAGTATTTAGATGCCACTCTTCAAGTGGCACAAAGCTAGACAGGGATCACCAGTGTAACATTGTGGTAATGAACGCATTCAGAAGAGCTTCAGGTGGTGATCAGTACAAGGAATCTGGCTCAGGTCTCTGGAACCTTTCCTCAGGAACATCTTGCCTGTTGTGCAATTATTTGGCAGTCAAATGGCTTGCAAATAGAGCTTTGCTTTTCTAAATCAATTGCATATAAAGAGCTTTTTAAAAAGTTATTAACAGTGCCCATGTAATCAAGATTACATTTGTCATCATCTGGGGCTTATGTTGACTGCTGCTTTTGGCACAGGCACTAAGATACATTTTCAAAAAGAACAGTAAATGGTCATTTGACCCGTGAAAGGATTTTGGTTGTTTGGCTATTTTTAGGGCTTTTCTAGGTCTCCATTGGTGCAGTCTACTGGTCCCAAGTCTGTTTCATCTGGAGACTTAATTTCAAACACAATTTCTTAGGAAAGGGGGAAGAAGCAGGTTGCTTTTAACCTAATTTCTCGTGGATGTTCGATTACTAGGGTCTGGATCTTCAAAAGGGCTTAGTTGCCATCAGGGCACCTGTCATAGGGTTCATTCATCGCTAGCAGTGCCTCTTCCCGGCATGCACTGGTCATCCAAGGTGTCTTCCCCTCTGCTGTTGTGTTCACTCTAAGGTTTTCAGCTTTCTCTCCATGCCTTGGCCCTGTGGTCAGGTCACTAAAGTCCTCCCCCTGCTGGGGAATTCACAGTCTGTCCAGACCTGTTGGGTGGTGAATCCAGTACCCTCGCCACTCTCCAGTGGCTGTTAGGGGAACCCCGGGCCTACTCTGTACACTGGGTTCCAGCTCAGGGATCCTGTAACAAACAGTCAAGGTCTCTACATAGTCTTGAACCTTTGTTGCTGTTTCCCTGGGCTTCCTCCTACTCATCTGATTGTTCTCTGGTATTGCCACCCTCCCAAGTCCCTCCACCCAGAGAGCAACAGAAGCCCTCATGCTGCTTTCTGCTCCTGGTTTTTATACTGGCCCCATCTGTTCCTGCCCAGCTGAGCCTGTTTCTAGTTAGTGGCATGCTCGGGCTCCTCCTGCAGGTGCACCCAGTGGCATTAATTGGCCTTTCTGACACCTTAACCCCTTTCAACCTTGTGTGACACAGATGTCCAAGCTGTTCTGTACGATCTAGTTGTGAGTGTCACAAGAGAAGCTGTTGTGTGTTGAGCACTAATGAAAAGATGGCCCCTATTTTAACTGCCAAGCTCTTCTGAAACTCTGGCCATGTGTCTCCAAAAATGCTGTCTGAGTGACAATTTCTGAGGTGCATTAGCAGACTGGGGTGTACAGGTGCAGGGACATGACATACACCACTCTAGCTAAGCAGGGAGATGCAGATAAACACGCTTCCACACCATCTGGTCATAGTCAATCCTTTTGAGGAAGATAAAATGCTCCTACATATTTTGAAGGAATTAATTCTTCACTGTGGAGATAAGTGTGTCTCTGCAAGATTTAGGGATGTGTCTGTCCCATTACGGGTTAATTGTATGGAGGGAATGTAATAGTGAAACGGGCTGTCTCAGTGTGCACGTCCTACAGTAATGGGCACTATTGAAATGTCTAAGATAGATGGAAGGCAATATAAAAGTCAGTGCAGAGTTACAGTATGTGTCTGAAACAAAGAGGAACAGCTAGATAAGTGTCCAATCAACTAGCAATAAAGTGGGATGCTTGAAATCATTTCCCAGAGGCTGTAGCAAAGGATCTAAGGAAATGGATGGATATATAGACAGATGACAACAGAGCAGACTGTTCCTAACAAGGGCCAGCAACAGCCCAACCATTAAATGCTTCATCTGGTGAGACCCCTCCCCATAGACTGGAGGCATTAATTTCAGCTCTTCTGTGGTTCATTTCCCACTTGTCTGTCTGTCTGGGGTTTCTCTTTATTAGGCAGCGGACAGTGTTTCCCACCTGGTCCCTTACCCCTCCCCCAGTCCCTGGCTTCTTTCCTCAATAACCACTCATCCCTGATTGGTGTTTAAATCCCTCTGGATGGCCTTGCATGTAAGTGTTGTAGTTGGGGAGGGTCTTCTGCCTGGTTTTCTCCATCATCCACCTCCCCATCTCCTCTTCCTCCCTTCTCTCCCTCACCCAGCCTAATTGCTCCTGCATGCAGTCAAGTGCCTGGCATAATTACTGCAAGCAGAGGGTGGGGGAGCATCCCACAAGGGAGCCAAGCCAGTTAGCATGTTAAACCAACAGGAAAGAGCAATCCACAGCATTCCATGCTTCCACATAAAAAATGGATGCTGTAATATTTTATTCATCAAATTCTTTCCCCCTTCTCTTGTGCTGTTCCACAATCATACTCCAGCTCCTGTCATACTCCTTTCCCTTGTTCGCAGTCATTGTGGGGTTATGATGCAGGTCTCCTTTAGGATGCTTCCTGGCCTCCATTTTTGCATTGGATAGTTGAGCCAGTAGATCTTGATGACTTTTTCCCCACTCTTTCCCCTAGCTCCTTTACCCCACCTTTTGAGCTGTTAGCAGAGATGTTCCTAGCCAACAATGAAGGTTTCAAACAGTCTGGTTTATTCCAATGAGTTTCCATGAAGCGCCATAATTTCATATAGCTCCAAGTCCTGAGGGCAACAAACAGGGATGGTTAGTTACCACAATCATGGCAGGGACCTTAGAAAAAGCTAGAAGGGGGAGAGGGCTATGTTAAAGATATAAACCCCCTGACCATCAACTCAGACTGCAATAAAATCATTGCCATTAAATTCGATAGAGAGAAGGGAGCTCTCCCACTGAGAAAAACCCTGAGCAAATAGGCTTTCAGATGCCCCTAAAAGTCAACCACGTAATGTTCTATCAGGCTAAGTGAGGAGCCCACCCTCGCCTGCGGATATAGCAGCTACTTATCCATGAAGTAAGAGTACAAAGGTAGAGGCTGTCCCTAAGCTACCAAGGACCCATACCAATATAGAATGCAAAGGTTAAAGCGGGACCTGGAAATGAATGGAAGATAATGCAGGCTGGGGAGGAACACATCGGCCATGCTGCTTAGCCTCCTGGTTCCCTATTTTGCTTCTGCATGTTGTGCACTCGCTCTCTCGTCCCATGAGTACTGTCTCTTTCACTTGCTCCCTTTCTCTTGGGGCTTCCCTCTCGGCCCAATTACCAGATCGGAGGTCAATCTGTCCTTTCACATACCCCTGTCCAATACTTTCTGTGCGGATGTGTGGGTGACAGCAGAATCCGGCCCCTCACATTTCACTCTGTTTGAGGGTCCTCTCCATTGTATGTGTGTCTCTCCCACATCCCAGGTTTCTGTCTCCTGCTCTCCACAACTACCCTTAGTGAGCTTTGCATCTTAAAAGGGACTACCCTACCCTTTCTCCCTATTAATCTCTACCAATGACATGACAATGCCAGTATGAGGGTCATGCACACTCAGCGCACCCATTAATAGTCACACCAAACGTCCTGAGCAGACACAGACACACATGACTGTGATTTGTGCTCATTCACATGAAAGGAAAGCAGTCATGAGTGACCTTAGCTACTTTGTGCAGACAGGAATAAGCTAGCAGCTCCACCACGACCAGCTCTCCCACCTCCATGATGGCTGAAATGCTGGCAAGTTCCTCTGGGCCGCATCCAGTATAAAAGCTCTTCTCTTCAGTGTAGGAAACTTTCTCTCATACTGCCTGTGCATGTGTATATACTCATGTACTGTCACCATTTTTAATCTCTGTCCCAAGCATGCAGGGCTGTGCCAAAATCCCCCCCTCACAGGAGCCCATCTGTTAGAGTTGCAGATCCGTTGATGAAGCAGCCTCTCCAAGCCCGTCATCTGCTTAGTGAGCTCAGACCAAATAACGGAGCGCACTGAGCAGCAGATGTGGCTAAGGAGAGAGGAAATGACTGTTTATGTTCCATCCAGAAACTCACCAAAGCCAGTAAAAGGGAGGGGGGGACCCCTTGGGAGTTTAACATTTTTTAGATGGAGGCTTGAGAGCTCCCAGAGCTGGGGCTGGTGCCAAGACGGTATTCTTGACAGGCAGCACCAATTAAAATAGACCTTTCTTCCTCATCTCTTTATTACGTGGTGGCTGTTAAGAGGCCAAGGTCACCAGCTCCTTTACCACTGTCCCAGGGCCAAGAGATCGTTCAGAGGTGAGAAGAACACAGAATAAATATCCAGAAGAGGAGTGAGTGGTGACAATCCAGATTATAGGAGAGACACATTTTAGTGATTCCTGTTGACAAACAGCCTCTGCTCCCCACTCCTCTGATGGAAGAGCTAACAGTTTATTGTCCTGTCTTTTCAAAGAACGCTGGGGTTTGAGGCAGGCTGTGCCTGGCTATTGTAGAGCAGCTGCACTGCTCATTTCCTTGATAGAGGCTGAGCTTATGGAGGTGTGTGGTCCTGCTTACTACCGCTCACATTGCTAGCCAAAGTGGAGTGCAGTCTCTTCTTGTCCAAAAGCAGGCACTGTGAAGAGCAATGCATGGAGTTTGGCAGTGAGAAAGCTGCAGACTGCTCCAAAAAGTACCAGCCTTTCCCAGCAGGAAGCACTGGAGGGAGCTGTGCATTGTTGCTTGACTATGCGAAGATCATAGATCTCCCCTACTCCAGTTCCATCAAGTGCTAGCACAAAGTACTGAAGGAGAGCAGCTTGTGGCATTGCTCACCGTGGTCTAAGGAAGATGGTCTAAGCATGGCAGCAACAGAGTAAATAAATCCATAAAACTTCTGCACCCCTGCACAGTTTGTTCAAAAAAAGGCTACCATGTTCCTAAAGAGCATTGTTAGACTGATGGAATCTGATTTGTGCTGGTGAAAGAAAATATAATGTCATATTGAATAACATCATCTATTTCTCTTTGTCGGGATAAATCTCTGAGCATTAGATTTCACTTTGCTTATCCTCCTTTGACACCTTCTTCACAGTGGCATGGGATAAGCTCCCTAACCTCTGCCCTGCTTGGGCGATATGGTTTTATCAGGAACAGATTTCCAAAAGACTTAAGATAATGGGCTAAATCTCCCCACTTAAGAATTTACCAACAGCATATAAAGGGTCTTAAAGGCTTCCAGGAAGATGCCAGGTAAGACTGGATTTGCCCCTGTTCATTGGCCTTATCTTCTAAACTTCATCTGACAGCAGTGTGTTAGCAAGCTGTAAAAGTCGGTGAGACCCATATAGTGCAGTACTAGATTCCTCAAAAAAAGTGACAAAATTGTGGTGTGCAATCAAGAGCAACTGTACTACCTGCTCCAGCTGACCTCATACTAGCTTGTGTGTAGCCAATAGCACTGGTGTGGACCAGTGTGCAACAAATTCACAAGTGCAGAATGAATTCCTCATTAGAAGCCCATAAAACAAAGAGAGGAACAGGGATGCAACGCTCCTTACACAAGACAGCATTGGGAAGTAATCGCTGCACAGGGCATGGCACTGGTTACCAGTGCAAGAGCTGCTGTAGTCTGGATAAGGCAGCAGAGAAGGTGAGTTGGCAGGTGGAGCTCCAGGAGTAAGGAATGGGTAAGTGAAATGGCAGTAAAATGACAGCGTGGGTCACGTTTAGCAATGATGTACTTGATAGCAGAAGAATGTGGAGACCCTGTGTGGAGGGCAAGACAAACCATCCATGGCATGTTATCACACTGTGTGTGATAGCCACATACAAGGAAACTCCCCTGTGGTCATGTATGTATGTAGAACCCACTGCAGCCCAGTTTGCTGCATTGGCCATGTCCAGAGTTTTCCTGGCTATCCTAATCCTGCTCCTTAGAAGGTCCAGGGGATTAGAGAGGCTGTGCATTCAGCAAGCATCCAGTTGATGGTTGAGTTGCTGATTTCACTGTGCAGGTCAATAGCATGGTGACACATCACACACAGAACCTCTAACAATGTGAATGGAGCAACTAGCCTCACATGGAAAGCAAATTCCAGAGACGGGCTGTGCACCAGCAATGCCTGCTAACTGCTGTGGTGTCATTGTGGCCTCATCACTCAGATCAGCCATCCACCACGCAAACCATGTGACCTATAACTACAGCACCATGGAGCAGTGAATGACTGTACCATGTCTGTGCATCAACCAGCATGTGGTCCAGCACCTGTGCAGTACAAGCGATGTGATATGTGCAGAGAGGTAACCAGATGAGCCAGGCACTGTCTTAGGCCATCAGCCACAAGCTCATCATGGAGATCAGAAGACATAAGAGCACATTCTAGTGTGGTGTTTCTCAAAGTCGTCCACGGAACCACTCTGAGAAACTTGCTAACTGGCCGCTCCAGTTTGTTTACTTACAAACGGTTTGTCAGCACCTGCTCACAATGATGAATATGATCAGGACACTAGAACAGTGTGTCTCAAAGTGGTCTGCAGATCCACTCTGAGAAACCTGCTAACTAGCCGCTTCAGTTTGTTTACTTATTGGCTTCTCAGCCCCGGAGCCTCACAGTTCCTATTGGCTCTGGTTTGCCATTTGTGCCAAGGGACGCCATGAAAAGCAGTGGCTTACCCACGCCGCTTCCTGCAGCTCTCCTTGGCTGCAAACAGCGAAATGAAGCCAATGGAAGCCGTGAGGCTCCGGGGCTGCGGAGACGATAAGTAAACAAACTGGAGCGGCTAGTTAGCAGGTTTCTCAGAGTGGATCTGCAGACCACTTTGAGACACACTGTTCTAGTGTCCTGATCATATTCATCATTGTGAGCAGGTGCTGACATAGGACTTACATGTACTCCTATGCGCCCTTCCCCCCCCCCCCCCCCCCCCCCGAACAAGAGCCTGGGACAACTTTCTATGAGACTTTCCATGCACGTTTTAAAATATACTCTGGGAAGGGAACCCTGGGGTGCAGTTTCAGCAACATTTTCATCTACCACACTTCCTTTTCGTTTACATTGCTTTCTCTGTGTGCGGAATGTGAAATCATGTGGCTTAGACCATCCATCATTGGAGCCGTACTCCAGTGTTTGGTATATTGCTCTTCAGTTCTTAGTGCCCAGTTACAATTTCTGCCTATTCACTCAGACAGCTGATGGAAAGAGAAGCCCTGTTCCACGGGGAAGAAAACCAGCTCTGCCTCTCTAGGAGCAGTCATGAGGAAGAAGGCACATATCCTCCTCTTCATCTGCTGCCCCATAAGGAAAGGGGCACTGGTGCATTACATGGTTCTGTTAAGGAAGAACAATAATTAAACTCTCTCTGATGAACATGGTTAATTTCCTATTGTAGTAAGTTGTTGAGACAGCACTTTTTGTCCATTAGCATACTTGCAAGGTTAATGTAGTGTACTTAATAAGATAAATAAAGCTTGTCATGATATTTCAGGCAAACTTTAATGGGTGGAAATTAAACCAAAAAAAATTAGCTTAATGTCTTAACTTTAAGTGGACCAGACAGAATCTTAATTGCTGAGCTGCTGCTGGGTTTTAGGACATCATCTCTTTTCCTCTCAGAAGATGCAATGTAGTGTACTTCATGGGTTAAATGAGGCTGCCATGGCCTCCAAAGTATGGGTAAGGATCACAATGGAGTCTCAAGTGCTACCTTGCTGCTCAGTTACCACATTCACATTGCTAGATGGGAAGAGAAGTGTGAGGGGAGATTTGATAGCAGCTTTTAACTACCTGAAGGGAGGTTCCAAAGAGAAGGGAGAGAGGCTGTTCTTGGTGACAGATGACAGAATAAGGAGCAATGGTCTCAGGTTGCAGTGGGGGAGGTCTAGGTTGGTGTGATGGACAGGAGGAGTGCTGGCCAGCACTCAGTGACTAACGAGTTAAACTCAAGTAGGTAGCACGGGAGTTGGCAGAGAGCCAGAAAACCAATGGGATACAGTTTTGAAATTTGAATTCTGTAAGATACCTTGCCTGTTTTCTTTGTGGGGGAGTTAAGCCAGGAGTTTATAGAATCATAGAACACTAGAACTGGAAGGGCTCTCGAGAAGCCATCAAGTCCAATCCCTTTCCCTCATGGCAAGACCCAGTACCATTGACCATCTCTGATAGATGTCTATGTAACCTGCTCTTAAATATCTCCAGTGATGGAGATTCCACAACCTATTTATTCCAGTGTTTCACCACCCTAACAGTTAGGAACTTTTTCCTAATTTCCAACCTAAACCTCGGCTGCAGTTTAGGCCCTTTGCTTCTTGTTCTATCCTCAGAGGCCAAGGAGAACAATTTTTCTCCCTCCTCCTTGTGACACCCTTTTAGATACCTGAAAACTGCTATCATGTCCCCTCTCAGTCTTCTCCTTTCCAAACTAAACAAGCCCAATTCTTTCAGTCTTCATTCATAGGTCATGTTCTCTAGACCTTTAATCATTCTTGTTGCTCTTCTCTGGACTTTCTCCAATTTCTCTACATCTTTCTTGAAATGTGGTCCCCAGAACTGGACACAATACTCTAATTGAGGCCTAATTAGTGCAGAGTGGAGCAGAAGAATGACTTCTCATATCTTGAAAAAGAACAGCAGGACTCCCATGTCCAGGCAGGACTACCATGAAAAATTCAGGCAGGACTACCATGCCTCCAAGGAATTCAAGGCATGGAAGTGGACTAAACCAGGAAGGGATTGTGAGAAAATAAAGGGGAAATGTGTATTTAGTCATGATCAGGGCATTTTTCTTTGTTTTGTTCTTTTGATTAAGCTTCTTTGTGTGAATCTATGCCTTCCCTCCCCCATTCACTACCTAAGAGCATACCCAGAGATTTTCTCTGTGTTTTAATTTGTTTTACTCAGTTGCTGTGTAACACCTAACAACCAAGTATGTTTTATCAAGTACATCTTTTTTCTTTTGTGTTAATAAAATCACCCCTTTTAAGACCATGATTTGATTTTTGTGTCCTGGAAAGGAAAAGGAGGTCTGTGTGTGTGTCTGCCTAGCCTGACAGGTCATCTATGAGAGATACAGTTTGTTTTCTTTTGTTTGTTTTTTCAAGCTCCCTTGTGGCAGAAGGGAAGGAAGTCCAAGTGCTTTCTTCCTCGGTTCAAGAAGAAAGTTTTTTTTCTTTTGTTCCACTTGGTGGTGGCAGCTACCCCCCAAAGTCAGTAAATCTGTGACACTGGTGAGTTTTCGTAAGCAGAGCCTATAGAGGAAAGGTATTTAAGGTCTCTTGCGGGCCCCATCTTCTGTGCTTGGAGTTCCAAAGTGAAGAACAGCTCTGACAGGCCCCGTGCCCCAAACCAGACTGAGGGGGAAACAATCCAGGAGCAGGGATAAAGTCAGCATGCAGGAGGGAGAAGGCAGGAAGGTTGAAATGCAGCACACAGGAAAAGGTGGTAGGAATATAGCAGACTGTGCTGGTACTACACCTTCAGTTAAAGGGTTAGATGGGAGGCAGCAGATGCTAGAAGTTTTAATACTGGCACTTTACACCTTTTTAATGTCCCAGTAAAACCATTACCTTAATGTTTTATTTTCCTCTGAATGTCCAAAGGCAGGAAAATATTTGAAAAAAATCCCCATGTAGGATACTGTGGGCCATGGGATGCAATCACAAACCTGTTTCCTACCCGCCAGCCCTGGGCAAATCTCAGATAATCATTAGCAGAGAGTCCTTCTGTTCTTTGTGTTTTCTTTGCCTGGCCTTTTGCAGGCTGGTTGGTTTTTTATGCTTTTTAATAATGTACACTAAAAGCAGCTGCATCCTCAAATAAATGAGGCCAAACTAGTGTGAAGAGAAGATGAGAATTTCCCTGGCTGACAACTCGAGGCTCCTGGTTTTCTAGCGCATACACAGACACCCTCCGTAACAAGGCAACTTTCTCATTATTTCACGTTCAGAAGGGGAGAAGGAAACAGGCCGGTAAACTATAGGCACTTGCTCTATGGTAGATTGACAAATAGATACTACAGGTAGCTAAACACCATAATAGAGGGACAGCAGGAGAGATCAATTCAAGTTGGAGGAAATGATCGATATAATAGAGGGACAGAGAGATAGTGGACACAATTGAAAGATGGACAGAAAGATACAATAGAGGGGAGAAGCAATAGATAAAAAGGAAACACAAATCAGGAAAGAGGGTGGAGGGAAATAGATATAATAGACAGATGGAGAAAGAGATACAATAGAGCAGTGTTTCCCAATTTTATTTGGCTGAGGAACCCTTTTCAGCTTTTCAGAATTTCAAGGAACCCCTAGGTTTGCCAAGGAAAAAAAAGGGAGGGGAGCAGGAGAGAGGGACCCACCAATTCATGAAAATCACATTCCTTCCCCGAGACACCCCCCCCCACCTCTCTTCTGTGAGGCCTCATCTGCTCTGTTCCCCTCCTCTCCATCATTTGCTATCCCCAGCCCTTATACCTGTCTCGACCTAGTGAGAGTGAGGTGTGGGGTGGGAATGAGGGATTTGGGTGTGGGAAGGGGTAAGAAGTACAAGCTCTGGGAGGGAATTTGGATGCAGGAGAAGGGGCTGTTGGCTCGGGGAGGAGGCTCTAGGCTGGGGAGTGTTGGGCTCAGGTGGAAGGTTGGGGTGCTGACCAAGCCAGGGCTTGTGGATGTGAGGGTTTGGGAGTTTGGGCTGGATATGTGAGGGACTCATGTCAAGAAGGTTGTGAGTATGATGGGCTCAGGACACAGATTTGTGATGTGTGGATGGTGGAGGAATGTTGTGGCAGAAGACTGAGGATGTGGGGATGCAGGAGTGTGGGGATGTAAGAGGCTCAGGACAGGGGGTTCCAGTGTATGATAGGCTCAGATTTGGGGTCAGGTGGTGCAGGATTGTTATGATGCTGCAGTGAAATGGGGGTTTGGTCCCAATTGGGGGCTTGTTGGCCAGGCTTCATTTTTAAATAAAATATTATGTCAAACTCAAAAGGTTTTAGCATTGTCTTTATATATGAGAGGGGTGAGGAACCTGTTTTGAGTCAAAGGTCACTGACCCACAGAAAAGTCAGTTGGGGCCACACAAGTGAGATGCAAAAAACAAAAAAAAAAGCTCCTCCAAAAAACCCCCAAGACTCACTGTTGTGGTCCCAAATGTGCTGGTGGGGGTACGGGACAGAGTGCTAGTGGGTGCTGGGGCTGGGGAGAGGGTGCTGCTGGGTGGAAGGATGCTGGCTCAGGTGGTGGGATGCTGGGGCAAGGTGCTGGGGTCAGGGACATGGTCCTGCTGGGCACTAGGGTGACTGGCAGGGTGCTGGGACAAGGATCAGGGTGCTGCTGAGTCTTGGGGTATGAGGCAAGGTGCTGGGGCCAGGGCGGTGCTAGGGTGGATGGCAGGGCTGCCAAGGAGCGGGATAGGGATGGGGTGCAGGATCTGGGAAGGAGGTGGGGGACGGAAGGGAGCAAGGTCTGGGTGGTAGGTAGGGTGCAGAAGCAAGTTGGGGGTAGGGTGTCTGGCTACGAGGGAGAGTGCAAGGAGCGGACTTGGATAGGAGTTGGACCTTCGTGATCTGGCACCCTCTGGCCCTGACTGGTCCCAGATGAGGAATTTTTGGACCAGGGGAGGTCATTTCAGGGCTCCTGGTTTCCCCCGTCCCCCGTCCCCACTAGGCTTCTTTGCACCTCTATCCCCTGCAACCCAACTGAGCTGCCCGCCCCTGCTAGTTCCCTGCACCTCCCCCAAAACCATCCCCCACAATCCAAGGGAGCGCATCACCAGTTCCCTGCAGCTCCTCACAGCCCAGCTGAGCTGCCCATCTTTTCTGCATGCCCTCCCCCATCCACCTCAGCCCAGCTGAGCCCTGCACTGGTTCCCTGCATGCCTCCCCCACAGCACAGCTGAGCCACTGGTTCCCTGCACCTCCTCCAAGCCCCACAAAACTGCTGAGCCAAGTGCCAATTCCCTGCCCCTCCCTCCCCTTGAGTCTAGCCCCGGTTCCCGGCACCTCCCTCCTCCTGCAGCCAAACTGAGCTCTGAGCTACACACACACACCCCCAACCCCACCCCACAGCCCAACCCAGTCCAGCTCCCCGGACCTCCCCACTCTGCAACTCAGCTGAGCTTAATTTCCCTGCACCTTCCCCCAAACCATGCAGACATGCTGAGCCAGCGCTGATTCCCTGCCTCTGCCTTCCTCCCTCCCTTTGGCTGTGTCTACACTGGCACAATCTTGCGCCAAAATTTGCTGCCTGTCTACGCTGGCCATGTGTTCTTGCGCAAGTACACTGTCAGTCTCATTTATGAAATCAGGGCTTCTTGCGCAAGAACTACGATGCTCCCGCTCTGGAATAAGCCCTTTTGCGCAACTATTCTTGCGGAAGAGGCCAGTGTAGACAGGCAACATGAATTTCTTGCGCAAGAAAGCCCTATGGCTAAAATGGCCATCGGCACTTTCTTGGGCAAGAGAGCGTCTACACTGCCATAGACGCTCTTGTGCAAAAGCACAGCTCGCACATGGCAGTGTGGATGTGTTCTTGCACAAGAACTCTTGCACAAGATGTTCTTGTGCAAGAAACAACCAGTGTAGACATAGCCTAAGAGTTTCCTCAGATGAGCAAAATGAATTTTGTGTTCTGCACCAGTACTGAGTTCATGTGGCTTGTTTGGATGTGCTACCCAAGTTATTAATAAATATTTTTAAACCTCTACCTTTTCCCTCTGCTGCAATGTCTCCTCCCCTTGCTCCATCAGCTCCCCTGGTGCCTGCTGCACCCCCACTCCGCACCCTCCTCTGCTGTCCTCACTCCTGCTCTTCTCACTGTCCTCATCCCTCCTGCAACCTCCCCCACTTCACCTGCCCTTCTCTCCTCCAGTAGCCCCATTCTGATCATGTGAGCTACCCCTCCTCACCCCCTCTTCTAACACCTCCCTCTACAAACCTGCCCTGCGTCTCTCCTCTGGTGCTGGTCCCTCCCCTGCAGGTATCTGCCCTTCTGCTTCACCCCCAGAATCCCTTGGCACCTGCACCTTCCCTTACCCCTGCACCCTCCTGGTGCGTCACCCTTCCCTCACTTCCCCTGCCCCCTTTTTCCCTGATGCCCACCCCTCACCACCCTCTGCCCCCATTCCCCTCATGCCCCATGCCCTCACACATGACTTGCTACATCCCGGCCTTCCTCATGCCCACCCCTTCTTTCAAGCCTTCTCCCAGCACTTCCCCTCACCCCTCTAGCCCCCAATGCCCTTATCCTGTCCCCTCCCAGCATCACCCTCTCCCCCTCCCACTGACACCTCCCCTCCTGCCCTTTTCCTCATTGTCTGCACTTGGCCCCCTGGCATTTGTCTCTCCTCCACCCGTGTCCATTTGGTGCCTTCCCCTTCCCCTCCGTACAAGCACCTTCCTCTCCCAGCCCTTCCCCTTTCCCTCTGCACAATCCCCTCCCCCTCCCTTTCCCTCTCCCTCTCCCGTACCTTCTGCCTTCCACTTTGCGGGGCCGGAGTCTGTGCTCTGTCCCCAGACTCCAAACCCGCAACTCAGCCATGTGGCACTATACAGCACCCAGCAGGTTTAAAATCCCGGGCCATGATGTTACGTCACGTCCGGGTGTGTCCCCATCCACTGGTTTGAGCGTGCTGCGCAGGGCAGCAGCAGCCAGCAAGGGGGAGCTCAGTGAAGGTTGTGCATGACAGGGCCAGGGCCGGGACAGGGGAGAGACACTCTGGGGCCGGGGTGGGAGGATGTGCGAGGGGGAAGGGGAGTCAGGACCTGCTCCAGCTCCAAATATTGCTGGAGCATGAGCACCACAAGCCCACATAACTCGCCCCCCATGCCTCTGCCGGCCAGCTGGCTTTCTCTCTCTTTTTCAGAGAGGACGGGGGAGCGCCGGCTCCTCGCGGAACCCCTCATTTTGCTCCGCGGAACCCCAGGGTTCCCCGGAGCACCAATTGGGAAACACTGCAGTAGAGGGACAAAGGAATAGATACAGCAAGGAGGATGGACAGATAGGTACAGTGGATGGACAAAGAAATAATAGTTGTTATAGCAAAAAGATGGCCAGATAGAGGGGTGGAGGAATAGGTAGCTACAGCTGGTAGATTGATTTTGTGGTTAGCTATATTGCAGGTCAAACACAAGCGTCACACCCCAGTGCCTCCACGTCATTCCTCTTTCCACCTCCCTGTCAGCCCCCCTGCAGTATCCTGGGCTATGTCTAGACTGCAGGCTTCTTTCGAAGCGGATCTTTCGAAAGAGCAATCCGCTTTTTCGAAAGAGAGCACCCAGCGAGTCTGGATGCTCTCTTTTGAAGAAGCCCTTTTTACATTGAAGAACGCCTTCTTTCGAAAGAGGAACTTTCGAAAGAAGGCGTTCTTCCTCGTGAAACGAGGTTTACCGCCATCGAAAGAAAAGCCACGTTCTTTCGAAATTATTTCGAAAGAACGCGGCTTGAGTCTGGACGCAGGGGAAGTTTTTTCGGGAAAAGGCTACTTTTCCCGAAAAAACCCCTGAGTCTGGACACGGCCCTGGATATTTCAGCCAGAGCCCCATGCAGATTTGGTATTGGTGCAGAAACTCTATCCGCCCCAGGGTGGGACAAGCATCAGGGCAATCAGCTCTCAGCCTCTACCACTGTCCCAGTGAACCTTGGCTAAAGCCAACTTTAAAGAGCTAACTGCTCTGAATGGTATCAGTTCACTTCCTAGAGCCTCGTCTTTCATTGCTCACTCCTGGGCCTCTTCGGAATCATGTCTGTGACGGGACTGTTCTCTTGGGTGACAAGTGTTCTGAGCCAGGAAAATGTAACCCTGATGCCAGTGTGCTATGCAAATTTGGGGCAAGTTGCATCCCCACTCTGTGCCTCAGTTTTCACATCTGGAAAATGGGGATAATACTAATGTACCATACAGGAGTGTTAGGGGGAGTAACTGGTGAATTTTTAAAAAGTATTTTTCAGATGGCAAACATTTGATGGCTAGTCTCTCAAAGCATTTGTGTCAATCTCATCCCTGTACCATCTGATTCATCAGGTTGTCAGCTTTGGGTAGCACTGTGGTCAGAAAAAATTCACTCCTTCCCTCATAATCCCCATAAACTGCATTTGACAACTGATTCTAGTGCATTTTTTAGAATTTTCACCTTAAAGCATCAGCCACTGGGCCCTGCCGGATCCAGGATATAGGACTTGATGGACACAGCATGGTCGTTCCTGCATGCTAAGATTATCAGACTCTTGCATCTTGTCAGAAAAAAACAAAACTCCCAGCTGAGATACAGTTGTCATCTTCTAAAGTGATGGGAAATAGCTATTAACATGAGACTCTCTTAGCACAGCCGTGCAGCAGCCTGCTATTGCCTTGTAGCGTCCAATTAAATAACAAAACAAAAACAGGCCTCCCACTCCTTTGGAGCTGATTGTTCTCTCGCCACCTGGGGTGCCAGAAATGGTGGTATTTACAACTTCAAAACTGTTCTCTTTCCAGCTCCAAACTCCCCACCAGCCCCCACTGGAGGCAGGGGCACTGGAAAAAGCTTTTGGAGCAGCATGGGTGACAGCCAAGGTAGGATATATTGAGGCGCCCCAGGCCTGATGCAGGGGAGGGTTTTAATGTGGCAGCTGGCAGAGAAGGGAATATCGGGAGGTGGCAGCTAGCAGCAAGCTCTGTCTGCAGCACAAGTGCCAGAAGCTGATGAGCTTTTACATGTGGGATGAGCTCCCCCTTCCAGCATCCTATGGCTTTGAGCTATTCTATTATTGCATCTCTCTGCCGGGCTACTGCATCTCACTGCACCTCTGTGTCTCTCTCCTGTCTTCACTTTTTCTCTGCACTTGTTCTCCAATGTACTGGCTAGCCATCTCTCACCTTCCTCTCTGTTTGTCAAGCCTTTCTGCCTGCCCCATCTGGTCTCACTCTTCCTCTAATCATTCCCTGTGAGTGATGTTATTCTGGCTGAGGAATGCCGATAAGCAAGGATAGGGAGAGATGCAGTAGCTGTAGATGGCCTTAGGCTGTTAACCAGAGGTTCAAACTGGAGAAGTCCCCGTGTGCCTGGGGGGGAGGGAGAAAGAGGTTTTGGATCTTACTTCATTGAGACCAGAGTGTCTTCATCCCTTACGTAGGTACATAAGGTGGGGTAAGAGGAAACTTCCCCTCATTCGTGCACCAATTGCAATCCCTAAATTCAAGGGGCTATAGCATTTCTTCCCTCAGTGCACTTCTGGGAGTGAACTGCAGCCCAAAGAAACAGCCCCCTGTCCCCACTGGCCTGTGGGGTAGGTTGGATACACCAGGGAAGCAAAGGATATCCTCTTAAAATAGATGTGTCTATGAGGACGGCCCCTTCCCCAGCTTCTCTTGGAGCGGTGCCACTGCACATTGCTCATTCCCCTGGGCTGTGGCTAAATGGCACAAACAAACCCTTAGCAGTATTCCCCCGCTCAAATCACCACAGAAGATTAAGCTTTAAAATTGGTCTTTTAAGGGGAAAACAATACTGCCTGCCTGCATCAGCACTGCACCGTTGGAGCAGGCCTCCTCTGGGCACTCTCCGTCACAAGGCCTGCACCCAGATCAATACAAATACTCAGCTCTGCTAAAGAAAGGTTAAGTCTGGAATAGCAGAGGGGGCTGCAGAGCAGGAGTGAGGGGCACAGGTAGGGCTGTGTGGGGAGCCCAGGGCTGGAACAGCAGGGGGGCAGCAGGGAAGTGAGGGGCACTGGCAGAGCTGTGTGGGGAGCCCAGGGCTGGAATAGCAGGGGGTTGCAGAGCAGGAGTGAGGGGCACAGGCAGAGCTGTGTGGGGAGCCCAGGGCTGGAACAGCAGGGGGGCAGCAGGGAAGTGAGGGGCACTGGCAGAGCTGTGTGGGGAGCCCAGGGCTGGAACAGCAGGGGGGCTGCAGGGAAGTGTGGGGCACTGGCAGAGCTGTGTGGGGAGCCCAGGCCGGGAATAGCAGGGGAACTGCAGGGCAGGGCTGAGGGGCACTGTCACGACTTTGTAGGGAGCCCATGGCTGGAATAGCAAGGGGCTGCAGGGCAGGAGTAAGGAGCACTGGCAGGGCTCTTGGGGGAGCCCAGGGCTGAAATAGGGAGTAAGAGGCATTGGTTAGAGCTGGATAAGGACCTTTGTGCAAGTTGTCCAGTTCATTCCATCCTGCATTTTTGGTCCCTTACTTTCACGGGCTCCAAAATGCTTTAATAAACAAAACCCAGAGCAAATGCAAATGTGTGCATTGCTGCAAATTGGGAAAGGGAAAGTGGTGAGAGTGTTGTGTATTGTGGATCTTCTTGTACATATAAACTTCACATCTAAGGGAAGCACAGAAAGCTTCAGGATAAGTCCTTGGAAGAGTTTCAGGATCAGCAACAAGGCAATGAGTGACACTCAGTGACTTCTGTCACATGCTAGCTTCCGATTTTTCACTTCAGCATGAATCTATAATGGCTCTCTTAGCTATTCTGGACTCTCACTGGAGAGCCTGAATGCTGAATATGTCTCCTTCATTTTAAGGTGGGTTGTCTTTTTTCTCTTTAAATATTAGGTGTTGTGCCATTATTTTAATGCTGCAAAAGTGTCCCATCTGATAGTGTTAGAAGCGGAAGTGCTGTATTGATTCCACAAGCCTCTCCTACACCACTATTAGGGAGAGCATAGTGGGCATCCTTGTGATAGAGGGCCAAATTCATCCCTGGTATCACTCCAGTAAAATCAACATCTCACATCCACCCTTTTCTTGTTCCACTGTAAACAACCAATTTACACCTAGGATGAATATGGCCCTGGGTGTTCCCACCTGCAATGCAAGGAACTGTCTTGTGTGCACATTGCAGTTGCTTTGTCAGACTGCAGTGCAGGCAGAGATGTCATCCTGAAGTTGGGAAATCTTCCTTAAGGGAGGCCCTCATCCCTTCTGGGACTGAGCATTGGAAACCTCCTGACTTTTTGGTGTGTCAGATGCAGTGATAGTCTCAGGATCCATTTATAACTGAGGTCATAGAGCAGAAACCCCAGGAGGGGAACACTCCCTCACTCCCAACCCCAAATGATTGGCATCAAAATTGGTGCAAGCATCGGGCGTAGATGGAAAAATGAGCAGGTGTTTTTATAGATTCAAAATGATAGTTTTATGTTCTGAAATGAAGGCCAGTTGGAGAGAACAATACTGCATGGATTTCAAAAGACTTCATGTATCCCTATGCTAAAGAGCCTTTTTTCCCCCTCTTGTTCAAACCCTGATGCCTTTGGTATCTCAGATTAGAGCAGATTTTGACTTGCCTGGTTGTCAGAGTATCTAGAGAAGTAGCAGCTAGAGTTTTTATACTATTGAGGTCAACTTTTTTCTGAAGCTTCCATTATCCAGGCAGGAAAGGACTCCAAACTGCCCAACCAGCTCCTGGAGCAGAGAGCAAGCTCCCAACTACCTTCATTTTGTGTCTCATGTCACTTGCACACACAGAGGGTATGTCTACACTACAATGTTAGTTTGAACTAACGGACGTTAGTTCGAACTAACATTCATAGGCGCTACACTAGCGCTCCGCTAGTTCGAATTTGAATCGAACTAGCGGAGCGCTTAGTTCGAACTAGGAAAACCTCATTTTACGAGGATTAAGCCTAGTTCAAACTTACTAGTTCGAATTAAGGGGTGAGTAGCCCCTTAATTCGAACTAGTGGGAGGCTAGCCCTCCCCAGGTTTCCCTGGTGGCCACTCCGGCCAACACCAGGGAAACTTTATGCCCCCCTCCCGGCCCCGGACCCCTTACAGGGGCACGGGCTGGCTACGGTGCCCGTGCCAGGTGCAAGCCTGCCAGCACCCAGCCAGCAGACCCTGCACCTGGCACGGCACAGAGCCACCCACCCGATGTCCTCCAGCCCACCCCCTCTTCCCGGGACCAGGCTGGCGGCTCCCGGGAGCTTGCCCGGGACCGCAAGAGGCGGGCACCTTCCTGGGCTAGTGCGGACATCGTGGACCTCGTCCACGATCTCCGCACTAGGCACAGGAAAGTGGCCGTCTAGGGCAGGAGAGCTGCCAGCCTGGCCACCCAGGAGCAGGTGTGCATGAAAATCAAGGGGGTCCACTGAGACCCCCGACCCTGATCCCTGAGCTTACAATGGCCATCCTGGGTCAGACCAAAGGTCCATCTAGCCCAGTAGCCTCTCTGCCAACAGCGGCCAACCCTAGGAACCCTGGAGGGGATGGACCGAAGACAGTGACCAAGCCATTTGTCTTGTGCCATCCCTCTCCAGCCTTCCACAAACTTTGGGCAGGGACACCACTCCTACCCCCTGGCTGAGACTACTCCATGGACCCAACCTCCATGACTTGATCTCACTTCCCTTTAAACTCTGTTCTAGTTGTAGCCTTCACAGCCTCCTGCAGCAAGGAGTTCCACAGGTTCCATTTGCTTTCTGAAGAACAACTTTCTCTTACTAGTTTCAAGCCTGCTACCCATTCCTTTCCTTTGGTGTCCTCTAGTCCTTCTTTATGGGAACTCATGAAGAACTTTTCTGTGTGCACCCTCTCCATCCAACCCCTGCTTTTAGAGACCTCTATCCTGTCCCCGCTCCATCTCCTCTTTTCTAAGCTGAACAGTCCCAGTCTCTGTAGCCTCTCTTCATCTGGGACCTGTTCCCAACCCCTGATCATGTTAGTTGCCCTCCCCTCTCCCAGCCTTTCACTTCCCCTCTCCCACCTCCTTTTCCCAGTCTCCCCCAGTTTTGTTCAATAAAGACAGAGTCAATGTTGGAAGAAACGTTATCTTTATTTTGTACATCAATAAGAAGGGGGGCTAGGGAAGGGTAAGTGGAAGGAGGTGAGGGAGGAATGGGGTACGAGCCCCCGATGGGGAGGACCGGGCTGGCTCTGCAGGCTTCTGGGGGTGGAAGCTCTCCTGCAGCCCCCCAATTGCCCCCTCTCCCCAGATGGCAGCCTGCGGCAAGTGCAGCCGGGCTGATGGCCGAGTGGTGTGATGTGCCCAGTGTGGGTACTCCGGGCACTCCAAGCCAGGACTGCTTTGCAAGCGGGGCACCCCTGAGAACTGTCTGTCCGGGGTGGGGGTTGGGACCCTTTAAGCGCAGCCCTCGGCTAGCCTGACACAGCATCTCCACGCTCTAAGTCCTCCTCTGATGCCCTGCCTGCACTGCTTCCGGCCATCCTTAAGTCCTGTTCAGGGTCCACTCAATGTGGACTTGCTAGTTCGAATTAGCAAAACGCTAATTCTAACTAGTTTTTAGTTCTAGATGCATTAGTTCGAATTAGCTTAGTTCGAATTAACTAATTCAAACTAAGTTAGTTCGAACTAACTCTGTAGTGTAGACATACCCAGAGAGATTAAGGTTCCAGGGATCAAGCCATGGTGGAGTAAGGGTGCCCAGAAGTGAGTCAAAAATGAATTGAGATGTTTTGGGAGGCAAGATTAAAGAAGCCATGGGGAAGAGTCGATCACTGATTATGGGAGTCTAGAGGACTTAAGTTTCTCCAGAGATTCCAAAATATTGTATTGGTTATCCTGGTCTCCCGTTACTTTTAAACCAACCATGTTTCACACAAGCATGTGTTCTCTCACACATGTGTGCATGCACACATGGTGACACATGTCCCTACATGTCTTTGAGTCCTGTCTCCAGCTTTTACTAATACAAATGCATGTTTATCTCTGTTAGCCCTGCAATGTCACTAGAGCTAGGAGAACATGAGACAGATTCCATTCTGCCTTGTGCATCAGCAATAGAATTGTCAGTTGAATTCCAATGGCAGAATTCTCCTGGCTGAGAATGATGCATGAGGTTAAAGACCTGGGTGAATTCTCAGATCACAAGGGGGAAATGTGTGTTGCTGGTATTTGGAAAAAGCATCCTCTGACTTAAAAATGAGTAAATTGTCTATGGAATCACCAGGAGAATATAGATTCTCCTCCACGCCCGCACATAATGTCATTCTTACAGACTCACTCTTCTGGCCATAATCAGATTTTTAAAAGGAGCTAGAATGGAGTTCTGATGCCTTTAAAGGACAAAGGTATTCTGTGCTGATGAAATCCTTGGACTAGGTGGGTTTGGAAAGATGGAGTCATGCTGTTCATAAGTGTAATACTTTCCAAAAATAGATTTTAATGGTAATGCACCAGGCTTTAGTAAATGTACCCAGTGTTCGTCAGTGCGATACATCATGCTGAGAATACCCACTGTCAGGAAATCAGGACCCTATGGACAGAAGTGATCTTTCTGTAGATAATCATAGGAGAAAAGTTTCTGCCTTCTGTTGCCCAGGTGGAGCAGACTCCACTTATAAATTCTCCCCTCTGAGCACAGATTATACAGTCAACCAGCTTAAATCACGGACCTCATATATCTTCTAGCTAAATGCATTGCAGCATATTTCACAGAATTGCTGGGCGCATGGAAACTAACTCCCATTTGAAGAACTGAGTTCCTAAAATAATAGTTTTGGTTTAAATAAGGTCCCTACCATAAAACCATAAACTTCCTTATGTTAAAAATCTTAGAGGGATGGACATGTTAGTCTGTACTGGCAAAAACAAGAAAAAGTCTTGTGATACCTTAGCAATGCCCCTCTGCCATGTATATTGCCAAACCAGAAAGTCTCTGTGACAAAAGATAAATGGACACAAATCAGACATCAGGAATGGTAACACACACAAACCTGTAGGGAAACATTTTAACTTCCCTGAACATGAAGTAATGGATTTGAAAGTAGCCATCCTTCTACAAAAGAATTTCAGAAAACAGTTACAAAGGGAGATAGCTGAGCTGGAATTCTTTTTCAAATTCAACACTATCAACTTAGGAAAGAGTAAGGATCTCAACTGGTTAATGCATTACAAAGGCAATTTCCCCTCTGTGGATAGTCACATCTCTACACCAAACACTATCAATGGCCCACCTTGACTTGATTAGCTTCATTAACACAAACAATTTCTTCCTTATGTCTCACCCCTGCTTCTGTAACTTCTACTCCAATTCATCTGATGAATTGGGTTTTACTCACAAAAGCTTATGCCCTAATAAATCTATTGGGTCTCGAAGGCTATGTCTACACAGCAGCATTATTTCAGAATAACTAACCTTATTCTGCAATAAGAAAGAGCATGTCTATACTGCCAGCCGTTATTTCAAAATAATGATGAGCTGGAGGACTTCTTACTCTGACTCCTGTAACCCTCATTTTACAAAGAGCAAGGGAAGTCAGAGGGAGAGTGTAAAAGCCGAGTTAAGTTATTTTGACTTCAGCTCCACAATTGACATAGCTCAAGTTGCATAGCTTAATTTAACTTTTTCCCTACTGTGTAGCTATGTGCCCTAGGGGGCCATAGGAGTCCTCATTGTTTTTCCCTATGTTAAGTAATTCATGAGATCATCTCCAAAGCTGTTAGCAAACACATCTGGAATTAGATCTCTAACTGGCCGTCAGCCACAGACGATCTGCCTTGCATTTCTAAAACACCTGACACCACAGTATTTGACTTTGTTTACATCAGCAAGTGATTAGGATTCATGATGAAGGTAGGACCTGAGTTCTCCCCATTTTTTGCTGTTAGCTGCTGGTTGCCATCTCTCAGGTGAACACAGGCAATGCTTGCTTCAGCTCCACCTGGTGGGGAAAGGCTATGTGAAGGGATGGCTTTTCAAGTGTACAAGGCTCGTCCTTAGCCTGATTGCCAGTAGGGAGTTCTACATCCCAAACCAAAAATCCATATCTTTTATCTTTTTTCCCATGAAGTCTGTATTAGTGCTTAAAGAGTGTAACCCAATGTAGGGGTTGAAGGTCCACACCCCTTAGTATTCTCCTTGATCAGCGTAGGTTCTTAACACTTCTCGCTAGTACCGTTCAGACATGAGATGTGCCTGAGACCCTGGTTTGCGGGGAATAGGGGGGTCCGGGCCCGCCCTCTCTCCTGGACCCCAGCCCAGGGCCCTGAGGACAAGTTTGTGCGGACCTGTCCAACTGGTGGGGCCAATGCCCGAAACTCACCGGTTCACCGACTCCACGCCCCGCCCTGGGCTACTTCCTACCCCCCCTTACCTTCCCACCGAACCCCATTCTTCCCGTGAACCCTGTCCCCAACTCCGTTTTCCCGAGCGTCCCCTCTCTCAGCCCGTGCTGCCATGCTTTTCAGCTTCTGCAGTCTCTCCTCCTCTGCCTCTGTTGTCTCTCCTCTCCCAAGCCTCCGCTGAATCTCCTCTCCCCAAGCCTCTGCTGACTCTGGGCTTAAATGTCCCGCGCCAGCATTCCTGACGCATGACGTCAACCACTGCGCACGTCATGCCTTCAGTTCCCCCCGCCTGGCTCCGGCATGCCGGCTGACATCCCGCTCCAGCCCAACCCCTGCCTGTGCGGTGGCAGTGGTGCAAGGACCGCACGCCGTTCGTGCGTCCCGGGCTGCCCCCAGGAGCATGAAGGCGACCGTGGGTGCAGTGCGGGGCGGGTCCGCTTCCGCGGGGTGCAGGCGGCTCGCCTCGTCACACCCAGCAATGGTCAAACTAAGCTAGCGAGTGGGCTGCATTAGGGCCCCTCCTTCCTCTCAATGGACTGCAAGATTGTCATCACCAAGACTATAACCTGGGACAGGGTAGTTTTGCTACCTGCACTTCTGTACCTAGAATTTGTGGGACCCATAATAGCGCTTTGGTTGGATGTAGAGGGAGTGCGTGGCTCTGACAGTCAATGTTGTGTGCAATCAGCACACTCCTCACTTCATGTGTTCTCACTTTATGTGTGTGTCCCTTTTAGCAATACTAGTAGGGAAAAAAATACGGATGGAAATCAGCATAATCTGACAACACTGTGCATGGACAGCGGTAAACAAAATGTCTCATGGGCCACACACAGAATCCTGAAGTGCCGCATGTGGCCCTCAGGCCACAGGTTGCCTACCCCTGGTGTACACGGTTTAGTATTAATATGTGTCATATCCCTTTGTTATGGCCTTTAGCGGGAGGTGAGTGCCTTGGCTGGAGAGGAAAGGCATTTCACCAGTATGGCAGAGCATGAACGATTTTAAAACATTGTGTATAAGAATACAGTTCTAAGCTGCCCTGGAAGACACGGAACAGAGTGCACAGGGCCAAGGCGCCTGTTGAAGGATTGGTTTATAGAGCTTATACCGAGAGTAATTCAAACATTAGAGTGGGTAGTGCCAGCGCTGTACATCTGAGTACAGTAGGATAGTCTGGTGTTATGCATTCCTGACCTGTGTAACAGTGGTTGCTCCTGTGGTCAGAGCAGGGATTTGGCAGTAAAACGGCCAATGTTCTATTTCCAGCATTGCTTCTGCCTTGCTGGGTGATCTTGGACAAGTTCCTTCCCCACTCTGTGCAACTGAGATAAGGATGCACATGCTTCTGTGTAAAGTACTTAGAGGCTGACAGATGGAAAACTGAACCCTATTGTACTAAGGAGGCTAAGAAATGGGTAATTGACTAATTGTGTACTCAAGACAATTTGTATAAAGTACACGACTAGTCAATAAGGGGTCCCGCTGTGACTCTGCAGTTTTAAATGTAGGAGGAGCTGGGTGCACAGACAGCCTGGCTCTGATTATGTTTGCAGAGCTGCAGCAGGGATAGGTCCAGGACTCAGAAGTCCCAGCTTGCGCCAGGTCCAGAACCACTGCGCCTCTGCTTTTTAAATGTAGTAAGAGCCACCCAGAGCCACAGAAGGAAACCCAGTGCAAGCCGGGGTTGCTGAATACTGGCTTGGGGTAGGTTCCAGACCTACCACTGCTTCAGCTCTGCCTTTTACATGTAGCAAGAAATGTCTGGCTTTTACTACATTTAAAAGGCAAAGCTGCAGCAGGGTAGGTCCAGGTCCTGGCAGCCCTGGCATGCACCAGATTCCTGACTGCTGTGCCTCTGGCCCTTCTGCCCTGCACCATGGAGACAGTGCTGGGGGGGACTGGCTTTTAAGCCAGCTCCCCACAGCATCAGCTCCTGCTTCCCACCTCCCATTTCTGCCTCTGATATATAGGCAGCAAGGGTTGGGGGTGGGGAGTGAGTAGTTGACTCAACTACTCTTTTACATCCCTAATTTGTACCTACCTTTTCTGAAGTCTTGGCCTGCTTCTGCAACCACTGAAGTCAATGGCAAAACTCTCTGAGAATCAGGAACTTCTTAAAAATTAAATACATAAAAATCAGCACTTGCTAGATCTGAGGAGTTGCTGTGATTCCATGTGAAGCAAATAGCTAAATAGCCCCTCTTTTTAATCAAGAGTTGAACTAACCCCCCAGATCTGAATGTTTGGGTTCCCAAGGTGGCTGGGATGAGATTCCAGTGATGGTTCAGAGCAGCATTCAGCATATTGGCATTCACATCCCAGGGTGCAAATGGGAAGGTGTCAAGAGTGGCCTGAAGAATGGAGCAGAAGGACCAACCTGTTCTTTTAATAACACAATTACTATGCAATTATCCTGGCCCTCCGCCATGATGGGGTAGTAATCACAAGATCAGAATGTGACAGATAATTGAGACTTGGAACAATTCTGATCCCCTTTTAATTTAATTTAATTTTTATTTTTTACCACTGCCTCAGTTTGGCAGGGGCTTGTTAACTCTTTATGTCTTTCTATTCTTTTTTTTAAGTCATCTGCATTCAATTCTCTTGAGAGCGGTGAAAAGAAATCAAAGTGCTTTTGTGAGTTGTGACAGAGCAGTGCAAATAGATTGATTAAAAACAGTTTCTTTTTTTAATTTAAACAGAACAGAGATTTGTGGGTAATGTGCATAATACTTACTCTGTGGTAACAAGCTCACAGTGGGAAGAAAGGAAGAGAGAGTACAAAAAAGAGGGAGAAATATGAACGTGTGGCCACTGTTATTCTGTTTTTAAATGCAAGATTGATTTTACATTTTCCCGGCATGTCAGTTTCATTACTGGCAAATTAATCCTCCTCTTGGTAGCCTGAAGCTTCTTTCTGTAGTTTCTCATAAAATAGATTCTGGTATGTTACCAAATCCTAAACAGGGAATTCAGAGCTTGGTTACATGAAAAGTAGCTCCAGTCTAACGAAAGTTTTGAAACTAATTTAAATAGATTGGTGCGAAAGGTTGGCTGTATGTGGACATTGTTATCTGGGATTAGCTGAAGTTGGCTAGGAAACTGTGATGAATGGGAGGGGTACTACTTTTTTCTGGACATGCTAGCCATTCAGTTAACTAAATTGCCTGTACAAGTTAAAATCATAGACAGTGGGTCCAAGAGAGTCTCCAGGGAAGCAGGAAGTGTTGGCAGGAAGCCAGGAGAGCCAATGAAAACAGAGTGTGGGTTTTTGAAGCACTGATCCTCCTGTGGCAGTCTTTGTGTAATAGAGCTGGGCGAGACGAAACATTCCCTGTTCTACTCACATATCTGTTGTTCCAAGGCTTAGTCCTTCTCTATGCATGGATGTTGCTAAATCCTCCATTCCTGTCTTTGCAGGCTCACTTAATCTCTCTCCCAGCTCTGTTCTGGTCACACAAAGACTGCCACAGGAAGATCACCGCTTCCAGTTAAAAAACCCACACTTTGTTTTCATTGGCTCTCCTGGCTTCCTGCCAACATTTCCTGCTTCCTTGGAATTCCTGGAGACTTTTCAGATGCCGCTGGCTATGGTTTTAACTCATACAGGCAATTTAGTTAACTGAATGGCTGGAATGTCCAGAAAAGATTACTAACTCCCCCTCTCTTTCATCTCAGAAACCATTTAAGCTAAACTGAAATAAGCCACTCTGAAGCCAAAATAAGAATTCCCAAATGGAGGGTTGCTCCAGGCTAACTAGGGCATGTCTACATTCCTGCCTCCACAAGTTTAGATGAATACTTCTGTACCTCAAAGTGTTGTCCTGTATCCCCCTGTGCAGAAGCTGCAGGCACAAACTTAAGGGTCCTGAGTTCACACTGATGTAATCTTGTGAATTCAGGACCTTTAAGTTCATGGCCTGTAATTTCCACATGGGGGAGTTTCAGCACAGTGCTTCAGTGCACATTGCCATTCGCCCCTTTTTAATCCAAACAGTGCAGGGTAGACATCCTAACTTGGCTTAAAATCAGACCTTTCGCTGTACCAGTGTAACTTACTAATGTAGTTAAGGCGTCAGATAGAATCTGTTAGGAGCCATGGCCTGAAAGATCACAGGCTGAAGGGATACTGTGGAGGTGCTGATAACTTTCTAACTCTGTACATGTTACACAACTCCAAACCCCAGAAAAACATTACGGTCTATTGTGCTCGGGATTGTGACCCGGTTCTTCATAACCTGAAGCTGCTCCATACTCCAGGAGCACAACATGAAGTCATGGGAAGTTTGTGCTGCTGTTCTGCATTTTCAGGAGATGTTCTTCTCCCAAAACCCCACCTTGGTGTTAGGGGTTGTGCCTTCAGGAGGCTAGGGATAAGAGTTGATAGAAATAAAAAAGTTGCGTAAACCACAAGTTTTCAGGGTCAAGGACACTTTGATTACGTGTTTGTGTGTGCACGTGTGCAATACCTAATCCAGTTAGTTTCTGATTGAGGCCTCTAATTTGTGATCATAATCCAAATACTTAAGAACAATAATCATCTTTACCATTAATTGGTATAGAATGTAAGTAACAAAGTAGAATCCCATGGATTAAATTAAACAAGGTCCTAAGAGTCCATGAACTCCATTTTCTGGTGTTTGGGGACAGAGGGTAGGCACTGTGTTTTATAATAATCATTTATATGCTAAGTAAGGATTTACCCCTGTCAAGAAACATTCCCACCATTTTGTATGACCATACTTCTGGTGTTCAGAAGAATCTGTTTCTGCAAGATGCAAGGAAAGGACTGACTGCTCTTAAGCCAAAAGGCCGTTTTTCACTGTGCAAACACTCATGGAGGCAGTGATGCAACTAGTATGTCAATGATGAATGAGAAGTGATATGAGAAAGATTCCTTTGTAGTGTGCTGGGCTGGGATCAGACTGAGACCTAATCCTGCTTTGTTGCACTCATTTTTTAGTTACCAGGCAGAGTGATTAGGAGCTCCTTTGAAACACAACTTTCTTTGCTTCATGCACATTTAAAGATCTTTGGTATTTGGATTACATTTCAGCAAAACAGGCTTGCTTTTCCTTTCGCTGTTTAAAGAGCAGTTTTGGTAGAGGGGAAGATGTGAAGAGCTCCATCTTGTGGGCTTGGTGTAATGAACAGCTTGTGCTGCTAAACTGTATAAACTATGGTCTTTCCCCTCTCTTCCCCCCTTATTTCTCAAAAACTCCCTCCCCCCCCCCCACACACACACACACTTATGGCTGGATAAGCACAGCCCTTATAAAAAATTTGTCATTCATTACAGCCCAAAGTTAAGCATTTATTACACAAATATTTCTCTTTTGAGATCTATTTGTTTTAAATACATGTGTTGGCAACTAGGAGAATGAAAAGCAAAATGAATACAGCAAGATTATCTCCTATGATTTGATATGGTTAAAGTGAAGTGTGTTAAGATTTTGCAGGATTAGAGTCTTACTGGGTATTGCTGAGTATGTGTGTAAGAAATACACACTGGGTTGACATGCTGATTGGTGTACAAAACATGTTTTCTAATTGTTCTTGTGCTCCAAGTCAGGACTGAGGAGCATAAGCAGGCTATGTGAGCTTCCTGGGACTGGAAAAGCAGTGGGGAGCTACAGGTGCAGGTCAGGACTGAGTGGCATGGCAGAACTGTGGGGTGTGGGTCAGAGAGCAATGAGTGACACAGATACAGTTTTATGACTCCAGTTGCACAGGCCTTGCCCACACAATACTCAGTGTGCTCACAATCCCTTCTTCCACCAAACCCACCAACGTTTTAAAGTGAGGAGCGGGGAATACAAGGAAAGGATTTTGCAAAAATCTGTTGGTGTTTTAATGCAACTTTGCTGGCACCTGTCATTAAACCATAAGCATATAATCCTGGTACAATTCCAGCTACCTCACTATGGGTTTTTTTCCAGGTATGTTATTAATGTATAAATATTTGCAAAAGAGGGAGGGAAGCCAAACCCAAGCTCTTCAGTCTGAAATGTTCTGTCAGTGTATAAAATATATCTGTGAATTTGCGAATTAGGCTGACATCGCACTCATAAATTCCAGATAAATAATTTATCTTCTGGGAACACATTTCAATGTTTTTACATCCCCATTTGTTTCTGCAACACAGCGAGGGGGGGAGTGGCAGTCACTGGGGAACTTTACATGGCTCTACTCCTTCCTTTGGCATTGACGGCTCAGCTGTGACCGGAGTAAGGTTTTGTTCTCTTGGCCATCAACACTCATATCAGAAATTAAGCCATTTGAAACTAAGAGACATCTTGTGTTAAAACTAGCATTTCTCACGATATTGGCAGATCAAGCCAGCAACTGTTGATTTTCAATGTTTAATGAGCAATATGCTACTGATTCTGCCGCTAATGTTATGTTTGCCTAACCTTTCTCAGGACACTTCCTTGTGCTTTATTGATGGAACATTTCCAAAAAGAAAAAAAGAGTTAGGAGTCGGGGAGTGAGGGAGAAGGAGAGAGAAGAAAGGAGAGGGCAAAGAAGATGGAAAAGTAAAAAAGGAGGAGTAGAACTTAATTAAAAAGCATTCTCCAGATGATGGAGGGATAGAAGAGCCTTGTCAAAGTAATAACTCGGAATTACAGATGAGTAAAACAGTCTCCTACAGAGGGGTTCTCAATCATGTTCAACGCAGGGGAAAAAGAGACTGAGGAAATGCTGATGATAATAAGGGATGGGCAACAAGGTCAGTACAAGCCTGCGTCTGGAGCCAAGGAGTCATGCTATGTCTCTGTCAGGATGTCAGAGGGAGAGCAATCGAAGGAGCAAAAGTCAAGTGATAAATCAAAAACATGCCTGATACACTCTATACTAGCAGGCCATCCATTCTGCAGTCTGTGACACCTGGGACCAGCCAGGTCAAGGACCATCTCGAGTAGGCAGTGAAGGACCTCTTTCCAGTTAGCTTTGTTTGGCTGTTACTTGAGAGATTTATGAGGGTGTACATCTCCTCTTGAGACTGAGTCTTCCTTGAGCAGTGGAGGTGGGAATATAGAATGTAAACTAAAAGGAGACTGCCTTTATGTACGGCATGGACAATTCCATTTGGAGCACTGTTAACCAATGCCTAGAACTCTGCTCTGATGGTGCTCATCATGAAAGACTCTGATTCTGATTAGTTTTTGGATGATTGTTGAGCTAGAGAAAGATTGACAAGCCTGGAGACTGCAAGCCTCTATCTATCCCTAGAACAAGTACAGCTTATGGAATGTAGAGCTAATCTTCCCCTATGTTGATGCAGCAAAGTTCCTTTTAAGTCCTGTCCTGATGGGATTTCCTCTGGGATGAAAATGAAGTGAAGTCTCCCTGGCCCAAAACCTCCTTGGCCCTCCACTTAGATTGCCAGAAAGGAGAGCAATTAGCATGTATGAACGTGTAGTATTTGGAAATGAGTAACTTGCTGTCTGGGAGCTAGACTGAGATTTGCACAGGGGCCACCAAACAACCACCAGATTATAAAAAAATCTAGTCATTACCACCTGCAGCTATATTTGTACCAACAACCTGCCTGTGAAAAGATTTCTGTACCATTAGGAAACCTCTTTTGTTTTATGTGATTGCTTAATTATTGCTTTTTTTGTATGTACACTACAGCATAGATGTCTGAGAGAGACATAGACATGAAGTAATAACAGGTTAAGGAGAAATTTTTCTTTGAAGGAGAAGAATATCAATGTGTTATCTACACTGCTAGTTAAGATTTCATTCTCAGACTGATGCACAGAAATTGTGCCATATAAAATTGGCCTTGTGTGCATATTCCCTATAGAAGACCATGTACTTCGAGATCAAGAACTAGAAACAGATTCAGAGAACATCTAAGATTTGCCTTCTCAGACAATACCAATGGTCCACTGAGTCCAGTATCCTGCCTCTGGCAATGACACATGCTTCAGAGCAAAGTGTAAAACTGCAGTACTAAACCCTGAGGGATGATGGTAAACTCTTATATGATGATCATATTAGGCCCTGATCATTTCAGTGCTGGCTAGTGTAACCCTATTCATATAAATACCTAAAATGTTGTCTTTTTCCTGTATGGGAAAACTTGCAACCTACTTAATATACACCTTAGTAAAATCCCTTAACTCTGAATTTCTCATGTTAATTTTATGTTGTGCAACAGTGCAAAACAAAGCTTGCTTCTCTGTGGTCTGTGTGACGTTTGCTGTCTTTTGAGGAACATTAAAGGATAAATGGGAATGCCTAGTGGACCTCCTCTGTACCTTTCTCTATTTTGTTCCTAGGCTGTTAGGTCTTCTCTTGCTCTTCCCCTTTCCTGTCTTTCAAGTCACTATTCATAGAAGGACACTAGCACCAACACAGAGCCCCACGGACTTCATTTCGGCTTCACAAAAATGCAGACATCTGTCCAGCTTTGCTACTTGCAGGGTCAGGGACTAAAATGTCCTAGTCTATATTTGCATCCTTTCAGTATTTCCTATCAGAGGAACACTTTAGTGTCTTTGCTCTTCTATATGTTTTGTTGTTAGTTACAAACACCATCATTAATTCTTCTTCTAGTGGTTGCTGATGTGCATTCGAATTAGGTGTGCGCGCACCACGTGCACAGTTTCCAGACCATTTTTTCCCCAGCAGTACCCGTCGGGCCAGCAGGTCTCCCCATGGAGTTGCGCTGAAATAACAGCACATAAGTACCCCTGATGACCCTCCCCCTTCTCAGTTCCTTCTTATCGCCCAGGATGGTTTTTGGAGCTTCTCTTGTTGACTTGGTAATCCAGAGATCAGAGTTCTTTGTAGTGTAAATAGTTCTTTAGTCTTAGTTTGCATTTAATAATATAGTTAGCACTTAGGTAATTTGAGTATTCTCTCCCCTTCGGGGGAGGGTACGCCAGGCCTGCACGGTTTCAAACCCTGTGCATCCTGTGCTAAACCGATGCCACATGGAGACCCCCATGACTCTTGCGTAAGGTGCCCGGGGGAGGCCCAGTTGACGGACTCCTGTAAAATCTGCAGAAGTTTTATGCCAAGAACCAAAAGGGAGAGAGATTCCTGCTTAAAACTCATTTTAATGGAGTCGGTGCTTCAACCGGCACTAGAGAAGGGAAGTACGGTCCGCAGTGCACCAGCATCAGTGCGGGAAACCCAAACGGGACTTCTCTGTACCGTGGCACCAAAGCCTTCGGCACCGAGGCACCAATCCCAGTCTCTGGTGCCAAAGAAGAAAAGGGACAATAGGGGGAGGTCTCCAGCCAAGAGACTGCACGAGAGCCGGCACCGGTTACATTCAGCCTCCCGGCGCCGATGGGAAGATGGCACCCAGAGGCGTCGCGATGACGCCATGCGGGAACATAGTCTGGAGTAGATACAGCTGCAAAGGCCATCCATGCCGGAGACCTTTGAAGCAGCGCAAGAGCCGATTGAGCTCACGGCGTCTCCTCCTCAGCCCGCGCTCCCTCAGTACCGGGCGTGTTCGCCTGCGGCACCAGGGGCCTCGGCGGCACCGGTAACAGCAGCGGGGCGTGGATCCTGGTTGGCACCACCAGGGCACCTCAGTCTGGCAGCCAATGAAGCAATGTATGAAGGGAGAAAGGTTTTATTTTAAATTCTGGTTAACTCTCTCAAAGGGTAAAACTTTCCCCCTGTCTTTGAAATAACGATTTTCTCATCTCATAAATTGAAACAGCTGTGCCTGTTCTCGCTGTGTGTGTTGGGGTTTTTTTTTCTGTCTTTTTTGTTGTTGGGCATATGTGTGTGATTTTCTTTAATGGCTTTTCCCTGCAGAAGGGACACAAAGAGCTGTGCAATGTGCAGGTTTGTGATCAGTGCCTTTGCACAGGCAAAAGAAAAATGCCTTGGGCCTTTTCTGCTTTTAGAGAAGAACAAGTGTTAGGCTATTAGTCTGAATCTAACCCTGACTACATTTCTCCTGGGAACAACTCGACAGCAAGCACTGCAGCACCATTGCCTAAAAAGGCTCCTGTCTGAGACTGGGATCTAGCCTACAGCCGGTGCCATTCCCTGCAGGGCATCTGCCTGGACTAGAGTGAAATTGCTAGTACTCCTATACTGTAGCCTACACTGGAGGGAAAAGGTGGAGACTAGAATGCATGCAAACATTCCCAGAGCCAGAGCTCCTGGCTCATTCTTTATAGTATCACCTGCTGGGCTTGTATGATGTGAGTCACTGGAGCGAGTTCTCAGAGGCTCCTACAGCTCCCTGTTAAACTCAGCAGGCAAAATGGAGGGAGAGTTGGGGCCATTTCCCTCCTAATGACAGAGCACTCACCTCTCTGGATGCTGAATCCTGTCTGCCAAAGGAACACTCCGGGACTCCTAAAAAGACTTCTGAAGAGCGAACATTTCTCTGGGGTTGAGGAGAATGTACCTTGTTACGTGTATTCAACAAATGAAAAATGGAGAGGGAAGAGAGGGGGTCCCCAAGATAAGGGTGTTCATCCCTACCCTCTTAGAGATACCAAACACTGAGGTAGCACTGTTGCTCTCAGTGGGGTATTGCTCAGGTGCAATATTTATTTCTGGCCAAAAAGAGGGTTATTTGCCACCTAGTGCTGGCTCCCACCTTGCGTATGGCCCTGAGGGGGTGGGTGTGTGTGTGTGTGTGTGTGTGTGTGTGTGTGTGTGTGTGTGTGTGTAAATAGTGCAACAAACAGATTTCTCAGCCTCTCACACATCTTCCCTGGGTCCTGGAAATTATTACAATCCTAAGGGAAGAGGTTTTTGTTTTTGTTTTCCCCTTGTTCATATATGGGCAGCGCATCACTAGTCTGGATTCCCCACAGCCTTTTCCTGCAGTCAATTTTCCTGGAGCAGCTAGTCTGGGAGTGTGAGGCCATGGCTGGGTTAGCTCTGAGTTGCACCACAGCCACATCCCTACACTTCTCTTAGAGGACCTCCTCCAGGGAAGAGTTGGGACCAGACTAGCTGTTCACTCTCCACAGTGATTGCCCCCAATGTCATTCTCTACTGTCTCCCATGGAGCTCCCCATAGCCAGCGCCCTAGTTCTGTTCCATATGGTGCCTCCCAATAGGAGAGGCCAGGCTACAAAGAAAAGGCAGGAGACAATATGAATCCAAATGGAGAGCTCTTCCCCTCTCAGAAGCCTAGGCACCTCAATGATTGCCGTCTGTGTGCAAATGTTATGGAAGCCCTGCCTGCTGCATGATAGTGCCTTGGCTAGTGAAGCAAAGGACAGCAGTTGTGCTATCCCTACTAGGAATAGACATTTGGCCCCCTGCAGTTTGGGGTTAGTCACATGTCCCTATTCCAGCAGCTTCACACAGTGTCGGAGGTCAGTGGCTCACTCCTGCTCCTTTACTGGCTGGCTTTGTTCCATTGAATGACAGGCTGATGGAGCTTGGTGATTAGGGGAGCCTTCGCCCACCAGAACAGATTAGTGAGTGAGAATAGTGGAATCACAATTGGCCCAGTGACAGGCAATCTGTGGCTTTCCTGTGTTTGTCATTCCTGAGCCTTGTGACATCAGAATGCTTAGTGTGAGAACCATGGCTTGGTCACTGCCGGAGTCTAGGGGGAGAAGATGACTAGAAATGCTCAGAAGACCTCACAGGGTTATATAGGAAGGCAGGGAAATGATCTCCTTTGGGTTCTACAGCACTAAAATAAGGTCAGGGGTTGAGATGTTCTGCCTTTCCTATCTGATCCAGGGACCCTCAAATGTTGCCAGATAGTGGAGTGTGTCTTAATACAATGGACACACTCCATTGTATATCATGGCAAAAAAAAGGGGTTGCTCCATGGAAAAGTGATAGTAGCTGAGGACTGATGTATTGTGCCTGCCTTTACAAGGGAGAAGGTAGTATCTTTTATTGGATCAAGTTCTATAGGTAAGAGAGACAAACTTTTGAGCTTATACAGAGATCTTCTTCAAGACTGGGAGACTAACTCAAAGGGTCATTGCTAAATACAAGAGTCAAACAGACTGTTTAGAGTAAGTGGTTAACACATTTTTCTCAAGGTGGAGTGGCAGCTGAATATTGAGGAGGAGCCAGCAGCAGCCTATTCTCTGCAGACCCCGGTTGAGTGTTTCACAGAGTACCACTATTCCGTGGTTCATAGATGGAGAAACTGAACTATAATCTGTCTGTCTGAGAACCTCAACAATCACGCTAATAGCCTCTGTCTCTCATCCCAGCTCTGGGTGAGGCTATGTGCTATTAAAATGCACTCTCCACATGGAGTCAGCTGATAGGGTCAGGCCAAAACAAGCTCTCATGGGTAGTTTTCCCAAACAACAATGACTCCTCGGTTGACCTTTTTCCCTCATTATCCCTTTTAATTGTCTCACACATTTCTTCTTGCTTTCTTCATCTCTGTTCCTCATCCTCCTCTTTTTCTCTGTCAGCAGCTCCCTCCTCTCTTTCATGCTGCTTTGCTCATTTTGAAATATATTTCTCTTTCTTCCTCTCCCCCAGTCCTTTGTTTCTTATATTCTCTCATGCCTCCTTTTTTCATTCCCTTTTCTATGTCTGTGTCCTTCTTCCTTCTCCACACTTTCCCTCCCTTTATTGCTCCCCATCTTTCACTCTCTTTATGTAGCCCCCTGAGTTAGCAAATCTCCCTTGCTTGAAATTTTCTCAGAATCTTCTGCCAGTACACAATGAAAAATATAGATTGCTGGTGAATTTGCTGTTTTTAATGTAGTAAATGCTTCCCACTCGCCCCTTTTGAATTTGCAAACTGCTGAGATTAGTGGCATAAAATCCCACCAGGGTATTGACATCACCTATAAGCCAGGAAGTTGACTTAATCAAACCCAGCATCCAGTTTGGATGCTGGACTCAGCATTACAAGCCCAGCAGTTTTGAAAGCAACTGAGAAATAAGGAAATAAGTGGCTGGGGAATGGGGAGGTGAAAAGCACAATTTCTTTGAAGCTATGTCAATGCCTTATGGCCGTGAGTTGCAATTTTTCCCGGAGTCCTTAGGTAAAGAAGGTGCTCAGCAGAAGCAATGTTGGGCTCTTGGGAGATGAAGAGTTAAAAGGTCACTTGATTTGATGAGTCATGTACTAAGAAGGATTAATTGGAGGCAGGTTGGGATATCCAGTTCTCATTCCCCTGGACACAGCTGAGGGGTGGGGGCGGGGGAAGAGTTGCTGGTGGCTCACTAATCCTAGAGTGATCTAGAAGACCAATTTGGATCTTAACAACCTCTAGGCTAGGGACTCACAAAAATGTCCATTCTGTGGCTTGGATAACAATGAAATATGGAAGAAAAAGAAGGCATCTGGAATGCATTCACCACTACAGATGTGAACGTATTTGTCAGTCATTGACTTATGCATCTGTTACAAGGGGTTCTCTGGGTGACACTACTGAGGGTATTAATACAGGGCAAACTGCTTAGAGACAGAGCTGCCATAGCTCAAGATGGAGGTAAGGGCAATCCTCCACTGTAAGGCACATCAAACCAGACACAAAGGCTATGTCTAGACTGCAGGCTTCTTTCGAAAGAGGCTCTTTCGAAAGCATCTTTCGAAAGAGCCTCTTTCGAAAGATCGCGTCTAGACTGAGAAATCCGCTTTTTCGAAAGAGAGCACCCAGCGAGTCTGGATGCTCTCTTTCGAAGACGGCCTCTTTACATTGAAGAACGCCTTCTTTCAAAAGAGGAGCTTTCGAAAGAAGGCGTTCTTCCTCGTGAAATGAGGTTTACCGCCATCGAAAGAAAAGCCGCGTTCTTTCGAAATAATTTCGAAAGAACGCGGCTTGAGTCTGGACGCAGGGGAAGTTTTTTCGGGAAAAGGCTACTTTTCCCGAAAAAACCCCTGAGTCTGGACACGGCCAAAGAGCACTTCTCTTCCACCACACTGACCAACAAGAAGTCAAAAAAGCAATTCCCTCAAACACTCCAGTTCTCCTGTGCCATCACCAGTAGCACTCCTTATACAGATGAGAGGTTATGAAATCCAGTCTCATCAAATAAAAAGGTTCTTCTGATCCCAAAGGACCAGCTACAGGCCCAGGTAAATTTCTAATACAGATCTTACCCCATAATCATGCCATTCCCAGTCCTTTAGAATTTAACATCTAAAGGTTTATACATAAAAAAAAGAAGGAAAGGGTAAAAGTTGCAATCATTAAAAGAAACAAAAACACACAACAATTGCAAAGTTCTTGGTTCAGGCTTGTAGCAGTGATGGAATAAACTGCTGGCTTAAGTCAAATCTCTGGAGTATATCTGCAGCTTGGGTAGGTCATTCAGTCATTTGTTTAGAGCTTCAGTTTGCATCAAAGATCCTCTAGAGGTAAGAAGCAGGATTGAAAACAAAATGGATGAGTTTCCAGGGCCTTTTATGTCTTCTGCCATGTGGAGGGAATCTCATTGTGCATGCCGTGGGAAAGTATAGCAACAAGATGGTATTTGGAGTCACATGGCCATGTCAGCTTTGCATGCACTACTCAGCTCTTTAGAGTTAGAAGCCATTGCTCCTGTGCTAATTTGAACATTCACAGGAAAGCTTAGGACAGGAAGTAGCTCATCTAGCCCAGCACCCTGTCTACAAAAGTAGCTTATGTGTGATGCATCAGAGGTTGATGTAAAACTCTTATAAAACACCTCTTGTGCCATACTGTACCATGAGGGGCAAGGGAAGATTTCTGTCTCCAGCTGCTGATGAGATTATGCTCTCAAGCGTGAGGATTGATAGCCCTTGTCACTATTAGGCCAGCTAATATAGCTGCAGATGCTACATTTAATCATATAAACTACACAGTACAGTTGCAGAACAAGCCCAGCCTACAGCATTGAGGAAGCAACTGGAGCAGATTCTTCAGGAGAAAGGGGAGGGAGAAATAGAATCTAACTTGGTGTGTGTGTGTGTGTGTGTGTGTGTGTGTGAGGGGGGGGGCAGGAGGAATCCATTGTGCCTAAGATTCCGTGTAAATAGGGAAGAGACAGACATACACAGAGGCTGTGTCTAGACTGCACCCCTTTTGCGGAAAAGGGATGCAGATTAGACACAGCGCAATTGCAAATGAAGTGGGGATTTAAATCTTCCCCGTTTCATTTGCATAAACATGGCTGCCACTTTTTTCTGGCTCGGGGCTTTGCCGGCAAAAAGCACCAGTCTAGACGGGGATCTTTCGGAAAATAAAGCCTTTTCCGAAAGATCCCTTATTCCTCTTAAAATCAGGAATAAGGGATCTTTTGGAAAAGGCTTTATTTTCCAAAAGATCCCCGTCTAGACTGGCGCTTTTTGCCAGCAAAGCCCTGAGCCGGAAAAAAGCAGCAGCCATGTTTATGCAAATGAAGCGGGGAAGATTTAAATCCCCGCTTCATTTGCAATTGCTCTGTGTCTAATTTGCATCCCTTTTACGGAAAAGGGGTGCAATCTAGACACAGCCAGAGAGATCCAGAATACATGACAGCAGAGGAGGGAGGATTAGGAAAGATCCAGGGTTCATGTGTGTGTCAGTGAGAGAAAGTACTGAAGGTGGAGTATGGGGCGTTTCTTTTTCAACTTACAGGCATTCCTCTCATCTGATTTGCTATGGCACTCAGAGAACACAAAGAATAGGAGTGACCTTGTTGCATCTGAGAAGCCTCAGCACTGTCCATGGTGCTGAACATTTGATAACCCAGCTTTAGCTGCTGGATCAAAATGGCTGCAGCCAATCTATTTTCTTTGCCCCGGTTATTGATGCACCCCAAAGCCTCAGAGTTCTTGTGATGCGAGGGTCCAATCAGTAGCATCACTGTTGGTGATCTCCGGGTAAAACCACAGCAGAAAATTGAGCTGGTTGAGGGGTAGTGAGGAAATCCTTGTGTATCTGGATCTCACAGTTGTGGTAAAAATGGCTTTTCCCTTCTCCCCAAATTGCAGCACAAACTTTACCATGAGAAGAGCAAAAAGGTAAAATTTTGCTGTGGACTAACAGTTTCCTGACTGGTTTTCTTTTCTGTTCAATCCTTTTGGAGGCTAAAGCCAGGGCTTTGGTGGTCCTCTTAGAAAAGTGTGCTGAGCACTGAAACTTCTTCAGGCCATAATGATAACAAACCTGTTTAGGGACTACTGGGCTGGCCCTAATGCACTACCTTTCCCTTGTTATGCAGAGATCTTTGAGCCTTGAATCTATCATTTGAGCTTTTTCTCTTCAACTTGAAAAGCGGCAGCTTTTCTGGCTGCCTCTGAATGTGGACCCTTCACTGCACGCCGGTGGAACTAGTCGTGTGGATTTGGGCCAATGTGACTCTTGAGGAATAATGGATGAAATTGGTACATTAAGTAGCAGGCCTCACTATGGCATGAAAATTGATATACAGGCAGTCCCTGAGTTACGCGGATCCGACTTACGTCAGATCCACACTTACGAACGGGGCTTTCTCGCCCCGGAGCTCGCAGGCCGTGGGACCGCCCAGAGCGCAGTGGTCCCGCCACCTTGACGTCCAGGGAGAGAAAAGCTGCTCCGGGTGCCCCTGGTCTGCTGGGGACCATCTCCAGCAGACCAGAGGCACCGGGAGCAAAGCCGCAGCGGCGGCGGGGTCCCGCGCCTCCCCAGCTTTGCTCCGGGTGTCCCTGGTCTGCTGGGGAGCAAAGCCTCAGAGGCGTGGCACCCCACCGCCGCTGCGGCTTTGCTCCCCGTGTCCCTGGTCTGCTGGGGGGGGCACGCAGCTAGTTCACCCCCCCCCCCAGCAGACCAGGCTTTTGTTGTGGACCCTGGAGTAGAGCAGCTGGGGTGCTGCCGGGTTGGTCCTGCAGGGACCTACCTGGCAGCCCAGCTGTTCTGTCCCAGGCTCGAGATTCAGCCGCTGTTGAAACTGATCAGTGGCTGATTCCAGGAAGCTGGGGGCAGAGCAATTCTGCCTCCAGCTTCCTGTAGTCAGCCCCTGGTCAGTTTCAGCAGCAGCAGCTGAATCTGGAGCCAGTTCCGACTTACATACAAATTCAACTTAAGAACAAACCTATAGTCCCTATCTTGTACATAACCCGGGGACTGCCTGTACTTACTTAACTCACTCACCCTCCCTCTGATTCATGTAATTTCAGACACATGTGCAGATCTTCACAAATTACTACTCCAAATCACATACATGCAGTTTCTCATAGGGTATGTCTACACTACAGCGCTAATTCGAACTACCTTTCGAACTAAGCTAATTCGAATTAGCACATCTAGACCTAAAAACTAGTTTGAATTAGCGTTTTGCTAATTCGAACTAGCATGTCCACATTGAGTGGACCCTGAACAGAGGTTAAGGATGGCCGGAAGCAGTGCCGGCAGGGCATCAGAGTAGGACTTAGAGCGTGGAGCTGCTGTCTCAGGCTAGCCGAGGGCTGTGCTTAAAGGGACCCGACCCCCACCCCGGACAGATAGTTCTCAGGAGTGCCCCGCTTGCAAAGCAGTCCTGGCTTGGAGTGCCCTGAGTGCCCACACTCGGCACATCACAGCACTCGGCCATCAGCCCGGCTGCACTTGCCGCAGGCTGCCATCCGGGGGGAGGGGACAATCGGGGTGCTGCAGGAGAACTTCCACCCTGAGCAGCCCGCAGAGCCAGCCCAGTCCTCCCCATCGGGGGCTCGTACCCCATTCCTCCCTCATCTCCTTCCACTTACCCCTCCCTTCCTGATGTACAAAATAAAGGACACGTGTGTTCAAAAATAGAATCTCTCTTTATTGAACAAAACTGGGGGAGACTGGGAAAAGGAGGTGGGAGAGGGGAAGAGAGAGGCTGGGAGAGGGGAGGGCAACTAAAATGATCAGGGGTTTGGAACAGGTCCCATATGAAGAGAGGCTAAAGAGATTGGGACTTTTCAGCTTAGAGAAGAGGAGACTGAGGGGGGATATGATAGAGGTCTATAAAAGTATGAGTGGTGTGGAGAGGGTGCATAAAGAAAAGTTCTCCATTAGTTCCCATAATAGAAGGACTAGAGGACACCAAAGGAAAGGAATGGGTAACAGGCTTCAAACTAGTAACAGAAATTTCTTCTTCACAAAGCAAATAGTCAACCTGTGGAACTCCTTGCTGCAGGAGGCTGTGAAGGCTACAACTAGAACAGAGTTTAAAGAGAAGTGAGATAAATTCATGGAGGTTGGGTCCATGGAGTGCTATTAGCCAGGGGGTAGGAATGGTGTCCCTGCCCAAAGTTTGTGGAAGGCTGGAGAGGGATGGCACGAGACAAATGGCTTGGTCACTGTCTTCGGTCCATCCCCTCCAGGGTACCTAGGGTTGGCTGCTGTTGGCAGACAGGCTACTGGAGTAGATGGGCCTTTGGTCTGACCCAGTATGGCCATTCTAAGCTCAGGGCTCAGGGTCGGGGGTCTCAGTGGACCACCTTGGTTTTCATGCAAACCTGCTCCTGGGTGGCCAGGCTGGCAGCTCTCCTGCCCTAGATGGCCACTTTCCTGTGCCTAGTGCGGAGGTTGTGGACGAGGTCCACGATGTCTACACTAGACCAGACGGGTGCCTGCCTCTTGCGGTCCTGGGCAGGTTCCTGAGAGCCACCAGCCTGGTCCTGGGAAGAGGCGGAGGGCTGGGGGGCATCGGGTGGCTGGCTCGAGCCGTGCCAGGTGCAGGGTCTGCTGGATGGGTGCTGGCAGGCTTGCACCTGGCACGGGCACCGTAGCCAGCCCATGCCCCTTTAAGGGCTCCAGGGCCGGGAGGGGGGCATATGAGTTTCCCTGGTGGTGCCCAGAGTGGCCACCAGGGAAAGCTGGGGAGGGCTAGCCTCCCACTAGTTCGAATTAAGGGGCTACTCAGCCCTTAATTCGAACTAGTAAGTTCAAACTAGGCTTAGTCCTTGTAGAATGAGGTTTACCTAGTTCGAACTAAGCGCTCCGCTAGTTCGAATTAAGTTCGAACTAGCGGAGCGCTAGTGTAGCACCTATCAAAGTTAATTCGAACTAACGTCCGTAGTGTAGACATACCCATAGATAGAAAGCCCTTGAGTTTTCATACTCACACAACCTCTCACCTCTTCCTCAAACTCATATCTACTCACCGTGCCACTCACACTCATCTTCCCATGCTCATTGTCACATGTACAATGTAACCGGGCAGTTGCCTGGAATGCTTAACAAGGCAATGAGGGGGAGGCTTGAGGCAGCCAATCAGAACTCAGCTGTCATGTATAAAAAGGTGTCTGGCCTCAGAGCGCTAGGTCTCTCTCTAGTTGTGGAGGGAGATGGACCAAGCGACCTACTAGGGAAAGGTACTTTGCACAGAGCAATGCTGGGGAAAGTCAGGGAGAGCTCAGGGAGCACAGGCCTGACCAGCTCCCAAACTGAGGAAGAACTAGGGCTGCAGAGGGGCAACTAGGGGTAGGAATAGGAAGCAGGTCCACCTCCCTTGCCGATGATGAGTGGCCAGTTCAGACTGCAGTTTCCCCCAAGTGAAGGGATCAGATGAAGAAGAGCTTAGGTGAGTGGTGGGCTCAGAGATAACTGAGATCACTGGGAAAGGCAGAACAGGAATTTGGGCACCCAACAGAAGGCTGCACCCGAGGAAAAGGGAGCCATGATCTGGGAGGGATGCAGGTGGTAGAGCTACAAAGGGCAGGTAACTGTGGCCACAATACCTTCAGAAGAGGGTGCTCTGAAGCTGGCAAGAGCTAATTCCCAGATTGATCAGCAGGGGGCACCACAGGGTGAATCAAACCTGTTACACATACTGTGACACACAACAAAGAATAGGAAAAATGGTAAGTTTTTACAATGGAGAAAGGTAAATTGAGGTGTTCCCCATGGTTCTGCTTTGGGTACTGTACTGTGGAACATACTCACAAATGATTGGGGGAATGGAGATTAGCAATCAGGCAAAATTTGCATGATACAAAATTACCCAAGATTTCCAAAGCTGACTGCAAAGAGTTACAATGAGATCTTACAAAACTGGGTGACTGGGCAACAAACTCAATGTTGATAATGCACATTAGAAAAACAATCCCAAATATGCATACAAGATGATGGGATCGAAATAAGCTCTTACCAGTCAAGAAAGAGATGTTGGTATTGTTATGGCTAGTTCTCTGAAAACAGCCACATGCTAAGAAGTGGCAGTCCAAAAAGCTAACAATGTCAAAAAGCAGGAATAGATAAGAAAACATAAAATTTCATAATGCCACTATCTGAATCCATGCTACACCCACACCTTGTCTACTGCAATGCAGATCTGGTCACCCCATATCAAAAAAGATATATTAGAATTGGAAATGGTGCAGAGAAGAGCAACCAAAAGGATTAGGAATATAGAACAACTTCCATATGAGAAAAGAGACAAAAGACTGGGACTGTTCCACTTGGGAAAGAAACAACTAAGGGGGATATGGCAAAAGTTTATAAAATCCTCAATGGTGTAGAGAAAGTGAAGAGGGAAGTGTTGTTTATCTAGGGGAAATACCCTTCAGAAGAACCGGGGGTCACCCAGTGAAATTAACAGGCAGGAAGTTTTAGAACAAATGAAAAGAAGTACTTTTTCACACAACACACAGTCCATCTGTGGAGTTGGCTTCCAGGAGATGTTATGAAGGCCAAAAATATGACTGGGCTAAAAAATAGATACATTTGTGGAGGATAGGTACATCAATGGCTATTAGACAAGATGGTCAGAGATACAATACTATATGGTCCTGATGTCCCTGAATCTCTGACTGCCAGAAGCTGGGACTGGATGACAGGGGATGGATCACTTGATAAATTGTCCTGTTTTGTTCATTCCCTCTGAAGCATCTGGCACCAGCTCCTTTGGGAAGATAAGATACTGGGCTAGATGGGCCATTGGTGCAACCTAGTGTAACCATTTGTGGTCAAATACATTCCTTCTTGCACACATACCTGCATCTACATTTGCTTCCTCACCACAAACTTGGACACACAGCCCCCCACTCAAACACATACACCTGAGCTCTTTTTTGTGCCTTTTCTCTCACATCCAACCAATCCTTCATACTCGCTTCAAACCGTACTTATCCATACATCTGTTCTCACTTGCACATGTGCTTGATCTCTTGAGCTCTCTCCCTTTTATATACACACTCACACTCACTCACTCTTTTCTGATCACCAGTCTCTGTAATGAGGCCTTTTCTGGATCATCTCCCTCCCTCGTTTGTTCTCTCAAACACATAGCTACAATCAAAATGTCCAGAACAGAACTGGAGTGCATCAGGCTATTGACTAAGACAGCAGGAACCTCCCTATCCTGTAACCTCTCTCAGACCCTGATAATGCAGTCACTGAGGGACTAGTGTGAAGTGTAAAGTCATCCATGGTTGCTGGTTTGTTGTTTGTATTTAACAGTCGTGGGGGAAAGTCCGTCCCAACACAGGGCCTTTTAAATGAAGTGACTTGTCAAGTGAGTGACTGTGGCAGGGATCTGAGAGGCAGTAAATTTAGCAGCTCTCACTTCCCCTGACAGCCTGTCATGCACTTGAAACGTAAATAGCGGTGGAGACAAATTGCTGCTGTTTTCCTATTAAGCTTTGGCCCACTGGCCTCCTGGCTTGCCAGCAAGATTTCCATGCAGCCTGCTGGCGTGTCTCATCTTAGGGCTCAGTGTGCCTCCCCCCACGCCGGCTAAAGGATAAGAAGGAAGGGAATTATTGTGCTGTTATTTCCTCAAGTGTCCTTGGTCTCTTGGAACTGTTCATTAGATGATGGATTTCTGCCCCACAGCTGTTGCCTCCTGCCCCTTCCTTCCTCTCAACAAAGTTGGGAAAATCAGGATCCTTCCCCTTCTGATGTATTAGCCTTAACTTCTTCCTCATCTCCATAGTGCCATGCCCTGCTAGGTCACATTAAAGGACTATATAAACCATTCACTTTAATAAGGAGTTATGGAGGGATTTTCAAAAGCACTTGTACTGGTGGTGGACAGCATGTGGCCCAATGGCTGTATGTGGCCCATCAGGGTTCTGTGAGAGGCCCACAACACATTTTGTTAGTCATTGCCCATGTGCAGGGTTGCCACATTCTGCTGGTTTCCATCCACATCATTTTTTTCCTATCGGTATTACTAAAGTGAAATACATGTAAAGCAAGGGCACATGAAGTGAGGTGCATGCTGATTGCTCACAATACTGACTGTAGGCACCATGCACGCCCTCTGCATCCAATCAAAGTGCTGCTATGGTTCGGTCACCACATCCTGCAAAATTCTAGGTATGCAAGTGCAGTTAGTCAAACTATCGTATCCCGGGAGGCCTTCTTGGTTACAACAATCTTGTGGTCCACTGACATGAACAAGGACCACTCATTTGGTCCACTTACTAGCCTAGGTTGCCTCTCATTGACCTATATGTTCTAGGAACATATATCCCATTGAAAGTCCTTGGAACTTGTAATCCTAAATTAGCGAGGTGCTTTTGAAAATCCCACTCTAAAGCCCTAATTGTTATTCAACTGCTTAACAAAATGTGTCTCCGATTTTGTTAACCCATCGGGCAATGAGGATGGGACCCCTCCCCATAAGAGTTCTTTATTGAGGCAGTGGAAGCAAAGCAGACTAAACCCATCCTTCTTCTTCTCCTTACCCATCTCTCTCATCAGTTCTGTTCCCTCCTTCTCCTACTTCTCAAGGAAAATGAAATCTCACCAAAGGATTCATAGAGCCTGGCCTGTGGTGGCCTGTTTTGTGCCACCGGTACACTAGCACTAGCAAAACTCCCAGAAGTACACCAGGAAAAAAAATAACAAAGCCTCCAGTCCCCAAAACTGAGTTCTTCAAAACTGATTTCTTTACAGACTTTCAGGCCAGTTCCTCTGGGCTGCCTAGAGTGTCTGTATCCAGCATGATAACTACCTCATGCCAGAGCAAGGTGTTTGTCTTCTCAATAGAGGCACCGGCCCCTTCCAGATGCAACTATTTTTCCTATCAATCTCTAAGATCACCTATTGAATGATTTTTGTTGTTTCCCTTCTCTTTTACCACTCACTGAATGTTGTCCTTTTTCTGCCTCTCTTTCTTCTTCTTTGTTTTTTCTCTTCATGAGCCTTCTAGTCTGACCTACTTCTTCTTTCAATTTTTGATTTGCCCCTCACATGTCTCTTCTCTCTCTCTCTTTATTACCTTCTGAATCTCTTTGCTCTTTCTCTTTCAGAAATACTCCTTTTATTCTCTCATTTCTTCTTGTTGACACATCCTTATGTGTGTGTCCCTGTGCCACACATACTTTTTCTTCAGTGCTCCCACTTGTGGTTTCTTTCGAATACATTTCCTCACTGGTTACTCCATTTTCTCTGCTCTTCAGGAAGTCCTTGAATGGCACTCATTTTCAGAAATGCTGAGAATTCTACTTCAAGTCACTGGGAACAACATGTGCTCAGTACCACTCAAAATCAGGACCTCTAGTTCTTCCCTCTGTTTTTCAAGCTATAAGCTAATATACCAGCCTGCAAGAAACCCTTAGGTTATGAACTGGACGAGTGGGATTATTTAAAAGGGTCTCAACAAAAATATCCCAGTTATGGCTTAAATGAAAAGTTCCCTCTTGACAAGCTGTGCGTGGCAAATTTGGAAGTTGCCTTGTTCTTTGAAAGGAAAAGGATTCTAAGAGCAGAGGAGTTAATCACATTGGATCATATTGGGCATGTCCAGATCCCTATCCCATCTCCAGCACAGGCTGGTACCAGAGGAAGATGTCTGACCCCCATATTTGACCTATCTGAGAACTATTGCACCATAGATTTGGGTCAGCAGAGATGCAGACAAAAGAAGCATTCAGGAGTTAATCTTTGTGCACAAATACACCCATAAATATAATCACCGTGCCACACAACAAATTGGCAAATGTTGGAGAAAGAATCATGGCTGAGGGGTAGCTGAACTGTACTCCCACTCTTTAAAACTAGAGCTTTGCAAAGGGTTTACAGAAAGAGCTGAGACAAAATGGAAATCTCATGGCAGCTGGGTTTTGATGTAAACTCAGCATTCAGACCAGCTTAGCTGGAAATAGGGAAGAGCCCACTTCCCCTGTCCGCTTGCTTTATGTGGCGGTGCAGCCCCATAATTCCTTTTCTGGGACACATCACACCAGTTCCATTTGGTCTTCACTGTGCCCTGTATCTTCCCAGAGCTGCACCTTCCACAGCCTTGTTCAGCAGGGAAGAACATGCCTTTAAACGACAAAATGACAATAGAGTGAGTGATTTGTCAAGAATGGGACTACTCAGAGGGAAAGGAGTGTATGAGGCCGAGCGAGAGCAACTGAGCTGACAGACTCGCCAGGGAGTGAAATGGCTGGCTGGGTTGTTATATTTTAATTGCCTTTCGAAGGCCTCGCCATCATGCAACAAACCCCTGGTCCCCAAGCAGTCTCAGATTCTATTACCTTCTCTGCTTAACACCGTTGGTAGCAAACACCAATTGATTTTTTTTCTATTCCTTCTGCGGAAGGCGACCACTGGTTCCCTCCCCTCCTACAAATGTGCATCATTCAGCACTGATAGCCTGACCTACCCTGACCTGCAAGTTTTTAACTTCCTTTTCTAGTGCTGCTCCAAAGGGATCTTTTTCTAGTGCTGCCCTAAGGGACTTCCCAACTTGCCCCTTGTCACACCTCCCCCCCCCCACATCCTTTACCACAAGGGCCTTCTACTGCCATGATGATCCTTGGCCATGTCCAGACTCAGGGGTTTTTTCGGGAAAAGTAGCCTTTTCCCGAAAAAACTTCCCCTGCGTCCAGACTCAAGCCGCGTTCTTTCGAAATTATTTCGAAAGAACGCGGCTTTTCTTTCGATGGCGGTAAACCTCATTTCACGAGGAAGAACGCCTTCTTTCGAAAGCTCCTCTTTCGAAAGAAGGCGTTCTTCAATGTAAAGAGACCGTCTTCGAAAGAGAGCATCCAGACTCGCTGGGTGCTCTCTTTCGAAAAAGCGGATTTCTCTTTCGAAAGATCCGCCTGCAGTCTAGACGCGATCTTTCGAAAGAGCCTCTTTCGAAAGAAGCCTGCAGTCTAGACATAGCCCTTGTGACCAATGAGGGCTCCCACACATCAATCATTCAACCGTGCACACAGATGCCAGCGAAGCCCCGCACGTAGTGAATACTGACTGGCATTATAACAAAGGAATTACTCAGGCCTTCTATCCTTTGGCATCAGCTAGCAGGGGTAATGCCTGTTGTCCACCTTCCAAAGACCTTTGGAGCACTGCTGGGTGAGTTTGTTACCTGGCTGACACCTCATGGGGCTAACTTACAGAAAATTATATTATCAAGCAATGAGATACAGCTGACACCCTTGTCCTGTCGGAATTCATTGCCAGCTGGTACGCTCCCAGGTTGTACTCGGGCGGGGGGAGGGGGAGGGGAATGGCTGCATAATGCTTCTCCTGGGCATCATGTCATCACAGCTACTCCCAGTGGGGAGTGGGCAAGACATTATGTAATTCAGACAGGGACTGTCACTTTCAGTCAAGAGGGTTCCTCTTCATGCAAAATGTGTGGGGGCATGGAGAGCACCTCTAGAAAGAACTCCAGGCATTCTTACACCTGGGCAAGCCCAGAACATGACTCAGGCAAGGCCAGGAAAGAGCTGTGGGGAGGCGTAACCCCAGCCCAAAGCCTGGCAGCTGATTCTGTGGCTGCACAAAAGGAAATGTGATGAATGATAAATTAGGGCATTTTGAACACCCAAGGAAACCATGCCCAAGGGCTTTCCTCCTGGTTCGGCTCATTCATGAAGCGACAGCCAGGCCTGAATCTTCACTTACATACTGCTAGTCTCTTGTTTTTGTGAAGTACCTACAGACCTAGGGCCACTGGAAGCATGAGTCCAATTTGCACAGTTAGCCATTAGGCACATCAGGGGGTATGGCTATCCTAGCCACCCTAGTTCGAAGTAGGGTGGCTAATGTAGTCATTCGAACTTGCAAATGAAGCCTGGGATTTAAATATCCCGAGCTTCATTTGCATGTTGACGGGCACCGCCATTTTTAAATGCCCGGTAGCTCGAACTACCTGCCCACGGCTACACGCGGCACGGGCTAGGTAGTTCGAATTAACATTCTTATTTCGAACTACCATTACTCCTCCTGCAATGGGGAGTAACGGTAGTTCGAATTAGGAGCTTTAGTTCGAACTACCTAGCCCGTGCCGCGTGTAGCCGTGGGCAGGTAGTTCGAGCTACCGGGCATTTAAAAATGGCGGTGCCCGTCAACATGCAAATGAAGCTCGGGATATTTAAATCCCAGGCTTCATTTGCAAGTTCGAATGACTACATTAGCCACCCTACTTCGAACTAGAGTAGCTAGTGTAGCCATACCCAGGATGTGTAAGCTGTGTGATTATTTCCACCATACATTTGATCCTTCTGTTCCTATCCCTACAGTAGTTGATACTTTGCAGCTCCGTTTACACAAAGGAGCTCTCTCTGCCCATGCACTGTACTGTATCTCTTTGTCACTGTCTCTCTCCACTCCCATCCATCTCACTCACTGTCTCAGCATGTCTCTCTCGTTCTCAGCAAACTGTCTACATTTATTCATTGTCTCTGAACATCTCACTTTCCAAATTTCACTCTTTGTTTACATTTCTTTCTCCCAGCTTCTCTCTAGCTCTTCATCTTCCTCTTTCCCCTTTTTGTATTTCTCATAAGAGCATAAGAACGGCCGTACTGGGTCAGACCAACAGTCCATCCAGCCCAGTATCCTGTCTACCGACAGTGGCCAATATCAGATGCCCTCGAGGGAGGGAACACAACAGGTAATCCTCACGTGAACCCTCCTCTGTCTCCCATTTCCAGAGAAACAGAGGCTAGGGACTCCTTTCCTACCCATCCTGGCTAATAGCCATTGATGGACCTAGCCTCCACAAATCTATCTAGCTCCTTTTTGAACCCTGTTAAAGTCCTAATCTTTACCACATCCTCTGGCAAGGAGTTCCACAGGTTGATTGTGCACTGAGTGAATAAAAACTTCCTTTTGTTTGTTTTAAACCTGCTGCCTATTAATATCATTTGCTGACCCCTAGTTCTTATATTGTGGGAATAAGTAAATAACTTTTCCTTATTCACTTTTTCTACACCAGTCTCCTTTGCTCTCCTCTCTCTTTCACTCTTATTCTCCCAGTTGCCTCACATTCCCTACCTCCCATGCCATAGTAACATTCTATCTTCCCTCTTCTCCGTAGCAATGCAGCACAGGCTGTCCTTTTACTCATATACCATCTGCTACTCTCCACTGATCTCTTTGCCGACAAGTCTCTTCAGCTAGGAAACAGATAAAAATGCCAACCTCAGAGGAATCTGCAGTGGGTGAGGAGGCAAAGGCTGATAAACAAAAGCTTCAAAGTTTCAAATAAAAAAAATTCCCAGCTGGAGGTAAAACAAGAAAATGATGTCAAAGGCTCCCTTAGCTATTTTTGTTTTTCAGAAGTATGTTCCTGGGGAATGTAAGGTGCAGAGGGGGGAAGGGAGCCGGATGAGTGAGACCTCAGACAATAAATGAAAAGTGCAGAGAGAACAGAAACCTCAATTCAGCATTGGAAGTTGCCACGAAAATCTTCAAATGGCATCTTTTGATGTGAAATCTTTTTATCCCCCTTCTTCCCTCCCTCCCCCCCTGCATCTTGTTTTAGGTAAAAGGTGCCCAACATCATCCTAGAGCCCCTTCTGCTCTCCCTGCCTCTCAACTACAAAAGGGGTTTGAAGAAAATAAACAAAGCAGCAGGGTTCCTGTAATGTTTTTCCATACACAAAATACAAACAGATACTTTCTGCAAGAACTAACTTTATTTTAGTTTACAAACACAATAAAACAAAAGAACAAAAGGCAGGTCTGGGGGAGAGAGAGCACAGTGTATGTGCCTGCTCTTGTACAGGCTGCACTAAACAGATCACAAAATGGCTGATGTGTCTTTGGAAATGTGAGGGTCCAATACCTGGTAAACCAAGGCATGCCTGTTACAGTACACAGCTAAACATGTGTGTTGTATGAACACTAATACCAGGGAAGCCCTGACTGTAGTGAATACAGGTTGGACCTCCCTGGTCTGGCTCCCTCAGGACCTGACCAGTCCGGGATGAGGGAGTGTTCTGGACCAGGGAAGGCATGGGGGTGGGGGTCGCCAGTCTATGTGCTCGGCTCCTCTTCACAACTACTTGCCACTGCTGCCCTGGCCCCCAGGCTGTGTAGCCCTGTGGACTCTGCAGCCCTGCAAACTCTGGCAGCCCCAGGAGATCCCCTGGCAGCCCAGTGGGAGCTTGCAGCCCTCCGCCTTCCTGGCCCTGCCAGCTGCAGGCTTGGCCACCTCCCCACCCCTTCTCCCATGAGATCAGGCACCCCTGCTGGCTTCCCAGCCTGGCCAGCTCCACTGCCCCACCAGCCCTACTGGTTGGCTTTGCTCTCTGCTGTTGGCAACCTATGTGCAGGGGCTCTCTAGTCCAGCAACATCCATGGTTCTTGCAGACCATGGATGTTGCTAGACCAGAGAATCACGGGCCACAGAGGTTCAACCTGTATTGACTGGCATCATAACGAAGGAATTACTCAGGCCTTCCATGCTTTGGCAGCAGCTAGAGGGGGGGAAGCCTGTTGTCCACCCTCCAAAGACATTTGGAGCACAGTTTGGTGAGTTTGTTGCCTGGCTTACAACATCATGGATCTACCTCAGGGCAGAGTTTGAAATAATGTGAGCACCCACACAGCAAACCCATCATTTCAAAATTATTTTGAAATAATGGGCTTGTTATTTTGAAATAATAACCCCCCATTCTATGAGTATGCCTGTGTCAAAATACGGTTAGTGTGGATGCTGTTATTTTAAAATAACTACTCCCCAGAGTCATTCAAAATAATTACTCCCAGGTGCTTTCTGGGGCTGAAGTCAAGGTAGCGCATCCACATTCAGGGAGGCTGTCTTGGACTAATTTTGAGGCTTCGCTGTAGTGTGGACATGCTATTTCGAAATAATATTTTGGGAGTTTTTATTTCAAAATAACTTATTTTGAAATAACCAGATAGTGTAGACACAGCTTCACAGAATATTGTTAGATTAGCAAGCACGCTGAGTTCAGTCAGATATGGATGTTGTGTGAATACTCTGTGTATACCTAGATTTTGTGCGTGTGTGTGTGTGTGTTTGAGAGAGAGAGAGTGAGTCTGTGAAACAACTGGTAAAGTGTGTGGAAATGAGAAGCTTTTAGTATGCGTAAGTAAGATATGTGCATGACTACACTGGTTAAACCTTCACATCCCTATTCGATTTGTGTACTCTCACAAGTGTGGTGATGCGGTCTGTAAGCAGACTGTTGTTGTGTAGCTGGGGTGCTGAAGCAGGTGCAACTTGGAAGCCAGAAGGGAGCACACATGGCTAAGGCGAGGGCACTTTCAAAGACTTCCATGTTCACACATCAAAGCAGAATCTACCCACAGAGAAGGGCCTCCACCAGCTCCCAGCTACTCCAGGCACCTGGCACTCTCCAATTCTTTCCACCTTGGTTTGATTGTTATGCCTGCCAGCTCACCCCTACCCCCGCCTCTCTCTCACACCAGTCTGCATGATAGGAAGCGTTGCCTGAAGCTGGCCAGCAGAAGTGGCTGCTGTTCCATGTTTATGAGGACAGATTATAAGTGCAACAACATAGGCACAGCTTGGCTTAGCCTATGGAGGCTGTGGGAACCTACCAGTTACCTCTCAATTTCTGACGTGGCTAATAATCCCCAAGGGGAGAAGAGTTGCTTAGGTTCAGACAAAGGGATAGAACTAGGGCTCCTGGGATGAAAGGACTGAACGTTGTTTGTCTTTGGAATAGCCTCGCCGAGGGAAGTGGTGGCAATCCCATCACTGGGCACATTTAATCCTGAACCGGTGTGAGACGGGTGAGTTGTACCATTAACTTTAACAAGGTCAAGATTTCACCCCTGGGAGAATACACTGTAGGGAAACATCCCGTCCTAATGAGAGTGGACTTGATGCCTGTCAGATGCTGGCATTTCCACCGTTCTCTTAACACAGCATGCATGTTGCCAACCCACGCCTCTGGATAGCATCCGCACTTACCCCCTTCCGCTACTTTTAACATCAATTGTAACAATCCTAAACTTCCTGCCAGTGCTTTCTCCTCAGCGTGACTCTTTCTAGATTTTCTCCCTTTCACTGACATCAGTTGCTTCTGCCTCGGAGAGAGACTCTCCAACAACTTTGATAGGTTGGAATTAAGAGGATGGCTTCTCCCTGTCAGGCAGCCAAGGTCGCTGTGTGCAAGAGACCAGAACCTGACATCCTCTTATGGTGCTGGGCTGTGTCTTGCTATCTCTCATTCCAGTGATATGACATGGCACTTTACGGAAATGCTCTTTTTAAAAAGGTTCTGCCCTGGTAGGCATTTCAGTTTACGCCGTTCAGAGTAATTAAGTTTAAGGAAGAAAACATGGCCACTCATAGATGAAACTGACAGAGAGGGAGAAGGCACTGATAGAACTGGCAAAACTTAGCAAGGAGTGCCCATAAAATATTCCCCCCAAGGAGTGTGTGAAACCCATCCCCCAGACATGTGTGTGCTATAGGAAGACAGAATGAAGGGCCAGGTAGATTTTCATCTCCACTTTGCTGGAAAGGATTATGTGTTGTTCCTGAAAGCTCTCCTGAGCTTGTTGATGGCTCTTTGTTCCTTCTGGGGGTGTGTGTGTGTGTGTGTGTGTGTGTGTGTGTGTGTGTGTGTGTGTGTGTGTGTTTGTGTGATAGCTCTTTGTTCCTTCTGGGGTGTGTGTGTGTGTGTGTGTGTGTGTGTGTGTGATGGCTCTTTGTTCCTTCTGGATGTGTGTGTGTGTGTGTGTTACAGAGAGAAAAATTGTGAGGAACCGTTTCATTCTTTGGGAAACCTAGCAAAATATTTTCTTTCAGAATATTTTTCAGAGCCCCACATCTATGTGGTGACCAGCAGGTAGGTTTAGCAGCACCCAAAAAGGCAGCATCTTTCAGAGGCTAGGAAAACTTCCCCACAACCATCCCTTTGGTTTGGTGGCAGCCTTTGATAAGCACCTCCTCAGCATCCCCTCCAGCACCTTGGATAAAAAATGGGCCCAGCCCATTAAGCCAACAAGATGACAGCAAAGCAACTGTGCCCTGGCAAATTATTTTTTAATTATTGGTTTATTAAGATTTGCTGGGGTAGCAGATTAATGTTCCTGCTCAGCACCTAATAGTCGGGACCTGCCAGCACTGTGATAAATGAAGTGCATTTTGATTCTAGATGGGATTTTCAGACACCCTTTAGCATTGGCCTAACACTGCTGCGATTGAAGGCAGAGGTAAAGTTCCCATTCAGGTCAATGAGAGCAGACTTAGGTCAATGGCGACCACTTGTGAAAATTCCACCCGCAGGGCCTTGCCACTGGAATGCTATTCCTAACTTCTTCACCTGTGCACTGTTGGGAATGGTGAGCAGGGGGGCTGACAGACTTGCTGGGCCCTGAGGTAAGATGGGGGCGGTGGTGCTGGGTGTTGGAAGGGGTGGGGCCTCAGGTAGAGGGAGCAGGGTTGCAACAGCCAGCATTCGGTGCCCCTCTGCAAGTCCTCAGAAGCCACAGCAGCAGCCCTGAGCCTTGGACAACTGCCTCTTCCCCACCCTGCCATCAGTGGGCCTGATGATGAGCAGAGTCCCAATGACTCCTGCAGTGCGGTAGGGTGGATTGCATTCCCTCTTTACCTAATGGTGTACACTGCCCTGCAAAAAAGCAGGGCATCTTGCAAGCGCTAGCCCTTTCTGCATCCATGCTAGTAAGTCCTGAAAATGAAATGCAGACCTACACCAGAGCAGATAATGGTTTAGGACACAGTGGTTAAGTTCGAATTTATCAGAAACCTGGAAGCATTTGGATCTAGGTTTTGGGTCTTCTGTCTCTCAATAAAAGAAGAAAACTTACCTGCTTTCAAAGAGTCCCTTCATCATATGTGGAGTGGCAGTGCCTCTTTTAATACTGAGTTGCCATGTCTGGGGACTATTTTACCCATTGGGGGATTCTGATGGCTGCAGGAAAACCAAGTAATAAGAGTGGTAGTGCAAGGGACAGAGGCCTGAGCAGAGATGTATGGGTCCCCAAAGCTGTATCCTTGATATAAAACAAACAATCTGGCTGGTGCCCTGTACTCACCCTCCAACATGCATGGCTAATCTGATCAGGCTACGTCACTTTGGCTAATGTGTCATGGGAAACATATGCCTGTCCATTGGGATGGTTCTGCCACTCTAGGGAATATCACTGGAACTAGAGCCCCTGAGCATGAGGCTACTCCTGCCATGCAAGACTTTGTGAGCCAGGGACTAATGACCAGTCCACACAGACCGTATTTGAAACACACCTAGGAAGTCAGGCACGGATGTTTAAAAGAGCTGCCCGCTGACAGATGGTGTCAGGCTCTGAAAAGACCTCACATCCATTTCAGACACTTCAATGAAAAGGCCAGATATTCAAAAGGTCGCATCCTTCGTTGATAACAACGTCTTCTGGGCACTGAGCTCGTCTGAAAATCTCACCCATAAGATTTAGAAGCGAGATTAGATATGGGGAGGTTGCCTTGGGTTAGTTTGCCTGTGCTACCCACTTTGCAAAGACTGCTACAGCCATGCTCCAAAGCAGGGTTAGCACCCTGTTAAGATAGAAAACATGCTCCCACCATGGTTCTACCCAACAGTGTGAATAATCCTTCTAGGGAGAGGCCCGGATTGATTTACAGAGAGATGGTGTAACTATGCCAATCCTAATACCTAACACTTCTATTGCACCTTTCAGGCAAGGCTCTCAATGTTCTTTCTAGGAGTTCACCTCACAACCCTTTTTTGGGGGAGGAGGTATTAGCCACAGTTTACAAATGGAGAAACTGAGGAATGGAGTAGTGAACTGACTCACTCAAGGTCACACAGTGACCACAATGGCAGGGCCACAGACAGAGCTCAGATATCCTGACTCCCAGTCCCCAGTTCTAACTCCATGCTCCCTCTCTAACTCAGGTTTGAAAGCAGTTTTTTGAACATAGTTAAAAAGAAGTCAGATAATATATACACAGGAGTGCTAGGGTTTGCAGTGAGTATTGGTCCCTGGGGATCAATTTTACTTTCCAACAGTCCATACTTCTCAATGTGGAGGTGTTTCCAGGACACTTTGTCTTGTCAATGTCAGTTTGGGTTGGAAGTTTGCATTTTCAGAGACCGAAAACACCACCACCACAGGTAAAATATGTCCCAGTGTATGGTGGTCATAACTACCACAAAGCCAATTATAATCAATCTGACCAGTCCTGGTAGTGAAATAAATTGTTAACCCAATTCTGTCTCTGCAAGTTGGTGATTTTGCTTCCATGAATGTAATGGATTCTGGCCACAAGACTCAGTTTGGGCCAGAACCTCCTTTTGGTTCTCCAGAATCTATGCTGCTGTTCTTGCTGGCATAGCCTCAAAGTAGCTCCCACCTGCCATGGTGTCATGAATACTTGTGCCATGATCATTCACATGTAACAACCAAAGAGAGGGCCATTCAATGCACACCACCTAACAAGAGCCTGCTGTGTCCTTTTCTCCTCCTAGGCAGAGAATTTGAAGGCGAGGAAGAGTACCTGGAAATCCTAGGGATCACCCGAGAGCAATCGGGCAAGTACGAGTGCAAAGCCGCCAACGAGGTTTCCTCGGCAGACATCAAGCAAGTCCGGGTCACTGTGAACTGTGAGTACATTAGAAACAGACAGGGGTGAGCTTCCATACTATGGTGATGGCAGGAAAAGGAGAAAATCCTGGCATCTTCATGGCCAGGGCTCTATTTCTTTGCAAAGGAAACATGTGGAACTCCTTGCCACAGGAGGCTGTGAAGGCTAGAACTATAACAGAGTTTAAAGAGAAGTTAGATAAATTCATGGAGGTTGGGTTCATGGAGTGGTATTAGCCAGGGGGTAGGAACGGTGTCCCTGGCCTCTGTTTGTGGAAGGCTGGAGATGGATGGCACGTGACAAATCGCTTGGTCATTGTCTTCGGTCCATCCCCTCCGGGGTACCTGGTGTTGGCTGCTGTTGGCAGACAGGCTACTTGGCTAGATGGACCTTTGGTCTGATCCAGTACGGCCGTTCTTATGTTCTAAGCTCAGGGCTCAGGGTCGGGGGTCTCACTGGACCAACTTGATTTTCATGCAAACCTGCTCCTGGGTTCGCATGTGGCTTTTGGTGGCCAGGCTGGCAGCTATCCTGCCCTAGACGGCCGCATTCCTGTGCCTAGTGCAGAATCAAAATAGGGGCAGTGGTCTAGGTCTGCCCCTGGTTGAGAGCTAACCCCTCTGGCCCTGGCATGAGATAAGAGGGAAGGTTTTTTTCATGGATAAGAAATTGGTAAAAGAATGGAAACAATGGATAGGAATAAATGGGTAATTTTTCATAATGTAGACAGGTAAATAGTAAACTCCCCCAAGGCTATCTATTAGGACTACTGCTATTCAACATATTCATGCATTATTTGGAAAAGGAGGTAAACAGTAAAGTGGCAAGGATTGCAGATAACACAAAATTACTCAACATAGCTAAGATCAAAACTGACTGCAAAGAGTTACAAAGGGATTTCACAAAACTGGGTGACTGGGCAACAAAATGGCAGATGAAACTCAGTGCTCATAAACGCAAATAATGCTCAATGGAAAACATAATGCCAACTATACATACAAAATGATGTGGGCTAAATTAGCTGTTACCACTCAAGAAAGATCTTGGAGTCATTGTGGCTAGTTCTCTGAAAAATCTGCTCAATATGCAGTGGCAGTCAAAAAGAGCTAACAATATTAGGAACCATGAGTAGTCCTGTAGCACCTTAGAGACTAACAAAAACATATATGTTGTATCATGAGTTTTGTGGGCAAAATCCACCTCCTCAGATGAGTGAGGAAATGGGGTTGGCCCATGAAAGCTAATTATATATATATATATATATATATATATATATATATATATATATATATATATATATATATATATTTGTTAGTCTCTAAATTGCTACAGGACTATTTGTTGATGCTTTAAAGTTATAGACCAACATGGCTACCCCTCTGAGAATGTTTGGAACCATTAGGAAAGGGTTAGATAATTAGAAAATACCATAATGTCACTATATAACTCCATGGTATGCCCAAACCTTGAATAGTGCATGCAGTTCTGATTGCCCCATCTCAAAATGATATATTATAAAGAAAAAGTAAAGAAAAGGGCAACAAAAGCGATGAGGGATGTGGAACAGCTTCCATGTGAGGAGCGATTAAAAATACTAGGACTGTTCAGCTTAGAAAAGAGATAAATAAGGGGGGACATGATAAAGGTCTATAAAATCATGAATGGTGTGGAGAAAGTAACAAGAAAGCATTCCCCCTTTTCATAATACAAGTACTACCAGTTACCTAATGAAATTAATAGGCAAAGAGTCAACCTGTGATGTTAGTTGCCAGAGTCTGTGAAAGCCAAAAGTATACTTCGCTTCAAAAAACAATTAAATAAGTTCATGGCGGACAGGGCCATCAATGGCTATAATCAAATGTGGTCAGGGATACAACCCCTACCTCTTCTAGTACAAGTAAATGAATGAAAAGTTGCTATCTGTGTCCTACTATGATGGGATCAGGCACCATCTGTCCATTTAAACACTGCAATGGAAAATGCATTCACACATTTACTCCAGGTTTAGTTTCTTACTTTGTGTCAAGTTCACCAAGCATCAGCTACCAGAACAGAGTAGGTGGCAGTAGAGTCTCAAAGGGTATATCTACACAGCAGCGTTTTTCCTATTAACCTACGTTATTGTGAAATAGCAAAGTGCACGGCTATACTACAAGCCATTATTTCGAAGTAATGTCGAGCTGGAGGACTTCTTACTCCGACTCCTGTAACCCTCATTTCATGAGGAATAAGGGAAGTCAAACGAAGAGTGTTCTTCCTACAACTTCCTGCTGTGTAGACAGCGCCAAAAGCCATGCTTAGTTATTTCGACTTCAGCGACTCACTTGACGCAGCTGAAGTTGCGTATCTTAATTCAACTTTAGTCCTGCTGTGTAAACATACCCAAATAGACCCTGGCTCACAGCATAGCTGGAATTCCCAGTCACAAGTTCTCCCCAGTCTCTTCCTGTTCACAGCAGAGATCTGTGTGTCAGGCTCTGGTGGGATCTCTGCCAAGTATGGCATTCAGCTCATTATAAAGTAAGAGGTTTGTGGCTTAGCACCAAATAATTTGTTGCACTCTAGCCTTCTGGTATGCCTGCCACAGTTCCTTTATTTTTGTTATTCTTCCCCAGCTCATCTGAAGAGGTGGGTTTTGCCCATGAAAGCTCATGATATATGAGCGAGAGAGAGAATGTGTTCGTCTCTATGACTATGTCTACTCTACACACTTATTTCAAAATAACTCACGTTATTGCGTCTACACAGCAATCCTGTTATTTCTTCCTTTGACATCCTGCTGTATAGACAGCATGAAAAACCGACTTCAACTTCAGCTATGCAGTTAACGTAGATGAAGTTGCATAGCTTAATTTGATTTTAGCCCGCCGTGTAGACGTACCCTTTGGTGACACAGGACATGCATTGTTTTTAAAGTTACAAACTAACACTGCTATCCTTTGAAACCATTCCTTTGCTTTCACATGACATTGCTACTGGTCCCTGCCAGATCCCTTTCGCTGGATCCCCTGTGCAAACTGCTCATAGATGTCCATGTTTCTACAATTGATCTGTAGTTGTACCTAGACAGCCTTTTTTCCCTCGGCCCCAATAATCTAGTACTTCCCATATACTCCCAGTAGAAGTGCATGTGGTGCTTGTAGCTGCATAGGTTCTACAGCCAGAAGGACCATTGTGATCATCTAGTCTGTCCTGCTGCGTAATACAAGCCATAGAACTTCCTCAGAATAATCCGAAGAGCCTTAATTTAAACATAGGCTGTGATAATTCTTGGTAAATTGTTTCTGTGGATAATTATGCTCACCATTACAAATGCACACCTTATTTCAGTCTGAGTTCGGTCCATTCTAGCTTCAGCTTCCAGCCACCGGATCATGTTTATACCCTTCTCTGCTAGATTAAAGGTCCCATTATTAAATATTTGTTCCCCATGTAGGTACTTATAAATGGTAATTTAGACACTCTGTTCCTACTCAAGATTCCCTTGTTTATGCATCCAAGGATCACATTCACTTTTTCAGTCACAGGGTCATACTGGGAACTCTTGTTCAGCCACCATTGTCCCCAAATCGTTTTCAGATTCATGGCCTCCCAGGACAGAGTCTCTCATCTTATACCTGTGGCCTACATTCTTTGTTCCAAGAGATGAACTTATACATTAGCTGTATTAAAGTACCTTTTTTTTTGCATAAATACATTTTACTAAGCAATCCAGATCACTCTGAATAAGTAGCTTTGTTTTCTTTATTATTTAGCACTCCTCCTTTTTTTTGTCAACTGCAAACTTTATCCATTGACCTGTTGTTGATTTGCATTAATTACATTACCCTCCTTTAAGTTCTTTATTAATCAAGTTCCATATCAATCACTCCATTGTCTTGCCTGGAATCAATGCCAGGCTGACAAGTCTATAATTACCCAGGTCATCTAGTTTACTCTTTTTAAAGACTGCACAACATTAGCTTTCATATAGTCTTCTGGAACTTCTCCAGTGTTCCAAGACTTCCTGAAAATCAAAGTGGGTGGTTGTGCATATCAAGGGAGAGCTGTTAGACTGGTTCCTCAGGAAAAAGCATTTCAAAAATATGAAAAGATTCTAAAGAAAGGAGTGGCTGCCTATCTCTATAGCTCCTGGAGTTCACAACTGAAACCAGAGCAGTTAGTGTTGGGCATTGTGGGACTGCTGCTGGAGGACTGGTACAGTCCTCATCGGTCATTCAGTGTCTACACTTGCACTGCATTGACCACAGTAGATCATCAGTGGCCTCATGGGAAGGTGGTGTCACTGCATTGCCATAACAAGCAAAGGCGCCATTTTGGGCACGTGCAGGGGGAGGGGGCACCATCCCTGCACTCCAGGACGCAGCTTGCCTTTCATCCCGTTCCCTGGACACTAAGGGAGTGAGGGGAAAGTACTTGCATTCCATGCATGCCTCTCACACCTGGCTGGTGAGCTCCCTTCAGCCCATATAGGCTTAATATTCCTTAATATTCTGGAAAAATGAACTTTCCCAAGCCATCCAGGAAGCAGCCTCGCTGATTCACTACAGCCTGCATAAACAGAGAGTAGTAGGAAAGGACTAAGGGTGTTGCCTGAACAGGATGGGTAAGGCACGAAGTGGAGGTGGGGAAAAGGCAGGGATGAAGCATTGGAAAGGCATAAGTATATGTGATATTTAATAATCGCTTTCTCTCCGTGCCCATATCTGCAGGCAAATGCATGTGACATTATGTGTTCTTATCTTTTGTTATTGTCCTGTGCTTGCCATCTCCACTTCTGGTTTCTAAAATGTGGTGCCCTTTTCTATTAAATAGCATCAGTCCTAATGAGATTACCACCTAAAGACTCACTCTCCATACATGCAGAAAACATTTACACTTCCATTGTGTGAGAGATCAAAGCAGCAGGGGTTGCAGATTTTTCCCCATATCAAAGCTTCGGGGCTCCATAATATTGCCATAAACAGAAGCAGTCTGACTTTGCTCCTTATTCATTTTCACACAACATCAAGGCAGCTGTCAGTTTTAGAGGGAGGTTTCTCATGAGAATCTGCTCTTAAATGATGGCCAAACCTCCAAAAGCTCACCGGGATTATTTGGATAATAATTCAAAAGCAGAGATGCTTATCCACAACTCTTGGGTCACGCCAGAAACCCCCCCAGAAGAGAGATTATTGCAGAAATGTTTATTTCATCTGAGGTTGGAAAAACCATGGGAAGAAGCCTCCTCACAAGCTGCTAACTGTCCTTTGCCCCTACAGAACCTGAAATAGCAGGGAGCAAGGGCAATTCAAGCCATCACCAAAAGGAAAAACATTCTTTGAACCTCAAAACATTCTCTTATTTGTTTCCTCTTTTGGATTGACGTTTCAGGTCAGTTCTTATTTGATATAAGGATGGGCTTGAATCAAAATCTTCAGATCTAACTGCCTCCTAACTTTGAATCCAAATCCGGTACAGCTGACCCCATGGGTGAGGGGGAGCCAAACGAAAGCCCAGGGTGTAAACACCCTTGCTACGTCTAGACTGGCATGATTTTCCGCAAATGCTTTTAACGGAAAAGTTTTTCCGTTAAAAGCATTTGCGGAAAAGAGCATCTAGATTGTCACGGACACTTTTCCGCAAAAGCACTTTTTGCGGAAAAGCGTCCGTGCCAATCTAGACACGGTTTTGCACAAGAAAGCGCCGATCGCCATTTTCACCATCGGGGCTTTTTTGTGCAAAACAGTTTTTAGCTGTCTACACTGGCCCTCTTGCGCAAAAACATTTCTGGAAAAGGGCTTTTGCCCGAATGGGAACGTCAAAGCATTTGCGCAAGAAGCACTGATTTTGGACAGTAGAACGTCAGTGCTTTTGCGCAAAATCAAGCGGCCAGTGTAGACAGCTGGCAAGTTTTTGCACAAAAGCAGATGCTTTTGTGGAAAAACTTGCCAGTCTAGACGTAGCCCCTCAGACTTATGGGAAGGTTAGATGTGCATTCTGCTTTTGTCACACAAGCCCGTCATGAATTTACCTGAACCAATTGGCAATTCCTAGTCAGTATTATTCAGGATAAAATTCTCTTTCCCAATCCATGTTATGGATCTACTATTTATTTTGCACACAGAATACTGTGCTCACATACATGACAGTGCTGGACTCCTTGAAGATAAACTTAAAAAACAACAAATGGTCGGGTAGCACTTTATAGACTAACAAAACATGTAGATAGTATCATGAGCTTTCGTGGGCACAACCCACTTCTTCAGATGACCGGAGTCTTCAGATGACTGGAAAACTGCGGTCATCTGAAAAAGTGGGCCGTGTTCATGAAAGCTCATGATACTATCTACATTTTTGTTAGTCTATAAAGTGCTACCAGACCATTTGTTGTTTTTTTTTAAGTTTATCCTGTACAGACTAACTTGGCTACCCCCTGAAACTCCTTGAAGATAGAAAGACTTGCTTTTGAAACTCTTAGAAGTTGAATGGGATGAGTACAATGTTCAATAGCTGCCTTCAATACCAGGGAGAGAGTTGTAGTACAGGCTGATAAGAATTTTGTTCTTGGGGGTTATATTTCTTGTAAAGGTTTTATTTTAAGGCAAATGCTACTTGCAGTAATAGTACCTAGTGATCTAAGTCTGAAGTACTGGCAGGCCGGTCTTCTGTCCTCAGTTCAGGAGAGCAACTAGGATCTGCTGAGTTGTCTATACTTTCCACCTAAGGGTTCAATCTGCATCATGCTCTACTCTGTGCTGATAAGGCCTCAATTGGAGTACTGTGTACAGTTCTGGGCACCACATTTCAAGAAAGATGTGGAGAAATTGGAGAAGGTCCAGAGAGCAGCAACAAAAATGATTAAAGGTCTAGAGAACATGAGCTATGAGAGAAAACTGAAAGAATTGGGCTTATTTAGTTTAGAAAGGAGAAGACTGAGAAGAGACATGATAGCACTGTTCAAGTATCTAAAAGGGTGAAAAAAGGAGGAGGGAGCAAATTGTCCTCCTTAACCTCTGAAGATTGAACAAGAAGTGATGGGCTTAAATTGCAGCAAGGGAGGTTTAGGTTGGACATTAGGAAAAACATCCTAACTTTCAGGGTGGAATAAATTGCCGAGGGGGGTTGTGGAATCTCCATCACTGGAGATATTTAAGAGCAGGTTAGATAGACATCTATGAGGGATGGTCTAGATGGTGCTTGGTCCTGCCGTGAGGGCAGGGGACTGGACTTGATGACCTCTCGAGGTCCCTTCCAGTTCTAGTGTTCTAATTCTATGCTGGAGGAAGGATATCTTTCTTAGCCATAGGAGGAGCTATGGCAAATCCATGTGCTGTGGAGTACAGATAGTCATAATATAGTCTAGAAATCATACACAAACATCTGGAGAGTCAGGATAAGAATCCTTGTTCCTAAACTGCAGAAACATTGCCCTCTTTCACATGAGCTAAAAGAGAGCTGGTACTAGCAGTGAAGCCTATAGTCTCTCTGTGAACTCAGTCACTGAAGGACAGCATTGCTCACTCATTGGTGCCCAGAAAGTTCAGTACATTACAGAACGCTATTTAACAGTCCCCTAGTATCCCTCTTGTAGCTGTTTTCTAAACTTGCTGCTCTTTTTTCTCTTGGCCATTGGTCCCACAATGAGCTTACAGTTCTGGTGCCGCTGAGCCATAACATTCATTTTTGTGCAACACCTAGGTGTACACATAGTCCGTAAAGTGCATTAAGCCTTGACTTTGCTTTTCACTAACCCTTTCCATCTGCAGATCTCAAAGCACTTTGTAGATATGAATGAATTATATCTCACATAATGATACCCCCTCTGAAGAGGTTCGTTATAATTATCTCCGTTTTACAGATATGGAAATTGAGGCACAGAGAAGGGAATAGCTGGGAGCAGAAGCCAGAAAAGAACCCACTCATCTGAATTCTCTATATGCGCATTTAACAAATACAGGGCAATTGCTTGTACAGTATAATCGAATCAGGTCTAATCTAAGGACCTCTTCAGGATACACTCAGGTCCCCACATCTTTTCTCATGATTGTGTCTTAGTGAGGAGACTGCCCTTTGTTCAGTGACCAGGACTACTTGGCTCATTATTCCTTAGCTGGAAACATGGCAAATCAGGATTAGAAGCATAGGAATGAGCTGCCAACATGCCTGAAATGGTTTTTCTTGAAGAGCTGTTGAGCATGGCTCATATGAAGAATGCTGAAAGGGAGGGATACAGCTCTTTGGCAGAGAACAAGAGTACTGAACATTTAGAGCCGCAACTAACCTAGTAGTATGGCTTTCGGGTCCATGGAAAGGTATTTGTTCATTTCATGACTCATCTCGTGCCCTGTGTCCAATGGAGTGGAAGTGGGTTTTTTTCACTGTATGTTGCAGAGAGATATGCTGCTGGAGCAGAAAAATCCAAGCAGGATGTTTAGGAAAAAACCCTCCCTTAATGGATCCTCCGCCACCCCAGTAAATTATTCAAGTGAACCCCACAACTTTTCATAACAAGTTTCCATTTATAAATACTTATTAATATGTATTGCATTACCAGGCACATTATAATATGCTGAAAGCCCAGCAAGAAAATGTCAGGAAAGCAACTGTGCATCTGTTTTGACATAACTGCTATCTGCAGGTCTCTTTACTCACCCAAAAGGTCTCTGTGTGCCCATTCAACTCCAAAATAGATTTATTGCTTCTCTCTGCCTGACAGATGATGAAATGAATATGTGTTCCTTTTCTGCAGACCCTCCAACTATCACCGAATCGAAGAGCAATGAAGCTGCCACAGGACGACAAGCCTTACTCAAGTGTGAGGCATCAGCAATGCCCACACCTGATTTTGAGTGGTACAGAGATGACACCAGGTAAACATATTGTCTGTCTTCTACCTTAGTCTGCCTCCTTCAAATGCTTAGTAGATTTCCCCCTAGGTCCCCTAATGTCATATACAAAATCATCCACAAGCTTATATAAGGTTAAGATAATCTCTTATCTTATTCCTTAATACAAGCTGAGCAGGACAGGCCTGCTCAGGTCTTGAGTAAAACCCTGCTTATGTACTGTGCATGCTGAAAGAAGTACTGGGGGTGATTCAGTGGATGGTGCTCTTGCCTTTGAGTCCATACTGGACCAGCATGATGGTGTGGGATTAAGACATTGTCTTTGTGGTGATCTACTGACCATTTATGTTAATTAAAGATCTCATGACCTTTGCACAAGAGCAGATGGTATTAGTCCTAGTGCTGCAGCCAAATTCCAATCAAGGTAACTAGAACATGCTTCCCTGAACTCTAAGGGAAAAGGTTGTTTATATGCAACATTCTCTGCATCTGTATGACCTTCTTCTTAGCATACGTGCAACCTTCTTTGATGACCCATGACCAGGATTCATATTCAAATATGGTCAATTGGCTCGATCTAGCTTTCCCAACCCTGAGCCACTGCAGCTGTCTGTCAGCATGGGAAAGTGAAGCAGGGGAATAACACCCTAATATTGCCTCTCCCATGGGATTCACACCTTACACTTGTTAAAAAGTGAGTTTTATGCGGCAGGGTTTCAATTCAACCATGTAGCACAGGCTAAAGTACAGTTGCCTTATCCACACTGCCATTTTAGAACATGTCCATTTGCACATGGTAGCTAATGTTCTAAGAAACACCTTTTATCTCCATCCCATAAACTCCTGGTTGAACTTGGTTTTGATTATTGGCAGTATCCCTACCCTTTATCCCAGGGAAACACATAATAAATGCAGTGATTGCACTGTAAGATGTCAGATGGGTGTAGCATCTCTTGTTTCCTTCTCCTCTGCTGCCATTTTACACTATCATTTTAATCCACCTCTTTTCTTTCTGTCAATTTCACCCAGCCTTTGCTCTTCCACTACTTTCATACTTTCACATTCTGCTCCTCCAACCCATTTCTTCATTCCCTTCTCTCTTATCCCGCTGTCTTTTACCACCCATATCTACCTACCTACCTACTTACTTACTAACCTTCAATTTGCTTTTTCTCCTTTTTTCCTCACCTGCTCTTGTCACCTCTCCTTCCATATAATGGGCACTGAGCTACTTGTTCTTAGTGCACTACACGTCTCTTCTCTTTGCTTCTCAGGATAAACAGCGCCAATGGCCTGGAGATCAAGAGCATGGGGAGCCAGTCCCTCCTGATGGTGGCCAATGTCACTGAAGAACACTATGGCAACTACACCTGCGTGGCTGCCAACAAGCTGGGAGTCACAAATGCCAGCCTATACCTTTACAGTAAGTATGGAAGTGGGCAGGGGGACTCCAGGTGGCTCTCACAAAGGTCAGACTGTACCTTTACACTGCTTTAGAAGAAAGACCCTGAATTCGGGTACTTAAATAACATTAGCCCACCAAATTCCAATTCACTGCACAAGGAAGAGAGAGACGCTGCTATAGCAGAAAAATCCAAGACGGATGTTTAAAAAAATCTCCCTTTGGGGATCCTTTCCCCCTCCCTCCGTTACATTATTTAAGTGAACCCCACAATCCTTCATAGCAAATTTCCATTTATAAGTACTTATTAATATGTATCACATTACCAGGCATATAAGCCCTGCATGAAAATGTCAGGAAAGCAACTATTCATCAGTTGTGACATAACTGGTATCTGCAGATTATTAGGTAACAAACACTTCCATGTTTGTAGCCACAGCCAAACACAAACACACGAGAGGAAAGGGTTATGTTCAAGCCTCTTTTATGCTATGAATGACTTCCTTTGCTGCAATCTGGTAAAACAAGAGTATACATATTTTTAAGCAGTGAACAGAGTGACAGCTCCTTTAATAGGGATATGGAATATTGGGGCATGAAAGTGCCATTTTTCAGCCTCCATGGAAATGTTGAAAGAGATGGAGAAAAATTACCAGTGAACTCAGGGATGGGACAGGAGAGCCAGAGAAAAGAGAAATAGGTCTGAAAATAGAAGGAAGTGATACAAGATGGCCAAGAGTAACTATGTGAGAAAGGGACCAAGATTATTTAAAGAGATGTTCTACATTTTGCAAGAACCACAGGTGGGGAAATGGAGGCCTTACACTAATGGTGGAGTGATTAGAATATAGTGAAATACAGAGCAGGTTACAATAACTATGAACTCAGTCTCCCAGGTTTTGATCCTGCTGTCTTTGAAGTCAGCAAAGGCATTTCTAGAGACTTCAACAGACATAAACTTGGGCACCAGAACTAGAGATGGGCTTGGACCCAAACCCCACAATCCCTCAAGGGTTTACAGAATCCAAACTTTACAGCTGGTCCCCATGGTCTATAATGGATCAAGCCTTTTTGGATCTGAATTCAACACCCCACCCCAGACAAACTTGGAAATATTTGAAATCTAGTTCTTGCTGCAAATACTGCATCTCTGGTCCATCTTTATACAGATATCATCACAACAAATAGAATGTAAGAGAATGATCTAATGAGAGTCACAGACATGGAAATAAATGAGCCTGCCTTTCTCTGGAAATACAGGATTGTATTAGAATATATATATCTATGACCTCTCTAGGCAGAGCAGGAGATAAGGCCTATACGAGAATCTCATTTTGATAGGTTTGTTTATGCTTTCTGGAGCCAGACTGATCAAAAGATAAGAAAAAAAATAGAGTTTTTTAAATGGAAAAAATGATGCAGCAGGGATGGAAGAGCTTGCTGACATTTCTGCATTTACCAGACTTTTGGATTTTTAATATTTTAATTTGAAGTTTTGTAAATTACTTCAATGGAATGCTTTGGAATGCGTCATGTAAGCCACTAGTTCCAAGGGTAATAAGAGATTGATATGACTTTGGCTACATGAAAACTTGTTGCACACACAAGCAAGGTAAGTTTCTACTTCAAAGATCTTTTTTGTCCTGCTCCTGGAGAAATGCCAGTGGATTCAAATAAAAATCATAGGACTATAACCTGGAACATGAACCTCAAATTCTACAAAAATTGTTCTTAGTACTGTTATTACTAAAAATGCCAGAAGTAGGACTCATCATTCGGGCTATGTCTAGACTACATTCCTCTGTCGAAAGAGGAATGTAAATGAAGCAAATTGAAAGTGCAAATGAAGTACAGATTTAAATAACCTGCACTTCATTTGCATATTCGTGTCTGAAAAAATTAGGAGCATGCGTTCTTTTGGAAAAGGTTTTTTTTTTTTTTCAAAAGAACCCCGTCTAGACTGCGCTTTCACTTTTAAAAAACTCTTTTTTGAAAAAGCGCTTGAATGCAACTATGCAAATGAAGCACGGGATATTTAAATCTGCACTTCATTTGTACTTTCGATTTGCTTCATTTACATGTCTCTTTTGATAGGAGAATGTAGTTTAGATGTGCCCTTCGGACTAAATTGTGAATTTGATAATATAAGTTTTCCCCTCATGTTGCAACCCTTCTACATGTAAAGCCAACAGGCTGTAGTCATCGGCAGGTGGGACTGAACCTGGGGCTAAAGCCATGTTTCTCAACCACAAAGCTCCTGGCCTTTAGCTGAGGCTGCAGAGCAGACTTCACTCTCACTCTCAATGGTCTCAGCGCCTCTAGGTTACATATAGATGAACAATAATACTTAACTGAAACGAAATGTAAGATCAAAACTTGTATAGAAAAATAGAAATACTTTGCCTGCCTGTCACTCCTTGCCTCTGAGGATCTCAAAGCATTCACAGACAGAGGATATTTAACCTCACAAGCTGATGGAAAATGGATGAGCAGTATTAGCACCATTTTGCAGATTGGAAAATGAGGGGAAGGGACTTACCAAAGGTCACAGTCACTGGCACTCAGTCACTAGAAGAATCTGGGCTGCATTCTCTGAATAGGCTTGTTAGTGATGTCATTCATTGTATCAGGAAAAACATGGAAATCATTACAGATAACCTGCAGAGAGGATATAAATTGAGCTTGTGCCATCTTTTGCTTTTTTAATCATATACCACAAGACTTATCCAGCAATGCCCAGGTCCTTCAGGGTAGGGGGCTGACAGTGGCTGACAGTCCAGGAGTTAGGATAGGAACTTGGAGATGTGGGGGGCTCTGGGTAGGAGGCCAGGAGTGTGGCAGGTGCAGGAGTCAGGGTGGGGGGGGGGGTTGAGGAAGGGCTCAGGGAAGGGGGCTGGGGATGTGGGGTGGGATGGAGAGTGAGGGTTGGGGGAGAGGAGGAGCTCTGGGCAGAGGGACTGTCATAAGAAAAACAAAGAACACAAGCCAGCTTAAAAACAAAAACAAAAAACCTTAACCCATGGCATAGTAACCTAAATAGCAGCCACTGAACATTTTCAGCCCCATGCCCAAGCATGAACAAGTATAAATGATTTGCAAGGTACAGCCTTTGAGTGATTTTCTTCTCTGGAAGCAGACTGATTGAAACAGCAGAGAAAGATGTTATATTTTTAATCGAGAATAAACTCACTCCAGGACAGTGCCCCTTCTGAGATGGCAGATGGAATAGTGGTGCCTGAAGGTTCTATAGTGTTTGAAAAATGACAGCTGGTGAGACAGAAATAGTGCAATAGGGTAGTGGTAAGATATATGTAAATGTGCCTGTCACTGAAGAGGTAAAAGGAACCCACAAAATTATTTGACAGTACGATCCAGTGAGAGAGAAAAAAGGGGCGTGTTCCAGGAAATACCAAGCACCATAAAAAAAAGTAAGAAAGAGCGCAGGTCTTTAGATTTAGACCCTGTAAAGAGAGATACTACATTAAAAAAAGCGAAAGAGAGAGAGACCTCGTGCAAGGGATATGGAAGCATCACTGTCTGCTATAGGCAGAAAAATGTATGTCCCTTACTCCTGGAGTTCTCCAGAAACAGAAGGATTTATTTCAAGAAATAAAGCAGAGTCAGGTGGATGCTAAAGCGGACTGCGTTTACTGCAAAAAGTGTGAGGAACTACAAGAAAAGGACAAGGTACATAGGATATGGCTAGACTGCAGGGGGATTTTGGGATACCCTTGGTATCCCGAAAAAACTCCGCTGCGTCCAGGGAACATGTTTGCTCTTTCGCTTTTTTTTCCAGAAGAGAAAATGCACTCTTTCAGAAGCCCCTGTATTCCTCATTCCACAAGGAAGAAGGGAGCTTTCAAAAGAGGGTTATTTCTGAAATTTGGCCCAGTCTAGATGAGCCAAATTTCGGAAAAGCCTCTTCTGACAAAAGTATCAGAAAAAGATACATCTATCTTTTTCCGATAGATCCTCGCAGTCTAGCCGTACCCATAGTGTCCCTGTGTATCTGGGATGGAAAAGAGTTCTGAGAAAAAGATCAGAAATATACATGTGGTGTCTTACATAACACAGTGATGGAGAACCAGTGTCAGAAGTGCTAGGAACATTTTTCCTATATATTCTATGAAGGAAAAAAAATTCCTTTCATTCCCTTGAATTAACAGGCTGCTTTTGGTAAGTGTATGAGCAAGACTATAAATATATCTAAGCCCTTGCTACACACATACACCAGATATGTATCCACACACAAACATATAAAGAGGTAGATAAGCACACATACAAGTATACCCACCCATTGTAAACATGCACATGCACACACAGTTTTGTGTACACACATGCATGTGCACATCACTCTTTCAAATACATTCCAATGAATTATAGAAACAAAATGGAAGTTGTCCCCTCACACGCTGGGCCAGGTCTTCTGCTGGTACAAATCATAATTCACACCTTCTGAGGATCTAATCCACTGATGAGGGATAAAGCAGGAATTCCCAGTCACTGGTTGCACCTTGCACTCCTGCTGATTTTATGGTCTGATTTACAGTGAGACAATCATCTCAGTGGGTGTGTCTAGACTACATGCCTCCGTCAATGGAGGCATGTAGATTAGCCAGATCGGCAGAGGGAAATGAAGCCGCGATTAAAATAATCGCGGCTTCATTTAAATTTAAATGGCTGCCCCGCTCTGCCGATCAGCTGTTTGTCGGCAGATCGGGGCAGTCTGGACGCAACGCGCCGACAAAGAAGCCTTTCTTGATCGGCACAGGTATGCCTCGTGAAACCAGGTTTACCTGTGCCGATCAAGAGAGGCTTCTTTGTCGGCGCGTCGCGTCCAGACTGCCCCGATCTGCCGACAAACAGCTGATCGGCAGAACGGGGCAGCCATTTAAATTTAAATGAAGCCGCGATTATTTTAATCGCGGCTTCATTTCCCTCTGCCGATCTGGCTAATCTACATGCCTCCGTCGACGGAGGCATGTAGTTTAGACGTACCCAGTGATCCTGCCTCCTCTCCAGTTTGCTTTTTTTAATGAGTAGATCTGGCAAAGGAGCAGCAGCTGGCAAGGCCCATGCCAATTAGAAGCAATGGAAGGGCAGGTCTTCACCATAGAACCCCCAAGATATTTCAGGTACATGTTATCATCATGGTAATCATGCAAACAGATTTCCCGCCAGCTCTTTTGAAGAATCAGAGAATGTTATCAAATTTGTAATTATTAGTGCCAGTGTGAGTGTGTATGTATGAACATACACTAAGCAGCAGTTTGGTAGAAAAGGTCCTGGGGATTTCAGTGGATGAGAAGCTGGATATGAGTCAACAGTGTGCCCTTGTCGCCAAGAAGGCTAAAGGCATATTAGGGTGAATTAGTAGGAGCATTGCCAGCAGATCTAGAGAAGTGATTATTTCCCTTTATTTGGCACTGGTGAGGCCACATCTGGAGTATTGCATCCAGTTCTGGGCCTCCCCCCCCCCCCACCATAGAAAGGATGTGGACACATTGGAGAGGGTCCAGCAGAGGGCAACCAAAATTATTAGGAGACTGGCGCACATGACAGAAGAGAAAAGTGATGGGGGATTTGATAGCAGCCTTCAACTTGCGGAAGGGAGGTTCTAAAGAGGATGGAGAGAGGCTGTTCTCAGTAGTGAGGGATGGCAGAACAAGGAGCAATGGTCTCAAGTTACAGTGGGGGAGGTCTAGGCTGGATATTAGGAAAAACTATTTCACTAGGAGGGTGGTGAAGCACTGGAATGGGTTACCTAGGGAGGTGGTGGAATCTCCATCCCTAGAGGTTTTTAAGTCTTGGCTTGACAAAGCCCTGGTTGGGATGATTTAGTTGGGATTGGTCCTGCCTTGGGCAGGGGGCTGGACTTGATGACCCCTGAGATCTCTTCCAGCCCTAGGATTCTATGATTCTAAGACACAGTTTCTTATACACTCACATCCACACATATATGTGCATCCCTTTTCTCACCTGCTAGCCCACCCATTGTTTCATGCACGCATTAATTTCTAATATTTAATTGCAATCTTTGAGTGGACAGAGTCTGGGCTGTATCCTTGTCACCGAATAGCACAGTTCATATCATGCTCTTCACCCCACAACCTCCCTGGAAACCCTGCATTTTATCTGGAGCTGCAGTAACAGAGAATAATGAGATGAGATAGAGTTCCCATTGGGATAATGGGGTGGGGTGGAGAAGCAGCTATTATACCTTTGGTGGAGTAGAAAGGCTGTGGCTCAGCAGGCCAGGGGAATGGAGATCTAGGCATTTAATAGGAAGTAGTGTGATAATGAGGCTATTGCATTATAACTGCTTGCAATGTGCCGCCTTGTGCCATTTACTGGAGAGGACAGTAACTGCTGTGTATTATTATTTAACTAACTACACCGTGTCAGCACAACAGCCTGTTTTCCCAGAACAAGAGTCCCCTGTTGCTATGTAAACAGACACCCAACCTAGCTGCATATTTTCCTAGCAAGAGACAATCTCCCCCGTTCCTGCTGTGGGTTCAGACTCTTCTGCTGGGGATGTTAATGCAGGAGAGCTGCCATTTTCACTGCTATGGAATTGATCTGCTACATCTTGATTGACTTTGAAAACCTTCAGCTATTCAAAGACCAGTTTATATGAGCACAGGGTGTTTTCAAAGGAGCACCAGTCTCTGAATAGCTGGAGCTCAGCCTAGACGTGAATAATGGCCAACTACCTGTGTAATCGGCCAAATACAGCTTCCATCAGAGATGATCTTGGTGCAGCTCCCATAGGCTCAGTCAGACCAAGACGGTGTCTATTAGCTCACCTAGCAGAGCAGCTGCTGCTGCTGTTTAAAGTGCTTATTCACTTCAGTTCCAATCAGGTGTGTGTACACAGCAAGCACAGATGTCCAAAACATTTCCCATAGCAGCTTCCTTTGGATAGGAGGGGGAGTTCCCTCAAGTGGTGTCTTTATGGTGCTGTGTATATGATCCTGCTGACCAGAACCCTCCTTACCATCATTTGTTGGCAGTGCTCCCTTAGGGTATGTCTACACAGCAAAGTTATTTCGAAATAACTTTCCTAGTGTCTACACAAGCCAACTGCTATTTCAAAATTAATTCAGAATAACGGAGGGCTTATTTTGAATTTGGTAAACCTCATTCCATGAGGAATAGGGCCAATTTTGAAATTGCTATTTTGAAATAAGTGCTTTGTAGATGCTTATTTCGAAATAGTGGGCCTCCAGCCATTCCCAGGGTGCCCTATTGGCCACCCTGGCCACAAGGTAACTTCTGACCTGATGCCCTGCCGGAACCAGTTCTGTCTGGCCTTCAATGCAATTCAGCGTCCAATCAGTGTGAACACGCTATTTTGAAATAGCAAAAAGCTATTTTGAAATGCATTTTGTGTATAGACGCATTATTTCGAAATTAGATATTTCGAAATAATGCTGTAGTGTAGGTATACCCTTAGTTTCAAAGTGTTCATTTTAGTTAGTGTTTTGATAGTAGTGCTGTTTAGAGGCAAACCCATGATCGTGTGGCACTCATCATCCTCAGACAGGTGCCGTTCCCAGTGCCCATTACCCCATCGCTCCCCGGCACCATCTGTGGCACAGCCTTGTGGGGCACCAGTAGAGGCCTTCAGTGATGGCCTTCACCATCTGTGGCACAGAGAGAGGCCGGTGCTGGTTCTTGTCTACTTTGGAGGATCAGCACTGCTATCCGATACTGGGCTGTGGAGACCATTCCTTGGCACTGGTCTTCGGCATGTTCATCCCAGTACCAATCCCTGGCCACCTCTGCTCAGCACTGCCTGCCAACTCAGAGTTTGTTGGTGTCACTCTGGTCCTCACTTTCCGGATCCTCACTGTCAGAAGCAGAGTCAGATCACTCTAGATATAGTAGGCATAGGTCCAAGAGACACAGGGGAAAAACCCAAAAGGCCTGGCATCCTCAGTGGCCACCATCTGCATAGTGACCCTTCTGGGCCTCCATCAGGCCCAGGGTGTCCCATCTGCAGCATCTGGGTTGGTAATCTCAGTACGTCCCCATCCAGGGTCACCAGTGCTGATACTTATAGAATGATCTGTAGACGCTACTGCCACTACAACCCCCAGTCCTGCAGTCTAGACCCTAGCAGAGGTCCATCCAATACCACTAGTAGCCCAAGCCAGGTCTGATTGCTACAGGATGGTGAACCAACATCGGAACCAGAATGCCTAGAGGAACATGAGGATCCAATTCCTCCACTTGCCTCATTGACCTCATCTCCAGATGAGCCCGTGGCAGAAGCATCTGCCTCGAGGCTGCCACCTATTGACCCTAAGGCCCACCAGGACCTGCTCCACCATATTGCCCATTTTATGGGCTTGAAGGTGGAAGAGATAATGGAGACAAAGAATCCAGTGGTGGATGTACTTACCCCTGAGGGCCTATCCAGGCTCACCCTTCCATTAATTAAGGCCATTGAAAAGACTAGTACCACCCTTTGGCAGACTCTGGTCTCCATTCATCCTACTGCCAGGGGTGTGGAGTGGAAGTACTATGTACCTGCCAAAGTATAGGAATTCCTATTCATGCATCTTCACCCTTGGATGTGCCAAGCATTCTGTTCCTTTCAGAATCATAGCCCAGGCTCCATCTCAGATGCGTTCCTGCTCCCATGGGAGGAATCACCAAACGACTGCCTTTCATCCGATCCCACTTTCCACCAGCTCCTGCTCAAGATCCACAGAGACAAAGCAAGAGTAAACCTACTGGCCCAAGCATGGTCACACCAGTATTGGCACACTATGCTGTGAGAACAGTCAATGGAGACATCAACAGCACTACTGCTTCACCCAGACCTGATTACTCAGGACCACGGACACCTCCTGCACCCAGACCTCCAGTTCCCCCATCTCATGGCTTGGAGGCTTCATGGTTAAACCCACGGGAGCACCAATGCTCTCATCCTGTGAGAGGGGAACTTTTCGGCAGCAGGAATTATTCCACCAGGGCCATTTACTATGCTAAGTGGAAGAAGTTCTCATGCTGTTGTGAGCAACACCGCCTATTTCTGCTCTAGGGGCCCATGCCACTGATCATAAAATACTCACTCCACTTATAGCAGCAAGGACTGGCAGAGCTGTCCATTAAAGTGCAGCTTGTGGCTAGCTCATCTTTCCACCCAGGGGAGTTTGGGTGCTCTGTATTTGCCAATTGCAGGTATTGCACTTCCTCAAAGGTATAGAGAGTCTGTACCCACATTCATGGTCACCTGTACCTACCTAACTGGGATCTCAATCTAGTCTTCTCCAGACTCAGGGATGCCCTTTGAGCCCCTGGGTACATGGTCGCTTCTTTACCTCTCATGGAAGGTGGCCTTCCTAGTAGCTATTACATTAGTCAGGAGACTGTCCGAGTTGAAAACTCTAATGCTGGTATCCCCCATACTATCTTCCATAAAGACTAAGTACAACTCAGATTACACCTGGACTTCCTGCCCAAAGTAGTGTCCTAATTCCACATAGGACCAGACATCTTTTGGCTGGTATTCTTCCAAAACCTACATGCTACATGCACAGCACCAGAGGTTGCATTCTCTGGATGTCCAAAGAGTTCTAGCATTCTACATCAAATATACAAAACCACTCAGGAAGTCGACCCAACTCTTCGTAGCTGTAGCTGACCACACAAAGGGTCTACCAGTCTCATCCTAAAACATCTTGTTGTGGATCATGGACTGCATCCGTACCCGTTACAGTTAGCCCAGATCCTGGTCCTAGTGATCGCAGGTCTCTTTGACCACTCTCCTGACCCAGGCACCGACCCAGGAGATCTGTAGCGCAGCAACTTGCTCTTCAGTGCACAATTTTACAGCTCATTTAACCATCCACCAACAAACCAGAGAGCATGCAGCTTTTGATGGGGCAGTCCACCAGGGGGCAGCTTGGGAATTACCTGACTGGAATCAATGTGAACAAGTACTGAAAAGTAGCAAAAATGGTCACACGCCTTCTCATAACAGTTGTTCTTCAGGGTGTTTTGTTCACATCCATTCCAGCACCCATCAACCTACCCCTCTGTTGGAGTAGCTGGCCAGAAGGAAACAAAGAGGGTGGGTGGTGTCAGGTCGGCAGGGTCATATATAGAGCACCATACGGTGCTACTCTAAGGGGTTCCCCAGCCAACCTTAGAGGGGCTTCTAAAGGAAAAGGTTTCTGACATCTGTGCCTGCAGCGTATGCACACCTGATTGGAATCAACATGAACAACACATCTCAAATGACAACAGGGAAAGTGATTAGAGGTGCTTTTTGCCGGGAGGAAGTCTTTCAGCAGAGCCACTTACCTTACTCTGTCGGGAGCTACGGTATTTTCACACACTCATATGCCCCAGTGACATGCCTGGCATCAGAGGGGACTGAGAACTCCTTTAGCTGGTTCAGTCCCCATATTCACGGTTTGGGTGACACATACCATCTAGCAACTGAATCGGCAAGAACAAATTTCATTAAGTGTAATCTAGGGAGACTGGTTTACTGATCTGAACACGGGGCTGGCAGCCATGAGTGTTCGGTTCTGTTCCGTGCTATGCAACTGATTCACTGTGTGACCATGGGTAAGTCATTTCCTCTCTCAATGCAGCCATGCCCAATCTGTAAAGTGGGGATAATCTGCCACCTCAGAGTGGGTATTGGATTCTTAGTTTAAAGTCTGTCTCAAGTGCTTTGAGATCCTGGAAGGGAAAATGCTATCAAAGTGCAAAGTTTGGTGCCACCGGTAGCAAAACCATGATGTAACAATGTACCAAAGATGAATCTTAAAAATCTGCAGCTCAACCCCCCCAACTCAACAGGCTGTATAAACAAGGAGATGTTGGGGAAGTGAGGGCATTTAAGGAGTACATCACAGATTAGGTTTCAGCATGGTGCGTTCAGATCCCTGTGGGTGTGTTCATTAAGAAATCCAGCAAAGAATAGGTTTCGTGGAAGCAATAAATCATGCAGATGACCTGGTGAGCCTAACGACACAATTTACTTCTCTGCCAAAGGCTAAGTCCAAGCAGGAGATGCAGCTAAAGTGGGGAGTAGTCTGGTGACTCAGTGGCATTTGGAAGCAGGAAGAAGCCAATGTCACCCATCCACTACAAATAACTTCACTGCGGGTCTTTTACTCCTCCTGTGGCATAGATACTGAGCATTCACTTCTGTGTGCCATTGAGATGGCTTCTCTTCAACACCCAATCCCAATCGATGGAGACATGTACTGTGAGGTGTTGGTAGCATAATGCTCTTTAGGTGAAACCGTCTTAGTTGGTTCAATTTCAGGATGGGGGAGCTGTCAGGTTTGTAACTGCTGCTTGCTGGGTGTGGAAAGTGGCATTTCCTTTTCTCCTGCATGTTGCTTATTGTTTTTTTTCCCCCCTTAGAGCGAGTTTTACCCACACTCCCCAACCCTTTTCCAGGTCAGTATATGCTTTATGTCAAAGTACCTCTCTAGCCGGGTCATTCTCCATCATCTCAACAAACATTAAAAGCTGAGGGTGGGCAGAGCAGAGCAATAGAAAAATGAAGATTTCTCCTTTTGCTTTGTATCCCAGGTGTCCCCTTCCCACCTCCCAAAATTATTGCCAAAATCTCGCACTGAATCCACACCTGAAATTCAAGTGACTTTGGTTAACTTCTCTTTTCCCACTTTGTGTTGAGATGAGCCTGAGATCTTGTGTTTGGATCCAGATCCAAATGTTCCCACTGTTCAGTTTTTCCTCAGGCCAATTTCTAATTATTGCGTATATTCCAGCCTGAAGCACATGTGCCCAAATAGGTCAAAGCTCCTCTCTTGGTGCTCCTTGTCTGATCAGAAGCATAAACATCCTGAAATCTTATAACATGGGGGAGAAAAAAAATTGCCGTTTCCATCTTAGGATATGGAACAGCCAGCGAAGCACAGAAACTTTTCTGAGTGCTGATTCTATGAGGTGAACCACCTCAGTTTTTGGAATTCATCGGTCCCAGTGAAAATATCTTTTGTGGTCACTCAGTAGGACAGATGGGGTGCAAACTGTGAAATGAAGCCTTTGGGTCCACTCATCTGAAAAAGTGGGTTGTGCTATCTATACTTTTCATGATACTATCTATACTTTTTTGTTAGTCTCTACAGTACTGCAAGATCATTGCTTTTTAAGTTCTTTTCATAGTGTAGTGGTTAAAGCACACATGTGGCACCTCTGACTCTTCCAGTTCAGGAGTGAGTGTGAGCACTGGGCAGGGAATCAGGAGACCTGGGATATTATTCCCAGATCTGCCACACACTTGCTTTGGTCAGGTTAGTATGGCGGTGTCTCCATTCCTGGATGTCCCAGTTGAGAGGGGCCTGATTTTCAGAAAATGGATGCTCAGTGCTTTCTGAAATCAGGCCCATGTAAGATATTTCAACTTGGGCACCCAAAATCACGGGTCACTTTGAAAACTCTGCCTATCACCCATATTTAATTTGTGCCAGGGCTGAGCCCTGGCATCTCTAGGCTTGGAAGTTCATAGCCCCACCACCTCTGGACTTACTACATCCTTTCTAAATGTAAAAACATCACTTGAGTCTTGACGCTTATTTCATTACAAATTAAGCACTGCCTATGCCGCACCATGTCTCCATTTACCCAGCTCTGAAGATACTGATACTTAGCTCTCTGGGATGTTGGAAGGACTAACTAGTCAATGATTACAGAGCACTTTGAGGTCAAACTCAAAGGATTATTAGGAGTTCATTTTGTTTGGGAGGGCATCCCTATGCATTTCTTTCCAGGAAGCGAACAATGGATGACAGGAGTTTCACACCAGCTTTCATTGGACCACCCCACAGTTTCAAATCAAGCTGTGCAGCAGATAACTTCTTCAGGGCCAAGATGGAGATACAATTGTATATTTAAAGGCAAATCTGCAAATACAATTAAAGAAAAGTACCCAGAAAAAGAAAAATTGAAATCAAGCTACCATTAAAATTAAATCTCAGGGAGTGCTTTGCAAATAACATTCAAGAAGCTAAGGAAAGGAGTAAAATAGGCCATAGGGATTCTAGTGTGGAAAAATAAATCCAATTAAAGGCAATTATCGAACACTGTAAATGAAACTCAGGCTTGGATATGAAATTAATGTCACAAAGGCTATTTAGGGTTTAAGTTTTGGGGTTTTACATTTTTTAAGATGTGGGAATTTTTAATGGCAAATAATTCTCTCCAAATTGAAAAGACATTTTTGTCTTTTTCTTAAATTCTATGGGCAGGCAAAACTTTCTCTCCACCTGTGCATTAGTGGCCCATTAAGGCAAATGCTAAAAATTGCAGCTGAGCTAAAACTAAATTTCTAAGCTGCCTGGGCCAACTGGCACGATTCAATCAACCTTTGAAAATTCTTCCCCACTGCCTTGGATATTTTCTTGCTGTTTCCTGTTTCAGTAATAATGTCTCAGTGGACATCATACTGTGACATCACACTTGCAGTAAGTCCTTAGGATTTTTTTTTATATATTTTGCGATATCTTCAGTGAACCAGGAAATGCTAAGAGGATTTCACAGAGGGAAAATATAATTTAAATACTCTAGACCTCATTTCTATTGCTGAAAGCTCCCATCTGCTTCTTTAATGTAGGCATTCAGCACAAACATTGGTCCTTATTTGAATCTTCACGTGTCCTTTGCAGCTTACTTTTAAAGAAACACTAGGCAAAAAAGTTTCCTTGCATGACTTACATCACTCTGTGGGTCTATAGGTTCCTTTCTTTTTGCCATCAACATGCTCTGTGACCTAAGTCATGTCATGTACCCTCTTTGCATCCCAGTTTTCCTATCTATAAAGTGTAGGTGACACTTTCCTGCCTCCTGGTAGGAAACTGCTGTTTAGGTCGGAGATTTCAAAGGGAGCTGTTTAACTATGCACAGGGCTTGAATTTGATGGGGAAGGATTTCCTAGAGCATTAATTAAACCCAGCTAGTCCTTATCTCAGCTATACAAAATGGGACCTGTGACCATCATTGGGATGCCTAATTTTCTAACCATCCTGATTGCTGAGGCAAGGCATTCAAAATGCTTGAAATCTCTTCTTGGCTGATGTCACATCATTATGTTGTAACATTGCTCAGTCTGTGCTCTGTCCCAGCATCTGGCTGGTGCATCACTGCATCATGAATAGGAACAGATTTTCAAAAGAGCTCAGAGTTCTTTTGTGGAGGAAAGTTTGCAAGGAGTCCCCTCTCCTGCCAAGGATAAAGCTCATGGGATCTCCATTAAGCCCCAGGAATGTTCTGTTCTGTGCTATCTGCCATAGTCACAAGTCTGGCTGCACCTTTGCCACCTCTTCTGCTCTCTCTAAGTGCATCTTTCCCTCTCCAGTGCCCTCCGCATTCATTCACCTGTCTCAGGATGGAGTCCCGTGAGTCTCCCACTTGCAGACTGGGCCCTGGGCTATAGTATGTGTACCAGCCATGATTACTCAGCAAGCCCCACCGAGTTTGGCACTTGCAGATCTTCCTTTTGGGAGTTTGTGACCTGTGATTAATGCAAGTGACCAGACAGCTTTGTCAAACCAAAGTACTGTTGAATCTTAACAGCAGGAACAAAGCACCACAGAAGAGAAGGATTTCAACACAACACTCACATGTCTGTCTTACTCTTGCACCCCATCAAAGTATTGTAGTAGTGAGTCAAGCACATGATGCTTCTTCAGGCCTTTCCATGGAGTCTATCTCAGCATCCATCTGTTCTCCATGAGCAGATCCTGGTCAACTGCCTCCTCCCTCACCCTAGAGAGGGACTTTTTAACTCTTTAGCATTCCTTTGGTCTTCTGGCAGCCAGCTATGGCCAAAGCAGTCTAGTAACTTTGACTGAAGCCTAGAAGTAGCATTTTCCCAGTTAACAGCTCAAGCGTTGTTCCTTCTGGGTCCTCCTTGTTTACTAGGAGGTTGCTCATCTGGAGTCCTTGTGTTACCTTCCTGCTACTCTCTTGCTATTAAACTAAACCAACACATGAATACAGAAAACATTCCAGTAAACCCTACAGAGCCATTGAGTAACTATCCCACCAACTAGGTCACCTATGGTATTCATAAATTATTAAAGATCCTCCTTCACAGTGCCTGCCCTGGGACCTTGCCAAGTGGCGGGGGAGTGAGTTGAGCTGGCCTGGGCTGCATATTTTAACACCAGAAGGAATCCAATACAGAAGCCACCCAGTAGGGCCAGATCAAACAAAACCACAGTGCCATTGCTCATCAACAGGATAAAGATAGTGACTGGTTCGGGGGTAGGGGTGGGGGCAGTCCTATCTTTCCACCAAATATGCAGATTGGAGAATGACCCTGGATGGTTTGTAGATCGTAGCTAGTCTCCTTTTAGCTGTAGTCCTTGTAGTTTGTACTGTTACTAATGCTTTGATTAGGGTGTGAGGGAGGGAGGGAAAAGAGAGCTGTTCACTTGGGTCTAATGACCAGAGGAAGGAGCTTCCTAAGAGGCCCTAAGAGCACCTATCTCTCTAATGGCCTCCCATCCTTCTCCCTCCTGCCCAGGGATTGGGCTCCTCTCTCTCTGTTCATGTGGTCACCTCTTCTCTCCCAGCACACACTCTCCAACACGTGGACCTTAGTACCAAAGCAGTTGCAGTGAGTGATCACTTTTCTCATGGACACTGATTCTACACTTGGCAAAAACTGGGTAGTCTGGTTGCTTTGAATCTGTGTGTGTCTACACGAAAAAATGAGGGGGAAATAGGATCTTTTGAGCAGCACAAACTCTGAGGAGCCAATGTGTTCCCAGGCTGGCTTTCTGAGCAGGCAGAACTGCCTTTCTTTGACCCAGCCGGTCCTAATCAGACAATAAAAAATCCTTTGTTAAGTCCTTGAATGCCTGCAAGTGGATAAACCCTACCCATGTCCCTTGTTCATTCCTAAGAGGAGGAACTACTTGGTAGGTATCACTGTGGTTTTATGGTCCAATTCTGCTTACATTGGGTCTGAATTTGATCTTTATGCTCATTATTGGGTCCCCACAAGGAAACCATTTTAAACAATGCTCAAGGTCCCCAATCCTTCTTTAGAGTTTGGACTCACTTCCCTAGAAGGGCTGAAAGAAAGGAATAATGAAATCCCAAATCATATACGCTGCTTTTATCCCATGTTAATTCTTCCTCGTGACTGAGAACTTATAGCACCCACTGGCCCCAACTTATAGCACCCACTGGCCCAGTTGTTTCTGATCCTCGTTCCTGAGCAGCCAAGAAATGGAAATTAAAAGAAGTGACAGGCATGAGGTGCAACATTTAGATCCATCTCTGGATCAGAACTTTTCCAAAGGACATAGAAGGGTTGGGGTGCACCATTCAAGTTGGGACCATCACTATATAATGGTGTATACTTATAGGACCAGGGTACACCTCTGTCACATACCTGGATTGCTGGTTGGCTTAGATAGCTGCATCTCAGCAGAAACTCCCTGTCACCGTAAGCCAAAAATAGGGCTCAAGAACTCAAAAGGCTTCCAGCTGTTATCAACCCAGATTTTCAAACAAGTCCCACTCTAATGTACTGAGTACAGCAACAGTGTAAGGTGCAGCTGCATGGGTGGGGCTTAGCTATGGCTTTGCAGTGTGGATACTCAGACTAGGCCAGGCTAGCTTGGGTGTTCAGATCCGTGTGCCAGTCACCTAGTCTATCTCAGTGATGAAGACATACCCTTTGACCCCTAAGGGCATGATCAGGTGGGATGCCGGGTGCTTTTGAAAATCTGGCCAATGAGGCAGAAAGGAGCGAGAGGTGACTAAAGCACAAGCCAGAACCTCGGGACAACTGGATTCTGTTCCCTGCTCTTCCACAGACTCATCGTTGTGAAAGTTGAAGCTTGACAAATTCCATCTGGGAAAAAGAGGCAAGTTTTTAACAGTTGAGGGTAATTAACCACTGGAACTTACCAAAGGATGTGGTGCATTCTCCATTACCAGTAATGATTAACTCAAGATTGCACATTGTTCTAAAAGATACACTCAATTCTGAATAGGAATGAAGCCAGGGAAGGTCTCTGGCCTGAGTTATGCAGGAAATCAGACAAGATGATCACGGGGTACTAGCTGGATGTAGACACCTATGTGATCTTAGGCAAATTGCATGGCCTGTCTCATCTTCAGTTTCCCCAGGTGCGAAAGGGGTCTAATAATACTGTCCTTAGAGGGAGTTGAAAGAATTAATTCAAGTCAAGAAGCAGCAGCTTGGATCGTGGGTGAGGAACTAGAGAAACACCAAGTCTTAGTATTATTATTATAACAGTTCGCATTAGCTTGGGCTAACAGTTGTCAAGATTGCTCACAACACTTCTGTTCCCCATCGAAAAAAAATCAGTCTCTTCCCTCCTCCTCGCCTCAAAAGAGAGAGAAAAATAGTTGTATTGCTTGCTCTGTGTCTGTACTTTTTGTTCATTAATTATAATTTAGATTGATTTATTCCAAAATGAGCCCTCAATTGCATCTATTTGCATAACCCTCTCCAGCTGCAGAGCTGCAGAGAATCCAATGAACTGAGCGTGAGGGAGGAGGAGGTTGAGAGGTTGAGACTGGAAAGCCTGGGGAAATGCTCTTCAGTTCGCCCTTTGCCCTCGCTGTGGGATGGCAAACACACTCGAAGCCCTGTGTCGCTAGCTACAGATACTGCCTAACCTGGTTGAAGCTCTGTTAGCTGCTCACAGAGCACAGCTGCAAAACTGTCTTCAGACTTTAGTGCCCTAGAGAGAGCTCTGGGCAGGGTGCCTGGTGCCTGCAAGGGCGGGCGGATGCAGGGAGGGCCACCCAGAGGGACAGAGAAAGGGCACATGGAGACCCCACATTAGGGGGAAATGTACCTCCCCTGCTCCCAGGAGTCACCTATGGCTCTGGGTCAGAATCCTGGGGAAAAATCCCCAAGAGCATTGCAGGGATTAGCAATCACCTCACCCTAGGATAATGGTTGCTGCAGTGTGGGCAGGCTCCATTTCAGACTAGTACTCGGGCAGAACCCACTCCTCCAGACACAAACAATCCAGCCCTTGACAGAATATACGCACAGCTTGGCACTGCTTTAAACCAGCTCCGTGTGCCTCCGTGTGAGCATTTAGGGAACAACAGTTTTGTCCCTTAAACCAGTATGCTAAGCTCTTTACTTGGCCTGGGGGGAGGTTAGAGGGTGTGGGAATATAAATCTTATATCAAGTTTATAACAAATACACAGGTAAAGTCCCTGCTCCTCCCTCTCTCCCCCCTTTCCTTTTTCAGTTGTCTTCCCAGTAGCAGAACCTGTTGTGAATAGCTACACTGAAATTAAAACAGGGTGGGGAGAGAACAAACAAGACTTTTAAATACTTGAATAGAACTTTCTCCTTCCCCGCCCCCATGCGCCATTCTCACCCTCCTTCTCCATTTCCACTTCGCAATCCACTAACGAATTTGCCTAACAAATTGGCCTCCCATCTGGTTATTGTCCCCAGTGAACAGCCTCTCCATTCACTAACCCAGGATGGTAAATCAGTTTGGGAAGCATCAGGTTTATCTTCTAGGCTCAGGCATTGCGCTGGGCCCGTTTGTGAACTGGTTGCCATTCAGTGCTTGCTCTGCGGTTGATAAAGCACATTACACGTGGCTGGGCTTGCTTGATTAATACAGCTGTCTCAGCACTTTCTCGGAAAACAAAAACAATCAGGAGGGGGGAAAAACACCCTTTCTGCACGCAAATCAGACTTGCAGAGAACCAAAGTCCTCCTGGGAAGCTGCATGCCCATGGAAGGACCTAGCAAACGAGATCTTATGTTTGGAAGCAGAATGGGGAAGTGGGGCTTATTCTGCCCTTCATACTTCTGGGGATGGATATGCGGAGGAGCAGACAGAAGATTAGCAGAAGGGGTTCGTACATTGGAGAGGATGTAACATAAGCAGGGCAGCTTCGTTCAATCCCCCCCACACACACGCACACACTCACACGTATGTCTGCGTATGCCCACACCAACTTCCCCAATATCTACAGAGGACACACACCTGCTTGCACACATGGAGGTACATACACGGGCTCATTCAATGCACGTACCTCATAGGGCTTGCTTTCAGGTGCCTAGGAGCAATTAAAGGACAACCAGAAGGGACTGTGTGCCACCTTTCCATGCTGCACCAAACCTGAAGCCAGCTATGAGCCAGTTCAACCCCTCTGTGAAACTCAGATTGCTCTAAATTGTAATGGGGGATAACAGCACTATAGGGGCTCTGCTCCATCAGGGATCACTGGTGCATATCTTGGTCCAGCCAAGCACATCTGATGTCACCTGCTCTGGAGGGCTGGGCTGGGGTAACAGAAAGTCACACAAGGGCTGTTTAGAGCAGTTTTAAGAACACTTTGCACTGCTGGCGTACTACTAATGGGCTTTAGAATAGCCCAACATTTGAGCTCTGGAGTGCACACACACTATAATTCACCCACCCAAACTCAGACATGAAAACACAGAACTGTACACCCAACTCACATGATATCTGGGGGCTTAGCTAGTCACAGACACTTTCAATATGATCTATGACATGACATGGCAATATATGTCTAGGGCCTGATTCTTAGTTACTCCATTCTTGCCTCTGGGGTAAAGATGAGATGTGGGACAAAGGGAGCTTCAAGCCCCAAGCCAGATTCTGCTTTAGTAACATGCAGGGGTGATAAGAAGGCCAGTGGCTCTGGGAAGGTTTCCTTAGAGCAAGAGAAGTCTGACATACCCAGTGCAGCTCTGCCCCTCTTGCAATCCATGGCATAGAGGCATGCTGAGGGCAGGAAGTAGCATTCTTCTAAGCTGGGAAACAGCCCAGTGACAGCCATAGGGAGGCTGCCTTAAATTGGAGCAGCCCCCAAAGCTGTTCTAATTTATGCAAGGGACTATTGTGACCCAGTATCCAGGAGATGCAGTGGTAGCTTAAAGCCACCTATCCCTCTCCTCCCTTTCTGGGCTGCACCTTTTGTGCTGTGGTGCCTGGGAGGAATAGCACAGAATCAAGCCCTCACCCACTCCTGAAGCTGTGCAAGGCCTTACCAAGCCCTGGATGTAATTTAGAGCAGGCTCAGGGCTTCTCTAAGGGTACGTCTACACTAGCTCGGTAGTTCGAGCTAGGTAGGCAAATGAGAGCAACCGGGGTTGCAAATGAAGCCCGGGATTTAAATTTCCCAGGCTTCATTTGCATGTTCCCGGGCACCGCCATTTTTAAATCCCCCTTAGTCTGAACTCCGTGCCCGCCAGAGGGTATCCACGTGGAACAAAGTGTACCGGTAGTTCGAATTAGAGATCCTAATTCGAACTACCTACTCCGTGCTGCGTGTAGCCGCGGGCACCGAGTTCGGACTAAGGGGGATTTAAAAATGGTGGCGCCCGGGAACATGCAAATGAAGCCTGGGATATTTAAATCCCGGGCTTCATTTGCAACCCCGGTTGCCCTCATTTGCCTACCTAGCTCGAACTAACGAGCTAGTGTAGACATACCCTAACTCATCCTGTAATCAGAGAACAGTCACAGTGCAGTGCGCTCTCTCACGGTCCCTCACACTCCCAAATAGCGGGAATGGGGAGCAGCAACTATGAAGAATCCCTGTGTCAGCTCAATGCCAGAGGGTATTCTCAGTAGACCATTTCCACCAAGGGGCCTTAGTGTACCTGAGTCTCATGCCCTGAATACATGGATAGCTGTGCATGTTACAGAGATATCCCAGCATCCACCCAACCCTCTTCCCCCTCCCTGCTCTGACCCACATGCACACTGCCCACCTGCAGGGTGGGAGAGAGAAACACATACACACACACATTATACCCAATCCTGATCACACAACAGCTAAAGCAGATGCACATCTACTCCCACAAGTGTAGGCAGGGCTGGACCAAGCCATTCCGGTGCCCTGGGCAGATAGTTTAATTGCACCCCGGGTTGGTGGAGGGGGCATGCGCGGCCCCGCCCTGGCCCAGCGCATGGGTGAGGGCATGCGGAGCTGGCGGCGGCAGGATGCATGTGCCTGGCCTGGCACAAAAGGGGGTTAACGCGGTTCCTGCCCCGGGCGGCCACTGCAGGGTAGCCGCTGGGAGATGCTGCAGCCCGCGATCAGGGAGCCAGGCGCATGGCGCCTGATGGCAGCTGTAAGGGGCACTGTGCGCCCCTTACAACTGCCATCAGGCATCCCCCATAGGTTGGCACCCTGGGCAGCTGTCCAGCTAGCCCATGCCTTAATCCGGTCCTGAGTGCAGGCACACAGTAAGCATGCTCATATAGACACTAGGCAGCTCATATGCCATCTCTGGCATGCACATTGTTAGTATCTCTGCGACTCTGTGTGTGTAGCAAACAAAGGCTTGTGCACAGAACAACTGCTCTGGCATGTCAAGTGTCCAGAACACAGCCCAGGAAAGAGCAGGGCACAAGAGAAGCCTTCACCAAAGGGAAAAACAGACGTGTTTTCTGTCAGTACATCTCCCTGCCCAGTTCTGTCCTTTCCCCATTATTCCTCTGTCCCCTTCTATTAATCTCTGTCCCATGCTCTTTTTCCCTTACTACATCTCTCTGCGCCACCCTCTTGTTCTCTATCTCCCTTCATACCCCATGCTCCATTTTCTTTCTCTGTCTGCTCTTGTTAGGTGCCTCTGGGCAAACCAGCACAAGAGCTGGAGGTGTCATTCCCAGCTTACGGAGACACACATCTGCTGGTTCTGATCTAGCTAAGAGTCTGCCATGGCAGCGCTACTCACAGGACAAGGTGCTCCAAGTAACTACCTAGCATTGCAGATGGGACTGTACTCGGGATGGCTAGCCCCTCCCACTGCTTGTGGTCCCATGGCTATTTTTAGCACACTACCTGGATCATAGCAGAAAAGGACCGGGGGATTAAAGTGGATGAGAAGCTGGCTATGAGTCAACAGTGTGCCCTTGTCGCCAAGAAGGCTAACAGCATATTAGGGTGCATTAGAAAGAGCATTGCCAGTAGATCCAGAGAAGTAATTATTCCCCTTTATTTGTCACTGATGAGGCCACATTTGGAGTATCGCATCCAATTCTGGGACCCCCATTACAGAAAGGATGTGGATGCATTGGAGAAAGTCCAGCAGAGGGCAACCAAAATGATTAGGGGGCTGGAGTACATGACCTATGAGGAGAGGCTGAGGGGTTTGGGCTTATTTAGTCTGCAGAAGAGAAGAGAGAGGGAGGATTTGATAGCAGCTTTCAACTTCCTGAAGGGAGGTTCCAAAGAGGATGGAGAGAAGCTGTTCTTAGTAGTGACGGATGGCAGAACATGAAGCAATGGTCTCAAGTTACAGAGGGGGTGGTCTAGGTTGGATATTAGGAAAAACTATTTCACTAGGGCTGTGTCCACACTCAGGGGTTCTTTCGAAAAAAGTAGCCTTTTTTCGAAAGAACTTCCCCTGCATCCAGACTCAAGCCGCGTTCTTTCGAAATTATTTCGAAAGAACGCGGCTTTTCTTTCGATGGCGGTAAACCTCGTTTCACGAGGAAGAACGCCTTCCTTCGAAAGTTCTTCTTTCGAAGGAAGGCGTTCTTCAATATAAAGAGGCCGTCTTCGAAAGAGAGCAACCAAACTCGCTGGGTGCTCTCTTTCGAAAAAGCAGATTTCCGCTATCGAAAGATCCGCCTGCAGTCTAGACGCGCTCTTTCGAAAGAGCCTCTTTCGAAAGATGCTTTCGAAAGAGGCTCTTTCGAAAGAAGCCTGCAGTCTAGACACACCTTAGGAGGGTGGTGAAGCACTGGAATGGGTTCATCCCTAGAGAGGTGGTGGAATCTCCATCCCTAGAGGTTTTTAAGTCCCGGCTTGACAAAGCCCTGGATGGGATGATTTAGTTGGGAATTGGTCCTGCTTTGGGCAGGGGGCTGGACTCAATGACCTCCTAAGTGAAGGCATATCCTCAGTCACTTCTTTTTTAGCTCTCTCTGCTCCCACCTCTGTCAGTACCCTGTCTCTAGGACTCCTTCCCTGCCTGCTTCCCTGCTTCACGTTCTGTGTCAGTCTCTGTTTCTCCCTCTTTCCCCTTTTAATCTCCTTTTGCCTCATCTCTACCCACCCTCTCCCCCACCACCTTCCAGCTGCTGACCCTCACTCCCACCTATCTCCTATTCTGTCTCTATGCCCACGCACTACCCCCGACAAGTTCTCTACACACCGTAAACAACTCATGCCCATGAAAAGCTGGCCCACCAAAGGATTTCCTTTGCTGCCTAGAGCAGCTGTGCACAAAGGTGGGAGGAGAGGCAAACACATTATACAGCTGAGGAAAGGTAATTTTTAAGTGAGCTACCGGGCATCTATTTAGCAGGCACACTGCACACTTGGTACTGTAGGCTGTGTTATCTCAAGCCGTTTGCTCTGCACAAGGAAGCTGGACTGTGTGCCTTTAGCACTGGCTGCCTGCTAAGCAAGTGGGACACACTGCTGTACACTTGCGCAGTCAGCTGGAGGGCTGAATAGGGAAGGTATTCATCCCCTCCTAGCAGCTTCTAGAGGAGAGAACACAGACCCACCCCAGGAGTGGCCCAGGGGAGTGGCCTGTGTAATCCAGTCCCCAGCTGCTTTGCTTGTAGAATGAGAGCTTTAGATGGAGGGATGAAGGACAAGAAGGGGCTCAGGAATGCCCTTGGGCGATACAGTAGGCCAGGCTTTTAATACATAAGCATTAGTTGTTCTGCAAATGAAAGAGCAGAGGGGATTTGATCAGCCATGGTAAAATCCCAGAACTTTCTGAAATCTATAGAAAAAAATAGCTTGGATGTGAGAGAAACTCCTCTACTTGGCCTAGAAATATTTTTGGTCTTCTAGTTATAGACCTGGCTAGCTAGGACAGGGGTCTCCTCGTACAGCAGTTCAGGCAATAGGGGCAGGAGAAAATAGGCCAGCTCTAATACACCATGAAGAGTTGCTAGCCCACGTGGAAGGGCTGTAGACTGGGGGTCATCCCTAAGGCACACCAAGGACCTGGCTGCCTCCAGAAAAGCCAGTGTATTTATTGCCTGTGTAGGCATAAAGTTTCCCTCCTCCCCTCCAGTGTTCCAACTCAAGATTTCATCATAAGACCTCCCCCGCACCGGGGAATATAAGCAGCAATGGAAGGTCCATAGGTATTAACTGACGGGGAGAATAAGGTACAAGCATGCTGCAGCCAGAGTGGCGTATGACTTGTGTCTTTTTTTCCCAAAGCACAAAGGAAGGTTGGAAAGGAAAAAAAAAAAACCCCACAACCAAGCAAACCCTAGTAAGAAGCAGCAGCTAATCCCTAAAGCCTCAGAGTAGAGTGCAGAGCCTTGGAAGAAAGAAATTAATAACTTTCAAAGTATGACCTTGAAAATGGAATTAACAGTATTCCTCCCTTTTAAGCCTCCATGATAATAAAGATTTCATCTTCGGAAGCCCTGGCAAAGAGAGTCAACTGACTAGAAAAATGACTTCCTGCAGAGGAGCTGGTGTGTGTAAAAAACTGGCTCCTGTGGGCTGTGGCGAAGGTTGGGGGGCGGGGGGAGGAAAGAGGGACCCAGTTCTCCTCTCACCCCTGCATCTTTTCCTTTAGTGGTTGGTTTTGTTCTTTCGCTGCTACTGCTCCTGTCCCAAGATGTGCCCAAGAGGTGTATCTAGTTAAGTGTCAGTGAGCATCACTGTCAACAGAGTTGCCTTGTGGTGCTGTGGAACTCAGAGTCACAAAATCTTTGGCCCTCCCTAAAATACAGTCTCCCAATCCTGCTAGATTTTTTTTTCTTCTCTTAATCTCCCAACCATAGCCAGGCCCCCTCTCCCTAAAAAGAGTCACAGAGCTCAAGTCTCCCGTCACACTGGTTCGACATTAAATTCAGTGGAGCGACACCTGACTTACCCCAATGTAAGAGAAGGGAGAACTCCACTCTTAGGTTTCTTGAGTCAAAGCTCCAAATTGGCTCCCTCGGCTCACTGGAACCTAGCAGCAGAGGCCAAGGGGAACCTAGCAGCAGAGGCCAAGGGGAGTCCCTTTGCCCATGTACAGGTGAGAGGCCTAGGGCGGGGCTGCAGGGAGCCCCTCTGCCCATGAGAGGCTGTGGTTGCCCAGTGCAAGTGAGTCTATTAGGTGCGTGCGCTTGAAGGGACGCTGGTGGAGCACTGGCGGTCTGTTTGTGTGTGACGCTAGTGGCCATAGGTTCTATTCCTGGGGATCTGCGCCACCTGCATCCTTTGTATGCGGCTCTCTGTGCCGCTCAAGGGGCATGCAGAGTTCACGCGCAGACCTGGCTAGATCCTGCAACCTAACTGCTGCCACTGAGTGAGCTGTGGGATTGTGGGGAGTGGCAGGCCATTCCAGGACATAGGGACGATAGATTAGTCTCCGTGCATGGCCCTGCTAATTACAAATTGCTACCTACCCCCCTGAAGGCGATGGATGCCATCACTCTGCTTACAGGCCCCACCAGGGCTTGGTGTTTCCTGTCCCAGCTGTAGGAAAGAATGGGGTCCATGTTGTGGGGCAGATGTTGGATGGACAGACATCTAACTAACACCACAGTTGCCCGAGGTTACAACCTTAACACATCCATCAGTGGCCTGAAGCATCTTTGCAGCATGTTCTGGTTTTTCAGGGTTGCCCCTCAGCTCAGTGAAGTTGGATGTTAGGTCTACCCATCTCTTCCTTTGCAGAGTCACGCCGCAGCCCGCAGACAGTAAGGACATGTAGCTCTGATGGATGGCACAGGCCTGATGTGCCATCGGCTTCCCAGCTGGAGTAGAAGAGGACAAGAGCGAGCAATCACGTGGGAGCTGGGGAGGGCTAGGCTGATAGCTGGAAGCATAAGTCTACTTAGGGGCAGTTGCAGGAATCGTTTCCTGTGGGCTCTTAGCTCCTACCATGATGCCCGACTGGCTCATTCGGAGGAGGTGGCAGCAGCAACCTCTTTTGTTAGTGTTTGATGGGGAAGGCACATTTCTGTGTGCATCTGACCCGGATCCCCGAATGCAATGGTCCCTGAAACACTGGCCTAAGATCAGCCCTGGGGTTTGTCTCCAGTTTGCAGAGCTTTGTACAGATTAGCTGTCTGGCCAGGAGAGTTTCCTCTCTCTTTGCCTTTGGATGCCACCGTATGGAGAACTGTGGTATAACACATTTGCTATTACCCTGCAGCCTTTTCACCCTGCTTTGCCACTCTGTGGCAGGATCTCACCCAGCTCTGAGGGGAGAAGAGAAGCTAATAATGCCCTCTTCCTTCCCCTGGAGAGCTGGATGTTTGGCTGGGGACTGGACTTGATGACTGCTCAAGCTCCCTTCCAGTTCTATGAGATGGTAGATCTCCATATTGTCTGGCCACCTGTGTAACACAGGCCAGAGAAACGAGCCCCGTAATTCCTGCATCTATCTCATTCTAGCACTTGAGCCTATTATTTAGAAAGATACAACATTGCGTAGCTTAGGTGTCCGTCCCTCCGCTGAGCTGACTTTCTCTGTCTCAGCCCATGTCCACTCAGTAATTCAGAGTGTGTCTGGGAGGTGACTGGCAGACCAGTAGCTTGGTGTAGTGGCCTTAGCTGAATGTATAGCTTCTCTCTCAACGTTTTCCTTGACAGACAACAGTGTCCTATTTCCTTCCTGCACAGAGCTGAGTAGATGCCAAAAAGCTCCCCCACTTGGGCAAAGGCCTTTCTGGAACAGGATGCTCTCTCCAGAGATTAGGTCAGCAAGAGAAATGCCTGAGGGATAGACTCTATATAGCGCCTTGTCAACAGCCGGGTTCTAAAGAAAAATAGGTGGCCCAGATACATAAAGTCCTCCATTCCATGCCCCTAGCTAGTCCAGGCTGCAGGAACAAGTAACCCATCACAAATACATGGGGAAAAGTAGGGGAACAGACAGTTTCTAAGTCACAGGTGGCACGAGTTTCATGGGAGCCATCAAAAATATGTCATACAGTTTGGCATCAGCTGGTGATTTCTGTTGTAGTGTAGCTCATTTTTGGATTCATAAGGGACCTCCACACACTGGCAGGGCTGTGTGGGGAGCCCAGGGCTGGAATAGCAGGGGGCTGCAGGACAGGAGTGAGGGGCACTGGCAGAGCTGTGTGGGGAACCCAGGGCTGGAATAGCAGGGGCGCTGTAGGGCAGGAGTGGGGGACACTGGCAGAGTTGCGTGGGGAGCCCAGGGGCTAGAATAGCAGCCAGAAGAGCCGGGTTCGGGTGATCTGCTCATGCTCAGATCGCCAGACAGCGCGGCTGGCGAGTGGGGCTCACCGCAGTTCGGCGAGCCCTGGAAATGAGGGTTACAGGAATGAGAGTAAGAAGCCCGCTATTTCAAAATTATATTTTCTATGTAGATGCACACTCTGTTGTTTTGAAATAAGTATGCAGTGTAGACATAGCCTAGGTGGCCTGCTCCTCTTTGGAATCCACATCCCTGAGTCAGCTGTGTAGGACCTGATCCTCCAAGATATTTTGGTGCCTAACTCTGTAGCATTCTGGGATGTGATCCAGACCAGTGAAGCACTGTGTCACTCTTACTCTGTAACCCCAAATGCCTCACCCTGCCTTCCCACTCTGGCTTTCTGCCTGGGACCCCATAGTCAGACACACCCTTGCTTCTATGTACTGGGCAGCCATGGTGGAATGCATTGGATCCTGGAGCACTCCTGCAGTTACACAGCCTTCCACTGGCCTCCACCAGCCTTGGTTAACAAGTGAGAAGGTGACACCGAGTCCTCACTCTCCCCTGCCCCATGTTTCCCAAAAATATGTAGTGAAAAGTTCGACCCTGACCTGGAACAATCAGGGTACGTCTAAACTACATGCCTCCGTCGACGGAGGCATGTAGATTAGCCAGATCGGCAGAGGGAAATGAAGCCGCGATTAAAATAATCGTGGCTTCATTTAAATTTAAATGGCTGCCCCGCTCTGCCGATCAGCTGTTTGTCGGCAGATCGGGGCAGTCTGGACGCGCCGCGCCGACAAAGAAGCCTTTCTTGATCGGCACAGGTATGCCTCGTGAAACCAGATTTACCTGTGCCAATCAAGAAAGACTTCTTTGTCGGCGCGGCGCGTCCAGACTGCCCGATCTGCCGACAAACAGCTGATCGGCAGAGCGGGGCAGCCATTTAAATTTAAATGAAGCCGCGATTATTTTAATCATGGCTTCATTTCCCTCTGCCGATCTGGCTAATCTACATGCCTCCGTCGACGGAGGCATGTAGTTTAGACGTTCCCTCAGAGAAAAAAAGTTTGTTGCTGCTTTAAGCGTTGATATTCAAGAGTTTATTGCTTTATCAGGAGTCAACAAACAGTTCATTTTAACTAAAATAAGTATATTTAATGACATTTTAAGTGATTACAATTATAAGGCTTAAAGTCAGAAATGGTTACAAGAGAAATAATAATAAAACACTTTCTACAATAAAAACTCTCTTACCCAGCATGTTGGACAAATGGGGGTTGCTGGTTAATCGAATAGTCTGGTTAACAGTGGGATACACGTTAGCAACAGATTACCAACTTTCAAATAATTAGAATACAATAAAATGAATAAAGTATAAAATAGTGAACAGGTATGCACCAATACAATAATAGTGCTGCACTGCAGTGTGGTTGGTTTCTTGAAGCACTTAGGTGTACACAAAGTTCTCTCTGCACTAGGTTTTCATGACACTACATATCCCTATAGGCAGTTTGTGGCATACACCCAGATTAGTAAAAATGCACTTCCCACTAAAACTATACTGAACATAATTAATCTTTTTTGGGTGATTCAGCAGGCACTTCAGGATCTTGCATTGCCCCGGGATCGTCATTATCAGCATCAGTTATCAGGAATACCAGTTAATTGAGCTTTCTGGTTAATTAAGTGCTGGGTAACAGAGCTTTTACTGTAATAACTAAAACTTAATAAGATAGACTTAGTTCAAAGTAAAATCCTCACCTCATGTTTCCATCTAGAAGACTAACTGAACTCCTTGACCAGGATCTATTCCCTATATTCAAAGGGTTGATACCGTTACCTTTTTAGGTGAAAGATAAACAACAGGCAGTTTCCTGCCCTTCTCTTTATAGTCCAATGAACCTTTGCAATGGATTGTCCCGAGGGTACCCCTCACAGCAAAGTTTATTTGAAGCTGTGAGGAAGGCACTTTGGAGCCTGGTGGTGAAGGAAGCTCAATGCTCCTTCTTCCCCCACTTGTTTGCCTCACATGTCACTATGTCCTTTCATTTTCTTTGCCTGACTCAACTATACATTCCTTTGTCTAAGCAGGCCTGTTTACCGGCTCCCCCAACGTGCCTGGCTTGAGCACAGTTGAGTTATCTTTCTGGCATCCATCCTTAACTCTTACTAGACCTCGCATACATACATTGCACCAAAAGATTGTCCAGGAGTTAGTTTTCAAATGACATCCCATCAGGCTTATGTTGTACAAAGATCATTACACTCATGTGTAGGATGTGACTACAGAAATGCCTGGTGTCACAGACTCCCACTTGTTCCCACTTGTGCCTAACTGCCCTTGAGGATCTAGGCATGAGGAGCGTTAGGTGACTAAGAATTCCTTCACAGTCAGCAAGCTGAGTGGTAAGCTGCCTATGCTTTCCAGCAGGAAATGCTGAGAGGCAAGGCAGAGAGAGGAGCAGGGTGAATGCCCCTAAGCAGTTCACCTGGTATGCCTGGCGGATAGGCCAGACCTATGCACCTCTCTCTGCTCAGGAGTCTCCACTCAAACCCTGACCTTGAATGAGGCACCTGCACCAGGTCGCTGCTTAAGTAATCCGCGTCCCAGCAACCCAAACTCTCAATCTTGGTCTCCTGAACATCACCTCTGTGGTGCTCCCCAGATATTTTTCTGTGACTCCTTGGCTGGCTTCCATGTTATGCTGCCACCCCCACCAGTCATCTATGTTGAACATGTCCGTGGTGCCTCTAATGGTAGGCTTAGGCACCTAGAGATGCAGCTAAGAGCCTAAATATCTTCGAGAATCTGGGACTGTGTGTCAATTGATTAAGTCTGTGCAAACCATGTGAAAACAATAGCACCACACAAGTGTGCTGGAAGGCAAATTCTAGCCTGGAGACTCTTTTTCTATACTGGTGCATGAGGAGGAAGGAGCCCAGCTAGATTCTCAGGCTGAGGGTAGGGTGACCAGATGGCAAGTGTGAAAAATTGAGAGAGACCCAGGATGGGGACAATAGGTGTCTATATATAACAGAACCCCAAATATTGGGATTGTCCCTCTACAATCAGAATATCTGGTCACCCTATCTGACAGTGTAGGTAGCTAAACCAGCTTTTAATTGAGACCCATTTGCTTTGGAGTCACTTGAGAGCTAAGAAATATGGAGCCTGCTGGTGCCATTGTAACAGAATCACTTTGAAGAGTAGGTCCATGTGCAAAGCTGGAAATAGAGGTATGGGTGAAGAGATGTGCAAACATTGTGTCCCTTTTTTATGATGTTTCTCCCATTTCCAGTTCATTTGCTCCTGTTCTCTCAAGCTTTTCGGCCCTTTGGGTGAGATCTCAAGGTTACAGGCAGTCCCCGGGTTACGTACAAGATAGGGACTGTAGGTTTGTTCTTAAGTTGAATCTGTATGTAAGTCGGAACTGGCATCCAGATTCAGCCGCTGAATCTGGACACCAGTTCTGACTTACATACAGATTCAACTTAAGAACCCCAGGCGTCCCCAAGTCAGCTGCTGCTGAAACTGATCAGCAGCTGATTCCAGGAAGCCCGGGGCAGAGCAACTCTGCCTCTGGCTTCCTGTAGTCAGCCGCTGGTCAGTTTCAGCAGCGGCTAACTTGGGGACGCCTGGGGCAGAGCAGCTCGGGTGCTGCTGGGTTGGTCCAGTAGCGCGGCCGCTCCTCGGCGCTACTGGACCAACCCAGCAGCACCCCAGCTGCTCTGCCCCAGGCGTCCTGATTCAGCCACTGCTGAAACTGATCAGCAGCGGCTGAATCAGGACTCCCGAGGCAGAGTAGCTGGGGTGCTGCCGGGTTGGTCCAGTAGCGCCAAGGAGCGGTGCTGTGGGACCAACCGGCAGCGCCCCACCTGCTCTACCACAGGTCCCGGGCTTTGCTCCACATCTCCCTAGTCTGCTGAGGGGGGAACTAGCTGCGTCCCCCGCAGCAGACCAGAGAGACGCGGAGCAAAGCGGCGGAGGACCCGGGCCGGACCCGCTGCGCTTCCAGATCAGCTGGAAGCGCCGCGGTCCAGCCCGGGTCCTGCGCCGCTTTGCTCAGCGTCTCCCTGGTCTGCAGACCAGGGAGACGCTGAACAAAGCAGTGCAGGACCCGGAGCCGGACCCGCAGCCACTTCCAGATCAGCTGGAAGCGCCGGGTCCGGCCGGGTTCTGCGCGGCTTTGCTCAGCATCTCCCTGGTCTGCAGACCAGGGAGACGCTGAGCAAAGCCGCGCAGAACCCGGCCGGACCCGCGGCGCTTCCATATCAGCTGGAAGCGCCAAGGGTCCGGCCCCGGGTCCTGCGCCGCTTTGCTCAGCGTCTCTCTGGTCTGCGGACCAGGGAGACGCCGAACAAAGCCGCGCAGGACCCGGGGCCGGACCCCCGGCGCTTCCAGCTGATCGCCGCTTTGCTCCCCATCTCCCTGGTCTGCTGGCTCCCGCAGCGGACCAGGAAGCAGCTTTTCTCGCCCCGGAGGAGGCGGGCGGCGGGACCAGGTGTCCCGCCGCTCCAGTCCTCCGGGGCGAGAAAATCCCCGTTCGTATCTGCGGAGTCGGATCCGCGTAACTCGGGGACTGCCTGTATTTGGCAAATTCTCCCAAATGTTCCCATTAATTTTTCCTTCCATGGCTAAGCTGAAAGAAATGCCTTTCACATATAGTGAATGGCTATGGACCCAGTTTTGCACCAAACAACAAGGGGCAAATCTTAAATTAGGATGTCAGCATGCAGGCCACTATCACACCCAAGGGATGGGGAGCCGGAATTAAAAGAGGTACCAGCTACTGTAAACCAAGCATCTCGGTAACTATTTAAAGGAGACATTTCTGATTTTGGTAGAAAGTCTGAACCCAAACCTCATCCATGAACTCAAGTACTTAAGAACTGCTTCATAAAACAAATTTAGTAACACGAGTTCAATTTCTGGTCTGAGACAGACAAATACACGTATTCTGACCCCCAAAGAGATATAAGATGCAGTTGGTTAGTGCAATGGCTTTTCGCTTCTGGAGTCCGGAGCTAGACTGTATTTGAGGTCACACAAGTGGGAGGATTCTGGTGATGTGATATAATAATGCATTTTGTGCATGAATTCCCAGAAAGAAAAGACCCTTCAGACAATTTAGCACCTATCTTCTATCTTCTCAGGATTAGAATAGCAGTGAGGACTGTAGATCAGGAGTGAGAAGCCTTGGCAGAGCTGTGTGGGGAGCACAAGGATTTAAGTTGGTGTTTCAGTGCAAAATTGGAGATCAGTAGCATAATGGAGAATCATTGGTGGGGCTGAAGGACAGAGATGAAATGTACATAGACCCTGACATCTGGATATTTGGGTGTAACCAGCACTATAAGTTCTTCAGCCTTTTTGAGCAATTGAAGTTATTCAGAGACAAGATGAAACTCTTATGTACTATAGCAGTAAAGTGTGTGGCTCTAAAATAAGGAGCAATTTCATGAAGAGCAAAGGGAGACTCACAAAAGTGTTTGGAACAGCCAATCTTGAAAAGCGGTGGAATTTTTATGCTTGACTGGGTTTTGCTGTAATGGGTACCAATGGGCAGCAGGTGGCGCCAAAGACCATAGAATCAGCCCCTCTGCTTGAAGTGGAGCTCTCATAGAAAGGACTCCTATTTGCTTCATGCCTGGGTGTGGCTCCCTCCCGCCCATAAGAACTTAATGCAGATGCTTAATGCTGCCACTGGCCTTTCTTCCTTGCCCCTCTCCCTTTCCCCTTCCCAGGGACTTTGCCATTTGTCTTCTGGGAACGAAGTCCCAGGGGCACGGTATGTGCTGGAGGTGCTCAGGGAAGATGGATGAGGGGTTAAAAGTAGAACAGAGTAAAATCAGGATCTAGATCCAGCCAATGAACACCCCATAACTCCAGCACTTAGTTGAAGCAGGGATCACATGCAAAGCTGGGGATCTGGATTTGAATCTCACTCCCCCACAAAGTTTGGGGGCGGCTCAGATTTGTGGGTTTGGGCTGGGTGTTCTGCATAAGGTCAGGAACGATCAGCTATAACCAGCTTTCTCAGCTTGATATCCATCAGGTCTCAGGTGGGATGGGAGGCAAAGGGACAGCTTAGAGAAGGAGGCTGACAGTGACAGCTGTCCTGGAAAACAGGGACTAAAGGCGGAAAAGTGGTTCCTTGGAATCAGACCCTTTCAGATGAGGCTTAGGTGTGACATACAATCCATTAAAGTTGAGTGGAGGAAAGTGGCAAGCCAGGAAAAGTGGGGTAGAGCTGAAATGTGGTCTAATCTGCTGTTTGACTGCACGTCCAAACTGGGTCCCCACCTGACTGGACATGGCCAAGCTGAAAAGCACCAGGAAGATGCAGTAACCTCAGAAGTGACTGTCTCCCACATATGCAAAAACCACACGAGTGCCTTCACACACAGACCAACACAACTCTATACAGTCACAGCAATATGTGACTATATGTCTACTAGGACTGATTAGGAAATCTGTTTTATGTCCTGCAAATTTTTCAATTAAGGCAAAAAAGTTTCATTCTCATCTAAATTTTTCCCTGAGTTTTGGACTTTTCAGTTTTTTGATTAAATAAAAAAAATCAATAAAACCAGGCATTTTATTAGTTTGAGGAATTATTTGGCAAAAAAAAGAAAATTAAGGTAGCGCTATCACTGACACACAGAGACTAAACAGAGCTACACGTTGAGTGTGTCCAGACTGGCAAGATTTTGCACAAAAGCAACTGCTTTTGCGCAAAAACTTGCCAGCTGTCTACACTGGCCACTTGAATTTGCACAAGAGCACTGACTTTGTAATGTACAAAATCAGTGCTTCTTGCACAAATACTTTCACGCTCCCGCTCAGGAAAAAGTCCTCTTGCGCAAGAATACTTGCTCAAGAGGGTCAGTGTAGCCAGGGAAGAACTGTTTTGCGCAAAAAAGCCCCAATGGCTAAAATGGCGATCGGGGCTTTCTTGAGCAAAATCGCGTCTAGACTGGCCACGGATGCTTTTGCACAAAAGCACTTCTTGCGCAAAAGCATCAGTGCCAATCTAAACGCGCTTTTACAGAAATAGTTTTAACGGAAAAACTTTTCCGTTAACAGTATTTCCGCAAAATCATGCCAGTCTAGACTCAGCCACCATGTTTACTGTGGCTACATGCAGGCTGGGGCGGCTTTGAACTGCTCCAGTGGCTCCAAACAGCCTAAAAGCCACTTTAATCAGTCTCCTCTCTTAAGGCAGCATAGTTGGGGAGAAAGAATTATGGTCTCTACACTTAAATCTCCAGTGATCCCTGTTGTGGAAGAGCTCAGACATTCACCCAATTACACACAGACCCACTGCAGTCCAGTACAGTTACACACACAGACGATGGCAGACAACTGTTGCACAGTGGCATACAATCCCATGGCAGACGAAACCATAGTTACACCAGACCCACTGCAGACTAATGCAGACCTACACTGATCCAAAACAGACAAATATAGCTACACACAGACCCACAGCAGACATTCACGTAATCTACACACACACCCACTACAGACCACCACACCACCACACAGACCTACTAAATACATCTACATGGGTCCACTGCAGATCAATGAAACTACACACAGACTCACAGCAGGCATGACCACAACAGCATGCAGACTCATTGCTGCACACAGACACTGACAAAACTACAGGTGGCCACCACACAACAGCTACACACAGACATTCCGACATGACCACACACACAACTCCACTGTCATCTACAAAGACCTTAATGGTTACACACAAGGTCACACACACTTGCTCTTCCCCAGAGATGGACTAAGATGCACGCTGGCACACAGCATTCATCACCCAACCACATCATCGCTGATACCACTGAGCACTGTTCACTGTAAGCTGAGCACATGGGTGACTACCCAGGAGCAGGTGCCGCCCAGCTGATTAGCAGAGCACACACAGCCAGTAGCATGTGTTTCTACTGGTGGTGCACATAAAATGTATTCCACCCTTTGATAGAAGAATTTAGAGGGAATATTGCCAATGAGTATGAGCACATGCTGGCACAATATTATCCCCTCCCAGACTCACCGCCATGTCCTCATCATGCATCCCCTCCAAGGCCTGGGTGCATCCCCTCCTGTTTTCTTCCAGTCTCAGCCCTCCCTAGCCTCTTCTTGTAGAAGAACCCTGGATGGGAAGTTGTGAAGGTGGAGCAGGCCAGGCTGTCTGAATCACCTAAGATACACTGTAGATAGTCCCTGTTCCTAGGGGCCCTGTGCCACTCTTGAACAGGCGGCCACTACTCTAACTTGGCTGCAGCTGACACCATTGGAAATCACATCTCACACACTTTTATGTATCCACCCATGCCTGCATGGAGCCACGTGTTATGACATGCACGTGTTACCTATCGACCCACTGGCATGTATGCAGAATCTGTTATGTGAACAGTTACCCACGCACACCCACATCTACAAAGATTCACAATGCCCGCCAGCTCACAGGGCATGTGCACGTGCCCACACACATATCCATGCACTGAGCTGAATGAAGTCACCAGGCTGTCCACGCGCACATGCGCGCGCGCGCACACACACACAAAGAGCCATATCTTCACATACCCACAACATATATAATGTACACCAATCCACAGGGACACACACGCACCTTCAAACACTGAAACATGCAATCAGCAGTGCACACACAAGTGGGAATATACAGGCTGCGTCTACACTACAAGGTTTTTGTGCAAAACCGGCCGTTTTTATGCAGAAACCCAATGGAGCATCCAAACCTCAAGCGTGTTTTTGCGCAAGAAAATCTACAGTCAATTGACAGAACAGAGGGCTTTTTGCAGTGTAGATAAACCTCCTTCTATGAGGCATAACTCCTTTTTGCACTACAGCTGTTCCGCAATAAGGCACGTGTGGACGCTACACGGGGGTTTCTTGTGCAAAAAGAGCCTATCTGAAAAAGCACAGGTGCTCTGATGGCCATTCTATGAATAGCCATCAGTGCTTTCTTGCGCAAGAGCGTCCATGCAGTGTGGATGCTTTCTTGCGCAAAAGCGCATCGCAAAAGCAATGTGCTTTGAGGTATGGACACGCTTTTGTGCAGGAAGTTTTTGTGCAAGAACTCTTCAACAAAAGACTTCTTGCACAAAAACCCTGCGGTGTAGACATAGCCACAGGCACATAGGTCTACCCATAAATATCAGTGCACATCAATCCATGGTGCATGGAACACCTGCACACATCTATGCACCTATATGTGTGCAGTCTCCGGAACACACACCTCTATAGACTCACACATATGTCCCATACATCTATAATATGCAAGCATAAATGCACAACTTGGTGCCCACAGTCACCTAAATGCATTTTAGAGCTGAATAATAAAAACCCTGCCTCACAGACTTTTTTGTGTGAATAAAAGCCCCGTGGTGCATTTGCTGTGACTTGTGGGGTCAGATTATTCTTTATTCATGACTGTTCAGACATCCACCGGCTGCGCATGCACTCAAAAGTTCAGCAGTGGTTGGTGTCAGGATGTATAAGGGGTAAGTGCATGATTCGCTTTTGAGCTTTCAGTCTCTGGCATCTAGCCAGAGCGCAGGCATAGTACCATGTGACTTAGGTGGCCAGCTTCAAAAGATGCACAGTGAACAGCTGAAGAAGAGGATTCGACAGGATTCGACATAAGCTTCCTAGTAATGAAAAAACAGCATCAGGTCACTAACAGCGGGCTGACTAAACAAAGAGCTATGATAGTAACAAATCTCATCTGGGAAAAGCCTACAGCGTTGCATGAATAATGTGAACCTCTGTTGAGTTTGTTTCTCTTAAGCACCAGGTAGAATTTAATAAAGAATTTTATCCCTCCTATTTCTATAGAACTCTATTGGTTCCATCCCTATTAAATTCTGAGGCTGGCCTGTAAAGAATATTTTTTTTTTACAATAAACAGTTCTCCTGCTGTAATGAACATGTCTTCATATAGACAGCATCACTCGCCCCATGAACCTCACAACTGTCCGTACAAACAAGTCCCCATCCATGCATCCCTCTCTTCCTGCAAAACCACACACGAGCACAGACAGGCGCTGACATACACAGAACATACACTTTTCACACACCCCTGGTATAACAAGATACCACTGACTGGCGCTGCAGGGAGAATGACAAGCAGAAGTGCTGCCTTAAAAACAGTCCAGGAAGGAGAGCCATAGATGGGAGGATGAATGAGATGTCACTTGTGTTAGGACATAATATTCCTGTAGCAAGTCTGCATTATTTGTTGCTGCAGTGGAACGTTTCCCTGCTCCTCCAACTTTATTCCCCAGTCCTGTGAACATCAAAGCATTGCTTGGACTCCCTTCCCTATAAGTGCAGCACCAAAGGGTCATAATAGTTACATGGAAATTGTTCCTCCTCCCGATTAAGAAAGAAATAATTATGGTGGTTCCCCTGGCACTAAAGACATGCGCTGATTGGCTCCATGCTTCATTGACTGGAATGCTGCGATGCATCCGCCTGTGTGGAGCAGGCATCTGGCTGCAAACAGATATCATCACTGTGCAGGTTTATAACAAGTCCTGGCATTCAAGGGCCACCTGAAGGAGGGAAGTGAAAAGAAATGCTGTGTGGCCATCGCTAGGGAAAGCGAGAACAGGCTAGAAGAGCTTGTTTACTGAGGAGCTCATAATAGGCCCAATCTCTCCCTGTAGCTGGCATTGGAAGGAATGGTGCTTGTTGTGGGAAACTCCAGCACCAGTCTGTCTCTGCAGGAGAGGCAGGAGGGAATTGGGCATGGGGTGCTAGGTCTGGGGGTGTGGGGGGGCACAGCTCACAGATACCGAAGACTCAGCCTTTCCCAGCAGGACACATAGTAGGAACATAGTGGTGAGCTCTTTAGAAGGAAGCTCACCACCAATCCTAACCTCTCCCAGCAGGAGGCGCCATAGTGAAGGGCACAGCAGCACTGGGTTCAGGAGCCCGCACGGTAGCTCTGATTCGGTGCTTTTGAAGTCCATCAACATGTTCCTTGCTGACTGTGTTTCTTCTTTGCTGTATGTAACCCTTTCCTCTTCTCTCTTCCTTTCCTCTCTTTCCCTACAGGACCTGGCACAGGGAGAGTAGACAACGGTTCAATGAGCTTGGCCGTACCACTGTGGCTGCTGGCAGTGTCCCTCCTCTGCCTACTTAGCAAATGTTAATATAATGAGAATTTAAAAAAAATTAAAACCCAACAACAACAACAACAACAACAACACACAAAACAAAACGCGTCATACAGGAGACAGAGCGAGAAAAGGGGGGGGGAGAGGACTGGGTCTTTCACAACTTTTGTGTGTTCAAGAGCAAAGGGGGGGGGGGAAATTACAGCGAAGAAGACTCAGCAACATTTATTCCGAATTACGACAAGATGTCTGTCAAGCCATCGACCATCTGGGAAGCGACGCGGAGAGCAGGAGGGAAGGGGGCGCTGGGAGGGGACCGCGTTGTGCCAAAGACGCTGAGATGTAAAAAAAAAAAACCCAACAAAACAAAACAACCAACCCCAACCAACCTGATTTATTATTTTCCCTTTGTTTCCCCCCTTCTTTCCTTAGTCCTCTTTCTTTCATCTTCTAAATGAGAAGATCTTCGCTGTGAGGTGTATAGCCACTTATCCCTTTGATTCCCTTGGCCATTTGATGAGCTGACTCTTCCAGTTCAGACTTTTGGAAAGCAAGAGTCCTGAACCCTTTCACATACTGGTGTCCCATGAAGAAACCCTACACCTCCTCCCTAGCCCTTGCAACCTTGTTGGTCCCGCCCTTATGTCCCTGCTCCTCCAGTTCCTCCCTCTCTGCCCTGAGTTCAAGCTATGTTGACTATGCTACAAACACACTGTTTTTATTCTCTTCTCCCCCTGTATTTGGCCGGGTGTCTCTGTCTCCCGTGTGTGTCTGTGTGTGTGTGTGTCTCTCTCTCTCTCTAAAGCATGCGAAGAGAATGGTCCATATGTACATAAGCTCATCATGCTGTAGATAAAGTTCTGCATTGTAAGTGTGAGACACGGTGCTGAGAGATCACTTGGGCAGATGTGGGGGGGAGGTGGGGAGTGCATCACTTGTGGCACTGGTTCAGATGGGCCTCCATCCTGTCAGCTGGCTTTTGCCTTGACTTCCTCCTGGCCATATTGCTTGGAAGAGTCACGCTCCATCCTTTTTAGAACCTTCCCTCATCAACCCCCCGGTGGGCACTGCACCAGAAGAGAGGCTCCTCCTTCACAGCAGTGCTTGTGTTTATGTCCAACCAGGTAGCAAATCAATGTGACTGACCCATAGGATCCTAGATAGCAATTCTCTGAGAGCAGCACTTCAAAAGAACTGCTCCATTGTCCACTCCTGAGGGAGAGAGGGGGACTGGGAAGAGAGATAATTAGTGAGTTAACCTGGGCTTCACTGACCTTCTACATCAGTAGGTACATCAGCACGGTGGATAAATCTCTCAACAGAAAAGCCTTCGAGGGGCAATCCATAACCCATCAGTATTACTAGAGAAATGAATCTTTTGTCCCTCTGCCCTCTTTGCTACAATCAAAGAAGGCCTGTAAATATCCCTCCCAGCCACCATAGAGCTGTTTAATTGTATACATTATAGAAAAATCTTACTGGTTCAGAAAGTGGCCAGGACCTGGGACTATAAAAAAAACTGGAGCTAAAATGCTTGGCATACAACACAGGAAGTTTGGGTGGTGCATTTACGAGAGTTACAAGGGCACAAGCAACAGGAGGTGTTTTACTGAGCTAGGTGTAATGTGTCAAGGTTGCTCATGTTGCCTCTAGACATCCTCTCGCCCTCTGGATGGTCACAGGAGGAAGTAGTTGACACCTGTTGCAGAAGAGATGCTGGGTCTCCGAGCAGAGTTACTGAAATGCTACCTTTCTGCTGGAATCTACCATTTCAGCAACAGGTCCTGCAGCATGCGATGTAAGCAATGAGATATGCAAATTGGACAAGCTTTGCATATCCCATTGGCTATGCTGACCAGCTGTGAAAGGAGACAGCTGGCTAAATGCACCTGGGTAGTCTCTCTGGCACCCTGTTTCTAAATGCCCTCATACCCTGATCTGGGTGTCCATAGCAGAGGATGTGTTGGGATTGCCAATCCCATCCCAGCAGAGCCTCTGGACTTGGCTTAGCCTGAGTGCTATGGGCCAGGATTTAGGAGTGGTGCACTGGCCTTCACTGTGTCCTACGCCAGCAAATGCTGCCATTCCCTCAATCTTCTAAACTGTAAAAATCACCTTCTTTCCATCCTCCATGGCCCATAAATAAACAAACTCGATCTGCTTGGCATTTGCTGTCAAAAAATGTAGGCGAGATGGGGTGGAAAGCTCTCTGGCTCGAGCCCAAGCATAAGAAAGGGGAGAATGCTCCCCAGAAAGCAATGAGTTAATTCTGTTTTGCATTTCAGTCCTTCCCTTAGCTCAGCTGTGAGGAGATCTGCAAGGCGCTCCCTATAATTCAGCGCCGGCTCAGCATGGCGGCATTCACCTTGATCAAACAGCTCCAACGGCAGTGCCGTTCATTCTGCTGAGCAAGGCAGTTTGGGGCGAGAGACAGGCAATCCATTAAAGAGACAGCCAAGCGTCTTGCAGCCATCCAGGGTTTGCAGTTAAAGATTAGTCTTTGAAGGGAGGAGAGTGGCGAAACAGGGCTTGTGGGATGTCGCCAGTGAAGGGAGGAGGATTTCCTCTCCATCCCTCAAGGTACATGCTCAGCTGAAGGCGGGCTCTGCTGTAATTTACCCTCTGTGTTTTGGAGAAGAAGCCCTACAAAAAAACATCAGACCCCAGAATGTGTGCGTGTGCACCCTGGTAATATCTATGACACCATTGCTGTTTGGGAGGGGGTTGGAAATCAATCGGTGCCCCAGAGTTAGGACTCCGCCCTTGATCTCTTGCGTGCTGGGCCTTGCAACCTCTCCTGGGTGAACTGAATCCAGCGTGGCTGCAGTACAGACCTTCAGGGGTATGTAGGCTCCAGTTGAACTCACAGGGCATTAGGCACCTAAATACCTTTGAGAATCTGGACCTTCTCCTGTAGTCGACCTACTGACCAGGAGCCCTGCAGAGTCTCTTACAATCTCACTAGCCCATGCTGGGGATCCTTTCTGAGTCGGGGGTGGGGAGGGGGTTGGGGGTGCAAATCAATAGCAGCTATTGAATTTGGGAGAGGGACTATGCACCCTCTCCCCTCCTATTGGCTTATCAGTTTGTTATTGTTCAGTTGCTCATGGGCGGTGGGCCGCCCTCACAGGTGTGTTTCTGTGGGGTTGTTTATGAGGACTGGCTACACACTTTGTTTCATTAGTGCTGGGCTGTGCACACCCGTTTGCTATTGTAGGGTCACTGATGAGTGCAGAGTGGCACATATTGCTGTGTTATTGTAGGGGTGTTCATGAGCGCTAGGCAGCACTCAGTGGTTTGTTGACCATTTCTTCACCCCCTATGAATAATTAAATTGAAAATATATTTCCTCCAAAGTGTACAGCGTTCCCCCTGAAGCCCATAGTCCCTCTGCCCCCCCTCCAAATCCACTCGCTTGCTTGCTGCCTTGTCCTTCGGTGGGGTTTGGAATGGGACACCAATTCCTTGAGAGTATAGGTGTATTTGTGTTTGATTGATGGAGGTTTAACATATAGTGTTATTAAAAAAAAGATTGTATTTCTTCTACGAGTTTGTAAATATACAAGTGTGACATGAAATGTCCAGCAATGTTCAAGCAGAGGAACAAATACTTAGGTTTAATATATGGCCCCTTACTTGCTAGCAGGTTTCTAACCCTTTTCAGTTTACCAACAGGCGGGGGCAGGAGCATCTTTTTTCTGAAAGGAAATGAACAGTATGAACGCAGCCCTCTGGGAGCACCTGAAACGCCATGCATGATTGCAGCATGTTGTTTGTATGTGTCTGGCTGGGTGAAAAAAGGAAGCGATGCATGTCTGTGAAATGCTGGGAAGGTGGGTATGAAAACCCCCAGTTAACACAGGTATCCTTTTCCAGATCACAACTTGTGAACACATAAAGCAGCAGTGCAAAACCCCTGCTTTCTCTACCAGCAATGTTGTATAGACCAGTGTTACCATCAGCGTCATGTTAATGGTGACATTATCAAAAGTTTTTTGTTTTTTGCTTACATGCATTGTGTAAACCGAATTATAACCTGAGTGTACACCGGCTTACAGAGCATTTATTGTTCAGGATCACAGGCAAATCGCCAATTTTCTCCCATGCCAGGCTACAAGTCAATCACCAAACTTTCAGAACTCCACTCACCCACCCATCCCTATTTCAATGCTCAGATTGGCCCTTAGATACAGGCACACGCATTCCATGCACGTGGGTACCTTTCTGAGCATCCAATTAAGATGCCCTTGTTTCAAAACTCAGCCCATAGCATTAACTTAGTAGACTTCATTTTTCACACTTTTTCCAGGCCACGTAGAAGTTGCAAGTCTGGAAAGAAATTTGGGGAAATGATCAATGATTCATGGGCCTTTGTGTGAGAGGATCTGGGGAGCCTTTAATCTTACTCTCAGCCCTTCCAGAAGAAGGCATTTCTATCAGGCCTTCACATCTTCTTATGTAGGAACCCAGGTGTGTGGCAAAAAAGTGTTTCCTCTCCCAAGTATAACAGTAGAACCCATGTCCTCTGCACCAACCCCTCTGATTCATGGCCAGACTCTTCCTGGTGCTTGACACCACGTAGCAAACCACAGCAAATGGAGCCATGCAATAGAGTCTTGAGGAGGTGGGACAGAAATGGGAAGTTCTAAGTCGCCTTCCTGAGGGTGGCAAAAGCTTATTTCATTTTTGGCAAGTGCATAGAAAGGACTGTGAAAAGAACCCCCTAAAATGACAAGCAGAGTGGTGAGAGAAGGAAGACAGAATTACACTAGGAGATGGTCTCCCAAGGCTGTGCTGATTTAAAAAAAAGTGGGGCCATGTGTGGCCCACAATCCATGCTCAGAATTCTCAGCCACTGGCACTCAGCTTGGTCTCAAAGAGGATATATTTCCATTGTGGTGCCTGAGGGAGTTAGTTGCAGGACTCTTTTTGAGATTAAGGAGTGTTCTCCTGTTCCCCTCTATGTAACATGCTGAGGAAAGCCTCCCCTCCCCTTAGATCTTACAGTGAGACACTTCAACATGATATCTATTGTGGTTGTTTCCTCAAAGGCCAGATCTCAGGTGTTCACTTGCTTTCCTATCTCACCATTTCAGCAGGGTGGAAATCATCTTGGTAAGGAAGCCAGCAAGATCTCCTATCCAAGCACAGCTCAGGGAGGCACTTGAATGGCAAGCCAGGCAGCCTGACAAGAGCAAGAAAAAGAGGATCACCCCTCTAAGTTAACCTAGGAAATGGAAGCCCCTTTCCGCTCTGCAGATCCAGATTAGCTAGTGCCACCAGAAGGGCCTGCAGATCTCTAAGGAGAACAGAGCCAGTCAAGGGGAAAGGACTGCTGAGCTGATGGGAGGGCAGACTTCATAGCAAGGCTGCCTGGGGAGCACATTAATGGGCAAAGGTCCTATCTAAAAGAGATTATCTACAGGAAGGGCAGGGAACTACCTCTCCCCAATTGGTGTATATCTTCAGCTCACTTCCTGAGCCCTATGGAGGACATGCGTTGTGATACCCTAACTAGGGGACCATTCATCAACATCCCAGTGTATCTGTGAGTACAGCATGATTGAACTGAGCCCTGCTACCTATCCTCAGCCAAGTCCTTCAATTCCTTCTAAGAATGCCTAACACCTCATGTGCGCACGTGTGTGTGCACGCGTGTGTGCATGCACACGCAGGTGCAATGAATAAGCCCGCCTAAGACACTGTCTACAAGGAGAGAACTTCCCAACTCAGGAGTGTCTTCCTGCACTGAAGTTATTTCATTTGCTCCCTCTTTTAGTCACACAGATACTCAGTCCTCCCCAAACATCCTACACCACACCATGCCACACTTTTCCAAAAATCCCTCATGCAGCCATCACACCACTCTCTTTTCCCAGCCCCCCCATGACACAAGAAACCTGATACATACTTCTCAATTTGCTTTTAGCAATCTGTCTATTGAAAGCCATCAGTTGCATGGTTTGTGGTGACTTCCTACATACAAAGAAAAGGTGCGGGTGTAGAGGGGGAGAGTAAAAATTGCCTCCACCAACTGCCCCCAAAACTTTCCATTTCCTCAGCTGGAGCTAAGTTTCATCCTCCAGGCCTTAGAGAGGAGGTCCAGTCCCTTCTTCTTGCTACTCAGTGGGGTGGTTAGAACTATCCTCATTAACAGTGTTATATACATATAAATATATATATATATCTATATCTTTATATATATTTTTCCCCAGCACCGTAGACATGAGCTGAACTTCTCTTTAACGAAACAAGAACACGGCCATTTTATTTTTTTGCCATTGGTTTGTTTTAAGATACTAGCTCTGTGGAAGAAAATTTTAAACGCGCAAGTGTGTGTGTGTAAAAAAAAAAAAAAAAGAACGAAAAACAGAACAAAACAAAACAAAAAAACCTGACACCAACAAAAAAGCTTTTTCTTTTTACTTTCCTCAATGTATTTAACTTCTGTTATCTTGTTTCTGTTTCTTTACATGTATGAATGCTCTGCTCTTCTGTGATCTTAAAAAAAAAAACAAAAAAAAAAACAAAAACAAAAATGAAATAAACGTGAAAAGGAAGAAATGCATCTTAATTTCTTTCCTCCCACCCTCCATACACAGTTTTGTTTCATTTGGTGCAATGAGTTTGTAATGAAATGGCTGGCAGATACCCTCTATTGATCGAAGGAGAACTGGTAATTCGTGCATCATTGACCCTGATCGATGGCCCCACCACCACCCGGTTAGCAGCAAGGGTTCAGCCTGGTACACACCCTGTGAACTAAAGGGCTAACTCCAGTGGGTGGTAGCAGTACCCACTGGAGACGGATGCAGCATATATTTGAGAAGGGTGCCATATAAAGAGAGATTCTAGCTCAAGGTATAGGTAATGCCTATGCAACTGAATTCTATGCCAGCTGTTGCCCTGAAGTTCCATATGGCCTGGTTTGCAGCACTGTGGTAACTGTGACACACTTAAAGTCTATGGATTTGCAGTGAGTATATGGGATCCCCTAGACCAAGGGTGGAGATCCCATAGACCAACGGTGCGGAACCTCAGGCCCGGGGGCCGGACACAGTCCCTGGCTTGTCTGGATCCAGCCCTCGGGACTCATGCAGCCCCCCAGCATTGGAAAGCTTGTGCTGGCGCTCCGTCACACAAAATATACTAGCCTGGGCCCTCCCAACCTCTAGTTTGCGAGAGAATGTGAGGCACGTCTTCATCCTTCTCAATCAATTTTTGTTTGTTTGTGTTTTCTTTGCTTCTCACTTGTATGCGGCTCCCGACTGATTTTTCTGTGGGTCAGCAGCCCCCGACCCAGAAAAGGTTCCCCATCCCTCCTCTAGACAAACAACACAGGAATTTTTTAACATGCTGTTGTGGAATTCAGAGAGAGCTGTGTCCAAAGTCTAAAAAGGATATGACAGGACTCGATCCTGCTCCCAACACTGTTGCTGATGATAAGACTTCCACTGCAATTGGGATAAAATCCTATGTTAACCACAGTAATGGGTATGCATGCTCTCTCAACCAGTTCTCAAGACTTTCTTTCCATCCAGCATTTTGTCTCAAATGGGACTCAAGATGCCAACATTCCTCTCTTCTCCCACCTGAAACACTGAATGTTTCCATGTCTCTTCCCCTTCTGTGGCAGCAACATGTTGGTGTGCAGGAGAAAGGGACAGCCTTCTGGAGGCAGTGAAAGGGGTTACTCAATCTTGCAGCCTGCAAGGGCCTAAGATCCCCCAGCAAATGTATTCATTTAACTTGATTTTTCAAATGGCCCCTTGTGGCATGCAACTTGACACCGAACAGCAACCTCCAGGGAGATACAGGGAAGAACTTGTGAGGCAGTTACTAATGGACACAGAGGAGTTCAGCACAGACAGGCTGGAGCAGAATGAAAAGTGCATTTAAGGTATGTCTACACTGCAGGTGGAGGAGGCATCATTTCCAGCTGGGGTAGCTTAACTTCTGATCCAATGAATGCACTAAACGTAGCTAAGTACTATCCCCAGTGCAGTGAGCAGAGGGCTGGCCTTGCCATCCCTCCCCGCCTCAAGTCTGGCCCTAGGGGTATAGATGGGCTTGCACACGGGGCAGCCTGCCCATCCCACCCATACTCTTTACCAAGTCAGAGCTACCACGGGTATGCCTGTTCCCCTCAACAATGGTCTGTACTCCCCCCCATCCTGCCCCCCCCACACACACTGTTCTTCCCCTCTCCTATTTATTTCCAGTTTTCATAACTCTGGTCATCTGAAGAAGCAGGCTGTGCCCACGAAAGCTCATGATACCATCCACATGTTTTGTTAGTCTATAAAGTGCTACCCGACCATTTGTTGTTTTTTTCTGTAACGTGGCTACCCCCTGAAGCTCTTGTGATTCACAGGGGTGCCAATTTTGGTTGGAGCTATTCCTGGAGGCTTTGTCACATGGCATGGTCATTCATTCCTGGAGATGCCAGGACACTTCACCACCCAGTCCCTCAGGCTACGTCTACACTGGCCCCTTTTCCGGAAGGGGCATGTAAATTTCACCAGTCGTAGTAGGGAAATCCGTGGGGGATTTAAGTAGGAATAAGACCCTCCGGAAAAGGGCGCTTTTTCCGGAGGATCGGGGCCAGTGTAGACGCTCTTTTCCGGCTTTTTTAAAAGCCGGAAAAAAGCGGCGGACATTTTTATTTAAATGCCGTGGGGGATATTTAAATCCCCCGCGGATTTCCCTACTACGACTGGTGAAATTTACATGCCCCTTCCGGAAAAGGGGCCAGTGTAGACGTAGCCTCAGTGTGTGAGCTTCTCCCCACTCCTCTGAACAATGGGTCAGTCTGCAGGCTTCCCCTCTCCCCTGTAAACAATGAGTCAGTCTATTGCTTTCCCCCACCGCTCCTGAACAATGGGTCAGCCCATGGTCTTTTCCCACCCCTCCTGTGACAAAAATGGGTCAGTCTGCAGGCTTCCCCCCACCCAAAGTACAATGGACCAGCTTGTTCTGTGCTCCTCCCCAGGGCTTCTGTAAACAATGGGTCAGTCTGTGCACTCTTCCCCTCCCCACATGCACAATGGCTCAGTCTGTGCACCCCCCCCCCACACACATACATAATGGGTCAGTCTGTGCATACCCCCCCCCCCCCATGCACAATGGCTCAGTCTGTCCTGTGCTCCGCCCTATCCCTGCAACTTAGTTGCACAACCCTGTTGGGACTGTGGTGGTGAACTCTGCACCATTGCAGCAACCCTGCCCCCCCCCCCCCCCCCCGGCAAGGTGAGTGAAGAACCCCAGGGGCTGCAGAGGTAGTACTAGGGGGTTGACTTGTGCTGCTGGGGCACACATGAGAACAGGGTGGGGAGGGGGTCACTGGTGATTGATGTGGGTCTGGGGCTGCAGGTGTGGGACCTGGGCCCCTCACTAGAAGTCAGCAGCACTAGTTCTGTCTCTGGCAACAGGTGGGTTCAAATACCAACAACTCACAAAAAAAAAAAAAAAAAACCGGAGACACAGCAGCAGGGCCTACAAAGAGAGAAGATGGGACAGGCTGGTTGCAGCAGGGTGGGAGGAACATGGAGGTGGAAGCCAAAGAGCAGCAGGCTGGGTTGGGAAAAGAAGGGTGGCTGTGGGAACCAGGCCAAAGGCAACTGGAGCAGGTAAGTCTGGGGAAAATGAAGGTCAGTACATGGCAAGAGAGCAGGCAGGAAGTCGGGAGGCTTAGAGTGAGGCTGGGTACAGGGTGGGTCAGGGTAGGCATAGAAAAATCAGGAGCTGAGAACAGGAAAGGTTGGGACAATAGACAATGGGGGCAGAGAGGGTATGGAGATAAGGAGGAGAGGCCAAGATATGGGGAGAAAACAGGAGGGGTGGGGGAGAGGCCAGTGGAGTGTGAGGAGCTAGGGCAGAGATGTGTCTTGAAAATATGTCCAGAAGCCCCAAGGCATACAGGCAAACAGAGCAGAAGGGAGGAGATGAGAAGGCAGCAGGGGGAGGGAAGCAGAGTAAGCAGGTTTGGGCTTGGTTTCAGGAAAATAGCGTAGGAGGGTCCAGGAAATAGACACAAGGTGGAAGGGAAACTGGTCAGCAGAGAAGGAAAAAATTAGCACATGGGAAATCTGAATAGCGAGGCCTAGGCCTTGAAAAAGGGGTCTGGTGCTGGGGAATGGGAAGAGGAATGTGTAGGATATGAACCAGAAAGAGGAGGGTGCCGGAAAAATGGAACCTATGATGCTAGGAAACAAATGAATTTACAAGGGGAGTACCAACAGGAGCAGCTTTAGCTAATTTACTAACCAGCATGGAGAATAATTATACCCCCTCCCCTCCTGCCCTCCCTCCCCAGAAACAAAAAGTGGAGCAAAAACAGCCAGTCAGAATGGAGAAGTGTCCCAAAAAAGGGGGTGCACTAGAGCTTGGTGTCCAGGCCACAGCACGGCTTGCCCTTTCCCAGGACAGGCTGTGGGGCCCAGGACAGGGCTGATGAGAGGATGGAAGGAAAGAGAACTGTACAGGAGGTTTGAGCTTGGGGGTGGGCCCAAAATCTCTGTACTTGTGATGCAATGGGGTGGGATGAGAGGCCCCAGAACATATCAGGCCCCAAATTTCTCTCAACCAGCCTACCTCAGGCTAAGGAATAAAGAGCAGGAGGGGCCAGGAAACACAGTCCTGATGGTATCACCAGAGGGCACCAGGGAGACACAGAATCCTGATTAGTGGTCATTCTGCTGTTGCAGGCTGCTGTCTTATCTGGGCCTGAGCCATGCAGACAGAAACCCCGTAGAGCAGCCAGCTGCTTACACAGCCTGTGGAGATTGCAGCTTTCCTTCCTCCTGCTTCCCCAGGTGGCAGGGAGGTTCCTGCTGTAATCCAGGCACTCCACAAATACAATGTATAGCCTAAGGATGTTTCTTCTGGTTGCAGAGCACTGGCCACATTCCTGTCAGTGCAGAAAAACTGCTGCAACATGAGTTACAAAGCAGGATTCCTCCCTTCCCTGCTTGCACATCCCTCTTCTAATATACCGAGGGAAATGTGTAGCTTTGCAAATCTGCTTTCTGTAGCTGTGGGTCAAGCTGGTCCTTGCAGGTGTCATGAGTAACTTGATTGCTGCTCCAGGAGGTGCACTCGGGTAAAAGCCTGCCCTTCCTGCACAGAGCTCTGTGTAGCCTGCTCTACTGACCTGTTTGCTACTTGGCAAATCTTGTGTACTGGGGCATCAAAAAGGAGTTTGCCAGTTGCCACCATGGACCATCAACAGCTGTGAGCTTCCCAAAGCCCTGGCCTACCACCCTAATCAGGTGCTTGGTCTCTTTGCACAGATGACATTCAGTTCTGTGTTGCTGGGGGAAGGGGTAGAGGCACTGCTGGGTCAAGTATCAGAGGGGTAGCCGTGTTAGCCTGGATCTGCAAAAGCAACGAGGAGTCCTGTGGCACCTTATAGACTAACAGATGTATTGACTGCTGGGTCAGCGTGACATCAGACCTCCGGTGGGAAATGGCAGGCACCAGTGGGGTGAGGAGGCAAAGGGAGAAGTTGTTCCTGGGCCTGGTGATCTAAAGAGGCCAGGGGCTCCTAGCTGCTGCTGCTTCAGAGGCAGTGGCCAGAGTCCTGAGCTCCCTTAAATTGCATCCGGAGTGCTGTTCTGAGGGCTGGGGGGAGGGTCCAACACCATGGGCCCAACAATGCTGAGGGATGGCTGCCCTGGCCCTGCCTCTTCTGCCCAAAATCCTGTCTCCCCCCTCTCCCCCCACACACACCTTGCCCAGTGGCCCACAGAAACTGTTCCTCTCTCCCCTCCCCCCCCCCGGGCTTTGGCCATGCTGCTGACTCGGCAAAGGATGCCCTAGAACAGATGTTCGCTGGAGCTCACTCCTTGGCCCCACCATGCCCCTGCTCACCCTGGAGTGTCTGAATACACCTATCCTTACGAGCATGCTGGATGTGATTCTGCAGAGGCATGGCTCCCACCCAGCCAGGCCAAGCTCTGTCGCTAACATCTGCGACATAAGAGAGAAGCCATGTGGATTTCACTGCAGCCAGTGAGCAGAAAATATTTCCCTACACATGTTTACCAGGTGCTGTTCTCTGTGCTGCTGTGGAGTTAGCTAATCACAGCCCTGTAGAATCTCTGGATCCCATATTGTCCCCCTCCCTGGTGCCCTCTTATTCTGCTAGAAGCAGTATCCTCTTCTCCCCCATCGCGCTTGATGGTAGGCATATTCTCTTTTATGGGAACTCTCCTCCCCACCCCCTTACTCTCAGGAGTACTTTATCTTATGTGACTTTGATCATCAACATCAGTAGCAGGAATTCTTTCCTTTGTAGCCCCCACCACAATGAGTTTTCCAGTGAGGAGACCAACAGTGAACACATCTGCATCCTGCTACGGTGACTAGCCAAGAGACCACAGTGCATCCTGTGTATACTCATGGTCCTGCCCAGGTATGTGTCCCAGAAAGATAACGATTCCATTGCAGCTTATCGTTACCGTCTGTTGTTGGCAAACTGGTTGGCTCTGATGCTGTATGGTTAGTAGGGGGCATGATGGTGTCTATAGAATGGCTGCCTTTGTCATCACCTGCATCAGTCAGAAACAAGTCTTTTTGGTAACCTCTCCCCTTGAGCACTACTTTTGCTCAGCATGTGTGTGGGTGGGGGGCAGAAGAGGGGCAAGGAGGGTGAGATGAGAGGTTTGGGTCTGCGTATGCCCTGGAGTAGCAGCTAAAAGAGGAATCAGCTCAACACAGCAGGAAAATAGATTTTAATGAACAAATTTAGGGGAATCATTCTCATTTTGTGGGTAATTCCCAGAGAACGAGGGAAAAGGCCTAAATGAAACCAATAAAACTGCAAATCCAGATTGAGATTCAATGCTGCAGCTGTGAGGGTGCCGGAAGCGAAGTAACTCTTGTTACTTTCACGTCAGCCATGGACTAGAAGGGGGGCTCACAGCAGGGTGGGAGGGAGGAGTATTGGCAGAGCAGTGTGAGTGAAACATGCAGGCTTTCACATGCCGGCTTTGGCTTTAGCTAATGCTGCCAATTCTCCATGTTTGTTTATTTGTATTGTCAAAATGCACTTAAAATCCACCTCACTTCCCCACCATCACTGAAAAGTTCAGAAGTAATAAAAGAGAGGCCAGAAAAACCCTGGCAGGCGCAGACTGTTTCCATTGACATTTTAAATGGTTATTTTTAATGGTACATTTAACTAATGCTAACTTAGCCATGGGAAGAGAATTTGGCCGTTAACATTGGCGTCTGTTTAACAAACTGAGGCTCTGCATTTGGTGAGGCGTGAGTATAACACCAATAATATTACTTGCTAACAGCCGACTCATTAGCATTAATTGCTGTGTTCACTACCACGTAGAGCATCCTGTGTCTATTAGAACATGTACTAGATGTATCTTATTCTCATTGGAAAAATGCATAGGAAATTATTATTGGAGTAGTCATATCAGCCAATGAATCTTTTACATTAGCAGTGTGTATTTTAACCCAGGATCTCCTGAAACGTAGGGAAGGTGACAAGATGGTTGGGGAGATTATGCCGGTGACATTTTCCAACTGGTGCTCTAGGGACAAAGGTGGCTAAATTGCAGCTATGAATGAGTTTGGGTGTGATCATAACCGAAGATGGTGAGAGAACTTCTTTACAGTCTCCCTGAAAAGCATTTCACGGTTCAGCCAAGATGGTCACGCTCTGCTCAACAGACACCTTGTCAGAAAGGGCAAGGCATAGGGAAGTATTGCAGGGCATGAGCTTCAGGCACAATTCTTCCTAGGACTGGAATAGCAGGGGGCTGCAAGACAGGACTGAGGGGCACTGGCAGAGCTGTGTGGCGAGCCCAGGGCTGGGATAGCAGGGGAAGGAGGATGGCTGCAGGACAGGAGCGAGGGGCACTGGCAGGGCTGCGTGGCGAGCCCAGGGCTGGGATAGCAGGGGGCTGCAGGGCAGTACTATGGAGCACTGGCATGGCTGTGGGCACGGGGGGAGCTCAGTGCCAGACTAGCAGGGGTTGCAGGGCAGGACTGAGGGGCACAGGCAGAGCTGTGTGGGGAGCCCGGGGCTGGAATAGCAGGGGTCTGCAGGCCAGGAATCAGGGGCATTGGCAGAGCTGTGTAGAGCAGCTTCTACACTCTGCTAACTTCCCCACAAATCCCTTCCTGTGTATCACATTCCCTCTGTGAAACACCACATTGTCTGGCCAGACTATTTCTGCTTTACCAGACTTGTTTTCATGAGCACAGCTGACTAAATCCACCTGTTCCAACCCTCTATCCGATTTTACAGATGATTTCTAAGACGAGGATTAGCAGAAGAGTAAATCAGCATGGAATCCTTTCGTATTCGTTCTAGGTTTGCTGCAGCCATCAACGCATGGTGGAGTTAAAGCCAATCAGACAATGTGTCTCCGGAGACATTCTGTGATGAGACACTTCAGCTGGTGTAAATCAGCACAGCAGTATTGAAGTCAGTGGAGCTGTGCCTGTTTACATTGGCTGAGAATCTGACTCCTTGTTTCTGAACAGCAAGAGACAGTGTATCTGAGTCACCACTGTGTTTTTCCAGCTTTCTGCCAGCGTAACTGACACAGACTGGGGTAATGCAGTTCTGAATCAGACCTTCTGTTTTTATATCTACTCCAGGCACATCCAACTTCCTTCAGACCTCTGGAAAGCAGAGGACCCCCCACACCTAACTTATGGCTCCAAACGTGGCACTTCACTTCTGAATCTGGACCTGAACCTGGATTCAAATTTCACAACCCATAGCAAAGCCCATTTTAGGGACATTAGATTCGGGGGAAGGATCTTGGCTTTGTTGTTGAGGCATAACACTGTGGAAAGTCCTTTCTGACATGGTTTTGTGTCCCTCTGGACATGGCATTGAAATGAGTGTAAGTGTAAACACTGATCAAATGTTACTGGGAGTGGGCTGTACCTCTGGGAGAAAGCATTTGCTGCTGTTGTAGACACAGGCTGGGAACAAGAACCCCTGCTATCCATGTCAATGGGGGGAGGGTATGGGGAGTGTCCTTCTGAGACCGCTAGATCCGAGTAACATGTCCTGGTTTCAGCTTAGTGATCATGGAGTTAACAAACCAAGAAGCACTAAAGAGCTTGTTGGCAGGAGAAGAAAATACAGCTGAGCTTTGTCTATCCTGGCAATTGTAGACAAACTTGTCGTTCACCATTGCGTAAACCCCTGCTCCCTCCGAAACCACTGCAGTAAGTGGCAGTGTAAACAGTGTGTTGTCAGCCCGAGCGCTCTCCTCTCAACAGTGCAAACCCCACTCTTAGGCAGTGACAGGATTTACACTGCTTGACGTTTAGCAACACAGCCATGTCACTAAAAGCTGTGTAGTGTAGACATAGCCTGAAGCACTTTGTGCTGCTAATGATCAGTTCGATGTGACAAAACCAGCACAAGAGAGGCAAATGCAAACTTGATTCAAGAGGCACTGAGACACAAAACTGCAATGAAAAGCACAGGAGGTTAACTCCATAGCAATGAAACTTTCTCTCCCTGGAGCCCATGATTCTCGCAGTGCCTGTCTGTGCACCCTCCCATTTTTCACCCCCCCCCCCTTCTCCCTCTTGCTCTCTCTTACGTAATCACTACAGCTGGGAAGGCACTTACTCAGATCAAATGTGTGAGTTTGCTTTCATGTGATCCTTTTTTATTCACTCTGTTATGAATGAGCTCTTGTTTTACTTGGAACTTCTCAGAAAGCGTCCCGGGTGCCCCTGTGAACAGAATCTGTCATCGCACAATTGTTCTCATGAACTTACTTTCTCTAGGGTCTAATTTTTCCCTGGTAAAGTTTCCTCCATGCCTAAATTTCTGCCTGGGGGCATCCACACAGCCACCTAAGTCCTGAGGGTGCAAAATCGCTCATTGCTGAGTCATGCCTAAGCTGCAGCAAGACTCACCAACTAGCCATTCCCCTTCCAGATGGCCTCTCCGGCCTGAGGTAGTAGGCCTTCTCAGATCACACCTAATCTCTTCCCCCCCCCCCCCAAAATAAAGCAGCTGTGGTAGTGGTGCCCCCTCATGCTCAATGGCCAGAGCTTGCCTCTATTATGTTGGAGTCCCAGGTTAAAAGTCCCTTCCGTGCCTGGTTTGGAACAGGGATTAAAACCTAGGTCTCCTACCTTCCAGCTGTGTGCACTGTCTGGGTGATACGTTGTCTGGGAGTGGATTCCTTTCTGTCTTTCCTATTCAAGCAATTCTACTTTGTCATCACTATTTCACTAGTCATTGGAGCAGGGCCTGGGTCTCAGGTGCATGCCGTAACCACTAGGCTGACCAACAGCTGACACGTGTTCACAGAAACCCGTATGTTTTAGTGAATTTCAAATAATGAGCAGATTAGTCTAAATCCAAGTCTGGTTGCAGGTGGTTTGTGAACTGAAAGTCACGAAGGTCATTCAGTAAATGGTTTGCAATGAGACCATCTTTCTTTCTCTCGTACACACGTACATAGGTGTGCCCTCCTCGCTCTCGTCTCTGTTTTAAACCAGCTATCTGCTTCACTGGTGTTAATACTGCATTCCCCCAATCATTCTCAAAAGGCTGCTGATGTTCTCTCTCCCTTGCTCCAGCCTTCTGTCACCAGCCCTCTCCCTCTCACTGGCTGTCTTTGATGAGCCCACATGAGCAGTTTGGCTCTCATTCATTATGTAGGAAGCCAGGAACCTCCCTTCTTGCGGCAGCCAAACTGTAGAAGCACAGCGCTTGAACGCAGCTACAGGACATGCTTGAATTGGGAAACAGCTAATGAGGTTGGGATGCTGCAGTACGCGGAAGGCGAGGGAAACATCTCTTGATTGTATTTCTTGGCACCTTGTGTCATCTCTTTGCACCCACTTTGTCCCAGTGTTCAATGCTGCCTTTCTGATGCAGCAGCGTTTTATGCCCACCTTGCAGAGGTATGATGTGGAGGGTAACAGAGAATGAACCGGATGTTTCTAAAAAATGTAAAGCAAGAGTAAGGATACCTTTTGGGAAATGGACTCTGCTCCTCTGTGTGTCTGAGGGGTGCTGGCTCAATAGGTTTCAAGGCAGAGAAGGTAGCTAAAAGAACAGGGGAGAGAAAATGGCTTCTGGTCCCAGCGAGGCTTAATGGCAGAGGCATGGTGGTCCTGCAGTGAGAATAGCCACCGAGAGATCTGCCAGTCCAGATGAGGCACTCAGTTGTGAGCATAAGCAGCGTGGGATGGAAAGTGAGACCCTCTCCTTTCCAGTCATCCCTCCTTTAGTCTCTCCTATCACCCTTTTCTTCATTACCCATTTCGTCACAGTACCTAGCGGATGGTAAGGGAGACACAGCCACACACAAATTCACACAGAGGCACTGATAGGTCCTGCCTCCCGATGCGCATCTACTCACAAAGGGCATACACGTAAATCCACACCGTTGCAAGAAGATGTATCCATACATCACAAGGATCAACACACAGGCATACAAAACCCCCACACAAAGATAACACCCTCTCTCAGACCCAAAAAATTGCATAAATGTTGTGTGAGGAGTGGACATGTTCCACAAATGAGTCAGGAAATTCACAATAAGGGTATTCAAAGAAAACTCAAGTCTGTCTTCCCCCTAGCACTCATGCATTACAAAGCTCTGCCTTGCACTGCAGAATCACATACCATACTGCAAACCCGTATGCAATAATATAAAATACCGTGGATGTTCATCTCATGATTAAAGAGGTAACTTTGCCTTTCCGTGATAATTGTATGGTATTATGTACCGAGTATTCATGGTATGTTTTCTAGTATGATGGGATCATGTAATGAAAAACATAAAAGTTATGCTTCCCTCTGTACTTCTCTCACTGTTTGAATCTCAATCTTAAGATAGTTTTCTGCCTCTAGTTGCCTTTGTTTGATTTTTAAAAAATTAAAGACAAAGTATGTTTTTAAAAATGAAAAATAAATCAAAACTAAAGGAGTAAACTAGAAATGTTTTATAAATAGGAAAGGTATTCGAGAGAGAGAAGGGTATAATGGAAATCTGACCTCAGGCATCATGTTAATATCACTACCAAAATGGAATAATATGATTTAAAGAGTATAATGTAGTTCTTTCAATTTGGTGGCCAGCTCTTATTCTACCCTTTATCTGATCAGCTTCAGAGCTGCATTTTGGTTTATAAATGTAGAGCATTTACATGAAAACATAATAAAAAAACCACTACTGCTGAGTAAGTGCTTGCTGGCCAGAGAATGTTAAAAGACAGCAGATCTTGATGTGGCCAATGCAGAATATAGAAAGGTTATTTAGAGCAAAATAGAAAGTGGGAACCCACTGGTTTTGATGGTTGCAGATTGTTGATGTGATGCAGTAAAATGGTATTACATGATCTTGTATAATGTGGTGGAAAAGGGGACAAGGGGAGTACATAAACAGAATCCCCAGCTAACCATACAGGTGCATACCATCCACCCTGTTGAGCAATCAAGAAATTGAACCAGGGACCTCTAGCTCTAGAAGCATAAATCTGTAGAGCTTGAAGTGAAGAGCCATCTCCTGGCACCGTGTCAGATTAGGCACAGAGCAAGGAGTAGTGAGTCATATACCTAGAGTGTGCGGCATGGTTCCCAACCACCTTTCCCAATGCCTTGTGCAGGAGGGGAGAGGGAACTCGCTGGGCTCTTTGGCAAGCTACAAGTTCAAAGTTTTTATGTGAAGAGCAGCTGTGAGAGTAGCTACACTATGAGCCAAAGAAACAGCGAGAACAGCTGTTCCTAGTTAGAAGGGCTAAGAGAGGAGGAATAAGAGGTAGGCTTAGCTCACCTGTGAGCTTTTTGGGCTCTGTTTGCAATTATAAAAGACTGATTTATTGGATGGTGGACCTCAGGGGAAGGTTGAGAGAGAGACAGATCTAGTGTGGGGGGGAGGTAGTTGAGAGAGAGACATTTGCTCCCCGAAGATGTGAGCCTTACTTGTGATATGTATTTTAATGGGTTCTCTACATTTGTTCTCTACATTTGAATTGTTCTCTACATTTTCCCCCACAAAATAAGCACCTCAGAACAGTCACTAATCTCTGACTTCCTTGGACTCAAAAAGACCTATGTGCACTTCCATGCTATACCACAGCCTTCCTACTGGATGCTGGGAATTTCTCTTAGGGCTATTGCTACAAAGGGAGTTGCATGCACAGATGTTCTGGCTGACCTGTAGGTGCTTGAAGTCCCCAGAAATCTGTTTCTACAAGCAAAATCTGCATGGCACCTACATTTCTACTGCTGAGTACAAGCAAAGCCACCTAAGTCCTGATGCTATCGAGCTGCTAGACCCTGAAGCCCCAGCGGGACTCTCAGATGAGGTAACACTGCATATCTTGCCTGGAGAATTTGATCCAGTCAGGGTTCTCAGAGGCATTGGGACCTACAAAAGGCACAGTTGATGGGCTGGTGGTTGTAGCATCCTGGGGGCTAGCCCACTCCCCTAAGATTAGGACTGGAGTGAGAATGTTTCCCTGACCTAGTGGTTAGTGCACTGACCTGATGTAGCCAGACAGGAACCCCCCTTGTAACATCCATTTTTGCTTGCTTGGAGCATGCAGGGCACACAGAACAGAAGACCCAGGCTGCTGTGACCATGAATGGCTGTAAACAGAGATATGCCAATTGCTGACCAAGAGGCTGCCAAGCAGTGTCCTTGACTTAACCCATATTGATACGAACACACAGCCGTCCGCAGGGGGAGGAATCTCTCGCCCAGTAAAAAACAGTCTAGTACTCACAATTTAGTTATCTCTCTTGCAAGTGTAAATTAACTTGAAACTTGCTTGTAAGAACTGGCGCCACAAAACGGACCAGTAGAATTTGGCCTCTTAGATAAGAAAGAGGATACGGGCCCCCAGGGGTATAAAGATGGGTCCAGCAGCACATTTTCTCTGAGTGTCAATCTACCATCTATCTGCTGGTCGAGGTAGGTGTTTGATCTCCCGAGGTTCCAAGGGGACGCCCACCTCGTATTCGTCTTTCCTAGGAATTGAGAGACCGGCCCTGGCCTGACACGCTGGAGTCGAGAGGCACAGAAAGGGGTAAAAATTGTATCTGGATGTGGTCCTTTGTTTAAGTATATATATACATAGACTTAGAGCTCTTTAAAGATTAAGCTGTCACTTGGTACGATTATTTCTATTTTCTATCTTTACCTTTTTCCTGTAATCATTTTTAAGATATATATATATGCTAGCATTTAAGAAATAGATTAAAGTTTAAACAGTTACAGGTTTATTAAAGAAGCTTATAAATCATATGGTTACAATGGCTATTGCTCTAACTCCTTCAGTTGCTGTAATAGAACCAAGCACAATTTAAAAGAACTTCAGCCGGTCATAAAGGGACAGACATAGGGAGAGCTTGGGCGTTTGGATCTGTGTCACTCCCAGGTGACAGTTGGGGCACTTTTCAGCCTTCCCCAGGCTGCCCGCTGCGAAGGAATCCTGTGTTCTAGCAGCTAAAATCTAAGGTGTAATAAGCTCTTCCTATATAACGGGGCGTCTGTTGGCCTGCTGGCCACCCTCTGCGAAGGGACCCCGGTCCTAACAGTAAAGACACGGACGTTAAATCTTTTCTCGGAAACATACACACACACACTGCCCTGACCGTCGGCTGACACCTGGGCTCCAGTCCCTGCATGGTGAACGTTACCTTTGTTTTTCATATAAAATGGAAGAACTTAAAGTGCAGAGATTGAGTGAGCCCTAACCCAGATTATCCTGTAACATAGGTGGGTGCATAACTGGCTGGATAACCGTTCTCAGAGAGTAGTTATTAACAGTTCACGGTCACAGTCATGCTGGAAGGGCAGTAACAAGTGGAGTTTCACAGGGGTCTGTTTTGGGATGGGTTCTGTTCAATATCTTCAGTGATTTAGATGATGGCATAGAGAGTACGCTTATTAAGTTTGCGGATGATACCTAGCGGGAGAGGTTGCAAGTGCTCTGGAGGTTAGGGTCATAATTCAAAATGATCTGGACAAACTGGAGAAATGGTCTGAGGTAAATAGGATGAAATTTAATAAGGACAAATGCAAAGTACTCGACTTAGAATAGAACAATCCATTTCACACACATGTCAAGGAAGGAGTACTGCAAAAAGGGATCTAGGGGGTTATAGTGGACCACAAGCTAAATATGACTCAATAGTGTGATACTGTTGCAAAAAAAGCAAACCTGATTCTGGGACGCATGAACAGGAGTACTGTGAGCAAGACACGAGAAGTCATTCTTCCGCTCTACTCTGCGCTGATTAGGCCTCAATTGGAGAATTGTGTTCAGTTCTGGGCACCACATTTCAAGAAAAATGTGGAGAAATTGGAGATGGTCCAGTGAAGAGCAAGAAGAATGATTAAAGGTCTAGAAAACATGACCTGTGAGGGAAGACTGAAGGAATTGGGCTTGTTTAGTTCAGAAAGGAGAAGACTGAGGGGGGACATGATAGCGGTTTTCAGGTATCTAAACGGGTGTTAGAGGGAGGAAGGGGGGAAATTGTTCTCCTTGGCCTCTGATGATAGGACAAGAAGCAATGGGCTTAAATTGCAGCAAGGGAGGTTTAAGTTGGACATTAGGAAAAACTTCCTGTCAGGGTGGTTAGACACTGGAATAAATTGCCTAGGGAGATTGTGGAATCTCCATCACTGGAGATATTTAAGAACAGGTTAGACAGACGCCTATTGGGGATGATCTAGATGGTGCTTGGTCCTGCCGTGAGGGCAGGGGATGGACATGATGACCTCTCAAGGTCCCTTCCAGTTCTAGGATTCTATGATAACCTTGTGGTTGGGTCACTCCTCTCATAGGTGAAGATGTGGATTCAAGTCCCTGTTTGAAGTGAGGCAGAGCAGGGGTGTTCGAACCTGCATTTTCCATGTCTTGGGTCAGGGTGTAAAAAGGTTACCTGTTAACTGGTGAGCATTGGCCTTACCAGCATGCTTACCTGGTAATTGGTTCAGCAAAGGGCCGGGCTGGAGAAACCCCCTGCCTGTGGCAGGCTGGCTGGCCAGATTCCTGCTGCACAGTTAACCATTTAAACAATTATAATTATATCCTTCAACTGGTTACCTTTTTTACCAGATATTTGCATCCCTACTCTTGGGTGAGTGTGCCAGATCATTGTGTGTGAGGGAGGCAGCTGTGGTTGGTGGATGTCCAATGAGATCAGTGGGGAATGATCCATTTGTGGGGCTACCAGGACTGAGGCACTCAGCAGCTCTACGGCACCTGGAGTGAAGCAGCGGTAGGCATCTCGGGGGGTGTTATCTGTGGGAACTAAAGTGCCTAAAAGCATCAGGACAGCTGAACAGGGGGATTGAGAGGATCTGAATTACAAGCTTAAAACCCCTAAATCAGCGGTCAGATGTCTATGTGCTTGTGAAAATCCCACTAGGGCTAGATCCACAAAGAAATGTAGGTGCCTATTTCCAACTGGTTTCAGTGGGAACTTGGGCACATAGGTACTTTGGAGGGTCCCTCTGAGTACAGTAAAGGCAGTACTTACATGACTTTACAGATCTGGCCATTGGCCTCTTTGTGTCTGTTTCTCAGGTGTAACATGGGGATACCAACTCTGCCCTGCCTCACAGGGATATTGTGAGGATCAATATATTGATGTTTTGGGAGTTCTCGGATATTACTCTGACAGAGGCCATAAACCTACTGAGTTACCTATTCATCAATATTAAGGTGAGAAGAGACCCCTTTAGATCTAGTCCAGCCCAAGACCAGAGCCACTCTAGTCTGGCACCCTTGGGACCTGACCAATGTCAAACCAGAGAATTTGCTGAACCCCAGGAGGTCAATATGGTTTAGCAGCATTAGCAGCACTTCCACTGCTCACTGGGCTCTTAGAAGACATTTGGGGATAAATAACAGCACAGAACACTGAGAGCCAGGACTGGGGTCTGCAAACATACCTTATGGGACTGCCGGAAACTTGGCTACGCCCATGTTAAGTGGGCATCCAGCTAACTGAAATCATGCCAGACCACGGATCGTGCCCAACTAGAGAGGTTCAGCCTGAATTATTAAGGCTATGCTTTGATTAGCTGAGCCATTGGCCAACTGACCAGTCTGTTTTGGAGCAACCTAGATTTACTTCACATCCCAACTAGTCATTGTCTGTGCACTTGTGTGACCACAAACCTGCTCATAGGAATAGTCCCAAATAGTGAATAAAATGGGGCCAGGGAGATTGAGTGCAGTGGTTTGGGCCATTTGCAAAATACATCATGTGAATGGGAAAAGGGCATATCCTCTGTACAGTCCAGTCTGGATGCACACATCTGTGTCTGGTTCTGTGTGTGGATGCACACATCTGTGTCTTGCTGTGTACCTCGGGTGGGGTGTTCATGGACATTTTCCTGGTTCAGCAAGGATTTGTTGGTCATCTCGTTTCTGTATTGCAAGCTGATTAGCCATTGCAGGCTGATTCTGACCCTACTGTCTGTACTGAAAAAAAGCCTCAGAGTGCACTAATGGGATTTTATGGCATTTATGCAGAGCACAGTAGAGTGAGAAATGGCTTTTCTGGTCCTGGGCTGCTTGCTCTCACAGCTCGGCTACAGAACAAATGACGAGATAAATGATGTAGCCCGGCGCATTTTAAAGGCTTTTGATCTGCCCAGCATGTTGAAAGACCATTGCTTTGAACTTTGCTATTAGATAAGCCAAATGGAAAGGAGGTGGGGGGAGCAATCTGTAGGAAGCCCCCACTCCTTATCAAGCAGAGGGCACACTCGTACACATTAGATATGCCAGGGAGAGAGGAGTAGGGGAGGTCAGTGGTGTGGATCGTCTTATCAAATATACTGAGAAGTGAAGCATGAGCGGAAGTATCAGTGAGTAGGATGCGCAGCCCTGCCTCCCCACAATGCATTGTCAGTCAGGGAACTACTGTGTGGGGGCCACCATCCAGATGAATGGGAATCTAATGACAGACCATTTTCTCTTGCCATTCCCAGCGTGAATCCTGGCACAGAGGTTTCAGGAAGTTCTGATGAGCAGCCTCTTGAAAGTGGGACACATGCGCTACTCTAGATAATGTTCGGCAGAGGGGTGTGAATGGTTAACCAGTGTGGGCTGGAGTGGTTCCCCCCCCATCCCGCACCACAGGCTGCTCCAACCCCATGGGGCCTGCTGCGATGGGGGCTGCTCCAGCTGGATGGAGCACTCCCCTGTCCACTGCAGCTCCAGCCTGGGCAGGCAGGAGTGTTGCAACCCAGCAGCAACTATCAGGGGGGCTGCTCCCGCCCACTGCCCCTTTAGTTGGTTAAATGGTTAAACTTTTTTCATCCCTAGTTCAGCATCATGGGCAATTACGTTGTGTGCTCAGAGCATGAAAGTCTGGAGAGCAGGTCAGAATGGGAAATGTACAGGGAGCTCATGGTTCATGTGAAGTAGCACAGAGAATATTTCTTCTCCTGGGATATTAGTTCAAGGGGGCTAAGTCACAAATGAACCAAGCCAGTCTCACCCAATTCCCCAGGGCCAGGCATCGCAGATCATCACACAGACCGGCAGAACTGTGTGGGGAGCCCAGGGCTGGAGTGGCTGGCAGTGGCAGAGCTGTGAGAGAGAGAAAAGAGGAGCATGGCTGGAAATGTAGGAAGTGAAGGAGTTACAGGATGAGGTGTGTTTCAGCCTTTAACAGAGCAGCGTAAGGAAGCTTGTGTAACACCATTCATTGCAGTGTGACCATCGTTAGCCAGGCTGCTCCCTTTCACAAGAACCTTAATTCCCCTGCCAGATGCTTCAGCCAAGAAGACTTGATGGGGGACTACATGCAGGATTCAGCACTTACCTCTTTTCCTTTGCATTTGCTGCATCCGTTTGTATGTACTAGGCCTATGTCTCTATATGGTGCCCAGCTCTATACTAGATTCTCATGGAAGGAACTTCCTGCTACGCTGCAGAGACGTGTGTGATTTTATGCTTCATACTCTAGGCTGCACAATCTGGAAAGCAACGTGGAACTGAACTTTCCCAGGGAGTGCAGGCCAGATCCTCACCAGGTGCTCTGCTGCCATTACTTGAGCTTTGCAAGTTGCTATGCAAATTCCAGCCAAGGATGTAGCCTTGGGTTTTCATCTGATGCTACTTTTATTTTAGAGAAAGGAAATGAGCAAGAAAGAACAAAAGTCAGGTCTCTGGGGGAGGGCCCAGAGTGAGGGAATGTAACAAGCTGTAGCACTTCTGAGCAATCGCTCACACTGGCAGAGTTGCATGGGAAGGTGCAGTGCACAGAAAACGAGTTTGGGAGCCACATCTCTCTCAATTTTGGATCCAAGGTTTTGATTCAGCCCGTTAGGATGATGGGAGCCAGTTGTGAAATTCAGATGTGGGTTTCAAATAGGGATGTCGCCGCGTAGACGACTGCACAATTAACTGACAAGCTTGGGCTTTTAAGCAGGCTCCCCGCGAGCACCGGATCCTGTAGAGCTGCTACCCCCCTCCCCGACCCTGCACTGCTCTCTATCAGAGGCATCAGTGCGGGAGGGGTGGGGGGGCAGGAGGGAACCGATACAGCAGCTCTCCGTGGGTGTCAGCTCCGTGGAGCCACCCCTCACCCTCCCTTGCAGTCCTCCCACAGAGGGGAGGAGGGATAGCTCAGTGGTTTGAGCATTGGCCTGCTAAACCCAGGGTTGTGAGTTCAGTCCTTGTGGCGGCCATTTAGGGATTTGGGGCAAAAATTCATCAGGGATGGTACTTGGTCCTGCTGTGAAGGCAGGGGACTGGACTTGATGACCTTTCAAGGTCCCTTCCAGGCTCTAGGAGATAGGCAATCTCCATTATAAAATATATAAAAATAAAAGCAAGGGGCAGGGGATGCTGCTCCATGGATGCAAGTGAAACCTCTCTCTGCAGGGAGCTGGGGCCCCCATGGACAGGGGCTGCTGTCGCCTGATGCTGCTGCCACTAATACAGAGGCGGCAGCAGCGCGGGATGGCAGGGGGCTCCCCTCATGTAGGGCCAGGAGCGCACCAGCCCTTGGCTCTGCCCCTGGGGACTATGGAATAGTTGCATCACCGCTAACGTTTGATGTGCTGACATGACTGCTCACGTACATGCAGTCGAAGGGCCCTCGTGTCAAACCCCCCAAAGTTCTGGCTTGTGTGGACGTGGGCTTGTCTTTATCTCCTCGGGGAGCACTGTAGGAAAGAGAGCAGAGATCAGAGATCAGAGGAAGCAAGCGGAGATCAGTGTCTGCTGAGAGGCGGCATCCACGGGACATTAGAGATCATGCTCCCGCTGCTCTCAGTTGGTATCTCTGCTGTTGTGCTGCTTCCACTTGGTAAGCCTTTGTTTTCCCCTCCCCCTGAAAAATAGAAAGCAAGAGAGATTGAGCTCTTGATCTTCAAAGCCGGCTGGCAGCAGGAAAGAATCATGTAGACTCATCCATTGACATGCTGCTCGGAAGAGCCCGTGGGCGGGTGATGAATACCTGGTAATTGGACTGATCGTGGGCTTGCTGATAACAGTTCCGTGTCAATGCCGCACATTCTGCAAACACCTTCACAGACATTTGCCTTCTGGGGGGCGCACGCGTGTGGGCCGGCAGCCTGATGCATGTTTTCAGATGAGGTATAAATAGGGGCTGTTGGGGCTTTTTAAAATCCTGAATCATGCTCAGGACAAAGAGTTGGGCTTCCAGGATCTATGAAGGGAGAGGGGCTGGGTCCCAAGCAAAGAGCAATGCCAGTCATCTCTGGTCTCTCACTCTCCCCGCTGGAAAGCATCAGAAGACGCTGATCCGCTTCAAGATCTGGCCGGTCCCCACTGGAGTCCTGAGCAAGCCGTGATGTTGCAACAGTAATGAGTACAGTGGGTGGGGAGAGTTTGGCTGATGCTCTGAGTCCCTCCTGAAGTTCTGGGCATTGAGGTTGGGAGGTTTGAGCTGGGCTCAGTGGCTATTTATTCACATTCCTGGCGCAGGGGTGATTTTGACCACATGTTGCAATGTGGCCCGTTTTATAGCATGGTACATTTATGCTCCAGTCCCAAACCACAGTGTGCTTGGGGGAGGTGTGATTTGTTCTAATTAGGGATATTACATTTCGATTAATCATCGAATCGAATAGTCAATGACATTTCCATCAACTACTCGATTAGTTGGGGTGGGGTGGGGTGGGGTGGAGGGTGCTCACTATCCTGGATGTCCCTCTGTCTTTTAAATGTAGTAAGAGCTCCACAGGTCTCTTGCTACATTTAAAAGGCAGAGGCAAAGCAGTCCGACCGGTGTGAATGGGGGCTGATTCAGTTGCCGCTCATGTCATTTCATGCTGCGCTTCTGCCTCCCCTACTACCAACCACCCCCTCCCCTGCGGAGATGGTGCTGGGGGGAACTGGCTTTTAAGCCGGCTGCCCGCAGAACTGACTCCTGCTCCCCCCCCCCTTGCTGCTTCTGATACAGAGGCAGCAAAGAGAGGAAGCAACTAGTCGCTTACCTCTCTAGTTATAATGTGGATGTGTTTTGTCTCCAGACACCCCAGCATGGACCTGAGAGACACTTTGCAGTAAAAGGTTCTGTAGATACTTCACCTGTATCTATAGATACTTCACCTCCCTCCATGCTCAGCGTGGCATTCTGCATTGCTGTGGATGGGCTCATGCGTGACCTGAGCATATTCTATATCTGAGACCCAGGCATGACATTAGCAGCTGCTGAATGGTCTTGCCCCTCCAATGTTCCAGCTCCCCTAGCTCTGGCATGCTGAGCATAGTGTGGCGATACGGGCCTAGCACTGAACTGGTACTCAACAGACCCGGGTCCAGTTCCCAGCTCCGCTGCTGGCCAGCCGGGTGCCTCTGTGACTGAGCTTCCCCCTTTGTAAAATGGAAATAACGATACTGACCTCCTTTGTAAAGAGCTAGCAGGACAGCAGGTGAAAAATCTCTGTGCAGTAGCTCGTGTTACTAATGATGCCCGAGACGGAGAGCCCGGCACAAAGTGCTGGCATTGGTAACCTGTCCAAGCTCCTTCCCTCGTCATTCCAGTCTGGCGTGTGGGGGGCTGTGCTGCGAAAAGCACCGCTCTCACTCTCAGATCATCTCCCCAGTGTGGCAGTTGGAGACATCCTCAAGAAGACTGAGCCAGAGGAGGAGAGGAGTAAATTAATTACTTAGGGCAGTTCCCCACTGTGTTTTATAACCATTGTGCAATTCCTGGAAACCGGTACATGGCAGCACCTGGCAAATAGGGATGGGAGCTAGACAGATGTAAGACGGGGTGGGCAGGCAGTGACTTCAGAGAGGCATTTTTGCTCATTACGTATCCTTCCTTGTTCCTCATATTAATCGCCTCCGTCGGTAACTCCAGATCGCTCTCCGGGCCCGATGCAAGCCCCTGTTACACTGAGAGGGATGGGGAGTGGCACCTGGAATGGACGTTGTCACACAAGTTTGTGATTCAGCTTATCAGAGCAGCAGCAGGTCCTTTTATCAGTCTCCCCAGCTCCTCTCCAGCCCACTTTCCTCTCTGTGCAGCATGGATGCTTCTCTAATGGTGGAGATGGTGGTGAACATGAAACGCACCGCGAGAGGCCCATGAATATTTCAAAGGCCAGACCCAGGAGACTCCATTAAATCCCATTCAGCCTCTGTGAGGGGAGCTGGAGGGTGGATAATGAGAAACTCCAGTGGCATAGGGAAGATTTCAGGAATACAACCAGCAGCCCAGACACGAGTCTCTAGGTGATGTTATTGGCAGAAGCCACAAGGCCCTGCCTGCCCCACCTCAACACTTCCCCTTATTCCGTTCCCATTTAACCAACTCCCCTTGGCAGCCTCTTCTCAGCACCCTCCCTAGTGACAGCACCCCACAACAAATCCAGTGGTCTTCCCAGCAATGCCCCCCAGCCTCCTCTAGGGTTCCCATCCATCTGGTTTTTCCCGGACATGTCCTCCTTCTTGGTCCTTAAATCTCCGTCTGGCTGGGTATTTTAAATATCTAAAAATGTCCGGGATTTTGCCCTGCTCATTCTTTTTCAAACAAATGCAGATGTGTTTATATAGAGCAGGGGCAGCCAACCTCACCCTGAGAAGGAGCCGGAATTGCCCAATGCACGTTGCCAAAGAGCAACAGTTACACATCACCAGCCCCTATCATCTCCCCACCACTCCCAGCACATCCCGCCCACGGGCAGCCGCACCCGTCAATGCCGCCTTCTCCTTTTCCTCCTGCCCACTGGGGTCAGCTCTCTCTCTGTGGGGGACACTGGAGGGGGGAGCATGGGGGTGACAGGCTCAGTGGAGCCGGTAGGAAGTGACAGGATCTTAGGGGGAAAGGGTGGAGTGGGCCAGCCCCTAGGGCAGAGCTGGGGGTTGAACAGTGAGCACCCTCTGGCCCAGTGGAAAGCTGGCACCTGTAGCTCCAGCCCTGGTTTTGGTACCTACCTAAGGAGCCGCATATCAACTTCTGAAGAGCCGCGTGTGGCTCTGGAGCCACAGGTTGGTCACCTCTGAATTATAGAACCTCACAGCTGCCCACCTGCCCAGCGCTGCCCTGAGCCACGTTCTAGGGGCTGCAGCTGGAAGATCCCAGTTCCTTCACATACCCAGGGGTGCTCATTTGCATACCCACAATGCATTGCACACGGTGACCTGAATCCCTGGCCCGCAAGCTGGGTTTGCTCCCAACCTCCAGTTCCGATGCTAAAACTCAGGCTTCCAGCGCGCCCGTGCAACAGGCTGCAGAAGGGGGAGAGGGGTGCTGGCCGGTGTGTGTCTTCTTTTTTGAAAGTTCATATCTGGTAACCCTGCCTCCACCTCCTCCCCAAAACCCCCACCCGCCCAGCATCCTTTCCCACAGCCTCTGCTCAACCTTCTCCCCACAGCCCCATCTTCTTCCCCAGCACTATGTAGCTACTGCCCCTCTGCAGTAGAGATGCCAATGTGTAGACGAGTACATGATTCACCATAAGCCTGGGCTTATCAGTTAAACCTGTCAGCTACACACATCCCCCCACTTGCCACCTCTGATATAGAGGCAGCAACGGGGGAGGTGGCAGCCAGTGCCCTCTCCCACGGCTCGGGAAGCAACACGAGCTGAAGGACTTGCTGGGAGGAGCCAACTTAAAAGCTGGTTCCCCCCAGCACTGGCTTGGCAGTGCCGTCTCCTCCCCTACCCCAGTACTGCTGTGCTGCCTCTAATAGAGGCAGCAGCGTGGAATGGAAGGGCAGGGGAGGCTGCCACAGAGCAGCCTCTGTCCACGGGGAGCTCAGACCTCCTGCAGTCAGGGTTTGTTGCTGCCCCACATTGATACAGCGTCAGCAGTTCAGAGTGGCAGGGGGCTCCCTGGGAGTGGGGCCAGGGCATGCTGGCTGCCAGCCTCACCCCCAGGGATTATAGACTAGTCGTGTAACGGTAAAATTGAATGCAGGACTATTCAGATACACGCTATCTAACATCCCTTCTCTGCAGTCCTGCCATCATGCCTTGTTCCACTCCCTAAGGCACTCTCTTAAACCTCCCTACACCATTGCCCTTCCCAGCTGCCCCCTGACCCTACCACAACCGCTCAGACGCGTCCTTCAGCATCAAACCACCACAGAAGCCGTGGCTTTCCATGTGGCCAGCAGGCAGTGCCTGACAGACCCATGTGTTTCAGCAGACACAGCGCTTCTCTCTAATGGACCCAGAGGAGCACAGCTTTCAAAGGCTTCGGCGTGGCAGTGACAAGCTGGAAAGCCTTATTAATGGTCTCTCTATCAGCAAGGGCTGCAGAAGCAGACGCTGTGAAACCATTCAGCACTGCTGCTGTCTAGTGATTGTTTGGAAAAACTATGCTCCCCTCTGTAAACATCTCCGGCCCACATAGCATTGGGGCACTGCTGGCATAAGACATACCAGCCTCCTTCCTACCACTGTGTCTAGTCTCCAGTTTCTCTCTCTACCCATCCTCAGACGTGAAATTCAGCAAAAAGCTCTCCCGTGCCTTAGGATTGCTACAGGGAACTGATAGGTGTCTGAGTTCATTCAGACCTGATCTTAACTGTCTGGCCCTAGGCTTTTTGGGATACAGGTTATCCTCTGTGATTCATGAGCTCATCACATTGTTCTAAGCGGATTAATAGACCCATTGCACGGGAAAGTCTTTTTATGATGACAAGAAATATTGTAGCATTTCCAAAGGTGGTTATAAATTGTGCATAGTTTTGATTCTTGTACTGTCCCTAATTGGTGAGCTCCAGCGCATCTCATTGTTATTCCAGTTCTTAGTTCTTCACACAACTCTACTGATGCCCCTCCCTCTTCTCCGGCAGCCCCTTTGCTATTCCAGCCTTGGGCTCCCCACACAGCTGTGCCAGTGCCCCTCACTCCTGCCCTGTAGCCCCCACCTCTCTGGTATTCCAGTCCTGGGCTCCCCACACAGCTCTGCCAGTGCCCCTCACTCCTGCTCTGCAGCCCCCCTGCTATTCCCACCCTGGGCTCCCCACACAGCCCTGCCAGTGCCCCTCACTCCTGCTCTGCAGCCCCCCTCCTATTCCAGCCCTGGGCTCCCCACACAGCCCTGCCAGTGCCCCTCACTCCTGCCCTGCAGCCATAGGCACCAACTCCATGAGTGGTCCAGCCCTGGATCATCCATAGATATAAAAATTGGTGCTGAGCACCCACTGGCAGCCAAACTCCCCCTCTGCCCTTTGCATCTCTTGCTCACTGGTGGCCCTGCTTACAATTAGTTCCCCACCCTCCCAGGTGGCTGGTGTCTTCGGAGTGCCACAAACAGCTGGTGCACGGCATTCAGGAAGCTCAAGGAGAGTGGTGGAAGAGCAGGGTTGGGGCATGCTTGGGAGAGGAGGCAGGGCAGGAGTTTGGGGGAAGGGGAGGAATGGGGGCCGAATGGAGCAGGGCTTGGGGAAGGAGTGGAATGGGGGTGGGACGGGGTCTTGGAAGGGGTGGAGTGGGAACAGGGCATGGGGCAAAGTGGGGCAGCACTGCCCCACTCAAGGGGAAATCGGATCCTATGGGTGCAACCCTCCTGCTATTCCAATCCTGGGCTCTCAAATACACCCCATTCAATTCACGGTGTGTCTCTTGCAGAGACTGTCAGTAGACACAGTTCTTACCTTCTAGCAGTGGCTAGCGAACCAGCACTCTAGGCCCACTTTGCATTTACGTGTCTTTTTCCCCACTCAGAGGTTTGTGCAGAGACCAGTGAAACAAAAAGCAGAGCCTGCCCACTATCTCTGGGACCAGCCCCACCCCCTTGTCTTTGCGTCCCTTCTGCCCCTGCCCAGCATGGCCTGGCTTCCACTGGTAATTCCTGAGTGTTTCTTGCTGGCAGGGACTAGTAAACTGACCTCTTCTGACATGGGCTAGAAGGGAGCCTGAGTCTGTGGGGGAAAAAGTCGGTGTATTAATCGAGTGCATCCCTATGAAGTGTACAGAACAAGTGTTTTAATATGTGGGGGGGAAAGCAAGGTGGCAGAGCCATGGGCTCCCAAGACCAGTGCATGCTTCGAGTTGTGTTTTGTGCCCTGTGCTCTTGCCAGAAAACACCTGGTGTGAGCAGCAGCAGCAGCTGGTACTGAGCTGGGTTGTGGCACCACATGGGCGCTATTAGTAATGGGTAGAATGCATTCCCTTCTGCTGGCATCCCACCAGAAACCAGGGCGCATGCCTCGTCTTTTGTGACCAAGTACTGTAGGCAGCGTGGCGCCACCTCATCATGCACATGCATTGATATAAAAATGGCTCGGGGGGTAGGTGCCACATGCCGAAGCTCTCACCACACATGGCAGTGCCTCCACTATTTCTGCCCTTGGAGTTTCTGATCCCATCAGTGTTCTGATTCAATCTATCACTTTGACTGGTTCTGCCCTTAGAAATCTTTGTGTGAACATTGCACCTTGATCCACCTGTCTGAAAAGTTAAGGCTTTTATTGGCACGTCCGTGATGGTAACAGCTAGAAGTCCTGGTGATGTGTTGGGCCATAGAGATCCTCTTGAGACTAGCCCGTTATGGGCTGGTCATGCCATTGTGCCTATCTACCTACCCTCTGTGGTATCCCACTACCCTGCCCTGCTGAGCTGGAACCTCTGGTCTCCTTCAGGGAAGGCACAAATATGTAGATACCTCCCCCTGCAGAGCAGCACGGACATTGAGTTCCACTCTGCTCTGGGAAGGCTCAACGAAAGGGACTTGACATAGGATCTAGGTGCACAAACCCAGTGGGATCGAAACCCCACCTAAATCCATCTTACTTTACATATAGTTTATACTGAGTGAGCTCATACATGTTTGCCCATGTTATCAAAGAAAGAGAGAGAGACAGCTGATGTTTCCCCCTCCCCCGGTAACAATTATTTACACTGAGTTTAATAATAGACGGTGATTTTATTAAAAGTAGGATTTGAGAGGTTGCAAGTGATGACAAAAGTAAGTTTCTAAGCTAAAATAAAACTGGCCAGCTCAGCTTAATACTCTAAACTTGTTACATGCAATTCCTTACCCTAACAGTAGTTTTGATCATCTTTTTTCTTACAAGTTTGGTGGCCTTCTAGCTTGGGCTCAGTTCTTCCTCCTGTTGAGTCTCAGACGTTTCCAGCTGTCATTTTGGTGATAAGTAGGGGGTTTCTTCCAACTTCCAGCTCCCCTATTGTTTGGTTCCCGGCATAAAAATAGATTTTGCCCAAGGCAATAATACTTTGTGTTCAGCAGATAATTGTTTTGAGCACCTGGCCATTACATTTTTTAAGTACAGGCAGTCCCCGGGTTACATGGATCCAACTTACATCAGATCCCTTCTTACAAACGGGGTGAGGCAACCCCGCACTAGCTGCTTCCCCCCAGCAGACCAGGGAGACTCGAAGCTAGCGCCCTCCCCCCCCCCAGCAGACCAGGGAGACGCGGAGCGGCTTTTCTCAGCAGACCCCTCAGCTTGAGAATAAAGGACTGAGGGAAGTGAGGTGTGGGAGAATAAAACTGAGCTCTGGAGAAATGTTTGGCTAGAGTTTCCCCTACAATATGTACCAGTTCCGACTTACATACAAATTCAACTTAAGAACAAACCTACAGTCCCTATCTTGTACGTAACCCGGGGACTGCCTGTACTACTAATGGCTTTCACTAGAAGACCTAGATTAAGAACAGGTTTATACTGCCTAGTTGTAATTTCACATACAAAAATGATACATGCGCACAAAAAGAATGTATGCATTCAGCAAATTACACACTTTTCAATGACCTCACATGCCACATTTTGCATACAACATATTCAAGTTATGCATATTCATATTCAATCACATATTTCCATACAAATATGGTGGTGATGCATCACAGTCCCAGCCAGAACTGGGGCTTCCTTGCACTAAGTGCTGTTAAGACACCAAGTAAGAGACAGATCCTGCCCAACCAGCTTAAAGGCTAGCAGAAAAGAAGCCTCGTTTTCCCCATTTTGCAGCCAAGTGACTGTCTTAATGTCATATAGAGGAATCTTGGGAGCACCAAGATTGTCCCCTGCCTAACCCTCAAGAGCATGGGTTCCCAAACTGGGGGGTGTGCCCACCTGGGGGGGCATGAAGAAATTCCAGGGAAGTGTGAGGCAACCCAGCCACACACACGCACCCGTCAATCTCATCCCAAGTTTTGCTGCTATATTTGGGGGGGGTGTGAGGTTTCTAAAAAATCAAAAAGGGGGGGGGCGTGATGCTGAAAAGTTTGGGAACCACTGCTCAAGAGCATCCAGACACTTGTGAGGATCTCATGATTTGCTCTCATCTTTGTGGGTGATTTAAGCTCACTAGTTTGTACAAAAGTAAATTTAAAAAGGGAGGGAAAATGGTTTGATAAAGGGTTTCCATGTCTAATTAAGTAAAATGTAATCAGTAACACAAGCGAGTAGGTTCCTTTGCATATGTGATTTTTGATCTTCGCAGTATTCCTTTTACTTATGGTTGTTAAAGGTATTTCTATTCATCTTTAAAAGACAGTGGCCTCTGCCAAGCTTGATGTCATAATGATGTAATTCATTTTGCTGGCATAAAATAGAGCAAAGTGGAGCAGATGAGTAGCCAGTGAAGAACTATAACAAGTGCCAAGTCAATGACTGCAAGTTTAGCATTGAAGCTCTAAACAATGTCACTGGGTACGATGAGTTTTGCAGCTGACATCAGTAAGGCGACAGGTGCGGCAAATTCATTGTCAAAGCTTAAGACAGTGGTCCCCAACCTTTAGGGGCGCCCGGGGGTGGGGCCACTCACGCGCCGGGCGCCTGGAGGCGGGGCCGCACGTCTGGGGGCACGCCATGGGATGGGGATGCCCTTGCACCCAGCACCGGCATGTGCCCCAGGGCCGGGGCTGGGGCCGCCCGGGCACCTTGTGCCGTGAGCCTGGGGCTGGCCCCGCCACGCGCCTGAGGCCGGCACTGGCGCCACTCGAGCGTCGCGCGCCCTAGCGCCCGCATATACTGTACCCCGAGGCTGGGGCCGCCCGAGCGCCGCGCACCCGGTGCCGGTGCGTGTTGCGCGCCTGGGGCCGGCGCCTCCCGTGCGCACCACGCCGCGGGCGGGGCTGGCCCAGGTTGTCGGCGGGCGTGCACAAATGCCCCGGCGGGCACCATGGCATCCACGGGCACCGCGTTGGGGACCACTGGCTTAAGACTAGTGCTTTTTTTGTGATGGTATGCACTTTTTTTTGTTTTTAAGCAAAAAAAGCACTTCTTAAGACCAAACTCTTGTACAGGAGGAGAGCTGAAGAGGCTAGGAGGGGTGATAAGCATGCAGATACGATTTTAGGCTATGATCTTATTTAATGGGGTCTATACTGCAGCGCTATTTTGGGATACTGGAAGTATCCCAAAATAGCTATTCTTCATCTTTTGAGCGCGCCTGTTATTTCAAAATATGACAGGCTCACTCTTTCGACATCATTCTGCAAGGTTTCGGAATAGCGATTTATTTTGAAGTAAGTTCTGTGTAGAGAGTGGCAAAATTTGAAATAAGCTCATATCAAAATAACATTGAAATAAAATATGCAATTTGCATAGCTCAAATTATGAATCTTATTTCGACCTACAGTGCAGTGTAGACACATACCCTAGGTATCTTGTCTAAACCACTTTGCATTTTCAGTATCAAATACTGGCAGCAAACTGTTTGCAAACAAACTAGAGCCTATGAATTATTTGCAGAAGTTGTTTGGGCAGAACGAATACATTCAAGAATATACTGATATATTCATCTGGTCATAATTTTAAGCCAGGTAATTTGGCCAAGTTCTACTAGAGATAGTGTTCTCCAGTTACTGCCCCTCGCCTTTGTCCCACAGTGCTAGGCCCTGATATCAATGGCTGCATTTTGGAGATGGATCTACACATTAGGAAGTCAGCCAGGGACAGAAAGGAAATATGAACTTTCCAGATGTTTCTTTTGCCTTATTCTCATTAATGCAGTGTAAATTGGTTGTTCACTTTACATTTTCCTTAATATGTGTGTGTGGGGTGGGTGGTTGGGTGATTGGCTGGGTGGGTTTGTGTAATGCTAATCAGTGGGAAGGCTGGCGATTCAGTAGACCCAAGCAAATAGCTGTTGAGTTTTGTCATTTTTAAAGAACTCCCTAGACATGAATTTCTTTAAGATTATGCAAGCACAGATTTCCTTGACTCAGCTAAGTTCCAGAGCCTGCGTGGCCATGCATATATGCATAACTCCCCCTGCCATTAGCATGTACCAGGGCTGGTACAGTCTCTCACAATCCATGTGTAGAGTGCCTAGCACAGTGAGGTCTTGAGCTTGGTTGGGTCCTCTAGGCACTCTTGCAGTACAGATACAAAATAAATATCATATAGAATCGCCTTCTAACACCTCCTAAATACATACTAGGATGCCTGAGATTGCATCCATTTTTAGAGATATCTGTATCCGCACAGGAGCTTGTGTAGAGATAATATAACCAGAAGAGAGCAGTCTGATTTATTTCCACAGCAGAAGACCTTGACTCCCTCCAGGCTGAGAGGAACATAACTCCATTTTATGTACCCCCAGGAAAGTATCATAAAGGAAGGGGATAGCTCCTCAAAGGATAACCTTGGGCTCTGGGAGCAAATAATTGCATACAGTATCTACCAGCGAGAGACTCTGTTTGGACCATTTTTTTCAAATATAGATCTGTATGGTTTTCACTTCTCTGGAACAATCTCTGTTAAGTTCTGACACTTTCAACCTTAGGACAGCATGCAGGAAATGTGTGTACGATGGAGATGGCTGAGGAAGGACAAATTCCTAATCTCCAGCACAATTGATAGGAGACTCTTCCCAAGGCTTCAGTAGGAGGTTTGGAAATAGGGCATTCTAATATTCAGCTTCTTCCCTATAGCAATGAGATATACATCAGTCCTATACCCTATATGGGCTGTACACTTCTCTTTGGCTATGTCTAGACTGCAGGCTTCTTTCGAAAGAGGCTCTTTCGAAAGCATCTTTCGAAAGAGCCTCTTTCAAAAGATCGCGTCTAGACTGCAGGCGGATCTTTCGAAAGAGAAATCCGCTTTTTCGAAAGAGAGCACCCAGCGAGTCTGGATGCTCTCTTTCGAAGACGGCCTCTTTACATTGAAGAACGCCTTCCTTCGAAAGAGGAACTTTCGAAGGAAGGCGTTCTTCCTCGTGAAAGCCATCGAAAGAAAAGCCGCGTTCTTTCGAAATAATTTCGAAAGAACGTGGCTTGAGTGGACGCAGGGGAAGTTTTTTCGGGAAAAGGCTACTTTTCCCGAAAAAACCCCTGAGTCTGGACACGGCCTTTCTGGCCCTGATTCACCGCTGCATTACTGTGAATGTACCTGTTCAAAATAGGGACTTGGTGCATAACCCTTGTGCTTGTCCTCCATTTTTTTCTTTAGGAATAGGGATGAGTGTAAAAAAATTAAGATATTGGCAAGAGAGTTACCTTAGTACAGCCTTCTGCAGCAAGAAAGGTGAGCCTCAGGCTGGGATTTTTAAAAGTGGCTAGTGAGTTTTGCATGGCCAACTAGAGATGCCTCGAACATACCTGATTTTTAGCAGCTACCTTCTCCAAATTAGGCCCCTTTTGGATGTTTCTAAATCAAATTTCCTCAAATCACTAACCTCTCCTGCAAATCTTGGCCTTAGCCCTTTCTCTGTGCATTGCTCTATGGAGAATTTTCATTAATAAAATATCTAATAATGGAGGATTTCCCATATAAGCAGAGTAATTGAAAAATGAACGAGGAGTGAGGGTGGTGACATTTGTCACTAGCTTCTCATAGACTTCAGGGCTAGAAGGGATCATCACGATCATCTACTCTGACCCCCTGCACATTACAGGCCACAGAATCTCACCCACCCATTCCTGTAACAGGCCCCTAACCACTGGCTGACTTGTTGAACACCTCAGATTGTGATGTAAAGGCTTCAAGTTACTGAAAATCCATCATTTACACTTCCAAGTGACCCATATTGCATGCTACAGAGGAAGGTGGAAAAAAAACCCAGGGTCTCTGCCAATCTGAACAGATTCCTTCCTGACACCAATTATGATGATCAGTTAGACCCTGAGCATGTGGACAAGTCCCACGAGCCAGACACGTAGGAAAGAATTCTTTGTAGTTACTCAGTCCTTCCCATATATTGTCCTATCACCGGCTGTTGGAGATACTAGCTGGTGGCAGTCACAGATCAGCTGCATGCCATTTTAGGCAGTCTCCTCATCCCACCCCCTCCACAAAATTGACCAGACTCACTGTTGTAGAAGGGTATTTTTGGCCCCTCGGCCACTGCTCTCCTTGGGAGGCTGTTCCAGAACTTCACGGCTCTGTTAGTGAAAAACCTTTGTCTAATTTCAAGCCTAAACTTGATGGGTAGTTTAGATGCATTTGTTCTTGTGTCCACATTGGTGCTTACCTTTAAATAGCCCCAGAGGGAATGAACAGAACAGATAATCATCACGGGATCCCTTCCTTGTCACCCATTCCCACCAGAAGAGGTGAGCCATTGTTCTGAAATGGTTGCTTCTGTCACTGCATGAGACAGTTGCTGCTAAGTGCATTGTGCTTAGCAGAGTTTCCACAGCCAGGTGCAACCTTTCTTTTGGGCATTCCAGCAGTGAGGCTGGTTATTCCATCTCTTGTCCAGGGCAGTATGGCACAATAGCAGCATAGGGCACCATGGTTCGTGTTTCTAGTGTTGCCTAGAAGCCCCACAGCAAGAGCTGGCAGGGTAGCAGGTGGTGATAATCAGGCAGTGAAAGCACACCCCTCTGAGGCATTATTACTGTATTGAGAGAGCGTTTACAGAAAGGGCGGTAAGGAGATTTTTTAGTCATGCATTTAAATTGCTCACTCTTACAGCGAACAGCGAGAACAGCAGATACTGACAGGCACGCTGCTTGGGGCGATGTGCCTGTCAGATCTCATCAAGAAAGGCTGGCCCTAGGAAGCACTCGGCTGGTGATCTCCAAGGAAAACCCAGGGCCTGGCAGGAAGTGGCACTAGTGACTCAGGAGATGGTGCCTCGCCCGTCTGTGTCTGTGCCAACTCAAGCCCCTAACCAGCTGCTAGATGAGACCATAAACCTAGACCCTGGTTAAGTGCTGGGGCTAAAAATGTACAACCCTTTATTTGAAACCAGGGGGCCTTTCCCTTGCTTAGTAATAGTATCAGATGGCTGCTATTTTACCAGCTCTAGCCCTGGCCACATGGTCACAAACAGCCTGTATCTGTGTCCAGCCTAGTCCCCCAAACAGCTAAAACGTCAAAGTATAGTTAATACTTGAACAACAGCCCTAGCTGAGGCAGAGATGTGTGAGCCCTGCTGCTGCTCTCCCTGCTGCCCAGCAAGGAATTAGACCGTGAAGCAGCTAGAGCTACAGTCCCCTCCCTCCTCTACAATGTGGCAGAGGAGCTGCTGCCCCCGGAAGAGAGGGTAGCCAGTGAATGTTGGGGGCTCACCCCAGAGCTGCAACTCTAGGAACGAGGTGTGAAGAGACTCTCCTTGTCATGACATGGGGCCTGCTGAGGGCGCATGTTGTTCTTTCCGAATCAAATAGATTGTATTCTTAATGCACTCACCATTGAGGGCCACAGATCAGAGTCTCAAGGCCACAGGTGGCCACTCCGAAGCTATCTCGGAGTCATCACCATGACGTGTTGAGCGCCTGGCATGCTCAAACCCTATGGGCCCTATAGTAGGTTCAGTTTTTTGTGTGTGTTTTATACAGGAGTCAGTACATTAAATATGATGCCAAGGCCAAAATCCAAGCTAATGACAGCCAGCTGCCCTGAAATACCCTCAGTAGTTTGTGATGGCATCTTCTCTCTCCTGCTGTGTAGTGTTGGCTGGAACAGAGGAGGCTCCACCCAACAAGTTGCCCACAGCAAGGGTATCTCTACATGCTCTGTTCGGACAAAAGGCGCTACAGAAATGCAAGACAGCGGGATCATGATCATTATTCTCATTTATTATTATCATTGTCGTTCAGTTTGAAAAAGGAGCCTGGAGCCACGCTTGACGCTAATTGGCACATGATGCTTTATTTTTTAAAACAAACACGGGGTTAATTTTCCGTTGTTTGTTTGGTTTTTTTTGTTCTCTTTAGTTCATTCCATCACATTGAAAAAGGAAGAAAAGAAAAATGGTTGGTTTGTTTTTTTTTCATTTTTAACTCACTCGGTAAGTCTGGACTCCTCAGGTGAACGGAACATTGCACACACACTTGGAACAGAGGGGGGAGAGAGAGAGAGCGCTCGCGGCGGGCAGACAAACACACGCACGCGCCAGATCAAAGAACTCTGATACAGTGCAAGAATTTTCCCAAAATGATTGGATCATCATCATTACCAAACAACTCGCCATAACAACACCAAGAAACAAAGAAATGTTTAAGCCACACTGTTCGACTGGGATTTTTCCTGCTTTTTTTTTTTTTTGCTTTTTTTTTTCTTTAAATGTTTGCCACACAGAGAGTAAAAGGGTTTAAATGGGATGGGGGAGGGACGGACAGGCCCACAGGGGCGAGCAGGAGGAGGGAATAAAGATTGGGGTGCGCACAGGAAGAAAGATATAGGAAAAGGGGAGGGAAAGAGGGGCAGAGGGGAGTCATTTCTTAATGTTCAGGCATTTTCTTGGTCCGCCTTGTTCTCATCATCTTTCACCTCTTCCTGCTGGGCACTTTCAGTAGGTTTGGTTTCTTCTACAGCATCTAGTGAGGAAAGAGAGAGGTGAGGATTAGTTGCCTGTGCTACCGAGTATTTTTCACACATTTGTTGCCAGGGCCCTGAATGATTCCATGTCCTTTTTCCTAAGTTGGCCAAAAGTTGCTAGTTGTTAGCTGGCACCTGAGTGTCCTTTGTGAAATTAATTTGTATTATGCAGAGCCTAGCAGACAGGTGTAACCTTTACACAAACCAACACCATCATGATAAGCACTAATTAAGCTTTCGAATTAGGGAGCCAGAACCGAAAGGCTAAAAGAGTGAATCAAGCATACATAAATACAAATGTAGCGAAGGAACACGCCCATTAGATCGCCTAGTTTATCCTAAATCTCTACCCTGCCCCTGGGGCCAGTTATAGGTGGTTTACCTCTATACATTTGCTAATGTTTTCCCCGGTCTGCTATTAAATAGACAGAAGAATGAACCTTCCACTTTTAAGCATTTGGAAGCTTGCATTATCCATAGGAAAAAGTTCTATAGACTTCGATAGGGATAAAGCCAAGGGTCTCTCTACATACATGACAGAGTTCTGCAGAAATTATTCCAGACCCCTGTAGTACAGACTTCTTTAGCAGGGAGATAACTGTCTATGAAATAGGGATGTTAAATATTGGTTAATTGAATAGTTGGGTAACCTCATGAATTTTTATCGGTTAGTCGACGATTCCATAATCCCCAACGGTGGGGCCAGCAGCCACTGTAGCAGAGACAGCAGCAGCACGGGGTGCCAGGTGGGAGCTGGTCCGCAGCAGCACGGGGTGGCAGCAGCCCCTGTCTAGGGGGGTCTGAGCTCCCAGACCCAGCACAAGCCAGAATTGAGCTGGGCTGCCTGCCCGCCTGGCTCCAAAGTCACTTTAAGAGCCGCAGCAGGAGTAGGTACTAGACCCGGCGTAAGCTGGGACTGAACTGGGCTGCTGACCAGCCTGCTAAAAAATTTACTGACAAGGGAGTGGGGGAGGGAAATGCATGTAGCCTATAGCATTAACCTATAAGCTTTTGCTTATCAATTAATCAGTTAATCGATTACATGATTACATCCCTACTATGAAATGCTATAAGAAGTTATCGAAGGATTAGCATTCTCTAATCCATCCGCTAGGACTTCTTATGAAGCTGAGCTGTGCCAATTCTATAGCTGGAGGCCCTTGTACGCCAAGGCCATCTGACAATTTTCACCAGCCCTCAGGTCACATGAAATGTTACAATGAAATGCACTTCAAACCGTGACGTTCTAGACACCTAGTAGACAAGCAACTAGGAAAGAGAGGAGGCTTATAGGGAGACAAAGTAGATGGAGTTGGCATGAGCCCTCTTTTAGGTCAGCCAGCCCATTCTCCTGAGGGACAGGGCCCTTACTGAGCTGTTGCTAAAGCATTCCCGGTACACAGGCATGTAGGCTGAGTCCAGCCCATGGTGTAAAGGGGCACTTGTCCCATGTTACCTGTCAGTTCTTTCTCTGGCCCAGAACTCCCTGTCATGTATTAGTGGGGTGCCTGATAGTATGTGGACAGTCAACTACTGGGACTTGGACTGAGCCCACTATCTCAGTTTTGCTAAGGCGGACGTGCATTTGCTACCAACCTTGGCAAGGAGCCGAGACCCCTTAATGTAGCTTTTTAAAATACCTCCCCTAGCCCTACGTCCCTAACAGTAGCTTTTAAATTGTGTGACACCCCCCACCACCACTGCCTCTCGTGCCAATTAAGTGCTTTGATTGCACTTGGGTTGCTTGGACCCCCCAACCCATGTGTCACAAGTTCCTACTGTTATAGTTGCCATAAAAAAAATCTAGCAGTGCAGCACCTTGGCCCACTAACCCTACCTGAGTCCCTGGGGCCACAGACTTCCAGCCAGCAGAAGCACATACAAGTTGGCTTTCTCCTGCTACTAAACAACAAAATCTAAGAGCTTTGCAAGGCGTCCCTTACATTAATTAGTACAACTACAGCCATCAACAGGGAGTGAAATAGGCTGTTGATTTAAATGGATCACATGCAGGGTTGGGAGCCCAAACAGGTCAAGTGATCTTAATGGGTTTTACTAAACCTGAGGCTATAACAGCTTTAATTTCACTGTTTTCTTCCCCCCTGCACTCCTCTCTAATGCCAGCTAGCAGAGCATTTTAAAATGGAGAAATGGCAGCACCACGCAGAGCCATGATATGCCATGGTCACACGGTTGGAAAGGGAAGTAGCACCTACGAGTTCTAACACTGAGCGGTGAGTTGTCACCAGAAGGGTCTTAATCTGTTTGTGACAGAGACTCTGCAAGGGCTCATCTGAGTTTCCTGTATCAAAGCCATCTGTAGATTTTCTTACAGGCATCCACAGGTTGAGTGGGGGAAGTAGAAGTACATGCAAAAACACAGTGAGCTAGGGGTGGGTGAGTCAGGTCCAACAACATAACAACCACGCCTGGAATTTTGTCCTGTGTTGGAACGATATATAATGAAAACTTGTAGCGTGCTGTGACAACTTTGACTTCGTTAACTTAATCAACTTTGTTTTACAGAGGTGAGGAAACTGAGGCAAATAATGGTTCACATGGCTCATCTGCGCTACACAATGTCAGAGCCTGGCTTAGAATTTGTGTCAGTTTCCATGCTTTTGTCTGCTATGGATATGAAAGGTCAGCTGGTAGGATTCACCCTTAATGGGTGATGTTTACTGGTTCTGGTGAGCCATGGGCAGGGGGCCTGCCACAGACAGGGGCTGATGTCATCCAGACAGTGAGAGGAGAGGATTCCTGGGTATGTCAGAACATGGAGCAGGAGGTACCAGGAGATGGAAGCGAAACAAGAAGGGTAGTGTCATGAAGATGAAAGGGGCTTGAAATGGAAGGGTGATGATTGGTTTGGTTCTGATCCACGCTGCACAACTCTGCCGAGTCACCTCAGTCCTTGTGCCCCATAGCTTTGGGATTTTATTAGGATGTGTAATAATATGCTTCACTATTTGACTCCATCCAAGCCTGTTGTGATTCCACTCTGCCAGGTTTTGTTTTGTTGTTTTATTCGTCCCAAATTTGTGGTGATTCTGGAATGATGACAAATCTCAGACTAGCGATTAGGCTCAATCTCATTTTAATCCCAGATTTTAAAGGAGAAAACCAGGTTGAGAAATCCACTGGGCCACCTGAGAGCCTTCATGTGATACTTTAAATTAACGTGGTGCATTTGCACCGGCATTAAACTATAGAGTTGTTTGGGAGATTGAATGTGAAGTTTATTTCTCTGCCTACTTGGAGTCAACTGGGGGCCTGATTCTTAGAGGCGCTGAGAACCTACATCCCTATGAACTTAGTTGGCAGTCGTAAATGCTCCTCACTTCTGTGCACCAGGCCTGCCTGGTAGGATCCCAGGGAATATAAAGCATGGAGCTGAATTAGGAAGCCCTGCTGCAATTAACTTGGAAAAAAATCTCTGCTTGTCAGTGCTCCATTTATTTCCTAGAAAGGTTGAGCTCTGTGTCTGAGAACCCCACTGGCAAGTGAACCTTGAACATATGCAGCTATGCTTGCTATAAAGCTGAGCTAGGCAGGCAGGCAGCCATTTCATTGGATGGTGGCATTTCCAGCTGCTTTCGCCTACGCCACGTCCTAATGGCTGAGATTGCAGGCCTCGCTCCAAGCCCCTCCACTGCCCTACATTAGTGAAATTAGGTTGAGTGGATTTCTGGCTGCCTCTTGGGACCTGCCCAGCTCCATTTAACTTGCCAAGATTAATTAAATTGGAGCGGACCTCAGCACATGACCATAGTAGTTGTAACCTCTCCACTGATAATGTTTTGTGGCTGGTGGCTTTGGTTTTGTTTTCCTTTTCCTTTTTGTTTTCTTACAGCTCTTTAAATTGTCACAGACAGTGCCAAGAGAAAAGGAATTACACAAAAAGGCTGTGAGTTCCACAGAGCTGACTCAGGGATTTTGCCTTTGTTTTCAGAATTACTGCTCACCTTCCTCATTCTGAAATGAGTGTCTCATTCCTTATAGAACTTTTCTACAGTGAGCCTGCATTCAGCATGACCTCTGTTCTGAACCCAGCCTCCAGTCTACTTTCCCCCCCTTCCCTGGAGTCCTGTAGTAGGTGCCGCTTGAACAAACCTGAGACTCAAGCCTCTGCTTGAATGTTACTCTTCCCTGCTCTAAGGTGTTGGGCAAGGTTGTACTGAACTGCTATCGACAGCCACGTGCCTCCCCAGAAGTAGCTCTAATTGTAGAACTTTGGAAGCTCTAGATTAGAGATGGGTCCAAATCAAAGACTGTGTCTAGACTACATGGCTCCATCGATGGAGCCATGTAGATTAGACAGCTAGGCAAAGGCAAATGAAGCCGCGATTTAAACGATCGCGGCTTCATTTAAATTTACATGGCTGCCGCGCAGAGCCCACAAACAGCTGATTAGCTGTTTGTCCCCTCAGCGCGCTAGTCTGGACGCTCCCCTGCCGACATCAAAGCCCTTTGTTGGCAGCCCCGTTACTCCTCGTGGGATGAGGTTTACCGGGGCTGCCGACAAAGGGCTTTGATGCCGGCAGGGGAGCATCCAGACTAGCGCGCTGAGCAGACAAACAGCTGATCATTTAAATCGCGGCTTCATTTGCCTTTGCCAAAAAAACAAATCTACATGGCTCCGTCGATGGAGCCATGTAGTTTAGATGTACCCAAAGTGCAGGATCTCAGCCACTCAACGCTGCGGTGATGTTTGGATCCATACTTGAACGTCTCAACTATGGATCCATCTACCAAATCCATTAATCCAGCCAGCCCTGCAAAAGCTGATAGCAGGCAGAGTATGATAAGCCTTGAGTCTGTTAAAATGGTACCCGTTTCAGGCACAGAGCCACCATAGAGCCCATTCTCCTGCCACATCCCTGTCAAAAAGGCCTCCTTGCCCCAGTCCTGCTCCACTGAGATGCCCCATACATCACATAGGGGGTTTAGAGCCCCAAACTGCCCATCTTTTTGAAGGCCCAGTCTACGTCACCCAGTGACCCATGCAGGCCTGTTTAATATTGGGAAGAGGGGACGCAGAGCCTATCATGGGTCTCTCCTCCATGGAGAGCATCTCCTGTTATTCTTCACGATCTTCTGATCATTATGTCTCACTTCAGTCAGATCAGTAGCTGGAGAGGCTACTCAGTGAATAGGGAACAGTAATCAGCTTTTTGGGGGGAAGTGTCAGTCCACTGTAACAGGCCTCCTTTCTTATACAAAGAAGTATAATTCTTGATGCTGTATGAAAAGTACCTGTTACTCACACTATTCCTTTCTTGTACCTTCACACACACAACTGACTGGAAATCTGTGTGGGGCTGGTAGTTCTCCACAGAGCCCTTTGCAGTTCTGTCTTGGCTCAGGTACCCCTCTGTAGTAAGGATGTGCAGGACTAGTCAACTATCCGATAAGCAAATGCTTATCGGATAGTCGAGTCAACTAGTCGATTTCCCCCCCCCCCCCATGCTTCCTCTATCAGACAGAGGCAGCAAAGCGGGGGGGGGAGGAGAGTGGGTACTTCAAAGCGGCAGCGCCACATGGAGCCCGTACCTGGGCTCCGTGCAGCATTGCCGCCTTTGAAATGCCACCTTGTTTCAAAGCAGAACCACAAGGAGCTGACCCCGGGCTCCATGCGGCACTGCCCCTTTAAGGGGCAGCAACGCATGGAGCTTGGGGTCAGCTCCGTGTGGCATTGCTGCTTTGAAACACCCAGCAGCATTCAAAAGGACAGCGCTGCATAGCTGATCCCCGGCTCCGCTGTGTGGTGCTGCCCCTTTGAAATACTGCCTTGGTGTTTCAAAGCGGCAGCGCTGCACAGCTGAGCTCAGCACTGAGCTATGCAGCACAGCTGAGCTATGCAGCACTGTCCTTTTGCCATGCCGCTGCGGTATTTCAAAGGGGCAGCACCACATGGAGTCTGGGGTCAGCTCTGTGCAACGCTGCTTTGAAATGCTGAGGTGGTGTTTCCAAGCAGCAGTGCTGCACAGAGCCCGGGATCAGCTGGGGACTCCCCTGCTGACCCCAGGCTCCATGTGGAATTTCAAAGCAGTAGCACAGCATGGAGCCCTGAGTCCTCCGCTGACCCCAGGTTCCATGCGGGCGCTTTTGCTTTTAAATGCCACACGGAGCCCGGGGTCAGCTCTGTACACTTTGCACTGGGGACTCTTGTACATTTCAAAGGGGGAATGCGGAAGTGCCTATCGACTAGTCTAGTAGACAATGGAAATTCTATCAACTACTTGACTAGTAAATTAATCATTAGGGAGGTTAACTATTCTGTACTCTTGTGACCACACCTCCACCCAGGTGTCCTGATGACATCATTGAGCTAGGGAGCTCAGTGTCCTTCAGAATCACAGGAGGCAGTCTCAATCCCCTGGCACTGATGTCAGTGGTGCCCGGCTAGAAGACATCAGCTGTGGTTATGGGGGTAGGAAATTGCAGCTCTCTGAATTAACTTTTGGATGATTTCACAGGCAGGAGTCTATGGAGCATGCGGGGGGAGGATATCCCGTGGAAGGGAGGTCAGGTCCTCAGGAATCAGACACACATCATTAACATTCATTCGACTTTGGGTCTCCTCCTCTCCCTGCTGTTTTCAGCCCCATGCCCACGGCAACCCTGAGCTGGGCTGGCAGAAGAAAGGGGCGATGCTATTAGTCCTAGCAGATGAGATGGGCTGCAGCCTGTCCGTGCTGTATCCTCAGAGGGCTGTCTGGTCTACCGTCTCACTTCCTGAAGCTGAAGAGAGGGTGGCTTTGAGATTCCCCCCACACTCCAAGCAGCCTCTGGACAGGAAACTCCATTCCACCGTTGGGCATTCACGTGTGCAGTAAATGGAAAGCAAAGAAGAGGAAGTGGGGGGGGTCGGACTGCGGGGAATGAGAATTGCAGCTCAATTGCAAGGCACCTCTCACAGTGTCTAGACACCAGCTGCCTGGTTGCCATGGAAACCCTCCAACTTTGGCTGACTGGCATCTCTCCAGAGAGATCAGGAGAGGGGAAGGGGCGGGACTAAAGAGGCGCACTGCTCTCTGCGAATGTGTGGCACTAACCCTGCTACAATCACATTTACACACACCGCTTCCTTGGAAACAGGAAGAACTGACTCCCCTAATTCCCTCCACACTCCCAGCCCTCCCACGCGCACGTTTACGCCGCTGTGCCCAACAGCTGAAGGGGCTGGCTAAGCCTTTGCTGGCAGGTTGTTTTTTTTTCCACTGCTGTCTACTGCTTTACGGAGTCAGTGCGTTAGCTCAGCCTTGGCAAAGCAATGCTTTCTGATCCATTCCAACCCACCCGGGAGGGGGACAGGAAGTCTGTTACTGCTTTACAGGCAGCACAGCCTCCCTAATGAATTGGACTAACTCAGCCACATTTCTATCCCTAATAATGTGGCCTCTCGTCACAGCAGCAAAAGCAGCACTGAGGCTCGTTTCAAGGGTGCTTTAGCTTGTACTTGGAAGGAAAAGTCTGGCAGCTCATTGTCGTCGAAGGCAGTAGGGGAGCATCCCTTCACATTAGAGGATGTACTGAGGGAGAGAAGCATTGAACCAGTGCAGTGGGGGCCATGGTCAAACACTGCTGCTTTCAGTGCCTTTACACTGAGGAAGGGTTTGGGCCACAGAGCACGGCCAAAGCAGCACAGTCTTATCGTTCAAGTACACTTTGCACCCCACATGGAACTAGCATAAAGATAGCGATCCACCTCACCAAGGGACTCGGACTGGGGGTTCTTGGCGCTTCATTCACTAGCGCCAAAAGTACATAACTGTCAGCTGGCAAGAGCGACCAATGCCAAGGGATGGGTATTAGCTCAATTTACTGTGTTGTCACAGAACATGTTCCCTCACCCGCAACACCCAGCCATACTGAATGAACATGCTGTAGCAGATAGCTCGCTCTGGCTGTATATTTAAAGGGGTTGGTTTTTGTTTGGATTTTTTTTTTTTTTAATGTGACTAGCCCTGGAAAGGACACGGTCCACAGACACAGTGCAGCATAGAGAGCAGCCGGTGATCCTCCCCACATCTGATGCATGGCCAGATGCTGTGTCTCCAGTTTACTCATGCTTCATTCTGGGCTCCGGAACAGCGCCGGTCTTAAAGGAGCAGAGAAATCGGAGTGGCTCATCAATTGGAATTCAGTCTTTGATGCAGCTGGGGCTTGATCAATTGATTGTTTTGAAAACGAGGCCCACAGCGTTAATTGTCACTGGAACAGGACTGGTGCTAGGTGAAGAGCCTGAACCAAGGCCAGAACTATGGAAAAGACAGGCAGCAACATTCTGAACACACTGGTGCCGGCCTATCATCTTCACATTCAGTTTCAGGTAAAATGAATCTCAGAAATACAACCTTGAGGGAACAAATTTCTGGATCCGGTACTTGTACAAAGAAAGAAACAACCATTTCCTAGCTAGTATCTGTAGGAGGCACAAGACATTTTTAGCTACTGATGCCACTTGGTCATCCAAACTTAACGAGGAATCAAATAGGAACCCGAGGCTTCACACTTTGACAAATGGGGGCTGTGCATCTTCAGCAATAGTTCGAGACAAGGTATCGACAAGCTCTTCAAAGTATTTGCTCTGCCAGTCAGCATCTCTTCAGTCTATTGCCTGAGGTCAGCATGAGCCAGCTGGTCTTTATCCAAGAGCTTATTTCCTGTAGACATTCTAGTAGCATTAGTAGAGAATGAGCTACACAGCGTAATGTCGTTGGCATGCTTTTGGCAGCCGAACCCATGGCCTCTCACTGTTTCTCCCAGTAGACTCTTAGATACTGAAGAGGAGAAGCAGCTATTTATCACTATTCTCTGAGAGCTGTTGGAGCTATTCTAGTACTAGGCCACATAACTTACCCTGCTATTGCATATAAGTGTTCGTAGCAGTACGTGGAGTAATACATTCCAGCTTTGTCTACACTCGCAGGTTCTTGCGTGAGAAATATGAAAATAAGGCTAAGCGTGGAATATCGCTGAGCCTCATATGCATACCTAATAAGCCGCCATTTTGCAGAAGAGGCTCTTGCACCAGAAGGAGCTGTTTACACTGCCCCTTCTTGCGCAAGAAAAACCCTCTTGCACAATAGCGTTATGCTGATTATTTTCAGGAAGAATGGCATTGCACAAGAGGGTAGACAGCTACTTCTGGCGCAAGAGCCTCTTCTGCAAAAATTAGGTATGCAAATGAGGCTTGGCGATATTCCACGCTTAGCCTCATTTGCATATTTCTCATGCAAGAAGCCGCGAGTGTAGACATAGCTTCTAAGTCTAGAGAGCACTATTGTGATCATCCAGTCTGACCTCCTGTATAACACGGGTCATACTGCACCCACAAAATAATTCCTAGAGCAGATCTTTGGATGTGGATCTTTGCTGTTCCTGGTGCATTCTGTGATCTGTCTTGGTTTGTGACATATGGAGAGTCCTGGATGGTGCTGGTTCTGTTGGATGTGTGATCTTGAATTAAGCAGCAGGAGTTGCAGGTTCTTCTTCTTAGGGATGTAAGCGACTAATCGACTAGTCACTTCCCCCACCCCTTGTTGCTTCTATCAGACAGAGGAAGCAAGGGGGCAGTAGGAGCTTGGGGGGTGTCAGCTTAAAAGCCAGTTGCCCCCAGCACTATCTCCACGTGGGGCAGGAGAAGTAGAAGCACTGTGGGAAATGGCCAAGCAGGGACTGAAGCAGTCTCCACTACTGCCACTTCTGCTGCGATTCTGGTTTTGGAATGTACAAGAGTCCCAGCGGGGCTCTTAAAGGCTGAGGCTCAGGGCCAGCGGGGTAGTCCCCTGCTGGTCCCACGCTACCTGTGAGACTTCTGCCTTTGAAATAGCAGAAACCTCGCAGGGAGCAGGGGACCAGCAGGGGACTACAAGAGCCTTAGGTGCCACAGGGAGCGTGGGGCCAGTTCCCTGCTGGCCCTGTGCACCTTGCAGGGCTTCTGCTTTTGAGCCGTAGCAAGAGCCCAGGAGGGCTCTTGCTACAGATCAAAGGCAAAGGGACCCTTATAGACTAATCAGAATAGTCAATGAAAATCCCATCTTCTATTTGATTAGTTAATTATTCGATATTTAACATCCCTAGTTATTCTCTATTGTTTAAAGATGTTACCAGTCAGGCAGGTGGCTTCCTTCTAGAAACTGGGTGTTTGAGTTTCTCCTGGTGCATGGTGTTCTTGATGGATCTTATTATAGTTGGAGAAATTTCCTGCAATATTATCGAAAATCCTTGTTGAACTCAGTTTAATGACCTTTGGAGTCATTGTATTGAATAGAAAGTTAATGACTGTGTAGGACTAGTCTTTGAGCTGGAGACATAGCCAAAGCACACTTGGGGAATGAGTCATGAGCTTAAAAAAACTATTTTAAACAAGGAGGAATTTTCTGTATAAAAATATTAAGTGTGTTTCCTAGGAAATACCCGCGAGAAGGCCAATGCAAATTTCCACCTTTGGACCCAACCATTTGAGGCTACACCCTGTGGACAGAACCATGCTTTGCTGATTACCGGTTCCCAGAATCTGAAGATCCAAGGCCCCAGTTGTATAAAGGAGATTCTGACTTATGCATGTGTATTCTTGCTCTGAACAAAAGCTGTTATAAAATTATAATCACAGAAGAATCACTTATGTGGATTTGAAGGTCTAATCACTTCCCAGAGATCTTGCTGGAGGTGGGGTGATCTCTGGCAAAGTTGCTGGAATGTGTGTACGTTCTTTTATTGTTTTAATATTTTTGTGCTGTTTTCGCCTTAAGAATAAATGTCCTTCATTACAAAGAGCTGTGTGGTGACGTATAGCTGTGGGGCAACTGTTTATAGCCTTGGAGAAGAAAGTACAGCATAGACACGGGCCAGTTTATGCAGTCTGCTTTGCTGGAAAACTCGCAGCATAGAGAGGGAACTGTGCAGCCGGGAAAAACCCTGATCAGGAAGGCGAGAGAGAGAGAGAGAGAGAGAGGTCTCCGCCAAGGAGAGGTGATGATTGAGGAAGTGGGTGCCTTTGCTGGAGCATGGAAAAGTGCTCTGAACTGTGACAGATGTTTCTTCAACACAATTACAGTGGGATCTGTAAGGTTGGAGGTGATGAGGTTTGAGGTGCTTGTGTTCCCATTCTCCAGATCCTGATGGCCTGACAGTGTTGTGCTGTAGTCCAGAACATTTGTACAATGATCCTTAAACAGGTGCATCAAACAAAATCTAAGCTTGAATTAGTGGATTGTAGGCAAAGGGAATTTTTTCTCTCCTGCAATGTTTTGAAAGCATTTTACAAACATTAATGCTCACAGCCATTTTCAAGAGGTTGAAAAGTATCTTCATCCCCATTTTACATATGGGGACATTGAGGAATCCAAAGAAACAATTATTTGACAAGATCACTCCTGGAGTTGGTGGCAGAGATGAAATAGAATCCGCAATATCAGATTTAATTCCCAGTCCCCTGCTAGGGCATGGGTTCCCAAACTAGGAGGCGTGAAGAAATTCTAGGAGGGGCACGAGGTGACCCAGCCCTCCACCCCATCAAGTTTTGCTGCCCCGGTCAGTTTTTTTGGTTTTTTTGCTTAAGTTTTGCTGTTATTGGTGGGGAGAGGGAGGAGAGTTTTTCAAAAATCAAAAAGAGGGCATGATGCCGAAAAGTTTGGGAATCACTGATCGGGGGCGGAGGGGGAGGAAAAGCAGCCAACAACTTTTGGCTCCTCTCTCAGCTGGTTGTGAAGCAGGGATGTAAGTGACTAGTCGACTATCAAATAAGCAAAAGCCGGGAGCTAACCCCACTGCGGATCCCCCGCTTATCAACTAATGGATTAGTTGATGGAAAATCCATTAATTAGTTGATTAAACTAAATTTAACATCCCTAACGTGAAGTGATAAAGGCTCCATTAATCGCTCTCTTGAACCAGCCCAATCCCTTGAGGCAGCCTTAATGGTAGCATTTCCTAATTTTCAGAGGCTTGACTTGGCAACCTTAATTTTAATATAGATTTTGGGTATGTTTATATAACATACACTAACACAGTACAGACACTTGAAATGAACCCTGAGCTGTGTTTAGCCTGTATCATGACCCTGTCCTGATAGTAGCATTTCCCTGGTCTAGTCCAAACACACACCCAGCTATGTGAACAGTTCCATTAGCACCATTTTAGAGAGGGTGGGGGGAATGGTCACAACTGCACAACACTGAGTAGCTTGACCAAGGTTACATAGGAAGTTTGTAGCAGATCCAGGAAGGGAACCCAGGCCTCTTTAGTAAACCACCTTACCACTAGGCCATTCAGCCTGCGCACAGTTTACTGTCACTGTTGTAGTACCCATGGCCTTGGCTGCTACAGCTGCTGCAGAACCACAAGCCTGGAAATTTCAGATGGATTTAGAGTCTGAGAGAGTCCACAAAATCCTGTCTCAGGCCAAAACCTAAGGTTGGGCACACCTGCTAATGGCCCACTTTTTCAGCATTAGTACCAGCACAGAAGAGTAAGGCAAGTCATGACCTGATTGGTGCTCAGGTTTTCATTTGCTTCCACCTGTGGAGTATGACATGCAACAGCTGCTACGATATTCTTATTGCCACACAGCTTGCAAAAGATGTCCCCATTCCATGTAGCAGTGCCCCCCTGCAACATATCTGTGCCCTCTTTTTGGGGACCCTTCAATCTATAGAGAATGCTCTGGGAAATATGCGTGGGAACTTGTGTCAAGGCACAGGGTGTGCAGTGCTCAGTTTTCCTCAGCCCATCTGTGGCCAATTGTGCAGTCAGGAAGAAAATGCAATAAGAGATGACTTGATGTAAAAAGAAACCTAAAGGCCCAGCAGAGACGCCAACTCTGCAGGCAAGAAAAATTCTTACCATGGGAATTATGCAAGTGTATAAGGCAATTGCCTATACACAGAGGTCTAGCTCAGCCAACAAGTTGGTGTGGCCGAGGATACAGCCGTTTCAGGGGCACGGTTTTGAAAAAAAACAAGCGGGGTGGGGGAGCAGCACTGGTGATGAACGTTACATAGACAGGTGCAATCCACAGGTGCATGTTTTCCTGCTGCAGTTCTGCTAAGGCAGCCTATGAAAGGGTTTTGTAATCGTGTGATGGTTGTGCAAAGGTGAAGACGCAGGCTGTAGGCCAAAGAAAGGCTGTCCCAGGGGTTGACTTTAAAAAGAGGTGGCAGCCCGAACAAGAGCATTGCTACCCACTGATAGGGCTAAGAAGATGAGTGGTGTGCACAGAGCGATGGGATCTACACTCTCTCTCTCATTGGGTTGATTAGGCTCTAAATACAGTGTCCTCTTTGTTGTGGAGCCACATTGTGTCTATTACGACACAGGACACAAGCCTTGTGCATGTGCCTCTCCCCAACTGGACATGGAGACAGTAGTGCTCCCTCTTTGCAGCAAAATGCTTCCAGTGCCTTCTAAATTGATGACAGTTGCCTCCCCCCCATACACTCCCCCTTCATCGCCAAGTGACAAGAGACCAAATTGCTTCAGCCTTACTACACAGCCCCACACCCACCTCTCCGCCTCCAGCCAATGGATGCATACCATTCATGCTTCGCCTCACTGCCCACTGTCCATTAATATACACGCTACAAGGCTGATAAATTGGGGATTCGTGAAACCTGCAGGCCTTCCAAAAAGCCAGATTGCCATGGAAACCAGGGGTAGCCTCCTACCTAGATATTCCCTAGGCATTAGAGCTGCTCTGTGGCCTCTGCTATAGAGGGGGGAGGTTAATGAGATGATCTCAGCAGTAGCTTCTGGACTCTATGAATCTGTGCCTCGCCCGCTTGAGATGCTATCAGTCCAGGGATGTGGGTGATTATAAAATAGGATGGGCTTTAAAATGTCGCCTCTCCCTCCTCTCCCCCCCCCCCCCCCGCCTTATTTCAAGCAAATGTTTTAGGTTTTTTTAAAAATCCATCTATTTACACACAGAGTCCCTCTATTTTCAAAACAAGAGTTACTGGATCTTTCTGAGTCTCCATCTGCCAGTGGCCATCTTGTTGACAAATGCCTTCAGTAGTAACAAGGGCAACAGTGCCAGAGTTCCACATCAAAGACATTAATTATATTTCTCATGCACACAGCAACTCACAAAAGCCCAAAGGGTTTTGCAATTACAGTAAACTTCCAATAATCCGGCACCTTTAGGACCCAGGGGATTATTTTTATGCCGGACTATCAGAAGGAGGGGCTATGAGGGGTCTAGGGTGGAGGGGATTGGGGGCGGGGGCAGTGTTGCAGGACCAACCCGGCAGCACCCCAGCTGCTCTGCCCCAGACTTTCCCCAAGTCAGCCGCAGCTGAAACTGACCAGCGACTGACTCCGGGAAGCCCAGGGCAGAGCAGCTCCAATTGTCCGACTGCCTGGAGCACTTATGGGTTCCAGGTGGTGCTGGACTAGCAGGAGTGCTGGACCACTGGATGCCGGCCAACTGGAGTTTTACTGTATATACCACTAGAGCCACTGACATGCAACCACCGCTGGTGTGGCAGTAGGGCCTGATTCTGTTCACACTGAAGTCAAAGGAGATGGTGCCATTGACTTAAATGACAGGCAAATAAGGCTTTTTCATATGCAGCATACTGCATGCCAGACAGGTTGTAGTGCAAAATGTCTCCTCTGTAGAGCATAGGGGCAAAGCCCCTCCTTGAGGAAAGCTCTGTGACGCTTTAACATTCATGCAAAATGGACGCCAGGACGTCATCTGTAAAGTCCCAAAGCCCTTAGCTGCACCCCTCAGGCAAAGCTGGCTGTAAACACCTTTATACCTCCCCACACATGAACCAGCTATGTGGCTGATGTAAGGTCTCTGAGCTGGTCCAGCAGGGCTAGGGCACTTCAGTAGCAGTGGAGAATCTGGCCAAATATTTATTTTGCTCAGTGCAACAAAAAGAAAAAAAATGAATCTACTCCCAGTATTGCTGGTTAGGAACGTGCTATCTTACCTCAACCAGGCTGTGGTGAAAAAAAAACCTGCCAGCAGCATTGAGTGAGTGAAGCATGGCTCCATCCAATAATACACTAGGTAAACCCAGTTAACACTATCATGACCACTTCAATACACAGCATGTCTCAGAAAAGTGAGTTGACAGCATCCCCAATTTGTATTTTACAAATCTGACACACGTTATTGGGCCCAAGAGAAGGGTAACTGGAGGACACGCTGTGCTCTACATTATGCAGGCAATCAGATTAGCTAATCTAATGGCCTCTTCTAACCAGCACATGCTCTGAAGCTATGAGTGCATTGTACACCTGCTCTGCAAGCACATTACACTAGTGTAAATGACTGCAGCTGGGGCCAGGCACCTGGGATTCTAGGACAGAGCAAAGTAACAATGACAAAGCAGGAGGGAAGCCCGTCTGAAAAGTCTTACAGGAGGCCTAACCAATGTTTCCACTGGCATTCTTGTCCATTTAAGATGGCTGCCAGCGGGATAAAGAATTCCAATTTTTAATTAGCATCTGGGCATTTTTTTTAAACCACCTCTCACAGTTTGTACCCTGCAGGAGGGACTTTCCACCCTCTGAACTTCTGAATGCTGCATCCAGAAACTAAGGGGCAGCTGCCTTTCAATAGCTGCCTTGTTTTAATTGGCCGACAGGCTTTTTACAATGAGACTTCAATTACTTGGTTAATGAATTCAGGCTCAATAAGAGAGCATCCCTCACTAGGCGGCTATAAAATGAAGGGAGCGCAGTGGCAAGCCCAGCTCTTTAAAATTACCCAATCGGGCCACATATTGAAAAAGACAAGGCTTCTCCATTGTTGCCCGGTGCAGTGCAGATCTCAGGACAGCAGAGGGCACTGGTGTAATTCTCTTACCGGAGGTAGACAACAACTCAACTTGGCTCTGATAGGGTTGGGAGGTTTGATCTAGGTTGTGGGATCCAATGCCTCAAACAACCCATAGGAAGAGTCTAACAACCAGTCATAGGCCAGCGGAGATGCTCTTTGCTGCTAAAAAGTTGATGGACACACTCTTAAAATTAACTGTATCAGCCAGCAGATGTGGAGGATGGAATGCATGCTGGGTCTGCTTCTCCTCTCACACTGGGGTACATAAGCAGTAACTGCACTGTAGTCAATGGCCACAGTATGACACTGGTCTGAAAGGGAAATAGGATAAACTGCATGTTCCCCAGTCAAGACTGGAACAAGCGGCCCTGTAGCAATATGCTAAACTTCGCTTACAAGAGGCGGATGGAAACTAGCTGCAAACAATATTGTGCACAAGCCCATGTAAAGGCCACTTTGGCAAGTTGGTTGGAAGAAGAGATGAAATGTCTAAAGCCATTTAACTTATTTATTATCTATGGGAGGTACAGCCAGAAATGACCTGCTGTGCTGGGTAATAACACGGGTGTGTAGTGAGTTGCGTGCCTTGTAGGATAGGTCCAGTTAGTATGGAAATGCTTTCTGGATTATGCTGTTTAAAATCCTGAAGAGGTAAGTGGCTTATCGATGCTTGAAGAGTGATCAATAAGGCCCAGAAGCCTGTAGTAGTGAAGCTTAAGGCCTCTCTGTCTTTTCTGCCAAAAAAATATTCCCCATGTGCTATTGTCTGAGGAGAGCCCTCTACTGGTTGACCATAACTGTACCTCTTTTCCTTAGTCAAGGAAAATACAATTATCCAGTCCTTCGTTGACTGTGCCTGGGCCGGCCCTAGGTTACATTAGCAAACTAGGAAAATCTGTGATTGAGTGTGTTAACGTAATTGGTTGCTGCTTATTTCTTCCCATCCGCCATGCAGCTCAGCCACTTATGGGTCCACTGTCATTTCTTCCTCACAAATACTGTCTTTGTCTCCACTGATTAGAGAGTGGTGGGCGGCTTTTGTTTCCAGACTGCTTGGCTTTGGCTGCAACAGTGATTTACGGGAGATGACTTAAAGACTTCTTATAGTCTTTTAGGCCCCACAACTGAATGGAAGTAGATACTTGAGTGAGCAAGCAAGTCAGAATTGGTGATTGACCACAGACAGACATTCCAAAAGCTGCTGCCCACTCATCTTGCAGTATCTCTCACTCTTTCCCTGCATTGCCAGGCACATAGGGACCAGTAATGTAGCAATCCCATGGAATAGCCATTTGTCTTATCAGTGTTGCTTCCTGACACCAGGACCTGACTACAGCACTAGTCCTTATGGCTAGTGAAGGAAACTAGCAATGAGTAATATAGTGAACTATAAGTTCCTAACAGTTCCCCTGTGCAGTGATGCAAGGCAGCACAGTAGTCTTGGTCAATCAAGGTGCTATCGAACCAGACAGAACCACTAGGTCTGTGTCCTACAGCTTTGATAACAAGTCTCCTTTCAATTTGTTACCACTTAGTTCTGTTTCTTCCACAAGGGACACTGCAGGCAAGGCTATTCAACAAGTCCATGGATAAGTAGATGGGTGCTTTTTATATAAGCTTCATGTCTCCATCTCATGCCAGCCAGGTGGGGTGAATGTCGCACTCAGCATTTCCATACAGTGGTCCATCAGACTGTCTCTCCCCGGCCAGGCTGGCCCCTTTATCCATTTCTACCCAGCACAAGAGTAGTAGAGTTGTCATCTCCGTTACTAAGGAACGGCTGGCTTTAGTCCCTCTGGTAAAAATCAATGACTCCATCCATCTTCCTCAGTCATTTGGCTACAGGCCTGAAGAAGGTTTCTAGCTGGAGACACAAAGAAACATTTTCTTTCACGTTGTGTGTCTGTTGAGTGCCCTGACAAGTGCTGAGTTGAAGCCCCCTGAGATTGAAGTCTGCTGTTGGTCCAAAGAACAACTGCTGTACAGGTGGCAGAGACGGGTTTCCTCGTACTACCCTAGCATTGGGCCTCACCCCTGCCCTAGACGAGCTCCATGGGCTTCAATCTCCATGGTCCATGCATTCTGGCTCTCTGCTGAGACGGACAACAATGGCTGGCAGTGGGGGTGGGCTTTGTGAGGTGAATCGCAGTCACTGGGAACTAACTAGCACTCTCCATATTAAGTTCATACAACCGCTGATATTTTAAGAGTGAGAGATTGAGAGCCAACCTTTCTCATCGGCCATTCCTAGTTTCACTTGTATCATTCTCTAGCCCTTGCCATCCAATGGTTCATTGGCCAGAATGCAGAGAGAAGGCGGGGCTGACAAACGTGGCTGCTGCAAAGGCTCATCAACACGGATGAATTTACATAGAGATATTAAAAATGGCTAAAGCAGTTTACGGGACTGTTGTTCACACAGAATTCTTATTGTATTCCAGATCCTGCAACTGCCATTTATGTAGAACATCTGTTACAGCTGATGGGCATTCCACCGATGAAGACCAGAGGTCTCGGTGGGTAGGGCCTTGGACTGAGAATCAGGAGCATTGGATCGTAGCCATGACATTGACACTGAATCACTGGCTGGTCACAAACAAGACATTTCACCTCTCTGTGCCTTGATGTCTCCAGTCCTGAAATGGGAATCGTGATCCCTGCTTTTCCCCATAAATGCTTTGAAATCTACAGCTGCAAAGTGCTACGTGGTAGTCATTGTTCTTTTGATATTGCTGATTGAGCTTGCATTGTGCAAATGATGTAGGATGGACCCTAACATCCCCAAGCACTAATGGAATATACAGGCAAACAAAGGGTCTGCCCCCTCAATTGATTTAAATCGGAATAGCTCCATTGAAGCCAACTGAGAACCCACCCATAGGATTTACAAATAAATACCCGTTAAAATAGTTGGCCATCAGTTGCCTCCTTACTTACCTGCCTTGAATTGAATTCAGAGTTCAGGGTTTTTTTCCCCTTTACTACAGTGTGGCGCCCCTAAAACAATATCAGGAACACCATGGCCCATTCAGCGTTAGGTGTTAAGAACATCCTATGTTGCAATGCAAGGCTAATTTCAGGTCTTGGCAGGTTAAGGAGCTTCTCAGTTGACCAGAAAGAGTATATGTTGTGGCATTTCAGTAACTGTCAGAGCGTGGATGGAGCTCGCTCCAATTAAGTACCGTGGCTGATTCATTTAGGGATGGTATTTTTTGTGAGTTGCTACTTAACTAGTGTGCTCTCATTGTGTTAAGGCACTATGTCACCTGCAGGAGCCATCTTTCAATGAACTTTACAATCAGAAGTCTCTAACTGGTCTATGGGTACATTTCTCAATGGTTTAAACTAGATCTTATATTATTCACTTCTTTTCCCAAAAGGTTGGATAGCAAGGTCAATTAATGCTGAACAACTACTTTATACTGTACTGCCCCAAACATGGCTTTATTTTAATAAGGGAGTGTCTGTAAAGTGTGAAGAAGTGTGATATATTATTCATATTAATAATTAATAGTAAGTATTGTGTCATCTTCATAATTGATCAGGGCCACAGTGAGTGGCGAAACTTGACCCATCTCTGCAATGTGTCTAAAAGAAATGTTATCATAATGGTCCAAAAGACTTTAGTAAGAAGAGTTAATCCAGTGTTGTGGAGCCATAAAATGTCATTGTGGGATTTATAAAGACTGAGCCAGTGAGAACTTATTTCAGATGATGGGCAGTCATTTCTACTGAAGTGTATCAACAGCTCCTGGAATCCATGTTGCTCATCTCTCCATGTTACACTAAGCTCACTGTGGAGCAGTGGCAGATTTCAGTTGAAACAGAGGGACCCATGTGGAGCCAAATGGGAGAGGGACCAAGAGAGAAGAATATGAATGGACGGCTATCCTTGAAATGATTCACCCTAGCAGTTTTCATGGTGACACCTAAATTATTTCTCTGTGCAGCTGCTGCTTCAACTCCTGTTCAGAATTAAGCACATGTGCTCAAAAACCCCACACAGCTGATCTCAAAACACTGAAAAACTGCAATATGTAACCTCCTCCCCAAAACACTTCTCTCAAAACAACACACACACCCCAGCACATCCCAACACACACTCACGCATACAATGTTAGCGTAGGGTCAGCTGCAGTTTACTCCCCTTTTTACCTTCTTTCTTCTACATCTGCTAGCCCACATGTCAAAAGCAAGCCAAGCAGAACACTGAATGAGAAAATAGCCAGGTGTCTGATGAACTTTGAAAGAGCTAAAATTCTTCTCGAGAGCCCGGTGTGCTGCAACAGAACTGCGCGACACACCCCACTAGGACTGCTCAGCAGGGTTGCCTAGTGTACTGCAGTGGGGCTGCCAGGTGCGGCCGGGAGTGTGGCTGCCCAGCATGGAAGGCAAAAGGGAGGTGGGGATCAGTAGGGTAGTGGGGCCTCTGGCCGGTCCATGGCTTGGGGGGGGGGGTCCGATAGCAGGGGGTGTAGATCCCTCATCCAGAACTAAGGATGTTAAAATGTGGTTATCTGACGAATCGTATAGTCCATACAGTTTGTATCGACTATACGATTAGTCGATAAGCGCCAGTCTGCAGAGCTGCAGGGAGGGTAGCTCCAGGAGCTGGAACTGAGCAGTCCCGGCTTGTGCCAGCTCCAGAACCACCTGTGCCACAGCTCTGCATTTTAAATGTAGTACGAGACACTGGGCTGTAACTACATTAAAATGCAGAGGTGCAGTGATCAGCATGAGCCGGAACTGATCAGACCTGGCCCACGCTGAGTTCAGCAGCCTCTGTTCACGGCATCCAGGGCTGATCGTAGGCAGGGGCTGCTCAAGCAGTAGCCCCTGTCCGTGGCCAGCTCTGGCTGCCACAAACACGGGTTACTTGGCAGCAACAGCCCCTGTCGGTGGGGAGGGGGGAGCCCAGCTTCACAGCAGCATCCCCTATCCCTCTCCTGCTGCCTCTGAGAGAGACAGTGGAGGGGGACCAGGCAGCATCCTGGAGATTGTGCTGGGGGAAATTGGCTTTTAAGCCAGCTCCCCCAGCACTGTCTCCTGTCACTCCCCCTTGCTGCTTCTCATAGAAGCAGCAATGGGGGGCGGGGGGTGCCACAGAGAGCATGGGGTGAGCAGGAACTGCTTGAGTCCCTGCTCACCCCGTGCTCTCTGCGGCACTTCTGCTTTTGAAATGTGCAAGAAAAGGGCTCTTGTACATTTTAAAAGTAGAAGTGCCAGCAGTGGGAACCTGTGCGAGCAAGGACTGAAGCAGTCCCTGCTCACGCTCTTTTCCCGATGTGCCTCTGCCTCCCCTGTCCTCTGCTTAAAGCCAGCTACCCCCAGCACTGGGCTCCTGCTCCCACTCTTGCTGCCTTTCTCGGATAGAGGCAGCAAGTGGGGGGGAGGGAAGCAAGTAGTTGAGTTGCTACTCAACTATCCCATAAGCACTTGCTTACATCCTTATTTGGAACCAGTCAGGTCCCGAAGGTACCGGACTAGGGAGGTCCAACCTATGGTATAACAGAGGTGTGAAATGCCACCCCTCTAATCTGCTGGCATTGTGCACCAATTTTCCACACCTGTAAAATGACTAATGGCAGAGGCCTAGAATCATATCCTAAGGCCTTGTATTGAGATATGTAGCTCTTCTGTCAGTCAACCTGTGGAAACAAGGTGGCTGAGGTAAAGTCTTTTATTAGACCAGCTTCTCGTGATAAAAGTGATCAGCTTTCAAGTTACAGAGAGCTTTTCTTCAGGGCATCAACAGAATGTGGTGTAATAAAAGACACCTTGTTTCACTAATAGCTTAATGGGCTCAGCACAGCTGCAGCAACTCTGCAAACAAATTATTCTAGGCTCAGGTGCTAACACCATAGGTGAAATCCTGGCCCTATTCAAGTCAGTGTGAACCACAATTTCATCTCATGCATTCAAATCCAGCCATTACGACTGGGTCATGTTTGCCAATGGGACCACTTGACAGAATATAAGTGTGTTGGGAGGAACTAAAGAGCTAGAACAAAGAAGGTCCCAGCTGTCATGGGGAGGCAGCATAGGATGAAGTTTTTGCCATGTTCTTGGTTCTGAGTTACCAATAAAGTTTAGCTCTCTGAAAGGGATGAATTGCTATCCTCACTCACGTCTGGGCTGCAATGGACTCGGCCCATTTGCCCTTACACCGAACTCTTCCCCTCCCCTCTTTACACCTTGCATCAGCTCCACATGCCAAGGTGCCATAGGACTGAAGTGCATGAAGAAGAGCAACTAATATAAAGTTTTATGGTGTAATCCCCCCGACTTTAGCTTCCATCTTTCTTGTACTTTTACCCACCTCTTCCAGGGGTATCTACTCTAGGGCTATGTCTACACTGGCGCGATCTTGCGCCAGAGCTATGCAAATGAGGCTAAGCATGGAATATCGCCGAGCCTCATTTGCATATCTAATGAACCGCCATTTTTGCAGAAGAGGCTCTTGCGCAAGAAGGAGCTGTCTACACTGCCCCTTCTTGCGCAAGAAAAACCCTCTTACGCAATGCCAGTATGCCTGAAAATAATCAGCGTAATGGCATTGTGCAAGAGGGTTTTTCTTGCGCAAGAAGGGGCAGTGTAGACAGCTCCTTCTTGCGCAAGAGCCTCTTCCGCAAAACGGCGGCTCATCAGATATGCAAATGAGGCTTGGCGATATTCCACGCTTAGCCTCATTTGCATAGCTCTGGCGCCAGTGTAGACAGAGCCTAGGTTTCTACACATCAGCTTCCCCTGGGGGAAGTGTTGACAGAGCCTAGCTGCTCTCATCTTTTTCAGCACTGTGTCTATGAGGCCTTCTGTAGCTACTGTTTTGCAGACAATTGTATGTGTTTTTCAAATGCAAAAGGGACTTCTTATCACTTCAGCAAGAGTTGTAATGCCACCCAGGTCCCGGTCACATCCAGTCATCCTTACGAACATCCCGTCTCCTCCGTCTCTTGCTCTTCATACCTGTGGCTCTCCTTCATGAGGAAAAAGAGACATTTACTATTGGCTAAAAAGATGGATGGAAGCTATGTGGTACCTTGACCAGTAATTAAGCTTGATCACTGCTAACTAAGTCTGTTTACATGAAGCATGGAGTCATATTCTTTTCAGGGTTAAAAAAGTAGCCTTTTCCTTTAGTGCTTTAGTCTGGCCCAGCCTTCGATAACGCAAAAAAAAAAAAAAGCAAACAAGATGCACATGCAATACTATGGAGCTTATAATATAGAAAATATGAAAATGCCATTACATAAGTCTGTGGTGCAGCCTGCTGTTGAACACAGCGTGGACTGCTGGGCACCTTACCTCAAAAAGGTTATTGCTGAAAAAGAGTGCGGAAAGATCACTTTTCACTAAAGTGATCAAAAGCCTGAGAGAGTTCTTGTATGGAAAGAGACTGAAAAGACTTGGATTGTTTCTCTTACAGTATGTCTACACAGCAACATTATTTCAAAAAACTTAGTACGTAGTTATTTTGAAATAATACTGAAATACTGTCAAGCTGGAGGACTTCTTACTCCAACTCCTGTAACCCTCATTGTATGAGGCATAAGGGAAGTTGGAGGAAGAGTGCTCGAGTTTGAAATAAGTGCTGTGTAGACGCTCCCAATTTCAATTTCAAAATAAGCTATGCAATTGATATAGCGCAAGTTGCATAGCTTCTTTCAAGTTAAGCCCTGCTGTGTAGCCGCATCCTTAGAAAAGAGATGAATAATAGGGACAGGATAAAAATGAATGGCCTTGAGAAATTAGATTGGGAGCTCCTTGTCTTATAATACAAAAACAAGGCTACATTCAATACAATTAAAATGCGGCAAATTTCACACAATAGGTGATTAAACTGTAGAACTCACTGCCACAGTATGGTGTTGAGGTCAAGAATGTAACAAGATTCAGAAAAATATGTATATAGCTATCAAGATACCCAGCATTATCATAATAGCAGAAACATTGGAAAAGATATTCAACCTCCTGCTTCAAGTTTTAAGCCAAAGTCTAGCTCTCAGAGATCAGGATGAGCCTATGAGGTGGATAAACCCACATCTGCCTGCTATGAGTTTCTTATACCTTCCTTTGAAGTATCTGGTACTACCCATTGCTGGACACTGGATACGATGGATTTTGGCTCTGATGCAGGCTGGCAATTCTTATGTTCCTATTCAGCCATTTGCATGGCTACATAATTTCAGAGTGCCTAGGTCAGCAATGGGAAACCAAGAATAGTGAGCTGGCTGCATGAGTGACCCTCCTTCATCTCAGTGGACTACACGATCAGCGGATTCACAGTGTTCCTTTCTCTGGGGTGGAGGAGCAGGGATGGAGCCCAAATCAGCGGATTTGTGGCACTCCGAAAGTGTTGGGAAGAAGCTGAAGGAGTAGGAAGTGCAGGACTCCAGTGTCCCAGTGCAAGAGAGGTGCATGGGCGAAGAGGACTGACAGGGAGTCCTCAGGCCACAGGTGAACCCCCAGTGGCCCGCTCGTGGTCCATAGGCTGCAGGTTGCCCACCAGTGGCCTAGATGCACCTTAGCTATGTCCAGAAAGCTACTGCATGGATTGGAAGTGATCACTGAAGGGCCACTAAGTCTAACTCAGACCTGGACAAAATACAACCCGTGGGCCGAATCTGGCTCACCAAGCCACCAGATCCAGCCCACGGATGCAGCAGGGAGCCCCAGGCAGGCTCCCTGCTTGCCCCATACACCGCTCAGAAAAGCAGCTGCAGGGTCGTTTCTTTTTCAAAACTGTGATCCCAGGGCGAGGGGGAAGGCTTCAGCACAATCCTATTGGTCAGCTTCTGGCCAGAAATTAGTCAATGGGTGCTGCCTGTTTGAATAACAGACAGCACATGAAGCACCACAGCCCCTCCCCTCCAGCTCAATTATTCACACGAGCACATGGCCCTGCAGCCTGAGCAGGTGTGGGACAGGCAGGCAGGCTGGCTGAGAAATGTTTTAAGCTCTGCAAGCATTTAGCTCGGCAGGCAGGCAGACAGGCTAGTTGGGCTTCTGGCTGGTAAGTCTCCTGACCAAAGCCTGCCTCTGGCACCCCAGCCTCTCCCTTCCCTAACCCTCTGCCAACCTCCACTCAACATACCCAAATCCTCTGCCCCCCTCCTGCACCCATAACCCCTCCCAGACCTGGCACCCCAATCCCCTGCCCCAGCTCACAATCCCCATCCACCCTAAGTCACAACCCAAACTCCTGCATTCCAGTCCCCTCTCCTAGGTCACAAACCACACCCCTGCACCCAGTTCTCTGCCCTTGGTCACAGCTGCCTCCTGCACCCAATTCTCCCTCCTGCACCCCACTCCCTTACCCCAAAATCCCTTCTGCACCCAACCACCATCCCAGACCCCATACCTCCTCCATTAATATCATGGAAGAGTGCAGCCCTCAACTACTTTCCAAAATCTTGGAGTGCTCCCTCCCCCCAATCAAAAATTATTGCCCAGCCCTGGTCTAACTAACTGCAGCAATTATAAAGCACGCAAGGAATGTTCAGCTAATCTGAGCTCACTGACCAGGTGGAATTTGCCTAATCCTACCATTTTACTGAGGAATTAGTGCTCTCACTTTAAAGGAATTTCAGCACCAAGTACAGCGCTGTATAAACCCATCTGCTCTCTTGGATTTGCTCCTTTGAGTAATAAATCCCATCTGATCTTTGACATGTTTAGTGTTCAGCTGCAACATTCAGCCTAACAGATCTTGGTATAAAGCAAATCTATGACTGCAGTGCCCTGCATGGCCATGCACGTAACAGCTAGCTACACTTCACTGTGATCGCTCTGTCTAGCATTGATTTTTGTATTGCCGGCTATCACACGTTACAAGGCTAGGATGCTCCATCCTCGAAAGGAGAAGCATGGGCCACCTACGGCTCATACACTCTGGAAAACTGTGCAATGCTGCACATTAACTACTCACACACCAAGCTTGTATCCACAACTTTGCTACAAGCCTTCCGAAGATGTGGTGTCTGATACTCCCTTGCTCTGCACCGTGTGTAGCCATTTACACCAGTGCAAAATGCACTGTAAGCACACACCCACTACACTTACACTGTGGTACCCAGCCCAAGTCAGAGAAGTTAATGACCCAACCAGCAGACCGAATCCGGTAAATACTCACCGTGTGCCACCTGAAGCACATTGCACATACACTACGAAGAAGACCACAGGGCAACAGAAACTCTGGCTCCAGTTTTATAGAGGTGGGTCATGCTACCTACCATCAGTGCTAATGTTTGTTGCTCACTTGGAACTGTGGAAAACTATGGTAGGCAAGAAGTGTTGGCAAACTTGGTTGCAGGTTACAGTTCCACCACTGTTCTCCAAGGGCAAAGGTGCATCACTTTCCTATGCTGCTTTGTGTAGCAGCAGAGTCAAGTGCAACGGAAATAAGATCAATAGTAAAGGTGCTTTGTACTGTGCCAGTTATACATAGACTAATGCGAACATTTCAGTTCCACACGCCAACCCTCCAGCATAGATGAGACCATACACATTAGCAAATCGACAGGGCTTCCCATAGACAAATCTTTATATAGGCAGTATTCCCTCTGTTGTCCCTGGATCAGTAGTCTGAGGCAACTCAAAACAAAGGCTTAACATCTTGAAAAGTGTCCCTGGAGACTTGAATTCTCTAAGGAAGTAAGTGACTGCCAATGTGCATGGATCCTGTGATGTAGAGTCCTTTGAGAGCTGCAGCAGGGAGACTGCTCCATTTTAAGGTTACTCCAACATGTAGGAGAAAGCATTCTTCATTTTTGTACTACAGGAGATCAATTTGCTTCCTTAGGAACATTACTTGTTCGGAGTCTCACTGTGGTCTTACCTGATGTTCTAAGAGTGCTTTTGATGTGAGGATGAGCTAAATTCAGAGATGAGCTTAAGGCAATCTACGAAAGATCAAAGGGAGTATAAACTGGCATGACTCGCACATTCTCCTACACCCCACCATGTGTATGTCATACCAGCTGTCATAGACTCCTTCAGACCAACTGGACTGGAGTCTGATCTCTCTAAATACCTGTATAAATCTGGAGTAAATCCGCTGACTTCAATGGAGACACCCTAGATTTAAACCAGTGCAACTGAGAGTAGCTGCTGGCTCGCTCACGTAGGCCATGTCCACACTACAAATTTTGGTTGACATAAGTTGTATTGGTATGCAGCTACCAAAAGTTTATATATCACCTGGCACATGCATACTTGCCTACTTGTGTCAGTGCTGTGTGTACTCACCAGAAGAGCACGTGTTGATGCAAAAGTGAGACTATAAGAACATAAGAGGCAGCAAAGAGGAGGAGCAGCCAGCAGCAACTCTGCAGTGGCACCTGCCCCCCCACCCCACTGCCTTTACCAGAGGCAGCAGGGGAGAATGGGGAGGCTGCTGTGAAGCTGCCTCTGCCCATGGCGGGCCAAGGCACAGAGGCTACTCCAGCAGTAGCCCCTGGCCGTGGGAGTTCTGGCACGGAGCTGGGTCCCCCTGCGGCCACGTGCTGCTGCTGCCAAGCAGCCCCAGTTCACAGCAGCCCAGGCTGGCCACAGGCAGGGGCTGTTCTGCTAAGCAGTCCCTGGCCGCAGCCAGCCCTATTCGCCACGAACAGGGACTGGTGCCGAAGCAACCCCTATGGACTGCTGGACTCAGTGCAAGTTGGGACAGCTGGTCCAGGACACTGCATTTTAAAAGTAGTAAGAGCCCAGAGCTCAAACTGGCTCCTGGAGCTAGCCCCGCTGTGGCTCTGCAGAGCGGTGCTTATCAACGGATTATCAGCTAATCGCAATTTAACATCCCTAGTTCATAGAGCAACTGTAGATGACAGAGAACTATTCTGGGCTTGAGAAGTAAACAGCCCTGGTGGGACCACATCACAGGACAGGTTTGGTATGACAAGCATTGGATGCAGAACTTTCACACGTGAGCAGAACCATTAATGGTCTCCTACTATGCAGGTCTGTGACTCTCAGCCACATTCAGGAAGTAACAGAGGGATTTGTTACAGAGTTCTCCAACTACAATGGCAAAATAGATGTGTCTCCCTGTTTTGGCACCAGCCCACCTTTCCACAGAGTACATCAACAGAGGGGCTATTTATGTGGGTATGCAAATGTTGGAGGACCACTGAGAAGGCTTCATCAATATTGGAGCGACCTGGTCAGGGAAGGGGCATGACACTCCCATCTTTAAGAACACAGAACTGTTCAGAAAGCTGCAATTGGGGACTTTCTTTTCCAACTGGCTGTTGGTGACTCTGAAATGCCAATAATGATTCTTGGCAGCCCAGCCTAGTCCCTTGCTTCCCAGTTCATGAAGCCGTACACTGGCCACCTCCACAGCACCAAAGGAAGATCTAAGAGGCAAAGGGGAGAAAGCTGCTGTTCGTATGGAGGGGGAGTGACTGCCTGCTAACTCTGAATAGCCATACAAGGGCTATTACAAGAGCTCAACTTGGAGCTATGTGATTGAGGGCAGCTTTGAAAGGGCACTTTAACTATCAGCCACAGTAGTATTCTCTGGCAGAGTGTTCTCTGGACCTGGAGCATCGGGTGTAGTGCTTGCTGTATATTCCTACATGTAACAGGGTGTTTTCCTCAAGCCATGAATTCTGTGGTGCTTGAGGTACATTTCCATATGCTGTTTGCTTTGAGTGACACTATGCATTCTGCAATGTTTGTTGCAAATTAATGAGAGAGTTTGGCTGTCCCCAAATTGAACTTTATTGAGTGGGAAAAAACCAGTGCAGAAAATCCATGGGAAAAAAAACCCATTGGCAACAGTATACAATTTTTCAACATAACTTAATGGATGAAAATTCAGAAGTATAAAGGAAATAAATGTTTATGTCCATGTGAGTAAACAAGTGTAGTCATGGTGCTCACAGGTCAGTGTGCATGAAGCTCCTTTTCCTTGCTCTGTCCTGGAGTGGAGTTTGGTAGGAATAACGATGTGGTAGGATGGTGCCATGTGGTATGTGGGGCAGTTAGGAAGCAGTGACAGCAGAGTTCTCCAAAGATTGCAGAAGTGGAGGATCCAGGACCTGTAGGTCATCCATTTGGATTTGCTAACTGACTCATTATGTCACACTCATAGACCTGCTGGGACTCCTGGACCTTTTTCCTTTCCTCTCTGTCTCCATGTTGTCAATCAATCATATTGGCCTTCCAGGCCCTTTCTTCACGGACTGTTGCAACACTGGCTTGCAGGGTCTTCCTGAACGTGTTCTGCCTAGTCCTCTTCTTTTTTCTGCTCATGCCAGGAGCTGCTGACAAAAACAGACAGATGTACCATTGGATTCACAGCCACATGGGAAAGAGAAAGACAAATTTCAAATCTCCCTTCTCTTATTCCTGTAAACACTTTTAATGAAAAATGCTTATTGACACTTCAACTTTGGAGCGCCGCTGCACATCACTGCTCTCTCTGCTCTGCCATGGCATACCTCTCCCCCACAAGCGAGGGAGGTGGGCAAGGATTTTCTGTTGCATAAAGCTATAACATTTCAGTCCCTATTCCATGGGCCCAAGTGTAGGGCAACGGTGCAAGATACTGGTATCTCACTCCTGACAGTCACAAAGGCACAGTCACAAAGGCACAGAGAGCACAGCTGCTGCTGGCATTCCAAAGCTGCCTGGGTCTGTATGCCACTCGCCTATTCACTGCAGTAGTGCCTGCTGAACTCATTGCTGAGTGAGGAGGGAAAGTGGCCTATCATGGAGGAAAAAATAAGGCTGTCATGCCTAGAGACTCCCTGCAAATTCAATCGACACCTCTCAGGAGGCTGCAAGGGACATGCCTATATACTAGGGTTGTTATATATTGTTTAATTAAATAGTCGATTAACTTCATGAATTCTTATCAGTTACTCGACTAGTCTATAGTGCCCAGGTGTGGGGCTAGCAGCCAGTGTGCTCTGGCCCCCTGCCACTCTGTGCTGCTGCTTCTGTATCAGAGGCAGCAGCATTGGGTGCCAGGTGGGAGCTGGTCCATGAGGGGAGCCAGTTTAAAAAACGAGCTCCCCTCGTGGACCAGCAGCCTGTTGTCCCTGCTGCTGCCTCTAATACAGAAGTAACAGCCCCTGTCCAGGGGAGGTCTGAGCTCCCGGACTCGGCATGAGCTGCCCGCCCAACTGGTTCCTAAAACACTTTAAATGCAGAGCCACAGCAGGGCTAGGTCCTGGACCCATCACAAGCCAGGACTGAGTCAGGCTGCTGGCCAGACTGCTAAAAAATTTACTGGCTGGGGGAGGGAGGAAATGAATGTAGTTTATAGCATTAACCTATAAGCTTTTGCTTATTGGTTAATTGACTACACTATTACATCCCTATTGTATACCCAAACAAAGAGCTCTGCAGGAACACCCTCACCCTGCTGCCTGGCCCAAAAGGGGCATGAACAACTCTTCCTTTCTTTATTGTACCATTACCTCTTCTCATATGAGCAAAACAATGCAAAGTAGGTACTAGTTATCTTAGCCACTTGGGCATGGGCTGGGTGCCACGTTTAAATGCCAGCATTGTAGGGAAAAAGGCATGCACACACTTACCTGAGTCTCCTTCTCCTTCCTTAGGCTCACCCGTGATCGCTTGGCAGGACTGGCTACACTGCGGCCGAATTTCCCACAGGTCCTGATTTGCCGCATGGCTGGAGATCCCTACCATGTCTCCCTTCAACCCCTCTTCCTCAGTCTTCAGGGCAGGGGCTTTCATGAGGTCTCACAGTGTTCGGTGAGATGCCTGTGGAGTCTCTGCCAAGTATGACGTGCAGTTCATTGCAGAAGTGGCAGGACTGCAGTGCAGCACCAGCTCTATTGCGTTCCCTGGCTCTGTGGTATTCCCAACCAACATGCCTGCTGCTGATCCCTGTTGTATTCATTTCTGCTCAGTATGTCTATAGATGGTTCATAGTTGTGCCCCAGCCTTGTCTTCCAACAGGCCCAGTGCTTCTGGCATAGTCCAGGCAGGAGAGCATCTAGTACCTCTGGGTGTGCATGGAGCCAGCATGGTTGGTTGGACGTCTGTGGCATTCAACATAGGTAAGCCACTTGGTTTGCTCACCAAGATAGAAATCAGGAAAAAGGTATTTCAAAAATATGCAGGAAGCTTTAAGGGGGGTCAGATAGTGATGGCTTCTGGTCGGTGACCCTTGGACAGCAGAGTTTAAAACTGATCAAAGCAGTCGCTGTTGCAGGTAATGGGGCATTTTGGAACACCTTCTAGAGGACTGTTAGGTTTGCTGACTCAGAAAACCCATTTGTCTACATTTGCACTGCGAGTAGGTTGACTATGGTTCCATGCCATTTGGGGAAGCGCTTTTTTACTGCGTCGTAACACGCACTTACATCTCCAGGAGACAAATCCGACACGTGTATGTACAAGTGACTGCAAGGCAACTTATGTTAACCTAACTTTATAGTACAAACTAGGCCTTACACGCGGACTTCTCTACTAATATGTAATGTATATACTCTGTACACGTTCCTCCTGGCTTTATCCCTCTGGATATGAAAGCGTTCAATGGGCCAAAAGTCAGAAATACGGCAAGAAAAGCAACCAACAGGAGAGTGTGAGAAAGTGTAGATTTAAATAGGCCATTCTGTATCTTAACTTACAAGCTGAGAAGTTGGGAGAAGATGCAAGGAACATCAACACACAGCTACACACAGGGAAAGAGATGTGAGGGGTTTTAGGAGAGTATCTAAGATTCTAAGTTAGATTGACTTCTGAATTTGGCCCTTTGTCTCATTCATGGTTTATCCTGGGTGGACCCCCCACCCCCAACTTTGATTCAAGGCCCAGCAACCTTCATCAGAATTATTTAGAAAGTGATTTATAATTAAAAAAACAGGGAACCTAAGGCACCAATTAATACTGAATACAGGACTGCTTGGTTAAAGCCAGTTTCTAAAGCAGTTACCTAAAAGGCAAGATTAATAGACTATCAAGAGCTGAACTCTTGGGAGATGATGGATCTGCTAGTGGAGTAAATATCATTCTGGAGGAGTTATCCCACTCCCTGCCCACTGCAGAAATGTTTCCATTTTAAGCCCTACAGGGTATGCAATTTGGCTAACTGATTAATTCATTTATTTCTTCATTTGGTCTCTCTTTTTCTTTCTTTCACTCAGATGCAGAGACAAAAGCTCTCCCAAGGATGTCAGTTAAATGCCCTCCTCCACTGCTAGCAGGAACATGTCTGTAGATCAGGTGATGATGAGTATAACAAAATTCTACCCAGAAGAATAACACTACACAAATGTAGAATGACCTACATTTACTCTTCATAGTAGTAACAGCCAAGTGTGCCATGGCAATGAGCCAACCAACAACACTGGCTAGTAGCCAATTTGATTTACTTATTTTTGGCAGCTTCATGCTGCATAGTTCTGTGCTAGTCTTCCACAATAGAAACAATAAAAGATGAACTTTTGACAGAGCTGAAAGAGGAGATTTTGAGAGAAGCTGGAGGGATTGGCCCCTGGACTGACAGAGCACTGAAGGGACAGATGTTTAGTGGTTCTTGCTCTTTCATAGATGACTAAGCCATCAGAGCAGTGCTGATAGTTGGCAGGATAGTGCTTAACTAAAGGATGACTAGAGGGACATGGTAACCGACTATGAGTCTAGAAAGGGAATACACACCAAGGAAAGCAAAGTGGTATTTCGGAGGGGGGGATGGGGGCGGGGGAGCACAGGGGAGTACCAAGACACAGTAGGAAAAGGAAAAGGAAGGCTGAATATCAAGGAACATTTCCTAGCTGTGAGATCTCTGAAACATTGGAAGCTCAATTGTAGTAGCCCCATTGTAGTGAAAACCCTTCGCAGCTAGACTGGACAAAATGGTATGGAACATTCTTAGACTGGGAAGGATTAGAATCTATTTCACTGTGTACACACAAACAGATGAAAAAAATATTTCCATCAATAACCATAAAATATGACAGGCAGAAAAAGAAAAATGCTGCTTCAGAATTGAGAAAATACTAAAGCTATTTACTTTGTATAATTTGATACGTGATATTGACCATTTGTTTTTTAATGGTAATAAAGCCTTAACTTTTTGAATCTTAATATCTATTGTCATTAAATAATTATCAGATCCTTCCACACACATAAATGTTCACAGTTGTGGGAAAATTAATTAATAAAAATTGAAAGAAGACTTACAAATGATTCACCATCAAAATTATAAAACATACAAATTGAATTCTGCCACACCTAAAAAGATATTGCAGCAACCAATCCCATATCAGGGAAACAGAAAGTCTTATTGGAGCTTTTTTTCCATCTCTAACTTCTGTGAACCGAGGATACCCCAAATGTGTGCATCTGTGATTAGCAAAGCTAATAGTGGAAAAGGAGATTTAGTTACTAATATTCCAAAGGAAATATTGCAATCCAAAGGGAATTTTGATTTGACCGTGGTCACAAACCTTCTGTGCTTGTTTTCTGAAAATACTCAAGCGCTTGAGTTTTGCTAGCAATACTATTGAACAAATGTGAATAAAAGCAAATGTTGTGCTTGAACAGTCAAATATTCTGAAGCTAATTTTAAAAAGTCTGTATTTAATAGTGACTTTTACAACTCACTCTTTGTGGCTAGCTAAGCTATCTATTCGTGTTAGAGCACGAACTGCAAATTGTATATTCCATTGTAATGTCCACTGTTCCAATGATCTACAGGCCAAGAAATATTTACTGAAGAAATTTACAAATAATTTAAAATACTGATTAGATGCAAGAATAATTGCAAACATTTCACTGACAACTGGTGAACAAAATAGGTAAAATGAATCAAATCAGTATCTGCTGTAATACATTACTTAGCTCTGGTCATTACAATGGTGCTGGTGCATATTCATCCTCTCTATTAAAGAAGATGATAACAAACAAGTGAAAGGGACTCTCTGCTGCATTGTGACTGGTGCTATCAGATACACCTGTGACAAGTGAGTGCAGAGTGGGTATAAAATTCTACCAAATCAGGATTCTCTGGTTGTTCACACCACGACGGCATTTTATCCTCACTTTGCAGAGGTGTAAATGCTGGTACAAAGGGAAAAATAGTGGAGAATCAGGCCCTGAAGAATCAAAGTTGAGGGTATGAATTCAGGGGGTTGTCTCTGGGCAGGCCCAAGATAAAAAGGTTAAAAAAAAAAACTCTTCAGTCTGTTTTCACCATAGATCTAGATTCAGACTCTTTTCACACTTAAAAGATTCCCTGGAGTCCCTCTTCAACCTATAGCCATAGCCCAGATCATAAAGCTTCCATATGTAACATTTCCACAAGCTCAGAGGAGTTTCTGTTGTGAAAATCTCCCATCTCTGAAACACAAGCATGACCGGATAGGGCATTACCCACCTTTCTTCCTCGCTTACTAACGTATGTTTGATGCTCCAGGGAACCACAAGGAGGCCAGGGGCATTTCACAGTCAATTTAGAGAAATCTCTCTGCCCTGATGTCCACTTACCTGTCTTCTCCTCGGTTTGGCTGCTCTCTGCCGTCTCCGTTTGTGCCGTTGCCTTGGCAGTAGCATCCTCTGCAGCAGTGGTGGTGACAGCATTGGTGACAGCAGCAGGCACATCGGCTTGTTTAGGCTCCTCTTTGTCTTGGGCTTCATCAGCCTTCAAGGACGGCGAGTTATCAGTGGAAGCTTTAGTGGCACTTTCCGTTTCGGTGGCAGTGGGAGTGGGCTTCTCCTCCGAGGAGGAAGAGGGAGTGGCTGCCTTCGGAGCTGGCTGCTCTGAGCCAGTATCAGCAGTGGCTTCCCCCTGCTTCTCCTCTGAGGGAGCATTGCCATCTTTGCTGCCCTCTGCAGGCTGGGCACTGTCAGACGGAACAGCTTCTGTGGCAGCAGGAGCATCGCTCTCTTTGTTCTCTGCCACGCCATCAACAGGGGGCTCATCCTTCTTCTCAGCAGCCTCGGCATTGGCCACTTGGGCATCTCCCTTCTTCTCCCCCTTGAGCTTTTTTCTTGTTATGTGTCCACGGAAGCTGGCCTGGATTTTGGTGGCTGCCTTATGAGCTTTATCTTCTGGTTTGATGCCATCTTGCTCAATCTTTTGGTCAACGTCATCATTTTTTTCAACCTTTAAGGGGGGAAAAGAGTCAGATGAAGAATTTTACACATTCAGTGAAAGCTCATTTCATTATTGGCGTCTCATCCGCCTTTCACTAATCTGGGCAAAGAGCATTGTGAGTAGAGCACACAATAGACCAGCACACAATAGACAGACACACAATAGACCATGTGGCGGCAGCGTGGCAAAACTACCAGACTGTGTTTATATGCATGTGTATGTGTTATTTGGCATAGTCACTTCATATAGCAAGGCAGATCCTGTCCTTCAATTTAGCATCTTCACACTAGCCCCCTGAACAAAGTTGTTTTAACCTGGTGGATTCAGGCCTGTGAGGTCCTTTCTTCAGTGATATCTAGCTGGGGCTGCTCAAAAATGTTGCATTCTTTTCTGTGGAAAATATCCAGTGAATAAATTGTATCTCCCTTAACATTTTTTACCAAAAGTATCCCCATTAGATGGAATGATCTGAAATTAATGGTTGTTTGGAACTGGTTTAAGACCAATAAAAATAATCTTGATTTGATTTGAAGCCCCTTTTTTCTAGGGCTTACTTATTTATTTTGGTTTTCAATGGAGAAGAAACACTTTTTCTTTGTTTAGATTCAGTTTGATTCAAACTGATTTGTTTTAATTTTGAATCATTTCACAGAAAAAAAATCAGAAAATTTAAAACAATCACTCTCACTTGCCCCCAATCTCATCTGTATCTGCTTTCAGAGCCAGGTTCAGAGAAAAGAACATTAAATAAATAATGATAATTCATCCAACGCTACCAGATAATTGGTATCTCTATTAATTCCCTGTGAGCAGAGGGCCACATACACCACTCATCCTGCAATCCCCATTTTGAAGTTTTAGGAACAAATACACTGGCATACAGGCCTCATGCTGGTCTCAAGCACCAGGGTAGACTTTACCCTTTAATGGCTCCTTTCACTCTGTGATACTTACTGAACTTCTGTTGATAATTTACCAGCACTTGAGTAGGTAATAGCTCAACTACATATTGACAAAGGGATACTTTTCTATTAATATTCCAGTCCAATAGTTATGAAAAGAGCTGTCCAAGAGCAGTAGGAAGCTAATAATGCAATGGTCTCTACACTATCATCACGTGTCTTCAAACATCAGGGCCTGGGCTACACTTAAAAGCTTAGGTCGACTTAGTGAAAGAATTCAGAGGTGTGAAAAGTCCACACCTATGAGAGCTACGTGTGACAACCCAAACCCCAGCGAGGTCAACAGAAATACACATCACTGCATGAGAATGAGCTTGCGGACTTGATTGCACCCACATGCATGTGTGAGAGTGAGCGTGGGAAGTGACCGCGCCTATGTGACTATGTGCCAGTGAGCCCAGGGATGAGCACATTACTATTATCCATATCAGTGAGCGGATGAGGAGTCGCCCTGCACACATCAATGTGTGAGGATAAGTGTGAGGACTGCCCATGCAACATCAGTGTGTCAGAGCATACCACACTAGAAACCCTGCAACTGCACATGGGAGTTAGGTCTAGCTAACTATATTGCCCCAGACATGAAAATTTTCACAGCTCTAAGTGATGCAGTTAAGCTGACCTAAGTTTGACAGCCATGCTGGTCCCAGGATAATAGGTGTTGAGTAATATCTTTTACTGGACCAACTACTGCTGGGGAGAGAAACAAGCTTTCCAAGCACACATAGCTCGTGTCTCTCACCATAAGCACTTGGTCCTATAAAATATATTGCCTCATCCACCTTGCCTCCCTAAGTTTTAGCTGTGAACCAGGCCAGAGGGAGTGAGGGAAGTAACTGCACCCACATCAAAGTGTGTGAGAGTACGGAGACAAACGACGCCCACACCAGTGTGTGGGGGTGAACGTAGGGATACCAACATGCACAAGTGGGCGTCGGAACAGACTGCACCCACACTCTGGGGTGACCCCACTCACAAGAATGTGAGTGTGAGCATTGTGAGAATAAGGTTAGGCCTGACTGCACTAAGCCCTAGAATCATAGAACTGGACGAGACCTCAGAAGGTCATCAAGTCCAGCCCCCTGCTCTAGGCAGGACCAATTCCAACTAAATCAACCCGGCCAGGGCTTTGTCAAGCCGAGACTTAAACACCTCTAGCCCTGAACATGAACGTGGTGGGGCTTGCGTGCGTGCGTGCGTGTGTGTGAGAGAGGCTACAGCACTGCAAAGTTTCAGTAGTAAGACCAGCCTGCCAGGTGACATGGTGTCAACAGGATCATGGAGTCTATGAGTCTGGTCAACATGTGATGCCAGCTGCTTAGAGTGTCAAACAAGTGTGAGCATTAGCAAAGCTGCCCGTGTAGATGTGTTACGAGATACTTAGGGTCATACCTCTCAGCCCTACTCATATCTCCCATTGGGCACAAAGAGGTTTTGAAGCTTCCTCAAACAGCCCGGGAGAAACCTCAGGTGGCATCAAGCCATCTTATCCACACGCAGGCACACTAGGGACAAAAAAGCTCAACGGCACCACACAGTGTTCCAGCCATCCTTTGTGATGGAGATGTCTCTGGGTGTGACCACTCCTGGCTGTGTCAAGACTAGGAACCCACCAACTCCCGCACGGCCCCAGTATCAGGGGAATAGAAGGGTGGCTTAAGGCCAGCTGCAATGAACATAACCACAACATAGTTAAGGATCTAGCCCCTAGCATCCAGCTGCTCCTACATTCATCAGAGAAAGTGATGGAATCATCAACCCTTGGATAAAAGAGACACACAAAGAGGAAAGTGCGATTAATGTGCACCCCACTTCTGTCCCCTTACCCCCATATTACACAGGCCCTGAGTGCAGTACAGGTCGGACCTCCCTTGTCCGGCACCCTCAGGACCTGAATCGTCCTTAACAATGGAGTGTGCTGGACGAGGAGCGATCAAGGCTCCCTACCCAGCTGTAGGCTCTGTTTTCGGGTGGGGCTGCCAGCTGCTGCCTCCAGCCCTCCACCATGCCATGCCTGGCCTGGGGTACATGCCCCCACCACACCAGCCCCACACAGGCCACTGCCTCCAGACCCGGCCGGGGTTGCGCCTCCACCCCCACGATGCCGGTCCAGGCTGTGCACCCACCTGAATCCAGCCCCAGCTAGAAATACCTCCTGCACTGCACCAGCCCCGACTGAGGCTGTGCTTCCCACTGCACCAGCCCGAGCCATGACTGCGCTCCTGGCCGCCGGCCCCACTACATCCAGCCCTGGCTGGGGCTGTGCTCCTTGCCATCAGCCCTGACCAGGCCTGTGTTCTCCACTGTGCTGGCTCCACTGGGGCGGAGCTCCCCACTACTAGGCCAGTCAGGGCTGTGCTGAACCTGGCTTGCCAGGACTCTCTGGTCCAACAATATTCGTGGTCCTGCCAGACCATGGATGTTGCTGGACCACAGAGTCCTAGATTTTAGAGGTTCAACCTGTACTGAGCCCCTTTCACACTATTCCACTCGGCTGTTACCACCCAGGCACCCTCTAATACGCTGCACCACACACACATAAGGTAGCATATGCGATGTGTTTGTCCAATATTTGTCCAGCCCTATTAACCAGTTATATACAATATGTGACCCACACTAATGTATTTACATTAATTGTCTCCCTTGTCAGCTGTCCTAGCCAAGGGCTGAATGGGCCATGAAGACTGATCTCCTCTCTCACTCCCCAGAGAGCCCCTGGACTATGGCCTTGGGAGCAGGGTGGATCCCTGGGCACTCAGAAGATGCATGAGGTTCTTCACCCTTCAGACTTCTCCCCAACCCCCATGCATTCACAAGGAGGTGGGAGCAGCCTTATCCACCTCTCAGGTTTTCCTGGAGTGGGACCTATAAAAGGATGTGCCTCACACACCCCTCACCCTCAGCTCTCTGGACTTCTTCATCAGGCACCAGTCCCACAAGTTCTCCCTTCCCAGCCCCTTCCTTTTCTCAACCCAAGTAATTTTGCTTCCAATCCATGCCTAGGGAATAACTTTACACGCTAGTCCTCCACACGCTTCACTTCCTCATGTCCTGCCCCGATACCAAGTGGTGGGAGTTTCTGCCAGCTGCAGAGGGAGCTGTGGATATTGAATGATGGCTGCCATGGTTTACCTCAATCCTTGACACCTGCCCATTTTGCGGTGTGAGGGAGACCCCGACAAATGCCTATCTGGAATGCGCCAGGTTGCAGACCCTATTCCAGCTCCTCTAGAATTCCTGTTGCGGGTCTCACTGCACTTCCTCCCACACCTTTTCATACATGCAACACCCTGTCTGTGGCCTCATGAAGTTGCGAGGCCTCCTCATCAACCTTCTCCTGCCACTGGCTAACGTGGCCATCTACAACACCAGGAGGAGGAGGAGGGGCAGGGAGGAGCTCTGTGACTGTGGAGCCTATTTCCGTTCCTCTCTTGTTCCTTCCTCTGGGAGGCATCTGCTGGCATCCTAGACAGCTTTGAGGCACTTGCTGCTGTGTTGCTGCTGTCTGGGGTTCTCTGGTTGGTCTCCCCCTCTGGATCCCTAGTTTTCATGACCTCCACTCCCAGCTCTGTTGTTCCTTAGTTGTCCCCCATACTGGGTCCTGGGTGCAGTAACTCCATCCACAAGGTTGAAGGAGGGGCATTTCTATGCAGGCGGGCTTGTGCCTGCTCATCTAGGTCAGTGACTGAGGGCTAGCAGCAAGGCTTGCCTTTTTGCCAACCGTGCTGTATCTGCCCTGTGGGTAAAAGGAAAACTCCATTCTTCAGAGATGTCAATCTGGCCTGTCTTGCCAGCACTTAAGGCTAACTGTTGTCATGATGACATCACACTCTTAGTCCTGCTGTGATGACATCAGTTCCCCATAGCCTTGATTGGCTTGCAAATATGAAAAGTCCACAGCTGCAAATGGTATTACACAGGCAGGCTTTTGGCAGACAGGAGGAGAAGGTAAAGCATGGGAGGGATTTCAAGTCAGCTGTGGAGGAAATCCAACAATAATAAATACATAATAATCATCATATATATAGTAGCCCAATGTCTGTGACTCTGTAACGCTGAAATGCTGGCTGTTGCCACTGGGAGGCGCTGTTGCCTGAGTCACATCCTTCGCCTCCCGCTGTGGCACTCTGCTGACTTCTGCGCCACTCAGACAGGCCGCCGCAGGGGAGCCCAAATGGCCGCTTGCTCTACTTGCTCCCCCACTGCGGTCCAGCTGAGCGGCGCAGAAGTCAGCCGAGTGCCACAGCGGGAGGCGAAGGGGGGGGTGGCAGTGACGTGCAGCGTGACAGGAGCTCCAGGCCCCACCCCCTGGCTGTGAATGTCACCACCCCGCCCCCCCTTCACCTCCCGCTGTGGCGCTCGGCTGACATCTGCACCGCTCAGCCAGGTCGCCACACAGGAGCAAGTGGCGCAAGCAGTCATTTGGGCCCCGCGCTCCCCATGCAGCACAGGGAGCGCGGAGCCCAAATGGTCGTTTGGGCTCTGCAGTCCCCCGAGTGAGAGGCAGGAGGGGGAGGAGAAGAGAAAGAGAGAGTGAGAGGCAGCAGGAGGAGGAGGAGGAGGAGGAGGAGGAGAGAGAGAGACGGACGTGGAGGAGAGACCCAAAAATCCCAACTAATTAATTGGCTAGTTAATAATAATAATAATAAACATTTCCAGCTCAGGAATCCAGTGATCCAAACACAGCTCCTGGGATCTGTAATACCACTAGAGCCATTCAATAAGTGTTGCATTTCTATAGCATCTACATTGTTATATAGATATAACAATGTGCATATTTTATATATATATATATATATGTATATATATATAAACTGTGTACCTATATGTTACCTTTCCGTAACATTTTTTCCTCCTGCAATTACTTCTGGGATGGAACACAGCTGCTAACTGGTGCATGTGTCAAATAGTATATACCACCGGGGCTTTTTGGCCAAGGAAAACCTCTGCTGTCAGGAGAACGGGCATTGGATCTTCATCACTGCATTTTACACACATTGCAAACAATACCATAGCTATGAAGGTTGGGTCAGAAATAACCCAAACATGGTGAATGGCCTGGAATGCAATTTATCCTCTTTGGAAGAATGCAGAGGTGAGCCAGGCCTTCCAGGACATGAACATGTTTCTGAGGACTCCCCCGTGTAAAAAGGGAAATCTAATCTATCTGCCTTTCTGTCTGCATTCATGAGTGCTATTTTCATGGCTTATTATTATTAATAGTAGTATTATGCAGAGACAGAGTGTAGAAGCTCCAATCAGGAACCAGGGCCCCCCAGCGTTAAGTGCTTTACACATGCTTACATACACAGTGAATTCTCTACAGTAGCAGACAGTTAAACAATGTGGAAACTAACCACATGTGCACGTTATGCACTGTCATACTTACTTTGCACAGAGTAGGTGTTCTCTGTATTGTACATGGTGGCTCAAACCCTAGACATTACTGTGATGGAAAAGACAGAAATACAGACTGATAGATAGTCATTGAAGACAATGGGACTTGGCTATGAATAAGGAGTGCAGGGTTTTGAAACTTGTTTATGGGACACACTGCTAAGCAGCTTTGTCTCTATTTACACAGCACAGAGTCTGTCTTCTGTACACAGACATGATCTTGTTCCACATCTCCTCTGTCTGACACATCCCAGGCTCACATGATAAGCTTTCCTTTTCAGGCAGGCAGCTCCTGCCAGAATTTCTCTCTCAGAGAGCTGGGGAACTAGAGGCAAGAAGATGAATTATCCCAACATAGGAGGTGTGTTGATCAACTGGAAAGAGCCAGCAGTCTCACTCTCCAGCAAGCGGAAGAGTTCCAGATATGCAAAATACATTGGCCCTTAACCCCATGAAGGTTTCCCTTCCTGCTCGTAAATCTGACTTGGCCACTACCACCATTTACTCCTTCCTACCCAAAAAATTGTAGAGGATGCAAATTATTGCTAGGGATGGAGATGGGGCCACCACACCTTCCAGCCCCATTTAACTGTCCCATGCCCCATCACTGAAGGAGGCATGCGATGAGGAAGCACACAGTTCCATTTTTCAAGAGTACTGACTGATTTGCCTCAGCTCCACTGTGGGACACTGCGATCACGAGTGGGAAATAGCAAGGAGACTGACTGCCCTGTCCTTGCCTCCGGGCCCATCCATTGCCCCTGTGCAGTGCTAAACTGGCACGTTGGGACCCAGCATGCCCCATGTCACTGGTTTGAGAGGGGCTGGCCAGCAGTGAGATGAGCAGGCAGAGAGAGGAACCAGAACCACAGAGGAAGGACAAAACAGGATTTTAGAGATACTGTCTAGGAGTGGGATACTAAGAGGGGGAGCTCCCAGAACTCCTATTAAGGGAAAAGTCCTCCAGCACTCCCTTTCCCCACACCAGGAGCGTCTGCTCTGTACCTCCCCCACTAGTCTCTCCTCTCCCCCACACTGGCTTACAAAGAACAGTTTCCCTCTCTCTCAGCCCCAGAGACCCCCACTCTGTTATACAGCCAGAGGCATTACTCTCTCTTTCCTTTTCTTCATTGGCCCCCTGGATTGAGGGTGTATTTCCCAGGAGTTCTGGGTTTATTAAGCTGTCTACTATTGCCACAAGAGAAAACACTCTTTAAATGGGCCAGTGTCTTCACCCATAGGAATCAGTGACTGGGGCTGCTGACATCACCATCCCTTCTACTAGCTGGAAGAGCGTGCCCCTCATTTTAGCCTCTCCTTCTGCAGATCCCCTTTTCCTTGCCAAAGGTACACAGTCCTAGTGTGCAAGTAATCTTCCTTATTCTTGTCTCCCATCTGCACTGGGATATTCTGGAGATTTCTCTCACTGATCTGAATGGATGCCACTCAACTAGTTAGGTCAGGGACCTCTATTTGCCTGTGGTATTTGGAGGGCTCCTGAGGGAAGCTCTGCAGGAGTTTTCCATGTGCCCTGCTCTTGACTGGTGCACACAGGAAAGTAGGTCTTGGTGCCATTGGGGACACTCCTTCAATGTGAGTGATTTTATTTGGTCTTTCTTGTGTGTAGTCTAGTCAACCATTGCACCTTCATTTCCTCCCTATTCTTCAGTCACTGGGATAAGCCCAATTATCACCTGTAATACCATTAACTCACAAACATCCCACTCTCCCTACCTTTAATATCAGCAATTCACAGACACTTACCTTCCTTCCTCCCCCTTCCCACCCCCCCGCATCCTCCTTCTGTTCTGCAATGTGATTTGTCCTTTTCATATTTGTTCATTTTTTTTAAATTGTATCCTTTGGTATATATGGTTGTGACTACTTTCTTCCACTATTTGATCTGAGGAAGTGGGTCTGGCCCACGAAAGCTCATCATCTAATAAACCATCTTGTTAGTCTTTAAAGTGCTACATTGTCCTGCATTTTGGGATAAGCCCATCACTCTCATACACACACTCATTCTTTTTCCTTCCCAACTCTCCATCTTCCTTTCTTCTTGGGAGCCAAACACATTCCTCCTAATCTCTGACTTGAAGGACAGTGGGATTCAATGAACTGCAGGTCAATGGGCGGGCATCAGTGGTGTCCCAGAAAGTAGATGAGCCGTTGCCTGGGTTTAAGGGCAGAAAGTAAGGAGCTGAGCTAAGGGAAAAGCAGGAGAGCTTATCTGAGACCTGGCAGCTGAGAAACACATGAAAAGACTGTACCAGCTGCCTCCCCAGAAGGAGCAAAGTGCGAATATGAGAGAGATAGAAAAGACTTTCACACCTTCTGAAGTGAGGAAGCAATTTAGCACTGAGAACAGCTTTGCTTAACCCAGTTAAATGGTGTGAAGACACCAGGATAGAGAATTGCCCCTCCCTGCTCAACCTGTCTGCAGTGTGGGAAACAAGAACATGATTCCCTTTTCCAGAGTGAGTATTGCTATTATGGTCAACACATAATCTTGTGCAGGGAAAAGATCTGTTAATTCATCTAGCTCTCATACTCCAGACCTTGTGAAGTATTGTATTTTTAACAGGATAATGTCCCCAAGAAATGGGGTGTCCATTGCTTCCTCTAAGGCTGTGTCCAGACTCAGGGGTTTTTTCGGGAAAAGTAGCCTTTTTCCGAAAAAAACTTCACCTGCGTCTAGACTGCAGCCGCATTCTTTCGAAATTAAATCGAAAGAACGCGGCTTTTCTTTCGACGGCGGTAAACCTCATTTCACAAGGAAGAACGCCTTCTTTCGAAAGTGCTTCTTTCGAAAGAAGGCGTTCTTGAATGTAAATAGGGCTTCTTCGAAAGAGAGCATCCAGACTCACTGGGTGCTTTCTTTCGAAAAAGCGGCTTGCTCTTTCGAAAGTTCCGCGTGCAGTCTAGACGCTCTCTTTCGAAAGAGGCTTGCAGTCTAGACATAGCCTAAGAGACTATTCCACAGCCTAATGGATCTCCTGATTAGAAATCTCTTCCTCTTTTTTTGGTGCCCAGAACAGGATTTGTTAGGGATTAGATTAGATTAGATTAGAGTTCACACTCCTTTAATATTTATAGATCAGCATGTTCTTCTTCTGTCCATTACTGACTCCAGTTAGATACATTTAGCTTCTCACTCACTTCCTCCAATTCTCTGATCCATTTTGTTCCTCTCCGCAGTTTGTCCATATTTCTTTTAATATGATGGTCAAGAGTTATATCCTCCCATGCTAAAAAGCACTGAAATACCCTAAAATAAACTAATTATGAAGGCTAGATGAAACTTTTCTTTTGAAAAAAACTGTTTTTTTGGGGAGGGGGGGGAGGAAGGTTTAAACAGGAAATTGAGTTTCCATGAAAACTTTTTTTTGTTTTTCTGGTGTCTTCCTTCCTTGAAATGTTTCAATTTTTTGCTGGAAAACTAAAAACCTGAGTACTTTTCAGTTTTTGGCTGGAAATATTTCCGTTCACAGCAGTTTTTGGATGATTTTTTTTTAATTTTCATCAGCTTTTGGCCAAAAAAATGGTTTCCAATGAAAAGATGCAATTTGACACTGCAAATTTCAACAAAACTTGTTTTGTTTCTTTTTCATCAAAATTTCCTGTGGGAAAAATATTTCCTGTCCAGCTTTCCTGGCCTTATTAAAATTACTCCCAAAACCAGAGAATGTGTGTGTAGCTATAAGAATGCCCCCCCCAAAAAAATCACATGTGGGTGGCTCACAGTGGAGCATCTGCATCCTCGCAGAATACAGAACTATGGGTGTGTCAAGAGAACGGGCTTCTGGAGCAATGTCAAAAAATGTCCAGGCAGAAAGTGTGCATAACCCCCGTAGGCTACATCTACACTGGAATGATTTTCCGAAAATGCTTTTAACGGAAAAGTTTTCCGTTAAAAGCATTTTCGGAAAAGCGCGTCTAGATTGGCAGGATGCTTTTCCGCAAAAGCACTTTTTACGGAAAAGCGTCTGTGGCCAATCTAGATGCGGTTTTCTGCAAAAAAGCCCCGATCGCCATTTTCGCGATCGGGGCTTTTTTGCGGAAAACAGTACTGTGCTGTCTACACTGGCCCTTTTGCGCAAAAGTCTTTCGGAAAAAGACTTTTGCCCAAACGGGAGCAGCATAGTTTTTCCGGAAAAGCACTGATGATTTTACATGAGATCGTCAGTGTTTTTCCGGAATTTCAAGCGGCCAGTGTAGACAGCTGGCAAGTTTTTCCTGAAAAGCAGCTGATTTTCCGGAAAAACGGGCCAGTCTAGACACAGCCGTATTGTCTCACTCATCAACAGAAATTTGTTCAATAAAAGATATTGCCACACCCAGCTGGTCCCTTGGTGCTTTTGCAATATGCAACTGCAAACAATTTGATGGCAGAACAAGCAAGGGTTTGAACTACAGAGAGGCAGTAGCGCCTGTCTTGAATTGCCTCAGAAGGCCAGCTCACCAGATGCAAGGAATCCTAATGTACATTGTGGCCTTCCCTCACATGCTGAGTGATGGATGGAATTTCAGATGTCTTCAGCTGAAGATAAGCTCAGACCAAACCCTGGATCTTGAGACCATTGGACTTGGGGAAAATTTGGAGCCAGATCCAAATGCCTGGGTTTGGGCCATAGTATTTCCGGTTCTTCAGAGTAGGGACTGTGTTCTCCTACATGCTTGTATAGCTCTTACCACATTCAGACCCTCTGTTGCTGTCACAATATAAATGATTATTATGAACAACCCTCAAACCATAAGTAAATTCCTGCAGACTCTGGTGGTGACTCTGGCCCGTGTTTTACTTTTGTAAGGAAATGTGACATTCTAATTCTGGGGCTCACCATGGAGGTGCCACACAAAATGTCATGCTTGGGTAACTCAATTCCAGCAGTTCAGAACTACTGTTCCCATGAAATCTGGGGATCCCTGGCTTCCAGCTCCAGCCCAGGCCAAGGGCCATAGGACAGGTATTAATCTAGGATTAATATGCTTCCTTCAGACGCGGTGCAGCCAGTCACTGAGCTTCCACTGAGGCCAAGGTGTTGTGACCTCTCCCACACCCGCTTTAAAAAAGGAAGCAATTTCAGTTCCATGTGCTTTCGCCCAATGCCCTCTCTGGGGACATAGCTCTGAATTCACACTCTGGAGAGGGGAGGCCTGCAGCCCACCATCTTGTTCCTCTACCCTCTTTTTAAACTGCCTGTTACCCCTGAACATACTCGGATGCCCACTGCAGACAGGGAGATGCCACCGCTGTGAAATTGCTCAGCCTCATGATCAGAAGGAGCTGAGCAGCATCTTCCACACTTGGTTATGTGAAAGTGGGGCTGTATTTGTTCTTTTTTATTTTTTTTTATTTTGTAATTTATATCACTGAAAATAGGGGCAATTATCTTCCCACAAAGCGTTTACAGGTTCGTTAAAATCAAACAAACATCCCCAGCAATTAGGGAAAGCGAAGCGCAGATTAATTCCCAGTGGCTTGGGAAACAGCTCGAGAGCAGGCTCCGCCAATGCAGCTGGTTCTCCACTCCTGCCGCAGCACCAGCCCCCGCCGCTGCCTGGGGGAGAGACTCCCCGCCTCGCACAGACACAGACAGGTGCCACGCCCTTTCTGCCTTCTGTCTGGAGAAGTCGCCAGGAGCAAAGCTGAGACTGAAAGAGGATTAGAGTCACCCAGGCTGAAAACAGCAAGGGACAGACTGTGGACAAGGAACAGCTGTGCAGGGAAGAGAGGAAGGGGAGAAATTAAAAGGGAGAGCTGCAGGGGAAGGAGATAAGAAATGAGATGAGGGAAAAGGAAAGAGAAGGGCAGGAACAAAGGAATGGGAGACAAAAATGAGGGGGAAAAAAGGCGAGACGGGGAGAGAGAACCTGGCCAAAATCAAGAGCCAGAATCGGAAAGAGACAAAGAAACAAAAGAGGCATTTTGAGAAAGGCATATGGAGAGACACAGACAGACAAAGAGTAACTGATGCTTCTCTGACATGTACAAGAGAGAGGGGAGCTAGGGAAAAGAGAAACGCAAATAGCAGCGGGCTCAGCACAAGCAGATCTGTGTGAACAGAAGACTATTGCCACTGCACTCAGGCACCACTTGCTGGTCTTTCCAGGGCACGCCCAGTCTCACTGCACTGAGCCCTGAATGCCATCTGCGACTGCGCTGACTGCAGGGACCCACGTCAGCCTTTCCCTGGGAACGGCAGGCTTATTCCTGCTAGCATGGCTGGCGGCAGTGCCCCTCCCGGGAATTAGTCTTGTCAGGAAGGGTATTGATTTGGCTACTGATGTGTTAATGTGTGGCAGCTTTGGGCATTGCTGCTCCCTTCCCTTCCCCACGTCAGACAATAGACATGGGAAGCAACCTGCACTAGCCGGCCATGGACCTCTCTCCTTGGACCTGGAAGACAGGGGAGAAGAAAAGGAGGCAGCTTGCTGGCTAGTGAGGTGAACATAAAGCTTCTATAAAACCTTTTCTATTCCAAGGTATCCCAAAGAGAGAGCAACAAGCTAGATGCAGCGAGTGCTGGGAGAGCGCAGGAATATATTGCTGCCATTATGTGCTCAGCAATAGCACTCACAGGCTATGTCTACACTGCAAGGTTTTTGCACAAAAAGGGCCCGTTTTGCGCAAAAACCTGCAGCGTGTCCACACCTCATATGCGCTTCTGCACAAGTTAATCAGCAGTAAATCGGCAGAACAGAGGGCTTTTGCCGGTATAGATAAACCTCCTTCTGAGGCATAACTCCCTTTTGCGCTACAGCTACTGTGCAAAAAGGCAGGTGTGGACACTTGCACAAGAAACTCCTATGGGAAAAAGCACAGGTGCTCTGATGGCCATTCTGTGAATGGCAATCGGAGCTTTTTTGTGCAAGAGTGTCCATGAGGTGTGGACTTGCTCTTGCTCAAAAACTCTTGCACAAAAGGCTTCTTGCACAGGAAGCCTGCAGTGTAGACGTAGTCACGCAGTCCTGGACTGAGTTTGCTACCCCATTTGTCGAGATAACTTACACTGCTCAGGGGTGTCAACCCCACCCGCCTGAGCAACTGAAGTTCCACCAACAGAGGCGCTGATGTAGACAGCGCTGTGTTAGCAGAAGAGCTTCTCCTGCCGACACAGCTATTGCTGCTTGCAGAGGTGGTGTTATTCTGTCAGTGGGAGAGATCTCTCCCGCTGGTACAGAGCAGCTACACAAGAGATCCTACAGCAGTGCAGCTGCATCGGTACAGCTGTGCCCCTGTAAGCACCCCTATTGTGACAGTTGGCAGTAGGAAGGTGGTCCTGCTGACAGAACAGCAGAGAGAGTCTTGAGATCTGGGTCCTTATCCCAGCTCTGCCACTGACCGCTTGTAGGACTTTGGTCAAATCTCTTCCCCTCTTTGTGTCTCAGTTTCTCCACTTGTAAACGGAGGTTAGTGATACTTAGCTTTGTAAACCATCTTGAGATCCATAAGTGAAAAGTGCTTTGCAAATGCAAAATATTATCAGTGATCTATTAGTATTATTACACAACCATACAGACCATGCTTCTCATATGCCAGCTGAACCCCTGTTGCGAGCAATTTCATGCTTATACAAGTGTCTCCTGTGCTTTGCTGCACAAGACCACACCATTCTGACACACCAATCATTCAGGAGGAAACGCTGTGATATGCATAACTGCTCTCCTCTCTGTTACCAGAAACAGGGGATTATAATAATGGATCAGTGCTCTTTCTGTAATACCTTTCATCCCAAGGTGTTTTCCAGACATTACATGTACAAAACCCATTTCAGCTATGCCTGAAATGCAGCCACGCCTGAAATGCAGCCACTTCTGGAGTTAACCACATCCGCTGCTTACCAGTGCACAGCAACCCTACACCACACTTTCAGGCAAAGTGAGGAAGACACTGCAGCATCCCATTGAAACTGTAGGGAAGGGGAACCTTTTTGGGTCAGAAACCGCTGACCCACAGAAAAAAAAATCAGGCAGCGGCTACACACAAGTGAAAAGCAAAAAAATAAACAAAAAACCCTACCCCTCACTGACATAGCCCCCAGCTAAGGAGAAAGATTCTCCACATTCCCCAAGCACACCAGAGTCTAGGGGGCCCCAGCCTCATAGATTTTGTGTGCTCCACCCCGCAAGTGGGGCAGCAGGGGGGCTGGAATACCAGCACAGGCTCCCCAGTCCTCGGGAGGAGGGGGAGAGCGGAGCCTTGGTGGCCAGATCCAGGCAAGCCAGGAGCCCCCGGGCCTGAGGTTCCCCACCCCTGTTGTAGTGGAACGGAGGGAGGCAAACTGTAATTGCTCACACTGGGACCTGGCCAGTACACCAAGGTTAATCTTCCTTTTCTCACCTGGGATCCTTAGTTATGCCCCAGGGCTGGATTTAGTAACTCCTTCTCTTTTGAAAGAGCACAGTGCCCCAGCTCCTCTCTGGGACACACATGTCTGTGCTGACAGAGAGAAGAGCTCCAAGCCCACATGCTGCAGCACCTAGGTAAAACATGCGCTAGATGCAAGCCTCTTTCGCTTATGATTCCTCCCTCCCCACTTCCCCACAGCCCCAGATCTGAATCCTACATTCACTAAAGATAATTTTCTCTCTGAAAAGTTGATGTGCAGGTGCTCTGAAATCCTTTAGCAGATCCTTTTGACCTTGCACCTCTGGATTCCTGCTCCTTGGCTGGCTCTTTCCACAGCCTTGGGGTATGTCTACATTGGGGTAACGTCTTGCCTGACTGGGGCTGGAGCTAGCACACTAAAAACGGCTGTGTAGATGTTGTGGCTTGGGCTTGACACTCTGGGTCTGAGCTTGGAAGGGAGGGAGTGTAGCCCAAGTTTTTTCCAGAATAGCACTGGTCACACTGCTATTTTTAGCACACTAGCTTGACCAAACCTGAGTCTCTCCACCTGCTTTGGAGGCTGTCAGGAGGCTCGTTCCAAACTGCAGTGCAGCAATAACCTCTGCATCCTGAAGGTGTGGTGGGCCTCCCTGTGGGTCAGGGCCGGCCTCCCTGGCCCAGCTTCTAGCTCCTGAGGGCCTGCTTGGCCCAGTTCTGGCTCCTGAGGATTATGGGCTGGCCTGGGATGGTGGTGCCAAAGCGGCTTCAAGATCTTAAATTCTGATTCTTGGGGACTGATAGGGCAGCTGGCTTCCCTGATTCATGCTCTCGTCCCAGTGCCTGACTGGTCCTGGCCTGACACAGAGTCTGGCTCCATACACTCCCACACAAATGCCTCTCTCTTGAACAGCAGATCTGAGCACCTGGCCTGTTTACAGAAAGCTTCCCCTGACATGGTGGCCCAAAGGCCATTTGCTCAGCACAGCACTTGAATGAAATCTCTGGGAGCAGGGAGGGCCAGACCCAATCTGCTCTTTTATATCTGACTTCTCCTCAGCAGCAGCAGATCTGGGATGCCAGAGTCCCATAAGCCACTCTTTTTGTAAAATCACTCCTGGCCTGGATTAAATTCCAAAGGAGGGCAAGTATCCTCTCCCCTCCTGTCTCATCCCTCGTCTCTGTCCAGAAAGTGAAGGGAGGCTGTAGACCTCAAATATCATTCTTAATTGGTCACTAGTGTGTGGGAGAAACATGGGAGTAAAATCTATTCTAGATATCCAGGGTGTTTGGGGGGTTTTAATCTCTTGCTGCCCAGGAGTGGCAGAAGTACTGCAGTAACCTTCTCCTTGGAGACTGTGGTCCTTTAAGGGAGCTAAGAGTGGGAAATGATTCTCTTTGCTAGCTGACCTCATGACCATGCAGCAAAGAAAGAAGCTCCCAGTTCCAAGATGTACAGAAGCACATCGCTGGGATCAATCAGGTAAGGCTCACCCAACAGAAGAACTGAAGCTGGACAAGTTTTTGAGTGAAGTCCACACACCTTTTGCACCAAAAGTTGTGCAAATAAAATGGAGACTTTCATTTGTGAAGCTATGGTGTCCCTGTGTTATTGGAGGTCTAGGACTAAAATCAGCACTGGCTGGTGTAAGCGGGTGCAGCTCCATTTATTCTGATGCTCTCTTTTCCCCCTGGAAAGCCTGTAGGTCCCTAGTGGACAGCTGCTCCCAAACGCAGCACAGCAATTCTTATCTCTTTGCTAATGGAGGGATTCAAAGTCAGTTAGGGTAAAGAACTCGGAGTCACAAGATCTTGTATCTAATTCCTGGCTCTGCCATGGACTCCCTGTGTACCTTTGAGCAAGTTACTTTGCTTCTGCTTTTAGGGTGCTTCATCTCTTGCTGAGATGGCAGAAGAAGCCAGGCAGAGGGGCACACTGGATGAAATGCATGAATGGTGTGAGAGGTACATACATGAAATTTTTTCCATTCCTTTCTAGTATACTTTGGAGATAGGGGCACATTTTCATCTTGACCAAGCAGAAGGGGTGGGGTTTGGAAATAGGGTCTTTCACTACCCAAGACCCAGTATGCAGCCACAAAGAGAAAGTCCCAACAGGGGTGAACAAGAACATCACTTTTCAGAAGCTGCAGTAATTAGTGTGGGAGCAAATACTAATGAAGGACTGACTCACACCACAGGTTGCACGCTTAGGCGACTAGCGATAGCACTTGGGACATGCACTGGCCCTACCAAAATTGCTAAAGGAGGTGCCCTCTCCCTGCTCCTCTGGGTGGCCTTCTCTGCACCTTGGCCCCCCACAGGCACCATTCACACCTGGCTGCACAGGTAGTGAACAACCATTACTAATCCCTTTGGGCTGGAATGGACCCTTTTAGGGGGGTCATCCAGAACTGATTTCATTACTCCTGAACCCTTCCTGATAGATGGGTATCCCATCTCAGTCTTGGGGGGTCCTCAGAAACAGTGATTCCACAGCTTCCTGTGTCATCTTATTTTCTTGCAGAACTAAATGCAACTTAAGCTGGTTCATTCCTTTTTGTTCTGTCCTAGGACCAGTGAAAACAACTGGTCTTGGTACCAACATCCCTTCTTATATCTATAGTCCTCATCTCTCATGTCAGTCTCCTCTCCTCCATACTGATTATGCCCTGCTCCCTTAGGCTCTCTGAGGAAAAGTTATTTCATTTCCTGGAGTCACATTTGTTCTACAAAGAAATGACTAAATGCCTTCCTAGTTCCCATGAATAGCAAAACACACCATACTTACAATAATAATAATTAGCAACATAGCTAAAAATAAACCAATGTGTGGAAGTGATTCTCAAAGGCAGCCAGGGAAGCTGCAACCATGAAAATAGATAGTGAAGAAATTAACTAAACACCTGGAGAGAAAAGACTTCAGAGAAGAGGTTGTGGAATCTCCATCATTGGAGGTTTTTAAGAGCATGTTAGAAAAACACCTCTCAGACATGGTCTAGATAGTGCTTAGTCCTGCCATGAGTGCAGGGGACTGGATTAGATGACCTTTCAAGGTCCTTTTCAGTCCTATGATTCTATAAGTGGAGCAGCCTAGTGGAGATGGATGATCATCCATCCTGATTGTCACAGGACAAACAGTTCTGAGTTTGACTGCCCTCTGTTTTGTCTGCTGTCCAGCCTCTTTCAAAAGATTAAGGACCTTTCTGAGGACATTACTTGTGAGGGTGGCTCAACAAGGCTGGGGCAAATAAGATCTGGTAGAAGGAAGCCAACCATTTTTCTGAGAAAGGCTTAAAAAACAACAAAAAGTGTTGCAGCACCTTAAAGTCTAACAAAACACGTAGATGGTATCATGACCTTTCGTGGGCACAACCCACTTCTTCAGATGAATGGATGAGTCTTACTAACTTTGGCACCAGAGTACTCTTATCTTTAATTTTCACATGGGTCTGAGCTTCCAAGTTTAGATAGAAGGAGATTACTGTGGGATAGCCAAACTCATGTGATGATTTAATGTGTTGGTGTTATTACTACTACATCCTTGTCACATTGGCCTGGGGATATCTGTAGATGAAAAATGAGATGATGTGACACACAGAAACACACAACTGTATCAGAAGAATACAAGCTTGCAGAGCAAAAGGACTCTCATATACCAAAGGGCAGCATGGCCTATCTATTTATTGTGATTACTAATTTATTATTATTATTACAGTAGTGCTAGGTTCTTTTTTTAAAGAATCTCTGCTTTAACTTCTGCTCTCAGAGCAGACCAATTTTGTTGGCCCAAGAGAATAACAATATTTAATACTTTCCCAGACAAATAACCTGCACTGAACCAATAATTGGCAGAGGCTAGTGAAATGATGCAAAAGTTGTGACTAGCAAATGAATAGGTATGCCCTCATTATTATAACCATCGGTTTGTCCATGAATATGCTTATCAATCCCTTACGTATCACACATTTTAACACAAATGATTATATGTCTGAAAAAATCACCCAGGAAAGTACACCATTTGTTACTTCCTAACAGCTATTCTTTATCTACTTAATAATCAGAAACAATGCTGCATGAGTGTCATGAACCAGTAACAAATAGTGAATATTACTAACAAGGAACAATTTGCAAGCAACCCATTGCCTTGACATCTGTCTATATACATAATTTGCTAACTACCTATGAATAATGAAATCCGTGCTGATCTGCAAACAACAGAATTTAGCCAACAAACAAGGGCTAAACTCACCAAGTGTCACTTGACCAATTCTAGTGTGAGCAAGGAGCATGTTCACAAACTCTTTTAGAATTCATTCAATACCTCAGTGGGTTTGGATATTGATTAAGCATAACTGGTACCGGTGAAGAGTTCAAACAAACTGGAGGAAAAAACCTGTTGGTATTTTAAGGTAAGTAATAATTTGATCTCAGTAGAATAAATATGAACTTTCACGTGTTATTTGTTTTGGTTACAGAAGCAATTGCGGATCTGAAAACACAAGAAAATTGAATACCCCCCTGCGTTACTACTGTGTCCTCTTCCAGCTGAGATTCTCAAAGCACTTTACCAACATAAATCAGTCCAACCAAAAGTGTTGGGCTGTTTCTGAGAACAAGGTTAGGGGGAAATATGCTGTTTTGCCCATCTTAAAAAAAATTTGGGTGCCTAGAAGCTCTAGTTCCCCCATGCTTTGGAAAAGGAATATGAGATTTGGAGGAAGGGGGGTTAGGGCTAAATTCCTGGAAGCTTCCTTCTGCGCTGGGCCTGCCCCAGTTCAGGGCTACATACAACTTCCCCTACAATTGCAGCTTTTGGCTGTTGCAAACAGAAGCAGATTATGGCTTTGTGGGGCTCTGGACCAGGAAAAATGGGGGGGACCCCCGGGGAGACCTCCCCCCCCGATGCACTCCTGCCAAAGAAATTGGATCAGGGCACAGTGGCTTGACCTGCTCCACCAGCCAGGCCCGAGCTTCTGCTAGGAAGCAGGTTTGGGGAAAAGGACTTACCCTTCTCCACCAGCCAGCCCAGGATTCCTACCAGGGATCAGGGTCACAGTGCAGGAGCTTGCACTGTGCCCTCCCACCTGGTGCTGCTGCTGGGGAGGGGGTCAAGGTTTGGGCATGCCCATTTTTCTAGGGCTCCCCAATTGGCCAGGGCCCCTGTGCAGGGAGCTGGTTATCCAGTGGCTAATTCACCATTGTGGTTGTAGGCTAGGCTGGTGGCGGGCATTGGAACTAAGAGCAGGCATTGTTTTTCCTGTGGTGTCAGTGCCCCTCCAGCATGGAGAAGACAGCCACCTGATTTAGTTGCAGAAAGGATGAGAGCATGACCCTGAAGGAGGGACAAAGGGAGCAGATGTGGGAAAGGAGCATGTCATTGAGACTGGGGCTGGAGGCAGGAGGGAGAGGAAAACAGAAATTGAGGTAATGGGAGAAAGGATCTGTCTGGGCAAGGAGACTGGGAACCAGTGAGGCAAAGAGAAGGTGGTGAGGGGAGATGGGAAGCAGATATGAGGAGGACACAGGATGCAGGGAGAAAAACTTGGACTGGGTGGACATAAAACTAGACCAAAGTTCCTGGTGTGAAGGACATGCTGAAATTTGATAAGAAGCCAAAAGGAGGGAGACTGGGATTGGGAACCAGTTGAAATAGGGAGTTTGTGTCTGGCGGGGGTTGACTGGCAACCAGGGAGTGAGATTGAATGAGGAGCCATTGGGGGAGGGGCGGGGGGGGGGGGGTTGGAATTGGCTTGGCAAGTAAACTAGGACCTTTAGTGTGGGGGGAGACCAGGATTTGCTGGGTAAGGGGACTGGGAATGGAATGAGATGCTGAGCAGAGACTGGGACTGGCTAGATGAGAAGAATTGGATTAGAATGAAGAGCCAGAAGTGGGGAAGAGACAGGAGTGGGACAGAATGGAGGGGATGGAGATAGAAGGGGTCCAGCATCTGGAAACCGGAAGCGGAATCCTCAGCAGAGCCTGGAAGGGAACAAGATTCCTGAGTCTTCCCATCACTCTGCTGTCAGTTAACAGCTGTGAAACTCACTGGCAAAGTAGCTGTACCGTTGCTGGTCCCCATACAGGATGACAACATATGACTGCTATCAGTTATTCTAAAGCTCAAGTAGCAGATGGTGGGTTGGTTCTTAGGGCTTGTCTATAGTTTGTGGCAAGCTAAGGTGTGAATCTAGCCTGCCACTCACTAACTATCCATGTAGACTCTGCTGACATGGGCTAACAGTGTGCTTTAATCTACTCTCACTTCAAAGAGAGGCAGATCAAAGCATGCTAGGGAACTGTTAGGGCATATCTGCAACATCCACGTGGACAGCTAGTGCTTGGCAGGCTAGTGCTTTGGTAAGCATCCCAGCTTATCGAAAACTACATGTTCACACAGACAATCTTAAAGGTTCCAACCCCACTGATGACCCATGTGGGAAAATATGATGCTATATGATAGAATTTGGGTTTGTTCGTTTTTAATACCAAGAAATTACACACACAAAATCTAAGTAAAATGAATGTTATTAAGCCTGCAAAGTGAAGCACTGAGAAGTTAGGCAACTTTAACTCTGGCATTTCCTATCTGATTTTAATTTGGCTCCCTTGTGCATATAGATTAGACCTTAAAGCTGTGCAGAGAACAGAAATTCCCTCTTGTACAGGATTCTGAAGATTGGATTTGATCCAATTAGAATCAAAACTTAACATTTCAAAATCATCAATGAAAGAAAATTTAAAAAAAAGTCTGGATCCTCCAAAATGTTTTATTTTGACAACGTCAAATGATACATTTTGGTTTTGTCTATATTATAAAACATAATACATTTTAAAAAAATTAAAAATGAACAGTTATTTTGAAACAAAAAATCAAAATGTTGAATTGGAAAAATGTCAAATAGGATAGAACTGCATTTTCTGACAGAAAACTATTCCAAAGTTTTTCCAGCCAACAATTATTAGGATACAATCTTTAATTACATGATCACATGCTATTTTGTCCATGACCCCTGCCTCATTAAATGCTCAGAACAGACATGTTTTGGGAATTAATCATGTTTGAAGGAGGCTGGTGTCTGCTGGACCTGTGCTTCACTTCTTGCAAAAGGTGGAAAGTGTGTTCCTTTTGCAGATAGTGGGATGGGTGGAGCTACACCCACCCCCAAGGAAAGGTCTGTCCCCAAGGAACAAGAACCACTGAAAACAAGGCCACAACTGAAATAAGATCCACCCCCTAGGAGGCCACTACAGACCTGGTCACTGAGACTAGCTTCCAGGTCCTGAGAAAGTCCTAGTAGAAGACTAACAGGTCAGAGAGGTCTCCAGGAAGGCCTCTCAGGTTCAGGTAAAACAGCTGAGGGATGTATTGGAGCCCTTTGAGATGGTGGAGAAAGGTGTGCACCAGCACACTCCTTGCTGGACTATATTGGAAGGTGTGTATGCAAGGGAATGATGCAAGAGATTACAGAGAAATGGCCCTTTCATGATTAAGGCCGTTGAACATTGCCCTGGAGAAATGGATTCTATCCCTGCCTCTCTGGCAGAGTTCCTGTGTCATGGTGGGCGATTCACTTAAACCAAACTTTTTTAGGTGGTCACTAATTGTGTGTTCCTCATTTTCTATGTGCCTGACTTAAGACTGTGGGGTCTGATTTGCAGAGGTGCTGAGTGCCCATAGCTACCAATGAAATCAATGGTCCGCATTGCTATAAAATAGTAAGTACTCTGAAAAATCAGGTCCTAGACATCTCATATTGGGCATTCAAAAATAGTGGATACTTTGGACCTTAATCTCTCTGTGCTTCAATAACCCATTTGTAAATCTGAAAAACCACCCCATGCTGCAGATCAGGAGTGAGGGGCGTTGGCAGATCTGTGTGGGGAGCCCAGAGCTGGAGTAGCAGGGGGCTGCAGGGAAGGACTGAGGGGCACCGGCAGAGCTGTGAGAGAGGACAGGTGGAATGCTGAAGCACCGGTCTGTACTCCATACTACTAAATCTTATACTATTTTACTTCCATTATTTTCAAGTTAATCTCCTGTTTTAAAACAAACTGTCTTACAAGTCTTGTTTCTCTCATCCATTCAGTTGTGATCAGTTTCTCCCACCCATTTCTGACCTATTCTAAGATCCAAGAACCTCATCCCCAAACAGAAGTCTGTGTGTGTGGTGCCTCTGTTGGGTACTCAGTGCATTCCTAGAGGAAAGATGCTGTTGGCTGTGCCTGAAACCAGGAAGAGCTTGGAGCCAAATACTGAGAAGAGGGTCCAGAGTCTGGTGGTTCAACGGCCATGCTTCTACTCTGAGTGCAGGCTGAGGTGCAGGGACTCCTGTGCAAGACTTTGGAGACTCAGGGATTAGATGGGAAGTGTCAAAGGGTGAGTCTCCCTGGCAGCAGAGCTAGGTCAGTAGAGATAGAACCATAGCACAGGAAGAGCAGCAAAGTGAACATTAGTAGAAAACCTAGCACATAGTAGCTGGCATCAGGGAAAGACTGACAGCGCACTGAGAAGCCCCTCCAGGGTGTGGAATGGACACATAGCTGTGCTGCAATGTTCCTGGTACCTCAGGGCTACTGTAGGCTCTATGATCCGTGTCATCCCCAACCAGCCAGTGGATCCATGTAATTGTGGATTGCCTAATCCCACTCTTCTTCCAGCCTCTCTCTGCACTCACCACAAATTCCACTACACTGAGGCACAGTAGATCCTCCGGTGGCATGCACAGGAGCAGGGTTTACCCCAAACCACCTACTTTAGGCTCTGTCTACACAGCAGCGTAATTTCAGAATAACTCACGTTATTCCAAAATAACATAAGCAGTTATTTCAAAATAATATCAAACTGGAGGACTTCTTACTCCATCTCCTGCAACCCTCATTTTATGAGGAGTAAGGGAAGAGTCCTCTGTCTCGGACTTCCTGCTGTGTAGACAGCGCCAAAAGCCGAATTAAACTATTTTGACTTAAGCTACTCAATTAGTGTAGCTCAAGTTGCGTCGCTTATTTCAAGTTTAGCCCTGCTGTGTAGACGTGCCCTTAGTCACACTTTGTAACTGGGCCCTCACCCCACACATCCTAAAAGGACAGGCTCCCTCTTTCTATTTGTAAGTAGCACAGCAGAAGAATAGAGCCTCTCTTTGGACCACCTACATCTCAGCCTAGGGCTGTAATAAGCCTTTTAGCCTACCAGGCAAGTGCATTAAGTTTGGGGTAGCTGAGTGGTCTGTGGGCAAAACTGTTGAACTGTAGGTGTGAGGTGGCCAGCTGCTCAGAATCCAAACTGCAGACCATTGGGCTGACCCCGAGTGTCTAACTTCTGCCACTTGATAATAGCCAAATCTAATGGGAAAATACTTTTCTCTCTTGTTTCTCAGACTGCTGCTGGTATAGGACCTCTTCATTTTGTGACAAATAAATCTAATACTAGAGAGGCATTCTTAAGATTCCCTGAGAACTCCATTTCCTATGTAAAACAACTAGAAGATTTATCCGGTGTTGCTCGAGTCAAATTAACTCAATTAATTTTTGTTTCTAGGAAAATAAAATGAAAATGCACATACTTCATTTAAATCATTGCTCTGGAGTGGGGCTGGGGATGAGGGGTTCGGTATGCAGGCTGCCCCAGGGAGAGAGGACAACCCCAGCCCTCTCTCACCACCAGCAGCTTGGGGCTAGGTGAGAAGCATCTCTTCATGGCTGCTGCAGCTGCAGCGGGCACAGCCGAGGGAGGGGTGCATGTCCCCAGGCTGGGGCAGATCCAGGTTTGTCTACCCCCTGCATTTCCCAGCCAGAGGCTGAAATGGGGGATTAGTAACACAGCAAACTGCACTTTCCACTCACTCCCTGAAGAAGGGGAACAGCCAGCAATGTCTGCATTAACTGGGGGAGGGGGAGCTTCAGCCCCATCCCTACTCTCCCTTAAGGACACCCAGGGGTTGGAGGCTCAGGGCTGGAGCAGTCCAAAATGTAGGGGGACTCCCAGCCAGCCTCTTTCACCTGCCTGGTGATTCTGTCTCTTTTCTGTATGGTTTTCTGAGAAGTAATCCCATTATTCCAGGCACAGCCCATTTTCCTTGCACAACCAAACACTTACATTACCTTAAGTTATGATAAGAGAAGCTGCATACCAAGTTTGGTGGTCCTACCTCTTACCATTTAAGAGAAGTTCTTGAACAGACAGACAAACTCACTCAAAAATACACTAGAATATAGCAATGGGATACTCTAATTATCTAACATATGCGGGAAATTATATCCTTTCCCAGGCTATATCACCCCCCATAAAGTCCCTGTCATGGAGCAGGAGTTTGGGAACTGGGGAGATGAGAGACAAGGCATGCAGAACCCCTGAAGGGGGGTGGACTCAAGTTGCAAAGGAGTTTGGGAAGATCTGGTGTGGGGGAAGAGAAGCTCTTGGAGGGAAATGAATGGAGGGCTTGTAGGGAAGGAGGAGTCTGAAACCTATTACTAGCCAGGAGAGTGCAAACTTGACACACAATTTCAACCCACTGCAGTAGAAGCTCTGCAAAAAAGGCAGAGCCCTGCAAATCTGCAGATATCCACTTTATATCTGTTGGTATCCGCATCCGTGGCTGTGGATGTGAATATCTATGGCTCATTTTTGTGAACATGGATATGGATGCAGATACAAAGTTTGTATCTAGAACCCTGCAAATTTGCAGATATCTGCAGGTATCCGCCTCCATGGATGTCAATGCAGATATCCTTGACTCATTTTTGTAGATACAGATGTGGATGTGGATACAAATTTTGCGGGGCTCTAAAATAGTTTGGGCTATGTCTAGACTACAGGGTTTTTTGTTTTTGTTTTTTTAAAGTGGCCTTTTTTTAAAAAAAAAAAACTTCACCTGAATCTAGACTGCCGCCACATTCTTTCAAAATTAAATCGAAAGAACGCGGTGGTTTTTTCGACAGCAGTAAACTTCATTTTATGAGGAAGAACGCCTTTTTTTAAAAAGAGCTCTTTCAAAAAATGGTGTTCTTGACCGCCAACAGGGCTTTTTCAAAAGATAGCATCCAGATTGCCTGGGTGCTCTCTTTCGAAAAAGCGGATTGCTTTTTCAAAAAAGTTGTGGCTGCCTAGATGATCTCTTTCGAAAGAAGCTTTTTCGAAATATTCCTTCAAAAAAGCTTCTTTCTAAAGAAGCGTGTAGTCTAGATGTATCCTTGGATACACTTGTAAGAGACATAAACCTTAGTGGTTGGCTTGCACAACAAATTAAGTGTGTAAATTTCCTCTAGGAGAGGAAGAAACTTCCCCATGAGATTCCATCATGGTCCATTAGGGGGTAGTTCATGTTCTTCTGCGAATGTGACGCAGCTCTACACCACCTGTACATCAAACCCTCTCGTGGCTTTCTGAATGCTGGCTGAAATCAGCACATACATGGTCGGCAGCCTGCTTTGCTGGTAGTCAGAACAAAGCGCTTCAAAGAACATGGCTTCTTATCTCCCACTACTGAGGGTATCAGGATTTAGTCAGTTAAATTGGCTTGAAGCCTTTTGCACGCCTTACTGTTAATGGATGCCCAAATAACTGTGGTGATAAAAGCCACCCAGCTCCACCTATGACTGGCCTGAAAATTGTGCCCCATTTTATGAGCCACAATACTGGCATTCATGATGCAACTTGTTTTATCTAGGAAGGAAGCAACACATTCTGGAAAAGCTCTAATTGGTACAAAACACAACATCCAGTCTCCTTAGCAACATGACTCATTGTGAATGTACCACCCTTATGCTCTTCTCTCTGCAATGGCTTCCCCTGGAGTCCTGTTTGAGCTCTCTCACCTCAGAGCTTCCGATAGAACTAACCAATATCAGAGAGATTGCCTCTCCCTTAGTTGGCCTCCAACAACAGCTGTGTTCCCGGGCAACAATAAAACTCGCTAACCAAAAATGGGAGGCTCATGTGTAAGTTCTTGGTCCTCCACTCAGGACCCAGACTGATGAACACAGTCCTCGTACAGCAAGGGTGGACAATAATTTTTCATGGGGGGCCACTCCAAGAATTTGATACATCCACTTTTTTATGGAGGAGGTGTGGGGGTCTAAGATGGAGGTTGAGTGCAGAAAGAAACATGGGGCAGGGGACTGGAGTGCAGGAAAGGTTGTGGGGTCTGAGGAGGAGTTTGGGTGAAGGAGGGGGTTGTGAACTGAGACAAGTGCTTGGGGTGCAGAGTCCAGGAGGCGGGTATGGGTGCAGGAGAGGATTCTGGTCTGAGAGAGTGGTATAGGAGGAGTTTCAGGGTCTGGGAAGGAATTGTGACCTGGGGATGAAGGGGAAGGGAGAGTACAGCATTTGGATGGTGACCTGGGGCTGGAGGGGGTGGCCTGGGATAGGGAGTTGTGGGGAGGGAGGAGTTGGGGGTGCTAAAGGCTGGGTCTGGACAGGAGGCGCTTACCTAGGTGGCTCCTGGCCAGCAGCCCTGCAGAACCCCAAGGCAGGCTCCCTGCCTACCACAACCCCAGGTTGTTGAAAATGGTTGGCTGCTCCCTATGGCTCTCTACTCTAGGTGCTGGAGGGAGGGGGAGGATCTGAGCGCTACCCCTGCCCCTAGCAAAATCTCTCTGCTCCCATTGGCCAGTGTCTCCCCCTGTCCCTGGTGCTTGGGACAGAGAGCCACAGGGCGCTGCCATTCACTTAAAGCAGTGTGTGGCTGCTCTATGCCAGCAGAAGGTCCCAGCAGGGCAGCCTGTGGGCCAGATCAAGTGCCCCGTGGGCCGTATCGGGTGGCCTGTGGACCGGATACAGCTCATGAGCTGGATCTTGCCCACTCCTGCCTTACAGCACGAATGGCCAGAGACCTCTCCACTCTCTTATTTCTCCAACAGAGCCCTCCAGTAAGCTCGTCACACACAAATGCCACCCACGCAGCAGCACACACAAATAGAAACAGGCAGACAAATAAAAACAAACAGAAACAGGCAGACAAATAAAAAACAAACAGAAACAGCCTTCACACTAATCAAGCTATTTCTTCTATCGTCTTGAAAGACAGAAACATACTGTTATTGTCATTTCCATTTTTATTCTTCTAAGACACTCAGACAACTCTTATGGAGGAGACAGAAAGAGTGACCTTACAACGTAATTCCACGTCGTTTCATGCCTCAGTTTCCCCATCTGAAAGGAGGCTAATACTAGGGACCTGCCCCAAGGGAGAGTTCTCAGGCTTAATTCATTATGAAACTTGGCCAATTTCAGTTGAAGTAGTGAAAGTTTTGCCATAGGTTTCCATGCCAGGGCTCTGCGAAATTTTCCTGGATAATTTCAGCCAAATCAGTTCATATATTTTTGAGCACAAGGCTAGGGAAAAATATTATTTTATAATGTGAACAAAACTTTGGTGACCTTTTATTTAGAAAATTCAAATGCCCCCCTGCTTTGGAGGTGGTACTTGCAATATAGCAGGCACATGGCCTTGGTATCAAGAAATGTGCCTTTTGCCTTCCCTATGACAAACTACCCAAATCAGGCCAACTTATGAGCCTTTGCAAAACAATACTCCACACATACTCAGCCAAGACTTCCTTACCCCCAGCTAAAATCTTCAAAGATTCAGCCATCAGTGAGCATGTTGGAAAATCTCCCAGCTCCTAGTATTGACCAGTGCGCCCATGTGCCCTCCCTGACAGAGCAAGTGAGCATGCAGCTCCCTTCCTACACGACTCCTACATGTAACCAAACTGCTCATGCACCAAGTGACAGGGCATGCACCAAGCCAGAGCTACCAGGATGGGTGTGGGGTTCCAAGTGACTGTTTAACGACTGCTCCCAGCTGCTCCAGGCCAGGGTAGGACCAGGCACTAGAACCGAGAGCAGGGGCCCATCTGTTCTGTTGTCTCAGTGATGCATGCCTCTTGCTGGCAGCCAAGTAGCATGGAGCAGAAAGCCATCTGATTTAAATGCATAGGGGTGAAAAGCCATACCTAGGGCATCGCAGGGCCTATAGATTGGGACAAGGAGCCTGGGAGGTGAAGACTGGGACTGGAGGTTGGCGAAAGGCTGAGACTGGGGGAGCAAAGATCTGAGAGCTGGAGATGGAAATGGCCCAGGAAGAGAATTAGCCATGGGGTCAGAAGGAAACTCCGACTAGGGAAGGATCTGACGGGCAAAACAGGGAATGGCAGGGCCAAGAGAGGACAGGGAACTGAGAGCCAAGAGGGAGGGGGGAAGAAGGTGCAGGCAGGGGAGACACGGAGCTGAAGGATGGAAGGAGAATTGTGACTGGCTGGACAAAGAGACTGGGACAAGGAGCTGGGGAAGGCAAGGACAGTGAGATGGAATGAGAAGCCCGTGGAGAGAGACTGGGGCTGGAAGCCATTGAGATGGGAAACATGGGTGTGGATGGTGACTGGAGACCAGGGGGCATGGAAGAGAGATAAAGAGGCTGATGAAGCATTGGAGAAGAGATCTTGGACTGGCCTGGCAAGAGTACTGGGGATAAGGAGCTTGGAGTAGGGGGAGAACTCAATATGCCAGCAAGGAGACTGGGAATGGGACAGACAGGGACCGGGGCAGGAAGCCTGACTAGTGGAGACTGACACTCACTAACATGGGCAATGGGTATAACAGTCCCAAGTCAAGCACTTCAAAGCTAGAAATACCAGGATTCAGGGACTCCAGTCAACCTCAATGCGGACCCCTTGTGCAAACACCACCCTGGAAAAGCTGGGTGCCCAGAAAATGAGGAACATACAATTAACAGCCACCTATCGAAATTAGGTTAAATACTTGACCTAGAGTTACAAATAGACTCTGTGGCAGAAGCAGGCATAGAATCCAGCTCTCCAGGGCTATGTTCAACTGCATTAGCAATGAGGTCCTCCTTTCAATTGTGACAAATGAGGTGGGGTTCCCACAGGCAGCAGTCTCCTCTGCCACACAACTCTGACTCATTCCCAGAGGGCAGTACATCCTTAACACACTTGTGTGTAATTTCCCCCACAGTAAATAAATAAATAGTAGAAACCCAGGCTAAACAGAAATTCCCTTGAATGGAACCACATTGACTCTCGATGGCTCATCAGCAGGGTAGCCTGATCTGGTAGCAGAAGTAGGCTATTATCCTCTGTATGGCACTACCATGAGAGAGGCATGAAGCATGCACTCTGTCAGTGAGTTTTGCAGCTCCCTGGAGGCAGAAAAAGAAAGCCGTGACTCAAGAATACTGGGGTTGAAATCCAGGCTTTGGAAAAGACTATACACACAGAGGCTATGTCTACACAGCAGCATTATTTCAAAATACTGGACGTTATTCTGAAATAACAAAGAGCGTGTCCAAACAGCAAGCCATTATTTCAAAATAATGTCAAGCTGGAGGACTTCTCACTCTGACTCCCGGTAACTTTCATTTTACAAGGAGTAAGGGAAGTCGAAGGAAGAGTGATCTTCCTTTGACTTCCTGCTGTGTAGACAGCGCCAAAAGCCGAGTTAAGGTATTTTGACTTCAACTATGCAATTTGACATAGTTGAAATCCATATCTTGAGTTTTGCCCTGCTGCATAGATGTGCCCAGAGTGTTTTCCTTTGACCCTGCTACCTGGCTTCTTTTGTGTATGTTCTTATTTCTACCCTTTTCCCTCCCCAAACTGTCATCTGTTGTCCCTGACCCACCTGCTCTTAGTTTTCTCCATTCTTTTCCCATGAGGCTGTTCCCCTAGCTTGTCCATGTCTCCTTCCCCTCAAAGCTACCCTTGCATGGACATTTTCTGCTCCAATACTTGAAGTATGGCAAACTTACAAGCATTTGAATGCAGGATCTTATAACAGAAAGAGTTAATCAGCCTTGACTATAAGCAGCACTGACAATCTGACCTAAGATGTTCAATAAAGGTCCTAATCTAAACCAGGATTTTGGAATTACCGAGGAAGAAACGACTCTCTAGGTTTTACACGGGAATTGGCACGAGAGAGGACACACCCAGCCACATGAACATGTATCCAGTGAAGGAACTGCTTCTTTACTTTCAAATGGTATCTTAATAGGTTTAGTTTAAGGCTCCCAGAAACTACGGCGGTACAAGGTGAGATATACTGAGCAAAAAGGAAAAAGAATTTCAGGTCAATTCTGAGAGACACACAAAACTCCAATGGGAATTTCTGAAGGACTGTCACATCTAACAACCAGAAGCCCCCGAACTATTAAATCCCATATAATAATCCATCACCATGATGATCACAAGAAAATCTCAGTGTGCAGTTCCAGGTATCTTATCTGCCTCAGCATGTCTATTTGCAAGACTTTGGGCACTAGAAGAAGGTTAACTATGGAGAACTGAAATTTCACAGTTTTTGGAACCAAAAATATACTGAATCAAGACAACAACTCATCAAGGATGAAATTCAGCCAATGATGGATGGCCCGCATGAGTCCCTCCATGACAGAAATATTGTAAGTTAAGCTAAACAGGATTCTGCCCCCGCTAAAGATAATGGCCAAACTTTTACAGATTTCAAGGGATGCATCACTGGATTTTAAGACTTTACTGGCAGTTACTCTCCTAAGATTTTCAAAGGTGCATAAGGGATTTAGGAGCCCAATTCGCATGCAGTTTAGACTCTCTTAAGACCCTTCAAAGAGTTCAACTTCTGTATTTGTTCTGTAAAGCACCAGGCACATTTAGGGAGTTATTATTAAAATAAAAATCTGAATGGGGGTAGTGGTGAAGGCAGACCTTTCAAAAGGTTTGTCTTGTTTTTGCATGGCCTCTGCACTTCCAGGTTCTGACCAGATAAGAAGCCCTGAGTTACCCTATTACAGGCTCTGCTGACAAATTTCTAGCTAAGCCCCCTCAGTATAAAGTAGAAGAAATCCCATAAGAAATGCATTCTCTTTGTGATACCCCACCCAGTTTTACAGAACCATGTGTGTAGAGAATATGTCTACTCTTCCTGAAGAGTGGGATTCTCTGATCCAAATTTCCTTGAATTATTTTGGGCTCAACTGTTGCTAATTTACAAGTTTTATTTTTTTTCTCCTTATCTGCAAAATCTGATCCAGTGGCACAGAAATTGGGAGGGGTTTTTTTTTTTGAGGGGGGGGTTGCCCTTTATCTAATTCTAACACACAACATGAAATGTCCTGCTTATTTATCCAAAAAGAACCTTTGCTGTCTTTTGGGTACAATGCATGTTCTGTTTATTCCCTCTGGATAATCTTTAACTTTTCATCTGTTATTTGTTCTGGGGGCAGTGGGACAGATTGTTTTTCCTAGTTACTCTTCCTTTCCTGTTCTTTCAGTTAATTGGGGGTTACATTCTTCCAGTTATTAATCTGGTTGCCCAGTATCCAGAAAGGAATGACCTTTTATCAGACCCTATGGTTCAGGTTGGACTGGCTGCTTCATTTACATCTTATAATAAGTTTGTTATGATGCCTTCAAAGGATTTGCCTCAATGAAACATAGTCCTGTGATGGGGACATCTGTTCTAAGAGTCTCAAGATGGTATGGGTTCTTCTGGATTCCCCCACTGCCAATGGATACACAAAGTAGTTCAAAATGTCCTCTTCCACCTTTGGCTGTCCAAGAGATTGACCCATCCCAACAGATTCCAACTTGGCTACTGTGTCCCATGCATTTGTGACCTATGACTTGACCATTGCAGTGCAATGGAAGAGGAAGGAACCACTGACTCTGGAAAAACTCTAGTTGGTTCAGGATGCAGAGGGCCATTTACTAAGCAAAACAAGTTTCCAAGCGCATTTCATTCCAGTGCTCCACTCTGCATTTTCTCCCTATTGAATACAAAGGCATGTTCAATGTTATGGTACAGCTGTTCAAAGCCCAGCCCAGGACTGGCCTGAGCTACCTATGTCAGCAATTCTCAGTCTGTGAATATGGTCTCTGATGAGAGACCTGTTCATCAAGGACTAGTCAGTCTCATCACTGAAACTAATGAATGAATGAGACAGAGCTTTCTCCACACCTGCGGAACTCACTTCTGCAAGGGATCACAATGATCACCAAATCTCACTACCTCCAGAGCAAAATGCAAAGCTCATTTCTTTAGACCCTACTTTCCAGCAATAAAATAAAAAAGGAAAGTGACATAAAAGCACCATTCAAAAATAATTTACTCCTAAGAGGAAGTTGGGGGAATGGAAGAGCATGTGAGAAGACCAGAGATCCTGAGTCTAATTTGAGGTTGTCAAATCAGAATGGTAACGTTTTGTGCCCAGCTGCACTCAGTTTGCCCTGGTGTAAATGACAGCAGATTGTGCAGGGCAATAGACAGAGTGTCTCCCCACTGTTTACAGCATTGAACATTTGTAAAATGCCTGGAGCATTTCATCAGACAGAGTGAGAGAAAAATGCTTATTGATAAGAGCCTTATCAATTATTTGAATAAAAAATTAAATACATTCAGGTATAACTGATTACTATTGCAGGCTCAAACTACCAGGTACAGAGGATTGTGGTCCTAGACTTTTGGTTTAAACCTGTTACGGAGAAGTAGGAATAAAGCCAGCTGCAGAGTTTGGATCTGGCTCCATGAACCTCCCAAACTCAAGGGGTATTCAGAGTGGGGTGGGGTTGACTCAGACCCTATTAATTATCAGATTTGCGCCTCTAGAGAAAGGCAGTTCCTTCAGAAAGAATGGTTCAATATTATGAGTTGAGCCCGCTTTCTATAAATAGAGATGTACAACGATTATCACTGGAATTAATTCAAGGAAATTCAAAAGAAGATGAGTAATGAATGAGGCTGACATTTATTGGTTATAATTTGAAAGGAGATAAAGATCTCCTTGCTTGCCTTTCGAGGAATCTAGCCCAATGAACCCTAGGGAGAGTACAGACTCAAGAGAACTACTCTCTTGTTGGCCTCAGAGGAGGAGAGCTGTCTGCAACTACCACAATGAGATGAGTAGTGGAGGTGGCCACAACAGATTTAGCAGGAAAAGGAGCAGGGGGTTAGTTATTGCTCTACACCACATACCCTGGCCTGCTTTAGGACTGCTTCAGAGTATTTGTCCTCACCTCCACTCTCCATCCCCAGCACAGGGATAATGTTAGTAAGAGCTTGAAGTCAGATATTGTCCCTTCCAAATTCAGAGATGGCTGCTGGGGTGGGAGGAGGGGAGGAAATTGCAGTTACAACCCCTCTATCATTAGGAGAAACAAATGTGGGGTGGGAGAGGCTATCACCCTGCCTAGCAGCCAGAATACATGGATGTGGAGGTGCAATTCACTTCAGCTGTGTCTACACTAGCAGGTTATTTTGAAATAACTGCCAAAATAACTATTTCAAAAAAACTTATTCCTCTTCACAAGCAGGAGTTATTATTTCAAAATAACAGGCTTGGTAGGGTGGACGCTCACCTTGTTATTTCAAAATAACTCCCCACTGTAGACATGCCCTAAAGCATGGCACTTTGCCTGCTCCCCGCCTCCCCCCATGAGAGGTGACAGTTTCCAATTGCTTCCATAGACACCCAAGCAAAGAGATGCCTTGAGGCCTGTAAAAGCAACTGGAGATAAAGTAGAGATAAACTTGGGCTGCTGACATAAAGTGGAGGGAGGATGAGAGGAAATGGACATTGCTCTCAGTGACCACAGCTGTCCTTAGGTGAGGAATGTCCATGCAAACACTGGAGAGGGAAAGCAGAACAGAGAAAAAGTAGGCATATGCAAAAAAAAGGACCACATGACAGGGAAGTATGTGCACAAGTAGGGGGAGGAGGACTAAGCATCTGGGATGCATATGCAAGGGAGCAGGGGGAGAGCAAGGGACAGAGAAGATGGAAAGATGAGATGAAATGAAGAACAGAAGGAGACAGTGTGATTTAACTTCATTCAGAAAGGACAAAATCCTTGGTGCACTAAAGGAAGCTAAAAATGCAACATTTTCTTAATGTTGTTTTTCCATGCAAGCAATCACTGTAGGTTGCTACATGTCTGAAGCATGACCACAGATGGGAAGGGAAGTGGCTGGTGTGACAGCAAATGGAAGGGAAATCTCCATGATGCCAATGCTCTGTTAAGGTGTGGGCCATACTAAGAGCAAGTCCAATAAACCTTGAAGTAGGAGGACAAGAGATGGGTTGTGTAAGGCAACCCAAACAGGTGAGAAACACCTTAAGGTTCCACAAATGATCTAGAATGGAGAGTAAAATCCTTTGGCTATTTATAGCACCTTCCATTTTAAGGGTCTCAAAATATTTTACAAATGTTAACTAAACTAGTCGCAACACCGCAGCTGGGGCGAGCCACAGGAAGGACTCTCTCAGAGACAGATACTGAGATGCAAAATACCTGACTTCGGCTCAAGTCAAACAGCAGGATACTGGCAGAACTGAGACTCGAGCCCATTTCTACTGATGCTCATTTCTGGGCATTAAGCACTAAGCTCTACAGTGATGAGCACAGGCCTGCAGGAGTTCTGAGAGCATATAGGCTCTCTCAGGGTTCTCAGGAGGACTCCTGCGGTAACATATGAAATGAATGTGCAGGATTGGAGTTCGGACCGTAGTTGAAGGGGATTAAATGTTGGGTTTCTTTAAATTTGATCCCATAATACTCCACAGTTTCCCAACCCTTCTTCACAGTAAAACCCCACTCCATACCAACAGAGATGACACAGCACCCTCCACAGGCCTTCCTTATTGTGACACTATCCTGTGCTGAGTCATGGGCCACAGCAGCTACATTAGAATATGCACCCTGGGACTTCACTGCTCGGAAGTGCCAGAGTGTGCACTGTCTGCCAAATCCCCCGAGGAGGATACATAATCTCACTGAAAAGGGAAGAACCAGGCAACACATTCCCAGGTATCCCTGAGCACAGAGCACGGAATAAACAAGCTCTAACACAGAGATGGTGGCAGCACAGAGGCAGCAGCAGCTTGGGCCTGTGACCAGATCCATTATCCATTCTGAAATCCAGGTAAGGTGCAGATAAAGCCTGGAGGGATTTGAGAGAAGCATGAGGTTCATAAGGTGCAGGAAGTCACTGGGCTGAGGGGACAGTGACAGAGTTAAAGAGGGATACAATGGGGAAGAAAGCACGACTGTTGCTCAAGTTATGCACACCCAGCCAGCATGAAGCAGGCTGAAGCCTAAGGTTACATGCACCCTTTGGCTACGTCTACACTGGCATGAATTTCCGGAACTGCTTAAAACGGAATACTATTCCGTTTTCAGTTTTTCCGGAAAACGAGCATCTACATTGGCAGGCTGCTTTTCCGGAAAAGCCCTTTTCCGGAAAAGCGTCTGTGGCCAATGTAGACGCGCTTTTCCGGAAAAGAGCCCCGGTCGCCATTTTTGCAATCGGGGCTTTTTTCCGGAAAAGACTACTGGGCTGTCTACACTGGCCCTTTTCCAGAACAGTGTTCCGGAATAAGGACTTATGCCCGAGCGGGAGCAGAATAGTTTTTCCGGAATAGCAGCTGATTTTGTACAGTAGAGCATCGTTGCTTTTCCGGAAATTCAAGGGCTAGTGTAGACAGCTCGCAGCTTATTCCGGAAAAGTGGCTGATTTTCCGGAATAAGTGGCCCAGTGTAGACACAGCCTTTAAGTTTGGGTCCAGTGTAACCATCAGTTTACACACCATTTCAGCATGGGGAAGGCAGCGTCCTCAGGCTCTGCAGGGCCTCAGCTTGAAACCCACTCAGCCCTTAGATAAGACACTCGGTCAGCCTGGGTTGGCAGAGCCTTCAGGTTACATACAACCTCAGAATGTCCCAGCCTGCAGGTTAAACACACCATTCCAGGCTGGGACAGCCAGAGCCTATAGGTTGCAGCTGTGGCCAGCTGGGAATCCCCTCTCTATAGGGGGAATGTGTGATGTAGTGGCATGGCCAAAAGAAAGTCAGTCAAACTAAACTATGGAGTCATTTCAACCATGCTATTTCCAGGTCCGGGAATGGCCCAATGAATCCATTGGCAGGATGCACTTAGAGCAGCCCTGAGGTTATTCTCATAAGATGGAATTTAACATGCCTCCTTTAGCACAGCTCAGCTAAAACCGCCATGTCAGCATGGAAGCCCCAAGTTTTATACAGCATGTTCTGCAGACCCGCATTTGGTTGAAAACATGCTGTCAGCATGAGACAGGCAGCCATCCAGGTGTAACCGCACACATGACAGCTTATCAGGGCGACACAAGTGTTGCCCTCGGTTAAGTCACACCTCATCATAGGAGATAGTGGAGCCCTGTGGTTACAGGGCCTGCCTCCGCATGGGACAGATGCGACCATCAGGTTTTAAGGCTCTCAAATTATTCCAACCCTCTCAGCATGAGACAGAAAGCCCTCGGTTGTATACACCCTCTCAATGAGACACTAGGAGTCTTCAGGCTATACACATCCTCTCAACGTCAGGCGACAGGGCTCTTATAGCCATCTATGAATATAGTTTGCAGGTGCTAATAGGAGGTCTTTTTCATCCGGTTGTGGGCTGGCTAAATGTTCTTTCCTCTATTATGGCCTCCATGCACTTGTCAGTGGTGACAGGAAACTTAGATTGGCAGTTAGATTGGTATCTCTCCCACTAAGCATTATGAGTGTATTTTCCCCTTGGGAAAATAACTGCCTGCAATTAATTCCCCAAGGAAGCTCACACGTGCCATCCAGAGTGCTTATATTACATGATTTAGGAGAAATCAATTTATCTAAGAGTAAAGAGCCCACTGAAGGCAGCATAGGATGAGGTAGGGAAGAGTGGGATGGGTATTTCTGCAGAGACTTTCATTTTAAAAGAAATCCCCAACAGCCACAGACATTATCCAAGGAAGGAAAATCAGAGCTGGGAGAACTTTAAGCAACTAATAATTTCACATGCAGAAATCAGTTACCAAAAGAAACAAGAGCCAGACCTTTAGCTAGTATAAATCGGCATCTCTTCGTTACAGCCAGCAGCTCTACAAGTTACATCAACTGGCAGCCTGCCTGAAAAGCCCTTTTAAGCAGGAAAAATGCTTCTCTCTTTCTGTGCTGGCATTTAAAGGTACAAACGTGTCTTTCAAGTTTTGCAGCATCTGCATCATGCGGCATAATTAAGTTATTCTAAATGAGGTCTGAGACATTTTAATATCCTGAAGCCATAAAATCTCAGGTTGATGTTCATTCCTCTCTCTCTGTCTTTTCCCCTCTCCCACTTCACTTCTCTGGTTCCCAGCATGACAGACAACCATGCTGGTTGGCTACAATTGCTGAAACAGTTCCCTAATGCTTGCTTCCTCTCCAGTTGTATTAAACTGCATCTTTATAGATACAATCCTGTTTATTCATGCTGCTCATGTGGAAGAGGAAAGAAATGCAGACTCTCTTCCTCCTCCCCCTCCTCCTTCTGCCTTTCATTTCATGGGTGTGGCAGGGTTCAAACCTTTGCAGTCTCCCTCAGGCACAAGTGTGAGGAACGGAGGACTGTACTGGAGGGAAAGCTATAAAACATGTCTGGCAATGAATGAAAATCATTTCACCCACAAGTGAGAAACCAGCTTCTGAGTTATCATTGAATCACTCTTGCAATCTAGTAGTGAGCACTTGCCCTGGTAATAGCTATTCATTCTAATGTAGGTATATGGAATACTCTTCTATTGATCTATCTATGCATGCTATGCTAACAAAAGCTCCAGCAAATAGCACAGTATGATTCCAAATAGTATTAAATAAACTTTAAGGCATACTTGCAAGGTTCTTCAGCCCAGCCTCTCATTTTGCATCAGTTTAGCTCAAACATGTTGTGGGTATAAATTCACAGGTGCAATCATTTGGTGCAGATGAAAGAATTTACACATTAAGATTTCTCATTTGCAGGTGCAGCCAGTCAGCTACTTAGTGCTTTATGCTGCCATTTCCAGCCACAAATATATATGTACATGTGCACACACTTTCTCTACCGGTGTGTATGTACATATACACACTTACTCCTGTAATTTTTTATATATTTAAAGAAATTTCTCTGAATGTGTATTTCTAATTTCAGCACATTGCTCTTTTACAATCAGAAAGGCAGGGTGATGGGAGCTTTCCCAGAAAAATGCCCTGAGAGAGGAAAGCTATCTTTATTTGGGAAGGAAACTCTTGTTTCCTTATGAAGAACTGATCTGATGCCTTTCCATTTGTGAAAGGTTGAGGTGGGAGAGAAAAAAGCAGGCTTAAAACCCAGAGGCTTGGGGTTTTTTTAGCTCCAAATTAAAGCTTCTTGCAGTGTATCATCACTTCTGCTCTCTGAAGTTTTTCATAGTCAATGTAGCAATTTTTGTGTGTGAATATATATGAATGCATGTATGGGTGTAGGCGTATGAATGGGTGTGTCTGGCTGAGTGAATGTGTGCAGTTGTGCTGAGGCTGGATGTATGTGTGAAGGCAGGGAGGGGAATGAAGGGGTGTGTCTGGGTAGGTAACTGATCTAGGAATCTGTATATGATCATTTATAAATATGATGTAGCAATAATAAAATGGTCAGGAATGATATATATAGATTAAAAGAATGGGTAGAACTGGCTATTAAACAATGTGTGTTAAAAGCCCAGCCTATTAAAGTATGGTGAAAAATACCCTGTGTGGGTCTTTCCAGCCTATTGCCTCAAAAAAAAAAAAAAAAAAAAAAAAAAAAACCCCAACAACCAACCAACCAGACTGCTATTATATTTTAAAATTTGCTGTGCTTCTCCACCCACTGCTCTGTCATTCTGCCTTCCTTCTCCTCTCTTTTCATCCCACATTGGCCAACTAAATGTGCTCTGCTGGCTGATTGCAATGTGTTCACTATCCCATCCTTTTCCAGGTTTTAATAACTGTATCATTAATTGTAGAGCATCTGAAACTTGCATAGGGAAAAATATAAAATGCTGGGTCTCTTTCTATCCCATTCACCTGCCCCATCCTATTATTCTACAATATGAATCCTGGGCTTGGGAACACCCACGAGGTGCACAAATGCACCTTTACTTTGATTTTAATTAAATACTACAGTATTCTAAAGTAATTGTCCAAATCTCTACAGCTTCCAGCTGTGGGTTGGGCTGTCACTAAAGAATATTGCAGTAATATACACTGTAAGGCACCTAGAATGCAGGTCCACTTGCGGCTCTGTAGTTACACGACTGAGATGAGATTTGCCCTTAAAGCTGGAATCCCACCCCTTTGATATTATCCATATAAATAAAGTTCTCATAATACCTTTTAAATGCACCAAGGTACAAATCTGAAGTCAAAGGAGTTAAACCAAGGTAACTGAGAGATTTTGGCTTTCAAGTGAACAGTTTGAAATGGAAAGGGCATGGCTGAGGGGGAAATGAGCTAACTAGCTTTTCTAATTCATTATTATTTTGGGCTTGTCATTTTTTATAGTTAAAAATTAGCCGTATCCTAGCCATTCTTGCGACCCTCTACAAGGAATGCTAGGAGGTACCAGTAGAGAGAACAAACTGGTTTCCAACAGGTTCATACTGTCTCTCGCATCCCATCGGAGCTCAGAGCTAATAGAGGCGTGGTCCTCTGTCTCTTTACCAGCTGGTGCACAGTTGTCTAACTGGTCGTACTATGAAAGGGATTGTAAAGAGGGCTGGGTTTTTTTCTGCTGACTTCATGGCCAATTAGTTTTGCTATTAATTAATTGCACTTGATATTATTAAAACAAAGAAAAGCAAAGAAAGAAATTACCAATTGTATTTTTGCTCACACTATTTTAACCACACTGAAAAGAAAAAAATGCATCTGTCCCCCTTGCCATCTCAAAGCACATGCCCAGATAACAGCTTTCATCTGTCAGAGCAAAGAGCAATAGAGAGCCAGCATCCTGATCATGGATCAGGGTTCACCAAGAATCTTTTTATATTTATTTATTTTGGCATAAAATGAAGAATTGCTTCCCCCATCTTTGAGGTAGAACCACCTCTCATCACATTTCCCTCCTCCCCCTTCCACATCCACACCCTCAGAATCAGAGACAGAAAACCCTATGCAATGCATCTGCCCACAGTTTAAAAAAAGGGAGGGGGATCCTTGTTTTTCCCCAAACATGAAGATAGGCCACCCTCTCCCCACATCACCAGCTGCAGAAAGACAAACAGGCATCAGGAAGGGTGTGAAAAGAACCTTCAGTTGCAAGATGCTAAAGAATTGCAAAGAAGACATCTGCTTAGATGCAGTTAAAAATTCCTCCCCCCGCCCCTTATACACACACACACACCCCCCAACAGCCTGAGAATCTCTCCACAGAAAGAAATATAAAATTTTCAGATCTACCTGTTTTGTTCTTCTCATACAGCACAGCATGATTGTATTGTCCCCTTCCTTCCTTCTTCTTCCTTCCTTCTCCTCTCTTCTTTTTCCTCCTCTCTCTCTTATCTCTCCCCCCCACCCTCTCCACTCCCTCCCTCCCTTTCTCTCTCACTCACACACACACATACACACACATATACACACACACACACACACACCAGGGCAGTTAGCTGCAACTGTAAGGTCCACAGCTATTGCTCATCACACATGCACACTCTGGCTGTCTCTCTCTTTCTCTCCCCCTCCCTGCCTTCCTCTCTCTCTGTATCTTTCCCAGAATTGTTCACTAGCTCTCAATGACTAGTCACCTCCCCACCCCACCCCCCACTACAATCCAGGCAGCCACCCCCTCCCAGTCCCCTGCCAGACTCATGAATATTTAAACATCTCCAATCTGGACCCAATTACCCAACGACTTTCCCACTGTACTGAGACAAGCAGGAAAGGGAACATTACAGATTGCTGAGGGGGTGGGGTGAGGTGTGTCTGCGGGGGCTTGGGAATGGGGAGTGGATGAGGGCTTACATTTTTCTGACACTCTTTTCCCATTCACACGGGAGTAGTTAAGCAGAGAGCACAGGGCCCCAGCCAAGGAAGGATTTGTGTGTTAAGAAAGCTAGTGGAGTTATTTCCACAGCATTTCCTGCACGGATGACAAGCTGTAGGTGGGAGCTGTGGTACCTGGAGAATAACAATATATGTTCAAATGTCTGTGGATCGTCTCCCCTCCCCCTCACATGCACACTCTAAAAAAGATAGGCACTTCCACATATGAGCAGATATGCACCTATACCTGCATACATGCCCCAAATGGAAAGGTCCTATGAACTGTAATGGAACATAACTTTTCTGTAGGTTTCTGTGGAACTAAATAGAAAATTAAATTCCTGTCATATACTTAGAGAGGACGGTTTTAGAAGCCACCTATAGAAAGGATGGTGTTCTCTATTGTCTTTCTCTATTGATTTTTAAAATCATTTCTATAGAATCACATTGATTGTTTTTTTTTAATTAATGTCTATACAACTTCCCAATAAGGACACAGGCACAATCACAAATTCACAAACAATAATATACACACAAATGCACCCAAATATAAACCTATCAGATGTTATAACATTGTGCTTTCTCTGAATTTATAGCAAACTGACAATGTCTGATAATATAGAAAAGATAATCTAGGCAATGTATGGAATTCTGCCAAAATATGACAGTGATGAACACGCTAGAAAAGAAAAGATAGATATAATCTTACTAACAAAATTTGGATTAACCCTCTTATTTACTAAGAGACAAACTCCAATCTCTGTTACACCAGTGTAAATCAGGCAGTAACATCACTGAAGTCTGCTTCTGAGCTACTATACTGTTCCGATTCGGATTTGTTGTAAACCATTTTAAAAGCAGAACGTAGCCCCCAAAATTATTAAGGCCTTTGCTTTTTAAATATATGTAAGATGTGGTTACTGGAATATCCTCAGAGCACATTCCCTCATAGTCATTTCAGTTGCTATGACATCACTGTAGTTCCCAGTAGGGCTTTATTGGAAAAAGGAAAGTAAATAGAAAGATTTTGTTTGAAAGCCTATCTGTCTATGTCAGTGTATGTCATTTAGGGGAACTTCCTCGCATGGTACAACTGGAGCAGTGTTAGGTTTGATTTGTGTTCTGGACATATAGCATCATAATGAAATTCACAGACAATACTTTACTGAAAAGAGTTGCAAATACTACCTGACACAGAGGAACAATACATATAGACCAAGGCTGTGTCTACACTGGCATCCCTTTGGAATAGGCAAGTCCGCGGGGGATTTAAATATCCCCTGCGGTATTTGCATTAACATGGCTGCCGCTTTTTTCCGGCTTGGAGATAAGCCGGAGAAAAGCGCCAGTCTAGACGCTTTTCTGGAGGATCTCTTATTCCTACTTGAGAGTAGGAACCCTACTTTAAAAGTGTTTAGGTGCCTAATTCCTCTTGGGGGTTTAAATGACTTTAAAAATCTGGTCTCATTGAAAGTCAAAAGGACTTGGGTTCTAAGTCTCTTAGGCACATCTGAACATTATCATCTTTAGGCACATAGGAACCAAAGTTTCTAGGCTCTCTAGAGGAGTGACTGGATTAAATTTAAGGCCTCTGAGGTACCAAATGTCAGCCTAGATGATCTAATGGTCCCTTCTGGCCATACACTTTATCAATCTTTTCTGATAAAATGAAGCGAGTTTACAAAGAGGAACAAAAATTGGGGGGAGGGACTGGTAGGTTGGGGTGAGTGATGAAGAAAAATGTAAAAAGCTAAATCTGTGAAGTTTGACCAAATGACAGGTAAGGGGATGGAAGAGCATGACAAAAACACAAGGCCCAAAGACAGAGAAAAATTATTCAATGTGACACCTAACTCTTTCTTTAGTGTGTGTCTCATGTTCACCTCTAAGTGGTCCAGAAAGTACATGACTATTGCATCTAATACCTACTAGAATTACTCCTTTAATTCAGGTGGAAAAGCTCCATGCTTTTAAGGGCCCAGGTTCAGACCCCAGCGATGATATATTGGTGGTTTTCACATGATACTCTGAGGCCTGGTCTACAGTAGGACTTTAAATCGCCCCATACAGTTGAATTTCTAAGTGACGCATCCACACTACCAATCCTGTTGTACTGCCCTTAGAGGTCTCTGATGTCAATTTCTGTACACCTGTTTTTCACCAGGAGTAAAGCTATTCCCGACCTTGCATAGTCGAAGTAACACTAGTATAGGTACAGTGTTGCTGGAAATTCAGTACTATTGGCCTCCAGGAGGCCTCCTGCAGCTGTCCCTTCTGACCATTCTGGCCACAACTTCCATCTCTACTGCTCTCTTGCTGAGCTCAAAAAAGCCCTGGGAACAGTAAAATGGCCTGTCCCACATGGCCAGCATTGCAAGTGAGCAGCACATCATGACAAATGAGGAGATGAGTTCCAACATTCTGTTGGACACTCTGACAGCTGTGAGCGCTTCTGCTTCATTGGCCTCCACTTCCCAGGGGTGCAGAAGAGCACCAGCCTGGAGCACCCAGGAAATCTTGAACCTCATCAAGGTTTGGGGAGATGAAGCCCTCCTGCACAAGCTCAGGATCAGCAAGCAGAATGCCGACACCTATGGCAGGATTGCAACCTGTCTAGCAGTGAAAGGCTATTCCAGGGATGCCCAGCAGTGCAGGGTAAAAATTAAGGAGCACAGGCAGTCATATCAGAAAATGAAGAAGGAGAGCAGACGTTGTGTGGTAACACCACACACCAGCTGCTATTATGACCAGCTGGATGCCACACTTGGTGTGTGTGTGGGGGGGGGGAACAGCTCCCCCTGCATGGTCATCGAGTCCAGACAAGACACACCTGGTATCAGCCTGCAGGAGAGCAGGGTGTCGGAGGGGTCAGAGAAGGAGGAGACAAGTCAGAGCCGACGCCTGAGAGCCAGGAACTCGTCATGATGGTGAAGACAGTCTCCCCACCCAAGACATCTCCCAGCCCATCAACAACCCGAGTGAAGGCACTTCTCATGAGTTCAAAACATTTTCCTAACTACAAATATGTTCAGACAATGGGGAGTGTGGTGCAGCTTAGGGATGTAAGAAAGTAGTTGATTAGTCAACTACTAATCAAGTCGACTACTCACATGTCCCCCTTTCCACTGCCGCTTCTATATCAGAGGCAACCAATGGGGCGGGGTAGGGGACAAAGCAAGAGCAGGTACTGGAGGGACCCGGCTTAAAAACCAGTTCACCACTCGAAACCATCTCCACAGTGGGGGTGGCAGGGGAGGCAGAGGCAAAACAGGTCCCAAATGAAAGCCAATGACACGCTGACCATAACAATCATTCTGAAATGTATGTAAGGGTGCTATGTATGGGGTATCTGTGCATCTGTACCAGAAAGTTATGCTCCTAAATATATAAAGTTAAAAGCAGGTCACTAAAAGAAAGTGACATGCTGTAGACTAGATGCACCAGACTAGGGATAGGAGATGTTTCTGTCTTTCTGCATCAGGATGTAAATTAAGTACTGTACGTTAACACAATAGATGCCTATTTATATACCAAGTCAAATGTGAACAAAGTGATGTGAAATCAATAGGAAAGGAGCACGCAGGAAAAAAAAAGCCACAGGGGCTTGTGCTGTCTCTGAGTAAAGGTAATTCACTTTGGGGATATTTCTAGAAAGAAAATAAAATACCCTTGCACCCTGTTCCGAGGCAGTAAACATATAGTACATTCATATTAATGAAAGCCAGATCTCAGCCAACTTGAGATGAAAATGCTGAAGAGAACTTTGAGTGAGACAAAATTTCTTTAGACAGGAAGTTAACCTGTTAAGTTTACTCTCTAGAAGGCATGTTATTTGATTTTGTCTCATATGTAACCATTTGTTTCCAATATTCTTACTTGTTCCTGGGTTCAATATAAATATACCTTAGTGCTGTGATGTTACCATAGTGCTGGTCCTAAGCAGAATCTTATAAGCTAGTGTATACTGTTCCTTTGGGAAAAGCTGACCTGGTAATTCTCTGAGGCTATGTATACCCTACCAGATTATTTTGAAATAAGCTTATTTCAAAGTATTAACTCCCAAAATAACTATTTTGAAATAAGCTTATTCATCTTCACAAGCAGGGGTTATTATTTCGAAAGAACAGGCTTGATATTTTGAAATAACAAGGTGAGCATCCACACTAAGAAGAGTTATTTCTAAAGAACTCGCCAATGTAGACATGCCCTGAGCATCCAGTGGATCACAAGCTTGGAGGTTGATGCGTGCCTATTACCAACTATACAGAAAGCAAGCTTCAGTTGGTCTGTAAAGGATAAACTCTCCCTTCTCCCCTATTTATTTTGGGTCTGCACATCCTAAACTCAAAACTCCTGTCATCTGAAGAAGTGGGCCAAATAAATAGTCTACATGTAGTCTACATTTTTTGTTAGTCTATAAAGTGCTACCAGACCATTTGTTGTTTTTTAAGTTTATACAGAAAGCATGAGACGTGCAGATACAGGCAGTCCCCGAGTTACACGGATCCGACTTATGTCGGATCCGCACTTACGAACGGGGCTTTCTCGCCCCGGAGCTCGCGGGCAGCGGGACCGCCCAGAGCGCAGCGGTCCCGCCACCTCGACCTCCGGGGCGAGAAAAGCTGCTCCGGGTGCCCCTGGTCTGCTGGGGACCGTCTTCAGCAGACCAGGGACACCTGGAGCAAAGCCGGGGAGGCGGAGGGGTCCCGCACCTCTGAGGCTTTGCTCTGGCAAAGCCGGGGAGGCGCGGGACTCTGCCGCCGCTGCGGCTTTGCTCCCCGTGTCCCTGGTCTGCTGGGGGGGGGGGGGGGGCGCAGCTGGTGGCCCCCAGCAGACCAGGCTTTGGTTGTGGACCCTGGGGTAGAGCAGCTGGGGTGCTGCCGGGTTGGTCCTGCAGGGACCTACCGGGCAGCCCAGCTGTTCTGTCCCAGGCTCGAGATTCAGCCGCTGTTGAAACTGATCAGTGGCTGATTCCAGGAAGCTGAGGGCAGAGCAATTCTGCCTCCAGCTTCCTGTAGTCAGCCCCTGGTCAGTTTCAGCAGCAGCGGCTGAATCTGGAGCCAGTTCCGACTTACATACAAATTCAACTTAAGAACAAACCTATAGTCCCTATCTTGTACGTAACCCGGGGACTGCCTGTACTTTATGGCAGAGACTGGTAGATTCAGGGAGCTCACCCACAGGAAGCACAGAAAAGTCTGCCTCATGCTAAGGGCAGGTAGTGGTGAGATGCCCTCAGTATAGTACTGAGTATAGTTGGGAACTATAAAACCAATTTAGTTAAACCAGTGCAAATCCTGTGTAATGTAAACCACTTCATTTCAATGGAAGAGTGACTTATTGCCGTTTAGATTTAATTTATTCCTGATTCATTTAAAATAAACTAAAATAATCCTGGTTTATACTGGAAACAAAAGACATAAAAAGTGTCCTTGTAAGGTTTTGCACCAGTTTATAGCTGGGTTTGTCTACACAGCAGCCAGAAGTTACATGCACTGGGAGACAAACCCTAAATGGCTTTAAATCCCATCTTTCAATAAACCAGTATATCTCAAAGTGGTCCACAAAACCACTTTGAGAAACCTATTAACTGGCCATGCCTGTTTCTTTGAAATTTAATGTTGATAAATACAAAGTAATGCACATTGGAAAAAATAATCGCAACTATATATACAATATAATGGGGCCTAATTTAGCTATAACTACTCAAGAGAGGGATCTTGGAGTCATTGTGGATACTTCTCTGAAAACATCCACTCAATGTGCCACAGCAATCAAAAAAGCAAATAGAATGTTAGGAATCACTAAAAAAGGGATAGAGAATAAGACAGAGAATATCTTATTACTGCTATATAAAACCATGGTATGCCCACATCTTGAATTATGCATACAGATGTGGTCACTTTATCTCAAAAACGATATATTGGCATTGGAAAAGGTTCAGAAAAAGGCAACAAAAAGGATTAGGGATTTGAAACGGGTCCCATATGAAGAGAGATTTTAAAAACTGGGACTATTCAGCTTACAAAACAGAAGTTTAAAGTGGGATATTATAGAGGACTATAAAATCATGACTGGCGTGGAAAAAGTGAGCAAGGAGAAGTTATTTACTTGCTCCCAAAACATAAGAACTAGGGGTGATCAAATGTAATTAATAGGTAGTAGGTTTAAAACAAACAAAAGGAAGTTTTTCTTCACATAGTGCACAGTCAGCCTGTGGAACTCCTTGAGAGAGGATGTTGTGAAGACCAGGACTTTAACAGGGTTCAAGAAAGAACTAGATAAATTCATGGAGGTTAGGACCATCAATGGCTATTAGCCAGGATGGGTAGGAATGGTGTCCCTAGCCTCTGTTAGAGGTTGGAAATGGGTGACAGGAGAGGGATCACTTGATGATTCCCTGTTCTGTTCAATCCCTCTGGGGTATCTGGCATTGGCCACTGCTTGAAGACAGAATACTGGGCTAGATGGATCTTTGTTATGACTCAGTATGTCCGTTCTTATGTTCAATTACTGGTGCTGCAGCCACGGAATCTCGTGGTTCCTATTGGCTCCATTTCTCCGTCTGCAGCCAAGGGGAGCCACAAGAAGCTGCAGCCTGGCCCACACCTCTTCCTGTGGCTCTCCTTGGCTGCAAACGGCAAAATGGGCACCGGTAAGTAAACAAACCAGCGCAGCCAGTTAACGGGTTTCTCAAAGTGGTTTCTCAGACCACTTTAAGAAACGCTGCAATAAACCAGGGAATCACACCTTTCAATAATTCAGGGAACATACTCATGTAAGCAAGGGATTTAAAGGCTGATTGGCAGACTGCTATAACTCACCCGTACCATTACTGAAGGGTTAGCTGCTTATACTCAGCAACTCATAATATACACCTGTTGCCATTACATTATTCTAGGTAATTTTTGCAGGTGTTTTACATTTGCTCACTATCATTTTTCTCTTTTTCTGAGCCCTGTAGTGGTTGATTCTTGGTAACTAAATAATTAGCACCTGCTGCCAGGGACATCCAGCCTGGCAAGAAAAGGTCCCAATAATATTTTTTTTTTAAATTCTCAAAAACATTCCTGTAACATCTGCGGCTTGCATGTGTGGCACAGAATATATGTCAGTGGGTGTGGGAGACAGATTTTAGCACTCATAGGGATTGACCTACGTAACTTACAACTCATTATTTATTATTATTCTGCCTCAGCCTTCTCAACAATGCAAATGTTTCCTACAATCAAATTTCAGCTTGGTGTAATGCTTAGAAGCCATAATCTGTCAGTAAAATTAAAATCTTGTCTGTTTGTCTATTGTGAATTTAAATGCCATAACAGAAATTGGACCACAGATGTCACGTTCACTATTATTATCAATGTAGCTAGTTAGTGCAGTTGGGTGCAAGCATTTGATATGGGTTCCTGCTTCAAGGACCTCATGATCTATGGCCTTTATCCTGCAATTTTGCAGATTGATCCCTGTGTCTGTGCGGAGCTCCACTGAAGCAGTGGATCAGAGTTTGAGTTCTGGCAAAGCTTTAACACAGTCCTGTGCTCGTACAGCCTTTCCGTAGGCCTCCCTCCCTTTCCCTACTCCTGAAATGGTGTTGAGATTTGCTAACTAAACAGTTCATACAATGAACACTCCAATGTTTTTAACAGTGTTAAATGTATCTTAACAAGTGTTATGACCATCCAGTGAATCCAGAGGAGTGAGGCAGAATGTGGGTTGCATTGGGTTGCAGTAATGGGGTGTGATGGCAGCAGCAGCCTTTGAAATGCATCAAGCTATAGGTATGTAAGTTGTTGCTTTTGAGGGCTAGCAGGACCTTCACAAACAGAGAAATCTTGAATGTTTGCATGAGCCAAATCCATATCTCCAGCAGAATTAGGGGTTAGGGATTTTTATAAACTCTCTTGGGGTATGTCTACACTACCCCGCTAGTTCGAACTAGCGGGGTAATGTATGCATACCGCACTTGCTAATGAAGCCCGGGATTTGAATTTCCCGGGCTTCATTAGCATAAGCGGGGAGCCGCCATTTTTAAATCCCCGCTGCTTCGAACCCCGTGTAGCGCGGCTACACGGGGCTCGAACTAGGTAGTTCGGACTAGGGTCCTATTCCGAACTACCGGTACTCCTCGTGAAACGAGGTGTACCGGTAGTTCGGAATAGGCACCCTAGTCCGAACTACCTAGTTCGAGCCCCGTGTAGCCGCGCTACACGGGGTTCGAAGCAGCGGGGATTTAAAAATGGCGGCTCCCCGCTTATGCTAATGAAGCCCGGGAAATTCAAATCCCGGGCTTCATTAGCAAGTGCGGTATGCATACATTACCCTCCTAGTTCGAACTAGGAGGGTAGTGTAGACATACCCTTGTTGTGGAGAACAGGTGTCCTGCCTCTGTCCTATTTTACGTTAGATGAGAGTGGAAGCCCCATGTTCACCAAATATGGCATGTATTTTCCATTAACTTTACTGATAGTTGGGATTTCTTCTTGGAAAAAGGGGAAACTCTGCCCCTCCCACTCCCCCAAATCCTCAAACTTCCTGTCATAGTTTTAGAATACCCAGGGTCCTTCAGATTTGGGCACAGTGGTGGAGAATCAAATAAAGGGTGGGATGAACTATCCAGTTCACGAAGAGTTGCTCAGGCCAAGGTCCAGGCTCAGATCTGAAGATGGCCAATGGCCTGGGCTTGGACTTGATACAGCTAACAGCTTATGCAATTTCTTTTGTTTTTTCTTGATTGAATCACAATAGGAAGCAGAAAGTAGGCTCATTCTCGCTTTCAATCCAGCCCTGACACAGAACTGTATGGGATGTGAAGAAAGGGACTGAAATCCCTTGAAACATGAATGGTTCTTGATTTGGCCTATGAACATTGTATTCAATCTGAAAATTCATAGGAAAGGTTTCCTGGGAACCATAAACCTGCCCTTCCCCCTCTTTCCTCTCACCAACATGACCATGCCCTTGTATTTATAGGGGCATGACAGCACATGGCCCTGGAGATCCTACAATGTTCTTTCATGAAGCCGCTGCTATTCAGTGAATGTCACTATAGTGGTCAGAAATAACCCTGCAAGACAGATGGAATTTTAAATGACCAGGACAGTATATATGCATCTAAAATTACAGAAGCAGGGCCAGCTTAGACCCTGATCTATGGTTTATCTGTATCAAGTTTCTGGCTGATCAGTATTTGCCCTCTGGATAGTGCTTAATCCCACAATGTTTAATACCTGGAAGACTTGCTAGTTTCCAACGTCTTTGTGAAGACAATGGGGAGCAGGATTGGTTTCTGGGTGAGTCTTGGGGCAGGTTCTATTCCATTCAGGTTCCTTTACAGCCCACATCACAATAGTATTTGGGTACCAACCAGAACTGCCATAAGTGACAGATTTAACATCTCTCATGTATACATTGTAGCAAGACACTTGTGAGAAGCCAGCCCTGCTATAGTCCTACTAAGAACTTTTCTATCACCCTTCTATCTGTGCTGTCAACAAGTCCAGCATCCCCCATCCTCCTGCCCTTCAGCCCTCAGGCCTACTGCCCTCTGTCTAGGTGTTGAGGAAAAGCATAGCATGAGCTGTGGTCATGGAGGGAGAAAAAGTATGAAGAAGGCAGTGGGATACAGCAGGTAAGCGAGGCCCAGTATCAGAGAGGACAGGAAATTTTCTACCTACTCAGGTGGTGGTAGGAGGAATCTGGTGCTCAGCAAAAGAGGTTTGGGTGGGGGAACAGTCTTCCAGAGCTTGAGAGAGAGGAGGAGGAGGAGGAGGAGATTATGTATTTATCTCCTACAGCAGAGAGAATAAGTACAGTCAGGTCTTGGCCTTTTTATGTTTTCTGTGGTGTGTTCATCTCAGAGTGGGAGAGATGGACATTTATTTTAAAAAGCAGATTCTGTAAACCAAAATACACAGCGTGCACCTGTCCTGCCATCCTCTATCCATTGACTCTCATGAAAGGGAAGCACTGGTGAGAAAAGTGCCATCTTTGTATTATATTATATTGTATTGTTCAGTGAAAAATGATGAATTTGATAATCTGCTTACCTGATGTTGTGTGGTCATGCAATGAAAGATCCCATTATTGTGAATATGTGCAAAATGGCAGAGCTATAGCTGCTGTCAGATCCTGATTCTGCTTTCAGGGTGGTAGTTACTTGGATTTTGCATAGAATTTCCTTGAATTTTGTTTGATTTTTTTCTGTGAAAAAAGACAAAAGATATCTGTGTCATCATCAGATACATCTCAGGGATACCTATAACACAAAGCTAAGAAGGAAGTGCTCTTTTTATTCAATAGCAGTTCCAGCTAAGGCCAAAATCTTTAAATGAGATTAGCCTCCTATCTAGAGAGAAAAGGCTAAAAAGTGACCAGAGAAAACAAGAAGTTGTGATAAGACAATTCCAAGCCCAAAAAAGTCTCAGTTCTACAGAGCACCAGGTTCTTACAGCACTCCGAACAGATGCGTAGTTTGTAATAGCATGTGTTGACTAAAGTAGTATGGTGGCCTTTCTTGTTGAAGTATATGGCTACTGTTTAGAGTTTGTGAAAATAGCCATTCATTCAAGGAAGCACATATGTCTCTCTAAGATAGTTACACCATTAGCTTTAAAACTCTACATAGTGCTGCGCTGGTGACAAAAGAGGGTTGTTACAGTGTGGAGGGCAGGACACATCTTAGACTATCCGCTATTTAACAGTTATATAAATGTGCTGTGGGGAGCTGCGAAAGCACTTCTACCCTTTTCCAATGTCATTTCAAATAGTGCTATTATATTTGAATTTGGGATCTATTCCTGACTGCTTCTATGACCTTGCGCAACTTAATTTTTCTTCTTCCCCTTTCTGTGAAATGGGGATAATAATTTAGGTGGTAAGCTTGGTCATTTTGAAACCATATGAGGCAAAGACTATGTTTCTCATTAAGGGCTGAATACATTCCAGGTCTGAAGTTTCAAGGATGGGCTGTTATTCAATTATCTGAGCACCAAAGGGGAGGGGGGGGAAGCCCCTAAAATGCATTAGGAACAGAACACCTAGATGTTTTGTCCACATTCAAATAATTCAAAGATAGTTTGAACCATTTTTTTTTAAATTAAGCTTTCCAGGATAATTTGATTTTGGGCTCAGATAAAACACGAAGGAAATCCCTGCCAGAAAGGGAATTTTGAAGAAGGTTGTAAGTAACTGGAAAAAAAAAATCAGGATTTTGAATGTTATCACTATCTATCAATCACAATTATACTCAAGGATCTGTATACTTTGAGACAAACTGCACCTAAGTTCTATAGAAAACAGTTGGATGCTATGGGAATTTCAAATAAATGAAAAAAAATAGGCATTAAATAAGAAAATTTGAATAATATAATACATCCAATGACCTCCCTTACTGCTTTTGATATTGAATTCAACTGGTTTTACATTTTCCTCACATTTTCAGTTTTCAGCATGACACAGATTTTAATCTTTATCGGATATAATCATATCATAGAAATTGCCAGGAGTAAATCTAGAGGTTTTACTCCTTATGGTGATTTGGGGGGCAAGCTGAGTTTGTGCGTATTGGCTGGTTATTTTTGTTAAAATAATTGTCAGTGAAAATACTTAATGTTGCTAAGTAAAAGGTTGTTGTTATGTTTCAGCATTAACAACCCACCGAGATGCATGATACAATTCACATCTCTGTTATTACAGGTGTCTGCAGACTCAGAAAGAAGTCTACTGTGGTTTGCACTGTCACATTTTCCAGATTTCTTTTCTTTTCAATTAAGACTAGGACTTTGTGGTTGCTAGCATTCTGCACACCATGAACATGCAATAGTTTAATACAAAAGCACAAGTCCCCTGCCACCTGACCTGAAGGAGTATCTCCTTGAGCTGTAGCAATATTAGAGCTAAGGACACACTTTTGGCCAAGGTTGATTCCACCCAGTAGGATGCATCGGTACTTGCGCACGAGCTAGAAAGTTACAGGTTGATAATTCCTGATTAGAACATCAGAGCCCTACCCTATACTTTGGGCAAATGCAAGTTCTAGAGTCAAGCTCTCATTGCAGCCATTCAAGAAAATCTTCATGTTTCTCTGGCTGAGGCATGGCTCTAGCATCCCCATTGTTTTAAACAGAGGCATGCATTTAGTATAGGATAGCAGCAGCCTCTTATTTATTTCCTCATATTGACTTTACTGTTCTCTCCAATCTACAGGTGCCTTTTTAATTGCAAGCAAGCAGCAAAGAGGCATTGCAAACCAGGCAATTGGCAGGCAACAGAGCAGCCAGAAAAGCAATTGCATAAGGTTTATTACAACAGTCAGATAAGTGATTCATTGGACCCCTCCTTGCAAACCATGTATGATAAATATTAGTTTGAAATTATTCTTGTGGCATAAACTAGCTTGATGGCAATGGTGTCTGCATGTGTAATCTACTGTCTCTCCCTGAAGGAAGATTTTTTCCCCCTCCAACAGCATGGTGCTTGGTTTCAGCTCAATTTACAATCCTCAGCCCTGAGCTATTTCTACAGCCAAACATAGCCCTACTCTGGTATAACAGAATTAGCAAGATTTTCACTCGCTAGTACAGACCTGGCACACTGGCTTCTGCTTTTATAGTCTTGCAGGATAGAGAAGGGAGGTACAAAGAAGATAGGTTAGGATCTGGCGTAAGGAGGTGTGGTGAAGGCAAGGGGCGGGAATCAGAGATATCACCCTTCTCAAGTCCTGCTAGCTGAAAGGGAGGTCAGACAGGCTACGTATTTCAGAGTTAGCAGCTAGTAAGTTTGGAGGGACACAGGTCACAAGTGGCTGTTTCTGTACATTTTGCCTAAAGCCAATACTGAAAATTAGAGAAGGGGAATGAGATTCTCACTTTGTGGGATAATAGCAGTCACTTGCATGAGACGGATAGCAACATTTTATTTGCACAAAACCTTTGCCCCACACTACCCCTAGTGGGGCCAACAGCCACAGCAGGTCCTGGAGCAAGGTGTGTGGAGGAGAGCTCTGTGCCCCTGGAAGGGGTGGGACCTCAGGCAGAAGGGCCAGGCTGGGAACAGCCAGCTCTCAGCACTACCTATACAGCCGTGTGTGTCCCACCAGGCCTTCAGAGCTGCGTGGAGTGGTGGAACGGAGCGCCGGTGGCAATTCAATGGGGGCTGGGGCTCCGGCTGCCATCGCTGTTGCAGTAGCAGTGGCAGCAGTTGGGAACCCCAGGCCCCTTAAAATCTCCAGACCCCGGGGCAATTGTCCCCTTTGCCCCAACCCTGTTGGCAGGCCTGACTGTCCAGCTCCTTCCCCAAAGCCTCACCCCTTCCCCAAGGCCCTGTCTCTGCTCACTCCACCCCCTGCCCTTGTCGCTTGCTCTCCCCAGCCCTCCCCAGCCTCACTCACTCATTTCCATCAGGCTGGCTCAGATGGTTGTGGTGCAGGCAGGGATAAGAACTCTGCTGGGGCAGAGAGTTAATTTGTGAGAGGTGATGAGGGCTCTGACAGGGGGTGCAGACTGTGAGGTGAGGCCAGGGAGGAGGGGTTTGGTGTATGTAAAGAGGGTTTGGGCTGGGGGTGGAGCTGGGGGGTTTAGAGTCCAGGAGGGGGCTCTGGGCTGAGGCAGGGGTTGGGATATGTGAGGAAGTATAGACTTTGGGCTGATGGTGTGGGTTCTGGGGTGGGGCCATAAATGAGGGGTTCAGGCTCCAGAGTCAGGTAGGGGGTTGGAGTGTGGGGAGTATGAGGGTTCTGGCTCTGAGTGCAGGCTCTGGGATGGGAATGGGGATGAGGGATACGAGATGCAGGAGGATACTCCAGGCTGGGAGTTCAGAGGGTGGGAGAGGAATCAGGGGACTAGGCGAAGGGAGGTGTGTCTCAGAAAAAAATGACTTTTGATTAAATATGGAATTTTTTTGGTCAAAATCCATGTATTGAATTTAAGGAAAAAATGTCAGGAAAAACTTTGTGAAAAAGAATTGTCCAGTAAAAAAAACACACCCCATTTTCCCCCTAAAAATAGTTTTGATGGAAAATTCTAAACAGCCCTGTCATTAATTCTTTTTCTCAGTCCATTTTTCAGACCGTAAGAAACATTTCCTCCCACATACTTTTCAGCTACAAGCTTCTCTAGGTATTTATTATTGCAAATCCCCCAGCATCTTATACTGTATATACATAGTATTGTTAGTGTCTGTGGCAGGCCAGTTGTGGTGAGTGCTTCATGGGGTGCTAAGCAAGCATCCTTGACTCCCACTGAGGTCATTGTAAGATGAGTTTTAGCATCTTCCGGAATCAGGCCTTTAGGTGGTAAGCTCATGAGGGTAGGGGACTTGTCTTATGAGCATCTAATACAATGCTCAGCAAATATCTGGAGCTTGACAAATAACATTAGCCCCTTTTGTCTCTTAACTCAATAGAGAAATAAGGAGGAAGAAGTCTGACTAGATTTATCTGCCCACCTGAGATACATTCTGGACTCGCCCTCTATGAGGAATAGAACTTGAATCAGATTTCTGTTTTCACCTTGAATAGTTCTGCTACCAAAAGAAGAAACCTGAATTTGATTTCTTTGTCTACTGGAAAATGGCCATCAGTGAACTCCTTGGGAAGAAAGAAACCTGACCTAGATTTCTCTGCCCTTCTAGAATGGAGTCTTCCATATAACCCTAGAAGGGAAAGAATGAGATGTGGATATATGTTCCCCCATTGGAAATGGAATAGTCTACAGCCTCCTTTTACAGTGGAAGAACCCTTCCCTATGAGATACTTGGGTGTTACAGTACAAAAGAGATCTGGAATGCTGGAGTGTATGTGCACCACAAATAACAGCCTATTTCCTATTCCAGACACAGGAATGCATATGGTGGAAGCATGCTTGGAGTCTTCGACAGGCAGTATTAAACATGCATTGTCTCATGGTTTGGTCACACCATATGCAGCCTGTCTTAGTTTTCCCCTTTTGGACTGTTCAACTAAAATTGCACCCAGGCTTTTCCGTGGTAAAAATACCCACCTTTGGGGACTGGGTTAAGTAATGTAAAATAAATTCCAGGTAAAACTCAAAATCCCCCAAACAAAGTCCATAAACAATAAAGGTTTTTTTTTCCCCTCTTCCCAGGCCTTCTTTGGCAATCCCTACCTGGGTGGAGTCTCTAGCCTGACTGTCTGCTAGGCCCTCATCATGCTCTTCTCTCCTCCCATCTACTCTGATCCTAAGCTTTTCCCCCTTTTGCTGCAGGTGCACGCTGCCCTTTATAGGGCAAACACCTGACCATTCCCAAGTGTCTCTTTTGTGATCAGGAGCAGCTGGCCCCAGACCTTCCAGCCTTCAGGGGCATGCCAGCACATTATACCATCCTAGATGACTGGAGGAGTACAGAAAGGAGTCACAACTCATCTGTCACATTTAACTGGCCAGAATTGGCTGGCATAGGGACTTCCTCTAGGCTCAATTAGGTCCTCTCCTTGGCTTCTTTCTGCATGTCACTGCATTAATGTAGCAGCACTGATCCCAGAACAACATTCTACAAAGATGGTTACAGTTTATAAAAGGAAAAGAAAGCCCTGGCCCCATGGATATTGTAGGGATCAGTTTTTCACATGTAATCCTTTAATTGATCTTTCTGATGAGGAGAATTTGATGCTTAGCTGTACTACCTCCTGGATGAGATTTATGCAAATCTCATTGGGACTAGGTCACACTCATTTGGCGGAAAACAGATCCTGGGAAAGCATCTTTCATGCTTTTCCAGAGAGTTCCTAATTGACCACCATAAAGAGGGAATTGAATTTTGCAGCGATGCCACAGTGGATGTCTCGGAGGCATGGCAGAGGGTATTCTAGTGACATTGCAGCTTACTGTATGATGTCACAGAGACTTGGTGTGAGGAAGAATAGAATGGGGCTACGGCTCCTTTTTTTATAGCAGCATAGACACCAGAGTGCCACAGATATACTACTTGTGGGTCCCTTTGTGGCATTCAGACTTATGCATTACTCCATATCACCCAACTGAAAGTATCTAGTAATATTTTTGATCAGTTCATAGACCCTATTTTCAGATACTTGGAGGTCTCTTCAGAGCAGTTTAAACCCTTAGACTGGCTTAGAGTCCTGTCCTCTCCCATCTCCCGAGATGTGAGTCTCTTCTGAGGCATACAGATCTTCCTGCAGTCCCCATGCACAGATTCTTGGGGAGTCCATTGGAGCACATGGTGCCCAGTGACTGGCTTGCATCCAGACATTCAGGCACCACTTCATAGCATAGGTATTGGTTCTGCCAGACTGTGGAATGAGCCTTGACTATGCCTCTGCTTCTAGTCAGAGCTATGTCAAAGGGGAGTTTGGGTCTTTAGTATATATACAAATAACTGGAGAATGCAGCTTAGTACAACAGTGCAGAGGGGGTACTAAAGATCTTATGAAATATTCCAGTATATTCCATTCAGCTTGTGGGCAAAAATGATCAGAGAGTTTTCTATATTGAGATGTTTTGGGAGGCCTAGTCTTAAATTCATCACCCTTTGCCCTTAGAAGAAACAGTTCTTGTTTGGAAATCCTTCTGGACACTTTACATGCTGTTGGAAGGGACTGCGACTCAGGCTGGGAGAACAAAATGAAAAGGGCTCTTTGAAAAAGGACGCAAACTCCTCTTATCAAAATATTGACAATACTGTACTGTGATGCAGGCAGACGAAGTGCCATCTCATGCCAAGGCCTCTAGGCCTCACTGAACACAAACAAGTGCAAAGCTGGAAACCACTCTGGCTTACCTGTGTGTGTGCATTGTTAAATAAGTATTCAATGTCTAAAGATGAGATTAGCATTTAGATTTCATGAAATGCATGTGAGTTTCATCTCACGTATGCTATCCCATGCTATGAGGTAGTATTTAGGTGTTAACTCCATAAGCCACACCCATCTCCTCCCCCAGGCAAGAGTGAAGAAATACTAATTTTCTACAAGAGATGTCATTTCCTGCCCCACCAAAGAAGGTTCCTAGACACCACACAAGTCAGGGTATGTCTACACTGCCACCCTAGTTCGAACTAGGGTGGCTAATATAGGCATTCGAAGTTGCAAATGAAGCCCGGGATTTAAATATCCCGGGCTTCATTTGCATCTTGCCGGGCCACCATTTTTAAATCCCCCTTAGTGCAGACTCCGTGCCCGCGGCTACACGCGGCACGGAGTAGGTAGTTCGAATTAGGCTCTCTAATTCGAACTACCGTTACTCCTCATGGAATGTTAACACTCACACCAGTGAACCAGTGTAGCCGCGGGCACGGAGTCGCACTAAGGGGGATTTAAATATGGCGGCGCCCGGCAAGATGCAAATAAAGCTTCATTTGCAACTTCGAATGCCTACATTAGCCACCCTAGTTCGAACTGGGGTGGCAGTGTAGACATACCCTCATTGTGGAACATCAGAGGACAAAAGACTATGTTGATCGCTCCTTCCATGCTCATTAGAAGGAGTTACGTAGGTTGACTTATCCCATCGGCTTCAAGTCTGGGAAAAGGCAATAACAATCCCTGACAAGAAGAAACTGAGTCTTTTTATGGTGCTTATCTTGGGTGAGCCCTAGGGGGCACACAGCGTGTTGGAACCTAATGGTATGCCTAAATCAAAGCTGCTGCTGTCAATCTTCCAGCGTTCATATTAGCGAGTCTAGTGAAGACGAGCTAATTCAAACTGAGAGGGGCGCTCCAATCGATGTCGGTAGTCCTGCTTCCACAAGGAAGCAATTAACATAGCTGACGTTGTGTATCTTAATTCGACTTTGGCCCATAGTGTAAACGTATCCGTAGACAGTAACGTGTGTGTGTGTGTACCTGTTTTAACCTTATAAATAACCCTCATTTCTTTTTCCTAGATAACACATCTTTAGTTAATTTATTATGGGATTGGCTATAAGTGTGATCTTTGATATAGGCTCTAAAGTGCAATTGACCTGGAATAAGTGACTAGTTCTTTGAGACTAGGAGTAACCTGAATATGGTTATGATTTATGGTGGAAAGGGCTATTTATTACAATGGCACGCTTATCTGGAAGGCAAGACAGACTAGAGGCCCAAAGGGCCTGTCTGTGATTCCACATTAAGGCTGTTCTAGTGCTTGAGGAGTTTATACTTGACACTTGGTTGGTGAAGTCCGAGTATAGAACTCTCAACCAATTTAGGGTTTGGGCTTTGCTTCTTCACCATTTGCCCTAAGGTTAACACTCACACCAGTGAGCCACTCCATTCAGCTTCACAAATACCTTGGACTTCTGTAGTATTCAACAACCAAATCTTTCATAGATCAATACATGTAGCCTCTTCCCTCCCCCTCCCCCATCCCTCTGAGAGAAGCATAAGCAGGATCTGCATTTTATGAATAAGGAAACCGAGACATTAAGGGTGTGTCTACACAGCACCCTAATCTTGAAATAAGATACGCAATTTGTGCTGTGTAAATTTCGTATCTTATCTCTAATCTATTTTGAAATAGATCTACACAGTACCAAATTTTAAAATAACATGCTATTTTGAGCCATTCCTTATCCCTCATGCAACGAGGTTTACTGTATGGCGAAATAGCACACTCGTTATTTTGAAAAATATTTCAAAATAACGGGTGACTTGTGTAGATGTGGGGCAGCTATTTCAGGATAATGGAGGTATCCCAAAATAGCTGTGCAGTGTAGACATACCCTAAAAGGAGAATGTCTTGTTGATAATGGGCTAGAACCCATGAGTCCCAATTCCGTCTGCTGCCTTTTTGATGAGCCATTGGAGAAACACTCAGCCTGACCTGGAACACTATAATGCCAGACACATAATTGGATTGAGGAAAGGGGAAAAGCAGAGACTACAGTCTTCACTTAGATGTCACTGAGTAAGGGTCTCACGATTGGCCATAAAAGCCTTTCATAACCTTTGCCAGCTCTGTCACTTTGTGCTGATGTAATTAACAAGGCTTCTGGAACTTACGACTCAGTGTCATGGTGTATGTGTGATGAAAACCAGACAAATTAACACTATCTAGCTAAAAATAAAAGTGCGACCTCCAAGGCTGGGCCCATAGTGCATGATGTGAGTGGTGATGTGGGATTGGCAGAACCATACGTCCATCGCAGTTGTCACCACGGCACACCCACGCCAACATCTCCACGGAGACAGAGCACATTTCTAGCTTTTGCATCATCAACTGGTTGCCAGGGAAACAGAAAGATGCAAAAAAAAAAACCTCAATGACATTCAATTTTGTGACAGTCAAGAAACCCCTGAAAGGGATTTAAAAAGCGCCTAGATAGGAAGCGGAAATTGGGCTTCTAATTACAGATTCTCAACCAGCTCCTTTTTATTCCCTGGTTATTCTGTCTGCTCACGTCACTGTCTTCCTGCCTTTCTCTGTCTTCCCAGGCACAAACACCAGACATCACTGAAAAGAGAATGAGAAATAGCTTGCCTGGCGGGAGGGAAGACGGGGTTGGCAGATCAGGGGAGGTGGTTACTCAGTAAAAACAGAGGTGGAAGTCAAGCTCTTGTAGGAAAAGACAGGACAAGGGCTAAATTTACAAAAAGAAAGATACTTGGAAGCAACACAGAGTGGGGGTGCTCACATCTCTGTATGCAGGAGAGAGAGAGAGAGAGAGAGAGCACACACACAATGTTTTAGTATTTGCTGGTGAATATTTGGGTGCGTACTCAAGGGTGTATCAGTGCACTGTGCATGTATGACTATAACCAGAAGTGAATGAATGAGCAAATGCATTGTTGGCAACCCCCAGTGGTTCAAAATTGAGTTGGGCCCCTAAGAAATCACAAAGTTGTCTTAAAAATCATGGGATTTTAAAATAATGCTAATAATAACTGCAGGGTACTTTTTAATTGGCTTCAGATTTTTGAGCAATTCGGGGGTCATATTTTCAAGCTTTTCTCCTCAACCATAAAGACTAGAAACTTGACTACACAGGAAAAAGCCCACAGCAGCTAATGCAGAATAGCTACTTAGAGTGCCTTTGTGTGGTTTAATGTACTCCACTTTGGAAGTGGATTAACCTCCACCACAAAAAATAGCACTTCTGAAATGGAATAAGAATGTTTACATTTAAAGATAGTGTGAAATTGTTTGCTTTTTAAATTTACACCTTAGCCCTCACTTTGTTTCACATATGAAAGCTGAGATTCTTATGTAATCAGCTGACTCCTGGAGCTGAAGCGTTTAAAAAACAACTCCAACAAATATTGTGTGACTCCCAATAAAATCATGCAGTTTTGCAGTCTCTCATGTGTGTGTGAAGAGTGTTTGTGTATAACTAGGTGTGCACATGTGAGTACTTCCAGGCAATTTCAGTTCAATTCAATGACATTTTATTGGCACTATATGCAATGTAAGTGGTGTCAAAATGTATCAGAGACAGATCTCCCTGGTAGCTGCCAGAGATATTTACCATCCACCCAGCACAAGACCACATGCATGTACATTTTGGGGTGTGCATGAGCATGGAGGGAAATGAGTGTTTGAGTATAAGGCCAAATGCACATCTTCCAGAGAATGTGTATTAGTTTCAAATCCACCAGCTGAAAACAAGAGGCAATTACTGTTTAAATCTCTCTCTCTCTCTCTCTCTCTCTCTTCCCCCACCCCTCCAAATCTGGGACTTGCAACTAATCCTTCATCTTCAAAAATTATAGCCTTGTATCGCTGGTATTAAAGGAGATCACCATTAGATCGCACTGGTACTAAATCTCTCATACTCTCTGGGGACTAGCCTCTAGAAGGCAACATTGCTCACTCTCTCACACCTGTCTAATGACAGGGATACCTGGGGAATCAATTTGCCACTGTCCACTCTCCATCTGGCAGTTGCTCAGCCTGTTACCTCAATCACTTGCTCTGTGGTCCCTCTCTTGCTGCAGCACCACCTCTTTGTGGCATCACCCTCTGGGCAAATCAGCATTGTCCTTCCCTCAGCGGCAGATATAGGGCAGGGCGAGCGGGGCGGCTGCCCCGGGTCCCGCTCTTCAATAGGCCTCGCGCATGCACCCCACGCACGCTACTTCCGGTCGGCTGCTGCTGACACGCATACGCAAACTATCTTACCCATTACCAAGATAGCTTCCCCAATTATCACCTCTAATACCATTAGCTCACAGACGTTCCGCTCTCCCCACCTCTAATATCATCAATTCACAGACACTTACCTTCCTTCCTTCCCCCCCCCCCGCATCCCCCTCCTGTTCTGAAATGTGATTTGTCCTTTTCATATTTGTTCATTTTTTAAATTGTATCCTTTGGTATATATGGTTGTGACTACTTTCTTCCACTATTTGATCTGAGGAAGTGGGTCTGGCCCACGAAAGCTCATCACCTAATAAACCATCTTGTTAGTCTTTAAAGTGCTACATTGTCCTGCATTTTGCTTCAGCTACCCCAGACTAACACGGCTACATTTCTATCACTATGCACAAAATTGTGCCTCCCCAGGCCCCGTGACACAGCCCTGGGCCCTGCAAAATTATCCTCTGCCCTGCCTCCTCTTCCAGGGTATTATCAGAGTCTCCTTCCTCAAAGTCTCAGGCATTCTCTCTTTCCACTGTGCTGTCTGCTGTGGCACTCCTTCAGTGCTGGTAGGAGAACTCAGGTCTGCCCTCTACACCCAGTTGCAGTCCAGGGACCCTCAAACCAGCAGTTCAAGTCCATCCTTCCTCAGACCTGCTACTTCCCTGGACTGCTTCCAATTCTGCCTTCCTCCAGGTCCTATTCTCCCCTTTCTATGAAGGAGTGTGACTGCAGCCTCTGCTCTAGCCTCAACTTCTAGGAAGCCCCATCTGTTCCTGCCCAGGTGATCTTCATTCACAATCAGTCTCATTGCCTCTTATCTCCCCCACAGATGCCACTTAAGACTAATTCATCTCTCTTGCCACTTTAACCCCATTGGGGCTGGTGTGGGGTGAACCCCCATCAGAGACTTTTCATACCTAATCACAAAAGTGGTACTGGGGAAAAACAAGGCTGTGGTTGCTTGTGAGACATGCCATTGACTGGCTGGTTGATGACCAGAAGTTGAAAAACCCTTTGTTTTGTGGCTCATCTGAAAGACAACACCTCCAGCAACACTGTGGAGAGGCATTAAGATTAGCATTGAGAAGGAGGAAAGAGCTCTGTCTTCGGACTCACAAAGATCACTTGAGTTTTCTTTTAAGACCATCCTATACTAGCACTCACCAGGTCTCACACTGCTTATTCTTATGGGCTCCATCAGTCTGGTAGCCAGCAATAGTGGTACAGCTGCAGGGCAGAGTCAGACATATATTCCAATATTTATTAACACTAGATTGCCATGGTTGTCCAATAGAATGACATGGGTGCATCGACATTAATGCCAAGAGTGCTCATCTAAGCTGATTCCCAGTTCAGTTCATGATTTCAAGTCATTGATAGTAAAAAGCTGCTGGCAGTGGTGGCTCGTCAATACAGGCGAACTAGACGGTCACCTAGGGTGCCAAGATAAACGGCCATTGAGGGCTTTGGAGGCGGGGGCGCTGATCGTGCATTTCGCCTAGAACTCCAGTTGCCGGCAGTTCGTCTAGGACCGCTCCTGGCTGCTGGTGTTGAGGTTTGAACTCCATCCAAGAGGCAGTTGTTGAGAAGGATAACAACTGTGCTTTTTCAACATCTTTCTTAGAATACAATGCAGGACCACCAGTCTGAGCAGGATGACAGTCTATTCCAGAGCTGTCATGCTTCAATGGAAGTTATTTCAGGTGTGACCACTGGTTTTAGACCTAATCTTGGATTTTCTGCAGTTTGGAGTAAAATATAATCTATCCACTAAGCATGCTTTTTGGGATCATAATTTAAGTTACCAAAGCTGTAACAGCAATTTGAAAACCAAAATATATGTAGTAAAAATGGCTTGGTTATAGATCTCAAGCATGAAGTGTGAAGGGCTTAGAGTGTGAAACCATTAGAAGCCAGCTGTTGGCACGAAGATTATTTACTTGACCAAAGCTTATGAAATGATGCATATTTGACCCAAGAGCAGGAGGGTATCTGCCCCACATTGGCAGAAGAGGAGATAAAGCAACCTTGGGCATCCTGTTCAGGAGACAGCCAGTTAGGAAAAAGCCTATAGAAACAGCCAATCAGAAGGAGGCCTAGAGAGTTAACCAATCAGGGCCAGGCTGGGCCATATAAAAAGGGTTGCTGAAGAGAGCAACTTCAGTCACCACCAAGAGCTCAGTGGGAGAACAGGCTGCCCATAAGGAGGGAGAAGAGATAGCACCCGGGACAGGGACAGGGACAGGAGAGTGCAAGTGAGCTCCCAGCTGACAACAGCCAGCTTGAGGCCCTTATATAAAGGTGGAGAAGGTGCTAGGGCTGGGGAAAGTGGCCCAGAGAAATAAATGGTGGGGGGTGAAGCTGACACAGCACATGGCAGCTGACTGAAGGGTCCCTGGGCCAGGACCCGGAATAGCAGGCAAGCTGTGGTCCATACCCCCATCCCACCGACTGCACATGTCACTGATGGGAGTGGCTAGACCCTGGACGGCAGCCTGCCACTGAGGCAAGTGACTGGACAGAGGACTGCTATCCCTCTCCTAGCAGTCTGTGCATGGAATGGAAAAAGCTGTACAAAAGGTTGTCAAACCCATCCCAAGTCAGGGGGGTAACATGGGGCAATAGTTTCTAAATTGTCTCCATAGGTTGTAAGTACACGTAATGTCAGATTGTAAGTATGGACAATTCAGGAAACCACTTTACTGTTCTTATCTCAATCTTATACTTATGTATATTGATTTTTCTATTATTTCAATTATATGTGGCTGTGTGAACTAAAGCTGAAAGTTTCTGTGTGTACTTCACCAATGTCATCTTTTTAATTAACTCTAAGTAGCCATCTGAAATAAGGAACCTGTTATTTGTGACAGGTACACTTTGCACCCTAAATGAATCCCAGGCTAAATGGCAATGACATCAGAGCAATGACCATTAAAACAGCAAGGGTTGTTGCAGAGCATGCCAGGCTAGATGCAGACACTGTACTTTTGTAAGAATAAGCAATGCCTAAGTTGCCAGCTCTTCATTGCTTGATGCAAAATTGGAAGTCATAGCACATACCTGTCTCAGCGCCCCACTATTAAGGGCAATCTTCTCTCACACATACACAGCAGGATGAAAACACAGGGAACAAATAGCCTGACCAATGCAACCAAAACCAGATTAAGACAACGTCAAATTGTAGGCACAGCCATCCTGCATGGGCCCTCCACAGCCCCACCCACATGCTATGACCCAACCCCTGCTTGAGGTGGTAGTGACAGAGGCCACCAACACAAAATCCCTCTGTTTGACTGGGGTGAAAGCCATCACAACTCTTTTGTGAGCAGATTAAGACTTCCCTCATCCTAGGAATGCAGCTCTCTATTTTCAGGAGGACAATGTTCCATCCCAGAGGCCTCAGTCTTCACCCACCCAAGCAGAAGTACTGGTGGAAGCCACTGCAGACACCACTTCAGAAGAGGCATGAGGTCATCTGCTGCCTGAATTGGAGAGCAAAACACAGGTGGGAGATGGGAAAGCAGAAGCTGCTGTATTGATGCAGAGATGTATGAGTCAGTGAGCAGAGCACACATTTCTTTCTGCAATGTATTCAGTGTAACCTTATAGCTCTCTGCAAAACATACACACAACCCTACCACTCCCTCTCTGTCTTTCATGTGCAAAATCTTATTGCCCCCTCCCACTCTCTCTCTCATGCACACACACACACCACACCATTAAGGTGACCATATCTGCAAAATAAAAAACAGGACGTTTCTATGCCAACAGTTTTAGGGTAATAAAAAAAAGTCTTAGGAAAGCAAACAGCACACCCTTTTCAAAAGCACATGCTTGCTGTTACTGTTGTCAGCTTCTGACTCAACAGTGACCTGTACATATTTCTCAAAGTGGAGGATGTTGTCAAGTAACTTAGTGCTCTGTACGAGTTTATCGTGAAGCTCCAACCAATATTGTGAACATTTACTTTGGGCAACAGCTTTGACTGGGTCTATACTCATCTGATTTTTCAATCCAACCACTGCTCATCACACTAAGCTCTCATTGGCAGTGGACTGTTCATTCCTGGTAAATGCAGAGCACATTCTACTGGGTGTTACAGTGCACCTTGAACACATTTTTTTTTAGTAATAATATTCAATGTTTTTAAGTGTCATCAATAAAAACAATGGACATTGAAAGTAGTGGGGTTTCTGGCTGGGATTCTCAAACACAGACACTGAGGGTATGTCTACACTACCCCGCTAGTTCGAACTAGCGGGGTAATGTAGGCATACCGCACTTGCAAATGAAGCCCGGGATTTGACTTTCCCGGGCTTCATTTGCATAAGCCGGCCGGCGCCATTTTTAAATGCCGGCTTGTTCGAACCCCATGCCGCGCGGCTACACGCGGCACGGGCTAGATAGTTCGAACTAGCAAGCCATTCCGCACTATCTAGCCCATGCCGCGTGTAGCCGCGCGGCACGGGGTTCGAACAAGCCGGCATTTAAAAATGGCGCCGGCCGGCTTATGCAAATGAAGCCCGGGAAATTCAAATCCCGGGCTTCATTTGCAAGTGCGGTATGCCTACATTACCCCCCTAGTTCGAACTAGCGGGGTAGTGTAGACATACCCTGATTGAGTGGTCCAGAGACAGAGCACTCATGGAAAAAATGGGTGCTCAGCACCCACCAGTCACAGCTGTTGGTGGCACCCACAGGCTGCTGTTTGGCAGTGCCCCCAATTAGCTGATCAAAACACCAACAGAAAGCTGGGAGAAGAGGGGCTTTAGGGAAAGCAGAGAGCAGCAAGTGGGTGGGGACCTCAGGGAAGGGGTAGAGCAGGGAGAGGAAGAGGCAGAGCCAGAGCAGAGTCTTGTGGTAGAGGACAGAGAAAGATCAGGGCCTTACAGGAAGGACTGAAATGAAGGCGGGGCCTCAGAGTAGAGCAGGGATGTAGCACCCCTGGGGAAAAGTAAAACTCGAGGCCTATGCTCTCAAACACGCAGAATGTAATCTCCCTCCCTTTAGCATGGGGTTCTCAAACTTGTGCCCACTCCTGGGCTGTGTCTAGACTGCAGGCTTCTTTCGAAAGAGCGCGTCTAGACTACAATGCGCGGATCGAAAGATCGATCCGCTATTTCGAAAAAGAGCGTCCAGACTGCTGGACGCTCTTTCGAAATTCAAAGCCACCCGGAACTGCTTCTGCCAGGGCATGGGGGCAGCATTTCCTTCCGGGTGCTGCTGCCTGCCTGCCCTTTGCAGAGTTGCGTGGTGAGAGGGACACTCCTGAACACCCGTTGCTCTGCTCCTGCAGCTGCCTTTGCTGTCCCTTGAGGAATTTTGCAAGGCATTGCAGTGCTGCTTTGGAGTGCTCAGCTTCCTGGGACACCCCAGCAGCTTTTTTCTCTGGAGGTTTTTCTGCTTGCAGACCCTTATTTTTGGCATGGAGCCAGAGCTGCCCCTGGGCAGGCGATGGCCCCACACCACCATACTGCAGCTGTTGCTGCATCTTCATGAGACAGTCATGAGGCTCCTTCCCGAGCTGGACCCAGACCAGAGGGACGAGGGGTTCCTCCGTCCAGCAGCCACACTGCCCTTGCCTCCGAACTTTTTCGTGGACAGGCGTGTTTGGAGGTTTGACACCAGCTCTGACTGGTGGGACCGGCTCGTGATGGAGATCTGGGATGACCAAGACTGGCTACGGAACTTCCGCATGAGAAAGACCACTTTCCAGGAGCTCTGTACCTGGCTCGCCCCTGTTCTGCAACGGCAAGACACCCACCTGCGGCCCGCCATCCCCCTGGAAAAGAGGGTCGCCATTGCCCTCTGGAAGCTGGCAACCCCCGACAGCTACCGCTCCGTGGGACACCAATTTGGCATGGGGAGATCTACTGTCGGGGCCGTCTTGATGGAGGTAAGTCATTGCCTGGGGACAGTCACAGTTTGGGGTGGGGGGAAGGGAGACTGTCAGGAAGGGCCAAGTGGAGTGGGAGTGGGAGGGAGCTCATCCACTCACCCTGAATTGTGGGGGGGGGGGGGGTCTGAGGAGGGGATTCCCGGGGTGGTTGAGAGGGAAGGTGGGCGGTGGGTTCTCCTCCTAAGAGATAAGGCACCCCTTCTAACACTTTGTTGTCTGTCTCGTTCTGCAGGTGGTGAGGGCCATCAATTCTGAGCTGCTCAACAGGCTCATCTGTCTACCAGATCTGGACAGCGTCATGGCCGGCTTTGCTGCCCTCGGCTTCCCCAATTGCGGAGGAGCGCTTGATGGGACACACATTGCCATCCGTGCACCGCCCCATCGAGCAGCCCAATTCATCAATCGAAAGGGCTACTTTTCTATGGTCCTCCAGGCCCTGGTCGACCATCGTGGACAGTTTTCGGACATTTGTGTTGGGTGGTCAGGGCGGGCACACGATGCCCGCATCTTCAGAAACTCGTACCTGTACCGGAGGCTTCAGGCAGGAACATTTTTCCCCCATCGCCAGTTTGCGGTTGGGGATGTGCACATGCCGGTGTGCATAGTGGCTGATGCCGCCTATCCCCTGATGCCGTGGCTGATGAAGCCCTACACCGGCCAGCTGGATGCGAGCAAGGAGCAGTTTAATGCTCGCCTTAACCGGGCTCGCAACCAGGTCGAATGTGCGTTTGGCTGTTTAAAGGGCAGATTCCGGTGCTTGCTCACACGCCTCGACATGGGGGAGACCAACATCCCTGAGGTGGTGGCCACGTGTTGCGTCCTCCATAACCTCGTGGAGAGGAAAGGGGAGGCCTTCCTACCAGGGTGGGGGAGAGCTGCTGATGCCCAGGAGAGGCTCTTTGCCCAGCCCCGGACAGCTGCCATCCGCCAGGCTCACCGGTCTGCAGTTGGCATCCGGGAGGCCCTCCGGGAGCAATTCTCCAGTGGAGGCCACTGAGACTGAGTGCACTGAGGGGCTTCTGCCTGGGGACTGGGCCCTGGCCCAATAGAAGCTTCCTTCCACAACCCATCTCCTGACCCAGTTTGGACACATCACTTACACCAGGGTGTGTTTCAAAATAAAATGTTCTCTTTACTTATTTATAATTTTGTACATATTATCAAACAATGTTGCAAACATAACAAAATTTTTTTTCATTTTTGTTGTTGCCAAACTATATACAATAAACAAACAGTTCGTTTAACCCTTTGTTTGTGCTTTAACTGGGGTGATGGGGGTGATTGAAACCTGGAGGGGGGAAGGGGACTGGAAACCTGGAGGGGGGAAGGGGACTGGAAACCTGGAGGGGGGAAGGGGATCAGGTTGAACGGGGCTTGGCAGATTTCCCTTTCCTGCCTGGGCCTCGTGTTTGGGGTGCTCCCCGGCTACGGGATCGGGTGATGCACCTGTCGGTTGGCTGGCTGCTGGGGGGCTCTTGGGACGTGGAAGCCTGGGGGAGAGGAGGGCCAGGGGGAGAGAGGGGCTGGGGAGGTGGGGGGGCTGGAGGAGAGGGAGGTCCAAGGGGGGAAAGGGATGCTGTTGTGGAAGGGGGGTTTGGTTGGGTGGGGTCATGGGGTGCTGGAGGAGCAGGATCAGGCACAGCAGCAGGCAAGCCGCTGACCTCCCTCAGAGTAGCGTACAGCACCGTGCGCTGCAGGACCAGCTCATTCATGAGCCGATCACGCCACCGCTCCTCTGCCTCCGCCCTCTGTAGCAGGATGGCGTTCTGCTCCTGCACAGCCTCGACGTGCTGCCGGAGGATGTCGGCGTAGACACGCCTGTGTCTGCGGCTCCCATGTCTCCGAGATGGAGATGGAGGTGGGGCTGGGGTGCTGCGGCCCTCTTCCACGGCTGGTCCGGCTGTGGAGGAAAAGAAGAAGACACAATCAGTCCTATAAACTGGACTCTGTAGCACTTACAATACTAACAAGATGGTTTATTAGGGGATGAGCTTTCCAGGGCCAGACCCACTTCCTCAGATCAGAGTAACACGGCTACATTTCTATCACAATCAGTCATGTGTGCAACAGCTGTCCAAAAGGGCATGCCCTCTCCCTTGAGACAGGGGAAGCAGACATTCTGAAGGTCACACTGTGTGTGTGTGTGTGACCTGGGCATCAGCCTGAGCATGACAGGTTTCCCTTGTGCATCACCCACTGTGCACCCACCTACCTCTCCCCTCCCCCCCCCCCCGGGTGTGACACAAACTCACTGTACTCACCTGCTGCTTCCTCTCCCGCGCCAGATGACGCCTGGGAGGCCTCAGAGGTCTGGGTGACTGGCTCCAGGGTGAGGGTCGCCGTCTCCTCGCTGTCCTCCTCCTCTGGGATCATGTCCCCGTCTCCAGACTGCTGTAGCTCCCGCTCTGGAGCGTCCACCACCGGGTCTGCCAGTCCGGACTGCACGAACCTCCGTGGTGTGCGTGCTTCTGCACTGCCACCCAGGATCTGGTCCAGCTCTAGGTAGTAGGGGCAGTAGTGGGGGGCTGCCCCAGACCGGGAGCTCTCCTCCCTGGCTTTGGCGTAGCCCTGCCGCAGCTCCTTTACCTTGGAGCACACCTGGTCCTGGGTGCGGGGGTAGTGGCCCTTCTGGGCCAGGGCTTCAGCCATGCGGCCATAAATTTCGGCATTTCGCCGCCGGCTTTTGAGGGCCTGTAAGGCCTCCTCCTCTCCCCACAGCTCCAGCAGGCTCTTTATCTCTGCGCCGGACCAGGATGGTGCCCGGCGCTTGGAGCCCTTGGCTGGGTCCCCAGAAGGCTCGGTGGAAGGGCCAGGACGGTCTTGGGGCTGTGACATGCTGCAGCAAAGTAGCCGTGTGCTCTGGCTCCTTGTCTGCAACAAGTGGCTGTGAGGGTGCGCCTGTCCCTTTAAGGAATGGCTGCAGCCAGGAACCACAGACGTGCAACCCATGGCCCAGATTGTCCACCAGGGCTTCTTCCTGGAGGCCAATAACTTCGAAAGAAAGGGCTCCCCCCGTCCAGACTCATGTTCTTTCGACGGATCTCCCTCGAAAAAGGCGTTCTTCCTCGTGAAACGAGGTTTACCGCCGTCGAAAGAAAAGCCGCGTTCTTTCGATTTACTTTCGAAAGAACGCGGCTTGAGTCTGGACGCAGGGGAAGTTCTTTCGAAAAAAGGCTACTTTTTTCAAAAGAACCCCTGAGTGTGGACACAGCCCTGGTGACCCCTGTCACATCACAAATCTCTGAGTGTACCCTCTCCCTTATAAATTAAAAACACGGATGTTTATATTAAACATTATTATAAATGCTGAAACTGAAGCGAGATTTGGGAGTGAAGGCTGAGAGCTCATGATGCCAGAGAGGTCACAACCCAAAAGTATGAGAACCCCTGCTTTAGCACACTTGGGCTACGTCTACATTGGCCCCTTTTCCGGAAGGGGCATGGTAATTTTTGAAATCGCAATAGGGAAATGCGCGGGGGATTTAAATATCCCCCGTGGCATTTAAATAAAAATGTCCGCCGCTTTTTTCCAGCTTTTAGAAAAGCCGGAAAAGAGCGTCTACACTGGCCCCGATCCTCCGGAAAAAGCGCCCTTTTCCGGAGAATCTTATTCCTACTTTGAATAAGGAATAAGATCCTCCGGAAAAGGACACTTTTTCCGGAGGATCGGGGCTAGTGTAGATGCTCTTTTCCGGCTTTTCTAAAAGCTGGAAAAAAGCGGCGGACATTTTTAGTTAAATGCCGCGGGGGATCATAGAATCATAGAATCATAGAATAATAGGACTGGAAGGGACCTCGAGAGGTCATCGAGTCCAGCCCCCCGCCCTCAAGGCAGGACCAAGCTCCGTCTACACCATCCCTGACAGATGTCTATCTAACCTGTTCTTAAATATCTCCAGAGAGGGAGATTCCACCACCTCCCTTGGCAATTTATTCCAATATTTGACCACCCTGACAGTTAGGAATTTTTTCCTAATGTCCAATCTAAACCTCCCCTGCTGCACTTTAAGCCCATTACTCCTTGTCCTGTCCTCAGAAACCAAGAGGAACAAATTTTCGCCTTCCTCCTTGTGACACCCTTTTAGATATTTGAAAACCGCTATCATGTCCCCCCTTAATCTTCTTTTTTCCAAACTAAACAAGCCCAGTTCATGAAGCCTGGCTTCATAGGTCATGTTCTCTAAACCTTTAATCATTCTTGTCGCTCTTCTCTGTACCCTTTCCAATTTCTCCACATCTTTCTTGAAATGTGGCGCCCAGAACTGGACACAGTACTCCAGCTGAGGCCTAACTAGTGCAGAATAGAGCGGCAGAATGACTTCACGAGTTTTGCTTACAACACACCTGTTGATACAACCTAGAATCATATTTGCTTTTTTTGCAACAGCATCACACTGTTGACTCATATTCAACTTGTGGTCCACTATGACCCCTAGATCCCTTTCCGCCATGCTCCTTCCTAGACAGTCGCTTCCCATCTTGTATGTATGGAACTGATTGTTCCTTCCTAAGTGGAGCACTCTGCATTTCTCCTTATTAAACCTCATCCTGTTTACCTCTGACCATTTCTCTAACTTGCTAAGGTCATTTTGAATTATGTCCCTATCCTCCAAAGAAGTTGCAACCCCACCCAGTTTGGTATCATCTGCAAACTTAATAAGAGTACTCTCTATCCCAATATCTACATCATTGATGAAGATATTGAATAGTACGGGTCCCAAAACAGACCCTTGAGGAACTCCACTTGTTATCCCTTTCCAGCAGGATTTAGAACCGTTAACAACAACTCTCTGACTACGGTTATCCAGCCAATTATGCACCCACCTTATCGTGGCCCTATCTAAGTTATATTTGCCTAGTTTATCAATAAGAATATCATGCGAGACCGTATCAAATGCCTTACTAAAGTCTAGGTATATGACATCCACCGCTTCTCCCTTATCCACAAGGCTCGTTATCTTTTCAAAGAAAGCTATCAGATTAGTTTGGCATGACTTGTTCTTCACAAACCCATGCTGGCTATTCCCTATCACTTTATTACTTTCCAAGTGTTTGCATACGATTTCCTTAATTACCTGCTCCATTATCTTCCCTGGGACAGACGTTAAACTGACCGGTCTATAATTTCCTGGGTTGTTCTTATTCCCCTTTTTATAGATGGGCACAATATTTGCCCTTTTCCAGTCTTCTGGAATCTCCCCTGTCTGCCATGATTTTTCAAAGATCATAGCTAAAGGCTCAGATACCATAGCTAAAGGCTCAGATATTTAAATCCCCCGCGCATTTCCCTATTGCGATTTCAAAAATTACCATGCCCCTTCCGGAAAAGGGGCCAATGTAGACGAGCCCATGATGTAAGCTTTCTCTTTCCAATACATATAATGCACACACATAGGCCTGCCAGTAGGGGAGAGGAGAAATGGGGCAAACGGGGCAGATGCCCTGGGATCCAGTAATTCAAAAGGGCCCAGGGCTCCTGGCTGCCCTTTCAGTTGCCACTGGAATGCCATGTGGCATGCTCCAGGTGGCTGGGAGGAGGGGGCAGCACAGCACGCTCCGGATGGCATAGAGGGCTGGCTGCCCCAGCCCAGCCCCTTCCACCGGAGGCCCTATCCCTTCCAGGAGTGCAGAACTGCCCCTTCTCCCCACTACACCTTGCTCTGGGGCCTAGCAAGCTTTTTGGCCCCTCTGCGCGCACATACAACATAATCTCTCTGCAAATACACAAACATAATATTCTCTCTTAGGGTGCGTCTACACAGCAACATTATTTTGAAATAACTAGCATTGTTTCGAAATAACTTAATCCACGTCTACACAGCAGGCAGTAATTATTATCGAAATACTATCAGGCTGGAGGACTTCTTACCCTGACTCCTTTAACTCTCATTGTACGAGGAGTAAGGGAAGTCGGAGGAAGAGTGCTCTATTTCGAAATAAGTGCTGTATAGACACTCCCTATTTCAAAATAAGCTATTTTGAAATAAGCTATGCAATTGACGTAGCTCAATTTGTGTAGCTTATTTCGAGTCACGCCCTGCTTATAGACGCACCCTTAAACTCACATAATCACTCTAACAATGTAATTTATCTCTCCCTTTCACTCTCTCTCTCTCTCTCTCTCTCTCTCTCACACACACACACACACACACACACACACACACACACACACACACACAAACACTGTAATTTTAAACCACACATACATATGTACACAGTCTCACTCACACAGAACTATGGTATCTGCAATAGTAGCAAGAGAAAGACAAAGGAAAGTGAGGTTTTCTACGTGGGAGGAAAGAAGATCCAATAATGGACACAATTAAAAAGGCTCAGGTGTTTAATGCTTATTCTGCTTCAGTTTTCAGTAAAACAGGAAAATGTGACAAGATACTTAACCCAATTAACACTAACAACAAGGGAGAAGAATCACAAGCCAAAACGGGAAAAAACAGGTTAAAGAATATTTAGATAAGTTAAATATATTCAAGTCAGCAGAATCTGATTAAATTTACTCTAGAGTATTCCAGGAATTAACTGAAGCCATGCTGGAACTGTTGGTATTTATCTTTGAAAACTCATGGAGAGTAGGTGACGTCCCAGAGGACTAAGGAAGGTCAGACATAGAACCTCTCTCTAAAAGAGGAACAAAGTGGACCTGGGGAATTATAGACCAGTTACTCTAATTTCAATACCCAGAAAGACACTAGAAAAATTATCCGTTTGTAAGCATCTAGTGATAGCAGGGTAATAAATCATAGCCAGCATGGAATTGTCAAGAACCAATTATGCCAAGCCAACCTAATTTTCTTCTTTGAAAGGTTATTGGCCTAGTGGATGGGGAAAGCTATAGATGTGCTATCTCATGATTTTAGTAAATGGATTTAGAAAAATGTAGTCTAGATTAAATGATTATAAAGTGGCGGTTGAAAAGTCCTAAAAATGTAGTTATCAACGGTTCACTATCAAACTGAAGTGGGATGGAGTCTAGTGGAGTTTAACAGGGTCAGTCCTGGATCTGACATTAGTCAATATCTTTATTAATGCCTGGGATAATGGAGCAGAGACCAGGCTTATAAAATATGCATATGACACCAAGCTGGAAGGGGTTGCAAACACTTAGGAGTACAGGATTAAATTCAAAACAACCTGGACAATCAGATCTATAAAATTAATTACAGATGTGCAAAGTACTACTTTTAGAAAAAAAATCAAATACACAGCTACAGAGTGGGGAGTAACTGACTAGCTGATAGTACTGCAGGAAAGGATTTTGGGGGTTATAGTGGATCAAAAAATTGAATACGAGTCAACAACATGAAACAGCTGTGAAAGAGGCTGATGTCATTTTGGGGTATATTATTAGCAGTGTCATATGTAAAATTCTGAGGTAACTTTCACTTTACCCAGCAATGGGTAAGGCTTCAGCTGGGCTGTGTCTAGACTGCATCCCTTTTCCGCAAAAGGGATGCAAATTAGACATATCGCAATTGCAAATGAAGCGGGGATTTAAATCCCCCCCCCCCCCGCTTCATTAACACAAAAATGGCTGATACTTTTTTCTGGCTTGGAGCTTTGCCGGAAAAAAGCGCCAGTCTAGACACGGATCTTTCGGAAAATAAAGCCTTTTCTGAAAGATCCCTTATCCCTCTTAAAATAAGGGATAAGGGATCTTTCAGAAAAGGCTTTATTTTCCGAAAGATCCGCGTCTAGACTGGCGCTTTTTCCGGCAAAGCTCCGAGCCAGAAAAAAGCGGCAGCCATTTTTATGCTAATGAAGCGGGGGGGGGATTTAAATCCCTGCTTCGTTTGCAATTGCGATATGTCTAATTTGCATCCCTTTTACAGAAAAGGGATGCAGTCTAGACACAGCCTTGGAGTGTTCTTTCCTGCTCTGAGCACAGAGTGTAAGAGGTGTGGAAAAAATGACAAGAGTTCAGTGGAGAGCAAGAAAAATGACAAGAGATTTAGAAAACCTGACCTCTAAGAAAGGGTTTAAAAATCTGGGAGTGCTTATAAGCATTCACCAGATTTCACTCCCTTAATCTTCTACATGCTTCCCAAGTGGAAAGAAGATCTTAGGGGGAAAGGTTTCAAATAGGATACTGAGGTGATTGCAGCAAGGGTGCTGTGAGTAGGGCCAGTATGGGTGTTGCAGAACCACCTGGGTAAGAGTGGCTTCCATCACTTATGAGGTTTACAGTTTGGTTCAATGGTTCTCAGCACCCCCAACTATACAAACTGTTCCAACACCACTGGATTACACAAAACAAGTAATTCCTGCATATGCAAGAAAAGATTTCTTCAAGACAGGCATAGCCAAGCAGCTCCTCTGCGGATCAAGTGCATCAAAGTCTAGAGCGATTATATTAAAAAATAAATAAACTATTGAACACCAATCATGGGGTTTTTTCTTGGGGTGCAAACTTTCTGAATGCCCTTCATCTATGGATAACTCATAAATAATAAGAGACTCAAATGCTTGGTAAAAATGTGAGCGTTTATGCAAAACTAGAATATTGGCTATATTATTATCATTGTCAAACATTGTATAGATATATTTCAGGATACATACTACAAGGAAATTACAATATGCAGTTACACCAGTATCTCCTGTGACATATAATGTGCCATAAACCCTGAGAAATCATAAGCAAAAGAGAAAAATGAATAGAGGAGGTTCCACCTCCACTGAAGCTATTATTATTTCCACGGCAAAAGTCTATGGTGAGCACGGCTGTATTAATGCAAGTTGTTCTAGTTCTTTAACTGGAATAATGGAACAACTGCTTTTGGGAGCATAGGTTGGTGATATAATGGGGGTTCAATAGCTCAGGGAATGGAGTACAGAACATGTCACCTCTAGATCACTGGTTTAAATCTGGTCCAGACTGAAAGTGACTCAATGGCTTCAATCCAATTTGTAGAAGGCTTATTTCTCCACCACAATCCCTGCCCATGCATCTCAGATGGTTTCTCCTGAGCATTTTCAGTAGTATTGAATGGGCCATGGTGACCAAACTATCCTTTCTTGCCTAAAAATGATGCTTCTAGGTCAGGATTTAGGTACATTGACTTCTGCCAGCACAATACCTTTTCTATTGTGACACTGAAGAGACTGCTCTCCAGAGATGTCAATCTGGTTTCCGCAGACACTAAGGGTATGTCTACACTAGCCCCCTAGTTCGAACAAGGGAGGCTAATGTAGGCATTTGAAGTTGCAAATCAAGCCCGGGATTTAAATATCCGGCGCTCGATTTGCATCTTCCTGGCCGGTCGCCATTTTTTGAAATTTACAAATCCGGACTAACTGCCCGTGTCTACATGCAGCAGGGTCCCGGTAGTTCTAAATGAAGCCCGAGTTTGAACTACCTGTTAAACCTCATTCCAGGAGGAATAACAGGTAATTCAAACTAGGGCTTTATTTCAAACTTCCAGGTCCCTACCGCGTATAGACGCGGGCAGTTAGTCCGGACTTGTAAATTTCAAAAAATGGCAACCGGCCAGGAAGATGCAAATCGAGCGCCGGATATTTAGCTCCCAGGCTTCATTTGCAACTTCGGTTGACTACATTAGCCTCCCTTGTTCGAACTAGGGTGGTAGTGTAGACATACCCTAAGTGAGTCAATAAAACCAGGCACATGACAAAACTGGAATCTTTCTGATCACTTTGACAAGAGAAAAAAATGTTTCTAATTTATAGTAGGCAGAACGTTTCACCACAGTCCTTGAGAAACCCCCATGACAAAGGCTAGCGTTGATCTCTATTTCTCCACAGAACTGATACAGCAGGAGCCACTGTGGGATTTATAAAGCTTCTCGCTCACTCCTCTCCCCTGGTCTTGTGAAATGGAAGCTGCATCTCCATGGCCCATTCAATAACAATTAGATACAGCTTCTCTCTGAGCGTTTCAAAGTTCTTTACAAACTTTAAACTGCAAGGCCTCTCCTTTCTCTGAGTAAGCATCATCACCCCTGTATTACAGAGGGGGTACTAACTGACAGCATGCCTGCGACAGAGCCAGGAATAGAGGGTAAGCTGCCCTGAGCTTAGCTCAGTGCTCTAACCACTTGGAAATATTGCTTCTTGCCCTCTGTGCTGAAACTACTGACAGTGTGACAACTGCCTTTCCAATAGAAACTAATACATAAACTGGGACGTGATCTGAGGTACCCTAAGCTGCTCCCAGGCTTGTTTGCTTGCTCCTGATGAAGACAATTGTTCTGACATTTGGGGTCCTTCCGTGATCTTCATGAATGCTATTTTTGAAGCTTCACTTTAGGTTCACTTGCCCTTTGTGAAGGGGCATGTTGTGGATTGTCAAAGATGGTTAAGCAGACTCCCAGGAAGGTATCCCAGTCAGAGGGCACAGGGATGTTCTGTTCTAACAGTAGGGAAGCCCAGTCGAGAGCTTCATCAAGGCTGATTGCTAACCTCACCTTTGTCTTATCCGCGGGGTATGTTTGATGCAGGAAAAGCAGCCTGCCTTGGTTCAGGAACCCCTGGAATTTCTGATGGTCCCAGTCAAACTGTTTGGGCAGAAGCACCAGAAAAGCCAGTTCAGGAGATGAGTGGTCTGCTCCGGCACATCATATGGGTGCTTCTCCCTGTGAGCATACTAGCTTCCCTACTGTTAGAACAGGGGGGAGGGATAGCTCAGTGGTTTGAGCATTGGCCTGCTAAACCCAGGGTTCTGAGTTCAATCCTTGCAGAGGCCATTTAGGAATTTGGGGCAAAAAATTGTCAGGGATGGTACTTGGTCCTGCTGTGAAGGCAGGGGACTGGACTCAATGACCTTTCAAGGTCCCTTCTGGCTCTAGGAGATAGGCAATCTCCATTAATTTTATGTAGGTGCTGTGCTTTGGCAGCAAGCTGCGTCACTGGGGCCTGCAACCAGGCAAACTGCCCAAGGGGTTTGTGCTTCAATGCAAACTGCATAGCTTCAGTCTGTAGCATTAGGTTTCCTGTCTGCAGGTAGGTTACTTCATCCTGTAGGTCCAAGTCCCTGAGAGAACTGCTGTTCAGAGGGCAACACGTCCCTTCTGTCTTCTGTGGAGGGCTTGGATGGGAGGGGGCTGAGCAAACTGTCAGAGCCAGGTTTTGGGCAGCTGGTGTGTACTCACCACTTACCAACTGGCAATCAAATGTGTTTAGGATCAACAGTTATCCTACGGATGTATCTATACATGTTGTCAGAGTTTCCCATTGTGAGGCATGGTAAGGGTGTGCGCAGGTGGGAATGGCGATATTTCCAGTACTTGATATTCCCATGACCAGTGTATGTGGATCAGTTTGGAGCTTGGTATAATGCTGGGACAGTTGCTTTCAGATCTCAAGGTGAATTATTTGGATGGGGGGAAAAAAACAGGACTTACTAAATCTCAGGATAGCCCTTTTTTGAGTTTGTCCAATTAAATCCCAACATTCTGGGCTTCGTTTGTCAGACATGAGCATTACATTTCTCAGAATCAAAGTCCATTTTCCAAGATCCATACCTTTGCTGAAAAGTCAAGGGGAAAGGAAAACAGGAGTTGGCTGTGGGAAGAAGCATCTGGGCTTGCTGTGTGTGTTTTCCAGAAACCCTTTTCAAAGCTCTGGAAGAGGGAGCAAGCTGGCCACATTGGGACGCACATGGCCAAGGCGGCCCTGTGAGCTTAGAGCCAATTCCAGGCATTTGGGGAAAGACAAGAGCTGGATGCACAAGAAAGCAGCTTGTTCAAAGGATTATTATGCTTCAAAAGGCCATCCCTTGGCTATGGAGTGGAGGATGTGCATTTCAGCTGTAATGCTTTTGCAGTATTGCCAACCCTAGCTATTCAAAACTGATGACTCAGGCCTGCAAAAATCATGAGATTTTTGATAATACATAATATATGGTGGATAATACATGGTAGATTCTTTTTATTTTCCTTAGGGCTTTTGAGACTTTGGCTGTGCTTGGCTCATGTTTTAAAGCTTTTGAAAGATTCTGAGAGTTAGAAAAAATGGTTATTTACTTCCTCGTTACTGTTGTTTTTCCACACATGTTGCTCATATCAGTTTCAAGTAGGTGTGCGTGCACTATGTGCACAGTTGTCAAAGCTTTTCCCTTAGCAGCTCCTATCAGGTTGGCTGTGGAGTCCTCTGATGTGGTGTCTTCATAGTGCCAAATATGTGTCCCTGCCAACCTGACACCTCACTACTCCAACAGAAGGTTAGGTGAGTGGGTACTGGATTGGATATGAGCAGCACATCTCAAAGAACAGATATGAGGTTCTTTCTTCTTCAAGTGATTGCTTGAAATGAGTCCAGTTAGGTGACATCCAAGACTTACCTGGAGAGTTGGGTGGGAGTTACAGGACTGCTGACAGGAGAACCACTCTGCTGAATGCTGCACCATTTCTGAAATGATGGATGATAGCCTAACAAAAGGTGAATGTATCCACTGAGGACCATGTTGCCACCCTACAGATCTCAGGACCTGGGCTAGGAACACTGCCACAGAAGGGCTGGGCTGGCAGCTTGGCTAGCTCATAGCATGTCTGGATGCCGGATGTGATCCACAATGAGAGCCTCTGAGAAGATCAAGGGCCCTTTTGTCCAGTCTGCAATCACAGTGAGCAACTGGTTAGACTTTCAAAACGCTTCATGCACTCGTTGTAAAAGATTAGCATCTTCTGAACGTCCAGTGAGAGGAGCCTTTGTTCTCAAATATTAGTGTGAGGCTTAAAGAGAGAAGACAGGCAGAAAAATGTCCTGGTTGGTGAAATATGACACAACCTTTGGAAGGAAGGCCGGGTGAAGTCTGAGTTATACTTTGTCCCTATGGAAAACCATGGAGCGGAGGAGGGTGGGTTGGAAGTGAGGGTCTTTTGACTCAGACACCCTCCTTGTTGAGGTAATGACAACCAGACAGGCTACCTTATGTAACTGGTAGAGAAGAGAGCAAGTCACCAGCACTTCAAAAGGGGGTACCGTTAACCTGGAGAGGACCAGGTTAAGGCCCCAGGTGGGACCAGGCTGTCTAATCTGTGGATGTAGCCATTTCAGACCCTTGAGGAAACAGTCAACAATGGGGTTGGCAATGATGGAGCATCTGGACACTCCTGGGTGGAAAGCTGCAACAGCAGCAAGGTTTACCTTGATGGATGATGCTGCCAGGCTGTGAATGACCACGCCGTGTCTGGGCACAGCTGAGGGCATCCGCTCAGGGCAAATTGCTCAACTTCGGGGCTCCTTACAGCCCCCAGACTAGTGACCTTTCCAAACAGGCCACAAACCCGTTCCACAGAGCACTTCAGCAGCCTGCCTGAAGCCTCACGAGCAAAACCCCTCCGACACCCCAGCAATATCCATGCCCCAGATGGCCCCGGGCCTCATACACAGGTGGGGGGGGGGGTTAGAACCCAATCCCACCTACCCCCAACAAGTTCTGTCCGGTTCCAAGAAACCAGCCATAGATCCCTGGTCAATTTGCCCTCTGGACCTTACCCACAAATCACGCTGAGCCAATCCTTTAGAATCTACCATCTAAAGGTTTACCACCACAAGAAAGAAAAGCATGAGAGTAAGGTTGCTAAAGTATCATACATTACATGTATTGAATCTCCCAGTTCTCAATGCAGGCTCTAGCAGAGATGTTACAGTTGCTGGCTTAAAAGTCCTTGTTGCGCATCCTAGGTCAGGATGGGTACACAGTTCTTTCTGGCCCTTCGATCCCTGCACTGCTGCCTCTGGGATGAAGTGCTGAGCTGAGTACCAAGATGGAGTCTGCCGCATGGCATATTTTTACCTCCTTCCTGGTCTCTTCTTGGCTGGCTAGAGTCACATGACTAGTGGCCAGGTGTGTCTTTGGCCTTCAAAGGCCCATTGTCTCCTGGAGCTTCGCTCATTAGCATGTCCATAGGCAAACATTCCTAGCCCATTACTCAAGCCCATTCAGAAAGACTTCCAGTCTCCATACAGAGTACAGATCCCTAACTCCACACACAGACATTATACAGATATATGAAGAGCAGATACAGAATCAGAAGAAAGTAAGCTTTTGTTTGGCCCCTCACATGGCCCCTTTTGTACCACTTTTGGGGCGAACACCCCCCCATGGGTGCAGCTGCTCCCCTCACAATCGGATAACGTGACACAGGCCTTTCTGTTTCAGGAGCAGAAAGTGTTCTAGGATGAATGGTGTAGGTGCCTGGAGTGGAAGTATCCGATTCTGAGCACACCAGGAAGTGAACCTTTTCCACTACACTAGATATGTGGCTCAAAGGGAGGGTTTCCTGGTGCGCCAAGTAGGACCTCTCTTACTGGCACAAAAGCTGGCTAGGGTTTAGCCATGAAGCTTCCAGACCATGAGTGAAGGAAGTTGGGGCAATAAAGACAATTCCTGAGCGATCAGGTTGAGAAGGAGTGGCGACATGACCAAGGCATCCATTAACAGCTCTAGGTGGATGGTCTGCCAATGTTGGCGAGGACATGCTTGTACCACCAGAATTAACTTCACCCTGTCTCTGCAGACCTTGAGTAGGACCTTATGCATGAGAGGGATTGGGAGAAAGGCATACAATAGGTGTCCTCCCCAGAGTAGCAGGAATATATCCATGATTGAGGCTCTGGAAGGAGCAGAATCCTGAGCACTTTCTGTTGCTTCAGGTGGTGAACAGGATGACTTGGGGACACCCCCACCTTTGGAAGATGGAGCGTATGATGTCCAGGGCAATGGGCCACCTGTAGTAGTGGAAGAATCTCCTGAGAAGGTTGGCCAAATCATTCTGAACATCTGGGAGATAGTTTTGCATATGGACGGGACCTACCACAGCTGAAAGGCTTCCTGACATGGAGGGAGGAACAGGATCCACCCAGCTTATTGATGTAAAACATGGCAGGTTGTTGTCCATCATAACTGCCCCACACTGTACTGGTAGTCGTGCCTAAGAAGTTCAACATGCTAGCTACACAGCACTCAGCTCTTTGATATTGAGCTGGAGTGAGAGTTCATTCTGCGACCACCAGCCCTGTATTTGGAGGGCTCCCAAGTGGGCACCCCAGAGCTGATGTGTCCATTACCTGGAACAAGGAGGACTAGGGGATGTTGAAGGGGACTCTCTAGCACACTGCCCAAGACTTGAGCCACCATTGGAGGGACTTGAAGTCTTGCTGAAGCATAGTGATTGCTGAGTCCAAGCGGTCATGCCGTGGACAATAGGCCAAAATGAGCATCACCTGGAGGGGTCTGAATCTCAATCTAGCATGCCAGACCACATAAGTGGAGGCTGCCATGTGCAGAGGAGACTCAGGCACCCCCTTGCTGTAGTGGTCAGGAACTACTGCCTGAGGCCTTGAATAATGTCTGTCATTGCTTGGAATCGGGCCACTGGCAGAAATGCTTTTGCTTGTACCGAGTCTAAAATTGCCGCAACGACCTCTGTTCTTTGGGACAGTGACAAGGTTGACTTATTCACATTGACAAGGAGACCCAGTGTCTTGAAAGTGGATCTGACCAATTGGACTGAAATTCCACCTGTTCTCTAGAGAGCGCCAGTTGACTGAGCAGCCAGTCATTGAGGTAGGAAAATACCTGCACTTGCCTCCTTCAGAGAAGGCTGCTATGACCGACATACATTTGGTGAGCACTCGGGGGTTGTCAACAGGCTGAAGGGGAGGACTGTGAATTGGTAATGTGTGTGGTCAACCACGAACTAAGTAACCATCTTTGTGAAGGCCAAATAGCCTCTGGGGTCCCACTGGCCCCACCGGCTTCAGCTCCTCTTAGGATCCTGCCAAACTCCATCCCTGCAGGCTCTGCAGCTCGCCATCCATGGGGTCCAGCCCACCATCCCAAAAGGCTGCACTGCCATTCCAGGTCCTACCATGGGCCTAGAGCTCTGCAGCTGCCTCCAGCTTACTGGCAATGGTGTCCGATCGGGGAGAGTTGGCAACTCTAGGACTGACTCCCACCTGGAGTGGTGAGGGGTGCAAAAAGGCTTGGGGGAGGTGCAGCTCAACACCCACACCCTAAAAATAGTTCCAGCGGCACTGCACACTTGGCTCACAATTGTGTTTTGCTGATGGGTTTGTAGAAATTCAGAGGTATTGTCCCACAATCCAGGGCCTGTGAACCATTTACTACTCCTCTGTATTATGTGGTAAGCCAGACCTAAACTGGTGGCAAGACTTCTTCCCCACAAGGCAGCCTATCACAGTGGCTCTTGATTTTTCCAGACTACTGTATCCCTTTCAAGAGCCTGATTTGTCATGCATATTTGCAAGTTTCACCTCACTTAAGCTTCTTACTTACAAAACCAGACAAAAACACCAGTGTCACAGCATGCTATTACTGAAAAAGTACTGACTCTCATTTTTACCATATAATTATAGAATGAATTGACTTTAAAATAAATATTGCACTTACATTTCAGTGTATAGAATACAGAGCTATAAAAAACCAGTCATTGTCCACATGAAATTTTAGATTGTACTGACTTTGCTAGTGCGTTTTATGTAGCCTGTTGTAAAACTAGGCAAATATCTAGATGAGCTGATGTATCCTTTGGAAGACCTCTGCGCATGCCCAGGAGTATACATCCCCCTGGCTAAGCACCACTGGCCCGGTAAATCTGGAAAGCAGTGGGAGCTGCACCCACTGTAGAGCTTACATTTGGCTCTTTATTCAAACCAAAACTTTCTGCTAATGCAACATCCACACCTGATTGGAATTCTCAAAGGGAAGTGGTTCCCAGCAATGCACATCAGTTTGTCTCTCCTGGAACTTCCCAAGGGAGGTGAGTGCTGTACCGCCAGCCTTCCAGGGTCTGTTTCTCTCCCTTTATCTTTACTGAGAGGCAAGATATTACATCCTTCTCCAGTCTTCCGACTCAGGCGAGCAAGGCTATCAGTGCACTAGAGATCACACATTCCACCTCCATTTCCCCATTGATCTTTCACCAGGCGGCCCCTCTAGCTGTTTCAGGAACAACACTCAATGAAGCCATATTGGCTTTTGCTCTGATGCACATGGCTTGAAGGTCAGAAAGGGAGCAGAGGGTATAAAACCAGAGTAAGGCTAAGAGCTTTGGGTACGTCTACACTACAGCGCTAATTCGAACTAACTTAGTTCGAATTAGTTAATTCGAACTAAGCTAATTCGAACTAGCGCATCTAGAACTAAAAACTAGTTCGAATTAGCGTTTTGCTAATTCGAACTAGCGCGTCCACACTGATTGGACGCAGGGGGGCATTTAAGGGCAGCTGAAACCGGTTCTGGCAGGGCATCAGGTCAGCAGTTGCTTTGTGTGGCTGCTGTCTGAGGCTATCTGAGGCTCGAGCTTAAAGGGACCCCCCTGGACAGCCGGTTCTCAGCTTTTCCTGCTTGCTTGCCAACCTCGCCGAGGGACAGCAAAGCGTTGGTCTCTGTGCCCGTCTGTGTCGGTGCTTCCCTTTGGGGGGGCCGCCGCAGGTGGCAACATGGAGCCACGGCTCGCCTTGCACCTTCTGGTGCACGTTCTGGACTTGCTGCTGCAAGCCTGCCAGCAATGGCTCGAGGCTGCCTGGCACCACCTGGTGAACGTCAGCCCCCTGCCTCTCCGCCTGGCCGCCTTGGGGGCCATGGAGGAGCCGCGGCGGCGCCCCGGCACCGGCGTGCCCCGCCGCGTCTGGCGTCTGGACACCATCACCGACTGGTGGGACCGCATCGTCCTGGAGCGTTGGGAGGACCGACAGTGGACCCAGAACTTCAGGATGAGGAGGGACACCTTCCTGGAGCTCTGCGAGTGGCTCGCCCCTGCCCTGCGCAGAAGGGACACTCGCATGAGACCCGCCATCCCCCTCCAGAAGCGGGTGGCCATCGCCCTCTGGAAGCTCTCCATGCCGGACAGCTACCGATCCATCGGGAACCAGTTTGGCGTGGGGAGATCCACCATCAGAGCGGTGCTCATGCAGGTATGGCACTCGTCGGCCACCAAGCCGGGGGGAGGAGGGCTGCGAGGAGGGGATGGGCCGCCCCAGGGACAAAGGGGGGGCGGGAGGAGGCGAAAGCGCCCCGCACTGGAGGGGTCAGGCTGTCCCGGCCGTACTACACGCTGCCAGGGGGGTTGCTTCCGGGAGTGGGGCGCGGGGCACTGCCAGGGCACGAACGCTCCCAGCCACCCGGGCGCCCCACTGATTGGCGCTTTGCTGTGTCTCTCTCCGCAGGTGGTCAAGGCCATCAACCGGGTGCTGCTCCGCAGGGTGGTCCGCCTCGCCGACCCGGACGCCGTCATCCGGGGATTCGGCGCCCTCGGCTTCCCCAACTGCGGGGGGGCCATCAACGGGACGCACATCCCCATCCGTGCCCCGGAACACCAGGCGTCCCGGTACGTCAACCGCAAGGGGTACTTCTCCGTGATCCTGCAGGCCGTGTGTGACCACCGGGGACAGTTCACGGACATTAATGTGGGCTGGTCCGGCAAAGCACATGACGCCCGGGTGTACCGCAACTCCTCCGTGTGCCAGCGACTGCAGGCCGGGACCTTCTTCTCCAACCACCACATCAGGGTCGGGGACGTGGACATGCCCGTGTGCCTGGTGGGGGATGCCGCCTACCCACTGCAGCCCTGGCTCATGAAGCCCTACACGGGGCACCTCAATCCCTCCCGCCAGGCCTTCAATGCCAGGCTGACCAGGGCCCGCATCGTGGTGGAGGGGGTCTTCGGACGACTGAAAGCCCGCTTTCGATGCCTCCTCACCCGTCTGGACCTGGCCGAGCACAACATCCCTCCCGTGGTGGCAGCATGTTGTGTGCTCCACAATTTGTGGGAGCGGAAGGGGGAGGCTTTCCTGCCAGCCTGGATGGCTGAGGCTGACCGCATGGCTGGACACTACGGTCAGCCCCGCACCGCCGCCATCCGGGAAGCCCAGCGGGGGGCCGTCCGGATCCGGGAAGCCCTGCGGGAGAGCTTCCTGGTGGAGCAGGAGAACTGACCTCTCCCTGCATGCCCCACTGGGGCCTTCTTCCACCCTACCCCCCTTCCCCTTTCCCCTCCCTACCTACTGTCAAATAAAGACACCTGTTTTTGAAACAAAAATGTCTGTTTATTTCACAGAACTGGGTGGTGGAAGGGAGGAATGAGGGTGGGAGAGGGGAGGGGGAAACCTGGGACGAGGGAGCTGGAAGGGGAGGGAAGGGAGGAAGGGAAAGGAAAGCTCAGGGGTGGGAGTCCGGCTGCCTCTCCCATCTCGCCACACTGCGGGTCCGGGGGCGTCGGTGGGAAATGGTTGTGGAGGGGGGGGGCAGGAGGGACAGGGGGTGTGGAGGAAGCAGGAGCGGAAGCAGGAGCGGGAGCAGGAGGGGGAGCAGGAGGGGGAGCAGGGGGAGCAGGGGAAGGAGGAAATGGGAAGCGGTCGAGCAGGCTCTGGAGGTGGCCTCGCAGGGCACGGCCCTGCTCCTCCAGGGCCTCCAGACTCCTCCGGCGCAGCCTCAGGTCCTCCTGGACCCAGTGGTCCTGGGTGCGGAGCTGGTGGTCCATGAACCGGAGGTGCCGCCGCTGATACTCCTCCTTGTTCCTGGCTCTCCTGCTTGCCCGGGCACGGGCAGCTGCTGCAGGCGGTGTGGTGCGCCCTGCAGGCCCAGGTGCTGCAGCTGTGGTGCAACAAGACCAGCGGTCAATTACCCCAGGGGCCCAAGTGTGTGAAACCCAGCTCCCCTCTGCAAGGCCAGGGCCCCTGCAGGATCCCCAGCTGCTGCTCCGTGGTGGGCAAGGCCCAGGCGCACGGTCCCGGGGCTCCCTCTCACCCCAGCCCCCCGTACACATAAGGGGAACACGATGGTACTCACAGGTGGACGCCTCCCCGGCCTCAGATGACGCTGGCGAGCGGCTCTGTGGGGTGCCTCGGGGGTCCCGGGCAGGCTGGCGGCAGGCTCCTGGCTCTCAGAGCCCGCCTCCTCCTCCTCCGTCTCCAGGAGCGAGCCCTCTGCCCCGGGGTCAATCACGTCCCGGGGGGCAGGGACAGCATGAGCCCCCAGGAGGCGGTCCAGGGCGTGGAAGTGGGGGCAGGCCTCTGGGTCGGCCCCTGGCTGGCAGGCCCGGGAGTAGGACTGCCGCAGGTCTTTGACCTTGCAGCAGACCTGCTCCCGGCTGCGCTGGTGGCCCCTGGCGGCCAGGCTGGCAGCCATGCGGCCGTAGACGGCCGCGTTCCTGTGGCTAGTGCGGAGATCGTGGACATTGGAGGCTTCCCCCCAAACCTCGATGAGGTCCACGATCTCCACACTTGACCAAGCGGGCGCCCGCCTTTTGCGCCCCCGGGCAGGCTCCTGGGAGCCGCCAGGCTGGTCCTGGGGAGCAGTGGAGGGCTGGGAGCCCTAGGGTGGCTGGCTCATCCTGTGGCAGGTGCAGGGTCTGCTGGCATGAGTGCTTGCAGCCTTGCAACTGGCACAAACTGTGTAGCCAGCCCGTGGCCCTTTAAGGGCTCCGGGGCCGGGAGGGGGGCAATAGAGTTTCCCTGGTGTTGGCCAGAGTGGCCACCAGGGAAACCTGGGAAGCCTTAGCCTCCCACTAGTTCGAATTAAGGGGCTACACAGCCCTTAATTCGAACTAGCTAGTTCGAACTAGGCTTAATCCTCGTAAAATGAGGTTTACCTAGTTCGAACTAAGCGCTCCGTTAGTTCGAATTAAGTTCGAACTAACGGAGCGCTAGTGTAGCGCCTAGGAAAGTTAGTTTGAACTAACGTCTGTTAGTTCGAACTAACTTTGTAGTGTAGACATACCCTCTGAGAGTTGGAGAACCACAAGCCCATGGATGAAATGCTTCCTATCCCCACCCCACCGCTTTCAAAGAGTGAGGCTGAATGGCAAGTCTGCATGTAATATTACCATTTTGGCTGACATACCAGCAGTGGAACGTGAGGCCTCCAGACTTGAACACAGGAGCTGTTACTTATTGAGCTAAAACTACAACAATCTGCAATATGAGGGGCTGTCATAGCATATCATAGACTCATAGACTTTAAGGTCAGAAGGGACCATTATGATCATCTAGTCTGACCCCCTGCACAGTGCAGGCCACAGAATCTCAACCACCCCTCTTAGAATAATCCTCTCACCTATATCAAAGATATTGAAGCATTCAAATACTTTGAAGGACCCAACATGCAGAGAGTCCTTCAGCTGTGATCTGTGCCCAATGCTACAGAGGAAGGCGAAAAACCTCCAGGGCCTCTGCCAATCTACCCTGGAGGAAAATTCCTTCCCGACCCCAAATATTGCGATCAGCTAAACCCTGAGCATGTGGGCAAGACTCACCAGCCAGACACCCAGAAAGTTCCCTATAGCAACTCCTATCATCCCTCCATTGACCTATTTCCAACTGATAATGAATGGTCAATTAGTTACCAAGATCATGTTATTTCATCCAACCATCCCCTTATCATAGAATCATAGAACTGGAAGAGACCCCAGAAGGTCGTCAAGTCCAGCCCCCCGCTCTAGGCAGGACCAATCCCATCTAAATCAACCCGGCCAGGGCTTTGTCAAGCCGAGACTTAAATACCTCTAGGGATGGAGACTCCACTACTTCCCTAGGTAACCCATTCCAATGCTTCACTACCCTTCTAGTAAAATAGTTTTTCCTAATATCCAATCTGGACCTCTCCCACCACAACTTGAGACCATTGCTCCTTGTTCTGCCATCTGTCACTACTGAGAACAGCCTCTCTCCATCCTCTTTGGAACCTCCCTTCAAGAAGTTGAAGGCTGCTATCAAATCCCCCTTCACTCTTCGCTTCTGCAGACTAAACAGACCCAAGTCCCTCAGCCTCTCCTCGTAGGTCATATGCTCCAGCCCCCTAATCATTTTGGTTGCTTGTGGGTTGCTTGAAGGGGGATCCAAAACACACAGACCAGTGTGCTACATGTGCACGCTGCAGGAGTCCCATAAATATCATAGTAAATATGCTCTGCATCTCCTATGGATTCCAAGTGCTTGGGACACAAATAGAAGGGCCCAGTATCATGCCACCCTTGCTGCCTTATGGGAGCTCAAGTATCACTTGTTAACAGGGCTCGCCGAACCACGGCGAGCCCCACTCGCCAGCCACACTGTCCAGCGATCTGCGCATGCGCAGATCGTTCTGTTCACGCGCAGGTCGCCCAAACCTGGCTCTTCCGGGTTACAATCTACTCACCACAGGTGAGTAGATTGTATAATTTGTCGAGCCGTGCTTGTTACTATAAAAGGAAATTATACAACTATGTTAGGCAATTCCAGACTTAGGCTCTCTATTGGGGATGGCAGGGCAGACACCTCACCTTCCCCAAGGTGGGTAGAAGATCAAAGACCAGCCAGCAGGCAGAAGAACGAAGCTCTCCCTAGAGCATGTTCTCACAGCCAGTAAAATGCAGAGGGCAATTCTTAGGAAGGAGGCAGAGTGGCTCTCTGGTGTGAGAGTCCTGCTCCACAAACTCAATTAAGTAGATTACAGAGGAGCTCATTCCCAGCTGTGGGTCACATTCCATTAGAGACAGGCCTGGTGCCAAGTGGAGTCAGCAGTGCCGGGACGGCAGTACCGATCAAAGTCATCCTGCCACTTATCGGCTCTGGCTGTGATCTCACGGTCTTACCATAACCTGCTAGATTTCCCACCCCACTAACTGTCATGCTGTGGCAGGTCCATCAGTCATCCTGGCTCACTCCCTTAGTGAGAAAGTAGAAGTCAGCATTAGGTTGGCACGAGTTGTGACAGGCCGCTACTACCCTCTCTTTTAAGGTTAGGTGTTCTCTTATCTTTCACTCTGAAAAAACAGCTTGATGATGCGGAAGAAGGAGAAAAATGGATGAAAGCAGTAGGATTTAATGAGAGCAGGGAGTACAACAAGAAAGGTTTCATGGGAGATATTCAAGCAAAGGGGCTGTGTTGGATGGAAACAGTTGGGACCATGAATTGTGCCAACATTATCTTATGTGGGGTTCAGCCAGGGTCTTTTTGTGCACCACTGCAAGGGGTCCCTCTTCCCCCAGAAACAGATGTCATCTCACAGCATGAGTTCTGCCTCCCAAATTTGTGCATAGCCCCCATAGAAACAGGTGTGTGTGTTTATGTGAGCATCTGTCTGCTTGGAGGGATTAGTGTTTGAGGTGTGAAAGAGCAGGTATGTATGTTTGAAAGAAAGAGAGAGAAAGAGAGAGGAGGAGTGACTTTGCGAGAGGTGAATGTGTATGCTTGGGAGAGAGAGGTGGGTGTAAGTGTGTGTGTGTGTGGGGGGGTATACACGTTAGAGCTGGTCAAACCGCATAAACACCTGTGAGCATTTCACCCAATTAGGGACCAGATTTTGCTTTATTTTGCATTGTTTGCAAATGTTCCTAACAGCACAATTTTATTTATACAATAGGCAGCCAGTGAAGAGAGCCAAGTATGAGTGAACTGAAGCTGATTGAAGAAAAGGACATATCCAAGTAGGAGAGGCTCTGCACCATCTGGAACTGTGTGTACTGAGTCCCAGGCAAAGGCCTACAAGTGAAATCATTCATTCACTTCCCCATAGCCCAAGTCGCAAACAAATACGTAAGACCAGCTGTAGCCTGGAAAATGATTTTCATGGTGTATGAGACCCACACAGATAGGCATCTGCCATCCTGGTGCATGAGACCTCCTGCACTTATTGTTCCTTTTTCTTCACACCAATCCTTTAGTTCTGGCTCCCTCTGTTTATCCAGCACCACCATCTACTCTGTTCATGCCCACCATTTTACTACTACAAGTTGAACCTTTCTAGTCTGGTGCTCTCTTATCCAGGAACGTCCGGCATGATTTTAGTTACCTGGGTGTCCACTTATCATGGGTGTGGCCAACTTTCCCAAGGTCCCATAAAGTTTGTTTACAACCCTAGTCCTGGCTCTCACTATTCTGTGCTGTTATTTAGTTCTACTTTACCCTTAAATGTCTTCTAAGAGCCCAGTAAGCAGTGGAAGTGTTGGTAACGTTGCTAGACAACATTGACCTCCCATGGTTCTGCAAATTCTCTGGTTCAACATCAGCCAGGTCCCAAGGATGCCAGACTAGAAAGGGTTCAACCTGTGTTGTTGCAAGTGTTATCTCCTCTCCAAAACAACTTCACTGCCCCTTCTTCATCTTCTTCATCTTGCATCTTCTCTTTTCTTGGCTGAGTGTACACTGTGTTCTTGCCTATACATGGACCTGGATATCAGCTGATCTCTTTGCTCCACTAGAGAGACATATAGATTTCTTCTTTTTGCCAGAAGGGAGAAGGAATCAGACATGTTTCCTATCTAACAATCCCCTCTACCCCATAGGACGAAGAGAGGGAATGGCAGGTCCTGCTTGGAACACCAAGTGCAGGATTGAATGGAAGAAAGACATTTTCACATTAACTTGTGCATAAGATGACTGTGACAGCAGAAATGTCTTAGGGTAAATCTACACAGCAACATTATTTTGAAATAACTAGCGTTATTTTGAAATAACTTAGTCCACATCTAGACAGCAGGCAGTTATTTCAAAATAATGTTGAAATACTGTCAAGCTGGAGGACTTCTTAATCTGACTCCTGTAACCCTCATTGTACGAGGAAGTAAGGGAAGTCGGAGGAAGAATGCTCTATTTCGAAATAAGTGCTGTGTAGACGCTCCCAATTTCAAAATAAGCTATCTAACAAATAGGCTACGCAAATTGAGCTAAGCCCTGCTGTGTAGATGTACCCTCAGGGACATATGGATATATATGGTGTCTTTTCTTCTTCATAATTCATCTCTCCTGATATTAACTCTGTAACTATTTCTTTCAGTCAAGCATTCTAGGACACAACTTCTGTGAAAAATCCTTTGTGAAATACAGCCTTCCATCTCTTGAAATAGCTGCTAAGCTTGCCACAGCACAGACTGGAAAACTCACTGCTTGCATTTAATTACACTGAGGGTTAAATTAATGTGATTGAGGCCACTTGTTCTTTGCTTTGGAATTTAATCTCCTGACAGGCAGTACCACTGCTGCTGCTATTTCTACACTGCCTCAGGAGGAGAAATCAGGAAGGGGATTTTCTAATAGGCTAGTTATGGCACAGACATCCGAGCAAGGTATCTCAGTCATACAGCCCCCTCCCTGGGTGTTCTCATCTCCCAACAGGCATTAACTTTTGCCATATGAACTAGTTTTACTCAGCAGGATTTTTGGGCCTATCCATATACATGAAGGGTACAGCTGTACTATAGAGGAAGAATGAAGCTTACGCTGTCGATCTTCCCGAGTTCGCATTAGTGCTCTAGTTAAGACAGCTAATTTGAAGTGAGAGGGGCACTCAGGTCGATGCCGATAACCCTGCTTTCGTATGTCTACACTAGCCCCCTAGTTTGAACTAGGGAGGCTAATGTAGGCATTCGAAGTTGCAAATGAAGCCCGGGATTTAAATATCCCGGGCTTCATTTGCATCTTCCTGGGCGCGGCCATTTTTAAATGTCCCTTAGTCCGAACTCCGTGCCCGTGGCTACACACGGCATGGAGTAGGTAGTTCAAATTAAAGATCCTAATTCAAACTACCTACTCCGTGCTGCGTGTAGCCGCGAGCACGGAGTTCAGACTAAGGACATTTAAAAATGGCCACACTGGGAAGATGCAAATGAAGCCCGGGATATTTAAATCCCAGGCTTCATTTGCAACTTCGAATGCCTACATTAGCCTCCCTAGTTCGAACTAGGGCGCTAGTGTAGGCATACCCATACGGAGTAAGGGAAGTCAAAGAGAGAGCATTCCTCCTTCAACTTCTTGCAGTGTAGACAGCGCCAACAACTGAGTTAAGCTACTTTGCCTTCAGCTACTCAATTAACATAGCTGAAGCTGCATATCTTAATTTGACTTTGTCCCGTAGTGTAGATGTACCCTAAGAGCTCCTCCTTCCTGCTTTTTCAGGCTTTGTCCCAACTCCCATTAGAGTCAACAGACTACCACTGACTTTAATGGGCGTGGCAACAGGGCCTTAAGCCACTTTCCTCCTTTCAGAGCTTCACATTCTTCGGCACCCCCAGCTTAAGAGCTAAAGAGAAACCTCTAGGCTGCCTCTCATACCATTGTTCCCTGGGCCATGCAGGTCATCCCACTTTGCCTCTAAGGCTGGATCATGTGCTGGCATCATTCTTGGGAGTCACGTGGGATTTACATTTTCAACAAGAATTTCCAGCATATTTGAGTGACTCCTTAGGTTGGTGAAATTGAGTGAGCAAGTATACTGAGTCAGACAAACAATAGGCTGGCATGAATGCTTCAGGCCTGATTCACCACTGCCTTGAGAGCCTTGTCTTTCATTTACACCTGCACAAAATGGGTGTACAACGAGAGCATTCGAATATGATATTTTACATCCACATGGCAAGCACACATTTCTACACATTTCCCGCAACCCTAAACAATCATGACATGCAAAACTATCTATCATTTCAGTACTTGGCTAGCTCTTCTCAGGTGCCTCAATCTGATGTGCAGTCCCCCTGCTATTCAGTCCTGGGCTTCCCATGCATACCTCTGCCAAGGCCCTCACTCATGAGCTTCTTGCTGCTGTTCCAGTCCCTCTCTCAAGAAGAAACTGACTGCCTGGGCAAGCTATGCCATGATTTTGATCTACATGGCTATTAAGTGTCCCTGACCAAACAGCCTAATTCACTTTTGACATACAGTACTGTAACACCCTGGTATTGCCACTTTATATTTCATGGAGGGCACTGCTTCTCTACATCCCCATGGGAATTTTCCTGAGCATGCTAGAAATCATGCTAAACTTTGCAGGGAGAACTAAGTCCACGTATACCTCTCTCTGCAGTGAGGACTAAGTCTGCCAAAGCCAGAGCCTTGCTACATAGGGCTGAAGCTCAAGCCTGAGCAACTTCACTTGGAGGGATGGGGGGCTGTGGCATGGAGTTGTGTAGTAATTTTCTTGTCAGAAGGAAGTGACAGTGCAATGAAGCTTGATAACTGCTAAGATAGAGGGCACATCTTCCCTTCCCTGAAGACTGACACTGCAGCAGTTGATCATCTGGAGTTCGATTTAGCGGGTCTAGTAAACACTTGCTAAATCAAATACTGAGGGTGCCCCAGTTGATACCAGAAATCCTACTCCTTGCAAGAAGTAAGAGAAGTCCACAGGAGCATTTCTCCTGTTAACCTCGTGCTGGGAGCATGGCCCCAAAGCCTGGCTTAAGGTACATCAATGCCAGCTACTTTTTTACATAGCTAGCATTGCATACCTTAAGCCAACCTTTGGCTGTAGTGGGGACTGGGCAAGAGAGAGGAGGTAGGAAGGAGCCCAGGATAATGGCACCAGGATCAGAGGAACAGCTAATCAAGATTGTTAATCATAGGGTCCCTAAGCTGGAACCCAGAGTGCCAGCTAGAGCCTGGATTCCTCTATCAGATGCTGGGAAAGTGGCACAGGGCCTGGAGCTAAAATGTGCCGGAAATGGCACATGGACAGCTTGTACAGCGGGACGTCAAGGCCCTGCCAGTGTGTGGGGTGGGGTCTGTGACATTACTGGAGGGCTGAGTCATGAAGAGAGAACATTCTGAGTTGTGAACCAAGAGAGGGATGAGAGTGTAAATAACTTATGTTCGTGTCAGTAGCTGGGGCAAGAGCTAATTCCCAGCCTCAGCCACAAGGAGGTGCTGCAGTGGTGTGTGGACTCTATTTGCACCCTATCCTGGCTTTTCTAGATCTGTTAGAATTTTATTTTTGCAAAACACCTTCTGGCATCCTATAATCCAATACAAAAGCAGTGCTGAGATGAACTAACCCTCCCACAAGAGCTGTGGGAACAGCAGCTGCAGGATTCAACTGGGCCGACCTGCTAAATGTTTTACAGAAGAATGGCCAGTGCCTCTAACGAGATTCCTGACACCGCTCCTTGCAGGGCACAGCTGCTCAGATGTATTTAACATTCACTGGGCCAGACTTTTCTCAGAGCTAATGTAATCTGCAGCCTACTGCAGTAGAATCCCAACACTCTCTTCTTCCTCCTCCTCCTCCCTGTATGCCCAAACACCTCACTAATGGCTGTGCCCAATCAATGAGCTGAGATCCAGAAACTGGCCAATTATACTCTCTCTCTCCCAGTGGTGTGTGTAGGGGGAAAGAGGAGGAGGGAGAAAGGAGGGGTAGCGGGGAGTGTGTCAAGAAAACTGCTCTTTGGATTTGTGATGGGCATGGTGCATTGGCACAGCTGTCTTGCCCACCCTTGCACCTATGGTGCTTGAGAGAACGGTGACTTCCTGAGATAGGGATAAAAACACATCTTGAGGGGAAGGGCAAGTGAGGGGGGGAGAGGAGAGCGGTCCTGGAAAGGAGCCACTTGTTTGTGTCACCCTGTAATAAGACACATTTTCTACAATATGTTTCTCAAGCATGAAATAAACACACCCCCTGCTGCCTTCTCCTTTGATTTTCCCCCCCCCCCTCGGGTTTGTGACATGATTTAATAGTCTGAATATTTGCACAGCAAAGGGTTAACTCCCTCTGCCTCTCGGTTTCTCTCTTTTTCCTTCCCTCCCTCCCTTTCTCTCCCCTTTTCCTCCCTCCCCCACTATCCCTTATTTAAATACAAAAATGTCCCCCCCTTGTCCTTCCTCCCACAATCTCCCCCCAATTTACATCATGTTCGAATCACCATGGAAACCAGAACACTAGCAGCTGGCTGCTGCTGCTGCTGAGACAGCCAAGAATTCACAGATAAAGGCAGAGGCAGCAGCAAAGAGGTGTGAGACCTTTCTGAAGAGATGCCATTTTCCTTCTTCATTGAGACATTCATGGGCTTGCAGAGGGAAGCATGGTTAGTGCAGAGGAGGGGAGGGTGTCAACATCAGCCACCTCCTCTACAGAGCAAAAAGAGTGGAAGCAGGATGATGAAACCTGCCTCCTACCTTGGAGAGGACCCTTGGGAAAGCAGAATTCAGTCCCAGCTTCCTTCCACACTGTTTTACCTATGGATGCATCAGCTCCAACCTGGAGGTTTCTCTTTCCTGAGCTTCTAAGTGAATCCCATCTCTGCCATTCACCGCATCCAGCGATGGAATCAAAGCCTGCAGGGTCGGTAGGCTCTCAAGCTGGGAGGAGCAGTCAATCTAGGCTGCCTTATGCTACCCTTAAGAGTAAAGACAAAGCTTTAGTGGGGCGCATGTGCACCAGGCAGGTTCCTTTTTTTTCCTGAATCTGTAGTGAAAACTATGGCAAGGGTGTTGGTGTGAATTCAAAGATCCATTTTGTCTTTTGCTCTTTTACAGAAAGAAATCCAAATGGATTTCCAATGGGCAAATTCATCTGAAACATAGTAGGTTAGCTTCAGATTCAGCTGGGATAAATGACTTCTCCAGCTCAGATATTCCTCTGGAGATTCCTCTTCTATTGAGGGTATGTCTCCACTGCAGAGTTAGCCCAGGCTCTAACTTGGATGTTGCCTCGATGTGACACCTACCCACCCACATTACCCTCTCACTCAAGTGCAGTGGTGATTTCAGTCTAGATTAGCTGGCCCATCCTGGGCAAGAGGCTATAACCCAGGCACTCCTTTCACTTGGGCTGGTAACCTCTGCAGCAAGGACAGAGGGTAAACCACTTGAGTACTGATGGTCCTCCAAAGCCCCACAATTCCCTCTTGTACCTGAAAGGACAGATAAGCTCTCGATATTCTCCAGGAAAGGTTCATAGAGCAACTTACCTTACTGCCGCACAAAGAGCCACAAGCTAAGGACTCCCGAAATCGCAGCAACATATATGGAGAGTGCAGGAACTTAAACATGACTTTGAAGCATGGCAGTTCATACCTGGCCTGTGCTAACCCACATGATCACCCAACTTAACCTTGCAATGCAGAAATAGCCACAGAGATGTCTTCAAGCTATATTAAACAAGGTTATGGAATGGGGGCTTTCCTCCCATTCACACTGTACCTTATATTTCACCCCATGCCCATATCCTATATCCCATAGCTGACAAAACACTATCCCCTGGAGAGTCTCTAACTCATTACCTCTACTCAGATATAAAGCTGCAGTTGTGTCCTAGCCCTGGCCTCAACCCCAATATTATCTTTGCCACTGATCCTAAACCTCTCTCTCACCCTTTGCGTAATACTAACTCTCATTCCATCCCAGCCCTGAACCCAACCCTCTCTCTTGCCTTAGCCTTTTCCCTGACCCTAAATCTCATCCTGATAGCAAACCTGTCCCTAGGCCTCTCTGACCAAGTCCCATTCTGCCCAACTTGTAACGATACCTTATGCCCCAATCCCTTAGGTATGTGCCAAAGAGCAAAAACAGTTTCTCTCCCCCCCCCCTCCCCCTTCAGTCTTCTTCCAAGACTAAGATTTTGATTGTGAATCAGACAAATGCCTATCTGAAACTGGAATCTGTTGCTTGAAGGCCACCACTACCTTCCCCCTTCGTTCCTGCAGGTTACACCTCCTGCCGTGGCTCTGTCAATCAGTTCCATCTTTCCCTTTGCTCTCCACAACCTCCAGACAGGAACAGTCCCTAATACACAGAAGCACAAGCACTGCTGCTGTAGTTTGATGTTACTCAGGAAACATCTATCACTCAATGCCATTAGTTAATTATAAGATCTGGTACAATCTAATAGATATGGCTATTAGATGTGAACCATCTCAGTTGAAAAGCATCAGGTGAGAGAGCTGACAGCTCTGTGTAAACTGATTTTCTTTTATGTGCTTCTGATATACTTTTATTATGCCAAATAAATGTCAGTTCCTCTACTAGTCACCCACCTACCAGCCATGCACACCTGTATATACAGATGTGCTCAACTCATGTAATTTTTGTTTTTCTTAATTTAAAACATTGCTCTGGGGTGGGGGAGGTGTTGGGGGGGGGGGCGTTCAGTATGCAGGCTGCCCCATGGAGAGAGGACCCTCTCACTGCAGCAGCTTGGGGTCAGGTGAGAAGCACCTCTCCATGGCCGCTGCAGTGGGCACATCCAGGGAAGGGGAGCATGTCCTCTATCTGGGGAGCAGGCAGACACATAGAAAGACACCCAAACAGACAAAAATCTCAGAAATATATAGTAGATAGCTGTACCTTTCTCCACTCCTGACCCCTGCTGCAGGTATAGCTTTCCTGGTCCCCATCTCTGGCCCCTTGTTACACTATATAATGACGATAGGGAGGTAACTGTCCATTTCTGTTTTATAGAAACAATCGCATTCGAGGCACATCCCATTGTCCTGGCACAACCAAACCCTGACTATGAAGTTATGATAACAGGAAGCTGCATACCAAATTTGGTGGTCCTAGCTCTTACCATTTAGGAGGAGGAGGTCTTGAACAGACACAGACACAGACGCTCTCAAATATTAGGGGGAGGAGGGTATTGAAGGCACTGCACTATACACATTCATGCAATGTTAAGGTTGTGATTTAAACACACAAAGAGTCTAAGGCATTCAAGATGTGATTATGTGACGGTAGATTAGTTCCCTAACCCTACCTTCAATAGAGGTGTTAGAAAGAACACAAATCACAGGGATACAGATTTTTAGATGTCATACTGGACATCCCACTATTCTTGGATATACAGATTTCTCCTAAGTGTGGCTGACATCTTCCTTTGCCCTTTCAGGAGATTGTGCTCTTTCCTCTTGAATTGGAACCTAGACATTAGGATTCACACATTTGTGACTTCCAAGGCTTGTCTACTGAAATGACATTGATAAAGCTCCAATATGTTCAGAATGCAACATGAGTCACTGAGCGTACACATTACATCAGTGCTCAGTTAAGCACATTACATCTGAACTCATTTCCCACTGAATAGTGTCAAGATGAAAGGTTTTAGTTCTGGTCCTCAAACCCCACCATGGGACACATTCTAGCCATCTATCACCTTCCCCTACATGACTATGCTTTTCCATGGTATCCGCATTCCTTTGGAATAATGGAATGACCACCCTCAACAATGAATCCATAAATGCAGCAGAATGAAACTGTTTCAGCAGCTACCCTACAACTCTGGAACTCGCTTCCACAAGTGAATAAAATGACCATGGATTTGAACGCTCCTGAAATCTCAGGCAGAACTGTCTTTAGACTCTCACTTTGCAATAAAGCAAACTATGAAGGAAGTAATTAACAAAAGGTAGAGGAAGGGTAACAGACGGGTTTTAAATCAATATTTCTTTTTAGAATTTGTGAGGAGTGCAGATGCCAGCAAAATGAGTGCTATGCAGGAGGGCAGACATCGATAGAAGGAAAACAAACCAGTAAGAGTAGGTAAGAAAGTATATATTAAAATAGCCCTTCCCTCCACTTTAGCTGACACTTTCTAGCTCTTTGGAGTGTAAGGGTACATCTAGACTACAGGCTTTTGTCGACAGAAGTTTTGTCGACAGATACTGTCGACAAAGCTTCTGTCGACAAAGAGCGTCTAGACTACATTCAGTTCTGTCAACAAAGCAAGCTGCTTTGTCGACAAAACCCTGTAGTCTAGACACAACCCTAGATGCAATAACACCTTCTGTCGATAGAACTCTGTCAACAGAAGGCGTTATGCCTCGTAAAATGAGGTTTACCAGCGTCGACAAAACTGCTGAGTTCTGTCGACGTTATGTCGACAGAACTCAGCGGTAGTGTAGACGCAGGTTTAGTTTTGTCGACAAAAGTCCACTTTTGTCGACAAAACCCTGTAGTCTAGACACACCCTAAGATACAACAACTTAGGTCTCCTTAGGCTCCTTTGTCAATGTATAACTTATACTGCCTAACATAACAGTCCTGAATTTGGAGTCACCTGGACCTTTGGTGCCTCAGTTCTTCCACATAGTCATTAGCAGCCATGAAATGCCCTTCTTCTTGGTCAGCATTGTTTGATTAATCATAAACTGAGTGGACTGTTGAGAAATTTTCAAGCCACCTAATTAGTTAATGTGCAGGGCACTAATTCTTTAGAGATGCCATACACATGATAGTGACACATCATCACCCTGTGACAGAGTCCTGGGACAGGGCATCAACTTGCAGTGTAGGCCTCACCCATGGCTGGAGACATGAGGCAAGGCTGGGAACCAGAGGCAAGTGGTAACTAAGGGAACAGGTTAGCTTAAAGTGTGCTTATGTCCAGAGATGTGCCCTGTTAACTGGTTATTTATGAACATGAAAGGGCCTTTCTTCCTTTCATCTGAAGAGCTTAAATTAAAAAATGCTTTTTAGGGCTGCACATGTTAAATCTCAAAAAAAGAAAGCCAGGCAATGCATAAACGAAGGCTTCTACAGTAGTGCCACCTTGGACATCCTGTAAATGGCAGACATGTAATGACTCAGGGCATGTCTACACTACCCCGCTAGTTCGAACTAGCAGGGTAATGTAGGCATACCACAATTGCAAATGAAGCCCGGGATTTGAATTTCCCGGGCTTCATTTGCATAAGCGCGGCGCCACCATTTTTAAATCCCCGCTCGTTCGAACCCCGTGCCGCGTGGCTACACGCGGCTCGAACTAGGCTTCCTAGTTCGAACTACTGTTACTCCTCATGGAATGTGGAGTAACGGTAGTTCGAACTAGGAAGCCTAGTTCGAACTACCTAGTTCGTGCCGCGTGTAGCCGCGCGGCACGGGGTTCGAACGAACGGGGATTTAAAAATGGCGGCGCCCCGCTTATGCAAATGAAGCCCGGGAAATTCAAATCCCGGGCTTCATTTGCAATTGCAGTATGCCTACATTACCCCGCTAGTTCGAACTAGCGGGGTAGTGTAGACATACCCATAGGGGGAAGATTCTCATTCCTTCCTGGACTCTGGAACCCAGGTAAAGGAGTCAAAGAAGCATCAAGGGCTTCTAAAAGCTATAGGGTGTCTTCCGAATACCCTCACAAGTCCCTCATCATCAGGGCTGTCATGAACATGACTGGGAGCAGTAGGAGCACATTAGGGGCAGGGCTGCAGCACATAACACTGTGGAAACTTTGGTCACCAGTGTGGCCCCTTGGCAAGAAGGGACAGATTGCCATATCCTAGCCACCTCCCCTCCAGTATGTCTTGATTAATCCCCTGAGGATGCTTTGACCGCTACAGCAGCCTAGAATTGGGAGGGCTTACAGGTAGCTTAAAGCCCACTGGGCTGCAAACACAGAGCCTGACCCATAAAGAATGATATACTGAGATACAGATTTAACAAGGATAAGGTAACAAAATATACTCCATGGGCCAATTTTTTCCTCTCATCTATGCCTGTGCAATCCCACTGAAATCAGCAAAGTTCAATGTGTGTAAAGGAGAACAAAAGGAGGCCCACTATGTGCCAAAGGCCAAGTTAATATCAGCAGGGCTCAACAAATAATGCAATCTACTCACCTTGACAAGTAGATTGCAACCCAGAAGAGCCGGGTTTGAGTGATCTGTGCATGCGCAGATCACCGGACAGCGTGGCTGGCGAGCAGGGCTCGCCCCAGTTCGACGAGCCCTGAATATCAGCATAGGAATCTTCTTCACCCCATTTCCTAACATTTTTAGATTTAAATCATGCATCCTTAACAGTGAATTAATGTAGCCTTTCCCAATGCCATTCTGCCCAATGGATCGCTACCTTGTCACAGTTGGGGGGCTTACGTCAGCAGGAGCCTAGTGCTCCTGGTAGGATCATCCATGCTGGAAAGGTCGAAGAGTAGAGACCAGACTAAGTGTGATTTACTGGTCCTCCAGGTTGGAGGTTCGGCTCAGAGCTAACAATCCTGACCTAGAAAAAATTACGCTACGGAAACAGCAACGAAGAATTTTCCTACAACTTTGTGCAATGGCCTTCCTAAGTGCTCTCTGGGGACCTGTATGACTGACAGTAGTGAAAGCCATGAGGAAGCTACTGCCACGATGATGGACACCAAGACAAAAACCAGAATTGGATTCTGCAATGTATAAACCATGTACAATATTGGCAAGCTAGCACAAATAGTTGCCAAAATGAGGCAACACAATCTACATGTCCTTGGTGTTAGTGAGAGTAGATGGAGACTGAAGACTTCTACAGGAGAAACAGTGCTTTACTCCGGAAGAGACGATGACCAGCATCATGAGGGAGTGGCTATCATCCTTAAGAAGGGGATTGAGAAATGTCTTTTAGAGTGGAAACCTGTCAACAGCAGATTGATGAGGGTCAGACTGAAAGGAAGACAAGTGACCATCACCTAGATCCAGGTTTATGCTCCAACCAATGATAGTGGTGAAGAAATTAAAGACATCTTCTATGAGCAGCTTCAGGCAGAAGTGGAGTCTACACCACACCATGATCTCACCATCATCATGGATGATCTGAATGCCAAAGTGGCAAATGACAACACACACTATGACAGGGCCATGGGCAGACATGGGGGTGGCACCATGAATGATAACGGTGAGAGACTTGTAGGGTTTTGTTCAGTCAACAAAATGCTCTTCTCACACCGCAACATTCACAAACGGACTTGGTTTTCACCAAATGGCAGAGACAAGAACCAGATCGACCATCTGATGATGAACGGTACATGGAAACGCTGCTTGCAAGACGTAAAAATGAGGAGAGGAGCAGATGTTGGTAGTGATCACCATTTAGTGATGGCACTTGTGAAACTTAAGCTGCAAAGAACAGGTATTAAGACATTCATACAAAGACGCTCTGATGTTGAAAAACTACTGGATGTCACCACAAAGATTGCCTTCACCATTCAACTGAGGAACAGATTCCAAGCTTTGCAAGATTTAAGGGATGACATATCTACCAGTATCACAGATAAAAGCCAACATGGCATGGGAACAGATTGCATCAGTCTACACAAAGAGCAGCGAGGCCTGTCTCGGTTTCAAGGATAGAAAGAAGAGGAAGGGGTGGATTAAGCCTGATACATGGAATGCCATGGAAGAGAGATGGGATATCAAGAAGAGACTGGTAGATGCCAAATCAGCCAGAATTCAAGAAGATACAAGTAGAATTACAGAGAGGCAAATCGAAAAGTAAAGAAACTAGTGAGGGCAGACAAACAAGCTTTCATGGAGGACCTTGCAACAAAAGCTGAAGATGCAGCTAATCGAGGGGAGCAAGGAAACATGTACAGAATCACCAAGCTTGTTTATGGCAAGTATCGTGACAGGACAAGTGCCCCCATTAAGGACAAACAAGGACAGTTACTGTCAACAGAGAGAGAGAGCAAGATGCATGCTGGACAGAACATTTCAGAGAGGTTCTGTATAGACCACCACCTGAAGAAGAAGCGGACATTCAGGAAGCTGAGGAGAACCTTGATATTAATATTGATCCACCAGAGAAAGAAGAAATCAATGCAGCCATTAGATCTCTGAAAAATGGCAAAGCTCCAGGACTTGACAACCTGGACATGGAGTTGTTTAAAGCAGACCCAGAACTTGCAGACACCACTCCAACCACTGTTTGTAGCAATTTGGGAAGGACAACAGATACCCAAGTACTGGACCAAAGGAGTCATCATCAAGATTCCTAAAAAAGGAGCACTCAGCGACTGCAACAATTGGTGTGTGATCACCCTTCTATCCGAACCCAGCAAGATACTAGCCAAGGTTATCATCCAGCAGATCTCAGATGCCGTCGACAAGTCTCTGAGGAAAGAACAAGCCAGATTTCACAAGGGAAGAGGATGTATAGACCAGATTTTCACCTTGAGAAACATCATAGAGCAGTGCACAGAGTGACAGAGACAGCTGTACATAATCTTTGTTGACTTTAAGAAGGCTTTTGACAGCGTACACAGAGAAAGCCTTTGGCGCATTCTGGGAGCCTACGGAATCCCTCTACTAGTGGTCCAGCTCATTAAGAGTTTACATACCAATTTCACATGCAGCGTGGGATACTGCAATCTGTCTAAGTCAAGACTGGGGTCAGACAGGGATGCATCATGTCTGCACTACTCTTCAACATGGTGATCAACTGGGTGATGCAGAGAACAACAGCAGATGTGTCAAGGGGTATCAGATGGACACCTTTTTCCACATTGGAAGACCCTGACTTTGAGGACAACCTTGCATTGCTTTCCCATGCCCATCAACACATGCAGGAAAAGACAATGACTATATACCTTTGGATGCCAGGTTGGACTAAGAGTTAGCCAGAAGAAAACAGAGATTATGACTCTCAATATAGATTCATAAGCACCAATCAAGACAGATAATGCAGACTTACCCAGCACAGACAGCTTAACGTACTTAGGCAGCATCATCTGCCATGATGGAGGCACCAAGAACGACATTCAGAGCAGACTAAGTAAAGCCAGAAATGTCCCCATGAGTATAAACAATGTATGGAGTTCTACACAGTACAATGTCCACATCAAGCTTAAGCTGTACCAGAGCTGTGTCATATCAACACTATTATACGGCTTAGAGTGCTGGCAAATGACAGAGTGTGACCATGCCAAGCTCTCATCCTTTCACACCACCAGCCTTCGTAAGATACTTCACATCTTTTGGCCAAAAACAATCTCCAACCATGACAACATGACCACTATCATTATGAGAAGACGCTGGAGATAGATAGGGCACATGATGAGAAGGGAGGCAGATGCCATTGTAAAGATAGCACTTCACTGAACACCTGAAGGACAACGAAAATGTGGGAGGCCCAAGACAACATGGTGGCGTACTGTTGAGGCAGACACAAAGAGAATGAATTACAACTAGGACACACTGAAGAAAATGGCCAAAGACAGACAAAAATGGAGAATCTTCATTTCTGCCCTACACGCCAGTGGGCGTAATAGGCATTAACTTCCCATTACCATTATATTATTTAATGAACCCCTCCTGAGTCACCAGCCCAGATAGAAACCTGTGCAGAAAGAACCACCTGCTTCCTACCATTGAAGCTGAATGCCTTTAGCACTAGATACTTATCCTCTTTGTGGGTCAGCTATTACAGGGAAACTCTATGCCATAGACTTAGCTAGAGTGAGTTGGGCTTACATTATATTTTGTGGCAACCTGCCATTTTCTAGAATCAGATGGCTCAGTGTCCAGTGTTGGAGGATCACTAGGGCCCTACCAAATTCAGTCATGAAAAACATGTCATGGACCATGAAACCTAGTGTCTTTCCATGAAATCTGGCCTTCTGTGTGCTTTTACCCTGTTCTACACTGGTGCCCAGCTCTGTTGGCTGGATGCCCCACCGGCAAGCAGGAAAGTAGTAAGTGTGGTAGTACCACACCCACATCACTCAGACTTCTATACTGCTGCTTTTAGCACTGGACACTCAGGGTATGTCTACACTACCCTCCTAGTTCGAACTAGGAGGGTAATGTATGCATACCGCACTTGCTAATGAAGCCCGGGATTTGAATTTCCTGGGCTTCATTTGCATAAGCGGGGAGCCGCCATTTTTAAATCCCCGCTGCTTCGAACCCCGTGTAGCGCGGCTACACGGGGCTCGAACTAGGTAGTTCGGACTAGGGTGCCTATTCCGAACTACCGGTACACCTCGTTTCACGAGGAGTACCGGTAGTTCGGAATAGGACCCTAGTCCGAACTACCTAGTTCGAGCCCCGTGTAGCCGCGCTACACGGGGTTCGAAGCAGCGGGGATTTAAAAATGGCGGCTCCCCGCTTATGCTAATGAAGCCCGGGAAATTCAAATCCCGGGCTTCATTAGCAAGTGCGGTATGCATACATTACCCCGCTAGTTCGAACTAGCGGGGTAGTGTAGACATACCCTCAGAGTGGCAGCGGCTGGCTAAGGTACCAGCTCTGCAGAAGCAGTGCAGAAATAAGAGTGGCAGTACCATACCATGCCATCCTTACTTCTGTGCTGCTGCTGGTGGTAGCTCGGTCTTCAGAGTTGGACTTCCAACTAGGGATGTTAAATTTTGATTAAATGACTAATTGAATAGTCAATGCATTTTGCATTGACTATTTGATTAGTCGATAGGGCGCCTCCACCTTTGAAGTATAGCAACAGCCCTAGGGTTGTTGCTACACTTCAAAAGGCGAAAGCACTGCGGGGAGCACAGGACCAGTGGGGCAGCCCGTGCTTCCCATAGTATTGCAAAGCGGAAGCACCACATGGAAACCAGGGTCAGCTGGGGATTTCCTCGCTGATCCCACACTCCATGCGGCACTGATGCTTTGAAACACCACGGGGAGCCCGGCATCAGGCTGCACACAACATTTCAAAGTGGTAGCGCCACATGGAGCCTGGAGTCAGCTGGGTACTCCCCAGCTAACCCTGGACTCCATGTGGTGCTGCCGCTTTGAAATGCCACATGCAGCCTTGGGACATCCCAGCTGGCCCCAGGCTGCACATAGTGTTTCAAAGTGGCAGCACCGTGTGAAGCCCAGGGTCTGACCCCAGGCTCCACGTGGCACTGGCGCTTTGAAGCACTCATTCCTCTTTCCCCCACCCTTGCTGCCTCTGATAGAGGCAGCAGGGCGGGCGGGGGGACGGTAGCAGCTAGCTGACTAGCCTGTTGACTACCCGATAAACATTTGCTAGTCAACTAGTCATTCACATCCCTACTCCCAAACCAGCAGCCACCATTTGCCAACTGTCCAGCTCTTGAAGGCAGCATCGCTGCCAACAGCAGCGCAGAAGTAAGGATAGCAATACCACAATCCTCCCACAATAACCTTGCAGCCTCAACTCCTTTTTGGGCGAAAACCCCTACAATCACACCACCATGAAATTTCAAATGTAAATATCTGAAATCATGAAATTAACCATTTTTAGAATCCCCTAAAGGTGAAATTGAGCAAAATGCACAGTAAATTTGGCAGGGCCCTAATGGTCATATAATGAGAGATCTCCTGCAAGGTGTATGAGCAAAGGGACAGTGATACGATTGTTGTGGGAGCCTTACCTCTAAATTGCTTTGATTTTCATGCAATTAAAATCTCAACTTTAATGCTTCATTAATATAGGTTCCCCCTCGCTCCTACCTTTTTCTACATGCTTCTGTAGATGGAAGCCTGTCAATTGTTGCTCAGTTCCTGGTCTATTCAGAGGAAGCATCATGACCTACACATCTGCCCCTGACCTTTAGCCTGATCAATAAAACTACAAATTGGTCTTTTCTTATCCTCGGTACTTTAGTAATAAAAGCTCCATCGAGATGGAATGAGACTTTGAACTTTATCTCTACAAGCCGTGAATATACTTTGCGGGGAGGGAGAGGGGGGCATGGTGAGACTGGCAGCATTTCAGCCACCAAATGTAAGGAACCTCTCATTTGGTGCCGCATCCTCGTAGTTTATATTCAGCCCCTGTAGCACAGCTTATTGGCTCAATATCCAGACAGTTTACTAACACTTCCTCAACTGACAGAGTCTCTGGTGTCTTTCAGCAGTGCTGCGGCTTCCCAGAACCCTCCTCTCTGTGTCTTATCCCTATTTGCATGCACAGAGTTGTTGGGCTCTTCTGAAGGTTGGTAGCCGGATTCTACTTCCCCTTGAATCCTACCCTCTCAGCTACAACAATGTACAATAGCAGGAAAAGAAACGCTGACAAGAAATCCTAGAAATCAGTGTCTCAGCGGCTATGGATGAGACGTGGACATGATATAATTATAGTCCTGCTTGAGTGCCTAGTAATAAATAATTGTTTCAATAGAAAGCACAACATAGCTGGATGGAAAGGGCAGAAGTTGCTCTGCGGGTTACAAAGATGAACATTTACTTAATGGGAGACTGATGAGTAAGTTTGAGACAGCCCCTCCCCAGTGTGGGTATAGAGTAGTCAGAGACTAAAGAACTAAACAGTCTTATACTGCATCCATAACTCAGAAACCTGCTACTCTCAGAGGCCTGTACTAGTGGCAGACAATACAGCAGACGCAAAAAAGCAAATCATTCCCTGTGTGTGTTTCCAATTATTCCTGAGCCACAGGAGACTCCAAGAGGAGAAGTACAGAGACAGCCCCTCCCAGCATGTGGCTGAGTGAACTGTGATGGGAAGAGAAATATTCCAAAAGCACAACAGCCAGGGGTGGTGCTGAATTATAATTCACCTGCCAAATGAATTAGGTTGAATGAATTACTACTACTATGAAGATGATAATGCATTAAATTTTACTGTGATCACACTGAGACGCTCCCATTGGGGATCAGGTGACTTGTGCTGGGCAGCATAAAACACACAGGGAGGAACAATCCCTGGACTGGACTCATTTACACCAAGACCCCTTACACTAGCATTGGCAGTGTAAAGAGGATTAAAGCAAGTGTGACTAATTAAATATATTGACATTTACACAGATGGCAGTGTAAAGGGGCCTTAATGGGAATGAACATCTGGCCCCAACAGTCTTAATTAAGATGATATACACAGACTTAAGTGTAGTGGATAGTTAGAAACGGTTATCTAGGGTAAGTGTATGCAGAACCAAATTTCCTCATGATGAAGTCATGTTACTCCTCCACTCGGACAGAAAAGAGTGTAGCAAGCATGTGGTGTCACTAATGAAATGCTGAAAAACTATAGGGTTTCTCTTGGCTGTACAGCCAAGAGCCTCTTGGGAAAGACCTTGAATATCCTCTCACTTCCCTTGAGGGCATTTCACTCAAGCACTGAAGAAATGAAACACAGCTGTGAGCCACAGAAAAAAAGAGATCACAGCAGCTTCTCTTCAAATTCCCTTCAGAAAGCCAGCCACCTTCCCTCACCTGAAACACATGGTGACCATCTGGCTAATGGGAGGACAGAAAGCCAGCCTGGGGCCACTGCTCCCCACTGGAAGGGCAAGAAACCTGTCACATACTGTCTAGCTCAAGAGGAGTAGTGAGAAACTAACACCACTTCCTGTGTTTGCAACATACTGTCTCATGAAGGGGTCAGATGCCTGTTACATACTCTGCTGAGTATGCAGACAGGACTTCCCACACCTCTGCCATGGCTGTAATACAGCAGTTATTTTGTGTTAGTATCCCACCACGACATAAGGATGAGACTGATTTCTCCAGTTTTACACCCCAGATAGGGAAAGCCAAGCTTTGAGAATGGTATCACAAAGGGTCTTAACAATCATACGTGGTCAGGAGGAGAGCACGCCATATCTTAAGTATATGTACTGGAGGAGCACTTAGAGGATCCAACAGAGATCAGGGTTCACTGTGCTTGATGCGGTAGCAACACAGGGTTGACAACCCTCCAGGAATTAGATTTAAGTAAAGATTATGTCATGGGATGAAACCTCCAGGAATACATCCAAGCAAAAGGAGCAATCCTGTTAAGCAGCATGTAGTGCGAGGAACTGCCCCAAACATCTTACACTCTAAAAAGATGAACAGAGTAAAAAGGGAAATGGAGGCATAGAAACTGAAAACACTTGGCTTCTGACCAGCCTTGGACAAGGCAAGACAAGAGCCCTAGCTTCCTGACTCCAGTCCAGTACTCTGTTCTGCAGGCCAAACACGCTCTCTCAGCAAAGTTTCCCCTAACACTATGCTGGGGCATGGTTTTAACACTCCACATGAACAAATCTCTCTTCTGTCCTTTCCATGGTGCTTCTTCAGCTAGTGACCTGATGTCTCTTCTCTTCATCTTCTTGTAACACAAAAAGTGTTGTTCTTACTTAGGGAATTTGTTTGATGTTATTGCTGATTACCATTATGTATTGCTTGGTCCTTCTACCTTTCCCCAGTGCTTTCGATCAAAGGAAGTATTTAAATGGCTGCAATGGAATGTCCTTAGAGACCACTTCAAGTTGCAAAATTCACATCTGACTCCAGATTTCAAACATCCGCATGTCCATCAATCTGCCCAACCTTCTGTTGAATCTTTGGTTCCAATCCATCAGATCCTCTGGGGAGAAATCCTTTGTCCATAGAGACAGCCACTAGATCTGAGTGTAAGAGCCAGTTCTAGGACTGGGGCAATGAGTGAAATCCTGGCTACAGCAATACATGGCAAAATTCCCATTGATTTCACTGGAGTCAGGATTTCACACTGGCCCCTTTCCTACTTTGAAGTAGGAATAAGAGATCCTCCGGAATAGGGCTTTATTCCGGAGGATCAGGCCAGTCTAGACGCTTTTTTTCCAGCTTTTCCCCAAGCCGGAAAAAAAGCGGCGGACATGTTTATTTATATTCGCGGGGGATATTTAAATCCCCCGCGGATTTCCCTATTCCCACTTTCAAAATTAGCATGCCCCTTCCGAAAAAGGGGCCAGTGTAGACGTAGCCTCTGTGTTTATAGTACACTCTCTGATGTGGTCTATGAGCATGAACTTAAACTACTCCATATGACAAATTTAAAATGTGTTCCCTCCTTACAGGCTTATCTTGGAGAGGATGTAGTGAGTCTGATAGCTTTACACATATGGTTGAGCTGTATTAGGAACAAACATTTCTGGTACTGAGTTCAATGCGAGTACATTTTATTATAGATCATAAGACGTTATCTTCTCTATTAGCATTACCGGGAGTTGATAACATTTTGCAAAATGCAGAAATAGTATGTGTGTCTTAATCTCTTGTAGACTTATCACCATGACAATAACTCTTGGGCCAAATGCAGTGTGTTCGTTCTCTTGTTCTCGCTCTCGCTCTCACACAAGCAGCTTCAGTGATTTCAGCAGTATTAAAAGAGGTATAAAGTAATGGGGAATTTGATTCCTTATATATCATTCATTCTTACTATTGATCATGTCTATAGATGGTATATATAACCACTCTGGTTTATTATATACTGAGCCAAATTCACCCTTAGTGTAACTCCACTGAAGTCAGAGTATGCTAGAGAAGAACTTCCAGACCAATAATTTAAGATGGTCTGTGAGACATATAATGGGATACTTATCTTTTTTCACAATATATAGTTGAGTAAAGCATAGGTTACTCTGGGAACCTGAGACAGTACCACATTTATGGAAAAATAATAGAATTTACCTCCATTAATTGTGAAAGTGTCTGCTGTTTTCTAGCATTCAAATGATAAACTCCATTTCTTGTGTCCTAATCCAACATCAAACTGTCCTCTTGGGAGCATCCTGTGTGATTGTTATTATTTTTTTATCATCATCAAAATGCTCTCAAAGAGTGGTGTAAACAGCTGCCCCCTTGGTGTATTTATGTGGCCCATATGACATATTCAGCTTCTGCAGAATGTAAAATTTAATTTTTTTTTAAGAAATGTCAGCCACCATGGTTTGGAGCAAAACCTATCAAATGTGAACTGATAATCTGCTTGAGTCTGCAGCTACTTCATCTTGAAACAATGACTCTTGAGATGTGTAAAAGCTTCAGAGGAGTAGACGAGTTAGTCTGTAACGGGAAAAACTTTTTAAAAGCCCAAACAAATAGTCTTGCAGCACCTTGGAGTCTAACAAAACATATAGAAGTGGGTTGTGCCCACAAAAGCTCATGATACCATCCACATCCGTGATCCCCAACACGGTGCCCGCGGGCACCATGGCGCCCGCGGGGCCATTTGTGTGCGCCCGCCAAGTGCTCGGGGCTGGTCTGGCCCCGGGCATGTGGTGCATGCACGGTGCCAGAGCCGGCCCGGGCGCATGGTAAGCGCCGGCCCCGGGAGCGCCGCGAATTGGCCGCTTACGCCCCGGGCACACGGCGCTTGCGGGGGGGCGCCGGCCCCAGGTGCGCGGCGCTTGTGGGGGGGGAACGCCGGCCCCGGGTGCACGGTGCTTGCGGGAGGCCCCGCCCCCGAGCACGTGGCTATGGGGGGGGCGGCGTGCATGTGTCCCCGCCCTCTGGCGCCCAGCAGGCGAACGGCCACGCCCCCTGGTGCCGGGCAGCCTCTAAAAGTTGGGGAGAACTGATCTACATGTTTTGTTAGTCTTAAAAAACAAAAAATAGTCTAGCAGCACCTTACGTTTTTCCAGTTACAGACTAACTCAGCTACCCCCCCTGAAGCTTTTAAAACCAGTAGAAGATGGTGATCTCACACATCTGTAAGATGCGTGATTTCCTTATGTCCCCCAATGACTCCACTGCAAGCTTAAGGATTGCACTTGAAATGGCACAATTAACTAATTCATTGCTGGACATTTAATGGATGGAATGAAGAAAGATGTAGAAGTGATGTTGGGTTGGAAACTGGAAACTGTTGCAAGGAAGGAAGTGCAGATGCAAGAAAGAAGGAAAGACACAAAGAAAGATGAGAAACAAAGAGAAAGAAAGAGAGAAGGAAGAGGAAAGAAAGGAGAGAAATAATAGTGGTCATAAAGTTGAGTGCATTTTCACACTGGTAGGCTACGTCTAGACTGGCATGATTTTCCGGAAAAGTTTTCCGTTAAAAGCATTTTCGGAACAGAGCGTCTAGATTGGCACGGACGCTTTTCCGCAAAAGTACTTTTTGCAGAAAAGCATCCGTGGCCAATTTAGATGCGCTTTTCCACCAAAAAGCCCCGATCCCCATTTTTGCAATCGGGGCTTTTTTGCAGAAAACAAATCTCAGCTGTCTACACTGGCCCTTTTGCACAAAAGTTTTGCACAAAAGGGACTTTTGCCCGAACAGGAGCAGCATAGTATTTCCGCAAAAAGCACTGATTTCTTACAGTAGGAAGTCAGTGCTTTTGCGGAAATGCAAGTGGCCAGTGTAGACAGCTGGCAAGTTTTTCCGGAAAAGCAGCTGATTTTCCGGAAAAACTGGCCAGTCTAGACACAGCCGTAATGTATACGAGTCCTAAGTCCCACTGGGCTAAGCAATGTACAAGTGCAGAGGTAGAAACAGGACTATATTCCAAACTGAAATACTGTACAACATTAAAGAGAGTGAAGACTGAAAGTTTGTTTCAGTGGAATCAGACTCACTGACCCCAGGATACTTAACCCTCATCATAAACTATTATACACTCCTCATTCAACTCTGTTTCCAGGTCTTTGGACTCTAACGGGGAAGAGATTCCACCACTTCTTCATTGCTATATAATCTCATCACCACAAGTGACATAGAATAACCAGCCAGCTTTACTTTGTCCTCTTCCTTTGTTCTGTAATAGAACTATGCTGTTGGAAGCAAACTATTGATTTTATATATTATTTATTAAATGTGCAATAAAGATTTCAAGAGTACTCTAGTCCCAGGGCACACTATATTACATTTTATAAATTTTCCTCATAGGGTGATGTGTTGGAGAAGCTGAAGAATGTGTTTCATGACTAAAAGAATAATGTTTTGAACTGAAATGATTGATCTGTTGGGTGTTATGAAGAGTGTTGATTATACAATGTTGTAGGTTTACGTAAGACCTTAAAAGTGTTTATTTTAACTATAATAATAATATTGTGTCAACATAGCTGGGTTTTTTGTTCATTTTTGTAGTGAGGAATGCAATAATATAGGTTAGTGTTACTGTAAATTGCAACTGGATCTCTTGAACAGGAAATGAGATTTTATAATTGCCTAGTAGTTCATTCTAGATAAAATTTTCAGAAGACCTTAAATGATCTAAGCTCCTAAGTTCTAACTTTTAAAAAAGGACTAAGGTGCTCATGAACCTGCATTTTATTAAAGTTAATGGGATTTGGGAACTTTAGGCACTGAAGTACTTTTGGAACTTACCCTTTATGTTTAATTTATGTTTTAAGGAGCAAAATTAAGGGTGGGTGAGTGATGTCAAAAAATGGGGAGATGGTGTAGTGTGGCATAGGAAATTTCAGGACAGGGGAGGCTAAAAGGGGGTTGAAAATAGTGTTTATTATCATAAGGGGATGTTAGCCTCAACCATAGCAACAGAGCCACTACTGCCACTCCATATCCATCTATTGATCCTAAGTCACACTCCAAAGTACAGTTTCGGGGTGTTAACTAAGATGAGCTAGATTTGTCCCAGAGAGTAAAGTGAGCATTCCACTGAAGAAGGGTGAGTAGCATTTTGGCAGAGGAGGGACAAAGCTGAGGCATGGGTATCATCTGGGGCTATCAACCTGGAAACTGTTCCACAAGAGCAATGCCATTCCCCTCCCACCCAGTGTCAGCAGCACCCCCAGATGTCACTCACCCAACCTCCTGCCCATCACTGCACCTGCAAAATGCCTATAATTTCCTTTTTAATTGCAACAGCTGTTGCTAGGGAACTGCTTAAAGCAAAGATGAGAGGGAGGAAAGAGAGTGTCTGTCAAAGGACAGCAGGCCAGGGGTTGAGGGGTAGGAAAGAAAATGAGGGAGAAGAGAGATAGAGGTTGGAGAAGGAATTATTTTTCATTTTGCTAAAGAGCAAAAATTCATTTTGTCTTCCAGCTCCAGCTCTTCTAAAACAATTTCCCATGGACTTTTCCCACGCTGCTTTCCCTTCATTTAGCTCATTTTCACGTTCTACTCTTGCACCTAATTTAGTTTTTTTTCCCCGAGTCAGCTTTCTGTGCATGAGGAAAAATATAACCTTTTCTTCAGTATCTCTCTCCCTCTGTGATTAATCATTCTGTGGCAGTGAAATTTACTGTGCATGTCCTGTTTTATACATTCATATTAAACCAACAGCTTTCTGTCTGTCTCTCTCATGCACTACATGCCATTCTTCCTAGAGTTAGTGTGATCCTGAGAAGTGACTCTGGTTATGAGTCCAAAAATCACACTGGGGAATATAACTACTTCCCATCCATAACCATCCAAGCTTCAGTTAAGATCTATTTTGTCCAATTCTAGGGCTTGATTCAAAGCCCACTGAAGTTAATAGGAGCCTGTCCACACTCACTCCAATGGGTTTGGAGCTAGGCCCTTTGTGATCAATTATTACAAACCACTCTACCACAAGGCTTTCAGTATCGAGGGTCTCATCCTGCCAGCTACTCAGTACCTCAAATCAAAGTGAAGCCAGTAATCACTGAGTACTCACCACACTTCTGTTGCTAGCAGCAGTCACTGGGGAGCTTTCCATTGACGTCAGTAAGTGTTGTGTCAGGCTTTCAGCCAGGCTACAAATGCCAAATTCAGAAAGGGCTAGGTTATGCAAGTCCTCACTCACATGAGTTATCTTTACTCATAGAAGGATGTCAATTACCTTCAAGGCTGTTGGATTTGGTTCCAGAAATGCTGATTTTAGAGTTTGCACTGAAGTCTCTCAGATTTTTCCTGAGAGTGGACAAGTGGAACATAAACATGAAGAGGGTCAGGGCAGGTGACTTAACGGTGGACATCGTTAATGTTGTATGCACACCTGGTTAGGTGGATCAGCACATTTTAAACAAATATAAAGAAATCAATAGGATTATACATTTTGTGACTAAACAAAAATGAAAAGAAACTATCCCTTGCAATTTAAAGCAATAATTTCATGTGGATAAAAATAAAAGGATGTGGAGACAGAGAGAGAGAGAGAGAGAGAGAATATAGTATACTACACGTGGTATATAAACATATATATTTTTACATACACACACACACACACACACACACACACACACACACACACACTCAAGAAAGAAAATACAACATAGAATATACAGCATAGAACATATGAATTCTTCAAATTGAACATAAATATCTAAAGGAAGCTATCATTGTAATAAAAATATACCGCAGCATTGGTTCCAAATGCTAGAATTTACTTATGCCATGAGGTTGGTGGTGGGAGAAGCAGTGTTTCACTTCCAGGTGGCTGGGCCAAAAAAATCAACTCTGGTTAGCTCTTATTGAAAGTTATTAACATCTGATGGCTCTTTAATGGAATATGTGAAATGAGTTGGAGGTTTCAGTGCACTTCTTAGTGGAGAGAGGCCCATACCACAAAAACCACAGCGCTTTTGGGATGACTTGTGTTTTTGTTGGCAGTTACAATGGAGAGACTCAGGACTGAATAAGCCTTAGAATCTGAACTCACCTGCCTCAGATGAAGTCCTCCAGTTGAGTGTTGTGGCATATTAATGGGACTCTGAGCAACAGTACCCTGCTACTGTCAATATTATACCTACTAGACAGAGGACTTCAGTCTTCAGTGCTCTTTCATCCGCTCTTAGGGAAAAATATTGCTGAGTCTACAGCAATGCATCCTTCAGTGTGACACTGGGTGAAGGGTCCACGACCCAGAGTCACGCCTGGGCTCTTGTTCCCAATTTGGCAGGCAGGTTTTGGAGAGAGGAAGTATTTCTGTGCATCATTCCACAGTGATTGGCTTGGCTGGGTAGATGAAGCCATGATGGTGATTGGCAGCTCAGCACTAAGGGCAGCTACTCTCAGCCAGAAGCATCCTTATCATGTTGCATGGGTGGTCCTGGGCAGGGGCAGATGACGGTTTTGCGGGGCCCCGGGCAGCATACTTCCGCAGGGCCCCCCCTTTGCCACAGCGCATGCGCGGGGCTTTCTGAAGCGCGGGGCCCGGGGCAGCCGCCCCGTTCGCCCTGCCATATATCCGCCCCCGGTCCTGGGGACAGATGAAATTCAAGGGAAGAGTGGAGAGGATGTCGTATTCTGGATGTGGAGAACTCCCTGCAGGTCAATGTTCAGCTCCAGGGGAAAGAGGACTGACCTCTGAAAACGAAGGAGCTTTGACACATCAGATTTGCTCTTTTGAGGTTGTTCATGGTGCTCCACAGTATTCACTTGTGACTGACATTTATGTTTAACATTTTCCAGGCTTTGCTTTTGCCATGTTTTCTTCCCCCATTGCTGTCTGGCAGACAGATAAATTCACCTGCCTTTTGGTGGCTGCCTGTCATGCTTCCCCTCCTCATCTCCTAGGCTCTTTTTACTTTCTTCTCTCAGTGTCATTAGCTCAGAGGCGCATCTGTTTTGCGGCTGTATTTATTTGTTGCTTGACTTTACAGCACCTGCCCTGCAATTCATCCTCTGAAACTGTCACACCCCCAGAGCTCTCGCTGTATGGGGCAGCTGCCTCATTAAGCCCTTTCACATCCTTGCTGCCTTATGAGAAATGCACTGTAAAAGGGGCTTGCAGAATTTGAGGGGCAAGCATTGATCAGCAGGGTGGGGCAAACAGGGCAGCCACTGGGCCATAGCCAGATGGGTTTTTTTTTAATGGCTTCATAAGAAAGGCCATACTGGGTCAGACCAAAGGTCCATCTAAGCCCAGTATCTTGTCTGCCATCAGTGGACAATACCAGATGCCCCAGAGGGAGGGAACACAACAGGTAATCTGCATATGATCCCTCTCCTGTCACCCATTTACCAACAAACTGAAGCTAGCGACACCATTCCTACCCATCCTGGTTAATAGCCATTGATGGACCTAACCTCCATGAATCTATCTAGCTCTTTTTCAAACCCTGTTAAAGTCCTGGTCTTCACAACATCCTCTGCCAAGGAGTTTCACAGGTTGACTGTGCGCTGAGTGAAGAAAAACTTCCTTTTGTTTGTTTTAATCTTCCTGAGTGTGTCCATATAGACTGTATGCAAGAATCCCCATGCTCCTTCCCACAGTCCTACCCCCAGCCTGGAGTCTTCTCCAGAATCCATACTCCCTCCTGAAGACCACACCCAACATCCTTCCTCAGTATTTAGCTCCTTCTTGCACCCCAAATCCCTCATCCCCAGCCATACCCCTGAGCCTGCACCCACTGCTAGAGCCCTTATCTCCCTGCATGCCCCCCAGAGCCCTGCCTCAGCCCAGAGCCCCCTCTTGCATCCCAATCCCTTCATTTTTGGCCCCAGTTAGAGCGCTCCCTCCCTCCCACACCCTGCACAGCCACCCTCTGCTCCATCCTGGAAGATCCTCCTGAACTTCAGACCCCTCATCCCTGGCCCCACCCAGAGCCTGCACCCCCCAGCTGGAGCCCTCATCCCGCTGCCCTGACTGGTGAAATTGGATGGGGGGGAGGAGATGGTGATCAATGGAGGGAGAGTGGATAGAGCGAGCAGCAGCAGGACTTTGAAGAAGGAGCAGGGCAGCAGCCTCAGGAAAGGGGAAGGGGAGGGGTTGGTTTTGTGTAATTCGAAAGTTGGCAAGCCTAGTGTGTGCTGCCTCCATCATGTTCCCAATTCTGCCAAACCTGAAACAAAGAACAAGTGCTGAGTCTCAGCCTCACCTTTCTTTTAACTTTCTCCAAGAATCACATGTTGCACTTTTGCACCTCCTGGCTGCTTCACTGACAAAAACCTCATCCAAAATTGCCCATCCTTAGGGAAGTGGTGATGCTGGCTCCCTGCTTCCTCCTGTTTTTCCTCCTCGTTTATATTATTCCTTTCTTCTCTCAGTCATCTTGGTTCTGTAGGCAATGCTTGGACCAAACCCTATGGGTCAGCCAGAGATCAGATAGCCGCTGTGGTGTCTCAGCTCTAATTACTGTAGAGTCAAGAGCCTTTCCTATGGAAACTAAGTTGAGGCTGAAGCTATTGGTGCAGCAATATGAATACCACAAAGTTTCCCTGAATAATAACTAACTGTCATTTCCAATTCTGCTACTCATTGGGCTTTTCCCAAATATCTCAAGTTTCTTTATGTCACCTTTTTATTTTCTTAAAGATTAATTTATTGCTTGTGAAAGGTGCGAGAGTAACAGCCCCGGAGGCCTCTGTCCACAGAGCAGGACCATCGCTGGCAGCCACAGTACAAATTTCCCACACGCACCGACTGCTTACCACCACTACATTTCAAGGTAAGAAGGACCGTTGTGATCATCTTGTCTAATCCCCTCTATAGCACAGGCCTTTAACTTCCAAAATATCCTTGGGAACCAGAGTATATCTTTACAAAAAATCCAATCTTGATTTCAGACTCTATGTCACCATTGACTTGTAGAGACCATCTCGTGGGAGCAAGAATGGAATTCATTCTCCATGCCCTGCTCAGTTCTTGGCTTTGCTGCTTCTTTTGCATTTTGTCTACTTCATCATAGTCTTTTTCATTTGCATTATAAGTTACAAAGTGCCTCCTCCTAGATGTTAAGAGCCTCCAATGCCCACTGACTTCAAGATGTTGATATCACTCAGCATCTTGTAAGATTGGGCCCAAAGCCTCTAATATGCTAGAAAAGGAAGGAGGGAACAAATGCGTATGTGCAAACCACTGAATGTGTGGGTGAACGTACAGGAGAAAAAGAGGAAGTAAGGATATCGGAGAGTAAAAAAAAAAAGAGAGACAGAAGTGCATGTCTGTGTGCACATGCATGCATGTGCGAGAGAGAATAGCATTGCCAAAATTGAAGTGATAAATCATACCTGAGATCTCCCCAGAGACCTATAAATAGGAAACTGAAAGCATTTCCTTCTATTTATTTTATATATGCAATAAACTTTATCAGCTTTTGCTATTGGAAACTTGTGCAATATTTATGTGTTGTTTACTTTAAAAGTTATTCCGAGATTAGTGTCAGGAGGCTAATGAAAAAGAAAATGGGGAAGGTAGGGGGAGAGGGCTTTTCCTGTCTCTTGTCAGTAAAGATGTATAACTGCCAAGCAACTCTGCCCCTTTTGTTGCTGTGTCTGGTCCAAGATGCACCACTGATTCTCCAGGAAGTACCTAGACCCCACAACTCCACAGAAATGGACTTCAGGGGAAAAATGAAATTCAGTAAAGGACAAATGCAAAGTACTCCACTTGGGAAGGAACAAACATTTGCCCAGATACCAAATGGGAAATGACTGCCTAGAAAGGAATACTGTGGAAAGGAATCTAGGGGTCATAGTGGACCACAAGCTAAATATGAGTCAATAGTGTGACACTGTTGCAAAAACAAAAGCAACATCATTCTGGGATGCTTTAACAGGAGTGTTGTAATCAAGACAATTATTGTGTCCAGTTCTGCCCCCCCCCCCCCTCCCGCCCCACCACCACTATTGAAAGGATGTGGACGCATGGGAGAGGGCCTAGAGGAGAGCAACCAAAATGATTAGGAGGCTGGAGCACATGACCTACGAGGAGAGGCTGAGGGATTTGGGCTTATTTAGTCTGCAGAAGAGAAGAGTGAAGGGGGAATTTGATAGCAGCCTTCAACTTCCTGAAGGGAGGTTCCAAAGAGGATGGAAAGAGGCTGTTCTCAGTAGTGATGGATGGCAGAACAAGGAGCAATGTTACAGTGGGGGAGGTCTAGGCTGGATATTAGGAAAAACTATTTCACTAGGAGGGTGGTGAAGTACTGGAATGGGTTACCTAGGGAGGTGGTGGAATCTCCATCCCTAGAGGTATTTAAGTCTCGGCTTGACAAAGCCCTGGCTTGGATGATTTAGTTAGAGTTGGTCCTGCTTTGGGCAGGGGGCTGGACTTGATGACCTCCTGAGGTCTCTTTCAGCCCTAAGATTCTATGATTCTAAGACACGAGAAGTCATTCTTCCACTCTACTTCATGCTGATTAGGCCTCAACTGGAGTACTGAATCCAGTTCTGGGCACCACATTTTAAGAAAAATGTAGACCAATTGGGAAAAGACCAGAGAAGAGCAACAAAAATGAATAAAGGTCCACAAAACATGACTTATAAGGGAGACTGAAAGAATGGGTTTGTATAGTTTCGAAAAAAAGACAGGAGACGTAAAAAACAGCTTTCAAGATCCTAAATGGTTGTTATAAGGAGGAGAGAAGAGAAATTATTCTCCTTAACATCTAATGATAGGACAAGAAGCAATGGGCTTAAATTGCAACATTGGAAGTGGGTTGGATGTTAGGAAAATCTTCCTATCAGGGTGGTTAAGCACTGGATTAAATTGCTTTGGGAGGCTATAGAACCTCTATCACTGGAGATACTTAAGAGCAGGTTAGACAAACACCTGTCAGGGATGTTCTAGTACTTGGTCCTGCTGTGAGTGCAGGGGACTGGAACTGGAACCTCTCAAGGTCTCTTCCTATGATTCTATGATCAATTGGTCTTGTATGGCCTTAAAAATCCATGAATATAGGAAAGAGAACTGCACTAACAAGTATAAGTAGCAAACTGCATTTGCTACTTGACTGAAAAGGAACCCACCTAAGAAACTACATCTTCCCACCACCAGACATTGTAGAATATATTTGTTGCATATGGGTGATGTGACTAAGGCTATGTCTACACTGCAAAGAAAAGTCGGAAAAAGATACACAAATTGCAGTTCACAAATTGTGTATCTTTTTCTGCTTTTCTTCCAAAAGAGGCTTTTCCAACATTTGGCCCATCTACCAGGGGGTCAAATGTCAGGAAAAAAAAAACCTCTTTCAGAGCATCCCTTCTTCCTTATAAAATGAGGTTTATAGGGATGTTGAAAAGAACGCATCTGATTTTCTGATTTTTTTTTTTTCAGAAAAGCAGACACTTCTTTGGATATGGCAGAGCTTTTCTGGGAGATCTCCAGTCTCCCAGAAAAGCTTTGTATTTATTTATTTATTGTATTTATTTATTTAAATATTTTTACCCCACCTTTCTATTTAAAATATTCAAGGCAGCTTACAAGAACAAACAAACAAACAATACAAATATATATAAAAATTTAAAATATGAGACTTCAGAGGGACATAACCAGCTAAAAACATATTGGCTGTGTCTACATTGGCACCCTTTTCCGGAAAAGGGATGCTAATGAGACAAGTCGGAATTGCAAATGCCTTGGGGGATTTAAATATCCTCCGCGGCATTTGCATGAACATGGCTGCCGCTTTTTTCCGGCTCGGGGCTTTGCCGGAGAAAAGCACCAGTCTAGACGGGATCTTTCGGAAAATAAAACCTTTTCCGGAAGATCCCTTATTCCTCTTAAAATCAAGAATAAGGGATCTTCCAGAAAAGGCTTTATTTTCTGAAAGATCCCGTCTAGACCGGCGCTTTTCTCCGGCAAAGCCCCGAGCCGGAAAAAAGCGGCAGCCATGTTCATGCAAATGCCGCGGGGGATATTTAAATCCCCCCGCGGCATTTGCAATTCCGACTTGTCTCATTAGCATCCCTTTTCCGGAAAAGGGTGCCAATGTAGACACAGCCATAGAGAGGAGGAACACATACATACAGACTCAAACATTAATAAAAGCACAAGTAAAAAGGGTGGCTTTAGCCTGATGCTGAAACAACGCTAGCGTTAGCGCCATGTAAATATCCCAAGGAAGAGAATTCCATAGCCTGGGAGCAAAAGCTGAGAATGCCCTGTTCCGCGTAGATGTTAATCTTAACTCCACAAGTGGGGGAACACGAAGCAAAGCCTCCCCAGCTGACCTCAATCCCCAAGAAGGTTCATATGGGAGAAGATGGTCCTTCAGATACCCCGGACCCAACTTTAAGGTTTTAGTTATGACCTATAAAGCCTTAAATTGTGCCCAGAAACATACCAGAAGCCAGTGCAGCTACCGAAGCACTGGCATAATGTGCTCCGTATAACTAGTGTTAGTTAAAACTTGAGCAGCCACATTCTGGACCAGTTGAAGTTTCTGAAGGCTCTTTAGAGGCAGCCCTACATAAAGTGCATTACAGTAATCCAGTTGGGATGTAACAAGAGCATGGATCACTGTGGCCAAGTCATGTTTGTTCAGTAAGGGTCGCAGCTGGCGGATCAAACAAAATTGCCCAAAGGCACTCCTGGCCACCGAAGAAATCTGATTTTCAAATGTTAAAAAAGGGTCCAGGAGGACTCCCAAGCTGCATACCTGTTCTTTCAGGGGGAGAGTAACCCCGTCTAGAACAGGTGCCATGACACATTCCCGAACAGATGGCCTCCTGAGCCACAGGACCTCAGTCTTATCTGGGTTCAACTTCAGTTTATTTGACTTCATCCAAACCATCACTGCCTCCAGACACCGATTTATATCAGTCACTGCCACACCTGGTTCTAATGTCACAGGGAAATAAAGTTGGGTGTCATCTGCATATTGATGGCACCATCCTCCAAAACTCTTATGACCTCTCCTGTAGTCTAGATGTACCCTATATTAGGTGAAATCTTGGCCCATTAAAACCAACGGGAGTTTTGTTATTGACTTCTGTGGAGTCAAGATTTCATACACTGTTTCGCATTATGATCCTCAGTTTTCCCTCTGAGAAATTTCAAATGTCCCTCGGAAAAAAATGCAATAAAACATCCTAGATTTGTTGCTTGTCACTGAGCATCAAATTGCTTAGCAGAGCATAGTGTGAAGACATTTCAAAAGCATGAGGACAAACATTAAAAGAAGAACCTGGCATTGTCATATTGCATATATACTATTATCATTTAAATCAATACTATGGTCCATGACTCAGAAAATTCTAGCAGCATTATCTTAAACCATTATTTACAGATTAATGGTGATTTACTCATAGCAGATTTAGCACAAAAAAGTCAGAAAAACAACAATATATGCCTCCTATGATTTTATACCTAAATCAGTAAGTTGGTTGTGAAATAACAAGGAGAACGTAAGTGTTGATAGCAGGGGCGGCCCTAGACTAGTGCCAGCAACTGGTGCCCTAGGCAAACCATGCAATCAGTGCCCCCACCTCCAAACCCCTCAATGATATTGCACCACCATTTGGCGCCCCATTTAACGTGGCACCCTAGGCGACTGCCTAGTTCGCCTATATGGGCGGGCCGCCCCTGGTTGATAAGGGATAATGTGCCAGAAAGTTTCTAGAACCAGAAAAAGAAAAAGGTGTGGATCAGCTGTTACAAGACAAAGTGTAAGGCTACTGACTTTTCCTGTGGCCATATTAGGAAAGTAGCAACCCTGAGCCAAGAAGCAGAGAGTCACATCCTCACATTCCATCTAAATTACAATAAAACAATGTAATTTGGGCTGTTGAGAAGGTGATCCTGACTTAATAATTCCCACCACCACCGAATAAAGGAACAAATCTTAAGCAGTTAAGAAAACTTGGTTTGATAAGATTCTGTCTGGCAAGAAATCCCTTAACAATTATGATTGTGAAATCCCTGATTGTTTATTGTTTTGTGTTTCTGGTCCTCAGTTCTCTATTGTTTATCTATCTGTGTGGTACTTCGAGTGTTTCTGTCTGTTACATAACTAATTTTGCTCGGTGTAAATCAACAATAGTGGTGGGGTAAGATTGGTTAAAGAATTTTTTACAATATGTTAGGATTAGTTAGAAGAATGTTTAGTGATATTTTAGTTAAATGATTGGTTAAGATACAGCTGATCAAGTCTCAAATTTGACAATATAAAAACTGAGGTCTAAAAGGAAGTTGAATTTTTGGAACCAACTCCATAGCCCCAAGACCAGAGCTCTCAGACCTCAATACTTTACTGCAGGCCCGCCAACAGAGGGTGGGGGAAGGGGCAAAGGGGGCAATTGCCTACAGATTCAAGGGGACATGGAGTTCCCAGCTGCCATAGCCATACTGCAGCAGCAGTGGCAGCCGGAGCCCAGAGTCCATTTGAATTGACACCATTAAACCATGGACTGGCGTTCTGGTGTCAAAGTGGCTCCAAGGGCAAGTAGGGGCATGCTGTGGTCCGGATGGAGCTAACGGCTGAATGCCTTGGGCCCCACTCCTTCCAGGGACATGAAGCCACCCCCACACATTGCCCTGGGACTGGTGGTGGCTGTTGGCATCACTGTCCTACCGTGCACAAGCTAGAGTCCCCAGAGGACCTTATCCTAACTTTCCATCTAGAAAATTTCATCTGCCTTATTGAGAGTGGTGAGCATTGCATGCTTAGTGTGTGCATTCTGTTTTGGTGTGTGAATAAATAGAGGTTAAGGATATTACTGTGCAAAGTCTCTTTCATTGTTAAAAGACCTTGAAAACCCCACCGGAGATAATATCCTGAAACCTAGGACTGGGTTAAAGAGTGCCATTATCCCTGGGAACTGGGTAAGGATGGGTGCCGTTTGCCTATAGTCCATGGAAGGAAGAGGATTGGGAGTATAGATCAGCCAGGTTAGGTGTTGAGCCCATGGAAGGGTAAAGGTGGGGTGTCCTATAGCACGCAGGTAACAAAAGGATTCCAAAAGGCAAAAAAGGCACTGAGAATGAAACTGTCCTGATCACGCAACTACTGGAAAGAAAAGGATTCTGCTCTCTATGAGCCTGTAACTGTAAATATATTTCTCTAGAAGATGAATCTGAGGTTGCACATGAGGAACCTTCCTTCTCAGACAGTGTTAGTCACAGCAGACACACAGAGCAGGCAGAAGATAAAAGATGAAAATACTTTCAAGGATGGAGTGAGGCATATGTGGTCATGTAACTGAAAGAAGCTGATGTGATTCTGTTTCCTGTTCCCATACAGAAATAGTAAAGAAGTCTTCTCGGCTATACGGCAAGGACAAGATGTAAGGCAGCTTCCATTTTGTGCTTCACTCCTGAGGCACAATACTACAATCAGTCAGTGTACTTTCTCTCCCTTTTGGAGACTTGATATTCTTTGTTTTGTGTACTCTAAAATAAAATAATTGCAAGTGGAAATGCATAAGCTTTTGTTTGAGAAAACACTGCATGATGAGATTTAATTTATTTATTTCCTCCATTCTTTCAAAAACCACTAGGAAATTCCAGCCCAAAATACTAAAGATAATGCTAAGATTAAATGGGTAAGCGCTCCATAGGCAGGAAATGTCAAAAGTAAGGTTTTCCATGAAACTAACTCAGTACATTTATCTTATGGTTGCAGCTGGACAGAAATCTTTGAAAAGATGGGGGAGGGGAATTTATAAAATGTTCACAAAATGTTTTCAGTTTTCCAGTGTGCTTTACTTAGAATACAGCCTCTCTCAAACAATGCAATATAATATCATACATCTTTTTTCTGCAATTTTAGATACACATTTATAGCATTTTGTATTATTGTGTGCTGCTCTGTGTATGCTTGATAACCAGAGCCCACAAAAGTAATTTATATGAGAAGTACTTAACTTGTTTTTACGCAATATGCTACTGATTAAGTAGAACAACACAGGATACCAGGAAAAATTGCTGCCATATGTGGTCACCTAAGTACACCGCTAAGTCAGACTCACAGTTAACTGCTTCAGTCCCAAAAAAACACACACTCTGACCTGCACATGTATGCAGAATTACATTAGCTGTGTACTTACCCAGTTGATTCCCTGAAATGCACCTAAGGAATGTGGAATAACTGTTTTGTAACAAATGTCTTGATTTTTAAGACATTTCACATCCATAATTCCCACAAACTTAGTCATAGAATTCAAGGCCAAGAATTCAAGGCCAAGAGGGACCACCAGCTCAGCAAATCCGAATTCCTGTATCTCGCAGGCCACCCACCATCATCAGCCAGCACCTGAATACTAAAGCCAATAACTGAAATCAGAGGAAGGCCTTACAGACCTCAGCAGACTCAGCTGTAATATGCCAAGGGCAGATAATAGGAGGGACTGTGGTACACCAGTTCCCAATAGGGTTGCCAACATTCTAACCCCTCTGTCTTACCATCTACCCCACCCCTGCCTTCCGCCTTCTTTGCGGCCTTCTCCCACTCACTCTATCCTCCCTCCCTCTGTCACCCTTGCTTATTTGCTCATTTTCACCACATTGGGGCATGCAGTTGGGGTGAGGGGAGGGATGAAGGCTACAGCTGGGACTGCAAGTTCTGGGGTAAGGCCAGAAATGAGGGGTTCAGGGTGCAACAGACAGCTCTGGCTGAGGGTGTGATCTTGGGGTGAGACTGGGAGAGGGATTTTGGGGGCAAAAGGATGCTCCAAGCAGGGGCTGAAGGTTTTGGCATGTAGGGGGTTGATGGCTTTGGCTGGAAGTGCAGATTCTGGGATGAATCCTCTGGGATGAGGCCAGGGATGAGGGTTTGGGATATAGCAGTGAGTTCCTGGCTAGGGCCAAGGGATATGGAGTGTGGAGGAGACTTATGGCTGGGGTACGGAACTGGGTTCTGGCTACAGGTGGCATTTCCCACCAGCTCCTAGGCAGAGGAGCAGCCCCAGGGCTCTGTGTGTTATCTCCACATTTAGGCACTGCCCCCACAGCTGTGGTTTCTGGACAAAGGGAGCCATGGACCCAGTGCTGGGGGCAGGGGTGTGAGTGGAGTTCTTAGGAGCTAGAAGGACATGTCACCACTTCCCAGTAACCACACAGAGCCAAACAGGGAACCTGCCAGCCTCACTGTGTCACCAGTCAGACTTTAAAGGAGCCCTATCAGCAATGCTGACTAGAGCTGGAAGCATCTCTTTTCAACTGTTTGTGCAGGCCAAAAACAGGACACATAGCAACCCTAATGTTTGAGGCTCCTGCAATTGCAGGAAGTTAATTAACTGAGATCTAAACCCACAGTGTTACCCACACCTCACTTAGCAGAAGAAGTCAAGAAACCCCCTATGCAACTGCCATTCTGAACATTTGGGAAACTCAGTGGAACTAGTGGATTCTCAACATGTCTAAATATCTGGTTAAAACTGAGGGCTGACAAAATACCATGGAGAGAAAGGAAGTTATCATATAAAATCTACTCACCAATCTCTGACCAGGACACATTACCAATGAAGGGAAGTTTTTCCATGCACAAAGAGCAGCATTATCAGGAATCAGGGTCTGCAGAAGAGCTAGTAGCCAGGGACCCTAATGAGCACAGCTGGCCTGTAGTAGGTTGCCTATCTGGATAAACTGCCTGACTGCATGGAAGAATCAATAGACTGTCTCTTAAGTCCACCAGCAGCAGCCCAGTAACAGCTCAAAGCTTTTGCACATGATTCTCATAACTTCAGGATTGTTTGCAGCTCTGTCCTTGCCCTGCCTTGCCTCACTTCAGATAACTGTGTCCAGAGCCTTGGCTCTGGTTTCTGACTCCAACTGTGGCACTAGGCTCCAATTTCACTCATGGCTACAGAGGCCTGCTCTAATCATGCCTGCACTATCCACTAAGTCCAACCACCCAGTCACTGACGGCCATAGTCTCTCTCTCAAAACTGACTTTTATTGTAGATATAGAAATCAAAAGGGGGCGGGGAGAAATCTCTAAGGGAGAGTACAGTGTGTTTGACTCCTCTGTAACAGATTGAAACACCTCCAAGAACAAAATTGCTGCCATTTGTACATACAAACAAAGGTCTTAAAAATGTAAATGTGCAATACTTTGCAAATAAACCTAGGAGAAGCTATGTCACAGTTTCAGGGTAACTGTACCCCTCCTTGGTTCATTCCCTGTGAAGTCTCAAGTTTCTAGCCATCATCTGTTCCTGGGTAGGGACCCTTATCCTGCTTCTTTTTACCAAGATTTAAAGGCTGCATTGCCCACTGCCATGTGCCATAATATATTTAGCAATTTACACGGGCTGTGCTTTCTCTCCAAGGATAATGACAGTGTTTTTACTAGTGACTACACAGCTCTTCCAGAGCAAAACCCTTACAGAGAAAACATACAAATTACAATAGTTCCTATATGCTTACTAATAAACATACCAGAAATCACTCATCTTCCATTTGGGGGTTTGATAGGCAAAAGGCCCCCCCAGACCTTCAGCAAGGGTGGGGACCTGTCCTTAGATAGAAGATCCTGTTTGTTTGCTTGCTCAGGCTTTTACTCCAAAAGCCAGCTTTGTTACCCAGCCTCCTGAAAACAGGCAAAGATGGTCCCTCCCTGTATATCACAGGAGGTCAAGTTCTGCAACACAGCCAGTCTTGGGATTTACACAGCAAAGCTATGTCTACACTGGCGCGATCTTGCACCAGAGCTATGCAAATGAGGCTAAGCGTGGAATATCACTGAGCCTCATTTGCATACCTAATGAGCCACCATTTTTGTGGAAGAGGCTCTTGTGCAAGAAGGAGCTGTCTACATGGCCCCTTCTTGCGCAAGAAAAATCCTCTTGCACAATGCTGTTACGCTGATTGTTTTCAGGAATAACGGCATTGTGCAAAAGGGTTTTTCTTTCCAGCATACGTGGCCAGCCTAGCTTTGACTGAATTCCCTGGCACTGCATAGTGCTTTCATCCTAAGGGCCAGCCATTTAACAATTATGGAAATGGCCATTTACCTGGAGGTTCTGTCATGAAGTAAAGAGAGGGTTTCTGGGTTCCAGGGAAGAGCTATTCTTGTGCTCACCACTGTGCCAGAAACCCTGCTTTTTCTGCCCTCCCAACATGAATTTCTCCTGTTCACAGTCCCTTACATCTCCTTCAAGCCTAGAATCATCGCATCTCTCCCCTCAAAGGTGACTCTATCTCCATCCCAGCCCTTTCCCTATAGGCTCTGATTATATTCCTCCTTCCCCTGCAATCAACCCTTTCACTGCAGACTGTGTCCCCCACCCTCAGGACAGGTTCTGACTGTATATCTCCTCCCTTCACCACAGGCTGCAAATATTCTTCCTGTCCCCAGCATAATGCAGGCTCCAAGTGGCCCTGTAGCAGGTTTCTCAGGCTACGCCTACACTGCGGAGTTATTTCAGGATACCGGAAGTATCCCGAAATATCGATTCTGCGTCTATTGAAGCAGCCTATTATTTAAAAAAAGATTTCAAAATAACAGGCAGCTTATTCCAACATCCCGGTAACCCTCAAAATAATGGGCGACTATTCCGACACCCCGATAACCCCCGTTCCACAAGGGCTAAGGTGCATTTCAGAATAGCGAGTTATTTTGAAATTTGGTGCTATGTAGAGAGCGCAAAATTACTAAATAAGCTATTTTGAAACACTCAAAATAAGCTACACAATTTGCATAGCGGAAATTGTGTAGCTTATTTTGAGCTAGGAGTGCTGTGTAGATGCACCCTCAGGGTATGTCTACACACAATTTTTATTTTGGGAGAAGGATGCAAATAGCACTGCACATTTGCATACTTCCTCTGGGGTTTTCTTCTGAAGACGCTCTTCCGGTATTTACCCACGTGTACACGCGGCCGAATTTCAAAATAAACCACTATTTCGAAAGACCCCTTATTCCTCCTATAATTAGGTTTACTGGGGTCTTTTGAAATAGGGATTTATTTTGAAATTCGGTCGCGTGTACACGTGGGTAAATACCGGAAGAGCGTCTTCAGAAGAAAACCCCAGAGGAAGTATGCAAATGTACAGTGCTATCTGCATCTTTCTCCCAAAATAAAAACTGTGTGTAGACATACCCTCAGTGATGTTCTTGTACATCAAAGGAAGAGACTCTGTAAAGCATTCAACTCATAATCTGCCATGGGACCAGTCAGCATGAAAGGCAAGCACACCTGAAATAAGCACAGAGGCTATGGTTTTGCCAACACTCCCTATTTTGGGGGAAAACTCTTTCTCCATCACCACTTCTTTTTAAATTTTATTTTAAATATTTTTTTTCCTCTTTTCCCTCTTTTCTGGTGCAGGAAGGTATGTCTTCTCGGGGAACCCAGGCCAGCTATTCCTTGTCAAGCTTGTCTTTTGCTCCTGGTTTCTATCTGCTCCCTCCTCTCTAGAGACTCTCATCTACCCTCCCTCTCCCATAGCTCCAGCGAGATGCTAGCTCCTAATTAAAGTGCTTGTGATTCCCTATTGGAGCAGTGGCGCCAGGGCCTGAAACTGTCCTGCTCTTGCATCCTCCAGAGATGGCCCAGACAGACTCAGATACCGTGCAGTTTCTTCTGTCACAGACTTTTTCATGTTCGCTCCATTGGGTTTGTTATTTGTGTTTTCTCCTGTGCTAATTTCCCTCCTACTCTGCAGGCAGGGAAGCAGGTTGGGGGCAGACATGTAGCTGACATGAGGATGTCACAAAGAAATAGAGAGGGAAGCAGCAACTGAGGGAAGTGTCAGGGTTGAAGCAAAAGCAGAGCATGGTGCAGTGCTCTGCACGTTTCTATTTGACTTATCCCTGTCATTTACAGAAGCCAAGTACACCACACTAGTTGCACCAGCTGAACACAAATAAAACTCACATAGGTATTACACCTGTTTTGAACACACCATACAAACGCACACTGCACATCAGGCACATGAATAAGAAAACATGAACAGTACTGACATGCAAACTTGCAAACACATGAAATGGACACATCACATACATTTCCCACATGCCTTAGATGTCACATGTACACAAACTAGAGCCATCTGCTAGTAAAAGCTTGGCTATTTGAGGATAAGATACTCCCAGCTATCACTGAAGGCATTTATATCTATCATAATACTATACATATTGAAATACAGAAAAAAATAGCTTCATCCTATATTTTGACTATGGGTAAAATTTTCAGATGTACCTAGATGGTTCAAAAGCTCAAGGTCCATTTCCGAAAGTAATTACAAGGTGAAGGCCTTTGACTTTCAAAGAAAGTGAGGCTGCTAATTGACTGTGGCTTTGTCTACACTGGTACTTGAGTGATAAAGCTTTTCTCATTCTCAGGTGCTTAAATCCTCTCCTGCCCCAAGGACAAAAGCATTGCAATTGCAAGTGCTTGTGTAAACAGTGTTTTGTGGACAGAAGTGCTCTCCTGCAGACAAAGCAAATGCCACTTCTTGGGTGTGGAAGTTTATTGTCAGCAAAAATGATTCAAATGCCCTTTACACTTCCCAATTTTTTGTAACAGGGCTGTGTTGTTGCTAAAATCAGTGTAGTGCTGGATACACAAAAGGAGGAAGGTGTTGCCATGCCTCACTTTTGGGCATCTAGAAAAATCACCACGATTTACAAAGCCTAAGTTAGGTGCCTCCACTTCTTTACATTCCATTTGCAAACAACTGAAAGATAATAAGGTGAAAAGTAATAGTCAACATTGATTTGTAAAGAATAAATCATGTCAAACCAACCTCATAGCTTTCTTTGATAGGATAAAAAGTATTGTGGATAAGGGGGAAGTGGTCGATGTAGTACACTTAGACTTTAGTAAAGAATTTGATATAGTCTTACATGACCTCTTATAAATAAACTAGGTAAATTCAGCCTTAACAAGGCTACTATAAGGTGAGTGAATAACTGGTTGGATAACCACTCCCAGAGAGTAGTTATCAATGGTTCACAGTAATGCTGGAAGGTCATAAGTGAGGTTTCACAGAGATCAGTTTTGGGACCAGTTCTGTTCAAAATATTCATCAGTGATTTAGATAATGACATAGAGAGTACACTTATAAAGTTTGTGGATGATACCAAGCTTGGAGGGGTTGCAAGTGTGTAGTGGGGCACTATTTGGAAACCATGGGAGGGATGGGCGGGTGCAGCCTGCCCACTTCTCAAAGTCCCTCCCCCAGCTCTGGGGGAGGGACAACTAGATCCAGGTTCCAACTGATTTCTGGGGACAAATAATGACAAAAGGGATCCGGGTGTGGGGTCACAGGTCACAGGTGTGGGGTCACAAGAGAACCAGATGGAGACACTGAGCAAAGAACTCTGGACAGTGCCCACTGCTTCTCAAAGGTATCGATGGAGCCCGTGGATGCTGCCCAGAGGAACTCTGCCCGGATACGTGATACAAGGGAAGAACGGAAATAGGCCCCCACAGTCGCAGAGAACCCCCTCGTCTAGCATTCTCCTCCTGGTATTATATATTGTAGCTTTCGCTAGGGCCAGGAGGGGGTTGACGAGAAGGTCTCGTGACTTTGTGAGGCCACGGATGGGTTGTGCATAAATAAAAAGGTGTGGGGAAAAGTGCAGCCAGAACCTCAGTAAGAGGTTCTAGAGGAGCCAGAATAGGGGCTGCAACCTGGCACATTCTAGATAAGCGTGCGCCAGGTTTTCCCTCACGCCACAAAAGGGACAGGTGTCCAGAATGGGAGTGAACCGCGCCAAGTACATGCCCATGCTCACGGCTCCATGAAGGAGCCACCAACTGATGTCCCTGATGGGCCGTAGAGTTATTGTGGAATATACGCTGACCCATTGGGGTTCCCCACCCTCCACTGGTCTTAAATAGTCCCACCATTTGGTGTCAGGGTGGGACACAAGGGTGAGGAAATGCAGAATGTGGAGCACGAGTGTGTACAGATGTTCCCTTGGCGTGGCTCAGAATTTGACCAGCTGCAAATTTTGCAGCCGGCTTGGTGTCCAGGGATGGAGTGGCCGGGGGGAAAAGGAGACGCCATGGAGCAGGGGCCCAATAACAATGGACGGAGGCTTTGCAGGAAGGGAGGGACGGAGCGTACTCTCTTGCAGGGCTCTCTGCAGGAAATCAAGAGCAGGCCACGGCAAAGCTGCCTTCACTTCCTGGGGTAGGCACAGGGGGGGTTGAGGGGTGGAGAGCCCCATGCTCTGAGTGAGCGCTTGGGGATCCACCCAGTCCCCCCTGTCGTAGTCCAGGAGGTCTCTGACCTTGGTGGTTTCTGTCAGGATCAGCCTCCAGTGCCGAGGGAGACTCCACCATCTGCACGCACAAGGCTGGATTGTGGAGCAGGAGCTCCACGAGGAGATCTGCTCCCTTGGTGGCCGCAACGGACCTGGTCTCTGAGAACAGCTTCCAGGTCTGGAGGAGTTCCTGGTAGAATTCCGGCAGCTCAGAGATCTTGTGGAAGGCCCCTCAGGTGAATTAAAAAGAGCTGCCAATCATATCGGAGCCCTCAGAGGCAGCTGCTATTACTCCCTTCGGAAGAGCCAAAACTGCTTGCCTGCTGGCAAGGGCCATATGAAATCACTTGCCCCCTGGGCCTCATCACTTACGAGGTTTATCAGACAGACCGGCGAAAGAAAAAGCAGGTTTACCTTGTGAACTTGTTAAAGCCATGGCAAGAATGAGAGGGGCTGCTGATTGTCCCATATCCCTCTGAACCCACACTGGGTCCCCAGGTACCTGAGGCCACTGAGGAAGGAGAACCACAACTGGGGGACACCCTCTCAGGGGAACAGCAGAAAGAAGCACAACAGCTTATAGAGGCTTTTGCCAAGATCTTTACCACTAAGCCGGGCTGAACAACGGTCATCACTCATAATATCTGCACCTCTCCTGTCCAGGTCGTCCAGGAGGGTAATTGGCCCCTTCCCCGGAGGATGCACAAAGTAATGGAGCAGGAGGTCCAAACCATGCTGGAGTTAGGGGTGATAGAGCGATACAAAAAAAAAGTGAGTGGCAGAGCCCCGTCGTACTGGTCCCCAAACCTGACAAGAGCATCAGGTTCTGTATTGATTATAGAAAGGTCAACGCCATTTCAAAGTTCGACGCCTTCCCAATGCCTCAGACTGATGAACTGTTGGATCACCTGGGAAAGGCCAACTTTATAACAATGCTAGACCTTACAAAAGGTTACTGGCAGATCCCATTGGACCGTGAGTCACGAGAAAAGACCGCCTTCACCACCCCATCAGGACTGTTTCATTTTGTACAGATGCCTTTTGGCCTCCATGGGGCCCCAGCCACGTTCCAGCAGATGATGGACTGCCTGCTCTCCCCCCATCTGGAGTATGCCACAGCCTATCTCAATGAAGTGGTCATCTATAGTCATGAGTTGGAAGACCATGGGCTCTGAGTGGCTGCCATGTTGCGGACCCTCCGGGATGCGGGCCTGACTGCCAACCCAAAGAAATGTAAAATCGGCTGACAAGAGACCACCTATCTAGGGTATCGCCTGGGCCGGGCATGGTCCAGCCACTGGTGGGGAACGTAGAAACCATCTGGAGTTACCCCATCCCGACTACCAAGAGGAAAGTGCGGCAGTTCTTGGGGCTAGCAGGGTACTACTGCCGGTTTGTCCCCCAGTTTGCTACCTTAGCTGCCCCTCTCACTGCCCTTCTTACAAAGGATAACCCCCAGAAGGTGAGATGGAGTCCAGAGTATGACACAGCATTCCAGCAGCTTAAGGACGCCTTATAGAATCATAGGACTGGAAGGGACCGCGAGAGGTCATCGAGTCCAGCCCCCTGCCCTCAAGGCAGGACCAAGCTCCGTCTACACCATCCCTGACAGATGTCTATCTAACCTGTTCTTAAATATCTCCAGAGAGGGAGATTCCACCACCTCCCTTGGCAATTTATTCCAATATTTGACCACCCTGACAGTTAGGAATTTTTTCCTAATGTCCAATCTAAACCTCCCCTGCTGCACTTTAAGCCCATTACTCCTTGTCCTGTCCTCAGAAACCAAGAGGAACAAATTTTCTCCTTCCTCCTTGTGACACCCTTTTAGATATTTGAAAACCGCTATCATGTCCCCCCTTAATCTTCTTTTTTCCAAACTAAACAAGCCCAGTTCATGAAGCCTGGTTTCATAGGTCATGTTCTCTAGACCTTTAATCATTCTTGTCGCTCTTCTCTGTACCCTTTCCAATTTCTCCACATCTTTCTTGAAATGTGGCACCCAGAATTGGACACAGTACTCCAGCTGAGGCCTAACTAGTGCAGAGTAGAGCGGCAGAATGACTTCACGAGTTTTGCTTACAACACACCTGTTGATACAACCTAGAATCATATTTGCTTTTTTTGCAACAGCATCACACTGTTGACTCATATTCAACTTGTGGTCCACTATGACCCCTAGATCCCTTTCCGCCATGCTCCTTCCTAGACAGTCACTTCCCATCTTGTATGTATGGAACTGATTGTTCCTTCCTAAGTGGAGCACTTTGCATTTCTCTTTATTAAACTTCATCCTGTTTACCTCTGACCATTTCTCTAACTTGCTAAGGTCATTTTGAATTATGTCCCTATCCTCCAAAGAAGTTGCAACCCCACCCAGTTTGGTATCATCTGCAAACTTAATAAGCGTACTCTCTATCCCAATATCTACATCATTGATGAAGATATTGAACAGTACGGGTCCCAAAACAGACCCTTGAGGAATTCCACTCGTTATCCCTTTCCAGCACGATTTAGCACCGTTAACAACAACTCTCTGACTACGGTTATCCAGCCAATTATGCACCCACCTTATCATGGCCCTATCTAAGTTATATTTGCCTAGTTTATCAATAAGAATATCATGCGAGACCGTATCAAATGCCTTACTAAAGTCTAGGTATATGACATCTACCGCTTCTCCCTTATCCACAAGGCTCGTTATCCTATCAAAGAAAGCTATCAGATTAGTTTGGCATGACTTGTTCTTCACAAACCCATGCTGGCTGTTCCCTATCACTTTATTACCTTCCAAGTGTTTGCATATGATTTCCTTAATTACCTGCTCCATTATCTTCCCTGGGACAGACGTTAAACTGACCGGTCTGTAGTTTCCTGGGTTGTTCTTATTCCCCTTTTTATAGATGGGCACAATATTTGCCCTTTTCCAGTCTTCTGGTATCTCCCCTGTCTTCCATGATTTTTCAAAGATCATAGCTAAAGGCTCAGATACCTCCTCTATCAGCTCCTTGAGTATCCTGGGATGCATTTCATCAGGACCTGGTGACTTGCTGACATCTAACTTTCCTAAGTGATTTTTAACTTGTTCTTTGTGTATGCAGTGAGCCAGTGCTGTTTAGCCCTGACTTTGATAAACCACTTATAGTCCAGAAGGACACTTCAAAGAGTGGGTTGGGAGCTGTACTCTCGCCAAGAGGTTGAGGGAGAGGAGCATCCCATTGTGTACATCAGCCGGGAGCTATTCCTCCAGGAACACAGGTATTCCATGATTGAAAAGCTCTAGCCATTAAATGGGCTGTTGTGGTGGTACTTAACCCTCCAACCCTATGTGTTCTCCATCCACCACAGGGCAGGAAAGGCAAATGCTGATGCCAATGCGCTATCTCGCCTGGTGGAGGACCAAGGGCTCAGTCCGGATAATCGGGAACTGGACTTAAGGTGGTGTGTGTGATACCAGATGTGGCAAGGGCCCCTCTTCCCCAAGCCACCACTGGGTAGGCCTCCTCCCCTTAGCCTCCAAGTTCAGAGGTTTTTTCAGCGGGTCTCAATGGTAGGGAGCCCGGCCAGGGGCCCACAGGCTCCCTCGCTAGCTGCCTTTACCTAATGCTGGTCAAAATTGTTCTCTCCGATTTCTTCCTCTCTGTCTCTCCACCACCTTCCTTTCATCCTCTCACTTCCCTCCCCTCCCCCCAGCCTCCAACTGCTGAGGCTTTTAAAGGCCCTCAGACAGACAGCAGAGAAGTCAGCTGGCCCCAATTTGCCTGAGCCAGCTCCCTCCCAGCTGCATCTAACTGGGCTGCAGTTCTCTGCTTCTTCTCACAGGGTTTTTCCCTTTCAGGCTGCTTTTTCCCTTCTCTGCAGCAGATCCCTGGCTTGACCCTGTCACACAGAATATCCCAAAATAGCTATCCCATGTCTTCAAGCAAGCCCATTATTTCAAAATATAATGAGCTCATTATTCTGATGTCCATGTAAACCTCATTCCATGAGGAATAAGGGACATTTTGGAATAGCAGGTTATAGCACCAAATTACAAAATAAGCTATTTCAAAAGAAGATTGAAATAAGATATGTAATTTGTGTAGCTCAGATTGTGTATCTTATTTCAACCTATGGTGCAGTGTAGACGCATCCTAACTATTAGGGTGGTTAAGTACTGAAATAAATTGCATAGGGCAGTTGTGGAATCTCCATCATTGGAGATTTTTAAGAACAGGTTAGACAAACACTTATCGGGGATGGTCTAGATAGTGTTTGGTCCTGCCATGAGAGCAGGGGTTTGGACTTGATCACCTTTTGATGTTTCTTCCAGTCCTATGATTCTACAATTCTATAGGAAGCATGGGGAAAGATAGGTGCTTAAGTATGTAATCCAGCAAAGGCAGTTTTCTAGGCAAGAGCTGCCTAAGCTATGCAATGGAAGATGCCAACAAGACAGTGTCAAGCCCCAGCTTTCTTTTAAATATTTTGGTTTGACAGAATCAAATTGTTGCATTTCAACAATGGCAAAACATTCCACTGCAAGACATTACCATTTTGGAGAATTTCATGTTGCCTCGTAGATTATGGTAAAATATTTACTATAGTATATACAGTAGACTTCCAATAATCCAGAACCTTTGGGACCTAGATAGTGCCGGATTATCGGATATGCCAGACTATCAGCAGGTACTATAAACTGATTATATATATACTGTATACAGTATATACTGTACATAAAGTTCTTTTAACCCCTTTTTATTGTACATACTGTATACAGTATACTGTAATGTTTTAGTTTTTTTAACCCTTTTCGCTCAGTTCAGCTGCTGCCGCTGCTGCCTTGTGACATGTTTTTTGCCGAAGCTCACTCACTAGGTTCTTGCCATTTTGATGCCGGACTATCGGGAGTGCTGTACAATTGGATGCTGGACTATTGGAGTTTTACTGTATTAATATTTTAACATAAAAGCATCAAAACAAAATGAAATACAATCAAATGAAATGTTTTTATCTTATTGAAGTTAAACGTTTTGACATTATCAAAAGACAATTAGAACTCTCAATGATTTACTGAAGTTTTTCCATCAAAAATGTTGTAAAAATTGATACCCTCTCACAAAAAGGTTTGATTTTAATGAAACTGCATTTTCTGCTAAAAACTCTTTTGTTGAAAATTTTTCCATTGGCTCTACTGATTTCACAGTTACTGTTTGGACAAGTGTATATGAATACAGCTCTGCATGACTGTGTATATACTAATGGCTGTATGTGTGCATGAATGTATATTTTTGTTGTGTTAGGAATATATGTACAGAGGTGTATATGCATGTAGGAGGGCTGGTACTAGGTGTGGTAATGTTTGCAAGCACAGGAGCAGGTGCGTGTTCAAATATTGCTGTCTATTATACATGCATACAGGAGGTCTGAACACTTGATAGTAACATTAGTTTCATTGTTCTCATTTTGAAGATGATGAAACTGAGGCACAACCATCTACACAAATTCACTGTAATTCCAAGCTAGAGTTGAGATGGGAAATTAGCTCTCCTGACTCTCAGTTTTATATGCTAATATGCTGCATCTTTGTAGTGACAGAGGGAAACTAATGTACACACATATAGACCTACTAGTACACTCATGTTCCCCACACTCGAAAGCAGCTATGCAAATTGAACTACGTCAATTGCGTATCTTATTTCGAAATAGCTTATTTTGAAACAGGGAGTGTCTACACAGCACTTATTTCAAAATAGAGCACTCTTCCTCTGATTTCCCTTACTCCTCGTGCAATGAGGGTTATAGGAGTCAGAGCAAGAAGTCCTCCGGGTTGACAGTATTTTGACACTATTTTGAAATAACTGCCTGCTGTGTAGACACGGACTAAGTTATTTTGGAATAGAGCTAGTTATTTTGCAATAGTGTTGCAGTGTAGACGTACCCATCAAGTGATCCATTCCTATTGTCCAGTCCTAGCTTCTAGCGGTCAGTAACAGTGACAGAAAGCAAGGTAGGAAGCAGCCCAGGGCAAAGCAGTAAGTTCAGTACTGAGTGACCTTGACTGATAGTTGTGGAGTCCCAGGGCTGGAACCCAGTGTAGATTACAGGTCTTGGTTCCCATACCAGCCATTGGGGAAGGGCACCATTAAGAAGCAGTGATTGCAAAGACTTCCTGCTCTCCCGGGGACATAGCTTTTGCCTTTTGCAGAGGTGGGGTTATTATACTGATGGGAAAATGTTCTTCGATCAGCATATAGCATCTTCACCAGACACACTACTAAACTTCTTGTCTAGACCTGCCCATAGAGTTATGAAGTGCAACCAAAGATGGGACATTGGATTGTCAGAGCTAATCTCCAGCTGTGGCCAGCAAGAGAAAGGTAGGAGGAGAGGAATAACATAAAAAGGTTAAGAAGCACAAAGAGAAGGAGTCCTTTTCCCCTCGATCCCATAAATGCAGCTCCTTTGAAACCTAAGTAATAAGCACCCATGGGAAGGGAGCAACAGGAAAAGTGTTTGTGCTCAGGTTACAGTAAGAACGTAGCAGGCTGAAGCAGGGATATAGACATATAGTTCTCTTGTGTGAGATATAAAGAGAGCACCAATCAGACCACTTAGGACTGAGAGGCCACCTTGCACACTCTTTAAAGCTATGAGCCCAATCTTGAAAGGGCGAATTACTGTGAGGTTTGTCACTGAAGTCGATGGGAGCCCAAGAGCAGGCCCAAAGAGACAGTGCAGTGAAGTGCTGCAGTAATATGATCACCAGGGAAAGATATCAAGCACAGAGCTAGCAGGCATGACTTCCCTTTTCTGAGCCACTCCCCTGAAAGGGTCACAGGGCAAGTATGATTGGAGTTTAAAAAAAAGAGAAAGATAGATCAAACTATTAATACAAACTAAAACAAAGGGGAAGGAGCTCTGCTTTGATTTGTATTCTCTCCAGTGATCTGTGACCCCATCTGACCTTCCCCTGTGACCCCTTTCCCTTGACAGTCAGGGGCAGAATTAGTCACAGTAAACAAGGACACACTCGCAATACTCTGGTGTACCTTGTGAGTATCTCTGCTGATTTCTTTAGGATTAGGTCTGTTTAATGCCATGCACCACTGGCCACAGTTACAGCACAGTCAGGGGCAGAATTAGTCACAGTAAACAAGGACACTCACAATATTCTGGTGTACCTTGGTGAGTATCTATGCTGATTTCCTTAGGGTTAGGTCTGTTTAATGCCATGTACCACTGGCCGCAGGTCACAGCACTGTCGCGATAGTGATCTATCTTGAAAGGCTCCCTAGAGGAGAGGCAATCTGTTGACTGGTCCCAAGGCAGAAGCACTCTCTAGTTGCTATATAGATAGACAACCTCCACCCTCAGTCACCTTGATGTCTTTCAGATCTAGTACTGCTGGGAAGGGACAGGATTGAGGGGAAGTCAGTCTATATAAGTCTCCCTTTTCAGAACAGGAGCTGGAAAGGTGAGAATTTGGCCCTGAGTCACAGAGGGTGTGCAGCAGGGCTACATACATTGCTTTATAGTTAGTGTTGATCCTGGCTGGAACGGGACTGAGCACAGCTGGGTCTGACTGATGGAGGGAGGGTTTTTTTTAAAACAGGGAGTTAATCTTATCAGATGCCTTTCTTAATGAAGGCTGACTGCCCTTCCTCAGGGCCTAAGCCTGTCCCAGGGGAGGGACAGCAGGAGCACAGAAGTGAAATGGATGCCCTGCCCCCAGCACGGCAGCCCCAGATTTGCAATTCAATTCAATAAAAGATGGGGCAGGCTGCTGTGCTGCTTTTAAAAGGGTCAGGAGGTTCCAGGGCTGCAAGAGCAGGGGCAGGGGCCAGGATGCAGGAGGAAGAATGGTTGTTATTTTTCTTCATTCCAGATTGAACTCTTTGCCCCAGGGACCTGAAAAGATCACATCTCTAGTTCGATTACAAAACAATACCGGGAGAATAAGAGAGAACTGGATAGCTGACACCAATGCCATTCGCTCACACATTCAAATCAGCAAATCTGCCCCGCGAAGGTGTCAATATGAGGCTACAAGATGGAGGTTTTTTTCTTCAAATCTTTTTTCGATACCTATGAAAAACACAAAAGTGAGGTTGGTGGCAAAGCCAAGCTCCTGAAAGCTAGAAATGTCAAAAAGAAGGTGGACTATTTAGGACAGGATGATCTAAAGCCTAGACTGACTTTCTAAAAGATGCTCTTTAGTCCAATTACAAGTTATGGGGTTTGAAGCAGGAATTACTGAGAGAGGCTCTCTGGCTTGTGTTACACATGAGGTAAAACCAGATCATTAAAATGGTCTCTTCTGGCCATAGAAAAGCGATACCTCTCCCAGAAGCCCTTTCTTCTCCCTGCCATCACCTTTCACCCAGGAGCCTCAGCTGCCTGTTACCTTTGTGCTGCCCAAATTCAATTAGAATTTCTGCATTTTGTCTCTTTCCTCTGTGCCTTTGCCAGCACAATATGTAGTGACAAGAAGCAGAGATACCAATTCAATTATACACCATCTCCTAGCTCCCATTATCTCCCTGGCTGATCAGTTTAGAAGAGCTGTGAATGGGACTCACCCCGAAGAACATAGGAGGGGGCTGAAGAAAGCAGTGTCTAAGAGCCTTGTGATGTGTTAGTTTCCCTAGACCTCTGTGTGTTTATGAGATTTCCAAAGAGGCTGAAAAGAAACACAAGGAGTGTCCTTCATCCACTTAGCTTAGTTAGGGAGATATCTTGCACACCTGACATACATGACTCCTCTATAGACACACTCATTGGGAGTGTGATTAAGAGATGCCATTTTTTCATGTCTCCATAAGAGATGCCTGACTTGCTCAAGATAGTCTGTCATGGCTGAGCCAGTCATCTCATACATCCTATGCCTTCACAGTAACACCACTAGCTTCTACATAATGATCAAGCAGCCCACAGTTCCTTCCCCTCTCTTTCCCCAGCCCTAAACCCTTTCAGAAAGGTCTCTAATTAGAATGTATTGGTCAGGAATGCACACCATCAAAAAACCATTTGGGTGCATCCAGACTGCAGGGTTTTTTCCGAAAACACTTCACTTGCTTCCACACTGCTATTGCGTTCTTTTGAAATAAAATTGAAAGAACACAGGGGTTTTTCCAACATTGGTAAACCTCATTCTACGAGGAAGAACGCCTTTTCCGAAAGAGCTGTTTGGGAAAAGATATGTGTGGACACTGAAGAAGGAGTTTTTTCGAAAGAAGAGGCCTCCAGGAAAAAGCACAAGTGGCCTGGTAGCCACTCTGTCCATAGTCATTACAGCTTACATGCAAGAAAGCGTCGAATGTGTGTGGACACTATCTTTCCAAAAAGCAGATCTCTTTTTCGATGCGCTTTTGAAGTGTGGACACGCTCTTTCGGAAGAAGTTTTTTTGGAAGATCTCTAGTTCTAGACATACCCTTTGAGAATGCCATCTGTCTCTACCCAGGAAAGGATTAGTAAAGGACACATGGAGTTCTTCATCCATCTTCCTTCATACATCAACTCAGAGAGCACTAGTGCAGTGCAAATACTGCCCACTTCTATTCTTGTGGATTCAAATCTCAGCTATTTCCATTCTCATGGGATTTCATTCCCTTAGCTCTGAACTTTGCCTGGAGCAACAGTTTTGAACAAATTCAGAAACTCGGTGTGAAACACAGTAGAAAGCGAGCCAACATATTTTGCATAAAAATGGTGCAAAACACAGCTATTCTGTATGGATCAAAAGTAAAACCAGATCTGGTTTTGATTACAAAAATGAACTTCTTAAATAACCTGATCTGACATTTGCACTGATAATTGAAAACACACAAATTCACTTGGTTTCAGTTTCATTTCAAACATTTCACTGTGCTGTAGACACAGCACAATTTATGGTTTCTAAGACTGATATAGAGAGCAGATATAATATTATATGAGCAAAAGGCTGTTATATTTTCCCTTAATTATTTCACTTTGTTAATGTCAGTCAATCACATAGAAGACAGGAGAGGTCTCTCATCTTGCTGCAAGCTGCTGCATACAGGTGGACTCCTGTTCTTGCAGAGAGCTACACTGTAGAAAATGAGACTCTACATAGGTATGGGGGTCAAACTGAAAGTAACTTGCTGAAATGGGTCTCCTGTCTCCCAGTCCTGTGTCATATCTACCACAACATAGAGCTTCTGACACAGCAGTACATTTAGCTTCTCAAAGTCAATGGGACACATGCATCTTCCCTGCCAGTCTTTACGCTTGCAGTTCAAAATGTTTCTGTCTCTCTAAAGCTTTGGAATAACCCTCCAATCTACATGTACCCTCAGTCTTCTCTTTTCTAAACTAAACAAGCCCAATTCTTTCAGTCTTCCCTCATAGGTCATGTTTTCTAGACCTTTAATCATTTTTGTTGCTTTTCTCTGGACCTTCTCCAATTTTTCCATAGCTTTCTTGAAATGTGGTGCCCAGAACTGTACACAATACTCCAATTTAAGGCCTAATCAGTGCAGAGTAGAGCAGAAGATTGACTCCTCGTCTTGCTCACAACACTCCTGTTAATGCATCCCAGAATCATGTTTGCTTTTTTAGCAACAGTGTCACACTGTTGACTCATGTTTAACTTGTCGTCCACTATGACTCCTAAATCCCTTCCTTCAGTACTTGTTCCTAGGCAGTCGCTTCCCATTCTATATGTGTGACATGGATTGTTCATTCCTAAGTGTAGTACTTTGCATTTGTTCTTATTAAACTTCATCCTGTTTACCACAGACCATTTCTCTAGTTTGTCTAAATCATTTTTAATTTTGACCCTATCCTCCAAAGCACTTGCAACCCCTCCCAGCTTGGTGTCATCTGCAAACTTAATAATGTCTACATAAGAACATAGGAACATCCATACTGGGTCAGACCAAAGGTCCATCTAGCCTAGTGGCCTTTCTACCGACAGTGGCCAGCACCAGGAGCCCCAGAGAGGGTGGACCGAAGACAATGATCAAGCGATTTGTCTCCTGCCATCCTTCTCCAGCTTCTGACAAACAGAGGCCAGAAACACTATTTCTATCCCCTGGCTAAAAGCCTTTTATGGACCTAACCTCCATGAAATTATCTAGCTTCTCTTTAAACTATGTTATAGTCCTAGCCTTCACAGCCTCCTCTGGCAAGGAATTCCACAGAACTAAGCCAGCATCTAAATCATTGATGAAGATATTGAACAGAACCGGTCCCAAAACAGACCCCTGCGGAACCCCACTTATTATGCTTCTCCAGCAGGATTGTGAACCGTTAATAACTACTCTCTGAGAATGGTTATCCAGCCAGTTTTGCACCCACCTTATAGTAGCCCTATCTAGGTTGCATTTCCCTAATTTATTAATAAGAAGGTCATGAGAGACAGTGTCAAATGCCTTACTAAAGCCTAGGTATACCATGACCACCCCTCCTTCTCTCTTATCCATAAGGCTTGTTAGCCTATCAAAGAAAGCTATCAGATTGGTTTGAAATGATTTGTTCTTTACAAATCCAAGCTGGCTGTTACTTATCACCTTATTTTCTTCCAGATGTTTGCAGATGATTTCCTTAATAACTTGCTCCATTATCTTCCCTGGCACAGAAGTTAAACTGACTGGTCTGTAGTTTCCTGGGTTCTTCTTACTTCACTTTTTATAGATGGGCACTATATTTGCCCTTTTCCAGACTTCTGGAATCTTTCCTGACTTCCATGATTTTTCAAAGCATTTATTGGCATTGACTTCCTCCAGATTCAGGGGGTGCTCAACTCCCTGCTCTACCCCAGACCCTATCTGTATCTAACCCCTTCCCCCAAGTCCGCAACCCAGTCCCACCTCTTCCCAGCCCTGCTCCATTCCAGGGCCCACCCCTCACTCCAACCCTCTCTGCAACTTCCCTCCTTCACGCCGGCTCTTCCAGCCTCTGCTCCTGCTTCTTCCCACCCCCTTCCTTGAGTGCAACCAGGCCCTGCTCCTCCCGTTCCCTCCCAGAGCCTCCTGCATACTGTGAAATAGTTGATTGTGGCGGGCTGTAGGTACTAAGAGAGAGGGGGAAGAGTTGATCAGCAGGGCCACCAATGGGTGAGAGGCACTCTGGCAGGGTACTGGCTCCTGGTGGGTGCTGAGCTCCTGCTAAATTTTTTCCAGGGGTGCTTCAGCTGCCAATTACCCACAAAGTCAGTGCCTATTGGGAAAAAATTGAACAAAAACTGCCGCAGTGAGAGAGAGACACAGAAAGAGATAAATACAGAGAGAAAGAAGGTGAAATGATAAGCAGAGATGGTAGAAGAGCAAATAAAGACTGTCAAAATGAGCAATCAATATGACGAATATAGCTGGTCAAAAATGGCTGTGCCCCCCGCTGTGAAAAATGACAAATAAAAAAAGGCTTAACTTTCAGCAGAAAACTTTTGAATTTTTACCCAAAACTGAATATTTTTGGCCAAAAATTAAGTTATTTGGTTTACATTTTTTTGATAAAAAATTGCAATTGTTTCAGAAAATAGATGCTTGCCTTCAAAACTTCAGCCCTCACAATTACACAAAGGTTGGTTGCCTCTGAGGCAGTATCATTTTGGTCATGCTCTTCCATTCCTAGTGCCAACACTTTCACGTTTCACTTTAGTCAGAAAAAAAACAGACCCTATTTTTAATTGCCCTTGGACAGGGAGTGGTGTGAGGGGAAAAATCAAAGAAATTACAAGAGGAAAAAACATTAGCCTATATCTCAAAAAGAAGTTGAAGAGATTCTCAAAAACACACATTCCTGGAGATTAATACCCCTGCTACGCACTAATCTTGGTCACAAACATCTCTCTGGATTCACTTGTGTCTTCTATAAAGCCATTAATGAAATCTTCCTTCCTATGCCGAATTGCTCTCCTACTGCAGCAGGGACAGAAGCAATCCATCACCTTGCCCCTCCCTCATTCATCAAATACACAGCACCAGTCAAGTTCTGCTCAAAGTATAAAAGGATGACATTTAAAACTTGTTTCCATTCTTTGGCAGTGCTTTTAGATTTAAACTGCTCCCCTGGAATAATTGCTGTGTTGGTGTGGGAGTGCGCAGGAGGATTCCAGCTTTCAAGATGCTGGTTTACAAAAAGCCTCAGTCCCTTAGGATTCTGGCTCAATAGGGCAAGTAAACTTGCTTCTATTAAAGCAGAAAGGGAGGTGGGGAAGTAGGATCCAGAAGTAGGATTTTGTCTACTGCAGCTTCTGTAATCCCTTTGGGGATATTAAGAAGCGTGTAATTCGTTAATCGTGTAGTTGACAAAATTTGTGTAGATTACATGATTAATTGATGAGGGGTAGAATTCAGTCCCAGCTCTTGCTGGGTCCAGCAACTACGTGCGGCTCTGTGCTACAGCACTTGTACTGCAGAGCCGCAGCGGAGGTTGATGCCGGGTCCCAACACTAAGAGCTGGCGTGCAGGCAAGCTGGGTTAGTCCTGGCTCATGCCAGGACCCAGCATCAACCCCTGCGCTGGCTCTTAGTGCTTGGAGTGCAGAGCGCCTGTCAGGTCCCAGCACGAGTAAGGCCTGAGCCAGCTTGTCAGCCAGCCTGCTAAAAAATGTACTTGCTGGGAGGGGGAAAGTGTAATGCATGTAGTTGATGGCATTAACCCATAAGCACCCACTTACTAGTTAATCATTTTAGTTGACTACACACTATTACATCCCTAAATAGCTTATGTCACCCTTAACATATTGTGCTTTTAAGACATAATAGCTTAAGTGAGCTCTCAGTCTGGAGTATGCAACTTGCTCTTGCAGAATCTACCCCTTGCTCTGACCTTTTTGTAGCAGGAACCCATAACAGATGGGGGAAATAATCAGAAGAATTTTGTCTTTTCCATCTCTGCTCTATGATCCCTCAAAAAAGGTTCAACTTACTATTTCTCCAATTCTGCTGGGACTTTCCCTCCCAAAGGAGGGAGACCCCAGACACCTTTTGGAGCAGCAGCCACCACAGAGCTCCCCAAAATGGGTGTTTCTAGCTGAAAACACAGCAAGAGGCTGGAAGCACTGAGATTTGAGGAGGAAGATTGGGGAGGAAGTAGTAGTAGCTTTGTAAACACTGAGGGTATGTCTACACTACCACCCTAGTTCGAACTAGGATGGTAATGTAGGCAACCGGAGTTGCAAATGAAGCCCGGGATTTGAAATTCCCGGGCTTCATTTGCATAAAGCCGGGCACCGCTATTTTTAAATGTCCACTAGTGCGGATTCCGTGCTGCGTGCCTACACGTGGCACGGACTAGGTAGTTCAGACTAGGCTTCCTCATGAGGAGTAACGGTAGTTCAGATTAGGCTTCCTAGTCCGAACTACCTAGTCCGTGCCGCGTGTAGCCGCGCGGCACGGAATCCGCACTAGCAGACATTTAAAAATGGCGGCCCCCGGCTTTATGCAAATGAAGCCCGGGAAATTCAAATCCCGGGCTTCATTTGCAACTCCAGTTGCCTACATTACCACCCTAGTTCAAACTAGGGTGGCATTGTTGACATACCCTGAGATCCAACATACAAAATTGTCTAAATGTTGCTTTGCTTCGGGTCTTCCTATGTGACACCACAATGGCAACCGGGAACCATGCTGACTACCATTCAGTTCAGATAACAGGAACATAAATACACAAACACATCTCTGTATCAGACAGATGCTCTGGAGGAGTGCATGCTGCTGTCTTAAATGGGTGGCACAGCTTATGCTGCAGAATGTGGTCTCTAGAAGCCTGAGGAGCAAATCTGGCAGAGCCAGCTAGGCCTCTCAAAGTCCTCTCCAAACACCGGCCATGACTTGAAATCTACAGTCTGAAAATCCATCGCATGTGGCTTCTTTTGTTTACTCTTTTCACTATCTTAAGTTGGATAGTAAATATCAATTCAGTTTAATTTGTATTTATAGCTGTTTTCACTGCCACATTCTCAATGCTCCCATTTTGGGGATACCTTACAACTACTTCAAAGACATTTTAACAATTTCTGATTAGTTTTTTTTTTAAATAAAGTGTCCTGGAAACATTTTTGTCAGTCTCATATTTGGAAACAATCTATTTTTATAAGGTACAAATTTTGCGTTGTATGAGAGTCAACAAATTCCCTTTAAAAAACAACTGGTGGCACACAGGTTTTTTTTATTGACACACACACACACACACACACACACACACACACACACACACACCAGTGATTTTAAAATCTACATAGTACTTCACTGACTACATGAACTTTCTCTTTAAACTAGATTATCAAAATTTGTTGGTTTTAATGAAGTAACTGGAGTCATAATGATTTGTTCTGAACCTTTAAATGGTCAAGAATTTGGCTTCCTATTAACCATGTGTTTAATTCAGTGTACACTTACAAAGGAGACGTGCCAAATGATCTCTCATGTGGACTTTACTTTTGTTCTTCCTTGTTTTACTCCCATAATCTAAATCAGAAGTCACAGCGTGAAAGTTTCTCTTTGTGAGAAACATGACATGATGTAGGGCTAAATGACATTCTGAATGCCCATAAGCTAATACTCCAATTTAGTCCATGATACCCCTTGTGATGCCCAGACAGAAGGGATGATTGTTTTCATGTTTTGTTTAATTTGGGAAGTCATGTTAGTGCCTTGTAAAAGGAGCTGAATTGACAGCCATATAAACCAAAGATCCCTGAATACCCAGCAAACAGGAGCAGAGTTGCGAACTCCAACATGCTACTGAGCAAATGGTCCCTAAAGCTGATTTTGGGAGGAGGTAATTTCTTAGAGCAGGGGAGTTCATTCTGCAGGCCTATGCAGTTCTTAGCCTCTCTGCTGAGACTGCTGACAAGGGAGCTAAAATATTGCTGGTAGATTTTTGCTGTATTGACACTTTGTCCACCAGGAACTGGACTGAAAAACCCATCAGCAACAACATGCAGCCCTTTTAATATTAATTCTAAGCTAGCCTGTGTTGGATTCAGATCAATGTTGGAGAAAATGATTAGGGGGCAAGTGGCAAACTTGACAGAGCTCTGGATTTCCCATCTCTTTGACTGTTGGAGGACATTGGTTGAGATGTGACTGGTACAATCGTGTGTGTGTGTGTGTGTGTGTGTGTGTGTGTGTGTGAGAGAGAGAGAGAGAAAGAGAGAGAGAGAGAGAGAGAGAGAGAGAGAGAGAGAATTATCTGAATGAAGTACAGTAATTCCCATGTGTGTGAATCATCTGAATGAAGCATAGTAATTCCCACAGCTCGGTTATTCTGATTGTTGCTTTTTATCTCCATGCTGACTCTGCTCTCTAAACTTATCCAGAGAGTGTGTCTAGGAGAGAAGGTAGGAGGGCGCCAATGAAGCAGAGATGTGCTTAATTCAGACGCCATTAATAAATCACTGATAGTTAAGATATAGATTGGGTGATGGGTGGCAGATGGGAAGGAGGAATGTCAAATTGCTTTTCTCATATAGATTATTGGATTAACAAGGAAGCAGCGGGCTTGTGGCAAACCGGTGTAACAAATTACTATCATAAAAAAAAAAGGAGTTCATTGCAGGCTAGTAATAACGCCATGTCGGCCATTAGATCTCTGGAGAGGTACTCAGAGCTCAAGCATTCGTCTTCTGGCAAAGAGACGGCCATAGGACATAAAAGGCTCACATTTGAGTCTTTTCTTCTTCCACCACTTCACTGCACATGCTTTTGAAATAGGGTGGTAAATAGAGACTATTGAGAATAATTACCACAACTTTTCATAAGTGCAATGAATTATTCACCTCACTTCCACCCTTACACACTCTCTGCTCCTGCACACAGAGCATGAGAATGAGATCAATGGCCAAACAGCAAGCTGCCAGAATCTCTCTGCTTCAGGGCCCTGAGCCAGAGTTCCCTAATCAATTTTTCCCCTGTTCTAAGTGCCAGCCACATGTTCACATCCTGGGGTTCAGAAGGTTATTTACAAGTGTTACAAGTTCCTCTCTATTCGACAAATGGCTGTTGTCCACATGCGCTGCACTGTATACAACATGTGACTCCAATAGGTTTTAATCCCTTCATGACTGACAGAAACTCAGTTGCTTCTTAGCCCTACAGAGGAAAGGCTGAGGGGCTAATGTAGTAAGAGAGACCTCATTATTTGAGAGAAATGTGGGAAAAGCATACAGGTATATTTAAATGAAAATAATACTAGGTAAAGGAGAAGTTGGAAAACTGTAAATAGAAAGAGGATTATAATTATATTATATTATATTATATTATATTATATTATATTATATTATATTATATTATATTATATTATATTATATTATATTATATTATATTATATTAATTACTAGTAGCTGAAAGCCTGTGATGTCTTTTGAGTATGGGTATTGGGGGCAAGTAATCCACCCTCTATTCAATCTCTCTCAATGAAATTGTTGCACATGAATTAGGGGTAGAGTATGAGTAATGACTGGTTGAATTACTTCTGATATAACAATGGTCTCAGGCTGCGTCTACATTACAAAGAAAAGTCGGAAAAGATACGCAAATGGCAAACCGCAATTTGCATATCTTTTTCCGCTTTTCTTCCAAAAGAGGCTTTTCCGACATTGGCCCATCTACCCGGAGGCCAAATGTCAGGGGGGAAAACCCCTCTTTCGGAACATCCCTTCTTCCTCGTAGGACAAGGTTTACAGGAATGCCAAAAATTTTTTTTCGGAAAAGCAGACTTGTTCCTTGGATGCGGCAGAGTTTTTCCGGGATACCTCTGTGTGACGGGGTGTAGCTACCCCGGACTGAAGGGCAGGGAGTTGCCCTGGCCAAGCTGGCCAAAAAGGCCCCTCCCCCACCTCTCTGCTGGGCATGCTCCCAGAGGAGACAGGATATAAAAGCCCAGGGAGCCACTCAGTTGGGACTGACCACCAGAAGGGAAGGAGCTTGGGCAGGAGCTCTCGGGCAGCCCTGCAGCAGCCACCCGGGAGCAGCACTAGCAGTCACAGCCGCAGACACAGCAGCCCCCAGAGCAGCAGACACAGCCCCAACAACAGCCCTGACCCAGGAGGCTGCCAATAGGGGTTTGACCGACCGAGCAACACCCGGAGAGTGAAGCAACCTGTCGGGAGTGGTAGGAAATGGCCCAGAGTGGAGGATTGTCCTCCGGGGGCTGGGCGCATATCAGTAGGAATCCTCGCCGAGCAGACAGAGGAACTCGATGTTACCTACAGGGCCCTAGGCTGGGCCCAGGTGGAGCAGGAGGACCCACCCTATCTCCCCACCCTACAACCAGATGACTCCCTAGCCTGGTGAGCCTTACCTGGCGACTAGGCCTCCGGTCCATATATTCCCTGCCAGAGGAGCATGCACTTTTGAGTAGGCCTCAGGGCCATAAATACTCTGATAGAGCAGCTTGGGTTATAAAACAGCCCATGGACTGTGCTTGCCCTAGAGCAAAGGGGCCTTGCACTAGGCTGCAGAGACGCTCAAACCGTTGAGGGGGGGATGCACCCCTTGATACTCCGGTATCCCAGAAAAGCTCTGTAGTCTAGACATACCCTGTAACACTTGGCTTGACATAGATACAGGCTTCATTGTAGCAGGAAGTCTGTGCTGTTGCAAAGCTGTAATTCACAAAGTCAAAATGGCTGAGAAATAAAAATTGTATGGTAACAAACCATGAATCTCAGCAATGATTGAACTTGATGATGTTTTAAACAAAAGAGTTCTGAACTACGCTTGTACTTACTTCAAACTGACTCAGACATTTTAGGTTTCAGAATGATACACAGAGAGACAACTGTGGAATCTTAAAGTAGCATAACATAAAAGTTACAACCTGGCCTAGGACCCCACTGTATGGTCATCAGTCTGTGGCAAGTGGACACAATCTCCCCAAGCGCTTCCAAGCTAATGGAATCTGAACAGAGTCTAGTCACTATTTCTAGTTGTGGGACTCTATAGGTCACACTCCCAGGCTCAGACCTCTTGTCTGAGCCCATTCCTTAAGACATGAGATACCAGCCGCACTGTACCCTAAAACTAATGTCTCAGATGTCCTGAATTCCCCAGTTGCTTACATGCACTCCCTCAGAGCCCTAACTAAGGTGTGGGCTCTCTGGGCTTCTAGTTAAACTTCTTCAGGGACAACATGACAGAAAAGCAAGGAACACAGGCTTAGGAATTTCTTAAGTACTAGCAACTTTTCTGTTATAGATATTTGACAATAACAAATGTCTTGAGATGCACATTCTCTTCATCTGACCTTGCCCCGTCTGTTAGTAGGCACTCATGTTCCATGGGCAGGGAACATAGTTGAGCCGTTCAGTGTCAACAGCCCCCAACTGCTCTCAGTGACAGTCCTTCAACAAGATGCCAAACACCTTTTCTGGCAGGCGTTAACGCTATTTACTGGGAAGTAGCACCAGGAGGGTGAGTAGGAGAATTGCAGGCAGAAAGGGTGGGATGGAGGAGTCCCTGCTTGGTCTGGCCTAGAGCCCCACAAACCTTCAAGTCTACACGCAGCCCCAATGCTCTCATTGCTCCCTGAATGCTTAGTTGGAATGTAGCCATCAGTCAGAGACCATCTGGCAGATTAAATGTCTCTAACCTGGGTCTGGACTTAGGGAAATAACCTGAAGATTTACAACAGGTCAGGACAAATCCACTGTAAATCATCTAATTAAACTACTGCCCATATCCCCACTACTCAGGTTCTTTTGCATCAGATGGGTGGGAAGGAGTGGCATTCACTGTCCAGAAGAGGAAAAGTCACTCTGGAAAAAAACGTGTTTTCCTGGTGTCAGTCGAGTTCCTATTGGTCAGTTGTCCATACCACACACACACTCACCCCACGTGGGAGCTCAGGCACATTGGCAGTGGCAGAGGGGAAGCATGTCCTGCCACTGCCCATCATGTTATAATACATAGATTTCAGCCTTCAGAGCTGTTAACCTGGCACCTCTCCCCAGCATTAAATTCATATTACAATTAAAACCAAAATCTCATAAAAAGAATAAAGGCTGATAAAATACCAATGCCTCGGTTCTGACTAAACCATACTAGGGCTATTATTACAGCTGGGCCGCAGAGGCCTGAGGCTGTGGATTCTCCATGGAAACTCTAATCCCTGTGAAACCAGATCTCCACTTGTTTTTTAAGAAACGAACAAAAATAGCTAAGAAATTAAAAAGACTAAATAAAGCCTTTGGAAATATGAGAACAGCAGACATGTCCCTTACCCCATTTCCAACAACCATCAAGCCATATTTAGGGTTAAATAAATTGTAATTCCAAATATATGCATCCCTCCCTCCAGTACACATCTCATTTCTTGACTCTACTTTATTATTTAAATAAAAAAGATAGAAAATCAGGACAATTACACTCCATCTCCCTCATTATATAATTTACTCTGGAGGGACATATTGAGGTTTCTGAGTAGGTTTAAATATGTAGTAAAATATTTGTTTGTTCAGAGATTATTCAAGAGAAATGTACAGCATCAACATGCACACAAATCTTGTTAGGCAGTATACTGCATATCACATTGGTGTGCAAAGCATCCATGAAATCCAGCATCTTGATAATGTACTAATTCACTGGCCACAGATAGCTATGATCTTCACCATCTGTGCTTACAAAGCTGTGCACTGAAATGGGTTTCTAAATACACCAAAACCTCACAAAACTTAATTATCTCTTTTAAAAGACCAAAAAAAATGGTCTCGATTGCGGAATCTGATCTACAATTTCAGGGCTTTAGGTTTCCATTTTGGGGAATTTGTTGTTTAGCATCTGAATGTACAGCTAAAAGCCCAAACTACCTAGCCATGTTTGAGTATTTGGTTTTGTACTCTTTCTTTTACATGAGGGTTGTCACTTTCTCTATATAGACACTATGAGCCTCTTTGAGGAAGAATGGCTCTTGCACAAAAGGGTTTTTTTTGCACAAAAAGGAGCTGTTTACACAGCGCTTTTTTGTGCAAAAACCTCTTGTGCAAAAGGGATCCGAGGACGAAATGCAAATGAGAGTACTACATATGCAAATGAGTGCTCCATTTGCATTTCCTCTTGCGGAAGAGGCTCGTAGTGTAGACACAGTCAATTTCATTTGTTTATCCTACAGGATAATGTTGTAATGTCTGATATCACAATCATATCATGGTGTAAGATGCTGATGAAGTGCCATGTTTCTTCTCCATGCTAAAGCTGTCTGAAAAATGGAATTTTTGTCCCACAGAAAATTCAATATTTGTTTTCATCTTCTGAGACATCACAGGAGCTCAGCCACAGGAATAGATCACAGTGCATACTGGGAATTGTAATGCAGATGGGAAATAAAAGCTAGCAAGGGGGATCAAAGAACAAAGAATCTGGAATTTCAACTCCCATAGGGTGCAACAATGGCTCAAGAACACGAGTAAGAATGTTCATGACATTATATATTTCACTGTGCGTTGACACAAACTGAAATTATTTTGATTTGTTCCAATTTCTCTGACAGGGATATTCCACCCAAAATTGACCTTTTCCCATGGAAAATGTTGTTTAACTCACACACAAAAACAAAACATTTTCTTATGGTATTTGTTTTGTGTGGATTTTTTGAGCATAGCCCTCCTCCAGACTGCTTGTCCAATGCAAGAGCGGACCTGAAAATTCTTCAGAGTGGGATGACCTCACAAAATTCAGGGCTGATAGCAGCTATGTTGTGCATATACCTTGACACATTCCTCCTAGACTCCGAAGTGAAACTGACTAGATGTGGCACGCAGCAGTAGAATCTTCATGGGAAAGACCGAGTGGGGATTTTCCCATTGTGAAGTATTGGATTTATTTGATTTTATAAAATATGCTTTTTAGCCCCCAAAGGCATATGCATGACTATGAAGACACACTAATTACATAACAAATATCAATTGACACATTCACTCAGTGTATGCAGTGTTGTTGTAGCCATGTCAGTCCCAGGATACTAGACTCACAAGATAGGTGAAGTAATATCTTTTGTAGGACCAACTTCTGTAGGTGAGAGAGACACACTTGAAGCTTACCTCACCCACACTGACTTAATATCAGTTATAGAATTCAATAACATCTTCTGCGGGAAAGAAACTTAACCTCTCCAAACACCCCTTGAAAATCCGGGGTGTTGAATGAACCGTGCTTTGGCAAACCTTTAGGGACAGTGAGTTCCAGCACTGAGGCCCTTCCACAGTGAAGCTTGCAGCTCAGAGATGTGGGCTGTGTCTAGACTGGCCAGTTTTTCCGGAAAATCAGCTGCTTTTCCGGAAAAACTTGCCAGCTGTCTACACTGGCCGCTTGAATTTCTGCAAAAGCACTGACTTCCTATTGTAAGAAATCAGTGCTTCTTGCGGAAATACTATGCTGCTCCCATTCAGGCAAAAGTCCTTTTGCGCAAAACTTTTGCGCAAAAGGGCCAGTGTAGACAGCTCAGATTTGTTTTCCGCAAAAAAGCCCCGATCGCGAAAATGGCGATCAGGGCTTTTTTGCGGAAAAGCGCGTCTAGATTGGCACGGACGCTTTTCCGCAAAAAGTGCTTTTGCGGAAAAGCGTCCTTGCCAATCTAGACGCTCTTTTCTGAAAATGCTTTTAATTGAAAACTTTTCCGTCAAAAGCATTTCCGGAAAATCATGCCAGTCTAGACGTAGCCTAGTAGTATAAGAACTTGCTTCTACTGAAGGCACCCATGGACAGTATGAAGAACTGCAGGACCCAAAACATGTAGGACATTATAGATCAAAACAAACTTGAACTGCACCCAGAAATGGGTTGGAGACCAGTGTGACCCAGGGAGTACAGATGTTATGTGCTTCCATGGGAGTCACAACAAAGGAAGCAGCCGCTGTGTTGTTACATTGGCTGGAACTTCCAACTAGTCTTTATTTGTAGTGCTGTGTAAAGAACAACATGAGAGTAATACAATCTGCAAGTGATGAAGATGAGGGCAATCAGCTCCAGGGAGGGAAGGTAAGTCTTAGCTGTGAGCTAGATGAGAGCTTCAGGCAGTAAAAACTAGCTGACTACAAATGTGTGAACGCACTATGGGTTAATAATCACTGAACCAGAACAGTGCCATAGGACATGACTTTTCATAAATGCTATGGTAGGAAGGGAGGAGGACTTTTACCCTCCCCCCACTCGTGGCAAAAGAATGACACGCCAATGACTGGATTCACTTTCTAATGTCTGCTGTCAGCACGCCCATCTAGCAGTTTCTCCTCCCAACTCACTTCATTAGCCACAGATTGTGGCAGTCTATGGCCGGAAATGATAGGATAGACATTAATGGTTGTGAATGTCACAGTGCTGAAATATCCCACCAGGGTCACATCTAGATTCAGGCTTTGTAGTTTCTCAAAGAACTTGAATGCAGCAGAATCTAGGCCTCTTGTAGGATGGATCATCAGAGCAGGTTCACAGCCCTGCCATGAAACTGGAATGGGTCTGAGAGCAGCGCGGAGGCAGGTGTTTATATACCCAAGCTGGAATTTTCAAAGGGCCTGAAAGGCGTTGAACATCCAAATCCCACTGACTTTCAATTGCACTTGGGCACCTTCAGCTCTATTGAAAATCCCAGTAACTACACCCCGTGCCACTGATCAGACCCACAATGTGTTCACCTGTATACACCAGGCTAGAGGTTGTCTGATGTAGGCACAATGCTGACACAAGACCTGGCCAAAGTTTGCTATCCCTGGGTAGGCTGAAGTCTCCCTGCTGTTTTCCACAGACAATTAGTATGCTCAAGAAAGTCTCTGTGTGCATGTGATCTCTGCAAATCCTGATGCAGGCTTCCTGCCAAAGCACTGATTTTCCTGATGGGCGTTATTGCTTTCTTCTAGTAATTATTGATAATGTTCTTGGATGAATTACAGACATTTGACAATGAATTAGATTGTACGTTTGTGTCTCTCTTTCTCTCCCCCCGCACCACAGGGTCGACATCTCGCAAATGCTGATACATATTCATCACAGCTTCTAAGATTTGAAAGACATAGCACAAAAGAGAGCTCAGATCAACAAGAATAGGACTGCTGCCTTGAAAACAGGATGCCTTGATAGAAAGGTAGTATGTTGGCAACATTCTAGTGGATACGACAGGAGAAGAGCTGACTGGACACTAGTGTTCTTTCTCAAGTTCTAGCACTGTCCCTGCAAGTCTTTGGACAAGTCTGTGTCTCAATCCTCCCTCCCCGCATGGAAAAAAGGCAATGGTACTTATCCAGTGTTCTGAACTCTTTAGTAGGAAGAATTATTTCCAGTTACAAACTAACTCGGCTACCCCTCTGATGCTTCAAAATAAAGTGACATCCCAAAGAGCTAACAAGTGGATCCAACAATCACTCTGCTTCCAGTTATCATGACAACTGAAACAGAGAAAGAAACACTCTTCAAAACTAAAAGTATGAGCTGCTTTTAGCCAGAGGCTGCTTCTGTTCACAGGTAACATTGATATCGTGGTGGATAACTAATAAAGAAACGGATCCATGTCCCAGCTCAGTACAGATTGTCAGAGATGTGCACATGCACATTAATTAATGTTCTTAATGGATATTTTTATTCTGTCTTCCTTAGTTGTGCTCTCCTGGGTGGCAGATGGAAGAGACATGGTATGGCCCCACCCACTCTCCACCCCCAGAAAGCATACTGCTTCAGCCGTGATGGAATCCCCAGCCATGATGAAATGTTGTGTGCTGTACGTCAGACAGAAAAGCTAGTCCCAGTCTTGTACCTTACAGACTGACAGTGGCATCCAAACAGCAAAAATACCAATACTTGGACTTCTGTGAGCTCTTCTGAAGAAACACTCTCACCCCTTACTGTGCCTCAGGGAATTATTTAGTGCCTTTCCTGACAGACATCCAAGTTCTATTCTCCTTACTCATTTAATTAATTTAACGCTGGTGAAAGTGTCAGGCCTTTCTCCACAGGTTCAATATAGTCAGTGTCAGGGCAAACCTCTCCAACTCTGCCCCAGCTAATGTGCCTCAAGTCAGACCTACAATTACCATAAGTAGGCATGAAAAGATAGTTTAGGATTCATGGCCTATTTAATTCTCTCATGGCCTCTCTGCAGAGCCAGCCAGGAAGGGGGGCAGTTAGTGCCAGTTGTAATTTTTCTGACATGGTCACTCCTCCACTAGGAACTGGACTGAGACCAGACTCATTTCATACAGGCTGACATGCAGCAATCAGCTGGTAGAAATGTGCAGTCACTGTTGACATGGGCTAGATATATACTGGCAAACTCCAGATGAATGTTACCCATTACTAAACTGATGATGATGCAGCATCCCCCAACTTCCGATAAATAGCTGCTGATTGATTGAGGCATGAAACTTTTTTTACAGGAAAGAAGACCCATCTCTCTATTTCCCAATGCATTAAGAAGATCCTCCTCTAAGATATTCCATCTCAGCCTGAATATGTTCAGATTGAACAATGGATGCAATTAGATTTACTGGGAGGTATTTTATAACCAGCATAAAGGACATAAAACCCTGGGCTTTAACTATTTCAGGCTCATCGTAAGGAAAATGTGAAGCAGCTTGCAAGCAATATTTTGAGCAATCAACTCCCTTAGTTGCAAGGCTTGTTTCAATCCTATGTCATTTTAGTGGGTTTGGAATGCATTCTGCACAATCAAGAGCATCTCCTCTAAACTTTAACCCAGGAGTAGATGATGAAAGAACGGAATCACTGGTTAGAAGCCTCCTGTGCACAAGTACGAATGGGCTGAGCACTTATCATAGCCTCAACTTAAGTACACAGACCCTGAGTTCATGGCCAATGCCAGACTCACCCCCTTCCTGGGTCTGGATTTTACTGATAATTCAAAAACAATTACACAACATAAACTGCAAACTGAGTTTCAATCCCAAGCTTTTTTCCCCCTTTAGGGTTCTGTACAGGATCTCCGTCATAGATTCTTAATTCTCTCCTATTCTCCTGATATGAGCTGAAACTAATTGGACCCATGGGCCAGCATGATTCAGATGAAAGACACAATGGGGCAGACACTCATCTGCATAAATGAGCATAGCTCCAATGAAGTCAATTAATCTATGCTGGTTTTCTACCAGCTGAGAAGCTGGCCCATTAATAAATGTGAAGAATTAAATATGTAAGGTAATTTATTGCTTTAGATACATGTGCATCTCCTGAAAAAGGGCTATTATCTCAATTCTGCTGTGCACACTTGACTTCACTGAGCCTTTTTAGAGGCAGTGGCTAGTTAGAGTAAAGCAATGGGAATCAGCAGACCTGGGTTCTAACCCTGCCTTTGCATTGCCAAGATAATAATTTTAAATTACAACAAAAACACCTGTCTGTGCCTCAGTTTCCTCATCTATAAACTGGGGCTAATACCCACATGGACACCCCGGCTACGTCTAGACTGACATGATTTTCCGCAAATGCTTTTAATAGAAAAGTTTTTCTGTCAAAAGCATTTGCGGAGAAGAGTGTCTAGATTGGCATGGATGCTTTTGCGCAAAAGCATTTTTTGCGGAAAAGCGTCCGTGCCAATCTAGACGCGATTTTGCGCAAGAAAGCCCCAATCGCCATTTTCGCCATCGGGGCTTTTTTGCGCAAAACAGTTTACGCAAGAGGGCTTTTTCCCGAACGGGAGCATCATAGTGTTTGCAGAAGAACACTGACAATCTTACATTAGATTGTCAGTGTTCTTGCGCAAATTCAAAGTGGCCAGTGTAGACAGCTGGCAAATTTTTCCGCAAAACCAGCCGCTTTTGCCAGTCTAAACGCAGCCCCCCTGATGAAAGGAATTATATATGTTCAAAAATTTATTTTAGTAACCTTTTAGTAAGGACACACCTTTGACAGCCATAGCTCCTTCTCAAATGATCACCAGTAAAACAGAAGGTTTGAGTTATTGCAGTAAGATAGTCCTGGTTACTGACAAGCAGCTTTAATCTGCCTCTTATCAGTGCCTTCCTCCAAAAGATAAAGAAACTGTTGGAAAGATATAGCAGGAGATTAGGGAATTCTGGCTGAGGCTGTTTGAAATGAATATTAGGGACAGCCTCCTTTGATATCTCTTAAAATGATTTGGTGGGACAAACTGAATGAGGTTCAGCAACAAAACCTGTACTGTTCATGACACCAACGTATTTGGAATGTCTTTCCTACCTATTGCTTGCATCTTCTCTGCCATGTCTATTTCTGAGGGGATGATGGGAGTCCAAGTGGTCTGCCTATTTATCCTAATAACAAGCTATTTAATTTCACATTACACATGGCTGCAGGATGTGCCCTGACCAGACTGCTCTAGGAAAAACAAGACAAAACTTAGGGGACAAAGGGGACAAAGTGTGAAATTTTCCTTGCTTTAACATCCTAAGGGTTTGTATATCAGTTTCCCTTGTTTATTTCAGTGGGAAGTCAGTGAGATACACACATTTCACCGGCAGAGCAGAATGTCATGTTATAATTCCCAAATCAGTTAACAATGCTTGCAACAGGTTTTTCAAGGACTTATACGGTATCTTATGTCAGTGTGAAACTCTATACAGGCAGTCCCTGGGTTACGTACAAGATAGGGACTGTAGGTTTGTTCTTAAGTTGAATCTGTATGTAAGTCGGAACTGGCATCAGCCGCTGCTGAAACTGATCAGTTTCAACCGCGGCTGAATCTGGACACCAGTTCTGACTTACATACAGATTCAACTTAAGAAACCCAGGCGTCCCCAAGTCAGCTTCTGCTGAAACTGATCAGCGGCTGATTCCAGGAAGCCTGGGGCAGAGCAACTCTGCCTTGGGCTTCCTGTAGTCAGCCGCTGGTCAGTTTCAGCAGCAGCTGACTTGGGGACTCCTGGGGCAGAGCAGCTGGGGTGCTGCTGGGTTGCTCCAGTAGCACGGCTCCTCGGCTCCCCCACCCCAGCAGACCAGGGAGACGGGGGTGGCGGGACCGCCCAAGTCCTCCACGGCTTTGCTCCGTCTCCCTGGTCTGCTGACCTGGGAGACGCGGAGCAAAGCCACAGAGCACGCGGGCAGCGGGACAGTCCAGGTGTGCCGCGGCTGTCCCACTGCTGGCATGCTCCGAGGCTTTGCTCCCCATCTCCCTGGTCTGCTGGTCGGGAGACGGGGAGCAAAGCCACAGAGCACGCCCGCAGGGGGACAGCTCAAGCGTGCCCGGGCTGTCCCGCTGCGGGTGTGCTCCAAGGCTTTGCTCCCCGTCTCCCTGCAGACCAGGGAGACGGGGAGCAGCTTTTCTCGCCCCGGAGGACGGGGGTGGCGGACTGCGGCGCATCTGGGCGTCCTGCGGCTCCCGTCCTCTGGGGCGAGAAAAGCCCCGTTCGTAACTGCGGATCCGACATAAGTCGGATCCGCGTAACTCGGGGACTGCCTGTAGTCATATTTTATTCGCACAATGTACCTTCACTGTAGGTCTGTGTCTACATTCGCAAGATTTTGCGCAAAAGCAATTGCTTTTGCGCAAAAACTTGCCGCCTGTCTACACTGGCCGCGAGTTCTTGCGCAAGAACATTGACGTTCTAATGTACGAAATCAGTGCTTCTTGCACAAGAACTATGACACTCTCACTCAGGAATAAGCCCTCTTGCACAAGACAGGCAACATGAATTTCTTGCGCAAGAAAGCCCGATGGTTAAAATGGCCATCAGAGCTTTCTTGCGAAAGAGAGCATCTACACTGGCATGGATGCTTTTGTGCAAAAGCACATCTCTTGCACAAAAGCACATGCCAGTGTAGACTTTCTCTTGCGCAAATACTCTAACGCAAAAACTCTTGGGTTAAAGAGTATTTGCACAAAATCTTGCCAATGTAGACGTAGCCTAGGTGATGTGGTTAGCAAGAGATATTTCCATTTTACTTTTACATGCTGGTAAACGATGCCAGCAGATCTGCCGATGGGGGGGGGGGGGGACATAGAGGAAGGCAAAAGGAGCAATTGCCCTTAGACCCAGCGATTCTAAAGGGCCTGGGGCTCTGGCCACCATGGGCCTTTTACATTGCTGCCAAAGTGTCATGGAGCCACTCTGGGTGGCTCTAAGGGCTGGGGGAGGGCAGAGGGTGCCAAGTTCCAGGGAGCTCTGAGGGATGGGGGGAATGGTATGGCTGCCCGGTCCTGCCTCTTCCGTCTGAGGTACCACCCCTTCCAAGAGCACAGAGCTCCCCCTCACTTTGCCCAGGAACCCGGAATGGCTGTTGGCTTCCCTAGATGCCAGATTGATAGCCCTGGAGAATAATCCTCTGTCTCCAACATGGGGAGCACTGAGTAAGTTTCCTCCAAACTGTTCCATCAACTCTAGCAGGGCAGTTTAGCTCTTTCCCAACCATCTAAGGCTGAGAGGAGAGTTAAATCTCCATGGACCTATTCAGGCCTTAGCTTCTCTGCTTAAACTCTAGCCAGTGCCAGCTCTGACAGGGGATTGTGATATGGATGTAAGTCCACTGGGAAAAGAGCTGAGACCATCAGCTCATTTCACATGGACCACCACATAATGATGTCAATATGTATTCGATTATACGATTAACTGATAAGCCTACACGCATCCACACACTCCTTGCTGCCTCTGTATCAGATGCAGCAGGCAGGAGGGAGGGAGACGGTACCCATGAGGAGCTGGCTTTAAGCAGGCTCCCCATGAGCACCAGATCCACCTTCCTACACCTGTGCTGCTGCCTCTGATAGAGAGGCAGTAACATGGAGGGTGAGGGGGGCAGGCTGGATCCGATATGCATGGGAAGCCAGTTTTCAGGCTAGTTCCCCCTATGTATTGGCTACACAGACCTGCCTGCCCTTCCTCTCGTTGCCTCCTACAGCAGCAGCGAATGGGGGCAGGCAGGGGCCAGGGAGGGATAGAGGCAGTAGTGCAGCGGGTGGGTGGGGAAGGCTGCTGCAAAACAGCCTATGTCCACAGCTGCTTCATGGAAGCAGCCCCTGTCCACGGGAGGGTCCAAGCTCCCATGGACAGAGGCTTCTCTGCATCCCATGGAGCAGCCTCTGTCTGCAGAGAGGATGAAGACCCTCTGTGGACAGGGGCTACTCCACCCCGCGCTGCTACCTCTGTATCAGCGCAGGGAGCTTGTTTTTAAATTGGCTCCCCTCGCAGACCAGCTCCTCCTGCCACCCCACGATGCTGCCTCTGATACAGAGGCAGCAGTGCAGGGTACCGGGGAGTTCCCCAGCATACTGGCTGCTAGTCACACCCCTTGGGACTATTGAACAGTTGTGTAACTGGTGGGCGGAGCATAAGAAGCTCTAGGGAGAACACTGACTGCATGTATTTATGTGTATTTACAGCTGGATGGCTGCTGACAGGGCACCTAGCTCTAAAGGCAGCACTGCCACCCGCAGAAGCTGAGAAGTAAGGGAGGCATAGTATTGCCACCTGTACTTCTACACTGCTGCTGGTGATGGTCCCGCCTTCAGAGCTGGATACCTGGCCAGCAGCTGCTGCTCGGCATTCAGAGCTGGGTGCCTGGAGGACAGTGGCTGCTGACTGCCCAGCCAAGGAGGGCAGACATAAGCTACCACAGACACAAAGAAGGGGGGCATGGTCACATACGTTTGTTATCTTCCCAAACTACAAAACAAAAGGAAAAAGCATGTTTAAAGGTTAATGCTGTGGCTGACCCATGAACCATTAATGTAGAGCCATTTCAGACCTATTAATTATTACATGCCCCAACAGGATGCACAAAATCTGACACAATAAGAGCGTCCCAGCTGCCAGTGAGAGGTAGCAGCTCAGACTATGGATTGAAAGGAGGAAGTCATTTCTCTAGAATTCACTCATACTACCAATTACCCTTCTGGACCAATAATGAATGGGAAACCCATTTGTTACCTGACAAATATGTTGCTGCTGATGGGGATATAATCAAATGTTTATAAAACTGGTCAAGATCCATAGGGCAATCAAAAAAAATCCATTTTGTATGAAAATGTGAAGTCTCCTATGAAGGAAAAATCTGGAGAAAAAAACTGATTTGAAATAATCAGAATGTTTTACTGAGAAAGTTTTGAAACAAAATTGACCCTGAAAGCGCAGGCTCTGTGGCTTCCACCTTGGTAGTGGCTGCCAGGGATCCCAGATCCATAACACTCTACTGGGACTGATGGTGAACTAAGAAGCCCTGGGGAGCAGGGGATCCCAGCTTCATATTGGGAACCTGAAAGTCTGGGGATCCCAGTACCCTCCCAATATTGGGATTGGTCCGGCCTTGGGCAGGGGGCTGGACTTGATGACCTCCTGAGGTCTCTTCGGCTGTGTCTAGACTACATGCCTCTGTCGTCAGAGGCTTATAGATTAGACACATTGGCAAAGTCAAATGAAGCCGCGATTTAAATGATCGCGGCTTCATTTACATTTACATGGCTGCCACGCTGACCCGACAAACAGCTGATCAGCTGTTTGTCCGCTCAGCGTGCTAGTCTGGACGCTCCCCTGCCGACATCAAAGCCCTTTGTCGGCAGCCCCGTTATTCCTCGTGGGATGAGGTTTACCGGGGCTGCCGACAAAGGGCTTTGATGTTGGCAGGGGAGCATCCAGACTAGCGCACTGGACAAACAGCTGATCAGCTGTTTGTCAGCTCAGCGCGGCAGCCATGTAAATGTAAATGAAGCCACGATCATTTAAATCGTGGCTTCATTTGACTTTGCCAAACAAACAAATCTACATGGCTCCGTCGACGGAGCCATGTAGTTTAGACGTACCCTTCCAGCCCTAGGATTCTATGATTCTAATGAGACCCACAACAGGCGGGAGGAGCAAAGTGGGCAGTTACCCCAGGGCCCAGTGATTTAAAAGGGCCCAGGGCTCCCAGCCACTGATGCCTGGAGCCCCAGGACCTTTAAAATCACTTCCATGTTCCAGGCAGCAGTCAGGCTGGCTGAAAAGGAGGGAACACACCCTGGTGTGCTCCAGGCGGCGCTGAGGGTTGGCTGTCCTTAGACCCACTCCTTTCACCTGAGACCTCGCCCCTCCCAGAAGCACAGAACACCGACCCACACTACACACACATATACCTTGCCTAAGGGTCTGGCAAAGCTGACTCCCCCCACCCACTTCCTGCCAATCAGTCACTAAAACAGACAGATTTTGTTGGACATTTGTCCAAACAGAAACATTTCAGAGCAATATTTTGGTTTTAATTAAATGACATTTCAAAAAGAAAACACCTCAGAAATTTTCTGATAGCTTTAAGAAAGGAAGCCCAGGTCCTGGGATGTTCCAGGAGCACAATTAAATAAATGTGAGTGCCTAGAAGAAAGTGTCTATCTGATCTTTCCACTTATTTTTCCAAAAATGTATTTCCCAGTTTTTAAAATTAACCTTCTACCCTTAGCCCTTTGTGTTTCTTATACTGGAAAACAGTGGAACAACTGATCCTTGGGTCCAAATTTTGGTTATGGTAGCTTGGGGTTGGATTTGATATGTTTGGAAATCTGCCCATATTTGAGAAGGGAGCAGGTAACCATAAGGAACTGCTCCTATAGCTGGCTCCTTCCCTGGGTTGGAAGAATCCATCTTGTACCTAGCAAAGTAGAGAAATGGACAGAAGAGGAAGTGCTAAAAAAGGCTATTTCTGGAGAGGCAATAGAGTCTAGTGGTATGAACAGGAGGCTGCTGGATTTTATTCCTGGCTCTGCCACCAACTTCCTGTGTGATTGTTGGCAATTGTTTCACTCCTCTGTACCTCAGTTTCTCACCCTCTGTAAAATGGCCACATAATAATGCCTCACATGTCACAGGAGAGTTGTGAGTCATAATGCAAAGAGCTTGAAATGGATGGATGGTACTACAAGTGGATAAAGCATTTGTTAACCTTTTGCTACATCAGGGCAATTCCAGAAACATTGTGAAGGAGAGAGAGGATTAGAAAGCAGACTTTTACATGGCTGTCCTTTGGTCTGCAGCATATCTGATGGAACACTCAGATCTCAAGATGGTCTTGACAAAAGTGTACATGTCATTGATTTTCAACTAACCTGTGAATTTGAGAAGTTGTAACAGATCTATAAGCCCAACCAGGGGGAATTTAAGGTGTAAAACATTTAGTGGTATTTGATAGGAACAAGGCGTTCTCTCTCTCTCTCTCTCTCTCTCTCTCTCTCTCTCTCTCTTTCTCTCACACACACACACACACACACTTTTCAATCTCCCCTTTCAAATTGCTATTTCAAATTTTGCTTATTTCTGGAAGTCTTACTTTTCCCTTTGGGGAAAAAAACCCTTAAGTCTGAATATCAAACAAAGATAAAGTAAAATGCCCTGAAAGTGTACTTCATCACTGGCACTCAAGTAAACTGACGTTCTACTGTATAAAATCAGGGCTTCTTGTGCAAGAACTATGATGCTCCCGCTCAGGAATAAGCCCTCTTGCGCAATTGTTCTTGCGCAAGAGGCCAATATAGATAGGCAACATGAATTTCTTGCGCAAGAAAGCCCTATGCTTAAAATGGCCATCAGAGCTTTCTTGCACAAGAGAGCGTCTACACTGGCATGGATGCTCTTGCACAAAAGCACATGCCAGTGTAGACGCTCTCTTCTGGAAGAGTTTTTGCACAAGAACTCTTCCGCAAAAGAATTCTTGTGCAAGAAGCTGCCAGTGTAGACGTAGCCAAAGAGAAAGCTGAGCTGCCACAATAGGCCCTGGGAAAAATGATTTGCTACAAATATTTCTTAGCGAATAAATATTTTGACAGGTGTATAGAGAAGAGCTGGAAGTATTAGAAAAACCTGGAAGTTTGTCAAATAAAGCCAATCATTGAATCAGGTCTTCCCCCGATGTAAATCAGAATTGAATGGATAGAGTTCAAATCTTAGTCTGACATCTTTAGGAAAGGGAGGATAGTGGATTTCAGGATCTCGGTTCCGAGCGAACGGTGGTTTCAAAGAATGTGATGAAAGATAAAAGTATGACTTGAAAGAAAGGCCTGGCTTCTGTTAACTGGCAGAGAAAATGATCTCTTCTGCGCCTTAAAACAGCAGTTGGCCTTACGCACCAAGGTCACTTGCAGCATGTTAGGCAGGGAAGAGACAGGACTGTACAATGAGGAAGCTCACGCTGCAGCTCCTGGAACCTTGGTAACCTTCACAAACACAAATATCAATTCTGCAGAGAACTGTAACTGTTTTAAATGGGTTAAAATGAAGCCTATTATTTAATTTAGTGTGCATGCTAGGTGGGTCAATATCAATCACCCTCCCCCTGTGTCTCTCCCCCATCCTCAGGCCTCTAAGGGCAAAGGTTTAAGTCCCCACTGAGGAAACAGGACTCGCTTCATTTAGTTGTGCCACATCATGGCTGCTGGGATTGTCATGCTTCTGATGAGACATTAAATCAAGGTAAATTCTATCCTCATGGGCATCCCTGTGTAAGGAGCACAAGGAAACCACAGCTCCCCTGCTTTGAGCTAACACTACAGTATGGCTTTGAGCCCTGTTTATGCTAGAACACAGGATTAAAGGGGCAGTTTCACATGTTTAGCTGTAAAGGGGGCCATAACCCAAGAGTGCTTCCTCATGGCCAGACATAGCATGGTGGTTGGCTTTCATTCCAGTACTTCTTGCTGCCATCACTCCCTTGCTGCAATGGTTTCAGCTCTGTAACTCAAACCTGAGGCAAAGGCATGAGATTAATGTCCTCCCATTTCAAGGTAACAAAGTTCAATAAACAAAAGTCCAACAAATAATTCCAATACCTTGTGTCAGGTCTCTGGCTGCTAACTGTGGGCTCATGCCACTTTGCCAGTGGCTGGTGGGGAACCCGGCCATCCTTCTACACCCAATGACCAGTAAACAGTAGTTTAGGTTTCCACAGTCTCACACCTTGGGTATGTCTACATGTGATGGGCTGACCCCATCACCCGTGCCGGGTCCTCGCGCGGCTCGCAAAGAGCCAGAGGAATGCCGGCTGTGCTGCCGCGCATGCACGGCAAGCCGGCGGCCGCTTTTAAGCACGGCGCCGGCACACCTGGGGGGGGCATGCACCCGCGGGGCGGAGAGGGACGCCAAAGCCGCGGAAGGGGGAGCATCGCCGGAGAGGGCTGGGCTGCGGCCGGCAGGCGTGCCAGCAGCGACCACCCCTCGGCCCCCCCATAGAGAGAGACTGGGGGAGGACCGGAAGAAGGTACCCCTACCTAGCACAACAGGACCCCCGACGGACGAGGACCGGCCAAGGGACATCTGGGAAGAGGCCCGCCGAAGCCACCCGGAGCCCTGCAGTAGCCCGCCGACGAAGGAGGTACCCAATGCCCCGTTCCCGGTAGGACGCAGGGTCGGGATGGTGCCCCGCCTCGTAGGGCCAAAGGGGACCTCCCGACGCTGGAGCAGTCTATAGGCAAAGGGCCCCAGGGTATAAGTAGGAGGGTGTGAGCCCACCGGGACTTCCCGGTATGTGGGAACCCTGCTACGCCCTATAGGCCTAGAGTAAACGGACCGAGAGTAGGGGAGGGCCCCTCCGTGAACAGAACGCGGCCCACCCTACCCCACACTCTTGCGGGGTCAAGGGGGAGGGGGGTGGTTACCCCCTTACAGATGCTGGAGAATGTGGGCATAGACCCACACCCCGGTAGAGGGGAACACGAGTGACTGATTTCGGGGAAGGAAGAATGGAGGCAAAACAATTGTTAGATTGGCTGGCAGAGCAGCAGCGGCAAAACCACCAGCAACAGACTCAGCTGCTGCAGCAGTTAGCAACGCAGCAGTAAGAACAACAACGGCAGTTAGTCCGGGAGTTAATGGAACAGCACCAGGCTCAACAGGACTGGTGGTTCCAAAAATGGGTCGCTCGGGAAAACCTGGGAGGGCCCCTAGTCACAGGTGGGCCAGGGGAAGAAACCGACTTCCTCCAGTAGCCGGTGCATCTGGCCAAGATGGGCCCGGGGAATGACCCCGAGGCTTTTTAAATTACATTTGAGCATGTGGCTACGGCGGCCCGCTGGCCAGAAGAGCATTGGGCCACATTGCTGGCCCCCTACCTCACCGGCCCAGCCCAAGCGGCTTATCGGCTGCCAGACCGAGAAGCACTGAATTATTATAAAGTCAAGGAAGCCATTCTTGACCAGACGGGAATTAACCCCAAATCGTACCGCCAGCGATTTAGAATGGAACGAATCCCTCCAGGGGCCCGCCCCAAAGCCGTGGCCCAGAAACTGAGGGACCTAGGGTGGCGCTGGCTGGAGCCCGACAAGCGCTCAGGGGCCCAGGTAGCGGAGGTAATAGTTCTAGAACAGTTCTTGCAAATCCTCCCTACGGGAGCGGAAAGATGGGTCCGGCGCCACCGCCCCGAAGCTCTGTCAGACGCCGTAACTCTAATGGAGGACTATGTGGCCGTAGAAGGCCCGGGCGAGAAGGAGCCAGGGGGGAAGGTAGGGCGGGGCGGGCCCGAAAAGGAACCAAGAACACCACAGCCCCGAGGTAGGGGCGAGCCGCGAAGCAGCTCCGCATTCCAGCCCATATCCAACCGAAGGACCGGCGTAGGTCGGGGGTTGCCCCCCCGCCCGGGGAATGGGGACAAGCAAAGGGAGCCCAGGGGCGAAGAACGAACCCCACAGGCCCCAACTCCACCCCGGAACATCTGTTTTGAGTGCGGCCAGGAGGGCCACTTTAGAAGAGATTGTCCTTTTATGGACTGCTCATATGGAGAGGTGATGGCAGAAGGGCCGGGGGAAGAATCCCCACGGCCCCACCGCATTACAGCTACAATTGTGCTTAATGGTCTAGAGATTACCGCGCTGGTCGACTCAGGGTGCAGTCAGACGCTGCTCCAGGCCAGCTTACTCCCCAAGGCCCGGGCCGACGGGCCACCGGTACAAATGCAGTGTATCCATGGTGACGTGAGGGCCTATCCCACGACCAGGGTGTGGGTACGAGACCAACAAGGCGAGAGCTACTGCCGCGTGGCCTTGGTGCCAGACCTGGTGTACCCCGCCATATTGGGGAGGGACTGGCCCGAGTTCCGCCAGATCCTGAGAGAGTGGAGCCACCCCAAAGAATCCCGCGCCGAAGAAGGGACAGTCGAGGAGGCCTCGCAGGTCGGGGCCCATGGCGAGGCAATAAGTGATCCCGCCCCAGGCTTAGAGGAACTGGAAGGGAAAGATTTCTTGCAGGTGCAGCGGGAGGATCCCATGCTAAGTCGGGCCTGGGAGCAAGCCCGCGGGCCTATGGAGGACCAGGCCCCCGAGTCAAGGGAACCCCAAGGACCCTATTTCGAGGTAGGAAACGACCTCTTGTACCGGGTAGTCAAGGGTGTTGAGGGAGAGGGGCAAAGGAGGCAACTTCTCGTACCCCAAGGCTATCGCCGGAAGGTCCTAGACTTGGCAAATTCCAATCCATGGGACGGGCACTTAGGCCGCGAAAAAACGGAGCAACGCATCCTCCAGAGGTTCTTTTGGCCCGGAATATACAGGGAGGTTAAGGAATTCTGTGAATCCTGCCCCGAGTGTCAGCGCGCCAATCTACGGCCAGCCCCAAGGGCGCCCTTGGTGCCTCTACCTGTGGTAGGGGTCCCTTTCACCCGTATAGGGCTAGATTTAGTCAGACCATTGGAGATATCCAAGAGGGGCTCCAAGTATATCATGGTAGTGGTAGATTACGCCACTCGCTACCCAGAGGCGGTACCGCTAAAGAATACTCTAGCCTCTACGCTAGCTGAAAAACTAGTCGAAATATTTTCAAGGGTAGGGATTCCTTCTGAAATGTTGACTGATCAGAGAACTAACCTGACCTCGAATTTAATGAAGGAACTGTGCAAGCTGTTCAAAGTAACCGCGCTGCACACGTCCGTCTACCACCCGCAGACCGACGGGTTGGTAGAACGGTTCAACCAGACACTGAAGGCGATGTTGAGGCGATTCGTGGCTGAAGAACCACAGGAATGGGACCGCTTGTTACCGGCCCTGCTAGTCGCAATCCGCGAGGTGCCCCAGGCGTCCACAAGGTTTGCCCCGTTCGAGTTATTATACAGTAGGAGACCCCGGGGGGTCTTGGATCTACTTAAGGAAGCCTGGGAAGACCAGGGGTCCAATGCCCTGGGGTCCGTATCCTATATTATAGAGCTGCATGAAAAGTTGCAGCGACTTGGGGAATTCGCGAAAGCCAACCTTCGGGAAGCCCAGGCCCAGCAAGTGCAACACTATAATCAAACGGCCAAGGTGCGCGAGTTTAACCCCGGCGATAGGGTTCTACTCTTGCTCCCTGTAAGGGAGTCAAAGTTATTAGCATGCTGGCAGGGCCCCTACGAAGTGGTGAAACGGCTAGGCCCCGTAGACTATGAAATTAAATTGTCGGGATGCAGGAAAGATACCAAGGTGTATCATGTGAATTTATTACAGAAGTGGCGGCCGCGGGAGGCCTTATTGATTATGCCCCTGACTCCGCAAATGGAACTAGGCCCCGAGCCCGGAGAGGTGGGGGGATACGAGACCGTGGCTATGGGCGCCAATTTAAGCGACAAACAAAGATCCGAAGTTCAACAGTTAGTGAGACATTACGATCACATCCTGTCGTCTCTCCCGGGAAGGACGACATTAACGAGCCACCATATAGCCACCAGACCAGGCCAGAAAGTACGGGACGGAATCTGACCACTACCCTACAAGATGTGGGACCCCGTTAAGCAAGAACTCCAGACCATGCTAAAATTGGGCGTCGTGAAAGAGTCCAAGAGCGAATGGCGGAGTCCCATAGTCCTGGTACCCAAACCCAATGGAGCACTCCGCTTTTGTATAGACTTCCGCAAGGTCAACGCGATCTCAAGGTTTGACGCGTATCCAATGCTGCGAGTAGACACCCTGTTAGAAAGGCTAGGGTCAGCCAGGTATTTATCTACTTTAGACCTCACTAAAGGGTACTGGCAGATCCCGCTCACTCCAGCATCCCGTGAAAAAACAGCTTTTTCAACTCCCTTCGGCCTCTTTCAGTTTATCACTATGCCCTTCGGATTACATGGGCCCGCGGCCACATTTCAAAGACTAATGGACAAAGTGTTGCAAAATCATCAGGGATATGCAGCTGCTTATATTGATGATATCATCATTTATAGCCGCTCTTGGGCCGACCATTTAATTCAGGTAGAGGCAGTACTCGGGGAGCTGGGAAAGGCGGGTCTGACGGCTAACCCAGGGAAATGCTGCATAGGGCAGAATGAGGTAACGAACCTCGGATACACAGGGGGGGGGGAAGGTGAAGCCTCTAGTTGGGAAGGTACAGGCCTTACAAGAGTATAAAGCCCCGTCCACGAAAAAACAAGTACGGCAGTTTCTAGGGTTAGCCAGTTACTACAGGAGGTTTGTCCCCCATTTTGCAACAATAGCAGTCCCACTAACAGAGCTGACGAGAAATAACCAACCATGAAAAATCAGCTGGTCGAAACCCTGTGAACGAGCCTTCCAAACGCTGAAACACCGACTCTCCCAGCCTCCGGTATTAGCGCAACCCGATTTTTCTAAACCCTTTATTTTACAGACTGATGCCTCGGAGGTGGGCCTTGGTGCGGTCCTGTCACAAGAAGAACAAGGAGTAGAACACCCCATACTTTATTTGAGTCGTAAGCTGTTCCCTAGGGAATGCCAATATGCGACTATTGAAAAAGAGGCGCTCGCCGTGAGATGGGCAGTCGAAGCGCTACGATACTATCTTCTAGGAGCTCCCTTCCTCCTAGTTACAGACCACGCTCCCTTAAGGTGGTTGAACTCAATGAAAGAAATGAACCCTCGAATAATGCGATGGTATCTAGCCTTGCAACCTTATGAATTTCAGGTAGCTCATCCACCAGGTAGGAAACATAATAATGCCGACTTTTTTTCCAGGATGATGGAAGAAGAGGAAAAGGAAAGCTCAAACCGAGACTTAGAGGGGAAGGTGTGTGACGGGCTGACCCCGTCACCCGTGCCGGGTCCGCGCACGCGTGCGACTCACGCGGCTCACAAAGAACCGGAGGAATGCTGGCTGTGCTGCTGCGCATGCGCGGCAAGCCGGTGGCCACTTTTAAGCGTGGCGCCAGCACACCTGGGGTGGGGCGCGCCCCCGCGGGGCGGAGAGGGACGCCGAAGCCGCGGAAGGGGGAGCATCGCCGGAGAGGGCTGGGCTGCGGCTGGCAGGCGTGCCAGCAGCGACCACCCCTCGGCCCCCTCACAGAGAGAGACTGGGGGAGGACCGGAAGAAGGTACCCCCACCTAGCACAACAGGACCCTCGACGGACGAGGACCGGCCAAGGGACATCTGGGAAGAGGCCCGCCGAAGCCACCCGGAGCCCTGCAGAAGCCCCCTGACGAAGGAGGTACCCAATGCCCCGTTCCCAGTAGGGCGCAGGGTCGGGACGGTGCCCCGCCTCGTAGGGCCAAAGGGGACCCCCCCCAACGCCGGAGCAGTCTATAGGCAAAGGGCCCCAGGGTATAAGTAGGAGGGTGTGAGTCCACCGGGACTTCCCGGTACGTGGGAACCCTGCTACGCCCTATAGGCCTAGAGTAAACGGACCGAGAGTAGGGGAGGGCCCCTCCGTGAACAGAACGCGGGCCCACCCTACCCCACACTCTTGCGGGGTCAAGGGGGAGGGGGGTGGTTACCCCCTTACACTACACCACAGAGTTTTTCTGGGAAAACAGCCATTTTCCCAGAAAAACTACACTTATGTTCACACTGCAATTGTGTTCTTTCAACAGAACGTCGTAAGAATGCAGGGGGTTTTCCAACAGCAATAAACCTCTTTCTGCAAGGAAGAAGCCTTTTTCCGAAAGAGCACATGTGGACAGGGAAGAGAGGTTTTTTTCAAAAAAAGAGTCCTCCAGGAAAAAGCACAGGTGCCCTGGTGGCCACTCCATCCATAGTAATCACAGCTTAAATACGAGATAGCGTCCAATTAATGTGGACGCTATCTTTCGAAAAAGCGCATCGCTTTTTCAATGTGCTTTTGCTGTGCGGACACTCTCTTTCAAAAGAAGTTTTTCTGAAAGATCTCTTCCAGAAAAGCTTCTTCCAAAAGAAGCATGCAGTCTAGATGTAACCCTTGCTGTTATTTTCATGGGTTTCTTCCCCACAACTTCTCTAGGGCTACAGCTACACTGCTGGTTTTTTTCGGAAGAAGATATGCAAATTGCACTCGCATTTACACATCTTCTTCCAATTCTTTTTGCTGAAGAGGGTTTTCCGATATTTGGCCCCTTGTAGACAGGGCCAAATGGCAGAACCCCGCCTCTTTCGCAAGACCCCTTATTCCTCGTAAATGGAGGTTTACAGGGTCTTGTGAAAGAGGGTTTTTTTCCAACATTTGGCCCCGTCTACACAGGGCCAAATATCGGAAAAACCTCTTCCGCAAAAAGAATCAGAAGAAGATATGCAAATGCGAACGCGATTTCCATATCTTCTTCTGAAAAAAAAATGGCAGTGTAGCCATAGCCTAGATTGGCCTTTCTTCCAGGGCTAAGATACCAGGGTTTATTCTTCCCCCCATCTTCCTGCTTCCTCCTCGCTACCCTCTCAGCTTCAATTGAGAGTGACTGCAGATTCTCCATCTGTGCCCCCTTCTACTACAAACTTTTTCTCTTTATACTAAGCAGCCTGCTCTGACCCTCTAGGAGCAGCACTGGAACATGACTGGCCTCTTAGGTCCACATCAAAGGTGAAAGTAAGCCAGTGTGCCCTGGTGCAGCGCTCTGGTAAGAGACTGGCCAGCTGGGGGCAGACCTCTGGATCCTGCCAGCAATTTGGGCAGTGCAGCCACAGCGCACAGAGGCCCCAGCTGCAGTGCTTGGGCAGCTGGGAGTGCAGTCCCTGCCTCCATGGATAACTCATGAGTTCTGGCAAGTGCAGTCTTCACCATGCCACCCAACAGGCTCTTTGTTAGAATGTTGCGAGGACTCTGGCTGAGGGCTCTGGCAGAGTGCAGGTTGTCCAGCATGAGCCAGCTGGGCCCTTTCCTATTTGTGCCACCTGCTCCATCAGCCTTAGGTCCTGCTGAGGCATCCTAGCATAGCCCCACAGTAATGAGCCCTGTGCGGGCCTTGTGGGGTCAGGCGTTGCCACCTTCCTGAACTTGGGGACTCTGAGCCTGGCTATGGAAGAGCTGCTGAACCACTGCTTCCCCTCGAGACTCAGAAGAAGGCAGCACTACCAGCCGAGCTCTGCAGTGTGGCATTCATGCACTCCTACTGGGCCCTGTAGACCAGGCTCCAGCAGGCAGAGCTGCTGGCCTGGGACTCCAGTGTGGACCACAGTGGGGTAGCTGAGTTCAGACGCCAAGGTGCTACAGGTTCAGAGGTACCAAAGGGATCCCAGCACACTGCTCCAGGCCAGACTGACTCTGTTACCTCAGTGGCTTCCTGCACCTGGATTAGCTGGAGGGTGAGTTCTGCTTCCTGGTGGATCTTGGGGTGACCTGATGGAGGAGCTGGCAGTGTGGCATGAGGAGGGGCCACACATTTAGGGCAAGAAGGATCCAGCACTCAGGCAGTGCAGGGGCAACACTCTCAGCCTAAACTCCCACACACACTTCCCAAACCCTTGCCCTGAGCCCACTCACACCCCTGCTCCGAGCTCCCTACAGCCTTCTGCCCTGACTCCCACACTTCCCCACTCCTGAGCTTCTCACCCCTGCCTTGACTCCTGCATCCACCACCCCCCAAAGATCCAGTCCAACCTTGTCTGGACTCCTGCACCTCCACACCCATGCTCTGAACTTCACGGCCCTGCATTGACTCCTGCACTCCTCACACACCTCTCAATCCCTTGCCCTGTCCCTCCCCCCCCCCCACACTTTACCCCAAACTTAAATTTCCCCCAACTCCTGCCCAGAGGCCCTTCCCCGTCCCCATTGGGAAGGTACGTTGTGTACCTGTAAGAAAAGTAAGTTTATTTCACCCCTGGTCCACATTAACCCATTCACAGCGTATTTGAGGTACACATCCCTTCATGTAGGCTTTTTTATTTGTATTTAAATAAAGGAAAGGGCTTTTAGGAATGGTACTGAGGTTATGGCACAGATACAGGCCAAAAAATTGGGAAGTCTGGGCTTTCTTCCTTGCTCAGTGATGGACTTGCTGTGGGCTCTCAGGTAAGTCACTTCACTTCTCCTGTACTGAGGTATCCTCATTCATAGAAGGGGAATGACGACCATAGCACTACCTGAAACATATGTGTAAAGCTCTGGGGCAATGTGTACTCTGCGGAGCTATTTCGGGATACCTACGGAATTATAAAACAGCTATTCTACATCTTAAGAGCAAGCCCATGATATTGAATATAACGGGCCTGCTATTCTGATGTCCCTGTAAAGCTCATTGCACGAGGGTTAAGGGATGTTTCAGAATAGGACTTTATTTCAAAATGTGGCATTGTGTAGACAGTGCCAAATTTCAAAATAAGATCTTTTGAAATTACCTGGAAACAATCTATGCAATTTGCATAGAGCAAATTGCATAGCTTATTTCGAGGGAAGGGTACTGTGTAGGCTCACCCTTGGAGCCCTTCTGATGGAAGGAGTCACATAAGTGAAAAGTATCACACTAAGGAAGAAGCAAAACCAACTTATGCAGATTAGTTATACCATTCACTGTCTAGCTACACTATCCACATCAAGTGAAATGCAAATGAAATCACATAAATTCCTCACACATTGGATATCAGTGGAATTCCTTGCTTCAGAAGCTGATAGATAAATAGTATATCTATATTTGGAAAGGGGTACAGGTAACATTATGACTAATAATTATATATGCCGGTGATTATTAAGAGGAATCAACTCAAATCATAAGGTGCAAAGTGATTGTTGAAAAAGGGCGTGAAATAAATGTTCCCACTTTCTGCAGCACCAACAAGTGATGAGGTGCATTTTAAGCCTGTTTTGTCTTCCTCTGATATTCCAATAACTGTAATACCCTAGAGGAGGCACTTAACCATCCTAAAGATAATCAAAGGAGCTGACTATCAAGGCAGCCACAAATGCTTCCCCACTTCTGGGCATGAGAGGGATGCGGGAGCACCGCCTCCGGATGCTCCCATTAAATGCAGTTTGGCCAATGGGAGCAGTGCACAGAAAGAGGAGAAGTAGATATGATGGTTAAGCAGAATATAAGTACTCTCCATTGCTCTGCTTTCTGTGCAAAGTAAAAACAGAGGGCATGTAAAATGCTACTCTTTTAGCTTATACCCATTTCACACTGTTTTAAATCATGCACAAGGCAATGGAGAATCAGGACCACAAAGAAGAGTGGAATGGAGAGAAAGAGAAATCATGCCAAAATCAGAATTAAAATGTTAAGATATTTATTTCTGGGCTTTTCCACTGGGAGGAATAGAGCCTTCAAACAGCCCATTCCTTCAAAAGCACCAGTGAAATAAAAGGAATTTTGAATCAAAATGTACCATGTGTATCTCATATGTTCAGGAAGGAACTAAAGATGCCGTAGGCAGAAGGGATTCAAAAAGCTCAGATTTCATGAGATCAAACCAAACCCCCAATCTATACATCTCAGCAACTTTGGGGCAGTTCTGACTGGGATCCAAGCTTAATAGTCAGGGCCCAGCTAGAGCTTGGGTAGTATTTCAGTCTATAAGAGCTGTATTTCACGTCTGTAAGAGCAGAACATAATGCAATCCATCATGACATCAGTGCTGCATACCTCTCCTGGGAGGATAATGTTATATAACTCGGTAGTGACCCCACTTGGTTGAGTGTATTGTGGAATTGAAGTGTTACAGCAGAAGTCATTCCCAGCTTTCTTCAGCTGGCAGGTCACCACAGTAAAGACTTTGGTAGGGAACCATAAGGGTCTACACTGAGATGTATTACCACTCCCTACCCCAGAATTTTGCTAAGAATATTTTGGCCTGATTGCTTAGTGCTAATGAAGACACTATTGCTATGTTTGTGAATAGCAAATCACACCCATCTCCCTGTCACACCAACTAGCTAATTGTACTTTTCAGGAATTCACTGTGTTAGCCATTCCCATTGTACTATGCAATAAGGATAAGAAAGAAAGCATGTGCTCTTGATTGTCTCTGTATTACAGAGGCCTTTTCTCTGGATTCTTATATGCAAGCACTATTTCATGCACTATACAGCACATAAAGACATAGGCTTTCTCACACAACTTCTCAAACACACACATTGTTATACATAATCTTTCAAACATACATTAATTTACTCTCTCTCTCTCTCTCTCTCTCTCTCTCTCTCACACACACACACACATACTGTCCTTCAAAAATCACATACTCACACTGGCCCTGGTCTTTAGCACCAAGAGAAAAAGATCTGGCCCTTCCCTTGGATAAAGTGTTACTGCTCTTTTTTTACAAATAAACATAGATCATTTTCCTGATGGGCCATTAAGGCCGGAGGCAGGGAATGCATTAATGTGCAGATTATGTGTCTGTGATGGTGATGTACAGAAATGTATTTACACTGCAGAATACTTGATCTGTTTCTTTAGTGGAGGATCAGGACCATCTTTTATCCAGAGAATAATGAAACAGGCTTGAAAGCTTCGTCACTGCACTGCAGCAAGGAGCTAGTAAAATGGGCCTTTAGAGGCTTTTTCTGCCACTTGGAAAAAAAAGAAGAAGAAGAAGAAGAAAAAAAAGCCTGCACCACATCCCAAGGGCTTCGGATACTGTTGCCATGGCAACACTACATCTGAGTCAGAACTATTAAGGATCACCATGGCAACAAGTGTCTCACTTGCCATTTCCAGAAAACTGACAGTGTTTAGACTGGAATCATCACACCATATAAAAAGGGGCAGGGTTGTTGCTGCACTGAGAAACACAGCATGGGCCAAATACTGCTCTGGTGTACTTACACTGAGATCACTGGGCCAAACTGGTCTACAAGGTACATCCACTAGGTTTGATGGAGCTACACTGTTGATGACTTTGGATTTGGAACTTGAATATGAATACCTGACATGCTATTTTACACCATAATTATCAGGCTCAGGGAAAACAGGGTTAAGAACAGTTATGGAGACTTGATTATTGAACTAAAGGTTTCAGTGGTATAGGTAGATTGTAATCTATAAACTGCAGACAAAAGGATAACAGCGGGTAAAATTCTTGCCACTGTTTGTAGATTTCCACCCACCCTGCACACACATTTGTCTTCATGCTCCTCTGAATATTTTGCAGAGACAGAAGTCTTCGGGGATTTGCATTTCACACTCATCAGCAAATGAGCAGCAGGGAAAAAATCATGCTCAGACTCTAGAATGACACCAACAATGTTATTTGTACCAGACATAAAGATCTATGGCCAGTTCTAGGGACCCTCTATCAGAGGGAAAGTGGGTATTCTGAGTCTCAGGATGTTGCTACTTAAAAAACAACCAACCATCCAGCAGTGCGAGGGAGTTCTCCCCCTGGAAAATCTTGGATTTTAACAGTTTAAAAATGTAAATTTGGCTACAGTGTGTGTATTTTGATGCTCTAGTATATATATATTAAAGTCCGTCTGTTTGTGAGTCCATTTGTTCAAGAACTCCTCCTAAGTGGTAACACCTAGGATCACCAAATTTGACATGCAGCTTCCTCTCATCCTAACTTAAAGCAAGGCCAGGGTTTGGTTGTGCCAGAAAAATAGGAAGTGCCTAGAATAATAGAATCAAAGAACACTAGAACTGGAAAGGACCTTGGGAGGTCATTAAGTCCAGTCCCTTGCCTCATGGCAGGACCAAGTTCCAGCTAGATCAGCATTTCTCAACCTTTTTTTTTATAAAGTGTCCCTTTAAAAAATTGCAACTACCCCCTTTTTAAAAATAAATTATAAGTACCCCTAGTACCTACAGTTTTCCGTCACACAAATTTTTTTTCTACCATTGTAACACATTTGTTTAATCAACTTAATCATAGCCGGGCAGGCGATGACATTTTTGGGTGTAAAAAGTACAAAAATAATAAAGTGCTGTAAAACTTATAACAAAAATTCAGTTTTCTCCAAATTTCAGTGGTGTTAACGTACCCCCCCCCCCAGACTTCTCTTGAGTACCCCTAAGGATACTTGTGCCACTGGTTGAGAAACACTGATATAGATCATCCCTGATAGAGGTCTATCCAACCTGCTCTTAAATATCATCAGTGATGGAGATTCCACAGCCTCCCTTGGCAATTTATTCCAGTGTTTAACCACCCTAAACCTATCTTCCTGCAATTTATGCCCACAACACTCCTGTTAATGCATCCCAGAATCATTTGCTGTTTTTGCAACAGTGTCACAGTGTTGACTTATATTTAGCTTTCTGCAGTACTCCTTCCTAGACAGTCACTTCCCATTCTGTATGTGTGAAACTGATTGTTCCTTCCTAAGTGGAGTACTTTGCATTTGTCCTTATTAAACTACATCATATTTACCTCACACCATTTCTCTAGTTTATCCAGATCATTTTGAATTATGATCCTATCTCCCAAAGCACTTGAATTATGACCCTACCCTCCAATTGCTTTCTATAACATGGAAAGAGAAGGGCTGATCAGAGGACAGTGATACTGCAGAGTGACTATTGGGGGAAACCTCACCAGCTGAAGAGTGTCCACCTAAGTACAGGGCTTCACTTTGCCAGCCATCAGACCAGGTAAGTATCCTTCTGTCCCAAACAATGCTGGGGGAGCCACTCTCCAGCCTTTCTGCGGTAGCCCCCCTGTGACCACTCCAAGGGACAGGCAGTGCAGCCCAGCCTCCTCCATGAGAGGTTCCCCAAAAGAGAGGCCTAGGCCAGGAACACCTCCCCCCACCAGAGTCCCATCTCTCAGTCTAGCTGTCAGGCAGGGAGGCCACCAGATCCCCCTCCCAGACCAGCTGCAGATGGGGAAGGGCAGCTGGAGGCCTCCATAGCCCTGTCCCTCTGGACAGAGTGGGCCAGGAAGGGGAGCTGGAGGCCAGGGCCAGACCACAGAGCCCCGTCCTTCTCCCCGAGACAGGCTTTCCTAACCAAGCCACTGACATAAAGCAAGTAAAGAGTGTTCTCAGGGTCTTTTATGAACCACCTCCCCAACCTAGCAGAACTTATCTGTCAACACTGCAACCCAGACAGATAAGAATTTAAAAAAAGCAAATAGTATGCGATAGCTCAGTAAAGAAGAGAAAGGGCTTGGTTTTCAGAGAATCCATAAGCCCAGCAGAATTCAGTAGGAACTGCAGGATCTCAGCACCTTTGGAAATGAGGCCCCAAGAATCAGGCTTTTCACAAATTAATGTTTGTGCAATCTAGCCTTCTAGGTGGTGACAGGATGCTAGAGATATAATGCAGGGTTGTTTTATCTCTCCAGACATCTACCTTATTGTAAATTCATCACTAGCGGCCAGTCACATGGCAGCTCATTATGGAGACTCAGGCTGGAAGGTTAAGCTCTGACTTCTGCTTCAGGTCTGTTCCTATCCAGCCTCATCAGCATCAGTCCCTCAGGATGACAAAAGAGTGGGAAGGGAAGGGAAGAGAGTTAAGTATAGAGGGAAATGCATGTGCTATATATGCACACCTCCTAATGTCACAGCAACTTCATTATAATAAGCTTAAACTTCACAGATACATTCAGCCCTGGGCAACTACTGGAGTCAATGGGATTTGCACCCATTTATACCAGTGTTGAATTGGGTCTGTAGTTTGAGTAGCAGCAAGACATAGTACTAGGTAACTAGTCACTTGCAACTGCTCAAGAAGTACCCCTACACCACCTGGAGAAGAGGTGTTCTGACAGTCCCATTCAGAAAGGTGTAGCCATTAGATATCTAGCTTCTACACAGTTCCCTGTACATTTCTTTGGCATCTTGACTCTGCCATAACAGGGTGCTATGTGAACCTGGCCAGAAAATACCAATTATTTTTGCCAGAAATTTTGAAATACCCTCCCCCCCAAACACACAAAGAATTTCCACTGAAAAATACAAATATAACCAAAAATTCTGCTTTAAATTATTCATGTTTTCTTGTTCCCCACAACCATTTGTGGGGGTGGGGGAGGTTGATCAGAAAGCAATTTTGCATTTAAAAAAAAGTACCACAGGAAAAATATTAACCAGCTCTAGCCCCAAGCAATAGTGAGACTCCAAGCAGACTGAGGACAAACAGGGAATTGGGCCATGGATTTAATCTCTTTGGATGAGGAGATTTGTACTTGCCTAGGAATTTGGTCTCCCTTTGGGTCTACTCAAAAGTGGAACCAACTAGTACTTTAAAGAGTAGGTGGAATTCCTACTCTCCCACCATATAACTCCTGACTCACCTATACACCAGCATCCACCTATTCCCTCTCTTACATGTGTATAGGTCTCAAAGAATAACCCTCCACAGAATCCCAGTCAGGGAACCATCTTCTCCCCTTTCCCACTGCAGTAGTGGCTCTTCACCTCCCCTTCTGGCCCCCTGCTACTTCTGTTGAATAAAGAAGCAGCTGTCTAGGGAAACAGCAGGAGAGGAAAAGAAAGCAACATACCTGATACTGCATTCAATATTCATTCATTATTATTGCTACTTTATTTACTTGCATAGCACTCACAACCCACCCCATACTAGGTGCTTTCTGGACAGGTATGAGGACAAAAGGCCTAATTATGCAGCACTGTAGTTCCATAGACCTCAGTATAGTGCTGATTTACATTACTGTAAGCCAAAAATCAGGCTAAGTCCCTGCCTCAAAGAAAGCTTTAGAGAACATTTTCAAAAGGACCAAAGTAATTCAGGAGCATTTTCAAAAAGCACTTTGGATACTTAGGAGCTTAAATCATGGAGGCTGAAGTTCTTACATGTCTGGAACACCATTATAAGTGGGACTTGGGTACTTTGTACAATTTCACCTTACATCTAGATAGACATAGCAGAAGCAGGACATGACTACACGTTAAGAGGATTTTCCTCCACACCCACCTACTTTTCTGGGGCAAGAGGGGATGATGCCCAATGATAGCTTATTTCTGTCCATCCATCTTCTTCTGGACAATGAAAGGTACCTCCCTAGGAAGGTGGACCCCAAAACTGTGAACTAGGGAAAAAAGGGGCAGCACTGTTAAAGCAGTGCATTTTTATGACTCACGAAAACTCCCTTTCACCTCCAGGATCTAATGCTGTAACCGGCAACAATGGAGAAGCACATTAGCTGGCTTGACTAAAATCATCAGTAGTGAATTAGTTATCAATGTTATCATTAGACTTCTGAGTGGATACCTCTTGTGATGATGGATGGATCTCTCTCTGGGATATTGCCCCAGACACTCTCTGCAGACTCAGCCTGTGCTACAGAAGGCCATGTTTGGAAGGGTTTCTACTCTGTCAGAATGGCTGGAAATGTTATTTTTATATTATCAAAGTATACATTTAAGAGCAATGTGTCTTATGGGGGAAGGCAAGTTAAGCTTGAGAGAACCTGTGGACACTAACATTTGGGATCACAGAGTTGCCAAAGCTTTTGGATCAGCATTGAAAGCTTAGCTGGTGTTACTACTGGAGAACTCTGTGGCACTAGGCCTGAGTGGTGGCCCCTCAAAGCCCACTGAATGGCTCATGCTGGTATATAAACCAAGAAGCCTTCACAAAGAGCTCTCTCAACAATAGTGTAGATCGCATGCTTGCTTCTGATCCAGACCTTACTTTGCTATGACCTTGGATTTTAGCTTCTGGTCCTGATTGGCTCCAATTCTGCTATTTGCCTGCTGCTTCTAACCTGGTGCCTGACCCTCATTCTATGGTATCCTGACCTGGCTTGACGCCAACTCCAATACTCATCTTCTGACTGCATTTTGTTAACTAATAATGCATGTAGACCATCCATGACAAAAGTGCCAACTATTCCCCCAAGTCCTCCCCTGCTCTGGCAGAGATGGTGATGAGGGTGCAGAGATGGAGAGATTCCTTCTCTGTTCTTCATAGGGAAGGAGAGAAATCAGAGCTATGCAGTGATTAGCTAAAGAGTGTCAGGCCCTGTGCCACTGCTTGCACATCTACATGTAGAGGGATTTGTCTAAGGGCCTCTTTGATGTGGGAATGAATCTGGATACGAGCACATATAACATTTATATTACGGGTGGCAAATTACTTTCCATTTATCCAGAGAATTAAGTTATTTTCATTCAAGAGCCAACTGGTTTTTAATAATCATTCCTTCTATCTCACAGACTTTAAGGCTGGAAAGGATCATCATGATCATCAAATCTGACCTCCTGCAGGCTAAGACAACTTTAAAAGCTGCCCTGACTTGTTGGGTACAGAAAAACCAGGTTGCAAGAGTGCCCATGCCACACCCCTTCTGCACCTTTCCCTCTTCAGCACATCCATTTCCAGCCTCTCATCTGCTTCAAAATGCCCCATGTGCCAGGGGTTGATGTAGGGACTTTCCGCACTGACAATACTTCTGCTTAAGGAGGCTTTACACAACCTCAGCTCTTTTGTGTCAGCGGAACTGTTTGGGGCTCTAGGACAATGATGATTTGTTCCTCCTATCTCAACTTCTCAAAAGTGGGAAGGAAGAGGGAAATAGGGATGATGTGTTGGTGTTGGATGGTTCTTGTTGCTGTGGCTAAGCAGCTGTATTTTGGCAGAAACAAACAGGAGGATTTTTGAAGGATTGTCTTTATTCTATAATTAAAAAAAGCAGTGCTTTCAAGTACTTTCAAGTAGGAATAAGAGATCCTCCGGAATAGGGCTTTATTCCGGAGGATCGCGCCAGTCTGGACGCTCTTTTCCGGCTTTTCCCCAAGCCGGAAAAAAAGCGGCGGCCATGTTTATTTAAATCCCGCGGGGGATATTTAAATCCCCCGCGCATTTCCCTATTCCAAAGTTCTAAATTAGCATGGCTATTCCGAAGAAGGGGCCAGTGTAGACACAGCCCAGGAGTGTACATATCCACCACCTGACTTGCTCTTTTACCTCAGCCCTGCCTTTGAGAGACTGACTCACTCTAGGAGTGAAAAGGGAATTCAGTCTTCATAGCCCATTTTACCCCCTGGACACTGCTGATTTGGAAGGAATGAAGGTTAGCAATTATGTCCTGCAGAGACCCAGGGGTGACAAGTGAAGCCATGTGAAACCTGAGGAAGGGCTGGGACAACCCCCCTCCATTCCAGGCCCCACCTCTTCCTGACCTTGCTCCAACTCTGCTCTGCCCTCTCCCCTACCCTGGCTCTTCCCCTTCCCTGACTTTTCCGCCAACTGATGCAGGCCTGGGGACTAGTGGGGCTGGGGATCTGATGCTGGTAGCAGGATTCTGGCCCCCCTGAACTCACCGGCAGCAGCAGGGCAAGCAGAGCAATGCAGCCCCAGCCTGCTCTGCTCCCCCAGCCACATCGCTCTGCTTCCCTCCAGAGAGTGCAGAGAGGGTGGGCACACCCTGCTGCCAGGGACAGCCCTCCCCCTGTTAGTTTCCTTGTCTCTTCTGCCCACGGCATTTGGGGGCATATGCTCTCTGTGCCTCCTCTATAACCTGCGGAGATCTTGACTCTGGTGGAGCTGCTTTTGGTCCATCATTTTCAGATTCTCACTTGCAGAGAGGCAGCTTTTGCCCCTGTTTTTCCTATCCGCACTTCTCTCTCCACCTCTAACGGTATTAAGACATTTGTAAGGGTGTCCTGGTCTTCTGAGCAACAGTCTTGTCCCAGCCAATATCAGGCTCACTCCTGTCTCAAGTGCATAGATATTAATTTGAAAGCTTCATGGATTTGAATGAAATGCCAAGCTAATCATTAATTCAGTCACCCTATGCTGTTTTCCTACGCACGGATGGAAATATGGATGTGCTTGACTTTCAAGCACCTGCAGCTCCCACTGACTTAAACTGGAACAGAAGAGCTCAGAACATCTGAAAGCCAATATCTAAGGGGATTTGGGTGAGATTGGGTGATTTAAACAAAGAGTTTCAGATCATTTGAACTTCAGTGCCCTTATCTGGCCTGAACAACCCAACCTCTTTGGACTCATCCATCTGAGAGACTAGCAGAAGGAAAGACAGCCGCTCTAGGCATGGCAAACACTTGCAGGATGAGGGCTGGGGGTGGGGAAAGAAGCTAGTGCAGGCAGCTGGTACAGCTAAATGAAGGACTCAGGGGAACTTAGAGATACCGGAAGGGCTGAGACAGGCAGCTGAGGGATGTAGCAGAGGAATATGAGAGTGAGACAGAAAGCTGACTAGAGGAAGCTAATAAAGCCTGACTGTCAGGGGAACTATATGAAGGGCAGACAGCCAGAGGAAAAAAAGCTCACTCAAGTCCACATACCCATAACTTGATTACATAGCTACGTAATCCACTTAAGCCTTGGAATGGTCCTGCTTTCCCTCCCCCCATCCCCATCCCCTCATGCTACTCCTCCCATCCACCTCTAATATACAGAAATGTTTCCTCGAAACCTCACAGGAAGTCCTAACAACAGTTCAATTTGATTAGAGCTAGCTGCAGATTTTTTTCCCGGTGGATCTTGGGAAATACAGTCTCACACACACTGTAGAAGCAAGTAGGGTATCGATAGACTCATAATGTGCAGAAGAGAGATTTTGTAGAGAGAAATATAGAAGTGGGGGATGATTTTTACCTGTATAAAGGTATTAAACGTGGCTAGTTAAAACAGTTTATTCAATAAGTCATTACATCTTAGTAACAGGAATACTTGCCTTTTCCATTATTTGCCATTCACCCTGAGAGAGAGCATAGAAGCTTTATACTGTACATAAAAGGCCTCTTAGAATGAATGCCTAGTCCATTGCCCTGCAGTTGAAGGATTAATTGCATTATGGACCACTGCTGACATCAGTGGAATGAGGATTTGGCCTCAATTTCACAAACACAGATCCATTATAATGATGCCGTCTGAAAGAAACTTTCTGTTCTAAGCCAAGTGCAGTTCTTAATTAAATGACTTATCCAAATAGTTTTTCCATATGCTAAATAGTGAAAGTACGTCTAGACTACATGGCTCCGTCGATGGAGCCATGTAAAATAGTTTACTCGGCATAGTCAAAGAAGCGGGGATTTAAATAATCCCTGCTTCATTAAAATAAAAATGGCCGCTGAGCTGTACCAACGATCAGCTGATCCAGCACAGCACGGCAGTCTAGATGTGGTGCGGTCGACAGGGAAGCCTTTGTTGACTGCTCCAGTATGCTTCATGAAACGAGGTTTACCGGAGCAGTTGACAAAGGCTTCCCTTGTCGACCGCGCCACATTTAGACTGATGCGCTGTGCCAGATCAGCTGATCTTCGGCACAGCGCGGTGGCCATTTTTATTTTAATGAAGCAGGGATTATTTAAATTCCCGCTTCTTTGACTATGCTGAGTAAACTATTTTACATGGCTCCGTCGACGGAGTCATGTAGTCTAGATGTACCCTGATTGCACAACTTTCTGTTCTTTACATTTGGTTCGTATAGCACCGTGAGAGTAAATAATGCAGCATGGCCATATCAAAGAGATAGGACACTGTTTAATATCTGAATTGGAGCAATGGATTAATAAACTGACAAAGGAGATACAGTAGCAAAGCCTGATCCAAAGCCGTGTAGCCTTCCTACTCATTTCAATAGGCAAGGCCAACCCACATTTTGGCACCTGAGGCAGGGAGCTCAAATGACGCCCCCATGCCCCCTCGCTTGGGCCAAAACTTTGAAAGATCTCAATTCTCTGGGTCCTAGTGGCACCTTCCCCCCACCCTCCCACAGTCTGGCACCTCAAGAGGCCGCCTCAGTTCGCCTCATGGTAAGGCCAGGCCTGTCAATATGCTTGGGGTCAAAACTGAGGAGAGCCAGATATGCTTTTTGCTGTGCTTTTTGCTATGTACACCTCTTGTTACTTCTCTTTAAATTAGGATCTTCTACAATTGACAGGTAACTGCTTTTGCTGTTATATATATCTTGGATTGTGTTATTTGCACTCCAACTCATCTGATGAAGCTCATGATCTTATATATATTTTGTTAGTCTCTATGGTGCCACAGGACTACTCATTTTTAAAGTTACAGACTAACATGGCTACCCCTCTGAAACTCTTTAAAATTAGCTATTAGGGAGCAAAGTCAAGGAAGAAGTCAGGATGAAGAGTCCCAATAAAAAGTGAAGGAGACAAAATGTATAAACAAATTAGGTTGCACGAAAGACTGCGTCAGGGGTAGATGTTTAGGCTCAGGCTGGAGTCTGAGCTCTGGGACCCTCCCCATTCACAGGCTCCCAGAGCCTGTGCTCCAATGCCTACCCTGTAATTAAACATCCCCTTAATCCAAACTGCCTAAGCCCAAGTCAGGAAGCCCAGGTCAGATGTGGACTTGTAATTGCAATACAGATGTACCTTAGGAGTCCACCAGAGGATTAAAAAGGCTCAGTGAGCCAACAGAGTACAGGGCATGAGCGGAGGAGTAGGGGCAGCTGCAGATGGATATAGGCAAGGATAAAGCTATATAGGGCCTCATGAGGATCATAAGGAGTTGGTATTTGATATGGAAGGATGATAAACGCCAATGCAAGAATCAAGGAGGTGATTATGCATTTGTTTCTCCAAACAATGGCGACTTTCATTATAATGGACCTACAGGGTGCAGTGTGACATATGAAAAGGGAGAAGGTTGCAATAGTCAAGTCAATAAATAATGGTCTTCAATAAAAAGTAATTAAATAATGTCACAATAAAGCCAGAGTGTGAACTTGGTTTCAAGGAAGTTCTAAAGCCAGATTGAGGGTGGAAAGGAAGCAGATCTTACATTACCAAGCTAAACGGAATTATTTCACCTATTGTTTTATTTAATAACTCTATCATTCAGCCAGGATGGATGTTTATCCCCTAATGTCCCACCACAGAGGTTGAAGTCATTCATTCCCCAGACACAAACAAAGAAGATGAGCCCCATACCTTTGCCCCTTCAATCAAAACAGAAAGTACCAAATGAAAAATATAATCCTGGTCAAGTAAAGAGGGCATTTCATGAGAGGCATGAGAGCCCAAAAATAATATTTATGTTTGAAGACAACGCAAGAGGAAAGTGAAACAAAACAGAGCAATAAGATCGTAAAAGGCACCACTCAAAAACACAACCATACAATCCAAAAGCCACCCTAGGATACAATGGACTAGTTAAAAATACAGAAGTCAGCATGGGAGGCTCAATTTCAAATTAACATCAGAGAGGTGTCAAGTGTTGACAGAAGGGGACTGGATGTCAGGACTCCAGGGTTGGCATAATTTCTGTTGGCTATACTTGAAGTATGGCTGCTTCCAATTTCAGAAGATGTCTTCATATACTCTTGGCTAGAGAGAGGGAGTCGGCATTAGAGATGTCTGAGGGAAAAAAAAACGGGTGTAACCAAATATAATGAGAATGGTGAGCAAATCATAGCAGCTGGCATTTTTCTAAATGCTGGAGACTCTCGAGCTCACACTTTTTAAAGATAAGTTTCTAATCATCATGATTATGATAAAAGTTTGAAGGTGTGAAATGATTGGAACTGAATGAGAGATGGATTTCCCATCCCACAAGAACTGTTGTTATTTTGAAGATTTTTCCCTTTCCATGTCAAGAGAAAACTGAGACCTTTCAAAACATTTTGTAACAAAGAGACACTGCCCCCCTATAGCCCAGGGTTTAGGGCACTCAGCTAAGATGCAGAATACATTAAGACTCTGCTCTGCCTAACAGAGACTTGAACTTGGATCTTCCACATCCCTGGTGAGTGTTCTACTCACGAGATTGTAGAGTCAGTCTCTCAATCACACTAGGACTATTTATATAAACTGGAATGAACATCTCCAACTGGAGAATATGAGCTAGGTTTGAGTGCCTGCTCTGAATCATGGAGTGCAGGTTCTAGGGAGGCAAAAAAACAGTTAAAATATAACTGTGTACCTGTTAAAATTCCTAACAGTTACACAATTACACACGCTGCAGTCTCTGCAGTATAAAGCTTATACTGCAGAGCCTGCAGTACAGCTGGCTACCTGGGAGTAGGTCCATCAGCTGGGAGTTGGCTTAGAGTATGAGCCAGTTCCCAGTGTGCATTAGCCCAGGCTGCTAGCCCTGATTCCAGGGAGCCAGATGCCACCCCATGCTGCTGGCTCTGATACAGCACAAGGCATCAGACAGCTCCCCAGAAGTGGGGCTGGCTCCTGGCTTGTACCAGCTCCTGGCTGCTGGCCCTGCTCCTAGGGAGCTGGCTGCCATTCCATGTTGCAGGCTTTGCAGTATAAAACTTATACTGCAGCGCCCGCAGCACAGCCAGCTCCCAAGACATTCTGCTCACCCATTTGCATCGTGCAGGGGAAGGGTGGGACCTCCCCCACACTCACTGTGGGAAGCGGAGTTACATGGCCAGGAGAGCAGAGCAAGCTGGAGCCACATTGCTCCACTTCCCCTGACACTGCTGACAGATGAGTGTGGGGGGAGGGGTGGACCTCTGCTACCAGCACTAGAACCTGTCCTCAGTAGTCCCCCCAGACCACATCAATTAGAGGAAGAGGTAGGGGCAGAGCATGAGCAGGGAAGAGGTAGAGCATGGGTGGAGCAAGGGCAGGACAGAACAGGAGAAAGACAGATGGGGTCCGGGGATGAGGGGGATTGTCTCAGCCCTTCCCCAGGTGGGGGGGTGTTCACGTTGATGGTGGCCCCCCATGTGTTCCCTTGTCAGCCTTAAAGAATCTCTGCAAAATGCCTAAACCAACAATTAGTCTTAGTCTACATCAGGGGTTTATTTCGAAATATCAAGTGGCGCATTCACAATACCAACCCCTTATTTTGAAATAAGGGGCTGGTTATTTTGAAATAATAACTCCTGCTTTCCATGGGGAATAACGCTTATTTTGAAATAATTATTTCAAAATAGTGGTTATGTGGCTGCTCCTCTGCTGCCATTTAGAAATAACAACTCCCCAGCATCATTCATAGTAATTACTCCCAAGTGCTTCCTGGGGCTCTAAGTCATGGTAGTGTGTCCACATTATGGGAGCCTGCCTTGGACTAATTTTGAGGCTTCCCTGTAGTGTGGATGCACTATTTCAAAATGGTTATTTCAAGAGTTATTATTGTGAAATAAATTATTTTGAAATAATTTCCTAGTGTAGACATGCCCTTAGAGTGAAAATTTGCTGTTTATATCCCATTTCTTTAGTATGTTAAGCATAGATTTTTCTGTTCCAGTAGATTTTATGCCATACAAATTCTACAGTATCCTAAATCTTCAGAGATAATACTTTGACTTAGCTAAAGACACATTATGCTCTAGAAACTGTCATTTACAAAACATCATATTTAAAACACAATATTATCTAGCAGAGTGTAATGTTTTGGTGTAGCTTTATTAAAAGCAATGCAAATAATGATCTTCCTAATTCATGGCCTCCTCTATCATAGTGTTGAAAACTGTGTCTCTCAACTTTATATCACACATTATTCTGTGAAAAGGTTCATCAGACCCAGACTCTGTGAAGAAGGAAGTAATTTTATTTACCTCAAGAGTGAGATGTCCAATGATAGCAGCATCATGTAGATGCCAAGCAATATATGTCAAAAGCAGAAAACAACTTTCATAAACTTGAAAAGATTTGGAAAAGTAGCATGACTGGCACTGACACAAAATACAAATTTTTAACACTAGCATTGTTTCTGTCCTCCTATATGGAGCAGAGTCATGGAAATCTATCACAGAAATTGATACGATCAATTTATTCTAAAGTAAATGGCTGGAGATGATCATAATCCATGGGAAAGAGTTTATTGCACCATCAGAAATTCTACTTAGAATAAAGCAACCTAAAGCATCAAACATGGAAAGAGGAAGATTAATCATATTCAGGATACACTGTAAGAGTGCCAACAACACAACTTCCTTGGCAAGTGAAAATACAGACAATGCCTGGGAAAAGAAAAAGAGGACAAGCTAGAGAAATGATCCCCCACTTGTAAAGCCAATGAACCTTAGTTGTCAGCCGGTGGGACTGAGCCTGGGACCTTAGAATCTAAAGCCACGCGCTTCTACCACATGAGCTAAAAGCCAACTGCTGCTGAGCTAATGCCATAGAGTGGACTTCACTCTCCCTAGCCAGTGGCAGTGGTCTCAGTGCCTTGGTTACAATGATATAGAATGTACTAGAAAAAGAAGCCAGATCCATGAATGTGGGATGCAGAGGCCTGAACAAACCAGCACAAGACCAAAAAAAGAAAAGGCAGAAATTAGTGGACCACCAGTGCACCAGAGCGGGAGGTATGATAAGGAAGAGAAGTGTATGCTCATGTATTTCAATACTGGTTTTGATCCACACATAGTGAGAGTTAAATCAGGGGGCTTAATCCTAAAGCCATTACTTAGTTTTTACACAGACCTTACTCAAGCAAAAACAGCCTGCTTTGCTTTGCTCACATAATCCCAATTACTTCAATGAAATTACTGAGAGGAATAAATAAACACAATCTGGCCCAGCCTTCAAGAGAGTTTCCACTTAGCAAGGACTCAGATCTTGGTTCTGTCTACTGCCAATGCAGAGTTGCCAATGCAGAGCCTTGTACGACTAGCAGTGCATGCAAACTGGATCCTGCTTTTTAAGGTGCCATAGCATGGCTACCACAATAACAAGAATTAAGCCAAAGAGAGGCAGATATAGCTAAGAAACTCATAGTATCATGCTGAGGATAGAGTTATGCCCATATCTCTACTCATTCTCCACCCCACAGTAACTCACTTGAGCTCTTGACTGCAATGGCTCGGGATGGAAGACTATTCTGGTGCTTAGCTTTATTTGCACTGCACCTATCCTTAACTGCCACTCCAACTTACTGCCTGTTCTGCATTGACCAAAACCTGCAGGAAACAAGGACTGAATAAGATATTTAAGATTTGGCCTGTATTTTAGCTATGTCTCTGGGCCAGATCCTCAACTGGTATAAACTGATATAGCTCCTGAAGTCAACAGAGCTCTATTGATTTATGCCAGATGGGCAGATGGAACTATATCTTCTCTTGCACTTGAAAAATTATAAATACATATAAAAACCCCATACCTATCTAGACTACCCTTTTCCATGTCACATGAGACTGGGAGTTGACCATAAAATAAGGGTGTTTTCCCCTACTAAAATTTTCAACAAAAAATTGGAAACAAAATATTTTGTTTCAGATTTTCAATCAAAACTGAAAAGCAGGTTTTGTTTTTCAACAAAAATTTAACTGTTTTCTCTAAAGATAGGAAAGTTGTCACTAAAATTTCTATTTAACTAAAAAGCCATTTTTCATCAGAAAAATGGTTGCTCATAAAGTCTTAAAACTAGTCATATCCTATGTAAGACAATTATCTCTCAGGTCATCCTATTGTCTGTTGCCAGTACACTGATTCCAATATAGACTGCACAATGTATGTGATAATCACATGGTATGTATTGCACATACATGAGAACCCATGTGAACAGTTTGTATTCTGAAACTAGTAACAGATAACATGTAGGGCTCCAGCATAACAATGCCAATTGTCCTTTCAGATCCTATGACAGCTGGAACAGACAGAGATCAAAAGGACAATGGTATTGTGCCAACACATATAAGGATTTTAGAGTAGGTACAGGCTTCATTCACTCCACTGATGAACACTAAATCTTTGGGTCACGAAGGTTTTCTTGGTGCTTTGATCTTCACTCTTTTTGTCTTAATTAGTTCAGCCTAGTCATTCTAATGGTGTGATGCAATGATTGTGGAAGAAAGGGGTTCTTTGTTACCAGAGATAATTAGATTTCACTATATATTCCCTATTTGTGGGACTAAAATGAATTAACCCATAAAGTAAATGTGGGTATACATGAATCCAATAGAGAATTTTGAATTTGAAAATTGGAATTACAAGCTAGCCATGCATAACCAAGGTACAAACAAGACAAAAAGTTTGGGGGCTTTTGTCATGTGTAGATGCAATAAATCAAGTGTCTGCTCAGGAGGGGACTTCCCAACATATCTAGAGTTCAATCCACTATGTCCCATTTATTGTTTCTGATTCAGTGACAGAATCAGAATGTAATGTAGCACTGTCTTTGTTGACTCTATCCTTTCCTCAAGGCTAGGCACAGTTTTCCCTCATTGCCTTTCAATGGAAACTCTTGTCTCACTTCTAATAATTAGGGGGAAAATACTTTCCCGCCCTTATTTTGAGCATTGAGAAAGATTTTCTAATTCAATTTCAACTTCTCCTCCACTAGTCTGTTGCACAGCCATAACCTACTTCTAGTTTACAAACACTGATTCCATATTTGGTAAAAATCAGGCTGAACATGGCACATTTCATTTGCTAGAGAGAAGACTGTATGTATGGATCTGTAGCAGACTGGTTGATTCCTGATTTCAATCTCTTCCTCCCAGTTATACACACGTTGTTACTTTAGGTTTTTATCTAGTGTTTTGAGTACCGTCCCCTTTTTATTTAATTTGATTTGATTGATTGATTGATTGATTGATTTAGGTGAGATTATTTGCTCCATGGTCCTAGAGACTGGTGTTGGTGTTGGTTAGCCTTGCAGTTTTACAAGGTTGGATTAGGTTACTAGAAATACTTTAGAAGAGAAAGAGCAAGGACAGGGTAGATCCATTATTCAGTGAAGAGGGAAAAACAATAACAGAACATCTGGAAATGGCAATGGCCCTTAATGACTTATTTGTTTCAATTTTCATCAATAAGATTGATGGTGATTAGTTGCTCAACATAGTGAATGACAGCGAAAATGAGGTTGGTTCAGAAACTAAAATACAGAAAGAACAAACTAAAATTACTTAGAGAAGTTGGATGTCTTCAGCTCAACAGAGCTTGCTGAAATAAAACCTAGAATACCTGACTGAGGGGATATCTGAGCCAATAGCTATTATCTTTGAAAAGTAATGGAATAGTGGAGATATCCACAAGACTGGAAAAGAGGAAATAGAGTGCCCATCTATTAAAAAGAGAAATAAGGACAATCCAGGAAATTACAGACCAGCCAGCTTAACTTCTATACCAGGAAAGATAATGGAGCAAACAATTAAGGAATCAATTTACAGACATCTACAAACCAACCTGATAGTTTTCTTTTAAATATTAACAAGACTTGTGGGTAAAGGGGAAGAGGCAGATGTGGTATATCTAGACTTCAGTAAGGCTTTTGATACAGTCTCACATGAACTTCTCATTAAGAGACAAGGGAAATACATCAAAGAGGGAGCTACTATATGATGGGTGCATAACTGGTTGGATATCCATTCCCAGAGAGTATTTATCAGTGGTTCACAGTCATGTTGGAAGGACACAAGTGGGTTTTTACAGGGATCAGTTCTGGTTTCTGATAATATTTTCATCAATTATTTAGATAGTAGCATAGAAAGGACACATAAAGTTTGTGGAGGATATTAAGATGGGAGAAGTTGTAAGTGGTTGGCAATTTAGTGGAAGAGAGAAAACTGAGAGGGGACATAACAACAGCTTTCAAGTACTTAAAAGCTTATTAAAAGGAAGAGGGAGAAAAAATATTCTCCTTAACCTCTGAAGATAGAAAAAGATGTAATGGGCTTAAATTGCAGCAGGAGAGGTTTAGGTTGGACATTAGGAAAAACTTCCTAACTGTCAAGATGGTTAAGCACTGGAATAAATTGCCTATGGAGGTTGTGGAATCTCCATCATTGGTAATTTTTAAGGGTAGGTTAAACTTAACACCTGTGAAAGATGGTCTAGATGGTGCTTATGTAACCCAGGGTATGTCTACACTACCCCGCTAGTTCGAACTAGCGGGGTAATGTAGGCATACCGCACTTGCAAATGAAGCCCGGGATTTGAATTTCCCGGGCTTCATTTGCATAAGCGGGGAGCCGCCATTTTTAAAACCCCGCTGGTTTGAACCCTGTGCAGCGCGGCTACACGGGGCACGAACTAGGTAGTTCGAACTAGGCTTCCTAGTTCGAACTATCGTTACTCCTCGTGAAATGAGGAGTAACGGTAGTTCGAACTAGGAAGCCTAGTTTGAACTTCCTAGTTCGTGCCCCGTGTAGCCGCGCTGCTCAGGGTTCGAACCAGCGGGGTTTTAAAAATGGCGGCTCCCCGCTTATGCAAATGAAGCCCGGGAAATTCAAATCCCGGGCTTCATTTGCAAGTGCGGTATGCCTACATTACCCTCCTAGTTCGAACTAGGAGGGTAGTGTAGACATACCCCCACACAACTACGCTACATCTACATGGGCCAGTCTTGTGCAAGAACATATACAAATAAGAGTCAGCGATTAATATTGCAGCACCACATTAGGATACTAAATGAGCCACCATTTTTGTGTAAGGGGTTTTTGCGCAAGAGCCATTCTGCCACCTATTTTCAGGCAGAACGCAAAATCCCTCTTGCACAAGAGCCATTCTGCCGCCTATTTTCTTGCTCTTGACTTCTTTGTTTCGATCTTCACCGAGAAGTCCGCAGGAATCCCTAAAATAGTGAATGCTAGTAGGAAAAGGGTAGTTTTAGAAGGTAAAATTAAAAAAAGAACAAGTCAAATATCACCTAGAAAAGTTAGATGCCTGCAAGTCACCAGGGCCTGATGAAATGCATCCTAGAATACTCAAGGAGCTGATAGAGGAGGTATCTGAGCCTCTAGCTATCATCTTTGGAAAATCATGGGAGACAGGAGAGATTCCAGAGGATTGGAAAAGGGCAATATAGTGCCCATCTATAAAAAGGGAAACAAGAACAATTCAGGAAACTACAGACCAGTTAGTTTAACTTCTGTGCCAGGGAAGATAATGGAGCAAGTAATTAAAGAAATCATCTGTAAACACTTGGAAAGTGGCAAGGTGATAGGGAACAACCAGCATGGATTTGTAAAGAACAAATCGTGTCAAACCAATCTAATAGCTTTCTTTGATAGGATAACAAGTCTTGTGGATAAGGGAGAAGCAGTGGATGTGGTATACCTAGACTTTAGTAAGGCGTTTGATACGGTCTCACATGATATTCTTATCAATAAACTAGGTAAATACAACTTAGATGGGGCTACTACAAGATGGGTGCATAACTGGCTGGATAACCGTACTCCGAGAGTAGTTATTAATGGTTCACAATCCTGCTGGAAAGGTATAACAAGTGGGGTTCTGCAGGGGTCTGTTTTGGGATTGGCTCTGTTCAATATCTTCATCAACGATTTAGATATTGGTATAGAAAGTATGCTTATTAAGTTTACAGATGATACCAAACTGGGAGGGGTTGCGACTAATCTGGAGGATAGGGTCATAATTCAAAATGATCTGGACAAATTGGAGAAATGGTCTGAGGTAAATAGGATGAAGTTAAATAAAGACAAATGCAAAGTGCTCCACTTAGGAAGGAACAATCAGTTTCACACATACAGAATGGGAAGCAACAGTCTAGGAAGGAGTATGGCAGAAAGGGATCCAGGGGTTATAGTGGACCACAGGTTGCATATGAGTCAGCAGTGTGATGCTGTTGCAAAGAAAGCGAACATGATTCTAGGATGCATTAACAGGTGTGTTGTGAGCAAGACACAAGAAGTCATTCTTCCGCTCTACTCTGCGCTGGTTAGGCCTCAACTGGAGTATTGTGTTCAGTTCTGGGCACCACATTTCAAGAAAGATGTGGAGAAACTGGAGAGGGTCCAGAGAAGAGCAATGAGAATGATTAAAGGTCTAGAGAACATGACCTATGAGGGAAGACTGAAGGAATTGGGTTTGTTTAGTTTAGAAAAGAGAAGATTGAGGGGGGACATGATATCAGTTTTCAGATATCTACATGGGTGTCATAAGGAGGAGGGAGAAAATGTGTTCATCTTAGCCTCTGAGGACAGAACAAGAAGCAATGGGCTTAAACTGCAGCAAGGGAGGTTTAGGTTGGACATTAGGAAAATGTTTCTAACTGTCAGGGTAGTCAAACACTGGAATAAATTGCCCAGGGAGGTTGTGGAATCTCCATCTCTGGAGATATGTAAGAGTAGGTTAGATAAATGTCTATCAGGGATGGTCTAGACAGTATTTGGTCCTGCCATGAGGGCAGGGGACTGGACTCAATGATCTCTCGAGGTCCCTTCCAGTCCTAGTATTCTATGATTCTATGATTGTGCAAGAAGAAGCAGTGTAGACTGCTCCTTCTTGTGCAAAAGCCCCTTGCACAAAATGATGGCTCATTAAGTATGTAAATGAGGTGCAGCAACATTCATTGCCGTACCTCATTTGCATATGTTCTTGCGCAAGACTGGCCAATGTAGTCGTAGTCGTAGCCCTAGTGTGGTTCACTGTCCCATATAGTAGCACTTAGACCACTTACAGTGAAAAATAAAAACAAAGGAGCTCTACAGCCTAAGCTCAGAGCGAGATGGCTTTTAGCTCCATACACTTAATCCTACTAGGAATGTAGGGGACTGGACTTGATGACCTCTTGAGATTCCTTCCTGTTCTATGATTATGCTTTCATTAAATTGCAGTCTTTTCATCCTTACTGACTCTGTAGTGGAGGGAGCATTTGCAACATTGGTGAAGCCAACATAAAAAAAACCTATTTTTCATATGTTGCAAAGATATATGTACTCTTTCTAAATGCATGTAACAAACCTATAGCAATGCCTGCCCTGTTTGTCATGCCTTTTTGTATTTTCAATTTATTTTAGGGCAACATATGGAATGCATCACGTGATATAAAATAAGAGGAAATAATTCTATGTGAAAATCTCTCAGCAGACAATTATGCCAATTTCCCAAACCTACTTTCTTTGAGTTCTTCTCATACAAAGTACTGAACTAGGCTAATGCACAGCAGAAAGTAAATAAATATTGAAGAACTCAAATTTTATTTTGCCACATATGAAATGGCCCTAGTTAGTGGGAGAGATGGCAAGAGAAGAAAAAGCAAGTTCTTTTTGACAGGGACTTTGGATTAAAAAGAATGAATCCCTTTGCTTGTGTAGATGTACTGGGGTAGTGGTGGATGTGTTTGGGTGACATAATCTCCTTTGCTTTAGTCCTCCCCACCCCCATCCTTCTTTTTCTGTGTGTGCAGTGTGTGCACACATATGCCCCTCTCTCTCCAGGGAAATGACTCACACCTGCTCTTCCCTTGATATTATCATTCCCCATCAGATGCACACAGTCACTATTATGTTAGCTAAACTGTTCTGTGTTAGGTCCCTGCATCACTTACATCTGCTCCTTATCCTGTTGAATTCAAATCTCTATGGAAGGAGGTGGTGGAGAGAGATCTCCCTAGTAAATAAGCACAGAGTCCTGCAATCTAGTAACCTCTGTTTGGCATTTTTTCCTGGTCTTTAGTGTCCTTCAGCCTGGTGGGAAATCTATTTTATCATGGGTCAAGAAATTGCCACCTGAGTATTCCTGTTGTTTGAGAGGTGCTATTTTGTCACGACTCCAGGTAAAACATTCCCCACCAATTAACATCAGGACCTCAAACAGCCTGATGACTTCTAATTTCCAAAGGACTACTTCACTTCTTCTGCATTTACCTTTTCCACCCTTCCTCACACTCTAGTTTAAACATACTTTTTATCCCATGTGAATCTATGCATTGTCCTTCTTTGTAGTGCTTTCCATCCAAGCAGCATTTCCCAAACTGTGGTCCGCGGCCCAGTACTGGTCCTTAGGAAAAAATACCGGGCCTCAGAAACATTTTTGTGAGAGCCCACCTCGCTGTCCATAACCCCCATGATGAACGCCGCACTGAACTCCCAGTGTCAAGGGAGGTAGTGCGGGCTTCCTGCAGGGTCGGGGGGCAGTTCTGCAGCTGTGCACCAGGTCCTGGAAGTACAGGGACTGCTCTCCCCCCCGCCCCAACAGCCACTGTGGTACCTAAAAAGCCGGTCCATCGTGCGCTGGGGACTTTGTTCCCCTGCTGCCTTCCTGCATGCGGGAGAGTGGGTAGGGATCCGGGACAGCACTGGCTCCAGCTGCTCGGGCAGCGCGTGCTGCCATGGGAAGCGGAGGAGCAAGGCGCACGCTGTCCGAACGGTTGGGGCAGGTGCAGTCCGGGACTTCCCCTGTCCCCTCCCCTCACGCGGGAAGGCAGCAGGGGAATAAAGTCCCCAGCACGCCGGCCCCAGCTGCTTGGGCGGCACACACTGCCATGGGGAGCAGAGAAGCGAGGCGCGCGCTGCCTGAGCAGTTGGGACTGGTGCAGTCCAGGACTCCTCCTCCCACTGCACAGGAAGACATCAGGCGTGCAACGGACCAGTGTGTCAGGTACTGCGCTGCTGTTTGGGGGGTGGGGGAGCAGCCCACGCACTTCTTGGGCCTTGGCAGCTACAGGATCCCCAGGTATCGGTCCTTGTCCCCTCCCCCTTCCCAGACCCTCACAAGTACCCTGCCCCAGCACCCACAAGCACCCTGTCCCTTGCCCCAGCACCCGCAAGCACCCTGTCCTCTGCCCCAGCACTCATTGGCACCCTTCCCCAGAACTCTGTCCCAGCACAGTTGGGGCCACATTAGTGAGGTTTGAGGGGTTTGGAGGGGTTGTGTTTTTGTATCTCACTTGTGTGGCCCCAACTGACTTTTCTGTGGGCTACAGTTGGCACTGGGGGCTTTGGGAGGACCAGAAACAATATATTTGCATAGTCAGCATTTGCTTAATGAATATGCACATAAATGTTACCAGTCCTCCAAAAGCTCGTGAATGGATTTACTGGTCCCCAGTATCAAAAAGTTTAGGAACCCCTGCGATCCAAGGATCCTCAAAGAGTTCTTTAAACAGTAATGAACTAAAAATCACAACCCCTCCATGAGGCAGGCAATGATTATCATCCTCATTTACAAATTGGAAAACTAAAGCCACGGGATGGTTAAATGTCTTGTCAAAATGGCTTTATTAACTGGTTTGCCTCAAAACCACACAACTCCCATATGGTTCTATGTAAAACTGCATTCCCACTCCCCAAGTTCCTGAATCCCAGGCAGGGGGGCCCAACAGACTTGCTGGGACCCTAGGCAAAGTAGGAGGAGCTGGCTCCATGCTCCTGGAAAAGGCAGGGCTTCGGGCAGAAGGGGTGGGGTTGGAAGCATCTTGCCATCAGCACCTCCCAGAGCGTCCCACACTGCACTGTGACCATGCACTCAAGCAGTCCTCTGAGCTTCCCAGAGTGTACTGTGCAGCACTACTGCGGCAATTTAAAGGGCATGGAACTCTGGCCACCCCCACACATGCAATAGTGGTGATGGTCATCAGAAGGCCCAAGCCCATTTGAACCCCTGGGTTACAGGGCAACTGCCCCTTTTGCTCTTCATCCCCCATCAGCAGCCCTCCTACAAGGGAAGTTTCCAAAGACCTGGAGCTAAACGGTCATTGAAACATGGCACAGAACAAGTTTCAAGTGGTTTTGATATTCATTGAGAATATTTGTATAGCTATGTTTCCAAAAAGCCCATCTCTTAAGGTGACCAAATGTCTCAATTTTACATGGAGGAGCTAGACATTCAGGACTTGTCTTATAAAAGCACCTCTTACCCGTTCACTTTCCGTCCCAATTTCCCACTTACTATCTGGTCACTATCATTACTGCAGTATCTGCTGCTCTTTGTGGTTATTACTGAGCCCAGGGAATACCCATGAAGAAGTATGACTCTTCTCTCTGTACAACCAGTCAGCACTTGCCTATGTGCTTGGATACTGTAGTTATATGTTCACTAGAAATACACTACACACACAGGTAGCACTTACAACCTGAAGGGGCTGATGACTCTCTTCTCTTTATGGCCATTCAGCACTTGTCTACATAATATACTTCCAAAGCAGACATAACTACAGTATCCAAGTGCATTGACAGGTACCCTAATAACCTGAAGGGTCTGATTACAAAAGGAGACTTCTAGTTATGAAGATGTTTGCCTCAAGTCATATATGGGGGAAGGGGAGGGTATTGCCTGTAAAGGGTTAAACTCAGAGACTTCCTGAAAAAAATCCAGGAAGTGTTGGCAGAGAGCTAGAAGAGCCAATGGGAAGAAAGTGAACTGAAAAATAGGTTTTGCCTGCTTCGGTCTCCTTTGTGTGTGAGAAGCAACAGAGTGGTGAGAGAGATGGAATGAGCTTGGAAGGCAGGAATGACATTTATAGCAATAACCATGCCTAGGAGAACAAAACCTTGAAGCAATAAATGTAAGTAGACAGGAAATGTTTAGTTAGCCATGATCAGGTTAATTTCTTTTCTTTCCTGTCTTGGAATTTTTCTGTGCTTGGATTGTGTGTCCCCACTCTCCCCAAGGATACTGTAACTGAAGTTGAAACCCTGGGAAGCAATTCTCTGTGATTTAATCTGTTTGTTTCTTAGTTGCTCTATAATATCTAGCAACCAAGTATGCATTTCCAAGTATATCTTTTTGTTTTGTTAATAAAATCACCTTTTTTAAGACTATGATCTGATTCTTGTGTCCTGGAAGGTAATAGGAGGTCTGTGTATGCATGACTAAGACTGAAAGGTCAGCTATCAGAGATTACAGTTTGTTTTCTTTTCTTTTCTTTTTTTTTCAAACTCTCTTGTAAAAGAGCTTAGGGTACCCGTCTGAAAGATGTTTCCAAGTAAATCTTCGTGGGTTAAAAAAGGGGTTTTTTTCCCACTTGGTTAGTGGCAGCATACCACCCAAGGTCAGGGAATCTGTCACCTCGGGGAGTTTTTAAGCAGAAGTCTATAAAGGCAAAGTACTTTTAAAGTCTCTTGTGGGCCCACACCTTCTGCACTCAAAATGCCAAATGGGGGAACAGCCTTGACAGGGAGCCTTTCACCAGGCTCTAAAAATTACTAGATATAGGCTGATCTCCAGTGGAAGAAAATCCCTCAGGGTATGTCTACACTACAAGATAAGGTTGAATTAAGATACACAACTTCAGTTACGTTAATTGTGTAACTGAAGTGCAAGTACCTTAACTCAACTTTTGGCGCTGACCACACTGCAGGAAGTCAAAGGGAGAACACTCTCCCTTTGACCTCCCTTACTCCTCGTGGAAGCAGGACTACTGGCATTGACCAGAGTTCTCCTCTCAGTTCAAATTAGTGTGTCTTCACTAGACCTGCTAATTTGAACCCTGGAAGATTGACAGCAGTAGATTCGATCTTCTCTGTAATGTAGACGTGCCCTCAGTGACAGGCCCTTCCTGGAGAAAGCTCTCGCTCCTTGCTGAGCTCCATCAGATAGAGTGATTATAACGGCCATTCCAGCACATGGGGGAAAAGAAAGACTAAGAGAGCCTGTAGTGAGGCAGCGTGGCCTCCTGATGACCCGGAGGAGGAAGCTCCCCTAAAGACACGCTTGGTGGGTGGTGCCAGAGCGCCCCGGCCCTGCCCACAGGAAGCAGAAGGGCAGGACTGGAAGTGTAAGAGTGGGAGCTCCCAGCTCATTTTGAGCCCAGCAGCTGAGTAGAGATGAGGCTCGGCCAAGGCTCCAGAAGTGAAAGAGAGCCTCACCCCGCCGCCCTCAGCAGGACAACTGGGTTGGGCCACCGGGACCATTGTTGTGCCCCAAGGACTGTTCCAGGCCGCCGCAACCGCTGCTGGAGCCCGGTGACTATGGGAGGCTGCAGAGACCCCTGCTAAGGCCTGAGGCCTATCCTGGATCCCTAGAACCCAGGCTGGGCCTGGAAGAATGGGCTGGACCCCTGCACCTCTTCACCCCCAGAACCTATGGACACCCTGCCAGCTCCTTCGACCCCCGCAGAGCTGGCCGACCCACCATGGAGCCAGGTAGGACCCCAGGAGGAACAAGGAAGTAGCCTGGGGGAGCCACCCCAGTGCTGGCTGAGGACATGGAGGTCAGCTGGGCAGCATGTTGCAGCCTGGATCCCTACTAACTCACTGACCAGATCGGCGTGTTGCAGCCAGGACCCCGCTGACCCAGTGGCAGCCAGCGCTGCCACTGATAGGGCCCTGGGCTTGGACGCAGCGGAGAGAGAGGGCCTGCATCCCTCCTGCCACCCTTTCCTTTGGATGGCAAGTTCCCTCTCAAGGAGCAAACCACCTGCGCTCAAAGTGTGACTGTTTGTTCGCCCACCCTGATCCCAGGGCCTGGCTTTATAAACTGTTACTTTTTGTCTCTTTCCCAGCCCTGCCTGGGCATGGGCCAAGACTTTGGGGAGGGAGTGAAATGGCTCGCCTGTGTGCTTGCCACCCTGCCCTAACCACGTGACGGGGTTCTGGGACTGGTTTGTGGGATGGCAAATGAGTCAACAGCGGCTGTAGGGAGGCAGCGTGGTGCCCCTGGCCTGAAACCAGTACATAGCCTGTCATCAGCATGCTTGACTTCATTTTCTGAAATACTGAGCACCCATCACTCAGTGGGATAATAGGAACGTCAGGTGCCCAGCATCCCTGAAAAAATATCAGAAGGTCTATTGATCTGGACCAGAACTTGGAAATAATTAGGAAGAAAAATAGGACTTCTCCTTAACATGCAGAATTGACCAGCCTTTTCCATTAAAATCATCACAATCTCACTGCAGGAGAAAATGCATCCATAGCCATGTTTCTCCCTGCTTTAATTTTCCATAGAAGAGATGCTGCTGAACTTCTTCACTGAGTCTTCCCAGTGACAGTGCTGGGGAATGTAGCACAAGAGCTCAGGTCAGGTTTCTAAGGGAGCTTTTAGGATGATACAAAGCAAGTGGTGCATGTGCTTTTCCTTCTATCATTTTTGTTCGAAGCCTCTGCTTAGTTTAGTTACTCATTGTTGCAGGTACCAGAAACAGGCCTAATAAAAGGACGCTTGTATATACCACTGAGCGTCTCTGCAATTCACAAATAATTCGCTGACCTCTTAGATTTATGCTCTGTTTTCTTGTCTGTATCTCCTAGATGTTTAACATTTTCTCTCTTATCAGTTTGTCTAATCTATTGAGTACCTGTGTTCTCTGGCTTCCTACTCCCTGTAACATCGCTCTGATGCATGAATTTCTACTTTCAGTTACTCTGTCATTGAACAGATCAGTCATTCAGCAGCTTGCAAGTTCTGCTCAGTGCTTTCCTTTGTCTGAAAAAGATAATACTTAGCACTTGTGTTGCCCCTTTCTAGCCAATAGTCTCCAAATACTTCATGAAGGTCAATGGATGTCATTACTTCCATCTCACATATGTGGAAACGGAGGCAGAGAGAACAGATAAGTGTCTTGTTCACAGTTACAGAGTCTGCAGCACATTATACTACAGATGCAGTTAGTATCCTGTCTTTTGTCTCACTATCCAGCCACACAGCCTATACAGTTCGAAGGGCCTTTAAACAATTGCACTGATAAAAAGACGCATAGTACTCTTACAAAGTGTAAGAGTGTTGTGTTGGCAGAACATGATACATGATCAGACTGTGTCCTCTGGAAACCCAGCACAGTCAAAGTCAGAGTCCCAACATTTCTTAATTATATATTAAAATATATATATGGTGCCACTACACTGTGTTGTGCACAAGACCTGCAGTATCCAAAAGCCAGATAGGCCCTAAAACTCCAGCCTGACCCTGGCAAGTTGTGCTCTCACTAGTAGATAAACTTCAGATCTGATTTCCCTGCCACAACACCACCAACCCAAACATTTCCATTCTCCTCCCTCTCACTTACAGGCCCTTTAAATTTTTAATAAAATGTGATTGATTAACGTTTACATGCAAAAACAAAAGCGGTTATCGACCTGCACTTATAGTAATCAATGATTCCAAGAAACCCAAAGCCCCAGCTCAGTGAAGATGGAGCCTTGCCTTTGACTAGCAACTTCTCATTCTGTGTGTGCCCTTGCTTCTTTGGGTTAACACCTTTTGGATGGTGTTTTAGCAGGACAGGGTTTAATATGATCCCAGCAGCCTCAGCTTCTACACAGTATCCTCCTCTGATCCCATGGATGGAAGTGAGAAGGCAGCTTGGGTCTCACTTTGAAGAAGAAGATAAAGGAGGGTCATTCGGGGTATGAGGAGCAGAGAGAGAAAAACTCAAGCCTTTTAGATTTGTCAGGGATACAGAGGAAAGCAACATCTTTTCAACAACTAGACATCAAGGACTGTAATTTCCTGTCCTGCATGAAGCCTCACAGAATGGGAAAACTTACCTGGAAGGATCAATGGCTTCTACTGAACAGCTTCATCACCTTGGCAACAAGTACAGACAAATTTGAGAGAGAGGTGGAGGCTTTGGCCTACAAAAATCCTTTAGACAGAGGTAATGGTGTCCAAAGATCCATATGTGCATGCCTGAGAACCCTTACAACATATCCAGAAGTCTCTGGGATCCCTCACACACCACTAAATCTTTCCAAACAACCTTTCAACTCGAATTGCATGCTGCTATTGATGCTGATTTAGTAACTGCACTCAAGTGATTCCTCCAGTAGGATTTACAGGACATGCATACATAAAATCATTGCACACCCAGCCCTCACCCTTTAGATTGTGCTAATTTTTATACATTTGTTTCAATTATTTTCTCCAGGGAATAGTTAGCTTTGGAAATGGGATTCAGAGCTTTTTACCTCTAGCTGACTAGAGTGACTTTGACTCAAGACAGTAGAGGCCATCAATTGGTAGAGATTTCTTATAGAAGTTTGGTGGTCTGTGAGAAATGACTTGGTGAGTCTCAGGATAACATTTTCCAAAGTGAAGGAAGGAGCTTAATTCCCATTTTCAAAAGTAATTTAGGCACTTGACAATGTAAGTTGCAGAGACTCCCAAGAGGTTTAGGCATCTAAGTGCCTAAACCTTTTTGAAAAGAGGTCTAGTTTTTCTTTTAAATGGACACGTGTCCATTTAACAAGAACTCATAAAATAGAGATAACTTAAGTGACAGCTCCATTGAAGGGGCCAAGAAGCGTGAACTCCCTTCTCACCTGTACTGTGCTGCTGCTGGCAATACTGGTTCATAAAGAATCAGCTTTAGTCTCCAGGTTTATTAATACAGCACTTTTAATCAATGCTAATTTCACTTTTTTCTCCCAGAAAGAAAAAGACATCTGTAGTTTAAAGAGGCAAACATAACTTACACAAAGTGGAGCAGAACTAATGTGTTTAGTGTAGTTGCCTATTTTATTATTCCTAGGAGATGTATTATTTTAACAGGTTTATTTATGATACTTGAAAATAAAGAGTCCTTTGTCCTTGGGATTTAAAGAAACCATTGCACAGTGAGATTTCAGAGTGAGATGGGCAGTTAATCAAGTATTTGTCAAAATTGTCTCAGTGGTATTGTTAAAAAACCTTTTGAGGACAATATATATATTTACTACAAAACCTCTGCTCTTATCAGTCTCCAGCTAAGTGGCTTGTAGTAGTCAGACCAGTATTTTGGAACAGAGAAGAGAGTAGCCAAATGCATACTGGAGCAGCATTTTGGGGAGTTTAGTGAGCACCGTATGGACCTTCATGCAGTGCAGATACAATCAGTAAAGTGAATCATTCCATATCTCATTCTTGAGGCTTTGTGCTGTGAATCAAGGACCTCCTAGTCAGCAGACAACAGTGGTTTCCAAAGTTGTTTCTGGAAATGCCCTAAAGCAAAGGGTTTCCCTCTTTTCCCCTTCAACACAGTACAGTAAAGCAATTTAAATAGGTATGAAAGGAAACAGCTGCATATAATACTCCATCTAGATATCATACACAAATAACCGAGCTATTTAAGCTCTATGGGGCAGGCATCATGTCTTCTATTTATCTATGAAACACTTCATTTTCCCATGGTGTTGAGAGATTTGGGGGCTTTTTATGGCACAGAAGAAAACTTTTTAAAAAATCTTTAAAGGTGTTCAACGCCCCTAATTCCAGTTGACTCCATGGGCAGCCACAGGAACATAATGCCACCCATAATTTAGCCCAATGATAATACAATACTTGGAGCAATACCTTTCATCTCAAAGCATTTCAAAGCATGGGATCTCAAAGCATTTCAGCAACATTAATTAAGCCCCAAAGGGCATGTCTTCACTGCACACTTATTTCGGAATAATCTATTTTGGAGGAATTACATCATTTCTGAGTATTTCAGAAAAGCACATCTACACAGCACATGACAACTGAAATAGCGCATTCTATTTCAATTCTATTTCAAAATACAGCATCCACACTCATTGGACCTGAATCGCATTTAAGGCCACCCGGAAGCACTTCTGGCAGGGCATCAGGACATCACTCTCTTCCTGGAGCTGCTGCCTGAAGCTGAGACTCCAGCTTAAAGGGACACCCCTGTACAGCCATGTCTTAGGCTCTTCTCCTTTGCCTACCACCTTGAGGGACAGCAAAGTCTTTTCTCGGCCTGTTGTGGTTGCCCTTGTGGACATCTCAGCACTCCTGCCATGGAGCCGGACCTGCCTCCCAGCAGTCGACTGCTCTTACATGTCTTAGTGCACCTCCTGCTGCAGTTTCTGTGGGCAGCCTCCCTGGTCCTGCAGGAACAGGACCCCCAGCTCTTTGTGGGGCAATTCCTCACCTCTCTCCAGGCACTGCTCATGCAGCTCAACGCCACCTGCCCTTCCCTGCACATCTTGCACCACCGCTTCTGGCAATTGGACACCAGCTCCGACTGGTGGGACCGGATCATCCTGGAGTGGTGGGACGACCAGCAGTGGCTCCACAATTTCCGTATTTGGAAGGACACCTTTATGGAGCTGCACGAGTGGCTTTCCCCTTCCCTTCGGCGATGAGACACCCACCATCCCCCCCAAAAGCGGGTAGCCATTGCCATCTGGAAGCACGCCATACCAGAGAGCTACCAATCTGTCATGAACCAGTTTGGTGTGGGGAGACTGACCAGTGGTCATGCAAGTACGATGCTCTTGTGCTATTGTCCCAGGAGGGTGATGAACTGAACTTCTAGAGTGGGGTTCCCTAGGCAACAGGGGATGATGATGGTGGTGGTGGAAGCCCTCTCCCCAGAAGGTTTTTCAGTCCTGCCTTCACAAACCACTGACAGAGGATGGAGCAAGAAAGGGTGGGATTGGTCTCAGGGGCTTCCCAAGGGCCCTGACAACCTTGTGATTCTCTGTCTCCTTCTATAAGTGATGAGGGCCATCAACACTGTCCTGCTGCACAGTCATCAACCCAGGCAACATGGACACCATCATCATCAGATTTGATGCCATGGGCTTCCCCAACTGTGGGGGGGAGTGCTATTGATGGCTCCCACATCCCTATTTGGGCCCTCGTCCACCAAGCACCCGAATACATTAACTGCAAGGGGTACTTTTCAATAGTCCTGCAGGCCCTCATTGACCACTTTAGCCAGTTCACAGACATCTACGTCGGGTGGTTGGAGAAGGTGCATGACACACGTGTCTTTTGAAACTCCAGCCTCTTCCAGAAGCTTCATGCCAGCACCTTTTTCCCACAACTGCATCATCAAGGTTGGGGATATGGACATGCTGGTCTGTATTGCAGGGGATGCAGCCTACCCTCTACTCCCCAGGCTATTGAAGCCCTACACTGGACCCCTGGACCAAAGCTAAGGATGCTTCAATGCCAGGCTCAGCATATTGTCCATATTGTTGTGGAGGGTACCTTTGGACATCTCAAGGGGAGGTCCCGTTGCCTCCTCACCCAGCTGGACCTCAGTGAGCAAAACATCCACCTGGTGGTGTTGGTGTATTGTGTCCTTCACAATATTTGTGAAAGCAAGGGGGAGACTTTCCTGCCAGGGTGGGAGGCAGAGGCTAACCCCCTCTGGAGGTCCTTGTGGGCTCTCCTGCACCACTGGGTCATGCAGGTTTGGGAGGATGGCACAGGAGGTATCGACCACTCCCTCTCATAGCTGGTCCAGCTGTGGAGAACAAAGAGAAGGACAGTCATTTCAGGAGACACTGCATGAAGCCTAGCCCTCATCTCTGAGCTGAGACTGAAAGGTCTCAGGTCAGACGAAGGAGATGTGCTTTGATGTGCATCTGTGGCCAAGATAGTGGGCCCTTTCCTGCAGGGACACATATGTTCCAGAGGGGAGCCTCACTACCTCCACGTCCCAGGGACAAGCAGGCCAAGAAGGCCAAGTGAGGAGCACGCAGCAGCCTCTCGCCACCCACCACCTCCACTCATGTGTGTCTAGGGAAAGTAATGGCACTCACCTAAGGGGCCTTCTCCAGCTTTGCATGATGCCTGGAAGACATCCTGGATGGGGGTGCCAGCTCCAGGGCAAGCAGGACCTCCTGGCTAACAGGTATCGAGCTGGTGCTGGCCTCATCTGGCTTCTCCTCCTCCTCATCATCATCATCAGCTGTGCCCCCCGGGTGGGGGGGGGTACTGACCAACCCCCCAGGATGTAGAGGAGCTTGGCATAATGTGGGAAGAAGGTGCTGAGCTCCCTAGCCTTGGCATAGGCCTGCCTAAGTTCTTTAACTTTCAGGTGCACCTGCTCCTGCGTGAGCATGTGGTCCTTGGTGGCCAGGCTGTCAGCCATTTGGCTGTAGACGTCTGCATCCTGCATCTTGTGCAGAGATGCCTTCTCTCCCCAGACCTTTGGTCCAGGATCTCTGCACCAGAGCAGGAAGGTGCTCACCTCTTCTGCCCCCGGCCAGGATCCTGAGAGCTGGCTGCTGACTCCCTTGCAGCTGTGGAGGGCCCAGTCAGAGCAATGGAGACACTCATGGCAGCAGAAAGCACTGGTGTGACAGCTGCTGTGTGGCTCAGGGCAGTCAGGGCCTCCTGTGTACCACACACTGTTTCCCCTGAGGCTGCAGCTTTAAGGGCTACATGGGAACAGAAGCTATAGAGTTCTGATGATTGTGGATAGAGTGACCAGCAGGGCAACTGTGGGATTTCCTAGAGGCCTCTTATTTCTAAATAGTTTCAGCTGCCCTGTCTACACACACCCTATTCCAAAATAGCGTTTTTCCTCGTACAATGAGGGTTACAGACTCTGGAATAAGATGCCCGTTATTTTGAAATTATTTCGAAATAATGGGTTTGCTTTGTAGACGCGCGCAGTTATTTTGGAATGACGTCCGTTATTCCAGAATAACGCTGCTGTATAGACGTTCCCATAATGTCCAGGACTTTGTCCACACTGCAGGGTTTTTGCAAAAGAAGCTTTTTGCAGAAGAGATCTTCCGCAAAAACTTCTTGCTCAAAAGCATGTCCACATCTCAAAAGCACATAGCAAAAGTGATGTGCTTTTGTGCAAGAGAGTGTCCACACTGCATGGATGCTCTTGCACAAGAAAGTGCAGAGCACCTGTGCTTTTTGTGATAGGCTCTTTTTGCACAAGAAACCCCTGTTGAGCAGCCACACACACCTTGCACAAGAACTCTTGCACAAAAAGGAGTTATGCCTCGTAGAAGGAGGAATACCTACATTGCAAAAAGCCTTCTGTTCTGTCAATTGACTATAGATTTTCTTGCACAAAAACATGCTTGAGGTGTGGATGCTCCACAGGTTTTTGCCCAAAAATGGCTGGTTTTGCTCAAAAACCCTGTAGTGTAGCCATAGCCAGAGAGCAAGGAGTAATTTTGAGCTTCAAAAATATTTCAGTAATTCTGTATGGGTGAGTACATGCTGAAAGGGGAAATAATTTTCTCACTAGCTTAGGATAGCAGAAACCCTAGAGCCAGACATTTTATTCCAGTTCTGCAAATAGACAAACTGAGGCACTGAGCTTTTAAATGGATTGACTAAAGTTACCAAGCAACTCAATAGTACAGCGGTGAAAAGAACTATAGCGAGGCCAGCTGCCTCCTATGCACTACTCATGGCCTAGGGTCACACTACAGGTAACCTTCCTGTTTCTCCTCTTGGACTGTTCAAATAAACTTCACTTCAAGGTTTCAATTGGTCAAAAATACCTCTCCTTGGGGACTGGTGTTCTTAATGTAAAATAACCTGTGAATAAAATTCAGTATCCCAAAACAATGTCCATTCATAAGTCCATACAATCCAAGATTTCTCTTCCTCCACCCAGGCCTTCCTTCCTGGAAAGTTTTCTTCCTTTTCTGCAGAGTCTACCACCACTTCCCAAGCTTTCCCCCTTCACTGCAGCTTCTTGCTCCTTTTATACTCAACTCACAGGATTCTCCTCAAATGGGGCTCATCTTGTAAGTAGATTGGCACAGCCCAAGATCTCTAGCCCCCACGGCAAGTCACCATGTTGCAAGAACCCAGAAATCCTGATTCCCATTCCTCTACTCTCATCAGTAGAGAAACTTCCAAACACAGGATGTCATTGCCCCTTTAATTCTATTCAATTGCTTTTTTTCCAGCTGTTACTCAGAATATGCTTTTGACAGTTTCCTAGGAGAACTAACAGAGCTCTCTATAGCAACCCACATTTTTTTCTAAACAGCAGGGGTTCCTCTCTTGCTGTGCAGCGGCTGCGGCAATTCCCACAGACCAGTGTGAAGGACACAATTCAATACTTTGAGCCTTTTGTGGATAGGGTAGCTTCTGTGACTTTGAATGTTGCTTTTATATTGATAAACAGCAAATGACAAGAATAATAAAACCTCTCTCTTGGGAGGAGTTCCTAGAGGAACTCCAAGCTTTTGAAAGCATCGGTGGACATTTTTTCTTTCCACTTCATATGCCCATCTGAACATAGTATTGGCATTTGGATGGTTCTGGGAATTGGCAATGAGCTATGGGGATGTTTACTTCCCAAGGTGTGGTTTGAATGAACATCTCAAAGTTGCAACATACGATACCTTGCTTGGTAGCCCATGAAATAAGTTTGGTAAGTCTCAGCCTAGTTCCTTCTGGACAGATGTCTGCATCACCACACTTCCATAATTATAACACATAGACAATCTGAGTAGAGAGGCCAAGGACTGCATAAATATGGAGGAGTTTTTTGGTGACCTATTCGTAATAGACTTAATGCACATTAGTGAACCAGTATGGGGGAAGTCTGTGTTGTATCTTTTATTATTCATGGAATCAGTCTCCAGACTCAGGTGCTGCAAATAAATTCACCAGCACTATGTTCAGTCAAATAAACCAGAAGACATACACAAAACTCTGCTACCGGTTGCTTTCAGTGCCCTGTACAAACTCTCCTTCTTTTTTGGCAGATCCCTTATGCCTCCTGCAAGGCTTTCTTTCTCGACAGATCCCCCTCTAGACTGCTGCTTTGTGCTGACAAAGTGCTGGGCCAGCAAAAACAGTGGCTATTTTTATGCAAATTAAGCACTGGATATTTAACTCCCCGCTTCATTTGCAATGTGGACCTGCCCCATCTGAAGCCCATTGAAGTCAATGAGAAGACTTCCACTGACATCAATGGGCAGTGGATGAGAGTGTGGGCAAAAATGAGGTGGACAGGCCACTCATATCATTACATTAATTACCAGGGGAAAGATAGAAAGTGCTGAGACTTGAGGGGGAGACAAATGGAGAGGTAGGAGGAAAGCACAGAGACAGACAGACAGCAGGGAGAACAGAGGCAATTTAAGGTGCTGAGATATTCCAGTATAAAAACATACATGGAGATGGAGGTGAGGACAAGCTTATACAACAGCATTATTTACAATTGTTAACATTCTTGCTAACTTCACACTGCCTTTATTGAGCACATTAAAAAAGTCACCCATAACTGGAAATGAAAGTTTAAAGGCACTGAAGAATTACTTAAATAGATTAACTCATTTTGACTTCAGTAATTATTTACAAACTAGAAATCACTGAAATTTCTCTCCTTTTAAAAAAAGTGCTACAAAATAAACTAATTGTTTAATTAGTAACTTGGAGAGTGAATCAATATTTATTTTGAAACAAGTTAATATATAAATACATCCCTTTTCTTCTTCACCCTGCGTGGGTGATGATTTCCGGTTATTACTTAACTATCCTGCGTGCTGTGTTTAGTAACTATTGTCAATCTTTGAGAAGGATGATGCAGACTCAGCTTCTTCCAGAATTCAATATTATTAGCTTCAAATCTGCAAGCTGGGGTGACTGGTACAGAAACAACCATATAGTTTCTGGGCAAAATAGATCATTCAAGAAGGGGCACAGCCACCCTGTCTACTTCGATCAATGTGTACAATAGTAGACAGCAGAGGCCGCGTTAATTACAGGCTATCACAGTCACAGAGTTCTATATGAAGCTCTTGTTTTAGTATTCTTACAGGTTCCTTTCTGAGGGACTAACATGAGCCTATTAAAGTCTGGGTTCCAGATCCTCAAAAATATGTAGGCACCTAACAGTGGGAGTTAGGTGCTTAAATACGTTTAAGGGTCTGGGTTTAGGAAACTTTCCATTGGGCTTCTGATCAGGACTTAAGACTTCTCTTCTGTGACGTGTTAACTCCTGGTGGATCTTGGTGCCCTCAACTCTCATTGATGACATTGGTGCTTAGCACCTCCAAGAGATTCTCAGCACCCTAAAGAACTCTCAATCCACAGCACCTAATTTTAATGTGCTTTGCAGGTGTCTCTGCCAAGGTCATCTCACACACATCTTCTGAATAAGATTGATATGACAAGCAACTGAGGCCACTCATATTCATGACATTAATGACCACAGGGCAACCACAAGAGGACATCCTTGCATTCTTCAGTCAGGCAGGATTACATTGCAATGTCATTGGGAGCCACAACAAATGGGAACCATGTTAGGTTTTAGTTACTTGAGGGCCCCCAACAGCTCCTAAAAGGGTGTCTCAATTTTTAATAGGTTATATTTTAAAATAAGAGAATGAATGAGGCTTTTTAAAACTTGAAACACCCTTTCCAGATGGAAGCTTTAAATTACAGAGTATACACGGACTTCAAACTGAAGTGCACCCATTCAATATTTATAACCACTTATAAATTTTAAGTAATTTGCTAAGAGTTATTACCTAACACTTGCTTTTCGGTATCCACAATATATTGGTTACATATACACAGCCAACAAGCCTGCTTGTAGAAGGCTTCCAATGAGAAAGGGGAACTGGGCTATCCTACATATGTTTGCAATTCGTTTCCTTTCCCACAAGTAGGACTCACAATGATTATCTCTTTGAAAGGGGTATGGTGGTTGGTTACCACAAATCTCTCTCCCTTTCCTGGAAGGTAGGAGTGGAATGACTATGTAGGTGCTTTGCGAAAAGTAAACTCAGAAGGCTACAGATGGCCTAAACACAGCACAAAGAGCTCCAGGGCCATCCACATTTATAATATGGAGTGTCACTCACCCAGAGACCAGATCCCACCCTGCTCTGCTTCATCTTGGTTCAAGCGAGGACTTATAGGATCAAGATGAAGCATTGCATGCTAGGACTTTTGGACTACACTCAATTGTCTTCATTTTTTTCAAAGTACATCTCTAGGCACCTATGCAATCCAATGGGCTGCAATTTGCTCTTATTAAGGAACATTAGGGGTCATCCTCAGACTCCTAGGAAGTTTCATACATTGCCTTTGATTGAATGCAGATATTCCCAAAGTATCCTCTTTGCTCAAAGTGAAGAACTCAAGCCACTCCTCCATCATTTGTGAAAATCAACATCCCTTTATTTAGCATCCTTCATTTGTGTTAATACGAATCCTGCATCTAAAATTCTCAGGATATAACTGAGAGTTGCCTCAACCAAGTTGTAACATCCATCTAACTGGATTTTTCCGGAGCATTTTAGCTCACTTTCAACCCTTTGACTGAAAGAAAGAGAAATCATGAAGTGTTTCATTTTTAAGAAGGCTAAACCACTTCAGATATCTACAGAATGCTATTTTTATCCCAGTTTCCTTAATCTCTTTCACTGCACATAAGTCTTGGAATAAAAACAACATCACTTATGAAGCTGTATGGCTTCTTTGCCTTAAAAAAATCTCTCCCCCTCTCTGCAGTTTATTTTTACTTCAGTCAAAAAGTTGAGTGTCTTGAAATGTGACTGAGAGCAACAGCTCCGCTGACGTCAGAGACTCACTGAGGATGTCTCTCAATAGGCCTAGAAGAGGATTAAGCTGTACTCAGTGACAGAAAGGGCTGTTGATTTTCAAATCCTTTTTGCTCAATATTTGCATTGACATTTTCATGCATGTTACCTCCAAGCTGGACCAACTATCAATTTGCTCTCACTGGCCCTCTCATTAGAACACACAAACATTGGCAGTGAGTGATGACAATCAGTTAAATAGCTTTTGGAAATAAATGGTAGGCAGTTGCACATCAGAATCTAACTTGTGGACTGAATCATGTTGCTGCTGAAAACTCATCCATGGAAAACAATATCACCAGATAGAAGACACCCTGAAGCTTGATAGGTTCTCAGGGCAAAGAGCTGAGTGAGAAATGCCATGCACACCTAGAAACTCTATTAACTATGACAGTGACAGAAGGAGAAGTATTACTAATAAATATCTAGAAGGAAATCTTCAGATGAAATTACCTCTGACAACTTTGCTGTTCTCCACATCAAGACCCATGTTGGTGGTAATAAGGCAGAGATGTTAGTTCAGGACATTGGTGACAGAATCCTTCTCTCTCTCTCAGTCACTGGTTCAAATCCATCCTAGGATCAATAATAATGACCAAAAGCTGATACCATCATCTTGATACTACAGTATTTTGTTATATACTTCAAATCAGCATTCCCTCTAAACTGCACAGCAGCACAGCTTCACAGGTGGTGATTAATCAGCTCAGCTTAGTCAGAGGCTCAGGTTTCCCTGCACAGAGCTGACTGACTGGGTTGGGCTGATGAATCACCTGTTAAGCTGTACTGACAGGCAGTTTAGAGGGAACACTGCTTCAAATGCATTGTATCTTTTGTGTACTTGTTTTCCCAAGATGCTGAGTGGGATTTCAGTTCTGCTCCAAATTGTTGGGAAATGCTTTGGTAAAGAGGCAAATCGTGTAGCACCATCTGAGAACAGTAGGGATTGGATATGTATAATTGGATATCTACAAGAGGATGTTAAACTAAAAACACAAGAATGTCCATATTGGGACAGACTGATGGTCCATCTGACCCAGCCTCCTGTCTTCTGAAACTGGCCAATGCCAGAAGCTTCAGAAAGAATGACCAGAATGGGACAATTATAAGTGATTCATTCCCTGTTGTTCAGTCCAAGCTTCAGAGGCTTAGGGTTACCTGGAACAGGGGGCTACATTCCTGACCATCTTGGTTAATAACTATTGATGGTCCTATTCCTCATTATCTTATCAAATTCTTTCTTGATCCCTGTTACACTTTTGGCCTTCATAATATCCCCCACAACAAGTTCCACAAGTTGACTCTGCATTATGATAAGTACTTCCTTACATTTGAAATAGCACTTCCCTATTCACTTTCCTTATACTAGTCTTGATTTTCTAGATCTATATCGTACCCCTTGTAGTAATTTCATTTCCAGGATAAACAGTCTTAGTCTTTATAATCTCTTCCCATATGAAAGCTGCTCTATCCCTTCATCATTTTTGTTGCCATTTTCTGTACTTCTTTGACTTCTAATATATCTTTTTTGAGCACAGGCAATCAGAACTGCATGAAGTATTAAAGGTGCAAGTGACATTATGATATTTTCTGCCTTATCTAACCCTTTTCCAATATAAATTGGACCTCCCTAATCCAGCAGTCTTGTGACCTAAACAGTCCCAAAAGAGGGAGTTTGCTAGATTAAGGGAGGTCAGTTCCAACCCCTCTGCTGCTGGACTCTGGACAGTCCCCAGGTCCATCATCAGATCTGACCAGGCTCCCTTCATAGCCCCCAGGCTCCTCTGCCTTCAGGCCAATGGGCTTCTGGCTCCATAGCCAGCCCCTGGGCTCCTTGGCATTTCGTCATAGCTGGGCCACCAGGCTCTTGGCTCCATGGCCAGCCCCGGTTGCTGGGCTCCTAACTGCACTCTCTGCCACCAGCCTCCCTGGGGTCTCTGGTCCCAGGCAATCTGGTCTGGCAACTTGTTGGACCTTGTATGTTGCCAGACCAGAGTCCCAGACCAGGATGTTCAACCTGTAGTTCATAATACTCTGCTAGCTTTCTTAACTGCCACTACATGTGGAGCAGTTGTTTTCAGAGAACCATCCATGATGTCTAATGTAGCTGTTACCATTCAAGAAAGCGATCTCGGAGTCAACATCATTTTGGGATGTATAATTTGTGTTGCAGAGTTTTAGACTTGCTCTTGAAAAAGATCTCAGGCTAGAACAATGTGCTGGATTAGAACAACTACCATTGTGGGTCTCAGAAGGAGAGGCAACCTCTGAACAGAAAGTATTAAGGGCTATGTAAATCTTTACCAGCACCTTGAATGTACTTCACTACTAATGGATAGGGAGCCAGGTCTTTGAAGGGCTAAAACATAATTATAAACACAGTTTGTTTCCATCTACCCAAGTGGAACCAAACTATGTTATGATACAGCTAGAGCACAGCTATGTTATAGTATGGTGTCCTGACACATTGTGCTCCTGAAGGTGGTTGGCATGTCCCTACAGCCCCTGAGAAAGTCAGAGCAGGAGGTCTCCATATGCTGTCCTTGCCTGCGGACACCACTCCTGCAGCTCCCATTGATCAGTGTGGAGAGCGGTGGCCAGTGGAGGCTGTGGGGTTGGTGCCTATAGATGAGGGGCAGCATGTGGAGCCACTTCTGTATGGGTTATTTTAGCATAAGAGAGTGGCAAATCTGCACAGAATTTCTTCATTCTTCCATTGGGCAGGAGTTTGTACCATCATGAGAGATGGTGGGATGCAGCATGCTAAACCAAGGGACCCCTTCATTCCTTTATTTCTATGGTTCTTAGAGAATCCACCCATGTGCCTTGCCTCTGGACTTCTGCTGGCTCCACATGGTTTTCTGCAGTGCCACAACAACTTGGTTCTCATAGGAAACTTGTGAGAGGGAGAAAAAACAGAGAGGAGGAAGCTGGCCAAGTTACTACAGACTCTTCAGTAAATTCCACTGAAGTGCTTTCATCATGGTCTTCAGGATAGTAGAATCTACTAGGAGTGGATGGCTTCCCTGCCCCATCCTCACTGACATATCAGGATACTACAAAGTCCTTTCAGTGGGGTTTGGGAGGGGAAGAGGTTGAGGAATTCATGTCACAAAGGCAGCTCTCCCCACACCTTCTTCTGTTCCTCCTGAGCCAGATCAGAAGGGGCCAGCTCCTCTCCATTCACAGAGGCTGAAGAGATGATGCAACTATGTTCTTTAGTTTAAAACTGGCCCTCATCCATCTCTCTATCCAGAAAAGTAATTCCTCTAGCTTAGCTGTGCTGAGAAGTTTGCAGCTACCCATGGTGTTCTGACTCTGGATAAAATGTGGCCTAGGTCTAGTCCACACGGCTGTCATACTGGAACCTTTCCTCAGAACACCATCGGCCGCAGAAAAAGACTCTGCACTCAATAAGGGAATCCCACAGGTGCTGCTATTAGGACAGAGCCTAGTTGCCATAGAGTAAGGACATCAGCATGGTGTTCATTAGGTCCTGTCTTGTAGTTAAGTACAGGCTTCCCAAGAGTTGTGTTGTATGCCTATGCTCTTTGTCATTCCCTCCTGCTTCTCATTTTCAGGCACTGTGAAGTGAATTCTTATCACAGTTCTAACAACCACCACTTGGATTTTTGCTCTTGCACTTTAGTCTGACTTACTCAACCCTGACTAATAAGCAAAATGGGAATTATCACAGTGGAGAACTGGCTTCTCCCAACCCCCTGAAAGCTACTTCTGATTTTAAAGTTGTGTTTGGTTCTCTCTTCCATTGACACTAGGGCTTCAATGGGTGAAGGGAATTCCTGTATTCAGCTGTCCATCAAACTCTGTGGTGTTGCTCGTCTCTAACATTGAAGCAGTAACATATCTCAGGGATGAATCTAGCACTCCATTTCACTTTTCCTGTTAGAATCGCATTCAAAATGTAAAATATGTTAATTCAGTGTAACACCAACTTTGTGGCATGTGTATTTGACATAACTTCTGGGGCTGATTCCAGAAAAGTAGTAATATGGGCATCCAGGTTTGGTCTACACTAAGAATTTACATCGAATTTAGCCATATATGGTTGATTTTTAAAAAGTGATGTGTACATACTACCAAGCCTGTCGCATCCACCTTAAGGGCCACAGAAGTCAATTTCAATACTCCTGCTTTTCACGAGGAATAACGCTATTCTAGACCTTGCATGGTTGAATTTACAGTAGTGTAGATGCAGCATTGCCAGAAAGTCGATACTATTGGCCTCCAGGAGGCCTCCCACAGCTTCCTGCTCTGCCCCTTCTGGCCAGAACTTGCACCTCTACTGCTCTCCCATTGAGCTGAAAAAGGCCCGGGAACAGTAGAAGGGCCTTTCCCGTGTGGCCAGCATTGTGAGCCCATTCTTGAGCAAGCAGCACACCACAGCACACATGGACAAGGCTTTGAGTAATCTGACCAACAGTGCAACAACTTCAAGCACTTCTGCTCCCAGGGGTTCCAGTTCCCAGGAGCACAGAAGAGTGCCAACGTGGACTGTCCAGGAGATTTTGGACCTCATTGAGGAGTGGGGAGATGAATCCATCCTCAGTGAGCTCCAAATCAGCAAGAGGAATGCTGAGATTTATGGCAGGATTGCAAGCTGCCTAGGGGATAAAGGCTATTTCAGGGATAGCCAGGAGTGTTGAGTGAAAATTAAGGAGCTTCGCCAGTTCTACCATAACACAAAGGAGGAGAGCGGACAGTCAGGTGCAGCACCTCACACGTGCTGCTTCTATGACCAGGTGGATGCCATTATGCGGCGAGGGGGGGCAGCCAACTTCCCTAGCATAGTCGTGGAGTTCAGCCAAGACACACCTGTAGGACACCATGGTGATGGAGGGGGAGGAGGAGGAGACTAGCCAGCCAGTGATCCCCAAGAGCCAGGAGCTGTTCCTAATGCTGGAGCCAGTCCACCCCTCCCAGGATGTCTCCCAATCCAGCACCAACCCTGGGGAGGGCACTTCTGGTGAGTTCACAGACTTTTTCTAACTACAAGCGGGTTAAGGCAGTGGGCTGTGAGGTGCAGTGCAGGCTCTGTACACAGCGCGGGGGGCCCAGAACAGCTTCTTCACATGTCTGCAGATGGAGCGGGAGTCTTTTCTGCACAGCTCCATGAAGATCTTACAGAGGAACTCTTTGATCCTTCTCACAAGGTTTTCGGGAAGGTCAGTCTTATGCCATCCTCCATGGTAGGACACCTTCCCATGCCAAGCCACCAGTAAGTGGTCTGGCATCACTGAACTACAAAGCAGTGCAGCATAAGGCCCAGGTTTATGGCCACATTCAGTCAGCATATGCTCCCAATCACTCTGTGTGATTTGGAGAAGACTGATATCTTGTATGGCAACCTGCATGAAGGAGGGGAACCTAGTAGCACTCTCTTCAGAAGGCCACATGTGCTGGACACACATCCCCTCTATGGGAAGAAAAGAAAGCAGTGTTCCCAGGACGCCACAAGTGCTGGACCCGTCTTGAGCTGGACACAGCAGGAAACTGTGCTCTCTGACGCCCCACCCCCCCACCTGCTTGTAGGCTCCTGCCCAGGCTGGCCCTTTACGATGCCTGCCTGCCTCCAGACCAAGTGCATCCTGATGCTCCCCTGAGAAGTCTGTGCACCTGCCGTAAAATGCCCACTTCAAAGCAAACATTTGGCCTTGTGTGGAACACATCTTCTTTGTCTTTACAGAGACCTTCAGTGTAGGCTAACAGATTAGAGTTAGGCTTAATTCAATGTATGTGCTTTAAAGTCTGCCCTTTTAACTTTTCTTTGCAGCTGGAACAACAGGCAGCTCAGTGTTTCCTCCTCCCTCTTCCAGCATCTGCCCACCTGGCTCAGATCCACAGGCAAAAATGTACAATGGAGGACATGTTCCATGAGCAGATGGACTACATGCATTCCCTTGTGGTAGAGATGCAGGCAGACCGGCAGGACCAGATTGCAGAGTGGCAGGAGAGGACAGCCACCAGGGAGCAGCTGGTGAGGCAGGATGAGACCATGTTTGTTTCCCTGTCCACAGTAATGGAGCATGTGACATCCTGTCTGGAGAGGGTCTCCTCCCAGAACCCCATCCGCCTTGATGACATCCCTAATTCCTCCTCCACCAGCCCTGTGGCTTCCACCCCTAGGATCCCCAGAGGTTGCCAGGGTCCCAGGACATGGGGAGGATGACTCAAGGGGAGTCATACCCTCCAGGACCTCAGAACGCAATACCACTCGCGTTCCTGAGCCCCCTCCCTCTTTCTGGTTCCCCCTTCTTTCTCTTCCCTGTTGTTCTCGCCTAATAAATACTAATGTTCATCGAACAATGGTCTCTTTATTGCTTGAACTGCAGGGGTGGGGTGGGGAATTAAAGGCAAACACAGGGAATGCAGGAGCAACTTGTGAAGAGCCACGTGGCAAAGTCTCAAAACTGGCCATGCATAAAACTGTGCTTCAAGGCATCTCTTGATTCTCACTGCCCCTTGTTATGCTCTCCTGGTTGCCCTGATGCCTGGCTGCTCAAACCCTCTGGTTCAAAATGTTATGTTTAGAAAATGCTAAAGGTGAAAAAAGTCTGCTTGAGCATGTCTCATATTAATTATTACTTGTCTAGCACACTAAATATTTATGGTTTGTATAACACATATAAATAGACTTTCTTCTTAAGAGAGCTTGTAAAGATTAAAAATATTTTTCTTGTCTATACTTAGAATATTAGAACTGAAATCTTTAGCTCAAATCTCTCTGCTTATAAACTCTACCATTGTTTTGCTATCAGCAAAAAATTAGATTCACAATGATTCTTCCCACAGAGGGCCAAAATCGCTAGTGTTAATCTCTTTTCTCTGTGTACATATAAAACTCAGATAAAACTAATAACAAAACTAGCTTGGTAAGTTTTGCTATCCTTTTTCAGGTCAGTGTCATTTTTTAGTTCCCGCACACTTGCAGAATGCTATTGTGTTTGCAAAGAAATTTAAGCAAAATAGGGTTGCTGATTATGGTTTGATATATTCCTGGAGGTTTCATCACATGACATAATCTTTAATTAAAGATTCATCTTTTAATTCCTGGAGACTCCAAGTGAATTTGGAGAGCTGTCAATCCTAACAAGAATTTTTAAATTAAATCAAGGTAACTTTTTTCACTGAAATTAGACCCAAAATAATAAATATACTTCTATTTGTGTTAACTTTTGTAATTCCCCTTTTCACACACAAACACCTGAACCAACGTGGTTCTAAACTAACTGGAGCTACTTGATGTGCCATCCTTTGCCTGAAACCTAAAATTGAGATTCTAAATAATAATAATCATTAAGGGCTTGACCCTGAAAGGAACTTATGTGCCTAACTCCTTTTAGGCACCACTGTGATCCACTAAACTCCTCCTTGGCAGCTGCTGAACCTAAATAAATGCCTACATTTCTGCAGCTGGGCATGTGCACTGCAAAATCACTCCAGACATCTGAAAGCACAAGTCCTAACTCAGACCTAGAGCAAGTCACAAACCAAGGGAAGATGGCCATGTCTGCCTGTGATGCATATGGGGACCTGATTCAGTGGGTGTGCTCAGTGGTAGCCTGGTTTGAGTCTAGGGTTACAAACATTCTAATCGCTGAAAATCAAACACCCTTGCCTGGACCCCTGCCATGCCTCTTCACCCAAGACTACATGCTGCCTCTCCCCAGAATCCCCACCTCCCACTCAGTCCCCCCTCTCCTGGGACTCACCTGCTGCCTGCAGAGCCAGGTGGAGAGGAGCTGATGCAGAACCTGCTGGATCAGGGCAGAGTGGGGGTCAGTCCCCAGAGCAAAGGGCCAAGCCATGAAGGGGTCAGACTCTTCCAGGGCCCAGAAACTGTTCCGTGCCCGGAGTCTCCCAGACTGAGCCCTGTGAATGGAGCCCATCGACGGTGCAGTTTGGTTCTTGCACTACAGCAGTTGCCATGGAGATGGGCCTAGTGGCCTAACCCGGCACACTGGAGCCACTGGCCTGGCTCTGAGTGCACCTCACATCCTGCCTGTTATATGGCAGCTTGCAGACCTCTCACCCTGGGCTCCGGGACTTGTCAGTTCAGCTGTATGGCCGATATTGAAGTGAAAAACAGAACCCCGTGGAGGGAGTTCTTTAAGGCCTAGACTGCTGGCATTTTATCAGCCACCCAGTGAATACTGGCCTGAGACTAGCCTCAGAATGCAGGAGGGAAGGAGGAAGTGGCCTGACAGAGAGAAAGGGAAGGAGTCGGAGGAGGGGGGGGTCAGTCACACACAAAAGCAGAATAGTACATCACATGCAAACACACAGCTATGTGTGAAAAAGGCACACTTACAAGTATGATGGCTCTGTGTTCAAATAATCACTTTGCATACTTGATCACATGAAATAGCCAGGAGGGAGGAGGACTTCCCTAATAAGTTTTAGATGAGTGGATAGGGCAGGGGTTCCCAAACTTTTTGACACAGGGACCAGTAAATCCATTCACGAACTTTTGGAGGACCAGTAATGTTCATTTGCATATTTGTATATTCATTAATCAAATGATGAATATTCAAATAAGTTGTTTCTGGTCCTCCCAAATCTCCCAGTGCCAGCTTTAGCAAAGCTTTTGATATGGTCACCCACAATATTCTTGCCAGCAAGTTAAGGAATATGGATTGGATACATGGGCTGTAAGACAGACAGAAAGCTGGTTAGACCAGGGTTTCCCAAACTTTTTACTTTAATTGGAACCCTTTTTTTTCAGTTCTGCTTTTTGCAGCCCCAAAATATAAACACATGAAAAACAAACTGAGAAAATACCAGACATATAGCGTGTGTGTGTGTGAGTGTGTGTGTGTGTGGTGGGCAGTAGAATCCCTGTGCCGGACTAACTCGTGCTTTGTGGGTGGGGAGGAAGGGGGGAACGGGGTCGGGTCAGTCCCACTCCCTGCATGCCAATTCATTCCTCCTCCCTTGCTGCGCCTTTGGCCAGCCCCACTTCCCCCAACCCCCTCCTGGGCAGCCAGTTCTCCCCTGCTTCTCCTCCCAATCTCCCTTGGCCAGCCTCGCTGCCTGCATCCAGCCCTCCTTCCAGCGGCCGCTTCTTCCACCCCACCCACATCTTCCCCGGCCAGCTCCCTGCCCCCATTCTCACCCCCTCCCCCCGGCAGCCCTGCTTCCGCCAGCCCCCCAATCTCCCCAGCCTGCCCTGATTCCCCCGTCCAGTTCTGCTTCCAGTGGCCAGCTCTCCCCTCCTCCTCACTCCAGAATCCCCTGGTACCTGCACCTTCCCTTAGCTCTGCACCCTCCTGGTGCCTCCCTTTGCCCTCTTTTTCCCTAATACCCTCAGCTGTCTCTGCCCCATTCCCCTCCTCCCCCTCTGTGCCCTAACACACTATTTGTTCCATCCTGACCTTCCTCATGCCCACCCCTTCTTTCAAGCCTTCTCCCATCACCTCCCCCTCCAGCCCCCAGTACCCTTCCCCTCTCCTCTCCTCTCCTCTCCCAGCATCAGCCTGTCCCCCCTTCCACTGACACCTCCCCTCCTGCCCTTTTCCTCATGGTCTGCACTTGGCCCCCTGCCATTTGTCTCTCCTGCACCCCTGTCCCTTGGTGCCTTTCCCTCCCCCACCCAAGCCCCTTCTCCTTCCCCACCCCCCTCGCCTCCGCCGCTGTAGCCACTGCATGAGCCGGTTCCCTACCTTCTCCTTCCATGTTGCGGGGCCAGAGTCCGCACTCAGGCCCCGGAGGCCGAACCCAGAGCCAGCCAGGCCCTGCCACATGCCTCCCGCGGGTTTCAAAACCCCAGGCCGTGACGTCACGTCACGCCCAGGCATCCTCCCCTCCCACATGCAACGCCGCGCATGGGCGGCAGGCGGCGAGGAGGAGCTGTGCGCGGCAGGGACATCTGGGGCCTAGGGGGATGCTTTGGGGGCAGGGTGGGAGGATGCGCAGGAGACCAGCGGGGGGGTGCCGGATCCGGGGCCCGCTCCAGGCAGAGCCGAGGAGAGACCCAGCTCCACATTGCAGGAGGAGTAATGGTAGTTCGAATTAGGATCTTTAATTCGAACTACCTAGCCCATACCGCGTGTAGCCGCCGGCAGGGAGTTCGAACTACCGGGCATTTAAAAATGGTAGCGCCCAGGAACATGCAAATGAAGCCCAGGATATTTAAATCCCGGGCTTCATTTGCAAGTTTGAATGACTACATTAGCCACCCTAGTTGGAACTAGGGTGGCTAGTGTAGACATATCCTAAGTCCCTTCATGGATCTGTTTCCATAGCATTTTTACAAGTGTAGCACATCATCCTTGTAATGTACTAGACCAGTTTTAATGCAAATTAGTATATTTTTTCCAACTAATTTTTTTCTGCAATCTCAGTTAGATTCAAAGTTATTTTTCACCTTCTGTCTGAAAATACTGTGCACTGTGAGTTGAGCACAATTAAATAGCTTTATTTTATACCAGAAGTTGCTGCATTTCAGCGGTGAATAATGTGGTTCTTGTATACACGTGAATGAAAAAGCTTTAAGCTTTTTGAAGAAAGTAAATAATATTGTAATTCATATAGTGGCTATTTGCAGAAGAATAACTGGGGAATTATGAATAGCTGCAGATGAATAGCCATAAAACAAAAACCATATTTTCATGCAGATATATCTAGTGAGAGGAGAGGAAAAGAGGAAACAAGATACACAAGCAAAAAGGTTACTTCAGTAGACTTTTCAGATTTGGTCTATTAAATGCTGGTAGCATTTATTCACAGAATTACTTTTCCTTGCAAACACCAAATGTCTTTAAACGGGAAATTCTATCTAGTACTTTTCATCTCCAGGTGTTCACTAATTACACAAGAAATCAAGAGCAGAACTGAGAATAGAGTCCCAGGAGTCCCAATACCCAGGTCTGTCCTTTGATCACTAGCCCACACGCTCCACATAGTTGGCAGCTACTCAGTGCCTAATGTCTAAGTCTGTGCATTTTGAATGTTTTGACAAAATTGTTCCTCGGGTGCATTTTGCATTCTGCCAGAAGCTCATCAGATATTAATGTGTTTTCCTATGGCTCCAATGCTCTCAGTCCCTTTAGTGCATGCAAGAAATACAAGGAAAACACTGACCTCATTTGCCTGTAGCACACCAAGTGTGTTCACTTCCAGTTGTAACCAGTCACAGAAGGGCAAATCCCCTAATTTCTCCATGGGAGACAAGCATTTGAAAGAAATCAGATGACCCTTGCTCTGACCTTTGCCATGATCTTTGGAAAAGTTAATTATTGGGCATGCGAAGTGTCCTCCATCTTCCTGTTAAAATTAGTTAGGATCAACGCATTAGGTGATGACAAGCAGATCAAGTAGGGTCTGTTCCTGCACGAGGCTGAGAATTCTCTGCTTCCCTTCCCCCACAACACTGAAGTGCAGCGGGGAGCACACAAATGGTCCTGTGCAGCAGATGTTCCCCATCTCACAGGATTGGGCTCTAATTGCCTTCTAGCAGCCTTTCAGTCAGCAGCCGCCGCTTGTGTACATCTGGCCAACCGATTAAACCAGGCTTTCCCCGAACTACTTCTTCATGGTATCCAGTTTGTGTCTGCGGGTAGTTCTGGAGTTAGCTTGCTGTCTCATAGCGACTGTGGTTTAAGTCCTGTATGCTACAGATACCTGCCTCTCTCCTGATGTTTTAAACCAGCAGTTGATCTCCAATGGGAATGACAGCTTGAATGTCCCAAGAGCTGTTTGTTGGGGAGCTTGGCATTTTTAGTGTAGGTCCATAGACTATGAAATATTCTCTCTTCTGACCTAGGCCAAACTGGTTGACCTTTGTTACGCATTGCAAAGCCTAACTCACTTCCAAGGCTTTTTGAAGGCATTGATTGAGTAGGTAGGGTAATTGGGTAGAGTGTGAAGGTTTAAAAGGCTTGATAGGTTGAGAGTATTAATAATGGATAAACCTGACTTTTTTGTATGAACATTTAAGACTTGGTTTAAGTGCAGTTTCATAAATAATACATGATATCTCCATTTTACAGATTGGTAAGCTGAGGCACAACAAGATGATGTTCTTGTCCAAGGTCCCTCAGCAAGTGAGTGGCATAACCAGGAATAGAGCCCAGGACTCATGGGGGTGGGCTAGTCCAGTGCTCTAACCACTCTGTGATACTACTTCTCTTCATGCCTCCCTTTGAGCTTCTCTGGGCAGCGATCAGAACAACAGGCAAAGATTTTTTTGTATGAAAAATCTCAGTGGAGAAGGCAGCTCACCTACAGCCCTGTATTACAAGCCAAAGACTATGTCTACACTACAGGCTTTTTGCGCAAGAAGCTTTTTGTGGAAGAGATCTTCCACAAAAACTTCTTGTGCGAGAGCACGCCCACACTGCAAAAGCACATAAAAAAAGCGATGCGCTTTTGCACAAGACAGCGTCCAGACTGCATGGATGATCTCCCGAAAGGAAACTCTGATTGCTATTTACAGAATGGCCACCAGGGCACCTATGCTTTTTTCGATTTCCTCTTTTTAAAAAAAACAAAACAAAAAAAAACCCTGTTCCCCGTCCACACACACCTTTTTGTGCAAGAACTCTTATGCAAAAAGGAGTTATTCCTCATAGAAGGAGGAATACCTACACCAGAAAAAACCCTCTGTTCTTTCATTTTATCTGCACAAAAAACACGCTTGAGGTGTTTTTGCGCAAAAACTTTGTAGTGTAGACCTAGCCAAAGACTGTCCTCTATTTCCATTTCCTGATTGCTTTTCTTACCGTCTACATTTTTAATATTCATGCATAGGTAATGGAAAAAATAGAGTATCTCCCCTCACTTCTTTTTCCTCCACCACACCCCTCAATTAAGTTAAATGTCTTGCTGTCCATGGTGAAATATAGAGCTGGTGCCTTTGTTCCTCTCAGACACCCTTATGGAGCTGTCTGTAGCGGAGACTGCCACGCCTAGTGGCTGTGACAAAGGCAGGGATGGGGAACCGTGAGGTGGCATAGAAAGAATTCACCTTTACTTTATTTATAGGTGTGTGATAAATTGTCCCCGGCAACTCAGAGGTGTAAATCAATCGCTATCACTATAAACAGGCACATAAAAAAGGGGCTTAAAATGATTGTCTGTTCTAAAATGCCATCTGATAGCGCATTCCTTTTCCTAGAAAGAAAGGGGTGTGTGACCAGACAGCTCCCTTCTTTTTAGCTGAGGGAGTATGCTGCCCCCTCTAGTATGAGGAAAAGAACTGCAGACCCACCAAACTAAGTCCACAAAGAATAGAATGCCTGCCAGTCAAAATGAAACAATAAAACCAAACCAAAGAGGCTGGCTATTTGAGAGATGCTTGGGACACAATATTTGCATGCAGAGCTCATCTGATGTAAAGTGCAAGGGTCTCAGGTTTTAGTCTGACCTGTTATAAAGACAACAGGATCTGTAGATTCTAAAATCCCACTAAGTTTTGTGTGCTTGGACCTGGGATTACCCTGAGAATAGAGGGGGAAAATGGTTAAAATGTGGTTTGGATTTTAAGAAACTACCCCCACCCTATCCCCTTGTCCAGAACTGTTTGGGCTCATGACAGAGATAAGAGAAAACTATGGAATTCAGCTCCAGAACTGGGCTATAATTACAATAACTTATCCTTCCCAAAGACTGGGATGAGGGCTGGAGAGTTTAGGAGGCTTGATGAGCAACATGGCCCTTTTCTTTAAAGACTAGTTTGTAGATTGGGTGTTCAGTGGGCTTTTAATGGGGCACATCTACACTGCACCCTTACCTCAAAATCAGCTATGCAATTTGAGCGACGCAAATTGCGAAGCTTATTTCAAGTTAACTTCAAAATAGAGCCCTATTTCGAAACATCCCTTAATCCTCATAGAACAAGGTTTACAGGGACATCAGAATAGCAAGCCCATTATATTTTGAAATAACGGACTTGCTCAAAAGACACAGAATAACTATTTTGGGATACTTCTGGTATCCCAAAATAGCTCTGCAGTGTAGACATAGCCAAACTGACTAACACTAAACCACAGTCAGACTTATCTTCTATGATATCAGTTTATACAGAGTTTTCTCCTGAGCAGGGGCTCCAGTTGACACTGAGTTCCCAATGTGAGTCTACTATGCTTCCATGCAAATCTCAGGGTTGTTTTCACCACTATGAGCAAACTGCCAGGTGGATATAATCAGATTCTTTTATTCAAGCAAACTCACAAATAGGATTATCTTCTTTTCTCTTCTCTAGCTGACTTCACCCCTTGGGCCCCCTCTAAAGTTCTTGTGAATGTATTACATTCACTCATTACTGCTCAACTACATTGACATTAAATACAATGCTGCCATGACACATATGTTTCAGGGCTCAGGAAGCTATGCACAGAATCCCTGAGACTCTGGAACAGAAAGTGTCCCCAAATTCACATCTGAGAGCTGAATATATCATTTGCAAATGCAGCAAACACGTTGATATGTCAATGTAGCTGCTTGTAGCACCTTTAAATACCAAAGGATCCCAAAGCACTGTGCAAGTTACAAGACCAAGATAGTATTATTGAAAACAATTTGTGGTATGTCTACATTGCCCACTCTTGCTCAAAAAAATGCAAATGAGGCGAAGTGTGGAATATTGCCACGCCTCATTTGTATAATTAATTAGGCTCCTTTTTTGCGCAAGACCCATTCTTCCACATTTTTTTTCAGGAAGAACAGCTCTTGCGTAAGAGGGGTTTTTTGCAACAAAGGAGCCGCGTAAATGGCTCTTTTTTGCGCAAAAGCCTCTTGCACAAAAACGGAGCCTAATTAATTATGCAAATGAGGTGTGGCGATATTCCATGCTTCGCCTCATTTGCATAGTTTTTTGCACAAGAGGGGCCAGTGTAGACATAGGGAGTTTTACTGCAAATTTAAATAAGAACAAGGTTGGCCGTGTACTACTAATTTCCCCTAATTTTGAAAAGCTGCTGATTCCAGGATTCAACACCAAAGGCTGGACTATAGCAACCTTAAACAAAGATTATGAATAGGAAGTGAGGAAGAATTCACAGCAGAGGCAGCAAAGAGAATTTAGGGTGGCAGGATGGAATATCTCATATCGGAACAGGACCAAGTTTAGCAACCCTCATTTTGAAAAAGGATCATGGGATCTGTAATATCCACAAGTGGCTCAGCCCTCAGTTCATGTTTCATCTGAAAGACAGCACCTCCAGCAGCACAGTACTCCCTGGACATCACAGCAGAGCTTTGGTTCAGTAACAATTCAAAAGGAAAGGAAAAACTATGTAGCACTTTCAAGATTAACAAGATGGTTTAATAGGTGATGAGCTTTCGTGGGCCAGACCCACTTCCTCAGATCATATTCTGGAAGAGAATTGGCATGACCATATATACCAAAGGAATACAATGAAAAAAGTGAACACATTATTAAACTGAAAAATCAGATTTAGTACAGAAGGTGGGGTGAGGGGGAGGAAGGGAGGGAATAGCTATTTGAGGTGATGAAAGTGATGTTCTATTGATGGTTTTCTTGAGCCTATCATGAAGTAGATGGTTTCTGGGTATTCGTCTGGCTCTTTCAATTTGTTTTTTTATTTTCCCCGGTGGTTAATTGAGATTTACAAATGCTTGATAGAGATCTTGAAGTTTCTGGTCTCTGTCAGTGAGATTAGAGCAGATGCGGTTGTACCTAAGGGTATGTCTACACTACCCTCCTAGTTCGAACTAGGAGGGTAATGTATGCATACCGCACTTGCTAATGAAGCCCGGGATTTGAATTTCCCGGGCTTCATTAGCATAAGCGGGGAGCCGCCATTTTTAAATCCCCGCTGCTTCGAACCCCGTGTAGCGCGGCTACACGGGGCTCGAACTAGGTAGTTCGGACTAGGGTCCTATTCCGAACTACCGGTACTCCTCGTGAAACGAGGTGTACCGGTAGTTCGGAATAGGCACCCTAGTCCGAACTACCTAGTTCGAGCCCCGTGTAGCCGCGCTACACGGGGTTCGAAGCAGCGGGGATTTAAAAATGGCGGCTCCCCGCTTATGCTAATGAAGCCCGGGAAATTCAAATCCCGGGCTTCATTAGCAAGTGCGGTATGCATACATTACCCCGCTAGTTCGAACTAGCGGGGTAGTGTAGACATACCCTAAGGGCTTGACTTGTTAAAGTCTCTTTATGGCTGACTTAGAACAACGTTTCCTCAGATCCCGTCCCCTTTTACCCCTTCTTTACTTACACTACATCAATGACATCTTTATGATCTGGACCGATGGCCAAGAAACACTGGATGCATTCCACAGGGACTTTAATAACCTACACCCCACCATCAATCTCAGCCTGGACCATTCAACATGAGAGATCTATTTCCTGGACACCATAGTACAAATCACTAATGGAAAATTAAATACCACTGTCTACAGAAAACCCACTGACTGCTACACTTACCTACATGCCTCTAGCTTCCATCCAGGAAACACCATACGATCCATCGTCTATAGTCAAGCCCTTAGGTACAACCGCATCTGCTCTAATCCCACTGACAGAGACCAGAAACATCAAGATCTCTACCAAGCATTTGTAAATCTCAATTACCTATTGGGGAAAATAAAAAAACAAATTAAAAAGCCTGACGAATACCCAGAAACCATCTACTTCAAGATAGGCCCAAGAAAACCAACAATAGAACATCACTTGTCATCACCTGTAGCCCCCAACTTAAACCCCTCCAATGCATTATCAATAGCCTACAACCTATACTGGAACAGGATACTACACTCCAAAAGACTCTGGGGGACAAACCCATAATCTCCTATAGACAACCACCTAACCTCAGGAAGATTCTTACCAACAACCACAGGACATACCACACTAATACCAATCCTGGAACTTTCCCTTGCAAAAAACCCCGTTGCCAATTTTATCTACATATTTACTCTGGTGACACCATCACTGGACCTAACCAGTCAGTTAAATGATCAAGAACACATATTCCTGATCATCCAGAAATATAATTTATGCCATCATGTGCCAATAGTGTCCTTCTGCTATGTATATTGGACAGACTTTTCAGACACTTCGCCAAAGAATTAATGCCCACAAATCAGACATCAGACATCTTCACAAGGAAAAATCATCCTACCTGGACATATTTTTAACAACCTTACTACATGCATCTTACTTCAAAGAGACTTTAACACCAGATTACAGAGGGAAACTTCAGAACTTTCTTTTATCCTTAAATTTGACACTTTATGAATGGGCCTTAACAAAGATGCTAATTACCTTAACCATTACAAAGATAGCTTCTCCCTTCTCACCCCAGATTAGCCATTCATTGACTCAAATAGCTATTCCCTCCCTCCCTCCGCCTCACCCCACCTTCTGTAATAAATCTGATTTGTCAGTTTAATAATGTGTTCACTTTTTTCATTGTATTCCTTTGGTATATATGGTCATGCCAATTCTCCTCCAGAATATGATCTGAGGAAGTGGGTCTGGCACACAAAAGCTCATCACCTATTAAACCATCTTGTTAGTCTTTAAAACGCTACATAGTTTTTCCTTTTGTTTTAGCAAGATCAGACTAACATGGCTACCTCTCTATTACAATTCAAAAGGAAGACTGCCATCTAGTGCACTTTCAGCAAAAGTTTATGGAGCAACTTGGCTTTTCTTCAGATGTTTCCTGTCCCAGCCTTCTGGCAGCTAATATCTCAGATGAACCAAATGGGAAGATGGACTCAATTATTTTGTATTAGGTAGAAAAAAATGGTTTAGCTGTCAGGTGACCTGAAAATATGTAGAAGGGGAAAAAAATCTATAAAGCTACTTTCAATAATATCTTAGTCCATTTAATCCTGAATCAACAGCTTTTTATGGGATGCCTTGGATTAATGTAGAGAACAGATATGGCACAATCATCCCTCATGACCTGCCCTGATGACATGCCTCATTCCTGATCTGCAGGGACCAGTTCTAGGATTTGGGCAACACAGAAGGACTATTTCTGTGCCCATTTGTTCCTAGACCATTCTGTGCCAATCCTCATAGTGGGACAGTTGTGATCCTGCTTTTGTGATAGGCACCTTTATCCACTAGGAATGGGAGACAGACTTATTCAACTTGCTTCACAGAGACACGCAGATATTAACTAGAGCCATTTCCCCCTGAACAGACCTAAGAGGGTGAAGGGGTAATGAATCTCTCCTAGAGAAATCCGGGATGCTCTGAGGTCCCACATTTTGGACTTGCATTGGCTGACGGCAGATGGAGAAGAGTATTTTTATGAATGTGTTTACAGTACAGTACATACCATTGCACCCTGCAATGAAATGGGGTGGGGGGTTGATGGCCAGCCATTATACTTATGACATCACCATTTATGAAATGGTGGGATTGATTACCATTGTATCTATGATTGACATGATCATTTAGCAAATGGAGGGCAACAATTGTAGCTTTACTGAATGGTTTCTTGTAAAATAACTGTATTGATAAACAGTGCTTGCATGCAACTGCCCAGCTGTCCTTTATCATGTGTTCACCTTTATTGTTTGAAAAACACATGACTGATGCTGTGTGGGCAATACAATTTCTTTAAAAAATAAAAAATTATGTGAACATTTGTTAGAAAAGCATAATATTATACCATTAGCAGGTAGACCAAATGCCATTAGCAAAACAGAATATCAGTAACACCAAAACCTTTAACAAGATAAAAACAATGTGTATGAACAGTGCAAACAATTAAACCTCTTCCAAGACAGAAACCTCCTACTCCTGCATATCCCCTTGGCCTCCTGTTCTCTTTTCCCTTCCTTCCACATTCACTATGCACTTAGAGCTGGGCCAGGCGATGGAGGAATTCAACATGGTGGACTGCAAGGGGTATAATATGTCCTGCTGAGGCCTGCTTCAGTGGGCTGCCTAACTGTGGAACTATTCTTGGTCTGCAGCACATTGTACCATGGAGGGCTGTCAGGCTGTGACTTGCATATATCAGGAGCCCACACTCCTGTGTCTCCCCTTATCTTTCCTCTAGCCCTTAAGTCCTTCTTTTTCTGACATTGGACCTGCTTTGTGCGGCTGTCTGAGATATCAACCACAAGTTCACAATGCAAACCCTTTCACATGGACAGGTCCGCATCACCACAATGTCCAAAGCTACTTCTACAGGAGTGTGAGCAAACAAGTAAGGTACTGCAGCTTGTACGGATCAAGAAGCCTAGAGGCAGACAAGGCACAGAACATGCTATGAAATGGCTCACTGCCTGAGTACAGAATTTCAAGCACATAAAATGGTCTTTTGCAAAAATTAGCGTCAGTGTGTTGTGAGAGGGATGCTGATGTAAGCTGGGTCTGAATCAATGCTTCCATTGCAGCCAGCTAGAATGAGAGAGAAACCCTGAGTGTGTCTATGTAAATACAGTTTCCCCTGCTTTGCTTAGATAATGTGTGTGTGTTCTTTTTTTTTGTTTTTTTTTTTTTGCTTTTTCCCCTGTGTTTGAGAGTGAGGCTTTTTTTCCCCACTTCCCCTTTGTTCTCCCCCTCCCCTTCATGGAATGTGTGCTGTGATTGGCAGTTGGAAACTGTTGGCTTCTAATTAAAGTTTGAATTCTAGAAGCCTCTGCTGATTGGCTGAGCCTTGGTAGGGGGAGGGACTTTCAGGCACTCCAGGGCTTTATAAGGCAGTGGGCAAGCAATCAAGGAACTTGCGAACAGGTGAGTGCTAACAGGGAGTTAGGAAGGGGGCGAGGTTCTCTTGCCTTTCTTTTGAAATCCCTTCTCCAGGACAGCAGTGATGGTTGGTGATAGGTCTGCTGCTGTTACCCACACAGAGTGTGCCATGTTTGTCTTCCTCACAGAAGAAAGAATGGATTTCATCTGCACTAAGTGCAAGCTGGTCGCCATTTTGGAAGAAAAAATTAGAGGACTGGAGGCCCAAGTGTCGACGCTATGCTTGATCAGAAAGGATGAAGACTTCCTCGATAGAAGGCAGCGTTTAATCCTTCAAGCATAGCAGGTGAAGGAGCCAGAGAGGGCAGTACGTGACCAGGAAGAGAACTGGCAGCATGTAACTTCTAGAAGGGGGAAAAGGCCAGCATGGGAATCCCCCAATGCTATAGAGGTAAGTAATCGCTTTCAGGCTCTCTACACAGGCTCTACAGTGCTGAATGCTTTGGAAGGGACCTCACAAGGAAGAAACTGGAAGGGAACACCGTCTTCTGGAAGGCATGGGATGCGTAGTCCTAGGGATGGGGGTTCCACGGCCACCACCTCCAAAAGAAAACGACGGGGGGGGGGGGGTGGTCGGGGACTCCCTCCTAAGAGGGACTGAGTCATCCATCTGCCATCCAGAGAGGCTTACCAAACTGATCAAACCTTCGGATCGCTACCCCTTCCTGCTTCTCCACGTAGGAACTAACGATATGGCCAAGAATGACCTTGAGCGGATTACTGCGGATTATGTAGCACTGGAAAGAAGGATCCAAGAATTCAGAGCGCAAGTGGTGTTCTGTTGAAGGGAAAGGACTGGGCGGGGATCGTCAAATTGAGGACGTAAATGCGTGGTTGCGCAGGTGGTGTCGCAGAGAGGGCTTTGGTTTCTTCGACCATGGGACTCTGTTCCGGGCACAAGGATTGTTAGGAAGAGATGGGATCCACCTAACAAAGGGTACGTCTACACTACAGTGCTAATTCGAACTAACTTAGTTCGAATTAGTTAATTCGAACTAAGCTGATTCGAACTAACGCGTCTAGAACTAAAAACTAGTTCGAATTAGCGTTTTGCTAATTCGAACTAGCATGTCCACATTAAGTGGACCCTGAACCGGACTTAAGGATGGCCAGAAGCAGTGCCGGCAGGGCATCAGAGGAGGACTTAGAGCGTGGAGATGCTGTTTCAGGCTAGCCGAGGGCTGCGCTTAAAGGGTCCCGACCCCCACCCCAGACAGACAGTTTTCAGGGGTGCCCCACTTGCAAAGCAGTCCTGGCTTGGAGTGCCCGGACTACCCACACTGGGCACATCACACCACTCGGCCATCAGCCTGGCTGCACTTGCCGCAGGCTGCCATCTGGGGAGAGGGGGCAATTGGGGGGCTGCAGGAGAGCTTCCACCCCCAGAAGCCCGCAGAACCAGCCCAGTCCTCCCCATCGGGGGCTCGTACCCCATTCCTCCCTCACCTCCTTCCACTTACCCTTCCCTAGCCCCTTTTCTTGATGTACAAAATAAAGGACAATTGTGTTCAAAAATGGAATCTGTCTTTATTGAACAAAACTGGGGGAGACTGGGAAAAGGAGGTGGGAGAGGGGAAGAGAGAGGGTGGGAGAGGGGAGGGCAACTACAATGATCAGGGGTTGGGAACAGGTCCCATATGAAGAGAGGCTAAAGAGACTGGGACTTTTCAGCTTAGAAAAGAGGAGACGGAGGGGGGACAGGATAGAGGTCTCTAAAAGCAGGAGTGGGGTGGAGAGGGTGCATACAGAAAAGTTCTTCATTAGTTCCCATAAAGAAGGACTAGAGGACACCAAAGGAAAGGAATGGGTAGCAGGCTTCAAACTAGTAACAGAAAGTTCTTCTTCACAAAGCAAAGAGTCAACCTGTGAAACTCCTTGCTGCAGGAGGCTGTGAAGGCTAGAACTAGAACAGAGTTTAAAGGGACGTGAGATCAAGTGATGGAGGTTGGGTCCATGGAGTGCTATTAGCCAGGGGGTAGGAGTGGTGTCCCTGCCCAAGGTTTGTGGAAGGCTGGAGAGGGATGGCACGAGACAAATGGCTTGGTCACTGTCTTCGGTCCATCCCCTCCAGGGTCCCTAGGGTTGGCTGCTGTTGGCAGACAGGATACTGGGCTAGATGGACCTTGGGTCTGACCCAGGACGGCCATTGTAAGCTCAGGGCTCAGGGTCGGGGGTCTCAGTGGACCCCCTTGATTTTCATGCACACCTGCTCCTGGGTGGCCAGGCTGGCAGCTCTCCTGCCCTAGCTGGCCACTTTCCTGTGCCTAGTGCGGAGATCATGGACGAGGTCCACGATGTCCGCACTAGCCCAGGCGGGTGCCCGCCTCTTGCGGTCCAGGGCAAGCTCCCAGGAGCCGCCAGCCTAGTCCCGGGAAGAGGGGGAGGGCTGGGGGGCATCAGGTTGCTGGCTCGATCCGTGCCAGGTGCAGGGTCTGCTGGCTGGGTGCTGGCAGGCTTGCACCTGGCACGGGCACCGTAGCCAGCCCGTGCCCCTTTAAGGGATCCGGGGCCGGGAGGGGGGCAGACGAGTTTCCCTGGTGTTGGCCAGAGTGGCCAACTAGTTCGAACTATGCTTAATCCTCGTGGAATGAGGATTACCTAGTTCGAACTAAGCGCTCCGTTAGTTCGAATTAAATTCGAACTAACGGAGCGCTAGTGTAGCGCCTATGAAAGTTAGCTCGAACTAACGTCTGTTAGTTCGAACTAACTTTGTAGTGTAGACATACCCTGAAGGAGGTAACCTAGTGACAGATGATGTGGAGAAAGCTGAAGTACTCAATGCTTTCTTTGCCTCTATATTCACGGACAAGGTGGGCTCCCGGACTAATGCGCTAAGTGACGCAAGATGGGATGAAGATGGACAGCCCTTCGTGGGTAAAGAACAGGTTAGGAACTATTTAGAAAAGCTAAATGTACACAAATCCATGGGTCCGGACTTAATGCATCCGAGGGTACTGAGGGAGTTGGCAAATGTCATTGAGGAGCCGTTGGCCATTATCTTTGAAATGTCATGGAGATCGGGAGAAATCACGGATGATTGGAAAAAGGCAAATGTAATGCCCATCTTCAAAAAAGGGAAGAAGGATGATCCAGAGAACTATAGACCGGTCAGTCTTACCTTGGTTCCTGGAAAAATCATGGAAGGGATCCTTAAGGAATCCATTTTGAGGCACTTGGAAGAGAGGAAAGTGATTAGGAATAGTCAGCATGGATTCACAAAGGGCAAGTCGTGCCTGACCAATCTGATTAGCTTCTATGATGAGGTAACTGGCTCTGCGGACGCGAGAAAGTCAGTGGATGTGATATACCTTGACTTTAGCAACGCTTTGGATACGGTCTCCCACAGTATTTTTGCCAGCAAGTTAAGGGAATGTGGATTGGATAAATGGACTTTAAAATGGATAGAAAGATGGCTAGAAGGCCAGGCCCAGCAGGTAGTGATCAATGGCTCGATGTCAGGATGGCAGTCGGTTTCTAGCAGAGTGCCCCAAGGTTCGGTTCTAGGACTGGTTTTGTTCAATATCTTTATTAATGATCTGGATGAGGGGATGGATTGCACCCTCAGCAAGTTTGCGGATGACACTAAGCTAGGGGGAGAGGTGGATATGCTTGAGGGCAGAGATAGGGTCCAGAGTGACTTAGACAAATTGGAGGATTGGGCCACAAGAAATCTGATGAGGTTCAACAAGGACAAGTGCAGAGTTCTGCACTTGTCCTTGTTGAACCTCATCAGATTTCTCATCAGAGTCCTGCACTTGAGACGGAAGAATCCCAAGCATTGTTACAAGCTGGGGACCAACCACTTAAGTAGTAGATCTGCAGAAAAGGACCTGGGGGTTACAGTGGATAAGAAGCTAGATATGAGTCAACAGTGTGCCTTTGTAGCCAAGAAGGCTAATGGCATATTAGGTTGCATTAAGAGGAGCATTGCCAGCAGATCCAGAGATGTCATTATTCCCCTTTATTCGGCTTTGGTGAGGCCACATCTGGAGTACTGTGTCCAGTTCTGGGCCCCCCACTACAAAAAGGATGTGAACACATTGGAGAGGGTCCAGCGGAGGGCAACCAAAATGATTAGGGGGCTGGAGCATATTACTTATGAGGAGAGGCTGAGGGAGTTGGGTCAGTTTAGTCTGCAGAAGCGAAGAGTGAGGGGGGATTTGATAGCAGCCTTCAACTTCCTGAAGGGAGGCTCCAAAGAGGATGGAGAGAGGCTGTTCTCCACAGTGACAGATGGCAGAACAAGGAGCAAAGGTCTCAAGTTGTGGTGGGAGAGGTCCAGGTTGGATATTAGGAAAAACTATTTCCCTAGGAGGATAGTGAAGCACTGGAATGGGTTACCTAGGGAAGTAGTGGAGTCTCCATCCCTCGAGGTGTTTAAGTCTCGGCTTGACAAAGCCCTGGCTGGGTTGATTTAGTTGAGATTGGTCCTGCCTAGAGCAGGGGGCTGGACTTGATGACCTTCTGAGGTCTCTTCCAGCTCTATGATTCTATGATTCTATGAGAGAGTTACTCACCTAGTGCAGTAACATCTGTTCTTCGAGATGTGTGTCCCTGTTGGTGCTCCACTGAAGGTGTCGGGCTCGTCCTGGCACTGCAATCCAGAGAATCTTCATCAGGAGTAGCCCTGCCGGATTGCGCATGCGAGCGTGTTGTCTCGCACTGTTTGCGCCCTTTCGTGGAGTGCGGTCCGGCCCCATCAGTTCCATCAGGCCCAGCCGGGGGCGTCTGAAAAAGACCCCCCCAAAAAAAACCCTAGCCCCGAAGCAGGAAGGAGGGCAGGACATGGAGTACCCACGGGGACACACATCTCGAAGAACAGATGTTACTGCAACAGGTAAATAACTCTCTCATCTTTGTCGAGTAGTGTCCCCGTGGGTGCTCCACTGAAGGTGAGTACGAAGCAGTGGTCCAGTGCTATTCATGTGCTTCAGACTTATGGTCTCTGTACAGTGGATAGGACCGGTTGGGCCACTGCATAATCATTCTTCAGTATTTTCGCAAGGGCGTAATGAGAGAAGAAATCGTCAGGCCCACCGTCTTTAGATGTAGGATATAATCGAGAATTTGTTGGATAGGCAGGGAAAGAGGGTCAAAGCCTCTTGCTGAACAGCAGGACTGGAACTGATACCATTTGTGGAGGTAAGTCTTTCGAGTGTTGTGGCGTCTGCTGTGTATAAACACGTTTCACCGCCTGAGAACAGCTCATTTCCAGCTCTTGGAGCCAGCTAGGAGCCACGTGGTGAGGTGCATGCAATCGATGTGCGGGTGGATTATTGTACCATGCTGTTGAGACAGTAAGTTGTATAGCTTCGGCAGTGGTCGTGGTCGGGACGCCGACATTTGCGATAACTGCATTAGCCACGTCTGTCGGGGCCAAAAGGGCGCTATCAGAATCACTGCTGCAATGTCTAATTCTCTCTTCTCTAGTACTCTCGGGATGAGTGGGAGAGGAGGAAAGGCGTAGAGCAAGTGGTGAAGACTCCAGTCGAGCAGGAAGGCATCTCCTAAGGAAGCTGCACTGATGCCCGCTTGCGAGCAATAACGATTGCACTTTTTGTTGAAGTGAGTGGCGAAGAGGTCTATACTGGGGAGTCCCCAGTGTTGGAAAAGATTGCGGATGACTTCGTTGTGAAACTCTCATTCGTGTTGTGGAAGGAATTGTCTGCTGAGGGTATCGGCGATGATGTTGTCCTTGCTGGGAAGGTATGTCGCGGTAAGGGTAATACCATGTCGAATGGCCCAGTTCCACAATTGGATGGCCTCCGCACAAAGGGTTTGAGAACAAGCGCCGCCTTGCTGGTTGATATAGTAAACCGTGCATATATTGTTGGTGAGGACCTGAACCATAATACCTCGGATCATGCAAACTAAATGTTTGCAGGCGTTGAATACTGCTTGTAACTCAAGGAAGTTTATGTGCTGCAGGGACTCTGGAGGCGTCCAGAGACCCTGAGCCCGGCGGTCTTGCAAATGGGCACCCCACTCAAGTAAGGACGCATCCATTGTGATTTGGACTGTGGGTTCCTGAGCATGAAAGGGGACACCTGTTGGCACGTTCTTGGGATTGCTCCACCATGCTAGTAAGCCCCTGACATCTTCTGGAATGGAGACTGACCTGTGCGTGCTCTGGACACTTGGCGTATATAGTGTGAATAGCCAATGTTGCAGGCCCTGCAAATGAAGTCTTGCGTGTGGCACCACATACATGGTGGCAGCCATGTGCCCTAACAACTGTAGGCATGTAAGTAGATGGGATATGGGAGCAATCAATGAAGTTTGAACTAGGTCTTGGATGTTGTGAAACCTTTTTAGAGGTAGGTAAGCTCCTGTGGTTGATTAATCGAGCCTGGCACCAATGAATTCTAGGGAGTGATTTGGCATTAGGGAAGATTTGTCAAAATTGATTATGAGCTTTGAACACTGTCATCGTTGTGGTGACCACCCATGTAGCCTCGTTCAAGGTGGGAGCTTTCAGTAGACAATCATCTAAATAAGGGAAGATCGTGATGTCAAGATGCCAAAGGTAGGCAGCCACAACCACCAGGTCTTGGAAAACACTCTCAGTGCTGCTGAGAGTCTGAAAGGTAACACTCTGTATTGGTAATGCTCCATGCCCACTATGAATCAGAGGAACCGCCTGTGAGTCGGGTGTATCGTTACATGAAAATAGGAGTCCTGTAAGTCGAGGGAAGCAAACCAATCCCCTTTGTCAAGAGCTGGGATGATAAAGGCTAACGTGACCATCTTGAATTTTTGCTTGCTTGCTTGCGTAGGTAACGGTTGAGCCGGTGTAGGTCCAATATAGGCCTCCAACCTCCTTCTGAGTGAGGAAGTACCAAGAATAAAAACCTTTCCCGTGTAACTGATCTGGCACCCTCTCCACTGCTCCTATGGTAAGTAGGTGGGAGACCTCTTGTTGGAGAAGAGGCTCGTGAGAGGGGTCCCTGAAAAGGGACAGGGAAGGTGGGGCAGGAGGGGGGAGTGTGTTGAAAGGGATAGCGTATCCCGATGTGACTATGTCTCGGACCCAGCGGTCGGTGGTTATGAAAAACCAACACTGGTGGTACAGTCTCAACCGGTGATGGAATAATTTATCTATCTCTTATGTCGCCTCTTTTAAAGGGATGGTGAACAGTCCCTTGACCAACATGTCAAACCTGCTGCAGGCCCTGCTGTTGAGTGGGAGCTTTGTTGGGCTGCTGACACCGTTTTTGTGGGAGCTGTCTAAGTCTCGGCTGATTGTATGGCCTGACATGGGGAGCAGCATAAGAAAATGGTCTCTGTTTGTTGTAGGGCATGTATCTCTTCCATCAGTACGGCGGCGTATACATCCCCAACGTCCTCAAAGTAGTGCAGGAATCTTTGCCTGAGTGGAAGACCTGATCGGTATTTTGAGTGAAGAGCAACTGGCAATTGAAAGGAAAGTCCTCAATCTTGGATTGCAGGTCTTTTGGGACGACCGCCAGATGCAGCCAGGACGCGTGGCATATGACCACGGCTGTAGCTGTGGTTCATGCCGCTGCGTTAGTGGTGTCAAGGGTCATCTGCAGCACGGTACAAGCTGCCAAGTAGCCTTCCTGGACTACCACGTTTAGGATTTGCCTCTTGGTGTCTGGTAAATGCTCCAAAAGAGGGACTAACTTTGTATAGTTGCTGAAGTCATGATTAATGAGGAGAGCCACGTAATTAGACATTCTTAAGGTTGCGGAGTCAGAGGAATATACTTTTCTGACTAAATTATCCAGACGTTTAGCTTCCTCGTCACTGGCAGTGGTTTTGCCCTGTGTTGTTTTCGACCTCTGTCCAAGTCCATGACGAGGGAATTGGGCTGGGGGTGCGTAAACAAAAACTCCATACCCTTTGGAAACACAAAGTACTTTTTATCTAATTGTTTGTTAGTCGGTAGAGTGGCTGCTGGAGTCTGCCAGATGTCATTAGCAATCTCCAGTATGACCTCATCGAAGGCGAGTGCTAGCTTCAATTTTTGGGACGGTTGTAGTTTCTTTACCAAGTGATTTTGTTTTTGCTCCATGTCTGTGGTTGCTCCTGAGATTGAGCAACTCTTTTGAAAAACTCTTGAAATTGCTTGTGGTCATCTCTTGGGTAAGATTCCCCCTGGAAAACTGCGTCCTCCAGTGATGACAAAGATTGATCGGTTGGGGAATCCAAATGCTGTTGCTCCTGCTGCGGAGAGTGGTTGTCATTCTGCTTTTTGTGGCTAGGGATCGAGATCGTGTCTCCTGTGGGAGTCAGCGGAGCCATACAAGGAGGCGAAGTGTCCTGAGCAAGATGGTGTGGGAAGGCTGGAGGCTATAACGCAGAGATCGTGATCGCGGTTATCCTCTACTGTGCAAACACGGGTGCTCATGAAAATAGCAGTCGTAGTGTCACCTGTGATGGTATGTGTCCAGTGAATATCTTGGAAAGCACCCCCTTGGAGCCCTATAGTGGTGGGAGGATGCCTAAGGCATTGAAGATCTTGGTGACATTGACCTCATAGTATAGCAAGATGGGGACCGGAAATAGTGAGCTCGGTAATATCGTCGCAAAGGAGGGGAGTGATGAGGTGACCTGTGATAGCGCTCCCTGGTAGAGACATAGTGCGACGTATGGTGATGACTGCCAGAATAAGAAGAAGTTAGTAAGGGAGGCTCTGGAGAAAAATGGCTAGGTCTGGGCTGAGGGATGGTGTTTGAATGCGACCGGACTTCCGTTGTGCCTTTGCAGGCACTGAGGAGATGTGTGGAGAAGATGGGGCCATCTTCAGAGGGCTGGCCGGTGTGGAGACATCATGGTTGGAACAGTTGGTATTGCCGGTGTGCGTCGGTACCGCTGGTGTTGTCAGTGGTATCAACACCGGTGGTAACGGTGCCGATGATGAAGGCTGCGTGGATTCCAACTCAGCCGCCAGTGGCAGCGGCACTGTTGAAGTCAGTGCCGGTGCTGTTGGCACCGCTGCTGCAGGTGCTGGCAGTCTCTTCTCCCTGTGTGCGGGTGCCGGAGGGGTCGATGCTGAGGCAGTCGGTATGGGCTTTGTGCAAGCCATTAGGGCCATTGCTGGTGTCGATTCTGATTGCAGTCCCTTAAGCGGTGCTGGTGCCAGGTATTTTGATAGAGCAGGGCTTGGAGCCGATGCGCTGTGGCCCTTGCCTGTTTTATCAGCAGATTGTCTCTGCAGGACACGTGAAGTGTCCAGCCTGCCACCCACGCTCACTCGTCCAGTGGGTTTAGAAGTCCTATGGTCCGGAGTATCAGGGATCGGGCGAGTTTTGTGCACCATTGCGGTTTCGTCAGGCAGCTCGTCCGTGCTGGGCATTTGCAGTGCTTTATTAAATAAAAGCATTCGCAGCCTCATTTCTCTATTGCGCCTGGCGCTCGCAGTTAGTTCAGTGCAGTGTGTGCACTTCTGAGAAATGTGCCCATCTCTTAGGCACGTAATACAAAGTGAGTGCCCATCTGATGCAGGCATGGCGTCCCGGCATGCCAAACATTTCTTGAAATTGGAAGACCCCAGCATAATGATTGTTTTTTTCCTTGCTCGTCTTTGGTTGTGTCTATCTTTGTTTGTTTGTTTGTTTGTTTAGGGCTACTCTAACAAGGATGTATAACTAGGATTAAAAGTTTTGGTGTTTTTTTAAACTGAAGTATATGAACTATAACTAACGAAACAACTACTAACAAGAACTGGTGAATCAATGAACTAACTATTTCTATTTCTACTTCTATTTTCCCATTCTCCTCAGAGAGGAGAGGAAGTTTGTCTTGACTCTGTCTGCGGCCATGGACAGTTAAAAAGGAACTGACGGGGCAGGATCACGCTCCATGAAAGGGCCCGAACGGCGCGAGACAATACGCGCACATGCGCAGTCTGGCTGGGCTACTGCTGATGAAGATTCTCCGGACTGTGGCACCGGGACGAGCCCGACACATTCAGTGGAGCATCCCCGGGGACACTACTCAATGAAGAAATGTTAGATATTCAGCTGATGGAACAGTATTCTGCTCATTGTAATCAAACTGGCTGGTGATGGGTCACAGATTCTGTTAATTCCAATTGCAATGTTTGTAATTACTATGGCAATACAAAAGAAGAAAGTCTGGGCTTAACTGGCACAAGGCAAGAGAGACACTATCAGTGTAAATAAACTTGGATGGACAGAGGCTCCACTTCCAGAGCCCTGTGAGATTAAGCTGGGGAGGGCAGAACTCTGGGTCAGCAGGCTACATGCTCTCCAGGTGTGAAATGTAAGACTGGTTCAACCTGTTTCTTCCACGTTTCAATGATAGTACTAAAGAAAGGCTCTGTACAGAGTCTCTTTTATTATTTAAATTTACTCCAGTGGATGCTGGAATTTCTTGTGGCTGGACTTGCTTTGGGCCGAGAAATGAAATCACTAGGTTTGGCCAAGAGCCAAATCCACCGTAAGCCAGCAGAAGATTCAAGAAGCAGAGGCAGCACGATGATACTATGAAGAGCACTCACTTGTGGACAAGAAACTGATTGATTAATCTGACCACCTTCCACTAAATGAAATTGATGGCCACAACACAGTTTCACAACAACTTGTTGTTAAAACATAAGGTTCCGATCACTCTGCCAGGCTAGCAAACAAGAAACTGCTAGCCAGATGATGTTTGAGACATGAGCCCCAAGAGCCACATCCCATGATAAGAAATGGCAGGAGAGGGATTCAGTATAGAGGTGGCATGGTGAAGTGCTAATTGCTTCTAGCTGACTGTCTGCTTCTGCTAGGACCCAGGAAGGAGAGGAGATGCACTGGCATTCAAGCACCATGTTTCCCCATTCACCCCATAGATCATATCACAATGTGAACATGGGTAAGTGACGGAGCAGCATATGTTAGGAGCCACGCAATTCTTATTTGATCACTAGGCTAGTAGTGTTGATCAGGGGAAGGAACCAACATTCCTCTGTGGAAGTTGAGGAAAATTAGAAATATTTTAGTGGGGTCAAGGTCCAATATAGCGTAAATCTATTCCCACATCATGTAATGTCACTGATCATTGATTGCAGTTCTTATCCTATTTTCTCTTTAATAATAATACAGGTTGACCCACTCAAGTCCATCATGCTACAGATACTTGCTTTATATCTGGGATATCTGCAGCTGCGGATGTGAATGCAAATATCAGCAGCTCATTTTTCCAAATCAATTGCCCATGCAGATACAAATTTTGTATCTAGCACCTTGCAAATCTGCAGATACTGTATCTACTTTATATCCATCAGTATCCGCATCTGCAGATGTCAATGTGGATATCTGAGACTCATTTTTGTGAATATAAATACAGAAATAGATACAAATTTTTTATCTGTGCAGGGCTTTACATAATACCAACCTCCTACAGGCTCTATAGCAGTGTTTCTTAAACTTTTTAAGACCAAGGAACACCAAACAATTTTTTTTATGAGGAACACCAAGTGTTTTTGGTTGAGCCAAAAAAAACCAAAAAACCCACTCTTGCCCCTGGAACACCAGATGACACTTTTATTGACAACGACAATATTCGCTCACTGCCCAAAGGCAATTTAAGTATCTTTTTATATCTTTTGAAAAGTGGAACATCTTTTTTAATCTAAGTATCCCAAACATAACCTGTCAATCTCTATCCATTAAATTTAAAAAAGTTGTTAAACAAAGAAGGAACATTGCATCTGGCCCCCCTCAACAGGCCTGGGTAACAAGTGAGGGCTAAAGGCAGTGGTGCAAAGACCTGGTTGGGGTGGTGGCTGTAGGACAGTTCTCCCCCGTGGCAGGCAGGATCCCCAGACCAGCAGCGAAGACAGCCAATCGGAGCTGGCCCTGCTGCTGGCCCTGCAACGCTCCTCCCCTCTGGCAAGGGGCGCAACTGAGGCGCAGAGCTTTCCCAGGTGATTGCAAACATGTAAGGAGGAATGTGGGTAGCCCCACCTCATTTCCTGTGAGTCATCACTCACTCACCCTTCACACCACCCGCTGCATCTCAGCGGCTCTAGCAGCCATTATTATTCCTCAAACTGTCATGGAACACCTGTGAATTCTCTGCGGAACACAGTTTAAGAAACAAGGCTCTATAGCAAATTAGATGTATATTTTATAACAAAATTCCTGGAGTTTGCAGCAATCTGATGCAGCAGACTAAACTGTTTTGCTTTTATTTTGTACCTTGCAGGGTGAATTCCATTGAATAATATTGAATTTCTATAAAAGAAGCCACACTATCCCTATAAGACGGGAGAAATATTTAGAGGGCCAGATATCTAAGTATAGTGCCATGGGCATCACTCTAAAATGCTGGCATCACCACTTGTGAGTCATAAAGGTTAACACCATGATTTTTCTGTAAGCCTCAGCTATGAATTAAAAAGGTTTCATCTCTCATTTTAATACCAGCCTATGCTTCTTGATGTAGGATCTTAATCCTCCTCCTCAGAAAGTTCAGATGTCACCTTTGATGTATGATGCTTTACCCGTTATTGCTCCTTGTGATGTTTGTGTAGTTCAGTCTTTGGGGACTCGCTGTTTTCATGTTCTGATTATGTCAGAAGTTTTCTCAGAGAAGAGCTTTTTATTCAGGCTTATGTAAGGCCATCCTGACCCAGCCTCCAGTGGAGCAGGCACTACCCATTTGGTTTGCAGTGGACCACCCAAGGTAGCCATTGACTGCCCTTCTTGATCTGTTGTGCAGTGACACTTAGGCTGCGTCTAGACTGGCATGATTTTGCGCAAACACTTTTAACGGAAAAGTTTTTCCGTTAAAAGTATTTGTGCAAGAGAGCATCTATACTGGCATGTGCCTTTGTGCAAAAGATTTGCTTTTGCGCAAAAGCATCCGTGCCAGTGTAGACGCTCTCTTGTGTAAGAAAGCTCCGATGGCCATTTTAGCCATTGTGTTTCTTGCGCAAGAAATTAACATGGCTGTCTACACTGGCCCTCTTGCGCAAGAATACTTGCACAAGAGGGCTTATCCCTGAGCGGGAGCGTCGGAGTATTTGCGCAAGAACCACGGATTTTGTACATTACAAAGTCAGAGTTCTTGCGCAAATACTCGTGGCCAGTGTAGACAGGCGGCAAGATTTTGCACAAAAGCGGCCAGTCTAGACACACCCCTAGAGACACTGTTCGGGGATCAAGGACCCATTGCACTAGACACTATACATACAAACAATACAAAGAGAGCCTGCCCCAATGGCTCACAGATTATGAGATTATGAAAAGACATAACTGATTAAGATAAAGGTAATAAATAGTAAAGGGGCATCTAGGACCTTCATGCTTCTAGCTGACCCACGTACCTCTTTGATAGGAAATAGCTATCCTACTTGTGTGTGACTAGCTCTCTCTTTCTCTCTCTCACACACATATTAAATAGACTTTATGAAGTATTAACAATTAGCAAGTGCCGAAATCAAACTAGATATACCCCCCTCCCATAGCAGCAAACAGCTTTGGTATGTCATGCCACATTGTGTAAGGTCATTTGGAAAGCAGTACCGAAGGGCTCCAACATCAGGCACCCACTGGGCCTTTCTGGGGTTTCACTTTCCTACAGCTTAACATGTGCTGGATCCATAGTAACACTCAGAAGTAGGAATGGTTTCGCCACTTACTATGTTCACATCCCAAATGCATGGACCTTTTGGAAGGGAGAATAACTGGTGGGTGTTTATTCAGCAACATGGAGCTTCTAATAATGCTTCCCTCTGATGTTTGAAGGGAACGGAATGAAGCTGTCTAAACTGGGCAAAACTCAGTATTTCTGTTTCATGGAAAGGTCTGCAAGATACGTTTGTTCTGATTCAGGAAAAAAATACACATAATCATGAAATTTTCCATGAAATCGAAAATCCAGAATCTTGTTTCAGAAACTCTGACATACTACGAAACAAAGCATAGTAGAACCCTGTTTATCTGAGTCTCCATCATCCTGCTCTCTGTGTTAACCAAACAACCAGTATGCACAGGTCCACAAGCGAACGATCTCTCTTGTGCCCACTAGATGGTGCTGCAGCCTCACGGTTTCCCAATCTCCAAATTATCCGAATTTTTGATTATCCGATCTGGCCCAGGTATCCATTAGAACAGATAAAGGGAGTTCTGCATTATGTTTCCTGGGAGCCTTGACAGTTAGGGTGTGACTACACAGCAAAGTTATTTCAGAACAACAGACGTTATTCCGAAATAAGTATGCAAGCATCTACACAGCAATTCCATTATTTCAAAATAATTTGGAAATAATGGACGGCTTATTCCAATTTCTATAAACCTCATTCTATGAAGAACACCTATTCCGAAATAGCTATTTTGAAATAAGGCGTGTAGATGCTCCACTTCTGCTATTTCAAAATAACCCCTCACTAAGAGCATTCTAGCTTATTCCTCTTGGGGCTCTAAATTGAGATAGCACGGAAGCCTGCCTCAGACTAATTCTGAAGTTTCCCTGCGGTGTATATGTGCTGCATCAAAATAAGCTAATTCGGAATAACTATTCTGGGATAGCTTATTCCAAAATAACCGTGCAGTGTAAACACAGCCTTAGTGACTAAAATTAACATGATTTTACCAAACACAGATTTGCTGCAGTGGAACTGACAAGCAACATGTCAACTTAAGCTCTTCCTAGGCCTTGCCCAATTCATTGTCCCATGGCAGCTGCAGCATGCTGATTGTCTCAGAATCAGGGACCCCAGGGCTTCCAAACTCCAAGGCCAGTTGGCTCACTGGGCTGCCCAACTCTCAGAGCAGTTGGCTTGTCAAGCTGTAAAACTCAGGCAGCCCAGTGAGCCAACCAGTCCATGAACTTGGAAGACCTGGGGTTTCTGGTGTTGAGACAGTGTGCATGGTGGGGCTGTCCTGGAGCTGTGAACACGACAGCCCCACTTCCCAGGACTTTCTAGCTCCTCCATCAGGGAGCCTGGCAGCCCTGAGAAGTCTGGCAGACTCCTTGGGGTACGTCTACACTACAGTGAAGATCGAAGCTGCCACTGTTGATCTTCCAGGGTTCGAATTAGCAGGTATAGTGAGGACACGCTAATTCAAAGTGAGAGGGGTACTCTGGTCGATGCCAGTAGTCCTGCTTCCTGTTCTCCCTTCGACTTCCTGCAGTGTGGACAGCACCAAAATTCAAGTTAAGATACTTCGACTTCAGCTACGCAATTAACGTAGCTGAAGTTGTGTATTTTAATTTGACCTTATTCCATAGTGTAGACATATCCTGAGAGCACCAGCTAGGAATAGGGCTGTCAAACTTGGATCCCTGAGCTGCAAGAATCAGGCTGCTGGGGGAGACAATTGGCCCAGGGGTCTGAAAGTCCTGGGTTCCTAGCTGTGGGACAGGCTGTGTGGCTGAGGTCCCCCATGGCCAGGGACACTAGAGGGCATGTCTACACTTGTTATTCTTAAATAACAAGGCAAGCGTCCATGCTACCAAGCCTGTTATTTCAAAATAACGGGCTTGTTATTTTGAAATAACTCCTGTTTATGAAGAGGAATAAGCTTATTTCAAAATAGTTATTTCAGGAGTTATTTCAAAATAACTTATTTCAAAATAATCTGGTAGTGTAGACATAGCCTAAAAACCTAGGATTCCTGATTCCAAAGGCAGTCCTTCAGCTAGGCTGCCATGGAACCACGTAGGTGAACTCACAGGAAACAGTTTTCAACAAAACCCTGGCAGAAGATTCATCAAAAGTGATGCATTTCTGCAAAATGTTTTGCTTTCAATGAGTTGGCATTTTCCAAAGGAAAACTGTTCTGCTGGAACATTTCTGACCAGTTGTAGTCTGAACCTTCTGTGCCTGGCAATCTGCAGGGAACTTTGGTTCCAGGACTACTTATACAGGCCTTGCTGTTGATACTGCTCTTTGTGTCCTTCTGGCACCATGGCTCCTTAGAATGTGTGCTGGCACTGAATTCACCCCTACCCACACACTGTGACTGAGAAGTAGATGCTTCAGAGTTGTCCCTGATGGAATTAATGGGTTCATCGGCATGAACTCCCATATGGCTTTCTGAGTGGGAATTTGCAAGACACAGTAGGATGCAGCTGCAAACTGTGTTACTCCATGGCTCTGCTTCAAAAAACCTTCAGGCGGGAGGATTCCGTCTGCTTCAGAAAGGGGGAAGTATGATCCACTGGCTCCTTCTCCTCTTTTCCATCGGCTGATTGCTAATCCTTCACTTCCCTCTGAGCCAGTTAATGGTGGGAACATCCAGCCCTTCCTGTGGGTTTCTTAACTAACTGTGGTGCTGGAAAAATACTTAGTGGCCTTGGCACTGAAAATAAGTGGGTTTGGGAAAAGAACTGATCGCAATACAATTAAAATCCACATGTCAATTTTGACTTGAAGAAATTCACATTCTTATTCCAAGTGATAGTTTTTTAACTTCCAAAGGGATGTAAAAGACGTGTAAGACCTATTGAACACTCCTTTCTGATCCAGTAGAAACTACATCCCAATTATTATTAAATAAGGCTCTTTGTTTGAGTTTCAGTCCATAAAGTACAACCAAATGCCTATTACTGTGCTATCTAAACATTTGGTCTAGTTAATGTCTAACTACAAGTATTTTAATATTTGTAATTATTAAATTCTTTGGGGAGAAGCTACTGATCTTGGGCCAAATGTTGATCTCAGTTATACCAACCAACTAGTATAGCAAAATTGCTCAACTTTGTGTCATGCTGCAAACATTTGTTACACTGTTTATTTGCTCTTCTGTCTGTCCTCCAAAAGGTGGCAGAGTCTGAACTCCTTTCTTAGATTTTAAGTAAATGGCAGCCTGAGAGGCTTCTCAAGTTTGTTTTCACTCTCTGAACAAGTTGGATTCCCCCTTCTCCCTTCCCTCCGCTCCCCCGCCCTCGCCCTGTGATTTAAAGCTCAGTTCTCAGAATAATGACAATAGGGGAGAGAGGCCAATCTCAGAAGCCCAGAGAAATACAAGAATGGATTTCACATCAATACATGAAATAACAGTCAATTTTTCATGGAATAGCTGTGTCAGAAGGGGCTAAGATTCAAATATAACTTTAATTCAAAGGCAAAAAGGAAGAAAACCTAACTGGATTCCACTACTTCAGGTTTGGAGGCAGGGTTGTCTCCTGCAACCATACAAACTATACAAAACCGTGACTGGTTACATAATTACACTTTGTATCTTTCATCCAAACAGCACAAAACACTTTGCAGATGTTAACTTACTAAGCTTCCTAACAGCTCTGTAAAGAAATAATTAAATGTTTTCAGCAGCGTGAGAATAGGAAGCAGAGACTACAGCAGTGTTCCTCAGTCTTAAAAAGTTTAAGTAACACCAAATGATAATTTTTTTAAGTGGAACACCAAGGGAGAAAGTTGTTGAGCAAAAACATTTTGAAGTCTCTTCTCCATGGTACACATTTTAAGAAACACTGCTTTAGATCACATATGCAGTTAGCCCTCTGCATGCAGTTGTGTTAATTCTGGGCCATCTTTTGACAGGTTTGCTATCCTAAAACTGTGCTTTCATGCAATCTGGTCACTGATGCAGCAGGCACAGCTAGCCAGCTCTAGAAGAATCTTTAAGAGGAGAAGCATCATGTCATTTAACTGCTACCAGCAACAATTGAAAGGATGCTTTACATTGTGGTGGGGAGCCTTTTTTGGGGTCAGTGGCTGCTAACCTGCAGAGCTACCAGTTGGGGGCCACACAAAAGTGAGAAAACACACACACACAAATTCCACAAAGCACCTTGATGTGGTAGGCTGTTCTTTTTTATTTAGGATTTTAGTGTGATGGCTAAGTTTGCTTTTTGCAGGGAAGGGGCTGAGGGTGTGTGTGATTCCCACCCACCCCTTCCCTCAGGTCCTGCATGCCTCCTTAACTGCTAAGGCATTGCTGGCACTGTGTGGCTGGGGCCAAACTATACAGGGAAGGAGTTCTGGGGCTTGCCCCTTCCTCCCTAAAGGCACCCCATGCAGGGAAAGGTTCTGGGGATTCCCTTCCCTCCCACTCTGGGAACAGATCCCCCCCCCTCCAGTTCCCTCCTCCTACTCCTCCGTTTCCGCACTTCTCCTTGCTGGTAGGCTGTGCAGCTGCCCGAGGCTGGAAAGCAGCTCCAGCCTTTCCCACTGCCACCTCAGGCAAACGCCACAGCGCTCCAGCACATGGAGCTTCTCCCTCCCCCCCAGATCTGCGCGGGCCTCTCCCAGGTGCAGGAGAGACCCTGGAAGCATTTGGCCCCGCCCCTCGAAGTGCGCGCGCCCCGAAGGTAGAAAAAGAGAGTGGCAGGGGGACGGAGGGAGGAGGCGAGCGCGCGCCCCGGGGGCGGGGCTGGGTGGATATAAGTGGGAGGGGTCGCGCGCGGCTACCTCGCGCACAAATCCGGCGGGGCAGAAGAGAAGAGCAGGGATTCCCCTTTTTAAAGCGGCCATTTTAAAGTCTCTTCTCCGCGGGAACACAGTGTAAGACGCTGCCCTAGGGGCATTACTGCCTGCCCCCGGCACCTGCCCCCGGGAAGCTCTCTCGCTCCCCCTCGGCCTTGCTGCAGAACTGACCTTCCCCGCTCGCAGGCTGGACCAGTGCCACATCCCTTCCAACCCCCCTAGTTCACGTGATGGTACAGCCCGTCTCTCTCCCCCCCCCGGCCCCAGGAATGGTGCAATCCACATCGCTCTACCCGCACGGACAGTGATTAACGGCCGCCGGTGCCAGGCAGAGGGTTAAAGGGGGGAGAAGGTATGATTGGCCCGCGGCATGCCAAGAGCTAAGCCGACGTCTCTCTCTTTATTGGCCAGCACAGCTGTCGGCCACACCCCTTCCTCCACTCCCATTGGTAGTCGTGTTCGTGAGGCCCCGCCCCGCCCGCCTCCTCTCCGGGGTCATTTAAGTTTATGAGGAAAATAAATAAATAAATAAATAAAATGGGAAATAGAAATGCGTAGAAAGGGGAGGATTCGCAACCTAACCTGCTAGTGTGGGGGAGGAGTGACGTGGGTAGCCAATCACCACTCATCCGCCGGGAGAAGTGACAGCACCACCTATCCAATCAGCGTCTTGTTATCGCGAAAGTAGACTTTTATCTTTCGGATCTCAGCCAATGACAAATGAACGTTGCTTGATGAACATGTGGCTGAACCTATGGACTGGGCGCATAGCGGAAAAGAGAGTACCGTTAGCCCAATTAGGAATGAGCAACCAGAAGCGGGCGGGGAGGGAAAGTGTGCGCGTTTGTGGGCGGGCCCACTTGGGAGTAGCGTGGCTCTGAGCCAATCGGTGTATGAGACCCGGGGCAAGGGGCCAATGAGGTGGCTGGCTAGGCGGCGGCGGCTGCATGTGAAAGTGTCGGGCTGGTGTAGGGGGAAGAGAGAAGATGAGAGAGGTACCGCGCTTCCGGGGTCAGCCGAGGGTTAGGGGGCGGGGCTGGCAGGTTTCTCGCCCCGCCCATGGGGGGTAGCAGTGGTTCTGGGGGGGGAGTGCCGTGGGGTGGGACTGAGGGGAAGATTTCGGGGGGGGGGGGGGCAGGCGGCTCCCCCGGCCGGGCCGTTGCTGGGGCGCCCTGGCGGGGAGTGGGGTTGGGACGGGCAAAGCGGGACCCGCTGCCAGGAACCCTCGGCGGGTCGGTCTCTCGGGACCTGGCAGCTGCTTCCGGATCGGGGCCCGCCTGAGCCGCCTCCGCGCGGCGAAGTTTGGAAAAAAAAAAAAAGTTTCTGCCCTAGGCGCGTCGGTCCCGCCCTGGGCTTCAAATCCGGTTGGAAACCGTTAAATCTCTTCCCACGCGGCGGCGGCAGCCTCAGCTCCCTCCAGTGCTGCGGCCCTGCCCGGGGACTGTTGGGGGGAGGGGCGAGCGGGGGGGTGTCAGACCATCCCGCGCGCGCGTCCAGCGCTTTGGATCCCCGGCCGGGCTCGGGACCCGCCTCTCCCGCCGCCCTGTGCGCGACCTGCACCCCAGACCTGGGCGACAGCCGCTGCCCTCAGTCTGTTCGGTCCCCTCCGCCTCCGGCAGTGCGCCTCGCCTCCTGCCTCCAGCCCGCCGCCTTCCCTGCCAGCGCGCTCTTCTCTCGCTCTTCTCTCCATCCCCTCCAACGTACTCCGAAACTGACAAACCACCCGTATCTAAGGCGGATTGGAAAGAGTGCTGAAAATAACTAGGGGGGGGGGGTGTGTTTGGGGGAGGGGGTGACGATTCATGAGGAGAGAAGACGTGGAGTTTGAATTGTCCAGAAGAAATTAACGTGTTTAAACAGAAGATACTACATTGGTCCTGAAAAATGTCCCAGAGGAATCTCTCTGTTGCTAAGTTGAGCTTATCCCACTCTTGATACCAGATGTTTGGAACTTTTTGGATTTTGTGCCTCACAAAATAACACCTGTATCTCCTGCTCTACCAAATATTTTTGCTTTGCTGCCTAGCAATTAAGTAAGGAGTAGTACATGTATTACAAATTAGGAGAATAAAAGTATTTTGGTTGGTCAGGAGCAGGAAGGTGGAGGAATGTTTGTGACACAAAAGATACCTGTTTTGGATTTCACCTTTCAGACTAGTGGAGAAAGCATATATTTTAATTCTGATGGAGGACAGCTAATATGTACTGGAGTGTCTGCTTTGAACAGTGTGCAGTTTTGACATTTGCAAGAAAGTCAGTCATTTGCATGTTCAGGGGCAGGTATCTCCTGGAACTTTTTGACCCGTAGCTCACCCTGCTCAACACAGACTTTTTTGGGGACCACCAGCCAACCAACCATGATGACAAAATGGGTACAGGAGGGAGTGGGGGAGGGCTGGCTGGAAGGGAGAGTGCAGGAGAAGGCTGGAGTGTGGGGGCTGGTTGGGTGCAGGAGTGGGCTGAAGTTGGGCAGTCTGGGAGGGAAGATGGGCACAGGAGCAGGCTGAGGGTAGTGATCTAGGAAGAAAAAGTGGAGGTGTGGGGTCTCAGCAGGAGGGGAGTGTATGAGGGGAATGAGTCTAGGGTCTGGACATGAGAGGGATGGGGGATGTTTACCTGAGTATGTGCCTCCCACTGCTCCCAAGCATCATCACCCCCCCCCCCCCCCCCGCTGCTCCCGTTGGCTATGATTCTGGCCAATGGAAGCAGCGGGGAAAGCCTCCAGGCAAGTGGTTGCCTGCTCTGCCATTTCTCCCAGATGGGGGAAGATCTGTGTGCAGAACTGCTTCCTTCCCCCCCAAGCTGCATCCAGCCTGCAAAGCTCACCCTCCCCTTCCCTCTCGCAGTAGGAAGCATGTGCTGGTGCTCGAACCTTGCAGGAGGGGGCCTGTGCCACTCATGTTCAAGACTGTTAGTGGTCCGTAGACTGCACTCTGAGAACCACTGCACAACAGAATTGGAAATTAAATGAAAAGGCTAATACAGATAATTTACTTCTCCACCTCCTAAAAAAAGGTGATGTAATTGTACCTGTCAGAAAGAAAAGTTTGAAATGAGGATGCCCTGTGGATAGGCAGTGTTTCCTGAGATGCAAGTAGGGAGAAAATCCACTTTTTGGTGTTTGGAAAAATACAGAATCGGGACAAATACATTTTGACTTTGAATTTTTTTGTGAAAACATAAATAGCTATACCAGTGTTTAAAATAATTTCAATAATTTATAAATGTTCCAAGGCTAACAAAGGACAAATAGTGAAGGGTTGGTTCTGTTATCACATCCTGACCGTCTCAGTTGGTGATGAGAGGATATCAGTTACATGAATTAGAGGTTGAGGCTGCTGGTTGACAAATGTCTATGACTTCCCAAAGTATTGTAGGTTGGTCAGCAAGAATGATGTTCTGTCCTCACCTCGGAAACATGGTAACTTACACCAACTCTTTCTGTCGGAGTGAGTTTGAATGAGGTATCAAGAAAATTTTAGCATATATTTGTCTCCAGGAAATTTTTCATCAGATCAATAGTATGTTCGATTCTAGAATCCCATCAGTAATAGCACCTTCCATCTGAGACTCTTGTAGCATTCTCCAGACATTAGTTTATTAAATGTAACAGTCCCCATGTAAGATATGTAAGCATTATCCTCATAGGAAGGGAAACTGAGGCAAATGTGTTAAGTGAGTTGCTGATGAAATGGCAGAATTAGACCAGAAACCAGGTCTCCTGACTCTTAGTCCTGTTAACCAGTTACAAATAAGATCCTGCTGTCTTCTCTATCTAAAATGAGTTCAGAATCCTATGTGCTCAATCTTGTAATTGGCCCTTGTGTTAAACAGCATACCAGTAATAACTGCTATAAAATAAATAAAGGCATCTCAATCTGGTAAAATGAACCAAACCTGCTTGATATCCAAGCTAAGTTCTGAGATCTAAGTAATTATTATAGGACAAAAAGTCTTTATATTCTTGAAATGTATTATTTATGATTATTCTGAAGACAATCTTGAAATGTGCACATTTCAGTGAGTTTTTCTGCAGTGCATTTTTATATACAAATCATGTTTTTGAAATTAATAGGATAATAATGACTGCTCTTCTGCTAAATTTTACATGTGTGGAGCTCAGTGTGATTTGCAAGTATTAATAAATTAAGCCAAAAACCGGTTTTGTTTGATAGGAAAATACTATTATCCCCTGCTTACAAATAGAGAAAATCTGAGGCATGAGGAGACTACTATCTTCAATAGGAAATGTGAATGCTCAGTACTAGAGTTATTTGGGAATTTTCTGCTGGAATAATTTTCTGATAGAAAATTCTCTTTTTACAATTTTTTGGGGGGAAAATGTCAGTTTTGCCAGGACAGTTCAGTTTTCTATAGGGAATGTCAAAATAATGGGTTGCTGCTTGGAGGGTTCTTCTGAGTTACGCTTTCTACTTGCTGGGTGAATGGAAATTGACAAGAGCCTTCCAGAAGAAAATCCGTATGAGTTTTGATGACATTTTTCTGAATTTCTGTCCTCTGAAAAATGTTGAGGTTTTTCTTTTTTGTCACAAATTTGGATGAAGTTTTTTCTGAACTTTGATTTTTTCTGTGGGACAGAAATTCTGTTCACCTGCCAGCTGTACTCAATATCTTTGAATACTGAGGGCCAGATCCTTAGATGGTACAAACTGATGTAGCCTCACTGAGTTTAATCTCTTAAAAATCTGTCTCTAGCTCATCAGTGATTTGCCCAGGGTCATATATATATATGGGTATGTCTACACTATGGGATAAGGTTGAATTAGGATACGCAACTTTAGCTATGTTAATTGGTGTGCACATTGCAGGAAGTCGAAGGGAGAACGTTTTCCCTTTGACTTTCTTTACTCCTTGTGGAAACAGAACTACTGGCATCAACTGGAGTGCCCCTCTCACTTCAAATTAGCATGTCTTCACAAGACCCGCTAATTCGAACTCTGGAAGATTGACAGTGGCAGCTTCGATCTTTTCTGTAGTGTAGACATTCCCATAGTGAATGAGGCAAGGAGTCCTGTGTATGCAGATTCAGACTAACACGGCTACCCCTCTGATACTTGCCATAGTGAATGAGTTGCAGAGCTAGGAATTGTGCCCAGAGCTCCCAGTGCACAACACTGTTAGAACAATTATATCACAGATTCTTTTTTCCTTCATATAAACATTGTTTATATCTTGAAGTTTAGAACAGAATATTATATTCTTCCCCGAGAAGTTTGATTAATGAGATCCAGTATTCATGAGGCTCCCTGATTGTAACTTTTCTAAAAATTCATATTCTCAAAATCTTTTGAATTGTGGTCTTACTCGAAAAGATAGTAAATAGGTTGTAATTAATGTATATGGAACACTGACTTAAGAGTGAGAAAGAGAGAGAGAGAAGCCTGAAAAACATCTTTTGTTATTTTAAACCTTTCTTTCAAAGTACAAAAGCATTTGATTGGCATTCCACTGATTTAATAGTCCATTTGTAATGCAGGAAGAACATTACAGAAGATTTGAGCATTATTTTAAATCTAATCATTTAATCTGTAGGTGTAAAAATCCCAGATTTCTAACAGAAGAAAACTTTCTGATGGCATATATGAAAGAATTTGTGATTTTTTAAATATCTAATCAGTTGCCAGAGTTTGGGATATTTTACACCTTTCCAAAAATTAGCAGAAATGAGTCCTCAACTCAGGTCTCTAATAATACGGTAAGAAATATATGGCCAGAGAGAATTTCATGGTTGCCATTACTTAGTTGCGACACATGGGCCTCCTGCTCTAAATTAACAGGTCTCTGCCAATTAAACTAAAAGAGAATTGTTAGTGGTATTGTTAGCGATAGAAGCTCAATCACACGGAGTTCAACAATTCTAAATTAATACGGAAGAGGGCAGTGGCATATATACCTCCTGCCTCATTCATAATCCTGAAAATAACACCATTATTATTACAATTGTGTAATTTAATATTCTTGCAAATATTCTGTTATGTATTTTTGTATAAGTATACTGAAGTCTCATAGGACTATTATAGCACTGTCTTTGCTATTAAATCATTGATGAAAAGTGGGGTACCAGGTCTTCTGTGGGGAGTTATCCAGATGGATAAGAATTTATAATAATCCTTAGCACCCATCATATAAATACAGCATTTTTATAGTATTCTCTAGAGGTTAAACCACAGCCCCTATATTCAGGAATTCTGGGTTATTTCCTAAATTTTGCAAACTTACTTGATTTCAAATGTATGTTTGAATAGGGGCAGGATATCTGAGCACAGGTGGGATTTTAAAGCTCTAGGTCTAACAAGTTATCACATACGTAAAAAGAGGATAATACTTTACCCACCTGCTGGTATGGGGATGGGGTTTGTGAGGCTAATTCATTACTGTTTGTGAATACTTATGAACCTTGGTATGAGAGATTATATACAAGAGAAAAATGTTGTTTTAATGTTTTCAAAGTGCTGAGCAGATATTAACTAATCAAGATTCAGGTACGCTTGCATACTTAATAAAATAAAATTTTTCTATTTTTATTACTGCCCTGGGCTTTGGGTAGCATGTATGATTTTGCCTGAATTAAAGACATTTTGTTTATCATTGCCCACTTGTAGGGTTGCCACATTCTGCTGGTTTCCATCCATGTAATTTTTTTCCCTACTGGTATTACTAAAGTGACACACATGTAAAGCAAGTGCAATTGAAGTGAGGTGCATGCTGATTTCACACAACATTGACTGTCAGAGCCATGCACTCCCTCTGCATCCAATCAAAGCGCTGCTATGATTCAGTTGGTACACCCCGCAAATTTGAGATATGCAAGCACGTATCTAACCAACTTGGTTATGACAATCTTGCAGCCCACTGAGATGCAGGAGGGCCATTAATGCGGCCCACCCACTAAAGCTATGTTTACGTGACAGAGTTTTTTTTGAAAAACAGCCGTTTTTAAAAAAAAACCTTCAATTAACGTCCACACTGCAATTGCTTTCTTTCAAAAGAAAATCGAAAGAACAGAGGGGTTTTTCCAACATTGGTAAACCTCTTTCTATGAGGAAGAAGCCTTTTTTCAAAAGAGCTTTTTCAGAAAAGGGCATGTGTGGAAGGGGAAGAGGGAGTTCTTTTGAATGAAGAGGAAAAAGCACAGGTGCTCTGGTGGCTACTCCGTCCATAGTAATCACAGCTTAAATGCAAGATGGTGTCCATTCAGTGTGGATGTTATCTTTCAAAAAAGCAGATCGCTTTCTCAATGTGCTTTTGTAATGTGTACGCTCTCTTTCAGAAGAAGTTTTTTCAGAAGATCTCTTCTGGACAAGCTTCTTCTGAAAGAGGCCTGCAGTCTAGAATAGCCTAACTTATGTTTCCCATTACTGGCATAGACAATAATTGGAGGCTGACATGGGTGACTTTCTTAAGCCTGGATTGTTTACCTTATTGTAATCTAAATCATGTGATAGGGTAACCGGGTAAACATTGAAAATTTCAGTGGTTACACTGTTACCTGCACTGTGGGCTCTGCATTATAGCACCTTATACTGCAAAGCCCACGCTGTAGCTTCCCAGGAGTCGGGCTGCCAGCCTTTGCCACCTGGCTCCCAGAGACGTAGCTTCACTGAGTGTAACGGACTCTGTTAACCAATAAGCATTCTCTTGTTTGTAAAATGGTTAGTCGTTTATACTAAAACATCCCTACTGTAATCATGAAGACCCTTGATGCAGAGTAGCAGAATAACACCATGAAAACAAAATTAACTCCTTGTTATTTTCATGAGGAAAATATGTTGGGGCTTACCATTGGGAATATTCAACCCAAAATAAAAGTTGTTCAGTAGAGGTGGGATTTGCAAAAGCACCTTAGTGACTTGTGAATATTGGTGACACATTTGAAAATCCCACTTTATATGGTCTGTTGCTTGAATGAAACCCAGTGAAACTTGATTCATGTGGATTCCCTCCTGATCATGGAGGAACGTATGTTAATAGTCTTGAACTCTACTCTTCACTTAGGGTACGTCTACACTTGCTCCCTAGTTCGAGCTAGGGATGCAAATATAGGCGACCGAAATTGCCAATGAAGTGGAGATTTAAATATTCCGTGTTTCATTAGCTTGATCTCGCCAGCGCATTACACCGCTCAACAGCTGATTCGAACCAGGAAGTGCGCATGGGGACGCATTAGTTCGAACTAAACCCCTTGGTTCGAACTAACATTACTCCTCAAAAAATGAGGAGTAATGCAGAAGAGGTTTTTGTGCAGAAAACCACAGTGTAGACGGGGCCATTTTGCGCAAAAAAAAACCCCTTTTGCACAAGCACCGTTATTCCTCAAAAAAGCAGGTATCCAGGATCTTGTGCAAAAGGGGTTTTTGCCCTGTCTACGCTGCGGGTTTTTTTGCGCAAAAAACTCTTCTGCACAATGGATCAGAAGAGACTATGCAAATGAGAGCATGAGTAATGCTAATGAGCACTTCATTTGCATTGTCTCTGCCAACAAAGGCTGCAGTGTAGATGTAGCCTGGGATACATAAATTACACCAACCTAAGTGCTGGTGTGGATAGCACTATATTAGTGGGAGAGAGTCTCCTGCTGCATACCTACCTATGCTCAGGAGGGTTGGAGTAATTAAATAAATGGGGATATGTCTACACTAGGAAATTTTTTTGAATGGACTCCCGAATTAACAAATTCAAAGTTCTACGTCCTCTCTACAGAGAGGACTCAAACATAGTCTGAGGCAAGCTCCGTTAATGTGGAAGCTCTACCTCAGACTTAGAGCCCTTGGAAGCATTCTGGGTAGCTGCAGGAGGCCTCCCACAGGCCAATTAGTTTGAATTAGCAACATAGGAGTGTCCATACTAATGTTATTTTTGACTTACAAGTTCAGAATTAGCGTTATTCCTCATGAAAAGAAGAAGTACAGAGTTTGAATTCTACTGCCCCTTATTTGGGAATAATGGGCTGGGTAGTGTGGATGTACCATTTACAAATTCAAACTTGGAGGTGTTATTTAGATGGGACTACTAAAAGGTGGGTGCATAACTGGCTGGATAACCGTACTCAGAGAGTAGTTATGAATGGTTCACAATCCTGCTGGAAAGGTATAACAAGTGGGGTTTCCGCAGGGGTCTGTTTTGGGACCAGCTCTGTTCAATATCTTCATCAACGATTTAGAGATTGGCATAGAAAGTACGCTTATTAAGTTTGCAGACGATACCAAGCTGGAAGGGGTTGCAACTGCTCTGGAGGATAGGGTCATAATTCAAAATGATCTGGACAAATTGGAGGAATGGTCTGAGGTAAACAGGATGAAGTTTAATAAAGACAAATGCAAAGTGCTCCACTTAGGAAGGAACAATCAGTTTCACACAAACAGAATGGCAAGCGACTGTCTAAGAAGGAGTATGGCAGAAAGAGATCTCGGGATTATAGTGGACCACAAGTTGAATATGAGTCAGCAGTGTTATGCTGTTGCAAAAAAAGCAAACATGATTCTAGGATGCATTAACAGGTGTGTTGTGAGCAAAACACAAGACGTCATTCTTCCGCTCTACTCTGCGCTGGTTAGGCCTCAGTTGGAGTATTGTGTCCAGTTCTGGGCACCATATTTCAAGAAAGATGTGGAAAAATTGGAGAGGGTCCAGAGAAGAGCAACAAGAATGATTAAAGGTATAGAGAACATGACCTATGAAGGAAAGCTGAAAGACTTGGGTTTGTTTAGTTTAGAAAAGAGAAGATTTAGGGGGGACATGATAGCAGTTTTCAGGTATCTAACAGGGTGTCATGAGGAAGAGGGAGAAAACTTGTTCATCTTGGCCTCTGAGGATAGAACAAGAAGGAATGGACTTAAACTGCAGCAAGGGAGGTGTAGGTTGGATATTAGGAAAAAGTTCCTAACTGTCAGAGTAGTCAAACACTGGAATAAATTGCCCAGGGAGGTTGTGGAATCTCCATCTCTGGAGATATTTAAGAGTAGGTTAGATAAATGTCTATCACGGATGGTCGAGACAGTATTTTGTCCTGCCACGAGGACAGGAGACTGGACTCGATGACCTCTCGAGGTCCCTTCCAGTCCTAGTATTCTATGATTCTGTGATTTCAGACTAAGGTCCTAGTGTAGACCAGGCCTGGGAGAGCTCTCTCCCGTTAGCTCAGAGCAGGGGTTCTCAGACTTCATTGCACTATGACCTCTTTCTGACAACAAAGTTACTAAATGATCCCAGAATGGTAGGCAGAGCTCAAGTCCTACATCTTGGATAAGGAGTAGGGGAGAGGAGGCAAAGCCCTGCTGGCCCAGGTAGAGGTGGAACTCAGGCTTCAGCTTCAGCCCTGGGTCCCAGCAAAACTAATGCTGGTCCTGACAGCCCCATTAAAATGGGGTTGCAGTCCACATTAGGCTCCTGACCCACAGTGTGAAAACTGCCGGCTTAGAGCATCTGCACTAGTAATGCCACAGGGTGCAGATGCTCCACTGTAAGCTCTGTAGTGTAGCCATCAGTGAAATAATCCAAAGTTTTCCTTGAATTGTATTGCTATCCAGTTTACTCTTGTAAGTTTCTGTGTATTGACCCTAGCAACTCTGTCTCTTGAATGATCTTCCCAAGTTCTAAATGAGGGTATTAACATGGCCCAGTCCTAATTTAAAAAGAATACAAAATGGTTTGGTTTTGCTCGCTTGTAGTACTTGAAAATGCATATATCTCACCCCCACTGATAATTAAACAAATGACTTAATCGCCTACACACATCTTCCTCACCCATTTTGAGTTTGGACAGCTAGTGCTTTTTCTTAAAAAGGTCATAACGCTCAAAACTTGCATGGAAAACCATGCTCTGAGCTGCTTGAAAAAATAAAAGCAAAAGGATTCAGTTTACATATGCAAACAGTGTTCACAAGCTCTCTGGGAGGTACATACAGTAGTATCATTCTTCTTTTATAAGGGATGAAAAGAGGATAAATCAAGAAAACCCTAATATTTTAAAAACTGCTGTTAATTTAGGTTACCTCTGTTTTTGGCTACACATCCTGAGACTTTTATATGCATTTTTACTGGTAATGAACATGCGTGTCTTCCTTTGGAGTCACTTGAAATTGTGGGTAATCAGCACCTCTAAAATCAGCCCAAGATTTTTTATGTTGGACACAAAAATAAATGCTGGTGGACACTTATGGCATAGTAAAAGTGTAGCAAAGTCCATTGAAATACATTGGGAGAGTCTTTAAAGTTCCTGGTTCCTAGTCAATAATTTGGGTTACTAGATTGGGTTGTCACTTAAATATTCTTAAAAATAATAAGGTACACTGTGAGATTGAAACAGCAGGTGCTGCCATCCCTATTTAGGAAGATCAGCCTCTTCTTGTGTTTAGTTAGAAAGTGATTTCCCACTCCATCTTGCCAAAAAAGCTCTCCTAACTAGTGTATTTCAGTAGAATTTAAAGTTCTGTCCCTCCTTCTGTCCTAATCATACCTAATCCCTCTTCTACCATTATAACATGTGAATAACATCCATTGAAAGTCCTTGCAAGTTGTTTGTATCATGTGGCTGGAAAGCAGGGTTACCTATTTATAGCATTCAGATGTTGGCAAGTGTGAGACTAGTGAGAAACTTTAGTCTCACACATATAAATTAGTTTGTTTAGAAGAGTCTTTCATGCAGCAGTAGTCACTTTTAACTGGGACATTAGAATCACTGGTATTGCTAAGTGACTATGTTCTTCTTTAGATCCGTCAGCTTGTATTTCCAGGCTACTGTGTAATAAAGGAGCCCCTGATATTGCGGATTGCAATGATATACTTAGCTATGGCAGCCTTAGCTATTATTTATAGCAGTGCTAATTATATCAATAGAAATAGCAATATTAATACTGTTAAGTGTCAGAATCCATGCTTGACAGCATGAAATAAACACAGCTACCCTGAAACAAAGCAGTCAGCTTGTCTCCATTGTTAGTTCACCAATATGCACTTCAGGGAAAGTATACACCCAGTTTAATTTCTCAGAAACTCATTATTTCAGCTGATCTCACCAGATCTCTAGCATTTCTAGTTGAAAATTCTTAAGTCTGTTTCTATGAGATTTATCCTGCACCCATAGTGAATCCAGAAAATTCAAACTGGGATCAAAGCCACAGGGGTGGATTCTGTTTGAAAGCAGCCAAACCACCTATGCCAAAAACCTCAAAGCTTTGAATTCAAAGCTCTGATTCTGACCCAAATAATTTTAATCTGAACTTTCCCATTTTCATGTTGACTAAATCATTAGTGAAAACTCACCAAGATTACAACACCCACTGTTGCCATGAATATTATAACCAGCCCCAATCGGCATCTTTTAAAGGGCACAAATCACATTACTAAAAAATAAACAAAATTAAAAGAAAACAAGAGCATATTGAGACTCATTTTCTGGCTGCTTTTTTAACATTTAAAATGTGCTTGATTTTCTGTCATAGCTCTTGTTACTTCTGCCCACCTCTTGTGACAGTATTTTAGACTGGCTTCCCACAGGAGCTTACAAATCAAGCAGGTTAATGTCTTCATTAAAACTGAATAGCAGTTTACTTTGGGAAAAAACATATTTAATATTTCAAGATATTGAACACTAAACTACTATTAAGCTTTAACTAATGCATTTACTTTGCTGACACTTACTCTCCGATGGGACATGTAGCTCAAGTTAATGTCACTAGAAGTGATGTTTAGGGCTTCAGGAGAGAGTGTTTCCAACCCACTCAAGATGATTTTACTTCACTTTCGTCTTGCTGTACTCAAGAAAAAGTTTTAAATAAGTGATTCCAGCAACTCTCAATTCCTACTTTGGTAATGCACTGAGTATTAATTTCCCCTTTGCAGTCTTAAATAACCTTTCAATTACCCTAGATATATGTAGTATATGCAGCAAAAAAAGTGGCAATCTAGTGGCCTTTAGGCACGTGTAAAATGCTCTTTCACTTCCTGCTTTCTGAGTAAAATATAAAGGTTGCCTGACAGGAAAAGTTTGGAGCTGTGTCACCTGATATGGCAGACCTACCTTAAGGTCTAAGTGTTTTTAGGGTGAGTTGATCAGGGCTGGCCCTAAATTAAATGGAGTCACATGTGAGGAGCATCTTTGACAGTCCACCCATTTATTTACCATGAAATTTGCTCCTGGATACAAACTAGATTGCAAATGAGCTTTTCACTTCCTACACTGAGCTCTTAAAGGCTTCTTCAGGGACATCTTTTATTTTCTACGGGGGAAAACACAGTATTCGGGAGAGTAAAAGTCTGTTACACAGACTTAGAAAGTCATCAAACATTACCTGTTAAACATGATAAAAGAAGTAACAGTATGTCTTATATTGTGTAGATAGGGGTTCAATAGATATCTCTGACATCTCATTAAATATGTCCTTTGAGAGTCACTACTTATACTCCTGAAGTCTTAAAACACAAGTATGCTTTCACAATTACACAATAAAACAAGGTTCACAATACCACAGCTGATATCTCAGGTTACATCTAGACTGCAAGCCTCTTTCGAAAGAGGCTTTCGAAAAAGCGCATCTAGATAGACTACAACCAGTACTTTTGAAAAAGCAAGCCACTTTTTTGAAAGAGAGCACTCAGGCTCTCTCTTGAAAAAGCACAGTTTGCATTACATAGCGCCTTTTTTCGAAAGAGCACTTTCGAAAAAAGGCATTCTTCCTCGTAAAACGAGGTTTTCTGCGGTCGAAAAAACTGCTGCGTTCTTTTGATTTACTTTTGAAAGAACACGGCAGCAGTCTAGATGAAGGGGAAGTTTTTTTTTTTAAATGGCCGCTTTTTTTGAAAAAAACCTGTAGTCTAGACACACCCTCACTTCAGTTCTGATCATTCTTCTATATCACTGACTGGCTGGCAATGCCCCATCCCATATATGTTTACAAGGGCATGGACAACAACAATTTAGGAGATTTGAGGAAAAAGTAGTGCTCAGAAAATTGAGAGGATTCCGTAAGATTCTACAAAGTTCCAGAAGATTAGTGAAAAATCAGTCTACATACAGAATATCTGAAACATGTTACTTCAAACATTCTATTTTCCCTTTTGTTACTTATAAAAACAGCAGTGAACCTGTGTCCTCTGAGCCCAGCACCATATGTGTTGCCTAAGTCACCTGCAAAACGTGAAGATATGGCCAAGTCTGAATCAATGCAACAACTGGCAGATTCAGCACGGACCATTCTCACTGCAGAGTATTTTCCTATAAGATTCCTGCTCTTTCCAGGAATCACTTGTAATAGTGCCATTTGCATCAGAGAGACATGAGGATTGGGAATTGGATTTGTTTGGACTTTTCTGTTTATGTCACATTGAAGATCTCATATGTTTAAGTTGCTTTATCAATGTTTTTTTGACCTCTGGGATTTGGCATTCCAGCCGTTTACCTTTCTGTTATCAGAGCCATGTGGAACTGTGCTGAGTCATTGGTTCTGAATCCAACCATAGCAACTTCTCAGTTAGCAGATGCAGTTGTACAACATTCCTCAACTGGCAAATTCAGACCAATCCACCTCTGTATCCACTCTGTTTCTACTAATTTATCTAGAATTAAAACAATTCTGTTGTTCTACACAAAGGGAATGCTAACATTTTGTAATGAATCATTGGTCTATAACAACCACAGAATTTCTTTGACATCTCTTGAAGCCCCATGATCAGGTGATCTGTGAGTAAATCTCCCCCAGGAGTTAAGAACTTTTCTGAATTATTTATATAACATACAGGAATTCTGGTCACATGTTGCATACGTTGCTGATTTTACATAGATTAAAACTGAGCAATGAACAGTGGATGTGCCTAGTAGATAAAGATATGAATTGTATGTACTGAATGAAATAAATACTTGGTATAACTCCATTGGCTTCAGCAGAATTATATCAGGGACAAAACTGGCCCTTTGAGCCAAGGATGCTGCTTATATTCTTAAAGGAGTTAACTGGGAAAAATGAATGTCTCATGATTGTTAATCCTTTATTGAGACTTTCATTTCTAAGTCATCAATAGACAGATGGCCTAACTTGGTAGTGAGTGGCCAAAATCCATCATCATTCAATTGCTGGGTAGTAATCCAGTGCCTTGAGTCTATATTCAGATCTCAATATCTCTTATCATAATTGGTTGTAATTGGTGACTTGCTACTAGGCTAACAGTGAGTGGGCATGGCGGAACATGAATTGTCTTTTATCCCTAGATAAAATCTTCTGGATTTGGGTTCAGTACAGTTGAGAGAACAGTGTGCAGTGAATAACTGTGTTCCAAGAATTCTGCCTGTCATTCCACTTGCAGAGTAAATGAGAGCAGATTGTGATTTCCTTGCATTTATTTGTTATGCACATTTGTTCAACATATTTTCTCTCTGACTTTATGGATGGATCACAAACACTTCACCTGTGAGAATCTGACACTTCATCATTTGAAAATAAATTTACGCTCAGTTGTGATTGCTCAGATAAGTAGCATGATGTTGTTTCTGTTCGCTGAATGGTTGAGTGCATTACTAGTAGAGCAAATGCATGTGCAGACTTACCTTTTATTTTTTGTAAATGCCCTGCATATGACTCTGAAATTCACATTCCATGAACATTTGTTTGGGTAAAACTCTCTTGAATGCTCTCTTGAAAAGTCTCTTGAATGTTCACAGAATGAAGTCTATGAAAGGTACAAGCAAGGACAAAATTAATTGATTTAGAAATCAAAATGTTTGGGTTGGGGGGGTGGGGAGAGGTTGACCTCCTGTAGTGTTGTGCTGCATTTGAGGGCAATGTGAATAAAGTTTATTCTGTTGCTAGTAATACACCAGTGCTGAACCTGCCTTACAGATAAATAAAGGATTTTAATTTTTAGGGCATTTAATCTGGCAATTTTTACCAGCATCAAACTATGGGTAGCATTATAACCAGGACTTTAAGAAATCAGTTTTATTTAATGCTATGTAGACACCTAAACTAGTATTAATGATATTTATTCGTATTACAGTAGTACCTTGAGGCCTCTCACTGAGACCAGGGCTTCATTGCAATAAGTGCTCTGCATATGTTAGTAAGAGGCAGTCCCCATCCAAAGAGTTTACAGAGTCTAAATAGACAAGACAAACAAGAAAGCTGGGGAAATGTATGTACTGTTATCCCCTTGGTACAAATAGGAAACTGAGACATAATGAGATTCACTGACTTGCTCAGGATCACATTTGGGAGGAGGAAAGGAGCTTTTCAAAAGCACCTAACTCCCATTACAGTCCATGTGGGAGTTAGGTACCTAAATGTCATTTGTACCTTTGAAAATCTCTACACAGAATTAGTTGTAGAGCTGAGAATTGAACCCTGATCTCAACTCCCCTCAAGACCATTCTTCCTCTACTTTAAATATTTTTCAACTGGTAAAAACAGAGCAGAGTCTGTAAACAGTTTACTTTTACACAGATCCTCCTAAATAAAAGCAAAAAGATGGACTGCAGAAATAAATTAACTAACATTCACAATAAAGAAAATCATGATCTTGTTATGGAAATAAGAATTGGTCTGTAAATACTGTCATCTTATTACACTTCTGTTCAAAAATCCACCTTGCAAAATGTTGGTACATGGCAGAATTCTTAAATCTATTTTAAACACACTTCAAGTTCAAAACTAAAAATTGGTATACAGAATCAACTTTTCCCTTTGTATTTGTACAAACACTATTTATAACTGGGTTGTATTTGGTTTGGGGACACAAGTAAAATTAAGGCCCACATGAATATCTCTATCTCCCCGAAAAGCAATTAGCACTTTTCCTCTTCAAAAAATTTGTATTAATGTTAACTAATCCTCATGGCTCTCCTGGGAGATGGGCATTATTCTCTTCATTTTACAGTTAAGGAAACAGAGGGTAAAGATAGAGGTTGTCTGAGGCCACAGAAGGTGTTGGACTTAGATTACATCTCTGGAGTAACCTGTGCTCAGGCCCCTCCAGTACCTTTCCTAATAATATTTTACAAACATGAGCCATCTGTGTATGTGATGAGATCAGAAGCAAGGAAATATGTGGTTACCAAGAGAATTTTAGTAAGCAGTGAACAGAATTGTAGGACAAAAAATAAATCCCACACCATTAATAAATCAAGTTAATAGAAATTTGGTCTTTAAACTTTTCTTGAATGATCTTAGATTTTTTTTTTTTTAGCTCTTGTAACATTGTAGAGGTTCGTTCTTCCCTCTGCAAACATAATTGTCACTAATGGTAATAGGATTTCCATGCATGTGTTGAAGGCAGAATAGAGTAAAAAATAAGTAGTCACTCAGTTTGCAAAAAGGAAAAATAATACTGCTTTTTCTGAATCTTTTAATTCATTTAGCTTAACAACAGCTACACTTTCTGACACAGTTGCTTCACATTACTCACAAAGTCTGGTAGCACTTTAAAGACTAATAAAACATGTAGATCTTTAAAGTGGTACCAGACTATTTGTTGTTTTTTAAGTTTTTCTTATTACAGACTAACTGAGCTACCCTTCTGAAACTATTGCTCATAAAGTTAGGCTTTGAGTGCAGGATTGCTGATACATTTGGGCTTAATACTGCTCCCATTCAGATCAAGAATAAAGTTCCCATTATCTTCAGTGACAACAAGACCAGGTCCATCATGCTGTCTTAGATCATTTTATTGGCATGCATATGATAGCTCTCTGTCACACAAAATTTGGTTAAAATATTTAGGACCATCCTTATTCAGTCCTTAGAGCAAATTCCTATTGATTAATCCAGTGTGGACAGTTCTATTTTTAGTAAGAAGATTGATGGATCAAGTTCTCACATAATAAGGCCCCAGTGTTTACAGTTTCTCCAAGACCTGACTCCTATCATTTTATTCATTAACCTATGGCAAAAAGTGGCACAAATGGCTGCAAGTGATGGCAGTCCGTTATGCTTTCATATAGAAGAGTTGCAGAAAACTACATGTGAACAGAGAGCCACAGTTCAGGGGTCAAAGCCATATTTTTTCACCCTTATAGGGTCTCAGAAAATTCCAAAGGTTAGGATGGGGTAAAGGGAGAGGCAAGGCAAAAATGAGTTCAGTGTATAACCCCGAAAGTGTCTGATTCCACATGCAAACATTCCTTGGACCTCAATAGGAGCATCACCTGTGTAAATGAAATAATATTGGGTTAAAGAGTCAGTTGGAATTGCATAAAATAGCTTTAAATGTGTGAGGATATACCATAAAAGTATATTGGGACTTCACCCTTTCTTTGGGCACTGGAGAAAACATAAAGAGCCGTGTAAAGATAAGCAGATTTAAAACAACATTTTCTTGGGATTTGTACTGTTCTTTAGGCAATGAGAGTCAAGTTTTTCATGCAGTTTTGACCCACCCTTTTTTTTGCATGACTTAGATTGCACTCTCACATTTTTGTGAATATCATTATCTATTTATTTATTTTAACATGGTCAAAATTTCAGGATTTGTGCACACAATTTATATTTGTGCACTAACATTAATTATATGCCCCCACGCAAAAATAATTTTGAAATGGTTAGGCAAACTCTGCAATTATATGTAAAAATTTGGCCCTTCCTGCTGGAAGTAGTCTTGCTGTGACATAAGGCGTTCCATCCTTGATACAATTTCTAGCCCCACTCTCTTTGGTTACTTTCCACAGTTATCCAGCTAATAGGGAAGAGCAGCAAATCAGGGCTGCTGTGGGAGGCAAGCATAGCTCTCCCCAAATGCCTCAGGAGCTTAGAGTTCTTGGGAAGGTGAGAGGGTGAAGTGACATGATTCACATGGCATGGGGATTGGAAAGGAGCGAGTAGAAAGAATCCCAGGAGCTCAGGGCAGTTCTGCTTCCTCCTCTCTTGTGAAAAATGGGTCAGTCTGGGCTTTCTCCCTTCCCTCACTCTCCCAGTGATGGAAAGGGACACCCCACGCTGCTTGCCGGGAGTCCCAAGCTGGATTGCACAATTGCTCTAGCCAGAACTGGCCCATGGTCCAGGAGTTTGGGACTCCTGCTCCTGAGAATCCCCTTACTGAGATTTCCCAGGCTACGTCTACACTGGCCCCTTCTCCGGAAGAGGCATGCTAATTTCGAACTTTGAAATAGGGAAAAAGCTAGTAACTGGGTTTTCTGATGTTTTGTGGGGAATCTCCATAAAGCCAAAGAGAGGACAGTATGTGTCCTCCTAGTCCCAGCTCTGCCTCTGGCCTACCCATTCCTCATCTAATCCTCACCTAGTGCTTCCAGGCTACATCTAGACTGCAGGCTTCTTTTGGAAGGAGCTTTTCTGGAAGAGATTTTCCAGAAAAACTTTTTTTCAAAAGAGAGCATCTACACAGCAAAAATGCAATGAAAAAGCAATCTGCTTTTTTGAAAGACAGTGTCCACATTGATTGGATGCTATCTCACATTTAAGGCCACCGGGAACCGGTTCAGCCAGGGCATTAGGTCAGCAGTTGCTTCTGAGTGCTGTTGCCTAAGGCTCGCTGAGACACGTACTTAAAGGGACCCCTCTGGACAGCTGTTTTTCTGCTTCTGCTGTGTGCTTTCCTGCCTCTCTGAGGGACTGCAAAGCATTTGCAGTGCGTGCTTTGCTTGCCCAGCTTTTGAATACCACAGCATACTTCTTGCCATACGGCTGGAGTTGCCTCTGGGCGTGCGATGGCCCCACATTGCCATGCTGCAATTTCTGCAGCAATTTTAGCTGGCTGCCTTCCTGGCCCTGCATGAGCTCGACACTGAGCTCATCATTGAGACCCTCTCCCTGTGTGCAGGAGCAAGGCCCTTGCAATCGCACCCCACGGTGGAGAGACGATTTGGAGGCTGGACATCAGTTCCGACTGGTGGGACCAGCTGGTTATGGAGCAGTGGGACAACCAGCAGTGGCTCCAAAACTTCTGCATGCAGAAGGCCACTTTTATGAAGCTATATGCCTGGCTCGCTCCTGCCCTTCAATGATGGGACACCCACCTGCGGCCTGCCATCCCCCTGGAGAAGTGGGTCGCCATCACCATCTGGAAGCTCGCCACCCCAGACAGCTACCAGTCAGTGGGCAACCAGTTTGGCCTGGGGAAGTCCACCATCGTGGCCCTCCTCATGGAGGTAAGGCACTCTTGGGCTGCAGTCTCTGCAGGTGGCAGGGGGAGTCCTGGAAAGGGGAACCCTAGGGAAAGGGGAGTGAGGAGGTGCAGGAGTGGGCTGGGAGTAGGGGGTTGTGCCATCCCGCCCTCACATAGTCCTGCTGCTGGGGGGTGGCCTAATACGGGGTGGCTCCTGGGACGTTTGAGGGGAGGAGAGGTGGGCCGGCACCCCCCAAGGGTTCAGGCACTCCCTCTCAGTCTCTGTTTTGTATGTGTGTTTGTCTCTTTCTGCAGGTTGTGAGGGCCATCAACTGTGTCCTGCTGCGCAGAGTCATCTACCTGGGAGACCTGGACCCAATCGTCGCAGGATTTGTCACCCTGGGCTTTCCCAACTGCGAGGGAGCGATTGATGGAAACCACATCCCAATTTGCACACCGCATCATCAAGTTGCCCAGTACATCAACAGGAAGGACTATTTCTAGATAGTGCTGCAGGCCCTGGTCACCACCCTGGACAGTTTACTGACATTTTCGTTGGGTGGCCAGGCAGGGCGCATGTCGCCCGCGTATTTAGAAACTCCAGCCTCCTCCAGAAGCTGGAGCTGTCACATTCTTTCCCCAGCATCACTTTGGGGTTGGGGACATGCAGATGCCACTGTGCATTGTGGGGGACACGGCCTACTCCCTCATGCCGTGGCTGATGAAGCCATACACTGGGCACCTGGACCCCAACAGGGACCAATTCAATACTTACCTCAGCCAGGCCCGCATGCAGGTGGAATGCGCCTTTGGGTGCCTCCAGGCAAGGTTCAGGTGCCTTCTGACCTGGGGGAGCACAACATCCCCAAGGTGGTCTCTGCGTGTTGTATCCTCCACAACATTATGGAGAGGATAGGAGAGGCCTACCTACTGGGGTGGGGGCAGAGGCCAGCCGGGAAGGGAGGGCCTTTGAGCAGCTGCACACAACTGCTATCCGCCAGGCTTATCAGTTGGGGGTGCACATCCGGGAGGCCCTGAGGTAAAGTTTTTCTCAAGGACACCAATAACTCTCCCTAGACCTCTGCAGTAGGGGACTGTGCCTTGCTCCACTCTACCTTTCCCACCACAACCTCTCCCTTCCCCCTTCCCTGAACTCTGAATAAACACACCTGTTTCGATTTGAACAAAACAAACTTTGTATTTTTTTATAATAAAATAAACTGGAAAGGAGGGGGGCTGAGAACCTGGGTGGGGAAGGGAGGAAGAGGATTCAGGGCTGGGAGTGGTGTGTGGTGCAGCTGGAAGTGCCACCTCGGGTCTGGGACGTCCGTGAACTTGGGGTTGGGTGGGGCCTGGGACAACAGGGGGATGGCCAGAAGGGGAGCGGACTGGAGCAGGGACGGGGGGGCAAAGGGAGGGGGCATAGGCATAACAAGGAAGGCTGAGGGGGCAGAAGCGGGGACAGCAGCCAGTGTACCATCATTTCCCAGATGTTGGTACACATGTTGTAACCCTACCGCACAAGCTTGTCCCACATGTGGTTCCACCACTCGGCGTTCTCCCAGATCTGGGCCAGGGTTCCCTGCATGTCGCACAGGATGCCTACATGCTGCCTCACGAGGTTCTCCTGGACCCTCATGCACTTGCAGCTCCCCCGGAGTTGGGCAGCCACTTTGGATGGCGTGGATCACCCCTCAGCGACGGCTGGTCTGTCTGTGGAGAATAAAGATCGGGGAGGTGGTCAGTCATCTATGCAGACACTATCCCTGAGGCTGTGCCCTCCTCTGTGAGCTGCAACCAACAGTCCTCGAAGGATGGGGAGGTCCTGGGAGCAAGGCCATGTGTAGCCTGCATAGCGAGCTCTGCCTCACAGGAGCCCTGAGGTGCCCAAGGGACCATGCTTCTTGCTCCCCCCTCCCACCCTCCGGCCCATGGACAAGAAGACAAGTGAAGTATCTGGTCACAGTGGGAGACCATGGGCGGGAGAGGGGCCGGGAGCAGAGTGGGTGGTGCCTCACGTGGGCAGGCATGCCCGTGTGCTGTGTGTGGCACTCCTCAGTGAGACTATGTCTAGATTGCAGGCTTCTTTCAGAAAAAGCTTTTCCAGAAGAGGTCTTCCAAAAAGCTTCTCCTGAAAGAGAGCATCCACACTGCAAAAGCGCATCAAAAAAGTGCTCTGCTTTTTCGAAAGATAGTATCCACTCTGGAGGGACGCTATCTCTCATGCACTAGTTAGGCCTCAGCTGGAGTACTGTGTCCAGTTCTGGGTGCCACATTTCAAGAAAGATGTGGAGAAATTGGAAAGGGTACAGAGAAGAGCGACAAGAATGATTAAAGGTCTAGAGAACATGACCTATGAAGCCAGGCTTCATGAACTGGGCTTGTTTAGTTTGGAAAAAAGAAGATTAAGGGGGGACATGATAGCGGTTTTCAAATATCTAAAAGGGTGTCACAAGGAGGAAGGAGAAAATTTGTTCCTCTTGGTTTCTGAGGACAGGACAAGGAGTAATGGGCTTAAAGTGCAGCAGGGGAGGTTTAGATTGGACATTAGGAAAAAATTCCTAACTGTCAGGGTGGTCAAATATTGGAATAAATTGCCAAGGGAGGTGGTGGAATCTCCCTCTCTGGAGATATTTAAGAACAGGTTAGATAGACATCTGTCAGGGATGGTGTAGACGGAGCTTGGTCCTGCCTTGAGGGCGGGGGGCTGGACTCGATGACCTCCCGAGGTCCCTTCCAGTCCTATGATTCTATGATTCTATGCACGCTGTGATTACTATGGGTGGAATGGCCACCAAGGCACCTATGCTTTTTCCTCTTTCCTCTTCTTGTGAAAGAACTTCTTGTTCCCTGTCCACACGTGCCTTTTTCTGAAAGAGCTCTTTTGGAAAAAGGCTTCTTCCTCTTAGAAAGAGGTTTACCAATGTCGGAAAAATCCCTCTGGTCTTTCAGTTTTCTTTCACTGTGATTACAGTGTGCACGTAATTGAAGTTTTTTCAGAAAAATGGCTGTTTTTCTGAAAAAACTGTGTAGTGTAGACAACATACCCTCTGTGTGGGGTTGTGCGTGTGTCCTTGTGCCCAGCCTCTTCCAGCTTTGGTGGGTGATGGGAGTGTGTCCTCCCCCGGAGTAACGTGTGTGTGGGGCCTCCCCACAGCCTGTGAGCAGGATTCTGGCAGTGATCTGGGGCTGCCTCCTGAGGCCGCGTAGTGCAGACTGGCACTGCACATGGTTCCACGTGCATGGATTGCAGCACGATGTCCAGCCTGAGCAAACCGAGTGATAATCATACCCCATCCCCTCTGTGCCCACCTCCCCTGCCCTAAGTGTGTGGAAAACTGAGAGCACTCACCTGAGAATCCCTCCCTGCCATCAGAGGATGCCTGGCAGATCTCCAGGGCCTGGGATACTGGCTCCAGGGTGAGAGTGACTGTGCTGGCCATCTCCTCCCCCTCCTCCTGCAGCTGCTGTTCCTTCTCCTCCTCCTCCTCCTCCTCCTCCTCCTCCTCCTCAGCAGGGAGCTCTGGGTGGGCAACAACATGCATCTTGAGCCCTTAGTCCACCATCATGGGTGGGCAAAGGGCTTCCCCACACCCCGAGATCTAGTGGAGCTACTGGAAGTAAGGGCAGGAGTGGGATTCTGCCCCAGAGTGAGAGCTGTACCCTCTGGCTCTGGTGGAGCTCCTTCATCTTACTCCGGACCTGTTCTAATGTCCAGGGGGAGTGTCCCTTCTTGGCCAGAGCCTCGGCCATCCAGCCATAGATGATGTTTCTTTGCTGGGAGCTGAGATCCTGCAGGGTCTTCGCCTCCTCCTCGAGGAGGGACAGGATCTCCACCCCAGACCACGAGGGTACATGCCTTTTGGTGCCCCTGGCTGGGTCCTGAGAGTGCTGGTGTTGCTCCCTGTGAGGGCCAGGGAGGTTTCAGGGGGCTTGAGGCTGGGCCATTGCTCCAAAAGTGGGTGACAGTCAAAGCCGTACGGTGAGATGCCGCTCCTAGGCCCGGCTTCCTGCCACAAGGCTTGTCCCAGGTGCCTGCAGCTTTAAGAGCTGGCAGGAGACAGGAACTATGGAGTTCTGATTAGTTTGGATGGAGTGGCCATTAGAGCATCTGTGCTTTTTCCTGAAGGCTGCTTCTTTTGAAAAAAAACCCACCTTCTTCTGCATCCACACATGCCTTTTTCTGAAAAAGCTTTTCCGGAAAAAGGCTTTTTCCTCATTGGAAGAGCTTCACCTCTGTTGGAAAATCACCTCCATTCTTTCGACATTCTGTCGAAAGAACTCAATAGCAGTGTGGATGTAAATATTGTTTTTCTGGAAAAACGGCCATTTTTCCAGAAAACTCTTCAGTGTAAACATAGCCCCACTCTTCTCTTTCCTCTGCATGCATCTTGGCCTCGACAGATTTCTGAGGGAATTGTGCTGTGGAGGTGGCTGACTCCCCCATCTGTATGAGAATGGGAAAGTTATGTGAGCAGGCCATTTGAAATGGACCATTAGTTTGCTTCTCTAAGAGTTGTCCTTTCTGGTTCTGAGATAAAACCAGATGTGTGGTGGTGTTTTTTCTGGAATTGGATGGGAACACCATTTTGAAGAGTGTGATGTCCCACCTCCATCAGTGTAACACACTATGGCTACATCTACATTGGCATCCCTTTCCGGAAAAGAGATGCAGATTAGACACTTCGGAATTGCAACTCCGCGGGGGATTTAAATATCCCCCGCGGCATTTGCATTTACATGGCTGCCGCTTTTTTCTGGCTTGGGGATAAGCCGGAGAAAAGCGCCAGTCTAGATGCGATTCTCCGGAAAATAAGCCCTTTTCTGGAGGACTTCTTATTCCTACTTGAAAGGGCTTATTTTCCAGAGAATCGCATCTAGACTAGCTCTTTTCTCTGGCTTATCCCCAAGCCGGAAAAAAGTGGCAGCCATGTAAATGCAAATGCCGCGGGGGATATTTAAATCCCCCGTGGATTTGCAATTCCGAAGTGTCTAATCTGCATCCCTTTTCCGGAAAAGGGGTGCAGCGTAGACACAGCCTATGGGTAAGTCTACACAGCAAAGTTATTTAGAAATAACAGCCCTTATTTTTAAATAACTTTCCTAGCCTTGACACAACCAAACCAAACCACTATTTCGAAATAAATTCAAAATAGTGGAGGGCTTCTTCTACGAGGAATAACACCAAATTTAAAATAGGGATTTCGAAATAAGTGCTGTGCAGACATTTATTTCGAAATAGGGGGCCTCCAGCCTTCCCAGGGAGCCCTGGTGGCCACTCCAGCCTCAATCAAGATCACTCCACTCCTTCCCCCTCTCCCTGAAGCCCTTAAATGGGTAGACTCTAGCCATAGTGCCTGTGCCAGCTCCAGGCCTGCCACACAGAGCCAGCAGTCACTGCCCCTGACCCAGTGGCCCCAAAACATGATCCAGCAAGCCACTGGCAGCCAGCCCTCCGCCGCTCCCCAGGAGCAGTCTACCAGCTCTCAGGAGCCTGCCAGAGCCTGGAAAAGGCTGGTGCCTTCCTGGTCCAGGGTGCAGATCATGGACCTAATTCAGGTTTGGGGGGATGCCCCCAACATCCATGATCTCCACACTAGATGGAGGAACGCGGCCATCTATGGCAGGATAGCTGCCAGCCTGGCCACCAAAGGCCACATGCGAACCCAGGAGCAGGTCTGCATGATAATCAAGTTGGTCCGGCGTGATCCCCAATACTGAGCCCTGAACTTACCCTCCCCCTTCTTCCCCTTGCTTTCCCCTTCCAGCTCCCTCCTCCCAGGTTTCCCCCTCCCTTCTCCCACCTTCTCTTCTCCCCTCTCCCACCTCCTTTCCCCAGTCTCACCAGAATTTCATTCCCTCCTCCCCAGTTTTGTTAAATAAAGAGAGTTTGTGTTCATGAAAATATGTATATTTTATTTGATATCAGGAAGGGAGGTTAGGGAGGAGTAAGTGGAAGGACGTGAGGGAAGAATGAGGCACAAGCCCCCAGTGGGGCTGACCAGGGAGGTTCTTAGTGCTCCTCAGGGTGGAAGCTCTCCTGCAGGGCCTCCTGGATACTGACAGCCTCCCGATGGACCTCCCGAATGGCAGCCTGCAGAAAGTGCAGCCAGGCTTGCAGCAACGTGTCCAAGAGAAGTACCAGAGTGCCCAGGGACAGCTCTGGCTCCATGTTGCTGAATGCTGTGGTGTCCCAAGTGAGGGCAACCAGAGCACTCAGAGACAAAATGCTTTGCTGTCCCTCATCGAGGTAGACAAGCAAGCAGGGAAACCTGAGAACTGGCTGTCCGGGGGTGGGATCCCTTTAAGCACAGACCTCAGATAGCCTCAGGCACAGTAACAGCCCCACACAGTAAGTCCTGACCTGGTGCCCTGCCGGAACTGGTTCCGGCCAGCCTTAAATGCGATTCAGAGTTCACTCAGTATGGTCACGCTATTTCAAAATAGCAAAATACTATTTCAAAATGCATTTTGTGTGTAGACACATTATTTCGAAACTACTATTTTGGAATAAGATATTTAGAAATATCATTGTAGTGTAGACATACCCTATGTGTATGGTGTCTCTGGCAAAGGCTAGGTCACACAGGAAGGGGTGAAACCATGCTGTTCCTGGAAGTACGGGAATGTCTGTATTCGGTGGATGTGTCAGTGGCCACCTGAGTAAGGTCTCCTTCATTGATGGATCTCATGGCACAGTCTGGAATATTTCTTTTGTCTTTGTGCTATTATTTACATTGGAATGCCCAAAACACTGTGAAGTATTTAATAGAAATAAATAACCTGCAAAGCTTGGGATTTTCAAAGAGCTCAACATTGGCCCAGTCCTGGTCCTGTTGAACTCTATGGGAATTTTTACTTCTTTGGGAATGGATTTAGTCCAGCGCTGAGTATTTTTGAAAAATCAACCCATCTGACCCTAGAGAGTTTACTTTCGAAAGTGATCATTTGACTGATTGGTTCATAACAAAGTTGACTGATGAAGATAATTCCTTAGTTTAAGTAGCAGAGCTTTGTGATTTTGTAACTGAAAGTACTGAGCTTTTTGTTTTTAGTAACTATGGGTTAAGTTCTATTATTTGTTTCTGTCTGTTTGTTTTATTAGAAAACAATTTGACTGTAGTATGATACCTAAAATTATCATTTATTTCTTTATTTCCATAAACATTGCTCAGTTTATTTGAAAGACTGGTTGCTTTGAAAAGTTGCACCAAATAATTCTAAAAATATATTTATTGCTTATCTACTGTATTTAATTTTCTCTTTTAAGCAGTGTATATAATTGTTCTATAATACTAGTGAAAAAAAGAAAGACATTGACATCTATTTTTAGTATGGCCTATCAGACCACACACACTTATTACAAAGTGCTGGGTTGTTATTTTGGGCAGAAATATGGAACTTATGTGAAGTTTTTTATACAATGCGAGGTTAGAGCAGATTAAAGTTTATTTTAAACTCTGCATATTTGACCTCAAGCACTGTAAGAGTCATGTAGAATTGGCCCATGCTATTAAATTCCTGCAGCAAATCCCATAATAATGATTAATTTCTTTCATAACTCTCTTCATAATTCATATGGGTTTCATTGTGGACACTGATATTCTCTTATTGATTATCTCTATCGTTTAGATTGGGACTAGTAAAAGTATTTCTCTTTTTACAAACTAAGCTAATGTTGAAAAGCTAATAGAAGGTTGAAACAGGGACTTAAACTGACATTGCAGCTATATTTCTATGTTGATGATAGCACTGAAAATCACTTTGGGGATCATCAAACTAATTAGTGTTCATTCAAAGGTACACCAGATCTTCAAGGATCAGAAGAACCAAATTTACTGTATGATGAGCATAAATCTGTCCTATCTTATTCATTAACACTTCTTTATAATGTTTACATGTTACTTTACAAGAATTATCTCTCTTCATTATGTCAGTCCATTCAGGCTTTTCTTTCCTGTCACTTTCTTTGATTTTAGGCAGGATGAGTCAGTTCCGTATACTGATGGTTTGTGGTCTTTAAACCCTGAACACAGTAGCATTGATCAGAATCTTTCTCATTGACTACAGTTAGAATGAGAAACAACTGTATAATTAATTCAGTGTTGTGAAAAATGTAAAGTGAGATGAGCTAGCTAGCTTTCTTTAGAACTTTACTATCAAATACCATTGCTATGTACCAGAGGTTTCTAGACCCTTGAAAACCAAGCTGTCTCACTTGTTCTCATCTTCACACATTAGCCTATCCACAACATCCAATGACGGAAAGTACTGTCCACTATCCATATTCCTCTGTCTAGTCATCAGTGACACCATTCATTTTGCAGGCGTCTAGGCAATTTGATAAATTTCTAACAGTTTACAAAAACGAATACAAATCTTCATTTTCTCATCACCTTTCTATTAACATTTTAGAATGGTTAATTTTTTTCACTCACAGATTAAAATTGAAGCCAAATGTTTCTAGTATCAAAATGCTTTGTAATATATGTTATCTTCAGATCAATGCTTCAGAGTAACAGGCATTAAAAAGAGAAAATTTAAAATAATAATTTTTTGGTTATTGTTATATATGAAAATGTTTCTCAAATCAAATTTGTCTCAAATTACTTGCTCAGCTGGCTATAAATAACAGCAACAAAACCACAGTAAGTTATCACTACTTGTACAGTTAAGAACATAAGAACGGCCATACTGAGTCAGACTAAAGGTCCATCTAATCCAGTATTCTGTCTTCTGATACTGGCCAATGCTACATGCCCCAGAGGGAATGGATGGAACAGGTAACCATCCAGTGATTCTCTTTTCCATAAATTTATCTAGTTATTTTTTGAACCCTGTTGAAGACTTGGCCTTTCCTACATCTTCTGTGACAATCATTTCCACAGATTGTTTGTTGTGTGAAGAAAAACTTCCTTTTATTTTAAACCTGCTGCCTGTTAATTTCATTTAGTGACCCCTACTTCTTGTGTTGTGGGAAGGAATAAATAGTACCTCCTTATTTACTTTATGTACACTAGTCATAATTTTATTGCCTTCAGTCATATCCCCCTTTAGGCACCTCTTTTCCAAGCTAAAAAGTTCCAATCTTTTTGGATAATCAATTGGTAGAGAAACATTCTGAAATAATTGTTTTGTCTAGAGTAGCAATGTTCCTACTCAATTTGCACTTCTGGTTAGATGCAAATCTGATATAACACAATCTCATAAATCCTATCTTTTATTAGGCTTTTTTAGTCACATCTTTTTATACTTGCTGTGTATCACAAGGTTCGATCTAATAAAGAGAAATGTTTTATGTTATCCAGATTGCACCAATCTTGCTGCCTTCAGTGCTTGACTACTTCCATTCTCACCTTCCATCAGTTCATGTGAAGATTTTCCAGTTACCTGTTACTCTTCATGGATGTATTTCATTAATTATAAGATAGCAACTGCTAGACTAAATAGGAGCAAGATAGTGTGTATTTGGCACCTCTACTCAAATAGTTTGGGTTAGACATTTTGTGTCATCAAGAGGCTTGAATTCAATGCCCTTTACAACAATGAAGTCTCGTATTTCAGATGTAACGACTGTGGTGAAGTGATTTTGGGCCACAGACTCATGATATTGGGGAGTTAAGGCAATAATTTGCTCTCCAATTCTATGGACTCTGTTTGCCAGGACCCTTAATATCCTCCTTGGTTCTCACTAATGTCACATTTTTAATCCTTACTTCTGTTAGCTTTAGTTAGAAAAGAGGCGGCAGCCCAGCCCATGTTGCTTCTCACAGCTATCCTTGTCTGCAAAATTGTGAACTGGAGTCAATAGGAGCTATGAGGCTCTGTGGTCATGGAGCTGTCAAGTAAACACACTGCAGCGGTCAGTTAGCAGGTTTCCCAAAGAGGTTTCTCAGAACACTTTGAGAATCACTAGACTAGAGTGCTCACTCCCAGGTGTGGCTGAGGATAAGAGCTTTGCAATGTAGGAGGGGGCTCTGGCTTTGGGGGAGGGTCAGGGCTGGGATAGTAGGACTTACCTTGAGTGACTCCTGGTCAGCAGTGCAGTGGGGATACTAAGGCATGCTTCCTGTGTCACCTGGCATCACAGACCATGCTGTGCCCCAGAAGCAGCCAGCAGCAGGTTACCAGACAATGGGAATGTGGAGCTAGTCCTTGGGGCAGTGGGTGGAGCCCTGGGTGCTCTTACTCCACCCATCCCTCAGGAGCCAGGCCTGCTGTGCAGTCTGCAGCGCCAGGACAGGCAAGTAGACTTTTTAAGCACTCCCACTAGTCACCTGGTCCCCCTGCAGCAATGAGACCCAGTGCCTGGTATTCAAGATCCAGTACTGAGTCACAACCCATAGTTTGAAAACCACTGATTTAGAAAATAGTAAGCCTCTATCCCTTATGGCCACAAAGATAAGCTTTCAAGCGTGAACTGGATGTGAACTGATGCTGTGCTGTGAGGTGTGAACTGAGCCATTAACTCTGAAGTCTAATAGTGCTCATATAAATGTCATGATTGCTAACTATTTCACTGCTTATCAAAGCACATGAGAAAAAGAGGGACGATCATATTTATGAAGATTTTTACAAGTACGATAATATTTTAGCATCATGACTGGATGGAGCTTGGATTGAAAACGTCACCCCTTAATTTTGTACAGTGCCCCTGGATGCTCCTTTCCTATGTCTGTTTTAAATAGCGAATGGGAAATAAAAATTTCTTATCAATACACTTATGTGCAGTGATGCTTTATGGTATTTTGGATAGATAAACAACACTTCCTCCTGTCTTTGGGTAGTACACTTGTGCTTGATCGTTGTATATTATTTATTTGTTTGTTTGTTTGTTTGTTTGAAGTCCAGAGAGTCCTAGATTTATGCATGAGTTTTGCCTAATTTATGGCTATATGTTGTAGAGGTTGAAATATATGTGTAGTACTTATATCTTTTATATGAGAGAATATCAGGTATGAAGAAATAGATGAGATTTTGCCTCCATCTCTTGACTGCACATGGAGATGGTAAGCCTTAATACTTTTACAGCTAATGGAGAGTTTCCTTTAGCTCAAGTGGGTGCACCTTCATTTTTAAAACGCAAATGTCCTATTTATTATCATTAAATCTGTGAGGCTATCATAATGTGGTAGAGGTGATATCCTTTAATCATCAGGCAGCTACAACAATTGTTTTTAGTTATGTCACTAACCTATTTCCTGCTACCTAATGTAGCCAATATGTCCAGTTAAATGCACAATGTTGTATATCCTGATCTTTCATTAACTTCACTGTAAAGTGCAGTAAAACACAGCAGGTGGAATAGGAGCCTGGCAATGCAGCAGTTAACATAATACTGCTTTTTATCAATGTTTTATTGAAAGAAATCAATCTATCAAATACTTTCAGGGTCTGACCTCAAAGCAGGAGAAATTTGGAAATTAAATTAAAAGCAAAAAATGAGTGCAACATTATAGTTGATATTTTAATTGACTGAAAGTCAAGAAATTAAGTTAAAGTTCCTATAGCTATTGCAACGTTAATTGTGTTTAATTCCATAGACTTATTACAGTGGGGGTCTCATATTACATGATCATAGATCATTTATGCAGTAATAAAAACGCTGTTATCTACACTAGTATGTATAGAACAGAGTGTATTTGCAAAGCCTGACTGGAGGAGGAGTATAGAATACAGTTTAGTTCTTTTCCATCATATCATTTTGCAAATACTACGTCACCTTAACCTGTGTTGAATGCTTCTGTAATGAAATGTAGCCGTGTTAGTCTGGTGTAACTGGAACAAATAGACAACCACCTAACCTCAAGATGATTCTTACCAACGACCACAGGACATACCACACTAATACCAACCCTGGTACCTTCCCTTACAACAAACCCCATTGCCAGCTTTGTCCACATATTCACTCTGCTGATACCATTATTGGACCTAACCAATAAGAACAAGAACACATATTCCTGCGCATCCAGAAATATATATATATATATATATATATATATATATATATATATATATATATATATATATATATAATTTATGCTATCATGTGCCGAAAGTGGCCGTCTGCTATGTACATTGGATAGACGTCTCAGACACTTCGCCAAAGGATCAATGCCCACAAAACAGATATTAGACAGGATCACAAAGAAAAAACAGTTTCTTGCCATTTCAACCAGAAAGGACATTGTCTCAACGACTTGATTACCTGCATCCTGCTTCAAAGACCTTTTCACACCACACTTGAAAGAGAATCCTCTGAACTGTCATTCATGTTTAAATTCGATACTTTACACATAGGTTTAAACAAAGACATTAATTATCTTACGCATTACAAAGATAGCTTCCCCAATTATCACCTCTAATATCATTAGCTCACAGACATTTACCTCCCCCCCCAATCCCCTTCTGTTCTGAAATTTGATTTGTCCTTTTCATCTGTGTTCATTTTTTTTAAATTGTATCCTTTGGTATATATGGTTGTGACAATTTTCTTCCACTGTTTGATCTGAGGAAGTGGGTCTGGCCCACGAAAGCTCATCACCTAATAAACCATCTTGTTAGTCTTTAAAGTGCTACATAGTCCTGTTTTTTGTTACTGTAACGAAAGACCTTGTAAAGAATACAATATATGAAAACAGGAAGAGGTTTCTTTAGGAAACTTGAGCTGGATTGTAATCTCACTTAAACCAGATTGACAGTGATTTAATTCCACTGATTTCAGTGGAGCTTCCTGTGAAATTTACTGTACAACTGAGAACAGAATCGGGCTTCTTAACTTTGACTGTTGTGTAGTTGAAATCTGAAACTTAATTTTCAACTAACATAAGCTTTTGCTTTTAATTCGCATGACTTTTAATAATATAAACCACACTTCTCTCTTCATCAAAAATAATTTCAATTAATAGTGTTTTTTTAAACGCACCTTTAAAACAGCTGAACAAACTGGCTATGTCCAGACTGGCATGATTTTGCGGAAATACTTTTAACGGAAAACTTTTTCCGTTAAAAATATTTCCGCAACAGAGTGTCTAGATTGGCACGATGCTTTTGTGCAAAAAGTGTCTTGCGATTTTGTGCAAGAAAGCCCCGATCGCCATTTTAGCCATCAGGGCTTTTTTGCACAAAACAGTTCTTCCCTGTCTACACTGGCCCTCTTGTGCAAGTATGCTTGTGCAAGAGGGCTTTTTCCCGAGCGGGAGCGTGAAAGTATTTGCGCAAGAAGCAATGATTTTGTACATTACAGAGTCAGTGCTCTTGCGCAAATTCAAGCGGCCAGTGTAGACAGCTGGCAAGTTTTTGCGCAAAATCTTGCCAGTCTAGATGCACCCACTGTGTTTAAACTATCCAAAAAATTCACCTCCAGGCAAAGAACTGAGTTCTAATTAGAACCAATCTTGCTACATTTTTGTTGATATCAAGCATGAGATCTTAAATTTATATAAAATCAAGTAATATTCAAATAAGGACAGTCCTTTGCTTTAATGCATCTAGCTATTGCTTCTTCACTAGTTCTTCTTGTGATTAGACATTTTAAGGATCATCAGGGCTGAATCTTGCTTACCCACCTGCCCTAAATCCCACTGAAATTGTGAAACAAATTATCAAGATGTGGCCTTTAATCTATTGCATTTCTAGTGAAACAGCGAACTCTTCATTAAGTTGGTTCAGAGCTTTTGGATGCAGAGATTGCTAATTCAATTGTGGATTCCTCAGAATAATAATTATAAGAAAGCTTTGTTTGATATTTTAATTGGTTAACTTTCTCTGCTCTGCACTGTTACTGGCCACATCACCCTTTGCAGCGTTTGGACTGCTGGGGGACAGCAGAAGCAGAGTGCAGGATATTTGTGTACACTTTGGATGTGATTTTGTGCTAAACCTCATAGAAGTGAGGGAAAGGGGACTGTACCGTGTTTGTGACTTCCTCAGTAAGGCTACCCTATGGCTGCATGTTACAGGCCTGCCCCATCGTCAGTGCTAGGTTTCATATGGCACACTTACTTAAGGAATTATATGGGGCAGTAGTCAGCATTGTAGTGGGGTCCAATATTGCTCCTTTTCATAACTGTCATCAATTCACAATTGTATCCCAAGTCTCTTGGATATTCTTGTGCTTACTCTGTGAAATGATAAATCTAAAAAACAAGAGAATATATTTTTTTTATTTTTTCTTTCCTTGTTCTGAGCCACATCAGAGTAATTTTTTTTTCAAAAGAGGCCATTAATTATGGGTGCCCACATTTCTGGACCTGATTTTCTGACATAGTAAGCACTCATAGAGCTCATTGATTTCATCTGGAGTTGTCTTTGCTAGTAATGTGTTTCCCTTTGTTTTTTTGCACACTTAGGCTACGTCTAGACTGGCATGATTTTCCGCAAATGCTTTTAACGGAAAAGTTTTTCTGTTAAAAGCATTTGCAGAAAAGAGCATCTAGATTGGCACGGACGCTTTTCCGCAAAAGCACTTTTTGCGGAAAAGCGTCCGTGCCAATCTAGACGCGGTTTTGCGCAAGAAAGCCCCGAACGCCATTTTTGCTATCGAGGCTTTTTTCTGCAAAACAGTTTTTAGCTGTCTACACTGGCCCTCTTGCGCAAAAACATTTCTGGAAAAGGGCTTTTGCCTGAACAGGAACGTCAAAGCATTTGCGCAAGAAGCACTGATTTCGGACAGTAGAACGTCAGTGCTTTTGTGCAAAATCAAGCGGCCAGTGTAGACAAGCGGCAGTTGCTTTTGTGGAAAAACTTGCCAGTCTAGATGCAACCTTAGTCATATCCTCTGCTTCTACAAATGTTCTATGCAATGGTCATCTGAAACTTCTTAGTGACAGTAAGGACAGGCTGTACAAGTCTGACTACTTGAGCCAAAGAAGAATCTCTCATAACAGTATAAGCGACGAGGAGTCCTGTGGCACCTTATAGACTAACTGAAGTGTAGGAGCATAAGCTTTCATGGGCAAAGACCCACTTCGTCAGATGCATGTAGTGGAAATTTCCAGAGGCAGGAATAAATATGCAGGCCAGGATCAGGCTGGAGATGATGAGGTGATCCAATCAAGGAGGATGAGGCCCACTTCTAGCAGCTGATCTGGAGGTGTGAATTCCAAGGGAACAGAAGCTGCTTTTGTAGTTATCAAGCCATTCACAGTCTTTGTTTAATCCAGAGTTGATTGTGTCAAACTTAAAGATGAACTGTAGCTCAGCAGTTTCTCTTTGAAGTCTGGTCCTGAAGTTTTTTTTGCTGCAGGATGGCTACTTTTAGATCTGCAATTGTGTGTCCAGGAAGATTGAAGTGTTCCCCAGAGGTTTTTGTATGTTGCCATTCCTAATATCAGATTTGTGTCCATTGATTCTTTTACGTAGGGACTGTCCTGTTTGGCCAATGTATATAGCAGTGGGGCATTGTTGGCACATGATGGCATATATCACGTTGGTGGATGTGCAGGAGAATGTACCAGTGACAGTATGGCTGATCTGGTTAGGTCCTGTGATGGTGTTGCTGGTTTAAATATGTGGGCAGAGTTGGCACCGAGGTTTGTTGCAAGGATTGGTTCCTGAGTTCGAGTTATTATGGTGCGGTGTGTAGTTGCTGGTGAGAATATGCTTCAGGTTGGCGGGTTGTCTGTGGGCAAGAACCGGCCTACCTCCCAAGGCCTGTGAAAGCGAGGGATCATTGTCCAGGATAGTATAGATTCATAACAGTATAGGACCTCTGACACAAAGACGGGCAATTCATATTCTATCCAACAGAAGACAGCGGTTAATGCACATACTAACCAGTTCATTACAATGTCCTCCTTTTTAAAAATAGAGTATTTTTAGTTTGTAAAACCACTTCATAGTATAATTGTGTGCTTCCCAGAGGTTATTTATAATTGAATCATGGGGTGTCTCATTCTTGTTCCAGATGGCAGGAGAACTGCTCAAATTTCATAGTCCTTTAAAGGTTGTCTGAAATGCCACAAGGCACCCTATAATTCAATTATAGGTAGCCTTTGGGAACCATATAATTATATAACTGAGGGTGCCTTGCACAATGGACTAGGCCATGTAACAAGATCCCATTCCATTGTAACTGGACTGTGTGGGAGTGAGTCTTATACAGTAGCTGTCTGAACAGCTAAATCAGTCATGAAATGTCCACAAATGCAAATAAAGGTAATGTCCAGAACCTCATAGACTTAGGGTATGTCTACACAGCAAAGTTATTTCGAAATAACTTTACCAGCGTCTACACAGCCAAACCACTATTTCGAAATGAAATCGAAATACTGGAGAGCTTATTTGGAAATAAACGCTGTGTAGATGCTTATTTAGAAATAGGGGGCCTCCAGCCCTTCCCAGGGTGCCCTGGTGGCCACTCGGGGCACAACCAAGAAAACTCCTCTCCCTCCCTTCCTCACCAGAGCCCTTAAAGGGGTAGACTCTGGCCACAGTGCCTGTGCCAGCTCCAAGCCTGCCAGCCCAGAGCCAGCAGTCACTGCACCTGATTCAGTGGCCCAGCATGAGCTAGGCAGCCAGTGCCAGCCAGCCCTCCACCACTCCCCAGGACCAGTCTGCCAGCTCCCAGGAGCCTCCCAGGGGCTGCAAAAGGCGGGTGCCTGCCTGGTCCAGTGCGGAGATCAGGAACCTAATTCCGGTTTGGGGGGATGCCTCTAATATCCACGATCTCTGCACTAAACAGAGGAGTGCAACCATCTACAGGCGGATGGCTGTCAGCCTGGCCACCAAAGGCCACATGAGAACCCAGGAGCAGGTTCGCATAAAAATAAAGGAGCTGCAGCAGGCATATGCCAGGGCCACAGGGGGTAGCTCCCAACCAGGGGCAGACCCAGGCCCCTGCCCCTATTTTGATGCCGTGGACCGCATCCTGGGGGGCAGGACAGTCCGTGCCCCTCAGGTGGTCATTGACCCTGGGGCAGAGCCTGCTGCCTCCTGCTGCTCTAGCCCCTGCTGCCTCCCCAGCTACCGCTTCTCCTCCCATTCCTTCTCCCCCTCCCACTTCTTACTCCCGCCCTTTCCCACACCCCAGGGATGCTGAGGCCTCCGCACTCACGGTGCTGAGAGACAGTTGGGCTAGCGAGATCCTGAGCCCTGAGCTTCTCCTCCCCCTTCCTCCCCTTGCCTCCCCTTACCAGCTCCCTCCTCCCAGGTTTCCCCCCCTCTCCTCTCCCTCCTCCCCCACCCACCTACTTTCTCCGGTCTCACCTCAATTTCATTCCCCCCCCCCAGTTTTATTCAATAAAGAGGCTTTGTTGTAATGAGCACGTGCCATGCCCCCTGGCATGCTGCACACCTGACAGCTGCTATCGGGTGGCAGCTCTAAGGGGCGCCGCGTGACCGGCGCCCCTTACAGCTGCCATCAGGCGCCCTCCCATAGGTTGGCGCCCCGGGCAGCTGCCCGGCTAGCCCCCCCCCCTTAATCCTGCCCTTCCTGCCAGAACCTTAAATGCAATTTAGAGTCCTATCAGTGTGGACACGCTATTTCGAAATAACTATTTCGGAATAAGATATTTCGAAATAACGCTGTGGTGTAGACATACCCTTAAGGAACGGGCAGAAAAAGCAGATACATAGTTGGATAGTGGAATGATTGTATGGGCTTTGCTAGGTGCCAAAAATTGTAGCACAAAAATGGGACCAAGGAGATTTATTTATTTTAAAATATTAAAGAAATGAGGACCCCAAATGTATATGTGTGTAGTGTTGAGGGGCAGGGAATAGAGCTTATTAATTTTATTGTTCTCTGATTTGGTAGTCTAGTAAAGTATCATTATGTTGTGAAATTGCATCTTCACCTGTCGTCACTTTGGGTCTGTCCACATTAGGACTTTCTGCACTCATGTAAAGTTTACTGGTGCATGTGACAGGAAATGATCATCATAAAGGTTGTGGGTTATTATGCAGTAATACTGCATCATGACTTTGACCCAGATCCTTAGCTGGTGTAGACTGGAAATAGTACCACTGAAGTTAACAAAGCTGTGTCAGTTTTCCCTAGTTTAGGATCTGGTCCATAATATTTGACTGGACATTTGATTAAATAATATTAGAAGAAACCATCTACAGTTTAGAGGCCATGACTTCACTCTTGTTAATGGACTGGGCTAACTGAAATCCTATTTCTGGTACAAAAAGGGTGTGTACTCTAATGGTTGAGTATGGGACTCCCAGTCCAAAATCCGAGTTGTGTTGTTGGTGGTACAAATTAAGCAATTTCCTCCTTTTGCTCCATTTTGCTGTCCGTAAAATGGGAATAATAACAGCCTCTCAACTGAGGGAGTGGTAAGGTTAGATTCATTAGTGACACAAGAGCAAATGGATATAAGCTGGCTAGTAGGAAGTTTAGACTTGAGATTAGACGAAGGTTTCTAACCATTAGAGGAGTGAGGTTCTGGAATGGCCTTCCAAGGGAAGTAGTTGGGGCAAAAGATCTATCTGGCTTCAAGATTAAACTAGATGGGTTAATGAAGGGGATGGTTTGATGAGATAACATGATTTTGGTAACTAATTGACCATTCATTATCAGTGGTAAATAGGTCAATGGAGCGATGATAGGAGATACTATAGAGAACTTTCTGGGTGTCTGGCTGGTGAGTCTTGCCCACATGTTCAGGGTTTAGCTGATCGCCATATTTGGGGTCGGGAAGGAATTTTCGTCCAGGGTAGATTGGCAGAGGCCCTGGAGGTTTTTCGCCTTCCTCTGTAGCGTGGGGTACAGATCACAGCTGGAGGATTCTCTGCATCTTGGGGTCTTCAAAGTATTTGAAGGCTTCAATATCTGAGATATAGGTGAGAGGATTATTCTAGGAGGGGTGGGTGAGATTCTGTGGCCTGCGCTGTGCAGGGGTTCAGACTAGATGATCATAATGGTCCCTTCTGACCTTAAAGTCTATGAGTCTATGAGACTGTAATGCATTTTGAGATTTGTGGATGAAAGCTGCTCTATTTGTGGAAAGTATTATTTTGTTGAAGTGGGTCTGGCTTTCAGTAATGACTGCTGAGATAGGAGAAATGTTGAGATGCTGCGCATTATTCAGTATGCCACAAACACATTGTCATTCTCTCCTCTGTCTTTAGTGCATCTTCAGCAGCAGTTTTGTAGGGATAAGAAGCATTTGCATAGTTCTTTTACATTTTTGTTGACCCCTGCTGTCCTCTTATCTTCAAGTTTGGAAAACCTATTTTTTAATCACTTCATATAGGTATCTAATTTGAATCCTACTACTGCACTGCAGGGCTCTTCTGCTTTTTTAATTGGCATTTTCCTCATTACATTTGAACAAAGTTGCACACACACTCCAGGACATTGGTGATCCAGTTGTCTCTTTCAGTCATGCCTGTATGTCCACTAGACCTGGTTGTGTAGTGGCAAGGGCTAACTGGAAGTAAAAGAGCTCAGATATATTGTTGTTAGTACTTGTAGGTTCTGCCTACAGTACATGAAAGAGAGCTGCAACAAACAAACTTGCAACACCTTGCATGCCACCTTGTATCAACTCACAGAATCAGTTGTACTACAGGATGAACCTCTCTAATCCAGAACTCTCTCATCCAGAAATATCCATCATCCGGAGTAATTTTAGTTAGCCGGATGTCCACTTTTCATGAGTGTGGCCAAGCTTCCCACAGTCCCACAAAGTTTGTTTACAGGCATGTCCCTGGGTTACATGGATCTGACTTACATCGGATCCCTACTTACAAACGGGGTGAGGCAACCCCGCACCAGCTGCTTCCCCCCAGCAGACCAGGGAGACGCGAAGCTAGCACCCCCCCCAGCAGACCAGGGAGACGTGGAGCGGCTTTTCTCAGCAGACACCTCAGCTTGAGAATAAAGGAGTGAGGGAAGTGAGGTGTCGGAGAATAAAACTGAGCTCTGGAGAAATGTTTGGCTAGAGTTTCCCCTACAATATGTACCAGTTCTGACTTACATACAAATTCAACTTAAGAACAAATCCACAGTCCCTATCTTGTACGTAACCCGGGGACTGCCTGTACTGCCACCAATTCTAGCTCTAAGAGTTCTGTGCTGTTATTTAGCTCGAATTTACTTCTAAATGTTCTCTAACAGCACAGTAAGCAGTGGAAGTGTTGGTAATGCTGCTAGACCAGTGTTTCTGAAATGGTATTCCATGGCACACTGCTGTGCTGCGAGGCAGTGGACGGTGAAACGCAGAGAAGAGACTTTAAGATGGCCACCTTAAAAGGAGAATCCCTGCTCTTCTCTTTTGCCCCGCCGGATTTGTGCGCGAGACACCCAGTGCAGCCTGTGGCAACCGCGCGAGACCCCTCCCACTTATATCCACCCAGCCCTGCCCCCGGGGCGCGCTTCCGCCCCCGGGGCGCATGCTCCCTCCCCCGACCCCCAGCAACTCTTTTTTTGTACCTTTGGGGCGCACGCACTTCGAGGCTCGAGACCAAATGCTTCCAGTGCCTCTCCTGCACCTGGGAGAGGCCCACGCAGATCTGGGGGGAGGGAGAAGCTCCATGTGCTGGAGCGCTGCGGCGTTTCCCTGAGGTGGCAGTGGGAAAGGCTGGAGCTTCTTTCCAGCCTCCGGCAGCTGCACAGGCTACCAGCAAAATTCCTTTTGCTGGTAAGGAGAAGTGCGGGACCAGAAGAGTGGGAGGGAGGAACCGAAGGGGGGGATCTGTTCCCAGAGTGGGAGGGAAGGGAATCCCCAGAACCTTTCCCTGCATGGGGTGCCTTTAGGGAGGAAGGGGCAAGCCCCAGAACTCCTTCCCTGTATAGTTTGGCCCCAGCCACACAGTGCCAGCAATGCCTTAGCAGTTAAGGAGGCATGCAGGACTTGAGGGAAGGGGTGGGTGGGAATCACACACACCCTCAGCCCCTTCCCTGCAAAAAGCAAACTCAGCCATCACACTAAAATCCTAAATAAAAAAAGAACAGCCTACCACGTCAAGGTGCTTTGTGGAATTTGTGTGTGTGTGTTTTCTCACTTTTGTGTGGCCCCCAACTGAAAGCTCTGCAGGTTAGCAGCCACTGACCCCAAAAAAGGCTCCCACCCTGATATAAAGCATCCTTTCAGTTGTTGCTGGTAGTGGTTAGATGACATGTGATGCTTCTCCTCTTAAAGACACGTCTAGAACTGGCTAGCTGTGCCTGCTGCATCAGTGACCAGATTGCATGAAAGCACAATTTTAGGATAACAAACCTATCAAGAGATGGGCCAGAATTAACACAACTGCATGCAGAGGGCTAACTGCATATGTGATCTAAAGCAGTGTTACTTAAAGTGTGTAGCAACCCCAGGGCTGTTGCTACACTTCAAAAGCAAAAGCGCAGCGGGGAGCACGGGGCCAGTGGGGACTCAAGCAGACCTCCTCTGGCTCCATGCTCCCTGCAGCATTTCAAAGCGGCAATGCATCATGAAGCCCGGGGTCAGTTGGGGACTCTGAGTCCCCAGCTGACCTCGGGCTCCACATGGTGCTGCTGCTTTGAAAAGCCGCATGCAGCCCGGGCCAGCTGGGGACTTCCAGCTGGCCCTGGGCTGCATGCGACACTTCAAAGTGGCAGCAAGGCCTGGAGCCCACAGTCTGGCCCTGGGCTCCAGGCGGTGTTGCCACTTTGATGTCCCACCCCCCATTTCCCCGCTGCCTCTTTCAGATAGGGGCAGCAAAGGAAAGCGAAGCAACTAGTTGACTAGCATGTTGACCATCCAGTAGATAGTCGACTAGTCAACTAGTTGTTCACATTCCTACACAATACAGCAGTGAGCATGGGAGAATGTTGTCCCTTGCAAGCAAAGACTCCTTTCCAGCAGTAACGGTTCTGTGGGTTCACCCAGTCTTTCCCTTACTAAAGAAGATCAGCATGCTTCTGCAGCTCCTGGGAAAAACTGTAGATGGGGCCGCTGCTGTGTGCATTGCTGTGATTCCTTACCTGCCTTTACGAGTCTGTCATTATTTCATTAATTTTAAGGCTTTATTAGAGATAGCATCTTCCTGCAAATGTCTAGATTTCAGTTCCCTCTAAAACTCATCCCTGGATGGGAAAGAAAACAGACACTGAGGAAAGCTGGATAGAGAATTATGTACTGGTGCATGGGTTTTCAACTTTGGATCGCAACTTGTAAGGGTATGCCGCGAGCTGGCCATGAGATGCTTTGTTTACCTGAGTGTCTGCAGTTAAAGCCACTGGTAGCTCTCAATAGCTATGTTTCACCATTCCTGGCCAATGGGAGCTGCAGGAAGTAGTTGTCCAGCCTGCACTGCTTCCTGCAACTACCATTGGCTGGGAATGGTGTACCGCAGTCATGGGAATGGTGAGCAGCCCTACCTCCAGGACATTCATGTTTAAAAGCATCTTGTGCCTAGCTAGTGGCTTACCTTTATAAGCCATGACCCAAAATTAGACTATCAGCTTGGAAGTCGGTATTTCCGCTTCCCAGCTCCCATTTTCTTCATTTGAAGTTGTTGGTTATCAGCACCTCTGAAATCAGCCTATTTTTATTTAGGCACCAAAATATGGATTTAGATGCCTACTGTTATAAATGTATAAATGGAATGTAATATAATTTTGTCTCAACCTCCATTAACCTTATGGTTTTTACACAAAGGATTAATCTGAGTCTGTGTCCTTTCTAAAAAGGGAATAATAGTACCACACTATTTCCCAAGAGGATTGGGAGGATAAATCAAGCACTGTCTGTAAGTATCTTCAGATCCTCTGATGAAAGTGACCACACAAGCATTAAGGACTGTTACTGTCTTCAAGTTATCACTCTGTCATAATACGAGACTCATGGGGCTTGATTCCCAAGAGTCTTGAAACTTGTACTATCATTTATAGTCAGGCTGTCGAGCAATTAAAGAAATTAATCGTGATTAATCACACAATTAACAATATTAATCATATGATTAATCATGTTGTTAAAAAATAACAGAATACCATTTATTTAAATATTTAAATGTTTTCTAAACTTCCAAATATATTTATTTCAATCACATTAAAGAATATGAACTACAAATACAAAATATTTGATTACACATATTTGCACTGTAAAGAACAAAAGAAGTATTTTGAATTCACCAAATACAAGTACTATAGTCCACTCTCTTCATCATGAAAGTTGAACTTATAAATGTATGAATTATGTACAAAACCCCCTGCTTTCAAAAATAAAACAATGCAAAACTTTAGAACTTACAAGTCCACTGAGTCCTATTTTTTGTTCAGCCAACAGCTTAGACAAACAAATTTGGTTACAATTTACAGGAGGTAATGCTGCCTGCTTCTTATTTATAGTGTCACCTGAAAATGAGAACAGGTGTTTGCAGGACACTAGTAGTCAGAATCACAATATATTTATGTCCCAGATGTGCTTCAGTTTCATATGTTCCTTCATGCTTCAACCACCATTCCAGAAGACATGCATCCATGCTGCTGATGGTTTCTGCTTGATAATGAGCAAAATATAATAATTTTCATCATCTACGTCAGATGCCACCGGCAGAAGATTGATTTTCTTTTATGGTGATTCAGGTTCAGGTTCTGTATTTTGTACATTGGACTGTTATTTTTATAAAGCGTGCCCTGTACCTCATCCTTCTCAAATTTTGGATGGCACTTCAGATTCTTAAACCTGAGGTTGAGTGCTGTTGCTGTCTTTAGAAATCTCACATTGGTTCCTTCTTTGTGTTTTGTCAGATCTGCAGTGAAAGTGTTCTTAAAACAAAGTGTGTTGGATCATTATCAGAAACTCCTACGACATAAAATATATGGCAGGATGCAGGTAAAACAGAACAGGAGGCATACAGTTCTCCTCCAAGGAGTTCAGTCACAAATTTAATTGACACATTATTTTTTTTAATGAGCATCATCAGCCTGGAAGCATCTCCTCTGGAATGGTGGCCTAAGCATGAATGGATGTATGAATGTTTAGCATATCTGGTAGTACATAAATATCTTGCAATACTGGCTACAAAAGTACAACACAAAAGCCTGTTCTCACTTTCAGGTGACACTGTAAACAAGAAGGGGGCAGAATTATCTCCTGCAAATTGTAACCAAACTTGCTACAAACTTTGTCTTGGAGATTGTCTGAACAAAAAGGAGGACTGGGTGGATCACTAGACTGTAAGGCTACGTCTACACTGGCCCCTCTTCCGGAAGGGGCATGTAAATTTCACTAGTCGTCGTAGGGAAATCCGCGGGGGATTTAAATATCCCCCGCGGCATTTAAATAAAAATGTCCGCCGCTTTTTTCCGGCTTTTAAAAAAGCCGGAAAAGAGCGTCTAGACTGGCCCCGATCCTCCGGAAAAAGCGCCCTTTTCCGGAGGCTCTTATTCTTACTTCGAAGTAAGAATAAGAGCCTCCGGAAAAGGGCGCTTTTTCCGGAGGATCGGGGCCAGTGTAGACGCTCTTTTCCGGCTTTTTTAAAAGCCGGAAAAAAGCGGCGGACATTTTTATTTAAATGCCGCGGGGGATATTTAAATCCCCCGCGGATTTCCCTACTACGACTGGTGAAATTTACATGCCCCTTCCGGAAAAGGGGCCAGTGTAGACGTAGCCAACAGGTTTACAATGTTTTGTGTCTGAGTGCATTTATGTAACAAAAAAAAAACCAAAACCCTACATGTTTAAAGTTACACTTACAAATTGCACTCCCTTACTTGTATAAAGTGAACTGAAAAATACAATTTCTTTTGTTTTATCATTTTCACAGTGCAAATATTTGTAAAAAAGCATAATATAATATAATATAAAGTGAGCACAGTACACTTTGAATTCTGTTGTAATAGAAATCAATACATTTGAAAATTCAGAAAGAGATCCAAAATATTTTACATTTCAGTTGGTATTCTATTTTTTAAGTGTGGTTAATCACAATTAATTTTAATCACAATTTTTTGAGTCAATTGCGTGAATTAATTGCAATTAATCAACAACACTAATTTATAGAGTTGCAGGATACCACCAATCAAAATTCTCCAGTCTCATACACCCCATTAATGTTTTACAACTTTATTGGGTAGGTTTAAATAGCTAGCTGCATGAATGATAAGATAATGGAAAATCAGGCCCACAGTTTCGATGTTGTATCTCAGTTAGGCCGAGATCCCAGTAGTCAGGTACTTTCCTGTTCTTAGAGGCATGCGAATCATGACTGATAGTAACACTAGTGAATCAAGATAGCTTGCTCCTTCTCCATGTTAGGTCTGCTGGAGGGGACAGGATTTGCAGGGCTGTGTGTTGTAGTAACAACAGATTTTAGCCCCTGGGATCTGCAAAATCTGCACCTTTGTTATCTCAGTTGCCACTGCTTACAGGGGCCCCCGCATTTCCTATTTCTTCTCAAGGGGAGAGATATACACCACATCTGCCTGTCAACTGTGTCTGCCTACAGCCCTCTATCATTACTACCAGGCACACAACTGCCTCTGCCTCCAGGGAAGCCATTTCCCACATACTCTTAATTGCCTCTGCCTGCCAGGAAAATTTCTAAACTGCCTCTGTATGAGGAAGATAACTAACAGATTCTTCTTGAGTCATTCCTCTGGTTTCTTGGGGGTAGTTTTAACTGTATTTTGATTTAAGATTTGGTAGAGATGAGCCTATGTTGCAAAGTTTGGATTGAGAGCTGAACTTTTCCAGATTCTCAAAAGTTGTGAGATTGGAAGGATGGGATAGTTTAAATTCATCTTATGAAGGATACCAGGTTAGGAAGTTCAAATCCAGATCTCGGCTTTGCTGCAGTTTGAGGAGGACTCAGATACATAGCTGAATTATGCAAAGATTCAGGAAGATCAGTTCTAGTTAGTTCAGTTAAAGATACAATCTTTACTCCACGAGAAGTAACGGTAGTTTGAATTAGGATCTTTAATTCGAACTACCTACTCCATGCCGCGTGTAGCTGCGGGCACGGAGTTCGGACTAAGGGGGATTTAAAAATGGTAGCACCCGGGAACATGCAAAGGAAGCCCAGGATATTTAAATCCCGGGCTTCATTTGCAACTCCGCTTGTCCTAATTACCCTACCTAGCTCGAACTAAATGAGCTAGTGTAGACATATCCTCAGGGACTACCCATGTGACATGAAAAGTATAGGTGTGTGTACAAACCCCTAATAACTTCAATTGCTGAAGTTTCACACAGGTTAACTCATGCTTATCAGTAAATCTGAACTTAGTTTCTGTATTCTTTGTCATAATGACAATGATACTACATCATTCTATCTTCCTTCGTAGAAAGACCAAAGACATTTACAAATGTTAACAAATTAGGTGATACCTCCATAGTCAGAAATAAATTAGTGGTAAAGCCACAATTGGAAGCCACTTCATGCTTAATCCCATGTCCTAACCACAAGAACATACATCCTCTCCAGTAGTATATGCTGTTGAAGTTCAGGAAAACAAAGGTGGTATTAGAACCAAATTCTGGTGTCAGAGAAACTTGTATAAATTTGGAGCAATTTCATTGACTAGAGAAGTCTTTCCCTCACTTATATCAATAGTGAATTTGCTCCAGTATTACTTAAGGAGTTGGACTGGTGACTTTTCCATTTTTAAGACTCTGACTCTATATATTCCCCTGCCTCCCATCGCTAAAATATGAACAGCATTTGTTGATGGGGGTGGGGGAGGAGATTGTTTCTGAAAAATTAACTTTCTGAAAAACATGCTTAATTTCTCTGTATTTACAGTACATCACCATGTAAAGGGAGCTTTTGCTATTTATGTAGAAAAGCACCAGCTACAGACTAGTTAAAATTATGTACTCACTATATGAAGCATGAAGTAGACAACTGTTAGGATTCAGATTTGTGGATCTAGAGCAGGACTGGGCAAGATGTGGCCCTCATAACACTTTGATCTGGCCCATGCACTGTATCTGATTACTTTATTTTATATCCTGCTACCCATTCCACTGAATTTCCAGACGCTGGCTAAAGGCAGCAGGATCTTATTTAAATGGCCCCCGTCTTTTAGTTGCAGCACTACCCCAGCAGGGGCTGGAGCCACAAACCCTTTAAATAGTGTCAGTAACCTGGGCACCTGCCAGGCAACATGGTAGTAGCAAGGTTGGGAGCTGCAAACCTTTTGCTATGTTTTTAATTCAAAGACTACGTTCACAGACAACGCGGGGGGAAGCTAGTCCCCAGCCCTGCCCCTTCTATCCCAGCTCCTATCCCTTCCAGAGGGTGGAACCAGCCTGTGACTACCTACCAACATTCATTAAGTGCCCCCCCCCCCCGGTGAAAATTATTACCCAACCTTGATCTAGAGAGTCTGGATGTTTTGGACCTCCTATTTAAATCACTAAGCCATCCACTTTGGAGCAACATGTTTTAAACATATTGGTGGAGGATTAAATACTTAGCATGGGATGCAGAATTCCCTAATAATTAAAGCATTAGATTAGCCTCCAGAAGAGCTAGACTTTAATCTCAGCTATGTCACTGATTCACAATGTGTCCTTGGGCAAATCACTTCATCTCTCTATGCCTTTGCTTCCCCATCTAAAATGGGGACAATAAAAATATCAATGCGTACCTATCATTGAAAAATGCTTTGAGATCCTCAGCTTCAAGGTGATATGCGTATAACTACAAAGTATCATTATTCTCCTGAATCTGCAACCTTAGGGCTTATTTAAGTCAAGAGAAGTTTTGTATGCATAATGACATAAAGTTTGTGTGGTGAAAAGGAAGGCTGTGGCAACATTTTAGGGGCAGCATGTAGCATTTACTATGGTTTACCGATGTGAACCATATATTTTCTCCAGATGTGGCAATGTTTTTAGTAATATTTGAATTTTCTGTAAAAATAATCAGCGTGGCAACACTGAAACTTGGTTCTATCACTCCTTCCCTCTTCCTCCCCCCCCCCCGTGGGAAAAATGTGGTGGGGGTGGGGGAGCATGTTTCAGCCCCGACCTTTATTTTAAATAGCCTCGGCCTGGTTGCCATTGGAAAAAGATTTCTTTACTTGAAGGATTTATTTCTGTCCTTGTAACACTATGTACTATATGCATTGCACCTGTTCAGACATAAGCACAGTTTATTATTATAGCTGTAGGGGCAGAAGCTTACTCTCTCTATATATAATATACTATATATATAAAATGGGGGAGAATGGCCCTCTCGTTTAGTTTGCTTACTGAGCAACCTCTTGTAGAGACTTTCTCTTCCTCCAGATCAGTTTTCCCTGCTTCCCTATTGTCTGGGGAAACCTGTCTTCAGGAGCTTGGTTCATGAAAGATCTCATGACTTTAAAATCATCAGTGAGCTTTGTGTAGCCTGCCTATCAAAAGAGATATGTTTACACCTTCCCTGCATGTGTTAAAACTATAAGGTTACAGAGCAGAATGGCTGATATGTCTCAGTGCTTCATGCTAATATGCACAAAAATGTATTTATGATAATTACATGGACTGTCTGAAACAAGGCATTCCAACATTCTGTAATATAAATAAGGAAGGTGGAGCCAGCTGGCTGTAAACAGTTTATTTGCCAGCAATCCTGATCTGTACTGTATACCTTTTTTACACTCTCAGTCTGGCAGCATTGAACCTGTTGCTGCATTAGCCGAGTTGTATTTTGCTAGATAGGGGAAGGAGGGTTGTCTGCTGTCTGGTAGGAGGGCTTTGTCTGTGTGTGCCTTTCTCTCTCTCTCTCCCCCCCTCTCACACTCTCGCTTGCTCTCTCTCTCTCTCTCTCTCTCACACACACTCCCTTTCCCGTCTCTGTGGTTTGTAAGGTAGGTTGCAGTGTGTGTATATACACAACATCAAGAGCAGGAAAATGGACTCATTAGGGAGGCAGGCAGTCATTACCACTCACACTGTACTTCCAGGGAGACAGCGACTATGAGGAGACAAACTGAGGACTGGGGAACAAGGTAGGCCAGTCAACTTTTATAAAAAAAAAATCCTGCTTCCCCCAAACCCCATGACACTTCTTTATCCTTTTACCACACCCTCTTTATTTTTAATATAGAGATGTTAAGTTTGTGAAACCTATTTGCTTGCTTAAAATTTGGAACATCTATAGAAGGCCTTAGCCTTTTCAAATGTTTTCCCCCTTCTACTTATTTCAGGGTGTGCCCCCCTTATGATTCACTTTAATTACTTTTTTTTAACATCAGTGAAGGAAACAAATATGTTTGTTTTCCTACACTAGTTCCAAGGAAATCAGTATCTTTCACTCTTTTAAAACAGCCCTCTCCGTATGTCTGTGGGTCTCTGCTTTTTCTTTTCTGTTTATGCAGTTCCATCTGTCCGTCCATATATCATGTTCTTCTTATTTACTGTTAAATGGGTTTTTGTTAGTATTTGCCAATGAGTTTTAGCTGTCTTGCCAGTGGCCAGGTTTAATTGTGACTCTTGTTCTTTGTTTTATATCTACTGTAAGTTTAAAGTCCATATTTATTGTACATTAAATAAAAACTGAAAGCAGGTTCCACTATTTCTCCAGGATTTTTATTTAAAAAATTTTTGGGGGGAGGGGACAAGAGAAGGAGAGGTGATTTTAACTATCATTTGTGTACTTTTTCCCTGATAGATTTTTTTTAAATCTTTTTAATTTTTTAACTCTTTATTTTACTTAAGAGGGAGTAAGAGATATATTCTAACTTTTATGTTGCTGATATAATGTAACATCATAGAGGCATGACTAGGTTAATATGAATTCAAACTTTCTAAGAGGGAGTTTGTATCTTTGAGTGCCCTCCCCATTTTATACACAGTTGTGCTTGTGTTTCAGTATGTGTATTTGGAGGAGGGGGGAGGTAGATACCCGTGTACAGAGGAAGCAAATTATGAAATCTTTTAAGCCATTTTGTCTAGAAACAGTAACTATTTACCATGTTTTCATTCCATAAATAACCTTTGTATTTGTTATTTCAAACATAGAGTGTGTATGTGGATTAATTATTATTTTTCTGGGTTTGTGTTGCCTTTCACAGCCCATTTAACAATGTTGAGTTTTTCAACACTAGGCTTCTCATAGGTTCTGTAGGCTGGTTAAACAGATCCATTTGAAATGGGCTTTTAATCTGAGCTCTTGTCGGTGCTGTCGGAGAGTAAAACTGCTCCTCTGTTCTGTTGGTGGAAAAATTTAAGACAGTGAGTGGAATTGAGTTATATAAAACATTCTGAAGAATCCGTGAGTAATTACAGAAAATGGACGCTGATCAGTGGAAATCTCTTGACAATAACAATCACCTTTTTAAATAGCAAATTATTTATTTAATAGTAAGAGGCAGACTATTTAAAAAAATCCATTAGGCCTTTCCGATAACACATGTCCATAAAGCAATATTCCTTGCCCACCTGGGACTGTAAAGTAGATTTTTCAACACATTATCAGGGTTCAAGTTTTGTGAAAGGTTTATTAAAAATCTTTTGTTTTAGAACAGTAGACAACTTTTGGTACCAACAGGTTTTTGTTTTGTATTTTTACATCCCGTATCTTTATAACTCTCATTTCAACTAAAATGATTCCTCACTGGACAAACTAAGTTATTTTAAATCCAAAACAGCAAATAATCCACTGGCTCTGTAAATACAGAACTTATTTGCTCCGTTTTATTAATTTTTTCCATGGCCTAAGTGGAACTTCTCAGTGGCTTTCGGTAGCATTTTGTAAAGAATCGGTGGTCCCTCTGTTAGCTCGGGAATGAAATTTAGAGTTTTCTACTCCCTTTCCTGCCTCTTTTCAACTCAGGCACCTAATTAACAGTTGGTCGACAAACTTCAAATGTTTTTATTGCCACAAATTACGTGTCATAATAGTAAAATATTCCCATTCCCCTAATCTTAAGCCTTGAAGCTTTGATTTGAGCATAGAGTGAACTGAAGTATTTCCAAAAATTAAGGGGTATCAAATGGGGGAACACTTGATGCCATTTTGTTGGGAGTTAGTCTGGAAGGATGGAGTTGAAATATTAGCAGTTCTCTCCCCCCCCCACACACACATTTCTCAGTATGAAGTATGCGTGTGTTTTTCCAGACATTTGCCACTTTCTTTTGAATCAATACAGGTGCATGATCTCTTACAGCACCAATTTTTATCTGTGTGAGATTTTGTGAACCTGACATTGGGACTCTTTAACATATGATTAACAGAAGCCATAGTCCTATCCCAACTCTTCCAAATAACTTTAAAAAAATCAAATAATTTTATGGAAACCCTGGCAAGAAGAATTACCTAGTAGGAGAAACAGGATATGAGAAACATTTTTTATCATCCAATAGGAAGAAACTGTAATACTTGCCATTAAAATGATTTAATTCTTCTGCGAAACCCAAGTATTTTCTAGTGAAAATCTCAGCTCTGTCTGTGGCACAAAGTCTACTTGTAGTGTGTATACAACAGCAAAGGGGAGAATGTGCCTAAGTAAACTTAAAGGCAGCATATGATGATGTAGTTGGAACTTCAAAAGCCAAAAGTGTTTTGGTGCAGAGGTGTTTAACAGAGTTGGAAGACCTGATATTACACAACCTCACTGATTGTTGTGGGTTCTACGTGTTCTAGTCTTACCAACCTTTTTAGTCAAAGTAGAACCCCACAGTAGCGAGTGGCTCATAGTATGCTTTATTTTAGTGTTGGAGCAGACAGTTATCTAACACACCCTCATGAGGAAGTACTCTGGAGCAGTTATTTCATGCTTTGCCATGCCCTGTAGCTAACATAATTTTAGACTAAATGGCATGCATATATGCCTCTTTAACTTTTCTTATATCAATGTGAGTGCTAGATTTTTTTTTTTTTTAGCAAGGCCAAAACGTGGGAATGCCAGATAATTAAACCCAAATGTCAAATAAATACCACATCAAATTCTTTTTAGTATTTTTTTCAGTAGGAGAGATAAATATTGATCTTGTTTAGTTTGATATACACAGTTATAGTAATTTCCTGATTTGGCTATATCATAACAGTAAATATTACTTACAGTTTTCCCTTTTCCACATTTTCTCCATGGGCTCAGCTTATTCATAAGGGAACAGCTGCAGAGCATTTTAGAAAATCTATTATCATTTATATAAAATTGAGATGTAAATGGTGAATGAGATCTCTACTATAAAATTCTGTATGGTGGTTAAAAATCCCACAGGCAGGAGTGCACACTCAGGTTGTATAGGTTTTACAAGTCATTTAAGGAGACTCCTATTCCATTTCTATGGTGCATGTTGTGCCATTAGTTTTTAAGCAGAAATATATCAAACAGGGATTTTGTTTATAAACTGATGGCATGATATGCCCCCATATAATCCAATTAGTTTAGTTCCTGTATAATTTTTAGGTACTATTCATGATGATGTGTTGAGGAAGATGAATCCTATTGTGAGTAGTTTACAAATGTGAAAGGGAAATTAATAACTAAAGTCTAACTTCAGGAGATGTAGATTTTTGAGAAAAATACTTTGACTAAGCATAAGACCCATAGAAGTGTTTCAAAATTCTTTTAAACATTCCAATGGAAGCAGTTGTTTTTAAAACAACCAGTTGTTCTGTCTTCAGGGCTTGCAACTCAAATCTTGCAGCACTGTGAAACTGGCTATAAACAAAAATGAAACTGACTTCATTGATTTTGCTTGTCTGGCCCAAGAAAATTCAGAAAATAAACAAACAGCATCAACAGTATCAAATTGGATTGTTAATATTTTTTCTCCTATAATAATCCCAGGCTTTATCGGTATTTTTAACTAAGGTCTAAATCTTGAGAACCTTTGAAGTGTTTACTTAATTTTAGGTCAGGCATGCTCTCATTGATTTATCAGAGTTTGAGTAAGGAGTGAACAGAGTGAAGATCTAAGGACTTACCCTATTTTGTTTTTTAATTCAACACTATTCCCATTATTTATCTATTTTTAGTTGTAATTCTTAGTCCTATAGTAATTATCAAATTCTCCTTTTAGTAGAAATCTGGCACTTCATAATGATTACTAATTATACATGTTTGATATTTTTGTGTATATGAGACTCGATAGTACTGTCTCCACATGTGCATTGTATACATTGAAGTCACTTCAATGGAAGTTCTATTTGTATACGGTTGCAGGAATAGGCTCATAAAAATGAGCTGAATTGTGGCTAGCAGGGATACAGTATATGGTTTTCCCATGGTCTGTGAGCCAGTAGGACCAGATAGTATTATGGAGACAGATTGGCATACAAGACACATGTGACAATGTGGGATCAGTGTTGATAGATAGTAGGGAGTGGGAATTGGAGGTATATCCAGCTTTCAGTAGGAAAGGGTATCTGACTTGGAGCATTTGAAAAGCCTGGATGGAAAATTAGAGTAATGACAGAATATCATGCTGAAAAATAAAATAACTGCTATCTAACATCCCTTTGTATGTATGAAATTAATATAGGGCTCTCGGTCCATTTCCTAATAAGCAGATGTCCATATTACTAAATCAAACCATCAAAACTATTGGCACTAGGTGGCAGTCTGAAAAGAAAGAGCAAGGACTGAATGGGCACTAAACCAGAACTCTCATAAGAATCGGTTCCCTCAACAGGGATAACCCACATCAAAGGCAAAATGTGAAGATATTGCTACTGTCTGTCCTGTACCTAATCTGTAGCTCTGCAGCTGTCAGTCTAGCATTACTCAGCAATTCTCTCTCTCTCTAAGGGTACGTCTACATGGCAGGGAAAAAGTTGAATTAAGATACGCAGCTTCAACTACGTCAGTTGTGTAGCTGACGTTTAAATAGCTTAATTCGGCTTTCGGCACTGTCTACGCTCTTCATTCGACTTCCCTTACTCCTTGTGAAATGAGGGTCACAGGAGTTGGAGTAAGAAGTCCACCAGCTTGACATTATTTCGAAATAAAGGCTTGCTATATAGATGTGCACTTTATTTCAAAATAACATCAGTTATTCCAAAATGGTGTTGCTATGTAGACATGCCTTAACAGTTATGCCTAATCCAAACGCTGGCACAACATATAGGGTTTGATTCTCTTAAAGTCTTGTGCAATTACTTACATCTGTGTAAAATGAATGCAAAATATTGATGTGAGTGCATGAGAAGACTATTATGCTTTGGTAGCAATTTGCAAAAGTGACTGTGCAAGGTCCCAGAAAATCACAAAGCACGCTCAGTGTGTTCCTTCCTAGATTTCCCAGCTAACCTGAAATTAGTGGTTATCTAATTTTATATTTTTAATATATTGACTTTGATAAACTCAGCAGGGAAGAAGAAAGAAAATCTGAATGTTAGGCTGTGAATCTGCATGCAATACACTGTGTAGTACCTATATCCATTTTTGGAGTACTGAGGTATTACCATTCTATAAATTACATAAAGAATAAAAATCATCTGAAATATCATGCTCACTAGGGATGTTAGCATGTACTCATTTATACAATTAACCAATAAGTCTGGGCTTTTCAGTTAATCTTAACAGTTACACACAGCAAAAGGAAGGGAGGTGAGAGACTGCCCCCACCCCTGCCTCCCATAGAGGCAGCAGTGCCTCTTAAAAGCTGGCTCACCAAGAGCACCAACTCCTGCAGAGCCACTTTCCCCATCCTGCAATGCTGCCTCTGGTAGAGAGGCAGCAGCATAGGGGGTGAGGGAGCAAGTGGGAGCTGGTACACGAGGTATGCTGGCTTTCAAGCTGGCTCCCTATGCATACCGGCTCCCGCAAAGCTGCCTATACCTGTGGCTGCTGTTTCTGTGTCAGAGACAGCAGGGGGTGGGGTAGGCGAGGGCTGGCTCCCCATGTGCACTGGCTCCCGTGGAGCTGTACCCCCTGTGCTGCTGCCTCTCTGTCAGAGGCAACAGTGGGAGGGGTAGGCAGGGGCTGGCTCTCTGTGCATTGGCTCACACCTGCCTCTCTATCTGTAAATATGTAGCTGCTACAAATTTCAGTGGTTACACAATTTTTAACATCCCTGAAGCTCACACAGTAAATTTACCTTGGGATTGTGGCACTGTTACTAATGTAGGCAAAGGTACTCTGCTCTTCGTCACTGAGGGCAATTCATCATGGAAAATTATCTGCACTCTAGTTGAATACTTTTAAAGTAGTTGCTGCCTCCCCTGCCCATCTCTTTCTCTGCTATTTATTTGGAACCTGGACCCCTTCAACTCCATTCATCTAAAGAAGTGGATTGAACCCACAAAAGCTCACAATGCCATCTGCATTTTTTTGTTAGTCTCTAAGGTGCTGCAGGACTATTTGCTGTTTTTAGTGTCCCCCTCTGAAACTAGTTGCTTTCTAGTTACTGTATTCCAAGGTGATTAGAAACTGAGAATGAGATCAGTCCCTTGGAAATATGGACATGGGGTGGGAAAAGTGCTTTATAAATCCTCTCTGTAATCCTTTCTGTTGACCAAAAGAAAGTTAATTATTGATGTGTTCCCAAGAGACCTGTGCCATTATCTTTAGCTGGATATATAGTGGCCATAATGCAGGAATTTGAGGATAATGATTATGGAAGAATCTTTGAAGCTCCAAAAGGGTTACTTCCAGGTAGGAAGTGAGATAGGAATTGAAAGCATGTCCTTAGGTATGCTTTGGGGGGGGGGGGGGGGGGGGAAGGGGAGAGTGTTAATGTTTTACTGAGTAAAGGTCTTTTTTTCATTACCTATTTGAAACTATACCTTGGTTCCTTCTTTCCCCCTTATTCTGTATGTTAATGTTTTCTTTCAAAGATATTATTTAAGAACCAAATTGTCTCTTCTGCCCATAGGTGACGGTGACACAAAGCCTACAGATCCTTGCTTGGAAATTGTGTTTTTTAATGTTTCTGTGGTACCCATTTCACATCCAATAACCCTTAGTCTCTGGCTCTATATTCTACTAGTGAGAGGTGCTACAGGACCTGTGTCTGTCCACTGTGTCGGCCTCTTCACTGCTAGAAATTTAGTAGATAATTGAATTCCAAAAAATGGAGGTGGATAGAATGCTGAGAATTAAAAACAAACCAACAAAATATCATTTGGATACCCGGATAACTTGTTGACTTGCTCTTGTGCTCCCTCTGCTGGTTCCCTGCACAACTAATAAATGCTATCTCTAGAGATCATACCCACACCTTCTGTGAAGTTGCAGTATGAAATGAAATTGTTAAAAAGTAGTTTCAAAACTATTTTGAAATGGACAACATTGGTAAAGAAAGAAGGTCTCATGTGAAGAATATGAAAAGTAGTGGGTCCTAGGAAAACCACTTTACATCTTTTAACACTTGAAATATCCTAACCTCTGGTTTTTCCGTCAGCTGTTGCTTTGTCATTCTTCCATGTGTCAAGAATCTTTCTCAGTTTCAATTCCCAAAGTCTGAATTTCTCCCTGTTGTTGTTGCTGTCATTAAGATATATCTTATGTGAGGGTGCTACAGAAAAGTATTCTCACTGTTGCAGCCATTAGTTTCAGCTGAGCTAATGGTAGTAGTGGCAGGAATCTTAGTGTAAATAAGGCTCTGGTAGCTCTCAATATTTTTACAACTGCTTCAATTAAATCTGCTCCTCTGCTGAGAAGAGTTCTGCTCATCTGATCCTGTTGCATGGCCTGGAAAGCTGCTATTCTTCAGAGTCGTCTTCAGACTGTTTTCCCCATTGCGGTGGCTCTAACTTTGTGTTTAAGGTATAGACTTGTTGATTTAATGAACTCCCTTCTTAATAGGGACATTTGCTTCGAACTTCATGTTTTTCACATCTATCACTTTCCACCTTTATAGTATCAAAGATTTCTGAATGTTAGAGAAGAGCAAGTCCTGGGTAAAACCCAGGAATTATTTCAGATTCCCCTGGAAAATCTGGAATGCATTGAAAATTTCTGAAGGGGCGATGAAGTCTTAAAAGAGCCTGCTGCCCTTCCCTCCTAAACAGCACATCATTATAAAAAAAGCTTTATCTCTCAGCCACGGACTTTAGAAAGAGTTATCTGTGGAGCTATTGAAAGACTGAGCCCAAGTTTTCAACTAAGACTTATGGAAGCTTTTTGTTGGTGTGAGTCTCATGTTTCCCTGTCAGGTGACTGTTTGGCTACTCATTCATTGGAGTGACCCAACCCATATAGAAATCTCATTTTCACTGAAAAATTGAAATAATTGTGGCCACAGCCCATTTCTTACAACTCATACATGTTTAAAGGATCAGAAAATACAGTGAACCCTCGTTTATCGCGGTAGATAGGTTCCAAACCCGACCGCGATAGATGAAAATCCGCGAAGTAGAAGTAGGATCCTCAAAGCCTCGGGGGAAGCCGGCGGGGGGGGGGGGGGGGGGGGCATCCCAGGCGCGCCTGGGCTGCTCCCCCGCCGGAGCCCCTCCGCGGCTTTCAAAGCCTCCGGGGAAGCCGGCGGGGGGGGGCATCCCAGGCGCGCCTGGGCTGCTCCCCCGCCGGAGCCCCTCCGCGGCTTTCAAAGCCTCCGGGGAAGCCGGCGGGGGGGCATCCCAGGCGCGCCTGGGCTGCTCCCCCGCCGGAGCCCCTCCGCGGCTTTCAAAGCCTCCGGGGAAGCCGGCGGGGGGGCATCCCAGGCGCGCCTGGGCTGCTCCCCCGCCGGAGCCCCTCCGCGGCTTTCAAAGCCTCGGGGGAAGCCGGCGGGGGGGGGCATCCCAGGCGCGCCTGGGATGCCCCCCCGCCGGCTTCCCCGGAGGCTTTGAAAGCCGCGGAGGGGCTCCGGCGGGGGAGCAGCCCAGGCGCGCCTGGGATGCCCCCCCGCCGGCTTCCCCCGAGGCTTTGAAAGCCGCGGAGGGGCTCCGGCGGGGGAGCAGCCCAGGCGCGCCTGGGATGCCCCCCCGCCGGCTTCCCCGGAGGCTTTGAAAGCCGCGGAGGGGCTCCGGCGGGGGAGCAGCCCAGGCGCGCCTGGGATGCCCCCCCGCCGGCTTCCCCCGAGGCTTTGAAAGCCGCGGAGGGGCTCCGGCGGGGGAGCAGCCCAGGCGCGCCTGGGATGCCCCCCCGCCGGCTTCCCCGGAGGCTTTGAAAGCCGCGGAGGGGCTCCGGCGGGGGAGCAGCCCAGGCGCGCCTGGGATGCCCCCCCGCCGGCTTCCCCGGAGGCTTTTTAAAGTTTTGGTAACCGCTACTTCGCGGTTCGACCATCGCGGATTCACGTATATACATAATGTAATGAAAAAAGTCCGCGAAGTCGTGAATCCGCGATAGTCGAACCGCGAAGTAGCGAGGGTTCACTGTAAATAGAAAATGCTCACTGATGTGTTTACCCTTTCCTTGTGAGTCCTCCCTTTTTTGGGGAGAGGTGCTCCAGCATCATCCTTGTTTATTTCCTCTTCCCAAACCCCACTTCATGGCTACCCATCTATCTGGGCCAAAGAGGTAAGAAATTGACCTGACTTTGGGCAGTGTCAGCAGAGATGTTATGAAGTGAATGAGCCATTGAGACTGAAACTGCTCTCTGACACATGAGTCCCTCCAGGTCAGACATGAGGCACAGTAGCAGGGGATGGTGTGGCAGCACCTTTTCCTGCTACTGAACCTGCTTTGAGAATAAATAGAGAATTCAGGGCCCTGGGACATCAGTCCTCCCCCTTTCACTAGCACTAAACAAACAAAAGTACGAAGGCTCAGTCAGCACTGAATCACAGACAAACTGTTTGAATTCCAAGAAGTTTGTTTCATAATTTACAGCATTTCATAAAAATGCTGCTTTTTTTCTTCTCCCAATGACTGCCAAGTTTTGTAAGCTTCAAAACTTACTCCACTTGGAAGGAATTTAAAAGATACTGACATTTTCTAAATCAATTGGTTCTTTCTGAGTTGTACAGACAGAAATTTCAAATTGTTTGTCCACCAAACCAATCTATCATGGTCTGAAATGTTTCATTGCTATGAAGGCAGGTGCTCTGATGTGTCTTAAGTGTTTTCACGGTACATCAGCTAACCTGCACTAAATATTGAATAAAAAAATCTAAGAGAAAAACCTTACCTTTCCCACTTTAAGATTTTTCTAAATATTCTAAACATTTCTGTCACCGGCCTCCTTTATAGGGCACAAAGCATCCAAATGAAAACTTTGCTTAGCATTTTCTCGAAAAATTTCTTTACTTGCATGTGTCACAGGGCTCCCTGGTTATGTCCCCCAGCCCCCTTGTCTGCTTCGGTTTTCCTCCCGTCCCACCGGATCGTGAGGTTCCGTCACTCCCTGGTTGTCCCGACAATCCCCCGAGCGGGGAGGTGAGGGGGGTCTGGGCCCTCCCCCTCTCCAGACCCCAGCCCAGGGCCCTAAGGCAGGGGAGAATCTCCTCTCTCCTCTCGCCTGGCTGATGGGGCTATGTGCCGCAACTCATCAGCTCGCGGGCCTCTGTCTGCACCTGCCCTGAGCTGCTTCCCCACTCCCGCTCACCAGGGTGCTTCGTGTGCTGCTTCCTTGAGGCCCTGAGCCCCCTCATCTGGCGCTCTGGATGGCCCCTCTCTGTCCCAGTGCCTCTGCCGTCTTTATCTTGTGGAGGGTGCCGCCCCTCCCCTCCAGGACGCCTGTGCCGGCGTCCCCCAGGGCAGCTCCTCCCCCTTCCCTGCTGCCCGCACCCCCAGCGTTCTCCCCCGTGCTGACGTCAGCGTGCGTTGTGGTTTCCCCTGGGGCATCAGCAGGGGCACCCACTCCGCTGCTGCCTGTGCGGCGCACGTGCGCCACTGCCACCGTCTCTCCCAGAGCAGAGAGAGCCTCCCACGATGTGTCCGGGGGAGCGCCAGCCAAGCCGCCAGTTGGGTGGCATGTTCCTGCCACCTCCGCCGCCACTTCCTTTGCGGTGGGGGAAGCCTCTCCGTGGCTCTCTGTCCCCCCGGGGGGAGGGGCCCGGTTAGTGCAGGGTTGCGACACCCCGTCACAGCATGGAAAGAGAAAAATAAGAGTATTTTTGTCTGCACAAAACGACAGTTCAGAGCGCAAAATGCAAACCTTTGGAGGGTGCTTTGAGTCCAATGGATGAAGAAGCATTGGATATAATATCATTATAATAAGCACTTTTTACCCTCAGACTTAGGCCTCACAACACCTCTTCAGAGGTGCATAACAATCTTCCTTCCTCACTTCAGTGGGTTTGCTTTAGGGACATGAATGGGTAACACCCAGTCAGGGTGATACTTACTGGATAACTGGTTAACTGGTGCCTGGGAGCAGCCTGCCATGTGTGAGCTGCTCCAACCCAACCAAACCCCCTGCACTACAGGCCAGCAGCCCGTGGGGCTGGCAGTCAGCTGCTCCCCGGTGCCAGTAGGTGGGAGCCCCACGAGGCTGAGAGCTGAAAGCCCCATGGAACCTGGAGCTAGTATCCAGCAGCCTGTTGGGTTGGGGGCTGCTCCAGCTGGGCCAGGCCACCCATGGGATCCCACTTAACCAATTAAGTGGTTAAATGTAATGTTTAATTGGTTAACTGATTAAATGGGATTTTACATACCTAGTTTGTTTTGGCCTTTTTGGTCTAGTTGTTGAACACTTACGGTTTTTCTTGATTTTAGAAAAGGGGTGGCATCATAGATCTCATTTGGACTTTGTCTACAGTTATTTCAAATACAAGAAGCTGTTTTATTTTGCTTTTCAACTAGTTTTGTTTATTTTTCTTTTGTTAGATAAAGGCTCTGTCTGCTCCCAAATTTTAATTGTGTTCAGCAGAAGCATACGTGTGTGGTTCATGCTCGGAAGGCTCTCATAATATTCCAAATCCCAGTGTGATTTGGGCCTTAGTGGTGTTATAAATTGGGTTACAAACTCATGTGATAGATTATCTATGGATGTAGGTGATACTGTATCATGTCTGTGTGACTCTTATATAGTTAGGCCCTGACTCGACTGGGATTTGAAAATAGAAAAGGATCATGGTACAGACTGTGGTTCTGGTTAGAGTGCTTCAAACACCAGTGTGATAATTTCTATTTAAAGAGCTTTCATGACAGAGAATACATAGCTGATTGAAAATGAAAGCTTAGTCCAGCTTTCTCTGTGGATCTGGGGGAAACCCTGTGACAAGCATACCTTGCTGGCATCATAGGACTGTGTTAATTTGCTCCGTGGTTAAAATTGCATCTGATTTCTCCTGTCACCCACGAAGACAGTCAGATCAGTGTCAAAATTTCTACTTTAGTTACAGGGTCCAAATAGAATTTTTCTGGAAGATTTGTAGTAAATTGGATAGATGCTCCTCAAATATGACACCCTAAAAGCTATTAGAGTTACAAAATTCTTCTAACTTTTCTTTCCCACTTTTTAGGAAAAAAAACAACCAAAAAAGAGATAACACTAACTGTGGGAGTTCCCTGTCAAAGCCAGTGCTCTGGACCAAAATTTAGTTGATGGAACCCTAATTTAAACAATTATTAAAGTTTGATTTTGTAATGTTACCAGGGAACATTGGCTTCAATAGGGGAGAAAGATACAAAAGGGCAGTATAATAGAGAGGTTTGGTAAGAATGTGAGCAGTAGGAACGAATGAAAGTTGAGATGCATGCAGGGGGGTAGTGCTGAATAAAGAAGATGTCACTTGAAGGAGAAAATACCACACATGCAAGTGATTGCTATCTAGCAGCAGTTTCCGTTAGGATGGTGCTGTACAGTATGACATCTTCACTATCTTAAATATAATTTCTCCAGTGGAAGCATATGTAGGTGTAATATCAAGATTCTTATGAGATCTTTCTTTGAAATCTTACCTAATGAAGGCATTCTTTCAAAGATATCTGTACATAGGGTTTCCGGAGAACTTTGAGGCAGATTTCTGAGGCTTCTGAGGCTTCTGGCTTCTTACTCTGCAGTCAGAGAAGACATGTTCCTCCTTGTCCATCTTACATATTTGGGAAACTTTCAAAAATACTGAAGACTGCTAGAGAGAGTTTTTATAAGTCAGTCCATATAGGTTCAAATTAATGGTGCGGGAACAGGGGTATATATGGTGCACTCCCTGGCTTGAAGTAGTTTCCATCAGAATTTACAGTTTTATTCAATTGCTTTCCTTTCCGCACCCACACTATAAAAATTATTCCAATGCTGATTCAAATTGTGTAATAGTGAGTTTTTATTTTGTAGTATCAGAATAAGACCATGATCCTAGTTTGATTCTTTTTTTTGGTTCTTGCCAAAGGATAATATTGACTCCACCTAAGTTTCTCCTGGGCTCTTTAGTTAATGGAGCGACACAATCACATAAAAATGGAGAACAGTTATCAATGGAGTACTTCCAGAAAAGGAGACTATCTGGGCAGTTTAATCAGAGGCAGATAATGATAACAGCAATCATACTTTCCATTTCTGTAGAAACTCTTGTCCAAATATCATGCACTGCACATTACAAAATTAATGAATTTAGTCTCATACCACCTTGAGGAGTTAAGACAATATTGTTATCCCCATTTTGCAATATGGGAAACTGAGGCTAGTAGAGGGTAAATTAATCAACATAGCAAATCAGTCGCAGAGCCTAGGATAGAAACTTAATGATCTGACTCAGAGCCCATGACTTGGTCACAGTATCATTCTTCTTCCTCATTTCCTTCCTAATGTATAGAAGTAAAAAATAAAGCTTGGAAAGGCAAAATCCTATACTATGGAAGCTCAGATTAGCCTCTGGAAATTTAAAAAGGGAGTCCCATCAATTGTAAATTACATTTGTGTCAACATTAGGGGGTCCCCTTTGCACTGCTAGGGTGAGATAAAAGGGCTCTAATGTAACTGAAATTTCATCCAAACGTGTAGAAGGATTTGCTAACATGTCAACAAATCCTTTCTTCTACTAGCAGTTAGAATTAAAAACAAACAAACAAACAATAAACCCCAGAATGATTCTTAGGCTTTCTTCGTTTACTTAATTTATTATTTTAAAGTGCTATCCTAGCTCTAGTTAGCATAAAATAATTATCCAGTTGGCTTTCCCATACTTGTAGATGCCCCTCTGAGCTCCTGAGTTAGTACTAAGTCAGTTCTGTCCAGAAGGATATGTTAGACAGTTGGATCATTCTGCTACTTGTTCCTTGTGCAAGTTATATCCACAGGGGAAAGTATAACGGTCTTGAGAGGCAGGTGGTGTTACCTGCTTCAGTGAAATGAAAGAAATTGCAAAAGAACATAGGCAGTAGCCTTTTTTCGAAAAAACTTCACCTGCGTCTAGACTGCAGCTGCATTCTTTCAAAATTAAATCGAAAGAATGCAGCTTTTCTTTCGATGGCGGTAAACCTAATTCCACGAGAAAGAACGCCTTTTTTTGAAAAAAGGCGTTCTTGAAAGCAAACAGGGCTTTTTAGAAAGAGAGCATCCAGACTCACTTGCTGCTTTCTTTCGAAAAAGCAGCTTGCTTTTTCGAAAGTTCCGCGTGCAGTCTAGACGCTCTCTTTCAAAAGAGGCATTTTCGAAGTATCTTTCGAAAAAGCCTCTTTCGAAAGAGGCTTGCAGTCTAGACATAGCCATAGTGTCCTATGTGAGATTCTCCACAACTAGGTAGATGCACATTAACTGGACGCATGGCCAAGAAACACTGGAGATATTCCACAGAGATTTCAACAACCTACACCCCACCATCAACCTCAACCTGGACCATTCTACACGAGAGGTCCACTTCCTGGACACCACCGTACAAATCAACAATGGAAAATTAGACACCACTCTCTACAGAAAACCCACCGACTCATACAGTTACCTACATGCATCCAGCTCCCATCCAGAACACACCACACGATCCATCGTCTACAGCCAAGCCCTTCGATACAACCGCATCTGCTCTAATCCCACTGACAGAGACCAGAAGCTTCAGGATCTCTACCAAGCATTTATAAATCTCAACTACCCACCCAGAGAAATAAAAAAGCAAATTGAAAGAGCCAGACGAATACCTAGAAACCATCTACTTCAAGACAGACCCAAGAAAACCAACAATAGAACACCACTTGTCATCACCTACAACCCCCAACTTAAACCTGTCCAACACATTATCAATAAACTACAGCCTATATTGGAACAGGATACCATACTCAAAGAGGCTCTGGGAGACAGACCCATAATCTCCTATAGACAACCACCTAACCTCAAGATGATTCTTACCAACCACCACAGGACATACCACACTAATACCAACCCTGGTACCTTCCCTTGCAACAAACCCCGTTGCCAGCTTTGTCCACATATTCATTCTGCTGATACCATTATTGGACCTAACCAAGTGAGTTATAAGATCAAGAACACATATTCCTGCGCATCCAGAAATATAATCTATGCTAACATGTGCCGAAAGTGTCCGTCTGCTATGTACATTGCACAAACATCTCAGACACTTCGCCAAAGGATTAATGCCCACAAAACAGATATCAGACAAGATCACAAAGAGAAAACAGTTTCTTGTCATTTTAACCAGAAAGGACACTCTCTCAATGACTTAACCACCTGCATTCTGCTACAAAGACCTTTTACATCTTCACTTGAAAGGGAATCCTCTCAACTGTCATTCATGTTAAAATTCGACACTTTCCAACAAGGACTTAACAAACATTTGAACTATCTCACCCATTACCAAGATAGTTTCCCCAATTATCACCTCTAATACCATTAACTCACAAACATCCCACTCTCCCTACCTCTAATGTCATCAATTCACAGACACTTACCTTCCTTCCTCCCCCCCCCCCCCCCGCAACCCCCTCCTGTTCTGCAATGTGATTTGTCCTTTTCATATTTGTTCATTTTTTTTAATTGTATCCTTTGGTATATATGGTTGTGACTACTTTCTTCCACTATTTGATCTGAGGAAGTGGGTCTGGCCCACGAAAGCTCATCATCTAATAAACCATCTTGTTAGTCTTTAAAGTGCTACATTGTCCTGCATTTTGCTTCAACTACCCCAGACTAACACGGCTACATTTCTATCACTATTAACCTCAATGAGATTTACAAAGACATAGGGAGAAAATAAACCCTAAGGCTACGTCTAGACTGGCCACAAATTCCGGAAAAGGGATGCAAATCAGGTAAGTCAGCATAGGGAAATCCGCGGGGGATTTAAATATCCCCCGCGGATTTAAATAAACATGTCCACCACTTTTTTTCCGGCTTGGGGAAAAGCCGGAAGAAAAGCGTCTAGACTGGCGCGATCTTCCGAAATAAAGCCCTTTTCCGGAGGATCTCTTATTCCTACTTTCAAGACATGTTTATTTAAATCCGCGGGGGATATTTAAATCCCCCGCGGATTTCCCTATGCTGACTTACCTGATTTGCATCCCTTTTCCGGAATTTGTGGCCAGTCTAGACATAGCCTAAGGGTTTTCCAGACAAGGATATTTAGATAAGATTGTTAGCTGTCTGTTTAAATCATCAATGGAGACTAAGCACGTGCAAGTAATACTAGAGGGCATACAAGTGCTGGACTGTGCAGAGATGCATTTCTGCTGATATATCTGTCATTGAGAATAAACATTATGGTAGACTGAATTGCTCATACATTCAAATACATTCAACCTGAAAACTGGAACTTGTAAGTGATAAGACTGAACAATGGATTGTTGCACTTACTTTTCTGTTCTTGAGATTTGGGTTCAAACCTCAATTCTTTCAAGCTTGCAAATAAGATTAATGTTTCTGTCTTAGTCTCTAATTAATATCTGTCCATTTCTCAAAACCATTTTTTCTGTCAGGTGATGCTCAGGATAAATAAGGGCCGAGGAGAAAAAACACGATTTTTTATTGGCCAGCACAAGTAACACTTTTTTCTTGAGCATCAAATTCAGCTAGTGTGGAGTGTTTATACAGGCAAAGATTGGAATGTTCAATAAGGATTTTTATTTATGAGAGACATATGGGACTCACCATCACTGGATATATTTTTGAGACACTGTAACCAAGAACATTCCTCAGGCATGTCTCACATTTCACAGATTGGAGGGCAATCTGGATGAAGGTCTTTTCTAAGCAATTGATGAACTAGCTTTCTCATATGTACTCTCCAATTTCAGTAATCCTTAAGAAGCTCTTAAAAGCCAGGACAGAATCAGTAAAACCTCATGTTTTTAGCCTCCAAAAGGACACAGAAGTCTGCAGACCACAGGGTTGGTCCAGATGCCATGTACACTTCTTACGCATTTTCACTTTGTGTGGGCCTGTTGTTCCTGTGTACTGCTATGGTACATACAACTTTGTACTGGCATAGTCTGATTACATGACTATAATAACCCAATAAGGATCTGGAGTTGCTGGAAAGAATTCTGATTTGACATAATGTAGAAAGTAAATCACAGTGTCTCTATATTGTAGCGCTAAAACTATATACAGCCGGTCCCCACGTTATAAACTCATCGACTTACGACTGTTTGTATTTGACCAACCTCCTATACAGCCGGAACCCGAGTTATGAACGAAATCTGCACTTACGAACAGTGAGGGTAATCTGACTTACGAACAGACTGAGTTACGACCTAGTGTTTGGTACATAACTCGTTCGTAAGTTGGGGACCGGCTGTATGTGCTTTTCTCCTGTAGGGAAGTTTTCCAAGTTTCTTTCTCTTTTATGCACAATGATCTGTTCATAGGGCTCTGAAATCCATTTGGTTCACCTGATTGGAGCAATGGTGAGCCAATGAGATATCTTCCTATGGATAATTGCAATCGTTATTCTCCTGGGTTTTAGGTCTTTTAAGATTATTATCTGATGTTAAGTTGTAAACTCTTAGAGGCAGGGACTGTTGGGTGTGCAGCATTAGCACCATAGGGGCTGTACAACCTGATGTATATGGATGTTAGTGGACTACAATGTTCAATTTGTATAAAGCTGCAAACTTTTCACTAGATAAACATCTCAATTTGGCCTTCAAATTATTACTTACAGATATACTCTTCTGAATTTGTTTAGCAGATTTAATACAAAGGTACCTCTGTATTGGGGGTAATGGGGTATAAGGGACTTTTTGGCATTTTTTGCCTGGCTTGCTTGCCAAGCCCAATCTAGTAGGCACTTTTAGAGGCCATTTGCTGAGTTTCCCACCCCCAAACAGTAATGGTACTAATCCTCTTCTAACCTTTACCCCTGTGGGTAAGGCACTTTCCCAGGCTGCAACAATCCCAGGTTCAGTTCTCCGTTTTTCAAGCAGATAATTGAACTTGAGTCTCCCACCTCTCAAGAGAGTGTCCTACCCACTGGAAAATGAGGTATTTCTTTCTCAAGCTCTGGTGTTGGGAGTTGTTTCACTTTGTATTCATTGAATTAGGCAGGATGGAATCTGGGCCTCCTGCCTCCTCAGCAAGGCTATATCTGCACTACAAGCTCTTTGCGCAAAAAGCTTTTTTTGGAAGAGCTCTTTCAAAAAAACTTCTTTCAAAGAGAGTGATGCGCTTTTTCAAAAGATAGCATCTAGATTGTTTGGATGCTCTCTCGCATGTAAGCAGGGATTGCTATGGATGGAATGGTGCAAGGGCTTTTCTTCCAAAAAAAGCTCCTTCTTCCCCATCCACACATGCCTTTTTGCAAAAGCTCTTTTGCAAAAAGGCTTCTTCCTCGTAGAACCATAGAATACTAGGACTGGAAGGGACCTGGAGAGGTCATCGAGTCCAGTCCCCAGCCTCATGGCAGGACTCAGTACTGTCTAGACCATCCCTTATAGACATTTATCTAACCTACTCTTAAATATCTTAAAAGATTCCACAACCTCCTTAGGCAATTTATTCCAATGTTTAACCACCTTGACAGTTAGGAAAAAGTTCCTAATGTCCAACCAAAACCTCCCTTGCTGCAGTTTAAGCCCATTGCTGCTGCTTCTATCTTCAGAGGCCAGGAAGAACAATTTTTCTCCCTCCTCCTTGTGACACCCTTTTACATCCCTGAAAACTGCTATCATGTCCCCTCTCAATCTTCTCTTTTCTAAAGTAAACAAGCCCAATTTTTTCAGTCTTCCTTCATAGGTCATGTTCCTTCCTTCATAGGTCATTGGCACTGAGGAATACCAATTGCGCACCTTCCTCCCCCCCCCCCCCATTCTTTTGATTTTCTGTCGAAAGAACACACTTGCAGTGTGGACATCACTCAGGTTTTGTGGGAAAAACAGCTGTTTTTCTGACAAAACTCTGTTGTCTAGACATATCCTGAGTACCCTAGCAAATAGGCACCATTACTGCTTTCTTCTTCTTAGTTTTTGTATGAAAGGGATTAGATTCTGAAGGGGTTCATGCCTGTAAATCTTAAGCAAGGGTAGGTACCTCCCTCTGTCCCAGAGTTACATTCATAAATCCCTTTGAAGGTAGGGATTTAGGGTCTACTTGTTGGCATTTCCTTTTGGCTAACTTAGGCATGTCCCTGCACAGTGTATTGGCTTTTGTACATCTTATAGGCACTGAACTCTCCCCCTGCATTGTATAGGCAGCCACCTACTTTAGCTCATGGATGCAGATTACAGTAGGCATCTAAAAATTAGGCATTGCTCAGGATACGCCTATACTATGCAGCTTTTAGCAACTAAGCAATGTCGAGACAGCTCTGTTGCTAAAAGTCTCTGTTGCTAAAAGTCACTGTTTGAGAACACTGTCAATACTGTTCCTGACAAAATACTTCTACCCTCAATGAGCAGGTTTCACTTTGTAGGAGAGTGCTCTGCGAACAAAGCAATGTTCACTTGTGCACTTGCCACAGCAGAAGTTTGTCATTCATGGAGGTGGAGTGGGGGAGGTCAAGTGCCCATGAACAACAAAAGTTTTGTTTATCAAGTTCAAGTGTAGACACAGCCTAAGTCACCTTGTGGATCTAATCCTAAAGGAAGAAACATCTGATGATTTAAAGTACACAGCTGGGAATTCTGATTTCTACTATTCTTTAATATGAACTTAGAGAGAGAAACTATAGGAAGGGAATGATCATCTTAAGAAAGAAGTGTAGAACTATGCATGGAAAGATCTGTGTTTTCTTCCTGGGCTCTGTCCCAGGCTTCCTGATAAATCTTGAGAAAGTCACTTCACCTCTGTGTGCTTAGTCCTCTAGCTACAAAATGGTGGTAATGATAACCTCACAGGTGTGTTGAAGCTTATTTAATGCTTGCAAAGTGCTTTGAGTTTCTTGGATCGAAGGCACTAGAGAGGGGCAAGAATTATTGCCATATTCAACTTCTTATGATTTAAAGGAAACAATTATTAAGACTGCTTGTAATGCTTTGTTTCTCAAAGCTATATTTGATTTTTGTATTTCTCTTAAGTCAAAAAACAACAAATAGTCTTGCAGCACTTTAGAGACTAAGAAAAATGTAGATGGTATCATGAGCTTTCATGGGCACAACACACTTCTTCAGATGAATGGAGTTTAAGGGGTCCAGTTTTCAAATAAATAGCACAGAGAGGGCATGAGGGAAGAGGAAGAAAAAGAGGGAAAGAAATTGTCAATTAGAGTGTCCAGCTGGACACTCCTTCAGACCAAACAGCAGAGGACAAGAGGTTTATACTGGTACTGAGCCAGTGTACGATGTTGTAGGGAGGGCAAGTGGGTGTCCACTTGCAATCTCTTGGTGGTTAGAGGGTCTGAAGATGAAAGGATAACCTCTAGGTGGTGAAAGAATGTGGTTTGGGCTATAGAGGGGGATGTATGTGCAGATATGTGACTTATATTTTACCTATGAAGGAGAGAGGGTGGTTTCAGGAGGAAATTATTTGCAGAGAGGCCATCAGTGAATAATAAAATAGATGGATGCAAAGATTGAAAAGGACCATAAAGCTGGAAGATAAGAAGATGGTATAGTTCTGCAGATGTTATTATCTAGATGTTTGCATATATTATGGAGTTTCTGTGGCAAAACTGAATAACCGAATGTCATGTGCTCATCATAAACAGAATCCATGAATAGTTTTGTAGGGAGCCCGTTTTTGTTTGTTTGTTTGTTTTGTTTTTTGAGGGTTTTTTTTTTTTTGGCTTGTCAGATTAGATCTTTTGTGACTTTTCTCTTTGCCATTTTTTCTTATCTTACTGGAAGGATAAAGTTTATATTGCTTAGCCCAAATTCATATACATATTCATACATTTTATATATATATAAAATCTTTCTCTGTAGCTTTGTTTATCTGTCTCCGTCTATCTCTCTGTGTGCCTGCTGCTTGTCTGCTTGCCAGTTTTTTCTTTGTCTCTATCACTTTATCATTGAACCCATCTGTGTAGAAAATGGGATATTTGTCTGTCTTGTTTTTTTTTATATTTGTGTTGTTTCATACCTCAGACTTAGAAGGCTAAAACTCACACTCCTGGGGGTGTCAGGCATTCCAGCTCTTGCATTAGGAGGAGTCGTGATGCTTTTTGCGTCTGTTTGTCTGTCCATCTGTCTGCCAGTCTATAATAAGCTGTGCAGCGAGACAGCAGTTTACTATCTGTGTGTGTGTGAAATTAGCTAATTGGTGTTAGCAGCAATATTTTCACATGTTTTATAAGCAAAGTGCAGCAAGGTATATAAATGTAGATATGATCCAGACACACACACACGCACGCAAGCCTGTCGCTGCTCATGCATAGACGCTCAGAAGTAATTAATGTTAATAAGATTTTAATGTGCTTGTGAGATCATAATGAGGAGAAATGAATGCTCTGATTAGAAAAAGGTAACTGTGTGTTTTGGCTTTGAACAAGATTTCTTATTTTTTTTTCTAAACCTCAATTTCAGAACTTGTTTGTGATTGCATCAATCGTTTTTTATTTTCAAATTAGAGGTCTGTTTAGCCATTTGAATGATTAACCAAATAAACCGGTAAAACCCTGATCATAAGGAATGGTGCAGACTTTGTTTTCTTTACGAAGCAATGCTAGTGTACTGCTGGGCTGGGCTTCCTCATCCTTTCAGCATTAATTTTGTTGTTGCTGCCTTTAAAACCCCATAAGAAGCTGCTACTAGACACAGTGCTAATTTTTATAAATATAAATATTACCTATATGTTTTTGGGATGTGTAATCAACTGTTGAAATTATTTTGTCAAGACACATTCCTATCCATCAGTAATGATGACTCCTGAGAGTCCAAATGATCACAAGATAGCTCGATAATATGTTTTTAGATAATGTTTTTCCTTTAAAAATAAAATAAAAAATCAGTTTTTTTTCTTCTAAATTGTGTGTTTCCAAATTTGAGAGACTAGAGTTTATTTGCAGGAAATATATCACAAGATAAACTGCTCTCTCTTCCTGGACTCAGATGCTGTACAGTCAGTCACCAGCCACACATTCCACTCTGGCTAAAATCCAGATGGACACTAGGGGTCCTTCTCTCCAGCAAATCACGTGAAAATATTGTCTATCAGGTTTGACTTAATTTGCATTATGATTAGTATTGTTATTTATTTTTAGTAATTAAATATGTTAACATACCTGATTTTGTGCTCTATAGTATTTCCTAAAAGTGATTTGTGTAATTTTTGCAATGTTTAAAAATTAATGATTTTAAATTTATTTTTGAATGCATCATTTTAAAAATGCAAGTAAAAGTCTAGTTAGATTATAGTGCTTTTCATTTGCAGTAGCACCCACTTCTTTCTGTGACGTTTAGAAAGCTGCTTGCTTGAACAAGATTTGTGTTGTCGTGAGGCATTAGCTCGGAATTCAGGAAACTAAGATTCACTTGCAGAAGATGTTCAGATACCACAATGGTAGGCGCAGTATAAAAATAGAACCATAATAATGTCATGACAGTTTCCAGCCCCTGATGAATCAAGCACAGTAGAGCTAGATATAGCTTTGACATGACTTGCAATCTCAAAAGAAGATGAACTGACACAGCCTTTATTTATAATGAATGAATTTATTCTGGGGATAAAAAACACCAGGCATTCTGTATAACCTCATAACTTTTTAAATGCCTAATAGCCAACTACTATTAGGGGAAATTACCTCCAGCTTATTATAGGGAATGAGGTTCAGATTTCTTAGCCAATAAAAATAATTGTATAGGAACTTTCTTCCTGTGTGGATCCCATCCCAGAGGTGTGTGTGTGTGTCTCACACACACACACACACACACACACACACACACACACACACACACACACACACACAGAGTCAGGTGATCACCTTTGAGATGGAGGGGTGGGGGGCATAGCAGACCAGTGTACAGCTGGCTTCCAGATTGCTGAAGAAGTAGAAACATAGGCTAAGGACGCTAGGGCAGGACAAGAGAACTTTGTAATTATGTTAAGCACTTAGATTTACATAAAATAGATATTATTCAGTTGTTCTCCATAATGGTTAGAAGAAAGCTCCTTTCCTTTAAAAATCACAGATCTTAGTTACAGATCTAGATAATTTCATTAGCATCTTTGAAAAACTAAAAAAACAAAAAAAAACAAACCACTTTTCTCCAGCTTATTTTATCTGTTGCTTTTTTGCATTGCCTATTGCCACTTATTTCCTGTACACTAATTCTGTCATTTCCTGAGACTGGTTTACAGGATGTCAGAGAATGAGAATGGGAACAAAGTAATGGCAAACTCCAACAAAGCCAGTTATTGATCTTGGATCATGAAGTGGCTAAATAATGCAGGGTCCTTCTTTTAAATTTCTTTCGAAATAAACTTCTATTTAGGGATCCCATTAATGCTCTAAGCTTCAGGGTTGAAATATCTAAACTCCCTTAAACCACTGGTTCAAAACCTGCTGGAATTAGCTGCACTCATCATTCTTTTAAGAAACAAATACACTCTTCCATACAGATCTCTGTATGTGGGGACTCTGAACAAGACAGTGCACCTCAATTATCACCCTACTCTAGAAAGAAATTAAAGACCCCACTGCACTCTTCTTATAATAGGAGTTTGGCCTGCTGTCCTTAGACACCATCATTTTACTGAGAGCTGCAGAGTGTCAGCCCCAAGCATGGCTTAATTTCAATGACAATGAATGCTGTGAAGTGATTGGGGATAAAAGGTGCTATGGAGAAGGGTGCGGGGGGCAATTGCCAGGCAATTGAGCGAGGAGAGACTAGCTCCGCATTCCCCAAAGGGGTGGGGTCTCTGCCAGAAGAACTGAGGCTGGGCTCACCCAGCCCTTAGCACTGTTCAGAATGAGCTGCGCTCCCTCTTCCTCGGCCCTTTAAAGGGCTTAAGGCCCTGGCTTTTAAATGTAAATATCATCAAAAATTCAAAATTCGGTGACTTTAAAAAGAAAATGAGTGGAAATGCAGATGCTGGGCTGAATTCTTCTTTTGGGGCCTTAAGGGTGTGTCTATACTACACCCTTAGCTCGAAATAAGCTATGCAATTTGAGATATGCAAATAGAATAGCTTATTTCGAATTAAGTTCAAAATTTCTACATAGCGTCAAGTTTCAAAATAAACCGCTATTCTGAAACATTCTTTAATCCTCGTGGAAAGTCGGAATAGCGAGCCCGTTATATTTCAAAATAACTGGCTTGTTTCAAAGATGCGTAATAGCTATACCAGAAGTATCCCAAAATAGTGATGCAGTGTAGATGTACTCTAACGGCAACATTGCTAGAATTAAGTTGATATGGTAATGTATATCAGACGGATGGAAAAATAAATGAGTATTTCACTTGTTGTCATGCCAAACCTGAGTATGGTGGGACCATTGACAGTGACTGGCCAACCTCAGTGAAATACATTTTCTCTTAGGCTATGTCTACACTGCAAGGTTTTTGCACAAAACCCATGGAGCGTCCACACCTCAACTGTGCTTTTGCACAAGGAAATCAAGAGTAAAACAGCAGAACAGAGGGCTTTTTCTGCTGTAGGTAAGCCTCCTTTTACGAGGCATAACTCTCTTTTGTGCAAGAGTTCTTGCACAGAAAGGCAACTGTGGACCCTCCAGAGGGTTTTCTTGCGCAAGAAACCCCTATGGGGAAAAAGCACAGGTGCTCTGATGGCCATTCTGTGAATGGCCATCAGAACTTTCTTGCGCAAGAACATCCATGCAGTGTGGACGCTGTCTTGCGCAAAAGCACATGGCTTTTGCGATGTGCTTTGAGGTGTGGACATGCTCTTTCTCAAGAAGTTTTTGCACTGAAACGCTTGCGCAAAAGGCTTCTTGCACAAGAATCCTGCAGTGTAGACGTAGCCTTAGAGAGGTCCAAGCTGCTTATGAAAACGGAATATGATAAGTGTTCAGGCAGTGATCTATAGAGGGTAAGTTTGTATTATCATTGCTTTTGCGCTCTCGGTTGTATTTATTTAAAATTAGTTTATTTCTGAGGGTGCAAATAACATTAAAAGCACATTAATTAATTAAAGTTAAAAATTGGTAATTGACTGTAATTTATGGAGTCAGTGAAATCTCCACTCAGAAGAATGCAAGTCTTAGAGCACCCCCCTGCACAAAACCATCTGCAAACAGATGGGCCTGGAGAGCATGGCTGGATGCTTAACAATCTCTAGTTCTGTCGGACTAGTGGATGAAGCAAACAGTAGAACTGAAGGCCCATAACTGGAAATAAATACTCTTTAGCCTCAAAGGCATTGAAATTCGGAAACGTTACTGGATTGGCTGATCTCAATTCTCTTGGTTAAACATAAAGAGAAGCAGTCTAAGACTAAGACTGTATAAGCTAAGATTCTTAAAAATGGATGGCTAGAATTAAGAGCCTAGATATGGACTTAAAAGCCTAATAAATGGCCCGTGAACTTAACAGGAGTTTCTGAGTACTCAGAACCTTTGAACATCAGGAGCCTAAATATGGACTTGGAAGCCTAGTTTAGGAACTCATTATTGAAAATCTTACTCACAAGGTGTTAGGTAAAAGTAATGTACTATACTGCACCTGGTAACTAACTAAATGCCAGTGCATGCTGCAGAACAGAGGTGTCAGATACTTCCTAAGGGTATGTCTACACTACCACCCTAGTTCAAACTAGGGTGGTTAATGTAGTCATACGAACTTGCAAATGAAGCCCGGGATTTGAATTTCCCGGGCTTCATTTGCATGTTGCCGGGCGCCGCCATTTTTAAATGTCTGCTAGTGCGGACTCTGTGCCTGCGGCTACACGCGGCACGAACTAGATAGTTCGGACTAGGCTTCCTATTCCGAACTATCTAGTTCGTGCCGCGTGTAGCCACGGGCACGGAGTCCGCACTAGCGGACATTTAAAAATGGCGGCGCCCGGCAACATGCAAATGAAGCCCGGGAAATTCAAATCCCGGGCTTCATTTGCAAGTTCGTATGACTACATTAACCACCCTAGTTCGAACTAGGGTGGTAGTGTAGACATACCCTAAGAGAAACACCATTGGGTAGGTTCACCATCACATTTTGCAGTAGCTGGAGCTCTTGTATGATAGTCACGAATAGCCTCTGTATACAGCGCTTTGTACTAATTTTACCTAGGAGTGTCAGCATGGATAACTGTAGGGAAGATAAGAATGGTGAACTGCATAAGGCAGATAGTTAAACTAATGTAGTAGCCTGACTTCAATCAAGACCAGAATTGGATGCTTCAGAAGAAGATACAGGAACCCATGTAATGGACAATTATGGAATAACTTGCCTTTAGGGGAAATTGTTTCCTATCTACAAATATATGGCTTTTTTTCTGAACAATCATGGTGTATATCCCTTACATAATTAGGATTCTATCCAATGTAATTGCAGATATTCTGCTAAGCTTTAAGTCATATTAATATTTTGGAGCAGTGATAGGGAGTTTCACAGACATAGTCCACATGTGAAAGGCAAAAACTAATTTTTCCAAATAGTTATGTGTGGAGGCTGGGATAGATGCTTGAAAATTTGAAGCAAGCATTCAAAATGGTCATGAACGTACAGACCCTAATCTTTGATAGAACTGACTTGATAAGATTCAGGTATGTAATTTACCACTTTGTAAATATAGTCCTGGGCTTCCAGCTCAAGTTATTAGGTAGACTTGTGTAAACTGCCATTAGCAGAATTCTATTGTAAGCAAGATTGCCCGTATTAATCAGGAAAAAACCATTAAATACACAATATATGGTATATATGCAATAGCTGATATAAAACTTGCTTATGCTTATAGGTAGCACAACTGGAAAGCAATCAGGCTGTACAAAAAGAGAATCTGAACAACAGTGTTTAATACTCAATTAAATTTGATGTGACAGAGAAAATAAATGTTATGATAATCATCTGTTGAAAAAAATTCTGCATCATTTAAGACCTGCTCTCATTCTCCACTGAAGTAAAAGGTTTTGCCACTGACCAAAATGAGAACAGGATCAAGCCCTTTCACATATGTCCTTACAGCTAGTGGGGTACAGGAGGGAAGAACGAATACAATTGTAATTGTACTATGATTTTTTACTACTACTGTTTGCTGTGACTTCCTGCTAGAATGTCATGGTGTTTGAGGTGGAAGGGCCCACCAGATACTTAGCCTATACCCCAAATATCCAGTTTATCATCTCATAAAATCATATTTTTGTTTTAAAGCATGAGGTGCATACTCACAACTTTAGATATTTGGCAATCCAGTGTAAGGAGGCTGTTTTGTTCGTAAGAAGAGGGGCTGTCACTTGTATGTCCATACTGCAGCTCAGAGCGAGACTCGCAGCCCAGTAGACAGACTTGTGGTAGTGGGTTTCATGTCAGTGTGCTAAAAAAAGCTCTGTGGATGTTTCATTACAGATGAGATTGAGGCTTAGATTAGCCACTTGAGCTCAGACCCAAAGGGTAAGGTGGGCTTTGAGCTTGGGTTGCAAACCTGAGACTTCCTTTGGGGAACAGCCACCCATATGTTTAGTGCACTAATGCGAACTTCCCCAGTGTGAGTCTCTTTCTTCCAGTTTTGAGGCTCACTCTCAGCTGCGGTGTAGGCATGCCCTTATTTATCTTGGGCTACATTTACAAGCACATGGTCCCATATGAGGAGAGGTTAAAGCGACTGGGACTTTTCAGTTTAGAAAAGAGGAGACTGAGGGGGGATATGATAGAGGTATATAAAATCATGAGTGGTGTGGAGAGGGCCGATAAAGAAAAGTTATTTATTAGTTCCCTAAATAGAAGAACTAGAGGACACCAAATGAAATTAATGGGTAGCAGGTTTAAAACTAATAAAGTTCTTCACACAGCATGTAGTCAACCTGTGGAACTCCTTGCCAGAGGAGGCTGTGAAGGCTAGGACTATAATAGAGTTTAAAGAGAAGCTAGATAATTTCATGGAGGTTAGGTCCATAAAAGGCTATTAGCCAGGGGATAAAATGGTGTCCTTGGTCTCTGTTTGTCAGAGGCTGGAGAGGGATGGCAGGAGACAAATCGCTTGATCATTATCTTTGGTCCACCCTCTCTGGGGCACCTGGTGCTGGCCCGACAGGATAATGGGCTAGATGGACCTTTGGTCTGAGCCAGTACGGCCGTTCTTATGCCATACTGGAATTCAAACTCAGTGAAAGCAAATCCTTGCTTGGGTTCTAAATAATGCAAAGTTATTAGCATATATACTCACTTCATCTTGCTTGGTGAGTCTAGCCTTCACTGCATAGCTGATGTTGCTGCTTCAGTCATCTGAAGGATATTTCCATTATTAGCTTTGGATTTTAAGTCCTGCAGGACTTGCTTTCAAAGGAGGAGAGCCCAAACTTGTTTGCTCCTTAGTGGGTTTTTATGTTTGTCTGATTTTTTTTTCTTCTGGGGGAATGCCTTGTATTCAAGTAGCTCAGTCTTTGAAAAGTGAAGGGTTTTTGAGAAAGCATCCTTGAATTCCTGCAATGTCTTGTTAACTTTTTGGTGATAACTCTGCATTAATGAGGTTGTGATGGTGAAACCAATACTTTATTTGTTGGGATGTATGCCTTTTAGTACACGGTATTAAAACATTGGCTCACTTTCTTTTGAGATCTTTGAGCTACTTGCTCTCCAGGAGTAAATTAAAAATTCAATATCATACCCTTTCTGCGTGATAATGTCCAAAAACCAGAATTGTAGATAAATATTATTCCATATACTTCTCAAGAAGCAGAGAGGATTAGTTAGTTAACATTTTCACACTGCTTTGAAAATGTTAAATTCTTTATATGTGTTAAGATTTATGTGATTTTTTTTTAAATTACACACATTTTTATAGCAATGGTTAATGCATAGCCCTGTGCAGATATAAAACTGGTATCTGTATATGCAAAAATGATCCACAGACATCCACATCTGTGGATGTGGATATCTGCAAATTTGCATGGGTTCTAGATATGGATGGGAACACAAATTTATATCTGCAAAAACGAACCACGGAAATCTGCATCCACATCCATGGATACAGATTCCCACAGATACAAAGCAAATATCCACAGATTTGCAGGGCTCCATTGGTGCAGACATCTGACAAAGACAGATGATTTTGGACAACAAGTAGTTTATGTTGTTGGGCATGAGGGAATGAGGAGTGCTATTTCTTCACTGCATAATATTCTGTATTACATCACGAACCCTGGAAATGATATTGTGTCCCTCTATATAGCATTAAAGGAGACCACAGCACTGTACCATTCTGGCCTCTTTTTAGCCAAAAAGTTGTCAGCAATTATTTGGCAGAATTCATAGAAGATCAACAGAAGTTAAAAGGCTGTATGTAGAAACTGAATTTATGAACAAAGATTACAAGAATGTAATATGCACAGTTTGGATTAAATGATGACTAAGGCATATAATAACCAGTTACATGTATTTGAAGGGTGTAAAATATTAAGACAAAAAAGAACTTATTTAAGTTGCTCCAGTGAGTAAAATTAATGAGATAAAATTGTATATAAGAACATCTGAGTGAATATCAGAAAATCTTCCTGGCAATGAGATGTACTAAATATATGAATAGCTCTCAAAGTATGTGGTGGAAATCTTAATAATTTCTTACAGCATTAATGTCATGTTTAGAAAAGAAGACACTATGACCTCCATCTCCTCAATTCCTAGGCAACTATTTGCAACACAACAGTTCTGAAGAACAAAACTAGAATTGACAAAGCAGTAAAGTATACACAGTAAAGAGTAATATATGGGATGGGTAAGATTGTTAGATTTTTTGCCATCTCTAACTTCAGTCACTCCGCACTTTATTGTTTAGTCAGTCTCTAATGGTATGTCTACTATAAAGCATTATTTTGAAATAACTCACATTATTTTGAAATAACAAGGCGAGCGTCCACACAACAAACATATTATTTTGAAATTATTTTGAAATAATGGGCTTCTTATTTCAAATTAATAAACCCTCATTTCATGAAGAATAACACTTATTTCTAAATAGCTATTTCAAAATAGGGTGAGTGTGGACGGTGCAGCTGTGCTTATTTCGAAATAATTGGCCTCCAGGGCTTCTCATAACTGCCCTGGTGACCACTCTGTCCACATCCCTCAAAACACTATTGTTTCCCTTCCTCTTCAGCCTTTAGAGGTGCAGGTAGAAGGGAAAGGGCTTGTACCACCACACTGGCCTTGCCAGCCCTGTGCCACAGAACAGCACCCTTTGGTGCAGAGCCATGAGCGACCCCAGAGCTCCCACCGAGCCCCCCGGGCTGCAAGCGAGCCGACAGGGAACTCTGAAATCCCTGGCCAGGGGCAGAAGAAGAGGACCCCTTCTTGGTCTGGATCTCATTGGACATTCAGGATCTCTACACCAGGCGCAGGAATGCCAAAGTCTATGCCTGGATGGCTGCCAGCCTGGCCCAGAAGGAATAGGTGTGCATGAAAATAAAAGAACTGCACCAAGCCTACACAAAGGCCAGGGAATGACGTTCCTGATCAGCGCGGCACCCCAGTTGTGCTGCTACTTTGAGCAGCTGCATCGCATCCTGGGAGGGGTGTTTGGTCCCTCCAACCCCTTGTCATTGACTCTGGCCTGGAGACACTCCTCATCAGCCTCCAGGAAGTTGGGGCTGTGGACGAGGAGAAGGAGGTTGGTGGAGAAGGAAGAGGAGACTAGGCAGAACATGGTGCCCGCCAGCCAGAAGGCCATCATGTCCCTGGAGCCAGTACCCCTCTCCCAGGATGTCTCCTAGGCCTCGGACAATGCTGGGGAAGGCCCATCAGGTGAGTTCCATCACTTTCCCTATCTACACGCAGGGGCAGGTGGCGGGCTGCACGGGGCTGTGCACTCCTCACTCAGCTTTCTTGGCTTAGGGATCACATAACAGCTTGTGCACGTGGGTGCACACAGAACGCCAGTCCAGGGCAGACAGCCCCATGAAGCTGCCACGCAGGAACCAGTTGGTCCTTCTCACAAGGTTCCTGCACAGGCCTGCCTTACTCTGGACTCCATGGTGTGACACCTTCCCACTACAAACCACCACTAAGGAGACTGGGATCAGGGAATCACATCATAGAGCTGCACATGGTACAGGCTCATACCTGCACTCTCGGGGCAGCATCCATTCCCGATCAAGCACAGCGTGGCGGAGGACATCGGAACCTTGCCAGGGAGAGGAAATGGAGGGGACCCCAGTACCACCCTTCCCGGAAAGCGGCCTCTGCCACCAACACACACTTTCCCCAACACCCTTCTTTTTCTCCTGCAGCCGGCAGGGATAGAATTTATCTGTGGGATGTCGTCACTGTCAAACCCAGCGTGTGTGGAACACAGAAGGAAGCCGAGCCTCCCCGTTGCCCCCTCCCACCTGCGGCTCCTGGCCTGGCTCGCACCTTCCCATGCCTGCTTATCCATAGGTCATAGGTGTAGTGAGGCTCCCCCAGGATGTCTGTGCCCCTGCAGGACATTGGCCCCTGCCTATGCCACAGATGGCCTTGCTCGAAGCACTTTGTCGTCGTCTGAACCAAAGCCTTTTGTTGTCAGCTCACACATTAGAGCTAGGCTTCATGCACAGGGTCTCCTGGGATGACTGGCTTTCTTGCTTTTCTTCACAGCTGGAGCAAGTGGGGCATGTTCAACACCTCCTGCACCATCTTCCTGACTTTGCAAGACCCGCCAGCAGGGGTGACCCCAAGATAACCTGGCAAGGGAACACCTGCAGTGCCTCTGTTCCCTCAACCAAACTTTGAGGAGGACTGCAGGAGCTCTGTGCTGACCAGGAGCTGTGCTGCACCACCTGAGAGCAGTTGTCCTGGCAGCGTGAGAGCATGTGCATGGCTTATACCAACGGCATCAAGTGCATGGTCACCGCCACGGAGCAGTGCAGGAGCCATCCCCCCATACTTGCTCCTTCCCAAGTTCTCCCTGCACCTGCTCCTTCCCAAGACTCCCCCGCAACCTCCCAAGTCCCTCCACCCCCACACACCTGGTCCCACACACAAGGTGGTGGGACCACCTAAGCCAGGCGCCACTCCCAACCCAATCCCTGAACCACTGCTCCTCCCTCCTGGGTTCTTTCTCCAGTCCCTCCCCAATTCTAGATTTCCCAAATAAAAATCAGAGTTTATTGTTTTGAACACAGTCATTTTCATTTGGTCTGCAGGGGAGGAGTAAGGAAGGGTGGACAGGGAAAGAGAGGGATGGGGGGAGGAAAGGTACACATGGGCTATGCAGAGACCCTTTTTGGGGAGACCTGGGGGAGAGTGTCACAGCTGGCCTTATCTCAAACTCTCCCTTAGGGCCTCCTGGATGTGCACAGCCCTCTGATGGGCTTGTTGGATGGCAGCAGTGGGTGGCTGGAGTTGAAGCAACCCCAAGCACCCCATCCCCACCAGGGCTTTGTGATTTTACCATCTCTTCCCTCCCCCTCTGGGAACCAGTGCTTTCCCACCCTCCTGGGATAATGGTAGGAGAGTCTTAACCACATGAGCACAGCCCCGATGGTCAATCTCCCCACAATGAACTGGTTCCTGACAGAGCAGAAGCTATCTGGCTTGGCAAACTTCTAAAGAGCAATGGCGATGCACTTCTGGATGGGGATGGAGTGGCATGTGAGTGTTCCATCATTGGATGGTAGGGGCAAGCCACCTGCAGAATTCCAGGAAGGTGGCCTTCCGCATCTGGAAGTTCTGGAGCCACTGCTGGTCATCCCACCACTCCATGATGATCCGGTCCCACCAGTCTGTACTGGTTTCCCATTGCCAGAAGCAGCGGTGCATCGTGTCTGGGGGAGTTTGGGAGGGAAAGTAGTGTATGAGGAGCACCGGGTCAGGGTGAGGTGTTCCCCCATTTCAGTCTGATCATCATTCTCAAGCAGTGCCAGGAGGGCAGCCTGCATAAACTGTGCCAGGAGGTAAAGCAGCAAGTCTAAGAGCTAGTGACTGCTTTGCAGTACCTCCAGCTACATGGCAGGAGTGCTGTGGAATCCACAAGGGCAACCAGAGCACGCAGCATGGTGTTTGTTGTCCCTCTAGGAGGTAGGCAATGGAGAAGAGTCTGAGACATAGCTGTAGAGGGGAGCCCTTTTAGCAGAAGCCTCAGATAGCCTCAGGCAGTAGCTCCAGGAAGTGCCTGCTGTCCTGATGCCCTCCCAGGTGCTTTCGGGGGCCTTAAATGAGATTCGGGCTCCAAGCAGTCTGGACGTTCTATTTCAATATAGATCTGCACTATTTCAATGGGGATTTGTAGCGTGGACATGTTATTTCAAAATAGTTATTTTGGGAGTCATTATTCCAAAATAGATTATTTCAAAATAACACTGTAATGTAGACATACCCTCAGGTGCTACACAACTACTCTAAAGTTACAGACTAAGATGACTACCTCTCTGCGACTTCCCCGCTTTATAGATATGGATGGTAAAATCATACAGAGAAAAATGGCTATAAGGAAATTCAGGTTGTACCTCCCTCATCCGGTACCCTTGAGACCTGGCTAGTCCTGAACAAGGGGATTTGCTCAATGAGGAGAGGTCCCTCCCAATATGGCCCATGCTGACCAGAGCTAGGAGTCCAACTGATCCCCACTACTGCCTGTTCAGTCATGGCTCCCCAGGCTGGAGTTCTGGGGCTGCTGGGCTCCATGGTTGTTGCAGCTGCTGGGACCGAGGCTCCATGGGACTCTGTAGCTGCTGCCTGCTCCCCGCTACTGCCCAGCAGCAGGGGCCAGAACTCCCTGCTGCACCCCCTCCCTCAACATGGGTTCCCAGTCCCTGCTCCCCGCTCCTGCCCGGGGGCTCAACTTCCTTATACCTGGACTCTGTGGTTCAGGAACATTCGTGGTCCTGCCGGACCATGGATATTGCCAGACCACAGAGTCCCAGTTAAAGAAAGTACAATCTGTACACTCTATACAGGTGTACATAATCTGCTGTCCCAAATGCTTACAGCCCTCAACTAGATAATGGTACCGATGTAATACTGTGTACTCAGTTTAATTTCGGTGTCCTTAATCAGGAAACTTGCATAATTAGGACAAATCCCAGGGAACTGATTTAAGCCTAAGGATATTTAACAGCCCTGACTGCTGCATAATAGGCATGATGACTCTGCTTAAGGGGGACACCTTTGTTAGCCCTTAATTAATGTGATACAAGTAAAAAGAGTGAGATTTTTTCCTAATCCCCTGACAGTTTTATATATGTCAACTAAACATGCAGGACTATGATGCGGACATCTCACTGCTGCACTGGCATAGAGCCAGCTCAGTCCCAATACCTGTGCAGGTGCTGCATTTGCTTAACTCCAGAAGTTTCTCTAGTATCAAGATAGGCTGTGGAGCACATGGGGCAACTGTAGCACTGTTAAAATGGTATCCCATGTATGAGGGACTCTTTTTAATGGGATTGAATAATCATCCACTAGGCAGCCTGGAACACCCACATCTGGGTGATAGCTTTGTAGGCATATCCTATTGGTGGGCAGAAGAACCTTAAAGGTGAAGCAACTTAACCTAAGAAGGTTCGACTGCGTTGATATATCAATGAGAAAGGAAACAAAACAGTTCTCTATAGTAGTCTGAATGTGAAACCGAGAACCACTCCCAACATCAATAAGTCCTCCTTTCCTTTAAGCCACTGGAAGCAGAATGGGAAATCATACCTTGATGAGCCAAATACGTACCTTTCTCACTGATCCAGAGGATCAGGGTATGCTGATAGCGTCTGGGTCTTATAAATGTTCTTGGCTGAGTTAAAACACAGGCCATTTAGTTGTAGGGAGACCACTGGTGAAGGTTCTGATTGTGGCTAGATTTGAAACACAGTCAGTTTTGCACACGGGAAAATACTTATCCAGTGTGATCTGTGCATAGAACCTATAGAATTCTGGCCCATCACCTATCCCACCTTCATTCATCTTGAACAATTCTTGTCTAAAGTTGCATTTTAGAAGACAGCTAGCTATTTGCCTCCATCTCAGAAGAATAAGTCTCTCACTGGTTGAAAATTTTGGGCTGTCTGCCCCAGTTATTCTCTCAGGGAGTGTCTTTTCCATTGTTACTGGCACAGCTCTTTGGCACACATGGCCAGCTGGAGGCTAAACCCTGTAGAATAAGAATTCTTTTATTCCTTTGTCTGCTGCATTTAATTTTCTGAGTTTGGATGATCCTCTTCTGCAACATCAAGCATTGTGAGTTTAAAAAAGCAGCACAGATGCACAAGAGTCAGTGTTGCAGAGAGAGATACAAGGTTCTAGGGCTAGTCCTCTGAGCTGTGTTGCTATAGATCATGTCACCTTTGTGGATAAACAGTCCAAAAATAAAAAGAGCAAATGATACAACAAGAAATCCAGTTATATTTGTATGTCTTATTAGGTTTCACTCCTCCTTCCAGCCTCATTGGCAGAAGTACCAAGGGGAGTGTAAGTCTTCCATCCAAGGAAGGGTGAGATTGGCCTGCATTGATTGGCTATACTTATAATATATAGGGATTATATGGGAAAGGAATCAGGATTTCCTTCTTCCCCCATCTCTTTTGGGGATACCCTTCTTTTATTGGATGTGTGGCGCACCTGTTGAATTTAAGTTTGTTCTTGAAGTCCACCCAGGAGTTGTTTATTTAGGTACTCAGCTGTAAAAGTGGCTATCCCTAAATGTCTTAACAGAGAGACGAGGAGTCCTGTGGCACCTTATAGACTAACAGATTTATTGGAGCATAAGCTTTCGTGGGCAAAAAGACCCACCTCATCAAATGATGAAGTGGGTCTTTGCCCACAAAAGTTTATGCTCCAATAAATCTTTTAGTCTATAAGGTGCCACAGGACTCTTCGTCGCTTTTGCAGATTCAGACTAACACAGCTACCCCTCTGATACTTAACAGAGAGAGTTACTCAATGCTGTCATGAGCTGAGTGAATAGAGTACTGGTTGGTGAATGGTTTTTGTTGGACTGAGCTTTTCTTGGATGGCAGAGGCATGCAGAGAAAGAAGAGGCAGAGAATTCCACAATTTTGAGCCTGTGGTTTGACAAAGTTGTGGTTTGTCACTTACTGTGTGTGTCCCACTGGTCAGGTATGTGAGCTTATCTCATGAATTCAGGGTGTTGACTAATATAGTCCATGCTCTTCCGGTTGCTGACTGATAAGATTATCTGCAACTGTCATCTGTGATTTTTGAAGTCCATGATTTTTATTGAATAACCAAAATCTGGCTGGATATTTCTTCTGGGACTTGCTCAGCTTTCTCTATACAAGTATGAAACTTAAGAGAAGCACTGTCAGAGCTGCTATTTTTCTGACCTGGTACTGGAGTCACCCAGCTGGATGACTTCAACATCTGTGTGAACAGGGGCTCTCCTAGAGATGTTATGGCTTCAATGAATGATGCAGTCCTTTGATGGGTGAATTTTTCCATCACATTATTGTATGGGGACACTCCAGTCTAGGTTATACATTGGGATACAAGACTGATTACACCTTCAACTTAGTCCAATGATCACTTCCTCTGGTTTGCAGTTGGGACTTGCCTTTGGTTCTCTTGGGGTATAGGACCAATTCTCTGAATTAAATTATGCAGATTAGTTTTCTTTACCTCTTTCATCAGTCTTTTCATACTGTTATTCATTGTAGTAAGATGAAGGCCTAAAATATAAGCCCATGTAGCACAGGCGGTTTAGAAGCCTGAGGCCTAGCTAACTGACAAAACATGGCTAACATAAAGAAAAGCTAGGCTGTGAGCAAGTAGCAGGCCCCTGCTAACAGAACTTGGCACGAACAGGGCTGAGAATGCAAAACACTAATCGGTAATAGGCCTGGTATAGACTAGTAATTGGTGCTTGGTATCGATTGCAAAACAGTAATTGGTACTGGTCATAAGTTGACAGCATATAGTACCACCAGCTCATTTAAATAAAAAAAAACCCAACCGTGGTATATACTCCCCACAGATACAGACTCAGATTCAGGAAAGAGTTTAAAATGACAGCATGATGGATAGAGATGATCTAATCAAATCATGAGGTATAGGGCGATAGGTGGTATCTAAGAAGCATCAGAGGGTGGTAACCTGACACATCAGCAGTAATGTGTAACTTATTTGTACCTGTATATAAAGTGGTGTCGTGTGGGGACAGTCTTTAGATGACCTACCAGGCAGTGGGACTTCCCACTGATTGAGTCATTCCATTATTATGAATTACATATGTGTAGTGGTTCAGTAGAGTCTGCTGACTATTACTATACTTCGCTTAACAATAAACTTGACAAAGTGTACAAGTTGACACGGCACACACATCATTGAGCACATACACAAGCAGTCTTCAGGTTGTCATCGTCAACAGATCAGGAACCCACTGGGATGACCCTGCCTGACTAAATACACCTATTGTATTTTGCTGTTTCAGAGCTTCTGTATTTCATATGATTGTTCAGAAAGTAATAAAATGGGAACTATTGTGCCTCTTTTTATAGACATGATCTTGGTGCTGTAGGAATTGTATTTCAAACTTGTGGTCTCTAGTTAGGATCTATATGAAGTTATTTAAGCACTTATTCTGTGATGCATGCAGTAAAGGGCATGACTCACAAATGTGTCTCTGTGGTATTTGGAGAACAATAGTTACTGGTAAGTCACCTATTTTTTCCCTGTATCTCAGTCACATGGCAGTGAGTGTTGACCTTAGAGCTAAGAAAATGGGCATCGATGTAGGAAGTGATAGGGTTTTTCCCCTCCCTTCCATTGAACCTGAGCACAGAATAGATCAGGAGTAAATATTGACTAAGTGGCGCTCAACTACTGTAGCGGATCATGTGACTGCTCTAAAGCCATTCTTTTCAGTGGGTGTTGCAAATGTGGCAAGATGTCCCATTAAGTTTGCAGAGTGTGATGGCACAGTAAAAAGGATAAAGTTCTTTATGAGAAACAATTTAACTTCAGTATGTAAAAACAATTAGTGGTTTCTGATGAGGACACTGATGTAGCTGCTCAGTTTTTGATTCCTTTATACATAATACAAAGTTCCTCTCTAAAAAACAAATAATAACCCCCCCCCAAACATCTTAACTTCTTCCTTTCAAGTAATCCAAATTGTTATTTTTAAACTAATTATAAAAGAGCAAAATTCTACTAAATGGAATGCGTGTTTCCATGGAATGTCCTTAACTATTCATGACTCATCTATAGCTAATATTGGGACACTTTTGTTGTGGTTTTCTAAAATATGGAGGTTATGTGAGTCAGATGCAGTTTAGAATGAAAATTATATTAAAATAATCAAAAACATGACTAGTCAAACAGTATACTAAAAAGAGGAGAAAAAAGCATTCAGTGCTGAGGTATGAAGTACCTTTTAAAAGTTTTAAAAAAATAAGTAAGTAAAAACAAAAAAACAAAAAGTTACGTAAACCAAAGGATTTGGTGGATATCCTTTTTGCCTTCTTCAAAGAGGCAAGGGGCTTTGAAGACTTCCACTCCTCATGAGAGAGGCACATTCTTGAAGATTTTCACCAAGGACACGGGGGAAGAATTTCTCCTAGAAGACCATCACCAAGAAAACATAGGGGCAGATGTGGTGCTAGGGATAACTTTCTTCTTGAAGACTTCCATCAGACTTTTTTGTGGGGGAGATGGGCCTTGCAAGTGATAGATTTCTTCAAAAGCACTTTTTACTTTGATTATGGGTTTTATACAGGTTTTCATTGAGCATGTATTTAGCCTAGGGATTATAAATTTAATTGCTGATATTTTGAAGAGTTACCCTGTTGTTACAGCTACTTGGCCAGCATTTCCCAGACTTCAGTAATATATTGTGTTAGTTTGCCTTGCTTCTCATCTTTATGATGGACTTTCTCAGGAAGAGTGAAAATAGTGGCAAATTTGAATCCCAATGTAATAAAAGTAGGTGAATTAATTTTGATAGGGGAAGGGTAGAGAAAAGGCAGATTGAGATCCAAATAATTAATGACAGATTTAGTATTTTATTCAGCAAAGACACATTGGTGATTTACAGAGAGAATCCTGGATGGGCCCCAGAACTGGGAGAGTATGTTTTTAGAATTTCTGTGCAGTGTTGTAACCACATTGGTCACTGAATATTTGAGAAACAAGGTGGGTGAGGTAATATCTTTTATTGGAGAGAAAAGTGCTTTTGAGCTACACAGTGCTCTTCCTCAGGTCTGGGAGAGATACTTCAGGGTGTCACAGCTAAATACAAGATGGTCCGTTTTTAGAATTTTACTCTTTTGGCACAAAAGGACACTTCTTGTTCAGCGTTGTGCAATAGTGCAGAGACTAATACTGCTGGTATGCTAGAAAATGTCAGTCTGAGTGCAGGCCAGATTACAATAAAAATATAAAAAAACCTTCACTATAAAACTATGCATTGCCTTCATTTTTCTCTATCAAAAATACAATACTCTTGGCCTTTTTAAAATTGATGTCTTGCACAAAATTATTTTCAACATTATATTAGAAGTCTCATATTCTTTTTTCCATTACAACAGATTTTTTTCTTCCCTGATCTTTTTTTACTAATCAAAAGAACAAATATGTCTTGTATTTGAGCTAGGAATGTTAGGAAGCAAGTAAATAGCTAATCGAGTAGTCAATAGAATTTCTATAGACTACATAATTAGTTGATAAGGGAGAAAGCCTCTGGAAGTTACCCCTCTGCTGAGGCTCTGCAGTTTAAATGTAGTAAGAGCTGGGTGGGCAGGCAGCCGACTCCTATTACATTTAAACTGCTGCACCACAGCTGTGTTAGCTCCTGGATCCAGCAAAAGCTGGGATTGAGCCAGGCTTGCTCAGTCCTGGGTCGTGCCGGATCCAGAAGCCACTGTCCGCGGGGGGGTCCCATCAAGGATGATGCTTACTGAGTAACCTGTTAACAGGTTACCCATTAACATCCGTACTTAGGACAGAAAAGTTCAAAGAAATGCATCAATAAAATGAAAGGGAACCCATGGTTGAGCTACAAAGCATCCTTTTCCCAGTTTGAGAGTAGTTCTTTGTCTGTGTTATGACTTTAAATGGGAGCCCCAGGTGTGAAGGTATGTGTTCCAGAAAAGATAACTTTATTTTGTTTAAGCAAAAACAAATATTTCAGAACTGATGCAAATGTTGAAATGTAAAGATGCAAGGTAAGTTTACTAAATAATCATAGTGCCTATGTCTAAACAGAGAAATTAGACTGTAGAATGTGGAATTTATTTATGTTCTACTCTTTTCCTAGCTACATAACCCTTTGTCTCCGTGGTATGTTCTCTTTCATACTACAGTAAAACTCCATTAGTCCGGCATCCAATGCTCCGGGACTTCTGATGGTCCGGCACCATCAGGAACCCGGAAGTGCTGGGGGAGCCAGACAGGCTTCCTCCATTCAGCTGCTGCTGAAACTGACCAGCAGCTGAATCGGGGAAGCCGGGAGCAGAGCATCTGGGGTGCTGCCGGGTTGGTCTCGTAGCGCTGCCCCTCGGTGCTGTGGGACCAACCCGGCAGCACCCCAGCTGCTCTTGGGGACGCCTGGGGCAGAGCAGCTGGAGTGCTGCCGGGTTGGTCCCGCAGCGCCAAAGGACAGCGCTGCGGGACCAACCCGGCAGGACCCCAGCTGCTCTACCCCAGGGGTCCCCGATTCAGCCGCTGCTGAAACAGATCAGCGGCTGATTCCAGGAAGCCCGGGTCTGGAGTGGGGTGGGAGGGGATGCCACCCCAGACCCCTCATAGCCCCCCCCTTACGATAGTCCGGCTCTGCCCCAGGTGTCCCTGATTCAGCCGCTGCTGGCCAGTTTCAGCAGCGGCTGAATCAGGGACCGCTGGGGCAGAGCAGCTGGGGTCCTGCCGGGTTGGTCCCGCAGCGCTGTCCTTTGGCGCTGCGGAACCATCCCGGCAGCACCCCAGCTGCTCTATTGCAGGCATCCCTGATTCAGCTGCTGCTGAAACTGACCAGCAGCGGCTGAATCAGGGACGCCTGGGGCAGAGCCGGACTATCGTAAGGGGGGGCTATGAGGGGTCTGGGATGGCATCCCCTCCCACCCCACTCCAGACCCCTCATTGCCCCCCCTCTTCTGATAGTCTGGCATATCTGATAATCCGGCACCCCCTGGGTCCTAAAGATGCCAGATTATCAGAAGGTTACTGTAGTGATATTTTTTGTTTAGAACCTACAGAGTCAAACTCATGTCTCCTCTGGGGCTAGCATGTTTAGCTAGACCACAAGAAGTAAAACAAGTGTCATTAGTTTTCATTTTGATAGACTAATTTCTTCCTCAGAAAGGAAAACTTAAAATTAATATTTTAATTTAAAAAAATGGTACAGGTTGAATTTCTCTAGTCTGGCACTCTCAGTTCAGCATTATCCATAGGCTGGCACGATTTTAGTTAGCCAGATGTCTATGTATGAGTGTGACCAAGTTTCCAATGGTACCATAAAGTTTGTTCATAGCCACCAGCCCTGGCTCTCAGTATTCTGTGCTGTTATTTAGCTCTAATTTACCCTTAAATGTCTTCTAAGAATCCAGTAAGCAGTGAAGGTGTTTGTAATACTACTAAACAATAGTGACCGCCTGTGGTTAAGCATATTCTTTGGTTTGGCACTTGTGAAGTCCAGAGGATGCTGAATTAGAGAGGTTCAACCTACATTGACTTTAATATGGAGAGGCATGATTTGAACAGAGCACTTACAGCCAGGAACTACTGAGTTCTTTTCCTGGCTCTGATACTGACTACCTCTGTGGTCCTGGGTAAATTACTTAATCTTTTTGACTGCCTGAGTATCCCCATCTGTAATATGAATGTAATGATATTTGCCTACATAATGGGTATTGTGAGGGTTAGTTAATGTTTGCAAAGTGCTTTGAAGATGGAAAGTGCTGTAAAAGGGCTAAGTGTTATCATTTGATGTTCTCATCAAATGGAAGACAAATATGTAATCACACACTTTCATCTTCATAATCTAACACCTCTTTCTTTCCTGCTCAGTGGAGACACAGCCATATATTTATGAAATTGTGGAATTATCTTTGTTCAAAGAACATGATGTCCCAAAGTAAGATACTCTACTTTTTTTGTAGGAGGTGGACTGTGATTGGAGAAAACTTGCCCTGGTATCTGAAAATAAAACATTATCTGTAAAATTAGTTATTACCACCATATAAAGTTAATTATTTAGACTTTCATTTGAAAACATGTTTGTGAGGTTTTTCTTTTGCTGTCACGGTGTTATTCTAAGTTAGGAAAAAGGACTAGGAGATAAGAGACCTGGGTTTAATAGCCCAGTTTCTCTCTCACTTGCTGTGTGACTTGGCACAAGTCACTTGCACCCAGTTCCTTCATTTAAACCATGCATTGCCTCCCCCACATTTGTCCCCCACTCTAGGCAATGGAAATGGATGCAGGGGTCTTGCTCATGCAGTTCTAAATGCAGGATAAAGGCCTTAAACTCTGTGCCTAATTTTCCCCATCTGTAAAATGGTAATCATGTTTTCAGAAGCATTCTGAATGGTGCAAGATCAGAAATGTGCACATGAAAAGCATAAAAAAACCTGTGTGCCTATAAACATATAGCAGGGCTTATACCACCTTCAGCATTGACCTATTTCATGACCAGATTTTTAAAGTGGTGAATATATGTGTCCAACAGGTAGGAGAACCTTAATAGGTAAGACAGTCCATTCTGGGTGAATTTTTATATATTTATTTAGCTATAGTTATTGAACTATGGTTAGTTATTGAAGTTAGTTATTGAAGCTGAGTAACTTGAGTCTCATCTCTTATACATTTCTTGAATTGTGATGTGGGGACTTTGTGGGTACATACCACAGAGGAAGTTGGGATAAAATAGCTACTTAAAAAGAGATTATGGGGTTTATTGTAGTGCCTTCATGGGTTGTAATTTAAAGGGTAAAGAGCCCAATTCTTTGTGTTGCTGGTTCTTTCATGAGCTGCAGGCTTTAACTTTTTGGAAAGATTCTCAGATCTTTCTAGCAGCCAACTTCAGGAGCTCATCCAGACTAGTCAACACAGCCAAACATTGCACTTGATTCCTTGGCATTATAGAAAGCATTTTGGTGTCTGGCTTTGTCATATGCACATCCGAGTAGTACTTATTGGCAAGTTTGGGATTGGTGGGCAGGCGGGAGAATGCCAGAGGACCACATCCAAATGTATATTTTTTTCCTCATGTTCCAGAGCTATAAAATTTTAAAGTTTGGAAGGGAAAAAAGGACATGAGGAAATAATAAGAAAATGATAAAGCTTTAGCATGATTCAGATTAAAACTGGATGCAAACTGAAGACTCCTAATCCAATCACCTCTGAAACTTGCCTTAGAAAAATTATAAAGTGGGCTTCTACACAGTCATTTTAAAAGACAAGTCTTAAATTTTGGCATCTCAGTATTATATATGTATTCATTGTCAACCAGCATCATTTTGTATGTTGGAAGCACACCTGTTTGGTTAGTGAAAATAGACAGGGACTTAGCATTATCCATTTTAATCAATTTGCCCCAATCACAAGAGTTCCAGAGACAACTGTGCCCAATGGCATGGCTTTATAGCAGGTCTCAGCATCCTTGTTGGACATTTGCTTCTGCATGACTATATACTAGCTGGTTGAGATGAAAGGCTAAGTGTTGGAGTCACTTGCATTTAGTGGAAATTTTGCCATTGGCTTCACAGGGAGTGAAATTTGGCCCCTGAATAGATTTTTATGTTTGGAATGGAGTCAGTTTTATGTCATTGTCTCACTGGATACAGCATTATAAAGTTCTTATTCTCCACTTTTCAATAGTTGTAACTGAAATAACCGGAATTTGCTCTGCCTCTGTGACACAATTTTTGACATACTGTCATCTCGTACACAGGCAACTTTCATCTAAATTTTTATGAGAGAAGTTCCTAAATTTCTGTATTGAATCAGCTACAACTGCAGTTCAGATAACATTTTCAAACAACTCCCATTTGTAAAAAGTTTCTTGTGTAATTAGGTGACTAGATCTCAGTAAAAGTCAGTGAGGCTGAGGTTCCTAATTACATAAGTCAATTTTGGAAATGCGATTTAGTCACTTAGGGTTTACAAATAAGGACCCATAATAATAAGTCTTAGAGCTGAGTCCATTGACTTCTTCTTGTAATACTTTCATTACAAGGATAAAACTCACAAAAATAGATGTTCAGAGGCACCGAAGCCCCTTCCTTCCTGCTGGTTTCAGAGCCTATACTCTAGCCTGAGTGTAATAAATAGCCAATTGTTAACTCCATAGCATAAGCCTCAAGGAGCCTGAGTCAGTTGACCTTAGTGCTGTGCCTGACTGTTGCTGGCTTTTTGTTTGTGATGTGGATGTAACTTTAGGCGCTCTTGCAAAATGTAACCTATGTGATGAGTAATGGGTTGTCCCAGGGTCCATTAGATATCAGAGTAACCAAAAAAGGAAAGTGTCTGTTTATGGGGCTCAGGAGGAGGAAGATCAACAAATTTGAGGGGCTGCAGAGTAACACAAGGAAAAATCTATGGGAATCTGATTCTTTGGAAGGGTGAGAGGAATGCAGAAATTTTAGTTGTGAAAGGATTTTGCAACAAGTAGGGAGTTAAATCCCTACTAGATATACAAGCATAATAATGAGACAGGGAACAGTTAGGGGGAATCTGTAGAAACATTATAATAGCTACTGTGTAGTGAGAATTTGGTGAAGAATTTCGAGAAGGTAAAGCTTCACCCTTTGGAGTTACAGGGTTTGGTGTGTCGCAAACTGGAAGGAATGAGGCTTTTTGTGAAGTCATTTTTAAAAACCTGTGGTTACGATCCACACCGTGAAAGCTCAGAAAATAAAATCCCGAGGAAGATAACTCACTGAGTTCATCAGAAAGCTGCTCTGTGTACGTCCGTCTCGCTGATCCATGCTTTTGTGAGACTGAGTAGTATAATGAATGGAATCTGGTGAGAGAGTCTCAAGGTCATTGGTAGTTTCAGTTTGGCATGGAAGCAGTTTGAAGACAGACTGTATTGATGACAATGAAGGTTCTGTTTAAGTGGAGACAGAATTTAGCTTCCCTCTATGCTAAACATGCAGGTCAAGAATTTCCTTCTTTGTTCACTGTTTGTGGATGTGCTCTTTCATCAAGCATGCAACAAGAGCAGATTTTGCTGACTTTGGGAGATGTCAGCGAACACTGCACTTTGTAGTTGGGGCACTCTGCCATGGTTCCAGGTCTCAATCATGAAGTTAAATATTTGTGTTTGAGATGTTTCCAGTTTCTATAAAGTTGTAACAGGCTAGAGAATTGGAAGACAGGAGGAAATTGTCACTCCTGCCCCAAACTCTTTGGTTGAGATACTCTTACTGAGGTCATTAATGGTAAGGACAAGATTGATAGTGAGATGCTCAGATGTCATAAATCACATAGTTCCACTGAAGTCAGAAATTGTTGTGGAGCTACAGTTTACATCGCCTAAGAATCTGGCCCAACAGGACAAAATGGCAGTAATAAACAATGACAACATAAGGCCATGATGAGTTGGGCTATTACTTTTGATTCTGTACATTTGAGCAGCTCTTTTTGCTAACTAATGGGGCAAGAGAGAATTGGATTAGGGCAGTGTTCTGTATTGGTTTCCCTTTTCTCCAGATTTCTATTTCTCTGATTACATGGAATGTTCATTAATGAGTTTTCCCCCATTCTTTGGAAAGAGATCAATGATAAAATTATTTTATTTGGAAAACTTTTAAATAAATATTTTAAATATATTTTTTTTAAAAACTCATAGATCAACCCACTGTGGTTTCTGTCATGTCATTTCCTTTTTGTCTTTCTTTAATGTCATTCTTGTTGCCATCAACTAATCAGTCATTAGTACTTAGCCCACATTAAAGCCTAACTTCTTGTTTTTGGTCTAGAGTTTGGAAAGAAAAGCATCTAATATCCAGAGAAATACATAAATGTTTTGCCTCTGTAAATCAGAAACAGCTTGATAGATTAGTTGCATGTTTTTATTGGGTAATGATGGTATTGAAGAAAGAGGGGATAAAAGGTTGAATCTAGCTTGGTAGGACTGTATGCCAAAGTCTCTAGACCAATATTATTTGAAACTGTTGGGAGATTTGACTCTGAAAATAAGGGCTCCTAAAGGCAAATGGGAAAATAAAATGCAGAAAACCACTTTTCTTCCCTAAAGGCGGACTCTCTAATCCTTATCTTATGCCTTCACCTTACATTCCCTTCCCTAAAAGCTTTCTCTGGTCTAAGAAAAATTGAAATATTTATTTTATGATGGTAAGAATAATATTCAAAGTGCCCCAACTTTTGGGGCTGGCACTATACTTGGGACTGTATCCCTCTAGTCCATCAAAATACTTCCTTAAAACACTGGACAATGGGAAAAGATCCAAAAAGTTGCTTCTGTATCTATATCCAATAGCTACTTGTTTGAAATATCATAAATACAATGCTTGTTACAAATTTTAAAAGCGTTTGAAAAAATTGCACTAGAATGGACAAGGGATGTTAAATATCAGTTAATTGAACAGTTGATTAACCTCATGAATTCTTATCGGTGACTCGACTATTCTGTAGTCCCTGGTGGTGGCCCCTGCCACTCTATGCTGCTGCCTCTCTGTTAGAGGCAGCAGCACAGGGTGCATGTGGGAGATGGTCCTTGAGGGGAGCCAATTTATAAACCAGCTCCCCTTGTGGACCAACTGCCTATTGCCCCGCACTGCTGCTTCTGATACAGAGGCAGCAGCATGGAGTGGCAGCAGCCCTTGTCTTGGGGTGGAGATGTGCTCCTGGGCCTAGTGCAAACCCCTGGCTCTAAACTAGCAGAAAATCCATGATGGCTAACCAGTGGGATTAGAACTCAAGACCTTGAGCATCAGAAGTGTAAGCTTAAGATGCAACTTTTGTGTCCAGCATTTTCATAGTATCGGAGCATCGCACACTTTTTAGTGTATTTATCTTTATAATGCGGTGAGTTGGGGAAGTGCTATTCTCTTTTTACAGGTGGATAATTGAAGCACAAAGAGTCTATATGATTTGTTTAAAGTGACAGAGAGCCTCGGTGGCAGAGTAGGACATTTTAATTCAAGTCCTGGGTAAGCAGAAACTGAGACAGTTTCTTATATGCTCCCTTTTTAAGATAAGCTCATCTTTATTGTCTGAGGTCCAGAGGAGGTTAGGTCTTTTCTTAGGTGCCTTTTTATAATGAGCCATATGGTAATAAAACACATGACTTCTATAAATGTAAGTTTGGAGTGGAGTTTTAGAAAAATGTGGATCTGGATGTGAAATTTGCAGATACTTTTTGTGGTTATATAGAATCTTTCTTGTCCTCTTCCCAGGGAAGCATTTTTTGGTTAAGTGATGCAGGTAGTGTTTATGAGAGAGACAGGAGAATTTCCTTTATTTTGGAAAAGCTGAGGATTTTCTTCAGGACCTGTAAATTCTTGATAAAATGGCTTGCCCAAGGACATGAAGCACTTCATTGGCAGAAGTGAGAATAGTTGTGTGGGAGGGCCACCATTTCTCAGCTTCTTTCCAAAATTATGTAGATGCAATGCCAAGAGAGAGTTTGCAGCTGAGAATCCCAAGCAGAGGGAGCCACCTCCCCACAGAATGAACTTTTCGCCTATGTCCAAGAGACACACTGGGCTTAGAATACACCCCTTTGCTTGATACCCCCTATTGGCTACCTTAGATGGGAAGATGCCTAGCCTGTTGGCTTTTGTGAGACCCATTCATTGTGTAGGTAGATGGGGCACCTATCTCAGGTTTTGGAATCTCACTCATTTTCTAGGTACCTAAAAATTAGGCATGGTGATGCTCAGCATCACAACACCTAAGATTCTTTGTAAAGCTAGCCATCGTGCTTGCCCACAAAAGTCCGTGAGTGTTTTTCCATTAACTCAATGAGTTCTGGGTCATGTCTTGAGAATCCAGCTTAGTCATAAGCATTTTTTTCAGAACTAGTTTGTTTCCTGGACTAAAAAGTAACATGGTGCAAAGCACAACTGTAACGTGGATAATGGCCTAATTATGAAGCCTTTTGCTCCATAAAATTCCCTAATGCAGACTACAAACGATGTGGCCACTGACCTGCATTGAAAGCTCTAGCACTTTAAACAGAATAAATCACAAGATATTTCACTTGTGTTGTACCTTTGATCAACTTTCAGCATTTTATAAACATTAGCAAATTACTTCTCAAACCTTTGTTCCCCTGTACTTGTTAGGTAAATGTTATCTCCAGTTTATAGATGGGGAAATTAAGTAAGGCAGCCTGGTAGGTTTATATCTTCTAAGGCTATGTCTACCCTGCAGGCTTTTTGTGCAAAAACAGTCGTTCTTGCGCAAAAACTTGCGGTGTGTCGACACAGCACGTGCAGTCTTGCGCACATAAATTTACAGTAAGGCGTCAGAACAGAGGGCTTCTTGAGCAAGAGTTATTCGTCTCCCCACAAGGTATAAGCCCTCTTGTGCAAGAGCTCTTGAGCAAGAATGCAGTGTAGACGGGCAACAGGGGTTTCTTGTGCAAGAAACCTCTATGGGTAAAATGGCAGCGTGGATGCACTCTTGCGCAAGAACTGTTTTGTGCAAGAGTCCTTGCGCAAGAAGCCTGCAGTGTAGATGTAACCTAAATGTTTATTTTCAGATTAGGTTCTTCTCTGCTCTCCTCAAAGCCTGAACCTGATTCATGATAGATTATATGGCCTCCTTTGAGCTTCTGGCATCTGTAGCATGCACTCTGTTTCCCTTAACCCTCTGATACTCTTAGCATTTTTTATTTTAGCGAAAAGAGAAGGGGCAATTGCTTCATTTTCTTGCTCCTCCTCATCTTTCACAAATACAAGGTGGTTTTAAGTACTGTACCAAGACTTCTGCCTAAATTGCCTTCCAGATGTTATCTAGGTCACATCCATTCCTAGCCTCCATCATTTCCTCTTAGGCTACATCTACATGGCGGAGCTATTTCGAGGTACTTCTGGCATCCCGAAACAGCTATTCCATGTCTTTTGAGCAAGCCCATTATTTCAAAATATAATGGGCTTGCTATTTCAACATCCCTGTAAACCTTGTTCCATGAGGAGTACGGATGTTTTGGAATAGTACTCTATTTCAAAATTAACTTGAAATAAGCTATGCAATTTGCGTAGCTCAAATTGCATAGCTCATTTCAAGTTATGGGTGCAGTGTAAACACACCCTTACAGACAGAAAATGCATTTGGTATGATGTTCTAGATGTACACAGGGCACTAAAATTGTAGCAGGAAAAACTGACCATGTCAAAAAAAAAAAAAAAAAAAAAAAAGACTCCTTGCTTGCAGTTTGAGCCAGGACCTAGGGATGTTAAAATTAGATTAATCAACTAATTGAATAGTCAATGGATTTTCCAGACTATTCGATTAGTCAATAAGGGCACTCCTGCTTTCAAATATAGCAAGAGCCCTTCCGGTTGTTGCTATATTTCAAAGGTAGAAGTGCTATGCGGCTTTTCACCTTTGAAATGTACAAGAGCCCCTGCTGGGGCTGCTCTTAAGTCCCCTGCTGGCCCCAGGCTCCACTTTGAAATGTACAAGAGCCCCAGCAGGGAATCTTTCTGATAGAAGCAGCAAGAGGAGGGAAGGGAACGACTAGTCCACTAGTGTATTGACTATCCACTAAGCTTTTACATCCCTAACAGGACCCTTGGGATATTTTAGCTCAGTGCTTAGGGTAGTCTCCCACTTAAGGTTATGCCTCCACCTGGATAAAGATAGGAGGGGATTTGAACAGATATCTGCCATTTCACAGGTGAGTCAATGGGAGTCTTTCTGTTGTCTTTAATTGGAGCTGGAAAAGGCCCTTTATGAGTCTTTGTAATCCTACTGAAGTGCCTAGAACAGTTTATAGTCTGTTGCAACTGGTGTGCACCTACTGTGTTTACATCTCATCTAGTTAAATATGGATATTTCTATGGTGAAGCTTGAGAGCTGCTGGAGAAGCCTGCTGGCTGCTGGGCTGATTAGAATTCTATTTGGATCTCTTATTTCCTTCTGCGGAATCTCTTTTCTCTGTTAAATAAAATTAAACATTTTGTTAAGGATATCCAAGTAGATAGCTTGTAATTTCTCGAAACTCCACCACAGCTTCGTGGCCAGAAAAGGGAGCTGTTTTAGCTGTTTAGCAAAACTTCCAGTGGGAGTCACATATACACATTCGCCAGAAAGTGCAAAATTAACATAGATGAACATTGCATTTGGTTTCAGGTTCCTTACAAGGGCATTTTAAAGAGTTCTCAACAACTTCTACAGTATTTATGGCTTCATAATTAGAGATCAAAGCAACACTGTCAATCTGAATAAAAAACAAAACAAAAATCCCCTAGTATTTAAATTATTTTTAAAGTTCCAGTTTTTGATAGTGCTCCCTATGAATCACAGACACATCAAGAAATAAAACAAAAACCTTTCATAGTTTTAGAAGATTTTCTTCTACCCCATAATGATTATATATAAAAAGCAAAGGAAAAACTAACTAAGCTTCCAGTCCTGCAAAAAGAGCTCTTCATGGTTGGATCTTTGAATCTGTGTGGCACTCTGTTCACTTTAGTGGATTTGTTCAGGGTGCATGCACACAGGATTGAGGCATAACTAACTGTAGAGAGGAACAGGGAAACTAAATGTTTATAAAGGCCTGTTAAGCACAGATACACTGGAAATTAGGTACATTTTTCTCCCACTAACTTTTACTTTTAACTATGGTAAAACAAAATTTTTTTAGACAAATGGGATTTTTCAAGTGCAAGAACTCTCTTTTTGTAAGAGTTCCTTATTTGTATTAATAATATGCTTCGTAAGTATGAACATGCTTGTTTGCATTCAGTGATGTGAAAAGGTGGCAGTGCAATTCTTTGAAAGGAAAGTTTTACTTTCTAATTCAGTTTCTAACATTAAGATCCACTATCTCTGCCTTCCAACCCAAAGAAAGGAGAGGATTGATTTTTTTCTTTTGCTTCCTTCAAACAAAGGTCTGTGAAGTAAGCTTCTGAATGAACTGTGAGAGAACTAGATAGCTGCTTCATTTCTGTGAACTGGGACTAGGGCTCAAAAAACCAAAACCTGAAATGCTAGCTAAACTGTCCCTTGGACTGGAAACATACTGTCTTTGTTAAAGCACAACATTAGGAATTGGAAATGCTGGAAACTATGCAAGTACCTTTCTGCATCTGCTTTTCCATCTGCAAAAATAAAAGGGTGGGACAGGCAGTTCATTGTAGTTTGCCAAATGCTTCAAGTGACACACTCTGCTTCCTTCTATCAGAGGTTAGGTATTATCACTCAGTCTCTTGTGCCACAGAGCAATGCAAGTCAGAGGCATAGCCATGGGTGAGCCTATCTTGTCCTGGGCCCAACTGCTGAGAATCCAGGCCCATCCTCTTCTGCTCTGGCTCCAATCGTGCCCCAGAATCTGGCCCACTCCACCCACCCATGCAGCGCTCCAGCTGGGGAATGGAATCGAGATGGGGGGCTTGCCCTGCTCCAGTGCTCCAGCTGTGGATCAGGGCATTGTCCTGCTCCCCCTACCCACCCGGCACTCCTGCTGGGACATGGGGGCTTGCCCTGCTATGCTCACCTGGCAGTTCTGTCAGGGACTGGAGTCAGAGAATTGCTAGCCCCTGTGCCCAATACCTCTTTCTGGCAGAAGTGCTGGATGAGGGAGCAATCCCCAAGCATCAGGAGGAGTGGGGTGTACATTTTTACGGAGTCCTCCATTTTTATAGGAGCCCCTGGACAGAGCATCAGTCCTTCTATTCCTATTCTCAAAGCCAGCTTGAGAAGGGCAAGAGGTGGCCCTTTTGCTCTTGTCCCCCATCATTTCCTACCCACCCAAAGTTGGGGCCCACTTGTGCATCCCATCCTGGCTATGCCACTGGTACAAGTTTATTAATTTGTTCACCACTTCATCAAGGGAAAGTGGATAATACACAAGCCTTTGTAAATCTGAGCACATTTACCAAACATTTCAGGCAAATTCACTGTTAAAATAAACAGTAAAACAGGTTTATTGACTATAAAAATGAAGTTTAAGTGACTGGAAGTGATAGGCAAAAAGTCAAGAGTTAGTTACCAAACGAAAAGAAAATATAAGCACTTGGCCTAAACTGTCCACCCTATTAGATGAGCAATAGCTAGATTAAAAAGTTTTTTCATCCCCCTGCTGCATATCACAGTACACAGATTTCACCCTGGAAACCTGGGCCAGTCTCCTCAGTTGGAGATTTTGGTCTTTGGAGCCCTGGTCTATGCTAGGGAGTTATTTCAAAATAATTCCCCTGATTTCAAAATAACAATCAGAGTGTCCGCTTTTCACGAGGAGTAATGCTTATTTCAAAATAGCTATTTTGAAATAGCAGTAGTGTGGACACTCGACTGCTGCTATTTTGAAATAACTACTCCCCAGAGTCACTCAGAGTAATTACTCCCCAGTGCTTCCTGGAGCTCTAAGTCAAGGTAGCACGTCCACATTAAGGGAGTCTGCGCAGACTAATTTTGAGACTTCCCTGGAATGTGGACACACTATTTTGAAATAAGTTACTTAGCAATAATTTCCTAGGGTAGACATTTCCTGAGGGTCCTTGCTATTTGCAGCATAGGGGGGGAGAGAAGAAAAGATGAAGCATGGGGCCACTGTTTTCTTTTTTAAATCTTAGAGCACATCTTCACTTGCTGTGCTGGAGATGGATGTTCTGATGTTTGATTTAGTGGATCAAGTATAGACCCATAAATTGAATGCTGAGGCCAGCTCCGGCTGGTGTCTGTGCTCCTTGCAGTTGCAAGGAGTAAGGGAAGCCGACGGAAACATTTGCTCCTGTTAGCCTCCCGCAGTGGGGATGGTGACAAGCTCAGCTTAAGGCAGGGCTGGGCAAGAGATGGCCTGGAGGCCAGATCAAACCTGCCTAACACATTTTGATCCAGCCCAGTGACTGCATCTGGCTGCTTTCTATTTATATCCTGCTGCCTGTGCCATCAAATTTCTACGCGGTAGCTCAGGTAGCAGGATCCTATTGAAATGTCTCCCGGTCTCATGATCGTGGTGTTACCCCAGAAGGGGCCAGACCTGTGAGCCCTTTAAATAGCCACAGCAACCACAGTGGCTGCTAGGCAACGTGGTAGCAGTGGGGCCAGGAGCCCTTTTCTGTGGTTTTTAATTCAAAGCCTCCAGCCTCAGACAACTCTGGGGGGAGGCTAGTCCCCAGTCCCACCTCTTCTGCCACAGGCCCTGCCCCTTCAGGAGGTGGAGCTGGCCTGTGACCATGTACCAAAATTCATTAAATGGCCCTCCTGTGAAAATTATGACTCACTCCTGGCTTAAGGTAAACTGACTCCAATACATAATCTGCATAGCTAGAGTTGTGTACCTTAAGTCAACCTTCCAGGGCTAATGTAGACTTGGCCTGAGTCCCAAGTGATTGGAGAACACTAGTGTGGGCATGTCTAGTGGTCATTGCTTATTCCTAAGGTGAAGCAATATGTTGGAGGGTCTCCTGTGGGTGAGTCATTGAACTGTAACTTGTCTCTTGGACAATGGCTGGTGAGATCTTTTTCAGAGCCCTCCCCAGGCATTAGTTATTATCATTATCTCTGGAGAACTAGTATCTGGGTGCTTCCCAAGGAACAGCATATTTTAGTGGCAAATAACATAGTCTCATAACTTCATATGTATTAATGATATACATATCTAGATAGAACAATAAGTTTAGCAGATCATAATCTTTCCCCTGATACCTCCCACAGCCTGCTTTGTATGCAGTATCACAATTATGTATGAATGAGGAATATGGGGGCTACATGATGCTCTGCCAAGGTATAGAATGTCATAGGCTACTTATAGGCAGTTTGAACACGTTGGCCTTTTTTGGTGGCTCCAATCTGATGCCATCTAACTGGGGATCATATATACAAGGCTGAAGAATTTGTTAGAAACCAGTCCTTTACATGCCCCAGTAGAAGTTGGGCTTCAAGGGATATAAATTTGGGAAGGGGGCTGAAATACATTAAACAAATTGTCCCCTGATTTAGCCCTCTCTGGCACATTATTGCTCAGTTATGTGTTGCCTCTTGTGTTTTGTGCTTTATTAATCAGGTGTATATAGAATATATTGTATAAATACCCCAAACAAAGAACATTTAAGAAAATGTCTAAAGTTGTACTGTTAAGCACACATAATCTATGAACCTGAAAAGTTAAGATTGTGCATTCTACATCAGAGGGATACAGGCATCTTAAAATTCACACTTCTCTCAAAAATATACCTAGAATAGTTACAGATAGCACCTAAAACCAGAATAAGTGAAAGAGCAGATAACACAGAATTACTTAAGATAGTTATGTCCAGAGGACACAGGGAAGAATTACAAATGGATCTCAGAAAGCTGGGCAACAAAATGGCTGATGACATTAAATATAGATAAATGCAAAATACAGCTCATTAGAAAACATACTCACAATTATACAAACAAAATTATGGGGTCCAATTAGCTGTTACCACTTAAAGAGATCTTGGAGTCATTGTGGCTAGTTCTTTGAAAACTATGTACAGGAGCAGTCAAAAAGGCTAACAATGTTAAGAACTGTTAGGAAAAGGCTAGATAATAAACAGAAAATATTGTGGTGTCAGTATGTAAACCTGTGGTATGCCTCCATCTTGAATACTGAGTGCAGATCTGATTGCCCAATCTCAAAAAGCTAAATTAGAATTGGGAAATGTACAGAGAAGAAAAACAAAAATGACTATGGGTATGGAACAGCTACCTATGAGGAGGGATTGAAAAGACTGGGATTGTTCATCCTGGAAAAGAGAAGACTGAGCAGAGATACGATAAAAGTCTATAAAATGAGTGGTGCGGAAAAATGCTTAGGTAAGTATTAACACTTTGAATAACAAAAGAATCAGGTGTCATACATTTAAAATAATAGGCATTGAGGTTTTTTTAAAAAAGGAAGTATTTCTTCACACAGTGCTCATTAACATGTGGAACTCATTGCCCTGGGATTAATTGGGTTAAAAAAATAGTTCTATAAATTCATGGAGGATGGGTCTATCTATAGCTTTTAGCCAAGATGGTCAGGGATACAAGCCCACGTGTAACCCATGCGCCTTTTGAGTGAGGTGTACTATCCCATCTAGTGGCACTGAGATCACTTATCAAGAAAATAATGAGTCTGTTCTACAGCCTTAAGTAATAGCTAGCTGGCTTTTAACTCATGTAGTAGAGGCCCATGTACTAATTCTAGAAGGCCCAGTTTCAGTTTTGCCCACAAACAAGCAGAGTCTATTGACATTACACATGGTCTGGATTTCCCTAAACTTATGACTGCTGGAAGCTGGGACTGGATGACAGGAGATGGATCATTAGATAAACTGCCCTGTTCTTTTCATTCCCTCAGAAATATTTGGCATTGACCACTGTCAGAAGACAGGATACTGGGTTATACGGGTCATAGGTCTGACCCAATATGCCTTTTTATGTTCAAGTGAAAAAATAGAGGAAGACCGACCTGTCAATTTCCGCCTCATAAAGCCGTCATCCTTCCTGCTTTTTCTAATGTTGGACCCACTCCCCACATGCTACAATATTTTCCAATATGGTTATTGAGGGATAGTTTTATGAGGAGGAGGAAATGTTGTTTGACGGCCAGTTATTCATTCTGGGTGGAAGTGTTTAGCTTTGATCAGTCACATTTATCTGTCCACATTTCAAGGATTTCCATGGTATTGACATTTCCGCTTGAGGAATTTGAAGAATGTTCAATTATATACAGGCCATGAGACATATTTACTTTTTTTTCACATGCTCTGCCAACTGTTCCCTGCCAAACTTTAAACTGGGCTGCTACAACTCTGGGATTTTTTTGTGTCTATTATACTGAAGTACACACATGTGTGCACACACACACAAAATTAAAGCTCATACCATAGCATTATAACACAGCACTAGAGTTTATCTGGAGGATTATTGTTTGCCTGATTTTAATTTATATAATGTTTTTGTTAATGGCAATACCCATTTAAAATGCTCAATAAAACACTGTAGCAGTAATTTAAATAAAAATTCCAGTCATTTTAGATTTTCCCCTATTATAACAGGTCAGGCTTTTAACAGATGTCTCAATAACTTTGCTATTAGCAGGAATATTTCATGAATTAAAATCAGGCCTCTTTGTCTCTGTCACTCATTGAAATGACCTAGATATTTGGCAGATGGAGAGGACTTGCTTATGCCCTAATGGTGGTGGAGTATAATTTTTTTTTTCAGTTGTGATTTTTGGAAAGAAGAGAAAGATTTAACATAAGTTAACACAGTCTATTTTTTATTAATAACATACTTCTGTTGCCCTTTACAGCAAAACCATTTTAGGCACAACTTTCCTGCTCTGGATAGGAAACATCTCTGTCACTTCTCTTGGGCATCAAACTTCTGTCTTAGTGTAAACCTTTCAATGAAGCAGAGGACAGTTTGTGTGTGCACATGTGTGTGCACGTATGTGTGCACTAATGAAACCAAACAGAAGGTGTAGTTACTTAATTTGCTGAAGCCCAAGATGCTAGCTGAAAGCTACCCTTGAGATCTAAAACCTAACCAAGTTCATCTGGGGTGTAGATTTTTCTGCTTAAGTATTTGCATTCTACTTCTCAGGCGTGAAGAAGGGTTTCAGCATTGTGCAAAGGGTCTGTCTAAAACAAGTTCCTGACTTGCTGTCATGCCAGCGTATGTTACTGTCTTCTTGCAAGTGTCAAAAGGGACTCAGGGAACTGAAAACCTCATTGGCTGTCTTGATGACAGCAAAGCCTAGAATCCCGCTGTGAACACACAAACCTTGGAGAGAGATTTAGTTGTAGATTTGGCCTGCTTAGCTGCTGCAAAATTACTCCCAGGTGTCCTGTGCACCAGCACAAGTAGAAATTACTACTTATTATTTTTAATGTATATTTGATTGGAATGTAACTAATTACACAACAAAGTGAAAAAACCCATGGTATTTGAGAAAGCAAAACTTCCGTCAGCCATAAATCAGATAAAAAACACAATGGACTCCAGTAGAGTTACATCAGGGATACATTTGGCTGATTATGTTTTCTTCAAAAATTAAGGTTCAGATAGTAGATAAGCACTTGCAATTACCATTGACTATACCTAGAGTTGCAGGTACTTAGCATTTCTCTGGATCAGGCCATTTGAAACAATTTCATAAGTACCATGTGATCAGATTAATAATGTTTGTTCCATACATCATAAATATTTGAGATGAGGGGGTTTATAATTAGTTTCAGCTCTTCAGTACCAAGAATTGGGACTCCCTATTGTAAGAGCTCCCAACAAGATAGGCACCTACCATATTTCTATTGGGCCTCATATATTTTTTTATACCTGTGTACCATGCCTTTACGCAAAGGAGCTGAAAAGATGGATATAAGTGTGGCTATAAGGACTTTATCACCCAAGGGAAAATAATGATTGTTGAGATAAAAGCATTAGATCATTGGGTTAGTCATCTTGTTGGGTAGCACTGTTATCTTTTAAATGAGAAAGGAGGCTTTTTTGATTTATTAGATATTTTCCTACAAGTGGGATTAAACACATAATCCCATAGAAAGACATTGGGTATTTATTATTTATGTATCCAAGCAAAAAAACAAAGTAAAACACCACGTACCCTTTTTAAACATTATCTTTTAACTCTTTTCTTCCTCTTAGTCCATCTGCGTGTATTGAGAGAGAAACACTCACATATAAAGGCAATGGGCGAAGTTGTGATACATCCCGTACCCATTAACACTGTCAATTAGCACCACTTATCTTGAAATGTGTCCAAGTTGGAACACATAGGATGTACATAAGGGTTTGGACCAGACAGAAAGATGAGAAGATTATGATATTTGTGCAGGTGGTGACATATTGGTCAATGAGGGGAAGAAAGAAAATGTACAAAGCCCATCTAAAGAGATGCTTTTTTAAAAAAATGTTTTGATTATATGATTATTTTTTTCATAAATACAATTCCCTGAGGACTTATTAATGCTTCAGTAGCATTACAGTGAAGATACCATTCAATCCGCTTTAATAGCTTCCTGGCTTGAACCCCAATACATAATGTTCTTGTAATAGTTTATGGGTGACTGCAGTAAATTGGTAGCGAATGTTTTCCATTTTTTTTGGCTCTTCTTTTCAATCTGCTGGTGGAACATTTTGTTCTTAGAAAATTATAAAGGCAATTGATCTGCTTTGGATGTGTGCTCACCAGTTTTGTGTCATGTAAACATTTTTAAAATGTATTTTTCTACACCATGCTCACAGCTGTTGACCAACTGTAAATAGGTGAAATCAATGAAATGTTATGGAGACCTGAGCAATTGGTTAAAGCTATCTGGACTCCACCTTCCCACCCTGACTAACGTTCAGTGAGCACTGCCAGAAAAGCAGGTTTTTTTCTCCCACTGATGCTTTCATTGTTCAAGTCTGTTCAGACAAAAGTAGAAAATTAGTTTTTGTCCATGATGGAATAAAGTTTCTTCATGCAGGTTCATGCTGAATCCACACAGCTTATTGAAATATTAACAGAACTAGAGGAAAGAGCTTATGAAGATTGGGTCACCTTTGATTTATAGTTAGGGTGGCCAGGTGTCTGGTATTGACCCGGACAATCCGGTATTTTCACCTCCTGTTCGGTAAAAAAACCACCAAAAATGTCGGTATTTTCTGATTTTTTTTTCCCCCTGCCAGGAGGTGAAAATACCAGGCACCTGGCAACCTTACTACACTCAGCAACCCCCCTGCCTGACCCAGCCTCCGAGCCACTCACGGACCCCCTCTTCAGCCCCCTCGAGTCCTCCCTCCTCCCCACTTACCTGGTTCCGCAGGGGCTCTTTTCCCACACAGAGTAAGAAAAGAAGATGGTCACCGGCCAAAAAAAAAAAAAACCCAAAGGCCTTTTTTGTAATTTTTTTTTTTTTTTTTGCTTAATAACTGTTGGGATCCCTTTTTTTTGGCTCAACATTTTTGGTCTCCCTCCCTCCTTTTTTTCCTCAACAGTGTTTTTTTTTTAGGGGGGAGGGTTCGGTATTTTTGGTTAAACCATCTGGCAATCCTATATATAGTAAGATCTGGATCTGAATTTAACTGCAAATATGGATTGAAATTTGGTAGGCTCTGTTATGCAGTAGATCAAACTAAATGATCATAGCACTCATTTCTGGCCTTAGGTCTATGTATTCATATCTCAAATCCATCTTTATAATGATCCAAATCAAAATTCCCAACTCAAATATTGCACTCCCCACAATTGGAATAGTGGTTGGGAATCTGACGCTAGAGCACACCTTTATAGAGGGTTCCTGTCTATATTGGACCAAACCACAACTGGGGATCCAAATGTCCTTGAGTTGTCTCTAAAGAAAGTAAAACTGGTAGAGTGGCAATGAACACTGTCCCTCGTCCTTTTCTTAGCTTACAGTGTGTGGTACAAGTTATATTTCATTTTTTTCAAACTGTGAGCATCCAGGCTTATGTACAATTAAAAAATTAATTTTGTAGATTAGGTTCAAAATGAAAATGGGTAAAATTATCAGAGATAACAAACACATGCAAAGTAAAGAACAGCTAAGTTCCATCCTGTTTTCTTTTAGTCTTCTGTGTGTGCTGAAACATTTGTTTTATATAAAGGTTATATTACAAAAATACTGGACAGGGGAAAAAAGGGGAATCGGAACGAATGTGAATGAAAGTCTGAAAATCTAGTACTAAGTGCAGGTGAAGAGTTGTTCAAAAACATTTTAGCATGGCGACAGAATGTGGAGTCTGCCCAATTAATGTCCAAGTATCCAAAAAGACAGCAGTTGTCATATAAAGCTGTAAAGAGTGGCAGAGGAATCAAAAGCACTGGGAGAATAAATGAAAGAACTAAGCAGATAAGTGAGAAATGATAATGGAAGTTAGAAACAGAGAAGCACAAAATTAATGATTTTTGTATCTGAACTACTTCTAATTGTATTAACACTGTCACTAGCAGAGTGGGATGAAGATTCATCCCCCTGAAAATCTTATCAGTATGTAAAACACATACTATAGACTCCTGGGAGGAGGAGCGTTGTGGAAATAGATGTTTGTGTACAGGGTGAGGGGTGTGTGATTCTGACCTCACGGGATCTCATGCTAACTGCAGTCAATTTTAAATAGATGTTGTAAGTAAGGTTCTAACCTGGTTTCACTGACTACACTGAACTGGCATTTTTATTTTTCCTCATATATCTTATTTAATAAAATCTTGTACCTCCGAAAATTGGCATTCTCTGATCCGGCAACATCTGCGTCCCAGCAGGACTATGGATGCTCCTGGAGCAGAGAGCCAGGGAATCTAAGGGCCAGCCAGGGCAGGGGAAAACAGGGTCAGCAACTCAGCTGGAGGCAGGGCAGGGCTGGGGCCAGAGTCCCTCAGCAGTCCATGTTGGTACGGGGCCAGAGCCCTGTGGCAGCCCCTGGGAACGCAGCACTTGGGCTGGAGCCCCATGCCAGCACGGGGCTGGAGTCCCCTGGCAGTCCCCAGAATTACAGGGAAGAGCCTGGAAGCAGCCCCCTGGAACATGTGGTTGAGACTGGAGCCCTGTGGTAGCTCCTGGGAGTGCAGGGCCAGGCTGGAGCCCCCGCAGCAGGAGCAGGTGCCTGCGATGCCCAAAGAGCGTGCAGAAACTGAGCAAGCAGCCCAGCCAGTTTGGGGGGAAGGCGAGGCAGGGAGTCTGCTGGGGCAGCCTGCTGGTAGCTGGTGATGGGCTTGTGGTTTGGTGGCAGGAGGCGTCCCCTGGTCTAGCAAATTCTCTTGCTTGGGACCTGTCAGGTCCTGACAGTGCTGGACCAGGGAGGTCCTACCTGTACTTGGTTGGGGCTGGAAAGGATTGACTGTTACCCATTGAGGTACATAACATTTTGTGCTTTGTTTTGTTTGTAAATAAAGACAGAGACCTTATAGTTTACTAGTAACAATCCACTAGGCTTCATGTTTCACTCCAGAAATACAAGTGCATTCAACTTCCTATTAAGGATTCTGGGAAGTGTCATCCGATGGGTAATTTCCTGTACTGAAAAGTACCGTAATTAGAACTATCCACTTGAGGACACATAAGACGCTATATATCCATATTACTGCATTAGAGAAAAAACACTTTAGTGATATACAGCTGTTGCTTTAAGCTTCCACTGTGGTAAGGAAGATATATGCAGTGGAAAAATTGTGAAACTGGAGAATTAAACATTTGTAATAATTTTGATCAGAGACATACTTGCATATGTTGGATAAGACAGAACTTGAAGTGGATGACCCACCCAGAATGGTCAAGCCCCTTTCATACAAGAAATGCATTGCATGGTGTGTTTTATTGCTACTGGGAGTTTTATTTTTAAGGAAAAGTTTCATAACTTATACTTTCACAAATAATCACATTTGAGGACAGCTAGTCAGGAAGGTCCCGTGTAGCTGATGTTTTAAAAAATGTTCCACAATATTTAGTTAGATGCCATGAGAGCTGTTTCAGGTCTTGGAAAATGACAGCACAATGGCACATTTAAGGGCACACAGTAAGAAACATTGCAGTTAGCTACACTCAGATTCAGAACAAATTAACAACCCTGATGAGTACATGGCAAATTCTGCTCTTAAATTTTTGGGGAAAGAAGTCTGGGAACAGAGCACCAGAGGAGGAGTATAAAAAGACAAATGGAATAGTCTTATTTGAAATGATAGAAACAAGAAAATCTGGAGATATAATATGCCTTTTAAGTTCATTGTAATCCTTCACTATATAAAGTGCTCTCTTTATGCTATTGTTATCATGTGTTTGATGGAGCACAAAGTAAAGTTGTTATACTTCATTGCAGAGTCTGTCTGTATAAAGGACTGTCTCTGGTACGCTGGCTCTCAGATCAGCTGTTTATATATTTTTTAAATGCTCCCATCTGTTAAATCAAACTTGTTAATATAGGTCTACATGATTCAATAACACTAGTGCTTTAAGTATCCAAATGAAATGTCAGAGTCCAATTGCATATACGGAGTTCAAATGTGGCAGTGTCCTGAATCCACCTCTACTGCTAACAGGCCATTTAATAATCCACATAAGTATCTATAGACATCTAAGTATCTGGCTTGTGAGGGGCAGATGTACAGATGCAGTTACAGCATCAAATCCAGACAGAAGCTTTTCCACCAGGTTATCTCTTCCACATTAAATTGTGGTCTGTTCTTTGGCTTTGTTGCTAGAGCACAATTATGATTTGAGCCTTAAACAGAAATCGGATTTACTGTGGCAAAGCTATGACCCCACTGATATTCCCATTAAAGTCAAAGTCAGGCCATATTTCTGGAAGCAGTATCAGGCCCTCTGTGTACTATAAAAAAGTCTGCCACACCTCTGTACTGCCTCCCAAACTTTGTAGTCTTTTTATTGTCTCACTATATATTTTAGAGAGCATCTGTGTGTACGTTTGTCTGTTTATTCAAGAACTCCTCTAAACTGTAAGACCTAGGTCCACCAAATTTGCTATGCAGCTTTCTCTTACCCTTACTTAAACCAGGGCCAGGGTTTGATGGTGCCTGGAAAATGGGAAGTGCCAGGAATGGGACTATTTCCTATAACATGGAAAGGGAGAGGGCAGAGAGAGTAGGACATGAAAGGGAGGGCCACAAAGAGAGGAGGAATACGACACTGAGAGTAGCCACTGGGGGCAGCTGCAGCAGCAAGAGAATGACCGGCAGCGCTCAGGCTCTGCCATCTTGCCTACCAGCACACTGGTAAGGAACTCCCCAACCTGGACCCTACCTCTTCCCTTGTCTGTGTGGAGCCTGCAGGCCATGGGAATGGGTGCTGGTGGGAAGGACAGCCACCTCATGGAGAACTTGCAGGTCACAGGGAAGGGGGGCTGCGAGAGGAGGGGGCAGCCCTCAGAGCCTGGCCCCTCCACAGACAGCCTGTAGGCCACAGGGTGGGGTGCTGGAGGGTGGGTAGTTGGAGGGGGGGAACTGCCAGAGCCTTTCCCCCACAACAGCCCCAAGCTGCGGGGGAAGGCTGCAAGAGGCTGGGGGCAACCCCCGGAGCCTTGCCCCCTCCCCCTGACTGCATGCAGGCCATGGGTGAAGCCGCTGGAATGGGGGGGCAGCCTCCAGAGTCTGGTCCTGGCCAGATAGCCTGCAGGCCACGGGATAGGCCAACTGAGGGTGGGACTCCTGGCCGGGGAGCACTGACCTGGCTCCTTACAAGGAGTCACCACCTTAGCAGTGCCACCCTCGCCACCTCAGGCAGCCCCGATAAGCTCCCCCCTCCTCGCCTCCTAGGCTTTGTGATTCTGGCAATGACAGAGGGTTAACTGTAGGTTTTGTATATTGCCTTTCTTGTTTCAGCTCTTTCGTAACTGTGTTTTTTTTTAATTTACATTGTATTGTGAGAAGAAACCCTTATCTTCTGCTGTGTTTTCTCTGCCATTCAAATTTTGCATCAATACAAAAGGTTTGTTCCTGTCTTGGTGCTCAGTGTTTTGGCCATATTCATTATGAATCGTATCTGGAGTACTCAAATTGCAAAATATATATGAAATATCATTTCTTTAAATATCTTTCTTTATTGATAGCTGATTATTAAGGACTTTTTTCCAGTAAGTAGAGGCCCAATCCATATACAAAAGTATATTCAATTAAGCTTCATGCATGTAATCTTGCATTGATTTTTATTCCTAATATATAGTGTAAGGCATGCTCTACACTAAAGAGGAAAGTTGACTTAAGATATGCAACTCCAGCTATGTTAATTATGTAGCTGAAGTCAAAGTATCTTAAATCATGCTTTCAGGACATCCACACAGCCGGAGGTTGATGGAAGCAAATGCTCCCATCGACTTCCCTTACACTAGACCAGTGTTCCCTCTAAACTGTGCCACAGCATAGCTTCACAGGTGATTAATCAGCCGTGCCCAGTCAGAGGCTCAGGGCTCCATGCACTTAGCTGACTGACTGGGCAGGGCTGATTAATCACCTGTGAAGCAGTGCTGCCCCCGCATCTTAGAGGGAACACCACTAACCTGCTAATTTTAACTCCAGAAGACTGACTCTAGCTGCAACAATCTTCCGTGTAGTATAAACATGACCTAAGTGTAACTATTTGAACTGGTAGGTACGCTACAGTAATTTAAAATACAACAATAATTAATCCAATTACAAAGAGGCACAGGAAACTCAAAGGAAATGGGCACGTAAGATCATAAAGAAGGATAATAATCCTACAATAATAAAAAGTAACCACAGTCAGTAATTATCATAATCATCATCTCAGCTACCTGCCTTCATCCAATCCCATTATCCATCTTTAACTCCCCATCTACTTGAAATCCTGACAGAAAAGATGGATTTGCAGGATATCTGGAAAGTTAAAAATCTGGCATTTGTCAGTGTGAGCAAAGCAAGTTCAAGAGTTGAGGCCCCTTTCCAATGAACATCCTGCCATCATCACCTTCTTATTTAAATTAATGGGGCTTCACTGCCCTGGAATTGCTGTGTTATCACACTGAGAGGAATATGCATGTTTGGAGGGAGTCTCCTGAATAGCAGGATCCAAAACATTTAGGGCTTTATACATCAAACCCCCAATGGTTGAAATTGTTCATAAAGATGGTGATTTTAGGGACTTAATGATCATCTTCATGCATAAATACTGGATGTACGATTGCAGTCATGCTATTGCTCACAAAAATGGGGGTTTGCAATTGTGCATGCAAGAGGGCCTTTAAAAATACAGGAATTGGTATGATAAAAAAGTGGCCCAAAATGTCCTGCACTCAGGAACAGCAACTTAATGGTCCAAGCGCAGGACTGGGAGTTAGGACGTCTAATTTCAGTTCCTCATTCTATCCCTGTGTCATTTAATCTCGGTCTGATTTTCCCCATTTGTAAAATAAGAGTAGTGCCAGCCTAATAAAAGTGCTTTGAGACCCTGTGATGGCAGGTGATGGAGTTATGTATTCTTCTTACATTATCATCAACTGGCTTCTCTTTTGCCTTTATTTGTCAGATATCCAGCACTTAAAAAAATGCTTTGTGTGTTTAAAACTGAAATTTTACATAAAAAGTCTCTCTCTTAACCCCTCCCCCACTCCACACACACAAATTCCTTGTTCTTTGGTAGCATAACCTGATTTTATAATAATTGATAAGTAAACATTCAAGCAATTATCTCTGGTACATGCTGTAATTCACGTTTTAAAAATTGCCTAATACAGATTCCTCTGTTAAAAAAAGAGCTGTTTGGTTGTATCAGGGGCATTCTGTACATCTAAAGAATCTGCCATTTGAAAGAGATTGTTTAACCTTTGCTCCAAGCTAAATAATAGATGTTATTCTCAGATAAACACTACATGGTCTGTAGCCTTCTATGAAGTAATGTTTTATTTTGTTTGAATGCCTAACTCTCACTTTGCACGTCCTGAAAACAAAAGAAAAGGAAAAAATGAAACATTTAATGTTGTTGTATAAGTTAAGAATTAAATAAAGTTAATATTTAAATAACTTGGCAATTATAAGCAAAAGGTAGAAAGTTCAGAGTTTAAGATGTTCTCCTCCTTCCCTTAAAAACTAACAGTTAAGTTAGAAAAATTCCTAAGAATGACACTATCCACATTTCTCTGTGTATTCCTGAATTGGTTAGTTCACTGTGTTATGGGGCTAGATGCAGACATCACTTGGACAAAACTAATGTAACTCTTCTGCCAGGTGGAGCCAGCAACAGCCAGGGCTGGGTTCAGTATCTTTGGGTTCCTCTATCCCTCCAATGTAGAGCTGGTTCGAGCTGGCCCAGAGCAACCTGGGAAATTCACACACCACTCAAGCGTGCCGCTGAGGGGCAGTATTTCCCCACTTGCAAGCATAGAGTCTCAGTGTAGAAAAGAAATTGTTAATAAAAGGGAGGGAAGTAACTTGGCATTAATTTGGGGGAAACACTAAAAACAAGGTTCATAAACATGAACCATGAGTTAAAGTCCCACCCCAAGTAGGTTGGGTGGTATCCTTTTCCTCTCAGGTGCTTAAGTCTAATCCGCTACACATGCCCAACCTTTCTCAGCACCCCACTCACAGATTCTGCCCTTATATCATTGCAGACCCAAAGTTCAGAGGTGCATCTGCAGAGTTCACCTCCCAATGTGGGTGGGGATAGGTAGAGAGGACTTTTACTCACTCAGATGGTCACTTGCCATCCACCTGTTCACTGCTCTCTACTTCTGCCATGCTACCACCCTGCTGTCCACTTGTCATATCTCTCTGCTGCCTCCCTCTTATCATATATATCCACCACTGCCCTGCTGGCTATCAGTCGCCATCGGCTGCCATTCACTTCTTGGCTCTAACCTCTGCCTAACAGTGTCAAGTGATTTCAGCTCCCAGTAATTTCAACTCTTTCCAAACAAGGTAGGAAAAAATACAGCTCCAATGCAATTTACATAAGAAAGAGGCTTTTAATGATTCCTATTTAGCTCTGTTCTTTGAACAGTATGTGGGGAGGTGGGATGGGATGGGGGGGAGAATAGGTCAAATTGACCCCAAATGCCAGGAGAGGGCATGTAGCCCTCTGAAAGATGAACCCGGGCTTAGCAAGGTTCTCTCTGGTAAATATGAGCCCTTTCCTTTGGAAGAATTTAGTACAGGTCTGCTTTTCTTTATTCCCATAAAATTGCAACTATATTTCAGCTACCCTGCGTTTAGCCCAAACATAACTGGTGTTGGGTTGAGCAAAATACCACTCCATCTGCTGAGTATCTAACAAATTTAAGTAAAGTAGGAGCAAACTGTATTTACATAGACATACCCAGGGTCTCTTCCCTCTTCCAGCTAGCTGAAAGGGAAATATTCCTTCAGATCCTGCTTACACTATTAGAATGTGAGCTGCTCACATTCATTTTTTTGTCATTGTTTGTAACTACCAAGATGTAAACCAGATAAAGGAGTGGTGGGAGAAGATGATTTTGAGGATCTGGTACACTTGCCACATAACCAGAACCTATAATGTTTGCTGGTATTTTAAGCACTATAGAAAATTACCACTGACAAATTGGTAACTGAAGTGGGAAGTATTAGGAGGTTAATGTATGAAAGAGTTCGTGTTCGATTAGAGCACATCATGCACTTAGGTAAATTCTGGTCTCATAATCTCAACCTGAATTAATGAACTGTGCCCAAGGAAGAATGGGAGGAAAATTCTGTTCTACTTGATAGGCACAACAATAGAAATGTAATTATTTCTGGGCCCCGGCACATGCTATTTGTTCGGACTCCTCCCCCTTTTTTCTGGAGGTGTTTATAAAGCCTTTTTGATGGATCCCCCAATCTTGAGTACCCACTACAAATGTCCTCTGTCCTAGGCTGGCAACAGATTTCACTGGACCCTGGGTAGGGTTGCAGTGCTTGGCTCCAGCCCCTCCAGAAGGGATAGGGCTTTTGCGGAAAGGGCGGGGTTGGGAGCTAGCTTGTCCCACTCAACCAGGGATGGCCAACCAGTTAGAGACAAAGAGCCAAAATAGTGGTGAGTAGAGTGTGAAGAGTCACGTATTATATATTTATTTTTATATCTATCTATAGAAAGATAGATAGATAGAGTACATAAAATGTAGTATAGTAATTCCTCACTTAACACGTGCCCGCTTAACACGTTTTTGTGATAGCACAATTTTTTTTTTTAGGGAACATTTTTTGAACAACACGACCGTCCCCGCAATAACACGATGCTGTGCGGGGCTTCCCCTGCCTCCCTGTAAAAGCGGCAGAGGTTTGCCACTCGCCGCACTGTTCCATGGCGACCTCATCTGGCCGGATGCCTCACTCCCTCTCCTCCACCCCCCACTTGCAGCTAGCCGATCACTGGCAGCTGTGCGGGGCTTCCCCTGCCTCCTTGCAAAGTGGTAGAGGTTCGCTGCTCACTGCGTTGTTCCCCGGCGACCCCTCCTCACCGGACGCAAGGAGGCCGGCTACAACGGGGGACAGAGGAGAGGGAGCGAGGCATCTGGCCAGAGGAGGTTGCTGGGGAACAGTGCCCCTCCCCTCCTCCAAGCCAGGCATTCCCAGACCCCGCTACTCTAACCCAATGCCCTCCCACTCCCCCAGGCCAGGCACCCCCCTGCTCTAACCCAATCCTCCCCCCCCTTCCCCAGAGCCAAGCACAACCCCCCACTCTAACCCAGTACTGCTCCCCTCCCCCAGAGCCCCCTGACTCCCCCTGCTCTAAGCCAATCTCCCTGCCCTCCACCAGAACCCCCTCCCCTAGCTCTAACCTAATGCCTGGGTCCTGGAGCCACCGCTGCTGCCACACAATTCTCCCTCCAGGTACTGGGGCGAGTGTGCTGAGCGTCCGGCCATGAGCACACGCTGGGACACCTTGCACAGAGCAGCCGGCCTGAACAGTCCGGGTGTGTGGCTCAGAAGCAGCAGGAGCCACATTTTTGTAATCAAAGAGGCACATGTGGCTCAAGAGCCGCAGGTTGGCCACCCCTGCTACTCAACCCTCAGCCCTGCCTGAGGCTCTGGCTGCAATATAAAGGGCCCAGAGTTCCAGATGCTGCTGACAGAAACCCTGGTTCCTTTTACATTTCTGGGTCCTGGGGTAACCGCTCTCTTTGCCCCCTCCCCTTGGTGATCCTGCGTCCTTCTCTTCCTCCCTTCTCCCTCCCTTGTCACCCTTGTAGGTTCATATATGGCACATACCACATTAGTAACGGAGGGTATGTCTACAGTACAGTGTTATTTTGAAATCTCTTATTTCGAAATAATTATTTTGAAATGGCTTATTTCAAAATAATGCATCTACACACAAAATGCATTTCGAAATAGTGCATCCACACTGCGTGGACTCTGAATCGCATTTAAGGCTGGCTGGAACTGGTTCCAGCAGGGCGCCAGGTCAGGACTTACTGTGTGGGGCTGCTGCCTGAGGCTATCTGAGGTGTGTGCTTAAAGGGACGCCCCCCCTCCCCCGGACAGCCAGTTCTCATGTTTTCCTGCTTGCTTGTCTACCTTGATGAAGGACAGCAAAGTATTTTGTCTCTGCGTGCTTTGGTTGCCCTCACGTGGGACACCTCAGCACTCAGCAACATGGAGCCAGAGCTGCTCCTGGGTACTCTGGTGCTTCTCTTGGATGCGTTGCTGTGAGCCTGGCTGCACTTTCTGCAGGCTGCCATCCGGGAGGTCCATTGGGGGGCTGTCAGTATCCAGGGGGCCCTGTGGGAGAGCTTCCACCCTGAGGAGCACTAAGAGCCTCCCTGGTCTGCCCCACTGGGAGTTGTGCCTCATTCCTTCCTCACGTCCTTCCACTTACCCCTCCCTAACCTCTGTTCCTGATGTCAAATAAAATATACGTATTTTCATGAACACAAACTCTCTTTATTTAACAAAACTGGGAAGGAGGGAATGAAACTCTGGTGAGACTGGGGAAAGGAGGCGGAAGAGAAGAGAGGGTGGGAGAGGGGAGAGGGAAACCTAGGAGGAGGAAGCTGGAAGGGGGAAGCAAGGGGAAGAAGGTGGAGCAGAAGCTCAGAGCTTAGTATTGGGGGTCTCGCTGGACCAACTTGATTGTCATGCAAACCTGCTTCTGGGTTTGCATGTGGCCTTTGGTGGCCAGGCTGGCAGCTATCCTGCCATAGACGGCTGCATTCTTCCATCTAGTGCGGAGATCTTGGATGTTGGGGGCATCCCCCCCAAACCTGAATAAGGTCCATGATCTGCATGCTGGACCAGGAAGGCGCCCACCTTCTCTGGGCTCTGGCAGGCTCCTGGGAGCTAGCAGACTGATCCTGGGGAGTGGAGGAGGGCTGGCTGCCAGTGGCTTGCTGGCTCATGTTTTGGGGTCACTGGGTCAGAGGCAGTGACTGCTGGCTCTGGGTGGCAGGCTTGGAGCTGGCATAGGCACTGTGGCCAGAGTCTACCCCTTTAAGGGCTCTGAGGGTGGGGAAGAGAAGTGTTCTTGGTTGAGGCTGCTCGAGTGGCCACCAGGGCACCCTGGGAAGGCTGGAGGCCCCCCATTTCGAAATGTGTCCACACAGCACTTATTTCAAAATAGCTATTTTGAATTTGGCGTTCTTCCTCATAGAATGAGGTTTACCAAATTCAAAATAAGTGCTCTGCTATTTTGAATTTATTTCAAAATAGCGGTTTGGCTGTGTAGACGGTAGGAAAGTTGTTTCGAAATAGGGGCTGTTATTTCTAAATAACTTTGTTGTGTAGACATACCCCGAGTGCCTTCCAGTAGTGCATTAAGCAAAGTGACTAACACTTGTGTTTTTGTTCTGTCACCATCTCTACAGTGAGGAGACAGATGTGCAGTAGAGAGTCAGGTTTTGGTAGGGTTATCGATTCATTTTTTAAAAACAGTTGTTACTCTGTATTTATATTAAACAGTGCACAGTCAAACAAGTCTGTCTTGCACTTAAAGTGAAAGATGGTGAGGATTTTGATGGCATTTAGTTCATTCCACAGTATCAGACTGGCCCCAGGGAAGTTCCATCTCCAATAGACAAGCTTCAGCCTTATTTTAGAGAGTTACATTGTGCCAAAGGAGTGTGGTTAGACTCCTCCCGCCTTAAGCAAAGGAGCAGAGATGGAGGATGTCTTTAACTACTGCCCTAGTCTCTGATGCTTTTCCATTGTAACATGAACAACACTATGAACCATGGTTTGGGAATCCCTGGCATATGACTTTGACCATAAACAGAGAGACATGATATAGGGAAGAATCATGTGAGTTGGAGACCGATGTTTCTAGCATCTGGCTCAACACTAATTACTAGGGTTATGATGAGTACATAAGCTTCAGGTTAATACAGTACACTTCACTGCTGTATTCTAAATCAGGTCCTAAATGCTTTCTGCATGTTTCTAACTGGTGATTTTTGCCAGTAACTGAGCAAAGGAGAAAATTGCACTCAAAATTTAGCACTTCAGGATTCATTTGTTCATGTTTGAAAGGACAAATTAATCCCTTTTAGGACTGAGGGCTTGTCTTCACTTAACCTGAGACTGACACTCTGGAGATTGAGCTCCTGGGGTTCAATTTAGCAGATCTATTTAGTACCTGCTAAATCAACTGCTGATGGTGCCCCCTTCAACATGCTACTCCACTGGATAGTGAGGGGTCAGGGAAGTCATCGGGAGAGTTTCTCCCATTGACCTCTTGTAGTCGGGGCGCCGTAGAAATGTGACGGGACTTATTTCAACTCCAGCTACGCTTTTCATATCTGAGGTCAACTTTCTCTGGTAGTGTAGACCTAGTCTCAGAAGGTGACTAACTGAAAGCACCAGTATCTCGTAATGTGGCTTCATCATAACCTGTGTTTTTAAGGCAAATCTTTCTCATGAAGTATGTGGCAAGAGCACCAACATGTATTATGCAGCAGTATATACTTAGAATGGAATCTGCTGGAGTAACTCATTCTCTTGTTGACATGTTGGTATCTTTTATGCATGTTGTCCTGTTTAGTAAAAGGAGAGCATCTTCAGTTTAAGTTAATCTTCTTTGGAGGGGCAGTTTGAAATGTTACTTTCATGATGAGTTCGGCCCTTTCATCCTCTATTGTGCAGTTTAATACCATAATTTTCTCCCCTTGCAAGTCTATGTGAGAGTCAAGAATTTTCTGAACCCTGCAGATGCCTGATCTTTGTATTCCTACATACAATAAGACAAAATATTTCCCATTATTCTGAAAAGAGATTTCAGCCACAGGCTGGTACCTTTTAACAACAATTTCCAGGAAATTTCTTTGTTGAATATTAAAATTTCAAGGCAACATCTGGTAGCTGATTTTTATAGATTTTCTTTGGACATTTTGTTTTGCTATGAATTGTTCTTGCATTTTTCATTTTATATTGGGAATGAATATCAAGGGCTGAACTATATTGGGGTCTGGTAACAGAGTGGCCCTCACCTCTTGCACACATCACCCTCTACCTTTGTGTATGTGCCTGCACTCTCTATCAGCCTTTTCAGCTACTCAGGCCCACCTTTAATAGGGGCCCATCTTGGTGCTCTCTTATCTAGTGTCTCTCATTCTGTTTCTCTACTCGGAGAAGGTGGTGCCTCCAGGGCTTCCCCTTCATGAGACAACTCAGGGCTTTATCACAGTTCATTAGGCTCAAGCTCTCCACATTAAGATTGTTTCTGACCCAGAAAGAGTGGTACCTCCAGTGCTTGCCCTCCTGGATACAGCTTCCTTAGCCAGCCATCCTCACAGTCTGCACTGCTTGAGCTCTGCCATCTACTACTGTTGCTCTCTTTTGAAGCTCCCTTTGTAGGCCTTCCTAGCACCTGATTGTCTGGTTCCTCAAAAGCCACTCTAGTCTCCTGAAGGACTTAAGTATGGTTCTTCTTTGGGAAAGGGTGGGGCAGGGCCACCCTGTCACAATCCCCTTTGTGGTTAGTGCTGTACAAACCTGGCGTGCCTGTCTCCAAAGTGCTTGCAGTCTTAGGGTACGTCTACACTGCATGCTTATTTTGAAATAAGCTATTCTGGAAGAAATACTCCGAAATAACTTATTTCAAAATAGCACGTTTATACTGCAGGGGAAACCTCAAAATTAGTCCAAGGTAGGTTTCCCTAATGTGGATGTGCTATCTCTATTTAGAGCCACTGGGAAGTAATTACTTTGAATGGCACTGAGGAGCAAATCTCACTGAGGAGTTATTTCAAAATACTGTAGCAGCAGTGGAATGTCCACACTACTGCTGTTCCAAAATATTTATTTCACAATAGGCATTATTCCTCGTGGAATGAGGTTTACAGAAGTCAGAATAAGCCGTTATGTCAAATGTATTTCGAAATAACGGAATTGCTGTATAGACGCTCTCATTTGTTATTTCGGAATAACAGACATTATTCTGAAATAATGCTGCTGTGTAGATGCATCTTAAGAGACTATTCCGGGGGTGAAGAGTGGGTGGAGGCTGAAATTTATTTTGCCTCAGTCAGCATAAAGATTTGTATGTTGGGATCAGATGAAGTAGCGCTAGATGTCTGATGTTTATCTGATAGAAGTTAGTGTTCATAATCTCACCACTGATTGCTGTTGTACTGCTATCTCAGGCAAGTCTCTTAATTTCTCTGTGCTTGTTTCCAGATTTGTAAAATGGGATAATACATGCCTGCTTCTATAGGTGTCTTGTGAGGCTTCAGTCAACCTTAAAGGTGCTTTGAGATCTGTGGTGAAAGTCTTTATATAAATGTAAAATATTAGGTTTAGAAATGTAAACTGATTTTGACAGAGTTTTATAACAGGAATTCCTGTTTGTATTATATTTTAGAAGAAAGGACAATCCTTGTTAAGGAGCTGAACTGGAACTCAGGAAATATAAGGCCAGATTTGCACTTACTACATTGGCACAGCTGTGCCACAGGAGTGCTTAAGTGAAAAAGGGAGAACTTCTTTCATTGGCATAATTAGCTACTAGCTCTAAGGAAGGTCAATTATGTTGACAGGACAGGATTCCTATTGATGCAGCATGTCAATGTTGCTCAGAGGGTAGGGATTATTCACACTCCTAAGCAACACAATTTTATTTATTTAGGTCTGTATTGTAGAGCTGGTGTAAATTCAAATTTCCATTCTGCCATAACCTTTCTATGTGGCCTTGATCAAGCAAAGTACTCTCTTTGCCTCCATTTCCCATCTAGAAGTGTTATTGGAGCTCCTTTTCTCTCATTATATGACTCTCCAACCTGTTTAGGGGAGGACATTTGGGGGACTATCTGCCTCTATGTATTTGTGCAGTGCCTAGTATACCGTAGTCCTGAGCTCATTAGGGCCTCACATGCTACTGAAATACAAATAATTAATAACTATAATAATATATATTCTGAAAATATAGTAGAACCTTATACAGTTCAGGAACCTTATAAATCAGTGAAATCATTATATATATCGTTGGAAGAAAATATAAACATTTTGAAACACAAAATGTAGAAATAAGACAACAATACAAAAAACCCAGGAGATCTCAAATTCATTTTTTGTGGCTATTCCCCAAGAAAATAGACTTTTTATGTAAGCAAATACTTACACTAACAAGTTGTTAATTAAAAATAATGTTATTATATTGACTAGAATGGGCTAATCATACTTCATATGAATTCATTGACTTTAGTAGTATCGCCCTAGAAAGGTGACTTGATGCAATAAAATCTCCATTGCACTGCTGAGTGCTGAGAAGGAATCTTAACCTGAAAAGGTAAATCCTCTTGTTGGGTTATATCCTTTAAGCTAGAATCTATATACACTTTGTGACTTTGGTTCAACAAAGTATGGGACATTCTTGCCATGAAGAAATTTACTAGCTTGCAACATAATAAAAATAAGCGATATTTCACTATTTGGGCACACTTCATTGACGTCTTTGAATTGAATTATGGTATTAATAAACCAGTCATCCCAATGTCCTTAAAACTACGTGTTAAAATTCTAAATAGCCTACTGACCTGATTGTCCAGGAATTGATCTTGTCTAATATAAAACAATTAATGTTCATGTAAAAATAACAATATATTACATTAGGTTTGTGTTTATTCTTGATACTTAGTTTGTGTGTATTGATTTCTACTCTTTCATTATATTAAAAAATAAGTATATAATACTTATGTATATGGTTGGAGGAAAATATACAAATTTTGAAACACTGTTACAGAGAATTAATTAAAAAAGAGAAAGGAAGAGGAACAACTTTAACCATGTGAACATTTATTTCTGAGTTAGGTGTCACTGAATATTCAAAATTTACTGTGCAAGGACCTATACCTACCTTAAGAGAAACCCACTGCAGTGGATCAGTGACAGCAAAGTGGCAAACATGAATTTTTAATGGATTCCTCCGTATATAAGTGGAAAAATATTTATTTTCAGATAGGTTTTGTAGACTTTTTCCTAGAGGAAATCTTAACAGAAATCTTTTATTGTAATTTTAGTATATGCCATTTAAATGATATATGCGTGTGGAAGTGATGGAATATTTTTGAAAAAAATCAGTGAAGTACTAGGGGAAGAAAAGGAACGTGAAATTCTGTTTTTGTATGTGTGTCTCTCTTAATTAAAAAATGGTTTGCATGTCACTTGACAAACATCTACTGCATAACCAAGAAAAGCTTTGGGACTGAGATTTGTCAGGAATTGTAATAAACAATTAGATTCCTTTTTTTAAAATGGTACAAAAATATCTCACCATGAAAAAAAAGACGTTGTTGCTGTGATCATCCAGTTTTTCCAGAAGACAAGTCTGTTGTTTGCTAAAGCTTCAACTTCTAGCTGAGCTGAACAGCTCATTGTAAAAGGATTTGTAAGTCTGTTGACAAGTTATGGCTTTTGAAATATAAAAATCCACAGCATCGTGGGTGCTAGTAAGAACTTCTCGATGGATGACATCTACTTTCTTAACTGGGATTCTTTGGGTTTCAGAACCAAGACAAGAGGCATCTCAGCTGAGAATTTTACTGAGATTGTCTTTCTCTCACAATGAATATTCACCTACATTAAGGGAATTTCAGAAAAACGAGTGTCTATAGAGGGGTGTGACTGAGGCACTTGATAGAGACCTCAGGGTATTTTTCCAGCTTCAGAAAATAATCACTTAGTGTACCCTGTTCAAATAAAAAGTGGGTAGTAGAAGGAGTCACCCACAATGGCTCAACTTCTAAATCCCGATACATGGCCAAATCTGTTCCTAGTGTAAACCCATATATTAGAGAAATCATGTCAGGAATGAATTTGTCCCATTGAGTTCAGTCCCTAGTGAGAGTGAACTAATTTCAGAATGTCCTTGTCCCTATGGACCTCGGAGTTGTCTGGTTAGTTTGTATCTAAGGGTGTGTCTAGACTACTGAGTTTTGTCGACAAAAGTGGAGTTTTGTCAACAAAACTATACCAGCGTCTACACTACCGCTGAGTTCTGTCGACATAACGTCGACAGAACTCAGCAGTTTTGTTGACGTTGGTAAACCTCATTTTACGAGGCATAATACCTTCTGTCAACAGAGTTCTGTCGACAGAAGGTGTTATTGCCTGTAGGGTTGCGTCTAGACTACAGGGTTTTGTCAACAAAGCAACTTGCTTTGTCGACAGAACTGAATGTGTCTAGACGCTCTATGTCGACAGAAGTTTTGTCGACAGATACTGTCGACAAAACTTCTGTCGACAAAACCCTGTAGTCTAGAAGTACCCCAATTCAAGCATATTTTTTAGTCCAAGGAGAATGGACATAATATATTTTTCTCATAATAAAGACAAATATTTTGTGGCCATTTTTGAACAGCTTTACAGCCATAAAGGTTGGGAGTAGATGGTTAGAATTTGGCATGGTTCTCACCAAAGTGTTTTTTGAAGTTTGGGGAAGTTTGGTTTTGATTTGGCTGAGTTCTAACCCTTTTGAAATGTCATGCTTCTCATTCATGCACAAGACATTTTAAATTTTTTTCCAGCTAAGCTTACTTGTTTACACTAATGAAGGTTTCATTACACATGTGCCTGTGGCTACCTTATGTGCTTGGAAAAAAAGTCAGCTGACAGCGCTTATGGCTTGGTCAGGGGCCTCCATTCATCTCAGTTTTCTGAGATACAAAAAGGTTATGAAATTCTTTGTATCTGCAATTAGGAAATATACTTTGTCCCTTTCCCAATAAGATATCACAAAAGATTTGGAGGATAGGATTTGAGGTTGAAAGATTTTTATTTTTTAAAAAGGTAATGTTAAAGTTGACTATATAACCTTAACTCTGTCCGCTTGAGCCTATGCAGTAAAACATGGTCCATAACTAATAGTTATATATTACAGATATTTGAGAAATGGTATTTATTATCATTATTTTCTGGAGTCTTAGGTATATGTGTGGCAAATTGTATTACTCTGTGGGTATCAAACAACTTAATTTATATGAAAAGTATACTGTAAACTTTGCTTATATAGCATATTAACCCTAAGTATAAAGTGACAATACAATTTTGCTAGTGTATGTAGGCCTCCTAAAATAGCAGCTAAGTTACCTCTGTAATTAACCAACTCATCCCCTGAATTGCACCTAAGGAAGGCTGTGGTTGGAATGAAAATGTATAGTGCATGGGTATTGGCTAAATTATTAAAATACAGAGAAAGAAGAAACTGCATCATATAATAAGTGTGAGGCAATAAAATCATGCTGGATCCTAATAACAATTAAATAAGTAGAGAGGGATTAAAATGTTTAAAAATACATGTGTCTAAATGTGGTAAAATGTTATTTAAGAAGTAGTATGTGATTGTATTATTAAAGATTTATGATGAAGTTTATGCACAAGGAGAGGCAGTTGAGATTTAAGGGCAAATGTTTGCATGATTTACTGTGTAACTTTGGTTTGTATGCTTATGTTTTTTATTGAACCTAAGACAAGAAGGAGGTGTCATGTGATCTCTTCCATTGAAATGGTGGCTGGGAAAAGCCTCCTGCCAGTCGGGAGCACGTTTGTTGAAGTACAATAATTTAGCTTTTTACAATGACCTGGACTCATCTGTAATGACAACCAGATGTGTAATGGTGTGTTCTGCTAGATGGGAGAAAAATTGCTTTGAGATTTGAACACAGAAGAGCTCAAAGGTCACATCGTGTCCTCAACAATCATTGCCCTGTCATATTTTCTGGAATTATGTTGTTCTCCACCTCATCCCATATGCTCTCCCAACATATCAGTACAGGCAGTCCCCGGGTTACGTACAAGATAGGGACCCGTTAGTAAGTGCGGATCCCACATAAGTCGGATCCACGTAACTCGGGACTGCCTGTATACTGTATTCCATCACATCAGGCAGTGAAAGACTTGAAGATCTACCAAGTAGTCCTTATGCACTAGGAAGAATAATGAAACAGGAGGAACCTCACTGCAGAGACTGCTGGAGGTCTGTCCTAGGAGATTGCCTGATTAGATCCTGAGGGATATATGATGTTGACTTTTTTTGCTTAAAGACACACACAAGAAATTTCTTGCAGTGAGCTTAAGAACAAGAATGGCTTATCAGTAGAAGCTGAAGCTGAACCAAGGTATAGTAGATATGACTCGATTTATAGTAATCAGATAAGTAAGCACTGACATGGCAGAAAGAGCTACTTTGTTCTAATATTGAACAAGAAACTTTACTAGAAAAAAGAAAACAGTCTTTCTCTGCTTCACTTGTAGAACTTCTGTTTGGAACCTTCCCTTTCTCTCCCTCCTTCTGGGATTCCTGCTGCAGACTTAAAGATACAGTGCATACATATCCTCAAAGGAAACATGTTTTCATTCAGAGTTACTAGGCCAGAGCAAAGAGCTAATTCACTTGCAAACTCCTGACTGCAACATGACTTTTTATGTCCATGCTCCATAGAAGTACTACTTGGAGGGTGACAGCATGGGGTTAACAAGAGGCCTGCATTCCTTCTAAAAATGCTGCATAGAGAAACTGTTTTGTGTCCTTAAAGAATGCACATATTTCATGCTCTAAAAGTCTGAGGTTTGTAGTTAAAAAAGATTTAAATAAATAATTCAGTTGTGTTGTGTTTACCTGTTAATAATTAAGCATGTAAGACTGTGTATTTCTTATAGATGTGCTGGCTTTGTTTTATTTTTATTTGGTTCATGTGGGCTGATTTGTAAGTTAAGGAAGCTTCTGCCTAGACTGAGAGAGCAAAAAAAAAAAAAAAAAAAAAAAGGCTACACAAAGCCACACTATAAACCAATATGTGTGGGAAACATGCTGGAAAGAATGGGGAGCAGTTAATTCTAACAACAACCGTTGCTCTCTCCCTACACGAATAGCAGCCCCAACTGCACATGGTGTTCTGAGAGAACTTTGATTCAGGATATTCAATGATAGTGACTAAGGATAAAGGACACTTTCTTTGTTAGGAGGTAAACATTTTATTTTATTTTTTTTATTAATGGAGTGGAGGCAGGTTTAGCTCAAACAAAGAAAATGACCAACATTTAATCTTTTCCAATATTGGAGTTGGGATAGAAGTTTGAGGGAAAGAAATATTCTGTGCCCTTTTTGTTGTGTGAATTACATCTTGGTGAAAGTGCTAAGTTGCCATCTCTGAGATCTAAAGTCCTCCTTGTCAACACAACATCCCAATGGCAAGAAGTACTTCACTCATCAACATATTTGATACTGCCCCTTGAGGAGCCAGGCCCAGCAGCAGAAAATAATACTTTCTACTTTGTCCATTCAGTGTTTAGTATCGTTGCTGTCATCAGTAATGATCTGGCCAAATAGTGATGATCTGGTTTTAGAAGATGAATACTTGACTATTGAGAAATAGGCTGAGATCAACATTCAAATAATTTTACGCGCCTCATTTTATAACATTGAATCATTGTTGACATAAACTAGATTTGAAACTGTAATGTAGAGGCAGAAACTGCTACAAAACTTATGAGCCATTTGATACCCTTCCTCTTAAACCTGACAAAAGAAAGAGGTTTGTATTATATGCTGTTTGTTTTCCCCTTGCTGGGAAGCTGTCTACCCCACCATTAATACCTGATATGCCCAAAGAAAATCAATCAGTTAAATTTTTCGAATTGTTCACATGGTCTAGGCAGAGGAAGACATCACTTGGTAATTTTCACCTTTCCCAAAGCTGAGAGAAAGCACTCTATTGTGAGAGAAACCAGTTGGAGTAATTGGCCTTAAAAGACAAAGCTGCTGAATTGTGAGAGTGATCATTGAACGGTACATAAAAAACTAAAGATGTAAAAAAATGTTTGTGATCATTAATAACCTGATTTGGTTGACAGTTGAAGTCTTCATGTGTTATCATAGTATGATTTGTTTACCTATCTATATTGGTACTTTCTGTAAAAAAACCTATATTGCAACTGGCGCCTCTTTCCTGGGCTTTCTATCTTTCTAATGTAGCAAAAATACATTTCATGTCAAACGAGTAGTCCTATGGCAACTTAAAGACTAACAAAAATATATAGATTTGTTTTCTCCACTCAAGCTCATCTGAACAAGTGGGTTTTGTCTACAAAACCTCATGATACTATGTGCATTTTTCAGAGGGGTGGCCAGGTTAGTCTGTAACTTTAAAAACAATGAGTAGTCTTATGGCACATTAGAGTCTAACAAAAACCATTATTTTTTCCACTCCACCTCATCTGAAGAAGTAGGTTTTCCCACAAAAGCTCATGATATTATATATATTTTTCTTAGTCTCTAAGAGTATGTCTACATTACAGAGTTTTGTCAGAAAAACAGCTGTTTTTCTAACAAGACTTGAGGAACATCCACATGGCAATTGCATACTTCCGCAAGAAAATCGAAAGAACAGAGGGGGTTTTCCGGCATTGGTAATCCTCATTCTACAAGGTAGAAGCCTTTTTGTGAAAGAGCTCTTTCGCAAAAAGGTGTGTGTGGATGGGGAAAAGGGAGTTCTTTTGGAAGAAGAGAAAAAAGCACAGATGCCCTGCTGGCCGTTCCATCCATAGCAATCACAGCTTACATTCAAGAGAGCATCCATTCAGGGTAGACGCTCTCTTTTGAAAAAGTAGATCACTTTTTCGATGTACTTTTGCAGTGTGGACACTCTCTTTCAGAAGAAGTGTTTTCAGAAGATCTCTTCTGAAAACATGCTTCTTCCGAAAGAAGCCTCTAGTCTAGACATAGCCTAAAGTGCCACAGGACTACTCATTATTTTTAAAGTTACAGACTAAGACAGCTACCTCCCTGAAACATTTCATGTCTTATGTTCCAGACTGTTATTCCTTTTAAATTTATTTAAATACTCAGCCCATAAAAGTAAAGTCTGGACAGTGTAGTGGACAGTGCTGCAGGTATTCTCTGTTTCTTTTCCACAATCGTGGAAACCTTTCTCTCTCTCTTTCTCTCTTTCCCTTCCCTTCCCTTCCCTTCCTTTCCCTTCCCTTCCCTTCCCTTCCCTTCCCTCGCCTCCGCAAATTGACATTAGACTTTTCCAAAGAAGAATGTGGAGGAATAAGCTTTTTCAGTTGGAATTTAGACTGGCACAGAAACTGAATTGCCTGTTTCCTAAGAATTTTTTTGTACATTGAGACCAGATTTGTAATGCTGAGTATTATTCCTTTGAACTTGCTATGTAAGCATACCATACTTCCTCTTTTGTAGCAGAGCTAATTAGGTCATCTGAAGAAGTGGACTGTGCCCATGAAAGCTCATGATACCATCTACATGTTTTGTCAGTCTTTAAAGTGATACCAGACTATTCGTTGTTTTTTAAGTTTATCCTGTACAGACTAACTCAGTTACCCCTCTGAAGCTTCAGAATCAGTAGTTAGTTAGTTGTCTTGTACTCAGCAGATTAAGTCTACATTTTGCGGTCTATTTGTTGAAATTCTTCTGTGTACCTTTGAGTCTGGTAAATTAGTACTAGCCGTTTGTTAATGTATTTTAAATTTTACTCCGTCAGAAAAGCTTAACTCCTAAAATTATTTAGATGGATCCTCAGTATATTTTTCACTGGACAAGTGTCTTTACCACAAAAATCATCATCTCTGTTGGTAGTAATTGCCCTGTAGTGTGTCGTTTGCAGCTATATCAGCCATTGAAAACCTGTCCCGGTTCTTATATCTGGCTTCTTGTTGCCCCCTGTGGTCATTCTACAGTATTTAGGTCCCTCCTACCAGACCTCTCCCTTTCCATTTTATGAGAAACAAGCACATTGTATTGTCCTGGCACAACCAAATCCTTACCTTACTTTAATATATAAAGGAGAATGTTTGTATGTTTGTGCTAATAAGTTGGGCACTTTAAGAACTACTGCAACCAAACTTTGCATGGGGTAACCTTTCCTCCAGGAGAAGGTTTTAAGGTACTTTGGCAGTGCGGGGAGAAGTGGCTTCCCGGGAGAAGCAGCGGGGACAATCACTCACTAAGACTGGCGGCAGAGGTGCAAGGGGAGGGGAGGCACTCCGAGCAGCAGCTGCCACACTTGCCTCTACCAGGCTGTTCCACTGCGCAGGTGCATCCGGGGCGAGGGAGCTCCCTCCTGCCCATAATGTCACTCGGCCCGTCCCAGGCCCGCCCCTCCAGCGGTGGCCGAGGGTTGCCGAGTGGCGGGCTGGGACGGTTGTGGGCGCAGCGGGGAGGCTGCTGTGGTGGTGGTGCTGGGAGTGGTCTGGGGTCTGGCACAGCTTCCTGGTCGCGTGGCAGGGAGCCCGGCACCTGCTCGCTGCAGCCCTTGGGAGAGGGGAGCCCCCGGCACGGCCCCATGGTACAGCTGGTAGTGGGGCAAAAGTTTTAGGGCGGGCGGTGGGGTAATTGCCCGCCGCAGCACCTGTAGCCACGGGTGTAAGCTGGGCCGTCCCGCCCACCACAGGTCCCGTACTCACCCCCTCCCACCTGCCCCTCACACGGGGCACCCGCGGCAGGACCCTATCACCCGCCCCGAGCAACGCCGGATAACTCCAGCTAGTTTATGGTAAGAGGAAGCTGCATACCAAATTTGGTGGTCTGAGCTCTTAACATTTAAGAGGAGTTCTTGAACAAACAAACTCACAGATGCACAGACAGACAAACACACACGCATTTCTAAAATATTATGTAAGATAACAGTTTTCAAGCTAGAGGATTTCAACTCCAAAGCTGCATAAGTACTAAATTAAGACAAACTTTTTTTTTTTTTTAGAAGAAAGGGCTTAACTCTGTTTCATTCTCCATTTTGACAAAGTCCTGCTTTTATAGTATGCATGTCGGGTTGCATGAAGCATGAGAAGAGCCAAGTGATTTCTTTGTGGTCACACTGTGAAACATTGGCTGAAATCCTTTAGGCTCTTGTGTTCTTGCCATAATCAATAGTGAAACACTGAATAAAATGGTTTGCATGTGTTTGCTGGGTATAGAGTTGTGCTGGAATGATAAAAATATGAATGGAAATTGCATATTCTATTGAATACAGAATCTTAAAGGGAGCTAAGAATCCCAAATTATTATGCTGTAAGGTTTTTCCCCATTTCAGTCATGCTTAAATCTCAGTAAACTCTAGGGCAAACATAAATAACACAGATGTTCTTGAACTGAAAGGTTAAGCTTATCTCAGTCTCTCTTGGTCAGACTGCAGTTCATTGAATAAACTTTTTATCAGTACTGTAAGTAAAGGTCACAAGCATTTACCATTTATAGTTGACGTTAATTATGCCACACAACTTATTTTTATATTAGTGCAAAAAGGAAGCAATGAAGTATAGCTAACATATAGTCTGTTACTGCTTGTGGGTGAAAAATTTAGTTTAACACAGTATATTATGTTTGTTATATGGGCTATATCAATATGTAACTTCATTGGTCTCTGTTTTGTTACTGAATATTAATTGTTTAGGCATTTGCTAGGGCCCCTATCAGGGTTCCCTCTAAGCTGTGGGGCAGCAGAGCTTCAGAGGTGATAATCATTCCAGCACACTCAGTCAGCTCTGTTCATGGAGCCTGGAGCCTCTGACTGATTGGGGCTTATTAATCACCTGTGAAGCTGTGCTGCCCCACTGCTTAGAGGGAACACTGGTCCCTATGCACGTCTGTGTTTGGGTGTATCTAACTAAGTTAATTTTTTTTAGTAATCAGTGGGTTCATCTTATTGAGTTTGTTCTCATAAGTTCTCATTTCCAGCAAATTGCAAATGCTGTGTGTTTGCCTGTCTGCAGCCTATATAAGTAGCATTAATACCTTGCAACCTGGAAGTAGTAAGTCAAATAGAACCCCATATTGCAAAATCTACTCAAAATTAACTTTTGATAACTATACGGGACTTGCTTTTAGAGGAAACTCACCCAGTTTCATCCCTATTTAACATTTTGTGAGTGCATCAGATAATGAGGTATTCAAATGGTAAGATTTGCACCAGCAATTATCTGTGCACCTAAAAATATGGTACTGAAAATCTAGCCAATGGCTTTTGATTTTGGACTCCTTGCAATTTCCATAGGACTTTGTGTGTCACCATTTCAAATACTCAGTGTTCAATATGAATATAAAGCTTTGTTAATGTAAACTTAGCTTGTCAATTAAAATAACTATTACAAAATGATATAGTGAGAACAGTTGTCATTAAAGTATAATCACTGATCAGTTAAGATAGTGTAAGTAAAGACTGCAATACTCCATCTGTTTATGAGACAATTCATATAGCACAGTCTAATACCAGCCTTAACTCTGTCTGCAAACATAACACATGGCTTTTCTAGTTATGTGAAGTTTCAGATACAGATGGAACAGAGAAGAAAAGTTGAGATCCAGATCTAGATTCAATCCTTTGAAAAGTTTGTGCAGTTAAGGATCTAACCAGAGTTAATATTGTAGTGAGAGTATCCCGTATGAATTTTCACACTTTGTGTGCAGCTGTAGGGTTAATGTTGTTTATGAGCTGGACATGAATATAACCATTTTATACTAGTTGGGAATCAGTTGTGTATTCATGTGCCTTTCTGCTATGATGAAAAACTCTAATCAAGTTACTAGTAAGGTGAATGCGGTGGCTATGCCAGCCCCTACCCCCACATTTTTCCCTCTTAAAAGGATATGAAAATCTTCAATTAATCATAATGGGACTTCTGTCCCTGTAGCTCTATGGAACTAAAGGATCTTTCCGGGGTGGCTTGAATTTTTGCTGACATAAAATTTTGGGAGGATTATTACTGAGAAAAACTTAAGAAAAATAAAATTCTCAGGATTTGAATGTCGTAACTTCAGGTCTATTGACGGGGGGCAAAGAGGGCAATTGTCCCGGGACCAGTGTCTCCTCTAAGCTGCATGGCAGCACAACTTCACCGGTGATTAAACAACCTCCCCCCCCCCCCCCCCCCCAGTCAGTCAGCTCCCTGCACAGAGCTCTGAGCCTCTGACTGGGCATGGCTGATTAATCACCTGTGAAGCTCTGTTGCCACATGTTTAGAGGGAACACTACCCAGGACCCAGGTATTCTAAGGGATCTGGGGTCCCTGGCCACTGCTACTGAGGCAGTGGTGGCAGTGAGAGCTCTTCCTCTCTTTGAATTGCCAACAGCACAGCTCTGCCACTCCACAAGACTGAAGGCCAGGTTGGTGCTAAGAGCTGGCTTCCCTCACCCCACCTCTTCTTCCCAAAGCCCAGCCACTTCCAGGGTGTGGAGCTGGCCTCCCCACACCTTGCCCCCGGGGCCCATGGTGGCTTTTGGGCCCGTTGGGTACCTTCTATGATAGGGCTATAACACTAGATTAAGTAGCCCCATTAGACTCTGAAAAGTTTCAATTGTTTGGGCAATGGAGAATTATTAGCTTGCTTGGAGTGATGAGTTCTGAGCACCAATTATAATTGGTCCACTTTTATTAGATGCCTCAATATTGAGTTAGGAATTTTGGGGAGATTTTCAAAGGCAGAGAGGGTAGTTAAGGACTTAATTTTCATTACAAGTCCTTGGTTATTGAGAGTGTGTCTTTAAAAATCTGCTCTTAGCTTTTGGCACCCAGCTTCGAAAATTTTGGTTATCATCATAAATAGTGCTAACAACTTTGATGCTTTTTAGTTTTTAAAGCGCCTATATAGCTATCTTAAAGTTTCAGGGTTAAAACAAAGTCTTCTATAATTATAAAAGCATTAGACTCCAGTTCTTCAGTTTTGAAAATGCATGATTTTTTTAAAACTTCTGAACTATTAAAAGTATTTACTCGTAACTTTCCCCAAAACTGCTTCTGACAGGTAAGAGTAAGTGGTATAATTCTGGTTATAACAAACATTTCTTTTGTCCGTAATGATGATAAAACCCCACTTACAAGAAAAAATGAAGGGATTTGTAGCTTTGAAGTCTCTGTGAATGAATGCCTCTATAATACGGTACTCATGTGTAACATTTTCCCTATGAAGTACTCATGTGTTGTGATATTTTCTTTACTAGTACTTTTTGTTTACACGTTCTTCACCTGAATGCTGTATGTGAATGTGTAGGACTCTGTTTTGTCTTATTCCAACAGATGGATACATGTTGATATATATACACAGTGAGCCACCTACTTCCCCAACTGAATGCTGAGTCATTTGAATGTTATGAAAACTCAAGGTGTTGTCTGAGTAAATCCCTAAATATAATCATTTCTTTTCTTTACAGCTGCATAAAAGAGAAGTGTTAGGAGCTGCCCTTAACCCTTTTGAAGTCAGAAGAGAAAAGGTAATTTTAAGCAATGTTTTCTGGGTATTTAAGTGTACAGGTTGTATCTGCTTGACAGTGCTATTTAACTAGCATACTCAGGCTGACGGTTGTAGAAAACTCAAAAATGAAAACTATGTCAAGCAGGAGGGATGCTGAGACAGGAGGCAGAGAAGAAACATTACAAGAAATTTTTGCTAAAGTTTGTAAATTTTGTCAGAAGTTACACAAGAATGGTTTACAAATTGGAAACCATCAATAATTATATATATACACACACAAGTTCACAAATGTAAGGAACTCAATGGGATTTTCAGAAGTATTTAAAATTGACGATGATGCAATAGATAATATATGTGTATGTATTTAAGTTTTTTTAATTCAGTGAGAAATGCATCTCCTTTTTCAGATGAGAATCCTTTAGTGAGAGTTTTGCCTGAGCGAATAAAGTCTTAACAAGTAATTAAAATATTCAGTTATTTTACTTCTGTGTATAACAAAGCATTGACAATATTCAAACGTGAACTTTGTAGACACAATATAGTTTTGCATTTTCTATCATTCATCTTGAAGAGGTGAAATATTTCCCAAGACCTTTCATTTGAACTTGTAAAGGAGTAACTTTGATTCTGTTCCTGTTCCTTCTAACAAATATTTGAGTGAGCAAACTTACACGCAGAGCTGTCTGTGAAAACAGCATATTTTAAGCAAATATTAGAGAATATTCACAGAAAGCAAATTTTGAATTATCATTGAAAATTAGTTGCACTTGAAACAAGATGCTGAGAGCTACTCATCCTGTCAGAGAAAACATATGATTTATATGTCCAGTCAAAACATCTTATCTTTCAAATATAAGTGCTCATAGTGATCTGCCCACAAATGCATTACAGACTTCAAATTATTCAAACAGATTCTTGGGCAAATAATTTTCAATAACAAGTTTATGAGAATAATGCATAGATAATTCAGGAGCATATTTTAAAAAGTAATTGGTTAACTATTGTTAGCTGACACACTCTGGTTATCTTTCCCAGGCCTGAAGAAGAGCTCTGTGAAGCTTGAAATCTTGTCTCTTCCACCAACAGAAGTTGGTTCAATAAAATATATTACTTTATCCACCTTATCTCTCTTAAATTGTTATCAGTCATTTGCTCAGCTGTAATTAGCATTTGCAGCATATAGTTCTCCTGTTTTAGAAGTAAGAGCCACGCTGTTGCCTGGTGCTGCATAGTGATGTTAAAATCATTCAATACCATAACCATGTAACAGCTAAAATTGTTAGTGATTATGTGGTTAGAAGAACTGAGGGCACTGCAATATAAACCTTAGCTGCCTTTCTGCCAAGCTCCCAGGGAGGTGGCTTTGGTGCCCTGCTACAGCTAAGCCACCTTGCTCAGTAGCCGGCTGGGTTTAACCGATATCATTAACCAGTAAGCCTCACCTTATCAGTTAAATGATTAATCGGGTAAACTCTAATGCTAGTGCTTCATTGTTGCCTAGGTCATAAATAGAAGGCGGACATGTTCTTCTACCCCACCCATGCTACTCTTCTAGATCTGGCTGTAAATGGGTTTGGAGAAAGGGAGAGCAGGATCTGTGTAGTTGGTGTGTTCTGTCACCCTTTCCCCAAAGTATGAGAGTGGGGAGAAAGGGAATAGGAAATGGGGGACCTTATGTTGTGTCTCCCATCTGTGGTGGCTCAGACAGGGAAGAATCGGATAATCTATTAAACTGCTATAGCGAGTTACTTTCCCCAGGAACCAGGCAGAGAATTTTGACCTTGAAAGACAGTTCCTTTCCTGAGCTCTCCATAAAGTGATTGCATCTGCTCCTCAGCACTTATTCAGGGCTGAGCCTAAAGACTAATTCTAACGCTTTCCATTTAATTGTTTCCAACAAAATTTGTTTTTTTAAAAATAGGGCCCAGTCCTGCAAAGTCGTATATATGTATGTCTTTTTAGGCACAGTGAGTTGTCCTATTGAAGTCAATAAAACTAGTTGCAGTATTTAAAGCTAAGCAAGCAAGTAAGTGTTTAGAAAGTTGGAGACCTAGTTTCTAATTTCTTTTTTGCTGAAAGTGTGGGAAAACATTTGTTAAAATGTATTTGGTTTATGGGATCTTCCCCAATCATCTGGCAGTTTGAGAGAAGCAAAATATGAATTTCTGTTTATCCACAAAAATCCACAATGTTGTTAGGTGCTTAACTGTAAGGCACGAAGAAGACTGGACTGTTATCATTTTTCTTTTTACAGGCATGCTTAAACCTTCCAGCTAGAAAAGGATAGGTTATATAATTTATTACAGAGTAGTAAACTGTAGCTTATATTACATTACACTGGAAAGGGAGACAGGAGATCCAACAAACCTGCATATGTGTGTGTCTCTATGTGGGTATGTCTAGACTACATGGCTCCGTTGATGGAGCCATGTAAACTAGTTTACCCGGAATAGTCAATGAAGTGGGGATTTAAATAACCCCCGCTTCATTGAAATAAACTTGGCCGCCGCGCTGTGCTGACGATCATCAGATCCGGCACAGCGTGGCAGTCTAGACGTGGATCTGTTGGCTGGGGAAGCCTTTGCCGACCGAATCTGTAAACCTTGTTTCATGAGGCATAAGGGATCGGTCGGCAAAGGCTTCCCCAGCCGACAGATCTGCGTCTAGACTGCTGCACTGTGCCGGATCAGCTGATCGTCAGCACAGCGTGGCGACCATGTTTATTTTAATGAAGTGGGGATTATTTAAATCCCCGCTTCATTGTCTATGCTGTGTAAACTAGTTTACATGGCTCCATCGACGTAGCCATGTAGTCTAGACATACCCTGTCTGTCTGTGTAGCATGGACCATGTGTGCAAGTGAGTTATGGGGTGTGTGAACTCATATAATGTCTTCACACTTGGGCATGCCTCAGACATTTCACGTAGTGATAAATTATACAGGTTTTTCAGGAGCTAGCAGCAGTTCTTTCACCTAAATGTCAAAATTAACAAGATTTTAACTCAAACCTCAGCAACAACTTTGTATTTTAAAGCAAACAGCCAAAGATCTGGGCTCCAACTGTGGTCAACATAGTGCAGAATTGCTTTCCCACCTCTTTAATTCTCCCTGCTTTTATCTCTCTAATTCCGAGGAGCACAGTTGCAGTGCAGATAAGCTATAAATCTATGTGGAAGTATGATTAAAGAGCAGGAAAATTTGTAGAAAACATTGAGATTTCTGGCATTTGAATCTCCTCAGGGAAGTTTTTTTTTATAGTTTTCCAGGTGCATCTAATCAAGTTTCCCCCTAATTTTTAAGACCTCTAATATGTTGGAGGGATGGGTTGTGCAAACTCCTAATATGAATTCACCTGTTTCCATATTTTCACCTCTATGTTTCCCTCTGCCTCTGGAGGTATTGGACAATTGCAGCCTTTGTTGGCTGCGCATCACGATTGGCCAATGAGAACTGTGATCAACCTGCATAAGTGCAGGTAAACATAGTGGCGGTGAGGTGCCTTTTTTTTTATTACCTACCCCTGGCCTAGCAGCTTCCAGTACTCCATCTGAAAAAGGGCTTCTAAAATTCTGGATTTTTTTGTCCTTGAGCAAATTTGAGACAGCATATACAACAGCACATTTTGTTAAAACAACTATTTTTGGAGAGTCTTAGTGGATTCTTCACTCCCCCCCTCCCCCCATTCTAACACTGCCTCTTTAAAATCATTAAAGTAAATGAATAATCCACACAGAGAGAAAAGTCTTTCTGAGGGAGAGAGTTTGTTGAAGGAAGAATTTGTGTTTTTGTAAATAGTTTCTTTCAAGGTCTTGTTAAATAAACAGCCAAAGCTTCTTTTGGAAAATAAAAAATAAACCTATAACTTAGAAGATGTCTATGTAAATCTTTGTAGCTGAGCAAATTTAAATCACTGACAAACTTAAGAGCAGGATAGGATGACTCCACCTTCTTAACATGGGAGATCAAACATTTCTGCTGGGTGTTTATGCTCAGAGACAACTCTGGAACAAGTACAGCTGTTTTTGTGGTAGGTTTCCCCTTAATATACTACTTTATAATTCTTAGAAAGCCTTCTATGTAGCGGTTGCAAACAAGGGTTATGAATTTCCTGATTTGATTTTGTTTGCTTGTCTTCTTTTTTTTTCATAGTAGACTGTGAGTTGTAGATAAAAAACAAACAGGAAGAGTGGCTATGAGGTGTAGGGATGTTAAATAGACAATGGACAATATCAAGTAGTCAATTAGTCCATATAGGGTTTGCTGGGCTTCTGCTTTTTAAATGTGGTAAGAGCTGCCAGCTACATTTAGAAGGCAGAGGCACAGGGTGTAGGATCCAGCGCAAGCCGGGACAGCTGACATATCTTGCGCCTCTACTTTTTAAAGAGCACTGGTGGCTCTTACTACATTTAAAAAGCAGAGCCGCGGCATGTGGGACCTGCTCAGTCCCAACTCACACCATTTCCCCCACTGGGCCTCTGCCTCCCCTGTCCGCTGTGGAAACAGTGCTGGGGGGAAACCGGCTTTTGAGCTTGCTCCCTCCAGCACTGGCTCCTGCTCTCCCCCCTTGCTGTCTCTGATACAGAGGTAGCAAGGCAGGGGAAGCAACTAGTTGAGTAGTGACTCTCGACTACCTAGGCTTATCGGGTAGTCAACTAGTTGCTTACATCCTTAGTGAGGTGTTTGGCTTATCAGGGCTAGAGGCATCCATACACTAGCCCCTCAATTAAATGGACATGCTTCTACTATCTATTCAAGCACTGACAGTACAGGCAGTCCCCGGGTTACGTACAAGATAGGGACTGTAGGTTTGTTCTTAAGTTGAATCTGTATGTAAGTCAGAACTGGCGTCCAGATTCAGACACTGCTGAAACTGACCGCCAGTTCTGACTTACATACAGAATCAACTTAAGAACCCCAGGCGTCCCCAAGTCAGCTGCTGCTGAAACTGATCAGCAGCTGATTCCAGGAAGCCCGGGGCAGAGCAACTCTGCCTGGGGCTTCCTGTAGTCAGCGCTGGTCAGTTTCAGCAGAAGCTGACTTGGGGACGCCTGGGGCAGAGCAGCTGGGGTGCTACTGGACCAACCCAGCAGCACCCCATCTGCTCTGCCCCAGACGTCCTGATTCAGCCGCTGCTGAAACTGACCAGCAGCGGCTGAATCAGGACCTGGGGCAGAGCAGCTGGGGTGCTGCCGGGTTGGTCCAGTAGTGCCCACGGGCGCTGCAGGACCAATCGGCAGCGCCCCAGCTGCTCTGCCCCAGAGTCCAAAACAAAAGCCTGGTCTGCTGGGGGGGGGGAGCACACTAGCTGCGCCCCCCTCCAGCAGACCAGGGACACGGGGAGCAGAGCCGCAGCGGGGTGCCGCGCCTCTGAGGCTTTGCTCTGGCAAAGCCTCAGAGGCGAGGGACCCTGCCACGGCTGCGGCTTCAGTCTGGGTGCCTGTGGTCTGCTGGGGACGGTCCCCAGCAGACCACAGGCACCCGGACTGAAGCCGCAGCCGCGGGGGGGTCCCGTGCCTCTGAGGCTTTGCCAGAGCAAAGCCTCAGAGGCGCGGGGAACCGCTGCTGCTGCCGCTCCAGTCTGGGTGCCTGTGGTCTGCTGGGGACGGTCCCCAGCAGACCACAGGCACCCGGACTGAAGCCGCAGCCACGCGGGGGTCCCGCGCCTCTGAGGCTTTGCCAGAGCAAAGCCTCAGAGGCGCGGGGAACCGCCGCTGCTGCCGCTTTAGTCAAACCGCCGCTGCTGCCGCTTTAGTCAAAGCGGCAGCAGCGGCGGTTCCCCGCGCCTCTGAGGCTTTGCTCTGGCAAAGCCTCAGAGGCGCGGGACCCCCCCCCCCCCCCCGCGGCTGCGGCTTCAGTCCGGGTGCCTGTGGTCTGCTGGGGACCGTCCCCAGCAGACCACAGGCACCGGGTCTCAAGGGGCAGCAGCAGCGGTTCCCGCGCTTCTGAGGCTTTGCTCTGGCAAAGCCTCAGAAGCGCGGGAACCCGCCCGGTGCCCCTGGTCTGCTGGAGACGGTCTCCAGCAGACCAGGGGCACCGGAGCAGCTTACGAACGGGGCTTTCTTGCCCCGACTTCCGGGGCGAGAAAGCCCCGTTCGTAAGTGCGGATCCGACGTAAGTCGGATCCGCGTAAGTCGGGGACTGCCTGTATAGCCACACCTATCAACTTTGATACTTGCCAGCTACAACTAATGTCATTCACTTGCAGCAGTTTAGGGAGTAATTCTAGATAGGTAGTATCAATAATGTTGCTATGTATAGTTGGTAAATAGTAATATCAGTATTTGTCACATTCTCTAAACTCCAGATATGCAAATCTAAAGGGAATGTTGTCATCTCTGCAGAAGTGTTCCTCATGCAAGATGGAGAATTCTTACTTTTGCTGGCACTGGATTTTGTGGTTTTTCCTGTCTTGGTTGGTTCTAAGCATCCAGCCAAGGTTAACAGGACTGCCTGATGGGGAGAGGCCACCAGCATTGCTGCAGTAGCTTCTGCTGCTCTACCTGCTATGGATAATAGCCCAATGTACTAGTTAATAATTACATTGTAACTTTTTCCTATTCCCTCACAACTGATTACTACCTAGATTACATAGACATCTGCAGTTGTACCGCCAACATCTCAGCTTTGCGTGTATTTACACATATGCATATACATAGCATTTCTCAGTGTATGTTCTGGTAAAGCTAATAGAGAGGGGTCAGTTTCTGTCAGTCTGTTTGTGTTTTGGGGGAAAAAAGTCCCTCCCCACTTCCTTGCTACTTCTCAAATCACATGCAAAAATGTTTAGTGTCTATGCAAAATTCTGCTGTGATGTTGCCCCTTGTCCACCTTTACGGGAAGAATGGAATTGCAAGATACTGCAGTTTTGGCCGATTTAGAGAATATCTTAGGATGAGTTTCCTCTGATCTATGTTGTTTGTGAGGATTCCGAATTGGCATTTTGTATAGTAAATGGGACAACACTCCTGTCCTCATCTATCAGAACTCAAATCACTGGGATTCAGGAAAACTGTGGACAATAACTAGGATCTTGATGGAAACTTGGGCTCTATTTGGAAGTAAATAATCACAGTGATCCTTGCTCACATGCACATGATTGAACTAATTGCCAGGTTTGAAGTCAGGAAGGGATTTTCCTTCACAGCCCTGTTTTTTCATCTTCCTCTTGTCCACTGGCTTTCTTTTAGTATCAGATGAATGTGGTCCATATGACCCTTTGTGTCTGAACAGAGTGAACAGATTTTGGTGCACCTGATTTCTTTGTCATCTCTGTGATTTCATGTACTGCAACAGCAAGAATGAGAAATCATTCACTATGCATTTTCTTACTAACATGCCTGTGTCCAGATGTAAGTTTAAAATGTTTTCTTTTAGCTGCTGTTGTCTCTGCATGGAGCAAACTAGCTTTATTCAGTAAAGCACTTGCTTAGCTCAGTCAAGTAGCTTTTTTTGCCTTTCACTGAGCAAGTTTCATTGATGGGACATCCATAGAGCCACCAGGCACTTAGATACTGCAGTCATGGCTACCACTATAAGAACTTGTTTTGACAGAGCTTCTGTAAAGACAGGGACAAACATCTCCAGCAGGAGGTCTGGAATCTTTGCTTTCAGCATGTTGCTGCATCCTACAAAATTCAACAGCAGTATCTTTTACTGGCTGGGTGAGTTATAAGAGACTTTCTTCTCTCTCTTTTCAGTCAGTTATTTTCTTCTTGGAATTTACCTAGTATAAGTGTTGTAATGTTATCTAGTATAATTTCCAGGTGCCCAGTTAATTTGTAAGTTTTTCAGTCAAGGCTGATTCAAGTTATACAGTCACCACAGTAGTATTACCATCAACAGGGTTAAAAAAAGAAAAAGAAAGAAGCAAATAAAATGGCAGAGTTGGAGACATCAAAAATTCAACACGTGTGTGGGTTGGGCCACTGAAATGGCAGCAGTATGTTACCAAGTGGAAGATGTTTTCTCAGAGCTGCATTTGGGCTTTCAGACTTAGAAGGATAAAGTCTACAATATCTGTTTTTCTATGTGCTTGGATTCTTATCAGAATAATTATCATTCATGTTAATGGGCCGTAAGTGCCCATAAGGAGAAGAAACAAAATACAGGACTATGTAGCACTTTAAAGACTAACAAGATGGTTTATTAGATGATGAGCTTTCGTGGGCCAGACCCACTTCCTCAGATCAAATAGTGGAAGAAAATAGTCACAACCATATATACCAAAGGATACAATTAAAAAAAAGTGAACACATATGAAAAGGTGTAAGTGGAGACTACTTAACTTCATTTACAGGTTTGGGACCCATCACAAAGACATGAATAAAGACACTACCTGGCTAGCACACTACCTTCCCTATCAGCTTCATGTAACATGAACCGTTTAATTCATTACTATTTTTCCCTTCCTTCCTCCCCCCCCCCCCCCCCCCATTTATTTTGAAACTGGACTTTTAATACTCACTTCATTTGAAGTGGTGTACCCACGAAAGCTCATGATACCATCTACATTTGTTAGTCTTTAATGTACTGCCAGACTATTTGTTGTTTTTAAAATTTTTCTGGAAGAAAACAGGCAGCTGAAAATTTGTTTAATTTTTGCTGGCAAGTGGCAAGAGACCAATAAGGGTAACCTTGATAGTTAGCCCTGAGAGTGTTTAAAAAAATTCCTGAAGTAATAACCTCAGGTCATCAACAGGGAGAAAACTTGGGTCCTTAATTACCAAAAGTAATTTTCTCTGCATTAAAGTATTTTTGCAGTGCTAAATATGGGCATATCATAATGCTGGTGTGCTGAGACCACTATCTGTCATGCTAACCAGTATTGTCCATTGTTTTCCTATGGCACACCCTCAGTCTACCTCTTGTCTTATATTTAAAATTGTGAACTCTATGGGGGCAGGTACCATATTTTTGTCTGTGTTTGTACAGCACCTAGTACAACAGGATCTTGGTTCATGACTATGTCTTCTAACAATTATGATAATATAATAAAATAATAATAGTATCCTGCTTAATTAGACTCTTCAATCCACGATTCAAAAACCTCCTTTGATTACCATCATGACTGGGAATAGATGCTTCTAGTTTTGATTGGGGTACTCGTTTGGGAGATTTACCATTTTTTGGTGTGTGAAATTCCAAGGATTCTTACACAGTGTACTGGAACCTTAAGTTACATACACAAACAAGGTTAAATTCACTCCCAAGATGTCTATTGCATGTTTGTATATCAGCCATTTAGTGCTGTTCAGCCTGCAGTCTTCAGGGCTCTGGCAGTGATTTAAAGGCCACTGCTCCAGTAGTGGCAGTGGTGACCAGGAGCCCTGGGTCCCTTTAAATCTCTGGGGCCCAGGGCAGCTGCCCCTTTTTGCCCTCTCCCCATCGGTGGCCCTGCCTAAAGTGATTTCCTTTTCATGGTTCTGAGCGTCACGCACATGGATTTCTGAGGAGAAAATTCGTAAAGAGAATCCCAGGTGCTGGCAAGTAACTTAATTTCTCTAGTGATAGAAATGTAGCTGTGTTAGTCTGGTGTAGCTGAAACAAAATACAGGACTATGTAGCACTTTAAAGACTAACAAGATGGTTTATTAGATGATGAGCTTTCGTGGGCCAGACCCACTTCCTCAGATCAAATAGTGGAAGAAAATAGTCACAACCATATATACCAAAGGATACAATTAAAAAAAAGTGAACACATATGAAAAGGACAAATCACATTTCAAACAGAAGGGGGATGCGGGGAGGGGGGGAGGAGAGGAAGGTAAATGTCCGTGAGCTAATGGTATTAGAGGTGGGGAAAGGTAAATATCTGTGAGCTAGACAGGATCACAAAGAAAAAAACAGTTTCTTGCCATTTCAACCAGAAAGGACACTGTCTCAACGACTTAATTACCTGCATCCTGCTCCAGAAGCCTTTTAAATCTGCACTTGAAAGGGAATCCTCTGAACTGTCATTCATGCTAAAATGCAGTGAATGCCATTAACATATCAGCAATGTGGCACCAGAGCTAAACTTGGGCCTGCATGTTCACATTTTCTGTTCATGATTTTTTTTCAGCAGGAAAAGTAAGGAAAAACACATGAACCCAATGCAGAATAGGGATGTTAAATATCAGTTAACTGAATAGTCAATTAACCTCATGAATTCTTATCAGTTACTTTGCTGTTCTGTAGTCTCTGGGAGTGGGGTCAGCAGCCAGTGTGCTTTGGCCCCACTCCCAAGGAGCCCCCTGCCACTCCATGCTGTTGCCTCTCTGGGATGCCAGAAGGTGCTGGGCCACCAGGGGAGCCAGTTTTAAAACCAGCTCCTCTTGCAGACCAGCTACCTGTTGCCCCGCATGCTGCTTCTGATACAGAGGCAGCAGTGTGGGGTGGCAGCAGCCCCTGTCCAGAGGGAGGTCTGAGCTCCTGGAGCCGGCATGAGCTGGAACTGAGCTCAACTGGCTGCCCATCTGGCTCCTAATGCACTTTAAATGCAGAGCCACAGCAGAAGTAGGTCCTGGACCGACGCGAGCCAAGACTGAGCCGGGATGCCTGCCTCCCCGGCCCCTAATGCACTTAAGTGCAGAGCTGTAGCAGAGATAGGTCCCAGTCCCGGCGCAAGCCAGAACTGTACTGGGCTGCAGGCCAGCCTGCTAAAAAATATACTGGTGGAGGCTGGGGGCAGGGGAAATGCATGTAGTCTATAGCATTAATTGGTAAGCTTTTGCTTATTGATTAAGTGGTTAATTGACTACACTATTACATCCCTAATGCAGAATTCTCACCAGACCAAAAAAAAAAAAAAATCCTGTGCTTAACCTCGCAAACTTCACACTTGTTTGACAGGAGCTGCATGCAGAGCTTACTCCTTGGAATGCTCTGGATAAATCAAAAGGATGAGCTCCTCTGGTTTCAGAACAATTTTTCCTGGCTTCATCTCTCATGGCAAACAAAATCACTGTTTTCAGATATTTCCTTTGTGCAGTCAGTATCCACAAGGGACATCCAAGCACCCCATAGAGTCAAAGGGTTACAGGGACATCCTAACACCCTAAAGAGTCAAAGGGCCTTCATTCTCATAGGTCATTGAAGATAAGCTACATCACAGAAAGTTCCCCAAGGGGATAACAGATAAGGCCATGGCAGAGGATAAAATGTGGGAATGCAAAATATAAAGCGACAACCCCGAAATCCATTCTTTCTTCTCAAGGGAACACAAGCTCAGACCACATCATTATGATGCAGAACCTAATAATTAACATCTGAAGCCTGAGTGTGTTTGGATCTGAGATTTTATTAGAGCCCATTTCTAATCTAAAAAGAAGATCTTAAGAAGGCATCTTGGTGCAGTTATTAGGGATGTCAATGTGTAGTCCACAATATGATTAACCGATAAGCCTGGGCTTATTGGTTAATCTTGTCAACTACACTCCCCCTTGCTGCTTCTGATACAGAGGCAGCACAAGGGGTTGGGGGGTGGGAGCTGGTGCCCATGAGGCTTTAAGCAGGCTCCCCACAAGCACCGGATCTGCCTGCCCTCCCACCTGAGCTGCTGCCTCTAATACAGCGCGGAAGGTATGGGGAGCAGGCTGGAGCCAGTATGCATGGGAAGCCAACTTTCAAGCACGCTCCCCGTGTGTGCTGACTCCATGGACCCTCCCCACCCCGGCTGCCTCCTACATAGGCAGCAAGAAGGGGAGACCTTCTAAGTCAGCTCCCTCCAGCACCAGCTCCCTTGTGCTACCTGAGTCCTTCCCCCACGCCCACTGCTGTCTATACAGAGGCAACAGCGTGGCGGAGGGGAGTAGGAGAGGCTGCCGCAAAACAGTCTCTGTCCGTAGCAATCCAGGCTCACCGCAGACAAAGGCTGCTCCGCAGCAGCAGCCCCTGTCCAAGAGGGGTCCAAGGTCCCTGTGGATAGATGCTGCTCCAGCATCGCACGAAGCAGCCTCTGTCTGCGGTGAACCTGGGTTGCTACGGATAGAGGCTGTTTTGCGGCAATAGTCATGTAACTGCTAAGATTTCAAGTGGTTACATGACTATTCAGTTACATGATATCTAACATCCCTAACAATTATATCCTGTCCCTAAAGCTGGTTGCACACTGTACCTGCCCATGATGGATGAACAGTAGAGTTAAAGCAAAATGCAGGACAATGTAGCACTTTAAAGACTAACAAGATGGTTTATTAGATGATGAGCTTTCGTGGGCCAGACCCACTTCCTCAGATCAAATAGTGGAAGAAAGTAGTCACAACCATATATACCAAAGGATACAATTTAAAAAAATGAACAAATATGAAAAGGACAAATCACATTGCAGAACAGAAGGAGGATGCGGGGGGGTGGGAAGGCGGAGGAAGGAAGGTAAGTGTCTGTGAATTGCTGATATTAAAGGTAGGGAGAGTGGGATGTTTGTGAGTTAATGGTATTACAGGTGATAATTGGGGAAACTGTCTTGATAATGGGTGAGAAAGTTCAAAGACTTGTTAAGTCCTTGTTGGTAAGTGTCGAATTTTAACATGAATGACAGTTCAGAGGATTCCCTTTCAAGTGCAGATGTAAAAGGTCTTTGTAGCAGAATGCAGGTGGCTAAGTCATTTAGAGAGTGTCCTTTCTGGTTAAAGTGGCAAGAAACTGTTTTCTCTTTGTGATCTTGTCTAATATCTGTTTTGTGGGCATTAATCCTTTGGCGAAGTGTCTGAGATGTTTGTCCAATGTACATAGCAGACGGACACTTTCGGCACATGATAGCGTAGATTATATTTCTGGATGCGCAGGAATATGTGTTCTTGATCTTATAACTCACTTGGTTAGGTCCAATAATGGTATCAGCAGAATGAATATGTGGACAAAGCTGGCAACGGGGTTTGTTGCAAGGGAAGGTACCAGGGTTGGTATTAGTGTGGTATGTCCTGTGGTGGTTGGTAAGAATCATCTTGAGGTTAGGTGGTTGTCTATAGGAGACTATGGGTCTGTCTCCCAGAGCCTCTTTGAGTAGAGTTAAGTCTTAAATATTTTTTATTTCCCTTAGAGGTGTTAAATGTTAGCACAGTTTTATTGAACTAGAATTTAGGTTAACTGAAAGCAGGTAATAACTTATACAGGAGACATTTCTAGGGATCAACTACACAGATTGGGTGGAGAAGATTGTTTGGGATTTTTTTTCTTATCTTCCATGTGTTGCCTACACTAAAGAGCTAGGCAATGAAACTTGCTCATTACCGAAAGTGGACAGTATTTTAATACTATCCGCTGTATTCCATGGCATCTATTTGGAAACAAGTATCTCACTTGCTTGGCTCCCCTGAAGTAGTTTTAGGGACTAAAGCATGGTACATACAGGGCACAGTGGCACTATTAGCATTCCAGAAGGAGGCTGGAAAGCAAACTTATCTAAGAGCTACACACCTAGGTGTAGTTAGTAAGGAGAGAGAGTAACTCTAATTAAGCACAATTAAGCTTAATATTGTCTGTAAACTGTTACCTTAAACTTCTCTGTAGACATTGTGGGAAAGGAATTAACCTAGCAGCTATGGACACTAATTACTATCTCCTTCATATTAAAGTTACCATCAAGAAAGTCTGTATTATAAATAAAACATTCTATGGGATGAGAGATTGAGAAATATGTAAATTCATTGGAGAAAAAAGACCAAATTAAAAAAAGAAAGTTGAGTGATGCTAGTGGAAGCACAATGGCTCTCTGGCTAATTAGAAGGGCAAGTAAGATAAATCCTTGAATTCTGACTGATAGAGCCTGCAGGGTCCAGTTTCTCATGCATAGCTGCTTCTTCCTGACTTAAACGAACATCACTTTTTGGGTTGCTGTTGGAGCACAACCTGAAGAGCGCACAGATTTTTTTTCTTAGAAGTTATCCCCACTTCTTTCTCCTGGGAATGTAGTATGACGACTGTAGACTTACAACTTACCTAACGATTCTAAAGATGGTCTTGTGGTATGGTCTTGAATACAATCCACAAGTAGTGTATTGAGAGAATGATAAAAATACAACAGATCTTCAGATGATGAATTTGCATTTACCTCAGGAAATATATTGTCAGAGGAAGGATGTCAAAAGAATATCTCCTGAAATATCTTCCAACCCTAATTTTCAATGATTCTGTGTTCTTATGTCCAAAAGACAAGAAAAGAAGCCAAGAATTCATGAGGTTTTATTTCTGGAACTTTCAGTTGTCCCTTGTGTATTCCTTTAGTTAAGTAACTTCACCTTTGTGTACCTGAGTTTCCCATCTGTAGAATGCAGATGATAAACACTTCATAATTCTATGCCCTTCACAACCTTTACGTAATAAGGTCTTCACTTGGGACTACTCATGTTATTAAGGATTACTAAGGTAATTATGTCCTACAGGATTAAGTCTTTAATAGATTTTATTTTGTCACTACTGTTACTACTTAATACAATTGAATATTTGTACCTGAATACATTTGTGCACATTGATGTCGGTTTATGGAAAAACTTGGTTTTTCACATTAGCTGCCTCCAGGTCAGCATAAACACTAATATGTCATGTGACAAAGCTCCAGCTGTGCTCCGTGGGTCTCATGATACTGGCAGATAGTGTTAGCCTCAGAGGCTAAATGTGGCCCTCCACACAACCTCTTTCTTTTTTACAAGAGGCAGGGTCCACAGCTTACTGAGCCATACTCATCACAGTCTAGTTCATGGTTTCGGGGTGATATCCCTCTATAGTCCTCATATCCCTTCTCTAGGCAGTCTCTGTGTTAAGCATGGGGAAGGTGTAGGGGAAACCCGGGCCTGCCCACTACACCGAGTTCTGGACCAGAGACCCTTAAGGAGCAGCAACAGACAGGGTTGTTTTGCTTCCAGTATGTCTGCTTTTTCCCTGGGCCACTTCTCCAAACAATCCCCTCCAAGTGCCTTCCCTCTGGTACCTGCTAGCTAGTCATCAGCTCACCCACACACAGCTCTTCTGTACCACACGTCCTCCTTTTGGTCCATCTTTCTTTGTCTTCCCCACCTCTTTACCTGGGGCAGCCCTTTAAAATCATGTGTCTGCCTGCTTTCATTTCATGGCAGCAGCCTCTAGGAACTTATTTGGAGAAGGGAAAGCTATTTACCCAGAGCCCTGTATACCTGCCCTCCATTGGAGTGCGGCAGCGTGCTGGTTTGGGTCTATCACAGTCAGTAGAAAAACTATTCTGAGCTAACACATTGGGAAATAATTGGGGGTATAAAGCCATCATTTCTATCTCAACTGGTTATCTGATAAAGCCAGATCAGGAATGGAAGTATGTTTAACGCTGATGTTTAAAACAGCAATGACATTATAATATAATCATTACGATGGCATTTTATTAATCCAGACATATTTGGGCAAAATTAGTGTTGATTTCTACTATATATTGCCTTTTAGTTGTACATTACTGTTTATTATCTGTGCATATCAAAAGGAAACATGGTGATTGGACAAAGAAGAACTGTTATGAAACAAGTTGTATTTGATATTTTGGGAAGCCCTTATTATAGGGTTTCTTCCAAAGGAGGGCAAGGAAGGTTATCATTAGTTATACTTCTGCAGACATTGTGCTGTATGATTTTTTTAAACAGAAACAGATTCCACAACAATTTCTGTTCCCCATAGGAAGATCTATCTATAGATTTTACTATAGGGTTGGAATCGATGACCTCCTGAGGTCTCTTCCAACCCTATGATTCTATTATTCTAGCCAGGAATACACTGAAGTGGAGCCTAAATGAGTCTCTAGATTCTTGAATAAGTCAATGAGATATCATCCTGTCCAATCAACAGCATCCTATTGCTCTGGTAAATCTTCTACTGACTGTGCAGTGCTTTGTATAGCTGACTGTAGTGCTTTAAAATGTTGGCCTCAGTCTTGGTCAGTGTGAGTTCAGCACCTCAGATAATGCCAGAGATATGTGTGTTATGTTTAGGATTTTCAGAGTCACATCCTGAAATGACATACAGAGTGGTGTGAAATGGTCAGAAAAATGTAACTGGCAAAGCACAGTGATGTCCATTGATATGATGTTTAGTGGGTATACCAAACAAGTGTGACATGCACCAAAAACATATGTAGCAAGAGAAGCAATTTACAGGGCAGATATGAGCCATTCCTAACACACAGAGCATCTGTTTCCTTTACCCCTCCCAACTAAACCCTGTAAAATGTAGCACAGGGCCTTTCACATTGAATTTGCTTTGGAGGCAATTTACCACCTTGTATTTCCTTAGGGAGCTTTCAAGCAGATGCATTTTGCTTCTTTACATCTCCTTCATCCCTCACAATGGAGAGGAATGTAGGCTTCATGGAAAGGAACAGGAAAGGGAGAGTAAAAAGATTGTGAAAGGTCACGTGAACTATAGCCTGTGCGATATAGATTATAACACGCTGTTTAGATATATGGCTACATGTGCAGGAGTCTGATTCAGTTACTGTTCCTTCTGGGGGAAAGCTTTTGCATGTTAGTAGCAGTTGTAGGTGCTTTATTTAAAAAAAAAGAAAGAAAGAAAAGAAAAAAGAAACAACAGGTGAAGAGAGAAACAACATTTATTTTTGACATAAATATAAAAAATTAAAAAATGCAATTCTCATGTTCTGACAGTTTCCACTACCCAGTAAGTAGAGAACTCCAAACTCTTTTAGGGGGAAAATGGCTATCTTTTGTATGTTATGCACCTGAAAGAAGACACAGATTAGGTCCCATCTTTTTTCCATCCTTTTCCCATTCATCTGGAGGCAGTACTGAACCTTTTAACTAGTGTCCAGTGGAGCACAATGGATGAAACAATTAATGAAAATCTTCTTTGATCACATCAAGTTTGTTTCCTCCAACTCACTTAATAGCAATGGCAGATACTTCTAAAAATCAGTGGCTTAAATAAAAAATGTATTAATTCTTGGTCAATACCAAACCATGAGTCACATCTTTTGGTGTTTATTGAATAAAATTCCCAGCGAAGTCAATTCATACCTACAGATTTTGGCTCCATACAAAGGAAATCCCCTACTTCCATTTTATGCAGTCTTCTAAACCAAACTTAGACCTTGTGAATAGTATCAGGTAGCTTGATAATATATAAAAATTAAATCATAATTATCCAAGTAAATCATAATGTGGGCAGTGGCACTGCATATTTCGCTTACTCTTTGCCTGGAGTGACCCTCCTGCAATGGTCAGACATTTAGTCTCCCTGGACCATTCAGATCTCTCAGTTAGGGCTGAGAACAAAATGGCCAATCAGTGCAAATTATGATCTTTTTGTGGGGTGGACATCTGTCCTTTATGTACTGAAAACAAAGTACTTCCAACTAATTTCTCATGGGTTGCTGAGAAGCTGTCTCAGAATACTTTCCTTTCTCTACTAACCTATATCATTTTATAGATTTACCACACTATAGAATCATTCCTGTTCTGGTCACAGATATATTTTTGTCATTCTCCCCTGAATTTTTGATGTGATAAACCAATCAAACCATACATGCGCAGGAGTTAAAATAAGGTGAAGAGAGGAGAGACTAATAGGGAATTGGTTCTTAAGGAGCTAAATTTACAGCAGTTTTAAATGGAGGCTTCTGACCTACTAACTGCACCTTTTTTAAAATTACTTTTTATTGGATGGCAAAGAAGGGAACATACAGAGCAATTAAAAATAATGGGAATGCACAAATCACCAGTGATGAAGAAGAAATATAAAAGAGTAATAGTGATTCTAAGGCTCTACTGAGCATAGACTGTAAATAGAACATTTTCTAAGAGTTCATCATGTAGGGGACCATTCTTGGATCTTGATATGGCATACTCATTCACTACAGGTGTCATCTCCTCCTGGCTGCTCTGGGGATTGGCTCCGTTCCAGATCCAACACCTCCCCTTGCAATTTCTCAATCGTTTCTCTCACTTTATGGCTCTTTTCTCTCTCTAGAAACTGCACCTCCCTTTTTGTGATATGGTCCTCAGCCAGGTCACTACGTGATTTGCCTCTCTGGGGTACAGAATTTCATTGGACCTGCTACTCACTTTGTTATGGCTTGTAGGGGAATCTGGGCTTGCCTACTACTATGGATTCCAGCTTAGGGTCCCTACAACAGAGCCAACACAGCTGCTCAGTCCTCAAACTTTCTTCTTTCTCCTGGGCTACTGCCTACATACCTCCCACAGGCATTCTTCTTCTCCCTTCTATTTTCTGGATATGCCCTTTCCTCAGGGCCAAGCTCCCAGGATTTTTCCCTCTCTCACACACAGAGGGTGGCTGCAGACCTCCTCATTGCAGCCATTTCTGTTGGTAGCCTTTGGTTTTATACTAGCCCACTCCGCATTGGCTCAGCAGAGCTCCTGCTTCCAGACTGGGATTGCTTCTCCATCCTAAACTCCTCGGCTACGTCTACACTGGCATGATTTTACGCAAGAACTCTTTTGAGGAAGAATTCTTGTGCAAAAACTCTTCCAGAAGAGAGCATCTACATTCATGTGAAGATGTTTTCCATACATGTGTGGAATAAATGTTATGTGCACCGAGACATGTGTGAATGTGCACCACGAGTAGAAACAAAAATCCTAGCCGTAGGCACTCCGCTAATCATCTAGGCAGCATATGAATCTCTCCTGAATCGCCGCATAAATGCACAGGTTACAGGGATCACTGGTTCTGATTAGCAGCAATGACAATTACCCAGAATCTTGTTAATTTCTCACTACTTCTGCTTTGCAAAAGTATGAGCAGTAGCAGAGGCCAACTGACTAAGGAAAGGAATACTGCAAGTCACACTTCATTTCTGTTGGAACATATTTTTGAAATCCTTAGGGGCTAGTGACTTTTTAAAGGAAAGCTTAACTTCTTCAAGTACAATGACACTGATATCAGAATAGATTTGTCAAGTATTTATAACTACATCATAATTCTGTGTAGCAGCTATAATAACAATTTACATCATAAGTATACTTCCAGAAACATATAACATTAGCTTTTTTAGAGCGTATGCTTAGTACTTACATGGCCAAAGCACTGAATAAACATTTAAGTAATCCAACAATTCCCTGTGAGCTAGATGTTATCCCTATTTTACAGATGGTGAAACTGAGCCACAAAGGGGTATATCCAAGGCACCACAGCAAATCAGCAAAAAAAAGCTGAGATTAGAGTTCAGGGGTTTCCTGTTTCCAAATGGTTTATTCCTTCCTCCAGACCACATCATTGCTCAACAGCTGCTTCTTAATTACTTCTGAGAGTTTTCATGTTAAACTAATTATGAAACAAAGTAACAAGCCCAAGCAGGACTAAAAATGTGAAGAATGGTTTGCGTCTTCTCAGTAACATCAGCAGAACTTGATGTTAATTTGCATCTTAAAGATATGTGACCTCTCTGTCCCAGCTTGGTGTTTCCATTGCCATATACTTATCTTGAAGTGATTAGATTTTATTTGTACAAACTGCATTAGTTGTCTGTGATAAGGACATTCATGCATTGTTCTAAAAATGTGAGTAAAGATAATCCATTAAAATAAAAATAAGTAATGCTTATTTTTTAAATTAGGAAGTGTACTTAAAAAATAAGGTCAAATCTAATTTGATCAATGAGATTTCTTGGCTGTCTGTTAAATTTCCTCACTGAATATCCTCAGAAGACACACATTTTTCTGCCAGTTGTACCCTCACCATCCCCCTCTGGATGAGTCAGTCACACATTTCTGGATCTAAATTTCCTCTTTCCTCAGTCTTTGTTGATAATATGAAAAGTTGGCTTTTGTAAAATGATTGTGGCTATATTTGAATGAAGAGACAGCTGCCCTCTGGATGAAAGGCAAAATCAAAGTCTTAGCCAGTAAAGATTTATGACACTTTTCACAAGGGTTAAGAGCAGCAGCTTGTGTTAGCACTCAGGAGGTGCACTGCTTCTCTGAGCCCCCATCAAAATCTTAAATGCTAAATGGGGTGCTTCCTTGTGCCCCCTCCCTGTTCCTCTGGGTGGCCCTCCATGTAATCCCTCCTCCTGCAGGCAACAGTTGCCTATGGTTAAGGGCAGGGGTGGGCAAAAGGGCCTCTGAGGGTTAGATCTGGCCCACGGAGGCCCTGCTGCTCCCCTGCCCCCAGGCCAATTAGGGCCCAGGAGCAGGGAGAAGGGTACGAAGTTTCTGCCAGAGTGGGAGGAGACTTTGCATGCTCCTCTGCCCCCAAACGCTGATTAGCTTGGGGACAGAAGGGGGAGCGCACAAAGTTGGCAAGGGGGGACCTCTGGAGAGAGGGCAAAGACTTCATGCACTCCCCCTTCCCAGACCAATCATGGTCTGTGGATGGGGAAGCAGGGAAGTATCATGGCCCCACCCCTTCCACTTGAGGCCCTGCCCCTTCCAGTGTGGCCCAGGGCCACTTCAAAAATTTCTGAAGTGGCTCCCGATAAAAAATTATTGCCCATCCCAGGTTAAGGGCATAAACCTTCAATGATTTCGTTAAATATCAGTTGTGTTAGTTAAGTTCTGCATCCTTAAATTTCTACTGCACTTTCAGTTGGATATGTGAAAGGTTCTCTAATGTTTTTATAATATGAACCACATCTGTCATCTTAAAATGTAGTCCACACTATGGAAAAGTCCAACTTTTTCAAGTTCAGAATTGTTCTTTATGAAACATTTTTTGGTATGCAGTCCCGTTGAGTTTTAAACAACCCAAGTAATAAGGCTTCCAACACTTCCCTTAGGTTCAATATCAGAGTCTAACAAAATGTTATGTTCAACATAGACAGGGACTCTTAAGAAAGATCTGAGTACACCACCATTACTTTGGCTTCCTCTTGATACGTAAACATCCAGTTTTATGGTAATTTCATCAGCCATATGGTTACTTTGAATATGAAATTTTGCTGAGCCGTCATAGGCTTACATATAGTCTTCCCTAAAACATTTCAAGGGGGAGGATCTCTCCTATAAAATACATACCATGTTTTGCTGTGAAGTTCCATAGATTGTAGTTCTGAAGTCTTATTCTTTGTGGTCTTTTTTCTGTTTTGTACTTCTCATGAGATTTCTTTTGTCTGTTATTTAATTGCACATAAGGGTCACTGTCAAGGTTGAAGGAAGTCCTACGAGAATTAAGGTAGCTGATTTCTCAGACTGAAGATTTCTCCTCCTCCATAGAGACATTCATAAATGTGGAGTTTTTAGGGATCCTGTATTGCAGAACATTTTTATGGAGTTATTTTCATCATTTTTGTTTTCTACAGATATCCCAGGAGTAGATGCCTTGTTTGACAGATGTCAGAATACCAAGGAAAAAAATTGTACAGTGAAAATTCACTTTAAAATGGCCATTCAGTAATTTTGCAACTTTTTTGTTATGATCTTTTTCTCTTTATTATTACAGGCAGAAGCATTAAATAATATAAACCAGCAACATGACTTCATGGCTGCTTGGATCACTAATCCAATTATATGCCTAAATTTGACTTTCATTGTTCTTGCTTTCTTCTCCAGAAAGATCAGACTTTGTGGAATGTTCTTCTTGATCCAAAGAACTTCTTAGTTATCTTGGGACTTCTATAGGATTTCCATTCTCTATTAAAAGAGAGATCAAACAGTTTCCCAAGTGTTTAGAGTTCTTCTTCATCTCTCCAGCAGTCCCTGCATGGGGCAAAACCCCATATACAGGAACACCAACATAATAGGGCATGAGATATTCTACACCTCCATGTTATGCTATTTAACATGGCTACATTTCAGGCTATATTTCTCTTCCAAACTAACTTCTCAATCCTTTTTTCTCACATTTCTGTATTTGTTCCCTTTTCTTCCCTTTTCCTTTCAATTTGTTACTTCTACTAGTATTTACGTATGCAAATTTAGTGCATAATCTATCATAAAATATGAAATACTACTAAGCATTGAGCAAAGAAATTTCATCTAGAGTTAGTGCATTTTAATAAATAAATGGTTTAAAGAAATTAATATAGTTCCATTGCTATACTTCCATTCCTATCCGTACCTCTAATTTTCCTGTTTACTCATCCTTTTCCCCGCATCATTTCTCATAATACGTCCTTTTCATACATTCATAGATTCCAAGGACAGGAGGAACCATTGAGATCATCTAGTCTGACGTCCTGTATAATAAATGCTGTAGAACTTCCTCAAATAATTCCGAGAGCAGATTTTATGGGGGAAAAAAACAGTCTCAATTTAAAAATGGTCAACGTTGAAGGATCAAAATTCTTGGTAAATTGTTTCAATGGTTAATTACTCTCATCATTCAAAATTTCACCCTTTATTTCCAGTTTGAATTTATCTAGCTTCAACTTTCAGCCTTTGGATCCTGATGATACCATTCTTTGCTACATTAAGAGTCTATTTTTAAATATTTGTTCCCCACATAAATATACACAGTCTGTAATCAAGAAATCCCCCTAACCTTCTTTTTAGTGTGCTAAATAGATTGTGTTTCTCTCAGGCTATGTTTGGACTGCAGAGTTTTTGTCAGAGAAATGGCTGTTTTTCCGATGAAACTTGAGTTATGTTGACACTGCAAGTGCGTTATTTTGACAATAAATCAAAAGAACAGAGGGCTTTTTGTGCAATTGGTAATCCTCATTCTATGAGGAAGAAGCCTTTTTGCGAAAGAGCTCTCATGCAAAACAGCGTGTGGATGGAGAAAAGGGATTTTTTTCGGAAGAAGCGGGAAGAGGAAAAAGCATAGGTCCCCTGGTGGCCATTCTGGCCATCGCTTTTTCAATGTGCTTCTGCAGTGTGGATGCTCTCTTGCACAAGAAGTTTTTTTGGAAGAGATCTTCCAAAAGAAGCTTCTTGTGCAAGAAGCCTGTAGTCTAGATATAGCTTCAGTGTTATTCCTCCTTCATTTCCTCTTTGGTGACCCTATTCATTTATGGCCAAACCATGAAATTTGTATGCAGGCAAAACTATTAAGGCAGCATTTAACTCCCCGTGTTTTGGCCTTCACTTCTTCCAGGTAGTTACCTATGACAAACTACGTATGCATTTGGGGCTATATATTTAAGCCAGCCTAAAGACATCAGCCTTTTACTCCTAGAATGATTCCATTTCCTTCAGATTTTTCATTTGGAAGCTTATTAGGAATATGCATGATGCTATAACATGCAAATTTTTATGAGTAGGTGAGGAATTTACTGTGTGAAATGTTAGAAGTTTTATTTTATTGGTTTAAATATGGTTTAACATTGAGCAAACTTTCAAAATGGAGAGTCCTAAAAATACATGGTGCTTAAAACAATATATAATAATAATAGAGATTGCCTATCTCCTAGAACTGGAAGGGACCTTGAAAGGACATTGAGTCCAGTCCCCTGCCTTCACAGTAGGACCAAGTACCACCCCTGACAAATTTTTGCTCCAAATCCCCTCTGCAAGGATTGAACTCACAACCCTGGGTTTAGCAGGCCAATGTTCAAACCACTGAGCTATCCCTCCCCCCAATAACCTAGGTGTTGAAAAGATAATTAGGTGCAAGAGGGAAGATGTAAAATATAGTGAGTGCAAATGGATGGAGGGCCAAGATAACCTTCGTGCCCAAAAGAACATTATTGTTCTCTTCCCATCTCCAACAAGTCTGCTGTTGATATACTGACAAATGGATGGACTGAGCAGACTGGAGTAACTCACTTGTGAATTAATGACTATTTCACCGCACATAATATTTTGTTGATAGAAAATATTCTATCAATAAGCATATATTTTACTGATAGGATGTATCTTTTGGTTTTATTTTCTGCATGGAAAGTGAGTATATATTTTTGACTGGAACAGCTTGGGCCTGTGCGCGGGAGACTGTTTTCAGGAAAGAACGGTATGAATTAATGTGCAAATGTCAATAATGGGCCCTGCACTCCTGATTGCCTTCTTCAGTGAGCTGAGGACATGCAGCCTATACATTAGATGCCAGCAGATCACTTCGTTGAGGAGAACCTGCCTTCGAGATGGGATTTACAATATAGATAGCACCATAAATCACATGCTTCTAATTCCATTGGCTGTTAGGTTTCTACTAAAATGTAATGTAGGACACGCTGGACAGTGAGGTCCAGTGGAAAGAGCAGGGAACTGGAAATAAAAGAATATGGGTAATGTTCCTAGTTTTATCACTGTCTGTGTATGCAGAGGTACTGACAGAATTGGCGGAACACTGGGGAAGGTGATAATGGTCGGGCGGCTCTGTGCTCCTAAAAGTAGTAGGGCCTTGGGCAGTTGCCCTCTTTCTCCCCTGCCATCCCGTCAGGGGCCTGTGTGTGTGCTTTGGCATGGTCTCCTCCCTCAATCATACGCAGGTTCTCCTATCTGTGAAAGTGGGAATAATGACACTACTTACCTATTTTCATAAAGTAACGCAGGGCTCTAAAAATATAATAGGTAGATAGTCCTAGATATTTTTTTATGTCTTTATACATCAGAGCTAAGAACCTCAACTGGGACCTCAGAGTTTGGTTAGTAAGTAGTGGTGTTATGCAATTAACGTGTGGTAGTGTGGCTGTCATTAAAAACATAACATTTACTAGTACACAGTGATTGTCAGTCAGTGACTTAAGAAAATAGCAGTTTTTCCCTAGAATTGGATTAATGACCATTGTGTTTTTAAGACAGGTAGGATGGACCTGAGGTCTGAAATGTGTTGAGTTTACCACATATTGTTATCCATGTTAATAATGTATTTGAATAAAAACTTAAGGCTTGCTATTCTCATTGATACTAATGGGATATTGTGTATAGATAAAGGACAATACATAGTCCCTAAAGTGCTGTGAGACTAGGGGAACATGATGAAAGTAGTAACCAATACTGCTATATTTTTTATATTATGGCACAAAGGCAGGGTCATAGTCTCAGATGGCATAAATTGATATAGCTTCATTAAATTCAAAAAAGCTAAAGATAGTTTATACCAGCTGAAGATTTAGTCCATGGTTAACAGGAAAAGGAACATACTGGTACAAAATCCAATATGGCAGCAAATGTACTGAGTATTGGAGTAATGACTTGTGGAATAAAAGTTCTATCATTATGATTGTTATTCAGCAAGATGATTAAATGTGCATAATTTTAAGCATCTGACCTCAGTGGGAATACTTGCTTAAAGTTACTCTCATGCTATTAGGTTCCAATTCAGGAAAGTACTTATCTTAATTATTAATTTGATGGGGAAATTAGGATATCACTTCAAAATAGACATTTCAACTTTATCCTTTTAATTTTTTTAACTATAGACATTTTCATTCATGCCACCTACAAGCCTTATTTATGAGTGAATGATTAAAATGTTGGAAAATTTTGCATTTTATTCTTAAAATTTAACTCTCAGTAAGTTAGGACTAATTTGTATTAACATTTGACTGTACATAAATCTTGATAAGAACTGTAAATCTAACTTTGTTTTGTATATTGGTGCCTTTGTATTAAAATATATAGCTAATTTTTAACCTGGAGAAGAGCTCTTCTCTAGCTTACTTAACACCTGCAGATTCCTATCTGCTATAACTAAAACTGAGTACTGTAACTTTGTGAAAAAGGGGTCTGCCCTATCATGATTTTTCCAGCAGCATAATTATTTTAGCATTTACTACACAGCAAATACTATCACTAAGTTTGCAAAACAGCTCCATCAGTTCTTACCCCATGTTTTCTGTTGCTCATGAGTTCCAGAAAAATTAATCTTATGGTGCTGAAATTTTCCATGCTTGGTGACATCTGAAATACATACTGGTTGGGGAAAATTCCTTGGTCTGTTCTTGTTATATAAGGCTGGGAAAAATATCTTCTTTCTATAATAAAAAAATTGGCATCATTTTTTCTTACATAGATAACTATAAATGGCAGGACTTTGAACTGTGGTGTGTATGTGATGCCTATTTTGGAGTATGTCCATCTATATCAGGAAAGTGTATATACAAACGGGATAAGTATTCAAAGAACAATTCAAAAGCTACTCAAATGACTAATAGGGTGCAATCAATGCAAATTGTGTCTGCATTAGTTTAAACTTCTATTAAACATCAAAATGTGTTTATTTGTGTTCTGAAAGATACATAATAAATTAGTATTTAAACCATCCCCAGATATAAAATATAAGCTTGAGATTTTTTAAAGACGTACCAAAGGATGCATTGACTGACAGTCTTTATCACAGTAAACTTTTCTTTGTCTCCCAGGAATTTATATACTGTAGTGACTTTTCTTTGTTCTCAATATCAAATGCAATAATTTTCAAATAATGATGAGAAGAGGGTGGGGGAAGCAGAACACAATGTTCTGCTATTGTTTTAGTTCCCTAATTATCGCACGCTTCATAAAATTAAATGATACCTTAGCTGAAAAATCATTGCCTGTGAGGAAATAGTGTAGGGCCCAATCCACCTTTCATTGAAGTCAATTGGAAGATTCCTATTTATTTAAACATGGATTGGATCAATCTAAAAAATCTCATAAAAATTTAAAATCCTATATTAACATTGAACTGTATCTTCATATTCTCATATACTATCTATAATAACCATAAATAATTTGGTAAAATACACATAATATATATAGATAATTTAAGTACAGTTAAAAGAAAGGAATACATTGCATTAATAGCACTATATCAAGAAACTTCAGTAGCAAAATTTAGTCACGCACAATATAATCTGTATCTTCTTTCAGATATACAGGATATTTTAGAAGTTTCAGCATACTACTACTTATTTATGTTTTTTAATCTGAGAGTCTCAAAGTGCTTTACAAAGTATGATAAGTGTCAGTATCTTCATTTTACAGATGGGGAAACTGAGGCACAAACCATGTAAGTGACTTGGTCAGGGTTAAACCACAATTCAGACCCTGAATCAGGAACAGTATCCATGTCTATTGTTCCCAGGTTCATCTCTATCCAAAAGAGAGTATTGTGCATCCATGAGCCAGTTTGAAGAAATTTTGTTTGCATTGTAGTTGTAAGTCTCTTCATTTCACTGTGGTTGTATGCAAAGACCAAAGGACAGAATTTGATCTCTAAAGTATTGGGTTCAAAGGCATTTTTACCTTGCAAGTAACATTTTCTCTGTGTTGGACCAGAACAGAAAGTTAGTAAGAGATAAAGTATTGAGTTGTAAGTAATTGTGTGAGCAAACAGCAATACAATATACTTGCAGAAACAGTGTGGTATTGCCGTAGAATTAATGTGTATTAATCTAAAACACAAGCATGAGAAGCATGTATGGTAACACAGATTGGTCTTCAAAAGTAGTCTCCAAATTTGCTTAGATCTGTATAGAATACCCTGTAGGTTTTTGAATATCTAGGCTATATTTTGATGATTTTTTTTACGGAATAATGAATTACATAACCTTAACTTGAGTAAGAAGGGACAGTCTATAAGACATCTAAAGATGTGTTGTTGTCTTCCTGGGGCTGAATACCTAACTGATGCTCTTTTAAAAATGTATGATAGCTTTTAATGTGGAGTGGAGTGTCAATAGCACCCTATGGTCTGGCACCAATACAGATGAAAGTTTTAACCCATTATTTGTAGATGTTACTGGGTAAAACAATGTTTTTTCTTTGACAGCTGTCAGAGCCTCTGACCATCTCATTTTAGAGGGGAAATAGCAGTGCCTCCAGAGTTGTAGTCAAACTCCTGGTATCTCGCTGGTACCATGCTGCCTATGGATGCTTACTGTATGTTCAGAGAGAGCCCCTGGAATTGCTGATGCCATAAAATGCTAGTGGGTGAGCATCTGTTTGTATTCTTTGAACAACTTAAGAAGTGTCTTTGCATGCAGTCAATGGCAACCCTAGATTGAAACAATGAATCATAATTTCCAGATTATGTGAATTAGGACATAACTGGAACTGCTCTTCCAAGTTCTCTTGCCAGTGGTAGGCTGAAGATAAACATTATCCAGAGAAAATGAAGACAAATTTTAATACAGCTAGAGACTATTGAGTCTATCCTAGTGATGTTAATTAAGAACTCCTTTTGGTGATTAATAGCACTGTGTACGTATATTGTCAAGATTGCTCTTTAGTAGCTTTAGTCTTTATCAGCTATACTGAGACAAAAATTGCACAGCAGCAGAATTCTTTCAGATTTTCCCTCTTCTGCAAAGGGGGAGGCTCCTTGTTGTCATCATCTCTTAGCAGGAGGAAATAAATACAAGAGGGTCCTGGGTTTCTGCCAAATGAGTGGTTTGCAAATCCTTTTGCAAAACTCTAGAGAACTCCTGAATCTCAGGGTTTCATTGATGCTGGGGGCAGTATAGACTTTCCTATCTTCAGAGATAAAGAGCTTTAGGAGTCTGCCCTTTTTAAAAAAGATGAACACAGATTGGGGAGATTAAAAGTCCCCTGACAAATCTTATATTGCAGAAGCCAGGGGGAAAGGGATCAGTGCCCAAATGTAATCCACGATTTTGCCTCTGAAATAACCAGGTCACAAAAGTTCAAGTAGTTTCTAGTAAAATTTCTTTGGGGATCTTGTTACGATGTATATGCCCCGAAAGAAAAGAAATTGTGGTGCAGATGCCTTGCTTGCCTAGAGAAGAGGATGGTCCTCTAACATGGAGAACAGCCTGAAAGCAGAAGGTAAACAATGAGCCTGTATGGGAAGTAACAGAGAGGTAGCTGTCTGATCGTGGTAAAACAAAAAAAGCAGTCATGTAGCACTTTAAAGACTAACAAGATGGCTTATTAGGTGATGAGCTTTCGTGGGACATACCCACTTCTTCAGATCTGAAGAAGTGGATCTACCCCACAAAAGCTCATCACCTAATAAACCATCTTGTTAGTCTTTAATCAGGCCATGTGGTTCTTATCTCATACACTTTCATTGCAGTTTATCTATAATCACAGCCATGGTTTAATGCCTATCATACTGCCTAACCAATTTAGTGCCTTATGAGACGATCTAGACAGCTGAGAAGATCTAGACAGGATTGTGGGAGTTCTTATGATGGCTCTCTTCCACCCCACCTTTTCCATCACCTAGGATACTTGAGTTTCTTATGTAAATCCCATAAGTGTTTGCCCTTCCCAAAGACATTGTCCCTTTATAGAATCTGTCCGGCAGTTCAATGTGCTGCAGCCTCTACTTTTAGGAATTTTGCTTAAGAGCTTTGATGGTAAGCAAGGTGGGATGCTGGCTGACAACAAATGTAAACTGAAATCGTACACAAAAGGAAGGGACACAGAGAGAAAGATGCACATGAAGATGTTTGGGTCCCACTGTATTACAAAATGGACTGTGGGGATGCTTGTGGAATAGACCAGAACTGAGGTTGGATTGACTGAGTGACTGATTGAGAAAACTTTGGATAAGTAACTGTATTTTCATCTTTATATAAATGGAACTGTCACCATCATCACAGCATTGAACCATCTAGAGATGAGGTGCTCTTTCAGGGGACAAGAGAATTGCAGTGTTCAGCTGCCAAACTGATCTATAGCAGTGTCACACGTAATAATAAACTTAGATGCCACCATAAACAATCTTGAAAATTACGTATATGGTTAGTTTAGGAATGGTTGCTTTGCCCAGAAAGATTTAGTTTAGTTGCAGAATTTGTTTTTTAATGGGGCTCTGTTTTTATATAGTGCTGACTGTTTCCTTAGTGCAAATGAAAACTTTATACATTTTAGCTCAAACTGTGCTTTGCTAAGCTTCCCACATTTATACCCATCTTCCTGGCAGTCATCCTGAAATATGTTTGGGTTGAGGCATTACACATTACATTTGGTAAGGCTTTAACATTCCCTCTTGCTCACATCAATCCTTATTTCTGTTTGCTCTTGTAATTTACAGTTAATGAAAATTCTAAGTTTACCTTTGTTTTTGCTGGCTTCTGTACAAGCAAACCCTTCAGCCCTTGCAGCCTTCCATCCAACTGGAAAGCAGAATTGGAGAAAGCAAAATCTAACAGAGTAGTTATATTGTAGACAGCAACCTTGATGTTTGTCAGTATGGGTACATCTACACAGGAATGTTATTTTGAAATAACTAGCCTTATTTCAAAATAGCTTAGTCTGCGTCTACACAGCAGGCAGTTGTTTTGAAATACTGTCAAGCTGGAGGACTTCTCACGCCGACTCCTGTAACCCTCATTGTATGAGGAGTAAGGGAAGTTAAAGGAAGAGTGCTCTATTTCGAAATAAGTGCTGTGTAGACGCTCCCAATTTCAAAATAAGCTACACAATTGACATAGCTCAGTTTCCGTAGCTTATTTTGAGTCAAGCCCTCCTATGACAGCAATCTTGTAGAAATACTGAGTCTTGCTCCACTTTTGACCTTACTTACTGGGGTGAGTAGTCTTACAATGCACCCCAAATGGACAGTAGCCCACCATAATCATAATGCAACAGAGCCAGTTCTGAAGTCCTTAATCAGTTCTTCTTGATCCAGGCTCAGGCAAGTCTTCTGCTCAAGTCAAGTAATGATATCAGATTGTGGCTCATAATATACTCAGATGAATTTAATGAGATGTGGATGATACTGACAAAATAACCATTGTGAAGCCATTACATCTCTCCTGGCAAAATCTACTTTTAAAAAATATTTACCTTGTGGACTTTCAATTCTGAAAGAAATGTTTCAGTTTGCAGCATACCACCCAGGCACAGGAACTATGTATTTAAAAGAGGAGTATGTTAAACAGCTATCTGCAGATATACAGTATGCAGAGTGCATGTATATAATTGTGTATGTGTGTGTGTGTATTCAGCACTATATGAAAACATTGGCCCCGTTATATGCATATACACTATGCCTATTGTACACTTAACAATTTAACGTTATATATACATATATTAAATAAAATCTGTACACATACTCTTATCTAAAAAATTCTGCTTAAAATACTCATTTATTTTGGTGGTCATATAATGTTCCAGCGTGATGCCTTTTAAAGAATTTTAAAAATCCTTTCTTAGATAAAAATGTGGACGAATTGAAAAGGATTCTTCATTCCAACAGAAATTGTAATATAGTCATGAAATCCTGAAAAAAAAGATAATGTCTGTAGTTTAAAAAATTAAAAGAATAAAGTTGCAATGTCTATTTTGAAGTGATATCCTACATTTCCCATCACATTCATCATTAAGATAGCTTGTCTCTACTCTGTTACCAACAGAGGAAGTAGGTCCATTCATTGATATTACCTCACCCACCTTTTCTCTCTAATATCCTGGGACCAACAGGGTTACAACACTGCACACAACGTCCTCACAATGGCAAACATGACTGATCCTTTGTATAGCATCATGTTATGCACCACTTTAGTCCAGACCATTGTTCTCGTCACTATAAAAGTGTAGCTTATCAATATGGACTCTGATCCCATTTTAAAACTTAATTTTCTGCTGTTTAGTTCATCTTATGTAGCCATTGCTGATGCTGTGCAGTCTGATGCACTAGAGGACAAGGCAAGGGAGAAAAGCACTGTTTGCACCTGTTTAAAATCTCTATGCTTTGTGTGGTTCCTGGGCAACAGGCAAGAATTCTGTGAAAAGCTAGGCTGCACTTGCTCAATTGTTGCTGCCAGCTGTGACTTTGAGAGAGCACATAGCAGCTCCTTAGCAGGTTGCTCGTGTTATGTGACAGGCACTGATCATGGCAAAGCCTTGGCTGATTTTTCTTCCGTTGTGCCTGTGATCAAGGCTGGGTTGCCTGGAGTTGCATACTTAGCCAAGAAAAGAATTAGAGAGCTCTAAGGTGAGTTTGTCATTGGAAACGGGCAGGGAGGTGAGGTAGGGATTAATTGTGAATCAGTGCTTTTTAAACTGGCAAAGAGAGAAGCACAGACATTCCTCACCTCAGGGTATTTCATGCTCTTTCCCAGATACTATTGCGGTGATGCCATGTGGAGCAAAAGAACTCTTAGTCTGGAAACAGTGTGTTTTTTATTTGTTTGGGTTTTTTTGGGGGTGTGGCAAGTGTACATTTTAGGTTGGAAATCTCATACTGTTTTTACAAATTTTTCTTGTTGGTTCTGATCTCTTGACATAGGGAAATTTGTCATTTGCCTATTGGGGTAATAATCACGTCAGTCTTTGCTGCATGCCCAGTCTGGGTCTACCTTCAGCATTATCTTAGCAACTGATTCAGTCACACAATATTCCCTGATTTTAGCTTTGTGGCCACTCTGTGTTATTTAGTATAAAACATCCCTTTTCTGTCCTACTCAAAGGAAGTCTGTATTTTATCGGTAGAATTAAACAAATTGTCCAAATCTCAAAATATTATAATTTATTGATACCCCCATCCTCACAGTGACAAGCTTCGCACTTATTTGAGATTGCTTTAAACCCTGTTTATGCACATACTGATTCAGCCCTGAAGGATTGAACACACTATAGTCTGTTTTCTACTTATGCTTGTATCAGCCTTTTCTTTTCTGAAACTTTCTTTAGTCACACAGTGGAACTGATTACAGTGCAAGGTGTTACAGCCACATTATCAGTGAAGATGAAAAAAGAGTGGAAGAGTATCTGAGTACTTTGTGGCATGGACCTTTACTTGATAGTGCTGTTGAACTTTGTAGTTAAGCGTAATATAAATGTGGCTAATAATTAATAAGAGGCAGTGTGGTGTAATGGAAAGAGCACCAGGAGCCAAGGAATCCTGTTTTCTTACACCAATACCACTGTGACTTGCTGTATGGTCTGAACCACATTGCTCAACTTCCCTGTGGATTGATTGCCTCATCTTTAAAATGAGGATGATGAGAAAGATGCCAGAATTATTGAGATCCTCAGATGGGAAATAGTTTAAAAAAGAAAAATATTTTTGTAAACTCCTCTTAATTGTGTCCTTAAGTCCTGTGGAGTTTGCATACATTCAAAGAGAGTGTCTACTCTCATTATCCTTTATCATCTTAAAACTCAAATCACATTTCTTCTTCATTATAGAGTCCTTTCAGAGTTTATTAGCCACTGCTTTTGAGATTGGTCAGAAAAGGAAGGTAAATCAGTATGGAGTGCCTGGTAATCTGAGATCTGTGGTTCTGGGTCTTTTATTTGCCTGTGCAAGGTGCAATTCTGGCCACACTGAAATCAATGGCAAAACTCCCATTGACTTAGTGAGGCCAGGATTTTATCTGCAGAGTTTAATTTTGGAATGACAAACATGTAATATCAGTTCTCCTTCGAGTGGTCCCCGTGGGTGCTCCACTCTGGGTGCTGGTGTGTCCTCGTGCCGGCGACCGGAGACTTTTTCTAGCTGTTTCTGCCGCGGTGCGCAGGCGCCGTGGCGCCCTCTAGTGTCGTTGGGACTGAAGGGCGCCTGCGCGCGCGTGGCTCCTCAGTTCCTTCTCTACCGTCCTCGGCAGCAGACGGAGCCCTCTCTTTGCCACTTCTGTGGGAAGAGAACAGTTAAATTCGTCGTTTTACCCCCTAGTTACCTCATCATCCAAGTTTTTAAACCCCCCCAACTAGTTTAAAAAAAAAACAGAAATAATATCTGTCCTGCACTGTACATTGAAATAACGAGTTCTGTGTTCACTAAACACATGATAATAGGTGTTGCATTTTCATATACTTGTTCTTTTTATATGGAGATGTAATATAACAATTTTCTGACTTCCACTGTAAAACCTGCACATGTCTTGAAGGTGGGGTACAAAGTTGCTTCAGAGGCCAGTGTTCATTCTTCTCTATAATACAGCCAGTTGGATTAACAGAGAGTGATACCTTTTGTGGTATTGCTGGTCCACAGGTAATTATCAAAGCCCAGAAATGTACAAAACAGCATTAGATACCTCTCATTAGCTGGCCCATGGCAGATGAAAGTGAAAAGCAACTTTAAACAAAATCATGGGTGCAGGGAGGGAAAGTTCTGGAAAACAGTCAAACAAAAACATGGAGCATGCTTTTCTCTTGAAACTCATTAAATTAATTGATGTGTAAATAAAAATTGCTTGAGGGATTTTAAACTAAGGCTGAACTTAAGAATGGCCATATTGAATCAAACCAAAGGTCCATCTAACCCAGTATCCTGTCTTCTGACAGGTGCCAATGCCCAGTGCCCCAGAGGGAGTGAACAGAATAAGTAATTATCAAGTGATCTGTCCACTGTTGCCATTCTCAATTTCTGGAAAACAGGCCAGCAACATCATTTCTGTCCATCCTGGCTAATAGCCAGTGATGGACGTATCCTCCATGAATATATCTAGTTCTTTTTTAAAACCCTGTTAAAATCCTGACCTACACAACATCCGCTAGCCTAGAGTTCCACAGTTTGACTGTGTGATGTGTGAAGAAATCCTTCCTTTTCTGTGTTTTAAATCTGCTGCCTATTTCATTTGGTGCCCCCTAGTTATTGTGTAATGGGAAAAAGTAACTTTTCCTTATTTACTTTCTCCATACCTATCATGATTTTATAGATCTCTGTCATAGGCCCCCTTAGTTGTCTCTTTTCCAAGCTGAAAAGTTGGAATCATATTGATCTATCATATGGCAGCTATTCTATATCCCTAAATATTTTTGTTGTCCTTTTCTTGTGAAGGGTACAGGCCTGCACTACCAGCCTCAAGTGAGGCAAATTATCTGGCATTTTTTCATTGCTGGAAACTCATAATTCTGCTGCAAGCATACAATACAGTACCAGAGAGCTAATGGTACATAACTCTTAATGGCCTGTAATTAATTGGGTGGCACATGTAATGCCTCTTTGAATGTCCATTATGTGTCCTTATATCCTGAGACAACTCAGTGGCACTGTTTTAAATCAGCCCAACACCCAAACAAAACAATTGAACATACATGGCATTAAGGAGTTTGGTGCACTGGAACTGATCTTATATAGGAGGCTGAGGTTTTTTTTTAATACAAGGCTCAAGTGAGCTCTATTTTACAGGCAAGACTGCGTTACTATTGTCACTGCAGGTGTTGAGTTAGCGTCTGTACAGTGAAAGGCTCTGCAATAAGACCAGCCTCTTGGGAACACTGAAGTGCATAAGCAGGACTGGCACTTATTTATTTAAGTTCAGTAAATATTATTTGCAGTGGGTGGAGGTTAGTACATAGTTATGTCACATATCTAAGGGATCAATGCTGCATCCCTAGCTTGGGAACAGTCTTTAGAAGGAACCCCTTTTGGGTGCCAAACCACAAGAAATCTCACTCTTCCTCCAGGGCAGGCCACCTGGTTAGGGTTGCCAGGCATCTGTTTTTCAACCAGATCACCTGTGCCCCAATCCCCCTCCCCCAGCCCTAATTCCCCTTCCACCCTCTAAACCTCTTGATCCCAGCCTTGAACATCCTCTTATACCCTAAACCCCTTATCCTCAGCCCCACCATAGAACTGGAGCCCTTATCCCACTCCCCACACCACAGCCCTCTGCCCTGGCCCTGGTTGCCCCTACCATGCTCCAGAACTCTCAGTTCCAACATGGAGCAGCTTCCTGTATCCTGAACCGCTTATTTCTGGTCCCACCCTGGAACCCTCAACCTCAGCCCAGACCCTGTATCTCCTCCCACACTCCAACCCCTTGCCACAGGCTGGAGTTCCCTTCCATACTCCAAACCCCCCAGGTCCTCCCCACAGTCCAGAGCCCTTTCCTGCATCCCAAACTCCTCATCCTTGGGCCCATCCCAGAGGCTGCACCACAACTGCACCCCAACTCCTAAGCCAGGCTGGTGAAAATGAGTGAAAGAGTGAGTGGCAGAGGGAGGGAAGATGGAGTGAGCAGAAGTAGAGCCTTGGAGGAGGGATGAGGCAGAGGCAGGACCTCACAGGGGCAGAGCAAAGATGTTTTGTTTTGTATGAGTAGGAAATTGGTGCCCTGTATGTGGCCTCACTGCATCCTGACACTGAACCTTTTGTGCTTCAGCATTGCTACTTTATACCTTGAGTGCTGTAGAAGTCCAACAGTGATAGACTCCTTGTACACTCTTCAGGGATTAATGCACGTCACCAGGTATTTACAGTTTCATTTAGGCAATGTTGTGAAAACAGTAGAGGTTTTATATCATGTGGAACACAAACAAGTCCTTAGGTTAGCACAGAGAAATAAAGGTTAAAACATTTGGGTTAGCCCAGAGTCTCGAGCAAGCTGTAGATGGAACATGTGTTCAGATTCTGTTTCTCTCTAAGTCTGTTCTTCTTGATCAGTTTCCTTCTGAGTGTACAGGATCCTTGCTTCCTCTACAAATTAGGCTCAAAAGTTAAAATAGGAAAAGAACAAGTTAAAAATTACTTAAAAAAGTTAGATGTCTTCAAATAACCACGGCCTGATCAAATGCATCCTAGAATACTCTAGGAGGTGACTGAAGAGGTATCTGGGCCATTATCTATCCTCTTTGAAAAGTCATGGAAGATGGGAGAGATTCCAGAAGACGGGAAAAGGGCAACATAGTGCCCATCTATAAAAGGGGGAATAACAACAACTCAGGAAACTATAAACCAGTCAGCTTAACTTCTGTGCCAGGAAAGATAATAGAACATACCATTAAGGAATCCATTGGCAAACATCTGGAAGATAATAAGCAGTCAGCATGGATTTGTAAAGAACAAATCATGTCAAACCAACCAGATAGCTTTCTTTGATAGGATAACAAGCCTTGTGGATAAGGGGGAAGCGGTTGATGTAATATACCTAGACTTCAGTAAAGCATTTGTCACATTCTTGCATGAACTTTCCTATAAATACAGGCAGTCCCTGGGTTATGTACAAGATAGGGACTGTAGGTTTGTTCTTAAGTTGAATCTGTATGTAAGTCGGAACTGGCGTCCAGATTCAGCCGCTGCTGAAACTGACCAGCGGCTGACTACAGGAAGCCCGAGGCAGAGTTGCTCTGCCCCGGGCTTCCTGGAATCAGCCTCTGATCAGTTTCAACAGGCTGAATCTGGATGCCAGTCCCGACTTACATACAGATTCAATTTAAGAACCCCAGGCGTCCCCAAGACAGCTGCTGCTGAAACTGATCAGCGGCTGATTCCAGGAAGCCCGGGGCAGAGCAACTCTGCCTCGGGCTTCCTGTAGTCAGCGCTGGTCAGTTTCAGCAGTGGCTGACTTGGGGACGCCTGGGGCAGAGCAGCTGGGGTGCTGCTGGGTTGCTCCAGTAGCGCCGCTCCTCGGCGCTACTGGACCAATCCACCAGCATCCAAGCTGCTCTGCCCCAGGCGTCCTGATTCAGCCGCTGCTGAAACTGACCAGCAGCGGCTGAATCAGGACGCCTGGGGCAGAGCAGCTGGGGTGCTGCCGGGTTGGTCCAGTAGCGCCCAGAGTGGCGCTGCGGGACCAACCGGCAGCGCCCCAGCTGCTCTACCACACGTGTCCGGAGAAAAGCCTGGACTGCTGGGGGGGGGGGGGGGCGTACTAGCTGCGCTCCCCCCCCAGCAGACCAGGGAGACGCGGGTGGGGGACCGAGACGCACAGCGGTCCCGCCGCCCGGGTCCTCCGCGGCTTTGCTCCCCGTCTCCCTGGTCTGCTGGAGACCAGCAGACCTGGTCTGGGGAGACGTGGAGCAAAGCTGCGGAGCACGCGGGCAGCGGACAGCCCAGACGCGCTGCGGCTGTCCCGCTGCCGGTGTCCTCAGAGGCTTTGCTCCCCGTCTCCCTGGTCTGCTGGAGACCAGCAGACCTGGTCTGGGGAGACGTGGAGCAAAGCTGCGGAGCACGCGGGCAGCGGACAGCCCAGACGCGCCGCGGCTGTCCCGCTGCCGGCGTCCTCAGAGGCTTTGCTCCCCGTCTCCCTGGTCTGCTGGTCTCCAGCAGACCAGGGAGATGGGCAGCAAACCCCGTTCGTAACTGCGGATCCGACATAAGTCGGATCCGCGTAACTCGGGGACTGCCTGTACATGAGGGAAATATAACCTCGATTGGGCTTACTATAAGGTGGGCACATAACTGGTTGGCTATCCATTCTTAGAGAGTGGTTATCAATGGTTCATAGTCATGCTGGAAAGGCATAACAAGTGGGGTTCCTTAGAAATCAGTTTTGGGACCAGGTCTGTTCAATATCTTCATCAACAATGTAGATAATGACATGCACGCTTAAAATTTACGGATGATACCAATATGGGAGAGGTTGCAAGTGCTTTGTAGGATAGGATTATAATTCAAAATGATCTAGACAAACTGGAGAAATGATGTAAGGTAAAAAGAATGAAATTCAATAAGGACAAATGCAAAGTACTCCACTTACGAATGAACAATCAGTTTCATATATACAAAATGGAAAGTGATTGTCGAGGAAGAAGTATTGTGGAAAAAGATCTAGGAGCTAAATATGAGTCAACAGCCGTGTAACATTGTTGCAAAAGAAAGAAAGAAAAAGAGGAAACATCATTGCGGGATGCATTAAGAGGATTGTTGTAGGCAAGGCAGGAGAAGTAATTCATCTGCTCTACTTTGCACTGATTAGGCATCAGCTGGAATATTGTGTCCAGTTCTGGGCACCACATTTCAGGTAAGATGTGGACAAATTGGAAAAAGTTCTGAGAAGAGCAATAAAAATGATTACAGTTCTAGAAAACATGACCTATGAGGGAAAATTGAAAGAATTGGGTTTGTTTAGTCTGGAAAAGAGAAGACTGAGAAGGGACATGTGAGCAGCTTTCAGCTACCTAAAAGGTTGTTACAAGGAGAAAGAAGAAGAAATATTCTCCTTAATCTCTGAGGATAGGACAAGAAGCAATGAGCTTAAATTGCTGCAAGGGAGGTTTAGGTTGGACATTAGGAAAAACTTCCTAATTGTCAGGATAGCTAAGCACTGGAATAAATTACTGAGGGAGGTTGTGGAATCTGCATCATTGGAGATTTTTAAGAATGGGTTAAACAGCCATGTGTCAGGGATGAGCTTTGTGGTGCTGGGGCCTGCCATGAATTCAGGGGACTGAACTTGATGACCTTTTGAGGTCCCTTGCAATTCTAGTATTGTATGATTCAATCAAGCCAACACTTTATCTTCCCAACTTCATTCATTTGTTCTCAAATTGGGATCTTAAAGCTTTCCATCTAAGAGCCAAGGGGCTCCATCTCCATCTGGGCTTTTGGTTGCTAGGTGTCAATGTACTATTGATTGACTCTTGCATCATATTCTTTGATTTTCCACTGATATGGGGTAAGCCGCTGCCAGTCCTTTTTAATGACCCATTAAGACACAGACAGCTAGGAGATAAACACCTGTATGTCTCCTAGCCTGTTCTGAGACCAGTCTTCATCCTTCCCCCACCTCCATCCCTACTGGGTAGCCATACTAAATATACAAGAAACTGAGGCATGCATGTGAATTTTCTGTAATATTTAATTCAACTATTCTTTGTCACAAGCTCTTTTAAATGAGTAGTACACTCCTGTGTGTTAATATTCTCATATACCTGCTCATTCATAAACTGCTTCTTATTAGCATAAGGTAGGGAAAGGAAGGGAAAGGAAGGGAAGCTGCATTAGAGTGTGTATGTTTTGCCCTATATTGTCTTTATAAAGAAGACTAGACTTCCATTGCAATAATGCTACATCTCCAAAAAATCCCCATCCTAATGGATTTCTGCTGCTCAACCTGCATGTCCATTTGCAGACATGTGAGGAACTCTCAAAGGTATAAGCTGCTGGGTGCCCAGCAGGAGCCATCATCTGCCACCACTACTGAGCTATCCTGACTGCTTAGTGTTGCCTCACATAGTTACTTTTGAGCCACCCAACAGAGCACTGTGATGGGCCGCAGTATGCTGTGTGCTGTGTAAATACAAGTAGCAACAAAGGCAGCATGCATTTGGAGGTAGCGTGGCATACCATCCTTGCCAAAGAAACAGTTATAAAGGAGTATCCGGCATCACACCTTTTTCATATAACAGCTTGAAGGGAGTATAATTTGTAAAGTTCACGGTGAAGACTACAGTAAAATCAACAGCAAGGGATTGGTTTGTTAATGCATATGACTTATTGCTGTAAAACTAGAAACACGAGAAAACACTGGGAGTAGAGGGTGGGAGAATATTATAGTTTTCCAGACTAGCGTGTGTCAATTCATCTTTATTTACTTTGCTCATTGATCATCCGCCTCCATTCCAGAACTATCTATATGTCAGCACCTTTCCGTGAAAATGTGTTCTGGCTTCCTTGCATCTGATTAACATTCCCAACGTGATAGTTTCTGGACATTTCTTTGAAAGTAGTTTTTGGTCCAATTTATACAGATAGGATCCTGAGCCAAATCTTAATCTAAATTTCTGTTTAGTTAGCAATATGCAGTACTTGTTCCTCTGATGATGGTGATTTATGTCCGCAATCTTATGTTCTTTTCAAACCCAGACCACTGGATCGCAAAAAGGGGAGAAATTAAGTCTGTCTTTTACAGTTCAAAATGCATTATCTTTGTAGGCCTTTATATTATCATCCTGCAACTCTTTATCACCTTCTACCCAAGCATCCCATCATACTTTTCATCTGGTAAGCCTCAGAACTCCTCTTGAGACTATATCTGTGTGCGGTAAGAAGTATAATCCACATTCTACTGAGTGAGGAAAATAACTGTGCCAAGCCACACAAGGAGACTGTGACAGAGCCAGGAATAGAACCCAGGTCCATGAAACTATCTTTCCTGCATTTACAGTAAACTGGCAGCAGCATTGTTGTGGGTAACTCATGCTGACAGTAAGAGCAATGTGAATTGTATACATACATCAGTTTCTCTGTCTTAAATGAAGAGAGGTTTTTTTCCCCTTCCTTTGAAGTTTTCAAGCAGAACTTGCCGTCAGTGACCCACTTTTGCTAACAGTTCTCTTAACTAACCTCTGTACTCACTCATACATTTTTTTTCCTTTCCACCCACTGTCTGTCTAGCCTGGTTTAAAATTTTTATATATGTACTTTTAAAAAATTGATTAGTTGGAGAGCTGCCCGTTCTTCTGTGCTGTATAATAAGGTTTTAAAAACTGCACTCTGAATTCTGTATAGTGTAATTAAAACTGACCCAGATTTGGACCTGAGAACACCAGGACTTAGCCAAACTTGCCATGAGCTGAGTTCTGATGGCAGATGGGAACTAATGAGGACATGCTGCACTCCAGAATTTCCCAGCTGCTTGGCCCCTTTCTGCACAAACAAGGTTTGGAGTGAAGTCCCGATCTCAAGAGCATGTTCCGCAAATATTCTGCACCCAGTGTTTTGGGAGACAAGGCAATGCTGTCAGACTGTTTCAGAGTATTTTAAAGGCCTGAGCTCCAAAGGTTTTTTCAGTATATTGTAGAATTAGTTCACACATGCTTCCCTCTTATCCCAGGGATTGGAAATACCCACCTGCTTCCAGATCTTTTTGGATTTTTCTTTTTCTGCTAGGGAAGACTTGCACTTTTAATAGAACACTAAAATCAGGATGGACTAAGTCTCCCTTCAAGCTGTGGGTCTCCTCAACTAGATCAATGTCCTGGGACTATTCAGGCAGATGTAATTGAATCAGTTTGAAGCAGCTGTAGCTGGCATGAGGTCTCTCAGATTGCTAGCACCTGCACGTTTTTCTGTAACTACTACAGTGAAAGTTGTGCCAAAATCAGCATTGGTCTTAGAGCAGTAAAATACTCCAAATCCTGTATCCCATTCCCCATCCAGCCTAGCCATCTCATTACTGATGCCTGAATTAAAGTTGCTGGTAGTGAGCTGGAACTAGCGTATGCTTCTCCTCCTGCAACTGCATCCTTAAACCAGTGCACTGCACAGACTCTCCTCTTCATAAGCAATAAGAGATGACTTAATAATGATCAGGTGCTCTGGAGCTCTCTTCCCTCCTTAGAAAATTGAGTAGACCATACCTTGCTGTATCAAATTAAAATGCATGCACCAAATTTATTTGCTACTCTAACAGTCTTGCTGGCACAGTGTGGGGCTTGGTAATGTCTAAGAAATGTTCAAGTGGTACTATAATATGCTCAGATTTGAAAAGTGATTGCGAGTCACTTGGTTGCCTTCTTGTATTATGTAACATATCTTAATATTATGTTCAGATTAAACATACTGGCACACTTGGTTAAGTATGGCATCTACACAGCATGGTGTGGGGTTTGGATGTGAGAATATAAAATGGCATATTGAAACATTAATTCCGGAATATAGCTCTCCTGTGAATTTCACACAGTTTCTGTATCAAGTTTATGCATCGAGTCTTTGTCCTGGGTTGTTGTTGTTTTTAAGCCTTTCCCTGGCCTTGCTCTAGTCCACATCTGCCTTTTCCCCTTCTGTTTTTCCCATCCTTCTTTTACACATTCCATACCTCACACCTGCCCCTTCTTTTCATCTTCTGTGGTGTTCCTCAAATGATTTATCTAATCTATCCATGTCATTTTAGGGTGCCCATCATTGTAGTGGCTAGGTGCCGTGGGAACACTGAATTTCCTGATCTCAGTGTAATTGCATTCTCTTCTTCCATCGATGCTTGTTTATAGTAGAAATCACTGTGATTTTTTTCATTTACTTGTGTTTTGTAACAATAGGCTATACAACTATGGTATAACCACTTATTGCCTTGACAAGGAGGGCCAGATCTTCAGTTAGTGTAAATTGGCCTGATGCCTTCAAAGTCAATGAAACTATGCTGATTTATGCCTGATGAAGATGCAGCCCAGAAATTCTTTCACTAGGCCTTAAAGATTTTCCTCCTCTCCTCTATTTTTACCATAAACCATTAGAAATTGTGGTTTGGCTGTTCAAATCCCTTCTCCTTATTAGGAAGAGGGAGGACCAAAGTCTTCCATATCCCAAGTGTGTGCTCAGACCATTGAGTTGAAGCATATAAGGCAGGCCATCTCCATCTCTTTCTTCTTCTCCTCCCCTCCTTTTTCATACGGAGACAAATAGGTGCTTGATTCATTAAAAAAAATGCTTAGTTGCCTAAGCCACCTGACTCAAGGAGAGGGGTTCTTGATGATGGAGATCTAGCAGAAATAGGTGCCTTACTCCCTGAGAGGGACAGGGATTAGGACACACCCCTCTCTTTGGCATCTCCTTGCCTAGCATGCTGGCTTCTGCGTTCTGTGCTAAACTTCCAATCTGCCCATTTGTACAGGGATCCAAGGTATCTGACTCAGTCTTGCTGGCTGTCATTTCATTCCAGTGATTTTTTTAGGCACCTAACAGTCCTAAGTCCCTTAATAGACCAGGGCCTGATTTTTAGAAGTGTTGAGCACCCTCAGCTCTCATTGACGTTAAAGGGAATTGTGCATGCAGACTCCCTCTGACAGTTAGTTGCTTTAGGGAGACAGTGGGGTGTCATATGAATGCATGAACAGAGAGCAATAGTACGTTAGAAAGCAGGGTTTGTTTTTTTTTGTAAGCTAACTTAGTAGTTATTAAGAAATAACCAAGGTTTCAGTATGTAGACATTTGCCTTCTGATTTCCTATGTGTCACTAGTAGGCCAATAAAAACAAAAAAGGATCTGCAGAATAGGAATGTAAAGGGGTAACCTGTTGTCTGGTAAGCATTGCCTTATTGGCATGCTTATATGGGTAACCGGCTAACTAGGCCAGAGCAGCTCCTGCCCGTAGCGCTGTATGGTGGGTCTTGCCCAGCCCAGGTGGAGCAGCATGGGTGAGGGGCTGCTCCAGCTTGGCTCAGCCCATTGTGATGCATCAGCCAGTTAACCAGTTAAATACGTAGTTTATCTGATTAACATATTAAGTGGGATTTTACATCCATACAGCAGAATGTATAGTTCTCTGTGAAATAACCATAGTTTTGGGTCAGTTACTATATAGCGTATAAAGTTACATATCAGTCAAATATCAGTTTAAGGAGTCATATGCCATAGGCTGCAGAGGTATGGCCTGACCACTTTTTGTCAGGGCCATACTTGATGTGTGAATGGAGAACTTCATTCTCTGGGCCGAACCTGAGTGGCCATGCTACTCTTTCAAATTGGAAGGGTAGGCAGTAGGGACCAATGGGCTGAGGGGCATTAAGCTCCTGGGAAGAGACACCTGAAAGGTGAATAAGAGGGTCGGAGGTAGGGAAGGGGGGAAGTGCAGTCTGTGGCCCTTCAGCCCCATTGTAAACCTTTTTCTTTGATTCAGTTAATCATCCAAGTGTATGCAAATTATGCTAAAGTTTTGCCCCTGGAGTAACATACGTTCAACAGACTGATATAATCCATTCCTATATAAAATGAGATTGACTAAACTCCATTAACAAGTCAACACTGAAGTGGAACTGCACAAGATTGGACATCGTAGTTTGAGTTTTCCAGTTCTAAGTAGGTCACTGTTTAGATCCAACCTAAGACCTAACAGTCTCAGTCTGTTTTTCCCTACAAATTCCCACGTAATATAAATTACCACCAGACCTGGCACTTGTTGATACCCTTGTCTGCAGTCTCAGTAGAGACCATGAGGTTCAATAGATTGCAGAGACAATTCCTTTCTAACTCATGCAGGTGATCCCATCAGAATAGCCTTTACAGCACATTGGGAGGCGTACGGGGGAAGCTTGCATTGCCGCTGTCTGTGTCATATCTGATGTATGAATGGAGAACTTCATTATCTGGGCTCATAAATCTGTCACTGAATTCACACACTTAGAAAATTAAACAAACAATCAACATTCTAATACTACAGAGATTATAAAAGACACTGTGCTGTATGTGTAACCAGCAAATTAAAACCTCTATGCCAATCAAGTAGGGGTGATTTCCTATGCTGATACAAATCACAGAGAAGGAAAAGCCATAGGAAGGGAAACAGATTTTAGTTTCACATGACCATTTCCAAGAAAAAATTTCAGTCCAGCTCCCTCAATTCTGCACTTTGCTAGTTGACTCAGTTGTCTCCTAGAAAAACTCCAAAGCCCTGTTAGAATGTGCAACTCTCCTAGGCAATTCCTTAGGCAGAGGACATCACACCCGAGATTCTAAGCTTGGCCCACAAACCAGACAGATGGGATAGGTCTTCAATGGCCAGAAGCCTTTACATATTGCATGAAAATTTACTGGTTCTGTATTTGCCACTTAATCGAGATGCTCTTAATCAAGAAATCTGTTAAATTAGGTTGTGTCCCAGGGAACCGATTTAGCTTAATGACACTGAATGGCAATAGATGCTTCTTAATCGGGACAGCGATGCCAATATTTCTGCTTAATAGGGACACATTTGGCTGGTGCTAGTGGGTTAAGTGGTGTTTAACCAGGTGTTTAACGGGTGCAAAATTTTAAATTCTAATATTTTAAAGTAGCAGTTGCCAAATAAAGGTTAAGAGAAGAAGAAATAAAGATTAAACACAGCATAAATAATTTTTCTATTTGTATTTTTACTTAGTACAGCATTTTACTCCATTTCAGATCTCTTTGGACATTTTTTTTTTCAAATGACTTCTTCTCTTGTCCTATTTATCAGGGTGATAGGTCATCCACCAGTGTGTCCCAATTAAAAGGATAATCTGGTAATTTCACCAGAATATTCCTTGGTATGGTAGCTAGCGCCAATATCTAGCTATGTAGGTCTAAAATACAATTAAATATAGAAATTTTATATTTTGTTTTCAGTGGGAAAATTTTAAACTTGTTGTGCTGCCCCCCAAATGACGCAGTTTTCTTTCTAAATAATCCTCAGGGTGTATGGTGGTTATCTTGATTCCTTTGAGATGTTACAGAAGAGTGTTGTGAGGAATGTCTGAGTAGACTTCTTGCCTTCTACATTCGCTACTGTTCCTCAGATGGACCTTGTCTGGAGTAGTGAAAATGGTGTTTGAATATTTTAACAAACTTGTTTTAAAATCCGGTGTAAAGAGAGCAAGTTGTATTTTAATGCAGGTTAGCTGGTGGAGATGAACCTTGGTGGAGAATAGGGTTATGCCTTGATCACATAATTCATCACACTGGTCACACTTTAGAATTTTCTTCCCTATTGAAACATTATACCTTTCTCATGTTTCTCATTCTTAAATGTTTCTCATACTTAAAAGGGAAGGGCCAATCTTTTTAAAATGGACAAAGCTGTAAGTGCTGTCACTGTAGCTACAAAAAGTAGATGCAGAAATGATGGAAATTTACTAGATGTGAGGAGGGAATTTAAAATGTGTCTAAGAACATAAGAATGGCCATATTGGGTCAGTCCAATGATCCACCTAGCATCTTCTGATAGCGGTTGGTGCTAATAGTTGTTGAGGCACCTATCCTCCATGAAGTTATCTCACTCTTTTTTGAACCTAGTTGTGGTTTTGGCCTTCACAACATCCCCTAGCAAAGAGTTCCATTGGTTGAGTGTGGTGCAAATAAATGCTTCCTTATATTTGTTTTAAACCTGCTGCCTATTCATTTTGAAAATTGATCTCTCTTTCTACTTAAGTCATTAAGTGGATTTTTAACATTGAGTTAATTCAGGGGTAGGCAATAATTTTTGCAGGGGGGCCACTTCATGGATTTTGCTACATAGTCAGGGGCTGGCTTGTGGCCCCCTGGAAGGGGTGGGGCCTCGGGCAGAAAGATTGGGGCAGGGGGCAACAAACAGAGAGAAACAAAGAGTGTGTGTGTGAAAGGGAGACACTAGGTATGGGAGAGACAGACTTTGTGACACAGATTGAGTGTGTGGCACAGAGATGGGAGAGTGTATGTGGCACTGTGTGTGTGTGTGACAGTGACTATGTGTGTGTGTGTGTGTGTGTGTGTGACAGTGACTGTGTGTGTGTGTGTGTGTGGCACAGAAATGATGTGGCTGTGTGACTGTGAAAGAGAGTGTGTGTGCTGGCTCCTGCTGGGCACGTTTCTGAGAGAAGCCACACACTGTCTCTTTAAGACAGGGAAAGCTGTCCTGCTCTGTTGTCTCCTCCCTCCCCGCCTGCAGAGATGAGGTATGGGGGGGGGGCGTGCGTGCGTGTGGGAGAGAAACAGTGTACTGCCTCTTAAGACAGGCACTCCTCTGAGTCACTTACAATCCATGCTTCAGATTGGAGCAACTTGGCTGTGTGTCTCCCTCTCCCTGACCCCTTCTCTGGAGAGATGAGACTTCAACACTCCCATACACCTCCACTCCCACTCCCTCTGCACAGCTAGCTGGAGAACCCTGGAAGCAGCTTGGATGCAAGGTAGAGCAAGGAGGGTGAGGGATAGCTGAACACATGCTTCCAGCTGTAAGAATTCATGCTCTGCTAATCAGCTGAGTAGGCTTGGGAAAAATGCTTGGGGGTCTCAATCCGGCCCCCAAGCCTGATTTTGCCCACCCCTGGCTTAAGTAGAATGAGAGTGAGACCACTGCTGCTTTTGATAACTCCATCCAGGTCATATAATCTAAAATGTAATAAGAAAGGTTTGTACCAAAAAAACCAAAAACAAAAACCCCAAAACCAACCAAACAAATAAACCCAAAACAAAAGAAACAGAAGCACCAAATATAGAGGTTATAATAGCAAGAGTTAATTTATGTACACATTATAAAAAAAGCAAAATCACTTTGTACTTGATTTTCTTCTTACTTACACCAGTTTTACACTCGTGTATTACAGATGATGTCAATGGATTTAGTTTGGATTTACAGGCAGTCCCCGGGTTACATACAAGATAGGGACTGTAGGTTTGTTCTTAAGTTGAATCTGTATGTAAGTCGGAACTGGTGTCAGCGGCTGCTGAAACTGATCAGTTTCAACCGCAGCTGAATCTGGATGCCAGTTCTGACTTACATACAGATTCAACTTAAGAAACCCAGGCGTCCCCAAGTCAGCTGCTGCTGAAACTGATCAGTGGCTGATTCCAGGAAGCCTGGGGCAGAGCAACTCTGCCTCGGGCTTCCTGTAGTCAGCCGCTGGTCAGTTTCAGCAGTGGCTGACTTGGGGACGCCTGGGGCAGAGCAGCTGGGGTGCTGCTGGGTTGCTCCAGTAGCGCGGCTCCTCGGTGCTACTGGAGCCACCCAGCAGCACCCCAGCTGCTCTGCCCCAGGCGTCCTGATTCAGCCGCTGCTGAAACTGACCAGTAGCAGCTGAATCAGGACGCCTGAGGCAGAGCAGCTGGGGTGCTGCCGGGTTGGTCCGGAGCGGCGCTGCGGGACCAACCCGGCAGCCCCCAGCTGCTCTACCCCAGGGGTAGGCAAGAAAAGAAAATTATTCTGCTGACCTGGGAGACGCGGAGCAAAGCCGCAGAGCACGCGGGCAGCGGGACAGTCCAGGCGCGCCGCCGCTGTCCCACTGCTGGCGTGCTCCGAGGCTTTGCTCCCCATCTCCCTGGTCTGCTGGTCAGACCAGGGAGACGGGGAGTAAAGCCGCGGAGCACGCCCGCAGCAGGACAGCCCAGGCGTGCCCGGGCTGTCCCGCTGCGGGCGTGCTCCGCGGCTTTGCTCCTGTTCCCCTGGTCTGTTGGGGGGTCCAGCAAAGCCGCTGGACCCCCCCCCCCCCAGCAGACCAGGGACACCAGAGCAAAGCTGCCGCCTGGGCGGCTTTGCTCGTTTGCCCAGGAGCAAAGCCGCCCAGGCGGCAGCTTTGCTTGGGTGTCCCTGGTCTGCTGGGGGGGGGGGGGGGTCCAGCGGCTTTGCTGGACCCCCCCAGCAGACCAGGGGGACAGGAGCAAAGCCACCCAGGCGGCGGGGGTCCCGCTGCCTGGGCAAACGAGCAAAGCCGCCCAGGCGGCGGCTTTGCTCGGGTGTCCTTGGTCTGCTGGGGGGGTCCAGCGGCTTTGCTGGACCGCCCCTGCAGACCAGGGAGACCGGGAGAAGCTTTTCTCACCCCGGAGGACACGGGTGGCGACCCGCCGCCCGTGAGCTCCGGGGCGAGAAAAGTGCTGTTCGTAAGTGCGGATCCGACATAAGTCGGATCCGCGTAAGTCGGGGACTGCCTGTACATTAAAGGAGGATAATCAGACCTTTATGTATACAGGAAAAAGGAAATATAGAAAATAATTCTAATTAGACAAACATGATTTTAACTTTTATCTGCCATAAAAAATAATTGTTAATGTGAAGTTAAATTTGCAGGCCCACATTAGGAATTTAAAGACATATTATTTGCCAAAATTGTTAGATCATAAAACAAAAAAGACCTTCTCTAGTGCTAGTTACCCAAGAAATGCAAAGTTAACATTTCAGTTCTCAAATGAGATGATACCTTTGAATCATAGAAACCATAGAAATGTGGGGCTGGAAGGGACCCACATCTAGTTCAGTCCCTTGAGGGAAAATTATTCCAGAAATTATGATTAAACAACTTTAGGGGTACTGTAAAGCAGTGTTTCTGAATGTGTTCTGTGGAATCACTTAGAGAAACACATTAACTGGCTGTCCCGGTTTGTTTATTTACTGGTGCCGCGACCACGGAGCCTTGCGGCTGCCACTGGCTCCATTTTGTCCTTTGCAGCCAAGGAGAGCCGCGGGAAGTGGCGTGGGTTGGGCCGCCACTTCCTGCTGCTGCTCTGCTTGGCTGCAAAGTGTGCAACAGAGACAATGGGAGCCACGAGGCTCTGTGGCCACGACACCCGTAAATAAACACGCCGGGGCAGCCAGTTAATGTGTTTCTCTAAGTGATTCCGCAGAACACTTTCAGAAACACTGCTGTAAAGTATGTAGAGTCCTCTGGTTTCTTTGACCCTATCTGAACCAATTTAGTTGTGAAAGTACAGATTGAACCTCTCTATTCCAGTCCTCTTGGGGCCTGACTAGTGCCAAACCAGAGAATTTGCTGAACCATGGGAGGTCAATATTGTCCAGCATCATTACCAACACTTCCACTGCTTAGTGGACTCTTAGAAGACATTTAGGGGTAAATTAGAGCTAAATAACAGCACTGACCACTGAGAGCCAGAACTGGTGGCTGTTAAAAAAAAACGTAATGGGACAACAGGAAACTTGACCACACCCATGATAAGTGGACATCTGACTAACAGAAATCATGCTGGACCATGGATGTTGCCAGACTAGCGAGGTTCAGTGTGTGTTAGCAATGGCTTTGGTTGTGTTTTGCATTTGATCTTCTGTTGAAAGTGGATGAATCTGAGGTATCCTGAGTGTACTGGTTCTTTTACCTGTGTCAGAAGCCTCTATATAAGGGGTTTTCAAACTCTGGATTGTGGCTTGTTAGGGCAAGCCGCTAGCTGCCTGGGAGACACTCTGTTTACCTGAGCGCTCGCAGCATGGACGCTCACCTTCGCAGTGGCCACAGTACACCATTCCCAGCTGTGAGAATTGGTGCAGATAGGATATCGCTTCCCACAGCTCCCACTGGATGGCAACAGTCTACTGCGGCTACTGGGAACAGCAAGCGCCCATGCCTCTGTATGTTCAGGCCATCTCCTGGCCAGCTAGCTGCTTGCCCTTATAAGCCACAACCCAGAGTTTGACACCCCCCCTCCCCCGCTCTATACCACTGGTGGTGATTTATCTGTGTTCGCTGTGCTGGTGAGGTAACTCATGGGAGAATCAATTATTTTCTGAGAGATCCCTGGGCTAGTGTTGGATGATTACTTATCTTCCCTGAGTATACTCTCATAGAAGGCTTGTGGGGTTTTATTTTGTTATCCCTATTATTTTGCATGTAAATGGGGCAAATAAGAGGATTAGTGAGGAGATTTTGGTTGCATTGTCTTCAGAATCCAGTTGACATCCAGTGTTGTTTTCCCATCACTTTAACTTTTACCAGTGTTGTGGATTGACTTACTCAGTATTCAACAGAGATGGTGACATAATAGATGGATAGCTAGCTGATACTTGCTCCAAGCAAGAGGAAATGCATATAAGGGTAGGGAAAGCCAAAGCAAGTAGTCAGTATTATAAGTGTATACTATCTGGCATTTTCCTGCTGTTTATTTGTAAGTCCATTTCCTGTGTGGTTTTGGGGGGTTTTCAGATGAGTTTGGATGTTACGGTAGTAGTGATTGCTAAAAAGGGGTTTTATTATTTGCTTATGAGAAGAGGCTTGCATCCTTTAATTTTGAATGTGGGACTTTGCCTTTTATCACCCCAAGATAGGTTTACTGTATTGCCCAATACCTTAACACACTAATTCAGTGTGTTAAGTGGAAAGATGTAGTGTGCCTTTTCAGTGGAATGACTCGTGAAAAGTATATTGCTTTTCCTCTGCATGAGCTGTACTGCCTGTTAGCTGATTTGAAATTTAAAGTGTTGACTTTGACCTGTAAATCCCTAAGAGTATGTCTACAGTAGGGCTACATCTATACTGTAGCCCAGACATGTCCAAAGTCCGGCCCACGGGCCAATTGCAGCCCGTGTTCCTGTTTAATATGGCCCCACAGGTAATTTGGCAATATCTATCTTTTATGGCCCCCAACGAATCCATATGTATTGAGATAAATACATTGTAAAATCTCAGTTAATGTCAGTTGGTCTAAATCAGTTATAAATATATTTGGACACAACATGTATACTTGGTGTTATGTTCCTGTTCATATTTTTTGAACTTAAAAGTTGACAGACAACCTTTATTACCAATAATATGTAATGTACTTTACAATGTTCCTGACATATTTCAGCTTCCTGGATTTTTTTTTTCCATCTGGCCTTCAGATATGAAAGGCAGAGTGATTTAACACCTGTTTAGATTTGTCATCCATGTGACGAAATGAAAAGTATGCCGTTTGCAATAAACTTTGCATAAAATAGTTAATTTGCATTTAATTTTAATGGTTCAAAGAATGTGAGGCAAAATGGTCGGCCCTCACGCATGTTCACTTCATCAAATCTGGCCCTCTTTGAAAAAAGTTTGGACACCCCTGCTGGAGCCTTTTTGCACAAAAACATATGCAAATGAGGCTAAGCGTGGAATATCGCCATGCCTCATTTGCATAATTAATGAGCGCCCATTTTTGCGCAAGAGGCTTTTGCATAGATGGCTCCTTCCATAGACGGCTCCTTTTTGCGCAAAAGCCTCTTGTACAAAAATGTGTGCTCATTAATTATGCAAATGAGGCACACGATATTCCACGCTTAGCCTCATTTACATATGTTTTTGCGCAAAAAGGCTTCAGTGTAGACTTAGCCTAGGAAACTATTTGGAAATAACTCAAATCTGTTTAATAAATCCCTGCATTTGAATTATTTTAAAAGTCAGATTTTTCAAAATGTTACAGTATTTCAATGAGCACTAATTGAATGTTTCAATTGGCAAATATTTTGTAATATTCCCAGAGCTTCAGTGAGGTACAGCAAGGGTAAATCAGGAAAAAAAAAACCTGTAATCTCTGAGATCCTGATTTGGGCTGGCACTCTTCAGCCCTGCTTTGTTGTTAGTAAGTACCATACACCTGTGCAGGTTTGACCAGGGAGTGATCCCCACTTGTCATGTTAATATGGCTAGGAGAAACTGAGCAGCCTAAATGATCAATGAGGATTTTAAATCTTGGGTCTGATGTGGAAACAATTACTACTGGGTAGAATGTTTTTTTCCCATGAGTAATCCCATTCCATTGATTATAATGGATCAGCTCCCACTAGAAGGTGCTACCCCTATTAGCACATTTCTGTAGGATCAAGCCCCTATGGTCACTCACGTGCCCCAAAATGGCTGCAGTAATTTTCTCAGTCAGTGACCACATGTCATTCCTCTTTTTAAGATGTAAAATTCTAGAATTGCACCATTGAGAAGAGGTCAAAAGCACGAGTGGCCAGAGTAATTTAGGAATTAAAGCCCATCGCTATGACATAATACAGTAACAAATCACAGGATGCACTGCAAACCTGGACTTCTCAAGGGGCTGAACACATCCGAGGGCACAATGGGATGACCAGTACACATCTTGCTATGTACTTCCCCCCTCCCCCACATGAGATTCTTTAGTGTCATTTGCACATGGATTGGATTTGACTTAATCACTATAACTGGAATTTCCATTGTGAAGCTTTTGGAGGGAAGGCCTTTGGTAGTTATATACTTCTCTCTATAAAGACTTTTCACTTACATGAGGCCTCAAAAATTCTTTTCTCCTGTTCTTTCAGGGGACTAGAGGGCTTGACTTCTCCTTTACCTCCTGCATTTACTCTGACCACAGTCCTTCCCTGTTCTCACAAGTGGAGCTCAGCCTTGCTTCCTTTCCTGTTGATTCCCAGTCAGCTACATGGTAAGTTTTCATTATCACTATACTTGTTGCCGTAGGGTAAAGTCCTGGCAGCTTTCTATAAAATCCATTAGTGCTGGATGTTGAGGACAGAGTACTCGATACCCATCAAAAATCATTCAGTCATATCCTACTCTGACTCTTAGGAGAAGGTGGTAATGAATTATCATTGGAACTGAGCTTCAATGAAGATTGTTATAAGAATAAATATGAACTAACATTTGTGACAGAATTAAAGCCATCAATTTGAAAAGGAAACCGTGGAAAGGGGGGGGAAACCCCAAAAAATCATGGACCCTTAAATCCTATTAACCAGGCCAGAGAGAAAATGTGTTAAAAGGGAGCTTCACTGTATCTTTTTTCATTGTTTGATGAAATAATCTTTTTCACCCTTTAAGTGGTGTGTTTAAAAATCCTGGTATTTCTGAAACAAAGGGAATACACAGCCACTGAGCTAGCGGGTTTTTTATACCTTCCTTTTCTGAGTATTGTCCTTCAGTATAATACAGAGCCATTTCTTTGTTCTCACAAGCTAGCAGTTAAATTGTATGTAAATGTATGCAAATTAGATGCTGTCTAATAAAGAGAGTCATTAGATGGAAGAAATATTTAGTTTAGGGGGGAAAGAAAAGAAAAGAAAGCAGGTGTATTTTGCAGTGGAAAATGTAAGACAGGAAAAAAATAAAAAGAAAGAAAGAAATCCCTCAAACTTTGGGTGAAGATTTCTACAAAACCTATTAAAATATTTTGTAAAAGGTCTGCTCTCCTCTTGGCCTTTCCATTCGTGAATGTATTTGTGTAAGAGATTACACCTATGTACACATTTACACATTTTATGTGCCTATAAGTTAAAATACACAAATACCTTACATGTGGCATTGATCTAAATATTTAACAGAAATAGCATTATTTATTATATATATGTGAAATATTTATATCACCTCCATCTAGGATACATATATGTGGGTAGAGACAAAATATGTGTATTTTAATATGTGTAGAGCTGGATGAATAATTGATATTTCAGATCAGTGACAGTTCCTGGAAAAAAAGTTGGTTCAGATCAAACCAAATCTGAAATTTGTTGGAATTGTTGGTGAATTTAGAAAGTCTGTTTCAGCTCTGTTCCAATACTGTGACTTGAACCTGCATTTCTCACATACCAGATGAGTGACCATAATGCTGAGCTAAAACTTATAAGGGCAAGTGAGCAGTGATGCCACTTCCTTCTCTTCTGGCCATTTTGTGATTGGCTAAAATATTAATATCAAATATATGAATAATTTTAATTAGACTGAAAATGTACTTTTCTTCTAATAAACTGTTTGTCCAAGAATTTCTCCAAGCTCTCTATGTATATCTGTATGAAATGATTTAATAGTGTGTATATGGGAGGATAAATATAATTATTAGTGTGTGCTTTTGTATACCACATATGTGCAGATGATAGTCATGTGATACATTTCAAAGGTGTGGAATGATTTATTTATCATACACTTTTGACCACCTGACCAGCACTCTGCCCTCAATCTCTCTGCTCAGATTTATTCCAGCATCCCAACTCCCAAGATGCTTCAAGTATCCACCATTTAATTAATTACTTAAAATCAGCTTTCCTCAGAAATATTTCTCTTTTCTCCCTCTAAAATACTATTGCCTGTAGGATGGGCAAGAGTCAGTCCTGGGGCAAAGGTTTTTCTGTAGGTAAAAAAGTGACAAGATTTTAAATCTGATATTTCAGTATCCTACAATGCAAGGAAGTAGGAGCTTTATGCCATTAAAGTGGAAGATTACAAGCTTGTGAATAGAAGACACAAAGTTTGTTTAGACTAGTAAGTTCTAAAGTAATGGACGTATGTTCATACTTTTATTAGGAATAGAAAAAACTATTTCTCATCTCTTTTAGAGGTTTCTGCAGTTTCCTCTGATGTGTGAATCATTGAAATCCAAGGAACAGAACAGCTTTTAGGGTTAGGGCCTTTGTGTTTAACACATCTACTTTAACAGGGGGGGAGATCATTTTTTTTAAGTCTTATCAATTATCATGGTTCTTGTAAGTAGATATTTGTGCTTGAAGTGGTACATTTTTCATAGCAGTTTTGCAAGGCTGGAAGTGTAAAGTCATGTATGTATATGTGTATAAAATATATGTATATAAAATAATGTTTTTCAAATATTTACATATAAACCCAAAGGGATTGGCCTCCTTCCCAGAATTACTGGAACTACCTTCCCCAGGAACATTTGGAATTGAATAATCTCTGCAACAACACTTTTCTTTTGAAACTAAACAACTTGTGAAATGGGTGACTGGCTCTGGAGACAATTCACTGTTCATTTGGGTTCTTTCTTATGACAATAGAAAGGGCTGGGTCATACATTTTATTTAATTACTGTAAGGTTCCTTTTGTTGTTTTCCTTTAATATATTTCATGAGGGAAATTCCCAGTAATTGAACTAATTTTGTAAATGTTTCCAAATGTATCCTGGGAGATTTGGGCCTATTTTAAGAGTTTAGACATAATGGAATTATGGAAAATTTCATGGCTTAACACAGTTTGAATCAAACTATGCACAATTTTACCAGATTCTGTAGAGTTTTGAGCATTTGTGAACCTGAAACCAAAGTGAAAAATCAGAGGATTTAAATTGGAACAGAAACAAATGCTATTTTGCTATTGCATGTAGGGCCGTGCTTTCCTTTCTTCCCCAAACATATATTTCTGGGAGATAAATTGCGTTAGGTAGCCAGTCTATTCAGGAAATAAGAATGGTCCGATGGGAGAAGGAGGATGGGGTCCAGTGGTTAGGGTGCTAATCTGGGACTTGAAAGACCTGGTTCCACTACAGGTTACCTGTGTGACCTTGTGTAAGTAATTTATCTACCCTGTGATGCACCTCACACACTTTCCTCCTCACAGCAATGCTATAAGGACAAAAGCACTAAAGATTGCGAGGTACTCAGACAGGAAGACCAACAGAATTGCCAGGCCACTGGGCAAAATGGGTATGGGGCCCTGACTCTGCTCCCAGATGTTGTTCGGACTGTTCCACGCTCCTCCACCCCAGCCAGCAGTAGCCGCAACCAGGAGCCCTGGACCTTTTCCAATCGCTGTTGCTGGGTTTATACTGACATACTATGGTAATGAACACCATATAACTACCTCAGACAGAAAGCTAAATATACAGACTTGGTAACATAGGAATGTAGAAGATAGGGTATAATGAATCAGACCCATGGTTCATCTAGTCAAATTTCCTCCAGAAGAAGATGCAGGAAACCCTGTAGAGGACAGTTGTGGAATAATTAGTATTTCCACTTTTAATTCTCAGTAGTTTGAGGTTTTGTTTTTTCTCTCTCTTTCCTTTCTTTTCTCTCTATGTACAGTTTTATGGAATAAAATATGCTGCACTAAACTAATCTTGGCACTAAGAAATAGAATGTGGGACTAATAGCTTTTGATATTACCTAGTGCTTATTATTGTTATTATTATTATTATTTCTTTTTAATTATGCAAAGTGCTAATCAGTTTGATTATGCACAGTGCTAATCAGGTTAATTATGCAAAGAGCTAATCAGTTGTTCTCTAAGCACATGAGGAGAGCAGAGGTGCTGGTGGTGAATGGCGCTTGGAGATGGAGAAAGTCACGGCAGTCATTCCTTATTAAGAGAGGAGTAGGTGAGATGACGGGGGTTTTGCCTCCTTTAAAAAATAAAAAAGGGAAGAAAGAGCCCTGATGATGGTGATTCTGGAAAGGCAATGTCTTCTCTCACAGCAAGGCAGATTTTTTGTTTTTCATACTGCCTGTTGGACACTCATTTAATTGTTAGACTTTTTGTGAACTGACTTGGACAAACATAGTAGAAAGAAGCATTGTAGCTGTTGTCACATGAGACAATCTTGTCAGGCAATTTTTCCTAGAGGGTTGGAGTCCAAGTGGCTGCCACTTGGTGGGGAGGGATGTGTAATCAAGGAAGCTGAAAATATTAAGGGAGTCTGCCCTAATCTAACAAAAAGGACCATCTTTGGAGCACTTGTACTCAGAATGCAGATAATGAGTCTTGGGAGGTAGAGGGAACATAATATATGATCAACAAAGAAAAGTTTATGTTACGTGATTATCAGATGAGCACACACAATGAATTTCATTAAGTAACCTATTCACAAGTAGATATTCCTCTGACTACTTTTACAAGGGTTCATATTTGATTATGCCCTTTTTAGTCTGCAATCGTACGGTAGTTACATACTTTTACCAGTAAGCTCTTTGCTGGTCCTTACAATTTATTGTTGGTCCAACTTGTCCATTTTGTGGTGCCTCGTGATTAACTAATTTCTGCGCAATATCTGTTATCTCAATACATTTTAGTGCTGGTGTATGGAGATTAAGAATTATTTTTAGTGTTGGTCTTGGAATTGGGACACCCAGAGTAGAGACCACTTGCTTCTATCATGTTTTGGGAAATGCCTTGAAAATAATCTGGAATCATCAAAACAAGAGGCTACTAGATAATAATAAATTTAGTGCTTAAAGGGCAGAGTAGGCAACAATACAGTGGAAGTTATGCTTGAAATTAACCATTATAAATAACTGCCAGATCATCAAGAACATTCAGGACAAAAAGTTACGTTGGTAATTTGCAGCTGATACCATTATTTGAAAAAAGAATGTGTGTTGCCTTCTTTATAGCTAGTGAATATCACTCAATGGAACTATTGCCATTTTAGGGAAATAATTTTCACCTGAAAAGAGAAGGGTCTTTAGACCGGTGGCCGGGTTTACATTTATATGTCACTGTCTCTTTGTTATTCCTATGCGTGTTTCCTTTATAGAAACTGCTGTTCTAATCTCAGGAACATAAGGATCACTGTACCTCAATGGCTTGTCAGGTATCGTGACCCTGAAAGAGGCCTATGCTTGATGTTGTAGAGGAAAATGAAAAGCCCTTAGTATACCCAGACACTTGTACAAATATTATATATGAAGGGAAGAATTCCTTTCTGGCCCCAGCAGCAATGAACAAATGGCCTGAAGCACGAATCTTCATTATTTTAAGTATTCAGCATCTACTGAAGATAATGGAAAGTGATCCTTGGACTTCAATGAGAGTTTAGTCAGTCCGTTGTGAAACACTGGTGACTTTTATCTAGGTGCTGCTGTAGAGGAGTCATATCTACTTGCGCCAAGCCTGATTTTAGCCTTGCGAGTCTGAGGAAGTAAATTCCACAGGCTGACTACATGTATTCTGCCATTCTTGTTTCATTGTTAGCAGTAACTTTGGTCCTTACTAGCTGTTTTGTGTCACTTTTGACTTCTACTGAATGATTCTCCCTCTCCACCTCATGGAACAACCATGTAATTGGTTTTTTTTAACTATATATGTCAGTTGGTACAAAGTGAATAAATGTCCACCATTCTAATATTAAAATTGTGAAGTGGGCCTAAAAGACTGTTGCTAAACAAAACCAACCAAAATGCAATGACTTTTACTAACCAATCCAAAATAGTTTACAACTGGTGGGAAGATTCTAGTAGCCAGGAATGTTTACTTCCATCCTGAATAACTCGTCTGTGCAAGCAAATCTGTGTTCGGTGGGTGTGAAATGAATCCACTGAACTTGTCAGCATGCTATAGATGCTTGGTTACTGTGCTCTGATGTGATACTAATTGTTGCCCCAGGAGGCCCACTAGTTGTCCAGAGCTAGAAGGTGCACTCAGCATCCTGTGTGGATAACAAATGCTTTTCAGAGATGGAAACAAACTTTCTTCCTAGTCCAAGAAGCCATCAGAACTGAATTCATATTGTGGTCACCAGAGTGCTTGTTTGGCATCTTGATTGGCCTCTTGTTTCAGGTCGCTTTTGTTTTATTTATAAACCAGCAATCACAGCAACTTCACACACAGACACTTTCTTTTCCATGGCATTTATATTACTGTGCTTTAGAGATACAATTCCCACTAGGGGTTAGGTAATGTCAAGCATATTGATACACAGAGAACAGCAATATTATAGCCGTCAGAGCATAAATATTGGTAATGACATTGACGGAATTATGTACACACTGTTTGCATGAGACAAAGCGGCAAGCTTAGCATAGAAGTCAGATAAGGAATTAGCTTGCATCTTTGTGAATGATTAGACTGAGACACTTGGTCTGTCAAACAGTGGCCATTGAATTTGGCTTTAAGTATCTACTTAAGGGCAAAACTCTCCCCTGCCAAAAATTCCCTTTCTAATACTGGATGGATTTTCCCATGGTATTAGGCAAATGTTTAATTGAGTGACAATGGGTTTCTCCAGAAATTAAACACATTCCAATCACTGGAGAACAGAAAAATCTAATGCTGATGTGATAACTGGGCGCCTGGGATAGATATAGTAAGTGCTGGAAGCTCTTCAAGTAAAATCGAGCTGGTCAGGAAGCAGCCGTCTTGGTTCACTACTGTCTTTGAATCCCATATTTAGCCTGTCAGAAAGGTTTAACCTTCGCTTAGATTTACAGGCAGCTGGATTCTCCCAAGCGTTGGAGACTATGAGCACTCCACTCCTCCTTCATCAGTTCTTTGATGAAACACAATGGGAAAGTGTGTAGTCAACCACAATAGAAAAAAAATCCTTATTTGCTCATCTGAAGTCATTGGCATCATGCAGCTTCGGAGGAGGCAGATGCTCATTTGGTGTTGTACTCTAGGAAGAATGGTAGTCCTAGGATTATATCGCCTGGATTATCTGTTTACACTTGCATTATTAATTGGCTGTATATGCTGTATGGGAGGGGAGTGAGTCTGAAAGTGAGGGTGATGCTTTAACTGTATCCCTTTGTCTTCACTCAAATCTTTACAAATTAATCTTTGACATGAGGAAAATAGTTAAAGGTTTTGTTATACTATGAGTGGTCCTCACCACCTCTAACCTAACAGTTGTTGTGTATTTTGACACAGTGTAATCGATACACTGCCATGTTTGCACATTAGTCTAAACCCTCCTGAGACATGATCATGATATCTGTTGCCTTTGAGTAGTTCAGAAAGTCACTCTTTTGACTCAGGTTGGTGACTAGAATCCAGGAGACTTGAGTTTTATTTTTAATCTGATATGGACTCTTTCTGGTTATGTCTAGACTGCAGGCTTCTTTTGGAAGAAGCTTTTCCAGAAGAGATCTTCTGAAAAAACTTCTTCCAAAAGAGAGCATCCACACTGCCAAAGTGCATTGAAAAAGCGATCTGCTTTTTCAAAAGATAGTGCCCACACTGGAATGGACGCTATCTCGCATTTAAGCTGTGATTACGATGGACGAAGGGACCACCAGGGCACCTGTGCTTTTTCCTCTTTCCTCTTCTGTCGAAAGAACTCCCTCTTCCCCGTATATAAGTGTAATGTGTTTGGAGGTAATTATGCATATCATTAAATGGCATAACTGCAAATCTAGTGATCTGGAGGAAGTTATAGTAAATATACAATAAAAACTCACAGTTTATATAAATTCTTCTAAAGAAATTCAAGAGGAATAAAACTCAGTTAGCATAGTATTGGCCTAAGGGGTTAGAACTAGTTAAGGAAGCAATAACAAAGACTTGTAGGCTTCCTGAGGTTTGAGGAATCTTTTAAGTCAGAATGTCAGCATTGCAAAACTGCTTTTGGATCTCCTTGAGAGTGTATTTATTCAGAGGTACCAGACATCCTCACCTGCCATTCACTTCAGCAGCAGCTATGTGTGGTTAGTGGACCACATAAATTAGAGGAGAGAAACAATAGGGAATGAAGAAAAAACTGTAGGTGCTCACTGTAAATTGGTAACCTGTATCCGGGATAAGAATGTACAAAACTTCCTTTTAGGCTGCAGAGATTATGAGAATTTTAGAAAAGTAACTTGCTTAGACTAGCAACCTTTTTCCTCTTCTGTTTGCTAATACCCAGCCTGCCATGACGGGAGTAAAAGAAGAAGACAAAAATCTTAACACATACACATCTTATTATGACACAAATAGTTGGAAGAAGCCCCACTGGCATAAACTAACACAAAGTGACACTTTGTTTAAAAAGTTGTTTTGAATGTCTTCTCCCATTGATTGTATGTAACTGAGATAAATAAACAACCTGTGTGTGGTTCAGCCAGGCTGAGCATTTATGTTGCTCTGAGTGTTTATACATTCCCCAGTGGTTGTTTGTATTGCTGTTTGTTGACTGTAAATCCCAGACCTGTATATGTTTGTAATATATACATTTGCAGCAGTGGTGCAGTTTTGGGTGTATGCTTAGAATAAGACTTTTTTTATGAACATGACCAGATGAACTTTTTTTTTCTCTCCTCCAGTGCAGTCAATTAGTCTTTGTGTATGTGAAGGAACAGAGGGACTGCTGTAGCCGGCATTATAGTCGAGCAGGACATGCCGTGCCCTGGTCAAATTAATGCAGGTGAATATGAAAGGAAAGTTGCATAGGATTGATTTGGTAGGAATCAAGTTAGTTTAGCTTTTTGTCTAATAGGAAGCAGGTCTGTTGGTCTCTTAGGTTATTCTGTGGCGATGAGGATGATGTATGTTTCCCCTTAAAGTAAAATGAATGAAGTTGTTACACACACCAAAATTAATGGCGGCAGAGATCCTGCTCTCTGCTCTGTTGTTCTGACGGTGGTTTAACAGTTTTCTTTTTTCTTTAAAATCAAATACTCTCTTTCTTCACATATTGCTACTGCCAGCAATTTGAACTCTATGTGGGTGTGTGAGAACGCTCTGGAGCTGATGTGGGCACCTCTTGATGTATGAAGGAGGACTGGTGTAACCCCACAGACTATGGAATTACACCAAGGAAGAATCTAACCTAATCAATCAGGCTCCATTCCTGTAGTGAATGTTCCTTGAACCTTTTCTTTGAACTCTGTCTTTAGCATGCTATCATCTATTATATGGTGCGCCAAATTGTTGTAGGCATACTGTATGCATGCACAGATGCACATATACACACACATGTTGTAGTGTGGCTGACAGAGGTGCCTATTTTTCAGGTTGCCCAAAACTCCCATTACAAAAACCCCGTTTTCAGTTGTTTAGAGCTTGGTCAAATGTTAACCATTTGATCTGAAGTTTTTCTTGCAAGATGTCTGTATCAGGATGAATAGTTCATTTTAAGCCAAAATGATTCAGCCATTTCTAAGAATGAGGTGGGAGGGAAAAAACTGTTGTTTTGTTTGTGTAAGAAAATTTTGAAGACCTTTGATCAGCTCTAGCAATTCATGCTTTGCAGCAGGGCCTTGGAATCTGGCAGTGGCTAGCCTTTGTGTCATGGATATGGCTTTTGTGACCTCATGAAAATCCAGTTGTAAGCCTTTGAAGAATCATGGCTTGCATATGCTCTGTAGAGACTTCTTAGAGTTTAACAGCTAAGATCTCTGAAAATTTCATCCTCACTTGAAACTGGGACTGGTACTAGCTGCGCAAGGAGACTGGAGTTAGAGCCAGGTTCAGGAAAGGGTAACTGGGAGCCAGTGAGGAAAACGGGGGTCAGGAACCTGTTGATGGAGAGTGACACTGAGATCAGATGAGGACCTGGTGGGAGGGGAAAGGCTGCTACTAGATGGACAAGGAGATTGGGTCTACAAATTGGAGTGGGGAGGAAATGGGGTGGGGGTGACAGGAAGGGAGACAGTTCTGAAAAGGAGTGGAAGTAAGAGGAAAGAAATAGGTCTAAGTGAGCAAAGACAGTGGCAAGGAGGAGGGAAGGACTGAGAAGGACATAGACTGGATGAGGAGCTGGGGGAGAGAGGATTAGAAGGCAGTGGGTGATTTGGGGAAGAGAAACAGAATGAATGAGGAGCTGGGGGCAGAGTGACTGGGATGATCCAAGAAAGGAAACTGAAGTCAAGGAGCTGGGACAAGAGCAGGGAAACTGGCACTGACTGGGCGGAAATATTGAGATGACAAGCCTGAAGAGTGGAGACTGAGATTTGACAGGCAATGAGAATGGGCCTGGGACATGGAGCCAGGAGTAGAGCTGAGACAAGACCAGGATGCTTTGCAGAATTATGGGGCAGAAGATGTCAAGCTTCAAATGGAGGGAGGAAATGGAATGGGGCGAAGAGTCTGTGTCCAATAGAGCAGTGGTTCTCAACCTTTTTTTGATTTGTGATGGGGACCTATTTGGAATCTGTTGTCTGTATTCTATTCAGTGAGTATTCAGTCTGACTTCCGTGGACTCCTTGAAGAAGGTCTATGGATCATAGGTTGAGAATCATCACACTAGAGCATACTCTTTTCTAGACCTGAAATGGAACCTAAGATTCCTGAGTTTCACCATTCCTCTGCTGTAATCAAATATCTCTGAAACACACTAGGAAAGTACATGTCTTGTATTTCTCTCATGCTGGTCCAGGGGATGATAACCTCGTATTGCTGTCAGTTACTTTGTTAGCTGAAGGGGCAGAGATCTGTGTACTGGAATCTAAAGGTGGGGCAGCCCAGCTCGTGTCCCGGGGCTGCAGGTGCCACGGGGGGCAACTACCCCACCACCTGCCCTGAAACTTTCGCCCCGCTACCTGCCACACCATGGTGCCGTGCCGGGGACTTCCCTCTCCCGTGGGCCATGGCGAGCAGGTGCTGGGCTCCCCACTACGTGACCAGGTAGCTGTGCCAGACCCCAAGCTGCTCCCAGCATCGCCGCCGCTTCCCTGCTGGGCTCGCCCCGCTGCGCCCACAACCGCCCCAGACTGCTGCTCGGCAACCCTTGGCCACTGCCTGAGGGGAGGGGCCCTGGCTAAGTGACATCACGGGAGGGAAGAGGGGGCTCTCCTGCCCCGGACGTGCCTGCGCAGTGGAACAGCCTGGTAGAGGCGAGTGGGGCAGCTGCCGCTCAGAGCTCCGCCCTCCCCTCGCGCCTTCGCCACTGGACTTAGTGAGTGATTGTCCTCGCCACTTCCCCCGGGAATCCACTTCTCCCTGCACTGCCAAAAGTACCTTAAAACCTTCTCCTGGAGGAAAGGTTACCCCATGCAAAGTTTGGTTGTGGTAGCTTTTTATAGTGCCCAACTTATTAGCACGCAAACATACAGACATTCTTCTTTATTATATTAGATAGCGGGCTTGTTATTCCTATGTCCCATAAATCTTGTTGCATGAGGATTAAGGGACTCATCGGAATAGCGCTCTAATTTGAAATTAGCATTGTTTAGGCAGTGCCAGATTTTGAAATAAGCTATGCAATTTGTGTAGCTCAAATTGCATAGCTTATTTCAAGCTACGCGCTACTGTGTAGACATACCCTGGATGTCCCTTGTGCTTCTCAGTATGATGTCACATGATAGATTTCCTGGGTTTATTTTCAGTACGCTTTTTTCAAAATATTGCAAATGACAAATACATAAAACTTTGTTAAAATATTATTAAATTATGAAGTCAATTACCAAAAAGTTAGGAAATGCCACTATTAAGGTTGCCAGTACGACTTTAATCTTTTCCTATATTCAAAGTCCTTTCTACTCTCTTTTGTAAAAAATATAATGCCTGTAACAACACCACATCCCATCTTGTCTGTGCAGAGTTCCCTGCTCCTTCTATCAGTATATTTTCAGTACTACTTTCTTAGGAAACAACTCTTTCCTTCTGAACAAATCTTACTCACATACATAAATTAGCAAATCCCTGAATGTTGACTATACTGCTTTCACTTGCTGGTACGGACACTATGGCTATGTCTAGACTGCATCCCTCTGTCGACAGAGGGTTTGTCAACAGTATCTGTTGACAAGGCCTCTGTCAAAAAAGAGCATTTAGATTACATTACGGGAATCGAAAAATTGATCTGCTTTTTCGAAAGAGAGTGTCCAGACTGCCAGACGCTCTGTCGAAAAAAGAAGGCACCCGGAAGTGCTTCTGGCAAGGCATGGAGGCAGCCTTTATTTCCATGTGCTGCTGCCTGCCCTTTACAGAGACACGTGCTTAAAGGAATCCTGTGGACAGCCCGTTGCTCTGCTCCTGCTTCTGGCTTGCCTACCTCCTAGAGGGAAAGCAAAGCTGCTGCAGTTCTTGCTCTCGTTGCCCTGCTTCCTCGGATACCACAGCAGTTTATTTGCAGGGGGGGGGTTTCTGCTTTTCTCCATGGTTTTGGCCATGGAGCCTGAGCTGCCCCTGGGCAGGTGATGGCCCCACGCTGCCATATTGCAACTTCTGCTGCATCTTCATGACTCTGTCATGAATCTCCTGCCCCACATGGACCTGGACTGCACCAAGGAGACCCTCCTCCGGGATGCAGGAGCTCTACCCTTGCCCCCAAACTTTTGGAGGCATGAGACAATTTTGGATTGGTGGGATTGGCTCGTCATGCAACTCTGGAATGACAACCACTGACTCCGCAACTTCCGGATGCGGAAGGCCACATTCCTGGAACTGTATGCCTGTCTCACCCCTGCTCTGGAACTCCAGGACACCCACCTGCGGCCCGCCATCCCCCTGCAGATGCGGGTCACGATCCCCCTGTGGAAGCTGGCCACCCCTGACAGCTACCATTCCGTGGGACACCAGTTTGGTGTAGGGAGGTCTACCGTCGGGGCCGTATAAATAAGGTAAGTCATTGTCAGGGGACAGGTCCTGCTGTGTGGGGGGATTGAGAAAGGAGGTCTGCCACGCAAGGGCAAGAGAGAGTGGGGGTTAGAATGGCACTCAGAGGCCGTTCCTCGGCCACCCCTGCACTGATGCGGTGGAGGGGAGTGTCCTGACAAGGGGAGGGGTAGGTTGTGGGGGTGGGGGGAAGGTTCTCCTCCCAAGTGCTTAGGTAACCTGTCTAATTCCTTGGTTTCTGTCTATTTGTCTCATGCTGCAGGTGGTGAGGCCATCAATGTGGAACTGCTGAAGAGGCTCATCTGTCTCGGGGACCTGGACAGCATCATTGCGGGGTTTGCCACGCTTGGATTCCCGAACTGTGGAGAAGCCCTCGATGGGACACACATCGCAATCCATGCACCACGCCATCGAGCAGCCCAATTTATAAACCAGAAGGGCTGCTATTCGATGATGCTGCAGGCCCTGGCTGACCACCGGGGACGCTTTATGGACATTTGTGGTGGGTGGTTGGGGAGGGCACGTGATGCCTGCCTAATCCGGAATTCCTACCTATACCGCAGGTTGCAGGCAGGAACATTTTTCCCCCAATGGCACCTCGCACTCGGGAACGTGCAGATGCCGGTGTGCATAGTGGCCAACGCGGCCTACTCCCTGATGCCATTGCTCATGAAGCCCTATACCGGCCACCTGGATGCAAGCAAGGAGCTTTTCAACACACATCTTAGCCAGGTTCGCATCCAGGTTGAATGCGCCTTTGGCCGTCTGAAAGGAAGGTTCCGTTGCCTCCTCACATGGCTGGAGATGGGCGAACGCAACATCCCGGAGGTGGTGGCCGCATGTTGCACCCTCCATAACCTGGTGGAGAGGAAAGGGGAGGCCTTCCTGCCAGGGTAGGGAATAGGTGCTGATGGCTAGGAGAGGCCATTTCAGCAGTCCTGGACAGCTGCCATCCGCCAGGCTCACCAGGCTGGTGTCCAAATCCGAGAGGCCCTGAGGGAGAGATTCTCAGAAGGAGCCCACTGACTCTCCCCAGGGCCTCCCCCATGGGGGGTTGGCCTGGCCCACCCCTACCTGTCCCTCCACTACTCTTACCCACTTTCCATAAAGAATATATACACACACAGTTTTCTTTGTACACAGAGATTGATTTCTTATTAGAAACATTATCAGTAAAGAAAATGTGCTAACTGTTTAAAAAAAATTCCCTGTGTACCGTTCACATGTTTATAGACAAGGTAAATCTTTCACTCAAAAATAAAGATTTTGTTATATAACTGAAATGACCTTTAACTGGAGTGGTAGGAGACTGAAAACCTGGAGAGGGGAGCGAGACTGAAAACCAGGATGGGGGAGGAGGGCTCAAGTAGGCCGCTGCTTCCCTGATTGCAGGTTCCTGCCACCTTCCTGTGTCCTGGCATCGCCACGGCCTTGGGATTGGGTGGAGCAAGACCTAGTTCTGGCCTGGGGGGGGGGGGGGCAGCTGTTGGGCCAGAACTAGCTGTTGGGCCAGCTGTGAGGGCTCAGGAGCTGGGTGGGTAGGTGGGGTTAGGGAAGAAGGGGGAGCTGGAGGGGCTGGGGGAGCTGGAGGAGCAGGGGTCTGGCGTGCAGGAGGAGCAGTGCCCGTGACAGAGGCAGGCAAGCCGAGGACCTCCAGCATTGTGGCACAGCTGGTAGTGCGCTGCTGGACCAGCTCATCCAGCAACCTGGTGTGCCACATGGCCTTTGCCTCCGGCCTCTGCTGGAGAGTCCTGTTCAGGTCCTGCAGGACCACTACGTGCTCCCTCAGCAGGTCTGTGTAGACCCACCAACCAGTGACTGCGGGTGCCATGGGTCCGGGATGATGGTGGGGCGGGTGTGGTGCTCCCCTGTTGGGTAGAGGGTCTGGCTGTTGAGGAAAAGAGGAGGAGACAATCAATGTCTGTGTGCACCCCTGCTGTCCCCAAGGGCATGCCGGGGCTGTCAGGGACTCTCCTTTGGACAGGAAACTCAGGAGTGTTACACGTGACACCGTGTGTGAGTTGGGCAGTGGCCTGAAAGCCTCACAGGGGCCCCACAGTGGAAATGGGGCTAGCTTGTCCCCCACACTGCCAACCCGCCTGTGCGTGGTGACCCCTCAAAGCACTCACCTGATGTTCCCTCCCCGATGTCCATGGATGCCTGGGAGGCCTTTGGGGTCTGGGTCCCTGCTGCCTCCTCTTCCTCCTCCTCCTCCTCCTGGTGCAGCTCTCTTGCCTGGTCTTCCTCCGTCAGGAGGAGTCAGTCCACGATGTGGTGGGTTAACCCAGACTCCACCACAGGCAGTGGAGTCTGGGCTTCCCCACCGCCCAGGATCTGCTCCAACTCCTCATAGTAAGGGCAGGTCTTGGGGGCTGCCATGGAGCGGGAGCTCTGGTCCTGCCACAGCTCCTTTACCTGGGTCCTGATTTGTGCCATGGTGCAGGGGTGATGCCCTTTGGTGGCCAGTCCCTGGGCCAGGCACTCGTAGATGTCCGCATTCCTGCAGCATGTCTGCAGGGCTTCTTCCTGAGACAAGAGCTCCAGGAGGTTTTGGATTTCTGGCCCTAACCAGGCTGGTGCCCGCCTTTTGGTGCCCGTGGGTGGCTCCTTGTCTCTATCCGAAGAAGGGCCAGGGGGGCCTTGAGGCTGGGACATGGCTGTCACAGCTGGCAGTGGTGCTCTGGCTAGCTGCCAGACAGTAAGGCCTGTCTAGGTGCTTGTGCCTTTAAGAGCCTGCGGCCAGGAACCACAGAGGTGTTCATGTAAAGGCTAGACTGTCTGCCAGGGCTTCTTCCTGGAAGCGTTTTTGTCGACAGAACTGGCTCCCTGCGTCCACACACGTTTTTTTGACAGATCTCTGTTTACAAAGGCTTTCTTCCTCATAAAACTGAAACGTTCTGTCTACTTACTGTCAGCGTAACACGGCGGTAGTGTAGACGCAGGTGTAGTTTTGTCGAAAAAAGGCCACTTTTGTCAACAAAACCCTGTGGTCTAGGCACACCCATATGTTGTACATTTTACCCTAAGATTCAAGCATACAGCTCCTATTGACTGGTCAGTAGGAGCTGCAGAAATGATAGTAGAATTTGTCTCCCTTTAGCTAGGCCTCTTCATTTTCTAAGCAGTGGAATTTAAGCTGTTTTCTAATAATTGTTTCATCCAGATTGAGTGCTATGAAGAGAAACCAGGCCTAGGAGTCACTTATTTTCATCAAGATACAAAGGGTCTTTCTTTCTTTCTTTCTTTCTTTCTTTCTTTCTTTCTTTCTTTCTTTCTTTCTTTCTTTCTTTCTTTCTTTCTTTCTTTCTTTCTTTCTTTCTTTCTTTCTTTCTTTCTTTCTTTCTTTCTGACACAATCAGCATTATGTGAAGGGGAAAATATTACAAACAAAATGAGAAATAGGGTGGGAAAATGTAATAGGATCTATGAACACTTTCTGTCTTGTCTGTGTAAATGAGACCTGATGAGAGAGAGAGAGAGCACAATAAGAGCTGGGGAATGCCAAGTGAACCTGTGTACGGGGGTTGTTTCATTTTACTTCTTTTCATTTTCCTGGATTGAATTTGAAAGAGAAGATTATCATGGACAGGAAGGTTTATGATAGAAATACTATGGGTTGCTGTATCCTTGACATGAATTTGTAGAAACCATGAAAAGGAATGTTAAGTAAAGCAGTGTGTGAAATTTGTAGGTACGCATCTGAAAATCATTTTTTGAGGAGTGTTCAGTGCTTTCTGGTATAAGCAGCTCTGCCCCTAGCATTGTCCTGCATACTCTATATCTTAATCCCGGTTATTGCCAGATTGAAAAGTAAATAATCTCTTTGTCTACCAATTTATGATCCAGAAAAATGTTGATTTCTTGGTATGGCCTTTGTAATGTTATGCAGACAACTTTACTTCATGTGAACTTTGGAGGAAGCAAAGAGACTTCCCCAAAAGAATTCACCTCACATTTTAAAAGGAGTATAGTGTAAGGAGAGGACATTTGAGAAGTCAGCAAGTATAGTCTGGGATAATCCATTGTGTCATCTGTATTAAATGCTACCAGAATGAACTTTTTATAGAAAATCTTTGTATTCCCTTGTGGAGATCTCTAATACTTTCAGCAGGGGGAAGAAGCCCCAGAACACAGTGGATCCCTGCTGCATTTCCCCTCTCCCTAAAACTAATATGCTAGAAATACACCTTTTTTTCCCCAGTGGACAAAAGGCTCTGCTGGCATTATGGTGTAATTGGGGAAATAGTGAAAGTTTGGCCTGCAGTTACATATCTTGCTATTAAGTCTCAGTTCCTTGATTCTAAGGAACTCCCTTGAACAAGGGACGTAACAGACATATCTTTTTAGCATGTCTTTGACGCATCCTTTCTCACTAGGCCGAACTACTGTTTATCATCTTGATCCTTATCCACATTATTCTTGAAATCATAATAGCAAGTTAGCATGCTTATTGCCATCTCAATTCTAGCATCATTTCCTTGACTACTGTGAAAAAGGATTTGTTTTCCTACAAGCCATGGTATAAATATTCCCTTAGAGACTGACGGCATTAATAAAGTGTACCTACTCAGAACACTATGTTATAATATGGTGTGCCCCATTCAGGTAAGGAAGAACAAATTGTGGTATATCATGATCTAACTTTCCTGCCTGTGCAGTTTAATTTAAGATGTACTGAATTTCTCACTTAACAAAAACATTGTTGTTAATTTTCTTATTTGAGTCTAGACTCCTAGGCCTCAATCATGCAAAGCACTTACACATGCATATTCTCATGTGTGCCTATTTATGTGAGTAAAATCATGTATATATGAAAGTGCTTTTTAGGATAGGAATAAAAAGAGTGTTGCTTAACACAACATAGCTAGTAAATGCATGAGGCTCAAAAGACACCTGCCTAGTGTTACATCAACCATGGTTTCTCTCCTTTGTTGCTCTCATGCACATAGGGATGTTAAATATCGGTTAATTGAATAACCTCATGAATTCTTATCGGTTAGTCAGATATTCTATAGTCCCCAGGGGCGGAGGCGGCAGCTGCTGTATCAAAGGCAACAGTGCAAGGTATCAGGCGGGAGCTGGTCCACGAGGGGAGCTAATTTAAAAAACAGCTCCCCTTGTGGACTGGCTGGCTGCCAGTTGCCCAGTGCTGCTACCCTCAATAAAGAGGCAGCAGAACAAGGTGGCAGCAGCCTCTGTCTAAGGTGGGTCTGAGCTCCTGGACCCAGCATGAGCTGGAACTGAGCCAGGATGCCTGTCTGCCTGGCTCCTAAAACACTTTAAATCCAGAGTCGCAGCAAGAGTAGAGAACTGAGCTGGGCTGCTGGCCAGCCTGCTAAAAAATTTACTGGCAAGGGTTGGGGGAGGGAAATACGTGTACTCTATAGCATTAACCTATCAGCTTTGGCTTATCGGTTAATTGGCTATACTATTACATCCTAGTGTTTAATAGACAGTTCAGCTTGAGACAGGAGGTAGAAAAAGCAGGAACTGTTCCCATTCCATCAGTGCAGCTTGTTGCATGGCATTCACTAGAAGAGGAGCTGTTGCTAGTGTTATGGGAGATATTTGTAACAAAATACTAATACCTGCGTAGTTTACGTTTTGTTACCTTCTCAGATACAGACAGTTTCCTCAAAAAGTTCATATACACCATCAAAGAAAAGTGAGGAAAGCTGACTCATTTCCAGAAAATAGAATGGCAATCAGCTTGTTTCTGTGTGGAAATAGCTATTTGTCTAAAAGTTTGTGGTTTTTAAAAATCAGTTATAAGGGACTTAATTTTTGCACAAAGCCCCTGAAAGCACAGGCTTTAACCTTTGCATGGCTCCAGCTTCAACCACTACTCTGATGTGAAGACATATTTGTGCGGCTGAGATGTTTATAGGCTGAAAAATATCTAATTTAAAATAATCAGTGTAAGTGGTAATGTTCAGAAATAAAATGCCACATTCTGAGAGGTATTGGACATCTGCAACTCCCACTGTTTTCAGCAAGATTGCTGGTGTTCAGAGTCTCACTGGATTAGACCCAGAGCATGCTTTTGCCTTGAGTACATTTAACTTATACACTGGTCTTTTATGGGAGCATGGGTCAGTTTTTGTCGACTTCTTAGATAAGTGTGCCTTCCTTTTTTGACTGTGTGAAGCCAATTTCCTTGTGGACACCGATCCCAGCCTGGGCCTTCGGGGAAAGGGCATGCTTCAAGCAAAAAGATGGAATAGTAGCAACTGTGTGGCAGCTCTGGTGCCATATTGAAGTTCAGACAGGGAGGAATGATGGATTATTATAATGTAGTCCCTCCCCTTCCCCTTCTTACATAGTCTGGCAGCTCAAGTGATGCCCTATTTTTAACTATTTCCTGGAGTGCTAACTAAGAGAGATGGTGTGTTAAGTGTTTCTGGTTGTGACTGATGAAGCTGAAATTTCCATGAATCAGTCATTTAAAAAGTGTCACAGGGTTGTTGGAGTTTGTTTGTTTATTCATAATCAACTCCCTCCCCCCCCCCCCTCCCAGCTGCAGCTTTTGAAATGGAAAGCCTCCCTCCCTCACCTTCAAATAAACTTCCTAGATCATGCAAGCAAATTCTACATACTATGACTGCAAAAGTACTGCTTCCTTCCCCTGGTGTGGATATGCTGTGGGAAAGGTTACTTTTGCTGTGAGTATGATTACAGGGCATAATGTCTGCACAACACTGGAGATAGGTCTGAGAATATTTTGAATTCTGGCTGTTGTCCACAATTTATTATAAAAAGAGCTCTTTGCAGCAGCCAACACTTTCTGACAATTATTTTTTCCTACCCTTTCTAACCTAAGAGTTCTGTCCCAAATATGTAACAATAATTTCAGTTGATTCTAACAGGAATATTCCAAAATGTTGTTGTTTGACATGTGAAATACTTGTACTATTAAGTTCTTCAGACAGTTTCTCCCCCACCTCCAATATTGTTTTGTCTCACCATACAACCTTGAAAGTTTTAAAATTGACTGGTTTACTGTAAGAAGCATTAAGTAAATGCAGTTTCGCTATTTTTAATAACAGTAGCTCACATTTCATGTGAGATCACACTAGTCCTCCAAAGTAATTAAGTTTATGGTTTTCTTATGCACTTCAAATGCCTGTGATGTGCAGTTAATAGTATTTTTCAGACATGTATTAGGACACCTCGGCAGTAATGCCAATGTGGGCTGGTGTCTATCAGCAATGCAGACACCACAAAGTAATGGAAATTGCAAGACACTCTGCTGTAATTTGTCTAAAAATATGCATGACAGCAAAGGCTGTTTTACCTGAATTTTCAAAGTGGCAAGGCTCTGAGTTTGAGTGAAGTGTCATAAGAGAATAAATTGCGAAACAAAGTTTCCAGCATAGGCTGCAGAGTCCTATATAGCCTACTATTTTGGTATGGCTGAACGTACCTAGACCTTGAACCATGTCTCCAATCCAGCTATTAATTGGCTGGCATAACTGCAACTCTGCTAAAGTCCTTCTAATTACCGTCATGTGTATCCAGATCTGAATGCAGATTTGGTTCTCTGTTTGCACTAGAACATTACCTTTCTAATGGACAATGAAATCTGAACATCCCAGAATTTAGGAAAGTCTGGATTTAAATTTGGAGAATCTGCATTTTAGGAGTACAGTAAAACTCCAATAGTCCGGCATCCAGTAGTCCGGCGGTCCTGATAGTCCAGCATCAAAATGGCAAGAGCCTAGTGAGTGAGCTTTGGCAAAAAATGAGTCACAAGGTAACAGCAGCAGCAGCTGAACTGAGCAAAAAGGGGAAAAAAGGCTTAAAAAAACCTAAAACATTACAGTATACTGTATACAGTATGTACAATAAAAAGGGTTAGGAACACTTTATATACAGTATATAATGTATACAGTATATGTATAACCAGCTTATAGGACCTCCTGATAGTCCGGCTTATCTGATATTCTGAAGACAGGTGTTTGTTCCACCCATTATATACAACTACTGGAATTAGAGCAAGATTTTGAGTCCTGATTCCTTTTCAAATAGCTCTGCCACAATCAAGTGTCATTCAGAACCTTTATTAGGGTGAAATTCAGTAGATACATACAGACACACAATCTCCACACACAGACACACTCCCTATGGAGAGCTAGTGTATAATTTTGTTTAGGGATTTAAGTAGACAGTAAAATCCAGTGGGCAAGATGTGGGGCAGTTCCTCCATAGCTGTTTAGTCCTTGTGCTGAATTCTAGGGACATACCACACAGAGCATAGTGGCTACTGCTGGATCTGCACAATCACTAACCCAGTGCCCATGTTTCAGCCTTTCCCTGCATATCTTAAAAGAACATTTGCTTGTGCAAATCAGGTAGTCAGCCATCTAACTACCTGCTTTGTTCATGCAAATTTGGAGGCTTTTTGCCCAGGCAAATTTAGATGCCAGGGTTATTCGATTATGTATAAGTGTGAGGGGTTTATTAGTTTAAAGGGGAATTAATTTTTTTAAAATGTCCAGGTATCATCACTCTTTTCAGTCCTCTCCTTAATTAGATTAAACTTGCATTGATTGCAATGGAAGCTTTCCCTGTGTGTAAGGACTGCTGGATTTTGCCCCACAGGCACTAGCTCATAAATTCTGTGGTCAGATTCCTTTGGATTGTCTGGTACTTTAAGCATTAGGACAAGCCTGCAATGACAGCACTGTCCAACACTGGCTGGGAGCTGGTGGGTGATATTTGAAAGAATATGCTGTATATGAGAAGGCGATGAGTGAATGGAAATTAAAACAAAGGGATTGAAAATAGACCTATAATCAATCTAGCTTGGTATCTCAACAAACCAGGGACATTTTTTCATTGCAAATTTGGGGAAAATATCACAGCAAATGCTATGAAAGCAGGGCCTTTCTCCCACCCCCTCTCCCCATCTATTAAATCTACATTTGGAAGGTGGATGGTGCTGACTCATAAATTAAATTGGAGTAATACATACAGTGTATATATATTTCTGTCACTTTGTCTCAAATTAAACACGAACCTTCTCCCCTGACAAGATGATAGAAAAGTTAATTGCTCGCCCTGGCTTTAAATTGGAATTTGAATTTGCAAAATGCTAAAGGTTTATGAGATCTAAATCATGAGGAGCTTAAATTACATTCCTGTGATAAAATATTAATAAATCAATTAAAACATAAGCCGAGTATAATATTACTTTTTTGTAGGAACCTTGAACACAATAATTCATTAGAGTGTGCAGTAACAATTATTGTATCTTTTTTAATTTTCTTTTTTATTAGTTTTTTTTTTAATGTGGAAAAGACAACATCAGATGAGAACACACTGCACAATGGGGGAACATTATCCTACTACAAAATCTAGGCATCCCCTCCTCATACACACAGTGAAAGAGTCTTGCCCCAGTACTGAGTCCAGGCATCCCATCCTCCCCCACTCCACACAATGAGAAAATATTGCTGCATTATAGGATGCAGGCATTCAACAACCACATTCACCAGGGTATGAAGGGAACATTGCTTCTGTATAGAAGCTAATCATCCTATAACCACACACATCACACAATGGCAGAACAGGCATCCTGTAGCCCCATACTCAGGAAGGAGCATTTCCCCAGTACTGAATCCAGATGTCCCATTCTACAACCAGATATTGTCGTATAGCTGCTATATAGCAAAATGTATTCACTGTGAGCTGTCAGTCAGGGGAAAAGAAAGAAACAAGAGAGGCAAGATAATATCATTTATTGGGCCAGTTTCTCTTCTTCAGAACTCTGTGCAGCCTGGAACTTTATTCCTTTCACCAATAGAAGTTGGTTCAATAAAAGATATTACCTTGCCTGGTTTGTTATTTCCATATCCTGACACCAATCCAGCTACAACAATACTGCAAACAGTCATTAAGCCATTGCTTCCCCTCTCCCACCTTGAAATAGCACTGGCTTGGGGTACAAGGGAGGTAACGAAACTTCCCTTGTATTTTTCTGCTTCCCTTTTCACCTGCCTCTTCCATGTCATTTTACTCTCTTTCTCCCTCTCCCTTTCTCTCCTCCTCCCCCTTCTCCTCCTTCTCTACCACCACCATTGGTACCAAGCTTCACATGGTTTCAGTAAAGCAAAGCTGGATTGAGTTTTGAGCTAATAATGAGATCCAGTCCTAGGCACGTTTTCACCAGGTTTTGAGTTTTGTTGTGAACAATTCACATAGCTTTAATTTTTACACAACCTATTTTCTGTGAACTATATAAAGAGTACTTCAAGCACATGTGAAAGTTAGTTATTATTTGAGGAAGGAGGCACTGTGCTAGCTCAGCTTGCATTTCTTCTATGAAAACACTAATATACAAGGATTGCAATTATAGTATATACCTGCACACCTCTGGTGCCTGTCAAGGTGGGGATTCTTTAGTCAAGGGCCTTTCAGCCTGGACTGTATGTCTAATACAACTGTACCTTGTAAATTGTCTAATTGCTATCATTAAAATATTTTTGTTGGAACCTTTAAACATTATTATTGTGAATTGCATGCCGGTGAAAGGTGCTAAATTGTCAGCCAGGGAGATTGAAATCCTTCTGTGTATTCATGGAACAGGTACAGCAAGAAAGTTAGCAGGGTAAGCTTTTCACACAGTTCCCTACTGCCTGAGTCCTTTCTATACTACCATTTTTATCACTATTGGAGAATTATGGGTCCCATTTTCTCCAGAACTGATAGACAAGACTGATATGGCGGTTGCCTATGACATCCTCTCTGGTCAGCAGAGTCACAGTAGACAGAGAACCCTTCAGTGGGACATGAATCAGTTCAGGGCATCAGCTCCGGCTCCAGATCAGGTCATCCTTTTCTGGCATGATTGACCATCGAAGGTTCTGTTTGGTAGGGAGCAAGAGTGCAGTCACTTCCATTCTGCCTACTTCCAGTATGCAGCTAGCATTCAGCCTAACAGTGCAGCTGTTCTTAGACTGCTGAGAACAGCTTATAAATTGTCTAAATTTATAGAAAGAAGCTGTCAGAGTAGAGGGGTCAGTCTGGAACTAGATGTGCAGCGTTGCTTCTAGAAATCCTGTCCTAGAAATACTCTCTTGTGTTCCCCAGTACCCATGGCACATTACAGTTTTCTAGGAACAGTAGAATTCCTCATGAATCCTCAGATTCCATCATTGTGAGTCCATGGGTCATCTCCAGTGTGAAACCAAGATCAGTGGATCCTCTGATCCTGCCTTAATCCACCCCTTCCCTAACTCAATCCTGACCTGGAGGGTCACCACTTAAAGTAAGAGTATAGTTCATGTAACCATGAAACATTGAGGCCTTTACCTCTCTGCTTAGCATGTCAATTAGTGCAAGTTGTCATAGTCTGATTTGTGAGCTATAATACAGTTTTATTATATTTCTATTGTTCCCTCCATTTCAGTGCCACTAAATTTTTCATCAATATTAACTAATAATTAGCTCTTACATATGGACTGCATCTAGACTGGCAAGTTTTTCCACAAAAACAAAAAAAAACAAACTTGCCAGCTGTCTACACTGGCCTCTTGATTTTGCGCAAAAGCACTGACGTTCTACTGTCCGAAATCAGTGCTTCTTGCGCAAATGCTTTGACATTCCCGTTCGGGCAAAAGCCCTTTTCCGGAAGTGTTTTTGCGGAAGAGAGCCAGTGTAGACAGCTAAAAACTGTTTTGCGCAAAAAAGCCCCGATGGCGAAATGGCGATCGGGGCTTTCTTGTGCAAAACCGCGTCTAGATTGGCAAGGACACTTTTCCACAAAAAGTGCAATCTAGATGCTCTTTTCCGCAAATGCTTTTAACAGAAAAACTTTTCCGTTAAAAGCATTTGCAGAAAATCATGCCAGTCTAGACGTAGCCATGTTGTTTTCCACTATTCCCCTTTTGCAAATGGGAAAACAGATTCAGAGAGAAGTGACTCTCCCAAGATCACATACGTGTCAGAGCTGGAAATAGAACCCATATCTCCTAAGTTCCAGGCCTGTATCTTGGGTCATTCTACTCCCTGAATTACGCTTCACTCACATCTGTGAGATAGGTAAAAGGTGATATGCAAAGTGAACTGAGGCCCATCAAACTCCTTCCATATATAGCTCTGAACAGTCATCAGATGCTCTCCCCTTAAGGACATAACCAAAATGGGACTATTTAAACCAGCAAGCTAAACCTGAAAGCTCTGTATCCTGTCATCAGTCATCTGAACCATTCAGTCCTCTATTCAGCTATTCAGGTTTGGCCCTGTTCTGTTTCATTTCAGGATAGTATTTTCAACAGAGAAAAGATTCCATGTTCCATGACATCCATTTTATAGACTGACTGATTCTGGGACAACTTAAAAAATAACCAGTGATCCTGCAATACCGTAGAGACTAACCAAAAATGTTGATAGTATCATGCGCTTGCTCCATTCAGCTGAAGAAGTGCGTTGTGCCCTTGGAAGCTCATAATACCACCTACATTTTTGGTTAGTCTCTAATGTTCTGTGGAACCATTAGTTGTTTACATTTTTTCAGTTACAAACTAACACAGCTCCCCCTCTGAGACTTTTGAATCTGGGGCAGTATTCCTGTAACAATTTTAAACCATTGGGCTATGTCTACACTGGCATGATTTTCCGGAAATGCTTTTAACGGAAAAGTTTTCCATTAAAAGCATTTTCGGAAAAGAGCGTCTAAATTGGCACGGACTCTTTTCCGCAAAAGCTTTTTTTGCGGAAAAGCGTCCGTGCCAATCTAGACGCGCTTTTGCACAAAAAAGCCCCGATCGCCATTTTAGCCATCGGGGCTTTTTTGTGCAAAACAGTACTGTGCTATCTACACTGGCCCTCTTGTGCAACTGATTTGCGCAAGAGGGCTTTTGCCCGAATGGGAGCAGCATAGTATTTCCGCAAGCACACTGATGATCTTACCTGAGATCGTCAGTGTTCTTGTGGAAATTCAAGCGGCCAGTGTAGACAGCTGGCAAGTTTTTCCGCAAAAGCAGATGATTTTGCGGAAATACTTGCCAGTCTAGACACAGCCTTGGAGTTGCTGAAGTGGCCTTTCTCTCTGATTTTGTCATTGGTACCGGATGTTTCTAGCAGAGGTTAAGATCTCTCTGCTGGGATGGAATGATGGGTTCGCCTTTTAAGTGAAGCTCTTTGTCAGTGAGGTCCCTCTTGTATGGCCATAGCTCCTCACTGGACTAATTGACTCATTTGTTCTCTGCCAGCAGAATGTCGTGACTGGAGAGGTGGTAATGACTCTTCATTAAAAGCATCCGTTACCTTACAACCAAGGCTGGGAGTTGATTTTAGGTTTGGGTGTTGGGTGACTTTAGGTAGCTACTAGAAGTAGAAAAGGAAAGGAAGAATAGAGCAGGTCATCAGTTCATGAAAATTAGGAAGGACAGGCTAAGTTGGTCACTGGCATTGAGATAATAGACTGTAACTTTTGTGGTTTTTCCCAAGGGCCTTCCTCCTTCCCTGGATTTTATAGGAGGCAAAATCAGCTCTTTACTTCTGCTGCAGGAATCTTCCTGTCCATTTGCACAAGAGCTGTTGTAAGAATTTCCATGTCTTTTGGGGGCACCGCGGTTCTCACAGACTATGGTAAACATGATTTGGCTCATACACTCTTGTAATCAGGCTTACTTGTGCTGAAACAGAGATTGCCCTATTGCAGTGCCAGGCCTCTAGCAATACCAACTGTTAAATAATAAACAGGCCCTGGTTGTTGGCAGTCTCTCTCCCCTCCTGACAACATGGAGTACCCATTTTCTGGGTTTACCTACCTGCATGTGTTCAGAAACACAGAACAGTGTGTGTGTTGTGTGATGGTAGAAGTGGCACGGAGGCATCAGTCTAAGTCTAATCTGCTTAGTTTATTATTCTCTCAGGACCTCGGGTGATATAGTAAACATGCAGTGCCTTGGCAGCACTAACAATGGCTGTGCTGTCATTCTAGATAATATTACAGACTTTTGCCTAGTGCTTGGGATAATTGTTTTTCCTCTGTTCTTTTTCCCTTTCTTTTTTGTTTTTGTTTTTCCCTGTTTTGTTTTTCTTTGGTTAGTTGTTTCTTAATCTGCTCTACTTTGGCTTCTGTTTTCCTCTGAGTTAAAAAAATGCAACCCCCCCCAACCAATCAGCCAACACAACAACAAAGGTTTACCTTTCTTCTTTTCCTGTTGGTGGAATGATAGTGTTTTATCAAATTAGCAGGCATTTCCTCGGCTAGCTGTGCCATTGCTCTATATGGGCAGCAAATGTCTGAGCAAATGATGATTGTGTTTAGGGTGGGGAAGGTGGAGGGAGTGAAAACTGAGAGGTGTCTGTTGCAAAGGGCCAATATCTACTGTCTGTCTGTTCAAGTACTCTCCTAAACTATAAGAATTAGGACCACCAAATTTGGTATACAGCTTCCTTTTATCATAACTTAAAGCAAGGGAAGGATTTGGTTGTGCCAGAAAAATGGGATGTTCCTGGAAAGAGATTGCTTTTGAGAAAACAATACAGAAAAGAGACAGAATCACCAGGCAGGTAAAAGACACTGATAGGGGACCACCCCATCCATGCTTGCCCCAGCCCTGAGCCTCCCACCCCTTACGCACCCTTTAATTTTATTTTCCAAAAAAAAAAAATTAATTGAGTTGAGGACCCGAGCAATGCTGGGAAAATCTTTTAGTAACAAATAATTACCACGAAAGCAGTTTTTATTACTGTTTAGGGATGTTGAAAAGGTTGTTATTGTAACCATGTAGCCGCTAAAAAATTTAGTGGTTACACGCTGGTTCATTGGCAGTGGAGCTGGCAGCCAGTGCACTCCTAGCTGCTGTCCCCACTCTCAGGGTAGGGAGCAGGCTAAAGTTGAATTAAGATATGCGTATGTCAATTGCGTAGCTGAAGTCAAAACAGCTTAATTTGGCTTTTGGCGTTGTCTACACCGCAGGAAGTATAAGGAAGAACACTCTCCCTTTTACTTCCCTTACTCCTTGTGGAATGAGGGTTACCAGGAGTCGGATTAAGAAGTCTTCAAGCTCAACATTATTTCGAAATAAAGGCTTGTAATGTAGACACTCGCTATGTTATTTCGGAATAAAGTCAATTATTCCAAAATAATACTGCTGTGTAGATGTACCCTTAGGGAGCTAGCTGCTGCCTGTGCTGTAGACTCTCATACAGAGAGTGAGCACAGGGCGGCAGTCAGCTCCCCAGTAGCCGAAAGCCAGCTTCCCAGTCATATGGATCCTGCATTCCGCTCTGCTTCTGGGGAGCCAGTTGCTGCCCCACATTGTTGCCTCTGATACAGAGGCAGCAGCATGGGGCAGCAGTTGGCTCCCTGGGGACCGGACTGGGAGTGGCATTTAACCATTTGGGTAACCGATTAGCTCATGCTTAAGTGGTTCCTGTTTAAATGGCTACACTCTTACACCCCTATCACAGATTGACCATGTGTTCTGTATAGAACACACATGGTGCCTGCCCTGTGTAGTTTACAATGGAAATGGTCAATTGAATAAAAATCAAAGGTTCAGTAAATTGGAGGCCTCCATTGAAAAGATCACTTCACTATCAGAATAAACTATACATATTCAACAATTCTTCTCTCTATTCTGGAGACATCTGTCATTTTCATTCATTTCACTTTATTTCCCCTGCCACTGTTTCCATGCATGTAACTCATAGATGTGGAAGGTTGTGTGTCCTGTTTTTGGTTCTTGCCTGGAGTGAAACTCAAAAGTCTGAAAGCAAGTTAAGAAAAAAACATTCACCTGGTTTTATGAAGAGGAAGAGATTAATCTGACAGAGTTAAATTAAAACTGCAAGAACAAGCTGGACAGCTAAGTGAATTCCTGTTCTATCTAGTTTCCTAGGAACCGGAGCAGGGTGGGAACTTTTTTCTTTTCTTTTCTTTTCTTTTCTTTTCTTTTCTTTTCTTTTCTTTTCTTTTCTTTTCTTTTCTTTTCTTTTCTTTTCTTTTCTTTTCTTTTCTTTTCTTGAAAAATGTATGATTTAAAATTATTTTAATTGTAAATCAGAACAAAAGAAAAACTGATATTTCCCAAAAATGAAATTTAAAAAAATTGTTTTGGATTGAAAAACTATTTTGATGCAGTCAAAATATTTTGTTCCAAATCAATTTTTCCATTATATAATATGGAATAATACATATGCAAAATATAATATGTGACAAAATTGAAAGGCAAGGTTGCTTCAAAGTGGAATATCAAAATAGTTCATCATGACATGCTGAATAAGGAACTTTTTAACCATATCAAAAAGGGTTTTTTCCCATTTTTCTTTCAAAAACAAACTGTGCTAAAATTGATATTTCCATGAAATATTTTACTTTTGACAAATTGGCATTTTTCGGACAAAAAAGTTCCATCGGAAAATTTCTGACCAATTCTACTAGGAACTCCATCTACCCACACCAGCACCATATCATATCAAGTAGTGCACAATACAACATCAGAGTTAAATGTGATTAATGTTCATTTCCTGACGGCTTGACTCTGTAGCTAACTCTTTTTAGAGGAAGCAGCCCTATATAAATTCTTTCCAGGTTTTCACATGCACTACAGCCTGAGAAGTCTTTGACCATTCCATATTAGCATTTCATATTTCCATTAAGAAACAGGAGATGGGAAAGACTGAGGTTCACTGCTGTTGCCCCTAGAAACAGATTGTGTGATGTATCCTCATCTGTTCTCAACAGATGATTCCATCTGAATACTACAGAGGAAGGCGGGGGGGGGGGGGGGAGGAGGACCCAAAGACTGTAATTTTGGGGCCATGTCATGTGGAATAATATTTTTAAAAAATACCCTAGTGCCTTTTGGAGCACAATCACATGTCCTATTGACTTTCAGTGGTACTTGGGCTCTGAAATCACTTTTGAAAATTCTGCCCATAATCTTTACTCCTAAAAAAACCTGGAAGTTTGGTCGAGTATGGACTGCATTGTTTGACCCGGTATATATTGATCCTGAGGCTGTCGTTTGACTTTCTGTGTACAGAAAGAATAGCTACTAAACATAGAGCAGTGGTTTCCAACCTTTTAAGCCACAAGATCACTTTTTCAATTTAAGTGCAATGTAAAATCTACCTCAAACCCAAATACCCTTGTCCCACTTCCTTCCTGCCCCTTCTTTGAGGCCCTGCCCTTGCTCCACCCCTTCGCCAAAGCCTCACCCTGCTCACTCCATCCCCCTTCCTTCCCTATCCTCACTCACTTTCACCAGGATGGCTTAAGGGGTTGGGGTGCAGGTTTTGGATTTGGTTCAAGGGGTTTAAAGTGTGGGAGGGGCTCTGGGCTTAGTTTAGGGTGGGGGATGGGGTCCAGGAGGAGTTTCAGGGTGCAAGCTCTGGGAAGAAGTTTGAGTGCAGGGGGACCCACATCTGGGGCAGGAGGTTTGGTGTGGTAGGAGGTTCAGGGCTGGGAGAGGGGTTCAGGAACTGGGCTGTTGCTTGGCACCGCTTAACTTAGATGCTTCCGGGTGGTAGAGCATTGGGTTAAGGCAGGCTTACTCCTGCCCTCGCCCTGCACCACTCCTGAAAGCAGCTGACATGTACAGCAATGGCTCCATGGCGCCCCACATCTACAGGCATTGAGCCCATAGTTTCTACTGGCCACGGTTCCCTGTTACTGATCAATGGGAGCTGCAGGCCTGGTGTCTGCAGGCAAGGACAGCATGTGGAGACGCTTCCTCTGCCTTTCTCAGGGGCTGCAGGGATATGCCAGCTACTTCCGGGAGCAGCAATTACCACAGGGATAATGACGCCAGCCACAACACGTTAGGCATTTTAGAATTCACTACCCAAAAATTCAATGTAAGCATAAAAGAGAAATAAAAATTATGAAATGCACAGACGAAGCCCCCAAAATAACACACTTTGCAAGCAGTAAAAGAATTAACAACAACCCCCCACATATGTGTTGGGTTAGGTAGGAGATGGGAGTGCAGCAGTGTGTATTTGTGACAATGACAGAGGCACACACAGTGTGTGAGAGTGACAGAGATTTGCATTGCCAAGCTCCTTCCGTCCCCTTCTCTCTGTGTGGAGATGGAGTTCAGGAGTGGGGGGAGGAGGGGCATCCTGATATCAGCGCCCCCCTTGTTCCTCCCACACCCTGCGCAGCAAGCAGGAGGCTCCTAGGGGGAAGCTCCAAGGCAGAGAGCAGGAGCAGCATGACAGTGGGTAGAGGGTCAATTGAAGTGCCAACTCTTGATAGCTTCCTGACCAAATGAAGTTAGGGTCACCTGTCAAATGCTCCAAGATGCACCGATAGATTCCGATCTGCCTGTTGGTGACCAGTGACATAGAGATCCTCCTTTCATTTATTTCTCATACACAGGGCTTGACAAATGCACTCACCCGCTTGCCCGTTGCAAGTAGATTTTATCAGCTGGCGAGTGCAGGGGCGGACTGGCCCGGTGGGCGGTTGTGATGGGCTGGCCAACGCCCGCACTACGGCTGGTGTGGCCCCATCCGATCCTCAGGCTGGGCGGAGGAGTGGAGCGCGGCTGGGAAAGGGGAAGTGCAGTGATTGTCAGCGCCGGGCTGCCTGTGTGCAGCTGCAGCACAAGAAGGCGGGGCCAGAGGCGGGATGGCGGCAGACGCCAGGACGCTGGCGTGACATGGCCCCGCTGATTTTAAAGGGCCGCAGCAGCTCGGCTCTGGCTGCGTGGCCCTGGGAACTGGCTGCAGCGCAGCCAGGATCCGCCCCGCTGGCTCCAGTCCTGCCATGGCCCCAACCCCCTCGCTGGTGAGAGACCGCTCTGGCTCGCTGCACCCACCCTGCGCCGCTTTGTCTCCATGCCGCCCGTTCCCCGCGCCATCCCTGCTCCCCTGCACCCTGCTCCCCTGTACCTCCGACCCCCTGCTCTCCCTCTTCCCTGCGACTCTCTGGCTCTGTGCCACCCTTGCACCCTGCTCCCCTCCGATCCCTGCCCCCAGCTCTGTGCTGCCCGTTCCCTGCACTGCCCCTAGACCCCGATCCCTCTGCCCCTCCCGTTCTCCGCGTCCCATTCCCTGTGCCTCCACCGCACCCCGCACCCTGTATCCCTCTGGCTCTGTGCCTCCCATTCCCTGCGCCACCCCAGTACCCCCCCACTGTTCCCTGCACCCCTCTGGCTCTGCGCTGTCCCTGCACCCTGTTTCCCCTGCGGGTCAGGAGTGAGGGGTGCTTGTCCATAGGAAGGGGCTGGACAGGCCAGGGAAAAGGCTGCTATGACCCAGCAGGGAGTGAAAGGGGGAGTTCACTTGAAGCGCCTTTGCCTTTATGGAAAAAAACAAATGAAAATGTTCTTTGCTATTTATAGGGCTAAAATGCCGGGACAAAAATGAAAACAAAAAAAAAAAAACCCATTGCAAAATGCAAACGTGTAAAAGACAACAAAAAAAGGGGGGGGCAAAAATGTTTTGCTTGGGGCAGAAAAAAACCTAGAGCTGGCCCTGGGGGAGGGAAAGGGGCTGGACTGGACTGGACTGAACTGTGGAGAGGGAAGGGGAGAGGGAAAATATGGGGAAGGGGCTTGTGTTAAGGGCAGGGAATGGGAGGGGAGGAGGTCAGGAGAAGAAGAAGAAGAAGAAGAAGGAAGGGGAAGGCACCAAGGGACAGAGGTGCAGGAGAGACAAATGCCAGGGGCCAAGTGCAGACAATGAGGTAAAGAGCAGAAGGGGAGACAGGGTGATGCTGAGAGAGGAGAGAGTAAAGGCACTGGGGGCTGGAGGGGGAGGTGCTGGGAGAAGGCTAGAAAGAAGGGGTAGGCATGAGGAAGGCTGGGATGGAACAAGTCATGTGTGAGGGCACAGGGTCATGAGGGGAATGGGGGCAGAGGGCGATTAGGGGGTGGGCATCAGGGAAAAAGAGAGCAAAGGGGGCAGGGGCAATGAGGGAAGGGGGAGGCACCAGGAGGGTGCAGGTGCCAGTGGATTCTGGGGGTGAAGCAGAAGGGCAGCCACCTGCAGGAGAGGGACCATCACCAGAGGAGAGAGGCAGGGCAGGTGTGTAGAGGGAGGTGTTAGGAGAGGGGATGAGGATCAGATCAGAGTAGGGCTACTGGAGGAGTGGGCACAGGGAGGAGAGAAGGGCTGGTTGAAGGGGGCAAGACTTCAGGAAGGCTGAGGGCAGTGAGAAGGGCAGGAGTCAGGACAGCAGGGGAGGGTGAGGAGTTGGGGGGCAGCAGGCACCAGGGGAGCTGATGGAGCAAGGGGAGGAGATATGGCAGCAGAGGGAAAAGGTAGAGGTTTATAAGATATTTATTAATAACTTGGGTGATATTTATTAATAACTTATTAGTAATTGCTGTTCTTATACTTATTAGGAATTTATGCTATTAAAAAAACACTTTTTGGGGGGGAGAGTGGCGAGTCCCTTTTTTGTCCGGGGAGTAGGGTTTTCCAGAATTTGTCGAGCCCTGCCCATACATATAAAACCTGATATGTGTTGTTCCTGTCACTTGTTGAAGATTCCCAAATTTCAATATATATCAAGGCCTTGAATTTTTGGTTTGGGCCCCTTCTCTACAAAATCGCGGCGTTTGAATAGCTCAATAAGTCAGTCCTTGATTTATTCTTGTGCTGGGATATTGAAGTAATGCCAGCAGGTAACTTTCAGGAGGCTAGAACAGGGCCGCTACAGGTAGGCTGTGTCTAAAAACTTGCCAACTGTCTACACTGTCTGCTTGAATTTCCGCAAGAACACTGATTTCCTACTGTCTGAAATCAGTGCTTCTTGCGGAAATACTATGCTGCTCCCGTTCGGGCAAAAGTCCCTTTTGCGCAAAGCTTTTGCGCAAAAGGACCGGTGTAGACAGCTCAGATTTGTTTTGCACAAAAAAGCCCCGATCGCGAAAATGGCGATCGGGGCTTTTTTGCGCAAAAGCACGTCTAGATTGGCACGGACGCTTTTCCGCAAAAAGTGCTTTTGCGGAAAAGTGTCCGTGCCAATCTAGACGCTCTTTTCTGCAAATGCTTTTAACGGAAAACTTTTCCGTTAAAAGCATTTGTGGAAAATCATGCCAGTCTAGACGTAGCTGTAGAGTATTAAGGAGAGGCAGTGCATGCAGGAGATTAATGAAGTGTCTTTGCAGTTGCTACTGTAGAATCTGAAAACATTGTTTCGTTAAGAAGAAGAATAAGCTACAGAAACATAAGGCATGCTCTGCTTTCTATGAGTGTTTTCTTTCTTAAAACGCACATTTTAATCTGCTGGGAAGAATCCTTTATTCCTGCAGACCTACTCCTTAAATCTTATTGTTCAGGCAGCGGGCAGAGTATGTAGATGAGTGGCATCTGACCCTCTGTAACTATAATAAAATCTATTATATTTATATTCTGAAGCATATATAGAAGGCAGGAGGGAAATTTCAAACTGACTGTCAAGGAACATTTTATATCTTTTGCATGCTGGCAGCCCTACCACATTGGGCAATAATCTTGTTAGTTTTCCTAACCAGAGTTGAGCTGGGTGTGGTCAGTAGCAGCTGGTAAGATACATATGCTACAGGGTGGGTATGATGGTGATTCTGTAATGTGGTGCTTTTCTTTCCAGCACAGTTCTGAAACAAGGGCCAGCAAGGTGCTAAAAGTACAATGTGTTTGTGCAGGTTTTGTCTTTCAGATGAGGCCTAAAACCTGAGGTCCTTACAATTTGTAACCATTTAAGATCCCATTACCTCTTTTTATGAAAATTAGGGATATCCACAGAAGTTTGGATCTGAAATGATTTTTTGTTTGGGGCTTATGCACTATGGTTTCACAGTTTTATGGGTGTATTCAAACCTAAAACTCAAAGCAGAATTCAGGGGTTGTTAATCTTCCTGAACCAAAACCAAAAAAAGTTAAAACACAGCACAAACCACTGTGAAGGAAAATTGCCAGATTTTGTATGCCCTGGTTATAGTATGTATGTGACTGTTTACTGTAGAGCATGCCTAGGCAAAATATGGCCTGTGGGTCGGATCTGGCCCGCCAAACCACTGGATCCCATCCGCAGATACTGCAAGAAATCCCAGGCAGGCTCCCCATTTGCCTCCCCCCACCCATACACCACTCAGAAACACAGCTGAGTGGAGTTTTTTCTTTAATAACTGTCAGTCTGGAGGGGAGAGGAGAAAGCTGTAGGAACTGCTTCTGCCCCCAGCACAATCCCATTGGCTGGTTTCTCGCCAGAATCTGGCCAGTGGCAACTGCCTGTTTCAATAACAGGCAGCCACAAAGCACAAGGGGCTCCCAGAGCACATGGCTGCATCTGAGGCGGGGCAGGCAGGGAGGCTGATTCAGGAATGGCTGCTGGCTGATAAGTCTCCTGGCAGAGCCTGCCTCTGGCACCCCAGTCCCTCCCTTTCCCAACCCTCTGCCCCCTACTCCACATACCCAAGTCCTCTGCCCCCTCCTGTAACCATATCCCCTCACAGATCTGGCACCCCAATCCACTGCTATAGATCACAGTCCCCTCCTGCCCTAGCTCACAACCCAAATCCCTGCACCCCCTCCTGTATCCCAATTCCCTGCCCTCCATCACAGTCCAACCCCTGCACCCAAGTCAAGTGCCAAAGGTCCCAACTGCCTCCTTCACCCAAACTCCTTCCCTTATCCTAAGCTCCCTTCTGCACCCAACTTCCATCCCAGACCCTGCACCTCCTCCACTCATATCATGAAAGAGTGCAGCCCTTGACCACTTTCCAAATTCTCAGTGTCCTCTCTAAAAAATTATTGCCCACTCCCTCTATAGAGTACTGTTGCATAAATTGCAAGGTTTCGTCCCCTTGGAGGCTAGTCTGATTTACCCCAAGAAGAGAGTCACACTTTCAGGCTGGGTCCAACTCAAGTTTATTGGTTGCAACCAAGGTACGGCTAAGGAACTCAATGTTCAAAACAGAGCCGACCCCCAACATCTCATAGGCAGGGGTTTTTATAGGGTTCACATCTTTCCTGGTTTAGGTGCCTTAACATGATAGGTTACTTCATCTTTGACATTTAGCATTCCTATAGGTCAGGTTAATTTTCCAAATGAGGTTAAATACAGTGCCTACTTGCTGACTTTGCAGTTACAGCTGTGTTACATTCATTCATTTTTGCTGAACAATGGGCAAGCCATACTTCCCTTTTCCCTTTCCTGCTTGAGCCGGTCACAAGTTTAAAGGATGTGGAATCTATCCATATCTCTACTTAACAGAAGACTGGTTTCACTTCCCCTCGTCTCCTTATTATAAGTTATTACCTGTGACAGGCCTTGACCTTTGTCATGTCTTACTCCTATACAAATAGCAAATATATCTAAGCATTAGCAATGTATGTATATTGTACGTGCCCCTCATAGGGGAATCAATGGCTCCGGGGGATTTGACTTCCCTTTTACACATCAGTACCTTTTGGGTAGTTTCACTATTCAGATTAAGACTGAATGTAGATATGAGTCTGTGATGGGATGTATAACCACAATATCAAGTAACAAAGGGTTATGAAACTACCCTGAATTTAGCTAGCCTAATCCCATCACACCTGAAGCAAATGCACTTCCTGGAGGAGGGCTTAAAAGGAAGGATGTCAGATCATTTGGGGGCAGACCAGGAAAGAGAACAGACCTGCTGTGGGCAAATCCACGGGAGATTAGCTGAGGGAAGGCAGAAACTCTCCCAAAACATCTTCCCCAAAAAACCCTCCCTCAGAGAAGGCAGGCCTGTTGCAGGGACAGCCTGGCATTGAAGCACTCCCCTCTGTTATGAACTTTGGGCTTGATTCAACCTCTTACTTTTGTTTGGACTGCCCTGCAGAGGAAAGCCCTTGGACTGAGCTGGTCCAGGAATGTGGGCTATCCCACAGAAGGACGCAATGTCTACCACCATCACCAGGAGCGCCTTTAATGAACTGACAGCTCTCCTACTTCCTTACCTTAAATGAGGACTTGGGGATAATTGTGATGGAAAGTGGCCCAGGGAGGGCTGCCTTAAGCATCCTTGACTGTCATATCATTGATAGCCCTCAAACGGCCCTGGGTTGAAGCCTGGTGGAATGAGAGGGCCCGGACTCCACAACAAACGAACAGAACCAATAAAACCCCTGTACGCTAATAACCTGAGCCCTAAAAACTAGACATTGAGCAACAGCTGTCACAGATAAAATTAAGATTTTTATCTGATTTTCAAGCACTCAGTAGTTAAGGGTTTTGGTAGAAGACCCATTTAAATGAACCATATTAGAATGAAAAGACAATCACTTAATCAAAGCAACCCTTTTTCAGAGTAAAACTCACAATACATTATCCTCCAGGCAATCCGTGGTCCAGGATTCCATAAATGGAGAAAGCTCAGAAGAAGCAAAACCCATAGACTCTCCTTCATTCAACTGTATCTTTGTGTGAACATCATTTTTTCTGGTCACTCAACAAGAAGAACATCACATAGTTTAAACACACCAGGTCACATAAAATATGACCTTACAATTGTCATTAATGGGGGATTCAGCGGTTTACATAGTTTAAGGCCAGAAGGAAGCATTAGACCTAGATCTAGTCTGATTTGTCTACCACAGGCCATGAAATATAACCCTATGTTTAGTCTAACAGTTTATGTTTGATTGAAGTATATCTTCCAGAAAGACATTCATGCTTGATTTAAAGACATCAAAATATGGAGAATCCACCAAATCCCTTGTTAGTTTGTTCCAATGGTTAATCACCATGACTATTAAAAATGTGTGCCTGGTTTCTAATTTAATTTTTTATGGCTTCAACTTTCAGGGATTGTTTCTTGTTATGCCTTTCTCCCTCTAGATTAAAGAGCCCATTAGTACCTCATATTTTTTTCTCCTTTGAAGCTACATATACACTGTAATCAAATCACCTATCAAATCTAAACATATTGTGCCTTTTAAATCTTTCACTGTAAGGTGCTTTCTTGAGCCCCCAAATAATGTTGTGGTTCTTTTCTGCTCCCTCTCCAATTTTTCAACTTTTTAAATACATGGACATCAGTACTAGAAACAGTATTCCAGTTGGGATCTCATCGATGCCATATACAAAAATAGAATCACCTCCTATTCCTTGCTTACTATTTCCCTGTATATACAGCAAAAGATCTATCAGCCTTTTTTTGCCTTGCTGCTGCACTGTGTACTCATGTTCAATTGCTTGTCCACTATGCTTCCTACATCCTTTTCAGAGTCACTGCTTTCCAGGATATGATATCCGATATTGTAGGTGTGGCCTCCATTTCTTTTTCCTAGCTGTATAACTTTATATTTGACTGTATAAAAACATATTTGTTTGAATATTTTTACTAAGCAGTCCTGGTTGCTCTGTATGACTGCCTTGTCCTCATTACCACCAATCTCTGTGTCATCTGCAAATTTTATAAGCAGTGATTTTATATTTAAATCTGAATCATTAATGAAAGTGTTGAACAGAATTTGAACTAATATTGATCCCTGAAACACCTCACTAGAAGCATTCCCATTTGATAACTTCCCATTGTCACCTACTTTCTGAGATCTGTCAGTTAGCCAGTTCTTAATCTCTTTAACATGTGCTTTATGTATACGGTATAATGCTAATTTTTTAATTAGAATGTCGTGCAGTGCTAAGTCAAACGCCTCACAAAAATCTAAGTATATTACATCTTCACAGTTACCATTATCAACCAAACTTATAATCTCATGAAAGAATGAAATCAGGTTTGTTTGACAAGACCTATTTTCCATAAAATCATGTTGACTGGCATTAATTATATTCCTATCGTTTGATTCTTTATCAATAAATTCAGCCTTGGCATATGTGGGTGCAACTTCACTGATGTCAGTAGAATTGTGCATGGTTCTATTTAGTAGCTTACTTAATTACAATATTTTTTGAAGTGTGCTTGAGGTGGTTTTTTTTTGGTTTGTTTCCATTTTTTATAAATGCCACGGGTAAAGTATTTTAGTCAATGTCAGGTCCCTGAGAATCAGTTCATACTTTCTATTCTTTGGTGTGCATGTGTGGAATGCATGAAAGACTCAGCTGTTAACTGTCCAGTGAGAGAATATAAGGAGAGTCCTGGACAGAATCTTCATCGTTTTTGTTCATCAATGCGTCTGTCAAATTTCTCATGAAGGTTAATGCTGGTTCTGATATTTCCCCTGAGCTTTGTTGGTGGTTTGTCCTCAGTCATTCATAGAATCATAGAACCATAGAACTGGAAGAGACCTCAGAAGGTCATCAAGTCCAACCCCTTGCTCTAGGCAGGACCAATCCCAAATAAATCAACACAGCCAGGGCTTTGTCAAGCCGAGACTTAAACACCTCTAGGGATGGAGACTCCACTACTTCCCTAGGTAACCCATTCCAGTGCTTGCCTCGCCATTCTCCTAGTGAAATAGTTTTTCCTGATATCCAAGCTGGACCTCTCCCACCACAACTTGAGACCATTGCTCCTTGTTCTGCCATCTGTTACTACTGAGAACAGCCTTTCCCCATCCTCTTTGGAACCTCCCTTCAGGAAGTTGAAGGCTGCTATCAAATCCCCCCTCACTCTTCGCTTCTGCAGACTAAACAGACCCAACTCCCTCAGCCTCTCCTCATAGGTCAGGCATGTCCAAAGTCCGGCCCGCGGGCCAAATGCGGCCCGCGGTCGGATTTAATACGGTCCCCCGCTTCTCCCGGCTCCCCGGTGCTTTTTTTAACCGGCGCGCTCAGCGCGCCGCTTCGGGTCGCCGCCGCCGCTGCGGTCCCAAACCCTGCCCCTGCACTCCGCTTTGGGGCTGAGAGTGCAGGGACAGCCCCCGCTTCCTCCCCCTCTCCTGGCTCCCCGGCGCTCCTCTGACTGGCGCCGCTTCCGGCCGTGCCGCCGCCGTCCATGGCGGCCGCTGTGGTCCTAAAGTCCACCAAGTAGGGCACGTCCGCAGCCCCGCTCCCCCGCTTGGCTACGGGTTCGCCCTGCCCCCGGGCAGCCGTCAGGCCAGCGTGCCCTGCGCTCTCCGCCCGCCTCTGACCCTGCAAGCCCTCTACCTTGGGGCTGAGAGTGCAGGGACGGACTCCGCAGCTGCTGAGATCAGGGACTGCCTTTGAACCAGACCTAGCCTATGTGCTGCAGTCCAGATCTCAGTTTCACCCTTCACATTAGTGTAGGCAAGTTTTTTTTTTCAATTGAGATGAATACATTGTAAAATCTCAGTTAATGTCAGTTGGTCTAAATCAGTTATAAATATATTTGGACACAACGGCTACGTCTACACTGGCCCCTTTTCCGGAAGGGGCATGTAAATTTCACCTTTCGTAGTAGGGAAATCCGCGGGGGATATTTAAAGTAGGAATAAGAGCCTCCGGAAAAGAGCGCTTTTTCCGGAGGATCGGGGCCAGTGTAGACGCTCTTTTCCGGCTTTTTTAAAAGCCGGAAAAAAGCAGCGGACATTTTTATTTAAATGCCGCGGGGGATATTTAAATCCCCCGCGGATTTCCCTACTACGATAGGTGAAATTTACATGCCCCTTCCGGAAAAAGGGCCAGTGTAGACGAGCCCAACATGTATAGTTGGTGTTATGTCGTTTGCCGTTTGCAATAAACTTTGCATAAAATAGTTAATTTGCATTTAATTTTAATGGTTCAAAGAATGTCAGGCAAAATGGTCGGCCCTCACGCATGTTCACTTCATCAAATCTGGCCCTCTTTGAAAAAAGTTTGGACACCCCTGTCATAGGTCTTGTGCTTCAGCCCCCTAATCATTTTGGTTGCCCTCCGCTGGACCCTCTCCATTCTGCACTTGATACTGAAAACACAACTATGATCATTACTGATTGTGTACAGGCAGTCCCCGGGTTACATACAATATAGGGACTGTAGGTTTGTTCTTAAGTTGAATTTGTATGTAAGTCGGAACTGGTACATATTTTGGGGGGGGAACGGGGAGCTGGAGTAAGGTGGAAAAGACCCTGATTCTCATACAACTTCCTTATTCTAAGAAAAACACATACTGTTTTGATATGAAGGTTTTTTTGGTTGATATTTTAATTAAAAATTGATCATAAGTTTCAGTGTTTCATGCTATATCCAAATCTTCCTTTTGGGGTACCTGAAAGATCCCAGTTATTCATTTAATAGTCAGAATCTTTGTTTTTTATAACTAAAAAAAGTTTATTCAATGCATATTACTGTTCCAAATAGAATTTGCTACAGATGGTTCAGTGAAATGGGTATTAAGTGTAATCAATAGTCATTGGAGAGCACAGTGAAATATTGATACAATCAAAGCTGTTGTTGTATTCTGCTGAGCAGAAAATGGAAATCTCTTCCTGTGAAGTGTGTGTGTGAATCTATCCACAGGATTAATTTTAAAGAAAAATTCTGTGTTGGGAACAGGAGTTTAGCCACAGGTGGGTCCTCATTGTCCACTCACCCACTTTGCAACCAGACCCATCCCCTCGGGGCTTACCCTGCTCCGCTCCAGCCAGGGTGTGGGGTTGGGGCTTATCCCCTCTTCCCTTCTGTCCTGCTCCTCTCCATTCTTGCCCACCCACACCACTGGGTAATTTTTCAGCTTCACCTCTGCAAGGCTGGAAGGGACTTGTTAATTTCACGTGACGCTAACAAGATACTTGCAGCTGTAATGCTGAAGAGGGAAAGAGCTGTTGCTCCCAAGGTGGGGACTGTAACACAATGGGTCTCACTGCCTGCTGCTCCTGCTGTTCCCTAGGAAATTAATTTTTCCGCTCTGGAGTGCCCCCTTTTGGCTGGTGACTTGTTCCCCCCAGCAGACCCGCGTCCTCCGCGGCGAGAAAAGCCGCTCCGTGTCTCCCTGGTCTGCTGGGGGGAAGCGCCCCCCGCGCCACCGGAGGCGGCAACAGTGGGGGAGGCACCCCACACTAGCTGCACCCCCCCCCCCGTTTGTTACTAGGGATCCGACGTAAGTTGGATTGATGTAATCCGAGGACTGCCTGTATATACTACATGGCTGTCCACAGAATACCATCTATATTCAAAGTCAAAGTCCTGAATCATCTTACAGTGTTGTTCAATGTCCTCATTAGGAATCTCAAGAGGAATACTTCAAGGAGTTTCAGAGTCATAGGCATGGGTAAGGTGGATGTCATAAGGCAGCTGTGTTGCTGTGGGAGAGGCAGAGTGGGAACTAATGTAAATACCCGAACTCCCCACTTGCATAGTTTGAAAAATCTATGATTTCTCAAGAGTTCTTGGGACATTTGGAGCCTCAGCCTCCCTGCCTTCTCTGCCGAATATAAAATGTTTGTCATAGCCATCATCTCCTGTTACAAAAGCATACTAGAGTCTCCACAAGTAAGATTTTGTGGAGTTTTCTGTTTTACTTTGACCACCTTACAGAACAACATAGGGGAGGGCATGATGTATTCTTGAGTTGTATACTTTTTATGTTTAAATTTCCTAAAAATGTATGCATGAATTTGTGTCTGACTGTAGAGGAGAGCGAAAATTTGTCTGGCAATGGTGGAGGAAAAAGAGAGAGATACAGCAAGCTGGTCTATTAAAAAAAAAAAAAAGTCAGACAAGACTAATGCTCACAGGTACAGATAATGGCATATACAACTCTGGTGGTTACAGTCTGTCCTGATCCTGATTTTATTAATGAGAGGCATGTGTGCTCAATGCTGGAAGGACATCATGGTATGAACATAACGTTAGTGCTTGCAGCTCACAGCTTTCTCCTGAAAATAGGCCTGTGCCAACAAGTTAGGATCTGTCTCAAATTTTCTCCCAAAATAAGGGGGCACTCAGGTACAGGATTTTGGTTTGGACTCATTTCTTCTTCCTTTGGGATGAAGTTGACTAACAGGAACTAAAGAAAAGTCTCTTTTGCTTGAAGGCCAACCCAGTTTACTCTTACTTAAAAATACTATCAACTTAATAATCCCTTTCTTCTCCAAAGCATTGCACAGAACAAGGATCACTCTTGTGAAGTTGGTAATTGTCCCACTGGGGGCAAAGACCATTTCTTTGTATGTGTTTGTACTGTGTCTACCACAAAGGCTCCTATTCTTGATTGGGGACCCTGGGCATTACTGTGATATAAATATTTTAATGATGATAATTTATGGGTGAGAAAAGCTGAGGCACAGAGAAGTTAAATAATCTGTCAGTGTAGTCATGAGTCTTTGGCAGCTGTAAGATTCCTGACTTCTAAACCCATTCTCTTACCACTAGAGTAGGTTGTCTAAATAAGTAGTATATCTTGAAGTATTCCATTTTGGTAAAGGAATTTCCCTTCCCTTCCATATATTAAAATATATAATGAAACAAGTTGAAAACAAATCTTTAGTCCTTGCCTTATTTTTCAACCTCAAGTTTATTATCATTTTGATTAACAGTATTTTGTTCATTAGCAGTTTTGCTATTAATTCATTAAGCCCTCCACCTTAAAAACTCATAGTAGATCTAGCATGGTACCTTCCTGTGCCTTGGGGAGCTTGAATGATTCATTAAATCCCCACCCCTCGCCTCCTTCCAAAACCGACAGAATAAAAAGTGAGAATAATTACAGCTACGCAGTTATATTAGTGCTGAAAGACAGGGTAATCTGAAGACTCCCAAGGAATTGCTAACAATGCCAATAGTTTTTCATGAAAGAGAGAGAGTTTGTCAAACCACAGATTTAAACAAAGAATAAATAAAATGAGTTAAATGCCATCCAGGGCCAGTTTAGAAACAAAATCCAGTATGAACAACCAGGAAAGGGTTGTTTAAAACATCAGTGGTGCTGCAAGCTAATGTGGCTTATTTTTATTTTTATGTTTTTGTCCCACTGAAAAATTCACTATAGACACCTGGGAGCAAAAAAGAATTCACCTCCTGTGAAACAGCAGGTCCATCGTCTGTAGCCGCTAACTCCAAAGGAGGCGTAGAGCACCAGAGCTGTGCATGACAACCAATTTGCACAAATGCTGCATTTATAACAATTAAATGGCATGGTGTAGTTTTCATATATACGTATATATCTAGATATCTGTATATCTATATTTATATATATAGATATCCTCACTTTAAATAATTCATGGAAAATGATCACTTCATAATGTCACAAATTCACAGCAGGCAAAACTAATTTTACATGATATGAAAACAGATTTTATTTATTTAAGAGTAATATTTAAAGAAAACAACAACTTTTTTGACACCAGCTGCTGGGAAATAAATAGAATATTTTATGACAAAAAAATCCAAATGTGTTAAAAGCTGTTCCTGAGAGACTGAATAAATAAATAAATAAATACATGGGCAGATAAATTTAAATGGATTGGTGCAATTCTTACTCTTAAATAAGAATTATCTGGGCAAGAGAAAAACTTAAAGATGCATGAGCTATGTACAGTCACTCTGCCTGCATTTTCAGTGTGGGGAAAACAAATGATTTTTAGAATTTCGGGTAGCAACACAAGACCTTTCGCCTCCAGTAGTCCAGATATTTTCTCCAATATGTGTTACATAAAAGGCAACTCTTATTGGTACTTACTTTCTCCATTTCTGACTATGACTCGTAATTGGGAAAACCCTCTAAGGAGTGCAGATATAAATGTGGAACCACAGCTTTTTTTCCTTGATGTGGTTTAAAGAGTGCTGTGAAAACCATGTTGAAGAAAAAATAATGGGAATGTTGTAGACCTCTTTTTTCTCTCTCTCTAGAGTAATTAAACTGAGAGCTGCCACACAGCTTGTAGTATGGAGCAGGGGGAATTGAGGCTTGCAGAGCTATGTGTTAATAACTTAGTATCACAGCAGTCCGGCCGTTGGCATTGGGCTGGGGATGGGCCCTGTGCCATCGGCGCGTCTGGGTTTAATCTCGGATGCGTGAGAGTCCAACTATCCAGGCAGTTTGCAGTTCCAGTGGGGCAAGCAGGGTGGGTGAGAGAGAAGACAAAAGGGAGGAGGAGAAGGAGAACAGGAGGAGAATTGTGCAATGTTTTAGGGCAAAAGCAGTGGGAACAAATGCTGTTGGTAATATAAATGTTGTTTATTGCATTTTTATATAAAATTGTTTAACTTAAAAACTCTTAGTGACAGTGGGAATGTAAATCCAAGGCTGAAAGCCTGAGTCACCAGCAGAAGTTTATTATTATCCCTGATAACAGCTGAATTCCAGCCTTTCTGTGTGCTATAAAATGGGGCAGTTTTGTCTATTATTGGCGCCGGGTGTACCACTATAGTTAAGGGTCTGTCAGTAGTTCCATTGTAAGTCCCTATTTTCAGAGGTTTATAACTCAGCTGTTAAAAATTCACTCCTTGGCACATGAGACAAAGTCTAAGTAAGTGGTGCCAAAAATGCCTGTCCTGCTTTAACTTTCTTACATCAAAATGCAGTATATGTGTGTAATCCATACCTTTCCATAGGGAGATGAGAGGACAGGTTATGATGTAGCATTATGCCTCAGGTTATAGATGGCTTTAGAATGCTGGCTTTTTAAAGGGATCTACCCTTATGCCAGATGGCATCCTTAAGGGATTTTTATGTATAATCTATGGAACTCCTTCTGATCTAACTTTCACTGATTTTACCCAAGTAGAAGTCCCCTGATTCAAAAGGTTTGCTCCTAATTTACTTAGGGAGGAAAAAAATCAAGACCTATGTGTTTTTTTTTTTAATTAAAAAACAGTTTTTCTCTCCTCATTTTAAGGCATGAAACTCATTAATTAATATTTCCATTTAAATAAATCCCATTCATTAGTTAATATTTGTATAGAGCTTTAAGGATGTAATGCACTATCTATGTGCTAAGTATATTATGATTTCATAACAGTTGGTGTAATTCAAGGCCATCATAGTGATTGGCTGGTTACTATTATACAACATTTGCCCTGATCCCATCTAAGCCAATATAAGGCATTGTGTAATCACACTAAAGAACACTGTCTTTTGGGTTTCCTTGTTTTAATAAATCAAAGAACGGGGGTCATCTGTCTCTCAAACATGAGATTCCTTTTTGGGCTATCGAGTTGAAAAAAAAGGCAAGAAACTATTCTTAATGTTACAGAAGGTCACAGGGTTTAAGCTGTCCTCAAAATTGTTTAGTGCTACCATTGCTGGTGCAAAGCTCTATATATCCTGCGGACAAGCCTAAGCACTTTTGCAACTGTCTCTGCAGATGGTATAAGGTGTTAGTCTGTGCAGTCACTCAAACAATTGGATAGATTCAGCCATGAAATAGAAAGTTGGCTTGAAAATTAATCTTTCTATATGTGAGTTTCAGATGTATAGCGGATAGAGAGTTCATGCAAAGTTCAGCTTTGGGGGTGGGATAAAAATGGGGTCCAAAAATCAGTCCCTGATTGTACATTCAATATATGCAGAAATGGCACCAGTCATCTTGGGTGAGGAGGCTTACCTGTTTGTTTGTTTGTTTGTTTGTGTGCAGTCTGTCTTGCATTGCTTTTGGGTGCCATCTACTATGTAGTTTTTGAAAATGTGACCCTTTGGATCCTATTAATTCCTAGTATAAATCAGTTGATGTTAATATATACCATAGATAAATCTGGCCCAGTAGGATAAATTAATTTCCCTCATGCTATTGTACATCAAGATTAAGTCCATGGACTTTTATAATGCTGGTGCTCTGAATTTACACAGGTCTAGATGAGGACAGAATTTGGGTAGCTGTTTAGTAAAGTAGGAGAAAATTGCATGTCACATTGACACCCAGAATTTGGATGGAAGAGATCTCTTTTGAGCAGGACTCATCAGGTATATCACCTAGAATTCCTGGCTGAAAATTGTCATTAACCAGGGTATCATATCTAACCTGGACTATCACCAGTAACGATAATATAAATTAGTTATATGCCATCTTCTGGGAATTACTTCCAGTTGTTTGAATTTATTATTCAGTGGAAGTAAAATCTTCAAAGTAATGGATTGTGCCTGGCGATTGGTTGGAGCCAACCTTTTGCCAAAATTGGGGGTGCTCATATCCAGGCTTTTGGTTACACTTTGCATTTAATTATAACAACCTGGAAATAAATCCTGACCATAGCTAACACACGAAATGAGACTTTGCCACTACAAAGAGATATTATACTGTGGCTCAGAAAGATCTATTTGAACTACAGTAACTACAAGTGTTGGTGGTACACCAGCTTAGTTTTAATGGTAGCACAAGAGAGAGAGTGAGTTCACTGGGCTGAATAACTAGTGGATCTCTGCATGATCAGCCTTTGAGTCCTCAGTTTAAAAAGCATCATTAACTTGGTGTTACCTTTCAATGCATTTCTAAAATCTTTCATTTTAGATGAGAGGCCTGTGTGCAGAATCTAAGAGGCTTATTCTCTTACATAGAAGTAATGCTTCTAAGCTGCTAGAAATCTCAGCAGCTTAATATAAATGTTTAAATAAAAAGTTTGTATTTTAACTGAATAACCTTCAGATATAATTAATAATGAAATCCTAAGCAGGGGCCTAGGGGAAAGCATTTGAATTATTTCTATTTGTGGAACAGTTGCAGGCCTATAGTGGGCAGATGGAAATGGGAACTAAATATAAATTGTAGTTTGGAAACCACTAGTGTGCGCTACTAAGCATTAGGGTTGGGATGTGAAGTACAGCATGAGGGAATACGAGAGCAGAGTTGGGCCTAAGCTACCAAGTTCAGGCCCAGAGAAGTTTCCAACCTTTCCCAATATGCTGGAGCGTTTGGATCCATGGTTTTTGGTTTGGTTCTAGAGCTAGATTGGAGATGAACATCTCCTAAAACTCCCCTTCTTCCACCAGTCCCCTTAGTTAAATACCCCTCCTCTCCATCTATTCATCAGGGCAAGTCAATCTGTCATGGCAGGGTATAACTCTAATACCAGGATTGTGAGTGGAAGGTATTATGGGACGTGATTGGTGAGGCTTACCATGCTCTGATTTCTCTACAAAAGTCCTGCTTTGCACATGGAATGGTTAGTATCAAGAATGAAGACAGTGAATGTGGTGATACTGCCAATGATTCAGAAGGGACAAAAGAAATACCTAATTTACCAAAGGCCTTTGTTCAAGATGGCCCATAAAATCTTCACTGCAGTTGGAGCTATTCACTTGCTTCTTTGGTTTCTGTAATTAGAGCATACATTAGCTCTTCTGCACTTATAGGATTCATGGGAGTACTGCCAATTCACTTCTTTTTACAGTATTTGAGAGCTTGTTTATAACTAATACATTCGCAGTGCAGCATGATTATGTGCTAGTGTTTCTGTCCTCGCCAAAAAGAATGAGTGGGTGATGCAGGTTTGGTGTTCGTGGCTCAAAGATAAGGCATGTCTAACCACTAACTTTTCACCACAGAGAAGGGAAAGGTGGACGATTAGAAAGCAAATAGATACTATTTATTTAACAGCTCTTTATACAGTGTGCAGCATTCTGTATTGGCCTCATAAAGGGGTAAGTTGAGGGATACATTAGGGGTCACTTACTAGAGAAGATTTAAGATGAACTCTTAAATGATGATTGTTTTTGATTTCTTTTTAAAATAAAGACAGATCCCAGTAAGAGGAGAATTTTTCAGACTTCACAATGTGCACTCTTTGTTTTAGAGCTGATTGGGAAAGGCACTCGCTGAAAGGCAATGTATTATATAAATGTAATAACTGGTAATTTAGTTTTTCCAATTTTTTTTATACCAGTTTGGTTATAACTAATGAAAACACTCAGGCTTATTCTCATTTCTCATCTGTGGTTTATGCTGTAATCAAACCCACATATAGTTTTTGATAAGCCTGATCCAGTGTGAGCAGTGCTGCAAGAAGTTTGGTAGCATTGACATATGTGCTAGCTGCAACAACAAACTCTGAAGGCACGTACTGGTGGCACTCCAGTCACAAGTGCTATTTGGGCATGAAACCCTGTTGGATTCATCCAGGAATCACTGGGTGATCTATGAAATAGGAAGTAAACCGATGCGTTGACTAGAAGATGCTGTAGCAACAAAATTGCACTAAAGAGCATTACAAACTAAGGTCATGTCTACACTACAGCTGAAACAGTAGCAGTTGTGGTGGTGCAGACGTGTCACTGTAGTGCCATAGTGTAGATGTTTGCTATATCAGTGAAAGGAGAGTTGTCATTTATGTAGATAATCCATCTCTCTGAGAAGCAGTAGCTAGGTTGGTTGAAAAATCCTTCTGTTGACCTAACTGTGCTGAGGTTTGTTTAACCTTCCTTTGGTGCTCATCCCTCATCATAGCCCTAAGTGATGTAGCTAGGTGAACCTAAATTTTAGGAGTAGACTAGTCCAAAAGTACACATTTCTATACTGCATATTTAGTTTCACAATACTTCTACTACTTCATGTCTTTCTGCTGGGAACCTTGCATCTTCTGGCTCTTATCTCATCTAATTAAATTTAGGGTCAACTATGATGACACCTAAATTGGACCAGCTCTCATAGACATTTCCATGCCTCTGTGATTTTGCCTGTCTGCAATTCCTGGGTAGTATTTTCTGTTGGATACCTCAGGACAAATGCTGAAGCATTCCAGCCGTTAAGTGTTACGGCAGTGGTGGACAACCTGTGGATTTACCAAGGGACCTGGTGTAGAGTGGCAGCAGTAGTCAGACCCTTTTGTACTCCCTGCAGCAGTGAGACCCGCGGGGAAGCTGAGCGCACTCAGCAAGTGCATTCACTCCTCTGCACTCCACTTTGTTGGGGGAGTGCAGGAGGGCCTAACTGCTGCTGCCGCTCCATGCCAGGTCCTTTTCCCCCCAAGTAATCCCTGAGGCCACATCTCTTGGGGGGGGGGGGGGGGGGGAGAGGGCAGGTGCCATGGGGGAGACAGTGGGGAAGGTGCGGGGTTTGGTGAACCAGAATGGACAGCCCCTCCCAGCCCATTGAGCCTCCTGGGCTGGATTGCACAACTCCTTTGGGCAGGGATGGCCCACGGCTGGGAGTTTGAGACCCTTGCCTTATGCAGTTGCGTTTCTAAATAAAATATAGCTATTTGAAGCATGGCCTCTAAGGTTGTCCACTACATGGTTGAAGTTCCTCAGACTTGGTGTCTGAGATGACCTCTCTTATCTAGTCCTAAATTAGGAACAAGTCAATAAATTACAGATTTCTTGGCCAGGATCTGTTTCCTTTATGAGCTCTCCATCTCCTCCTTCCCTATCCAGGTCCCATCCTGCCATGTGCTTTTAACAGCTTGTCTGTGTGTGCCACTGCCTTGCCTTCCCATAGTGAGAGGGGTCAACCCACTTCAAATACTTTTTCGCACACACACAGCCATATTGGCTGGGTGGAAGAGCCAATTTCCTCATTTTGGAGAGTCATAGGTTAGCTGGGAAAGGAGCTGAGAATAGTAGTTACCGTTTAGCTTAGCACTTGTCCTCACCTTCTCTTTCTGAGACCCAGCTCCTTGACTGTTTTTGTCCCTTAACTGCCGCCTCAGAAATTTTCCTGCAATGACCTATTTTTCTGGAATTCCTCTAACCCCTCCCTAACAGGAAAGATGGCTTTATGACAGTGTATATCCCGGGCCTGGTGTTCTTCATCGTATTCCTGGAGACTCTGTCTCTCACCTGATGAACAGAGCTCTTTCTGATTTTTCCCTCTTCCAGCGCCATATATCATGGCTTCCCCCGTGTTCCACCCCATATGCACATTCTGGTTATCTGAGATGCAAGTTGTCCCATCTTTCTTGGATTCTACTTGTTTAGCACAGAATGGGAGTAAGCTGCCTATTGGTGCTGAAACTGAGCACTTGCATATTCAGTGAATTTTGTTTTCTCTCTTCATGTAAGGGTAACATTGGCCCTTTTAAAATCCATTGTTGCTCCATAGTATCACTCACACTCTGTAGGAGTCTGTGGCTGTATCATGTGATCCATAGCTATTGCAGTAACATGCATGGGCTTTTCTACTGTCAAGAAAAAGGCTATTTTGATATTCTATGGGGAGTGTTGACAGGCGTAATATAAGATGCCTTTATGGTCCCTGAAGTTATCTTACTAGGCAAGCCAAATGAACCCTAAACAGGATTTGACCCACCTTATGTATCTCACTTGACGTGGAATGGCATTGTCATGAGCAGTGGAAATCGCAATAGCAGTGCCAAAATTATGATTAATTATTTTATCTCTACACCCTTGTTTTTGGCTTTGAACTTTATTCTTGCAGCATGTTATTTTAGCATTTAGTTTTCCATTAAACTATACTCAGACTGGTGGGATTACTACTACCAGTAAGTGGCAACTCCACTTTTGGCCACATGGTTTTAATTTTTCTTGGAAATGGGGTCTCTGTTTAGGAACTCCCTCCATCTCAATCTTTATTTTTTGATAGAGCCCAGGACAGCTAGTGTGAACAAAATACTCTTCATTTTGTCTCAGGAGTTTTTCTCTTCTGCTTCTTTTTACCTTAAAACCGTGGTTTTCAACCTGCGGTTCATGGATCTCTGGGGGTCTGCAGACTATGTCTAAGATTTCCAAAGGGGTACACCATTCCATTTGAACTTTTTTAGGAGACCACAAATGAAAAAATGATTTAAAACCATTACCATTGCTTTTAGAACATCCAGTCTTGGCCTGCTAATGCAGCCTTAAGCATGTAGATTCACTCCCAGCTAAATATATGAGCCCTCTGACCAGTCACTCATTAATTACAGAGCAACAATCATGAATTTTTAGTACCAGCCTTATCTCCCAGAAATGTTCCTCTTGTACTGTCCAGCACAGTACTGAATAATACAAGCTCATACAAAGTCTGTCATTTTATTAAAGGAAAATGATATATGCATCCACTTTGTTAACCTAAATGGAGTTTCCCACACACACATTAACATATGTGTTAAGATAAAATAATAAGTTTAATAACTACAGAAAATAGATAAGTGATTACAAGTGATGATGCATAAGAATGAGGATTGGTTACAAAGAAAATAAGAGCAATACCTAACTTATCAAACAAAGTAAATTTAAAAGCAGAAGTGTTATCACACCATACCCTGTTGTAAATGTTACAGGCTGGATCTCCTTTTAGTCTGGGACCATTCTTCCTTAATTCAGTTATTTGTGAATCATTGATGACATGAGCAGAGAGATGGGAGGTGATGAGATGAAGTCAAGTTGTTTTCCTCCTTCTTTATACTTTAATCTTTGTGCTAGAAACATCCTTGCTAATGGTAACATGTAAGCCATTGTTGTTATGAGATCTGAATTGTACAGTAATTCCTCATTTAACACTATAGATATGTTTCAGAAAATGATCATGTTAAGTGAAAACGTGTTATGCAGGGTCAATTTTCCCATTGAAAATAATGGAAAAGGTGGGGGTTGCGTTTCAAGTGGTGGGGTCTGTTGGGACTGGGACATAAGGTTGGGGGAGAAAGAGGGCTGGGTTACAGCAGGGAGGGGAGGTGTTTGGCTCTGGGGAAAGGAAGGGGAAGAAAGGGGAGGAGGATTGGGTTGTATGCCCCTGTGACAGGTCTGTCAGGACCTGCACTGCGTCTGGGGAGGGGGAGTCAGCGAGGAACGGTGTGGTGAGTGGCAAACCCTCCGCCGCTTTTCAGGGACACGGGGGAAGCCCTGCGCAGCTGCCAGCACTGGGCCGGCTGGGGAAATTGTGTTATTCCAGAGTCGGTCGTGTAATTCAAAAAAAGTGCTATCGCAAAAACGTGCTAAATGAGGAATTACTGTATTTATGATGCAAAATTATTGTTTATACCTTCCCTCCATCAGGAAGATGGCCACTTAAGTAGATGATAACTCTTTAACACGTGTCCATGGTGGTTAGTGAGTCTTGTCTCTGAAAAACTAGTTTTTAGGTGTTATCAGATTTACATCATGTTTTGGTAACAATCATGCAGTAGAATCTTATAATTTTGCATATAATGTTGCTAGATATATTTGAATAGTATAATGATATTCAGCAGCTTATGAGTTTTAAATGATACCTTATAAGGCATGTGTCATACAAACTGCATCATAGTCTTGCAAAAAATGCCCATAATAGTATGGATTGTTATAACTCTTAATCCCAAAGGATAATATATGAAAGGAAAATCACTCAAAAGGTATGATAAATGTAGCCATTTTAGCATTTTTGTTGGCTAAAAGGATTTGCCAAAATCTACTCCAGACATCTAAGATTTTCACATTGAAAAGGAAGTCCATTCAGTATCAGAAAGGGTATATTTTTCTCTCACAATAGTTTCCTTAAGTCTTTCAAGAGCTACCCAAATTTATATTTTCAATTTTTTCTTTATAACTAGTACTATTTCTCTGTTATACTAATCTGTTCCACTCTCTAACTCATGGGTTCCCAAACTGGGGGGCATGCCTTTCTGGGAGGGCGTGAAGAAATTCCGGGGGGGGGGGGAGGGGCAAGGCGACCCAGTCCTCCCCTCCATTAATCTCCCCCTCCTTTAAGTTTTGCTGCTATTTTTGTTTTTCGGCCCCAGTCAGTTCCTTTTCTTTTCTCAACAATTTTTGCTGCTATTGGGGGTGGGGGGTGGGGCGGCATGAGGGTTTCTCAAAAATCAAAAAGGGGGCGTGATGCCGAAAAGTTTGGGAACCACTGCTAACTCATTTTCCACTTTATGGAGTAATGGGATAGGTATCCTATGAGAGATGACACTATATATTTAGCATTGTCTCTTAAGGTTATTTGTACTCATTCACCATTAAAAAGTCCAATATCACCAAATATCTCATTGAGTTATTACACCTTGCTCATTAGGCCCATCATGGTTGCCATGCTGCAGCAAAGAAATCTGTTGTTCTGTGGTCATTTAGGATATGTTCTGGGATGAGGTTTACCTGGGAGGTTGACAAATGCCTTTGATGTCGACTGCGGAGCGTCCAGACTACTGCGCTGAGCCGACAAACAGCTGATCGGCTCAGTGTGGCAGCCATTTAAATTTAAATGAAGCTGCGATTATTTAAATCACCGCTTCATTTTCCTATGCCGGGTAGCCTAATCTACATGCCTCTGTTGTCAGAGGCATGTAGTCTAGACGTACTCTGAATCTGTACATTCTGAATGCATGACTTTTGTCTTTTTGAAGTTGTTTCTGTGGTATACTGGGCCATGCAGTTCAGAATACCCCAGGGCTAGTCATATCTGTGTCTGACTTCAGCTCTGGAAGATGTTGAAGGTGATTTTAAGTTCTTTCTGAGATATGGCATCAGCCCCTGAGCCATCAAGTCTATAATCTTGCTGTGTCCATTTTGCTCTCTAGAGAGGTTTTATGACATCACAAGTGATAGGTCACAGAAACAATGGATCTTGATTATCTGTAATACGAATAGTACTTTGACTGTTTTGGTGTAGGAAACAGTTGCAAAATGTCCATATTTAATGCATTTATTAAATCATGTGTCTCTGGCTAGAAATGCATCATGTCTTGAGATATGATTTTTTCCCCACGTTTTGCACACACCAGGAATTTGTTCCTCTTATTCTGGGCATTGTCTCTCCTTGCTTCAGGAGTCTTCTGGGTAATGAATTTTATCACTCAGGTTGTAACTGTTAAGATCTTCCAAGCCAGTTTCTTGTTTTTTCTGGTTTGGCAAGTTGCTCTTGGTTTTGTGATCTCACCAGTTTAGACTGCTTTGCCGTTTGAGTAGCCAATGGCACTAGTTATAAAGAAATCTCTCATTAGTTGTAGCTGTCGTGAAAGCCTTTTATCTGTTGACCCAATAACTAGCCTGTCTGATGTTTTCAAAATGTGCATGCCGCAAATCAATTAATTTTAGCCAATATATGCAGAGCTTGTCATTTTTGAATTCTCTAGTGGAGACCTGCACTGTCATAAACCAGACTTCTCTGAGATATAAAATATGCTTGTTTCTCCATAATATGCATTAAAGAAGATACCTTTATATCTTCAGTTTCGTTGTGGAGTTTGTTTGCAATTTGAAATCTTGCAAAACAGTGCTTCCAGTCTGTCCATTGTGAAGGTTTGTCAAAGTTGAAATTCTTCGATGCATGGAAGAATGGCTTGTTGATGAGATCCTACAATTTTGTTACGTTGTTACTTTTGTCTGCAAAGTTGTTGGTGTTCCTTCTGTCTCTGTTTGTAGTTTATTCCTGACAACTTGTCTTTTCCCAGATGTGTTCAATATAAAATCATATAATGCTCTTCCAGGTGTGGCTGAGATTTGTTTAAATAAGGTATTTTATACACACTTCTACCCAGTGGCTGAACAATATAACACACTTTAGTATTCCAATACAAAGGGAGGGCATTTGTCTCAGGATCACCTCCCTTCCTCTTTGAAATCAAGTGGCTCCCCTTCAGTTTGCAGTTGCATAGCGCTCTCGGCAACAGCTGCCACATCTGCTCATAGGAAAGAGTAAAATATTAAATGTATTTGAGCTTCCATTTTAATGCAGTTTAACAGCTTGAAATTAGGTGAGTCAGTGCCACGTGACCAACCAGTTCTCTGCAGGCCACCAGCAAGTGCCCTACCAGTGGTGCAAGAAACACAGTTTGAGAACTGCTGCTTTAAGAGAAATATCGGTAGTGTATTGCCTTCCAGATGTACTCAGGCATAAACACTGCACTGGAACATTTCATTAGCCTTTGGAGAATAATAAAGAAATGCAGGGTATAATAGGCTAATGTGTTTAAGTGGCCTTCGTAGAACCCTACTTAACACAGTGGGATTTTCTGCATCACACAGAGGTAGGAAACTGTTCTGTACACATTTACTGTGTGGGACTTCCTCCTCCTGGGCTGTCTGTGGTTTTGAGCAAAGAGAAACAACTTTGCTCCTGTAGTTCCCCAATGAAAGGAACACTTTTAAATACATTTTGGAAAGATCTATATTTGTCCCTGTGAAGGTTAGGGACCCAGCAGCCCTCATTGTTTGTCTGTAATGAGGAGTTCCAGTTAAAAAGGACAGCTGAGACTACATGAGTGAGTTGGAATCTTGAATTAGATTGGAACTATGGTTCAGAAGAGGGAGAATTTTTGCATTGGCCAATCAGGGGATTCCGTTATGATTTCAAAATATAAGATAGTAATGTTGTAGGGCCTCAATAAAGCTCAAAAGGTTAAGTCAAAAGAGACAGACAAGCAAATGGGAGATCTGTGGTCTAATGGTTAAATTAGAGAACTGGAGTTGAAATTCCTTTGTTCTGTTCTCATATCTCCTGCTGACAGACTGGGTAATGCTGGGGGAAGTCATTTAAACCCACCTGTAAAAATGAGAATATGATTATAAAGAAGAACAGTAGGAATATAAGAGGAATGACTTCCATTATAACTGGCAAATTTCTTCCATGGGGTTAAATAGTGTGTGAACAAGGGCTAAACTTGATCTAGAAATTATAAAACATGTTATAGTATTACTTTATATAGTGATATTCTTTTGGTTATTTTTGTTAATTTAAACACAGATGTATAATGAAAGAAGATAGGTTTATATAATATGTGACTGTTGGCATTTGTCACCTTTTAAATGGACATCCCAAAATTTTGCTATGGTATCTGGCATCCTAAAATTACACATTTTCCTTGGTGGACTGGAATAGAAATACAACAGTTGTTAGCAAAACACTTTGTACAGTTGGAATAACAAATTCAAGCCATTCATATAAAATGTTCATAAATTCCTCATCTTTTGCAAGTATATCCAAAATGGAAGATGTAGGTCCAGATTGTGTCTCTTTGGGTCCGGACCATATTGGTGGTGGTACAAAGTGGGCCTGAACTACACCAAAGGGAACCCCAGGGTTCACTGTGGAGTTCCTGTGCATGGAGGGAGAACAAGTAAACTTCTGTCCATAGATAGCCAGTTCTGCCCCATCTCATCTCAGAAGGATAGCCATGTTAGTCCGTAGAGTTATGTTTACACTGCAGCATGATTTCAGGATACCTCCCTAACTGTAAAAACAAGGAGCAGTCCCGTGGCACTTTAGGGACTAATTACAGAGGGAGACATCTGAACTGGAGTTCATTTACATGTTCAGTACTATCAACTTAGGCTTGAATAAAGATTTCAACTGGTTAACACACTATATACAACACAATTTCCTCATCTTTGATATTCGCATCTGTGAACCAGATATTGTGACTGAGACACATCCACCTTGACTTATTTAGCTTCATTAACACTGGTCCTACAACTGACAGGTAACATCTTTTGCTGTTATATATACACCCTAAATTCTGTAATTTCCACTCCAACTCATCTCATGAAGTGGGTTTCATCCATGAAAGCTCATGACCTTATATTTTTGTTGGTCTCTATGTGCCACAGGACTGCTTGTTCTCATCTTTATGATGAGCACAAAGACTGCAATTGTCCTTAACCCCAGCTCAGTGGGAATGAGGTCACCTTAGGTACGTCTACACAGTAGTGTTATTTCAGAATAAGTGACATTATTCTGAAATAACATAGTGCACATCAACACTACAAGCTTTTATTTTGAAATAACATTGAGCTGGAGGACATCTTACACCAACTCCTGGTAGCCCTCATTTCATGAGGAGAAAGGGAAGTCAAAGGACGAGTGTTCTTTCTTTGACTTCCTGCTGTGTAGACAGCGCCAAAACTCAAGTTAAACTATTTCAACTTAAGATATGCAATTGACGTAGCTGAAGTTGCGTAGCTTAATTCAACTTTAGCTCTGCTGTGTACACTTACCCCTTGAGTCCTTGCCAGCTTTGTCCACCCTGAAAGGTACCTCCTTCGACAAATGTCCGGATAAATTTTTTTTCTAGTTTATCATTTTAGGTATCTGTAAGAAAGTGATAAAGACATCAACATGTCACCTGGCTATAGTTTTGTCTCGGGGTCCTAGGGACATTATAAATCTCTGAAATATTACTGATGGTACTATACCTACAGCACTCCTCAATGGAAAAAAGTCTGGTTATGCAATATGTGCTTTCTTACACTTTGTCTATGAATAGCACCCTTATTGCATTTCCACCTTGCTCTTAAATATTTGCTCTCTGCTTAGTGTTAGTACAGAAGTTTTATCTCAGGAGTGTTCAAAAAAATCAGATTGGCTGCTATTTCTTTATATCCCCACAACTGAAGGTTACTGGTTTCAAAATGCTTTTTTGTTGCTCATGAAATTCAAAAACAGCTTTGATTTCAAACATGAAACTTGGCAAGTGACTGGTCCATAATGTGTTCTAATCACTTCTGGTATTTTGGAAAAGACTTGAAAATGACGGAGTTATTATTTTATTTAGAAATCTAGCCACCATGCATAGACCATAATTTTTCTCGCCCTGCCATGATAAAATTCAGACAGATTTTTAGCATATGGCTTTGTTGTTGCTGCCCCGGCATTCACACTAATATGACAAATCTAACTTTGCATTTTCTTGCTTTACATAGTTTTGTCACAACTTTAATATTATTTTAAAATGCTAGATTGGTCCTAGTTCTGTAGTTTCACTGATCACGAAGGATGAATTTGTCTATTTCTGTTTTCTTTACATATTAAGTATAGAACAAGTAAGGTTGGATACACAACCTTAACTCTCTGCTATCATTTCTTATATGTTAAGCATATTCTTTTTGAGGTGTAAGTGGATCCAAAGCAATGTTTGTTGTCAGCTGTTCTTAGTATTCAGCAGTCTACAAGGGACAGCAGACTCACTGGGTCAAATTTTTATGTGTCTTATATCCTCTATAGTTACCCCACATGTTCTAAGTGGGCAAAAGTTACATAGGTGTAAGAGATTGCACAAGATACAAAACAATGGAGAATCAGGACTGTGGTTCCTGGAATATATGCAGGAATCATCTCTATGGGATCAGCCCAGCAAGGTGCTGAGTATTCTGTCCCCAGTCCTTCAAAGCTCTCCATCCTCTCTGCCTTCAGCAAGAATGGCCCTATTTTACTTTGTCCATAAACCTATTAATTGGTCCTTAAATCTAGTGATTATGTTGTTGCTCAGCTGAGGTGGTTAACTGCTCCAGGGAATGAATGTCAGTCAAAAGAGTTTGTTTGTTTACACAAATATATGAACTCAGATGACCACTGCCTTAACTACAGCCTATTATTCTCTGGTTTAACTCTGGTGACTAATATGAATGCCTTCTAGATTTTTTTTTTCCTTTTCTGTATTCTTTCCCCTGAAAAATGTAAAATAGATCTGGAATCAAGCCAAACTCCAAGAGCCAAATTTCCCCAGACTTTTGGGAAGTTCAAAAGTGGGTCTGAATTTCATCATTTGTGGTTGATTGAGTCCCTATGCGTAGAGTGTGCTGGTAAATATGAGGGGGCTTACGTTGGTAGGTTACATTTAAATAATAAGGGTCAGATTTTCCAGCTTGTCTAGAGGATTTGGAAGCCTAATTCCCATTCACTTCTTTCAAAAAGCTCACCCAAGGATCATTGAGATGTATGAAAGTGTTTTTATGCTGACAGCATTACTGTAAGATTGAGTTTTAGTTTCCTAATACAATAAGATATTGTTCTCCAGGCCTCAAGTTCTAATACTGCAGTTATATAAACTGGAATAATGCTAAATCTCTGGTCATGGCTCTTTGTATTGTGCCAGTTGAAGCTGGCCGCAGAATTTAGGTTTAATAGTCTAGTGGCAAAAGAATATGTGATGTGCCAAAGATAAAGCATATATCTGATTTTTGGTTTTGCCCATACTAAGGTCAAAATGCAGTGCACTTGTGACTGAGAAAACTCCAGTGTCTCCAGCGGAGTGACACCTCTTTATACCTGGTCTGAATTCTGAATTTGGCTCAAGTCTTCACTTAATAAAACAGTTTTTGTGTGATGTACACTTCAAATTATTTTTTATAAATTAGAAGTACAAAAAGGACTTATAGCCAAGGTATGCTTCTGAATATAGCATGCTTCATGGGCCCCCCCAAAAGAATTGTGCCTTTTTACAACTTGTCCAACTTGCAAGACTAGACTCTAATCCATATATGGGTGTAGTCCAAGGACTTCCATGGGGTGCATCAATTCATGAAGCTATTTGGCTAATTTTACAACAAGCTACATAAAAAGCACTAGCAAAATCAGTACATACTAAAATGTCATAGAGGCAATGATTTGTTTATGCTGCTTTATATACATGCATTGAACTGTAAGTACAATACTTAGATACCAATTGATTTATTTTATAATAATACGGTCAAATGAGAAAGTCAGCAATTTTTCAAGAATAGCACCCAATGGCACTTTTTATTTGTATGTCTGATTTTGTAAGCAAGTAGTTTTTAAGTGAGGTGAAACTTGTGGATGGGCATGTGAGCCAAGTCAGCATGCTGAAAGTGGTACAGTAGTCTGGAAAGGTTGAGAGACTTTGGACTAGACAATACAAGAACAGATAATATTACTTAGATTTAGGGGTTACATTAATAAACGAGGAGATGTTCATGAATAGGGAGAGGATTGGGAGGGTCCTGGGGAGAGGGAAGGAGGAGAGGAGGGAGTTAGGTGGAATAGAGGCCTAGTATTCTTTGAACAGTCTGATATTTATCCAAATGTATCTAGAAACAGAGTCCAGATATCTTTAAATTCATATATCTGATCTCTGCAGTGATAAGCCATTCTTTATTCCTCAAGTCAAATACTACTGCTCTATTCTGGGCATCAGCCTCTGTAAAATTTCTGTACAGTCATGTGCTTGGCGATCATTGCATCCCTCAAAACCCAGTTTTTGTGGTGGAGTTAAACCCAGCTTATCAGGTAACTATTCTAGAATGATATAATTTTCTGCAGAAGTTTGGCTGTTGATGTCAAGCACTGTTTTAACTCTCATGTCTACCTCTTTCCATATCAAACTGTGTCTCATAGCATATGCAGCAGTATTCTTTTTGCTTTATTACAGCGCCAACAAATATCAGAGGATAAGGGCTTTATCTTGTGCAACCTCTGTGGTATCCAATGCATTTTGAATGAAATCTTTTGTTGCATTAAGTGGAGCTTGAGATCCAGAGGCACTTTTAACCTTATGCGGTATGCTCTGCCACTGATGCTCTTTGTGAGCTGTGTTAAACCTAGGTTTGTCAACTGTCTAATCACACAGGTCCAAACACCCTTGACTCACGCCATACTTTATCTCTTCTCTGAGGCCCTGTCCCCTCCCTCCATCCCTCCTCCCTCCATCACTCTCCCCCATACTGACTTTCACTGGGATGGGGTGGGAGCTTGTGGTGTGGAGAGGGTGGGGACTCTGGGCTGGGCCAGAGGAATTTGGAGTGTGGAAGGGAGCTCTGAGCAGAGTCTGGGCTGGGTGTTAGGGTGCAGGAGGGAGTGTGGGCTCTGGGAGAAAGCTTGGTGGAGTGGGGTCTCAGGACTGGACAAGGGTACAGAAGGGGGTGCAAGTTCTATTAGGGAGATTGACTGCAGGAAGGGGCTCGAGGCTAGGGCAGGGAGTTGAGGTTTGGGCTCTGGCCATGTGGTGCTTACCTCATGCGGCTCCCAGCCTCCTTCCTATCCTGGCCTCTTCTGGTCTGAAGAAACTAATCTCAGCTATTTTTAAGATAATTAAATGCAAATAAATGAAAACTGTTGTTACATGTGTTCTAGAGGATACAACTAGGATTAAATTAAGGATAAGAAAATTTGGGCTGAATGTCAATCACAAACAGCTTGCAGAAATTGAGTAATTTTAAATTGACAGCTGTTTCCTACGGGAAGTGGTAGAAGGCCCTGTCACCTCCTGGATATTTGAAAACTAGACTGGATCAAATACTATATAATGTGCTATGGAAGGGGACATTGCTGCATTTATAGGGAAAATGGAACACATGGGATCTAATAAGCCTTAGGTCCCTGCGACCCCCCCTAGGGCTGTGTCCAGACTCAAGGTTTTTTTTTAGAAAAAAGTAGCCTTTTTTCGAAAAAACTTCTCCTGCGTCTAGACTACAGCCGCATTCTTTCAAAATTAAATCGAAAGAATGCAGCTTTTCTTTCGATGGCGGAAAACCTAATTTCACGAGGAAGAATGCTTTTTTTCGAAAGTGCTCTTTCGAAAAAAGGCGTTCTTGAATGCAAACAGGGCTTTTTCGAAAGAGCGTCCAGACTGCCTGGGTGCTCTTTTTCGAAAAAGCAGCTTGCTTTTTCGAAAGTACTGCTTGCAGTCTAGACGCTCTTTTTCGAAAGAGGCTTTTTCGAAAGTATCTTTCGAAAAAGTCTCTCTTGAAAGAGGCTTGCAGTCTAGACGTAGCCTAGGTGGGGAGACCAGGAGGCTCCGTGCACCGTTTCTGCCTCCAGACACCACTCCTGAAGCTCCCATTGGCCACAGTTTCAGGAATCATTGTTTGGGGTGGGGGCAGCATGTGGAGATGTTCATCTCCCCGCCCTCCCCTCTCCCCCACATACACACTTAGGGTTCACAGGCTATGTCTACATTACAGAGTTTTTTCTGGGATACCAGAGGAATGCAACTTTTTCAGATCAGTTTCCAAAAAAAAGCAGGCGTGCTCTTTCGGAAGTCCTATATTCTTCTTTTTATGAGGAATAAGGGCTCTTCCTAAAGAGGAGGTTTTTCCCACATTTGGCCCTGTGTAGATGGGCTACATGTCAGAAAAGCCTCTTTCGAAAAAAGAATCAGAAAAAGGTACGCAAATTGCAAACTGCAATTTGTGTACCTTTTTCTGAAAAATAACTGCAGTGTAGATATAATCACAGGGAGGGACATGCTTTGTGCTTCTGGGAATGCCACAGCCCAGCGCAGAGAGAGATCCTGCCTCAGCCCCACTGCACCATTGCACTTTTAGCTGTCGAACTTTAACTGCAGGAGCCTCCAGGAGATCAAGCCTAATTTGAGGAGGCTCCCAGCAGAAATGGGAGGCTTGATAACCCCAGTTAAATCTTCTTCAAAGTCTTGCACAAAAACTCCAGGCTAGTAGACTTCTTCTTCATTAACAGAGCACGCATAATGGACATGGTCCTGGGGAATTTTTGAAGCATTTCTAAAGTTACCAGTAGTTTTAGGGTCTCTGGTAGTCCTGGGCCAAATTGCTATGTTAGCAAATGTATTAGCTGTGTGTAATGCCAAGTGTGGCATGTCATCGACTGAGTTAGTGTTAGAAAAAGACAGAGCCCTCATAATTGAATAGTTGGGAAATCAGTTTGATGCCCCTGCTCAGCCAGTTCTTCCAAACTGACAGTATATTTCTAAAGTTAAAATGCAAAAGCCTGAGTTCCTTATGCAAGATCTGATCCAAAGAACATTGAACTCAGTGGATAATACTCTCATGGATTTAAACAGGCTGTGGGTTAGCTCCTCAATGATTTCAGTGGGAGGTCAGATTAAGTACAGACCAAGATCTTTAGGATTTGACCCATATGTCTTTTTTAATTAGCCAAATTTATTCCCTGGTATGACTATCATACTTTTAAGACATCGTATAATTTTAAATGACCTTTGAATCCTCTCGCTCTGGAGAGTCTGGTGATTGGCACTCTCACAATATTTTATCTGTGGTTTTACCAAAACAAAATTAAATGGTGATATTTAGCCTCTTTTGCTAACTAACCTCTGTATAATCCCAGGATGGCATTTTTTTACTTGCTCTGTTTATCAGTTGGTACTCCAAAGGTTGTTTTCTTCTTCTTAACTATTTTCTAGATAATGACCTCTTCATTTAAATCTGGCCTGTGTATTATTTTTCCCTATGCATCTTTTCTCACATTCCAGTTGCTAGCCCAGACAAAATGTTTTTAAAGTCTTGTAAAAACTAATTTGAGATATTTTTGAAGATAATAAAGGAAATTGAATGCAAATAAGCAAAATATTTTGGTGCTTGTGTTCTAGAGACTACAACTAGGATTAAATTAAGGATAATAAAATTTAGGTTGAATCTCAATCATGAACATCTCCCAGAAGCTGAGTAATTTTAGACTTAAAGCTGTCTCCCAAGAGAAATGGTAGAAGGCCCTGTCATCTGTTGGGACATCTTAAAGCTAGACTGAAATGAATGCTAGATAATGTATTATAGAAAGAAAGATTCCTGCATTTGGTAGGGAAAATGAAAGTCTTATCCCTATCTTATTCTCTGAGTTTATTCTGTGAATGTTAAGGTTTAGAATTTAGTGGCACAGCACTCAGGAAGATAAGATTCTTGTTCTGACCCTTTCTATCGTGCCCCTTGAAAAGTATGCATTGCAATAAGGTTTTTCATTACACAATTATAAAGTCTCTGTCATCTTTCATCTACGATCTTAAACTAGTTCACAGACATTATGGGACAGATTGTCACTCTTGGAGGCAGAATTGTACTCAGGATGGAAGAAGGAGGTGTCCTCTCTGTAGAGTAAGAGCTGGGGTATTACATATGTTTAAGGTGCAACATCTCTAGGACACTGAGGAAAACTCCTTGGGAAGCAACATTTGATATACTTGTGGAAAAGCATAGCAAGCACTACCTGCAGTACTAGCTGACAACACAGGGCTTAAGACAGTGGACATGCCTGAGCCTCACCCATATATGTTTTTTTCTGAAGCTGCAAGTACTACTGGCACTGTACTGCCCACTTCCATACTCTCCAGAATGCTTGTAGCCAGTTTATATCTGTTTCCTACATGGGACTCCATGTAGCCTCTAGCATTCCCAGGTAAGTGGCCACCACATATCTCTATGGACCTGTCTACATTGGGGAGCTCTTTCAAAATAACAAGGTGAGCGTCCACACTACCAACTCTGTTGTTTTGAAATAATGAGCTTGTTATTTCAAAATAATAACTCCTGCTTGTGAAGAGCAATAAGCTTATTTCAAAATAGTTATTTCAGGAGTTATTATTTCCAAGTAACTTATTTCAGAATAACCTGATTGTGTAGACATAGCCTAACTGATCAAGCTTCATAATACTACTTTGATGTAAATGAGAGATGTAAAGGGCATACTATCATAGAAACTCAACCTCCTGTGGCATGAAACAGCAACTAACAGTATCCATCCATACTACGCAACAGCTTTACAAAGGGGGCGGAGAAAAATAATGTATCCAAATGTGATTTAGGGAAATGAAATCGAATTACTTGAGTTGAAATTTGACCATGACACCAGAGCTAACATCCTATTGTTAGGAAAATGCCAGGATATTTTGAATGCCCACTAGGGACCAGGACCTTGCTTGGAAGTCATGTGATCAAAATTTTTCTACAAAGGACAGTTTGCTGTGGAACCCTAGATTTAAATTTCTGGTTTTCTGCAGCATCTATATTTAATATTTTTTTGCTTTTAATTTACAATAAATATAATTCCATTCTGACCCAGACACATCAGTTATGCTGAACTCAATAAAGTTCTGCTCTCTGTTCTCTGCCTGTGTTCAGTACATGTCCTGTCTTTGAGTCACTTACCAATCTGATCACTATTGAAAATTTAAATTCCTTTCTTGATCGTTAACAAATCTGTTTAATAATAATGGTCCTGGCAACTATCACTGTAGCATCTGAGTATATTCCTCCCTCCATTCTCATCTAACATCACTGATGAATAACTCATTGCTTCCTATCTGTCAGTTTTTATCCACCTTATTGTATTATTATCCAGACCATAATACTGTAGTCTCTCTATGAGCTTCCTGTGTGGTACAGTGTCAAAGGCCTTGCTAAAATCCAAACAAATTATATCCGCCACATTTCCTTTATCCACCCAGTTTGTCACTGCACTGAAACACCCGTCACAATGAAACATTTATTGATGTAAGTTTCTGTGTTAAACCAGAGCAAATGTGAAGGTGCTGCTGTGATTATATGATAGAACCTGCTTCTTAGCAGGTATTATCATTTTATGCACTAAAGATAATTTGAGCCATGGGAGATGATATCATTCAACAGGAGCAGTGGGACTCTGAAGATCAGAGCATTATGAACCTTGAAAAGAACTGGGAGAGGTTTATATGCTACAATGACTTGTAAAAAGTATAAGCAAAGTACTCAAGCTGTGTTCTGAGTGATACTCAGAGAATACCAGTATCAGAGCTGCCTTCACAGAGAATTGTATCTTTATAGAAAGAATTGTTTGGGCAAGGCCTTGCAAAAGCTGCATGCTGTCACTATTCCTGTTCCTTGGGAACATAAACAGGATCTAGGGACAGCTTGTGCAAGAAAACAGTTGGAATAGGGAATATCAGAGTTTTCAGCAGCCAGCTTGATTATCTTCATCACCCAGCGTAGGAGGAAAGCTTCAAGAGGTATTAAAAGGAGTGCTGGGTCCCATCTCAGCTGCAAAACAAATAATAGCTATAACACATTTCAGGATTCCAGGCCAGGTCTTGTATACAGTGACAGAGACTTCAGCAAAGTGAGAAGTTCAGCTTCTATATGCTTTAGCAGCTGGGATTCTGAAGAGCTGCTTTCTCATTCCTTGAATAATTCAGATGAGTCGACTGTGATCCAGGTGGCCTAACTGAAAAATGGGATCGAGAGAGCTAGTTTTGACCTTACAGCAGGCCCCGACATGGCAATGATCGTTACAATTATGTGTACATAGCAGTTTCCATGCTAGCCCTCTTTTGTCCCATACGTTCTAAAACTGTCATTATTCAGGCCATAATTTCTCATGATCAGTTTCTGTACAAAAGAAATTATTCTTTGTCGAGTAGTGTCCCCGAGGGTGCTCCACTCGAGGTGCTGGGCTTGTCCCAGCACCGCAAACCAGAGGATTTTTGTTAGCAGTAGCATCCACCAGCTTGCGCCTCTCTGCTGAGCGTGGTCCGGACTTGTCAGTTTCCTTCTAACCATCCACGGTCGTAGATGGAGATAGGACGTGCTCCCTCTCCGATCTGAGGAGAAAGGGAGATTCAGTTTTTAGTGTTTAGTACTTAGTTAGTAGTTTGTTAGTTCAGCGTTCATGTTAGCAATTACTGTTAGTAGTTGTAGTGATTTTATCATGGTTTAAAAAAAAACAAAAAACTGTTTCAGTTCCAGTTCTCTGGTATTTAAAATCAACACTTTATTACAAGATCATCGTGTCAGGATCTTCTGGCTTTAAGAAATGCTCCTAGTGCCGGGAGGCAATGCCTGCATCGGATGGGCATTCCTGGTGTATCAAGTGCCTGGGAGACGGACATATTCCGCTTAATGCGTGCTCTGCATGAAACTGACAGCCAGGGCAAGGTGCGATAGGGAGATGAAGCTACAGATGCTTCTCTTCAACAAAGCCCTCCAAGCGCCCAAAGAAACTGAATTGCCCTCGAGCTCCCTAGGCAGGAATGAAACTCGCCCAGCTACTAAGCAGCCCCAGCGCAGAAGGTCAAGTCCCCCTCCCAGAGTGAGTGTGGGGGATAGACCCGATACCTCTGGCATACGACCAAGGCACCCGACTGAGATGATGGGCAAGAACTGTAGTTTCATTGGCCCCGAGTTCTACCTTGCCAAAATGTCCAGTACCGGCCTCTGCTAAAGGGCCGTGGGCCGACTTGGCACCGGCACCAGCTTTAATGGCCATTCAGATGCCAGCATTGGCCGCACCGGCATCAGCTTCCCTGGTGCCTGTGCAGATGGAAGCAACTCAGCCGGCACCCCCAACAGTGGTGCCGGCTACAGCACCGTTGCTCTCTCCAGTGCCAGAGGCATCGGCACCGGTATGGCGGCCAGAGATGGGCACCAGGCACACCTCTTCACCGGTGCCGCTGCCGGAACAGCTGATGGTGCCAACGGCACCGGCTTACATGGAAGGCAATGGCCGCATTGCTGAAGCTGACTCTGCAGTGGCCAGCCCCCTACACACGGCACCGTCCTCTCCATACATCTCCTCGGTGCCAGCCAGGGCGCAGCAGAAGGCAAAGCGCATTAGAACGCCCTCCCTCACTCCAGATTGGACTGCTTTCTCTCCGGGGCCATTATCACCAGCATGATCCCGCTCTGCCAGCCACCACTGTGCACCATGTCACGTATCTACTAGGGACCGATATTACAGGTCACCTCGTCACTCCCCTTAATGACGGTACTATCGAGATCACTATTCTTGCTCCCAGTCACGTTACACCATGAGATCTGTTTTCTCAAGGTCCTCAAGACCTTCAGCATATTCACATCGCTATGGATCACCACGAAGGTATTCACCAGGATGCTCGCCAAGGTTGTATCATCACACATGATATTATGACCATTATTACTTTGACTGTCCATGCTCATTCAGCAGATGATACCCGCGATCGCGATTTCTGTTTCGCAGCCATACAGCTTCTCCACGTCACCCACCGCCAGAACCTCTCCCTCCTGCAGTTCTGCCAAAACCAGTGGAGGGTATAATCTTGGCCCATAGTCAGGAGGAACAAGGTGACAATCATGTCCCATGCCAGGAACAACAGCATTCAGGCTCCCCTGCCTGTCAGTCATCATCGTCACCTGATGATGCAGTCTTTCTAGAGGAATTGTCGTCGACAGAGGACCACAAACAGTTTCAAAAGCTCTTTAAAAGAGTGGCTCAATCTCAGGATATGCAAACCACTGATGTGCAACAAAAGAAGCACCACTTGCTGAAAAATCTGCAGCCTTCCCCAAAATCTAAGCTAGCACTTCCCTTTGATGAGGCCATCTTGGAGATTGCCAATGACAAGTGGCGGACTCCAGCAGCTTCTCTTCCAACCAATAAGCCAGAAGGGGATGGAGTTCCTGTTTACCCAACCCCAACCCAATTCTCTCGTCATGGATGCTGAGCAAGAGCAGTCGAAGACGACACAAGCCAAAACCACCGTCAGTGACAAAGAGGCTAAGCGTCTGGACATTTCAGGAAAGAAAGTTTATTCTTCCGCCACCTCAACCTTGAGGATGTGTAATTATGCGGCTCTCCTTTCAAATCACGATTTTGATAACTATTCGAAATTGGTTCCTCTTTTAGAACATCTGCTGGACTCTAAACAACAAATTTTAAAGGTGGTCATACAGGAGGGCTACACAGCAGTGCAAACAGCATTGCAAATCGCACTCAACACGGCCGACGCAGTGGCATGAACCGCAGCTACTGCTATAGTCATGCGTTATGCATCTTGATTGCATCAGGCTACTGTCCTGAAAGACCTGCAAGCCAAGGTTGAGGACCTACCCTTTGATCGTCAGCTGCTTTTCGCTCAGTCCACCGATCAGATTTTCCACTCCGGCAAAGACTCTCGCACAACTCTGAGAACACTGGGGATGAGCACGCCTCCATACAAGCAGAAGAGGCATATGCCCTACAACAAACAGAGGCCTTTTTCTTATGCGGCACCCTACACATGACCATACGAGCAGCAGAGACAAAGACAACATCCACAAAAACGTCGGCAACAACCTAACAAAGCACCCGTTCACCAGCAGGATCGGCAGCAAGTTTGACGTGTTGATCGAGGGACCACTCCTTTGACAGAGGCTCTACAAGATGCACGAGGCTTATTTTACCACCGGTTGAGACCTTACCAACACTGTTGGTCTCTTATATCCACCTACCGTTGGGTCCTCGACATAGTCGCTTCAGGATAAGTCATCCCTTTCAACTCAATCCCTCCCCCCTCTCCACCTTCCCCGTCCCTTTTCAGGGACCCCTCTCATGAGATTCTTCTGTAGCAAGAGGTGTCTCGCCTTCTTGCCATAGGAGCAGTGGAGAGGGTTCCAACTCAGTTTCGGGGAAAAGGGTTTTAGTCCTGATAATTCCTCACCCAGAAGAAATCGGGGTTGGAGACCTATCCTGGACCTACGCCGACTCAATCGTCACCTGTGGAAGTGTTTGGATTTCAGTGGTTATCCATTGCACCTCATGACCAGCTGGTGTAGACATTCTGTTATGAAAGATCCACAGGATATGGTGCCTTTTCTAGTACCAATAGAATTGATGGTAATAAGAGTACTGAAAATGATTAATTGACTGATATTATAAATTGTCCATATTTGAATCCCAAAGCTATCATAGGAGATGTGCTATTTTGATTGGGAAATTAAATCAATCTTTGATTGCTATTCAGAAAACATTAAAATAATTGATCAAGGAATATAAATAATCCTGATTAATTTATTACTTCTGAATTCAGGTGTTTAAGAAAAATCAAGCACTTTCAGACTCACACCTGAGTATGCATGACCTACAGCTGAGGAATAGGCTTCAAAAAAGGGAATATGCTCTTTGATAGGGAATGGTTTTCTTTTTATTAATTTTCAAATTTCAGATAAATGCATTTCTAATGAAAGTGGAAGATTTTGAGTACTGATTTGAACCAGACATAGCAAAGACAGGTGCTGATTAAACTTCTATAATTCAACTATGCCAGTAAACCTAAATCCTTCCACGGCAGCTCTGCTTTCCCAATCCTGGAGTTTCATGCAATCCTGCTAAAGCATAGGAGTGACCAAACAGAAGGAAAATAGACTTATTTATGAGATTTGTATTTAAAACATTAATTAAAAGTTAAAACTTGTTCTAATGTCTACCAATGTACCTACCAAGTCTTGGGATTTTCTGGAGCAGAAGCTCACCAGATGTTGCCTGAGTATTGTTCCTTGTGCCAGTTAGCCACCTGAGTAATCAGAGGTGCATCTATGCTGCACACTCCTTTCAGTGACAGATAGAGCACATAGCCCCATAGCTCAGCTATAAGTAACCATGTAGACAGGGAGGCACTGCTTATATAAATAAAGGCATACCTGAACCCTGTGAATATGTACCCTCTCTACATGCCCGAGCAATGACTACCTCCTCTCTACATTGCTATTTTTAAAGATGTTGGAGTCATTCCCCCCACTGCAGAGAGAGGCTTTGGCAGCTCCATGTTGCTGAAGCCTTTTCTCCCAGCACCTGTCAGCATCTTTCACTGATACATGTAGATACACAGCTTAGTGTGTGGATACACCTGCTTCTTACTGCCATGTGTAGCTATACATGATGCATATGCTGCTACAAATGGAGTACCCTAAGACAACTCCACCTTGCCTCAAAACTGTCAGCATTTTACCTGTAGAACTGGTCTTATGGTTAAATCCACCTGCCCTGCGTGGGGAAAAACCTAGACTACAGGGGTTTTTTGAAAAAAGTGGCCTTTTTTTGAAATAACTTCCCCTGCATCTAGACTGCTGCCGCATTCTTTCGAAATTAAATCGAAAGAATGTGGCAGTTTTTTCGACCAGAGAAAAACCTCATTTTACAAGGAATAGTGCTTTTTCGAAAGAGAGCATCCAGACTGCCTGGGTGCTCTCTTTCGAAAAAGCAGCTCTCTTTTTTGAAAATACTGGTTGCTGTCTAGACGATCTCTTTCGAAAGAGGCTTTTTCGAAAGATTCTTTCAAAAAAGCCTCTTTCGAAAGAGGCTTGTAGTCTAGACGTAGCCAGAGTCTGACACAGACTGACCTTGTGCAAATCATTTCCCCTCTCTATGCCTGGGTTTTCCCATCTGCAAATGTAGGTGATAATACTTATGGCATACAGCATGAACGTTTGTATTTGTAAAGTTATTGGACATGTTTGGACGGAAGGTGGTATAAGATACAAAATGATATTCTCACTCCTGCCGTATTTTCTTTATGTTTTGACTCAGTTTCATTGCCAATGTGTAGCTAGTATAACCCCTCAGGATTTGTAAGTTACATATATTGTGTGTTAATTATGGCAATTTCCCCCCAAATTCTTCATGATGGTAATGAAAATGCTATGACATAAATAGGCTGTCATGCAATCTTGCTGAGGCTCCTGTTTCTTGAGCTGGTGGCTCCTAGCCACATGACAGAGATCTTGAGACTTGAATTGCTTTGGGAAGAGGGAGTCCTTTTAACCTACAATAGCGGTTGATTTGTTGTGTCATATTGGACATTAGATTTTCTTGTGTCCTTTCTTACTAAAAGGGTGATTATGGTGTAGGCATCAGTCTACACTGTAGCCTTCTTGCCGAAAAGCTTATTCAAATGAAGCAATGCATGAAATATTGCCGTGCTTCATTTTCATAATTAATTGGCAGCCGCTTTTGCGCAAGAGGCTTTCAAGCAAAAAGGAGCTGTCTTGCGCAAAAGCAGCTGCCAATTAATTATGCAGATGAAGCATGGTGATATTCCACACCATGCTTCATTTGCATAAGCTTTTCCGCAAGAAGGCTGCAGTGTAGCCATAGCCATGGGCTTTAGATGGGAAACTGACACTAGCAAGATACCATAGAACAAGATGTGAGTAGTCATGAGTTCAGCCTTTAGGTTGGAATTAGGCATGTTAAGGCAGCTAAATATATGCTTGGATTTACCTGGGAAAGAGGAGAGCCCCTACAGAATAAAAAAAATTGGTGAAATTCACCGTGGTGAAGAGGGCCAACATAAAGCCTGTGTACCACATAAGTCCCACATAAGCTGTCAAAATAGGGCTTCGGGGTGTATGTGTGCGGGCACACACACATACACTTTTTGCTAACTCTCTGCACAAAGATAAATTTCACATACAGTATTTTTTGTTTCCTCAGTTGAGATTAGTTTTCAGTTGTATGCATCAGAAGGAATTGCTTTTGGCTGCAACTCTCACTGCCTCATTCTCTTCTTTGCCAGAAAGCCACAATGTGAGCTTTGAGATGTTACCAGGGGGAAAAAGGAAAGAACTAGAAATTCAGATCAGGAAACTTTATCTCTTACCTGGCAGCTGCACTACTAGCTAGTTCTTATAGACTCAGTTTATTTTTCTGGATTTCTTTCCTTGTGCTGTGTATATGCCAGTCAAGAAAGGAAAGGATAGTCTTGTACTCAAAGTATATAGCATAAGAAGTCAGGAATTCTAGTTCTAGTTCTTCCATTGATTCTAACTGTGTAAGTCACTTAACCTCTCTGTGCCTCAGTTTCTATGTCTCAAGAATTGGTATATGACATGCAACCTTGATGGGGGTTCTGAGTCTTAATTATTAATGTTTAGAAAGCACTTTGAGATCTTCAGATGGCAATGTGAAGTATTACAGTTATCACTGATATGTGAAACATTTGCTACTTTTTGATCCTGGGTTACTTTAATAAGATTATTTTATGAATTGTTGTATTACACCCATAGATGGATTTCCTTTCCTTTCATTCAATTGTTTCTGCCTAAAATATCATAATTGTTCCTCTGGCAACTGAGTTAAAGTAATACTTGAATTCATTAGAATGAATTGTGGGATCACATTCACATATGCACTTTGTATATGTGCACACAAGAGCATGTGTTGGGGTAAGTGTGTAAATTATATGAATATGAGGGATACAAAAGCATATGCAAATATCTTCTTGTATAATATTAGCACACTGATTGGTGCCTTACCAGAACTGTGTGTAGGCAGTGAAGCATGACGTGAAAAACACCTTTATTCATATACAATCACATTTTACATCAATTCATTTAATGTTTTAAATTTACAAAATATATACCAAAAGATATGAATAAAATAAAGCAAAACACATCTTAGGTGAACAATAAACATGACTCAATAAAGTAGCTTCATCATCGCTCAAAATATTGGTAAGTGCCTAGACAACTGAAAAGTGTCCAGATTACATGTCCATTTATCAAAAGTGTAATCAATACATGGTACAGCCCTACCACATCATACAGCTCTACCCTAGCTTCTCTGTTCTGGTGAGATTTCAAAATGGCTAGTTTTGCCTGATCCAGCAAAATGTTAGCCAGACAGGAAATGAGCCAAATGTGAGCATTGTATCTTACTCTGAAAACAAGCAAGGGCATGGAGCATACTGGTCGCAAACGCTTGAAAGTTGCTGCAAAAACCCAAAAAGATGAATTAAAGAGGGGCAAGATAGGGAACAAATGAAATTCTGTGTCTGAAAACAAACAGAAGAAGCCCTGTGCAGAGACCTCAGAGGTAATATGATACACAAAGCGATTAGTTGATACAATGTAATGGAGGATTCTTTACTACAAATCACCAGGGCACTTGTGAAGAGAAGATTTGTACAACATCCTCCAAGCCAAGGACTCAGAAGAGCAGACAGATAGTGAATGGGACACTGGATTCCCCCCTCCCTCGAAAGAACAATAAGAATGGCCATATTGGGTCAGACCAAAGGTCAATCTAGCCCAGTATCCTGTCTGCTGATAGTGGCCAATGCCAGATGCCCCAGAGGGAGAGAACACAACAGGTAATCGCCACGTGATCCCTCTCCTGTCATCCATTTCCAGACAGAGGCTAGGGACACCATTCCTACCCATCCTGGCTAATAGCCATTGATGGACCTAACCTCCATGAATTTATCTAGCTCTTTTTTCAAACCCTGTTAAAGTCTTAGTCTTCACAACATCCTCTGGCAAGGAGTTCCACAGATTGACTGTGCGCTGTATGAAGAAAAACTTCCTTTTGTTTGTTTTAAACCTGCTACCTATTAATTTCATTTGGTGACTCCTAGTTCTTATATTATAGGAACAGGTAAATAACTTTTCTTTATTTACTTTTTCCACACCAGTCATGATTTTATAGACCTTTGTCATATCCCCCCTTAGTCTCCCCTTTTCTAAACTGAAAAGTCCAAATCTTTTTAATTTCTCTTCATATGGAACCCGTTCCAAACCCCTAATCCTTTTTGTTTTGCCCTTCTCTGAACCTTTTCTAATGCCAATATTTCTTTTATCGAGATGAGTTGACCACATCTGTACGCAGTATTCAAGATGTGGGCATACCATGGTTTTATATAGAATCAATAAGATATTCTCTATTTATTCTTTATCCTTTTTTTAATGATTCCTAAAATTCTATTTGCTTTTTTGACTGCCGCTGCATGGGTGTTTTCAAAGAACTATCTACAATGACTCCAAGATCTCTCTTGAGTAGTTGTAGCTAAATTAGTCCCCAGGGGTATGTCTACACTACAGCGCTAATTCGAACTAACTTAGGGTTAATTCAAACTAAGCTAATTCGAATTAGCGCATCTAGACCTAAAAACTAGTTCGAATTAGCGTTTTGCTAATTCGAACTAGCATGTCCACATTGAGTGGACCCTGAACAGAGGTTAAGGATGGCCGGAAGCAGTGCTGGCAGGGCATCAGAGTAGGACTTAGAGCGTGGAGCTGCTGTCTCAGGCTAGCCGAGGGCTGTGCTTAAAGGGACCCGACCCCCACCCCGGACAGACAGTTCTCAGGGGTGCCCTGCTTGCAAAGCAGTCCTAGTTTGGAGTGCCCTGAGTTCCCACACTCGGAACATCACAGCACTTGGCCATCAGCCCGGCTGCACTTGCCGCAGGCTGCCATCCGGGGGGAGGGGACAATCGGGGGGCTGCAGGAGAACTTCCACTCCGAGCAGCCCGCAGAGCCAGCCCAGTCCTCCCCATCGGGGGCTCGTACCTCATTCCTCCCTCACCTCCTTTCACTTACCCCTCCCTAGCCCCCCTTCCTGATGTACAAAATAAAGGACACGTGTGTTCAAAAATAGAATCTCTCTTTATTGAACAAAACTGGGGGAGACTGGGAAAAGGAGGTGGGAGAGGGGAAGAGAGAGGCTGGGAGAGGGGAGGGCAGCTCAAATGATCAGGGGTTTGGAACAGGTCCCATATGAAGAGAGGCTAAAGAGACTGGGACTTTTCAGCTTAGAGAAGAGGAGACGGAGGGGGGATATGATAGAGGTCTCTAAAAGTATGAGTGGTGTGGAGAGGGTGCATAAAGAAAAGTTCTCCATTAGTTCCCATAATAGAAGGACTAGAGGACACCAAAGGAAAGGAATGGGTAGCAGGCTTCAAACTAATAACAGAAAGTTATTCTTCACAAAGCAAATAGTCAACCTGTGGAACTCCTTGATGCAGGAGGCTGTGAAGGCTAGAACTAGAACAGAGTTTAAAGAGAAGTTAGATCAATTCATGGAGGTTGGGTCCATGGAGTGCTATTAGCCAGGGGGTAGGAGTGGTGTCCCTGCCCAAAGTTTGTGGAAGGCTGGAGAGGGATGGCACGAGACAAATGGCTTGGTCACTGTCTTTGGTCCATCCCCTCCAGAGTACCTAGGGTCGGCTGCTGTCAGCAGAAAGGCTACTGGAGTAGATGGACCTTTGGTCTGACCCAGTATGGCCATTCTAAGCTCAGGGCTCAGGGTCGGGGGGCTCAGTGGACCACCTTGATTTTCATGCAAACCTGCTCCTGGGTGGCCAGGCTGGCAGCTCTCCTGCCCTAGACGGCCACTTTCCTGTGCCTAGTGCGGAGGTCGTGGACGAGGTCCACGATGTCTGCACTAGCTCAGGCGGGTGCCCGCCTCTTGCGGTCCTAGGCAGGCTCCCGAGAGCCGCCAGTCTGGTCCCGGGAAGAGACGGAGGGCTGGGGAGCATTGGGTGGCTGGCTCGAGCCACGCCAGGTGCAGGGTCTGCTGGCTGGGTGCTGGCAGGCTTGCACCTGGCACGGGCACCGTAGCCAGCCCGTGCCCCTTTAAGGGGTCCTGGGCCGGGAGGGGGGCAATAGAGTTTCCCTGGTGGTGCCCAGAGTGGCCACCAGGGAAAACTGGGGAGGGCTAGCCTCCCACTTGTTCGAATTAAGGGGCTACACACCCCTTAATTCGAACTAGTAAGTTCGAACTAGGCTTAGTCCTCGTGGAATGAGGTTTACCTAGTTCGAACTAAGCCCTCCGCTAGTTTGAATTAAGTTCGAACTAGCGGAGCGCTAGTGTAGCGCCTATCAAAGTTAATTCGAACTAACGTCCGTTAGTTCGAATTAACTTTGTAGTGTAGACATACCCCATCATATTGTACAGTTGGAATTCTTTTTTTCCAATGTGCATTCCTTTACATTTATCAGCGTTAAAATTCATTTGCCATTTTGTTGCCCAATCACTTAATTTGGTGAGATCATTTCAAAGCTCTTCACAGTCTGCTTTGGTCTTAACTATCTGGAGCAGTTTAGTATCAACTGCATATTTTGCCACCTCACTGTTTACCCCTTTCTCCAGATCATTTATAAATAGGTTGAATAGGATTGGTCCCAGGACAGACCCTTGGAGGACAGCACTAGTTACCTCTCTCCATTCAGAAAACTTACCATTTATTCCTACCTTTAGTTTCCTGTCTTTTAATCAGTTATCAATCCATGAAAGTACCTTTCCTCTTATCCCGTTAGAATTTACTTTTCTTAAGAGCCTTTGGTGAGGGACCTTGTCAAAGGCTTTCTGGATATCTAAGTCCCTGAAAAAAATCTACAAATACTAAGCAGCTCTTTGAGGGAGTGGTGCCTGGAATTCAGAGAAGACCGTATCAAATTGCACAGAGCATATTCTACTCTGAACAGCAAGTGTTGTTGCCAACTTCCAGCTAGACCAACTGGGAACAAACTAGTGTGTCTGTTTTGTCAACCCAGCCTGAATAAAGACAGAAAACAGGTTCTTGAAGGAGAGAGCTTCTGCGGGAAAAAGTGGGCTAAAAATAGGGAAACTTCCAATAGACATTGTATGGAAACTACAAATTTCACAGCAGATGCCAGGCATTAAAAATCAGGCCTAGCTCTGGGATCCTTGTACATTCTTTTCCTAGAATCACCTCAAAAGATGGTACTTCTCAGTTAAGGTTGGTGAATCTGCTTCAGGTTACCCATATCACGGTTGCAATGAAGGCCAAAGATGTCTCCCTTCCAGGACACTCATAGCTTGATGCAAGGATTGTGTGGCAGCCTGGGTATACTGGTGGCAGAACAGTTGGACCTGCACCTTTTTTGACATCTGTCTCACTCTGGGAAAGAATATCTCTCCCAGAAGTGCAGCAATCACATTGGAGCCATCGCTCAAAAAGATTCCCCTTCCTATTCCTTCAATCACATCCTCTGATTATGAGGGTCTGAGTGTGTCTCTTGCAAAAGGAAAACATGAGCCTATTTTTGTCTGAGAAGTTCAGAGAGTTGTGCCCTTCTGTGTCCATCCTGGTAGTCATTAATATTTAGAGAGCCAAGCATGAGCAATGCCATAGAGACTAGAAGGAGCGAACAAAACAACAGAGGGATACAATACAAAATGGAAAATACTGTAAACAAAACAAGTAATTGGGGTGGGCTCTGTACCTTGAACAATCCCCACAATCTTCCTCACCTTGCTTGACAACTTTTTGAGATGGAAATGTTTCCTACAGTCAACCTGGGTATCTCTTAAGACAAGGGGAGCTGCAGGAATGAAGTGCTGTTAATCAACTCCTCACTTCCTGGTAGGACTATCCAAAAGTCACTAATCTCCTTAATGCTGTATCCCTCTTCCTATCTAGCTGACTTGCTGGGACATCAGGAACCAGTGAGAAGTCAATGAGATTGTCATCACCCTCTCAATCCTACTGGACTCCAACAGGTCAGAAAAATATTAAGCTGCTATTGTAATATTCTCATCTTTTAGGCTATGTCTAGATTGCTGGCTTCTTTTGGAAGAAGCTTTTCCGGAAGAGATCTTCCGAAAAAACTTTTTCGGAAAGAGAGCGCCCACACTGCCAAAGCACATCGAAAAAGCAGTCTGCTTTTTCAAAACATAGCTTCCACACTGAATGGACGCTATCTCACATTTAAGCTGTGATTACTATGGATGGAGTGGCCACCAGGTCACTTGTGCTTTTTCCTCTTTCCTCTTCTTTTGAAAGAACTCCCTCTTCCCTGTCCATACATACCTTTTCTGAAAGTGCTCATATGGAAGAAGATTTCTTCCTTGTAGAAAGAGGTTTACCAATGTCGGAAAAAACCCTCTGTTCTTTCTATATATATTTTTAAAAGAATGCAATTGCAGTGTGGACATAAGTGAAGTTTTTTTCAGAAAAATGGCCATTTTTCTGAAAAAAACCTCTGCAGCATAGACATATCCTCAAAAAGGAGAGTTCTGTGTGATCAGGTACCACATCTGTTTTCCCAAGAGCAGCGCAGCCCCAGGCTGGGATCCAGCATCATCCCTACAAGCATACAGGCCCAGGTTTGAGGACTCACCAAATCTGCAGAGAACAGTATCTCACAGGGAATGCCAATTGGTAGTGCTTACCCAACACTGTTCTTCACAGAGCACACAGCTCTATCCTCATCGACTTCCTGCAAGTCAGGGGCCAGCAAAGTCTTAGCTCTTTTAGAAATAGGCATAAATCCATGTCATTGATCTGTTTTTCACCCCCATCTCTAGAATCTCTCTCTGCTTCCTCTGCAAGGAGGGGCACCCCATACTCCAGGACTAACTTCTGTCCAGGTCACATGAAGGAATCACAAGAGAGAATATGGGGAGTGCTTTTCTCTGGGGAATGGCAAACAATGTACAGCAGTAGTGAGGGAACACAAAATCTGGCAATGCACATTCACGCTCTGTCTCCTGCTGTCCCCTTGGATGTCCCAACACTGCCCCCCACCATCCCAAGGTTCCACATTCTTAGCAGGGGCTCCCAAGCCAACAGGCCAGGATCAGGGTCACCACACAAAACATTTCATGTTTTCAAAGGTAGCAAATACAATAAAATCTGCCCCATCTATGTGGTGCTTTAAAACCTAGTTCAAGGGCTGTCCAGGGTATTTAGAACCCTGGTGCTGTAATGCCCCATATTTGGGTTCTTGCAGGCTCATGGAATCATCCTAATAGCAGGAAATACCTCCCATAACGAGAGAGATGAGACACTGGTGTCTCATTGTGAAGGAATGGGAGACATTGGAAAAATCTACTTTGGAAGCGGGCATAAACAAGGGAAAAACTTGAAGAAAAGCCTCCTTTGTCCAGAGTCCTTCCTGTACCAAACAATAGACAAACTACTCTTGGGCCAAGAAAATCTCTGTAAATTTGCTCATTCAAGAGACAGATTTTATATTAGCACAGCCAGTAACCTTACCTACACTCCACAACACATCCTCCACAGTGCAAGAGACAGCAGCATGCAACAAATATGCTTGTGCATCAAACTGCTAAACCCCTCTGAAGCAGAAAAACCTCCCTCCCCTAGTCCCTGCAAGGAAAAGGGGATGGGGAACCAATAACACCATTAAAGCAAATAACAACAAATAACAAAACCAAATCATACACAACAGAAACATGGCTAGTGCTCACAACACATAACAAACTCAGCCTCTCCCTCAGAAACTCCTGCAATCCTGAGAGAGAATCCATCTCCTTTTACTGTTTTGTGATTATGAGGACTGGAGAGATCCATAAGAATGGCCATTTTAGGTCAGACCAGGGGTCCATCTAGCTCAGAATCCTGTTTTCTGATAGTGGCCATGCCAGATGCTTCAGAGAGAATGAACAGAACAGAGTGTTTATCCCTGTCCTCTAGTCTCAGTTTCTAGTAATTGAAGGTTTAGTGATATCCAGAGTATGGAATTGCATCTCTGACCATCTTGACTAATAGCCATTGATGGGTGACATTTTCTAATTCTTGGGAGGGCGGGGGTTACCTCAGTTTTATTTTTGGTCTTCATAACATCATCTGACAATGTGTTTCACAAGTTGACAGTACACTGGATACAGAAATTCTTCCTTATGTTTGTTTTAAACTGGCTACCTATTAATTTCATTGGGGGACCCCTGGTTCTTGTCCAAGTATACTGTGTCAGCAGGATCACCCTTGTCCACAATCTTCTTGGTCCCCTAAAATAATTGTGGTATATTGGTGATGCATGGTTTCCCTTTAAAAAAGCCATGTTGACTGTTCCCTAACATATTTTGTTCATCTTTGGGTTTGATAATTGTGTTCTTTACTGTAGTATCAACCCAATTTGCCTGGTATCAAAATTAGACTTACTCATCTGTAACTGACAGGATTGCTTTGGTGCTACATCAGGTATCCTCCGGGTAAAGTAGGATGTGAGTTCCAGTTTTCAAAGGATGCCTTTTGCCTCTATCTGCCCGTTACTTTGCTGTTTAACCATGATGGCATTTTTTGGTCTCCTGATTTTTTATTTTTATATTTGAGATATACAGGCAGTCCCCGACTTACGCGGATCTGACTTATGTCGGATCCGCACTTACGAACAGGGCTTTTCTCGCTCTGGAGCTCGCGGGCGGTGGGACCTCCCAGAGCGCACCGGTCCCGCCACCGCGTCCTCCGGGGCGAGAAAAGCTGCTCTGGGTCTCCCGGGGCGAGAAAAGCTGCTCCGGAGTCCCCCCCAGCACAGCAGGGAGACAGGAGCAAAGCCGCAGAGGCGGGGGACCCCGCCGCCTGTGCGGCTTTGCTCCGGGGCAAAGGAGCAAAGCCGCACGGGCAGCGGGGTCCCGCCGCCTGTGCGGCTTTGCTCGGGTCTCCCTGCTGTGCTGGGGGGGACTCCGGAGCAGCTGGGGGGAGACTGGAGCAAAGCCGCAGAGGCGGGGGACCAAAATCTACTAGCTTGGGCTCCCCTAGCCACTGGTGTGTATGGGGAATGTGGAGATTGTCTCTCCTTCTCAGTTGGGGGCCACTTCAGTGAGGGGAGTCCCCCAGCACAGCAGGGAGACAGAGCAGAGGCGGCGGGACCTCTGCGCCTCCACGGCTTTGCTCGGGTCTCCCTGGTCTGCTGGGAGGGGAGGGGGCGCAGCTAGTGCGCCCCCCCCCCCCCCCTCCAGCAGACCAGGCTTTTGTTGCGGGACGCCTGGGGTAGAGCAGCTGGGGTGCTGCTGGGTTGGTCCTGTGGGGACCTACCCGGCAGCGCCCCAGCTGTTCTGTCCCAGGAGTCCAGATTCAGCCGCTGTTGAAACTGATCAGCGGCTGATTCCAGGAAGCCGGGGGCAGAGCAACTCTGCCTAGGGCTTCCTGTAGTCAGCGCTGATCAGTTTCAGCAGCCGCTGAATCTGGAGCCAGTTCCGACTTACATACAGATTCAACTTAAGAACAAACCTATAGTCCCTATCTTGTACGTAACCCGGGGACTGCCTGTACATTTAGTTTTATTCTCTATTTGTGGTGTTTTATATAGTTTCTAGGCACTGGTTAGGTATTTCACTCTTCAGGTTCCCTTTAATTTTCATTTCACTAGCTTCCCCTTTTCTGTGTAGTTGAAGGTATCACCTCCCTATAAGGATATTAAATTACTTTACATTACATTATGGTTGCTATTATTTAGCCATAGAGCTATATTCCCCTCTTGGATCAGATCCTGTGCTCCACTTAGGATTGAATCAGATATTACCTCTCTCTTTGTGTGTTCCAGGACTAAGAAGCAGTTAATGGTGTCTAGAAATCCATACTTTCTATTAGAGCAGGGGTGGGGAACCTAAACCCCGGGGACTGGATGTTGGCCCCTGACTTTTCTGGATCTGGCCCCGGAGGCTTGGGGCTTTTCCCCATCATTGGAGAGCTCATGCTGGCACTCCGGCCCTCCTGCAATGCCCCTGTGGAGCTGGAACACACAAAATCTACTAGCTTGGGCTCCCCTAGGCACTGATGTGTATGGGGAATGTGGAGATTGTCTCTCCTTCTCAGTTGGGGGCCACTTCAGTGAGGATTTGGGGTTTTTTATCTCTCTCTTTTTTTTCTTTTTTTTCTTTTTTTTGCATCTCACTTGTGTGTTGCCCCCAGCTGATTTTTCTGTGGGTCAGTGGTCCCTGACCTAACCAAGGTTCCCCATTACTGTATTAGAAGCAGGCCTAAACTAAAACTCTACATTTGAATAACCCTGGATCTCTGACATGTTCAAAGTATGAATCTGGATTCAGACCCCGAGTTTATAAATTGGGTCTTTGTCTGTATTCTCCTAATGAAGAGGACAGATTTTCTTGTGAATGTATACATTTTAAAAGTTCCACTGCCATATATTCAAAATAAAATAATTTAACCAAGACATGTACTTGTTTGTTTTTATTTCCATTAAAACTTTACATCTTTAAAAATGAGTTTTGTTACTGTGAGCCCCAAACCATCCCGCTTAATGCCAAATAGTAATTTATTAATAATTTTTCACATTTGGATTGCTGGGTTTTTCCTTTTTGGGGAGGGTGGTGTTTTGGTTTTTTGTTTCAGAGGTTTTACTTCTGAAAAAACCCCATTAATTTTAAATGCTCTAATGACATTTAAACTCATGCTTATGATGTAACCCTTGGAGTTTTTAATGTTATTCCAACTGTTATTTGAAAAATAAAAGTTGTTTTTGATTTTGCATCTGTTCAAGTGGTGTGCATGTCGATAGCTATCACTTTGTGATCTAATTTTTGCACAGTAAAAGGGCATTGATGTTACAACATAAAAAACTTCACAACCAAGTCAGCTGTGGTGTATCCTTTAGCAAAAGGATACATAGGTCCCGTACCTTTTACACCTTGTACAACTCATTTCCTCTTTTCAAATTTGCCTGTCTTTCTTTTCCTCTCTGTACAATTGTCTGAAAGTCCTATGTGCTGTAGAATGGATTTTAAAAATATTTTGGCTAGCATTATTCAAAATCATATTTTCTCTTTCAGTTTGTACATTCTGGTCTTAACAGTTTCCTTATTTGGCTGAAATTAACATTTTTTCCACATTCATCGGTATGTGATGTTGTCTTTCTGTCATTTTTAATTGTTATGCCTGATTTTCCTTTTAGAAGGTAGATTGTTGAAATTAAGGGGCAGGAGGTTTCTTTCCATGTTATTCTGAGATCCTTTAATGCAGAGGCATATTTTGCTTTTGTGAATTGCCTTTTTCCCCCCTCTTTCTTCATTACAGACTACTCTGGGAAGAGCTTTTTTTAACCAAAAAAAAAAAAAAAAAAAAAAAAAAAAGCCACGCTTGACTGATAATGCATTGCTTTGGATGGTGAAACATTATGAAAGTTTAATTTTTAATTAAATCTGAAATACCAATTATAACTGAAAGAGATTTTAACCTGTTTCTTTTCAGACTGCCTGAAGTTACATTTTAGATGCTGAAATCACTGCACCTTAAAAACAAAAAGATTAAGCTGCACTGCATTCCTGTAAGTAAAAGCTTTTCCGGTACCTTTTGTCAGTATTTCTCTGAATACAGCACACACAATAAAAGTGTTAGCACAGTAACTGGACATGGATAAAGGTCAGAGTGCCCTTGGATGGGATTTACAAGTTTAAATGACATTTTTTTAAAGGAAGTTGTGCTAGGTCTTTACCAGGTTTTATGTCAAATCCCAAATTGCTAATTCTTTCTGCTGGCTGTTTCGAATTTTATTAGGAATGCTCTGTAGCTTTGTCCCATTTGACATACATTTTCTGTCATCCTGTCACCAAGGATTCCTGCACTTTGGTGCAGAATAATGGGAAGTAGAAGGTTCCTGATGGCATCAGAAATAGAATTCATTCTCCTTTGTGATGTCATTAGACATTTTTGTCCTTTGTTATAAGAATAATTGAAAGAAAGAGAAAGTTTCTGGTGACATCACAATAGTATTCATTTGCCTGAGGACATTGGATGGGATCAGAAATGCATAAATCTTTTGTGAATGGGCATATGTGTGTTCCCTGTTGTGCTAGTAAACAGTCAAAATAACGTTTCTTATGTTTTCGAATGAGAGATGAGGTTGTCTCTAAGAGTCCTATTAGTCCATAAATGCTTGTCAAAGTCTATATCAATCTGCTCTATGCTTATTTAGAAGCTGTTTTGTCAATGTACTCTAAAGAATAATTAGTAGTTGGAGGTTCAGTGCCTGAATCACAGGCAAGTGAATGACCAGACAATGTAAAAGATTCAGATGCTCTAAGTTTAAAAAGAAAAAAGAAACAAAACAAAATCTTAAAGGTGATAGGGGGAAAGGGATTTTAGTTGGGCAATAAAAGATTTGAAATACTAAAAAGCACAATCGATTTATTTTCTCATTTAAGATCAAAATATACATTTCGTAATGAAATCCAGAAGCTTCTTAATTCTTCTCAAGCGGTATCTTTGTTTAATAGCACAATGTGTTACAGTGTGTTAAGTGTTACATAAGGGGTTTTCACCCCCTTTTAACTCTAATGAATATACTTTGGAGACTAGCTGAAGGATACAGCATACTGCGGGTACATAATACCCCTTCCAGGAATGGAATGCCAGGCATGAGTCAGTGAGTCAGTTTGTGCCATTCCGGCACCAATCCACTGTGTTTTTACATTACTGGCAGGGGCATGCCATTGTTTTGTTAAGTACTAGGCATTAACTGCAGGCTGTGGCAAGTGAATTGGGTTTAAAATTTTCTGCTCGTAGTTCTTAACATCCTACCATAAGCAGTACCCTTGGCCACCATGGTCATCACTGTAACTCTGAGCCTATGATCTCAGTTAAAAATATTTATAGAATTAGTGGTACTAATGGTACAACACTTTGTGGGGGGCAGAGAGGATGGGCTGGGGGAAAACATTTTGGAATGCATGAACACTGAATCTAAAAGCCCTTTTGTAAATCCTTCTGTATTATAAAATAATAATCAAGAGAATTTTGCTTGGAATACATTAGACATTTTCTTAGCAAAAGTTAATAGCTCAATAAGTGAATTAGGGTTAGTTCTTTGAACCTTTGGGATACAGATGGTCACTGGGTTCTGCATGGAGCAGGGAGGCAGAGTACTGTGTAGCAGTGTATGGCCCTGGTGATTGTCCGCCAGCTGAGTGGACTATATCACTTGGAAAGTAGATCAAGAAATCAGTTATTAAGGAAAACAATTTTAAAGGTAAATGTGGATCTGACCTGCAGAAATAGAACATAAGTATCTACATTTTACTGATGTGGAAACTGAGGCAGAAAGGTTAAGTGATTTGCTACAGGTCACACAGCGAATCAGTGCTAGAATTGGGAATAGGACAAAGAATCCTGATTCCCCAGCCTTCTTTGTTCAACACAATTCAGTCTTTCCTTTTCCTCTATCAAACATTCCTAGCTAAACTTCTCCTTTATGGCATGCATTATCTTTTTCTCCAGGTTACTTCCATAATTCATTTTTCGGAAGTATTATGCCTGAAAACACCAAAATGCTCCTAGCCTCAGCATACAGCCCCACCTTGGAAATATATTAGGATCTCTGTGCTTTATTATTCTCACGCTGTGATGAGCATGGTGAAGGGACTTTTATAGTTGGATATGCAAATCATAACAATGAAATCTGGATATTACTGTTACATTTGGTGGCCATGTAGGCAGTAACATAAAACAATTATAATGTATAGTGATGTTTTGAAGTTTTGTGTTGTTTCTTACTGAAGTTCATTGTGAACAGTGGCTGCTAATTTCTGAGATCTGGGATGAGACCAATCCCAATATATGGCTTTCCTATAAATAGAGAACTACTTATTTAAAAAAAAATTAAAATTTGGAGACTGGAGAGATGATTCCCAGGCTATTTTTCCCTACATTATCTTACTGTTCAGAATGTGGATCATCTCCTCAGCTGGTGTAAATCATATACTCTGTTGACTTCCATGGAGTTTATGCCCATTTATGCAACTGATGGTCTGCCCAACAGTCACCTGAAAAGTGGGCGTTCTAAAGGAAGTACAGACATGATATTCAGAGGAAATGGCTGGGAGATTGAACCTGCAATGTGCTGACCACTCTGGGCCCAGTCCAGCAATGTGTTTAAATGTATACTTAATGGTGTACATTTATTCACTGAAGTCAAAGAGATTACTCACATACTTAACTTTAAGCACATGATTAACTACTTTGGTGTATCAGGGCTACACCTAAGAGGATCAAGCCCTTTATGAAGAGCAGTCTCTGTTCCAGGTACAGTAGACTTCCGATAATCCAGTCCCTTTGCGACCTAGGTGGTGCCAGATTATAGGATATGATGGAGTATCAGGAGACACTGCATACTCCCAACCCAATTCCCCCTCCCCGCCCCCAACCTTATGCTTGGGTCCCGGAGCTGCCAGTACAGACACGCGTCTCCCTCCAGGCACTGGGGCACGTGCACTGAGTGGTCAGCTTTTCAATCAGCTGGCCGGGATGCCATGCGCAACCCAATCCTCTTTCCCCTGCCCCTGCCCCTCCCCGGAGCCAAACACTTCTCCTCCCTGCTGTAATACGATCCCACTCCCCCACCCCAACCTTATGCTTGGGTCCCAGTACAGCCACACATCTCCTACCAGGCGCTGGGGCACGTGTGCTGAGCAGCCGGCTTTTCAATCAGCTGGCTGTGATGCCGTGAGTAACCCAATACCCCTCCCCTTCCCTTTCCCTGGAGCAAAACACTTCTCCACTCTGCTGTAACCCACTTGAGAGTGGCTGACCTGAGCAGTTCTGGGTTCTGTCAGGAGTGCTTGCCATTTTGATGCCGGACTATCGGGAATGCTGGACAATTGGTTGCTGGATTATTGGAGTTTTACTGTATTTGCTTTCCGTAAGCTTGAGCAGTAACGAAGTCAGATGTTTGCACAGAGGAAAGATGCTGTACATATGAACTAAAATTGTTCAAAACATGCACGGGTGTGAGATAAATTTTTCGAAGCAGTGTCTAGGGATTTAACCATGTTTCCCTTATCTGAGACTTATAAGAATTGCATACAGTAGATACATTTTTAATGTATGTGCTGCCTTGAAAAATTTCAGCTCATATGTGGCCTAGTGGTCTGAGTGCAGGATTAACAGCCAAGTGATCCTGTATTCTTATCCTGATGGAGACATGCATGGCATTGAACAGGTCACTTAACCTCTCTGGAGTTCACTTTTCATGTCCATTTTAAGGCATGGATAATACTGACATACCTATGTGAACACTTTAGTTAGTGCTTGTCAAGCTTTTAGAAGTGTTAATTGTTATTGTTATTATTGTTATTGTTAACAAATACCTTGTGTGCACAAAACACCTGGGATGGAGATATAGGCGCTCACTGGGGTGATCTTTCATAACTGCCTTGTGTCTTTGTTTTCTTCTGTCACTCAAAGGCATCAAGGCTAATTGTAATTTACAAAAGTACTTCCTATGTCACTCTCCTCACTGTTGATTATTTTATTGCAAACATCCTTTCTTTGTTTGTCTGTCTTCATACTTTCCTCCATGCTGAATTAACCTTGCTTACCAAACTTTATCCCCTCCTCTGTTCTGTACAGCAGAGACATTTGCATAGCCTCCAAATTACAAAGAACAAATTCATTTTGTCTATTAATTATGTTTGCTGATGATGTATGAAACAGACATAAGACAGTTTGAATTTTCGTAAGTTCAACTGAGCTTGCAGGCATAAGGAAATGAACTGTTAGAACCCAAACCAAAGTGATATGGATTGCAGGCATCCCAGAATGTCAGGGCTAAGAAGGGCCTCTTCCACTATAGGAGTGCTGGTAAAAGAAGAAAATATTTTGGAGCAATAGTCAACCCTAACGTATCCTTCAGGTTCTCCTTCACAGTGCATTGAGAATCATAGCACTTGGGGGACATGGGCATCTGCTCACCACTCTTGTAACGTACCGTTTTAACCAAAATTGTATGCTTGAGACGTGTTGTTTTCCCTGGCAGTTATTAGTTCCTGGGCTGAGAAGGTACAAGTCTGTTTTGTTGCATCTTCTGACCTGGGGTACAATTTTTGAAAGTGCATAAGTGACTTAGGAATCCAAGTTCCATTTGATTTCAGTTTAGACTCTTAAATGGGATTTAGGGACTTTTGAAAATTTTATCCTTCTGTGGGGTGGTATCCTTCAATTCTGTACTGAAGGGGCAGTGACAACTTCTATACCACATTTCTGAGACAAAGATGGGGACAGTGTTAGTGTAGACATTGAGGTCCAGATTTCTAGATAATGCCATTCTGCACAGTTTCACTGAATTTAGTGAACTAATGCTGATTTACACTACTGGGATATCTGGTCCTTAAACTTCAGATTAAATAAGAAAAATACAAAGTTACTTGTTTCTTCCTTAAAAATCATCTTATTGTAAGTCTTCTGATATGAGACATGGTCATAATTTATAAGGCACAAATACAGAGGATGATCAGAAGAATAAATATGCATCAGGGCTTATGGTAATCCTTTTCTACAAAAAAAGCAATTTCTCAGGAGATTATGCAACTTCATGATTGGCTCTTTGTTGTATTTGAATCTCCAGCTAAACTTCCTGAAAAGAACAATAGTGAGACCATTTTGGGTACAATAATCTTGGAACTCTAGTAACCTAGTAGATATTTCTGTTTGTTTTCAGGTTGGCTTTAATCAGTCATCTGCAAGTCAACTGAAATAGCAGTTAGGACTGAACGTTATTTATATCCATCATCCATTTTTTGTTTTAGATATCTGGCGTTCCTTAAGACTGTACTTAAGTGCAGAAAGTATATTGTAGCATGCAGCTTTTGTTTTAGTGGTGTGTTTGCTACATTAGGTAGAGAGAAGAAAACAGCTCTCTAGTGTACAGTTGCTCTGTTAGGCGTAGGGATATTGGTCGTGATTCACTCACTTTAGAAGGCGTAGGGATTTCAGTGTTGAGTCCCTGAGCAGTATTGTTTTAGTAAGTTATAAAATACTGTAGCATTTCAACACTTAAAAAGGCTACAGTGAAACGAGACAATCTTTCACTCCACTTATCAAAGCATTTGCTGGTCTCACTTCACAGGAGATGAAAGACTAAAGAACATTGAGCAAGGAAAGTTAATCTATAGCCAGAGATGCTATTAGATAAGCAGTTACAAAAAGAAAAATTGACACAGACATGCTGGCATTTGCCAGCCCTTCTATAAATGGATTTCTTCTTCTCAACACATAAAGCCAAATTCAGAAACTAGTCTAGTGTAAATCAGGAGTGAATCCACTGAAAGCAGTATGGTTATTCTGGGTTTACACTGGTGCAAGCATTTGGCAGACTAGGATGGAGATAGTTAAATAAATCCCCATAAATGTCAAAGCCTCAGATATGTGAGATACATGAACACTCAAAGCAGGATCCTCCACTAGTGGTGTAGCGCTTACTCATCCTAGCACTCGATCAGATCCTCTGTTTGTATCTCACCCATCACCAGCACACCTCCTCAGCAATATAATTTCTGGGACAGATTTTTATCTCAGTCGCACCAGTGTAAATCCATCAGTCTCAGTAATTTGCATTACTGGTGTAATGAGAATCAGAATGTTGCCCTCTCCCTTTTTCTAAGAGTCCTTTGGGGAGTTCAGCCATTGACACATCAGCAGCTCTAGTGCCAATACAAACTCTGCCTAGTCTTTTCAGCTCTGACAGGAAATGTTCTCATGGACTGTGTTTTAAAATGCCTGTATTTTCTAGTGACAGAAGTCTGCTTCCAGAATACTTTGTGCTGTATTGATCATCATCCCAGAGCTCCCCATATCTTCCATTTAAATGGAACAACTTCGTCCTAACCTGTTGCTTCTACCCATCACAGAGCCTGCTGGAAATGGCAGCAGGGAAGCACAATTGGAAATGGAAAGCAGTTGTCAGATGGCTATGTGTTGTTAAAGGGCTTTGGAACAGGGTCTGGCTTTGCAAGATGTTTTCAATGTCAGTAATATTGATGGCATCCCTGAATCAGAAATGGCATTAACAAATCTTTTGAACCAATTGGTTTCTCTGGTAGGGTTTTTTTTTTAAAGATGCCTATAAAGTATTGTTAAAAAGTCTCATTCCAGTTCCATATACTGTTCTCATGGAAATGTTGAATAATGAAAGCCTTTTATAAGATGGAAGAAGCTTATCTAATCTCTTTAAGACTGGCAAGAAGTAATCAGGAGTCCTGTGACTCTTAGCAGCAGCACATTTTCAGGGAATTAGGCATGCATTTCCCAGCAGCAATGATGGGAATTGCATGCCAAATTACTGCAAACCCTTGCTGAAAATGAGCCCTCTTAGGTTGTGATCCTGCAGCTTTAACTCATTTGTGTAGGCTTCATTGGGGACATGAATGATAATAAAGGCTGCAGGATCAAGCCCTGAATTAAAGAATTTCTAGTACCATTTTCATAGTGGTTGCCTGGGACAGGTGGCTTCCATGTTCCTTGGGAAAGATAGAAATGGAAAATCCGTTTCTCATTTGGTCCGTTTTCCTAATATCTCTAGCATGCTCTCCCGGTTGCATTGTCTGTTTAGTAGAGTTTCTAGTGACTGGGGAGGAGGGAAAATCTTATTTATCAGGAATATAGCCTTTTATTCTTGCTCATATTGTTTCTCTAAAAAAATGCTCATAGTCACTCCCCCTGGAGCTTTTGAGAAATTCTTCTTCCTGCTACTGTTCTGTTGTGCCTTCCATGTAGGAATATGTCTGTTGAATGGGCTTGTTTTCATTGGAACTGTCACTGCTCATTCTGTGCCATCCCTGAATCCCTGCTAAGGGCAGATTAGGAATTGAGGCTTGATCCTTGGGTTCTGGGACCCGACTTCCCAGAGGAAAAATGATACAAAATAGCAGCGGAGTGTGGAATATGCCTCTTTGGAGAAACACAGATGAATTCTTTGTGCAATAAGGTAATTGCAACTACTGTGTATAATTATAATGTAAAACATGTATTATATTGTTATATAGCAGTAAATATTCACCCCTTTAGTTCTTTTCTTTCTGTATATTTGATTAATTTATTTATCAACTATTCTTTAGACTCTTTAGGATATTAACAAAAAGTATGTGGCATCTGAAGGCCGAGAAGGCCCAGAACTCTAGTCTTTGACCAGTGAGTAATTCTACTGAGGGAATTCCATGTTAGTATGTACATTTTATTCCTGGGCACTCTATATCTACAGAAATCTAGATAGTCTGGGAAACCATTCCCTGCAAATATATATTGCTTACATAAGCATATATAAACCTGGGAATCTGATAAGCAGTAATTGTACCAGCAAATTGTTCCAGCAAAAGGGAAGAGAAATTATGTGAGGAGGAGGAGAAGAAAGATTCACTGTAGTATATTATCTCATTAGTCCTCTTAGCTATAAATAATCATGCCATCACTGTTAAATCACATAAATGAACAATGTATAGAAATGACATCAAAAGATGATTATTTTGGCCAAGAGGTTGTCTTTGTTCAGAAATCCCATATAATGACACCAATCTGGGGACTTAGTTGGGGAATGGATTTGCTGCATCCCTCCAGGTACAGTGAAGAGATACAGAGCCAGCTTTTTGTCATCATCATCATCACATCAAAAGGTGGTAATGAATGTATTCTTTCTTCCTTCAGTATGGTGCTGTAGTAATTGCTGATTGATAATCTTTGATTAAATAATTCCAATTCAGCCTGTTATTTGACAGTCTTGAGTTGTAATTAATTTAGGCAAGAATATAGTTGATTCATATATTCAAAGTCCAGAAGAGGCAGCAGTCTATATGTTATGAGTAGTCCTGAACCAAATCCTTGCATCCAGACACTGAACTTCAGGGGATTTCAGAATCTGAACCTGGATCCAAATTTCATAATTGACTTTCTATAACAGCATTTCCTCTAAGTTGCGCGGCAACACAGCTTCACAGGTGATTAATCAGCTCTGCTCAGTCAGAGGCTCAGGGCTCCAGGCACAGAGCTGACTGACTGGGTGGGGCTGAATAATCATCTGTGAAGCTGTGCTGCCCCACAGCTTAGAGGGAACACTGCTCTATAATGGGCCAAACCAAAACCACAAATATGAAAAATGGTAGGAAAGAGGAAGGTTTGAAACCAATATCCAGATCAGCATTGTTTGGCTTACTCTCATCTCAGAATCATGTTTTGAATCACTTGTCACTCTTTCAATGTCTCCATTAATTAAATGATGTTAGTGTCTCTCAGTGGGAGCTGAAATTGTGCAGATATTTCATTGGACTGGATCACTTGCTAGTAAGTAAATTAAGACACAGAAAAGACATTCTCGCTCCTGCAGTCAATAGCGTCTGGGAGAATTTCAGTGCTGTAAGGTAAATTATACTTTTTGTTAATATAACAGCAGCTAACGCACTTTTAAATCTCCCCTATAGAATTTACCTTTCAGCAATGCAGGCAGTTTCAGATTTCACATGCATTCTAGTGGTGAGACATATTTCGTATGGTCCTATCTTGTCAGACTGTCGTGTCCACAGTTCGCTATGTGATTATTATATTTAATTATGTATTAGACACATTTTAATTTTGGAAATCTTTTACTCTTTCTGCATAAAACTGATTAGAATATAATATATTGTCAATTTTTTTAACTCTCCTTATGCCCAGGGCAGAAGCTCTTATTTAATGTATCCTTATTTAATGCTGCCTCAGTTCTTTGACCCAAATCATGGCTGTCCCTGTTTGTGTGTGCAAGTGGAGGATAAAGAAGGTAAGGAGCATATGTGTGCCTTTGTTCTCCCCTCAGCTGTACTTATCTGCAAGCCAGGAAGCAACAGATATTGATGTTGTGTGGCAGCAGAGTCCTCTCAGTGCTGCTGCGAGCATGCCACCCACAAAAGGAGCATGTCTGAATACACTTGGGGTGTGGCAGTGATCCTATTGCGTTCCCCTCTTTCTTCCACATACACCAGCCAGCAATGTGAGAGCTGTGTTGAGGGAGTTCATGACAGGTCTAGCAATTGATGTAACTGAGCAAATTCTCTATGATATCCAAAAAGGTTTTGCAGCCATAACAACTCCTATCACCCTGGTGTAGCCTGAAGACCACTCCCCACTATCCTCTGGCCCTCTATTTTACATATAAAGAATAAAGGGTGAAATCTTGACCCCATTGAAGACAATGGGAGCTTTGCATTTGCTTTCCATAGAGTGAAGATTTCACCCAAAGCATTTTTAAGTCTTTGTAATAGGGTACTTCACAGAATAGCATTTTAAAGATGCTGTGGTTCATCTTTCATCATGGTGTTAGAGTGTAGGAGCTAGGGTACTAACTATACTTTCTCTTGTGTTGTCAACCTCAAGCTAAAGTAGGAAATGCAGGCATTTCCTGAGTTGACCTAGAGGAAATTTATCTACAGGGTGAAGATAAATATTTGATGTCCTTTTATAGATTTAAAAATAAATTCTTTTTGACACAGTTATTTTTCCATTTTATTTAATTGTAATGCAGTGATCACTGTGTGCATGTTTTTGTCTAGGAGAAGAGAAAAGAGCTCCTCAGCTGATCTCGGGAATGGAGGGGCTATCTTAGGAGATTGAAAGAGCTTTTCTCATTTAGACTTGCCAAAAAAGACTTGAAGGAAGATGTGCTTGATCTCTAAAAATGTGTTAGGGAAGTAAACACCAGGGAGGATGAAGAGCTATTTAAGCTAAAGGACCATGCTGGAAGAACAACCAATGGATATAAACTGACCATGAATACATTCAGGTTGGACATTAGAAGGAGGTTTTTGACCATCGGAGGTAGGGTTCTGGAACAGCCTCCCTACAGGAGTTGTGAGGGCAAATTAGTTTCGAGAGAGCTGGAAAAAATTGTGTGCCTGATTGTATGATGGGGTTCCTGGTGATGGTAGGGGACTAGGTTCAACAATCTTGGGGCTCACTTCTGCTTTATGTCATATGTTTCTAAGTCTCATGCTTCAGGGTTTCGGCCAGCTACTGGGATAGACAAAACAAATATATTTTTCCTCACTGTTTTCTGGGAGGCTTTTAATCTCCTTCCTCTGAAGGATTGGGACAGCCATGGCTGAAAATGGGACATTGCGTGGTGCAAGCCAGGGCTCTGAGGTGACACCAAGCAGTCTTTCTTTCACCAGCACTTAACTTTTGCCCACCTTGCCATGTACTATGCACATTTACCAAGCAAATCTAGATTTCAGTTAGAAGAGGTTGAAACAGTGTACAAGCACACACTGTTACCTGACTCCCAGCCTCTAAGTAGGAGAAAAATTATGGCTCTATGCCCAAAACCGGCAATCCACCCATCCATCCATGAAACTAAAACACAAGACGCGATCACGGAACAACTTGACCTAGCAATCTTTTGATTGTAGCTGATAGAATCCCTTTATGATACAACCCTGTGCCTTATTTCCCTCTTGAAACTTTTGACAAGAATCCCTTCCCACACCAGTCTCCTCCTCCTTCTGCATCGATAGCCATATAGGACCAAAAGAAATACATGGTCAAGCAGATTCTGTACTCTTGCTGAGCCTGAGGAAGCCGCCAGTAATGAATGACTGGGAGCGATCTGGCCCAGAGGAGCAGTTGTGAGAACCTGTGGAACACATCCATGTTCCAGACTGCCTGGAGTAAAATAAATTGTTTTGCACTGATCCTGCCCTGAGAAACCTGGCCAAATGGCTTTTGGAAGGTAGCTCCAAAAGAAGGAGAATGCTGTTGGGGAGAATCCAACTAGGACCAAGCTGTTGGTCTGCTCTCTGACTAACTGCACTGAGTCCAGATGCACTGCCTTGGAACTGACATAGTAGTTACAGCACCTGATTGGCTGCTGGTTTAGCAGCCCCTCTTATAAGCTTAACACCCACAACAGATCAGTAACTGCTCAACACATACCATGCATTGGCACTTGCCCTGCTCTTGCTTCCAGTTGCTGCGCTTGCCTTGATGCAGTCTGCTTCAAGTCCTTGTTCCTGCTCTGTTTCTGGCCTGCTTTGGCTTTGATTCCAAATCTGCTCCGGTTCCACCTATTCTCTCGGGGGATCTGACTTCAATCCTTGGCTCCAGCTTTGGGATTCAGCTTCTGTCCTTCAAACACAGACCCTGAACTCTTTCCTGGACCTTTGCCCCATGGATCCTAACTAGCATGCTGAAACTCTGATTTTAGTCCCTAGGTCTGAGTACTCATTGCTCAGTTTACCACATCAACATACAAGGGGTTAGGAAGAATCATGGCCATCTGGAGGTGGGGGGGGGCGGCACTGGACCCAGGGCAACCTCCCCGCCCAAGCCCTGCCATGTTTTCCCTCTTGCTGTCTCTTTTCCACCTCCTCCATTCTCCCGATCCAACCCTTCCCCACCCTTGTCCCAGCTCCAACCCTTCCCGCTCTCACAGCACATTTTCCCCAAGTCTCCAAATCAGCTTTTTGGCAGTATTTCCATGCAAGATGGGTCTGCCCTCTTCATGTAGTGATTCCAAATGTTGAAGGCTTGTGAATTGGATCCATGGTCTGTATTTGGGTAAATTTAGTGCAATAAACAAAGCACATTCTGGACAATTAAAAATTTGGGTTTACTAGCCTTATGACAGCTCAAGTGGTGTGTATATTTAAATGTTAAATACAGGAGATGGTGGAGATGCGTTAAGGAATCATGGTTGTCTTTGTGTGACTACAGTGTCACTTCAATTCTCACTAACTACAGTGAGAATTTTGCCTCACTGAATACTTGAAAGTTTACGTCTTGCATTTCTTCCCAGTCTTGTAAAGCTGAGATGTTTATTTTTCATTCAGTTTCAATACGGGGCATAAGCTTTATCCACAGATCATTCCCAGAAACCTGTTTGTTAGCAGCTGTAGGTTATACTGTGTCTTGGATTGAGTAGATGGGGGGAGGAACTGGAAAAAGAAAACAAACAAAAATTCTAACCCAAACCTAACTTAATAAAAATTACAGGAATTGGTGTTGCATATAATTGCTTCCTCTGTGGCTCCTGTGTGATGTTTGTTCAATTTGCCAGTCCAAACAAGATTTTGCTCCTCACTGCCCTGTAGATCTGTATGGGTCTGGAGTAAAATAAATTGTTTTTATTTTTTTCTATTTCATACATCATACAAACCCAGTGATGTCTAAGCCAGAGTGGAGAGGGTTTTATGGGAAATAGGTATGTAGGCATGTAATAACTATTGATTGTTGCTCTTCCTGCAGGACCAAAAATAAGTAAAGAACTTTTGGTTTGGTTCATTTTGAATCTCTGTTAAAACAGAATGACCTTGTGTGATGAGCCAGCAAAATATGTAAATAGAAGTGCCTGGCAAATCTCTATACACAGTGGATGAGAGCAGATAGGAAGAAAGGGCCTATTAGGTCACCTAATAAAACTGATGGGCTGCCCAGGTTTCAACTTTTAGGGTACATCTAAACTATACCCCTCAGACAGCAGAGGGTTGTAAATTAGAAGTATCGAAAGTGCAAATGAAGCCGAGATTTAAATATCCTGTGCTTCATTTGCATAATGGCAGCCGCTGCTTTTTCCCCTAAACGGGGTTTTTCGAAAAAAAGTGGCAGTTTAGATGGGGCATTTTCAGCAGAAATGCCCCGTTTTGAAAGATCCTGTACTCCTCAAAAAATGAGTAGTCTAAACTGCCGGTTTTTGTTTTTATTCCTGAAAAGTCCCGTTTTGAAAAAAAGCAGCAACTACCATTAGGCAAATGAACCACGGGATATTTAAATCCTAGCTTCATTAGCACTTTTGATGTGTCTAATTTACAGCTCTCTGCCGACAGAGGAGTGTAGTTTAGACACACCCCTAGAGACAGAAAGGGCGGGTGGAAGATCTTCAGTTCTTGAATTTGCTCTTTCTTGTGAACTATTTTTCATGTATTGGTAGTAGGAATTAAAATCAAAACCTGAATCCAGTCTTGTCAGAGGTGGATTAGGACAAAATTGGGTCCCGATTCACTCCTACCAAAGGCCCTACACACAAGTCAAAGTTGTTTGTGATGCTCCTGACTCTGCTCCCAATGCCTCTGGCGCACCCCAGCTTACTGTGGAGGTGACCCCTCACCCGATAGATCCTGCTTTAATTCAGCCTCTCTCATGCAAACTTTGTAACTGTAGCCAGCAGTCTCTTGTTTAACTGTTAATCAAGTCAGGTTATAAAGAGCTAAAGAGCACTGCAAAGTCTGCCTGATGAACTGCTTCAGAAGAAATGCCCCTGGTTTTCATTACAACCAGTCCCTTCTCTCTTCTACAAGGAGGGACACCATAGTAACAGTTCCTATCTGTGCTGGGCCAAGTCATCTTTGTGTTGTAAATTCAGATATTGGATACTAAACATTTGCTACAATAAAGATACAGTTTCCTTTTAATAGTTGTTGCCTCATTCTGGTAGCTCCCCAAAGTCAGAAGAGATTCTGTGGATTTCTGATTCACAGTCACTAAGCAAAGACCCCCAAACTTTTGGCCCTTGAGCTAATCATCATCCTTTGTGTCAGGCACTTGGATGTACCTCATAGAAAGAATGTTTTTTCTAGGTCTGAGGAGTTATATGGTACATTGTTTCTTTATTTCTGTTAGATCGTCATATAGAATTAGAAACAGCGAGCAGTCCTGTGGCACCTTAGGGTATGTCTACACAGCAAAGTTATTTCGAAATAACAGCCCTTATTCTGAAATAACTTTCCTAGCGTCTACACAGCCAAACTGTTATTTTGAAATAAATTCGAAATAGCAGAGGGCTTATTTTGAATTTGGTAAACTTCATTCTATGAGGAATAATGCCAAATTCGAAATAGCTATTCCGAAATAAGTGCTGTGTAGACACTTATTTCGAAATAGGGGGCCTCCAGCCTTCCCAGGGAGCCCTGGTGGCCACTCCAGCCTCAACCAAGAACACTCCTCTCCCTCCCTCACTCCCCAGAGCCCTTAAAGGGGTAGACTCTGGCCACAGTGCCTGTGCTAGCTCCAAGCCTGCCAGCCCAGAGCCAGCAGTCACTGCCCCTGACCCAGTGGCCCCAAAACATGAGCCAGCAAGCCACTGGCAGCCAGCCCTCCACCGCTCTCCAGGTGCACTCTGCCAGCAACCAAGACCCTGTAAGGGGCTGGAAAAGGTGGGTGCCTTCCTGGTCCAGGGTGGAGATCGTGGACCTTATTCAGGTTTGGGGGAGATGTCCCCAACGTCCATGATCTCCGCATTAGATGGGGGAACGTGGCCGTCTATGGCAGGATAGCTGCCAGCCTGGCCACCAAAGGCCACATGTAAACCCAGGAGCAGGTTCGCATGACAATCAAGTTGGTCCAGCGAGCCCCCCCAGTCTTGAGCCCTGAGTTTCCCCTTCCCCTTCTTCCCCTTGCTTCCCCCTTCCAGCTCCCTCCTCCCAGGTTTCCCTCTGCCCTCTCCTACCCTCTCTCCTCCCCTCTCCCACCTCCTTTCCCCAGTCTCACCAGAGTTTCATCCCCCCCACACACACAGTTTTGTTAAATAAAGAGAGTTTGAGTTCATGAAAATACATGTATTTTATTTTACATCAGGAAGGAGGTTGGGGGGGGGGGAGTCGAAGGACGTGAGGGAGGAATGAGGCACAAGCCCCCAGTGGGGCAGACCAGGGAGAATGTTAGTGAGCCTCAGGGTGGAAGCTCTCCTGCAGGGCCTCCTGGATACTGACAGTCCCCCGATGGACCTCCTGGATGGCAGCTTGCATAAAGTACAGCAAGGCTCACAGCAACGCGTCCAAGAGAAGCACCAGAGTGCCCAGGGGCAGCTCTGGCTCCATGTTGCAGAGTGCTGTGGTGTCCTGAGTGAGGGCAACCAGAGCACATAGAGACAAAATGCTTTGCTGTCCCTCATTGAGTTAGACAAGCAAACACGGAAAGGTGAGAACCGGCTGTCCGGGGGGGTCCCTTTAAGCACAGGCCTCAGAAAGCCCCAGGCAGCAGCCACACAAAGTAAATCCTGACCTGATGCCCTGCCAGACCTGGTTCTGGCCGGCCTTAAATGTCATTCAGCATCCACTCAGTGTGGACGTGCTATTTCGAAATAGCAAAGCACTATTTCGAAATGCATTTTGTATAGACGTGTTATTTCAAAATGAGCTATTTCGAATGAACTATTTCAAAATAGCTTATTTAGAAATAACGCTGTAGTATAGACATACCCATAGAGACTAACAAAATAAAAGAATAGTATCATGAGCTTTTGTGGGCAAAACCCACTTCTTCAGATGAGATGATCTTGAGTGGAAGAAAGGAGGAACCATCAGTAAAACCCACTTCATCAGAGTTGGAATGGAAATCACAGAATCCAGGGTGTATATAACAGCAAAAACAGTTAGCTGTCAATTGTAGGACCTGTTAATGAAGCTGATTAAGTCAAGCAGGATGTGTCCCATTCATAGCATTTGATGTGGAAATGTGAATATCAAAGGCGGGGTGAAATTGAATTTTAGTGCATTAACCAGTTAGTATCTTTATTCAAGCCCAAGTTGATAGTGTGAGACCTGTAAATGAACTCCAGTTCAGCTGTTTCCCTCTGTAATTTGATGATAAAATTCCTTTGTAGAAGAATGGCTACTTTTAAATCCATTATTGACTTTCTAGGGAGGTTAAAATGTTCCCCATATGTTAATTATGTTTATGCATGTTACCATTCTTGATGTCTGATTTGTGTCCATTAATCCTTCGTTGCAGAGACTATTCGGTTTAGCCAGTATATATGGCAGAGGGGCATTGCTGGCACTTGATGGCATATATCACATTTGAAAATGTGCTGCTGTATAAACCCCTGATGCAGCCTATGAGGATAGGTCTGTGATGGTGTCACTTGTATAGCTATGTGGACAAAATTAGGTTCATCCAATTTCTTTGGAAAAGTTGTTTTGCTGCATCGAGAATTTTCATACATTTTACTGGGAATCTGGGACATTTTGGGGACATGAAATTCCCAACTTTTTACAATACTTAATTGATGGAAGCTTTGAAAAAGCTGAGCCGAGCTATAGTGTTCTTGACATGATGAGTTTGAACTGCTATTTGAATCCAGACTGAGACCATGTATTTCCAGGAAAAGGAAGAAGTTCAGATTCAGTATTTGGGATTGGGTTCATCAATACTTTTTGCAGATCATTTATTAACCAGAATATAAGTTCAGTGTATGACCATAAGGAACATGGTAGCAAAACAACTTGTACTGTCAGACCTTACCCATAATGTGCTCTATCCGTTTCCCATTAACAATGCCCACATTATTTAATTTGAAACATTTTTGGTCAAAGAATGGCCTTTTAAAGAAAGATACATTTTTGGCAGACATTTTCCTGCTTTTTACATTTTATGATTTTTGAAAATAAATTACAATAGTAAAAAATGTTTTTTACCTGTCCCTCTTTTTTTGGTCACAAAATTAGATGACAGAGAGGGAAGGAGGGAGACAAAAAACAAATTAGAGAAAGGAAGAGGGAAAATATGAATAAATTTCATTTTTTATCAAAAATTTTGAAAACCTTCACAAATTTCAATAAAACAATGTTTTTCAAACAAAATTCATAAAATATTCTTATTGTTCAATAAGCTCTGTTTTTGCTCATTTTGAAGATGTAAATGGAAGTCCAAACAGCACCTACTGAAGGAACAATTTCAGGTTATATGATGTACATGACTTCAGCAAGCTGATCAGATGCGTATTTTTCCTGTTTCTAAGGAACAGAGACAATAAGTGTGAAATGAAACATAACAGGGAGGCACAGGAGTGCAGATCTGAAGGTGGAATTTGCATTGGCTGCACTTCAGACAGATGGTGAAAAACTTAAAACTACTCTCGGGTCCTGAGATCTTTAGTCCCCTCAGGTTAGTAAACATATCATAAAAAAACTAGAGAACCTAATTCTTCAGAGAATCTAATGATTCATACTCCCTAAAAACCAGGAGCTAGGGGGAAACTGCCTGAGTTTCACTGTGTTCTTGAATGCACTGGGATGTTTGTTTAGTGCAGTGGATTTGATAATCATCAGATAATCAACCACATGCTAGATAGAGTAAAAATCCTCCTAGTATGTAATATAATCGTCCTCAGGCTCACCTCAGCTACAGGATGGAATACCTTTTTGATTGTTCTCATCTGGCCACACAGTGGCCACTACTGTTCTTTGATTTGAAGCTACAGAAAGACAGCAGAGTGCTTATAGCAGCTGCTGATTTCAATGGCATTTGTGGGTCGTTTCCACTTGTCAGGATTAGTCCATATGTTTCTACTCCTGGTGTTGTGAACGCAACTGAATAGTTTTATTTCTCTGTTTATAAAGTTGCATGTGTGGACACAAACATGCACATGCCGCCCTGTGTACTGAAGAGGTCAACTACCGGGATGAGAAGAGAGTTCAGTCTTCATTGCTGATTTACTCCATGGTATCTCCACTGAGATTGCATACAAAGAAGCCAGTTAATGATTGCCTTCGTGGTGATGATTTCTGTGATGTGGGCTCTTGGCCAGCACGAACTAGAATGATTCATAAAAGTCGTCTCAAACAAGCCACAGAATGGCCATCAGATCGTAAAATCTCAGCTGGGACTGGATTTGAACCTACCACCAAAAGGTGATATGGATCTGTTACTATCCCACTGCCAATTTTCAGAGCCAACATATAACGTTTATGTGCACTGCACATGTATGTGTGTATGTATTTTGAAACTTGAATTTTCTTTCAGTGAATCCATCATTCAAAACCAAATGACAAAAAAAAATCATCCAGGTGACAGCCTCCACCCCCAATTCTCACACAGATAGAGAAAAGTATTCAGGACTTTAAAATATATGTAAACGTCAGTTCCTCCCAAATCACTCATTACTCAGTTAACAGCATGGAGGATTGATTGAGAGAATGATTGTTGCTGTAGTATGATGATTTCATAAGAGAAAATCTGATAGATTTGACATGCTTCATAAAATATGCAAAATGGTTATTCTTTGGCAAATTGCAACATTTACTTGCATGCTCTGCAGCTATTCTGTGCTTTGGCATGTGGTTTTCACTTTGCCAGCAACGCCTCCCAACGCACACGTAGTATGTCCCTTACTGAGGAGACCATTGTGACACTTCCTACCCCCATCTTGAAAAGCTGATCTATAGGAAGCCAACCCTTTTTCCCAGTTGCCAAAACTTTCTCTGCCCACATCTTTGCCCTTCTATCTGACTATTATTTGTTCATTGCTTGGTGCTGACAATGTGTTTGATGCCGTATAAGACACAAAGTACAGGCTGTCTCAGCCCAAAGAAGTTTGCATTCTACAAGGCAGATGGATGAGGAAACACTTATGATGCTCCCACCTCCAGTAAGAAGCTCTCGTCTCCCTGTTTTTCTTCCTAGAAATCACAAGCATCTTTTTGCTGTGATTTTCCGTTTATTTAGGGGGAAGATTTTCAAAAGGGATTTGGCCTGCTAAACCCTTTAGGTCTTTCTAAAAATCCCACCCTAAGAGTTGGCAGGGTACTTGTCCTTGTTTGAAAGCCAGAGGATGAGGCCCTCCAAGTCCAGATAGTGGTGAGTACCCTGACCCTACCCTGCTATGTCCTGCCGTACCAGACAGGATGACAGGATTCTGCCTAGCACACAGAAATGCAGGGCTAGCCCTGGTGTATGTACTATACAACGAAAAAAATTCCTGTAGTCTGTGATTATAATTCAGATAAATTCCCCAGCACTCTCTGCAGTGAATCTCTTGTAGTGTCACAGAGCAGAATGTAAAATGTCTGAGAATGGTTCTTCAAAACAACAGCAGTGCCACAGTGCAATCAGGCACTAAATGTGTAAAAACAAGAGCAAAGAAACAAAACTGGGACCAAGCATTTGAAACCAGGGACAGTGTCATGAAAACCCAGCCAGTGGTGTGTTTCTACTATGAAAGGAAAGGGGGGGGTGATAGTTACTTATGAATCAGTACAACTGTGCTTTGTTCTGCATGAGTGTTTTAATAGAGCGAGTGTAATATAAGGATCAGGTGGGCTCGTGGGAATGGAACAAAAGGTTTAGTAAAATTAAAGCAAAATAATTATAGCTCTAGGTGCAGAGTGAACATACTCCAGCAGTTGATAGCAGGTACCTGCTCAGAAGGGAGGAGGGGGACAAGACTGGAAGGTTGTTTTGTGTGTGTGCGTGTGTACAAAGGCTTTTAGTAAGTGTCAGTTGTGAGCATCTTTTAATGTAATTAATGCACCCACACAAAAATTTGTTAAAATGAAATTTTAAGGAATTGTCTCAAATGAATTAATTAACAACAAAAAACACTGCGGAACATTGTGTCTGTTTTATTAAATAAAGGAAGAAAGACTAACAGGAGGGGATCCAGCGATATGGCATTTTAAGATGTTCTTGCTGTAAAAACTTAAGCTGGAATAGACAGGCTGCCAGAAACCAAATAGAAAGAAAGATCCAAACATGGGAGCAGATCTTCCCTCAGCCTGTGCAGGATGCAGGGAGGCTTTGAGTAGCATATCAGGTATTGGAAAATCCCCTGCAAAGGGAACAAATTCATCTGCATCCTGCAAAGATCTTTGCAGAACAGTGTTTGCTCATCATATTCTTCTTGAATTGGTCCATAGGAGCAAAAGTGTTTGCATGATGGGCCTCCTTACAGCAGGTTGTGTACCTTTCATGTCTTCCCTTAATTTCAAAACATGCAGAATCCACACCATTTTGAGAGAGAAAATCTAAGGCTATGTCTACACTGCAGGCTTGTTGCACAAGAAGCCTTTTGTGCAAGAGTTTTTGCGCAAAAACTTCTTGCGCAAGAGCACGTCCACGCCTCAAAGCGCATTGCAAAAGCGATGTGCTTTTGCGCAAGAGAGCGTCCACATTTCATGGATGCTATTGCATAAAAAAGCTTTGATGGCCATTCACAGAATGGCCATCAGAGCACTTGTGCTTTATCCCATAGGGGTTTCTTGCACATGAAACCCCTATGGAGCATCCACTTTTGCCTTCTTGCGCAATAGCTGTAGAGCAAAAGGGAGTTATGCCTCGTAGAAGGAGGTTTACCTGCACCGGCAAAAGCCCTCTGTTCTGCTGATTTACTGCTGATTTACTTTCGCAAAAGTGCATTTGAGGTGTGAAAGCGCCACAGGTTTTTGCGCAAAAACCTTGCAGTATAGAAGTAGCCTAACAGTAAAATACGTAGCTCACCTGGTTTCATGTGTGACAGATTTGCTTGTATGACCTGGATCTGTGAATTCTTTTTGAAATTTCCAGACAAAAGTCCTGGTTAAATGCAGTCTACTCAAAAACTGAGCTTTGGCATTGTTTATCTCTCAGTGACTCCCAAACAAACATGCTCGCTTTTCACATAAAGGGATGCTCTCTCTAACTGCCAGTGCCACCAACTCATGTTGGCATCTGGAAATGTCAAACTGTGTTTTTGCCTGCTGATGTGTCATCACCAAGAAACCTAGGCCAACAAAGTATAGTGCAAGAGCAATTGAGGTGTACACCTGTAATAAGACATGTTGCTCAAGAAGGAATGAACCCAGCATGATAACAATCTGGTTTAGATAGAGGACTAAGTCTGTGTGTAGGATCTGATGGAGCGATTCCACCACACACTCAGGCAGGATACAGAATCTTTACGGGGAAAGTTACGTGGAGACTTCTACAGTGCTGTGCTGCAGTAGCAGGGATAGAGTTGAGTGTGGATGCTAAGAGGCTTTAGGGAGAGAATTCCATCATCCCCTTCCTTTACCCCCTCCTCCAGCTTCCCTTTAATCCAGACTTGCTCAGGGTAAGAGGATTTTGCTCATAGACCCTACAGTTTTGTACCCATAGTACAATGAAAAAACAGCTCTCACTTGAAGCATAGCAAATATCATAGGTTGTAGTCTCTGCCAGAATGTGGAGGCTGAGATCATACTGAAGCTTTGTGAGCTCCATTTGGTGCCTTTTACTTCCGTCTTGTTTCGCTCTCTGCAGGGGATGTAAAACTAGATTTGTCCTGTTTCCACAGCAGGGTTTTGGTTTATTTTGTTTTTCCACAGCATTTCATTCCGTGGCCCGTCTCCAGAGGAGAGCGTACTGCAGAGAGGGATTTGAATGTCAGCTAGAAAATATCTTGTGTATGATACATCCTTCCTTGTTATAAATTATGGTAGCTGGAGAACTATGGTACATTTTCAGTGCATTAATACAATAGCTAAATCATCATGGTGAATATGTATCCCTTAACATAAAGAAAAACCACATCACATAGATTTCCTGATAGATTGGTTAGTGGTGTAAGCTTCAACATTGAAACTCCCTGGCTATGTAATAGAGCCAAATCCTCACACCTATGTAGCTCCTCATACCTCTGTGAAAGGTAATTGAAACCCATTGAATTTACTGTAATAGTTTTCCAGATGAGTCCTTAAAACTGAGGTCCTATTAGCTCGATGTCATCATATAAAAGAGATCGGGGTAATTTGGGAGGAAGAGGAGTCTACTTTGGTATATTCAGCCACAACTTTTCCCTTCCCCACTGTAGTGCACTATGCTGTATTCTATTTATCTTTCTGCTTGATGATTTTTACCACAGAGGTGATTGTGTCTCTAGTAGTGTATGTATAGCACTTTGGGCTCTTTCAGAATGGAAAGCCCTGTTTAAGTATAATGTACTGTTTTACGGTTCCCACAGCCCAGATGGCACAAGAGTACACAGCAAAGACTATCCGGTTGTTCAGTGCACTAGTCTTACAGATAAACATACTGAAGTCCCATCTCGCTCCCTCCCAAGAGCTGGAATTCATGGGTAAAACACTGGACTGTGTCCAAGCACAAGTCAGACTCTCACTTCATCAGCATTTTCAATCCCTAGCCATACTGGCCCATCGACAGTACTAGTTGGTCATCGACAGCCCCACGATCTCAGCCAGACAATACCTGCAGTTGTTCAGCCACGTGTCAGCTACAACATACGTGGTCCTGTATGCCCGATTACACATGTGATGTTTTCAGGCATGGCTTCGCACATGTTTTCGACCACACAAGCACCATCTGCACAAAATTCTGAGCCACCCCCTTTCCTCCCCAAGAGGGTAAAAGAATCCTTCAGTGGTGGTTGCAGGCTGACAGCCTTTGCAAGGGAGTACCATTCCAACAAGCTCCTCCCTCTATGAGCATGACCCCAGACACTTTGCTAGAATATTGGGGCACACACGAGTGAGTACAATATTCAGGAAAGATGGTCTCCACCAGAGTCAGAACTTCATACCACTATCGTAGAGCTATAGGTGGTCATATGAGCCTGTGAATATTTCCCTCCCCTGATTCTCAAAATGTCAGTGCGAATACTCACAGTCAACATGGTGTGCATGTTTTATATAAACTTCCAAGGTGGAGCCAGCTCCTACCATCTTGCAAAGAAACCACAGCATTGTGGCACTGGTGCATCCACCATCACATGGTCTGTCTCCCAGGGAAGCAAAATGTAATGGCAGACTACCTGACCCGAGTCTTTCATCAGAAATACGAATGGGAAATCCAACCTCAAGTCCTGCATTCCATGTTTCAGAAGTGGGGTTTTCCAGACATAGACTTGTTCGCCACATTTCACAATGCAAAATGCCCCAAGTACTGTTCCAGAGTGTGCCTGGGCAAGATCTCGATGGGAGATGCTCTGTTGTTCAACTGGGCAAACAAAGTAGCCTATGCTTTTCTGCCTCTACTACTTCTCAACAAAGTCATAGAGGGAATAAAACAGGACAAGCCCAGGGTCATGTTGATAGCGCCGGCATAGTCCAGGAAGACCTGGTTTCCTTACCTGTCTCAGATGTCCGTTGCTCTCCTGATTCTTCTCCCACACTTCGTGAAACTCCTTTCACAAGACAAGGGTCAGATCTTCCACTCAGACCTTCAAAAGCTCCACCTCCAGGCTTGGCTCGTCCAGGGCTGACAATGCCTAACCTCACCTATTTAGAAGAGGTAGGGTATGTCTACACTACCCCGCTAGTTCGAACTAGCAGGGGTAATGTAGTCATCTGCAGTTGCAAATGAAGCCCGGGATTTGAATTTCCCGGGCTTCATTTGCATGAAGCCGGCTGGCGCCATTTTTAAATGCCGGCTAGTTCGAACCCCGTGCCGCACGGCTACACGCGGCATGGAGTAGCTAGTTCGGATTAGGCTTCCTAATCTGAACTAGCTGTACTCCTCGTGGAAGCCTAATCCGAACTAGCTATTCCGTGCCACGTGTAGCCGCGCGGCACGGGGTTCGAACTAGCCGGCATTTAAAAATGGCGCCAGCCGGCTTCATGCAAATGAAGCCCGGGAAATTCAAATCCCGGGCTTCATTTGCAACTGCAGATGACTACATTACCCCCGCTAGTTCGAACTAGCGGGGTAGTGTAGACATACCCGTATGTAACTTAATCATGAGCAGTCATACAGAGAGCACCAGAAAAACTTAACGCTCAGATTGGCCATGTTTCATCATTTGGGCCATTTAGTTTAATTGCACATATTTTAACACAAAAATTAAATATTTTTAAAAAAATCATAAAATGTTATTGTAATGGAATTTTCTCATAGAACCCTTATTTTCACTTCGTGGAACCCTGGGGTTCTGTAGAACATCATTTGGGTAACACTGGTCTAGACTACAGGGTTTTGTGGACAAAAATGGACTTTTGTTGACAAAATTATACCTGCGTCTACACTACTGCCGAGTTCTGTCGACAGTAAGTCGACAGAACTCGGCAGTTTTGTCGATGGCGGTAAACCTCATTCTATGAGGAATAACACCTTTTGTCGACAGAGTTCTGTTGACAAAAGGCGTTATTGCATCCACACTATGCTTTTTCAAAAGAGTGTCTAGACTCTCTGTTGAAAAAGCGTTTTGCTTTGTCTACAGAACTGGCTGTAGTCTAGACACTCTTTGTCGACAGAGGCTTTGTCGACGGTATCTGTCGACAGAGCCTCTGTTGACAAAAGCGTGTAGTCTTACCCTAAAGAACAAGTGATTTCCCTAAAGGACAAGTGATTTCAAACAAAGACTCTCCAAGTGGATATAAATTGCATCAGAACGTGTGTTGTGATCAATAAAGTATCACCTCCAAATCAAGTATGGGCTCACTCCACCAGAGCGGTAGCTACCGCCACAGCTTTCCTGTACAATGTTCCTATCACTAACATTTGTAGGGCCACAACATGAGCCTCAAAACACGCCTTTGCAAAACATTATGTAATAGGTATGCCTCTCAGTGCACTAAGTTTGGGATGGTGATCCCATCCGCCTCTCACAATTCAAATCCGAAGCCCCTCCTTCCATATTCTCAGGGCACTGCTCCGTAGTCAGCTACAGTGGAGCACCCACAGGGACACTCCTCGAAGAAAAAAAAATGGGTTACTCACCCCATGCAGTAATTGGTGTTCTTCAAGATGGGTGTCCCTGTGGGCACTTTACAGTCCTCCCTCCTCCCCTCTGCTTCAACGTTGTAACATCTCTCCATGGTAGAGAAAGAATTGAGGAGCAGTTGATGGCACGCACACTGAAATGGTTGCTATGGCACGAGCAGCACAGTGCATGCACTCCGGTGCCTGGGGTATTGCTGCTAAAAAGTTCTGATTATAAGCGCAGAGACGCCAAGACACCTACAATGGAGTACCCATAGGGACACCCATCTCAAAGAACACCAGTTACTGCACAAGATGAGTAACCTCTTTTTTATCAGGACCCAGTGGTGAGTACTTAGGTATACTGGCAATGAATTTTCAGAATGATTAAAAGTTTTCGAGTGCAAGACTCCATGAAACCCATAGTCCAACGGACCAGAGAGAATCCAGACAGCCAAGGAAAAACATGACTAAGTCAAGCCAAAACTAAAATGGGAGGTTATTATGAAAGATTATCTGTTTCCCTGTTTATTTTCTCTTATTTATCTGCACAGTAGTGTTTCAGGCTATGCCTTTGGCCAAATTCCCTCAAACCCATATGCAAAGGGCATGTGCCACTACGTTCCTCAAGCTGCAGTACCAAACCTTGTGAATGAAACATGGTGAAAGGCGAAAGGAGATTAATTCTCTGGTACAAATATATTTGGGGCAGTTGGCTGTTAGCTTGCAAAAGGAATCCATATCTTCAGAGAGTAGATTCCATATTTTTGAATTCCAGCTTTTCATTCATTCGTTCATTCAATCAATCAATCAATTCATTAATTAAGAATACTGTCTAGTGGTTACAACAGAGCTGTGAATCCAGAGAGTGCTAAAACATCAGGGAGTTGTCCCTGTCTGTAAAATGGGTAAAATAATACTTACTCAACTTAAATAAATGCTGAGAGAGTCTCTGGCAAAAGGTATCCCTAAGAACAAAATTATCTTGAAAGTATAACCATCAGGCCCCTAACCTAATCTCATGTATTCACTTTTTTTGCAGATGTGTGCAGCCAGTCTAAAATATAACAAAGGGAACCTGACTTTATGTCTATGTTCTCTGTGAGTGTGGAAACCAAAACTATGTTTGAATCCTGGGACATTTTCATCCTTTTTTTCTTTTCGCAAAAAGCAGTGAAGAGGTTGTAGGTAAAATGAAATAGGAGGTTCTACTGTCATGGAGCAGAGGCTTCATTTGAGAACATTTCTCTATGCACTGTTGTTAACCAAAATTTTCCCTTTCTACATTTTTTGTAGGAGTTGAATTTTCCAGTTGGTTTGACTTTTCTGTCAAAAAGTCAAGCTGATTTTTTCTTTGCACTGATTAAGTTAATAATGGGGTGAATACAATGTTAAGAGTAATTAAGCCAGGAAGAGTTTTTAATCTGTTTAAAAACAAAACATAACAAACAAACACTTCACATATCCAACTTTACATTGATTTTTTTTGAAGCCTCTTCTTTCTGTGGCAAAAGCACTATGTAAAATCAAAAGTTTCCATTCTCTGGAAGTCCTTTTTCTCTGACCTTCAAGCCATATATGCTAAAGTCACAAGTAACAATAATGTTTTTCCTTATATTTGCTATTTCAAGGTTGCTTCAAGGTTAAGATTTCTCATGAAGATGAAATGGCTTTTTTTGTTTGTTTGTTTGTTACATTGTCACTTAGGCCCAGATCCTTCTATAAAAATACTGAGTGGAAAACTCCATGGTTTTGAAGCAAAGCAGGAGGATTGTGACTTGGGAAATCTGGGGTTTCTTTGTGTGTCTGTCTGTGTGACCCTGGGCAAGCCAATGAATAGCTCCCTGCTTTCACTGTCCAGTTGTATAATGGAGACATTAGTTCCCTACTTCATAAGTGTTCTGAAAATACAGCTGTGGGTATTTGTGAGGCCCTCAGACACTGGAAATGACCCCAGTAACTAAGGGTATGTCTACATTTGCCCCCTACTTGGAAGTAGGGAGGCAAATGAAACATACTGAAGTTGCAAACCAAGCCCGAGATTTAAATATCCCGCGCTTGATTTGCATGTTCCTGGCCGGTCGCCATTTTAGAAATTCATTAACCCAGAGTAACTGCCCGCGTCTACATGCGACAGTGAAACGGGAGTCCTATTTAAAGCCCCTAATTTGAATTAGCTGGTAAACCTCATTGCAGGAGGAATACTAGCTAATTCGAGGTAGGGCTTTAAATCGGACTGCCGCATATAGACGCGGGCTAATACATGCATCAGTGGATTTTTCCACTGTTCACAATGGACAGTGAAGTTTTTTCCTCCCAGCAAACAGATGTTTTGAGGTCTGTTAGGAAATCTAGTATAACTTGGGCAATGCAGTTAGGACTTCCATGCTGCTTTCTGAGAACTTCCATTTCCTTGCTGTATTTGTTTGTAGCAAGCCCTCCTTCCCAACGCAGTGGACAGTGAGGTTGGACAGCATAAGATGGGAGTCCACATAACATGGTCTGAAAAGGGATGAGGCTACAGCAAATGGTCTTCTGGCAAGTAGTTAGGGCAATGAAGCATATTCTTTTTTTCTTTTTTCCTTTCCACTGCAAAAATCCATGGCTCCTATGCTGTTATCTACCAACTGTCGTGTGGCAGTAATGATCTGCCTGGTATTGATTATTCACTGGTTTATTGGGACCTTACCTAAAGAAGCTGATAACATATGACCTGGGAGCACCAGAGTGACAAGGCTGTATTTGTGCATATGCACTGAAAAATTCTATTGCCCATCCACCCAGGGCAAGCAATTCTGTTGGATGGACATGTAAGTTGTATGTTATATTAAAACTGGGCAGGCTATTACATTTTTGCCTATAATGCTAGATCTTCATGCCAGATTTGAAAAGAAGATGTCCTGCATGAAGAGGAACTGGAGATGTATATTTATTAATAAATTTAAAACGCAGGAAATAGTGATGATTGACAATGTGTATTGCTAGAGCTTATTTAACATCCAGAAAATGTATTATAATTTCCATAGAATAATTCTTCTGTCTTTGAAACTAACCAGACCCTCATTATCATGAAAGTCTGTGCATATACTATTACAGGATGTGGCTGTTAATCATTCATGTCATATCTTCCTTCTTCACTTTCTGACATGCTTTGCACGTTACACCTTCCCATCTGATCCAAGCTATGCCTTATTTCCATGTTTTTAATAATAATATATTGTTGCATATGTAGTAGTATATTTTGTATTTAAGAAGAAATTCAACTCTGTGCAGGGAGGCAGAAAAAAGCATATGTGTCAGTTACATTCCATCATAAGACTGGGAAGCACAGTTTCATACCACTTCTCAGATCTTCTACCTATTGTCATTTCTCCTAATACTTTGCCCCTTTTCATTTCTTTTCTCTGTAAACTTTGAGCAACATTAAGCAAGAAATTTCTCTACAATTGGTAAGTTATAGCATCTGTAACTCAAGAGAATAAAAACTCAAGTTTGCTCACTTTGTGCATTCCTTCCTTCACCCCTATTTGCATTGGTGCTAATATTTGCTTTCTTCTTCATTGAGGATTAAAGTTCAGGATAGGCTTCAGAATGTAGATCCAGATTTTGGAAAACATCAATGTTTGAAGTTGGGTTTTGTTTTATGCCCATAGTTAGTACCGATAGTGTTCAACCTTTTTCTCTGAGGCTGAGTTCTGCAACTTGTTCTGCTTGAGTAGAACTCTGCGCCCATGGATAGTCCCACTGACTTCTAGAACAGGTTGCATGAGTGGAGGCCAAATTGTTTTCAAATGGCTTCTAATTTCAAGTTCTCTGTGTGAAATCCTAACTCCCTTACTTTTTATACTCATCCTCATCCAGGCAAAATCCCCAATGGTCCAGAATTTGATCTCAATCATGGCAGCATATATGTGGAATTAACTCTACTGATTTTAGTGGAATTACCTTTGTTTTAGAATCTAATAGACAGAAACTGGCTCATTGACTTAAATAGGAATGTGCCTGAATAAGGACCTCAGGACTTGCCAACTGATTTTTGATCTCCTGGGCCATATTCAGTCCTCATTTAACCCCAGTGATCTCAGCCGAGTTACACCAGAGATGAAATTGAACTGTAATGCCTCTGTAATTATTATGCCTTTTCCCCACCTCTTACATTTTACCAAAGTTTAATTGCTCTGTGTTCTGAGTGCCGCTTACTTGCTGTGGTCACAGATGCTTATATGCGGTTGATAGCAGGGCGATAACTATACTATTATAGCTTAGATAGATAGATGCTAATAGCCAATTCAGTGGGGAAGAACAAGATTCTGTGGTATAGATAAAAAGCATTGAGACATTTGGAGAGAGATCCATTTTCTTACTAGACATGACTTCAGAATGTCTCCAACTTCTGAATATAAGTATAAATTTCAAACTGAAAAAAAAAAATGTGGTAAGAGTTTCTAATGAAAAGAAATACAAGCAAAACCTAGAAGGGACATTGTATTGACTGGGTGCCCTTTTTTCAGGCAAATTTGGAAGGGAAACCTTCCAAAACATGCATGTTTAAACAAGTCAAGTCCATCGCTGCCTATAAGACATCATGCCACATGAACACTTGTGGCAGAAAGGGGGACTTGTGCACTTTTTGCTCGGGGGATGAAAGTGATAGAACTAAGCAGATCAGAATGTATGAAGTCTGAGAAACAACAGTGTTTTGCACTAATGGCAACTGCACGAGGTTACTTGAGGACAGTGGCTGTACTGACTGATTACTTACAATTTAAAAAAAACAGTTCTCAGGGACAGCTTTTGAGCGAACTGAATACCCATTTTTATCATGCAGTTTTTGTTGAGAAGAATGTAATTTTATGTGAGTTGCATTGGATAAAAGAGAATTTGTTGTGTGTTGACTTGGTCCAGTAAATTCCCATTTAAATAGTTATCTCTATTAATTATATCAACTCTTCCCCATTTTACAGAGAGGGAAGCTGAAGCTCAGGTAGATCCAGATGGCCATTGTACTATTTGTAATATTTTGACATCATGTAATGTTTTTGTTTCCTTGTGTGGAAATAAATTGTTAACAGCTACACTTAATTATTCTTATCCAGAGAGATTCAGGCAGAACAGACTTTAATGATGATATACTTGATGTTTAAAGAAATGTACATCAAAGCTGATAATTCATATTCAGGTGAATAGCACTAAGATGACCACCCACAATAGCACCATCTGACTTTCTGTAATGTTACACTTCGAAAACACTAAGCGCCAGCACCACTAGCACAACATTGGCCTGTTTGTATTATACTTATTGAAGGATAATGGGTTTGTTTGGAGAAATTTTATGAAATGATGGATACATTTTTTTTGGTTTTACATGGTATAAAAGTATGTTTCTACAAAACTAAAATATTGCAGACACTTTTACCACAGAGCATCCCTTAAGGCTGATCTACAGGCCCTTAATTTATAGGTCTTGCACACTGGACATCAAAGTCAGCTTTAATCCTGAATTTCATTGCATGGGTAAGACCCTTGGGAAAAATATATGAGTGTATAATGAGCAAAAAAACCACCGAAATTCTCTTAGCCAAAAATGGCTCCATTTTTCAAAGGCTTTCCCTCATAAAGGGTCCTCATCTTTGACATCAATAGGAGTTTTGCTGTTGTCTTGAATGGTAGTGTGAATGAGCTTAAGCAAATGCTGAAAATCTGTCTTGTTCTGTAGACACTTGCATAGCCAGTTAATCTATTAATGAGACATCTCTTCTGAACTAATTTCAATAGGAATTTTCAAAGTTATATATTTGAAGGCCAGATGAAACCATTGTAATTAAGGCTGTAAGAAAATCGCAGATAGCAATTTTGTTAAAAAACGGCAACTTTTAACATATGCCACAACTTTTGTAGATGTCAAAATGTTTAGAGGTCTCACGGACCCCATGCACTAGATCACAATACCATTCTTTCAAATTTGACTTAACCACTCCTCCATCATGTTTTTCTTTAAGAGCCAGATGGAACACATTGCACTGCTGCCCTGCTTTGGAAGGTGTAGGTTACATGCTTTGAGCCACTTTCCCCCCCAAAATATCACAATTTTGTTATAGCCTAATTATGACCATATAGGCTGATGTTTACTCTTGACATTGAGATATGCCTTGCTTCCTCTCTGTTTTTTGTCTAATATTTTTTTACATAGAAGGCATTCTATATGCAGAAGATGTTCAGTTCCCTTATAAAAGTCAAGAATCTAGCGCTAGTTCCTTTTTGCTAAATTTCACATGCTTGCTGTATGACCAAATTTAAAGAACTCTGAATACCTTGTATGCTTTTAAGCAGCTGATATATATAGTGAAAAACACGAAATCAATGCATTTCATTAGGAAAGATTAATAACGTTGATACAGTTCATATATCCAGAGCATGATGCTTTAAATTCTATATTTACGCATAAGGAATTATTGTTGCACACTGGCATATTTTATCATATTGAGGTTAAAAGTCATATCTAAATAGGTTAATTCCATAGTTGCTAGAATCTGACCATATCATCTGAAACAGGTGCAGAGCTTCCAAATATATCTGTATATCAAAAGAGCAAGAAATACATCACCTTAACTGGAAACTTTCACGCAAGTTGCTTTTACTCATCTGAGTAAAAAAGAGACCCAAAGAGACTGAAAACAGGACCATGTTCTGCCCTAAGATACAGTCTGAGTGATCCAACTTGGGGTCTTTGTCATACACCTGTCTAGATATATTACTTTGCATGAACCAGATGGATTAGCTACAGTACCACTGCTCTGGGTCACATCAGACTGTTGTTCCTTGAGTCTTGTAAAGGTATTCTTGCTTCTCACTCCATTTTCTAGATCAGCATTTAGCAATTAATATGGGTAAGTCAAGTCACCCTTGTTGTATTTTATTCTTTTCCCAAATATACTATTTATTGACCTCCTCTTAAATGGGTAGTGTGGTACTTGGCTATTCAATTTTTTTTAATTTTTTTTAGGAAATAGAATGTGCACATCTAGATTTCTAATGACACACACTCGATCCATCATTGCAATGAACTAATCTAGTTATGTGATGCTGCTTGCAGAGTTACATCCTCTCCAAAAATAGGTTGTGTGCCTAAATCATTTACAAAGAGAGACTGAGACGCAATGTGCGTGCCAAAATGCTTAGATTTGCAAAGGAAGGGTGCATATAAATACTTAGCCCTTATAGTTACTATAACATAGTTTTAGTGGGGGCATTTCCCTATTTTTTCAGAGGGGTAATAAGTGGATTACTGATGCAATAGGCATTAAAAGCTTCTTTGTACCAAAAGCAATTAGGTTTCATTTTTTGAAAATAATTTTAAATTATTAATAATACTCTTGAGTTCAGCAATTCTCTGTCAGAATTTCATCTGGAGTACATTTTTGCAGTCTAGTTAAAATGGAGGATCACAGAAAAAACATTCTTGGGTCTTGGTTTGAACGAGTTCTCGAATACAAGGAGGATCATATGAGTTCCACCTGAATACAAACTGGACCCAAAGCAGTAGTTCAGCTGAGTTGTCCTGAATATTGTAAGCCAGTTGAAAGTAGTTGAAGGTGCTTATAAATGGCATTTGAGCCCCGCAGACTGACTCACTACTTTCTTGTGTCTTGGTCTCGAGGTAGTTAGGTTATAAAAAAGCAATCAGTACAGGCAGTTCTTAATTAAAGCTAACAAAATAGCCTTTTGCTAAGTGAGGCTTGGCATATTTGGAGAATGACTGGTGAAAGTGTTTTGCTTTGGAGAAAAGACTTTTTGTCCTCATGACGCAGCAAGGGATGGATTATTGAATGTGTAAGTTGGGAGAAGAAAAATCACAGAACAAGCAAATGGAGTATTTACTGGCAAATAATTGCTCTGTTAAGCTATGGCTTTCTTCCTAAATTCTTAGCATTCCCAAGCACTAGAAACTTAGAAAAAATGCATCAGTACATTGCAGAGTGCATTTAAAAAAACACACACAAAGGCTGGTATTACAGGCTCATGCAGGTATGAATGTGTGTCTTAATGGATGTTTCTTCTCAAGATTTAGATCGAGCTGTTGTTTACTGGAATACTATACTCTGTTTTTAAAGAAATTGGAAATTTGGTTTCAGTGCTGTTTGTTGTAAAAGTTGGGGAAGCAGAAGGGTCACTGAAGGCTGTTGTACGTGTTGTGTATCAGCACCAATATGTCTATTTAAAAAAATACTTTAAAAAAAAAGTACAAACAGCCATTATTTCTAAATAACTTTACCAGCGTCTACACAGCCAAACCGCTATTTCAAAATTAAATAGAAATAGCTGAGGGCTTATTTTGAAATTGGTAAACCTCATTTCATGAGGAATAGTGCCAATTTCAAAATTGCTATTTCGAAATAAGCGCTGTGTAGATGCTTATTTCGAAATAGGCTGCCTCTAGCCCTTCCCAGGGTGCCCTCATGGCCACACTGGGCACAACCAAGGAAACTCCTCTTTCTCCCCCTCTCCCCAGAGCCCTTAAAGGGGTAGACTCTGGCCACAGTGCCTGTGCCAGCTCCAAGCCTGCCAGCCCAGAGCCAGCAATCACTGCACCTGACCCAGTGGCCCTAGCATAAGCCAGGCACCCACTGCCAGCCAGCCCTCCACCGCTCCCCAGGACCAGTCTGCCAGCTCCCAGGAGTCTGCCAGGGGCCGGAGAAGGCAGGCACCTTCCTGGTCCAGTGCGGAGATCATGGACCTGATTGAGGTTTGAGGGGATGCCGCCAACATCCATGATCTCAACACTAGACAGAAGAACGTGTTCATCTACAGGAGGATGGCTGCCAGCCTGGCCACCAAAGGCCACATGCGAACCCAGGAGCAGGTTCTGATGAAAATCAAGGAGCTGCGGCAGGCATATGCTAGGGCCACAGGAGGCAGCTCCCAACCAGGGGCAGACCCAGAGAGCTGCCCCTACTTGGACGCCCTGGACCGCATCCTGGGGTGCAGGACGGTCCATGCCCCCCAGGTGGTCATCGACCCTGGGGTAGAGCTTGCTGCCTCCTGCTGCTCCAGCCCCTGCTGCCTCCCCAGCTACCACTCCTCCTCCCACTCCTTCTCCCCCTCCCGCTTCTTCCTTCCCACCTTCCCCACACCCCCAGGGACTCTGAGGCCCCTGCACCTGTGGTGCTAGGATACAGTTGGGCCAGCGAGACCCTGAGCCCTGAGCTTCTCCTCCCCCTTCCTCCCCTTGCCTCCTCCTGCCAGCTCCCTCCTCCCAGGTTTCCCCTTCCCCTCTCCCACCCTCCCTCCTCCCCTCTCCCACCTTCTTTCCCCAGGCTCACCTCAATTTCATTCCCCTCCCACCCCAGTTTTGTTCAATAAAGAGGCTTTGTTGTAATGAGCACATGTCTTTTATTGTACCGCAGGAAGGGGGGTTAGGGAGGGGTAAGTGGAAGGACATGAGGGAGGAATGAGGCACAAGCCCCCAGTGGTGCATACCAGGGAGACTGTTACGGCCGCTGCACAGTTGATTCATGGATCGGCTGTGCGGTGGGCTGCCCCTTAAAACGCCACCTCTGTGTGATTCAAAGGGGCAGCCCTGGAGCCCGGGGTCAGCTGGGGACTCCTCAGCTGATCCTGAGTTCTGGGGAAATGCTGCGGGGAGCCTGGGATCAGCTGGGGAGTCCCCAGCTGTCCCTGGGCTCCAGGGCTGCCCCTTTGAATCGTGCTGAGGTGGCATTTTAAAGGGGCAGCCCACCACACAGCTGATCAGCTGTGTGACAGATGCCCGTTTAAAACACAGCCTCCACGCATTACAGAGGGGCAGCCCATGGTCAGATGGGGACTCCCAGCTGACTCCGAGCTCCCTGCAGCATTTCCCCAGAACCTGGGATCAGCTGGGGAGTGCCTAGCTGACCCCAAGCTCCTAACAGCATGCAGCGTAGCATTGAGCCCCCGCGGGCACTCTTGTGCATTTCAAAGCAAGCACGCCGCATGCAGCCCGGAGTAGGTGGGACTTCCCGCTGGCCCCTGGGCTATACGCCAAGTTCCGCATTCCTCTTTTGAAATGTACAAGAACCCCAGTAGTGGCTCTTGTGCGTTTCAAAGGAGGAATGCAGAAGTGCCTATCGACTAGTCAACTAGTCAATTAACTGCATTTTAACAGCCTTAGTCACCATACACATTGTATAGGTAGAGAAGAATAGTCCTATCAGTAGGTTTGTCTAAGATTAGCATCATAATGCGCATAATATACACCAGGGCTACTCAACACGCAGCCTGCAGCCCATTTATTTGTGGCCCGCAGTGCAGTTTGGGTTTATGTGGGACTCACCATGCGACCCGTGGCTGGTATCCTTTGAACATGGCCTCCACTGGGAACACGCTCCACAATGGCAAGGCATCTCCCAGGTGGGGTGAGCATTGAAAGACACAAGTGGACAGGCTGGCTGGAACAGACAAAAGTACAGGGTGTCGGCGATTCTAGCCCCCAGTGAGGAGGTGCCGGGAGTGCCAGGGCATTATTGGAAGTGCTGGCTGCTTAGCCTTGTAGGAAGAGCCTGAGAGGTGCTGACTGGCTCACACTGGCGATGTTTGGGTCCGGCAGCGCAACTGAAGGCTTAATCTTTATATTCATGCCCGTCAGTGTGACAGAAGCTATTTGCATATATTTGCATATATATTTGCATGTATATGCACTCACACTTAAGTTGCAGCCCTTAGCATGTCCTGTGAGTATCACTGTGGCCCCCAGGGCTTCCATAGTTGAGTAGCCCTGGTATACACTGTATATATGAGCAAGTACAAATGTATGTGAACATGTATTTGAATTAGTCTACATGGACACAACCATCTTTAACAATTTTTGCCAAACCTGTGAAATATTTTGCCACCAAAAACCCAACCCCTTTAGTGACAGTTCCCCATGCTCACACTCTACTCTGCATTAATGTGAATGATCAAAACAAGCTCACTTTGAATGACTAAACAAGTATCCCCGAATACCCTGGATTGCCCTCATGTCACTGTTGGTTTTACAGGAAGCAGGCTTTTCTGCTTTTTTGTAAATGCCAGCAGACTGGCCACCTGAAGGGACCTCTGGGCACTGAGCTGAGCAAACTGACAGCTGTCTGGGTGAGCACATGTACACCTTCTAAATCATCTGCCTTCTTTGAAGCTTCCCAATGAGGAACACAGTAGACAGCATCACATGCTTCAGAAAAAAAAATGCCAGAGTCCTCCATAATGAACAGCTCGGGATTAACCTGTCCATAGGGGAAGTTTCTGCTTAACAACTATCAATTAGAGATTGGCTTCTGCCCTGAAACCATGAGGATGTACTGTCCTTAGATGTATACTGTAATGTAACTATAGATATTCTCTTTACCCATGTGACTACCCAATTATTTTATCATTTCTTATTCTATTATTTAATATGTTTATTATTGTAGTTCATAAGGGTCAACAAAGGTTGGGGTCCATTGTGCTCAGCACTGAACAAAGAGAAGCAGACAGTTTCTGCCCCCTGAATAGTTTACAGTCTAAAATAGATAAGGCAGACACAGGAGAGGAAAAGGAGTATACCACATAAGCAGAAAGATCTGTGTTATGGCAGCAAATGCTGTGTTAGTTCTATGATTTTGGCGCGAGGCGAAAGTGGGTTTTACTTGCAGAAAGGGATTAATAAGGGGACATAGCAGTGGAGAAGAGAGTGAGAGGAACAGGTGTTAAGTGAAACTTAGGTGAAGAGACTGCGAGGAAGGTGGACCTAGATGGAAAGGGGAAGAGTTGGAGCAAATAGGCAGTCAGCACAGAGCAGACTGCCCCATTTCTTTAATCTTAGTACATTCTTGTCCTTTCTTGTACCTTGTGACAGTGAGTTCTACAGGCTATGTGTGTTCTTTTTAAGTTTTCAGTGCCCTTTTAATTTTAGTGACTGTCTTCTGGTTATTGAATTATGTGAAAGGACAAATTGCACTGCCTGATTTATATAATATCTATATACTTATGTTCATGTCACCTCTACCACACACCCTCTTCTTCATTTCTTCACTCAATTGAAACAATCTCAATCTTTTCAGCTTCTCTTTAGGTGAAAGTGTCTCCAGACCTCTAATCATTATCATCACCTGTCTCTAAACCTCTTCTATTTCTGCTATATCCTTTCTGAGATTGGGTGACCCAGAATGATGCCATAACATTGAGTTAGTTATATAACAGCTTTACAATATTCTCACAACTATTTTCATCCTCTTCCTTATAAATCTGAACATTTTGTTTCATTTTCAACTGCTACTGCACATGGAGCAACTTTTATTATACTAGCTGTAGTGACACCCAAGTTTTTTTCCCCCTGAGTGGTGACAATGAATTTAACACTCAACATTAAAACAGAGAAAGCCCTTGAAAGGCTTGAATGTCAAAAGTAAGATTCAGTAGAAAACATATCTGTACCTTGTGGTAAACTGGAAAGATTGCATAAAATGGTGATGGCTGGAATGAGAACGAAGCACAGCTTGTTCTGTGGCTTCTGGACCATCTGCAAAGTGACTTGCAACAGACATGAGGATGCCAAACAAAAGCACAATTGTGATATAATGAAAGTATGAATCAGTCATTGGTCTACCCTTCCTGGAACAAAAAAAGGAAAGTCTGGGAATATTTCTAGGGTAGCACTATGATATTTGAATTATATGAATTCAAGAAATTAATTCAAGACAAACAATTACATTAAAATATCCGGACCAGTCTTCTTCCAATCCAGAGTAGCAGACTTTTTTTTTAATCTCTGTCTATTTACAATAAACCAATCAAGGAGAAGAGCTTCAATAAGAAGATGACTTGTCTCTATGTAAAGCAATTGCATGTTGAGTTTTGTTGCTGGAGGAAATTGAGTTTCATCCCAATCTCCCTCCTGCCCTGATCATCTTCAGCAGTAAGGTGATAAAACATACTTTCTGCCTTCTTACTTACCCAAAAGGTAACAAATATGTTTCAAAAAGCAGATATCTGACCTTAGTCGTCTCCCACTCTCAGCCACTGTAGCTTTTTGGTTCAGCAATATCCATGGTCCTACTGGACTATGGATGTTGCTGGATACAGAGCCCTGGATTTTAGAGGTTCTACCTGTAGCATCATTGAAATCAATGAGACATGTTAGCTGAAACAGTTCCATACAATGGTGAGAACTCGTCAGTGGTCCTATGGAGTGATTTATGCAAGGCCACACAATGACTCAATGGCATGGCTAAAATTAGAACCCAGGTGTTCTGGCTCTTAGTCCTCTGCTTTGATCACTAGAGGATTGTGTCCCTTGGTTAAGTGCAAAAGAAAGGTTTAAGAAGCACAGAACTCAAATTCTGCTCAGAATCCTAGGCTAGTAGTGAGAGGTAAGAAAGAGGGGCAAAGCATGAACTGGTACTGGGCCCTCTCTTCATAATTTTCAAGTGTTAGTATTAGTCGGTAAACTTTAGGTTACTAGGAAAGTACAACACATGAAACCCTACTGCGAAATAAACTCTTAATAATCATATTCAAGAAATAAAACAGAAGCGGGGCACAGTTCACTGTAGATCATTAATTTTATTCAGACATTTTTCCTAGGGGAAAATCACAGTGTCTGCTCTACACATGCAGGTGCCTGGAACTTCGTATACCCACAATTGCTCTGTAAAAGATAATCCCCTAGTTCTACGGCAGGCACAAAATTATAAAAATTAGAACGAGAGAGTTGAAAAGACTACAGACAATTGGAGAAAAGTTTAAATGTGAACGAAGATAGAATTGAAAAGTCTTAGAGTGTTTGAGAGGTGGGGAGTAACAGATCAAGAGATATTTGAAAAAGGAGAGAATGGGCGAGATCACTGACCAGTCTTGTTGGAGTGTACTATTTTGAGAAGAGTCCTCTAGTCAGTGGCAAACATAAGCCACTGATATACAAGTATCCTTCTCTTATTCTTGCACCCATAGAGTTGGACATGAATCCTGGCCCTTCAGTTCCAGAAAATTAAAATCCGGTGTCTTCTATGTGTTGAGCTAAAGGAGCGCTCCCTTAACTATAAATAGTAGTATGCCCCTTAGTCTCTCCCTGGACCCCACTATTAATGGGCAACATCATATACTCATATAGTGAACAACTCCAGTTCACTATAACTGCATCACCACTGTCATGCCTATTTCAAGCATTGCTCGGATAACTACACATTTAATTCACTTCTACGAACATGTCTACACTGCAAATGAGGGTGTGATTGTAGAAAGGGTAGGCATACCTGTGCTATCTTTATTCTAGCTAGCATTGGTCACTATAATGATATAGATGAGGCCACATGGGCTTCAGCTAGCAATCTCAGCACATACCCATGGTCCATGGCAGGCTGTTATTCGATGTGGAAGCCTATGCTATCGTGGCTTCACTGCTGCTGTTACTTATGCTAGCTAGATTAAAACTAATGCACACTCGCCTACCTGGGCTGTTATCAAATCTTTGTTTGCATAGAAGGCATCCCTAGAGCAGCACTGTGTACAGTATGACCCAGAGAGCCTCTTTGGTCTTGAATCTAAATGGGGTTTCAGTGTTGTGGAGGTAGCAGTGAGCACAGTACAGTGAACACTTTCAGTTTTATTAGCAAAAGACTGTGAAACTTGCAAAAATTTCAGAACCTTTTTAGATTGCCTTCTCTCTCTGACAGAATGGGACCTCCTGTCAGAAGACTCAAGTTTTAACAGCCCTTTGAGGTGACATGTGAAAAGTACATAGACTTTAGCCTGTGGTAGTGTTTTCATGAAGTGATTTGCCCCTATCCTATTGCTTGAGTATGGTGGTTATTTCGCCACATGTGTATGTATAGTCTCACTTTTCCCCAAACTGATTTAGTCTCAGAGAAATGCCAAGAAGAATAGATAGCGTATGAGACAAAATAGGTGTAATCAGTGGGGCCAAGTTATCCTCAAGACCATGTCATTTGTCAGTCATCATGAAATGATACTCACCAGGAGACAAAGGATAAGGGAATTAGCTTTGTGAGCTGCTGTGATGTTAGGGAGGTCTTATATGACAGACTTTGCCTTGATTTTAGTGTTGGGAGTAGGACAAGCTGTGGAGTAGAGATGCCAGATGCTTCTAAGGGGCAAAGGATAGTAAATGCTATATACACATAAATTAAGGCTATCCAGTGATAAAAACTTTAATTGCGATTCATTGCATGCAGTGTCCCTTTGAAAGCCTGAGGCAGCATTTCAAAGGGGCAGCACCGCGGGAGCCCAGGATCAACGGGAATCCCCAGCTGACCCTGGCTTGGTGGAGCACTGCCCCTTGAAAAAGCTGTCCCGGCATTTCCAAAGGGCAGCACTGCGGGAGGCCGGGGTCAGCTGGAGTCCCCAACTCACCCCAGGTTCCTTGCAGCGCTGCCCCTTGGAAACGCCAGTCCGACGCTTCAGAGGAGGAGCAAAATGCGGAGCCAGGAATCAGCTGTTTTACACTGCCCCTTTGAAGCGCCAGTCCAGAGCTTCAAAGGGGCAGCAGAACAGGTGCCGGGGATCAGCTGCAGTGTCAGACTGGCACTTCAAATGAGGTAGCGCAATGCGGAGTGCTGGACTGACACTTCAAAGGGGCAGTGCAATGCGGAGCTGGGGATCAGCTGGGCACTCTAGCTGATCCCCAGCTCCTGTTGTGCTGCCCCTTTGGAGCTCCAGACTGGCGCTTCAAAGGTGCAGCGTAATGGGGAGCTGATACCCAGCTCCATATTGTGCTGCTCCTTTGAAGTGTTGGACCGGCACTTCAAAGGAGCAGTGCTGCATGGATCCCAGGCTCCTAATGTGCTGCCCCTTTTAAGCTCCAGAGTGTTAATCCTTCCCTGCCTTAATAGCAGGTGTTAACACACATCAATAGACAGCTCTAACATAAATAATGAGGGGCGGGGTGAAATGAAGTACAAAGAAATGGATTCATCTCTTTCCTATTAGTGCCCTAGATGTTTAGACTCTGTTGGACCAAATTCTGGCCTGACGTGCACTTTACTGGAGGAGAATTTAGCTCAGGTGACCAGGGTTTGGGTTATTCTCTTCTTCATATTTGCCCAGTTTATTACATATGATGACTTTTCCACAACCTTATTTTCAGTTGTTTTATGCCTGATGCTCTGAATCCTACCACGAACTCCACTGGCCTGGATATTTTCCTTCTCCCTCCAAGGGGGAGAACAAAGAAGGAAGATGGGTTTTACTTTGGAGAAAGAGCAAGGTGCCAGGTCCATGGGTAATAAAATGTATTCAAGGTGCCTTGTTGGGAGGAAATATCATTCTGCTGTGGTGTGGTGAAAAAATATTGCCAGGAAGACTTTGCGCCAGTCATTCAAGTCCTAACTGCAGCTCCTACTGCTTCCTACACACAGAATTTCTACTCTTGGTGCTGTCTGTAATGTCATAGGAAAATCCCATCCAAATCTTTGATTAGAACTTTGTGACAAATGAAGAAAACTCCACACCCAAAACATCCTGTTTATAAAAGACCCAACCTGCTTCTGTATGTGGGGGGGGGGGGGGGGGGGCAGCAATCTGAAACTGTCTTATCCATGAATTCAGACTAAATAATGATATTTCTTTCTGGCCTTAAAATCTATGGATCTAGTCACTTCTTTATAGGTTCTCAATGTGTGTATGTTCAGTGAAGCTGATGGCTAGTTATTTTAATACAGAATCTTAGCACATTCATTCAAGAAGCTCACAATTAAAGAGACCCAGTTTGCTTTCCCTTCCCTTTTCACAGGACCTCTACTTCTTATGGCTTTGGCTCCCACCCATAGCACTCCACAAGTATCTCTCTGCATGGCTTTTTTTACTCTAGACATAGTTTTTTGGCACTTTTCTTACCTCCCTTGCCTCCAAAGCCTCCCTGGCCTAATTGCTGTTTTTCAATCTACTAGCTCACTGCCAGCAGAAAAGTTTCACATTGCATACCTGCAGCACTCCTGTTAATTTTTCTTTTCGGTGTTAACCATTTAATCTGATGTTGGTATATGCGCCTTTTTCAAATGTGTTTAAAAAAAAAAGTAAAGGCTCTCATTGGAAAGACTCAGTAAAAATCCCTACAGCAGCATCAGTCATTTTTATTGCTACATTTTAAATTCTAGTCCTGTGTTTTCTAAGCATCCATGTCTGTTTGCTTCAGCTTTCCATCTCCATTTTTTTCACATTCAGAAATCTTACGATCCTGATGAGTTTTCATTCCTCCCAATTAAGCTTTTTAAATAAAAAATAAAAGTTAAAAGCAACTGCCACGTAGGATTAGCACAAAGCAAGCTGCTGCCAGCAGGTAGTTTCCATCTAGTGCAAATGACTTTGTACTTCTGCAGCATTAAACATTGTGGTTCGCACTTGTGGCTGGTGATGACAAACACATGAATCTAATAAGTGGGTGAAGTTGACAGAGCTGGTTTGGTGTTACTGAAATCAGGTAATACCCCACTTTGGAATTACAGTGCCATCATTCCCGTCTCCTACTTTAGGGAGCAAGTGTTGGCTAGTTGCTAGAGGCAGGAGCTAGAAATAAAATGCATGGATTCTCTTTTTGGTTCTGCTGTAGAGTCAGTGTGGCTTTGGGCAAACCAGTCAGTGTTTATGTGCCTCAGCTTCTCCATCTGCAAAAAGGGGATAACAAGAAATCCGTACATCAGAGGAATTTGGGGAGACTTATAAAGTGTGAAGCACTTTGTTGCTCTAGATTTTCAGGTTGCACCTTTCATCTGAGAATTTCAAAGTGCTTCATAAACAATTGATGCAATCTCACAGTACTAATATAAGGTAGGAGATGTTATCATCGCCTTTACAGATAGTAAAATGCAGGTTTAGAGATATTATGTAAATATTTTGTATTTTAACACTTAATGAGCAGATCAAAGTGAAGTATTATAACAGAAATGGACAACATTATGGGAAGTTGGAGGTGGTTTTAGTCCCATTTGACTGAATCCCAAAGTGCAAGAAGTTAAAAAGCATAAATAAATTATTCTTTCTAACCTACCTCTGCTTTACATTGTTGTGGCAGATATTAATTTATTTAGAGCCAGCTTTTTAAAAGATCCCAGTATCCAGCAGCTCCCTTATGTCTCATTGTGACATTCTAGTTAAACATGGTGAGCTCTTTCGAAAATCTGAAATTGTCCAGCGCATTTTAGAAAATCTGGCCCTTAATGCTTGCATCTTTACTAGTGGTACTGTCACTAATAACCGGCTCTTGGCTGGGGACTTGGCCTACTTTGCAGAGATGAAAAAATGGCAGGCAGCTGACAGAGGCTAGGAGAATCAATAAAGGAAAAGAACTCTATCATAGGTGAAACCTAAAAATCCCAATTCCTTCATTCTGACTGTATGGTTGCATTCCAGCAAGAGGTGCTGAAAAATCAACCAACTCAGACAGGCACATAAGAACAGCCAATTCTAGTTGAGACCAATGGCTCATCTAGCACAGTATTCTGTCTTCCTATAGTGGCCAGATGAACAGAGCGAGGCAAGCATCGAGTTATCCATCCTTTGTCATCCGGTCACAACTCTGGGAGATGGAAGTTTAGGGACACCCAGAGCATGGGGTTGTGTTCCCTACCATCTTGTTTAATAGACATTGATAAACCTGTCCTCCATTAACTTACCTAATTTATGTTGAACCCAGTTATGCTTTTGGCCTTTTCAATATCCCATGGCGACAGATTCAATGAGTGAATTGTAAGTTGTGTGAAGAACTTGTTTATGTTTGATTATGTTTTATTTAAACCTACTGCCTATTAATTTTATTGGATGACCTGTTATCCTTTGGTTATATGAAGGGATAAACAGTACTTTCTTATTCACTTTCCACACAACTTTCATGATTTTATAGACCTTGTAGGTCGTATCCCCTCTTCGTCTCATCTTTTCTAAGCTGAATGGTTCTGTTCTTTGCACAGTGTCCAGATGGGTAGGTCTGTAAATAATTATGAGTAAAGTGGAGTAGGACAGGAAAAAAAGATTAAGTGCTTAAATGTCATGTGTATACCAGAAACCAAGAACTTGGAAAAAGGGGCTGTGTAGAAGTGTCAGTGACGTCTACTCCTCACTAGCCAATTCCTCATCTGGACATGAGACCGATGTCCTCTCTGAGTATAAGGAGCAGTAAGAACATTGCATTGATAAGGAGTTTAGTTGTCTTTTTATGAGTATCTGTTTTCCTAGGAGAGTACTCTTATTGATATAGACTTATTTCTAGAATTCAGCTAACCCAGACCCCCGATACAGTTAGGGTATGTCTACACTTGCACCCTCTTTCGAGAGAGAGATGCAAAAGCAACTAAGTGAAATTGCAAATGAAGCGTGGATTTTAATGTCCCATGCATCATTTGCATATTCGCATTATGGTGCTATTTCGAAATAGCGCTATTTTGAAATAACAAACATTGTGTACATGCAGTTATTTCGAAAGAAAACCCTTCTTCTGAAATAACCCTTATTCCTTCTACAATGAGGTTTACCAGTTATTTCAGAAGAAGCGTTTTCTTTCGAAATAACCGCTTCTACACAGCGTTTGTTATTTTGAAATAGCGCCATTTTGAAATAGCGCCGTAATGCAAATATGCAAATGAAGCATGGGAAATTCAAATCCGCACTTCATTTGCAATTTTGCTCAGATGCATTTGCATCCTTCTCTCAAAACAGGGTGCAAGTATAGACACACCCTCAGGTATTTATGTACAAACCTAACATTAAGCATACAGTGCAATGAGATGTATGTTTCAAGTTTGGCGTATGCTTAAGCATCTGCCTGAATATGATGACTAATCAAGATTTTCTAGTATGGGACTAGTAGGACAGGCAATAAAAATTCTGTTGTACCACATTTCCCAGGTTTCTGTTCTTTCACCCTGTTGAACCAATTGTTCGGAAAAAATTTTTTTGCAAATGTATTACATCCTTTTTCATACCCCTGAGATGCTTGTATTTTGTGAAAATGGTATCATGTGGCTTGACAGACATTCAAAAATGCATATGTTTTAATAGGGGAAAATATTTTCCTTAAAAGTAAATGAAAATGTTGCAATAGATTTGTAAAAGTTGGACCCATTTCAAATTCAAGAATTCTGAATATTGTGGATATTTTGCACATCTTCAGTCAAGAAGCTCTTCACATACACTATTCCTTATACCTGATTTTAATAATATTTAAAAATGTGTAAGGCAATATCCAATCCTGTGAATAGGAGTATATTATGGTCATTGTAGGTATCTGATATGGAATAGCAAACAGTGGTTGTGAGGTAACATACTGGACTAAATTTTGCCCTGATTTATATCCTTGATAGTCAGTGTGGTTGCACAGGGCATAAATCAAAATACAATTTGGTTCGCTGTGTTGAATTACAAGGCTCATATCCTATTGCAATTAATTTTGGATTATATATAGTGTATACAACAGCCTGGTACTGTAGTCTGATATACCAAATAAAGTGATTAAATCGAAGGATAAATTCCCTTTGGTTTCGCATCAACAATAATATTGTCACCTTTCATATGTAGATCTCTACCTGTTCTGTAAACAGTAATGTATTACAACATCTCTCAATGTTTCTGTGGTGTGTATAATTATCTCCAGTTTACCCATGGAGAAAATGGGGCACAGAGAAATGAAATTATTTGATTAAGGCCACACAGCAAGTCAATGGCAAATCTAGGAATAGTATCCATAAGTCCTGACCCGTAATCCTGTGCTTTAAGCAGAAGATCAGTAGTGTGCACATCAATTCAAACTGATGTCAGCTTTTGCAGAATATGCTTCCTCTCCACTGGCCCAGTTCTTTTAACACCATCATTGTTGCAGGATCCAATCTTCTAATCATTGATTCTGTGCATAGTCATGCTGGCTTACTAGGTCGCTCTGCCTTTTTAATACTGTGGTAGTTTATAGTCTAAACACATATCAAATAACATATTTTAAACTGTGTATAACTCCTGTTATTGGCAGATTGTAATTACACACATACACACACATGCATTGAATATTTAACTGCAATATCTATGGGAATCCCTTCCCTTCCCCCTTAGGATTTCTTTACTCTTGCATATCAACTGAGATACTGTATCTAAGTGCCTTTGCAACAAAATCAGTCACTTTATGGAGGAAGAATGAAGGAGAGACTTCAGCTGAGGTGAAATGAAAATACCTGGAGGAGAGCAAATAGAGGAGACAGGACCTATGTGGCAGGTATATACTGGCACGAAATGTTAATATTTGATTTCTGCATTATCTTTAGGGTCAGCTTTTCAAAAGTGCTCAACATTGGCCTAATTTTGCTCAAATGGAAAAGAATGGGAGTTTTTACCATTGATTTCAGTAGGATAAGAGTTAGGCCAATGCTAAGTACTTGTGAAAATCCCATCCTTAAACAGGATTAAGTTGTCCCATAGGAGGACTAAATAAACCTCATTCCCTGCATTTTTTAGCAACACAGATGAGTAGAGGACTGTGGAGAGAAGAGTGGCTTACTTAACCTAAGAGAGAGCTGTGGAATCACACTTTATTGTCTTGATTTCCAAATTACTGACTTCTCGTTCTCTTCTAAGCTATAGGAAGCCATCTTTCTGAACAGATAAAAGGCTAGGACTCTTGTCTTTTTAACAGCATGAAGTGGTCGAGTCTCTGGGCAAAGGACTTATCTCCTTGAGAAGCACCATTCACAAGTACTTTGCAGTGTAGATAACAGGAGGTTATTAACTCTATAAGGTTCTTCTTGGGGTAGGGGCGAGGGGGACACAGTATAGTATTTAGAATTGGAGACTGAGAGTGTGCATTCTTGGGTTAATGCCGAGCTCTGCCACTGATTTATATTGTGACTTAGGCAAATCAGCCATTCTCTGTGTCTGTTTCTTTATCTGCAAAAAGGTGCAATAATGTTATTGTAATTATTATAATTGATAATAAATGTTGGTAAAGTGTTTTGAAACCTTGGATAAAATTTGCTAGCTACCAGGCCAAATTTTAGCCCCATGGCTAGCATGTAATCTGATTTAGCACCAGATTGTTCTTAATGATGGTTAGTCTAGTGTAATAAAGGGATTCATCTCTGCTTAGAGTTGCCAACTTTCTAATCACAGAAAACTGAGCATCATGCCTTGCCTCTGCCTCTTCTTCCCCACCCCAGCCCCACCACTTTTCCGAGGCCTTGTGCCCCACTCACTGCATTCCACCTCCCCATCATTCACTCTCTCCCACTCTCACTCGCTTATTTTCACTGGGCTGAGGCAGAGAGTTGGGGTGCAAGAGGAGTTCAGAACTCCAGCTGGGGTGTGGGCCCTAAGGTGGGACCAGAAATGAAGGATTTGTGGTGTGGGAGGGAGCTACAGGCTGAGGGAAGGAGCCAAGGGGTTCAGAGTGCACAGGGTTCCAATTTGAGGGAGAGGGTTGGAGTACAGGAGGAGGTGAGGACTCTGGCTGGGAGTGTGGGCTTTGGGGTAGAGTCAGGGATGAGGGTCTTGAGTGAAGGAGGGGGCTCTGGGCTAGGGGCTGGAGCTGAGGTGTTGGGAGTCTGGGAGGGGACTCCAGGCTGAGATGGGGGCTGTGGTGTGGGATTGGGTACAGGCTCTGGGCGGGGGATATTTGTAAGGAGGAGGAGGAGGTGGCCAGCCAGGTGACCATGCCCACCAGCCAGGAGCTGCTCCTCACTCTGGAGCTGTTCCCCCCATCCCAGGAGATCTCCCAGGGTTCACAGGAAACTAGGAAGGGCACTTCAGGTGAGTTCTATAACTTTCCCTATTAACACATGGGTGCAGGCAACCATCTGTTAGGGGCTGAGTGCTCCTCTCTCTCGACCTATTAGGCCTAGTGGGGGGGGGGTCACATAGTAACATGTTCACATGTGTGCACATGGAGCGCCAGTATGGAGCACTTAGCTCCATGACAGTCTCACACAGGAACCTCTCGGTCCTTCTTACAAGGTTCCTGGAGAGGCCTGCTTTACTCCGGCCTCTGTGGTCATGGAACAACACAGCAGTGTCACACACAGTGCAGGGTCATGCCCGCACTCAGTCAGCATCTGCTCCCGGTGAAGCATGGTGATGTGGAGGAGACTGATCTCATGCATGGGAACCTGCCTGGGTTCATTAGCACTCTCTCCAGCAAGAATAATCTGCCCCTCTCACACACATCTTCTCCACCTCCATCAGGCAGGAGTAGAAGTTCTCTCTGCAGGACACCACCAGTGCCAGACCCAACAAATGCGGGACAGAGAAGGAAGCCAAGCCGCCCTGCCCCATCTCCCACCCTCAGGCTAAACCGAAACCTTTGGTGTCAGCTCAGAGATTAGGGCTAGGCTTCATACACATACACACAGTGTCTCCTGGGACATCTTTATTGCTAAGAGAAGTCTGCCCCACGAAAAAACCTGAATCTTGCACCACATATTCCATCCCCGTGTCAGCTTACATTATAAATAAATAACAAAGCAATTTGACACATGCCCATTGATTAAAAATAAAAGTTGTCAGAGTGAGAGGAGAAAGACAAAAATATGAATTATTAATGATAATATTAAACAATGCAAAAAAGATGCTTATCATGCAGGAAAGTCCCTAAAAAGTCACTTGGTGAAGGGGAAACAAAGGACAATAAAAATTGTCCTTTTATCCAATTCCTTTGTGGCCATCTTGGACCCCAGTAGCGAACAAAAAGTTTATAGTGATGGTGTGAAGGGATAAATGCTCATGTGGCCATCAAAATAAAGAGTCATTCTGTTATTTTGTCTATCTGATCTAATTTATCTAATCTATGGCCATTCTAATGTGCCCTTCCCATAACATCTAGAATAGTGATAGAGATGTAGCCGTATTAGTCTGGTGTAGCTGAAACAAAATACAGTATCCTTTGGTATATATGGTTGTGACTATTTTCTTCCATTATTTGATCTGAGGAAGTGGGTCTGGCCCATGAAAGCTCATCATCTAATAAACCATCTTGTTAGTCTTTAAAGTGCTACATAGTCCTGTATTTTGTTCCATAACATCTAGGCATTGTGCACGATGGAATGGGGCCAATTTGAAGTACATCAGATACCAGCACGCTCTGATTGTTGAACCTGCTTTATTTATGGCCTTTGTTTTACATTTTTGTGAGAGTTTACTGCGGATGACAATTTTATCATGGCCTAGAATCCCACTATGCTAGATGCTGTACAAACACCGAACAAGTCACCACCCCAAAGAGTTTACTGTCTGAGTATAAGACAGTTGAGAAACTAATCAACAGCACTGGAAGACAGAGGCACAGTGGTGGAAGATGCTGCAGAAATACTTCCACACTTGCTCATTTAACATGTTGTTCACACATGTGGTAAAATAGATACATGTTAAATACATGTATGTATTTAATATTGTTGCTTTTATTACAGTTTGTAGTTTGTGTTCTAGATTTAATTTATACAGTGAGCTACACCTTACTTATTTTGGTAGTTCTGCATCTCTCCCACTACTTCTGACTCTTCTGATTGCAACCATTTTAAATACCTTCTTCACTATGCCACTTTGGTTGGCATGTTTGGTAGCATCAGTATTGAGGTAACACTTAGTTCCTACTCAACAAATTTGTCTGTGAATAGATTTACTTTTTGAACAGGGGCAAAAAAGAGGCAATTGTAAATGTAGAACAGTATCCACTAACCAAGGCAATTTTCAGATGACCTAAAGAGGACTTCCAGTCTAAAGCAGGAGAGCTTCATCTATGAACTGTAGATTTTTTTTCAATGAAGATGGTAGTCAAGAGGCTTCTACTCACGGTGATCAGAGGGCAACCTGCAGAACTCTGAAGTGTGGCCTGCTGCTACTGTCTTCTCTTCTGTTCCATCTTTAAAATGATGGTATGTGCTATGCAAGAACGGGATGACCCAAATAACTATTTCAAGTTTGTAGCACATATAATTAGAGAGGTCGTGCCATCTAAAGAACTAGTCACCAAATTCTGAGCTTTAATCATGGTTCTGGCACTCGTTGGATTCATTACGTGACCTTGGATTCAAATTTTTAAAAGTGGCCTCTCATTTTGCATACCTCCATCTTCGTTCGAAACATCTATTGATTTACAGAGATACTGAATTCTTGTAGTATTTACTGCCTGGAGTTAGAGCAGTATGTGCTCAGCATCTCCTACAACTAGGCTCAAGATGAGCACGCAAAAGCAGAGGCCATTTTTGGAAACACTGGACTTAATTTTCTCTCTTCTCAATTTTCCAACCAGTAAAATGTGGATACTAAAATATCTATGTGAATGTGAAGAGGCTCAGCCTTTCTAAGTTTTTTATACAACATTTTGAAAATATGAACCAGTATTAAATTCTATGTTATTTGCTGTTATGATTTGTTTGGTCTGTCCAGTCTCTCATATATTGTCTTTGTCAGTCAAGCTTAGTTAGGGACTAAATGGATACTCCTGTGGAAGACAATGGAATTAACTTACATGAAAGGCTGAATTTGGCTTTGCTTGAGATTATTGGCCTTTTCTAAATATTAATTGATATAACTGAATTCGCTAAAGTATTCCTAAACTACTGCACATGAACCTTAGCATTTTGATTAGCAGTGATTTGTTCTTTGAATGACCAGCTCTCCTAAGCTATCCCCCTGGTTTGGTAATTTATATATTTGCTTAATAAAAAACCAACAACATAGAAAACAGTGAACACACTCTTTCAAGAGAATGGCTCCCTACAAAGAGAAAATTCACAAGAATCTATGGTGATGAAGGGGGATGAATTAAAAGGACATAGAATTCCCTCCCCACACACTACCAGAACTGTAAACAAAAGTCAAATAGATATTATACTGAGAGATGCCAGCAAAATATCCCATTATATTCTTCCTGTGCAATCAAGACTTAACAACAATTAATAACTCCTTGTATTCTGCTGGCATTACAAATGACCTTAGGTCAACATCTCATATACCTCTAAAAGAACTGCATGCCAGCCATTAACAGCATTGCTATCCAAAAGGGAAACTTCTAGAGGAAGACTAGTCTTCACAATTCAGGAAGGAAGCTGAAGATGACTTCAGATAAGGAGCTTTAAAAATACAGAAGAAATCACAATACTGCTACTTCTATAGCAGTTTTCCTCAGAGGATCTCAAAGTACTGAAAGTCAGGCTTGCTACATCCACATGCAGTAATACAGGTAAGTAAATGAATGCATATTTATGTTAAATGATTTGCTTGAAGTCATGGAAGACATAGGGGCAGAGCTGGGAATAGAACCCGGAAGTCTTGACTTGGTTTCCTGCTGAAATCCTAGGCACAATGTCTCTTGAAGAGTTGCATGGCACTGAAGGAGAGAAAAAAATGCTGAAAACATGGCAGTTTCACACTGCATTAGAAGACTCCCTTTTCAATTAATTTGTGGTTATAATATGTCTGTTCTCCACTGACCAATGTCCCCAAGATTGTTTCCAATCCAAACCCATGTCTCCTTTGTGGGTGCATTTTGCACTACTAAGCCTTTCCGGGCTCTAAATCAAATGTCTTATATTTAATGTTCAGATGGGGGAGGAGGGGAAATATAGCCACCTAAAAAGCAGCACTACCAATGAAACCCAGACAGCATGGATAAAATAAAAGGAAATCTATGGAGCCATCAGAATCTATGCTGCAGCCTGAGTGGTTCTACCAATCTTAGGCTTTTTCATTTAGTGCAGCGAACAGAAGATTGCACTGTTAGCAGATGATATTATTTTTATCCAAACCCCAATCTGGTATTTGTCATTTCAGTGAGCTCTTGAATAAATATGAATTGGTCTCTGAGTTTGTAAATTAATATTTTCAAGTCTAAGAACATGCCAGTTGTGTGGTCTTTGGAGAGACACTCTTCTAGGTTGGAGAGAAGCTTCTTCATGTCAGCTGGTTTTCCCAAGGGCTTTAAGTATTTGAGAGAGAAGGGACAGGAACAAAGAAGCAAAACTCCTTTTAGAAAAAGCAGGCTAAATATTTTAAAACCAGAGGGCCAAAGATGTGGCTTATGTCAGTGATTTTCACTTGGTGAGGGTCTGGTCCAGTGAGTCGAATACTGCAGCTCTTACTCAGATAAAGCTTACACCAGGGTATAAATTGAGTTCTTTAGGATGTGTTCAGACAAGAATTTTGGCAGATAATGTTCATCAGGACTGTGCCCAATATTATTAGAAGGTGTAAGGGCTGATGTGATAAAGCCATACACGCTTTCCTTCTTAGATGCTCAAACTATTAAGGAAACATCTCAGCCTGCATGCAATAATGAATTTAAGCTTGAAAACACACACACACAGAATCACATGCTGGAAGGATAGAGAATGGCATGTACTTACAGAAACCTAAATGGCATTGATACAATGAGCAAGTTGATTATATACCACTCTCCTGACTATATAAGAGTTTAAAATTGGGAGTAATTTCACTGAAGTCAGTGGAATTGCACTGGAGAAGCAAAAAGAGTTGTGGAGGAAGACAGAGAATGACAATGTTTGGAAAATATCCAGAGTGTTCTGCTAGTGAATATTGCTTATTAAAAGAGATTTATGGGGAAAAATATTATGTATCTTGTGGATGTTCCTGGGAGTGGAAGAATTCACTCAGGTGGTTGTTTCTTGAAAAGTGTTGTTGTTGCCATTATGAGTGTTGAGGTTCCTTACTTCCATTCACTTATTAAATAATTGATTTTTTTTTGGCATAGGAAACCCTTTTCAAAGATGTTCTAACCTGATTTTCTAAGGTTCAATGAAATAAGGTATTTTCTTCTAAAGGGAAAAGGCTCTGAATCGTTGGTATATGGATAGGAAAATTTGAGATGTTAGGTTACAAGCTTTCAAGTGAAAAAAAAAAAAGGTTTTTATGTCACAGAACCAGACTTGTGTGAGATGCCATGGTGGGATGACACCTCTAATGTTGGCAATCTGTTGATTTAGCTCAGTAGCATCTTCCTAAAGACTAATAATATCTATAAAACTTTGGTTTGGGGGTAAACAGAGAGCAGGTGATGAAAATGCCCGTTAAACATTTTGTTGAATCCTACTCCAGTATTGAACCAATATAACAAGGCAGAGGTTTTCATCCCAGTTCCCTTTGGACCCAGCTGGATTGGTGTGCATATGTTTATTGAGCCATGAGTAGCAATGTTAACAAAATTAGGTTTAGTCCAAAGTTGGCTAACTACGTCATTTGAAGACGACAAGCTGATTTATGTGCTTTGCTTGAGGATATGGTCTAGAACATCTTGCAAAAATGGAGTTGTGTATTTGGGAGTTAATATTCATTTTTCACTTGGCAGATATTCAGAAGTTTATTTTCTATAATATTCAGAAAGGAATGTTATATGTTCCCCTAAGTTTGTTGGTTAGGTACAGTTTGCCAGCACAGAGCTATTTTTTTTATTTGCAGAATAAATCTTGTAAAGGTAAATGTTGTTTCTTTAATTCCAAGATTGGCCCACAATTTTCTTCAGCTTATTCAGAAAGGAGGTGAATAGATCTCAGCTATTTTTTTAGAGTTACCAAAAGCCTACATATGTTTTGGTTAGGCTACAGAATAGACATACAGAAATCTTACGTTCTCAAATTGGAAATCTTTAATTGAGTGATAATCCTGAGCTACATTATAGAAGAAATCTGGCTATGCATAGATATCTTAATAACATTCTTATTCATTGAGGTGTACATTGAAAAGTTTTGTTCTCCAATGAACTTATTTGGATGAGCCATACACTTAATGGAAAGCGAGCTCATCATGTGTAGATAGCCAGAATTGCTTTGTTTTTCAGCTGGTGACCATCTGTCACATCCAATAGGTCATGGGACTTACACACTAGTTGCAGCTAGTTTCTTTTGCACAGATCACTTGGGCATGAGTGATCACAGCCAAGACATGGATAGTGCATAGTTTGGTTTAGGAAGTAGGGTTTTCTGTTGATTTCTTCATTCTGCTTTCTTGTTTTGCCAGAAACAGATGGAATTTGATTTTCTTGCATTTGCTATGGACCGAGAATAACAGCTCTAAAATCGATGAGGATGTGGAAAGGTACAACTACAAAAACACACAAGCACTAACAATCTGGAGAATGAAAGCATAAAAATGTGACTTAACATGCAGAATTACCATGACTGGCACATGATTTATTGTCTACACTCCCATCATATGATAGCCAAGAGACTATACTCTCCTAGTAGCCAGTAGAGGTATCTTTTAGCTATCCATTAAAGTAATGTAGCATGATTTGTGTACAGGCAAGGGCTCAAATCCTCAATTGGTGTAAAATGACTCAGCTCTTCTGAAGTCCTACACCAATTTACACGAGATAAGGATTTGGCCTTGGATCTTTACCTCAAAGGTCAGGTCTACCTGTACTATGTAACTATGTGTTGTTTGTGTGTGGGCAGTTAAAAACAAATGGGTATGCATGAAACATTTCTTTCCATGTCCTTTATTGATGGTCTTCTGGACACTTTTTTGCTTATCTTGAAAATAATCAGACAAATTCTGAAGTCCTTTATAAACTTTCTTCCCAATTCACTCAAAATCCCCAGTGATTTTACTAGGTATTTTACCCAAGCAGAGACAAAGTAAAAAGTTAGTAAAATACAGCATTTGGTTCATTCAGCTGAAGGAGATATGAAGGAGCAGATTGCTTTAACAGCAAAATTTGAAGAGTTTCTGAAAATTGTGAATCTTGTCTCCTTTTCCATAAAGCATTCTGTACAAATCACCAATTCTGTTTTGTCATTGATCAAGGTTGAAAGATTAAGTTCTAAGATACCTTATCTGAAATCAAGCTTAAAAGAACAGAAATCCTCAGAATGGTTTATTTTCTCCCCTCCCCCTCTCATTTGTTAATCTTGTGTGCTGTTCAGTAATACTGTTTTCTGTAAACACTGCGTGGGATAGAGAGACTGTGAATCCTTCCTAATGCTGATGCAGTGGGAATGAGGCACTGCGCTATGCTAGCAAAGCCTGTCTTGATCAAAAGAACACAGATTGTTTTTTGGTCTTGAAAATTGTATTTCTCATGTGTTGTGGTTAATAGATTTGATAAAGACAGGATGCCTTAAAGGTGAGGCTCATTGGTTACCTTGACTAACTCTTTATGGCCATATTCACTGTTAATTGACCTGTGATAAGCCACTGATGCTTTTGTAGAACACAAAAACTGTTTTGTTGAACACAAAAACTGAATTACTCGGCTTGTGGTTATAACCCAAGTCTGGGAATCAAAAGAATTCCCAGCTTTGGCAAGAGTTGCTATGTGAGCTTGGTGCTCTGTGCCTCAGTTTCCCTATGTTTTCAATAGGGCCGTTAATGGAGGGGTATTGGGAGGCTAGATTCTTTAATACTTACCAACTTCTCTGGGCTTTTTGGATAAAAGGCACCACAGTTATGTAAAATATTATTAATTGACACACTTAATATATATTAAATATCTTTTGAGGGTATACATATTACAGAAAGTGTTGGTGACTCAAGTGGAAGTAATTATGAATATGTCTTTAATTTGGAAGTACAGATTCTTAATCAGTGTATCACAGTTACAGCCCCCAGAATATCTTCCTGTAGACTTATGGTTTGACTTAGTTCATCTGAATAACATATGGGCTAATAACTAAGAGTTTCTTCTGAGTCTGGAGAACATATGCAGATACTTTTGGCATAGGTGCCTGAGTGTTCTCTTCCTCTGTTTATGATCTTGTCCAAGCATTCATCTCTGATTTAAATTTCAAAAAGCAAAATTATTCTGAAAGACATGTTCGTAGGTTTTTCTTCTTCTAAGTGGTTGCTGGAATGCAAAAAAGAGTGTGTGGTTCCTAAGTTCCTTTGGTCACATAGATTGTCAACTGTTTCCTATATTTGTAACACTCATGCTTATTACATTTTATTACAGAGCAAATCTTGATCCCATTGAAGTTAATGGGAGCGTTGCCAGTGAGTGCATCAGGATTTGGAATTTTTGGGCCCCATTCTACAAAGTTTAAAGTACTGCTATAAACGGCTTATCATGCATAGTGAAGCCACTGGATGCTTAGGGTGCTCAGCACATCCATATTGCTGCTCAGGAGCATGTGGAATCAGGTTTTTAACAAGTAATCTCAATGCTTGTATTATGATATATAAACCAATGGCTCTGTCTTGGACTGATGGGATGTTAAGGCATTATTTGACACTTTATAGTACTGCCAACTGTCACAATTTGATTGCGAGTCTTGTAATTTCTGATACTTTTCTTAAAGCCTCATCTCTTGGAATTAGGCATTTAGCTGAGAATCTCAGTTTTCATTTAAAAAGAAAGTTGCAGAGGAAACTTTGAATGTGTGATTCCAAGATAATGCAAAGGCTCAGAAACCACAAGTCAAGAAAAAAGGACTGAACAGCATTTTTTTCAATCTCATGATTTTTAGTCAGTTTCAGGATTTTGGTGAACTGATTCATTCAATGCCTGGATTTGGCTAGGTTGCACTTGAAATATATTTTCATTTTGGCCAGAGGGGTGGATTAGTGATCCAGGTTTGCAAACCTTTGACATCTCTGCAAATGAAGTACAGTATCCCAGCAGCAGTGAACTCAGTACTTTATCCTTTTGAACAACATAAATTAACTACCTTGTAGTGTACAGATGTTTGTATTTCATCTGAGATCCTAAAGCTGATTGCTTTTGTTGGTGAAATTTCTCCCTCTGCAGAGGGCTAGTAAAGCAATGGGACTTTGTTTGGCATTGTGCTGGCCCTTTGAAGTAGCATGAATTTCACTCTGTGAATATTGAAATGACACTCAGATTAAAAATTTGCTTGCTCTGTCTAGCCACATGCATTTACAAGTGAAGATAAATAATTTATCTTTGTTACTAAGGACTGGCAGGTCCAAGGTCTAATGCAACTTGATGGCATTTCTCTCTCCACTTCAGTGCAGGATGTTTTTCACAACCTGTCTGTCTAGCTAGCTGCTGATTATCACTCCGGGGTGGCTTCAGTGGGGTTGTGTGCTCATGGAATATTTCCTTGCATTTCATTAGAAATTTGCTTGACAACAGTATTTATACATAGTGTGGGGGTCTTCAAATTGAGATTTTGCTTAGATGCAATGATTGGAGTTGGAATGGGGAAGCTTGGGACATAATCTTTTGGCTCTGAGTATCTGTGTGAAGGACCTTGAACTGATCTGCGCTCTGCCAGCTGTGCTATTGCAGTCTCTTCAAACTAACTCCATAAGAATGTAAAATAGAATAAAAATGTACCCACTGGATGCGGGCTCTTTGCTTCAGCTGTTTTCTTTTTCTTGGCATCTATTCCTTCCACTTTGTCTCTGATTCTTCATGTTATTTAATGGCAACAAGCATGCACATTAGTTTTTAGTGTGTATTGATGACCCAAAAGCCAAGCTCTGAGGTATAGTTCCAAAGAATCACTGCTCACTAACCTCTGTCTCTGATCTAAGGAAACTGTTAATCTCTGTGGCCATGCAAACTTTAGATAAAAATGCTACGCGGTGTAGGATGTAATAGACTGTTGCTTGCTCTAGATTTAAGAAGAAGCCTTTTGATCTCCAGTTTTGTGTGAAATCCTGGTCCCAATGCAGTCAAAGGGAGTTTTCTCTGATGGTCCTGGTTAATTACAGACCTTCATTGCTAATCATCTCTGCCATGAAGAGCAGCAGGTGAACCTGTTCCCCAGTGAAGAGGTGTATGCAGATATCTGAATCATCTCAAAACATAGAGGGCAAAAGATTCCAAACTATGGGGCAGTGTCTACACTGGCACGATCTTGCGCAAAGGCGGCCGCTCTTGCGCAAAAACTTCCTGCCTGTCTACACTGGCCACGTGTTCTTGCACAAGTAAACTGATGTTCTAATGTATGAAATCAGGGCTTCTTGTGTCAGAACTCTGACGCTCCTGCTCAGGAATAAGCCCTTTTGTGCAACTATTCTTGTGCAAGAGGCCAGTGTAGACAGGCAACGTGAATTTCTTGCGCAAGGAAGCCCTATGGTTAAAATAGCCATCAGAGCTTTCTTGTGCAAGAGAGCGTCTACACTGGCATGGATACTCTTGCGCAAAAGCACATGCCAGTGTAGACGCTCTCTTCTGGAAGAGTTCTTGCAGAAGAACTCTTCTGCAAAAGAGTTTTTGCATGAGAACGCGCCAGTGTAGACGTAGCCTGAGAGTCTATATATAGGATGCTGATCCCAGCCACAGAGCAACTAACAAGCCTACAAACAATGTATATATACAGTTTTACACCTTAAAAATAATGATTATCAATTAAATAGACAACTGTTTAAGAAGATCAATGCAGGTTAAAATAAAGGTGTTCTTAGAAATACCTTTCTAACAAACTTGGAGAATTGCTGACAACAGGCTTGAAAGCATTCTTATGATGGATGTTTGAAAAGCTGTTATCTTATTTACAATGGAGCTACACTGAATCCTGTCTCAAGGCTGAATTGCCTTGCAGTGAAAGAGCAGTGAGGGATTTGCATAAGGGAATGTCACTCATTCCATTCATTATTGATTACAAACCCATTTACTTTCCCTTTATTTCTGTATTTATATTGTTTTAGCAAACCTGGATATTTATAACAGATATTCTCAGTGCCATAAGGGTGACTTCATATTTGGGATTTAAAATAATGGATGTTGATGGTTGAAACTAGCAATGAGTGTGAATCACAAGCATAGATCTGAGCCTCTCCAAAATTCATGGCTCTTTAGTATGTGAATCCAGGTCCAAACACTGCAACTGATTTTTGTCTTTATTGACTCAACTGTTACATTCAAACACCCCTTAACATTCAAGCATTCACAGAACATATACATCTGATAACCCTGAATTTTACAGCGTGGATCCATTCCTAATTAAGATTTTAAAAAAAGACTAATAGTTCTGCTAATAGTGTGTTTGGGAAGTGACAGTAACCACTGGAATAACTTAGAAGGAGATGTGGTGATTTTTCTGTAGCTTGAACTCTGAGTTGAAATTGGATGTCTTTCTAAAAGCTATGCCCTAGTTCAATAAAAAGTTAGTGGGCTTCATGCAAGTATTGCTGAGTGAAATCTTATGCCCTGTTTTATGCAGGAGGTCAAATTAGACGATCATAAAGATCCCTTCTGGCTTTAACATTTATGCATCTTCGAAATTACTTTCTGGTCCTTCAAAATGAACAGCTGGGTATTAATTCTTTTCTCCATGCAATCCATTTAAAAACAGCTCCAAAAAGCTTTACAAATAAGATAGCTTGTTTGCTTGATCATTTCTTTAGTTGGTTATTATTTTAGTTTATAAATTATTTGTATTGCAATAGTGTCCTGAATCCCCAGATAAGATCAGGGCCGCAGTGTAGTAAGTGTTATGTAAACACTGAGTAACAGCCCATCCTAGCACTAAAGAGTTTACAATCTAAATAAATAAGACAGACAAACAGTGATAGTGTATAAACAAAATGTCAGAAGATGTGTCTGAGATTTTGAGTTGTCCCATTACAAACATGCAGTTCTTTTATGAAGTTCTTCTAATCCAGATTCAGAAACCAATCTCTCATACTCAGAAACCCTGGGGTTTGATTTGTGCTCATTTCTCATATGAAATGAAACCTTTAAAATCCTAATTGCACATACACTGCATGTCCCATCCCCACTCTGCCATTTTGAGTCTTCATGTGTAAGTAAGTTTTTTATTGGAAACACCTACATGGACACATCCCATGAATATTCAGATGAAAATTTCTTGGGTGTTGATTGAAAACTTTGGTTTTCAACTGCGAGTTTTCTGACAAATTATATATTTTCAAGGGCAATAGACATTTCTGAGGAAAAAATCATTTTGTTTAAACCCCAATTTTCTGTTGAAAAATAAAGTTTTGAACAACCTTAGTTGGGAAACAAACAAACAAAAGCTTCAGAACAGTGCTCCTTGATTCACACCTTTTGTATTTGGCACAGCTTGAAAAATACACCCAACATCGGGAAACCCAAGGACTTAGTCTCCTAGCCAGAATGAAAACACTTGTGGTTTTGTTATATTATCTTTGCTTTCAGAGTGTTATTGGTTACCCCCATCCATCCTTTTCCTTGGGGTGGGAGCGGGGGGGGTGGTGGTTAGAGGAATTTTCTCCATAGGGTCCACTTCATAGGGGTTTAGCAATTTAATCTGCAAGCACGGTGTATGCCTGCTTTTTCCTAAACTTGGAGGATATATTGCTGAGTATAGATGCTAATATAAAATCTTCCTCTTGAATGACCAAATCTTTAGTGATTTTTCTGATCCAAGTGTAGTTTGTGAATCATTTATTACAGGTAGTATTGGAGTCAAGGAGGCTTTTCTTTAAGTCTTTCCCTTGTTTACTCCTTCTACTAAAGTACCAGTGCCCCCTCCCTTTCTTCACAATGAGACACCAGTGTCTCATCTCTCTCATTATGGAAAGGTATTTCCTGCTATTAGGATGATTCCATTAGTCTGCAAGAACCCAAATGTGGAGTATGTTATGTGGCTCTAAATACCCTGAACAGCCCTTGAACTTGGTTTTAAAGCACCACATAGACAGAACAGATAATATTTGCTACCTCTGAAAATTTGCAATGTTTCCTGTGTGGTAACCCTGATTCTGCCCATGTACTGCTGGCTCGGAGGTCCCTGGTAAGAATATGGGACCCTTCAGGATAGTAGAAGGCAGAGGATCTTGGGACATCCAAGGAGCCAATAGGAGACAGCCTGCATCTGTACATGCCAGGTTCTCTCTCCGTTCACCACTGCCATACAAGATCTCCCATTGTGCAGGGAAAAGCGCTCTCTCCGGGACCTTCTCTTTTGACCCATCACTTGTACCTGGACATAAGTTAGTCCTGGTGTTTGAGGAGCATCTCCTTGCAAAGAAAACAGAGAGGTTCTAGAGATGAGGGTGAAGAACAGACGGATCTGATAGATTTATGAGTGACTATTCCTTGGACTGAGATCATGGTAGCTCCTGAGTTACGGGCAGTGGGTGAGAATAGGTCTGTGTGTCCTCAGAAGAAGAAGAAAGTTGTGTTGGGTGATTGCTTCATGCATGGAGCTCCCAGTGGTAGGCTCTCCTCTTCTGACCTTGTGAGTCCTCAAGCCAAGTTCCTGCACGCTGCTTGTGATTATGGTGAGTCTCCTTTGATTGCCTATCCCTGTTGAGAATATATATATATGCCAGCTGCCCTTGTGACATTGGTGGCTCAGTGTTCTTTTGAGTTGGTGGTTTCTGAGGAAGATGGAGAGGATGACAATAATGTTTCTTAATTCCACACTGATTCCTGCTGTCCAGCCAGGAAGCTAGGGAACGTCTACATAGCAGAGCTTAACTTGAAATAAGCTACGCAAATTGAGCTATGTCAATTGCGTAGCTTATTTTGAAATTGAGAGCATCTGCACAGCACCTATTTTGAAACAGAGCACTTGTCTTCTGACTTCTCTTACTCCTCGTACAATGAGGGTTACAGGAGGTGGAGTAAGCAGGCCTTCAGCATGACCGTATTTCAACATTATTTCGAAATAACTGCCTGCTATGTAGAAGCGGACAAAGTTATTTCAAAATAACGCTAGTTATTTCGAAATAATGTTGCTGGGTAGATGTACCCCGAGGTAGAAAGCGCGAAGGTGATTCGTGACTTTTGGATAGCCCAAAAAGGAAGTGGGGAGTTAACTAACAGCACTTTATTCCTTCAGCTCCCCTTGTCTTGAAAGATACCTTGGTTGATTATAGGAAACATTTCTGTCTCCAAAAGTTGTTGGACAAGGTGAGGAAGTTTGTGGGGATTGTTTAAGATAAATATCCCACCCCATGGCTTGTTTTGTTCACAGTATTTCCACTTTACATTGTGCTGCAAAGTGGAAATACTGTGCTTCCCTCTGCTACTTTGTTTTCTTTTTCTAGTCACTATAGTGCTGCTCACCCTTGGCTCTCTAACTATTAAAGGCTGCCAAGATGGACACAGAAGGGCACAACTCTCTGAATTTCTCAGACAAAAATAGGCTCATGTTTTCCTTTTGCAAGAGACACACTAAGACCCTCATAATCAGTTGATCTGGCTGAAGGAATAGGAAGGGAAAGCTTTCTTGAGACATGGCTCTAGTGCAATTGTTGCATTACTGGGAGAGCAGTTATCTTTTCCTGGAGTGCAGGGACACAGATCCTCTTTGTGAAGGAGTTTATGCAGGGCTGGTTTCTCTGGATGGAGACCCCTATTAGCAGGGCACAACTGTTTTTAATCTTTTTACTGTGTATGCCTCTGCTCCGGGGCAAGATTGTGTTTCCTTTCTGCATACTCTGGCCCATTACATGCTTGACTGTGACTCTGATAGTAATATTGTCCTGAGAGGACATTTCAGTTACACTGTAGATTATGTTTGAGACAGGAACCAGGAGCAGCTACACACTCACCTAGCTATTAGAGCTGTGTTGTTTCCTGAAGACTTTAGGGCTAGCAAGTGGTTGGAGGTTCTCTCACCCCAGGATTATGTAGTATTCTTAGCTGAATACTGCTCCCAAGCAGGTCTCAAGGGCTAGACTGTATCTCCTTTATACCATGAAGACCAGTGTGGTCTTCCATGTCTCTGATCATCATTGTTTTTTCTGTCAATGTGTCTGTCCATCATCCTTCCTGTGCTGCCACTGGTACTTCAATAACAAATTATTATAAGACTTGAATTTCACTGAAAATGTTCGCTGTGTTTTGGGAACATGGGCAGCAGCATAAGCTGCTGTATGAAATGGTGGTGGAGTAATGAATTAGACAGTGGTGGGATCTCAGAAAGATCTAGAGCTAACTGTTCTGCCATAAATGTACCCAGGTTGCCACACAGTCCTTGCATCTGGCCGTGCATATCCTGGAATGAGACCTCTTGGACATTCATGGCAACCTTGATTTGGGAAACTCAATGCAGTATCACCAAACCTTAACTGAGACATATCAACTCCTGAGATATTTGGTGGAAAAGAAGAGAAAGAAACCATGAATCAGGTCCATTATACAAGCTGAACCTCTGTAGTCTAGCACTCTTTGATCCCGCAACATCCATGGTCTGACACGATTTTAGTTAGTCTGGTGTCCACTTATCATGTGTGTGGCCAAGTTTCCCATGGTCCCATAAAGTTTGTTTACAGCCACAAGTCATGGCTCTCAGTGTTTGGTGCTGTTATTTAGCTATAATTTACCCCTAAATGTCTTCTAAGAGTCCAGTAAGCGGTGGAAGTGTTGGTAATGATGCAGGACAATATTGACCTCCCATAGTTCGGCAAATTCTCTGGTTGGGCATCAGTCAGGTCCAGACCAAAAAGGTTCAACACATACATTGCTGCTTGATATTGGCATCCCACAATGTTCTTTTTCATGTTGGAAAAAAGGCTATGATGGTGCTTTTTTCTGGTGGTGCTGAAGCCTAAGCAGGAGAAAGAATTGCCCCGCAGTTGATGTAGGACTATAAACACCCTGATGCACAAAAAGAGAACCTCGATGTCTTACAAAATTGGAGACCAATTTCCCTTCTCTTATCTGATTATAAGATTTTATCCAGACGTTGGACAATTGACTGCAGGACTATCTGGGCTTTTTACATATCCTGATCAAACATATTGTATTCCTAATGGCTGTATTTTTTATAATTTATTTTTTGTTTGTCATGTATTTATTGTTGGCAAATCTGGAGATGGGGCTTATTTCAGTGGACCAGGAGAAGGCTTTTGAAAGAATTAACCACAGTTATCTTTTAAAAAACATAGGAGGATTGGACCAGTGTTTTCTTCAGATATTTCTTTACTATACTATAATGTTTTTATTGTCCTAAAAAGAAATGGGAGTCTTAGTCACTGCTTCCCAGTTTGCAGAGGCATCCATCAGGGTTATCCTCTGTCTACCCCTCTTCCTACCCCCACACCCTCGAAGCTGTCTTACTGGCCTTTCTGCGCCATGGTGGCCTTTCTGTGCAATGGTGCCGGATGTTTCTCGATTCATCTGTCTGCCTTGCTGCTGATATCTCATTTTTTTTATCACATCTGACAGTGACGTGCAGGCACTTAGTGCTTGTTTACAAGTATATGAACAGGCATCTTCTGCCCACACTAATTGGGCTGAGAGCAAAATTTGATTTTCAATTTTACTGGGCTCTTAGCAGTGCAGCCCTTTCTTGTCTCAGCAATTGCCATGGGGCAACTCTTTAATTCACCTATTTTTGTTGGCACTTGGTTGAGTACATAGTTTAGATTTGCTTCCATTCTATAATGCTCTTTTTTAAAATTCCAGTGTCTGCTGCAAAGTGTGCATCTGCTTCAGGTCTTTTCCAGAGTATGGCTCTTGGAACAGCTGTTGCTCCTCCAGGAACCTGTTTTCTGTCTTTACAAAGCTGGGTTAACCAAGTTGTCTCACCTGATGGTGCCTACTTGGTCAAATGGGATGTTGGTGATACCTCCGATTGTGGAGACCAGAATCTAATTGGCATATTTTTTGGATAAGCTCCTTTCCGAACTCCAGGCTGTGATACTTCAGCAAACTGTGCAATAGTTGCAGAATGGGTTTTTTTCCCCCAGAGATTGTTCTGTCAGAGGGAATTCTGTGTTCTCTTCACTGTTACTTGTGAGGTGTCTGCAAGTGCCCCTTCTGTTTGATTTCAGACACAGCATTTCATTTTTTTGCTACCTTGCCTCCACTTGGTTAGTCGTCTTTGGGTTTTTTGCAGTTTCTTTTCAGTGGTTTGGATCTGGTTTTCTCAAAGCCTCTGTTTTTTGAGTGAAATACTATGCTTACATTTGGTCTTTTTCTTGCCTGGCTAACTCTTTCCTGCATCAGGCAAACTTAGCCATTTTGAAATGGCTCACCGGAACACAGAGGTCAGGGTGGAGTGATCTGAGATGCTCTAGTGGTTCCATGACTGTGGCCAGGGTGATTATCCCTTCAGTAATTTGACATGTGACGTGGATATTTTTCAGTTGACTTGGTGTGTTAGCAATATTTTGTGTGAGTTTGGTGATGATGCTACTTTAGTGATCCAAGTTTAATGTTCACTTAAAATGTTGTTTTTCTTCATTTTATTCATGTATTTTGTGCAAATATTGTAATTGTATATCATTTTTTAAAAGTTTTAATATAATTTTATGTGAATATGGATGTTTTTCATGTGATGTTTCTGCTCACCACCACCCCATATCTTCCCATCATAGAGTCTCTTGATTGCTGTGGGGAGAGGGAAAGCAGAAATTTCCACCACTGCCCCCAATTCTGTTCCATTTTGGGGTTATCCTCCCCAGTGAATATCCTCGTGTCTGCCTCTACTATTGTTTCCCTAGGTAGCAGCAGAGTGAAATTGACCTGCTTTCTATCAATTTCACAGCTGCCTGGAAGAGGATAAATGGCAATATTGGTTTGTTTTCACTTTGCTGCATCTGGGTACAGTTCTGGGCAGAACCAGAGGTGCTGGAGCTATCTCTCTGCAGACTCAGAAAGACAACATCAATTGCAGTTACTTCATTATTGGACAGGTATATTATACAGCATAAAAACTAGAAATTTAAGGCAAGATCCTTAGCTGGTGTAAATCAGCATAGCTCTATTTGCAACAGAGAAGCAATGCTGATTACCACCATAGGAATATAGTTCTTTTGGTTTTTAAATGAAAATGTAAGTACTGTAGAAACCAATGGCACTCGCCAAGGAAGCTGCTTATCTGTAACAGGCAAATGGGGTTTTCAGGCTCTGCAGGTTAAAATCCAGAAGACGGAGAAAGTGATGAGTATATTCCACAGCTACTCTATAGGGTGGGACTGGGGGGGATTTTGTATGGACAGGTGGTTTAAATGGTCATCCACAGACCACCAAATAAAGTGGCAGACGTTGTAATGCTTTAATCAATCTGCATTTACCTCCGCTACAAATAAAATAAAGGGTATGACCTTGCAAATGCTTCTTGATCTGATGTTATTTTTTGCAAGTTAGACAGATGTGCAGACCCCATCAGCTGGTGCTCAGGACTAGCTATCAAATCAGGAATCTGCGGACTTGCTCTTCAAATCCCAGCACTAATCGCAGTGATAAAGAGCTACCTTTCGATTAATCCTGCCCTGGACTTTAGACGAAAGATACTGCTGTTTAATTACTGAGTGAAATCCACTTTGTCTGATCTGCCAGTCTGCACTGTAATGTCATAATATAATCATCATCGCCTCTGTCTGAAGCTCTAGCGATGTGGAGTCCAAGAAACCTGTTTGCTTGGAAGGACTAAAATGATATTCAAATAACTACTAGCCTGAGTGTTGCAATTACCAAAACGTTGTTTGCATCTGTTTATCATCATTGCCAGTGGTTTCTTAAGAGACAGGGAGAGATAGCATAGAAAAAGACAGCAACCTGATGGGTACTGAGTAAGGTGTGGCAGGACTTGCCTATGGAAAGTAATTGGTGTAAAATATTCTAGCTAATTAAATTGAGGATCTTTCTAATACATTTCCCATTGACTTCAGTGACTCCTGCAGGTTCAAGCAGAACCAACCATCTGTTGTGTCTCCTTGCAATTAAAATCTCGTAACTGAATTAGGGGAATAGTCATGGCTTCAGAGATGTTTCTTCAGGGTGGGGGGAGGTTGTGCATGCGCATGGGAATTCACTGCTAGTAACTGATAGCCCTCCAGCATGAAGTCATCTCTTTACCCACACAAGAATCGCACCACGAGTGGTTTTGCCTTTAATGGCCTATTAACAGGACTCATCCTTGATATGCAGGGACAATTTCTTTGGGCCAGAGGAGGGCTCATTGCTTGGTGTTGTGAAATGCTGATTGCTCCTTGCAAGCAGCTTAGTGCTCTTCAGTTCAGGGTAATGAATGGGAATAGTAGGTTCTCAACATATCTCAAAATTAGTTCCTCCGACTCTGTGGCCTCTCTGCTGAGACTGCCAGAATAATCGCCAATCAGTATCAACTGGGATTTCTTTTTAATGTGCCCTGGAGTCATTTGTACTCAGGGAGGTGGACTGCACCCCCACACTCATTTCATGGAGGTCACTGAACAGCCATTAAAGAGCAATGATTTTTGGTCACCACTGAGCATGGCTGAATTTGGACCAGTGACCAAGAGGTGAAAGGTAAATACCCCAGCACTAATTTTATTTGGGTATTTTTCTATCCATTCCGATGCAGATGCTGGAAGTGTTAGAGATTGAAGCATGCCTAACTCAGCCCTATCCTTTCCTTTCCTTTCCTTTCCTTTCCTTTCCTTTCCTTTCCTTTCCTTTCCTTTCCTTTCCTTTCCTTTCCTTTCCTTTCCTCCCTCTGCCCCCGATTTCTCTTGAACCACATCATCTTCTTTCCATTCTCTGTTCTCCACTCCAGCTCTTGCTCTGTGCCTTTATCCCTTCCTTCCTCCCATGCTTTCTGGCTCTTCTCTCTCCTTTACCCATCCTAATTCTCCTTCGGTTCCTCTTTTTCTAACATTACATTCCCTACATCCTACACTTTTAAATTTGCCCTCTGTACTCGCTGTTTCATCCCTCCTAACCACGTCTGAAGTTCCTTTACAGGCTCTCCCTTGCCCATTGACTTCCCCTGAAGAAATCTACAATCTGTACCTCTGGTTTTACAGAGTGGGCACAGAGAAATCCTACCAGTTTGCTCACCCTCCCCATGCTGCCTCCGCATAAGGGTATGTCTATACTACAATGTTTTTTCATAAAAAATTGCTGTTTTTCCGACAAAACCTGAGTTACGTCAACACTGTAGTCACATTCTTCTGAAAGTCAATCGAAAGCACAGAGCTCTTTTGGAAAAAGGCGTCTGTGGATGGGAAAGAGAGAGTTCTTTCAAAAGAAGAGGAAAGAGGAAAAAGCACAGGTGCCCTGGTGGCCACTCCGTCCTTAGTAATCACAGCTAAAATGCAAGATAGCGTCCCATTCAGTGTGGATGCTATCTTCCGAAAAAGCAGATCACATTTTTTGATACACTTTTGTGTGTGGATGCTCTTTTTTGGAAGATCTCTTCTGAAAAAACGGTTCTTCTGACAGAAGCCTGCAGTCTAGACATAGCCTTAGCAACTGGGCTTGTTCAGCACTTTTGACCAGTAAGGCCAATCAAAAGGAGATCAAGAGCCAGTCCTGAGCAGAGCCAGACATGCTGGAATACAGGACAGATTTCAGTGCAAAGATCTTCCTTTCCCTGCCCTGTACAACCAGAGCAATATCTTTTGATTGAGACTGGGGGGGGGGGGGGGGGTTGTGTATGTGTGTGTGTGTGTGTGTGTGCGAAGCTTGCAGTACGTTTTCTTTCTTCCTTTTCCTTTTGTAACCTGTAGCTGACAACAGTGCCTAGCATTGCCTGTCAACAAGGATGGCATGTAGGGATGTTTTGCAATGGAAATCTTGCTTTAAACCTAACTGGGTTTTGTCACTCGTGTTTAAACTTCAGAATGGTATTTAAATGTTATAGTGTGAAAACACTATCTAGGCAGCATGCACCCAGAGCGACTTGCCTAGGAATCTTCCCTGATCAAACTCTGATCAGCAGCAATGGCCCTAATGCTTTACTTGAACATTCCTTTTGCCCTTGGTTTAGTGCCTTGTTTTCAAAACAGAAATGTCAGAAATAAAATGTGTACAGCCCCATTTAAATCCCATGTGAGTATTTTTCAGCATGAAGGAGTTCAGCTAGTGATATGGCCTTTCTGGTGCCATCCCACTGCTGTGATGATCTTGCTTCTCAGGGGAAAAATATCGAATGTCTCTGAGGCAGAGGTGAAAGTAGGGAGGTGTGCCCTGGTGTGCCGCTCCAGCAAGAGCTGGCTGAGCTGTGGCAAAGCCAGCAGGGAGCTATTTAAAGAACTGTCAGGGACCTGGGTTGCAATAGGACAGCGTCTGTACGAAATTTTAAGTTACTTTCACTGAGGCCTGACGAGGGGTGGATGGGCAGTTAATACACAAAAGATCACAGCGCTGTAGAGAGTATAATGTGGAAGGCAAGAGGAGTCTAGAGCAGCACCTTTTAAACAAAATGTATGCAGACAGATCTGAGTGAATGATGCTACTTTCCAGAGGTCCCTGCAGACTCAGCAATAGCACACACAGTGTGGTTGAGCTTGCCCTGCATTATTCAATGCACACTCTTGGGTATGTGAAGGAGCCTTCATTAGCCAGTATTCTAGAAACCCTGAATTCCTGTCCAAGTGGTCAGTGCACATATAGAAGTTCATCCAGAATAATTCTGTTCTTTAATGTGTTGTTTGATAAACACTTTGACATCTGTAGCCTTGTGTTTAGGGTGAAATTTCCACTGAAGACAGTGACCCATGATGTTCCTTGTGGCTTTCTGTACAGTTAGGCTGTGTCTAGACTGGCATGATTTTGCGGAAATACTTTTAACGGAAAAAGTATTTCTGCAAAAGAGCATCTAGATTGGCACAGATGCTTTTGCGCAAAAAGTGCTTTTGCGCAAAAGCATCCATGCCCAGTATAGATGTGCTTTTGTGCAAGAAAGCTCCGATGGCCATTTTAGCCATCAGGCTTTCTTGCGCAAAAAATTAAGGTACCTGTCTACACTTGCCCTCTTGCGCAAGTATTCTTGCACAAGAGGGCTTATCCCTGAGCGGGAGCATGAAAGTATTTGCGCAAGAAGCACTGATTTTATACATTACAAAGTCAGTGCTCTTGCGCAAATTCAAGAGGCCAGTGTAGACAGCTGGCAAGTTTTTGCGCAAAAGCGGCCACTTTTGCGCAAAATCTTGCCAGTCTAGACGCACCCTTATGGAGTTCAGCATAGGCTAAGTGAATCACCCCAGGAGCAGCATAGTAGTGGGAAAGCCATAGTTGCTTGCCAATAGGCTAAACCAAACAGCTCATTTCTGGCTATGCAGCTTCTGCCTCCCATATCTTCCCCCAGAAGTTGTCATTGTTTCTGTAGAATGTGCAGCTGGTGGCTGTAGTATCTCAGGTGAACTGCACCATGCTTTTGGATTACTGCTCTGGGACTTCCCCTTTAGTCAAAGGAAATGGCTCACACAGAGGATCATATGGGCAGGTGGGAGTGACAAATAAATAAGTGATTTGTGGGACCTCAGGTCTCCTTCTTCTTTAGGCAACAGTGCAACCTGAACTACCTCTTTTTCCCTATTTACCTTTTGCTCTGTGCTGCTACCACTATAATTTTCGCTGTAGTTTAAAAGCTTGAACAGTTTCTTTTGTGAACCCCATTGGCTTTAATTGGACTACCTGTGAGTCAAGACCATAGGATCAGGCCCTCAGACAACATCAGCAGCAGCAAGTGCTTCTGCCCAATTCATCTTTCATGTTTATTTCCCAGGTTAATGTGCAACTGGTGAGACAGCTGTTTACAAATGTGGTGGTAGATAATCAGGATATTGTTTTTCCTGGATTAATAAGATTAGTGGTTAATTTAGGAGGGCAGCACATTTAAAAAAAGAAGAAGTAAATGAAATGTTTAACCCAAGGGTTTCTATCAACCCTTCTCGTACCCCAAAATGGAATTAGTGAAATGTGGTGGTAGAAATAAAGGATGTCATCCTCCCATCACAGACTCTAGCACAAATCAGAAACAACTCCATTGAAGCCAAGGGAGCTGGTAAAACTGGTGGAGAATCAACTTCCGAAGTTGTACTTCAGGGGGTTTGAAGCCTTGCCCTGATTTGTGTGAATATTTTTTTTTAAATCAAGGGTTGTATTGTAGATTTCATTACATTAATATTAAGAGCTAGCCCTGATAATTTTTGATTAAATGGGACATTTCCTCAAAGCTAAAATGATTTGCAGAGATGTATCGGTTTTGACAGAATTTTTGATTAGAGAGTTTTGAGGCTTAGGGTCCTCTGGCTCCTCCGAAAGAGGCAGGGTGGGGGGGAGATCTTTGATCCAAACCGAGCCATTTTGGCACAATTCTTTTCCATTAAAGCTTTTGAAAGATGTTGTTTTCAGTCCCATACAGAACAGAAATATATTTTGAATAATTGAAAGATGTCACGAAATGGAATTGTTGTCCTCTGGCCAGCTGTGCTTAATATTATCCCTCCCCATTAGCCCTGAATCAGTTTTCAGGCACTTTGTTCTACACCCCTTCTGCTGTGAGTGTTTGTGCAATGGGAAAAGTCCTTGACGGAGAATCTTGGGGTACGTCTACACAGCAGGGCTAAAGTTAAATTAAGCTATGTGACTTCAGCTATGTCAATTACGTAGCTTAAGTCGAAATAGATTAAGTCGACTTTAGGCACTGTCTACATAGCAGGAAGTCGAAGAACACTCTCGATTGCACTTCCCTTACTCCTTGCGAAATGAGGGTTACAGGAGTCAGAGTAAGAAGTCCGCCAGCTCGACATTACTTTGAAATGAAGGCTTGTAGTGTAGATGTTATTCTGAAATAATGCTGCTGTGTAGATGTACCCTCCGTGCCTTAGTTCATCCATTTAGCCACCAGACAGGAGGGTGTGAGTAAAGCTTAGTACAAGTTTCTCCTTTATGCGCATGTTAATGAACCAGCAGGGACTATCATGAGTGAAAGAGGAGAGTTGATTTCTCTTTGGCCCCTCTAGTGTTATGCCAACAATGTGTGGGGAAGAGAGGGGGGCAGTTAATGACAATCACAATGTAACTAGATTTGGGCCATCAATCAGTTCATGTCACACAAGATGCTGGACAGCTCATCAGGTGCTTTTTTTGTCACTGCTGACCTGGGCTGGAGTCAAGCTAACAAGCCACCATTAGAAGTTCCTGGGCCAGAATCTCCACTGCCTTGCCCCCCTGTATAGTCATTTGTCCTTGATCAGAGTGGATATAAGATGATCTTACTGTAAGAACTGAGCAGAGATTTCTGATATAGTAGCATCTTACTTTCCTTTTTCTCAGGAGTAAACAACTGCGCACGGGCAAGGCAAGGGAGAATCCGGCTCTCCATAGCTCATTCTGAATCCTTCGAGTTATACAGTCCCCCAGGGCCTGCTCCCCTACTGACTCTTTAAGGATTTGCTCCTAGATTGTCAGTTGAAGGATCCCTTTCCCCTTCCTCACATAGCTGTCCCCCTGGTTTCTCCACTGCACTTACTTGGCAGACACAGCATCTATTGAATTCATTTACAAGTCTGAATAGATCAAAATCCTTTGAACTGGGTCTCTGTTGCTAGTGCGGAGAAATCCCTTAAGTTTTTGGCTTTTTTGTACAGTTTCCCGCTGTGAGTTCAGGTCCAAGGTCCCTGTTTTCATTTTGCCTGGTGATAGCAGATGCACTAGCAGTGTCTGACTTTGTAATCCTTGCAGAGACAGACCTGCACTGGGGGTGTAAAGTGTATAAGGTGAGCAGATAAATAGAGCCAGGTTTACAAACACAGTCCACAGATAAGCAGAGATTTGCAGGGCTCCACAGATGAACATGGCATACCTCATCCCTACTTCCTTATTGAAAATTATTAAAGTATGGCCTCTGTGGCAAAAGGTGGCAATGATGGTGACTTTCCCTAAGCAAGGGAGTTTTGGGGCATTTTTCTTTTATACATATTGGGGCAGGGATGCAGAAGGAAAGAGGGACACAAGTGTTGCTTTCTAGGGCCCTGCGGACTGAAAATGATTGTGTTTCTAACACTATTGATTTTTTGCAGCAGCTGATATTTCAATCTGGGTGCAGTGTGTCTGTGAGTCTACGCACACTGTCAAGAAGAAATATGATAGTGTCTTAAAAGATTAATAATATCGCTGGTCCTCAGGAGGCCTGTCTTAATTCACTGGCCTGTTCCTTGGCATGTACTGTAATTTATCTAGTCTGATTTGAATAGCAAATGGCAATCGGCTGCCATTAGGGAAATAGGCATCATTCTTATTGATCCAGCATGGGCTGAATTTTATTTAAGGAGAGCTGCAAAATGTTATTAACTTTAGGGTGTGAGGAGGACTTTTTCCAAATATTTGGGGGGGGGGGAGAATGTTAGAAATACTGCATCTAAAAATGGTAAAATGGGTTGTAGAAGAACAAGGGAGAGGGTAATCACTCCCACTATGCATACGAGGGCAAGGGTTATTTTCAACCTAGCTATTTACAAGTAGTTATCTCTCTTCAGCCCTTTGCATGCTGATGGCTTCAGTAATGATGTTCAGAGTTGTCTCTAGGTGAAGGTAAAGGGACAGAAATGGTACTTAACATTTTGGAGAAAGACAATGTGACGCTTGTTCTTCTTATTGACTCGGGTACAATTAGAGGTGACTGTTCACTGTGATGCATGAGTAGTTGGTCTCCTACTCCTCATTAACCTTAAAGGGAGCCATGCCGTTTAATCACCACAGATCATGTGGTATATGTGCCCGTTGCTGACAGACTGTGCGCTGAGTATTTTTAAATACAGCCATTACTAGATGGTGGTGGGGTGTGGTTGGTGGAAGTGGAAGGGCAATAATATTATAACAAAATGTTGTAGAATTGCTGGCTGGTTTATGTATTTATACTTATCCCTCAAGAGCAGTCACTGTAAAGTGGTATAAGAGCATTGTCAGTAGGTAACTTCACAGCTGTTCTAGTTCCAGTCTCTTTCATTGACAGTGAGGAGCCCTTATCCTGGGAAATACTTCAGGGTATAGTGCTGATGCTATGCTGATGCTATTGCTTTAAGGGACAACAAAGCTAGTTCAGTCCCACAGTCTGCCAGCAGGAGACACGATAACAAATGTTACAGGATTATTAAACATGTCTGTTTAATAAAATGAAATTAATAAAAAGTAAAATTAGGCTGATTATCTGGAAAACTTTCTCACTTTATGATTTATTAGGCTGTGGAATTAGCTCCCAAAGGACAGGGTAAAAGCACTGTTTAATTGCACATTTAAAATAAGATCTAACAAAACATAAGAAAATACTGCAAGGGGAAAGCCCCTGCTTGGTGGTGGGAGGAGGAGAGGGTTTATCACAGTGAGTCTTTCCAACTCTAATTTCTATGATTCTTTGATACATCAGTCTCTTGTATCAGGAGTCACTAGAAAGAATGGTGTAGGGAGCTGCCTATTAAGGAGTGCATAGGTACTCCAGTACCAGCTCCTTCTGTCCCAACAGGTGGCGCTGTAGAGAATGGTGCAGAAAGTTTGGATACAGGGGCATTCGTAGCTATTCCAGGTGAGCTTTGTAGGCACTGAGGACCTGTAAGTACCTGATCTGTCCCACCCTCTACCGGCACTTTAAGTCACTTTAAGGAAATCAAGATGTCAGAATGTGCCAAAGAAATAGCTCCTAGCTCATGCATTTCTTTTCAATTGCACCTAAAGCTGCTGTAGGGAAAGACAATAAAGTGCTCTGGGAAATAGCCAAGTGCAAAAGCAATAAAATAAATTGAAAACAACTTTGTTTTTCTGAGCGGCAGTAATTGCTATACATTGTGATGTTTGCATAAGAAATTAGTTAATGTGTAGGAGAATGACATGTGATACTTTTTATTTGTCTGACGAGTATAGTCTCTGAGTGAATGACTTATTAAGGTTAATAAAGAAAAATTTGCTTCTGACTTGTAATGATCCAGTTGCTCGAATTTAACATTCCCTTATGCATAGTTGCCTAAAGGGGGAAAAACAAACTGCACATATATTCTAATAGCCAACTGGCTATGCTTTTATTATTTAACAGTGGAGTGAGAACAAACAATGTGTTCTAAATTGTCGGTCTGTCTGTCTTTCTGCCTGCTTGGGCAGGAACGTTATGGCTTTCTTAATTCTCATGTGTGATTTATCATCCCCAATTCATTGTTTTGCATAACTATGCTCAAAATGAAGAAATGTCATTATTTTGCAGTGAAAAAGTTGTCATTTGCATAATGCCTGCCATTAATTATTGTGAGACTAATGCAGTTGTTGATATTTTTAGGGCACAGTGGTACAGCCTGCACCTTGTATAATGTCATTCTGAAAACATTGGTAGTTAATAGGTGCCACAACATTGCACAGAATTCAAGAAGGGAGGAGGAGGAGGAGAAGGGGACATAATGGAACAGGCTGTGATCTTTATTTAGCATTTTTTTTCTGAAATACTTGGTGAGGGATGACTAAAAAAGGAAGCTACAGGAACAGGAAACAGAGACACTCAGGAGAAAGAGGGATTGGAAAAGCAGATAATTTTTCCTTGTGAAATTATTAATCAAGATGCTCCTAAACTAAAAAGCCTCAGATTGACCACCCGTAAATTATGGGGAAATACAGCATCATAACAGTGGCTAATTGTTCTACTCCCATCTCTGTCACTGACTCTCATTAATAAAGTCTCTCTTTGCCTTAGTTTCCCTATTTGCTAAATGGAGCCCTTTGTAAAGCACTTTGAGATCTACAGATTAAAGGTGCTGTATAAATATCCATTCTCCTTCAAGTGGTGTCCCCGTGGGTGCTCCACTCTGGGTGCTGGTGCGTCCTTGTGCCAGAGACTTTTCCTGTAGTTTCCGCCGCGCACGCGCTGTGGCGCCCCCTTGTGCCATTAGAGTCTGTTAGGCACACACGTGGCGCGGCCCCTCAGTTCCTTCTCTGCCATCCTCGGCAGCAGATGGAGCCTCTTTTCCTTTTGACCTCTGTCAAAAAAAGCCATCAAAAATCCAGTTAATCCTATTAGTTACGTCAACGAACCCATACACTTACCTGCCTTTTTTCCTAAGCCGCACGCCGATCTGGTGCATGCTGCATGGCATACTCTTGATGTCCGCAGGGCACTTGCATTTTATATTAACAGCACCAGAGCCTGGTGAGCGTCCCCTAGACTGTTTCTGTCCTATGCAGAACGATCCAAGGGACAAGCAATCTCATTTCAGAGGATCTCAGAATAGATCTCCTCCTGTATTCGGACATGCTATACACTCTATGATAAAAACTTACCTGAAACCATCACAGCACATTCCACCAAGGTGATGTCTTCCACTACCGCCTTTCTCAGCAACGTTCCTATCCAGGACATTTGTAACGCTGCCACCTAGTCATCTGACCATTCATTCACACAGCATTATGCTCTCTCCTCTTCAGTCGCATCTTCCAGGGCGGTGGGACAAGCAGTACTATCCACAATGACTAACATGGGGCTCCAAACCCACCTCCACGGGCTGACAGTTGCTGTGTAGTCACCCAGAGTGGAGCACCCACAGGGACACCACTCGGAGAAGAAAGAGTTATTCACTTTGTGCAGTAACGGTAGTTCTTGAGATGTGTGTCCCCATGGGTGCTCCACTACCCTCCCTCCTTCCCCTGCTTTGGAGCCCCATGCTCTAATGGATAGAGAAGGAACGGAGGGGTCGTGCCATGCGTGCTCGACTAACAGACTCCAACGGCACAAGGGGGAGCCACAGTGCATGCATGGCGCGGTAGAAACGGCTGGAAAAGTCTCCGGTCACCGGCGTGAAGATGCACCAACACCCAGAGTGGAGCACCCACGGGAACACACATCTCAAAGAACTACTGTTACTGCACAAGGTGAATATCTCTTTCTTATTATTACTCATTATCTAGCACTTGCCTCTCTAAGGGGGGGGGGGATAGAAAATGTTTGGACCCACCCTCACTCCCTAAACTTTGTACCAGGTTAGATATGGTTCTTGATATGAGCTTTGCATCTGGATTAATCTTTGTTTATTAGTATGATCAAGGTTTCAGGCAAAAGTAGTTTGGAGAAAATAAAACTGTCCTGTCCAGTTGGGTTTTTACGTATTGGATGGAATTAACTCAGTAGGAATGGATTTGGCCCATTGATACTGGAAATAGAGAGAAACAAAGATGAATTTTTGATTAAGCAATAATGGGATCAATGCCCTGTCTGAAATCTGCTAACCTTATCACTGGATTTTCATTTTCCCATGACTAAGTTGCGAGCTGCTTCTGTTTCTTTGAGTAGTGTGGGTGAAACACTGTCAACCTCTGGAATTCCTTGCCAGAGAAAGTGGTGAAGGCTAGGACTTTAATGGGTTTCAAAAAAGAGCTAGATAGATTCATTGATGTTAGTCCATCAATAACTATTAGCCAGGATGGGTAGGAATGGTGTCCCTAGCCTCTGTTTGTTTGGAAATGGGTGAAGGGGGAGGGATAACATGAGGAATACCTGTTGTGTTGCCTACTGCTGGGGCATCTAGGCAATTGGCATTGTCGGCAGACAGGTTACTGGGCTATATGGACTGTTGGTCTCATCCAGTATGGCTGTTCTTATGTTCTAATGGTGCTATGTAAAGTTTCCCAAAACAAGGAAATAAGTCAGATTTCCGGGGTGAGGCTTTCTTCTACTCTATATGGGTATGTCTACACTACCCTCCTACTTCGAACTAGGAGGGTAATGTAGACATACCGCACTTGCAAATGAAGCCCGGGATTTGAATTTCCCGGGCTTCATTTGCATAAGCGGGGAGCCGCCATTTTTAAATCCCCGCTGGTTCGAACCCCGTGTAGCGCGGCTACACGGGGCTCGAACTAGGTAGTTCGGACTAGGTTCCTATTCCAAACTACCGGTACACCTCGTGGAACCTAGGAACCTAGTCCGAACTACCTAGTTCGAGCCCCGTGTAGCCGCGCTACACGGGGTTCGAACCAGCGGGGATTTAAAAATGGCGGCTCCCCGCTTATGCAAATGAAGCCCAGGAAATTCAAATCCCGGGCTTCATTTGCAAGTGCGGTATGCCTACATTACCCCGCTAGTTCGAACTAGCGGGGTAGTGTAGACATACCGTATTTGAGTTTGTCTGCCTCCGAGTGTGTGTATGTGTGTGTGTGTCTGTCCAAGATCTCCTCCAAAACAGTAAGAGTTAAGGGTCACTAACTTTGGTATGCAGCTTCCTCTTATCATAACTTAAAGCAAGGAAAAGGTTTGGTTCCACCAGGAAAATGGGACGTATTGGGAATGGGATAGAAAGTAGGAACATTTATACTGTATAATGACCACACGGGGGCAGCAATGGGCCGGAAATGGGGACTGGGACAGCTATAACCCCATTGCAGCAGCAGGGGACAGGGATGGCGAAAGGGACAGCTATCTGCTCTATATTTGAGAGACTTTATGTATGTTTGTGTGTCTGTCTGTTCATCATCCCCCAGCCAGGGGATATGCACCTCTCCCCTGGCTGTACCCTTTGGAGATACAGCAGACAGGGAGAGGTGCTTCTCACCTGGTCCCAAGCTGCCTGGGTGAAAGATAGCTGGGGTAGTCCTCTCCCCCCGGGACAGCCTGCATGTTGAACTCCTCATTCTCAGTTCAATGGTTTAAATGAAGAAAAGCAAAAATTAATTGAGTTAAGGACCCAAGCAATGCCAGGTAAACCACCTAATATTTTTATCATTTGCATGTCTAGAGTTCTACTTGTGTAGTTTTTATGTAATAAACTCATGTAATGCCCACAACTTGAATATGGCATGCAATTCAGGTTGCTCCATCTCTAAAATGGTATATTACAATTGGAAAAGGTATGGAGAAGGGCAACAAAAATGATTAAGGGTATGGGGCAGCTTCTATACAAGGCGAGATTAAAAAGACCAAGATTGTTCATTTTAGAAAAGAGATTAGTGAGGCAAGAATGTGATAGAAGGCTATACAATCACAAATGGTGTGGAGAAAGTGAATAGGTAATTGTTATTTACCTCTTCACATGCCACAAGGGTCAGCTGATGAAAGTAACAGCCAGCAGGTTTTAAACAAACATAAACTTCTTCACACAACATGCAGTTAACTTGTGAAATTTGGTGTCATGGGATATTGTGGTCATTAACCAGAGTTTGGCTCTGAGTTCCTGATTCTGATAGGTGCTCAGTAAGTGCTGCATCATTGATAACAATGTATATGACTGACACACTGAATAAATTCTGCTAGATTTCTTCCTGTTTAGAAAAACTGCTATACATAGACCCTGTAATGTGTCAGTCACTCTTTCTACCTTAGTTGGGGAGGGGGTACACACTGCCTTACAATGGTACAGCTAGACTGCGGGGGGGTTTCGGGATACCAGAGATATCCCAAGAAAACTCCGCTGCATCCAGGGAACACATTTGCTCTTCCGCAAAAAAAAAAAAATGGAAGAGCATATGCTCTTTTAGAAGCCCCTGTATTCCTCATTCCACGAGGAAGAAGGGGGCTTTTGAAAGAAGAGGGTTTTCCGAAATTTGGCCCAGTCTAGACAGTGCATTTTGCATATCTTTTTCCAGTAGATCCTCGCAATGTAGAACTACACTATGTCACACTTCACTGTTGAGGGAATTAGCTGAATAGTCTGCTACCTCTGTACTGGGGTGTCCAGGATAGGGGAATTCAGTCACATTCAACTCCACTGTATTCTAGTCTAGGGCGCTAACAGTGGGGAGAGGGGGTGTCTTGCCACTAGGTCAGTGGGGATCCTCCCACAACATGCTGACCTGCTGTCAAGCCTCAAAGTCATTAAACAAAAACAGGCTGCTTCCCACCCAAGTTCTAGATCAGGTTCCTCTAGTTTATCCAGGTAATCAGCTGCTGGCAGTCTCACCAGTGCTAGCTCCTCTGCAACATTGAGCCTCTCCAGGTCCAGGGTGCTGCCTGGCTTGGCATCAAGGTCTGTGGGCTGCAGCAAGCAGGACACATATGTCTCCTTCCCTAGTTCAGCTCCCACTCCCACTCCCACTTCCTGCCCCGCCTGTCCACTTCCAGTGGGTGGGGTGAGCTCAGCCTGGCTCCACTTGCCAGGTCAGAGAGGGTGGTTCTCTCCCTCCCCCCCCCCGGGTCAGAGGAAGGCTACACTATCCCACTTCAGACCCCAAACCTCATGACTATTCATACATTTCTCTCACCATGCATATTGCATTGTAACACCCAGTTCTTTGGTTTTAGGGGAGTCTTAGTGGAGAAGATATATTGTTGCAGCATATGTGCATGGAAAGATTAGTGTCTTAATAATCAATATCCATCATGTCAGCAGCGCAGTAGTAAATCAGCAGTAGCAACCATTGAGTCTAGAGTCCCTCTCTGAAACAGAATAATGAGTTAGAGTTTAGTTGTGTTGTGACTGTTCACCTGTGACTGGTTATAATATCAGGCTGGCCTATCTTAATATCCAGAGATATTAAGGAGGGCCATCCCATTTCTCAACCATTTGTATACAGGCAGTCCCCGGGTTACGTACAAGATAGCGACTGTAGGTTTGTTCTTAAGTTGAATCTGTATGAAAGTCGGAACAGGCGTCCAGATTCAGCCGCTGCTGAAACTGACCAGCGGCTGACTACAGGAAGCCGGAGGCAGAGTTGCTCTGCCCCAGGCTTCCTGGAATCAGCCTCTGATCAGTTTCAACAGGCTGAATCTAGACGCCAGTTCTGACTTACAGAGGGTATGTCTACACTACCCCGCTAGTTCAAACTCGTGAAATGAGGAGTAACGGTAGTTCGAACTAGGAAGCCTAGTTCGAACTACCTAGTTCGTGCCCCGTGTAGCCGCGCTGCACGGGGTTCGAACCAGCGGGGTTTTAAAAATGGCGGCTCCCCGCTTATGCAAATGAAGCCTGGGAAATTCAAATCCCGGGCTTCATTTGCAAGTGCGGTATGCATACATTACCCTCCTAGTTCGAACTAGGAGGGTAGTGTAGACATACCCATACAGATTCAACTTAAGAATCCCAGGCGTCCCCAAGTCAGCTGCTTCTGAAACTGATCAGTGGCTGATTCCAGGAAGCCCGGGGCAGAGCAACTCTGCCTCGGGCTTCCTGTAGTCAGCGCTGGTGAGTTTCAGCAGCAGCTGACTTGGGGACGCCTGGGGCAGAGCAGCTGGGGTGCTGCTGGGTTGCTCCAGTAGCACCGCTCCTCGGCACTACTGGACCAATCCACCAGAACCCTAGCTGCTCTACCACAGGCGTCCGGAGAAAAGCCTGGACTGCTGGGGGGGAGGGGCGTACTAGCTGCGCCCCCACCCCCCCAGCAGACCAGGGAGACGCGGGCGGGGGACCGAGACGCACCGCGGTCCTGCCGCCCGGGTCCTCCTTGGCTTTGCTCCGCGTCTCCCTGGTCTGCTGGAGACCAGCAGACCAGGGAGACAGGGAGCAAAGCCGCGGAACACGCCAGCAGCGGGACAGCCGCGGCGCGTCTGGGCTGTCCGCTGCCCACGTGCTCCCCGGCTTTGCTCCCCGTCTCCCTGGTCTGGGGAGACGTGGAGCAAAGTCGTGAGCAGCGGACAGCCCAGACGCGCCTGGGCTGACCCGCTGCCGGCGTCCTCAGAGGCTTTGCTTCCTGTCTCCCTGGTCTGCTGGTCTCCATCAGATCAGGGAGACGGGCAGCAAACCCCGTTCGTAACTACGGATCCGACATAAGTCGGATCCGCGTAACTCGGGGACTGCCTGTAATGTTTCTGCTTCTGCCTTTCAACAATAAATGCTACATTGTTGTGAATATTGCTGTGTTGGTATAAAAGAAGGAATAAAGAGTACGTGGAGTTAATTCACCTAAAAAGGAGTCAGCCATAATCTTATTGCCTGTAATGGAGGGCATGGGAAAAGGGATATGCTTCTACTCATTCCCTGCACTGGCAGAGAGACTCGGGGGAAGAGTTGGGCTATATCTTTTTCTGAGGCGTGGTCTAACTGGATTTGTCTTACCTTAAACTGAGCCGCCGGCATGTCCATGGTGTAGGAGCCCGATGGGAGCACATACTCCCACTAGCTTCCCTTACTCTTTGCAGAAGGAGGAGGATTGGACACTGGTGAGGGCTGCCCTCAGCATTCGATTTATGGGTCTACACTGACCCACCAAATCAAACAATAAAAGTTCAACCTCTGGAGGGTTGATCTTCCCTGTACTGTAGACATGCCCTGACATATTAAATCCTGTTGCCCAGTGGACTCTTCCTGGGCATATTGTCTTCAAGCAGTCAGCTTTTTTTTTTTCTTTCCAGTATATCTTAAGCCCTCTGGGAGGCGCTGCTCAGCCCCATCCCCATCATGCCTGGACTGCAGACAACTTTTTCTTTGCAAGAGCCATCAGAATGAACATCATGTTACTTAATACCTCTGGAAGTTTTGTCTTTTATACAAGTTCATAAACTTTATTGAATAGGGGTAAGACTCAGGAAAGAGACAATTTAGATCTTACCAATCTACGATCTTACCCGATAACATGCCATTGAGACAGTCGGTCACTCATAGCGGGATTAGAAATTGTCAGAGTGCACACAATACATAGTTTTGCTTTTGTTTTTTGTACAGTGCACAGAGATGTTGTATGTTTACATGTCAAGAGTACTGCCTACCTAAGTCATAGGGATGCTTCTATCCCTGGGGACCTAGAGATGTGGTAGCCCACCCAGTGACATGCTGTAAATGTTGTTTTAATAAATAATTGTCAGTGTTTATTAGAGTATGAATAACATAGGAAGGACACTGAATAAGTTTTAATAATAAAGTTTACCAATAGCCAAAAAGCCCTGCATGCCTATGGCTTTGTGGAAATACTTAATAATAGAGTCAATTTACCATTTAATTAATAAATGACAGGAGATATGGCCATGTTTGGGTTCACTGATGGTTGGATAATTGAGGCTGTACCATATTTTAAAATGCAAAAAATCAATCATTATTCTATATGCTTGATATGATACTGGGTTGTTTTTTTTTTTAAGAAAATACCATCTTGCCCATGGAGCAGGATCAAAGCCCAATGAAGTCATTGCCACAGAAAGAATGACTATTTCAGAATGCAGAGGGATATCTCCCGTTGGAAAAGTGTTTTGGATCTGTGAATTGTAATATTATAGATTAATGTTGGCCTTGAGTCTCTTATCACTGTCCAAATATTAGTGTGAGTACTACATGACCTTCTCATTGCACCAAGAAGGGGCCAACACAGCAGTAGGGATGTTAAATTTTGGGTAATTGGCTAATCGAATAGTTGATGCATTTCGCATCAACTATTCGACTAGTCGATAGGGCATCTCCGCCTCTGATGTGTAGAAAAAGCCCCAGGGCTGTTGCTACACTTTAAAGGCGAAAGCACCAGGTGGAACCTGGGATCAGCTGGGGACTCCCCACTGACCCCGGGCTCTGTGCGGTGCTGCCGCTTTGAAACGCCAGGCAGAGCCTGACGCGTTTCAAAGCGACAATGCTATGTGGAGCCTGGGGACTAGTCCCAGGCTCCACGTGGCGCTGCCACTTTGAAGTACCCCCTTGTCCCCCCCCCCCCCGCTGCCTCTTTCTGATAGAAGCAGCAAGGGGGGGAGCATTTACTTACAGGATAATCAGCTAGTCTTTCACATCCCTACACAGCAGTGTATCAAGGGCCTGATTCTTACCTCAGTTCCCACAATCTATGTTTGAGGTTCAGTTTCAGGTTTACGGAGGTGTAACTGAGATTATAATCAGACCCTGTCATGAATGGCCAATAGGAGTAGAGGCAGGTGAAATTTTCTAGCTGAAAATCTTTTTGGTGAAAAATGCAGATTTGTCTCAACTTAGTTGTTTAGAAAACATGTACTGATTTAGCTGCATTGTTCATTTGGCGACATAAAAAAAGTTCCAGTGTTTTCAGAATAAAACGTACCAAGTTCTTCTCAATAAAGAAACTGTAAAACAGAGATAGGAACTTATTTTATTTAGGCCACTGTCTGATCGTTTCTGTTAATCAGTTGTTCTGGAATTTTTTGCTTTAGTAACTCTGTCTAGAATGCATTTACCTTGTAGATACACATAGAAATTCCAAAAAAATAAATTCAATTCAATTCTGAGCTATTCAGAATTCAGTAGAGCTGTGTCCTGGAAAAAGTTTCCAGTGATTGATAGTCCCTTGGCATCCCATTTTTCAAAGTTAGCATTTTTCTGTACTGGAGGGAAACCTGGTAGCCTGCGTATCAGGAGAGTTAAGAAGGATTTTGGTTCTGTACCAAATTACTTTTTAGTGTCTATTTCTGTATTTCCAGGAGGAGTCACAGGATTGGATATTGTCTGGTATTCTCAGGGAGCAAAGAAGTTTTGCCACAAATGAGACTGTAAAAAATAAACAAGAGAGCTGCATGCTTCTTCAGTGCTTTCTCATTTTGGGGCTGGGAATTTCTGTAAAATATAGCCTGTCCCAAACATATTAAATGACAGCTGAACCATTTTATAATTTCCACTTGGAGTGGTCATTGCTTCATTTTTGTTCTGTGTTTGGTGCTCCAGCAAGCTGCTTTTTGGTCTCTTTTCATGCCATATACAATTCCTGAATGCTCTGTGGAGTCCTTTTTTATATCAAGTAAGTGGAAGTACAATGCTCAAGAAAGGACATTCACTTTTATCAAGTTGACTCAGTCACTTGCAAATAGTGGTACATTATGCTATCTTAGAAGTTGGACTTAGGATATGTCAAAGGGGTTGTAGATTTAATATTAATAATCTAATGGATGAAAGCTATACCCCAGTTATTTGAATCTCTTAAGTGGCCATAGGCCTAGGAAGTTAAAGAATCTCTTGTTCAATGGGTACCTAAGATGATTGCCTCTGATTAGTCATATTTACATAAAAACAGATATTGAACTGTACATCTCTAAGACTGATTTGAAGCATTTAATGAAGAGTCACATTTCATTGAGATAAAGCAAAATGAAAAGAGCAAGATTATATTATTTATCAGGGATTGTGATGTCTCAAATCTCTGGAGAATCTGCTTTAGCTATTACAGCAGGTCAGTGGACAAAGCAAACAGTGGCATTCACAAAAGACATCCATGCCTTAGTTCTTTTAAAACCTATAAAAGCCAATGGGAATTTCTCCTTTGATTTCAGTGGGCTTTGTATTAGGCCCTAAGTCTCTGATCAGAAACCTACCAAATAAAGCAATAGAGATGGATATATTAGATAAGTTCGTGGAGGATAGGTCTGCCAATGGCTATTACCCAGAATGATCAGGGACACAACCCCATGCTTGGGAAGTCCTTAAACTTCTTCCAGAAGTTGGCACAAGATGATGGGGGATGGTTCATTCAATAATTGCTCTGTTCTGTTCATTCCCTCTGAAGCATCTGACACAGACAGCTGTCAAAAGGTATATTATTGGGCTAGGTGGACCTTTGGTTTGACCCAGTATGGCCATTCTTATGTTCTTACATTGTGTTCTTAACAATTAGATGGAGATTATAAATTGATGTCTGAAATTAAAATTCCCTATTGCTTTATGAACTGTACTGAATAGCTTCTCCACACTTAAAGTTAGGAAAAAGGAACTTTTTTGTTTGTTTATTGTGTTGAATGATGTTTAGTATTTATAAAATAATATGGTTTAAAGCTCTCCTTGAAATAAAGTTAGATTGGACACTTTGAATTAGTCATGGTGGGACTAGGGATATCTAGTTTGCTAAGATTCTCAATTGTATTTTATTCTGTGGGCTAATAAATTACATTGGTTGAAATGATCTACAGCCTTCAGAATTTTTCATCTTTTTTCAAGAGTATGGTTATACTGTCTTCCAAATAGGAAGAGGGCTATTTTCCCAGTTCAAGGGAGCGAGAGAACATTTGAGTAATACAAAGCACTGAAAGCTCCTGGAAAGATGGATAGAACTCATTTCTAAAGTCTTGGAAATTTGCCATTTGGAAGGTCCCATATACCATTTTGAACTTCATCTGTCAATATCTCTGCTTCAGATATTACATTTTGTTCTTAAATAATCCACAAGATTTGGGTGTTCTTGAAAAAGTATGCCTTTGTGTTATAGAAGGGGTCCCTGAGGGTATTCAAAATGGGGAGGGATGGGGATTTGGTACTTAATAATAGGTGCTTTCTTAACAAGTTTTTCTTCTGTTTCAGTTGGAGATATAATGATTGGGGCATTGGTGGAATGGCATATTTTTGAAAGCATACGGCTGGCTCTTTTTCCAAATTCAAAAAACCGTTGTTGGGCATATGAGAGAGCTGCTATTGCCTAGAGATGTGATAATGATGCCAAGTTGTACATGCATATCTACAGCTTCAGCTTTGTTTTTTGGGAAGAGCCAGTGCTCAGTTGTTGATGAGATTTGAGCTTCTTTCTAAGAGGATCTGATGAAATGGCTCCTTTGATTTGCATGAAGTATGTATCACGGTCATTCCTCTAATAGATGCTTTAAATATCTCCCACAAAACCTGGGAAAAGAATGGCCTTTTGTGATTTATTCCAAAACACTGTTGAATATATAGACAAATGTTTTCATTTTTAACATATAAGAAGGGAATCTCCATCTGGGTATCTGGTTGTGGTATTAGGCACTGTGCATTTAAGAGTTGAGCTTTCCAGACAGAGACCAAGAGGAGTGCAGTCAAGGTCTTATTTTTATGCTCAATCAGTTGGAACCACACAAAAATAAATTAGAGATCTGGCAAACGCTTTAAGCACTGAGTGATCCCTGAATACTAGATTGGTCTTTAACATCCTATGCTTCTAGCAAGGTGTATGCTTGTGCATAATCTGAGATAAATATCACACTTAAAAATATATCTTGGGGCTGTTTCAACCTGACTGAATAAACTCCTATAGATCAGGAATCATGGCGGTTGGAAATAAAATTTTGTACCATTTGAATTTAGAAGGCTGGTCTACACACAGCTTTTGCATCAGTATAACTGTTTTGGGGAGGGGTATGGTACTTTTATCAATATATACCAATATTTATTAATATATGCTAATACATCCCCTACTCTTGGCACAATTGTATTGGTATAAAGGAGTGTCGTACCAGTCTTGTATATTATTTTCCTATTATAGGACTAAACTATATCTCTAAAAAGTGTTCTAATTTTTTATTTAATCAAGGATAGTACTGAATATTTTAGAGTTCAGTTCATTTGAAAATAGAGGGGCATGTTGTGTAGTTTGGGTTCTACCAGAGGATTAAAGGCTTCTCCAAGTACTAATTTAATATTTGTAAGTGAATTCCCAGTCACTAAAATAGTTCAGATTCACAGTCAAATGGTTCAAGGATAGTATGGTAGCCAGGAGTTCAATCAGCCTGGGGCAAGGTCAGATTTCTCACAAGGATTGGCAGCTGGGAGATCCAACCCAAGGGGCTGGGATAGCAGAGTAGGGAGGCAAGATCAGACAAGGTGACAAGACAGGGTATGGTCAGGAAGAAGGCAGGACTGGACAAGGCAACAGGGTAGTAAGGCAGGATTAGACAGAACAACAGGGTAGCAAGATGGTGTAGATAGCAACCAACGGCCTGCTGCTCAGGTAGCTTGCTCTTCCTGTTCATTATACAGTCCAGATACCCAATGAGAACTCTGTCTTGTCCAGTCAGTCAGGGGCTTGGGATTTGGCTAGGCTGCAGCTCTAGATCTTTAGCATGAAAGCCACTGGTTAGAGGCAGTGGTTCAGTATTATTGCTGTAGCATGGAGGCAAAGGATGCCACCTACAGACCCAGCGAGCCTGGCTTCAATACTGGATGACTGTAGTAATTGGTTTTTAAATCTGACAGAGGTACTTCCATGCACCAGATATTAAGACCTATTTCCAGACAATGTGCCAAGAAGCAAGAGGTATTTGTTTATGTATTAACATTACATAGCCATTTGTAGCCTTTCGAGCAACATAGGATGCATTACATGCAGGGCCCACTCAGTACTTTCTGAATGTATTGTTTACTGAAGAATTAAGATGCATTTCCTGAATTTGAGCAATATTCCCCTTTTTTCATAAGAAAAGATAGAACTTCCTTGCATTTTAGTAGGTAGTAGATACTCGTTCTCTGTGCAGAATTTTTACAAATATAGGAGAAATGAGGTGGTTGGCTGCACTAGTCTAAATAGTCTCCTCTCTGTATAAATGTTGCTTTATAGGACACCCTCTACAGGTAGACTATTAGGTAATCAATCTGGTGCAAAATGAATAATTAGATAAAATTTCTCAGTTTAGCAGGGTTCTTAAAAGCACTAAAACTATAGACAGGGACTTGCTGGGGGCAAAATTAATAGGCTAGTTATTAAATGATCATAGATAAAATTAGTACAAATGTTCAGTCATTATGGTTATCACAAAACTAATATTATTAACTAATTGTTAGTATTCTCTGAAAGGTGCTTATCTGATAGTGCTGAAAATAAGTAGCATGCTAACTAATGGTCATCTCTTCCCTTTTATATCCTTATTATATTTCTAGGAGAGGGAGTTTTTCAAGCACTATGAAATTTGCTAATTTAACTAATATTAAAAAAATGTAACCATGGCACAATATGAAATATGTCATCCAAACCTCTTAAACTGTCTGTGTCAGACATTAATCAGTGAGTTAAGATGTATTCTTGAGTGTGCGTAGGACTTTAGTTTGCCCCTCTTTAGCAGTCTTAGTTTAATGTGAGGATCAAAAATTAGGACTATCAAGACCAGAAAGAAAGAAAAAAATGAAAGAGTGGAGGGTTTCCATGTATATGAAAAGGATATAAAAAGGGATTTCTTATATGTATCTTTAAATTGTCTATAGATTATATAGGTTGTTACAAATTATAGACATTTTCTAATAATTAGCACAGAACATTGCAGCTACGCATGGGCCATAGAACTAAAAAAAATATTTAAATGGGTTTCATTTAGCAAATAATATTGCTGTCTTACATTACCATGTGTAATTTACACCAAAATATTTTAAAGTCTCTTAAAGTTATGTTTGGTTTTATTTCTTAATTTTTAATTTTTGACTCACAAATTTCAGATCTTGTTCAGGGGTTTTAAACATGCCATAAAAGTATGCATTTTTTTGAAAAATCTTCAGGGTCAGTAGTTATAAGCTAATATACATAATACCCTAGATTTTAAGTACAGTCCTTGATGGATTGAAAGCACTTTTTTGGTGCTATAAAGTTGAAAAAACAACTGGATGAAATCTCTGTTGTGTGATTTTATAGATAAATAGGCTGATAAGTACAGATTGGGGTAAGGCAAAGTCTTTCAACTGTCCTTGATGCTCAGTAGGATCTACCCCGTTTATCTTTTTCCCTTTTACCTGCATATCCAGTATTCTTAGGATCTGATCAGAGGGAAAATATCACTGGATCAGGGTTACTCACTCCTGGAAATGCCAGGAGTTCCATATTGAGTTCTGACTTCTGTTTTCAATGACTTCTAAGTACTTGGGAAGAGAAGATGTATTTCTTGAAATGGCGATCATCATCTTGAATGCAGCAGAGCTGGATACAGATGTTCTTAATCACCTCGCTCTCAAAAAATCATGGAGAATTCTGTGTGTGTAATAGGGTTGCACTCCCCTCTCGCCTTCTAACTGAGTGTGTATGCCCACTGTCTCTCTCTCTTGTTTATAGAGACTCTTTGGTGATTCAGCCCTCTGCCCGAATCACACAGCCTATGTGTGCAAAATAAAACAACCCCCTTCCAGGGTACAAGCCCTCTCTTGGTGCCTTCTTTAATGTCTCTCAATTTGTTCCCTCTCTGGAATAGAGTATTGCCTTCGTGGCTTCCTTCCTGGAAGCAACATCTTCACACTTTCCAATCCCCTCTGGTTTCAGTCCTTTGAACCGCTTCCCCATGGTCTGTGCTGTCTTTGACTCTACTCCAGGACTCTGTCTTGTTTGCTGTGAGCTCTCTACATTGAGCTGTCTGCTGCACTGCTACTCTTCCAGCCAGCCACCCAGTCTTCACTCCTTGAGCTCTACACAGCAACTAACTGCTGCTCTGCTCTGCAGCTCTTTTATAGGGCCTTACTAGACCCTGATTGGTTGCTTCCCCCTGCAGTCACTCTAACCTTCTTGGAGGACCTCTCTACTGAACTTTTTTTGGGATGGGGTTTGTCAGGACCACAGGGTCTCCATCAGGGGACCTCAGCCTAGTCCATCCATTCACAGTGATCCAGGGAACTCTTGATACCAGCTAGCAGCAATCATAAGGTCTGCCTAAAGGTAACAGGGTCTGGTGTTAACTGGGATACCAAAAGGGGTCATGTGAGACGTCTAAGAAAAGCCAGTGTCACACTGGTCATCAGTATCATTGCAAAATGCATGTATGGATATTGTGTAAGAAGTTATGGATATCTACTGAAAGTCATGTTCATAAGGTCACTGTCTAAGGACTGGTCACCAGCAAAGGGGAAAAACAGGTTATCTTTCAGGCAACATTTTTACATTTCTCTGCTTTTTCACATGTAAATTAAATATTGTATAGTTCACAGTGGGCCTCCACTTACCAGTTTCAATGTAATGCTAATGAGCGATTGTGAACTCTTCAAAGAGAGAAAATTATTAGGAAGTGGTATACTACAGAGAGAAGGGGTGGGCCCTATCCTGAAGTACACATCAAAGATTCATGTTTGTATATTTAGGGGTGCAAACAGCTACCCAGGCATCCTTTACTTAGGAAGTGAATTTGTTTCATGAAACAGCTTGGTTGAAAATGCAGGAGAAAACTTTGGGTCAGATGATAGGGTTGCCAGGTATCCAATTTTCAACTGGAACACCTGGTTGAAAAGGGAGCCTGGCTGGCTCTGGTCTGCACTGCTGACTGGGCCATTAAAAGTCTGCCATGGCTCCCAGAAGCAGTGACATGTCCCCACTCCCGCTCTTACCTGTACGGGCAGTCAGGGAGTGCTGCACATTGCTGCCACCCCAAGTGTTGGTTCTCATTGGGAACTGTTGCCAATGGGGCAGTGTGCAAAGCTGACTGGCTTGTCTCCACCTAGGACCTAGGGGAGTACATGCCACTGCTTCTAGGAGTTGCTTGAGGTAAGCATCACCCAGACTCTGCAACCTGAAGCCCTCTCACCCCAATTCCTTGCTCCAGCCCACCCTCTGAACATCTCAGTCCCAGCCTGGAGCACCTCCTGCACTCCAAACCCCTCATCACCAGCTCCACCTCACAGTCAACACTCCCAGCCAGAACCCTCCATCTCCCCCCTCACATCTCAACCTTCTGCCCCAGCTTTGATCCCCCTACAGCATTCTGAACTCCTTGGTCCCTGCCCAGAGCTCCCTCCTGTGCCTCAAATCCCTCAAACAGCCCTACACTAGAATCTGCACTTCCAGCCAGAACCCTCCCCCCCCACACACACACACCTCAGCTCTCTGCCCTGGACTGGTGAAAATGATCAAGTGAGCGTAGTGGTGCTGGGACTATTTTTTGGGGTGCTCAGCTGGCCCCCTACACCTTTTTGTGCCCCTCACCACCCCAAGTTGAGGTCACACCTAGGGTGGCCAACTCTCCTGGACCAGATGCCATTGCCACAAATAGCCTCCAGTCCATCTGCTCCAGGAATGCTGGGAACCTAGCCACAGCTATAGGTGGCAGCAGGACCCCGAGCACAGCGGAGCCTGCAGGGCCCCTGGGGACTGTGGGCTGCAAAGCACCTCTGCTTCTTGCGCCTAAGAGTGAGTGAGGTTAGAGACAACAAGCAACAGGAGAGGGAAGAATGGAGTGAGCAGGGACAGAACCTTGGAGAAAGGGTTGGGCAGGGACTGGGGCAGGACCTTGGAGGAGGGGCATGGCAGGCATCAGGCCAAGTGCGCTTGGTTTTGTGTAAGTAGAAAGTTGGCTTCTTTATTAGATGAACTCTTTAGACAGGAGGATAGCATGAGTTAAGGAAGTATCTAGGAAGAGTATTAAAATTTTGTTTTATATAAAATCATTTCTTTCCAGTATTCTTCATAAGAACATAAGAACGGCCGTACTGGGTCAGACCAAAGGTCCATCCAGCCCAGTACCCTGTCTGCTGACTGTGGCCAATGCCAGGTGAACTGGACAGGTAATGATCAAGTGATCTCTCTCCTGCCATCCATCTCCACCCTCTGACAAACAGAAGCTAGCGACACCATTCCTTACCCATACTGGCAATGGACTTAACCCCCATGAATTTATCTAGTTCTCTTTTAAACCCTGTTATAGTCCTAGCCTTCACAACCTCCTCAGGCAAGGAGTTCCACAGATTGACTATGCACTGTGTGAAGAAGAACTTCCTTTTATTTGTTTTAAACCTGCTGCCCACTAGTTTCATTTGGTGGCCCCTAGTTCTTATATTATGGGAACAAGTAAATAATGTTTCCTTATTCACTTTCTCCACACCACTCATGATTTTATATATCTCTATCATATCCCACCCCTTAGTCTCCTCTTTTCCAAGCTGAAAAGTCCTAGTCTCTTTAATCTCTCCTCATATGGGATCCGTTCCAAATCCCTAATCATTTTAGTTGCCCTTCTCTGAACCTTTTCTAATGCCAGTATATCTTTTTTGAGATGAAGTGACCACATCTGTACGCAGTATTCAAGATGGGGGCGTACCATGAATTTATATAAGGGCCATAAGATATTATCTGTCTTACTTGTTTTTTAATGATTCCTAACATCCAGTTTGCTTTTTTGACTGCTGCTGCACACTGCATAGATGTCTTGAGAACTATCCACAATGACTCCAAAATATCTTTCCTGATTAGTTGTAGTTAAATTAGCCCCCATCATATTATATGTATAGTTGGGGTTATTTTTTCCAATGTGCATTAATTTACATTTATCCACTTTACATTTCATTTGGCATTTTGTTGCCCAATCGCTTAGTTTTGTGAGATTTTTTTGAAGTTCTTCACAGTCTGCTTTGGTTTTAACTACCTTGAGCAGTTTAGTATCATCTGCAAACTTTGCCACCTCACTGTTTACCCCTTTCTCCAGATCATTTATGAATATGTTGAATAGGATTGGTCGTAGGACTGACCCTTGAGGAATACCACTAGTTACCCCTCTCCGTTTTGAAAATTTACCATTTATTCGTGTCTTTTAACCAGTTCTCTGTCCATGAAACGATCTTCCCTCTTATCTCTTGACATCTTAATTTATGTAAGATCCTTTGGTGAGGGACCTTGTCAAAGGCTTTCTGGAAATCTAAGTTCACTATATCTACTGGATCCCCCTTGTCCACATGTTTGTTGACCCCTAAAGAACTCTAATAGATTAGTAAGACAGGATTTCCCTTTACAGAAACCATGTTGACTTTTGCCCAACAAATTATGTTCTTCTATTTGTCTGACAATTTTATTCTTTACTATTGTTTCAACTAATTTGCCCGGTTCTGACGTTAGACTTACCGGTCTGTAATTGCTGGGCCTCTAGGGCCCTTTTTAAATATTGGCATTATATTGGCTATCTTCCAGTCATTGGGTACAGAAGCTGATTTAAAGGATAAGTGACAAACCATAGTTAATAGTTCTGCAATTTCACATTTGAGTTCTTTCAGAACTCTTGGGTGAATGCCATCTGGTCCCAGTGACTTGTTACTGTTCGATTTATCAATTAATTCCAAAACCTCCTCTAATGACTCTTCAATATGTAACAAGTCCTCAGATTTGTCACCTACAAAGGACGGGTCAGGTTTGGGAATCTCCCTAACGTCCTCAGCCATGAAGACTGAAGCAAAGAATTAATTTAGTTTCTCCGCAATGACTTTATCATCTTTAAGTGATCCTTTTGTATCTCAATCATCCAGGGGCCCCACTGGTTGTTTAGCAGGCTTCCTGCTTCTAAGGTACTTAAAGAACATTTTATTATTACCTTTTGAGTTTTTGGCTAGCTGTTCTTCAATCTCCTTTTTGGCTTTTCTTATTACATTTTTACACTTAATTTGGCAGTGTTTATGCTCCTTTCTATTTACCTCACTAGGATTTGACTTCCAGTTTTTAAAATATGCCTTTTTATCTCTCACTGCTTCTTTTACATGGTTAAGCCACAGTGGCTCTTTTTTACTTCTTTTACTATGTTTTTTAATTTGGGGTATACATTTAAGTTGGGCCTCTATTATGGCGTCTTTGAAAAGTATCCATTCAGCTTAAAGGGATTTTACTTTACTCACTGTACCTTTTAATTTCTGTTTAACTAACCTCCTTATTTTTGCACTTCAATCTGTGTTCTTTGCGAATACAGTTATTCTTGTTTCTGCTATAAATATATCTACGTTCAGTGTGTTCAGCAGAGCAGTGTTGTGAGGTGTAACAGGTAAGTTGTGACGTACTGTTTCTTTGGAACCAGCAGTCCTGATAACTCTTTTTGTTCTGTGGATCAGGGAATGGATGCAACAGAGAATGCTTGAAAGACTTGTGTGTGTGTGTGTGGGGGGGGGGGTGCGTGCCTATTGTTAACCTGTACTGAGAAAGCAAGGCTTGTGGCTTCCTAGAAAGCAGTGCTTGTGTTGCCAGAAGCTGGCGGTTCCAGGGAGCTAATCCATGGTACTAAATTGCTTTACAGTAAAGGAAGATACTGGAGAGGTTCCTCACAACCCTGAGTACAGTGGAGACTGCTGGGGAGAGAGAGGGTCACCAATCATGGGACCATCCTCCCATGTGACTCCTCCCCACGCCAATTTTAGCCTGGGTGAGAGCCTCACTCTTCCTGCCTCCTCCCCTCAGCCACTCCATCCCAGACCCTGCCTCTTCCTGCCCTGGCCCTGTTCCACCCCTTCCTCCAAAACCAACCCCTGCTCTACCTTCTCCCCACGTCTTACCCTAAACTGTGCCCCAAGAGATACAAGGAGCCTGGCAGTAGGAGTCACCAGCGGTGGTGGAAGGAAGCAAAGCAACCCAGCTCCAGTCTGTTCTGCTCCCCCAGCTCCCAGCCACATTGCTCTGCTCCCCCCCCCCCCCCCCCGACCAGAGAGTGTGGGCAGATCAACCCTTTCCCCCAACTTCCTCCCCTGAGTGGCATGACTGGGAGCAGGTTGCACTGCTTCCTGTTGTCGAACAGCATATCCGATCAGGCCCCCTGCTAGTTCCCCTGCTGCTTTCTACTGATCCTTTTCATAAAATGTCCTGCTGTGGCACGGGGGCAAGTATAATAATTGTAACAGTGGTTGACGTGGAGACTCAACTTTTTAACTACTGTGCCACTCAGGCATCTTCATAGCAAGTCTGTGTGACGTGGCAGCAAAAACCCTGATGAGTACAAAAGCTTGTAATATGTGGATGTTCACAGCACTGCTACCACCAGCAGAGCTACAACAGTGGAGAAACATAAGGAAACCTCAACCAAGGCAAGGCCTTTGAATCTGTAGTCCAGTAGCTAACAAAGCTTCCGAAAGCCAACTACTATTAAGACTTATTCAGATCCTCAGAATTCAGCTGTGTATAACATTATGTGTGTTTATACACATTTCTATCATGCATGTGTTATATATTGCACATGTTTGTATTTATACCCTTTGTTGTTGCTGATGGAAATTCATGAGCATACAGTAAATTGATGCATATTCTTGGGTGTATCAGCATGTGTTTATATATATATATGTATATATACACACACACACAATTTTGTGTGTGTATATATATATTATGTATGTGTGTAGAGAAACAGATGCACTGTAGGCAGATAGAGCAGATAAATATAGATTCAAATAGAAGCATAAGTGTATAAATATAGACACTATATAGAGTGAAAGCAAGCAGATCAGCACAGTTTCATTATTACTTGTATTCCATATAATAAAAGAGTAGCTGACATTGAAATGACTGACTGGGTGACACTGTCAGATTTCAGAAGGCATAGTGTGAGGTAAGAAAATAACCTCTCTCTCCAGTATCAGGAGCATTTAAGCAGGATGATGTATTGCCTTTAATTATTTGCTTGATAAAAGTTTTAGCGTGATCTTCTTGGGGGCGGGGAAAGAAGGTGGAAACAAGGTATAAATATGTATTTTTTTCTCTAAAAAAAGTAAATAATATAAAAATCTTGACCCAGATTCTGTGCAAAGGGAACCATCCCACCTAGCGCACACACCTCTGATTTCTATTTTTATAGTGAGCCACATGCACAATTGTCAACTTTGTTTCTTCTATTGCTGGCCAGGTCTGCTTTGCTTCATTTCTGCCTGCCTCTGGAAATGAACTTGGGAGGCATGAATGAGGAAAGATTTAAATATGAGAGAAAAAATCAGGGTTAATGGTGTGTAAGAGGGTGTGGGTGTGTGAGAAAGAAAGAGTGTGCATCTTTGTCTCTCATTTGTTAATCACATTGTGTCTGCTTTTACTGGTGAAAATAGTTTTTTCTTTAGTCCGTTTGACCCTGTAGGACAACCCGAGTTTTGACTATTCTTTTGTGTGGTGATAGTGATATACATATAGCGCTATCTCCCAATAGTCAGGTTTAGTAGGGTAAGGACTAGGCTGAGTATAGGCTGGAATTGAGATCCAGGGACAATCTGGAGTCAGAATAGAGATCAGAGTCCATAGACCAGCCAATATCAGTACTATAGTCGGAGTCCAGGTGCAAGCCACTGGTTAGAGTCTGCTGTGGCTAGAGTCTTCTGACGATGTCAGTACCTTAAGTAGAATGCAGGTGCAAACTGAGATAAGTGCTGAAAGTCAGTGAACAAGCTAAATCACTACTGTAGCCAGAGTCCAGATACAGGCCAAAGGCTGAAGCTGGATGGTCAGAGTCTGAAAGGATCAGGAGATGGAGGCAAGGCTAGAGTGTGCCAGTAACAGGTTTGGCACAATCTCAAAGTAAGGTATCACACCGCACTGAAAGGGGGCGGAGCTAAGACCCTGTGGACAGAGGAAGTCCCGCCCTTCTTCCCAGACTGGGCATACTCCAACTGCAGGAGCTGTATAAAAGCCAGGGGAGCAGCTCAGTCTGGGCTGATCACCAGCAGGGAAGGAGCTCAGGCTGGAGCTTCTGAGCATATTTCCCATAGCAGCCGATGCTACAGCCCCAGGAGCCACAGCCCAGGCAGCAGCCACAGCCGCCGTCGTCCAGGCCGCAGCCACCGTAGCCTCAGTGACAGCCCCAACACCAGGGACAGTAGGAAGCGGCCCAGGGTGGAGGTTTGTCCCTCCAGGAGCTCAGCGCGTTTCAGCGGGACGCCCCACTGAGCAGGCAGTGGAAGCGTCCACTGCCAGCAGGGCCCTGGGTTGGGACTCGGTGGAGCAAGAGGGTCTGGATTCCCCTCCCTCCCTGCCCCGCAACACTCGCCTCCCTGATAGCCAGGAGAGACTCACCAGAGACGAAGGCCTCCAGGCCAGAGAGCCTTCCAGAGGAGACCACAGAGCTTTTTAGACTAGGCCTGCAGGGCCATAAAAGAGAGAACAGTGCTTTTGAACTAGGCCTACTGGGCTGTATTCCTTCTGAGAGAGGGGACAATACTTTTGGGTAGGCGTTTGGACCGTATTTACCCTGAAGAGAGAGAACAGGACTTTGGGACCAGGCCCATGTGGCCATATTTACTGTAAAAGGAGGTAATTATATTTTAGGGACCACATATCCCTTTAGAAAAGGGGCATCGATCCTGCCTTTGGGGGACCCCCTTAGGCTATCACGGGGCAGTTTCCCATACATAGGGCAAGGACAAAAAGTGGAATAGGGCCTAGGCAGGGTTGGGGAAGTAACTGGATCAGGCTGGGAGTCCAGAGAGGCAGATGCACTGTGAGGGAGCAGGAGGGTTCCTGGCCAAATAGAGCTATTGCATAGACAGATCCTGAGGTCTGACAAGTCTGGGGAAGTACCTGAGCCGGGGGATTATTTGACTCAGGCTTTCCTGCTGCCACAAACCTGAAGCCTGAGCCAATGCAGACTCTGTGGAAAGGGTATGTTAGTGCAGTTGACTGAGCAGCCCTGGTTTGCTTGTGGGATTTCCTCACACAAGAGGGTCCTGTTCTTATTAGATGAAAATATTCCTCAACGCCTATATTCAGGTCACTCTCAAAAGGCAGAAACATTTCCTTTCTTGACGTTTCTATGAAGACATTGGGAAAACTTGGAGATAGCTGGGGATTTCCATAATATTGTCAATATTATGCTTTGTTTTCCTTTTGCACTGTAAATATGATCATCATTCGATGCGGCCATCTCTGTTATGTACCAGTTAATTTATAACTGCTTAATATGGTATTATCCAGTTAGTTTAACAAGTATTTTGGTTTTCAAAAGAGAGCTCCTCCCATGGGAACCAAGCCAAGTCTGAGTGTAGTTATGAGAATGTCTTTCCGTTACTGGAATGGCAGTTACATTGGGCTTTTAGTTACAGGCCACTCACAGTACAATTTCAAAGTCTGCTGGGTAGGTTATCATACCAAACTACTAAGTGCCAAGAGCATTTACCTTGATTTCCAAATGTTATTTGCTACATTCCTTTTGCCCAGCACCCAAGCCCCCTTCCCCCTCTACCCTTGCAAAAGGCTTGAACTGTATTGTTTTCAGTATTTGCAAAGATAAATTTTAAAAAGCCTGATGTATATTGTGATTCAGCCTGGATCAGATGATGACAGATGAGTTATGAAGTCTTAAACAATGAGGTTGATAATGGAAATGCTGACACAACCTCAATTATAGTGATTCTGGCAGGGTTGGCCATTATATCCAAAGATGCTTTCCTCTCTCTAAGTTCTCTCTTGTCTCCTTGGATATTGTTTTCTGAGTCTCTCTGCCAGTTGCACAGCAGTTCATTGTAGCTACAGACATCTTGGAAATGTGTCAGTGTGATTCAGCCATTACAAACCATACCGTTACACATGCTGTGTTGTTGTTTTTTTCACTAGCTTCTGCTGTGTCATGGTAGTTTCCAAAATGGTGGAGCCGGGGAAGTTCATATGAAACAGAGAAGCCCCTGGGAGGAAAATAAAGGTAAATAGCAAAGTACAGCACATTTATTATCAGCTATATCTCTGTAATGAAAACAATTTTATCATTTGTCTGCAAAAGGTTCTAGTGACTCTTTCTCTGGCAGAAATAGTTGCCGTAGACCACCACATTTATTTTCCTGTGGCCATTATTTCTGTCCTTTATTTATAGTCATTTTGTCACTGTCAGCCCACAGCAGCATAGTACTACACTTTTCCCTTTTGTTTATTCCATTAAAAGACAAAACTTGTATTAAATGAATGTTAAGATTGCACAGGCCAGCCCTTAAAGAAATGCCAGTGTTAAAATTGCTTATGAACTTAGCTCTGTCCATAGTACATATACCTAATGATTCAATCTTTAATGACATTATTTCTCAGATAATAAAAGCATAGTATCATACTTCTTTCTGCAGCTTAGATACACTCAGATTCTATTGTGTATTACCCTAAGTATATCAAATCCTACAGACAACAACAAAACAAATAAAAACATTAATGGAAATTATGCTACTCATATGCGTCTAAGCTTGTAGAAAAAATTATCATACTCTATTATTGGCCAAATTAAAGGCTGTACCATGTTGCACATGCACAAGAGGCCAATTTAAGTTTGCATGTGCAAACTTAACTTTTGGATTTCTGAGTACTTAACCATGCAACCGTTACTGTGGGTGTTTTATGAGATTTCCTAAGTTTGAAAAAGGAAGAAAGTGGAATATTATTTATCTAGGCCCCACTCCTTCCATCACAGAATGTCATAAGCACATGAGGGGTATATTCTGAGAGACAAGAATGTCTGCACTTAGCTGCTTCACTCATTTTATAGCTTCTCAGTGAGATAGAAGCCCTTGATTCATTTAAGCCCTGATCCTACTTCCATTGATTTCACTAGGGGTGTGTCTAAACTACATGGCTCCATTGATGGAGCCATGTAGATTAGGCTGATCAGCAAAGGGAAATGAAGCTGCGATTTAAATAATCACGGCTTCATTTAAATTTAAATGGCTGCTGCGCTGAGCCAACAATTTGTCGGCTCAGCGCGCTAGTCTGTACGCTCCCGCATCGACCTAAAAGCCCTTTATCGACCTCCCCATTATGCCTTGTAGGATGAGGTTTACCGGGGAGGTCGATAAAGTGCTTTCATGTCGGCAGGGGAGCGTCCAGACTAGCGCGCTGAGCTGACAAACAGCTGATCAGCTGTTTGTCGGCCCAGCGCAGCAGCCATTTAAATTTAAATGAAGCCGCGATTATTTAAATCGCGGCTTCATTTCTCTTTGCTGAACAAACAAATCTACATGGCTCCGTTAATGGAGCCATGTAGTTTAGATGTACCCTAAGAGTAGAGCAGGCCAACCCCAAACACTTCTGAATATCTCACTGAAAGTTTTCATTCTTGTGGAAAACAGTTTGCACTTGGTAAATAACATTCTCAGCTGTTTCAGAGGGGTAGCTAAGTTAGGGTATGTCTACACTTGCAGCCTATTTCAGAATAGGGCTGCAAATGTAAGCATTCAGAATTGCAAATCAAGCCCGGGATTTAAATATCCTGCTCTTGATTTGCATCTTCCCGGTTGGGTGCCATTTTTTGAAATTTACAAGCCCGGAATAACTGCCTGCGTCTACACGCGTCAGTGAAACGGGCATTTGAAATGAAGCCCTAGTTCGAATTACCCGTTAAACCTCATTGCAGGAGGAATAACAGGTAGTTTGAAATAGGGCTTTATTTCGAACACCAGTTTCACTGACGCGTAGATGCGGGCAGTTATTCCAGGCTTGTGAATTTCAAAAAATGGCACCCGGCCGCGAAGATGCAAATCAAGTGCGGGATATTAAAATCCCAGGCTTGATTTGCAATTCCAAATGCCTACATTTGCAGCCCTATTCCGAAGTAGGCTGCAAGTATAGACATACCCTCAGTCTATAACTGGAAAAACTTAAAAAACAACTAAGGTGCTGCAAGACTATTCTCAATGGTGTGAACCAGTGCTACTGCCAAAGTTGACCTTTTTACCCCATGCTCCTTGATCCTAGCTGCTTTTATAGAACACTAGAACTGGAAGGGACCTCAAGAGGTCATTGAGTCCAGTCCCCTGCCCTCATGGCAGGACCAAGCACTGTCTAGATCATCCCTGACAGGTGTCTGTCTAGCCTGCTCTTAAATATCTCCAGTGTTGGAGATTCCACAACCCCCCTAGGCAATTTATTCCAGTGTTTAACCACCCTGACAGGCAGGAAGTTTTTCCTGGTGTCCAACTTAAACTTCCCTTGCTGCAATTTAAGCCCATTGTTTCCTGTCCTATCCTCAGAGGACAAGGAGAATAATTTTTCTCCCTCCTCATAAAACACCCTTTTAGATATTTGAAAAGCGCTATCATGTCTCCTCTCAGTTTTCTCTTTTCTAAACTAAACAAGCCCAGTTCTTTCAGTCTTCCCTCAGAGATCATGTTTTCTAGACCTTTAATCATTTTTGTTGCTCTTCTCTGGACCTTCTCTAATTTCTCCATATCTTTCTTGAAATGTGGTGCCCAGAACTAGACACAATACAGCCGCTCCCTGAATTACGATCACCTCCACTTACGACCATCTGCACTTACGACCAAAGCGGTCGTAAATGCGGATCCGAGTTACGAACAGTGATCCGCGCAGTTGCCATGTAACTCTATGGGATCCGAGTTACGAACACTTCGAGTTACGGACCAAGTGTTGGTCTGTAACTTGTTCATAACTCGGGGAGCTGCTGTACTCTAATTGATGCCTAATCAGTGCAAAATGGAGTGGAAAAATTATTTCTCATGTCTTGCTCACAACACTCCTGTTAATGCATCCCAGAATCATGTTTGCTTTTGTTTGCAACAATGTCACACTGTTGACTCATGTTTAACTTGTCATCCACTCTGACCCCTAAATTCCTTTCAGCTGTACTCCTTGCTAGACAGTTGCTTCCCATTTTGTATGTGTGAAACTGATTGTTCCTTCCTAAGTGGAGTACTTTGCATTTGTCCTTATTAAACTTCATCCTATTTACCTCAGACCATTTCTCTAGTTTATCCAGATCATTTTGAATTATGATCCTATCCCCAAAGCCCTTGCAACCCCTCCCAGCTTCGTATCATCTGCAAACTTAATAAGCGTACTCTCTATGCCAATATCTACATCGTTGATGAAGATATTGAACAGAACCAGCCCTAAAACAGACCCCTGCAGAACCCCACTTGTTATTGCCCTTTCAGCAGGGTTTTGAATCTTTAATAGCTACTCTCTGAGTACGGTTATCCAGCCAGTTATGCACCCACCTTATAGTAGCCCCGTCTAAGTTGTATTTCCTTAGTTTATTGATAAGAAGGTCATGCGAGACTGTGTCACATACCTTACTAAAGGTATACCACATCCACTGCTTCTCCCTTATCCACAAGACTTGTTATCCTATCAAAAAAGTTATCAGATTGGTTTGACATGATTTGTTCTTTACAAATCCATGCTGGCTGTTACGTATCACCTTATTTTCTTCCAGGTGTTTGCAGATGAATCCTTAATCACTTACTCCATTATCTTCTCTCCATTTGGTGCTACAAATTTTTAAAACAGGCTTGCAATAAGGACTGTATAATGCAGGGGTCGGGACCGCAAAGTGGATCTCAACCCCCTATAAATTGGGTCTCCAGGGCAGAAGGACTTCAGCCCTAGTCAGCAGGATTCAGGTTTCAGGCCCCTTGCCTGGAGCTGAAGTCTGTGAGCTTCAGCTTTGGCCCTTCGTTGCCTGGAGTGGTGGGGCTTGCATAGGCTCAGGCTTCACAGTCTCTCCTCCTGGAGTAATGAAATCGTTTTGGTTGTCAGAAGGGGGTCGCAGTACAATGAAATTTGAGAACCCCTGATACAGGGTATGAACCCTCAAATTTTTAACAAGTTTAGACCTTGACCTGTATCTGCAATTTATAACACAGTGCTCATCTCTTTATATATAATACATATACACATTGTAGGCCAGGTTCATTGCTAGTGAAGTAGGCATCATGCCATTCATTTGGAGTTCCTCTCATTGAGTCCAGAGCTGAATTTGTCTCAGTGCATGTGTACTACTTGTGTACTTCTTTCCTCCCTCTATATCTCATGAGATGCAACATTTTATAAGGGTAGATACTGCATTCAATCTTTTAAATATCGAAATCAAAGTGAAGTGTTTGACCTAACCCTTAAAACTCATAGCTAATGTGGGATGGTGAGGCTGTTAAATTGTTTTCTAAGTTGATACTACACATGCCAGATAGTCATCTTTCAAGGCATCACTGAGAGCTGCTTTGTCAAACCTTTTGCCAGTGACCCATGGACTTTGAGGTAGTGTTTATGCCCTCCATAGATCATTCCTTTCATTAGCATTCTCCTATTCAAAAAAGAAAATGCACCTTAATACATTTTTTATCAGCCCACTTTATTTTAATTTGTGTGCCTAATGCAAATTGCATGCCTTATTCCCCCTTTACAAATAACTTTCTCTTCAGTTCTGTAAAGATCAGTTTCATTTTAAAACAATTCAGACAGTTAAACGGGCAGCTTGTGACTTTTTCAGCAGACCTCTCCCAGAGGAATTTCAGTGCATTTTGTTCTGCCCAGCAGACAACAAAATGAATGAGCATGTGTGAGTCCCTATCTAATCTATCCAATGTACTGACAGAAAGAAACCCAGGATTGACAGTAGTTGATAGTGAATATTAGTATTGATGGACCTGAACAAACACCCTGTATTCAAACGCCCACAATCTCTTTTTGTGGGAAGGATTCGTTAAATAATATTCTCCAAATAGCAAAAAAGCTACATACATTCTGAGGCTCTAAGGTCTTTGAGGCAAAAAAAAATTTATTTTTTTCTGTTATGCCTCTGTTGAAGTCAAGGGGAGTGTTGCCACTCAGTTCAGTCAGAGCTGGATCAGGACATAGGGAACTTCAACAAGAAAATGAATGGCTGATCACACATGAATGCCTTGGAAGATCAGGCTAATAATAATAAATAGTATTATATTCTCTCTCATTTCTTTTACAGAGATTTTCTGTCTCAGGTAACTTGTGCCTCAGCTAATGCAATTTGGATGGTTTGGTTACAGTGATTTCCCCTTTCACTGAATTCCAGAGTATCTAACCAGCATAGCCCTGCAAATCTGCAGATATCCGCTTTATATCTGCAGATATCTGCATCCGTGGATGAGGATGCAGATATCCGTGGCTTGTTTTTGCAGCTAGAGATGCAGATACAAATTGTGTATCCATGTAGGGCTCTAACAGTAATGGCTGCCCTTTGTGGGTATGCCATAGGACAAGATTCATGTGCATTGCCCATGAAGAGTATTAGTGCTTTAGAGAGAAATACAGGCAGTCCCCGGGTTACGTACAAGATAGGGACTGTAGGTTTGTTCTTAAGTTGAATTTGTATGTAAGTCGAAACTGGTACATATTGTAGGGGAAACTCTAGCCAAACATTTCTCCAGAGCTCAGTTTTATTCTCCCACACCTCACTTCCCTCAGTCCTTTATTCTCAAGCTGAGGTGTCTGCTGAGAAAAGCCGCTCCGCGTCTCCCTGGTCTGCTGGGGGGGGGGGGCGCTAGCTTCGCGTCTCCCTGGTCTGCTGGGGGGAAGCAGCTAGTGCGGGGTTGCCTCATCCCGTTTGTAAGTAGGGATCCGATGTAAGTCGGATCCATGTAACCCGGGGACTGCCTGTACCCTTACTCTTGCCTCACACTGTCACACAAAACTTCAGGAGAAAATGCATGCAAATATAGCTCATGAACTGGTGTCAGAAATGTTGAGTGTGTAATTGGCACCACCTGTGGCATTTTCTCAAAACAGGATTTGGTGATAACAGGATTTGGTTTGTTTCTTGAATTTTGGAAGCTGATTGTGAGATCCAGAGCTGAAAGTGTATTATCCCTTAACATAATACACAGGGATGGTGCATTCTTTCCCAGCATTGCCCTTCAAGGGGCCTGTACAACCTTGAAAAATGCTGGTAGTTCGTCCTCACTGCAGTTTGCAGGCTCTGCATCACTGCTATGACCATATTAATAAGGGAGCCAATTAATGCCAGGTTGTATCCATAGTTTTTGGGATGTGTTCACTGTGAACTGGACTGAAGAAGACCAAGCTTATTCCACTGAGTACCTCAAATAGCATTCAGCTCAGAACACCTTACAGTCACTACGAACCAGGACTGGATCTCAGCTGGTGACTTAGTAAGAGGCTCTACAGCCCATTGAGCTATCCAGTCCCACTCTGACTATAATTTTCTCTATATCTTCACCATAAGGACATAGTAGTGATATTGACGCATCAAAAAGAGACTGACATTTTTTTACATCATCCATAACCCCCCAGAAATAAATCAGTTAATGACTAGGTGGTCAGTTTTGACTCATTGTGCATGTTAGTATAGGGCTAAAGACGTATGGGTACCTAAGTGCATTTTTCAGAATATGGTGTATGGGAGCAGGAAGATCCCAACAGGTGAAGGAGGCAGTAGGTGTGCTGGGAAAATGTAATCTGCATGCTGCTCTATGCATATTTGCCTTTTCTTATTATGTCTGAAGTGCAACTTGTGACTTTCATATCTATGCAGCCCTTCTAGTGCATATAAATCAGTGGTTCTCATCATATGGCCATAGGCTTCTTGTGGCCCAATCAGCGCAGAGCAGCAGATCATGTGACATCCTCAGGGCCATAAAGGTAGTATTAGATGCAGCCCACATAATAAGCTAAAAATCACTGGTGTAAATCTGCAGTTGATATAATATGCAATATATAATGCCTTGCCTTAATCTTCATGACTGATTATAAACTCTGTGGCAGAACATGGGTCTTCCTCTATATTTTATACCCACCACAACAGGCACCACTCCTGACTGGGGCTTCTAGGTGCCCCTGCAATATATAATATTAATAATTAATAATAAAAATAATACATAATTAGTAATATTGCCAGTGTTTCACAATAAGGGATAGCGGTTAGGGTGCTCACACAAGGCTCATACTAGACACAGGTTTGAGGTCATTATGTTAGGGCTGCACCACACATCCATTTTCCCAAAGACTTAAACACAGAGCAACCGAACAGAAATGTTGGGAAATTAACATCGTTCCAGGCAGGTGGAATCCTTCCTTTTAAATGGTCCTTTTCCCTTCCCTCTCTTGAACCTCCCAGCCCTCCCTTGCCCCCTGTATCTTTCCTTGTATTTCCTCTCTTAGTGCTCTGAATTCATTATACGGAGTAGTGTAAATCAATAGTAAACGCTAACCGCCCACTCTGTACTCAGTTACGCAACATCACATATCATGTACACAGAGACAAAAAGGGAAAAAGCACACACAGCCTTTACATTCAAGAGCTCTTGCATAATTTTACTTTTCTACAGCCAAAAAAAAAAAAAGGAAATAACAGATGGGGAGACTTACAGTTTTTTTTTCCCTCCTCTCAGACTGTTGAGAGGGGAGTTAGTTTAACAACCATGGCCACTTCTAATTGCCCTAGGCGGCAGCAAAACAAGCCATAATTACCAGTGCCATAACTTGCGTTAAAATAAGACTTTCTTGACCTTCCATGATGTGGGGCACTTTCCAGGTAATATAAGAAGAAAAATTATTGTGAAATGCATAAGGCTGCTTTGGTTTTAATTTTATGTATGTTTTAATGGAAAGAGAAGAAGAAAAAACAATTAAGGTACTCTTTGAATTTTAGAACAGGAAAGGGGATGAGGATGGGGGGGTGGATAGATTTCTCTAGTGTGTGTATGTCTGTTTTTGCTTTTTTTTCTCTTCTCTGAAAACAAACTATCTTTTGATGTAATATTTATGCAAAAAGCCAAGTTATATAACCCTTGTCTGCTTCTTGCTTTTGTTACCTCAACAGACTGTATAACTCTAGTGTTTTTCCTCACGACAAACTGTATTCAAACATGCATATCCTGAGGAAGGGGCAGAATGCCTGGGTGCCCACAGTACAGACTTTATTTCTAGCCTTTTTAAAGGCTTTAGACCGGAAGACAATGGATCTATTTAAGATCTCTTTTTGGCTTGTGTATTTCTCATTGAGCATTTTCCTGTTGCAATGTTTCCTAGAACATCCGTGACTTCTGCAGAGTCTCTCTCTCTCTCTCAACTTTGGATGTATACAATGGAAGCTTTCTCCCCCTCCCCATGCATCCTAACCCCCAGTATTAGGTCACTCTCAACATGACAGTGGCAAGTGCAGATACTTAGTACATTTTTACAGTGGACCAGAGTTATGGTATTTATATTTTTTCCTGTATAATATTTCATTTTAGTTAACTGATTGATTTCCACAGAGATCCAAAATCCTTCCAATAAGGGTTGTTTTATTTTCTATTTTAATGAATTTTTGCCTGTCAGATATATAAAGGGATTCTTTGTACATATGGATGAACTGAAATAGATATCCTCTGTAAGAGAAATTAAGATAATGGGTTCTGGGAGTTCAGGAAATGGAAGGAGCTGTAGTGAAAAATGTTGATGTTCCTTGACTGATCACATTTTAGGAGCAAAAATGTTTCTACATTTATCGAAGTCATTGAATCTTCAATGATTTAATCCAGCTGAGGATCTGACCCATCGTATTTAAATGCATTATGTTTTGATCTCTTCTTCCCTTCATACAGATTTCTCTGCTGGGTGCACATACTTGATTTGATCCTTCCATTGTGTAATGATGCTGATTTTGTTGGTGTAACACAAAGGATGTATTTGGACAAATATAAAGTCACAGGGTTTGTATCTCAGTTATACTGAGGCTCCTTTATGCCTCTCTGGCAGTATTAAGGAGCCATAAAATGAGCATAAATGTGATTCACTAGAGTGGTGTAAAGGAGCATTAGTGCAAATGAGAATCAGACCCAGAGAATTCTCCTTTACATAATAACTGATCACCAAAGATTTCATATAGGATTTCCATAGGAATAAAAAGTAAAATGAATTAGAGCTACCAGACAGAGATCTTTGATGCATAGACTTCTTTTCAGCCATTGTCCTTGAGATAGAAACTTCAAATGAAAATAGACATTTTTGTGAAAATAGGAAGAGCTTTTGAACCATTAGACTTTGTAGTTCCCAGAAAATCTTGGGGAGTAAGTATGTAATTAAAAGTTTATTGAATGCTTGGTTTCCTTTTCTGCTTCTGACACAGCCTTCTTCTGTAGCCTTGGCCAAGTAACTTCTACTCTGCTTCTATTTCCCCCTCTGAACATTGGGGATAATAGTTATGTCTAGTCTGGCCTACTGTAAATCATAGGGAAATTATAAGGCTACTTCATTAAGGTTTGTAAAGCACTTTGAGGACCACATGTAGAAGGGGATAAAATCACATTCATTAATAGCTGGTTAACATTTGTAAACTGCTTTGAAGATGAAGAAGTTTATGAAAGTTCTAAGTATGATTATTAGCATTGCAGATAATATACTGTTAGCTGTTGGAGTGGCTCAGATATCTCAAAATGACTGTCTTTCAACAGACTTCTTCAGGGTTTGATTCATCAGGAGGGTTGTCAGGTGTCCGGTTTTGAACTGGACAGTCCAGTATTTGAGCTTTCTGTTCGGGAAACAAATTGAGAAAATATAAATGAGAAAATATAAATATCTGGTATTTTCTAAATAAGATGTAATGTAGATTGTGATGTAATGTCAAGTGTGTCCAGTATTTTTGTTGAAACCATCTGGCAACCTTATATCAGGGTTCTGGACTGTACTAATCAAAACAAGAGATACACAGAGTGGGTTTACAGAAATAGAGTATCTGAATCACTAAGCATGCAGTTCCTCCTTCTCAAAGACTTTTTCGTTCTTTCCAAACCACAAAGTAGCTGCTTTATAGGATTCTCTGTTACCCCTCCCCAGAGCCTGATTGGGCCTATGCTCCCCAGTGTTGCCTTGTTATTTCATTGTGTATACAGGCAGTCCCCGACTTACGTCGGATCCGCACTTACGAACGGGGCTTTCTCGCCCCGGAGGTCAAGGTGGCGGATTGCTACCTGCGAGCTCCGGGGCGAGAAAGCCCAGTTCGTAAGCTGCTCCGGTGCCCCTGGTCTGCTGGAGACCGTCTCCAGCAGACCAGGGGCAGCCGCGGCGGGTTCCCGCGCTTCTGAGGCTTTGCAAAGCCTCAGAAGCGCGGGAACCCGCCGCGGCTGCCGCTTCAGCCCCGGTGCCTGTGGTCTGCTGGGGACCATCCCCAGCAGACCACAGGCACCGGGACTGAAGCTGCAGCCACGGCGGGGTCCCGCGCCTCTGAGACTTTGCCAGAGCAAAGCCTCAGAGGCGCGGCACCCCGCTGCCGCTGCAGCTCTGCTCCCCGTGTCCCTGGTCTGCTGGGGGGGGGGCGCAGCTAGTGTGCCCCCCCCAGCAGACCAGGCTTTTGTTTTGGACCCTGGGGCAGAGCAGCTGGGGCGCTGCCGATTGGTCCTGCAGCGCCGCTCTGGGCACTACTGGACCAACCCGGCAGCACCCCAGCTGCTCTGCCCCAGGCGTCCTGATTCAGCCGCTGCTGGTCAGTTTCAGCAGCGGCTGAATCAGGACGCCTGGGGCAGAGCAGATGGGGTGCTGCTGGGTTGGTCCAGTAGCACCGAGGAGCGGCGCTACTGGAGCAACCCAGCAGCACCCCAGCTGCTCTGCCCCAGGCGTCCCCAAGTCAGCTGCTGCTGAAACTGACCAGCGCTGACTACAGGAAGCCCGAGGCAGAGTTGCTCTGCCCCGGGCTTCCTGGAATCAGCTGCTGATCAGTTTCAGCCGCAGCTGACTTGGGGACGCCTGGGGTTCTTAAGTTGATTCTGTATGTAAGTCAGAACTGGCGGTCAGTTTCAGCAGCGGCTGAATCTGGACGCCAGTTCCGACTTACATACAGATTCAACTTAAGAACAAATCTACAGTCCCTATCTTGTACGTAACCCGGGGACTGCCTGTACTTGTAAGAGGTCTAAACAGGGAGTTAGCTATTTTGTCCTGTTACATATACTTTTATTATTATTTTCTTTGTACTTACTCATTAAGCAAGAAGTAGAACAGTTGAAAATACATACTGCAGAGAATCTGGCTGTAATACACATTAAGGTGGCCCCCACATTTCATGTTTTCTGCAGAATTCAAGCTCTCATTTCAATTTTGAGCAAGTTTTTAGCCATTATGTTTGCAAAGAAATGTCTGGGAATATGACCTTATGCGGTGCTGTCTTCCTGTGTTCACAAGCAAAAAGTGGGGCATGAACTGCTCCCATTCTACTCAACAGTGTGGTAAAGCTGAATTCTAATGACTGCCAATTCACTTTGAAACTTTATTAGCTAGAGCTTTATTTAAAGGAATTCCCATTGTTGACATATATGTGATTTTTATTCATTCGTCTCTCAATATTTGCCATATTGTGGAAAGTTTCAGCTCCTCAAATTGTGTGATTTTGACACTGAGCATTCATGTGTTTAAAAAGCAAGTTTTTAGGTCTCGATGTTAAGGGGAAAAGCTTGACAATATGACCATCTGAAGTCTCAAAAAAGAGATGGAAAATAAAAAGAAACTCAAGTGGCTTACTTTAAAAAAAAAAATCTCATGATTTTAAAGTCAATCTCAAGATTTATGTGACCTGACTTTTTCCTGGGGTTGACAGGGGGCAATACTGTAAAAACAGCCGGTAAACATGCTCATGCTTTATCCAGTGATGTTGAATTGATGAGAAAAGCCGTTCATTATACACGAGTGAGGTGCTGGGTGGGATTTTTTTTTTTTTGACAGAAATCTGCAGGGGAATATTTTTTCTACTGACTGATGATTTGGATACACTTTTATAACTTCTTTTTTTGTCCTTCACCATTGCTATAGTATGACTGGTGAACAAGATGGGGGGGGGGGGGGGGGAAGGGAACACCCTATATGTATGGATGCATTTACACTGCACCCTTACCTCGAAATAAGCTGTGCAATGTGCGCTACACAAACTGCGTAGCTTATTTTGAGGTAATTTCTAAATACACAGCGCCAATTTTAAAATAAAGCGCTATTCCAAAATGCTCCTTAGCCTTCATGGAACAAGGTTTACAGGGATGTTGGAATAGCTAGCTTGTTATATTTTCAAATAACAGGTATGCTCAAATAGCTCTGCAGTTTAGACATAGCCTATTTGATTAGGAGATTGCAAACTTTTCTTTGGGATTTGGACCTTTCCACAGGGCATTACACCTTGAATCCATTTGGAAAGTCAGACTTTTGCTAAGCTATGTGTCTACCCACAGGCACATTACATTAGTACTGCATAAACTGAATTTATTGCCTGCTGGTGTTTCCAGATGAAACTTATTTGTGTTGGTTTTAACCTAGAAAACCATAAATGTTTTGGTGCCTACTGAGCTGAAGGGCTATCACTCTCCCCGTGTGATACCCCTACATTTTAGATCAGCAGAGACACTCAGGTGAAGCATTCTCCATTGGGGCTAGGTCTACACTACAGAGTTTTTTAGCAAACACGGGCGTTTTTCCACAAAAACTCGTGGAGCAACCACACCTCAAGCATGTTTTTGCGCAAGTAGGTAGTTTTTCCAGTGTAGGTATTCCTCCTTCTATAAGGAATAACTCCTTTTTGCACAAGAGCTCTTGCACAAAAAGGTGTGTATGGACAGGGAAGAGGGTTTTTTTTAAAAGAGGCAATCAAAAAAAAGCACAGCTGCCCTGGTGGCCATTCTGTGCATAGCAATAAGAGTTTCCTTTTGAGAGAGCATCCATACAGTCTGGACACTCTCATGTGCAAAAGCGCATCGCTTTTTCAATGCGCTTTTGCAGTGTGGATACGCTCTTGTGCAAGAAGTTTTTGCGGAAGAAGCCTGTCGTGCAGACATAGCCTGAGTACTCAGCTTTCAGCTTCTCTTTCTCAATTTTAGAGTTTGTCACACCCTTTTATCCAAAGAAGCATGTTGACTTTTAGGGCACACTGCAAAACTCATCTCTTTAGATGTACTCTGGAGGAATCTGGGATCCACCAAATACTGGCAATTGTGGACAAGACTTTTGTCATTAAGTATTCTGTGTGGTAATTTCCGACTATGAAACTTGCAAGAAGATGCTAATTTCACCATTTGATGACTATGCTCTGAATAAGTGCCAAAGCCATCTAGAGTTTTAAATAGATGGTTTTGTATTTACTTTTTCTCATAACACAAGAGATGGGAGTCACCAAATGAAATTAATATGCAAGACAAAAGGAAGTATTTCTTCACACAATGCACAACCTGTGGAACTCTTTCGCAGAGGATATTGTGAAGGCCAAAACTATAACAGGACTCAATTAATTACATACATTTATGTACATTTAATTACATGTAATTACATGCATTTAGATACATTTATAGACAATAAATGTCAATGGCTATTAGCTACGATGAACAGGGATGGTGTTCTTTGCCTGTTTCCCATAAGATGGGAATGGACAACAGGGGATAGATCAGTTGAAGATTGCCTATTCAGCTCATTTCCTGTGAAGCACCTGGTATTGGCCACTGTCAGAAAAAGGGATACTGGAATAGATGGACCTAGTCTGGCCATTGTTATTTTGTTACGAATGAATAATAGCAATATCTTTTCACAGAGATTATTTGCAGAAAGGGATTAAGAGAACAGGGTAGGGAAATAGCTGAAAACATTTTGCTTTGTGATATTTAAATACAGCTATTTTTAAATTATTTTTCTGTAAAGGTTTTGATTATGTTCCCTGGATTTGCTATGCCTCTTCTCCTGACTGAAGAGGGGTGCAAATTTTGGATCCAATCGAACCTGCTTCCCTTTACCCCAAATTCTGAGATGCGTTTGAATATGGATTTTTAATAAAGGAGTCTCGATCCCATAGTTTGCAACTGAACTTGATCTGCTCTCTTTGGTGGTGTACAGATCCGTGATGTTGGTTCAGGCCCATCTCTGCTTCTAGAAGTCAGCCACTCTTGTTTTGTACTGCAAAAATTAAACAGGGAATGTTAAGCATTTCCCAATTTAGCATTTATAATGGGAAGCGGCTGTAGTGGCATGGCACACTGCTGCAAGGGCAGACATACACATCAGGAGTGGTTTAAAACAACGTTTATTTTCTCTTGAGGTCCACCCCTACCTCCTCCAGCGTGACTGCTTTGCTTTGCAGGCAGGTGTAGGCTGTTTTAAATTTTACTTTAAATTTAAGTTTTACTTAAGTGGGAACTAATTTATTTTTTGCAAATGAAGTTTAAAGCAGCCCAGCCATCTGCAAAGCAAAGAAGGAGGCAGCAGGTTTCTTTGACGTTCAGATGTCGGTGATTCTCAAACAGCACCAACATGCAAGCAAAAATAGCTCTCTTGGCGCCTATGGTTACTAATATTTATTATTATAAATTGAGTGTCTTAGGTCTAAATCTGGACCTCAACTTTCTAAAAGTTTCCTGTTGCTTTGTTCCTGTTGTTGAATAGTTGAGACCAGCTCAGGAGTTTTAATCAGGAGATTTGGTACAGGTCTGTCCTAGAGTGCAGTGAAATCCCATTCTTGAACTGTGACATCCCTTTTCAGACAGAAAAAAAATCCAATCCATAACAAAAACAAGAGTTGCGCCCTTTTTGGTAGGATTAATATATTTTAAGTTCCCAAAAGGAGGACACTACCAGAGGAAGGGTGCTGGCAAAGGTACTTGTAATAGAGGTATTCACTGGAAGTTGGGGGTACTGGAGGTTGCCACAAGCCAAGGATGCAGTGACAGCTGTCAGTCAGCACCTTTCTGCAGGATGTACTGCAAACCACAGGCTAGGTGGGTGAAATCCAGCAGCTGTGGCTGCAAGGGCATTCTGCTGCAGATGCAGCAGAGAGACCAGTCAGAAAGCAGTCCATTTGGGACTCTCTTTGAGCTGCAGTATCTGCTCTGCAAAAATCCTGGACATTTCCTGATGTTTGAAAAATCTGCCCAGACAGAGGATGAAGCCTCAAAAAAGAGTCAATGTCCAGTAAAACCCAGATGTGCGGTAATCTTATTGTTTGACAATTTTATGTTGAATAAGAAAAGCCTGGAGTGTTTTTCTGGTTTTGTTTGAAGGCTTATTGATGATCTAAAATACATATTTCAAGCTTTCTTAATTGAAATACTAGGGACATTTTATATCTTTTGCACAGTTATTTTTTATCCCAAACATTTCTTATCCATTGGAGTTAAATACATGCCAGTAAAATGCATGTTAAATAGTTTGACTAAAAAGCCCTTCCTTTCTCAGCTGCTCACTTTTCAAATCTCCCGCCCTATCCCCTCCCCCGCACTCCCAGTGATATCAGAACATCACAAGTTCTCCAGTCATCGTATAGATTTCCAGAATAGACAAGACCTGATTTTTCTAATAATAAATATAATAAAAGAAGAAAACCTTTTGGACAAAAATGTTCAGGTGTTCTATGTAAATAATAAAATTACAGAGAAAGGTGGACACCTGTTTTTCCCCCCATCCTTACATGCAGCACTACTTTAAACTGAGCATAGTTAAACCTAAGATTTCACAAACATTTACACACAATTACATTTATGTAAAGAAGTAGTCTATTTCATATGTATACATTTAACGATGTGTTAAGACTTGCTGAACTGGGATCTTAAATTGTGATTTTCTTTTCTCAGAGGGAAGCTTTTCATTTATTTTCTTTCCCTCTCTTCTAGGCAGAAAACAAAGTTTTAGTTTTTTAAAACATTTCATCCTTTTTTGATTGTGTCTGCTCCAGGAGGCTAGAGGTTTTGTATTGTGCATTTATTTAGGTTCATGGAGAAAAGACAAGCCCAATATCTTAGCAGTCATGAAACTGAGGGTGAATAATTCAGTTTGTTCTCTCACCATTACTACAATTTATACCCAGAACACAAGTAGTAAACCAAAGCAAAAACCTAGTTAGCTTTTCTTTATAAAGTGATTAATGAAAAGTAAAGTTCAGATGGGGCTACAAATCCTGGTGGTGGACAATGGGTTGATTTATTGTGTAAATCGACCATGGATAATTAACCATACGGCAACATTTAAAAAAATGCATAACAACACTGGTTTCTTTTAGTTCCTGTGAGTTGCACAGAGGGATAAGGACTCATTCACAACTGGTTACAACTGGTTACAGACTAGAGAGAGAAAACCCATGAGCAGCCAGAGAAACAAACCATTAAAACCCCACTTCATATGAAGTTTTATAATGAAGCATCCACTAATGATTGCATGATGGCTAAAGCTACACTCTTCTCGGAATGCAAGAGGAGTGAATCTGTATTTGGACCATGATTATGCTTTCCATGGCATGTTATCACATGCTTTAATTCACTACAAAGAACAACCTAGCAGCTGGCCTGGGCAGCTTTTCAGAGACGAGGGTGGAGAGGAGGTCACCGTTCGGCGTTCATTGCTGAATAAGCTTCTGCGGTGCCTCTGTATGCCTCTGTAGTCTGACGTAGGGGGAAGTGAGTGATGGATGATTGTAGACAAAGGTCTATTTGCCCTTCTGCCAAATCCTCCTTTGAACTGCAGCGAGCAGGGTACATGATGTTGAGATCTGTGGTGTATAAGATGTGTTTGTGTCCATATGGATTCTCCAAATTCTGCCTCATGCTTCATGGAGTGGACCACATTGGTCATAGGCAAAGGGCCATTCTTGCACAAGGAGGAGGAGGCAGTATTTGCTCTTTGTACATTTACTAAGGCCACGTTTCTCGAACTGTGGGTCCTGACCCCCCGGTGGGTCGCGAGCAACTTAGAGGGGGGTTGCGGTATCACAAACTTTGAGAACCCCTGTACTATGGTAATGAGACTTGTGTATGTTTACTACTGTAACAAGCCCTTGAGACAATATGTATAACTACAGCGGGGGCCCATGTAAAGCAACCAAGGAGACATCGCAGGCTTGTCTTTACTGCAGTGTTAATTTGAGTAATCTACCTTTGAGTTAATTCGTGTCCAGTTAGCCTCCCCCAAGTGAGAAGTTGCTCTGCAACATAACCTTGAAACCAAACAGTGTTTGTATTAATAGTATGAAGTAGCTGAGACACCCGCTGCATGCTCTAACTTCTATTCACACACCCTAAGACTATGTCTACACAGCAACATTATTTTGAAATAACTAGCATTATATTGAAATAACAGTCTGTGTCTGCACGACTGGCAGTTATTTGGACATAATGTCGAAATACTGTCAAGCAGGAGGACTACTTACTCCGACTCCTGTAACCCTCATTGTATGAGGAGTAAGGAAAGTTGGAGGAATAGTGCTCTATTTCAAAATAAGTGCTGTGTAGATGCTCCCAGTTTCGAAATAAGCTATTTCAAAATAAGCTATGCAATTGACATAGCTCAATTTGCGTAGCTTATTTCGAGTTAAGCTCTGCTGTTTAGACGCACCCTAAAAGTTCACAATCTCTGTTACACAGAGGGTGGCATCCCACAGATCAGTAGGTCCAAGTGCAAGTTAGAAATAGTGGTCTCATGAAGAACTAATCAGCACAGTTGTTTAGTTTAATACCTTAGATTTTCACTCCAATGGGGTTGAATGCACAAGCTTGCTTTTTGTAAGAAGCAAAATTAATTTGATGTCTAATGAAATTTTGTCCATGGTACAAAATAGCTCTTTAAAGAGTGGCACAGGAAGCAGCAAATTCTCATGAGAACGTGAAGACTGAAATAACAGGGGAGCTGAGGGGCTAGCTGCATCTTGGCCTGGTTTTGCTCTCTATGAATGTACCCCATCAGTTGTTCGGTATATTGTATTTTCCCTTATTGGTCTATGGGTGGATGTGGTGGAATGGAGGTCAACTTGGTGTGCTCCCTTTCAGTCAAGCATAGTGCTTATGATCCCTGCCTCAGTTTCCCTTCACCCAGGTTATAAATGAGTCCTGACAGATCTTTTCCACCCAGATTAGAAATGAGTCCTGATGGATTTTTTTTTTTATCAAAGAGTGCCTCCTTCCAAAGGTCTCATTTATTAACAGCAGACATAGGCATAAATAGAATCTTAGAGACACCCAAAGGCATTCATTGTCTTGGGCTCAATCCAGCTGGCAGTCTCTGGCTCCCCATGAGGAAACAATCTCTTTTTTTTCTGGAACCCTTCCCAGGTCCTTCTCTGCATTACTTCTTTTCAGTCCTTCCTTAAGTAGGCGGCCTCAAATCTGTTTGGAATTGGGCTGTATTCATTAGCCCCTCATTCACTCCTTAAACAGCTTTCCTCTGTGGAGCTGCCTTCTGGTAACCAGGTCCTCTTGTCCTTCTTAAGCAGAAGCCCTCAGCTTTCTTCACTGAAGCTGAGTTGTGGGTAGCCAGCTGTAGGCTCTTTGCCAGCTTCTCCATCGGCCAGACTCTTTCCCTAAATTAGCCACAGAGGTGCAACAAAGGGAGTGTGGTCGTAAGGACCCTTGTTGGCTCCTGGCTGCGGCTGGAATCTTGGCCCTGCTTACCCCTCCAACATTGGCACACCAGGCTCATAGAGCTGTCAGTGGATGTTCTGATCATGTTGCTACTCCTCCCTGACCTGATTACTCATGAGCACAGTTGTCTTCATCACCCCAACCTCCAGTCCCTCAATTTCACAGCCTGGAAACTTTAGGGTTAATCCCTATCTAGCTTCTGTGCTTGAAGCCACTAGGGGAGGTCCTCCTTGGCAGCAGGAAAACCTCTTCTAAGACCACACATCTAGCAAAGTGTCCAGCATCACACACCTTAACTCCAGGCACCTATACCATTCATTACAGAGTCCTCTCTTCACCTGAAACAGCAATGTCTGGCAGAGTCATCCATCAAGGTACACCTTGCTGCTATTTTGGTTTTCACACTCCATCTTGACCAGCCCCATGGTTGGCCATTTTCTCAAGGGTTTGGGATGGATACATCCACAGATCAGAGAGCCTGTTCCCTCCTGTGACCTTAACATGGTCTTTTCCAGACTAACCACTGAGGTTCCTGGTTACAATCTTCCAGCGTCCCAAGGGAGTTGCAGACCAAGGCAGAAGATCTCCCGTTTGACAGGAACCAACCTTTTGTGGCCAAGACGGACAAAGTCCTCCATTCCATGAAGGACTCCTGCACCACATTGCGAACCTTGGGAATGAACACCCCACCTAATAGGAGATGCTGGTACACTCCATATCAGAGACATCAACTGCCAGAGATAGCAGTAGAGGCTGTATGATTACAGACTCAAACAATCCAACAGAAGTAGAGTGCAGCACAACCAGCTCTCCAACAATCAATCTTCCACATCCAAGCAGCAAATTTGAGATGTGTTCAAGGGTCTGAGCGACCACCCCAGCAGTTTGGTGCATACGACCCCTATTTTCCATTACCATTTGGAAAACCTTTTGTCATCAGTGGGCCCTCATCGCTTTGGACAAACGGGTCCTCAAGATTGTCAATATGGACTCCACAATTCCCTTTCTGTTTATGCTCCCTACCCCTCCTTCCTTGTCCCTCTTCAGGGACCCCTCCCATGAGCCCCTTCTACAAGCAGAGGTACAAAAACTACTCTGCTTAGGGACAATAAAGCCAGTCCCTCCAAAATTTCAAGGAAGAGAGTTTTATTCCAACTCTTTCCTCACTGCCAAGAAAACAGGTGGTTGGAGGGTCCATTTTGGATCTCAGGAAGCTTAACAAGTTTGTACACAACGCTAAATTCAAAATGGTAACTCTCGGGACTGTTATACCCGCACTGAGGTATAATTCAGCCCTCGACCGCATATTTCTATATAACAATACATTCCACACAGAGAAGGTTTCTCAGATTTGAGGTAGGCAAAGATCACTACTAGTATCGAGTCCTCCCTTTCAGACTTTCCACTGCTTCACAGGTATTTTCCAAAACTCTAGCCATGGTCACAGCGTCCCTCAGGAGACAAAGCATCATCATACTTCCCTACCTCGACGACTGATTAATCAAAGGATCTTCACACCAGCAAACACTTATCATGAAAGGTATCTCCAAGGACTGCTTCCCTCACCTGGGTCTATTTATAAATATAGGCAGTCCCCGGGTTACGTACAAGATAGGGACTGTAGGTTTGTACTTAAGTTGAATTTGTACTTAAGTTGGAACTGGCGTCCAGATTCAGCCGCTGCTGAAACTGACCAGTGGCTGACTACAGGAAGCCCGAGCCAGAGTTTCTCTGCCCCGGGCTTCCTGGAATCAGCCACTAATCAGTTTCAACAGCAGCTGAATCTGGACGCCTGGGACAGAGCAGCTGGGATGCTGCCGGGTAGGTCCCCGCAGCGCCGAGGTGGTGCTCCAGGGACCGACCGGGCAGCACCCCAGCTGCTCTACCCCAGGTGTCCCCAAGTCAGCTGCTGCTTAAACTGATCAGCGGCTGATTCCAGGAAGCCCAGGGCAGAGCAACTCTGCCTTGGGCTTCCTGTAGTCAGCCGCTGGTCAGTTTCAGCAGCGGCTGACTTGGGGACGCCTGGGGCAGAGCAGCTGGGGTGCTGCTAGGTTGGTCCAGTAGCGCCGCTCCTAGGCGCTACTGGACCAACCCAGCAGCACCCCAGCTGCTCTGCCCCAGGTGTCCTGATTCAGCCGCTGCTGAAACTGACCAGCAGCGGCTGAATCAGGACGCCTGGGCCAGAGCAGCTTGGGTGCTGCCGGGTTGGTCCAGTAGCGCCGAGGAGCGGTGCTGCGGGACCAACCGGCAGCGCCCCAGCTGCTCTACCACAGGCGTCCGCGAGAAAAGCCTGGTCTGCTGGGCGGGGGGGGGGGGGGGGGGGCACTAGCTGCGCGCCCCCCCCCAGCAGACCTTGGAGACGCATGCGGCGGGACTGAGACGCGCCGTGGTGCCGCCGCCCAGGTCCTCTGTGGCTTTGCTCCGCGTCTCCCTGGTCTGCCGGGCTCCCCCTCCCCCCAGCAGACCAGGGAGACACGGAGCAAAGCTGTGGAGGACCCGGGCGGCGGCACCGCAGCGCATCTGGGCGGTCCGCGTCTCCCTGGTCTACTGGGGGGGGGGCAGCAGACCAGGGAGATGTGGAGCAAAGCCGTGGAGGATGCAGGCGGTGGGACCGCGGCACGTCTGGGTGGTCCTGCCGCCCGCGTCCTCCAGGGCGAGAAAAGCCCCATTCGTAAGTACGGATCCGACATAAGTCGGATCCGCGTAACTCGGGGACTGCCTGTACTCAGAAATCCACTGTTAAGCCAACCCAGAAGATAGAGTTTATTGGGGCCATGACAGACAGAGCCTACCTTCCTTTACATTGGTTTCATATGCTATGCGACTTTATCAATGGTGTCTTGCATACCCAATTCACAACTGTCCGTACATGTCTCCAGATTTTCGGACACATGGCAGCTGCCACCTTTGTGGTCTCCCTCACAAGGTTACACATGCACTGCCTACAGGCATGTCTCACATCCGTTTACATTCCCAACTGACATAGTCTCGCACATCTCACACTTCTCCCACTAATCCTCAAATCTCTCTAATGGTGAATTATCCCAAATAACCTCCTCACAGGTGCACCGTTTCATTGCCCATATCCTTGAATGGTGGTAACAACCGATACATCACAACTAGTCTGGAGTGCCCACCATGACACAAAGACAGTCCAAGGCAGATGGTCATGGTCTGAGATGAGACTTCACATCAACATTTTGGAATTCAGGGCTATTCACAACGCATGTGCACACTTCCTTCCCCTCATCTGAGGCAGAACTATATGTGTCCTAACAGACAACACACCCTGTATGTTTTACATCAACAGATGGGGGGTGCCCAATCATGTTCTCTGTGTGCAGAGGCAATGAAGTTCTGGAACTGGTGCCTAAAAACCGATATAACTCCAATGGGATCGTACATACGAGGCTGGCAGAACAGCACTGAGGACAAACTGAGCAGGCATTTCTCAGAGCAACACAAGTGGGAACTCAGCCCCAATGTCATTCTCCCAATCTTCAGACAATGGGGTTTCCTAGTCATAGACTTATTTGCGACAGTAGCCAACTGCAAATGCCACTGATTATGCTCCAAGGCAAGCCAAGGCAAGAGATTGGAGGGAGATGCCTTCACAATACCATGGGACCACACTCCCCTTTTTATGCTTTTCCACCAATCCCCTTACTCTCTAAGTTGATCAAGAAGATCTGCATGGACTGAGCCATAGTGATTCTAATAGCACCCTACTGGTCAAGATTTCCCTACCTGAGTCACCTAGCAGTTGCTTACCCAATTCCCCTCCCAATTATACCCTATCTTCTGACCCAACATCAAGGCAAATTCTTCACCCCAGCCTGATGCTCTCAAACTCATGGCATGGTTTCTTCAAGATTCAATTAGGAACTTACCTGTTCCAAGAGAATGAAGCAGATCCTCTTGAATAGTCGTCACTCCTCCATCAGATACACCTACCAAAACAAAAGAAGATTTCAAGAGTGGTGCTGTCAACATCAGCTGCAGCCAAATACTGTTCTCATACCTACTGTGCCTGAATACCTGCTGGATCTTAGTGATACAGGCCTTTCTATCTGTGCCATTTGCATCCACCTGTCTGCCATGACTGTTTTCCATGAGACAGTGGACGCACTCTTGCTCTTCGCAAAGATTTCAAAGTGCTTCTTGGTGTGCTTGAGAAAGACACATCCTCACTTACATCCACCAGTGCTGCCTGGGACTTAATGCTTGGCACACTTACAAGACCACCTTTCAAGCCACTAGCTACGGCCTCTCCACAACATCTAGCAATGAAAGTGGCCTTCATAGTAGGTATAACCTTTGCCAGAAAGGTGAGCCAAATTTCAGCCTTAATGAAATTAATTGTTCTTAATACCAAGAACAAATCCTTAGACCTCACCCAAAATTCCTTCCTAAAGTTATATCAGACTTCCATGTTAATGAGCCTGTTTACTTACTTACTTATTTTCCAAAACCCCACAGCTCCCTGAGAGAGGTGATGCTACATACTTTGGATGTTAGATGTGCCCTTGCACTCTACATAGATAGAACCAAGAAACTCAGAAAATCAGACAGACTTTTATTTCTATGTCCAGCCCCTGCAGGGGAACAGCTGTCTCCATTCAGTGTATCTCTAAGTGGATAACCTCATACTATCTTCGCAGAAAAGAACCGCCTTGGACTATTATAGCATTTTCCATTCATGTGATGGCTAATCAGCTGCTATTCTGCATAACGTGACCCTTGTAGAAATGTGTAAAGCAGCAACGTGATCTTCACTCCACAGTTTCGCACAATACTATTCTTTGCAGCAGGGACCCATACCCACCACTACATTAGCCGATGTGGTCCTTGCCTCTTCTCACATTCGACTCCAAGACCCACCACTGTGAGGGGCAGGTACTGCTGACGAGTCACTTGAGTGGAGCTCCCACAAGGACACTACTCGAAGGAGAAGAAGAAGTTACTTGCCCTTTGCAGTAACCATGGTTCTGTGAGAAGTGTCCCTCTGTGGGTGCTCCACTATCCTCCCTTTCTCCATACTACTTGGAGACCATTAGAAGATTTCTGGTAGAAAAGGAACGGAGGGGGACCGACACCGTGTGTGCAGCTAATGGACGAAAACAGCGTGAGATGGCAGCTGTGCATGAATGACATGGGAAGGCACTGCTAGGCAAAAATCACCAATCACCAGTATGAGGATGGACCAAGAATGGAGAACCCACAGGGGCACACCTCTTAAAGAACCATCGTTACTGCACAGGATGAGTAACTTCTTCTCATTTGACAGTCCTGGTGTCTATTAAGACATCTGGTCGGTACTCCTGGTGTCTAACAGAATAAAAGACTCATATTGAAAGTAAATAGTTTTATTTTGGAGGTTATTGTATGGTTTTTGGCAACTTGAGACCATTTTCAAGACTGTTGAAGATGATTGTATCAACTCTGTTTTTCAGTAAGCTGGTGTAATAATGTGTGGCTGACATACCAGCTTCTATAGTAGAGCCGGCTTGCATTAGGGACCTGGCGTCTGCCAGTACAAATCACCCCATACCCCTGGCTTCTATTAAAGACCTAGCATTTATTTGAGACCCAACTTCTGTTGGATGTTTTATGGTACATAGGGTCAGGGTGTAGCAAAATAAAACATGACATAATTACGTTTTCATATCTGTGCTAATTTATGGAGTTTGTAAAATGTTAAATAAGAAATAATCTCATCAAGCCTTTTTTATGCATTGAAGATGCTTGTAGCTGTATGGTTTAATCGCTAAACAATAACTGTTTAGCTAAAATAACTGTTAGTACAACTCAAGACCTGCACATTACATGAAATCTGATTGGCAGCTAGTACCCCAAATTTTTTTGTCAATTGCAGCATGGGGCCCTGAAGACGCAGGGCCCAAAGCAACCGACTTGTTCACCTTGCCGTAAGACTGGGCCTACAAATGATGCAGCATTTGGCAGCTCAGTGCTACAGTCAGGAGTGGACCGAGGTCGGCTGCGGCAGCTGGCGCCCCAGGCAGAAGACGCGATTGGCGCCCCCGCCTGCATGGCTGTCAATGGCTGTGACTTAATCACGTGGTGCCCCGGCGCCCCATGACGTCATCATTGGGCGCCCGGGCCGGCGGCACCCTAGGCAACTGCCTAGTTTGCCTAGGCTCACGGGCTGCCCCTGGCGCCAGTCAGTGATTCTGTAACTCCACTCCCACTTCAGGGGTAGAACTTGGGTGTCAACTGATTTGAACTGACACGAACAAGCACCCGAAGAACTAAAAACAGTTAATCACATTCAAGTAAATGTTCTTTGAGATGTGATGTTCAAGTCCATTCCAGTACCCATCTTCCTTCCTCTCTGTTGGGGCAGCCAGTAAGGAGGAACTGAGGAGGCAGTGGGTGGGCATGGATCTATATCCAACACTATGAATGCACCACTCTATGACCTGATGGGAGCTGTTAAGGGAAAACCTTTCTCACAATCATGCACATGGCGTGTGCAAATCTGATTAGAATGGACATGAACAACACATCTCAAAGAACAATAGTTACAAGAAGGTGTTAAAAGGAACAGTGAAATTATTTTAACAAAATATCTGGTTTAACCCAGAACAATTTTTTTTAATATTTATTTTCTGGGAATTTTTGCAGTTTGATATTTCATTCTGATTTGGAACAAAAATCCCTGTAGAAACAGTGAAGGTTCCAGTGAAATGGAAATTCTGACTTGCACAGTTCTGGCTGAGACTTTGGAAGAGCAGTTTGGAAGTCCAGAATTGGAATGTTGAGGGTGCTGCAATGGAGGATTGAAGAGCATGGTCAGAAATATCTCAGGGTCCAGGAATAAGATAGCAGGATATATTACAGTCAGTCAGTAGTGAGACACGTGATAAAGCTTAGGCAGGTTGTATTTGACTATACTGCATCTTGAGCTGATGTCACTCACATTCATGAACCCCAATTTATTCATATCTTTCAAAGGAATGATACTGTTGACCTCACTTTCTGTGATAGAGAAGAGGCTACAAGGCTGAGGAACAGGAGGCAGGGGAGGAGAGGCACAGCAGGAAACAGTGTGAGCAGGGACTACTTTAGTCCCCATTTGCACCGGTTCCCACTGCAGGCCCTTCTGCTTTTGAAATGTACAAGAGTTCTGCAGAGCTCCTGTATGTTTAAAAAGCAGAAGTGCCGCAGGGAGCATGGGACAAGCATAGGGATGTAAGAGACTAATCGACTAGACACTTCACTCCCCTTGCTGCCTCTATCACAAAGAGGCAACAAGGGTGGGGGAGAAGAGAGGATGCTGAGGTGAGCTGGCTTAAAAGACGGTTCCCCCCCAGCTCCGTGAGAGGCGGTAGGGGTGCAGTGGCTGTGTTCCTCCTTTGAAATGTACAAGAGTCCCCCTCTGGCCCCAGGCTCCATGCTGTGTTTCAGTCTTTGAAATGCGCAAGAGCCCCTGCTGGGGCTCTTGTACATTTCAAAGGCAGAATGCTGCAACAGCCCAGAGGGCTCTTGCTACACTTCACAGCAGAAGTGCCTTTATCGACTAATTGAATAGTCAACGGAAATTCCATCGACTATTCAATTAGTTGATTCATTTTAACAACCCCAGGCAAGCACGGACTCAAGCAGTCCCCGCTTGCCTTGTGCTCTCTGAAGTGCTCCCCCTTGCTGCCTCTCTGAGAGGCAGCAAGGGGAAGTGGGGACAGGAACCGGTACTGGGGAGAGCCAGCTTAAAAGCCGGTTGCCCCCAGCACTGTCTCTGGGGTGCCACCTCGCCTCCTCCCACCACCCCTGCTGCCTCCATCTGACACGGCAGTGGGAGGTAGGGAACACTGCTGCAAAGCTGCCCTTGTCTGCAAGGGTCCAGCTCTAGTTGCCATAAACAGGGGCTGGTGCCAGAACAGTCTCTAACCATAAGGAGCTCCTACCACAGCCAGCCCTGGCTGCCATGAACAGCAGCCAGGGCTGACCACAGACAGGGGCTGCTGCCTGAGCAGTCCTGGCCACCGCAAACAGAAGCTGCTCCAGCACCAGCTCCTGTTCGCAGTGGACAGGGCTGTCCGCTGCAAACAGGAGCTGCTGCACTCAGCGCATGCCGGGATTGAACAGTCTTGGCTTGCGCTGATCGCTGTGCCTCTGCATTTTAAATGTAGTAAGAGCCCAGTGGCTTTTACTATATTTAAAATGCAGAGCTGGAGACTGGGTGGCTCTGGAGCCGGCACGAGCCAGGACTGCTAGGTCCTGGCTCGAATCAGTTCTTGAAGTACCCCTGCTGTGGCGCTGCAAAGTGACACTTATCAACTAGTCACATAGTTGATACAAATTGTATTGACTGTACGATTAAGATAATTGCATTTTAGCATCCTTACTCTGAGTCCCAGCTGTCACAACAGTTCAGCTATGCCTATACCACTCCAGTCAGAGTATGTCTACACTACAAAGTTAGTTCGAACTAACGGACGTTAGTTCGAACTAACTTTCATAGGCTTTTCATAAAATTTAATTCAAACTAGCGGAGCGCTTAGTTCGAACTAGGAAAACCTCATTTTACGAGGACTAAGCCTAGTTCGAACTAGCTAGTTCGAATTAAGGGGTGTGTAGCCCCTTAATTTGAACTAGTGGGAGGCTAGCCCTCCCCAGGTTTCCCTGGTGGCCACTCTGGCCAACACCAGGGAAACTCGTCTGCCCCCCTCCCGGCCCCGGACCCCTTAAAGGGGCACGAGCTGGCTACGGTGCCCGTGCCAGGTGCAAGCCTGCCAGCACCCAGCCAGCAGACCCTGCACCTGGCACGGATCGAGCCACCCACCCGATGCCCCCCAAGCCCTCCCCCTCTTCCCGGGACCAGGAGCTTGCTCGGGACCGCAAGAGGTGGTCACCCGCCTGGGCTAGTGCAGACATCGTGGACCTCGTCCACGATCTTCACACTAGGCACAGGAATGTGGCCAGCTAGCGCAGGAGAGCTGCCAGCCTGGCCACCCAGGAGCAGGTGTGCAAGAGAATCAAGGGGGTCCACTGAGACCCCCGACCCTGAGCCCTGAGCTTACAATGGCCGTCCTGGGTCAGACCAAAGGTCCATCTAGCCCAGTAGCCTGTCTGCCGACAGCGGCCAACCCTAGGGACCCTGGAGGGGATGGACCGAAGACAGTGACCAAGCCATTTGTCTCGTGCCATCCCTCTCCAGCCTTCCACAAACCTTGGCCAGGGACACCACTCCTACCCCCTGGCTAATAGCACTCCATGGACCCAACCTCCATCACTTTTATCTCACTTCCCTTTAAACTCTGTTCTAGTTGTAGCCTTCACAGCCTCCTGCAGCAAGGAGTTCCACAGGTTGACTCTTTGCTTTGTGAAGAACAACTTTCTGTTACTAGTTTGAAGCCCGCTACCCATTCCTTTCCTTTGGTGTCCTCTAGTCCTTCTTTATGGGAACTAATGAAGAACTTGTCTGTATGCACCCTCTCCACCCAACTCCTGCTTTTAGAGACCTCTATCCTGTCCCCCCTCCGTCTCCTCTTTTCTAAGCTGAAAAGTCCCAGTCTCTTTAGCCTCTCTTCATATGGGACCTGTTCCCAACCCTGATCATTTTAGTTGCCCTCCCCTCTCCCAGCCTCTCTCTTCCCCTCTCCCACCTCCTTTTCCCAGTCTCCCCCAGTTTTGTTCAGTAAAGACAGATTCCATTTTGGAAGACACGTTATCTTTATTTTGTACATCAAGAAGAGGGGCTAGGGAAGGGTAAGTGGAAGGAGGTGAAGGAGGAATGGGGTACGAGCCCCCGATGGGGAGGACTGGGCTGGTTCTACGGGCTTCTGGGGGTGGAAGCTTTCCTGCAGCCCCCCAATTGCCCCCTCTTCCCAGATGGCAGCCTGCGGCAAGTGCAGCCGGTCTGATGGCCGAGTGGTGTGATGTGCCCAGTGTGGGTACTCCGGGCACTCCAAGTCAGGACTGCTTTGCAAGCGGGGCACCCTTGAGAACTGTATGTCCAGGGTGGGGGTTGGGACCCTTTAAGCACAGCCCTCGGCTAGCCTGAGACAGCATCTCCACGCTCTAAGTCCTCCTCTGATGCCCTGCCGGCACTGCTTCCGGCCATCCTTAACCCCGATTCAGGGTCCACTTAATGTGGACATGCTAGTTCGAATTAGCAAAACGCTAATTCGAACTAGTTTTTTAGTCTGGATCCGTTAGTTTGAATTAGCTTAGTTCGAATTAACTAATTTGAACTAAGTTAGTTCGAATTAACGTTGTAGTGTAGACATACCCTCAGTGGTTTGGTTTGGTGAACCGAGATTGGAACATAATTAAATGGGAGACCTCCATAGAAAGCTCATGTGATTTAAGAAGTGATATCTGTGACTAGTAGGGATGCTTTCCTCCTGGAGTAAACACTGAATTGGCACCAGGGCAGATTGCTAGGGAGTGCTATACTGCTGGAAGAGCTATTTCAGCTACGACATAAGAATCACAATGACATTTCATTCTAAGTTCTGAGGACAGTTTTTTTAAGCACTGGGACATTAACCGTGGTGCCCTGCACAGATTTTAATTTGGTTGGTCACGTTCAGTTTTCCTACATTCAGCTGATACAATAAAGTCCTTCTTAATAAAAGTAAATGTGTCAGAATCTAGATCTACGTATATTACAGACGGGAATGATCCAAAATTTCAAATCTTAACATCCCATCCCCCCTCAACTTAGGGGATATATGTGTCTGCGGACTTACTTTGTAATTTGAGCCAATCTCTCATAAAAATGCAAATCCAAAATAAGAGTGTTTTGCCTTCATTCAACAACTTACTTTATGTTTCTGTTTCAGATCTTGCATCTTGCTTTGTTAAATAGAAAAAAAAAACCCTTTGTTAATTAAATAAATGCTGTGCAGTTTCACTGCTTCAGAGTTACAGGCCTATGATAAAATAGTTAGAAGAGATGTCTGTCCAACAGGTGTCTCCTATATTCATAAGGAATTTGGTATGTGACTAAGCATGTAACACACTGTATCAGTGTAAATTGAATTTATTGCTAAGAAGGTTGATTTAATCTGAAGAATACATTTTCCATTGGCCTCGAAAGTGAATAGCTGGAATATTGATGTGTTTAGACCTTAAAAAAATAAAATAAAAGCTCCCCCAATTCAAAGCTGTAAAAATAAATAAATAAAATAATATTTTATAATGTGGACATGCTCAATTTTTTTTTGCATGCTAGTAAAGCAGAGCACATGAAAATGGCAATAATATAAGCAATAAAATATCCCAAGCAAACAGAAAGCATCTGTAGATCTTGCCTGGCTGTTTACTATACACAGTAAGAAATTTCTCTCTCTGGGAATGTCTAGACTGCAAAGTTCTAGTGGGAAAAGATACACAAATTGTGAACTGCAATTGCGTATCTTTTTGCGCTGTTTTTTTCCAGAAGAGGCTTTTCCAAAATTTGACTTGTCTAAATGAGGCCAAATTTTGGAAAAACCTCTTTTGGAACATCCCTTATTCCTCATACAATGAGGAATACAAGCATGCCGAAAGAACACGTCCACTTTTTCAGATACTGTTCTAAAAAAGTGGAAGTGTTCCTTGGACACGTCAGAGCTTTTCTGGGATACATCTGGTATCCCAGAAAAGTTCTGCAGTATAGACATAGCCTGTCTCTGTCAGTCTCCCCCCCATTTCTTTCTTTTCTTCTATTATATTTATAATATATGAATACTATCAAATCTCTCTCTGCCTCGAGTCCAGGTTCTATCATCAGTCTTTCTGCAGAAAGTTAAGGCCATCTCTATAGTCTGGAGAGGCGAGTGTTCTGGTGGATATAGTCTTGTAATGTGACTTCATGTGATTTATAATTAAATGTCTTTTGCCATATGCTGTGTCTTGTGTTAGTAAAGAGAAAGGTAGATTGTCATGTACATAGAGTAGTTCCACCCCATGACTTCAGTGGGCTTTGGATCAAGTCTGGTACCCTCTTTTTCTCTTGCTCCCAAACTGACTTGTACAGCCTGTACTGCCCACTATTTCAGCTGCTCTGCTGCTCTAGCTACTAAAGATATAACCCTTCTGATGTCACAATATCACATGTTGCTTTGGGAAACTCTTCCTCAATTTGGAGTTCTCTATGCCCTTGCTGGAGCACCAAGGATTCCTCCATAGTCTTTTGCATTGTTTTTCTCTCTGCTCGGTATACCAGGTACGCCATTTTGCTCGCCAATTGAGATTGTAAGTGTTTTGACAAAGATAACCTACATTCACCCCTAAGCTGGCAGCTGTTAACAAAAGGGACAGTAAGAAGGATTGTCAACTGATTAAAAAAATAATCACAATTGTATGATTTTAAAAAATTAATCACATGATTAATTGCGGTGTTAAATAATAAAAATACCATTTATTTAAATATTTGTGGATGTTTTCTACATTTTCACTTATATTGATTTTGATTATAACACAGTATACAGTGCTCACTTTATCTTTGGTTACCAATACTTGCACTGTAAAAACCAAAAGAAGTAGTATTTTTCATTTCACCTAAGACTGTAATGCAATCTCTTTATCATGAAAGTTGATCTTATAAATATAGATTGCACAAAATGCATTAAAAATAAAATAATGTAAAACTTTAGAACCTGCAAACTTTAGAACACTCAGTCCTCTTTCTGTTGCTCAGACAAATACGTTTGTTTACAGTTTGCAGGAGATAATGCTGCCCACTTCTTGTTTACGTCACCCAGAAGTGAGAATAGGCATTCATATGGCACTTTTATATCTGGCGTTGCAAGATATTTATGTGTCAGATGTATAAAGATTCACATGTCCCTTCATACTTAAGCAATATTCTAGAAGACTTGCATCATGCTGATAATGGGTTCTGCTCAATAATGATGCTTAGTATGCCTGGTACATAAATACGTTGTAACAAAAGTCCCATGTAGATGCCTATTCTCCCTTTTAGGTGACATTGTAAATAAGAAGCAGGCTGCATTATCTCCCGTAAATATAAACAAACATGTTAGTCTTAATGATTGGCTGAACAAGAAATAGGACTGAATGGGTTATAGGCTCTAAAGTTTTAGGTTGTTTTGGTTTTGAGTGCAGTTATGTAATGAAAAAATCTGTGGCTGTGTCTACACTGGCATGAATTTCCGGAAATGCTTAAAACGGAATACTATTCCGTTTTCAGTTTTTCCGGAAAAGGAGCGTCTACATTGGCAGGCTGCTTTTCTGGAAAAGCCCTTTTTCCGGAAAAGCGTCTGTGGCCAATGTAGACGTGCTTTTCTGTAAAAAAGCCATTTTCGCGATCGGGGCTTTTTTCCGGAAAAGACTACTGGGCTGTCTACACTGGCCCTTTTCATAGAATCACAGAATCATAGAATCATAGGACTGGAAGGGACCTCGAGAGGTCATCGAGTCCAGCCCCCCGCCCTCAAGGCAGGATCAAGCTCCGTCTACACCATCCCTGACAGATGTCTATCTAACCTGTTCTTAAATATCTCCAGAGAGGGAGATTCCACCACCTCCCTTGGCAATTTATTCCAATATTTGACCACCCTGACAGTTAGGAATTTTTTCCTAATGTCCAATCTAAACCTCCCCTGCTGCACTTTAAGCCCATTACTCCTTGTCCTGTCCTCAGAAACCAAGAGGAACAAATTTTCTCCTTCCTCCTTGTCCTCCGGAAACAGTGTTCCGGAATAAGGACTTATGCCCGAGTGGGAGCAGAATAGTTTTTCCGGAATAGCGGCTGATTTTGTACAGTAGAGAATCGTTGCTTTTCCGGAAATTCAAGGGCCAGTGTAGACAGCTCGCAGCTTATTCTGGAAAAGCAGCCGATTTTCCGGAATAAGTGGCCCAGTGTAGATACAGCCCGTATGTGTAAGTTACATTTTTACAATAAAGAGATTGCTCTACAATACTTGTATAAGGTGAACTGGAAAAAATACTCTTTGTTTATTACTTTTATGGTACAAATATTTGTAATCAAATAATATAAAGTGAGCATTGCACACTTTGTATTCTGTATTGTAATAGAAATCAATATATTTGAAAATGTAGAAAAACAGCCAAAAGTATTTAATATTTTCAATTAGCATTCTATCATTTCACAGTGCGATTAATTGTGATTAATTTTTGTAAACGTAATTAATAATTTAGTTTATCACATGAGCTAATTGTGATTAATCAACAGCCCTAGAAGTCAATAACTAGGTAGCAGCCTTCCCTCTGAGTCAAGGTTGGATCAGTGTGTTAGAGGTCATCATGCTGCTGAAGGTATCATCTTTCACAGAAGTAAAAGAATGAGTGTGATCATTTGTGGCCATTGTCTACATTTCTCATTTCACTTTTCAAAAGAGCATGGGTCTTAGAAACAGTATATTGGACAAAATTCATGTAATTATTATTGGGCCAAGCTCATCTTGTCGTCTCTCCTGTTGAGACTACACCAGTGATAGATTTGGCTCGTTTCTGCTTCCCCACAGATTCAGGTTGATCTGGAATCTTTCCTTACTTCATTTCCTAATCTATGTTGTAATGTTGCTGTTTTGTAGCATTGCAGTTAAATAGTTGTTGCTTTCCCTCCCAGAGGTGATTATATTTCAGAGATAGATGTTGTGATCTCATGTATCTGGTAGTTTTGTATGTTAGAGTAAGACCCTGATCCTCCCATATGTGCACAAGCAGGCAGTTCCCTACTTTTGCACAGAGTCCCATTATGTTAATGAGGATTCAGAGGGGAGCCGGAATTTCCAATGAAGAGTCATTTGCAGGAATGAGCCCTTAGTTTGTAAAAGGTATTTAGGATTTCTTGTGTTGAAAGGGGGTTTTCTATAAGATCATTATTTTTCTTGGGGAATTCTGATTTTGGCCAACACACACACATTGCAACAAATGGTTTGGAGGCCAGTGTAGCCTTAAAAAAAAATCAAGAGTATCCCCAAATCAATCAGTCTCTGAATTCAATATTCACTGGAATTTATTTGATGAACACCTCAGCAGTGTGCATTCTGTTTATTCATTGTGAATGGAAGTAGCAGAGGGAAGGTTACAGACTGGGGTAAGAAACAAATTATGGCTGGTCCTACATGAATAGAGTTGAGAAGAGAACATAGTCACTCTCCCCAGTGCTCCTGAGAGCCAAAATGTGGCCCTTAGTATCTAGGCCAACAATATTCACAAAACAGTTTGTTGAAGAGCTGGAAATAGAAAGCAGGAAATTCTTGATTTAAAGTCTAGTATTTAGACCATGTCTTGTATGAAATCTGTACTCCATACATGCCTCTGCATGCGTCTTCCTTGGAAAAATATGTGCCTTCCCCCTAGCATGGGGGCAGATCCCCTAGATTTTGTGAGCCATTACTAAAGAGAACCAGTCACCAAAGAACTGCTGATTTGCCTTAGTCGCTAAGACTTTTTCTCACAGTTCTGCCTGTGGTGCCTGTCACTAGCAGTCAAATAAGGACAATTTTACCATTCTCTCCTGCTGCTCTAATTTTTTTTTCAGTGCCAGTACATGTATTTGTTATTCTTTATAACTCCCTTTGAAGTTGGGAATCCAAGGGGAATCTAAAACCGACCAGATGTTTCTGCTGTTGGAGAGACAGAAGACAGCAAGGATTAAGTTTAACTGAAACTTAGTCCTGTACAAAAACCATTACAGCTAGAATTCTTCCTCAGATCATTTTATTTATTTATTATTTATTTATATTTGCACTTGCCATTCTGAGTAGGTGATACCTCATGTCATCATGCCTAGGAGGAAGATGAATGGTTTATCCAAGTAAATACTGTATCAGCGACTGCCTGTGTTGATTTCCCTTATGGGAGTTCAGTTCCATTACACTGCTTATTTCCCACCCACACTTTTTATACTGCATTTTTTCTTAACGAAAATCACTCCTGTGTCACTTTAAGTTTGGAGGGCAGACATGCAGATCCACCCAGAGAGAGTTCAACATAGCCAGTGGGTCGGGAATGTGACGTGCATAGGAGGAGGGACTGGCCAGAAGTCAGGAATCAAATGAAAACATTTATGTTGTTTAACTCTATCTCCCTTCATCAGCGTTGCAGAGGGAAGCAAGGAAGTGGTAGGGAAGAAGGCAAAGGTGATGGATTTATGAACAGAAAGAGGCATTTTAATTTCAGTTCCCTGGGCATAGGAAGGAAAAGGTGTCGACTATATAGAAAAGGGATGAATCTGTTCGGGAGGAAATGCTACAAATGCTTACAAAAAATTGAAGATGCAAAAAACAAAAAACAAAAAAAAGTTCAAAACTAGTTTTTTTGAAAAGGTACTGTACAAAATTTTGAATCTGCAAACCCTTTGGGACTTTTTAGATTCCAAGTCGGTGATAAGATATGGAAGATCCTCTCAGTCATGGCCAGGAAAGAGGAAAAACATAATCACAATTCTCAAGGCTTCCAAGGGTGTTTAGCATGGGAGGAGAGCCTACAGAGCACAGGGCTTTGGGGCATTCATTACTGAGGAGAGCTCAAGCCACAAAATCCTGAATCAGATCCTCTTTTAAAACACCACAAACTTCAGGAATATTTGGTTGTCAAATGTTTTTGGTTAATGTTCATCTCTCTTCTTTATTGGCATATCTCTTGCTGTTTTTGTTATCTTCCTTTCTGTTATGTTGGTGAGGAAAGCTTCTCCATGTTCTTCTCTAGGAATCCCCTTTATTTTTTCCCCACCAATCTTCCCTGACCCCACCATCAGAAAGGAGTGCCTCTGGAGTCTCTCAAAGCCGCTCCTTAGTAGATCTCAGGGGTCAGAAGAGATCTCCTTGAGGCACTCTCCTCCCTCCTCCACCGCAGGGCATGCTTCCTCCCTACTATCCACAACTCCTGGGCACCACCCTCATTTGTTTTTCAGTAGAAAATGGAAGGCCTGAATAATTACATTAAACCTCATAAGCAGCAAATATAAAGTGCATATACTTGTGACAAGCACTTCTCAGTGTGTGAGAGAAAAAATCATTGGCTGCTGCTTCACTTATTTTAAGCTGCTTTCCTCTATTTTAAAATATAAAGTATTGAGATCCTGGAACACTGGGTGATTTGAATGATCTGTAAGGATTTGAGAAAAGATATATAAAGGAAAAAATAATCATGTTTGTCATTTTATATTCTTAGGGCCTGAATTCCCAGCTTTGGATACCGAGGAATAAAAGGTTGAAATTGGGGGATTGGGGACCCAAACATTTACTCTTCCTCCTTTTCCGTCTATTTATTTATTTATTGTTAAATCATATGGTATGAAAATTTATATTGGTCTCACTGCTGATGGAGTTTAACCTAATAATCCAGGACTTGGAATTGGGTGTTTAAAAAAAAATTCAGAGATTTTTCCATTCAAAATGCCATTAGCAGTTTTTAATTTGACCACATTAGAAATCAGTGTCCTGCCAAGACAAAATTTATGTGCCATCTTTCTCTTGGGAGGAAAAAGAAGAGGGACCCGTTTTGAATGTTAGAGTTTTGATAATTTTCCCCTCCTCCTTTCTCCTCAGTTGAGACATTTTCTGCTCCCTCTTGTACAATAGGATCATAAGCTCAGGAGACTGTACATCATAGTGGCTTCCTGTGTGTGTTTTACCTGGACACTTTCTTTTTAATATTGTGATGCTTTCCCCCACATAATCCCAGGTTTCTTTCAGCTCTTGTGTGGCTACTCAGAGTCATTCAAATGTACCATTGAAGTAAGCAAATAAGAAGATACAAAGGGTTTAATAGAAATATGAATCTAGTGTTCCAAAGCAGCAGCTGAGGCTCCTCAAGGGAGGTGGGATAGTGTTGTGTGTGATCTTTGCCATTCAAGTTGCTATGTACTTGTTTTAAGGACACCTTTATGGGTCAGTCCCACATATCTTCTTTCAAACAGTATAACTGTCCACAGGAAGAGCATGTGCATGCCTTCTCCTGCACGGGTGAAGTGATCTGTTCTGGATTGTGTGCCCTGTCTGGCAAGTACAGTAGACTTCCAATAATCTGGAACCTTTGGGACCTAGGTGGTGCCCGATTGTCAGATATGCCGGACTATATACAGTATATACTGTATATAAAGTGTTTTAACCCTTTTTATTGTACATACTGTATACAGTATACAGTAATGTTTTAGTTTTTTTACTCCTTTTTTACCCTTTTCGCTCAGTTCAGCTGCTGCTGCTGCTGCCTTGTGATTCATTTTTTGCCGAAGCTCACTCACTAGGCTCTTGCCATTTTGATGCTGGACTATCGGGAGTGCTGTACAATTGGATGCCGGACTATTGGAGTTTTACTGTACAAGGACATAGCTCCTCTTCTGGCTATAACACATTCCCTTTCAATTATAAACAAAATCAAACAAGGCCAGAGCCTGAACTTTGGAGACTAAGCAATGACTGCAAACTAACTGGGTGCAAGAGGACAAACTGCAGCCCATATTGTGGAAGACATTACCAAATCTAAATACTCATGCAAGTGGTTTCTACTTTTATTGTTAACGAAAACAAGGCTGATTTTCTACAGTGGTCAAGCTAAGTGGAAAAGCATTTGCTTTCTCAGAGGTTGGCTTGGATTTTATATTAAGGCCCAGATTATGTTCACCTCTGCATGAATGCTTTTGTGTGGAGAGGGCATGTTATGCCCATAATATGGCAGTTTGTGCTCTTGAGCACAAGGAGCCGACTAAAGCTGTCTGACATGATGAGTCTTCCAGTGCAGAGAACATCTAAATGGGATGTAGACTTAGATATGGTCCATTGCCTCCTACAGTCCAGCTCAGAGCTTTTTTCATACATATAGCGAAGTCCTACATTGAGTATATTTTGCACTGTGTCCATGGAGATGCTGTATATACTGTGTGCCTTGAAGACAAGGAAGATGCCTCCTGCCACCGCTTCCCAAGCAGTGCACTTACTTTCTCCACTCCCAATGTCCCCATGTCTCAAGGGCATAACTGGGTCCTTAGAGCACTGGATTATTTGATCTTCCTTCTACAGATCCTCCAACTAGCCCTCTGAATTCCTGGATAGTTGCAGGATATCTCACTAACTTGCTACATGCCCATATTCACCCCTGAGATTGCTGGGCCCAGATCCCAAGAATGTAAAGGTTCTAGTTAAATCCTCCTCTGTGCACAGAAAATAATAATTCTCAGTTGTTTTCTTAGCATTTATTGTGACATCCAAAGACAAATGCAAGCTCATCTCTAGAATCATTATTCTCTTTGAAGAACAACAGATTGTCAGGGAGACATTTTACTGCGTATGGATTCACTTAGAAGTTCTGTTCCCCCAGCGTGGTTCTCCAGCTGCTCCATCATATCCTGAGTTGTTTATTCAACCCTTAATTTTCTTTTCATTCTAGAAAGGGCCTCTTAATTTTCTGTGTGTGTTCATGTATTTGTATTTGTCTTGTTTTTAGTGGTTTCAATTCACAACATACAAAATGTATAGGAAAGAGTTAACCATTGTAATAAATATATTCAATATATCTATATGATTCCTTGTGCATTCCTTTACATTTCCAAAGTTAGCTATTGATTTTTATGTTACTCAGTTTTTGGGTGCCCAGTTAAGTCCCTTTAAGGTGTAGCTTGGTCACCTAAAATAAGTAGTTACTTTGGAAAATGTAGACCAATATGTTTTTTTCTATGTATGTACATTTAATCTGTATCTGCGGGTCTATATGCAACTGCCAGACAATAAGGTGAGAGTAGGCTCTTTGGACTAGTGATTAATTCAGTAGACTATAGACATTGCTTCCTTAGTGACTACAAAAAAAAAAAGAATGACATTTTTTGAATTATCAACTTTAATGCTGGTAACACCTAAACATTATATTAATCATTTACATTTTCCAGACTGCTAGAGACATCTATCTCATATCATAGGCATACTCTGTCAGGCTGGTTAATTGGGTTTGCTCCTAACTCGTCTCTGTTTCAAAGTAAGATGGGCCAAATTGGGACTGGTGTGGAGCGGCATTAAAAGTCACAGGTTAATGTATTTTTAGTAATATAAGTTTCCATTACAAACATAAAGGCAAGAGATCAACACAGTCTGATCTCATAGATATTGGGAGCAGCATGCACACATCTGACGGGGGAATATGGTTCAGAGAGACCACCATGAAAGTCCAACAGGCATGCAAAATTTGTTTCCTCACATCAGAATAACAATAACACCTTAGCCTGTAGCAGTAAGAAATGGAAACAAGATGCTTTGTGTTTTGTCTTTAGATTTAACTATTTTGAGTACAATAGTATGTTAAGTAACAGCATTGGATTGGGTTTTTTTCTTTGAATTCTTTTTTTCTGGCCAGTGTTGTGTAACTCAGCTAGCATTGTAACAAAAATGATAATTTGCATCAAACAAACAAACCCCACATATCACTTTTAATTATATTGTCTCTGGAGAGAAATGTAGAATGGAAACAACAAACAATGCTAGAAATAATCATCAGGAGTGAAATCCAGGCCCTACTGAAGTCAATCGTATTTTTATAATTAACGTCAACAGGACCTGGATTTCAATAACAAACTTCTAAAGAATTTGGAGAGCATACCTGAGAAAAAGGAAGGAAAGGCCAGGGGTTAGGGCACTAGTCTGAGACTTGAGTTCTGGATTTGGTTCCCCTCTCTGTAATAGGCTTCTTTTGTGACTTCAGTTCCTTCTCTGTAAAAGAAGGAGGATAACGCTTCCCTACCTCATAGATTCATTGTGAGGGTAAATACAATGTAGCATTACAGATTGTGAGCTGCAGTTTGGTTATGGGGTCTATGTAATTAGTTAAAATAGGCATAGGAGCTCAATATGATGAGGCAAGTGAATAAAGTAGAAATTTGGACCTATGCTTGGAAGTACTCCCTCTACGCTCTTAGGGACTGTTGAATGTGCACTAATCATTGTGACTGCTGACCCCTGGTGACTACACAAGTTTCCATGTGTAATTATCATGGCCATAGGCCTGCCAGCTCAGTTGTTAGGCTAAACATTCGATTATAAATTGGTTTTGTCATTAAAGCATTTAAAATATAGAAATAGTATTTATAATACTTAAATATGCATTACAAGTTTGCTAATCTTATTAGATTTATAAAATGATGATAATAGTAACCAAGGCTCCCTTTAAGCTGCGTGGTAGCACATCCCAGCAGCTGCTTAATCGGCCCCACCCAGCTGCCTGACTGGGCAGGACTGATTAAGCAGCTGCGGGGCTGTGCTACCACGCAGCTTAGAGGGAGCCTTGATGGTAACATATTAATGATAAACATCCATCCTAAGCCAAATAGGTACTTGTGCATGAAAATACATACATTTCTGTCTTCTTTCCATTGCCTCACATCATCACAACTAGGCTATATAAAACAGTAATGAGAGCAGCTGTGTATATGGACATTCTTAAGATTTTAAAACCTATGGAACCTCACATTATGCTACATTTGAACCAGTTCAGTAAAAGAAAGAAATCTACTATGTGGATGAGCATGAGGGAATATGAAAAGGTGCAGTAACCTTATCTATGAAAAGAATATGATAATATTCACTGACAGTGGATCTACAAGGAACAATTATCCCAAGCTGTGTCTTTCAGACAATGCTGTCAGTTTCTCCTTTTTGATGGGTACAGCTGGGCATGTGATGCCTGGGCAAGACATTCCTCAGTGTCTGGAAGCCTAGTATATTGGGTTGCAGGTCTGTACCAGAATAGTTGAACAAAAAGTGGAAAAGAGGACAAGTTTCTGCACCTTTGGGATTTTAAGGAATCGCTAGTGGCAGGACCAGGAGAGGTTCTTTCAATGACACCTAAGTTCCACAGATGTGTATAAAGAATACAGCTTATGCTTTTCAGATATTTGCAGTTGCACCTTGAGGGCCAGACTCTGAGTTGTGTACATTGGCATAGCTGAACTCATTTCACTAGAGCTGTTGATCTGGCTCAGATTCCTTAACCAGCACAGCTCCATTTCCTTTATAGTTTCACTGTGTGTGCTGGATGTTTCTCGCATGCATAATAATTGGGACTTTTTACAGAGATTTTTTCATCTTCAAAGCACTTTCCAGTTACTAATGAACTGAAGCTCGTAGTACTCCGTGATAAGAAAATAAGTGGTCCACAAAGTTTATACACAAATGTTCATTCTAATATGAGGTTTATTTGGACACAGCATATCAGTCCAGCTCATCCTGGGGTCAGCCAACAATTTGGATCTTGATCCAAATGCATCTAAGATTTAGGGATGTTCACTAGCAGTGTTAACATTTGGGCCTAGAACTAATGAATGGTGTTATCCCCAGGGATATAGACACAAAAAGTAATTTGTCTAAAACCACAGTCAGACAGCATTGAGGATAGGAACAAAACTCCCTGCTTCCCAGCCTTAGGCTCAGACCACTTCAGTCTGTTTCTCTTACAGATAGCAGATCTTGTTGTGTATGATGTTTTTTGGGGTAGTATATACCATTCTTAATAGCCTGTTACTTTAGTTGAAGCAAAATGCAGGACAATGTAGCACTTTAAAGACTAACAAGATGGTTTATTAGGTGATGAGCTTTCGTGGGCCAGACCCACTTCCTCAGATCAAATAGTGGAAGAAAGTAGTCACAACCATATATACCAAAGGATACAATTAAAAAAAATGAACAAATATGAAAAGGACAAATCACATTGCAGAACAGGAGGGGGATGCGGGGGGGGGGGGGGAGGAAGGAAGGTAAGTGTCTGTGAATTGATGATATTAGAGGTAGGGAGAGTGGGATGTTTGTGAGTTAATGGTATTCAGAGGATTCCCGAAACATGTCATTCATGTTAAAATTCGACACTTTCCAAAAAGGACTCAACAAACATTTGAACTCTCTCACCCATTACCAAGATAGTTTCCCTAATTATCACCTCTAATACCATTAACTCACAAACATCCCACTCTCCCTATTTCTAATATCATCAATTCACAGACACTTACCTTCCTTCCTCCCCCCCCCCCCGCATCCCCCTCCTGTTCTGCAATGTGATTTGTCCTTTTCATATTTGTTCATTTTTTTAAATTGTATCCTTTGGTATATATGGTTGTGACTACTTTCTTCCACTATTTGATCTGAGGAAGTGGGTCTGGCCCACGAAAGCTCATCATCTAATAAACCATCTTGTTAGTCTTTAAAGTGCTACATTGTCCTGCATTTTGCTTCAGCTACCCCAGACTAACACGGCTACATCTCTATCACTATGTTACTTTAGTGGTTGTTTTGACTCAGTCCATTGATTACATGTTACAGTCTCTTTTGATCATCTTTATAGAGCATCACCAGGAACATCTTTTGTCCAGTGCATCTGATTTCTTTGACTCTTATCTCCTGTTTTGCTGCAATGAACTGCATAGTTCTTAGTCTCAGGTTTTTTTCCACTGCCCTTTCTAGACTCTGCTTTATAATGTTTTCTAGTTTCTTCCTTGACAGCTTGAAGATTCTGGTCACTAATCAGTCAAATGGTTCAAATAATGGACCCCAAAATGTAGGTTGTTAATTATTTTTTCAGTATGATAGCAATTAGTGTTTGATAGTGGAGCCTTTTGGTAATACCTGAAATAGCTTTGGACATACTCAGAACTAGAATAATAATTTGCACTTACATAACACCAGACTTGGGAGGATATAAAAGCACTTTAGAGCTTTTAATGAATGAAGCCTTCAACACAGGGAAGTACTAAATTAGTACTAAATATTGCCTTTACAGATGGCAAAACTGAGGCATGGTAAGGTGAAGTGACCTACCCAAGGTCACATGGATAGTTATGGACAGAACGCACATCAGGGTCCCTGCCAGATAGGACAGCATAAGCATTTGTACTAGTCCTGGACAGGAGAATGGCACTTACCAGAGTGCTAGTGTGCTCCCATTCAGGAGATCAGATCTGTGTTGCTCTACTTAGCCAGAGTTTTTGTTCCCCCTTCCATATGACATGGCGGTGCTGACCTAACGTCAGCTGTAGTACATACACTGTTCCCCTGCCTGATTCTTTGATGCAAAGAGCCTAATGCACTCCCTCAACTGTCTCATCTCCAGATGCCACTGAAGTGACTTCTCTTACAGAGCAAGAACCTTTCTGTGCTCCTTTTGCTTTCTCACTCTTCCACAAAGGAGAGGCCCTTTTACTTTGGAGTGTCCTCTTTCCTCTGGTAGTCAACCCTTATAAAAGCAGGGTCCTGTCTCCTCCTCTTTACCATCTCATCTGCTAAAGGAGCAGTTGTGTCTGATATTCTGGACCCCTTTTCCTGGCACCTGCAGAGAATTCTAAGCTCAAGGGGAAGTTTATTGGTAGACAAGAGTGAGTGAGGGTGAATCTACACTGCACCGGTATTTCGAGATAACTAGCGTTATTTCGAAATAACAATGTGAGTGTCTACATAGCAATAAGGATGGCTTATTCCGACTTCTGTAAATCTCATTCCACAAGGACTAATGCCTATTCCGAAATATCTATTTTGAAATAAGGTGTGTGTGGACACTCCACTGCTGCTATTTCAAAATAGCCCCTCACCAGGGCCATTCTAAGTTATTCCTCCTGGGGCTGTAAATCGAGATAGCACATCTACATTAGAGAAGCCTGCCTCAGACTAATTTTGAGGCTTCCCTGCAGTGTAGATGTGCTATTTGGAAATAAGCTAGTTCAGAATAACTATTCTGGAATAGTTTATTTTGAAATAGCTGTGCAGTGTAGATGTACACTGAGACTCACCCTGACCCTGCATGTGTTTGGGTGAAGGTGAGTGTAGCTGGGTGAGGGAGGGTGAATGAATGTGTTATAACAAATGAGTGGGTGTCTGGGTGATGGAAGGAGAGCCTGAATGAATGTAAGAGTGATTGAGAGCATACAGGAAAAACTAAACGAGCCAACGTGTGGGTGGATTAGAGAATGAACACACATGAGAAAGAATGGGCAAGGGAGACAGTGATGTGGAACAGATGCCCTTCCTTTATTCTTTCAGTAGCCATCCCATACAGTACCATTTTGTTTACTGTATTTCTTAGTATATGCTGTGGAGCTGAGTATTTTCTTAAAGCAATATGAGCTCTCAACTCTACAAAGTAAAATCATCTACCTATATTTTGTTACCTCTGTTTAAAGTGGACACACATAATAAATGTCCTCATGCCGTGTCCTAACAGGATTATTTCAGGATACTGTAATAGTCATCTTGAAAATCCTGACCTTTATGTTAAAAGGAATAGGGGCACTGGGTAAAACCTGTGTTGTGGCTCATCTTTATGGCAATACAGGATACTATGTAATGAGCATATTCACTGTGTGTTAAGGCTGTCCCTGAGATAAGGATATCAGACTTCAAAGTCTGTGTAAAACTATTTTGTAAATGGGTGCAAGTAGCTTTGGATTTTTTCCTTAGTAATGGAAGCAAAAAATGTTACCTCTTGAGCATTACCTGATAGTTATATTAGCTGTTAGTGCCTTTTTCTGTACTGGTGTCAGTACTGGCTTTGCTAATTATTTGTATTACTTTCATAGTGACTAAAAGCCCTAGTCATGGACCAGTACCTATTGTGTTTGGCACCGAACAAAATGACAGTCTCTGCCCCCAACGAGCATATAGGAAGATAGGTCCTAAACTGCCATGTGGCCTGTAGCACACATTAAAAACTAGGGACCGAATATGGCCAGTAGGATTGACTGTACTAGTATTTCTGTAAATCCGTATTCTGCTTTCAGTAGTGGCCTATGAAAAAAAGCAGAATATTCTCAGATATCCTGAGAATGGCATTTAAAAATTATGTTACAATATACTTGCCAAGTGCTATTTCATCGTTTAGGTTATATTTTGTGGATATAATGCATACATACAACTGATCACTGAAAGGATCCATTTAATGAGCAGTGAAAATAGTTATAAATAAGTATTCCTACTCACTTTAGCTCACCAAATGATTGTCTCTGGATTCCAGATTGAATTAATCAATATATTTCTGAGGACTTTGAAATGGATCATTTCATCCATAACTATTTGGAGTTCATTGAATAGGTCTATTAAGATAAATATGGTTAATAGTTTTAAAACTGTGCACTACTCCAGCACTCTCTGAACAGTTATTCTAGATGCTTTACAAATGAAGAAACTGAGGCACAAAACAGTTGAAAGTCTAGACCAGTGACACACAGTTTGTGTCACAGTTGGATGTAAATTTAGGGTTTTACACATTATGTTCTGATTCTGGAATAGATACAAACGATTAAAAAAAGTTGATAGCTATGGAAAACTGACACTTCCCTATGATAATGTAACATGTAATAATAAAAGACTGATTTCAGTGTTCTTACAGTAAGTGAGAAATTACCAAATAAATGATCACACATGTCTATAGGTTACAAGTCCAGTCAGCCAACCAAAAGATAGCCCATGGCTACGTCTAGACTGGCATGATTTTCCACAAATGCTTTTAACGGAAAAGTTTTTCCGTTAAAAGCATTTGTGGAAAAGAGCATCTAGATTGGCATGGACGCTTTTCCGCGAAAACACTTTTTGCGGAAAAGCGTCCATGCCAATCTAGACGCAGTTTTGCGCAAGAAAACCCCGACTGCCATTTTTGCCATCGGGGCGTTTTTCCACAAAACAGTTTTCAGCTGTCTACATTGGCCCTTTTGCACAAAAGCATTTCCGGAAAAGGGCTTTTGCCCGAATGGGAAGGTCAAAGCATTTGGGCAAGAAGCACTGATTTCGGACAGTAGAACATCAGTGCTTTTGTGCAAGATCAAGCAGCCAGTGTAGACAGCTGGCAAGTTTTTCCGCAAAAGCAACCACTTTTGCGGAAAAACTTGCCTGTCTAGATGCAGCCCATGTGTTTATTAAAGAACGCACATTTTTAGATAGAATAATACCAAGTTTGCTTGATTCAGATCTTTTGTGTCTTGCAAATGTTTTCACTCTTATGAGGAGATAGTCCTTGGCCTGATATCATGTTATCTTGGGCTACTAAACTGTGGATGAAAACTAGACATGTAGCAAGAAAATGTTTGCAGATGAGTACCAAAAAAATGTTATAGGAAGCCTATAGAAAACTAACATTTGTTATATAAAATATTCATCTGCACAACTGTGTCAGATTCTATTTTTAATATCAGGCTGTATCATCATGTTTCAAAGTTGCCATTAGTGCACTTGTGCTGCTTCTGACTGACTCCTGAGATTCCTATTAGCCGTCTGTTTGATCATTTTTATATATTATTTTCAGTCTTATTGCAGTTTTCTTTTTAAACAGCAGGCCGAGCTGACTCACTGCTGTTGACTCCCTGACCTGCTTCCCATTTCAACCTCCACCTGTTTAAAAAGTTTAGTAGCCGACATATGTCCCCTGGGATCATCTGAGCAGTGGACCAGGAAAAAGCAAACCAAAAGGTAAAACTTTTTGCTTGTGAAGGAAGATCTCTATAATCACATAAGTAAATTACTGTTTTGCTGATTATTCCATCAAGGGAAAGGGAGAGAAAGAGGAAACATCATGCTGAGTGAAGAGAGTTGCTTGAAGTAAAAAACTGTTTTTTTGCAATTTCAGCTGCCAGCAATGTGAAGCGAAGAATACTTTCCTGTTCTTGATATAAAATACACTGAAATGGAAGTGAGATACAGAATGAGCTAGTCAGTAGTTAGTGGAGTGGGAGTTAAGAGTCTATTCTTGGTTCTACCATTGACATGCTTTGTGACTTATTTAACTTCTCTGTGTCTCAGTTTACACACGTGGTAAGGGGAAGTTGTAAGAATAGGTACTGTAATAGTTGCTGTTACTATTTTAATTGTTTGTATTCTGGTATGCCAACAGTGTTGTAGGTTTTGTGCACACACAAGGAAAACTCAATCCTTATCCCAAGTATCTTACAATCTAATTATGTGACTAGTATGGGAGTGACTATTGAGATAGTATTAGTATATAAATAATGGTAATTAATAATTATGCTAAGCCTCCATGCATGACTGTTGTGAGCTAACTAGACATTTCGTCAGCTGACGCTGACTAAGGCAAGTAAATTCCTTAAATGTGCCATCCTTCTCTCTTGAGAAGCCACATTTCTGTATGCTTAGAACTAAGCATTACAAGACCAATAGTTCTTACCTTTTTCATGGTGGCATTGAGGCTAACAGGAACTCAGTGTTAGATAGCTTTGCACCACAATAAGAATGGCCATACTTGGTGAGATCAAGGGTCCATTTAGCCTAGTATTTTCTCTTCTAACAGTGGACAATACTTGTTGCTCCAGAGGGAATGAACAGAACAAGTAATCATCAAATGATCCATTTCCTATCATTCATTCCCAGATTCTGGCAAACAGAGGGTAGGCTTTATTGAATGCCTTACAAATCTCATATTAATAGAAATATTTTATTTACTTTTTTAAAATATACATAGAAATAGGATTTTTTTTATTTAAATATTTCCCCTCATTGTTTTTTTCAATCTCAAAGGAAATACGTTGTTCTAGCATAGGAAAATCTCCAACTGAAAAGGATTAGAAACAAAAATAAAGCTGAGAAACCAATTTTCATTTTGCAAGATAAGCAGCATGTAAAAAATAAATCAACCTCAAAACTTAATAATAGAGGATTATTAAGTTAGTTTCACCTTAATACCTCCAAGCCTTATTAGTAATACAGGTAAGGAAATTGCTTAATAAAAATATATGATTTGTAACTTGACAGTGTCCCTCTTAATTAAGTTATGAGATCCTCCGATGAAAGATGTTATAAAAGTACAGTGTGTATTTTCTATTATTCATAAAAGAATGCTGAAGTTCTAGCTCGAAACGATTAAAGCAAGGAAAATCTCATTGAAGCCTTTGATTCTATTATGGGTATTTCTAAAGACACCTATCTCACCATGATATCTGTAGCACTGTACTGTATCTGACTAGCTCCTTAAATCACCCTCTTCTGATGCAGGAATTGAAGATGTTTGCAGTCATTTTGGCCCAGTTATACATATATTAGAAATGCAACTAAGTGTTTCTGAAAAGAAAAATGCATTATTTTCAAAGGTGGTGACTGAGAAGAAATAATGTTTGAAAGCTTGTATTTACTCCCCACCTAAATTACAAGTTACCAGATATACTAAATCAGCCTCTTGCTACATATTTAGTTTTTACAGAACCTTCAAATATGTATATGAGCGTGCATCCCCCAAGCTCCTATTATAGATCCAAATCCCGCTTGCTTTATTGAAGCAAGTAAGTCCCATTCACTTCATGGAACTAATTAATGAAGCAGATTTTGGCCCATATATGTAAATAACTTATCACTTGTATCCCTTTCCACAATATTTAGCTCAGTTCTCTAGGTACTATGATACTGTAGATATTTATAATGTGAGTAGATTGTAAGGATGAAATTCTGACCCTATTGAAGTCAATGGCAATTTTTTTGTTGAATTCAGCAGGCTCAGAATTTCATCGTAAATATCCAAATTATAAGCCCTTAGGGGCAGGGATTTACTAGTAGCATTTGCTTACTTTGGTTTAAGAGCCTATCACATTCTTGGGCATTATAAAAAAAACATTAAACAATAAATGATATTCAAAATGTACATTGCCGAGCATTTTTGTAATGCCTGGAAGTCAGGCAGATCAAATGGTTGTCCAAATCAGTAGTTAGAGTTTGCACAAGAGGCCTGATTATTGGGAAAGCCAGAATAGGGAAAGGTACAGCAAAGCATCTAACAGAGTCAGGCAAGGCAGTGTGGCAAGGTCAGGTGGCTCTGAGTGAAAATGAAACCTTCCTGTTAATGGCATGTGCCTGCTTAGCTGCCTCAAGATATTGTGCTAGCTTCTCTTGGATTTGTTGGAAGTGCTGAATCAGTTCTGAGGCTGCAGGGAGAAGAGCAAGATGAAAATGGGGATGAAAACAGTAGTTAGTGACAAAAAAAAACAGGCTAAGTCATGTCGAAGCCTGGTCCATTTTATTATATGCAAATTCCATGTATAGAACACTGACGGACAAATGTTGGTGGAAGTTTGGGAAGCATTGAAGTACTATTCTAGTGCCTAGTTCGTTCGTTCTGATCGACTGTCTTTTGATGATGATATGAGATTGAGGTATGGAGATGCACCACTAATAAATAGAAAACAACCCTCCAAAACTGTGATATAAGCTGGGCTCTTCGATCTGAAGTAATGTGTCTGGGAGGACATTGAGTCAGAAAAAATGAGAGATGAAGCGAAAAGGCAGTGTCCTCAGTGGTGGGCAGTTGTGCATAGGGAATGAAGTGTGCCATCTTTGTAAGCTAGTTGTCCCCTGGCCAGTTCCTGACTAGATTGCAGGTTCCCAGGAGATGCACCTTGGTGAATATCGGTAGTCTCCTAATTAGGTATAGAAGCTCTGGTATCATGTCAGTATGGTATTTTATGGAGGGAGAAACAGGTGACCCTTGAAATAAAGAAGCTTTATCTGCTGCTTGACACCTCTACCACCAGGGTCGTGTCTGGCTAAGGATTTCAGAAACCTGGGCCTGGAGCTGAAAGGCAGTTGGTTTAGCAGTACTCTGAGCTAAAAGTCACAGTATATTGCCCCCAGAAGATACTTGGCTATTGCTTGGCCACAAGAAGATTCCAGGTATCACAGGGAAGTGTGGGGACTAGATTAAGCTAAACCAATGGGGTTCATGATGTTCCCTGATTACTGTTTCCAGAACTATGGTTTCCTGACTGACAGAAGCAGAGACAGGCAGTGAGCTGTTAACTGTCTCAGACAGGTGGAGATGGTCTTGGGGTGAAGGGGAGACCAAGTACTTGTACTAGAGTGGTAACCGTGAATCTGTCCCTAGCTCCTAGAACTTATACAGTATAATTATGTCTTATGACAATTATGCCTGGTATAGAAAATGAATGTAGAGATTATGTTCCTGAGGTATTCCATGAACCTTTTTCCTGTTTTGATTTGTAAGGATCCCCCTTATAATCCAATTCCTTAGAGGCATTTTATCTGCTAATATGTGTAATGAGAGGCATTTCTGCTGTCATTTGTAAAATTATAATTTAAATTATCTTTATTTGATTGTGGGGTTCAAGTCTGCTAAAGTTACTTGACTGTCAGAGAAGTTGCACACACACATTTTTTAAAGACTTTACCGGCACATCTGGTGGTATAGCTTTGCCCCCCTTTCACTTATCAGTCAGTGATGAACTGGTAACAGCATCTGCACATTTTCATCATATTTGAAAATGCACTGTGCCTTTAATTCCTTGCACTTCATCTTAAAAAGTACCCTTATGTTTGCAGCTACTTAGTCTTCACTCACTCACATTGGTGTAAGTCAGGAGCCTGAAGTCTGTAGAGTTGTACCATTGTAAACTTATGTGAGAGGAGACTCAGATCGCTAGCATTTAAACTGCAGAAATAGGGCACAGTGTATTGCATACTTAGCTATCTACATAAATAGGGTTTCAGAGAACCTTCTAGGGCGTGTGAGGATGACTCAGATTTTATAAGGTACTGTGAGAACCCTCTGTCATTAATTACTTTTGGCTGGAATGGTTTGGGAGAGCAACCCATCTTGCTGGCCTTATATTATTGAATTTAGACAATTATGTTGTTTCCATCTCCAACTGTTGTTTCTCCTTTAAACCTCCTTTGCCTGTTTCTGGCCATCTTTTCAAGCTGCAAACAATCAACACGGTCAAAATTTAGAAATCTATCATGGGCTGCCAGGACCAAAGAGTTTCCTTTGGACTCCGAAAGCAACAGTTACTAAACTGGGTCACTTAGAAAATTTTCATCCTGGCTTAGTTTTAAAAACAATAAATTGATTTATGCTTCTTAACTCTATAGATAATAAATAGAAAGAGCTGCTGGTGCCTTAGTAGGCATCATACATCTGCAAGTCACTTATCTGAACACACAAGTGAGCAATACTTGAATGGAGGAAACCCAAGTTTCTTATCTTTTACAAGTCTGCAAGAAGTAGGATGAGCAGGTAGGTGTGGAGACCTTAGGACATATGGAGAATTGTATTCAATTCTGAATTCTGATATTGTATCTGTCTCATCAGTCAGTCAGTCCCTAGTTCCCTACTTCAGGGCACAAGCATATTCTGTCTGAAGTCTGTGAGAATTTGAACTCAGATAGTTCTGGCCCTTGGTTTGAAGGAAGATGTGTTACCTCTGTAGAGTAAGTACATCTGCAAACCAGACAGTAGTGTAAAATCCTAGGTTTTTCAAAGCTTTTGAGGGGGGTTAACGTGCTGCTCTGGGGAGCTGAAAAAATGTTCCAATTAATCATCTGGACACAAGGTTGTGACTCGAGGGGTTATTTAGCATAGAGTTAGCAGAAGCAGTAAAATCACAAGCAAAATGTTAGGGTAGGTCAGTCAATTCTGCTGGGAAGAAATATCCTCTTAACTTGCAAAATTCTGCTACCTGAAGATGAGCCTGTGTAGAATAGCTCAAGCAGCTCTATTCAGGGGCGATAGCACCAATAAAACCTGTAATTGTCTCTAATTTCACCCTCACTGGTATTTGTTCTATGTAACTGCTGTTTCCCCTTCCTAATTCACATTATAACTGAGTTTTTTTGTTTATCCACATGAGTAGACAAGCTCATGAAATGGTCTCAAGCAGCAAATGGCTTTGGAAGCCAGACAAAGTGAACTAATCTCCAGTTTATGAATGTTTTGCAATGCTGAAGGAACAAACGCTTCAGCAAACAAATTTAAAGAGGAACTGGGATGAGGGCTTGTAATAGCCAGAGGAAAATGACATGCTAGGTAAGGAAATTTATGTCAAGGAGGACAATAGAAGAATCAGCTAGAAGGGCACAGGAATTCAGGTGAAGGAGGAAAACAGAGGAGATGGACTATATGACTATGGAGAGAGAAAGGTCAGGAAGCCTGCTAGCCACACTTTGGTTTGAAAGGAAAATCTAGTTTTAAAAAAACCTCAAACTTGTTCTCCAGATTGATGAGCATGAGACAGAGAAGATTCTCACCTGCACTGCTATCATACTCCTCAAGCTGCTTCAAGCTACTGTCCAGAGTAGTAAATAAATGCTTTCAGCTCCCTGGATGGAAGTCTTTATACACATCCAAAAGATTGTTGAAAGGCCAGATCCAGTAGTTCTCAGTCCTTATTCAGGCAAAACCTTCTGATTTACGCCAATGTAAAAGAGACCAGAATCTGGCCCCACATCTGTAGTTTTTTTATTTTATTTATTTCTTTAAAAGGGCAGTTATGCTAGACTATAATAACCCTTACCTCTAAGTTCACTTGAAATAAGATTTTTTAAAAACTAAAAATAAAAGTTGAGCTGTGCTCAGCCAGGGTGGGAAATTCCATTGTGGCTGAAAGCCCATGGCAGGTAGAGTGGAATTTAATGAAGGAAACTGCTGTGTTTTTGTGTCTTTCTGTATGTTTTTCCTTTAAAACCGAGAGCTGGGCAGGCTTCCCATTTGACCTGATGTGACCCAAGCAAATTACTTCTTATATAAAAACAACTGCAGATTTAAAGAATGTGAAAATGCACTGTATCCTTTTTCCAACTCAGGGAAAACGAAAGCCTGAGAAACAGGACGGCCCTGTCAATAGTGGTTGAGCAAAACTATCACTCAAGCCCAATAAAGGGAGATTAGAACAGGCTTTCTTATGCCAGAGGGATTCATTATAAGTTAGATCTCTTTGTGTTTTTTTTTTTAAAGATACACTTACCGTCAGTAGGAGAAAAAAATCCATTGGATCATGTGTTTTGTGAGGGGAAAGGAAAGGAAGCACTGATAAAAGAGGAAAAGAAATGCTTTATCTAATATCCAAAACTAAAAAAAAAGTAAAAATCGTTTTAAGAGAGGAGGAGGAAAGGGCAGCTTCTAGTTTTTGTTGCAGCTCTAGAACAGCCCATTTACATTGTTTCAGGGTGTGTCCATTGATATTGTATTCAGATGTGTTGCCTTGGCATGTGTACTGACGGATTTATTTAAAAAACAAAGCAAAAAAAAGCATTGTGTGCTCGTGAAATTACTTCACAAAATCCTTTCCTTTATGAATTATTTTGATCACAGGCCTGTTGTTTAAATTTCTGAAGTACTGTGTTTTTTTTAATTGCCTTCTTTTCAGAACTATCTGCTGTAAAGTTGGCATCTTCCACATAACAGAATTCAGAGATTAAGGGGAAGAGGGGGAAGGGAAACAGACGATATGGAGGCTTTAATCAGACCAGAGGACTAATATAATGCATAATTAAATTCGCATCTGCTGTGGATCACAAATGAAATGAGTTTAAAGGTCTTGACTGAAAGTCTAGTGTGCAGACAAATGTAAAGTGGAGAAGTAGAGGGACAAATAAACACTCTTTGATGACTCTCATACTCTGTCACTGTATAGGAGAATAGAATAGAAATTGTTTTCAGTCTCTTGCTGGAAATCAAGTTAAAGGGTTTTTCAATCAAGAAGGGACCATGTGGTAATGTTGGAGCGATAAAATCTTGCAGATTGTATACAAAGCCATTAAGAACCACATTTCTAAAACATGGCATTTGTACACACACAGGGTTTTTTTTCTGGCATACAGTCGCTTGTGTGCACATATGTTAATGGTTGTGCAAATGGTTTTGAACATGTCTGTTTTATCCGTGTATGCACAAGTGACGGGATGGACAAAGTGATACATGCACAAATAGAGCCTGCTTACAAAATCTTGCCCTAAAAGTGAAGCTGACTACGAAAATGTTGTTGTTTAGGATGCTTACGGAGACCTGCACTCTCAATGTTGGTAACGTGCATCAAGAACCACCTTATGTCAGCATTGTCATTGCTTAGGTCCTGTGTTCATTCACAACATGAAAGATGATACTCTTAAATTAGGCATGTGAGGAAGCATGGTCTAGTGATGAAAGCACTGTGCTAAGACTAAAAACAAAAGGCTTCCATTTCTGTCTCTCACCTGATCCTGTTGGGAAACAGCAAACAAGTAACTCTATTTATTTTTTATTTTTCATATTTATAAACCTCATGATATTTGGGAGTAATCTACTGTGTCTCAGTTCCCACATCTGTAAAGGGGGAATAAAAATACCTACCTCACATATGTTTGGGGTGATACATACATGTTTTTAAAGAGCTTCAGGATCCTAGGATGGTATATCAATGTAGCTCTTGAAAGTACTAATATTCTTATCATGTGTGAGTTGTGACACAGAGGTTTGGTGCCATCTGCTCATTATTAATGCAGGGGGATTGATTTTTTTTTTCAATACTCAGGCTTCTGAATTTCCTGGTTAGCTCATGATTTGTAAGTGTTTTGCAAGACCAAGGAAAAGATCAAATGAAGAATGACACATGGTTGTGAAGTAGATTTAAGAAATCGCCATTTGGCTTTCTGGCCACTATACTGAGCAAAATATATTTTGTTCTTTGCTACATGACAACTTTCTAAAGTTAGTACAGATCTCAACCCCTGGATTATTTGTATGGCCCTACCAAATTCACGACCATGAAAAATGCGTCATGGACAGTGAAATCTGGCCGCCACTCTTCAGCTGCCCGGTTCTGAAAGCAGCATCACCACCACCAGCAGTGAAGAAGTAAAGGCAGCACTACTCCCCCTCCCCCCCCCCCACAATAATCTTTTTATCCTCATAATTCCTATGTGGGTCAGGATCCCTGAAGTTAAAAGAGCATGACATTGCAGATTTAAATAGCGGAAATAATGAAATGTATCACTTTTTAAAAATCTTGACCAAAATGGATTATGAATTTTGTAGGGCCTTAGATTATTTGTATTACCAGTTTCTAGAGACACTTCACCTAAATCTAATCACCCCTGTGCTCCCAGAAAATTCTTGCTGGAGTCTTTTATATCTGGTTCTGGTATATAGAAATGAGACATTGTCTAGAACTCTGCTGTGATTACTAAAACAACTATTTCTCTTTGCAAGTTATACAAGTCACCAGTGTGTTTCTTTAGTGTTGTATTAGGACAGCTTGAAGTGTGGTGGATTGAATATCACTGAGCAGGCTTTCCCTGATGCCTTTCTGTATTCACGTTCTCAAATCAGAGGCAATGGCATATTGTATGTGATGTCTATAACCACATTCACTCTTTTTTTCTTTCTGCCTTTCTGCCTTGCCTGGCCTCGATAGGTATCAACTGGATTAGTAAAGATTATGTAATGGACACTACCTTTTGTAATACATCAGTAGCCAGGGAAAAAGAGCTTTGTTTTAAGCGATCTGATTGGGAGGGTCCATTTATTTTTGTGAATTGTATTTACAAATATTGTAATATGTCCACAGCACTGACTAGGTGTGTATTAAAAATCAAAGTAATTAAACTTTTCAAACATATTCACTGTTGTAATATTTTGCATTTATATATCTACCTTGATCTCAAATATTTCCACTTTACAAATTTAGCCCCAGAGCCTGCATTTATCCCAGAGCCTGTGCATGCACTTTGTGCATATGAATAGCCCCATTGAACCGAATGACATTCAGTGGGATTGCTTGATCAATTAAAGTTAAGAATATGTATAAGTATTTTATGATATGTCTTTAATTTCTATACAAACTATGCAAGCATCTTATCATCCACTATAAAAATTCTCCATTCTGGGGTAAAATTCAGCTGCTGTTTAGCAGCAACACTGCAGAGTAGCTTAAGACAGAAAGCGAAGAGTCTTATGCCCAGTTGAAATTAGACATACATACATAACATTTAATTACCCAGATTGGAATTTGTCTGGAACACTGGAATTAATACATTAAATTCCTTCATAAATTCTAAATTTATCATATTTTTTCTCATATAAAAGATGTTACAAATTCTTGTTGGGATCTAGTGACAACCTAAATATCATGATTTGCCTGGCAAAGATAGATCTTTTAGATCCATGAATGCATGTAAGGCATTTGACAGGGTTGAGTGGTATGTCATTTGATATTTGAATAGTATTTTGGTTTGGAGTTTATACAGTTTGGACCTGGCCTCCCTGTAAGTAGCTCTGTAAATGGCCAAATTATTAGAAGCTAAAATAGGTGCAATATATTATAGAGTTATTCTTTTACTCCTCTGCTCTTTGATATAGTGTTTAAGTTGCTTGATAAGTCTGTAAGGAATCAAGAAGATATTGATGTAATTTAGCACTACATAGGGTTTCTCTTTAGGCACAAAGTGCACTGCTGAACCCCACAGATGCATCACCATTTGTACATACCACAAACTATCTATTCTTGTGTGCTATCTCTCTAACAAATGAAATGAGAAAGATTCCTAATACCTCTAATAAACAAGCCAACAGAACTTACAGTTAACCTGAATATTTTAATAATCTCAACAGGTAATACATTTTTGTGGAGTATACATGGCTATAATCCTTTCCCTACAATACAACCTGAACTAGTACTTAGGAGTAGAGTGTAAGCTGAGATGACAGGGCTGTAACATAGTGATGGGAAATAATTGTCCTACCTCTGCTATATATAAAATAAAATAGAAAAAATGGGTTGATACTCCTCTTCAATATACATCTGTTCAGTTTACATAGCTTTGTTTCCCAAATGTTTCAATAACTAAAAGCAAATCCTCCTAAATGTCTAGCCTGAAATTGTTTCTGCTGCTGGATCAAGGAGACTTGGATTTGCCAGGTTAAATGTCCTTTTACTGTGAATCTGAGCTCTGTTACATTCTCTGCTTCTTTGTTTTTCTTCATTGCAGGGGGCCCCAGATGTCTGAACTTTCAGTTTGTTTAAACTCTGGGTCATATTCTCATTTCAATACATGGAAGATTTCCTCAGAGCACTCCTACTAATTCTACTGGAATTCATGCATGTAAATCCTTTTTATTTTTAGGGAAGAAGGGATCCCAAACTTTTTATCCTCCCAGCTGTGCATTTGGAATAGTCTCCATTGGGAAATATGAAAAATCTACCACTTTACCAAGAAAAAATATTCAGAGAAAAAGTTTTATTTTTTCTCTGAAAAGAAATAGAATCAAATACATTTGAGCAGAAATAAATCTGAGCTGCGAAGTTTGGTTCTGGGCTTAAAACTTCCCCAAAGCTTGAGAAAATTAGTATCCAGGGCTCAGGCCCATCAATACTTCATGCGTAGAAGAGGACAGAATTAGGACTGGTTTTGGAAAAGCAAAAATGAGGATAGTTTATGTCTGGCTCTCAGTTTTTTTAGATCTCCAAAGTTCAATGAGTTCAGATAAAGGATTGTATGTTTATTTTGTTTCTTCTTTTAATTCCTTTCCTTTAATGTTCCATGAGCCTGTCTGTAATTCTGGCTTATGGTTATATAGACTTCATGCAGCCACAGTTTTGAGTTCCAGTAGCAAGGCTGGTGAGAGACTTCACCTGGCTCTGGGCAAGATGGTAGTGAAAGTTTGGCTCCAGGCTCTTTGGAAGGGACAGGGCATCAGGCAAAAGGGGTGGGGCTAGGGTTAGCCTCTTCGGGTACGTCTAGACTACATGCCTCTGGCGACAGAGGCATGTAGATTAGACTACCCGGCATGGGAAAATGAAGCGGCAATTTAAATAATCGCCGCTTCATTTAAATTTATATGGCTGCCGCGCTGAGCCGATCAGCTGTTTGTCGGCTCAGCGCGGTAGTCTGAACGTTCCGCAGTCGACATCAAAGGCATTTGTTGACCTGGAAGGCATGTAGTCTAGACGTACCCTTCTAGCCAGCCCTCAGTACTGTTGGGACTGCACCATGTGGGGCTTCAGTGGGGATTTAATGGGCCTGGGTGCCAGGAGCTGATGTTGCTGTGGTAGCATAGGTGGCAACCAGGAGCCCTAAACCCTTTAAAATTGTTGGGCCCCAGGATAACTGCCCGCTTTCGCTCTCTGGCCTGTAAGTGGCCTTGCTTTTCTCAGTAGTGTTGACTTAGGCCTTTATCTGTCCAAGATAAATGATCATGGTAATTTTTATTGCACCAGATTCCCAAAGGCCTTTAGGTGTCTCATAAATTAAGTGCTTAAACAAAAAAAGAAATGTACCTTAATAAAACAGACTAAATGTCCCATATACGTACTACATGACAAGTCTGACTATATCATTGTGGAATTTAGACACTCAAGTTAAAAAATTGGGATCAAAGTCTCCAGGTCTTTTCTGTGATGGTAGTACAGTGCGGACATATTTGTGGTTAAGGCTCAGAACTGGGAGTAGGCAGCTTTATGTTCTTTTGCTAGGTCTTCCAGAGTTGTTGTGTGGGCCTTCTGCAAGTCACTTCACTGCTTTGTGATTCAGTTTCCCCATCTAGAAAATGGGATTAATGATACTACTAGGGATGTATGTGAGGTTTTATTCATAGGCTGTGTCTACACTGGCGTGAATTTCCGGAAATGCTTAAAACGGAATACTATTCCGTTTTCAGTTTTTCCGGAAAAGGAGCATCTACATTGGCAGGCTGCTTTTCCGGAAAAGCCCTTTTTCCGGAAAAGCGTCTGTGGCCAATGTAGACGTGCTTTTCTGGAAAAAAGCCATTTTCGCGATCAGGGCTTTTTTCCGGAAAAGACTACTGGGCTGTCTACACTGGCCCTTTTCCGGAACAGTGTTCCAGAATAAGGACTTATGCCCGAGCGGGAGCAGAATAGTTTTTCCGGAATAGCAGCTGATTTTGTACAGTAGAGCATCGTTGCTTTTCCGGAAATTCAAGGGCCAGTGTAGACAGCTCGTAGCTTATTCTGGAAAAGCAGCTGATTTTCCGGAGTAAGTGGCCCAGTGTAGACACAGCCATAGTGTTTGTAAGAGTCATAAAGATTATCTGATAGAAGGAATTAGAGAACAGTATTGTTATTGTTGTGTATCACTGTACTGTAATTTCTGGATGGGCATATAGCTTACCATTTGAACATCAAAGCTGCTTTTCTTATTCCAGTAATCATTGAGCGGCTTAAGTATTGAAAATTGAGAATTAGGGAATTAAGTTTTATCCAGGTTTCATGGGTCATATCACTATAGATAGCCACTATGTTTTATGTTGACCTCTGCTGAACCAAGGTGTTGATGGTCTAGTAGTCCAAATACACTTCTTAATACTACTGAATGTAAAAACCCATGTTTATGAGATAGAATAGCCATGCTGTTTAGTTTTCAATAACTGGCAAAGTGATCTCATAGTAATTCAATAGCTCTACAGTCATGTTTATGAGTTATTGATTTTTGTTTGTTTGTTTTGTTTGCTATTAGATTTGCAGATAGGGTTTTAGTCTCCTAACCAGCTGTAATAAGCATAGATGCAATCCATCCCACATGTCTTTATTTCCTCAAATTAATAAATAATATTTTACAGTTATATGTAGTACCACTTTTTAAGGGATTCAGAGCTCTTTATACATATTAATAAATTAAACCTGACAGTGGCCCAAAGCCAGGTGAGTATTATTTTCTTCATTTTACTGATGGGGAAACTGAGATACAGAAATGTGTTATAATATGGTCAAGGTCATGTAGAAGAGTTGAGACAAGAAACTGACTCCTGATAACTCCTAATTATCTTTTTAAACTGGAAAGTCACATCTGTACATTTCCTCTCTCTGTCTAGTGGGGAGACTAGAAAGCTCGGTTTTCTGAGGACCCTTTGCTAAGCAGTTGTATGGACTTATCTGGAAAGAATTGCTAGATGAGTTTATGCAGCTGTTACTCTTCCCTTACAGATAGCAAGAATGACACCTTCATGCTTTCCAGTCACTCTTTGCTAAGCCAGGAAGAGAATGAATTGAGGCCACTTCTGGCCCAAGTCCCACGTATGTTGTGCTGCCACCATTCCAACCTGTTCCATATTGTTACTTCTTGTATGTGTATGTATATTTTGTATATAAAAATAAAAAATATATACCCTAGGGACAGACTGAATATAATGGCTCCAGTCCCAGTAATCTTGACTTAAGACTGGTAAGATTGATTTTAATTTCCATAATACTCTTTTCTTCTGGGTAAAGGAAGTAGAAATGGCACATTTTGTCCTTGCAGAAATGTTTCCCCAATCACATCTGAACTGTAAGATCCGGATTTCACTTGCCTCCGAAAATGGGGAGAGGCAGTTTTCTAGGAAGGCATCCAAAAATAATCGGTGTGGGAATTAATGATAGTGTAAATTGAAGAAACTGCTTGGCTTTCCCTGTTCTTGTGTGCACTCAGACTGGAAAAGGGTAGTGGTCTTTAGGGTCTTCGCAGTTAGGGTCACCTGTTCATTCTTAAAACAAATAAAAACATGTCCCTCTCCTAAAACAGAAGAGTTGGAAGAAGGGAAGTGGAGTTAATCACAGTTATTTGTGCAACAAGGAGAGGCAGTGGCTAAGACACAGGAATAGCGACCAGGTGGTCCTACCACCAAATAATCCTGGCTTTAGCAACTGTCTTCTGTGGTCTTGAGCAAGTCATTTTCCCACTTTAAGTTTCCCCATATGTAAAATAGCAAAGATAATACTTATCTCAAAGACTGTTGTGAGAACTAACTAGATAATGTTTGCAAGGGCTTTTTGGCATGAAAATGTGCTGCAAAAGCACAAGCAGTAGTGAGGGATTAAGCCCTCTTATGCGATCTTGATGATTGCCAAGGAAAACTACCTGAAGTTTGGTACTGTATTTGTAAGTAACTCAGGCAATGCACATTTATTTACTTTTATTCCTTGTTAATTAAAGAAATCTTTTAAATACACGGACGGACATGCTTAGTTTCAGCTGGCAGCCCACAGGTTAAATTATCTTTTTTGGGCTTCTCTATGTAATCAAAACACAAAAATAGGGCGCATTAGATTTTTCTCTTCTGATTATCTTGTGTATTATGTCCCACAGTTCATTTATATTGCATAGAGCACTGCACCTTTACTGACTTGGAAATTGATAAACATTTGTCATCTTTGTTTTCTTTTTGTCTTTTTCTACCAAGTTATAAATTCTGTATTCTGTGGGTCTTAGATTCACTCTTGCTACAGAACATATACATCACTTTTACAGTGGAGTTTAGAAGGAACATTTTACAGCTCAGGTTCCTATCCTGGTTTTAATACAAAGTCATGAGTACAAAAAGTTTGTCTATTGAAATGACCTTTTATGAAGCCAAATGACTTAACCTGTAAGAAACTGTCCATAACAAAATCTTGCTTCCACTTACTCATTGTTTGATTTAAGAAGTCACATTATGGCTCAATGACTCAACCTCTCTCTTGCGGTTACTGGGAAATTTAAGAAGAAATAAAAAGGCAAAATGCATTCTTGCAGCACAACAATGCCATGCATTGTAAATCAGTGCCAGCCAGAGAGATATCAGGAAGTAACAAGTGAGGTGGTATCAGCACATACTTGTTAATTCCAGGAATGTTTCAGATATCTGAGTGCTTTTTCTGGACAGATAAAGGATGATGTAGAAACTTAGAGATTCAGTTTGTAAGAGGAATGATGAGTCTTGCGTTTGGGGCTTTTTGCAGTTGGACTCTCATATAATTGCACTCCAAGTGATTATGCCTATTCAACTGTATCTGTAAGAGTGGCAGGAAACTTTATAGAGAAATGCAGTAAGTAGTATATCTTCTCAAAATGCCTTCTGGGAACTGAATGCCTTCTCCCTCCCTTTTCTCACTTTGGCTCTTTGAACAGTAATTTTGCATGGAGCAGGTGGTCACATTTCAAGTATCACAGTTCAGATTTCAACTAGTAAGTATGTATTACAATTGGTTTGATCATTTCTTGTTACAGAGGAATTCATCTTTATCTTTTCCAGTGTCATAACTCACTCTGAGTCTTTCCTGTCTTTTCTCTGTGCCATCATTACTGATTTACCAGGACCTCCATAAATACCTAAATACAGTAGATATGCAGCTATTTGCAACTTCTCTTCCTTCAGTGCATCTGCTTGACTCATAGATCTTCCTCTGTGCCTGCTCTAGTCTAGCTCTTTTGTTTCTTTGATTTCTACTCTCTGATTTTTCCCTTCTACTCCCACAAGTTTAAGATGTCTCTTATCTAATGGACTTCATGAAAAAATTACTGAATGAAATAGTATGGCCTATTTTATGCAAGAGTTCAGATTAGACAACCACAGTTGCATCTTCTGGCCTTGACATCTGTGAATCTGTATTTTTTAATATTATGGGTCAACTTTCAAGAAGAGTTTCCATCTTGACTTTAAAACCACATGTGTGAGTTTTGCAACCAGGCATTATTTCATTAAGTGTTTTAGATTTCTTTAGGCAGACCAGGAATTTAAATGTCACTCTGCCCAAACTGTGTGAGTACAAATTCCCAAACCAATCCAAGTCTTCCATGTGAAAAATACGTGGGCAGAAAGGAAAGCAAGACTCATTCAAGAAAATAAGAGATGGTTTAATACAAAAAACAGTGATCTGGGGTTTTTTTCCTCTTCCTTCTTCCAAGTACATCACCTGGTATCCAGCTACGATGTTTGTAGGCTTTTCCCTTTCAGAATTACTGTTCCTTTTTGAGCTCTACTTCTTGTCCTGCTATTTCTTTCTGTCGGAGCCATTCATTGTGTCCACACAGTTTTCTCCTATCCCAAACTCAGGTCTGGTCTGCACTATAAAATCAAATCAATTTAAGTCAAGTTGACATACAGCCACCACATTAATTAAAGTGGTGGTTCGCATCCACACTATGCTGCTTCTGTCAGTAGCGTGTGTTTTTACAAGGAGCACTTCCACTGACTGAAGTGGGGCTGAAGCCCCTTCCAACCCCAGGGCTGTCCTTTACATATACAGGCAGTCCCCGGGTTACATGGATCCGACTTACATTGGATCCCTACTTACAAACGGGGTGAGGCAACCCCGCACTAGCTGCTTCCCCCCAGCAGACCAGGGAGATGCGGCGCGGCTTTTCTCAGCAGACACCTCAGCTTGAGAATAAAGGACTGAGGGAAGTGAGGTGTGGGAGAATAAAACTGAGCTCTGGAGAAATGTTTGGCTAGAGTTTTCCCTGCAATATGTACCAGTTCCGACTTACATACAAATTCAACTTAAGAACAAACCTACAGTCCCTATCTTGTACCTAACCCGGGGACTGCCTGTACTCATATATGTTCCTTGCCACATGTAGTTCTGTATCTCCCCAACAACTTTAAAACTGCTCAGTCTTATTCTTTCATTAGAGACAAAATTCCCATCATTATTTTTTCATATATACTAGGATTGATGTGGGGTCAGCCCCGCCTCTCCTTTGAAAAGGCAATATAGAAAGCCATGCATCAGCCAGCTCCGCGGTGTTGACGTATCCAAGTTCTGCTAGTGAGAGAGATGCCTCTTTTCCTTTTATCTCCAAAGTCTGATGTGATTTGGTGAGCACCTGTTGTTGCCTCCCTGCTGCAAATGATAGCCAAAGACAAATATAGTAAAACTCCATTAGTCCGGCATCCAATGCTCCGGGACTCCTGATGGTCCGGCACCATCAGGAACCCGGAAGTGCTGGGGGAGCCAGACAGGCTTCCCCCATTCAGCTGCCGCTGAAACTGACCAGCAGCTGAATTGGGGAAGCTGAGAGCAGAGCATTTGGGGTGCTGCCGGGTTGGTCTCGTAGCGCTGCCCCTCGGGGCTGCGGGACCAACCCGGCAGCACCCCAGCTGCTCTTGGGGACACCTGGGGCAGAGCAGCTGGAGTGCTGCCGGGTTGGTCCCACAGCGCCAAAGGACGGCGCCGCGGGACCAGCCCGGCAGGACCCCAGCTGCTCTACCCCAGGGGTCCCCAATTCAGCCGCTGCTGAAACAGATCAGCGGCTGATTCCAGGAAGCCCCGGGCAGAGCTGCTCTGCCCGGGGCTTCCTGGAATCAGCCGCTGATCTGTTTCAGCAGCAGCTGACTTGGGGATGCCGGGGGCAGAGCAGCTGGAGTGCTGCCGGGTTGGTTCCGCAGCGCCAAGGGGTGACGCTACGGGACCAACCTGGCAGCACCCCAGCTGCTTTGCCCCAGGCATTGGGATTCAGCCGCTGCTGAAACTGACCAGCAGTGTCAGTTTCACCAGCAGGCTGAATCCGGACGCCTGGGGCAGAGCAGCTGGGGTGCTGGGTGGTTGGTCTGGTAGCGCCTCCCCTCGGCGCTGCGGGACCAACCCCGGCAGGACCCCAGCTGCTCTGCCCCCGGGATCCTCAAGTCAGCCGCTGCTGAAACAGATCAGCGGCTGATTCCAGGAAGCCCCGGGCAGAGCAGCTCTTCCCGGGGGTTCCTGGAATCAGCCGCTGATCTGTTTCAGCAGCGGCTGAATCGGGGACCCCTGGGGCAGAGCAGCTGGGGTCCTGCCAGGTTGGTCCCGCAGCACCGTCCTATGGTGCTGCGGGACCAACCCGGCAGCACCCCAGCTGCTCTATTGCAGGCATCCCCGATTCAGCTGCTGCTGAAACTGACCAGCAGCAGCTGAATCAGGGATGCCTGGGGCAGAGCCGGACTATCGTAAGGGGGGGCTATGAGGGGTCTGGGGTGGCATCCCCTCCCACCCCACTCCAGACCCCTCAGCCCCCCCTTCTGATAGTCCGGCATATCTGATAATCCGGCACCCCCTGGGTCCTAAAGGTGCAGGATTATCGGAAGTTTACTGTATGTCCTCAGCTACCAGTGATGACCTGACATGACCTCATGTACATATCTCACTTCCACCTTCTAGGATAAAACAATTAACGTTTAAAATAATTTACTGTTTGGAGATCTTCACTGTCACACAGGAAACCTGAAATAAATGTCTGTTTCATTTTCTTCACCAGCCAGCATAAGGTTGGAATAGTACAGTTAGCACAGGTGCAGTGCCACCAGGGGAAGAATTACCTCATATTTTATATCATAAAACAGTAATAATCTGACCAGTGAAGGAATAGCATTAGCAAAGTCTGATCAGAGTTTTCTCCAATGCTGTTGGTTGGGACTTAGGACTTCAGTGGTTGCAGCTAGATTTAGAATTGGGAGAAAATGAGTGATTCTTCTGGTTCCAGTCTGGACACAAAAATAAAATTCAGGATAGAACATAGCTTTATGTTTTGGGGACATTGGGTCAACACTGGAAGTTCTGTACTAGTAGAGAGTTGAATGCTGTGACTGTTCTCTCAGCATATTTGTTCATTTTAATGCATCAACTGAACATATAACAAATGAAAACTACACAAAGGGCAGTTTCTATCTGTCTCCTTCTCCACCCTCATCCCCATCCCTTCCCCCCAGTCTAATCTGGTTAGATGTACAAACTGTGAAATGTGCATGTAATCAATCACAAAGATACCTCAGTTATGTTCTCCATCCTGACTGGCAGTCTACAGTTGCACACAAAAAGATGTTCTTTGATCAACAAGTTTGTGTGTGTGTGTTTGTGTGTGTAAGTAAGTAAAAAATAACCTTCAGTAAATAACTGTGGAAAGAAGGAAATGATATTTACAAAGATAAACATTCTGCATGGCAAACAAGTACGCTGTGCAGTTAAAAGAAACAGTGCAACGCTCAGGAATTGGTCCTTCATGAAGGACTAAGATTGTTCAAACTGTGTGTTTTCCATGCACCAGGGAGACTGCTTTAATAGTTTACAACTGTATTTGAATCTAAAATTAGTCAGCTATTTGGAGGGATAAAGATTGACACCAACCTTTCTAGACAGTAAGGCACTTCTTTTCATCCAGAGCTACTAAGTGAACTCAATTTTATAATGTAAGGGATGTGTTTAAGGAATTGGCCTGCTTGTGGCTGCTGAGCAGAGCTGAATACAACTCTGTGGTGGCACCTTGTAAGCATTTTCTTGAGGCATTGTGGCCTCATATCTAGGGAACTAGACTGGAATTTAAGAATCCTAAGTTCTAGTGCCTGCTCTGCCCCTGGCTTGCTGGGTGACCTTGAGAAAGTCTCCTCCCCTCTCTTCACTTCAGTTCTCCCATCTGACCTCCCTGTAAAGCTCATTGAGGGCTACTGATGAAAAGCACTGTATAAGAGCTGGGTATTAGTAGGTTTGATCTACCAGCATCTGTGTGCCTTTCAACTTGACTTCTGTGTTCAAAGCAAAACTCTGGTGAGTGTTGAGGGTTTAAAAAATGTATGCAAAAGCTCTGTAGAACTTCAAAGCTTGCCTGATATCAAGGCAACAGTCCCTGGGTTGGGGTTTCACATAAATTACTGGGTTTAATCTCATTCTGTGGCAGTGTGGGCCTCTGTCCCTGCCAAATTCTTTTGGCTTGAGCATGGACTCTGTGAAGACATAGAGGGTACATCTAGACTATATGGCTCCGTCGACGGTTTACCGGAGTGGTTGACAAAGAGTTCTCTTGTTGACCGCGCCGCGTCTAGACTGCTGCGCTGTGCCAGATCAGCTGATCATCGGCACAGCACGGCGGCCATTTTTATTTTAATGAAGCAGGGATTATTTAAATCCATGTTTCATTGACTATGCCGAGTAAACTATTTTACATGGCTCCGTCGACGGAGCCATGTAGTCTAGATGTACCCAAAGTGCCTCCGGGTTCACTTGACAGAGCAATGCTACTCGGGCTGAGTTTCAAGTTTGTAACAAACTCATGAGATTATATTTTGCTATGTGAATACTTGTATGGCTGTAGCTGGAAGCATGGTAAAGGGCTTGCCCCAATAAAAGGAGAGAAAGTGCTTCACTTTGCTTTACAGCTATGTATGGCACTTCACCAGGAACCTTATCTAGGTCTCTTTCCTGAAGTGTGGTAAAAATGAACGAAAGTCTGTCAGTGTATCATCTCCCTTTCGTAAATAATTCCTCTCTGTTTCTGCCATGAATGGTCATGTGATAAATACTGAACAAAAATTTTGAAATGTTAAAGGAATAAAACTTCTCAGGGAGTAAATTATCTTTACAACTGGCCGATATAAAATAATACAGTGGAAGCATCTTAAAGTAGTAATTGACAAAGGAATAAAACTGCTAAAAGAATATATTCTTCATGCACTGAAGCGAAATGTTTAATAGTGTTCAGCTGTATTTAATCTCAAAGGGCCTGCAGAACAGGCACAGAAAATGAACTTAACCTACAGAAAATAGATGTAGGTGATCTTTTATGAGATCTCACATGCCTCTGCTTTACCTGCTGGCTGCTGTCAACAGCCATAGAGTGCTATGGCAAAATCAGTGTGAGGAAAAATAGTTGATTAATATCATGGAACTACTTTGCCTTTCATCTGAGAATCAGAAACCACTTAATGGAAATTAATGACCTATGCCTCAGAAGCTCTCCACCTACCAGTGAAGTTTCTAAGAATTGTTCCAGTTTTACAGTTGTGGAAACTGAGGCAGAAAGTGGCAAAATTACTTGCCTGAAGTTAGACGAGTCAGTGGTAGAGCTGGGAATAGTGCTCCGGAGACCTGAAATCCAAGCCTCTTCTCCAATAGCTAGAACGTGCATTCTCTGTAACTTGTGTTTTAAATCTCATCTATGCTATGAAACAGAAGCCTCATTTATAACAATATTACCCCCCCCACACACACACACACATTTGGTTATATCACACTTCAGTGTTTAATTATAATTAAATCCAGTTATATTTCAACTAAGTTCCCCAGTTTTGGTGCCATCTTGCAAAGCCCAAGGCTGTAGCATACTTTGGGTACAAACTTAAAATATGGTGTGCTTCCACTAAGGACTACAAAACAAAATGGCATTTTAGTTATAATTTTATTGTAACTAGGTCCCTTGACAGTAATTTTTGCACCATAGATTATCCTCAAATTTCACAGAGAGCTGATAATGTTAGTTTTACAGAGACAAAGGGCTGAGGAGCTATTGCAACACACTGTATATAGGCTTCAAAGGTTGACTTCCCTAATATCTGACAAAGGGGATGCGTCTAAACTGGCAAGTTTTTCCACAAAAGTAGCTTGAATACACTGGCCGCTTGAATTTCCGCAAGAACACTGACAATCTCATGTAAGATTGTCAGTGTTCTTGCGGAAATGCTATGCTGCTCCCGTTCGGGCAAAAGCCCTCTTGTGCAAATGCTTTTGCGCAAGAGGGCCTGTGTAGACAACGCAGTATTGTTTTGCGCAAAAAAGCCCTGATCGCGAAAATGGTGAGCGGGGCTTTCTTGCGCAAAACGGCGTCTAGATTGGCACGGACACTTTTCCGCAAAAAGTGCTTTTGTGGAAAAGCGTCCATGCCAATCTAGACGCTCTTTTCCGCAAATGCTTTTAACGGAAAAACTTTTCTGTTAAAAGCATTTGCGGAAAATCATGCCAGTCTAGACGTAGCCAGGGAGAGCATTTGGAGAGGGGGTAGAATTCTCCCAAGTTGCAATATGATGTGACTTGATTCATGGTTTAGTGAAAGTACATCTGATCCAATCTGATATTTTTAAAGTTTACACTGGGGGGGGGGGGAGGGATATCTGCTTTTGATGTTCAGATGGAGTCTTAAAGGGTGCATGGAAGGGATGGAGGGACAGATTGGAGGTTGGAAAGTGTAAGTCAAAATGCATTGCAGTAGCAGTTTAGAAAGGTGGTACAGTGTGAGCTGTGTGTCATGTCTTAATAGTAACATCACTGACAGAGCTCTATAGTGATCACAGTTGCGGTGATTGCAGCTGTCAGAGCTGTTTCCCACTCTGGCACTCTGAGTGCAGAAAGTGGAGGCCTGCAAGAGACCTTAAAAATACCTTGCCTCTATAGGCTTCTGCTTTAAAGCTCCCCAACGTCACAGATTCCCTGGTCTTGGGACATAGGCTGCCACCATTAAGTGAAAACCCCTTTCTTCTTAGACGCAGGAAGAAAACACTTGAACTTCTTCAACAGAGAAACCCCAAGGTCTTTTGTCACAGGAGAGCTTGAAAAAAAGAAGAAAACAATCTGCAATCTGTGATAGCTGACCTCTCAGTCTTAGGCATGCATAAATAGACTTCTTATTACCTTCCATGACCCAAGAGTCAAATCATCACCTTAAAAGTGGTGATTTTATTAACAAAACAAAAAGATGTACTTGATAAAGCATACTTAGTTGCTAGCTGTTACAGAGCAACTAAGAAAACAGATTAAAACACAGAGAAATTATGACTTTGGGATACAGCATAAAATAGATTTAGCACAGAAAAGTTTAACCAAAAACAAAGAAAATAACCTGGTCACATCTGAACAGACATTTCCCTATCTTCTTATGATCCGTGCTTCACGTTCCAGTCCATATCCATGCTCAGTATTCCTTGTAGTCATGGTAGTTCTGCTTGGTTCAACACATCTTGTTACCCCAACTCTGGGCTTAAAACTCGCACAAATTAAAACAGCAGATATCTTGGCATATCTTCCAATTCAGATTTCAGCACTTTTTCCCATTGGTTCTCCTGGCTCCCTGCCAACACCTCCAGCTACCTGAGTTTAACCCTTTAGTCACCGAATGCTGGCCAGTACTACTATCCATCACAGCAGCTCCTAAGTCATGCACAGTGCATTCAGCAACGTTCTCCCTAACTCTGCGTCATTCTGAACTGTTTATATCCCATTCTCCCATTACTGTATTGGCTGCTCAGTCAGTCCCACCAGATAGCTGAAGTTCATTCTCTTAGGACTCTGCCTCCAGTGAAGCTTGTGGATGGTTACATCTTGACTTTGATGGGAGTTGTATTAGGTTTTTAATGTATCTGTCAAGTACTTTTCTGTATTCTCATTTTTCTTATTCTTGGCTAATTCTCAATTAACTTAATTAGAAATGAACCTGAACCAAAACCACAAAGCCAAACACCCTCAGAAGTGAATCCAGATTTTGCAGCCTTTCTGGATTTAATCTCTTCTTAAAAGCTTGAAAACAATGGGACAGATTTTTCAACCTTGCTCTGCTTTCTTTGTGATGCTCAAATGGAAGGGGATGTGAAAAACTTCAATAAGCAGGTATGGAAGAATAGAAGGTGGGTGGGTTTGGAAAGCAGCACACCAAAGAAGTGATTTATAATCTGTGTTCTTGGATAACAGAATACTTTCACTCCCTACTTATTCATTGCATGCTGACCTTAGTAACAAATTCAGGCATAGTAACATACTCTATAGACACCCCTAAAATGTTGTACTTTCCTGTGCACACAACTTTCTCAAACTAATTTGAGGCTGAAATTTTTCATGCTTAGCTCAGAGGTGAATTTGTCTGAAAAAATAAAATAAAAAATATCTTTTGAAGAGTGTGTGTGTGTGTGTGAGAGAGAGAGAGAGAGAGAGAGAGAGAATGAAATATATTCTCTAAAATGTTCTAGTAACAAAAGTTTATGTCTGCATAATTTAAAATAAGCCCCAAACAGGTGTTATTTAAACTTGGCTTAATTTAGCTCGTTTTATAGATTTTACTGAGATCTACATAATGAGCAAAATTTTGTTCAGTAGTTTAAAATTGTGGCATTTTGTGACATTCATAATATGGATAAACTGAATAGCTTTTGTGCCTGTACTTCTGTAGCTTTTCCATTGAGATCACTTCTCATGCTCATGGTGACAAACTTGTGATTTTCAGGAAATCATAATGCTTCCATTTATTAGCCAGAATGTTTTCACCAGCTTTCCTGAAAAAGAGAGTAGAGTTTTTCATAATGGAATATTTATGGAATAAAATTCAAATAAAAGGTGTCTTGGAGTCAGCATGAGAGTGGGAGTGGTAGGCAAGAGCCATATTACCTGTACAGGGTCCAGGCATGTGTTTTTATTGCTGCCGTGGATTACTGGTTTTTGTGGTTGCAGTTATTATGCCTACTTTTGAAAGATTCATCATACATCTATTTCTCAGTCCCTCTTCACTTTTGACTCCAGGTTAACCTCTTTATTCCTCTTTTCCATTGGGAATAGTCTCCCTGATGATCCATGTTGAAGGTTTCTTCTCCTAAATCCAGAGATTATCCTTAACCCAAATCATGGTTCTGAATATCTTTTATTCCTCAACTGTTCTCAGCTGTTGATAATCTTCAAATAGTGCATTTACTTACATTGCACTTGGTTGTTGTTGACAATGTAAGTTAAAAAAAAAGTTGTCACACCTTATTTTTTTATCTCTGCCTCACATCCAGCTTTAAGATCTTTAAGTAGGTGAAAATTGGGGCCTAAAGTACTTGAATATCCATTTAACATATCCTGACAATTTCCTTTTAATCTATCAGATACTTAAAAAGTCTAATCTTTCTTGTTCTAGCAATAGCTTGTCTGATTTGAGTGGCACCTTTGGGTTTAATGAATCTGGATGTTGGTGACTCACCTCTAACTGTGCAATAGCTCCTGGGGTGAAAATTTTTACCTGACATGCACCTCAGAGTGGGAATTTTCTGCCTATAGCATTCCTGACATTGACATTTTTTCTCTTTTCTCTGTTAGGCTCAGATATTACTTGTGGACCTGACAGATTTCAAATTGCGTGAACTTGTAAAAGATTTTTAGGAACAGGGGCTTGAAGAATTTAGTTTTTGTTTAGAAATGGGCCTGAATCTAAAGTTTATGTTTCTACATGTGGGACACAGGTTTGGATACTTGCACTTTCTCCCCAGGCTGGTAGTACTCACCTCTGAGTAAGAGTGAAGGCTAGAAGTGTCATAAGCACCTACTTATCATAGAATCATAGAATGGTTTATGTACCAGTCTATAAAGTATCAGGGTTGGATGAGTTTTCTCCTCCCCTTATACATTCTGTCCTCCCAGACAAGACCTGTCCTCTAAAGAAGGGCGCTCATGATGAAGTAGAACTGTGGAAAGAGAAGTGGAAAAAGGATTATGGGAAGGGGATTTATGGGAAGCCAACACACATTGACCATATGTCATGTCCCTTTTTAATACGTTTTCAGGACAAGAATCATTAAACAAACCGTTTGTTGGGACCTTGGTGTAGAGTTCCCAAACAAAGTTCACAAACCCAAATCTGAGAGTCAGGTTAGGTTTATCTCCTAGCACCTGAGAGAGAAATCACCATCCCCTCCAATCTCCTTGGCTTCTCCTCTCTCTTTCTCCCTCTTCTGTGTCTCTTCAGTTTCCTGTTCCTGTATTTAAATAGCTCAGCCCTAGGGTAGGACAGAGCCTCCTAGATTATTGCCAGGTTGTCCCTTAAAGGAGTAGTATATTTTTCCCCCATACATGGTTTCCAACAATGCTTATATATAGTGTCTTTTGTACACAAAGCCACTATTGTAAGCTGGAGGTGCACATTCTGGCCCTCTAAATATATATATATGGGATGGGGGGAGATTGCCTGAAACCTTTTCATTAGTTAATAATCCCCTCTGCCCACCCATGTCTAATCTTGTAAAGAAATTGAGTTAATAAATATAAGATATTATTAAATAAAGTAAGTATTTAATATCATTTGTCGTCTTTGAATTCAAGCTGCAATACAACAGAATTTCATTTTATAAATAACACCTTTCGTGCTTGCACCACAGGGCATGATACAAAAGAATCTAAATAGAACATGAATGCTGTAATCAAATGCAGACCCCAGGAAGGCAGATTAAAAAGGCATGTTGTTGGTTAGAGCAGTAGACAAGGTAAGTATAGTGGGTCACAGCAGAAAAGCTAGTTGCAAATACAAAGCACAGTCAAGTTAAAATTATTTACTTGTCCCACTTCAAACCATGAGTGATTGTTCCTGCATCCATGATCTATTTTTTTAAACACAGGAATATCTTGGGGGTTGTTACATTTTAATGGTTTCTGCAAAACAGAAAAAAAGCCACAAAACTGTGCACATTCGCACATACCTTGGTGCACATAAAAAAGTATCTTCTGCAGATAGATGGGAAAGATTATAGGGAACATTGGATGCTACCTTGTGACCTCAGTTCCGTTTCTAGCTCTACTGCAGATTTTCCTGCGTGACTTTAGTTAAGTCACTTACGGCCATATTTCCAAAGGTATTTATGTGCCTAAAGAGACTGAAAGGTACCTAATTGGGTTTTTAAAAGAACCTAGGTATAGTATGCTCTCTGCAGTCTGAGGAGAGAAATGGTCTCTGGAGTAGGCTTGTTCTTTGCCAGAAAAGGGCCTAAATATGGAGACCAGGACCTTGCTGGGAATCCAAAATTGGATGGTGGACTACTGCAGAGTATAGAGGAATAATGTCATATGATCTAGAATATTCTCCCACTCAGAAGATAAGCAGTCTGTCAGATAGACCAGATTAAGCTTTCATGTGACCATTCATAAATGCGGACAAGTATATAAGGATTAGCCATGCAGCAGAATTTTGAAGAGCAAAGCAAGCCACGCACACATCTCATTCAAAAAAATCATAGATTTTAAGGCCAAAAGGGACCATTATCATCAATTAGACTGATCTCATTGAATGGGACAGATGAACATTTCTGAAGCCAACTTTCCATGCAAATTTAGTTTTCTTAGAATTCAGAAACTGGAAAAAGAGAGTTATGGAAGTCTCCCTAATGGTCTGCAACATCCAAAGGGCAAGTATAGCTAGATATCTAGATGGCCTCAATATCTAGCTATTTAGATGGGGGAGGGATAGCTCAGTGGTTTGAGCATTGGCCTGCTAAACCCAGCGTTGTGAGTTCAATTCTTGTAGAGGCCATTTAGGGATTTGGGGCAAAAATTGTCAGGGATGGTACTTGGTCCTGCTGAGAAAACAGGGGACTGGACTTGATGACCTTTCAAGGTCCCTTCCAGTTCTAGGAGATAGGCAATCTCCAGTATAAAAAATCACCATCATATCTGATAGGGTATGTCTACACCTGCAGCCTAATTTGAACTAGGGCTGCAAATGTAGGTATTTGGAATTGCAAATCAAGCCCGGGATTTAAATATCCCGGGCTTGATTTTCATCTTCCCGGCTGGGTGCCATTTTTTGAAATTTACAAGCCCGAAGTAACTGCCCGAGTCTACAAGCGGCAGTGAAATGGGCATTTGAAATAAATCCCTAGTTCGATCTACCTGTTATTCCTCCTGCAGTGAGGTTTAACAGGTAGTTCGAACTAGGGCTTTATTTTGAACGCCCGTTTCACTGCCGCGTGTAGACGTGGGCAGTTACTTCGGGCTTGTAAATTTAAAAAGTGGTGCCCGGCCGGGAAGATGCAAATCAAGCGCAGGATATTTAAATCCCAGGCTTGATTTGCAATTCCGAATGCCTACATTTGCAGCCCTAGTTCGAATTAGGTTGCAAGTGTAAACATACCCATATAGATTGATTAGTTTATCCTTGTAATGCCCCAATGTCATAGGGAAATATTATTAGCCCTAAGTAACAGATAAAAGAGGTGAAGGTCAGAGAGATAAGTCAGTCTTTGAGTCTATGTGGAAATAAACGCAAGTCTCTTGAGCCTATTCCAGTGCTTTAAACACATGCTCCCGGTTTCTCTAACATAACAGCACTAGAAGACTTACCCAGCGTTGCCCAAGGTTAGGGCCGGCCCGGAGCGGTGGCTATGCAGCCCACCCTCCAACTTGTCCTGGAGGCTGGCCTGGGGCAGTGAGGACTATGTAGTCCACCTACCGTCTTCTCCCCAGGGCCGGCCTGGAGGCCATGCAGACCACCCATTAGCATCTCCCCAGGGCAGCCCAGTGGTCCCTGGAGCAACATAGTGGACAGCATCTACTCCCTGGGGCAGGCTGAGGTGGCAGGGGCTGTGCTGCTGGCCAGCAACTGGTGACTCTGGTGCTTGCTGTCCCCCTGTTGTCATTTCTGAGTATAACTGTCCTTGCTCTCACATCCTTTCCATTTGATATGAAACAGTCACATTCCATGTACATCCCAATTATCTTGGCACAACCAAACCCTGACCTTGCTTTCAGTTAAGATAAGAGGAAGCTGCCTACCAAATGTGATGGTCCTAGCTCTTTAAGAGGTGTTCTTGAACAAACTGACTGATAGATGAACAGACAGTCAGACAGACACACATTTCTTAAATATATAGAAAGATTGACAATAGCCCATATGTCATAGGCTTGTAGTATTTGTGAGCTGCAGCATATACAAAATCCAAGCTTAGTTACATAGGCTGAGGCAGTGTTTGATTAGTGAAATGAGTTTTATATTACTGTGCGAAAATGTGCTAGGATAGATATTTCCTTGGGAGTGATAAGGTGTCATTGAGTGTGCTCTAGGACAGAGAAGAATATGAGTACAGGCAGTCCAGATTCCAGGGTTCTAATCTTTATGTGCGTGTCACTTTAGTAATACCTAGTACACACAAATTACATATATGGAAATTAGTGGGGCATGGCAACCCTGTGTGTTGACAAAATGTCTTGTGGACTGACTGCACATAGAACCCTGATGGGCCACATGTAGCCCTTGGTGCGCAGATTGCCTGCCACTGCTCCAAACTAGGGATGTTAGCAAGTAGTTGACTGGAGTATCGACTACTCACTTCTCCCTATCCTTGCTCCTCTCTGAGACCCAGCGGTGGTGGGGGGACAGGAGCCGGTGTTGGGCAAAGCTGGCTTAAAATCCAGTTCCCCCCCCCAGCACTGTCTCCACGGTGCTGCCCTGACCCCCCTTGCTGCCTCTATCACGGCAGCCCGGTCTAGCTGCACACAGGAGCTGCTCTGGCAGCAGCCCCTGCCCATGGCCAGCCCTGGCCACCGCAAACAGAGGCTGCTCTGGCAGCCGCCTCTGTTTGTGGCAGACAGCTGGGACTGAGCAGTCCTGGCTCGTGCTGGTCTGGGATGTTGCAACTCTGCATTTTAAATGTAGTAAGAGCCTCATGGCTCTTACTACATTTAAAATGCAGAGTCGCAGCACGGGTGGCTCCTGGAGCTGGCATGAGCCAGGACTGCTCAGTCCCAGCTCGAGCTGGCTCCTGGAGCTAGCCCCGCTGGGGCTCTGCAGAGCAGTACATATTGACTAATCATGTCGATACAAATTGTATCGATTACACGATTAGCCAGATAGCCACATTTTAACATCCTTACACCAGACCCACAGAACGTGATCAGCATGAAGAGAAGGAGAATATGCAAGTGTCTGCATCAGTCTCCTGCATTCCCTCCTACTTTTGGTGGTTTTTGCTCTTCTTTGCCTTGCATGAGAATATCAGACTTTGGGAGATCTACATTCTTGCAACATATATCAGGCAGCAAGATGAGCCCCTGAGTTGCTCTTGTGTTTCTTAATGGACATTGTTCAGTAATACTGGGTAAGCTGTGTATTTGGAGTGCACCTGTAGAATCACAGCCTGACATGTCAGTCTGCCAAACTCTAGTCCCAGAGATAACAGGCAAGAAAGGCTGTATCAGTAAAGCTTCAGTGATGGTAGTATATATCATAGTATATTTTTTAAAAAATGAAAAAGAAAAAAAGTCTCAAGAAGGAATCTCTAAAGAGACCTCACTAGAACACAGAGTACACAGAATGGAGATGTTTCTGTGGCCAACTGATTATTTTTCCTTAATTAGGTATGAGCAAATGAGTCTAACGCTGAAGAACAAGTCCCTAAAACCAGTATGTAAACCATGGGTTCCCAAACCATGGTGTGTGTGAAGAAATTCCGGGGGGGGGGGGGGGCGCAAGGCGACCCAGATGCCCTCCCTCCCCCCCCCCCGTCAATCCCCCCCTAAGTTTTTCTGCTATTTTTGTTTTTTGGCCCTGGTCAGTTCCTTTCTCAACAAGTTTTGCTGCTATTGGGAGGGCGTGCTGCCGAAAAGTTTGGGAGCCACTGGTGTAAACAATGTCAGCGAAGAAAAAAATAAAAATAAAGTCTTCTAAGACTTTACCTGCCACATTGAAGGTAAATGAAATATTTAGTGGCAGTAGCAGCATAAAATGAAATACGAGCTCGTGTGTCCCAAGTTATTAGTGACCTGTTAAAAGACAGGCTGCAAAGTGCCTTTACCAAATTAAAACTTTGAAAAAGGGCACAAATGGGAAATGTCAAAATAAAGAATTGGAGGAAAATGATTGTCCTCTCGGCTCTTGTGATACTGAGGCTCTGGCTGCTGGTAACAGAGGTGAAATAAAATTCAGAGTGGCTCCTAAAATTTGTAATGGAAAGAATCCAAATTGACTGGCAATGTGCAAGAGATTCAGATCATGATCTTCATAAGGTGTCTGCTACATAAGATGTTTGTTTAGTCCTGATTTTGGGAAACCTCATAGGCTTTTTTTAATTAAAGGTTTAATTCTGCCTTCTTTTCCCTGTTCTTCAAGTTTCTGTAACACTCAGTGATACTAAATAATCCAGTTGCCAGTGTGCTTAATTTAATGCCTACTACTGATTTCTAGGCCATTAAGCACAGGACTTATTAATCACAGAGGGCCAAATACTACACTCACTTTCCTCTATGCAAATTCCTAGAATTCAGAAAATTATTGGGAAACCGAGGTCAGTTGAGCAGCTTGAAGATCTTACCTTTTGTGGAAGTGTTGGATGGATGTTTTACTAGGTTTGGTCAGGAATTATTTTCTGCAATTCTATTCTGTTCAGGTTCTTGTACCATATGCACCATCATGCTACCTGAGCACCTATTCCTTTTGACTTTTCACTGACTTCGATGGGGCTTCCCTGCCATGAGGGTAGAATTTGGCTCAGTGTTTCCTCAAGAGCCAAGCAGAAAACATCTAGTTGAGAAACGAAAGCGAGAGTAAGCCAATAGATGACAAAACAGGTGAAAATAAGTTCTGGGGAGCAGATTAGAACACTGGTCTGAGTTTTGCATTTTGCTCTTGGCTTTCCCCTGATTCATTGTTTGACATTAGGCCTCTCTGTGCCTCAGTTTCACCATCTGTAAAATGGAGACAGTAATACTAGCCTGCAATATCTCATGTGTGTTTTGGGAGACTGAACACATTAATGTTCATAAATAATTTGACACCCTTGGATTGAAGGCTCTATAGAAACTATCAAGTGTTCCTGTCATGCGCTTGAAGAAGTGTTCTGAAGGTGTATGGAGAGTCCAACTATCTTCAGAGATTCCTATTAAAGTGATAGGGCTAGACTAGACAAAGGTTACTGGGACAATAACTTCTACCAATCACCCACACTTGGAAAAATCTAAGTGTATTTGAAACTACAGACAGATTTTAATGAAAACTATACATACCAGGAAAGGGGCTAGGAGGAGGATGGGTGTATAGGAAAAGAAATTGAAATGTGGCAAATTTTTTTCAGAGTCAGATTAGCAGGTTGATAAACTGACCTTGGGTTAAGAGCAGGGATGTGAAAGGTTAACCAGTTAATGGGTAAGCACCAATTTGATGCTTACCAATTCCAGTAAATCAGTGGGGGCTGGAGCAGCTCTTGTCCAGAGCAGTCCCTTTCCATGGCAGGTCCAGGCCCCCTGCAGCCAGGGGCTGTTGCAGTTTCCAGAGCAGCCTCTGTCTGCAGGGAACATGGGTGTAGGGGCTGAAAGCCAGCAACAGCCCCAACCCCTGTACAGAGGCTGCTGGGAGCTGCTCCAGCTGGGCTGAAGCAGTCCCCTGCCTGGATCTCAGTTAATCAATTAACTAGTTAAATGTTAGGTTAGCCTGATGTTTAACTGGTTAACTGATGAACCAGGATTTTACAAGCCTGGTTCAGGGTAGCTATTTACTATGGATGGTGCTAGATAAAATGTTCATTTGGATTCGAATTACACATTATAATGCTTGGTATCACTATGCATCCATCAGGTCTAAAATTAACCAGTTAGACTAACATGATCAAATAGTAAAAAAAAAATGGTCTGGTAGCACTTTATAAACTAACAAAACATGTAGATGGTATCATGAGCTTTTGTGGGCACAGCCCACTTCTTCAGATGACAGGAGTTATGAGTTTAGGATGTGCAGACCCAAAATAAATAGGAGAGAGGAAGGGAAGGGGGGGGGGGGAAGAAAAGGGGTGGGAGACAGGGAGCTAGAGGGAATCAGTAAGTATATGAAGATTGGGTAGTTAAAATGAAGCAGATAAGAATCAAAGTCAATTGATAGTATCCTTCCTGACATAGGAGTCTACACAAAGATCTGTTTGCACCTTCAACAGCTGTTAAGTTGGTAGTGACCCACCAACTTAACAGTTGTTGAAGGTGCAAACAGCTTAAGGCAAACCTGTTTGCACCATCCTCTTCCCCTCTCCTATTTATTTTGAGTCTGCACATCCTAAACGCATTACTCCGGTCATCTGAGGAAGTGGGCTGTGCCCATGAAAGCTCATGATACCATCTACATGTTTTGTTAGTTTATAAAGTGCTACCAGACCATTTGTTGTTGTTTTTCTGTAAGTGTACATCTACACTTGCTCCCTAGTTTGAACTAGGGATGCAAAAGTAGGCAACCGAAATTGCTAATGAAGTGGGGATTTAAATATCCCGCGCTTCATTAGTATGATCTTGCTGGCGCATTACTCTGCTCAACAGCTGTTTCGAAAGTGAAAGTGCGCGCCGGGACACGTTAGTTCGAACCAAACCCCTTGGTTCGAACTAACGTTACTCCTCTTTTTTTGCATCCCGGCGCTCACTTTCACTTTTGAAACAGCTGTTGAGCGGAGATCATGCTAATGAAGTGCAGGATATTTAAATCCCCACTTCATTAGCAATTTTGGTCGCCTACATTTGCATCCCTAGTTCGAACTAGGGAGCAAGTGTAGACGTACCCTAACAGACTAACTCGGCTACCCCCTGAAGCTTATGATCAAATAGTGTAAGTTTTCACTTTCCCTCAGCTCATCATGCAATGTGTTGCTGATATCATTCAGACTATTCTGTCTCTGGAGGAGAAGTTGAAAATTCTTGTTTATTTTGTTTTGGGTTTTTTCTTTTTATGGTCCGCTTGAAGTTTTGGTCCTCAAAACGTTTTAACGATAATAGCTTCCTAAAGAGGCCCGTGTCTGGAAGAGCAGTATTTATCCATAACTTTCAATTTACTCAGCTTTCAGTTTTGATTTTGCTACCCATTGCTAAACATTCTTGTGTCTGTCAACCCGTCTACATGTGTAAAGCACCTATCTTGGATGAGAGTCCAGAAAGAGAGAACACCACTTCACCAGCAAGGCACCATATTAAAAGTCGTATTTTTAATTTGTATCTGATGAACACAGCACAGGAAAGCAGTATGGGGGAGTAGTGGGTGGTTTTTCCATTGAAAGTATCTTGAAAAACAGGGCCTCTATTGGGTTAATAGGGACCACACTCTTACAGCTCTGCCAGTTCACTCAATGTTATTCCAACACCCTTTATGGTTTCCATCCCGCATCTCTTTCCTGACAACTGACTTTTAACTTGCAGCATCCCTTGCTGTTCCTGTTGTGGTCCAACACCAAGCTTTTTAGTTTACCTCATTCTTACTAGCAGCCTATTCTATTCTAGCCCCAGGCCCACAAACAGCTTTACCAGTCTACTTGTAGCATCACTCTGGCGTTGCAGTCCTGGACCCTCTCCCAAGATAGCTCTGCAATCTAGCCCTCAGTGCTGCTGCTGCTGCAGTCTTTGGTCTCTCATGAACAGAGAATTCTGACTCACACTTGACTGTGCCAAGCTGTGCAGTTGTTTTGGTTTTAGACAAGAGTCTAGGGATTGTATTGAGATCACCATGCTCACTTCACTTGTGACCTATGGTAAGATAAAACCTATCTTATAAGTAAATATGAATTCCAGTCTTCTGGGATGAGAATCATGGCATTGGCTTACTAGCCCATAAATCTTCTCAGAAATAGGGGGTGGAGTAGAATGGGAGAGCAATAGTACCTCCCTTGAAATGCTCATGGCCTATCAATGCCTTTATATATTTTATTTGACCTTCCTTCTCCTTCCCCTTGCCTTGAACTTCCCTTCTGAAACTGTCCTGATGGCGCAGTGATGATCAGAGCTAAAAAAGTTTTGTTAATAGGCTGCCACAAGAAATCATTGGAACAGTGACATCTGTTGAATTTGGACGGTTTTGTTTGTCTACTGGGAAATTGCATGAACTTCCCAACAAAGGGTTTGTTTTGTTTTTTTTTCAAGTTCATGTTGCACTTTTTTTTTGACGGAGGTAGCTTCAGGAGACATGGTTGCTTTCTTGCTTTCTGATGTAGTGTAAAGTTTTCCATTGAGAGACAATAATGTACATTCCTCTGGCAGGACGAGATGGATTTTTGTGTTTTTCTTGCTGTTGTTTATTTATAAGACATTTCCTCTTGGTTAGTGGAAGTTTGATCGTAAGAGGCTCCAGTGATTTTCCTTCCCACCTCTCCCCTCCCTAATTTCTCTGCCTCGGCACTCGCTCTGGAACACAGTGAACTCAAAAAGCCCAACAGGGCAGGGGGAGTTTAGCAGCCAAGCCTTACCACTCTCAAGAGACTGTGAGGTGATTTTCCTTCGTCATTGCTTGGATCAGAACAGCAGCCTTGGTGAGTGGTGAGGTTCCAGAATTTGATGTGTCAAGGATTCTATTCTTGGTGCCTTTGAAGCAAAGCAGGAAGCAAAGCTTTTAATTTTTTTTAAATAATCACCCTGGAAGATGGAGCTTTTAACAGTTTTTGCAGAGCTGAGGAAACTGCGCTTTGTATTCACTAGGCAGTGAGAGACCAAATAGACTCTGTGTTTAGGGTGACTTATCCTGTATTCGTAGGCTTTCCTGCTGCCACCAGTGGGTGTCAGACTTAGCAATAGTTAACAAGGTGCTTGGAGGAGACAGAATGGCGAGCCTGTAAAGGGGGAGGGTGTGGGGCGAGAGAAAAAATGTTAATCCTTCACTTGGAGTTTCTGTCTGGCAACTTTTCATGTCTCTGTGTTCTGAGCATTTACATTATGCTCTGAATACCTGATTGCCCAACCAAGCAGAAAAGAAACTCTACAGAGGACGCATAGGAAAAGAAAGTAGTTCTATGAAAGCCACCTCTGGGAATAGGAAGAACTAGTTGGTTTGTAGATTGCTGCTCCATGATTTTTGTGTTTGGTTTTTGTTTGGGGTTGTTGTTTTGTTTTGACCTAGCTCTCTCTCCTGCCTTGTTTTCTCTTTGAGTCCATATAGAGAAGTGGTATATCACGGCATTAAGGAAAATAATTTATTTGATACAATTGCTATACACATCCTATTCAAACATTAATGACATAAGTACTAAAACATACTGTGAGGTATTGAGGTGGAATTATGCAGATAGGGAAAATGAGGCACAGAAAGTTGAGGTGATTTGTTCAAGGAGGAGTCAGGGACAGAGCAAGAAATGGAATCCATAGCTTCTTACTCCTAGTCCCAAACTACACCCAATCTTTTTCCCCAGTCCATGGTAAATAGAGATAACTTTTCTTCTTCTCGTGATTGTCGTTGTGCCAGGGCAGTAGGTGGGTTGTTTGGATCCTCCTTTCTCATCTCCCATTTTAGCTGATTTCTAGATACATGCTTTTTTTTATTTTTTTTTTATTTTTTTACTGTTAGTAAAGTAGGAATAGGGAAAAAACAGAGGGTATGAGTCAAAATATTTGCATTTTTAGGTATTATTCTGTTCTCTGAAACATGTTGTCCTTGGCATATGAACAAAATCTTTAATGGTGCCAACATAACTCACATGGGATACTAACTGTGGAGTGTAATCCACTCCCACTCCCCTGCTTTTAAAGTGGATGCTTTCAATGGGTGTATCAACACATAAGAATCCCCCACCTCCATGAAGACTTAACTCCTCGTGCCATTGCCACTGACCCATAAGTGCATATTGGGGAACTTCATAAAGTCAGCCACCCCTTATCAGGGTTCTTAAGGTGTGTGAAGGATATATAAAGACTTTGGACCTGATCCTTCTCCAGCTGAAATCATTAGCAGTTTTGCTATTAACTTCAGATGAAGCAGAGAATTGAGCCCAGCATGAAACCAAGTATTTTAATTTAGGGGCAAACTGCATATTTCTTTATAAACAATACATAAGGTTTGGTGATTTCACTGTGTGGCTGCTTCTGCACATATTTTCTGTGGTTTTGATCCTTTTGATGTTCTTAGTCCCTCCCCACAGTTTCAGTTTCAGCTTTAAATTTGACTGAATTTGAAAATTCTGAGTGGAGCTCAGTCCAAACTCTAACTTTCATCTGGTTTTGCATCAGAACCAAAATCAGTGATGACTTCATGATATCGACATAATACCATAAACTGGCCCTAATGTTTTCTCAAAACTGGGCTTAGGTTTGGTCTTAACATTCACAGATATCAAGGGAACCTTCCTATGAACTTAAACTAAGTGTCTAGCTCTTAACAAAATCCACAACTAGGTGAATGTTGTGGTTTGGGTTTTGCCTTTTTTTTCCCAGTAAAGAAGTTGTACATGTAAGTAAAACAACTTTCTTGACATAATTTACTAGATAGAGATTGGCCCAAATAAAAATAGTTCCAAACTTTGAGGAAGCTGAGTTTAGGATCTAAACTTGGCTGCTGGTTCCCCATCTCTCTAACGTGCCGAAACAAACCAATAATTCAAAACATCCCCAAACTTTCAGGCAGTTTAGATCCAGATCCAAACACAAAGGTTATTCTTTGTCTCTATAGTGGTTCTAGACACCCACATGTTTTAAGAGAATTTAGATTAAGATCTGAGCTTTGAAACTTGTCCTTTATTTAGTCTCTCTCCAGGTAGAGTAGATCAGACAAACATCAGTACTTCTGAAATGAAAAGTTCAAAACTCAAGTGCTTCTGTCTGAAACTTCTGCTGCCCATTCAGTTCTTCTTCTCTGGGTACACAGAAGACTTCAAAGGCAAAGCTGTCACTGGCATTTTTTACTAGAAGTCTGCAGATGAGAAAGCAGTGCTTAACAACAACATTTAGTTTTTAAGCACATTTGTCTTGTTCTAAATCTCATGGAGTTTAAATTGTTGTATTTATTTTGCAAGCCTTGGAAGTAACAAGAGAAAACAATGTTGTCTTTCCTCATACTTATGGTACAACTGTGGTGTAATCTTCCACACTACATTTTAAACTGTATAGACCACAGTTCAGGGTTATAATGGAAGAGGGCTTCCTGGGGGTTAAAATATATGGGATTAAAATCTGTGATTTCAAGGAGTTGGAGGTATTTTAACTCCTGCTTAGACCACTAAGCCATCCCCTTCAGCGATTGCCAATGGCGCACTAAAGAAAAGATTACATTAGCTGTAACCTCTTTGTGCACTGTGCAATATTTTATCACAATTGCAGTCAGTACAAATATGTATAGAATGTGTATTTGGATTTTTGTATGAATATGGGTATCTGCATATCATAGCCCTGCTGTTGTATAATACCTTTCAGTTGAGGATCTCAGAGTGCTTTGTAAACAATGATAAATTAAAATTCCCCATTTGGTGCCCCATTGTGAAACTGAGGCACAGAAAGATACACTTACTTGCCCAAAGGCAAACAATGAATTCTGACTTCCAGACCCGTGTTTTAACCACTAGCCTATACTTTTTGAGCACTGGTATATTGTTCAGAGTGAAAGCTGTCATCAGTATCTTCACAGTGGTGTACTTTACAATTAAATGTTTGCTGATCCATAGCTGTTAATTTCACATCCGTCATGAACGCAGCAGAGAGAGGGATTCAGAACAGACTAATACGCCCTTTGATAAACATCAGAACTAAAAATATTAAGCTAGATCCAGAGGCTGATTTTGCAAATGCCCCCTATCTGTTTAATGGTCCAAATCAGTGCCTCACTTCAAGCACCTTGGAATTTTGAAGGTGTCCTAAATCTAGATCTAAATTTTGTATCTTCAATTTGCCTCTTCTGAAAATGTAACAATAGCCTTAACATCCATTCTTGTCAGATTTGTAGAGCAATCCACACTTTAATGGCAAAGTCACAAAACCACCTTCTTGTAAATCAAAAACAAAAAGTGAAACTAGATTTCATACAAGACACATAATATGACAGGAAAAATTACTGAAATAAAACAGGGAAGCAAAGAAAGAAAGAAAAAGAAAGAAAACCAGTTAATTATTATGATGATATAGTTCAACCTAAACTAGAAAATAGCATAAAATTAATTTTAAATTAAGGTTACATAAGTAATGCAGCCCCTATGAAAAAATGAAACCTACAGCATTACCTCTAAATAAAACATGAAAAAAGGATATAAAGGATGCACTGCATCCTTATGTGAGGAAAAGTTGTGATTAGTTGAAAGACTTCAACCTAACTTTGACCCATTTTTTCTAATGTGGATTTAGCCTTTCTGTGCAGAACAATGGAGGTCCTTTCCTGCCTGCCATAGGAAAACTGTGGGAAAGGGCTCTCCTCCAGTTCCACAGACATACAGAGGTGCACAGGAGCAGGGATACCACTACCGTTTTGCTGGTCAAACAATCATTTTTCTCTCAAGACACAGGCTAAGATTTTTAAAAGTGATCAGTGATTTTGGGTGCCCAACTGAAGATGACTTTAAGGGGCCTTTAAGGTATCTGAAATTGGGCACCCAAAACCTGAAGTACCATGATTTAACTAATCTCTTTAAGACCTAAAATTGTATCTGTCAAATTTTGACATGTAAACTTTCACTCTACTCATGCCTTCAGTTGGAGGCATAAAAAATGGGCACCTGTGTGGGAGCCGGTACAAAGTTCTTGATTGTTGTTACAGTTCAAGAAATTAGAGTTCTAATCCCAGCTCCTCTCTCATTGGCTGAGTTTGGCAAGTCCCTTAATTCCATCCTGTGCCTCAGTTCCCAATCTGCTTCCTGGGCAGTGGAGCATACATTCCTTAGCATCTAGGAGAGGCTCATATAATACAGTGATTAGTGTTATAGAAAAGCATATAAATACAGCAAATGAGATACCCGAATTCCTGGATTGTTTCGTTTTCCTCTGTGCGTGTTTCGAGTTCCTATAATACATGTCAGTTCCAGAGCTAGCATGGGTTTATAGTGCTGGCAAAACAAAGCGGGTGCAAATTACGGTGCAACTGAAATAGCCTGGTGCTTTGAAGCAGTGGATTGCCCAGTTCACCTCAGGGCATGTGTCTGAGTTCACAGAAACATGGCTATCAAGTGCACCCTGAGTCATTAGATGTGTTATCCAGCAAACAAGAAGCCTAATCATATTTTAGTGGGAACAGTCTTATGATAAACTCTGCTTTAGTGAAGCTCCATATATAGAGCAATTTCTCCTGGCCGCGTATATTACACGGCAAAGAAAAGCTACCCTGCTGCGTATCAGAAGGCTGTAATTTCATTTAGGGGTTCTATTGACATCGTAAACTGCAAGTGCAGAGCTCAAGTGGCTATTTAAGTCATAGGAACTTCAGGCTGAAATTACTGCCTAGCAGTAATTGCCCCTCCCCCCCGGGTATGCATGCCCATATGTATGTACTTAATGTTTTCATCTACATGCCTATAAATAATAAATCTCTTTAGAGGCTTGTGTAGCAAGCAGCTCCATAAAATGACAGTTATCTGCCACCCTTGCAGTCAGTGGTTGGAAAAGCAGCACAACTTGCAGAGTGGTGGGGGAGAAGGATAAAACAGGCGAGAATGTCAAGATACAAGGCAAGGCTTTGTGCACAGGGAACGTGCTGAGGAAACTCGGTCTTTTCTCCCAATGTGACTCAGGAAGGTGAAGTACATTAGGAGCAGCAAAAGAAGCACATGCCCCCTCTCACCAGTGTTTGTTACCATGATAGCTGACATGTCTGACCTTTCCCACTTGTAAATTACAGACATACACCCTTGCACATGTGAAGATAAATGTATTGTGCTATCCTGTGATCCACCAGAGCACATTCCTATTTATACCATGCCTCACTAAAGTCATTCCCTGGAGTCCCACGAGTGACATGCTACTAGGGAAAGAGACAGAGTTAGAGAGAGAAAATATGAGAAAAGGATTCATAATTGAATGGAGTGCTCATAGAATCCTAGACCCATAAGGTTAGAAGGGACCACAAGTGTCAGCTAGTCTGACCTCCTGCCAAGCTACAGGATTTGTTGTGTCTAAATGGTGAAACCAGAATTTCACAGGAGTGTGACCGTCTACAAGAGAGGAAGGAATTAAACATTTTTTTTAAAAAAAAAGTGCAGTAATGCAAAGGGCGAAAGTCAAACTGATGAATGTTAGGACTTTTGAGGCAAGATTTCTCCTTGGTTATCCATTCATCCCCTGCCATACTCTATCAGTCCTTGCATACTCTGAGAGCAAAGATTCCTCAAATATTCTCAAAAAGAGATGGATGGAGCAATGACCAGGCTATAATCATCCTGTTTTCCATTTTAGCTGCACAGGTGACACTAATGAAAATAAAGGCCATTCAGTGGCCTCTCTGAATTGATATTATTGGTTTCAGTCTGTCTCCTCCTGGACATCTATCCACAGCTGGAATCCCCCTCCCCCACCACCAATGGGATCTCTAGAGATTCAACAAGAATTCCAAAAATGGAATGGTCCATTTAAGATGAAATATACTCTCATCTTTACAGGACTGAGAAGGTGTAAGAAATGTGTATTGATCCTGCATCTCTGTTTTCATAAGAAACAGAAGACTTCCCAGTCTCTCAGTTTATCAATCTGATTCATTGCACGAACATTAAAATTCACATTAGGATTTATTTCAAGGGGTGAGTGAAGGCTGAGGAATATTTGTTGTTGTTGTTGTTTTTTATCAAGGAGGTGAAGTGAGCCATTGGTTATTGGATAAGTCAGGAAGCCTGACTGCTAATCCTTTATTGATCAATGACTGTGTGACCTTGGGCAAGTCACACAGGCCAAAATTTTTAACCGTGTCTATTAATTTTGTATGCCTCAGTGTTCAGGAGCCTAACATTGGTGTTTCAAGAGACAGAGAAGAAGATAAGGTTCCCAAAATTAGTGCCCAAAATCAGTATGCACGTGAAAATTGAGATCTTAGCTTCTCTTTAGCTCAGTTTCTTCAACTGTTAGGACAGGGATAAATACACCAGGGATAAATACATTTATCTTCACATGTGCAAGGGTATATGTCTGTAAGTTTTCTTGAGAGCTCTGTATGAAAACTAGGTACTAATTTTAGCAGTAGGATGTTACATATATTTATTTATTTATTTTAAATGGGCCAATTTTTCCATTCTTAAATTTCATTTAAATTAAACACAATTACATCTAATCATGTAAAATTCTACATAAAAAACTCTCAGTTAAGTTAGTAAAACTTCCATGATTTAAAAATGTTTTTTAATTTTTCCTTCTGGTGCTATATATGGCATCCATTGGCCTGGAAAATCAATTAAATTGATGCCTCTGCTTCTTAAAGTGACACCTGAGACAGCGGCACAGTTTAAATGAAGGAGCAGTGTAGAAATTAAATAAGCAACTTTGTATAAACATGAGGCATGAAAGTCTGCATTAAAAGGACAGACCTCTCTTTGGACCATGGTCAAGCTACACATTCTTCCATTTACATGAGCAAAGGGTTACACCTTGTAGTGTGTGTAAATACATTATCCAGTGCTGTGTTAGGTATTTTCAGTGAATTAATTAGAGCAAGCTAGAGATATACTGATGCACCTGCATGCATAAATTTCTGAATCTGTTTGCCTGTCAATGGAATGCAAATGGCATCCAACACAATGATCAAAATGTTACTGGGCCAACTTCTTAACCCTTTTATTCTGAGAATAATCATTTGTATGCCACTGATCCTTTCTTTCTCCCCATTGTTTGTGTCAGGTTCTGATCACTGGTGTTGTCAAAGACTAGATTGTAAACATAAAGCAGATGTAGGAAAATTGATGCTCTAGAGCTAAACATGGACTATGGCTGGCCTCATATTGAAGGTGAAGGTGCAGCCCATGGAGACAAGAGGCCCCCACATTCAGTGGAATCAAAATAATGCAGTGCATGCTGGGAACCATAGTTTCCATGGGCCACATGTCTACATTTAATAATGATGAAAGTGGCCACTATCTTTTAAATTTTGTGCAAAATAGGTAACTGAAACTATGCAGTGCTAAGTACCTTCTGTGAGGTGCTGGATGCCTGAAGATACAAGTTCTCTATTCAACCCTCCAGCTCATAGAATGGAGCCGTTCTTATGCAGAATTTGTGTGCCTGAGATCTAAAGTTATGTTACTGTGTTGGTGTCTATCCAACAAAGATGTGTGTTCTACTTATGCCATGTGGAAAAATGAATAAAATATCTAAAGTTAAAAAACAATTTATAAACACCATATGCATGTACATACCGCGCACACAACTTCTCAATGAAAATATCACAATGGGATAACCTTCCTGATTCTAGATGTAAAGAGGCTGTAGAGGCTGTAACTTACTTTGTCAAGAAATTATGTAAAGCAAAGGCTGTTTCTTCTAAAATCTGGTGGAAGTATAATAAATAAAACAATAGGTTTTTAAAAATTAAAATATAATTCTGTCTATCTAATACCTTGCATTGCTAAGAGGCCCATCATCATAGTTCCTGCGCTCTACAAGATAATGTTTAGCAACTAGTGTCACTTCACTTTTTGGTGCCTCCATTTCCTCTGTTTTCCAGAGAAGGTTATGACAGTGACCCACTACCCTAAAAGACTGAGAATCTTAATTTATTAATGTTTGTGAAGGATTCTGAGACTTGTTTCAAAGATGGAGAAAAACTAAGGTAGAGATTGGTGAATGACTCTTGGTATCAAACTGGGAGTTCAACACAGAATCAGGAATGGAGCCAGAGTCCTTCCCATCAGACCCTGGCTTTAACCATTAGGTCACATAGCTGTAGATTTAATAATAGAATCACAGATGATAATTTTGGCTTTCAATGTTTAGATTTTTTTTCTTTTATTAGTCATTTAAAATGAGCTGTGATGGGTTGCTTTAATGTATATACCTCACCATTATCATTTTGTGTCTTCAGTATGAGACTTCCAGCTTGCATATGAGAGTAAGTAATGTGACTATTTCCTTTTCCTCCTTATTAGAATCTCAATTCTGAAATGCTGGTTGGGTGTGCAATGTTATGGCTATTTTTACTTTATTAATCTTAGTTTTCTTAACCTGTTCAGTGATACTTTTTATTCCCATCTAACCTAACATCTACCTTCTTATGTAGGGGCAAGATATGGGCGCAAGAGAAAGCTGAATGACTAGTTACAATTTGATCTGTTTTCGTTATGGGAAAGGAGATGCACCTTTGGCAGAAGAAAAGGCAAATATGTGTCTTTCAAAATCCTTAGAAGGCACATGTTTTAGTGAGCAAGAGGCTGACTGGACTTGACTGTATTTTTTAATTCTGTGCATATGTAGGAAGCTGGTGGAGCTGAGTGATGTATAGAGAACTGCTCTGTCACTGTGGAAGATTAGAGATTTGAACAAGAAGATGGGCTTACTAGTAAAATGAAAGCAATAGCAGTTTATGATTAATGGCTTCTGGCAGAGGCAGCACATTTGATATTTTTTGAGAATTAGGAATTGATCCTGGGACAGTTATGGATCGGAGTGCCTTGTGGGGGATGCAGATAAGTAGGGAACCCCAGCTGGCTTGTGTGCTTTCAGTGAATGCTCCAAGCATTGCATCAAACAATAAGTCGGGAGAGTCTACAATTTGGGATGTTTAAAAACATGTTTTTGGAATATTTAAAAGAGACTTAACAGATCCATGAGAAACACAGTATTTACCCTACTGGAGCACAGTATTTACCTCCTTCTAATCTTGATTCCACCTTAGAAGCAGCCAATATTGGTTTTTCAGGGGAAAGTGTTTCCACTTCTATAGGGTAAGGAGCCAAATGGGCAATACAGTACTGAAACTCTGGCATGTAGACTGATTTTCTTCCTGACACTTTTGTAGTGATCAGCTAAAACCTGAAGCATGAAGCTTGCTATAGTATATGATACACATTAAAATGTGAAGGTAGATTTGTCTTTTCATGTGTAGCTTCAGGGCTACTTCATGGTAATTAAAATTAGTCACCAACTTGTGAGGAAAACATAAAGAAAACTATGTATTTCAGAAAGTAAAAGAAAAAAGGAACTTGCAGAGCCCGCTTGTTTTTGTTCTTGGCAAATAATTAGCCATTTCAGTACATTCTAAGGAACTTTTTAAGAGTTCCCCCTCCCGCCAGGAGTCTTGTTGTTTGCCCCTCCCTCTGCCACTTTGATACTTCCTTGAGAACAAGAATCACTTTTGCTTTGCATGCCATTTATTCTATAAAATAAAATGCTGTTTTCAGATTGATATTTTCTCCTGTGTACAATAAACAAATGTATAATAACACTTCGCTCTTACATAGAATTTTTAATCTCAAAACACTTTACAAAGGCAATAAGTATCATCATCCCCATTAATAAAAGATAAGGAAAGTGAGGCCCGGAGAACTGGAAATCATTCAGCCACAGTCACCCAGTAGGCCAGTGGCAGAGTCAGGAATAGAAGCCAGCTCTCTGTTTTCCTGCCTAGGATTTTGTCCATTGATACTGCTTCTCTCACAGTGACTTGCTTATGATTGGCATAGTTTTTCCTGCTTCATTTTTATCTGTATGCTAACACAGAGAGACTTTGAAACAATATAGATAGTAGTGTTCACATCCTTTCTTCATTACAGACTGAGTATTGCTGTTCAAATATTCTATTAGCAGGACATTAATCCCATTCTATCAATTCCCAAGCTGATATTTTCCCCTCTGGGAATGTCCCCCAAATCCCTGTGACATACAGTTCTGCGGCTCTTCCCTTTGGGAATTGATTCCAAATTCTGATTATTATTCACATGCTTTGAAATTGTGAGAATTAATCTCAGGCTCTCATCCACTATTCTTGGACTGAAATCTGTCTGTAATTAAGATTTTGGTACTAAATGGAGATTGATCCTCTGATTTTTCTTCTGACTGGTAAACTGAATCTCGGCTCACTGAAGGGTTAACACAAACTATTCTGACCACCAGTGTTTCTATAGGGCCTCTGAGAGCTCAGGCATCTGACTGAAGCCCATGGGACAGTTGAACTGTTCTCTAATGCTGAGCTTCTGCAGAGAAGTGTGAAAATTCTCATAAGAAGCAGAGAAAAATGGAGCAGACATGGTATGGCTGAAACAGCAGGAACATTGCATCAGAAAAAAGGAAGAATAAATGAATGCCTACAGCACAGCTTTCATGAGCAACCCTACGATAACAAACTGGATTGCACGTGTGATTGCACTGAAAGGAAAAGTTCAGCAGAGCTGTCATAGGAAACAGACTTTTTCCATCTCTAGGTAGATGTTTATAACTAGCACTACCAAGCTGGTAGTGAACCAAAAATTGTTACTATTTGATGGCCATGTGAAATGAGTTTCATGGGTCTCAGTCTGCTTCCCAATCAACAGGTGTCCATACCACAGTTGACACTTACCCTCCTGGGCATTCTCAGCAAAGATACCAAAGACTGAAGAGCCAAAGAGGCCACTCTATGCCTAGAGCCCTGCAAATCCACGGATATCCACAATATCCACACCTTTGGATAAGGATGTGGCTAAGTCCCGTGCCTTTTGCCAGCATGAAATTAGCACCACTTTAGTTTAAAATATATAAATAAAAAAATTCAGCAGAGAAATTATTTCCTCTTAAAGCTTCCAAGGAATCATTTAGAAAGAACAGTAGAGAGAAGAATGATAAAAACAAAAAATACCTTGACATCTAATCTACCCCTTTTATGATTCCATCAGCAGAGAGTAAGCCTTTGATAAACTTTCAGTCCAAACTGACTCTGTGTGTGTTTGTGCGTACCTGAGAGAGAGAAACTGCAAGAATACTGAGGATAAAATAGCTGCTATCTCTCCACACAGGCAGAGCTCTCACAACTGTAAAGGTGCAATGCAGAGGAAACACAACCAGACCCCCACAGTGCCACAGCTACATAAATCCTCTTTATTCAAGCTGGAAAAGCTGGATCAGAATTCTCTTAGATTTAGTTGCTGGGATCTGGATCTACATTTTGTGTCTCAAGCCTATCTCTGCTGTTACTAGAAACACCATTTCTTGTGGTGACAGTTGGCTCTTGTGTTCTCTAACACTTCAGAAGAGAACCTAGTTTCCTTTTTTCCTCTTTTTTAGCAGTGGGCAGCCCTGCAACCTTTTGATCATGCCGACTTTGTACATTACATGACTGAACTCGGCTATGCCAAACATCCTTTTAGGAAGTTGACATTTGTGTGGTTTAAAAAAATAAAAAGAAGAATGAATCCCAACTGCTTCCTCCTGCCCTTTTGATTAAGAGAGAGTGGTAAGTCAGCAGGAGAGGTGCAACTTTTAACAAGCAGGGGTGTGCACAGGTTGATTGAGACCTTTCTATAGCAAAAAAAGGGGGGGGATGGGGAGGAAAAGAAAAGGGAACAAAAAGAGTGATGTTAAGCAACACTAGTCGGAGCTGATTACAGGGAATGAATAAATTCATTGATGGGACAGATACAGAGACAACAAAAGATATAGCATAGGTAGGGAGAACCTATGGAGTAATCCTAAACAAGGGGAAGGAATTTCCATTTTATGACCAATGAGAACCCTAATTTCAATGATTCAGTAACCCTTTCTTTTCTGCTGCTGCTTGTTCTGATAGTTTTGTGTGCCTATCCTGACCTATAGAGCCCCATATTGCACTTTGGCCCCACAGAGCTCTGCCAATGCACCTAAATGCTGACCAGCATCAGCCTGTGCTCATTTTGTCCTAGGACACCAGCACACTTCGGCTGATGCAGGATTTTAGCCTTAGGGATGGAGATGAAAGGACTGATTTTAGAACTGTTATTTGGAGTAAATAGCAATGAGATGTAGTGAGAGCTCATCTAGGGGTATAAAATAGGACTGGGACTCAGCATGATTCTGTGATCAGTATGAGGCTATGCCAGTGATTCTTTGCATAACTGTGGGTAAGTCATAAGACTTATTCTAACCCTCAGTTGATCAAAATGCCAAAAGCTAATTGAAAAATCATACACCATTTCTGAAGTGAGTTAAAAAGTTGCACCTATTGTCCTTTTCTGATATCCTCACTTCCACTTCTGTTACTTAAAAAAAAATCTGTTTAACCCGCTTTATTATGTCCCCTTGATGATGCAGACACACTTTCCAGGGAAGTTTGTTGCAAACAGCTCCATCTGAAACCTAAACCTGTACAACTTGATCATAGAGGAGACAGAGTTTGCGTTGCTCAGTAGTCCACCCAACCTTTGCAATGACAGAGATCATCACAGACTGGGATTTGTGATAGCCTGTCATTTCACAGCACAGACTTGGGAATACAGTATGCTGTACTGTCTGTAAGGCAGCCTCAAACGGAGCAGAAAATACGTTCAAGGAAAACATGTTTCAGTGCAAGTGATTGAGAGTGAGTGAGCAAGAGTCAGGGATTAATCATCTTTATGAATACCAAGAATACCCAATTACAATAGTTAATGGTACCAAATTCTAGAAGAATCTTCTGTTTCAATGCGGAAGCCAGTTTTCATTATAAGTAAGAGAATATCTGCCTACTGTGGGGTTTCTTGCACCTTCCTCTGGTGCTGGCCACTGCTAGAGACAGGATTCTGGGCTGGAAGGATCACTGGTCTGATCCAGTACAGCAGTTCCTGTGGTAGAGAGGAGATATGGAGATAGTTCAAATCACCGCTCAAAAGTTCTAATGAAAGAATATTGAAGTATATTCGATCAGAGCGCAGTTTCCAGCCATGTGTTAAATGGGTCCCTTGTGAAATTTTGTATTTAATTTGTCTTTAATGATTAATGAAGTATTTAAAGAGGAGCACCTGGACACATTGCTGCCTCACCTATTTGAGTGCTCAATTATTTGACAACCATGTGCAAATGCATCTCACCGTAACCCACTGCTCTATGTGTGTTCTGTTTCCCTTCTCCATGGCTGATCCACTGAGGATAGCTGCCTGCTATTCATCCCTGCTCCTGAATTTAGTCTTCAGCTCAAGCAGCTGAGTTTTGTGAAGCACTGAAGAAGATACTGATTTAAACCCTGCTGATGGCCAGTATTGGAGAGAAAGTGTTCGATGGCTAGTGTTGGAGGGAAGGCCAATACACTGGAATGCAGTTGCTGTGAGGTGCTGCAGCCACATGCACAATTTTGAAATCTCCATGTGCAACTTTATCGGTCCCTGTTTCAAATCTAACCAGCTTCACTGGGCGGCAGTAAAGGATTTAAATGCCTCCCTTTGGAATTGATGATAGCAATGGATGGATGAACTGGGGTAAAGAGTTGGATGCCATTCCAGGGAAATGTACTTGGATCAGTATAACAGTAGTTGGGAGGCGTTCCCTGTAAGCTGTACACTTGTGCAGTCTCACGTGGGAAATCCCAAAGCCACCCAGCTGATTAGCAGAGTGCCTGCTGCTAGGTTTTGTTTCTACTGTTCGCACATGCCTCAGTGCACATCTAAATGTATTCCACAAATGGATGGAAAAGATTAGGGAATGTTGCTCAGGAGTGTGGCCTGCCGAACTGCGGTGGTAAAACTGTAAATGAACTGTGTTTAAAAGGACTTCCAAGCACTACCATCTTACTGAAAAGCAAGGTCATCTGTGATGCCAGGAGTCAGAATTCAGCATCAAAAAGATCATAAACCAATTTGATTTGACTTATCAAAAGAGGAGTTTTGTGGTTTAAAAATAAAATATTTTGCTTTGGCAACCGACTGTGCCATTCCTTTCATTTGAGTGTCCAATATAGTGGGGAGGGAAGGGGGGAATTAAGTCCCAAATAACCTGAGTGACAAGATGATATGGCAACAAAACCTCTTTTGCATAGTTTCCTCTTCTTAAAATGAACTTGTGGGTGGCCAAGAAACAGAAATGAATATTTCTGGGCAGATTTAACTTTTCGCATAGTTGAAAATGGAACCAGAGAACCACAGTGTCTTTTGTTAATGAAGTTTATAGATTGTTACTTGCTAGCCCTCGCTTTCTCCCCGTAGAAGGAACTGCTATCCATACTTGCCAGGTGTATATCATACACAGCCACCCAACTTGTAGCATATGTAACTAAGACTACTCACCCCTCCAGTGTGTAGGATATGGTTGCTTTTGGTGACACATTTCGTGGAGGAGAGGGGGATGTCGGAAATTGACCGTAACAGATGGGTGACTTTTAATACAGAACTTAATTTGCTTTGGAAATATTCTCTGAGCTTCTCAGGACCTCAGATTAAATCCTAGTGATTCTGGCACCTTATTTCTTGTGCAAGTCTTATTAAGTGACCTTGCAAACAGGTTGAAGGTGGGGAAAAACTAGCCAGAAGCTAAATATCTCTTCCCACACTCCACTAGGTGTCACTACGTTCAGTAGAAATCTAAAAGGAAGGGTTTGGTGCTGGGGCCATGAGAACAATTCAGCCTGTCAGGAATTAATATTTGTGCCTCTGTAAACAATGGAACAAATGGCATGTGGTTTCATGACTCCAACATACAGTACATCAAGGGGCTCACTAAAGCAATATTTTTACTGTAGTTTGGATATAAAAGGCTCGTTTTTACCTTTGCATGTATTATCCTCTCATTTTCCCATTCTTTAAAATGATGTCTTGTGCATAGGGTTGTCATTTATAAGCCAACTGCATTTTGCATATTACATTTTAATGCTGTGTGGAACTCTTGTATACATATTTGGCTTCAGTGGTATAAATGCAAAAGAAAAATAATCAGCATACTTATCACATGACATTTCATGTTGTCAGATAACTTTGTATGACTTCTTGGTTAAGATCTAGCAGAATACTTATAGGAAACAGGAACTTTCTCTACCTGAATGTCCTGAATTCAGGGCTGTCCAAAACCCAGATTCAGATTTGTGTAGCGTAAGTCCTTTTACACCCAAAATGAGAACCGTTTAACAGAACCCATGCCTTAGTGGGTTTGGATAAAGGGAGACCCAGATCTGTATGAACTCTGCTTGTAGTTTTTCAAAATCGTCATCTCAATCCTGTCTAGGCACTAAGATGTATAACGGTGATGGGCAGCCAGGGCTAGTGAGTGAGCCACATGAGAGGCCTTCCTACATCTGAGCGGGCTGCAAGATTTTTGTAACCAAGATAGTCTTCCAGGATAGGGTGATTTTGCTAACTGTGTTTGCGTACCTAGAACCTGTGGGATGAGCCAGTTGAATGATAGCAACACTTTGGCTACAGAGGGAGCTCACATCTCTCACAATGTTGCGTGCAATAGGCACAAACCTCACTTCACATGCCTTTGCTTTACATGTATGTCACTTTAGTAATATTGGTAGGAAAAAACTACACAGATGGAAAGCAGCAGAATGTGTCAACCCTGATGAGCAATGATAAACAAAATGGTCTCGCTGGCCATGCATAGAACCCACTGATGTAAAGGATGATCTAATAGGGTGTTTCTTAATGACCAGTCTGTGGACCAGTGCCGGACCTGAGATCTCTTTGACACAGTTTAGGAAGGCAGCATACTGGTCCCTGGTATCAAAAAGACTGAGAAACAATTAGGGATGTTAAGTGTAGTGGCCTACACAATTAACCAATAAGCCTTGGCTTATTGGTTAATCTTGTCAACTACATGCACATGCACACACACCCCTTGCTACGTCTGTATCAGAGGAAACAAAGGGGAAGAGAAGAGAGCAGGTGCCTGTGACAAACTGGCTTTAAGCAGGCTCCCCATGAGCATAGGGTCTGCCTGCCACCTCTCTGCCCCCACCCCCACCCCCACCCCTGCACTGCTGCCTCTGATAGAGAGGCAGCAGGGCAGAGGGTGAGGGAGGCAGGCTGGAGATGACACATGCAGCTTTTAAACAGGCTCCCCGTGCATATCAGCTCCTGTGGACCCTCCTGCCCCCCCTTGCTGCCTCTTTCAGAGGCAGTGAGCGGGGGCAGGCAGCAGCCATAGCTGTGGGCAGCCGGTTTAAAGCCAATTGCTCTTCCAGCACCAGCTCCACAATTCCACCTGCTCCCCCCTTCCCCTTCCGGTGCACCTCTTTAACAGAGGTAGCAGTACTGGGGAGAGAGCTGGGGAGGCTGATGCAAAGCAGCCTCTGTCTGCAGCAGCCCAGGCTCACCATGCACAGAGGCTGGTCCGTAGCAGCAGTCCCTATCTATGTGGAGGTCCAAGGTCCCCGTAGACAGGGGCTGCTGTCTTGCTGAGCTGCTGCCTCTGAATCAGCTGTCTGTGAGGAGAGAGCATTTTTAAACTGGCCTGGGGCCTATCAAATAGTTGTGCAACCGCTAAGATTCAGGCAGTTACATGACTATTCAATTACACGATAGCTAACATCCTTAGAAACAATTATCTGAATGGATCCTTGGGTTTTGCCTTCCCACGCCCTCTAACTGTAATGATCCTATGCCACCCAATAGTGATTTCTACCCTTTAAAGCAGAGATTTATGTTGGGATAAAAGTTGCTTTAATGTAGATGCTGTGGGATTTTTTTTTTTAAATTCTTTCTCTCTCACTCTCCATTTTATGAAAATTCATTAATCTGTGACATTTAAAGACTCTGTCTGAAAGGTGTCTGGAGCAGCGGCCGGCTGCATACATCAATAGTTTCTTAGAGTCTGGCACTCTGTCAATATTTGGGGGCCTCAGTAACAGCACTTAAATGCAGCGCCTGCCAGCCGTCACGCTCTTAGCATGTCTGTAAGACTCTGAATGAACGGATATTAGCACGTCAAGTCCTTTCACGTCTGGCAACACTTTAGAGACAAACCACTTGGTAGGTATCTAAGTCCCTCCCCCCTCTCATTTTGGGCTTCTCCTCTTTTTTTATCTGATGTAGCTCATATATTTACATACAGCTATGTATCCTTCAAAGAAGCTATTTAAAACATGAGGGCTACGTCTACACTGGCCCCTTCTCCGGAAGAGGCATGCTAATTTCTAACTTTGGAATAGGGAAATCCGTGGGGGATTTAAATATCCCCCGCGGGATTTAAATAAACATGGCCGCCGCTTTTTTTCCGGCTTGGGGAAAAGCCGGAAAAGAGCGTCCAGACTGGCGCGATCCTCCGGAATAAAGCCCTATTCCGGAGGATCTCTTATTCCTACTTTCAAGGAATAGGAATACTTTCAAGTAGGAATAAGAGATCCTCCAGAATAGGGCTTTATTCCGGAGGATCGCGCCAGTCTGGACGCTCTTTTCCGGCTTTTCCCCAAGCCGGAAAAAAAGCGGCGGCCATGTTTATTTAAATCCCGCGGGGGATATTTAAATCCCCGCAGATTTCCCTATTCCAAAGTTAGAAATTAGCATGCCTCTTCCGGAGAAGGGGCCAGTGTAGACGTAGCCGAGGTGAAAGGTGGTGTTGTGGCATACTCTGTGTAATAGTGGTTGAGGCTAGAGCTGACTCAAAAACAAGAAATGTGTTTTGTGAGAAATTGTGAGGTTTTGGAATTTGTTTTCATTCCCTATTGAGTGTATCAGACAGACCAGGGATTTAGAGCTAGGTCTTCTGCATCCCAGGTGAGTGTATTATTAACCTTGGAGCTATCATATCACCCTCTTTCTATTTCCTCAGTGAATGTTTAATTATGGGTATAAACAGGACCCACACTCACAAAGAGAGACTTACTGGGTAGCCATGTAATCAGGGCCCTCCTGGAGACCCACATCCTCAGTTATTCTTGCTCCATTTCTCTCTCCCTGCTTTCAACCAGAAATACAATCCTGTTTTGAACACCCTTTCTCAGCAAACATTTCCTCAACCCTCTGTTTCCATGACAAGTTTCAGTTTCAACAAACTGACATTTTCCAACAAAAAAAAGCTGCTCTGAAATATTTACAACCAACTCTGGTCAGGACTGTTTGGATGCAGAACAAGATTAGGCATAGAGTGGAATCTGGGCTGGATGAATTGGAAACAGTTTGGATTTAGATTTCCTGGTGCCAAAATCTTGTGAGAGTTCAACTCCCAGTAGTGAAAATCTTGGACAAAACTCTCAAGATAACTGCTGCTGTGGTAAGATTTCAGCCAGCTCCAAACTGGAACGGGAAAAATGGGCAATTTCTGGGTTTGGCTCACACTCAAAATCAAACCCATAGGCACAGGTTCAGAATCCACACCTTAAACTGTCCTCCCTTCCCCTTCCCCTTCCCTCTCCTCCCCCACTCTTCATAAACTGGATTTGAAATTCAAGCCAAATACTCCCAGTCACCGGTGTAACCCTGTTGACATAGTGTAAAAGCATTAGAGGAGCAGATTATGGCCTATCATTTTTAATTTATTTTGGCATGAGTGAGAAATAAAATAAAGAGAAACTCTGGTTAAAAAACATCTCTTCCATTGCATTTATTCCCTACACTCTTTTTTGCTTTGCTCATGCACTATGGATAGGCAAAAATCCTTTAATGACTGTTATTAGGGTCCCATAACTAACATGATTAATAAGGAATAACCAAACCTGAAACCCCATTTTGCTGAGGAAGAGACAGTCCTTGCACCACAGAACTTACAATATAAATAAACCAGACAGCTGCAAGATAAAGGAAAAGGTATTCATGGCCCCCACATGCAGGATGGGGGAGGGAAGAATACACTTTACCAGGGCCCACTTTACCTGGGGTGCCAGCCCAGCTGCAAATTGTGGGAGAGGGCCTATGATACAACTTTTTACTAGGCCCAAAAAATTATATTTGGGCCCAGGGTATAATGCACAAGCAGCTGTATAGTGGCAGCAAATTTCACTTTAGTGCCACTGTTGTGATTTTGGGGTGGATACTTCAAAAGAAATCAGCTAAATGAGGAAAAAAGGGAAGGTAAGTGGGTGAGGAGGACTGATGGGGGAGAAGATGTTAGGGGAAACAGCTCTGGAGTGAAGAGACAGTGTTGAGGGATTAGAGCAAACAATCAGTACAATTCAGAGAAAGTCGTGTCAACACAGTCTAGGAAGTTCTCTCCCTATGTCTCTGCTTTGCTGCTTCTGTCCCTACCTAGTGGGGTGTCTCCAGCTCCTCTTTGGAGTTTTCTCCTTTAAGGTCAGATGGAGTGGGTGAGATGGGAGACGTCATCCAGGTCCTGTTACCACCATAGTGGAGTGAGGACTCCCCTGTCTAGTTGAGAAGCAGTCATTTATTTTCTCCTGCCCTGTTTGTGAGCCCTGTAATCTCAGAGGCAGCATTGTTCAAGGGTGTAAATGGTCCTGACTTCTAGAAGCTTGGATTGGGATGACCGTTTCCAAAGTAGAATTAGAAGGAGAAAGGAAACACCTGAAACTCTGTATCAAAGTTTCCTTTCCTCAGTCTCATTTCATATACTTGTTAATATACTCTCCTACCACTGTGCACCTACCAAAGGAAATGGATCACTGTGTGCTGCTGGGTGAGCTTGTCTAGGAAATTTCTGCCATAATGTAGAACTTAATCTTCAAAATGCCAAATAGTTTATCAGTGTATCAGGAGGGCAGTTTCAAAGAGATTGTGAGTGAGTCATGCCACCTAAAACCCACCACTTTTTGAATGTCCCCCAAATCACTTTCTAATAATCCTTAGTTCATTCTCCAAAAACAGCCATCAGCAACTACTAGTGTGGCAACTAGTACCTGTAATCTCTTGTTTCCACTTCAGGTAACATCTGGAAATGCCCTTCAATGAACTTCCAATTCTTCTCTAGTTACACTACAGTTCTACATGACAATCTGTTACTTTGTTGACAGGAGATTGAGCCAGGAGTAATTACCTACTTCCGAATGCTACTCCCCTCACCTTTCCAATGTTCCTAGACTCCTCCACATATACGGAATATCTCCTTCCCCCAAGTGCAATTTCATGTGGGCCCAATTTTCTGTTTTATCTCCAGAACACCTGAACCTGTTTATCCCCCACCCCTTGCCTTAAGCAGTCCTGATACACTCTAGCAGGCTCTTGAATAGGTCTGTGGAGGTAATTAGCCAGCTGGGTGAATTAACACAGCTTCGGGCAAGCAAGAAGCAGAAGGAAAATAAAGAGGCTCAAGAGCACATGGACACTGGTGGTGCTACTGGTAAGGCAGCAGCATTGGCCAATAAGTATAGACAACCAGCAGGGGGAAAAAACTTTATTTTGAATTATAGTAGCTGTTCCTTGCTTAAGCATGGGAAGGTGGGGTGGGAACACTCATATCTTGAGAGGTTTGTTCACCCTAAATGATAACTCTGGATGTGATGTGATCATTTTTTCAGTGATCAGCTTGTAGACTTGTAATAGTCCACTATTAACCTATTGGGGGTGAGACTCCTCTTCTGGGGAATAGAGATTCTGAAGGGTGAGTGGGATCTCTTGTTACTGAGCAGCAGAAGCAGCAATATGCATTATGCCATATTATGGAACAGTAGCCAGAGGAAAATACAAGCAGGGTGGGGTTAAAACTTCAGTAAACTCCTAGGTGAGTGAAACATGCAGGATCAGGCCAGTATCAGTGGTGTCCAGCATGAGGGTTTTAAGAGGAATTGTCTGTACTGTTCTTTCTCAGTTTCTGCTTTGTTTTGCCTTTTTATTGTCTCGGAAATAACATAGGAGCTTAGAATAACCCACCCTTCTGTACACAGGGAACTTCATTTCAACATGGAGTGGGGCACATCTTCAGGACTGTTTTAAAAACATGACAACGCTTGCCATCAGTGATGGGCATTTATGCTCTTAAAAATTCCCCTGGCTCAGGCATCAGTGCTCTGTGTTGCAGTTGAAGAATCTGCGTTGTTTCTTTATTTTTCTATTTTTGTATTGTTTATTTTCTATCAGCTTCTAAGGAATTTTTTTCATGAACCCAGTAGGGACCCTCGGATACATGGGGATTGAAAAACAAGTCCAAAGAGACCTCTTTCCTTCAATCACACAGACTTTCTTTAGTGCTGTAGAGACATTCCTTACACTCTTATTGGTAACTGAAGGGGCTGTCATTTAGCTATGTGATTCCCATGAGCACTAAGGAGGGTTTCCTGGCTAAAGCCTTGGGCAGAAAATGTGGAATATTCCTGCTACCATTCTGTTCAGGAGTTTTCTCTTACTTCAGGTATTTTCCCCTTGTTGGGAGGGCAAGTGAAGGTTGGTCCTTGGAAGTGTGGACACAACAGTGCTGAGAGGTATTGGGGATCTGCCCTGTCATTGTATGAGGCTGTGCTGGCTGCTGGTTGTCTACCTTTTAAAACTTTGCTTGAAGAGATAGTTTACACTTTAATTTTAGCACAATAAATTAATAAGACTGTTGTGTCTTTGACAATCATGAGGAAAACAAAAGTAACCTACTAGAGTCCTATTATTATGTACTGTACAGAGATTGGAGAACATACATTCTAAGAAACTGACAGCTGCCCTGGGGCAAAGTATGAGGGGGCAGCTCTGTGCCCCCGAAGGGGCAGGGCCTGTAGTAGAAGGGTATGGTGCATGCATCCCTTCCTCAAGCCTTCAGAGCTACACAGAGCAGCACTTCAAAGGGGGCAGGGCTCTGGCTGCCACGAATGCTGCAGAAGCAGAGGCAGCAGCTGGGCATCCCAGTCCTCTTAGAATCACCAGGCCACAGGGCAATTGCCCCCTTTGCTCCCCTGCCCCAAACCCCAGTCAGTGGGCCTGCTAAAAAGGCAGATCAGACAGAGAGTGGGAAAGGAAATGAAGGTGTAGAGAGATGAAGTATGTTGCCTATGGCATATAACAGAGCCAGGAACAGAAGTGAGGTCTCTTGACATATGGCCTAGCTGCTAGGCCATATTGCTTTGAAGGTTACACACTGCAATATGTAATTGCAGGCAGGCAATAACATTAATTAAGTATATGCCCAAACTCTGACTGTGCGGGGTGAAGAAATGTGAAAAAAGTATAAGAAACCTTTCTGTCTACCTGAATTTTAGTACTTGAAATCCCTGAGCAGAAAGTGATAGAGATTATGATTGGGTGCATCTTTCTTCAATACCTCTGTGGACTTTCCTAGTAATCCAGGAGCCATTCTGCTGTCCTGAGCTTCACAAATTGTCTCCATTGTATGTGTACAGTGCCAGGAACCCTGTGTGCTATTCAACAATAGTAATGGCATGCAGTGCTATACTCTGGCGAGTTGAGTACAGTGAGGAAGGTCTCATGCCTCAGGCTCTTATATTTTCATTTTCAAATGTAGTATTTTGAAAAGTATTACTTACAAGTTAAAATTTGCATCTATCAGAGCTGCTCAAAAATGGGACTTGCTGCAAAGCTATCATTAAAGGGAAACAAAGCAGGAGAAGGAACAAAAGATACATTCTTAGCAAAGTTTGAAATGCAGGCACTTTCAACCATTCTTGTCACTGCAAGAAATATGTCTTCCTCCTCTTCTACCAATCTTGTCCCCTCCCAAAATAATAGGCAGGCAGGTGAAGAAATACAGGTTCCTCCCAGGAGGCCAAACTGCTGATGTTTAAACTCCACCTTATCTCTAGAAGTAGCGTTCTCCAGGGCTTCACATAAAAAATAATGATTTAGGGTTTCCTGCATGATCATTCCCTCCCTGAGATTTCCCCTAGTTCCAATTCCAAATCACGGCGACTGATTAGCTGTTTATTGCTGATATTATCAAGGAGATGATAAACAATCTTGCTATTTTTAATGCAGCCATCACCATAGTATCTTTCTCTGTGTATCTGTGTCCAGAATGTTTTGATACCATTGGCGTCACCATAGTATGTACAAAATTGCAAAATGCAAAATTAACTGTCACCTTACATGTCTGTCAATTAATCTGTGCTCCTTGCCTCAGTCACTGCTGCTTTTGTTCATGAGAAACAAAACCAGGACCTTCTTGAGCCTGCATTGTTGTGGAATACTCGTGCAAAAAGATGGGGTTTGAATGTGCTGCATCTAGTGCACATTCTGATGCTTTCTGCAAAGGAGTTGCACAGTCAAGAGACCTGGAGTGTACTACAGTCACTAGCAAGAGATTTATCTGGGGATTTGTCATCCCTACTGCTCCTCTTGGGTGAAATTCACTCCTGTGCAGTGCCTTCACAATCCCTTGGCTCGGTTCAAGCCCCACGTGAAGGGCTCAGATAGATCGGGTCTTGTCTCATTTTTCAGTAATAATTTGATCTCCCTTTGAGCTTAGTTGCCTTGGTGAGTGGCAGATGAAGAGGGCAGCCTCTAGGACAGTCAGGCCATGTAAACTATTAAGAACTTTTAAGATTAGAACCAGACTCTCTAGCATCATGCAGAATTCGTTAACATTAATTTCCCTCAGTTCAGTTTTTAAAATTAATAATTTTTAAAACCACTAATGCCAGACCTTGACCTAATAGATCAGAGTCAGATGGACTGTCAAGCAGGGAGCAATGAATAAAATGTCAGAAACAAGGCCAGGCTGCATTCTCTGCAACCCTCTCCTCTCCTTTCTAATGTAGTGAGACTAGTTTTGTGCATGTTTCAGATCCAGTTTTTTATTAGTTTCCTCTTGTATGAAAGTCTCTCTTTGTCCTGTCCTTACCTCTGGAGTACTCTGACATCTGTGACTAAAGCAGTAGTCTACTATGAACCATCCACTTATTTCCTTTCAACTTTCTCACCCAAAACCTCTTGTGATAAATCTGTGGATGGGGGGCGATGGATGGGGGCATCGGCCTTATCTTGTTATTTATTGTTACTTTAGTCTGTGCAGCAAATCTGCAGTGTCCCAGATAATGGCAGAATTAGAGAGTCCTGAAGCAAAACCCAGATCCAAACACTTGAACTGAGACATTAGAATGCAGGGAGAAAATTGGTTGATATTCATTCACATTTGAAAAGAAATTTTGATTTGACTGTGTTCACTTTCCATGAAGATTTGCATGCTCAAGCTTTAGTAATGAAAACATTTTTCATTCAAATACCCAGCTATTCACCAAAAATTAATTTTGAATGATATGTTTGCAGTTCATTCTCTGTCAGTTAGCATGTGCTGCTAATTTTAACAATATATTATGCAATTCTCAATTAGCTTTTTTGGGGGGCTGGTTGGTTTTTGTAAACCTCTCAAACAAATACCATATGGCTCACCACTGTAGCACAAGTTGCAATTCACAGTTTGAACAATCTACAGGCTTCCTTCACAGAAGACTATCCCAAAATAATTTAGTATAGCACGGTGGTTCCAAACCTGTGGTCCGTGGATCCCTTGTGGTCCGCGATGAAACTGCAGGGGATCCGTGGAAAGTTTAAAAATAAGGATAAGGCCCACTGCAGTGAGCCCACTCTTTACTTTTCTGTTCTTTTTCCTTTCTTTTACTTTTTCTTTTTTTCTCCTTTAGAGAGGTGGGTCTGTGAAATTTTAATAGATTGAAAAGGGGTCCGTACGCTCGAAAAGGTTGGGAACCACTAGTATAACAGATAGACAATAGCACTGTCTTTTTGTTGACTATTTTGTGAAGTAAAAACAAAATGTAAAATTTCTCAAATATTTAATTTTTTGCAGATGATTCACACAGATCTATCAAGCACACTGAATCTCAAGAAGGTTCATATCCAGTACCAAATTTCTCTGCTGTCATGTATCTCTGTGTCAGGTCAAACCAAAACTATGAATCTGAACAATCCCAAGCTCAGGGAAAGTCAGATATGGTTCTGGATTCAAACGTAGCAGCTCACACCTGTCTCTGAGTAGAACAGGATCCTATGCACTTGACACTTGCTATTCTTTAAGAAAAAATCAGTAACATGATGCATGGGACAGCAATGATTAATTTAAAATATGATTTGTAGAGCTAGGCAACAGCTGATATTAGTTCCTTGTACCTTAGTGGCAATGAGCAATGGAAGGAATGTTTAAAGACCTTTCAGGCAGATGGTTGAAAATAAGCCTATTAAATCATAATATTAAGTGGTTTCCAATAAAATCGCTTGACTTCTCTGAGGCATCCTCAGCGCCATACAGCCACAGCACCGGTCACTTCTTGCGCCCGCCCTCAGAGCCTTGCAGAGCAACTCTCTGGTGACAATTTAAAGGGCCCAGGTCTCCAGCCAGACCCCAGGCTCTTTGCCCCCACCCCTGTTGGCAGGCCTGCTCCTTGCCCTTTATGAGCCCATGTTGTCACTGAAGAACAAGGGCCTGCTGGTGGCCATATTGATTTTGTACACATCATCACTACTGCATTTCGCTACCCCAAAGAAGAGAGAGACTAAGAAGTCTAAAAGGCCAGGCTTAGTTATTCCTATCCATTGCTCAAAAGGGTCCAATTACAGAATTCTGTGATATAAATGGACATTCAAAACTTCCACCCAAGGAAACATTTCAGCTTAGTCTGTTCCTAATCCTGACTTCTTTTTGGAGTATGATGCAGCCTTTCAATCATCTCTTACAAAGTATCTCCAAAAAGAAACATTTTCCCTTGGTTCCAAAAAGCTTATTGTACAACTTAACTTTGCATTGCTCACATCACTCTGTTAGACACCAGTTCCTGGGAGATTGTCGTAATCAGATACTGTAGATGTATGGAACAAGATTTTCAAACCTTTTCAGCATAGCCAATTTCTGTTCCCATTAAAGTCCATAAGCGTTTTACCACAAACTTCAATTAGAGCAGAATAATATTGAGAGCCTTTAAAAATCCCACCCTTGGCATGTAAGAGGTAGATGTCACTAGTGTTAGGTTTATGATAACATGACAGGCACAGAGGCTACATCTAGGTAGCTCTGCCAGCTGTGCAGTCTCTTCAAACTAACTCCATAAGAATGTAAAATAGAATAAAAATGTACCCACTGGATGCGGGCTCTTTGCTTCAGCTGTTTTCTTTTTCTTGGCATCTATTCCTTCCACTTTGTCTCTGATTCTTCATGTTATTTAATGGCAACAAGCATGCACATTAGTTTTGAGTGTGTATTGATGACCTAAAAGCCAAGCTCTGAGGTGTAGTTCCAAAGAATCACTGCTCACTAACCTCTGTCTGATCTAAGGAAACTGTTAATCTCTGTGGCCATGCAAACTTTAGATAAAAATGCTACGTGGTGTAGGATGTAATAGACTGTTGCTTGCTCTAGATTTAAGAAGAAGCCTTTTGATCTCCAATTTTGTGTGAAATCCTGGTCCCAATGCAGTCAAAGGGAGTTTTCTCTGATGGTCCTGGCTAATTACAGACATACATTGCTAATCATCTCTGCCATGAAGAGCAGATGAACCTGTTCCTCAGTGAAGAGGTGTATGCAGATATCTGAATCATCTCAAAACATAGAGGGCAAAAGATCCCAAACTATGGAGCTGTGTCTACACTGGCACGATCTTGCGCAAAGGCGGCCGCTCTTACGCAAAAACTTGCTGCCTGTCTACACTGGCCACGTGTTCTTGCACAAGTAAACTGACGTTCTAATGTATGAAATCAGGGCTTCTTGTGTCAGAACTCTGATGCTCCCACTCAGGAATAAGCCCTTTTGTGCAACTATTCTTGTGCAAGAGGCCAGTGTAGACAGGCAACATGAATTTCTTGTGCAAGAAAGCCCTATGGTTAAAATGGCCATCAGAGCTTTCTTGCACAAGAGAGCGTCTACACTGGCAAGGATGCTCTTGCACAAAAGCACATGCCAGTGTAGACGCTCTCATGTGCAACTACTTTAACACAAGAACTCTTGCACTAAAGAGTTCTTGCGCAAGAAGCTGCCAATGTAGACATAGCCTAGCTAGACTACAAGCTTCTTTTGGAAAAAGCTTTTCCGAAAGAGATCTTCTAGAAAAGCTTATTTAGAAAGAGAGCATCCACACAGCAAAAGTGCAACGAAAAAGCAATGTGCTTTTTCAAAAGATAGCGTTTACATTAATTGGATGCTATCTCACATTTAAGTTGTGATTAGTCTTCACAGAGTGGCCACCAGGGCACCTGTGTTATTTACTGGAGAGCTCTTCTTTTAGAAGAACTCTCTCTTCTGCATCCACACACACCTTTTTCCAAAAAAGCTTTTTCAGAAAAAGGCTTCTTCCTCATAGAATGAGGCTTACCGCCATCGGGAAAACCCCTCCGTTCTTTTGACTTTCTGTCGAAAGAATTTAATGGCAGTGTGGATGCAAGTATTGTTTTTCCGGAAAAACGCTGCAGTGTAGACACACCCAGAAGAAAGAGGTGGCAGAAATAGAATCTTTTTTCAAATATACAGAATTAGGATCTGGAATTATAGTTTAGCCCACTTAAAGCTTAGATCTGAATCTGGATCTAATCCAAATTTCAGGAGGCTTCATTTGAAGGGTTTAGTTCATGGCCTTCATAACAAGTTAATTTTTTGTACCAGATTGTTGTCAACTATTGTATCTTTTTTTTCTTTCTGGGAAAACACTCATATGCATATACACACACTTTTTTGTATGTTTCTGTGTATACTTTGTTTTGGCGACTGCAAAGTATGTTCTTGTAATTGGTGTATTCTGTTAACAGGTGTCTCTTTAATTTTATTGCACATTCCCCAAAATATTTGGGGGAGGGGGTAGGTTAAGTCACTATGATGTTAAATAAAATCTGAGTTCTTTTGTTGTTGTTCCTAGATAAATTGTTTTGAATTTATCCCTATAATTGTCAGTTTCAGAAAGCCTTTGATTGTGTCAGACCAGCAACTTTTTTATATTTGCTTTCTTTATGGCGCTTTAATTTTTTTATACTGTTTTCTGTACATGTCGTAATTATATATTCTGATTGTCATGTATGCAAAACTCAATTTGTATATGTTATTGTTTCTTCCCGTCCCCCTCTTTTCTTTGCATTTTCCCAACATCTGCATTGTGGATTGATGGCAAGAGCAGGCAGTGGCTGGCACTTTTCCTCTATGTTGTGAGAGAAAGAAAGAAATTGCTTTCCATATAGTCGGCTTGAAATGCAGCATTGAAAAGGTATCCTCACATTTTCTATCCTGAAACCAGAGGTGAAAACCACAAGCAAACAGTAATCTTGGTGCCAAGCCACCTGTTGATTCACAACCAAAAAAGCCCTTGGCAATACATTCCTGACTGTATCCAGTTGGAACGCTTGAATGGCTGACATCTGTATTCCTACAATATCTGTCTGTACCTACACATCAGGTACACAGACTAATTTAGTAGCCTTTTGCCTGAAAAAACCTGAGTTCAAATTTAGGTTAAGGCAGAAGGGAATAGAGTTTTCTGGTCTGAGATTAGTTCTTTGATTAGTCTGCTGTATGTCTGCATCACATCTCCACTGCATGCATGCAAGTTGGCATGATTGTCAGTCATGCCCCTATAAAAGCCCTTTTCTGAAATAGCATGGCAGGTGGGAGGAAAAATAGACCTATGTGGTAAATACAGGACTAAAGTAACAAAGGGAGCTACAGGGCAGGACTGAGGGGCATTGGCAGAGCTGTGTGGGGAGCCCAGGACTGGAATAGCAGGGAAGCTGCAGGGTGGGACTGAGGCTCATTGGCAGGGCTGTGAGAGGCGCCTAGGGCTGGAATAGCCAGGGGGCTGTAGGGCAGGAGTGAGGTGCACGGCCATAGCTGAGTGATGAAATCTTTCACAGCGTTAGTTTGTACAATGCCCAATTTCAACTAGTACTGTCAGTGCTTCAGTTTCCGGTGCACTAGAAGTCAACATATCAATTCAAAATTAAATTAAAACAAAATCCTATCCTCCGACCATCATGCCACACTTAGTAATTGGGTTTGTGCATGTACATAATGTAGATGATTACAGTACATTTAAATTGCTTTAAAGCTCTGAGCTAAAACAAAAAAAATAAAAAATGACATTCTAAGTTTAGCGATTGCTAACTCAGCCTTTTTTGTGCTTTTACCTTTTACTATCTATGTACCTATATGTGGGTTCCCTCAAAGAGCAATAATGCTAGAAATTCTAGGTAACTTGCTACACAGAAGCAAATTCTCTCCTTGATTACATACTCTAAAGCCCTGCTGAGGTTTATGGGAGGATGGGAGCAAGGGCATAATTTGGCTCATAATATCTATATTTATCTGTATTGCTTTGTAAAAATGAGTATTCCTTGTGGGTCTGAAGCATTGACCAGTATTGTGCTTCCATACTATATATATTGTTGGTAGAATATCTAATTTGTTGTGAAACAGTGTGACAATGAGCAGTGAAGCTGCAAAGTGATTGGGCTACCCTGGTCTCGCCAAACTGAAAAATGCAGTTAAAATGGCTTCTGTCCTCCAAAACCTCCATAAGGCTGAGGCAAGATGCTCAAATGCCTTGTAAGATGCACAGTTGTTTTATAAAGTTTACTATCACAAATATTTTGTGACAGAGGGACTTCAGAGCCCGCACTCTAACATGTTTTTGAACAGCAATAAAGATGGGCTATAACACAAACTTCAGATCCAAACTTCACAAAAAGTTCATAGATGGGTGGAAGGATTAGATCTGGAAGGCATGATAAGGCCCACTGAAGTTCAGGGTTATCCAAAACTAAGGTTTTGATGGGCCCGTGTCTAAAATCAAACTTTTAAACTCTTAAGTGCCTGGTCAGGTTTTAGCTGCACAACTTTTATTAATGTCAGGAAGCGGGATGTTTCAGCTAATCAATCCCCAAACAACTCTGATAATTTTTATCTTGAGCACCTTTGTTTCAAAACCTTTGCCCTGCAGTTCAGACAAACCATACGCCAAATGTTAAACTTCTGTGGGTGTGTCATGTGGCAGCTGCTGACTGTGCTTGCTGTGTTAACAGGAGTAAAAAACAGAACATGTTTGTTACTAAAATAAGCTAGTGTGATGTGAGATATATAATGGGACTACTCAGTCACATTTTAACTCCATTGACATCTGTGGATAGACAAAATTCAGTGGAATTACACCATGGACTAATTTTTAAAAATGTTTGGCTTGGGATTTTTTTTATTCCATGTTGTATGATAAATGCAACATGTCCTTGATTTTTTGCTGATGTCACTTCCACAAAATTAATGCCTAGTGTATTTGTGAATTGCATTTCTGGAATTCTTTCATTCCATTTATAATCTAATCCACTTGAAAGACTGTGTTGCTTGTAAAATTTGAAATTTCAAAATTGCTGTGTACCTTCCTGACAACCAATATAATTTATGTCATATTGATGAGCCTGAGATATTTCTCAATGTTTGCCTCATGGGAAGAAGACAAGGGGGAGGAACTTTTGACTGATCTTGTGGATGCTGCTGTTATCTGAAACCTCTTATTTGCTGGAGTTCTTAGAAGTTTTTGATTTGTTTTTCCTCTGTCTCTGACCTAATTAATTTTATGGGACCTCCCCATGGACATAATTTATATGACAAATGAATTATATTAGCAGTTGCTGTCGTGGTATGAAGCCCCTCATTTATGGTAAATTTAATGTGCTTCTGTGTTCTTTTCCTCTATAAACTGTGATCTATCAGTGTTCATCTTTCTTTATTTTTCAGATAATTTTGATTGCAAAATGACTTTATAGCCAGTATAAAAATCTTTAAATTTATAAATGCAATGAGAGAGATATTACTGTAGTAAAGAATTGGCTGGCACAGAAAAGCCTCTGAAATTGCACTAATTCTACATTTTTGGTTGGTTTCTTATGGCTGATCTAGTTGAAATATAATTTTGTAGAAAGAGAATAAAATTGTATCTCTGTTCCCAGCCTACTTGCCAGTTTTTAGCTTGGTGCAATGTGAAAGGATGATTATTAACCTCCAGAAGAGAGTTTATAAAGGAAATGCTGACATAACCTTAACTAAGCTAGTGCCAACATGAGCTGCAATCATTTCATTTGCCCCATTCAAAACTGTCCCACTTACAGGGCTCGTATTAGTGGTATTGTTTAACTCTTTCAAGACAGTGAATATTCATAGCCTTTTCCAGACAGCAGTTGTGTGATAATGGGTTTTGAGCCAAAATTTTCTCTTGTCCCTGTGCATTTTCACTGCCTTTGATGAGGTTACACGTCTGAAAGTGAGAATAACATTTTAACCTGTCTCCCGAAGCCCCCTCTGATATCCAAAGGATAAACGGGAGCCAGATCTGCTTCTGCTCCTATTAAAGTCAATAGGAGTTTTGCCTTTGATATCAATGAGATCAGGAGGGGAGCAATTGTTGTGCACTGTAGGACCAAAATGCATGTTTTATGTGGGAGTTTAAGGGCGGAGGGATTTACAAAACATGTAAATGTTTTCATGATTTTTAAAAATACAATGAAAACCGTTTTTCTTTGGATTTAAATATTCCCCTGTAGCACTGCTGCATGGTGCTTGTGCATGAGAGCTGCAAAGAGAATCCCGCTAGTCTAGTTCATCTCTCCAAGGTGAATGAAAAGCAGAAAATAAACAGCTTATACAGGAAAAAGCAAATTAGGTCTGTAACACACCTTCACTTTGAAATAGCCACAGTAGTATTTGTAACAAAGTAGGGAAAATTAATTCCTAAATGAAAAGAAGGCTCATGGTAAAAGTGTTGCACAGCGCTACAAATGCAAAGATATGTAGAAAGAAAAAAGCAAAGTTAGTCCTGGTTCTGATTCAGCAAATCAGCTGAGCACATGCTTGAACATATGTGTAAGTGGTGTGCCCTGGGGCCTCTGTGCTGCTCAGAAAGCAGGCCTCATTCAGTGATCATAGTCTGTAACATGCCTTCTCAGAAGAAATCCTGGAAAATGCCATGGCAGTCATATACTAGTTAAATTGTTTTCAAAACATGATCTGGAGCAGTGGTCCCCAACCATTTGAAGCTGCTGGGTGCCAGGGGCATGGCCGTTTGCCTGCCGGGCGCCAGAGGGTGGGGACACTCATGCACCCGGGGGCAGGGCTGCGCATACGCCACACCCCCATGTGCTATGTGCCTCAGATCAGCAACCCTATGAGCTGCATGGCCATGGGGAGGAGGCCGCCCATTCGCAGCAAGCGTGGGGCCAGTGTCCTCCAGAGCCGCGCGCCCAAAGCCGGCACTCCCCCCATAGCTGCGTGCCCAGGGGTGGGGAGGCCAATTTGCCGCGCTCCCAGGGCCATCGCCCCCACAGCTGCATGCCCGGGGGCCGGGGCGGCCAATTCACCACGCTCCCGGGGCCAGCGCCCCCATAGCCGTGCGCCCAGGGCTGGCGCCCCCCACAGCCGCATGCCGGGAGCGGGGCCAGCCTCTGAGCACTTGGCGGGCGCAAAAAAATGCCCCTGTGGGCGCCATGGCACCCGCGGACACCGTGTTGGGGACCACTGCTCTGGAGTATGATAACCATTGGCAGCTTGTGCATGGAGTAAAACTGAAAGGACAGGATGTTGTCTACTTGCTTCCATTTCTGTGTGGATATGGGTGGTTAATTTTTTATTGATTTTCATAAAAAACTAGACCAAGGGTGGAGAACCTTTTTTGAGTCAAGGGCCACTGACTCTCAGAAAAATCACTTGAGGGCCACACACAAAAACCCCTCACTGTTTGGCACCCAACCAAGAAAGAGAAAGATACTCCTTACATTCCCGTGGCACACCAGAACCGAGAAGGGGCAGGCTAGTATATTTTGTGTGTTCCAGCCCTGTGGTTGGGGAGCAGTGTGGACTGGAACAACAGCACAGGCTCCCTGATGTGGGGGAGGCCCAGATCCAAGCAAGCCGTGGGGGCCAGATCCAAGCAAGCCAGGGGCTGCAGCCAGCCCCCGGGCCTGAAGTTCCTTACTCCTGAAATAGACAATGAAAAGTACCAACCACTAAATAGCTACTATTGTAGATATTATTCTCTTTTTGTCCATATTTTGTTTGTAGAGCCTCCTAAGAAATCTTAAAATAAAAAAAAATTCACTAGCAGCTTTATGGCGTCTAATACGGTGCTAGAAAGGATGGACAGCTTAGTGATTGGAACACCTGATATCTGGCCACTAAGTGCCTCAGTCTTTGAGGAGAAGGAGGGAGACCCAGGCCCTCCTCCTTTTCCAAGTTCCAGCCAGTGCCCTGTGTGTGGCAACAATGGGATGATCCACCCAGCAGAAAGTCTATCTTCTGCCCTGCTCCACTTCCTATCTCTGTTCTTCAGTTTGCGGCACGGCTTCTGTACTCCAAACACTTTGGAGTGGCTCAGCTTGAGTGATTCCCCCTTGTGGACTTTTTGTGGCAACTAGCCCCAGCCTGGTGTCCCTCTTGGTGGGAGCATATGTAATAAATTGCAGGATCTTAACTCCATAACTGTAATTCAGTCACACACAGTTCACTTGCTGTCTCTTCAGTAGTTGCCCTCAGTCAGGAATTCAGTGTTTCTCCCTGGTGGCTGTCCCAGTTGTTGGGCTCCTAGCAATGTTCCCCTGATGTAGAGGGACAGAGCTCTCTCCTGCCTCTTTGCCAGTCATCCCTGAAGTGAGCCTGGCTCTCTTGTTTTCTTCTACTTCCAGGTCTGGCATTGGCTGTAGGGATTGCAGGGCAGGGCTAACTAGATCTGGAGGCTTTCTCTAACCTGTTTTGTGCTAGTTAGTGTGAGGTTTCTCAGCCTCATCACATGGCCCTTTTAAATGTGGTAAAGTCAGATTTAAGGTTATCAGGCATCCAGTTTTCAAGTTGAATTCTTGGTTGAAAAGGGATCCTGGTGGCTCCAGTCAGCACTGATGACCTGGTTGTTAATGGTCCAGTTGGTGGTGCAGCAGGGCTAAGGCAGACTCCCTTCCTGCCCTGGTTCCGTGTTGGTCCTGGACCAGCCAGCATATCCCTGCGGCCTTATGCCTAGGTTTGCCAGATGCTTTCACCAAAAATCCCGAACATGGCAAAAAAAAAAGAAAAAAAGGTTGCTGCGCCTTTAAGAATCCTTGAGCTCCTTGCTTTCCCCTGCCCATGCCAGATGCAGTACAGGAACATCGTCCGTCCGAGAGAAACAGAAAATACCAGACATTTTACATGTTTGGTATTTTCTGGGGGGGGGGTTTACTGGACGGGGCCAGAAAAAACAGACTGTCCAGGCAAAAAACGGACACATGGTAACCCTACTTATGCCCGGGGACAAAGCGGGAAGCTCTGCATACTGCTCCCGCCCCCAGCACTGTCTCTGCAGCTTCCATTGGCTGGGACCACAGCTCATGGAACTGGGAGGATGGTGCCTGTGAGTGTGGGCAGTGTGTGCCATACAGAGCCACCTGACTGTGTGGCTACCTAACTTTCTCCCAGAACATGTACCCCAAGCCCTTACCCCAGTCTGAAGACTGTCCCAGAGTCTGAACCCTAACCTGCTTCTCCAACCCTGAGCCCTCTTCCAGAGCCATACCTCCTCCTGCCCTCTAACCCCTTATCCCGGAGCCCATTCCTGTACTCCAAACCCCTTTTTCCTGGCCCCACTCCAGAGCTCACATTTCCAGCCAGTCTGCACCTTCTCTCACACCTCAATCTCCTGCCTCAGCTCTGAGCCCTTTCCTGTACCCCAACCTGATCATCCACAGCACCACACTGGAACCCACACCTGCAGCCTGATCTCTCATGCACTCCAGCCCCTTGTCCCATCCCAGATTCCCCTTCTGCACTCTGAGCCCCTCATTTCTGATCCCACCCCAGAGTCCACACCCCAGCCTAGCAAAAATTAATGATGGTGGGGGAGAGTAAGTGACAGACAGACAGGGGCTCGACTAACAGAGGACGGGGCCTTGGAGAATGAGCGGAGCAAGGGTGTTCAGTTTTGTTCAATTAGAAAGTTGGCAGCCCTCGACTGATTGCTCCCTGATCACACTTTTTCTAATGGTGCTTAACAGTCACATTACATTTTTTTAAAAAAGCTTCCTTATTAAGTCTCTTTCTTTTGTTCTTTCTTTCATTTTTTCTTTTTGTCATTTAGAAAGCAAGATAACAGTATTTTTAGGCTCTAAATAAATATCTGTTTCTATTTTGAGGTGGTGGGTAGTAATTTTCTTTTTTCAAGATTGAATTCCAGAACCTTTTGTTCTCTACCTGCTCCCCTCAATCATCCTTAGCTACATTTTAAAACTGGTACAACATCTTGAGGTTTGTGGCAGAACTATAATACAGTTTCCGAGTTACCACAATTTCTTTCCCTTATTGGGTAAAGTCCACAGTTCAAGATACTCTGCTAGCATTAGAAGGCCTATGGAAAGGCAGAGGACATACCAGCAGCTTTCTAGCTTGACCTAACGTCTATCTATATTGTTTCTCAGTTCACTAAGGGGAATGAGAAGAACAGATTTTATTGAGCTTGCACTAGAAGAATGAAGTCATGATTTTGAGGAACAGCTGCCCATCTGTCCCTAGAGTCACTTCTGAGTACAGTTTGTACTTCCTTTGGAGCGGCGGAGAGGAGGAGATGGAACAATTTCAAAAAAAAAAAATGAGTCAGTGGGACAAAATCATCTATTGGGTTAAAATCAATTGGCTGCAATGAAGTTACACCAGAGATGACTGTGTCCCAGTAATTTCAGGGTGTAGAGTTGTACACTGGATGGGCTCTGACACTGTTGGTCTTATGTAGACAGTGCTGCTGTTTCTTGAAATCTCTTGACTATGTCTGGTCCCAGAATTTGGAAATGCAGTATTGTAACATTCCCTCGAGAATAGGGTTACTACTGACCACCTATCCTGAGATAAACTGGGACAGTGTTGGCAGTCAGGGCAACCTCCAAACCCATAAGCAGTGTTAGAGATTACTTTAGAGAGTTGTGAAACATAAATAGTTTTGATGTGTGTGACACCTTGGAGTGATGTTTGAAGCTTTTTTCTCCCCCGTCTGCCAGGCAAGAAAATAGTAGCTGGTGTTTCTCTTAGTTAAAACATACAGGTAATCAAAATACACAGAAGTGTGTTTGCTTCAACTACATGGTTCAGAAACTTTGGGCTGTATTGTAAATATGACACTGTGGTGTCATTCACCTACCAACTGTCAGATTGTATGTCAAATTGGGCAGGTAAGTTTACAAGTACACTTTATTACTGTTTGAATAGATGGCAATTAAGAGCATGCATTTTACTGCGCCTAAATGACAGAGCAAAGATAACTAGGCAATCTTGGCTCATGGTCATCTAATGAAGCAGGTAAAGACTGTTAGAGAGGGAAGTAACAGAGAGGTAGCCATGTTAGTCTGATTGTGGTAAAACAAAAAAAAGCAGTCATATAGCACTTTCAAGACTAACAAGATGGTTTATTAGGTGATGAGCTTTCGTGGGGCAGACCCACTTCTTCAGATCATATTCTGGAAGTGAATTGGTATGACCTTTATATAACAAAAGGGATACAATGAATGAGTAAACAAATTATACAGTAACGAATCAGCTACAGAAGGTGGGGGCAAGGGAACGAGGAAGAGAAAAGGAAGGAGGAAATTGCTTATTGTCACAGATTGTCAGCTAATAGGTAGCAAAGGGCCAAAAAGTCAAGACTTTGGAATTCCACTCTTGGCTCAGGAAGGGGTATAGCTTACCTGGGAGAGCTGGGGACTGGAAGTCAGCACTGGAGCTGTGTGAATCTCAGCATTTTCACACTAGAGAGAATTGTGCAAAACTTTTTCACTTTCTGTCCTCACGTCCTGAGGTTTGCTTTGAGTTTCAGGTTCAAATGGCCTAAAAGTTCAAAGTAGGGATGTTAAAAATTTTGTATTAGGGCAACCGTGTAACTGCTGAAAATCTCAGCCATTACACAGTTACTCAAGCTGCAGGCTCTGCAGTGTAAAGCCTATTCTGTATAAGCTTTATACTGCAGAGCCCACAGCGAAGCCTCCCAAGGAGCGAGGCTGCCAGCCCCTGCCAGCCTGACTCCTGGGGAGGAGGTTTCACAGCTGCAGCGAAGCCTCCTCCTTGGGAGCGGAGCCAGCAGTGATGCCTCCTTATCTGCCCAGCTCCCCGGGAGCAGGCTTCGCTGAGTGTAAACGACAGTTGCTTATTGGTTAAATGGTTAGTTCTTTACACTCAAACATCCCTAGTTCAAAGTATCTCAGTTGAAACCATCAAAATGTTCCTTTTTTTTCAGGTTGAAGCCACTCAATTTCACATTGTTTTGATGCAAATCTGTAACTTTTTGTCATATTCATTTGATATTGGTCCCAGATTTGCTTGTAAGGTCTGGGATCCTCTATAAACCTGATCTGAGAGATTCACATTGATAATGAATTCCAGAACCAGACAAGTTTGGCCAGCCTTTGAGTTTTGAAACAAAAAATTGGTCCAATTCTGATCCAAATTCCACCTGAAACCTTGGGAAAGCACAGATCAAAACCACTCAGCTGAGCCTTTTACTGCAGTGGCCCCAAATGCTGGGAAAGTCAAATTCAGCTCCAACTCTCTGCAGCTCTGGCCCATTTGGACATGGCACTTCCCTGCCCCCTGACTCCTGTTCTGTGCTCTGCCTCTTAGTATGTCCTTGAGCCTTGGCCTGGTGCACCTCAGTTTCACCATCTGGCAAAGGAGGATAATGCTTACAAGTAGCTCATCATGTAATGGTGAGGCTTAATTAATGAATGTTTGCATAAAGCCTTGAGATCCTTGGATGAAATTCTATAAGGGCATAGAATTATTATTGTTGTTATTAACTGTGTGCTTAAACCTAGACAATGTATTTGCACATGTAAGTAATTATGATGCACTTCAAGGCATTCTGTTTGTAATGCTTTGTAATGCTTTGCTCTTCATTTCCTACAAATCAAATTACTGAGGGTTAGATTTGATTTCCACATCATTTTGAAAATATTTTCTTTTTCTTTTTTTAATTTCCTTTGTATTAATTTTTTTTCAAAGTTCAAGACACAGCCAACTGTGACTAAATGCATAAAACCAAACAACCACCCCCCAAAGTATAGTAAAATCAAAGTCAGTATAAGATGATATGCATTCAAACAATGTAAATAATACCTAACAAACGTAGTTGTAATAATATACCTGATCCATGTGTGATCCGCTAATAAATACTTATTTAGAGTTCAAATAACTTATTATTTTTCTTAGAGAGGGAAGGAGAAACAAATCCCAAATTCAAATGATATCCTGCAGTCTAAATAAATATGTAATAGCTGCCAAATCTTATAGAAATCCCAGTGATCTTATATTTTCGTAGTATCTGTTGCAATAGTAAGAATGAAGAACGAAGGGCAGCTTTTACTACTCATACAGGGTCCAATCCCATAGCTTTTCCATAAGTAGACTTGAGCAGTCAGATTGAAGGTAGCATGTGTTAGACCTAAAGGCACAGGCTTAGGTTGTTTTTAATGCTTTTTTCATAGCACAAAGCATTTCAGTGGTGTAGGTTTGACAAGCACATTATAATTAATATCTGTGGCCAGTTTAAAAAGATTGCTACTAAAAGAAAAATTGTTACTAGAAGGTAATTAATATTTTCATCACAGCATCAGTAAAAATGGGTTTTTGTCTTCTTCTCATTTCCTTTCTGATTACAGAGGCAATTATTATGTGTGTAAAGGAATAAGATCATCTTCCCTGTCCATCACTCTGGCTACATCACCTTCTTTTTCAATTCCCCTGCTTCTTCCCTAATTCAGTTCAATTCATTTCCATTCCAGAAGGAGTCATTGACATGACAAGCTCTACAGGTGCTGCCAAAGTAAAAGAAAAAAGTCAGTCAGTGAGACACCTAGCCCATATATCTGTGAAGGATAGGTATGACCCAGGGTAACATGCTGTGCTTGGGGTTTGATTCCTTGTTTCCACTTTATCATTAATGCTCTTTCCTGATTTGAGAGTATGATGCCATCTTGGCTGTCTCTTTCCTGTCTCTTAGACGTGGGCACTGTTTTGCCTCATTCCTTTCTGAGGAGAGTTTACCTTTTATGATTCCTGATAATTAGAGGAAATATCTTTCTCACATTTTCTCCCATTAGGGACTTTGGAAAAGAAACAATCCCATTGTCTCCATCTCTCCTTTGTCTCAGTTGCTGAACAGTCCCTCCTCTCTGATTTCAGACTATGTTTTGTTCCCCTCAGTTTTCACTTCCAAATTGTGGTCACTGATTTGGTAAGTGTCTGCTCTGGTTTTGCATATTTCACCCTGTTGAAGAATCCGCTAATGTGTCTGTGAGGCAAGGCTGAGATCTGCCTACCTAGGCTCTAGTCCGCTATCTTTCGATGCCTACACCCGTTAACCTCACCCTCTTGTCAAGGAATCTTAACTCAGGGAGAGCAGGATTAAAAAATCCTGAGTGACCAGAAGAGCTAGCGAATGGGAACAGCAAATGGGAGTTTTGCGAGAGAGTGTGAGAACCAGATATGCCTAGCAAGCATGTGCTAAACTTAAGCCAATAAGCACCCATTCCACCCCCTGCAAAACAAAACAAAACAAACATTCTTTTAATAGTAAAAAAAAAAAAAAAAAAAAAAAGTACAGACTGAAATCCTGCAGCAGATCCTATACAGTTTATTGCACTCAATGCAGCACGTAAGTTTGCCTGCCTGGTGGGCAGGTGACGTGGGCACTTCAGTACAAGCAAATCATGGCCCTCAGAGACCAAGTACAGGCTCTTGGGTCCAGAATGGCTGAACTGAAGGAACAAGGAAGAAAGGTGCATAGAGGAGACTTTCAGGGACATAGCTAAGGGGATCCACCCCTCAGTCTGACAGCTTCTGTGCTGCTGAGGAGGAAGAAAGTGTCAGGGAAGGAGAACATTGAGCCGGAGTGAAGTGAAACAATCCCATAGTTGGGATCATCCTTCCAGATGAGGTTATGGTATCCTCTTGCCTTGAGGGTATCCCTCATGGGTCAGGGATCCAAGGTATTTGGAAGAGAGAGATAATAGTAAGGTGGCATTCAATTATTAGAAATAGAGGTACAGTAGATTTATGATAATCCAGCACCTTTGGGACCTAGGTGGTGCTGGATTATTGGATATACCAGAGTATCAGGAGGTACTGCATACTCCCAACCCAATCCCTCTCCTCCCCTCCCCCAATCTTATGCTTGGGTCCCCAGAGCCACTGGTACAACCCCGTGTCTCCCCCCATGCATTGGGGCACTTGCGCTGAGCAGCCGACTTTTTAATCAGCTGGCTGGGACGCCATGAGTAACCCAGTCCCCCTCGTCCTCCCCTTCCCCGGAGCCAAACACCTTTCCTCCCTGCTGTAACTAAGTCACCCCTCCTCCCCACCCCCAACCTTATGCTTGGGTCCGGAGCAGCCGCACGTCTCCTGCCAGGCGCTGGGGCACGTGCGCTGAGCGGCCGGCTTTTCAATCAGCTGGCCAGGATGTGGTGAGTAACCCAATCCCCCTCCTCTTTTCCAGAGCCAAACACCTCCCCTCCCTGCTATCACCCACGTGATAGTGGCTGACCTGAGCGGTTCTGGGTTCCGTCAGGAGCGCTTGCCATTTTGATGCCGGACAATTGGGTGCCGGACTATTGGAGTTTTACTGTAGTTGGGTTTCTGATGACAGGGAGACTGCATGGTAAATTTGCTGCTGGGTGCAAAGGTTGGGTTCCTCTTAAGACATGTTGATAGATTTATGTGTAGGGCTGGGGAGGAGTAGGTGGTCATGAGACATATAGGCACCAATTATAGAGGAATGAAATGATTGAGACCAAATTTAGGCTACTTATATGAGATTAAAATCCAGGACCTCCAGCACCATTCTCTGAAATGCTTCCAGTTCTTTGCACAGGGCCAATGAAGATAAGTAGAATCACAGGGTCTTAATGTGTAGATGAGACAATGGTATTTGGATGAGGGATTTAGGTTTCTTAGGTGCTGGGGGAACCTTTTGGGAAAGGAGGAGCATATTCTAAAAGAAGGATGGGCTCCATCTAAACCAAAATGGAACTTGATTGGTATGTAAAATTAAAAAGTTGTAGAAGAGTTTTTAAAGTAAGAACTATAGGAAAGCTGACAGGTCTTTCTGAACCTGGTGCTGTAATATACATATCATCTAAGGGATGATTTATTAAAGGGATGCTTTCATATCCTAATAAACCGGAGAAAATAGAAGATAAAGAACAAGCAGGAACTGAGAAACAGTCAAACATAAGAGTCCAATTCAGTTACATCACATGAAGGTGGACAGTTAAATATTAACAAATTGTGTATGTGCTTGTATACAAATGCTAGAAGTCTAAATACTAAGATAGGTGAGTTTGAGTGCTTGGTAATAAATGAAGATATTGGCTACAATATGCATCACAGAAACTTGATAGAATAATGGTCATCTGTGGGATATCGTCATATTAGGGCAGTGGTGGGAAACCTATGTCCCATCAGGGTTCTGTGTGTGACTCATGAAACATTTTGTTCACTGTTAGCAGGTTTGCCAGATTCCACTAGTTTCCAGCCATATAGTTTTTTCTCCAACAGTATTACTAAATTGGCACGCACGTAAAGCAAGAACATGTAAGTGAGGTTCATGTTGATTGCACACAACATGGACTGGGAGAGACATATGCTCCTTCTGCATCCAATCAAAACACAGCTATATTTCAATTGGCATACCTTGAAAATTCTAAGTATGCAAATGCAGTTAACTAAACTACCCTATCATAAAATCATAGGGTTGGCAGAGACCTGAGGAAGTCATCAAGTCCAACCCCTGCCCAAAGCAGGACCAACCCAAACTAAATCATCTTAGCCAGGACCTTGTCAAGCTTGGATTAAAAACCTCTAGGGATGGAGATTCCACCATCTTCCTAGATAGCCCATTCCTGTGCTTTACCACCCTCCTAATAAAATATTTTTTTCTACTATCCAACCTAGTTCTCCGCACTGCAACAAGGAGAGCATTGCTCTTCTTTCTGCCATCTGTCACCACTGAGAACAGCCTCTCCCCATCCTCTTTGGAACCCTCTTTCAGGTAGTTAAAGGCTACTATCCTATCCTCCCTCACTCTCTCTTCTGTACACTAAATAAGCCCAAATCCCTCAACGTCTCCTCATAAGTCATGTGCCCCAGCCCCCTAATCTTTTCTGTTGCCCTCCACTGGACTTTCTCCAATACATCTGCATCCTTTCTGAAATGGGGGGCTTTGAATTGGATGCAATATTCCATATGCGGCCTCACCACTGCCGAATAAAAGGGAATAATCACTTCCTTAGGTCTGCTGGCAATGTTCCTGCTAATGCACGCCAATATGCCATTAGCCTTCTGGGCTACAAGAGCACACTGTTGACTCATAGGCAGCTTCTCATCCATTGTAATCCCCAACGGCATGTCTACACTGCGGGCTAAAGTCGAGTTAAGATACACAATTTCCAGCTACATTAATTGTGTAACTGAAGACAAAGTTCCTTAACTTGGCTTTTGGCGCTGTCTACACATCAGGAGGTTGGAGGAGGAACATTCTTCCTTCTATTTTCCCTTACTCCTCATGAAATGAGGTTTACAGAAGTTGGAGTAAGAAGCCTGTTATTTTGAAATAATTTTGAAATAACAAGCTTGCTGTGTAGAGGCGCACTCTATTATTTCAAAATAACGTAAGTTATTTTTGAAATAAGCATGCAGTGTAGACATAGCCCAAGTCTTTTTCTGCTGAATTTCTGCTTAGCTAGTCAGTTCTCAGCCTGTAACAGTGCTTGGGATTCTTATGTCCCAAGTGCAGGATTCTGCACTTGTAATTGTTGACCCTCATCAGATTTCTTTTGGCCTAGTCCTCCCTTTTGTCTAGCTCACTCTGGACCCTATCCCTGTCCTCCAATGTATCTACCTCTCCCCCTAGCTTAGTGATAGAAATGTAGCCGTGTTAGTCTGGGGTAGTTGAAGCAAAATGCAGGACGATGTAGCACTTTAAAGACTAACAAGATGGTTTATTAGATGATGAGCTTTCGTGGGCCAGACCCACTTCCTCAGATCAAATAGTGGAAGAAAGTAGTCACAACCATATATACCAAAGGATACAATTAAAAAAATGAACAAATATGAAAAGGACAAATCACATTGCAGAACAGAAGGGGGATGTGGGGGGGGGGGGATGGGAAGGGGGAGGAAGGAAGGTAAGTGTCTGTGAATTGCTGATATTAAAGGTAGGGAGAGTGGGATGTTTGTGAGTTAATGGTATTACAGGTGATAATTGGGGAAACTGTCTTGGTAATGGGTGAGAAAGTTCAAAGTCTTGTTAAGTCCTTGTTGGCGAGTGTCGAATTTTAACATGAATGACAGTTGAGAGGATTCCCTTTCAAGTGCAGATGTAAAAGGTCTTTGTAGCAGAATGCAGGTGGCTAAGAAAGGACACTCTCTAAATGACTTAGCCACTTGTTAAAATATCAGCAATTCACAGACACTTACCTTCCTTCCTCCCCCTTCCCAACCCCCCCCCCCCCCCCCCCCCCGCATCCTCCTTCTGTTCTGCAATGTGATTTGTCCTTTTCATATTTGTTCATTTTTTTAATTGTATCCTTTGGTATATATGGTTGTGACTACTTTCTTCCACTATTTGATCTGAGGAAGTGGGTCTGGCCCACGAAAGCTCATCATCTAATAAACCATCTTGTTAGTCTTTAAAGTGCTACATCGTCCTGCATTTTGCTGCCCTAGCTTAGTGTCATCTGTGAACTTGATGAAGGTGCAATCCATACCCTCATCCTGGTCATTAATAAAGATGTTGGAAAAAAACGGCCCCAGAACTTATCCTTGAGGCACTCCGCTTGATCCCAACTTCGAAGCAGATATTGAGCCATTGATCACTACCTATTGAGCCCAGTGCTCCTAGCCAGCTTTCTATCCACCTGACAGTCCATTTATCCATTCCACACTACTTTAACTTGCTGGCAAAAATACTGTGAGAGACCTTGGGTGACAGGGTGTTTGCTCCGCACTGGCCCTTGAAGGGCAAAACCTGACCTGAGTGAAGGCTGAGAGTGAAGCCTTAGCTGGGCAGCTCTTGCTAATGAGGGCCCAGCTGGGGGATATATAAAGGGAGCGGAGGGAGGGGGCTGACTGCTGCTCTGGAGAGAGAGCAGTAGGGACCTGACTGCCAGGGAAGCAGGAGGCTTCCTGGGGGCAGAGCAGGGCTGGGGAAGGAAGGCAGGGCTGGGGAACCTCTGGCCAAGCAAGCTCCCAGGCTGCAGGGCCTGAAGCTAGTAGGGCTGTAGAGAGGCAACCATGGTAGGCAGCAGGTCCACACCCGTTTGCCAGTGATGAGTGGCCATTACAGACTGCAGTTTGCCCGGAGGCAGGGGCTAGATGAAGACTGGCAGTGGGTCACTGAGGCAAGGTGGGTATAGGGGAACTGGGTGTTCCCTGGGAGGAAAACAGGGTGCTCTGGGGAAGGGAGGACCCTGGAGTGCAAGCAGGATAAACACCAACCCCCAGAAAGGGGGCTCAGACCCTGGAGTGGGCACCTCTGGAGGACAGTGTCCTGAAGAGGATGCCATGGTCAAAGAGGAACACGGGGAGACACCAGCTAGAGGGAGGCATCCAGCCAGCCAAATAAGCTAATTCCCAGGACTGCTGGCTGGAAGCACTATGGTGGTGAGTCTGCCCTGTGACACCGTGTCAAAAGCTTTGCTCAAGTCAAGGTATATCACGTTCACCAACTTCCCCGTGTCCATAGAGCAAGAGACATCCTGGGGATACCATTTTGGTTACAACAATCTCATGGCCCACTGAGATGCAGAGTCAGCCATGTGACTCACTCACTAGATTTCATTGCCTATTGCTTTATGAGGGTACAAAATATACAGGAATGACAAGCAGATTGTGAAAGAAAGCATAGAAAGAAATATAGTAAAAATCTTAAATTGATCAAATTGTACAAGTTGTACCTCCAAAAACCAATATTGTCTGGTCTGGCAACATCTGTCATTTGGCATGACCTCGGATGCTCCTGGACCAGAGAGCCGGGAGCCTAAGGGCAAGTGGGCCAGCCAGTACCAGGCCAATAGGGTCAGCAGCCCAGCTGGGGGCAGACATAGACTGGAACTAGAGCCCCATGGCAAAATCTAGCAGCCTGCGGCAGTGCGGGGGCCAGAGTCACCTGGTAGCACTGGGCTGAAGCCCCACGGGAGTCCCTGGGAGTTCAGGGTAGTGGCTGGAGCTCTGCAGCAGTGTGGGACTGGAGTCTTCTAGCAACTTCCTGGACCATGGGGTTGGGGTATTGTGGCAGCTCCCGGGTGCATGGGACTGGAGTTGAGCCCCATGGCAGTGCAGGGCCCGAGCCCTGCAGCAGCCCCCTGGAGCTCACAGCCAGTGCCAGAGCCCCTTAGCTGCCCCTGGATGTCCGGGGCTGGAGCCTCTGCTTCCCAGGAAGCCAGTAGCAGCGGGTCGAGCAGCCCAGCCGGATTGGGTGTGTGGGGCAAGGCAGGGTGCCTGCTGAGGCAGCCTGCCAGCAGCAATTTAGGGTCTTGGGAGCCAGTGGCTGGAGACCTCTCCTGGTCCAGCAAATTCTTTCATTCTGGACCAGTCAGGTCCTGATGATGCCGGACCAGGGAGGTCTAACCTGTACCTTCGAATCTCTGTGAAAATAAATACCATGCTTTAATAATAAGAGTGTAGTAGTAGTAATGTGGTGCCAGTCACCTACCCAGGATGGTGATAGTGAAATGCTTAAGGGGATTCCTGAATAGTTATAACCCCATTATTATTGGGGGTTTTTTTTAGCCTGTGTTCACTGAGTATATGTCACCTTGGGACAGGATTCAGATGCAACATTTCTAGACATCATTAATGACTGCTTCTTGGAGCAACTAGTTCTTGGATCTGGTCCAAAAGGTGAATATAGCTGAACTGCTCCGTAATAGCAATCATAATGTAATTAAATTTCACATCCTGGTATGGGGAAACATACCAAAGAAATCCACCACAGCAGTATTTATCTTCAAAAAGGGTAACTACACAAAAATGAGGAAGCTAGTTAGAAATTAAAAGTAACAGTCACAAGAGTGAAATGCCTGCAGTCTGCTGGAAGCTATTTAAAAACACCATAATAGAGGCTCATAGTACATAGGTATCCCATATAAAAAAAATAAGAGGACCCCAAAAAAATCCACCATGGCCAAACAATAGAGTAAAAGGGGGGGGGGGGGGAGAGGAATATTCCTTTAAAAATGGGAGTCAAATCCTACGTAGGAAAATAGGAGCATGAACTCTAGCAAGTCAAATGTAAAAGTGTCATCAGACAGATCAAAAACGAATTGAAGAACAAATACCAAAAGACACAAACACTAACAGCAACTATTTTTAATTACATCAGAAGTAGGAATCTTGCCAAACAATCAGTGGGGCCACTGGATGATGGAATTACTAAAGGAATACTCAGTGAAGGCTAGGCCAATGCAGAGACAGTAAATTAATTCTTTGTTTCTGCCTTCGCTGCAGAGGCGGTGAGGGAGAGTCCCATCCAAAGCTTTTCTTTTAAAGTGACAGATTAGAGGCACTCTCGCAGATTGGGATGTCAGTAAATGAAGATTTGGAATACATAGGTAAATTAAATCATAAGTTACTAGAACCAGAGAGTTTTCATCCAAGTGTTCTGAAGGAACTAGAATATATTGCAGAGCTACAAACTGTGATATGTTAAGCTACTGCTTCAGTTGGCCTTTGGGCCAGATGACTGGAGGGTAGCAAATTCAATGCAGGTTTTTTTAAAAGTCTCCAGTGGTGATCCTGACAATTACAGACAAGTAAGTCTAACTTCAATACTAAGCATATTGATTGAAACTATAGTAAAGAACAGAATTATCAAACACACATATTAACACAATGTGTTGGGGAAGAATACATGGCATTTGTGAAGGGAAATCCACCTCACTTCTCTATTAGAATTCTTTCAGGAGGTCAACAGACATTTGGACAATGGTGATCCAGCAGATATAGTGTACTTAGACTTTAAGAAGGCCTTTCATAGAATCATAGAATCATAGGACTGGAAGGGACCTCAAGAGGTCATCGAGTCCAGCCCCCTGCCCTCAAGGCAGGATCAAGCTCCGTCTACACCATCCCTGACAGATGTCTATCTAACCTGTTCTTAAATATCTCCAGAGAGGGAGATTCCACCACCTCCCTTGGCAATTTATTCCAATATTTGACCACCCTGACAGTTAGGAATTTTTTCCTAATGTCCAATCTAAACCTCCCCTGCTGCACTTTAAGCCCATTACTCCTTGTCCTGTCCTCAGAAACAAGGGCTCTCACCAAAGGCTTTCAAGCAAAGTGAGCAGTCGTGGGATAAGAGGGAAGGTCCTTTTAAGCTCCTTTCTGGTTAAAAGATAGGAAACAAAGAGTAGGAATAAGTGGTTAGTTTTCATATTGAAGAGAGGTAGATAGTTGGGCCTTCTAAGAATCTGAACTCTGTGCTGTTCAGCATATTCATAAATGATCTGGGAAAGCAGATATGCCTACACCTTGAAAGCAGGTAAACAGTGAAGTGGCAGTTTGCAGATAATACCAAATTACTCAGGATACTAAAGTCCAAAGCTGGCTGACAAGTGTTACAAAAAGATTTCACAACCAAATGGCAAATAAAATGCATTGTTGATAAGTGCAAAGTAATGCACATTGGAAAACATAATTCCAAATAGACACACAAACTGAGATCTAAATTAGCTGCTGAAGAAAGAGATCTTGGAGTCATTTTGGATAGTTCTCTGAAAACATCCTCTCGATGTGCAGCAGCCATCAAAAAAGTTAACAGAATATTAGGAACCATTAGGAAAGAGATAGATAATAAACCAAAAAAGATCATAATGCCACTATATAAATCAATGATATGCCTACATCTTGAATACTGAATGCAGTTCTGGTTGCCTCATCTCAAAAAGGATATATTAAAACTGGAAAGGGTACAGAAAAGGGCAACTAAAATGATTAAGAGTATGGAATAGCTTCCAGATGAGGAGAGATTATACTGTGATTGTTCATCTTAGAGATGATTAAGGAGGGATATGATGAAGGTCTATAAAATCATGTCTATTCACCTCCTTACCAGAGAAATGTTATTTACCCCTTCACATAACACAGAAACCAGGATCAGCCAGAGAAATTAATAGCAGGTTTAAAACAAACCTACGGAAATACTGCGTCACACAACGCATAGTCAGCCTGCAGAAGTCATCGCCAGGGGATGTTGTGAAGGCCAAAAATATAGTTGAATTCAATAAATAATTAAATTCATAGAGGAAAGTGTCATCAATGGCTATTAGCCAAGATGTTCATTGATGCAATGCTCTGGATATCCCCAAGTCTCTGCTTGTCAGAAACTGGGACTGTAATGATAGGGATTGGATCACTTGATAATTACCCTGATCTGTTCATTTCCTTTGAAGCATGAAGACCACCATTGTCTGAGGGCAAGACACTGGGTTAGATGGACCCAGGGTGGCCATTTTTATATTCCGGGTCTGTGTAGGGATCTTGGGAAGTCTAGAATGTTATTGTGTCTCAAGGCTCTTGAAACCTCTGTGCTCTTCACAACTCCACCCCTCCCCTTCTGGCTGGTTTTGTCTCTTCCTGTGCTGTTGTCTTGCTTCTTCCAGCAATGCCGACTGGGTCTGCTGACAGAGAGGGCAAAAGGGGGCAATTGCCCTGGAGCCTAGCAATGCTAAAGGGCCTGCAGTAGTAGCACCCAGAGCTCTGGGCCCTTTAAATCACCACCAGAGTGCTGTGCAGCACACTCTGGGCAGCTCTGAGGACTGGGATGGGGGCACACTGTAGTCCAGGTGGCAATGAATGCTAGCTGTCCTGACCCTTCCAGGAACAAGGAGCCGGCTCCACGCATGCACCTGGCTGGCTAGGCTGTTGGCTCCCTTATGCCTACCCATTTGTCAGCTGCTTACACAAACCTCTCTCTGCCTTCTCCCATGCTGCCCCTTACACATAGAACACTCTCCCTGAACTGACTGCAAACACAGATCCTGCTCTTCCTTCAGATCTTTCCTTAAAACGTACTTCTTTTGTGACAATTATTAAAAAACCTGCCAATTACTAATAACTGGATTTGTTGATAAATGGGGATAGTTGGCACTTACTGTATTGATATGTAAGAATAAAAAAGAGGGGAAATCGCAAATGTGTGTATGTGATTTGTTGTGTCCTTTGCCTCGCTAGTCATCACATGTAAGTTGTCTTTTTAAAGCAGAAACACAGGGACCATCCTTTCATATGTGTTTGTACAGTATGTAACTCAATAGGGACCTGATCCTCTAGGCACTGGTGTAATTATATATATATAAAATAGTGCCATTGCACAATATGTAACACAATAGGGACCTGATTCTCTAGTACCATTCAGCTGCATGCCTCACCTGTCCTAGTTCGGATGGTATCTACTTCACAATATGGTGCCGGTACCCAATGACCGAACACTAGCTTGTGGGGAAAGCATCTTACTAGCCCTAACAGCCACTGAAATACATGCTTTTCATTATTATTTCTATTTTTTAGAATTTATTATCCTATATACTGTAGCTATTGATGTTCTCATCTCCATATAAATGCCTAATCCTATTTTTAATCCTACTAAATTCTTGTTTTATGTAATATGTTATGGCAGTGAGATCCATAGTTTCCAAGTAATAATTGTTGTTTGTTTAAATAACATCACGGGGACAAGGTGCTCTCCAGATAATGAAGCAATATTAGGTCCTTGCTCCAAGGAGCATATAATCTAATATAGGATGTGAGAGAGGGAGCAGTAGGATATGAGAGCAGAGGTGAAGGTGGGGGTAGAGCCATGCAGAGTCTTGAAAGTCAAGAATATAAAAGAACATACCTTTATTGAGCACATCTCAGATTAAAATGATCTGAAAGAGTTGCATAAAACAAAGAGCTAGATAAGATCCTGCCATGAAATGGCAGGGAGAGGGGCTGTTTCCAAAGAGACTTGGTGATCAGAACTTGTTTTATTAAGTGATGGGAGTGTTGTCCAGGACACTGGGTTTAGCTCTTTCTGTTCTGAAAGGGACCATGACAGTCCAGGGCCCTGGACACACATTGCTGCATCCTCATGCAGATGTTGCTACACTTGCTCTATGTTTTTAGGGTTTTCTTTACAGTTATGTGGGCTAGAAACATATGTTGCTTTACAAGGAAAGCTAAGATTCTGTTGTTGATGAATGACATGACTACAGGAGGTAGGATCTTAGGCATAGATCTATAGAGCCTATGTCCTAATGGCCTTGCCAGAAGGCATCTTGCGTTAACTTCTTATCTAACCGATGGTTCTTCTGGCACTTCAGTGCATCCTGGAATCACTCTGTAGTGTCGGTACTGGTTCTTAGCCCATAATCAGGCATGATATTTGGACCTATATTGTGGTGGCCCACAGTGTTTTGATCTGAACTGCAATGACGCCTTCAGTTACTCTTCCCAGCTCAAGATAGTAATTTACTTGTCTCTGTTGGATACTTCATGCCTTGTCTTGTTTTCTGATGCCTCCCAGCTTGTCCATATTTTAGTTGTTTAAATATCTTGGGCTTTAACCTGGTTGGATCTTTCTTGTTCCATTCATTTAATCAGGATGGATACGGTGTTTCTGATGGGACTTTGTGTGGTTTGCATTGAGCATCTGTTTTTAGGATTCTTGTTGGGTAGCAATTATCCTTATGGGAGTTATTTAAAAAATTAGTATTCATATTCAATCAGTATACCTAATATTGCAGTATGGTAGCATGGGCCAATCAAAGGTTCTTTTAGTTTGTGAGAGAGCAGTTCTGCAACTCTTACTTGCACTAGCAGTCCCCAGTGAAATCTCAGAGGAGTAGCTGTGTTAGTCTGTAACTTTAAAGAAATAACCTATCATCCTGCAGCACCATAGAGACTAACAAAAATACATAGATAGTATCATAAGCTTTTGTGGGTAAAACCCACTTCTTCAGATGAGGAGAGTGGCAAATGATTCAGCTCATATAAACAGGGACACATTTCTTCCGTATTGCAGGATGGAGACCTGGAACTATAAGACCTCCTGTGCAACATATCTCACATAGACCTCTCCCGAGTTGGACAGGAGAAAGTGCTCATGAATAATAGTACCCAGTCTGCAGTGTGATCTGAGGCATTCTCAGTGAAAATTTCACTTCATTCTCTCACTGGCACAGGAAGTGCCATTTTTATACATGACCACAAAGTTTTATTCCAGTGCATGGTAGACCGAGAAGTACACTATAGTAAAATGTCTTTCACTGGCAGTGCAAGAAGTGCTACCGTCATGCATACACAATGTCTCGAGCAGCCACCACGCTGGGAAAGTACAATCACACAGGACCTGATGCAGTCCCTGTACAATGTGGAACATATGCCCACACATTATAGCCCATCTGTGCGAGCCTCACACTGGGAAATATATAAATGTGCGTGTTTGCATACACCCACACAGTACCCCCTGAATACAGTCATAACACATTGGGGAAGTACACATACACACAATATGTGGTACAGCCATCAAAATGGGAACACACACACACACACACACACACACACACACACCCCATTGTTGGCATAGCCACCACTGTTTACAAAAATATACATATGATGACACATCACACATCAGGGAGAAAGGCAGACTACACCCCATCCAGCCATTACACCTTGAAAATAAATATAAAATGCCAAGTCAGTATGAACACACAGCTCATAACAGCCTAAGAGAATAGATCACACCACAGCCAGGTACATCTGTTCTCAGTACTAACCATTATCATTAGCTTAAAACACTTAAAATCATTGAGCTTCCTCAGGTCTAGGGACAGATTATTCTAAGAAAAATCTGCTAAATAGATTTAGCAATGCAGTGAGTGGGGACCTCGACTACATTAAAGTGATACATTTTGTATCTCAAAGGCTGTAGGCTGTTTTCAGAGGAACAGTCTGAATGAAGAATGACAGTAACGCTGTATAGTAATTTCTTTATCTCTGTTTAAATATGGAGGTGAAACCCTTGGATGAATGATGACGGCACCAAGCTAGAAAGCAACTTGTTAGTAAAAAAAATCTTATTTGCCTTGCACCATGGGCCACTGAATAACACGTACCCACTCCTGAAACTGGTCTGTGAGATGTAAAGACCTCAGTGAGGCTGGACTTTGAGTTACCAAGTTCAGCTAAAGAATCAGAAAATACAGCCTGTACTTCAGAGAGCTCTTGGCTTTATAAGAAAAAGAAATTGCAAATGTCTCCTCATCTCGTTATCTTCCTGTCTTGGTCTGTGGTGTTATCTCAGAACTGTGACATTTAGGTTACAAGCACCAATGGAGCCATTTACTCTAGGGCTATGTCTAGACTGGCCACAAATTCCGGAAAAGGGATGCAAATCAGGTAAGTCAGCATAGGGAAGTCCGCGGGGGATTTAAATATCCCCCGTGGATTTAAATAAACATGTCCGCCGCTTTTTTTCCGGCTTGGGGAAAAGCCGGAAAAAAAGCGTCTAGACTGGCGCGATCCTCTGGAATAAAGCCCTTTTCCGGAAGATCTCTTATTCCTACTTTCAAGGATAAAGAGATCCTCCGGAAAAGGGCTTTATTCCAGAGGATCGCGCCAGTCTAGACGCTTTTTTTCCGGCTTTTCCCCAAGCCGGAAAAAAAGCGGCGGACATGTTTATTTAAATCCGCGGGGGATATTTAAATCCCCCGCGGACTTCCCTATGCTGACTTACCTGATTTGCATCCCTTTTCCGGAATTTGTGGCCAGTCTAGACGTAGCCTAGCTCTGTGATGAAGGACCCTAAGAAAGTGTCTAGAAGAGGGGTGATGTTTTGGCTTACCTGCTTCAGTTATTTCTGGTGTCGTGTGTTTCTGCTGTGCAAGAGATATTCCACGCAGGTTTTGTAAAGGCATGTATGTCAGATCTCTGGGCAGTGGGAGAGGGTCTGTTCAGTTGATTTGTGGAGAGAGGAATAGAGGAAGTGAGGAAATGAGGACCCAGTGATTCCTATAGAAACGCATTTATTCAATAGCATCTTACATTTTTTAATGAAACTGAAGTATTGCAAGAGCAGGTCCAATTATTCATACATTGGTTCAGAATAGACCTAAGGAAGATGACAGAGGTTTAAATTGTTTCCCATTGGTCACAACAAGGCAACAAAAACATGGCTGCATCTTGCAACCAGCAGGACCTAATGACTAACTGAGCTAGGGATCTGTAACAGGGCACAGCACAGAAAGTTCAATGAAGCATGTCTACAGGAACACTTCAGTGACTAGCCTCGGCATCACCTTTCCACAGCCCTGTAAGGGTTTCTGAGGTGAGTAGTTCTGACCCCATAAGTATGAGATTTTTATGGCATCTTCCCCATTGTTGGGCAGGTTTGCTGTGCCGGTTTGGTGTGAGCTGAGGCTTCTGCCTCAACACTCTGGTGTGTGCAAAGTGAGTTTCAGTGAAGATCTGCAGTTATTTGAGCTACTGTTTCTGAACATTAAAGGCCAGATCACAATCTCCAATCGACAAATCCAAAGGAGGGGACTGGTGAGAAGACCTGTTGTGGAGTTTTCCGGGAGCCGTCCCATCTGATGGGAGGAGCTTGAAACATGGGTTTTGGAGGCTCTTCAGGAGGAAGACCACTTTCACATGGAGACAAGAGCCATCCTACACAGGCTAGGATGAGTATAGGCAAACAATACAGGAATGCAGGGGCAAGATTAGAAAGGCGAAGGCACAAAACGAGCTCAAACTAGCCACAGGCATAAAGGGAAACAAGAAGACATTCTATAAATATATTAGAAGCAAGAGGAAGACCAAGGACAGGGTAGGCCCATTGCTCAGTGAGGAGGGAGAAACAGTAACAGGAAACTTGGAAATGGCAGAGATGCTTAATGACTTCTTTGTTTCAGTCTTCACCAAGAAGTCTGATGAAGGAATGCCTAACATAGTGAATGCTAGTGGGGAGGAGGTAGGTTTAGAAGATAAAATAAAAAAAGAACAAGTTAAAAATCACTTAGAAAAGTTAGATGTCTGCAGTCACCAGGGCTTGATGAAATGCAGGAGCTGATAGAGGAGGTATCTGAGCCTTTATCTATCATCTTTGAAAAATCATGACAGGAGAGATTCCAGAAGACTGGAAAAGGGCAAATATAGTGCCCATCTATAAAAAGGGAAATAAGAACAACCCAGGAAACTACAGACCAATCAGTTTAACTTCTGTGCCAGGAAAGATAATGGAGCAAGTAATTAAGGAAATCATCTGCAAACACTTGGAAGATAATAAGGTGATAGGGAATAGCCAGCATGGATTTGTAAAGAACAAAATATGTCAAACCAATCTGATAGCTTTTTTTGATAGGGTAACGAGCCTTGTGGATAGGGGAGAGGCAGTGGATGTGGCATACCTAAACTTTAGTGAGGCATTTGATACTGTCTCACATGATATTCTTATCAATAAACTAGGCAAATACAACTTAGATGGGGTTACTATAAGGTGGGTGCATAACTGGCTGGATAGCCGATCTCAGAGAGTAGTTATTAACGGTTCACAATCCTGCTGAAAAGCTATAACAAGTGTGGTTCCTCAGGGGTCTGTTTTGGGACTGGTTCTGTTCGATAGCTTTATCAATGATTTAGATATCAGCATAGAGAGTATGCTTCTTAAGTTTTCAGATGATACCAAGCTGGGAGGGGTTGCAACTGCTTTGGAGAACAGGGTCATAATTCAGAATGATCTGGACAAATTGGAGAAATGGTCTGAGGTAAACAGGATGAAGTTTAATACGGACAAATGCAGTGTGCTCCACTTAGGAAGGAACAATCAGTTTCACACATACAGAATGGGAAGCGACTGTCTAGAAAGGGATCTAGGGGTTGTAGTGGACCACAAGCTAAATATGAGTCAGCAGTGTGACGCTGTTGCAAAAAAAGAAAACATGATTCTAGGATGCATTAACAGGTGTGTTGTGAGCAAGACACAAGAAGTCATTCTTCCGCTCTACTCTGCACTGATTAGGCCTCAGTTGGAGTATTGTGTCCAGTTCTGGGCACCATATTTCAAGAAAGATGTGGAGAAATTGGAGAGGGTCCAGAGAAGAGCAACAAGAATGATTAAAGGTCTAGAGAACATGACCTATGAAAGAAGACTGAAAGAATTGGGCTGATTTAGCTTTGTGACGTAGTGGGGGTACCTGGCTGGTTTCTATGCTGCTGGCTCTGGGGTAACCCCCACTGGCTGTCGTGGGGACCACGACCCAGCAAAACAGGATGAGTCACTATGCAAACCAGTGGCCAGACACCCCCCATGGAGAGGAACAAAGGAAGGTGGATGCTGCCTTGGCTGGGGGGCAGGGCTGGAAGTGAGGGAGTTGGTTGCTGGCTGTCGGAGGGCATGGAGGAGAGCCTAGGGGAAGGGGCTGGAGTTTAGGGGCCCAGTCTCCCCCATCTCAAGGGGGCCTGAGGCATCCTAGCCCAGTTCCTGTAACCAGATTACATCTGTGCTGCGCTGTGCTGGAGGAGCAATAAACCACCCTCAATTCCACTGGCTGGTGCAGTCTGTTTGTGCCATTTCGGGGTGCAGGAGACGGGGAACCCCCAACGTGCCGTCACACTGGTGTCAGGGGTGGGATGCACTGCACCCCGTGGATGAAGCTCCCAGCGGCAAGCGACAAGGCGCAGTAGAAGCAAGAGCCCTGGAGCCAGGCGTGCTGGAGACAGAGCGAAGCGGTTCCTGGGAATCGTGGGGCGCTGCAGCACTAGACTGGTGAGTCTGCACCAAGGGGACCAGCGGGCAGATGGCCTACGCCCGACTCTTGAAGGCAGAGCTGGTGGGGCTGTGCAGAGAGAGGGGCTTGCCTGTGCAGAAAGCAACCAAGGCCCAGCTGATTGCCCAGCTGGAAGATAATGACCAGCCACAGGGCCAGGATCTTGTCCCCAGGGGAAGCAGCCAGACCCCCCCTGAGAGTGTGTCAGGCTCAGAGAGGGGGAGGAGCGCTGGAACCCAACGGAGAGATGAGACAGCGTCTCCCGGGAGGCCTGCAAGCCGTAGCCCATCTAGGGCAGGGGACAGCCCAGCGGAGCTGCGGCGCCTGGAGATCCAGCTGCGGATCAGGGAATTGGAAGTAGAGGACCGAGAGAAGGACCGCCAGGACCGAGAGAGGGAGCGCCAAGATCGAGAGAGGCAGCGGCAGCATGAGCTGGCCATGGCAGAGCGGAGAACCGGCGGGGCCCCGGCTGCGCCAAGAGTGGATGGGCCCCAGGGTCCCAGGACTGCCAGATGCTTGGAGAGGCCCGTGGTGGCCCAATTGAAGGACATGGGTGACATAGACGGGTTCCTCAGTACCTTTGAGAGGGCCTGTGGACTGCAACGGGTTCCCCCAGCTGACTGGCTGCAGGAGCTCATCCCCGCACTGAGCCAGGAGGCGGCCGGAGTGCTCAGTCAGCTGGAGGACCTACAGCCAGGGGATTACAACCGAGTCAAGGAGGCCCTGCTGCACAAGTTCGGGCTGACCCCCGAGATGTACAGGAAGAAGTTCCGGGGGGTACAGAAAGGGCCACGGGAGACCTATGTGGACCTGGCCTCCCGCCTGGCGCAATACTGCCGCAAGTGGGTGTCTGGAGTCGGAGCCCAGACCGCAGAGGAGCTGCTCAAGCTGGTCATGATGGAGCAGTTCTATGAAGCGTGCCCACCCAAACTGAGGCTGTGGCTCAAGGACCGGAGACCAGAGAACCCCCAGGAGGCCGGGAGACTGGCGGATGAGTTCACGGAGAGCCGGTCCGGGTGTGAACGGGAGTCCCGGAGAGAGAGGGAACCGCGCAGAGACCGGATCTCGGCTGAGCGACGGAGGGAGTCAACTACGGGGCGAGACCAAGGAACAGGTCATCTGTGCCCCAGAGAACCAGCCAGGGCCGGGACAGAGACAGCCCAAAGCCTAACTTGCCATCGCTGTGGGCAAAAAGGCCACAAGAGGGCTCAGTGCACCAGGTCCCAGGACCGGGGACTTTCCAGGGTTAACTGGCTGGGGCGGGAGGAAGGGCAGGCTGCCCCAGAGGCAGGGGCTGGCAGGCAAACCTCAGCTCAGAGAGAGGGGAAGGATGCTCTGTGCACCTCCCCTGGGAGGTCTGATTCTCAGGAGGCGGATTTCTCCGTGTACCGGGTGGGGGCAGGACGGCCCCTGCGGAGCGAGTGCCTCATACCCCTGGAGGTGGATGGTAGGAAGGTGACGGGCTTCTGGGACACGGGGGCAGAGGTGACTCTGGCCCGATCCGATATAGTGGCCCCAGAGCGGATACTACCCCACGCGCAGCTGACCCTGAAGGGCATAGACGGGTCCCCGTTTAAGGTGCCTGTAGCCCGGGTGCATCTGAAATGGGGGGCGAAGGAAGGCCTCAAGGAAGTGGGGGTGCACCCGCACTTGCCCACCGAGGTGCTGATGGGGAATGACCTAGAGGAGTGGCCCCATGAATCCCAGCGGGCTCTAGTCACTACCTGGAGCCAGAGCCAGCGGGGGGCTGACAACGTGGGTCCAGGGAAGGACTCCTGGCAGCATCCTCAGGGTCCCATCCCAGTGGACACGGGGTCCAGCCAGGCTGGGACTCCGGACCTAGGCAGAGGTGGGGGACAGGTCCCGATCCCTGCCTCAGCAGCTGAATTCCAGGCTGAGGTGCAGGCAGACCCCTCCTTGCAGAGGCTGAGGGACCAGGCTGGCCTCCATGCAGCTCAGCCCCGGGGGAGAGGTGGCCAGGAGAGATTCCTGCGGGAGCGTGGGCTCCTGTTCCGTGAGTGGCTCCCCCCCAGGAAGGCGAGGGCATGGAGGGTAGAGCGGCAGCTGGTCGTCCCCCGAAAGTATCGCCTCAAGCTGCTGTATTTGGCCCACGATTCCCCCGTTGGGGGCCACCGGGGGATCCGGAGCACCCGGCTGAGGCTGCTCCAGCACTTCTATTGGCCGGGAATCTTTACAGCCGTGCAGCGGTACTGCCGGTCCTGTGACTCCTGCCAGAGGGGCGGGAAGGCCCAAGACAGTAGGAAAGCGGCTTGGGGGTCTCTACCCCAGATAGACCCTCTGGGCTTGCTGAGAGAGTTATGGGAGGGGAAGTCCTCCCTGGATGGAGCATCGGGGGTGGAAGCCGCCCTGGCTGCCCAGAGAAGGCTCACTGGGCTCATGGCCCCGGCCCGAGAGACCCTGGCCAGAGATCAAGGCCAGTGGAAGGGTGGGTGTGACCCCCGAGGACAGGCCTCTGCCAGTCGCCCTGGAGCGGGGCGGCGAGTGGACAGAGGGAAGCCAATTCATGTGGGGCCTCGCCACGGCCGGCCCGAGTCAAGGGGAGCACCCATGTCCCCAGGGCGGGTTCCCACGCAGAGGACCCGAACTTCCCTAGGTCACGAGCGGAGTGACCCTGCTCAGTTCGCTCTCGGAGGGGGGAGAACTGTGACGTAGTGGGGGTACCTGGCTGGTTTCTATGCTGCTGGCTCTGGGGTAACCCCCACTGGCTGTCGTGGGGACCACGACCCAGCAAAACAGGATGAGTCACTATGCAAACCAGTGGCCAGACACCCCCCATGGAGAGGAACAAAGGAAGGTGGATGCTGCCTTGGCTGGGGGGCAGGGCTGGAAGTGAGGGAGTTGGTTGCTGGCTGTCGGAGGGCATGGAGGAGAGCCTAGGGGAAGGGGCTGGAGTTTAGGGGCCCAGTCTCCCCCATCTCAAGGGGGCCTGAGGCATCCTAGCCCAGTTCCTGTAACCAGATTACATCTGTGCTGCGCTGTGCTGGAGGAGCAATAAACCACCCTCAATTCCACTGGCTGGTGCAGTCTGTTTGTGCCATTTCGGGGTGCAGGAGACGGGGAACCCCCAACGTGCCGTCACAAGCTTGGAAAAGAAAAGATTGAGAGGGGACATGATAGCAGTTTTCAGGTATCTAAAAGGTATCACAAGGAGGAGGGAGATGAAATTGTACTTCCTGGCCTCTGAGGATAGAACAAGAATCAATGGGCTTAAACTGCAGCAAGGGAGGTTTAGGTTGGACTGTCAGGGTGGTTAAGCACTGGAATAAATTGCCTAGGGAGGTTGTGGAATCATCATCTCTGGAGATATTTAAGAGTAGGTTAGATAAATGTCTATCAGGGATGGTCTAGACAGTACTGGGTCCTGCCATGAGGGCAGGGGACTGGACTCGATGACCTCTCAAGGTCCCTTCCAGTCCTAGTATTCTATGATTCTACTGTAGCTCCATTGGCTCTGGGAGCATAGGTCCAGGAAGAGCAGCACTGCCTTTGCCTGGTCACCCAGCCTCAGTGCTGTAAAGTTGGAGAGAATTCTGAAGGACGTATTATAACTTCCAATTGTGTTACCTCCTGATTGCATGTACACATTACAATTCTTGGGTTCTGCATGGGACAGTATTCAAGAGAGCAGTATTAGCTCCACTTCACCTTTACCTCAGCCTTTGAAGTCCACAGTGCAAAGCAACATTGGATTGCTATGAGTTACAAAGTCAGAGCAAAGTGGTGCAGAGGAGACCACCTTGTAAATCAGCTGGGGGGGATGGACACCCTCCACGAAAAACACCAGAGGGACGATCTGGGTCTTTAGTTGGTGTCATTAGTTCCCTCAGCATATGCCTATTCCAGCAACCTGAAGTCAGGGTAGGGTTATAAACTTTTTTAAACAAAAACCAGATAATAAAGTTTCCAAGAACAGATATTTTATAATCTGTGCTAAATCTCTGCTGGAAAACATGAACAGCAATAAAGCTGAGAAGACACTAAAAGAAATTCGGGGCAAAGTGCCAGACGCCCAGACGGAAGCAGAATGTGGACCAAAAAGATTGCAACAATCGGGTAATTATGGTTTATGAATTTCAGCTTTAATCTGTAGTTCAGTGAGTCCTGATTAAATATCTGTTAAACACAATTAAAGTTTGTTTTTGTATTTCACCGTCTTGATCAGAATAATTAGAGACTGCGTGTTTCATGTCAAAAGTAGCAAGAGGAATTTTAGTGAATGAACATCGTTTTTAAAAGCCATTTGTAGCACCAGCTGTTGGCATTATTTTATATTTTAGTGTTATCAGCATAAAGACGGGTCCTCTCAATGCTGAATGCTTTCCAGCAGGACCAGGATGTTAGGCTCAGTAGAGGAGAATAAGCAAAAATTTAAATGCACAATGTGGGAGCCATGCTTGACCGCAGGGCTGTTTGGAGACTGGGGCTGTTTGGAGAGTGGGATTTTATTACCACCACACATTTAAATGGGAGAGGAGGAGAAGTGGTGTAAATAGGTCATGTAGCACCCTGCATGTGCTGTTTTGTCAGATGCTTCACGTAGATTGTGAAATAAGTGATGGGAAAAACAGGGCAAAGGGTACGTATCTGATGGCCTGAATTTCAATTCCCTCATGACATCTCAGCAAAAGCTGAGAGTCCCGTGGCCTGTGTGTTGGACTGATATCCTATGAAGATAATTGTGGTTGCATGATAAATGCTCTTGGGGAAGGAAGCATTAGAGTCCACCAGTGATCTTTAGCTAAGGTGACAGGCTGAGGTGATGAGCGCATGCACAGGCTGTAAATGATAGACATGTTCATTTCCAGTACCCCAAGGAGTTCACAAATACATTTCAATTTCTCAGTTTCACCTGAGTAAGGGGTTCAAGGCAAGGCCTTCTAAGCTCTTCCAGCAAAGGGTGAGAAGTAAAAATCAGGAGAAGAAGTGAAATGGGAAGAAGACGGGATAATAGCAAGTAAAAGGTAGACTTATTTGGATACAAGTTCTGTATATGGGGTATTTTTTCAAGGAGCTGAAGTTTATCTGAGTGACACCTGCATGTAGCAGGGATGTGTAAAGAAGTCTTAGGATTTTTGAGCTCTTTGATTCTTTGACATTCTTAAACTATTTTGAATATTTGTGATGCGGTCTATGATTAGCCTTAACCTGTCCCTTCTTACCACTAGAGGTGAACCTTCTGTTACATTCATTCAGTTGTCACTGAATGTTTCTTTGAGAAGTTTTGGTCAAGATGATATGGAACAAAAGTTGGAGAATCTTAGAATTTAGAGTTGGAAAATACCTACTGGGAGTATTTGACAGCCAATGTAAGTTTCTTTCCTATAGTACATCTTTACTGTTCTGTAGAGTCTAGTTTCAGGTTTCTCATGTCATGGGTTTTCCACCATTGTCTAAGGGAAAATATCTCTTCCTTTGAGACTTTAATTGATGCCAGCCCTCAGAGAGCAGATGTGTTACTGGGTTGCCTTTAAGATGACTAGACAGAGTCTCAATTATTGTTTGGGTGCCCCGCATCATGATGTGTGCATGCCCTTACACTCCTGAACAGAGATTGTTGATGTTTGTGGATCTGCACTTGTGCCTCTAAAGTCTTTGTGCCCTGGTTCAAGAGTATAAAGGGAGGAGGCAGATTTGCTGCTACCGTAGTTCCTTCTCAACTGTCTGTTGCTTGAGATGGAGCATCACACTGTCCATTTGGTTCCTATTCAGCTTGCTACCTCTCTCACTTAATCTTTTCTTTTCTTTGGTGTGGTCTTTATTTTCAGTCATTTAGCACTGTTTGTGCTTTTGGAGGATGTTGGAGGTTGCTCTTCTTACCACCTTAATTTACTAATTCTGGGCCTTTGGGGGGTTTTTTCTACAGGTCTTGATCCATGCCCTTATGTAGAGATTGTGCCCAAGACCTGGGTTTTAACTCTGGAAGATTTGCCATAGGTCTTTCCCCTATAGTGAAGAACATTCAGGGTATCTCTGCCATCTTAAAGAGATTCACATGCCCTCCAAATGTAAGATCTGCTCAGGTTTTAAATTCAGACCTAAGAAATTGAGAGGGGACAGACTAAAATTCCTGTTAATGGAATGCCCAAGGTCCAATTCACCCCCTTGTAACCAATTGACCAGAGAGCCCTGGCAGCTGTGTCTTCTGCCATGGAAAGGAACTGGGTGCCTTTCAGAACCATCCAGAGCCCAAAAATATAAAATATCCCATTCTCCAGAATGGGGTAAGACAAGGGAAATGTAATCTCATCACTCTGTCTCAGGAGATCTCACCTGTCACACTGTTGAGGCTTCCATCACTTCTGGTATCAAGACCATGGAGCCAGCTAAGATGACTATGTCATATACTGAGAATCATCAAGTAAACAACTTGGAGCAGTACCGGCACTGTTCTCAATGGCCTCAAAATACAAGAACTCCAGATCTTATCCGGAGTCCCTGGTAACATTCAGGTTGTTGTTACTCCATGAGCTCTTTTGAATCCTAAAGAGCCTGAGTCATTGTTATTTCATGGTTATTGGGAGACACTCTCTCCACGGGTACCAAATCACCTCCTGTCGCCTGTTTAGACTGTTATCCTACTTAAGTTGTGACTTATCCTCCAGAATCAACACAGTCACCAACCCCATGCAAAGACTTTGAGGTTACACAGAGACATTTCCAGCTGATAATGAGTTGAACGTTATCTGTAGTAATGACTCCTCCTGTGTTGTCTCACCAGCCAATCAACTATTGTAACTACTGATACACCATCTGTACCAATACCACTTTCCCTTCTCCTGTATACGGGTGGTGATTCCTCATCCAATTCATGGTGTCTATATTGGGTTCCTCCTTCCAGCCTCCATCCCTTGTAGAACACCCCCAGAAAGAAATTCAGTAGGAGAAACTCTCTCACCAAATGCCTCTTATGTTGACCATTTCTTCATGGTGCAATCTTGTAAGAAGGCATATCAGGAACAATAATCTGAGCCCTCGGGTCTTCCTCCACATGAGGATTTTATAAAGAAGCCAAGAGCCAGCTGAGTAAAAAGAAATGCCACCTTCCCAAACTTCTACCTCCTTATCACATGAGGCCATCATGCCTCTCCCACCATCTTAAACTATTTCAAGGCTTTTCAAGACCAGTCAAAACATACAGCAGAGACCTTACAAATTCCAGTGGAAAAGATTCAGGGACCCCAAAATTCCCTGCTAGACATCCTCCATATATCTCCTCAGGTCAAAATAATCTTGTCTGTTAATTATTCTTTTTTGAGCCCTGCATTCACAGTGTGACAAATTCCAGCTACTATACTGCTTATATGTAAAGGGGCTGACAAGAAATGACCCAATCAACCCTTAGCACTTTTATGCTGAGACAAAATGCAGCTGAGTTTCTTGTGAGGTGAAGGTTTGTTTCCTAGGTGTGAGGACACCAAACAGTCATTCTCTAGTGAAAACGTTATGCCTCACCAACCCTGGACAGGATTTGAACCATTGATTTATTAGTGAAGGGCTCTATGGTTCATTACTAATCCCGAGGGTCATCCCACCTGTCAGCAGCTTAATATTTTAACAAGCAAGTTGTGAAGTTAGTTGGAAAATGTTAATGTGGAAAAGAAATAGCCTACCAATGGTTGCATACTGAAAATTAATTTTAAACTGACTACTTTTTTGTAACCTCTAACTTAAGTCACCAACTAAAGAGAAGAAAAACAGTGCAAGAAAGGACAAGATTTCTAAATGATCTTTTCAAGAAAACTGTAGTTACTTTAATTCCTAAATGAAGTCAAGGTTAATAGTGAAAGAGCTGAACAGAATTTAAAAATCAAAGATGCTTTTGGAAGATATCATTAAAGACAGGTCAAAAATATATGGTCTTTTTTTATAAGCTACAGGCTCTGAAAATACAGGGCCCCTAATGGAGCTAAGCAGGGAAGAATCAAAGTCAATGATCATTTGAAGGATATCTGGAGCAAATCTAGAAAGAGACGTAAAACCTTCATAACGCTGGGGTCATTTACTGAGTTTTGAAGCCCAGGACTGATCGGCTCTCGCTAGGGAAAGAGGAAATGGATATTCGTTTCAGAGCAGGAAAATTAAGGCCACAGTCACCTAACTGTGGAAGAGTATGGACAGAACATCCATGCTAAGCTTCTTTTAAAACAATACTATAAAGGATATAATTTCCTTGTTTTCCTTATAGATTGGCATTTGTGATAAGACAAAAGGCATTCACAATATGTTGGATGAGAGGGTGGTTTTTGCTTTCCATTTACAGTAAAACAAAAATAAAGGCATGAGCAGTCAGTGAGATTGCACATGTGAAAACAAGAGAAGAATTTGGACCACTGACTCTACTGTTTTCTGATTGACTTTGATCTGATTCTCAACCACAGTTGCTTAAATCCATTCAGGTGAATGAGTGAACTAGTCCAAAGCCATTACACCCATGTTTGGAACAAAGTCAGCATGGTATGTGGTTCTCCAACTTGTCTGGCTTTTATGTGAGGTGTGAACAGTGACAGTATATGCAGGTCTTTCACAATGCATGTACAAATCCCAGTGAAATAGGATCAATTTCTTCCCTTCACAGTAGCATTTCTAGGTCTTCCATAGTGCTTTATCCTATGCTTGGGCTCATTTCTTTTTCAGAGAAGCATTGACAGCAGTGATGAATGGGAGTCATTGGGAGGTGGCATGTCTAGGTGTTTAAACAGATCAGATTTCTTCTTATGGAACAGTAAACCTTAGGTCACAAGTCAATCCATCATTGACAATCTTGATCAATGCCATGCAATTTAAGTATGAGCTGGAAAGACTTAAGTGTAGTTACACACTGACATTAAGAGGGGAGTGTTTGTTACAGTCTGTACACATTGTCACAGTTCTAAGCTCTCATAAGCTTTGGATAAGTGTCATGGGCCCATGCTGAGTTGCTGTCCTTGTCAGCAGGAAAGATTGTCCATCCATCATTATTATCTACAGTTCCTCTGGTTACCTGCCAACCAGTAAACATCTCAATTGCACCACCTGCAATTAATTGCGAAGTGACTAGAAGAATCAAGATCAGTTTGACTTGTAAAATGACTGTCAATTTTACTTTCACCTTTTGGAGGCTCTTTGGAAAAGGCAAAGATTGTGACTTGGGTTGGGGCCAAACAGGTTGACACTGCCACAGCTCTCAAATGCTTAGTTCCCTGTTTGACCAAAGGCCATAGATGCAGGCAGTCACTGATTTTACCCTACACTGGCTTGCCTAGTTATGATGTCACAATGATGTCACCCTTGTGTGAATGGCAATACATTTTGACCTGCTCCAAGAAAAATTCTATATATACTATACTATACTATACTATACTATACTATACTATACTATACTATACTATACTATACTATAAATGTAAATTTTAATTTCAGTATAACAGAAAAGAGAGGTCCCATTGTCCAAGCCACAAAGTTAATATCTAGTCTAACAATGAACTATTTGTAGTCTGACAGTGGATGGAAGAAAGGGAATAAGGGGACCCCACGTCTGCTGTTAAAATTTTTCCAGCCCATGTTCTTTTTAATAGGTATCAGGTAGTTTTAAAAATGAGTGCAGTCATTTTATTTGTTGAAAGCGTTACATTTTGCTGGTTGTCTGCTGGATCAAACCTGGGCTTTGTTCACTGCCAAGTCTAGATAGCCCATTAAAATATCTCTCATAATGATTCACCTGGCAACAATATATTACAGATCCACACAAGAGACCCTTGTTTAGGAGGACAGTCAGGACTCTGGAACCAAAACTGGGAACATTATATGGAGTGATTGTGCAAGCATCGTGGAACCTGGCTGACTGGCTGGCCTCCCAAACTTAGTCTGCATGTTTTCTTTTCTTCTCTCCCCCTCCACCCCATTCACATGTGGCGAGGATGAGAGGAAACCTCACATAAGGTAATGAGTGTGAACCCTATAGCCATTGCTTGAGTTTATCCTGAATTTTGAGCATCTGTTTTAAGGAAAATGGAAACTATTTGGTGTACAGCTTAGTGAAGAGTGAGTGACAGAAGAGGTAAATCTTCGATATATAGCTATCATGGTGATGAGCACATTGTTAATGGCTGAGTAGCTTAGATATGTTGTTATTATTGGCAAAAAGGAAGAAAGAAGGTAATGTGTGCAAGGGAGAGAATAATATTCCTGCAGCTTTTCCCCCTGGGTCCTTCAGCACACACACAGAACATAGGGCAGGATCTGTTGTTTTGCATATATGTTACATGTGTTGTGAGATTTCCTCTGGGAGCTTCCTAAACTCAAAACTTAATTGCACTCTTTTGAAATACTGTTTAGTCCATAGCTAGTAGTGCTGGTAAGGCATGATATGGACAGATTTTAGGAATGGTTGGCAAAATTCTCATTCTCTTCCTTGGAAGAGCATGGGGGAGTGGAGTTCCATGCCGCTGTGCCTGCACATAAGGGCTCGTGGGAGAGTATATTGGCCACCATTCCGTATACCTGCTTCAGAAAGAGGCAGTATATGCTCCCATATACTTTCCTCAGTATGCTAGCAGGGAATCCCCAGCAGCCCATAGCCGAAATGACTAGAGGTTAGTTCTCTGAAAGCGATTAGGTTTATGCCTTGGTGTGGGAAGTGAATGAAAGGTAGGGAATAGACCACCACTGGTTACAATCTATGTTCGTATCTAATCTAATCTTGGTTTTATGCCATGCCCATCTCTGTGGTATCTGAGCTTCTATTGGCTTCTGTGAGAGCTTGGACTTGGTTTGTTAAGGAAATGTTCTTCCTAGTGATGATTTCAGTGGAATAAGGCTATTCTTATAAATGATCAGGAAATGTGTGTATGCTACTTGGCGATGAGCAGAGATCTGAATGATTGGAATTATTGTCAATCCCAAATTTGCTGAATAGTGCATTGAAACAAACTATTAAACTAGAAACAAATGTACAATTATGGTTAGCATCCAATGAGCCCACCTTAGGGCTCCATTAGTATCTGTGGAACATACTTCCATATTCAGAAGGAAGGATGGCAGTTGGCCACATTGTAGCATATTGTAGGCTGTATTTTGCCAAAAGTCGTCTTATGACCATCTCATTTTTTCAGCCCATTCTGGGGAACTGAGTATTTCAGGCCAAATTGTCCAAGTGGTTCAGGTGCCTAGAGATGCAGGTGGGTGCCTAGAGATATTTGTAAAAACATCTAAGCAGGTTAGGCACCAAACTCCCATAGAAATTATTGGGATGTAGGTATCTAATACTTAGGTACTTTTGAAATAATCATTAAGCACCTATTTGCTTCAACAGGTACTTACATACATTTGAAATCTGGCCCTGGGTTACCCTATCCACTAATGTTATAGAAACAGTCACTGGTAGAATTCTGTGTCTTCCAGTCTGGTCCCATTTACACCTGGGAACTGCACAATACTCCCAGTGTGCTGCTTTCAAATCACAGCAAAATCTTCTTTAGCAGTTCTGCTTTGAGCAGAGGGCAGTAGCGCTGGAAGAGGTTTCAAACCATTACACAGGTGCTGAAAGAGCTTTGAGCAATGAGGAATTGACCCAAAAGCCACCAAGGAAGAAGCTGAACAAGGACCAGAAGGAGAGGGGAGCAAAAGGGAAATTGGAAAATATGAAATGACAATAGACTTCCTAATGGATGGAGAAAAATATGTATAATCAGTACCGCACAGAAAGCCAGAACAACACACTTAGGGTGTGTCTATACAGAACCCTTTGCTCGAAAGAAGCTATGCAATGTGAGCTACACAAATTGTGCAGTTTAGTTTGAGTTAATTTCGAAATAGTTGATTTTGTAATTTGGCGCTGTCTACACAGCACCAAATTTCAAAATAAACCACTGTTCCGAAACATCCCTTAATCCTCATGGAACGAGGTTTACAGGGATTTCGGAATAGCGAGCCCGTTATTTTGAAAGATATTTCAAAATAATGGGTGCACTGTCAAGATGTGGAATAGCTATTTTGGGATACTGTAAGTATCCCAAAATAGCACCACAGTGTTTATGTATCCCCATTGTCCTCGTGCTTTGCTCCCTAAGGAAGGAGGAAACTGATCAGAAGGTTTGTTAGGTGTCATGTCTACACTAGAATACTGTATGGACAAATCAACTCCAACTAGCCAATAGAGAGCATGGTGTGGCTTGATAAACAAATACTCAGTAATAGACCATATTCCCCATACCCAGTCCAGTTAGAGAGAGAGAGGGCCTATTACAATAACTGTCCACTGTAGTATGTGTTTTCGCTATCATAGATTAGTGGATAAAACATTCAGTGGCACTTGGAGAGAAAAGGTGGTTCAAGCTCTCAAGCAAGTAGGAAGCACAGCTGCCGAAATATCAATTCAAAACACATCTTGAATGACCAACAGAAACAACTGGCCACCTCCTTGGGTGATATAAATCATTGTGGCTCCATTTATCTCAGTGGCGCTATGGTGATTTCTGATCCATTGTCTATAGTTGGCACTAAATGTGTGGCCTGATGTTCAAACATACCATGCATGGGAGATTCTTTTCACTAGAATTTTTAGCTTAACTTTAGGCTTCCATTTTTTAAAATCTTGGCCAAGGAGAATTTTCTCTGCAGGGCACAGCCCTCTTTCTGTTGCTTTCCAAAGTCATGAAAGTAGAATGAGAGAACCTGTATTTCGTTTGTGTTAAATCTAGGATGTTCTCACCCAAATGAAGGAAACAAAAATATAGAGTTTGTCTGGCAAAGGAACTGTGCCAAACTGCACCATTCTGTTATTTTCAGTGCTATGATGAAATTAACAAGGTGAAAGTACCTTGGTATAGAAATACAGAAACACCATAGTAAAATACTGTGGTTGCAAAAATGTCCATTTTTAAAAAATAGCACTCACTATAAGAATCTGATTCAAAGCTCACTACTTTTATTAGTCAATAAATTACCACTGACTTCAGTAGGCTTTGAATTGGGGTCCAGGGTCTAGAACCTCAAAAAGTGCTTAGATGCCTAATTGCCATTGATTTCAGTGGGAGCTAAGTTTCTGAACAGCTTTGAGCCTACGTGCCTAACTGCCTATGTCAATACTGAAAAAAGGATTTAGTTGCCCAGTCTTCATTCTCAAGCTTGAAAAGTTCTTCCCATTTCTTAAGAATTTGGTTTTGTTTTTTCCTGGACTTAGTCCATCCAGTTAGTCCAATCACAGATCCTTGAATGCTCTAAAGAAAACATTTTCCAAGGAAAAACTTGATGTTCATGTTCTGTACCATTGAAAGTTAAAGTGACCGCAAGGAAAGACATTCAAGGGGCAGAACGGCTTTTGGAACAAGTTAACAAACCACTGGCATAAGACTCTTTGAAAGTGGGATTTGAAGAGGATCCTGCTTGAACAGTGGGCTCTATTGGATTAATGTTTAAATGACTGTGGTGACACTTTGTTCACATTGGCAACCCCCTTAAAGGTATTGTGGATTATTTATCATTTGGTTCCTTTCCTTTTGCACAATGTACTGTGTTCAGCAGAACACAGAAAGAAAGGATGGCCTTGAGCTCTTTAACAGAAGCTTTTGTAGTTAAGAGTGGGATGGCACATTGATTTTAGATGCCTGATCCTCCAGTCTTTCTGTGTGCACAACTCCCCTTGACTTCAGTGAGAATAATGCATAAGTGACATCTTCAGGTCTGGGCTCTTCTTTCCACACTTACAATTTTCCCCATAGTTACCTTTCAGATTGTATTTTCTCACAAGTCTGGGATAGGTTGTTGGGTTATGGGTGAGTTTTTTGGGGTGTGTGGGAAAAGTTACTTTTGAATTGACAAATGCTTTTTCCTCTCCCTCAATTAAATATTGACTTCACAGATGCTTCTTTGTGTCATGGGTAGCCCCATGTTATAATTATAGGATAACATACTAAAGATAGGCTGAAGAGGCCAATTTCAGAAATGGATTGAGTGCAGGTTGAAATTTGGAGCTTTGGTTTATGGTAAAATCAAGGCTAGAGTTTGGGTTCAAATTTGAATTCGACTGCACTGATATTTCAAGAGCTCTTTTTTGTGAGATTTTTTACATCTCCAGTGGAAATTATGCAAGAACAGCTGTCTCTCAAGATTTCTGCTATGTTGTGCCACAACTGTCCATGAATGGCTTATTCTTGGGAGATTTTTGGCTGCATTTGGACTGGAACCAGGAACAAGGCCCATCTGGCTTTATATACAACTCAAAGCCAAAACTGTGGTTGCAGCTTTGAAACGAAAAAGTTAAATCCAATTTATAAATAATCCACCCTCTTTCCTTCCAATCCCTCAAATGCAAGGTTCGTGCTAGTGCCTGAAGATAGACAAGAATATAGACTTTTGCTTAGCTTATGGTTGGTGAAGTTTGAGTCTGAAATAAGAGTTGGTTATTTAAAAATAGCATCTTGTTTAACCTAGTGAGGGATTATGATGTTGTGATGTGCAATGCATACCAGTAAAGAGCTGTGACACCTCTTACCACGTAACCCTGAGTACTTTGCTGATGCAGCTGTTTGCCTGGGATAACCACAGTCAGGCATAAGCACACACTCTGGCTGTGTCTACACTGGGCCACTTATTCCGGAAAATCAGCCGCTTTTCTGGAATAAGCTGCGAGCTGTCTACACTGGCCCTTGAATTTCCGGAAAAGCAACGATGCTCTACTGTACAAAATCAGCTGCTATTCCGGAAAAACTATTCTGCTCCCGCTCGGGCATAAGTCCTTATTCCGGAACACTGTTCTGGAAAAGGGCCAGTGTAGACAGCCCAGTAGTCTTTTCCGGAAAAAAGCCCCGATCGCGAAAATGGTGATCGGGGCTCTTTTCCGGAAAAGCGCGTCTACATTGGCCACAGACGCTTTTCCGGAAAAAGGGCTTTTCCGGAAAAGCAGCCTGCCAATGTAGACGCTCCTTTTCCAGAAAAACTGAAAACAGAATAGTATTCCGTTTTAAGCATTTCCGGAAATTCATGCCAGTGTAGACACAGCCTCTATGTCTATGTACTGAGCAGCTAGTGACATCCTATAAGGAGAATTGATAACTTCATGTATAATATGGTTATGTTGTTAACCATTATGTTGTTAACCAACAAGTTATCTGTTTTCAAATAATAACTCACAAGGCATGTGTCTGTACTTAGCTGAAATATTTTGTCAAAGTGCAGACTAGCCAGAACCAGCTTTTCAGACAAGATTTTCTTTACCTGATCAAAACCCTCTTGACATGCATTTGACCATACTATTTTATTTGGCTTTATAAGTCTGTAATTGTATCTGCACTGTCATTGAACCATATACAAACTGTCAGCAATAGTTTACATAACCTATGAAAGACTGGATCTGCTTTTCGGACTGAGATACAGACCAATTAACAATAGTTTCGAACCTTAAAGGATCAGGTGAGACTTAACCGTCACCTACTCAACATCCCAAATAAGAAATTCTGGCTCCTCCTATTGATCTTTGATGACACAATCCCCAAATGTTTCTTGTGGTCTAATGTTGTTAAATATCATTATATCATTGACCTAGACCCTTGTGAAATCCTGTAATCCATTTAACACTCGCTTGACCTGCCTCTGAAGAGAGGCTTTTGCTTTCATTAACCCAAATGGTAACATTTTGAATTCATACAATTCCACATTAGTAATAAAAGCAGATTTTTTTCTGTGCATAATTATATAAAGGAATTTGCCAGTATCCATTCACTAATTCAACAGAGCTGAGATATTTTAGCTTTGCTCAAGCTATCCAGCATATCGTCAGTTCTAGGCATGGGTTAAACTTCTGGGGCTATGGACTGGCTGCTGAGGTCAAAGCTATTGAGCCAGGGCTGTCTAGCTCACAGACACTGTGAGGGTGGCCCCACATGACTGTAGGTTCGTTGTGGGTTTCCCAGCTGGGAACTACATTAGCAAGGCATTGTAAGACACCCAAGGTTGCACGGCAAGTGTGACACAACTCTTTACTGGTCTGGACTGTATCCTGAACTCTGTGGCACGGTTATTTGGAGTTGGCAATCATTAAGACCTGGAGATACTTCTGAATACCTTATAGAAAACATATCTTCTAAGAGTTTGGTTCTTTGTGCCTGAGGCAAAGCAGTTATAACTGCCCTGAGTTTTCCCATTTATCGTCTGTTAAATGCAGAGTTTGTTGCCTAGACAATTCTAAAGCTGAGTGCCACAACAAAGTCAGTAAATGAGAGTGACACAACGCAACTGAGAGTTACAAAGAGTTGATATCTGGATATTTGAAAGTGTAGCACTGGTACTGGTTTGGGCACAACATATTCTGGAAGGAAATCATCTTATTGTTTGGATGAAGGATTACCAGTATGTGTAATAACATATATATCTTTGATGTACTGTTGCTAACAGGCTTCAGATAAGACTGACACTGATAGAAGGGAAAAAAATTATTTTATCTTAAAAAGTAACCCTACTGCTTTTGGATGCTGCGGTCGTCTGTTGATTTTGTGCTGGAATGGATTCCTCAATAAAAGGATAATCCTTCATTTGACATTTACTCCCTTGGTTACCTTCCTGTAGTCTGTGCAGGGCACATCAGACTTTGTTTTTTGTTCGTGCCAGACTGCATTTATTCATTAGCTGTATTTATTGTAGTAATGGTTGAGACAGCACTTTCATTGTAAGCACACTATCTTCAGTGGTTTATAACTTTCTGAAACAATTACTATTTTGGCTGAAATTGTTCAAGCTTATTCTAAGCTCAGAGATGAATATTGTTTCAGAAAGTTTTTTTTAATAAAATCCATTAAGCCATTTATGAGGACACGATGTTCCAATAAACGTAGGTGTTTTTATTTTTGATGACCCACTTATTCTAATAGAATATACTGTTATTTATTATCCCAATTTTAAAATACTTTTCCTTTTTGAAAAAGAGCAAAGACTTTAATGTATTTACAGGTGTTATGTTGTGTGCACATATCATTTGCCCTCTATTACTTGTGCACAAGAATTTAGAGTTGCAAAGCCTAGTTATATTCAGCATCAGGCTCTGTGACTGAAAGATCTGTCCTTTGTAGAAGCAAGTGATAGTTCATCTAGATTGTGTGAAAATGTGATGTCACGCTCAAGATTTTGTGAACTATAATGAAAGCCGTTTTTGGAAAACAAGAGTCTTGTAAAAATATCTTAATTAAATGTTAAGATTGAGATTTTACTTGTGCAAAGCACAATCAATACAACTCCACTCCCTTGCAAGTGTGGGTTATATATCTTTCATGAGATATACATTGGGCAATGAAAGATGCTAGTTGGCAAATAATACAGCATAATGTAATTGAAAGGTATTATGCATTTTCTGTACTGATCTTCCAGAGTGACTGTATAATGAAGCTTACTTGTGTATGTTTTATAACTCAGATGAACTTCTTGATTCATATATGTAGTGTTTTGTGTCTGCTTTGATGTGAATTGTGTACATAGTGTAAATATAATTAAGTTCTATTATCCATGTACACATAAGGGGTCCAGTTCTGCCTTTGTTTACACCCATAAAATTCTGGAATAATTTTAGTGAAATTCTGTGAGAATACTTCAAATTTACATCAGTGTAACTAAGAGCGGAACATAGCCAATGTGACAGCATTAACATAGTGTGTGAACTTTGGCTCTAAATTCCTTGAGTTTTCAATAATTAAAACTTCAACTTTAAGAGTGCATTAACCTTGCTTTTTTCCATTTAATTATAGATACTTGGTTAAAAGCGCTAAAAGTTGTTAATATTTTAAGTCTCCACACTACTGTTTGTAATTGAACATTTTTGTATCATTGTTTTCTATAGTAATCAAGAGGACATTAACATGGACAGGAAATGAATCTGGAACATAAGAGATTAATATTAATCTCCTAATGTCCTGTCCTAATGTTCTCCAGAATCCTTTCTTTTATAGCACTTTATGGTACTAAAGTCGTCAGCTGTTGCATTAAAGTTTTCTCGTGTCTGAACTCTGTCCTCATATGTCTTTCTCTTTTGGTTTGCTAGACGATAATTATTGCCTCCATAGACAAAAAGCAAAAGTATCATTGTCCATGTCATAACAAGAATACTTAGAATATTATGGAGTTTGAGGCCCAACATTACATACATGAAGGATCTTTGAGGGTTACCATTTTGGAATTATCTATGGCTTTATTTCTATATGATATATCCTTAATTTCCTTGTGTTACTATCCTGGCTCAAGTGCCAAGCCTAGGTAACTGGACTTTGTATAGGTAGGTTCTGCAACAGCACTCTACATGATTAAGTATCGCTTGGGGAGGAAACTGTAAATGTTTTGTTTTGACCTAATTGAAACACTCTGTTATGATCTCTTCTTTTTTAAATAAAATTCAGTGTAGTCACTAGTCCCTTCCATGACTGCTTCATCCAGGCCATCCTTTAGTTAGATTTTGTGTTGTGTTTTTCGGCAAAAGTCAGAGAAAACTACAGAGTCACTCTATGACCAGCCTCCTTAGTAAAGAATTCCCTTTACTGTATATTAAATATAGCCCGCAGCTGTTCTGCTTGGATCCTACTGATGAAGCCCTTCTTCCCAACCTGTGGATGGGCTGAAACTACTGCAGAATCTATTCCAAGTTGAGGGCTGCAGTCGTATTCACAGGTCGTATTCACAGGGCTGCAGTCGTATCCATCCTCTGTGGTCAGTGGATCTATATAATCACAGCTGCTGTAGCCATGCTGCTACTTCTCACTTAAACTTCCTCTAACTCCTCATTCCACTGCAGATCCAGACATATGGGACAGTGCAGCTCTGTGCAGGAGAAGCTATGAGTTGTGCAGATTTTCCACACTGTCAGTCTCATATGCACAGCAAAACTGCATCAATTTCACAATCTTTAACTCAGTATGTATAGCCCGGGGGAGGGGGAGGACTGTAAATCTTTTGTTGTGATCTAATTGGAACACTCTGCCCTGGTTTCTTTTTTCTTTTCTTTTTTTTCAATTAACAGAATCTACATGTCTCTCTGAAACATTTCACTTTTTGCAAAAACTGGCACTTTCTGATGTAAAGCAATATATGTTCAGGGCCAGCCCTTAGTGTTTTCATGCCCAGGGTGAACTCTCTTTCCTCAGTAGTGGGCCAAAAAAAAATGGCCACGAGGCTGAGCAATTTGATGCCTCCAAAAGTTGATACCTAGAGCCTCTGACTTGATCGCCTGTCCCTAAGGTTGGCCATACGTATAGTCATAAGACTGGAAGGGGCCCTGAGAGGTCATCTAATCCAGTCACCTGCACACATTTCAGGACCAAGCCCAATCTAGACCATTTCTGACAGCTGTTTGTCTAAACTGCTCTTAAAAATCTCCAATGATGGAGATTATTCTCCTTAGGGAATATATTCCAGTGCTTACCCAATCTGTCAGCTAGGAAGTTTTTCCTAATGTCCAACCTAAAGTGCCCTTGATTCCATTTAAGCCTATTTCTTCTTGTCCTATCCTCAGAGGTTAAGAAGGACAAATTTTCTCCTTCTTCCTTGTAATAACCTTTTATGTACTTGAAAACAGCTATGTCTTTTCTTCTCCACTAAACAAACCCATTTTTTTCAATATTGCCTCATAGGTCATACTTTCTAGAGCCTTAATAATTTGTGTTGTGATCCCTGGACTTTCCTCTTGGTTGTTCACATCTGTCCTGAAATATGGCACCCAGAACTGGACACAGTAATCCAGTTGAGGCCCAGTCAACACAGTAAAGCAGAAGAATTACTTCATGTCTTACACTCCTACTCAGGGGCAGATATAGGGCAGGGCGAGCGGGGCAGCTGCCCCGGGCCCCGCGCTTCAAGAAGTTCCGCGCATGCGCCATGTCAAAGAGGGGGCCCCGTGAAATTGTGCTGCCCTGGGTCCCGCAAAATCGTCATCTGCCCCTGCTCCTACTAATCTGGAGGCAGCAACTTTGGTGTGGGATGGCTCAGTGGTTTGAGCATTGGCCTGCTAAACCCAGGGTTGAGAGTTCAATCCTTGTGGAGGCTGTTTAGGGATTTGGGGCAAAAAATTTGTCAGGGATGGTACTTGGTCCTGCTGTGAAGGCAGGGGACTGGACTCAATGACCTTTCAAAGTCCCTTCCAGTTCTAGGAGATAGGCAATCGCCATTAATTTAATACATCCCAGCTTGTGGTGCACGATGTCTCCTAGATCCCTGTGATACTCCTTCTTAGATAGTCATTTCCCACTTTGTGTGTGTCAAACTGAATATTCCTTCCTAAGTGGCATATTTTGCATTTGTTCTTACTGAATTTCATCGTGTTTATCTCAGACCATTTCTCCAGTTTGTCCAGATCATTATGAATTTTAATCCTGCTTGGTATTGTCTGCAAACTTTATAAATGTATTGTCTATGCCATTATCTAAATAATCAATGAAGATATTGAACAGAACCAGACCGAGAACTGATCCCTTTGGTACAATAGTCATTATGTCCTTCCAGCATGACTGTGAACTGCTGATAACTATTCTCTAGAAATGGTTTTCCAACCTGTTTTGTACCTATCTTATAGTAGGTCCTCTAGGTTGCATTTCCCTAGTTTGTTTATAAGAGTTCATGTGAGATAGTATCAGAAACTTTACTAAAGTCAAGATGTACCATGTCTGCCACTTTCCAACTAGACACAAGGCTTGTTACCCTGTCAAAGAAAGCTGTCAAGTTGTCTGTAATTTCCTGGATTGTCTTTATTCCCCTTTTTATAGATGGACATCATATTTGCCCTCTTCCAGTCTTCTGGAATCTCTCCTGTCTTCCACAACTTTTCAAAGATAATTGTTAATGGCTCAGATATCACCTCAATCACATCCTTGAGTATTTTAAGATGCTTTTCATCAGACTCTGGTGACTTGAAAACATCTATTTTGTCTAAGTAATTTTTAACTTGTTCTTTTCCTATTTTGGCTTCTGATCCTACCTCATTTTCACAGGTGTTAGTTATGTTAGGTATCCAATAACGTTCCTGGTGAAAACCAAAACAAAGAAGTCATTAAGCACCTCTTCCATTTCCACATTTTCCTTTATTGTTTTCCGCCCTCATTGAGTAACAGTCCTACCCTGTCCTTAGTCTTCCTTTTGCTTCTAATGTACTTGTAGAATGTCTTTGTATTATCCTTTATGTCTCCAGCTAGTTCTGTCTCATTTTATGGGTTGGCCTTTCTATTTTTTCCCTACATACTTGTACTGATGTTAAAGAGGGGTTATTTGATTATTTGGAGGCATATCCACTCAGCAGAGGCAGCAACGTGGGGCCGGGCAGGCGGATCCAGTACTTCTGAGGAGCCTGCTTAAAGCTGGCTCCTCACGGGCACTGGCTTCCGCTCTCCTAGGCTTACCGGTTAATCGTATAGTCAACTACACCTTGACATCCCTGTTTCTTAAAATCATGAACGCAATCATTTTGTGATCACTTTAACCCAGATGGCTTTTTACTTTCAAATTCACAACTAGTTCTTCCCTATTTGTTAAAATCAAATCTGGAACAGCTTTCCCCTAGTAGTCTTCTCTGTTTTCTGAAATAAAAAATTGTCTCCAGTACATTCCAAGAACTTGTTGGATAATGTGTGGTCTGCTGTATTATTTTTCAAACCGATGTTTTGGTAGTTGAAGTGCCCATGGCTACCAACTCCTGTGCTCTGGATGATTTTGTTAGTGGTTTAAAAAAAAGCCTCATCCACTTCTTCCTACTTAGATGGTCTGTAATAGACCCCTAGCATGACATCATCTTTTATATAACATTAGTGGGAAAAGGGGTTGTGTTAAGCACAAAAAGTAAAACTTTTAGCAAGTAAAACTGGGGGGAAAGAGGAATTGGTGCAGGAAAAAAAGTGAGGCCTGGACTTCCACTTGAAAATTATCTGGAATCCCATATGCTGTGTGTCAAGGGGTTTTGTATCACTATCAACTAGTGTTATATCAACTAGTGTTATATTGAATGGTTTGAGTCAATATTATATGGAAAAATGAAACAAACCAGATGTTAGACTGAGGGCTTGTCTACATAGAAATACCAAGGGAAATTAATCTGGACTACCTAAACCTGTGATTTAAAGTACATAAATTAATCTGCATTGAGCCTCTGTAAGGACACTTTTACTCATTGTTAAAATGGCTTCAATGTAGTTTAAGTTTATTCACTATTAAAGTGAATTAAGGTACACCAAATTAAGGTCACTTTAATTCTGAATTAAAGTGTTCATAACGGGATACTGCAGTTTAAGAAATGCAATTTAAATACATACCATTAGTTAATTTGGATCAATCTTAGCGCGTTTTCCTGTGTAAATAATTCCTACAAACTGCTAAAATTAGTATTTGGGAGAAACTCTGCTTTACAGTGTGGGAAAAAAAATCTCTGAATTGTTGATCTAAAGAAATGAAAGTTTAGTAATGTTGATTTCTACCTATGACTGGTGGAAAATATGGAGATTTATAAAGAAGACAAAATTAGCAAAGATATTTGGATGGTAGTGTGGTAGAAGACACTGAATGAGATATGAGGATCATTGTATTTTAACAAATATAATAATTTAGAATATAGGATAATTTTGATCAGCTGTAAATTATATGAATCAGAGCCATGCCCCTTGATGCCTACTCATGCTAATAAAAATTTGCTTGGTTATCTGAAATATCGACTAGCAAAATGCATGTATTGTTCCTGCATGATATTCAGATAATTGATGTTGTATTGTATTGCTCAGATGATAAGATTGTCCATTTGATTATAACAACGGATGAGCCTAGTTTAGCATAGTAGAGGAACCATGGAGGCATAGGGAATGTGCTTACTGTGGATAAGCTGTTTGTTGGAGATGTGTGAAACACAACAGCCCTTATCTTTGCCAACCCCTGCAAGTATTAATTTGTTGTTTGGTTTTATATGAGGATAGAGGGAAAGATCAACTAATAGTTAAAGTTTTAGCCTTGGACTTTGGGTTCAGTTACCTACTCTACCCTGTTCTTTCTGTGTGACTGTGCATTAGACAGAGGATAGGGTCAAAATTCAAAATCATCTGGACAAACTGCAGAAATGGTCTTAGGTAAATTGGATGAAGTTTAATGAGGACAAATACAAAGTACTCCACTTACTTACTTCCTGTCAGTTTCACACATACAGAATGGGAAGTGACTGTCTGGGAAGGAATACTTCTGAAAGGGATTTAGGGGTCAGAGGGGACCACAAATTAAACATGAGTCAACAGTGTGACACTGTTGCAATAAAAGCAAAAATGATTCTAGGATGCATTAACAAGTGTGTTGTGAGCAAAACACAAGAAGTCATTCTTCCGCTCTATTCTGTGCTAATTAGGCCTTAATTGGAGTATTGTGTCCAGTTCTGGGCACCATATTTCAAGAAAGATGTGAAATTGGAGATGGAGAAATTGGAGAAGGTCCAGAGAAGAGCAACTAAAATGAATAAAGGCCTAGAAAACATGAGGTCAGGGAAGACTGAAAGAATTGGGCTTGTTTAGTATAGAAAAGAGAAGACTGAGAGGCGATATGATAGCAGTTTTAAAGTATCTAAAAGGGTGTTACAAGGAGGAGGGAGAAAAACTGTTTTCCTTGGCCTCCAGTCATAGGACAAGAAGCAGTGGGCTTAAATTGCAGCAAGGGAGTTTAATTTGGACATTAGGAAAAACTTCCTAACTGTCAGGGAGGTTAAACACTGGAATAAATTGCCTAGGGGGGTTGTGAAATTTCTATCACTGGAGATATTTAAGAACAGGTTAGATAGACAGCTATCACGGATGATCTAGACAGTGCTTGATCCCACCGTGAGGGCAGAGGACTGGACTTGATGACCTCTTGAGGTCCCTTCTAGTTCTAGTATTCTATGATTAGTTCCCCATCTGTAAAATAGGAATAGTATCACTTCCTTATATCACAGGGTGTCATGAGGATAAATACATTTAAGATTGTGATTATGTTCAGACACTGACATCATATAAGCTGTGACGGCCATATAAAATAGAATGAATTCTAAACCTTAGGGCAAAACTCTATCAAAGCAGCCAAAGTGTTCTTGGCTATGCCAGATTTTGCATGACTTTAGTGTTGCATTTGAAATATTAAAAGAGGAAATGACGTACACAGGGTTGACAGAGAATACACATATTGTGACTTTCAATCTCATTGCTTAATGCTTCAGCTTCAGGATCATACTTCCTCCTCTTATAGTCCACAGTCTCATGCATTTTTACAGGTTAACCTTTTAAACTTTGGAACATTCTGATTCCAGAAAGCTACTGAAAGAATGCAAGTGAGCAAGGCTACTTTTGAGACCTTGCTTTCTATATCAATCCAGTTGCACTTTTTCAAAGGATTCCCAATTCTTAAAAATAGTAACAGAAGATTTGATCATGTTCACTATACACACCACCTTTATGTTAAGTTACTCTGTTTCTTGTTGAGATATTAAATGACTCTGCTCTCATGGAACTACGGAGCTGTTCTCCTTATGCAATTTTTAGATGCTAGATTGTTCTTTTGATCCTGCAGTGTTATCTCTCTTTTTTTTTAAAGCACTCTGCTTTATAGCTGACTATATCCTCTTGCCAAACGGAGAAACTGAGGAATACATAGATGAAAGTGGTTTTCCCAACATCAGTGAGTGAGTGATGCAGTTGGGCGTAGAATCCAGGAGTGAATCCTGAATCCTTGAAATCAAAGGCAAAAGTCTCAGTGACTTAAGAGGGAACCATGGGTCTCCTGACTCTCTTGCACCCCATTCACATAACTTTTAGAGTGGTGGTCCAAGAGTTGGGAGAGTGTGTTCAGATAAGCACACAAAAGGATAGAAAATAAATTTAAAGTTTTGGAATCTGCAGTTATGCAGAGAAAGTGTTTGTAAATAGAATCTGGAAATGTAGATTGAAAAAGCAACTAACAACAATTCATTGGGGGGATAGGAAAAATCAACTGCAATTTTCAAACTTCAAGCAAGATTCAAGGCCCAAATATGCATCAGTTTTCTGCATGGACTTACTGTTGATTTTGTTGGTCATTCCAGTACTGCAGTGGCTCTGGGATCAGTCCCTCAGTTTGAGTTCTGGGTAAGAGATCAGGTCTGGTTGTGTTTTTCTCTGAGCCCTCACATCTTGCTACCCAAACCTATATGGTGAACTCTGCCTCCAAAACCTGCGCTCTGGACTAATACCAGGTGGAAGCTGGCATAGTTTGGCACAGAGGCAGGATAAGGTGGATGAAATGGGGCATAAGATCTCTATCCCCTATTCTCTGTCTCAAGCACAACATGGTGGTGTTGACAGCCACATAAACTGTAAAGCAAGCTGAAGATGATGGTCAGCCCTGCCTCTTGTAATATATTAACCATTTCAGGGGGGTTGAGATCAGGTGAATCTTGCCTTTATATCCTAGCTGTAAGACCATACAGTATTTATCAGAGATGGAACAATCTGTATATTTTTGGGGCCTCCAGCAACAGCACAATGCAGCCACTGCATAAACATCTGTTTAAAGAATGGACCCGTTAGAAGGACATACTGTTGCTATAATGTGGTGATTCATTTTAATAATCTCCTACTGTACTTTCTCATACTCTTCAGAGCCTGGTGGAAAACCACATATTTCTCTGGGCAGTAAGAAGTTCTCATATCCAGTTACTTGCCCCAGACCATCACCAGCAGAAAAGAAATTAGAATTCATGACTTCTTGTACCACAGTCCTGTTCTGGAAATCATCATTAAAATAAATCTAACGGTACCGAAGGAATTGTTTGGGTTTTTTTAAACACAGGACTCTTTTTGTTGCTGTTGTTCATTGTTGTACTAAAAGGCAAACAAGTAGAGTTTGTGTCAGAGATCCGTTGTCTCAGACTGTGGCATGGCGGGAAAGCCTTTCTGCAAAAGCTTCTGCTGCCCTAGAGCTGGTACATTTTCATGACGGATTTGCAAAGCTCCCCTAACTCATGTACCATGCTTCCTTCTCAACTTTGATTTATAGAGCTGTGTGTGACTAAAGCACTTGGTGAGCATTCGCTTGCCAACAGTCATGTTTTCACAAGCATTTGCGGATTTGAGTCACAGCTTTGCCATTTCTGGCAGCAAATGCCAATTTGAGAATGGAAAAAATGGTGAGAGATCTCTCTCTTGATTAAATTGTAAATTTTTTTTCGTACGTTTGCTGAAGTTAGAAATTTGCCATTGGCCCAGCAAATGCCAGGTTTTACACATGCAAAACTAGGTGATTTTTATGCTGTCTTTGCCACAGTGAGGCTGTGTTCACACATGTCTATTGTGGAAAGGGAAGATGACATTTGAAACTCAGAGACTAAAAGCTGTGTCCTGTCAAGTGCCTCCTCTCCCACAAGGTGCTGAGTGCTCTCACATCCCACCGAAGTTGGTAGGAATTGAGCTCTCCACACTTCACAGAACCTGCTCTTTTATTTTGGATGGATTAAAACCTTGGGAGCCAAATTCAGCCACCAGGTATCCAGTCACAGAGCATTTTGTAGTTGTAAGTGAAGGCCAAATTCAGCCTCCTGGTCTTGCTTGTAATATTGGGATCACTTGGGTACTGCAACTTTAATATTCAAGTTGTTTTTTCATATTACGCAAACCACATCAGTGCTTGATCTAATATAGCACGTCTGTAGACGAACAAATTATGAATGACTTAACTGGGTAACGATTTGTCATAACATAGAGGTCTTAGTGAAGGAATCCTAATGCAGTAGACCCCTGTAAAAGGTTAGCTTAGCACCCACATATCTGTTTTAATCTTCATTTTTATGGGAATTCTGACTCAGATATAAAAACAGACTCAGGGACAGACAGAAAGACAAACAAACTCTCTCAAATATATAGTTGATTTGCAATTTTCACAAAGCTAGTCAGCTTGCAGTCCTTCTCCCCCCTAAAATATAAACCCATATTTTTTCTTCCAGGTTGATTAAAATTTAAAAGTATTATCCTAGTTAAAGGAAAACCTTTGCTAACCTGAAAGCAGCGCAGGTGCAAGTGGTATTAAATTTTCATTCACTTTTTTCTCTCTTCTCAATATTTAACTCTCTGTATTTGATTAGCATTCTGACCCTACTTCTTGCTATGTTGTATTTTTCTTGCTGTATATATTTGTTTGTCTCCTCAGATCTGCTTCTGATTTTACAGTCTCTCCTGAATCGAATGAAACTGAGTAACATTTGCACTGAATTTTGGAGTGTATGGTTAATGGTTAAGAAATCCAGTTGTATGGGATTCACCTGTCTCTGCTTCTTGATGGTTTGTATAAGTTTCAAAAAGAGTCATAGTTTTGGAGAGGTTTTATACAGCTTAAACCCACACCACTGCAGGCTCCTCCCTTGGTAGGTCTTAACAAAAATTACTGTTTTGATTCAAGTTAAACGAGTGTGGCTTTTAAAAAATAAATTAGTTAAGTTTGTTAGTTTCAGACTCTCTTTTTCAACATATGAGCCTAAAAATTGTTTTGATTTAAAAATTAAACTTGGCAAGGGATTAGTTCATATGGTAAGCATTTTTTTAAGTTTATAATATGTTTTAATCATTTTTGGTGTTTTCAAAACAAATGGTGAAATGTGTTTTTCCTTCTATATTTGGCTAGCCTCCTCTAAGAGGCCTTACTTCTTTCTTGTGTGTATATTTTTCTGTCAAAGATGCTTTTAAATAGACAGGGGCCTTGTGCTAGATCTGAACACCCACACACTCGAGAAAAATTCAGATCCAGATCTGACAAATCTGGACTTTACCTCTGAAGTCTGTCTCAGGTATTAAGCAGATGTCTCAGGCCAGGGGGCACTAGGTGATTGGGACCATGCTAGTGTGGCAGCCAATTTGAAAGGTGGCTGAAATGTAAAAGTAATTGTGGAGCTATCCTCCTATCTCTAAATAGCTTGTTTTTAAGACTAAATTTCTACTCTCCGTGCTGATGTTAACGATGCAAATTGCCCCCACATAGAGCTCACTCACTCTTTTCTTTCAGTCCTAATCATACTGTGTGTGGTCCTTATGCTCCTGCTTTGTCATTCTTGTGCAGCCTAGTTAAGTCCTTGTTTTAAAGTGATCCTCTTTGACACGTAGGGCCCCGGCAGAACAGAGGAAGGGAAAGCAGGGTTTAATTCCGTGTTCAGCTTAGAATCCCATGGTCCAGAATGTGCATGCTTTCAAAAGAAATTAAGATTGGCCTCTTGACCAGCTAGTAACGCCTAACTGTTCTGGAGATTCAGGATTGTGTGGCACCATTGGGATTGCAATGGCCTATGGAGCCCATCAGTTTGAAGTCAGACATTTATACCTGAGTGAGGTTAGTAATGCCCACAAGTCATTACAATATGACAATGGCTGGATGGCCTGTGTGAAATGCTTTGGGGATTTGAGCCAAGTTTCTAGCAAGCGGATATCCACATCACACATAATCCAAAATAGCCCAGCCTTTTGTGAATATCTCAGCAAAATGACCAAATATGGAATGCAAACCTCATGGACTAGTCTCTTCTATGAATGATCCCTCCATGAAAAGGCAAGGGAAGTGTTGGGGAAACAGCCTAAATTTGTTCTGTAGGTAAACTCAGGCCATCAGTTTGCAGAGTTTACAGAGAGGAACTGTTTCATAACTGACAGCATGTACACCATTTAATATACAGCCATTTGGTTTCTACTTTTGTATCATGAAAAATATAAACAGGACAACTACATTTTGAATTCATTAAGTTCTTCCTTCGCTGTTTACAAAAGATAAAAACTGCTCCTTTTTTCATAAAAAAGGATTGATTGGTGTCATGTACATATTCATTCACTTCTGTTTCTGCAAGATAATAAAAGTATTAACATGGAGGTGGAATAATGGTGTTTATAATTCCATCACCACTGTTTATATAAGATAAAAACAGTTAAAAAAACAGAACAAGAAATAGCAAGAGAACATTTGCTGTTACATACATACATTTTTCCACTTCTGTTTATAAAGAATGTGGGGAAAAAGTATAAACAGTTGAAGAGGAGTTGATGCTGTTTATAACATGCTCATTGCTGTTTACCTAAGATAAATTAGTTTAGAGGCTGTGTAATGTGGCTAAGGAGAGGGGAATTGAGGTGACAGAGGGACTACTGGGGCCATGTTTCATATTCTAAGAGCCTTATAATCCTTTCCTTTAGTAGGGAATGTGGAGGTTATATGTTGTATCATTCCACCGGGAATATGATACACTCTGTAAGTCAGGGACACATGGACATGTCATGCCAGCTAATGGAATGTACTCTGCCCCAGGGGTTCTGAAGCATTCTCAGGGAAGTGGGAAATGAGAAGAGGGAAGCTACTAGAATAGTTTGAAGAAGTCTCATGAACATTAAACCTTTTGGAATCAATGACCATAGACTCAATCTAATAATAGATTTTCCTCTGTGACCTTACTTTGTTCTGCAGCTATTCATATCAGGCTATTCTTGATTCCTTGAGGGGAAAAGCTGTTTAAAATGTCTGTCTTTATGGAGGCAATGGAATGGCTGCTTTGACGTTCAGCTCTACTCTCAATCCTGCATTGACTTTTTGATTCTGTCCAACTCATTTCTCATACACGGGGCATATTGACAGATCAGGTAGGCTGCTGTGTATGAATATTCACAGAGGCAGACTAATGATGTGTCCTTTTTTGATGTGAGCCAGAGAGATCATATATGCCTAACAGAAGTAGAGTTGTGTAGACATTGCAAAAAATAAAATTAAAAAAATTGCTTTGGCCATACCCACACCCCTTTTGTGTTTGCTTTGTGCAAACATTCAAGCAAGTGTGCATTACTCTCATGAATGAAATCAAAAGTACTCTTTAAAATCAAATGCTCTTGTACTTTTACATAGGGAACTATTAACTCATTTATTAGCTCTGTAAATCGTGTATTTTATATAGGGTGGGATTCTCCTCCCTCTGTGGAGAATACTGGCACACAGACAAAGGAATCAAACAGGAGTCTGACCTCACCTTCTCCCACTAGCATTGTACATGCAGATGCAAGTATTGTGTGCGAATGTTATGAGAGAAAATTAAACTCTGTGTCTGTCTAATCTGTTGGACAATATTAGTATTCTAGGGAGTCATGCAACAGGAAGAGTTGCGTAGCCTAGAAAGTTTATGAAATTCTCTAAAACTATTTGTTTCCTCTCTCTAAACCACTCCTTGCTCCTGAGAACATCAAAATTCCAGTGAATTATTTAAGATTTCGTCCCAATTATGACTTCAGTTCAGCAAAACACTTAGGACATGACTGACTCCATCCCTGCCAAGCAAAGCATTTAAGCATATGCTTAACTTCAAGCACATGCTTAAGTTCATTCCTGTAAAACAAAGAGTTTAACTTTAATCACATTTGAGTATCATTGTAGGCAGTGAGACATAATTAAGCGCTTAAAGGTGTGCACATGCTTAAGTGTTTTGCTGGATTTAGGACCTACAGGAGTTTAACACTAATCTCATCAAAAGCCAATACCATGGCACTTATGTATAAAGAATTGTGTTGTTTGGTTCAAACTAACCAACACAGTGTGTCAACTATCAAATACTTGGAGCAAACAGTTCATGATCCATCCATAACATTGTCCCAAAACAACTAACAACAGCAACAAAACCCCCATTTACATTAAAGGTAATTGCAATCTGCTAATGGATAATCTATAAGCAGAAAAAAAGCTAAATTAGTCAAGCAAATTATTCCTTGAAAATAATTATCTGCTCTCATTTTTAGCTTTTATTTCCCCTAGTGCTGACATAGAGGCAGATGCAAATAGTAGGGACAAATCCATCAATCAGCTAGGAAAGGAATTTTAAGGGCCTGCTATCTGAAATGTTTTAACACAAAAAATAAATTAACATGGGATTGAAATTTTATTTTCTGGAAATGAGAGACACTGCTACTATCTCTGGGCCTTCCCATTTTTGTTTATTTTTTTAAAAGGCACACTGAAAGAGAGGGAACAGAGATTTTAATCGTTCACGCTTACATAATGAAGTTTCTCTACCTTGCTATTAGGCATGAATGGTATTATGTGCTCAAGGGAAGGCTTGGACTGGAATAACGGGGCAAAGGGGGAGCAGCAGGTCAGAGCGGCAGTGCATTAACAGAGCTGTGTGGGGAGCCCAAAACTAGAATAGCAGGAGGTGCTGCAAGTTAAGCTGAGCTGGTGAACGGGTGAAAGAATATACAGCATTTGCCTGTGCTGTGACTGTGTCTCAGTGACCATAATGAGCTTCTTTCCCATAAAGGATTTGGGGGGATTGTACTGTTTGAATAGGGTCCCTTTAAAAAGTAGTTTTAAAAGAGCTCATTTTCCATTCCAATCATGTATATGCCTCAATAAGACTGGAACCAGATGCTGTTAGATCTGAAGAAAGCAACCCCGCCCTTTTCTTATCCTGTACCAGAGATGACAGAATTTAAAAGCCCAGTGGCTTTTTTGATAGCCTCTAAGAACAGGGGCTTGCCAGGCTGCATTTGTCTGGCCAACCAAGGCTAGATTTCTGTGGTTTATCCTATGAAGATTTTCAACAGAACCTTACACTTAGTGTCTAAATTAATGATATTCCTTCCTTTTTGCCATGACAAAAACCACTCTCCACTAGATATATAATGTTAAAGTTTTTGTCTTGGACATATTCTGTAAAAGCTTTTTCAGATTCATCATTCTGACAAGCTGATTCCATTAAATCATCCACAATTTTCATGGGGTTTTTTTTTTCATTCTGAAGTTAGAAAACTCAGATAATCTGTGGGGTTACAAGGTGGCTCCTTTCCCTGGCACATTTTGGAGAAACATCAGCATTTTCAACATAGCAGTTATTACAGTATATGTAGTATCTACTGTCTGGACTGCTCCATAACTTCTCCTTGATCCTTTTCTTAGGATTTATACATGAGCTCACCTGATGGGACATCACTGGTGGTTTATTAAACTCTATGGCTACGTCTATACTGGCATGATTTTCTGAAAATACTTTTAACGGAAAAGTTTTCTGTTAAAAGCATTTTCGGAAAAGCACGTCTAGATTGGCAGGATGCTTTTCCGCAAAAGCCATTTTCGCGATCGGGGCTTTTTTGCGGAAAACACTACTGTGCTGTCTACACTGGCCCTTTTGCGCAAAAGTCTTTCGGAAAAAGACTTTTGCCCGAACGGGAGCAGCATAGTATTTCCGGAAAAGCACTGATGATCTTACATGAGATCATCAGTGCTTTTCCAGAAATTCAAGCAGCCAGTGTAGACAGCTGGCAAGTTTTTCCGCAAAAGCAGATGATTTTGCAGAAAAACTTGCCAGTCTAGACACAGCCTGTGATTATTAGAATGCTGTGGACACAGCACAGATTTCTTTACCTGGTTGAAATCAATGGGGGAATGGTATGACAGTTGATATTTGAGGACCCTCAGAACAGAACAGCCCTTTCTGTGCATTCCAGGGGCAGTGGAAATATGTCTATTTAAGGTATTTATACGGTTCCCAGTACTGTAGTATTGAAGCCCATCGGAATATTTAATGTATTTATCCTTAATGCACCTTTGTGGTAGGGAAATACTATTATCCCCCATTTTACAAGTTGGAGAACCCAGGCATCTGGAGACTAATCTTCCCGCAGTCATGCAGAGGGACCATGATAGAGCAAGGAAGCAAATCACATTCCCCAAGATAGTACTCAACCTTTACACCATGGTTCTTTTCTTCTACCTTAGATCGTTGCTTGTTGCTACAGTCTCGCATTGCTCAAATTAATAGCTTCCTAGTTCCCAAGACTGAATAGCTGGTTAGCTCAGCATCCCAGTTTATGCACAGTTTATTCCCCTCATTTAAAACACAGAAGCAGTGGCTGCACACACAGCCCATTATCGTGGTTGAGTTGTTAAAGTTACCTTAATGCTGGCTTTATTTTCTGTAGAAACACTGAGGGAAAATGTTTCCTTTGAAAGGTCTCAGACCTCTATCCTCCCAACTCCTGATCACAGTAATAACAAACCTCAAGGAGTCATTAGCGAAGACTCAAACAATACTATAACAAGTCAGCTATGAAGAGATTGGCATAGTTTATCTCTGGATTCATGTTCTTATGGAGATAATGAGTTACAAAATGAAGCCAGCACTTTTCTTATGCTGTACAAAATCTTTACAAGACACATTGGAGCCGATTCTTTCTTCCCTTTACTAGTGTTGAATATAATCCTGCAAGAGACTAGAAGAGCCCGAGTCCATGTACTGAAATGGCATCCTCTTAGAAAGTGGTGCTAGTTTATTTATTGTGCTGATCTTTATGCTGACTCAGCCTTGATTGGTGTAAATTCTTATATTGTTTATAGGAGCTGGGCAAGTGCTTTAATCATTATATTCAAATCTAATCCATATCAAGAGGGCTTTTTCCATTCAGGAAAAGAATATGAAGAGCTACATAACTGAGTTTGGATACATTCTTGATTTTTTTCCTTCTTTGTCATCATCTTCTCTCTGTTGTTGTTTTTGTGAAATAGACAACTATGCTTTGTAGGAAAGCTAACAAATAAATAACGAAAACCATAACTCGGTGACTTGTAAAATTTTTCTCTGCTATTTGGTTTGGCTTCTGTCATCCAGGTATGAAAAATTTGCAGATGGAATTTCTTTAAAAATTTCTTCTGTGTTATATTAAGATTTGAAGACCACATCTGATCAATTCCAAAATTTCAGGGAATGTTTTAGGTGTTATTGGGAAGAAGAACACAGTTGAATTTGGTGACAAATGGGAAACTGGAATGTGGGAAAAGCCTCATTTCTGCACAGTGCCGATTTGGTGCTGCATTAGAGGAGCACTGTGATGTCAGACAACTCAGCGACTCCTCACTTTCTCCCTCCAGTGCAATTGTATATTACAATCACACTGGTTTCAATAAGTGAGCAAATGAAACTGCATGTCAAAACTGGAAGGAGTCATGCAGAGGGTCAGGACTGGAATAATAGGGAATGCTTCCGATCAGAAACTGCGTTGGCTAATTTGGAGTAAGGATGAAAATTTGCACATGGCTCCCTCTAAACTTTGCCCAAGAGAAGATGATTTGCCTTTTCCCAGTCAATGCTGTTTTACACCAGCTAAACAGTGTCTGTTTTGTAGTGCGGATGAAAAAAATTTTGTGTCCAGGCAGCAGACTTAGGGCATGTCTACACTAGGAAATTATTTTGAAATTACTTATTTCGAATAACTCCTGAAATAACTATTTCAAAATAGCATGTCCACACTACAGGTAAGTCTCAAAATTAGTCTGAGGCAGGCCCCCTTAATGTGGACATGCTACCTCAACGTAGAGCTCCAGGAAGCACTGGGAGCAATTACTTTGAATGACTCTGGGGGGTAGTTATTTCAAAAGAGCAGCAGTGGAGCATCCATACTACCACTATTTCAAAATGGTGTTATTCCTCATGGAAAGCAGGAGTTACTTCAAAATAACCAGCCCATTATTTTGAAATAACGGGCTTGGTAGTGTGCACGCTCCACTTCTTATTTTGAAATAAGGGGAGTTATTTCAAAATAACTCCCTAGTGAAGACCAGGGCTTAGTGTTAGGAGTTAAAGTTACTGGAAGAGAGTGAGTGATGACAGGATGAGTTATATCCAGGGCTCGACAAATAAAGTAATCTACTCACTCATGGCGAGTAGATTACAACCTGGAAGAGCTGGCTCAGAGCGATCTGTGCATGCACAGAATGATCTGTGCATGCACAGAGCGCAGAACAGTGCAGCTGGCGAGCAGGGCTCACCGCTGCTTGACAACCATGTTATATCTGATGTCACAATGCTCCCCTATTTGCAACAACAAATGGACACTGAAGGTACATCTTCGCAGCAGGGCAAAAGTCAAATTAAGCTACACAACATGAGATACGTCAGTTGTCTAGCTGAAGTCAAAATAGCTTAACTCAGCTTTCAGCGTTGTCTACACAGCAGGAAGTCAAAGGAAGAACACTTTCCCTTCTACTTCCCTTACTCATAAAATGAGGGTTACAGGAGTAAGAAGTCCTCCATCTCAACTTTATTTTGAAATAAAGGCTGGCAGTATAGACATAGTCTTTGTTATTTCAGAATAACTTTGCTGTGTAGACACTTATCGAGGGGAGCTAAGACCAAGACAAGCAACAGTTAGTGTTAGGGCTAAAGCATAAAATTAGTGTTGCTAGAGGGAGGGAGTGTTGAAGGGCACTTTCTGGTCCATGGCCTGCTTCACAGCTGGGACTTGGAAGCACTAGGGAGAGAAGGATCAGAGGCTGACTGTCTCTCTCTGAGGCTGGGATAGCATTCACAAAGAATGGCTGCCCCACCAGAGCATTTCAGGAGAAGAGGAGAGGGAAAAAGTTGAGAGCCAGCGAACAGCTGTGGAACCTGATTCTTTTCCCCAGTGTAGGTTAGAGTCTGAGGGATACTCTTAAGTGCACTGGCTGGCTGTTTCCAGAAGGATCATCTACCGTTTCAGCCAGAGCAGGTGTTCTCTCCAAAACACCTGTCCTAGTACCAACACACCATCAGCAGTCAGGGACTGTGTAAATTGAGGTGTAGGAGCCCGTGAAGCCATTTGAACTAGGAATTCCCCAAACTGAAGGGATTTTCCTTTTTAGCTCCTAAGAAGCATAAAGGGGAACAGAAAAAGATGGAAACATCACGAAATATTGATTGTGATTCCTTGGCCTTTTGGAAATTATTTGTTTTGCCATCTGGCTGGAAAAGTTCAATACCATTGAACTACAGCCATTCTCTATTTACTGAGAGCTTTATTCTGCACTTCTTCATGCAGCTGCATAACCCCATTGACCGCTGTGGGTTTGGAGGGGTGTAAACGAGAACACAATTTTCCCCGTAATGCTTTTAGTCTACTTCCAGATATTATATGCTACCATGAAAGCACAGTTTGTTACAGACAGTACAAATTGTAAAAACTATAGAACAAAATGTATGTATTAAGCTTAAGATGCCCGAGATTTGCTGCTTATGAGTGTGATGCCTGACCATTTTGCATGTTCCTGTATGTATGCCTAGTCTCATGGTATGATTGAGTTATTGGGGATACCGATGGAGAAGAAATATTTTGTTTTTCTAAATTTTTGTGTTGAATTTTGTTGTATACATGTAGGCTAATATATTCAGGCCTTTTCATCATGATTTTACTTAGACACTTCGCACTGACTTATAATGCACCCTAATGTTTCAGTTCTAATACACTGAAAGGGCCGCACAGCTCTCCCACTATACCATAAACCTGATTTCTAATGCCTACTTATACTCCATTCCTCGGTCTTTATAGCGCTCTGCAAATACAACTGAATCTTCTCCTGCAGCATCTGTCCTGGGGTCTTCACATTGGTGGAAAGGAATTACATAGAACTCACTGGGGTGCCTCGGTCTTTGAGTTTCATTTGCAATTTAAAAGCCACCATATAGACTTATTATCAGATCACACTAGATATTTTGGATACCCTTAGAAATCTTTAATACCTAGCAAGAAAGTAATAATTATTAATAAAACCCATCAATCAATAACTTACTTAATTCCCCAGCTGAACCATTGGACTTTTAAAGTAGTTATCTAAGTATTAATACTAGACAGCAAGCCAGAGATTAGTAATTGCTTTTATTAACTACCAATACATGGTCCTTACTATTACAACTTTCTTCAAGTTAACATTTCAATATTTAGTATTTGAGTTGCTCATACTCAGTTTGCTTAACACTTCAGTATTCATTTTAATTTAACATCAGCGTCTTGGAACACCATATTACAAAAGGCTTTGATTTCCGACCAGATGAGGGAGGAATTTTCTGAGATGTTCTGGGTCTTTGTAATCTCTTTGACATTCACTGATGGGGACAGAGGAAACCTGTGTTTTCTTGGACTGTGATTCAGAAAAGCATCTCTATTTAGGATAATACTTAGCACATGCTTGAACTTAGGCATGTTTTTAAGTGCTGTTCTGCATCGAGGCCTTAAAGCTGAATCCAAATATTGCAATTAAGCCTTTTTTTTTTTTTAAAGGAATGGCTAGGAAAGGAAATATTTTTAAATAAATTGACTTAAAATCAACTGATCCTAAGCTGCCTTTTATGAATTTCCACAAGCTATTACAAATAAGAATTAAAACGATTTCTTGTTATATCTCAAGCAAAATATATGCTCCAGATGTAGGTTTGTTTGGCTTATGGATAAAATAAAATTAACCCTTTGTGGTGTTTTGTGAAAGTTGTTCTCAACTGCAAACAGCTGAGCTGAAGTTGTGACATGACTTATCTTCTGGAGAGCTCTACCGCACTTTCTTTGAAGGTGCGCTCTTCAAAGGTGCTTTGTATGCAGAGATTGAAGATTCTCCTAAGGCAGCTAGAGACTCCTGATGGATGTTAATTGGAGTTCAGTTTTCAGATACCAGAGGCCTGTTTTACTGCCTGTGTCTTTCATTGATTGCTATGAAAACTTCAGTTAGGACTTCTTTTGGGTGGAGTTACCTGTGCAATGTAGCTTTTATATAATTAAAGTTAAAATTTGATTTTATTAGCTTCCAGTATCTTTATGTAAAAAACTGTATAGCCAATCTTACTATCATACAGCATTTATTCAAATGTTTGTTTCCCCAAATTGTTCCTTTAATATCTTCAAGTGAAAGCTGTAGGAACACCTTTATTAATAGTTTCTGTGTAATGTGTTTGTGTGTGTGAATGTATAATTTAATATAAAATCTTATGCAATTAGTATTCTGTTACCTTAACATGTATGTTACCAAAAGAGCAAAAAACTGCAGTCAAGGCTGTTCCTATCATCTGTTTTTAATTAATGAAAAAAGGAGGGGAAAACCTCTTTGTTGCAGTACAAAGTGCAAAATGCAACCATAATATTTCAAGACAAACTAACTTTTATGCTATCTAAAGGGAGGATAATGTATCATTCTCATGAATTGTGTACATTTAAAAATGTGCCATTAAGGAAACTGCAACTTTCTTATCTTTAAGTAAAGAAAAGGAAAATGTAGTTATTTTGCCTGTCCTACGAAATGTCTCTTCTGGAAATGTTTTATAAGCTTTGTACTTGAAAAATAGGTAACCTATATACCATCAGTAAATGAAAACTGTTAAGTCTTTATCACATCTCATTATGCAAAACTTACAGAACCACTAATTTGGTGACTTTTTCGCATTGTTTAACTGTATCATGTATTTTTATCTTAAAATTATTTTTTAAAAATTTCCTTAAAAATGTAATCAACACATGCATATAAACTGACCTCCACTGTGTATCAAAAAGTGTCTTAACTTAAAATGTGTGCACGAATTGTTTGTTACTTGTGCAACTCACTTCTAGTCCAGATGTGAGACTCACAGCTCTGCCATTGCTGCTTAAGTGTGACTTGCAGCGTCCCTTATAATAACTTTGTTTTGATTGGATAGAGGCTGATTAGATAAGGGCTGTCCTTACCAACACTGCTACTTTCAGTATGCTAGCTTGGTCCTGCTGTGAGGACAGGGGACTACACTTGAACACCTCTCGAGGTCCCTTTTAGTTTTAGTATTCTATGAATCTAGAGCACATATAAGCAGGAAACTGCACCTCCAACTCCTATATGGATATACCCAATAAGAAAACTCATTTGACTTCAAAGGAAGCAAGATTGGGCCCTTGAAAACAGCATTTGTGAGGGCGCCACCATTTGACTAGCTGCTGAAATTTTTTCCCATGCTGTAACACACTGTGGTTGAATAGCCACGCAGCACTGAGGTCCTGGTCCATGACTGCAATCCTACACACTACAGTAATACAAATACTAAATAATAATAGTAATCAGTCCACAAGCAAATATCATTGGACCATGAAATCTATTAATAACAAGCAATAAGAGGATGACGGGTACTTTAACTGTTAATAGGTAGTAATTTAAGACAGCGTGACAGTAAAAAGAAGTCCTTTTAGATCAGTTTTCTTTGTGCTCTGCCAAGGCACTTTTCCTGATGCACACCTCTCAATTTAATGCTGTGCCTTTTGCCAATTCACTCACACATTGATAGGAGGTTAAAAATTATGTTCTTGGAGTGAACCCCTAATATTAAAGAAGGTTCCACCTTTGGCCTCTTTTGCAAGCTAATTGTAATATAGTTTATTACACAGGTGGGCAGGTCAGCACATTGCCAGAAGCATTTTAGGTGGCCACCTGCTGCAGCGTGAGTTAATATAAAGGAGATAGGCGATCTCACAGGGACTGAGATATTGCTGGCCATTAACAGAGGTGACTGCAAATAGCAAGAGGTAATTAGTACAGGTTTCACTATCCCAGTTTTCCATCTGCTGCTGGCTGCTGGATTTTGAGTTGATCCTTTCACTCTCATGTCAACTATTTGCATGCTCTGTCCTGGTTCTGGATGAAAAGGACATTTAGCAAAAAGGGGCATAAATCAAGAAAATAATAATTTAACCTGTAGAAATATGAATCTATGTAGATTAATCCATGTTTCCCAAATTGCATACTAGGTCGTAATTCAATAAAGGGGCAGGGGTCTTGTGACGTTTATGAACATTTATGGATAGCATGAGGGCTCAGATTAAATGTCAGCCTTGATGTTCAATTCAGGATCACGTATTATTGTTGTTCATTAATATATAAAAACAACAATTATATCCACTAAAATCCTCAATTTAATTTTGCTGTAATCTGTCTCTGCCTGTGTCAGACATGCAATGAACTTTCTCTCCACCTCAGATTCAGATCATCCACAGGCTCTATTGAATTTCAGCTCAGAAGGGTCTGGTGTTTTGCAGTTTTTTCCAGACATGGATTTGGATAGGTTTGGGCCCTATTTGGATTGAGACTGTAATAACATTAGGATTTCTCTATTGCCATGTTCACCCTATCCTCCTTTGGCACTAACTTCTATATCAGATACTACAAGAGTAAAGCACATGCAATAGTATAAAGGCCATGGGAAGCTTACAGAACTTTCAGTGGAGTTGGTATACAGGGCAGGCTGCATGTGGTAGAGCTGGTCTTTGCCAGTTCCACATAGGCCCTTGGAGAGGGCAGTCTGAGGTAGGAGAATGTCCAGTTAGTTCATGAATACTTGGATCCAGTGTCCATTTTCCCTGTGTAACTGAATTCAGGAGTTACACTCTGTTCCAGTCCAACGTTTGAATTAATAACAGCACTTCTACAGTGCATTTCATTTGTTAAATCTCAAAGCACTTGACTAAAAGATAGGTAATTGGAAGTATTTCTCTTTGACAGATTGGGAAACAGGTACAAAAAATTGAAATGTCTTTATCTAAGCCACATATGATAAACTTTTTCAGAAGCTCAGTCAGTGACTTAGGAGCCTGTGTCCAATTGCAGAAATGACTAGATCTTACAAGCTTGTCAGCATGGAGCAGCGATATGTGCTGTGGGGACATGCTTCCTAAAACACCCAAATGTATTGCTCATTAAGTGGTCTGTGTGGACCCTTCTGGTGCGCACTAAAGATTGCCTAGTATGTTTCTACGTTAAATCGCGCCTAGGAAACTTTAACGTGCACCATCAGGGTCTACCAACCAATTAACGTGCAACATGTTAGTAAACTTTAGACATCATACCCCAATAGGGCACATTAGCTTGCTATGAAAATAAGCCCTCAGTTTTATTGGTTTTTTTTTTCTGTTGCCATTTCAATTGTATTTAGGTTCGTAGATGCCGGAGTCATCTTTGAGAATGGGATTTGGACACCTATATCACTTAGATGTTTTTGAAAATGTATTCAAAGGGTCAGATTCTCCCATTCTTACTCCTATGGAGTAGTAACTTAGATCACAAGTGGTCACATGATTTAAATAGGACTGCTCAAGGCACTATATTAGAGGAAAGTACTACTCAATGTGAGTAAAGGTGGCAGAATCTGGCCACTGGGAGTTAATGGCAGAGCTAAGAATAGGACATATGAGTGTCTGGACTCCCAGATCAGTGTCCTATCTGCTGGGCAACACTGCCTCTTAGTAGTAGCTATGGGAGCATTAATTACATTATCCAAATCTTGCTAGTGAGTTAGGATTTGGATTTTATTCCACAACACGCCATTGGGCCCTTACAGAAAATCCACTTACATAAGCTTCAGTGCGGATGAGGGTAGTAAAACATGAAGTTCTGCTAAAGTTAAGTAGTGGCTTTTGGGGAACTTGAATATTCCAGGGAACTGGAGAAGGAGAAGATCACTTGGTCATCTTGTACAGACTTGTCAGCTATATTAATTTTGGGTTGAAAACATAGGACATTAAAAAGAGATGGAGAACAGTGGCATATGAGTCAGATTATCCCATTTATTACATGGAGCACTGGAAAATAAATGGTCAATTTTCATAGATTTTATTTTTTACATATTATATAATAGTGTGTCCTGGAGAAATCTGCTGTGTTAATGCAATGTAATTAGGTTGTGTGTCTCTAGTGACAAATTGTGTCTCAAAGTGCTGTGTCATAAAAAGTTACACCCTAGCATTTTAATGGGTCAAATTCTGCTCTTAGTTGCATTCAAGTCAGTGAGGTTGCACTGGGGCAATAGAGTAGAGTTTGGCCCATTTGTCATATGTTTTCTATACTTATCTAACATGGAGTGATTCAATTTCCTCAGATACATCCTGTTTTTTGAACACTTCACATGCAAAGTTTTATTTTTATATTTTTGGACACAATTTAAATTCAAGCACCTGGACCATTTGTGATCATTAAACATTTTATGGCACGTTTGGCAGAATGTTAGCCCTGGTGACTTGCCAAATTCTAAGTTAGGCCCAATGTAATTACTCATCTAAAATTTTTCAGTTTTCATTGGATATAGTTCTTTTCCTCACTACTCCTACTGAAAGTTGCTGTAATGCTGCTATGTACTGTTAAACGGCTGTTGAGTACCACCCTTTGTGGGCAGTTGTTGACTGCCTTTCAGTAGTTAATGTTGTGATTTTTGTATACAGTCTCTGTGGCCTAATTTTGCAAAAGCCACCGAATATCTCCTACAAAATGGTGAGAGCCCTCACTTGCCAAATTAAATGAATGCTCCGCCCTTAACTTTATAAATTTAGGGACCAATCCTATAATTTGGCGTTAAAATGATTACTATAAATGATGCAAGTTAGCAATACCTATGCTTATGGTTGACTGATGCTTCCCATTATAACACTCGTTTTGGTCGCTTGTAATGGTCAAACTTTAAGGGGTAACTGGGACAGAAATCTGGGGGTTGGAAAAGGAGACGAAGGTGTGGAGAAGAGGGCACCAGGACTGAGAAACAGAGGTAGGGCCTGGTGTATTGAGCTGAGATTGGGAGACTGTGAGTGGAACAAGGAGCAAAGATTGATGAGAATGGGGAATGCTGCAACAAGGACACACTAAATCCTTGGATTAAAAATAGCATGGGTTCAGGAGACCCTGTCGGTGAAGGGCTTGTTAGAGGCTGTCCTCCGGTGAAGGTCACGGCTGTCCTCCGGGAGGGGCCCAGTGCCTTGATCCAGGCTGGCCAGTATTTTCTTTTCCTGATTCGGTGCCTGTATACCTGGCGGGGGTGGGGGGAGTGGCGGAGCAGTAATTAAAGGGGCTGCACTTTTTATTTTATTTTTTATTTTTTTTTGGCTCAACGAAAATTTTTCCTGACCCCTTTGATTGGATCCGAGGGTCACGAATGCAAAAAAGTTGCGCACCCCTGGTCTAGCCTAGTAGCCCATGCCACCAGACTGTTGCAAGTGCACCCAGCCACTGTGTCCCACATACTTTCAATGCAGCTCGGTCTGAGCAGAGCCTTTTCAGTGTTTCTTGCTCAGATGGCTCTCCACAAGAAATGACTTGTCCCAACTGTTCCTAAGCAGAGGCGTGGCAAGTGGTTCTGCATGCCACTTCCACATGGAAATGCTGCCCCCCACAGGTCCTATTGGCTGTAGTTCCTTGCCAATGGGAGCTGTGGACCCCAATCTGAGGGTGAGGCAGGGGGTGGATGCCAAGCCACCTGCCAGGCCTATGCCAGGAGCAAAAGGACAGGAAACCGCTTGTAGGGAGCTGCCCAAAGTAAATGCCCCCCAGATCAGGCATCCTGAGTTCCCTCCTACAACTCTGAACCTCCCATGGCCATTTCTGCACCTCGAAGCACCAGGTACATGTCACTACTTTTGGGGATCTAGGCAGACCCAGATTAGGAGCCTGCTGGCCTTGTGCCAACCAGGCTGTAAACTGAATTTTCTATTAAAATTAGAAATGCCGGTTTATAGAGTTTTCAGGTTAGAACAGGGCCAGAAAATTCGGCTTTTACTGTAGCACCATAACCAGTACAATACACAAGTTTATAATTTAATACAGACATATGCCTCTCTCTTACAGGGCCAGATCATGTGCCCTATTTTAATCTACCCTTATTCTGGAACATTGTTTGTTTTAAAATTGCATATTTGCATATTAATGCTGTAGGTATTTATGTGATATGATGAGGTTGCACTATGTTCTGTTTGTGGACATACGCACACTCATGTACACATGCACTTAACAATCCAGTTCATACAGTAGTCACCATTAAATCTGACAGAACCACAGTTGTATACTCAGAATAGATGCTGCTGTGATTTGTGGAAATTGTTTTTGCAAATGTTGATTGTCTTTGTAATGGCTTCAACTCAATTTACAGATTTATAGCATTAGCACAGCAGACTCTATAGCATGACAGTATGCATTACTTACAAGAATTGTAATTTTTCTGTGAACAACCAGAATAAATCATTGTAAGAGAGCACAAATACCCTCAAATTCTGGACATTTCACTCTCCAGATAAGATTTTCAGCAGAACATGAGATCTTCTGCAGATCCTTTCAAGGTTCTTCCTCCCTGTAAGCCAGGGGAAAAAGATACTTGTTACTATAGTGCATGTTAGTTAGTAGCTATATATTGGTGGTGTTTGGTTCTGTTGCTCCTAAGTCGCTAGTGCTGTGTGGGAGAGTTGTCTGACCAAAGGCATTTGAAGAGTTAAGAGTGTTTAGGATGGAATGAGGCATCCGTGATGTGCAGGAAATTGGAGAGGGTGGGGTAGGAGAGCCCACATTTGGAGAAAATGGGGGCAGGAGATTTCTGGGTTTGGCAGAGCAGCCCACAGTCATCAGAATGACTGAATGAGCTTGGCTGCTGGGGAGAGGCTGAGGAGGCTCCTGCTGGCACTTCCATGCTCCACCATGGCAAGGGATGAATGGCTGGGGAGAGCACACTGTCCAGTTTCCAATGGACAGGATTTGGCAGCTCCAGGCAAGGAGACTATATATTCCATTGAGGCTGGGGACAGTATCTTTTTTAAGCCTGTTCCAGCTGTCCCCACTTTTTTGGCAAAACTTGGTATGCTGATTGCTATTGCCAACTGCTCATCATGGAGAAGTGCATGGTTTTGCCCAAAAGTTGGGGTGCAGGGATCTGTTCTTGACACCTATGCCAGCCAGCATGTTGCTCTTAGAATCATAGATCATAGAACTGGAAGAGACCTCCGAAGGTCCCCCTGCTCTAGGCAGGACCAATCCCAACTAAATCAACCCGGCCAGGGCTTTGTCAAGCCGAGACTTAAACACCTCTAGGGATGGAGACTCCACTACTTCCCTAGGTAACCCATTCCAGTGCTTCACTATCCTCCTAGGCAAATAGTTTTTCCTAATATCCAACCTGGACCTCTCCCACCACAACTTGAGACCATTGCTCCTTGTTCTGCCATCTGTCACTATGGAGAAGAGCCTCTCTCCATCCTCTTTGGAGCCTCCCTTCAGGAAGTTGAAGGCTGCTATCAAATCCCCCCTCACTCTTCACTTCTGCAGACTAAACAGACCCAGGACCCTCAGCCTCTCCTCATAAGTCATATGCTCCAGTCCCCTAATCATTTTGGATGCCCTCCGCTGGACCTTCTCAATGCGTCCACATCCTTTTTGTAGTGGGGGGCCCAGAACTCGACATAATACTCCAGATGTGGCCTCACCAAAGCCGAATAAAGGAGAATAATGACATCTCTGGATCTGCTGGCAATGCTCCTCTTAATGCAACCTAATATGCCATTAGCCTTCTTGGCTACAAGGGCACACTGTTGACTCATATCCAGCTTCTCATCCGCTGTAACTCCCAGGTCCTTTTCTGCAGAACTACTACTTAAGTGGTTGGTCCCCAGCTTGTAACTATGCTTGAGATTCTTCCATCCCAAGTGCAGGACTCTACACTTGTCCTTGTTGAACCTCATCAGATTTCTTGTGGCCCAATCCTCCAGTTTGTCTAAGTCACTCTGGACCCTATCTCTGCCCTCAAGCGTATCTACCTCTCCCCCCAGCTTAGTGTCATCCTCAAACTTGCTGAGGGTGCAATCCACCCCCTCATCCAGGTCATTAATAAAGATATTGAACAAAACCGGTCCAAGAACTGAACCTTGGGACACTCCGCTAGAAACTGACCGCCATCCTGACATCGAGCCGTTGATCACTACACGCTGGGCCCGGCCTTCTAGCCATCTTTCTATCCATCTTACTGTCCATTTATCCAATCCACCTTCCCTTAACTTGCTGGCAAAATATTGTGGGAGACAGTATCAAAAGCCTCGCTAAAGTCAAGGTATATAACATCCACTGACTTTCCCACGTCCACAGAGCCAGATACCTCATCATAGAAGCTAATCAGATTGGTCAGGCACGACTTGCCCTTTGTGAATCCATGCTGACTATTCCTAATCACTTTCCTCTCATCCAAGTGCCTCAAAATGGATTCCTTAAGGATCCCTTCCATGATTTTTCCAGGAACCGAGGTAAGACTGACTGGCCTATAGTTCCCTGGATCATCCTTCTTCCCTTTTTTGAAGATGGGCACTACATTTGCCTTTTTCCAATCATCCGGGATTTCTCCTGATCTCCACGACTTTTCAAAGATAATAGCCAAAGGCTCCTCAATGACATTTGCCAACTCCCTCAGTACCCTTGGATGCATTAAGTCCAGACCCATGGATTTGTGTAAGTTTAGCTTTTCTAAATAGTTCTTAACCTGTTCTTTACCCACCACGGGCTGTCCATCTTCATCCCATCTTGTGTCACTTAGCACAGAAGTCCAGGAGCCGACCTTGTCCGTGAATACAGAGGCAAAGAAAGCATTGAGTACTTCAGCTTTCCCCACATCATCTGTCACTCGGTTACCTCCTTCATCCATTAGGAGCCGCACACCCTCTCTGATCACCTTCTTCTTGTTAACATGCCTGTAGAAACCTTTCTTGTTATCCTTCACATCCTTAGCCAGTCGCAATTCCATTTACGCTTTCGCCTTCCTGATAACCCTCCAGCATTCTCGAGCTATACATTTAAACTCCTCCCTGGTCATTTGTCCAAGTTTCCACTTTTTGTAAGCTTCCTTTTTGTGCTTAAGTTCACCAAGGATTTCCCCTGTAAGCCTTCTCCTACCATGTTTGCCTCTCTTGCTACGCGTCGGGATGGTTTCTTTCTGTGCCTTCAATAAAGCTTCTTTAAAATACTGCCAGCTGTCCTGGACTCCTTTCCCCTTCATGTTAGCATCCCGGGGGATTCTGCCCATCAGGTCTCTGAGGGAGTCAAAATCTGCTTTTTTGAAGTCCAAGGTGTGTATTTTACTACTCTCTTTTCTTCCTTTGGTCAGGATCCTGAAATCTACCATCTCATGATCACTACTTCCCAGGTTGTCACCCACCTCTACTTCCCCATTAGTTCCTCCCTGTTTGTGAGCAGAAGGTCAAGCTGCGCACGGCCCCTGGTCGGATCCTTCAGCACTTGTGTCAAGAAATTATCCCCAACATTCTGCAAAACCTTACTGGATTGCCTGTGTACTGCCGTATTGGTTTCCCAACAGATGTTAGGGTGATTAAAGTCCCCCACGAGAACCAGGGCCTGAGATCCGGAAGCTTCGCTCAGTTGTCCGAAGAAAGCCTCATCTACCTCATCCACCTGATTCGGTGGCCTGTAGCAGACACCAACCACAACATCAATGCTGTTGTTTGCTCCTTTAAACTTAACCCCTAGATTCTCAACAGGTTTTTCTCCCTCTTTATACTGGAGTTCAGAGCAATCGTAATGCTCTCTTACATATAGTGCAACTCCTCCTCCTTTTCTCCCCTGCCTGTTCTTCCTGAACAGTCTATACCCTTCCATGACAGCGCTCCAGTCATGCGAGTCATCCCACCAAGTCTCTGTTATCCCAATTAAATCATATTTCTTGGACTGGGCCAGGGCCTCCAGTTCTTCCTGTTTGTTGGTTAGTCTCACTCAAGCTATATGCAATTTGCTAGCTAGCCTGAAGTACTAGAAATCTGATGAGGTTCAACAAGGACAAGTGCAGAGTCCTGCACTTGGGATGGAAGAATCCCAAGCGCTGTTATATGCTGGGAACCGACTGGCTATATAGCAGGTCAGCAAAAAAGGACCTGGGGATTACAATGGATGAGAAGCTGGATATGAGTGTGTCTTTGTAGCCAAGAAGGCTAATGGCATATTAGGAAAACTGAAAGAACAACAAATAAGTCTGGTAGCACTTTATAGACTAACAAAACATGTAGATGGTATCATGAGCTTTTGTGGACACAGTCTACTTCTTCAGATGACCAGAGTGTTCGATGTCTAGGACAAAAAAAAAATTCTAACTATTAAGGTGCATTAGGAGGAACATTGCCAGCAGATCTAGAGAAGTGATTATTCCCCTTTATTCGGTACTGGTGAGGCCACATCTGGAGTATTGTGTCTGGTTCTGGGCCCCCCACTACAAAAAGGATGTGGACGCATTGGAGAGGGTCCAGTGGAGGGCAACCAAAACTATTAGGGGGCTGGAGCACATGACCTATAAGGAGAGGCTTAGAGATTTGGGTTTATTTAGTCTGCAGAACAGAAGAGTGAGGGCGGGGGGATTTGATAGCAGCCTTCACCTTCCTAAAGAGGATGGAGAAAAGCTGTTCTCATTAGTGATGGATGGCAGAACAAGGAGCAATGGTCTCAAGTTACAGTGGGGGAGGTCTATGTTGGATATAGTAGGGTAGTGAAGTACTGGAATGTGTTACCTAGGGAAGTGGTGGAATCTCTATCCCTAGAGGTTTTTAAGTCACGGCTTGACAAAGCCCTGGCTGGGATGATATAGGGTTGGTCCTGCTTTGGGCAAGGGGCTGGACTTGATGACTTCCTGAGGTCTCTTCCAGCCCAATGATTCTACTTGTGATTCTTCTCTAAATGGGAATTCTAGCTATTTCTTCCCTCTTGCTAATCCACCAGCTTCTTTGGTTCTTTCCTCCTCTTCCCCACTCAACTTTTCTTCCTGGCCAGAATTTGCTCTCCCAGCCTCCCTATGCACACAATTGCTGCAGTGTTTAAGACCTTTTCCCTCCCAACATCAAATCTCCATTCCTCCTTCACCACCATCACCACTCCTACTTCATCTTCCTCAATATATTCAAGAATGAAGGCATTAATATGCTGTTTGAATCCAGGTTGTTTCAGAACCTGGATCTGGGGAAGTAGACCATTCTGTGAAGTCTTTTGTTGGCTCAAGAATGCTAAATATGTTTCTCTCCTCCTTATCTCCTGAGAATAAATATGTTTTCTTTCAAGCGCCTACTCTTGCTTTACCACTCACCTATTAGTTTTGATTTAAAACACACTGGAATTCTGTGCTCTTCAAACCATCTCAGTGAGATGATATGGCTACTTCAAAACATCAGTCTTTTGTATAAATGTTTGCTTTCGTTCTCAGATAGGAACAAATCATCCACTTGGAACAGTTCATCAGAGTTGCAGGGTTTGACTCAAATTCATGATTTCATTCGATATTAATATGTGCTGGACAACAGGTTTACAGTATATCTCAGATAATCCGTAACATATATTAGTAAATCCAGAGAGGCTGCATTTTGCAAAGTACTTAGACTACCACAAGGCAGTAGTTTTTCCAAATATTTTCTCTTGAAATAAGCGGTGAGGAGTCCTGTGGCACCTTATAGACTAACTGAAGTGTAGGAGCATAAGCTTTAGTGGGCAAAGACCCACTTTGTCAGATGCAAGGTTGATAGATTTCCACTCCATACAGCTAAATGCAGTGCCTTGCATGACTCCTTGAAATAACAATCTCTTTTCTCCTTAAGCTATAGGTAATGCATCAGTTTTAGGTCAGAGACAGAAGAGGCTGACATTCTGCCATTTTTCCCAAAACAAGCAGCTGTGGTGTAAGCTTCCTCACCATTCTGCCCCAATAATGTGCCCTCACTTCTAATCTGGAGGGTCTCTATCTAGGGCCAAGAAGAGAAGTTCACTCTCTGTGGCCAATTTAATCCTTAACCTCTCTGCTGAGACTACTGACAAGGAGGCCAATTAGTGCCAATTATGGTGGTGAGCTTTGTGAAGAGAACACCTGTCCACAGGGACCACCATCTTATTTCACACAAGCAACAGAACAACCAGCAGATGGTAACATCACTTAATCTCTGCTGACTTGGAATGGATTCAAACTAGCATCCTAGGGATAAAAGGCTCCCATGCCTATTACCAATCCTCTGTGCTATCCAGTCCCCAGCTTCTGGTATTTTCTGAGTTTCCAGGGTTTGTGTGATGTGTGAAGTGAAATATTTATTTTTTTCTGCAGCAATTGCAAGAATCACTGAGGCTCCTGGGTCTCCTTTTTATTTTTTGTATCACGTAGTTTATTTATACCTACTTTATTTCTTCATGCTGTTTTTTCTGTTTTCCCCTCAGATCCTTGACGATCAGTTTGTGCTCTTTTCCTGAAGGAACCTTTCCTGGCTTTCATGTAAGTACTAAGCATTTTGTACCTCTCAGTGGCCAGTTGCATTTTTATTCAAGACCTATTCAAGCAAATCTGAAGCCCCTGTGAAGTATTTTATAGGTCTCTTTGACTGCAAGGCTTGGTGTTCCGTGTGTATCTTTGTTCTAGCTAATTGTCCCAAACTTCTGTTCAGCATCAGTTTGTGAGACTCCGAATGATTCATTTCTACTGTGTGATGAAGAAAAGAGGAAGGATGTGCAGAAGTGGTATGGTCATTTCTGGACTGAATTAGGAAAGCAGTGGATGGAAGATTTGTGTTAGATATGGGGAAAACCTGCTAAGATTTCCTAATGGGTATTATCCCATCCCAGAGGTCTTGTTCAGCACAAAGCAGCTTGTATTCCACATCATGCAAGACTGGAGCAGATACAAAAAACATTTCATTAGCATTTCAACCTGTGCTTGTTGGGATTCCTGCAACTGCAACTTGGCAGCAGTATGCAAGTCCACACTGCTTACATTAACACCAATGTGTATGACTGACAATTAGCATAGCTTTCCTTAAATCTTGGTATATGTAATATAGTTTCTTTAGCATGCCCCAACAACAGAGAAGATGCATGAGAGGCATGAGGGGTCATATGCGCCTCCCAATTTCTACAAAGGTTCGTATCCCAGCCCTGAGGCCTGCTGCATACCACCAGAACTTTTAAATCAGAGATTTTCAAACTTTGGGACACATCTCCTTGGGAGTGTGGAGGAGCGTTTTGGGGAGGGTGAGTGCTGCCTCCAGACGCCTTGGGCTTCAACCAAGTGGGACTGGAAAGGGAGCACCACTTCCACCCAATTCACCTTTTGTCTGGCTTAGGGGGTGCAACCAATATTTTTAATTCAAGGGGGGGGGAGCTCTGCTCAAAAAGTTTGAAAGCTGTTTAAATTGTGTTCTCCTCCCCTCCTCCCACTATCAACACTTGCAAGGCATCTCTGCACAACCATGCCAGAGTTAAAAAATCTGTCCGTGGTTTCCTTTGCAAACCTGTGTTATGCAGGGCTTTTTCTTAGCAGTTTTGATTCACTTGGGCTTGGTTGTTGGTATGTAAGTTGTCAGCTCAATGGCTTTTTTTTCATTGAAAAAAAAAAGTTGCTTTAATCTAGGGAGTTGTTTTTTGAGATCCGGGGCAGAAAAAATGTAAAATCCTCATGGTTTGAGGTTTGCTTTTTAAATATGTTGCCAAGTTCTAGGATATAGTGGTTTTTTAATTAAACAAATTCACATTTTCCTAATATTTCATAATGCATTAGCATTGGGAAATCTAATGATTCTATTAAACAGTAAGATTATCTAATACAGTATACTGCCAAGCAGCTATAATTGTGACAGGTAATTAGAGATAAGTCAGCACTAAGGACAAAATTTTCAAAAGTGTCAACTAACTTTTTGTCCCTCAATTTATGGGTGCCTTCTTACACTGATGCCCTTTGAATCTGATTTGCAGAGGCATTAAGAATCTGCAGCTCTCATAGACTTCAACTGAAGGGGACATCTCTGAAAATGGGGCTCAAAATTTCTTAAGTTGGAAATGCAAAATTACTGGATATTGAACAGTTGGGCCTAAAACTCCAGATCCAAACTTTGGGGTTTTTAAGATGTGTTCCACTTTTTCCACATGTTCCATGGAAGAACAATTGACTGTTAAAAACTGTTTGCAAGAAAAACAATGTAACAAGCAGCCCTTTTTTAATTAGCTGGAAGAATGTACATCTGCAAGTTTATACACAAGTTTATACAAAGTTATACGCATCTGCAAGTTTTTTTGATTCTGTGATTTTTTTCAACAAAGACCTGAAAAGGGGGTGGAAATTTTTCATTTCTTCAGTTGTGTGCTGAAACATTCTGGCATCCCACAGAGTGTTGGCTGGTTGGTATGAAACATTACAACATGTAACTTTGAGCTTTAAAGTTGACTCACAACATTTGCTAGGTTGCTGAAGTAAAAATGGAACATTTTTTCCACATAAGAGAAATTATAGCTTTTGCCTATCATGCTTATGAGGTCCCCATATTTCGTTATTTTCCTCTTTCTCTTTCATTATAGGGTTTCCCGTACTCATAAATTACAATGTCCAGCTCCACTTTCACTCTGATGTATTTGCTACATATACAAATGAATATTGGTTGGAGTCTGTGTATATGTATAGAACTGTTTATGTTAGTAGCAGTGTCAGGCTTGTGCATCAAGGGGAGCAGAGACCCTCAAAATGGAGTATGGCTTACATCTAATGTGACATTTATTTGACTGAGAAATTGATTAAAGTCCCACCAGCCCTTTTCCATCATGTATTGTATATTTGTCCAACAAGGCTGGTTTATAATGGCCCCTTACAAATCCTATTGTTCTCACTGCAGTTAAACATAGTATTGATAGAAAGTGTGAATGATGTTCAGAGGCTTGAAATATGTACATTTTTATTAACCCTTTCTGTATCTACAAATATGTATGGCAATACGGAGGACCACATGTCATCAGCTTTTATTGCAGCTGACCATTTCATCATTGTTGTAGTTCTGTGATATGAACTCGCTTCATGCATCAGATCCCATTCTATCATTGACTCACCATGAGATGATGAGCAAATCATTGCTTCTGGCTAAACCTCGGTTTCCTAATCTGCAACAGTAGAGAACTGCACATTTAGTTGTGTCTGTAAGCGGAGTTTGTTGCACACACCAAAGCCTTTCCTTTCCCCTCTCCCTCACAACACCGTATCCTTCTCTATTTCAGGAATGTATATAAATATGGTGAGTTATATAAATACGTAAGCTTGAATAAGTTTTAATTTGGTAAATCTTTTTTTTCTTTCTGGAAGCTAAATTATTTATAGTGTAGACATTTCAGTTCTATTGGGATGAGGGCAGAGCTGAGATGAGGTGTGTGTGTGTGTGTGTTATGTTGGAAGGTGTTAATGACCCTTATCTTTTTGAATGGTGTGCTATGAAAAAGTCATTTATTCCATAGCTTCATGAAGTCCTCTTGAGTAGAGCAATGATGACCTAAAGGAAGCTGAGGGGCATCCAGCTGACCTCATCACATATATGAGTATCATCAGTCAGATGGTCAATTATATGTGTCAAAACACAATTGGCAGTGTTCCAAACTGTCTGTTGCCAGTGTCTGAGCATGAGTATTCATTATATTAGACAGATTATACCAAAATAGTCTCTGATATCTATATGCGTGTTCCATGCTGCTGAAATTTGCTCGTCAATTAATTATCCTATAGTCAGCATGCTGTAGCAGTGCTGTACAAATGTCAACTAATTATCATTCTCAACACACTTGTGATGTGTGTTAGTATCATTATCCCCAGTTTACAGATGAGGAAACTGACAGCATAAGTGACTTGTCCAGTACAACACAGGAAGTCCGTGATAGAGACTGTACTAAAAATCTACTCCACTAGACTAGACCACATTGTCTCTCACAAGTATCACATAATCTGTCCTCACATGAGAATAGAAGTCTTCATTTTTGTATATCTGGAGTTAATGATGAGTTGACATTATTGAATAACATGCTCAATATCAATTATTTATTATCAGTCAGAAATTAGTTTAGTGCTATATAGAATATAGAAAGATAGATCCATTGCCACTCCTGATGTAAGATAAAGAGCTGGCTTTGTGTTTCTTCTTCACTGGAACTGGTGGGATGCGCAGTTTCATTCTCCAACTAAATTCCACAACTTGTGTCCTTAAATAGGTTTTTAGACAAAGAGATCCATCTTTGCCAGAAATCCCCTGCCAGGACCATATTTTCTGATGTCCTTTCATATGGTCTGATAGGGTTTCCTTTAATATCTGTGAACTCTTAGTTTACCTGATTTTATGCATGAAGGCATAATTATTTATGGCTGAGAGCCCTGATGTTCTTCAAGATAATATCTTTCAGTGGATCCTTTTTCCCCCAATAGCATTCTTCCCTATTGTTTCCCCAACAGGAAACATCTGCTGTAACAATCATCAATCCTTCTGGTTTATATGTCCTTTATTTGCATTAGGTAGACTATCTGGGGTTCTGTGAACATGTTGGTGCCAGGGATTATTAGGTATAGCTTAATGCATACAATTCCTGAATAAGGGTGTTTTACAGTCAGTATATTTAATGATCTAAACTAACTTTCAGCAAATTCAGGAAATATGAGGCAGACTGAATGAGCCAGTGGCAGCCAACTAATGCTGTAGCAATGGTCACAATATTAAAAATGCTGGAAAGCATCTTTCTGTTTCTTAGAGTTGTTGAGTATTTAGATACACTAGCATTTCCCCCATTATTTCCCAGGAGAGGTGACCATCCAGGCCAACTCTCCTTAACTGTGAATCAGTGAAAGAGTTTTTGCATGACAGATGGTCTATAGTAGAATAACTCTTACATTTATGGTCTCTAGTAATGTTCCTCCTCAAGTATCCCAGTTTGTGTAATAAACTGATATACAAACTATCCAGTAGACTCACTCCATTCATCTCTGAAATTCATCTCCTTGGAGGTGAAATGCAGCATCTGCTTGCAGTGGGTAGTAATACTATACAACATTTTGGGATACAAAATGAAATGTACCTTTCCTAGTTACTGCATATCTCCTGAAGAGAAAGAGTGCTTCGAAAAGGGAGCAACATGAGCTGAGTCTCTTACCTTGGCATTTGCAAAGAGAAAAAATCATGACACAAGCAAGAAATTAGAAACAGAGTAAAATATTTGTGTGTATAGAAGTCACATCACATGACTAAGAAGACACTCCAGAAATGAAGGACCTTAAACACAAGAGCCAGGACCATAAATTGAATTCTCTACCATAAACTGTAACTGCTGAAGGCACTTCAGCAACAGGATTACATGAGAAAAGTGAGTGTTGTGAAAAAAATAAGATGAACCTCATGATTGTCTACCTATTGTAACTACTAAGAATAGGTTCTGATAATCTAGCTGGGAAGACCTTGCAGAAATCCATTCAAAAGAGGGAACCAATGTGTTCTCTAGGATTTTGGCTATATTGTTTGTTCAAGTGTGAATTTTCAAATGATTTAATGCTTGATAATGGCAAATTTGAACAAGAAGTCAAAATAAGGAGGAAAAGTAGAGACAGGTTCTTCAGAGTACATAGTTTTATAGACTATGATGACTATAACTGTTCTCCTGGAATCCCTTATGGGTAGTAGAGCCCAACACTGGATCTGTTGAACTTGAATGAGAGAGCAATTTAGGATAAAGAGCCCTCCAACAGTGTTCCCTTCAGATATTGTTGTATGTTATCTCTCATCTGAGTAATGTAATTCAAGTTATTGAAAGTATTTGGGTTATAGGATTCACCAAGACACAACAGGCTACAGCTGCAAAATCTGGATCTGGTTCTGGAAAGTTCAGGGTGAGTAGAGAGTTTAGACTAAGGAAGGAACCAAGCAAAAAAAAAAAAAAAAAAAGAGGGAGGCAGGGAAAGAGAGAGGAAAGACATGTAACTTCCCAGTCGTCCTTTATTCTACACTATTGCATTAATTACTGGACTCAGTTGGAAAAGGCCACTTGCTGAATCCATGACAGTGCTGCTTGCAGTAATCTAGAGTTCTTCCATCCAAATATTAAGCCTTTATCATTAGAGCCAGTGGTTTGACTGCAGGCTATGTTGCAGTTTTCTGAGTAGTGCCTTTGCTGTAGTGGAAAATTATCTTGGTGGATCTGACATTGTTGTTCTTCTCTACCTATATTGTCCACCATTGCACAAGAAGATTCGCCACCATCACCTTGAGTACATTGCTAGTGCCCCTGTTACATTTTTACAGACAACAAAGCTCTGCTTAGTTCATCCAGTGCTGACTACTTCCATATTGTACCTGTCTCTGTGTAATTTATACTATAGACATGTTGAAGCAAAACAGGCAGTAAAGATGAGTAACACTGTGTTCTGGTTACCCTGAAAATCCCAATTTGCAGCTATAACTGCCTTCACAGAAGCTCCAGATCTCACATGTGAGTGCTCAAACTGGCACTTTTATACCCACTCAAAGACCTAAGTGCCAGACAGAGTTCCAAATTTATTCTGGGTGTCCTATATAAGGTACCTTGCTTAAATATTAGTTCTTAAGAGTGTTTCAGCAATTTCCTTTTCCCGTTTCCCCCTCTGAAACAAAAATCCATCTGCCATCTGGCTGCCTATATACAATCAAACAGATACACACATCTGTATGTATGTCACTGATGATCCATTTGCAAACCACACTTTGTGACAATTAATTTATTTAGAGGCTGGAAATGGGTGAAAGAGATGAAAGATCCACAACATATGCAAAAGCAGTGTTTTCCTCTTCCCAGTTTCCCTTTCACTTTTTTTTGTCTTTCTTTTTTCTCTATCATGTGTACACTCAGTTCATGCTCAGAGGATACTTTTCAAATAATTTGAGTGCTCACCAGCCAACACCAAATTTTCTGAAGACAACCCAAATGGCAGTTTTTTTCTGGTGGTTCTCTTAGGAAACATTCAGGTCTGATTGTGACCCATCTCAACAAACTAATTCCTGTCTCTAATAGTTCCACAATGTCAACCCTGTGATCTCTGTTTTTCAATTTTTAGCTTGTTAAGCAGATGGTAGACAGCTTGGTTCTTTAAAACAGCAAAATTTCCCAGGCTAGAGTAGGCCAAACCCACAATATAGAAACCAAATACTGATTTCAAATACCACACATTTTAGGTGTGTTCATATCCATAGCCACTTGTAAAGTTAGAGACCATTTGTAAAATTTGAATATGAATCTTGGTTCCGATTCCAATTCCACCTCTTTATCCACCTCCCTGTCTACACACAAAACAAAATGATTAATGTAACTAATAAGCAAACTACTGCAAGAGAGAGGTCACCTTTCAGATATCTGGTACGTAGACACTGCAGTTGCACTATGCGACTTCTTCTTTTATTCTTCTATAAGGGTGGATCACAACCTCTAGCTTTGGTGGAACTTGTGGGTTCACAAAAGTAGGCTATCTGGTACTTTTCACACACAGTGCAACATTTGTAAGAGGGCACATTTAACAGTCCTGGTTCAAGTTTTATAGACACTGCTCCAGTGTAAATCGGGACTAATTCTACTAAAACCCCATAAATTACACAACATAAAACATGTGTAAGTGAGATCAGAATCCATTTCAATATGCTGTAGCACAGACTTGGAAAATTCCATTTATTTGTTCACCTAGGAATGGTTAATTTTGTTTTGATAGGCAAGTGAAATATCATTTATTTTCCTTGTCTTTGTGGCAAAGGGCAGGTGAACAGACTTTGAGCCTTAGCTGTTGAATGTTCACGATAATTTTGCAAAAGTGTGTCTAGTGCCTTACGATAGAATCAGAGACATCTACCTGTACATGAGAGTGCTTGGGCACTTGCATTTGCAAAACCTTAATGTATGTATCAGTAATGAAAATCTTAATTAAGAAAGCTGCATCATTGTCCATGAACACTCTTTCTTTCTCCCTGTGTGAAGTCCTTTGTATATTGCAGCATCTACCTGGCCCAGACAGGCAGAGCCCTCAAAGAGCTTGTCTGGCAGATCTTCTCTTGATTATTAACAGCTAGCGAATGACAAAGTCTCAGTCTCCTTTTGTCTTGATACTGAATTTCAGAACTGCAGAGCACATAATGTACCATGTGGTTGGATGGTTGCTTGGTTTGTTTTTGCAGGGTTTTTTTTTTTAACTTTCTTTTTATTATGTTGGTGGAGTGATCAAAACTAATTTAAGTGGCTCATAGTTGCCAAAATGTAAAAAGATGCCCTTTCACACACAAAATGTACTTTTACATTTCGAAACAATGCACTTAGATTGCGTGATATGCACACACACAAAAATTATGCTGATGTAATGTGGAGATTGAGATTTTAATCTCACTAAACTCAGGAAATTCAGAGTTAAGGTTCCCACAGCAACCTTACCTCTGCCCTCGTAAACTGTGTTCATTACAGTGAAGTCTTTCACTACACAATCACGTGCTGTGTGTTGGGCAATGTGACATGCTACTTTTAGAAAAGAAGGTAAGGTGGGAAGGAATTGTTGTTCTTTCTATAATTATATTGTGAAGATTATTTATTTGCTAAGCACCAATAATATGTTTGGTGCTTTTCAGAACACACACACACAAATTTTAATTTAATGGGCATATAGGGCCACAACACTGATATACATATTGGAGAGAGGGCATCAGGAATCTCTCTTACTCTCAATTTCTCCCTCACATATGCAACAACCAGACATATGTATCCATATAGGTCAGATTCTCCTCTCTCATACGCCATTTGTAATTTCATTGACATCAGTGGTTTCTCTTGACTTTCACATAAACAAAAGAAAAATCAGGCTCCGGAGGGACAAAGACTATAAGGCTATGAATACACAATGTGGTACAAATTGCAGCTATTCAGCCACTGGATGAGCTAGGAGTCTCAGCTGGAATTCCTGCTTCAGGTGGAAATAACTCAGGAGCAAATGGCAGCTGCAACACTTCTGCAAGAAGGCAACATCCCAGAAATGCTCTGCCACATCCAAGGAACGCGTCTGCTTTTTCGGAATAGTTTCTGAAAAAGCAGACACGTTCTTTTTGCATCCCAGTATTCCTGTTTCTCTGAAATGTGGCCCCCTGTAGACTCTTCCGAAAAAACAGAAAAAATTGCATATCTTTTTCTGATTTAATTCCGCAATCTAGACATAGCCTAAGGCTTTCGCTCCACTAACACCACTGCTGACCTTGACCTTCGATACAGTGAGTAGGGATGTAATAGTGTAGTCCATTAACCAATTAATCGTTAAGTGAAAGCTTATAGGTTAATGCTATAGACTACATGAATTTCCCCCCACCAGTAAATTTTTTAGCAGGCTGGCTAGCAGCCTGACTCAGTCTTGGTTTGCAATGGGTCCAGGACCTACCCCTGCTGCAGCTCTGCATTTAAATTATATTAGGAGCTGGGCAGGCAGGCAGCCCGGCTCAGTCCCAACTCTCGCCAGGTCTGGGACTCTGACCTCCCCTGGACTGGGGCTGCTGCCACCCTGCACTGCTGCCTCTGCAGCAGAGGCAACAGTGCGGAGCGACAGACAGCCAGTCCACAAGGGGAGCTGGTTTTTAAACTGGCTTCCTCGTGAACTAGCTCCTGTCTGGAACCTCACCCTGCTGCCTCTGATACAGATAAAGAGGCAGCAGCGCAGAGTGGCAGGGAGCCCCTTGAGAGTGAGACCGGAGTGCACTGGCTGCTGGCTCCACCTCCAGGTTCTATAGAAAAGTTGATTAACCGGTAAGAATTCATGAGGTTGATCAGCTATTCAGTTAACTGATATTTAACATCCTAACTGTGGCATTGATTTATCAAGTCTGGTGAAGACCCACTAAGTTAGTGACAGAGCACTTTCTTGTCAGCTCCTGTATTTCAGCACCTCAAGAAGAGGAAGAGGAATTGGCAGGAGAGCATCTCCTATCCACACAGCGTGGTGTAAATGCTGCAGTAAGTGGATCTAGCTACACTGACTTCAGATACATTATTCTTGTAAGTGAAGTGGCATAAGTTAGATTGTGGTAGTGTAGACAATACCAAAGAATAGCACATGTTGCATTCTTGCAGAAGTGTTTCAGCTGCCATTTGCTCCTGAAAGAGTTATTTCCACCTGAAGGAGGAATTCCAGCTGAGACTCTGAGCTCATCCAGTGGTTGTACCACACTGTGTATTCATACATGTGCTCTTATATTGTAGGAATAAGAAAACAGGATCAGGAATCAAACCCAAGTCACTTTTCAAATCCAGACTAATCTGTTTTAGGAATTGCTAATATACCCATCACTGGGGTACCACACACCATAACCACAGATTATTCCAATAGGTAAGAAAAAAAAAACATTTCACATTAAATTAATTAAGGGGCTGATGCTCACCAGCCCGGTACTTTGTCATTTATGACTGTATAAAGTGAATGCAAAATGCCATGAATCTAATCCAGAACCGTTTTACACCCACTATACAAAGATGTAAAGGACAGTGGAGAATGAGGCTCAAAATCTTTGAGACACCAACACCATCACAGAAGAGCATGAAGACTTTAATACCTGATATATTTAGATCATTTCCAGCAAAATAATAAGTCTGCTCAGTTTCTAGACTCTATCAGTAGGCCATTTCTTTTCATGCCCTGAGCCAATGGCCTTTTAGTTGGTTTCTTATGTCAATAATGTATGCATCCCAGCATGCACTTAAATAATGTGCTTATCATCATTTGATTTTGATATACTAATTTTAAAATTTAAAAAAAAAATTCAGAGGTGATATACTGAAAGTTCATAGAAGGCTTTTGTTACAGGAGAAAGGGTCGAGGTGTTGATTGCTCATCTGAGTAATAGTTCCAAGTTTTTTAAAGTATATACACATTTTCTGAATTATAGTTCAAATACCTAGGAGAATTCTGTGCCAAAAAATAAAAATTCTGTTGACAATATTTTAAAATTATGCAAAATTCTACGTATTTTATTTGTCAAAATAACACAATATAATTATACCAATTTCAATTATTTTGGTAATTTTTTTCAAAATATCTGTCAGCAAGTATGTCTGTAATAATACAGACAATGAAAAAGATTCAGGCAATATGGTTTTTGTCCAAATAGATTCCATGTTAGCCATATAAATACAGCACTCTGAGTGATAATTGATTTAAACTACAATACAGAAACATGTTTTCCCCACTTCTCAGGAACAGCATAAGGCAGTGGTCCCCAACCTTTTGAGGGCTGCCAGGCGCCCAGGGGCAGGGCCACTCATGCACTGGGCGCCTGAGGGCGGGGAAGCACATGCGCCTGGGGGCGGGACCCACGCGCTGCACTCCCGGGGCTGGCACCGCTCCTGTGCTGCATGTCCAAGAGCCGGCATCACCCACGCGCTGTGCACCTGGGGCTGGCACCCCTCCTGCGCTGCGTGCCCAGGGGCGGGGATGTCCATAGGCCGCACACCTGGGGCCAGCACAGCCCATGCACTGCGTGCCCGGGGACGGGGCGGCACATGTGCTGCGTGCCCAGGGGCCGGCACCACTCATGCACCACATGCCCAGGGACGGGACTGGCCCCGATCACTCGACGGGCACACAGAAATGGCCTGATGGGCGCCATGGTGCCCGCGGGCACCGCGTTGGGGACCACTGGCATAAGGGCTTGGGGGAAGTCAGCGATAATGGAAGAGTTGAGGGAGAAGGAAGTCATTGTTGAGAAGGAGCCTGGAAGACCTGCAGAGTTTCTGTGTGTAGATGGGAGAAGTATGGAACAGGTTTTTGGGAGGAGGAATGATTGGTAAGGGTTGGGAAGCCTCCTCCCTGTACACCCTGGCTGATCCCTAGTCTCTCCCATTGAGTCAGGCACATCTCCTGTCCTAATGTGGCCCCGCATCCTAACCTAGCCAAGCATAGCTGCCCCGGTCTTCATGTGGCCCTGCACCCCCACTCACGATTCAGCCAAGCATAGCTTCCTCTGTTACCATTTGTCCCTGCATCCCCACTCAGCCATCTCTTCCCCCAGACTCTATGCATACCTACACCCCCATCCCCATGTGGCCTTGCATCTTCATTCCACTCCTGGCTCGGCTCCTGTGTTTTCACTCCAGTATGTACACTCCACTATCTGTTTTTAACTCCAGTCTGTGTCACCTTCCAGCAGCCCCATGTGCCCCACTCTTTCTCTCCTCCCATATCTTGTGCCTCTTCACCTGGTCCCATGGGCAGAACACTGCTTCTGCTCCCTCGCTCTCTGCAGATGTCTGCTCCTCCAGCCTCTGAGACAGATGTCCTCTCTTCTGGCACCACATCAGCCTCTGGTGAATGAAGAGTGTAATTGCAACTTACTTTTGCCTCTGTGTCAGAATCAGTAATTCTGGGGGAAGGAATCTGTGGAGGACATTATTTCTGCTTTTGAAAATGACATAGCATTCCCCTGGAATAAATAGTCTGCAAGTCTAACTTCACACCTCTATTATTTTTCACACAATTCAGTAGATTCAGTAATAAGTAAAATCTGAAGATCATAAAACAAAGTATGTTGAAATCTTTAAAGCAGTAAATGCTCACTTAGCTAATCTAAAATGGTAATAATTTGTTATTTCAAAACCAAATGCCTTCAAATATGGCAAAGTTGCTACTTTTCTTTCAGGGCTATGTATGTATATGTCAAGTTTGATATTTTAAAACAAATCCATATTTTAATTATACAAGCATGTTTAAGGGCAGAAAGCGTATGGAAAAATTAACAGCAGGAAACTATTTTTTATGTACTCGGATGATTCAGAAATGGCTTACTGGATTTTTGTGAAACTTTCTTTAAAATGTCAGTTTTGAATAAGGACAAGGCATGAGAAAAGCTGGCAAACAGGTATCTCAGCTTCAACTATAGCATTGTTAATGGATGCTGTAATAAAATAATAATTTTAACATACGTATCAGCATTGTTCTGTGAATCTCAAAGCTCTTCATAATAATTTAATGAATTAAACTTTGACCCATCCTTGTGACTTTATGAACTGATGTTATTCACATCTTACAAACAGGAAAAGGGAGGTACAAAGTTGTAAGGGACTTGCTACATGTCATATAGGAAGGTAGTAGCAAAGCCAGGATTAGCACCCATGGCTTATGTTTCCTCATCCTTTGCTTCAAAGTACTTTTTTTTTTTTTCTCAAACACAGCTTTCTAAATGTGACATGGTAGAGTTCCGTATTTCTGGTCTCTCACTGATTCCCTTGTCACATGCATATACAGTCTGGGGGGGAAAAGCTGTTCTTTGAATGATTGTGCATATCCATTCCACTTCCGGTGTGTGCATACCTAGTGCACTAGTGCTGGAGATTTTCCCTTTGAGATACCCCTCAGGATGGCACATGTACCCTCTGCGGTGTGTGCCCTCATGCTCCTGGGTAATGGTATAGTGGGCACTCATTAACAGATGATTGTTTATAGCCTTAGTGTAGTTTTCCATTAGTAGGTTTCCTTTTTTATTAGTGTACTTACTGTACACTTCTGTTCCCACTGGTTTGAGATACTGACATCCAATGCTGCTGCAAGCCTCAGTCTCCAAGCTTCACACCTTGCAGTAGTGCAAAGTACTAGTCAATGACTCTGACTCCAGGTTTCTGAAGTGCCTGGGAGAAACTTGCATCAGGAATATGTGGCAAAGCTGCAGAGACGTTAACTCCAGAACTAAAAAACGATGGGGAGGTAACAATAAAGCACCTTGTTATGGAGACAGCCCTTTCCCCACACTCAAAGCATTCTAGTTTGGGGAGGGCACCTAGCACCTCTACTTCAGTTACAAGAGCTCCTCCTGTGATGGTAGAGTCTTGCCTCCCTTCTCCTTCTCCGATACCAAAGAAGAAGTGCCAGAAGAGTGCATGGAGGGACCCATCATCCAGAAGATAGAGTTGCCCAGCACCAGACTCCAGGAAACGAGCTGGGAGGAACAGAGTATAATCCTCCTGAGGCAGTCCCTGGTACAGAAAGCATCTCAGGCAGGGGCACTGGCTCAGATACTGGTACCAGCACCAGTGAGACCCATACAAAAGGGTGCGCCATCCTTTTCAGCAATGTCATCATCTGTGGTTCAGCAACAGCAGCTGCAAAGATTCTCCCTGTGCCATCAACCCCTGAGGCACGTGCCATGGCATGCAGTCTTCTCAATTTCACTCTTGGGGATGAAGGACAGATTGAAATTACTCAGACTTTTCATCTTGGAAAAGAGATGACGTATGGGAGCCTGGATAATGAGGATAAAGTGAATGTGTTATTTACTCCTTATAAATAATATAAGAATATGGCTTCATACAATAACATTGTCAGAAGGTTTAAAACAAATGTAACCCTTCTGCCAGGTGGCTTCAACAGCAGTCAGGGCTGGGTTCGGTATCTAGGAGTTCCTTTCCATCTATCCAACACAAAACTGGCTTGAGCCCTCACCCAGTAACCTGGGAAATTCACACAACCCCCTAGGTATCTCTGAGAGGCAGTGCTTCCCCACTCGCAAGCACAGAGTCTAAGTGTAGTGAAGAAAGTTTTAATAAAAGGGGAGAGAAGTAATGTGACATTAATTTGGGAAAACACCACAAAGTTCATAACCAAAACCACGAATAAATGTCCTAGCTCAAGTAGGTTGGGCAATGTCGTTTTCTTCTCAGTCTCTCAAGTCCAGCAATGTAAATGTCCCCTTCACATGCCCAGCCCTTCTCTCCACCTCACTCACAGTTGGCCCTTGGTCAGTGCAGATCAGAGTTCAGAGATGCCTCTGTAGAGTAAACCTCACATACTAAGGGAAGGGGGGGTAAGAGTCATCTCACCCACTCCTCTGGTCACTTGCCATCCACCTGCTCGCTGCTCTCTGGCCCCACTCTGCTGGCCATTCATTGCTTCTTGCTGTCTCCACTGTGCTGTTTGCTCCTCATGCCTCTCCATCACTGCCCTGGTAGCTGCTCATGCTGCTTGTCGCATCTTCAGTTGGCTTATGGTGGATTTGACTCTGGGCCAAACCTAGCAAGCTCAGCTCTTAGTGATTTCAGCTCTTGGCCCAAAGCACAGTCCAGCCACAAGAGATTCCAGGAGCCACTGGAGTAATTTTACATACTCAAGAGACTCCTTATGGAACCTTTCTTTAACTCTATCCTTGAAACAGTGGGGAGCCCATCTGGGAACACACACAGAGAGTTGAGAGCCATTCATCTAGCTTGTCATGCTTTACTCTGCACATCAAGGAAAGGAAATGACTAGTTCTTGTGACTAGTGCAGTGGTGCTATCCGATGTGAACAGACAGGGAAGAGCCAGAACATCACTTCTGTGCCAAGAACCTATATTGCCTTGGGAGTTTTTTTGTCACCAGCTCAATCCACCACAAAGCCTCCAAGTTTCTAGTTGTCTGCAACAGCCTGGCAGACCAACTTAGGAGACCATTCATCAGACCATTCATGAGTAGTTTCTCTGTCCAGATTTGGTCAGGTACATTTTTATTTTTCCAAGTCTTGGAGTGTTCCCCATATAGACCTGTTTGCATCCTCCTGACACAACAGGAAATATCCCTTTTGTTCATGAGCATCAGCTCCATAAATTCACCATGGGCTCTGAAAGTCAAGCTCTGCTTTCCATCTTGTGTATATATCATCAATAGATCATGTTTTATGCCAAACTATGCCCTTAGTTATAGTTGGATAACCCACTGTCTCCATATATTGCCCCCAGTTCAAACTCTGCATCTCCCACCACCCAGCTGAACGTTAATGAAGTTGAAAAGGTGTTGCTAAGTTTAGGACCTGAGGACCATTATTCAAGGTAGCATAAAACTGATAACCGAGTAACAATGGTTTATTGTCTGAAACCTCTGCCAGTGATTTAATATAATCTCACCACTTGGGTGAGGAGCTGAACTGGAGAGATGTATGCTGTTATTTTCTATTGGACTTTGTTTCCTAATTGCTTCAATGATTTCTTAAAATGATTTCTATAGTGGGGTGCCCAGAACTGGACACAGTACTCCAGATGTTGCCTCACCAGAGCCAAATAAAGGGGAATAATCACTTCTAAAGACTCCTCAGACATGCTCTCTCTGGGCACCTCTAGACTACCCAGACACGAATTTGCATATCTTCTTCCAATCCCTTTTTCTACGTATTCTTTGGGGGAAAAAAAGCAGTCTGGATAGGGGTTTTTGCGCAAAAGCCTCTCTTTTTTTTTGAAAGAACCCTGATTCCTCAAATAATGAGGTTTACAGGATTCTTTCGAAAAAGAGGACGAGTACTGATTACATTTCTCACCAAAAGCAGTCCTTGTGCCTCAGTGGAGCACAAAGACTCCATCCAGGACCAGAGATGCAAACAGAACACTTTTCCAACAGCTTTACTTGTTCATCTTTGCAAAGAAACTTCTGATCATGATGTTCTTGCCCATAATGTTTAAATGTTTTGAGATTCTTGGTTTATGGGACACATTTTTACTATAGAAATAATAAGATTCACCCTTTAAAGTATTTTCAATCCAAGAGGTGTCAGACTGAGGGATAGTGAGACTTCTTGGTGTCTTTTACATCATATGATTTGGGGTATTGGTCAACCAGAGAGTGATTTATTGAGGTGAATGGATGGAGAAAACAGGAAAAAAATATGAAAGTTAAAATCATTGTTTGCTAATCTGATGGAGATAAATCCCTCCTTGGAGAAGGCGTTGCATCTTTTAAGGCCCACTCTGAAGGATCTGTAAGCCTCTTATATGCCCTAGAAATACAGTAACAGAGTAACAGGCTGGCAAATTCCCTGCTTTCCTATTCACTTACATCGAAACTAGAATTTACAAAACGTCCCCTTTAAAAAAGCCCCACCTAGTGCAACCCCTGCCCATCCCAAGGACAAACAAGCCAAAATCTAGTAAGCGAAGCAGCCTTGGAAGAGACATTCCCAGCTGTAACTACAGCACTTTGCTCCATTCTGTGAGCTTGTTAAAGCTGTCGTATTTTTAATAATACAGATGCATAAATGTAGCCTGCTAGAGACTGAATCTCTTTGCCTCTGCTTCATTCCAAGGAGTTTCCATTGTGTACAGTTCCCTTAGCAGGACAATCTTTATATAAGAACATTGATTTCTTGTGGCAGGAGCAGCAGTGGCCACTGTAAAAATGGTTTCCAGATGGTTGTCATTCTCTGCGCCTCATTTTCACTCACTAATAACTTTCTAAGACTATCACCTTTTGGGCTGCAATTTTGCAGGCTTTGAGTCAATGCAAAGGTGTTTTGTTTTGTTTTTTAAATTAAAAACAAGTTTTATTTTTCAGAAGCTTGAACAAAACTGGTTTGGCTGCATTATAGTGAAGGGCATGTGTGTATAGTGGGGGTGAACAAGAGAGTTATTCCTGTCCCGTTAAAAAAATGACCTTGCCACCTTTCCTTTGAATAGCCTGAGCCACGAAAGGGGCAAAGGTTATGAAAGTTGAAAATATGGTATGGAAATAACTCACAATGAGGAGTAATGCATGGCCTTGCTTCTGGGGAAATTGTTTTTGCTTTATCTGTTGGTCAATGGCCATTTGAAAATTGGATGCTTGAGTATTCACATATATTTTGTTTTACTAAAGCCTTCTCCATGCATGCATGCACGTAACCTGCTTGGCCATACTGGTTATTTAGGAGCCCTTGTCTCATACTGTTTATATCTTCCAGTGTGTTTTATTTCAGCTTTGCAATTGCCCACCCATTCATCTAGTGTTAAAATTTCTTGCATTTATACTTGGAGCAGAGGACAATGTGAGGAGTACAAACACTGACACAAAACAAGGGGAAATACCTGGGTTCTGTGTGCTAAAATGAGCTCATTAGCGCAGATCTATTCTGAAATCCTAATGTTCCTATTTTCATTAATCTGTTGCCAATAAAGCAATGAAAATACAAATGAAACAGCCATCTCAAGCTGCTGGGTTTCCCGGTACTTGGCAATGTATCGTCCAGTAATAAGTAACAATAATGGGGTTGCCTCCTGAGTTGGTGACTATGAGAGTTGTACATGTTAGTAATAAAGAGTGAGTCAGAAGCCATGCCATAGTTAAGAGTCTATCAATTTTCTGTCTTAAAAATTCAGAAGCGATGACCCACAACAACGCTGTTGTTCTGACAATTCTAGCTTAACTAGAAAAGTCTGTTGCCAGCTAAAACTTGGCAAATTAGATCTGAGGTCAGGAAAGACTTTCATTTTACAAATTTAAAGACCAAAATCTGTTTTAGTATTTCCTAAATGTGAAAACAACCCTCTGACCCTGAAACTGACTGGCTGTGGATTCTGTTTGTGCTTCTCTTAACTAGAAAACAGACTAATATCTTTTGCAATGAAATGCTGCAGTCTGTTAGTCATCGATTCAGAGAATTTAAAGATGGAAAAGAGCTATTAGCTCATCTTGTCCTTCCCTCAGCCGGAGCAAGAATGGGCGTCGTTCATTTTGATGGCAAGTGGAGGGAAGAAGACATTAACCTTTAACTAAAGTTCCAATTAATTTTCATAATGTACACTACTTCTCATGCACTGCTCTGCCTTCTGTGGGTATCATTCAGAGACTCTAGTAATATTTAATAGAAGCATAGCACTTCTACCATATACCAGATCAAACCACACCCCGTCCATCACTTGAAGTTTCAAAGGAATTTGAAAATACACCTGATCAACTGTACTATGTTGTACCCTAAATTTATGTCTTTCCTGAGCCCTAAGGTGGAGCCTCTTCAGCATGAGATATGAGTAACTCATCTTAGTTTACATAACTACTATTTGTCATAAAATTAGCCAGTTTCCCAATGTGGAAGGCCAGTCTGTCATGGTCCATCCCTCCTGCTGCCTTTCTTGCACAGCACCTGACTCTCACCCTTCACCTTGTGGGTAGTGAGTACAGGAGATAGGCCCACATTACCTTTTGCATGAAAGAAAGTGGAATTGCAGTATCTCTGGGCAGGCAAACCTTGGATGGTGGTTCCAGTCTTTAAGAAAGGAGATCAAAGGATGTGCTCCAATGAGAAGAGGTTATGCCATTAGCTGAACTTCAGAATCAGGAGGAAGAATGCAGATTCTATCCCAGCCATTGATAATGGACTGGCTCTTTGCTCTCTCATGAATATGCAAGGGATCATGGGAGTTTCCTAATCTGGTCTACCTTTGTTTTGTAGACCCAGAGAAGGCATATGACCATGTTCCCTGACATGTCTTTTGGGAAATGTTGCACAAGTATGAGATGCCGGGTGCCGCTTTTGCATGGTGTTTGGTCGTTTTATTCTCGGAGTAATGGTTTTGTTTATATCCTGGTCATTAAATCGAGTTCATTCAAGGTGAGTGTTGGACTCCACCAATGGTGTGTCTTCTCTCTGCTACTGTTTCCAATTTTCATGGACTGGATATCAAGGTGTCGCTGAACTGTGGAGTGCATCTGTATGGGGACTTAGAGGTGACATCTCTGCTGTTTCCAGATGATGATGTCTTCCTTACTTCTTCAGACTGCACTCTCAACCTTTTCCTGCTGACTGTGAAGCTGGGATGAGACTTAGCAACTCCAAGTCAGGGGTCATGGTCTTTTCCTGGAAGAAAGTGATTGCTCTCTCCAGCTGAGATGGGGAGCAGCTGCCCTTATTGGATGAGTTCAAATATCTAGGGATCTTTTTCATGAGCAATGACAAGCGGGAGTTTGAAATCGACCAGTTGATTGGTGCTGAGCTGGCAGTGAAGCAGGTCATTCTGTGTCCCCATACTCACCTACGGTCATGAACTTTTGGTAATGACTGAAAGGACAAGATCATAGGTACAAGTGGAGAAATGAGGTTTCTCTGTACGGAGGCTGGGCTTACTCTCTGAGATGAGGTGAGGAGGTTGGCTGTTTGGGAGGGCCTCAGCGTATAGCTGTTACTCCTCCAAATTGAAAAGTGCCAGTTTAAGTGATTCAGACACCTGAGGAGGATGTCCCCTGAGAAGCTTCTGTTGGAAATATACCAGGGCAGAGATCCGAAGACCAATTCAGGACACATTGGAGGAATTGTGTCTTCCAGCTGGGGAATGCAATAGGAGGAGCTGGACCCTATTGTGAAGGAAAAGGTGGTCTGTGCGCTCTCCTCTTCATGCTGCTGCCATGATTCTCACCAGGAAAAATGGCATAAAGGAACAAGAAGAAGCCAAAAAATTATCAAATTTTCTAAATTTTGCCTTTGATGGATTTCTCCCCTCTGAAAGTCTCCCCTACTCCACTTGTCCCTTCTGGACTTCCAATTCTTTCAAAGGCCAAACAGCTTTATGGAGACATTCTCTCCAGAAAAGTAGAGAGAGGATTAAGTCTCCTTCCACCAAATAGGAACTATCATTAGAGTTCTCCTGCCCCAAGATCTAAGCACAGTGCACCTACTATGCTCCTGGTCTGTGCTGGTCTAGAAGGAAAAAACACAAGATCAGATGTTTTCTCATGGGAAAGATATATTCAAAATGCTTATAACTTTCCAAGAAATGAGTTCAGGGCCCAGGTTTTCTTATGCTCCAATTCACTGATATTATTTTTCACTTGTCTAATGTCTTCCATCTATAGACTTCAAAGTGCTTCACAAATATTAATGAACTCAGCCTTCCAGCACACATGTGGGGTAGGCAGGTATTATTTTTCTATTTTCTATTTTATACCTGACAAAACTGAGGCACTGAATGAGTCAAACCCTTAATCAGCAAACTACGTAAGCATATGCTTCTTTTAAACATTTTTCAGTCCTGTTGACTCCAATGGGACTGAAGCAGATACTTAAAATTAAGCATATGCTTAATTCTTTTTGCTGAAGAGGAAAGGATTGAAACTTAAACTGTAGTGATGTGCTGAAATGGGGACTTGGTGCATAAATGAACTAAATGAGCCTCATAACACTGCATTAATTAGGTAATATTATTCCTACTTTAGAGATGGGGAAACTAAGGCACTTTATTTGCTGAGGCTTTTGTAATAAGTACTGAAAGGTGCTGCGCATGGAATTAAACTTTATTCTTTTCATTCTCTTTCAAGGTAGCATTACTTGCTCACACCCACAGCTAATCCCTAAGGGGGCATCTACACTGCAGAGCTTAAATTGAAATAAGCTATGCAAATCGAGTTATGTCAATTGCGTAGCTTATTTCGAAATTGGGGGCATCTATACAGCACTTATTTCAAAATAGGGCCCTCTTTCTCCAACTTCCCTTATTCCTCGTACAATGAGGGTTACTGGAGTCGGAGTAAGAAATCCTCCAGCTTGACAGTATTCTGACACTATTTTGAAAAAACTGCCTGCTGTGTACACATGGAATAAGTTATTTCAGAATAGCACTAGTTATTTCGAAATAATGTTGCAGTGTAGATGTACCCTAAAAGATTTAAGTAGACCTTTTGGATATTGATTAGACTTTGGAGACATTGACGATGCTGTTCCACAGAAAAGGCTGCTCTGCCAATTCATACTTTAAAATTATTAATAAAGACATTAAAATGTAAAACTTTATACCTGCTCAGCAGTACACTAGCCTAATATGGGGCAAACACCTATCCACCTGTAGTTAAATCACTTAATCTAGTGCTAATCTATAGATCAAATCAGTTTTTAAAATGAAATAGTTCTGTCACTAGAAATAATTGTTTAAACATATGGGGCTAAATTCATCAGTGACCTAAATCATACAGTGAGTTACATGTTGGACATAAGTGGGTAAAAAATACAATGTAATGGTAAAATAGTATGAATTCCACTGATATATATCCGTACTCCTGACTTCATCACCCTATACTTTCCTATTTGTTTCTTTTTCTGCTGCATGGACTTTTGCCCCAGCATGCAAGTTCAGCTTGTTTTATGGAACCCCTAATGGCAAATTGGAGCAAGTTTACCCACATACAGTAGAGTCTCAGAGTTATGAATACTTCGAAGTAGAAGTTGTTTGTAACTGAAGTGTTTGTAACTTAACATAATATTAGGGTTGTTGTTTCAAAGGTTTACAACTGAGCATTTACTTATTACTGCTTTGAAACTTTACTATACAAAAGAAAAATGCTGCTTTCTCTTTATATTTTTAGTAGATTGCATTTAATACAGTACTTTATTGTACTTGCTTTTTTATTTTTATGTGTGTCTGCTGCTGCCTGATTGTGTACTTCTGGTTTCAAATGAGGTGTATGTTTGACCAGTTCATAACTCTGATATTTTATTTTGTGACCTGACATTTAACTTCTACCATGACTAGAGCTCTGCGCAGATACAAAATTTGTACTCACATCCACATCCATATCTGCAAAAATGGGCCACAGATATCCACATCCATATCTGTAGATGCAAGTACCTGCGAATATAAAGCAGATATTTGTTGATTTGCAGGGCTCTAATCATGACTAACCTTACTAATTCATTTGGCTCAGTGGGCCTGATTCTGCTTTCAGTTCCATGATTTATATGCCAAAATAATTCCACTGACCTAAATACAATTGCTGCTGATTCAGTATAATATAAGGGAGAGCAGAATCAGGCTTGATAGGCTTTGCTAATGGCAGGTTTCCACCCTTTCAGTTTAGAAAAATTAATGAACCTATTTGAATAAACGTAACTTCTATTCACCAATCGAAAACAAAACAAAATATATAAGCCAGTAACATTTTCTTCAACCTGCATGAATAAAAAATCTCCATCATAAAATAAAGTAAGACAAAGAGACTGAAAACTGACATCTGACTTCTGAAAATCCAGGGTAGAAAGTGAAGATGCTTAGTCCTGTGCCGTGTAGTTAGTACCATGTTTGAAGCAGTGTGATGTGGCACTTAAAGCTCTAGGGGACCTGGAGCAAATGTTACAAATGCAACCAAAACTCTCATAACAGTGTATGAGCTGGTGTGTAATGGCCTCAGGAAATCCCCCTGGCTATACAGGTCCTTTTTAACTGCTACATTGGTTGACTCAAAGGAAAACCTCACATCACCTCTTGACCAGAAATGAGTATACATAAAGTCTGCAGTGTCGTGTGGTATTCTTTCTTTATTCAGTTAATTATTTCAATTAAATATTTTCCTAACAAGCATGGTCTACTCCTATTTGCCATTCTCGTGCTTCAAGCTTATAAAGCCCAATCCTGCAAATACTTGTTATCAGGCATTGTGCTTCCTTGGGAGCCAGATCCTCAGCTGATGCAAATTGGCGTAGCTCCTTGATTTCAGGAAAACGATACTGATATTCACCAACTGGCCATGTGACTCATTGATTTTAATGGGATTTGACCAGTCGTGGTTGTAATATTGCAATTGATTCTGTGTGTTTACAGGCTCAGGAGTGTGTTATTTGCAACAAAAAGCAAATCTGCTTGACATTTGATTTTGTTTTTCACATTTCATCGCAAACTTCAAAATGATTTGCATTTGCCAAAAAATTGAGCCACATTTCACACATTTTTCACTCAAAATAGACCCTTAGGAAAAACTGACATATTAAACACCAGCAAGAAAATGAATGTATGGACATATGGCTCTTCTTCCTGAACTTTGTGAAGAGGTCAGATAGCACTCACATCTTAAAAGATTCTTTATTCTGTTACTAACATGGTCTTATGTAATACCATAGCACTGATGGCACTTTCTCCAATCCTACTAAAGCTAGACTCATTCATGGTTTGGAAAGTAGTGGTGTTTTTGCCCACAGTTTATCCTTTAATTTAAGAAGAAAGTGTTACAAAATGTCCCCAGCTGACTGACCCCAGGCTCTGCTCAGCACTGCTGCTTTGAAACCTTGTTTCAAAGCGACAGCGCCACACAGCTGATCCTGGGATCACCAATGCAGCGCTGCTGCATTGAAGTGCTCCCTTCCCCCTTTCCCCTCTCCCCCCATTTGTCCCTCTGTCTGATAGAGGCAGCAAGGGGGGCAGAATCAACTGGTCAACTGACTATCTGATACACATTTGCTTATCGGATAGTAGACTAGTCCTTGGCATCCTTACACTTCACATTGCCAACATGATTCAATGAGATCTACATGTAAATGAGAATCTTGTCCTTATATAATAGAACTGTAAAAAGTTCTACCGTAGTGGCTGTAATTATGGCTCTGTCCTACAATTGATTGAGTGTAGATAGATCCATCATTGAGCATAATTCTTAATTACATGAAAGCCCCTTTATGCCTCTCCTGTGCAGAACATATGTAAGGGCTTTATACTCTGCTCCCAGCTCCCAGTGTAGGGGATGGGTTGTTGACATATCAAGGCATAGAATCACAGAATATTGGAACTGGAAAGGACTTCAGGAGGTTGTCAAGTCCAGGCCCCTGCACTCACAGCAGGACCAAGCACTATCTAGATCATCCCGTACAGATGTCTATCCTGCTCTTAAATATCTCCAATGATGGTGATTCCACAGTCTCTTTAGGCAATTTATTCTGGTGCTTAACCACCCCAACAGTTAGAAAATTTTTCCTAATGTGCATGATCAGAATACACTGCACCATGGCTATTCTCTACTTCCCTGTCACTCTAAGGAGCTATTAGAAGTAAAGTTTAATGCAGAGCAGCCTTGAATCTATTTAATTTAAACTACAGGCTATACATGATTCTTTGTGGTCCCAAAATACAATGGGTGAATCCTGGCATCAGTGAAGACAGTGCAAGTTTTACCACTTACTTCGCTGTGGCCAGGATTTCATCCAAAAAAAAAAGAAAAGATGTCTTGAAGTGCTGTAAAGCCTTCTTAACACTCCTTTCTCACTTCTTTTCTTGCCAAAAGGATAAATTAGCTGAAAATCAGGTCCAGAGAGAAAGAGAAAATAAGTAATTTGCTCAAGGATAAATAACAAGTCACTATGAGAGAAAATATGATTCCAGGAGTGCCTGCCTCAAAGTCCTCTCTTGTGCTGTGATCTGTAGACATGCTGTCTCTCTACTTTTATTATAGAGATTAAAATATTTTGCAAGACAGCTAGGGGCAACCTTATAAGGGAGAGTGAGTAGCATGTGGTATCCTCAAACTTACTAAAAGTTCCAACCTTCTGTCCTAACTGAAACTTATTAAAATAACTGCAATCTATATTCAGTGGAAAGAACTAGAAAAGCCACGAGGCGTACAGCTAGTTCGGATTAGAAGCCTAATCCGAACTAGCTACTCCGTGCCGCGTGTAGCTGCGCGGCACGGGGTTCGAACTAGCCGGCCAGCTTCATGCAAATGAAGCCCGGGAAATTCAAATCCCGGGCTTCATTTGCAACTGCGGATGACTACATTACCCCCGCTAGTTCGAACTAGCGGGGTAATGTAGACATATCCAAAGTCACTGAAAAGATGGTACTTACTTGTTCATAGAGACTCTTAAGTAAAAAAATTAAGTTAATCTAACATACTATGCTGTTTAACCATTTTACATTTTGATTAAAAAATAAAGTATATTGTACTGATAATGGTACCTCTATTTTAAAACATCAAAATTTAAAAATGGATTGTGAGGAGGTGATAGGTAAGAAAGGAAGCCAATGATTTCACTGTCTAAACATCTTTCCATGCCTTACTTGAGGCACAGAGTGCAGTATTAAGTATCTTTTTAAATTCTACCCTGAACAGTGACTATAAAAATGGAAACTTACCGAATTTGTGTGTGTGTGTGTGAGTCAGATCTGCTTATTTTAATTATAGAAATAAGTTTTTACTGATTTTTTGACCCTATGCAGCTGAGAGAAGAAAATGAGCAACAATCTATTCCTTGTTGTGTCTCATCAACTAGATTGTTTACAGAGTCTCTATAGGCTGAACTTTTGAAAACCAATTGAAGGCAATAGGACTGCAGTGATGTTTCTGAGGACATAATTTGGCCTTCAGGATTTTATTATTGCTGATCATGTCAAGAAGGGGAAAAAAGACTTGATTCTTAGATCCCAGAGTGAGTTTGCAGTGCTAGCAATTGAAGAAAGCTTAATTTACCAGGAAAAATAAGCACATTTGATTTGGAGTCACTAAGAGACAATAAACGTGGAACACTGATTATGCCATTTTAATTGAGTCACTTTTCAGCATAGAACCACTCCATAAGATTGGAGAAGATGAAGCAAAAGGCTACCCCGGCTATTTTAAGGAATGAAGGCAAATTCCTATGAGGAAGTGCTTCGGGAGTTGAACACAACCAGTACCAGATGCTTCAAGAACAGGTGCTGGAAAGCAGATCCAATTATGGTACACTAGGGGGTAAGCTTGGGAAGTCTATACTTAGGGTAAAGATGTAAGAATGAACCTGTTTATTGTGCACAACAAGGGTAAATTCCTTGTAATCAGAATCTAAAGTTAAGACAAAAGAGATTTAGGTTTGATAGCAAAGTTATTAGACAAGATATCTACATGGAGTCACCTAACTTTTTTGGTAATGTCTACCTATAGGAAGGGGAGTGAGTATACAGTGGACAGACCTTCAGGTCTTCCTGAACAAAAGATTCCTATTGTTTAGAAAGTTATCCCTGTCCACACCCTCTCCAACAGATTGTGCAAAGTTAGACCTCTTCTCTGAATAGAAATCACATTGCATAACCTTAGAGCTCTTTATATCTGAAACGGCAAGTGAAGTCTAAAAGAATAAATTTAAACAAATTGTCCTGAGAGAATATAGTTACACTACTTTTGTCAGGTAGACAGATTTCTTAACCTGCTCATTTTATTTCTTAACTTTCCTTCATTACAAAGCACTTCACTCTTTTAGAACTAAATTTTCCTCTGTACCACACAGACCTGGTGATTTCCCGTTAATGTGAACTGACATGTGAAATGCTAAACGTCATCAGTGGGCTTACACAAAAGTTATATGTCTTAAAGAAGTGAATGCTGTCATTTCCAGCTCTTTCCTACCCTTCTATTTTTATTGCAGCCCTAGTTATGGGTCATACTTGTAACACATTAGAGAGTTGGCAGGTTTAGAGCTATGCTAACGGTGGCTTTTCCTTGTATAAATCCTGCTCTTTGCTAACAGGAAACCTATTGGCAATGTTCGTATGCGAATTGCTTTCCTATATTATATACTTATTCTGTACCTATAGAATGCATACCATGCATTAGGACTTCCCAAATCCGCCATTGTAGTTCACTTGTTTCATTAGTATGGAAACAGCAAATATTACTCAGCCTGATACATTCAGTTTTTTGGCTAAAACTCTGAGGCATCTTCAAAAATTTCTATGAAGGAAGAATGAGAGTGATAGAAACACTGGATTAATAACTGTGGTAAAATCTTCTGAGTGGAAGGTGTTGATCAATTCTAGACCCATTCTTGAACTCTTCCATTTATACTTCATATCTACCCTCAATTATACAGGTGAAATTCTGATTGAAATCAGTGGCTGTTTGACCAGTGTAACTCAGGGTGGAATCAGACCCACTGAAAGCAGCACCTTTAGGGCTGTTTTCTACACTAGGGACTATAGGAGATTCAGGAGCTCATTATCTGCTAATGAAATACCTGTCTTGCAGGACAAATTCACCTAGGGTGACATCCTGGACCCACTGAAATCAATGGTAAATTTCCCATTGACTTCAAAAGGCCTGGGATTTTAACCATAGCATCTAGTACAAAGACAGTGAACCAAGAATTCAATTAATCAGGTTCCACTGAATCTTTTGGGGAAAAAAAATATTCAGCCATTTGTGACAATGACTTGAGGGGAAAATATGGTGTTCTACCAATGTTAAAAGTCTCACAAATATTTCTTTTAGACACTTTGGTGCCTCCATGCTTTGAAGCAATGTGCTGCATTTGACTGGGGATAGTGGGAGAGAAAGTGTGTCCAGAGGCCAAGGATGCTCCTTTTCTTTTCCCTGTGCAAGTCTTTCCGAATATGAACAAATTATAATATATGTTCCTGCTCCGTAGAGGTTTATTAGAGACTGGCAGATGAACTAAAATCCAAACATTCCATTGGAATGGTGCACGCACCATCCGTACTGAGCTCTGTACTAAGCACATTGAGCATAGTCCACCCCTACTGATAGTGATGGACATGGTCAAACCAAGGGCCGAACGTTACTTTTCCTATAAATTCTCCTCCTGGCTGCCAATGGCAGCAGACATCAGAAGTGAGTGCAAGGAAACTGCCTTTCATGTGCTCTCAGTCTCAATGTAGAAGGAAGCATGGATGGGAAGTAGGAAGCAGACTGGTTTGAATAGGGAAGGGTGAGGATGGGGATAGTTTGCAGAAGTGGGGGTAGTAGAAGTAGGGACAGAAAGAGGCTGGCAGGATATGACAACAGGAATGGAGGGGAGCAGTAGCAGGAGTGGAAGGGGATAGGTTTCAGAGAAGCAAAAGGACAGGGGGAATGGCATGGATTTGCTTAGGGCATAGGAGCTGAATAGGAAAGAGAAGGGAATATGGAAATCACAAGAGCCAAGACTGTGTGGTACAAGTTGGGCACAAGAGACAAGTTGGGGATGGAGGCAAGTGGGTCTGTAACTATTAAAGTGCCCTCTCTTCAGCACCTGGAATTGGACCCCAGATTCCTGAGTTCCAGCATTCTTCTTCTGGCAGCAGATAGGTGTGAAACCCACTTTCTCATCTCTCTTTCATAGCTGGTGCGCTTTGTGCATTCAACTGCTATGCGTTCAACTGGTAGCAGTTACTATGACAGATCAAGTGCTCGAATTCTGTGCTCTGACTCTACGTCTTCCACCCATGTCAGGATTGTAGGGTTACACATAGTGGAATTTGATCATTTTTTACAAAATTAGGAAATTATATTTTTTTAAATTCATTAAAATAAGATTGAGTTCTTGACTTTGCAACATTAAACATTATGAAATGCCACTATTAATGTTGCCTGTGCAAATTTAGTTTGGCCCCTTTGTGCCATTATAATATTGTTTTGTTCCGTAATGATAATATGTAATTGTCTTTGTGATTGCATGTGTACATACTGTTGCTTCCACTGGACCCCTGACTCAGGTGATCGGAACCATGCTGTATCTCATCAGAAATGTGGCACTTCCACCCACCAGGGCCATTTAGCAGCTCATTGGGTTACTAGTTCAGTACTGACCCAAAGAAAAGAGTACAAGTTTGGTGCTTTCTAGACACTTTTCTACAGTGAGGGACCTTCGCCTTTTTGGGGTCTTGACTGCACTGTATTTCTCTGTGATTTTCTTTTGCGCACCTCCAAAATCAAAATGGTTGGAATCTGCCTCCTCTAACACACGTACGGAAAATGTATTGCATGCAGGGGGTATAGTGTGTTCTAGGTATTCCAAATGGGGTGAGAGCTAGAGAACTAAATCCATAAATTCTACATTATGAATATCTGCTCTACATTACCAATTGTACATCTGCTCTACATCATCTCCCCACATCTATGCAAATGGTGATCTACAGCAGATATTCATAAAGTAGAATTTATGGATTTAGGTCTCCAGCCCTAGCCCCATTTGGAATATCTAGAACACACCATGCCCCCTGCATACAATACATTTTCCATGTGTGTGTTGGGGTGGCAGATTACAACCTTTTTGATAAATGGATATTCTGTGCACATCCTGTCCTGAGGATTAAACATCTGGTAGCAGCAGTGATGTTACCTGCTTCCCCTTCTTTTAGGCAGTGAAGGTAGCAATTCCATATCTGTTAAAAGCAGAGTTTTCAGAAGTGGCATAAATATTTCCCTTGCCTGCCAGGCAGTACTTCCACAGCACTGTTTATCACTCTAATTAATCCATTTTAGCAGCTCTTCAGATTGCAACCCGGAGCAGAATGACTAGATTGCTTTGCACCTATTTGTAGTTGGAAATTTTGCCTTTAAGAAGACTCGGTGATATGCTTAGAACTTATCTATCCAGAATACCTGGGCTTGGTTTTCTATCTACAGTATCCATCCATCTACAACTGTTATCTGTGGCATCTCTCTACCCTATTTAGCCACTGATACCAAAGATATACCCACATTGAGTTCCAGAATTGTTTGTGTTTGGTCCATCAATAGAACCTTCTGCGGTATGTTTGAGAGAGAAGGAATCTCCCAGCATTTTAGGGAGGGCCTCTGTATAATGCCATTTGTATTTGTACTTTTTGTTTGGTGGTAAGTTTTACTAGTTACCCTTCGAGGATTTTTCAGGCTAGCTTATCAGAATACACCAACAGTCTTTTTTGTAATATTCACATTTCCCCTTTGGTTCAACTGAGCCCACTGACAGATCATTCAAATTCAATTGTTTTATGTCTAAGCCGAACAGCTAATTAAAGTAGGGATGATTAACCTGACTGGCAGCGTCGCTCTCTCTCTCTCTCTCTCTCTCTCCCGGTCTCTCACTCTCTCGCTTGCTTTCTCTCTCTCTCCCTCCCTCCTGTTCCAATCAGTCTTTTTCTCACACTCTCTCTCTCTCTCTGTCTTTTGCTCTACTGTTTTTTTTTTCTCTCTCTCCTAAACGTGGTCTGCTTGCTGATGGCAGAATGGCACTCGGAGATTTGTGCATTGTGTCTGGTTTCCTACGGGCAGGCTGACCCAGTGCCTCTAGGGACTTATCAATAGACCACTCAGAAGAGACAGAGACAGGAGAAAGGAGGAGGGGTGGGGGGGGGGGAGAGAGAGAGAATCAATATCAAGAATAGAAGGAGCTCCGAAGCCATTTTTTTTTTAAAGAAGTATCAGGACTTGGGAAGAGGGTGACAAAGAAGGTTTTTCAAAGAGGCAGTGGAGGAGGTTCTAATAAATTTGGAAGGAAACAGTTCCCTGTCTTGGGAAAAAAGGAGAACTCCTGGCTGATTAGCATTCACACCAGGTATGAGATGTTCCCTACCCCTTATCACTGTGTCGCCAGCAAGATGGAAAGCTTTTTTTTTTTTTAAGGAGATGGAGCGAGCATTTATTTTGGTATGTTTGTTGTTGGATGGAGGGGGAGAGACTCTGTGGGCATTCGTGTGATGGGAGCAGGAAGAATGGAAGCAGGGCAAAAGAGGGGGGTGGGGAGAAGAGTATGGAGTATGTTACTGTGTCTCCTCTCTTTGTGCACTCCTGGGGGGTTACCCAAGTTCATTTCCAGCAGGTGGATTTAAACGGGGAGTTACTTAACGCTTGACCGCCAGTTTTGAAAAAAAAAAAAAGCTTCCTATATCTATTAAAGGAAGCTCCAATTTTTTTCCCCTCTCTCTCTCTCTCTCTCTCTCTTTTCCCTCTCTTCCTAACCAGACAGCGGGAGGGTTTCTGGCTCTTAGCCAGCCCAAAAGCCTCTAAGTGTTTTGCACTTGTTTCAGGGAGTCGCTGCCCGGGGATTTTTTCAGCATTTTCACTAGAGAACAAAGAGTTCTTTACAAAGGGTAGGGGAAGAGCGAGCTTAATGCCTAAGATATGTTTTTCTATTTTTATTAGGGTGGTTTTTTTCTCCTTAAAGGAAAGCGACAGAAGCAGACTACAGAATATGCAACAGCAACAAAATATATTGAAAGGAGATTCAGTTTCCTTACCCCCAAAATTATATTTTGGAATAAATCAAAGGAGAGATAGAGGGGGTAACGGGATCAAGTGAGTGTAATATGTTGCTCTTTTCTTCTTTTTTAATCTCTCTCTAAATCCAACTGCTGCTTTGCTGACTTTACCTGGCTTTTTTTTTCCACCATAAAAGTTATGCTGTGAGCAGTTTGTTTACTTAAAAAAAACAAAAACAAAAGAAAATAACAAGCAACCAGATTCTCATTGGGGAAATGAGGGCGGATGGGATGGAAAATAAATAAATGAGTGGGGCAGGAATCTTTCACTTTCTGCCACTTAGCAAAAAAGTTAGTAATGGCTTGTGGAAACTGGGTTTCTAAAATACAGATGGGGCACTACGGCAGGCATCCAGGGCCACAGCTTTTTCCTGGCCATCTTTCTAAAAGTCACCTGTCATTGGCAGCCTCAGATGTTTAGTGGGACTCTGGATTTTGTTGAGTTTTTGTTTGCTGGGGGGGCTTGTTTAGGATTTGGAAGGAGGGGGGTTCCTTTGGCTAGATTGGACCTTCTCCAGAGTAGCTACGTTTCATCTATAAATTGTGCTTAGTTCTCTAATGGAGCCACAGATAATGATTGCACAATGGGTTTATATGCGTTATAGGTTTGTATGTGTGTGCATTTTGTGTAATGTGCATATTCTTATGTGCACTTGTACATGTAAAATACATAGGATATCACAAATAGGCACAAACTAATTGTATATTGTGGTAAAGCAGATGCTTATATATTAAATGTATGTGTGTACAATATATAAAATACATTAAATATCATCTATAGTGCCTCCTGTACATTTGTTCAGATGTTTGAGTACACATAGACCGCTGCAAATTCGCACGCTCAAGGAAATGCTGTTTTTAGCCAAACTCTTCCTTCCTTCATTGATTTATATTTTCCTTGTTTTGTCAAATTTCAGATAAAAAACTACATTATTTATCAATTGTGCAGCAAACAAGATGGAAAGCAATATATACACATCCAAAAAAAATCATAAACACAATGTATAGAACTAGATCAAAGGCAGTTCTCATAATTGTTTCTGAATACAAAAAATCATTAGTATTATTTTTTCTTTTATTCATGCTGCATGCCTCTTTCCCAAGAAGTGATCTTTTATAGATAGATACATATGTCCTGCATACATTTATATGACAGTGTTTTGGCAATCCCATTCATTTAATAGGTGTATATTCGGAATTAATGTTTTGAGGGAAGATGAAAGGGCCACGTTCTTCTATAAGTTACAATGTTTTAAGTTCAGAGTAACTTCCTTAGAGTCAGTGGAGGTACTCTGAATTTACAGTGGTGTAATTGAGGGTAGAGCAGGGTCCAAAGTATCTCATGGGCTTCATAGTTGTGTGTGAAATGCCAGAGTAATGAGAAGGGTGGGAGAAAGTGGTGGACACTGCAAGAAGTTTAGTGACCTATTGACAAACAATTAGGAATGTCAATAATTCTCTCCTATTTTGTGGTATTTAAGTCCTCATTTCCTTCTGCATTTGGGAGACTTTTCCTCACATCCTGACTTCTCGTTGTTTTAATGTTTTCTGTGATTTCTTCTCTCCCCCTTCCCAATTTTTTTTTAAATCTAAAAAGGTAAACAAAAACACAGTGAGAAGAAACTTGGTCTTTGAAGTTTCCCATAGGAAGAGATCTCATCCCCTCCCCCCAAAATATTTTTATTTTCTTTTTCTGCAATGTGCTACATGAGCATTTTGTGTCTGCAACCCCAGAGGTGGCAACAGAAGGAGCAGGGCATGCAGAACTGTAATCTACATAAGTCCCCCTCAGTCTCTACTGGAAAGCATCTTCTGCCGGCTATCTCTGCTTCCCAAAGTACAGTGAGTGACGATAGCTGTCTTTCTGGGATTCTTCATGGACCTGACCTGAGAGTAACACATTCACAGTAGGAAAGAAAAGGGGGGGGGGGATAGAAAACAAGGAAAGAAAAGCTCTTTGAGCATGAACACACTGGCTCTTTCTTCCTGCAGGCAATCTGCTCCAGCTCCTGGCGACGTGTCCTGCACTATCAGATATCATATGACTCCTTATTTGGACTCCCTTTAGCAGAATGGGCCTGTTAGGATTCTGTTTGTTTTCTTTTTCTTTCATTTCCTTCTCCCTTATTCCCCTCTGTCTGTGTGTGTGTGTGTGTGTCTGTTGTGCTTTCATTTTCTCAGCTTTTTGTTCCGATGCTTTATTTAAAGACAAAGCATTAAACGGCTGATTATAATCATCTGCCAAAATTTAACTCCACTGTAGATTTTGAAAAAAATACCTCTTTTTGGTTTTACTTCTGTCATTTTTCCCTTTTACTACCTTTATTATTCCTTATATATGTACGCACACACACATACACAAACACACACACACACACACATATATGCATACATACCTCTTTTCTTTCTACTTTAGTGGGATAAGTTAGGAACCACCTGTCTTAATGTAAGCAAGAGAAACACTGGACCTTTGATAGCTGATTCAGACCTGTCCTGCGAGTTTCACTTCATTCAACGTATGTTTCTTTGTAGGTTTGTTTCTATGTATGCATATATGTATACATATAATTGACATGATCTATTTATTGAGTATGAAATCTGCATGGATCATGAACTCCAGACTGAGCTTTTCTGTATCCGTATGAACAACAGTGGAAGTTCAGGCAGAGGCTGTTAGGAAACAAAAATATCTTGCACAGGAAATGCAGAATAAAGTACAGGATATAAATCAGACCAGGGTGTGTATGTTACAATGGAAGTTGCCTGTAACTGAGCATTGATGGCTAATAATTGTGGGGGAGGGGAAGAAAGCCACTGAGAATTAGAGCCGTATGACCATTTGAGCAATCCTTATGGAAACAGCATTTATTGTAGGGACCTTCCTTTTAGCTAAGGGAGATGACTGTGTTCCCCACTTGTGCTGGTTTTAACAGTAAATCACTCATATGCAGATTATTGTTTAATTTTTTTAAAACTCAGTGCATTTAGGTCTATATTGGAGGAGGCTTTAAAAACCAGGTCCTGTCTGCTATAGAGAGTCATTAGAAAACCTGTGGAACTCTTTATAATAAGTGGACATTTTGCCTTGGTTTTCCAGGGCCAAAATATCCTCTCCCCACACTGCTCTACAACCTGCTGTGCACTGGCTGGTTGCCATCCTCAAGTGGAAGGAACATTTGTATTTTGTATATACAGTTAGTATGTTATATTTTGGATAGATGGTACATGTGTGGATAGGCTGTGATATAAGAAATGGGCCACTTTATTATTAGTTTATATTTGAGTCAGCAGATGAACACTTCAAGTCCCATATGTCAGACATATGTCACTAATAACAGACTTTGTTACAGACCAAGAGGTGGCTTCATATCAGTCTTACTCTAAATACAGAAGTCCCTACTTATTTTTTTATCCAGAGCTGACTCTGTTGAATTCAATGTATGTCCAAGTAAAGCAGAAGTGAAAACAAGAGTTTGGACTTAAGGAATAGGCCATTCACTTATAACTGTAAACAGAAAAAATAATGTATATATGCATAAAATCACATAGAATAACATACATGTATAATATACAACACTCAGTCTTTGCGGTAGAGATGCTGTAGCTGTGATTGAAATGGCCCTTCCATTCTTAAACCTTATTTTTCATCACCTCTCTTTCAGCCTCAGTGGTAGTTTTCTAAGAAATATTTCATGTTCTGTCTCAACAGTTTTCTGACAATGTATGTCCCTTTTTTGCAGCCATCTAGGCCTGAATAAAAAAGAACCTTTAGCCACTTAAGACATTTTGAAGATCTGTCTGTCTGTTTCTGTCTTTCTTTCAGCATTTCCTATTTAGGCACATACATGGTCCTGAATTAATAGCTAGGGTTTGTCATGCTGGAAGAAATTTGGTTTTCAAGCAACTGTTATGAACATTTAAAAGTATGTCCTGTTCCTGCATGGTACATTATGTTCTTTGTTGCTTTAAGCACGTACTAATGTTCTGAATAGTCATAGCTGCAAATATTTATTTGCAAGATCATTCTCCTAGCCACCCATGGATCTAGTTGACTTGACAATCAGTAGAGGGATAGATTTATAGCTGAAGACCTTTCTAGAGGTGATGTTAGAAGACTTATAAACCCATCTTACAAGCTTTGACCATATGATCAGGAGGTGCTCTACTTATTCTCTTGATCCTAGAACAACCACTCCCTGAAACTTTTTAACTTGTTTATATGCAGAATAGATTATTAAATTGTGATGTTTATGTAAATCCAAAGAACAATATTGTAGATATATAGGTGCATCATGAGATTGCAGAGTCTAGAAAATTAAAACTGAAGTGACAGTAGCAGAATGTAGTATAGGGCTGCAATGGTCTTCGGCTAAATTCATGACTTGTATAACTCCATTCATGTAACTTGTAGCTACTGAAATTACGCCAGGGTTGTGCTTGGTTCAATGTGACTACTCCCATCTGATTTTTAAAAGCCAAGCAGAGTTGGGCCTGATCGTTATTTGGGTGGGTGATAGCCAAGGGGAAACCAGTTTGTATAACACATGTACTGTATCTTTAGTGCATCAGAGAGTTATTGTTGGGTGGCTTAGGTGACAATAGACAGAGAGTTTTCTTTTAGCATGATAGGTTACACTGCTGCTTTCAGATACCAGAAGTCTGCAGTTAAATTTCTTGGTGAAAACAAGGGTGTACAAGAAAGGATAAGCTCATTTAGTATTTTGCAGAATGTTCCATTCCTCTACTCTATATTTGCCATATCAGGGCAGGTTTTGCAATTTTTGTTTAGTTGTGCCAGATATATTTTACATGTATTTATTAGATGAGTTTATTATTATTATTTATTTATTTATTGGCGATATCATATTTTCATCATAAGCACCAATTTTCAGGAGTTTGCCACTTTCACAATAAATAAATAAATCTGTGCTGAAGTGGCTAATATTTGTCGGCTCAGAGGTGAGTATTATTTTGAAAACTAAAAGCATAAAAAATTGTTTGAGTTTTTACTACTGGGCAAACAAAACATTTGTATTTTCTGATTAATTACTGAAATACATTATTTGTCCATTCCTATTGTAATTATTAATGGTTAATAAAATTTTAAGCAACTAATTTCTTTAAGTATGTAAATTTACAATTTTTAATTAAAAAAAATCTATGCAGTGGTTTCTGTAACCACAGTACATCTTCCTCATTGCAGATGCCACTTCTCTTACATCCTCATTTTCAGAAGCCTAGGAAAATATAGGCATCTAACAGGTGCCCCCAGAAACTCAAATCCAAACACTCCTGAACATTTGGAATCATGGAGAATCCAGATCCATATTTTGTGGGTTGAGTGCATCACTGTTGAAAAAGAGAACATTTAATTTCCAGACTTTTGAGCAGTTAAATTTACAATTATAGCATTTAATTTAAGATAAAGTACGTTTCTGGAGTCAGTGTCAGAACAGAACTGGATCCTTTGGATAAGATTTCTCATGGCATTTTCCAAAAACTTCTTTTATGTCAGATGGCATTTACAGTTTTAACGGTTTTGAGAGCAGTAAAAAAATTACTTAGAATATTTTTGAATAGCCTTCATCATATAAGTTGTTCCCTGTTAATCTCAACTACATAGCCCATAAAGCTTGAAGAACTAGAATGAGATACAATTTTTATTCCCTCCCCCCATAAAAAAGTTGTGTGATGATTTGTTTTTCTGATCAGAAAACTGGGAAATACCAAAGAAAATTCCTTGTGCATATGTAGGAAGGTGCCAGAGTCTTCTCCAGCGAGGAAATCAGCTGTTCTTAAATTTTTTCTTTTCTTTTTTTTAAATTTTGTTTGTGACTTTTTCTGGCTTGCTGAAGCATATCCCCATAATCTTCAGAAGCCACAGCAAATTCCCAGTGCCACAACAACACTATACAGCTGGAGAGAGGAAAACAGAGCTGATCAACTGCAGGCTTCCCCACTAATGAAATGAGCCAGCAGGCTGCTCTGTATTTTACGTACTGTACTGTTCCTGCCTATGTGCTGCAGGGCCCCAGGGTGTCAAATATAGGGAATTTTTACCTCTGTAACTAATAACTTTTTCCCCCGGGGTCCAATCTTGCAACTGCTCTATGTATGGAATTCCCTGCATAAAGGTAGTGGGAGAGCTGTGTCTTGAAGGCATGGTAGGAGTGGGCATTGATCACATGGCCTCTCCTGATAGCACAGTTAAAGGTCCAATCTATTTATATGTCTTTTCTGAAGGAGATATTCATAAAGAGAAAATATAACATACAGTAACATATATAATGTAAGTCTGCAATTTGCAGCCATGCTACCTTGTATTTTGTTCCTTTCAGGCAGGATCAGGCTTGGCCAGTATTTGTCCTGGAGGACCTTCATGACATCTAAGTGCACTGCAGAAAGTGGAGTCAGTATTTGAGTAGGGGGCACTGTTGTATCTGATCACTGCTGACCCAATGCCTCTGTGTGGGGTAGCAGGGATCTCTGGTGCTGGAAGAGCTGTCTTTTGGGTAGAATGTAAAATAGATATCTAGGCCATTTGTATTCAGTCTCAAAAGACTCCTTGGGTGCAGGAACTTGATGGGACTGGCAGTGAAAGGGGAAAGTCCCAGAAGCAAGGGAAGGGACATTTGCTGAGGGAAACCAGGTAACTAATCTCTGGCACTAAATGGCTAGCATTCCCCAGCACTGAGGATTCAACCTGAAGTGCGGACTATGTGGAGTCTCTTTCATCTCCATTGCAGCAGCAAATTGATACTCAGCATTTTCAACAGCAGCAGTTGTTGTCAAAATGCAAAGGAGTACAGCTGTTATGGAGTATGGAGACCTGCTCGCCATGAGTGGAAGGTCTGTCCCGGCAGCGCCCACACTCCAGGTTAAATCCTGGGAGCTAAAAAGTGCTGTCTAGTAAGCACTCTTCCTTCTCATCTGCGTGTCAGAATGTCTCAGAGGAGAAGAGCTAACTGGTGTCCCTCAGAAAGTGTCCCCTCTCTCACTGTTAGGACTGGCCACCTTTGCTGCCAACCCCATCAGGTTCCCCTGCCTGTAGAGGTAGGTGATTGGCATTTGTGTCCTGACTGAATTTCAGTTGTGGTCATTATATTCTGTCTCCTTAAATTCAGTTGGATATAGTACTTTTCTTTAATTCCTGAACTGCTGCGAAAGTGTTTCTGGGCACAGTTATGATAGAAGTCTGTAAAACCATGACTGTGTGGAGAACATAAATAAGAAAATGTTATTTACTCCTTCTTGTAACACAAGGATTAGGGGTCACCAAATGAAATTAACAGGCATAAAGTTTAAAACAAACAAAAGGTTGAACCTCTCTAGTCCAGCACCCTCAGGACCTGACCAGTTCCGAAACAGAGAATTTTCCGGACCACGGGAGGTCAATATTGTCTAGCATCAGCACCAATATGGTGCTGCTTGTGGGCTGTTAGAGGACATTTAGGGGTAAATTAGAGCTTATTAACAGTACAGAACACTGAGAGCCAGGACTAGTGGCTATAAACAAACTTCATGGGACCACAGGAAATTTGGCGCCACCAATGAAAAGTGGTCATCCAGCTAACTAAAATCATGCTGGTCCATGGATGTTTCTGGACCAGAGAGTTCTGGATTAGATAGGTTCAACCTGTAGTTAATACAATGCACTGTCAACCTTTGGAACTCTTTGCCAGGGAATGTTGTGAAGGCCAAAACTATAACAGGATTCAAAAAAGAACTAGATAAGTTGGCAGAGGATAGATCTGATGACTGTTAGTCACAGTGCACCAGATGCAAAACCATGGTCAGAATTGCCCCTAGCTTCTGTTTGCCAGAAGCTGGGAATGGGCAACAAGAGATGGATCGCTTGATAATTACATATTCTGTTCATTCCCTCTGAAAAAAGTCAGCATCACCCACTGTCAGAAGACAGGATGCTGAGGTAGATGATCCATTGGTGTGATGCAGAATGGCCATTCTTATGTTCTTGTGAATAGTCTTGCTGCACTTTAGAGATTAACAAAAAATGTAGATGGTATCATGAGCTTTCGTAGGCACAAGCCACTTACATTATCTCCCATCCAGAGACTGCTGAGTTTCAATGATAAATAAGTAAAATAGAATATATGGGAATCCAGTCAGGATGAAATGTAAACAAAAATAGTAGCATTAAAACATTTCACTTTACAGCAGCATGAAATTAAAGAAAATGCAATTCTTTATAAACATCAGTGATTTAAGTTCCACAATACGCAGCTGATGAGTCTATTATCTCCATTTTACAGGTGAGGAAACTGAGGCACAGCAAGTTTTGAGTGACTGTCTAAATTCACACAGTGAATCCTTGGCATAGCTGAGAAGAAAACTCTGGAATCCTGAATCACAGGCCCACACTCTAACCAGTAGGCCACGCTGCCACTACAAATGTAAGTTGTTATTAATGTTGGTTTCTCTTTCACACAAACTGTCATCTATTATATTGCCACATTTGCTAATAGTTACCAAAGCTATTTGTTTTAAACAGTGATTTGCGCACTCTCAACTAATGTTCTCTCTTTATTTAACTGTGCAACAGTTAGATCTTGTAAGTAAGATCTTGGCAACAGCAATAATACTTCGTCATCTGAAAGCACTGTGTAAATGTTATAGTAAGTTACAGCAGTGCCATAAATCCAAAATTTGGAATGCGTCTAAGCAGGGCTTGAAAAGTTCATTCAGCTTAGGCCAGTAGAAAACATACCTGAGTGACTGTTAAAAGAGTAAAAATTGCAGATTTAAGGGTCAGTTTCTAGCCCTTATGTTTGTGAAGATGATTGTTCAAATGTAAATTTAGTTTAAATCAAGGTTCTGTTGATTTCATACGTCTGCAGCCTTACAGCTGTGTCACTGCTGAAAGTTTTTGCCAAACTACAGAAGGGAAAAACTGACCACTCTTGACAGTTGTTGCTGCAGGTGGGCACCCTTGTGAAGCTGACACGGATCAGGTCAGCTTCCGTCTGAGGCTCTTTGGCAAAAGCTCTGAACAGCAGCAGTTGTGGCAGACACTGGAACTGTGCACAAGGAAGGACCAACCAAAAGTGGAGAATGTGGAGGAGAGTATATTAATGGAGATACCCATCACTGCTGCTCTTTCAGCAGCTGCAGCTCTGGGGTGGGAGAGGCAACCCAAGAACAAGGAGAATTTTCCTAATAGTCAAAGGGGAGCTGGGTGGCTTTTATTTATTAAACACTTACTAGCTGGAGGCATCAAAAGATAAAACTGCCCAACAGAATCCAGAGGTGGCCAGTTGGCAGTGGCTTGGCTTCTACCTGGAGCATTGATTGAAATATATTCATAGATGTTAAGGCTAGAAGGGAACATTGTGACACTAACCTGACCTGCACACACAGGCTATAGAACCTCAAGTGGTGATTCCTGCTTCAGACCCATATTTTCTGATTGAGCTATAGCATCTCTCTTAGACATCTACTCTTGATGTATAAACTTTTAAGTTCTAGAGATTTTACCGCAACCCTAGACCATATATTCCAATGGTTAGTTATCCTCCTTGTTAAATATTTACTCCTTTTTTCTAGTCTGAATGTGCTGACTTTCAGATTCTAAACACTAAATCTTGTTATGCTTTAGTCTGCTGGATTAAAGAGCCCTCTACTGTCAGAAAGCGGTTCCCCATGTAGGTACTTAGTCCTTAGCTTGGTGCTCTGGCTGCTAGATGTCTGCTGAACTTCTTTGTCTGTCAGAGTGCAGTTGAAGGGTCAGGGGTGAGCGTACAGGTGAAGTTAGCTTGTGGATGGACAGGATGTTGTAGGGATGTAGGATGGAAAGCTGATGGATGTGTCAGAAAAGAAAAGCATCACACTTTGGAAGAGAAATTTTTTTCATAGGTGGGCAAGGTGGAAAAGAAAAAAAATACGTAAAAAGATGGAGAACCCACTGGAAAAAAGGAAAGAGAAAATTATTGGGGTGAAAGAGAAGCATTTGAAAGAGATGTGAAAACAATAGGCAAAAAAGAGAAAAAAGTTAAATGAGCTAGTAGTAATGAGAAGACAATACTAAAGTATGTGAGACAGAGTAAGTTATGTTAAAAATATGCCAAGAAGATTAACAATGTTACAGTTTAATACAGGACTTAATAAACAGCAAACTGTTGTTTTAAAATGAAGGGAATGTGGCTTTACATGTGTATATTCACCCTGACTAATAGAAACTTAGGGCCATCTTTTTAAAAACTGTATATATACCTTCAGAGGAATAGCCCTTTGGCTCCTAGGTCACTTTGATTATTTTAAAAATGTTGTCTTCAGTGATCACATTAGTAGGGGACTTGTAAATTTTTCAGCCTATGGCCTGCACATGTGCAAATCTGGGGGAAATTTGAATCTCAGCTTTGGTACGTGGGCCCATCACCCCTCAGTATTAAAGTCCTAGCCTTCAGGATCCAACAAAAGTGAAGATAAGTTAGAAGGGAGAAAGCATTTCTTAATACCCAGCTATCTTCATTAATAGCAAAGGGACCAAAGAATTGAGCTTTCCAAGTAAATCTGTCTTTGTGTAAATGTTATTTTGATTCTCAAGTTTGTTCTGGTGTGAATACTTTGCTGTAGTATTGAAATGATATATTGGCTCTTCTGTAGAAAGTATGTTCTGGTGGTTAGGCTACAGGATTCAGTCATTGATCTGTCTGTTTCCAACTCTGCTACAGATTCAGCATGCAACCTTGTGCAAGTCATTTCATTTCCTTGAGTTTATTTAACTGTAACATGGGACTAATAATTCTCTACCTCACAGAGTATTAGACTCTTACTTCAGCAAGGCGTGTACAATCCTTTGAGATAGTTAGAAGCAAAGGGTTATAGAACAGAAAGGTGTTATTAATCTTTGGGTGTGTCTAGACTACAGGGTTTTGTTGATAAAAGTGGACTTTTGTCGACAAAACTATACCTGTGTCAACACTACCGCTGAGTTCTGTCAACATAGCGTCCACAGAGCTCGGCAGTTTTGTCAACGGCGGTAAACCTCATTCTATGAGGAATAATACCGTTTGTCGACAGAGTTCTGTCACCAGAAGGCGTTATTGCATATACACTGTCCTTTGCATCTATGCCTTCATGTTGACAAAGCAGCTTGCTTTGTCGACAGAACTGGATGCAGTCTAGACACTCTTTGTCGACAAAAGCCTGTAGCCTGTAGGCATACCCTTAGACTCTTGAACAGTTATTTTTAGAGAACTTCTTTGTCTGTCAGATTACGGCTAGACTGCTGAGATTTTTCGGGATACCAGAGGTATCCCGAAAAAACTCTGTTGCATCCAGAGAACACATTTGCTCCTCTGCTTTTTTTTGCGGAAGAGCAAACGCGCTCTTTCAGAAGCCCCTGTATTCTTCATTCCATGAGGAAGAAGGGGCTTTCAAAAGAGGTTTTTTTTCCAAAATTTGGCCTAGTCTAGACGGGCCAAATTTCAGGAAAGCCTCTTCCGACAAAAGTATAGGAAAAAGATGCACAAAATGCAGAGCGTGTTTTGTGTATCTTTTTCCAATAGATCCTCACAGTCTAGATGTACCCTCGGATTCCCAGTCTGTCGTGTATTTTTTATTAACTTGTAAAATAAGTTTGATATAATGCTGGTCAGTAATATTATAAGAGTACTATGTGTGAAGATAATAAATTCCCTACACATTGAAAGTAATGTATTAGCACTTTCTTAAATCTTGATAAGTTCATTTGGCCAAGGTAGCAGTAGAGTTGGCTTCTATTCAGAAAAAAAAAGCATTTTTAGAAGGACTTAGATTTCCTCTTGAAATCACAGTTCTGAGTTCTAATCAGCCCACAAAAACAAAGAGGATCAGACTAAGCAGCTACTGTAGACTAAACACTGATACTGCTAATTTTCACCAATCAGTGTGACTTTTAACATGATACATGCTTTTGTAGTACACGTAGGGCATATCTACACTAGGAAATAATTTCAAAATAAGTACAATAAAAAAACCTCAAAATAACACACCCACACTATAAGGCAGCATTGAAATTACTCAGAATTATTTTGAAATATCGTATCCATGCTGATTGGAGCCTGCCTTGGACTTAGAGCCCCCGGAAGCATTCTGGGCAGGGCACCAGGAGGGCAGACACTTCCTGTGGCTGCTTGGTCCAGCAAGCTGACACACATGCTTTCAGGGGCTCCTCTCAATGGCCGCATCTCACATGCCACTCCTCTGCTGTCTCTCCCCTCATGGGACACCAAACTGATGCAGTGTTCTCTGTTTGCCCTTGTGGACACCACAGCACTAACATGGAGCCAGAGCTGCTGCCAAGCAATGGCAGGCTAACTTATGTCATGCTGCGCTCATGGCACAGTATGTCAACGCTGCCCACATGCTGCTCCAGCAGGGCAACGAGCAGCTCGAACTGGAGGACCCCTTCACCCCAGTGCTGGCACTCCTGCTGCTGCAAATACCCTTAACCCCCCTGCACACCGTGGCCAGCCGCTTCTTTCAGAGGGAGACCAGTTTTGACTGGTAGGACCACATTGTCCTACAGCGATGAGATGACCAGCAGTGGCTCCAGAACTTCCGGATGCAGAAGACTACCTTCTCCTTCGAGTGGTCCCCGTGGGTGCTCCACTCTGGGTGCTGGTGCGTCCTCGCGCCGGCGACCGGAGACTTTTCTAGCTGTTTCTGCCGCGGCGCGCAGGCGCCGTGGCGCCCTCTAGTGTTGTTCGACTGAAGGGCGCCTGCGCGCGCGCGGCTCCTCAGTTCCTTCTCTACCGTCCTCGGCAGCAGACGGAGCTCTCTCTCTGCCAAATCTGTCAGAGGAAAACAGTTAAAAATTATCGTTTTTACCCCCCTCTTTCCTCATTATCCAAGTTCTTAGACCCCCCCTAACCAGTTAAACTAAAAAAAAAAAAAAAAAAAGTTTTTCCCCCGTTGCGGTTCGCCGCTTGTTCCCCAGCCCTTCATGCCCGGCTCGCCGGGCTTTAAGCGCTGCGAATCATGTCGGGACGCCATGCCGGCGTCCGACGGACACTCTGCGTGCATTAAGTGTCTGGGGGAGGCACACCAGACGCAGAAGTGCCAGCACTGCTCTAAGCTAACAGCCAGAGCGCGACGTGACAGAGCCAACAGACTCACGACTCTCTTATACGAGAAGTCGCTCCGTCCCTCCTCAGACGACTCGCCTCAGCAAGCTAAGGGTATGGAGAAAGATCAGCCTCCTACCCATTCTTCCTCGGCGACACCAAAATCTGCTCTCCCTCCGGCCTCAGCTATGTCCTCAGGATCGCCGGTGAGCACTGTGGACATGCCGGGAACCTCCGGTACGCCGCGGTCTAAGACGCAGGCACCGCATAAGAGAGCTCATTCTGAGCCGAATCAAAAGGCAACGGCACCGGCCGCCTCGGCACCTAAGCCGTCATCGGCTCCGACGGCACCGTCTATGGAGCGCTCGGTACCGAAACAACACCTAACGGCACCGGGCCCTGCACCGAAGAAAGCCCGCACCGAAAGCCTATCCACTAAAACCTCGGTGCAGAGAGGTACGTCGGCACCGACATCACCGCCGAAACCGCACCGCTCGGCACCCTCTCACAGCCGAAGTCGGTACCGATCCCCGGTGCGGAGTCACACCTCGTCGGCACCGCCATCCCCGACTTCCTCCATCCATTCTACCAGATCACACCATTCTTCAGCTAGTGGCATCGGAACCGAACCTAGAAGCAGATTCTCGTCACAACATTCCAGCCCGTCTCAAAGACTTCCATCCTGGCAAATGCCTGCGGTTCAGTACGCATACCCTCCCCCCCCGCACCAATGGTATCCACACCAATATCCATATCCACCACCACCATACGCCACACAATGGCAACCGTGGAGTCCACACCCAAAGAGGTCTCACCACCGACCCTCATCTACAGTCTCTAGGCCACCTCCAGCCTCTCCTCCTGCTACCACATCAGCTACAGAGCCAAACTCTCCTGCTCCTTCAGATGGCCATGATTCACTTTCTGACGGCGAGACCAGATCTCCGATGCATAACTCCTCTTCCTCCCCAGACGAAGCGGTCACCACTGATGCCCCACCGTCGGGAGATGACACTAAAAAGTTTCAAGAGCTCTTTAAACGAGTTGCACTAGCTCAAGAAAAAGATCTTCAGGAGGTCCAGGTCAAACAATATCGACTTCTCCGCTCACTTCAACCCCCAACAGCTACCAGAATCGCCATCCCGATGGATGAGGCTATTATGGACCCAGCCAACAACATTTGGCAAACGCCAGCGTCCATTACACCAACAAACAAGAGAGTAGACCGCAAATATTTTATCGCTCCCAAGGATATGGACTTTCTGTTCACCCATCCACCCCCTAACTCCCTGGTAGTAGATTCGGTCCGACACAAGGGTAAACAGCCTAATTTAAGATCAACCCCACAAGACAGGGATCACAAAAAGGTGGACATTATGGGCCGAAAGGTCTATTCTTCTTCCACACTACTCCTTAGAGCGGCCAATTATACCGCTATGCTGGCAGACTATGATAATGCCAATTACGCGAAGCTCCAGGACCTTCTTCAACATCTCCCGGAGCATAAACGCCCAACCCTCCGTAGCATTATGCAGGAGGGCCTGGCCATTTCACGCACAGCTTTACAGTCAGCCATGGACGTGGCAGACACTGCGGCTCGAATTACAGCCTCCGCAATAGTCCTACGCCGAATGTCATGGCTACAACCTTCTGGTGTCCCTAGGGACCTTCAACAAAAGGTCGAGGATTTACCCTTTGATCGCACCAATTTATTTGCATCCAAGACTGATGAGGTGCTACATTCTATGAAGGACTCCCGTACAACCCTTAGAACTCTAGGAATGTACACTCCTCCTTTTAGAAGGAATAGATATCAGCCTTACCAACGGCCCAGGGAACCATTCCGTCAACAGCCCAAATACGATTTCCGTAAACAAAGACCACTTCGCCGTAGACCTCAGCGTCAACAGCAACATGCCACACCTCACCCCCCGGCTGGCAAGCAGCAGGTTTGAAGGCCTGGTCGAGAGCCAGGAGGCCAATCCGTCGACCCTCCCGATAGCTACCCTACAATTTCACTACCCCCTCCGAGCCTTTTTCCACCAATGGTCCCTCATTACCTCGGACAAGTGGGTTTTGAATCTAGTCCAGTCTGGCTACGTCATCCCCTTTACCTCTACCCCGCCCAACCACCCTCCTACCCTTCCCTCTTTCAGGGACCCCTCTCACGAAACCGCACTCCTACAGGAAGTCTCACGCCTCATTCAACTGGGCGCAGTAGAACACGTACCAACACAATTCCGCGGCCGGGGATTCTACTCGACGTACTTCCTAACCCAGAAGAAGACAGGAGGCTGGCGTCCCATTTTAGATCTCAGGCGCCTCAACAAATACATCGCGTACCACCGTTTCAAGATGGTTACCCTTTCAACTATCATTCCCTCTCTCGACCAACACGATTGGCTTTCGGCTCTCGACCTTCAAGACGCGTACTTCCATATTACAATTCATCCTGCTCACAGACGCTTTCTACGATTTATAGTGGGTACCCAACATTACCAATACAGAGTACTCCCGTTTGGCCTTTCTACGGCTCCCAGGGTATTCTCCAAGACCCTATCAGTCGTAATGGCCTTTCTCCGACGCCAAGGCATCATAATATTTCCATACCTGGACGATTGCCTCATAAAAGCTGCGTCTTTCCAAGAAGCAAAGGCCATGACAGACACCACAATAGACCTCCTACTCAGTCTCGGGTTCCACATAAATTACGCAAAATCCACTTTGCGTCCCACACAGAAACTGGAATTCATAGGCGCCCTCCTCGATACAATCACAGCAAGGGCCACTCTTCCCGATCACAGGTTCGCAACGATATGCGACCTTGTCAGAGCAACACAGGCGGCGCCTACTGTCACGATCCGCCATTGCCTCAAAATCCTAGGGCACATGGCCTCTACGACTTACGTCGTCAATCTCGCCAGACTCCACATGAGGCCCCTTCAGTCCTGGCTCGCTACGGTATACAAACCTTTCAGAGACCAAATGAGCAAGCATGTTGCGATCCCACCTCGCGTTGTCAATTCCATGCTCTGGTGGACAACCCCTCGAAACATGCTACACGGTGTCCCCTTTCAACGTCCAGCGTCTACTCTAACACTCATAACAGACGCATCACTCATGGGATGGGGGGCTCATCTGGGAACCATCACAGCCCAAGGCAAATGGTCATTCGTAGAGCAAGCACTCCACATCAACATTCTCGAGCTACGGGCAGTCAGATACGCATGCCAGCATTTCACTCAGCACATAGCTCACAAGACCATCACCATTATGACGGACAATACCACATGCATGTATTACATCAACCGTCAGGGTGGCGCTCGCTCCCCTTCTCTATGCTCGGAAGCCACCAAATTTTGGACCTGGTGCCTATCCCATGGGGTCACCCCCTCTGCAGTATACCTTCCCGGAATACTCAATGTCACAGCAGACACCTTAAGTCGCACATTCATGGACCAGCACGAGTGGGAGATCGACAAACGCGCCCTCACACCGATCTTCCGTCTTTGGGGCCATCCAGAAGTGGACCTTTTCGCTACAAAGTACAATCGCAAGTGCCACCTCTACTGCTCCAGGGGAGCCCTGGGCAGGAATTCCCTCGGAGACGCCCTTTCCATCGCATGGAACGCCTCCCTCCTCTACGCCTTTCCTCCCCTCCCACTTCTGCACAGAGTCCTAGACAAGATCAGATTGAGTCAGGCACGCGTGATTTTGGTGGCACCTGCTTGGCCCAGACGAACATGGTATCCTTACCTCCTCAAAATGATGATAGCAGAACCGTATCCCTTCCCTCCACGCTGCGACCTCCTCTCACAAGATCACGGTCAAACCCTTCACCCGGACATCACCAGACTGAAGCTCCACGCTTGGCTCCTTCATGGCTCCATGATGCCGAAACTGCCTGCTCAGAACAAGTAAGACACATATTAATTAATAGTCGCAGACGCTCTACTAGGAAGACCTACCGCTACAAGTGGACGCGCTTTTCCCTATGGTACGCTCAGACTCATGCAGACCCACCACACCTTGCTCCAATACATGACTTATTGGACTACTTACTCTCTCTGAAACATTCCGGTCTAGCACTTAGTACTATTAAGGTCCATGCCGCAGCCATAGCAGCTTTCCACCATCACCCTCCAAGCTCTTCTTTCCTCGCTGACCCAATAACCAAGCGCTTCTTCAAAGGCCTGCAGAACACCTTTCCTCCGGTTCGTCCGCCAGTCCCCATTTGGGACCTCAACCATGTCCTCAAAAGCCTCACAAAACCCCCGTTCGAGCCGATAGCAACCTGCTCATTCTCTCATTTGTCGATGAAGGTGGCTTTCCTAGTCGCCATCACCTCCAGTAGGAGGGTGAGTGAGCTTGCAGCTCTGATGGCTGACCCCCCATATACCGTGTTTTTACAGGACAGGGTGGTACTTAGACCCCACCCTAAGTTCCTACCCAAAGTACTCTCTCCCTTCCACGTGAATGAACCCATACACTTACCTGCATTTTTTCCTAAACCACACACTGAACCGTCCCACGCCGTGTGGCACACTCTCGACGTCCGCCGAGCTTTGGCGTTTTACATAGATCGCACGAGACCATGGCGGGCCTCGCCTAGACTCTTCATCTCATACGCGGACAGATCTAAGGGACAAGCAGTCTCATCTCAAAGAATCTCTAAATGGATTACATCCTGCATCAAGACCTCTTATACTTTATATAACAAAGATTTACCTGGACTTATCACAGCTCATTCCACTAGAGCAGTGGCTGCCACGACCGCTTTTCTCCATAATGTACCATTACAAGACATTTGCAACGCCGCTACCTGGTCATCCGACCATTCCTTTGCACAACACTATGCTCTCTCCACCTCGATAGCATCTTCTATGGCGGTTGGGCAAGCAGTGCTGTCTACAGTTACTACCACACGGCTCCAAACCCACCTCCGCGAGCCGACAACTGCTGTGTAGTCACCCAGAGTGGAGCACCCACGGGGACCACTCGAAGGAGAAGAAAGAGTTACTCACCTTGTGCAGTAACGGTTGTTCTTCGAGATGTGTCCCCGTGGGTGCTCCACTACCCTCCCTCCTTCCCCTGCTTGGAGCCTGATGCTCTGGTGGGTAGAGAAGGAACGGAGGAGCCGCGCGCGCGCAGGCGCCCTTCAGTCGAACAACACTAGAGGGCGCCACGGCGCCTGCGCGCCGCGGCAGAAACAGCTAGAAAAGTCTCCGGTCGCCGGCGCGAGGACGCACCAGCACCCAGAGTGGAGCACCCACGGGGACACATCTCGAAGAACAACCGTTACTGCACAAGGTGAGTAACTCTTTCTTCCTGGAGCTCTGAGAATGGCTCACCCCTGTCCTCAGGCAACAGGACACCCAGTTGAGACCCGCCATCGCACTTTGGAAGCTCACTGTGCCAGACAGTTACCACTCCATTGGGAACCAGTTCGGCGTAGGGAAATCCACAGTCGGGGCCATGGTTCTTCAGGTAGCCAAGGCCATCAACAACATGCTGCTACAGAGGGTCACCACTCTGGGGAACATTGACAACATCATCAATAGCTTTGCCACCATGGGCTTTCCCAACTCCAGGGTGGGGGGCATAGACTCATATCCCCATCCTGGCCCCCGACCACTGTGCCTCGGACTATATAAACAGGAAGGGGTACTTTTCAATGGTAGACCATAAAGGCTGGTTCACGGACATCAACATCGGCTGATCAGGGAAGGTACACGACGCGTCTTCCAAAACTCCTGCCTGTTCCAGAAGATGCACACCAGCACTTTTTTCCCCGACTGCACCATCAGGGTCTGGGAGGTGGACATACCCAGCTGCATCCTGGGCAACACAGCCTACCCCTGGCTCCCCTGGCTGATGAAGTCCTACGTCGGCAGCCTGGACCCCACTAAAGAGCACTTTAACACCAGGCTCAGCAGGTGCCACATTGTAGTGAAGTGTGTGTTTGGCCACTTGAAGGGGAGGTTCAGGAGTTGCCTCACCCAGCTGGACCTCAGCCAGTGAAGCATCCTCTTGGTGGTGGCCAGCTATGTGGTCCACAACCTTTGTGAGAGCAAGGGGGAGACTTGCCCACCAGGGTGGGGGACAGAGGCTGAACAGCTGTCCAGGGCTTATGAGCAGCTGGTCACCAGTGCAATTTAACGAGCACGTCAAGGGGCTTTGCTCATCCAGGTAGCTTTGAAGGAGAGTTTCCGCCAAGGCCACCTGTGAGACTGTCCCTCAGGCCTTTCAAAAGGGGGTCCCTGCATTGCCCCTGTGTGCCTTTCCTCTTCCTTCTCCTACCCTCCTTTCCCACCTTCCTCCTCCCCTGCAGAGAGAATAAAAAAGCCTTTTTTCTTGGAACAAACAAGTCTCTTTATTTGAAGGATATAAAACAGAGGAGGAGCTGGGGAAAGAACTTGGAACAGGGGAGGACGGGGAATGGGGCGCTCAGGAGTGGGGCTGGGATTGGTGCCTCCCCTATTCATTTCTGGAGGCCTTGGCTGCCCTTGGGTGTCCCGCAGCCCTGTGTTCGGGGGCCCCAACAGCCCCTGGGGGGGGGCTAGAAGTGGGTTGTGCCCACAAAAGCTCATGATACCATCTACATGTTTTGTTAATCTCGGTGGTGCTAGCCGACTATTTGTTGTTTTTTAAGTTTTTCCCATTTCAGACTGACACAGCTACCCCTTTGAAGATAGGCAAAGGGAATATCTCGTTCTGGGGGTGCAGTATACATCGGTGATGGGTTGTGTTACTATCTGCCTGCAATGTTGGGTACTTGACAGTGCTTTGCTTCTGTAGCTTCCACCTGGGCTGCTTACAAACCATCAAACAGCGTGCAGTGTACACACAGCGTCTGTTAATAGCTGCTGCCCTGGTCCAGCACCTCTGACCCCAGCAGCCCATCTCAAACATGCCAATCACACTCTGGCTTCCAGCAGCTATAGTTACCTCTTGAAGGGTGAGCACAGCAAGGGATGTAAAATCTCGTTTAATCAGTTAACTGGATAAATGTTATGTTTAACTAGTTAACTGCTTAAACAGGGACAGGTAGGGGGAACTGTCCAGCCTGGGTAAGTGGGAGAAGACCCACGGTGTGGCACGGTGGGCCCGTCATTACCTTCCCCCTCCACACCCATGTGGGGAGCTGCTTCGGCTGGGCTGGGGCGACCCTCACCCACAGTGTGGTGAGCTGCTGCAGTCCAACCATGTCCACCAGGTAACCGTAACGGCTAAGCATCACCCAGCAAGAGTGATGCTTACCGGTTAACCATTCAGATCCCTAGGCTCAACACATTCCTAGTCCTGAATTTCCCCTCAAACATGTGTTCTGTGCTGGCCCATTCTCTCCTGGACAGTTCAAATGTTGTAAGTCCATTGTCCCTTTAAGCAGTCAATGTACAATAGCTTATTGCTGTAACTGGATTTACTAAACAATTCAGTTTAAACACAACACTGGATTAGTTTTGATTAGAGAATAAAATAAGTTTATTTAACTACAAAGAAAGAGAATCTAAGTGTGTACAAGTTTAAGGCATTAAAGTCGAAAATGTTCCCAGAGAAGCAAAAAATGCTTTCTGAGAACAAAATGTATGTCCACACTAAAAACCTAAGTCAACCTATATTAAGCCAGTGTCTAGCTACAGCAGTAATTTCTCTAGGGGTTCATGTCCACCCAATATTCCTTGGTTCGAAGGTGCATGTCGTCACCTGGAGTGCTTTCATTGACCTAAAAGAGCTCATGTGGGGAGAAAATAATCTAATCTCTCAGCTCCACTGGCTACTCCCTGCCAGGAGCCCAGCTGCCCCACAGACTCCTGGCAGTCTGTCTGCCCTCAGATCCCCATTCCCTACTTAAAGTAGGGGAAGCTGTCCAGGGTTCCTTGCCTCCCTGTTCCTTGCCAGGAGCAGGATCCAACCATGTGGGCTTCCCCCCACAGATTCCATTTGAGAGTGGGGTCTGAAAGCAGGGAGCAGTGAGACTCTAGCTCTCTGGCTTTCTTGTCATTTTCACAGCTCCAGCACTAATAGTTGGTGTAATTAACAAGTATCTATGCACACACTGCATTGCCCTAACTACACTGATATAAGCCCAACACCTCCTGTAGAGGTGAAGTTATGATGTCAGCATAGTCAGGCACTTACATTGGCAGGACGAGGATTTAGTGTAAACTCTGACATAATTAGGTAGATGTAAGCTGCCTTATGTATAGTGTAGCCTAAAACTTTACAAATTGCACATAGCTCAAGGTAAAATCCTTACCAAGAGATAATAGCAACAGACTGACCAAATTCTCAGGACAGAACCCCTCTCAAAATCCAAAGGCTCATTCCTTTGTCTTCATAGGTGGGAGGGAGGAAGGTGGAGAAAGAAAGAGATACCTGGGGTGTTTTTGCCCCTCACTTTTATAGTCTATCGATCTGGACTTTTAATACTCCAGTCATCTGAAAAAGTGGGTTTTGACTATGAAATCTCATTATACCACCTACATGTTTTGTTAGTCTTTAAGGTGCTACTAGACTATTCCTTTTTTTTAGTTTTTTCCATTTACAGACTAACTCGGCTAGGCTATCCCTCTGAAGCTTTTATAGTCCTGTTACCCTTTGAAATTCATTTTCCTGAGAGTTACCCCTCAATAAGGTTCCAATCCACACAGAGAACAGAGATTTGGAGTCTCATGATGAAAGAGTTTCCATATTGTTGTTTTAAAAGACAGATCTGTTCCTGTCCCCCACTTTGCCAAAGAATGATCACTTGACACGTGATTGTCAATTAACTTTGATGGCACCTGGCTAGAGATATCAGCTTGCCCTTTGTCTTTGAGAAACAGGTTTATCACTTCCCTAGACTTGTCTGTTAAACATATTTCAGCTATAACTTAAAAATATAAGCTGAACTTTATATATACTGCTGCTATACATATTTCATGATATTATCCATCAGTGAGTTATTAGTTCTCAAAGAATACCTGATAAGTCATATTTAGTACAGAGGCTATTACAAAAATGTGTAAGGTGTGAATCCAGGGTGCAATTGGTTACAGGATATAAAACAGATGCGTCCAGAAGTGAAGAGTCCTCAAGGAGTCCTCGAGGCATCCCTCCAAGTGTTCCCAAAATTGTCCCCCCAACTCAAACTTTCTTTCCCTATTTATCCGTTAGTATTACAATAACATGTCACTCAAAAACTTCTTAGGCAAGCACTTTTTAAAGGTTCCTGAAGAGGTTCTCTTCTGATCATCACTTTCACCAGATGCATTTTTTTTTCAGAGACTCCTTGCTCGGGGGCCCTTACAGATATATGTCTTAGGGCATTTAGACAAACTTCCTGTTTTTCTTAATGTATAGCTTGACGATTTCACTAGAGATTTGGGCCTCAGGAAGGATGCGGGGTCAAGCTGCCCTCTCTGTGGCACCCAAACTCCGCTTCTTCCCCCTCCCTGACTTGATCATGCTGTCTAGGCCTATTTTGGGCCTGTTAGCTTGGTTGCTAAAGTTCAAGCAGTAAGCAGTAGTGGTTCAGGTACATTACTGGATTTGCCGAAATCTCCCTGTATAACAGTGCTCTGCTCTTCCTGTCTGTCGTGCTGTTTGCCACAATGGCAACCGAGTTGTGTTTTGATAACTTAATATTTTATAGGCGGGCTTGTTGTTAGGCTTTTACTCATCTCCCAACCGAGAGGAGCTGTAGAGTGCATTTTGTCTACTCCCTACCTTTGACCAGAAGTTAAACCTCTCACCTGCATAGCTCATAGGGTCATGAAACACACAAATCTCTCTACCACTTCAGGATACAGTCCCCAGGAAAGGTATAACATTAAATCTATAACATTTGAAATGACTTAAAAAAACAGTGAATGGTCCTGCAGCTCCTTAGAGACTAACAAAACGTAGATAGTGTCATGAGCTTTTGTGGGCACAACCCACTTTTTCAAATGAAAGGAGCAAGTGGGCCAGAGGTAACAAAGGAAACCAAAGTATGTTCTTTCTCCATTCATCTGAACAAGTGGGTTGTGCCCATGAAAGCTCATGACACTATCTACATTAGGGCTACTTAACTTGGGAAACCCCCGGGAGCCACAATGATACTCACAGCACATGCGGAGGGCCATAACTTAAGTGTGGTTGCATATACATGCAAATATATATGCAAATATGCATTTATATATTTATATATGTAAATAGCTTCTTTCATTTAAGTCAGTTCTGCTGATATTAATAACATGCAATATTTACCTGATTTCCACCCATGTGACAGCACTTTTAATGAGCAATGACAGTTCAGGAATTTAACTACTAAAACGCATATCAACAGTAGATCATTATATTTACTCGCCTTTGTGGAGGCCATGTTTAAAGGATCCCACCTGCTCGTCACATGTTGAGCCCCTCATAAACCCAAACCACACTGTGGTCCACAAATAAATGGGCCGCATGTGGCCCATGGGCCACGTGTTGAGTAGCCCTGATCTACATTTTTGTTAGTGTCTTATGTGCTGCAGGACCATTCGTTGTTTTTGTGCACAATCTGCTCCTTCAGATGAGAAGAGCAAGAACATGCATTGGTTTGCTTTTTACTTCTCCCCATTCTGTACCTGGGCTATTTGTTTCCATTCCCTGGCTGTGGTTCAAATTAAGCTTCCCCTGCTAAGTGTAGCTCCCATTACTCTAATCTCACCAGGCCAGTGTGCAGCTTGGGTCTGCCCTCTGTGTGGCTTCTGCTGTCTCCAATTTGGGTATCTGCAGAGTTGATCGTGATAGAATTTATACCGAAGAGAGACACAAATCTGCCACAGAATGGGCAGAAAAGGGGTGTTTTGTTTTGAGTTTTCCAGGAGTTTAATCCCCTCTCCTCCTAAAATCCCTAAGTGATCTGACCTGGGCTACAGCTATCAGGAAGCCTTGCTCCTTCAGGAGGGGCAGATGCTTCATCATTGCTTACTGAAGCAGCTCCATAAACTACCAGCACACACTCCATGGGCCACAATTGGAAAGCCACTGAGATTAGGAAAACAAGACGAGATAGCAACCCTCATACTACTGACCATCAGTGGAATCAGAAAGACTGTGTAGAGCTGAGTAATTAGCTACATATATTATTGGGGATTGTCCCCTTCAATGGAAGTAGTAGGTGTTGGCCACTGAAGCAAGGGAACAATACTAGACAGCGTGAACCATTAGTCTGATGAAACAAGCTGATAGGAGGCATGTGATGTCTGTGGCCAAGCTGAAGGTGAGTGAAATAACAGCAGAGTAAATTGCTGAGGATATGGGTTGTCAGATGCACTATAGACATGAGGCAGATGGAATGATTATGGGGATCTTTGTGAGACTGTGAACTAGTTCTTCGGTTTTACCATCCTGACACGAAGCTAAACTTAATGATGAACTGTTAACAGAGATCGGACTGCCTGAATAACGGCCCTAGTACTAACAGCAGAAACTTGTGCAGATTTTCTCTGTGTGCGCGTGCACTTGGTGCTTACTGGTGTTCCTGGTGGGTGGCTGAATCATCCTGATGGCATTCAACAGGAACCAGCTGCTGAGAATATTAAAATGCAAGCATTTGTGCCTCTAGAGAGACAGTAGCATCTGCAAAGTTTTCCTGTCTTGATAGTACAGATAATCCCAGGGAGTATTCTCTAGTAGTTTTAACTCTCTGTTCATTCATGTGTTTTCTTTAAATCTTTATCCTTTGTCCCTGTAAGTAAGGCTAACTTAGACCTAGATCTGAGCTTCTGATTGCTATATGCAGCCAGTTTGCAAGCCCTCATTCCAGGCTTATTTATCAGGTGTGGTATGTGGGAAGAGGGAAGTAGGACTTTATTCCATCCTGCATGTCTTTTTTATGGTTTTACAAGGCAATGTATAATAAGTCATGGCTGGAGTCCTCCATAAGGTCATGTTCTTACACTGTTAAAGTCAATTGGAGACTTGTTATGAATTCCAAACTCAGCAAGGTGAGATCCCAAGAGTATGTCTACATTACTGTTAGACACCCGTGGCTGGCCCATGTCAGCTGACTCAGGTTCTTGGAATATGGACTAAGCTGCTATTTAACTGTGGTGTAGACATTCAGTCTTGGGTGGGGACCTGGGCTCTAGGACCTTTTGAGGTGGGCCAGCTGTGGGTGCCTAACTGCAGTAGAGACATACCAGAAGAGAATTGGTTGTTGAAGTGATGGAACAAGATTTTGACTTTGTCCATTGCTTTTCATATTATTAATTATTTCTGCAAAGCTATTCATGTGCCTGACACTTGACACACAAAACAAGAGCTCCGTGCCCTAAGGAAGTTAGACCAAAATTCTTACATATATTTTGGTTCCTAACTCCCATTGAAATCAGTGGCCCTGTTGTGTAAGGACCAAGGTGATGAGCATCTGTTACTCCCACTGACTTCCATAGAGGTGGTAGGCACTCAGCATTCCTCAGGAACTGGCTGTCAGTTAGACAGAATGATACCATAGCACAGTGAGTATTGCCCAAATTTGAGGAGGAAGAGAAGGATAAGGGCCATAATAATGAGATTGTTGGATATTCTTTTGTGAATTTGTTTATTTGAAGATTTGAATCTCTATATTTTCCTTGCTTTGAATATGTTAATATATTAATAGTTCAAAGGAACAAAACACACTAATAGGAGAGCAAAGTTACAGAGTCAACGCTTGCAGTGGCATGAGAAAAGGTGCAAAATCGAAACTGGAAAAAGAGACACCTTGAGGAAGGTTGGCCTAGCTCCTCCTGAGTTGGGATATTTGTTGCATCTGATCTAAAAGAGCAAGCCAGCAAGTTGCAGTAAGCATCCTGACGCAGCATTCTGTTTCCACTGTTGTTTCTACCTTGTTTCATCCCCAGACACCGTACTGTACACGACTGAGTGACAACAGCAGACTCCCTACCTGAGAGGATGTCAGCTAGTCAATGTTTTGACAGGGTATTACATATGCAATGACGGGGACTGCAAAGTTTATTGATACTCTCTCTCGTGATGTGACAGGCCAGGGAAATTTGTTCCAGGAGAGTTTAGTTCTAAACAGCAGTGACTTGATTGCATTTCCCGGATTTTGTCTTTCCTTGTAAGACAAGCTGCTGAAGTCCTTCAGATGTGGAAGAAATGAAGTCTGAGCTTTTTATTGTATCGCCATCGTGATGGGTGGCTAAGAGCAGCAGTCTCATATTTTAGCAAACTGAGGACTCTCGTTTTGAATTTTTTGGGGACCCCCCGCCCTTCCCTCTTCTCTGAGGCCCTGATCTCTACTCACCCCAGCTCCCCTCCTTCTGTTGTTCACTCTCCTGCGTCCTCACTCACTTTCACCGAGCTGGGACAGGGTGCTGGGGTGTGGGTGGGGTGTGAGGAACCTTGATGGGGGTCCAGGTTCTGGGGTTGGGCCAGGGATGAGGTGTTTGAGGGAGGGGGTTCTGAGTTGGAGCAGAAGGGAGAGGTGCAGAGTCCTGGTAGCGCTTACCATGGCTCCTGGAACTAGCCTCCAGGTCCCTATAGCCACTAGGTGCATGGGTGGCCAGGTAGGCACCACACGTTGCCTTCATGACACCCTCACAGATCCTATTGGTCTCGCTTCCTGGCCAGTGGGAGTTGGAGAACTAGCGCATGGTCTGGGCAGTGCACTGAGCCTCCCTGGTTGCTCATGTACCTAGGGATTGAAGAGACCTGGAGACTGCTTCCAGGCACCATGGTAAGCACCACTGGGACTCCGCACCCCTCCCCTCTGCCTATTCACCCCACGCCAGGGGGCTGCTACAGGAATCTGTCATCTGCTTCTGGGAGCCATGTGGAATGAGGGCATGTACAAAGCCTGCCTTGGCTACAGACCCCAGGGAAAGAGGGAAGAGTTGAGAGCTCACGAGCTAAGGTCTTTTGCTTTTAAAGGAGTATCTGAGTTCCATCCCTCTTAAGCTCAAATGCTGTAAACCCTGTCGTGCCTTGGGACTTCTTGATATGTTACAATAAATAAAAACATAGTTTATTCTGAATAAGGTGGCATGGACAAAGCTTCCAACAACACCCAGCACCCCTTCCTTAAAACTACACGGCGGATGCCGCCCTTCTGCCCCCACCCACCCATTTAACAGCAGAAAGAAACAAAAGAGGCTTAAGTCCTGATTTGAAGGGTGCCACAGATGTGTTTTGGCAAGTATGAGAGAATACTGCCTTCCAGAGTCAGGCCTTTGACAGAAAAGACTCAGCCTTTGCCACTACTGACTCCATTGACAATTTCAGGTGCTGTAACAGAACAGAGGGTATCAATCTGGTGTCTCAGGTATATGGCATAATAGAAAGATGTTGAAGTGCACAGGCAGAACAACAGCCAATGTGCAGCTCTCTACGGTCACGTCTACACTACATGGAAGATCGATGCTGGCACAGTCGATCTTCTGGGGTTTGATTTAGTGATTGTAGTAGAGACCTGCTTGATTGAATTCAAAGGGTGTCCCTGTCAGCACTGGTACTCCAGTCCTTGTGAGGAGTAACGGAAGCCAACAGGAGCATTTCTTCCCGTCGACCTCCCGCTGTGTGGATGGAGATTTAAGATAGGTAGCCTCCAGCTATGTAATTTACGTAGCTGAAGTTGCGGATCCTACTTCGACCTTCCCATATAAGGTGGACCAGGCCAAAGGGACACGGTTTATAACTCGCCTGTTCGCCTAGGCTTGTTTTCTCCAGTGCTGTGAAATCTCTGAGCAATCTTAAGGAAGGCTCAAGTCGCCTTTTGTTAAAAACATTTTCATTTTTCCACTGTATACATTTTAGTAGGTGTGCTAACTTCAAACCCATAAGTAAGAGAGACAGCTTTCTCTTACTTTAATGCCTCTATATGTCATCATGGACATTTCATCTTCTCTTTTCACTGCTTATCTGAACTACATATATACCACTGCAGAGTGAAAATGAGATGAGGGTTAAAAAAACAGTGTTTTGAGCGATCTCTTGTCCTCTAACAGAATGATCCTCCAGGGTGATGCTCCTCCCACCCAGCCTAAGCAGCTAGCAAAGAGAAATTTGGACACAAAAGCAACCACCAAGAATGAAGTCGTAGCTCTGAGCTATGATAATACATTCCATTCTGAAGAGGAGGGGAAAGCTACCAGTGGAGCAATTGCATTTGTGCAGAGTGCTGACCTGGTTCTCCCATTTCCATTCAAAATTTTGAAATAGCATGAGATTGTTTGAGTTATTTATCTTTTTGACCGGGGGGAACTGTAAGTCTTTCATTCCATCAGTGCTGTCTACATTGGCAAGCGGCAGAGAGGAAATACTTCTTCACCTGGAAATACTGTGTGACAGTTCAAGACAACTAAGCAGTAAACTACACAATATTTGTGTAATAAATATGTTAACGGTATTCACTGCAGCATTGCATTTTACTAAGTTAACCCTTATGCAACCATTGGGGCCAATTCTGTAGCCTTTTTTTATCTCCAGTCCAGACAATGAAAATTTTACTTGAGTAGGGAGAAGCTGCATGATCGGGCCTATATTGGGGTAAATTAATGTGCCATTGGCATGCAATACTTCTCTAACTCCCACCTCATTCCAGTCTATTTAAATCCCCTGCAAAGGATTGCATCATTGATTCAGTCCATCTCACTCACAACACCTTGTCCTCAACTACTTTTCCCCCTTCAATTTCTATTTCATGGATGAAGAGAAGAAATTAACGCTGCCCCTTTCATCTTTAGGTATCAGAGTTAACACCCAATGGAGTTGAATGGGGCAGATAACTTAAAACTGTTGCCTAAAGCTCTTTTAACAGCAGCCTCAGATAGAAAACCCTGCATCTGGTCACACATAGCAGGTTCCTTTAGCCACTTGAAGGAGTAAAAACTTTGTAGTTGTTTTTAAATGAAAACTTAAATTCTGCAAAGTCACTCAGTACAGCCAATAGACCAGTGCTACTCAATCTGTCCACTAAATCAGCCATTATGAAGTTGCTTGACTCGAAGTTATCACATTTCATCCAGCCTGATAACTTGCTCCATTATTATCTGGATGTTCTAAACTTCTTCCATGCCCATCTCTCATTTAATAGGAAAATTTTATTCTGCTTTGCTTCGTTTACATTTTTGAAGCTTTAAAATATTCCAATTGCAGGCAGACATTGCACTGTCTATCTGGGAAAAGGAATTTTATGCCCAAATGGAAATACTGTTTCATCAGTGGAAAAGTTAGGAAAAAAGCACATTCTCTGACAGGGGACCCATAAAACCTTGAAACCCCTACAAAAGTGTATCAAGAATTCCATGCACTCTTCAATGAAAGAGTTGTGGAACAGTATTTGTAGCATTTTGGACCCAGACTGGACAAATGGAGTAACAAAACCGGTAAACAGTTTAGTTTGGTGCCTCTCAAAGGCAGAGAGTGATTGATAATTCCTGAGGTTAATCCTCCACATAGCTCTACCACCTCTCACATTATATAGATGAAATATCCTTTTCTTTAATTAGATGTTGTAGACCAGAACATAGTTCATAGAAAAGTGCCACTCCCAAAAAGCATCGTATCTTTCCTCTTCAGAAAAGAGAACATTTTCGCTTGCATCCATAAAATAAAAAAAGCCCCAAAGGCTGGCTCGATTAATGTTTTATACCAGGTAGGTTTATATTTCCAAAAGTAAATTCTATAATTCCCATACCTCTCTCAATGTGATCTTACAAATGCAAAATTTTTAAAGCGGATTAAACTGTGCTCAGTGCGCACAAGTTACTTCATTTCAAATAAGTGTAGTTATATACATCGTGACTGGGAGAAGACTCCTGCAATTTTACATGTCAGTTTGAGGACCCTTTAAAAAGTTGACCCCTCGGACCTATTCACAGTACAAGTATAGGTGCGCTTTAGTGACGGGTCATAACGCTCCCATCTGATCCAGTTGAGTTGTAACTTTTTCTCATAACACACACATGCCAGACATATTTGTGGGTTCACATCTGCTTAGCCACAATATGCAGTGTGCATTCTGGGAAGAACTGGGCAGTTATTTTATAACATTTCAGCAGAAGGATAGATTGCACAGAGGTCATTCGCAATGTGTGAAACTTGCTGTCTATGAGGCAGTGCGCTTAGGGATATCCAACTGCACAGAGAGCTGTGAGGAAGGAAAACCAACCAATAATGCTGCTTTCTCTCACACATTTTCTCCCATAGACAAATGAGACAAGTGCCATATAGTGAGCTGTTGCATTCTTGGTTCCCATTTACCACTATAATTGGTGCAATAAATAGACAGTCACACACACAATATGAAGACTTCATTATTTTTATAAAGTTTACTATAGCACATTTACTGATACATTGTAAAGTATTTTCATAAATTAAAACTAAGCAGTTGTCAAAATAAATGCACAAAGTATGTTCTGTGATGTATTATCCTTTATATTTATTTTTATTTGGTATTGTCTGTTCACGTTTTTGCTAATTTAAAACATTTACTCACTTGCGATGGGTCAGTCTCTCAGTCATTAATGTGAATTAGCAAGATTGTATTCTCTGTCCTGATGGTATACAAAATATTATGCTAATGGGAATAACATTATCGGAAGCACATTTATGTTTGTGCTGGAAGACCAGGGTCACAAGAGATAATCCAAAGGATTATTCTGTGATGGATTATCCCAGTGAATGTTTTCCCAAAATGTCTGCTCACTAAAAGGTCATGTCATTTCTATGCTAGCCTCTCTGTCAAACCACATTTTACCGTCTGCAAGAAGATAAATACCAAAAGAAAATTATGGGGGTGACAGAACTGAGTGACATGTGGTAGGCATGTCAATGAAGTGAACGGCATGCCACACACCTGCTTTTTGGCTGTGCCATGCCACAAGTTAACATTTTGGATGAGCAATTTCCGTTCTGTTGTTTTCTCTCAACACATGGTGTTCAAAAACAGTTAAAAGAAAACTGTACCCATTTGCTCATCCCAGAAGCCTGCAGTTTCAAAAGAGGATGCCAGATTAATTTTCACATCTACAGTATTTCAGAGTGCATACATTCTGAAAAATGTGGCTTATCTTTAGATACTGCAGTGCAATGGCTGGCACAAAATTTATGTTCTTCCCTTTAACTTTCATGAAACATACAAAAGCTGTTTATATCTACTGTGATCAAAATCTTCAAGGTATATCAAAAATCCACATAATCTTGAATTCTAATATTTGCCCTGAGACTTTAATATTAGCAAAGACATATGTAAAAATACAAATATACACCAACCTTTTTTGCTAGCTCTATGTTTATATGAATGCTGCTGTTTTTCAATTATTCAGCCTGAACCAGACTACATTTAAGCCAGTACTAGTATAGTAAAATCCACTTTAATGAAAGGGTATGTCAAAACATTATTGTTTGGTCAAACCACCTCCTCTACCCTCCCCCATTTTGGGACCGGCAAGGGGAGAATCTCTGACCACCAGCGTAGAAAGGAAACAACCAAAGCACAAAACATTATTTGGAAGACGGGAAGATTCACTGGCACATCACCACCATGCCAGTTGGAAAAGGACATGGTTCTTTTCTAATTTACACTCGTGTAACTCAAAAGTAACAATGTGAATGAAAAAAAAATCAGATCCATATACAGTAGTTTCATGTTTTATCTGAGATCCATATAGAAGATCTGGTGGTAGATTTTGGATCTTAGAAATGTGCGGTCTTGTACTTGACTATATCTTTATAATTGGAAAATAAATGCTTATCTCCATCCTCCTTAAGGCAGGAATAAAGCTAAGGGACTTAGCATCTTTCTTGAATTCCTTACAGCCTATTGATATTGGCTGTGGTTAGAAGCTCCTCATGATGTATTTTATAGCAGGATGTCCTTATCGCTAGAAATTGAGCATTTGTTCCTGGATCTGAACTCATTCATTCATTCATTCATTCATTCATTCATTCATTCATTCATTCATTCATTCAGTAATCCCTTTATTTCTGTTTTCCATTGAACTGTTTTCCTGTCAAAGTGACACGACTAGTGCAAGGTCAGCTTCTGTCATGCCCTTTAGCCTGTGTATTAGGTACATTACTCAGCAGTCGAGCAGTTTAAAGGCAGATGGTTTTAAATGCTGAAATAGAGGTACATTTGGAGGGAGAGGGGAGTTTTTAAAGAGATCAACTGGACCAGTGAAGACATATCAAGCAGGGCAGAATTGACGTGTTCTCTGCACTTTTAAGAAGAGGTGTTGATGAGCTCCTCTGTGGCTAGACTCGTTTGGATAAAATTTCAACCTATTACATGGGGATTTAGATACTCCTTTCCCATTAACATCAATGGGAATCATGTGGCTAAATCCCTGTGCAGCACATTGAAATTTACTCCCGTGTGTTTTAGTTCATTTTGATGTGGATACTCTCCTGTATGGGGAGCAAATGGAATGAAAAAGCAGCTTTGGGTACTAAAGCATCCTGCAGGGTTTCCTTTCTGTAGTGAACAGAATTTCTGATTGTGTATTTCTGACACTAGGTTAGAAGTCAAGATTTAGGACTGTGGGGAAATGGCTGTTAATGTGTCTGTATTATTCATTCATCTATGGGATAAATTGGATTGATGGCTGGTTGATCCTTCATCCATGAGAGTGGGATTTCTCCCAATCCTCCATCACCATATGCCTACTGTGGAGTCAGCTTGTATGCTTTTGACTATGAGTTACTGTTAAGGATCACTGGTTTTCATTGGTTTGTAGTCTAGATGTCAGTCCATATAAGTTTTTGCCTTTGTCCCCTAGCATGTGTAATTTCCACTGATGTGAGAGGATTGGCTGCATCTATGGATCATGCTCATTGGACACATTTAAGGTCATAATAAGAGGTCACTTGAATATCTTCCTAAGCAAGGAAAGAGCATTATTCTTGTTTGAGTAGATACAGCCACGTATTCCACATGCCTAGTGTACTGGAACTAGAGAACATTGCCTAGCAGTACCTGTAGGGGTAACATTTGTGCCTCTTGGTCAGAGCCCCTCCAATGAGATAGCATGACCCCAACCCCTCCTCAGTTCCTTCTTTCTTATTGTAGCTGGAAACAGAGCTCTATATGCTTCTTAAGCCCACAATTCCTTTATCCATTTAGAGGCTTCCTCATGTGGTATATAGTTAGTCAATACACTTAGTGTTACTTAAATTTAATTAAATATTCTGTGATGATGCTTTCATTAGGGTTCAAACACTGTCCAGCATGTGGAGGAATGACCATGAGGGACTTGCTTTGCTTAGGAAGGTCCATACCAAAGAGTGGTGTTTGATTTGTAAATTATTCACAAAATGGACTTGGATGGCTAGGAACCTTCACATAAAGTAGCACCTTTTCAAACAGGCTGTGCGACCTGCTTTGTCACTGAGGCCTCCATTAGATTTGAGGTCATCCTTCGGTTCAGAGAATACCACTGTTGCGTGCTCTGGAATTGATGCCGTTCTGAAAAGACTGAGAAGCTGTTTTCCTCAATTTCACCAAGAAAAAGGCCTCCTGAGACCTATAAAGTCTTGTGAAGACTGTTCTTCCTCCTTCAGGAATGGTACAGAGCGGCATAGCATTACTGCAATCATGTGGAATGGAGCATGTCCTTCCAACTTCTCCTTGCTATACATTGGAAAGTGAGAGACTTTAAACAGTTGGCTCTGGCCCTCATGCATCTGTTGAATCTACTACTAGTGGTGGTGATGCTGACACCAGCTCCTTTCTCACTGGTGGCATATCTGGAGGTAGTAAACCTCTGCCTTTTCATCATGAGTTTTCCATTGGTCCAGGGCTTCGCTAGGTCTATGTTGTTTACAAGCTCACTGTCTGGGAAGATTGCTGAACGTTTAGGTCCATTGGCACCATATCCCAATATTTCCATGCCTAGACTATAGAAAGTGAGACCTGTGCTGGAGTCAGCCTCTTCATCACTCTGCACTTTTCACTGTTGATGTTACTGTAGTGACACTTTCCACCCTCCACCTCCATCGTCAGCTGCATTGGCACCACCGCTGCCTTCAGTACCAACAGCACACCCAGCACCAGAGACAGTGGAGGTGTACTTAGTGCTGTTTCAACCAGCAACAGCAGTTCCTCCAATATTTTGAGCAACAGATTTGTTGGATTGGTTGCTTCTGCCTTCAGTGCTGGCTCAGTCCTTATCCCCAGAAACCCAAGATGCCTCAGCATCCAGGTTGGGATCCTCTTCCCCCTCTCCATCACCTGGCCCACATCGAGGGCTTTTCATGGAGCAACCTGGATACCAAAATTGGCACTTGTCTCTTAGTATAGGTGCCCTTGCCTAGTGCTTTGTGGTCTCTAATGCCCTACCTTTATGCCCAGTAGCCTCCATGGAAACCATGGGGATGCTCCTCGGTCATGGAGGTCGCTCTGCTCTTTACCACTGCAGGGCAAGATCACCAGTCATGTTGGTGGCTGGAGCTGTCAACCCACCACATGTTCAAGTCCCAGGTGATCTTCCTTTTGCGGAGCCTCCGAAATTGTCTCATTTGGGTCCATCAGTTAAGGAGTGGGATCCCGGATTGGTGCAGATAACTACCTCTTCATCATCCCTAAATGATTCAGTGGTGCCTGTCTCCTTTTCCCCTTCAGTGCCTGAGGACTTCAAGGCCTACCAGAGCCTTTTGTAATGTGCGGCTGCTTCTCTGAGCACTCAGGCAGAGTTGAAACAGGAGAATATTCATGAGCTGTTGAATATTCAGCAGGCATCAGCACCCAAGGAGAGTGGACTCTGCCCTTTAATGATGTGATCCTTGAAACATGCTGGCTTTGGTTCTACCTAGTACAGTGTGGTTAGAGAAACACTACTTTGTACTGGCACAGGGTTTTGAGGGCTTTTACTTTCACGTGACCCCAATTCTCTGGAGTAACTGCAGTGAACAACCAAGCTCATGAGGACAGATTTAAGTGTACCCCTAATGACAGAGATTCCAAAAAGTTAGACTTTTAATGGATGGACAGATCTATACCTCTTCCTCCCCGGAAACTCAGAATGCAAACCAGCAGGCATTGTTGTCCAAATATGACTTTATTAATTGGACAGCTATGTCTGAATTTACAGATCAGCCACCTAAAACCGCCAGGGAGAAATTTTGGGTGTTCATCACTAAAGGCTGCTTTATGACCATGATATCACTACAGTTTGCATTAGATGTTGCAAGCACTTCAGCCAAAGTGTTTGCCTCAACTGGCAGTGACCAGGAGAAGGGCATCCTGTTGCATTGGCCCTGATGTGCAGCATGCTATAGAGGACTTGCTCTTGGATGGTTGTGTGCTCTTCTCAGACAAAACTCTTCACCCCTTCAACAGTTCTAGGGATGCCCTACATTCCTTGGGAGTATATTCACCAGCAGTGCAAATGGTGGCCAACAGCAGCAGCAGCCAATAGCACCACTTTGGGCAATCTTTCCATCCCTTGGAACGGAAAGTAGCAGTTCCCAGAGGCAGAGACATTCGAGTCCTGAGTTTGGCCAATCAACTTGTCTTCCTCTGGCACCCACAGAGAGGTTACCTCTCTGTTAGAACAGCATTGGCACTATAGGCTTTCCCTTCCTGATCTTCTAGTTTAGTTGCTTCTTGATTATATCTATTAAAGCACTGGCCTCCCCAGTTATATGCTGCCCATACAGACAGTCCCCGGGTTACGTACAAGATAGGGACTGTAGGTTTGATCTTAAGTTGAATTTGTATGTAAGTCGGAACTGGTACATATTATAGGGGAAACTCTAGCCAAACATTTCTCCAGAGCTCAGTTTTATTCTCCCACACCTCACTTCCCTCAGTCCTTTATTCTCAAGCTGAGGTGTCTGCTGAGAAAAGCCGCTCCGCGTCTCCCTGGTCTGCTGGGGGGGGCGCTAGCTTCGCGTCTCCCTGGTCTGCTGGGGGGAAGCAGCTAGTGCGGGGTTGCCTCAGCCCGTTTGTAAGTAGGGATCCGATGTAAGTTGGATCCATGTAACCCGGGGACTGCCTGTATTCTGATTAAAATTGTTGTTATACTTAATTGACTAAATAGTTTGGTTGGTAGAAGAAATGCAAGATGTGTTAGTTTTGGTAAAGAGTTCTAGATGGGGGAATGGACCACAGTGACTGGCTTTGGAGCTCTAAAGTTTGAGATAGATGCATGCATGGAGGAATCCTGTTTAATAGCTTGCATAACCACAGAATGGGAGGCGTGTCTTCATTCTTTTTTGAATATCCCCAGTCCTCTCTCTGTGCTACAGGCCTCTTTATGTTTAATCCTTTCTCCAAGGACTAGAACCAGTCAGTCAGGGGCTAACCTGAGCATTTTAGGGTGAGAGCTGCTCCTTCTTTACTTTTTTCCTACAATCTTGACTATATCTTACCCTTAGCAGGTGATGGGAGTGATGTTCTAATAGCTTTCTTCCATCTGGAACCATGCTAAACCACATGAATAAAGGATTGGTGTGATTTATTTTACACCTTTACCAATTTATTCCATAAAAAGGGTGCCCCGAGGCATTTCCTTCTTTCAGCCATCTGTTGAATGTACCCAGCACCATGAGCAAAAAACATTCTGGAAATCAGACTCGCATTTTGTATAAGCTTTGATCACATCTGCTACGTTCTGCAAGGAAAATAGAACCCTTTTAATAATACTATATGGGGAGTCCACATTAAAAATTGTACATAGGTAGTTTTACACACTCAAGAAATTACTTGAAATTAAACTTTTTCTGTACCCCTGACTATCTAGTTTGGTTCCCAAAGACTTAAACATACTGCCAGAATCCTCTTGTGACTATCAGTATATCCGTTAATTTATTTCTTGTATAGAGGGGACAGTGTTAATGGATAGTAAAGGGTGTGAGCTAAAAAGGTCCTGTCATCTTGTCAGAGCTGAGCCTCTTTCTGCTTATATATTTTCTGGAAGGTCATTTCATCTCTCTGGGCTTCATCCACTTTAAATATGCAATAGTGTAAAAATCAGAATATCTCTTGAAGCCAGCTGTTGCATCTATATGGTTCTTGTAAAGATAAATTAATAATAATAAAATAATTACACTTGTTAAGATAAAAGTGATAAGGAACTAAATCATATGCTTGGGATTGTGTCCATTGCATAGCAATGGTGCTCCCAGTTAAAGTATATCTTTTAGGAACTTGGAGTTTGCTACAAAATGTTAAGGAATTGCTTCAGGTTTAGTGCTTTTATTAATAAGTTCCAAAAACTAGCACCATCCATCCAATTCAGCTTTAACTATTTTTATCTGTTTTGGTTTTGAACGAGGGTGAGTTTTTTAAATGAAATGAGGAAACTAGTAAAAAAAGATCCTAATATTCAGATGAAGAAATTGAAATTAGCATAAAGTTTACTTTATCATGCTATAACAGTGTCACAGAAGACATGCATGCCAAAAACAAAAAAGGAAGCAGGAAGCCAAGGGGAAAAGTCCAGCAGAGTTAAATGGTAGACGTATAAATGGTTATTCTTGCCAAACACATATCCAACCCAAATGAAGTTATGGGAAAGGAACATGGTGGGTAAAAGAAAGAGGAAAAGAAGGACTCTGAGGTAATTTAAAAAGCAAATTACCAAACCTATGGCATAAAGATAATTTGTATGTGAGAACAGGGGGAGTCTGAGAGAGAATAAGTGGGACTGCTGGAATAAAGGGAGCAGTTAAGGAGGATACGGATATTGCAGAAAAGGTAAACAACTTCTTTGCATCAATTCAATGCATCATCACTGCATATGTTGAGGAAGAGTCCTACTCTTCAAGTAATACATATGAAATAAATGTGTCAAAAGAGGAAGTGTCAGAACAATCAGATAAGTAGCAACGAGCCATTGAGGATCAAATGGTATTCATCCAAGAGCTCTGAAGAAATTTAAGAATGAAGTGGCTGAATTGCTAACTGCAGGGTAGCAAAAATTGCCTATCTTTGAAAAGATCTATGGGTGGTCTGTGAATTAGACTAGTGAAATTATTTCAATAGCAGGTAGATAGTTTGAAACTAGAGGACATTTAAAGCTAGAAATTATTGCTGTGTCCAGGTTGTTCCGTAACTGTTTCTTTATGGAGACGTCACACCTTCCTCTAAAGTATCTGCCCATCGTGGGAGGCAAAATAATTGACTAAATGAATTGCTGTTCTTATCTGGTATGGCAATTCCTATATTCTTAACTATTGTTGCAACAGAAGAGGAAATTTCAAAGCATTAAGTGTCAGATCTTCTGCCACTTCTTGGCATCTGCAAACCTCAGTACTGTGTGACGTAAGCACTAATTGACATGACAGAATAAAGGTGTGTGTAAATTCTGTTCAGAAACTGGCAGGAACAATTTGGAGAGCCAACGCAAAAACTCTATGGACCAATTCACTAGCTCTTGTTTACTGCACCACTGACGAATATTCCTCACCCTTCTTGACAACAGCTCCTACACATCACTCGTCAATTCGCAACTTAACACTGCCATACAGATCATTACCAGCACAGTAAAATCAACACCACAGCTATGGCTTCCCACATATCCACAAACCCCACATGCATTGTGATACAAGAATCCTTTGGAAGTCCCATTGCATTCCAGGGAAGTAGGGTCTCTGAATACATGGAGAGCTAATAAAATATTGAGATTCAAAATTAAATCTAGAAAACCTTTTTTGGCATTCAGTGCAAGTGTTCAAAGGCTCAGGGTTTTCCTCCTAAAGATCACTGATGAGCAAGGTGGAAAGATTTCAACATCCTAAACAAAAGTCTCCTCCAGGATCCAGTAGCTTTTCAACTCCCAGCAATGATATTGAATTGCATCTGCAATTCCCACGACAGATGCATCTACCTCTTCCATTAATGGGGACTGAGACACAATCCTATTTGTAACTGCAGAAATGAACTTCATGCTGCAAAACGTAGTGTCAACCAATGTCTCGAGTGATTATATTCTGGTGGTATCTCTATCATCCAATCTGTGACACCTGAAGCAGTTGGTTTACCGGTTTGGACTTAACATCTAAAGTTGCTGGTTTTTAAGCCATATGAAAGAAGGTTACAAATGGGAAAAATAAAGGGGACCATGTAGTTCAGTCAATATCTGCTTGAAAATGGGGGGAAGAAATTGAACCAAAAATGTTGCTGGTGTAATTATATTGAAGTCTAATTATTTCAGCCATTCTGTGTACATGGCCTTACTTTTGTAATGTAATTCATAGTGAATTTCCCTCTACGATTTGCTGGAGCGGTGGAATACTCAGCTGAAATCCATTGTGCTCTGTGTCTGTTTAAGCTTTTCTTCTTATTCGCCTTCTACCATTCCCAGATTGCAAGTTTGTCTCACAATGATCCTGAATAAGATATTGTTTTAAGAGATCTGTCCCTGAGAACAGGGTCATACTAGGACACTTACAATAATGGGCATAGCCATATTCTAACATCAAGCCATCAAAACTGTATTATAAAAATCCCCCAAAGAAATAAACAAAGAGATGCTTGAATTCAACATGCAGACATAATATTCTTGTCTTTGACCTCATACCTTGCTCCAACAGGCAGATGCAAAGTTTGATCAATAGTGGGACTACTGTAGAGGTAATCACAATCTCCAAATGAGAATGGAGACAGGAAACAATGGCTGGAACCATTGGGGGTCCTTCATAGGTACTACCATACATGCTAAGGAATAAAATTTACTGTGAACTATATGTGTCAGTCCTGGATGAGGTCCAAAAGCACTGTCAAATTAGGAGACCAGTAGTAATATAATAGCTAATATATCATAAATCACCAGAGCAGCAAATGTTTGCCGTATCCCATGGAAAACTCTGGTTCTCAACTTTCAGCGGTTTAATGCATGCTTTTCATTGCTCACTATGACAGCCCATGATAAATGAAATCTTAAAGCACATCATTCTGGTGATCCTGCTCTTTTAGTCATTTCAGTTCAGACATGATTTTCATGGCTACGATCTTGAGAACCAATAGAACTGGAAATCAAGGTTCTGATCTTAGGGCTTATCCATATGAGAAAATGAGACTACTACCATGAGAGAGGCCTCAGAATCAGATCTCAGTATTTGATATCATCTGAAGGTAGGCTGAGAAACCAGCTTTCAAATAGCATGACAGTAAAAACATCCCAACTGTGTTCGTTTTTAAGTCTTATAGATTTTGTGTCTGCAGTTAGACACCCGTGGCTGGCCCATGCCAGTTGGCCAGAGCCAGCTGACTTTTGTTTCTGGGAATTAGGCTAAGGGTCTATTTATTTGCAATGTAGACATTCAAGCTGAAGCTGCAGCCGGAGCTTTGATATCCTCCTACTTCATAGGGTCCTAGAGCCTGGGCTCTAGCCCCTACCTGAATGTCTACACTGCAATAAAATAGCCCTTTAGCCAGAGCCCTTTGAGCCTGGGTCAGCTAGCACAGGTGAACTGCAGATCTTTAATTGCCGTTTAGACATATTTCTAGTGACCTGCCATTGTTAGAAACACTTTTATGGCTCAGTAAAAAAGCTTTCATACTCAGTAAATTGTTTCCAGCGGTGGTTCTAGACTATGAGGCAGAAAAAAGGGTTCCCTGTGTCCCCCATACAACAGAGAGAGTGCTTGAATACTGTCAGACCACATGATGTTTGCTATTCTGAGATAAAATCAGCAGAGCTGGTCTTAACTTTCAATTTTTCTGTCTGTACTCCAACCTTAACTTTGTTAACAGAAAACACAGCTTTTTTGCTTATCTTCTGCGAAGGATGATATTGTTTGTAAAGGAAAGTTAACCCCTTAAAAAAGTGTTTTCAGGGCTTACCATTATGCTTACTATGGTGCAAATATGTGTATATATAGGGAGTTTTTATAAACTGTAGATTATTGATGTGATCATTTGGAGCAATTGCTACCTTTTGTATAACTCTCTAATACAACATGCATTACATACACAGCATGTGATAGCAAGAGTTGCTCAATTATTCCCTAGCAAAGCTAGAAGAAACTCAGTATTTTCACTTTGCAAACCTTGGCAAGGATTTCATGTTATTTTTGCCAAATTTTGTAAAATCTAGAATGATGGAATTTTGCTGTTATGCCCAACAGTGAAACAAAACAAGGCATGGCCCAGAAAAAAATCCATCCACCAACCTTAGAGCATACTTTGTAAATGGGCACTAGCAGTTAGGAATTGTTGTCCATGAACAGGAGATGGGGAATCTGCCCTTCTAGATTCTAGAAAAAGAAAAAAAAACACCTGACTTATTTAATATGTTGCTAATAAAAATACATTCACATATTGTATCCTGGTATGGCTAATCTCATCTGAAAGTGAATTTATGTAGCTGTAGTATAAATCCCTGATGAAAGAATATTGGGGTATTATAATGGAATATATATATATATATATATATATATATATATATATATATAAAATATCTAAGTTTGTAACTGTTAGCTCTGTTATTAAAATCAAGAGGACAAGCTGTTTCTTAATGCTTACAATAGTTTTCCAAAATTTCCCTCCTTTTACAAAATGCCAGTTCATTGCTGAAGCCTGGAGTGAAGCTGTTTACAGCTCTCTGCTAAGTAGAAAGTTCAAATCAATTATTGTCCATTAGAGTTAGGTATAACTGATGAAATATCCCCAGAGGAGTATTGTAAATGTATCAAGATGTCCTCCCCCATTACAGAAATGGGGAAGCATGGCGAATTACTTACCTTCCCTCTTACACTTAATGCCTCTGAAATGCTGCCAGACAGAAAAAGCATATCTTCTCTCACTGGAGTTTAAGAGATGTCATTGCTGTAGTCTGGGTGTTGGAAAGCCAAAAAAACTCCAGGTGCTGACCCACCTTAGTGTTATCCCGAGATAGGCACAAGAATAAAATCTGGGGAAACACCATTCAATAATAGCAATGGATTCAAAATCTCAGCAGAAAATATCCATGCCAAAATCCAGAACTGGAGCCTTGTTTCTAATATGGTTGGAAACTTTTTATGCAGTAAACTGAATAATAAATTCTAACATTAAAATTACACTGGCAGAGCTTTAAAAGTAGAATGCAAGATGAATAACAGCCAAGAAATCCCTGCTTAAGGATGTACCCTAGAGCCAGTACATGGGACATGGAACAGAAGTATGTAAGACTTATCCATTTGTGCCTGTCATGGAACTGCTCTCTACCTTCATTTTCTCACATCTTATTTGGCAAGCTCCTGTCTTGTGCTTTGGGATGGATTGACATGTAAAAACACAGAGCTTCTGCCCCAAGAGAGGACTGTTTCATGCCAGGCCCTAGGCCCGTGGTCTCTTCAGAGCAGGGTTGCATGGTCCCTGTTGTGTGTCACTGCCAGTGCCATTTAGCCTGAATCAGTAGTTGTGGCAAAAATAAACAGAGAGAACCTCTAAGCAACGAGGGTTGGTGTCCCTTTGCCTGTCTTTCACTGGCCACCATGCAATAGATTGGCGCAGCAGGAGATGCTGGCGAAGAAAAGGAAGAGAGGAGAAATAGGGGTGGGGAATTACCATGCTGTGGAAGTGAGTCCCATGTATTTAATGATGTGTTTATTTAGATTTATAAAAGGCTCTATAGACTCATAGACTTTAAGGTCAGAAGGGACCATTATGATCATCTAGTCTGACCCCCTGCACAATGCAGGTCACAGAATCTCAACCACCCCCTCCTAGGATAATCCTCTCACCTATATCTCAGATATTGAAGCCTTCAAATAGTTTGAAGACCCCAAGATGCAGAGAATCCTCCAGCTGTGATCTGTACCCCATGCTACAGAGGAAGGCGAAAAACCTCCAGGGCCTCTGCCAATCTACCCTGGAGGAAAATTCCTTCCCGACCCCAAATATGGCGATCAGCTAAACCCTGAGCATGTGGGCAAGACTCACAGGCCAGACACCCAGAAAGTACTCTATAGTATCTCCTATCATCCCTCCATTGACCTATTTACCACTGATAATGAATGGTCAATTAGTTACCAAGATCATGTTATCTCATCAAACCATCCCCTTCATAAATCCATCTAGTTTAATCTTGAAGCCAGCTAGATCTTTTGCCCCCACTACTTCCCTTAGAAGGCCGTTCCAGAACCTCACTCCTCTAATGGTTAGAAACCTTCGTCTAATCTCAAGTCTAAACTTCCTACTAGCCAGTTTATATCCATTTGTTCTTGTGTCCACATTGGTATTAAACTTAAATAATTCCTCTCCCTCCCTGGTATTTATCCCTCTAATATGTTTAAAGAGTGCAATCATGTCCCCCCTCAGCCTTCTTTTGGTTAAGGTAAACAAGCCAAGCTCCTTGAGTCTCCTTTCATAAGACAGGTTTTCCATTCCTCGGATCATCCTAGTGGCCCTTCCTTGTACCTGTTCCAGTTTGAATTCATCCTTCTTAAACATGGGAGACCAGAACTGCACACAGTATTCCAAATGGGGTCTCACCAATGCCTTGTATAATGGCACTAACACCTCCTTATCTCTACTGGAAATACCTTGCCTAATACATCCCAAGACCGTATTAGCCTTTTTCACGGCCATGTCAAAATGGGGCTCAAAGTCATCCTAAAATCAACCAGGACTCCGAGGTCCTTCTCCTCCGTTACTTCCAACTGATGTGTCCCCAGCTTATAACTAAAATTCTTGCTATTAATCCCTAAATGCATAACCTTACATTTCTCACTATTAAATTTCATCCTATTGCTATCACTCCAATTTACAAGGTCATCCAGATCTTCCTGTATGATATCCCGATCCTTTTCTGAATTGGCAATACCTCCCAACTTTGTGTCATCCGCAAATTTTATCAGGACACTTCCACTTTTGGTTCCAAGGTCATCAATAAAAAGATTAAATAAAATTGGCCCCAAAACTGATCCCTGAGGAACTCCGCTAGTAACCTTCCTCCAACCTGACAGTTCACCTTTCAGTATGACCCGCTATAGTTTCCCCTTAACCAGTTGCTTATCCACCTCTCAACTTTCATAGTAATCCCTATCTTTTCTAATTTAACCAATAATTCCCCATGTGGTACTGTATCAAATGCCTTACTAAAGTTGAGGTAGATTAGATCCACTGCATTTCCTGTATCTAAAATATCTGTTACTTTCTCAAAAAAGGAGATCAGGTTGGTTTGGCACAATCTACCTTTTGTAAAACCATGTTGTAATTTGTCCCAATTGCCATTAGCCTCAATGTCTCTAACTACTTTCTCCTTCAAAAATTTTTCCAAGATCTTGCATACTACAGATGTCAAACTAACAGGTCTATAGTTACCCGGGTTGCTTTTTTCCCCTTTCTTAAAAATAGGAACTATATTAGCAATTCTCCAGTCAAGTGGTACAACCCCTGTGCTATGCTCCAAGCACTCTATACAGAAATTAAATACACAATATGATGCAGGGCTGTTTATCTTCAGCAACAGATATAATTAATATAATAAAATAAACCCAGCTCATGAAACCCTCAGAATAGTCCTGCTCCTAAGCGGGGAAAGAAATTACTTTGCAAGATGCCCAGAGGTTAACAGGTCCGATGGCACAGACAGAAAGTAAAGTCTGAGGTCAAACGCCCTGAATGGAGGATGCCCTGCTAGCAGCAGCCTCTTCCTCTGTGTGGCCTCTAGCTCAACTGCCTCTGTTGCTCTCAACTGCAGCAATAGGACACAGAAGGACTGGTTGTCTTTCAAGTAGGCTGGTCCCAATCCATAGCTTTAGGCTACATCTAGACTGGCATGATTTTCCGGAAATGCTTTTAATGGAAAAGTTTTCCGTTAAAAGCATTTTCGGAACAGAGCATCTAGATTGGCACGGACGCTTTTCCGCAAAAGCACTTTTTGCGGAAAAGCATCCATGGCCAATCTAGATGTGCTTTTGCGCAAAAAAGCCCCGATCGCCATTTTCACAATCGGCGCTTTTTTGCGAAAAACAAATCTCAGCTGTCTACACTGGTCCTTTTGCGCAAAAGTTTTGCGCAAAAGGGACTTTTGCCCGAATGGGAGCAGCGTAGTATTTCCACAAAAAGCACTGATTTCTTACAGTAGGAAGTCAGTGCTTTTGCAGAAATTCAAGCGGCCAGTGTAGACAGCTGGCAAGTTTTTCTGGAAAAGCGGCTGATTTTCCAGAAAAACTGGCCAGTCTAGACACAGCGTTAGAGATTAATACTAATGCTATAAATTCATCCTGAAACTGGGTGCGCCTATCCCAGTGCATTGGTGAAATGTACCTGAAATGAGAGCAGAGGGTAGCAGGTGGTCCTTTCTTCTTTCTGCACTCTGCTCAAGCAGCAGAGTACCCAGTGGGCTTATTCTTTGCTTCCAGAAGAGCATCTGTCCCCAAGGGTTCCTCCTCTACTCTCAACATGATGATGCCTTCTAATAAGTGTAGTGGAGAAGGAGGATATAGAAATGGGATAGCACCAAGGAAGATGAGAATGGGGAGATGGCAAAGCCAGAAAGAGGCCTAGATGAAAGAGCGGGTGGAGAATCTGAGAAAGTATGGCTGAGAGTTGGCTGGGAGGGGAAAGAGAACAGAAAAGAAGGGAGAAAGAGGCAAGAGGAGGGAAAAGTAGAGGCAGAAAAGGTCAACAGAGTTGAGAAAAGAAAATAGGCAAAACCCTTTGGAAGAAGTCAGTGTGATGAGGGCCTGGCATAAGGAGACATGGGAGGGACAGGTATGTTTCCAGCTGGCAGGGGGAAAAGGGGAAAGGGCTTCAAAATAGGGATGTTAAATATTGGTTAATTGAATTGTTGATTAACCTCATGAATTTGTATTGGTTAGTCGACTATTTTATAGTCCTTAGGGACGAGGCCAGCAGCCAGTGCACTCCATCCCCACTACTGAGGAGCCCCCCGCCACTCTGCACTGCTGCCTCTTTATTAACAGCATGGGGTGCCAGGCGGGAGCTGGTCTATGTGGGGAGCCAGTTTAAAAACCAGCTCCCCTTATGGGCCGGTTGCCTGTCATCCCACACTGCTGCACAGGGGGAGGGGTGGGTCTGAGCTCCTAGATTGCATGCGAGCCAGAACTGAGCTGGGCTGCCTGCCTGCCTGGCTCCTAATACACTTTAAGTGCAGAACCACAGCAGGGGTAGGTCCTGGACCTGGTGCAAGCCAGGAATGAGTCGGGCTGCTGGCCAACCTGCTAAAAAATGTACTGACAAAGGGGGGACAGAGGAAATGCTTGTAGTCTATAGCATTAACCTATAAGCTTTTGCTTATCAGTTAATCGCCTATCCTATTACTTCCCTACTTCAAAACCAAAATGGAAAAGGAAGGATGATCCAGTGGTAAAGCCATTGGGCTGATACTTGGGGAACCAGAGTACAGTTCCCTGCTGAATGAAAAATTTCCTCTGTGATCTTGGGCAAGTCACATTAGGCCTAGAGTCGCAAAACTAATTAGGTGCCTAAGTCCCAATTTTAGGTTCCACTGCAACTCACAAAACTGGTTTTGTTTTTGTTCTCCCAGACACAAAAGAGATTCCCTTTTGCTGACTGCTCTGTCCGTGGTGCTAACAGGCAAACATCTTCCCTTCCGTATTCATTGTTCTGTGTCCTACTCCATGAAAGCACAACTATCTCACTTAGTAAATTCAGTTAAGGTGAAAACAAAAGTTTGCAAGGAAGCAGCCAGCTGATAGACTTGCTTTTGAGATGGTGATGGACTCTTGCATAAATCGATCCATTGACTTTTTTCAGTGGGGAGAGGAAGAACCATGTAAGTTCCCTATACACCTCACAATTTATTCCCCACTGCTACCATCTTCAGACTCTACTGCAGTGAGGTCAGTGGTGCTCTCTACCATCACCAGAGGGATCACTAGAAAGTGACACGTATTCATTTCTCCCAGCAATTATGTCTGCTGCCTCCATATCTCTCTCAGCCTCTATTGGTAGCGGAGTAAATGGACCCAAATTGAAATCCCCATGAATAGGCTAAATCATATAACTAATGTGTAAATTTAAGTTCGTATTGATGTAATGTAAATAAAGTGTACATGACAAGGCTGTGTGGCATAAAGTCTTTAAAGGCATTGTTACCTGAGGTTCTTTCAACCCAAACCCCCGGTAAATTTTACTCTCTGCGAGGTAGTGTCAGGAAATAATTCAGGGGAGACACGGTCGTCTGACCGATAGATGGATGGTACAAACAGGACAACACAAGAGTGCTTTCACTTAAAGCTAAACTTTACTGAGTTTCAAGCACTTACACACGTCTGCAACAGGGTAGTAAAACACCCGCACCCTCGATAATTACCAAAGTTGAGTGTGGCTCTCGAGTGACACCGAGCAGGCTTCCGATGGCCAGTCTTCCGTCTGCTGGTGGTGACGAAGATGCGTCCAGAAGTGAAGAGTCCTCAAGAAGTCCTCAAGGCGTCCCTTCCAAGTGTTCCCAAAATTGCCCCCCCCCCCCAACTCAAACTTTCCTTCTCTATTTATCCATTAGTATTTTACAATAACTCAAAAACTTGTTAGGCAAGCACTTTTTAAAGATTAGGCAAGAGGTTCTCTTCTGATCATCACTTTCACCAGATGCATTTTTTCTTTTTCAGAGACTCCATGCTCAGGGGCCCTGACAGATACAAGTTTTAAGACATTTAGACAAATTTCCTGTTTTTCTTAATGTATAGCTCAGCGATTTCACTAGAGATTTGGGCCTCAGGAAGGACGCGGGGTCAAGCTGCCCTCTCTGTGGCACCCAAACTCCGCTTCTTCCTCCTCCCTGACTTGGTCATGCTGTCTAGGCCTATTTTGGGCCTGTTAGGTTGGTTGCTAAAGTTCAAGCAGTAAGCAATAGCGGTTCAGGCACATTACTGGGTTTGCTGAAATCTCCCCGTACAGCATGAGTTTGGAATGACTGTGTTTCTTGCAAGCAGAAAAATCATCAGTAGGTAAGTCATGTAGAACTTCCAACATGAGTGCTGGGAAATCCTTTTTCCCATTCCACCCTCTCATGTAATTCATATGCGGCTTATTTATATTACGGCAAATATGTGTTTGCAAATGTGAGAGTTTATGTTGTTTGTATAAACTGTCTTATCTCTCCTCTTTTAAAAATACCTTAATACCAGAGCTGGCAGGATACTGTAAAAACATTATCTATGAATATATGCTTACATTTTTAATATATATTTGAGATGACCATATTTATGCGGTTTTTTTACTGCAATTTTGCAAATATTCATGTGAAAAGTCTTTAGTTAGCATTTGGGTGGACTGCTTTTAACCACTCATTTCAATCATGATTTAAACCATTGATTTTAATCTCATTGTGCATTTGTACTTTTTAGTTATTTCTCTTTTTAAAAAAAATTGCGTCTCATAGCTTGGAAATGACTGTTAAAAAGTGTTGGTTTATAAAAAATATAGCCTTTGCATTATATTTGGTGCTTCCTTTTTTTTCAGTAGCTAAGCAGATACATAGTGTCTGCACACCGTCTACACATATGTAAGCTATGATTATGTTTATTATTATGTTTACAATTTGTATTATGTTACAGTGGTGAATGATGCATTTCTTATTTACTAGATGATAATTAATTTTTACTTGGGCTTTATTTCAAGCTCTATTTGGATGCAAATGCAAATTAAATTAAAAATGCACAGGCCCAGCACTCTTTTTCCTTAAATGGGCTGGATACAGAAGGAAAAAAAATATTTCAGAAAGTTTATCAAAATATATTTTGCATTTAAAACATAATTGATTTGTTAAACAAAGGAAGTATTATCTGTAGTTATTGAATTAAACTGATTGTTTCTAGTTACCATGTCCTTCAAAATTTTAGAACTAATAGAACTCATCCTCTTACATCTAGTTTTTATTCAGATATTGGAAGAGGAAAACAATGTTTTTCTACTTTTTCAACTCCTGATTAATTTCTTTCTTTGAATGAGTCATTGAAATGAGCAATTTGAATAAACTGAAATTAGTAAAATATTTTCACTGCAGCTGCAGAAAAGAATACTTTTGACAAAAGCTAGTTTCGTACTCCAGATCGTCAACCATTTCAGTGGTTTGACTTTAAACCTTGGCAGCAAATACACTGCTTCCAATTATTTTTAAAATGTAATATAAATGATTCATAGAATATAATAAGTTTAGGCCTTAACATAAACATTCATAATTTCAAATTTAATTTTAAATAGGTTTATTTTTCCAAAAGAAACATGTACTTCAATTTTAAAATATTTGATTTTAAATTTTAAAAATCCATTAATATTTGGAGAATGGCTGGCTATTCATACAGATATCCATATGTGGAAAGCTTTCTTGTGGATGAACAAGAATATTCGTTATTCTTAGTAAGCCTGTTAGTGTTTATTCTTCTATTTGAAAAGTTTCTCAGCAAATCAAGGAACAGAAATCAATTCATTTGACTTAGTGGACCCATGAATAGAGCAATATGAATAAAAAATTTAAAAGTGAATATAGGTTGAACCTCTGAAATCTGAGACTCTCTAGTCCGGCAACATCTGTATTCCAGCAGGACCATGGACATTGCTGGACCAGAGAGCCCCAGTGGACCAGTTTCAGAAGCACAGCCAAGGCTGGGCTGATGGTGAGGAGCACAGTACCAGCAGGGCCAGAGCGGTGGGGAGCACAGCCTCGGCCAGGGCTGATGCCAAGGAATGCAGCCCCAGCTAGGGCTGGAGGCAGTAGAGCCAGCAGTCAGAAGTGCAATCCCTCCCAGGGCTGGTGTGGTGGGGAGCACAGCTCTGGTCAGGGCTGGAGGCAGGGCCAGAAGCTGGTCGTGTAGCCCAGGCTGGCGCCAGGGGAAGCACGACCCTAGCTGAGACTGGAGGCAGCGGGACAGGCGACAGGGAGTGCAGCTCCATCCGGGAGCAGAGCCTACAGCCAGGTGGGGGACCTTGACCTCCCCTGGTCCAACAAACTCCATAGTTCGGGACCACTCCGGTCCCGAGGGTACTGGACAAGGGAGGTCCAACCTGTAGTTCACAGACAGTCAAGAGGATGAAACTTATTCATCCAGGTCACACAGTAAATACTTAGGAATAGCAAATATGTTTGTAAAATTTACCTTGCCTGACAAAAACTTCACAAACGGGGGAAAAAAGGGTAAATGGGGGTTCATCTGCACAGTAAAAGCTGCATATTGGCTAACCTGCCCAAGCTATCTTGAATCTAACTAGCTCAGGTAAATAGTAGCAATAGAAACTAGTAGTACAGGCTTCACCGTGGGTAGCACAAGCCTGGCACAAACCGTGGGTACTACATACTTTGCTCATTTTGTCTGGCTTCTCTGCTAATGTAACTTACACCAGCCAGATTCAAAGAAGCTTGGTAGACTAGCCTGTGCACTGCTTCTGCTGGATAGACATGCTGAGATTAGTGATGTATTCACAATGACTACTACTGACAGCTCTATCTAGCCTCACCTTCTCAGGTTCGGAGGTTGAGAAGAATTAAGAATGAATTTTAGAATCTTCTACAGCTCAGCCTCAAATAGCATTTCAATACATAATGTGATTATATGGTCCAATCATTTAGGACTTTCCAGAGCAGTAAGCATATTCAGTGGGTCCCATTTGGAAACTAAGAATATCCTCTTTCCTTTAGGAATATAATTCTCCACATGGGTTCAAACTCCAGACCTTAAACCAGTTGCTGTTCCAGGGCTGAAAATTGCTATTCAAGCCTTGGGCAATTTGAGGGCAAAAAAGGAAGTAGTTTCATGAATGGTGATTTTTTAAAAAGGCTGGAGGGGCAGCTGTTGAAACTGCCCTGAGAATTTGAATAACAGAAATCCCTGAGATCCTGGTTTACTGAGCATAGTCCAGAGAAGATAATAATGCAGTTTTTATCTTGGACACTACCACAGGGCAGAGTCTGATATAAAGGATTTATTGCATGAGTTTGGGTTGATTTATTTCTTCACTTGTGACTTACACAGCACATCACAAACAAGCCTGGGTGCTGAACAAAGCTTTATGTATTCTGTAGATGCCATGTACATTATAGGGAAAATATTTCAGGAAAATGTAGAGAATTTTTTAAATGTATTGGAACAGTATGTCACCTGTCTTCATCTGCAGAGCCAGGGCCCTTAAGTACACAAATCCACCAGTGCTGGGCACAGTGGAAGGAAAATATTAAAACTAATAAATATCAAAACCCTACAAATGACCCAAAATAGCCTATGAATAACATTACATTAATTGGGATATCTTGGGCACAGTCAGGGCTAGGAGTACTGCTTGGCCCATTAGGAAGTTAGGAACCTGTCCTTCCCCGTAAGATAAATCTCTCCTTTCTTCCATTGCAAAATATGAGGTGTTAAAGCAGTGATATTTGTATAGATAGAAAACTTGTCCCTTAGGCAATATGGAACCTCCATGTCATGGGGAGGTGTGATTTTTAAGTAGGAAGTATGCATCTGTGAGGAGAAGTAGGAATTGTTTCTCAAGCTTGTTGAATCCTTTTAAATGGTAGTTGTTTGAAGATGCACAATGTTTTCAAATATTAGGATAAGCCTTAAGAAAGAGGATTTGTGGTATATTGATTATGCAGGCCTCTGATAAATTTATTTAGCATATACCTATGCAATCCAATGCAGGGATATCGGTTCTAAATATATGGTACATGCTATTTTATAAAATGGACATTATAAAGAATGTATCTGACTGGGTGACAGAAGTTCATGCTGGAGAGATTTTATCACAGTGGTTGAGAGCTTATTAAGCTAATTTTACAAAGTACTTCGGGGCAGATCCTGGGTGTTCAGCACCTGCATAGCTTCTCTCAGGACATGACTTTTTATATTTCAGGAGGAGATAGTAACAGCAAACACCACATTCCTTATGTGTTCAAAGACACCTGATCTCCATCTTTGGTGCCTCACAGCAACCTGAGGTATGTGGATTTCTGAACCTTTCATAGGCATTTGTGGTCCTTGTGACCACCCTCAGTGGAAAACCTCTGTTTCAGTGTTTGTGAGGGAACAGGAAGTCCATGAGTCCATGGGTCAGTCATGTAAGTACCACTATAAATAGACTGTTGTAAATGAGAGGACAAATTGCTCTCATTTGTGCCAGACAGACATATAGTACGTGCGATTTATCAGGCAAACACTCTCAGTGTATGCAAAATAAGCTTCCCATGAGCCCTGGAAAAAATAGCAAAAAAAAAGCAACTCTTTGTTATTGCAGTAGTCACGAGGTATTGAGCTATGTAAGCTAAGGGTATCCATAAAAGCACTCATAAACTAAGGAGATTCACTGTCTGTGTCTTCTGCCTTCTATCAGAACACCAGAGACATCACTGTTCAAGAGCTTTAGAGCTGTGTAAGACTTAGATAACTTTTATCCTCACTTTGCTGAAAAATGACCTGCCAAAGGCCCATCCTATTCTAGTTAAACCCAAGGAAATGTTACATCTACAGAGTCAGTGTCACAGCCTGTTGCAGCTGCATATCCTGGCTGAATTCCCCAGCTACTCATCCTGAGCATAGAAAAACTCCTCCAGGGCAGACCATATTGCTGGACATTCCTTCCCTTTACCAGAGGCAGTCACAGATTCACTAAGGAAGTATCCTTGGAATGAGTTGCATGATGCCTCCCAAACATCCATGCAGGCAGCAGTCAAGAAGATTGAACAGGGCCACTTAGCCCCAACGGTGATCTCCAGTCTGACATCTTTGAAGCTAGCATGGATTCCCTCTGCTAAGCTAGTTATAGGACCATCTGAGTCTTATGTGCCCTCAAGAGTGTTTGTTACATGTGAAATACATTAACCATGGGTAAAATAATGTGTGACTTTAGGGAATGTTTGTACATTTTTGCAAATAATCTTTTTCTTTTCTTTTCCTTTTCCCTTTCCCTTTCCTTACTTACTTACTTATAGTAATTAGGGTTGGAATCTGTGTGGTAGCTTCTTCATCATTGTTACAGATCTGGCCTGAATTTAGGTTTCTCTTCTGTGCAGGCAGAAACCCAGTAAGAAAACCTGTGATTTCTCCTGAGCTTACCAGACTGACAGCCTGGAAGAAGGAAGTGAAGGAGGATGTAGGGAGTCATTGGGCTAACAATGATCAGCAGTCACACTCAAAATGTCTATCCAATCAAGGAAGGCATATTGTGCACAGAGGTCTCACCTCATTGTATACGCTGTAGCATCTTGGCACTTGCAGATGCTGTGCTTGCTGTCAATCAATCTCTGACAGCCAGCATTGCTTCTGTAAGTATTTAATTCCCCTCTGTGCTTGGTATGAACTGAGATTAGGAAATAAGAGTTAACTGAAATTGTGGGAGTAAGGCTGAGAGAGTTTATCATAATAAAGGCAAGCTAAAGGTAAACAAAAATTGTGACCCTGCACTTACATGTTACCCTGATGGGTGACATGGACAGAAAATGCAAGAAAATAAATTTAGATGATTATCATAAAGTAAGTAAATCTGAGTACAGCAAATAAGTGGAATGTTAAAGGACAAAAGATGAGTAAGGGGCAGCCAAATGGTAAGAAAAGGAAAAGGGAAAAATGAGGTGAAGCAACCAGGTACATTTATAATGCATTCATTCATAAAAATATCCATTCTAAAAGATATGGGGCTGATTTTGAAAACTGCCTAACTGAAATAGATGCACAAATCTCATTGAAATAAAACAGGACGGGTGCTCCTAACTCAGGTAGCTGCTTTTGAAAAATCCCACCTTATATTCTTAACAGCATACATTAATGCTAATGAGAGTTTCCTGACTAAAAGCCTACAAATCAAGGTTAAAATAGAGCACTTCGTTAAATGCTAATGCATATATTGTAGTGTGTGTGTGGCTGAGGGGCAGAATTTTTTCTGGGTTATGGGTGGGGCTGGTAATGGTGCCAGTTGTTAAGTTGGCCCATTTCTCATTAGAAGACCTGTTTTAAGTTGCTTATAACATTGCCAAATTTTAAACATTTGGGTTGAATTTTTCTATACTGCATATGTTATTTAGACTGAGTTGTTGTGGAAATTTTCATCCAAAGCTGTTAAGTCATATCCAGAAATGAAGCTAGGGAAAAAATAAGGGGTTTTGCCCATGTTAAAATATTCTGGTAACTTTTTCTTTGAATGGCTGTAACACCCCCATGCTTTGAAGTAAGGACTTGAAATTTGGTCATGAGGTAACCTTCCTTTTTGCATCCTGGTGAAAATCTGTCCACATTTGTCCAAGCTATAAGCCTCTGAAAAATCACTGTTACCGATGTTCAGTAGAGATATGCTAGTCTCGATCTCTGGAGATCTTGTCCACACTGAGCATTCTGCAGCTGGGAGCTGAGCAGGACTATCCCTGCAATCACAATTCTGGGTAGCTGCAGACTGTGCTGGGTTGGTATTTGGGCAACAGAGTAGGAAGAGTCAGTTTCTCCTGTGTTGTCATTGCCTGCCCCTACTGCCCTACTGATAGGGTTGCCAGGTGTCCAGTTTTGAACCGAACAGTCCAGTATTTGAGCTTTCTGTTCAGGAAACAAATTGAGAAAATATAAATGTCCAGTATTTTCTAAATAAGATGTAATGTAGATTTTGATGTAACGTCAAGTGTGTCCGGTATTTTTGTTGAAACCATCTGGCAACCCTACCCACTAACAGTTGTGGTGACTTGCCTCTAAAATGTAGCAAAGAACATAATGGGCCTGATTCTTGATTGCTTTGTGGAGTTACTGTCACTAGTTCAAAATGGGTGTTTGTTGTCACCAAACCAGAAATCAGAATGTTCTAACACCAATAGGAATATTTTTCAGTCATTTTGCATGGTCATAAAGGGGCAAAGCAGTGGGAAATGCTTTCTGAATTTGCTGGAAACCAAAATCTCACTGGGACTAAGGCCTCGTGGCAAAATTCAAACTGAAGCAAAATATAATGACTCTTATCCACCACCCCACCCCCACACACACCCGCAATAGGTTTATTTTTTTTAACTTGGTCAGATGCTCACTTAACAGTAACTGAGCTATTAAAATAAAATTTGTATTTACCTACTTCTGCCTAGAAGATTTGGAATCGAACAGATCTGTTAGCAGTGAGGCAAGAGTTGCTGTGTCCATATTCCTGATCTGCCCTGGAATATTCTTCTAGGAGGTGGGAAGGAGGAGAAAAATTGCTTTGCCTGAGCAGAAAATATCTTTGGACCATAAAAAGCCCTCTGGATGGGAAAAGGTGCATCAGAAGAATGTCAAAAAGAAATTTGAAAGTAGGGTCAATAGAAAACCTTGGGCAAAATCTGCCAGATTTCACAGAACATTCATTCAACAAACTGGGTTTTCCTGCAGTAGCATCTGTTACTACTAGCAGTAGATGCACCCAAATTGCTAGTGCACCGGAGGTGCAGCTCTTTGCTGGCTTTATTATTGTGCAGCCCCACAATGGTGGTAGGATAGGCTTTAAAAGTTTAAAAATTTAAAGTTTTTCAAGGACATTAGTAAAGAATGCAAATCAGGGCATGCCTGATCAACCCAGGAGTTTAGGTGATGATTATTTTAAAAAAGAAGAAAGGATGTTTGGCTTTTTTTTTTTAAATGAGGTCTTTGGTAAAAATTAACCTTCTACTTGAGTGTTAAAATAGTTCTTTTCTACAGCAAGGCACAGCCCTTCCACATGGTTCACGGGCCTCCCATTAGTTTCAGCAGAATCACTTTGTGCAAATCCACAGGGCAGAATTTGGCCCCGGATGTTTCATAATTAAGATCCGTGGTTCGCACTCTAAGTTTGTGTGTTGGATAACTCCCTGTTAGCATTTAAATAGCCACAAATGAGGTGTCACGTTAATATCCTATTAATCCTTCCACTCTGGTAGCTGGGTTTTCTTGTTGTAGCATCTGTTACTACTAGCAGTAGATGCACCCAAATTGCTAGTGCACTGGAGGTACAGCTCTTTGCTGGCATTATTGTTGCGTAGCCCCACAATGGTGGTAGGATAGGCGTGTGCTGCATTGTTTCTGTCTGATGAGGCTTTTTTGTGTAAGATTGTCAACCCAATCTGGTAATATCATGGGGGGGGGGGTCATGTTAAAAGGTCCTAACTTTGCATTTAGATCTGATTATTCCTAAGGGAACTCTGTCCTGCAGGATTAAGAGTTCTCTGCCAAAACATGTTTTGCATATTTTAAAATTCTGCATATTTTGTCAATACATAAATGTGGAAGTTCCAGCATGGCAGTGGGGAGCTCAGACTGCTGGCTGCTCAGAGGTGGGATCACTCTGCAACACCTATCCACAACAGAGTTTAGGCAGTGAGGCTGCATTCAGCCCTGACAAGTGTAAGGAGCAGGTCTTCTCCAGAAATACATGGGGCCCTCCCCCTCCATGCCAGGTACACCAAGGTAGTAAGGAAGAGGAGCAGAGTCTCACACGCACACCCAACCCTGGCCCCCAGCCAGATGTGGAGTGAGCAAGCTCTGGATCTACGTGTGGAAGGACTTAGGGTTGGAGGAAATCCCGATGTGTTGTGAGAGGGTTCTGTGTGGGGCAGTTTGGATTTAGGCAGCTCAGTGAGGATCTGGGTTTGGAAACCAAAGGATCTGGATGCTTAGGGGCTTATTGGGGAGGGTACCAGGTGCAGGGTGGGAATGGGACTCAGCAGGAGGATCCAGGGGGAAGTGGTTGGAGCTTGGCAGGAAGAGTCTACATGTGCCTGAGCAGTAGTGTCTGGATGTTGGGGGAGTGGGGCTAGGTGGGGTGGAGGGGCTACAGGTGACTCATCAGGGTTGTCCAGGTGTGGGGAGTTCATTGGAGATGGGGTTTTGAGTGTAGAGGGTGTGGGACCTACATATTTAACACTCTCCTGGTGCTTTTACTTAGCAAATGATGGGGGTGCTTGACATTCCTGTAGTGTCATTCTGCAGTGTCTCTTTGGTGAATGATCAGCTCTGACATTCATTTTCCTCTCTTGGTTTGGGAGAGCCAAAGTTTGTTGACTTTCAGTGAAAAAGACTATCTATTTCCCAAGCTTTTTCTGAGAGACTGAACTGAAGAGAGGGTGAGTGAATTGAGGGAAGAAGGGAGGGTTTGGTTTCTGTGGCCTGGGAATGTTTTAGTGGTAACAGTGGGCCAGTCTCTTTTTTGTATTTGAGTTTTTGGTTTAACTTATATCTGTGCCTAGGTGTTTTTGGATAGGTTAAATTTTATAAACCTTAGTAAATAAAACTGAAAAACACTTTGTGCTTTTGACAGTTGTTCTGACTATTGTTAAAATGGTGAAAAACTATATTATTTTCAAACTGCTACAGTCACTAGTGAGTTTTGTAATTCTCTGCTCAAATGTTTAAAGATGCTATCAGCTTTCAGTCACAACAGCTGTGCCCTAGGGGGAAGGATTGCAGGGGTGGGCAGGTTGATCAGAACCCTAGGGTAAGAAAAATATTCACCTGTTGATATAAATAAACTTTTTGATGTAAATTAACTTTTTTACTTTGTTTGCACATGGGGCATGAGGGCAGTGATGAACCATACATTTCTCAGATACCTCCTTAAATAGTACCCTGAGAAATGCCTCAGTTAGGGAGAGAGTTGTTTTTCCCTTTCACAATTACCTTACTAATGTAGATTGACCTCTCTGTTGTAGTTTGCTCCTGCTCCTCTTGATGTCACTGGAAGTTTTGACTTTCTTTGCAGGGCCCGGTTTGCAGAGTTTAAAATATCTGCTGAATGCAGTGACACAAGTTATTCCCTCAATGGGCCACTTACCACGATTCAGAAGGCCATTTGCCCCCTGTGGAGTCACTTGCCCCCACTCATAGTTACATCTGATCCTTGTTCCATAGCAGTATCTCTCCATTCACCCTAGCCATTATCCTGCTCCACTAGAGAGGTGATGTAGTGAAGAAAGACTGTGTTGAAAAGGCCCATTTCCCCCATGCCCTCAGAACACAGTTTGCCACTGCTTATTCGCCAGTCTCTTTACAGTGCCACCTGGGACTAATTCAATGGAGCATTAATTTAGTCTCCTTCTGACTAGTCATCATTTTGTCTGCTGAAGTTTGTTTTGTGCGTTTCTATATTTTTAAAACAAATCAGGGTTTTGACCAGAAAGTCTTGTACCTTACTGTCATGGAATTGTAAAAACTGTCATGTCAGATCCTTCCCAGCAAATCTATCTCCCTGCAGGATCCAGGGCAGGATTGTTCTCTGCATCACAGCGCTAATGCTTTTTCCAAACTAGTTTTAAAAGGGGAAGGAGCTACTATCTCTTTCCTTAAGAGACTGTTCAACAGCCTAGTATATTTTGTTGTCAACCTAAATTTTCCAACCCTTAATTTTATATCTACATCTTTTGTAGTGTTCTAAGAAACTCCTCTCCTTTTTTGGTATCTACACCTTTCAGCTACATATAGACTGTTATCATGTCTCTCCCCTGTTAATCACCATCACTTAACCGGAAGCTATACAGATTGAGCTATTAATGTGAGCTACTAAGTCAGTCCTTCCAGCACCTAATTCATGTATGTGGCTTTTCTCTGAACTCTCTTCTATCACTCTGATGAGGCAGTGCCCAGAAATCAATGTAGCATTCCAGGTGATGTCACTGCTGAATCATATAACGACTGTTACTGTACCTTACTGTTCAAGTGATGTGATTGCTCAATTTTTTAATGGTGCAAATTTTTCTAGACTTTTTTGTGTTTGGTTTGGACTATGGCCACCATCTGGGGGTCTTATTCAAGTTTATTTGGCAATCTCCATGCTGTTTCTATGGAACTGAACTTAATTTTTCCTTCAGGCCACTTCTGATTGAAACCCTCTTGTTTAAATTCCCCTTTCTTCAGTTTGTCACTGAACTTTTGGTATGATCTCCCTGTGTGGCTATTGTTATGGTCACTGTTATCTAATGGCTCAGCTACACTTATGTCCTGAAAAAAACTCGCATGGACTGGGTTTTACACCACTTTTCCCCATGTATATCAGAGTTGCATTCAGTTAGCCATACAGCTCCTACTAAACTCAATCAAGTGCAGCTGTTTGTAATGTTATGGTAAGTGTGGTATCTTGCATATCCAAGGGTAGTCCCCTCAGGAGAGTGACATGGGGGTCTGTAGCAAAATGTGGGCTCCAGACGACTTCTCCCTCCTGAACTTCTGGAGGAGTTGAAACCAGATGGATGACTTCCACCTAAATAAAGAGTGGACAGAAACAAAACCCCATATCCACATACATCTGAACTCTGAAGAAGTTTGGATTCAGATACAGGATTGCCAAATTTCTAATCAAGCAAAACTGAACACTCCTGCTCCTTCTCCTGGGGCTCTTCCTCTTCTCAGAGGCTCTCTCCCAGGTCACTCCCGGACCCCCTCACACTGTTGTTCATTCTTTCCCACCCGTACCCTGAGGCAAGGTGCTAGGATGTTGGAGGGGGTGAGGCCTCCAGCTTGGGGTGTAGGCTTTAGGGTGAGATCAGGGATGAAGGGTTTGGATGCAGGAGGGGGATCTGGGCTGAAGCTGAGGGGTTCATAGTATGGGAGGGTATTCTTGGTTGGGGCAGCAAGTTGGACTCTGGGAGTGGGTAAGGGCTTTGGGGTAGAGCTGAGGATAAGGGGCTTGTGGTACAGGAGGGGGTACCAACCTGGGGCAGGAGGTTGGGGAGTAGGTTCTGGGAGGGAGTTAGGATGTATCAGGGGTTACCAACGTGAGGTGGGCGGTTGGGGTGCAAGAGGTTTCAGGGGTAGGGATGCAGACTGGCTATGTCTAGACTGCAGGCTTCTTTCGAAAGAGGCTCTTTCAAAAGATCGCGTCTAGACAGCAGGCGGATCTTTCGATAGAGGAAATCCGCTTTTTCGAAAGAGAGCACCCAGCGAGTCTGGATGCTCTCTTTCGAAGACGGCCTCTTTACATTGAAGAACGCCTTCCTTCGAAAGAGGAACTTTCGAAGGAAGGCGTTCTTCCTCGTGAAACGAGGTTTACCGCCATCGAAAGAAAAGCCGCGTTCTTTCGAAATAATTTCGAAAGAACGCGGCTTGAGTCTGGACGCAGGGGAAGTTTTTTCGGGAAAAGGCTACTTTTCCCGAAAAAAACCCTGAGTCTGGCCACTCTGTCAGGGCAGCACTGGGCAGATCCCGGAAGCGGTCAGCATATCTGGCTCCTAGGTGGAAGGACAAGGGGGCTCTTTGCACTGCCTGTGCCTGCAGGAACCATCCCCATAGCTCCCGTTGTCCACAGTTTCCAGCTAATAGGACCTACAGAGCCAGGCAGCCTCTGTACCTAAGAGCTAGACATGCCACTGTGCCACTGACAGGACTTTTAGTTACCCGGTCAACAGTGCTTACCGGAACTGCCAGGGTCCCTTTTCAACCAGGCTTTCTTATAAAAAACTGGATGCTTGGCAGTCCTAATCAGATACCGATTTTATTTGAGTCTCTACAGTCATAATTGAAGTTGGTTTAAAACAAACCAACAGATAACCCAGACAAAGCTTCTCAACACATATGAAGATTCTGTAGATCTGATTGTTGTCTGCCTTACATCTTTGGTTGTTATTTAGACCTATACACAGTGAGGTTGTTATTTAGACCTATACTGTAGCCTAGTGGCTCTATCCCAATCTCTATTTATCTGTGTCTTATCCCATTCTACATGTTTATTCTATCTAGTTTTTTGTACCACATCCACCACTGTAATATGAGAATCATTGAAAAAGATGACATCCAGGGCAAGAAGTGGTCTGATGTACTTGCCTGCTTCCCAAGAGGCAGTTAGTATTATGGATTCTGATTGGTGGTGAATTGGGAGGGGGGTGTTTAGCATCTCCCTCATCTCCTCCTTCCTTCTCTGACATTCTTCTATAGTACCTTCCACACAAGCAGGTCAAGGCATTAATGAATATGCCAGTATATGTATTATCCTGATTTTCCAGATGGGAAAACTGAGGAGAAGGACAGAGCCATGTATAGCCTGAGTGGCAGAGCTGGGAACAGAATGCAGATCTCATGACTCCTTTCCATGTACTTCAACCATTAGATCATGCTTCCCTTTCTTTGGTGAATATTCTGTTGGATAATAATTATAACAAAGATGGAATAATGTTTTTGTTTTAAAAACTTATTTTTGATTATTTCTTCTGTATTAGAGCTGCTATTTTGTTGGCAGACATGTATTTTCTACTAAACTAGCAGAACTTTAGGCATGTCTTAAACTGTTTCACTGTGGGTAAATCAAAACTGATCAGGGCTTTTTGAGGTTGAAAAAAAGATGTGCATAGCTCTTTTCCTGTATGCAAATTAAAGTGTGCTGCTCTGCATTTTCACCCATAGCTTACTTTGCTTGGTACATTCTGATTGATTATTCTGTTTTCTTGTTGATCCTTTTCTTTTTTGTGCTTATCCACTTGTAATAAAATACCTAGCTATCTTCAGTGTTATATTTTCATACACTAGTCAGAAATCTCATTGCCTCTCTGTAACCAACTGAAAATCCTTTTTTCCCTTTTCTCTTGGGAGATTTGTATGGCAGCTCAATCCTGCTGCAGACCAAAACCTTTGCCTACTTTTTCGTTACTCACAACATGAAGTCATAGCTGTCTGTGATATCACTGTGGGCGACTATGGGAAATCTTGTGATGTCTGAAGGAGAGGATTATAACTAGGTTAACAAAGCAGTGGCAGGACCGGAATGATAAAGGTGTTTATCATACCATAAAGCATTTCAGTAATTAGAAATGTAAGCAAAGACATTTCCTGTTTTTGAAGGGAGAGCTGGAATTTCAGCCTTTTTTTTTTTTTTTTTGGTATGGTTGATTAAGAAAGTTCATATGTATAAAGCAAGCAGAATTGAAACCACACTTTGTTTTTTTCACACAAGCAAGAAGGAGGGGGAAAATGTGCAGTCAGCCTTGGTCTATAACATTGATTTGTAACCAAGAAAGGAAACGTCTACTTATGAGACACAAATCAATGTAACCACACTGTGAAAGTGCAAACAGAGATGTGAGAAAATTATTTGATCATTAGTCTTCCTGTTTTTATTTACATGAATGCACCACCTACTAAAATCAACATGAGAGATACCCTTGTAAATAAGAGGTGCATTTACACTAGAATCTTTCAGATGAGTGGTGGTTAAATATTAGAGATAGGGAAAGAGGTGTTTGTGTTCTAGAGCCGGTAGAATAGGCAGGGGAGAAGGGTGGATGCAGTTCAGACTTTGTTGTAAATGAAGTGGCTATTAGTAATGTTCCCATCATACAGAGGTGATCTGCATGAGTTGCATACCTGGTTGATTTCAGGTGAAATCTCACAACAGTTTGTACTAACCTGAAGCCTTGCTGCTGTTGGATGAGCCATTTAAAAACAAAAGTGGAGTAGGCTGAGGGAAGAGAAGTAACCTCGGGCTGCTTTTGACTGCTGTAGACATTGGATTGATAAATCAGTTTCCTCTTTTCATCATGTGGTCCTTAGGCCTGAGGGTATGGCTTCAGCAGTGACTTTTTCCATACTTCTCAAGGCATTTGATATGGTCTTGCATGATATTCTTACTAATAAACTAGACAAATATAACTTAGATGGGGCTAATATAAGGTGGGTGCATACCTGGCTGAATAACCATTCTCAGAGAGTAGTTATTAATGGTTCACAATCCTGCTGGAAGGGCATAACAAGTGGGATTCCACAGAGGTCTGTTTTGGGACTGGTTCTGTTGAATATCTACATCAATGATTTAGATATTGGCCATAGAGAGTACACTTTATTAAGTTTGTAGATTATATGAAGCTGGGAGGAGTTGCAACTGCTTTGGAGGATAGGGTCACAATTCAAAATGATCTGGACAAACTGGAGAAATGGTCTGAGGCAAATAGGGTGAAGTTTAATAACCAACAAAACTGACCAACAAAAGGTTTAATAACAAAAAATGCCAGTGTGTGCAGCACTTTGTCAGCTGCAGACACCTCTCCCATCCACAAAGCTACTGCCTGTTGGTGGTGGTGGTTTTGTGTTGTCCTCAGGAGAGCTCTCTCCTGCCAGCAAACAGCAGCTACAGTTGTGTATGTTACAACAGCATAACTGTAGCGACACAACTGTGCTGCTGTAAGCTACACAATTAGACATCACCTTTTACCAGTTTAGATAGATGGACAATATTGCTCTGTTTTATGGCAGTTCTTTTCTGTGAGTTTACTCTTGTTAGAGACCCTGAAAGGGGTGAATCTGGCCATAGTCTCTCAAAAGATAAGAACCAGCCCAAGCAAGTGACATATCTTTAAAGGAATTAATTTTGGTTAAAATCCATTTTGAATCTAAAATGTGTTAAATCAGCTTTAAACAAACAAACAAACAAACCCAAAGCTGACAGTTAAACTCCATTTCAGAGCACAGAAGCAACAAGTCATATTGTTTTAATTTGTAACAACGAAGTGTGTCCCCTCACTATTCGGGCTTCTAGAATGGATTTGGGGTTTTTGAGATGGAAGCAAAGCTTGCCCCCAAGCCTTGCACACACAGAGTATTTACCCTGGGTATGCTCTGTGTCCTAATCTCTTATATTAAGTCTCTCTCTGTCAGGGATTGCTGTTATATAATACATGTTGTCATCTGGACTGAGACACAGTTGCACATATTTAGCTGATTTACTTTGTAATGCGTCATTATAAGTGACCGAAAACATGGTACAGGAAGTTGTTTGTGTGCTTTTTTTCATTGCTTATGCAACTCCCAAGCAGAAAATGTTCTTGAGACCAGATGGTAAAGAACAGTCTATGGCAAGTTCCATTTTCCAGATGCATTGATGTTTCACGTCTACTTGAAGCCAGTTCAGATGGCTCTGTAAACTCGAGTCTAACTTCTGTTAACCCTTCACTATGTTGCTTGTGACAATTTTCTGTACTACCTTCAATCGAAAGAAAAATTGTCAGGGTGCACTAGGGACTTGTGTGTGCCGAGCTATCTAGGAGAATACATCCTGGACATAATGCTGTGATCAGCTTTGAGATTAACCCTGTTATTCCCAAATTAGTGTTATAGATTCAGAAACTCATGGCCACACTCAGGCTTCAATAAGCTTCTTTCCTGCATCTTTCTCTCTAACTTTTAAGCAGTAGCACAGTGACCAACCCCTGAATGTGTCACTGCCTGACATGTGGAGAAAAGTTTCTTTCAGGAGCTATGGAAAAGGAACACTCCTTGCCTCAGGGCAATAATGCAATCCTGTGACCATGTCTACATAATAGAAGTCATCTGCAGTTACAGCCCAGCATGCTTTTGGGGAATTTTTCCTTGTTTGGATCCTTCAAGTTTTTACAGTGAAGACTAGTGCAACAAAGCACTGTTTTTATGCATTTTGTTTTTTTTACTACAAATTAAGTTACTAGCCCAATTTTTTACTTCAGTTATTCCCATCCAGGCCAATTAACAAGGTTGCATTGCTGTAGCTGAGGGCAGCATTTGGTTGGCTACATGAAAGTCAGTTATTGCTGATTAGCTTTCATCAGTCCTCACTACATCTCCACTTTTTAAGGGAAGGCTGTTATTTAGGTTTTTTTAAGATGTGAAATAAATCACTTCTCTGAGTGAATCCTAAACTGCTTGACACTTCTAATGGATTCGGATCTGCCCAGGAATTAACATTGTCCACTCCCTTCCTGGATTACAGATTTTAGTGAGCCACTTCAGCGGTGTTTTGCTATGCCCAGTTTTCGGCTTTTTTTACAGATGTGTAGAATATGTAATAGGCAGTAATAGAAACCTAGGGTATGTCTACACTGCAACGCTATTTCGAAATAACTAGCACTATTCCGAAATAACTTAGTCTGCGTCTATACAGCAGGCAGTTATTTTGAAATAGTGTCAAAATACTGTCAAGCTGGAGGACTTCTTACTCCGACTCCTGTAAGCTTCATTGTATGAGGAGTAAAGGAAGCCAGAGGAAGAGTACTCTATTTTGAAATAAGTGCGTAGCTTATTTTGAGCTAAGCCCTGCTGTGTAGATGCACCCCTAGTTTTGAAATAGATCTGTAGATCAGGAAAGAGAAGAACAGACTTCAAAGAGTTTTTATAGGAAGTGTGTCTGAATTGCTTGCATACTGGAGGGCTGCCATCTGCAGGCGCACCATCCATAGCATAAAGGAATGGGGACAGAGGCAGGACATGGCAAGAAGATCTGTGATTAAACAGAGGGGTTTGGGTGTGAGAGAGGGGGAGGGCAGTGTGTTTCAGGGAGAAAGGAAATAACTGTAGAGTACGCGTGGGCAAGATATGGCCTATGAGCCAGATCTAGCCCACCAAACCTTCTAATCCAACCCATGGCCCACTCCCAATATGGAGCAGTGCCATTCAAACCACAGTTTCCAGCCAATAGGAGCTAAGAGATTTTGTTGGGGGCGGGAGCAGCACACAAAGTCCCCCTGTCACTCCTTGCCCCCTCTGCACAGAGAGCCACATGGAACAGCCAGCTAGGAAGTCTGCTTGAGAGGGCTGCTTAGGTAAGCACCTCCCAGCCAGAACCTGCCTCTGGCACCCCACCACCTCCCACACCCAACTCCCTCCCAGCCCCTGCATCCCTTTCTGTGCCCCTCCCCCGGGCCAGAATCCTCTCCTGCACCCATACCCACTCCTGGAACCTGTACCTCAATCTTCTACCCCAGGTCACAATCCAAACTCTCTGCACCCTCCTGCCCTCTACCCTAAGTCACAACTCTCTCCAAGGCAGCAGGTTTGTACATTTACTTCAGCTTTGTACAGGGAGGAAGGATTTAGTCCTCCACAAGAACAGTGACTTTATTACTGTAGTTGCTGCAGTGCACATCGGTGCCACCAAAAACATGCTGAAGTCTCTAAAGGTTGCACATGTGCGCACATACCCATGCACAGGGTAACTAGCCTGCCTTTGGCTGGTTCTGTGGAACCCATGCACAGCCAAAGACTGAAAGAGAAAAACCTGCTCCATTTTCTTTCATTTCCCCTGGTGCTAATGTGCTTGAGCAAACATTTGAGTCAGTGGCATTGCTACATATTGTAGCATTGCACTAGCAATGCTACCAGGATGGTAGTGATGGTTTTGCCTGCAGTTTTAAGAAGCTGTGTTAATGATCCTTAAAACCTTTGTTGAAATCCTTTAGTTTGACATTTTTTGTTTCGGGCCAGCAATGGTCTTTGGATATAAAATACATTTGGTCTCCTTTTTGTCATCAAATGAAAAATAAGGGTATTTGTTGCATAAAATATTTCTAAGAGAGATTGGTCCCATGGAAGTTTTTGAACCATATCTTAATTTCAAACACCCCTAAAAAAATTTGGGTTCAGGCTCAGCCCTATTTCAAATGCTTTTGATAACTCCAGAACCACCTTGTTTTCACAATAACAACACTTATTATATCCCAAATCATAAAATCATAGAATACTAGAACTGGAAGGGAACTCGGAAGGTCACCAAGTCCAGTCCCCTGCCCTTACAGCAGGACTAAGCACCATCTAGACCATCCCTGGTAGATGACCATCCAACCTGCTCTTAAATACAGGCAGTCCCCAGGTTACATGGATCCGACTTACATCGGATCCCTACTTACAAACGGGGTGAGGCAACCCCGCACTAGCTGCTTCCCCCCAGCAGACCAGGGAGACACGAAGCTAGCGCCTCCCTCCCCCTCCCCCCCAGCAGAGCAGGGAGACGCGGAGCGGCTTTTCTCAGCAGACACCTCAGCTTGAGAATAAAGAACTGAGGGAAGTGAGGTGTGGGAGAATAAAACTGAGCTCTGGAGAAATGTTTGGCTAGAGTTTCCCCTACAATATGTACCAGTTCCGACTTACATACAAATTCAACTTAAGAACAAACCTACAGTTCCTATATTGTACGTAACCCGGAGACTGCCTGTATCTCAAATGATGGAGATTCCACAAACTCCTTAGGCAGTTTATTCCAGTGTTTAACCACCCTGACAGTTAGATATAATCCACAGGTCCCAAAGCAGGTAGGTAGCATTATCTCCAGGGAGAATTGTTTTTCCCATAGTCATACAATGAGTCACTGACATAATTTGGAATAAAACAGAATCACCTGATGTGTAGTTAGTTTGGTACCTTGTACACTGGGCCTCATCATTTCTCCAATGTTTAAGAGTGACAGACTTGTTGGAAACATAGTCATGGCTAAGGAAATAATTAAGATGAGAAATAACCGTTGTAACTGACCATTTTCCTCAATAGGTCCTCAATTAAATTGACCACTTGCTGTAAGCCAGCAGTACACAACAGGGATAAGTGTAAATTGAAAGTCCAGATCTGAGCAGCCCTGAACTTTAGGAAAGTTCAAATCTACTTCCAAAATTCATTGCTCAGACCCATTTTAAACATGTCACAATATAGCAATTTGGGATGATCAGGATCTGAGTTCATTTTGGAGATCCAAGATAGTCTAATGTCATGTCAGGGTAAAAACTTCAAGAATTTGTTCTCTGCGGGGCATTATTATGCAATAAGAACTTAAAACCACCATACTGGGTCAGTCCAAAGATCTATCTAGACAAGGCCAATCATCATCCTGTTGCCTCTCCAAGCATCTGTCAGAGATCACCCAGAACATGTGGTTGCACTCCTGACCATTTTGGCTTGTAACTGGATCTAACCTCCATGAACTTACCTAATCCTTTTTTGAATACAGTTATAGTGTTGGCCTTCACCACATCCTTGGCAATGGGTTCCATAGGCTGTCTCTGTGTTGTGTGAAGTACTTCCTTTTGTTTGTTTTAAACCTGCTGTCTGTTGATTTCATTGGGTGACCTCTGGTTCATGTGTGGTATGGAGGGGTAAATAACACTCTATTTATTTTGTTTACGTAATTATGATTTTATAGACCTCCACCATATTTATCTGTTTTCTTAACTAAACTGTTCTAGTCTTCTAAATCTCTCCTCATATGGAAGCTGCTGTGTACCCCTTGTGACACGTTGGATCACAGAAATCCCTTCGGGGTTGTCCCTTAGTGTGTTGATCTAGCCACTGAGACCCACCTTCCTGCCCTCTGGTGCTTCCCTCCCACCTCGTCCTGCTGAGCCAGAAGCACACTGTTTTTCTCCAGCCAAGGCATAGAGTTGAGGTCACCTCCTCCCTCCAGAACAACACAGACAGTGAACCAGTTCAGCTCTGGGAGGGCTCAGCTATATGGGCTCAAGTCCTAAAAGAGACCAAACCCCTAAATAAATCCGTCTGTGTAAAACTTTATATAGAGAAGATCATAAGGTCAGTCCTCTTTATCAACAAAAAAGACATATGCACGGTGGTTCTTCCCCTCCCCCCGGATAAAAATTATTTATACTGTGCTTGATAATAGACAATAATGTTTTAATTTAGTATAAAAAGTAGGATTTAAGTAGTTGCAAATAAAAACAGATCAAAGTAAGTTACTAAATTAAAATAAACAAAAAAGCCAGCTAAGAAACTTGTTACATGCAAATTTTTACCCTAAACAGTTGATCTTAACTTCTAAACCAAGAAGACTTTTTATAAATACATTAGAAGCAAGAGAAAGTCCAAGGACAGGGTAGGCCCACTGGTCAGTTAGGTGGGAGAAACAGTAACAGGAAACTTGGAAATGGCAGAGATGCTTAATGTCTTCTGTGTTTCGGTCTTCACCGAGAAGTCTGAAGGAATGACTAACATAGCGAATGATAGTGGGAAGGGGGTAGGTTTAGAAGATAAAATAAAAAAAGAACAAGTTAAAAATCACCTAGAAAAGTTAGATGCCAGCAAGTCACCTGGGACTGATGAAATGCATCCTAGAATACTCAAGGAGCTGATAGAGGAGGTATCTGAGCCTCTAGCTATCATCTTTGGAAAATCATAGGAGACAGCAGAGATTCCAGAAAACTGGAAAAGGGCAAATATAATGCCCATTTATAAAAAGGGAAATAAGAACAACCCAGGAAACTACAGACCAGTTAGTTTAACTTCTGTGCCACGAAAGAGGCCACGGAAGATAATGGATCAAGTATTTAAGGAAATCATCTGTAAACACTTGGAAGGTGGCAAGGTGATAGGGAACAGCCAGCATGGATTTGTAAAGAATAAATCATGTCAAACCAATCTGATAGCTTTCTTTGATAGGATAACGAGTCTTGTAGATAAGGGAGAAGTGGTGGATGTGGTATATCTACTTTAGTAAGGCATTTGATACGGTCTCACATGATATTCTTATCAATAAACTTGGCAAATACAACTTAGAGGGGGCTACTATAAGGTGGGTGCATAACTGGCTGGATAACTGTACTCAGAGAGTAGTTATTAATGGCTCACAATCCTGCTGGAAAGGTATAACAAGTGGGGTTCCGCATGGGGTCTGTTTTGGGACCAGCTCTGTTCAATATCTTCATCAGCGATTTAGATATTGGCATAGAAAGTACGCTTATTAAGTTTGTAGATGATACCAAGCTGGGAGGGGTTGTGAATGCTCTGGGGGATAGGGTCATAATTCAAAATGATCTGGACAAATTGGAGAAATGGTCTGAGGTAAACAGGATGAAGTTTAATAAAGACAAATGCAAAGTGCTCCACTTGGAAGGAACAATCAGTTTCATACATACAGAATGGGAAGTGACTGTCTAGGAAGGAGTATGGCAGAAAGGGATCTAGGGGTTATAGTGGACCACAAGCTGAATATGAGTCAGCAGGGTGATGCTGTTGCAAAGAAAGTAAACATGATTCTAGGATGCATTAACAGGTGTGTTGTGAGCAAGACACGAGAAGTCATTCTTCCACTCTACTCTGCGCTAGTTAGGCCTCAATTGGAGTATTGTGTCCAGTTCTGGGCACCGCATTTCAAGAAGGATGTGGAGAAATTGGAGGGGGTCCAGAGAAGAGCAACAGGAATGATTAAAGGTCTAGAGAACATGACCTATGAAGGAAGGCTGAAAGAATTGGGTTTGTTTAGTTTAGAAAAGAGAAGATTGAGGGGGGACATGATAGCAGTTTTCAGGTATCTAAAAGGGTGTCAGAAGGAGGAGGGAGAAAATTTGCTCATATTGGCCTCTGAGGATAGAACAAGAAGCAATGGGCTTAAACTGCAGCAAAGGAGGTTTAGGTTGGACATTAGGAAAAAGTTCCTAACTGTCAGGGTAGTCAAACACTGGAATAAATTCCCCAGGGAGGTTGTGGAATCTCCATCTCTGGAGATATTTAAGAGTAGGTTAGATAAATGTCTGTCAGGGATGGTCTAGACAGTATTTGGTCCTGCCATGAGGGCAGGGGACTGGACTCGATGACCTCTCCAGGTCCCTTTCAGTCAGTATTCTATGATTCTATGATTCTGTACTTTTTTCAATTTTAATATGTCTGTCTTGAAATGAGATGGCCAGAATATACTCTATGACAGATCAGGTGCTAAGTTTTGTCCCATTAGACAAAAGTACAGATGATAAAGAATCCTGCAAAACATCAAATATCAAGATGGGTTTTTTTTTTAGTTTTATAGTCTAAATGTTTATAATTTCTGTGAGATTTCATTCACACTATATAATTGTCCACTGTCTTCCTGAAAAATACTTTTGAGTTACAATAATACTTTGAATGTCTATCAATGCCTTAATCTAAAGGTGCCATAGAAACATGAATTAATTTAGTCTCAGAGTTCCTTAGTAATGGAGTTTGTTTTAATACCCCAGTTTTACATGTGATGAAAATGAAGCATGGAGCAACTAAGCAACTTAACCAGGTTTCAGAAGCTGGGGAAAAACAGAAGTGCCAAAACCCAAATCATGGGCTTTAACAAAAAGACTGTCCTGCCTAGTTTAAATTGCAGCTCTTTAATTCTCAAGCTAATAAAACTCACTTCTCATTAAAATCCCAAAGTATAAGGATTTACCGTAAATCTATTCTAACACCCAGCAAGAATCGCTGTGTACCTGATGTAGGTTGAAAGGATGGTAGGTGAGAAGTGGCATATCTTACAACTGCCCCCATACTTTTAAGGGGCAGATTTAAGTTTCTTATGTCATTTGGGGCTAGATCCAAAACTCAATATTCAAGTCTGTGGAAAGACTCACAGTAACTTCAGTGGGCTTTGAATTAGGCTCTTGGTGAGGTTCTCTTATTCTACTACTTCATGTGGGAGTGTGGAGGGTTTGGGGTAGATCAGAAAGAAGATTGGTGGTGAAGACTTTTGAATTTCCTGAGTTTCTAGCACTTAGTTTTAAAAAGTACCCCTTAAAAATGGTATTGTTTCAAAGTGACACATTCTCAGTTTTAACTTTCCCCCACCCCTGGAATAATACAGTTATGAAATATTTTCAGAAGTTGCCTGCCTTCTGAAGACATGGGCTTTCAGATCAGGATCCAAATGCGAATTTTGCAGCTCAAACTTGTCTCAAGCTCAGAGGCACTGGCTTTCTCTGTGTGCTCTGTTTCTGCAGAAAGAATTTCACATTAGATTTTCATTCCTGAGGTGTTTAATATATGAGCTGCATTTTAAAATAATAGTCACCAGCTCCTGTAATTCAGAATAGGTATAGTGCATGGTTTTTTTTAAATCACCTTTACTCCCTCCCTGTAGTGAGGCACTGCGAGTGTGTGTATGTCTGGGAGGTAGACAGATTCCCTACCTGGAAATGGCTTGCTATTATTAGACGTTCAGTTACCAGGGGTTATGTAAGACAATTGAAGCTCTGTTTTTTAACAGAGACATGATTCATGCTACTTGTAGTAACAGAAACCACCTCTAAACGAGACAGAAAGCAGACACAGACAAAAGGCTGGAGAAATCAATGCCGGCTGAGTACAGCCATTCTCCTTCTACCTTCTGCCTCTCAAGCAGAGCACTTGGGTTTTCAGGAGCGGAGTTTGCTGCTAATTCTGGATCTCTTGAAGTCTCCCAGATTCACTGAGTTGATGCGTCTGTGTCAGTGGCCTTGCACGGAGAGGCTGAGTCTGCAGGAGCTTTGACAATGGACTGTAGTCAGCATTCTTTACATCATTCCCAGTAGTGTCTGTGTGATGCTGTGTGAGACTGAAGTAGCTATGGTGTGTCTACACTGCACCCTTATCTCGAAATAAGCTATGCAATTTGAGCTACGCAAATTGTGTGGCTTATTTCGAGTTAATTTTGAAATAGAGCGCTATTCTGAAACATCCCTTAATCCTCATGGAACAAGATTTACAGAGACATTGGGATAGCGCACCTGTTATTTTAAAAGCTATTTTGAAATACCGGGCTCACTGTCAAGACACAGAAAACGTTATCCCAAAATAGCGCCACTGGGTAGACACACCCTATGAGCAGAACTAGCACTCCTCCTCTGTTTTCTCAGTTACTTCTTCTGGTGAAGGATGGAATCAAGACAGCTTTTGGCTTCTCTGTAGTTAACACTTCTACATCATTTTTAAAGTAATGTGCAGAAGAGTTGAGACCAGGAGTAGCTTTGAACTTTGGCCAACACTCTTCATTAGAGCAAATTGTGAAGTCTGATTGTACCTAAACTCTCTGTGAGTGCTCAGGTAGTCAGCACTTCTCCGTCATTCTCTCTAGTACCTCCTGCTGGGAGAGGCAAGGTTCACAGTAACAGTGAACACCACCACAGCCCTGCTTATCTACATCATTCTTTGCAGTGATTTCTGCTGGCACCAGAGAGTTTCCCTAACAGCTGATCCGGCACCAGTCTTGTCATAGCCTATTGCTGATATGAGTTGGAGTATTTGTGAGCCCCACAAAACCAACACACTTACACCGTTGCCTACAGTGCCACTTTCTGGGAAAGGCAAATGTTGCAATAGCTGTTAGCTCCCCCAGGAACAATGTCCGTGGGCCACTCCCTGCAGCACCTGGAAGACAGCTGTAAATGTCAGCAAAAGGCAATTAAACCATTCTACGTAGTAACTTTTGCTGTCATAGGGGAAGAAATTAAGGAGTTGGAAATGCTCTTTTTAGTACTCAGAAAACAACACTTGTACTTTAGCAGCACTTATCTAACAGTCGAGGCAACTGCCTTCAGTTTTTCGAAATAGCTAGATAAAGATCCCTTTAGATGCATAGGGGAGAGCTAAATATTGAACTTTAATAAACCCAAGAGAATAAGACTGGCAAATACTGAAATAAGAACAATTACAGTAATATTTAGTATTATGTTATTCCTATTTATGCACTTATGCCATATGCAACAGGGGCCACAATGAAGCATTTTTCCAGAAAAAAAACAGAAAGTCGAAAGAACGGAAGGGTTTTTCTGACAGCAGTAAACCTCATTCTACGAGGAAGAAGCCTTTTTCTGAAAAGGCTGCCTTTTTTTTTTTTTAAGGCATGTGTGGATTCAGAAGAGGGAGTTATTTTGAAGAAAGAGGCCCCCAGGAAATATCACAAGTGCCCTGGTGGCCACTCTGTCCATACTAATCACAACTTAAATGCAACATAGTGTCCAATCAATGTGGATGCTGTCTTTCAAAAAAGCAGATCGCTTTTTCCTTACGCTTTTGCTGTGTGGACATCCTCTTTCTAAATAAGTTTTTCTGGAAGATCTCTTCCAGAAAAGAATCTTCCAAAAGAAGCCTACAGTGTAGACATAGTCTCACAAAAAAGGGGGGACCTGCAGTCAAATTCTAAAACCTTCCTGACATGTTTGAAAGCCAGATCCTCATCTGGCAGCTTGAGCTGATATCTTTACATTTAGACTTACTTCAGGAATCCAAATATCAAATAATTATCACGCATACACATCACATCTCAGGACCTGCTACATTCAGTCACTTGACATTTAAAATTCTGTGTTTCACAACTGTGCATAACCTTCATTTCAATTAAAAAATGGTTTGGAATACATTTATGTGTTCATCTCAACATTTTTAACTTTGTGTTTTGTCACTGAAGTGTGAAACAGGAAGTCTGCAGTGGCTTTCTCCTGGCTTTTCGTGAAGCAAACTCTTTGATCAACTCTTCAGATTCCAAGACTGCAACCAGTTACCCCTTAGTGGGAAATGGAACCTCAGCTCAGCCTTTCCCTCTCTCACCATGGATCCTGTGTATTTTTCTTTAATCCTTTTCAATATAAATTGAATGAGCATTCAGTTGTGTAATTTGAATCAGAAAGCATCATGTATACAGGAAGAGCAGTATAGACCTCTGGAGACGGATGTTGCTGATTCTTTTGCCTAATCCTTTCATTGGGTTGATTACTGACTCAACACTGTTGACTTGCAGGAGAATTGGGAATACTGCTGGGAGGTAACAGCATGTGAAATGTAGCATTTTTAGCATGGTGAGAATTTCAGGAGCGGGGAGACATTCTCGCTGAAGAATGTTTGGCTATGAATACCTTGCTCTAAACCAAACACAGTGGTTAAGACCAAACAATAAGATATGTTTATTAACTATAGAAAGACAGATTTTAAAAGATGATGCATAAAAGTTAGGATTGGTTGCAAAAGAAAAATAAAAAATAAAACTCAAGATAACTTACCTAACTTCAACAAGCTAAATGAATTAAAAGCAAAAGGTTTTGTCTCATCATATATTGTAGTAAATTTCATAGGCTGTGTCTCCTTTCAGCCTTGGCTCCTCCATTAGTTCAGTTTTTTGAGAGTCGATGTCATGAGCAGAGATGGAGGAGGAAAAAATGGAGGCCACTGTCTCTCTCTCTCTCTCTCTCTCATACGACCTGCCCCTCTTTGAGCATTACCTCCAGGTGGGTTGCAAACAACAAGAAGTCTTGTGGATGGCAGGGTTGGCCATCCCTGTGATGAAATATGAATTTCTTGTTTACACCTTCCAGTAGTTGTAGAATGGCTGCTTAAGCAGGTGATAGATCTTTAACACCTGGCTGGATGTTCTTTTGTTCCAGAGAAATTGGTTTGGGCCTGCTTTTCTTAAATTTGGAGCATGTTGAAGCGGTAGAAACATAACTTTATACACAATGTTGATACATATATTTTACCAGGACAGGAATGTTCATCAGATTATGAATTTTCAAATGATCTATCACAAGGTACACTTTGTGCATACTTTGTCAAAGTTTTATAACATTGATGATCAGAATACAGTTTGAAACTCTCTCAACCAGGATTCCCCTGTCCAGCAATATCCATGATCTGGCATCGATGTTGCAGGACCAGAGAGTCCCAATGGAGGGCCAAAAGTAAGGATCCCTGCGGGGCCAGCAGACCAGTGGACTTCCCTCAGGGAGTTGATGGCAGGGCTGCCCAACATGTGGCAGCGGGGACGCCCAGCAGGATTGGGAGCCCTGGCGTGTGGCACACATGCAGCTACCCAGGGAGCCCCAGCGTGTGATGCGTGGAGCTGCTCATAGAGCCATAGTGCATGCAGCTACCGGGAGCCCCAGCAACAGGCTGCCCAGCGGGTCATCAGGGCAGTGGGGTAGCTGGGCCAGCAGGAGGTGGGGAGCCTGCTGGGAGGCCAGTGACTGGTGACAGGTGTACAAAAATGACCTCTCCTGGTCTGGCAAAATCCCTCTAGTTGGTCCTGAGGGTGCTGGACCAGAGAGGTCCATGCTGTAGTATAGATCATCATACTCTCATATCAGCTGGCAAGTTATGCCCTCCAGATAAAGCCATCTGATAAAATCTTGCTGAGAGGAGAAGAATTTTACTTACATGAGGCTGAGATATTTTTAATTCTTGCATTTCCCAGTTTTATTTTATTTTATTTTTTGGTGTTCGGTGTGTTAGAAACAAATGAGTAGATGATGCATGATGAATCCAGATTTTTCATGTGCTTCTTTTTGTTCTCTGTAACTCTGTGACAAGTTGGTCTGGAAAGACAAATACATACCTGATATAACTCTATGGACATCAGTGGAACCTCACTAGGAATGATTGTGACTTACATTGCAGCATATCTCCTGTAAAGGTGAACCTTAGGAGTGGATCAATTAACAGGTAGTTTCTTTTCCTTAGCTAGAAAGGGAGGAACCCAGGGTGCAAATAACTTGAAAGGGTGAGAACCAAGGATTTTGTCACCATCAAAAAGGACCAAATTTTACTACACTTCTGAAGTTGTACTTCTGACTGTTCTCTCCAGGACAGTTGCCAGGAGATAGTCATCATCCAAAATCTACTTATTGTTACGTTGTACAGTCAGTGAACATAGGCATGTGAAAATTGATTATCAATCTGCAGGCCCCTTATAAATGAGAAATGGAGCTCTTTTCCTCTTTGAGGAATTCTTCCTTTTGTTGACACCTACAGAGCTCTGAGCCTTTTGTTTGGGGGATGTGCTGAGAAGTTTGCAAACACAGCAATCAATTGAACCAGTTTGTGAAGACTAGACCAGCCATTCTCTCTGATGCTTGAATTGTTTTGTTCTGCCTCAAAAATGTCCTTTCAGACTTCGTTTGACATCTCTGTGATGCTGAACAGATTTGGAGAAATCACCAATATTTTGACAGGGTTCCTTGGCAATGAAATGTTCATGAAGCTCATCTGTCATAACTAGCCAAAGCAGGGGATGGGATGGATACATTACTGTTGCAATGTTAATTCACTGTCATTTTCTTGGTCTCTAGTGGATGCAGTGATGGCAACTCATCTTTCAGTCATAGTCATGTTTTCAGGGAATGGAGTCACCTTTATTCTCTGCTGACTGCAATTGCAAGACAATGTCACTTTGGCCAGATGCCTTTCTCAGGGATAGAGCAACTGCCCTCACCCTGCACTGGCCATCTTCAGTGACCACTGCTGTTTATGGCTTCAAAAACATCTGAAGAGCTGCTTTTTCTCTTCTTTAGTTCTTTCTCCATCTGTGACCTTTTTGAATTCCTATCTTATACATGTGATTCATTGAAACCTGTAATTAAGTACAAGACTGTGACTTAGTGTTGGTTCTCGGCACATACATTTGTGGGACTCTCCACGCTCACACAGGTTTTACTGGTAGAAGTACCAGGAAACACCTGATTTCCGACTGCCCAAGTTACGACCCCTCCCCCCCGCACTTACAACCATTTTTGTAAGTGTGGAAGGGGCCAAAACCCCCTGACTTATGTCTTTGGCCTGCATTGATGATGGCCCATGGTGCCTATCCTAAATGAGGGTTCGAGTTACGATGCCCCTGACTTGCGACGCTTCTCCAGTAACCAATCGTGTCGCAAGTTGGGGACCACCTGTAGTAAATATATATATTTTAGGACAGCACCCAAAATTCTTATCAGGATTGGGGCTCCATTGTGCTCAGTACTTTACTAATGGAAGTATGAAAGGGTGCGTCTACACAGCAAAGTTATTTTGAAATAACGGTCATTATTCCGAAATAACAATGTGAGTGTCTACTCAGCAATTCCATTATTTTGAAATAATTTCAAAATAACAGACAGCTTATTCCAACTTCTGTAAGCCTCATTCTATGAAGAATAACGCCTATTCCAAAATAGCTATTTTGAAATAAGGCGCGTGTTGATGCTCCATTTCTGCTATTTCAAAATAGCCCCTCACCAGGGCCATTCTAAGTTATTCCTCCTGGGGCTGTAAATTGAGATAGCACGTCTACATTAGGGAAGCCTGCTACATACTAATTTTGAGGCTTCTGTGCAGTGTAGACGTGCTATTTTGAAATAAGCTATTTCAGAATAACTATTCCAGAATAGTTTATTCCGAAATAACTGTGCAGCCAAACAGACCCTACCCCAGAGGACTAATGCAGGTGTAACTCCATTCACAACTGGAGAGTTCTTCCTTATTTCCATCACTGTAAGTAAAACTAGAATCTTGCCTCAAATATTAGTCTCACTCAGGTCTGACTTTTATCAGGCAATAGGAAATGATTATACTTTGTAATTTTGTGAACCACTCAAATACAGTAATGACAGGTACTTTAGCAAAATGTTGATAGACAAAATTAGATGTGATTTATTTAATATCTAATTTATAATTTCAAAATGTGAATAAGATATTTTAAAAATTTAGAAAAGGAAATCATATCAATTCTATATGAACCATACCATGTTTGTGTGTGAAAGAGAGGGAGTGTTTCTTACCTATGCCTGTTGCCTAAATTTGGATTTGATGAAATCTTTGTTAATAACAAGTAGTTGGGTCTTCTGTTTTATATCTCAAGTGCAAGACAGCCTCTCCAGTGCCCTCTATCACAGTGTTAGGGCACTGGTGTTTGGGTTGACACAATGACAAGCAGCACATTGCAGCAGGAGGGATCACTCTACTCCATGGGATTTTGGCAAGAAGGTACTTGTTCTTTAGACCCCTGCTCTGTGATAGAAGAGACTGTGAACTGGGAATACTCATTGCAAAGGGGAAAAGACGACCCAATACTGACTGTGAATGCTACTTAAGAGGCAATCCAATCAGTGCCAGAGGAGCACAAAAATGCACAAGAGCCCCTTGATAAATCCTCTTCTTAGGTCTTCTAGTTCTCCAGGAACTGACAATTCAATATATTATAACGGGGTCTGGAAATGTATTCTTTTTTAAAGTGCCAAATTCCATCATAAGCAAAGAATTGCTGCGTAAATGTGGTGAAATGTTAGTGTCAGATAAAAAGGCGGGGGGAAGAGGGGAGACTAGAGAGAGAGAGAGAGAGAAACAGATATAGATAAGTAAAGCGATTTTGTATGACAAATACTGGGAACATGATGTAGCTTTTTACTATAAACATGAATTGCTGTTCCAGATTTCAATAGAAACCCTTGGGATTTGAGGGAAAGTATTTCTCTCCAGTACTTTTGCAAAGATGTATTTATGGGAAACTGGCCTTAACCAGACTAACATCCCGGTGCATCTCATTCAAATGGTTTATCTGCAAATATCTAATCCATAGAGGAAATATTGTCTGAAATAGATACGCAGTGCTCCTAGCAAGATAGGGAAAAGGCAAGGCACCACCCTTCAGTGGTGGTGTTTATTAAAGTTCTACCTGCTATAAACAAACCACACTCTGACCTTCTTACACGGTGTCCTGTGCTCCTGAGATCTCACATTTTCTGAGGGACAAGTTCTGCTCACTGTTGTATGTGTGCACTGTGTGGAGTAGTGTACGTGTATATACACACACACACACACACACTTTTCTATCTTCCTCTCCTTCCTTGGTGCAAAAAGCTGACTGCTAGGAGGAGAGTCCAGCTTCTCCATGGCTCTGCTAGTACCTACCTAGCATGCTAGCAGTCTGCAGTACATATTAGTCAAGGTGCATTTCATCCCATTACAACAGAACAGTAAAGGACACCTAGAATTATTCCTGACTATTTTCCTGATTGACCATGACATCTAGATCTTGTGAGTCTCATTAACTCCAAATAGGAAGTAGAAAAGGAACTGGAGGGTGTCTAAAATAAAAGGAACTAGAGATAGGGACCGAATGTGAGAGGCCCTGCAAGAAACAACCCCTTGAATCAGCCAAGTTCAGGTCCAGGCACTGGCAGGAAACTTCTGTTTGCTGTTATTTAAGATCACATGAAAGGAAACCGCAAGAAAGTGGATACATCCTAATTATATTGCTTCAGATTGGACCTCTCTGGTCCAGTACCCTCAGTACCTGACTGATCCCAAACGAGGGGATTTGCTGGACCAGAAGAGGTTCTTCCCCTCCTGGCCCATGCTGCCACTGGGTTAGAGCGCCAGCCTGCCCTCATTGCTGTCCCAGTCCCTCAGGTTACTCTAGATGCTGCCAACCCCGCTGCCGCTGGGGCTGGAGTGCCATGGCCAGAGCTCCATAGCTGGGGCAGAGCTCTGCAGCCACTCATCTCCGTGGCTGGGGCTGGAGCTGTGCAGCCGGGGCTGAGGCCAGAGCTCCCTGTCTGTAGCTGGAGTTGGGGTGGAGCTCCCAGAATGGGGCTGGGGCTGGGGCTGGAGCTTCATGGCCAGGGCTGGAGCTCCTTGGCAGCCGCTTTGGCCAGAACTCCCTGCCATGCTACCCATTCCTCCTCCCCTTCACTGACACTGGGCTCCTAGCTGAGTTGCCAGTACCCCCTAAATACCAGATCAAGGAGTCCCGGTTAAGGGAGGTACAACCTATAGTGTGTTTTTTATTGGGAACAGAATAGAAACACCACCTGCCTATGTGAAATTCAGATGATAGGCTGTGACAGACCATTTTTGATCAGTGGTGCTGATTAGCAAACAGTTCATATATGGCAGATTACAAATAAGGGTGAAGACACAAATTATAGAAGGGGAAGGAGGAAGATCAGAACATCGGCATGTGGAGTTATGGTAAGGGAGCCATTAATGATCAGCGCTATTATAAAGGACCACGTTTTGTACTGATTTTATGCCCCTTGCAACTTCACTGAAGCCAACACAGAAAGTGCCCCTCTTAAATCACTATCTGAATTACCTCACTACTATCATAAAATGGACATTCTGTAATAAAAATAATGAAACAATTAATGTGTCTTTCTCCCTCTAAAATACTAAATAAGAGTTAGGCAGGTTGGAATGCATGTAAATATGGATAGATAGATATATTATACTCAAGTTAATATCATGAATGGAAAAGTTTTAACCAGTACTTTGTACTTCCATAGTGCATTCATGCAAGAAATTCAGTGTCTCCAAAATCTAAATTATGCCTCACAACAGCCCTGTAGAGTAGAAGCTAATTTTCTTGTTTTATAGCAGGAGGAACCAAGGTGCAGAGGGACTCTGTGAGTTTCCTGAGCTCTCCCAGAGTTTGTTTACACATAATGTCAAAATAATGTTGAGCTGGAGGACCTCTTACTCTGACTCCTGTAACCCTCATTTCATGGGGAGTAAGGGAAATCAGAGGAAGAGTGCTCTTTCTTGGACTTCCTGCTCTGTAGACAGCACCAAATGCTGAAATAAGCTAGTTCAACTTAAAGTACTCAATTGGTGTAGCTCAAGTTGTGTAGCTTATGTCGGCATTAGCTCTGCTGTGTAGATGTGCCCACAGTGAGTCAGTGGCAGAATCACAAATTGATCCTAGGAATCCTGATTCCCAGTCCCCTGCTTTCTTACTGTCATTTGTGATGGATATTTTTTGACCTAATGTTCTGATGCTCCAAAGTCTATGTCACCTATTGGCCTCCCCATCTGGCTCAAGACTCTTTCCTAGTATTTCTGAATGCTGATTTTCCCATTGTGTCCTCTCATGGGCCAGTCAACCTTTAGTTTAATTGATTTTTGTAATGGGCTGTCATGTATCCCAGTACAATATGTTTTTAATTTTAAATGAAAACAGCCACACTGTTCAGCAGGCCTTACAAGAAGTGTTGAAAAAAGGAACAATGAAGCTGTCTTAGTGTTCTGGAACTTACCACTTTCTTCACGCTCTTCACCCAGAGTGGAGTTTTAAAAGAATCTAACCGAGACTTTCAGTGGGAATTCAATATCTGATTCCCATATGTGATTGTGAACAGCCCATTCCGAACATCCTTTCTTTCTGCCATACTTTGTTATGAACCACAAAGTGAGTGCTAGTCACACCACAACCAAGGATCAACTAGATTAGGGTCCCAAATACCAGAGGCACAACAAATGGCACAGAAAGAAAGAGGTGTTAACAAAACACATATGGCTAACTCTGTCCTCCGATAGTCTTGGTTTGTGTGAAACTCCAAGTCAGTAGTTATTTTGTCTGACTGAAGTGGGTTACCTAGGGAGGTGGTGGAATCTCCATCCCTAGAGGTTTTTAAGTCTCAGCTTGACAAAGCCCTGGTTGGGATGATTTAGTTGGGATTGGTCCTGCCTTGGGCAGGGGGCTGGACTTGATGACCTCCTAAAGTCTCTTCCAGCTCTATGATTCTAAGGATGACAGGGGAGGGGGGCTGATCCTTTGGTCTTACTGGCTCAAAAACTTCTTTGGGTGTTAAACATGCAGATAGCCTGTAGGATTGGATCCTCTGTAAAGACTCCAGAATAAAGATGGGAAGAGAAGCAGAATGAAAGAATGACATGGATGAAATAAGATTGAAATTAGTAGTAAGGGAGATAAGGGCTGAGTGGAAAACAAGATAAGCAGGGAGAAGGTCTGAAAGGAAAACTGGTGCTGAATGTTAGCAATGAAATCTAAAACTGTGCACATATTGGGCATCATTATATTCTTGAAATTCAACCCTTCACATTTGTCATTGTGGTTTGTGAACCTTTCAAGCAAATCAGGAGCTCCCTCACGGTTCCACTCCAAACACAGGTGAAACTTGGCGGTTCTGAATAAGTTTTGTACTGAGTTTTCAAATTTGCTTAAATATGAGATTCAAAACAAACTTTAGGGATGGGGATGTGCCAACACAAACTGGAACCTTGGAGAAAACGTGTGCTTGCGCCCCTGTGAAGTGTAACTGCCAAGTAGTGCATAGTCTGTCTATTTACACAGATCCAGCTTGCCATTAACCATCGTTATTACAAAACATGTACATTAAACTGTTCCTGAAAGTATACTTTGTGAAATGCATTATTATAGTGTCATCTAAAATGCACTGAGAGAATGCTTAATTGTGTTGGTAGGCACTCATTCCAGTCTGTCTCCTATATTGATTAGTGGTTTTGAATATTATTGTGATGCGTTTCCTAGCATGCATTCAGACCTGCTCAGTAATGTTAATTACCTGTGAAATAACAATGACACTCTGTATCATTTTTATTCACCTGTGGCTTTGTTTGATTTTGTTGATGAAGCAAATATTCATTTTTCTTCATTGATTGTACTGAAAATCCAGTGTTCCTATGAGTAGCCACATTGGCTTCAGCATGGGCAGGATTGGAGACACTGATATCCATGGGGATACTTGCATGTCTTCATGATTTAGCTCATCATCTGGATGCTGGTTTCAGATATGTTTCCATCCCCCGCAGCCCTGTTACTCTAGTGATGGGTTCAATCACAAAAGATTTTAAAAATCCTAGTGTTTTAGTAGAGTTCAGATGCAATGATGTGGTTTGGCCACTTATAAAAGCAAGGGTCATTTGTAAAAGTCAAGTTTAACTGTTGAATGGTTAGATCTGAGTTTTTCTTTGGGCCCATTCTGAATTAAACCATTGAGTTTACCCCTTTCTCAGAGCAGGATATGGCCTCCAGAGAAGATATTTCAGGCATAAAATTGCTACTTGGGGTTTGATGGTAGCTTAATGACTAAGAATAAATCATATCCTTGGTTTCGGTTTGGGGTGTTTTTATAATTAATTTTGGGTCACTAAAGTAATACCCACTGGTGTCCAAATGAGTGAGTAGGTGGAGTTTCTGCCTTTGGATGGATACACTTTTATTTACCTGCTGTTTTTTTTTTTATACAAAGAAAGTAGGGGGGAGCATGGTAGGTCTTTTTCCTCCCTTCAACTCTATTTTAGCTTAGAGCCAATTCTTCCTGTCTTCTGCTCTGAGCAGGGTTAGGTTACATGACAGGAAAAACTTTGGTGCCTCTTCTGCACTAAGGCTCCTGCTGTTTATCAGCGCACCTGCAATCATATCAGTAAACCTGCAAGACCAGGAAGGAATTCTATTGTGTGACAGTCTGCTGCTTGATTCTCCCTATCTTACCTACCCAAAATAGGTGGATAGTTGGGCCATGGAGACAAGGGATCAGAATCTATCCTCATTTATAGCTGGGTTTTCCCAGATGGAACACGGGACAGAATTTAGCCCTGTTAGGTTTCACTCTGTCATATAGACGTGGAGAATACTGATTAACTTTGCAGCAAATACTCTCACTCTTGATAAATAATTAACAATTCCCCCGTCTCTTTTCCTTTTGTTTCTTTGCAGTACAGACACAGCCTCTCTCTGTCCCCTGCCCCAATGAACATCTGCACTAGGGCCAAAGCTTGGAGTGATTTACCAGAAGAGTGACACCATTTGGAAACCACTGTAAGTAAATTTTATGTCCTATGAAAAACTTCTTGATTCAGCAAAAAAGGAAACAGAAAACAAACAAAACCCCCACCCCAAAACCTTTAACACCTGGCCACTGCTGGTCAACAAAAGTTAAATTTGACTTTACGCATTTACCTGGGAAATAAGTGGGTGTAAAAAATCAGTAAAAAGTTGGTAAGTATAGTTCAGCAGAGCTTTGACCTCCTTACATCCTTTAGCTGTGTCTTACTCTACTAGGATATCCCTGACTATTATTTTAAATTCAAGTCTTGATGTCTCTGTGGCATTTTGCCCTATATTTTTAGCAGATTTCTTTGTCTTTTGTAGAGTTACTAGTTTGATTCAATCAATGTATATTCCTTCTTGTTGCAGTTTGATTTCCCTGCAACTCGTTAAAGTTTTGAACTGCTTTTGTAAAGTCTCAGTTGTTCTTGTAGCTCTGTACTTTTCAAGTTGGGTCTCTCTGTCACTGAAGTTTTGCAGAAGCTTGGTTGAATCCCCATGCTTCTCACTGACGTTCTCAGTGGGTTTTCTGTCTTTTGTAGTTTCACGGTGTTCTGAAATGATCTCTTACTCTCTGCCTTAGATTGTGTAATCTTCCAGTTTTAAAATGTAATGGTCAGATCTCTGTTCTCCTTAATATAAGGTTTGGCTTGGTTTTGTTTTTTTAAGCAAAAAACCTTCTCTGGTGAAATTAACTGTAGCTTCCTGCTTTCATGGACAGGTTTTTGTGCCTCCCATTATAGCTTTATCCTGCTCGGTTGGATCCCAGTGCTAAAATTTCAAGCGGTTACACGTTTACACAAAAAAAGTTAACATCCTTAGTACGTGCCCTATCCTGAACCCCGCTGAATATCACCAGAACCTTTAAATTGTGTGTCTCTCTCTCCCCCTCCCCCCCCCACACAAAATCCACAGTTACATGCCATATCTGCTTGACCTCTTGTACTCAGGGAATGCAAATGGCCTCATTGTGACTGCCTCCTTTACAGATGCATTAGGGAAGGCAGAGCTTATTCTAACCTTTTTGTCACCTGTCTTTCCCAGTGTATTGACACAGGGCAGTCATAATTTGACCAGTAAATAATTCAGCTTTGTTTTTATCACTGAAAAGCTTTCCTCTAAACAATGTGACAGGCACCTTCTCTGTATTTTCTCTGCAGCCATAGGGCCCCATGCCTGACCATGAACAATTTCCTTTTTTAGAGGCTGGAGAGTTCAGCCACCACCTTTACCAACGCAGAGCCTCCCTGTGCTAATAGATGTTGATCTAAAGGGCTCTGTGCATATTGCCTTTGGGCTCACCTATCCTTTGCTCAGATTAGCTCTTTGATCTGTGCTCTGAGATGGGGCTTGAGAAAGTAACTAGAAACTCTTAAAAAAACCACTCAGTTGCCCTGTCTCATCCACTAATCCCAGATCACACCTGACTAAAGAGTAACCAAGAGAAATTGAATCTTTTTAATAACCTGCATCAATTTAAATTGGCTTGGCATGCTTCTAAAAGCGGAGAACCTCAGACATAGAGCATTTGGGTCCATTTTCAGAACTGGGACATTGGCCGATGTCTGTTTCAAAAGGGCCCTCAAATGTTTGCTAGCTGACATGGGAGAAATGCGAGCTGCTGAGCAAACTACATTGCCTATCTTTGAAAGAGACCAGACTGAGAGGTTGGCTTGTTGTGACATGTTAATACATCTGGGGGAAATTAATCCTGAACACAGATAATTGTTGTGAGGGAGAAACCTGGGGAGACATAATGTTTGAAAGAGACTGAGGAGGATTGCTGGACAGCAAATTGTGTATGAGTTGAATTGTAATGTCGTAGCAAGAAAAATAAGTGCAATTTTGGGTTTCAGAGACATTCTGAAGCAAGGAGATAGGCCTCTTTCTCAAGCTGTGCGCCACACCCAATCAGTTCTGATCTGATCTGCTTTTAAAACAAACAAAAATTCGTGCTGCTTTACATTCTGTTCCTAAAATCATGTTGTAGCTGCATTATTGTGAGATGTCAGTTTTCTACACCTTTATGACAGAATACTGCAGTGCTTATATACATAAAAGGGGGAGGAGGAGATACTTAGTTACCAAAAAGATATCGTCACTTTGGAGGGCTCAGAGGCTGGAGGAATCGGTTTACAAGAAAAGTTTGAAGGATCTATTAAATAAGTGCAGTTTGGTTAAACGATGACTAATGCATGGTGTGGACTTATACCACTCTGTGGATATATGAAGAGTATATAGCGAAGAAAGAAGGGGAAGTATTTTAAGTGGTAAATATCATGAAACACTTCCTAAGAGATGTATCTTGCTGAGGACGAATCTTCCAAAAGAATCGTGTTAAAGCCTCGCTACAAGGGCCATTTAAAACAATACTGGATGAAACCATACTAAATAAATACTAAGATACAATCCTGCACTGACTAAGATAAATAAGTTGTATCTAACTTCTAGGATTCTATACATCAGGGCCATCTCTCATAGTGTCCTTTTCCCCATTGTCTGTCCCCCTTTTCCTCATGGTCCACTGTTTTTGTTTATTTTGAGGGGTAAAAATGATAATGGTGCCTTGAGTGTTTTCATACTCCGCTTGAATGACTAATATAATAAATGAATGAGCTAATATAATACACCATGACCACATACAAAGAAAGAGCATGGTCTTCCATGGGAATCAAACCTGATACCATGAACATCTGGGGCCTTATGAAACTGAGTAACTCTAGTAACTAGCAGTAAATAGCTGGCTGTTATAGTATGCAGGGGCCTATTACTACAGGTTGCACCTCTATAAACTGGGACTCTCTGGTCCGGCAACATCTGTGGTCCAGCCACATCTGTGGTCCAGCAGGTGGTGGGGGTTGGGAGCATGGCCCAATGCAGGGAGAGGGGCTTGGAGTCAGCACGCGATGAGATGGGGAGGAGAGCTGGAAAGGCCATTGCGCAGCCCAGCTGCCTCTGTACATGATTCTGGGTGCTTATGGCGCCAGAGAAGTTGTAATTATTTAGCAACATTGACTCAGGCTCTCTCTTCATTGTAGAGTTAACTTACGTTATCTACACTTGAATTAACTCCTCTCAAGTTAGCCTAGTCCATGTTGAGAGCAACCACACTGCAGACTGATCCTGGAACTTCACACAATGGCTGGATTAGCAGCACAGAGTGCTAGTGGTGTCAGCTGGCAAATTGTGCTAATAAGAGGGGTTGCCTATGCTCTATCACAGGTCAGCTAACTCAAGTGAAAAGTGTCACCCAGCTCAAGCACAGGGTTTGTGTGTGATGATGGGACATGAGTTAGTAGCCACACTAGAGTTACTTGACTTTCAGTGAAGACTAACCCTTATAATATATTGTAAATATGTTACCAAGGACAAGGATGTCTGCATATGTCCAGCCTCTCCAACCACTCTGGTCCTAGATCCACTGTTGGCTGAACAAGAACTTGCATTGCCTGAAAGCTTCACAACTTAATAGTGCTGCAAAAAGAGGTGGGGATGTACACATGTGCGGAGGGAGGAAGCTACTGAGGATGAGAGCTTTGGTGGATATTTCTCTACTGGCCATAGGAAATGCAACAAGAGTTAGTCTGTGTGGTTGTTTGAAGTGTTCTCATGTACTTTCCTTACTCACGTTTCTAAAATATATTGCCATGTGGCAATCGGCTCTGGCTGGAGGTAGATTTTAGCAGCAGAACTGGAATCCAGATTTCTTCAAGCATGCTGAGATCTGGGGGGCTGATATGCTCAATTTCTTTTTCAGGCTTTTCTCTGAAGTACACTTACAATATTTCAAAACTGGCTGATTTTCATGCAGTTTGCAGTGATACAGTTCTAGCCTGTTATTCCAATAAAAAATGTAAGTAGCTCAACTGAAGCTAACAGAGTTACTTCCGTTTTACTCTGGTGTGAGTTCAGAATTTAGCCCATTATATTTTCAATGTATTTTTAATACATGTTCCCTTCCATACAGTGTATGGGAATATGGTTCTCCACTGTACTGATTTTGGGAAGGGCAGCTCCCCCAACATAAAGCACACTATAGCTGTCAGCACCACTGGGGTTAACAGCAAGTGTAAGTCAGCCTCGAGTCACCTAAAAACTTGTATCTGAAACCCTGAAGCAGCCTCTGGAATCAGAAACTTGAGCAGCAGGAAGGCCAAAATGTTTTTGTGCTTTTCATCCAATTTGGGAAGTCCAATAAGAACTGACCAGCATAAGACAGATGGCTGCAGCCACGTAGTTTTGACAACTGACCCCGAACATGAGGAAACCCGTGGTTCTTGGCCCAGATTCAGCATGCCTCTGTGCGTATGTGCATGCACCCAGTTTTGCTTTGTGTTTATGTAGCATTTGTCTTTCCTTTATTTCTTCTTCTTTTTCGCATTTTCCTTCCCCCCTTTTTTTTCTCTATTGTGTTACTTTGTGTCTGGGTGCTCAATTGGGTTTTGTTGGGGGAGGGAGTAGTGGGGGAGGGCGGACCTATTTAACTTTTTAGTTGAGCCTTCATTTTCTGGCTGAGGAGACACTTCATTGGAGTGTATAATTTTAACACTTACGGCAAAGCCTTTTTTTTTTTTTTTTTTAAAGAGAGCTTGGCAGACTAACCTCTGGCATGGTGATCAGGAGGAAGATTCTAGGGAGGTTTTGTCTCACTGCAGAATAGCCTGAAGCCAGGCAGTGCTCTGCTGCCCTCTGAGGGTGACCAGCTAGAACTGGCAGCCAACAAGGTTTAACAAGAGCTTCCCCATGCTATGCCCTCAGAAATGCCACGCTTATATAATTCTTTTATATAACTGGAGACAATGTTCTTGATTAATGGCAAAGTGGCTTTGCTCTCTGTTGCGTGATAGATGCTCTTTCCTTCTTGTGTGTATGTCTCTTCCTTGTCTTTTATTCTTTTTTTCATTTCTGGTGCTTGGACTCTAGAAAAGGTTTTGTAAAATCTGTTTGTTTTTAAGGATAGGCAAGCAGCAGGACTGTTTCTCAAAGGTAGGATTTTGCTGTCTTAATGAGCTTGTGTCTTTTCAGGACACATGAAGTGGGGATTTTGGTGGAGTAGAATATAGGAGGAATCTGGTTGTGTTATTTATTTGCATTTACCAGGGAAACAGGCTTCTGACTTAGCATCCATTCCAGCCATTTCAGGAATTATGGCAATGGTTAGTTTGGTGCTCTGTTTGTAGTCTAGTGCTCTCTCTCCTTGCTGTGAAGTGGGGAAACTGGATAAAACAATAGGAGAACCTGCAGAGCTTCTGTTACACAAATTAAGGGCTGAAAACTAATGCATAACCATTGTAGAGAAAACATTGTAGGACGGTTTCTTTCTTCAACAGTTATTTGTGTTTGAAGTTCGCATCATTCTAGGCCAAATAAAAAAGCATTTGAAATCCAGTTTCATTGGGTTATACCTATGAACAGCTGTACGTGACACGTCCTGCCATTATGGCAGGTAGTTTGTGGACTGTCGTGTTTACTTCCCACCCCAGCAACTTTCTGCTCACTACTTCTATTAGCACTGCACCTGGATGCATTTAGACATACACTAGGGCAGCCACTTTGTTGGCCAAAAGTTGCAGGTTATTGCTTCTCCAGGATAATGATTTTGTGAATTAAACTTCCATTTAGAGCTCCAGCTGTAACTTAAGTCTGTAAAGAGGAGGTAGCATTTTTCTAGGACTTAAAGCACAGAGATCTGGGCTTTTTTTCCTTTCTGTGACAAACTTGCTGTATGCCCTTAAGAAAGTCACTTCTCCTCTTCATGCCTCAGTTTTCCCACCTGTAAAATGAGTATAATAATGCTTCTTCACCTCACATGGTATTCTTGAAGCTTTAGTCTCCTCTTCATGCCTCAGTTTTCCCACCTGTAAAATGAGTATAATAATGCTTCTTCACCTCACATGGTATTTTTGAAGCTTTAGTCTCAATATTTTCAAAGTGCCTTAGAGTGCACTAAAGTACAAATATTAGATTTAGTAGGTAAGGGCTCTTCTTTTAAGAGCAGTAAAGGAAGCCATCCCACAGTGTGGCTATTGCTGATTTTATAAGGCTCTAAGTCCTATTGCTTCACCTGTATAGATGACCTTTGCCTTTCTGAATCAATCCCTTTCACCATCCTTGCCCCATGCTCCCATAATCTTCTTCTGAACATACCAGCTTAACTTTCACACTTCTTGAACTGGAAACATCAAGTGTTTCTTTGTTTTCCAGATAAATTTGTTATATGTCTGTATAATTTTCAATTCACAGTGATAAAGCCTTGATCAATATTTGTCACATGGAGCTCAGACTGTGTAAAGTACTCGGACAGCTTCTAACATATATAGTCAGTAGGAACAGAATGGGAGCTTCTCACGTGGCCTATATACTTTAGTGTGATCTCAGGGCCACTGCATCAGAGTGAAAACAAGGAGCAGTTTGTTTCCAAACAAGAGGCGTGGAGGAGAATCCTCCCTGCTACCCTGCTTTAAGGAGAGGGGAAAAAAAGCAAGTTATCTTTAAGAGATTCTAAAGATGCCTTTTCCAAAATATGCAGTTAGTCCCTTCAAAAGTCTCTTTGTTTATTTTCAGGAAGAAACCCAAGACAGCTGAAAACCAGAAGGCGTCTGAGGAGAATGAGATTACTCAGACGGGTGCATGCAGCGCCAAGCCAGGCCTTTCCTGCCTGAACCTTGAAGCTGTTCCGCCTCTGAGCCCAGCCCTCACCCACTCATCACAGTCACCAACAAACCTGCCCGTGCACACAGGGTCATCTGATTGTGAGTACACCAACGCACTGACAAGTCGCTGGGAGCTGGTGAAACACCGTTCCACACACTAGATCAGCTTTCTCAGCCTGTTGCATGTTATTTCCATAATGTCATCAGCAAGGCCTCCTCAGGCTTCCCTTTCTCTCTCTTTTATTTATTTATTTTTGTCTCCTTCAGAATACTTTCCAGAAAGTTTTCTGTGATAAGATCATGATTATTCAGTCAGCCTAAGAAAGCTGAGAAAGTGACACAGGTCAGATATGCAGGGCTGGCTCTAATTTCTGTAAAGTAATATGTGCAGGACTCCCCACCAGCTCCCTCCCTACAACTGGGGTTCCTTGTCTTCCTGTAACTCTGTTTCTCCTCATTCTGGCTTGTCTTCTGGCTGCAACCCCAACCCACAATGGAGGAGAGCAATTAGGGAATGCAAATCTCTGGCAGACCCAGAGATGCAACTTCGGGCACAGGATCAGGATGATGCTTTGTGAGATGCATGTTGGGGACCTGGAAGACTCAGGGCCCAGTACAATCAAATAGGCCCAACACCTTTGCTGTATGTATATTTTTATTGTATTAACTCAAAGATGAGTCCGCACAGGTTTCCTGACCTTTTCCATTTTATCCAGGATACCAATAACCCCCCTCCTCAAAAAGAAAAAAAAAAGGAAATGAGTAATTGGAACTGGATTTTGAAAAGACAGAAATACACATCAGATCTTCAATATATTGCAATTTTACAATCATCCCTTCATTGGGTTGTGTCAGGCCTCACATTCATCAGTTTTTAGGTGATATAGTTTACCTCTTTTGGAGTGGTTTTTAAGATATTGTAAAATGTACAAAAGGAAGGAGTAGGAAGAAGCAGCCAGCTTCCAAGAACTCAGAAGACAGCTAAACTTTACAGAGGCCAATAAAAAGAAAATATGCACAAAGCAATAAAAATATCAGGTAAAAAATAAGACATCCTTAAATAACCTGCCTGGGGGTCAGTCTTGGAAGCAACCAAATTGTTGGGATCATTGCTATACAAATCATTTCTACAACAAATTCATTCCTTCCACCTTCTGACTTTGTTCATTAAGGCCTCTTCTTGAGATCTCAGTTGTGATAGAACCAATAAACAACACTGAAAGGCTTTCCTAAAGCTGGCCCAATGCTTTGAGAAGAGAGAAAGAGGTATGAGATGATGGAAGAAGAAGCACTGTACAATTTGATGTAAAGGAGAATGCCCTTTAACTTTGAGACACCTGACTACTGGATAAAACTAAGATTTGGGTTTACTTTGTAATGTTTTTGGAAAGCAAAAGGCAAGCGAAAAGGCCTGAAAATGAGTATGACAAAAAAATCCTTATTTTCAAACAAATTGACTTATCCTATTCACAAAGATGAAAAAAATTCATTAATGAGATGTGAAATGTCATACTGATATTTTTGACAGCACAAATAGAAAGCCACAAAAGCAGCCTTACTGCAGAAACTAGTAAGCACTTAATAAGCCGTGTGGAATTAATTCCTTTCCTTGACTCTGGATGTGGTCAAGATGAAGGGTGACACACATTGGCAGGGAGCAGTGTGGGGGAAGTTTGCTTTGCTGCTGCCCATGCTGTACCTGTTCTGCTGACAGATGATTTCAATCTATAAATCTGTCAGTGTTAAGCATACTTTCCACCAACACTAAATTCAATACTAAAATGTGAATGACAAGACTCAAACCCCAGATCAGTCCATCCTTTCTCATATAGTCTGATCTTCAGAGAGAAGGGTCTCTGCCAACCTGACCTGGGGGAAAATTCCCTCGGGACCCCAACATGGCGATCAGTTACACCCTGGGCATGTGGGTGACCAGACACCTGGAAAATAATTCTTTGTAGTAACTCATGCGTCTGTTTTCCCATCTCTGGCCGTACAAGATATTTTTAATCATATCTTTTTGTGGGATTAAAAATATCTTGTAAGGCCAGAGATGGGAAACCAGACGCATGAGTTACTACAAAGAATTATAATCAGGGAAACTCAACCTCGTCCTCCTGTACCTGTGCTTTAACAGAGGCATTATATCATTATATCTTCATTGCTGAAATTATTTATCAAACACAGTAAAAGGAAATATAAAGGAACTACACTTTTATTTATATTTCAGACATATGTAAACAGTTGCATCATTAGATATCTATTATACCTGTATAGTTAAGTAATAGAAGAGCCTTATGTAATTGCATGTACACATGGGCCAGAGTATGAGTTAAGGATACTTAACTCTGTGGGAAGAGCTGATGTCCTGTTGACCCTCCCATCCCTCCTCCTGTTAGATGATGGAGATGAAAAATTGCTAGCATTATTTGAATATAGGGTGTGAAGAGAGAGAATCATAGAACACTAGAACTGGAAGTGACCTCGAGAGATCATCAAGTCCAGTCCTCTGCCTTCATAGCAGGACCAAGAACTGTCTAGATCATCCTTGACAGGTGTCTGTATAACCTGCTCTTAAATATATCCAGTGATGGAGATTCCACAACCCCCCCTAGGCAATTTATTCCAGTGTTAACCACCCTGACAGGCAGGAATTTTTTCCTGATGTCCAACCTAAACCTTCCTTGCTGCAATTTAAGCCCATCGCTTCTTGTCCTATCCTCAAAGGCCAAGGAGAAAATTTTTTCTCCCTCCTCCTTATAACACTCTTTTAGATATTTGAAAACTGCCATCATGTTCCCTCTCAATCTTCTCTTTTCTAAACTAAACAAGACCAGTTTTTTCAGTCTTCCCTCATAGGTCGTGTTTTCTAGAACTTAATCATTTTTGTTGCTCTTCTGTGGACCTTCTCCAGTTTCTCCACATCTTTCTTGAAATGTGGCACCCAGAACTGGACACAGTACTCCAACTGCAGCCTAAACAGTGCAGAGAGGAGCAGAAGAATGACTTCTCGTGTCTTGAGAATTACTTCCCGTGTCTTCATGAACATGAACCAACATGTTGTTATTTCCCTCTATCAGCTGCTTCCAATACCATAAAATTCCTGGTTTCTACAGATAACTTGACCACATCCCCTTTAATGTTAGTGGGGCTCCCAAGGCTGAAACAGAATTACTTTGGCAAAGACTGGAGACTGTTTGAGCTAAGGTGTAGTACTGGTCTGCAGAGCTATTACTTATATGACTCTTATCTCAAGTTCCTGAAAGCTGTTACTCTCAGGGAGCTAGTATTTCTCTCATTGGAAAAGAGAAGTTTTCAAATGGTTCTAATGGGAACTTTCAAAATTAAGCATGCTCCTTTAAGGCAAGACCTCCATTGAAGTCAAAGTAAGTTCCTGCAGGACTTGTTCTTAAGAAAGAGGCTAGAAGAGGGAAATTTGTCACATGGTAAAGAGCTTGCAAACTTGGGAAATAATCTAAAACTATAGTTTTAAAACTATGATTATACAAGAATCTTGGACAGGACTATTTCACGGAAACAGTAATAAACATAAAGAACTAGTTAACAGGAAGGTGGTTGAAGCACTAGATAAGTGTAGCAGGATCTATTACAGCAGGTTACACGAGTCTTCATTTATTGTACATGCATTTGGAAGAGAGATTTAAATTTTATGGACAATATTTTCAAAACAGGTTTGGAATGTGCATTCACTATTTTAAAAGCAAAAAACATTTACAAGTTAATTTTCCCCATAGTGTCTGGGTCCTCCAGACATGACTCAGTTTAAGAGCAATTTCCCAAATATAGGTAGCAAATACCCCAAGGCAGCCAGCTGAACCTCATTTTTAAAAAACAGAGATGAAGAAATTCTAGGCAGGAGTTTGAATGCCCAGGGTGCTCTGACAAGCCGTTAGCAAAAATGTTGGGCAAAGAGATGTATTATACAACACTCTATATGGGCCCCCTCCTGCAAGGCGGTAAGTGCCTCCTATGTGGTGCAGTGTGCCATGAACCCTCTTTAAAGTCACATTGACTCTTCCCCATACAGGATTGGATCTTAAATGTTCCTAATATTGGACTTAGAACATATTACTATTGACAGGAAATTCTTGGAGCAAGGAGACTCAGTCTAGGATGCATTGCCTCAAGCTCCCTCTTGGGAGAGATGAGCTTCAGCATTGCAGGCAAAAGTGTGTGGAGTAGTAATTCAGAGAGGCTGTTTCTGAGCTAGCTGATTCCTAATGCTTTGCAGCTAGCAACCAGAACTTTGAATTCCCAGAAGCTTCAGGGGGTAGCCGAGTTAGTCTGTACACGGGCTGTGCCCACGAAAGCTCATGATACTATCTACATGTTTTGTTAGTCTATAAAGTGCTACCAGACCGTTTGTTTTTTGGTGTATTTTTTTTTAATTCCCAGTCAGATTTCTAAATATCTCATTGGGCACATGCAGATGCTTGTGTGCATGCTAATTAAAATTTGTGGGTGCAAACTTTAGACACAAGCTAAGAGGCTCCGTTGAAAATCCGATCCTATAAAATCAGGAATAGTTATAAGTAAGCATTGAGGCTATAATCAGTGCACTCCTTCCACACACTTTCCTGATCATCAGTAGAGCAAGTGGTAATGGTCGGTAGGAGCCAAATCCCAGGACCATGCTGTACTCTACTGAAGCAAAACTCCTACTCAGTAGAGCCATGCTCTACTCTTCTACTCAGGCAAAACTCCACTTGGTTTTGATGAATTTAGAGTGAATAAGGACTTCAGAACATGGCCCCATATAAAATAGGGCTTCAGGGAGTAGCTGAGTTAGGCTGTTACAGAAAAAAACAACAACCTATTTATCTAAAAAACCAACAAATGGTCTGGTAGCACTTTATAGACTAACAAAATATGTAGCTGGTATCATGAGCTTTCATGGGCACTGAAGATGGGCTGTGCCCACGAAAGCTCATGATACCATCTACATGTTTTGTTAGTCTATAAAGTGCTACCAGACCATTTGTTGGGGGTTTTTTTGTACATAGGTTAGGCTTTAGAGAGGGCAGACAACAGGAGCTGTTCAGACAACATCAATGACTCTCGAGACCTCTTTTGGGAGTGCCAGAAGATAAGAACATTCTGGCAGAAAATTTCAACAACTGCTCAAGGATATAATAAAAATAAAGCTCCATTCAGACTCTGATATAGATATCTTAGTAGATGTGTCTAAATTCATAGGAATCCCACAGGAATGGTACAGCTGAATCTTTTTGTGTCTGCTGATACTTAAAAGCATTATTCTTGGACTTTGGAAGGGCAAAGATGGCCCATCTGTGGAGAAATTTGTTCCAGATAAGGGAAAGACAACACTTTAGCAAAGAGTTTCCATGGGACTGAGAGACAAGACAGCTTGTCTGATTATTGGGGGAAAAAAGGGAAGGATTGGGTTTATGATTTAAGTGGACATAGAAAAGTGGGGGGGCTGAAGGTAAATTGTGAGGGTCAGTGCAAGTCCATGCCGGACAGTAAAGCAAAGATAAAGAAGAAATGTGTAACTGCAGTTGTAAATAGTGGGGGTGTAGGATTGCGGAGGTCATTTATTTTTAATTGGGGGCCAAGACGGTTCTTGCAGACAGAAAGGAATGCACTTTTTAATCTCTGGTGATGGATTTGAATCACAGCCTTATGTCCGCACACTCCCACATTTTGCATCTGATCAGATCCAAATCTGAGCTTCACAGCATTGAAGATCAGGATAGGAACATTGTGCCAGATTCTATTTGCCTATTTCTCTTAGTAAAATCTGACTTCCTTATTTTGTGTTTTAAACTCCACAGGGCCTTTAAGGGAAAGAGAGAGGAAGGCAGATATCCTGCAGGATTTCTAAACTCCACATGACACTGACGTAGTAGGGAAGGATGTGCAGGGATGTTTCCTGAGCAGTAAATACTGGTCTATACCAGGGTGGGCAATAATTTGTTATGAGGGCCACTCCAAGAATTTGGTAAGTGGTCAAGGGATGCCCTCTTCTATGATATTAATGGAGGAAGTGTAGGGTTTAGGAAGAAGCTTGTGTGAAAGAGGGAGGAGGAGTGAACTGGCAGAGGTATTGCGGTGCAGGAGGGAGTGCAGGGTCCAGGAGGTGGTTTGGGAGCAGGAAAGGTTTCTGATGTTGGAGAGGAGTGTAGAAGGGGGTGCAGGGTCTGGGAGGGAGTTGTGACCAGGGGCAGGCATGCAAAAGGGGAGAAAGAGTTTGTTTTGTTACCAGAGGCAGAATGGGGATGTGACCGTGGGCAAGGAGCTGGTGGTGTGGGAAGGGCGTGCCAGTTGCAGGCTCTGGTTGGGAGGTGCTTACCCTAGGCGGCTCCTGGCTAGCAACCCAGCAAGACACTCAGGCAAGTTCCCCACCTGCAAAGTGTCTGGCTTCTCTGTGCTTCAAAGTGTCTGTGCTTCTCTCAACTGCATGCCCCTTGGGGGAAGGAGTTTTGTGCGCTGCATGTGCTGCAAAGACAGGTCAGGCAGTTCCTATTGGCCACTTTCTATCCAATGGGAGCTGCAAGGATTATATTGGGGGCAGGGACGGCGCACAGAGACACCTCCCCTAAAGGCATGCGCTGCAGCCAGCTGCTTTGAGCAGTGTACAGATTGTAGCAGACCGGGAGACTGCCCAAAGGTCCCACTGGGTCACAGGACATTGGTGGCCCAGAGGATCATAGGCAGGTCGTATCAGAAGATATGGCAGGCTGGATCCAACCCACAGATTATACTTTGCCAGATCCTGGTCTGTACACACTCCTTGGCTGTGTCCAGACTCAGGGGTTTTTTCGAAAAAAGTAGCCTTTTTTCGAAAAAACTTCCCCTGCGTCCAGACTCAAGCCACGTTCTTTCGAAATTAATTCGAAAGAACGCGGCTTTTCTTTCGATGGCGGTAAACCTCAATTTACGAGGAAGAACGCCTTCTTTCGAAAGTTCCTCTTTCGAAAGAAGGCGTTCTTCAATGTAAATAGGGCTTCTTCGAAAGAGAGCATCCAGACTCACTGGATGCTTTCTTTCGAAAAAGCAAGCCGCTTTTTCGAAATTTCTCCGTGCAGTCTAGACGCTCTCTTTCGAAAGAGGCTCTTTCGAAAGAGCCTCTTTCGAAAGAGGCTTGCAGTCTAGACATAGCCCTTGTGACTCAGTAAGGCTGCTTTGCCTCAAGTTAGTGCTGTGCTTCTGTGAAGTTTCAGGACTTTGTCATTTATGGGGTTTGTTTTAATTTTCATGTGCCCCTCTTCCCTCCGCCTCCCCCCCCCCCCAGCACTCCCCATGATTCTGTAGTAGGAACAAGAAGGACATGTGCCAGCCTGCTGTCTCCTGGGCTTCAATGCTCAGCCTCCTATGGACTGTATGGAGCCCTTGAAGCACAGGGAAGACAATGGGACATATTGTTACAATGCACCTCAGCAAAGCTCCAGTCCTGTTCCCATTGAAGGCAGCATATTCACATTAACAGTTTTCTCTGCTATATTTTTGTTAACCCACATTTGATGTTGAATGGTATTTCAGCTACCTAGTTAATGGGTAGATTTTCAAAAGCACATAAGTGAAGTGGGATCTTTAAATTCCATTGATGTTTAAGTCAATGGCTCTTAGGATCATAAGTCTTTTAGGTACATTTGAAAACGTTATGTAGTGACCTTAATTGAGACCTTAATTGCTAATTTCCTTGTTGAGTGACCTTCATGTTAAGTAAAGCAGTGTTGTCAAGTCTCATGATATTTGGTGCTTTTCTTAAAGCTCCAGCTTCTGGAGTGAAATGATTATGTAAGAGACTCAACTTTCCTTTCCTTGGAAAGAAAAAAGAAAGAGTTTCTAGCCTTCAAGATTGCAGAGAAAAGCTTGAAAGCCTATTCCTAGTGTATCTTAAAGGTCTGAAAACCAGACAGCAAAAAAAAAGGGGGGGGGGGAGCCACCATTATAATTATTTATTTACTTGTTTATTGCTCACATGATTTTTGCACACTTCGGGTTGGCAGTACTTTTGTTTGTGAATCATGCACTTACCTAGATATAACTATCCACTAACATTTCCCAACAATTTTTCTGACATCAAAATAAAATTAGTCTCTCTAATTCTCAAGGTCACCCATTAGTACCACCTCAAGGGCGTGTGTAACCCTGTAATCCCATTACATACTTGTATTAGTAGCTCAGCAGCTTCATTCTTAGTTCCTTGATGAATGCCAGCCATTATAGTTTAATTTCATAAGAGAGTCTATTATCTCCCATTTATTTATTTATTTTACTTACCTACTTGCTTATGTGTTTATTTTATAATGTTTTCCTGGACAGTTCCATCACCTTCACACCCTGAGAGAGTTTTCCTTGTCCCACCATCCTGCATGCTGAAAATCAATTTAAAAAAAATCCCATAGATTGTAAAATATCTGTGTCCTCTGATTTCTCTACTTTTTTTATGAAGTGTTGGTCTAGCTAACCCACTAAGGGCATGTCTACACTAGGAAATTATTTTGAAATAACTAAATTCAACTTAATTACTCCCAGTTTTATAAAATCTAAATAGCATGTCCCCATTATGGGGAAGCCTTGAAATTAGTCCGAGGCAGGCTCCATTCATGTGGACACGCTACCTCATCTTAGAGCCCCAAGAAGCACCGGGCAATAACTAGTGTGAATGACTCTGGGGAGTAGTTGTTTCGAAATAGCAGCACCGGAGCATGCACACTACCGCTATTTTGAAATAACTATTTTGCAATTAGCATTATTCCCCAAGAAAAGCTAATTCTAAATACGTGGCCTGTTATTTCAAAATAACAGGCTTGGTAATGTGGACACTCCACTTATAAATTGGACCTTATTTCAAAATAAAGCCCTAGTGTAGACCAGGGCTAAGTAACTTTATTTGTCTATTTAAACTGTCTGTCTCCGCTATCTGAGGTATTTCCTAGGCACTAGTCATCGCCTTGTGAGCACTTTCTTTCTGATGTATTTAAAGAACTTGTTATTACAGTACTTTCTTTATACCTTCAGCTATTTTTCTTAAAATTTCCTCTTCACTTCTTTAATCTCCATGTTACATCTTGCCTGGTGCAGTTTATGTTCCATTCTATTAGCATCACTTAGGCATGATTTCCATGTTTGGAAGGAAACTTTTTCAGCCTTCGTAAAGCCTTGTGCCTTGTTATTTAACCATCCTGGTGTTAGTCCACTTCTTTTGGTTGTTGTTGCTTTTTCCTGGAATATGTATACTGATCCTATTAAAGAATTTTTAAGGCCACCTCCCTGCTGTTTTTATAGATTTTAATTTCTTATCTTTCCTTTCAGCTCTTTCAAACTAATCAATTTTCTTAATAATCCTCCTCCTTGAAGTTGCTTGTCAGAGCCTACCTTCTGATATGATCTTTTTGTAAGGGTGTCAAACTTCATCATATTCTTGTCATTGTGATTTGATGACTTAACTACACATATTTCCTGACCCATCTCCTGTGTCCTACTCTGGTGTGAAGACTTTTAGTTAAGAATTGTTCCTTCCTAGTATGCTCCAGAATGAGCTGTCTCATTCAACAGTCATATGTCTCCCATCAAGAAAATGAAAACTAATCACTCCCCTTTCAGCACTGCTTCATGTTGAAAAGGACTGCTCATCATACACATCTTCCATGCCCCTCCTGGCCAGCCATTTGCACTCCCTTAAAATGTGCAGCACACGTTAGGAAAACATTGATATAAGGGATCGAGGCATTATCTCTCAAGACCATGTCCTCTTACCCAACTACTTTGAGTAACCACATTTAACAATTATTGGTAGGGTAGATTTTCTTGCTGTTTTGTTCTTTCATCACTGTGATGTTACTTTACTGTGATGTTTTGCTCTCTTATCACTATGATGTTGTGATCACTTTATGCTAAACATCCTTCGGTGTTCCATACTCACTTGCTCCACACTCCTCTTGCTTTCTCTCTTGTAAGCAATCTTAATACTTTGTACCATGATCCCATACAGTTATTCCAAATAGAGTAGTGCCTGATCAACACCTGAAGGAGAAGTAAAAGCCAGATGCTATTTAAAGAGATGTTCTTGGCTGAGGAGGGGTCATGCATGCTGGAAGTACTAAAACATAAAACTGAGCTCCTGGTTGTTACAGTCCATAAATGTTTACAAAGCATTTTTTCATTCACTGGTATAAGACACTACTGAAGAGTATAGTATTACTGTACATACGATATGCTTTGAACTTTTTGAAAATAAGAGACGTGTGACTGAAGAGGGCCACTCAAACTTTTGATTGGCCTGCTGCTTTTGTCAGGGATACTGTGTCCCTCCAACCTGCTCAGTTACTCCTGGGGGTATTCTGCATGTGCAGAATTCATGGCCCCCGCTGATTTCTTTGCTTCCCCAGAGAAAAATGTCTTGTGATGGGGAAGTAAAGAGAAGCCACAACAGTAGTCATGAGTCCCTCACCAGAAGTGCAGGTCAGGTTGAGTGCCCAGAGCAGCTGGTAGAAATGAAAAATCACTTCCCAGGAAAAGGGACAGGGCAGTCATGCATGTGAGAGCGAGAGACATTGTGTTCTTGTGGCATGTTCAGCATGGAGAGACAAGGCTTTGGGGGTAGTTCTGAGGAGGCAGATGTGGAGCAAGCTCTTTTCCCCTCAAGCAGAGCAGAATTTAGCAGCCCACCTGCTTAGTTAATTGTTCTGATTGTTCTTAATGAATTCCTACACGAGTATAAAACAGATATCAAAATATTAAGGCTCCTTTACATTGCAAGACCACTGTAAAGGAGCCCTGTTGTAAAGGACAGTATGACCTTATAAATGCTTAGGATTCTTTACTGATTAGAACTGCTCTAAATTTTTGGACTCAAAAAATTCCCTATCAAAATGTGGTCCATGAACTGTTCACTACTGACCTTTCTGGAGATGATCAGTACATGTTGAAACACTCTAGGCTGGCAACCTGGGAACCTGACTGGTTCCAAACCAGAGAAATTGCTGGACCATGGGGAGGTCAGTACTGCCTAGCACCTTTACCAGTGCTTCCATTGCTTACTGGGCTCTGAGAAAACATTTAGGGGTAAATTAGAGCCAAATAACAGCACAGAACACTGAGAGCCAGGACTGGTGGCTGCAAACAAATGTTACGGTCCACACCCATGATAAGTGGACTTCCAGTTAACTGAAATCATGCCAGACCACAGATGTTGGGAGACCAGAGAGTACCAGACTAGAGAGGATCAACCTATAGTCAATACAAATTGAGAGTTTGAACCCTCAGCTCTCACATGCTCTTTAATTGCCTGTGTTGTAACACTGAGAATATGGGTGAATATTTGTTGACTAATAACTAGAAATAAAGAGTCTAACTACATTATTGTTAGAGAGGATTTGGGGATTTCCTCCAATGCTCCCCAATCGCATTCTCCATCCATTGTACTGATTAAATAAAACTACCAAAACAATTGAAACCAGCATGACTATATCACATCATTTTAAGAAATAAAATAGGCAGAATTTTACAGAATTTTAAAATATTGTGGGCAGATTTTTAAAATTTTTGGTGAATAATTTTGAATTTTTTTACGCAGAATTCTCCCAAAGGTAATGCTGTGTGATGATTAAACACAGTTGTCTTAATGAAAACATTTTGCATTTGGGTTCCATAGCAATTCATGTATTCCTATTTATAATGGCACCAACAATATGTTCAGTGCTGTCTCAGTATTTATATTTGCTGTGAATGTTTTCTTTGTTTCATGGAATCATTTATAAGGACAAAATAACATGAGATCCAGTCTTATATTTCTACCACGCTGGTATTGAAATACAGTGACAAATCTAGATCTCTAGTTAATTCCTCACTATGTAAGGTACCTAGAGGTATTTTCAGAACAAATAAAAAACATGTAAAAACAAATACTCGAACCCTCACACATCCCTCTATTGTGCACTGTGCTTTGCTATGTTAAACACTGAAACAATCTCTGCATAGCTAGGATACACAGTATACGCTGTACCAGTATGTGACATGTGGGGATAATGTTTCTCAATGAAAGCCCCCAAGAGAGAAGTAGCGTAAGTTAAAAGTAGTCTCTCGATAGCTATTTTTGAGTTCTAACCAATGGCAATGCAAGTATGGCAATATTGTGCATCTATTACAAATCTTGAAAAGTTCTTTATACCTAGATAAGAGGGGTAACGTAACTTATTGATGTTATACAGACAGAGAAAAAGAGACAATTTATCTTTTTGGTGGGGAGGAGTGTCCTGGAGAAGGTAAAAACAAAAAGGGTGACTTCTCTGCACAGATTCGTGGATACCTTACACAACCACACTGTGTTTAATAGTGGTAGGGGACACAGAGCCATGTGTGCCCCTAAGATTGAGGTGCCAGGTAAGTGCCCCACCTCCCTCATGCATCCTCCCTCCCTCCCTCCCTCTCAGACCGTACCCCAGCACCCTCCATGATTTACAAAACTTCCTTAATCTACCCTGTTTCCCAGGATTGCCGGATGAAAGAGGTTCAAGTGTATCAGTGTAGTGCCACAGATCAGTCTAATAACATCAAATAACCCTAACAGTAGCCTAAGGCTGAATCTGCATTTATTATTTAAAGTTCCCATCACACCAAAACTGAACAAGATGATGCTGGAGATAAATCTTTGCTTGGTGTTTCACGGGTGTAGCAGAGGACAGAATTGTTTTAGCAGGCTGTAATGTCCAGAAACAAAATCATATCTTATGCTGAGTATGTGCCATTATCACTCTGGTCACATGGGCTAGATAGATCACAAGCAGCTGCTAAGCAGCCGTGCAGGGATTGAAGGATGCTTAGAGCTTCTTCCCTGTGTGGAGCTTTCACAATAGCTGTCTGTGCACTCCTGCTCTCTGGTGTTCCTTCTGGGGAGAGAAAGCTCCCTCGTACTAGGGATGTTAAAAGGTGTTTATTTGTGTAAACGTGTAACTGCTGAAATTTTCAGTGATTACACATTTACATGTGGGGGAGCGGGAGGCAGGAGCCAGTGCTCACAGGTATCCGGCTTTTCAGCCAGCGCCCTGCGAGCACTGGCTCCCGCCTGCCCCCTCATCCCCTTCATTGCTGCCTCTGTGGGAAACAGCAGCGCAGGTAGATGGGGACAAGCAGCTCCACGGGTAACTGTAAGGGTTAACCAATGAGTCCAGGCTCATCGGTTAACCGTGTACTCAAGTACAAGTTCACATCCTTACCGCCTAGCCCTGAAAACTCAACCAAAAAAAGCCACTGTCCATCACTGAAGATCTCTCTCTCCCTCTCCCTCCCCCCCATTATATTTCTAGGGTTCAAAAATTTAATGCAGCAGCCAGTCTTACTAGTTAAAAAATTACCCTTTAGTTAAGGGAGCAAGGAGACAAATCAAGAGGCTAAGCAATTCCCCATGAGAGCTCCACTGTAGGTGTGTCAGTGCCTTTGTGTCTAGAATTGGAAATCTTCAATAGCAGTGTCTATCAGACCACCTATGCACATCTTCCCTCTTTCGTTCTATACATTGGACGTATATGTAGTGCTGTAAGATCTCCCTGCCCTCAGTTCCTTCCCTGCTGCCTGCTATCCTATGGTAGCTTCTATCCAGACAGAAACCCCTATCCCACTTTGGACTCACGTTTTCATAGCTGTTTACCCACTCCACATTTTTCTGATCAGCTGCTCTGTCTGTAAATAGAACAAATTCCACACTCTCCTTTCCTATAAAGCCTCCCTTTCCTTAAGAGTCTGGTACAAACATTACCTATAGAGGATTCTTGGTTGAATAGAAACAGTCTAAGCAGGTAATAATCTTAAGGGAATCTGTATTTTCCTTTTACCCAAAGCCCACAGGCTTTCAGATTTACTGTATTTAACCACACTCAAACTGAGAAACTTCCTTCCATTCTTAGGAAATGATAATGATACAGGGACAAATCCAGAAATGCTTAAAGGCTAACAGTTACCATTTAGAGAAATGGTCATCAGTGCAGGAGCCCCTGTTATTTCTATCACTCTGCTATTAAGAACTTTTCATTGATGGTGTGGATCCCTACAGTCAAATGCAGAGAAATAATCAAGTGTCCACACCAGCGATGGGCAACCTTGGCTAGTGAAGGGGCTGCATGAGATGCCCTCCTTCATCTCAGAGGGCCGCAAGATTATCATAATCAGGACTGCCTCCCAGGACAGAGTAGTTTTGCTAATTGCGCTTGGGTACCTAGAATTTGTGGGGTGTGCCAGCTGAACCGTAGCAACGCTGTGATTGGATGCAGAGGGAGAGCACAACTCTCACAATGTTGTGTGCAATCAGCACAGCTCACTTCACATGCCCCTTTTCTATGTGCATGTCACTTCACTAATATTGAGGAAAAAACCTACGCGGACAGAAACCAGTGGAATCTGGCAACCCTGCACTTGTGCAGCAGTTACTAAAATGTCTCATCAGCCACACATTGATCCCTGATGGACCACGTGTGGCCTACTACTGGCCCACACTCATATTTCTTATGGGGCTTCAATTTCAGGGGCCCCTTGAAGGTTTGCCCAAAGTCACCTCATAGAAGAAATATATGTTGCCAGGGAAGCTCAGATTTCCCTGGAAGCAAACCCCTCCCTTGTACATTAAATAGGGTTACCAGGTAGCTTTAAAAAAATACCAAACACGCTTGATCTCAGATTGGGGGAGGCGTGGGGCTCCGGCTGGGAGGGGAGCAGGGCTGGCCGGGAGGGAGGGGGGGGGACTGGCTGGTGGGAAGCAGGACTGGGGGAGGGTCGGGGGCAGCGGGACCAGCCGGGGGAGATGGAGGGCGGGAGATATCAGGGGGGCTGTTTGGCATGAAGCAGGGCTGGCTGGGGGAGATGGGGTGGAGGGGTCTGGCTGGCGGGAAGCAGGGCTGGCTGGGGCGGGGGGTCGGGGGCAGCGGGGCTGGCCAGGGGAAATAGGGAGAAGGAGAGGGAAGAACCAGCCAGCAGGAAGCAAGGCTGCTCGGGGGGAGCTGACCCCGGCGCACGCAGATCCTGGGGCGCTGCCCATCCCGTGCATGGTCCTGGTGAAGCACGAGCAAGTCCGGCCCTGGGGATTCCCCCTTCTCCCCCCCCCCCCCCCCATCGCGTATCTACGTATTGCCTGTCTGGTAGACATGCTCCCACAGTGTGAGCATGTCTGCCAGCCAGGCAGTATGCAACTACATACTGATACTCCTAATAATAATAAAACTAACCTAATAGAAAATAGCAAACATTTTATATGTCCAGTATTTTCTCAGTTTGTTTCCCAGACAGAAAGATCAAATACCGGAGTGTCTGGTTCAAAACTGGGCACCTGGCAACCCTACCAGTAAACATCTCTCCATTTCAAACATAAAGGAAGAACCCTCAAAAACATAGGAACTCCATGGCATTGTTGACTCCATATCATTTGTTCAGAGGTAGTTACACTGTAATGAGTACAGCATATCCTATGAGTAATACAGATTGGCTCCATTAGGAAAATATTAGCACTAGAACAACCTGGATTTTCAGTCAAGTAGCCTTAAGCTCATAGCAGATGAAGGAAACCTTGGCCAAATTTGAATCTGGTGTAAGCAGGTTTAACACCTGTAGCTCTGGGAACAGGAGAGCACAACAGAGAAACAGTTTTCATTGAGATAAGGTCGTCCTGAGGGGGGAGCCCAGGGTACCTCCCCTGCTGCAGGCCCCATCCTGCTCCTGCTCCACCCCTTCCTCAAGCTCTACTCTGGCTCCACCTCCTCCCGGCTCCCCTACCCTCTCCACCTGCAATGCAACCCGGGGACCTGGCATGGTGACAGCAGGAGTTGTTTCCCCCACTCTCCATGGCAGTGGGAGCAGCATGGTGGGGCAGAGCAGGGCAGGCTGCTCCAGCTCCCGCCACCATCGCGAGTGTGGGATTGTGACACCTGCTGCTGCCACACCAGGTCCCTGACCCCAGATAATCCTCTGGGTCCCATCCTATGGATGATGAGGGCAACTGCCGCTGGACCCCCAAAAGGCAGGGCCTGGAGCAACTGCCCAACCATCCTATGGATGGAACGAGTCTGCTTTGAGACCTAAAAAAAGTTCAGTAATAAAGGCAGTAGCAGTAGTAATACAGGTTGGACCTCCCTCGTCCGGCACCTTCGGGACCTGACCAGTCCTAGATGAGGGATTTTGCTGGACCAGGGGAGGTCATTTCTAGGCCCACTGGCCTCCCAGCCAACTCCTCACCTCCTGCTGGGCCTGCTGCCCTGCCAACCCTGCTGGGTAGTCATTGCTGCCTGGCTCTGGGTCCCACAGGGCAGCCACGTGCACCATGCTGAGGATCTGGAACCCGCAGGGCATCCATACGTGCCACACAGGGGCTCTGCGTCCTGCAGGGCAGCTGCACACACCATGCTGGGGTTCCGGGACCTGCTGGGCAGCCAGATCCCTGCCCCACTGAGCTACCACAGCTCCCAGCCTCGCCAGGGAGCCACACACGTGTCTCCCAACCCCTCTGGGAAGGCCATGCTGACAGCAGGCTTGCTGGGGGCAGCCCACTGCCCTGACGGCCCCGCAGGGGTCCCTGCTGCTCACTCCCCATGGGGACTGTCTGGTCCCACAACGTCCATGCCGGATCATGGATGTTGCCAGAGCAGAGAATCCAGATTAAGAGTTTCAACCTGTAGCTTGATTTCTCCTTTGAGGAAGTGGTGCCATCATGTGGCTGTTTTATTTTGTTTGTTTTCAGGGGAGGGCACTTTTATAAACCACTGTTTGGGTTTTTTTTAAGTATATGTGGTAGGAGGTGCCTAGGGTGAAGTCAATGAAGCTATGCTTCTTTTTACCAGCTGAAGACCTGGCTCTGTAGTTTTTGATTGATCATCTGATTCCATGCTGTTTTCAGTCCGGCTTGCGGTTAGTCTTGGAGATAAACATCAGCAAACCCTGGCACAGGACGGAAAGAAGGAAAGTAAGAACGTGTGTGCGCGTGCGTGCATGCATGTGCACACACACTGATGCTGGAGGAGGTGGTGTGTGAGTTAAAATCAGAAAACAAATTATCAAAAATGGAAAGAACACCAACGACTGTAAGATAAATGCCTTCTGCTCTGTGCCTCCTTGTGGGCATGAAAGGCCTAACCACAGTAGTGCTAGTGCAGTTCCACTGTGCAAGGATGGAGGACGGAATCAGGAAACTTGTTCCAGTACACCTCAAGGTAGAGGCACTTTTCTGTGGCAGAAGGGAGGAAAGGTGAGCTGCATTGCATGAGTTTTTAAAACATTCCCCTGAATTGCAAGGAATTGTACAGGTGCAGGATGCTGCTTGCAAGCAGGACCTCTCATCTCTTCCACTTTGCCTGACTTCCGCTCTTAACTGGAACAAATCTTTTAACTTAAAAAGCATTGAGCATGTCATTGGCATTTAGAATCCTGTGCTCACCAAGGGTATGTCTACACTACAAAGTTAATTCGAACTAACGGACGTTAGTTCGAACTAACATTCATAGCCGCTACACTAGCGCTCCGCTAGTTCGAACTTAATTCAAACTAGCGGAGCGCTTAGTTCGAACTAGGAAAACCTCATTTTACGAGGATTAAGCCTAGTTCGAACTAGCTAGTTCGAATTAAGGGGTGTGTAGCTCCTTAATTCGAACTAGTGGGAGGCTAGCCCTCCCCAGCTTTCCCTGGTGGCCACTCTGGCCAACACCAGGGAAACTCTATGCCCCCCTCCCGGCCCCGGACCCCTTAAAGGGGCACAGGCTGGCTACAGTGCCCGTGCCAGGTGCAAGCCTGCCAGCACCCAGCCAGCAGACCCTGCACCTGGCACGGATCGAGCCACCCACCCGATGCCCCCCAGCCCTCCCCCTCTTCCCAGGACCAGGCTGGCGGCTCCCGGGAGCTTGCCCGGGTCCGCAAGAGGCGGGCGCCTGCCTAGGCTAGTGCAGACATCGTGGACCTCGTCCACGATCTCTGTACTAGGCACAGGAAAGTGGCCGGCTAGGGCAGGAGAGCTGCCAGCCTGGCCACCCAGGAGCAGGTGTGCAAGAGAATCAAGGGGGTCCACTGAGACCCCTGAGCCCTGAGCTTACAAGGGCCATCCTGGGTCAGACCAAAGGTCCATCTAGCCCAGTAGCCTGTCTGCCGACAGCGGCCAACCCTAGGGACCCTGGAGGGGATGGACCGAAGACAGTGACCAAGCTGTTTGTCTCGTGCCATCCCTCTCCAGCCTTCCACAAACCTTGGCCAGGGACACCACTCCTACCCCCTGGCTAATAGCACTCCATGGACCCAACTTCCATCACTTTATCTCACTTCCCTTTAAACTCTGTTCGAGTTCTAGCCTTCACAGACTCCTGCAGCAAGGAGTTCCACAGGTTGACTCTTTGCTTTGTGAAGAACAACTTTCTGTTACTAGTTTGAAGCCTGCTACCCATTCCTTTCCTTTGGTGTCCTCTAGTCCTTCTTTATGGGAATTAATGAAGAACTTTTCTGTATGCACCCTCTCCACACCACTCCTGCTTTTAGAGACCTCTATCCTGTCCCCCCTCCGTCTCCTCTTTTCTAAGCTGAAAAGTCCCAGTCTCTTTAGCCTCTCTTCATATGGGACCTGTTCCCAACCCCTGATCATTTTAGTTACCCTCCCCTCTCCCACCCTCTCTCTTCCCCTCTCCCACCTCCTTTTCCCAGTCTCCCCCAGTTTTGTTCAATAAAGACAGATTCCATTTTGGAAGACACGTTATCTTTATTTTGTACATCAGGAAGGGGGCTAGGAAAGGGTAAGTGGAAGGAGGTGAGGGAGGAATGGGGTACGAGCCCCCGATGGGGAGGACTGGGCTGGCTCTGCGGGCTTCTGGGGGTGGAAGCTCTCCTGCAGCCCCCCAATTGCCCCCTCTCCCCAGATGTCAGCCTGCGGCAAGTGCAGCCGGGCTGATGGCCGAGTGGTGTGATGTGCCCAGTGTGGGTAGTCCGGGCACTCCAAGCCAGGACTGCTTTGCAAGCGGGGCACCCCTGAGAACTGTCTGTCCGGGGTGGGGGTCGGGACCCTTTAAGCACAGCCCTCGGCTAGCCTGAGACAGCAGCTCCACGCTCTAAGTCCTCCTCTGATGCCCTGCTGGCACTGCTTCCGGCCATCCTTAAGCCCGGTTCAGGGTCCACTTAATGTGGACATGCTAGTTCAAATTAGCAAAACGCTAATTCGAACTAGTTTTTTAGTCTGGATCCGTTAGTTCGAATTAGCTTAGTTCGAATTAACGTTGTAGTGTAGACATACCCCAAGATACTGTGAAGGGAAGCTGCTGCTCCTAACCAGCGCATTGCAATTTTAAGTAGGCTGCAGAGTGTCCAGAGACATAGGTGGGGATCAAGGCTTTGAAAAAGCATAGACCGAAAACTCAGCGTGTTCAAGCTTAAAGAACAAAACTCTAACGGAAGCAGAGGAGCTAATACCTGCCCAATCTCTGGTGCCTTTCATCCAAGGACAGTTTGCAATGGTCATGTAAGGTTCACATCACTTCTGTGGGTTAGGACCAGTAGTCTTATCCCCATTTTACAGATGAGGAAGCTGTGGTACAAGATGGTGATAGACACCCACTGCCTCCATCTCACAAAGCTGAAGTAAAGAAGCAGAGAGCAAGCAGAACCACAGTGACGGCTCCTCTGGCCCATAGGGTAATATAGAGGCTGCCATCACTAGCTCTGGGGTCCATGCTTGTTGGATGTAGGACATTCATATCCTGGGCACCATGCAGTTTTATTCAAGGAAGATCTGTAGTTAGTCTTTGTTTAGATGCAAAATGGATTTGTCATAATTAGGCAGAAGAGCAGGCAATTGTGTAGGACGATTCACGCAGGAAAGGAGAAGAATCTGTGTTACAAATAATAAAAATAATTACAGATAAGATTTCAAGGCAAAGGTAGGAAATCAATGAGAATTGCAAATCCTTACTCATTCGCCAGACACCTGCAGAGCTTCGAAAATGTTTAGTCACATTGGGGAGGGGAAGGGTGTTTTCTTTCTTTTAGATGGATTTAGTTACTGGACTAAGAAATCCAAAGACATTAGGTAGATTTTACCGCACAGTGTTCTCTTACACAGAATACATTACTGAGAGTTGTTATGTTAGTAAAAATACAGTACTTGCTGTTAGATGTAGACTGCTACATATTTTGATTCTCGCAACAATCTGGTAGGGTTAAAGGCAACTTGTGTGGTGTCATCTGGTGTTTGTTTTAGACAGATAGTATACAAAGAGATACTGATTTTCAAGATGTTCAAGCAGATGATAAGGCGAAAACTCCAGTAAACCTTTAAAGCAACAGAAAGCAGGGGTGTCCCTGGTCAGCTCTCCTGCAGAGTTTGCAAATGTTCCTCCATCCTGCAGTTCTCTACAAGCATTTCCCCTTCAAGTCCCTTTTTGAGCAGGCCGTACATTCACAAGTACTAATCTGAGCAGGACAAGATAGATCTCTTTTCCACACATTGGCTACATCTACACTACGAGTTTTCTCGGCAGAAAATATGCTAATGAGGGACTCTAGCATGAGTCGCAATCTCATTTGCATATTTTCTGCTGATCCGTTTTTGCGCAAAAACAAGCAGGGTGGACGTTTTCTTTTTGCACAAAAAGAAAATATCCACACTGCTTGTTTTTGCGCAAAAAGAAAATGTCCACTCTGCTTGTTTTTGCCCAAAAACCCCAGTACAAGAATGGATCGGCAGAAAATATGCAAATGAGATAATGACTCATGCAAATGAGTCCCTCATTAGCATATTTTTGCCGCGAAAACTCGTAGTGTAGACGTAGCCATTTTGATGTAAAAGCAGATCAACAGCAAGTTCTCACAGTAGGCTTGGCTTCAGGAGGTAGGACCCTGCTACAGGCTTGGAATATAAAATCATTGTACAGCCGCTCCCCGAGTTGCAAATGGTCCAGTTACGACCATTCGCACTCATGACCAAAGCTCCCATGGAGTGGTCGTAAAGGTGATCCCCAAGTTACGAACTCGACCCGCACTTACAAACAGCGCAGTCGCGTGTAACTCAGTGGGGTCCGAGTTACAAACAGATCGAGTTATGGCCAAGTGTTTGGTCCGTAACTCATTCGTAATTTGGGGAGAGGCTGTACTGTGTTACTTCAGACTCGTTTTGGTGTAACCCCATTGATCTCAATGGAAAGTAAAACAATGGTGAATCCATCCCACAACCTGTGAAATGGAAAGGGAAAATAGTATGGTGGTTAGAGTGTGAGTTGAGGATTTAGAAACCTGATTCAGTTCCCCTTTCTGTGACCTGTTCTTTATCATGTGAGCTTATCAGATAGTCTCAGCCAGAATGAGGCAGTTGACTACAAAACCTTTTGGTGACATTTTATGAAAAGATGTTAGCATTCCATTCTAGGTTCTTCCAGCTCTGAAAATTCAAAATATTTAGGAAACTGGTTTCTCCTCAAATCACAGGACTGCCAGCATGTCCATGTGTTTTGATGTGAAAGCTGAGCTGCAGCTGAACTAAGTGTCAAATTTACACAGATCTTGAAGTTTTCACTCCCAAATAAAGTTCCTTTTCACTCAGAAGTGGGTTTGCTTTTTAATGAAAACCTGTAACATTTTTATTGGGGCAACAATGGATAATGTTTTAAATATTAAATGAAGAATTCCTTGGATCTGGAGGATTTTGTGGCTATTTCAGTTCGTATGAAAATGTGGTTCCCATCTCAGAAAGTTAATTTGGGGGAAATGAAAGGAAACATTGACTGAGACTACAGTGTCTTTTAGTCTAGATCGTGGGAGGGCAATCTACGGCCCATGGGCCTCCCTGCCAGGATGCTCAGACACAGAGCATCCAGCTGCTTCAGAGCAGTCCCATTCCTACTTTAAGCAGCTGTCTGCTCCCTGTGGCTCTCTGTACTGGGCACTAGGGGGAGAGGGAGGCTTTGTGCAGAAACTGGGCAATAGAGATTTTGCTGAGGGGCGGAGGCAGTGCACAAAGCCTCCCCCTCTCCCCAGCGCCCAGAGAGCAGCCACAAGGAGCAGCCATTTTGAGTGCAATTGGAGCTACTGGCAGGCAGGGTGTGTCTGTTGTCCGGGGCAGATACACCTTGCCCAGAAGTGCCAGCCTTGCCAAAAATTGACAGCATGCAAAAGAAAAGCTATGGATCACCAACTAAAACTAGTGATGATGGAGAAATCCCTTTGATCCACTTTTGATGCTGAGCCCAGGACATCTCTTTGCCAGAGCTCATCCACATCGGACATGGGATCCTCTTCAAAGACAGCTCCAAAGGTCCCAGTCCCTCCAAAAAGCCTAAAAAATTGGTTCAATTCCTCATCCCAGAGAGACTCACTTCATAAAAAGCGATCTTCAATTGCCAAATCTGCCCCAGCACCATTGGCACCTAGAGCTCCAGAATGTGAGGCACCAGCTGGTCCCGGGACCGCTCGCGGAGCAAAAGACCCAGCGTGCCAAATCATATCAAATCTAAGCCTGTTACCTCGGCACCAATGGAGCAGAAGAAAACCTCACCACCAAGTGGTGCAATGGCACCTCCTGCAGCACCAATACACTTCTAGCAAGCCTCCAGGCTGGGCAACACTGACAGTGCTCCCCAGGCATAGCATGCCAATTCCATCCCTACCATGCTGCAGTAGTTTGTCTGTCCAGCAGACCTTTGTCAGTCCTATTGCTGGTATGCCTCTCCTTGGCGTCAGTGGTACCAAAGGCTAAGTCTGACTAATACCTCTGCAAGCTCAGCCCTCCTCTTTCTAGTGAGGAGGAGGAGGAAGTGGCAGCAGGAATGTGCATCCCTCACTATTTGTTGCCCAAACCTGGACCTTCTCAGCAGCAGGCCATACGGTGGCTTCCCTGCCAAACTAGCCATATTATGTCACAGGAGCTTTTTATAGGGCCCAGAATATTGAGGCATCCAACCCACCTGGGTCCAGAACATCCAAGATCAACAAAATCACCCTCACCTTCTGTCCCAGCCTCCCCAGAAGCCCTCAAAGGAGGAAGGAGAAAGGATTGAGGCGCCGCCAGAGGGTGACATTCTCTCATCCACTTACATTTCTTCATCATCTCCTGATGGACACAATAATGCCTCCTCCTCCTCCTACATCAGGACATGACTTTAAATCTTTCCAAGAATTGTTTAAATGTGTGGCTGACTCCCTTGATATTTCCTTGGCAGAGCTGCCAGAGACACTCCATGCTTCTTCTGCTGCCAAGGTTGCATTGCCCATCAATGCTGCCATCATAAACCCAGCAAAAATTGTCTGGCAGACACCAGCTACAGCTCCACTTCCTTGTAAAAGATTGGATAAGAAGTACTATGTGCCAGCTAAGGGAGCTGAGTTTCTGTTCACCCGCCCTCCCCCAAATTCATTAGAGGTGATAGCTGTCAGTCAAAGGGGAAAGCAACATCTGGCTCAGACCACCCCTTCTGATAAAGATCGGAAACTTCTTGACCTCTTTGACAGGAAGGTCTGTTCATCGGCGACCCTTCAGTTTTGCTTAGCAAACTGCTCCGTGTTACTGGCCAAGTACAGACACAACATCTCTGCACAAACATAACCTTTCATTTAACAAAGAACAATACAAAGCCAATTTCACAAAGGGCTCCCTCACTGCCAGAATGGCCTTACAGGCATTTTTGGACTCTGCTGACACAGTGACCCACTGCCTTGCCACATCCATAGTCATGCGGAGGGCAGCATGGCTCCACCTTTCAAGTTCCCCCAGAGAACTTCAGGTGACTGTCAAGGACTTATTCTTTGAAGGATAGAAGCTCTTCACTGACAGCATAGATGCAGCCTAAGGGTATGTCTACACTACAAAATTAATTCGAACTAACAGATGTTAGTTCGAATTAACTTTGATAGGCGCTACACACGCGAACCGCTAGTTCGAACTTAATTCGAACTAGCGGATCGCTTAATTCGAACTAGGTAAACCTCATTCCACAAGGACTAACGCCTAGTTCGAATTAAGGGCTGTGTAGCCACTTAATTCGAACTAGTGGGAGGCTAGCCCTCCCCAGCTTTCCCTGGTGGCCACTCTGGGTACCACCAGGGAAACTCTTCTGCCCCCCCCTCCTGGCCCCGGAGCCCTTAAAGGGGCACGGGCTGGCTACGGTGCCCGTGCCAGGTGCAAGCCTGCCAGCACCCAGCCAGCAGACCCTGCACCTGGCACGGCTCGAGCCAGCCACCCGTTGCCACCCAGCCCTCCGCCTCTTCCCGGGCCCAGGCTGGCATCTCCCGGGAGCCTGCCCGGGTCCGCAAGAGGCGGGCGCCCGCCTGGTCTAGTGCGGACATCATGGACCTCATCCACGACCTCCGCACTAGACACAGGAAAGTGGCCGTCTAGGGCAGGATAGCTGCTAGCTGGGCCACCCAGGAGCAAGTTTGCATGAAAATCAAGGTGGTCCACTGAGACCCCCGACACTGAGCCCTGAGCTTAAAACGGCTGTACTGGGTCAGACCAAAGGTCCATCTAGCCCAGTAGCCTGTCTGCCGACAGCGGCCAACACTAGGTACCCTGGAGGGGATGGACTGAAGACAATGACCAAGCCATTTGTCTCGTGCCATCCCTCTCCAGCCTTCCACAAACAGAGGCCAGGGACACCATTTCTACCCCGTGGCTAATACCACTCCATGGACCCAACCTCCATGAATTTATCTCACTTGTCTTTAAACTCTGTTCTAGTTCTAGCCTTCACAGCCTCCTGCAGCAAGGAGTTCCACAGGTTGACTATTTGCTTTGTGAAGAAGAACTTTCTGTTGTTAGTTTGAAGCCTGCTACCTACTCATTTCATTTGGTGTCCTCTAGTCCTTCTATTATGGGAACTAATGAAGAACTTTTCTTTATGCACCCTCTCCACACCACTCATGCTTTTAGAGACCTCAATCATATCCCCCCTCCATCTCCTCTTTTCTAAGCTGAAAAGTCCCAGTCTCTTTAGCCTCTCTTCATATGGGACCTGTTCCAAACCCCCTGATCATTTTAGTTGCCCTCCCCTCTCTTCCCCTCTCCCACCTCCTTTTCCCAGTCTCCCCCAGTTTTGTTCAATAAAGACAGATTCCATTTAAACTCACCATCTTTATTTTGTACATCAAGAAAGGGGGCTAGGGAGGGGTAAGTGGAAGGAGGTGAGGGAGGAATGGGGCATGAGCCCCCCGATGGGGAGGACTGGGGTGGCTCTGCAGGCTCCTCGGGGTGGAAGCTCTCCTGCAGCCCCCCGAGTGCCCCCCCGAGATGGCAGCCTGCGGCAAGTGCAGCCAGGCTGATGGCCGAGTGCTGTGATGTGCCAAGTGTGGGCACTCAGGGCACTCCAAGCCAGGACTGCTTTGCAAGTGGGGCACCCCTGAGAACTGTCTGTCCGGGGTGGGGGTCGGGTCCCTTTAAGCACAGCCCTCGGCTAGTCTGAGACAGCAGCTCCACGCTCTGAGTCCTAATCTGATGCCCTGCCAGCACTGCTTCCGGCCAGTCTTAACCTCGGTTCAGGGTCCACTCAATGTGGACATGCTAGTTCGAATTAGCAAAACGCTAATTTGAACTAGTTTTTAGGTCTACATGCACTAGTTTGAATTAGCTTAGTTTGAATTAACTAATTTGAATTAAGTTAGTTCGAATTAGTGCTGTAGTGTAGACATACCCTTACACACCTTCAAATGGTCCCCTGCCACGCTGAAAACTCTGGGAATATATGTACCTGGTAACAGAAACAAACAGGGCAGATTTTACACCTAGCACTTCCATGCCGCCTCGTATGCCCAGTGTCAAAGACATTATAACCAGTGCCGTTAGTGTCTCAACCACCCAATTCCAGACAAGAATTTTGAAGTGTTCGTCAAGGGCATGAAAGCCCCATATACCCCATTGCTGAAGTCACTCCTAAATTCCAGCTCATTTTGTTACTGCCTCACACCTTACTACCCAGTCTGGGCAACCATTACATTAGACAAGTGGGTTCTGAAAATCATATGCAAGGGCTATTCCATCCCTTTTACCTCTATCCCATCTACCTACCACCCTTTCCTATCCCTTGACAGGGACCCATCTCACGAACACCTGTTATATCAGGAAATAAACCACCTCCTGCAACTAGGTGTTGTAGAACCCGTACCTGCTGAGCCTTGGGGGAGTGGGTTTTATTCATACTGTTTCCTCGCCCAGAAGAAAACATGTGAATGGAGACCCATCATGGACTTGTGCAAACTAAACAAGTTTGTCAGAACACAGTCCTTCAAAGTGGTAACACTATCTTCATAATTCCGGATTAGAAAAAAGAGATTGGCTCTTGGCTCTTGATCTCCAAAACACATACCTCCATGTCACTATTCATCACGAGAGCAGAAGGTTCCTCCACTTTACACTCAGGAGCTTCCACAACCAGTACAGATTGCTCCCCTTTGGATTATCCAGGGCCCCAACATTCTCGCTGTGGTCATAGCGCCCCTTTGCAGACAGGGTGTGATTATATTTCCCTACCTAAATGACAGTCTGCTGAAAGCTTCAACATACCAAGATGCCCTTTGCCTCACTACAATCCTGGTTTCAAAAGTAGCTTCAGGCTCCACGCAGTGCTGCTGCTTTGAAGTACCCTCTCGTCCCTCTCCCCTCCTTTGCTGCCTCTTTCTGATAGAGACAGCAAGTGCGGGGGGAAATGACTAGTCGACTAGCCTGTCGACTGTCCAATAAGCATTTGCTTATGGGATAGTAAACTAGTCATTCACATCCCTATTACAAACCTGGTTCCGTGCTGTCTAACACTTGTCAAAGAAACTCCATCCACAGATGACTGACAATGCCTCGCAGGGTAAGACTCACTCATGTGTTGGACAAATCAAATAAACATTTGCACATGTGTCCCATTCCACCAACATACCCCATTGGCAACAATCACTATGGATGCCTCTCTCATGGGATGGGGCGCACACCCATCCAAGAGTACCATCCAGGGCTGATGATCACTAGAAGAATCCATGCTCCACATAAATTGAAGCTTTGGGCGGTCCGAAATCAGGCTTCCATGTTCTGCCCCAATACACAACAAAAATGTAGAGATCTGCACGGACAACTTGGTTGCTATGTTTTACGTAAATCACCAAGTCAGTGCCCAATCTTATGCACTCTGTACAGAAGCAGTTCACCTCTGGGAATTGGGCCTCTCCCACAACATAGATCTCATGGCAGCCTGTGTTCCAGGAGATACAGAAACTACGCAGAAACTTCTTGCAAGTGCACAAATGGGATTGGACCCAGGAATCCTGACAATTATATTCCAACAATGGAACTTTCCCTCAGTAAACCTTTGTGCAATGTCCCACAGTGCCTAAGGCCCACAATATGCTCCTGGACAGGATGTGGACAAAATTCCCTGTGGGATGCCTTCCTCAAAAAATGAGAAGCTCTCTGATGTATGCCTTCCCCTGATTTCACTGCTGAGTTGTGTTCTTCACAGGATCAAGAAGGACCACTCCAAAATAATTGCACCAACAAGGCCCAGAAAAACCTGGTTTCCATACCTGAATTAGATGGCCACAACCCCCACATGGGTCCTTCCCTTTGTGCCTCACCAGCTCACAGAGGACGCGGGACTCCTTCACCACCCCAACATTCAGATTCTCCAGCTCAAAGCCAGGCTAATCCAGGACTGACTAATCTAGGGGCATGCTGTTCCAGGGAAGAGCAGGATATCTTGTTGAATCATTGACAACACACTATGTGAAAAATGTAGGTGCACAAGTGGAAACACTTTTCTGTACAACTGACTCAGCTCAGCAGTGCTGCAGTAGCAGAAGAAAGTTCCATGGGACACAGATTGGAGGGATAGGGCTTTATGCCACTTTTGCATCCTCCAGGTTCTGGGTTTATATCAGCCCCATATTCCTACTGAAGAGGGGGAAATTTTCCCCAACCCCTTGTAGCTTTTGCATGGAGAATTGACTCCCAGATTTTTATTTAGAGCGACTCAAATTGAAGGGTATTTGGAGCCAAAGAGGGCTTTTGTTGCATCCATTTTAAAACAAAATACTCCTATACAAAATTTGAATCAAGTGCCAACATCGCATTTCAGATACTGCCACAGGGTGAGGGAGTTGGGTGGCAGGGTTTGGGGTTTGGCCCATCTGTCTCCCAGGAGTATAAGATGATTAGTGATGAATGACTAGGTCTAGTTAATACTGTACAGATATCAGTTTCACAGATTTCCAAATGATTTTCCATTGTATCTGGAGATAATCTAGGCAAAGACTGAGTCCAGCAAAGAAAACCCTTCCAGGCTCATCTTTCTTTTTGCCCTTCAGGTGAGATAGTGAAGCAGGCCCCTTCTCCGCTTCCTAGTCAGCCAAATTAAAAATCTCCACATATGTTTCAAAAAAGAATAAGGGATAATGTTGGGATCCTGCCCACCATTCTCTTTCTGTGTCAAAGAGGTTTAAAATACGAGGCTGTCTATAGAGATACGGTTAAGCTCTAATGGCTTCTGTGGTTGCCTAGTCACTGCACCTCTAGCAGTGCCATAGTCATTACATTGTAATGAGCTTTGAGATATCATGATGAAGAACACTGTAGAAAATCAAATTCTGTGATACTTTTCAGCTGTCAGCATTGAAGAATCAAGCATTTACTTTGCAATGGAGGACACCTAGTGGCACACACAAGAAACTTAACTGCAGTAAATAAGTTTTAAAGTACCTAACACTGATGGGTGGCTGTAATGGTCTTCAGCACCAAAACATCCCCCACTAACTGAATCGTTACTGAAGGTTTGCAAGGATCAATTTCTTCATTTGTTGAACATATGGTCATCTTTATTGACCAGAGCTGTCAACATTTGCACAGCTCTTCCTGCAGTATTTTTGCGCACAGAAATTCACATTTTAAATTATACCATAATTCAACTCTTCATCACAACCATTTACATTTTCCATAACATATTTCAGGAAACTGTTACATGCTCTTTGCTTCTGCCCTCCCTTTTCCCTAGAAGACTGTGCATTAATTCCCTTTCTCATTTTTATTCTAATGTTGAAACCTACTTCCTTTAGGACACATGGGTTAGAAGGAAGAGCTGGATTTAGAAAAGAAACAAACTAATTGCACAATTATCATGTATTACTCAACAAAAGTCTTTCCCCTTTCCCATCCATGTTGTGCTCCTTCAGGATGAATTCCATGCATATTTCTGTGAATAATCTGATAATTTAATCAATATAATCAATAGATTTTCTTATGGGGAAACTAAGCATTTTTCAGACATGCATAGTGATATAGTTCACCTTTATACCATGACAGCTTCCCAATCCCAGGACAGCTGCAAATGTATATAATCTGTTTCCTTCCTTCTTCCCTCCCTCCCTCCCTCTCTCTCTTTCTCTCTCTCTCTCTCTCTCTCTCTCTCTCTCTATTTATCTCTATCTATCTGTCTATCTAATGGCTTTTGCATTATCACACTCTTTCTTTCTTACCCAATTTTTGAATACCCTTCCAATCAGAACTTACTTTAACAAAACCTTCTTACAGTTGCTTCTCTGAATGAGTCCCTCAGGAGCTATATGTTGCTGTTCACTGGGTGAAAAGAAAGGGAACATGAGACAAAGGCTGCTTGAAATTTCATAGAAAGGTTTCCCGCTGTCTTAACTCTAAAAAGAGTGATGAGACTGGGACTAGTCTAAGACTGCAGTCTTTTCCCCTGTGCCAGGCATAAGAGAGAGAGAGCGAGCGAGCAAGAGAAAACTGACACTCTTTCTTGTGTACCAGGTTGTGTTCATGCACTCTGTATTCCTTGTAACTAGATAATGTCTGTTTTAGATTCGGGCCCCTACAGCAAAGCTCACATTTTTACTTTGGACTTTTTGGTTTGACACTTTGTATAGGTAAGGAACAGATACAAAGGATAGATCTGAAGTCAGTCTTCCTTCTAGTGTGGGAGCTGCTGCTGAAACTACGGATGTTAAATGGCATTTAATCAGCTAATCGACTAGTTGATGGAATTTCCATCGACTACTCGATTAGCTGATAAGGGTGGGAAACTGCAGAGCCTCAGCAGGGTTAGCTTCTGGCACTGCGGCTCCACCTTTTAAATGTATTAAGAGCCGCCAGTCTCTTAACTGATTCCACTAGCAATTTTCCAAACATTGCTGCCATGTGAGCATCACCAGGAGACCAATTTCAAATGGAAAGTAGCATACTCCCTGATATTGGCATGTTTCCTTCTGCTAGCATCAGGCTCATTTGGACACCTTGTTCCTTTCAGGATTTCCAGTTCCTGACCTTTTTGGTCCTCTTTTATCATAGCTGTTTCAGAGAATTCAAATACACACCTGTGTCTAACATGGTTGCTCTTTGAAGCACCAGAAGAAAAGGTGCTTGAGATAATAGGAGTGGGTAAATGAGGAGGAAGAGGCATGAGAGAAAGGGTGCCCCATTGTTCAGCAAATTGCAGTTGGTCATATTTTATTGCCTGTCTCTAAGATGGGAATAACATCAGCGACTCTTTATGTTGGATTTAGAAGAACATTATCAGGTTAAAAATCATAGATTCAAAAATTTAAACATTCTTACATTAGTTATTAGTATCACCTCAGATGCTGTTTATTAGCTGTAGATTGTTCGTAATAAAAATAAACGAGTCTGTTTTACTGATTTTTATAGAATGTTTCAGTTTCTCATTCACTAGCACATGATGGCATTGAGTGTGGCTTGCACAGGGGATGGGAACATTTCTGATAGAACATTCACAAACATGCTTACGTAGTATGCGCACTGATCTTGAATCTTAGTACTCTCATAGGCAACAACTACACTGCAGCGCTGTCGGGATACTTCCAGTATCCCGAAATAGCTATTCCGCATCTTTGAAACAAGCCCGCTATTTCGAAATATAATCAGCTTGCCATTCCAACATCCCTGTAAGCCTCGTTCCATGAGGATTAAGGGTCATTTCAGAATAGTAGTGTATTTCAAAATTACGAAATAAGCTATTTCGAAATTACCTCGAAATAATTGACAATTGCGTCGCTCAAATTGCATAGCTTATTTCAAGCTAAGGGTGCAGTGTAGATGCAACCATACTGTGTGAGAGATAATTAATAAGGCTATTATTTATTTAGCCTTCAGAGGGTGCTACATTTTCATAGTCACATAGAAAAACAAAACTCTGCTTCCAAATTCTTGAAATCTAAACCACTGACTCTGAAACTTTGCAGACTACTGTACCTTTCAGGTGTCTGATTTGTCTTGCATGCCCCCACGCTTCACATCACTTAAAAACAACGTACTTATGAAATGCAAAGGGGCCCCGTATGCTATTACTGAAAAATTGCTCACTTTCTCATTTTTACCATATAATTTAAAAATAAATCAACTGGAATATAAATATTGTACTTGCATTCCAGTGTATAGTATCTTGAGCAGTATAAACTAGTCTTCGTATGAAATTTTAGTTTGTACTGACTTCCCCACTGCTTTTTATGTAGCCTGTTGTAGAACTAGGCAAATATCAAAATGAATTGATGTACCCTCTGGAAGACCTTTGCGTACCCCCAGGGCTATATATAACCCTGGTTGAGATCCACTGATATAAACAAACAAAAGAGGGAGAAAGGGAGGAAATATTAAAGCAAAAATTCTTGGGAGAGAGAAAAGTGGATTGAGAGATTAAATAGGTATTTTTAGCCAGCTGTAAAAGCAGTGGGAGGTAAAAAAAAAAGGATCAGCTAGATCTGTACCTGAACATTCAGATGCTTTTCTAGGTCTTGTGCAAACTGTGCAGACTCCTTGATTAAGCCAAGTTGGTGAAGTTCTCCTGAGAACACTTCAAGTCAGGCAATAAATACCCTCAAGGACAGCATTTGTCTTAGTATTGCAGCAGTTCTTGTCCCAGCCAATATAGTGTGAGAAACCCCAAGGTTCAGTGAAAATTAAACTCCTTTGATTCTTGACTGATTTGTATACTGTTGGAATTTTGGGAAGGTTTCAAATCCAAACCACAGTCCAGAGTTGAATTTTGCAGATGCCACCTTTTATTAAGAGCAGAATGACAATACCTCGGCTTCAATTATGCTCTAACTTTGGTCATTTCAAAATCCAGATCTAGATAGAGGGCCAGTTTTTTTAAAACTATAGCCTCATAATTTTACCAATGTTGTGTAAAGGTCATTAGTATAAGTGAGAATCTAACCCTTAGTGCCTTGTCTAGTTTTGCCTCCAGACTCAAGGTGTGGGTCGCTGCTCATCCAGATCATAGAGACCCTGCTAAATCTTTTTTCTGGCGCGTTTATTGTCTCCACACATGGAGGTGCTGCCGTGCACAGAGTGCCCCTTTATGGTACTGCTAAGGTGTCCCCTGTGGCATATAGCCAGTGGACATATGTTTTAGCCAGCATCTCAGCTGTGGACATGCAGAAGTCAAGCTCCGATCTGACCTTGTGTTTTGTCTCATCCTTTGCTACAGGTAACATCAGTTGCAAGGGGATGACAGAGCGCATTCACAGCATCAACCTTCACAATTTCAGCAATTCTGTGCTCGAGACCCTCAACGAGCAGCGCAACCGTGGCCACTTCTGTGACGTGACGGTCCGCATCCACGGGAGCATGCTACGTGCCCACCGCTGCGTGCTGGCGGCTGGCAGCCCCTTCTTCCAGGACAAGCTGCTGCTGGGGTACAGCGACATCGAGATCCCCTCAGTGGTATCAGTCCAGTCTGTGCAAAAGCTCATTGACTTCATGTACAGTGGGGTGCTGCGGGTCTCACAGTCAGAGGCTCTGCAGATCCTCACAGCTGCCAGCATCCTGCAGATCAAGACTGTGATTGATGAATGCACAAGGATCGTCTCGCAGAATGTGGGGGAGGTCTACCCAGTGATTCAGGACTCTGGGCAGGAGACGCCCAGGGGGACCCCCGAATCGGGCACCTCAGGGCAGAGCAGCGACACGGAGTCTGGCTACCTGCAGAGCCACTCTCAGCACAGCGTGGACAGGATTTACTCAGCTCTCTATGCCTGTTCCATGCAGAATGGCAGTGGGGAGCGCTCCTTCTACAGTGGGGCAGTGGTCAGTCACCACGAAACGGCCCTGGGGCTCCCCAGAGACCATCACATGGAAGACCCCAGTTGGATTACACGGATCCACGAGCGCTCACAGCAGATGGAGCGGTACCTCTCCACGACTCCAGAGACCACACACTGCCGCAAGCAGCCACGCCCCGTCCGGATCCAGACCCTAGTGGGCAACATCCACATCAAGCAGGAGATGGAGGATGACTATGACTACTATGGCCAGCAGAGGGTGCAGATCCTGGAGCGTAATGAGTCTGAGGAATGCAATGAGGACACTGACCAAGCGGAAGGCACTGAGAGTGAGCCCAAGGGGGAAAGTTTTGACTCTGGAGTCAGTTCCTCCATTGGGACCGAGCCTGACTTGGTGGAGCAGCAATTCATGGCTAACCTGGGTCGAGAGGGTCAGCAGGAACCTTCCCAAGCAGAGCAAAATGAAGTCCCCCCTGAAGGCGTGCACCCCCAGCCGCAGCACCTAGATGCCAACACTTCCTCGCCGGAGAGGAGCAATGACATTGAAATGGACAGCAAAGTGATCACTGTCAATAACAGCAACGAAAAGGGGGCCTTGCAGCCTTCTGTCAACACAACAGTCGCCCAACCATTGCCAAGCACCCAGCTCTACTTACGCCAGACAGAAACCCTCACCAGCAATCTGAGGATGCCACTGACCCTGACCAGCAACACACAGGTCATTGGCACAGCTGGCAACACTTACCTGCCTGCCCTCTTTACCACACAATCTGCTGGCAGCGGACCTAAACCTTTCCTTTTCAGCCTGCCCCAGCCCTTAGCTGGCCAACAGACACAGTTTGTGACAGTGTCCCAGCCTGGCCTGTCAACCTTTACTGCCCAGCTGCCAGCCCCACAGCCCTTGGCCCCATCTGCGGGCCACAGCACAGCAGGTGGGCAGGGTGAAAAAAAGCCTTACGAGTGCACTCTCTGCAACAAGACTTTCACCGCCAAACAGAACTACGTCAAGCACATGTTTGTACACACAGGTGAGTGCATGGCCATGAGGCTCATAGGGCAAGCCCAGAGATGGGCCTTTACCAATGTGCAGTTGCTTTTGACAGGTGTTCCGTTTCCCAACTTGTTAGTCCCTGACAGCCTTCAGATCTTCACAGGTTTCCAGTTATCGCTGGCCACTCTTACTGTTCAAGAATCATTACACCAATTAAATGTGATGGCCGTGCTGAGATTATAACTTGTGTTCACTACAACGTGGGAGGGGAAAACACTTGGGTGCCTGATTCATCGGCCTTTTCTCACATAGGACTCCTGTTGAAGTCAGTGGATGAGTAAGGATCACAGGCAGGCTTCTGGTTACATTTCCAAATGGTCCCTTTAGTAGTCTAACAGTGTCAAGGGAAGGAAACTCTTTCAGTACAATGAAACGTATCATAACTGCCTGTCCAAGGATTTAATTAACATGTGTTGCTTAGTACATATTAATATTTGATTAAAGGTCAAATAAAATGTGATTGGAAACAATATGAGAAATCTTTAACAGACCCATGGAAGACAGAATTTGTCTGTTGGAGGAAGGGTCATTAGTATTGTGTCATTCACTGATATGCTTGAAATACCTGGTGGTGGCATAAGGTTCTATTGGTTGCATTACTTATGAATGATGAAGCCATCTCTGAGTTTATGCAGGTCAGTCTAACTACCAAAACAACCTTGCAAAAATGACCTAACACAGCTTTCTTATGCATTTAAAATGCATCTACTTTAAAGGCTGGTGTATTGGAACCTTCTAGGGTTAGAAGCAAAAGATTTGTGCCCTATTGGGAAACTGGGACTTTATACTTCTCGTTGGTTAAAGCTCCTTTTTCTAGCCCTGTAGAGGCTTGAGACTTCAAAGCAATGACATTTCTTGTATGGAAAATCTTGTCCTTGATTCAGGACCAAATCCTGGCTGACAGACAGTTACGATTCTGAGAGGAATTTCACATTTGGAAAGAGAAAGAAGAATATCTAGCAATTATCAACAAAACAGGTGCTATGTAAACACTGAATTATTAGAATTATTTATGGATGGGATGGAAAATGGGCAGAGTGTAGGAGAGGCAGTCACAGGAGAGAGAGACGTGTCTCATGCCTCTTCAATCTCTCACATCACTTCCACACACCTGGCATATGTGTGTGTATGTGTATTTTTATTTATATTTATATATAATTAGCACTTAGATGCTGTTGTGAAGTATGCTCTAAAACGTCTAAGATATACATTATATCATTTTATAAACCACGTATAAAAGTCCCATAGCACTGATATATGTACTTGCTATATAAACAGTAAATGTTACAGGAAACATAAAGATTTCTGCCTTATTAAACCTTATAGGACAGGGCTACTCAACACATGGCCCACGGGCCACATGCGGCCCACTGTGCAGTTTGGGTTTATGTGCAGCATAACGTGCGGCCTGTGGGTGGGATCCTTTGAACATGGCCTCCACTGAGAACATGCTCCACAACAGCGAGGAGTCTTCCAGGTGGGGTGAACATTGAAAGATGCAAGCGGGCAGGCTGGCTGGGTACAGAGTGTCAGCGTTTCTAGCCCCCAGGAAGGAGGTGTCGGGAGCGCCAAAGCATTGTGGGAAGTACTTTGTATTCATGCCCATCAGTGTGAAAGAAGCATATTTATTTGCATGTATGTGCAACCACACTTAAATTGCGGCCCTCAGCATGTACTGTATCATTGTGGCCCCCAGGGCTTCCAAAGTTGAGTAGCCCTGTTATCGGATATAGTTATGCAGGTTGTTTTAGGTAAATCACATGAGCATCATTGAGGGAAATCTTTCATGTAAATGCATAGAAAGCAGTCTTAAAAATCATCAAGCTGAATTGAAGTTTCTTCCTTCAGCCATTCATACACACTATAGAATCACTTAAGAGTTACTCAGGGTTGGGCTGGGCTGCAGGGAGCTGCTATGTACAAAAGTATTGCAGCATTCAAGGCTGACACAGAAAAACTGGCATATAGCAGCCTCTTGCCAGTCTCTCCTGTCCATGCAGCACTTGTGGCTCGGGATATCTTACCGTTCCCAGCTGATACAGTCGTTCATTGGCTGATACAGTCGTTCATCGTTCATTAGACTAGTAGTTGAGAAATAGCCAGAATCCACCATAGAAATGCACCCAAGTGAACCAGTTCAACATGAGGTTCACCTTGCTTGTCCCAAGTGGAGCATTTCCATATACAGGCAGTCCCCGAGTTACACGTATCCGACTTATGTCGGATCCGCAGTTACGAACGGGGATTTTCTCGCCCCGGAGGACTGGAGCGGCGGGATGCCTGGTCCCGCCGCCCGCTTCCTCTGGGGCGAGAAAAGCTGCTCCCCGTCTCCCTGGTCTGCTGGGGGAGCCAGCAGACTAGGGAGACGCGGAGCAAAGCTGCGGAGGACCCGGGCCGGACCCGCCGCGCTGATCTGGAAGCGCCGCGGGTCTGGCCCGCGTCCTCCACCGCTTTGCTCAGCATCTCCCTGGTCTGCAGACCAGGGAGACGCTGAGCAAAGCAGCGGAGGACCCGGGGCCGGACCCGCGGCGCTTTCAGCTGATCCAGCGCCCCACCTGCTCTACCACAGGCCCCGGGCTTTGCTCCACGTCTCCCTGGTCTGCTGGGGGGGGCACTAGCTGTGTCCCCCCCCAGCAGACCAGGGAGACGCGGAGCAAAGTGGCGGAGGACTCGGGCCAGACCCGTGGCGTTTCCAGCTGATCTGGAAGCGCCGCGGGTCCGGCCCCGAGTCCTCCGCCACTTTGCTCAGCGTCTCCCTGGTCTGCTAGGGGGGGACGCAGACCAGGGAGACGTGGAGCAAAGCCCGGGGCCTGTGGTAGAGCAGGTGGGGTGCTGCCGGTTGGTCCCGCAGCACCGCTCCTTGGTGCTACTGGACCAACCCGGCAGCACCCCAGCTGCTCTGCCCCAGGAGTCCTGATTCAGCCGCTGCTGATCAGTTTTAGCAGCAGCTGAATCAGGACGCCTGGGGCAGAGCAGCTGGGGTGCTTCTGGGTTGGTCCAGTAGCGCCGAGGAGCGGCCGCGCTACTGGACCAACCCAGCAGCACCCGAGCTGCTCTGCCCCAGGCGTCCCCAAGTCAGCTGCTGCTGAAACTGACCAGCGGCTGACTACAGGAAGCCCGAGGCAGAGTTGCTCTGCCCCGGGCTTCCTGGAATCAGCTGCTGATCAGTTTCAGCAGCAGCTGACTTGGGGATGCCTGAGGTTCTTAAATTGAATCTATATGTAAGTCGGAACTGGTGTCCAGATTCAGCCGCTGTTGAAAATGATCAGTTTCAGCAGCGGCTGAATCTGGATGCCAGTTCCGACTTACATACAGATTCAACTTAAGAACAAACCTACAGTCCCTATCTTGTACGTAACCCGGGGACTGCCTGTACATCTCACTTCCTCTCCCTTTAGGCCAAATATAAAGCAAATGAATGGTGAAACTCTGAGGAGTAAAAGCTGCCACTCCTAATGACTAAAGCACAACATGATTGCTGAGCATCAGCAATCCTGAATCCCAAAAATGCCATGTGTGGCCATGGCTGAGCTCCATCTTTCCAGCCATGGATATGTAGCTAAAGGGTCTGCATTGGTGGTATGGCCTCACTCAGGCAATTCAGAAAATCAAGTCACAGAGTTTCAGCAGCTCAGAATATTTACTGCAGTTGCAAGAGGAGCTTCAAGCATGCAGAAGGATGGCACGCACAGACTAGTTAAGGAAGCATTCAGGGTCCTGCCTAAATATTTGACCTGGACCTGCCACTGATTATCTAGATGTTCTCAGTTCTGAGTCAGGATTCTGGGTGGATTGGAGCAGTATTTCTTAACCTTTTTTATAAAGTACCCCTTTTTCAAACAAAAAAAAAAAAGTACCCCCAGTACCTACAGTTTTCAGACACACAATTTTTTTTTCTACCATTGCAACACATTTCTTTAAACAACTTAATTGTAGCCGGGCAAGCGATAAAATTTTTGGATGTAAAAAGTACAAAAATAATAAAGCACTGTAAAATGTAAAACAAAAATTCAGTTTTCTCCAAATTTCAGTTGTGTTGAAGTACCCCCCAGACTTCTCTCAAGTACCCATAAGGGTACTCATAACACTAGCTGAGAAACACTGCATTGGAGAATTTAGAGTTCATATATTTTCGTTGACAAGTGCTTCCGTAGGCAAAGAGGCAAAGGGGAACTCTTAACGAGTGACTTACATTTCCATTTGGGAGCTCATTGGCTCCCAGATTGCTCTTGAAAACCAGAGCTTGGGTGAGCAGATACCAGACACACACAAGGAGTCTTTAGCGTATTCCCTTACCATCCTGTTCAGATTTAGAGGCACTAGGTCCTTGGGCAAACAGCAAAAGCCAGGGGAATAGATGACCAATTGCGTTCACTGTTTAGCTGGCTGGAAGAGTGGCTTTAGTGTCAGAGTGCTCCATTGGTTGAAAAGAATCTCAGCACAGAACCTTTGGAAAAGCATCAGAGCAGCAGTGAACAAGTGGGGAAGCATAAAATGCAGAAGCTGAGGACTGGGCTTGCTGTATGAAATATAGTCCCAAAAGGAAACAATGGGAGACTCTGAGCCCAGATGAGAATTCAGAGACCTGGAGCTATGGAATCTCTGCTCAGCTTCCAAAAACTAAATGTTGGTGGGAGTTGCATGTAACAAACATGCTGCAGTACACACACATGGCTCACTCCCACACGTACAGGATCCGTACTCTCAGCTGCTTCATGTGGACTGATACTAACCTATCCTACAGTGCAATCATTTAACTAAGATATGCCATATTATTAAACTAAAACCCTAGAAAGCCTTCCTTACACATTTTAAAGCCTCACTGCCTTTTCTTTCATTCCATTGGGAATTGTTAAAAAAGGGATAGAAAATAAGACAGAGACTTATTGCCTCTATATAAAACCATGGTATGCCCACATCTTGACTACTGCGTACAGATGTGATCACCTAATCTCAATAAAGATATATTGGCATTGAAAAAGGTTCAGAAAAGGGCAACAAAAATGACTAGGGGTTTGGAAAGAGTCCCATATGAAGAGACACTAAAGGGACGAGGACTTTTCAGCTTAGAAAACAGGAGACAAGGGGGGGATATGATAGACGTCTATAAAATCATGACTGTTATGGAGAGAGTGAATAAGGAGAAGTTATTTACTTGACCCCATAATTTAAGAACTAGGGGTCACCAAATGAAATTAATAGATAGCAGGTTTTGAACAAACAAAAGCAAGTTTTTCTTCATGCAGCACACAATCAACCTGTGAAACTCCTTGCCAGAGGATGTTGTGAAGACCAGGACTTTAACAGGGTTCCAGAAAGAACTAGATAGATTCATGGAGGTAAGGTCCATCAATGGCTATTAGCCAGAATGGATAGGAATAGGGTCCCCAGTCTCTGTTTGTCAGAGGCTGGAAGTGAATGACAGGAGAGGAACCACTTGATGATTCCCTGTTCCGTTCACGCCTTCTGAGGCATCTGGCGTTGGCCACTGTCAGCAGACAGGATACTGGGTTAGATTGACCTTTGGTCTGACCCAGTATGGCCGTTCTTATGTTCATGCTTTGATAATTTTGGTCAGTATCTCATGCCACTCTCCTTAGTGAGATTCAGAGATGGTACAAAGCTCCAATATAAGGAACACATGCATTTGAAAGGTGCACACACATGAGTAAAACTGATATGGAATTCATTTCCTTAAAAGCAATGTTTCCTATAATCGTACTTTCTTCTTTGAGTGCTTGCACATGTCCATTCCAGTGCAGGTGTGTGCATGTCCCAAGCACAGTCGCTGGAATTTTTTTCCCAATGGTATTCCTTGGGTCAGCTGCAGTGCCCTCTGGTACTGTGAACTCTGTGCCAGTATAAAGAGCCCTGCTGGCCTTGTTGTCCCCGTGGTGGTTGCTGTGAATCCTGTGGTTGCTTTGGTATATTCTCCAGTGCTTTTTTCACAATCTTTCTAGTGTAAATGGTTAATCAGTTGTTTGTAGTTAGCCAGTTTTTAGTTATGTTAGAGTTGGACCCCTTCCCCAATCAATTGGCAGTGTTTATCTGTCTCCCAGTGCCCGGGTATACCTTGCATACTAGGGATGTTAGATAACTTGCAACTGAATAGTTGTATAACTGAATAAAATATTATCGGTTACACGACTATTCAGTAGTCCTCAGGGGCGGAGCCGGCAGCCCCTTGCCCCGCCCCCACCCCCACCCCGTGCTACTGACTCTCTACCATGGGATGCGGCGCAGCCTCTGTCCATGGGGAGCTCAGACCTCCTGTGGACAGAGGCTTCTTCACAGCAGCCTCCTCTGCCTTCCCCGCTCTATCAGCAGCATGGAGAGGCAGGCAGCACTGCAGAGCTGGTACTGGGGGGAACTGGTTTTTAAGCCGACTTCCCTCAGCACCAGCTCTTGCCTCACCCCCCACCCCTCCCCGGTTCCTCTTACAGAGGCTGCAAGGAGAAGGGCAGACAGATCCACAGGAGCCATCAATGCAGGGAGCTAGATTGAAAGCCAGCTCCCCGCGCATATCGGCTCCAGCCTCCTCCCTCCCCCTCTGCGCTGCTGTCTGTCTATCCAAGGCAGCAGCACTGGAGAGTGGGGGAGCAGCCAGCTCCTGACAGGCACCAGCTCCCACTCGCCCCTCCCCCATGCTGCCTCTGATACAGCAGCAATGGGGACAGAGTGCATGGCTTATCGGTGAATTGTTTAATCGACTATGTGCTAACATCCTGATTGCTCACCAGGCTCAAAGCCCTGTGTTTCCTGCAGCAAGTCATTGTCATTGAGTGACATGCGTTCCCGGTTTCTCAAGTGCTTGGGAGAGGTTCATAGGCAGCAGTATTGCTAGATCTATAGGGACTTTACACCTCTCACAAAAAAGGACTAGGAAGTGAGATTGAAAGTCATTCTCATGGAGAAAACTCTGAGCCCTGCTTCAGAGCTGAATCACTTGGGCTTGGTATAAGTAATTTGGCATCAGTGCAGAGCACTCTGCCTATCAGGCAGGAGTCTCAGCACCAATCCCTCTCCAGTGCCTAAAAGAAAAATAAGGAGCAGCTTGAGAGAGTTCAGTCCCCAGCACTAAAGTCAGCGGGATAAAGTGAGATCCATGCTAAGCCAATCTTCCACCTCAGCACCTCAACAGTCAATAACATACACAGGTTCTGCTGGCGTGGGAGGCACCCACCTCAGACAGGCAACATGGTTCCAGTGTGTTTATAATGCTGTCAGCGCGAGGCATTCACAGAGCCAAGGACCTCCTGTCATTGCTAATGTCTCGGTCTTCGGCAGTGCAGTAATGGATGCCACCAGTGCCACTGAGTGACAGGGAAACCATCTGCCCCCAGCTATGGCCTGGTACCAGGATTGTTTACTATCTTTGATAGTCTCATTGTAGACTTCACCACTGTAGCACTGAACTTCAAAAGCAGGCCTTGTGAGTGTGGGCCAAAATGAAAAGAGGGGTGGAGGGCCCCCCAGCCAGTGCTGCCTTCCTCCTACTCATCTCCAGGCGAGGCTTGAATGACCCTTGGTGTGCTTTCCCCTTAGGATAACCACAAAGCTCACCAATTAAAGAGGGTGACCTCAAATCTGGGCATCCAGGCAGAGGTGATCAAGAAGTTCTCTCATAGCCTACTGAACAAACTGATGGTGGTGGGCCATTCAATGAGCCTCAGATACCTAGTAAATTCAACTATCTATGAAAGAGATCACCAAGGACTGGCAGAAGCAAGATCTAAAGTGCAGGACCCCAAAAATCTAGAGGCAGTTCTTAACTCCATTCAGGCTGGTGCCTTGCTCACGAGATTGATTTTGTGTGATAATGTCCTTCAAGGCCCCTCCAGTTTTGACAACACAGAGCTGTCTGAGTCTCTTGGGTCACATGGCATTGTGCCAGCACACAAGGCTGTATCTCAGATTTCTTCTGGTGTGGCTTGCCACAGTTTATTCACCTTCCCATCCTCATCTGGACTCAGTTCTCATCATACCTTCTTAAGTCCTCAGCTTTATGGAGAGGTGGCTGGACCATTGCACGGTCTGCATGGGTGTATCCTTTTTGTGGCCCAACCTTCAATGTCTTTGTTCTCAGATGTACCTAACCTATCTGTAGTCCATTCAGATGCAGGGTCTCTGGTCCCAAGAAGAGAGATCTCCATATCAACATCAGAGTGGTCAGGGTGGTTTCCCTAGCCTCCTTGGCATTCCTGCCTCAAAGTGTGAACAAGGTCATTTTAGCTCTCCCAAACAACTCAACAGTTATGTCCTACCTCGACAGGCACGGGGGAGCATGCTCTTCCCCTCTGTGTCAGGCATCAATCTAAGGGAGTTCTGCATAGCACATTCAGTCTAGCAGGCCAGAGACAATGCCAGCTTTGACCGAGCAATGTTGCAGTCAGCATGTTCATTAACTCTTAAGTCCACCTCCTATGTAACTGCTTGGGATGGACAAGTGCAAGAGCTGGAAGAAGAAAAAAGGTTAATTAACCTTTCTGTAGCTGATGTTCTTCGAGATGTGTTGTACATGCCCATTGAAAACTGTGACTCCCTTCCTCTCTAGTCACAGTCAGCTGGTAAAGAAGGCACTGAGGTGGCACAGGGTCAGTAGGGTCCTTGATAGTAGTGTTATGCGTGTGCAGCACTTGGGGACATCAGAAGCTGATCCAATAGCTACCACTGGGGGAAAAAATCTGGCAACTGTGCATGGAGCATGCACATACCTACACTGAAATGCACATGTGCAAAACACCTCAAAGACCGAGTTACAGAAAGGTTAATGACCATTTTTTCATGGTTCTACTTGTTTTATGGCAAATTACTCTCAGTAAGGAAACATGACAGAAGCATTGTATGGTAAGGGAATAAATTTGCATCTGAAAAAAATGATGTATTTGTGATATTCCTAGGAGAGAAGACTCCACACAAAGAGTTTGAATCAAATGACAAGGGTAAATACCATATTACAATCTGTATTAGGATATAATAATGCAAACACCAGCAAACATAGAGTGGAGGGCAGGAGAATACATTTTCCTGGCTAGGAAACCATTTACTAACTGAAAAGCTGGGGAAGAGGAAATCAGAAGGATGTGAAAAGGGAGATTTCCTGCTTGACATACATACACAATGTGTGGAGTAGGCATTGTAATGGGTTGGCTTCTGCCCCCATTGAAATCAATGGGCAAAACACTTATTTGCTTCAGGGAGAGCAAGATTGGCTCTGGGGAAGTATAGTTCGGATGAGATGATTAAATTAGCTACAGACACAGTCAGAAAATCATGTTTAGAAATCACGTGCTTGCCATGTTTTTTAGAGTCAGTCACACTACCTGCTATTACCCATTTAAAACCTCAATAAAAACCTATAGTGGAGAACAGGTCCTTACTTTTGTGTATTTGTACCATCCAGATTAATACACACTTGCACTAAGAAGGAGGTAAAATGGGGATGTGCAAATGGCGGGATGGCAACCGGACTCTGCTTCATTTGCTCAGAAAACTCAATTACACAATGTCTGAGGTCATCACACCCAGCAGTTCTTTCGACCAATCTCTTCAAAGACCGCAGAGGTGAAAACCTTAACTGTTTGCCATAGCAGATGGGAAGGAAGATCTCCCTTAAGCTGCATTTATCTAGGCAGATTATTGCAAACCTTTGACCCTGATGACTGGCAAGGGTTGCTAAAGCTTTTGCTTAAATTCTAGAGATGAAAGAATTTATTATTCAGAGAGGCAGATATCAGAACAAGGGGTGTAAATTTGCACCACTTTGGTGCACAAAGGGGAGGAGAGGAAGTGCTTTTGCCAACAACTTTGCCAGCTATGGGACAGATTCACCACTGATTTAAGGAAGTGCAGTGCCTGGAGACAGTGGAATTGCATTAACTTGCACTAGCCTCTGGTTTGTCCCCATGCATTCCGTGTCTACTGCAAAACAGCTGGAGAGGAATATAGGCTCATAATAAAAGTGTAAATCCTGCCCTGCCCAGTCCAAATTAAATTGTTTTCTGGCACCAGTTTGAACCATATACATAATCTCACAGCACAGGGAACAAATAAAACGTTGCCAATGACATGGTCCTGTCTCTGCACATTGACATGAGACTAGGCCATCTTAGAGTTTAAATTAGCCAACACATACTTTAAAAGAAAAAAGAAATGCCTCATCATAAAAGTGAAACTCCAGGAGACAGGAAATTGATGAGTGACCAAAGGAAAATGCTTTTAAAGTGGGGGGGAAAAAGTGCCATTATAATATTTTTCAAGTATAATGTTAGAATCCCTCTCTGTGACCGTGAAGTCTTGGAATAATGAATTAAACACTTGAATACCCTACATTTAATTTAAGAAATAAAATGGAGTTATGCTGGTGTTTAGGGATTTAGATGAATGATAAGATGTGTAGTGAAGATCATGAATACATTGATAATACTGCATATGAGGCTGAGGTCTGTCTCCCAAAATAAAGGGAGGAATATCACATAGGACAATTGAAGCTAATCTGGACAAATCTATCACATATATTGAACTAAAGGATGCCATCAGTTGCACTCTTCTGGTCACTGCATTTCCTGGATCAAACTGAGGGCAATCTTAGATTGGCTATGGGTGAAGAATACTCTGTGATAGATTTCCACGCTTTTTTGGTGTTTAATTGAATCGGCCGTCACAGTTTAATTTGCATCTGACGGAGTGGGTCTTTGCCCATGAAAGCTCGTGCCCAAAAAAATCTGTTAGTCTTTATAGGGCCACAGGACTCATTGTTTTTGCAGCTGCAGATACAGATTAACACAGCTACCCCTCTGATACTGGAGATGTATCCATTGTATCAGCCTTTGCTTTGTTCAGCTGAGCCATGAATTTTTGTGTATTCAAATATCCTTTGTTATTATTCTTGCAAATTGTTTAGCTGCCACATTTGACCAGATCAAGGAGCAACAAAGTTGAACCTTTTTTATGAAATGATAATCCTTTGCCCTTCTCTAGCATTTTCCATCTGAGAATCTCAAAGCACTTTACAAACATAAATGTATTAAGGGTTGCAGCTCTCATGTGAGGTGGGTTAGTGTCTGTATCATTATCCCCATCCAACATTTACAGGTGGAGAAACTGAGGCACAGAGAGATGAAGTGACTTGACCAAGGCCAGCCAGAAGGTGAGCGCTGGAAAACATGAATGAAACACACTTTTTAATTCCCAGCAACTGTGGCTTAGAACATGGAGCTAAGGGATAATTGGTTACAAGGGATAGTTGGGTTGTGTTCCTGATTCTGTAGTGACTTGCTGTGTGACCTTGGACAAGTCAGCTAGGTCCAGATTTTAAAACATATTTAGGTATTGCTATGCTCATTCGTGCAATGCCAAACAAATTTAGAAGCCTGTGTTTCATTTCTAAAAGGATTTAGAGGCACTTAGGATTCAAAATACCACTGACAGTTGATAGAATTTAGACTTCTGAATTCCTAGATCACTTCTAAAAATGAGATGTAGTCTTCTGAGCCTGGCATTTCAATGCTGAGCACAACAATGGCTAATACCTTTACAAATCTGAGCTGAATCACTTTCACCAGCTGCTTAATTGGGGATAATGATGATCCCCTTTGTAAAGCATTTTGAGATTTGTGGATGAAAAGTATTGTTTATGTCCCAAGTTTTGAATTATTATTAACAAGACCATTCTTCCTCCCCCAGATCATGTCTCCAGAGATTCCAGAAAGACCTGGAACTAGCCTATTCCAGAGAGCCTCACTGAACTGAGTTTAATTTGTTAAAAAATAGTTGTCTGTTTGTTTGTTTATGTTTCTCTCTCTCTCTGGCACTGGGCAGGTGAGAAGCCTCACCAATGCAGCATCTGTTGGCGCTCCTTCTCCTTAAAGGATTACCTAATCAAACACATGGTGACGCACACCGGCGTGAGGGCCTACCAGTGCAGTATCTGCAACAAGCGCTTCACCCAGAAGAGCTCCCTCAACGTGCATATGCGCCTCCACCGCGGGGAGAAGTCCTACGAGTGCTACATCTGCAAAAAGAAGTTCTCCCACAAGACCCTTCTCGAGAGGCATGTGGCTCTGCACAGTGCCACCAACGGCACAACCGGCACCGGCAACAGGGCTGTCCCTGCCGGAGTGGTGGCCTGCACGGAGGGGACCACGTACGTCTGCTCTGTCTGTCCAGCTAAGTTTGACCAAATCGAGCATTTCAACGACCACATGAGGATGCATGTGTCAGACGGATAAGTAGAATTTCTGTCTCTTTGTTATGAACAAAAAAATAGAAACAACAAAAAAGCTATGGCACTAGAATTTACGAAATGTTTTTGTTTCCTTTTTACCTTTTTCTTTCTTCCTTTTTTTTCTTTATTTTTAGTTTTGTTGGTTTTGTACTACATGAAGAACTGTTTTTGCCTGCTGGTACATTACATTTCCGGAGGCTGGGTGAATAATAGTTTTCCCGACCTCCCTTGGATGGTGGCCTTAAGGCCAGGTAGTGCTTCAGGAGCTCCACTGGTTGGATCTCTAGCTACTGGCCTCTAAATACAACCCTTCTTTACTACAAAAAAAAAAAAAACACAAAAAAATAACAAAAAAAATCTTTTTTTTCTCACTTGTGAAGAGCACTACAAAAAACAAAACGAGTATACTACGAAATCTACAAGGCCTACTGTCGTTTTAAGTACACCGCTTGCAGTGTTTCAATGGACGTCATTCACAATTCTGACCGCTCTTGGACTTCACAGTATCCAGTTAGAACTGTGGAATATATCACTACTGCTTGAGCAGCAGCCAGACAAAACAAGGCCCTGCTGGTTTCCACCATTTGTCTGCTTTATCTTTCTCTCTTGCTCACACACAAACACACATACACATACACATACACACTCTCTCACACACACACACACACTAAAAGGGCTGAGGAGAGGGCAAGGGAGTTTGGGTTGGATGGTGTGATGTCCCTTCACAGGATCAGGAATAAGAATCACATTCTTCTCCTGGATTCTGCTCCATCCCACACTCTTTAGCTCACCCTCCCCTCCTGCTTTCCCCTCACCACCAATACCACCTTCCAGCAGACACCGGGAAGATTCAGACAGCAAGCAACGGTGGCTTTCTTTTGTAATTTATTCAGTGTCTTCGCTGAGCCCAGAGCCTCAGCACAATCAAGAGGGACTTTCACAGAAGGCAAAGAGAAACGCAGAGGAAAAACAAATAATGAGGTTTGCAACCTGCGGATCTAGGTACAAGAGAAGGATTAGTTCCCACAATCTTTGCAAAAAAAAAAAAGTTGCACCAGGATTTATTCTTGTGGAAGAAAGAGGAATAGAGGGTGGGAGGGAGGGGATAATTTAAAAAAAAATAGTTCATGGGACTTTTTTAATTGAAAATTTTATAGAGGGGTAAAAGTGACATTTACCAGATAGAATGCTGATTTTTTAAATATATTTACAACAGTATTTGTGTAAAAAAAAAACAAAAAAGTGAGATTGTTAAAAGTAATTTTTCTTTGTTTTCTTTTTTTGTTTTGCATACACTGCCACTAATATCTTCTCTCTTATATAGATATATATATATATACACACATATATGTGTGTATGTGTGTTTATTTATATATATATATATATAAAAAATATTAAATTAAGACTGTTACGGTTAGCTAACCTGCTTCCAGATTGGGAGGGGGTAGTGGGAGGGAGGGAAATTATCCTGATTTTTGTTTTTAAAAGAGGAAGGATTTTCGTCATTTTCTCTTCTAGTATTACTGGGGGGGGGCGGGTTCCTTTGTTTTTTATTGTTTTGAGAATTACCTGGGTCTGTGAGGGCACTGTGAGGTCATCTACCATTTTCAGTCTGTCCATCCTGCAGTATCATTTGAACTGGTACTTTTTTTGGATATGTGTTTCTCTTTTGGCTCTTATCCAGGCCCTGTTATTTCTTTCTTGGTGTTCCCTCTAGGGTTTTGTTCCTACTGAAGGGGAGGTTCATTGTGAGAAGCAGGTTTTCTAGCAATGTTCATTTTGCCTCTGGAATGATAGAATTGATAGTCAAAAAGTATGTAAGATCTGAAGGATAGGATTTCCCTTCTTTGCGGTCACTGGAGAAAAGTAATCTGCTGTATTACTGTCACACTTCCATCTTGCTCACTACGGATCTTCCATAGCTGTGTGGAAAACTGATTTCCCATTCATTTGTATTGATGCCAAAATAACTTTCCTTACGATTTCAAATAACCTGCCCTTCCCTTTCAGTTGCAAAAATGTCAAATCAAAGGACATATCTTGCATTCTTTGTGCACCCAAAACTATATACTGAATGCAAGACCAACACTTAAGATTCCTGATCAGCATGTATGTCACTGTCTTTTATTTTGTTCTGTTGTTTCTGGCCTGACGTTGTACCTCACCTCCCCCACTTAAAACATTTGTGAGAATTCTTTCCAATGCAAACTCTCAACGTACGTGGATTCTTTCATCTAAAACAGTGTCTGACACTTAGTAATGTTTGAAATCCTTATCTAGGATTAGCACTTGGACTTAATATTTTAGGCAGAGAAGACCACCTAACAGTAATATGCACACAAAAAGAGTAAGAAAGAAAAGAAAAAAATTATTTCTTTAGATTTTAAATGTGTCTGCATTTAAATTAAACTTTCTTAGGTTTACAAAACTTTGCTTGTAAAATCTGAATATTTCGGAGACCTTCTTCCAGTGCTAGGCAACTTTCAAAAAATTGAATCGGTAGATTTTCTCACTACATGCTAAGTGTTTCTTAACCCTACAACTTTTATTTCAGATCTCTGTAAATTAGCATAGGTGACTTAGTTGCTTTGGGTCAGGAATATATGATTATTGGCTTAAGGGGATACTGTCAGATATTTTAGGCTCATGTTTTTTATACCATATCCTTAACATCTTAAATATGAAAGGCGTGATTTTAGTTACAATAAGATGGTACAAAGGAACATCAATGCAGGTTTAAATGTAAATAAGAACCAGGACCTAAATTTTTTTTAATTACGTTTTTCTGTCACCAGTTTTTTGAAGTGACATGTTTGTATAATTCTCCAATATTTTGGCTTGACTCTAAAAGGAACACAAGTTAATTAGCAAATATTATTCTCACGTCATATCGATAGTATTCATGCTGTCATGATGAACCAGGAAGTGACAGAGAGAGAGCCTACGATACAAAGGGTAAAAGGCAATGTTTGCCAAATACAGAACCCACTAAATCTGTGCAGGAAAAAATGTTCCCATTACGTGGCAGGGAGAAGGGGAGACTATACAAAAGTATTTGACGATGTCCCTTGGATGAAAGGAGTTTTCTGATATCTAGTGACATGATCAGACAAAGCTGTGTTGTCTCATTCAGCCGAATGAAAGATTTCCCACACCTTTATATTTATAGCGTGCCCATTCATCAGCTGAGGCCTGCAGAAATTTGCCATTGAGACTTTTTTTAAGAAGCCAAGACATTGAATAGTTGCAATATTAGTCTGATGTCAAGGGAGATATACCAGAGAGGACATAAGATCAAGATTTACAGCCTCAGAAAGTTGAATGTAGACAGAACAATCATGTTCAGATTAGAAATCTTCAATTTTCAACCTTCCCTAAATCAAACTAGCATCATCTTCCAAATGCAGATTTATAGCAGAACCTCATCAATTCTCACAAGTTAATTAAAGACCCATTGTGATTGATTCAACTGAGCCAAGTAAAGAATAAGCAAGGAAATAGGTTGCAAATAAATAAACAAGAGTAATGCATCCCCAAATGAGCTTTAAATGATTTGACAAGCAGTTTAGGCCAAGATTTTCAAAAATGGTTGCCTTAAATTTAAACCAATTTTAAGTACATGGTTAGGTTCAGTGTAAGAGGCCTGGTTTTTCTAAAGGGCAGTGTACTCTGCAGTTTGGATTTAGCACTAGTAGATAAATGCTCAGCATTTGAAAATCAGACCACTTATTTCAGTGCCTTGTTATGGACTCAAGAGCCTTTTAGGCACTCATCTTTGAATGTGTAGGCCTTGTTTTTTAATGGGTGTGAATTCTGAGGTGTGTGAATTAGTGAGGTCCTACTATAACTATCTCTTGCAAAGGAGGTGAAGGCACAATTTGTATTTCATAGGAGCTATCTAGAATAGTGACTGAAGTCACCAGCTTTACGCATCTGGAGACTTGAATAGGATGAGTTTTATACAAGGCCCTAGGGTTTATCCCTCTTACAGAAGTCTCACACAGTTTGGCACAATTAATAATCTCATAAGGGGAAGAAGAGGAGTGGAAAGGTGTGGGTATTTTGCATAAGATACTTTGAAGACTCTTTCACAACAGCTGTCTCCATTATGTCTGCTTCCTGCCAATGCTCTTAGCTGCACTCAGATTCACCCCACTTTGTCATGAATTTCTATTAGAACGACAGGGACATTTTTGGAAAGGCAACAATAAGCACTTAAGGCTGCCACGGATGCCCTTGGAGAACGAGATTTGCACCAGGATCAGAGACCAAGCAAAGTCCATTTGTCTTTGATGTTAGTATTGTTTTAATCCAAGAGAGATGTGCGTATAACCACTGTGAGTCCAGGCCCTCATTTCTTCCACACAGAACTCCCAGTGGAGTATGAGATGCCCACTTAATGCTGGATCAGTCACTCTGCAAGCAGCAAGCTTGGGAAACAAACTTCTTGCATCCAGCAGGTGTTTTTCACTGGGACCTTCTGTTAGGGGTGAAACTAAAAGCACTGAGAGAAGAGAAACAAGAGAGACCCATTTCAAGATACTTGAATCCAGACTGAAGTGTGAAACATCCAGACCAAACCATTTCAAATATGGCCAGCCCCTCGAGGTATGTCTACCCAGCATTTTGAACTGAGCAAGACCAAGTCTCCCTCAGACACCTCTCCTCTCCCCCCCCCCCCCCCCCATTGATAGACTTGGGCTAGAGGGGATTGCATTAACACTCTAAGCATATAGACAGAACTTAGAAGTTGTGAGTTGGCCTGGAGCTTGGGGTCTGAAGCCTGGGGAGGGAGATTGGCTATTTTTAGAGTGCTGCTAGCCTGAGTCTGTCCACCTGGGCTGGGAGACTTGCTCTCGCTTAGTCCCAAATGCTGTGTGGACATACTGCGGTGCCAGAGGCTGCCCAACCCTTCCTTCTCCTCATCCCTGGCAGCATCACAGTAATGTCTGTCTCAGTGGTTCAGAGTGAACTTCCCTGCTTCCAGTGTCCCTTCTGTTTCTTAAACAGCAGGGGTTGCCACCACAATGGCACAAATCTCTCTCTCACCTGCTTTGCTTATCCTGCTGGTTTTCTCTTGCCTTATGCTCAGATTTGCCCACTCTCATCTTTCCACAGCCGCACAGATGAGACTGCTGACTTACTCCGAGTGCCCATGACCCTCTCTCTCCTCCCATACCTAAAGAAAAGGATGTCTCCAAACAATTTTTTCTCTACGAATAAGTATAGTATCAATTTAGTACCTGATATGTCCTCTATCAAGGGAAGCTAGATCTATGATTATCTCATCAGTTTATCCCCATGTCAGCTTGTATGAGTCTTGGAAATAAACACAGTATAAATGAATTCAGCAGGGGGTCAAATTGAAGCAGCATCCGATTTAGCCAGAAAACAATTGCCGCTTTCTTCCCTTCACACCCCCCACTTACTTTGTCACAGGGGAGATGGGAAAAAAGTGTCAAAACAAAGTAAAACTATGTGGTCTGAAGAAGGAAAGGTGCATGTTATTCATACAGATTAGCCTAACCCAGGGCAAAATCCAAAAGAAAGCTTAAAGTCTCTTGAGCATGGAGTAGACCACTACAGTCAGTCAGTTGCCATGCCGCTTACCCAGGTCAAGAAGCACCTGTCTAAAAGTGAAGCAGCCTCATTCTATTATATATTAAGACTAAAAGGCTATGTGTTTCATTGTTCTTGCAGTGACAGTGGTGGGAAATATTTAAATATATTGTAAGACCATCAGAAACAGAGAGAGTTTAGGGGGTGGAACGAATAACAAGATGGGAGAAAGAGGCCAAGGTTTTTATTCTGATTATTTCTGATGCTAATATCTATTCAGCTACAATAGCGTCTCTACAAAGAGGAGGAAGCTTTAGTAATTCTGATCTCTCACCAGTGTAAACTGGCAGTAACTCAACTGACATCAAGGATATCAGCACCAGGAATAATCAGTGTGAAACTGGTCTGAATAAGAGGAGAATCAGACCCAATGTTTTATTAGGGATGTTAAGCCTCACCCTTAACAGGTGAGGCTTACCAGTTACAGTTAACCAGTAACTACTGTGGGCAGAGGGTTGTCCTAACCGCATGGGACCTGCTGCAGGCAGGGGTGCTCCAACCCAGCCAGAGCAGCCCTTGTCTACAGTGGGCCTGGGACGCTCCAGTTCAACCAGAGCAGCCCCCATGCGCAGCAAGGGTCCTGCCCCAGTGTGATTGCTGCATGCATGGGGCTACCCCAAGCTGGGCTGGAGTGGCCCCTCCCACTGTGGCCCCGCCCACTGTATAATCAATTATCTGGTTAAACAACATTTAACTGGTTATCCAATAAAACAGGATTTTACACCCTTATGTTAACTTACCAAATCTACCCTAATATTTCTAGTTGTGAAAAAGGACACTGTGAAGTCCTTTTAGTCCAAACTATAGGTTCTCTAGCTTAAAAGAAAACAAAAGAATGTTTTACTACCCAAATAGAAATGTTCTCGTAGTATTGTTTAACAGCCAAACAGTATTTTTTGGTTGCAATTAAACAGTCTCCAGCAAGGTGCTAATGCATGAGAACCAGAAGGCGAAACTGACAGGTATCACTGCCCATGGCATGAATGAGCTGAAACTAAAATGGAATGAGGAAAGGTAAATTGGAATTGTAACATCCATGCAGGCTAGTGACTTAAGGTGTTGTTAGTGACACAAGTATGGATAATTGTGTGTTTGTTATAAAATGGGAGGGGGTCAAACTCATCCCAGTTGTAACTGCAGTGAAGTTAGCTGTCACACAAGGAATGGAGTTGGCCAGGGGGTTTTAATCTAATAATATCCTCCCTTAAATTATCATTTGAAAATTATCCAAAATAACAACAAAGGAGACAAACTTGCATAGGTTCTGAGACATTTGCTAACATAACGAGTGCAATTAACTTGAGAGGTGACCTTTGTGGTTTCTTAAGTTAAAAATAGGATCCCATGTCTCCAGCCTAAAATTAAATCTACTTCCCTATTGCCATTCACTTCCCTGCACTCGGTAAAATGAGCTTGTCTGCACAAAACGAAATATTAAAGGCAAGCATCTAATCTTTCTTTAACAAAAATTTAGCATAGATCTGATTATTGATAGCATCTGTAACCTGTACCGCCCTTTGTTTTGGCCTGGACTCTGCATGGCAAGATACAGCCATGCAGGGAAAACAAGGAATTTGTGTCCTTATGAGTAAGGACTTCCAGGGAGAAATGGGAGAGAAAAAGAGTACTAAATTGGAGTGAGTGGGGTCAGGAAGGAGGAGTATCTTCCAAAGAATACTGTTAATTTAGATTTTAACTCTCAGCATTACATGTTTGTGCTAAAAATAAATAAATAAATAAAATGAGACACCCTCCCCCCCCCACACACACACCCCTAGTACTATGGTTGGAAACCTAGGTAAGGAAGGATCAAATGGACTGTTTCTTGGGGAAGCAAATTTATTGCATCGTTTTGCAGAATTGCTGCCTTAAAACAGAAATCCCTCTGTGGAGAGTGGAGTTTATTTTTTTTAATCACTGTGTAAATTAGGTCAGATTTGAAACATTTATTTATGTGAAATGCAGTATTTTGTGTTTCCTGTATGAGAGGAGCAGCAGCTCTTGGGATGCGAGAGGACAGACGAGCTGTGACAACTTCACCAGCGGGAAAGTCTTGAGTGCTAATGTAGAAGTTACCTGGAATATATTTGCACTGCACTCTCAGCTGTCTGTTAATTTCAGCGATGGCTCCAGGTGCAGGATCTGTAGTTCTCCTGTCATTTTCATGCTCTTGGCAATATCTCATCAGAACTCTTTACAGGACAGGTCCTGATCTCAGTCAAGCAGCACTCTCTTGATATTATTACTTGAGTACAGTCTTTATGATTTGGCCTGCACACACAAAGCCACCAATCCCGAGAGAATTGATGAGAGAGAGACTCCACTGAAAAGTTACTTCCCTACTATTATGAAGATTTTCTTTCTTTCTCTTTCTTTCCTACAAATCTTTGTTAAATTCTGTCTTTAGTATACGCCAATGTGACCCCTTGATGTCGGGATTGTACGGGTGTGACCGACAGCAGACATTGGCCCTTTGTAGTGTTGAGTGATGACTTCTGTGAGGGAAAATGTAGTGCCTCCCATAATCTTTTTCCTACCGTGGATGAATCGCTGAGGTCCCAACATGCATGATATTTCTGTCAGATTAATCCCATGAGGTACAGGCTTGCATTTCCTTTCCTAATGCAATGTAATTACATTATTAGCTAAACCTTGCTTATGCTAAGACGTTTTGTACCAGTTTTTCAGCAATAGTGCAGGCTGCACCACTGCTGTCAATATCAGTTCTAGGGAAGGCAAGACTCAGGTGACATTGTGGCAAAAAGATCTGCACACAGTCTTCTCTACTCCTTAGGCTACTTGGAGCAATAGTCCATCTGCGGTAAAAAAAGTGTCCTAGCGTAGACAGGCTCTTAAAAGAAGAATTGCAGCAATATGCATTGTGTACATCTCATGCAACTGACTCACAGGCGATTTCCACCATCGTGTTCAAAAATGTTCTCAAGAGATGTTTCATTCACTAAACATGTACCCCAAACTGGGGCTTCTCGGTTCTACAAATACATGTTCCTTAGTAACAGCCAGGTATATGGTGTGATTCCTAGTTTTAACTAGGTGCCTTGTCCATCTAGGTTTTCCTCTCTTCTTACCTCTAGTTTGTAGCACTGATGCTGTCAATATTTGTTGATGCTTGTGTTGTCTCCAAAATCACCCTAATTACTGAATATGTAATATTAGATAGAAAATGAATGTCGCCTTCCTGAAGAATTATGACATAATCACACAAACGTACATTTCATTGAAGTCCATTGCAGCTTTTTCCTGTGATCTTTCTATGAAGTCCTTAGTCAGTTTTCCTTTAGTCTGAACTCTCATTGACATAAATTAGTGAGGTCTTTGCTGGAATAAGAACTGATTAAAGACTTCTAGTTTAGCTCTTTATATATGGGGCTGTTTTGTTTGAGAGTGGAGAAGGTTGAACAAAAAGCGTGATCAGAATTGGAGCTTAGATAGAAAGGATTGTTGCAACTTTAATTGACTCTGTAATACATTATGGATATATATGTATGTATACAACATATATGCATGTCTTTCTATTTTATAAACACACCCATTTCTGTGGGCCAAATGCTGTTAAGTGGGTCCTTGCCCAAACAAGATCTTAGTTAAAAATTGAGTATTGACTCAAGCTTTTGCCCAGTGTATTTTCATGTGACATGTATCAGTACTGCAGGGATGGCCATGTGTGCCTCACAGCACCTCCTGTGGCCTTACAACACTATTGAGATAGCCCAGCACTGCATTCCTCACTGCAACAGACATGTTAACACATGAAGGCTCTCTGCTCTGGAGCTCTGCTCCCAAGATCAGTCACTTATTTCCATCTGCTGCTATCATGTCCTTGAGTTAAGAACACAAACTAGTTACACAATCTGAGCACAGCAGCAGTAATGGAGTTATTTGATGCCTCCATCCCCCTAAAAAAGAATAGGAGCTGAAATTAGCAAATCAGAGTCAGGAGCACACTGCATCAAAGAGAATGAGGACTAGCCAGGGGACATCAAGGCCCAGAATCTCTTAAGTCCTGTATCAAATGGCTCTTTCTCCAGCTCTTGTGCTATGCGTAGGCCTGTTCATACAGGTACACATATATCTGGTGATCCAGTGTGCTTTTGCAACAACTAACGATAATTCATGAATTGTCTCCCCTGAAACCAAGGTGGCCTTTGCCAAAGTCTTTCTAGGAGTGTGTGTTTTTACTGTGTCTAACAGACCAATAGACTACAGAAGGAGGAAAATTTCAGTGAGCTATAAGTATTCTATGTGTAGTTCAGGCATACATCAGACTGCCAAAAATCATGTGTCACTAGTTTATTTAGTGGGCTAAATGAGCAAGTTTGGCTTTGGTCTCCTACAGTGGAAACATGATAGCCCTCAAATAATATAAACCAATTTCTTCACTCTGGAATTCTTTTGCCAGATTGGGGTTTTGCTGTTGTGACATAGGTCTATATATATATTGTTTTGCTCATACAGAGTTGAGTAAATGTTATTTCTCTTTCCGTATCTTCAAGTATTGGTGGCATATTCCTTCCCCGTTTAAGTTAGGCAACAAATGCAACAATTTCTTGTTTTCTTTTCTTTTTGTTTTGTTAAATGTACATTGTCTTTCTATAGTTAAAATGTCTGTGACTGTCATTGTAGGTATTTCTTTTATTGGAAAAATAGGTTATTTTTATTAACAGTAGTAGTGACTTGGTGGAAGAAGAAAAGTTGCTATTTAGTTCTGCTTAGTTAAATACAGTACACTACAAGGCAGTATTTCTAAAAACTAGAACATACAGTACGCAATATATAAACTCTATATCTATATATACATAGTATATTCATTTTACATTTTGCATCTGTCTATGATCATACAAAAATTATTTTTTACATTTATCATTCACCACACACCTGCCGCAGATATTTTTGAAGCATTTAATGATCATCATTACAACTCTTGTTTGCTTTTCGTATTATTGGCTTGTATATTCTCTTTACAGATTTTCTTTTCTAGGTTTTTTTAATCAGTCTTTTTAGCAAAACGTAAGAAAGTGAATGTAAAAAAACCCCCAACAGAAAACAGTATTAGGCTCTACAAAAACTTCATAGTTGTTTCTTGATAGCCCTTTTATATCAGAAAAACAAATAATAAAAAAAATGAAGGTATCTGTGAGCTCTCTTCAAGGATATTCAGATTCATTGTTTCATTTTCATTTTGGGAAGGCATGTGGCAGGTTTCCCTCTTCCATTACTGGCCTTGAAGATTGGTGCCATGAAGTATCTCGATCTCTTCACTCTTTTCTATTCTGGTTTTAAAAGTTTCCAAAGGAAAGATTTTGACTTCCTTAGATTCCCCACCAAGCTAATGTAACAGTAGTGGCAACAAAATCCTCTGCTGTTATCTTGAATGTGACCAGTGGAGTTCGATATCAGGAAGGTACAGAATTATCTTTACCTGTTACCATACACATGTTCTGATCCCACCTTAAGTGTCATCTTTGCCTTCCCCATTTTCAGATGCCATCAACCTCAAGTAGATATTAGTGTCAGCTGAGGAGGTGTCATGGTTTCATGTTCATGTTGGATGTTTTTTTTTCATGCAACACTCCAAAAATGCCTAATTGATTTGAGGTCTGGACCAGATCTTATTTTATCTAGAGTCACTTTATCTCCAAAGAATTGCTGAAAAGATTTAACTAGAGAAAGGCTTAACTAAACCCCATCTCCAAATGCTCCTAAACTGTGGGGAAGATTTGACCTAGAGCCAGACTTCATGATTCAGACTCTTCTTTAAAGTCAATGCAACAGGTGTGCCTCCACTGATTGAAATTACAGGGTGACTTTTCTTGCCCCTTATTCTTTCATCATAGAATCAGTGTTGATATACCAGGTGAGCCCAAACTACAAGTCCAGATCTAAACTGCATATGAGTTTGGGGGAATTTAGATCTGTTCTGTTTCAGGAACATTTCTCTTCGGGCAAGATTTATCATTCTCTCCTAACTGAATAAGATTAAAACTAAATGGATGGGGATGAAGTATTTGTTGTACCTAATTTCTTCATTCTCTGTACAGAGCTGGTGGGAATGAGGGACAGTCCAAATAGAAGCTGTACTTTCCCCAATATGTCACTGTAAATCAGTTTATTTGGAACTGGGGGTGGAGGGAAAACATTATCCTCAGGTTTAGGCCATGTCTCCACTTGCCATGCTGGAGATCCATCTTCTAGCATTCGATTTAGAGGGTTTAGTAGAGACCTGCTAAATCAAATGCTGAGGGTGCCCCTTGTCAGTGCCAGTTCTCCTCAATTTGCAAGGAGTAAGGGAAGCAGACGGGAGCATTTGCTCCTATCAGCTTCCTGCTGTGAAGATGGCATCAAGCTCAGTTTAAGGTACCTCAACTCCAGCTGTATTATTTACATTATTTCTGAATCCGAAGATACGTACCTTAAGCTGACATTCTGGGTCTAGTATAGACCTGGCCTTAGTTTACACTTGCAGCTTATGTCTGTATAACTATGTCACTCGGGAATTTCCACACCTCTGAGCAATGCAGTTATACTGACTAACTCCCAGTATAGATAATACTATGTCAACAGGAGGAGGATTACCTAGGTTGATGGGAGAAGCCTTCCCACTGAAATAGGCAACACAGCTGCAGCTTGTGAAGTACAGACTGACTCTTACTGAGTTTATACAATAATAAAGTAGGGACTTCAGACACGTCTAACAAGTACTTTCATGGAAACCAGACTATTACAACATCCCATTACTTTCCTTGCCCCATTTCCACTTGCAATTTAAATGTTGTGGTCTTCCAGTGATGAAGTCAACATCCAACCTTTCTTTGTTCTCTACGTATCATTTTGACTCTTTGAGATGGGAGGGGAATGGGAATTGTTTCCCTCAAGCAATTGTATTAGGTAACAAACTACAATGTTGTGAGATAGAAGAGAACTTTTCTTGCTGATAAGCACTTCCTGGTCTAGTTAATCTAAGGAATTATAGCTTGCCATGTTCATAAAGTTAATTTCATTTAGCCCATCAGAGAGCACTGAGCCAAAGGTCCATGATTTCTCATCACAACCTTTGCCTTGTCCTTCAGTTACTTTCAAAATCATATTTTTTCCTAAAGAGCTTTTTCTCCATGGTGTGAATGCCTGATCATTTAAGCAGCTACACACCCATTGCACACTTTCCTTTGCAACTTATGTCTTTGTAAGTACAGTAATTCACTTAGGATAAAGCATTAGTTATCATCATGTCTCCTGATTTGATATCTTTCCTACTGCCTTTATTCTTTCCAGTGCATTTTATTTGTTGTTATTTTTGCAAAACCTCGGTTCATTTTACAACTATGCAGTTTACAGTGTGTATTTTTAGGCTAAAAAGTGGTCTGACAAACAGGATGGCAACAGACCTATAGATTATCCACACTAGAGATTGTACTTTTAGAATATAGAGTGTACAAGATACAATTGCCTAAATGAAAGTGAAACTAACAAAATAACCAGCTGGTGAAACCTTATTTAACATATCAAAACAGTCATTTGTTATCCAGAAATCTTGCATTTGAGCAGTATTTTGAATTCTTGTCTTTTCTTTCTAGAAATATAAATCAGAAGGATTGTGATGTTCTAGGGACCCATTTTTAAACTAGCATTCTTTGTCATTTTCTTATTGTCCTCCTTAAGAGAATACTGGCTTTAAAAACATATAGATTCCTGAATTTGATACCTACCTGGGCTTAGACATCAAGGAAAAGTATTATTCCAACATATCATTCATTATTACTTTATCTTTCTAGTGCTTATCTGATTAAGTAGGGCTTCTGTGCTAATGCAAGCTGTAGCACTTGTATTTAGCAGACATCTATCTCAAGTTCCTTTTTTGCTATTATTACACAGCAGCTGAATAACACAACAGGTTAATTAAAAACAAGTAGTAGTCCTGTGGCAACTTAGAGACTTAACAAAAATGTATAGTATCATGAGCTTTCATGGGTAAAACCCATTTCATCAGATGGGTTTTACCCATGAAAGCTCATGAATCTATATATTTGTGTTAGTCTCTAAGGTACGCCTACACATCTGCGTAATTTTGGAATAACTAATGTTATTCCGAAATAACGAAGAGCACATCTACACTGCAAGCCATTATTTTAAAATAATGGTGAGCTGGAAGACTTCTTATTCCAACTCCTGTAACCCTCATTTTTCAAGGAGTAAGAGACGTCAAAGGAAGAGTGTTCTTCCTTCGACTTCCTGCTGTGTAGACAATGCTAAAAGCCGAATTAAGCTATTTCGACTTCAGCTGCACAATTGACATAGCTGAAGTTGTGTAGCTTAATTTGAAATTTCCCCTGCTGTGTAGGCTTACCTCATGGATGCCACAGGACTACTTGTTTTTAAAGTTACAGACTAACACGCCTACCATTACAGAACATAGTTTGTGCTACTTATACATGGATAAAAAAGGTCTTTGCTGTATGGTTTGATAATAAAGGAGGGAAAGTTTCTCCTTTGGAGCCCTTGCACCAAAATGAGAAGTATTGCACCAAAGAAAGGGAGACTTCCTAGGAAAAAGGAGGGTACTCTACAGAAGGGACTTTGGTTGACCCATGCCCAATACAGGAAAAGTGTGACGTTTCAACTATTGCGTCTTCTCTGCTTCTTTTGTAATTTAAATTCAGAATGCTTTTTTATTGGTGGGGTGCAGTTACTTGAGTCAGGGCTAAGTATGTTCATAAGCACCCTGAACAAATTCCACCGTTTTGTAGTTTGCCTCATCTTTTTAATTAATGTCTGGATGTAGGTAAGCAGCATCTCCAAACCTGTCTTTTTATTCCTCAGTGCAGATGTGTTGCAGGTGCAGATCCCTGAAGTTTTGATCTGAACTTCAGATTCAAAGGCTCAGAAAAAAACTCTGGAAAGTACTGAGTTTCCCATGAACTCTATCTGTAACAGTAACTTAGCCTAGAAAACTGGGCAGTAGGAGCTAGTCAGAATACAAGGGATGAACATTCTTAGTCAAATCAATGGAATCATTTCATGCTATCATAAGGGGCTCTGAGCACTACTTTGTGGGCCTAATCCTGCAAGCCTTAGTCATGTGAACATTCTTCTTGGCTTCTGTGCACCCCCACTCGCATTAAGAAGGCAAAGCTAGCCATATAGAGAACTACAACCCTAAATATCAATGTCACCTCCTCCCTTTAGTATGTCATGGGACTTGCCTGAACATCTTTTCCATCTCTATCAATTTTGGTTCCATATAGCTAACATGATCCATTGGCTGGAAATTGAAGCTAGACCAATTTCAAACTGGAAATAAGTTGTACATTTTTAGCCATAAGGGTAATCAGCCATTGGAACAATTTGCCAGGGAGAGTAGGGGTGGGAGTGGATTCTCTATCACTAATAGCTTTTGAAATCAAGATTAATATTTTTCTGAAAGATCTGTTCTGTTAATTATTTGGGGGGAAATACTTTGGGTGGTGGTATTCAGCTGATCTCAGTGATCCCTTCTGGCCTTGGAATATGTTTCCTTCCTTTCTTCTTTTGAATTATTTGAAACCATGTTAAATCTTCCCTGCACTGAAGTGGAACAGAATGTGAGGCATCTTCTTGTCTTCCCCCCCCCCCCAAGGGTAACAGTTCATCTCCACTTACTAGAAGATTGATGCTGTGGAGATTGATCTCCTGGGTGTCGATTTAGTAGTAGTAGAGATCTATTAAATTGACCACTGATTACACCCCCCGTTGACTCTGGTACTCGACCAGGTCTCCCGTTGATCTCCTGCAGTTGGAATGCTGTAGAAATTCGACCTGAGGTACATTGACACAGCTACTCTATTTACGTAGCAGGAGTTGCGTATCTTAGGTCAACTTTCTCCCCTAGTGGAAACCTGGCCTAAGAGGGGAAAAGTAGGTCTTTTCTCTCCCCTCTCCCCACTTTCAGTTAGATTCAAGGGTTGGGGGTGTTTGTCCGGACTCAATATCCTGTTAAATAGTAGTGGACAAATATTTCCTATTATATAACGCTTTGTTTTTGCTCATTGCTCCATGATGGGCCCTGTTCCATTTTCATGTTCTCAATTGCTCCCCCACACTCTTTTCTAATTTTGTGAGTTGTAAACAGGGGCTCTTGAAGATAGACGTGTAAATAATCTTCAAACTATTGAATAGCACCAGGTCCTTCCGGTTCTTTCCAAGATAATCTTCTATTGATCATTTACAAAGTGGAAAGCCATGGATTGTTATTGTTTTAAATTTAAAAAACAAACAAACAGGGAAGGTGAGCACCGCAGATTTACTGGGATTCTGTAACCCGCTTTCCATTTTATAAGTGTGTTTTATTTAGTTTGCCTTGTGTATTTTTGCTTTCATATACTCAACAGTTTAGATCTGTACTAATTTTAACACCCTGAAAATAGATTGTGTGTGTGTGTGTGTGTGTGTGTGTGTGTGTGTGTGTGTGTGTGTGTGAGAGAGAGAGAGAGAGAGAGAGAGAGAGAGAGAGGGAACTAAGGCTAGTGTTGATCTGTCTGATTGTTTTAAGGTGGCTGTTGAGAGTTGCCACTTCAAAGAGTTGATTGCACTACAGAACCTTCAACTGGGCACTGTTAAATTAAGGCCTGTGTTTTGGGAACAGAGAAAGTTATATCTTTTCTACACTTAGACAGGCCCTTTACAATGGAGCCATCTGGTAATCTTGTTGTGACAACCACTACTGATCTTTTTTTGTATCCATTCAATTCCCCCTTCCTCATACTGCCCCTCCACAGTGGCCTGCTTCCTCTGCTTTTCAGCCATTTGACTTTTATTGTTCCTTTTTGTTTCAAGTAATAAAGGTTACATATGCTAATGACAACTCTGCATTGAACGGCAATGAACAGGCGGAGAGAAGACAGGGCATGTGGAAGTATGATTGGGAGACTGCAAATCCCACTTGGTTTGGAGTAATGTGTATGCTTTAATGAGAGTTGAGTTGGGGTGGGGGAGGTTTGAGCTTTTGGTCTGTGTAAGACTTTTTATTTTTGCACTAAGTATGACTGCACTGCATTGCACTACTGAAATGTATTTACATATGGTGGGATTGGAATGGTATGCAGGGGCCAAGTGAAGGAAAAGAGAAGGGGTAGGGACAGAGCATAGAGAGTAGCAAAACACTACATCTTTTCAGATCCATCTTCATCTGGCGGGATAACACTGGAGCTATCTTTACTCCAGGCAACTGGTCAGATACTGAGACAGCTCTGCTGAATGTCTTCTGTCCATCAGTTTATAGGAGAAAGAGCACTGCAGTTGAAACTAAATAGGCATCCTAGGACAAGTGGTTTCAGGGCGTTATAAATCTTCATTTTTCTGCTGAGTTTTCTGTGCGGACTGAAGGAGATCTCGGAGAACTGCTCAATATGACATTCTAGGCCCTGTTCTAGGCTTCAGCACAAAGTCACTAATCTCAAGTACAGATTCAAACATTGGACGTACTCCTAGCCAAGCACTCGATTGCTCCGTATCCCTAGTTTGTATTCCTTTAGTCCAAGCAAGAACTCTCAGCCCAAAGGGTGAAACAGGCTACCAAAAGAAGGAAGGTCATTGAAATAGCACTTCTTTCAGAGGGCTGTTAAGGGAACAGTGCAATAAACAAGAATTATGAACATGTGTTTTAAGAAGTGCTGGTCAAGCCTGTGTGTCGGGGGAGGAATGCAATGTAACTGCCCAAATTTGCAATATTCTTGCTTATACAGAACATCCCCAGTAGCATTTATAAGTTCCTTTTGAGATTGATCAGTGTTCCAAGATTCTTTCATGTGCCCTTCACATGGATAGCTAAGCTTAATGGAGTCTTTTGGCAGGAAACAAACAGAATCCAGAGTTGAACTAGCCATGAAGTAGGTTGGTCTATACCTTGACTTGAACATGAATAATACAAAAGAACTGTTAGCAATATGGAGCCAGATTCACCCCTGCTATAACTGCATGTAGGCCACAACCTCACAATAGAGCACTGAATTGCTCAAGTGTAATAAAATTAAAGAGTGGTAGAGGGTAGAGATTAATCAAATTACTCCAACTATGGAAACACTGCCCTTTGTGAAGAAGACCAAGCCTTTGAGCGTACCTGCTCCAGTCCTGCTGTGCAGGAGTCAACTCTTGGCCCAAAAAAAGGTCAGGGAGTGAAGATTTTCAAAAGCTGAACAATGGGAGTTGAGTGCATAGTTGTGTCCCTATCTGTCCATTTACCCCCTTGAAAGCCTCCTCCTACTTCTCTACAAACTAGCAAGTTTCATAGCAGAAGTAAACATCTGGCTTCACAAGTACCTTGGTGTGAAGGAAACATTGGAACCCTGTAGTCAGAAAGAGGGTTACTTGAGAAAATTGTTAGACTATTGGGGAGGGCTGTTCTAGAGGGCAGGGAGAAAACATCTCTATCTGGGGAAGCAGTGTTTGGTTTGAGGAGAGTGTGTCTCTAGGGAGCCCTGAAGTACCAGTGACTGGTTAGTTTTAACCACCCCTTTTGGTAAAGTTTTGAAGAGAGTAAGTAGAGCTGTCTTCTGCTGTAGTAAAGCCAACTGCATGTGTTGCTAGTGGCAGTCCCATGACTATGTCAGGAAAGAATGAAGCTGAGGGTTGACTGAGGCTGCTGGGTCCAGAGTGCAGGGCCACCTCAGGTACCAGACTGTGGGGGGTCACCACTATGACCCAGAGAATTGAGACCTTTCAAAGTTTTGGCACAAGCGAGGAGGTATGGGGGCATCATTTGAGCTCCCCGCCTCAGGTGCCAAAATGTTGTGGGCCGGCCCTGCCAGAGTGCCTTTCCTAGTGGGGTAAAATAACAACCTTCTTTAATTTGAGCTCTTCTGGCTGATTGCTGCAAACTCCTTCTGTGAGATCTGACAGGATGATGGCCATCTTTTGCCGGGGGGGTAGGACACTGCGTGCCTGCACTGCTGTGATAAGATGACATTTTGCACTAGATTCTAACAATGCAAACTGAAGAATTAAAGGCCCTATCCCCACTGGGCTTTGAACCATGCTCAAAAAGGAGGTTGGAATTCAGGTTAAACTCGATTCCAGCCAAACTAGTTTCATCCAAAGTTTGGCTCATCCTTATAAATGAGGCCAGGTTAGTCTAATACTGCTTTTGAAAGCCTCACTTCTTTCACAGTGCCACTGTTCAACTAGATTCCCACCTTGTGCAAGTATGGTTGTTTCTTTTTAATGGTTTTGAAATAGGTTGTTCCCATTTATATGTTTAGCCAAGCCCTGTTTGAAACCAGTTTAACTCACCCTGAGTTTAAATACAAAACAAAATTTTCCAGCATGGTTCCAAAGCCCACTATAGCCTATGCTTGAATGAGACACTAAGGCTAATGTGAGGTTTATATTAAGAATCCTAGAGATGCCCCATAATTTAATGACCTGGGTTATCTCTAGATGGAGAAACGTAATTTTTCCACAATCTTCCTCCACTTGTCATCGTGCTACTTTTCTCTTAAACCAAAATGGCACTGGGCAGTTGGTTAGATCCAAAACAGAACTGCGCCTTACTAAGTTAATCATTGGTGTGTTTGTATATCTTCTCTTTCCAATCATTGAGCAACACTATGTCTGTGTGCTATCCAGAACGGTGTGACATAGCAATGGGTCAAAAAGATATTAATGGTGTTTGCATTACAATGGCTCTACAAGCAGTAATTTGACACTAACTGTGACGAGGGCTGGGAGAAATGAAAATGACTTTTTAGCAGTATCAGAACAGAAAATGCCTAGAAAACATTACAGCCTATAGTAACAGTGATATAGCGAAGCTCATAGGGAACGTGTTTCTGGCAGCTGGTCATGTGTGAATACCTTAAAGGCTGTTTTCAAATCAGTAGAAAGGTTATGCATCCCTTTCCTTGCAAAAGTGAGAGATCACACTCAAAGGGTGACCTTGCACATTTCTCCAGACTAATCCTCCCCCAAGCGGAAGGCTGAGAAATCTCAGATGTTCACACTGTCTGGTGAAGTCTTACTTTGATGCAGAACTTCAAACTCATTCTCTCTCTCTTTCCCTGGCCCGCCAGGGCATTCTTGTTAGGCCAGGTTCTGAAATGCCCTGATGTATTTTAAAGGCTACCAAGAACACCAAAATACTTACTTGGCCCCACTGACGTATCTTTGTTTCCCTCTCCCCCTCCACTCCGGCCCCCACCTTTTGTTTTTCCATCAAGGCAACAGAGTGTTTACTAATGAGTGGAGGACAGATACGTTTTTGGTCCAAATGACAGACGCTACTATGCTGAGTTGGGCCTGATTGCTGAAGTCCTTGAGGACTACAGCACAATAGAGGCCAGGCTCAATTTGCTAGGAGGTTATATAAGCCTATATCCTCTCCTGCTTACTTCTCCCAATTGGTTTGCTCAGTCCCTGCTGGCAGCCAGGTTTTAAAAATGGAATCTAACTGTTCTGAGTTCTCTCTTCTGCACTGTGGCTGTTGCCAACCTCTCGTGATAAGTTGGTTTTGTTTTAATGTGTCGTTTTTCTTCAGACCAAAAAAAGAAAAAGAAAAGTCCACTTCTAATCATATAAGACCAGTTAGTGAATTAGGGGGGGGAAAGTGAGCAAGAAGCAATGGTTAATCATGTTAAGTTAGAAATCTATTTCTTAACCAGTTCTCATTAGTCACCCAGTACTGGGTTTGGATAGGTTTCCCTGCCCAGTCACGCTTGTATTCTATTTTTTTTATATATATATTTCTTTTGCGTTACTGCAGATGCACACAATGTTGTCTTTTACAATGCCTGATTTTTATTGTATTGTATTTTTAGCACTCTATTGGTTTCTTTTTGAAGGACAGGAATTTTTTTCCTTTTATTTTGAATTTGAGAAAAAAATGCACTGGAAGTAAAATTGAAAACATTTGACTGGTTCAAAAGGAAGTCATACTCACATAACGGAATAGGCTAAGGAAAAAAATCACCCTTTGTATTTTGGGATGTCCTCTAAAATATGTCCTTGTACGTAGAAACTAAAAAGCCCAAACAAAAGCCAAAAGCAGCAATGTTGGTCCCAGCAGTGCACCTGGGAGTGTTTGACACAGAGTTTCCCGGGTTGGGCAACAGTTGTGACATCCAGCCCCACATGAGCCAAATTCATTCCATCTGTAATTGCAATGAAGTGAGTTACACCAGAGGTAGATTTGACTATATATGTGCAATCTACCACAAGACTTCCCCATGGCACACTACTTCCTACAGCCATTGTTGTTATTAATGTCAAAATGGTCTTTTGGTCAGATGCCCTATTAGCATAATAGCCAGTGGAGGTTGCTCAGTGGAGAGTAGGCAAAACCCATTGCCTGCCAAACTTCAGTTGTAATTCACCCCATTGGTAAAAATTGATCTGATCAGACACTAATGCAGAGAGCCTGCCCTGTGCAGGAAATTTGATTTTGAGTACTCAAAACAGTAAATCTTTTCCATAGTCTGATCCAAACAAAGTCCCTCACTCCCTTGCACTTTCCAGGCATACAGGAAAGTCCTGTGTGTCTTCCAAAATGACCACAAAGTTCTTTGCAAATAAAAGAAATAGAATACCCTCCCCAGATCGTGTTCTCTTTATAGCTTGTTCAGCCCTGAGCAATATCCCTACAGCATGGCTCCTGTCAGGTGAATGCTGTTGAGCTGATGTTCTGGTTGAAATAAACTACAAAGATGCAACATTTTTAATAAGGCAGATGATTTCCCCTCATGCCATAGTCTTTGGATTTCCCTATATCAGCTTATGATTTTTCCTAGCCTGCTGGCTCAAAGTCATATGTTGAAATGTTTGCTTTCTTCTATTTTGTTTTCAAAGGAGGGGATGTGGGTGGGGAGAAGGCAGAATCCACTGTTTGTCTCTTCACAGTCCTACCAGTTGGTTTGTATCTTCCATGTTTTATGCAAAAACATACATTTAAAATCAAATAACTGTGCCCTAGGCTGAAAGATAAATGTTTAGGAAAGGAAAAAAAAAGTCCGATTTTTTTCTCTACATTTTGAAGCTTTATTTGGAAAGGAAGGGTACATATTTTTGTTGTGTAATATTTTCTATTTTTGAATGCATTTTCTTGGTACAAGACTTTTGTGGATTTTTTTCTCGTGAAGACATTATTTAAAAAAAAAAGAAAAGAAAGAAAAAACTAATTGAAAAGTTTGCCCTTAAGGATATGCTGCAGTTCTGAGGTTTAAAAAAATCATGATGTGTTAAGTTGGGGGATTGTATTGTTGGGGGTTTTTTTGTAATTGTTACAAGAAGAAGTTTATATCCACTGCTGTTAAATATTGTTTCAGATGAGTAAGTAAAGGGATTGTTCTTATTTTTTTTAAGAAAGTTATTTATGAAATGTCACAAACACTGGACTGTGAGTTTGTGTGGAAGCGTTTTACCACCCTGTGTCTTCATAGAGCTGTTGGTGACCCTATTTTCCCTTCCTCTTGCCAAATGAGGTGAATTTGGGGGCAGATGGGTGACAGGGTAGAGCTGATGGCGGTGGGAGGTAGAAACAAACGAATCATCAACACAGAAGCTGGAAAAAGCAAAGGTCAAGTTGTATTGTGGCCTCCTCTTCCATATAGCAGTGTGAGGAGCAGGAGAGGTGCTTATAACATCTCAGCCTGGGGCTTAGAATGCATGGGGCTGAGTGAGAACAGCGGTGCTCATATCCATATCTGTAAATGACATCGTGGTTTCTCAGTTATCATGCCCCTACTCTTCTAAGCCTCAGCAAAGCTCACCAAGTAACAGCACCAAGATCTGTGTAACCTACCAACCCAGCTGAGCCTCTAGGCTTCTGTCACTTTGTTTCCAATTGCTTTCTGTAAACTGGGGCTCTAGGATGGGTTGTATTTTTGGTCACCAAAGTCCAGCTTCTTTGGCACTCCTGCCTTCCAGACCTAGCTATCTGTTAAGCAGGTGGGATAAAGGCTGTAGGTTGCCACATAACTTCTCCATGTTTCTAGCTTGGAAGGAAAAAAAACAAAAAGAGGGCTAAAGTAAGAGTAAAAGCTGTGATCTAAAAGCTCAGTGGGTTAGAGGGAAGGGAAAGGAGAGCCACCAACAGCTGTAACAATCAACTGGAGATATGTAACTGGGCTACATTCCAGGCCAACCAGAATCTTTTCTATTCTGGACAATAACAGAGCCAAATCTTGAGATTGTCAAACAGACAAAGCTAAACCGTGGCCTTCAGTTCTCCTGCCTTTTAGTCTTTCTCTGCCTCTTTCTCTTTCCCTTCCCCCTGAAGCTACTACAGTGTGGGCCTCTGTTCCAGTAAGCACTTTTCACCCTCCAGCTAAACTGACCTTGCTTTCAAAACATGGGGTTCAGTCAAGACTGACTAAAAATCATGTGCCTTCTTTCCTCCCCTTATGTAACTAAGCCAACCTTTTCCCCTCCTCATGGCTCACACGCATAAGAGACAGAGGATGCTGTCAAAAGTGCTACTTGTCAACTGGACTCCAGCAAAACAACGGGGGGAGGAGGGAGATGTTTGTTTTATTAAATCTTTTCTCTTCGCACACGTAACACCAATCTTCCCAGTGAGCCTTCTTCCTCGCTTTTCCAAACATCCCTTTTACCCGCAAACCAATTGTAATAGGAATGGGGGGGAGGGTGTTTTGCTCCCATTCCCATACTTGCACAGTGAAACAATTTCTCTTGGTCCAGGTTGACACCACTTTAAGTTACACTGACAAAAGAAAGTTTGTGGCCTTATCAAAATGATTTTGAACCCACTAAAAAGGGCCAACCCGCTTTGTACCCAAAGTCATTTGACTCAATTTTCTAGTCAGTCATCAGCACCCTTTTTCAGTCCATCCTGAGGGTAGTGGCAATGATGGAGGTGAAGCTGGTAGACGAGAGGTTACGTTTGGACTTCCAATCAAGTTCGGTGCTTCCCTACTATTCAGCTTTACTATTCAACTTGAGTATCACAGGGACCCAATAGAAGGGTTGTGGTGGCTTAAGAAAAGTGGCTGATTTGATTTTAGAGGCGGAAAGGTGTAACAGCTGCTAGAGCAAAAGACGCGTCTGATGAGCTGGCCACGGTATTCCTAGGGTCAGCAGACCCCCCTCCCTTGTTATGCACCTGTGTTGGCCCCAGTCTAAAGACCACAAACCAAAATTACTCTGGCTCCATTAAAACTAAGCTACCACCCCACAACTGCTACTGTTCAAAGATGGACAGTTTAATGTGAGACTGTCAGAATCAGTAACCCCAAACTCTGACCTAGTTTCCCCGGCATATTGTTGCACAGAGTTATTTTGGGGGGGGCCAAGGGTAGGCAGGATGCATTGGCTGGGGCTTTTCATTTTAAGATTCAGTGCGAGGCATCACTCTCCTTTAGCAAACTTACAAAAACACATTTACAGTGGGAATGGGAATTTGGCAAGCAAGGGGAAGGGTTAATTGGTCCAAATTTCCCAGTGTTCTAATCACTAGCCAACACCACAAAGGAAGATTTTTGTAAAAAATTTCTCCACCATAAATATAAAGAGTTGCTAACCTTGGACAAGGCCTTGAAATGTCTACTTGAATATTAAACTTTAGAGCTTGGAGAGTACAGAGAATTTGTTTCCCATACTATCGCATATATTGGGGGAGGAAGTGGAGACAGGGATGCATTTCTAGAGGTCTTTGGTGGTGACTGGGTTAAACCTCTTTTCCAAGACCTGGAAGAAAGACAGTTACAAACACAAGAACAACTTGTATTGCATGCAATCTTTTGAGACGTGGAAGAGTATTGTGGGAAATGGATTGGTTGGCTGGTTCCCCCTTTTCCCCCACCCCCACTTTTGTAAAGTTGTGACTTCTACAGTGCCTTATTCCTAATAGATGCTGGCACTCAAACACACACCCACGCCCATGCACACACAAGTTCAGCCTCAAAAATAACAGACTGAGGGAAGAGTCAAAATGTACCTCAGGGCCACACACAGGGAGGATAGAGGTTATTAGCTAAGATAACTGAAGCCATGGTGGGACTGATATGGTCACCTTGAAACCTGGACAATTTTAAACATTCCGAATATGAGCAATATCTCTTCCACCTTTTCTCCCCCTCTTCCCACCAATGGTGCTGCTACACTGGCAGGAGTCCAGTTTGTTCAAGAATAGCTGCCCAGCGAGAGGCCCGTCATGCATGGCCTCATCTATTCTTGGCATTGTTCAGTGCAAGGAGGATGAGTTAGGCTTTCCCCACAGCTACAAGTGTTTTTCCATGGGGTACGTGAATGCCATTTAATTTGCTTTAAATGCACTTTAAAAAAATTAACGCTCCAGACGGTTTCAAATATACAGAAGAAAGATAGTGCATGAGTGTCTGAACCCAGTTCACTTTATCTCCAGTTAAAATATACTCTGTGGTGTGTGTATATAGACAGATACGTGTATACATACCCCTATCCATAGACACACACCAAGACACACAAAACTTAAATAAAGAGTCTGTCTATAGTTAAGCTCACAAAATCAGATGCTATACAAACACAAAGGCAGCAGAGGAATACGGTTGGCTCTTGAAACACATCACAAAAAATGAAAACAGCTATTTGCAAGTGACTTTGGTTCTTTCTATACGTTCAATAACTATACTAGGTGTGGGTTGTAACCAGAATAAAAAGGAACGGTGCTAACTGAAGGCAACTGAATGAATGGGCAAAAACCCTCTTGGTCCAATAACGCAATTCAAGTGCTATACCAATTCTCAGCTTGGTTGTATGGGGGGGGGGGGCAGTAACTAAAACAATAAATCTGTAAAACAAGAGATAATCCTCCCACAAAAATAAACCCTATCCTGAAAAAGCCCTTGTTTATGGAAAATGTCAGAAATCTCAAAACTCTTGGCCTTGCTCTCAATTACCACATGCAAAATAAGTCCCTTTCAAATGACTGAAATGAAGAAAAAAAAAAGAAAAAAAGAAAATAAACACTTTTTGAAGCACCTTAATGTGGCTTCCCATTCCAGGAGTGGTAGCCACCTTTTTTCTTTGAGCACCTTATTGATGTGTTACGCTATCTGCTGTCTTTTTGTTACCTGTTGGCTGAGTGGCTGGCTGTTAACATGTACACACGTGTGCCAGGGCACAGGTATGGCTGTATGCGCCTAGTGCATTCCATGTACACACAGGCCTTTCTATGAAACGCTGCATGTGCACACACACACATATGCACACCCTGCTGTGATGATGTGTGTGCGCCTGACGCTCCATCTGTGTTCCTATTCCTCAGTGCATTGTTTTGAATTTAGAGGGAAATTTCTTAACCTGTCCCTGCCCTTTTCGGATGAATGAAGGGGACATTTCCTTATTGGGAACAAAGAAACTCCCAACAATCATTCAAAGCTGAGCGAATGGGAAACTGCATTCAGGCCTAAATCCTGAAGTCTTTGGGCAGGCAGCCCCCATCCCCCTGCTTTCAGTGGCAGTTATGCCAGAATAAAGACTTCATGATTTGGTCCCCAGCAAGCAAAGCTGCGCCTCAGGAGACAGGCCTTTGCCTCTACTAATGTGTGTTGTTGTGGCTCTTTGAGTTTCTATACACTCACACACACACTGCTACACAGACATCTCCAGAGACATGGTATGTGAAGATATGAAGAGCAGGTCAAAAGTTTTGAGGGGCTATGAGTTCCTTTTGTTTCTCTTATTATATGCTGTAAATGGTATGTCAGTTATTAAACAAGCAACCAGAAAATTGTTTAAAAATACCCTTGCATACGCCTTTTCTATCAAGTGCTTTAAAATATAGAATAAATACACACATCCTGCCAGTTTTTTCTTACAGTGAGAGTATCCTTACCTGCCATTTAATATTAGCCTCGTATTTTTCTCACGTATATTTACCTGTGACTTGTATTTGTTATTTAAAACAGAAAAAAAAGAAAAAAAGAAAATTAACTGTAGCGCTTCATTATACTATATTATTATTATTATTATTATTGTGACATTTTGGAATACTGTGAAGTTTTATCTCTTGCATATACTTTATACGGAAGTATTACGCCTTAAAAATACGGAAATAAATTTTACAAGGTTTCTGTTTTGTGTGGAAGAGTAATTGATGTTGCTAAGAATGATGTTTGTTTTTTTGTTTTTTTGTTTGTTTGTTTTTGGGTTTTTTTTAATGTTACCAGCACTTTTTTTGTAAGTTTCACTTTCTGAGGTATTGTACAAGTTCACACTGTTTGTGAAGTTTGAATATGAAGGAATAAGTAAAAAAAAGTAAAAAGCTTGGCAGGTGTCTTTGTGGATTTATTTCCCTCCTAGAACACTCAAGTGTGCATGTAAGAACACTATCCTGCAGATAAGAGGACAGAACCACATTGGCAACACTGTATGACTACAGTGCAACATTTGACTCAGGGGCTAAGCTTCTCCAGAGGCCCGTGACACAGCAGAGAAATCACTGATTGGAAGCATATCACAAAACATGGCAAAAACAGGCTTCTTAAAAATAGAAGCTTTTTGGTCAAATGATACTTTAAAATCCCTCCCCAAACTCAATTGCTAGTTTTTATTTTTCTTGCATATCCCTGACCAACTCCTGGTCCCACTGAAATTAAGAACAAACCTCCCTGTGACACAACAGGACCACAGGTTCACCTCCAAAGCACTTAATTCAGGGCAGAAGCCATGCTATTGCTAGAAGATGAGAGTACACAGACACACAGTGCACAGTCATTTCCATACTGGGGGTTGAAAGAGCATTTTATTGGGAATCTAGAATGATTTTCTCTTTCTACAGCCAGGAGATGCACTTCTCAAAACAAGGGAAACTCACCAAATCTGCACCCCAAGGCCACATTGGTAATCCAGGGATGTATCCCAGTGGTTCTCAGCTGGAGGATTGCAACACTAAGGCATGTCATTAACCACCAGGGTCTAGTGGGATCAAAAGGCTGCTTCCAACATCTAGCAGGTCCCATATACAATGTGAGTGTCAATTGGCTGCCCCATGGCCGTTTTCATGCTTAAATTCTGTTGCTAGTGAATGGTGCTGCACTGACAGTTCTGGAGATTCAAGTCCTCTAGTTATCCCTGAGATCAAGTCTAGCCCAAGCCGCAGCCACTGGGCTGGCACCATTCCCACACCTATTCTCCCCCTTCCCCCCCCCCCCCAATTACTGTTCTTCAACTCAAGAGACCATCTCCAGAAATAAGAGAAGTCAATATGCATGGCTCAGTCATCACCTTGCTTCTCCACTGAACCAGTTTTCACCGGCACCCTTAGGAAACTACCCTGAGACCTCCATGCCGCCCTTCAGTTAGTAACAACTCCTCATTGCTACAGTATGGATGGATTTTGAGCAAAACTCTAGAAGGTGAAGGCCCTTCCCAATATCTTGATTCATCCGGGGCAAATATCCTGAGTCTGTCTACAAGAATGCTCTGTGCTTCTCACTCCCACCACTACACTTCCCCTTCCGCTTGACCAGCCAACCTCCAGACCATTTTACAGGACTTGAAAAGAGGAAGCAGCAAGTTTTCGACAAAAGGAATGATGCAGGAATGCTATGCCTCCCCAAAACCAAAACTCCCTCCTCCCCACTCTGCTACCCCGTTTGTACCACTGTGCTCCTGCTGCTCTGGCTTGTGTGTCACAGGATGTTGAAATAGTCACAACCATCATCAGACTCCTCCTGAGCTCCCACATTGATGGTGGATGCCACCCTGGCCTCTGCTGAGCTGCATGTGGCACGGTGTGAGGATCTGCAGTCCTTCCTGCTGCTGTTGGAGGGAACCTTCTGCGGGACATGAGGCGGCACCTGAATTTTCAGAGTTTGTTTCTACAAAACAAAGCCAGAAGGTTTTTTTCCCCTTCAATCATTTTAAACCAGAGACAAGCCCAAAGGCTAGTTATTATTCAGATCCAAACTTCCTCCGAGTATAGGCAGGATTCCTGCCCACAGGTTGAGGCCAGGCTCATCTTAAATTCTAACAGCTGCTCAAGTTTCCACCATCCTTCCCCCTCTGTTCCAAGGGGGGGGGGGGCATAGAACATACCCTCCCAGTTAGCTGGGAACCCCAGGATGAGGCAGTGGGATTGAATGGGGCATGAAATGGACACACACGCCTGCAGGAATTGATGGGTGCCCACATAGTAGCTAGTGAAAGAAAAAAAGGGGGGTGATTACTGAGAGACACTTTCACACTTCAGAGGAACCTGAAATGTGCTCTCAGCAAGCAGCTGGAAAGAATGAGGACCCAAATACACACACTGTTCTCTGCTGACTCAGAAGACCTTCCTCACACTCATCTAAGAGAAGATGCTGAGATGCATTCAGCCCAGATGGGGAAAAAATGAACCGTGTCTTCACCTTCAGCTCTAGGGGATGAGGAGGGACCCAAGACAGGGCCATACACAGGAATTTGGGGGTGGGGTGTTTTTTTTGTAAATGTGGATCACCATTTTTTTAAATATAAAGGAGTTCAAAATCATGCAATGAGTGTGCGCAAGAGAGGTTAATGAAAAATGTGAGTGGAAAACAATGATTGGTAAAATGATTTTGTTGCAGGTAGTTTATAAAGTCAGAATCAGACCCCAGACTTGACCAAGAAACCCTCCTATCCTGGCTCTGATGAGAGGGCACCCTGCTTCTTCAGGACAGTCTGGGTCTTACGCCAAGTGGTAGGAGGAGATGGGAGACATTTCACATGCCGTGTGATCTGCGACTGACGGGCATTTTTGACTGATTTTTATCAGCAATAGGGGTGTATTACTGAGAACTTGCCTCAAGAGGGTTGAAGTCCCCATTGGTCACTGCCAGCTGGAACTTTCCGATTGTTTAGCATGGTCATTTAGCGATCAAGTCCCTGCACACAGAACCTTGAAGAATGGACTTATGGTCAGGAAGAGACGTTGCCCGGCCACAGACAGGTGGCAGCCTTGTGGTCATCCAGGATTACTCTGGCTGTTCCAGATCAGTAATAACTTTGTGGCACTTTTAAATGCCAGGAATAAAGCCATGTACCGTGGCCATGCACATTTAGTGCCATGGACCCATGCTGACAAGCACAGTGTTGTTATGAAAGAGCCCTGAGGTACACAGGAAGAGCTATAGAACTTTCAAGCATGCCGGAGTTGGTTCCACGGCTTTCCAAGAGAACCAAGTAAAATCCCCCATTTCCAGACCGTTTCAAACTTACATCTGTTTTGGTTTGATGTTGTGGATTCCTTCTAACATGAAACAAAAGGTAAAATGTCTGCGCATGTGTGGGCGTGCATACTCCTTTCCATACTGAACCAGTATTGGCTCTAGTTCTGGCCTGTTTTGAAGGCTTATACAATGAGATCAGAGTTTACAGAAATGCCTACAGTGCTTCTCCATGTGTGTGACATTTTACCTTATTTATACTAACTTAAAATCTCTCCTTAAATAGATGCGGTGATGTTGGGAGACTCGTTGCCAGCTCATGCCAAGGTCTCCATGTCTCAGCAGGACACCGACAGACACAGAACTGGAATCTGTCTGACTCCTTTATGGGTTAATATACTATGGATAGAATAGCATGGGCAGCCGGTATTGTAGGCAGGGGCAGGCTAAGCATACCCAAACAGCCTATGGTGGCCCCTCTCCCAGGCCAGAGTACTTCCCACAGGGAGTCGAGGTTGGACATGTTGCCAGTCCAGGGCTTTGGGGCCTGGAGCTCTGGGTGCCGTGATCGTGCCACTGAGAAGCTGTGGGTGCTGAAGCTGCAGCACACCAGGGCTGGGGACTTGCCTCCCTGCTCTCAGCCATGCAGTGCTGGGGTGGTGGGCCACAATAAGTGCATTTTGGGCTCCTGTGGGGGTGAGGAGGTAGAAGTGGGAGTGTCAAGGGCTAGACTCCCTGGGCGGCCAGGTCACTGGCTGCCCATGCAAATAGGCAACCGATTGAAAATCTTGGTGGTTGGAAACCTTGAATCCTTATGCCTCAGATAGGAAAAGTGTATTGAAAGTTAGAAAAAAGGTGATCCAGTACGAGTCATTATGACCTATGTGTTTTCTAGAAGTTAGTTATAAAAGATTAGCCAATAGACTAGACTTCAGAGCAGTCCTCTGAAGCCATCCTGATGTTTTTCCTGACACCCTATATCCCCAGCAGGTGAGCAACTGGCCACGGGAACTTGCTGTTAATTACTCAATACTGTTGCAGATGTTAGGTAAATATCTGGGATCTTCTAAACCTATTTCTCATGTCTGTGTGTACTTAAAATCAAATAAACTGTAACAGTAGACAAAAGAATGCTTGCTTGCATTTAATCCTTGATCAGACAGAATTGCTGTGTTCCTATCAATGTATTCCTTACACCAACTGAAATGAAATAGTTAAATTGCTCCCCTGCTGGGGTTCTGAAAACCCCTACCAAATATTGTATGTTTCTCCCCTTTCCCCAGCAGCACCAGGCCCCTATAGCGAGAATTGTACCCTTGTATTTAGGATTGAATTTGGCCCTAATTAATCCTCAAACTCCCTATATAGTAATCAGCTGTGTCTACATTGGCATCCTTTTCCGGAAAAGGGATGCTAATGAGACAAGTCGGAATTGCAAATGCCGCGGGGGATTTAAATATCCCCCACGGCATTTGCATGAACATGGCTGCCACTTTTTTCCGGCTCGGGGCTTTGCCGGAGAAAAGCGCCAGTCTAGATGGGATCTTTCGGAAAATAAAGCCTTTTCCGGAAGATCCCTTATTCCTCTTAAAATCAGGAATAAGGGATCTTCTGGAAAAGGCTTTATTTTCCGAAAGATCCCGTCTAGACTGGCGCTTTTCTCCGGCAAAGCCCCGAGCCGGAAAAAAGCGGCAGCCATGTTCATGCAAATGCCGCGGGGGATATTTAAATCCCCCACGGCATTTGCAATTCCGACTTGTCTCATTAGCATCCCTTTTCCGGAAAAGGGTGCCAGTGTAGGACACAGCCATCAAGTATTACTAGAGCCAAATTCACAAGCCACATCTGGGGCAGATCACTTCCTCTCTCTCTTTCCCTCTAAGTGCAGTCACCCATCTTTGCTTTTGTAATTCAAGTAAATGGATCTGGCAGAGTACAGAATGAGCTGAAGGAGAAATGATCATAAACAGAAAGTAACATCAACCAATCTAGCTTTATAGTCCAACCTAAGTGAGAAATGCAAAAAGTAAATAATCAGAACACAAACCATAGAAGTTTGTGATGAAAAGTAAATTATATATTAAAACTTTTCAAGCTTTAATAATATAATTTATTAGTAACAGGGAAAAGATAAGTGTTAAAAAAATAATAATGTTGGCTGTGTCACCCATAAAATGAATCTACTTTAGGGAAAGAAAAAGGATATTTTGGATGGTGCTAATTCTTCAATTGCAAAATAAAAATCGCCAAATAAGCTTAGAGAGGTGACTTTTTAAAAGTGTCAAAAATACCATTCTTATGCTCCTAATTAGAAACAGGTGAAATTTTTCAGCTAGAATTTCTTGCCCCCCCACACACAGAAAAATCTAGATTTGAGTCATCTGAAACTTGCAGGAAGTCATGTTCAAAAATTGTATCTATAAAAAAATAATTTTGAAAACATCACGACAAAATATTTCAATTTTTTATTCAAAGCAATTGTTTCAAAATGTACTTCAATTTTATTTAAGTTAGCAAACTTCAAAACCTAAACATTTCCTTTTTAGTCAAATAAAAAAAATCATTTGACCTGGAATGAATTAGTTTTCTACTTTTTGGTTTAGCATCTTTTTTTGGGGAGGGGAGGGGGTCAGTACAGCTTGCAGACTATTCATGCAGTTCTACATATTTATCTACTTGCAAAAATTAATCCAGAATAACGTACTATGTGAATTTGAAGCAGTTTCATTATTCCTAATTAATCCCATGTGGAATAAACTGATGTTATTTCGAAATAACAGAGTGTGTCTACACAGCATGCCATTATTTCAAAATAATGTTGAGCTGGAGGAATTTTTACTCCGACTCCTGGTAACCCCCATTTCACAAGGAGTAAGGGAAGTCAAAGGAAGAGTGTTCTTCCTTCGACTTCCCATAGCGTAAACAGCGCCAAAAGCCGAATTAAGCTATTTTGACTTCATCTACGCAATTGATATAGCTGAAGTTGCATATCTTAATTTGACTTTTGCCTTGCAGTGTAGACATGCCCTAAGGGAAGATGGTCCCAGAAGGGCCAAGGTCATGCCTATTCTTTGATCAATGTACAGGAGCCCAGGACTGAGTGGTAATATTGCTGTCTCATCTCAGTAAAGAGGAAGGAATCTGTCCAGGTTAGGAAAGATAGAAATACGTTTACATGGCTGTATACAACTGCCATAAGCAAACATCCCAACAGCTTTAGATTAGCACTCAAAGGTACTTATGCACAACTCATTTAAAATTACTCTACTTTCTTGGACATGGAATTTGGGAAACGCTTGGTTTCAAATATTAATATGGCTCAAAAGGCTTGGAAATACCAACAACAGTTTTTTGGAGATTTTGGTTTTTGTGTATTCACTTGGTGGCTGGTTTTTGGGAGTAGGGAAAACCATGGGCAGGTTCGGCTTTGAAGCTCTATGTACAGAATTGCTGCTGGTGAAATTATTCTGACTTAGATGATCCATAGTTTGATCTGTAGGGCAACTTATATATTTCTATGGGATAAAAGTGTCTTGAATGTAGAGGCAAGGTTTTCTGTTTGGTTGGGTTTTTTTGAGCAGCTAATTCATATTACTAGTTTATGTTCGCAGTACTAACTCTCCATGCCCCAATGCCACTCCTGTCCTCACAATCTCACAGGACTTAAAAACTAGAATCAGAAGCAAAAATGTAGTTGCTCCAGACACACACTCATTTATATTGGTGCAGGAATTGCTGTCAGAGCAAAAGAACCAAGTAACGGCTCTTTATTCTGTTCCTACTTCTGCTACTAACTCAGGTAAGTCATGTAGCCACCATGTGCCTCAGTTACCCCATCTGTAAACTAAGGATAATAATACATCCCTAATTGAGTTACTGAAAGTTTTAAATCATTAATGTGGAAAGTGTTTGGCATTAGTGCTGTCCAAGTAACTGAATACTCAATTCAGGGGGCAGGTCTGAAAAACAAAGCTTCTTTTTAAGGTCAACCCAAAACAAAAGGATTCCAAAATTGTTATATTTGTTTTTGAGGTTTAACATTTTTAAACATTTTAACTTGAAATTGAGAGAAATTCCCAAGTGAACACATTTTGCCTTTTTTGTTTCAGAAAGATGGTTTGTTTTGGCATTTCCAAAACAAAATATTTCAACGGGTCTACTTTTTTAAACCAATACAAGTGTCCAAAATTGACCTGAACACATGAATTGTATTGGTCAACCCAAATGTTCATTTTGGGCAACCATAAAAAAAAAAAAAAAAGAAGGGTGAGGGGGTGCATAAAAAGTGTCACTGAGCTTTTACACATTTGGATGAAAGATGCTATGAATGAATAAGAACAGAAAAGTTAAACATGGCCTGCATTCTTTGTTCCAAGATGTTTGACTTTGGCTGTATTGAAACATACATTGTTTGCTTGCATCCAGTTTATTAAACAATATACTGTAGATTGTTCAGTATCAAGGACCTACCCTCTTCATTACATACCATTCCTCCAATCTGCAAACTTTATCCATTGGTGATTGTATGTGTTCTTCAGATCTTGGATAAAAATATTAAATAGCAGAGGACCAAGAACCTGCAGGATCCCACTAAACAACCCCCACCTCAAAAAAAAAAAAAACCACCCAACCTTCTGAAATTGTAAGGTGTCTCAGTTTAAATCCATTTAAAGTATGCCATGTGATTTTGTATTGTTCTAGTTTTTTAATCAAAGTGTCATTTAGTGTCAAGTCAAATGCCTTATAGAAATCTAAGTATATTACATCAACACAATTATCAAACAAATTTGTAATCTCATCAAAAATATTAAATTCATTTGAGAAATTCTATTTTCAATAAGTTCATGTCAATTAGCACTAATTATGCTTCCAGAGGGCTAGGACAGAGCTAGCAAAGTTTTAATGCGATTCCTGTAATGAGCAAGACTAAAAAGAAAGCAGCTGATGGAAAAAAAAGAAGAGGGACCCAAATGCAAGAAAATGGTAAGTCTCTCTTCCTCCCCCCCCCCCCCCTACTCAATTTCAGATACCACTAGTGTCCAGTGAAGCACAGAAAGGTCAAACTCACTTGCCCGATGTCACACAGCAAATGAATAGCAGAATTAGGAATAAAACCCAGGATCCCTGACTCCCAGGACTCTACAGTAGCTTATAAGAAATCATAATAAGATAGCTGATCCCTAGAACTATACGTGAAGCATGCAGGGGAGAAACTATACACCATAGCAACTGTCCCAGAAGGAGACATCTTCCAGTTCCCTGCTGCAACTGGGTTGAAGTGCAGGGGGGGGCGGGGAAGAGAGAGGAAGGAGGAGCTCTCAATCCAGTGTCCCTCTTAAAACAGCATAGTAGGAAGGGAGGCTTGCTGTTTTGATGTGGTCACTTGGCACCTTCTCTGCTTGAGCCCACATGTTCTGTAAGGCTACCCTTGCTCCTACAAGCAACAGTATTCTTGCAGGTACGTACAGTTATGGGCTGGTATTGGATTGTGGTTTTGCATAAAAGAACAGTCCACCTTAAAGAACTCACCTTAAAAAGGTATAGAAGAGCAGCAGCCATCTCTAAAATAACGGTAAAGCCAGCGTGGCTGCCCTGAGCATCTGGTTAGTTTTAGTTCCAAAAAGATATCTCCACTTTGATACTATGAGGGGGAGGAGGAGAGGAAGAGACCATGCCCTTGTTCAGAAATCACGTAGTTGCAGATCCAATTTTCTAGCTGCAAGAAATCTTGTTGGAATAAGAGCTTACGAGGCTGGCAGATCATCAGTCTCTGAAATTTATCCCCAGAATATTCCCACTCTAAATGCCAATGGAATAGCTTAAAGAGTTTCAATGTAGTCTGCTGTCTGCATCTCCATGCCATGCACCATACTCCACTGCACAACAGAATGGTAGAAGTACATGACACAGGCAGCTTATCTAGATTGCTTTGTGCCATTCAAGCACCTCCTGTCTTCCACACTGTCTCAGGTAGTTCTGGATCTTCCCGCATCACCTGCACTTGAATTCCCTCAACTCTGCAAGTAACTTGTATCTTCAGGTTGGCGTAACTGACACTTCCTTATACCTGACTGACCTTGACATGGGTATCATACCAGCTTTGAGGCCTTGAGACTCAGGACCTGATTCATCACTGTATTACCACAACCGTATACCGGAAAAGCACAATGGAAGCCGATGATCTAGCCCCCTCACCATCTTCCTCCACCCCTGCTCCATTTCTGTACAGTTGCCAATAAAACCTCTTTGATTTAAATTTGCCTGAACGGGGATATTAGTTGAGGCAGCTATTGGCTGGCATCTCTGAGAGAGTACCTTACCCCGACCCTGGAGGTAGAAGCACCAGGAGACGATAAGTCACAAAAGTTCAGAGCAAGTTGGCAGCTGAGGTCTCCCTCCCCCGCAACACAATGACGCCCCCTCCCAAAGAAAAGGAGTTGGTCGGACATCACATTTTTGCTTAAAGACCTCGTGTAGAACTACAGCTTACAGGGAAAACCCACCTGGAGAATGAGGAAACAGACTGACAGATCCAGATGAGTACCCAGCAGTCAACTACTTCAAGATAGGCCCAACAAGGAAGATAACAAAACACCACTGATCACCACCAATAGCCTCCAGCACATCATTGACAATTTACAACCTATCCTTGAAAATGACCCTTCACTCTCCCAGGCCTTGGGAGACAGGCCAATCCTCAGACAACCTCCCAACCTGAAGCAATTCTTTTCCAGAAGCCACACATCAGCAACCCACACCTGCAGTAAATCCTGCCGCCAACTCTGTCCATACATCTGTACAAGCAACACCATCACAGGACCTAACCATATAAGCCACAACACCAGGGGCTCCTATACCTGCATATTCTCTAATGTGAGATATGCCATCAAGTGCCAGCAATGCCCCACTGCCATGTATGTTGGCTAAACTGGATAAAATGGACACAAACCAGACATCAGAAATGGTAACACAGAAACCTGCAGGGGAACATTTTAACCTCCCTGGTCATTCAGTCATGAATTTAATTGTAACTATTCTTCTACAAAGGAATTTCATTAGCCAATTACAGAGAGACTGCAGAACTGGAATTCATATACAAATTTGACACTGTTACCCAGGGCTTGAATAAAGACATTAACTGATGGGTGCATTACAAAGCCAATTTCTCCTGCCTTAAATATTCACATTTTCACATCAAAAGCTACAAATGGGACACATCCAGCCCACTTAGCTAGCCTCATTAATATGGGTCCTACAATTGACAGGTGCTTCTGCTGTTTTACATGTATATCTTGATTTCTGTTATTTCCACTCTAACGCATCTGATGCAGTAGGTTTTACCCACAAAATCTCATGACTCTATATATTTTTGTCAGTCTCTAAGGTGCCACAGTAGGGATGTAAGCGACCAACTGACTAGTCGACTAGCCAATGAGTAAAAGCTTATTGGATTGTCGACATCAGTCAACTGATCGCTTCCCTCCCTACCCCACCCCCATTGCTGCCTCTATCAGAAAGAGGCAGCGGAGGGGAAGAGAAGGGGATGCTGGGTGGAGCGGGCTTAAAAGCTGGTTCTCCCCAGCTCCAGCTCTGTGGTAGGTGCGCAGCGGCAGCGTTCCAACTTTGAAATGTACAAGAGTCCCCTTTGGGGCTCTTGTACATTTCAAAGAGGAATTACTGCAAGGAGCCTGAGGCCAGCAGGGGACTCAGCCCAGCAGGGGCTCTTGTACATTTCAAAGGCAGAATGCTGTATTAGTCCTTAATCGACTATTGATGGAAATTCCATCAACTATTCGATTAGGTAATCAAAATTTAACATCTCTATGCCACTGGACCACTTGTTTTTAAAGTTACAGACTAGCACAGCTACCTCCCTGAGACCTTCTCCCTTGGTTCAGCAAACAGGCAGCCCAGCTGTTCTTAGAGGCAGACACATCTGGTTAAATTTCTAGCCAAAAATAACTCTCAACAAGAAAAAACCTTCACTTAACTACATCACTGGATACTGTCCTGAATTCCACAACACCTGCTCCATCCCACCACCACACATTTGGAAAACTTAGAAAGATGAGTTAACATATGAAGCTTCTCCATACAAAGGTTCACCTATGAATTGATACTTTGTGAGCGAAATTTTAGCCCAAAAGGCAATTGGATGTGTGTGGGGGGGAGGGAGGGAAGCTGCATGCAATTGAAAATTGGAGGTTACACTGGAAAGATCATCTCAAATATAATATCATAACCACAACCCTCTATGCTTATTCTTGTGGCATGTTTGGTGGACAGTCGGCATACATAGAATGTTCTTTGTGCTTCAGAGCACAGCACAAGCATGTACTGCTGACATCAGCAACGTGCCTATCACATTCTGATGTGCCCTTGACACATGTCCAGACTGTTCTTTACGTTTTGTCGTCATGGTGCTGTGCTTCACGCACTTGCTGCTGCAGCCATCAAGGGTGGGGCAGTTTGTTGCTTACTTGGTTTTCAGGAGCTAAAAACTCAGCTTACAGGACAGGACTGAGTTTGGAGTGGTGGATGTTGGTGGGCCAGCCTTAGCAACAGACATGCGATGCGGTCTCCTTGCTAGCACCTGGATTTCCAATGGCCATTAGAGCCACATGGAGAAACTAGCAAATGGGCTATCAAACCAATTAATGGGAGTGGTGGTTTCTCACAGAGTAAAGTCTCCCATATGGATTCAGTGAGTCTGGTCATTTGTATGCAGAGACTGTCTCTCTTCTGGGCCTGCTTTCTGAGAGATGCGGCACCTCCAAGGAGCCCGTTACATCTTCCTGATTCCCAGGCCAGCTCCAGGCAAACTCCAGAGCAAGGCTAGTAACAGGCCCCAGGGGGCTACCTGAGGATAGCTGGAATGCCCCAGGACTGGCCCAGCCTCCTCCTGTCCTTAGCCCCACGCTGGGCCTAGGGGTGGTGGAGTGTAAGAGCCAACTATGCTTGTTCTCATGTAAACTGAGGATTCCTCCACACTGGAGAAATTGTCAGCTGGGAAGATACGGCCAATTTTCAGTCACATTTGCTTTCACAGCAGTGTAAAAGGACCAGATTGCAAGAGGAAATCTGGCCTTAGCTCCTTAAACACGATATGAAACACAGCCCTGCCAATGCACCTCTATCTTCCCCAGGAGCACACCCCCTGCCATTCCGGTCTTGGGCTCCCGGCACAGGAAACACAGAGGTGTGAGCAATGGCCCTCATTCTCTTCCCTTTTTGGCCACTAATCGAGTGTCCGTATTTTCCATAAGGGAAAACAGGACACCCCTTGGCTAGCCCCAGCCCCCACCACTGTCCTCCCAGTGGTCCACCCAAGGCCACCTTCTCCCCCCACAAACAAGGCTGGCCCAAGCCTCTGAGCCTCCCTGCAACCTATCTTCTGTACGTGGACTGGTCCTCCAAGCCCCTCCACAGCAGGCCACCCACACGCACGTGGGACCAGCCTGAGGTCCCCTCTCCCCGCTGTGCATGAGGCCAGACTGAGCCCTCTGGCTGCCCACCAATGCAGGGAGCCAGCCAGCTCATCTGCTCCCCCTCGCCTTCCCACCAGTGCTGGCCTGGCATTGCCACTCACCCCTCCCAACCTCTGCACGTTCTTCTTTGGCCTGCTCGGGCTCCCGCCTCATCTTTTGACAAACGTGCAGTTTGTTCTCACCAGCGGATAATCATTTGGCAAGAACAAATGGGACAAATGCCCAGGTTAGCCAAAAAGGTAGGGATGGCCAGGGCAGTCAAAGCCAAACGTGCGGTCCCTCCAGCCACTAACAAAATATTTTCAATGCCCCTCGGGGCCGAGAAGAGGGGCTGCCGTTGCTCCTCGCTCTGATCTGGCCATTTCAATCAGATGCTGCATTTAAATCCTGACATTCCAAGACAGCACCACCTGGCCAAGGATGTCAAAACCTTCTTTTTCCTAGGTTACGGCACATCAGGCTCCAAAAACACAGGGTCTGAAAAACTCTGTGTTTACACAGTGCTTAGCACAATGAGAACCCTGATCCTGGTCAGGGCCTTCCTCTGAAGCATAGGATACAGGTTACCTGCAGTTTAAACTAGAGTAAGTGGTGGATTCTCTATAGCTTGAAGTATTCGGATCATGGTTTGAGGCCTTCAGTAACTCGGTTAGGGGTGTATAACGGGGGGGGGGGGGTGGAATTCTGTGGCCTGCGATGAGCAAGCAGGCAGAGCAGACTATCATGATGGTCCCTTCTGACCTTGAAGTCTGTGAAGCCTGGCAACTGGGAAGGCAGAGAAAACTGCAGAGACCTTCCGGACTAGGACATCCTCTGCTGCTAGTGATTGCCAGATCTGGTCCTGCCCCCTCATGTACCCATTGTAGCCGGTCTGATCCTTAGCACAACAAAGAAATAAAGATTGAAAGCTACACTAATTCATTTCTGTTAGCTTCACGAGGTAGCTGAGTTAGTCTGTACAGGATACACTTAAAAATGATCTGGTAGCACTTTATAGACTAACAAAACATGTAGATGGTATCGTGAGCACAGATGACCGGAGTTTCATTTTCTATTACTACACCATTAGAGAGGCAGAAAAACACTCCTCACTATTTAGTCAAATACTGCCTTTAATTGGCAAAGTACAGGTCTCATAGCTAAGTGAGGAGATAAATAAGAAGTATATAAAATAATGAGTGGTGAAGAGAAACTGTGCACTCCTATTTATCCTCTCATATACGAGACATTTGGTTATGTTAAAAAGCGACCAATTTAACACTGACAAAGGACACATCCTGTTACATAACATGCAATTAACCTGTGTAACTCACTGGCACCAGCTATCACTGCAGCCAAGATATTAGCAAGGTTCAAAAGATGATTGGACACTTACATGGATAATTAGAACATATATGGCTACAGAAGTCAGGAAAAACAAGTAAGAGACATAAGTGCTCGTGCATGAGCCAGCTGTTAACTATCTTAGGTGAGAAAGAAACTTTATGAGCAGATTTTTCTACAGTTCTGCATTACAGTTTCTTGCGCCATCTCCTGAAGCCTCTCTGGCATTGGCCTCTATTTTGTTCTAGTCTCTATAGCTTACCATAATATTTGAGCAACTTCCAGCAATGCACTAAAATGACATGACTAATACCTGTTGCATGTGATTGTTTCTCTTCCCACAGGAGGAAAATCGTATGTGCAGTGTTTTCTTTTAGTGGGATAGCTTTTAATCAGTGTACGCACTAGTATCTGGGAGGGTAGCTTTGTTTTTGTCAAACACAATATTGGACTGGTTGGACTATTACTGTGATTCAAACAGCATCTCAGTTTTCTAAATGGTTTGACCTATTCAGACAGAAAAATGTGTCTGAGCCCAGTAGTGCCAGACCTCTTCGGAGTATAAACACACTGTTATCTCTTTCCATCTCTGGATGTCCTGAATGCATCTGAGAAGCCAGAACAGGACCTCCAACTTCTAAATACTCCCAGGAATTTGGTGACCTTCAATCTTCATTTTAGGTCTCTGCGCATTGTCTTGAGAGCTTTGAAGATCACCGAACCACAAGAGCAACCATAATAGGGCTCTGGTTTCCTTTGGCAGCTACTTACATTCTAAGCAGTAACTTCAAAAAACTTGTTGTTGAACCAAGCAACTTATTTTTGGCAGCTTGTCAGAGCCAAATAATGCAGAAGCCAACAAAAACCCATAATCAGTGTTGATCTATGGCAGCGGGCACCAACCAGTAGATCGGGATCTACCAGTAGACCTTGGAGCCGCTGACAGGGGATCCTGACTGGTTTGGCCAGGAAGCTATCAAACACTGGCACTTCAGTTGTCCCTCCACCTACTGTCATGCTGCTCCTGCTCTCTGCCTTGGAGCTGCCCCTTGGGAGCCTCCTGCTTGCTGTGTAGGGTGTGGGAGAAGGAAGAGGAAGGGACGCTGATGTCAAGGTGTCCCTCTTCCCCCTACTTCTGTACCCTATCTCCAAACAGAGAGAAGGGGACAGAGGGAGATTGGCAATGCAAATCTCTGTCACTCTCACACACTGTGGGTGTCTGTCACTCTCTCTCACACTCACTCACACACACACACACACACTCCTTCCCTTCATCTCCCAACCCAACACATACATGGAGGTTATTGTTACTTCTTTCACTGCTTGCAAAGTATGTTGTTTTTGGTTTTTGACTGTCCCAGCCCTGAACCACCACCTCCTACACCCAACCTCCTGCCCATGACATGACTCCCTCTGCACCCAAACTCCTTCCCAGAGCTTGTACCCTGAAACCCCTCCTGAACCCCAATCCCCAACCCTTGGCTAAGCCTGGAGCCCCTCCCACACTCCAAACTCCTTGGCTCAAGACCAGAGCCTGCACCCCAACCCCTTATCCCAGCCTGATGAAAGTGAGTGAGGATGGGGAAGGAAGGGGGATGGAATGAGCAGGTAAGGCTGTGGTGAATGGTTGGGAAGGAAGCGGGTTAAGGGTATTTGGGTTTGAGGTAGATCTTTCATTGCACTTAAATTGAAAAAATGATCTTGTGGTTCAAAAAGGTTGGAGACCACTGCTTTATGGCCTGGGCTTAGGAGGATATTCTCAGGGCACTGCTTTTCTTGGGGCTTTAGGCCATATACAGTGATTGTTGGCTGGGTCATAGGCTTGGATGCTATACAAGCGAGGCTCTGGTGGATTTATGAATTATGAATACCTGGGGCTCAAACATACTGCTTAAGACTACATTGCCTGCCTCAAGAATGGACCTGACAAAACATCAGAACAAAGAATTTGCAGCTCAAGGGGATGGGTGGGGTTGGGCTCTCTGGAGATTGACTCAAGGCCCAGGCAAGTTACAAAAACCTTCCCAAGGTTGTTCTGTGGGCCACAGCCCAACCAACCATCTCTGCAGTGCTGTACGCCAAGACCCTCCATCTCCAGCATGCCCCTTATGCCAGGGCGTCCTTGCAGAGCAATATTTATGGCTGTTTTCTGTGGAAGGTGCAGCTGCAAGTCTCATCACCTGAGTCCCGGTGGTGAAGGATTTGCAGACTGAGCACATCTCTGTAATGTGTCCCTCACCGAGGCATTACAAGCACCTCGGGGGGGTGGGGGGGGGAGGGTTGCTCTTAGGCTGCCCCGCCCCTTACACGATGGACAACTCTTGAACCCTGGGGAGAGTAACACATAGGATGGCCAACTACTCTATGCCAAGCCAAGACTTAAGCCTCACCTAAAGTACTATTATTACTACCATATAGAAAAAAAGGCCTCAAATCTCAGAGTGAAAATGTGAGGTGAAGACACCACACTGAGCTCTGACCCTAGCCACCGCGGGTGAAAAGGAAATGAGAGCAGTTAAAGCAGCGCCGCTCTTATGCAGCCAGAAGAGGGGGCATAGCAGCAGAGTGTTAATGCTGCCCCCACAGTTACCCTCTGGCTCCAGAGTGCACCCCCCAACATAGAACACACAGCTGAGTCTCCTTGAAGATCATGCCCTCTGTCCTGCATACAAAGGAGCCACCCATACAGCCTGTGAGAATGGCACATTCCCATACACAGCCCTAGAGTGAACAGGTGTATGAAACATTCCATCTGCCGTAATTTTAGGATCTCTTTTACTTCTCCCTACCCCAAACATTATCTCTGCCAGTGACCCTCACTCCTGCCCTGCAGGATACCCTGGTGTTCTCGTCCCGGGCGGATTTGTCAGGAAACCTCCATTCTGACCTACACCACTTCCTGCATTTGCAATCCTGAGCTCCCACATAGCTCTGCCTGTGCATCATAAAGCTGGATCGGCAACATGCTCTGCTATGCTAGTGCAGGGCCATACACAGCAATAGGAATACACCTTATTCTTGCTCTTGTGCACTCTGTTCTTCCAGTCCCTGTCTGCAGCCAACTTCATACCAGGTTGTCAGGTCAAAAAGCCCCTTCATTAAACTGTAGTTAATGCTGAGCAGAGGCACCATCAACTTTTGATGGGAAAAAGCCTCGAGACAGTGTTTGAATTGAAAAAGTTCAGTGAAAAAGTTCAACGTGAAGGTTCCACATAACCCGCCCTCCCCCCTCCCCCCCCACACACACACCAAGTAAAATGCTGAAAGCTGGTAACCAGCTTCAGCCTGACCAGTGGTGAGACAATAGAGTCTTGGGGTCTCATTGTTTTGCAATAAAACAAAAAAAATCAATTTTCATCAGCCTTAGTCACCAGCTGCAGTGTCGCATCCTAGGAGGAACACAGGCAAAGTACATTTCTTGTCCTCCTCCAGAATTCACTCTAGGGAGCTACTGTGTATAATTTTAATAACTTTCTGGGAGTGGGGACAATGCTATATTTTATTTCTCACCATGCTCAATACACAGCTCAAGGTCTCTGCACTGAGAGAGCTGTGCTCTGGGACTGGGATGGGAGACATGACTCTACAGGCCAGGTGTAGCCAAACTGCAGCTCATGAGCCACATGCAGCTCTTTTACAGTTCAAGTGTGACTCTCGGAGCCTGCCATTCTTCATCTACCAGTGGGGAGAGCTCGGGACTTCTGCCTTGCAGCAGGGTGGTGGAGTAGGGCTTCTGCCCAGCAGAGAAGGGGAGTCTCGGGGTTTCAGCTCCATGGGGCACACCTGCCAGGGCTCCGAGTTTCAGTAGGAACAGGACCCAGACCTCCAGAAGGCACGCCCCAGTTCTCAAACTTCTGAAGATCATCATAAACAGTTTGGAGGGATGGTAAACTTGGCCACCCCTCCTATAGGCCCAGCTTCACTTTGTGTTCCCAATTCATCCTTTGTGTTAGCAAGCACTACTCTACAGATGTCAGTGCAGTGTCTTCCACTGTTGGAAGTGGCCAATGCAGAGCTGGTGCTAAGACTATGCCACATGGTCAATCTGCCTGGGATTGAAATGGATTAGGTTTACACTGCGGATGGGGGAGCAACAGACTGGCCTCTCATGCGTCTGTTTATCTGCCGGCACTTGAACTTCACATTTTGCAGTTTGCTCCATGGCCACATGGTGTCCCAGTGGGACTGTGCAATGAAGCAGTGGGTAGAAACTGTTCAAAGGAAAGCTGCTCATGAAAAAAGCAAGAATTTTTCTTTAAAATGTCCCTAGCCATTATCGAGACTAAATCCTGCGTTTATTGTTAAAATAACAACAACAAATCTATGAGACTAAGAGGAAAGAAAGAGGAGCAAGGGAATGACAAAGACCATCATGGATCTGCTAAGTGAGCCGTCACTTTCTAATACATTGCCAGAGCCCAGTTACCTCCAGTCTTGCTCCAGAGGGCAGTTTCATATGCAAGAAGCTCTGCCTTCTCGCTTCCAACAAACTGATTCAGCTTATTGTTCTAGGCCCATCAATTAACAACAAAGCTTCCAGGCAGCTCTAGACTCAGTCTAAGAACATGGTTGCCACTCTCTCTGCATCACACTTACTAATTCATTCCTTCCTTGCCCTGATCTGGCCTCACTCCGCTTTGCCATGCCACCTTTCTCGCTGCCCACACAGCTTTCTCCATAGCTCCTCTGACACCTCTCACCAACACTCTAGCCTCACCCAGCCCCACTACCTCTCCAGTCTCACCTCTGTCCATTTTCTTCTCTGTTGCATCTTCAGAAAAAATTCTCATCTGCTCAGAATTATAGATTTTTTTGTTACCTTATGGTTCCATACCAGGGACTGAACTAGGGACCTCCAGAGACAAAATGTGTTGCTACAACTAAAAAGAAAAGTATAATTCATGCATATCCTCTGCGCGTCAGATCCAGATTGGAATCTGTAAAAACCTGCCAAAAACAAACACGCACACGCGCACTTGTGGATTACAAGTACATTGTGAGCCTAACAACATTTTCCTGTTAATAAATGCAACCTACTTGGCAAACTTTGCCATAGTTAGAAGCAACTAATAAGGTCTTATAATGGAAAGTGACTACAGGCAGTATTACCTGTGTTGCCTGTAATAAAGGTACTGTCAGATACCGAAGGAGATGGTCTGTTGGTCTAATCTAGTATGGCACGTCATATATTCCAATTTGCTTACCACCAGTGTATTTCACAGTTCATAGAACACTGTCTCCCTCAATGTTCGATGAACTGTGAAATACACTGGTGCTGTCAATCTATTTAATAAATCATACAAATCAGATATAGGCACATCTTATCATATTGAATCAACTGACAATTTTACCATCACTACCTCCGCTTCCAGTAAAATCTTTCTTCAATATGACCATTCCATCCAACTCTCAAATGGATTCTGTCCAGAGTATAGAAACCGTACAAGCATCCTAATGTGTGTTCCTCACTCATATGTGCCCCAACAGGGTGGTGTGTTTTTGCACTAATCAATCAGTACATTTGTTGAGGGAGACTCTTCATTCCATCTGAGTAGAGTGTTCAGTCAAAACACACTGGAGGGATTAACAGAGTCCCCAGTTTGGAGAGTCATAGGGTTAGAAGAGACCTCAGGAGGTCATTGAGTCCAACCCCCTGTACAAAGCAGGACCAACCCCAACTAAATCATCCCAGCCAGGGCTTTGTCAAGCTGGGACTTAAAAACCTCTAGGGATGGAGATTCTACCACCTTCCGAGGTTACCCATTCCCCAGTGCTTTACCACCCTCCTAGGGAAATAGTTTTTCCTAATATCCAGCCTAGACTTCCCCCACTGCAACAAGGAAACCATTGCTCCTCTTTCTGCCATATGTCACCACTGAGAACAAACAGCCTTTCTCCATCCTCTTTGGAACCCTCCCCCCCTTCGTGTAGTTCAAGGCTGCTATAAAATCCCCCTTCACTCTTCTCTTCTGTTGACTAAATAAGCCCAAATCTCTCAGCCTCTCCTCAGTCATTTTTATTGCCCTCTTCAGGATTCTCTCCAATGTGTTCACACCCTTTCTGTAATGAGGGGCTCAGAACTGGATAACATGCTCCAGATGTGGCCTCACCAGTGCTGAATAAAGGGGAATAATCATGACTCTAGATCTGCTGACAATGCTTCTCCTAATGCAACCTAATATGCCATTAGTTTTCTTGGCTACAAGGGCCCACTGTTGACTCATATCCTGCTTCTCATCCACTGCAGTCCCCAGCCTGTAACAATCGGTCTCCAGCCTGTAACAATGCTTGGGATTCTTCCCTACCAAGTGCAGGACTCTACACTTGTCCTTGATGAACCTCATCAGATTTCTTTTGGCCCAATCCTCCAATTTGTCTAGGTCACTCTGGACCCTGCCCTCCAACAGATCTAGCTCTCCCCTTAGCTTAGTGTCATCTGTGAACTTGCTGAGGCTGCAATCCATCCCCTCATCCAGGTCATTAATAAAGATGTTAAAACTGACTCCAGAACTGACCCTTGGGGCACCCCACTTGATACCGACTGCCAACCAGACATCAAGCCATTGATCACTACCTGCTGAGCCCGATGATCTAGCCAGTTTTCGATCCACCTTACAGTCCATTCATCAACCAAATGGCTCCAGTGACCGGCACTGGCATATAGTGCTTTTGCTAGCATCACTGATTCACATCCAGCCCGCACTAGTAGTGAATTAAGCAGAGAGCCAACAGACTCGTCACGCCCCTGGGCAAGGCAGGGTGGGGTGGCTCTGTACTCCTGGAAGGGGCGGGGCCTCGGACAGAAGGGGTGGAGCTGGGGCAGCTAGCCCTCTGTGCAGCTGGGACTGTGCCACACTGCCCCCTCTACCAGTCCTCATAGCCCCCTGGAGTACATCATGCAGTGTTCCAGTGGCAATTTAAAGGGCCCAGGGGATAGGCCACCTCCTCTCCTACAGCAGCAGCTGCCAGGAGCTCCAGGCCCTTTTGAAGCACTGGGTCCCCAGGCAACAGTCCCCTTTGCTCTTTCCCCACCCGCTTTGCTGACTCAAGCGCCCAGTGATCAAGCTAATCACACCACACACACTGCCATAATCGGTCCTCTTGTCAGTCCTCTCTTGACAGAGACTGAATTATTCTTCTCACTGCTAGAGTGGGCCCCCATGGTCAGGGTGGGAGCATGCTGGCAAGAGACTTTGGACAAGCTTGTATCACTGCCTGTTCTGAGAGATAAGCGAGGAACTTCACCAGAGCTGTCAATCAGACATCTGTCACCAATGACGGTAGGTTCAAAAAGTTGGCCTCCCTTTTGCAGGTAATCAAGTAATCAGAGGTACATTTGATCCGATTCTCCCCCGCAAAAAAGGGAAGCCAGTTATCAGCATGTGGAAAATTTGCCCCAAAATGTATATCTTGCCATGCACTAAACTGGTGACTTCCCCTCCCCCTTATATCTTAAACTTTAGCATTCAGAGAATGAAAAGAAGAAAAAGAGGAAGATGGAGGAGACGGAGAAGAAGAAAAAAGGCAGGCAGCAGAGAATTAGTCTTGCCATCTCTCATCAGCGCATCATGAGTTTTATGATCTTTGGTGTTTTTCTTAAAACCCCAACACATAGAAGCATGTGATTATGGGAGAAGTTTCAGGTTTCATTTTAAAAGAAAAAAAGATTTCTAGCCTTTGTGGTTACTTAGAAAAGCTTGAAGATTCAAACCCTAAAGGCCAGGGAACCAGAAGGCAAATAAAAACCAGTATGTAGTGATTAAAAAAAAACAAAAAAAACCACTCTTGATATTTAAGCCAATCCTGTGACCTTTGGGAATGGCAATACTGAAAACAATTTCACCCAGACCCCAGAGGCTTGGATTTGTTCCAGTGCTCTTAAAAGCACACACACACACACCTCGTTGATTGTATCAGTTACAGTAATTCTGAACAGTTTGATCGGCTATAGAACTTATCAAGTGTATCTTTCTCCATTATAGCTTCCCAGCATGACATCCCTATTGTTCTCACTCACATTCACCCTGCTCTGACTAATCTATACATCACTAAAAGAAAACTCCAAGAAACTCTATCATTGGTGCAGGGCTGTACATCAATATCTCCGAATTCCAGTCAGTTCTTTTCACAGAGCTCTGATTTTACGGAAAGAAATAAAGCGTAGCCTGGCTGCATTAAGATTTCACAAAAGCAAGAGCAGGGCAGATAGATTCTGATGAAGCTGCTATTAGGTCCCTCGGGAACTGCCTTTAACCAAGATTTTAAAATTTAGCAGTCTGTAAATGGAGAGTAAAAAGGCAAACGCATGTAAGAAGAGAGTTAGACAGTCTGTTCTTCTCTTCTAGGTGCACTTCAGGGACTGTACAAACACAGAGGCAGCAACATGTCTTATTTGTCCTCCCCACCAGCAAGAGAACGTGGCAAAAATATGCACTGTAAGATTTTCAAAACAGGCAGCAAGGCAGTTTCTGCCGAGCTTACTAGAAGGACCACTCTGGGGGACTTGAGTCAGCAAGTCAATCGCTGAGCTGTGAGCTGAAAGGAATAAAAGGGTGCCTTGACTGGAAAAATGAGGGCAACACAGAGAGATTGCAAGTTCACACCCCAGGAGTTACCTGTCTAGTGCATACACCTTAAGTCCACAGAAGCAATTTTCACTTGGGATTATTTTATTATGTGCTCTGCATGTGCATGTGATAGGTGACACTACTGAAGGCTATAGTTAAGGTTACCAGAGCATTTCCTTTCTACGTTTCCTCATGATTTCCTGGCATTGTCACTTTGGGGGCTGTAATTATACAATTCTGCCCTCAGCCTAATGATCACAAGGTGTTATGAGCAAAAATGATTAGGGCGCTTTTCAAAAGGAAGATTATGAGGGGAACATATACTTTCCTCTTTATGAGGTCTCAGAGGGTGTTAGTCTGTAACTTTAAAAACAACCAGTAGTCCTGTGGCACCTTAAAGGCTAACAAGAATATATAGTATCATGAGCTTTCATGGGCAAAACCCACTACAGTTCATCTGAGGAAATGGTTTTTTACCCGCAAAAGCTCACAATATTATATATTCTTGTTAGTCTCTAAGGTGCCACAGGACTACTTTTGAGTTCCTCTTTATAAAATATAGCTAATGCCATTTTGTTCGCACAGCAATAATTTAGAAGGGAGGTATAAGAAGTGCTTTGTAGCAGTTTGGAAAATTGGATTTGAAAAAAGTGAAGCATCTGAAAAAAAAGTACTTCTTATAAACAGTAGATTCTTTAAGACTTGCCTACCAATCTTAGTTATAAGGGAGAGACAGCTGCACTAAAAATGCACAAATTAGCTGTCTAACAAAAAATGTTGAGGTGCAATAACATTTCACCCTAAGTGATGGTTTTCACAATTAACTTTTGTCAGATCCATAGCCTCATCTCCAGTTAGCTACTCAGCTAGCTGGAGATGAGTTAACAGCAAACAGGAGAAAGGCATCAAAGCAGCCCTTCCCACAAGAGCTCTGAAAACACACACACCATTTTCTCATGCAAGAGAGAAACTAGATTATCTAAGTCTTTTGATAGGAATGTGATAAAAATAAACATTTTCCCTGAGAGTAGAACAGAGATGTCAGAAAATGAAATTCAAGCCGAGAACATGTGGGTGCTAAGTTGCCAGGCTTGAGTGGGAGAATAGGATGCCATGGGATTTGTAATTAAAGTCACTTGTGCAATTACTGAAAATGAATATGCAAGAAAACCCAGTATGCTGCAAGAGGCTACATGATATATAAACCAAAAGATTCAAAGCAGCATAAATGTGTCTGAAAATTTAAGTGCTGTCTTGTGTATGTGTCAGTGACACAAGCAACCAACCAGGGTAAATCCAGAAGTGATGAAAGTTAGAAAAGAATGCCAAGGGATGTATGGAACTGGATTTTTGGTTAGAACATAAGAATAGCCATTCTGGGACAGATCAAAGGTCCATCTAGCTTAGCATCCTGTCTTCTGACAGCGGCCACTGCCAGATGTCCCAGAGGGAATGAACAGAACAGGGAATCATCAAGTCATCCATCCTAGCTTGAGGTAGAGTTTTGCAGGCTGACTAGGTGTTGCATGAAGAAATCCTTCCTTGTGTGTGTTTTAAACCTGCTGCCTATTAATTTTGTTTGGCGAGCACTTCATTCTTGTGCTATGAGACATAAATAACACTTCCTTATTTACTTTTTCCAGACTAGTCATGATTTTATAGACCTCTATCATATCCCTTCTTAGTCATCTCTTTTCCTAGCTGAAGAGTCTCAAGCTTATTAATCTCGCCAAATGTGGAAGCCACACCATACCCTAAATATTTTTGTTGCCCTTTTCTGAACTTTTCCAATTCCAACATATCTTTTTAAGCCACATCTGAACACAGTATTCAACATGGATAAACAGAGAGGCAATATCATATTTTCTGTGTTATCCATCCCTTTCATAATGTACCCTGCCACTGTACATAGAGTGGATGTTTTCAGAAAAATATCCACAATGACTCCTAAAGTGCTCCACTTAGGAAGGAACAATCAGTTCCATACATACAAGATGGGAAGCGACTGTCTAGGAAGGAGCATGGCGGAAAGGGATCTAGGGGTCATAGTGGACCACAAGTTGAATATGAGTCAACAGTGTGATGCTGTTGCAAAAAAAGCAAATATGATTCTAGGTTGTATCAACAGGTATGTTGTAAGCAAAACTTGTGAAGTCATTCTGCCGCTCTACTCTGCACTAGTTAGGCCTCAGCTGGAGTACTGTGTCCAGTTCTGGGCGCCACATTTCAAGAAAGATGTGGAGAAATTGGAAAGGGTACAGAGAAGAGCAACAAGAATGATTAAAGGTCTAGAGAACATGACCTATGAAGCCAGGCTTCATGAACTGGGCTTGTTTAGTTTGGAAAAAAGAAGATTAAGGGGGGACATGATAGCGGTTTTCAAATATCTAAAAGGCTGTCACAAGGAGGAAGGAGAAAATTTGTTCCTCTTGGTTTCTGAGGACAGGACAAGGAGTAATGGGCTTAAAGTGCAGCAGGGGAGGTTTAGATTGGACATTAGGAAAAAATTCCTAACTGTCAGGGTGGTCAAATATTGGAATAAATTGCCAAGGGAGGTGGTGGAATCTCCCTCTCTGGAGATATTTAAGAACAGGTTAGATAGACATCTGTCAGGGATGGTGTAGACGGAGCTTGGTCCTGCCTTGAGGGCAGGGGGCTGGACTCGTTGACCTCTTGAGGTCCCTTCCAGTCCTATTATTCTATTCTATGATTCTATGATTCTATGAAATCTGTTTCTTGAATGGTGACAGCTAATTCAGACCCCAGAGCTTGGGACTTACCAAATTCACGGTCCATTTTGGTCCATTTCATGGTCACAGGATTTTAAAAATTGTAATTTTCATTATTTCAGTTATTTAAATCTGAAATGTTATGGTGTTGTAATGGAAGGGGTCCTGACTCAAAGAGGCGTTGTAGAGGGAAGGTGGCAAGGTTATTGCAGATGAGGTTGTAGTACTGATTCTCTTATTTCTGTGCTGCTGCTGGCCAGGAGTCCTGCTCTGAAGGCAGAGCCACCTCCAGCGGCAGCACAGAAGTAAGAATGACATGGTTCGGTATGGCCAATGTCACCCATACTTCTGCGCTGTTGTCTGCAGAGCTGGGCCCTCAAGTCTGCAGCTGCCATTCTCCAGCTGCTCAGCTCTGAAGGCAGCAGCACAGAAGTAAGAGTGACAATACTGTGATCTCCCAAAATATCCATAACCCTAGGATCAACACTGTTGTTTAATCTGAGCAATTAAATGTAAACAGTCATATTCCTAAAGGGATCCATCCCTTTTTCATAGACAACAGGCTCTCTAAACAGGAGTATAAAGAAAACGCAACTTGTGGAAGTGACCAGGACTGGCAATAACCAAAAGTGAGATCGTTAGTGGGTTTGAGCATTATTGTTGAATTAAACACCACTGAAAAGTGTTAATGTGACAGCACACTGCATTTCACCATAGAACATGTAGAGCAACCCCAGCAGCGTACCTCAGACCTGGCCTGGAGGGACCCCCTCCCTAATGGGGAGAGGGAAAAGTAGCCTCTATGGCCTGTTGAGTCCATGGCCTCTTTGGCTCAAGACTGCTAAGAAGTGACAATGTTTCACTGGAAACAGAAGTGTATCCTCAAACACATTCCTATCACATTCTTTGACTCAGATCCCTCATACACCTGCACATAGATCTGGCATCCTCTGTTTCCCTGAGCTTTCTTCACTCCCCATCTAAATCTTTGATGCTCGATACCACTTCCATGATATCACCTGTGGATTCCATCCCTCTGAATATCCTCCTGCAAGACCATTGCTTGGTCTCCTCAAGTCCTAGATCCCCAGACTGATGTGCAGAGCATGCCTGCATGTAGACTGACCCATTCAAGGCAGCAGAATCAGATTATTCTCATTCTCCAACATTTCCGCCTGCCCCCAGTTCATTTCAGGAAGCAGTTCAAAAGTCAACCTCCTTCCCTAAAACTCTCAACTTCCAGGCTTCATCTGATTTGACTGCATACAGCACTGGTTATCCTCTCTCCACAAGGACATCTCTGAATCAAATGGGGTTCAGCAGAACACTGACTCAGGGATGACTGTTCTGTGACCATTTCCAAGGTTCCAAAGTTTGTTTTCGGTCCACATTAGACCAAAACCAAAACCTTTTTGGCACAAGTGGCGAGGTGCTGAAATGCAAGTCTTGGGAGCAGACTTCCCTCTCCCTTTCTCAGCGCCTCTGAGTTACACAAGCAGATTTGAATTTCTTTTACCTTGGTGGCAGCTGTAAAATTGGGGACCTTTAATAAGCAAATTAAAGCAGCCTGGGCCAGTATGCAGATTCTTTTTTCCTTAATTGAAATACAAATAATTCTCAGCAGCTTCATGACCATCTTGGATTTTCCTGGACTAGACAGGAGGTGCTTATGTAACGCCGAGAGGCAGACCCGAACCTGGGAACTCTGGAACTTAGTCTACGAGTCCACAGTGTGAGCTAAGCACCAGCTTGCTATCAGCTAAGGCCATACAGTAAACTCATTCTCTTCAAGTGGTCTAAGTGCCACTACATGGGACATAGTGATAGCAAGTACACTATGGGACAGTACACCAGACCCAGAAGGTATGTGGGTTACACTTACCCTATATAGGTTGGGCACGGTGTTTTTAAAATACTAATTGTCAATGGTTTTATTATTTTGTGGAATGAATTCTAAAGGTTTACTGAGTCTGAAAGGCACGTGTTAAGAGTTGCACCAAGCATGCTGTCCGCTGTTATGGTTACATTACATGAAACCAACACAAATATTGCCATGGGAGGTGGGGTAGTGGTGTACCTTAGAGTATGACTACACCGCATTTCACTTTCGAGAGAAGAATGCAAATGCAGATGAATGAAATTGCAAATGAAGCATGGATGTGAATTTCCCGTGCTTCATTTTCATAATCGCATCCAGGCGCTATTTTGAAAAAAGAAATGCTGTGTAGACGCGGTTATTTCAAAAGAAACCCTTCTTTCAAAATTACTCTTACTCCTTATAAAATGAAGTTAAGGGTAATTTCAAAAGAAGGGTTTTCTTTCAAAATAACCGCGTCTAGACAGCAATTCTTTTTTCAAAATAGGGTATTTCGAAATAGCGCCCGGACGCGATTATGCAAATGAAGCACGGGAAAATCAAATCCGCACTTCATTTGCAATTTCATTCATCTGCATTTGCATTCCTCTCTCAAAAGAGGAATGCAGTGTAGACATACCCTCTCTCAAAAGAGGAATGCAGTGTAGACATACCCTTAGTGTTTTTGGAATGAAGTGTAATGAAGAGGGATGATAGGAGTTGGGCCTGTGGACACATGGTAGTAATTCTAGATTAAGTCAAGGAACCCGGGAGGAGGGGAAAGTCTGGGGGAATTGAAAGCCAAGGAGCATATTGAGACTGGCTGAACAAAGAGACTGTGACTGGGAGATTGGGGGAGGACTAGGATGGGGGATTGGAATTGAGTGCTTGGGAGGAAGTACACACACACACACACACACACACACACACACACACACACAGGACAAGAAATCAGGGAAGCAGGGAAGCGTGGCTGGGGAAGGAGTCTGGGCTGGGATCCAACAGAGGGCAAAAGATGAGCTCAGACAAGGAGCTGGGGATGGGCCTGGGATTGGCTGGGCAAGGAGACTGGTGAGGGAGAATGGAGCTGGCAACTGGGATTGGGGAAAGCCTGACACTTGGATGCAGAGCTCCACTGCTGAGACTGGAACCGGAACGAAAAGCCTAGGATACTGGGACTGGGCAAGTCAGGAGGCTAATGCTGAAATGCGGGATCTAGGCTGAGGAAGAGCTTGGGGCAGACAGGACTGGCACAGAGGTGGGCTGGAGCGGGCAGAGGCAAACAGGGCCAGGTTTGGGGTTACAAAAACAGAAGGGTCTGTGACCAGACCTGCTGACAAGGTGGGGGAGAGGAAGCGGGAGAGGCAAAGAGGGAAATGGGCCCAGTGATTGTCAAGGGCCTGGAGCTCCCAGCTGTTTCTACTGCAGGAGCAGCAGCACCCTGGGCCATTTAAATTGCTGCTGGAGCACCATGCGGTGCATGCCCAGCAGCTGTAAACGCTGGGGGAGGGTAGCTCCTGACAGTGCTGAGGGCTAGCGGCCCCCAGTCCTGCCCCTTCCGGGAGATTAGGCAACCTTAACTACAGGTAGCACTACCTTTAATAGGCAGAACAGATTAAGGGTGGGAAAGGGAAAGCATTATGGTTCCTGATTTTACAGATGGGGAGCTGAGGTATATAAAGGTATATATCCAAAGAAATTCATTCCAGAGCTGGCAGTATGCCTTAACCATAGGAGCATCCTTCCTAACTTCATCGCCTTGACCTTGCTGGTACAGAAAGAGGTGATTTGGTCAGTCAAGTAAAAATTAACTGTTGGCAGGGGCCATCTTTTCTTCAAATGCCAGTGAAAGGCCTCCAATATCTCCGCAATAGCCTGACCAAAAACTCCAGCCCTTTGTTTCCTACTGCTTCTCCTTCTTAAATGTCAGCGTGATGATTGGGAATGTTTTTTTCCTGTGCTCCTCAAATATATGGAAATGATCATTATTGCTCTCCTTGATTTTAGTACCAAGATGTGGGAGTATTGGTTGGTTTCCCAGCTCAGCATATTCCCTGTTAGACATTAAAGTGCCCCTGTTCAGATATTCTTCCAGAAGTGCGTCATTCATTTCAAAGTGAATTCCCTGTTGGTGAGCAGAGCAGGACTAACAGCTGAGGTTCTCTGTTCATCCACAGAACAATTACAGCACAGGCAATAAAACTTCTGTTGCTGTGTCTCTCGCTGCACCCACATGCAGTGTTTCAGGTAAGAGGCTCGCTGTAGATAGGTCTACACTGCATTCCTCTTTCAAGAGAGGAATGCAAATGCAGCTGAGCGAAATTGCAAATGAAGCGCAGATTTGAATTTCCCATGCTTCATTTGCATAATCACATCCAGGCACTATTTTGAAAAAAGAAATGCCGTGTAGATGTGGTTATTCCGAAAGAAAACCCTTCTTTTGAAATTACCCTTCAACCTCATTTTAGAAGGAATAAGGGCAATTTCAAAAGAAGGGTTTTCTTTCGAAATAACCGCATCTAGACAGCGTTTCTTTTTTCGAAATAGGGTATTTTGAAATAGTGCCCAGGCGCAATTATGCAAATGAAGCACAGGAAATTCAAATCCGCGCTTCATTTGCAATTTTGCTCAGCTGCATTTGCATTCCTTGCTGAAAAGAGGAATGCAATGTAGACGTATCCTGAGTCTCCATGGTCATTCAGACTTTGGCCTGTTTCTGCTGGGCCCACCAACAAAGAGGCCAATTAGGGCATCAGTTTATGGGTTATGAACAACTGTCTATTAAGAACTGGACTGAGACTCACCGCATTCATCTGCTATCGGCCACTGAAGAGCTTTAGGATGGTAACAAGTGTTGGATTTGAAAGCCTAACTTAGAAGTAAAAACCTGTGATTCCTCTCAGTCTGTCCCACCACATCCAGTCTAGCAGACTTGTTTTGCTTTGTTCCCCACTCCCCTTCTCTTTTTCTCCCAAGCAGTCCAATGTAAGCACTCTCCAACTTCACACATGCAGATATGAATCAAGTGTAACTCTGCCCCATTTTTCATCCTAGGACAAGGATCTCTTAGGCATTACCAGTGTGGCTTTATAACCAAGCCAGTGAAATTCCCAAGGTATACCAGCCAAGCTAGGCCACTTGTAAGCTAAATGGAAATTACATTTCCTCTCCTTCTCGTCTGTCAATGAGCTCACCCAATGTCACTAACTTTTGTACATCAGAGGAACAACACTTTTCCTAAAAGCTAATTCCACCAATCACCTGCTTCAGTTCTTCCACTTTTCGTTACTGCTGGTGGATCCATAGGTGACTAATGAGACCAGTCACAACCAAGGCAAACATTTCACAATGAAAAGGGTGGGTCTGGATTTGCTGTGTCAGGCTGCAGTACATTTTTTCCTCCTTTCCCATTTCTCTGTTTCCCGTTGGATCCCAAAAACATCGGGATGCTTGCCACAAGGGCCTTTTTAATTTTGGTTGGTCAAGAGGGCTTGGGTTTCCCATGAGTTTGTCAATAAATACACCTGAGGAAGGCAGAAATCAAAAATGGTTTTAAATTCTATCCACCTGTGCGGCAACACATTCCATGGTATTATTTAGCTAAATGGAGCTAAAAATGGGAGAAGTAAATGTGCCTAATGCTGCAAAAAATAGGAGAGCCAATAAAGATAGCATCACACTAGAGAACACGTCACTGCAACATCAGGAATAGACAGTAATGGTACATGGATAAAGGGGATCAAATCTCAAGCATCCCGTAAAGCCCTATCCTGGGCAGATTTGTACAGACATCTGGGACTTCAGACCAGGGGGATACTCAATGACCTTTTGAGGTCCTTTCCAATCTTACATTTCTATTGTTCTTTTGTATTAGGCATGCTTGATAGCTTGTCAAGCCAAGTATTACTGAATAGAACTTCTAGAGCCATGTACAGCTAAATCATGCAGGCAACAGAGCAGCTGTGATTATATTTTTCCTGCTGTTTGTAGACTCTAGTGTCCAGCCCTTTTTCCTCTTTCGATCTGAGTTTTCATAGGTGTGTTTAATAGTCTCCCTTTTCTTTGTGCCTCAACTTAGATTCTCTCCCCTTTGGTAGGGTTCTTTCAAGCATTAATTATTTTTACCTTTAAAACAGCAATTTTTAACCCAAAGTATTTGAGCTACACAACTCCTAGAATCTCTCAAGTGAAGCTGTCTGGAAGATATAAGGTGACAGTCAACCAGCACACAACACAATTGCTTGGAGAAGGAAAATTGTGATAAGAAAAAACCCCACTCATACATGGAGAGGGGGGAATTCTTTAGGCCAACATGTTCAAAAGTGGCAGTCTACAGACAAGCTCCTAAATCTCTGTTTCAGGCACCAACATGGAAGCAGCCTGATTTGCTGAGAGAACCTGATGCTCCCCTTGCCTTCAGCAGAAGCCAGACTTGCTCTGCGCCTCTGAAAATCAGGCCACTTTTCTGTAGGGGTTTGAACAGGAATTTAGGATCTTGGCTTTAGATCCCCAGCTTTGAAAGCATTGGCCTTAATGCCTCTACACAGGTCCTCAAGTTCTCAGCAGGAAAACCCATGCAAAGTAAACTGAAGGACATGCAAAAGGATGAAGAGCTCAAATTTAAGCCTGACCGGATTTGAGCCCTGAATTTTAACTTGCTTCCAAGCAATCTGATCTGAGGCTTACCCTATTAAAGTCTTCTCCTTTAAACTGCATTTTCCCCCCCTATAAAGCCTTGTTGTATATTGATGGTTTGCAGTCCCCAATCCTGTCTCACATCTCAAATGGCACTGCAAGAACTCATCCCAACAAAAAGAGGAAAGAAAAAGATGGACCAGCTGCTATAGCAATACTGGGAGGTGGGGAAAGAGAGAGGTGGTGGTGATTTAAAGGGAGAGAGTCAAGTGATAACATCAGATGAAAGAGACAATGAGATGATGCAGAATTAGGTGTGAGAGAAAAAAAAGTGTGAGTATCTATCCTGAAGGGAAGAGAGAGGCGGGAGAGAGAACCAGAGCAATCCTTCCATCTTTTATCTTGTCAGTGTCAAGGCTGAAGACTTGGAGCAGCTGGTCCATGTTAGCCCTCAGAGACCCTTCCAAAATCATCAAGAAAACATATGGCTCTAAAATCAGCTCCATGGCACAAAGTATGATGCCATGGGGTGCCTGAGGAACAGTCATAGCACAGACTCCACTTTGGAGTCGAACATGGGCAGATTGTGTCTCCCATCATTCACTCAGGTTCTGTTTGAAGTTTGCCTCCCTCAGGTATGACCAGTCAGCTCCAAGCAGCTCCAGGGGCTTAGGTGTTCAGCTTAACATTCTTCAGGAACACAACCACATTTTGAGGGTAAGTCATTATTTCTCTCTGTTGTTTCTTAAATGTGTCTGTGAAAAGCTGGCTTATGGTTTCTACAAGGCTGTATGAATATACTCAGTCCAAAAGAAAAAGGAATTATTGCTCTAAAAACATTGCTCGCTGACTACAATCTTGTCTGCAAAAATCTCTCCTGTGGGTCTGAGTGTTTGTGTTTGTGTGTGGGGGGGGGGGGGGGGACCGGTACCAACCTTTTCTTTCTTCCTTGTTTATTTGTGAAAAGAAAAATTACTTGGATTTTCAGAGGCTCATTAACCTCTTTCACACTGAAGAGGCATTAAAAAGGGACTGGAAAAAAAAGAAATAATGTTGAGACTCTTACTTTAGATTTCTTCATTTTAATGTTACCGAGTGCCAATTTAGAAAGCTCTGACAGAGACTCTTCCTTTTAAAGCATCACATATTTCAAAGGAGACAGGTTTTCAGAGAAAAAAAGATTCTCCAACAGAGAAATGCTAATTAAAATGGGAATTCTGTGCATTGTCTTTATTGATGGCATTTTCAAACGTGAGCATACGGTAGGATATTAAGTTCATTTAGTAACCTTTTTTTAAAAGGATTCATAGCAGCTCAGCTTTACTTCCACTCTGTGCATTTGATTTACACACACACACGCGCACACAAAATGACAGCAGCAGCATATGGAGTCTGATATTAAGGTACCAGTGTTTGTGTTGGGCTATGGATATTTAAGGCTCTGCTTCTAAGGTCTGCCACTTCTAGGTCATCTCCTCGTTTTTGTCCTTGAATTTGAATGGGGAATGCCTACCTGTTGAGAGAGCCAGGAAAGATGTGGAGAAAAGGGAAAGAGATAGAATATAGGAACAGAGAAAAAGATTCACAAAATTGTTACTAGTATCAGAGGGGTAGCTGTGTTAGTCTGAATCTGCATAAACAACGAGAAGTCCTGTGGCACCTTATAGACTAACAGATTTATTGGAGCATAAGCTTTCGTGGGCAAAGACCCACTTCGTCAGATGCATGTCAAAGTTGTTACTGCCTCTCCAGACTGTAGTATCCCAAAAGACCACAACAGGAAACAGAATCAAAACTCACACTGGATCAACTCTGCTTTGATCGGTCATCTCTCTAACCAGACTATCACTACAGCAGGCACAATCTGTCCCCAACAGAATGAGAGAGATGTATATCATTCACAGTGAAATCACTGAAAGAGAGCTAAAGGCTGAAGTTTCACCTAACCCTTATTTTGCTGGGTACACTGGTTACAGTAATTCCTCATTTAACACTATAGATGCATTTCTGAAAATGTTCGTGCTAAGCAAAAATGTGCTATGCGGGGTCAATTTTTCCATTAAAAATAATGGAAAAGGTGGGGGTTGTGTTTCAGGTGGTGGTGGTGGCAAAGTCCATTTTTTGTTGGTGCAGGGTCGTCAACGACATTAGATATCTAGCAACCCAGGATAACTAGCAACATAAGTCGCCACAGTTTGTTAAAACACAAAGAAACAAGTGAGCTGAGGAGTGCTGTGACCACGTGTATTCATCCGCTCATGCTTATTACCACTGTTTTCACCAACTTATACTGCCACGTGAAGTAGTCTGGCACTTGATTATTTTCATGTTATTTCAGGGACAGTCATATTATTTGAAAAACATTCCCTAAAAAAAAAATCATGTTATTGTGAAAACGTGTTAAGTGGGCACGTGTTAAATGAGTAATTACTGTACTGTTTCTTTAAGACAGTTTGCTGCTTCCTTGATTTGATGTAATTCTCTGTACATTCTTGTAGCTTTGGATCTTGGACTTGAAAGGTCTGTCCACTCTCCAGCTGTGCTCTCCCCCTACAGGAGATAGCACAGCTGTCTCTTTGCATGCACATTCCGGGTGCTCCCATTAGCCTACAGAGCAGTTGTGTGCATATGCATGGAGGAAATGACTAATCCTATTTAAGGAGTCCCTAGCTGATATCTGTCCATATTGCACACTACAAACTATAGCATAATTTATGCTAGGGCATCTGAGCTCAAGATAGGCTTCGGGCTGGAATAGTAAGGGGTGCTGCAGATCCGGTGTGTGGCATGCTACCAGAGCCACGTGGGGAGCCAGGAGGGAAGGAGAAACAGGTCAGGATGGAGGTGACACTGGTAGAGCTGCATGTGGGGATACCAGGAATAGCAGGGCAGTGTGGGTGGGTACGTTGGGGAAGGGGATAACGTTCCAGCACAAGACTGAAGGTCACTCTCTCATCGGCAAAAGCTGTCTGGGGCCCCCCAACTGGCATAATGGGGAGGAAGCAAGTCAAGATTGTCATGCAAAGGTAGAAGGAGCTAAAATAGCAATTTAGCTCTACTAGTAAAACCATTTCCAATACAGTGTTGTTCAGCTTTTCATTAACATTGTACTGGCCCTTTGGCGACCATGTTGTTAGGACATGGGTGCAGATTCTTGGTACAAGCTCTTCTCTAGGACTTTGTCTACAGTGCATGCTTTGCCTGAAGAGGCAATGCAAATGAAGCGCAGATTAGCATTTTCTCATACTTCGTTTGCATAATTTCTTCAGGTCCATTTTTGCGCAGGGGGTTTTTGCGCAAACCAAGCAGCATGGACGTTTCCTTTTTGCGCAAGATCCTTATGCCTCTCCTAATGTGATCCCTCCTCTGTCACCCACCTCTGGACAAACAGAGGTTAGGGACACCATTCTGACCCATCCTGGCTAACAGCCATTGATGGACCTAGCCTCCATTAATCTATCTAGTTCTTTTTTGAACCCTGTTAAAGTCCTGGTCTTCACAACCTCCTCTGGCAAGGAGTTCCACAGGTTGACTGTGCACTGTGTGAAGAAAAACTTCCTTTTGTTTGTTTTAAACCTGGTGCCGATTAAGTTCATTTGGTGACCCCTAGATCTTATCTTGTGGCAATAATTAAATAAATAACTTTTCCTTATTCACTTTTTCTACACCAGTCATGATTTTATAGATCTCTATCATATTCCCCCCCCCCTTAGTCTCCTCTTTTCTAAGCTGAAAAGTCCCCGTCCCTTTAGTGTCTCTTCATAGGGGACCCATTCCAAACCCCCTAATCATTTTTGTTGCCCTTTTCTGAATCTTTTCCAATGCCAATATATCTGAGATGAGGTGACCACATCTGAAGGATGTGGATGTACTGTGGTTTTATATAGAGGCATTACGATATTTTTCTGTCTTATTCTCTATCCCTTTAATGATTCCTAATATTCTATTTGCTTTTGACCACCGCTTCACACCGAGTGGCTGTTTTCAGAGAACGATCTACAATGACTCCAAGATCTCTCTCTTGAGTAGTTGTAGCTAAATTAGTCCCCATCATATTGTACATACGGTTGGGATTATTTTTTCTAACGTGCATTACTTTACATTTGTCAATATTAAATGTCATTTGCCATTTTGTTGGCCAGTCACTTAGTTTGGTGAGATCTTTTTGAAGCTCTCTAGTCACTTACTTACAGGCTTTATAAAGCCTTGGCCTTCCTGATAGCCCCGCCCCCAGCTAAGGCTCGTCCAATGAATAGAGGGTTCTAGATTTCAAATCCTTGTTAAGAAGCACACAGCTTCCAACTGCCGGCCACAGCACATGGTCCTTCAAACAAACAGCTCAGCACTTGAATTGACAGACACCAGCTCAGCACACAATTTCTAGCAACCAGCAAGTAACCCCTGAACAAAAACACACACGACAGCCAGCCACTTACCTTAAAGGTCCCGTAATCACACCTCCTTAACCTGGAGAACTCCCTCCCAACTTCCCCTGTTTGCAAATTAGCATCTTTCCCTCTGATTTAGGTTCAGTGCTAAGATCAGCTATGACTATAGAGCGTTCCTGATACTGGAAGCAACATTGTTCAGCCAAACTATACAACCAAGATCCTGATCACATGCAGAGAGTCCATAGCAGTTTTTGCTGAAGAGAGGTTAGCCCTCAGGGTTCTGGCCAAATTTTGCTCTTATAACTACAGTCTGCCCTCCTGGATCCCCCCTGCTCTCGCAGTTGCATTGTGTTTTCAACCAATTCTTATGCCATTGTGCAGTGTTGCTACAGGTTGCTAAACAGTTGCCCCATGCCACATGACCACCTCATTGGGAGAGGAAACATGCATTAGCTGCATCAACACAGCAGCTTAAAATCCTGAATCCTTTTCTCAGTTCATACTCAGGCAATATTCCCATTCACTTCAAGAACTCCACCTGGGCAAAGGCTTCAGGGTCTGGCTCTCAGCCTGTAGAGGGCTGTGGAAGCATTTGGATGAAAGACAGGTCATAGATAAAATTATTGCTGCTCAATGTCTATTTTCAGCTCTCCCTCTGCCTCGCAATGGCGCTCTTCGCGAGAGTCAACAGCTACCTCAACATCACTAGCTCAGTCGCACATCAGCAGGAAAACTCGACAGAGCCTGGCTTGCCACACTCCCATACCTACTACCCCCTCTGCTACTGCACCCTGATTCTGGCCATCGTCTTTGGGAACGTGCTGGTCTGCTTGGCAGTGCTAAGAGAACGCACCTTGCAAACCACAACGAATTACCTGGTGGTGAGCCTGGCTGTAGCCGACTTGCTGGTGGCCATGCTGGTGATGCCGTGGGTGGTATACCTGGAGGTGAGTACATCTTAGCTCACACTGCCGTGTTTAAATAGCATCACCACTTTGGGGCATTTACACAGAGGCCTCTCCTGAATCAGGCAGGAATATCACTGTTGAACATTCCCCATTCCTGTATTTTCACAAGCTGAGCCCAAGGTCCAGACTGGCCCCACCTTCTGGTGAGCTAGAGTAGCAAGAGGCCAGGAGAAAGAAGCTGAATACAGATTTCCTACAAAGTGTAGCAGAGAGCTAATGGGGTTTATTGCTGGGGCTGGCAATAATTTCTAAGCCCTGCTAGCACAGGCGGGTAGAGCGGGGGAGGAGATGGAAGCCTGACTTTCCATTGTCCTGGTTCCCTTGCAGGCAAACACATCAATGCTAAATGGATAGAAAATTGTACCTTTTGGCTTAGAATGGGTGTAAATGACTACATGTGGTGCAGAGCAATGGAGAATCAGACCCTAGAATTCAAGCTCCCTCATACAGAAGCGTAGAGCACAAACTATTGGGCCACTCCTGGCTCACTCACTTTTATTGATGGAAATCCATGATGGTTTGTGACATGTGGGGCTTTTTAAAGCTATTTTTGCACAAGTTCAGCGAGAACGACGTATGAGATATGTAACAATTGTAACTTACGTGCATTGATTATAGTCATTAAGTCCGGCTAAACCTACAAAGGTTTTGGAGGCTGTTATTCCATTAATGTTTCCTTTAAATTGTCCGTGTCATTCTCCTAAACTGATGTGGACTGCACAATCACCATAAAGAACCTGCTCTATTCAGAGGTGATATGAATAGCAACACCGATGGTCATTTGACACATCACAGTGGATCAGAAATGGCAGAATACCATGTTGCATGCCACATCACATTTGTAATTACGTTAATAGCAAAATAAAGAAAAATCTGTATAAAACTATCCCGTTGCTAACATAAGGGATATCTAGTATTAAGGTGTGATATCTATGATCTCAAAAGGAGAAAACAGATGGAATGGAGGGGGAAAAAAAAAGAGGGGCAAAATAAAGTGTAATAAAGAAAAAAAATGCTCAGGAGAGAGAGACCAGATGAATGGAATTTAATAGTGGAAGAGAAATGCTGCTAGAAAACTCTCCTCACTTCAGACCAGTAACAATCTGCACATACAGTATCTTGATATCCCAGGATGAAGAGTGCTCTGTAAGCATTAATGAGTTTGGCAGTCCTTGTGTTATCCACATTTTATGGATCAGGGATCAGAGGCATGTTGGAGTGTGAATTCTATCTCAATGCAGAATTATTTGTGGGAACAGCTTAAGAATGGGAAGATGGTCCACTTTGTAGCAGCACAAAAGAAAAATCTTTACACTGTTGGAACACAGAAGTAAAGTGCCTTATCCAAAGGAAGACAACCAAGAGTACTCAGGAATCCTCCTGACTCCCAATCTACTACTTTGATCACTACACAGCACTTCTATGCATCTAGTAATATAAAAGTGAGAAACTCAAAGACAGAAGGTGGATTTTTCTGTTTGTAGATTACCCAACCTGTTGGCTTCAATCTCCCACCTGTGAGCATCATTCCTTAGTATGAGGGTGACTGTTGCATTTTGTTTAACAATGCAATTTTGGGTCTATGTTTGCCAAGACCAGGGATAGCTGGTCTTGGCAAACATCGACCCTAAATAACTGGGGTTGCTGCGCCAGCCCCACGCTTGGGGGGGGGGGGGTCCCCATGATGGATGCCTCAACTATCCTACTAAAAGGAGGGACCTGGGGGATTAGAGAGCCTGGCACAGGGTGGCAGAAGGGGTCAACCCCCCATACTCATTGTGGCAGTGGGATCTGGAGCAGACTGGCAGTCTTCTCTTCTCTGCCATGCCACCCTCTCCCTGGAGATCTGTGCTCCATTTTCCCACAGCAGCGGGCAGGAGAGCACCCCTGCCCCAGGGCCCTCCACTTCCTGCTGCCATGGAGAAGCGGAGCACAGCAGGCTGGAGGGCAGAACAATGGGGCAGAGAAGGCTGCCAGGCTGCTCCTATTCTCCACTGCCATGCTTAGTGCCGAGGGGGACCCCTGCTGCCTCCCCATGCCATGCCCCATAACCCCTGGGCCAATGAAGCTCAAGGAAGGGGGCAAAGCATGGGTGGAGCAGGGGCAGAGCCTCAGGCTCTGCATCCCCTTAGGAACAGCCAAGGCACATCAGAAGCCTACTGCCATGTGTGTCACGATTTATGGTACAACCAAAGGTGACTGAAGGATTTATATTTACAAGTCATTTGTTACCCCAAAGCACTTGGTAACATTTTTTTAAATAGGCAGCTTTCACCCAACCTGTGCCCTGATCCCTGCACAAGAAATTAACTCTGGATCCTATTGTCCTTGCCCAATGTCATTCAGCCTTTCTGAGAAAGCTTCAGAGATGATGGTAGCAGGCCAACCATGGCAGCATTGTAAAGCCTCAAATTCTTGGAGCCCAGCCAGTCAGGTTTTTAGGCACAGAAAACATCCATTCACTGCAGTGATTGATGATTTCCTGAGGGAACTGAATAAGGTCCAGTCCCATTTACTGATCGATCCTTCAAAAAACAAAAAACCTCACCCTTTCATCCTATTGATAGTGAGCTGCTGTTCACATGAGTGGAACCTCCATGTAGTTTTGGAGCCACAGAGGTAGATGAAATGGTCTGACATCTCAGAATAAGAACATAACAGCCATACTGGGTCAGACTAAAGGTCCATCAAGCCCAGTATCTTTCTGCCAACAGTGGTCAATGCCAGATGCCCCAGAGGGAGTGAGCACAACAGATCATCATAATAGATCCCTCTCCTGTCATTTATTTCCAGACAAACAGAGGCTAGGGACACCATTCCTATCCATCCTGGCTAATAGCCATTGATGGACCTAACCGCCGTGAATTTATCTAGTTCTTTTTTGAACCCTGTTAAAGTCCTGGTCTTCACAACCTCCTCTGGCAAGGAGTTCCACAGGTTGACTGTGTGCTGTGTGAAGACAGACTTCCTCTTGTTTGTTTTAAACCTGCTACCTGTTAATTTCATTTGGTGAACCCTAGTTCTTACGTTATGAGAACAAGTAAATACGTTTTCCTTCTTCACTTTTTCCACATCAGTAATGATTTTATAGACCTCTATCATATCCCCCCCTTTTTTAAGCTGAAAAGTCAAAGTCTTTTTAATCTCTTTTCATGAGACCTGTTCCAAACCCCTAATCATTTTTGTTGCTCTTCTCCGAATGCCAATATATTTTTCAATGCCAATATATGTTTTTTGAGATGAGGCGACCACATCTGTATGTAGTATTCAAGGTGTGGGCATACTATGCTTTTGGGGGTGGGCAACTGTTTGTCCCTTTGATGGCCTCTCTGTCCTGGAGTCCTACAGCACAGTCTTTCATCTCTTATAGCTCTGTAAAGGCAAACATCAGAATACCAATGATACCCAGCAACTTTTCCCCAGATGCAGAAGGTAGCTATCACCAGTATCTGGTAGAGTTTGCAGTCCAGATGCAGATCAGATGGTGGAAGCCAAGTTGGAATAAGAGAGATAAGACTAATTGACAATGAAAAGCACAATAAAGTAGAAAATCAAGTCAACAATAGCTTTCAACTAAGGGTGCATGTTTGCTCCCTGGTATCAAAGCAACTCTTAAATTCGTGTTTTTATGCGGTTCATCATTGCTCCTGGACTCCTTGAGAGGGAATCAATGCCCAGATACAACTTCCCAAATCTGCAGATAGACATACTATTTGGTTCTATATAAGAATGCAACCCTATCATTCAAACTGTTTGAGACATTCACATTAATTTTTTTCCATTTATACTTTCTACCTTTTTTTGGGTCTCTCCATGGCTATCAATTCAATACCTTTCACTGCAATATTTCCAACAGTGTTGGAAAATCTAAACCTTACATTGTGTCTTGCAGATAAAGCATTGGACAGGTAGTTAAATCTGAAGCCAGTACAAGTTTTGCCATGATTTCACCTAGGGGCTCCATTCCCAAGCATGTCATTGCCTCACTATGTGATCTCAGAAGCCTGTCTTCCACTCACCCATGTGTGTCTTAGGTTCTCCATCTGTGAAATGGAGTTAATACCCACTTAATTCACAAGGGTGATTGTGAAGACTAAGTTAGTTAATTGTTATGAAATGCTTTGAGATCCTCAGATGAAAGACACTAGGAAGGTCATAAATATCCCACTAGCATATGTGAATCAGAAAGGCAAACTGGCAAATTCTAGTTTCATTAATGAAGCTAAATGGAATAGAAATAAAGAACAATCAAACATAGCAAAAAAGCAAATTAGGTCTATATTTTTTTTCAGATGTAATAATCTGTGTCAAATTCTGGTCTCAGCTACCCCTGGATAAATATTGAGTAACTCCTCTTGACTTCAATGGAGTTACTCCACATTTACAAGTGCTGATTGGGACAAACGAGAACACATTTCAACCCATCACTTTGATCTGACAGACACCCCTCTTCGATATGCTAGATATCTCGGTATGTAGTCAGTCTAGTCTGAATGTGTGACCCTGAGAGATTGCACTTCAGAGTCTTTTCTGCCAAGAGTCTCTTCATTTTTCACTTCCAGTGGTTCATGTTCCCAGCATTCTGTGCTAATGAGCCCAGAACTTTGGAAGCTACCACATTGGACATACAAATGTCAACTGTGTCATCTGCACCTGGCTTTGATGCAAACCCCTGACTTCTGGTGAAAGGCTTCTGAACCCTCACAGATCTTACGACAGACTTGCAATGAGTTGTGTGTTTGCATCAAACTGTGAAACCAGATAACTTTTGCAACAGAATTACAAAAAGGGTTTCAATATTATCAACTTCACATATTAACAATAAAATCATTAGTTTGGTCTCAAAATATCATTACATCGGCTTACAAATTTAGATTTAAAAAAATAACTTGCAGAGTCTGTTTTCTAGTATCATAATCTGAACCATCGGGGCTTTCAGGCTTTTCTCCACAGCCATATGGGCTAGAAACTTAGGGTACATCTAGACTACATGCCTCTGTCACCAGAGGCATGTAGGTTAGGCTACCAGGCATAGGAAAGTGAAGCGGCGATTTAAATAATCGCCGCTTCATTTAAATTTACATGGCTGCCGAGCTGAGCCGACAAACAGCTGATCAGCTGTTTGTCGGCTCAGCGCTGTAGTCTGGACATGCGGGTGTCGACATCAAAGGCATTTGTCGCCTCCTCATCCCAGGAGGTATACCTGGGTGGTCGACAAATGCCTTTGATGTCGACACCCGCGCGTCCAGACTATCGCTCTGATCAGCTGTTTGTCGGCTCAGCGTGGCAGCCATGTAAATTTAAATGAAGCAGCGATTATTTAAATCGCCGCTTCATTTTCCTATGCCTGGTAGCCTAACCTACATGCCTCTGGTGACAGAGGCATGTAGTCTAGACGTACCCCTAATGAAAACTAAGATTCTCATCTTGTGGGTCTCCAGGAGACTCATGATTAGGTAAGAATCTTCGCTTTCATGAAAAGCACCAGCTAGCACAATAGAACACTGTATTTAGCCCAGCTCTGTTTCTAACCTGTTTGCACATCTCTGCAGGCAGTGTCTCTCCACCAGTGGTACGAGTACCCTTAGGGGTGCTCAAGAGAAGTGTGTGTGTGAGGGGGGAGGGGAGATACGTCAACATAACTGAAGTTTGGAGAAAACTGAATTGTTTTAAGTTCTACAGTGCTTTATTATTTTTGTACTTTTTACACCCAAAAATGTCATCACCCACCCGGCTACAATTAAGTTATTTAAACAAATATGTTGCAATGGTAGAAAAATATTTGTGTGTCTGAAAACTGTAGGTACTGGGGGTACTTATAGTTTTGGGGTTTTTTAAAGGGGTACTTTATAAAAAAAAAGGTTGAGAGACTGCTGGAATGCTAACAGGAAACACAAAACAGCTAGTGAATAACAACAAGATTTTTCAGATATTGGGCAGTAGGACTTTGAAAGGGAGTTGAACAGATGCTAAATGTTCTAGTCACTTAAGCAGTTTTCGGTAACTAAAATCCCTAAGCAGCAGAGTGGTTTCCTTTCAGAGAATTGCCTCCTCATTTGCTTTCTAGATTTCTGCACTTTCCATACTGTCTGTTACATTGGAAGCAAAGATTAACAACAGCACCACTTACTGACTGACCTTGCGTTAGTGTTCCTGAGGAAGGGAATTGGACACCTTTGCCCATCAAGGGGTAGGAAGCCACCTTCGTAACACCATCATTCTGTGCTTCAGACCTCACGCATCACTTTCTGTGGAATCTGGAAGTTCGGATGCAGACTGGGGATAAGAGAGAGCCCATCACTCCATACTTACTCCACAGGAAGTGGGAAGGGAAATTAATTACACTCCGATTCCTCATTAGCTTTCCTGCAGAGCCGCTCTGCTGTGCTGCATCCCCTTATGGGGATGCAGCTGTCTCTTGAGGAGTCCTTGAAGCCATGCTTATCAGGAAGCTAGGGCAGGTTGGCAGGGGGCCAGTGCAAATGTCTGCTTGATATCCAGGATCCCCTTGGATTTCAGGAAATCTGCAGAGTTTGGAAGCTGAACCCCCCAGTCCTTCTGCAAAAGGAGGGCAAATCTAACCTCCTGCAATGAGAATTTGGATTCCTCCTTACTTCTCCCCACAGGCTTCCCCTCTGGAACAGGGGGTCTCAAAGTTTTTGGCTCATGGCCCACCCTGCTCAACACAAACCTTTCCACGGACCTCCAAATAGCCACCCATGATGACAAAATGGGTCTAAAGGGGGACAGGGAATGCTAGATCTGGGTGAAAGGGAAGGTGTAGGAGCAGGGTGAAGGTGGGAGGGGTCTGGCCTAAGGCTCTAAGTGAGTAATCAACTAGTTGAGTCAACTACTCACATTTCCCCCCTCCCTTGCTGCCTCTATCTCAGAGGCAGTAAGGTGGGGGGGGGGGGGGGAAGAGAGAGAACAGGAGCCAGTTCCCCCAGCACTGTCTGTGGTGCCACCTCCCTCCCCACTGCTGCAGAGGCAGCAGTGCGGGGGGGGGGGGGGCAAAAGGAGGGAGGAAGGCTGCTCCAGCAGCAGCCCCTGTTTGTGGGAGGTCCCAACTCCCTGCTGGGACCTCCTATCAACAGGGGCTGCTGCCAGCTGAGCAGGTTGCCTAGCTCAGTCCAGGCTCACACTGGGACTAAACCCTGCTGTGGCTCTGCAATGTAAAATGCAGCAAGAGCTGGGCAGCCTGCTCCCTGCTGCATTTTAAATTGCAGAGTCACAGCAGGATTTGGTCCCAGACCCAGCACAAGGAGAGACTAAGCAGGGCTGCCTGCCCACCTGGCTCCTACTACATTTTAAATGAAGAGACTAGGAGGAGCTGGGTGAGCAAATAACCTGACTCAGTCCCCGGACCAAACCCTTCTAACGTGCTGCAATTTAAAACGCGGTAGGAGCTGGGGAATGGCTGTTTCCCCAGCCGGGAGTGGCAGTGCACAGAGCCGTTTCCTTCCCTCCACAAGCCAGATCAGACCCACAAGACTTGGGGCTCCCCCTCTCCCGCACAGCAGGAGGATGGCACACTCGCACCAACTTTGCAAGCTGTGGTGGGTGGCTGGAGCACCAGCACAGGCTCCCCACTGCAGGAGAGGGCCAAGGCCATTGCAAGATAGTCACAGAGCACACTTTGAGAACCACTGCTCCGGAGGATAAACTGAGACCCTGGCACTAACTGTGCCATCCTTTGCTCATCTGATTATATTTAGTTTACGGATGCCAAGCATCTTCCTGGTTTCCTCTCCTACACAGGCCACTAAGGCAGCAAAAGCTGGGGAACAAGACCTCACTCCAGCCCAATAGCTGGGAAGCAGAGGTGATTATTACAGCCATACCATGCTCCCATAGGTAACACAGTCACTTGGTTTTATTTTTTGAAAGCTCCCTCTCCCTTTTCCAGCATGGAGAAAGGCATAGGTCTTAAGAAGCATGCTGTGGGCAGCCTTACCTAATGGCCAGGACAGGCGGCTGGCTTACTGCTTGATCAGGCCTCATGGCTAAGACCCAAATGAGGAGCCCAGTTACCAAGTCCAGGGAGAAAGCCAGAAGCAAGGCCCAAGAGTCAGAACCAGAGACACAGCAGGCACCAGCACTAGAAACACAGCTGCAAGTACAGAGCTGTACTGAACAACTAGAGAGCCAGCCCTGCTCCAGGTGTTAAGAAAGTGCCTGTTGGAGTCTTCAACCAATCAGGAGGCTAGGTTCATTAGCTGCTTGGGGGAGGGAGAGAAGTACTAGAGGCCTATGCTAGCTACAGAGACTTTGAAGTGCTAGGTTGCTGGTTCGAATGATAATTACACATGAGAAAAGCCGTTCATCAGCAGTGACTAACAATTGGTTAAAATCCAATTGCTCTTCACTGACTTATTACACTTTGTAGTGAGCAGCTGTCCATCTCACAGTAGCCACTCCTTGCTGGCAGTTTCAGCACACAGTTCAGGGACTGAAGGGACAATGGAGCCTGAACAACCGTGTCAGCCCTAAAGCTGGCCCCTCTAGGGTCAACATTCATTTAATTTGTTTTTGAGTAATCTAAAAATGGTGTCAGTGTAAAAATATAACTCAATGTCCAGATCCAACACCTCCTGATCTCACCTGGACTTGGATTCTCTATCACCCACTCAACTTCCCTCCTCCCCAGGAAAAAGCCTGGAAGAATGGATGGTCTTTGTACCATGACTGAAAATTAACAATTTCTGGCTCCTGTGGAACAACGAAGAAAATTACTTCTGGAGTCAAATGCCCCACCTCCATCCTCTTTCCATGTCAACTGGGGGATAGCAAACCTGAGTACCTTTGCTGATCAGAGCTGTCAAGAGATCGCCCATGGTAGGAGGAAGCTGCTGCAATAACCAGCACCCCCATCCTGTTTGAGGATTTATCATTTAAACCCAACATATCCCAGAAATTAACTGGGAGCCAGTCCAGATCACAGAGCAGCAGGGACAATGTGCTCTCTAAGCCCCAATTCAAAGAGCTGGCAGCCACATTCTGCACTTTGCTGATTTGGCCAAAGGGTTTTCAGGTGTAAAGCACATTGCAATGAACCACATCTGACAGGAAAGGTCACAACAGCCTGATCAAGTGCTCCTGGTCATTACTGCTGTCATTGCATTGAAGTGGATGAGACTCGTGCAGATCCTGAACTGTGATCCTGAGTATGCCCTTGATTTTCTGTGGATCACAGTTCAGGATCTGCTAGCAACAATTTCATTACAGGTCCAATAATGGACGGTTCTTCAAGGGCTCCACGGAGCTTAATGATCCTTAGTGCTTTACAACTTAGCCAGTGGAGGTGGCAATCTGTCTATCTTGCCTGGATTCACTGTCAGAGGTGAATCAGTGACATGAGTCTTTATTACAACTCTGGAGACAATGAATGATCCAAGGAGCTATGGCTTGTTCTTCAGTATCTAAATCTAGGAGGTGTTCACATCTGACCTTTGGTATGTTCAAAATTCCCAAAGCTCCTCTTGTAGATTCAACCTCCTGACACTAGCACGTAAAGATGACATTATTATAATCCTGTAATTGAGCCTCTGCACTGGTGCTGAGCTAGATAAAACAGGCATTTATATGCCACACTGTGTGCATAATTTGAAAAAAAATTCTCACTAAAATCTTGAAAAGTTGGGCTGAGCATACGATTTACCCATTACTGGTCACCTCCAGAACATTATTGCACATATTCAACATTATATTTTAAATGTAAAGGAAAGGAAAATAGAAAACCTCAAATTTCACCATCCTTTGAATTCTGGGAAAGTTTGGATTCAGATCTAATAACATTCAAATAGATCTAATAACATTCCGATCTAATAACATTGGCAGCTCAGGCCCTTCTTTAGAACAAGTAAAATAAGATTTCAGACAAGATCCTGGAGAAGTAACTGGATCCCAGAAGAATCTGCATGACATATGAATATGCAGAAGCCCTGGGCAACAGAGTCACTTTTCCAATTCATTGGCTCTGTAATAATTCCAGAAACCAAGCTGGGAAATATTCTTAGCCACTCATTTTTTATTTGCTTTGTCTGCGATTTTCCTTAAACAGAGGACCTATGTATTACATCAGTTGTAATTCAATTTCCAAGGCTGTCTTCATGCTAACATGTTGACGCAGGGGCAGTTTTCTCTTAATTTTCTCACCTTCATTTCCTTGCAGAACACACAGAGCAGTGGAATGGGAAATTAGGACTCCTGGGTGCTATTCTTGGTCTATTACTGTGTGATTTGGGGCAAATTGCTTAAACATTTCAGGCTTCGGTTTCCTCCTCTGTAAAAAAAGGCATAATAATGCAACAATAATGTTCCTACAGGCCTTTGATATCCTCAGATGGAAGGGTGAATAGAAGTGCAATACATTAGTAACCAGTGTGAAGCAAGGCTAATATTCTGAAATTGATGCTCAGGTGACTGGAGGAGTCTGGAATTTCAGCCGTGCCTGCTGTGACATCTTTGTCACCATGGACGTGATGATGTGCTCAGCTAGCATTTTAAACCTCTGTGCCATCAGCATTGACAGGTAGGAGCCAAGAAGATTAACATGAAATTCGGGGTAGGTCTTGGCACTGGGCCTGGAAGGGACAGCAGGCTGGATGTGCCTGCGTAATGGTTGGGTATCGATATCTTGTCTAAACACCAGACACTTACGAGAGTCCTTTCTTAAAAATCTCCAGCCACCATCATCATTAAAACTAGTATTGCTGCTACAATCACGCCTCCCATGTGCTAGATGCTGTGCAAACACAAAAGATGGCACAGTCCCCGCCGGAAAGAGCTATGAAAAGGCAGGGAAACAGAGGAAAAGAAACAGCTTGTTCAAGGAAAATGATCGGGGGTGTCATCCCAGGCCTCGATAATAGAGGGGGGAGTGAGTTAGGCATTTAACGCCCATCGACTTTCAATGGGAGCAGGCACTTACAGTGCCTTTTGCCTGTGAAAGTCTCCCCTGTAAGGTTTTCATAAACACAGCAAAAAAAGAGAAAAATTATCTTGACATGCTCTCTGGTCTTGCCATAGTTGTAATGCACCCTGAAGTGGAGCAGATGATTGGTTATATTGTGGGACTCAAGGGATTATTATTTAAAACAACTTCCAGTGAGCATCTGTGGCTGGGTGCTGGTGATAAAGATGGCCACAAAACTCAGCAGAGGCCTCGGGAGATGCAGCTTTAGGGAACTGAAGCTCCCTGGGGTTGGCGCTGGGGGTTAGAAACACATCCTGCCATTCCCCTTCTGAGATGATTCAGAGGAAACCGTGCAAAACCAGCCTCATAGGGGGCCTGGTCCGAAGTCCACTGAAGTTGGTGGGAGTCTTCTCATGGATATCATTGACAGGATCAATGAGTTGGCTCATGCTCTGAGTTTCCAGATGTGAGAGCTTCCCCAGTTCTCATGGCATCCGCAGCTGGCAGCCTCCATTCTAACATTCTGTTTCACCACTGGGGCAATATCAGCTGTTCAATCAACATTTTATCCTTGGTATGATAAATGACCATCTGCTTTCCTCTTGTTTCTGTTGCTCCTGTTCCCACCCTGCTTACTGCCATTTTAAAACTTTGTTCCCATTATTCAATCTTCTGGTTCTCTCCCCCTCTCCTATATCCACTACTTTCACTATCCTATTCCCATTCCCACACTGCCTTTGTTCCTTCCTGTCAAATCTGGGCCCTTTGTTTTGATCCTTTTCTCCTTTCCTTTCCACCTCCTTTCCCTCTCTGGAGCGGATTCCTTTTGCAGGTACACGGCTGTGGTGATGCCAGTTCAGTATCAGTGCGGCACAGGGAAGAAGTCCTGCAAGAGGGTTTCCATTATGATCGGGATGGTCTGGATGCTGGCATTTGCTGTGTCCTGCCCCCTCCTGTTTGGCTTCAATACCACAGGTAACAATTTCCAGAGCAGAATTAGATATGGGGGGTGCCCAAAGTGTGGCTCAATGGCCAAATGTGGCCTACAAAGTCTGTCAAAGGCAGCTGTTGACAGCTACAAATCCTGCATCTAAATAAGGGCAAGGATTTAATTCGCAAGGAGATCCTATATTTGAGGACATTCTGCAGTTTGGCATTGGACTTTGGGACCTGCTGCTGTTCTAGTCCACTGATCTGTGCTTGATCAGCTCACCCTAGACTTTACCCAGAGAGTGGAGGCATTCATATACCACTGTGATGAGCAGATAGATAGGCAGGCAAGACAGGCCAAGATGTAACTTGTCATGCTGACCTATATCTCTAGAGCTGTATTTGTGTGATGTAGGCCCTAGGCCAGTGTTTCTTAAACTTTTTAAGACTGAGGAACACCAAACAATAATTTTTTTATGAGGAACACCAAGGATTTTTTGTTGAACAAAAAAAAAGAGTCGAGGGAAAGTTATCGAGAAAAAAAAAAGTTGCCTGCCCCTTTAGGGGTGGCCATTTTGAAATCTGTTGTTCTCTGCAGCACAGCTCCGACTGCCTCACGGCACACTGGTGTGCCACGGAACACAGTTTAAGAAACACTGCCCTAGGCTGAATTAAATACAGGCCACTTTTGGCCCATTAGCCATACACTGGTTCACCTTGATGTGCACCAAAACATCCTAAAGTGCATAGCAGCCTAACCTCTTTCTGCTCTCTCTCTCTTTCCTCCAGGGGATCCTAGTGTCTGTTCCATATCCAACCCTGATTTTGTCATCTATTCCTCAGTGGTATCCTTCTACCTTCCCTTCGTGGTCACTCTGCTGCTTTATCTCCGGATTTATTTTGTGCTGAGGCAGAGACAGAGGAAACGAAGCCTCTCCAGGCAGGGCAGCCATAGCATCAGTGTCAAAGCCCATTACACACAGCAAGTAAGACTCACGCGAAAGCAATGTGAACTCATCAAATGTCAGGGCCTTCACTGCCTCCCCTCCCATCCCTTGCACTGACCCTGAGGACCTATTGCTTTGCACTTTCCATTGCTATGTCGGAAACCTGAGTTCGGCTCTTGCTGCTCAGTCAGGGAGGGGGTAGGAGTCAAGACATTCAGTGCCAGGCCCCGAGGAAGAAAAATCCCTCCTGTTGCTCAGCAGATTATGGGCTTTTATGCAAAGCCTTGCCCAGTCCTCAAAGGGGAGGATGCTGTTCTTGAACTTGTACCCATATCTCCACTCTCCAAGACCATCACAGCAGAAAAGGGCACAGCACAAATCAATGTTTTTTTCAGAACTGTGACAGAATGACCCTGACGCATGCTGACTTTTTTTTCATTGTTTAAGGATACTTGAATTATCAGGGTCTCAGAGACTGTAAACTGCTATCGGGCTCCTCACCTAGCAGGCTCCAAGGGGCAAACATCTACAGAATTCTGCTTGCTCTGCTCTGTATGTGACTCCACAAGATGACATTAACATGTGAGGTTTTCTCACAACTAGGGTTGCCAGGTGTCCGGTATTGAACCAGACAGTCTGTTATTTTCGCCTCCTGTCTGGTAAAAAAATTCAGAAAATACTGGACACCTTTTTTTGTTGCTGTTATCTGGCACTTTCTGATTTTTTCCCAGCCAGGAGGCAAAAATCCCAGGCTGTCCAGCTCAATACGGAAGCAGCCTGACAACCCTAGTGCTTACGGGGGAGCTGTTTGGCCCGGCGCAAGGAGGCAAGATGGCGGGTGGCTGCCATCAGCCTGTTAGGGCCAAAAAGCCTCACCACGTGGTTTTTAAAGGGGCCACAGTGTTTTTTTGTTTTGTTTTGTTTTTGTTTTTTTGTTGCTCAACAAACTTTTTCCTGGCATGCTTTTTTTGTTGTTGTTCTGTATGTTTTCTGAAACCACCTGGCAACCGTTCTCACAACTGGAAAATATGGATGAGGAGAGGCAGGGAATACCACTAAGCATAATACGCTCCAAAGTCGGGTGATAGGGAAGTGGAAGGTTCACATCTGGGTCTCTTGTCCATCCCATTAAAGATAAAGCTGAGGCATAGCTCCACAAAGGAATATAGTCTCCTAACTTCCACTGATACTAATAGATGTTAGAAGTCTGAACACCTTTGAGGATCTAGGCCTCAGAGCAAAGTAGAGATTCAGGATTCCAGGTTGTCCCACTGTGAGACAGGGTGCAAAGTTCAGCTCCAGCTCCAAGAATGGATCTGAATCTCCCCAAAGTTTGGGTAATTTGCATCCCAGGCATTGATTCAGGCCTACTGCTTGCCACCAAAAGGGAACAAGGTGCTCCTTGAGCCCCACCTTACATATGGTCTGGCACGGTATTGTTCACCCATAGCACCTGACTTTTCTGTGGATTCCTCCTTTTCAGGAGCACAAAGAGAGGAAATCTTTGCACCATGACCCTCTCTCAGCCCGTCTGCAGGTAAAATCCCCAGTCCAAGCGCTCTCTCCCGAAAAGAAGCTGCTGACCCCCTCTGATCAGCAGCAGTACTGCAGCTTCTGCCACCAAGCTTCCTTCTCCGGGGTGGGGACCAATGGAAATGAGCTAAAAGAAGAGAGGAGAAGCAGCAACCAGGGCTTGGAGGTGCATCAACTCAGCAATGGCAAAACCTTGACCTCTTTGAGACTAGCGAGCCAGCAGCCCCGGACAGTACAGCTGAGAGAAAGGAAGGCCACACAGATGCTGGCTATTGTTCTTGGTGAGTGAGGGGCATTTTGTTTAACCATATCCTGGGGTGGGGTTCAGTGAGGCTGTGTGTTTGGAGAGTGCTTCCAGATCGTCACATGATAGATGCTATTGACATTCAAAATACTGGCGTGAAGTGATATAAGGGACTTTTGTAACTGCAAGCTCCAGCCAGTGTGAATTGTCGTGGCTCCACCAAATTCAGAAAGATCTCTTCTTTTGCAGAAGAAACTGGCAAGGGGCAAGGTTACTTAAAAGTTCTGGATAGTCATCCCAACTTTTGGGAGCCCATCTGGACAGTGATTCTTTTGATTATCGCTTATTTTTTACCACCATCATCCTAGGTGTGTGTCTATAAGAAAAGTCCCTTAGATTATGAGTGTGTGTCTCTCTCTCTCTAAATCAGACTCTACGTTTCTGTTGGTTTCTGTAGTTTAGTGAATTACATGAACCTTAAAGAGCAGGAACCCGTCTGAGTTGGTGAACATGTGCATATAGGAAACATAATTGTGGTAGGTTTCGGGAACCTCACTTTACAAAAGGGGAAATTAAGGCATGGAGCAGTGAAGTGACTTGCCCAGTCACACATGTAGCAGAACGCAGTCTGGAATAGGTATAAGTGGGGGCAACGTTTAGCCCAGAGCAACAGCATGAATCCAAAGTCAATGTGTTCTCTCATCTTTCCTTTAAACCCTAGGGACATTCGTAGTCTGCTGGCTGCCATTCTTCATGACCCACATCCTGAACACCCACTGCCAGGCTTGTCACATCACCCCAGAGCTCTACAGTGCCACCACATGGCTTGGTTATGTAAACAGCGCTCTCAACCCCATCATCTACACAACTTTTAACACCGAGTTCCGCAAAGCTTTCCTCAAGATCTTGTGCTGCTGACAGGGACGGTCCATGGAAGAACAAAGGCTTGATTTAATAATAAACCCAGAAGGGTGAGGCAGGCGGGAATCTACTGAGATTTGTCCCATCGTGAGAGGCCGTATGATTAAACACTTTCAGCCATCAGCGGGAGGAGAATTCAGGGCCTTCTATCACACAAGTCTCAAATACTTCAGCTAAAGAAGAATTGCCATTGATCGTTGCCCTATCAGGGTTTCTATCCCCTGCAAGCTGTAGCCACTAGAAAGCAGCCTGACCCCACATCCTCTAGCAGGTCAGGAGCTGTGTTCTCTGGAATGAAGAGCACCTACCCTAACTAGTGCAAAACAAATGGGAGTGGGAGAAGTTTGGCTGGGCTTCATTCGCTGAATCACAAAGCTCTCACGTGGATTCCCTTAACTGCTTAAGGTTTCCTCAAAAGCATAACTAAAGTTTCTGGGGAGGTAGAGAGCCAAAGAAGCAACTTCATCAGCACCCACCTCAGTGGCTCTCCAATTCGAATACAAGCACATACTGGAACATTAATCACAACAGTGTGTCCTCATTATGGCTACATCTACACTGCGGGCTTCTTGCGCAAGAACTGTTTTACACAAGAGTTCTTGTGCAAAAGGTCTTCCACAAGAGCGCGTCCACACTGCCATGTGCTTTTGTGGAAGAGATGTGCTTTTGTGCAAGAGTGTCCATGGCAGTGTGGACACGCTCTTGCACAAGAAAGCTGATGGCCATTTTAGCCATAGGGCTTTCTTGCGCAAGAAATCATGTTGCCTGTCTACACTGCCTTCTTGTGGAAGAGCTCTTGAGCAAGAGGGCTTATTCCTTGTGGGGAGAGGAATAACTCTTCGGGAAGAAGCCCTATTTTCCGACACTGGACTGTAAATTTACTTGCGCAAGAATGCGCGTGCAGTGTAGACACCGGACAAGTTTTTGCTCAAGAACAGCCATTCTTGCACAAAAAGCCTGCAGTGTAGATGTAGCCTAAGAGTCCTCAGGCATCTCTAGTCTTTAGGACTATAGAAGATACATGGGAGACTTGGAGTCTTTCTGCACCAGTGAGGGGCAACCTAGGCTAGCGAGTGGGCCACGAGTGCTGCTTGCACCATGGCAGCATTTTGACTGGGTGCAGAGAGAGCGCACAGCTCTCACAATGTTGCATGCAATCAGCATGCACCTCACTTCACATGCCCTTGCTTTAAGTGCAAGCACTTTAATGGTGTCAGGAAAAAAACTATGCGTACGAAAACCAGCAGAATACAGCAGCCCTGCACATAGGCAACAGTAAACAAAATGTCTCTTGAGCCACACAGAGCCCCAATGGGCCACATGCACTCCTCGGGCCACAGGTTGCCCCCCACTAGTCTACAGTGTGATGGGCAGTCTGATTCCAGCATGTGTAAACATACTCAAGTTAACTGTCATCTAGGGCTTATCCACACACACATTTCATTTGCAGCAAGATGGGATGTGACCCTGTCCCAGACAAGCCTTCCATGAGTTAAGTTTTCCATGCACTGTTAATGCACATCAGCAGGTTAGTCCAGTGATACTCAACCTTTTTAATTTGCGACCCCCAGGGCCAGGAAAATTTTGGTTGAGCAAAAAAAATAAAACCCGCCAGCTGAAACATTTTTGTTGAGGTCCCTTTAATTTGAAGTGTTGGTCTGCTCCCCTGCCACTCTCCCCGCTGCACTATGTCAGACACCAAGCCAAGAAAACAAAATGGCAGCTGGCCTAGTGCTGCAACCCCCCCGCCACATGTTGTGCACCACTGAGTTAGTCCCTGGCAGACCAATGAGAGTAGATCCACAGCCCAGCTTGCCACAAACGTGCGTAGATGAGCCCCTAGCTAACATATGTACCAATAGCAGTGCCATTGTGATAGCATAAACTTAAGTGTGCGCTGGTTGCCCAAGTAAGTAGCCAGGGCCTGGGTGGGCTTGTACAGCCTACACTGAACTGCTGCCACTGTGGCTAACATGCATACTAGCTAGATTAAAGCTTGTTTGGGCCTGTCCGTATGTGCTGCACTGACACCTCAGACTGTAGTGCAGGCATACCTTTAGCTTCCATGCATATGCTTTGAGAACTGACTCATCCTTTCATTGCTGCGTTCTCTCACTGTGGAAAGTGCATTGCTACCTGCAAGTGTGTTTGTACTAAGTCTTGATGAGCTGCTAGGAATGTGCCCACCAGAGTGTATGAGAGCAAGAGAGAAAGTGCTACCTGCAAATCTACTGATGAGACAGAGGGTACGGCTATACTACAAGCCTCTTTCGAAAGAGAGCATCTAGACAGCAATCACTTCTTTCGAAAAAGCAAGTCGCCAGGCAGTCTGGATGCTCTCTTTCGAAAAAGCCCTGTTTGCATTCAATGGAGCCTTTTTTTGAAAGAGCGCTTTTGAAAAAAGGCCTTATTCCTCATAAAATGAGGTTTTCTGCAGTCGAAAAAACTGCGGCATTCTTTCGATTTAATTTCGAAAGAACGCAACAGCAGTCTAGATGCAGGTGACTTTTTTTTTTTTTTTAAAAAAGGCTACTTTCTTTGAAAAAACCCTGTAGTCTAGACACACCCTAAGTCAGCTAGTAAGTAATTCAGAGGACCCAGTGTTTTCCTGTTGTCTGACTGTTTTCCTGTTATCGAGGCATTGTCCTCTACAATTAGTTGAGTTTTTGTAGTTAAAACAGACCACACAATCCAAGCACTCAGAAATTACAGAGGAGTGTAGTAGGAAAACCTCCAAAAGAGGATAAAATAAACCATTAAATCAGCTCAGGGCCAGATCCTCTGCTGGTGTAAATCAGCATAGCTCCGCTGAAGTCACTAGCACTCAGCCCGTCTACATTATCTTAGGATCTGATAGAAAGACCTGAGTGTAGATTTCAAAGCTTAGGTTGTCCTTTCACTCTTAGCAGTGTTGTCATTCACTTCACATAGCCTCTTTGCTGCTGGTACCTTTTTTGTTGTTAAACATAAATTGTGCCTAAAATTAAATAATTGTAGAATCAGTTGTGATACCAATATAGTATAGCTTGCATACACAGAGTCTATGGTGATGACACTTCATGCAGGTGGAATAGTTGTGCCCTTAGTGAAATTTGTATTAATTAATTAGATTGCATCAGTAGAAATGCATTAGGTTGCCATATGTATAATGCTGCCTTTCTGCCTAACCCAAGGACAAGCAATAAAGTGGCAATTAATGAGCTAAAATATATGCTATCATCTCTCAGGGCCATTTAACAAGTATTAGTTGGGATTCCACTGTAATGTGAGTGACAGCCACATATTTTTATCTTCTGCCATGAATGGTCTTCTTGCTGCTACATGGGAACCAATAGATAGAAAGAGATACAGATGCAGCGAGATGACCAGCACTGAATGATTTAACCCACTAGCCCCTGACCACTTTGACTGACTGAGTTGCTGACTACTGTCCCTTTACACTTCCTTCCCTGGTTGGTGGATATTCATCATCCCTTGTCATTCCTGAATGCAACGGTTGCTCTGCTGTATTATATAGGTTGATCACATCAGTCCTGTGTAGTATGGGTCTCGTCTCAAGAGCTTATCTCCATTCACAAGAAGCCCTTCCCTGGCTTATCTCAACATATTTCCTTCAGAGTCGTTCATAGGTACAATATTAAGTCTGAGTCATCAGTGGAACCAATTCAGTTTCTTTTCTTGCTCCTGAGATCAGACTCCAGTGTGTTGTCACTGTCATTTGAAGCTGTCCATCTAGTTCTAGTTTCACTTGTCATTTGAAGCTGTCCATCTAGTTCTGCCCTTGCCTAACAACTGCTTTGGGAAGTGTTTCCCTTCTCTTTAGCATAAAGGATAAATATTCCCCTTAGCTTTTGGACTAGATAGCTGAGATCTATTAATGTCCTTTTGGATGCAAGCAATTGGCACCATTGGGTCTGTTTGTTTCAGAAGGTGCCTTGGAAACAGCATTAATCAAATAAAACAATGCAAAGCAAGTTTGCAGTCGGAGATTGTGGCTTGGTATGATATTGGCACTTCTATAACACCCTTCATCTGCAGTTCCCAAAGGGCTTTACAAACATGAAAACGATGGTTGGCCACCCAAAACCCCTGTGAGATTGGCACCTCCTCCCCCTCTCTTTTTACAATATGCGAATATGAGGCACACAGAAGATTTGTCTAGTGGCCTATAAATAGCTGGAAATCAGTCTGTGCTGCAAACACTGGTAAGATCACATCGTAATATTTGTACTTTGAAAAACATGGCAGACACGTTTCTGCTATGTGCTAAAACAAGCCCGTGGCGTCATTCTTTCACAGGGCTAGTCGTTCGTTCAGAGCAGCAGCAATTGTCATAGAGTATTTTCAGTAAGTGGAACATTCAGGGTAGGGGAATTTAGCTTGTCTTGATGCTAGTGCTCTGAGCCAAGAAGCTCACTGTCCCCTGTGAAAACCTCTGTTTATTACTTGCATTATGGCAGAGCGTAGCAGCACCAACCTCAGTTGCTCTGTGTTTATACAGTGCTTAGTGCTATGGGGTCCTAGTCCATGACAGGGTCTCCTATACAGGTTGGACCTCCATGGATCGGCACCATCGGGAACTGATTGATCCTGGACGAGGGAGTTTGCCAGACCAGGGGAGGGTCAGGGCTCCCCTCCTGGCCACCAACCCTGCCCCTGGCAGATGCCAAGGTAGCTGGGCTCTGCTCTTGGCTTCAGCAGCTGCTGAGCTGCACGCCACTGTGAGTCCCCAGCAGCTTCTGGCTAGGTTTCACTACCAGCCCCTGGAGCTGCCAGCCACTGGCCCCTCTGCAACCATACCCTCAGCTGGCAGCAGTCTGGGCTCGCTGGGCCAGCAATATTTGTGGTCCAGCCAGACCACAGAATCCCAGACCAGAGAGGTTAACCTGTACTGTGACATAAATAATCTGCAGAAAGTGAGAACAAAGTCTCTCAAATGGTACCTTGTTGATTCAAGACTGAACTGTTCTCTAACCTCTAAAACCATTTCAGAGTTGAGAGAGCCATGTAGAGGGCAGTGATAAAGGTCTAAGCTGTAAGCTCAAATTTCTTGGGAATCACCAGAGATATGAAAGACCTGCTGTGTGCAGTTACTAGCGTTCCACTGATACACTATATAGTATGAATGTATATCCCTATTTGTTAATAAGCTAGGAGATATCAGATCTTAAAACAGTCACTGATCTTGCAAATACAAACTGCTTACCAAACAAGTAAAGATTTTTTCAGCATTCCAATCATCCTGGGCCAGTGTGTCACACAGGCAGAGTTTGGCTCCAGATAATGCTTCGCATCTCTAGTTAGTGCCTTTCCCGCAGAGTATTTCAGACAGCTCATTTTACAAGCAAACATCCTTTTGACCAGCTCTGCCAGCATGCACCATTGGGTGAGTCCCTTCACTGTTCTGCAACCTTGTTTCACCACAGGGATGGTAATGCTACTGTCCCTCCAAGGAATGCTGGGAAACGATCTCCAAGGTCTCAGCACATCAGTGGTCTCACTGGGGTGAGAATTCAGGAGTTCTGCTTCATGATCCCCTGCTCTGACTAGTGGACTGTACTCCTTCCCTTGTTTCTTAATTGAGATACTTTCTCTTAACTTCCAGTTCCTATTATGTTTGCCCTTGTTGCGTATTTGGTTTGTTTTTTTCTTATAAAACAACAGGAGGGGAGAGATGAGCATTAACTTTGTGTTCTGTGCTCAGGGACACCTGATGGCCTGAGTTGTCTCATTTTGTAGGTTGGCTATTTTATTGATTTTCATTAAGATCTGGATAATCACATTAGGGGAGATAGACTAAATAAATGTACTCCTGGAAGTCAGGACAGAAAGGGATCAGCCTCGCAGGTGCTGTCATGTGGCTCCCTGCTAGGGAATGAAAAAGAACCCTGTTGCCATTGTGACCTGACAATTAGTAGGGGACAGGGAAGGTTTATGCAGCGGCTACCTGGGTTTTAACAGTAATAGTTCTTTCCCCTTCACTCCTTACCTGCCAGGCAGCAAAAGTGCCTTAACCAGGCTGGGTACTATGCTATAAACAGGCCACCAGCAGCACTGAACACCAGCATGTGGCTCTTTCACGGCTGTTGAGAGATGCCAATCTATTTAAGAACTGGGATGGTGGGTGGAGTCCACCAAATCAGGGAAAGACCTGCCCCCCATCTGGTTTCTGTTGTGGCAGGAAACATTCCATACGCCATTTTGACAGTCCTGGAGATTGACATCCTCCCTCCATCTACCTGTGCTGCATAAATCAGATGTAAGCATGGTGTGTCTCACCCGACTTGGAAAGACAGCCTCGAAGGATGAGGGAAGTTCAGTCTTGATGGTTCCATTCAATCTTTGGCCTCTGCCACCAAAAGAACCCATTAGCGGCAACAGTCTTTGCTGTGGACATTGTCTGCTGATCAGACATAAAAAGAGCCTGTAACCCATACTCACTTGAGGGTTACATTTGCAAGAAGCAACCACAACATCTGGGCTGTTGTGTTCTCTTTAGGTGAAAGAGAAGAAGGTAAAAACAAGCTTTAGGAAGGGGAAGCTGCCTTCAGCCAGGGTATAGAAATAGAGTGGCAGACATGTTTCTTCAACAACTTTTGACCCTGCCATTTTGTTGCTGAATCTGTCTGACCGATTGGCTCAATTACATCATTGGTTGAAGAGATTATGTACCTCCTTGTATTTACCAAACCGTGTTCCATCCAGACTTAAAATGAAACAACCTACTGGAATATGGAGCAGAAAAAGACACAAAACAAAGATACCATATGAGGCAGTTAATTCTCTCTTCAAAAATCCTTATAGTTTTGATCAGCGGATCTAGCAGCTAGAATGTGGTATAAGACTCAGTGTGCACTAAGCTCCTTCACGCAATTGCAACTTGACAATCTTTACATACAGCTCCAAAAGACAACACAACATACCAGGGACAGGCTCAGGGAAGAATAGTTGCCATCTTGCCAAGTGGAACTCACTTTTTGCTTGCAATTTAGTTGGGAGGGATCTTTTGATTGTTTCCCATCTGATCTGCTGGCTTAATACCAAAATAAAATGCAGCTCTTCTAGTTTTTGCTTCTCTGTAACTAAACAGATAAGGAGAGGAAATTGGCTTATAGCAAGGAGGATATTTTGGGCCCCAAATGAAACTAGATATTTAGTTGAAAGCAGATCTGAGATGTTGGTCTATTACCAAGAAAAGAGCTGCTTACTCTTGTCACTGAACATCGTTGACTGACACCATTATCTATAGTCTGGGTTTTCACAGAAGCGTCTGAAACTGGCTATTGTTACTGGATGAAAGCTAGGCTACTGTCTGTTCATACCAAATAAAAACATCTAAGCACAGGTATTGGGGAGTGGCGTGGAGGCGCTGTCAACAGAAGCTGCTCCCAGAGACATTCTGCTCAGGGAATTTTCTGGCAGGCAGAATATCTTTGGTAGGTGTGGGTGGTGCAGTTCTTACACTTTTTTGGGGATGTTGCATGCACGTGCCTTTTCAAGTAACACCAGGTGGTATGAAGAGGCAGTGCTGTAGCCCACACCACCTTCTTTGGTGTTTCTTTTGACCTGCACGTTATATTCAAGCACAACCATGGGAATTCTGGGGTCACAAAGTATGGAGTATGTGACCTTTCTGCCACTTTGCATATCCATACAGGGGCATTCAGAATCTAGCTCCACACAGGCATATTTAATCATTCATATTAGTTTTGGTTTAATCCTAGTTTCCAACTGGTGAAAAAGAAAAATAATCAAGGTATCCATCTCTACTGACAAACCAAAAAACCACAACCAAACCACCTGTCATGATGGCATGCACCAACAGCTCATGAGAGTCTGGAAAAGAAATTAAAGCCTGGCACATAACATCGTGTAAAAAATAATATAAATCCATAATGCCCTGCTGAAGTCAGGACATGGGAAGGAGGTGTTTGTGGGGCTGACAAAAGAGACTTGAAAAGTTCCTGTGATTCTTCAGGAGAAAAGGATGCAGCTCCTATGTAGGTTTGAAGGCCATATGAAAGAAGTAGGAATTAATACAGGGGAAACTGTATGGCCTGTGCTAGGCTGCTCAGACTAGGAAACAATTCAGTGTAAAAAATAGTTTTATTGATATTTTCATAAAATGAGATAAATACATCAAGGGTTCCAGTAGAACAGACATAAAAAACCTGGTAAGAGAAATATAATAGAGCAAAATAATATTAAAAAGGAGACATATGGTTTTAAAACAAAGCTTTGTCTTATTGGGTTTCGATCATTTATATGTCTTCATCTCACCTCAGCGTTTGTGTAATCCACTAGGATCTCAGCAGTCAGAAGTAGCCAACATGACTGTGGCATGTTCAGTGCCATCCACATGCCAGTATGGGAGTGAGGGTATGTCTACACTAGCCCCCTAGTTCGAACTAGGGAGGCTAATGAGGGCAACCGAAATTGCAAATGAAGCGCGGGATTTAAATATGGAAATATGGCATTTTGGAAATTGACTAGCCCAGAACTGCCTGCGTCTTCATGCGGCAGTGAAACGGGAGTTCGAAGTAAAGCCCTAACTCGAATTAGCTGTTATTCCTCCTGGAATGAGGTTTACCAGCTAATTTGAATGAAGGGCTTTACTTCGAACTCCCGTTTCACTGCTGCATGAAGACGCAGGGAGTTATTCCGGGCTAGTCAATTTCCAAAATGGCGACCGCCCGGGGACATGCTAATGAAGCGTGGGATATTTAAATCCCGCACTTCATTTGCAATTTCAGTCGCCCTCATTAGCCTCCCTAGTTCGAACTAGGGGGCTAGTGTAGACATACCCTGAGATTCTAGCTCATAAAGGCAGAAAGAAGAGTAAAAAAAAACCCTGAAGCAGAATACATAGCTAGAAAGTGTACAGATCAGTGGTCTCCAACCCTTTTTATATGCCCAAGATCTCTTTTTGATTTTAAGGGCAACCCAAGATCTACCTTGCTTCTTCCCCAAAGTCCTACCCCACTCAGTCCATTCCCCTCTACCTCATTTTCACTGGACTGTGACATAGGGCTGGGGTGCATGAGGTGGTGCAGGTGCTGGCTCTGGCTCTAAGAGGGGGCCTCCCACTGAGCAGTGCTTACCGCCAATGGCTTCACATTGGCAGCACAGCAAGGCTGAGGCAGGCTCCCTGCCTGCCCACAGCCCCATGCCATTCCCGAAAGGGGCCAACACACTCCTGTGGTCCTAGAGAAAAGAACATGGTTCTGCACGCCGTCCCTTTCTGCGGGCACCCACCAGTCAGCTCCCATTAGCCAGTGCCCCACTTCCCACACCAGGAGCCATGCTGGCCACTTTTGGGACTGAGCTGGCGGTGTGGGGTTGGGGCAGGCATGCAGCCAGCCAGCCAATCATGATCGACTGGAAGACTCCATAGCATCAACCAGTCAATCCAATCAACTGATTGGTGACCCACTTATATAAATCAAATGCCTAAAGAGCCACAGATGGGGAACAGCTCTGCGACTGGTTCCCTGAAGTACCATGCAAATCCAGACTAAGGTTAGAGGATCCCAGACTGGCAAAGGGGATTGGCGTGCTGACTTAGTGGCAAGTACTTTGCCTTGTGACATGGGAGATAGTTTTATGCAATCCCTCTCTCCCTGAACTGGAACTGCTAAGCAGCATGAAGGAGATAAGGAAGAGGGCCTGGGATTGAACAGCTTCGAAAGTGTCCCATGCAGCCATCATCAGGCTGTAGCCTGAGAAGAGAGGTGTTAGGATGGGGCTGAACCTCATCCCAAGCAAATACGGGAAGACTCTCCCTTCCCATGCCCCCCACAGGGATTTCTTTAAAGAGACACAAATCCTAGCTAGACTGACATTCATCTGTTATAGTCACAGAGGTTGAAGCAACTGCCCAAAATAGCAGCTGGGAGTCTCCCATGATGCATTTGTCTCCTTTTCTTTCCACCCCCAAGCAAAATAATTTTGTTGTCCCCAGAAATGCTGTTTGATCAATGAATACAAAGATAGCTGCACTGGTCCTTGAAGGTCTTTTCAAGTTAGTCCCCTGTTCAAATCCATCTTCTGGCCTTTCAAATCTGGAAGACACTGCAGGCACTCCAGCTTTTCAGTAGGAAGTGAAAAATCACCAGTTTTTTCTTACCTCCTGCCCCTACACTCACTGGCCTGGCTATGCATTTCCTGGGTCTCACATGCCTGCCTGAAGATGAGCTCCTTCAGCTGATCCAACCTGTCGTCTCTCAGTGCATCTCGAATGGAGTGGAAGAAGCTGAAGTAGTGTTGAAAATTATGCATCATGAGCAGGACGCCAGCCAGCAGCTCATTGGTCACCAGGAGGTGATGGACATAGGCTCGACTATGGTTTTGACAGCAGTAACAGGTGCATCCATGTACCAACGGACCAAAATCATCCCGGTACCTAATAAAACAGATGGAGTAGAATGGCAATGGGAAAAAAAATCATTTCAAGTAGTAGGGAACACTCATAGTTACCATGAAGCAGCTGTTTAGTGGCTTGAATCAAGCGCTTTCAGGGTTTCAGTCCAGCTCATTAGGGACTGCATCAGACTCCACACCCACTCACTGACACTAACTGCATTGCAAAGAGCACTGCACATAGGTTCATAAACTGAGTGCAGTAAGCATTGTTTTAATGTCAGTTGACAAGCTATGTGAGCAGGGATACTACAGCCATGCAAAAAATAAGTCATTAACAGCTTTGTTTGCCTTATTGTATGGCATTATCAAATCAAATTACTGATGCCTCCTTCAGCTTTTAAAGTCACACACCTGCGGCATTTAAATCCCAAGCTTGATCTGAAATTTCGGTCACCCTCATTAGCCTCCCTAGATTGATGTAGGGGGCTAGTGTAGACGTACCGTAACTGTTCAATGGACATTCCTTGTCCAATAACTGTCCAAGTGTGTCCCTGTCTGAAGGATGAAATCACAGCACAAAGAGGGATGGCTACAGACACTATTTAAAAGCTAGTATACACAAATCCACTTACCTTTTTTCCTTCAAAAATATCTCGAATGAAGTTATTTCTGGATCAGCTTTTGATGTTTCATTTATGTCTTTTTCAGTGTGACTTTTTCCTGTGTCCTGGATCCCGTTTTGTTTAATGACTATGACAAAACAATATCACTTCATCAGTAGGCAGAAGCGTACAACTCAGGGTGAAAAGTGTTCTGACAAGAGGCATCTCAACTGCCCCTTTGTTACAGACTACACTTCCATCTCCATTATCCCCCTACAATTATCATACAACAGTTAAGCCACATAAATTCAAGTGATCAAACTGATTAGAAGAGCCAGGTCGGAGGGAATCAACTAATCTGATAAAAATTCAGAACTGAAATAGTTGCAGTTTTTTTGTTGATCTGAGCTTAATGCCTTTTCTAAAGATCATTAAAAATCCTTGCAGTCTAAATTGCATTTTGCAGTGTAGGATCACCTAAATTACTGATCTATTTAACATAATGCAAGAACATTAGAATGGCCATACTGGGTCAGACCAATGGTCCATTGAGCCCAGTATCCTGTCTTCTGATAGTGGACAGTGCCAATTGCTTTAGAGGGAATAAATAGAACAGGGCAATTTATCTAGTCCCAGCTTTTGGCAGAGGTTTACAGAGCATGCAGTTGTGCCCCTGACCATCTTTTAATCAATCACTGATCCCTGAGACACCTTTCTTCTTAGTCTATGACAGTTTACTTTTCTTAGGAGATTTTGGGGAGGACCCTTGTGAAAGGCTTTCACAATGTCCAAGAATACTATGTAACTGGATCACCTTTATCCACACATGTTGAAATAATTCAAATACATTGCTGATGCATGATTTCCCTTTTCAAAAAGCAGTGTTGATTCTTCCCCCAACATATCATGTTCATCTGTGTGTCTGATCATTCTGTTCTTTACTACAGTCTACTCTAGTTTCAATCAATTCGCTTGGAACTGAAGTTAGGCTTAATTTCCAGGATTCCCTCTGGAGCCTTTTAAAAAAATAAGCATTACATTGGATAGCCATCAGTCATCTGGTACAGAGACCATTTTAAATTACAGTTTATATACTACAGATTAGTTTAGCCTCTGCTGGAGTTTACAAGGGATTCATATGCATCCAATCCACTTTTTGTAATGTCTCAGTTTGATTTTCTTTGGTTGAAATAAAAGATTTTTGACTGTGCTGGCAGAGATGGGTGAAGATTCCAAACCTGGATTTTCAGCAGCACATATCTTTTACAAATCATTACTTTGACATCTGAAATTTCTCAGGCTTGTTCTCAATGGTGGGAAATTATTACGATGATGTATTTTTTGTATTGTGAACTGATAATGTCAACAAGACCCTGTTTTGGACCAGGACCTCATTGTGCTAGGCACTGTACAAACACAGAAAAAAAGAATAGCCCCGTGTCCAAAGAACTTAAAACATACCTATAAGAATTACTCAGGCACAAAACACAAAACTAGGTTCCAGCCAGTAAAAGAACATTTAGATTTTTTTTGTATTAAAAGACATATATAAGAAGCATGGCAGTCTCTCTGCATTGCTGAGACATTTGATAGGACCATGTGTAATATCAAGCCTTTACTTGCTCATTTAAGCAGATACCTTGTGTTATAGGGATTTGAGTAACTTCCATTATTTTTGGCAGCATTTATATTAATCAAGGGAGCAAACTGGGCGAAAGCAGAAAAGAAGAATTGCCCAAGAAGACTGGCTTCCCCAATACTGCACAGCTGCAGAGGAGCTACATTACACACTAAATTTAACACTGCCAAGTGCCTTCAAATTCCATTAAAATGTATAGGCTCATTCCTGCCAGCTAAAGGTAAGGGCAATTCTGCTCTAGATTTCAGTGGGTATAAGCCCAAAAGAAGATGGACTCAGCACACAGAAGGATCGGGCATACAAAGACTTCTGTTCAGTGAACCTCAGAGGATGTATTACAACATTTGGGGTTAACTGTATTTGGATAACCCAAGTCCTAAATGAAAGCCTCAAGTTCTCTTTGCTTAACTACTACTCACAGCAATTTCTCCCCAGAACAAGCAGGACTCAGCTTTTTTCTGACTCTAGTTGTTATAATACTTTTTCCCATGACAAATGAGACCATGACAGTGGAGCGTGAGCTATTAGGGTATGGTACCACTATTTTGTCAGCTTACGACCCCAATGGCAAGGTTTGCGTGAAAATCTACCTGCAGCTTCAGGGTCAGGATTGTAATTGTAGCTGAAGGATAGGGCACAGCCCCGCTCGGTCACTTGGTAGGGGAAAAAGCTCTCAAAAATGTCCACTCCTCTTTCGATGCACTCCAGTACTTCGTCTGGCTTACCGATACCATGGATGAGTCTAAGAGAGAGATACAACAATATACTGGATCATTGCAGTCAACAGGGAGAGAAAACAGGTATGTAGAAACTGCCTTAATGGATCGGGCCTTAAAGTCACACATTCCAGCATCCTGCCCCTCACAGTAACAAGTATACAATAGTTCAGAAAAGGGTATGCCTGGGGGAATTCTACACCACTGTGTGCATACATAATTAATAACACATATTTTTAACTTTTGGCATATAAAAAAGCTTCTGCTGAAAGTTTTGCCTCTTGCCCTTCAGAGGGCTCGGTGGTGATAGAATACAACAGGCAGCTGAGAAAGAGAAAGAACTATCAGTGAATGGGCGACTGGTAGCCTAGGCAGGGGAGGGCTTTGCTTTCCCAAATCTCCAGGCATGGCCCCACCCACACACTGCCCCCAGGGTGAAGAGGGTGAATGGTTGCTGCCCCTGAACGCTTGCCATCTCTGTGCTCTGGGCCAGGGAGGCTGGAGCCATGCGCCCTCCTCTCTTCCCGGTGCTCTGGGACAGGGAGTATGGGGTGTGCGCCCCTTCTCCCCTCCCCTCCCCATGGTGGGGAGGCAGGGCTCCAGCAGAAGGGGCGGGGCTGTAGGTGGGGCTGGGGCCTGCCTCTCCCAGCCCTACATTCACTGACCACCCATGCTTCAGTGTCTTCTTCAAAACACCTGTGGGGCCAAGTCAGGAGACGGGGGTATGGTGGGACACAACATAGAATGCTGGGTCATGGGTCAGTCAGGAGCTCATAACTACTAGTGGGAAAGGACAGACTGAGGCAGGGGCTGAATGGAACTGGAATCACAGGGGAGTGGCTAAGTGGGGGAACAGGGACACCTGGTGATGGGGGAGTTCAGGGTCACAAAGACAAAGGCATTAAGGGGGGGCACAGAGACTCATAGGAAGGGAGGAGGGTGGCGGGCAGGATCGGGGGAGTGAGTGTCTGATTGGAGATAGGACACATGGGCCTGACTGAATGGGAGAAGCTAGCGAGTTCAGCCAGAGTCTACTTAGGGGAAGAGCTCTAAGTCCCTCCTTGCTCCTCCAAAACACCTGGTTCCATATTTTTCACATACACACCCATCAACTCTCCAAATTCACCTCTAGGCCCCTTCTTCCCAGCAATTGTCTCCCTCTCCCTCAGCACCCTTGAATCACATTAGCCTTTGCATTGCTTCTGGGGGATGCAGAAAATATATTTTTGTATTGCATTTTAAATGAATTTTTATTCAGAGTTCTGTATTAATATGCCTAATAAGGAATCAATTTGTCAAAAAACATTTTCTGAATTTTGTGTGTGTCTGTATTGTTACAGACATGCTTGCTGACAAGTATTTTGAAATAAATGACCCCAAATAATTGAAACCAGTGTGATTATATTGTATTATTTTGGCAAATAAAATATAGTGAAACCCTTGTAATCCACCACTCCAGAAACCTTTGTTAACCGGCATTACCCCCAGCCACAATACTGTCACATCTTCAGGTGCACAGGCCTGGCGTGGTTTACCGTGATTGGCTTAACAATTTTTTAAGAAGTACTAATCATCTTTAACTCAAAATAGAAATGTGAGACCAACTGCCTCACACTACAGAACCACCAGTATTAAAAACTTGAGTTTTACTATTATTGTCCGTTGGTTTTTCCTAGGTTGATGGGACCCTCAGATAACCAGAATTTTTAGATAACCGGAACACCCTAATCCCCAAGCATGCCGGATAACACAGGTTTTACTGTATACAGAATTTTGCAGAATTTGAAAATATGGTGCATAAAATTTTTAATTCTGGGGCAGAATTCCTCAACAGTAAAAGACATAAAAAACCTCAAGAGTGGACAATTGTGGAATACAATGGAATGTGTTTAAGCCAGTAAAAACAGCAACCTGTGAGCCAGGCAGTTGCTTAACAGGCTGAAATCTGATGCATGGGCTATCACCAATCATGAGGCCATGCCTCTCCCACATCCCATCTGTCTGGTACACCACAGCACAGTTGAATTCCCCTTACCTCCTAGTGCCCACTCTTCTGTCTTTGTTTGAAAGGCTACAATAGCTACACATTAACCCCAGGATAATGTCAAAACCTTATCAGTTGTGTTCAATGTGATCTAGATCCCTACACATCCATGTACATCGATTCTATGTTGTGATCCATCTCATACCTTATGTTCTGCCACAGAATACTTTGTTGCATATTCTGTGCCCTGCGTAGCAAATGGTTACCAGGTATGGGGATTATTTACTACACCTGGCTCCAAACTAGTAACGCACCATTTCATGCCAGAGGGTCCTTTTGAGTTCCACAACAAAGTCACAAAATCCACCCAAAAGACAGTGGATGGAGGTAGAGTCCCAAAGCCAGAAATTGTAAACACACAGTTAATGTGAGTGACTTTACTTGTATGTGGTCCTCCTTAAGGCAATGCGAATACTCATGTTTACAAAACTGGGTCCTCTGAGCAAAGAAAGGAATTTATCCACATTTCACTGTACTGTTTCATCACAGTGCATGGGAAATAATCTACAGATGACCCTCAAGTAGAAGGTATTTGGAAGGCTCTGGGAGTAACTTCCAACAGGTGCAAAGGATGTTAGGGGATGATACAACTCAGTGGTGGAGAATCATTCTTCTTTTGGGAAGCACACATTTACATTATAATGAGTTTTGGGATCTATCTGCATAAAGAAGCACTAATGAGAAATACCATTCTGGGAGGGCTCAGTTTTCCTCCCCTTCCTATGCCCAGTTTACACAAGGGATTTCTTTCAGCTGATTTTCCTCAAGAGGCAATTCCCAACAACAGCCAGCACTATCAACTCCCCTTGGGACTTGGCAATCCAGCTGGGCTCTTCCTGCCTCTTACATCACCAATGGTAAAACAGATATTGCTCCAACCAAATTCAGCTGGCAGCTTTGCTAAGAATGGATGAGGCAGAAGAGAATACAATAGACATGCATTCTCGCAGGTGCACTGGCTGTGCTGACAACAGTAAGAGCTAATCTAAAGCAATGAACTGAACAGAACACAAGGCAAAAAGAGACTAAAATGTGCAGAAATCAGGCGCCATTTTTATGACCATAATTACACTAAGACCCTGCATGAGCAGCGAACTTGGACGGGAGAAGCTTACATGATGATTTTGTTACATTCCATGCTCTTGCAATAGGAAGAAAATACTGTTTAATAAGCAAATCAGCATTTATTGTTTATGTGATTAACTCGCTTTATAGCAATGTTTCTTATAGAGAGTAAGCAATAGGTTTAGGTAGCATCTTTCATTCTAAGAGATCAGAAAGGGCTTTCGAGGCTAAGCACATAGACTATACTTCACCACAGTCACCTTTGGAATGGAACACAGCAGCTGTTCTTCACCAAATATACAACACATTTTTAATAGTGTGCATCTGTGTAAAATAGCTTTTAGAAGTAAATGTAGAGAAGTAGGATGTAAGTACCAAGTGAAATTCAAACAGAAGCCTAACGGTTAACACCTTTACTCTTAAAAAGAGCGGTCATGATCACTTGTCTGAAACAGAGAAGTAAAATGTTTGATAGGTAAAGTGGATGTACTTGTAAAGTCACTCAGGTCAGCTGGGTTGATAAGACCCAAAGGTTCATTTAAGATAGCTTGGATGGCAGCAACACGAGTCATGGAGCGCTCCAAACTCCAGGTATCTCTGAGCAAGAGAGTACTGCAAAGCTAGAATCATGCTCTTGCATTTTCCTTTCTTTGGCTCAAGTCTCAGAAGGTGGCCAGGACAAGGGCCCACTGAAAGGGCAACTCAGCTACAGGAGGTAGTAGTGCCTGAATCATTCTCTTCATGAGACACTGGAAGGCATGTTTCAACTCAATGAATTATGAGCTCTGGAAGAGCCACACAGGGATATAAATGAAGGGTCTGTTTGTTACCCTTCCCCTCAAAAAACTCCAACTACACCATCTTGGCACTCTTAGCTTGCACTGGTTTATAGTTTTTGGAGCCTCTGGAATGTTTATAAACGTTTCTGGGAATCATGAATGAGTGTCTATCATTTATAAGATTCAGGAAATTATTAGTAATGGTTGGAGCCAGGCACAATTCATGCAGAACATCCCCTACCATCCTCTGCCAATGCCCATCACTCCTGAATTGCTATTCCAGTCCTCTTACAGGAGACAGTTAGAGCAAAATAGGCAGGAGTTTCTGATAGGTGGATATACATTCACTTCAAACTGCAACAACTGAAAATTGTTTTTAGCTGTGTTTCAAGTCAGTCATGATCCTTGGAGGGTAAAGGTGAAGGGATCATGCCAATCCCACACACGATTCTGTCTAGAAATAGGTTTAAACCCAAATCCTAAATCCTCCTGAGAGAAAGATATCACATACATATTGTAGGCAGTTCCACATTTCGCACCGTGCCAACTGTGGCTTAAAAGTAAAATTGGGGCCTTTTAAGTCAGCATTTGGCTCATATAAAAATCTTCAGGATAATATATGGATTTCCTGGACACTGTCAGGAAGCATCCTGTGGTAATTACACTAGAACAAGTGTGTTTTGATGTCTCTCCCCTTAAATCTGACCTCGGTTTATCCTCCGGCAGCTCTGCTGTGACAGAGTCCATCAGTTTCAGCTTGGTCTCCTTGGCCATGGCATGTCCTTGAAAACCATCCAGCAGGAAACCACCCACGGGTCGCTTGGCAGTCTCTCTAGCTGACCTGAGCCTCTCCTCCAACACATCTCCGCCTTCAATTACTCCAATCATCACACTGCTTTGCAGCTCCTGGATCAGGCAAAAGTTACAAACTTAAGTGAAATTCACTAAACAAATATGTTCCATGAAAGCCCATCACCACCCAGGAACTGGTGCATTGGCACAGAGTCTGGACACTTGGCACTGTACCTTTGCATGCAATGGTAGTTTATCCTCCTCCAGCTGTACCAATTAAGACAAATGAGGACCTCCCTCAACTAGGGATGTAAAACCCCATTTAATTAGTTAACCAGTTAAATGTTAAGTTTAACTGATTAACTGATGAAATGGGAGTGGCAAGACCATTCTCCGGGAGGAGCTGCCATAGCCCAGCCTGCGCAAGACTGATAGTAAGGATGTTAAGAAATGGGTAAGTGATTAATCATGAATTCAATACAAATTGTATTGAGTACACGATTAGTCGATAAGCTGCAGCTCTGCAGTTTAAATGTAGTAGGAGCTGGGTGCACAGGCATCTCGACTCCTACTACATTTAAACTGCAGCATCACAGCAGGGTTAGGTCTGGGATAGGTCCCCCACTGATGGCTGCTACGGCTTTGCTATTAGTGTAGTAAGAGCTGCCTGGCTCTTACTACATTTAAAAGGCAGAGCCGCAGCAGGGGATGCGGCGTGAGCCAGGACTCAACAGTCCCAGCTTGCACCAGCTCCAGGACCGCTGTGGCTTTGCATTTTAAACATAGTAAGAGCTGCCAGGCTCTTGCTACATTTAAAATGCAGAGCCACAGTGCGGGTGGCTCCCAGAGCCGGCGCAAGGAGGGACTGAGCAGACCCAGCTCGCCCTGGCTCCAAGACCACTGTGGCTCTGCCTTTCCTTCCCCCCCGTCCCGCTGAGACGGTGCTGGGGGGAACCAGCTTTTTAAGCCAGCTTCCTCCAGCACTGGTTCCTGCTTCCCCCACCCTTGCTGCCTCTGACAGAGTACTACTACTCAAGTAGTTGCTTACATCCCTAGCTGGTAGTGGCAGCCCCATGTGGGGCCAGCAACCCCCAGAAGTGGCAGCCCCACACTGTTTCTGAGAGCTGCTGCTACTGGCCTCACATAGGACTGCCGGCTCCTAACCTGCCTGGGCTGGGAGCTGGCAGTCCTGCACAGAGACCCAGCAGGGCTGTTCCCCAGATACTGGTTAACTGTTACCCGGTGAGCATCACTTGTTAAGGGTGATGCTTACTGGGTAACCAGTTACCCATTAACATCCCTAATTGTACCAATTAGGACTATTTAGGACATGGTATAGTCTAGTATTTAGAACAGATGAATATCACAGGTCTATTTATGCTTCCGCCTGCCACTCATTTCACCTCTGGCTCTCATTATCCTCATCTCCCATAAAGAGGTAATAAGACTTACCCACCTTTGCCACCTGTTGTGTATTTCTTAGGCAAATGCTCTACAGAAATGTGAAGTATCAATAGAGAACACAATAGAAGATCCTGCCCCAATTAGGGATATAAGAGTTTAACTGGTTAACCGATAAGCTGATGCTTATTTATTATCGTTACTAGTTAAACTCTGCACAGGGCTGCCAGCAGCCCTCCGGGGCTGGAAGCCTTGCCAGCTCCACAAGGCCAGGAGCCCTGAGAGCACTAGTACGCCTTAGGACTGGGAGCCAGGAGCACCAACAGTCCCCAGAGCCTCATGAGGCTGGGAGCCAGGAGCAGTTAACCGTGTAACTGATACAATGTTTCTTGGTTACACAGTTCATACTTTTATTCACTAGCCCCAATGTCTTGCAACTACTATGCCTGTCACCCACCACTACTGATGTCCCATAGCCTTTCAAGGGATTTCCAGCCTCAGATACTGGCAGCCTCCAGCTGAGCCCTTGGTCTCCTCATCAGGCTAGGCATGTCCCCCACCACTAGGGGCGATATGTCTCTCAAACCCACTGAAAGGACTAAGAAATAGCACTGACAAGTCCTGTTTAGTCCCCCTCAGCTAGGAAGACTATGGTTAGAAAACAGGGCTTGACAGGGTTAAAGGTGGAAAAAATAAAATGGAAAGACAGGGTGGGTGAGTTCTTGGATTTCTGAACAAGGAGAAAATCTATTCCCTGCTCTTCCCAGGAATATAAAGTGACTCTAAAGCAGGGGTGATCAAAATACGGCCTGCCATGCTGCTTGATCTGGTCCACGGCCCACCCTCCCGAGACCCCGAAGCTGTTCAAAGCGGCTGGCGGTTCCCCTGCAAGCTCCCTTCTGCACCCACACTCCATCCCAAACCCCACACCCCCTCCACACTGAAGTGTGGCCCTTGACCACTTTCCAAAACCTTGGAATGGCCCCTCATCAAAAATTATTGCCCATCTCTGCTCTAAAGGACAGAAGACAATTGTCTTGTGAAAACAGAATGAGTTACAAGTCATGGAGGCTGAACTCTTCCTCACCTATAGGTTAGTCCCTCTGGGTCAAGAGTGAGGACCAAGGACAGGGGCAGCACGAGGGAAATTTTCTGGGCTGCTGCCTATGTTATATCTGATCTATGGACAGACTAAAGACATCCGTCTCCACTCCAGGCATAAAGTCACCCAGGTCAAACCCACTGTGTGCATCAGTTCTCCTTTTGCTAACATTCTGGGATCTTCACAAGGCACAGCACACACAGAAAAGCAGCTACAGTGCTACTGTCCATGACACATTTGGATCTTACTGGTGATTTCTCCTGCAGCTGAATGCACTCATCCAGGAAAGAAAGAGATCTGTCCACAGATTTCTTGGCCCGCTTTCTGGAGGTTTCACCAGAAATAGTGTCTCCATCTGAGAGACACTGAATCCAGTCTGGCTTGAAAGCACGTTGCATGTTCATAAACTTGGAAGTTGTCATTTCCATGCGTCCTCCGTATCCCCATATAGATACTGACTGTCAGAGGCAATCAAAGGGAACAAAGGGATGGATGTTAATTGGGGAAGTTAAGAGACCTTTCAAGGGAACAGAGAGGTCCTGGTAAAAAGTGTACTACTGCAAAAATATTCCCTCGGCAAGCTCTCAAAGAGAATAAATCAGGAAAGCAACTGCCTGAAACATAGAGCATGAAGGTCTGGTGGTTAGAGCAGGAGACTGGTAATTAGGAGCGCTGGGTTCTGTTGCTTGTGACACCAACTCTCTGTGTGACCTTTAGCAAGTCAAGTCATCTCAGAGTTTCGGTTTCCCCATCTTTACAATGGAGATGGCAACACTAAACTACCTACCAGGGATGTTGGAAACCAGGCTTAAGAGCTGAAGTGACTTTCCCAGGGACAGCCAACAAATCTGTAGCAGTGTGAGAAATCACCAAGATCTCCTGACTCCCAGCACTTGCTCTACCCCATGAATAGTCACCAACTGTAGCAAAAGGAATGGCAGGTAATTCTGCAGTGCCTACTAGGGATGTTAAAATACATTTATTTGTGTAAACGTGTAATCGCTGAATATTTTAGCAGTTACATGTTTCCATGCAGGGGGCAGCTGGAACCGGCTTTTAAGCTGGATCCCCAAAAGCACCAGTTTCCACCTACCACCCGGCACCCCCTGCTGCTGCTTCTGATACAGACGCTGCAGTTTGGGGGGCAGGTGGTTCCATGGGAGCCAGTATGTGCAGGGAGCCGGCTTGAAAGATGGCTTCCTGTGTTTACCAGCTCCTGCCTACCCCCCCTCCCACTGCTGCCTCTGATATAGAGGCAGCACATGGGAGGGATGGGGGGGGGGGGTAGCTCCATGGGAGCCAGTACGTGTGGAGAGCTGGCCTTTAAGCATTGGCTTCAGCCTGCTCCCCCTGCTGCCACTGTGGGAGGCAGCAGTGCGGAGGGTGAGGTGGGAAGGAAGTTCCACAGGAGCCAGCACATGCGGGGAGCCAGCTTAAAAGCTGAGGCAGTGGGGGGCATGGGGTGCGTGTAACCATGAGGATTAACCATGAGGGTTTAGCCCCAGGCTTATCAGTTAACCGTGTTCACAGATACGCATTAACATCCCTAGTGCCTTCCACACATACACAGTCTTTGAACAATGAATGTATACATACACACATTCCTGAGGGCAATTCCACCATTTCCTAAGAGCAGATGTGAGGCCTGAAATTAAGTTCTTATATGTTTTCCCATTCTCTCTAGCATGTCTGTGAGCATGAACCTTCATCTTCCATTTTCGTTATTCTCGTATTATGCCATGCACGCTTTTTATATTAGGAAGACAAAGCATTGGCCCAACATTGTAATCCTTGCATGCAAGCTTCTGAACAAATGAAAGGGTTGCTCTAAGTGTCAGCCCTCTATGGTGTCATGCATAAGCCTGAACATGAGAGTTCAGGAAGGGTTACAACGTGTAGGCTGTCTGGCAATTGCTCCGGCTGAGTTGTTATTGGTCTGGTAATGCTTGGGATGTTAGCTTTTTCATGGGCACCCAAGTATTTTAGGCCTCTACATTAGATAGTGAGACAGAGATATATATCACACTCAAAAGCTAATATGAATACATGTGTTTTCATAATTTTTTTGGTTCACTGAACAGCTTTTCTATATTTAAATATAAAATTCACTTTACTGCTGCAATGGGAACCCATAATAATAAGCACTGAGTCGGTGCACAAGACCCACAAAATGAAACTAATCTGATTTGTTTCACTTCTCAAGTTGATGTAGAACATGTAAACACTGTTTTGGGTCTGTTTGTTTTTTAACCAGAATGGCAATTCTTTTACTTAATAAAACTAAATCATGGGGAACAACATGGCCCACAGAATCTCACACCCGAGGTTCAAATCCAACCTGGGTCACTGATTCTGAAAAGCAATTCTTTATGATCCAATTCCTAGTAACTTTAATGAGACTTCATACCAAGGTAAGCATCTGCCAGTGCAATTCCAGTTACAGTATCAGGTCCTACTGGCCTGATTTTATTCCTTTTTAAGTTAAAATTGCTACTGACTTCAATGACAGCAGGATCAAGCCTTAAGCAAATAGTAACAGAAAGTTGCTGCCAACTGACAGCATTGTAGCCTGTATGACATGAGTTGGGTGGGACTCAGCCCAGTTGTGGCATCCTCTTCCCAAATATCGCCACCACAAAATAAGAAAATAATCACCCCCTTTTGCTGATACCTTCATCAGGTACTTCCAAGAATGAATGGTCCATGAAGACTAAACTTGGTCTCCCAGCCCTCAAAGGCTGAGGCAGCACGGTAAGCAGTAAGGGCAGAGCAAAATGTGTGTGAGGAACATGAATTGCTCCTGTACATAATCTGTGAATACATACAAGGCTTCCTCTCTCTTGGGCACTCATGTCAGCACCTTCCACCAGCATTAAGTTTCCTTTCATGTGGTCCTCCTGAATGTATGGGTCCATAGAGAGAATCCAAATATTACGTGGTCTCATGGGATCCCATGTTTATTGTCAATGGCTCCAGAGAAAATATGCTCAAATTACAAGCCACAACTTTTTTAACTGACAAATTATCAACTGCACATGAATCCAGTCTGCTCATCCATATTTGTGTAGCCCTACAAAGTCAGCAGATAGACCATGGGCACTCGGGAACAAGTCTGATGCTTAACTAAATGCATCTATCTGATCATACCTCTACTTTAAACCCCATCAAAAGCTGTGGGGAAAATGTGGACACTATATCCTAGAATTCACTGGTTCACTTTCTTATAACCCCAAAGAGGGCAGTCTGTAGCTGCTAAGCAGGGCACATACAGTGGTAGATGTGGACACTGACTCTTTGGCGTTTGGGAGACATAAGTTTTGTTGGACTCTCTTAAGTTTGTACACTTACAATACCTTGTTGTTATTGTAGCCAAATGGGCAGGGAGTACCAGGGTCATGGAGAGAGCAGTACAGCACTGAATCTGGCATACCTGCAGGCACACACACCAGAAAAAAAAATTAAAAATAGTCAAATATAATCTTGTAGACCACTATAGGTACATTAGCTACTTGCTAAGAGATGGCTATGAATTCACAAAAGGATAATCTGGAAATAAATGCACAGACCTGACATCTTTGTCAGAGACAGACATGGCTTGTTTGACCTCCATAGCTACAAAACATTCAGTTGGACAGCTCTGTCTGCACTCTATCGGTTGTACAGAGGGGAGAATAAAACCAAAGGAGTAGCATTATATAATGCCACAAACTACAAGTAGCCTTTGGACTGTTTACTTGAGTAATGCTATTGCTGCCAAAAGTAAACCAGAAGCAATGACAGCTGACTCACTTGTCACTGAATGAAAGCTCTGGGGACATCTGACACTTGACATCATCCAGGCTGGGTGACCTAACCAGTCTCAGACCTGGAGTTTACACCAAGATAGTAGAATGAGCTGCAGCAATAAGAGATGTATGATCATTTCACATGTAATTGAACAAGCTTGATGCAATTAATGCAATAAAGGTCTCTGTTTTAGAGATATAGGTAGAGGTTTTTCAACACCATGTAGTAGATTTGATGCATAGGTTGGGACTTTCAAAGTCCAATGAGTTAGTTACCTAAATGACACAAAAATGTATGGGGACATGAATTTCACCTAAAATCCTTAGACTCCTTTGAAAATTCCAGCTATAACTTCCATGACAATTAATGAAAGGTGTCTCTAAATCCTTTAGGTGGTTTTAAAAGTCTGTCATATTGCATTGAGCTGAACAGCCCCAACACCTAATACAATCACACAAAGGCCTGACTGGGCATTCTCTGCACTCAGAACTCCCCCTCATAGGAGCTTTCAGTGCATAAGGAATGCAGAGTCAGGCCTTTACTCACATAAATTTTTGGTTGGGGCAGTTGTCTCCCCAAGAGCCAGTGCATATGAAGAACCAGATTTTAAGTCAGCTCCCCGTGCATACAACTGTGAATGTTAGGATAAGTCTAGACTACATTCCTCTGCCGACAGAGGCATGTAGATTAAGCTACCCAACATAGTCAATGAAGTGGGGATTTAAATAATCCCCGCTTCATTAAAATAAACATGGCTGCCATGCTGTGCCGACGATCAGCTGATCCGGTAGAGTGCAGCAGTCTAGACTCGGATCTGTTGGCTGGGGAAGCCTTTGCCGAACGATCCCTTATGCCACCCTGTTTGAAAAATGCTTTAGATAGGATCAGACTACAACTAAATACACACACAGAACTTTACCTATAAATTTCCCAACTCCTTCTTTAAATTCCTCCAAGACATAATGAAGTTCTACCCTGTGTCCAAACATAAAAAAAATACACATTAAAAAAAACAATGAGAATGAGTTAATTGTTCAGTATATCAGAAGACACAATTGGAGTGACATGGAGGAATGCCAAAGTCAATACACCAAATTTTACAAGATCTTGCCCCTATCCCTGCAAGACGGAACTGTCATGCAGACAAGACTCAGGCATCTTTATCAAAGGGTTGTCCAAACTTGGATTAGACTACTAGACAATGGAAAAGAAGCCTAAACCCTGTCTATACTACAACTTCCACCATTGGTACCACAGTGGAGCTGCACAAGTGGAGAATTACAGGTCCCATTTTTATCAATGTATGTGCAGCCTAAAAATGCAGCTCTTAGAATTATATTAGGGTGATAAAAGGTTGCTCATTACAGAATTTTGCAAAAAGTTATAAAGAAATAGGGAAAGGCCAGTTATACCATCCTGTTGCCTTTTGAAAAGAAGGCTTCCCCTTGAATATTTGCTTGTAGGTCCCACCTACAATAAATGCACAGCAACCCATCCGTCCCCAAGAAATCCAATCAAAGTAGAGAGCATGATGGCCAACATTTCAGCCAATGCACCAGGGATTGAATCAGGGACTTCCTTTGCTAAAAATCACGAGCAGCTACATCTTGAGCTAAAATGTCAGTATTTTCTAGTTGGGGCTATAACAGTCTCTCATTTCATGGTCTCACTTTGAGAAGTCTCAACCCTTTCTGGTGAAGCAAGGAAGTATTGTTTCTTGTTTCCAGTGAGAAAACCGAGTACACAAAAGCAATGTCTCAGTTGTTCTTGATACTTACAGAGTTGAAAGCGTGAGCTGCACAATGTCAGGAACCCCTTTAATTGTCTGCAATGTGTCATGGGTGAGGTGTGGTGGGGATCCTGTTTTGGTATACAGTAGGCAGCCTGGAAGCTCCACAGTTTGAACCCCATTCTTGCCAAGATTTGTCAGTGTCCCAAGACGACACCCACTGACCACTTTGGAGAGACTCAGCTTCATTCTGGTTAACTGGCAGACAGTGTCCAAATCCTTTAAAGAAAGACATTATTTAAGCAGGTCTTTCTCCTTTAAAATTTTGGGTTAATATTAGTATCTGTAAAAGCTTAGAAACTCAAGGAAATGGAAAAGTAAATTGTTTGTTTCTAAAGCTACTGGGGATTCCCCCCATTGCAATAAGCATGCAGTGGATCTATTGGTAGCCATGGGGGAAAAGGTAGCTAACAAGATAGGTATTATGGTGTGGACTTTCACTCAGAAGACCTTGATCTATTACTAGTTCAGCTGCTGTGTGACCTTGGATAAGTCACTTCATTTCCCCATGCTTCTGTTTCCACTCCCACCCTTTGCCTGTCTTGTCTATATAGATTGCAAACTTTTCTGGGCAAGAATTGTCCCTCACTATATTTTATAGCACTAAGTACAACAAGGCTCACATGCATTACTAGGACCTCTGGGTGTCAATACAAATTACTAGATTATTATTAGTTTCAGAGGAATAGCCATTTTAGTCTGTATCTGGAAAAAAACATTAAAAAACTGAATAGTCTTGCAGCACCTTAAAGACTAACAAAAATGTAGACGGTAAAAAAAAAATCTCATGATACCATCTGTTTTTTTTTTAGTTTCTAAGGTGCTGCAAGACTAATAGCTTTTTTTTTTTAAGTTTTACTTAGATTAGTCAAGACAAAGACAACTGTGAGGAATTCCAGAGAGATTTAATTAAGATAGTACAAAGGCAGATAAAATTCAGTGTCCACAAATGCCAGGTAACGCAAAGAATAATCGGAACTATTCACCAACACTGGGGAGGAGGAGAGAAACTAAGTGACCGGTAAAAACGTTAAAAAATTTTAAAAAGCCATAAAAAATTTAAAAAAAACCAACAACATGAGGCAGATCAAGGAAAACCTCTGCACAACAGCTGTGGTTTAAAAACGACTGGCTGATAAAGGACGAGAACAACCAGGTGCAGAGTTGCGGACTCCTGTGATTTTTAAGTATCACAGTTTGACGGGCAGCCCCATATTCAATGTTGATCATAAACCCCTGAACGCTGGAGTCTTGCAAAACAAACAAAACCCCCTAGAGCCCCAGCTTGCATTTTAAGAAGTCAGATTTTAGTGCTCCGGGCGGGGGGGGGGGGGGGGGGGGTTGAAAATGGAGGCGCGCGACTCAGAAGGCGCAGAGGACTCCTGCCGTGAAAGCCGATCACGGCGGGGGGGGGGGGGGCTAACGCAGGATATTGAGCGGGGGGGGCACCAACGCTGCGGGAGTTATTTCATTCCCCCTCCCCACCCTGGAAAGCGGGGGGGAGGCGGGTGTCGGACCCAGCCGTAGGGGGGGGGGGGGTGGGGAGCGAGTCCAGACGCGGCGGTTGCTGCATCGCCCGGGTCCCTACGAGGGGGGGGGGGGGGGGGAGACGCAGCCCCGCCCATACGAACAAGGGCAGCCGCACCAAACGCGCGTGGCCCCAACAGCCTCCCGAGCCGCCGACCGGGAGCGGCCCCTTTTACCTGACTCGCGCCGGCCGTCTCCGTCGCACGAGCCCCTCGCTCTGTTGACAGGACCAATCCGCACCCGAAACGTCATCACGAAGCGTCGTCCCAGCGCCGCGGTCGCGTGGACGGGCGATAAAAGCGGCCGCGCGGTTGCCATAGGGATGGGACCCTGCAGGCGCGGGGAATCCTGGGTCTTGTAGTTCTCTCGGGGCCCATTTTCCCGAGCGTCGAGTCGAATGCGGGACTCCGTTTCCCAGACGGCACCGCTCCCCCCGTGTGGCTGAGCCGGAATTTGGGGGTTGCTGTCCCTGCCCGAACCTTGGCAATGGCCTTCCCGGCGCACAGGCCTCAGCTCTATCGCTGGCAGCGCCTCACCCCCGCGGCCAGGCCCAAGGTAACGGGAGGGGCCGTTGTCACGCGCCCCCGCATCTCCCCGGCGCCCAATCCCGGAGCTCAGCGCTGCCGGGGGGGGGGCGGCTACACGGGAGGTCACCAGGAAATCCCTGGGGCGCCCCACAGCACCCCCGCCCAATCCTGTTCCCCCGGGGTCACCATCGCCCAATCAGGGCCCCCCCCCGGGGTCAATGTCACTCCCAGGCGGGGCCCGCTGGCCAATCAGGGCGCTCCCACAGTCACCCCGCGGGGTCCGTCAGCGCTGCACAGCAGGGGAGTCCAGGGTCAGCCCGGGCAGTCGAGGTCTCTACCTCTGTTCGGCCCCCGGCCTTCCTGTGGGGCTCAATGGGGCCAAACCCATCAGCTGCCCCCCCCCCCCCGAGCTCAGCTGCCCCCAACTAGGGCACATAGTCTAGCCTGGGCCTTCGGAAACCATGAGATTGCCTTAAAATCAGAAGATTTATTTTAAAAAACTGTGTGTGTTGTTATTTGCCTGCAGGTTTCCGAGTGTTTGAGTTCAATGTGGCTCCGTTTTCAAGCTTTTCTTGGCCTACTGGAATTGCTTCCACCTTTTTTTTTTCTTTTTTAAAGGACAGCAGAGATTCCTATGTAATCACGTGACTCCAGGAGCTGGGGCTTTCAGGAAAAACAAATTATAGGGAGGCATGTGATAACTTTACAGAAGTCATTGATACTATTAGGGCATCCCCGAAGTCAATGACATAATGGTTTTAATAAAGCAAGAAGGGCAATTTTGACTTGGCTATACTGTAATAGACAATACAATGCAAGGCAGAAATCCAAAGAAATGTTACCTCCATTTTACAGAAGGGAAACTAAGGCAAAGAGCAATTTAGTTTCCAACTCTGCAAAGATTTACAAATATACTTAATTTTAAGCATTTGAGTAGTGCTATTGAAGTCAACTGGATAGCTCATGTGCAGCAGATAAAGGTATCCAGTAGTCCTGTGGCACCTTAGAGATGAACAAAAATACATATAGTATCATGAGCTTTCATGGGCAAAACCCACTTTTTCAGATGAGCTTATCTCTGCAGCATCAAGAGCTAGGAGGCTTGCTCAAGGTCACATATAAAATGGACCACGTCTTGAAACTGAATCCAGATCTCAAGTCCTCATCCAGTGTTTTAACTATAAGATCATCTGATTCAGAAATGAATGAGAAAGATGGAGAGGTGTTTGAGGAGGGGAGTAATATTTCTGGATAAAGAACACTGGCTTTTTCATTTTAGTCAAGTGACCAGCTCTAGGCCTGACAACATTAAAATGAGAGTTAAAAGTAAACAAGTATTTTTAAGTTAACATTTTACATCTTATTTCCAGCCAAATTTTGACTCTGATAATGTGGAGCACTGGATCAAGGTAAGGGCTTTTGCAAATGAACTTGGGAAACAGAAAAATAATGAAGTCAGGGACCATGCAGGCTCAAGGGGATGAAAGTAGGACAGAAATCCTTTCAGTCTGGAAATAACTATCATACCAGTGCTTATAACTTAATTCTATATAAATCAAGTATCTTCAAACATGTCAAAGGTAATAAGTCCATGAGAAGTGTGAAGTTTAAAACAAAAAACAAAAAAAAACACCCAAATTTTTGTGGCAGTCCACATTCCCTTTTGTTATAATCCTTTTACTACTTCTTTGAACCAGTAAATACCTGGATACAATTTTTCCTGGATGCATTATGTAACTGCAGGATGTGATGATGATTCAGTGAGTAGATGGTAGTTAGCCCACACAGTGCAAGATGCACACAGTCTCTATGGTATTCGTAGTGCCTTCTTTAAAATGTAAATTTGAGATCCAGGCTGCTAGTGGTTGTTTTAAAAAAAAATCCTGTGAAACCTTTTGCAGGAGTAAGGGTGTCAATTATCCTAGACAAGTCCCAGTTTGGTAATTACATTCTGCCCCCCTGCATTTTCCTAGGAGTTGGACCTACTTACCGTATTTTGTATGTCCTGTCCTGTTGTGAAGTATTACTGTGTGTTATCAAATAGCTGCCACATTCCAGTGACATCAGTTACACAGTAAGAGCTCCCCTTAACATTTTGGCATAGGCTTATTAAACACACATTTGTCTGACCCCAGTTCCATATCTAACACATATCTGTTCCTTGTTATTACAGTGCAATGCTGAGAGCCAGTCTGAGAATTTAGGGGAGGGATTTTATGATTGCTTAGGACATGCTTTGTTATAAAAAGCATGTATGAGTGTGTTTAGGTCCTTCTGCTGTAGAAGTGAAACTCCACTGTTCCATGTTCCCTCAAGCCTATTGGCTGATTTATGTTTTCAGTGCTACCTTCACAATGCATTATTTAAAAAAAACCAAAAGCTGACACCCCACAAGGGGCTCCCCGGGAGTGGGGCTGGGAGTGCACTGGCTGCCAGCCCTGGCCCTGCCTGTAGGAACTGTCAAATAGTTGTGTAACTACTAACATTTCATGTAGTTACACAACTATTCAATTACACAATAGCTAACATCCCTAGCAAAGCAGGGTTGGTTGTGCCAGGATAATGGGATGTGCATGGAATTCAAGTGTTGCACGTAAAATGGAAATGGAGAAGTCTGGTAAGAGGGAGTTATACTGCAGCATGACCACAGGAGGACAGCAAGGGGCCAGAGATGGGAACCAGGACATCTATAACCCCATTGGGGCAACAGGGGTGGAGAAAGGGACAGCTATCTACTATATATTTCAGAGAGTTTTTGTTTGTTTGTGTGTCTGTTTAGCTGTCTCTAAGCCAGGGGACATGCACCCCTTCCCCTGCTCTCCCTGCTGCAGCTTTCATGGAGAGGTGCTTCTCACCTAGCCCCAAGCTGCTGCTGTGAGAGAGGGCTGGGGTTGTCTTCTTTCCCGGGGGCAGCCTGCACACTGAATCCCTCATCTTCAACCCCACCCTGGAGCAATGATTTAAATGAAGAAAAACAAAACTTATTTGAGTTAAGGACCCGAGCAACACCAGATAAATCTTCTACTGGGGTAATATTTTTGGAAAATTATAAGCACCCAAGGACAGAATCTGATCTCAGCCTTGTCTACAGCTTCATGCCAATGAGACTGTAGTAATGCTTAGGGCCCCAGTGCCATGTACATTGATGAATGTTATTTCATGTAGGTCCCACTGAAGTCACTGGTGCTCTGCACATGTGCAGGAGTCCACTCCTCCCGAGTATCTTAAAGGATCAGGACCAGGAATCTGTAGTATTAGAAACTGAGTATGCAAAAGTTATGAGAAATGTTTTTCTTCCCTTATTTATTTTAAAGCGAGTGGAAGAAGCCTCCGAGTTTGCTGTTTCTGAAGCTTTTTCTCTTAAAAAGTCAGCTTACCCTCAAAGGTCACGTGCTCCTGTGATGAATCTGGAAACAAAAGAGCAGCTGCAGGATCATGATGAGGCTTATGCAGAAGGTAAGTTTGAATAGTACCTACCCTGAGCTGCTTATAGGGACCCTGTGAAATCCAAATGGGCCAATAGGTAGATGTGTGTATCACTGATTTTTTACAAAACCTGAGAATAAATAGATATTTCATAATATGAGATAGACTTGAGCTCGTTAATCTGGAGAAGAAAGGTCTAATGAGAATCAATGGCTGGAAGCTGAAGTCAGACAATTTCAGATTAGAAATAAGGGATACATATTTGACAGTGAGGCTGATTAACCATTGGAACAAACAAGGGAAGTGGTGGATTCTCTCTGAAGTCTTCAAATCAAGACCAGATGCATTTTTGGAAGAATTGCTTTAGTCAAACACATGCTGTTGAGATCCCTACACAACTAACTGCATGCAATTGTTTGTTATACGGAGGTAGGATTAGATGACCTAAATAGTTTCATAAAATCTATGAATAATTTTATTTGATCTTTTTCATTCCCGTGGAAGATTTTTTCCAATAAATAAATTTTTCTTGTAGGGATATTAAAAAGAGTTTTTAATTGTAAACATGTAATTGCAGAAATTTTCAGCAATTAAACATTTACACGAGGGGGAAGAGAAGGTGGCTTTGCAAGAGCTGGTGTGCACGGGGAGCTGGCATTTAAGCCATCTCCCTGCTAGCATCAGTTCCCGCGAAGCCACCTGCCTCTTCCCCCCCTTGCCCTATGCTGCTGCCTCTGTATCAGAAGCAGCAGCACAGGGTTGGGGGGAGTTATGTGTAACTGTGAAGTAGGGATGTTAAAGACTAGTTGACTATGCCTCATTGTTTCAGAGGAGCAAATGCCTCATTGTTTCAGAGGGGCAGCATTGCACATCTGATCCCGGCATCAGCTGTGTGGCACTGTGTGCATGGAGCCTGGGGTCAGCTGGGGAATCCCCAACTGACCCCGGGAATTCCCCAGCTGATCCCAGGTTCCTCGAAATGCTGTGCTGGAACCCTGGATCAGCTGGGGAGTCCCCAACTGACCCTGGGCTCCACACGCTGGATCAGCTGTGTGGCGCTGCACATGTGGGAGTCCCCAGCTGATTCCGGGTTCTGCACTATGCTGCGCTGCAGCCTGGGATCAGCTGGCAAGTCTCCAGCTGACCCCCGCTCTGCGTAGCATTTTAAAGTGGCAGTGCAGTATGGAGCCCGGAGTCTGCGGGGGACTGTGAGCGGGGGATGCTGGCCCCAGGCTGCATGCGTACTTCCACATTCCTCCTTTCAAAAGAGGAATGCGGAAGTGCCTATCGACTAGTCGATGGAAGTTCCATCCTTACTGTGAAGGTTAACTGATGAGCCCACGCTCATTGGTTAACTGTTTAACCATGTACACTATCACATCCCTAGTTCCTTGTGAAATGTCTGCATTCCAAATGCTGCAGATTTGAAATTTAAATGTCTATAAGCAAAAGGGAAATTAACTTTTATTTGTGCTGTCTGAAGTGAAGGAAATGCAAAAGCTAAACTGTCAGTAAAAAAAAATTAGAAGCAAATTGGATTTTTATAACCCTGCATTATTTTGCAACACTTAAAAATGTGCTATCCACAGAACAGAACAAACAAATACAAAGTCTCTCAAAAAGCTCTCTAATACATTCAAAGTCAGTTCTTTCACTTATAATAATATGTGGCACTATTAATAGCACAGATAAATCTGTGTACACTTTGATTTCTGTATATAATTTCAAATGTCTCTCAGAGATGGAGCTGACTCTCTTCAAGTGTCTGAAGTATGGAAGATGCCTTATTTTTTAATCCCTGACTTTCTTGGTTTTTTTCCTTTACATATATAGTAATCTTTTCATGAGTGTCCCAGAACTGCCTGTAAGCCTTTTATCTATTCCCTACAATTATGATGCATAGGAATATTGATTTTCTGCAGTCACCTCACTATGTTAAGAAATATATTACTGTAATAAGTGTTAAAATCTCCTTTATTCCAAACATGAGGAGTCTGCACTTTGTCCAAAAATGACACAGCCTGAACAAGATGAACTGACTTCTGTTTTTCTGATTGAATAAACTTTGTGGTTGTTAAATTGGGCTAATTATAGACTAAAAATTGGGATACAAGGACTTGAAAGGGATTAAATTCTGAGTTTGTGTCTTTCTGTTTGTTTGTTTTTGAACTTTTTTAGAATGTTTACAGAAGCCTGAAAAGGAAATTTTCGGCTGTGCTGGGTTTTGTTTTTTCATTTTTTATATTTTTCCTTAGATGTATCTGGAATGCTAAGATATATCCTCCATCATTTTTATTGTATAACTTATTTGTAGTACCAAAGACTTGGAGTGAGTTATTTCTTAGTTCTTCATTAAAGGGGTAGAGTTTTGTATTTATTTTTTAAAAGCTTTTCTTACAACTGTTGGGCATTTGAGTTAAATATTAGCCAAAAAATGGCCTCATTTCTACAAAACATATGGTTTTAACTTTATGCCTATGTGTAGTCCTGTTGAGGCTACATGCACACATTTGCAGCATCGGGGCCTGAGTGAAAACACAAACGTTTCAAGGAGTCAGTTTAAAAAAACTGAAAACTTCATCTGTCAATCAGTTTTCACCTTATTGGTATCTATGATGTCATGATCTTAATAATTCTCTTACTGTCCAGAGAGTCTTGCAGGAAAAACAGACTAGACAAGACCTGAATTTCTAATACATATAACACACACAAAATAAGCCTCTCCACCTTTCAAGCCTATTCACATATGAAGAATGGAAGAGGTGGGGAAGCGCCAATCCAGTGAGATTTTCCTTTACAGATCACCCTTTGGTCATTTAAAACAAACTGCAAAGCACATTGCATAGCAATCCCAAGAGGACAGAGTCGTACTATTCTACATTTACTGCGATATTTCTAACCCTAGTAAAACCCTTGATCCCTTTCCCTGTAGCCCAGGAACTGCTCAATGATTGGATGAATTCCAAACTGAGATTAGAGCTAGAATGTGACCAAGAAGAGAATGTTGGAGACGCAGCTGCTGACTCTACTTCTGCTGAAGAGCCCCCTGCTGGCTTTCTGAAGTATGAGAGGTTTGATGGTGAGAGCATAGCAAAACATTTCTTAACTTAATTTTAAAGACTGTTTAGGGATAATAGTGGTTAGTTCATAGACTTGAAAGCCAGAAGTCATGTACATACCAAGGTAAGAGTCTCCTTAAAAACAACCAGGGTCAGTAGAGCCTCTGGTTTTTCCCAGCTCTGACATTAACTTGCTGTTGACATTACATAAATAGGCCTCTTAAACTCTGTGCTTCATTTTCTGCTTGTGTAAAATGGAGATAATATGTCCCCAACTCAGAATGTCTATAAAGCACGTAAGATTTATACAACAGTTTGAGATCCTCAAATACAAGCCAGTAAAGATTGGGAAAGTATTATTGTTATCATATCATCATCATCATCTAAACATACTGAATTTGAGACTGCTTTAGTTTCTTGAAGAGAAATGGAGTGCAGTGAACATGACTTCTTTAGGCAGGATTACATTCAGAAACTAAGGATGTTAGCATGTAGTCAACTACCCGATAAGCATAAGCTTATCAGATAGTCAAGTGAAGTATCGAGTATTCACTTCCCCCACCTTGCTGCCTCTGTGTGCTGGTGCTGGGGGATCCATCTTAAGCAGGAGCTGGTGCTGGGGGAACCAGTTTAAAAGGCAGCAGGGGGAGATAGGAGAGGCTTCTATGAAGCAGCCTCTGCCTGCAGCGGGCTGAGGCTCACCATGTTTGCAGTGAACAGGGCTGGCCTCCATAAACGGGCTGCTGGACTCAGTGCGAGCCCCGGGACAAAGCAGTTCCGATTTGCACTGGTTCAAGACGCTGCATCTCTGCATTTTAAATGTAGTAAGATCCCAGCGGCTCTTATTACATTTAAAATGCACAGCCGCAGCACAGGTGGCTCTTGGAGCCGGTATGGCTTGAGCTGGCTCTTGGAGCTACCCCCGCTGCAGCTCTGCAGACGGGCCCTTATCAACTAATCACAAATTGACTACACGATTAGTCAGATAACCACAATTTAACTTCCTTATCACAGACTGAGCAGTTCTCTGTTTAATCATGTTATGCTTGATGGCATTAGGCTCTGGGGTTTGTTAATTACAAACTACTATGAGGTGATCTGGATTTTTTGTTACAGATTTGTGTGGTTATCTGGAACAAGAAATGGAAAGTACCACTGTTCAGGATTTTCTGCAGAATCTTCTGCAAAATGAAGTGGTAAGCTGTGGGATATTGCAAGACCTCAGGACTGAAGAAATCAAGGAGAAGAAAAAAACAAGGGACCCACGAATTACCATGGAGCTAAGACACAAGCAGGTAAAGGAAAAGGCAACACGTGGAAAGCTACATGAGGAAACACTCTTTATGGAACACAGATTAACTTGTGAAACTCGTTACATGGTATAATTGACGCAAATAGCATAGGACAGTTCTCAAAAGTATTAGGCGTTTCTGTGAATGAGGATAGCATTTGCATTAGTTCAGGGCTCTAATGGAAAGTGCTAGCAGTGAATATGGTATGAAAACTTACACAGACGAAAAGAGAAGTTTTTTTTCCAGAGTACCTGCTTACTGGAATAGAATCCTCACTCCTATAAATATACCCTCCATTCTGTTTCTTGGATATGACCTTACAGTTGGCTATCTACTATATCTGAGAGAGTTTTTGAGTGATTGAGTCAGTCATCTGTCTGTCTGTTTGTCTGTTTGTTTAAGAACTCCTAAATAGTAAGAGCAAGGACCACAAAATTTGGTATACAGCTTCCTCTTATCATAACTTAAAGCAAGGCAAAGGTTTGGTTATGCGGGGAGGAGGTAAGGCCTGAAGCTCACTCACTCACAGACAGCCAAACTCTCTCAAATTTTTATTATCATCAGAGCACCCAGAAGCCCGTCAGGGAACAGGACTCCACTGGGCTAAGTACTGTACAAACACTGAACCAGTGAGCTCTGTCTAAAAATACAAGGCATGGTAGTGTCAAAAAACCCTGCCTCCTGGGGCCCTGCCACACAGAACTTACAGTCTCAGAGTAAGACAAGAGAGAAACAGGTGGAAATGCACAGATCAAGGGAGGAGTACAAGGAAAAAATGAGATTTTGTGTGGTGTGACCTTCCCTGTATGGGCCACCTGATTGAGACTCACCCTCTCACAGTTTAAAAAGAACCCCAGAAGTCTTTCTTCAGATGATACAACTCTTGTCACTACTGCTGCCTTGGCTCATTGCTGTGATCTTCCTTCCCAGGTGAAAGAAAACTGTTTAAGGCGTCAGAAGGAGCTAGAGCTCCAGAGACGAGAAAAGATCTTGAAAAAATTAGCCCTTGTTGAGGCCAAGCAGCGAGTGCAGGAGGAGAACAAAAGGCAGGCTCTGGAGGCCAGGAAGGAGGAGGAGGCGCTCCAGAGGGAGATGGTGAAGCTGAGGAAAAAGATGGCAGAGAAGAGGCACATCATGGGAGAAGCACGAAAAATGTAAGATGGAGTGGGGAGGGAGAGAATGGTACTCAAGCTCCATCTAATTATTTGATCTACAGGGCCTCTGGACCCCAAATGAAAGGGAATTTCTTTAGTCATTGGCTACTGGATGCAGTGAGCTCAGACTAAAAATATAAGACATTGTAGTGTCAAAAAAACCTGCCTCCTGGGGTCCTGAGCCCTCATAAGGTACATATTTTAAATGATTAACTCTGGAGGCAGCACCACTGCAGTCTCTAGTTACTTCACAGCAGCTGGCAGTTTTAAAAAATGAATCCGGTGCCAACATCTATCAACGTGTACACATCAGAACTCTGGCATTTACAATTGGAGCCATCCCCTTTTAGGAGAGGGGAAAGAAAGTATCTGTTCATGGCCAATGCAGCTCAAAACTGTTCAGTGGCAGGATCTTTGGGTCTGCTGAGCATAGGAGCTCCTTAGGCTCATACCTTCCACACTGCTTTAGCCCATGGCGGCACTGCGACTGCCACTTTTCTCCATAGGCTTGCACTTTCCACAGTGGCAACTGTCACCTATCCCATAGGCATCTATGGGATCCCAGTTCTTAGTGTGTGCTTTCTTGATACTCTTCTACTACTGTGTTCTGGAACCTCAAGCCAGAGAGGTCATTCTCAGCAAATTGGTTCAGAAAGGGGTGAGACCCATACCCACAGCATTCCTCCTTTATTTACTATCTGCCTTTGATTCTTACTTGCAGAGAGAGAAAAAGACAAGAATTAGAAAAAGCTCAGAAATTGGCAGCAGTGGGCCTGTCTCACACTACACCAATACCCCGGGAGCAGGAGAAAGAGGAGAAACAAAGGAGACTGCAAGAGCTGCTGAGCAAGATCCACAGTGAAAACCAGAGAGTGAGCATCTTCCTGTATTTAGCACTCTGAGCCAAATTTTGCGCTCAGCTATGCACTCACACAACTCTCACTGAAGTCTGAAGCCCTGGCTGACAGACCTTCTGCCTCCTCCTGAGTGTCTTGTGTGGGGAGAGTAAGATAAAAAATCCACTGAGAGAAAGTAGAAGATGGTTTGGGAAACTCTTGCCTAGTGGTTAGAAGGGGGCACTGGGAATAGAGGACTCCTGAATCCTAATCCTTGTTCTGCCTCTGGGTTGCTGGGTGTCCAGTCTGTGCTAAAAGTGTAGGTTTATTAAACATTTGGAAATGGAAAGCCTGTTGTATTGAACACCCTATAGAATGAATAAGCTCATTATAAGGAATAATGTTCTTGTGCGGAGGTATGAATGACATTACACTATATTTTTAATGAATAAATCAGTCGTCATCACATTATATATACCTGAAGCACATTTAATACAGTAGAATCCTTTAATACTCAAATTGAGAAGCCATCTAGCCCTAAGGATCACTTTGTCTACAATTCAAATGCCACTGCTACTGGAGTGGAGCATGCCTAGCAACACAACATCACAATTAAGACAGGGAGTGAAGAGTCCAAATGAAACTACAGAGGGATTTAAGAATGGGATAATCTGAGCTGTACATTTTCAAGGGCAGAAACTGAGCAGAGATAAGCAATAATGAATCCTTCATTATTAACTTAAGTAGCTAACATGTTGTTCTCTTTATAAGTCTCTGGATTTCCATGTCTGGGAATGCTGATGCAATTAATACGGGAGGTAATAACAAAAGAACAGCTAAAGAACTGTTATGAGCTGACCCACTTGGAGCATCTCCTGTGACAGGGCTAGAATTAAGAGGTAGATTAGATAGCAAATTACTCTTCTGTCCAAGGTGTAAATCGCTCGCAGAGGCAGCCAGTATGATTGAGGGAGGTGGGGGCCAACTTCCCAGCAAAATGAGGGTGACTCTATGTCACATTGTAAATTTTAGCACTGGGAATTATCTTTATTAAGATGCTCTTTAAAGACCAAGCAAGCAGTTTATGGAGTAATTTGTAAAAGAGTTCTACATGCAGGGCAGTCTTCTCTAGAAACGTGTGCTTTCTGCATTTAGGGACAATCCTAATTCTAGAATTTTATTTTTGTATTTCTCTCTCATGAGTTATTCCTTTTTACTTGTAAATTGAGCACATTTTGCTTTGGAGTCACCATGAAACAATGAACATGGATTCCATGGTGCTGTTTTTACAGTCACTTTTCAGAGTAGAACTGCATAATAAATATTGCTATTTTTATATTAGTTCTCAAGTCTTTGCTGTGGGTTTGAACAAGGTTGTTCAAAAGGAAAGACCAAGGGAAGGGTTGCGAGGATCAGCATTTGTGTGATGAAATGTTCTTGCTCAATGGCTCTATACGCTTTTTTGCTGCAGTGCCTACAGCAGCATTTCTCTGCCTGGTACAAACTCATTCTGGATCATAGGATTAAAATGGGGAAAGCCAGGGCCCTGGCTGACTGGAAGTGCCAGCAGAAGGCCCTGCGAGCCTGGAGGGACTATACGTGGTTCCAGAAGTTGGAACAGGAGACTCAGCAGTTGGAGACTCATCTCAGAGATCAAAACAGGTAGTGGCTCTTAGAAACTAGCAGCCTTCAAACAGAATCTAGTGCTAAGCAGAAGGTTGTGAAATAGTATGGTCTCTTTCTGAGTATGTGGAAAGTCTTGTTCCTAATAAATCTACACATCACCTGCAGTTCGAGAAATGAAGCTGGATCTGATCAAGGACTTGAACCCCTCTTTCCAACAACCTCCAATTTCTCTATTTGAGTGTCTTTCATGGAACTTCCTTCATTGGCTCACTCTTTCCTCCAGGTCCCAAATATATGTAGAGCCAAATTCATACTGATGAATCCAGTGATTCACTGGAGTTACATCAGAGATTAGTTAGGCTTGATGCCTTCAAGAAGAACTTGCTGGCTGGACTCCCACAGACAGTAGCATATTCTGCAGGTGGGGCTACCCCTCACCTCTAGACAGCTGGAGTGGGCAGGACTGTATCCTTTTCACTCCCATATAGGAGGATGGGGATTGTAAAACAAGCTGGAAAATATATTTAAAGAACCCAATTTATGTCATCTGTATATATCATAAGCATCCTTTAATCTTTTGTAAATGTAGTAGATGATTTTCAAAGAATCGAGTGATATCAAGCAGAACTCAGAAAAATATGAAATTTGATGATGTTCTGGATTGTTCCATCCATTTGGTAAAGGTCACCACCTGGCAAGACATGGTGGCCCAATGGATAGAGCACTGGGCTGGTATTTAGGAGATCTGGATTTTAGGCCCAGCTCTTCCACTAGCTTGCTGGGTGTCCTTGGGCAAGTCACTTCATGCCTTGGTGTTTCTGTTTCCCCATCTTTAAAATGGGGATAATTACATTGAGTTTCTTTGTAAAGCACTTGGAGAGCTACTGATGAAAAACGCTACATAAGAGTGGGATATTATTCATTTTAAGCATGCTAGTAGAGAGGCCTGTTTCATGTCTGTTAACCGAAATGCTTTATTTTCCAGGAAAAAGATGTTGGCTATTGAGCATAATCGGAAACGGGTTTTACGTTGCTGCTTTACAGAGTGGCAGCTCTGGAGCCGAGCTGAGGCTGAAAAGAGAGAGCTACAGTTGAAACAGGAGGAAACTAGGAAGAAGATGGTGCAGCTACTGGAGGCAGCATCAGCGGGGAAACTTGACACAGACGGATCATGGGATGTTAGCAGGACCAGGATGAAAAAAGTGACCCTGGATCAACCTGTGAGGCAAGAGGAGGTAAAGTTCTCTCTCATATAGTTCCTCATCCCCATACCTCCCACAGTCATGAATCACAGCTCTAAAAATTGACCTCCTTGGTGCTTTATGACACAGTGCTCAGTACTCCCCTAGTACAGCTTCATGGATCTGCTGCATCATGTGCATTTTCTAGGCGTGCCCTATTGTTCAGGCACTATAGAAATGTGTTTTTAAAGATTAGAGGTGAATGGGAAGGTAAAGCACTAGAGACTGGGTTTTTTTTAAGTATAATCCCACGATGTTTTCCAAGTAGAGACTCGCACCATGTGGATCTCTTTTGAAGGGAGATTAAAGTTACTCTTTTTATGACTATATATGCCAAAGAATCATATACATTGACAATAGTCAAGGTCTTAGAAGAAAATGCCAAATTCTACCCTTAGTTAAATTAATGTAATCCCATTGAGTTTAAAGAACAAGAGAACTGAATTTGGCCCAAGAAGTGTCTAATCTACATCACAAAGAAGAGAATAAGCATGTGCATAGTTGGATTGTAAGCTGTCAGCGAGGACTGTCTTCCTTAGGTATGTATAATTCCTAGAGTGACAAGGCTCTGATACTTGATTGAGGCCTTTAGATGCTACCATAATATAGATAAATAATAAAAAAATTATACTTGTGTCAGACCAAAATTTTCCTTCACTTATGCCAATGTAACTCTTCTGAGCTCGGTGGGGTTGCATAGAGATAAGTGAAAGCAAAATTTCCCAGTTCCATCTTTGCAGCCCCAGTGAATCCTTCGCTAAGATACACCATTCTAATGGGAGTGTCATATTTGTAACTGAGGGGAGAATTTGGCTTATGAAGCAGATCTCAGTATTCACTAGTCATACAATTCTGAGAGGGAAGGCCACATGTTTTAAAAGTTTGAGCCTAGTTTATCACCAAATAGTTTTATGACTATTTAACTATTTTGATTTCTGTGCAGCTCTGAGGTGTAAAGCTGCCATAGTGCCATTGTAAACCAGTCCCTTTTATGTCTTCCTTAACTACCCAGATAGATTGGTCCTGTAGACTACCTTGTTGCATCTGTATTTCTTTTAATCTAAGCCTTCATGCCTAATCAGAACACCCCAGTCCAAATAAGATTGTGTTAATCCTTCTTTGGGTTTAAATCCACTGGTTTTGGCTAGTTCAGGAGCTCCTCTGCCCACCTAGTAGCTCCTGTACTTCCTCCCTCCCTGGGATAGCACTACAATTAGTAAAAATTATAGCGAGAGTACACACATGAGGTTACCCTGCCTCTCAGACTGAGTTTATTGTTGCTTCATTCAGAAAAATGCTCCTAGCTATTCAAGAGCAGTGGAGTTCTTGACTTCAGTCAATGACAAATCCTTCCCTTGCAGGTAACTGAAACGTCCCTTTTTCTGGCAGAGCCCAACAATCCAGTAGAGTCTCACTGTCAAGATGCTCGTCACGCACCCAGTCTTCGTTCATGTAAGAAGCCCAAGTATGCCTGGCAGGGTGCCCTGCAACATGCTGCTGGGAATTCACAGGATCACACTGAATCCAGTAATCAAACACTCGCTCCAGTACAGTGGTTTGGGACCTCTGACAAAAAAATGGCCCCCGCCTTCAGAAGCCATTTTGAGCACCGCCATGCCTTCCAGCAGCAGCTGATTGAAGAGCAGAAGAGGCAGCTTCAAGAACAACGGGAGATGATCCTTGAACTGCAGGAAAACGAACGGCTGAGGAGGGCTAAGCAGGAAGCAGAGCAAGCCACAGCTGCCACCATGGCACTCAACAATCCAGTCCCAAAAACTAAAGAAAAAATGCTGAAGAGAGGAGATCAGTCAAGCTGCAAGAGTATGTCATCTTTAAGGTACAGAGATCTTACTGAGCCATAGTGGGGGTAGACTGTACTATCCAGAGCATCTTAGTCCTTCTGATAAGATGAACAAAGTTATTTAGGTCAGCACTTGCATGGCAGATCTCCACATCATAACTCCATGCAGCTGAAAGTGGTGTTAATGATGCATTAGGTGTTGCTCTTCCTTTTGAGCCAATGCTCAGGGTGGTGTTAGCTGGGTCAAATCCTTTATGCTTCTCTGAGTACTTTGCATTGCCCATTGCATTTAAAGGCATGTTAAACATGTAAGGCACTTTGGGACGCAAGATGCTCTGTTGTTGTTAATGATAGGAGCAAAATGGATTTATTTACTACAACACTATCTGCTACTTTATGTTTCTGTAAAAGCCTTAGCCAAGGATCTTATTTCCCGTCACAGGCATTAATTAATTGAGTCTCAAAACCCACTTGTGATGTAGGAATATATCATTAACCCTGTTTTACAGATAGGGAAACTGGGACATAGAGAAGCTGAGTGACTTCCCCAAGGTCACACAATGAGACTGCAGCAAAACTGAGAAGAGATGCCCTGACTCCTGACTCTCACCCTGGATTATTATACACAAGACCTCCAGTCCTCTGGAAGATGATGATGCTAGTGTTTTTTTTTCCCCCCACTTCTCAGTTCACCTGTGTCGTTGGGGCCAGAGAGCACAAAAACAGTGACCCAAAGCAGGAGGAACTCAAATCTGCTGCCCTCGGCTCATCCCATACTGAAAGGTATTGTTCAGCGTGGTAGCAAAGACCATTTCTGCCCTCCTTTCCAGAGAATAGAGCTTCTTCCTATCTATATCCCTCTGGCCCTGCTTCTGAATAGTCCTCCCTTTGCAGGGAATCTGAATCCCACTTGTCAGCCTTGCTCATGTGGCTCCAGACAATCTTTCAGGCCAAGGGCAGGGCCTGTGCCACTTGTCCAGCAGATGATGAGGGAACATCGAGACATTTCATCTCACGCTCCCAACTCTGTGGATCTAGTGCCCATAGCAGCCTCTCTGTATCATCTGACAGTAGTGATTTTATAATAGAAACATCTCACACTACAGTTGCTCCATGTTAATTTTATCACGGCTGTATAAAATCCAAATCAGGGCTAATTAAGCTGCAAAATGTGGAGGTTCCAGGCAACTAAACTATTCTTAGCTAGCAGCTAGAAAACAGGCAGGGCCAAGGTGCTCTAAAAAGCAAGCCCCTTGCAATGGCAGAAAGCTGGTTTTTATGCAGTAGGCCTAGGGGACCCTAGAAGATGAAGCCACTTGATGCTGCAGAGGAAGGCCAAAAAACCCACCAATCTAATCTGGAGATAAAAATCCTCAGCCCCAAATCAGCAGCCTGTTTAACCCCAAGCATATTAGCCAGGATCACACACCTAATATATGCACTGGATTTATAATTATTGCCTCAGACCATTGGTCCCTATGAGCCAGTGTCCTGCCTCCATCTCTTGAGTAGAATCAGATCGTTTAGAAGGGAAAGCGCCTCCCCCCCCCTTTTAATTCATTCAGCTAGGAATGAAGGAAAAATTAGTTTCACACATACAAAATGGGAAGCAACTGTCTAGGAAGGGAGTACTGCAGAAAGGGAACTAGGGGTCATAGTGGACCACAAGCAAAATGAGTCAACCGTGTGACACTGTTGCAAAAAAAATCAAACCTGGTCCTGGGATGTGTTAACAGAGGTGTTGTGAGCAAGACATAAGAAGTAATTCTTTGGCTCTACTCCATGCTGATTAGGCTTCAATTGAAATGTTGTGTCCAGTTCTGGGCCCAAAGAAAAATGTGGAGAAATTGGAGAAGGTCCAGAGAAGAGCAACAAAAATGATTAAAGGTCTAGAAAACATGAGCTATGAGGGAAGACAAAGAACTGGGCTTGTTTAGTTTGGAAAAGAGAAGACTGAGAGGGGGACATAGAATACTAGGACTGGAAGGGACCTCAAGAGGTCATCGAGTCCAGTCCCTTGCCCTCGTGGCAGGACCAGATACAGTCTAGACCATATCTGATAGACAGTTATCTAACCTACTCTTAAATATCTCCAGAGATGGAGATTCCACAACCTCCCTGGGCAATTTATGTGTTTGGCTACCCTGACAGGAACTTTTTCCTAATGTCCAACCTAAACCTCTCTTGCTGCAGTTTAAGCCCATTGCTTCTTGTTCTATCCTCAGAGGCCAAGATGAACAATTTTTCTCCCTCCTCATAACACCCTTTTAGATACCTGAAATCGGCTATCATGTCCCCCCTCAGTCTTCTCTTTTCTAAACTGAACAAACCCAATTCTTTCAGCCTTTCTTCATAGGTCATGTTCTCTAGACCTTTAATCATTCCTGTTGCTCTTCTCTGGACCCTCTCCAATTTCTCCACATCTTTCTTGAAATGTGGTGCCCAGAACTGGACACAATACTCCAACTGAGGCCTAACCAGCGCAGAGCAGAGCAGAAGAATAACTTCTCAAGTCTTGCTCACAACACACCTGTTAATGCGTCCCAGAATCATGTTTGCTTTTTTGCAACAGCATCATACTGCTGACTCATATTCAGTTTGTGGTCCACTATAACCCCTAGATCCATTTCTGCCGTACTTCTTCCTAGACAGTCGCTTCCCATTCTGTACATGTGAAACTGATTGTTCCTTCCTAAGTGGAGCACTTTACATTTGTCTTTATTAAACTTCATCCTGTTTACCTCAGACCATTTCTCCAATTTGTCCAGATCATTTTGAATTATGACCCTATCCTCAACCCCTCCCAGCTTGGTATCATCTGCAAACTTAATAAGCGTACTTTCTATGCCAATATCTAAATGGTTTATAAAGATATTGAACAGAGCCGGTCCCAAAACAGACTCCTGCAGAACCCCACTAGTTATACCTTTCCAGCAGGATTGTGAACCATTAATAACTACTCTCTGAGTACGATTATCCAGCCAGTTATGCACCCACCTTATAGTAGCCCCCTCTAAGTTGTATTTGCCTAGTTTATTGATAAGAATATCATGCGAGATCATATCCAAACGCCTTACTAAAGTCTAGGTTTACCACATCCACTGCTATCAGATTGGTTTGACATGATTTATTCTTTACAAATCCATGCTGGCTGTTCCTTATCACCTTGCCACCTTCCAAGTGTTTACAGATGATTTCCTTAATTACTTGCTCCATTATCTTCACTGGCACAGAAGTTAAGCTAACTGGTCTGTAGTTTCCTGGGTTGTTCTTATTTCCCTTTTTATAAATGGGCACTTTATTTGCCCTCTTCCAGTCTTCTGGAATCTCTCCTGTCTCCCATGATTTTCCAAAGATGATAGTTAGAGGCTCAGATACCTCCTCTATCAGCTCCTTGAGTATTCTAGGATGCATTTCATCAGGCTCTGTTGACTTGCAGGAATCTAACTTTTCTAGGTGATATTTAACTTGTTCTTTTTTTATTTTATCTTCTAAACCTACCCCCTTCCCACTAGCATTCACTATGTTAGTCATTCCTTCAGACTTCTCGGTGAAGACCGAAACTAAGAAGTCATTAAGCATCTCTGCCATTTCCAAGTTTCTTGTTACTGTTTCTCCCTCCTCACTGAGCAGTGGGCCTACCCTGTCCTTGGTCTTCCTCTTGCTTCTAATGTATTTATAATAAGTCGTCTTGGTTCCCTTTATTCCCGTAGCTAGTTTGAGCTCATTTTGTGCCTTGGCCTTTCTGATCTTGCCCCTGCATTCCTGTGTTGTTTGCCTATATTCATCCTTTGTAATTTGTCCTACTTTCCATTTTTTATAGGACTCCTTTCTTATTTTTAGATCATGCAATATCTTGTGGTAAAGCCAAGGTGGTCTTTTGCCATATTTTCTATCTTTCCAATGCAGCGGCATAGCTTGCTTTTGGGCCCTTAAAAATATCCCTATGAAAAACTGCCAACTCTCCTCTGTTGTTTTTTCCTTCAATCTTGATTCCTATGGGACCTTACCTATCAGCTCTCTGAGCTTACCAAAATCCGCCTTCCCGAAATCTATTATCTCTATTTTGCTGTTCTCCCTTCTACCCTTCCTTAGAATTGTGAACTCTATGATTTCATGATCACTTTCACCCAAGCTGCCTTCTACTTTCAAATTCTCAACCAGTTCCTGCTTATTTGTTAGGATCAAATCTAGAACAACTTCCCCCATGGTAGCTTTTTCAACCTTCTGATATAAAAAGTTGTCTCCAGTGCAGTCCAAGAACTTATTGGATAGTCTGTGCCCTGCTGTGTTATTTTCCCAATATATATCTGGATAGTTGAAATCCCCCATCACCACCAAATTTTGGGCTTTGGAGCACCAAAAGCCGAAATAAGCTATTTTGACTTAAGCTGCACAATTGACATAGCTCTATGAGTGGAATCAAAATGTGCTTTAGGAATACAAGTCTCATTGATTTTGATTATACTCTTACCTCACTTAGGTACTATTAAAAATCCCACCCAAATGCCATTTGTGCTAAAGCCTTTTCTCGAATCTCTGCACTGGTGGAACTGCCATTGCTAGTTTATTCCAATAACTAATCCTACTTACTATATTTCCTTTGGGTCTCAGTTGTGTTTCCTTCTTTGGCTTTAGTCTGATACTACTAGCATGTCAAGCTGTGAATAATTCCTATTCACTCTTTGTTCTGTTCTCTGGCAGAAACTTATCAAAACTCATGAAGTCCCCTCAGCCCATGGGTCCTTTCTGTGCTATGTTGCATTGATTTAACACCTCTGTCTCTTACTTTCTCTCAGGCTGCCTCATTTTAGTCAGTATTGGGCTATACTAAGGCGGAAGGGGCATGAACCAAATTCACAGATCAAAGGACTCCCAAATTTGAGATAGGTTTGGAATTTGGACCAAAATTTGAGCTGGTCACATTCGCCTCCCAATTCATATAATGGATCCAACCAAATACAATCAGACACTGCAGTGTATGAAATCTGGATTTGAATTTAAAACCTTAGTCCCATCTCTTGTATTTATATGAACACACCAATGAGTGTGAGCTCAGGGAGACCTGGGAGCCCCGCTTTCTCTTCCCCACTCCTACAGAGTGACAGCTGGAAAGTGGGTAGCCATCCCTACTAACAACTGCTAATTACAGTCCAGTGACTCATTGCACTTATCTGTTGGAAGATCAGATGCTTTGCTGATGGTTCCCACTCCCCGGCTCTGTTGTTATCCCTGTATCAACTCGAGATGGGTTTGAACCCAAACCCCAGACCCTAGCAAAATCCCACAATCTTTGAAGGAAGGGATCATAGTCCATATTCAGTTGACTTGGGCCCATCTATAATAGCAAAACAGCCTGGCTTTGAAAGCCCAGGCAGAGCTGGGGAAGCAATTTCTTTACTGTGCTAAAAAGACTAAACTACCTTTGGGTTGGGGACTGCACCTGCCACTGCGTCACTCTGACACAGAGGGGCAAAGACTGGCTCTGACAGAACATACAGGAGAGACTCCTTGATGACATCACCTACCTGCTGACCAATGAGATTGCTGCATTTCAACTGATCTCACAACAGCCATGTGAGAAGTAATGCCAACTCTGTAACTGTACACGTACCCCAAGAGATCCATCCTGAAGTCCTTTGTGAGTAAGGTCTCCAAGACTGAACCCTAAATCCATAGTCATGGATTTTACCTCTCTCCCCAGCCAATATGTCGAGGTCTCTTGGTGATCCCATTGCAGGTTCCCTTAAATCAGCTGTATTGCACCTCTTCATCCAAACAGAAAAATAAGAAGAAAATTCTCCATGTGAGTGTCCTCAAAGTCTGATTTGAGGTGTACTGCCAGTTTTTACTGATAAGGGATGTTACACCCCCAGCCATTGTAGAGTGGAGGGACTGGGTCTTGGACTTGCAGCAAGATCAGCTGTCTCTTAAGTGCCCCTGTGTGGCAGTTCTATGGCACCCTGCTTTGGTTTCCCTCCCTGGACCCTTTTCACAAGTTAATAAGAACCTCAGCCCTTCTTGGAGTTTGGTTTCAAACCATTCTTAAAGTCCAAAGAATAGAGATGTTCAGTTTAGATTAATTAACTAATCAAATCGTCAATGGGATTTCCATGGCTATTTGATTAGTCTATAAGGGAACCAGCACCTCTGCTTTTGAACTGTAGCAAGAGCCCAGTTCAAAAGGCCTTCCGGTGGGTGGGAGGGGGGATTAAGAGTATCCTTTTCTGTTTGTTACCCAGATGTGTGTAATTTTTGCTGACTGGCTGCTGAGACTGTTGTGGATGCTGCAATAATTTATAACCTACCATACTGAATAATCCCCCAAGCACTGCAAGAAAGTATTGCTTATCTTCTCAAGCAAAATCCATGGGAACACTCTGCTTACACCTAAACTGGCCATTTTCAGGGATAAAGAAGGGCTGTTGGTAGAATGTATTTAACCAACACTTTTGTATGATCTGCTCAATGCTCTTATCATACCTGGCCACACGCACAGCTTCTTGCTAAGGTCAATCATGTCTCTCATAGGGGTGGGAGAGAGGAAAGGAACAGATTCTCTGCATGTATCACTTTCTCTTAAAAGTTCTGTGCTACAGACACTCTGGACATGAATCCTTCCAGAGCCCATCAGTGAGTTGCTCTGAAAGATGGCCACAGGGAGTCAGTCGTAGTCAGTGTCAGCACTCCGAACTCTTCCTACAAGTCCTTCCCTGCATTGCCAGTCTAAAGACCTGGCAGGACCCAAGCTCCTCAGTACTGACCATGCCAAGCTTGAGTGAGAGTTTGGAGACAGAACTGCACATCTATCCTGTTCCCAACTGCTACCATGGCCTTGTAGCTTTTATAAACTAAACTTCATGTCCCCTTGGTCCTAATTCTCTAGCCATGGAAGAGAGAGCAATTCACCGAGCAGAACGGAGGAGGGAACTGGAAGAGATCAAGAGAAAAAGAGAGGAGGAGAAACTGGTATGTAAAGCCAAGAACTAAATGGAGACACCCTGGCTCAGAGAGGGACCCGTGAAAGGAAGCCCCTCACAGTCAAGTGCTGGGAAAAACACCTTCATTTAAATGTTTAACTTGAGCCCATAGGTGAATTATAATAGACACTCCAAAAAACTATAAAAAAAAAACCTCTCTAAGCCCTATATCAACTAGAGATGTGAAGGGTTAACCAGTAACTCTCACTCTTACTGGCCAGAGCAGCCCCCGTCCACGCTCGACCTGAAAAGGATCCTGAAGGAGCTGGGTAGAGGAGGCTTAATCAAACCTTAGAAAGGTTTTAATTGGTGAGCAGGCACGGATCCAGATTATTTCACAACATAAGCAAATAGATGAATGTTTGGAGAAGAGCGTTGTGCTGGGTCTGAATGTTGCCTCAGTGAAACAGCTTCCTTGACTTTGAGTGTCCATGGCGCATCAGGGAAATACAGCTGAGCCACCATAACACTAACTTTGATGTTTTTTGCATGGGAATAAAAGTAGAACATCACAGATCATAGAGGCAGGCAGCCTGTGGAAATCATGGCCAAGTGAGACACTGGGGCTGGATAACCTTCAGGAATGTGTAAAGTTATTCAGGCAAAGAGAAGGGTTGTCAAATGCAGTGCTTCAGGCTATATACAGTGATCACTTGTAGGTCTCAGGAAGCAGTGTCCTTCCCCACCCTCATGTACATCACTGCACAACAGTTACTGGTCACTGCTGAAAGCAGCATGCTCACCCTGGTCATTGGTCTGAATGTCCTTTGTCCCTGTTAAAGTTCAAATGCAGTAAATTTTGTCCCAGCCATGTCCTTCTTTCCAAGGTGCAGCTGAAGGCTGAAGAGGAAGAGCATCAGAGGAAGGAGGCTGCTGAAAAAGAGGCCCAGCTGGAGAAGAGGCGAGAGGAGAGGAGACAGCAGAAACTGGTGCACAGGACACTCCATGCCTTTACCTCACAACCACGTCCATAGAGAGTAAAAGCCCCGTGGCAGCTATTCAGTGGCCATGATAAAATGAGTTAGAATCTCAGTCAGTGTCCTAATATCCAGAGAATAAAACCCACTAGCACTGTTGGATGCTTCCTTACTAGTGTATCAGCAGAGGCCGAGGACTGAATAGGTCATGGACACTGAACTATCTGTCCATCCCCGCAGAGGCTTTGTCAGGTTTGAGGTGCATCGGGGAGACTGTATGAGGGGAGCCTGCACTGTGGCTGGCTGTGTTGTACTCATACCTTGTTCTGGGTTGCTCCTTTCATTCATGTCCCTATCCCCTGCTGCATCAGTAACAAATATATAGCCAATGCTAACTAAGCCCTAGAGCAGCAGTTCTCAAACTTTTGGGGATCTGGAGCCCTTTACATGTGTAAAAATGTATGCGGCGCCCCAGCGGTCCACTGATTGTATGTGTTGTACCTATCGATGTTTCCAGTTTGTCAGCCTCACGGAGTCCCTGGAGAGGGCTCCACGGAGCACAGTTTGAGAAACACTGCCCTAGAGAGTTCCCAGTGCGCAGCTTCCCCCCAAAGAATGGGAATGTCTCCTCTGGTACATCATCTGTTTCTGCCTGGCAGGAACTGCCATCTCAAGGTGATTGCTTGGGAATGAGCTGTAGCTATAGCCCAAGCGGCAGAATGATTTTAAACCCCAGAGAGATGCTTCCTCTCTCCCATTCAGTGACCTACATGCTACTGTAGCATTTCAGTGTAGATGTTACCTAAGCCAACAGGAATTCTTACGTCGGTGTAGATAATCAACCTCCCCACAGGCTGAAGCTAGGTCAGTGGAAGAATTCTCTCATTGGCATAACACTTTCTACACTGGGGGCGAGGTTGGGATAAGTGATTCATACCCTGAGAAACACACCCATACCAATGTATAAGTGTCCTAGACTCTCCATTCCTTTGACATACAAGTGGGGAGTGACGTTCCCTAGTACTGTGATCATTCTTCCATAATGGTTGCAAGCTAGGGATGTGAAAGGTTAACTAGTAGGGGCTGGAGTAGCACCCCACCTGCCGTGGAGAGGGGACTGGTCCAGCCATGCAGGGCTCACCGCAAACTGGCTGAACTGCTTCTGTCCGTGGCAGACCCGACGCATGACAGGCAAGATTCTCTCCAGGCATCCAAAGCTGCCCCTATCTGCAGTGGCCTCAGTATGTCACAGGCAGGGGCTGCTCCGGGTGACCAGAGCAGCCCCATCTGTGGCAGGGGCCAATCCAGCCTGGCTGTAGTGGGGCTGCGAGCCAGCACAGCCAGCCCCAGCACGGGGGCTGGGAGCCCCATGGGCTAGGGGTGTGGAAAGGTGAGATCGTGCTTAGTCAAGCATTAGGTTGACCTAATGTTTAACTGATTAACTGGGATTTTGCATCCTTATTGCAAGCCTTTTTGATTTCTTGAGGGAGACTGTTCCCTTTGCAGCGCGCAGCCATTGTTGGCTCATTCTTGTACTAGCTGATGCATTTGTGTGTAAGAGATGTTTGGCCACTTTGTGGTTGAAGCTAAACAATCTGCAGATTCCTATTTCTGGCCAGATCAGGATGCCCATCTACTCGCTGTTTGTGGTTGTGTGCCTTACCATCCATTTTACCCGGGATAAATTAAACTGCTGCTCTTTGAATTGCAGAAAGAACTGGAGAAGCAGAGAAGGCTGGAGAGAGAGCGGCAGCTGATGGCAAAAGCAAGAGACCATTATGAGAAGGTCCTCCTGAGAAAGCAGGGGCTGGAACCCTGGAAGAGGCTAAGGGAACAGGCCAAGGAAAACATGGCGGTAAAGTGTCTACTGAGGACAGAACTGAGGAAGGGGGCTCTTGAGAGGGGAAGAGAAATAAGGGAAGCAGCGACCCAAGTGGGATTGTGGGGGAGAAATGGGTAATGGGGCTCTGAAGTCAGAGGGAGATAGAAAAAACTATTAGCTGACCAAGTCCTCTCCCCCCCAAGAGCAGGCACTGTACCATTCCTGAACAGAGGATGTTTCCAATATTAAATTCATGCAGCAGGATCTTAGCCAGGGTAGAGGTCTGTTGGGCCTCATTTTAAAGCCTGGCTTGGGCCCATACCCAAGCCAAGCACGGTCCCCTCAAACTTGATCTGAGACTTTTGAGTCATTTTCGGTCCTGACCTGACTCCGACACTTTCCCCTGAATCTGTGTCAGCATCATCACCAGATCATCCTTGGAGCTCAGCCTGGTTGGGGGCTTCCAGCTCCCCATGTCCACTGTCTATCTCCAGTTGCCTCCCATTTGTGGACCCAGGTGGTGCGGCTGTGTGCCTTATACTTGCTGGCTGCTGCTGCGTCTTTGCACAATGTGCACTGCAGGTGAAAGGTGCGGTTACTCGTCTGCATGCTCACTCTGCAGCACACACAGCTCAGTGAGACTGAGGTGGCTGGCAGGAGCAGCGCATACAGCCACTCTGTGCCAACCCCACAGGCAGGAGGTGATCAGAGACAACCTACCCAGAGCCCAGGGGTGTTGCATTGTTTTCAGACCTAGCCCTTGTATGTGGGTCCTATGGAGTTCAGGTTACTTTGCAGGGCTCAAGCCTATCTTTCAGGTTTGGCCATCTCTTCTTCAAAATCTAGGCACAGAAGGTCCAGAAAAGGGCACTGAAGGTGATAAAAGGCACATGTGGCTGTAGAAGATTAGAGGGAAAATTAACACTTTCACGGGTGCTTAGATTACTTATGAGTTCAGGGTCTATTTGCAAAAGTAAATTAAGCATGTTGGACCCTGAAGTTTCACTGGAAGTGAATGGGACACAGGCAGTGTTCCCTGTAAGCTGAGCGCTTGGGTGGCCACCCAGGAGAGATTCAAATGCCGCCCAGCTGAGTGGCAGAATGCCCACAGCCACCCAGAGATGGCATGCGTTTCTGCTTGTGGTGCACATCTTCACAGCCTCAGTGCATATAACAACATTTATTTTGCACATGGATGGAAAAAATAGAGGAAACATTGGACACCAGCTTAGATCCTCAAAGGTATTTAGGCACCTTACACCAATTAATATCAAGTACATAAATGTCTTTGAGGCTCTGAGCCATAGTACTTTTGAAAATTTGACCTTAATACTATTTAATTTGAAAGGAGAAGAGTGAAAGGAGACATGGTAGTTTTAAATGAAATAAAGCAGGGTAGAATAAACCTTAACTGGACACGGGTTCCTGAATACAAGATCAAAATGGCACACAGTGAAACAAAAACAGCAAATTTAAAGCAAATAATTTCTGATGAACATGCAGTTACCTGTGATTCCCATGATCTGAGGCTGATAGTCTGTACAGAAAAAAACAACAAATGGTCTGGTAGCACTTTATAGACTAACAAAACATATCATCTACATGTTTTGTTAGTCTATAAAGTGCTACCAGACCATTTGTTGTTTTTTTCTGTACAGATTAACTTGGCTATCCCCTGAAGTATGGTAAGAGTCAGTGTGACGTTATGTCTGAGTAAGGAATGCATCTGCTTTACTCAGATGCCCCTAATTGGCAGCAAATCATTTGTCAGTCCTCACTCTTTGGCCACAAGCTGATCAGCACTTGGTCAGGAAGACACAGGCAGGCCGTGTAAGCATGGCACAGTTGGGCATGGTGTGTCACGGGACCGTTACATTCAAGCTGAGGTAATTTTACTGTGGAATTTCCATGACTGCAGCCCTACAACATATTTGTTTAGGTAACTATCTCTTTTCTCCCCTCCTAACTCTGCTCAGGTGGCACAAAACCATCACTGCTTAGGACTGCAAAGAAAGTGCCTGCTAGCCTGGTTCCAGCATGTCCAGGAGAGCCTTGTTGAGAAGATGGCTCGGGCTGAGGAATTCTCTTCCCGTATATTACTCAGAAGAGGCTTCCGGAGCTGGTTAAAGGTGAGCCCAAAATGGGGGAGGATGTTATGAACCCAACCAGCTGCTTGAACACTCCAAACCCAACTTTGTGACCTACCCACATGCACCTGTGGGCTCCAGGTGGGCCCTGCATCACAGTGGCATTGCATTGTGTGCTGCCTGCTTTGTCACCCTAACCTCCCTTTCATGTCTGTCCCTTGTCTCTTCAGCCCTTTTCTCCTCTACTAACATCACCTCATGCCTGACCTTGTCACTCCCTCTTTCTATTGCTCTTCTTCTGACCTTTTCAATCACTTCCTCCTCTTTGTGCCCCTGAGTCATTACCTGTTTACTCCATAGCCTGGTGCTCCTTCATGCCTGTCTTTCTCATTCCCGTGCCCATTACCTTCACTTAGGGTTTTCTTGTCACTCTGCTATAGTTGTTTAATGAGGAGGACAGGAGAACATGCTTACCTCTTTCCCTGTCTCCATTCCCCAGTACAAGGATGGTTTCTCTGCTCTGGAAGAGAGAGCGAGCAGGCTCCATGCAGCCTCTCTCAAGAAGAAGCTGTTCTGGGCATGGTTTGACCTGCTCAATGAGGAGAAAAGTGCATTATGGGAAAAGCAGAAGATTGCAGCTGAGCACAGCGATAGGTAAATGTATTCCCCTAGTGGGAGTTGTTCTTACCTATGGGATATTTTTGACTGTCTGGCTTTTCTTCTTAAACCCACCGTATTTAGGCAATACCGTATTTAGCCAATACATGTGAAAGGTGGGTCTTGCTTCCGATGTTCTGGTCTCACATCCTGCACCCACTGTCAGCTCCATGCCCAGCATCTGAGGCCAGATGGCTCCATGCAGATTGGAAAGGGAAGATTGGTTCTTAACCTTTTCAGCAATTCTGAATTCACTGAAGGAGGAGGAGTGGGGAAAGGTGATGAATGGTTGAAACTTTCAGAGTCAGTCAGTGGATCTGGCCACACAGCTCCTGTTAAAAAGCCAGCTTAGAAAAAACTTTTAAGTACATTGATAGTAAGTCAAATGAGTGTGTAGGAATAACATTGCAGGGTTTCCAGAGCTGCTGTTCTGGGTGACTGCTGACTGAATGGACTGAGTTTATGAATCCAAAACTGATTAGCTGCAAATGCCACTTGGGAGCTGAGAATCCAGGTGTTTCTTTCTGCTCCTTACCCAATTCTGCAGTGAGAACTCAACTGACAGTTTTGTTGAGGATGAATGAAGCTGAATAGATTCCAAATTAAGCCGCCCAGAGCTGTGTTGTAGTACAGGTTTAACAGGACTTTGGTTATAGTCAGTACAGTGAAGAGCTAAGTCTCAAAGACCCTGCAGGTAGCAGAGAAGTCAAATCCCATTCCTACTCTTGACTGAAATCATATTTCAGCGGTGCACATGGGGTATAGTAAACATGGGATCTGTGCAGACAAGCTCCATCACTGGCTCTTGGGAAGAATCAGTGAAATCAATGTGTTTTTCTGCTTTTAGTTTGCAAATTTACCTCACGCTTGTGTACAGTTTAATGCCTAACCTGATTGTCATGGCTAAGGCAGCAGGTTCGGGATAGTGCCTGGTTAGCAGTGACAGGCACAGTGAACTGGAGGAGTAGAGGAGGATCTGGAGAGACTGGAAGTGAGGTGACTAGGCTGGCAAGCCACTGAATTGCACTGAACGAAGCTGCTCTTCTCACTCACTCCTTCCATGTGGGAGCTTCCCATAAAGAAGCTGCCTTCACCTCCTCTTTTGAAAGGATCTCATTAGCCTTCATATAACACCTTTCATCCTCAGAGCTCTCAGCAGACAATGACTAATGAATCCTGCCAGTGAGAGCTGGAGGGAGGGCAAGAGAGAAGGGCAAAGTGTTAGTATTCTGGGATGACTGACATCTGTAATTAAACTGCCCGCACTGGAGAGTTTTAACCTGTCACTGCCAGGCAATAGCAATAGAGGGGGTGAATCCTGGAGGTCTGTGGCTACTCTAGAATAGCGCCAAGGCTTTTAATGGCTGTCTGGACCATTCATCTCTTTTCCTCTCCCTTTCTAAAAGGAGAATAACACTGACCATGTTCAGGGCCTGGAGGCAGTACCCAGCAATGATGAAAGAGGAAAGAGAGAAAGAGGCAAGGAGAGAGCAGTTACGCAAGAGAGTAGCTGAAATTCTCCCGGACTTCCAGAAATGACCGGAAGGACTCTGGGCACGCTCCCTACTTGATGAGCAAAATGGATCTCTGCCGAAGGATGTAACTAGCGATGTGAGCTCAGCCCTGTGAATGACAGGGGCTCTTCCTGGTTTGGTGCAACAGGGGGTGGAGATGGTGTTCTAGGATGGTATTTTGAGTGGTGCTTTTAACATTCACTCTAAACCGAGGAACCTGGATTATTGCCGTCACTCTCTAGCCACCAGACTGCTCTCCCACAGTGACAGGTAAATGTATTTGGGGAGTTGTTCTTACCTGGCATGGGATATTTTTGACTGTCTGCACACCAGAGAAACACCCCGTCAGGCAGGCAGTGAGCAAGGCTAGAGCACAAGAATCAAGACAGGATAAATTCCAGGCCAGATGCCAACTTTATTTCCAAACCTCCCCAGAGATTTTTGTTGCCTTTAGCAGCGCAGTGTCGAACTGAGACACTGCACTTCTTCCGTAAGGTACAGGAACTGAAACGTGCCTTTTTGTGCTGGAACAGAGCCCTGAATGCCTGTCTCTTGTCAGTGATTTCGCCTTGTGATTGGACACAGTGTGGCTGTATCTGACGAATAAATGGATGGAGTCTTTTTACCGTCTTATCTGTGATTCACATCCTGTTAAGCCTTTCACAAAACCCAGTCCACATGAGGAACTGTTACTAAACCATTATATCGAGGGATGATAGGGAAGCTAAACCTTAGATGGAGCTTTGCAGTTGAGATGGTAACAGGATCTGAAACACAAACAAAGCACTTTGTGTAGACACTTGACTAGTTAAAACCATTAGTTTGGGGATCGACCCTCCCAGCAATTCTAAATTATAACACAACTTGCTAACTCAAGTGTGTAGGCATGAAACTGTCTACATTTGGTGCTGAGTGGTGTTTCAAATCATGGCAACTAGCACCATTTTTTAAAAAGCACCATTTTTCCTATTGCTGACAGTTCCTTTGTAGGCACACACAGACCTTGTCTTGACTAGGCTTTAAAGGTGCATTGGGAGGTAGATCAAGCTAGCTCCCATGATCAGATGATGTCTAAAACTCTAGTCCAGAACAAGGTCCAGAACTTTAGCATAAGCTAAATAAGTGGTACTGAAACTTGCCCCTCAACTCCAGTTAATTTAACTCTACCAGGTTAGCATAGGCCAAAGTACAACTTGCTTTGTCTTTATAGCTAACATGAGCTACCATCGCCCCTTTACATCTTAGTTAATATTAGATTTTAACATGTTACAGTGTAGCAACTGAGCCCACAGATGGAGTGGTTTATAGGCCACCTTGGAATTTGGTTAGTATGGTTGTTTAAAAAAATCTGTTAGGGATGTGAAAGGTTAACCAGTAAGCATCACCCTAAATAGGTGATGCTTACCGGTTCTGATTAACTGGTAACTGGTGGGGACTGGAGCAGCTCCCTACCTGCCACAGGCTGGGGGCTTGCCCTGGACAAGGGCTGGTCTTGTCTGGAGCAGTTCCTGTCCGCGGCAGTCCTGGTTATCCTGCAGGGGGGTGCTGCTCCAGTGTCTGGAGCAGCCTCTGTCCACTGGGAGCCCAGGCCTGCCGCAGACAGGGACTGCTGCAGTGGGGGCTGAGAGCCAGTGGCAACCCCAGCCTGGATCCCGCATAGTGGGATAAACAACATTTAACCAGTTAACTGATTAACTGGGATTTTACATCCCTCCTGTCTATATTAGGTAGTTGTGATTGATGTGCCAGCTGAGATCTGCTGTTGCTAAAAGTCCTCTGCTCTGAACACCTGAGCAGTGGAGACTGGAATTTGCTTCTCTCCCATTGATGTAACAAAGCTGGAGACAAGGGTTCCTCTCTTCTCAGGCTTTTCCTGCTTGGGTGCCAGGACTGGATTGAGAGCAGGGTGAGGTTCTCAGTTCTGGCCTAACAAGTTAAGACTATCATTTTCTAATTTTCCCTCCCACTGCCTACTTCCCAAATGTGAAGGAATGAAATGCACACCCCGTTACCCAAACCTTGGTTCCATACCTGACTGCTGTTTAGTCACCTGGGCACTTATCTAGGGGTGGAAAGGAGTTGAAGGTGTGGGTGGAGAGTAAGTGAGAGTGGTGGGGGAAGCATCGTGGTCAGGTTGCGATAGAGAACAGCAGCTGGAAAGAGCATGGGGGGGGTCATTTGTGTGAGCACTGCAGAAGGGATAAGCTCTGCTGTGGAGAAAGATCAGCAGATAGGAGACATGGTTAGAGGAATAAAGTGGAGGACCAACCTAGTTAACTTCAAGTCCTCAGTGCAATTTAGAGATGCCCCTCCACTTGTTGGTGCATTAATGGCTAATGTGTGAGAATAGTGCAGCAGCAGTTCTGCTTCTTGGTGCACATTCACCCCGCTGAAATTCCGCCAGTGCAGTCTCTGCATACTAGGATGCAATAGAGCCGGTCCTTCCGTTCTCAGGTTACTGGCATCCTTTTTATAGAGAGACCATTTAATCCTCCTTCAGCCTGCTGTATTTATTCACCAGTCAGGAAGTTGTCATGTGGGAACAGTCTATTCTGCTCCCCCAACTAAGGCTGGGTTCTTGGCATAGCTAAAATAATTGCAGTTAGTGAAATGACAAAGCAGCAGAAAGAAAGGGTCACACTGGGTTTCTCATCAATATAGAGCTGCAGGTAACTGGTGACTGGGCAGTTCAGGGCTTTGTCAGGGGTAGTTGTGGAAACAAAAGAATTGCTGTACTGGAGAAGCTCTCATCCACCCATATTCTGTCTCTGGTAATGGCAATGGAAGAGCCTGGGATTACCTCACTTTGGGGAAAGGGTCTTTTGAACAAACCCCTCTCATGGCTTGAAAAGGATGGGTTCAGTTTTTGGATGCCTGACTTGTGACAACTTAGGTTTGATCTGAGCACACGCAGTTCTTACTAACTTGAGTTAGTGTTCAGCAATGCCTCTGAAAATAATGCCTCTTGGGAAGAGCACACAACACAGGGCACCTTAAACCAGTGGCCATGCCTGATAGGTGGGCCCTAAGCTCTCTTCAGCATCTTCAGCCTTCTTAATTGCTCCCTTGTCTTCCTGTTAGTTTAGCAGGCCCACCCATTCTCTGGTAGACTGCCTGGTTTGGAGGATTCAAGCAGCGAGCATGTCACTGGGAGGTACTGTACTTAGCTTTTGTTTCAAGTGCCTGTGAAGGCCCCGGGTACTGCCATTATGTTTCTCACAGTCTAGGATTTAACATAGGTATAGTTTCTCATGAATCTAGTGCTAGTGAATGAATTAGAAAAACAGCTCTCAGGACTGCTGTCCACAGGCATGAAACTCTATCATGACGCCAGTTTTCTTCTGAATTAGCTCTTGCCACATGCTGATTTCAGCCAAACAGCTGAACTAACTGCACACAGAGCATCCAGAGCCCAGGGTCCTTCTGATAATGCTGTTGGCAGAGCATACAGGACATCTTTATAATAATCCAAGTAGACACGAAGGTTTTCCAGACTTAAAGTTTTATCCCACCAAATACTTTCCACAAGGGAGGCAAGGTGTAAGAGATTTGGCATGCTGAGAAAAATCAATTCAACCTCTGTGATTGTTTTAGAGTTTGCCTCCTGCTTTAAAGCTTGAATTGGTGTTGAATTTAATGGTAGAAACCTACCGTATATTCCGGCGTACAAGACGACCTCTGATGTTAAAAAACATCCCCCCAAAATCGGGGGTCGTCTTGTACGCCGGATGCACCGCCGCCGGAGCCCCTCCGCGGCTTTGAAAGCCTCGGGGGAAGCCCGCGGCGGGGCATCCCAGGCGCGCATGGGCTGCCCCCCCGCCGGAGCCCCTCCGCGGCTTTGAAAGCCTCGGGGGAAGCCGGCGGCGGGGCATCCCAGGCGCGCATGGGCTGCCCCCCCGCCGGAGCCCCTCCGCGGCTTTGAAAGCCTCGGGGGAAGCCGGCGGCGGGGCATCCCATGCGCGCCTGGGATGCCCCGCCGCCGGCTTCCCCCGAGGCTTTCAAAGCCGCGGAGGGGCTCCGGCGGGGGGGCAGCCCATGCGCGTCTGGGATGCCCCGCCGCCGGCTTCCCCCGAGGCTTTCAAAGCCGCGGAGGGGCTCCGGCGGGGGCGCAGCCCATGCGCGCCTGGGATGCCCCGCCGCCGGCTTCCCCCGAGGCTTTCAAAGCCGCGGAGGGGCTCCGGCGGGGGGGCAGCCCATGCGCGCCTGGGATGCCCCCCCGCCGGCTTCCCCCGAGGCTTTCAAAGCCTCGGAGGGGCTCCGGCGGGGGGGGGGGGGGCAGCCCAGGCGCTCCTGGCGGCTTTGCTCCCGGTGCCTCTGGTGTGCTGGGGACCATCTCCAGCAGACCAGGGACACCGGGAGCAAAGGAGGCGGAGGGGCGCTGGAGTATAAGATGAAACCCTATCTTTTAATTAAAAAGATAGGGGGTCGTCTTATACACCCAGTCGCCCTATACGCCGGAAAATACGGTATATTTATGAGGAATCATGTGGGCATCAGCCTAACGGCTTGGCTCAGATTCATTCCTTGCTGATACGTGCTTAGAAGGAAGGTGTTCCATGGCCAGATGCATCCTCCCACTGGAAAACGGGGGGGAGGTTGTTATAATGAATGAATTCGGCACTGATGAAAGGCATTTCTGTGGAACCCTTTCCCGCTTTCAGAGTGAAATATCCATAGACCAGGTGGCACTGCAGAAGGGATAAGTTCTGCTATGAAGAAAGATCAGCAGATAGAGGACACAGGAGCTGTGTCTAGACTGGCAAGTTTTTCCGCAAAAGCAGCTTTTGCGGAAAAACTTGCCAGCTGTCTACACTGGCCGCTTGAATTTCTGCAAGAACACTGACTGACTTGCACTGATTTCAGACAGTAGGTTCTTGCGGAAATGCTATGCTGCTCCCGTTCGGGCAAAAGTCGCTTTTGCGTAAAAGGGCCAGTGTAGACAGCACAGATTTGTTTTGCGCAAAAGCGTGTCTAGATTGGCACGGATGCTTTTCCGCAAAAAGTGCTTTTGTGGAAAAGCGTCCGTGCCAATCTAGCCGCTTTTTTCCACAAATGCTTTTAACGGAAAACTTTTCCATTAAAAGCATTTGCGGAAAATCATGCCAGTCTAGACATAGCCAGGTAGAGGCTAGCCAGTGGAGGATCAACCTAGCCAACTTCAAGTCCTCAGTGCAATTTACAGATGCCCCCTCCACTCATTGGTGCATTTATAGTTTCAGCCACCAGAGCTATGGTCATGCTTACACTGGTATTTTCCTTAAAAACTCCCTCCAGTGCAGCACAACCAGAAAGTGCTCATAGCAGTGTTACCTGTTTTAATCTGAGCCTGCTCTAAGCAGGGTGAGAGAAGACAAACAGTGGCAGTTACCTAGAGCCTTATTTACTCTAGTGCCTCCCACAATTGGAGATGAACTGGTGGCAGCTTGGGAAATGCCTAGTGCAGATACACCCCACGTCTAGCTGGTAATGGAGCAAAGTCCTAATTTATCATCTTTGTCATCAATGAACGTTCAGAGAGAAACTGCTGAACAGCAAGCTGGAGTGTCACGCAGATGAATCCTGTAACAGAACAAAGGGGCATGCAAACCTCATGGATATTGTGTCTCCTTTCACTGGGTGCCTGAAATATTTACAGGATTAAAATATACTCACTTCCCACCAATACCAACTTGCCACAGTATTTGTCGGTCCCAGCCATGGCACAGCAAAGGCTTGGCTCATATTTATATATTATTTATGGCTTTGTTTATTTGGAGAATGATGCCAAGAGGCCTGAAGCCCTCAGCTCTGGGGCTGCTAAGGCACAGGCAGCCCGCAAGGCATAGTTTTTCCTGAAATAAAAATTAATCCTGGCCTTGTAGTAAGCAGGGACATTCAATCCTTTTCCCTTTGAGATGACTGGGCTAGGGCACCCCAGCTGTGATGGTGTCATGCCTAAAGCGGCTTAGGCCCTGGGAACTGGGCTGAGATTCCCCACAACCGCCAAATTCATGTCAGAGCCATTAGATGGTGGTGGCTTTCAGATACTACTGACCTGGCTGGATGTGAAGAGAAATGCAAGCCTGTACCTCAGTTCACCCACACTATGACATGCCATAAATTAACCAAGACCACTCTATATGTAGTTCTGATTTATTTGAACTCATAACTACACCTCTCTGAAAATGCTGGGCGTTACAAAGGGGACACACAGCACAATCCTTTTAATAAAACTCACACATACAGCATGTCATACTTGGGATGTTTTTCCTGGAAGAATCCTAAGTTCTTTCATAAAACCATTTCCTGAATGACGTGAACTCGTGAGAAGTCAGAGTCGCAATTTTAGGAAGGATCTCACTTTGACCCTTGCAGGGTTTTCACTTGACAAACATGCTTGCAGTGGAAGAAAGTCCTAGGGAGCAGATGTCCCCGCATTGAAAACATAATAGAGAGATACAGAAAATACATTCATAATCACACTTACTACCAACTTTAGTGAAGCAATATACAAGAGAAGGAAGTTATAGAGCATGTGATTATTAAGACACTAGGCAGTATTCAGTTGTCTAGAGAAGAAACTTTACAGCACATGATTTTTAAAACACTCAAAAGCAGTCTATTTTGAAGGGGAAAGCACCTTTAAGAGCATAGAGTGATTGGAATTTCTAGCAGTACCTTTTCTTGGTCCGCAGTGACTTCAGTCATTTGAGTAAAGATGAAAGTCAGGAAATGGTCTTTTTTAAGTCATTCTACTAGAGTACAAATGCAAAATTGAGATGAGGCCATTATGGCAGTGTGCCAAGCTGTCACTCATACCGCACATCAAAATTGTACAACAGCCTTCACTAAATTCACCAAACAGGATGCTGATACTGTGTAATTCTAGTACTATTATGACAGTCCAATCCCTTTAAAATTCCTCCTGGTCTGTACCACTGAAAGTCTCTAAGATGGATGCTACTAGAGCAGGATAAAACTTTTTATATTTCAAAATGTGGTGGCAGAAAGCCAGGAAAAACAATATAAAAATGTGCTAGTCTTGTACCAGCTCTAGACACACCTCTTCTGCAGCTAATGGGGATCTTTACAGGGCCAGAATGGTAATGATTTCTTCATTGTTGTGTGTATGCATTACAATTTACAGACAAATGGCTACTCCCCACCCCAAGGAACTTACATTTAAGCATCTGTTGGACCCCACTAGGTGCCCAACCTGTAGCTCATCTGTCAAATGCAGCATGCTCCCTATCTGTTACTCACAGTGACTATCCCTCACCCAACCTGCCTTGCTTTATTGCACTAACTGCCGCTCTACCCCTTTTTCACAAGTCCGAGGCATTCTCTTCATGCCCACTACTGTGGTGGATTTTAATCTTTTACTACAAGTTTGCCTAGCCTTAGTCAAATGAGACAAGGTTAAGGCAAAGAATGGGAGATAATCCACCCTCAGCAGAAATGAAAAGGGGGGCATTGCCCTTCTTGGACTTTCTGCTGCTCTGCGGGTACTCAAAGGAAGCTCAAAACAGTGAAACTGAAGCTCATGCTGCTCTGACCTTCTCATGCTAATACTTCCCCTTGTTAGTATTTATTATGTCTAGGAGCCCCAGCCATAGACTAGGACCCCATTGTACTAGGCACTGTACAGTCACAGAGCAAAGAGTTTATATGTGCTTTCCTTCTCTAAAGACATTCATGAGATAGACCTCTCTGCAGAAGGCTAGGTCTGTAAACAAGGTGGCCATTTAAGGCATTGCATTTGCCACCACAGTGCATTCCACGGCCAGTGAGAACTTCCCATTCAGGAGGGACAGAATTTAGATCCTCCTGCTGCAAACACACAGGCTTTGGAAGTGCTGTTTGGGCCTGACACTCAGTTGAGCAGCTCTAATTCTACCCACTAGATGGCACTAGTACATACACACTAGTTCTATTATAGTCCCATTTCACAGAGGGATTGAGGCATAGAGAAATTAATCCTAGTTCTGTGTTTTAAGACACATGCCCACTCGTGGGTTTTTTTCTGCCCAGAAGGCCACATTATCTTGACCTTTCCAAGTTCCCAACAGGAAAGAGGTTTTAGAGACACTGCTGCACTGAGGCAGAACCCTTCCCATAGACTAGGCTCCCCATAGCCCCCCTACATGTATTTCAGCTATGAAATTGCTACACTTGCAGCTAAGTAGCATTGAGTGAGGAGGCAAGCTCTTGATGCGTGTCCAGTCTGGAAAGTCCTTCTCTCTCCAGTCCCAAGAGAAGTCAGATACTCATGCTTGTCCACTGGCATGATTACTGTGATCCATGTGACTGCTTTCTCATTTAAATGATAACACAGGGCCAGAAGTCTCCACATCTCTTGATTTTCTTCTCTCCCTCTCTGACTGGAGACCAAGGTTTCTCCCTTTTAAAAAGTGATCGCAAAAAAGCAAACTGCACAAGTCAGCATCTCCTGCCACAGGAGATGGGCTCCAAGCACAGCAGTTCTGAAGACTCAATTATGCTTGGGGGCACAGAAGTTGCATATACCATGTTAGCAAGCCATAGAACACTGTGAAACAGGGCATATCCACTGGCACTTGGGAATTTATCATGAGTGTGGACCCTGACGGTGAAAGGTGCCAGACCAGCATCTTGAGAGCTGAATGTCCAGTAAGACACCCACAGGGCAAGCTTCCCCATCTCTCCTCTTTGGCAATACACTATCAACCCTGCCCCAAAGAGAAGACCTCTGAGCAAGGAGGGAGTTCAAGTCTCCAATCTCTCCTGGGTTGATCTGCCACTAACAGGGCTCTTGCGCAAGAGCATGTCCACACCTCAGAGCACATCGCAAAAGCCATGTGCTTTTGCGCAAGAGAGCGTCCACACTGCATGGACACTCTTGCACAAGAAAGCTCTGATGGCCATTTACAGAATGACCATGACAGCACCTGTGCTTTTTCCTCACAGGGGTTTCTTGAGCAAGAAACCCCTCTGGAGTGTCCACACTTGCCTTCTTGCACAGTAACTAGCGCTAGAAGCAGTTATGCCTCAGAAAAGGAGGTTTACCTACAGTGGAAAAACCCCTGTGTTCTGCCATTTAACTGCCCACTTAATTGCGCAAGAGCTCACTTGAGGTGTGGACGCTCCGCAGGTTTTTGCGCAAAAACCTTGTAGTGTAGATGTAGCCTCTAACATCCTGGGACCAACACAGCAATGAACATTTTCATTTAGCAATTTGAGAGGCCCAACAAGCCCTCCCTGCATCCTCAGGGCCTGAGATGTATTTCTTCTTGCCTTTCCAGTTCCTTTGAAAAACTGGTCTACTGGGAGTCAGAGCACATTCTCCATGATTGTAGGAGGAGGATCTGGGCTACTGTACTTCAGCTGTGAGCCATCTCCCAGGAGAACTATTATTCCTATTTCATAACAAGGAGGATCACAAGGCAGCAGCAGCAGCATCAGACAAGGGTCCATTTACTTCCCACCTCGGCCACTGCCCCAGAATGTTTTACAGCTACTTGGGAACTTACAGCTATCTTGTAAAATGTTTACCATCTGTGAGGTGCTAGCAATTGCTAATAGAACAAAAATACTTCAAGGGAGTCAAGTCCTTGGATCAACTCAGAGAAGCAGAAGGAAGAAACCACTGGCATATAGAGGAGGAACCAGTTCTTCCTTCTGACTCACAGCTGGAATAGCCTCTTTGGGGTGAGGGAGCCTAGGAGAGGACAGGACCTCAACCAGCCCTATAGGTGTACTGCTCACAAAGGCACTTAATAGAAGCACTAACAGCTGATGCAACTTTATGAATGGAAGACTGAAAAATATGCCCACCAGAGAGAGAGAAGAGAGGTCCTAGTTGGTTCTTGAAGTGACACAAGACAAAGCCCATTTTAAATATCTTCCCCTTGGTCCATCATGAAATGGCTCGCTCTTGACACAGATTATAGTTCACCTCATCAGCACGAGGCATCGCATCATTTATGAAATACCACATGTAAGAAAAGGGAGTCTGTTCTGACCCCTGCAGTGTCCAGCTGAGGTCTGGTATTAAATTACCTTGCCTCTGAAATCCAGACATGGAGTTCCCCACATTTTCAAAGTCTTGTGCTGCTGTTAATCTTGCTGAATTGTGCATAATTTCTGCATGGAGGCAGGTGGGGGAGGACTGTGATTTTGCCTCTCCCTGTTTGTGCATATGGCTTAATTCGTTCTGCTCCCTACTTCTCACCTCTGGCATGCAAGAGCTGCTGTCCTTTAATGGCTCCTACAGACACTGATGAAATGGGCCCAGCCTCCAACTCAGTAGGGAAAGGTGGTGGGATCCCTGTGGAAGGAGCCGTCCACCTCCACCAAATGTCACTGCCATCAGCGGGAAACGGGGTTTCACACAATGTCTTCAGCAGAGCGCTGAGGCGTGGGTGACCCCAAAGTCAAAAACTGGCCCCAGTTGTACAGGAAACCCCGGTTATACTTGCCTGTATCTACCACAATCCCACCCAGAAGCCTGCGCCCGGTGTCTTCCCGCAGAGCCAGCCGAGCTTCCCTCTCGGTCACGTTGTAGCTGATGTTCAATAGCTGGATAAGAAGGATGTAGCTCATCCCGGCCGTGACAATGGCACAGTACCACACACATGTGAATGACAGCGCAGAGCTGGCAGTGGGGAAAGAGATGGGAAGGAAGCCATTTAATGTGAGCACAGATGCTTTAATCTGTAGCTTCAGAAACACAGAGAGGGATTTCCCCTGGTAACAAATCTCTCTTCCATCCCTTTCCACATCTGCTTGAGTGATCCCACAGGGTTTACAAACATTCAAGTCTCACAACATTGCTAATAATGATGCTTAGCACTTATATAGCCATGTGCATTTCCGTAATAATACCCAGCTCATATACCACTCTCTTTAACCCATAGAACACCATGACTACGTCTAGACTGGCGCCTAATTCCGGAATAGTCATGCAAAGCAGGTAAGTCAGAATAGGGAAATCCGCGGGGGATTTAAATACCTGAAAGTAGGAATAAAAGATCCTCTGGAAAAGGGCTTTATTCCGGAGGATCGCGCCAGTCTAGACGCTTTTTTCCGGCTTTTCCCCAAGCCAGAAAAAAGCGGCGGACATGTTTATTTAAATCCCCCGTGGATTTCCCTATTCTGACTTACCTGCTTTGCATGACTATTCCGGAATTAGGGGCCAGTCTAGACGTAGCCCATGTGTTTTACAATAGTATCCTCCTCCTTCCACAGGTAGGGAAATGGAGGCCCAAAATGGAAGCTAATAATCATCATAGTAAAACTTAGCTCTGAACAACTGCTTTGTATAAGTAAATTTCAAAGTGCTTTACAGAGGAGGGTAGTGTCAATGTTCCCATTCAACGAGCAAGGAAACTGAGGTTATCACAAGAACCAGGATTTGAACCCAGGCTTCCTGAGTCTCAATCTGGTATTCTGTCCTCTGGGGTAGCACAGAGGTTCTATCCTCTGTTTGCCTGGGAGAGAAGCAAACATGAAGATCTTTTTGGGGCTGGACAGACTCATGTACAGAGACAAAGTGATACACTCAGAGTCATACCAGCAAGTCTTTGGTGAGGCCCCCACCCCATGCCCTGTTCCTGAGATTTCTCACCTGTAGTCTGCATAGGTCCCCGGGCAGTAGAACAGCGCTATGAACGTATTTTGGCCCCTACAGATGGTGTCCAGGGTCAGTGTAATTCCATAAACGGAGGTAAGCAGGAAGAGTGAGAGTGCAAGGATAAAGGCTTGGTGGTTCCGCTCCCCTACGCAGCTGTTAATCCTCCAAAGGGCAAAGGAAAGAACATTTTATTCTTTACTTAAATGAAAACTCTCCCCCTTAACGGGCAGTAAATTTGGCTCCAAGGTGTGTCTATATAACACATTTGCCAGAGTGCACACAATTTTACACAAGAGCACAGGCTAGCAATTTAGGCCAATGATGAAGGAAATGTAAAAACAACATATTCAGATTATGCTGATGTGAGTATACCTCAGAGAGCCTCCCACATTGTGTCAATTGCCTGCTGGAAGGCTCTAAGCTTTTCCTCAAAGCCTAAGAAAGGTGATATCTCTTTGTATGTTTCCACACACCACCATCCCTGGGATCTAAGGTTATATTTACACTGGCAATTTTAGGGACTCTCCCCACTGCTGTTGTAGCACCAGTGCAGCTCCAGTAGTAGAAGTAAATTGAAGGAACACTATTGTATCACATTTATACCTGCTTAGAGCACGTTTAAATGTCACAGTGGTAAACAAAAAAACCCACCACCCTGGATCCTCTCTTAGATCACTAGCACTTCCCTCAGTGGAACTGTACTGGTTCTAGAATAACAGTGGGAAATTTACCTAAAACTGTCATAGCAAACTAGGGCCGAAAACAAAAACTGGTCTTGAAATAGGACCTCCTACACCAGAGTTAGCTAATTATCAGGTCATACTACTTTGAACCCATGACAACTCTCAGTACCAAGAGGAAAGGCACCAAATTTAAGAGGCAGCCGTATTTGACTGATAGCACCTGGATGAGAAAGCAGTAACTTCTTTAACCTTAAATGACCACCTCAGAAGTCTGTGGCACCTACCAGACACAGTGATGGTCCAGTCGCCTCACACACATGCCACACAACCTGCAATGCCCAGCTCTGGGTGGCCTAATCAGCTGACATTTGGTGCACCAGTCCTCCTTTGCTCTGTCTAGTCCTTCGGCCAACGTTCTGGAATAGCCCTTGGCATCAGTGTTCTTAGCATGACTGCTGGTGATGCCAGATGCAGCTGGTCCATGAAGCCCATTGGAGATCCCCAGAACTTTCCTGCTTGGCAAGTTGTTGCTGCCTTGGCATGGTGATTTGTCACTGCTCATTTGGCTGGTAAGGTAGCCAGGATCTCTCTTGGCTTGAGATAGGGCCACAAGCATGAGAATTAATCCACAGGTGAGAATAATCACCTGTGTGCGGCCCACATGGCCTCGGGGAACCACTTCCTGGAGGAACACAAAATACATGTACCCCAGAGAAAACAGCCCCAGGCTTAAAAAGAAGAGAGTCCGTCCCTTTCTCCTGTGTGTGAGGTAGTAGTACCACAGCACCACCACAGGAAGGGATGTCAAGATAACAAGTGCCAACAGGAAGTGCAGAGCTGCTACGTGGAGGGAGACAGGCAGCAGGATGAGTGGTGGGAGCAGGCTGATATTAATCTTTATGGCCCCCTTAAGCCAGGGAATGCGGAGGCGATCCAAAATGGTGTCTGCAATTCTCTCTAAAGTTCCTGGGGGCAAAGATCTGCACGTCAACCACCTGTTAGGGAAAAGCACAGATTTCTGTTCACATACATGAAACACGTCTGTGCTGTCTGCTCCCCCTTAGATTTTAAGGAGAGGCTGATCTATTCAAAAATGCAATCATATTAACTCTCATTCCCCATTTCTACCCTCATTTCTTTAGCCTCTTGTGTTTTATGCTCATCTGATGTAGCCTGTAAATCTTTCTCGGATAGGAGCTATGCCTTTTTAAAGAAATCTCTAAAGACCAATGCAAGCTTATTCTATTTATATTAGGCCTTTTCACAACTTTGATTCCACCTACCCACTTCAACAAAATCTAAACCTGGTTCAGAAATCAGTTATGTTATAATGGCATTTTCACTGCAAACTCAACAAATTGCAGTGACTGTCTAGAAGAGCTCATGATCCAAGAATCTCTCTCAGGAATCCTAGTAGCTAGAGATTATCTACTGCATGAACCAAACAGAAAACATCCTCTTGTTGTCACCCATATCTCCCAAAGAGAAACTCACCATTACTGGGTTTGATCAGCTAGAATGGTTTCTCTGGGATCCATTCCGCAACAGAGCTGTCAAAAATCAGACTATTTCACAGGAAAATTTAATGCTCTGAAATTTGGTTATATTTCAGTTAGGAACAAAACCATTTTTTTTTTTTTAGTTTCCCATGATCCAGAAATTCCATAAAATGTTCATTTCAGAAACACTGAGAAATGTCTCCAAAAAGAAACACTCCTATGAAGCAGCTGCTGAATGATGTTGATATAACTCTTGCCAATTTCTTATTTGCCATCACTGAACAGCAGCCCTGAAGCTGACAAGAATCAGGTCTGAGAGTCCAGGGATCTCTAGCTCTGGGGGAATCCACACTGTGCAGCTTTCCCTAGTGCTGCAGATCCTGCAAGCTAGCAGCTTTGCATGTGAGATGGCAGGAAACCAGGCTGTGGTTCAGTGAAAGTTCTTTGAACCCAGGATGTTTCCCCAAAACATTTTAGGTTTGACAAAGGAGACTTTCCTGATGAAATCCTACTTCACTGTACAATTCCCAACCAGTTCTATTGTCCCGACCTTTATCTTAACTGGGCATAAGGCATTTGACACCCCCAAATTGGCCAGGCACTTCTCAAGTGGCCCAGAAAGCCACTCCTCTTTGACAGAGAGAGGTTTCAAAGTACCAAATGGAGCAGCTGTGCATAGAATGGGGTTCCAAAGCTGAGCCTGACCTCGCAGTGCCCCATTCTAAAGAAGCTAGTTAAAGAAGAGAGAAAGACTGTCAAGATGCCATGACAATGAGCTTGATAGGAACAGCCCCTTGAGGTACAGGCATATAAAAGGCCAGGCGCCTTACCTTTCACAGCCCTCATCGAGATCCTCGCAGTCACAGCAACAGGCCACCAGGTGGTTCTTCTCCCCCCTCCTATCAATGTACTCGCAACAGCAGAGCGGCTCCTCCATCTCGGGCCCTTCAGCTTTCTTCCTCCTTTTTCCAGGTTTCCTACCGATTCCTCGGGCAATTGCGGCGCCTTCCCGCTCTGGCCAGCAGGAGAGGGGAGCCCTCTGCGGGGGCTCGGAGGGGAAGGGCACAGGGCCGCTGCCTTCCGGGGTCCCCCAGAAGTTAGTAGCCGGCTGCGTCTTGTGACACACATGCAAGGAGCGAGTTCAAAGAGGGGCTGCGGGGCCGGGCGGGGGCAACGCGTCTGCTCCCTGGCTCCGAGCAGCAGCCCCGCAGGAGGAAGCACGTGAAGTCCCAGCTGAGCCCCCCCAGCAGCTCAGCCCGCCCTTCTGCAGCGGCCCTGCCCCAGCCCCCGCGCACCCACCTGTTCCTGCCCCGCCGGGGCCCCGTCCTGCCCTTCCATTCACCCCTCTCCCGCCCTCAGGACAGCAGCTGTGATTGGCTAAGAGCTCCCTCCCGCGAGCCACCCCACCCAGCGGAGGGTCGGCAGGCGCCAGCCCCTGCCCGCAGCAGCGCTCAGCGGGCACTGCCGCGTCCGAGCGCTCTCCCCGACGAACGTCAGCCGGGGTGGCCCAATGCCGGCACGGGCGGGGCCAGCCAGGACGTCACGTCACAAGCCCGCCTGCCTCAAGCGTGCGGCGACAGGTGGGGCCGCAGCCCGGCCGGGGAAATGGTGCGCTCCAGCCTGGCGCAGAACTAGGGGCAGACATTACGTCACAGACCCGCCAGCGCGCGCCAGGGGCCCAGGGCCGGCGCGCGGCGCTAATTTGACCCGGCCAGGCAGGGGCGCTCCACGCCCGGCCAGCGAGCCCGGGTGGGGCTGGAGGCGCCGCGAGCCAGCGCCGCTGCATCCGCCCCTGCCCCTAGGCACCGGTTTGACTCCCGCGAGCGTCGAATTGGTGCCGTTCCGCCAGGGGCCGCTGTTGTCAGCAGCTGGGCGGGAGCCACGCACCCTTTGCTCCGGTTTGACGTCGCTGTATCCTCGCATGAACGAGGGGCAGATGCTGCCCAGCAAATCAGTAGCCGCCGCTAAGCGAGGCACAGCACGTCCCGCTGGAACGGTCTCGCCCGGAGCCACATTGCAAAATCGAACTCGTTAAAGTCTAGACAAAAGGCTACCGGAGAATCCGATGCACCAGCGCCTGCAGCAGAGAAGAGTAACTAGTGTTGCCAGATGGTTTCAACAAAAATAAGGGACACACTTGACATGACATCACAATCTACATGACATCTTATTGAGAAAATCCCGGCATTTGTATATGTTCTCGTTTATATTTTCTCAATTTGTTTCCCGAACACAAAGCTCAAATACTGGATTATCCGGTTCAAAACCAGACACCTGGCATCCCTAAGAGTAACTACAAGGGAACTGCCCTGCCTGCAGGAAGCTCTTGGTTCCATGTTAGACATTCACAGTGACAGCACTGTAGGGTGAGGTAGGCAAAGCCTATGGGCACAGGCACAGACACAAGCCATAACATTTCAGTCAGTAGTAGACAAGCACCAATTTTGCATCTTAGCTGCTACAAACTTGCTGCTTCTACCCACACACTTACAAAAAGAAAGACAAGTCAATACATAAAGGAGCGGGAAATCGTGCCCTAATAATTGTCATGGACTTGGCTCACGCCAGCACTAAGCTCTCACGTTCATTGACACAATGGCATACATCTTCACTGCCATCAATGCCCAACACTGCCTCAGGGACCCTGCTAACAACTGTTGTCTCTCAGCTGCAAAGTAGAACTGTTAGAGCCAAAGGGCAAGACCCTATTATGCTGCCTCTGAAATACTTAGCATTCCATTGTAACTGTCGATCTATTTTCCAGTGTTAATCAGGTCTGATGTAGTTTATAGTTGTCAAGAAGACAGGACGTTCGTTATAACAGGATACATTCCTGTTTTAAAGGAACTCCTAGATATACTATCCACTTGTCAGTAAATGGATTTGTAGCACAGTGAGGTCCTGCATATGGTGGCCAAGGAAGTTATGGCCATTCTTGCACTACAAAGTAGCCATCTTTCACCTACTTGTAACCCAGCCATGTTATTCTATGGTTTCTTGCTTGTAGGAACATAAAAACACCATCATGACCTGATCTATCAGGGAACCACGATTAATGGTTAAAATACACATCCCTAACATATCTAACACATTGATTTGCTGTCTATAAAGACATGAAAGTCATAACAGCTGAGTACAAAAGCATGTTTTTCCAAATATGATTACACATGCCAATTTCTATTGTGAAGAGCTGTCAATATTCAAGCTTGGTTTAGGTTGTTATGTAAGTTGCTAACAGCCCCAATCAATATAAAGACCAAGGGCACCATTTCAGAAGAGCGGGGCAGGAGGGGCAGCAGCCATGCGTACCGGGGATGTGACTTTTTTTTTTCCCAATTCACTGGTGATAAGGGAGGGAGAGGAAAGGATTTGAATTCTGTGTGTGCCCCTTACTCCTGGCTGCAGAAGGGAGAGGGCAAAGATGTAATTCACAGAACCCAAGTTCTTTCTCCTTGCTCCTTTCTTGTCAGGGGAATGGAAAGAAAAGCAAGTCATGTCCTGGTATGCATGGCTGCTGCTCCCCTGCTCTCCCGAAATAGCACCCTTGATAAAGACCTCCTCAGTTTTTGTTTTTACTCTGGTTCTTTCCAAATGGTCCACTATGTGAGACCATTTGGAAAGGTTAGAGCTAGTGGAGACAAGATAGCTTCATCTCTGTGGAATTTTTAAAATAAATACTGAAATGCAAGACAGTGTCAGATATCTGCACACTGATGTCCCTGCCAATGAAGCCATCTCATCGTTGCCTGTTGCCATCTTCCATACATACAGAGCAAGAGGTATAATGACCATCACACCAAGGAGAGAGGGAACCATTGTTATGGGGTGTTGACATTTCAATTAGGTGAACAGAACAGATTGCGTGAGGTGGGAGGAATTGCAGTATCATAGCCCCTCAGTATGCAGAACCAATTTAATAAGAGATTAAACATGGAGTTTTTACACTGGGGGTGAAACAAAAAAAACAATTAAAAAATAAATATGGGTATTTAAAACTGCTGAGTTGATTTACAGAGTATGTGTGTCTATGAAAGAGCATATGAATACCCATGTGAAACCACTACCTGCTGCTCTTTCTTTACAGTGTCTTTTTCCCCTCACCCCTGCTGTACCTGTTAGTGCCGAAGATTCTTCAACTCAATATGAAAGAGTTCAGACTTCATTAGATACAATCACTGCTGTGCTGAGGTTGCTCTTCTCTGTAATTTTCACATTACAGTTACAAGTTACAGTACAATGTTCTCACTCATTTACACCTCTGACTTGTTCACTAGAAAACCACATGTATTTTCAGAGTTACAGGACCTCAGATCCCACCCTATTTTATCCAGAGGTCTTTATTAGCTGCACCAGCAGCTGCTGAGCAAAAAATAGCAAAAAGTCCTGAGATAATAGAATGTCAAACACACCCACCCCCCGAAGAGACATACAGCATCTTCATTCTCATGACATCTTGAGTTGTGGGTGTGGATAATGTTAACTCTCTGTCTGATCCCTCTTGGTCTTGTTCAGCTGTTCAAAGCTTCTCTGGAGCGTAGAAAGGGAACTCTTCAGCTGTAGAGACAGAACCCCCAGTCCCCCCAAAAAGTATATACATTATGTTACTGTGAAGTTGAGAGAGATCTAGAAAAATCAATGTTTTATTTTTACATTCAGAATAATTTCCTCCCTCCGTTTCATCATAACAGTAGCTTGCACTAAATCATTTATGTTCCTGCTGTTGACAAGCACAGTACGCAGCATAGACTGTCATTTCTGCATAATTACAGAGCTGTCCTGAGTTCTGTTACCGTGCTATACTATATGATGCAGTAGTATTGGCTATGCTGCAAGAAAGAAACCATCACTTTGTCATTTGTAATATAGATCCTGCACATGGCAATACGCTAAGGAACACCATAATAAGACGTGCATAATAACATAGGCATGATGCCTTCGGTGTGCTTTGAGGAATAAAGGTGAAGTCAGACAGCTGCCAGCACTCAGGCTGTGTCCAAACTCGAGGGTTTTTTCGAAAAAAGTAGCCTTTTTTCGAAAAAACTTCACCTGTGTCTAGACTACAGCCGCGTTCTTTCGAAATTAAATCGAAAGAACGCAGCTTTTCTTTCGACGGCGGAAAACCTAATTTCACGAGGAAGAACGCCTTTTTTCAAAAGTGCTCTTTCGAAAAAAGGTCTTCTTGAATGCAAACAGGGCTTTTTAGAAAGTGAGCATCCAGACTGCCTGGGTGCTCTCTTTCGAAAAAGTGGCTTGCTTTTTCGAAAGTACTGCTTGCAGTCTAGACGCTCTTTTTCGAAAGAGGCTTTTTCGAAAGTATCTTTTGAAAAAGCCTCTTTCGAAAGAGGCTTGCAGTCTAGATGTAGCCTCAGACAGGGCCCAATGTTGTAGCAATCTAAAGTGTACCAAGACTTGCACGGGAAAACAGTGGTGGGTGGTTGTTGGTTTGTGTGTTTGTGTTTTTAATATAGGAAAAATGGTTAACATTCTCATTCAATATATTTCAATATTTAATTTTCTATGTTTTTTTAAAAATACCAATTAGCTAATTGGAATTAGCTACTATCAGAATGGTAAGAATAAGGAAAGAGAAGAGTCAGAAAACTAAAGAAAAAATATAGGGGAATCCACTTCTGCTTTCTGAGATTCTCATCACTCATTGATAGAAATATTATTGTAGCTGGATAGAAGAGGTTAATATCAGATCAGCAACAATTTATGGGCAAGGTACATCTGTGAACAAGGAAGACCAAAAGTTACCATTGTCTCGTGGTTTTCCTTGTGGAGTATGGGCAAAGGTTGATTAAACAGCCGATAGGCAGGAGTAGCTTGGAGCAACTCCCCAGCTTCCCTTCTCAAACAGACTATCAGATTTCTATGATTTATCAATAATTAAGTTAAAAGGTTAATAAGCTAAAAAGTAAACAGATAATTTTGCAGTTTTTCATTTGCTAAAACCATGGCTTCTCAATCCAGGAGTCACAAATGGGTCTGCATCTCCCTTAGTTTTATAACCAGAAGGAAGTGGGGCAGATCCCCAAATTTTTCCTTGTTGTAATATAGGGTCAAGGTATAGAAAAATTTGAACATTGCAATGTTAAGCAATTGGAGGAGCCTAGGAAGAAGGGAGGAAGGATGAAAGGAATGATCCCACAAATATCTGCTCTCCTTCAAACACCCTTCTAACATATTTTACAAATGTGGAGTTTTTAAAATAAATACTGAAACGGAGAGTCAAATATCTGTATACTGATGCTACTGCAAGTGAAGCCAGCTCATCTTACACACACACAGCATAAAGGATGACAGAATAAAAGCCTGTGGCACGCTATACAGAACTCCTCAGAGGAGACCAAGCAATTGCTCAGTACTCTCAAAAAGAAGAGAATGGAGCCATTCAAAAGCAATCCAATCTTAACTCCTCTTGCATTCACAAATGCACCAAAGCCACCTCTCAATCAACATCAAAGCTATTTGACAGCTGTAAAAGGATCAGCATGGACACTTGATCACAAGGGGGAGATCATAGAATCACAGAAAAGTCACCTGTGCTGGGGAAAAGCCAGGTAAACCTCTTTGACAGGTGCTTGTTCTCATAAATCTCCAGTGATGGGGATTCCATAACCTCCCTTGGAAGCCTATTCCAGAGCTTAACTATCAGTTAGAAAGCATTTCCTTAATATCTAACCAAAATTTCCCATGCTGCAGGTCAAGCCCGTTATTTCTTTCCCAACCGTCAGTGGACATGGAGATCAGACGATCACTATTCTCTTTATAACAGCAGATAGCCTATTTGACAATTCTTATATAAGATCACCCTTTAGGTTTCTTTTTCAAGAACCCCCCTCCCTCCCAAACCTAGGCATATTTAACTTTTCCTTGTAGAACATGCATTCTAAACCTTTTATCATTTTTGTTGTCTCCTCTGGACTCTTTCCAAATTGTCCTCAGCTCTCGCCCCCTAACAATTCTACTTTACTTATGCTACATTGATGACATCATCATCATATGGACCCACGGAAAAGAGACGCTTGAAGAATTTCACAAAGATTTCAAAAACTTCCACCCCACCAACTACTTCAGCCTGGACCAGTCCACACGAGAAATCCACTTCCTGGACACTACAGTACAATTAAATAATGGACAAATTTCTACCCTATACCGGAAACCCACTGACTGCTACACTTACCTTCATGCCTCCAGCCACAGCCAGCCCAAGCTACAGGCTGACCGGGCTACTGCCCGGGGTGCCCCAGTGTAGGGAGCGCCGGGCAGGGCTGCTGGACCGGGTGGGGGCAGGGCTGTGCATGCGTCAGGTGCCCTGGGGCGGGGCTGAGCATGCGCTGGATATCTGGGAGTGGGGCCACACACGCGCCGGGTGTTTGGGGGTGCCAGGCACCCTGGGGCAGTGCTGCACATGCGCCGCACTCCCAGGGGTGTCAGCGCGCTCTGGGAGGCCCGGGACACACGAGTGGCTCGGGCCAGCCCTGCCTCCAGCTTCCATCCCAGACACATTTCCATCCCAACCAAGCCCCTAAGATACAACCGGATTTGCTCCGATCCCACAGACAGAGACAAACACCTACAGGATCTTTATAGAGCATTCCTAAAACTGAAATACCCACCTGGGGAAGTGAAAAAACAGATCGACAGCCAAAAAAGTACCCAGACATTAATTACTTCAAGACAGACCCAAAAGAGAAAACAACAGAATTCTACTTGTCATCACCTACAGTCCACAACTCAAATCCCTCCAACGCATTACACACAGTCTGCAACCCATCTTGGAAAATGATCCCTCACTCTCAGAGGCTTTGGGGGGGAAAGCTTATTCTCGCTTACAGACAACCCCCAACCTGAAACGAATTCTTTCCGGTCACCATGCTACACAGCCACATCATAAGCATCCAGGAACCAAGCCCTGCAATCAGTCATGGTGCCAACTCTGCCCACGTATCTATACAAGCGAATTCATCACTGGAACCAGCAATATAAGCTACCAAATCAAAGGCTCATTTAACTGCACATCCAGTAATTTGATCTATGCCAGCAATTCCCCACTGACATATATATTGGACAAACTGGACAGTCCCTACAGGAAAGAATCAATGGACACAAATCAAATATATGTAAAAGGAACATACAGAAACCTGTTGGAGAACACTTAAATCTACCTAATCACTCTTTAAAAGATCTTCAGGTGGCTGTCTTGTCACCAACCAATTCTACTAGGCAAATACACAGAGAGGCGTTGGAATTACAATTCATCCACAAATTCACTTCTCACACTGATGACCTCCTCGAGGTAACGGATGGCTGGGACATTATCAATGTAACATACAATGAAGGTCCCAACAGCTCTCTGTCTGTGTAGATTCTTGAGTTAGTATCCTTCCTATCTAACTGCTATCCTATGATCCTTATCTGCTTCTTTTAACTGTCCAATCTGTAGGTGCTTATAAGTTACCAGTCCTGCCTACTTGTTTTTCCCTTTGATATTTTCATACCCTCTGCTCCTTGTTTCCCACCCCTTTCCTTTTTTTTCCTCCCCCCCCCCCCACCTCCTATTTATTTTGGGACGGCACATCCTAAACTCAAAACTCCAATCATCTGAAGAAGTAGGCTGTGCCCACAAAAGCTCATGATACCATCTACGTGTTTTGTTAGTCTATAAAGTGCTACCAGACCGTTTGTTGTTTTTTAAGTTTATCCTGTACAGACTAACTTGGTTACTCCCTGAAGCTTCCATCTTTTTTAAAATGTGGCACCCAGAACTGGACACAGTGCTCCAGCCGAGGCCCCACCATTGCCAAGCAGAGCGGAACAATTACCTCCTATATCTTACACACACAACTCCTGTTACTACACCTCAGAATTATATTAGCTTTTTCCACAACTGCCCATTGTCTAGCCCACATTATGGCTTGTAACAGAGTCTGAAACAATTGCTGAACATGCTTGCATCCAATGACCTTGTCTAGGATAATCTACCAGCAAGACCTGCATAGTCTCTTTACTGTATTCAAGCTTAAAATCAAACTTACAGAGGTCAAGGAACCCTTTGATCTCCAGATAATACCAGAGCTGCCTCACCTCAACTTTCACAAAAACAAGGAAGCAAAGTTAGAAACAAATATGTCATTGGAAAGGATAATCCATTTTAAGAAGGGTTCTTAAATATGGGCCTAAATCACCAGTTAGTGAAAATCTGGTGTCTTTTTCTCACCTGATGGCTTCCCACCCTCAAGTGGACAAAATATTCTTCCACTAGGATTTGCACTTCAAAATCCCCAAGACGTCCTGAAACTTCACTAGCAAGTCAGGCTGTTTCAGTCTGAGAAGACTTCTTGTTTGTCTCCACACGTGCACTGACTGCTCTCAGAAAAGCAGCCTATCCAATCTGAATCCAGTTATATTGAGATAGGCAGATAATTCCTCACAGCATGACATTTTTCACTAGGTATCCAAGTCCCTTTAGTGTCTTCCACTCTTCTTACAAACACTTTTTATTTGGAAAGAACTTGAAATCCAGTAGCTAGCTGTATGATGTTTCTTGTCAGGACTTTATCTCTAGGCCATATTAGAATAGAAGCAAACTCAAATCTACCTGCCTAAGTTCCCCCTTTAAGTATTTTAATATGATATGCCTCAAAGCTCCTGGATTCCAAAAGTTATCTATGCTGGCAGATATGATTTCTGACTTAGCACAAGGTGAGTCAAGGGAGCAGAACTATACATGGAAGAAATTTTTTAAAATGAAAATTTAGATAATGGAAATTTGACATTTGTTAGCTCTACCAGCTGAGGAATAATCTCCAAGAATAGTGCTGAATCCCAATCATAGGAACCTGAACGAGGCAAACCAATGGAGCATGTGTTATAGTGAAGAAGAGGAGAAACTAAATTATGTAATAGCTCCACAATTATTTAATAGTGCTCTACTTCTAATTTTTATTATTTTAAAAAGTGTAGTTATTTGTTTATATTTCTTCTTCTGCTTGGTCAGTGCTCTAGGCAAACAGAAATACGGAATGCTTAGGAAACAGGAAATATGTATATAAAGATAAATGAACCCGAGCAAAAGAACAGGGACAGTCCTTAAAAATCTAGCCACTTTCTTTACATGCCCTGCTGCAGCTTTCTGTAGACAGGCAGCCGCAGACTGGCTCACTTATTTCACAAAACAAGACATCTTTAAAGTGTATTTTAACACTTTGGAAAAATGACTTGTAAGTTTTGTTTTCTCTCAACTACTTCAGAAGCAACAAAACGGTGGGTGTGGAGGAAGCCTACCTGTTCCAGTATTGCAATAGAGTCTTGCAGCACTCCCTTCACCTGCTGAACCTGTTCTTTGTCATGCTGAGGAATCTCCTCTCTGGATACCAAGTCAGGGGCTAAACTGAAAAGGGAACATGACAAGAATCATTGAATACCATGAAATAAACAGCTGTACATCCACACTCAGCATTCATGGGTGTCTAACTGCACTCATTAGCACTTTTCAAGCCAGGACCACATTAAGACTGTGTACAGTTACATTTGAAATTATGTTACCAATTTCTTAGCAATTTTATCTTAGTGCATTTGAATCACCGGATACTAAGAGGGAGCTTCCATGTAATTAATAAACCAAATTCCCCAGGCTTCTAAAACTTGAGTACAATTCTTACTTGAGGCAAAATTAAACTGATCTAGTTCTTCTGCCAGTCTTACATTGCCAAAGTCTGTCCTGGCATGAAACAAGAAAGGTTGCCATCTTCTGTCCCTGCTAAAGATTAGGTTAGTGTTTGAAACTCTGTCTTTCAATGCTCTGTCAAAAAGAGGTGAAAAGACAGGTGGCAAGGCCTGCATGAAACAAGAGCGGTAGCCAAAGGTATCATAAGTTCATGACTAGGCAAACAATGTTAGAATAATTTAAAAAGGGATAGAGAATAAGACAGAGAACATATTATTCCCTCTAAATAAAACCATGGTACGCCCACATCTTGGATACTGCATACATATGTGGATGCTTCATCTCAAAAAAGATATATTGGCATTGGAAAAGGTTCAAACAAGGGCCAAAAAAATTATTATGGGGTTTGAAATGGGTCCCATATAAAGAGAGATGAAAAAGACTGAGACTTTTCATCTTAGAAAATAGGAGACTAAGAGGGGATATGATAGAGGTCTACAAAATCATGACTGGTGTTGAAAAAGCGAATAAGGAAAAGTTATTTACTTGTTCCCATAAGAACGAGGGGTCACCAATTGAAATTAATAGGTTTGAAACAAACAAAAGGAAGTTTTTCTTCATACAGCACACAGTCAACTTGTGGACCTGCTTGCCAGAGGAGGTTGTGAAGACTAGGACTTCGACAGGGTTTAAGAAAGAACTAGATAAATTCATGGAGGTTAGGTCCATCAATGGCTATTAGCTAGGATAGTGAAGAATGGTGTCCCTAACTTCTGTTTGTCAGAGGCTGGAAATGGAGGACAGGAGAGGGATCACTTGGTTACCTGTTCTGTTCACTCCCTCTGGGGTATCTGGCATTGACCACTGTCGGCAGACAGAATACTGGGCCACATGGACCTTTGGTCTGACCCAGTATGGCCGTTCTTATGTTCATACTTTGATAATTTTGGTCAGTATCTCATGCCACTCTCCTTAGTGGCCGTTCTTATGATCACATCAGCCCTCATGCTAAAATCCTTTTAATAAACATACATCATTTTTCAAATTATCTCCTCCAAGTCAGATACATAAACCTGGGTATTGAGAATACGAAGTCCCATTGCAAACACTGTAATGCATTTAATTGGTTAACATGTGCATAGTGTTTGAATATATAAAGCACAACAGAAGTGCTAAGTGTTAAATTACATCACACTCCAAAACTGGTCACTTCTTTATTCTTTTAAAAAGTGAGCAAGACATTAGTTGTGAGACATTTGTACCTTGCCGGGAACCAGCAGAAAGAGAAGGCTGTAATTCTGTGTAGCTCTCTCCATGCAGACTGGAGATGGAGAAATATAGCAGTGTTCACTGTGCAGAAAGGGGCAAGCTAATCCTACAATGTGCTGGAGAGGGAGAAAGCCAGTGGTACAATGTACAGCCATTGCTGGACAGCAGTATCAACTTTAAGAGAGCTACACGTCACAAAAGCCTTTAAAGTTTTGCCTCCTAAAATCTGCTTGTTATGAGTCTAATCCAATTAATCAGGTTCTTATATTTGGAAGAAGACAAAGAATTCAGTCAGAAATTCACTTACTTTAAAGACTTCTCATCCTGAAGGTGGAGATGGTAAAATGATTGAGCTGCACGTTCTATCTTTGATAATTTGAGGAACAGAGTCACATTCAGCAAAACCAAGAGCACCAAACTGTATAAAGAAAATCAGACTGGTTTAATCACTGCCACCATTTTGCTTCTGCAGTATCATTTGAGCCATGATGGCCAGAATGAATAATGTACTACCCCATCGGAACAGACTCTCTCCTCCCACCCCCGGAAAGAAGTGAGAAAATGTCATGTGGGAATTTAAGGCATCAAGAACGTCTTAATGGGATACATTATCCTGTGAAATAACCTCTCAAGAGAAGTGGTGGAAGTCGCATCATTCAGCATTTTAAAAACTGGAGTAGATGAATACTAGAACATGTACTATACTAACAGTCATGAACGAGTAGCAACAAAAACTAATTCAGCATCTCAGCGTTTTTATTCTACATACTATACAGCAACTGAGCTCTTCTCCTGGAGTCTTCATCCCCTTGGATGCAGGGTGATACTCCTCCCTCTCCCCCCCCTTCAATCCCCACAATTACTTGCTCCTGAGGGCAGCCCTGTGCTAGGTGCCATGGAAACACAAAGTAAGAAACCATCCCTTTGCAATATTGAATGGGTTTTACTCTGAAGAACTCTAAAGTCGACTCCAGTAGTGGTCCATATCCCACAGGCTTGAGAAGCACTGAACTGCATGAATAGTTGTTTCTTGCTTTCATACAGGTGTAAATAAGATTAGCTCTCGGGCATCAGTCAAATTGGGGTTTAACATCAGGGAGTACTTACAAGATGCTCATTACTACAATGATGGCTGTCGTCTTCCTTGCAGCATCCCTTTTCCTTCCTGTAGGGCATGGAAAAGATCCAGTTAGAAATGCTCAACATTAATTCTCCTAAATAGGAGTCTACAGTGTACAGCAAGTGGTGAATTAGAGGGCAGCCTGGATGGACAGACAGACCGACACCAGCTCTGTGCATTTTGGGATGCCCCTTTATGCATATCACAGAATCTATTTCTCTATCCATCCCAATGGAAGACTCAGCTGAAGAATCAAGGTTACATGCTCATCTCTTATGCAAATACAAAGCAGTGCTGTGAAGTATGCACCTGATTTAGACTTCTTCTACACCTAAAATATCTAGATGGTGTTTGGTCCTGCTGTGACCTCTCAAGGTCTCTTCCAGTTCTAGTGTTCTATGTTTCTAAAACTGAGATTGCCCTAGTGATGTTACTCGGGATTGTGAAAAATTCATGCCTCTGAGAAATGTATTTACACCACACTAAATCTTGATGCAAAACACTGCTAGATCGACAAGATTCTTTCCATCACCTGTTCCCGGGCTCCATGCGGCATTTCATCCGCTGTCCTCGGGCTCCATGCAGCATTTCAAAGTGGAAGCACCGCACAGAGCCTGGAATCCCTGGGGGACTCCCACACTGGCCCCAGGCTCCATGCAGCATTTAACCTTTGAAATGCACACGAGCCCCTGCTGAAATGGGGCCTGTCCTCAGCTGAGTGGTTACAATTTAAGCTGTTTCATATAAACCAGAGTTCACTGGCACACTTGAGTACACAGATGTTCCTCTTCTCTTTCAAAGTAGTTACTATATGTCATGACTCATTACAAGTCAATCTGTCAAATCTAGTGGCAGAAAGGGGTAATAATCCTAGATGAGCTTCAGTGCCCCAGAAATTATTGAAGCAGCCGGACTGAAAAAGAAGTCAGTTTAATTAAAAATACGAACCAATAAGAAGATTTGGGGTGATGACTGCAAGAGACATCTGTACAATTGTAACCATTTCAAGGACTGCATTTAGATTATCTGATCATTCAAAGTAAAAAAAATAAAAAGTGTTTTGGGCTTTTGTTCTTAAAATCGGGTTTTATTGCTTTTCCTATGCAAGCTTTGTGCTGTGTTTAACGTTATCTTGGAGCAAAATATTTTATAGATTACACTTGAGTTCAGCAGATGCTTGTCACAGCAAAAGGGATCAGACATGCTCCAGATTCTGTATATCTAAGCTTTAGTAATGTAAAGTAAACATTAATTATTAATCCAGCTGTCTTTCCCTAACTGGGTATATCAAACACACATACAATTGCATTACATTTGTTCTGTCTTAGGCTTAGTCCACACTACAGCCTCCCCATTGATTTAACCCACCTAACTTCAGTGATGCAAATAGTGTAGCTGAAGTTGACATACTTTCCGCAGTGTCTTCCACATGGTAAGGTCAGCGGGGGATGCTGTCCTGTCTACTCCAGATACTCTACCACAGTAGAGGGGAGAGTGCTCTGAGGTCAATTTATCATGTCTAAACAGACATGATAAATCAATTTTGGGTGGTTCGATTGTTGCAGTGTTGGTCCACCGTTTAGTATAGACAAGTCCTTACTAATTAAAATGCCCTCTCTAACAAAAGTTTGGACAAGCAGCTGAAATAGAAAAGATGCTTCCATACCTACCTACTATCCTGCCTTGGGACTCTAATCCAATGTCCCCCGAAGAGTGCTGTGAGGAACGCTTAGGAAGCAGCTCTGCCATATTCCGGTGTAAATTCCGTCGGCGTCTTCTTAGGGCAACAAGTTTCCCAGGATCTTCTATAGATTGGTTTGCTGCATATTCTTGCATTAGTAGATCCGATTCTACAGTTGAAAAATAATACAATGTTTATTTTCCCTTCACTTTTCAAATGGAAAGGTCACATTATGGAGAAAACAATAGGCAAGGTATGCAGATCAATAGAGGCTGTTATCTTCTAGAAAAAAAGAGAGGATAGATAAGAGATTCCTTAAAATGCACCACAGACCTGCACTACCATCATTATGCACATACTTTACAGATATGAAATGCATGTTGTTCCAGCACAGTGAAGTTTAATGCATTTGCCAAGCATTGTTGCTTTCTCTATCATAGCTACAACCAAGGAAGCACTTTGATTAAAATGGGAAATCAGATAAATGGATTTTTTTTTGTATCCTCACACCAATTTCTTGGGAGCTGACCTCATCCCCAGGAGATGAGACTATTGCTAATCTTTTTGTGGGAACCCTTTGATAAAATAGTAGAAGCACAATACAGTGCTCCCTCCCCTGAGATAGCAATATACTGACTTAGGGTATGTCTACACTACCCCGCTAGTTCGAACTAGCGGGGTAATGTAGGCATACCGCACTTGCAAATGAAGCCCAGGATTTGAATTTCCCGGGCTTCATTTGCATAAGCCAGGCGCCACCATTTTTAAATCCCGGCTGGTTCGAACCCCGTGCCGCGCGGCTACACGCGGCACGAACTAGGTAGTTCGGACTAGGCTTCCTATATATAAAGTGTGAGATTACCTTTGTGTCCCCTTCAAGGCAGAGAATCCCTAACTGGAGTAACGGTTCCACGAGGAGTAACGGTAGTTCGAACTAGGAAGCCTAGTCCGAACTACCTAGTTCGTGCCGCGTGTAGCCGCGCGGCACGGGGTTCGAACCAGCCGGGATTTTAAAATGGCGGCGCCCGGCTTATGCAAATGAAGCCTGGGAAATTCAAATCCCGGGCTTCATTTGCAAGTGCGGTATGCCTACATTACCCTCCTAGTTCGAATTAAGAGGGTAGTGTAGACATACCCTTAGGGATTCTCTGCCTTGAAGGGGACACAAAGGTAATCTCACACTTTATATATTTATTTCCAGTAGAATCAGTTTCATGATCACTAAAATTTACCAGATCCATCCACAAAGACTATTTCAGACTTTAGCAACAAAAAGCAAATCCTCACCTAGCTGTTTGAAATTCTCCTCTATTCCACCCCAGGTGTTCTTCTCAATTAGAGACTTGATGAGGCCCCATGGCTGTTTTTTGTATTTCACATCTGAGGAAACCCTGCAACAGCATACAATGGAATGGTAAAGTGAGTTATACATTGGGTAATATGTACCAGAAGCAGAGGTCTGTCTCTTAATCTATTGCTTCAGGAGCAAGTTTTTACTTGTTGTCCATATTCCAAAAGAGTCACTATTATAAAAAGACAAGACATTGCCAGTTGGCAGCACTCAAACTGAAAAGATAGGGATTAGACATGGGTAAAGAAAAACTATGAACTGAATTGCAACTAGAGCTCTGTGGGGATTTGAATCTCCATTTCACAGGACATTTCACAATTTCAAAATTTGATTTAGTTCCAAATTTGAATGGAAAAGACTGTCTGTCTCACATAATAAGAATTTTTGGGAAAAAAATATGTTCAGGTAATGTATATAGTTTCATTTCAACTTTATATTAAAATCATATAAAAAAGCCAAATTTCAAAACAAAAAAAGTTCAAATGTTCCATTTTTTAAAGGTCAAAATGGAATGCTTTTGACCTTATCAAAATGCATTTTTCTCCCCCAATTGTTTTGAAAATAATTTTGTTGAAATTGACATGCTCCCTTGGGACGTTTCAGGTTTGATGAAACAGTATTTTCCAACAAAATAATCTTTATCGGAAAAATTTCTACCAGCTCTAATTATAGCCTGGATTTACAAACGGTGTCACATACTGTATTTTCTAACTTCCTAAACTCTATATGCATTGCTTTTAAACCCAATATCCCTCTCCCCTTGAGATGTTATGATCATACATCTGAATGAAAAGGACCAGAGGAGTCTCCATTCAGAGCCAGTCAGTGCTGCTTTTTAGGACAGGTCTACACTACAGACCTATATTAGTATAACTACATTGCTCAAGGGTGTGAAAAATCTACATCCTTGAGTGACGTAGTTATACCGACCTAACCCCCTGTGTAGATAGCATTATATTGACTGGGTAGCTTCTGAACAAAAGAACGGCCATACTGGGTCAGACGAAAGGTCCATCTAACCCAGTATTCTGTCTTCTGACACTGGCCAATGCAAGGTGCCCCAGAGGGAATGACCAGAACAGGTAACCATCAAGTGATCCCCAGTTTCTGGCAAACAGAGGTTGGAGCATCACCCTGGAACTTTTTATGTCTAACAGCCATTTATGTTGTTATCCTCACAGAACTTCTCTAGTTCTTTTTTGAACCTTGTTATAGTCTTGGCCTTCACAACATCCTCTTGCAAGGAGTTCCACAGGTTGACAGTGCAACATGTAAAGAAACACTTCCTTCTGTTTTAAACCTCCTGCCTATTAATTTAAATTGATAATCCCCCGTTCTTATGTTAAAGAGGAGTAAATATCACTTCCTTATTTATTTTCTTCCATAGACATAGCTGCTACCTCTCAGGTTCAAGCTACATAACTACGGCAAATTGATTTAAGTTATGCAACTTAGTTACGTGAATGACGTAACTGAAGTTGACACTATTAGATCAACATACCACGGAGGCTATAGTGCATTTTGCCAACAGGAGACCACCTCCTGTCAATCGCCTTATGTTTTTTGCGGAGGTGAAATACACAAATCTATGGAAAAGAGCTCTCCTGTGGATTTTGCATGTCATCACAAGACCTGCTAAATTGACACTTGTTGCATTGACTGCAGCAGTGCCAATCTACCGGTTAAGTGTAGACAGTCTCAGGATGGTGATTAACTGTACTGATAGGAGAAGCTCTCCCATTGGTGTAATAGTGTCTTCACTAAGGTGGCGTAGCTATGCTGCAGTTCCACAGTACGTGAAGACAAGCTCTTACATCAGTTAGCTGGGTTGCTGAAGGCAGTCAGTTTTCCCTAGGCACAGGGTACTCCCCTTTGCAGTCATTCTCCCAGAGCCAGAGATCACAGCCTAAAACCAAACCCAGTTGAGCATTAACTGCTACGAGACCTAGTGTCTTACACAGTATGCGTCAGCTCCGAAAAGCAATTGTAAAAATGATATTAGGAAGGTTCATGTTCATTGTGTCTCAGTGATTTTCACATCAAATGTTCTCAGTTTGCAAGATGCTTTTCATGATTCCCTAGTCTCAAAGTCAGCTTGGGATGTGAGAGTCAAGCTGGGTTCTCTTTTTTTTGAGCATCGTCACCAGAAACAGAGGCAGTGCAAGCCAAATTCCACTTTCACTTGCACTAGGGTAATTTAAGAGTCTTCATGATGTGCTTTTGCCAATAACAACTGTGCAGGAGCATGCATAGTTGTGTATTGTTGGAAGTAAACAATTCCATGTAGCATGCCCAAGAAGCAGTACAACCCAGCTCATTATCCTGATGCTCCGTTGGCTGTGCATGGCACTGGAGTAAAACCTTATTTTTGTCACTAAAGCCACTAGAGCTGACTAATACCTACAGGAAACATACAGAGAATAACGGGGAGCCATTTACAGATATTTTTTTCCACAGTGGAACCACATTTCAAGGGAAGAAATTCAGCTTTTCCAGGCTGTGTACATCTCCTTTATAGTAAACATATTTCAGTGCATACAACATGTCTCTCCCACCCCACCGCTGCACGTTGCTCTGGCTCACCGTAATCTGCATTCCTGATTGGCTGTGCGGATGATGAGGTATCTGTTCACAGTGTAGAAGTAATCGTGGTATGGGACATCATGCGTCAGCACCTCTGCGTCTACCCGGTAAGACTGATCTTTTTCTTTTTGTTTATTCAGGATCTACTCATATTAAAAAAAAGAAAAAAAGAAAAGAAAAGGTGGGGGGGGGGGATATTTTAAATACACAGTCTCAGTTCTCTTTCCTTTGGTCTTTGGAGTCTTCATGCCAGCAACAAAACTACTGGCAGTAGGGAGAGACCCTATAATAGTTTATGAAAATGACACAGGTGGAGAATGCATGGTGACCACTGAAATGAGTCTCAGGGTTGGCAACCACTGTCCATCCCCTGTTGCCAAATGGGAGAAGGCTCCTAATTAGATCCCAGTAGGACAGGGAGGTTTTGGTATGAAAGAGGAAGAGAACCACTGGTCTAGAGCTCTCAGTGTGGGACGGGGGGCCATAAACACCTGCGTTCTTGTCCTAGTTCTGCCTCTAACCCAGTGTGTGACATTCGACAAGTCATTTAACTGTACTGTTGAATGTACTGGGTCTTAGATTTTGTCTATAAAACAACACATGTTCAACAAGCTTTTTGAGCCTCTCTGTAGAGGAAAGGCACTATACAAGTGATTATTAAAGATGAAGAGGGCAGATGATCATCACCACCATAAATGATACACGGATCTGCTGGGTCACATTCAAACTCTTAACTCTGCAGCATGGTCATCACTGTAGCAGATACTGCAGTGAGGGTTGCCCTTATTTTGGGGTACATTGTGAATGCACACAGTACCTGCTTTTCTGTTGCAGTTGTGTACTTCCCAATGAGCGGATTGTTAATAATTATGGTGTAGGTGAGGGTCCTCAACTGATTGCCACTGCCATCCATATTCCAAGGAGTTGATACAGCATCTAATCACAAAATGTATAATTATTAATGTCCAACAACGTACAGGAAGCAGTCTTAATCCTTAACGTGGCTGAAAGTGGCTTCAGAATAAACCACAGAGTAAAGGTCTGCTCCTCTCCTTGGTGAGTTCCTGTATGTTTATTATTTAACACAATATAGTCGGATCATGTTACTCATGGAGGGATGCCAGATAGCCCGATTCTCCCTTGCTTTACACACGCTCACTCTACTCAGAGAGCATTTTACACCAATTCTGAATAGGTGTAAACACGGACAAGGTAATGGAGAACTCCACCTATGAGGTTAGATGTCAGAATTTAGAAGTGTATTGAGGGGGTAGGGGTACACACTGTCTGGTCATTTTCTGCTTGTAATTTGTTCTCTGCTGTTAGACATAGCAGTTTTTCAGTGGAGAGGCCATCCTAGAACCAAATCCAGCTGATTGGTAATTTACAAGAATAGGGAAAACTGCAGCTTGCTGTGCCGAAGAGCCAACGTAAGAGACACACTGGCCATTATGTCTAGATTCTTATGTCTGGCAGAAGAGCAAACTAGACCATGGGTAAAACGAAAAAGTGGTTTTTAATGAAAAACTATGTTGTGTCCCATCTGTCTAGGAAGACTATAAGGTTCATCTGCATTAGTGAAAGAGTCAGTTCTTGCTGATTTGCTCTGAATTGGACCCTGACCAAATACTCTCATTTGGACTTCATTTTCTGTTTCTATGGTCTCAATGAATAAAATATACTTGCCCAGAAAATTAAAGACTGGGAGTGTTATTTAGCAGGAGGCAATGATTTATTCTATGAGCACACTGCAGGGACATTACTATTACTTGAATATAACATGTTTTAAGAAACAAAACTATTGAGCCAATATCTTATTCAATAAAGCAGTAACTTTAAATAATTGAATATGTGATTGGTTTTAATTTTGTAACATTACAGAGTACTGTGAAAGTTCTACTCTGAAAAGTGAATGCAAAGAGGGTATTGTTTCTGTGTTCTTTATTCGATTAACTTTAGAAACACTTTATAAAGATTGTTTTCCTGACAGTCCTTCACACTCGCCCTCATATCTAAACATGAAAGTTCATTTCTTTCAGGCTCTTGAAAAACTGAAAAGCATCAAAAATATGCTAGTCAAAATGGTGTACAGATGGAAAGATGTGGCCCCTGATCTGAAGAAACTAAAATTTGATATTAGCTAGGACAGGGCTACTCAACATGCAGCCCATGGCCCGTTTGTTTGTGGCCTGCAGTGTGGCTTGGGTTTACACAGGGCTTAACACGCAGCCTGCAGGTGGGGTCCTTTGAACATGGCCTCCACTGGGAACACGCTCCACAATGGTGAATCAATATAATGGTCTTCTGTTGATATATGTTTTAGTAGTTAAATTCCTGGACTGTCATTGCTCATTAAAAGTGCCGTCATATGGGTGGAAATCGGGTAAATATTGCATGTTATTAATATCAGCAGAACTGACTTAAATGGGGCCTGCATGTTGGGTAGTCTTGCCTTAATCTTTGCATTCGTGCCTGTCAGTGTGAAAGAAGCTATTTGCATACATATGAAACCACACTTAAGTTGCGGCTCTCAGCATGTGCTGTGAGAACCATTTTGGCCCCTGGGGCTTCCAAAGTTGAGTAGCCCTGAGCCAGGACATAATAAGTGGACTTAAAACAATGAAAAGAGTGTGGAGTGAGGACAGTCACAGGTTACAGCTGTAAAATCCACGAGGTTACTCAATCTAGTCCAGTACACACCTTGGTAGTTCAGTTACATTTCTTTTCATTTTGAATAAGAAAGATTTTGATATAAAGATCCTGACATTCCACTTATCCCCTTACAACTCCTGGCCAGTGCTACTACCTTCACATTCTTCCCTCAGTTACACCTGTGCCAATCACTGCCATTAGTGAGCTATATCTGATTAGTCCTGTCACTGGAACGGAGTTAACAATTCTGATGCTGATGTAGTAGGTAGAAGAGACTCCAGCTCATTGTCCAAAACCCGGTCTTGGCAAAAAGAAATAAACGTGCAAACCCTTATTACTTCAGGTCAGAGCTTTGAGTCTCAATGCACACAGTGAGACAGAAAGGAACAATTTTAGGTAAACACATTCAAAGCAGAATCTTATCTTTAAAAGCAAATTTAATCCCCCTTTAGGGGCAGAATCTGTTGAGTTTCAACAAAAAAACAACAAGGAGTTTGGTGGCACTTTCCTCTCTATATTAACATGTCTCATCAAGATTAAGAATGTAATTTTTCCAGCATAAAGCTTTACAGGAAATTAAAGGAGAAAATATATTACCTACTATGTTCCTGGTATTGAGAAATCTCTGCATAAAATGGGAATTGGTGAAAAGCATTTCAAACATCTTGTCCGCGCTGATATGGAAAACTCTATCAATAAAAAGTCTCCCATGCAGGTCGTTCTCAGAGACAGTCTCCTTGGCTGATAAGGAAATGGAGAAGAACAGGTTAAGGAACTGGATGGCCCTGTCATCTGCCTACGGTAAAAAAGTTTGATCCCTTAATATGTGGTTACTGGTTCAATCAGGAACCACATATGAATCCACACTTCTGTTCCAATCCTACAACCTAATAGCATGATATTCACCATTACAAAACAGCCCAGAGCTGGTCTTCCAAACAGTCCTGTCCTCTCTCCTTTCACCAGTACTTTGCCAGATAACAAGGCTAGGTTGGTGACAATCAGCCTCTTTCAATAGCATCATTTACTCCTTCAGTAACATGGTCCCTGTCAAGTTAAAAATCTTAATGAAATGTGTTTTACCTACCATGTATCTCTGAAAGGAGGCGATGTAAGGATGTATGCTTCCACCCTGTAATCCTGGGGAGGACACAGGAACCTGCCCTACCCTTGTCCCCCATTAACAAAGAGCTGTGAGGGAATGCTTTCTTCTCCCACATTCACTCCAGCTGTCTCGAGGGAGCCCCAATGCTGTTCCACGGCAGAGTTTCATTCTGAAGCTGCTGCGCTACTTGCTTTTGCCTTCACCCTTCACTACCAAGATTAAGCAGTAGAGGTTTCAGTTTCAGCTGTGATAACTAGGGAGGATTATTCCTTTTAAGGGAGGCTGGTAGCCTTGGAAGCTCAATCTATTCTCTACCTCCCCTCCCCCAAGAATGCTTTCAGTCACCTAGTATTCTAGTCCCGTAACTGTCCAATTCAAAGCTTCCAGGTGTGATATGCAGACAAGTGACCCCTCCCGCCTGCAATCACCTTTATGGTACCATCAGTTTTGCACTTCCGGGATGCTGAATTCAAAGCTGAGTGCCCTACTTACATTTCAAACAGGAGACTAAAATAAGGTTCACATAAACTCTCCCTGGGTTATATTTGGATTACAAAATATGCTTCTCCTTTTGTAATTGGACCAGAAGAGGACGACTGGGTTTACAGAGAGATGCCTGTTTAGCCAACCAATTCTGTAACTGATTACTTATTGTGATAAGAATTATACTGCATTAAAATATATTGCCAGGAGCCCGGACTTCAGGGAGTGTTTGCAGCCTAACACAATAACATTTACTGGCAGCCCTGGGTAGAATTTCAGGTAAATGCCATGCCAGTCAGAGTTTGAACGAGCTTTACGTTTATCATATTAGCTCTGACAGCTTTAATATCTCACCCTATCCTGCTTCTGGGCTTTTGTATTGCCTATTTACCATCCTTAGAAAGAGAGAGCAAGTGTATACATTTTGGTGTAAATATCCCTTTTGAACACTGCATGCCAGCTAATCTACATGGAGTCAGATACTTTCTTTAATTAACATCTGCCAGAAAAAAAAATGCTATTTAAAATTTGTTGGTGCATAACATCTGATATTATATGCTAGTTAGGAATCCTCATCCTCAAGTGGTTGATATTATCCTTAAGTAATCACGGCTAACAAACATTTTACATTGCCTGTGTCCCTGTAATATGTCTAGCTAGTTAAAAAAAAAAGGGTAAGACATAGTTTTAGGTATTGGTCCTGCTCCCAGACCTCTGCCAAATCTATTGGGCTTATACAATCACTAACAGACTTACCTGGCATTGCTTGGATCCTCCAGGGTAGGGCCTTGGGGACGTGTGGGAGGGAGGGGCCTGTTCTTTACACCTCCCTGCCCAGGCCACCCCTCCAGCCCACCTAGGGCCTGTTTCTCCCCCAAGCTCCCTTCCTAGCCTGCTCGGGGCCTGTGGGGGGCTACTTAACGGTGTGCTGGCAGGCAACATGGCAGAGCCCCAGCCCTGCTGGCCCCTCCCTTGGTGGTACAGCTACCCCCAAGCATACACTTTGTAGAATAGCTCTCCACTGCGGGCTCGTTGCCTCCAGCAGCCACTGTGAGGTTCGTGTCCCTCCTTTCTCTGACCCCTCCCTTTCCACGTACTGGAAAACAGTCCCATTCCCCACACTTCCCGTTTTCCTAGCACGACCAAACAGTGACCTTGCTTTAAGTTAGGATAACAGCAAGTTACATACCATATTTGGTGGCCCTCGTTCTTACTGTTTGGAGTAAGGAGTTCTTGAACAATCAGACTCACAGATGCACTCTAAAATATATAGATATGTAGAAGTGTTTCCCCCTCCTCCTCCTGCCCCACTGCTGTGGGAATAGACCCACACAACCCCTAGAAGATTTATTGGCTGTATAAGGAAATGTCACACTGATGAACACACAAAGTGCAGTCAAAAGCACAAAGTAAACAGCTGTAAAAATGGAGAGTAATATTTTTACCTCCAGTTTCTCAGCGTTCTTTGAAACACTTGGTGTTAAGTTATGCTACTTTGTGGGAAAATTGTCATTATTATTTGAGATTGATAGAATCAGAGGCAACCAGTGATGGGGACAGAGCAAGGACACTGGCCAAGTGCCCCCCACCCCACAGCCCAGGGAAGGACTAAGACAATGCTCTTCTGCCCACCCATCCCTACCCCTGCTCTGCCCACCTTGCTGAGGCAGTCTATGGGACTAGTGGGGCCCTGTGGCCAACACCAGAAGCAAAAGTCTGTGCTACCGCTCTCTCCCTTCTCTTCCCTCCACTCTGCATTCCTGGGCAGTGATGGGGAAAGTTCAGCAATGTGGCTCCGAATGTGCAGTTCCAGGGGAGGGGCGAAATCGCCCCAACACATCCTGGCAAGAAGCGGTGTGATGTGGCCAGAGAGAAGCACAATCTGGAGCCTCCTTGCTGCTTGTCTCCTCTCCTCACTAGTCCCCCTGCGAGTCCACGGCTCCCTGCATTCACTGATAGTGGCAGGGAAAGCCCAGAAAGGCAGTCCTTGCACTGCTCTCCAGCTCCACTGCTCCCTGCTGGGGAGTGTGGAGCTGGACCCTCCCCGGGGTGGCGTGAGCTAGAGCCACTTTGCTGCGTCTTCCTTGTGGCTGCTGGTAAGTGTAAGGGCATGGACTCCTGCAGCTGGTGCCGGCCCAACGAGTCCCCCTGCTGGCCGGCCCCTCTCGCCTTGGGATGCACATGGCTCCTCAGGCACCCCCACTTGTCATCCCTGGAGAGAATACGAAGCAGCAGTCACTTTCTGTGTCAGCATTCAAAGCACTCTCCCGTTGAAACGCTGCCCCTTTTTTGGCCTCAGCTTTGTATTTGGGTACTGCTTATATGGATTTGATGCCTGTGCAAATGAGGTACTGTTAGAACTGGTGAGTCACAAAGATCCTGTGCAAACATCCTCCAGGTAGCTTTGCCCATATTCCTCAATATTCACATGTAAAAGTGCCTGCTCTTCCAGTCCTGGGCATCTTGTCTGCAGGATCACGTGCTGATGATTTGTCATAGACACATGTCCATGCTGCGGACACCAAACTCATTTTACTTATGTCCTCCTGTAACAGGCTTTGAGAGAAAGTATCTACAAGTGACAGGCTAGTTTGATAACGTAATGGATTGGGGATGTAAGCAACCAATCGATTAGTCGACTATCCGATAAACAAAAGCTTATCAGATAGTCAACACAGTCAACTAGTCACTTCTCCCCGCTTGCTGTCTCTATCACAAAGAGGCGGCGGGGGAGAGGGGGGAGAAGAGGAAAGGGTATTTCCCCCAACTCCATGGGATGGGGCAGGGGCATAGCAGCAGCACTTCCTCTCTGAAATGTACAAAAGCCCAGCAGGGGCTCTTGTGCATTTCAAAGACTGAAACGCTGCATGGAGCCTGGGGCCAATGGGGAGTCCCCCACTGACCCTGGGCTCCATGCGGCACTCGCTGGGTCTCTTGTACATTTCAAAGTTGGAACCTGCATGGAGCCTGGGGCCAATGGGGAGTCCTCCGCTGGCCCCAGGCTACATGCGGGCACTTCCGCTTTGAATGTACAAGAGCCTCAGCAGGGCTCTTGTACATTTCAAAGATTCAAACACCAGGTGGAACCCAGGGTCCATGCTGGGGCTCTTGTACATTTCAAAGGCGGAATGCACGGTAGTCCTTATTAATTAATCAAATAGTCGATGGAAGTCCCATCGACTATTCGATTAGTTAATCAATATTTAAAATCCCTATAATGGATCATTCTAGCCCAGTGATGGGCAACTTGCAACTCCTGGACCGCATGTGGCCCATCGGGGATCTATGCATGGCCTGCAAGTAGGGATGTAAATTAGCGATTAAACAGTTAGCTGGTTAAACAGACAAAGTGTGGTGTGCCAGGGGCATGGCGGGCCTGAGGCTGCCCCTGCAGCACAGCCAGCCAGGATCCTGCTTGCCAATGTCTGGGGCACAGCGCTAGGGCTGCCAGCATGGCCGTGCAGCTGGGCTCTGGTCCTGCCTACTCCCACCCGGAGCCATTGTAGCCCTACCTGCTGCCCTGCCCAGATTTCCACCACCCAGCTGGTAACCCAGTTACCTATCCGGTAAACCTAAGGTTTACTGGGTAACTGGTTAATGGAGTAACCATTTACATCCCTACCCACGAAACATTTTGTTTACTGTTGCTCATGTGCAAGTTTGCCAAATTCTGCTGGTGTCCATCCACATGGAGATTTTTTTCCTACTGGTATTACTAAAACGACACACATACAAAGCAAGGGTACGTGAAATCAAGTGCATTCTGATTGCTCACAACACTGACTGCAAGAGCTGTGTGCTCCCTCTGCATCCAATCAAAGTGCTGCTACGACTCAAGCAGCACAACCCACACATTCTAGGTGTGCAAGCGCAGTTGGCAAAACTGTTCTCTCTCGGGAGACTGTCTTGGTTACGCCAATCTTGCAGCTCACTGAGATGATGGAGGGCCACTCACGCGTCCCACTCACTAGCCTAAGTTGTAAGGCAATTGTATTAAGTGGAATTTCATAATTCTTTTGGCCTGACCAGATGACATAAAAAAGAGCAATGGTCTGTCCAAAACGTAAAAGAGTGAATCCACCGCCTCAAATGTCCTGGCTCAACTTGGAGAAAGCATTCCCAATTCTAAGTGCCCTGCACTTTATGTGGTCATTCACACCAGTGCAAAGTGAATATAAAATGCTACTATTTGGACTTGGTAGCATTTGCACCACTTTGTACCAATGTAAATGACAGTAGACAATGCTGGACAATGCAGAAATCAGACCCATTACATTAGTCTTTCCTATAGGTTTGCTGCACAAAATTAAATTTAAAAAAAAGGGGGAACCCCTCAACCCTCATCTGCAAATTAGACAATTGGAAAGATACACAGGTAATGAAAATCTTAATTGCTTACCTTTGAAACAATGCCTCAGCTCAAATCCCATTAAATCCTAGTAACAGCACAACCCTCCGCCCCCTTCAAAATAATACATGCCAAACAAATGAACTCTAAAGAAACCAAACTGACAAGAACGGGGCATATCAAAGAAATTATAAATTGTTTTTAACTCCAGTGGAAAAATATATCAGCCACATTGTATACCCAGAGACCTGGCAACCAGAAACAGCTGGAGAAAAGATAAGGAACCAGATTCGCACTCCACTGGAAACATATCACCCACATTGTGCACACAGAACAGAGTCCTTGACAAGCAGAAAGTGGAATCAAAATCATGAAACCTTTTCACAGACAGGAATGGGGCAGAATGAATGAGCACAATCATGTAGACTAGACAAGCCATATTTTAGGACTGCAGTTCTATTAGTTATGGTTGGGCTGATAATTCGCATGATGGATTTCACCTAAAAAATTTATATTAATATACATTTTTCTAGGTGATTTCAGAGTTGCCATGGAAAGGAAAGCCTTATCTTTTAAACTAATAAAAGCTTCTTTTTAAAAAAATTAGATAAACTCAGATAGTTTTAAAAAATTTAAAAGCTATAAGCATTTGGCATTTGTAAACTAAACATATAACATGCTTTTATTACCATTGTGAAAAACATATTGAGATGCATAGTTCCTATTCCTCAAGTGTACTGTTTGGATGGAAATGTGTGTACCCAAACAAATGGAACTGCACTTATTTCAGTCATTCCACATTTCAAACGTGTGATCCCACCTATCTGTGACAAAAATCAAACATTCAGTGAACTTATTTGGTTCTCACATCAGACATTCAAGCAAACACTTGCGTACAGTAAAAATTTTTCTCACACTCCAACTGTCGCTTTTCAAAATGGAAATTAAAGGTGAAAAATACAATTAATGTGTGTGTCTTAAGATTTTAAACAGAATTTAAGACACTTATAGTTGTTCCTCTGTTGTACATAGTTAAGTAACTGATAAGGCAGACTAGTCTATTTTCTGTGTACCATCTTATAGTTTTATTATGCTGCCCATCTTGGTAGTATGTGGGTGCCTTCCTTATGAAATTGCTAGCAAAAAGTGAAGTCCCTTTAGTCATGCAGTCTCTGGCATGTCTTCCTTTTTGAGGTAAACACCATTTGGGATTGGGGGTTTCATTTTTAATTCAGTAGATTTTATTACTTTCTTTTTTGAGCTTGGTCAGGGGTTTTGTTGGTTACAAGGGGATGCCAATGGTGGGCATCTGCCGAATCTGAACCCAGGACGATGGTACCACAGGTTGAAGCCCATATCCCTGGGCCACCAGACATCTGTGCACTTGTCATGACCATGAGGGATGGGCAGCAGCCTGGGGACAAAAGAGTTAACTTTAACTAGGCAGGTATCTGCTCAGCCAATAGAAATGCAGATAGGGATTTCAAACTGGGACAAAGGAATTTTTTTGGTTTTTCCCTCCTTTGTCTCTGAGCAGTTGTTCTCCAGCTACTGAGGGGGACAGACACTATGTCTCCCTCCAAGGAAAGACTCTTCACTATCTGTAAGTAGGGTAAAGTTTACATAAATCCGTTAGGTTTTACTGTTTTATGGTTTGGGAATGAGAATCTGATGTCTGTGCATTTAAAAATGGGTTTTTCTCTCCTTTGTAACTAAGTTTTGGCCCATGGTGGAACTCACCATGAGTATATTAAGTGGTGACTTTTCCATCTAGTCACTACGCTTGTAACAGGAATATTGTGGTGATAATAAAAGTTCTTTCTCTTTTCTTTTTATTAACCTGGTATTGGTTAATTTGTGTGTCTTGGTTTTACTTTAGAGGAGAGATTTCTCAAATGATCTCTCCCCTGGTTTCCTTATCATTACTTGGGTGGTGGCAGCAGATTTTTATCCTCAAAATCTAGGTTTTTAAGATTTTGGGAGGAAGTTTTATACCAAGGCCTGAAAAGATAAGGTTTTGGGGTACTTTTGCGGGCTCCCACTTCTGCATTTATTGTGCCAGAGTGGGGAATCAGCCTTGACAGCACTATTAAAGCCTTGTCAGCTCTAGAGAAAGATAGGGGGGAAAATTCCACTGGTGCAAACACTGGGTGAAGCTGAACAAGTGAAAGCAACAAATGGGCCCCTAGTGTAGGCAAAACTCTGGCACTCTCTGGTTTAACTGATTTAGTAATAACACATAAAATCCAGAAGTTGCTGGAGGACAGACATGTGGTCATTCCTCACTCCCCCGGCTAGAACTGCATTTCCCAAAGTGCAAAGCACAATTCGTGCAGAACAGGTGGGCACGACAAACTAGCCGGAAGGTATAGATGATGTCTAAATGGTAGGCCTAAAATGTCACATGGAGAAGTTGAAAGGCAGTTGCAATTTCTTTCTGAGGAAAGCTCAGCTTTCAAAGATTAGGAAACACTGTGCTAGAAGATAGCAGACTGGGAAACAGAGGAAAAATTCCAAGCATGAATAGAATAAACCTTAATCACTTTCCAGGTTATGTAGCAGGACAAGAAAGTCCTGCTCTGAAGAATAAACAAAGAGCTTGCCCTAGAAAAGCTGGAGGACAAGAAGCATGAATAGGAGGTAGTTTTCTTCTTCAAAAAAAGGCCTTGAATCTACTTGAGTGTCAGATTTTATTTGCTTAACATTACAAATAAAATAGTCTCAACTTACTTTTTAAAGTTACTGTTAAGATAAGGCTGATCTTTGTTTTTACTATTTTAATGTTAGGAACATTATCTGCCCAGCTGGGTGATTAGGATTAATAGTCAATTGCTCACATTATAAGTGTCTTCAAATTGGGAAGAAACTACCCAGAGATTATAAAAAGCTAGAGCTCTAGAACAAAGAGGAAAACCGCAGAAGGACTCAAAAATGATAGAGCCTGTAACTTTCCATTGCTATAGGAAATATATCTGTGATGGACGAATGCAATGAAACAATGTATATAGCAGTGTTTCTCGACCAGTGGTATGTGCCCTTAGGGGTACTCAAGAGAAGTCTGGGGAGTGCATCAACACAACTGAAATTTGGAGAAAACTGAATTTTTGTTTTAAGTTTTACAGCACTTTATTATTTTTGTACTTTTTACACCCAAAAACGTCATCCCCTGCCTGGCTACGATTCAGTTGTTTAAACAAATGTGTTGCAATGATAGAAAAATATGCTGTGCGTCTGAAAACTGTAGGTACTGGGGGTACTCATAATTTTTTTTTAAAGGGGGTACTTAATTAAAAAAAAAAGTTGAGAAACACTGGTATATACCACACAACTAGGGATGTAAGCGACTAGATGACTATCCGATAAGCAAATGCTTATCTGATAGTTGAGTAGTGACTCAACTAGTTGCTTCCCCTCCCACTTGCTGCCTATCAGAGAGGAGCAGGTGCAGGGAGTAGGAGCCAGCACCGGTTCCCCCCAACACCATCTCTGCAGGGGGCAGAGGAGGCAGAGGCACAGTGGGGAAATGGCTCACACAGGTTCCCACTGCGGGTGTGTCTGTTTTTCAAATGTACAATTGCTCTGTACTCAATGTACTCAAGCAGCCCCTGCTCACCCTGTGCTCTCTGCAGCATACTGCCTGCCTCTTTTCCGCCTCCTCCCTCCCCTGCCCACTGCCTCTATCAGAAGTAAGGGGGAGGATAGGGGATGCAGGGAACTGGGCCCCCCTCACAGACAGGGGCTGTTGCTACCAAGCAGCCCCTGTTAATGGCAGCCAGGGATATTGGCTGCACATGTTCTTTTGGGGAGTTTAACATTAACCTATTACAGGCAGTCCCCGGGTTACGTACAAAATAGGGACTGTAGGTTTGTTCTTAAGTTGAATTTGTATGTAAGTCGGAACTGGTACATATTGTAGGGGAAACTCTAGCCAAACATTTCTCCAGAGCTCAGTTTTATTCTCCCACACCTCACTTCCCTCAGTCCTTTATTCTCAAGCTGAGGTGTCTGCTGAGAAAAGCCGGTCCGCATCTCCCTGGTCTGCTGGGGGGGCGCTAGCTTCGCGTCTCCCTGATCTGCTGGGGGGAAGCAGCTAGTGCGGGGTTGCCTCACCCCGTTTGTAAGTAGGGATCCGATGTAAGTCGGATCCATGTAACCCGGGGACTGCCTGTATTCTAAAACAGAAAGCCAAGTCACAAACATTTTGTAAAGTTTCTTTCCTCTCTTTTTCGCATTTCTCTTTCAACTATGCATTATGTGTTTCAAAGATGAAAAGCCGAGGAAACATGGTCTAACAGTAAAAATAATGAACAAGTTCTTACATGTATTGTATGATGTTGGACAAATCTCTCCCTGCTCTCTGACTCAGTTTCTCCAGAAATTCTCCCCACCCCGCCCAGTACAATTGGGATATTTTCTAGAATTAGATGGAAAAGAGGCATTGTTCTCTGTGAAAATAAGAGAGAAAAATCCCTTACTGTTTTCCAACTGGGAAAAGCTGGAAAAGTAAAAAATGGAGAAATTCCCACAATTTTAAAACTCTGAACTCTCAAAATTGTGTGGTTCTTTCCCCCAAAAAAGTGTCATTTCAAAAGCAGTTTGGAAAAAGAATTTCTGTAAAAAGATCTAGCTTCAGAAAACTTTATTTTCTGATGCAGCCTCGTTTTGTCACACGTTTGGACAGCCCTGATATGTCCGTCGTCTCCAAGGGGCTTGCAGACTACTTTGAGATGCAGACAACAGTTCGTATTATGGCTCTCAGCTGGATTCTAAAGGAGCAGCTCACCTACCTTCTTCATCACTATTGGAGGCACTGCTCTTCTCCAGGACATTCTCATTCTCGATCTGATCCAGGGACTGTGCTGGGAGCCTGCTTCTCTGCATCTTAACTGGCTTCTTTTCTGAAGGCAACAGAGGGCTCTTCTTGTCCGGTTTCTCATTTTGGGAGTCCTCCTGCTCAGAGCCCTTTGGGAACAGCAAATGGTATAATTCACTGCAATAACCTTCGTAAACACTTCATACACAACCTTAGTACTCAAAAATTACAACTGACACGTGTAAACAAGATAGCTGTCCAAATTCTGCCCCTAGATTCTGAAACACCTTCTCCGGATCCAGCCTCTCTCTTCAGTTGATATGATTCCACTGCAGATTCTGCCAATTGGAAGCTTTCAGCTGAAATCAGTTCCTCGCCACTGAACAGGGAGTGAAATGACAGGGCACCACTGGAGGCACTCCTACTGACTGACTCATCTATTGAACTCGGACACTTGTGGGGCCAGACTATTATAAATCTTTAGGCAGGCAAATGTTCACCTAATGAAATTCAATAAACACAAATGCAAAGTACTACACTTAGAAAGGAGGGGAATCAAATACACATCTATAGGGTGGGGAATAACTGGCTAAGTAGTAGTACTGAAGAAAAGGATGTAGGGGTATTATTGACAGACTAATTAAATACAGGTTAACCTGATCCAGTTGCTTGATGGTCAATATATAAGATATGGGAGTTTATTATGCTCTAGTCAGCATTGGTGAAGCCTCAGTTGAGTACTGGGTCCAGTTCTGGGCTCCAGGCTTTAAGAAGATGTGGAGAAACTGGAGAGTTTCAAAAATGATGACAGATTTAGCAAACCTGACCTTTAAGATAAGGCTAAAAAACTGGGCATGTTCAGTCTTGAGAAAAGATGACTGGGTTCAGGCCCTGACAACAGTGGTCAACATTTGAGAGGACTATGATAAGTTGTTCTCTGTGTCCACTGAAGGTAGGACAAGAAGCAATGGGCTTAATCTGCAGCAGGGGAGACTTAGGTGAGACATTAGGAAAACTTTGGGTACGTCTAGACTACATGCCTCTGTCGCCAGCAGCATGTAGATTAGGCTACCAGGCATAGGAAAATGAAGCGGCGATTTAAATAATCGCCGCTTCATTTAAATTTACATGGCTGCCGCGCTGAGCCGACAAACAGCTGATCGGCTGTTTGTCGGCTCAGCGCGATAGTCTGGACATGCAGGTGTTGACATCAAAGGCATTTGTCGACCACCCAGGTATGCCTCTGGCGACAGAGGCATGTAGTCTAGATGTACCCTAGGACTGTAAGAGCAGGTTTATAGTAGGGAATTGAAAGCGTAACTGGTGTGCCAGGGCATTGCCCTGTATTGGCCCTTTAAGGGGCTGAGACCTGGAGTCAGGAGGAAGCCCAGCTTCGGCGGCTAACCAGGGCCCAGCTGGAGGTCATATAGAGCAGCTCCTGAGAGGAGGAGAAAGACCAGCCCAACCCAGCCCATCCTAGCCTGCCTGCCTGCTGGCAGTGAAGGAGGCTTCTGCCTAGCAAATCCAGGCTACCCGGCCTGAGGTCCTAGGGGCTGCAAGGAGGCAGTCATGGAGGGCGGGGCTCACATGGAGGCAGCCCTAAAAGGCCGAGCTGCAAGAAGGCAGCTGCGATAGGCTGGGGGAGTTTGAGCCAGGGAAGCCCCAGGCCATAAGCCCGCAAGACAGGGTTGCAGGAGGCAACTAGGCAGGCAGAGTGGGAGAAGAACTAGGGGTCCTAGGGAATAGGGAGGACCCTGTAGGAAGAGTGGAGGAAGAACGATGACCCCCCCACCCCCGGAAGGGAGCACAGACCAAGATCGGAGTGGTCACTGCCGGAGAGCAGTACCCTGAAGAGACACCACACCCAAAGGGGGTGCGTCGGAGCAGCCAGCTACTTCCCCAAAGCCACCCTGAGGGAAGAAGCCGTGCGGAAAGTGAGTTGAACCCGCTACACTGGGTACATGGTTAACTGATGACCAAGTCCTTGAAAGCAGTTGCAACCCCTCCCAGCTTGGTATCAGCTGCAAACTTAATAACCGTATTCTCTATGCCATCGTCTAAATCGTTGATGAAGATATTGAACAGAACTGGTCCCAGTGCTTTGCAGATTCCAAGAATGGGGAATGAAGCATGCATGCAGTTTTTGTCAAGAAGAACACCACCATGTGCCTTGATAAGTGAGCACCAATTTCTGGTGGCAGAGAAAATTAGGTAACAGATTGGTGTACACTGTGAGATGCACTGTGCTTTAAAAAGAAAACTGACTGATGGTGCACACAAAGGGTGCACACTTTCTCTGAAAAAGATAGAGAATTAACAACAACTTCATAGTTTTTCAAGAAGTAACTTAAACATTAACTGTGGGATACAAAAACCCTTGAAATGCTCTTGAAATTACATTATTTGAGAGTATCAAAATGTTTCACTAAAGGTCAGTGATAGTAAAACTGAACACAGACTTGAATATGCTATTCAAGAGCCTGGCAAATCCTGTTTGCAGAAGTCTGACACTGCTCTCCTTCCCCTCCCGCCCCCAAAATCAAGTGGGATGTGTCATAAATGATTACAAAATTGCAATACTCTTCATTCTTCCTAGACTCTTTCACAGAACAGAGCTATACCTTACACACCACTCTCACTGGCAGGAGGATCAAGGAGCAGCCATGCTGTATGCTGATGGCCTATTTCCTTATGGCTACTAAAATATTTATTATTGTATATCCTCTCACGCCTATCATTGTGACTTGCCTGCAGAATGCATGGAGGATTCAGAGGACATGCATTGGATACATTTATTAATGTGAATGGAAATACCACTTGGAATAATGGAAGCAAAACTACTCCATTCAAAAGCCCAGCCTGCTAAATATTTGCTGTGTTTAAACAGCATTAAAGGTGGCCTGCAAAGCGGGGAAAACTGTGCTTTTCCCTGGTGTTTCTTTTCTTTAGGAAAAATAAATAAGGCATGAACTATTTTTCTTCCTCCATCAAGTTACTGGGCTCAATTCAGGGGTAACTGGGAGGAATTCTTCAGCCTAGGTTATGCTGGAAGCCAGAACTGACAATCACAGAGGTCCCTTCTGTTCTTAACATCTATGAAAACTATCAAGTATCTTGTCTTTCAGAGATCTCCTTGGATGACTCATATGTGTAATGGGATGGGAGTTAAAATGCACACCACACATATATCATATCATATTAATTCCTATGATGTCATAGCCCTATTAGTTTTCCATAGGTTCTTCAGGAGCAGACAAGATCTGAATTTCTAATGTGAAAAATCAAGAAGAATCCCTCAGACCTTTTCCCAAAAAGGATTCAGCCCTCCTCCTCCCCCGCCCTCCCCTTTAAACACCAAAAAGCAGCAAAAAAGGGGTGAGTCAGTTTTCCCGTTTGCAGGTCACCTCCAAACTACATAATGAGTTTTCATGGCTTTACTCAGACATCTTCTGGTAGCAATACATTAATAACGACAGCAACTCTCTATTCCTTCTTTAATCCTGAAATATCTGCATTCTGTCACTCTAGTAAATATCATACAAAATGCATACCTAATTGTAATGGTCATACATTTTGTAAGTTATACAATAATCAGATCTCCCAGATTAATCTCTCTCAAACTTCACTGGAGAAGGTGTAATACACGCACATGGCTGTATGATCTATACATCTGTATTTGTTAAATACAGCAAGAGAGGCTATTTAAATAACTTACTCCTGTTGGTGTGTTTTCATGAAATGGCTCCGCCTCTGTTATCTGAATGATGGGTTCGTGAATTTCACTGATTGCTTTGGGTAATTTTTCATCCCTGTCTCCAGAATCATCACAAATGCTGGATCTGCCCAAGGTAAAAATAGAATAAAGATGTTATTAATATAGTTTCTTAGTGTTTATGGCACCCAGCTCCTACTACTGGAGATTTGTTGAATTTAAAACAGACACTACACACATTTGAACTGTTAACCAAATGACCACATAAAGATTCCCAGCTCAGTCATCCCACATCCAGTTCATTCACCCATCACACGGTCCCCCAAGGGCCTGTGAGAAAATCCTGGCTTAGCAGTGTTCCCACAAAGTTAATAAATCAATGCTATGGTGAACCAAGGGGAGAAAGTTAATGTTGTGAATGGTAGTGAGTTAAAAGTATCTTAGGCTTCAAATTGAAGAGTTGTGTCTTTTTAATTATTATTATAATAGGCATTTTTCTAACACCCATCCCCCTAGCTTCTTATGTCAAACTATTTTACAGATTGTACAGTGAAACAGGTGGGATTTTGAGGGAATATACAAAATTTCCCAAGCATTTTCATTCAGAACACAACAGCACTAAGTGTTATTCATTTAAAAAAAAAAACCTAAATAATTTTTATTCACTTTCATAAGATGTTCCCATGTACATGTATAAAATTAAAACCACATTCTTTAAAGAGTGATGTTGAAAATTAACAAAGAAGCTCAAGGTCACCTGAAGGGATCAAAAAAGCTACATCAGAGCAAGAAAGAGTAATTGATAAATTGACTTTCATTGACCACAAATATAAACAAGCCGTAAAAAGGTGAAAAATACAGCAGCAATATTAAGAATTTCAACTTTAATAATTGAAGACAGGTCTCAACCTGGGGTTCATGAAAAGATAGCAGAGGGTCATAATGACTCAGCCCTATCCATACAGCTTACTAGAATGAGGGGCCTGACTAGATCCTAGCAAGGGAAAGATGGAGAATCCCCGAGCTCAAGTAATATTACTAATACAAGTATGGAATTTTCAAAAAACATGACACACTTAATTCCTACATTATTTTATCTGAACAGAAACAGGAAAAGCTAGGGAAGCACAAGCGTCCTCATACTTCTCCACACTAAGGGGTCTCTATTTTGCTTTAACTACAATAGAGCAAAGACAAACAATTCTTTAATGCCTAGTCAGTACTTCAGCTCTTTTGCGAAGGCTGCTACAAAGGGTATAGATTAGTGCCAGGAATGGAAGTAATTTGGAAGAAGGATTTTAAGACACTGCAATGGAAACACTATTTCCTGAACGTATCCATAGTATCATTTTACCTAGACTGTCCATTGTCTTCAGAGGATGAGTAAAAGCTCTCCATCTCCTCACTGTTCAGGCCCAGCTCCGAGCCATAGCTCTGTTGTACCAGTTGCCAGAACTCCTGTTTGGTCAGTCTCTGGAAAGGCAAAGCACGTTGTTGGTCAAAAGCTGCAGTGAAGAAGCACCTCTTCTACCTATTCACAGACATTACTTTACCCCAGATAAATCTGGATACATCCCTGTTATTGCCTAAGAAAGCTTCTTGCCTAACAAGCAGCACCCATTTTAGACCCTACTGCAGTTGGTAGCCCTCCCTATAAAGGAAACTCTTCACTTCCATTTTTAAATCAGTTAGCTTCTAGCTCAACAGATTTGATAACAAACCAATATAAACTGGTCACTAGAGCTGAAAACTTGTGACTGACTTTTCCTTAATACAGGGGTGGGCAATAATTTTTAAAGTGGCTCCTGGCAGCCCCGGAATAGTGGGGCCTCGGGTGGAAGAGGTGGGGCCAGGAGACTTCTCTTGCTTCCCTGCCCACAGACTCTGATTGGCCTGGGGGGTGAGGCAGTGCCTGAAGTCGTTGCCTCCCACCCTTGCCCTGTCAGGGGCGTGCAAGCGGCTAGAGAGAACCGCCAACTCTTTTAAAACAGCCAGCGGTTCCCTCTGGTGTCGTGCGCCCCTGGCGGGATCGGGGGAGATTTCGCATGCTCCCCCACCCCCAGGTCTCGATTGCCTTGGGGGTGGGGAGAATAGCAGGGTGGCCGTAGGCTGGAGCAACCGGCTTGGCGCGCCAGATCCAGCCTGTGGAGGCCCTCTTGCCCACTCTTGCCTTAACATCACAGGTTGCTCCCATTCCACCCCAACTCCCAAACTGCTGCCCAGAGCTGGCCTTTGGGGCACATGAAAACTATTAAGTCACAGTCCCTTGACTTGAGCCCCATCATTCAGGCTGCTGCTGACAGAGGTGGGGCATCGCAAATTCCCTGCCAGTGCAATTGCCTGCAGCTCACCTGGCTTCTTCGCTGAACCACCAACGTGACCCTTAGTGACAATGAAAGACAGCCCAGCAGCTTGAGAGTTGGAGTGGTCTAGTCAGAGACTGAGCACAAGGGACTGCTACATCTCAATCCCAGCTCTCAAGAGACTATCTTGGTGGCCTTTGTCAAGTCACATCTCTCTGTGCCTCAATTTTCCCATTTGCTTTGATCATGAGCTCCTCAGGACAGGAACTACCTCGCTCCATATAACACTTAGCACAATGGGTCTCTGATCTTATCTGAGTCTGTAGGGGGGCATCTAAACTGCACCGTTATTTCGAGATAACTAGCGGTATTTCGAAATAACAAAGCAAGCATCTACACAGCAATTCCATTATTTCGAAATAACTTCAAAACAACAGATGGCTTATTCTAAAATCTGTAAACCTCATTCGATTAGGAATAATGCCTATTTCAAAATAAGGTGTGTGTAGATGTTCCACTGCTGCTATTTCAAAATAGCCCCTCACCAGCGCCATTCTGTTATTTCTCCTCAGTGCCTCCTGGGGCTCTAAATCGAGATAGCATGTCTACATGAGGGAAGCCTGCCTCAGACTCATTTCGAGACTTCCCTGAAGTGCAACAGTGCTATTTCAAAATAAGCGTGCAGTGTAGACGTACCATCCTAGGTGACACTGCAAAATAAGCACCTAAACAGTATGAGCGCCTTGGGTAAAATTTTCACAAGTGTTTAGGTGACACTCAGAACGACCAACACCTTACTTCACTGTAGTTTCATTCACTTCCAAAGTGACTTAAAAACGGAACTCACTGAAAGGTTGCTAATTCAGAATAAGAGTGTTATAAAGGGGTTTGAGGCAACTGAATTCATCCACTTTAATTCACACCTCCAAGTTAACTCACATTCATTTTTCTCAGTGTACCTGTATAGTCCAACCCCTCACCTCATTTTTCAAAAGGGACTTAGAAGCTGAAGTCTCATTGCTGGATTCAGCTTTCCAAGTGCCTAAGTAACTTTTGAACATTGTTCTCTGTGCGCCCCATGCTCTTTATCCAAGCATATTGTTAGCACTCAGCTACAAATAAACCACATGCATACAACGATTTGAAAAAAATATATAAATGGTTTAAAATGCAACTAATGTATTAATGGCCACACTTAGGATTTCTTCACTTGTCATCAATGTTTCCTTGGACATTCTTAGAACAGAAGAATCAAACTGCTTCCCTCTCAAGATAGGGCACTAGAGTACAGTTTTTCTTTTCCCAGCTATATCCAGCTTTTCCCAGCTGAGTTCCCCTATGACTTTGAGTAAGTCACATAATAGTGCCTCAGTTTTTCCATGCAGCTCACATTTTTACAAAGCACTGGGGTCTACTGATGGACAGGCCTATTTAAATTGCAAGTGATCACAGGTTAAATTTGTAAAATCCAGGACTCTCTGGTCCAGCAACATCTGTTGTCCAGTAGGACCACGGCTATTGCTAGGTCAGAGAGCCCTGGCTAGCCAGGCCCAGATCCTGGGTTAGTGGTGGAGCCGGCATGGTGACCTATTCTAGTGCTCTCAGGTATTCTCAAGAGGGTGAAGAAATAGAAAAGATCCTGACACTTAAACCCATATTCAAGTAAATAATCAGTATCAGAGTCCATTTTCTTGCTGAAGAAAGCGGGAAAGGCAGCAGGACTTTATGGATATGAAAGACGAGTGTCATTAATGGTCTCTAAAGAAGCTAGAAACTGTGTATCAGCCATGACATAGATCAATGGCTCGAACATTATGAAGTAATAGCATAAGAACACATTTACAAGAAAAATCATTAAATGCCAGTGCATTAAATACATTTTTAAAAGACACCACTCCCCTGCTTACCCAAAATGCAAGGTTTTGCTATAGTGACAGCAATTTAAAGATACAAAAAAGAGTAACACAAAAGCTCACATTTCATTTTTTATATTACTATTAGACTTTGAGACTTCCACAGATGCAGAATGTATTTGGAAGTTATATTAAAAATGCTCAGCTTCAATAACGCTTGATTTATTAAGGCTACCAGCAGATTTCGGATTATGAAAGCACGGTTAGTAAACGCATTTGCTCTGTGTTAAATATCTGTCCCCTCGTCGACAGAAAGTAGCAAGAACCTTGTATTAACAATTCTCAAACTCCTCACCTACTCAAGCCAACTTCATATTGATGTTCAGTAAACTGACCACACCGTCAGAGAGAAAGAAAGAGACAGCAGCGTGTGCTTCTGGGGCTGTAGCTCTCTCCTTCATCAGCCGCACATAATTTCGCCCAAAGGGCAGAGCTGTCTGTGAAGCAGATGAGCCCAATGGGCTGCATTGGCTAATCAGCAAATCCAAACACTTAGAAGAACAATTCCCAGTCTGTGGCAGTTTGGTGGTAATCAAGGCCCAGTGGACCTTGAGCTGTCAACGTGAAGATGATCCCGCTGCTGAGTGGCAACACTTCTGGGGTGAGCCAGGCTGCTTACATTGTTGTGTGTTAAGGCAACCTTTGCCTTCCCCAAAGATGGACTGTGCTGCTCTTTCAAACCTGGTTCTCTGTCACTTCCTGCTTGGCAGTGTCAGCGCTGGGAGCACAAGTGGAAGTTGCGCTCGACTCCCAACCAGTTCGGAGGCCGCTCCCACTCAGGAAGTGCAGGCAAGCAGGGCTTGTTAAAGACACAGCCTGAGTTTCCGTGCAGCCACATTAAGCTGCACTGCCAGCTCAGCAGCAAGAGACAGACTTGCACTCATTTTGAGTTTTGCAACGCCCCTTCGGGCAGCATTTCATTTGCAAACTTGTCTAGAATCTCAGGGAGTGGCTGCAGAAGCTGCAGCTTTTGTCACTGAGAGCTCCGCTTGAAGCAGGTTATGCCACTGTTTGCTGCAAGGCGAGCACAGCTCCCTGATGAGGCGTCTTCATTTAACCTTTTCACTGCTGTTCGTGCACACCCAGGCCACAGCAGGAGTTGTAACTGGAAAAGCCAGATGTACCAGGATGCCCAACCCTACTGAAAGAGTCCTTGATGCACTTGCTACCTTTAACTTTTCAGTGCTGAAATACTGTAATTTGTTCATCCTAGTTTAATAGCCGGCACAATTTTGTCTTTATAGTTACAAAGCCACCACGCAAGTATACATGGATTTTGATCCTATACAAGGTTTTTCATCCACAGAGTTAAAAAAGTGGGATAAAACCAGTTTCACTGCTAATAAAATGTTTATATCACCTTACACAGTTTATTTTATGACAATTTACTAGAAAACCAAATTTGCAAAGGTGTTGAGCTTTTAAAAGATTAACCATACTATTTTTCATATCCCTCTCTCTATCTCATAAATCACACTGCCTTAGTACACATGATGGGTGAGAAGATAACGGATCCATTTTAAAAAACTCTCAAGAACATTGCAGGATTAAAAGGTCTGATATTTCTAAAACTAGAAAATAAGTCTTGCATCATTGGAAAGAAAAGATTCTCGAGTCTTCTGTTTCTAGCTCTGATGGCTGATAACAGTGTTAAACAGGTCCAACATTAAATCTCGCCCGCCCTATGACTTAAGATAGTGCAACTTCAGGAATTAGAAAATTATCGGGGGGGGGGGGGGGAGGTGGTTTGGGGTTTTTTAGGGGCTGTTTAAAGCAGCTCACAAACATTAGACATTATTCAAGTATTGCTGGACTACTGGGCAAAATGCAGGTGCAAAGGTCAAGAGAAACAACTGCATGCAATTAGCTTATGACTCTTTTATATGAAAACCGGATAAACAAAATATATATTTAAGAATGGCAGAAAACATAATCACATGTTACAATCCAACACTTGTGCTTGGTCTTGCATGCGGTTTAAGACACTGCTGTTCAATGTTTCAGAGTGAGCATGGGGATGCATTTTGCACACTTAAGGTTTGGATGAGACATTAAACAGAAGTTCTTTGTGTGTCTCTGCAGACTTTCAAGATAAAAGTTAATGTGTTCTGGTCACAGTTATGCAGGGGAGTAGGGAGGAGGAGAGACAGGAAATTCCACGCTCCCTCACATATTCCAGCGTGCATCTTCACAGAGATAGTTAGAATCAGTCTGGGAGGATGCAGTCCCTGCTTCCTTCTTAGCTCTCCACAACCACACTAGCTGCTCAAAAGGGAGCAGGACAAAGAAACCTCTCCCACCCCCATCAGCACTGAGGAACCGACTGGCTGCAAGAGTGGCAGAGCGATTGCCCTGGTATGCGTGCCTCAGAAGCATCAAGAGGAATTCTAGCTACTTGACCCCACACCTATAAAGCTCTCTCCTGCCTGTGGCAATGAAATTGCCTTCAGGAACAATCCTTCACCCAATAATGCTCAAAATAGTTAATTGACTAAACAAATTCAGAGAGGAAAATGAATCCAAAACTGCTAAGGAAGAAAACTTGCATGAGTTGAAATGGAAACCTGAGCTGAAGAGTTATACTGATGCTAGAAATTAGAAGTACTTTTTCTGTGTTTGTTCAGGTTCTAATGACATACCTGACTAGATTTTGCTTTGCTCATTCTCCCTCAGCACAATACAAATGGATATTAATGACACCGAGGGACTACAAACTATGAAGCTATGGGACAAAGAAGCTACTAATATACATGTCAGTGTCTGTGAAACACATTATATTACAGAGAGCTCAATAGTGACTCTGCATTTAGACAGCACATAATTTCTAAAATATTGACCAACTTGCTGAGGAAATGTTCAAAATGTTCCTTTTTGGACTCACGACAGGCGTAGGTTTTTAAAATGTTGCCACCACAGCTCTCTAGTGCCAAAGGGTTCCTTTTATTCAGCTTCCCTAGCTACCATGCCAAAATGAAAATTATGTTTGTCCTTTCTAGGGCACAAAGGGAAACATGCAGGTGCACAGCCTTCCTCTGTAATTGGCAGGGGCATAGAGCTCCTCCAGTAATAGGGTTTACAGATGGTTTAATCAAAAATACCGAACACCCACCCACCCCCCAAAAAATGGGGAAAAAATTCTGTTGAGGAAAAAAGGGGGGAGGGACACCAAAGTTATTAAGGAAAAAAAGGAAAAAAAGAGGCGGCGCTACAAGACCAACCCGGCAGCACCCCAGCTGCTCTGCCCCAGGTGTCCGGATTCAGCCTGCTGGTGAAACTGACGCTGCTGGTCAGTTTCAGCAGTGGCTGAATCCCGTCGCCTGGGGCAAAGCAGCTGGGGTGCTGCCGGGTTGGTCCCGTAGCACCGCCCCTTGGCGCTGCGGGACCAACCCGGCAGCACCCCAGCTGCTCTGCCCCAGGGGTCCCCAAGTCAGCCGCTGCTGAAACAGATCAGCGGCTGATTCCAGGAAGCCCAGGGCAGAGCAGCTGGGGTCCTGCCGGGTTGGTCCCGCATCGCCGTCCTTTGGTGCTGCGAGACCAACCCGGCAGCACTCCAGCTGCTCTGCCCCAGGCGTCCCCAAGAGCAGCTGGGGTGCTGCCGGGTTGGTCCCGCAGCCCCGAGGGGCAGCGCTACGAGACCAACCTGGCAACACCCCAGCTGCTCTGCTCCCGGCTCCCCGATTCAGCTGCTGGTCAGTTTCAGCAGCAACTGAATGGGGGAAGCCTGCCCACTGCCCCAGCACTTCCGGGTTCCTGATGGTGCCGGACCATCAGGAGTCCCGGAGCATTGGATGCCGGACTAATGGAGTTTTACTGTATTTGCATTGACTCTTTGCAACAAACATTGACTCTTTGCTTTTCAGGGAGAAGCATAAAGTTAAGTATACACAAAAAGTTGAATCAAGCGAACTAGCAGCAGTTGCCAATATACACGTGTATGTAACTCAGCCTTCCTCTTTGTTCTTTCCATTCAGCTACTATGGAGCTGGTTGGGAGAGGGTTCAACCTAGTTTGCTTTTCTTGAAATTATATCAATTTGTTTTTCCAAATCTAAGCTGATTTGTTAAAAAAAGTTCTAGTCCTTATGGTCACAACGACTGCCTTACAAACATGAACCAAATATAAATCAAATCAGCAAATACCTGCCTGAGCTTACAAATAGACGGAAACAACAGCCCCAAAAGAGGTAGGAGCTGCTCTGCCATTCCAACCAAGTTGTTAACAACAGAAGTAATGACAACATTTTTACATGTAAAAACAAGATCTTTGACTGGAGTCTCATTCGGGAATCTGAAGTGGGTGTAGCTTGGGAGAGTATGAACACTTATCTCATGCCCCTGCATTTCAACTCTTGACTGAATTACTTCATTAAGAAACCATATCTGTTTCTAAAATCATTTAGCCTCCAGTGCAGGGCCAGTAATCCTTTACTTGACTCTTTTTTTTTAAATAGTGTTGATCAGCTACATTAAAAACAAAAACAAAACTCTAAAAACCTTACCTTGTCCAGCAGTGCATTCTGCCACAAGCGGAATATACTGAGGTAGCTTCTATCTCTAGCACTGAAGGATGTGAAGAAAAACTGTATGGAAGATAGATGATTGTTTACATTATTGAATTCCTATGGAATCCACATTGTACAGTTTCTAGAAGAAATAGCAGTCATTCTAAGATGTCCAGGGGAGAGTCAAACAACATACCTACCTTCAAAATCATGACTCCAGAGAAATGAATTAATACCTATGAGGCAGTCAGTAGGATATACAGCTGTTGGAGATACTTACTGAAGAATGTACAAAGGGGTAGGTTCCCACTAGCTATACATTACACAAAACATTTTTGTTGCTTTTTATGGCATCTGCACCTACTGCAATATAGAAAAAAAATGCTCTCTATATCTTTTATTTGCTCCCTTAGCCACTTTCTCCCACTCTACCTTCATCTTCATGTATGCCTGCAACTGTCTCACCCTCCTCCACTATACCCACTGTTCTCATGACTTTTTCTTGCTGATCTTCCCACCAAATCCCAGCACATCTTCCTTTGTTAAATCTGTTCTCTTGCTTTTTGCCTTCCTATTCACTGACACTCATTCCAGTTTTTTACATCTGTAACCTCAAGCACAGGGATGGAATTGTGTCCTTCACAGCAGATAAAAGCTAGTAAGATACATGGGACCCATTTTGCAACTGCAAAAGTCTTCCTTTAGTGTCAGCTATATTTGAATACACCCTGAATTGGAGCCTTCCTCCAAACCATCAACAGACTCCCAGGAGGCAACTATCACCCTGTTTTCATTCTAATAGTTTGAAAGGTTACTGAAAAACTGGTGATGAGCCAACTCCCTTCCCAGTCCAGACTGGGCAGGCTAATCTACTGCAATTTGCTCTTTGGAATGCCTTTGAAATTCACCCAGAAGCTACAGCTAGTGCAGAATGCAGCACCCAGGAGGCAGGGAGAAGCTCCTAATTATACCAAAACCCATTACAAAACAGCCCCATTAGCCTATAGCAACTGTCTTCCCAGGATACATTTCATTTACAAAGATTGCAGAACACCAAATTCAAATGCAAACCCCCCTCTGAAGAGGAAATCCTTTAAAATGGCCTCCTGTGGCCCTGTGTTTGTTATGTTCACTGATTCCACAGCAACTGTACTCAGACAACAAGTAAAAAGATGCTATTACTAGTTACTAGCTTGGAAAAGCCAATACAAAGCCACTCAGGGTTCTTTCTGGCCCTGGCCATCCTCATTAGTAATAAAGATTTTGCAACTGAAACTTAGCTTGATGTTACAAAATAGGCTTGAGAGGGGTAGCTGAGTTAGTCTGTAACAGAAAAAACTTAAAAAACAAATAGTCAGGTGGCACTTTAAGTTTAACAAAACATGTCGATGGTATCATGAGCTTTCCTGGGCTCAAGCTACTTGGGGAGGGGAGGGGAGGGGAGGGGAGGGATAGCCCAGTGGTTTGAGCATTGGCCTGCTAAACCCAGGGTTGTGAACTTAATCCGTGAGGGGGCCATTTAGGGATGTAGAGCAAATCTGCCAGGGATGGTACTTGGTCCTGCTGTGAGGGCAGGGGACTGGACTTGATGACCTCTCAAGGTCCCTTCCAGCTCTATGAGATGGTATATATCTCCACTTCTTCAGATAACCAGAGTGTTGGAAGTCCAGATCCAAGAATAAATAAGGGATCTGGTGTTGGTCATCTTCCTTTCCAAGTGCTAACTAATGGTTCTTATCAGCCTCTTTTAACTATTTAGTCTTGGAGAAGCTACTAGACTATTTGTTGTTTTTTAAGTTTTTCCTGTTACAGACTCACTCAGCTACTTCTCTGAAGCTTATCTACTCACTGTTTTTTTTTTTCTTCCTCCCCCTTCAATTTTTTTTCCTCCTCCCCCCTCCCTCCTTCCCTTATTTATTCTTGGATCTGGGCTTCCCACTTCTGCAGATTATGAGAGAATTGGTTGTGCCTACAAAAGCTCATGATACCATCTACATGTTTTGTTAGTCTTTAAAATGCTACTAAAATAGGTTTGCACATCCTCTCCCGCAACTTTGCTGACAATGCAGTGCTAACCCAAGTAAACATCAGTAAACACTTGTTTTAGTCACCAAAGTTATCTGATCGGACTGTGATATACACTGTGTGTGGAAGAATTTTCTTTTTTTTAAAACAGCAGGTTTGCTGATCATAATTACAGTCTATATAAGCAGTTAGGAGAGTTGCCCAGGACAGGAGCATACTGGCAATCAAAATAGGCCCAGGAAATGGGTTGAATACGGCCTTCCCCATAATGTCACCCCTGCGTGCCCCTCAAGCCCCGCCCCCTGCGTCATGTCCGGCACGCAGTGCAGGTGGTGAGTCGGGGCTCTGCGTGCTGCATACTGCACAGACGCGGAGCCACTCGGAGTGAGGGGCAACAGCATGCGGACACAACGGCCCACTGGACGACGGCCCACCGGGAAATTCTCATTCTCCCGCCGGGCCAGTCTGCCCCGGCCCAGGCCAACAGGAATGAACAATGCTCCTCCCCAGGAATTATTGTTGAGAGAAAGGAAATGCTCGCTTTTCACCTTTTCACCTTCTGTTACAATTTGGATGGCATTTGGGATGAGCCGTGCAGTTTTCTCCTTTGTCATGAAAGTTATATCCTTCAAAGCAATAGAAATCTGAATAGGAATAGATACAAAAAACACAAAGTTATTAAATCCCAGAAATCCACAGGGCAGGTTATGATACATGCAAGAACTACTCAGCATCAAGCTATACCAAACAACTTAAATAAAGCATAGTGGACGCAGGGTGCAGGGCATAGCCACTGGGACCAGCCTTAAGCTCAAGCATAGCAAAGCTTTGTAATTTACAGCTCTGCCCAGCCCAGTAGGACGTTCTCATCCAGCACACCAGGATCAATTAGTGAGCAGACAACTGACTGCCTGCTTACCACTGCCACAGCAGGACTACAGGATGAAAGACACAAATCCTATCGTGGCAACAAGCTGGGCCCCACAAATCGAAATGCCAATTGTGGCTGCTTTGTGGGATAAGACATCTTTACTCCCTTCTGCTACTGCTATAATATCTCGTGACTGCTAACAGCCTGACAGATGGAGAACAGAGCATTTGAATGTTTCAATTTGTGTAAATGGTGAATTCTTTGTCACGTGAAGTCTTTAACCTATGATGGAGGACTTTAGTAACTCAGCCAGAGGTTAAAGGTCTATTTCAGGAATGGGTGGGTGAAGTTCTGCAACATATAGGACAGGGCTATTCAACTTTAGAAGTCCCAGGGGCCACAACGATACTCACAACACATGCCAAGGGCCGCAACTTAAGTGTGGTTGCATATATATGCAAATGGTTTCTTTCACACTGACTTGCATGAATACAAAGATTAAGGCAAGACTACACAACACGCAGGCCCCATTTAAGTCAGTTCTGCTGATATTAATAAAATGCAATATTTACCTGATTTCCACCCATGTGACAGCACTTTTAATGAGCAATGACAGTCCAGGAATTTAACTACTAAACCGCATTCAACAGAAGACCATTATACTGACTCGCCATTGTGGAGCGTGTTTCCAGCGGAGGCCATGTTCAAAGGATCCCACCCGCGGGCTGCATATTGAGCCCCGGATAAACCCAAACCACCCCACGGGCCACAAACAAACGGGCTGAGGGCCGCATGCGGCCCACGAGCCACGTGTTGGGTAGCACTAGTGTAGGAGGTCAGATTAGATAATCACAATGATCCCTTCTGACCCGGAAGTCTACGAGTCTACAAACACAGCTGTGGAGTCTCCCAGTAGAGCTGTGGGGTGGCAGTGTGTACTCTGCACATTAGTACAGCGGACACTTGAACTGCAGTTGTCTAAAATGTTAAATAAGCATCTCCCCCAAGTATCCAAAAAAGAGCTTCCCTCTGATGAATCAGTAAGAGTTATGCTTGTTTCAGCTGGAAGCCATCTTGGCATACACACACAAGGATGGAAATCCAAATGGAAATGTCCCATCATGGTCTTTTGGCATGTCTTTTTAAACACTTCACCTCACTGCCAGTCCTTAGTGTAACTCCAGCATTGAGATCAGTGAAGTAACACTATGGGGGTATGTCTACACTACCCCGCTAGTTCGAACTAGCGGGGTAATGTATGCATACCGCACTTGCTAATGAAGCCCGGGATTTGAATTTCCCGGGCTTCATTAGCATAAGCGGGGAGCCGCCATTTTTAAATCCCCGCTGCTTCGAACCCCGTGCAGCGCGGCTACACGGGGCTCGAACTAGGTAGTTCGGACTAGGGTGCCTATTCTGAACTACCGGTACACCTCATTTCACGAGGAGTAACGGTAGTTCGGAATAGGAACCTAGTCCGAACTACCTAGTTCGAGCCCCGTGTAGCCGCGCTGCACGGGGTTCGAACAAGCGGGGATTTAAAAATGGCGGCTCCCCGCTTATGCTAATGAAGCCCGGGAAATTCAAATTCCGGGCTTCATTAGCAAGTGCGGTATGCATACATTACCCCGCTAGTTCGAACTAGCGGGGTAGTGTAGACATACCCTGGCTGAATTTGACTTCTCGGTGTAAAAGAATCATTATTTTGCACAAAACATTTCAACAGCTTTATACACGAAATACAGAAAACAGACTATTTATCACTTCCCAGCTTACTATGAAGAAAATGTTTGTGCAGGCAAGCCCACATCAGTAGCCAAACTAAACTGAAAATACGCAACACAGGGAATGCCAAAGTAAACCAGGTGAAAACAGATATAAGGGTATGGGGATCCATGCTCTCATGAAAGGACATTACAGGCAGTCCCCGGGTTACGTACAAGATAGGGACTATAAGTTTGTTCTTAAATTGAATTTGTATGTAAGTCGGAACTGGCTCCAGATTCAGCCGCTGCTGCTGAAACTGACCAGGGGCTGACTACAGGAAGCTGGAGGCAGAATTGTTCTGCCCCCAGCTTCCTGGAATCAGCCACTGATCAGTTTCAACAGCGGCTGAATCTCGAGCCTGGGACAGAACAGCTGGGCTGCCAGGTAGGTCCCTGTAGGACCAACCCGGCAGCACCCCAGCTGCTCTACCCCAGGGTCCACAACAAAAGCCTGGCCTGCGGGGGGGAGGGGGGCGCACTATCTGCGCCCCCCCCCCCAGCAGACCAGGGACACGGGGAGCAAAACCGCAGCGGTGGCGGGGTGCCGCGCCTCTGAGGCTTTGCTCTGGCCGCTGCACCCCGCCGCCGCTGCGGTTTTGCTCCCCGTGTCCCTGGTCTGCTGGAGACGGTCCCCAGCAGACCAGGGGCACCCGGAGCAGCTTTTCTCACCCCGGAGGTCGAGGTGGCGGGACCGCTGCGCTCTGGGCGGTCCCGCTGCCTGCGAGCTCCGGGGCGAGAAAGCTGCGTTCGTAAGTGCGGATCCGACATAAGTCGGATCCACGTAACTCGGGGACTGCCGGTATATGGCAAAGTATCTTCACAAAGTATCTTTGTTTGGCAGAGGATTAAAGTCAAATTTTGAATGTGAGTGAAAAGGCGTATCAAGTATACATGGGAGGTACCTGCAAAAAAAATCAGATGTAATTATCCAAGATAGCGATAGACCCAATTTTGAACCGACCGACCTTAGTGTACTAATGACTTCCAGGCTGCTCATTGATTTTATTGTGTAACAGATATTTGTAACTCCAAGCATGACTGCAGGCTGCCTTTTGAAATACCAGCACCATTGTTTTACGATACCATCACCAAGGAGGATCCCTCCACCAAAAAGCTTCAGCTCTGATTCCCCAAAATGAAAAGGGATTAGAGATTTATTTTAAGAAAACCCATAATCAAATACACAACTTACTGTGGTCTCCCATCGGAAGATGTTGCTGTGGAAACAGAGCCAGTTTTCAGAGAGGTACAGGCGTCCCTGCAGCAGAATATCCTTCTGGAGAGCACAGGCATAATCTATATAAGAAGACAAAGACAAGTTTACTCACTCACTATAATTCAATACAACCAACCTTTTTTTTTTCTGCAAACCCATGTGTCTCTGATTTAGAAATCAAAATTAGAGGAATATCTTTCACTACTCAAAGGAAAACTCCATAAAATTAAACTGATATTGGGTCAAATCCAGTTTACTTTATTTATGGCAAAGAGTCCTGTTAATCTCCTACTTCCCCAAGGCAATGGAACTACAGTATTTGGGTGAGCAAGGCCAGCAGACTTTGGACACCGTATGTCATCCTCTGTTTTCAGGTATGGGAAAAGGCCTGGCCATCAGTGAACTGCTGATTGATTTTCTTAGCAAAAACAGAATATTGGCATTGGACTCCATAAGTCAAGCTTCAGGTCACTTGAAAGTTGTAGCAGAATATAAAGGCAATGTTTTGTCTACTACTACAACCAATCACACATGGTACTGTCTATTTCTAGCATTTCTTAGATGAATCACTCTCCATTCCTTTAGATAATATCACAACCCACAAAGATAATTTAAAAATCCTTGAAATTAGTAGATATCCACATTCTGGCATGGACTCTTCAGCCAGAGGTCTTTTTAAATCAAGGTGATTTTTTAAAATTTATTTATTTTTATTAACTTTATGAAATGGCCTCTAGCTGCATACTGAATGTATCTTGAACTGTCCATTAATGGACCTTTATTATTGACAGCAAGGAGCTAATTTCTCTCTTTTCTGGTGTCCCTGTGATTTAAGGAGCAGAAAGATTCACCATTGAATCCTTCAGTAAGGGTATGTCTAGACTGCATCCCTCTGTTAGCAGAGGGATGCAGATTAGGCAGGTCGACATTGCAAATGAAGCAAGGATTTAAATATCCCGTGCCTGATTTGCATAAAAATGGCCACCGTGTTTTGCCGACTCAGCACTTTGTCGTCAAAAAGCGGCAGTCTAGAGGGGGATCTGTTGAGAAAGAAAGCCTTTTTCGACAGATCCCTTATGCCTTCTGCAAGGAGGTTTACAGGATCTGTCAAAAAAGGCTTTCTTTCTTGACAAATCCCCCTCTAGACTGCCACTTTTTGCCGACAAAGTGCTGAGTCAGCAAAACGTGGTGGCCATTTTTATGCAAATTAGGCACAGGATATTTAAATCCCTGCCTCATTTGCAATGTCAACCTGCCTAATCTTCATCCCTCTGCCGACAGAGGGATGCAGTCTAGACATATCCTAAGTGTGGGATTTTCATAAGTGCTAAGTACTGGCTTCAAAGCTCCTACTGAAGTACATAGGACAACATCAAGCCCTTTTGAAAATCCAACCCTAAGAATATAAATTCTGTATAATACTAAATTTGTTTTATACATTTGGGATGTTAATTAAATGCATGAGGCCATGACTGTTACAGGGACATTGTGAGATGAAACTTGGGTCAAAATTTAGCTTTAGTACACAACAACAACTTTTACAAACGGAGGACCAATAAAAATACTCCCTTGAATTTCCCCCCTAAATTCAAACGGAAACAATGTTTTCAAGCAAATTAAAATTACTCTGCAATATTTGCAACGCCAATACATGGGAAACTGAAAGCGGAACGGACAAGAAACAGTTAGAATAGGCCTAAAGAAATTCAGGTTAACAGACAGCATTGCAACTATTAAAGGGACACTCTCCAAATCAGTCTTCTAACAGAGTAATATTCAAATTCTGTGTCCTGACTTTTACATGAATTCCATCTTGAATCTTTTATTCATTTTTTGTTGTCCTTCTGTGTTTAAGAGAGTTTTTTTGGGCAGGTATAAGAACACCACCACCAAACACACTAGGACAATTGTCCACCCCATCTCCTTTCTCTTTATACACTTGCCAATCAGCTGCCTCTTTTGGTTACAGTTTTGCTGCTATTAGTAAACACATACTTTCTTGCAGAGCTTGGAGAAGATGGTACACATGGGATTCCCCTCAGAGTAGAGCACGAGTGTGATGCAAGTGATCAGCAACTGACTATATGTAATGGAATGTCAAAATGCACAAAATATGCAAACCGAAGATTGAGAATACACATTAATCCCAGTTCTAGTAACCCTCAAGCCTAATCGTAAAAATATGTGTAAAATGTTAAAGATGAAAACAAACTTTTAAAATAAACGGTGCTTTTAATTTATAGTATTGTACAGCTCTGGAATCAGACACTTTGTATAATCTTTATCTCTAATTTTCATAATTATAGGAATGTACAAGAGTAACTATGAAAAAGAAAAAACCATATTACTGTAGTTGCATTTCTGCTGATAATTAGTAAGTGATTTCTATCTTAAATATTTGTGGATAAACAATAACTAATGCAACTTGGGTTAAAATCCTCTATACCAAGAAAACAATAGTTTTAAGACTGAAGGTCAGAAAAGATTGTTTTTAAAGGCATGCTGCTCCCATGAGGGTAAAGAGTAATTACATAAAATAATGATTTTATTTGTTCTGACTGAGGAGGTTCTATATTGCTGGGGTTAGTCAATCAACAATTCTTTTCTTTAAATCCCAGAGACTATGCTTCGTAGAATTTGCTTAATCACTTTCTTAATCATCTCTATCAGAGAGTAATATAATAAACTCAAACTAGAAAATTACAAAGGGGTAACCATGTTAGTTTGTAACTTTAAAAACAAGAGATCCTGTGGCACCTTAGAGATTAACCAAAATATATAGGATCATGAGCCTTCGTGGGCAAAACTTTTCCAGTTCATCTGATGAAGTGGATTTTGCCCATGAGAGCTCATGATCCTATATTCTGGTTAGTCTCTAAGGTGCCACAAGCCCACTCGTTGTTTCTAAAGAAATAGATTTCTTATGTTTTACTGTGTATTGAACTCACTCCACAAGAATGTCCTATTTTTAACACAGAAGCACACTTGCTGGTATAGAATAACTTAATTTTCCACTCAGGCTTGAGAGGGATGTAAGGATTTAGCACATGACATCTTCCAAATGGGTGAAGGTTCTAATTTCTCTTTTCATTAAAGCACTTTGCTGCTTCTATGTAGACTGCGCTGTAGCCAACACCAAACATCTAGCAAGATTTTCTTGCTGGATTAAAGACTGCCTTTTTACTGCCACAGATAAGCCCTGAAAAAACATATTATTTTGGTATCAGAATATTTATCTCTGATAAAGTGTACTTATGAGGTGGGTCTCCAATGGTGCAGTCACATACTAGGAAGTGGTGACGTAGCAGCAGCAGCAGGCAGAGAGTCAAGAAGATAGCGTATCCAATGGGTTTTAAGTTCTCCATTTGGTAACATCTGTCAGAGTGGGAAGACAGGGCTGAAAATCGGTGTTTCAGTGCCTTTGGGAATGTACAACAGTTGCCTGCTGGCTAGCATCACATGACCTCAAGAAACAGTTAAGGTTTTTACCTGCAAGTGCCTCTTTATCCATGTTAGAGGTGCATTCATCCTTCAGAAAGACACTGCTGGTTATGCTGCATTTCTTGTTTAGTCTTTCCTAAGTTTGGTGGTATAGTTCTCTTTCTTGTTCACTACCCGGCCTCAAAGCAAAGCAAGTTTAGCAATACACTTGACAGGCCATGACTTTGAGGAGAGGTAGTTTCCCCTTTACTTCCCCTACCACTGAGGTTCTGGTTCGCTTTCATTTACGAACTGGCTCGGACAAATTATGCTTTTCATAAACCATTTTCCAGATAAGCTACCTGACATAAGTGCCATGGCATATCACCTTTCACGGGATATGCCTTCATATTAGACATCTGCCTTATTCCTTTAAAAGAGCACAACAGGAAGAAGATACAGCTCTGTGCTGCCAGTCTCTTTCTCTCCTCCCTGCTCCATGGGCTATTTACTGCTTCGGAAAGAAGGGCATCCCAGTTCTTCTCCCTTGAAACCCTGGCCTTCATAAAAGCAGACTCCTTTGCAAAGGAAAAGCTTTCAGGAGAGCCTCTGTGTTACTATCCTCTGTGCTACTGCTACTTTTTCATGAGTGGCAAAATCCCTACTGGCAGTGGTGTATGCGTGTCAGAAACAGGACTCATGCAATGACAACAATGAGGAATGTTTCTAGGACTTTATCTCCTGCGGAAGCTAGACAATACAACTGGACTGGTAGGCATCACTAACACTGTGTTCAACTCCCTGCCAGCCTGAAAAAGGGTTGCACTTTGACCCATTTTTAAAAATGATTCACTTAATCCCTGTGTCACCTTAATGGGCAATATGATTTTTTTTAGGTGCCATTTATTGAGACTCCTTTCAAGGGAGCTTGAGTTTTAACCCTCTCTCCTCCATTAAACCTAGTTAACCTTTGCTAAGTTCCGTTTTTAAAAATTCTGCCCTTCACCTCCCTCTCAGTAAACACCATTAAGTGTCAAAAGCAGCAATATGTGACAGTTCACCAGCGGCACTGCCCATGCCAGAAAAGTGTCCAGTGGCACAAATAAATATTCTAACACTGCTCTTTCCCCACACTCTCCAAGCCCTTTCTGAGCCTGTCTACTCAATATGCTGTCCTAGCACATCCAGCTCAGGATGGCCTAGCCTCTCTTTTCTCCTCAGAACCACCTGTGGCGGGTGATAACTTACGTATGTACCATTGCCAATAGGTATTTTGCCAAGTCCAGGAAGGGTAGGAGAAGTGACCTTAAGAGACTTCACATTACCTTATCCAGAAGAGCTGGATGGAGGCTTTCCTCCAATACAGGAGTATACTTTCAAGAAGGTCCAGGGTTACAGGATGAAGAAGTGTGAAGCTTTTCTTTGAGAAGCCATTTGCTGCTAGTGCACATAAGAGGGAGGAGCAAAACAGACTCCCCCTGCTTTCACTGAAGTCCTTTGGCTTACAAATATCTGCTGCTGCAACGTTGGGCATTATCACCAACAATAGAGTTTTGTGAGTTTCTTCACATCTTACCTACTATGAGCCTCTCCAGATCTGGCAGATGTGAAAACTGTCTTTTAAACTCCTCACTCCTATATTTATAAGTGGAACTCGATATCTGCAACAATAAAAGGTGAAAGGTTAAATGTAAGTGTTATTTTCAGCTATCAACTGTCTTCATACCGTCAGGAAACTAGGGTTATAGAGCAGAGAAAATAAACACCAGAAGGCTGGAAAAAAGAATAGACAGCATCTAAATGTATTTATCACTGTCATTAGTCTATCAGGGTACGTCTACACTGTGCAGCTATTTTATTCCAAAATAGCTATGCAGTGTAGACGTACCCTGATAGACTAATGACAGTGATAAATAACGCTGTGTCTACACAAGCCGCACATTATTTCGAAATATTTTTCGAAATAACAGGCGCGCTATTTTGCCATCCTGATAAACCTTGTTCATGAGGGATAATGAATGGCTCAGAATAGCACATTATTTTGAAATTTGGTGCTGTGTAGATGCACCAAATTTCAAAATAAGCTATTTCAAAATAGATTTGAAATAAAATACACAATTTGCAGAACACAAATTGTGTATCTTATTTTGAGTTTAGGGTGCTTTTCAGACTCACCCTCATATAAAACTATGCTGCTGTAAACTACAATTCCAAATTGAAATATCAGATCTGTTATATACAGCAATATTGCTAGTAACACAGCTGCACAATAGGATTTTTTGCTACTTCCTGTAATTAAACTAGCAGACTGGTGACTCTAAAGACTGAAGTCCATAAAACAGGTACCAGCATCAGCAACACAACATTCCCAATCCTGCTCTACCTGTACGATTTACTCTTTATTTAAAGGGACTACTTTTAGGGGTAACAGGATTCCGTTAAAACTATGGTCCACACTAAGGATGTTAAGAGGTGGGTAAGTGGATAATTGTATAGTCAATACAATTTGTCTCAACTACATGATTAGTCGACAAGGGAAGGTGCTCAGAAGGAGCTCCCTCCATGCTGACAGAGGCAGTAGCTCAGGGCAGGGGGAGCAGGCAGCACCACAGAGATGGTGCTGGGGGGGAACTGGCTTTTAAGCCAGCTTCCCCCAGCACTGGCTCCTGCTTCCCCCCTCCTTGCTGCCTCTGATACAGAGGCAGCAAGTTGGGGGGAATGTAAGTAGCTGACTAGGCTTATCAGATAGTCGACTAATTGACTACTTACTCTTCTACATCCCTAGGGCATGTCTATTCTAGAGAGTTATTTCAAAATAACTTCCCTTATTTCAAACTAACAAGCAGAGCGTATATACTACCAAGACCTTTATTTTGAAAAAAGGGGCTGGTTATTTAGATACAACACCACCTGCTTTCCCTGGGGAATAAGCTTATTTCGGGAGCTATTATTTCCTAGCGTAGACGTGCCCTTACAGTGCTGCAGTGTGTATCACTGTAGCACTTAATGAAGACACTACCTACGCTGATGGGAGAACTTCTCCCACTGACGTAGTTAATCACCTCCCCAAGAGGAGTTAGCTATGCAGATGGGAGAAGCCGTTCTGTTGATATATCACTGCCTAGACTGGTGGTTAAGGCTGGCACGACTACGTCCCTCAGGCATGTGGATTTTCCCTGAGTGACATAGCTATGTGAACATAAGTCTGTAGTGAAGACAAAGCCTTAACTACTCTGCTGAGGCTGCCAAAAAGGAGCCTATTGGAACGAACCATGTTGGGTTTTGCAATATTGGACCTAAACTTCATTAATACATAAAGAATTTTGGAACATCTTCAGTATAAAATGATATTATAGAAACAAATTCTAATCTAGTCATCTAGACTAACTCAAATCACCTTGCTGTTCACATAAACTAAATCGCTGCTGTACAAATCCTCATGTTTTAGCCACATTACAACTGAAAGAGGAAGAACTCACCTCCCAGTGTCTCAACAATGATATCTAAACATACCATAACAGCTCCATTAGATCTAGTGGGTGAAACTTTTTTTGTTTAAAAGAGATGTAAGCAACAACTGGCCATCTCTTGGCATCCCCCCAAACCTGAATTAGGTCCCCGATCTCCGCACTGAATCAGGCAGGCTCCTGGGAGCTGGCAGACTGGTCCTGGGGAGCAGTGGAGGGCTGGCTAACACTGGCTGCCTGGCTCACGCTGGGACCACTGGGTCAGGTGCAGCGACTGCTGGCTCTGGGCTGGCAGGCTAGGAATAGCAATTGCAAAATTGGCGCTATTCCTTGTGGAATGAGATTTACCAATTTCGAAATAAGCCCTCCATTATTTCAATTTAATTTCGAAATAGCGGTTTGGCTGTGTAGATGCTGGTAAAGTTATTTTGAAATAACAGCTGTTGAAATAACTTTGCTATGTAGACATACCCTTATTGTTCTACTTTCAAAGGATATGGAGAACTATCAGTCAATCTCTACCCTCTTTAACGGGAATTACTTCCTCTATTTGAACAAAACTATCAGTCTTCTTTTCTCAAAACTAAACATGTCCAGTTTTTTTAATGGTTACTTATAGGTCAGGATTTCTAAACATTTTATCATTTTTATTGCTCTCTTCTGGCCTTTCTCCACCTTGTTGACTCATATTTAATTTGTGATCCACTATAGTCACTAGATCCTTTTCAGCAGCACTATCACCCAATCAGTTATTCCCCATTTTGTAGCTGTGAATTTTGATTTTTTTTCCCTTCCAAAGTGAAGGAAGCCTCACATAACCTTAGATTTTAACATTCTCATCTGGGACTTCTGATGCATACTACCAGAACTGATGACCCTGTGTAAATCACTGACTGTCTGCCCATGGGCAGCAAGTTGTATGGGCTCGTGGTGCCCATGCTCCACCAATATTTGGAGCTGGAGTGGGCCCCGGCCTCCCCCCACGTGTCCTCCTACCCTGGCCCCAGAGTGTCTCTCCCTCAGCCCCGGCCCTAGCCCCACCGTGCACAACCTTCACTGAGCTCCCCCTTGCCAGCTGCTGCTGCCATGCACAGCGTGTTCAAACCGGTGGGCGGGGAGACGCCCGGGTGTGACGTAACATCACGGCCTGGGATTTTAAAACTGCTGGGTGCTGCGTTGTGGGTTCGGAGTTCAGGGACGGAGCGCAGACTCCGGCCCCACAAAGCGGAAGGCAAAAGGTAGGGGAGGGGGAGGGCTGAAAGAGGAAGAGGCTTGTGTGGAGGGGGAAGGGAAGGGAGAAAACTAGGGGAAGGGCTGGGAGAGGAAGGGGCATGTACGGAGGAGGAGGGGAGTGGGGGAAGAGAGGGGAAGGCACCAAAGGGACAGGGTAGAGGAGAGACAAATGCCAGAGGGCCAAGTGGAGACAATGAGGAAAAAGGCAGGAGGGGAGGTGTCAGTGGGAGGGAGAAAGGGTGATGCTGGGAGAGGAGAGGGTAAGGGCATTGGAGGCTGGAGGAGGAGGTGCAAGGAGAAGGCTTGAAAGAAGGGGTGGACATGAGGAAGGCCGGGATGGAGCTAGTCATGTGAGAGGGCACAGTGGCATGAGGGGAACAGGGGCAGAGGGTGGTGAGGGGGTGGGCATCAGGGAAAAAGAGGGCAAAGGGGGCGGGGCAGTGAGGGAATGGGGAGACACCAGGAAGGTGCAGGAGTAAGAGAAGGTGTAGGTGGCAGGAGATTCTGGGGGTGAAGCAGAAGGACAGACACCTGCAGGGGAGGATCCAGCACCAAAGGAGAGAGGCAGGGCAGGTTTGTAGCGGGAGGTGTTAGAATACAGGATGAGAGGGGTAGCTCACGTGATCAAAGTGGGGCTACTGAAGGAGTGGGCACAAGGGCGAGAGAAGGGCTGGAGTCAGGACAGCAGAGGAGGGTGAGGAGTTGGGGGGGCAGCAGGCACCAGGGGAGCTGATGGAACAAGGGGAGGAGACATGGCAGCAAAGAGAAAAGGTAAAGATTTAAAAATATTTATTAATAACTTGGGTGCATAGTGGCACATCCAAACAAGCCACATGAACTCAGTAGTGGTGCACAACACAAAATTCATTTTGCTCATGGGAGGAAACTCTTAGGCTGTGTCTACACTGGTGGTTTCTTCCACATGAACATCTTGTACAAGAGTTTTTGTGTAAGAAGTCTTGTGCAAGAACACGTCCACACTGCCATGTGCGAGCTGTGCTTTTGCACAAAAGCATCTATGGCAGTGTGGACGTTCTCTAGCCCAAGAAAGCACCGATGGCTATTTTAGCCAAAAGAGTTTCTTCCGCAAGAAATCCCTGCCGAGCATCCGCACTGCCCTCTTGTGTAAGAGAGCTTACACCTGTTAGAAAAGAGCGTAGCTCTTGCGCAAGATGCTCTCTCTTACCACGCTGTACTGTAAATTTCCTTGTGCAAGAGCAGGTGGGCAGCGTGGATGCTCTATGGGTTCTTGCACAAGAACAGCTGTACTTATGCAAAAAGCCGCGAGTGTAGACAGTCTTAGAGGGAACACTTCTCCCAGGCTCTCTGCCCCCAAGTTAATGTTATACACATTAGGCTAATGCCACTCCAGGATAGTTCCATGAGGGGGGTTTGGTAGAGGCCAAACTAATCCCTGTTGGTAGGAGGATGGTGGGAAAAGCCCTTTGAGAGGGGTGACATGACACCTTTTACTTCTGGTCATGTGTCCATCTTGCCCTGAGCATGTTACCTCCAGAGGCGTGGCTAACGGGGGAGGCGCAGGGGTTGGAGTGTGGCTAACAGAGGCCAGGGGGCGTGGCTAATGGGGCACCACCAAAAATTATACAAACCTGCCACCTATGTGTCTGCCAATGCACGGAACTCAAGTTCTTTAGTTAAAGTGACAAGGAAATAGGTACTATGAGGTGACAAATCCTCATAAGATAGCAAATTCTCTTTTTCTCATTTAGCCAACTGTATTTTTTAATCAGATTATTTAAAAAAATAATCAGAAATGTTACAAATACCACCTAAAATAACTCCAAATGAAAGGAATTAAAATATTTTTTCCATCTGTTGACTGATGAGAGAACTTCTCCCACTGATGTAGTTTATCACCTCTCCATGAGAAGATATAGCTACGCTGATGGAAGAAGCCCTCCTGTTGACATATCACTGCCTACACTTTGGGTATAGCCACCACCTCGAGTTGATGAGCAGTTTTCATACAATAAGAGGGGAGAAAAATGAAAAAGATATGATTTGTAAATCAGAAGAATTAGCAGGGGAACTAATCGGCAGATGAGCACAGGAAGCTATATTTAAATAGGGTCTGGGTGTTATAAAATTCATGAGTTGTATAATTTGAGAATGTCATGGAAATTGTAAATATTAACATTGTTACAATATTCAGGGGCTGTTGCCAGAGAATTTGGCGTACATGCTACAGCATACATGCTTTTAATTCACTATTTGAAACCAGCCACATTTTGTGAAAGTGTCCCTTTAAAGGTTTTATCCAAAAGATTCAGAGTGAACTTCAAAGAACTCAGTTTGTCAGCCTCAGAAGCTTGGGGGCCTGAGTCAACCCAGCTGAGATTTCTATGGTTTCAGGGAGTCTAGGGATTTCAAACTTGATGCTTAAACACTATAATTTACACTTGTGATGATAGCACACTAGTACACACACAAATGTATTTACAGTCCAATACAGTACATTAGATGCAGATAATCATACTATAAGCGCTCTCACACTGGCTTCAGCACTGATTTAGGGAACCCAAGAGGAAAGAGACATAATGTCTCTAAATAATATGTGAGAGAGAAAAGAGCTATGCAAAATCTAGGCAGTGGGAAAAGGTGATCAGGAAGAGGAGACAGTATGAATGTGTTTATGGAAGCCCTAATGCCTGACTCAACCTAGGCAACAGAAGTGAGAATCAAAACTCTAGGGAGTCTCCTGAATCTAAACACTAAGCAACCTCAGTCTCAAGGGCATTAAACCTGTTGTGTCTATATTCCTTACCTGAGGACCTTTTGGTAGCATATGAAATCATGTCTGTTTGTGCAACCTTTCGAACAGAGGACAACATGAAATCATCCTGCTCCTTTGCACACTAAGCTTTCAGACAGCTAGGAAAAACCAGCTCTGACTTCTTATCTAATCAGTCCAGTTCCACTGAAAGGAATTCAGACATTGACCTTTCTGAACCTTCTCTATTACTTGCTTTGTATGGCCACTGGTTCACATTCCTAGGGCTAGAATTAAGTGTTGACTTTCCAGCCATCCCGGTCTTTGAAACCAGAAGGGCAAGTTGTGCTGGAAGACAAATAGAACACATTTCCAGACACCTGGCATAAAATGGCTGATGCTCTTTGATACCATGATAATACAAATAAATGAATAACATAGAAAAATGGTAATAAAATATTCCTAACACCTTTCAGCGTCTCCAAGAACAACACCTCGTATTTCTCCATTACTATATGATATTTTTGTTCTATAAGCCTAAGTGTACTGAAATTTAGGATAGGCTTTCATTTTGGGCTACATGAGATGTCACAGAGGATATGCAGAGGACAGGCAAGGAGTAAAAGAAATCACTAGCCTTTAGTACAGGAAGTAGATGTCTCAATATTAGCATTATTGAGTATTTCTCACAATTTAATTATGTCCTTATACATGCAAGATCATGCAAGGCCACACCAGGACAATACTATGCTGAAACTAGATAGCTATATGTGGGGAGAATCTGTGAAAAACTATGCACTACCATATCACCAATCGTCTTATTCATTTTTGCAAGTATTAAAAATACATCATGGTAATGGTAGGCTAAGTAATGAAGCCTAATTTATGAAATGTTGCTAATTATATAAATGGCCTTAAGTAGGCCATGCAATTTGTGAAAAAATAGCAGCAAAGGTAAACAAGGTACCTCCAGCATTCCTGAACTGAAGTATTACAGAAGAAACTGTTACTTAAGTACACAGTATCTTTAGGAAACACCCATCCCTTACTTCTGCCTATCCCCTCCCCGCCCCGCCAAAACTTTAGTTCTGTTTCTTTGCTTTGATTCTGTCCCCAAGCTGGGGCAATGGGGCGTTGGCGGGTTCAGGCTTCGGTCCCCTATGTAAGGATTTCTGTTGCAAGAAGGGGGTTGTGGTGCAATGAATTTTGAGAACCACTAGTCTATTGCATTTGCCTTTTTTGTTGGCTTCAGTGTCTCAGAGCAGGAAGGATAAACCGCATCACAGATTAGTTGACATCCTGTGTTCTCGAGATTTTATTTTACAGATATGAATGGAAATATAAATAGCTATGAACAAAATTATGGCTTCACGAGTGGTGACATAGCGCTCGCACATATCCTGAGCTCAATCACAGACCCTCACACCTTCCAAGAGTGGTTTTGGATCTTAGCATTAACGCCTGCTAAGTATTGAGGGCAGCACTTCGAGTCCCAGTGCTATGCAAAGCCCTCAGGTTGTCAGCCTGAGATATTCATTGCTTATAGCCATTAACTTCACTTAGCCCCCATGTTACAATCAGCAAAGCCTGTCTTTTCATTTCTACTCCCTGTGTTTACAGCCAAGCGGTTCTGAGCCACCTCATCTCGGCTTCATTCCACCAATGCAGATTCTTCAAGGTAGAAGAGTAGAAGGAACAGAGCGCTGAAGTCAGACTGCAGGTTGGAAGTAAATATCATCTGGAGCAGTCTATTTTGAGAAAACTGGGCCGAAGAAACAAAAGTAGAGACCAGATGTGTGCACCATTTCTGAGGGATAGTGAAGTGCAGGTTAACTGTTTTCATCTGGAATTTCTGGACATTGTCTATCAGATAAAATTCAGAAACACCACTTAGATTACAATCAAACAGCATTTACCATACCACGCAAATATCCCCTGAAAACTTACCCGATTTCTGTTTAGTTTCTTCCTGTTCAAACTTCTCTCACTTCAGCTCCCAGAGGATGAGAGGTCTATCCCTAAGTCTTTCAGAATCACTGCTTCCTAGGATAAAGTCCTCCCAGCATGCACGGCCCGCATTCTTTGTTCCTAGATATACGACCTTACATTTGCTAATACTGAAACGTGTTATTTGCTTGTATCAGGTTTAACAAACAATCCAGATTGCTCCATATCACTGGTCTGTCCTCTTCATTATTTACCACTCTCCTACTCTGTGTAATTCACAAATTTTATTAGTAATGATTTTATGTTTTCTTCCAGGTGTTTGATTAAAAAAAAAAAGTTAAACAACATAAGGTGAAGATCCCACAGAAAACCTATCCACTCGCTGATTTTTCCCCATTTACAATTACAGGCAGTCCCCGGGTTACATGGATCCAACTTACATCGGATCCCTACTTACAAACGGGGTGAGGCAAGCCCACACTAGCTGCTTCCCCCCAGCAGACCAGGGAGACGCGGAGCGGCTTTTCTCAGCAGACACCTCAGCTTGAGAATAAAGGACTGAGGGAAGTGAGGTGTGGGAGAATAAAACTGAGCTCTGGAGAAATGTTTGGCTAGAGTTTCCCCTACAATATGTACCAGTTCCGACTTACATACAAATTCAACTTAAGAACAAACCTACAGTCCCTATCTTGTGCGTAACCCGGGGACGGCCTGTACATTTCAAGAGCCATCATTCAGCAATTTTTAATCCATTTAATGTGTGCCTTATTGATTTTTTATTGTTCCAGGTCCTTAACATGTCATGGAGTGCAAGGCTCTACATTAGTATACCTTAAAGCCTATGTTGAGGTAATATATTTAATCGACCACATCTGTAATTTAGTTTAAAAAAAATCAAGTTAGTTTAACAACATTTATTTTTCATAAACCCACATTGGTTGGCATTAATTAGGTTATCTTCCTTTTATTTTTTAGCAATCCAATTCCAGATCAGCCATTCCATTATTTTGCTTGGGACTGATGTCAAGCTGGCAGACCTATAGTTATTTGGGTCCTCCCATTTCCCCTTTATAAAATATTGGCAGGACATGAACTTTTGTCCAACCCCCTTTAAATCTCCAAGGAGTATTAAAAATCAATATTAACTATTCGGACAGCTCCTTGGTCATCTCTTAAAACTCTTGGATGTCAGTTTACCTGATCCTGCTGATTTAAAAATGTCTAACTTCAGTAAATGTTGTTTAACCAAGAGAGAGTAGATGTAGGCCATAAGCTTGTTTCATATAAGCCAAAAAGCTGCATGATGGTAACCACTTTAATAACAATCAACATGGACTGCATGTTCACACTGGTAACTTGTAGATAATTTTTATCCTATTCCCAACCATGCATCACACTGTTCTTTTCTTTAGCATGTATACTGGGTGCTTTAAACCCTCTTGGAAAGGCATGGGCACATGCTGTGAACCATTTTGGTTTTTTGAAAATAAAAGGGCCATTTGAGCATCTGTAGTCACCTATTACTAGATTTTGAAAACAATTATGCTGCATTTAACAGGTCACATGAGCCACTTCTTAACTAGGAAGAAGAGGGAAAATAAATATAATGCTGCAAGAGGCATCCCAGATGCTGTAGGAACTGTAGAATACTGATCATCAGAAACTTGCAGGCAATGAAAGAAATGCAAGCATATTCATAGCCACTGTAGGAAAAAGTTTTAAAAGCCAGGACTAGGGCTTACTTACATTCATTTTCTGATCCTCTTCATTGACCCTGAGCTGCTCTGGAGAGGAGAGTCTCCTAAGCACAGGGCGCTCTTCCAGCTGGCCACTGGCAGGCACAGATCTGTGGTCTAGTGTCATTATGTCCCCTTCTCTGGCCCAGCCCCCCTCCTATTTGCAGAGGCTGAAGGAGAAACAGATTTTAAATGTTTTCAGGTTATCTGTGCTGACAGAATGGAAAGAAAGGTCGTTTTCTCCTTCAGTCCCACCTGGGGTCAGGAGGGATGTTCACCAGCAGGATTACAAAAAGTTTAATTCCAGCAACATCATTTCCACTTTAGGGACATAACCAAGAAAATCTCTAGAGAAGGGACATTAAAATACACAACACAGGGTGAATGCTCGTGTACTAAATATTCCAGCTGAAACACAGATAAGCCACTCAGCCACTGCTGGAGCCAGCTGCCAGAGCATTTCTTTGCTGAAGCCTTTCCCAGGGAAAGGCTCTGGTAGAGGGGAGACAGCATAACACTACATTGCTAAAAACTGCAGTGTAGATGGAGGAGTGGGGGAGGCCATGCAGAGAGCCATGGAGGGTTCATCCACTAAGATTCTGGCATGTTTTTACTTGCCTAAGCAGTGCCTGACCATCTACATTGCAGTTCATACCCATGTTGGGTGCATGTAGCATATGGACTCTACAGCCTCTCCCCGAGTTACAGACCAAACACTTGGCCGTAACTCGATCTGTTTATAACTCGGACCCCATTGAGTTACATGCAACGGCGCTGTTCGTAAGTGCGGGTCGCATTCGTAACTCGGGGACCGCCTTTACGACCGCTCCATGGGAGCTTTAGTCGTAAGTGCTAATAGTCGTAACTCGACCGTTCGCAACTCGGGGAGCGGCTGTACATGCTGTCTCAGAATCATAGACTACTAGAACTGGAAGGGATATCCAGAGGGCATCATATTCAGTCCCCTGCACTCACAGCAGGGCCAAGAACCGTAAATATGCAGTGTGGATACAAGTCATAAGTATGCAGTATGGATATACCCAAAGAATCTCAAATCATCAGATAAAAGTGTGAGCACTAATGGCTCCCATGGATGCACAGAAGGCTACAAGAAAACCAAGTACCAAGTCAGGCCCATACACAGGAATTTCTGGGGGGGGGGGGGGAATGTGAGCTGTGGGAGGGGCTGGTGGCTGCCCTGCCCCTGTGACCTAGCCTTGCCCCCACTCCTGGGGGAGAATCAGCCCCAGTCTTCCCCCGGCCAGCCGGAGCATGGGGAAGGCAGACTGGGGCAACGCGCCACCCCACACTCACTCTTACTTGAAGGACCATGGAGGGGGTGCATTTGCACCCTTCACACACCCCCTGCGTACAGGCCTGCAAGTGCACGTAGAAAAGATTTGTGAGGGAAAACTCCCCCATACATATCCCTATAAATCCCAGCCATGTCTGAAACGTTTCTCAGCTCAAGTGATCTGGCAAAATTTCTCAGCTACTGGATGTCCATATATAAGTAGATTTCTTTCTTTTTTTTTTTTTTTTTTTAAAAACACACAACCAACACAACAAAATCGAGGGAATTTGACATTCAACAGAGACTGCCAACATTAGGGGGTTTTTGAAGCACAGTGATAGTCATGTTGGTTCCAGGATATTAGAAACACAAGGTGGGTGAGGTAATATCTTCTATCGGACCAGCTTCTTTTGGTGACAGACAAGTTTTTGAGCTACACAGAGGTCTTCTTCAGGAAGAGTTGTCTCTGTCTCCAACTGAAGTTGGATCCAATAGCATAACCAGAAGGGCCTACTTGGGTGGGCGGGCAAGAATGGAGGACAGGAGGGCTAGCCTCGGCCCCATTCCCCAGCCAGAGCACGGGGCAGCAGGGTAAGCCCTGGCCCCGCAGCCCAGCTGGCTTACAGGACAGAGCCAGGTAAACCCCCATGCTCCAATCTGACTCCCTGTCTTTAAATGTATTTTATAACCATAAAAGTACTAATCTCTGCTGTAAACATGATAGTAATGCTTCAGTTGCAACTGAGAGGGCATTTATGCAAACGTGGTTTTAGGTATAGTCTCTCTCATGTCTTACAAACTATTATCCTCAGCCCAGAAATGTAAGTTCATTTTTAAAAGTTACAGAAAAATGTTCGTACCTATTAAAAAAAAAAAAAAAAAAAAAAAAAAAGGTCCAGACGCTGTTGTGTTTTGATAATTCAAAAACAATTTGTTTGGATGTAGCACTTCAAACATGGAATGTACTTTGACGTCAGGAACACTTTGTTCAGGTTATTTAAAAAAAAAGTTGACACAAATTTAGAAGCCAATGAAACCCACACAATGAACATGTCCTCCATGTTTTGTTTTTTTCTTATGGATGCCTGCTGTTATCCACAAAGATCCCTAGAAGACCTGGATCACTTTAAACTCTGCTTCATTAAAAGTGGTCCCTACAAGTTCCTTTCTGTAACCTTTTTGCTCTGAAATGACACTGGATGAGACCTACAGACCTGGAAGCATTTTGCCAATATCTGTTTTCAAGGTTGACATATTCTGCATCTCCTTCAATGTGAAGTCTAAGGAGGGTATACAAATATGTGCCATGCTTCCTCCCTGTCCTCATACAAAATTCACCTGTATAAGCTGATTTTGGGAGACAAAATAAGAGATTCATTTTTAGTGGTAGAATGGGCTAATCTATAGTCAAGTCCATCCAATGCCAGGCAGGAGAAGGGATCCACCAGCACCTAGAAGACATTGGTCCTGCCTGGAGTGGCCAGCTCCCACACAGGTAAAGAGAAGATGCATGCTCCTCTCTCACCTACCAATACATTATGTGGTGCTTCCAATCCCAGATGTCATCTGCAGATCTTAAATACTGTCTTCTTTGCTGTCTTTTGCTCCCTCTCATCCATTTGCGTTATCTACAAGTTGTCTCATCACTTATACTAAAATTGTAATATTTTCAGAGCAGGGCCTGATTTTTGTGTGCATTTGGGTACTGACTAGAACAGGGGTAGGCAATAATTTTTAATTACTAAGATTTTGGTAAGTGGTCCTGAGCCACACTTCTGTGGAGGGGTCATGGTATCTGAGATGGCAGGTGCGGTGTAGAAGAGAGCTTGGGATAGAGGACTCGGGTGCAGGAGGGAGTGTGGCATCTGAGCAGTAGTTTGGGTGAAGGAGGGGGTTATGATCTGGGGCAGAGGTTTGGGGGGCAGGGTCCAGGAGGGGTTACAGGTGCAGGAGAGGTTTCTGGCCTGGGGGAAGACTGTAGGGGGGGTGCAACATCTGGGAGGGAGTTGTGAGCTGGCAGAGGTTGGGAGAGGAGATACAGAGGATTTGGGTGGTGACCTGGGGCAGAAGGTTGGGGGGAAAGATGGGGTGGGGTGCCAGAGGCAGGATCTGTCTGGGAGGCACTTACTTAGGTGGCTCCCAGCCAGCAGACTTGCAGGAACCTAAGACTGGCTCCATGCTCATCTGCTGGGCTGCCTGCTCCACGTGGTTTTGCTCCAGCATGAAGAGGGAGGGAGGAGGCTTCACTCACTGCTCCTGCTTCCAACAAAATTTCTCCGATCCTATTAGCCAGAAACTGGCCAATGGGAGCAGAGGAATTTTGCTAGGGGGCGGGGACAGCACAGGAAACTTCCTCCTCCCTGCCCAGCATGCATAGCAATTAACAGCCTGCTATTTAAAACAGCTGCAGCTGCTCTGTAATAAGGGTGTCAGCAAGGTGGAGGCAGGCTGGATCCGGCCCACTAGCCACCGCTTGCCTATCCCTGCTGTAGGTGCTACCACAATATATATAAGCAAATAAATGCACACGTAGGTTTTATTCACCATGAGGAAAAGCACAAAGAGTTTTTAAGCTCTGTCTGTTACATCCATATCACTCCCCAAAGCATTTGGGCACACCAGGGTGGTGATCAAACCCTTTTCTGCAACTTAGCCTAAAAGTTTCCTAATAGGGATGTTAAATAGCCATCAGCAATAAGGAGTCCTGTGGCAGCTTATAGACTAACAGCTTTATTGGAGCATAAGCTTTCGTGGGCAAAGATCCACTTCATCAGATGCATGCGTGGTCTTTGCCCACGAAAGCTTATACTCCAATAAATCTGTTAGTCTAGAAGGTGGCACAGGACTCCTCATTGCTTTTGCGGATTCAGACTAAAAAGGCTACCCCTCTGATAAATAGCCATTAGTAAGCTAATTGAGTAGTCAATGGAGTTTCCATTGACTACTCGCTTAGTGAATAAGGGGGCTCGCTGCGGCTCTGCTTTTTACATGTAGAGCTAGTGACTCTTACTACATGTAAAAAACAGGGCTGAAGTGGTCTGGGACCCTTTTGGGGGGGGGGGAGGGTTCAACCCTCCCTGATCTTCTCTGGCCCTTGCTAAAAGGGCAAATCCCTACTTGTGCCCAATCTCTTCCTTGGGGCTTCTTTGAGAGGCTCCTTTATTCCCTCTCTACAAAAATTACAGTGGAAGGGGCTCGGCCCATAACATTCAGGCATCACTCACAGGTCCTCATACCAAATGCGCCCCCATCAGGGCCCTTCCTCTGATACTGCTTCAACCTGCATGGCAGGAGGGGTGGTCCCACTCCCCTTTGTGCGATACCATGTGTACCTCAATTTCCCTCATCTCCCCAACCGGGGTCGAGGTCTCCTTTTCTGGGGGCTGTGCTGGGGAGAGATCCAATTGCGCCTCTTCTCCTAGGGAGGAGCTAGGGCTACCCATCATCCCCAGACGCACTTCCCATCTGTCTGTCCCCACAGAGTTAGGACACTGCCCCGCTATGTGTCCTTGTTCCCCGCACCTGAAGCACTGATGGTTACGCTTGTGTCTCCCTGGGTGGGACCTCTCACCTTTCCCTGAGGCTCCCCTCTTTCTCTCTCTCTCTCTGGCAAACTGGTCACAGTCCAGACCTATTGCCACCAGGTATGGTAGCTGGTCCACTAACCCACCACCCACTTCCACCAGAATTGCCCCTCACTTCCAACGGCACCTGGGCTACTCTTGTCTCCATGGACGCATTCTAGCATCGATACTCCGGGGACTATCCAGTGCAGCCTCATCAGCCCTTTCCACATTAGCAAGTGGGCTGTCATGGAGTCCATTAGCCCTCACTGGGCCTTTCTCCCCACCTGCGTCAGGACAGTGGGCAGACGCTGCCTTTTACCAGGTCCTCCCGCCTAAGTCCATCCACAGAATCCCATGTCTGTACCGTCCATACTGTCTGGGCGGTCCCGCTTCCTATGCCCTACGCTCCCGCACTACCAGCAGGTCACTGTGCCAGCACCCACAGGTGCTCCTCAGGGTGCCTCCTTCCTCTCGGGGCCTTTCCCAGAAAGGGGTTCCTCCAGCATCCTCCCTGGTTCCTTGTCCCTGTAGGATCGGTCTTCTCTCTGGGGAACCTCCGCCTTGGTATACTCCTCCTCCAGCCTGACTGCTGCATCCATTGTTTTGGGCTGGTGGCACCTGACCCACATGCGGATATTCCCTGGCAGGGCTTGCAGCAACTGCTCAGGTACGAGGAAGTCCATTATTTCCTGCACTGTCCACGTGTCTGGCCTCAGCCAGCAGGTTGCTCAGTCTGCTAACTTCTGGGCAAACGCCCAGGGCTTCACTGCTGCTGTCCTTCAGGCTGACCAAAACTTCTGGCGCTATTTTTCTATGGACAGACCCATCTGGTCTAGAATGGCCACCCTCACTAGCTCATAGTTACAGGCTTGTTCATCCCCTAAGGCCACGTAGGCCGCTCGAGCCTCTCCTGCCAGGTAAGGAGCCAGACGTAGGGCCTGGGTAGCCCTCTCCCATCCAACGCCCATGGCTACCCATTCAAACATCCCCAAAAAAGCATCCAGGTCATATGCTGGCTCCATTTTATAGAGTCCTAGGCCTAATGGTTAGGTGTCATCCCCTCCCCTGGGACTCACCACTCGTTGCAGAAGTTGCTGCTGCACCTTGCTCTGCTCCTTAATAAAGTCCTACAGGCTTTGCAGTTGCTCTGCCTGCCAGGTTAGCAAGATCTCTCCGCCTCATGGGACAGCTAGAAACTTTGTAGGGCCTGTTGCACCTGTTCTTGCTGCTTGACAAGCCACGGTAGGGTCTCCTCCATCTCTGAGCCACCAGCCACATTCTTTGGCGCTGGATCCCACCTCTGACACCACGTGTGGCAAGGTCCTCGGCCCGAGACCCCTTCTTCCCTCACAAATCAACTGGAGACCCTTTCTGGTGCAATTACCCGTATCTTTTATTGTCAGTGCCAATTTCTCACCACCTCCTATTTACAGAGCTTTTTGTTTGCAGCAAACTCAGCCAGTCTCTCTAGCTGGCTGGGGTGCACACTCAGCCACTCTCTGACTCCTCCCTCTTCCACTTCCTCATCTAGCCCTCTGGCTAATGAGGCCCACAGCTGTTTCCCATTAGCCCCTCAGGCCTAGGCCTGGGCCTGCTCCGCTGGCCTCAAGTGCCCTTTTCAGCCAAGCTGAAGTGGCAGAGCTCTGGCTTAGACAGCAGTCTGTCACACTACATTTAAAAGGCAGAGCCACAGCACTTTTAATACATTTAAAAAGCAGAGGCACAACATTATGGGACCCAGCACAAACCAGGACTGCTCAGTCCCTCAGAGACAGTGCTGGGGGAAACCAGCTTTTAAGCAGACTCCCCCCCAACACCGGCTCCTGCTCCCTTCCCCCACCATTGTTGCCTAGGCTTATCAGGTAGTTGACTCAACTAATCGCTTACATCCCTAAGATGACACCAGGCAGGAAAGAACACAACTCCCTTTCCAAGAGCTGTATAATGCTAGAAGGTTGACAAAGAGGAATTGTATGAAAAATGTATTTTAACCACTAAAGTCAATAGATGTGACTCAATGTGTGAAAGAAGCAGAGATATTATATACAAAGGGACCATACTTACCAACAGTTGACTGTAACTACACTTTACGTTTATCTAAACGCTTATTTACATATAACTGGGTAGTGCCAACCAATGCAATTGGCCAATATGTACCTTGTCAAGATCAGTTACCTACACAAGGAACTTGTTTTTCTGATAAACAAGGCAACCATTTCCCACCTGGAACATATAACATGCACACGTAACATGGAGTTGTTAGGATGTTACTAGCACACAGAATTAGGTATGGAGATAAAGACCTACAACAATTCTACTGTGAATATTCACTAATTGCTTCTTCCTTTCAGGAAGAAGTCAGACACCTGAAAATTACCTCAGTGACCAGAACTGGCAATACTAGGATGCCAGCATGACTCAGGTATGCCACAAGACTCTAGCCTACACACCAAAAGCACAGGTATCATAATTGCAACTTGCTGATGCTTCCTTTTCCTCCAAGCAAGACCAATGAACTCAGCATCCTCTTTCCTGTGCTGACTGAATTCCCAGACCCAAATGTTCACAGTGAGTTAGCTCCAAGGTAAAAAGTCTGAGAATCTACTTAGCCCTGAAGATGGTTAATAACAGTTACCAAGAAGCAGCTTCAAGTGAGAATATGAACAGTTTAGAGTCATATTCAAATTTTAAATGAAAGAACAAAATTAAAAAAAAAAACAACTGGGATGAGAAACTGCTGGAAGAAAAAAAATCTCCATAGCTCTGTATCAGCAATTATACAGTGCCTTTGTTGACCAAGGCAAACCCTGTATGCCCTCACTTCTTCAAAGATGGTATAGGCCTTGAAACAAACCAGTGTAATTACTGAATTGGTCCTAGATACCCAGGCAGTTAAACAGGATATGAGCCTGATTCCTTTGGGATTCCCAGCAAACCAACATCTTCTTCATACAGGCTCTTTTAAAGAGGAACTAGAAACGTGGCCAACTTCCTTTACCTCAAAGGCAAGAAGTACTGCAGACCTGGAAATGATTGGGGAGGTTTGATTTGCTTGGAGCAATAGCATTAATACATGTGGAGGCAATTCAAAGAAACCAGTACCAGAGCACTGCACCAACAGGACACTAAAGAACTGCTCAGGCACGAGAGAGAACAGAGCTGGCTCATCACAACAGCTCTCATTGCCTGATCTGTAACTATGACATCACCATCAGCTTACCAACCTCTAGTAAATAAATATTGTCATTTACCCTACCTTTTGCCCTTACCTGAAAGCTACTTTATGTCTGGTTTTGTGACATATCAAAGACAGTACTAACTACAGCAAATAGCTGGATTGACATTTACAGAATTACTGTTGAAATATAGTATTATATTATTAAATATATTATCCTAGAACTGGAATTAATCTTCAAATTTGACACTTATCCTGGGCTTGAACAAAGACATTAACTGGTTAACACACTATGAAGCTAATTTCCCTTGCCTTTGACACCCACATTTTCACATAAAAAGCTATAAATGGGACACATTCAGCCCACTTAATTAGTTTCATTAATATGAGTTCTATAATTGACAAGTACTTCTTTTGCTGTTACATATCTATCCATCTAGCTATCTTGGATTCTGGTATTTCCACTCCAACTCATCTGATGAAGTGGGTCTTACCCATGAAAACTCATGATACTACAGGCAGTCCCCGACTTACGTGGATCCGACTTACGGTTTCTGAGGACAGGACAAGGAGTAATGGGCTTAAAGTGCAGCAGGGGAGGTTTAGATTGGACATTAGGAAAAAATTCCTAACTGTCAGGGAGGTCAAATATTGGAATAAATTGCCAAGGGAGGTGGTGGAATCTCCCTCTCTGGAGATATTTAAGAACAGGTTAGATAGACATCTGTCAGGGATGGTGTAGACGGAGCTTGGTCCTGCCTTGAGGGCAGGGGGCTGGACTCGATGACCTCTCGAGGTCCCTTCCAGTCCTATTATTCTATGATTCTATGGATCCGCAGATACGAACGGGGCTGCCCCAGAGTACACGGACTGCGGGACCGCGCGGTCCTGCCGCCCGTGTACTCTGGGGCTTTCTCTGCGTCTCCCTGGTCTGCAGACCAGGAAGACGCAGAACAAAGCCGCGGAGGAGCTCGGGCAGCCCAGGGGCGCCTGGGCTGCCCGAGCCCTCCCCCCCCCCCGCGGCTTTGCAAAGCCGCGGGGAAGCCGGCAGCGGAGCAGTCCAGGCGCGCCTGGGCTGCCTCGCTGCCCGAGCCCCCCCTCAGCTTTGCAAAGCCGAGGGGGGGGCTCGGGCAGCGGGGCACCCCAGGCGCGCCTGGGCTGCTCCGCTGCCGGCTTCCCCGAGGCTTTGCAAAGCCGCGGGGGAAGCCGGCAGCGGGACAGCCCAGACGCCCCGCGGCTGTCCTGCTGCCGGCGTCCTCAGAGGCTTTGCTCCCCGTCTCCCTGGTCTGCTGGTCTCCAGCAGACCAGGGAGACGGGGAGCAAAGCCGCGGAGGACCCAGGTGGCGGGACCGCGGTGCGTCTCAGTCCGCCGCCCGTGTCTTCCTGGTCTGCTGGGGTGGGGGGGTGCGCAGCTAGTATGCCCCCCCCCCCAGCAGACTAGGCTTTTCTCCGGACACCTGTGGCAGAGCAGCTGGGGCGCTGCCGGTTGGTCCCGCAGCGCCGCTCTGGGCGCTACTGGTCCAACCCAGGAGCACCCCAGCTGCTCTGGTCCTGATTTAGCCGCTGCTGGTCAGTTTCAGCAGCGGCTGAATCAGGACGCCTGGGGCAGAGCAGATGGGGTGCTGCTGGGTTGGTCCAGTAGTGCCGAGGAGCGGCGCTACTGGAGCAACCCAGCAGCACCCCAGCTGCTCTGCCCCAGGCGTCCTGATTTAGCTGCTGCTGAAACTGACCAGCGCTGACTACAGGAAGCCCGAGGCAGACTTGCTCTGCCCCGGGCTTCCTGGAATCAGCTGCTGATCAGTTTCAGCAGCAGCTGACTTGGGGACACTTGGGGTTCTTAAGTTGATTCTGTATGTAAGTCAGAACTGGCGGTCAGTTTCAGCAGCGGCTGAATCTGGACGCCAGTTCCGACTTACATACAGATTCAACTTAAGAACAAACCTACAGTCCCTATCTTGTACGTAACCCAGGGACTGCCTGTATATAAATTTTCATTAGTCTCTAAGATGCCACAGGATTACTCATTTTTAAAGTGACAAAGAGTCCTGGGACACCTTATAGACTAACAGATGTATTGGAGCATAAACTTTTGTGGGCAAAGACCCACTTTGTCAGATGCATGTAATGGAAATTTCCAGAGGCAGGTATAAATATGCAGGCCAGAATAAGACTAGAGATAATGAGGTTAATTCAGTCAGAGTGGGTGAGGTCCACTTCTAGCAGCTGATCTGGAGGTGTGAAGCTTATGCTCCAATACATCTATTAGGCTATAAGGTGCCACAGGACTTTTGCAGATCCAGACTAACACGGCTACCCCTCTGATACTCATTTTTAAAGTTACAGACTAAAACGGCTACCCCTCTGAGGCTACATCTAGACTGCAAGCTTCTTTTGGAAGAAGCTTTTCAGGAAGAGATCTTCCAGAAAAGCATATTCAATAGAGAGCGTCCACACAGCAAAAGCACAACGAAAAAGCAATGTGCTTTTTTGAAAGATAGTGTCCACATTGATTGGACACTATCTTGCATTAAAGTTGTGATGAGTCTGGATGGAGTGGCCAGCAAGGCACCTGTGTTATTTCCTGGAGGCCTCTTCTTTCGAAAGAACTCCCTTTTTCCTCATAGAAAAAAGCCTTCTTTCTCGTAGAATGAGGTTTACTGCCATCAAAAAAAACCAAAACAACCAAACCCTCTGTTCTTTTGACTTTCTGTTGAAAGAACTCAATGGCAGTGTGGACGCAAGTTCTGTTTTTCCGGAAAAATGCTGCCGTGTAGATGCACCTTGAGACTTACTATCCTAGGCGTTAGATCTGTGTGAAGTACTGATTTTTCAGTTTGCTGGCTATTTGGATAAATTAAAAAACTGGTTTTGATCAAGCAAAACCCAACATGTTTACAAATTTCAGCAAAACAAGTCAGGAAAAAACATGAGTTCAGTTCAACTGAAATGTTTTGTCTATTTTTAGTAAAAGCACAGGAAATGAAAGGCTAGATTAACAAATTACCAAGGAAGAAAGGATGTCCATGCCCTCATCCATAGCCCAGTCATTACGGCACTTACCTGGTATGTGAATGACTCAAGTTGGAACAGCTACTGGAGCCAAGGTATCCCCTGCATGCCAAGAAATGTCCTAACTGCTAGACTTTACTACAGCGCTTCTCAATCTTTTGGTATTGGAAACTCCTTTTTCAAAGCACACCTCTGAGTGCAACCTCCCCTTCGCCACATATTAAAAATGGGAGGTAATTTTAAAAATGGGAGGTAATTTTAATGTAACAGAGGTTTGTGGCGACAGCCTCCACACATGGCTGGACTCATGATTCCCACATAATCACCTTGTGATTCCATAATCACCATGACTACCCCATAATCACCAGCCATAATACCATAAATCATAATACTAGGCAACTGGACCCAGTACCAGAGCTGGGTAGCATTCCTTCCATTCTCCCTCCCCCCAGCAGGGGCTGGCCTCGGTCCTAGCCGCACCCCTCCCAAACATTTTTCTATGTCCCCCCCAAGGGGCCACAACCCACAGTTTGGAGACCTCTGCCCTGGGGTGGAGGGCATGCTTTCTCTCTCTGCATAACTATGGAAAACAATCTGGCTAAAGCACATTAGAGCTTCCGGTCTTCTGATCAGGGCAGACCAACAAGAGTGTGTTATACCTGTGTTCTGTTCTCAGTACTAACTGCCAAATGATTTTTGGTTAAATTCCAGGTGCTTGTAAGGGCACATCTACACAGCAGAGCAAAAGCCAAATTAAGCTACGCACCTTGAGCTACGTCAGTTGCGTAGCTGAAGTCAAAATAGCTTATTTCAGCTTTTGTCGCAGTCTACACAGCAGGAAGTCAAAGAAAAAACACTCTGCCTTTGACTGCCCTTACTCCTCGTGAAATGAGAGTTACAGGAGTCAGAGTAAGAAGTCCTCCAGCTCAACATTATTTTGACATTATGTCGAAATAATGGCTTGTAGTGTAGATGCGGACTATGTTATTTTGGAAATAACATCAGTTATTCCGAAATAACACTGCTGCATAGATGTACCTTAAGTGGCCTAGCCCCAGATTTCATTCACGGCTATCTCCAATACACCATATGTCCTATGCTCATCCTGAATACTGGAGAAGAGTGAAGCTTGTGGGCAGTAGAGGGTATTCTCAATTCCAGGTTTGCTCCTCTGGGGTTTGCTAATGAAAATACATTCAAGCATAAACTGACCATGTGCATTATGGACTGGGTGATGCAACTCTTTGCTTAGGTTTCAGATGACTGAAATGTGAAATCCTGAACTCTTTTGACAAGGTCCCTCTCCATCGTCTGCTCTAAAGATGGAGGTCATAGGGAAGTAAAGTGGCTTTACAGCTGTTCTTCAGAACAATGATTACATTCAAGCCATGTAAAATGTGTTCAGTTGCTTCAGTGATGGCCTCCATGTAAACAGATGTGTGGTCATGTCTATGCCTGATTTTCACCCTCCACAAGACAGCTATTAAATTTGCTAACCGTCTCCATGTCCTATGGCAATGAGTGCTAGCTCTGGCTAAGGCTAAAAGCCATTTTGAAACTCTGACTAGTGCAAATTATAGGCAGGCACACACATACGATATTAAAAAAAAGAGGGAGGAGAGACTTCTCCTGAACTACAGAAAACTCCAAGTTTTGACCAGCTCTAGTCCTCTCTTCATTACATACTTGTTCCAAACTCATTTAACAGAAACTCTCATTAAAAATGTATACATTTAGTATGTGACTATATTAAATTAAGACAAATTATATACAGGCAGTCCCCGGGTTACGTACAAGATAGGGACTGTAGGTTTGTTCTTAAGTTGAATCTGTATGTAAGTCGGAACTGGCGTCCAGATTCAGCCGCTGCTGAAACTGACCGCCAGTTCTGACTTACATACAGATTCAACTTAAGAACCCCAAGCTTCCCCAAGTCAGCTGCTGCTGAAACTGATGAGCGCTGATTCCAGGAAGCCTGGGGCAGAGCAACTCTGCCTCGGGCTTCCTGTAGTCAGCGCTGATCAGTTTCAGCAGCGGCTGACTTGGGGACGCCTGGGGCAGAGCAGCTGGGGTGCTGCTGGGTTGCTCCAGTAGCACTGCTCCTCAGCGCTACTGGACCAACCCAGCAGCACCCCAGCTGCTCTGCCCCAGGCGTCCTGATTCAGCCACTGCTGAAACTGACCAGCAGTGGCTGAATCAGGACCTGGGGCAGAGCAGCTGGGGTGCTGCCAGGTTGGTCCAGCAGTGCCCAGAGCGGGTGCTGCAGGACCAATCCGCAGCGCCCCAGCTGCTCTGCTACAGGGTCCAAAACAAAAGCCTGGTCTGCTGGGGGGGGGGGGGCCACACTATCCGCGCCCCCCCCCCCCCCCAGCAGACCAGGGACACGGGTAGCAGAGCAGCAGCGGCAGCGGGGTGCCGCGCCTCTGAGCCTTTGCTCTGGCAAAGTCTCAGAGGCGCGGGACCCCCCCCCCCCGCGGCTGCGGCTTCAGTCCCGGTGCCTGTGGTCTGCTGGGGACCGTCCCCAGCAGACCACAGGCACTGGGTCTCAAGCGGCAGCAACGGCGGTTCCCGCGCTTCTGAGGCTTTGCTCTGGCAAAGCCTCAGAAGCGCGGGAACCCGCCCGGTGCCCCTGGTCTGCTGGAGACGGTCTCCAGCAGACCAAGGGCACCGGAGCAGCTTACGAACGGGGCTTTCTCGCCCCGCAGCTCGCAGGTAGCAATCCGCCACCTCGACCTCCGGGGCGAGAAAGCCCCGTTCGTAAGTGCGGATCCGACGTAAGTCGGATCCGCGTAAGTCGGGGACTGCCTGTATCTCACACCTTTCAAATCATTCAGCTCTACCTATGTCCCCAATGGTCTTTTCCAGCTTGTCGATGGCACTGCTTACCACTGTTCTGTGCAGTTCTCTGCTGTACCTGTAACCTCGTATTCAAGCTGTTATCTACTACTGTTTCCACCAAGGTCAGATCACATTTTGCCTCTCAGAGAAGTTAGCAAATGCCTGCTGAGCTAACAATTCCAAGGCCCAGTTAAAGTAACCTTTTACTGGCAAATACACAGACATCTAGAAAACAGACATCTACAAAAGAAGAGACAACATGAAACAAAAGCATAAACTAACTTGCATAGATGAAGGACACAAACACATCATTATTATTGAAATATTACCTACATAGCATAGTAGAAAAGAACTTTTTTTGTCCTCAGTGCCAAAGATGTCTGCTGCTTGATGCTGGCTCAGTCCATCTGACATCTCTGAACATGTCTGTATCTCAGTTGAACTGTAAGCCCTGTAGATATAACTCTCCAGCTTCGGCAACCTTAAATCCACTGATGTGACTTTGCATTGTGTTCCAGATCAGCCCAAGATGATGATATCCTTGAGAACAAAACTACATTCCTTTCTGATTATCTGTTTTGGCTGACTCATGTTTCTTCCTAGCCCGCACGTGTGTGAGTATCAGGCAATGCTATTTATAAGTACAGCCGCCCCATTCAAATTAGTTTCTCTTCACCAGCTCTTCCACTCAGGCTGTGTAAATAAGAAAAACTGTTTCAACTGTACTTTTTCCCCAGAATTTTCTCCATCTGCTAGGACCCTCAAAATCATCCTGGAATTTGTTTTAAACTTACTACACATATAGATAACCAAAAGCACACAAGACAGTTAAGATGACCTCAGTAAGAGTCCTCTGACACTTCCAATTTGTAGTTTGACCTCAAGATTAGACCAGGAAGTCTTCTATAGTACCTTGGCAGCTTGAACTTGGCACTAATCCCCAGTGGTTGCTGGGAGAGGACAGTGAAATACCATCTTAAATGTTTCTTGGGTCCTTCTCTAACTACTGATTGCTTTTCTCTCTTTTTTTTTTTTAAATAAAGATTTGCATTGGTGGGATAAGAGGCAGTCTAGCAATCTTCTTATTAAGGCCTAGTCTACACTGTGACTCAAGGCAGCTTGTGCAAATCTAACTACTGAAGTGTCTACACTAAAAGATTGCTCCTGCGGACCTAGCTGCTCGATTATGCCAACCTAACTCCACCTCCCCGAAATGTAAACTCGATATTAATATACCTATGTTGCTGCTGTGCCTGGGTTTTTTCGGTTAATCCCGTTGACTACATGCATTCCCCTTGCCCTCTTGCTGCCTCTATGGGGAGCGGGAGCCGGTGCCCCACAAGCACCAGATCTGCCTCCCTCCCACCCCCGCACTGCTGCCTCTGATAGAGAGGCAACAGTGTGAAGAGTGAGGGGAGCAGGTGGGAGCCAATATGCGCAGAGAGCCAGTGCTGGGGGGAGCTGGCTTAAGAGCCGGTTTCCCCCCCGGGGCCAGCTTCCTGGAGCTGCTTTTCCTCCTCCCCCACTGCTGCCTCTATCAGAGGCACGAACATGGTGTGGGGGCGGGGGAGGTTGCCACAAAACAGCCTCTGTCCATGGCTGCTTGGGCTCGCCAAGGACAGAGGCTGTGCCCTGGCAGCAGCCCCTGTCTGTGGGGGATCCAAGCTTCCCTGCATCCCACGGAGCAGCCTCTGTCCATGGGGAGCTTGGACCCCCCAAGGACAGGGGCTGTTGTCTCTGTATCGGATGCAGGAACACAGGGCAGAAAGCAGCTGGTCTGTGTGGGAATCCGGTTTTTAAAACTGGCTCCCCTCGCTGTCCAGCTCCTACCTGCCATTCCATACTGGCTGCCGGCCCACCCCTGGGAGCCATCAAATAGTGGTGTAACCACTAAGATTTCATGCGGTTACCTGACTATTTAATTACACGAGAGCTAACATCCCTAGTGTAGACAGAGTGTTGCTTACATCAACTATTACTGGCCTTCAGAAGCTATGCCATAATGCCCCACACTGGCAGTAACATCAATACCCGCACTCCAGCTGAGGACATGCACTGCCGACAGAAGAAGCATAACATAGACAGACAAAAGCAATTTAATTAATGCAACATGCCCTACGTTTTTAATTTGTGTAGGAACATTGCCCCAGTCTTGAATTGCACTTGCTTAGTGATTCTTCCTGGAATACCACGAAAAAGCACTTGGTTTATTGTTGGGATTCCTGAATTTACTTCAATTACTCCAATTTATTGCCAATTATATTTTCAGCTGTAGTAATAATATTTTACATGGTGACAAAAATCATCATCATGTACTAAAGCTACACAGAAAATATAAGAATATCCTAAGTAGATCTGGCCAAGGCAAAACAAATTACAAAGTAGTTTGCAAACAAAAAAAAGACGCAATCATTTCTCTCTCCAGAAAACACTTGCCTGTATCAAAAAGTATATAAATGCCCCCAAATCTTACAGTCCTACACATACAAATCAAGAAAATCCTGAGTGCTTTTTTTACTTATTTTAGGATTTTCTGTTCCCACTCATTGCTAATGACTCGTCAATAATGCAAGAAGTAACTCTGAACAAGTACATGACCTGCAGTTCTCAGCTTTCCCAAAAGACACGTAAGTAGCTCACCTGAAACAGACCATGTCTTTCTTCCACTCTCCCCCGCCAAGAAAAACAGGGGAAGCTATTTAGCTGCTGTTTATTTACAGTAACAAGGAATGTTTAAATTGCAATCAACTCTCAAATGTAAAAAGCTTACACGGAGGAAAAAAATGAGAGTCTTGTTTTAAAGTTCTCCTTCAAGAGTACTCTGAAGGGCCCTATCACCAAGGCCAAGTCTACATTTAGGCCTTTTCTCTACTTACCGGGAGATGGATGCTACTGAGATCAAACTCTTTGGGGGTTGATTTAGCTGGTCTAGTAAGGACTAGGGATCGTCACTGTCCTTCTGTGCAGAAATTTGGGGTCACCAAATAGACATAAACATAGACATAAATCTCATATTTCTTTCTCCAAAAAATCCTATAGGGGGCACGTCACGATTAACTGATAAGCCTGGGCTTACTGGTTAATCTTATCGACTACACGCAGTCTCCCCACCCCACTGCCTCTATACCAGAGGCAGCAGGGGGTGGGGAGCAGGAGCTGGTGCCCCATGAGGAACTGGCTTTCAGCAGGCTCTCCATGAGCACTGGATCTGTCTGCCCCTTCCCATCCCTGTACGGCTACCTCTGATAGACAGGCACCAGAGCGGAGGGTGAGGGGGGCAGACTTGAGCCGATATGCATGGGGAGCTGGCTTTTGGCTCTCCCCATGTGCTGGCTCCGCAGATCCACCTGTCCCTCCCCTTGCTGCCTCCTACTGAGGCAGTGGGGGCAGGCAGGAGCCGGTGTGCTGGGGAGAGCCAGCTTAAGAGCCAATTCCCCCCAGCACCAGCTCTGCAGTGCCGCCTGCCCCCCCAGCTGTTGCCTCTATCAGAGGCAGCAGCATGGGGGTGAGAGGAGCCCCGGGAAGGCTGCTGAGAAGTAGCCTTTGTCTGCAGCGGCCCAGGCTTGCCAGAGACAGAGGTTGGTCCCTGGCAGTAGCTCCAGTCCGTGGAGGGTGGGAGGCAGAGCAGCCTCTGTGAGGGGAGTGGAAGGCAGAGTACCCTCTGTCTGCTGGGAGCCCCTCCCCCCGTGGATCAGCCTCGGTCCGTGGCCAGCCTAGACTGCCACAGACAGAGGCTGCTTCACAGCAGCCTCCCCTGCCCTGGCAGCAGCCTCTGTCCACGGGGACCTCGGATCCCTGCGGACAGGGGCTGCTGCTACCCTATGCTGCTGTCTCTATATCAGAGGCGGCAGCACGGGGCAGCAGGCAGACAGTTTGCGCAGGGAGCTGGTTTTTAAACTGGCTCCCCTTGCGGACCAGCTCCCGCCTGCCACCCCATCAGAGGCAGCAGTATGGTGTGACAGGGGGATCTCTGACAGTGGGGCCAGGAGCTACTGGCCCCGCCCCTGAGGACTATGGAATAGTTGTGGAACAGCTACGATTTCATGCAGTACACATAACTATTCAATTATGCAATATCTAACATCCTTGGTAAGGACTCACTAAATTGATCGCACTCCTGTTGACTTGAGTACTCCACCGGATAGTGAGGAGAAAGGTGAGTCGATGGGAGAATTTCTTCTGTCAACCTCCCACAGTGGGGAAGCCATGGAAATTCGACCTAAGTTATATTGACTCCAACTACGCTGTTCACATAGCTGGAGTTGCATACCTTATTTCAAGTTTGCCCCTAGTGTAGGCCTGGCCTTACAAGGCTTTGCCAGGATAGCTATGCTGGTATACTATAACTGTACAAGCTCCCAGTGTGAATGCAGTTTAAACCCCCTGAGCGAAGTACAATACAGGCAGTCCCCGGGTTACATGGATCCCTACTTACAAATGGGGTGAGGCAACCCCGCACTAGCTGCTTCCCCCCAGCAGACCAGGGAGACGCGAAGCTAGCGCCCCCCCCCCCCCCCAGCAGACCAGGGAGACGCGGAGCGGCTTTTCTCAGCAGACACCTCAGCTTGAGAATAAAGGACTGAGGGAAGTGAGGTGTGGGAGAATAAAACTGAGCTCTGGAGAAATGTTTGGCTAGAGTTTCCCCTACAATCTGTACCAGTTCCGACTTACATACAAATTCAACTTAAGAACAAACCTACAGTCCCTATCTTGTACGTAACCCGGGGACTGCCTGTATAGCAACGCAGTGCATTCTCCACCCCATTATAACTACATCTAGGCTAAATACTTTTGCCAGCACAGCTATGTTTGTCAGGGATCATATCCCGTCACACCCCTGATCAACACAACTAAACCATCACACATTTGTAGTATGGATCTAGTGGACTTAGGTATAAACATGATCAAACAATTCTCTGCTGGTCTTACAAAACAACAAATATTTCTAACTTTGTTCCCAATAGCAACACTTGAAAAGGAAAAATAAAGCTGTGAACCTAAAATAAAAGGAGAAAAACCCTTTTTCCCCCCCACCAACCAAACCTAGAGAATCTGATTTGAGGTACACCCTCAAGAGTCTTGCCCACGCTAGCTTTATTTTTTTTTTTTAAATCTCCCATTGCTGCATTACCACCGGCATAGTTTAATGCTTGATAGACGGGGCACCAGCATTATCATCACAGTGCTGTTTCAGCCTGTTCTGAACAGAGTTCAGCAACAAAGTAGAAATGTCAGAACCACATCTATACTAACGGCACCAGCACGGCTATACAACAGATAGATTTCACAGAAAAAACGAATGTAGAAACAGACCACCTGATTAAAGTTCTAGGCCAACTAAAGAAAAGTCAAATTCTCCCTTTTAAGATTCTGTTATCAGACAATTCCTTGAAGTATCAGTAGTTAAAACACTGTTATTCTTTGTTATCCAAGACAACGAAACGCTGCTTCCAAATAAATTCAATTACAATACATGGTACAAACAACAAGAGCATACATCGAGGTGTTTTTTTTTTTTTTAAATGTTACAAAATATGGCCATGGAGGGTTTGTATGTGTCTACTTTCTCCCAAAAAACCCACGGTCAGTATTTATTTGACCTCTGTGAATCCATATACCATCCATGTGGTGCACTATCCCTCCCTACTTCCTTTTTTAAACATTATACAAACTATTAAAATAACAAATTCAGGCTAAAATAACTTGCTATAATAAAACATACAACCATCAGGCCACAAATGCAGGTGTCTCAACACAATTCAAGGAAATCTCTACCTTTCAGCTCTCCCCAAATGCTTAGAAGAATATAAATTAATGGGTAAACAGCATATCAGGGGAAGCACCTGTTAACAGAATATTGTTCCATGTTCCCTTTATGAGGAGTGCCATATCAGACCAGAGTGAGTGAAATCTGAGTAACCAGGATCAGTCTTCAGAGGATGGGGAAAGAAACATCACAGTGGACAACCTGCGCACGGGGAAGCTTTTTCCTAACCTCTGTCAATTATTGGTTGCCTTATGCCCCAATGCATAACAGCTTATATCCCTTCAATAAATTAATCCTATCTAATGTAACTGTGGATGTTTCCAATACAGGCAGTCCCCGGGTTACGTACAAGATAGGGACTGTAGGTTTGTTCTTAAGTTGAATCTGTATGTAAGTCTGAATCTGGACGCCAGTTCCGACTTACATACAGAATCAACTTAAGAACCCCAGGCGTCCCCAAGTCAGCTGCTGCTGAAACTGATCAGCAGCTGATTCCAGGAAGCCGGGGGCAGAGCAACTCTGCCTGGGGCTTCCTGTAGTCAGCGCTGGTCAGTTTCAGCAGAAGCTGACTTGGGGACGCCTGGGGCAGAGCAGCTGGGGTGCTGCTGGGTTGCTCCAGTAGCGCCACTCCTCGGTGCTACTGGACCAACCCAGCAGCACCCCATCTGCTCTGCCCCAGGCGTCCTGATTCAGCCGCTGCTGAAACTGACCAGCAGCGGCTGAATCAGGACCTGGGGCAGAGCAGCTGGGGTGCTGCCGGGTTGGTCCAGTAGTGCCCAGAGCGGGCGCTGCAGGACCAATCGGCAGCGCCCCAGCTGCTCTGCCCCAGAGTCCAAAACAAAAGCCTGGTCTGCTGGGGGGGGGGGGGGGAGCACACTAGCTGCGCCCCCCCCCCCCCCCCCCAGCAGACCAGGGACACGGGGAGCAGAGCCGCAGCAGCAGCGGGGTGCCGCGCCTCTGCAGACCACAGGCACCCGGACTGAAGCGGCAGCAGCGGTTTATCCTTGTTTTAGAGACTGGAAGATGAGGTGGGGAATTAAGTAATCTTCCCAGAATCACACACATCCCCTTCCCCAGTGTCACAGGAAGGAGCAGAGCTCAGGAGTTCCTCATTCCCAATCCTGTGTTCATTCAACTAGACAGCACTGTGTCTGGAGAATGGCAATCACATCCAACCTGTCTTTCAGAAGTGCTCAGCATCCCAGCTCCCACACAAGTCACTAAAAGTTGCAGATTTGGAAAATCAGACCAATGGGGATTTTATAGATAGGGGCCTGGCTTAAGTCCTCAAAGGAAATCACGGTACTTACCTGTAGATGAAAAGCAAAAAAGCCTTTGGAACAAGTCCGTAGCTAATCAGCAAAGAACACTTTTGTACTGCAAATATTCCAATTGGCAAAGCCGACACCTGCGCAGTGTTGAGTATGCCAATGTTTATGTAGTAGCCTCGTATTTGTTGCAATCATCCAGGTTTTCTATTGGCTAAAGGAGTGGGAAGGAGCCTATTAACAAGGTCTACACCATCATAGGAGCTCTGTCTGAATGGTAACTGACATGCTTTATGTAATGGCACAAATAATTTGCTGCATTATCACCTATACACTATGACTCTTATAGGAGCTATAAGAACCGGTTTATATCCAACAGCTGATAGCCAACCAGGCAAGCCATTAGCCAAGCATGTTATTTTCATTCCTTGGGCTAGTAGACAGAAAATGACCGAACACCATTTTAATGGCAGGAGAGTCTAATGATTTAATTTTAGCACGGCAATGCTATTGTCTGACGTGGCTCATGACATTATCCTTCAGCCTCCTGCTGCTTCTTCAGTTTGACCCCACTAATTATGCTGTCACCTTTAAACTTGGAAAATGAACGCCTTATTACCACAGCTTCCCCTCCCCCCAAGATTTACTCCCATTTTTAAACTGTGGGGTTTTTTTTAAAGCAAAAAATTGGGCATTTTTCTTGAGATAATCTATGACAGCGTCAGGATCCTACAACAGAGGTATTGCTTTACATTCACGGTGATGCCTTTCAATAGCCGGGTATAGGTTTTAAATATAGGAAAATCTACTCTCTATTTGAGAGAATTGGTCTGTCTGTCTGTTCAAGAACTCCTCCTAAAATGTAAGAGCAAGGACCACCAAATTTGGTAGGCAGCTTCCTCTTCTCCTAACTGAAAGCAACGTCAGGGTTTGCTTGTGCCAGGAAAATGGGATGTGCCTGGAAAGGGCTTGCTTGGCATAAAACCAAACAGAAGAAAGACAGAATCACCAAGTACAGTCCTTAAACCTGACATAACTGAGCGAATGTTGAAAGAGGGCTCAGGATGGGATTGAAAGGGCTGGGGCTACGTGCAGTGCTTCAGAGTGCCATTCTGCCTGCCGGCTCCAGCACAGAGCTGTTGCAGCAATTCCATGCTGAGATGGCGGAGATGGGGAGGGGGGAGAGGAGAGAGAAGAGGGAGGATATGCCTCCTCCCCCGAACTGTAGCAGCTCTATGCTGGACCCATGGGAGGAAGTGCCTCACTCCTCTCCCTACCATCCCCATCCACGTCTGCTCCATATGGACATCAGAGGAGGAAGTGTCTCCTCTCCAGCCATGACATCCAATCCGAGTTGACACAGAGCTACCACTGCTGGGGGACAAAGTGGTCCTTCTGTGGCCCCCACCCCGCCTAAACTGGACTTGCCCAGCTGGGGACATGCACCCTTCCCTGGGCTGTGCCTGCTGGAGCTGCAGCAGCCACGGAGAGGTGCTTCTCATCTGGCCCCAAGCTGCTGTGGTTAAAGAGGGTTGGGGTGGTCCTCTCTCCCCAAGAAAGTCTGGATACTGAACCCCTTCATCCCCAGCCCCACCCCAGAGCAATAATTTAAATAAAGCATGTATATTTTCATTTGTTTTTCAAAAAAAAATTACTTGAGTTAAAGACCCAAGCAACACCAGTTAAATCTTCTAGTACTTATATAAACAAGTGATAGAAATATAGCCATGTTAGTCTGGTGTGGCTCAAACAAAAAACAAGACTATGTAGCACTTCAAAGACTAACAAGATGGTTTATTAGGTGATGAGCTTTCGTGGGCCAGACCCACTTCCTCAGATCAAATAGTGGAAGAAAATTGGCACAACCATATATACCAAAGGATACAATCAAAAAAATGAACACGTATATAAACGAGTGACTGTGATTACAGGGTTACATTCATCCAGGAGGTCACAGTCTTAATCACAAAAAAGTGTTTGTTTCATCTAGTGAAATAAATCATATTAGAATACCTACATGGCACCTTTCATCACAGCAAAGAATCCCAAACAATTGAAAAAACTATACACATGCCAGCAACACTGAAATTCAACCCTTTCTGAGGCAGACTGTAGCACTCCATGGGTGAATGATATTGCACAGACTAGCCAAGTGTCTATTTTTAGTACAATTCTACCTGAAAAAGTGACACTGATAGTGGCACTGATAGTAGAAGGATGCTGTGTTTATTATTAAGTGTACTAACACCTGGGAGTTCTAGTTATGGGCCAGGATCCTATTATGTTAGGTGCTGTACAAACTTGTAACTCAATGACTTCAGGTAAGATTTGCCAAACTTATAGAAAAAGACATCTGAGTTTTTGCTAAGTGCAAGACCAACAAACTGCCCATGAACTCAGAGTCAAAGGGGATTATTTTCTTCCTGTGAATTATCAACAATAATATTGTGTAGGCTGATTTAAACAGTGGCAGTAACACCCACCCCCTTATGCCCAGCAATCCCTCATGCCCAGAGGCCTCTCACCCAGAGATCTCAACCACAGATCCCTGTGCCCGGCACGCTCCCACCCAGACACACACACACACACACACACACACACACACACACACACACACACACTTCCCAGCACCCCATACTTTGCAGGGCTTTCTGCATCAAAAAAATTAAAATTCTGAATATGGTATTTTAAAATTCTGTACAATTCAGCAAATTTTATTTGTCAATAAGTGGAAGCTCCAGGAGATCACATTGCAGCCTTCTCTCTCTCTCTCTCTCTCCCCCCCCCTGCCCCAATGCCCTACTAGGATAGGGACTTGGCAGTGAGACCTCTGTGTGCATGTCAAAAGGCCACAGGAAAGCGTTTTACAGGATGGCTAGAATGTCAGCCATGACCCAAAATCCATTTGAATCACAAATACCAATAGCAGAGTCCAGCCCTCATCCAAGTCACAACTCTGGGACATCACCAACTAAATGGCCTTTGCATTTCCCTCCAAGCCTGAAAGGTAAACGAAGGGCTTGGGAGGTGTCCCTGAATCAGAAAAGGAATTCAGTTCAACCACAAGTCTTTTTTCCCTTCTCTGGCCCCAACTTACACAGGTCCCCAGTTAATTCTGCAGCACTGACTGCGGCTTTTCTGCTCCAGGCACATGAACCCTGGCATTTTGGCTGCTTATTCAGAGCCAGACAATGAGACCCCTCCCCCACACTCTTTTCCCTTCCCAGCCTGCCTCCCCTTCCCAGCTATCCCTAGCCCAGCTCCTCCTCCCTGAAGTGTTGTGCCAGGCTCTACTCCCCAAACTCACCCCGCCCCCCAAGTCTTCAAGACTCCCCCTCTCACACACACACACACACACACATACACACTTGCTTCCCCTACTCACTCACATGCTGCAAACTTTCGCTCCCAGCCCCAGCTGGCCCAGTGGGGCCTCGCCTCTGCTGGAAAGGAACAGAACCGGCAGGGAAGGATTCACTCCATGCCACTCTGCGCTCCCTGGAAAAGGGGCTGGTTGAGGAGTGGAGCCCTCAGCCAGCTGGTTGAGGAACAAGTGGGCGGAGGGGAGGGGGCGGGAAGAAGCCTGCGCCACAGCCAGCAAGGGAAAGCTCAGGCCCTTCGTGGCATCCCCTGGCTATGGCACCCAGAGCATGGGCCCGTTTGCCCTGCCCTAAGGCCAGCAGTGTGAATAGGACACCACTAAATTTGGGGCACCAGACTCTGCCCAGCTTCCTCCTCACCAGGGGACAGGGAACAGCATGAGCGAAGGTTGGAGGACCCTAGAAGGGCAGGGGGCAGCCACGCAGCTGGCGGCTGGAGAGAAGCAGCTTTTTCCCCTTCCAAGCATCGCTTCTCCCCGGCCAGCAGCAGGGGATGCTGAAGCAGGTGATGCTGCATCTCTGGCTGGTCTCACACTGCCCATTGCCACCCCTGCCTGCTGCGCTGAGTCTCCCTCCCTGCCCTGCTCCGAGGTTGCCGACTGTCCCAGGCCGTACACACTGGAAACCATTGCAGCAAATGGCATCTGGGATGTCTGGTCCAGGAGAGCTGGCAAGCCCTTGTTCCCCTGAGCTTCAGCCCTCCCCTACGAGGGGTGGTGAAGGTGCCAGTGCTGGGTTGCATAGGGCGCTAGGGACAGCCCTGTGTACACAACCTGAGTCTGCAGAAGCTCTTTATTTTATTCAGAAGTATACCCAGGGGCTCGGGAACAATTTTTAGAGTGGGAGTGCTTAGTTACACCCCCAAGACCTATTCGTGCCCTTCCAACAGTTGCCAACCCCCCCAGACTGAATGGACCAGATGCCATTCCTAGCAATGTTGTACAGTCCGTCTGGTCTGGGAGAGTCAGTGGCCCTAACCCCTTGTCACCCCAAGGCTGAAGCAACAACTGGACACATCTGCTGAGCTGTGGGCTAACAGAGGGACCCCAGGCCACAAAGCCTCCAGAACCAAAGGGCTGCGGGCTCCATGGGGGCAGGGCCAGCAAGTGATGGTATCCTGAGGGCCAGCAGGTGACAATAAAGCCAGTGGGGCTGGTGAGATCCTATGGGAGAGACTGGGACCTGAAGCTAGGCCCCAGGTTGCAGGGAAACTGGGTGCAAAACCTGGGGGTGCTGTAGCATCCCCCGCACCTCTACTTTCTGTGCCTGTAAGTATAGCAAGCCATTTTCTACAAAGGAGGTATGTAAAATTCATCTTTTTTGGCCAAGTATAAAAGTATCATAAGATCATGCTACATTCTCATAGGGTATGCCTAGACTACATGCCTCTGCCGACAGAGACATGTAAAATAGGCTACCCGACATAGTCAATGAAGCAGGGATTTAAATATCTTCAGCTTCGAACAAAAATGGCCGCCACGCTGTGCCAGCTCAGCTGATCATCAGCACAGCGTGCGAGTCAAGATGCGGATCGGTCGATAGCGGAAGCCTTTGTCGACTGCTCCCTTATGCCTCGTGAAACAGGTTTACAGGAGCGGTCAACAAAGGCTTCCCCTGTCAACCGATCCGTGTCTTGACTCACACACTGTGCCGACAATCAGCTGTGCTGGCACAGCGCGGCGGCCATTTTTATTTTAATGAAGCCGGGGTATTTAAATCCCCCCTTCATTGACTATGTCGGGTAGCCTATTTTACATGCCTCTGCCGACAGATGCATGTAGTCTAGACATACCCTCAGTGACTGAAATTCGGTCTTTACTGGAGAAAAAGTGGCAGCAATCCATTTTTATGAGCAGAAAACAGAGAGAAGGTACAGCTTACCCAATCAGGGAACTGGGAATCAGGACTCTTGGGTTCTATATCCAGACCTACCACTGACTAGATACTAGCATAGGCATAGCACCTCCTTATATCTCCATTTACCCTACAGCGAAGCAGTAACAAGTTACTTACCTCACAGAACAGGCTGGGAAGCTTTTAATTAAAGGCTACAAAGAAATTTGCATAAAAAGCACTAATAGTACATATTTATAAATAAGGCCTCCATTTTGAACAGTGAGCATTGTCACGGTACTGTCCCGACCCCAGTGCTTAATGAAAATTGGCTCATGAATATGAATATTGGTATAACTCAAAGACACCTTAGACAAAATACCTCATACAACATATCAATGTTGATGTTACAATCTGCTGAATGTGTACATTGTATTTTTGTGCGTGTGTCATTCTTGTATGTGAACTTAGAACTATAAAGTGTGGCTCCTATTTATCTTTTTAAATATGCTAAGGAGAGCCATTATGGATGCTTCAGACAATTAATGGCTCAGTGATCAAATCAACAACCTGTGAATAGTCTTGTTTGTCCTGTAAGCTCAAACTGTGGTTGGTCGTAGAAAGACATGTGGCCAGGCCACATGAGCTGAAACCCATTTTGGATCTGGTGCCTTTCCACGCAAGGTGAGAAAAGTTTGAACTGAGCACAAAGAGTTCCCACCTTGGGCAAAATGTATATAAAGGAGGGTGGGAGGAAACAACAAAGAATAGAGGCAATTGCTAGATGTCATGAGATTCCCTCTCCCCCTTCTTACCACATAAGATGCCTGCTGGAAACATCTAAGACTGAACAGGGGAAGAATCGAGCCTAAGTTAGTAGGCTGCTTAGACAGTGAATGAGATGTTTGGAACAACTGTTCAGGGTAAGAATTTGCATGTAACAAGTTTCTTAGTGGATTAGAACTAGCTAAAAGTGTTTTATATTCATTTTGATTTAGTAACTTACTATAATCTGTCTCTTTTCACTTTCAACTACTTAAATCCTACTCTTTGTACTTAATAAAAATGCTTTTATTTATTATCAAGCCCAATGTAAATAACTGTTACCTGGAAAGGGGGGAGAGGAAGAACAACCACTGTGCATATTTCTCTTTCATTCACACAGTAAGATGGATTTGTTTGGGGCCTAGGTTCCATTTGAGGATGGTTTCCTGTGTGCTGAGCCCTCCCAGAGCTGAATGGGTTCAGCATCTGTGTTGCTCTGCAGAAGGGTGGTAACCCCAACTCTGTGACTTGGCTAGGGGGAGCCTAAGAGGGCAGGAAGGTGGGCACCAGTAGCATGATCAGCACACCGGGGGACAACTCCAAGGGGACTTCTGTGATCTAACCCATCACAATGGTAATTAACTCATTGGAATAATTTATTAAGAATCTTGGTGGATTCTCCATCAATGACCATTTTAAAATCAAGACTGGATGTTTTTCCTAAAAGATCTGCTTTTCATTTGGGGCAATTCTATGGCCTGTGTTAGACAGGAGGGCAGACTAGATGTTCAAAACAGTCCCTCTGGGCCTTGGAATCTGTAACAATGAATTTAAGAGAAAAAACAACCGAGTTACCCAAAAGCTCCAGTCAGCACTCCAGTTATATGGAGCAGGGGCCTGCATTTTCTCGGTACAGGCACCAAGAGTCTCCTCTGAATCTGCAAACAACTGGCGGATGAGACCATGATCCACTTCATGGATTTCCTGTGAACCGAGCAAGCAAGCAAAGCATGTTATTTTGTAATGGAGGGGAAAGTTGTTGGAATAAAAGGTGGTTAATCAATTTGCAGGATTCATAATAAAACCTTACATGGCTACATTTAACAGGGGAAATTATGAGAAACACCTCCCACTTACTGATTCTTAACTAATGAATAACAATTTCTCAGTGTCAATTATGTGATAAGCATTAAGGTTTTATTTCCAAATGTCCCTCAACCTGAACATCAGTGTTCTGCAAACAGTCAAAAGACAGTTGTTATCTTAACCACCATGAAAGCCATAAACTCAAACCAAATTATTAAAAACTAAACTACAAAGGAATCCTTAATCAAAAAAAAAAAAAAAAAAAAAAAAAAAGAGGGAGAAGTTCTGGTTTTCTGATCCAATTATAATTACTCACTGTCTTAGGGATGTAAAATCCCATTTCATTAGTTAACAGGTTAAACATTATGATTAACTGATTAAACAGAAGTGGATGGGGGCCCACACCGTGGACAGGGGCTGCTCCCAGCATGCCAGTGCTGGACTAAAACCCCCCCATGGAGGGTCCCACAGAGTTAGAAGGGCACCCTGCTTGTAGCAGGCGAGAGGCTGCTCCAATCCTCTCCAGTTACCATAACTGGTAAGCATCACCTGGCAAGGATGATACTTACTGGTTCACATCCCTACTGTCCATACACATCTACCTAAACACAGCACTTCAGAAATGCCAAATTATATTATTACTAATACTCTTATGTAGAATTTTTCATCAGTAGATCTCACATATTTTACAAAGGCAATCAATAGCATTAGCACTATTCACAGATGGGGAAAACTGAGACAGAGAGGCAAAGTGACTTTCCCAACAGATCAGTGGCAAAGCCAGGTATAAAACTCAGTTCTCCCTAGTCCCAGTCTAGGCCCCTAATCACTTAACCACATTGCTTGTAATAGCCAATAATGCCCTGTAAAAACATTACCTCAGGCATGGCCAAACGTACTGACTCTCCAAACTGAATGTGACAGTCTTCAGAAGTTTGAGAACCAGGACATCCAGGGTCATGGCTCAGGGCTTCAGCCTTGCTCCAAAGGTGTGGCAGGATTGCTCTACAGGGCTGAAGCCCCAAATTCACCTCCCCACTGCAGAAGCTAGAGGCAACGTGTGTGGGCGATGTGTATGTGTTTCTGCAGTTTCCCCCTTATCAAGTAGTCAATGGAAATTCCATCAACTACTAGATTAGCTGATCAAACCCAATTTAACATCATTAGGAAGGTCTATGGGCAGAACTTTAACTATCAGAGAGCCACATGCAGCCGTATTTTGGCCACTCCTGCACTATCCCATTTTTGACAAATGGGGTCACCGTGATTAAGGAATCTCGATCTGCTCATCAGCTCCCTGTCCGGGGGGAGGGAAAACTCACTGCTCCACACCTTACCGCCTCTCTGCTGGGGGTTCATACGGATTAGCATGGCACCAGTCACCGGAGCACTCCTTACTCTTTGACTGCTGTGAGGGGAAGCACTCATGTTCAGGGCTCTTGAGCTCAAGCAGAGAAGGCAAAGTGACAATTGCAGGAGCGCTCCTGTTCCAATGAGACTGAACAGGGGGAACACTCGGCAACCAGGGCAGCTGCTGTGTGCCCTCCAATAATAAGGACACCTGGGTCACAGAGCAGTAGATGCCAGCTTCCATCGTGGGAGAGAGAAAGCTGAGATGCTCTCACCTCCCTGATGAGATGTAATGAGAGGCTCGAGGCGGGTGAGAAGTGTTTTCTCAAAATGTCCCACATGTGCACCCCTTAATTTTAAACAGCCAGGGATCATCACTGCTATTGTCTACGCATCACCCCCAAAAACTTGGTAGTGTAATTGGAGGAGCCTGTATTTTCTTATCAATTAAGGGGTTGTTGCAGCAATCTTAATTCAGCTCCTTTGTGTGTATTCATTACCGTGGAGTCTGTCAAAGGACAGCTTGCAAGACTGCTAGCTTAAAAAAAATCCAATGTTGGAGAGGCAGGAAGAAAGGCCAAGAGACAGATCAACACGAAGAAGCTGTGGTTTAGAATTTGGCCCAGATCATTAGTGGCCAAAACTGGTTACCATCTGATATATGGTTGGTGGCTATAAGAAAGGAGCAGACAGGTTGTCAGGCAGTTTCTAGTAGGCAGGAAGAAAAAACTTAACATTGGCAGACTCCACAAAGCCAGGAGAGCCATCTACCAAAACAGTCCCTGCAGAACAGAGACCCATAATGGGGATGCAGGCATCACCACTGCCCGTGCTGCATGCTGTGGAGATAAAATATTACAGCTTCCAAGACTTCCTTCCTTCTGATGCCTTTCACCAGCACAGCTAAACTCTCATTAAAAAAAATACTTAAAATCCACATTTTATAGACACCTGCAAAAGGAATGTGGAATATTCCTTTTGGATTCCTGCTCCATTGCCTGTCCTAGATTTGTACAAATGCTACCCTCAGTGACACAGCAGCATAAGCAAAGATGCAGCATAAAACCACCAGGATCTAGGGACCCCTTAACAGAACAGGGCTGTGGGAGCACAGCTCTAGCTTGCAAGGCAAAGTCAAGTTTTGAATGTTGCTGCCAAAGGGCGGGAGAGGAACAGGCAGCCCATTCCCCTGAAGACACTGACTGTATATGTAAGATGAAGCACAGAAAGCAAGTTGACTTGCTACTCTTCCCTCACCCAAAATCCAGGAGCAGTAAGGGAACAAGCAAAGGAGTCCTCCCAGCAGAACCTTGAGTGAAGATAGACAACCCTAGCTGAACAACCCTCACCGATAGCAGAGATGAGGGGGTGCAAGCGACACTACTTCTCTAGTCACAGTATGGCCTAGCTTGTTGCTTTAACAGCTGTTATTGGATAGCTAGCTTGCAAGGGAACAATAGTCTAGCAGCTGGCAGTACAGGACTTCTGATGACACAAACAAACTAGTTAAGCATAAGGTCTCACATACACACTGTGAGGAGACCATTAAACCTCTCTCTGTAAAGCCAAGTGGCTTAACAGCCACCCCTGAAAGGAGCAAGCCCTTAGCAAAACTAGAAAGCAAAAATTAAGAAAGAAGAACCAAATGCTTACCATAGAGAGAAGAGGGAGATGCAACCTGCAAGCTGATTGCCTCTAAAATGAGCACCATAGGGCTGCAGCTGCTGCCTTCTCTGTAATTTAAAGGGCCAGCAACAATCAGAAGACTGGAGAAAGGCTTCTACATACAAAGGGAGTAAACCTGACACTCAGAGTTAGCTGATATCTAACTGCTATGGAGAACAAGCTGGCTAATGAAAAGGAATACGAAGCTAGCCAGCTGAATGAAGGTCAGGGCCTGGTTTAGAGCTCCATTTACAGCTACTTGCTACTGCCTTCGTTAGCATGTTTAATTTTGTATGCAGAGCCATCCAAAGTTTTGTTCACTGTCTGAAAAATAACTCACATCTCACCTACAGATTCTTGTATCCTATGAGTGTGAGTATGAGCCCCTCCCTTTGGTTCCTGGCCCAAAGGAAGATGTTGGTTGCCTTCCTCACACTTTTCCCATCTAACCCCACAAAGCCTACTTTGCAGAGAGAGGGATCTGCAGCTGGAAGAAAGTCTGCCAAGACTAGTCAAAGGAATGTCGTGAGAGGAGACCATGAGAGATGCACATAGTTTCCTCACTATCCCAAAGAGAAGCAAGATGAGCACTAATGCAGCATGAGGATGCCTTAAATCTTCTGGGATGGTTTTTGTACTGGTGGAAAGCCCCCTCCCTTTTAAAGGTGTGTCCCTTGGACAGTGACAGCCTGTTTCCAAAGGGACATTGGGGTAACCTAGAGCTGGCGCAGAGTAACAAAGCTTCTAGCAGAGAAGGACCTGCTCTCCTGGGAATCTGGAAGGGACCCTATAACTACAGCCTCTACCTCCAGAAGAACAACCCAAGGAAAACTCCATGAGGGGATCCTGACTGGATTGTCCACTTCCCAGCCACATAAATATTTTCATGGGAAGAATGAATTCTGGGCTATAATTCTACTGCTACACCTTCAAACATGATTTCTATTTTCTTCCACTATCAACTCTGCAATTAAATTTAAACCCAGATCATATAAAATCCATACAAATAATCCTCAACTCCAACTTCTGTAGTGTTTGAGAACTAGATGTTTTTAATTTTCGTGTTGATTCAGTGGTATGTAATGAACTCATCCCTAGCAGTTTAAAAAGGACCTGGGGACCTGTTCTTCTGAATGAAAAATCCTGTATAAATATGGGTGATTTTAGGTGTTTTATGTTGTGTAGTCCATCCGTCTGATATTACATGAATGGACTACTGTAGTTTAAAATGTTTTAATGCTACTTCACAGAGCCACCTAGAGGGGAAAGAGAGAAAACCTGCCTTCAGGGAGAAAAAAATGTGATGTAACAATGTTTAAAAAGTAATGTAGCACCAGCATGTTGACAGGAGGAAAAAAAAACTTAATAGAACCAGAAACATTTTCAGTTCATTAAAAAAATCTGTGAAAACAAAACTGGATTTTAATGTCACCGTTGAATGTTGGAAACAGAACTTTACCAGTACAGGGAACAAGAAGGTGAAATAATTGTAGTACATGGAGATGAGTGTAATTAAAAGAACAATCATGACTGGGTTAAATGGGTTTTAGATTCAAGCTCATACAAGCTTATACACATGCTGAAGGTGTGTTCTCTGAGGGAGCAATCCTCATGAGATATCTTATTCTGTAAATGTTTTGATAAATCATGTATGCTTTACAGCTTTTGGTTATGTCTACAACAGATTTCCCTTGCACCCTATGCTCTACCAGATTAATGCATCTTCTTCCCCTGGTCTCTTTCTCTTACTCTCTGTCCTTTCTCACACTGCCCCTTATTTGTGGAATATTCTTCATGCTCCGGTGCACTTTGGGGGGAGGGGTAGTTTCACCTGAGCTCTGACTAATGGGGCCAAATGTTCAGACATTCCCAGCACCCAGCCGCTCACAAAGTGATGCTTATGGTTAGATTTTCAAAAGAGCTCAATAGGTTTCGTACACCAAATGGGCTGCTGAGCTCACTAGTAAAGCTGGCCCCACGCAAGCACATTCTTCTTTAAATATCACCTCGAGCCATGAGCTCATTGGTTGAGTAATGTTGGTCCGGGAATAATTTCGTTACCACTCCTGCCTGATTTTATACCCTCAAGCTGTAAATATATTCATAACATAGCCAAAATAAATAAAATAGTGAAGCAACCAACAAGACTTGTACAAAGCATTTCTCATACTGGTTGGTGTATTTTAACCCCCAGTCTTCTCATGTTCCCCAGCCTTTGTCTGTCATCTATTACTGTGATCTCATTTAGGGCCCAACACTGCTCCCACAGAAAGCAAATGGAGTTTTGGAATTGTGCTGCCTCAAGCCGTGATCATGTCCACTTTTGGGAAGCAGCATGGGCTAGTGGAAAGAGCACTGGAGTGGGCTGCAGGCCACAACCCACTTCTTCAGATGTGCCCACAAAAGCTCACGATACCATCTATGACTGTCTACACTGGCGCGATCTTGCACCAGAAATATGCAAACGAGGCTAAGCATGGAATATTGCCGAGCCTCATTTGAATATCTCATGAGCCACCATTTTTGCAGAAGAGGCTCTTGCGCAAGAAGGAGCGTGGTACACTGCCCCTTCTTGCGCAAGAAAAACCCTCTTGCGCAATGCCGTTATTCCTGAAAATAATCAGTGTAATGGCATTGCGCAAGAGGGTTTTTCTTGCGCAAAAAGGGGCAGTATACACACTCCTTCTTGCACAAGAGCCTCTTCCGCAAAATGGCGGCTCATTACATATGCAAATGAGGCTCGGCGATATTCCACGCTTAGCCTCATTTGCATATTTCTGGAGCAAGATTGCGCCAGTGTAGACAAAACCTTGATGTTTTGTTAGTCTTCAAGGTGCTACTAGACTATTTGTTGTTTTTTAAGTTTTTCCTGTTACAGACTAACTCGGCTACCCCTCTGAAGCACTATATGTTTGTTATTTTGCTACAAACTTCAATAGGAGCAGGATGGACTTGTTTAAATGTCTTTAAAATGTCATGTATCTCTATCATACTTGGTGTGTGTCTAGTAAAAATAGAGACTCTCTCAAGTAGATCATTTGGCAATTGATGTATATGTACTTTACCTATGAAAGTAAAGAAACACACAAACACACTTCTCTCTCTCTTTTATGCCTGAAGACATCCCCTAGAATCAGGTGGCTATTAATTTTCATTATTGTCTTTATGTATAGTGTGTATTGCAGTAGCATTTAGGAGCACCATTGTGCTAGGTGCTGGACAAAACATAGTTAATTGTTTGTCTCATTTATTATTAAAAGTTATAATATATGTAAAAGAATTAAAAAAGAAAATCCAGCCTTTTCTCACTGTCTGAGCTGAGTAAAATAAACAAAGAACATGAACAGCAGATGAAAAGTAGGTCAGATTTTTAGTACTTTCATTTCCAGCTGAATGTGTGTGTTAGTATTAACCCATATTCTTAATATAGGTGTGTCTAGTCAGTATTTTTATCAATAAAGGCCAAAATTTACCATAATTGTATATACTCAGGCTATGTCTACACTATAGGGTTTTTCTGGGATATTGGACCTATCCTGGAAAAACTCCACTGCGTCCAGGGAATAATGCGTCTGCTCTTCCGCTTTTTTTTTTTTTTTTTGCAGAAGAACAGACGTGCTCTTTTGGAAGTCATGTCTTCCTCCCCCACAAGAAAGAAGGGCTCTTCCAAAAGAGGAGGCTTTTCCAAAAATTTGAAGGGCTATTCCGAAAGAGGAGGCTTTTCCAGTGTAGATGGGCCAAATTTCAGAAAAACCTCTTCCAAAAAAACTGTTGGAAAAAGATATGAAAATTCGGAGTGCAATTTGTGTATCTTTTTCCAATAGATCGGTGTAGTCTACACATAGCCTCAGTTTTGGGGACCTTTCTGGAGACAATTTCAACTGATTTCTATTGGAGTGCAATGAATGCCCAGCACCTCTGAAAATCAGTCCAGGGGAGTTTCAAGTTGGATGCCCACAAAGAGAGGGACACAGCATTAGTGGGCACATTTGAAAATACATGCCTACAAACTTGTGCTTTCAGATCCCTACATTATAAACACAAAGGGCATGTCTACACAGCTGCTTTATTTCAGAATAACTCAGGTTATTTCCAAATAACACAGTGCGCGGTTATACAGCAAGCCTGTTATTTTGAAATAATTTCGAAATAACAGGCTTCCTACTCCAACTCCTGTAACCCTCATTTCATGAGGAGTAAGGGAAGTGAAAGGAAGTGTTCTTCCTTCAACTTCCTGCAGCGTAGACAGCTCCAAAAGCCAAGTTAAGTTACTTCGACTTCAGCTACACAATTAAAGTAGCTGAAGTTGCGAATCTTAATTCGACTTTGTCCCCTAGTGTAGACATACCCAAATTGAGCAGTGTGACAAGGAAGAAAATTTCCACCTGAGGGTGTGACTACACTGCACCATAACTCGAAATAAGATATGCAATTTGAGCTACACAAATTGTGTATCTGATTTTGATGTTATTTTGAAATAGCTTATTTCGCCATTTGGCTCTGTACATCCCTTACTTCTTGTAGAATGAGGTTTACAGAGCCATCGGAATAGTGAGCCTGAAATAACAGGCTTTCTGTGAAGGTGTGGGATAGCTATTTCAGGATACTCCGGTATCTCAAAATAGTATTGCAGTGTAAACGTAGACTCAGTGACTAGTGGATCAGTGAGGACAAGCTGCAGGGGGGTCAGGGATTCCTTAAATTGTGTGGGGAGGAAAACAATATATCAAGCATCTAGTTATTTGCGGTGGGATGGTCCTGCTGATGGAGTAGACTGGGGAGGCATGGGATACAATCATAGGGTGAGGCCAGTGTGTAGTTATGGGTGGTATGGCATGTAAGGGGTCAGGGCGACTGGGATTTGATAGGGTGGTGAATAGCAGGTGCTGTGGGTCTTCTCCTCCACAACTCCTTTGCCCTGAGGTCCCCAATCCCCATCCTGGCCTAAGGGAGGCAACAACCATGCAGCAATGTTACCTAGTGGGGGGCTCAAAGGAGACTTGGCAGGTTCCATTCCCTCCAGCTTCAATCTTGGCCCCAAAGGTCTCTCTTGCCAGAACACAAGTTTCCCACCTGTGATGCCATCTCTCCGCAGGGCTGCTCCTATCGGCTCCCCACAAACAGCTGGTGCACTCACATGGCTCCCTCTAGCAGCCTTAGTAACCACTCTGGGTTCCGTCCTCCGCCATGCTTGGCAGCCATTTTGTTTCCTTGGCTATTTGTGTAGACCAGCAGTGTCAAAAGGGTTACACTTGTACTTACCTCGCTTTAACTGACCCACACGGCACAGCCTGCACCCCCATCTTCAGCCTCTCAATACAGCCTCTTTCCCCTGCCCTCCTCCACGAGCCTCCTCTGCCAACATAACTCAACCTTTTCTACTCCCTCCCCTTGGGGTCCTCCCCCACATCCCCTCTTCCAGCAGAGCCCTGCTCATCCAAACTCATTTTTTTCTCCTCAAACTTGGCAGCACTGCCTGTCCTGGGACAGCGAAGCCTCCATGTGCTCCAGCCAGAGAAATCTACTTCTCTTTCTGCTTTCCAGGGAGGCTATTTGAGGCCTTTGCTGTGGAAAGCATATGGGCCATAAACGGCAGTGCTCTGGCAGTCATCCAGTGACACATTGCTCAACACGATAACAATCTCTGTGAGTTGCGTCTCCATCCAGCTGCTGGAGCAAACAAGTCAATGCCAGTATGGCTAATATGAAGCATTCAAAAATCATGGGATTGATTTAAAAATATAATCTGCCTTCTTTTGATTTGCCTTCTGGGCTTTGAACTGCTAGCTTTGATGTTTTCAAGCTTTTCTTCCCAACCAATCAGGCTGCAATTTTTTTTTAAGTGAAAGCTGAGCGCTCTCATAATCACATGACTCCAGGAGCTGTGCCTTTAAGAAACACACCAAATATCACAAGATCTTCACCAGACTATAAGAGCACATTCCCAGTTATTTAAAGGAGGAACAGCCAAAATCTTCCGTTCACCGTGGGCATAGGAAAGAGAGCCAGTAGGCGTCAAGAAATCTGAAGGCAGGTCACCAATCCAGAGCTCAGGGAAGAGATGCCAGGCAGGCAGCTGGTGTGGTGTGTCCACCATGCAGCTGTAATACTGTCAGCAGGATGACTGGGTACTGAGTGAGCTGTTGCAGCATGTGAAGCTGGCTGCTGAAATTCTTCCTGTAAAATAGTGTTGGACCTGTTCCTATGTGCGAGCCCGGCTTTACTTTCCACAAACAACAAAATAGTACCTTTGTCAATTCTGCAGACAGGTCTGCTATTTTCAGCCCCCTTTCCCATCCCTCAGGGATATAACCCATAACCAAGCTTCTGTTAACATGGGTTGGCATTAACCAACATTTGGTTAATCAGGATTTCTACTACCCTCAAAAAAATACTTGTGGGGGGGAGGGGAGATATTTTCATCCCACACATAGCACATATGGCCAGATTTTCAGAAGCACTGACTATCCACAACTCCCAATGGAATCGATAGGAACTAAGGCCCAGCCACTGAGAAAATCCAGCCTATGGTTCTTTTTCACTTCCATATGGGGCTTCATAGAAAGGGACCCTTCTGTTGAATAGCCAGTCATCAGCTCCAGGTTCTGGTGCTGCTATATACAAGTCCAAAGCAATAAAGGGTGCATCTACACAGCAGGGCTTAACTCAAAATAAGCTACGCAAATTGAGCTACGTAACTTGTGTCGCTTATTTCAAAATAGCTTATTTCGAAATTGGGAGCATCTACACAGCACTTATTTCAAAATAGAGCACTCTTCCTCTGACTTCCCTTACTCTTCATGCAATGAGGGTTACAGGAGTCAGAGTAAGAAGTTCTCCAGCTTGACAGTATTTCGACCTTATTTCAAAATAACTGCCTTCTGTGTAGGCACGGACTAAGTTATTTAGAAATGCACGTTGCTGTGTAGATGTACCCAAAGAGAATAGTTGTTGTCCTCTCTGCATTCTGATGGCAGGGAAGCCACTATAACGAGTTAAAATGTGGCAGTCATTCAGGTATCATGCTGTGAACTTGAAGCTGTAGTAACTTTAGAAAGTGTGACTTTCATTGAGTAGAATGCAAAATCCTGTTGCAACAACAGAGAGAGAGAGAGAGAGAGAGAGAGAGATGTTTTTGTCCATACAAACTGAGGGACAGGGAAGGACAAAGTAACTATACACTTCAGCAACTATGAAACAGCAAGCTGGGAAATTCTGTGTTTACGCAGTACCTTTTTGCCTGTTCTCCTTGTGGATGGGTAAGTTCTGACTATTTAAATATCTTCCTTACTTTGGAGGTGTTTGGATTATTTCTGTAATTTGGTTTGTGAGGCTTTTTTTTTAAGCCATTCTCCAATAAGATCATCTCAGGATGTAGAAAGAACTTTGTGAGTAATATTCAATCCTAGATTTTGCATTGAAAAACATTTTCTTGTTTATAGATCCCTTTCTATTTAGCTCATAGGCAGGTTTATTTGCATTTCATCCCAAAGTTGAAATTTGTCTTTTAAGAGAAAATATGTTTTCCTTTAGTTATTGAGAAGGCTGACTATGTACCTTCATTAGTGAAAGCTTTATGTCTAGTTTGGTTTTACAACATATTAGCTACACATTGTGTTCTTGAGGTAGCTATAAATATTAATCTTCCAAAGCCAACCGCAGGCAAAAATTCTTATAAATTAAATAGCGGTCTATACAGTCATGTATCACTTAATTATAGAATTTAGGGAACAGATCCTGTGATGTTATGTGGCCATATTGCACTGGACTGCTAGCAGACCCCACCTGTGAAGCTAGCATAATTGGTTGCTGCAGTGTAGGGGAATTCTTCCATGGTGGAGACCTGATATCATGAATTTTTGCCATTCCCCTCCCAAATGTCCACTTAGTGGGTGTGGCCAAAGAAATGGGGGTATTACCAGGAGACCTATGCCCTATACCAAACTCCAGCTACCGTTTTGGTTTCTTGAGGTTGTTTGTGCTGCTGCTTTGATTTACTCCATGGACCAGCCATATACACAGTAGCCTCTTGTTTGGGGAAGAACAAAAGTAAGCTTTATTCCATCTTTGAGCTACTCACCTCCTTTAACCTGCCTTGTGTGCTCTTTAGAACCCAACCCAAGATATGAAAATCTCAGTTTTTTATTAAAATTACCCCGAGTCCCTAATCCGTTCCTCCGGGCCGAAGAAAGTTGTCCCCTTCACTATATTTCCCAGTGCATTAGTTAGCCTCATTTTAAGTGTCATAACAAAACAAAACAAAACAAAAAACAACACACAACACACACACACACAGGGAATCAGACCTGACTTCCAAATGCCAGGTGGAGATATGCATCTCTACACTGATGAAGAAAATGGAATAAAAAGAGTGCAGAGGCAGAGTCAACAAGGCATTTGGCAAGAAATATCCCTGGATGCCAGCATAAGGGCATTGTCTATTTAAATATCAGGGAACTAGTCACTTCCCAGTTTTGCAACATGGAAAAAAAAAAGTCTGTGCTGTGACCTTCAGAGTGAAGACCCAAAATACAGCTGGCTCTAAAAGACACAGACCACTCCGCTAGGTTCTGATTCTTAGGGATGAATTGCAATCTCAGTTATGCATATTGAGACAAAGAGACAGTCTCACCAGCACAACAGATGACAAGGTCAGTTAGATCAAGGAGGAAATTAAACTCATGGGCTGTGTCTACATTGGCGCGATCTTGCGCAAAAGCGGCCGCTCTTGTGCAAAAACTTGCTGCCTGTCTACACTGGCCGCATGTTCTTGCGCAAGTAAACTGACATTCTAATGTATGAAATCAGGACTTCTTGTGCCAGAACTCTGATGCTCCCACTCAGGAATAAGCCCTTTTGCGCAACTGTTCTTGCGCAAGAGGCCAGTGTAGACAGGCAACATGAATTTCTTGCGCAAGAAAACCCTATGGTTAAAATGGCCATCAGAGCTTTCTTGTGCAAGTAGGAATAAGAGATCCTCCGGAAAAGGGCTTTATTCCGGAGGATCGCGCCAGTCTAAACGCTTTTTTCCGGCTTTTCCCCAAGCCGGAAAAAAAGTGGTGGACATGTTTATTTAAATCCACGGGGGATATTTAAATCCCCCGCGGATTTCCCTATTCTGACTTACCTGCTTTGCATGACTATTCCGTTTTATGGGGCCAGTGTAGACGTAGCCAGAGTGTGTTCATTAACATGCTAAGGTGGTGCAGCTGCATCAGTTTAAGTGTAGAATTGACCTAAGAATAGGATACTCCCAATAGATAGGAAGAAAATGTTGTTTAATAACAAAACAATTCTGACTTTTTCTGAAAGTGGGATGCAGAGGTGCTCACCACTCTTATTAAAAGCTTCAGGGGGTAGCCGAGTTAGTCCGTACAGGATAAACTTAAAAAACAACAAATGGTCTGGTAGCACTTTATAGACTAACAAAAGATGTAGATGGTACTCTGGTCATCTGAAGAAGTGGGCTGTGCCCACAAAAACTCATGATACCATCTACATCTTTTGTTAGTCTATAAAGTGTTACCAGACCATTTGTTGTTTTTTAAGTTTACTCTTATTAATGTTCATTAGGGAGACAAAATGGATGAAAAAATGGAGTGACTGGGCAACAAAATGGCAGATGAAATTCAATGTTGATAAATGCAAAGTAATGCACCCTGGAAAACATCATCCCAACTATATATATCAAATTAAGGGGGTCTAAATTAGCTGTTAACACTCAAGAAAGAGATCTCGGAGTCATTGTGGATAGTTTTATGAAACTATCCATTCACTGGGCATCAGCAATTAAAAAAGCAAACAATGTTAGAAATCATTAAGAAAGGGATACAAAATAAAACAGAATGCAGTATCTTATTGTCCCTTTATAAATCCACGGTACGCCCACATCTGGAATACTGTGTGCAGATGTGGTCATTTCATGTCAAAAAGATATATAGGAATTAGAAAAGGTTCAGAAATGGGCAACAAAAATGATTAGAGACATATGTCATGGGGCAGGCTCACCATTGCGGTGCCTCTTGCTGGCAGCTCAGGGGAATTAGTCCTTTAGTCCACAGGGTGCCTCCTTCGGGCTGGTGTCTCCCCTGTCTGGGATCCATGTTGCTCCCAGACCGCGGTGTCCTTTTTGGGGCACTGCCCTCCGGCAATGCCCACAACAGTAATCTCTCATCCCCCTTCTGGGGGTTTATCAGCCGTCCTGAGTCTCTATTGCCTCTGTGGCTGATATGTCCTCCAAGCTCAGCCCCTCTGTCACAGGGGCAAGCCACAGATTATATAGGCCAAGCCGTAGTGGCAAGGTGTGGTGCACGGGGGCGGGGGTGGACCCAGGCCCGTCTATTACTCTGGGTTCCGACTCAGGGACCCTCTGGTGGCAGCCTTGTCCTGCCCTCCTGCACTCCCCTTACTGCCTTCTGTTCCATAGGCCAATTCCCCTGTGGCCCTTTGCACCCTCCTGGCCTTAGTAGCAAGGCCTGCAGCCTGGCTGGTATCAGGCTGGAGCCTCCCTCTCTAGCTCCTGTGAGCCTGCCCAGCACTGCTCTCCTGAAGGCGCTTCTCAGGAAACCGGTCCTGCAGTGGCGTAGTGAGCGTGTTTATGTGCCCTGGGTGGGGACAAAGGCAAAACTGCACCAAACTGTGCATCAGTGCTGGCAGCGACTCCCAAGCCAGGGGTGCTGGGCTCCCGGGCAGGACTTTGAAGTACCCGCTTCCACCGCCCGGCCCTGCCTCAGCGGCTTGTCTTCAGGCAGGTGGCCCAGCAGCTAAATTATTGCCCCTCTAGCATGGTGCCCACAGGCAACTGCGCCCCTTGCTACACCGCCACAGTCCTGCACCTTCTTTGGTCAGGAACTAACTGACTCTCTCTACTGGGCAGTTCCTTATATACAGGGCAGCCCCAGCAAGCCACATCCTAATTGGCTTGTAAAAGCCCCTCCCTCATTGGACAGGGTTCTGTACAGGTTCCCTCCAGCCTGCATTAATCCCTTCCAGCCAGTGCGGGGCAGTCACCCCACCATTGTATGGAACAACTACCATATGATGAAAGATTAATAAGACTGAGACTTTTCAGCTAGGAAAAGAGGCGATGAAGGGGGGGATATGTTAGAAATCTATAAAACTATGTCTGGTGTGGAGAAAGAGAATAAGAAAGTATTATTTAGTCCTTCCCATAACACAAGAACTAGGGGTTTCCACATGAAACAAGCAAGTTTAAAACAAGCAAAAGGAAGTTTTTCTTCATGCAACACACGGTCAACCTGTGGAACTCCTTGCCAGAGGATGTTGTGAAGACCAGGACTTTAACAGGGTTCAAAAAAGAACTACATAAATTCAGGGAGGATAGGTCCATCAATGGCTATTAGCCAGGATGAGCAGGGATTGTGTCCCCAAAGCCCTGTATCCTGTCTTCCAACAGTGACCAATGCCAGGTGCTTCAGAAGGAATAAAAGGAAGAAGCAACCATCATGGTCCATCCTCTGTCACCTATTTTCTTTGTTTTAAATTTGCTGCCTATAAATGTAATTGGGTCATCTTCTTGTGTTATGTGAGTGAAGGAATGAATAACATTTCCTTTTTCTATACCATTTATGATTTCCTAGACCTCTAGCATATCCCCTCACCTTATGGTCATTTATTTCAAGCTGAAAAGTCCCAGTCTTGTTAATCTCTCCTCATATGGAAGCTGTTCTAATCATTTCTGTTGCCCTTTCCGTGCCTTTTCCAAATCCAGTATATCTTTTTTTTAGATCGGGTGACCAGATCTTCATACAGTATTCAAGATGTGGGCATACAATGACTTTATGCAGAGGCAATATGGTATTTTGTCTTATTATCTATTCCTTTCCTAGTGATTCCCAATATTCTGTTGGCTTTTTAGTTTTTTAGACTGCTACTGCACATTGAACAGATTTTTTCAAGGAACTATCCACAAGGATTCCAAGATCTATTTCTTGAGTGGTAACAGCTAATTTCAACCCCATCATTTTTGTATCTATAGTTAGGATTATCTTTTCCCATGTGCTTTACTTTGCACTTATCAACACTGACTTCCATCTGCCCTTATCTTGCCCAATCACCCAGTTTTGTGAGCTACCTTTGTAACTCTTTGAGATCAGCTTTGGATGAGTCACTGTTTTCCTTTTCTTCAAGAACATTTATGAGAAGTTTAACAGCAGTGGTCCAAATACAGATCCCTGCAGCACAACACTCATTCCTACTCTTTTTTCTCCCTATCTTTTAAGTAGAGTACTGGGCAATGTTTTCATGATGATCTAACGATTCTTCAATGACTTGAATGTCCAGCCTTCTGTTATTCTTAGTCACCTGCCTCCCTCTTTTTATAACAGACTCCCTGCCTCAAAGGCAAAGCTGCAAGCAGCTTAAGAACTGCCTCTGGAGTCAGGACATGGGCTTTAGAGCAGACTTCAAATATGAAGTCAAGAGGTTCAAACTTGAGAGGGGGATGACTGTCACCCTGGACCCCATAAATGGCACCTGTCAGAAGACAGAATACGGGCTAGATGGACTTTTAGTCTGACCCACTATGGCCACTCTCATGTTCTGATGAGATAACATTTTTACTGGACCAACTTCTGTTGATGAGAGAGACAAGCTTTCCTTCTTATACAGAGCTCTTCCTCAGGTCTGGCAAAGGTACTCAGTTTTGGACAGGAAGTGAAGGAGACTGTCTTTCTCATTGAAATGTGTCTCATTTCAAAGTGCTTTGTGGCCATATTTTAAGGCTTGTTAACTCAGCACTGACATGGAGCTCTGGCATGAAACGTGGTAGCTGTGTGACAGAGCACTGTCACTGGTAGGAATAGGAAGTAAGGAATATTGTTACTAACTGAAATGCCTTTCATTCTAAAGAGCTTTATAGATTACATGTACAGTGATTACTCACTCCCCAAAGAATTGCAGGTGCTTCTGGGGTGCAACACAGCAGCCATCCTGTGAGGTGGCATGAGGCAGTACAGGCTGTATTAACCAAACTGGGAGCTACAGAGCCTGAAAGAATCACAGCTATTGTATATTTGTCATTGCCTCAATAAAAAAATCCCTTTTAAATTCATTACAGCTGAGTCCTGCCTCCTCTATATCACAAGGAACACAAAAGCCACGGGTCTGCTGTGCTGCGATTGTACTGTTCTCTAGTCTGTTGGCAGCCAGCTCACAGGCAATTGCTTTGTCTGTTGTCTCTAAAGCATTTCAGAATGTAAGTGCTGTATAAATGTTTAACACCGGCCTGGTAGCAGTTAGGCTCTTTTACAAACAACTACTTTGTACTCTCTCCATCTTTGTATCCATCGGTTGCCTTTTGTCTTATATGCAGGTTGTAAGCTTCTGGGGGCAGGGCACAGACCATCTTTTTGTCCTGTTTGCACAGCTCTTAGCATAATGAGGCCCTATGACTGGGCTGCCTCATCACTACCATGACACAAAACATTATCTAACTATCTATCTACCTACTTGCATCTATATCCAATAGATTTGGGCATCTGTCTGTGTGTCTGTCTATGAGTTTGTTCAAGAAATCCTAAGTTGTAAGAGCTAGGAACACCACATTTGGAATGTAGCTTCCTCTTCTCTTAAGCTAAGCATATAGCATCACATAATTACAAAAGTTTGTGTGTGTGTGAGAGAGAGAGAGAAAGAGAGAGAGAATGTGTGTATGTGTGTGAGAGAGAGAGAGCGATAAAGAGAAAGAGAGAGAGAGTGTGTGTGTGTGTGTTGATCATGCATAACCTGGAGAATCATTATTTGATTCTCCACTGCCGGGTACTTTGGGTCATTATGTTCAACTGTGTACAGTGAAGGCAGCAAGAGGCTTAAACATTACCCAAGAAAAATGTCAGCATTTGGTACTCTCTTGACTCTGTAAATGGCAACAGCAATGGAATGGAAAATCAACCCCTCTTTACGTCATGTCTTGTATTCCATCTAGGTGGTTATTGGGAAAACAGGAACTATTAATTTTAAAAATTAGTTCTAAACCTTCTATTGCTGTTTAATGTTAGTGCTTAGTACCCCATCCAGTTATTCTAGTTAGGCATTTGAGAGAGAAAAGATTCCTTCTGTTTTGTGAGCTGAGGTTTGGTTCCAGAAATGATGAGCATTCAGCTGTACCAGAGCTCATGGCTCTTTGATACTATCATTAGTAGCACCGGAGGTTTGAAATGTGGTTTGAAATCTCTGCATAGCATCTCTGCTATTTATATATATATATATATAGTAGCAGGATACTGCTGCCTGTCCCTCTGGTTTTGAACATCAATCTGGGTACTGTCAATAGACTTGTTAATAAACAGATAAAAGTCTATTGGCAGTGGCCTTGCATACTCCTCTGTCTATCAAGATACCAGCTGTCAATACATTATAGGACATTTGTATACTATCGGCTTCCAACCTTCATGTGCTGAAGAAGAGATACAGTGAATGGGCTGATTACCAATCACCATTCCATTGAGCAAACACCAAATCAAGTCCAATATTTGTCCTTCACGCTATGACCCATAAAGGATCTACTTATGTAACCTTCATTCTTGGCCTCTTTTGGCTAGTTAAGTTCTCTTCTTCCCTGCCTTTTAATTTCTCTCCAGTCTCTCCTCTACCTCCTCTCCTCTCTTTCTATCATATTGTCCCCTCTTCCCAATTTCCCCTCCAAAACTTGCTGTCTTTTTAGCTTTGTTGCTCTCTCTTTGCTTTTTTCCTGGCCTCATTCCATCTCCTCCCTTGTGTAAAATTTTTTCTCAATTTGCTTTCCATCATTTTCTCTCTCTTTCACCACTGTGTGGGAGCTTCCCTTTGGTGGCTTGGACACAACTGGGTGTCTGCTGCTAATCTAACACCACTTCCGAAGCTCTATTCTGCCTGGAGCTCTTGGAATTGAGGGCAGTGGGGATAAAAATAAGGATCTCTCAGGTTGCAAGTTGCCAGGGAGTATATTTAAAAGAGGAAAATACTAGCGCTATGGGAAATATTCATATTCACCCTTAAATTCATTTAAGCAGAGACTTGGGTTGGAGGGTTTATGAGTTTGCAAACACTCCCAGCCCTGCCAAAAGTTTGGGGCCAAGATTTTTAAAAAATGGTTTCCTAAACACAGAGGTCCTAGGCACATTTTCAGCTGTCCTAAGTATCTAGCAGATCCTACTGGCTTTGATACTTTTGAAAATCAAGTCCCCCAGTTAGGTACCTAAATATGGACTGAAGAGCCTGACACTAGGCACCCATGTTCAAAAAACCCTTGGCCTTCGTAAATATGTGCTGAGATTATTTGGTCACCTGAAAAACCAGCCAGCCAAGCTCACTGCAGTCATCCAAACAACCTCTGCCTTTCACTCACCCTGCAGGATACACCTTCCCCTAAAAAATACGTAAGGTCAGAAGCTGTTGTTCCAGGGTTTGCTGGGGTGGGACGAGTGAGAAGCAGCAAGGGAATATAGGCTGTGAACATAACAATCCATCTCTTGAGGGTCATTGGGAAGGAAGCAATGAGGATCAGGAAAGGACTAGTCCAAAAATGAGGACTATGACCTGGGAAAGGGCCAATCTCATAACGGTAGTTGCTGCCTTCAGACTCCACTCAGTGCTCTTCAGTGGTCACTGTTAGGAAACATCCAGACAGTAATTTTCCCTTAACTTCAATACCATTCACCTTTCTCTCTTTCTATGCAGCTGCCTACATCGGCGCTGAAGATGCAGTGAAGGAGAATGCAACCGTCCCCTTCAGCTCTCCTGCAACAGCCTACAAAGTGGTGCTGTCCCCAGTGGTGACCACCCACGAGCCAGGGCTTCCATTTGTGTCTCAGACCCCAGCCAAGGAGAAAGCCAAAGAAGGCGAAACCGTGGTCCTGAACTGCCAGTTTCACAGTCCCTGGGGTCCATCTCTGAACAAGCTGACAGTGAAGTGGTACAAAGAGGATGAAAAGGGGCAGTGGGACCTACTGGAGAACAATGTGACTCTTTTGACAAACTACTCCAGGGCGTTCTTAAATGGGAACCTAACCCAGGGAGATGCCTCCCTGACTATCCTCAATGTGACAGCCAGGGATCATGGCATCTATTTCTGCCAGGTGACATGGTCCAGTGGGAAAGTGGTGACAGGAAGTGGCACAAAGCTCAGGATCAGGAGGGCACTGGGTAACAGTTTATCTTCATTTCAATTCTCTCCCTCCCACACCCATCCCCCTCTCCGAGTTGGTTTGTGCACTAGTAGATGGCAGAGGAAGCCTGGAACTGATGTTAATTGGTTAAGTAACGGTGACATTGGGATACGCTTCTCAAAAGATGGCCATTGTCTGGTGAAATCTCACATTGTTTTGATAGCATCATTAATAAACGTCATGCCCACAAGGTGTGCTTCATGGCCGATTCATCAGCCGGAGGCACTAGAATGCATCTTTTACGTACTGGAATGCAGTACGGTTAAATTAAAGGGTCCAGGGAATGAGAGAAATCTAACCACCAGGAGATATTATTTACCACAAATATTGGGCCTCCTCAAACTGATTATGCTAAATAAATCAAAGCTTTAGAGATGGAGAAGACTTACTAAGTGGACTAGTCCACCTCTTGACCAAACTAGAGGAGTGTGCCATTTGAAGTCAGCAGGTGTTCTCCAAATTGAGGACTTATTACAAATTGAGTAAGGACCTCAGAAACTGTCCTGTACCCATCACAGTTAACCAACTTGTCCACATTTTCTAGTGCATGGTATGTAAGGAATACCTGATCTAGGTCCGATTGTACGTCAGTCGGGTAGTTTTGTTGGGGAAACGATTGCCTTTTGGATGTGAAGGTAAAATGTGCACAACTATGACCATTACACAATGGCAGGTCCCTCCCCCCGGCTGATACTTGACTTATTCTCCCATTTATTTCCTTCTTCCCAAAGGCATGCTTCCTCTTGCGGTTTTTCCATTCTACTGCCCTCCCCAGATCAGAGACCTTCTATGTTCCCTAGGCAACACTCAGTTCCAGTGAATTTTGATCCATAACCGCAGGACGCAATGATCCCAAAGAATATGGAATTGTCACGTCTCTAACAGACAACTAGAGGTGAATGCCCCCATGTCCCAGTGAGAAACAAATGACCTCCAAGCTTACCTCTCTTTGGTGTTGTCTCCTTTGTAGCATTGTGGAAAAGTTCCATATTCAGAATATTGCAAGGTACAACTGTTTGCTCATACCCCATGCACATGAAGAATACAGGGGAGAGCCTCATAAATGCAGCCTGAATTATAATTCACTGCCAGTATAATACAATTGCATAACACAGCCCTACAGCCTTGCACTGAAACAAATCAGTATGAAGTACAGTGCAATACACTGTCTCCAATGCCCATAGGCTACGTCTACACTGGCATGATTTTCCGGAAATGCTTTTAACGGAAAATGCTTTTAACAAATGGGTAGGATCAAAGTGATCTGCTGCAGTTTCTTGCCTATCAAGAAACCAGTATAATCTGTATCACAGTAGGCAACAACTTCTGTGGGATATTTTAGAAACCAGTAAACGTCTCAAAAGGTCTCCAGTGTAGTTAGTACCTGACATGGCATATATCCCCCTGTAATATGGCTTGTGTTACTGTGTCTTTTTCCTTAGGGTTGTTTGGCATCGAAGAATCCATTGGAACAATCATTGGGGTTGTGGCAGCTGGTATAGGAGGCTTGGTGGTTCTGATTATAGTTTTAACCCCTCGGTTGAGGAAGTGTCTCCTGTGCTTAAAGCAAGCGCCTCTTCAAGGTATGGAGGAGACAGTGAATTCTCAGATCAGTTGTTATACACATATGAGCTCCCCCTAAACACACACAACGTGGTGCATGTGCCCAAAGTACCTTTCTACTCTAGCATATGTCGCTATTTAGCTGTCACTGACTGGGCAGGGCTCTGATCATGCAAGGAACAGGATCGCTGGACAGTGTTGATGAAATCCAGGGACAAAACCAGCTGTTAAGTCTGTGTCTGTTTTTCAGACAACCCTTTCCCCGCACCAGAGGTAACAGCATGGGTGGCCATAGCACATCAGTCACCTACAAAACACTTGGAAGGGTTGCCTTGACCTCAACCTCCCACACAAAGATTCATATTAAACAGACACAGACTATTCAGAAATTCTCTCTTTGAACGCTTCCCCGTCCATCTGGACCACTCTTCTTAACCTCACCATTGAAGGCCTTAGATGGACTTTCTCACACTGGCTGCATAAGCTCATGGAGATACAAGAGGGCCAAACTTTCAAAACTGTTCACTCCCATGTAGGTCACAAAAGATGTGGCCAGATTTTTTCAGAAGAGCTTAGCTGCCCGTAACTGTCATCATGGGAACTGAGTGCCTTTGAAAATCTTATGTAGATGGCTAAATGGGAGGTGAGCGCTTTCAAAATTCTGCCCCAGGTGCTTAGCACTTCAGAAATCTGGGCTGTATGCTCATACCCCCACCCTACCACTTCCCCTGAAGCAGTGCTGCCACCCAATGGCCAGTCAGGGCACTGCTCTGTTTCATCCCACTCCACTGAGTATTAATTACTGCCTCTGAAAGCTAAGTCCTCCGACTCATTCTAGGAATGTCTCCCCAACTGGTAGCCCCTTTACTTTGCTTTCCAAACCAAACAAATGGGTAGGATTCACTGATGCATTTGCTTCTAGGATGCCTCTGACCAGGCCCCCAGGCGGAGTTCGGGGGCAAAAGGGCAACTGCCCCAGGGCCCAATGATTCAAAGAGGCGATTGCCCCAGACCCTTTAAATGGCTGCCAGAGCGCCACGCCTCACACTCCGAACCGCTCTGAGGGCTGAGGCAAGGAGCAGTGTGCTCTGAATGGCACGGAGGGCTGGCTGCCCTGGCCCTGCCCCTGCTGACGGAGGTCCCACCCCTTCCAGGAGTGCAGAGCCAGCCCCCCCACCCCTTGCCCAGGGGTCCGCGGAGGCTGCCGGCTCTCTGCCTATGGCAGTTTAGTACAGTGATACTCAGACTGAGGCACGTGAACACCTCTTTTACATGTCTCCTGAGGCTCTGGGCAGCACATGATATGACAACACTGTGTGATTTAATTATTAACCGATCAAAGGGTATGTCTACACTACCCCGCTAGTTCGAACTAGCGGGGTAATATATGCATACCGCACTTGCTAATGAAGCCCGGGATTTGAATTTCCCGGGCTTCATTAGCATAAGCGGGGAGCCGCCATTTTTAAATCCGTGCTGCTTCGAACCCCGTGCAGCGCGGCTACACGGGGCTCAAACTAGGTAGTTCGGACTAGGTTCCTATTCCGAACTACCATTACTCCTCGTGAAACGAGGTGTACCGGTAGTTCGGAATAGGCACCCTAGTCCGAACTACCTAGTTCGAGCCCCGTGTAGCCGCGCTGCACGGGGTTCGAAGCAGCGGGGATTTAAAAATGGCGGCTCCCCGCTTATGCTAATGAAGCCCGGGAAATTCAAATCCCGGGCTTCATTAGCAAGTGCGGTATGCATATATTACCCCGCTAGTTCGAAATAGGAGGGTAGTGTAGACATACCCATAGTTATTAACAGAGCAGGATGCTTTTATCGTGTTGTAGCTGATAAAATAAGAACACCGGGTCTGTGGTTGTGCTTTGAGAATAATATAGAAAAATAGCAAATGAAACAATGAATTCACACTACTGCGCCTCTTACGTAAAATCGATGGCCAGTTTGGCTCCTGAGCCATTGAGGTCTGAGTGTTGCTGGGTTAGTGGTTGTAGTTCGTTTGGTTGTGTTGCAGTAGAGCAGCAGCACTCACTTGCTCTTTCTCTTCCTTCCTGCACAGCATAGCTTGAGCTGCGTGGTTACAGAAGACCCCAGAAGACTTTCAACAGCTTCTTGTACGAATGTCACGTCACATTCTATAAGCCTCAAGGGCAGCTGTCGGCGCGATCCGTGTGTGCAGTCTATAGCTACAATAAAAATGTTTACCTCTGTACACATTCCTGCTTTCAGTACATGCTGGCTCTTTACAGTTGTATTTACATACACAGCAGGTTGGTCAACTTCCTCGTACAACTTCCAGGAGTTCTCAGCCTTGTTCTTTTTGAGGCCTCCCACCCCCTTATGCTATAAAAACTCCATGGCCCACCTGTGTCACAACAACTGTGTTTTCTGCATGTAAAAGCCAGGGCTCGTATGAGGGGCTAGCAAGCAGGGCAATTGCACACAGTCCCATGCCACAGGGCCCCCCCACAAAGCTACATTGGCTCAGGCTTCAGCTCAGGGCCACAGGCTTCAGCCCCCAGCAGTGGGGCTTTGGCTTTTTGTCTTGGACCCCAGAGAGTCTAATGCTGCCCTGCCTGGTAGACTGCCTGAAACCTGCTACCAGGCCCCTGGTTGAGAACCACTGGCATTGACCAAAGCAGCCTTTTGTAAGAGGTTAACTTTATTATTAGATTGGTTAACTGGATATCTGGGAAGAATAGATGCATTTCTTATGCCTCACCCTCAATCTTTTTCTGGCATTGTTTTTGTTTTATAAGGTAGAGCCTAGCATTGTCAGCTACAAAACTCTTGCATAAAATCTGACACCTATTGCAACACCGACTGATGGATGAGCGAAACACTCAGTCCCATTAACCGTTACCCTATAAAACTCATACTATTTGTTCTGCATGCATTCCTTCCAATCCTCTGACCTATCAGAACCTGACAGTATAATTTGCCTGGTTCTGCTGATTTGTTGTCATGGTGAACTCTTGAAATGAAGGAATGTGGAGGTAGCGGAAGAGCCGTTTTACCAATACCCTGGCCAAAAGAATTGAAGTACTCTAGAAGGTTGATTTTACCAGAAGACTTATTAGGCAGAATACAAAGAGGTTTTCTTGACTCAAACAAAATAAAATAATTAAAGGCAACATTAACATTCTTACAGTACTCCAGAAAAATTCCAGATAGAGCTTGAATCTTCAGCGAGGCCTGGGTGTAATTCAGACAAAGGCTTTTTAGAGGCTTCAGGAAATCTCATATAATAAGGTTCTCTGAGGTCAAGCTCCCTGGAGAACAGTAGGGGATCTGTTTGGGATTTTCAAAAGCATGGACATACTACATGGGCTAGTATAGTATAGGACATGGGCTACTATAAGGTGGGTGCATAACTGGCTGGATAACCGTTCTCCGAGAGTAGTTATTAACGGTTCAGAAGCTTGCTGGAAGGACATAACAAGTGAGATTTCACAGGGGTCTGTTTTGGGACTGGTTCTGTTCAGTATCTTCATCAACGATTTGGATATTGGCATAGAGAATACACTTATTAAGTTTGCAGATGATACCAAGCTGAGAGGGATTGAGGATAGGGTCATAATTCAAAATGATTTGGACAAACTAGAGAAATGGCCTGAAGTAAATGGGATGAAGTTTAAGAAGGACAAATGCAAAGTACTCCACTGAGGAAGGAACAATCAGTTTCACACATACAGAATGGGAAGCGACTGTTTCCTATAGCGGCGTTTCAAAGTAGCAGTGCTGCACGGAACCTGGGGTCAGCAGGAGAGTCCCCAGCTGATCCAGAGCTCCACATGGCGCTGCCGTTTTGAAATGCCATGAGGAGCCTGACGCAGTCTCCCTGCGGCATTTCAAAGTGGCAGTGCCACACAGAGCCTGGGGCCAGCTGGGGAGTCCCTAGCTAATCCTGGATTCTATGCAGCATTTCAAAGCTGCATGGAGCCCGAGGTCAGCTGCTCCATGAGGTGCTACTGCTTTGAAGTACCCCCTTCTTCTCCCCTTCCTTGCTGCCTCTTTCTGACAGAGGCAGCAAGAGGGGTGGAAGCGACTAGTCAACTATCCTGTTGACATGTCCTTCACATCCGTAGTACTCAAGCTATCCCACTCTGCCAAAACCATCACGGCCAGACCACCCACCACACTGCAGTTCTGCCCAACTTTACACTGGCTGATGCGAGTAAGTTAAGTCATGTCCATTTTCTCATGCTAAGACTCAAATGTGTGAGGTAGAGACCCAAAAATAAAGAACACAACTAAGAGCAGAATGAAAAACTTTACATGGTTTCTTTAACATGAATAATGCTGTCTACATTCTTAGTGTCATGGTTTAATATTTCTGAAGGCAATCATATACTGCTGCGAAAGTGGGATAAGCCAAGATCGTACAGGACAGATACAGATCAGGATCTAAAATGTGGAGCAGTGGACCCTATACACTCTGGTGAGTCCAGGATTTGATGAGTACCCAAAAGGCAAATGTGCTCTCCTCTCAACTCTGAAGTTCTTCTCAGAGGTGTTCCTAGCTGTGTGAAGATGAGAAAAAGAGGACACTATGGGCCAGTACTTTCAGAGACACAAAAATGTGACAAATGTTCAATTCTTGCCCTGACCAGGGTTCCTGTCTGGAGTCCGGATTCCTTTTTAAAGAGAAGTAACCACCACATCTTTATGCAGATGGCCTCTTGTGATAGAGGAAATGAGGGACTCCTATCTATCCATCTCCAGGAGCCCCTAGACTTAAAGATGGCTTCTGCACTTCCGACGTCAGCCATTTTGAGTCTTTGATGGACAGTGTAGCCATCAGTGGGTATTAATGACAACCAAACAGAGCATTCCCATGCTTTCCACAATGTATGGGGGCTCAGTATAAGGCAACGTGAAAGGACAGCGTGCCAGTGGCTACTGCCAACATGTTTTCTTTCTCTCCGTAACTGCAGTGTTCAGTATTGCTGTGGTGTGCTATTAGATGCCTTTGGCCCTCTTCAACTAAAGAAGCCGGGTTGGGGGCAGGCCCTGAGCCTTACTTCTAAAGACCAAGGAGGTGCCTAACCACTCCTTTTTCTCTCCTGGCCACCAGCATTCTGGCAGAAATTCTCTAGCCCCCTCATCAGTCTTGATCAAAGATGAACAATTTTATTGTGGTATCTTAGAAAATAGAAAAATGTCCCCAGAAGATAAGTCTTGCCCCTCAATATCTAAGTCAACTGGCACATGGGGTTAGTCTGTCCACACAAGAAATCTGGCCAGAGGACGTAGTGGGGGTTATAAGGGGCTATGCCCCAACATCTGGCTGCTTCTCGGTCACATTGGCACACCATTTTTTGGCATCGGTCTGTCAGCCTATCTGAAAAAGAAAGTTACAACAGAGGATGAACAGTTCAAATACAACCATGCACATCAGATAGCAATAGCTAGTGGCAAATGGCCAGTGGCCAGAAAACGATGCCTGCCGTGTGATACTCACTGAATGCATGTATTTTCCAAAGTGCTCAAAAGGGTGGAGGGCCTCTGTTTTCACCCAAATTCAGTGGCCTTTTTGAAAATTTGCACCTACATCTTTTTTTTAACCAGTCTTTCACTTTGTACTTATTATAGACATCCCTCATGCTGTTTCTCCTCTTCTTCCACCTCTTCCAAAAAAAGCTGCGTATATTAAACTTTGCTTCTATTCTGGAAGCTGGCTCAGTTCACACAAATGAAGGTGTTTTTCTTAGTTCTCAGCCCAGGAAATTCAACATGCATCGGAGAGTCAAGCTGAATTACTTCCTTCTCACACACCATAACTAGTCATAAAGGATCTGCAGGCCAAATTAGACTTTCTGTAGCCCCAGGACATCCCCTTTGCTGTTGGTGGGTTTGCACGGGCAGAACAGAATGCCGCACCTTCAGCTGTGGTGATTGAAGGAGCCCCATTTTTCTGTTTTTGCCTTGCCCTCTGCCTCTTGAGTTCTAGTCTCTGGAGCATGCCCAGGACCTTCAGTTTACTATCCTTAGAGCAGTTCGTGTGGCATTTTAGCCTGGCGCCTGTTTCACAGCTTGCAATACCTCATAGATTTTGAATGTTTACTGAATACAATTCTTACATGCAGACAGGGAGATGACAGAGAAAAGCACATTCTGAAATGCGTTTGTTCAGAAGAAAATGGTATCTCCTTTTTTCGTTCAGCAAACAAAATTGCACGGTAGCAGCAAAAGGAGGGAGGGGGAGAAATAAATCCCACAGCAAAAGGAGTTTCCATTTCATTCCACTGTAAATATTTGTATGTATGAATCAGCTGCTGACAAGTGAGGTATTTACCCACACAGCCCAAGTATGGCACAATGCAAACAGCTCCACTTTTTTAATTTCCCTTTCCATTGTTCGAATAAACTTCTATAGCATTTCCTGGCATTAAATCATTATTCCCTCCCATTTGTATTGAGTCAGTCATAACACCTCCCTGTACCAGTAAGGACTGCTATGCTCTAGGTTAGGGCAGTTGATTTGCCATAAGGAGAAAGCATGCAGTATTTCCCCCACAAATCTCCCCTGGGGTTATAAGAGGCCAGCAGCTGCTGGCTGCTGCATTCGAAAATGGCTAGGGGAAGCTGTCTGGGCATTACTATGGCTTACCATAGAGTTAGCTCAGTTCTATTTAACTCATGTTTGCTCATATGACTGTAGCAACCATGAATCAGGGCATTCTCACACAACATTCACCTATGTGTTTAGTGTACTTACTTCTGTGCCTCATAGCTACGCCACGGCAGTTCTTTCACCTCAAAAGTGGGTGTGTTTTTACATCAAGTAAACTAACGCCAAGTAAAATCATAGTAGAGACAAGCCACAGGTATTTTTACCTGAATGTAGTACTCCCTCAGCCTACCCCCACATATTTGGGTTGAATTTGACCTGCTACATCAACAGAGTCCCTCCATAGTTAAAGATCTGCAGCAACGGGATTAAAGGAGTTTGGGAGGAGCTGAGGCCATGGAGAGAGAACCATGGTTTTAGAAAATATTTTTAAATGCTCCTGCTCCATTTGCAGCGCCCACCCCAAACAAAATGAATTTAAACAGAAGTTGTCTGAACAACTACCCTATATACGCGAGCATAAGCCTGGTAAAAAATGATGCAGTAAAGAGCAGGGATCAGCTTATTACCAATTTTACCAATTTTTTTTTAACTTGCGGGGGTCAGCAAACTTAGTTCCCAGCCCAGCAGGGCAAATTATTGGCGCACCAGGACATTTTATATACATGGAGTGTCTGCAGGCAAAGAGCCCCTAAATTCCCAGTAGCTGCTGTTCGCCGTTACGGGTCAATAGGAGTGGCAGGAAGTAGCAACCCAATAGGAGCAAACAGCAGCCAATGGGAGCTGAAAAGCTCTGTACCTGTAGATGCTACACAAAACATCCCGAGGTGTCAGCAGCTTATGCTGAGGGGACTGGAAGTTTGCAAACCACCAATATAGAGTCAGCTTATGAATGGGTCATTGTGATTTTTACATATTTTTTAACTTGGGGGTGGCTTTTGAACGAATGGGCTTATGATCAAGTATATACGGTAGTTTAAAATCCAGCTCACCATATACCGTGTTAAACTTATGGTACATAAAGTGCTCATGCCAGTCTGTGCTCCTAATGTACAGGGAATGGAATAAATCATCTAAAGCACAAAAGGAAAGTGGAGTCATTTCCTTACTGCACACCACGGTGTTGCGTTCACAAGTCCATTCATATCTCAGCATCTTGGGGTTGCAGCCTTCCCGCTCTGCCTTGTCATAGCAGCAGTCATGCTTGTGACAGCACCTTTCCATAACAAAGAGATTGAGTTTGGTCTGTTACTTTCTGTGGGTTTGTCTCATGGCATTTTCTAGAATGCACCAGGAATTATGTAGCCATGCAAAACTACCTGCACCTCTGTTCACACGCTATTTTCTTAGTCTGGAGGGGAAATTCTCTCCTGTTCTGACACGTTTTATCATTGCAGTGAAAACGAACAGCCTTTTAGATTTTATCATAAACATTCTGCAGAAATCAAGTCAGAGGTGCAAACTAGGTTATGCCGCCATTTCTCACAGTCACTTATAGGTGCGTATGAACTTGTGTTGTCAACACTTCCTTCCATGACTGTTTAATCCAGGCAAAGACTTTGGGAGGGCATGAGTCTGATTCTTTCTTGCTCAAGGGTAGTAGATTTACCACCCCAGAGAACATCTGCACTGTACAAGATGTTCCCAGCCAGTGTAGAGATCTATTCTAGACTCCCTTGCACTCCTGGTTTAGGAGACATGCCTGGGCAGGAAGTAGCCAAAGCACTATATACATCAAGTATTCTCAGCCCAAAAGCTTCTCTAACACAAGAACTAGGGGGCACCAAATGAAATTAATAGGCATCAGATTTAAAACAAACAAAAAGGAAATATTTCTTCACACAATGCACAGTTAACCTGTGGAACTCCTTGCCAGAGGATATTGCAAATGCCAAGACTGTAACAGGGTTCAAAAAAGAGCTAGATAAATTCATGGAGGATAGGTCCATCAATGACTATTAGCCAGGATGGGCAGGGATGGTGTTCCTAGCCTCTGTTTGCCAGAAGCTGGGAATGAGTGTCACAGGAGGAATCACTTGATGATTACTTGTTCTGTTCATTCCCTCTGTGGCACCTGGCATAGGCCATATTCACAAGTCAGGATACTGGGCTAAATGAACCTTTGGTCTGATGCAGTATGGCCGTTCTTATGTTCTTACTTCACCTCAATGGCCAAGTAGGCCATCAGCCAGGGGCAGAATACTAAAAGGTGAAATGTGACACCTTCCATGACTATGCTTGTATTTTAGATCAGAACATTTCAGCCGAGTCTCTAGGTTGCAGAGTATTGCTTTACTCTCTGTCATCCCCGCTCCCCTTCAGGGCAGGGAAGGTAGTCAGGGCTCTGTCGCTATTCCCCTCTTCACAGTAGAGTTTGGAGAGTCAGCTGGATAAGAAAAAAAGGTGAATGGGAGACTCCCAGCTGGCATTTCTTCTACCCCATCTGCCTTGGTTCCCATTCTACCCACTGGCAGAAAATGCTGGTAGTCCTCGGATTACCCAGCCAAATACTGGCTCTTCCTGCTGCTGTCTTTCGATTTCCCTGCCTGGTGAGTCCTCACTTCACCAGACAGCAATGGGGAGCAGCTGGACCCCCTAAGCCCGGGGGGAGGGTGAGAAGAGGATGGGCGCTGTTCCAGTCCCCCTTCCTACTCTACATCCTGATTGTGAGATCAGTTGATATACAGTGATCTCTTTGGTCAGCAGCAGATGAGAGAGGGCGAAAGCATCATGGGAGTTACAATACTGATAACCTCCTCTCCCCATGGGTTTTGTCAGAGCCAGACAGTCCTTGTCCTTTAGTGCCAGTTCTCCCAGTTCCATCAGGATGTTCCCAACCAGGATCTGTCACTGATAAGAGAAAGGCCTGAGCCAAAACATTTGAATCCCAACCTGGACTTTACCCCAAAGACTAAAAGGTGCTGGGTTCCAAGGTGTTGGTTCAGGCCCATCTGTAACTGAAACAACAGGGCAGGGTGGTGGGTGCTGTCAACAAAGCACCTTCAACTAAAGCACTTTCTTCAACTAAAGAAGCACAACAATTCTCTGGCCAGTACTTAGCACAGGTTCATGGGGACAGCAGCCCATTCCCAACTGTTTTACCTGTTTGTGTATGTTAGAAGAGGCTCCCAGGTCTCCCTGAGCTTTCACTGGCTGATGTATCTGTACTAAATACTAGAAATAGGACCAAGCTGCTAAATTCTGATCCAGATTTCAAAGACCCCAGTATCTGGATCCCGGGTTTGGGTTTGACCCATTATAGGGGATTGTTGGGCAGGAGGCAGAGCTCTGAAATGCCAATCCAGATCCTGGTTCAGGTTCCAGCTCTCCCCAGAGACTGCGGGTGGGGGCAGGCTTTGGATCCAAGAATTGGGTTCAGGTCTTCTTGCTGCATGAGAGAAAATAAAAGCCGTAGTTTGGGAAGCAATGGTCTGATCCAGCGGTCTCACTGGAGTCATAGGAGTGTTTCCTCAGCATGCTAAATCTATGTGACTTAGTGTGAGGGGACAAGATGTTGTTTGTAAGTGTCTGCCAGGGAACAGTATAAATGAGAACAGAGATTTCTCACAGCCGAGCATGGTGACAGAATCAGCAGCAGAGGCTTGAAGCCAGTGAGACAAACATTTAGCTGAGACAAGGGGTGGTGGTGGAAATGTACGAATACTGAGACCAACTGGAACAGACCAGCAGTGGAGGAACCAAACAAGGCCTGTGGAGCCAGGGAGAAGAGCTTAGTGGCTGAGAGAACAGAGTAAAGAAAGACAGTGTGAGGAAATAATCACTGCAAGGAATACTCACTAAGGAGATTTTGGTCCATGACTTTTTCTATGATGGACCAGGACCAAAAATACACCCAGGTGTAACTTCATTCATGAATATCTCCAGAGGATCCTTATGATTCCCAGGGTCCCTGTCCTATCCCTGCCTCTGTTTCTTGCCATATTCTCCAGAGGTCCTGCTCCACTCTTCCTGGATCTGGATACTGCTACAATTTCCAGCTGGCCTGGCTCAGAAAGGGAGAGGGGTTCTGCAGCGCTGGTCCCTTTGCCATGGCTGCATCACTGTTGTCCAGGGATCATTCTCACCCAGTGTCCACCCCAGGCTCTCCTCGCTCCCTGGCTGTAAGTCAGATGACCTCTGTGGCTCCCCTACCTCCTGCTGCCTGGTTCCATGGAACGGTGTGTAGAGAGTAAGCACTGTAATTCCAGCTCCAGGGCACAGGTAGGAAATACAATGATGGACCCCTGGCTACCCGTACAAGGCCTTCTGCAGCAGAGCCACTGAATTTGGTGCCATTTAGGCAAAATGTCACCGCCTTCAGCCAAAAATCACAGCAGAAAACACAGCAAGGCTCCAGTACTAATGAAACTTCTCTCCACAGGTCTCACAATGTGCAAGCAACTCCAACCTACAGAGAGACAGAGGGGGAGAGAGAGGCAGAATGCGGTTGCAAAAGACTGGACCCCCATTAGCAAAGAGCCCAAAGCCTCTCAGGGCAGTTTGCAAAGCCTACCAGAAATCCGCAGGACGCTGAGATGCTGAAATTCAGAGGGTTTGTCTTGTGCTATTTGGTCTTGTGAGCTCTTTGTGGCAGGGTCTTGATTTATTTGGGTTCTCTAAAGAACAATGCATAGCTAAGGATAACCAGCACCGCAGATCAGAGAACACGGATAGCCTACATCTCTGCTCTAAGGAACTTGCAGAGTAAATAGGACAAGCTCACAAACAATCCCCAGAAAGAAAAAAATTTATGAAAACTCATGTTTCAGATGAAGTTTACAAGATACAAGTTAAAAAGGAAGGCATTGTAGCTCTGTCAAGCTTTGATCATGAGAAGTTACAAGCATCAGTTTACACAGTTTGTGAGATGTATAGTATACGTAACCGGCATTGTCCCAGATTCAGGTGTGTAAGTTTTTAAAGCAGCAGAGAATAAGTGGTCTTGGGAGTGCCACCCATGAAGGGTATAAAGTCAGAGTCGGGGGGGGGGAGGGTACATAGGTGGAGTATGTCCCTTGTTCCATCAAAGCCTTGTGAGTCTTCTCGCAACTTCTAGGAGAGTCCATTAATGTTGGCTTTATCTCTCGGGTGTTGTTTCCCTCACCGCCCAACAAAAATGGTAAAAAACAATTAGAAGACATCTCTGTGATGACTCTCTTTATTTCAGAGTGCAATAAGTCAAGACTCTCTTGTCCCATTCACTTCAAGTTTGGTAGACATTTTCTACTTCTTCATGGTCTGGATTCCAGCAATGTGATATACCTGGGCATGAAGTCTTCAGCACATAGGAAAATCCAGCTAATACAGATTGCTCCAGCACATTGACTCAGCCACATGGGATACTTCAAGCGCATCAGACTCATCCTCTGCTTTGTGCACTGGCTTCTCGTAAAACACTGCATCAAGTTCTAACTCTTGGTTTTTGTCTTCAAGGCCCTCAATGGCCTGGTTCTAGGGCCTCTAAAAGATCAATTATTGCTCTGAGATGAAGACCATGATTTATAGCATTTTCCATCTGGCACGATGGAACCTATATGATAAGAGTAGAGCCTGCTGATGCAGGAGACAAAAAATTTTCAGGGTCTAGTCTGAGACTGTGGAATGAACTTGCCCAAGAATAAAGAGCCATCACAAACCTCACCACTTCCTGCTCTAAGTGTAAGGTACATTTCTTTGACTCTGTCTTCTCCAACATAGAGAGCAACACCTTTCTCCCTTTCTCTTGTATTTTTTTAAATCAACCCAAAACACCCCACAGTGAACAATTTTCCCTCTAGCAAAAGGGTGCCAAAACACCACCACATGGCAGATATTAGTTATATTTTGCTTAAAGCGCTTCTAGAAGCCACTACAGTGATGAGTGTGGCATAACAACCTTTAGACTAGACTGGATCTAATCCACCCTCTTTGTGGCTCATATGGCGGCTTTGGTGGATTTCAGAATTGTGGTGATCCAGACACAGAGCCCTGGATGAGAAGTTCAATTCCTGCCCAGAATTACAGGACAAGATCAGGTAAGTATTCACAGAAGTTATGCATGTGCTGATCTTACGCCTAGATAGAAAAAACCCCACCTCTTTTTGAATATTTGGTCCTTAAAACTAGTTCTGTGCCTACCAAGCAAACTACTAATCATCTACTATACAGAGTTTGTCTGTTTGTCACAAACTCCTTCTAAACAGTAAGGGCACGTCTACACAGCAGGGCTAAAGCCAAAATAAGCTATGCAACTTGAGCTACGTCAATTGCATAGCTTAAGTCAAAATAACTTATTTTGGCTTTTGGTGCTGTCTACACAGCAGGAAGTCTGAGAAAGAGCACTCTTCCCCCCGACTTCCCTTACTCCTCGTACAATGATGAATACAGGAGTTGGAGTAAGAAGTCCTCCAGCTCGACATTATCTGCATCTACACTGCAAGCAGTTATTTCGACATGATGTTGAAATAATGGCTATGTCTAGACTTCAGGCTTCTTTCAGAAGAAGCTTTTCTGGAAGAGATCTTCTGAAAAAACTTCTTCCAAAAGAGAGCATCCACACTGCCAAAGTGCACTGAAAAAGCAATCCGCTTTTTCGAAAAATAGCGTCCACACTGAATGGACACTCTCGCATAGTAAGCTGTGATTACTATGGACAGAGTGGCCACCAGGGCACCTGTGCTTTTTCCTCCTTCCTCTTCTTCCGAAAGAACTCCCTCTTCCCCATCCACACATGCCTATTTCTGAAAGAGCTCTTAAGGAAAAAGGCTTCTTCCATGTAGAAAGAGGTTTACCAATGTTGGAAAAAACCCTCTGTTCTTTTGATTTTTTTTTTCAAAAGAACTCAACTGCAGTGTGGACGTAAGTGAAGTTTTTTGTGGAAAAATGTCCTTTTTTTCGAGAAAAAAAGCTCTGCAGTGTAGACATTATGTTATTTCAAAATAACATCAGTTATTCCAAAATAAACTGCTGTGTAGACATAGCCTAAGAGCTAGGACCACTCAATTCAGCATACAGTTTCCTCTTATAACTTAAAGCAAGGTAAGGGGTTTGGTTATGCCAGGAAAATAGCATCTGCCTGGAATAGGATTGCTTCTCATAAAACCATACAGAAAAGAAAGAGAATCACCAAAGAAAGTACAGTCCTCAAAAATGACATAACTGAGCGAACATTGAAAGAGACTGGACCGAGATGAGCCAGAAAAATAAGATGTCCCTGGAATAGGATTGCTTCTCAAGAAACCTTCCAGAAAAGAGATAAAGCACAAAAATTTCGAGTAGTGCTCTGTTTTGGCACTACCAGGCAGTGCTGAGTAAATCTGCTAGTATTTTATATAGAGGAAACTGCTTTATGGTCATGAACAGGGCTTGACAAACCCTGGCGAGAGCTACTCGCCAGTCCCGCACTGCGCATGCACCAGACCAGCACTGCGCATGCACGAAGCGCTGGTGAATGGGGCGCACGGAGTGACCTGCTGAAATCTACTTGCCACGGGCGAGTAGATTCAGTGGTTTGTCGAGCCCTGGTCATGAATATTAGCATATCATTTGTAAAGAGATAGCATCAGAGGCTGGGTTTCTTGAAATGAGTGTTGTCCATAAGCATGGTCAGCTGGTTAACATATTATTTGAGGGAAAATGAGCAAAATGTAATAATTACTGTGCTCTCAGGTAGTGGTGGGGGAATCAAGCCCTCGCTTTCTCTATCCTCTGGGACTGGAGAGTGCGTTAGAAAGCAAGCCCATTCTGCACTCACCCTGCAGTGGTGGCTCATGCCCTGTGGGGCTGGGCCTGGCTCCCTACTCTGGTCTGTGGGCTCTCGACCCCTACAGAATTTGGAAGTGCTCACCATGTCACATGGTGCACTTGTCCCTGCACAGTTGGGGCCCTTCCTCTACAATGCCCAATCCCATGCCCTTCCTGGCCTTAGATTTGGGGTGACTGATCCCCCTCTAACCTCTATCCATACATCACACCTATATTCATAAGTGAACAGAAGCAAAGGTAACGTGTCTGATTCTGATCCCATACAGAGGTAACTCTATGGAGCTAGACTAGGCTAAATCATGTGAAAGCAAGAGCAGAGTCAGGGCCACTTGGTCAGCCTTCGTTTACCTCCCATGACTATACAAGGGCTGAATTTAGCCCAGAATGCTTTCCCTTCCTCTGCACTCCCAATTTAGTAAAGCAGCAATTTCATCCCACATACCTGTCTGCCAGATCAATGCCAGGTTTTATTCTGGGCTTGCACAGATGAAATCAGCAGCGGTGACCACAAGATTGTTTGCTACATTCCAAACTCTAGTAATATAATTGAAAAGTGGCAACCCAACTCCTAAAGGACATTAGAATATGACCTGCCATGCTACATGATAAGCCTAACAGAACAGTCAGATTGGGGTCGATTTTCCCATTGGATATTGCAGCACTTGCTAATGGCTCAACAAAACAACTCATACTGCCCATGATCTAACACAGAGAGAGTTTACAGTGGCGATGATGAGTCCTGGGTCAGTTACTCCCTACTTTCGGATCACTTTATTCCTGGTTTTCCTTCTAAAAGTTCACAGGCCATGATCAGAGAGAGGAAAGAATGAGCAGCAGCTGGGAGATGGATGGGAGGTGCTGGTCATGTGGGTGGAGGTGAAGCAGGGAGAAATAGTTCAGGAGCAGTGAGGGTAGGAGGGATAGCCCAGTGGTGGAGGGCTTGACCTGAGTGACTGGTAGGGGGGCTGATAGATTTACCAGGCCCTTGGGCAAGGTGTGTGTGTGTGTGTGTGTGGGAGGGGGGACTCTGTGCTCCTACAGGAGGGGCGGCCTTGGGGCTGGGACAGGCAATTTAAAGGGCCGGGTTCCAGCTGCCACCGTTACTATGGTAGTGGCAGTGGTGGTGGCCAGGAGCCCAAGGCCCTTTTGAATCACTGGATAACTGGGCAACTGCTCCCTTCCCACTCTCCCCACCCCTGTTGGCAGGCCTGGTGACAGGAGTGAGGTAGGCAAAGGGAGAAAGATCAGGCCCGTATGCAAAAATTTCTGTGTGGGTCTGTGTGTGCTTTTCTCTGTAAATGTGGACTGCAAGGGTGTGAATGCACCCCCATGGCCCCTCACTATGTCTAGTAAACTTATCTACATGGCTCTGTCAACAGAGCCATGTAGTCTAGACATACCCCGAGGCTATGCCACTATAAAATGAGAGGCGATTCAGGCCCAGAGTTTGCTAAATCACTTCAAGATGCCCCCGAAGTAGTACCTGGGAAAGAAGCAGATAAACTTCTCCTTAACTTCAGCTGGTTACTTACTGTGAAGAAATGTCCTTTCTTTTCACCTGTTATTGCCTAATGATACCAAATGCAATCAGTGTCAGCCAGTGAGATTGCACTGGACAAGAAGAATGGAAGATGAATACAAACGCCAACTCATTGTAAAAATGTTTACTCATAGAGTAGATGCTGGAAAACCTGCATTTATGGATTGAGCTCTGATTGGTGAACTCCCTGCAAAGGACAGCCAGAAATTAATAAGAACAATGCAGAGAGGGAATACCACTGGCAATGTTCCCTCCAATTTTTTCCTTCCATGCACAGAATAAATTTTGTTATGTGTACCGAGGAATGTGTGAGTCTGCACCACCACAAACACTTGCTGCCAGCTGTGGGTGAGGTGGGCACTTTGCTAATCAGATCCTCAAAGGGGTTTAGGCTCAAAACTTCCATTGATTTCAATCAGCATCTCACTCAGAGTCCTTTGTGTGCTCATTGAGCTTGAAGAACAATTATCTGATGTGCTGGGAAATTCAAAAAGTATCCAGCAGAGGGGGATAAGGGAAGTCTTTTCACCTTTCTGAACATGCGATGAGTGCTACTTGTTCATTTAACTGTTAAAAACAGAGAGGATGGAAGGAGGGGAGAAATGTAATGACTAGAATACCGCATCAAAGCCAGTGTTTGAAACCAACATTTTAAATGAGCACTCTGGAAAGATGCCTTTTTGTAGATTAAAAAATGTCTCTATATTTAGGCCTGCTTTCATATTTAGCTTACTAGACACAGATGACTAGCTTAAGGAAAAGGAAATTACACCTTTTATAATGGTGTGGGTAGCAAAACCTGAACTGTTAAAATGATGAGACATTTTAAACATTTATGCTTACGCAAGTTGGCTTTACCACTGTACTGATGGTGTTCGTTATGCTCACAGTGGGAAATACCATGCTTAGCGTCACTAGTATAGCATTGACATGTACTGATTTTTGTAACAGTGTCCTAAGGGAGAGGAACCCAAAAGATTCCTTCAACAATTATGACAAAGAAAATGGTTAGGGCCAGACCCTGTGGAGCTGTGCTGGTTTATACCAGCTGAGCATCTGATCCAGAATGTCTAAAAATAATTTTCCATAACCAAGCAAAGAAATCAAGGGACATTAATATCTGTAGTTAAAGAGCTAAGCTTACATTTTCAAAAGTGACCACAGTTTTGGGGTGCTTCTACCTGTTGTGTGCTTGATTTGAGCCACTTAGGGTTAATTTCTGAAGTCAATGTCAATATGTCCATTGATTTCCATGTGGCCCGGCTTTGTAGAAAAGTTGTAAGTGCATGCCACAACTGGGTACTTTGGTAAAGCACAGTGAGTCATTCAATGGGCTGTTATAACCTGCCTCTTTTCCTGAAGAAAGTAAAAGGTAAGTGTAAGGGCCACCCTTATTGATCTTAGATAAGCAGGTGGAACTGCGTGGCTAACCTGAAGGCGCAGATACGGACTGCACTGTGGGCAAAAGTTTTCTACAGAAAAAGGACCAGAGCTCATAGTCACTCGGGTGGATAAAAGCCTATCAGACAAAATAATTAAATATGTGCCTGTCACTGTTTCTAAGAGAACTAAAAGTTTTGGATCATTGCCTCCTGCTTTGAAACTAAATAACTTGGTATCTTCCCCACAAATCCTGAAGCCAAAGAAGGGAAAGAATATTACCCTGTTGCAATAATATTTTTCCATCAGCATCATTTCTGAGATGGGGTGAAGGCAAGGTGCTGGAGTCACTCCTGCACCAATATGAGATTTTCCCCTAAGAGAGGAAAAGCAGCATTTCCGCTACTTCCCTTCCTGTCAGGTCTGGCCAAAGGGTTTGCAGGGCCCAAGGCAGGATGCTGGGAGTGGGCCTCCGGGCCTGGCCGGTAGGGTTGCCAGATGGTTTCAACAAAAATACTGGACACGCTTGACATTACATCACAATCTACATTACATCTTATTTAGAAAATACCCGACATTTCTATTTTCTCATTTATATTTTCTCAATTTGTTTCCCGAACAGAAAGCTCAAATACTGGACTGTCCGGTTCAAAACTGGACACCTGACAGCCCTACCGGTGGATGGTGAATACTCAGCAGCGAGGGGCCCAAGGCATTTGCCTTGCTCGACTGGCCCTAGGACCGGGCCTGCTTCCTGCTGCCTGCATTGCCAAGCATCCACTCGCCTAGGATGAGATGCCTTTTCAGTCAGCGCCATCCACTGTAGTGTTTATCCCCAGTCAGTAAAGTTGCAGCAGTTTTGGATGGCGACAACCTTGCCCCCGAGTGGCGTCCCTGTCACCACCATTCATGGGAGATTAAAAGTCCTTGTGATTGTGCTGGTCAATACCACTGCCCTCGGTTTCAGTTCTCAGTGTCTGTGTGGCACACAGTTACAATGGTGTCTGTGTTACCACATTATAAATTAAGTTCTTGGTCCCAAACCAGGCCTAGTTTTTTCTTGGTTTGCCCTTGGCAAAGGGGGCAAAGGGTTACATGAATGTAACTCAGGGTATGTCTACACTACCACCCTAGTTCGAACTAGGGTGGTTAATGTAGGCAACCGGAGTTGCAAATGAAGCCCGGGATTTGAATTTTCCGGGCTTCATTTGCATATTGCCGGGCGCCGCCATTTTAAAATGTCCGCTAGTTCAGACTCCGTGCCCGCGGCTACACGCGGCACGAACTAGGTAGTTTGGATTAGGCTTCCTATTCTGAACTACCGGTACACCTCATTCCACGTTCCTATTCCTAGTTTGAACTAGGGTGGTAGTGCAGACATACCCTCAGGGAAGAATTTAGCGGCAAGCCCAGACCTATACAGGGAGGCACATGAATGATGTTCTTCTTACCAGTCTACATCATCCTTAGGCCAGCCTCGTCCTCCCAGACCACAGTAGCAGCCGTAACCTAGATATGCCAAAGCATTGCGTCCTGTGCCACAGGATATGGCTCCTGCTAATTCAATGAGTCCTCTTGTATGCAAAGAGTGGGTTTTCTCCAGCGCGCCTTTCCAGACTGCAAAGAGAAGATGGGGTTGGAACAATATACGTATGCCCGTGACAATGGTACCCTCTCAGTCAATGCATCAGGATGCTGCTAGCCTTGGCAAGTGTAAGGATACCACATGGATACAAGCAAGTTACAAATGACTTTTCTTGTTACTGTCCTGTACCTTGTACTTGCTAGTTTGAACAATCATCTTCATCTCTTATCCTTTCACCTTTTAGGATTTTCACTGCTGATTTCTTTCAGGATCCCACTGCAGATTTTAGGCTTTATTGTGCCTTTTGGCCCAGCCTTGGGATAGGGGCAGTGTGCAGACATACAGCCATTTTCATTATTCGTTCTTCTTATTGTTGTATTACAGTAATATTACAGTAATATTTACAAGCCACACCGAGTGTGAAGTTATATCTTTATCGGCAATGGAAGGCCTGCGTCATTTAACAGTCACTGAGTACATACAATAACATTCCATTGCTGATTTTGAAGAGTTGGCAGCTTTTCCATAATAAAGGTTATACCCTCCACCGTCCTTTATAAAGCCTTATTTTAGGGCCACCCCATTAATGTTGGCCTTTACAAAATTCAGATTTATTCAAAAGAGAATGTGTCTGCATAGTTTGAAGCAGCTTCCTTAAAACCATTTTTTCAGTTGCAAGCCTTTAAAATAATAACCATATTTGAAATGCTTATTTCTCTCTTGTATCCCTCCTAATCAAAGTTGCACCTCTCAGACTGAAGTGGGAGTTGAGAGGACACACCTCTGAAAAATCAAGCCTCTTATTTAGAGAATTCAATATGGATTTTGGAGCCTAACATGATGATAACAATAGCAGCAATTAGTACTATTTTAATTTATTTGATGCCTCAGTGCATCTGTCCATTGGTCTGAGTACATAATGAACATCACATGCTAAAATATCATATAACCATTAACATCAACCTTTCCCCATACTTTCTACACAGCTCCTCTGTTCTTCAGTTTTCACCCCTCCCTCTCGATCCATTCTCAACCACTCAACCTGTCCAAGGTAAAAGCCAAAATAAATAGATGGATTTTGCATAACACAGGAGTAGACTTGTATTTCAGAACCAAGAACCTTGGACTGAAGTTACCTGACTACTTGTTCCCTGCTGTTTAAATACACTTGACCACTTCAAAGTGCTGTGCTGAAAACATTAACTAATCCCCTAAACCGCCCATGTGAAGTAGAGACTAGATGCTATTATTAAGACGATTGCTCTCCTTTTAAAACCTGCAGTTCTAATCCTTTTCCCCTGTGTGCATCATATGCCATAGCTTTCTCTAAGGGCTTGATCCAGAAGTCCATTGCAGCCGATGGGACTCTTTCCCCATTCATAAAAAGTCAGTGGTACATTTCCTCAGAGGAAAAACCTTGCCTCATGGAGTAACAGAGTAATAAGCATGAAAATAATCAAGAACCCTCTGACAAAAGAACAACAGCAGCATAAGCTCAAATAAAGAAAAGACAACATGGAGAATCTTTTCCAACATTTTAGGTGACTGGAGAAGCCTTTTTCAGGAGGCATTCCTTGCACTGATGTTAGAGAGTTTTACACAGGCTTCTTATTGTTTCTCGTGCCATTCCCGCTGGGATTAAATACATATTCCTGAAAAAGCAACAGCTCCCCTTTACTAAACACTGCCCTGAATAGTCAGCATTTTAATGGTAAAAGCAAAGAGCTCTGTTATTACAAAATACAGAGAAAACCCTACTCCCTTGCTATAAGTGCTAAGTGCATGAGCTAAGAGATAGATTCTGCTCTCAATTACCTTGGGGTAAATTCAGAGTAATTCCAATGGAATGAGCAAAATTTCCCTGGATTTGCACCGAGGTAGTCTGCATCCATATCATACCCAGCATGAATGAGAGGGAGGCTGTTTCTTTCTCAGAAGTATGCCTTAGGCCCCACAGAAACATCCAGGAGAAACGATAAATTATAATAACATCACAGAGTTAATCCTGGGGGAGGGGGAGAAAGAACCAGTGAATAGAACCTAAATGAGCTGCTTTAGAATCTGTTCTCCCTTTGCATTTAAAACAAAGAAGGGGCCAATGTTGTGTCTGATGTTACTGTTTTGTTTTTTGGAACACTGATTAGATTTCAGGATAAAATTAGTGCCCTTTTAAGGATTTGAAGTCATCTCTAACGTGCTTGCCTTGCAAGTACACTATAAATTCCATTGCTCAGTTAGCCATTGAAATGACTCTTTATGTGTCAATGAATCAACATTGCTGTAAGTTCCTTGGAAAAGTTGAAACTCCACAGCAATCTGAATTTAGCCAAATGACACAGCTGGATTACTTTTAACAACTAGTTAACCGCTAGCTGTGCATTTTCATCTCTCCTGTATATGAAATTAGACTGAGTTCTGATGGATCTGACAGCTTATACTTTCCTGTTATTTCCGGTATTTAAATTGTCAACCTTTATGGTGCATTAATACAGGATTGTGCATTTAATCAAAGTGTACCACAGTAATGATCTCTAACCTTAGTGCTACCTCAGTGCTTAAGGGGCTATATAGCATACAATTGTGTTTTTTTTAATAAAAGAAGTTTCAAGAAAAAAAGTATGTCAGAAGAACTGGAAATAATTTGGTCAAGAGTCACTGGTATAAAAAATGGGGGGGGATGGTATTTCAGAGAAGAAAAGTGAACACGCAAGATCTTCCAGAATAAAGCTGAAAAGTTCCTAGAATAAAAAAGAACACATGTTCAAACAATTACAGTCTTACAGGATTACCACGGAAATGAATTTGTCTAGGCACAATATATACTCAGGCATCCTTTACTGTAAGAACAAGAACATGATTAATAGTTATCTCACTGCTACAAATGACAATGGCTTGACTTAGGCAAGTAGAACTAGGCAAGACTAATACAGTCCATAGGCTGGTAAAGTGACAGGGGAAGTTGCCCTATACACATAGTGGGAGAAGCAGGAGGGTGGCAGGGATATAGGTGCTCTCAGGGGTTCAGCAACTGCAGCCTTACCGAATTCATACTCACCTGCCTGAAGCACCAGCAGCACCAGCAGCCAGAGCCCCATTGGGAAATAAAAGGGTTGTCAGCACCTAGTATGCCTCTCTCTTTCTCACACTTTCTTGTACACTCAACCTGTGTGGCTGGGGTCTCCTTGCAGAGCTGGTCTCAGCTGGATACCAGGTGAACCAAAGCGTGGGTGTGTATAACACTCCTCCTAGGTTTCTGCTCCCATATCTCTTCCAAAGTTTTATATGCACACACATATACACAGCACGCAAGACAGTCTCCTCTGAAATCTCAAGTGCCCTGTGTGCTGAGCCTGCTGCACAGTCCTTTCCCCCTTTTTCTGCCAGGCAGGGCTCTGTGCCTCTATTTGCATATCATTCCTTTAGGGAGGGGCTGCTAGAGTGGAATTAGACTGACACAGTCTCTTAGACAAGTCTCTAAGCTTGTGCTCTGTTCCTAAGCTGTTTGCCTACAAACCCCAGTTAACCTCCTAGCTGCTTTGCAGGAGAAGTTGGAGTCCTGGATTTTGTGATCTGGACTTTCGAATTTTGATAGCTGTGATGTGGCATGGGAAAGCAGGGGGACTTTTTCTTACAGATCATTCCTTTTTATTTAATACTGAATATTTTTATGTAGAAAAAATTACGAAACTATTAACTCAAACAGAAATATCATTAGAGTGTCTAAATATAAACCAATTAAATGAGTTTATTCTGGGCTATGCCACAGCAAAATATAAACCCAGCCTGTTTGTTCGAAACTAATCTAACTGGCTAGCTAATTTCTTCAATGCTACCCATATTCACTCTCCATCCACAAGAACAAGCCATAGTCTCTCAGGAAGAAAGCCCTTGGATGTAACCTACTCCTTCTGTCTTGGGTCCAAGAAGATAAGATGAGGTAGGTTGAGATTATTTGAGCTGGGAAAGCTAAGCATGATAGTTTTTCGAAGTCTTCTCATAAGAACCCCAAAAAGGGGGTGGGAGGGAGTGTACAGCAATAGCCCACTCCTTATTTTGTCCACCAGTTGATCCTCATACCCATCATTAAGGTCCAGATAAAATCTTGTTCTACAAGAGGGTGTGTAACTGTCCTTGAGGTAAATCAGTAGGCCTTTTTGTTTGGACTCATTCACTCTGTGTGTCTGATTTTCTTGCACCTATTTATAGCATTCTTAACCGAAGACAGCCTACTTTCCACGGTTGATTCTCAAGTGGGCAAAAAGGTAGAGGCCCGACGGTCACAACATTGCCCAAGCAGATACTATGCATCCGTAGCCTGGGTCAGGGGACTTCAGTATCTGAGCATGCTGGCTCAGGTTCTGTTGTCCACTCTTGGTGTTCATAAGGCTCATCCCAAGTGGTCTCACACAGCTAACTAACCTGCATCCCATCTTTGCCTTTTGCAAGGACACTTGGGGCAGAGTAAACATTTGATCACCACCTACTTCAGGTGCTGGAGTACAGGAACTACTATTCTGGCAGGCGCCCGTGTGGGCTGTAAACATTTGGGGGGGCAGAAGGTATTGGAGGACTCCTTGTGCCTTCTCTCCCTTGCATGCACCTGCATGGGTTAGCTAGAATCATTCTTAGTTTTCATAAGGCAGGTGGATTTCAGTGGCACCTTAGGGAACATTTCTTACGTAAACCAGTACCACCCTGTTTAATTGTTTCAAAATATTTGCTTGCTCACTATCGTCAAAGCAAAGGTCACTGAGCCATCAGAGTGCTGCCTTGTACTGAGAACAGGCTGCTGAGAAGTGCAGATATTCTTTGCCGTGTAGGCCTGAATGGATCTGTACGCAACAGGTATTTTCATAGCTATGGGGGCAATTAGTACACAGAGTTGGTTAAATTGGATTTTATTACAGGCAGCTGAAATTCAGCATGCTTGGAAGGATGTATGTACATTCTCTCTCTCTCTCTCTCTCTCTCTCTCTCTCTCACTTTCTTTCTTTTCAAAACAATGGCTATTAGCCAGAATGGTCAGAGACGCAACCTCATGCTCTGGGAGACCCTAGCATCTCCCTAGACCCTAGGGGATGGATTTCTTGATGACTGCCCTGTTCTGTTCATTAATTCAGAAGCACCTGGCATTGGTCACTCCCAGAAGTAAGAATACTGGGCTAGATGGACCTTTGGTGTAAATTTTTTATGAAAAGCAGTAACCACTGGGGAACACCATTCCTGAGTACTAATCAGTGGGGTGTGGCCTGTACACAGAACCAAAAACTGTCTGAAAGACAATGCAAAGGGCCAAAACTCCATCTGTCCTCAACTGCAGTCTGTCTATCAGGAGAACCATAATTTCACTCCCAGCAATTCCATCTTTGTGGAGCATTGTTTAAAAAGAATTTTTACTATACATTTGCCAGTTATGAGTAAATTTTTCTTGCTAAAAATCTAACCCAGCAGGTAGTGTGGATTAGAGCTGCTGTGGTTTCTGATAGGTCTGTGCCACTATCGTTTGCCACTATAAACTACAGGCAGAACCAAAAATTGGCTGGAAAACTATGTGAAGGGCCTACAACAAAAGGGGCTGACAGGTGACAGGGCTTTAAGCAATGTGTAGCCTGTCTGAAGATGTTGTTCCTGACTGAACACCACACTTGCTAGCTGTAGTACCTCGCAGAGGCGTTACCTATTAGACCTAACTTAGAATATAAGAATGGTTGCACAACATCAATTCCATCTAGTCCAGAGGTCTGCAACCTATGGCTCTTGAGTCAAATATGGCTCAGTATGGTACCAAATATGGCTTTTCTGTCATTCCCAAGATACATGCAACTTTTTAAATTAAAATGGAAAATTCAAAATTTTAAAATGCGTAATTACTCATATAGCTTGAATGCATGCATGAACCTAAATGTGATCAGTTATCATATAAACTTCAAAGAAATGTGTGAAAAGATGCAGCAGCAGAAATCCTATTACATTGTCTATGAGTACAATGTTTCATTCATTCTATTATATCATCTTGTCAATTATCAATAATATTAAGTTGTTTTCAATCATGCAATTGAGCATTCTTATACTGCCTCTTTGTTGACCACTTGTTCTGATTGTTGATGTAGTTTGGCTCTTTCGTTTGAAAAGGTTGCTGACCCCTGGTCTAGCCCAGTAGCCTGTCTTCTGATAGTGGCCTATGCCAGGTGCCCCAGAGGGAATGAATAGAACAGGTAACCATCATATGATCTATCCCTTGTCACCCATTCCCAGCTTCTGACTAACACAGAACGTTGAGAAGGACAAAAGAGTGATAATCACAGGTGCAGCTGACCCCATGTTGAGCAGTCAGTATAGATTGGGACAGTGCATTCAGCCCAATTTTAGTCACTGTGGTTTAAGGTATGGTTCATGTAGGCCTTATCTACATTAGTGCACTCAGTCAATGGTGCTTCATTTGGACACACTGCATTGTGCCAAGTGAAACATTACTGATTACAGGTCATATGCTCTGAATCAATCTTGAGGATTTAGATAGCTGACACTAGCAGATATAGCTCTAGGGCTCCAAAGGGGTTAAAATGAAAATGTGATTGACTCTGACAGCATCTCAGTGTGATTTCATGGCTTCTTTCACCAAGCAGATTTTCATCCTGCATTCATACTCAAGCATTCCTACTCCATAACACACAGTCAACCTATGGAACTCTTTTCCAGAGGCTATTTTATGAAGGACAAGACTATAGCAGTGTTCAGAAAAGAACTAGATGAATTCACGGAAGATAGGTCCATCAATGACCAAACGGGAAGCTCTGTTTTCCAGAAGCTGACAATGGATCACTTGCTGATTACTTGTTCTGTTTGTTCCGTCTGGGGCACTTGGCATTGGCCACTATCAAAAGATGGGATACTGGGCTAGATGGCCCTTTGGTCTGACCCAGTATGCCCGTTCTTACATTACACTCAATAACAAGCAACCTCTGAAGTGTTGATGAGCTGAGATGTTTTTCATTGACTCCTTGATGAAGGTTATTCTCCACAGCACAGGACAATTACATTTGGTTTTGAAGTTCTGAAATATTCTGTCATTTAATAAAACTTTATTTGAATTAATATTTCAGAAGGAAACAGATTTTGCTATTATTTTTCCACATTTGGTGATATTTATCTAGATGAGTGAACACAAGGCTAGCAACTTGTTTAATGCTCCTACCATATGATAATGTTGCCCCAAAGAAATAGTATTTTCTTCCTTGTAAAATATTTTTGCTAAACTCTTGGGCTACGTCTACACTGTCATGATTTTCCGTAAATGCTTTTAACATAAAAGTTTTCCGTTAAAAGCATTTTCGGAAAAGCGCGTCTAGATTGGCAGGACGCTTTTCCGCAAAGGAAAATGGGATCTGCCTGGAATTGGATTGATTCTCATAAAACCATATAGGAAAGAGATGGAATCACCAAAGAAAGTACAGTCCTCAAATTTTACATAACTGAACAAATGTCAAAGGAGACTGAACCAAGATGAACCAGAAAAATAGGATGAACATGGAATAGGGTTGCTTTTTGAGAACCTTAACAAAAAAGAGAGAAAATTGAGAAATGTTGAGTGATGCCGTTTTAGCACAGCTAAATCAATACTTAGGGTATGAAATCTAGAAGAAGCTACAAAAAGAAGAATGCAACTTGATCTGGCCTGAATCATAATTAACTGACCTAGTGCTCAGTGCAATTATTCCTAATCTACATTTATTGCTCAGCATAGTCACTTAAACCGATTGTTCACAACTAGCTTCAAATGTGGGGAATTTTTGTAGCATGGACCAGGCTTACACTATCTCCCGGCTTGACTGCCTTATTTTATTTTATGGTGCTCATTACAGCAATGAGAGGATTAGCTCTGGAAAGGAACTGAGCACTTCTTGGATAAGACAAGCTGGCCTGGTCCCCCTTGCAGGTCTGTCTTGTCATCTCAGCCCTGACCCATAGCTTTCTCTGCTACACAAGCCCTCGATTACCTCCCACCCACCCCCAAGCTATCTCTATGCTGGCTGGTTGGTAGGAGGGTCTTGTAGTTATTACACAGACCCCATCCATGTGCTGTTTTGGAGGACAAGTGGTCGCTGCTGGGCTGCAGCTAAAACACTTTACTCTTCCCCCTCTGTTATCCCCCAGATGTGGCTGAAGCTGACAGACTCCCTCTCACCCTATGCTGTGGGCTGGTTTCCCTTCTTTCAGTTCCCATCCAGTAGAGCCACATCAACCAGACTCCCCGCTCTTAGTGCACCAGGAGCAGGTGCTGCCATTCCCCTGCGGTCTGTTTCTGTCAGAAATAGGGATCTAGCTCCTCCAGATTTGGGCACCAGCTGCCACCAGCCCTTGTGGCAAATCACAGCACCAGTGACAGCGTAGGCATAGCCTACGGCTCAGGCAACAGAGGACAGGCAGCTGGACAGGCACAGGAAGCTCCCTCCAGCATGATGTCCACTCTCCCATTCCCTAGCAAAGGGCTTTCTGGCTCACTCTAGAATGGGAGGCTTGAGCAGCTCTATGATTTAATATTTTAAGCGCAGAGATAGCAAAGCTAAAAACATAACTAAGTAATGGCCCCAGATAAGGTTGCAAACTTTCCAATGGTGTAAAACTCAATACCCCATCCTCACCCCTCTCTCCTTTCATCCCTTCTTTCTCCATTGCTCGCTCTCCTCCAACCTCCATCACTTTCATCAGGCTTGGGAAGGTGGTCGGAGTGCAGGAGGTGGTATGGGCCCTGGGATGGGGCCAGAAATAAGGGGATCAGGGTGAGCGAGAAGGCTTCAGGCTGAGGTGAGTAGATTAGGAGATGATCTTCCCTCTTAAAAATGATTTTACACTCACATCAAAGGACCTGTAAATTGGTGCTCAGAGGCTGAGATTTTAGCTGGTAATTCGCATAAGATTTCTAATTCCATTATTCCTTACTAAATCTTAGATACATTGTGTTTTATTAATTCCACAGATAAATAATAAAAAAAAACAGTGCAGAAGAATCAAAACCCAGGATAGTTTGTTCAAGATTTTTAATGTTCTTGGCCTCTAGATTTTTGAATGAGCTGTGATCTACTGATTCTTCTTTGGGTGTTTTGACAATCTGCCTATAACACTGATGGGAATTTCTGCATGACTGTGTTAATAATGATTAATTTTCACCTGCAGAGCGGAATGCCCCTCATTATGTTTATTTCACTGAAAGGGAAATGTTTTAAATGCTACTATTTTAACCACTTTCTGCTTTGTGCAGGTCTCTAACTCCTTACAATTCCGTATTTCTATATTAATTACCCTGCCCCAAAAGAAAAAGCAGTGTCCAAAGAGCTACAAAATCTCTTCCTTTCTATTGGTATCAGAAAAACACTGAGGCTACTGAACTCTGCAAAGTACTTATAACTGAATTTACTAAGTTGGCTTCCCACTATGTTAAGTGTTCGAGTACTCTTAGGGTACATCTACACAGCAGCATTATTTCGGAATAACTGAGGTTATTTCGAAATAACAAAATGCGTGTCTACACAGCAAGCCATTCTTTCGAAATAATGTTGAGATAGAGGACTTCTTACTCTGACTCCTGTAACCCCCTTACTCCTCGTGAAATGAGGAAGTTGAAGGAAGAGTGTTCTCTCTTTGACTTCCTGCTGGGTAGACAGCACTAAAAGCCAAATTAAGCTATTTCGACTTCAGCTATGACATAGCTGAAGTAGCGTATCTTAATTCCATTTTTGCCCTGCTGTGTAGATATACCCATAGTAAGCTTGCTCTTACACAATACAAGGATTCCTCTAATCAAATCTGAAAACATAGCTAAATTGCTCAGGACTTTCTCTCCTTTGCTTTCAAACTATTTAAAATGTCTCCCTTTATTCTGAAGTGTCTTCAGAATTTCACTCCTCTTGGCCTGCACATTAGTGCTATAACTAAGCAGTTTCTCCCCCACTCTAAAGGTTCTAGCTTCTTCACCTCTTCCTAGGCTTTATTATGTGAAGTGCTGAAGTTGACAGGAATCTAGGGTGCTCAGCATTTCACATTAGGCCCAGAAATATTTTAATACACAAGCCAGCTTTTTGTCTTACCCACCTTATCTTTTCCTCCAGTTTTCCAGTTGTATCATCTTTCTCACCTTTCATTGTAGATGTGTTACCTATTTAGACCGTGAGCCTGCAGCAGAATTAGGGGCTTCTGTTTCAGGTCTTAAAAATAAATCCCAAGAATTAACAACACTGAACTTCTATGTAGATGTTAAAAAAACAACAACAAAAACCCAACCCAAACGGGGATTTTCAGGACTCTCTTTTTACATGCTGCAATGAATAAATGACGGAGGGCTCTTCTCATTGTGAATGGCGTCACCATGTGGCAGTTCTGGGGATTAACTCTGCCAGGCCAACACCCCTTCTAGCATCCATCTTTTCTCTCTCATTCCAGAAACTGCATCCTCTTCTTTATGGCTCAGGCCTCCATCCAGGTCACCACCTTATTACTACTCCAGGGATGAATCAATGTTTCTTCTCACCAGCAGTCTTAGGCACCCTTCCTATTCACTACCCCAGGTGAAACTCCCACACTGACTGGTAGCAGATCCCAGTCCTGCCTTCTTCTTGGAGTTCCAGATCAGTTAGCAGTCCTCTGTTCCCTCCTGAACCTTGCTGCCTTCCCCTGAGCTGCCTCTATACTGTCTAGCTGTCCCCACTCCTCTGGATTTGCCAGCCCAAATTCCCACCTGTCTCTGTAGCCCCAACCACACATTTCTCCCAGGGTATGATTGTAAGCTACTTCCCTGCAACCCATCCTCCTTGAGCTGGACTTCATCAGCCTGTTAGGCCTTAGCAGGCCCTAGCTTTCCTCCAGGTGCAGTCTGTAGGTTAACTGGTCTAATTTACTCCTCCAGATCTTGTCCTGTTGGGTGGATAGCTGAATCACAATGTCAAAACAGAGTGCTTCAGCATTTAACAACTACATATTTACACTTCAGGAAAAACATGACAAAACAGCGTCTGTCTCCACAAAGAGAGATGTCCCATAGTTTAGGATGAAAAGGGATCGTGGATGCAAAACCTTGACAGTCACCTGGCTGAAGCAAAAAAGTTATCTTGCCTGTAAATTGCACTGCTATGCCCCTGATTCAGGAGAAGGAGAGCGCTATAGTGCCAACCATTTATTAAATAACAACAGAGAGAACTTGGTAGAAACTTCTAGACAATCGAAACTCCTCTGCCTTTTTAAAGGGGGGGAGAATAGCAGCATCTCCTTTCCTTTTGACCCAAGCAGACAAATGTCATGGTGAGGGTTCAAAAGTTTAGCTCTGAAGAGGAAAGAAACAGACAGAAGATCACCCCCATCAGCAGAACTAACACATCTGAAAAACACAGATGTCACAAACCACCAACTGGAAGCTCTTTGGTTACTCAAGAGGCTTTACACAGAATTCATTGCCCTCTGGGAGTAGATATTGGCTCTGTTGGGGAATGAAGAAGGAATCATCAGAGGGAAAGGAACTACCAAACAATAGGATGCTATATTCTCTCTGTATGCAGCAGCTGACATTTCAGCTTTTGGCGTTGGGTTGCTTGTGACTTTCTGGTATCAGATTACAGAGACACAGACATGTCTGCCTTCTTTCATTCTGAAAAGCTCCCTGCAGTGATAAGAAATTACCATTCCCACAAAGGCAAGGATCAGAGCCCCAAGTCTACAACACGGCACTCACTGAGTTCTTTTAACGCCCATGAGTACAGTGAGTACTATGCGTTAACATTATTGCTGCAAGAGGCTTTGAAAATTGATCCTACCCTTAGCTGAGAATTGGCAGAATTCCAAAGACTTCCATTCCATTTCTCAACTCCATGATGAACACATGCAAAGTATGGATGCAGAAGTATATATGATTACATACTGTCATTCCTTGGCACTTGGTTTGATTTTGATGCATTACAATATAATAAAGTATTGTACAAGATCAGTATGTCCTTCAACTGTCCATTTTCTTTTTCAATTATTCCTCCTCTCAGTAATTGGTTTGAATACAGAGATAACTGTGTAAAATCTTTCACATTATTAATGCCAAAAGGTTGGAGAGACACTGTAAGGTTTAGCTAAGACAAACTGCTGCTCAGCACATACTAGTTTTAAGCAGCTGGGTGCATCAGTGTAAGCATGTTTACATACATTTTCTTCTAGTGCTTTCTTCTAATGAACACAAAATAACTTCATCTCTCCATACTTAGTTGCTATACGAATAATAAAAGGATTCAGTTTGCCCAACAAAGAGAAAAAGGAGCTAAATTCTACTGTCAGATATACCAGTGTAAATCCAGACTGATTCTACTGAAATGGAATTATTGTAGATTTACAGAGGTCAGAGACAGGAGAATTAGGTTCAGTGTGGTTTGGTAAATTAGCAAATGCAAAGCTGATGGGTAGTTGTTCAGAAAAGCATTACAGCTCAATTCACTTTAATGAGAGATTTCTTTTATCAAACTGGCAGCAAGAAATGAAGGGATTTAAAACTTGTTAACCAACTGGGAAAAGGATTATTTACGCTCTCAATGTTGGGTTTGTTTTTGTCCAAGATGTACAGCAAAGGCTGGACGGACTCTGAGCAACTGAAGGGCAGCTCAGTATATGATATATGCTAACTGGGAACTATGCTTTTTCCACCACTAATTCAAGATGAACAGGCATCCTTAAAATTAGGGGATTTAAACTCCCTCTCCAAATCCTCTCTCTTCTAAAAGGCCCCTAAAGCAAAGAGGAAAAGGCTTTGTATAGAAAGTGGTCATCTCTCTCCGATACTTGAGCACCACGAACAACGACTAGATAAGAGTGTATTAATTTTTCTCAGGCCATTTCCCTTTTCAATCAAATGCATAACTCCAATACAATTTCTGAGCCTTTACTCTCATTTGTGTGTTTTAAGGAGGTGTAGTGCAAGGCAGGAAACAGGTAGTGCACTTAAAAAAAAAACAAAAACAAAAAACCTTGAATGCTACATTGGCTAAATAAGCTTTTAAAAAAGTTATATTTATTTATATATACACACACACACATATATTAACCAAATTAAATCCAAACCTGGCATGAGGACTGTCCTTTCACCACATTAAAGGAGGGGCCTATTTTACAGAGCACAAAAACTGCAGCTGACTTCCCCAATTACATCAGCCTGGTCAGAAGAGATTAAAAGGAAAAACTAATGAGTGTAAGAGAAAGAAACAGAAGTGAGATCACAACAAAGATGTAGCTATACCATTTCTACACACAATTTTGCACATCCATCTCTGCTCTGTGTTCTTAGTGGGCACCACCTGCTGGGACCTCATAACATGTAGTGCCTAATTCTCTATTCACACGTGACAGGTCTCCTGCATCTCCCTTTTTCTTCTCCTATTCTTCATCTTCTGTCCCACAATGTGTCTCCTGTTTTTCCAGATCAGATTTAGATGTGAGTGTTCAGTTAGGGTATAATTTAAAAAGTGGATGAGCTCTTAATACTATTTCCACAAATAAAATATTTTCTTGTAAAAAAGTTATACAATAAAAGACTATTAAAATTCTGCAGGTTTCTGGCAAGTGAAAGCTATTCAGGTTTGGAAATTTGGCCCAGAGGCCTTTGTCTTCAAAAACCTGCAGACTGCTGAAATTCAGCTGGCAAGAAGCATGCAGTACATGGAACTTATACCCAATCAAAGTAAGTATGGAATAAGACTGGGAAAAGGCTATAGTATTGAAACAAAATACTGTGAAGCAGCAACTGGCCGTAAACGAAGTGTCCCATTTATGCTACACGGTACGCTTTCAAGAGTGTGAATTCCTTCCTGTTGGTGCGGGCTGCCCAGATGAAGAGGGCAGCTGCCATAAACTGTAAAGGAGCTGAGACACAAGCTAGGCAGAAGGACCAGCCAAATTCACCCTGCACATCATCAGGTGGGGGCAGCTTCTGATGGAGCAGCTCAATTCCAGCTACATAGCAGCTGACTGAGCCCAGCGTACACAGACCTGGGGAATAAAACAATAGAGAATAATCAGCTCAGATGTTCAGACTGATATGACACTGTTGGGAGAGGGCTAGAGTACATAACAGGACCCACCTGCAATGAAATGTAGGACTCCTATGGCAATGGCAGGGTAGAGACTGCGACAGACACAAGCACAGAGGCCAATCAAAACCCCAAAGCACATCAGTCCTAAGCTGACGAAGGGTAGGAGGAACTGAAAACGCCAAAGATCTGTGTATGAGAGACAGACATCCACACGTATGTTAAAGATATGGCAGTGCCTGACATTCTTCCTCCCCACCTGTGTTCATTCCCATATACTACTCTATCAGAGCCTTCCAAACTGAGCTAGAAAGAACCTCTACCTTCTTTGAAAAGAGAGGGAGGAACATGAATGCATGTTAATTTACTGAGTTTTCCCACAACACTGCTCTCCAAGTTAAACCTTCCCTACCCCTCTGCGACTTCCCTACAGCAACGAAACAAAGTACAGTAAAACTCCAATAGTCCGGCATCCAACTGTTTGGCACTCCTGATACTCCGGCATCAAAATGGCAAGTGCTCCTGACCAGCTGATTAAAAAGCCTGCTGCTTAGCACATGCACTGGCTATAACCAGAGGGAGCATAAGGTTGGGGGAGGAGGAGGAGGGACTGGGATCGTGTTACAGTATGGAGAAGAGCATTTTGCTTCAGCAAAGGGGAAAGGGGAAGGAAGGGGGAGGAGGATCAGGTTACAGCAGGGAGGAGATGAGAAGAGGAAAGGGGAGGAGATAGGGAGGGAGATTGTGTCCTGGCCAGCTGTTAAGCCATGCAGTTGTACCGGACCTGCTGATTCTCCGACAAATCTGATAATCCGGCACCATCTAGGTCCAAAAGGTGCCGGATTATCTGAAGTCTTCTGTACCTACCTTTGCCTTTAAGTCATGACTAAGAACCAGGTGGTTATATGAAGAATTAGCCAAAGTGGACAGATTGAAATAGTTACTTCTCTTCTTATTCTCTCGCTAATTGTTGAATCTGAAAGTGAAAATATCCTCTTTTCCCTTTCCTTCCCAGCCTTCTTTATCATGCACATCTACCTGCCAGAGGTGAAAGACACTTACAGGTCCGATTCAGGTCACTGCCACTATTGTGGTTCCCAGGTTCCATGTACTTCTCAGCAAATTGATCGGAGAGGGAAAAACTGATGCAGCTTCTCACCATATCAGTTTCTGGGGGTGAGGGAAGAAATGCAAACACCAGGGGGTGAGGGAAGAAATGCAAATCATCTTAGTTGGAAAATAAGGGATATATTTAACAATTCTGCTCCCACCCAGAATCTGTTGTTCTTTTTACATGAGAAATCCCTCAGGTGAGAACAGGTCCTCAAAGTAATCTGTATAGATTCCCCCCTTCATCCACTGCTTCCTGGCTCAATTCCCATCATATCTTTATAGCCAAAGCAATAAATAACTCCCTCACAGTTCAGCACTCATTTCTTTCCCAATTTAAGAGCATTATGTCCCCTCATCAGAAGGATAAACAATTCAGTCATACTCTGAGAGGCTCATTTTAATGAGAGTCATTATTAGGAGTTACAATAGTCTTACATCAGAGAGAAATACTAAAAAATTGGTCACCCAAGTTTTCTGTCAAGCTAGCTTCATAGATAACTGCCTCATTCGTTACATGACATTCAGGAAGGTTGTTGTGGTAGTTGAAAATGTACCTAATAAGTAAGTGCTAACCAAATTATTAAAGTTAGTGCTTAACTATGCAACCATGACTTTTTCTTTATATTGATCTTCCATTAAAATAAGTGTATTGTATATTTTTTCAATGTGTGACAAAATTAAAATATGCAGCATCTCTAAGTAATCTAGAGAGGTATGTACCAGCACTTATTAAAACAACAGCTTGAAATAAGTATGATGCATGAAACCCAAATATTGTATGATCAGCGAACTTCATTCTTTAAATCAGGTATCTAAGTAAAGCAGCTGTGATTACCTCAATGCCTCGTTAAACATTTCATGGAGCATAACCTATAAAACGATGCTTTTGAGTAGAGCTGGTTGAAGTTATCAATATTGTTCATTAAAAATGGAATTGCACTAAATATGCTTCCATGGGAAAAAATAGTGACAATTTTTCATTTTTGAAAAAAAAAAAAAAATGACTCTAAATAAAAAATTTAAAACTCACGCAATTTACGGGTAATCAACATTTTTCCTTTAGAAACTGTATGAAAATTTTCATCTTTTCAACCACAGTTTTCCTTCATTCTAAGATGAAACAGGATTGGTTTACACCAGGGTTTCCCAACTTATGGGTTGGTACCCATATATGGGTTGCCATTACATTTCAAAAGCATCACCAGGTGTATCCCCAGTCGGCTCTTAAGGAACCATTCACACATTTTTTGAATTGCTCTGGGTCACCAAATCTTCCCGAATTGTCAAAATGGGTCCCCATCTGGAAAAGGTTGGAAACCGCTGGTGTACACTATATCTAATGTTGATATACCTATGTCACTCATGGAAAAATCCACACCCTCAGTGTAAAGATCATTATATTGATAGGAAGCATCTCCTGTTGACATCTCCGTGAGAGGCGGTGGTGGCTGTCGGATACCTACACTGATGGAAGAAGCTCTCCCACTGGCATAAGTGCAGCTGAGCTGCTGTAGCATGTGTTGACGAGACCTTAATATATCAAATCCTGGTCCTCTAACACTCACTAGCAGCTGCACAAGTCTTTCTTTTTGCAGAAAATCTTCCTGGAAAATGAGGTGATACCCCATTTTGAGAAAATACTGTTTGATATCCAACACTTAAATTGCAACTCCAGGCCGGAAGGAGCAGGGGAAGTGGAAGGAAATGCTGTTTGGAGAATAGACTAGTTACCTGGTGGACTGTACCAGTGAGAGTTTTTGGGCATAGTGATACATCTCCGCCACAATCCAACTGTGCCGTTGCACCGGAACAACGCATCTGTATAAGTCTTCTCATCTGCTTCCTCACTGATGAATTCATCCCAAATACTTTTGCCGAGTTCGCTGGCATTTTCAGCTGGTGAGGGACTGTGGTACTCATACCAGAAATCTGTACCAATTGAGGCTGCCATATAAATGGTGGAAATGAGGCAGAGCACACAGGCAATTACTAGAGCTGTAGCAAAGCGGTTATCCATCATGGTGTCTCAACTGCCAGGAAATTTAAAAAAAAAAAAATCAGAAAGAGGATCCATTGATAATCATGATAAACCCCTACTGATACTACAAGACTGAACATGCTGAGATAAACTGCTCCCTTTATTCCTTAACCAGTCCCTTCCTGGATGCAGAAGATCTCTCCCTTTTCTTGTTCGAGATGAGGCATAAAGAAGCTATATTTCCTTCCAAATTTTGAACCCTCAAGTGATTATAAATGGCCAAAGTGTTGAGTGAACATTTAAGATGAAATTTTAACCCTTTTTACCGCAGTAAACCTACTTCACTTGACTGCCCTTCCTATTAGTGCCCATACTCAATGCAACATCATTTGCAAGAGACATCCACTCATGCTCAGTTACCATGGGTGTATACATTTACATAAAAGAAACAGTCACGCTTCTAGCCCCAGGTAAGACTCAGTAGGAGTAGGAAGCAGAGACAGCCATGGGTGTCTAACCATAGTATAGACACACCTTTAGTGACTGAGAGAGCAGAGGGAATTAAGAGTTATAAATCTTAGTAGTGATGTCTCACACTTTTCTCTTTTGTTCACCAGGATCTAAAATTGCTTTATAGAAGGTATATTCAGTAGCAGTGAGTCTGTCAACATACTTGGTCCCATACAACCTAAGTTATGGCAAACAGGTAACAAGTGAGCTTAGAGTCTAAAAAGGGATGATGGACACAAAACGCTACAACATAGCAGCACATAGACCCTGAAGCAGGAATGCTCTATCAAATATTTTATTTGTATGCATCTTTATTAAAGTAGGTAAGGGAGGGAAATTGTTGTACATTGATTTCAACAATAAGAAGAGACGTGAAAGAATGCTCAAAGCATGAAGTAAGTGAAGGAGATAGAGATGTCAACAAGAAAAAGCTCTTTTCAAAGCAGCAAGAAATGAAAGAGGGGTTAGGGTGGAAAGAATAAAGTCAAAGGTTTCAATAAGAAGCAGCTTACACTTTATATAGAAAAGGGAAAGTCTTAGAGTTGAAAAAAAAAGGGAAAGTCACAAAGCAACAAGAAAGGAAGATAATTTTACAAGGAAGATAGGGGTGATGGGAACATGGGTGGCTAGAGAGGAGGTGGAATCAGCCTCAAAAAGAGTTCAAGAATACTTACTCTTTGGGGAATTCTGAACTACTGTGCAAAACATGCCCCCTGCAGATTCCTGCTCCTCCCTGAAAATTAATTCTGCTAGGGAGATGCTGTAATTACAACCCACCAGGTGCCAGAAGAGAGGGCAGCTACTTCCAGGCAACAGGAGCTAGCCAAAAAGTGGGATGAGTAGGAGAAGCTGTTTTCTTCACAGTACCCTGCCCACAGGGCCAGATGAGGAGGCACGGGATGTAAGGGGGAGGACACCGACAGCGCAGGGAACATGGGGCTTCTGGGAAGGCACACAGACTAGAGTTCAAAGGGGCTAGTTGGGAGCAGGACAGGCAGGATAACAAAAGTTAGTAGGGTGACAGTATTAAGCCAGGGTCTGAATGGGAGTGGTGGTGCAAGGAAACATGGGGATGGGAGAGTTGGTGTACAAGGACACAGAGGAACATGTGCAGACAGGGCCACCTCAAGGGAGGGTGTGGGACTGGGACAATCCCCCTTTGCCCCAGGCCCCACCAGACCTTTTCCTGCCCCTGCTTCGCCCCCTCTCCATCTGTATTCCCGCTGAGATTTTCCAACCATGAGCAGAGCGGGTTTCAACTTGTGCACCAATATTGAGGTCATGTGCGCTGGTTTGGAGGTGTGCCAATTTGTCACCCAATTTATTTAACACGTTCCCGGCTACCAGAGTAGAAACCCTCCCCCACACACCATGCAGCATGTCTCGTCCCAACTGCCAGAGCAAACACTGCCTACTTCCCTCCCCGACTCTGGCCATGCGACATGACCCATTCCGTTGTCGGAGTAGAGCCCCCTCTCCCCCCCGCCATGCAGCAAGTCCTGTTCCCAGCCATCAGAGCAGATCCTGCACAGCCCTGGCCATGCAGCATGTCCCATTCCTGGCCACTGGAACAGACCCTGCCCCCTCCTGGCAATGCGGCGGATCCAGTTCCTGGCCTCAGCAGCCAGAACAGGCCCCGCTCCCCTCCACCTTTACTGCAATTTAAGCCCACTGCTTCCTGCCCTGTCTTCAGAGGTTAAGAAGAATAATTGTTCACTCATCTCCTTGTAGCAACCTTGGAGGTGCTTAAAAGCTGTTATTATTAGAGCTCTGCGTGGACACAAATTTGTGTATCTGCATCTGCAAAAATGAGCCACAGACAGCCCCATGAGGATGCCCATAGGTATAAAGCACATATGCACAAATGAGCTGTAGATAGTCACAGATTTGTGAGGCTCTAGTTATCATGTCCCCACTCAGGCGTATTCTCTTTTCCAGACTGAACAACTCTAGTTCTTTCAATCTTCCCTCACAGGTCACATTTTCTAGCCGTTTGATCATTTTCGATGCTCTGCTCTTGACTTTTCCCCTAATTTGCCCACCCACTTTCCTGCACTGTGACCCCTATTGCGGTAAGAGGACAATACTGAATTATCCTTTTACTGCTGTGGGGTGGGCAGGGGAGGTTTCGCAAAGGTGACAGGCACCAGCCTCTGAGACAAGGACACTGTGGGGAGAAAGGGGCATGACTCAGAGTGTAATAACATGTCTTTAAGGGAATGAAAACCAGTAAGGCACAAAATCCCCAACAGAGGGGAAAGAAAAAACCTCATCCCCCCCCTCAGCGTACCCCCCCAGCCCCTCTCTGCCCCCCTCAGCCCCCCAACGCACAGCCCCTCTCTGCCCCCCAGCGCACAGCCCCTCTCTGCCCCCTCAGCCCCCCAGCGCACAGCCCCTCTCTGCCCCCCCAGCGCACAGCCCCTCTCTGCCCTCCCCAGCCCCCCCAGCGCACAGCCCCTCTCTGCCCCCCTCAGCCCAACGCACAGCCCCTCTCTGCCCCCCAGCGCACAGCCCCTCTCTGCCCCCTAGCCCCCCAGTGCACAGCCCCTCTCTGCCCCCTCAGCCCCCCAGTGCACAGCCCCTCTCTGCCCCCTAGCCCCCCAGCGCACAGCCCCTCTCTGCCCTCCCCAGCCCCCCCAGCGCACAGCCCCTCTCTGCCCCCCTCAGCCCAACGCACAGCCCCTCTCTGCCCCCCAGCGCACAGCCCCTCTCTGCCCCCTAGCCCCCCAGTGCACAGCCCCTCTCTGCCCCCTCAGCCCCCCAGTGCACAGCCCCTCTCTGCCCCCTAGCCCCCCAGCGCACAGCCCCTCTCTGCCCCCCTCCCCCCTCAGCGCGCCCCCCCCCCCCCGCACTCACCGTCCATCCTCCTCACACCCCCCGGCCGACTCCGCGCTGCCGTTTCCGTCTCCCGCTGCCGCACCGCGCGGAGCAGCCCGGAGACGCTTTATCCAGCCGCGAGGCATCCTGGGACTTGTAGTCCGCCTCCTCCCTCCCCCACGGGCTCTGCGCCGAGCAGCCTGAGACCAGTTCCCGAGGAGGGCTCTTCGCAGCGCATGGCGGGAGCTGTAGTTTCTGCGCGGCACCCTGGGAGTTGTAGTCTGTCACGGCCTGATCAGTGCACCCCCCCTTGGGCGCTGGTGGAGCAGGGCGCAACTCCGGAGCGTGCTCACGTGCCTTTGGCGGGGTCTGCTCCTCACAAGCAGCTTCTCTGCGGGGTGGGGCGCAATCCCTCAGCCTGCCTGGGCCCCTGTAACTCATGAGCTTGCTGTAAACATCGCCATGAGAAGTCATTTTAAAACATCCCTTGGGTGACATAACTAGGTCACGTCTCCCCAGAGGTTCCCTGCCCCACTGAGGGTGAGAATCCTACCTTGTTTTTCCAAGGGAAGGTGGGAGTCTCAGCCAATGGCCTGGTTGCATGTGCCAGGGCTGTAAGGAAAACAACAAAATGTGGGAGATCAGCAATGAAATCACAAATATTGACAATTATTTCCCCAGCCCATTTAATAAACCCTCTTCCTCCTCCTCCCCCGCACCTCAAACAGCCTGCTGAACAGATTAAATGAGGAGCCTCAAAGAGGCAAAGAAATTTATATGTTAAATGTGTTTGGCAGAGTTGTTGACTCCAGTCCCACAACTTGAACTCGAGTCCGACTTAAGTCAGCTAGGTGACTCAACCTGACACTCGACTCGCGTTCATTGAGACTTGTTAATTTTGTTAAATCGACTTGGTGAAAAAATTGTCAGAAAATGCCGATATTGATGGCTTGTACAAAAGTGACTTGACATTTTTTAAATTAAGACTTGAAACTCGGCTTGGGACTTGACTCGAAAGTGACTTTAGGGACTCGAGACTTGAACTGCAGTGACTTGAGGCTCGACTTGGACTTGACAATGACGACTTGAAGACAAGGTGTTTGGATAAGAAATCCAGAATCTAACCGATCCCAGCTATGGTTTTAAAAAAACAAAACCTGAACAACCACATTTTGCAAGACCAAAATGGAACTCTTCATCAGGGTGCCTTGTGAGATTGGGTGTGATGGCATACGAAATCAGATGCCCCCAGGATTTGTGCCAGGGTTTATATGCCCTGCTATGAACCCTTCTGATTATCACCAGAACCTTTACATTCTTATACACACACAGTATCAACAAAAGACAAGACTATGCAACACTTTAAAGACTAACAAGATGGTTTATTAGGCTACATCTCTATTACAGTATCAACAGTGTCACATCCTCCCTGCCCTCCATCCTGGTTCTGAACATGTCTAATGCTTTCCATAGGACAATCCTATCCAACTCGGCAACTCCACCTCTTGATGAGCTGGAACGAGTTAGTCCATATTACTCAGAAAGCTGCTAAGAGTGAGTGATTTCAAAATAATTTTCATTTACATAATATTTGAACCAGAATATTTTTTTGTTTTACAAACATTTTCACATACATTTCAATATATTAAAATTGGTTTTCAAACATTTTTCATTTAGCATGTGTATTAAAAATGAACAATTTTAAAAAAGGATTTATTTTACATATTTAAACTTTTTTAAAAATCTCACCATGTGACTAAGTTGACAAATAAAAAAATACATGTAGAAGTTTTTTCCTCACTCTGTTTTTCATTTTATCTTATTTTCCTCTTTTCCTTCTGCCTATTTGATTGGCCATTTTAGTCACACATCAGGATTTCAAAAAAATGCATTTAAAAATGAAAAAATTGTTTTGGGAAGTTTTCTATTTTTTAAATAGGCAAAAATGAAATTTTTTATAATACTGATTAAAAATTATTAAAAATTGGTCATAGTAAAGAAACACAGGTACTGAATAAGATTTGTTAATACTTGTATGGAAAGATAATGAAGGAAAATTGTTTAATAAAAATAGCAAAACCACATTTAAAAAAAATGTAAAAAGAGCATTTTTAATTAAAATTGTTGGTTAAAAAATTTCAACTGGCTCCTATATTAGCATTCAAAAACCCTAGACCCCTGTAGACTCCATTAGAATTCTTCAGATGGTCTCCTGGTTTTTACTGCTTACTGTTGGCATCTTCTGTCCTATTATTTATTCATTTATTTATTCAGGTGGTCCAGGACCCAGCCAACCAACAGAATGATTCTGTTTTTCCAAACCCTAGTTGCTGACTATAATTTCCATTAGGAGAGAAACCCATGGCAGGGATGTAAGGGTGCATCTACACAGCACCCGAAACTCGAAATAAGATACACAATTTACACTACAGGTCTATTTCAAAATAGCTTATTTTGTCATTTGGTGCTGTCTACACAGCATCACATTCTGAAATAAAGCACTATTCTGAGCCATCCCTTATTCCTCATAGAATGAGGTTTACAGGGATGGCGAAATAGCGCATCCACTATATTTTGAAATAGTGCACGCATTCAAAAGACATGGGATAGCTATTACAGGATATCTGTGGTATCCTGAAATAACTTTGCTGCGTAGACATACCCTAAATGACTAGTTGGCAACCTGATAAGTATAAGCTTGTCGGACAGTCGAGTAGTCACACGACTAGTCACTTCCCCCCCACACTTGCTGCTTCTATCAGAGACAATCAACAAGGAGGGTGGCGAGCAGGAGCCGGTGCTGGGAGGAGCTGGCTTAAAAGTCAGTCCCCTCCAGCACCATCTCTGCGGGGGCATCGGAGGCAGAGGCATCCCTACTGCTGCGCTTCTCTCTTTGAAATGTGCAAAGCCACTTTTTTCGAAAAAACAAAACAAAAACCCTGTTGTCTAGACACACCCTTTGTCACAGAATCAGAAGGCTAGTTTCACAAGTATAGTATCAGTCCTTCAGGTCTGAGAGTGATCATGCCTGATAGTTTCCTTTTTATTTTCAGCAAAGCTGCTGCAGCTTTAGAGAAAATTTAATTAATTAAAATATATAGTCATCATGCTTAAGAGCATCCCAATTTGCCTTTAAATTACCTTAGTTTTTCCCATAGGGAAGACTAGGGCTACTGTAAATACTGAAGTAATATTAGTTGGATATCTAAGGTAATTATACATTTTAAGCATGACAAATATATGTAAAATCGCCCCCAAGATGCATTTTTGCAGGAACACTGCAAAAATATAACCATTAAAAGAGAATGGTGCTAATTCACATTATTGCTTAGAAACAACTAAATTTCCGAAGACTTTACCTCCTCTGTAGCTGCATTTTCAAATAATCTTAGCTGAGGCCAGATTTTCAAAAGCCTTAGATCTGGTCACAATGGTAGTTTAGAAATATTGAGCACATTTGAAAACTCAGTCCTAATTTAGGTACATAAATGGAAGCTAAGGTCAATGAAAACCTGGCTGTAGTTGTGATTGCCAGAAAATCTGGTCCTATGAGAGAATAAGAGTCCTTACTGAATCAACACAATACAAAAGTAAGGCTAATACATTCAAGATACTTTTTTGGTGTTGTGGGTTTTTTTTTTTTTTGACAGATCGCTTTAAATTATTTATGATCATGCTTCCTATTGGACATGTAAATGTTCTGGATTATTTAAAAAATAATATTTAGTAATATTTTAACTCACAACAGCACCCAGAAAGCATGCAAGGTACTAAGAATGAAGTGAGAAATTATCAAGGTACAACTATATAGTTTTTCAGTTTGGGTACATGTATATCTTGATGGTTCAGTTAAGGCCATTTTAAATATTTATTATTGATTCACTTCTTGTGAGCACTGTGGGAAAAATGAGTCTTAAGGAGAAACTGTTATTAAATCGTTAATGATGAGAGTTGGGGAGAAACCCCCTGCATACATTTATGAGTTTCCCCTGAGTCTAGTTCTAAATGATATAATATACTCCTGTATAGTGTATTTGCTAGTGTGCTGGAATCATAGTGGAGTTTTTAATTGAGCATATTTCCTGGAACAGAGACTGAAGGCCCCATCCCATTAAAGTATACAATTTTGCAAGTGATTTCTTAATGAAAAAGTCCCTTTGAATATAAATGAATGATGGTAGCCCAGTTCTCAACAAGAACTCGTTGAAAACGTCTGAAATTAAATATTTTAAGAAGAAATATGGACACTTTTTTTTGTTGCAAAAATCATTCCTATTTTTCAACCGTACATAGTCACTATGCCACAGAATTAAAGAAAGAAAGAGATGAGAAAGATCTCTTATCTTGTTCACATGAAGGTGTCTCAAACCTGTGATCACTTCATAAGTGAGATCTTTTTACAATCCACCTCGATCCAAAAAACACCAAATCCCAAACCATTTGGCTCTCAAAATCTTCCATTCGGTGGACCAAAGAGAAAGTTCCTTGGGTCACTGATGATTCATTAATCCAGTATCTCTCTGTGCCTGGGTAGACCAGGAACTATACTACGACAATACTTGTGCATTGAATGTTTTAAGCTCTGAGGCTTAGCCCATTTCTCTTGAAAGATTTTTTCAAAATGCATGGGACTTCTACAAGTTTGAAATATCAGAGGATGCTGGTAATAGGCCTGATGTGCACGGGCAGAATTGTGTGCTGGCTATGGGCTTGATAAACTGGGGAGCTTGCAGATCAAAGCGGAGGAGTAAGCTGGAAGAAGGAGGGAACAGTGGCTGGAAATCAGGCCTGAAGTTTATTGGCTGCAAAGGGTGAAGACCAGTACTAAAATAATCAGATGTTTTGCTGTTTAGGTTTATTCAGATTGGCAAAGACACATTGGAATCGAGGACTTTAAAACAGATTTAAATCCAAACTCAGTGCTGTTGACAGGACTGTACACAGGGTAGCTTAGAACTGGAATAGTAGCAGATGGTACAGACCAGAGATTAAAGGCATTAGAAAAGTTCTCAGTACCACAGCAAGAGGGAATACCCCAGGAGTTACACACCCCAAAACTGAATGGAACTGGCAGACAGAACTGGAGACAGAACTGGAATCAACAGATATTGCGGAGGTGAGGCGTGAGCTACTTAAGCAGAGCTGGTAATGGGGAAGGAAGAGCAATTTTAATCTTAAAGATGTAGCAGAAAATGGAAACAAGGACTCTCTCTCAGCCACCCTGAGAGGAACCCAGAAATGGAATAGCAGGTAGTGTTGCAGGTCAAGACTGCACTGGCAAGGCACTGTGTGCAGATCGAAAGACTGGAATAGCAGGATTTGCTGCTACAGGTTATAATGGAGAAGGCAGGGTGGATAAAATAAGCCACAGTATAAATCCCTAAGCCTCAGAAAAATATATAAACAGACTAATAACAATTTAGTCAAGAGATAGAAGGAAAAAAACCCCATAAGGCTGAAATAACCATCTCCTGATTTCTCTCTGTCACCTCAAACCTTCTCACCTATAATCATTTAAAGAACAGAAAAGAAAAAAAAGAAAAAAGAACTTACCCAAACCACCCAAAACCATAAAAAAGAAAAAAGAAAAAAAAGCAAACCTTAACAGGCTCCAGGATCAAATGCAAAATGAAGACAAAAAACAGACCCCCCCCCCCCCCCAAAAATCAACTCCGCCCAATCTACTCTTGGAGAACTTCTGACTTGATTGAAACTGACTAATCAGACCAGACCCTCCCTCAGCTTGTCTTTTATGATTGGCTGACAGGAATACAGATTGTGAATATCAAAGACTGGGGGGGGGGGGAAGGGGAAAGAGGAGGAATAAGGGGGTGTTAAAGATGTTTCTTAAGATCTTTAGATTAAAAAGAAGAAACAGCAGCAGTGTGGTCTCTGGCAATAAGAGTGTCAGCTCATCAGAGACGGAGTGTGTTGATTTTTCTCTTTCAAATGCTTGAGAGGACTTTCAACTATACCGACAGTTATGACTACTACTTTTCCACGGAGAGTCCTAAAGAGTACTGTGAAACTCTGCAGGTGCCATATATGGAAATTTTCCTTCCTATTCTATATGCCACCATGTTCCTGGTGGGAATTATCGGCAATTCCATCCTCATGGGAGCCCTAGTCTTCAAACTGGGAGCCCGGAGGCTGATTGACATCATTATCATCAACTTAGCTGCCTCAGACTTTATTTTCCTCCTTACATTGCCATTCTGGGTGGACCAGGAGATATGGCTGGGGGTTTGGAGGTCAGGCTCCTTTCTCTGCAAGGGCAGTTCCTACATCATCTCAGTCAACATGTATTGCAGTGTCTTCCTCCTCACTTGCATGAGTGGTGACCGCTATCTGGCCATCATGCACCCCACTGTAGCCAGGAAAGTCAGAACAAGATTTTATACTAATGGACTCTGCACCTGTATTTGGCTTCTCTCCTGCCTCCTCGGGCTTCCCACTCTGCTATCCAGAGAACTGAGGCAATATAATGACCAGCCTTACTGCGCACAAGTGGAACTCACACAGGCTCAACGGACTGTGTCACTGGTAATATTAATTCTGGCCTTCTTTTTCCCCTTGGTGAGTATCTTGACCTTCTACTGCTCCATCACCAAGAAGCTCTGCATGCATTATCAAAAGTCTGGGAAACATGACAAAAAGCTGAGGAAATCTATCAAGATTGTCTTCATTGTAGTGGCCGCCTTTGTTTTCTCCTGGATCCCCTACAACATTTTCAAGCTTCTGGCTATCATCTCTGACCTCCAGGACCTGAAGCCACCTTCCTGCTTTCCTTATGTTCTTGCCCAAGCAGGCATGGAAGTGAGCAGTCCCTTTGCATTTGCCAACAGCTGTGCCAACCCTTTCATCTATTACTGTTTTGATGGTTATATCCGCAGGACCATCTCACGGTGCCTGTGTCCATGGATGAAGGTCCACAGCCTTGGGAGCAGTTCTGACGCAATGGATACTCGCACCAACTTCTCTTTGTCCACTTTTATTCATGGGGAGGATGCTATTAGGAAACGGAGACATTCTGTGTCATTCTGAAAGGAGCTGGGACTTTTGAAGGAGACATTTCTTCCAATTACAGGTGATGGGGGAAGAAAGGTCAACAGAAAAAAAGCATGAAGGCAAAACCAAAAAACAACAAACAAACAACAACAAAAAACAGTAACATGTGTGAGGGAGAACGGAATCAAGAGAATGAGTGAGTGTATGTACAATGGTAGCTCTTCTAGTTATAGAGAAAAACATTGTTAATTTCCTTTAATGATAAAGTAATAACTGGAATTTAACACCGTAACTATATAAATTACTGCAAATTCCTGCAGTTCACTGTGTAATTGTAATTGAGCAGATCTAAAACTAGTCTATAGGAAAATACACACAAATGCTTAAAATCAGTATCCTGATGTACTGCACAAATAACTTTAGAGCAACCCACCAAATTCAGAACTGGCTTGTCTCACTGAGGAAGCCTGTAGACTGAAATGCATAAGGGTCTCATGAGAGTTAGGTAAATCATTAATACAGAATTTGTTGCACTTCCTTTTCTCTTCTGTTCATGGAAAATCCATCAAGTAGTCATGATTCTTGTAAAATGTATTTGCTATTTAATATTTGCTGAGGTTTTGGTTTTTGTGAATTTTGTTTATTCAATACCAGTGTCACCAGCTTGTACAATTTTATCAAAAACCTCACAGTTTTGGGGTTTTTCTTAAATTCCTAGCTTCTGGAAGCATGAAATTATGGAAGAATCTTAGCTTTCATTTAAAATAAGTTTCCAGCCCTCACAGTGGCAGAGAAAAAAGCTGGAAAATATGACCAAGTGTAAGTTGGAGGTTCAGTGCTAAACATCAAACAAGAAGAACCTATTTATTATTTTCATAAAATATTATGATTATGATGAGAATCATGATATTTTGGGACCTGACTCATGATTTCTGAATGCTTGAGTTGGCAATACTGTGCTGTTCAAAATTCAACTTGCGCTCCTTACCTTCGTTAAGTCATTTAACTGGTCACAGCATATTGTTACAGTTCTCAAATTGGAGGAGTGCAACTGTTGCAATTAGGTTTCTGGGGCAGATATTCACGCAAAACAAAATTAAAATGTGTGTTCCACAGTTACTTGGATGTTTGTGTTTGCAATTGATTTTCTGTGAGCATTCATGCTAGCAAGATTCAGTTGTATGAATGTGCATAGATGAGAACACAAAAGGAGCAGAGAGTTAGTTTGTTAAAAAAGGTTTGTGAAAAATCACAGAAAACAGCAGTTGCAAGGTTTTCATTTTTGGTGGTGGTTAGACCACCTAGAGATCTTTTAGAAATGCCTATACTCTAGAAGTGCACATGTAACAACCACATCGATGGTCTGACTAATGCCACCTCCGATACTTTTTTGTCACTGTAAGCAAACCTGGAAAAGCATGTCAATGCCACAGATTGGGATTACAAATTTTGTAAAGCCAATTTATTTAATATTTTTTTCAATTTTCTCCTCCTTTTTTAACTTTAAAGGGTCAGTCATATAAATACCCACTCCCTAAAAGGTAGCATGATAGGTTTATTTATACTGTTAAAATGATAAGAGCTAAGGTTCTACCAGAAATGTTAACTCATTTGTGTTGTAACATGTCCCATACTCCTGCTTTTTTGTTTGGTTGTTTGTTGTTAAGTGCTTGGCTTAATCTATATGTCATAAACTTGTATAAAGCTACCAGGATTTGCAATGTTTAGAGATTGCAGTTTGAAGGATTAGAAACTTCACTTTTGAATTCCCTGAGTTTTTACAGTATTACTTTTCTTTTGCCTTTTTAGATCCAAAACTAGTCATTGCAAAAGCCACAATAGGTTTTAGAGAGCAGAAATCATTTGATAATCGTCAACATATGCCAAAAGAAACACATTGCAATTCATGATTTTCAAGATAAGTAAAGAGGACTTTAAGATGTTTACAACTTTTTAAGGTGAAGAGATTGCAAATCTGCAACAGAAGGAGATCATCCTGAACATGACATGTGTTTTAAAAAAACAACAGCTTCCATGATATTCCTCTATTATACTGCAAGTGCTTATAATTAATGGGGTAGCAATCATAAGAATATAAGAACGGCCATCTTTAGGGCTCTTTAAAAAAAAATTCCAATAGTGAAACTTATACTAGATACTGGGGTGGAAAAAAATGCCCAAAATTAAGCTGGTACAAAAGGGTGCTCCAATGGCCTGGAGGATTAAGCTATAGAACTTCCATTAATTTTAATAGAAGCTGTGTGGTAGGGTTGCCAGATGGTTTCAACAAAAATACCGGACACACTTGACATTACATCACAATCTACAATAACATCTTATTTAGAAAATACTGGACATTTTTATTTTCTCAATTTGTTTCCCAAACAGAAAGCTCAAATACTGGACTGTCCAGTTCAAAACCAGACACCTGGCAACCCTACGTGTGGCTAAAATCCCTAGACACTATGAAAAATATCAACAACTGAATTAACTTTTTTCTTCTTAGAATCTGCCTCTTCTTCCCCCTTTTCCGATATCCCTACCAAACACATTTTCCCTTTCTCTCTGTCTTTATACTCTCCCACAATTCCTTCTTTTTGTGTCCCATTTTTGGCATTTGATTCCTTTCCCTCCGCTCCCTTTTTCAGTCACACAGACCAAGTACAAACCCTCTATTTTCAAACATACAGCAGTTGAAATATGGGACAGCTTCACCTCAGATTCTAATCTCCGTCACATCAAAAATCCCTTGAGCACACCATCTCTCTGATCTAAACAAGTCTTCTACCACACTGCACGAACACCCAAGACCAGAAACAAATACAGAAGCATGGAAACAGTAGACCAATACAGATTTCTCAAGAATACCTCTGCTTTTATCAGCTCATACTTATTAGGAGACGTAATTTGTTATAAAAAAAGAAGGCTGAAACCTCTAGACCAGGAAGCCTAGTCATTATTTATATTCCACAAGAATTGTGTGGGATATTTGCCTTCAAAAAAAGCAATACAGGTAATTCTTTATGTCAGATTCCCATTATACCAATTATTTCCCTTAGTCTCTTCATCCACATGAAGTATAGTCTAATTTTATTCCAGAGAGTTTGCTAAGAATAACTCTAATAAATTTCAACTTCAGGTTATTTTTTTCCTCTTGAAAGCTTTAAAAAAAATGTCAGAGTTTAAACTATTCTACCTCTAAAAATCTGCCATGGTTGCTTTCACAATGAATGCAAGACTGCCTCTAATACAAAAGAATGAGCTCACAAAACATTACAAAAATTGAGCAGGTCTTTCAAAAAAGACACTGAAAGTTTAGTTTAATGGTATAAAAAAGTGAAAAGAGGGGGGGAAAACAGTCCAACAAAACAAAACACTTTACACTTACATTTTTATTGGGCACAAGACATTTTATAATAATACACTTTGAGCATGGTTATTTCACTCAGTGTGTGAAGTTGATGGTATGTTTTTTTTCCATTTAAACAATATTTATCTTAAATCATGACAACAGCAATTTTGTTTCTTCATTATTTCTACTCATGCATGTAAGAACCTGTCTTTTTATGAGTTTTCATAGCACTTTGTAAGCCTACAGTGATGGATAAATGTTAGTGATTTCAAATGTCGTTTAGCCAGCTCGGATGAGTAATGCATCTGATCTTTGTTATGAGCGATATAGTGATTAGAGAGGTGGTTTAGAAATTATGCAATTGCTGTAAGCCCCAACTGCAACTTTTTAAAGTAATTTGTATTGTTTGTTTTTAATTTGCATAATTAAAATAAAAAAAAACATGTAAAAGAATGTGGTAAGGATGAACTTTTTTAAAACCTATTTCTTTCTTCTTTTTAATTACAATTAAAACAAATGGGAAGTATTTTCAGTTCCATGGGCAAAGATCTTGTGTGACTACTGTTTCATTTTATAGTAACTTAATTTTGGAAAAAAATGCAGCAATTTAATAGTTATTAAGTTGCCAGATAATTACAGAGCTGGTTGAAAAATACAAATAGTGACTTGAGATTGTTTTCAGAAGGACCAGTGGGAGGTCAGTTTGCTATTATTTGAGTAAGAAAGAAAAGGAGGGCGGTTAAGGTACTGGCGGCATCCCGCGCCTCTCAGGCTTTGCTCCAGGTGTCCCTGGTCTGCTGGAGACGGTCCCCAGCAGACCAGAGGCACCGGGAGCAAAGCGGCAGCGGCGGCGGGGTGCCTCGCCTCTGAGGCTTTGCTCTGGCAAAGCCTCAGAGGCGCGGGACTCCGCCGCCGCTGCCGCTTTGCTCCCGGTGCCTCTGGTCTTCTGGGGACCGTCTCCAGCAGACTAGGGACACCGGGAGCAAAGCCGCAGCGGCGGCGGCATCCCGCGCCTCTCAGGCTTTGCTCCAGGTGTCCCTGGTCTGCTGGAGACGGTCCCCAGCAGACCAGGGGCACCCGGAGCAGCTTTTCTCGCCCCGGAGGTCGAGGTGGCGGGTCCGCTGCGCTCTGGGCGGTCCCGCTGCCTGCGAGCTCCAGGGCAAGAAAGTCCCGTTCGTAAGTGCAGATCCGACATAAATCGGATCCGCGTAACTCGGGAACTGCCTGTAATCATTACCATGCAAATCTGAAGTTACTGCATCATAAATGCTACTTATGGTTCAACAGCAACTAATTGTGCAGTTTTTTAACGTGGGCATCTCAATAAGACACCCATAACCCAGTGTTAGAAGTTCAGGTGAGCATACATACCTGGACTTTCAGACAACCGTGAGGAATTAGCTATCGTAAATTAGCCATACTCAAACAGCCAAACAAACACGTTATTCAGGCTAACTAGCCACACTTAATGGCCAAATAGCTACAAAGTGTGTTGGACACCATGATCCTCCAGTAACATAATAGCGCATAACAATTATACCAACAACTTCCTCTAATTTCTAAAAACTTTTCTTCTGAGTTAGAGAAAAGAATCTAAATCTAAGGCTCCCATTGCTACTCCGAATCGTTCAAGTTATTAGACAAGGTGCTTTTATTGTTAAATCATTTCCTAAAGCACGCGGGATTAAGCAACAGGCAAGTCAACCATTAGTGGAGAACATTTCTCTAATTTAAAATTGAGATTGCTGCTTTATTTGGGGTCGTAAAGCCAAGAATTTCAAACTTGATTAGTGATTTTGGATGCCTCAATTTCGAGTGCCCAGCTTAAGATATCTCAAAGTGGACTGATTCTGAATGTGCTAATTTTGGAAATCTAAGAATTTCATTGACCAAATGAAATGCTGAATCTTTGAATCTTGGTATGCAGATATTAATAATACAAGATCTGAAAGAGGGTTAGCCTTTCTTTTACCTCTGACCTGAAGCAGAGGAAAACCAAACTGTGAAACTGTGTGGCACGTTGGTAAGTTAGAGAATGAAATTTGGTCAGTGGTTTCATACTCAATTCAAACCTTTAGTTTGCCCCAAAATGGATAATTTGATATGAGAAATAGGTCTTAATAAACAAGGGTAATATTTCTAGTGAGGACGCAGTCTACAAACACACACAACACACATTTGCTCTATAAAGCATACACACCTGTTTGACCTCATATACCTCCCTCCTCAACCCTCCGCACCAACTTAAAAGCTGCACATCAACCATCAACACCCACTTCCTGTCACCCACACCACCCCTCCTTGACAGAACCACACACAAACAAGTATGCACATTCTCACACAGAAAAACACTCAGATAATGAGGAAAATATATATGCGTGTACTCTGGGCAATGTGGTTTGACAACTCTGACGGGTACACAAGTAAGGCCAAAAAAAGCGTGTGTGAAAAAGAGAGCACAGAGGACTGAAAGTCCTAGCATAAACATATTTGTCTAAGCTTTCCTCACAGTTATAACCAATTATAGAAAATAGGATATTGAGGACAGAGCTCACTTAAGGTGGACACATTAAACATACTTGACATCTTGACACTTGCCATTATCAGACCCTGTTTTCGATTGCCAAACTTTTACCTGGCATGGAAAATTTCAGCCCAAAAGGTATCTACCTTAGTCTGAATTATTTTTGAAGAAAATCCACCCAAAATGGCGCAGCCATTCAGAAGACCTTTTCTTTGATGTGCTCTAGCACTCTGGGGCTTGGAGCAGTGACTTCAAATATGGCCAACAGTTGGCTTTTGTGTCAGTGATGAGCCTGGTGTCATCTTTGTAAAAATCCACCCAAATTTGGCCAGCTATAAGTCTTGGGGAAGGGGGAGAAAAATCACATTTTGCACATACTCAATAAAGAGCTGCTAGAGTTTAGCAGCCAAAATCTCTGAAGACACTACTCTTACTGAGCCTGCTCCAAAGCCTCCATTACATCATAGCTCCTACATGTGACAGAACCATGCAAGTGCCATCTCCACACAGTCACCAAGCATGTTCCAGCCCAGGGCTATGGAGGAGCTCAGAAGGACTTTCCTTGTAAAGGCTGTTCTGGTCTGGGTTGGATATTACATGGGAGAGCAGGCAGCTTGTGCTGTCAGTGACCCACGGTACTTGGATCCATGCTGTGTGGCACTGGAGCCCTTCTGATCTGAATGCAGAGGGGACAAAAACTGAACCAGGAGAAAGGGAATGGAGTACATTGGGACAAAGTCTGGTGAGATTGGGAGTGGGTGGGAGAGGTCAGGTGAGAAACTATGATTAGGAGTTGGAAAGAGGAGACTTGGACTTGGAGCTGTGGGAGAGGGGAAACTGGGACTGGTTGAGCAAGGAGATTAGGAGCCAGTGAGGGGAAATGGGATGAGTGACTGGGGCTTGGGGAAAAATACTGAAATAGGATGAGAAGATGAGAGGATGGGAAAACTGGGGCTGGCTGCACAAGGAAATGGGCTGTTGTGGGGAGATGGAGAGGCTGAGACTTGAGCAGTGAGCCCAAATGGGGAGGTGAAGACTAACTGGGCAAGTACAAGTAACCTTAATTCTGGCACTTTCTAGCTTGGGTGCTTGATTTCAGAAGCTGACTATAATGGTTTACATAGGGGTTTTTTGTGTGTAATATTGTTCATATCACACCATGGTCTCATTACACTTGGTACTCTACACATTCAGCATAAGAGAAATTTTCTGCCCCAAAGCGTCCATAGAAAAAAGACAAAGGGAGAGAGAAGAAACAAAGGCACAGAGAGGTGAAATGATATACCCAAGGTTACACAGAAAAGTCAGTAGCAGAGCCAAGAACATAACTCAGATTTATTGGGCTCCCAGTCCACTTGTCAACACTACTTCTCACTACCTCAAGAATCTTAAGAGCTAATTAATATGGTATCACTAGGGAACATCGTGACAGAGCAGAACTGAGAGGAAAAAGGTTCAATAAGTAAACAAGCTATCAAAGCAAGGAGAGAGTTTTGGAGATGCTGCTTTTCCATGCAGACAGTGGAACTGGTTTCAAAAGACTCAAAATATGTTAAAGCAATGATGAATGCCCAACAATGAATTCAATGGGCACTTCTGGGGCAAAATTGTAACAGGGCACAGCCACTGAGTAGGGAGGTGGGCCAGGCATAGCCTGGATCTTTCTGACCCATGTGAAGGATGAACAGTTTCTGGAGAAAACTTTTTCCTCGGTATCAGATAGCATCTAACGCCCAAGGCTCTGTGAGAGCAATGGCCAAGCAGAAGGCAGCTGCCTTATTTACTGAGTCACAACACAGTCCATGTCCATTTGGTTACTGTGTGACTATTCTAGCATATTGGGAGGCATATGAAAGGAGCTGTAGAAAGCCACCATTTGTATAATTAGGATAACAATTGCAAATTATACGCTCAGCTTCTCACCCCTGTTTTTGCTTCAGCTTTGAAGTCAATAGGCAAAATCCTGGTCCCACTGAAATCAGTGGAAATTTCATTTTAACGGGATAAATGGCAGTTGGACAGATGAAAGGACCAAAAATCTAAGCCCCAGCCAGATCATTTACCCTCTGGTGGAGAAACCTGTAGGCCAGACTTGAAAAGATGGAAAAGTCCATAGAGTCCCCGTGCAGCATTTTCTACTATCCATTCCTCTCAAGGAGCAGGAGATTGGGACCTTGTGAAATGTGCAAACCTGCATCCCCCCCACACCCTTTATCTGTAAAGAAAGGAGCCAGTCACATGGACTGCTGACTGTTTCTGGCTCTACCGTGTCAGGAGCTTTGCTGGCAGTAGCAACTGTAGGAGTATATTCTGCTCAGTCAGAATTGCCTCCCACATCCTGGACTTCAATGATTAGAGGGAATGGAGTGTTGAAGCTCCTCTCTCGTCCTCCAGTCTGCTGCAGAGCCCTTCCTACATGTAGACTCACAAGAAGGGAGAAAGGTGCCTTCTGGTGGTTACTAGGAAGGTGAGACAGTGTCATAAGATGCCTTCAGCACGAACAGGGGAAAATTCACATTAGCAAGACCCCCTTAACATGTGCACACCCCCCCCCCCCCCACACACACACACTCCAGGCCTGAGGATTTGGCTCCCACAGTTTACTTGGCTGTGAGCTGTTGAGTGATGTTCTCATGTAAAAGATGGGCATGGCCCAAAACGTACATCCCCTCTGTGTAAGGACAAAGTTTATGATGTTCCTCTTCCGGTACCTGCCTGTTTCTGAGCCCCTTTCATCCTTGCTGAGGAGCTCAAAGGGAGCTTTGGCCTCTCCTGAGAAGTGTTGAATCGGGCCCCTGATTTGTTCTCTCTTTAATATACCTTGCGGTTGCCTGGTTCATAGTGTCTTTTCTCTCTTCTAAGACATTGTCGTGGTAAAGAAATTACTCACAACTCAAAAAACATCATGCCACAGATACCGTATTCAAAGTATGAAACAACATCTATGAGAAAGCAACTTTCAGGGTTTGAGAGAAACATGAGCTGGGACACCTCAGCTTTAGTCTAAAAATTCAAGCAAAGACTATCACTGCAGACTGCAGTAGGAGGGGATGTTGCCACAACCTTATTCTAGTATTTCGGTATTGCCATTACTTCAAAAAGATCAGGATCTAGATCACTTCCCCCATCACTGAAATGCAACCATCGCTAGCATGGCATGCCCTTCAGCACTATGGCTTCTCCTCTTGAGAAGGAGGGGAATGCTCCATCAGGGAAAGGGGGAGTTTTAATGGGTTTATTAATTAAGGATGTTAAATTTAGATGAATCAATTATGAATCAATGCAAATTGCATTGACTATTCGATTAGTAGATAAGGGCACCTCCACCTTTGAAATGTAGCAAGAGCCCTGCCAGTTCTTGCTACATTTCAAAGGTGCAAGTGCTGTGGGGGACACGGGGCCAGTGGGGAACTCAAGCAGTCCCCCCCGGCCCCACGCTCCCTGCTTTTGAAAATATACACAAGCAAAAAGCTTAGGTACCAATCTCCTCCTCCTCCTCTCCCTCTCAGAACAATCAGGCAGAAACTCTCAGTGGGGACAGCCTAGTTGTAGCAACAAATGTTGCTCAAATTTTCAAAAATAATAATACATTTTCCACCTTTGGACTGAGAAATTAAGTTCTCTAATTAGCTTCCAAGGCACTGAAAAGGAAACATTATAATGAAAACAGGAACTCTGCTACTTTCAGTCCTACTGTTAAACTAAAAGCCAATGTCCTTTGTTGTGAGCTGGACAGCAGGGAGTGGCCTTGTTGCTATGATTAAGAACAAGTATGGCAAGAATTCTCACACAAGGCTAATATAGTTTCAGTTATTATGTAAAATGTGGAAAGGGTGGAGGTGAAAAATAAGAGCGCAAAGCACTTCGCTGAATGCACCGAAAAACATGATGCAGATATCTCCTTGATCTCTATTACTGTTCGCTCCATCCATGTGTGAAGAATCATACCCAAGGCAAAAGGAGACAAGAGCAGGTTAGACAGACATCTATCAGGGATGATCTAGACCGTGCTTAGTCCTGCCGGAGGGCAGAGGACTGGACTTGATGATCTCTCGAGGTTCCTTCCAGTTCTAGTGTTCTATGATTCTATGAAATGATTGCATTTATGTTTTTTCCTTTTCATCTCGTTACACCAAAACTAGACTATTTTTTCCTGTTTAATTCGCAGAATGTTGAAAAATAGTCAAGCCACTAAAAATCAAAAGGTTAAAAAATATGGGAGATGGTTCAAAGGCCAGAAAGCATATAAAACAATTTAAGCTATGCTTAAGTCATACTTTTAAGCTTTGTTCGGCAACTATGGAGGCTAGAAACTTTGATGTTTTAAAAAAAATAGTAAAATGAGATTCTCATGCAATTACTTGCCTGCAAGAGTTGGGCTTTAAGGAAAATACCAACTACTATGAGACTAATAAAATCATGATAAATGGCAACACTGGATGGTCAATTCACTCAAATTAATTTGATGTTTCTAAAAACTGAGATAGAACCGGGACATACAACTATCAAACCACAAATGCGTGTGTGTTGGAATAAGTGTTCGTAGAGTGTTAGACTAGTTTGTAGAATATTAACTTGAGTTAACTTGCACTAGTAAATACCAATATTAAAAAATGATTTAAGATAGGAGAAAATCCTCCTCTATTCTAAACATACTCTTAAGCAATAATAAACGATTTATGGGAAGCACTAGAGGAGTTGAGGGATGAAGTAGAGATTTTAAATCTGCCCACTTACCATAAGTCATGAAAAGAAAAAAAACATAGAATTTAAGTGGGAAAAGATTATCTTTTTATGAATAAGGAATCACAGAAGCATAGACTCATAGGACTGGAAGGGACTAAATATTATCTCAACCATCCTGACAGATGTTTGTCGAGCCAGGAGTGGGCAATAAGCAGCCAGCGGGCCAGACATAGTTCACCAAGGTTAGTTCCTGGCTGCATCCCACAGGTACAGCTGCTTGCAGCTCCCATAGGCCATGGTTTGCTGTTCCTGGCCCATGGGAGCTATGAGAAGCGCTGGCCCAGCCTATGACCCTTCTCAGCACGCACTGAAGGCTGCACTAAAAGACCAACTGGGGGAAGTGGCTGATACTGCAAGCTACATCTTCACCTCGCCATCAGCCTCGTACACCCACCCCACAGGTCAGCCACTGGACCTCCCCAACCTCACCACTGGTGGGTGGTTGGAATCTGGCCAGCAGCTGGACCTACCAGTAATAACAGGGAAAGACCAAAAATATGGGACAATTTGTCTGTTTTTTAAGAAAAAGCTGTGAGACCTGCAGCTGTCCCTTTAAAAAGATAAACTTAAAAAACAACAAACAGTCTAGTAGCACTTTATAGACTAACAAAACATGTTGATGGTATCATGAGCTTTCGTGGGCACAGTCCGCTTCTTCAGATGACTGGTCATCTGAAGAAGCGGGCTGTGCCCACGAAAGCTCATGATACCATCGACATGTTTTGTTAGTCTATAAAGTGCTACCAGACTATTTGTAGTTTTTAAAGTTTATCCTGTACAGACTAACTCAGCTACCCCCTGAAAGCTTTAAAAAGAGGACATCTGGTCACCTTAGGATAGGGCTACCATCTCTGCCCATCCTGGCCAATGCCTATTGATGGACCTATCCTCTATGAACTTATCTAGTTCTTTTTTGAATCCTGTAGTTTTGGCCTTCACAACATCAAGGAATTTCACAGGTTTCATGTGCATTTTATGAAAAAAAGTATTCCTTTTGTTTGTTTTGAATCAGCTGCCCATTAATTTCATTTGGTGATCCCTAGTTCTTGTGTTATGGGAAGGAGTAAATACTTCCTTATCTACTTTCTCCACATCAGTCATGATTGTATGGGCCTCTACCATAACCTCCCTTAGTTGTGTCTTTTCTTAGCTAAAAAGTCACAGTCTTACTAATCTCTCTCTTCATATGGAAGCCATCCTATACCCTTAATATCCTCTGTTGCCCTTTTCTGAACCTTTTCCAATTCCAATACATCTTTTTCGGGATGAGGTAACCACATCCACACACAATATCCAAAATGTGGGTGTACCATGGATTTACATGGAGCCAATTACATTATCTATCCCTTTCCCAAATGGTTTGCAACATTCTGTTTGCTTTTTTGATTGCCACTGCACAGCAAGTGGATGTTTTCAGAGAACTATCCACAATGACTCCACGATCTATTTCTTGAGTGGTAACAGCTAATTTAAACTCCATTGTTTTACATGCACTATTGCAATTGTATTTTCCAATGTGCATTACATTGCATTTATCAACACTGAATTTCATGTGCCATTTTGTTGCCCAGTTTTGTAAGATTTTTTTTTAAGCTCTTTGCAGAGTTGAGACAACAGAAGATATAGTAACAGTTTCGATGTACTTGAAAACTGTTGCTATTTACCATCTCAGTCTTCTCTTCCCCAGACTAAACAAATCCATTTTTTTTTTCTAATTGTCCCTCACAGGTCATGTTTTCTAGACCTTCCATAATTTTCATTGCTCTTTGGAATTTCTCCAATTTGTCCACATCTTTCCTGAAATGTGGCACCCAGAACCAGAAACACTACTCTACTTGAGGCCTAACTGGCATGGAGTAAAGCAGAATTACTTCTGGTATCTTGCTTACAACACTCCTGCTAATACAGTCCAGAATAATGTTTGCCCTCCCTCCCCCCACCTTTTTTTTGGCAGCAGTGTTACGCTGTTGACCATTATTTAGCTTGTGATCCACTATGATTCCCAGATCCTTTCCCACAGTTAGAAGTTAACCTTTTATGCTCTCTTTACAATACTAGCTTTTTCCTCGTAGAAAATCTAGCATAGAAGTGAACAGCAAAGCAGGAGTATATTCTGACATTCCATTGAGTTTATAATAATTGTTAAAGATACTAGCTATGTGTGATTGTTTCAAGGCACAGCTGGTCACTGTAACACATATTTAGAAGTTTTTTTGCAATATCCTAAACATTCTTTATTTTGAAAAAGAACAACAGACAATAGAATGACAGATCTCATCATTTAAGGAGAACAGATTACTGTATCTGGCAAAATCTGATTTTGTCTTTTACTGAGCCAATATCCTTAATCGTTAGCACACCTCTGACACTCCTCCTCAACCTAACCCCCTACCAACAACACAAGGTAATTAATAAAATATTTTAAAAAGAAAAAAATCAAAACCAAAATTGCTGCCCCGTAGTATTGACCTCAAAAAGGAGAAACACTAGAAGTTTCATGAAGACCACAACAAACTTTTTCTATTGTTTTATGGAAAAATGCCCGGATGCTATGATGATAGGTGATAGCACCTACCCTTAAGCCTATAGCTACACAAGGAGTACTGAACTAGTACAGGAATATAGGTATAGGATACCAACAGAGCACTTCTACTGTGGACACAGAGCTATACCAACGAAACGACGCTTTGTTTTCCTAGAATAAAACAAAACCCCGTTAAGAAAAACAATTTATAGTATTAGTTTTAAAAACAGCTTGGCCCATGTTGTTGCATCTATACTGGGGGCTGCTGTCAGTGCAGCTGTCAGAGATTGTGAAGAGGACTGACGTGGTTGTGCCAGCAGAAGTCTGCAGTGCAGACCCGTCCTAAGAAAGATATGAACTCAATGACTTCAGTGGCAGTTTGCCTGGCACAAGAATGAATAAAATTGAGAAAGAACCTCTGGGTTTGATTCAGTTTTATTGAAAGAATTTTTGTTTTTTCAAAAATATACTTCAGAGTTAGAGCTGGCATTAGACTCATGGGGGCCCAGAGCAAAAACTAAAGAGTGGGCCCACACCGCACTGGCTGAAGCTGAACCGCAAGCTGCCTGCCATTACAGAATACTCCCCTTAATGTTCCTTCAGACCCTCAACACTCAGAATTCTGAACTCTTGTCCCCATGGTCTGGGTTGTTTGAGAAGATCTGGTGCATGCAATACTAAAATAGGAAACATGCCACTATTAATAGGAAACATTAATTCCCACATTGTAGACGTACCAGGGATTTTTTGTTTGTTTGTTCTGATTTAAATATGATACATTTCTTTTCTCTCTTTTCCAGGCATTCATTTCAAAAGTTTTCTGACACACCATGTCTTACAAATTTTCTTTTCAACCAACCACTCTAAGTACTGAAATAGTTAAATATTAATCTAATATTCTCTCTCTCTCTCATCAATGAATTGCAACAGAGAGAGAGAGAGAGAAACAGCTACACAGATATTTTACCTGCCTTTTTAGGTGGCCTGAATATATCAGCACACGTCCAATGCTCCTGAACATTTTGAAAGGCTTTAGAACATTTTGCTGGGTACTTTAGGTATAAATGATTTTCATGGACAAGCTTTGCTTGAGATATCTTGTAACATGTGCAACAATCTGGTTAAGTAATGTAATAGGAAACATTGTATACAATGTTATCTGAGAAATAACAATCACAATGCAATCACGTAACTAAAGACTGTGTAAGTCATATCTTCACAGTGATGGGTTTAAATTTGCACATGCAACCTTAAACTTTAGCATATTGCCTCACTTCTGGAAGCTTACAATGGTGAAATTTTAATATCCTATTGAGGTAACTTTTTCTAACAGAATTTTCTAGAGATCCCCCCCCCCCCCCAAGAAAAAGTAGGGGGAGGGGAAAGAGAAGAATTCCATCCCCTGGGGCCACTCAGCTTTCCATCCCTGCAATGCTCTGTTCATAGAAATATGCATGTTCACTTAGTTCTCTACAGTGGTGTTTCTCAACCTTCTTTTCCTCTAAAGTACCCCCTTTAAAAAATTATAAGTACCCCCAGTATCTACAGTTTTCAGACAATTTTTTTTTCTGCCATTGCAACACTTTTGTTTAAATAACTTAATCGTAGCCAGGCAAGCAATGAAAATTTTGGGTGTAAAAAGTACAAAAGTAATAAAGTGCTGTAAAACTTACAACAAAAATTTAATTTTCTCCAAATTTCAGTTGTGTTGACTGAAACCTCTCAGTAGAATGTCCCAGTACCCTAAGAGTACTCGTACCATTGGTTGAGAAACACGGCCCTACAGCTGTGTTTCTCAACCAGAGGTACAAGCACCGTTGGGTACTCGAGAGAAGTTTCGGTGATACCTCAACACAACTGAAATTTGGAGAAAACTGAATTTTTAAGTTTTACAGCACTTTATTATTTTTGTACTTTTTACACCCAAAAATTTCATCACCCACCCGGCTATGATTAAATTGTTTGTTAAACAAATGTGTTGCAATGGTAGAAAAAATAACGTGTGTGTCTGAAAACTTTAGGTATGGGGGGTATTTATAATTTTGTTTCTTTGAAAAAGGGGTACTTTACAAAAAAAATGTTGAGAAACTGCTGTAGAGCACCATCATATTCACTCTGCACCTAAATTATAGCATACTTTGTCTCATTCAAAGTACACTTACTGCACAGCTAGTTTAGGTATCTACATACATACAAGGCAATGTTTTCTTGCCTATACTACCAATGCAGTAAAGTCCTTGGGACTGGATTTCAATAGATGTGATTTCCAAATCATTATAACTCAGTTAAACCCAAAGCATTTTCCCCTAAAGCCTGGAAAAGGACATCTCGCTGGAGTAGACTACTTCAACCATAATTTACCTGTCCCACTTCAAATAAATTCTTTGCATACTCTGTGAGGTCAAGTGTATTCCTTTCCTAGGGTTTGTCTTCTTAAATAACAAACTAATAATAAAGCATCTAACATCTCTGCCAAATTTCTTTACAAGTGTGGCTGGTCCATTTGAACTGAAGTAGGGTACCAATGTAATGGTACAAATGTAACTAGATTCCTGAGTAACTTCTTGTTCCTGTTTAGTTTAATTAATTTAAAAGTGCATTAAGCTAAACAGGAACCAGGTACCCCTATTTCAGAATAAGTGACAAAACATACAGCTGTTTTGGAGTAACTTTAGGTGCAGAGAAATACTTATGATCCTTCTCTGCCTCAGATCTTACTTTCCTGAGAGAACCACCTCTGCTTCCCCTTTTCACCTTCCTTATAGCCAGGCTGGAAATAAACCACACTTGAGTTAACTGGGACCCAGGAGGCTTCCCAGCAGAATTTCAACATCTGCTAGCAGGGTGGGGTCAGTAGAAAGACCCTTCCACTCTAGTACTATCTACAGTTGTTTTAGTGTAGTAAATATTTGTTAAATAAGAATTCATTGGCGTTGTGTGCCTGTGTACATCACAAGGAAAAGTTGCTATTCTTGTCTCTCCCCCACCATTTGTTCAAACTTTCCAGAACACAACTCAACACCAAGCACAGGCTGGCCCTGGAGAATTTCAGAAAACGGTAGAACTGTGTGAATACGTTATTAGTATTTGCATCTACATCAGTATCTGCCAAAATGAGCTGTGGGTATCTGATAACGACAGATGCAGACACCCGTGGATATAAAGCCGATAGCAGCAAAACTGCAGATTCTAGATACAAGGTTTGCATCCCACAGCCCTAAAAATGAACTTTGGGTATCGGCTCCCACATCTGCAGATACCTGTGGCTCTCTGTGGGTTTGCAGGGCTCTACAAATAGGGACTGAGACCAGACTCACAGTGGCAACCAAACCCCATAGAGAGTCGCTTTGCTTTCCCAGAGGATGTTTTTCAACGTGTCACCACCTGGCATCAGCAGCGCCTCCTCAAAAGAGCAACCCCTCCCCAGGCGCAAGCATGGAAAGGCGCTTGTGAAAAGCCAGCCCCGCCCTGCCAAAAGCTCTGGCTAGTCTCAAATCCTACCTGAAGGGTGACGATACAGCACAGCCATCTCCTGCAACGCCTAATGAGACACTGACGGAGCCAGAGGCTGGCGGGGGTGGGGGAAGACATGGCGTGCTTGGAACACCCCCGAGCGAGGAAAGCGCGCTGGGTTTCCCTGGCCCGTGCATCGCGTGCGACCGCTAAAGAGCCTCGAGACCTGCCGTGCGTGGTCTGAGTCACTTCGCGCCCACTGAGAGAGAATCGATGACACGGGAGGCGCGAGGGGCAGGTGCTGACTGATCTCTCGCCCCGAGCCTTTGCACGCAAAGGTTTGGGGCGCCGGGAAGAGGAACCCAGGCCAGGCTCGCTCCCGTTCACCTCCAATTTCTCACCCTGCGGCAGGCGAGAGCAGAGGCAGCTGGGAAGCGAGAGGCGCCCAGCAAAGACCGAGAGCCGGGCGGATGTAAAAGAAAGCGCGGCAAAGCGATCGCGGGAGAGATGCAGCAAAAAAGCGCGCACGCGGGGGTGGGGGAAGCCATGCACGCGGGGAGGGTAGAGAGGTAAAAAGTAACGTGCAGGGGGGCGAGAGAGAGAGAGTTAAAAACTGCCAGACAAGGCCCATCTTGGGCTCAAAGCCCACGGCTCAATCTCTGAGCCCCTGCAGCGCTTCCCTTCTGGGAGAGAGGTGCTGGAGAATCCCTCCCGCGCTCGCTGCTTGTGAGGTCTCGGCCAAGGCTGCTGCTGGAATCCAGGGAAGGCTGCGTCTACGTGGTGCTGCCTAGCGCCTGGCCTTCAACAGCCCATTAGCCCTCCCCACCTGCTAGCCCAGCCAAATCAACAGTTCTGCTGGTAGGGCCCGCGCCTTCCTCCTTGCACTAGAATGAGAAGCTGGAATTGGCATTCACACTGTTCACCCAAAGGCCTCTACAGATCTTGGGCCTATGCACAGAACAACACAGAAGCACAACCAGTTTGTAAATGTGTGGTTGACTTTTTTCCTATGAAAAGTTTTGATTACAAGTAGTCTTTTTTTCATAAATATTTTAAAATTCATAAACATTTTAACATGTATTCACCTTTTCTACTTTTTTGTGATTCTTTTGGTAAAAGTTTTTAATTAAAAATGGTATTGAAATCATTATAGAAAATGTTCATTTATGAAAAACTGGGTTTTCAGTAAGTGACAACTTTGATTAACTATTTTAACACAAAGGTTGGTACTATTTTCTATTAAAATGTCACCAAAAACTCGGGTCTTCTTTCAACATAAGGAACCAAAAATAATTTTGAAAAGATTGCAATTATACAATTAGAGCCCCAGAAATATACCTGTGAACAATTGTATGCTATCAGAAGTCCAAATTCAACAGCTGACAAAGTATTCTGGAAGTTATTCGTCATAATTTTGGATGGGTACTTTGCAATAAAAGATTTATTTGCAGAAATCAGGAACATTTAATCCATTCAATGATTTAAGATACGATCATGAAGGATAGGTCCCTCAATGACTATTAGTCAGGATGGGTAGGGAGGGTGTCCGTAGCCTCTGTATGACAGGAACTGGGAATGGGTGACAGGAGATGGATCACTTGATGATTACTGTCGCAGCTTGGTTTGGTGATGTGGTGGGAGCCCCAAGGGTTTAAAGCCGACTACCCAGTGAAAACTACCGGATGATGGTGAAACAAATGATTTTCTATTAAGCAGAATGATTCTTTTATCAAAACCAAATGACTTTAAAATGAGTTTTGAACAAGCAAATGCCTAATGCTTTTACAGGAGAGAAAACCTGAACTAAACTGCACTTAACTGATTACAAACTCTGTGATTACAATTCAATTAGATCAAATCACTGTCTCTAATTTACTCAAGGCAGCGCAGCATGCAAGCGAAAAATACAAAAAAACCCAAAGCCAATATAATAATAATAAAAACTCCGCCCACAGCCAGTCCCTCTATGGTTATTTTAGGGCAGCTGATGGAATTAGTCATTGATCTACCTCTACAACTTAACAACCCTTTGGTTTTTATTTCTAACACTTATACTTGACCTAAATACAACGCTATTACACAACACAAAATTATACAATTTACACAGTATGATTAATAGGACTCAATTACACTCTACAGAATTACACAGTGAGATTAACACAATTCAATCAGTGGCAGTATCGTAGCCAATGAGGTTAATCCGAGGCACGATTATTGCTAATTGTTAACTAAACCAATAATTAATATATTTAAGCGACACTTACAAATCCAGCAATGATAGCAGCATAAAGACACACAAGAACTCGGAGCATGCTCAGGACTCGGCACCCCTATCTTTGACTCGGAGGGTGGGGAGGCAGCCTCAGGGTGATCAATCCTTCAGCTGGGCAAAAAAGACATGTGCCCTCAATACATGGAACCCCCTCCTGAACAAAGAGACTGAGGGCCTTTTATACCATAACCTGATGTCCGGTACCATATTAGGGTCCGTTTTTTGGCAGAGCCTGATAGGCTGGTAATGAGGTAGTGTGGCAACATTGCCCTATAGGAATTTCATGATGTCCACCTGATGGCCTCGTGGACAGTGCCTGTTGTGGGCATGGTCAGTGTGCATGCCAGTTGTGCTTTATCTCCTTATGCTTACCTCCCTGTTTCAAGGGTCAGTCAAGCAAGTTTCATTTATCTATTGCAGCTGTGCTCTATTGCCTCATGCTCACTTCCCTGGTCTTGGATGCCTGCAAGGTTAAATTTCGTTCACTGAAAGCTGCATTGTGCGCTTACAAGTTATGCTTCTCAGAGTGTCTCAGCGGTCTACATTTTCTGTGAGGGGCCTTAATGTGGCAGAATGGGCAATGCATGTGCGAGGCCGTGGTCAAAAGGACCTGCTCTGCGACAATTACCTGTTTTGTTCCTTCCGTCTGGGGCACCTGCATTGGCCACTGTCAGAAGACAGGATACTTGGACTAGAAGAAAGAGCTATTTCTTTTTCTATGCAACTCAACAGGTAAGCACAAACCGAGAAAAATCCCCAGGCTGTCTACAAACCCAGTAGAACAGGAATGGCTTCAGATAATTGAAAATAACTAGTGAAAGCGGAGAGAGAGAAGGAGAAAAACAGGGTGAGATGACACACGTAGGATGTTTTCATAATGAAAGTAGCTAAAGTTTCTGATTTATTCATGTGGTAAGCTCTGTAACCAACACAAACTGAACCCAGTTAAATCTTCCTATATGTACGAGCCTATTTTTATGTACGTGCCTGTGTTCGCACATTCCCGCTTATCCAAGCAAGCCTCATATTCTAAATGATGGCAACAATGAAATCCAGAAAACTGGTCCGCCAAAGAGCCACAGTGAAATCAGAACTAAAAGCTGGAAAGTGCATGGTGCAGTTTATTGCTGTGCTGGAGGGCAGTGGGTCCCAACCTTTCTTATACCGTGGACCAGCAAACGCATTCAGAAACTTTTGGTGGACTGGCACTTAAACATTTGCATATTTCATTATGGTAATTAATTTATTTGCATATTCACACATTCATGATGTGAATTTCTTTTAAACAGTTGTGTGTTTTACATTGCATCTGTACGCACACAGTACGTGCCATTCATTGACCTTAACCTATGTGCTGATTCCTATGCACTTAATAAAGTAGTTTAGTTTTTAATAGTCAATATTAGCTTAGATTTTATTTTTCCTATAGTTTTATCAGTGAATGCAAAGTTATACAGTAGGGAAACTGTGCTAAACAAATAGTGAAGTATCCCTTCCCCAAATAATGTGAGGTCTAAAGGCATAAAAACATACAGTGGCTAGTCATCTCCAATTTACCTCCCTTAATTGTAGCTGGAGTGACAGAAGACTGGCTTAGCAATTCCTGGTGACCATCTTGTCACAGAATTAGCCCATACTGAATTTTTTGCAAGCCATGGGTAGCCACATGTATCCACTAATGGCAGATTGCACACCCATATCCTGGCATCACCCCATTCTCAGCACCTGAAATCAAAATGGAGACCAAAAAGTGCAAACAGCGAAAACAATCCCTCCCCCAGAAACCTATGCTTTTTCACAGATGTGCTGGTGTATTTATACTACCTTCCCTTTTTAGCTTTCTATGGCATGCCATGCTATCCCTTGGCCCTGGCAGCCGGGACAGCCACCCTCCGCATGGCGCTTGGACCTAGTGGTCCAACCGCCTAGCACCGCAGCCTCCCATCATGTGGCCCCACCAGCTGGGCCACATAGCAGCTGCCGGAGCTGGAGCTACAGCTGCTTCAGTAGGAACAGCCTCACCACAGCCCAGCTCTAGCCTCAGCACATCCGGCTGCCCACCGTGCCACTCACTCTGATGTAGGGAACCCCAATGGGCAAGGCTCATTAGCAGCTGGAGGCATGGCCTGGCAGAATGCCACAGCCCTGCAGGCAGGGGTTCGTAATCCACTGCCACTGCTGGACCATAGATTGGTAGTTGGGAATCACTGCTGTAGGGGATGGACGTACTCCAGGGATACTGTTTAGGGAACTGTAAAATTGGTTTCAATCAGCTCTCGGTAGCCTTAGTCAGCCTGCTATAATCTGGGGTAGGTGGGAGGAGTTTTATTACCCTAGACAATTGCTCAATTGAATAAGGGGCTGGTTTTGATAGGCTGTCCTTTTGATACTTCAATAATTACAGTTCTGAATGGTCTGGGGTGTTATTTCCCCAGAGAACACCCACTGCATCCTCTACATCCCTTCATGTTGCCTTAAGAAAACAAAGGAACTGGAAGGAGCCTGCCCTCAGGGGCAGAAAGAGGCCACTGAGTGGAGGTTGGAAGTATCAGACACTGTTTCAGGCAAACCCCTCAGGCCTGTGGTATCTAAACACAACACTGAGAAAGGGAAGAAGAGGAGGATCTATCCAGCTATATAGACTCTCTTCTCAAACCCTACGCAACCAACACCCTCAGCTATCTCCGAGACACTACTGACTTCCTAAGGGAACTACAAAACATCGATAACCTCCCCAATAACACCATCCTTGCCACCATGGATGTAGAAGCTCTATACACCGACATCCCACATGAAGACAGATTACAAGCAATTAGAAACACTATCCCAGAGGACACCACTGCCAACCTGATAGCAGACCTATGTAACTTTGTTCTCACCCACAATTATTTCTAGTTTGAGAACAACTTATACCTCCAGATCAGCGGCACATCCATGGGTACACTCATGGCCCCACAGTATGCTAATATCTTTATGGCTGACCTAGAACAATGTTTCCTCAACTCCCGTCCCCTTTTACCCCTTCTCTACTTACGCTACATCGATGACATCTTTTTGATCTGGACACATGGCCAAGAAACACTGGAGACATTCCACAGAAATTTCAACAACCTACACCCCACCAACCTCAGCCTGGACCATTCTACACTAGAGATCCATTTCCTGGACACCACAGTACAAATCAGCAATGGAAAATTAGACACCATTCTCTACAGAAAACCCACTGACTCATACAGTTACCTACATGCTTCCAGCTCCCATCCAGAACACACCATACGATCCATCATCTATAGCCAAGCCCTTCGATACAACCGCATCTGCTCTAATCCCACTGACAGAGACCAGAAACTTCAGGATCTCTACCAAGCATTTATAAACCTCAACTACCCACCTGGAGAAATAAAAAAGCAAATTGAAAAAGCCAGATGAATACCTAGAAACCATCTACTTCAAGACAGACCCAAGAAAACCAACAATAGAACACCACTTGTCATTACCTACAGCCCCCAACTTAAACCTGTCCAACACATTATCAATAAACTACAGCCTATACTGGAACAGGATACTAAACTCCAAAAGGCTCTGGGAGACAGACCCATAGTCTCCTATAGACAACCACCTAACCTCAAGATGATTCTTACCAACAACCACAGGACATACCACACTAATACCAACCCTGGTACCTTCCCTTGCAACAAACCTCGTTGCCAGCTTTGTCCACATATTCACTCTGCTGATACCATTATTGGACCTAACCAAGTGAGTTATAAGATCAAGAACACATAATCCTGCACATCCAGAAATATAATTTATGCTATCATGTGCCGAAAGTGTCCGTCTGCTATGTACATTGGACAAACGTCTCAGACACTTCGCCAAAGGATCAATGCCCACAAAACAGATATTAGACAGGATCACAAAGAAAAAACAGTTTCTTGCCATTTCAACCAAAAAGGACATTGTCTCAACAACTTAATTACCTGCATCCTTCTTCAAAAGCCTTTTGAGACTGCACTTGAAAGAGAATCCTCTGAACTGTTAATCATGCTTAAATTCGACACTTTACACCTGAGTCTGAATAAAGGATCTAATTATCTTACCCATTACAAAGATAGCTTCCCCAATTATCACCTCTAATATCATTAGCTCACAGACATTTATCTCCCCCCCTCCCAACCCCTTTCTGTTCTGAAATTTGATTTGTCCTTTTCATATGTGTTCATTTTTTTTTTAATTGTAACCTTTGGTATATATGGTTGTAACAATTTTCTTCCACTATTTGATCTGAGGAAGTGGGTCTGGCTCACGAAAGCTCATCACCTAAGAAACCATCTTGTTAGTCTTTAAAGTACTACATAGTCCTGTATTTTGTTTCATACCCTTTCAGGCTCTCTGATAAACAGAGGTGAAACAAAAGACAGAACTATGTAGCACTTTAAAGACTAACAAAGATGGTTTATTAGGTGATGGGCTTTCCTGAGCCAGACCCACTTCCTCAGATCAATATGAAAATCAATATGAAAGCTCATCACCTAATAAACCACCTTGTCAGTCTTTAAAGTGCTACATAGTTCCGTCTTTTGTTTCAGCTACACCAGACTAACACGGCTGCATCTCTATGTAGTAAAATATAGTAAAAACTATGTGTGCTTCTTCCCCTTTCCATTACTTAAGCTTGAAACAGCACGTATCATTTAGCTGATTGCACATGTTTTAGAAGCTGTAGAGGAACTAGCTGTTTAGACCCATTTCTCAAGGACTAGATTACACATATTACTTGAGTTAGGGAAATTTGCTAATTGCTATTGCTTAAGTAAGCTATACTGGTGGTTGTTACTGAGTGGAATAGAGTTGAAATATGCTAACCAATAACACTGCAACACGAAGCTAAGGTAACAAATCAAGACATACCAAGTTAGATAAGAAAGTTAAAGAAAGTATAAAAAAGGATGCTTAGCCAACGCCCAAGGTCGGCTTTGCTTTGAGCACTGAGCTTCTTAGCCGAACCTTGGTTGCAACCAATAAAATTGAGTTGGACCCAGCCTAAAAGTGTGACTCTCTTCTGTGGGCAAATTGACTTAGCCTCCAGGGGACGAACCTTGCAATTTATGCAACATCTATCACTGATAAACAGAGGAGCATTAAGAGTTAAATACCATTCTGTTAGAGTAGGACAACATTTTTCTTAAATGCTTCCAAGATGATAGATACTTCAGATATCAAAGGGGTCACACTTGTCCTTGGGCCAGGCTAATGTTTGGGACTATATGCTACCATTAATTCACACACTGACATTAGTGGGAGGTTTGCACAGATATCAGTATGACCTGTGTCAGGTAGCTAAACTTACTTGACATTTATTTGGTGTTGTTACACTGAGGGAAGCTTGTACCTAAATTTGCATCTGATTATTATTAATTAAGCCTCAGTAGAAGTTGCAGATACCACCAAACCTTATCTATCATAGGTGTTTGCTGACCCAAGAATGCCGCAGTAAATAAAAACGTTGCTCACTTTAAAGGGGCCAAACCATATATTGTAAAAGTTTTAAAGGTACAACAAGAAAGGCAGGTAAACAGTAATATTTCCCAACCCCAAGAAGGAAAGAAGATAGAAAAGTACCCCACAAACACAAGGTTACACAAAATACAATAATTACACAGTCCAGTAGTTGACAGTGGGTGAGAAGCTCCTGTCTCTCAAGCCTTTGGCTAATTGAAAGCCTCTGGTGAAAGATAAGGAGGCGATCCCTTGCAGCGGTGACCCTCTGCGGTGGTCTTGACCTCAAGCCTTAGGCTCCTTCTGAGCCCTTAGTGAGGAACAGAGAGGCGATCCCTCGGAGACCCTGGGGACGGGTGTGGTGCAGGCAGGTGGTGATGATCCTTGTCTGGGGCCTTGCGCTCCTAGATGCAGGAATCACTGGTGGAGACTTGCCTGGCGCTGATCTTCAGGTGGCTTCTGCTCTTCAGCAGGAACCGATGATAGACAGCTACATATCCCTAACACCTGGAAACAAAACCTGACTAGCTAACACGACGCTCCCGTCACGGACAAGTACCCAGCCGCTGGTGCAGTGAACCAACGCACTAATCCTAACGGACACACTCGATGACGAAATCTAGCTAACCCTAACTAACTATAGACTGACAGGGTGACACAAACACAAGCAAGGTGGAAAAAGGCGCGAACGAACGAACTGTTAGCCAGGCCTTCAAAGCACCCTTCTCATAAATATTCATGATCTTTATCTTTAAAATCATTGGATCCTGTACAGGAAAACAAGGGTCCCTGATTAGGTGCTTTGATAAACAAGTTGTAACAGCCTGGATCAGTGTGCTGCATGCAGCAGCACAGTGTGACATGTGCAGCTACTTGCGTGCAGTGTGCAACACTCCTAGAAACTTCTAACTGAATATGAATACAGTTAATACATATTCATAACAAATCATACATATTAATGATTGCTTATACATATTAATGAGGTGTCAAAAATGAGCAGGCTACACTGTCATGGTTAGCATTGCTGAATTTGTGGGACCACTGCATTTTTTGACCTTTGTTTCCCTTTCTTCTCCATTCTCTTTTCTGTTTCTCACCCTTTTACATCTTTGCATCCATTTTCTCCTTACCTTTTCACTGCATTCCATGGAGAAACTCCTAATCCCCCCTGTGGCCTTCCACTACCTTACCTATTCCAACTGTTAAAATGAATAACAGTTACTGAATGCTGACATTAAAGTGACAATGGGCTTTGCATTTAATATCCCGTTGAGGTGAATTCCCCTGCCCCCATTAACACATCCCAGAGGCAGTGCTGCAACTGGACTTGGGAAGACATCACTGTGTTGGTTTATATTTGCTTCACATTTGGAAGGTGAACATCTCATTTTTAATAAAAGCTTTTTGTCCTCCTTAGTTAGGAACTCCAAACCACTAGAACCCTGCTGGAATTAGAAGAAAGAATTAAGAACCAGATGACCTGTGTTGCATTACATTCTGGTTTCCGCCACAAACTGCCTTGGACAAAAGTTTCATGTTAGTCTGTAACTGAATAAACTTAAAAAACAAATAGTCTTGAATCACCTTAGAGACTAACAAAAATGTAGATGGTAGTCTGTAGATGGGCACAATGACAACTAGCAGATAAGCGGGCAAGTCACTTATTCTCTCTGTGCTTCAAATTACCAACCTGTAAATTGGAGATAGGCCCCTTTGTGGGTGGGCAAGCATCTACAGTAGACTTCTGATAATCTGGCACCTTTGGGACCTAGGTGGTGCCGGATTATCGGACATGCCGGAATATCGGGAGGTACTCTGGCGGGGTGGCTGTGACGGGTTTGCCAGGACCTGCACTGCGTCCGGTGAGTGGGCGGGGAATGGCGTGACGAGGGGCAAACCCTCCACCGTTTTGCAGGAATGCAGGGGAAGCCCTGCACTGCCACCGAGAGTTTCCTGGAGGGGAGGGAAGCAGGCTCCCTACCCCCCAGACTACAGTAGATATCGCCGAGCAGGGGGGTGAGGGGCAGTGCTGCAGGACCAACCCAGCAGCACCCCAGCTGCTCTGCAGCTTCCCCATGTCCGCTGCTCATCAGTTTCAGCGGCAGCGGACTTGGGGAAGCGGCGCGGAGCAGCTCCAATTGTCTGGCTGGCCAGAGCACTTCTGGGTTCCAGTTGGTGCCGGACTATCGGAAGTGCCGGACCACTGGATGCCAGACAATTGGAGTTTTACTATAGTAAGGCGAAGAGAAACTATTGTTTTCAAAGTGATTTGGTATTTATAGATAGAAGGTGCTGTAAGCATGCTGAACAACATTGTTTATCCATTGATGGGTGTGGGAATAGTTTCTGGGAATCCTTTAGGTGCTAGAACCTATCTGGCATAGCGTTTGGAGCACCTACAGGATGGTCTTTGGACTATTACAGCTGGAATGTTACCAGGTGCCCTGAAAGACAACTACACTTCTAGTGATCCCTAGGAGGAAGGAGGTGAAGGGCAGTATCTGATTTTGGTTATACTTTTCTGAATGCTTAGAATCACTGATGACAGCTGATTTCTGTGGCTTCTCTTACATTATATAAGCTCTCTCAGCAGCAGAACAAGCTGTTATACTCACACTATACATGGAAACATTATATGCAAAGAAGGAAACATAACACACATATCCAAAACTTTATTGGGTGAGGTGGAAGGCCAAGTGGCCAAATTGTTCTCTTAAGATTCAACTACAGCATTGGTCTTCCTTCTATTCCCTCTCTGACATCCAGAAGCTACTTTGATAGTGTATTTTTCTCCCCCAGGGAGATAAGCTTCAAAGAGCAGAGACTCTCTTCTCACCCCTTCCTGGGACATCATCAGGGACATGAATTCTATGATAGCTGACCTCAATCCACGAGGAGGGGACACTGTACATTCTAATTACTTGTGTGATGTGGCCTTGTGCTTTGTTTCAGTCCTACTACTGGGGTGGGGCTTCCTCTTTTTCCTCTGTCTTCTTCCACAGGCCTGTTAATTTTTCTACCAGCTGTTCTGCCAGCACACTCATTTTAGAGGTCTCCTTTATCAGAAAGTTCCTGTAGAAGACAGTAACACATCAGTAAAGTACTTCTCTGTTGTATATATTCATAAGGCTGCCATTTATCCAGGACAAATTAGTCCTGGCAAATTAGACCATTAGTATGGATGTGGGAATTCTGAACAAATCTGAAGGCGGCAAGATAGGTATGTAGCTGTGAGTAACTCTATGGAACTGTGTCTTTCTCAGTGTTCATGCTTCTTGTTTCTGTCTGCCATCCTCTATTACCTGAGCAATAGCTGCCTGAGGAATCTCATGTGTCATTGGGCATGATTTACATTCTGGTATTTCCTTCCAGCATCACAGTTCTCAGTGCCTCTTAAGATAGTACTAGTTCATCTGCATCCAGACATGTCCACTGCAGCTGAACAAACAAATGTAGGTATGCAACAGAGGAGAAATACGCCCTCCTATATGGGGTTCATAATGCTTACTCTGTGATGGGTGGTTCTGTTTGTTGTTCTAAAATGTGTCTATGATGTGATTAATCTTCCCTATTCCCTGTTAAATCAGCCCACCAATAAAGGAAGCCTTTTCGTACCTGGTCTCAAGGATTACTGGCATCTGAAAAGCTTCTGCCAAGAACTGACCAACTTTTGGGGACACTTTGTTCACATATTGGAACACGTAAAATGCAATTGAATCCGGTATAATCAGCCAGTCACGACGGACGTGTCTCTTTGTGATAGCCTTAGCACCCACTTCTGAGGAAGAGGCGGAGGAAGAGAATATTAAGCATTGTTAATCGCCATTTTCAGTGATAACACTGAGCTCCCCCAAGAGCTGCACTGGAAAGAGACAGACTAAAAGAAGCAAAATGCAGGACAATGTAGACTAAAAGACTGTATCTATCTACTTAACTTTCAATAGAGGTGCAAACAGCTCTTTCTGTAGATCCTGTGTCAGGAAGGATACTATCAATTGACTTTGATTCTTATCTGCTTCATTTTGACTACCCACTCTTCAGATAAAACAAAAAACAGGACTATGTAGCACTTTTAAAGACCAACAAGATGATTTATTAGGTCAAGAGCTTTCGTGGGCCAGACCCACTTCCTCAGATCAAATAGTGGAATCAGATACTCACTGATTCCCTTAACCCCCCATTTTCTATACCCTCTGCTCTCTGTCTCCTACCCCCCTTTTCCCCTCCCCCTATTTATTTTGGGTCTGCACATCCTAAACTCAGAACTCTGGTCATCTGAAGAAGTGGGCTGTGCCCACGAAAGCTCATGATACCATCTACATGTTTTGTTAGTCTATAAAGTGATATCAGACCATTTGTTGGTTTTTTAAAAGACTGCAATAAGATTCAAAATCTTAGCAGGATTCCCCTCTGTGTATGTGTGTGTATTCCAAGGTCAGAGTGTAGGATCCACAAACTAGAAAACTCTAGGCTACAAACCTTCAGTCTTTAGAAGCTGCAGAAAGGGAAGCAGCAGAGCCAGCACTCACATACCTGTGCATGCAGTGGAGTGTGTACACCAGAGCACAGTGCTGAGATAGCCCTGTGTATGGGAGGATGCATTATTCACTAGATTCACGCTCCCACTCACAATGGACATTCATGCATTAATCCTAGCTCATGACAGGGAGGAAAGCAGGTTAAGTGCACATAAAGCTGAAGCACGTGCCGTCCCCACCAGCTCGAAAGGTTTTAAGATTTACCAGAGAGACTGGTGCTGAGGAGCAGAATCAGAGCCACTGCCAAAGTCCTGGATTGAAGCATTGTTTGTTCCACGAAGTATCCTCAGAAAGCAGCCAGAGCACAAAAAGCTTTGATATTGAATAGAGAACAGCATATCCCCAATTAACAACCGGCAACAAGTCAAAGAGATACACCAAGATCATTCTTCTTGCTTTATATCCTTTACATCAGCGGGCACCATACAGTAGATTGGGATCTACCAGTAGATTTTGGAGCCTCTGACAGGGGATCCTGACTGGTTTGGCCAGGAAGCTATCAAGCACTGGCACTTCTGTTATCCCTTTACCCACTGTCATGCTGCTCCTGCCTTCTGCCTTGGAGCTACCCCCTGGGAAACTCCTGCTAGCTGTGCAGAGTGTGGTGGAGACAAGGGGCGGGTGCTGATGTCAGAGTGTCCCTCCTCCCTTCACTCTGACCCTCCATCTCCATATAGAGAGAAGGGGACTGAGGGAGCTTGGCAATGCAAATCTCTGTCACTCTCATACACTGTGGCTGCATCTAGACTGGCAAGTTTTTCCGCAAAAGCAACTGCTTTTGCACAAAAACTTGCCAGCTGTCTACACTGGCCGCTTGATTTTGCGCAAAAGCACTGACGTTCTACTGTCCAAAATCAGTGCTTCTTGTGCAAATGCTTTGACGTTCCCATTCGGGCAAAAGCCCTTTTCCGGAAGTGTTTTTGCACAAGAGAGCCAGTGTAGACAGCTAAAAACTGTTTAGCGCAAAAAAGCCCCGATGGTGAAAATGGCAATCGGGGCTTTCTTGTGCAAAACCACGTCTAGATTGGCACGGACGCTTTTCCACAAAAAGTGCTTTTGTGGAAAAGCGTCCGTGCCAATCTAGACGCTCTTTTCCGCAAATGCTTTTAATGGAAAAACTTTTCCGTTAAAAGCATTTGTGGAAAATCATGCCAGTCTAGACGTAGCCTGTGTGTATGTGTCTTTGTCACTCTCACAAACACACTGTCCTTCATTCTCATCTCCCCATCCAACACATACGTGGGTTGTTGTTACTTCCTTTACTGCTTGCAAAGTGGGTTATTTTGGGTTTTTGACTGGTCTGTGCACTTCATATTTTTCATTTCTCTCCGATGTTTAAATTTAATTCTTTGAGTAGTGAGTTTTAAAATGCCTAACCTGTCGTGGCTGGAGTAATTATCTCTATGGTAACTGTTGCTGCTGGAAGTGGCTGGCATATCCCTGCAGCCCCTGAGAAAGGCAGAACAAGGGATCTCTATGTTCTGCCCTTGTCTGCAGACACCACTCATGCAGCTCCCATTGATCAATAACGGGGAACTGTGGCCAGTAGAAGCTGTGGGCTCAGTGCCTATAGATGAGGGGCAGCACATGGCACCATGGAGCCATTGCTGTACATGCCAACTGTTTTCAGAAGTGGTGCAGGGCCAGGGCAGGAGTAAGCCTGCCTTAATCCCACTGCTCCACCACCCGGAAGCCATCTCAGTTAAATGGTGCCAGCCAGAGGCTGCGTCCTGAACCCCTTTCCCAGCCCTGAAACCCCTCCTACACCCAACCTCCTGCTCCAGATGTGAGTCCTTCTTCACCCAAATTCCTTCCCAGAGCTTGCACCCTGAACCCCCTCCTGGACCGCAATCCCTCACCCTGGGCTAAGCCAGGAGCCCCTCCCATACTCTAAACCCTTTGGCCCAAGACTAGAGCCTGCACCCGAACCCCTTACCCCAGCCCAGTGCAAGAGGACGGGGGAAGGAAGGGAGATGGAGTAAGCGGGGAAGGCCTCGGAGAAGGGGCAGGAAGGAAGTGGGGCAAAGATATTTTGTTTGAGGTAGAGCTTACATTGCACTTAAATTGAAAAAGTGATCTTGTGGTTAAAAAGGTTTGAAAACCACTGCTTTATATCCTTAAAAGCCAAGGATTATTCAGTGCAAAAAGTTGCTTAGGGGAGCCATGTTAGTCTGTAACTGCAAAAACAATGAGTCCTGTGGCACCTTAGAGTCTAACAGGTATTTGGATATAAGTTTTCATGGGTAAAAAACACCCACAAAACCTTATGCCCAAATAAAGCTGTTACTCTTTACAGTGCCACAGGACTCCTCGATGTCAATGGAAAAAGTTAATGCAGTGTTATTTCACCTATGTGGTACCATGAATATACATAATTACTGAGAACATCCAAGACTACATTAGCTATGTTAAAACAAATTCTATCAAGAAGTTAAATGCATGTGCTTCAGGGTATGAACTAACCACTAACCTAACACAGGAGTTAGAAAGATGCTACCTGCAGGGGAAGGTTGCCTCTTAAATTGTACACTCCAACTTAGCTTCTTGACCTTCCTCTAATACAGGGGTCAGCAACCTTTTCGAAGTGGCATGCCAAGATTTAACCCTCCTGCACTGGGTTGCACCACTCTCCTGGAAGGAGGAGAAGGGCTTTCTCCCCCACACGCCCCGCTTGGTCTCCTGCCCTGGATTCCGCTCCAGCTTTTCCTGTGATGCTTTCACAGTATTTTTTTTTTTTTTTTTTTTACATTGAGTGATTCATATTAAGCATAAAATAAATAAAAATAAAAGGAAACCCAAAATAAACACACTAAATCCCTTTGTCAATAATAAAGCAACTAAAACAGCAAAAATTATCATTAAAATAAAAAATAAAAAATAATTATAGGTATTCCTATAAAATACAAAAAATAACACTTATCTAAAAATCTTTTAAAAAACTCAAAAATGGCCACTAGCTGGGTGTGGTCTGTCTCTCTCTCTCTCTCTCTCTCACTCACACACACACACACACACACACACACACACACACACACACGTACGTATAAAACAATAAAGCCCAACTATTAAATTCCTATTCAAGATAGGGATGTGAATGGTTAACATCACCCTTACTGAGTGATGCTTACTATTTACGGTCAGCGGGCTGCTCCAGCTCTGTGGGGCCTGGCGCGCTATAGGCAGGGCCGCATCAGCCTGACAGGATTACCCCCCACCCTGGCAGGAGCTGCTGGGGCTGCAGTGGCCTGAAACACAGCCTCCGGCTCTGGCCCCACCCAAGGCCACCAGAGTAGCTGCCATGTGACACGTGGCCTACATATGTGTGGGGAAGGGGAGGGGCTGAGCTCCTGCGGCGTGCCACTCTAAATTGGCTCACATGCCACTTATGACAGGTTGCTGACCTCGACTCTAAAATATCTGGTATCATCTACTGTCAGGGCTGGCTCTAGTTTTTTTGCCACCCCAAGCAAAAATTGTTTTGGCTGCCCTCCCCCCTTTTTTGTTGGCTTTTACACATGTTTGTACTTTGTAATGTTTTGTTTTTGTCCTGGCATTGTAGCCCTATAAACAGCAAATATAATTTTAATTATTTTTATTTGCTATAAAGGCAAAGGCGCTTCAATTAAACTCCCCCTCTCCTTTCACTCGCTGCTGGGTCACAACATCCCTTTCCCTGCCCTGTCCAGCCCCTTCCTATGGACAAGCACCCCTCACTCCCAACCCACAGGGGGATCAGGGTGCAGGGACAGCGCAGAGCCAGAGGGGCATGGGGAACAGGGTTCACCGTGGGGAGTGGGAGGCGCAGAGCCAGGGGGGCGCGGGGACTGGGGGAAGCAGGAGGACTGGGGTGCGCAGAGCTAGAGGGGTGCAGGGAACAGTGTGGTGGTACAGGGGTAGCACAGGGGACAGGAGGTGCAGAGCCAGAGGGATGCAGGGATTGAGGGGAGCAGGGTGCGGATGCAAGGGAGGCACGGGGAATGGGATGTGGGGAACAGGAGGGGCAGAGGGATCAGGGTCCAGGGGCACTGTGGAGAATGGAGGGCACAGACCCAGAGGGGCCCAGGGAAAAGGGGCTGTGGAGTGCAGAGGGGGCACAGAGCCAGAGAGGCACTGGGACCGGGGTGCAGGGGCGGCGCAGGGAACAGGCGGCACAGAGCCAGAGGGGGGCAAGGATTGGGGGGGAGCAGGGTGCAAGGGCGACGCAGAGCCCGAGAGTCGCAGGTAACAGGGAGAGCAGGAGGACCGGGGTGCAGGGGAGCAGGGTGCAGGGGTGGCATGGGAAACGGGTGGTGCAGAGCTGGAGGTGTGCGGGGCGGGCACAGGAAGCTGGGAGGCCGGCAGGGAGCAGTCTCTCGCCGGTGAAGGCGGCTGGGGGCCGCGGCAGGACTGGAGTCAGCAGGGCTACAGTCTGCAGCCAGCTCCGGGAGACACGCAGCCAGAGCCCAGCTCCCGCAGCCCTTTAAAATCAGTGCACTGAATCAGTGCACCTCTTGCTCTCTTGGCCATGCCCAGCCTTTGGAAATGTCCCAACTAACTCCAGCTCCCTAGTGGGCGCAGGGATTGCAGATGGTTTTTGCCCATGCTGCACCCCTATTTCAGAGAGCATTACTGTCTTGGGGGAGGGAGCTAACCTCCTGGTTGAACCTCGGTCTGTAAGAAAAAAAATTAGGTATAAACAGCCTCCTTGCTCCACTTCATCCTGTACATTCCATATTTACACCCGCCAAAGTTTACACAGCTGGAAATGACAGACGGAAAGTTGCTCTTACCTCGCGCCCTCTCACAGTCAGAGGCAGGAGTAGAAATGCATCTGAAACACAAGCACTTATACAAAGTTAATATAGAGATAGCAAGTGGGTCAGAAGTCCGGCGTAACTCCACATTGGCTCTTTCACAACAAGGATCAGATGAGAGGGATGGCAGGAGGTACACAGTCCCAAGTCCTGTTCAGAGTAGGATTTGGTAATGGAGGGTCAGTCCAGCTGAGTAGTTCCTGAGCCTTTAGCTTGTGTTTGCTTCATACCTTAGCCTCCCCCCCTCGCCACAATTCCCACTGAGCACCTGTGCAAACAGTGACTATATTCTCCTCTTCTTATCCTATATATGTTTTAACTTCTAATGACAATAATTCAATTATTAGGTGCTTCTCTCACACATGGAAAAAGCAAAGACGATCCATTTTCAAACAAGACCTAATAAATAGACACACCATGCTACTATTAACCTCTTTTGTCAGTTATGAATTCAAAGCAGTTTACAACCAGGCTGTGTCTACACTGGGCCACTTATTCCAGAAAATCAGCCGCTTTTCCGGAATAAGCTGCGAGCTGTCTACACTGGCCCTTGAATTTCCGGAAAAGCAACGACGCTCTACTGTACAAAATCAGTCGCTATTCCAGAAAAACTACTCTGCTCCCGCTCGGGCATAAGTCCTTATTCCGGAACACTGTTCTGGAAAAGGGCCAGTGTAGACAGCCCAGTAGTCTTTTCCGGAAAAAAGCCCCGATCGCGAAAATGGCCATCGGGGCTCTTTTCCGGAAAAGCGCGTCTACATTGGCCACAGACGCTTTTCCGGAAAAAGGGCTTTTCCGGAAAAGCAGCCTGCCAATGTAGACGCTCCTTTTCCGGAAAAACTGAAAATGGAATAGTATTCCATTTTAAGCAGTTCCGGAAATTCATGCCAGTGTAGACACAACCCCAGAGTAAGTATCATTGTCCTAATGGACAGACCCGTGGAAGGAAACAGAGACAGAGGGATTTATAAAGTGACTTGATTAGTGTCCCATAATTTGATTAGGGTTGGCCATAAAATTCACCATTAAAAATATTTCCTGATGGAAAGTTAGGTTTTCAACAAAAACAAGGTCCACATCCTCAAAGGCAGTGAGGTGCCAATTTTTTCTGCTTTTCTTGAAAAATGTAAATGTTTCATTTGAAAACTGAAAAATTCTGGCCAACCCCCCATTTTTTCCTCATTTTGACAAAAAGTATCAAAGTTTTCCATGGGAATGATAGGGGGATGACATGTTCCAAACTGCTCTTACACTAAGATTTGTTGTAGGATGGTGATTTTCTGATTCCCATTCTTCCGATGTAAGGACTTGATTATATTTCTTGATTGAAGAAATAAGGATAGACCACAGATAAATGGCTAGAAGTTCTCATTTATTTAATTACACATTTGACAATCAAACCCCAAAAACATACAAATAAACATCAGTTACCATTTGGCAATTTTCATTGCATCACTGGCATAATAGAATGACAGTGTAGAAAAATAGTACAAGGCACACTACACTGAAGAGACTAAACAAGATGCAGAAGGACAAGGAGCTAGTCTTCCCTGTGTTAGTGCAAGATAACTTCAATGCTATCCCTAACTAAGCGGTGCTTTAAACTCAAGTTAGCTGGCCCATTGGGGGGGGGGGGGGGGGGGGGGGGGGAAGGGGGGCAGATATGTGTGGGTAGAAACTCAAGTGCTGCTGAGTATCAGATACTGGGTCTAATAATGCATACTTTGCATGCTGCTTGAAGGTTACTTTGCTGTGTGGCCACTCTCACTTGTGGTGAGTGAGAGCTCATGTTAACTGTAGTGAAGACAAGCTCAAAGATTGTTCCTGGACCTTTTGGCACTCTCTGTTATAGGTTGTGTGATTGCCAACATTCTACACAATTGTCCATACAAATCAGAGATTACACAAAAAGCAGCCCCTCACCCTCCATTCCTGGAATGGTGCCCTACCTAATGCCATGATAGGAGCTCTGTAAATGCATAAAATGGCCAGGCATACGGGTCCATTCTTGTTCATCAAGAATGGAAGATTTTATTCCACTCACAGATCTATAGCAAGGCAGCTGTCAGGATCAGTCTCTGTTTGCCCTGCAGGCCAGGAGAGCTTGAAATTGGAGGGTTCCATATTCATTACCCACCAAAAAGTGTCTCATAGAAGAATTACTTTGCACCCACTTCATCTCTGTTGATACAGGAAATTGCTTCTTGTATACAAGGGATATCCCTTTAACTGTGCAACAAATCCACAGTGACTAGAAACTGAATCAGCAACTAGAAAACAAAGTTATCCAGTTTACCATCTATACACAAGTTCATTGACTTAGGAATTTGCTTCCTCTGTCATTATTTGAAACTTTTGGGCAAACAAACTGCACGCTGTGACTTTCCCCGACTCCATTTAACATTTGAGCTGCATGTTTCACTGTCTAAACCACATAATACAATTGCTGGTGCCTGACTGGATAATCCAAATTACTACTGTCCATGATTTAATCACAAAATTAAATTTTTCACGATTGAAATTAGTCCACCTTCCCCCCCCCCCCCCAAATTCACAGAAGTAGAAGTAAGCTCATGTGAATGTTAGCAAAAAGTGAATAGCAGGGACCCATACAAGATGGTAGTAGAATTCACAAACTATTCACAAATAGTTTCTTCAGTCTCTTACAGAGCTGTGGGGAAAGGAAAGAAGAGAGCTCACTTCCTGAGTGTTAGGCCAAAGGCACCGGGCTATGTAATTAATACAGTCATACCATTATGGCAGGCATCACTCTTACACATAACCTTCATGTTCTTTCTCACAGGCTATGCCTACACTTATATGTTACCACAACACAGCTGCATCATTGTAGCACTTCAGTGCATCTCAGCAATAGAAGGGGTTCTCCCATTGCTCAAGTCTAGGTAACCCACATCAGCAAGGAGGAGTAACTAAATCCACCAAATTATTCTGTTGATCTAGCCAACTACTGCAAGGGTCAGGTCATCACAGCTACATTTCTATCATCAGTCATCTTAACTGTGACACTCAGGGGTGTGGTTATTTTTTCAGTGTAGGCCAGCTCTTAGCATGTGAACAATCTTAGCCTCTTGGGAAGATATGCTGTGTTCGGCTGGAATTATACAAGGTTTTGTGTAGAAGCAATTTTGGGGGAAAGAAGGAGATGTGCAAAAAGCAGGAGTTCACTGTCTGTCTTGAGCTCTGATTAGAATCAGTTCTTGAGGCATAATTGCTCCTGGAGAGCTGGGCCCTGCTCTTGGCTGACAAAGTAGGAAGAAGTTGTCCTGCTTGTTTGACCAGTTCATTTCAGAAGTGGGGTGGATGCAGCTAACGCAAATTACGCTGAACACACCCGTGATCCATATTATGGATTTCTTCCCCCTGGGAAGTCAACCTGCTATGCCCCAGACACACAGATGCTAGAACTAGGAATCAAGTATCAGAGGGGTAGCCGTGTTAGTCTGAATCTGCAAAAGCGACGAGGAGTCCTGTGGCACCTTATAGACTAACTGAAGTGTAGGAGCATAAGCTTTCGTGGGCAAAGACCCACTTCGTCAGATGGGTCATGCATGCATCTGACGAAGTGGGTCTTTGCCCACGAAAGCTTATGCTCCTACACTTCAGTTAGTCTATAAGGTGCCACAGGACTCCTCGTCGCTTTTGGTTTCTGAGGACAGGACAAGGAGTAATGGGCTTAAAGTGCAGCAGGGGAGGTTTAGATTGGACATTAGGAAAAAATTCCTAACTGTCAGGGTGGTCAAATATTGGAATAAATTGCCAAGGGAGGTGGTGGAATCTCCCTCTCTGGAGATATTTAAGAACAGGTTAGATAGACATCTGTCAGGGATGGTGTAGACGGAGCTTGGTCCTGCCTTGAGGGCGGGGGGCTGGACTCGATGACCTCCCGAGGTCCCTTCCAGTCCTATTATTCTATGATTCTATGATTCAGTTAGTCTATAAGGTGCCACAGGACTCCTCGTCGCTTTTGCAGAACTAGGAATGTGGTGGTACTCCTAGGCTTGAAGTGGTTCCCATTATATACAGGGTTTACAGTTTGGCTCAATGGCTCTCAGCACCCCCACTATACAAATTGTTCCAGCACTGCTGCCTGGACATCTGCTTCTGCTCAGCAGAGGTGCACTGCTGAGTGACAGAGCTAATGTAAAAAATCTATACCGCAAGACACAAAAGGGTGCTGACTTAATCCCTTGCATAGACTGTGCTAGGTCCACAGAAAACTGCTTCTGTTGACCTACCCCCACTGCCTCTTGGGAGTGGAATTACCTATGCCAACAGGAGAACCCCTCCTGTCACTGTAGTAAGTGTAGCACTTCAGTGCGGACAGTGGCAAAGCTCTGTCTATAGTGATTTAAAGGGTAGATGTACCCTCAGAAAGGGATACTGATGTTAAAAGAAGGGGCAACAATGCCGTTCTTTCAATTTAGTTGTCCATCAGCTCTTCATAACCAATACAAACCATTAGCCAGCAATACACAGAGGAAAAAAATGTATTAAAACCATCAGAAGTCCCACCACCTCATCATTAAAATCTCATCTTTAAATAAAACTTTTCACAGATCCAGCCTAGATTCCACAGTCTCGTCATCTTTCTCTTTTGTATGGGGGCCGGAGCCCTCATCCTTGTGCTCTTGCTGCAGTGGCTCACAGTGGACATACAGAAAAGTCATCTCTAACAAACTTGGGCAGTCCCTGCTATGTCCATCAGAGGTCTCAAGAAGAACTTGGTTACACAAGCGGTGTACAACCTGTGGGCTTATGGTTGTCTTCTTGGGGGGGGGGGGGGGGGGTCGCAGCGCTGGGCCAGCCACCATTTTATTTTCCTGGCTCAGCACCTGATGTGCACGTGGTGGGGGGAGTGGCAGGGGAGTGTACTGGCGCTTTAAATTAAAGGGGCTGCAACAAAATGTCCCTGTTGCTTTTTTTTTTTCCCCTCAAAAAAATGTTCCCGTGAATTAAAAAAGGTTGAGCACCACTGGGTTACACACATGTGAGGCTGTGGAACAGACCCAGAAGCAACACCAGGCTTGGGAGCATCATCTTCAAATTCTATATGGAGCTAGCTATTTGAGGTGTCAGCCATCTGTGATTCAGCCCAGCAAGTTGCACCCTCACCCTCCATGCCCAAGCCAGAGAAGAGAGGAGTTTGTTGCAGTCTCCTGTTATACTGGCAGGTTCTTGATCTCAAACTCTTTGCTCTAATGATCCCTGTTTCAATCTCTGTTGTGCTAGCCAAGATGGTGGCTATTCCACAACATGTTCCATCAGCTGTTGGCCTTGGACTCCAACCCTTTCAGGACAATGCAGGAGGGAGAAAGTACCTCTTACAGAACAATAAGAGGGAGCTAGATGTTCAACCTTGGCAGCCATTTTGAGAGAGGAATCAAGAAAGAGCACTAGTTCCCAGGGAATTGTAAGAGTCTGACTTTGGCCACAGTGGCTCCTGCTTCCCAAACAACCCTTCAAAATCCATTAGCAACCACTGTTCCGGCCAAGAATATCCTCTAAGTAGCGACCCCACTCCATTGATACTTGCACCAGTGCTAGCCATTAGTTCATTTATCTGGTTTACATACAGCCCCAAGAAGGAAGAAAAAGCCCTTAATTGATATGCATTTCAGAGGGAGTGCCCTGCAAATGCGCAAGAAAAGGCCATTTTCAAAAGTCATGCCTGTAAACTAGTTTTCCGACAGAAATGCCAGGCACTCCAGTGATCACTTTAAAAATCCTGTAGACAGCAATCCTATGCCAACTGAAAAATGGACTGGATGAAGAAAGAATAGGTCTTGAGTAACCTTTAGGTGTTGTGAATTACAAAACTCAGTATACAAGCCATTCCCAAAGCTCTACACAAAGAGCTGAGCCCTACAACCAGCAGTTCAAAAAGTGCCTTTAGAAAGCAGCTTTACCATAGAAAGAAGAGGCCTCTGATCAAAAAAATCCAGAGAAAAGGATTCTTTTGTCTCCTCTCTTGCAACACAAGCAAGAAAAAAAAAAACGAACTTGCTTGTCTGTCTATTGCAATTGGTTTCCAAAGGAATTTCTTTCTTTGCTTTCAGTTCACGAGTAATTTACAGGCAGGCACTTAATCCAATAGTAACCAAAACACAGATGTGTTGAGGAACAAGTTTAGGAAAAATGCAATGTTCAGAGTAAAGATCAGCTCCCTAACTGTCATGTTAGGAAGGGAACAGCTTAGCAAAGCAGAGGATAAGAATAGTCTCCTAGAGCCTGTTTCCCCCATACACACACCACAGGAGGACAGAGGCCAAGGAGGAAAGCAGTGCATGTGAGATGTTAGGAAAAGGGTAGATTCCTCAAAAAATACCCAGAGCAGTAAAGATTTTCCGGTGTGATAGTGTATTGTAAACAACCACTTATTAATCACTGCAAACATTCTGACCTTTGGTGCTGAATCTTATGACCACATGCACAACATTCAAATTCAGAGAGGGAGGAAATGCTGTTTGCTCAGTACCACCAGAAACTGTACTCTTATCAAAGGGACGACTTTCAACAACCACCACCGTCTGTTTGAAACCCAAGTCTCCAGGGCAAGGAAGGAAATACAAGGTTTTCAGATAATGTGATAAAGCCACTGTTCTCCTGGATCCCTACACATAGATTCCTCACTGGTCTCCACTACGTTTTACTTTATCCAGTTGCTGAAGGTCTCCTGTTCAGTCAGAAGTAGCCACCCCAAATCACCTATGGGGAGGGCAAAACGGAGCCTCAAAGCAGAACCATTGAGAGTTTCAGTCCTTCTGCCATGTGCTAAATGACCATGCTTCTTCCACTGCGGGAACTTCCTTTTTCCTGCAGGAGAAAATTAAGACAGAATCAGCAGTGGGGGGGGGGGGGGGGGGGGGCGGAGCATAGAAAGCCTGTCTCCCTACCCCTTTTGTAGCAAAGCAGCAAGACCCTTTGTACCAGTTAGAGGGTTATGACTGGATCTGGGTTTCCCTTAAAGAAACCCATCTTTGTAGCTCAGAGACAAGAGGAAGGAAATATCATATTGCTGTGGGACATGACCCCTTTAACACGAGCCTTCTGTGTTAAGATCCTGCATCGAAGGGAATAGGAGATAATTTATTTCTCCACACTCCCTAAAATCAGAGCGTATACGAAAAAAGTCAGGAGATGTAGGGAGTGGGCTGGAAAACTCAGACTGGGAATGGGATCTGAAGCCTTTTGCCCCTAAACTGCCATTCAAATACAGCCCCCACTTGATAACTTCCAAACACTGTTCTTGGTTAATCTCTGTGCAGTATAAAGTGAGTTCAATTCTTTGTCCAGGTCTCTGCATCTGAATTGGCACTAACTGCTCAGCACTTCTGAGAATCAGGCCACTACTGTAAGGAACCTAAATATGGATTTGGGTGCCTAATGCTCAAGTCTGAGGCTATGTCTACACTCACGGCTTCTTGCGCAAGGGTTCTTGTGCAAGAAAACATCCACACTGCCATGTGCGCGCTGTGCTTTTGTGCAAGAGCTCCCATGGCAGTGTGGGAGAAGTCTTGCGCAAGAAAGCCCATTTTAGCCATAAGGCTTTCTTGTTCAAGAAATCCCTGCCGAGCATCCACACTGCCCTCTTGCACAAGATCTCCTGCACAAGAGGGCTTTCACCTGTTAAAAAAAGAGCGTAGCTTTTGCACAAGAAGCCCTCTCTTACCAGGCCATACTGTAAATTTCCTTGAGCAAGAGCGGGCGGGCAGCATAGATGCTCTGCGGATTCTTGCACAACGGCCATACTTGTGCAAGAAGCCACAAGTGTAGACATAGCCTTAATGTTTTGGCCATCTTCTACTATATATATTTTAGAGCATTGGTCTGTGTGTCTGTCTTTTAGTCTGTTTGTTGAAGAACTCCTCCTACATGTTAAGAGCGAAGACCACAACATTTGGTAGGCAGCCTCCTCTAACCATAACTTAAAGCAAGGTCAGGGTTTGGCTGTGCCAGAACAAAGGGAATCCAATTGTTTCTCATCACATGTAAAGAGAGGAGTCTGATAGCAAGGACAGTTATACTTCAGAATAACTGGAGCGCTGTCATGGAAGGGTATAGACTGTTCAGGAAGAACAGGCAGGGGAGAAAAGGAGGAGGAGTAGCACTATGTGTAAGAGAGCACTATGATTGCTCAGAACTCCAGTATAAAGAGGGAGAAAAACCTGTTGAGAGCCTGTCGGTTAAGTTTAGAGGTGCAAACAACAGCATTGATGTTGTGGTTGGTGTCTACTACAGGCCACCGAATCAGGTGGATGAGGTAGATGAGGCTTTCTTCGGACAACTGAGAGAAGCTTCCAGATTGCAGGCCCTGGTTCTCATGGGGGACTTTAATCATCTTGACAGCTGTTGAGAGACTAATATGGCAGTACACAGGCAATCCAGGAAGTTTTTGGAGAATGTTGGGGATAACTTCTTGGTACAAGTGCTGAAGGATCCGACGAGGGGCCGTGCGCAGTTTGACCTTCTGCTCACAAACAGGGAGGAACTAATAGGGGAAGTGGAGTGTCTTGGGGTGTTTGTGTATTTTAAGGCAGGAAATGAGAAAATAAGTTTTGTTGAGTGACAACCTGGGAAGCAGTGATCATAAGATGGTAGATTTCAGGATCCTGACCAAAGGAAGAAAGGAGAGTAGTAAAATACACACTTTGGACTTCAGAAAAGCAGATTTTGACTCCCTCAGAGACCTGATGGGCAGAATCCCCAGGGATGTTAATATGAAGGGGAAAGGACTCCAGGACAGCTGGCAGTGTTTTAAAGAAGCTTTATTGAAGGCGCAGAAAAAACCATCCTGACGTGTAGCAAGAGAAGCAAACATGGTAAGAGACCGGATTGGCTTACAGGGGAAATCCTTGCTGAACTTAAGCACAAAAAGGAAGCTTACAAAAAGCGGGAACTTGGACAAATGACCAGGGAGTGGTATAAACATATAGCTCGAGAGTGCCGGGGGGTTATCAGGAAGGTGAAAGCGCAGTTGGAATTGCAACTGGCAAAGGATGTGAAGGATAACAAGAAAGGTTTCTACAGGCATGTTAACAAGAAGGTGAACAGAGAGGGTGTGGGGCTCCTACTGGATGAAGGAGGTAACCTAGTGACAGATGATGTGGGGAAAGCTGAAGTACTCAATGCTTTCTTTGCCTCTGTATTCACGGACAACGTGGGCTCCCGGACTAATGTGCTAAGTGACGCAAGATGGGATGAAGATGGACAGCCCGTAGTCGGTAAAGAACAGGTTAGGAACTATTTAGAAAAGCTAAACGTACACAAATCCATGGGTCTGGACTAAATGCATCCGAGGGTACTGAGGGAGTTGGGAAATGTCACTGAGGAGCCTTTGGCCATTATCTTTGAAAAGTCGTGGAGATCGGGAGAGATCCCAGATGATTGGAAAAAGGCAAATGCAGTGCCCATCTTCAAAAAAGGGAAGAAGGAAGATCCAGGGAACTATAGGCCGGTCAGTCTTACCTTAGTCCCTGGAAAAATCATGGAAGGGATCCTTAAGGAATCTATTTTGAGGCACTTGGAAGAGAGGAAAGTGATCAGGAATAGTCAGCATGGATTCACAAAGGGCAAGTCGTGCCTGACCAATCTGATTAGCTGCTATGATGAGGTAACTGGGTCTGTGGACATGCTAAAGTCAAGGTACCGGTATATCACATCCACTGACTTTCCCAAGGCTTTTGATACGGTTTCTGACAATATTCTTGCCAGCAAGTTAAGGGAATGTGGATGGGATAAATGGACGGTAAGATGGATAGAAAGATGGCTAGAAGGCTGGGTCCAGCAGGTAGTGATCAATGGCTCGATGTCAGGGTGGCAGTCAGTTTCTAGCGGAGTGCCCCAAGGTTCAGTTCTAGGACTGGTTTTGTTCAATATCTTTATTAATGACCTGGATGAGGGGATGGATTGCACCCTCAGCAAGTTTGCAAATGACACTAAGCTAGGGGGAGAGGTAGATATGCTTGAGGGCAGAGATAGGGTCCATAGTGACTTAGACAAATTGGAGGATTGGGCCACAAGATATCTGATGAAGTTCAACAAGGACAAGTGCAGAGTCCTGCTCTTGGGACGGAAGAATCCCAAGCATTGTTACAGGCTGGGGACCAACCAGCTAAGTAGTAGTTCTGCAGAAAAGGACTTGGGGGTTACAGTGGATGAGAGGCTGGATATGAGTCAACAGTGTGCCCTTGTAGCCAAGAAGGCTAATGGCATACCAGATTGCATTAAGAGGAGCATTGCCAGCAGATCCAGAGATGTGATTATTCCCCTTTATTTGGCTCTGGTGAGGCCACATCTGGAATATTGTCCAGTTCTGGGCCCCACCCCCCACTACAAAAAGGATGTGGACGCTTTGGAGAGGGTCCAGTGGAGGGCAACCAAAATTATTAGGGGGCTGGAGCACATGACCTATGAGGAGAGGCTGAGGGAGCTGGGTCTGTTTAGTCTGCAGAGGTGAAGAGTGAGGGGGGATTTGATAGCAGGCTTCAATTTCCTGAAGGGATGTTTCAAAGAGGATGGGGAAAGGCTGTTCTCAGTAGTGACAGATGGCAGAACAAGGAGCAATGGTCTCAAGTTGTGGTGGGAGAGGTGCAGGTTGGATATTAGGAAAAACTATTTCCCTAGGAGGGTGGTGAAGCACTGGAATGGGTTTCCTAGGGAAGTAGTGGAGTCTCCATCCCTAGCGGTGTTTAAGTCTCAGCTTGACAAAGCCCTGGCCGGGTTGATTTAGTTGGAATTGGTCCTGCCTAGAGCAGGGGGCTGGACTTGATGACCTTCTGAGGTCTCTTCCAGCTCTATGGTTCCAGGAGAATGACCTCAGGGGCCAGGCAGTGTGGTCCCTGCCACCCTGGGGGAGCCCTCCCATATCCCCCAATCCTCTGCCCTGACTCCTGCTTCCCACCCCCTGCTGTGAGTCCTTCCTCACACCCCAACCCCGATTTCTATACCCCCCCAAGCTCTCAGCCCCCTTCCCTGATCTCCCACATCCCAAAGCTCCTGACCTGACTCCTGCACCCCCTCATCCCTTCCCCTGAACCCCTCCTCAAGGACTTGAGCAATGCCGGGTCAGTGGGCTAGTACTGGATACAACATTATTAATGTTCATTCTCTTAAATAGCAAAGACTTACAGACATAACATGACAATTGAAATAAATCAAAATAAAAAAACGTGCTCTGCGGCGACCTCTCAGGGGTTCAGGCAACAATTTCATTTCCCTCCAGCCCTAGTACACCATAACTGTGCTACGTGCACGTGAGGGGGGATTTCAGCACTTCCTCAACCAAGCTGTGTGGGACATTTTACACCCAACTCCCACCTTGACATACACCCGGCTCCAGCTCACATTTGATACCTTTTCCCTCCCCCCCCACACAGAGACGGGCTAAACCATTCCCACCAGAGAGAGCAATGAGGATTGGACTTACCGAGGGCTGGCCCATGCTGCTTCCGCGTTTGCAGCCCTTGTCTGGGATGAGTTCCAGTGAGCGGTAACTGGGCGGCTTGTCTTCTGGCCAGCCTGGGGAACGACGGTGGCGTTGTCTGTAGTTCCCCTGGAAGTGTTCGTGCTCCTCTGCCGAGCTCCACGAGCCTCGCCGGGATGGAGGAGAGTAGCTGCGACGCCGGCGTCCCCGCTGCTCTGAATGGTTACTCCTTCTGTTGGGGTGTTGATACTTTTGCCTCTCTAACGGCAGCTGCCTTGGGTCAAAGCGGTGGTCTGAACGATCTCTGGTCTCCTCAGGGTAGGATATGCCCCCATACCTACCGTGATCCGGCCGTTGCCTGGGCGATACATCCCGCCTGGAACTCCGGTGCCTGCCATCATAGCTGCCCTCCCGCGGCCTCGGGTCTCGACCCCTGTCCCTGGAGTTCCGATTGAAGTTGGAGTGAGAATCCCTATCCACAGGCTGGTGTCGTCTCCAGTCCTCCCTCTCATCCTCTGTTGCGGATCCCCAGGGCCCTGCAGCGTGGCCAGCTCGTTGCAGGTGTGACAAGTTACTGCTCCTCTGAGAGGATGGGATGAGCTCCGTGATGGGTGGCAGCTGGATTACCCTGCGCTCCACAATCTCTGAGCTCAGGGAGGAGAGCATACTGGGATGCTGGTTGGCCCCAAAGTGGTGGGAGGGTATCAGGGGCTGGGAAGGGTTGAGATTTTGGACCTCAGACTCCAGATAGTCCAGGACGTTGTTTTGGGGGTGTAGCTGGCCCTGTGAATGCACCAGTGGGAGGCTACTTTGCAGAGAGACATCTAACAATGGGAGACAAGAGAGAGCAACAGTCGGGGGGGAAGCAGTAAGGAGACATTCCTGTCCCGACCCGGGAAGCCAATTTTCTCACTGAGTCAAAAAGGAGCCCAACCAAACTACCAGATTCACATTCTCCTCTCCACCTGATAGTTAAAGTTGCCCCTGCAAAGCTGCCCGAGTCTCACACTACATACAGCAAGGACTGAAGCCAAGCTAGAAATGGGCTGGATTGTTCTGGAAAACTTAGAGGCAATAGGTCACAGGGTCATCCAGCAAACCAGGAATGCCAGTTCAAGAGGCATTCTTTTAACTTGAAAAAGTATCTGCTTGAAAAAGAACAAATTGTTTTGCATGGCTGGGACACCAAATTCATTTCCCTGCCAATTTTGTCAAAAGCCAAATGTAAATTCACATACAAAGCTTTGTGAAACTGGAGCTGATTCATATTTGTAACCTTAATACTAGGCAAGAATACAAGTACTATAAAGATAAGCATAAAGAGTAGCAAATTAATGGCAGGGGCAGAGTTAAGGTTGTTTAGAATACTACAAATTTGTGTATTTTCATACTTCTCAACACATTTAAGTTTTCACATATATGCAGTTCAGAATATGTCCTGAAATAAACAAGAGCTAAATCTGAAGCTGCATGGTCTGCAGCTATATGGTTGTCAGGACAGTAATACAAAACTTGTTTTGGGCTAATAGCAAACAAGGGTGGAGTTAAAGGGAAAGCATCATGCTGTATTTCTCTATTTTCCAGTGTTTGCTTTTTAGAGTTTTCCTATAAGCAATCCTTTCCTCTTTTGCTGCACTTCATTTCTGAACAACTTCAATAGTCTTTTCCTTAAGTTATTGATACTTATATACAACTTTGACTGCTTTTTTGAGGAGTGAAACAGGAGGTGATGACCTGGAAATGGATATAAAGAACCAATAACTGGGTAGAATTAAGTTCAACATGAATCCCCTCTTGTTTGTTTGTTAGATAGAATAGCTATATCAAGGATCATTTTTCCTGTTATTTATACAGACTGGTAGCAACATAAATTAATTGCCTTCTACTTGTTTTGTATCAGTTTTGAATAAGTAATAAGGAGCTGATTAGGAACAACATAACCCCTGTAGTGCCCTCTCCAGGGCAGAAAGGCTGGATCCATTCTTACCCCTGGCCAGGGCACAATATAGCAGAGTCATGGTAGGAACAGCTCATCAATACTCTGGCTGAGTGACCAGAGCCAACTAGACTCCAGGGAGTTACCAGATTCAAGTGTTGGCCTTACTCTTCCCTGCATGGATTCTCAAGGGCTCACCTTTTTGCAGCAGTGGGTTTAGGTGGTAAGAAGAGTGTTGGGAGTTCCTGTCACCTCCCATGTAGAATGGGTGGTGTGTCATCCAAGGCATAAGGTTCCGTGCCTGCTTCATGAACCGATGTCGTTCCAGGGCTAGGCAAGAAGAGACACATTTACAGCATCTCTGCTCAGGCATTGCCAACCCATTGCTCTGGATACAAATTTTGCTTGATACATGGCAGCATGCAGCATTGAGCAATACAGAGTTACAGGAGATCAGCCTTGGGGCAAAGCTAAAACAGAGCCAGGGGCATGCCAGGATAATGAGTATGACCCAGGAAAGAAAGAAGAAGATGTGTAGGGCAAATGTAGAAATGGAAACACAGGAATTCTGCTAGGTTGTGCAACCATCTTAGACAGCTGTGTGAAGAGCTCCATTGTGAGGTATCGTTCTGTTATATACTACACCTTTAAATGTAAAAAGTCTACCTGCTTTCCACTAGGGGCAGAGCTATGAAGCAGTTTAAGATGGAGATTTGAACACAGTGACAGAGGCACTCTACTTCCTTCTTCCTCTTAATCCCTCTCTAGCTCCTCCATTGTCCATTATTGCTGACAACACTTCCAACCTTCTTTTTGACCAGAACTGCAGCTGGTATGGTGGTGGGGAGTCCCAATAGACCCTTTGCTCTCTTTTGCCCCATCCATGCAGACTGTCCAAATCTTGCTGTTTCATCTTCTACAAGGTATCTCAAAAGCCATCCCTTCTGTTGTCCTCAGAGCTAAGGTGCTCTGCCATGCTCTCTCCAGCTCCTGTCTGGATTACTTCAACCTCCTTCTCTCTGGCTGTCCCCCAACACCTCTATTGTATCCTTAAAATCAATTCACAGGATAGCTGCTAAAATTATCTTCTTTGCTCACCAATTTGACCATGTCATCCCAAATGTAGAATTTCTCCCCTCCCCAGTTTGGACTTCTTGTTCTCACCATCAAACTGCAACAAACTTAACTCCGGTCTGGTCCACTGATCTTTCCTCTCACTGCATTCCCCCTCCTGCTCCAACTCTCTACTACGTCTCAAAATCCTTTTTACCTTCCCCTTCTTCTTCCTGCCCCTAGATGTGGCATGCTCTTCCCATATCTATTTGCCAACACTTCCCATTCAAGTTCCTCCGGAAGACTCACTTCTTCTAGGGACACCCATATGAAGTGAGTGCACACACAACAGATTGTGTCTTCTATAGGGCAGAGTAAGCTCTCTAGGGCAGGGACCAGCTTCATTTCACATTTTGTGCAGCATTCGGTGTGTTACTGATATTAATCAAATAATGGAGACTCCACGCACCTGACAAAGTGGATTTTTACCCATGAAAGATTATGTCCAAATAAATCTGCTAGTCTTTAAGGTACCACAGGACTCCTTGTTTCTTGGACTGATTGCACTTGTTCTGCACACCTGCTGAATGCCTTATTTCCAGACACTGGAGCAGCAGGGGCTCCTAGCAGGAAAAGCTGCTGATAGGAGGGAGTAACACGCAGAGCTTTTCACGGGACTGATACCTGTGTACACACGGGATGAATTTGACCCATTGGGCCAAATTCATAGGGGTGGGGAACCTCAGGCCTAGGGGCCAGATGTGGCCCCCAGTTTGCCAGGATCTGGTCCTGGTCCCACCCACTGCAGGGCTGGAGCACGCAAAATCTAATAGTTTGTGCCCTCACTAGGCTTGGTTGTGTGAGGGGAATGTGGGGATTGTCTCTCTCCATCTGTCAGGGGCCACATTAGTAGGGGTGTGGTTTTTTTGGAGGGGGGGGAGGAAGGGATTGTTTCTCCCTTGTGTGCGACCCCCGACTGATTTTTCTGTGGGTCAGTGGCCCCTAACCCAAAAAAGGTTTCCCACCCCAATATACAGAATGCAAATCCCAAACCATGATAAACTCATCTGGTTCGGTTACCCTTACTGAACCTTTGATTTTAGTATGTCTGCACTGCATACTGTGTACAGTGGTGATTAGGGTATATATGGCGCATGTCCCCCTAGCATGAGTATAAACAGCATTGTAATGTGTAAGGTACTGCTTTGATGAGCAGAGAAAGACATGCCTGAAGCCTGCAGCTCTGCACCTAACACTCGCTATATGCCCAAGTAGTGCCTCTCCTGTCTAAACTGGGACTTTTAGCAGTGCAGTGTTCCACGGCTGAAGCCTTTTCCCACCACAGGGACAGGCTGTGGCAGTGAAGAGGCAGTGGGGAAAGGCTCTAGCAGTTCCCCATTGCCTCCCCTCTGCCACAACCTTTCACAGACACACATAGCTACACACAACAGTGTGCACACAGCCTGTTTTACACTGTGGCATGCAGATAGCTATATGTAAGGGGACTGTTACCCCTTACTAAAACTCTGTGGGAGTTTTTTGGTTTATCAGCTTCAGAAGGGGAAGGGTTCATGAGACTGACAGACCCCAGAGACAATGGAAAGCAGTCAACACTCCAGCTCAGCCTGACTGACAGGTTGTAAGTGGGGATTGTTCTGGCTCTCTCTGAGCAAACAGGGAGCTGAAAGAGCAGAACAAGCTGTGTGCAGAAGAGGTCCTGCAAAAGACAGAGAGCTGAAAAGAGCAGTGCAAGCTGTATGAAGGAGTCCTGCAAAAGGAACAGAGAGCTGAGACACTGCTAAGAGGAGTGCAAGCTGTGCTGAGGGGCAGTTTTTGCAGCAGCAGAGCCAGGCATACACAGCACAGGGAGTGCAGAGCCTGTGTTGAGCAGCAGACTGGCAGTGCTCAGAGCCAAAAGGAACAGAGAAGCAACACAAGGAGCTGGAACTGGCCAAGCAGCACAGCCTGCAGCTGGATGTGGTGAGCACCTGGGACCAGCAAAGTGTGGGGAAAGGCTCTGGACTGGGAGAGGGGTCTGGCTACTTCGAGCTTGAGACTGTGTGGTCACTACCAGGGCTAGCGTGTCCAGCCTGTAGCCCCCCCTGCAGCATATCCAGGGCCTCTAAGAAAGAGACTGTGGACTGTCCTTACACCCTGCAGACTGCTGTTTTGATGTCCCTGTGCTACAGAGCAGGGCTGTGTGTTCTCATTTAACCATTCTCATTTTGTCTTATTCTTTCCTCTTTAATAAGTTGTTGTTTAATAAATTGTATTTGCTTTGAACCTTATGAAGTGAACACTGGGCCAAGAAGGCCTGCAGTGTAAAGAGAGCACCTCGGAGTGGGGACACCCTAACTCCTGCCCCTAGTGACTACAAGGTCCGGGATTAAGCCCCAGGAAACCTGGGCCCTGCCTTGTTGGGGTTTCAAGGGCTCTGCTACTCCGGAGAGTGGAGGGGGAGCCCTCAGGATCAGGGAGCCGTGGGGTAAAGGAAGTGGGAGCGGGGACTCAGATCCTTTCGCTGGTTCATTTCACCGGGGTGTATAGAAGCCAGGAAAGTTCCCCACAATAGCGGGATCATTCCCCCGCTTACATATAGGTACTCTATGCATCTCTGCCATTGGTGTGCACTGTAGGCATACCCGAAAAGTGACTCAAACCCTAGGTCTATAACCATTACTTGGACATTATCCCCAGCTTTTCTTGCTTCAGATGGGGTGGGTCGCCCTCTAGCGGCCTAAGCGAACAAAGATTCCATATGTGCAAGGAATTGTGTCTGAAGAGTTGTTCTGGGTGTACTGGGACAGTCCCAGGTTTTCTCCCAACCCCCTCCCCATAATATCATTTTATTCCAGGAACTTATTGTGACGACGTGTCGGGATTTTCCCATCTCCTGCACCCCGAAATGGCATGAACAGACTTCACCAGCCAGTAGAATGGAGGTTGTTTATTGTTCCTCCAGCACAGCGCAGCACAGATGTAATCTGGTTACAGGAACTGGGGCTAAGAGGCCTCAGTGCCCCCCTTGAGATAGGGGAGTCCCAGCACCCCTCCCCAGCTCCTTCTTCCCTGCCTTCCAGCCAGGAACTAACCTCCCCTCTTCCAGCCCTGCCCACAGCCAGGGCAGCATTCCACCTCCCTTTGTTTCTCCCCATGGGGGGCTGCAGGTCAGACATGTTTTTTGAGTCACCTTTGCATAATGAGGTTTTCCCTGCTGGGTCTTGCTCCAGACAGCAGAGGTCACCACAGCCCAGCAAGTACCCCCACTACGTCACACTTATACTCTAGCATCCACATCTGTTTGTTTTGGGAGGAGACTAGTAGCTTTCTAGATGCTCAGACATTAAAAGACTACAAGGAATTGAGTTAGGGAGCAATGGAGCAGAGCAACAGCTGGAAGGACCCCTGAAAAGCAGTAGGAAAGGAAGAATTGCTTGGAGGGTTTCTACACACACCAATCCCTGCATGCAGTAGAGGAAAAAGTGCAGAAGAATGGGGAGGACTGGAGGAGACCACAAATTACTATCAAGGAATCAGAGAAAGAAGAGGCACAACCAAAGAAGTTGATCTCCACATGGGTGTTGGAAGTAGGCATTCTGACACACACCCCTGGCTTGAAGTGCTTTCCATTCTACACAGAGTTTATAGTTTGGTTCAATGGCTCTCGGCACCCTCCCATAGAAAGTGTTCCAGCATCCCTGGCCATCCCCCACAGCCCAAGCCAGGCCAAACTTAAGTGGTGCTACAACCTTATATGCCAGGCTCAATGCCCATTGCATGGATACTGTGGGACAAGAGACACGGCTGTAGGATGGGTTTGACCTCCCATAAAACACCACGAGAGGTTACTCTCCAAACACACAATGTGTCCTGCCCAGGGCCTCCCTTCTGCTCTGGACCAAATGTATCTGTTTGCCTAAGACCCAGAGAGGGGGTAATCTGGCCCCAGCTGTGAACTGTTGCTTTTGCAAAGTTAATTTCCAGAGCAGACCCACACTTTTAAGGAAAAGTTTGTTGACAGAGCTACAAAGAGCTTGGTGGGAGGGCAGGGTCTGTATTTTGATTCCTGGGACAAGGCAGTCACAGCCTACCTCAGTGGATGGAGTAGAAGAACTGCAGTGGGATAGGGAAGAAACAACACTGAGCTAGCCACGAGGAAAATGGTGGAGGGGAGGAGAGAGACATGGGGTGAAAGTTGCTAACTTTGCATTGGGGAAAAAGAAGGAGGGGTGACACACGATGGTAACCATGTTTTCTAGACTCCCGTCTTAGAAACGTTGTTCTGAGGGCAACACCAGTCAGAGAAATGTCACAGGCTAGCTTGCTACTAAAAAGCCCTGCTTCCTCCATACAGTGAGACATGTTCCATATCTGTGAAAGCCAGAGCGTATGGGATTTACATGCCCCTTTGGGCCTCACCTTCCTCGTTGCAGCAGCAGCGGGTTGGGCAGCAGGCACAGCGGACATGGCAGCAGCAGTGTTGGGGGCAGCACTGGCACCAGCACACCCCGATAAGTATGAAGAGAAGGAGACCGCCAAGGATGATGAAGATCACCGTGAGCCAATCTAAAGGGGAGAAGGAGAGAAGAATTAAGACAAACCCTGACCATATGCTGCTGCGTGCAGCTCCTTGAGGCATTCCAGGTGAGAGAGGAAAGAGAATGGCAGGAGAGATCTGTAGATAGGTGGAAAAAAACCAGAGCACTGGCACTTACGCAGAACAACCAGCTTAACTTCTTTGTCTGGGTCACCTGCAGTGTCTCCTGGAGCCTCAACAGCACAGTAGTACACTCCGTGGTCCCACCACATCACCTCGTTGATTACAAGGTCTGCCCCTAGGGAGGAAAAACGTGCAGTGAGCACAGGGGACTCTAGCACTGGCACTGCTCTCAGACCCTAGTGTGACAAATTCCTGCACTACAGACCACAGACAAGGGCCGCAGCTGCACCCGTGTCTGTTGGGGACCTAGAAACATGGCCTTCATCTGCAAATTGTAAAAGCTAATGTGTGTAACTTGATTTCAAAAGTTAAAAAAGGAAGGCAATTGCTTCAGCAAGTCCCTTATCCCTTTTGTGGCCTTACCCACTAGAGGGTAGCCTTGCTTACAAATGGTACACAACATCACCATGTCTGCTGCAAAAATATGATTAAACCTTTACACTGTCCATTCTTCTCTCTTTCCAAGCTCTCATTTAATAATCTTTCACTTCTTTTTCTCCTCCTATCAAAGAATCATCCTATTATTTTCCTAGAGGAACAACAGTCAGCCACATCAGAGCACTTCCTTGCACAATAAGAAAAATATCCCTAGATTTCTCATATCAGACTGAATCTAATATCACACCTCCTATCCACATCAGATCAAATCCTGATGCATTAAGTTTGGTACCCCGCTGCCTGACTGTACCACACCATTTAATCAAGTCTAGTAGCCCAAGTCCAGCTATAACTACTACCATGTTTCAGAGGAAAGTGAACTCCATATAATGCACCCGGTCACTTGCCACACATGGTGCAAAATTCCTTCCTACCTCCTATGCTCAGCTTGTAGGACAGCAGTATGTCCAAGTGCCCTTATATCAGCTTTAGCTTGTGGAGCTGCAAATAAACATTATCCAGTGGTGACATTTACCCAGAATCAGGCTGCAGGTTTCATTCACAGTGTCTGTAAGTCATAGATAGAGTTGACGAGGTTCACAGGTTGTGAAGCGAGGGCAGCAGAATGTTGGATGGCTATTTGATTCATGCCCTCTCTCCTCCCCAGTGGTCACTTACGATTTTGGATGGTGATCTTGCGTTGCCTGTAATCTATCCCTAGCACAGGCTCGTTCTGTCCACGTCTCTGAATGACGATGCGCACTTCCCGCTGGTTGTCATTACAGTCATTGGATGGGTCCTGGCCAAGCGCTAACCCAGCCTGGTAGGCTACAAATAAGCCATTAAACACAACTTAGATAGCAACAAAGATTTGAGTCAATCACTGATCTGAAACCTCAAATGCTATCACCTCAAAAAGGACAGAGAGAGTCCCTTACTGGCAAATCCCTTACACCTGCATGTGAGTGAACATATGAGTATGCACACTTTACTTTGTGCTGAGTCTTCAATACAAAGTGAACAGCAAAACAGGGAGGACAAAATCTTCTACAGAGTTAGAAAGTGAATGGAGATGGAAAAATCAGTGAGGAAGTGGGACTTTGTGAGCTGGCCACCTTTCTGCCCCTCCCAGCATCTTCACCACTGCAGGAGCAAGAGCCTTCTCCTCTGTAGCTGCTGAATTCTCAGTGCGTAGTGGAATCATGAGGTAACCAAAGACATGCAATCCATTGGCCAAGCAAAACAAATCTCCATCATTAAAAAAAAAAAAAAGTTTCTTAAAGAGTTTTGAGGTGTTTAATAGACTTGTATAGATAGTCCCCTCTCCCTCTACTTTTTGCATGTTGCTGTTCATGTAAATGAGGAAGAGACTGTGTAGGAGGACAGGGCCTAGCATGCTATAGGCACTAATGGAATATAGAATCTGGAAATGGACAGGGAATCCAGAGGAGTTATTGGAGCAGATGATTGATTCACCAGAGCAAGCCATCATCATCATAATCCTCAACCTCCAGGTAAGTGGGGAGGTAAGACTTAAGAAGACAATATGGAAGAGAGGTAAATCATTTTTACAGCCAGTCACCAGCCTTATCCCTCTTTATAAGGGTTTATTTGTTGGGGCTTAATCACATGGGCTACGTCTACACTGGAGGCTTCTTGCGCAAGAACAGCTGTTCTTTCGCAAAAACTTGCCGGATGTCTACACTGCACACGCGTTCTTGTGCAAGTAAATTTACAGTCTAGCGTCGGAAAACAGGGCTTCTTCCAGAAGAGTTATTCCTCTCCCCACGAGGAATAAGCCCTCTTGTGCAAGAGCTCTTGCGCAAGAGGTCAGGGTAGCCAGGCAACATGAATTTATTGCGCAAGAAACCCCTATAGCTAAAATGGCCATCAGAGCTTTCTTGTGCAAGAGAGCGTCCATACTGCCATAGACGCTCTTGCGCAAAAGCACATGCCAATGTAGACGTGCTCTTGTAGAAGACTTTTTGCACAAGAACTCTTCCGCAAAATGTTCTTGCGCAAGAAGCTGCCAGTGTAGATGTAGAGTGGAGGAAAAGGAGGGTAGATGTTGAAGGCTCGCTGTCCTGAGTGTCCCTAAGGGTCAGTCCAAAGGGCCATGCACAAGATACCTGCTCAAGTGAGACCATCACCAGACACTAGTATGCTATGGCTCATCTCTCCCAAAATTAGGCATTTGCTTCATTTCTTCAGAACCTCTTAAATGATAATGCCTGGTCACTGCTGGCCAGCTATAACCACACTGGCCTTCATTCCTGACCCCATCTTTGGAGGCAGGAGATCTCATTTATAAAGCCTGTTTGCAGTTCACTGTCACTACCCACAGGGCCTCTGTTTCTAACCCCACAAAGGCAGAGCTCTGAGTTCCACGCACAGCAGTGACATTCACAATGCCTATCATTGGCCAGAACATCTGTGGAAGCGGAATCTTCAAGCTTTCAGTCCCTGCCATAAATTGCCCCGAGCTCAGAGCCTGCAGGAAATGCCACGCTCCTGTTTGATTTGTAGGCAGCAGAGGGTCAAAAAGCTCAGCCTCCCCCTGGTGAGTCTCCCTCCTTTCTCCACACTGTAGAAGGATCCCAGGGTGAAGGAGCACAGCACTTACAGGCAGAGTAGTAATCGAAGATGGGGTCCTTGCAGAAGGATTTGAAGCGCCATGTCACTACAACATCCTGCAGCTGCGCTGAAGTGCTGTAGTCACACTTGAGGATCACAGAAGCAAATAAGGTGGTGTATCGCTCAATATCTTGCACTATCACCAGCAGGGAGAGAGAACCTGCAGGAGAGAACACAAGAGGTACCAGCCAGTGGGAATGGAGGTCACAGAAAAGCTGCCATTTGGCAATAGTAACACTGCCACCTTGCCCTTCTGAAGCAAACTTTCGCTCTAGCCCTTCACGAACACTACACTAAATCTACACCAGAGCTATTCAACATGTGGCCCGTGTACCTCATGCGGCCTGCAACCCATTTGTTTGTAGCCCGCGGTGCGGTTTGGGCTTGTGTGGTACTCAACACACAGCCCATATGTAGGATCTTTTGAACATGGCCTCTGCTGGGAACATGTTCCACAATGGCGAGGCGTCTCCCAGGTGGGGTGAGCATTGAAAAATGCAAGCTGATGGGCTGGCTGGAACAGACAGGTACAGGGTGTCCATGTTTCTAGCTCCCAGGGAGGAGGTGCCGGGGCACTGTGGGAAGTGCTTTGTATTCATGCCCACCAGTGTGAAAGAAGCTAGTTGCGTATATTTGTACATATATGCAACCGCACTTAAGTTACGGCCCTCGGTATGTGCTGTGAGTATCATTGTGGCCCCCTGGGGTTTCCAAAGTTGAGTAGCCCTGATCTACTTAAATCTGGCTCCCACCAACATAACTGCCCCACTATGCTGACTTAACTCCATCTCCACAAGAGATGTAGAGTCAAAGTCAATGTTCTTAGGTCAATGCAGAGTCAGAGTAGAAACTGTTTTACTGGCTTTCAGGAACTGTCCCACAATGCCGCCACTCTGACAGTACAATCAATGCAAGCTGGTAAGGATGCACACCACAGACACAAGGAGCAACGTGTTGACATGTATCAGAGGTGTAATCACTGTTGTTGCTATGACAACTTAAACTAGATTGACTTAGTTTTATTGTATAGACATGGCCTTAAACTTATTATCCTAATGAGCATAGCATCTGTAGGTCTAAAAATGTAAACATCATTTTTAACCATTCCAAGCTATTTGCCACAATCCTATGGGGCATCAAATTGATATAAAAGGATAACACTTCCATATACCACTGTAACAGGAAAGTTAATAAAGGCAGCCCATTTGTCAGTTCAGAACAATTCACATCACTTCTTTTTAATATTTTGACTTTCCACATCTCATTAATCCAAATAGCTAATCCTTGCCAGTCTGTGGCATTTTACACCCCAAAACAACTTTATCTACTGAGTACATTTGTAAAGGTTTCAATAAATAGCACATTAGCTCAGTCACACTTCAGCATTTCCCTTATCGAGGGTAAATAAGATAACACAAAAGAGTGTGTTTGTTGTTAATAATAACAAAGATATCTCCAGCACCTTTAGATAACCCCACACAAACACTGCTGAAGGTGGGAGTAGCCCACACAGCACAGGATATGGCAAGGCTGGGATGAAATGGGTTTAGGGAGATTTTCAAAGGCAACTGTCCTACTCCAGCAGAAGGTCATTGTAAAATGGCATCTAACTTCTTTTTTGAAGAGCTCCTCCATAATCCCATATTGCCAGCGTTCTCACTGCACACCCAGCTCCCCAGTCTTTTTGGCAGTAAACTCACTGCTACACCTGACAAAATCTTGAGCTGATTAGACCCTCAAAAGGTTCAGGGACATACAGTATCTCTTTAAGCTTCAAATCAAAGCAACACAGCATACCACTCCCTTTAACTATTTCTAACATTTAATTCCTGCCTATAGGACACTAATACCTAGAATCCATATAGTGCTTTTTATCTTTAAGTCTCTTAACGATTCATCTTTGTAACTTCCATTTTACAGAGGGGGAGACTGAAGCACAAAGGTAAATAGCCTGGTTTTCAAAGATGCAAGAAATTCCCATGGAAACAGGCAGGACTTGCAGATGCTCTTTACTTCTGAAACATTAGGCTAACTGATTCACCCAAGGTTACGCAACCAGTCAGTTGCAGAGTTAGATAAATAATCTCGTGACTTGATAGGCCAGTGAGCAGGGTACTGGAATTCCTATCTCCCTTCTCTGCCTGGAGAAGAGCACCAGATGGAACACTTGCTAGATTTTTAGTTACTGAAGTCTCAGATCTCATACTCATTCGTGAAATGGCACTGCCCTGGATGACTAGTAAAATCATATGAAGAATACTTGGTCCTGCTTCTGACCCAGTATCTACTTCTATGAAGGGAAACTGTTACCCTAAAACACATGATAGTTTAGATCACTCTCAAGAAGCCATTGTTGGGATCAAATGAACATGTAGGCTAACTCTTTGTCTCTCACTTTTCATCCTTGCTAAAGTTATTGGGAAATTAATGCCACAACACTTCTAGCAGCATCTGACCTCTATGCAAATTCTATACCAGTCCCAGACAGGCTTCAGACCTGGATATAGCAAGGAGACAGCAATGATAGCACTGGTTGAGCCGTCTCCTCACAGCCACATACCCAAGCCAAATGTCCATACCAATACTTTTGGAAGTACTGCTTGGCTTCAGCAGTTAACCACAGAATACTACTAGTTCACCTGCACTACCATGGGTTGATGGGCTAGTCTACATTAGAATTGCTATAATTGCTCAGCTGTACCAACACAGCTGCACCACTGCAGCTCTGCCAGCGTAGACACTCTGGCTGTGTCTACATTGGCATAATTTTGTGCAAAAACACGCTGCCTGTCTAAACTGGCGGGGAGTTCTTGTGCAAGAACACTGATGTTTTAATTTGTGAAATCAGTGCTTCTTGCGCAAGAACTATGATGCTCCTGCTCCCGCTCAGGAATCAAGTGTTCTTGCGCAAGAGACAGGCAACATGAATTTCTTGTGCAAGAAAGCCCGATGGCTAAAATGGCCATCAGAGCTTTCTTAGCAAGAGAGCGTCTACACTAGCACAGATGCTTTTGCGCAAAAGCACATGCCAGTATAGACGCTCTCTTGCGCAAATACTTTAACACAAAAACTCTTGCGTTAAAAGTATTTGCACAAAATCTTGCCAAAGTAGACATAGCCTCTATGCTGAGGGGAGAGTGCTATCTCATCAGCACAGTTACTCCACCTCCCTGAGCAGTGGTAGCTATGTTTGACCTTTGTTGAGCTGTCAAGGAGACCACAAGATGCTCAAGACCAAGGAGCCACCCACTGCTTTCTCCTCAGTAGCAGACAGAACCATTACCTTGGTGCCTCAACATTACAATGAAGGCAGTACTTGGAGGAAAGTCAACTGGTTCAGGATTAGCACAGATGAAGTAGGGGTGATGCTAGCAGGGGGAAGTCCTTAGATGAACCACACCTTCTAAGGAGGAAAAGCTGCCCTCCGTTTGCCACTGCTCAACAAAGTCTTGGAATTCTTATAGGAATGGTTGCTACTCCTATGGCGCCCCCACCTCCAAACAGCAACTGTTTGGCTGGTCAGGAAACAGCTTGTTCCTCTCAGATACAGAGCTGATGGTGGGAATCCATCTCTTGTCCCATCCAGGCTGAACCACTGCAAGCAACGCATTTTATTGGGGTCTGACCTGTGACCAGTATATGAACATTTTAGCTGGAGCATCATGTAGCAGTGTCTCCTGGAGTCAAGCCAATCAATGACCCACACAACGCTTGGATTTTGCTCTCCACATTGACCCCCTCTCAATACCGGCTTTGTTAAGATCATGAGTAGATGAGGCCACCTTTGAGTCATCCAGTGACTGACCAGCCCGTCCAGCAATCCACCAGCAACGGGGGAAGGCTGGGAGAGATTTCTCCAGAGCTGACCCCCGTCTCTTGAAGGCTCTTTTCCTGAGGGAGAGCATCTCTGCCCCCCATAGAGCTGTAACCCATTGTGAAACCCCAAAGGAGGCTGCAAAGCAGCCCAGCTCCACTTGCCTCTTCTCCCGGGAAGGATCAGCCCCCGTCCCGCGGGGCTCTAGGGAGAAGGCTGCTGCCTTCTTGCAGGGGGCAGGCGGATGGCACAGCACCCAGGCTAACCGCAGAGCTCCTGCATCTTCCTCCCCCCTACCTCTGTGGGTGCCCTGCTTGGAGGGGGAAGAGCCCAGATGTCCCTCCTCCAGGGGGGGCTGCACGCACCGCACCCAGCGGGGGCCCCAGGAGGAGACACCCCCCATCTGCCCGGCAGCAAGAGTCCAAGCCGGGGCAGCTGGGAAGAGCAGGAAATCAGAGACTCTGCTCAGCTGACAAGCCGCCTCCCCGGGCCCTGAGTGGCAGGAGGCGGGTGGACGGGGCGCAGCCCCTGTGCAAAGACTCCCTGCGCGGCGCCCGCTGAGCCAGACCCGGTTGCAGCCTCCCCCCCCCCCCACTCACCTATGGGGAGCCAAGTGAGGATCAGCCCCTGCAGCCACCGCCAGCTCCGGGCCATGGCGCCGCCTCCCTCTGCCCGGAGCTTTCCCCCGAGGGTCACCGTGACAGCCCAGCGCTCCGCCTCGCCTCCGCACAGCAGCCACCTGTGCCTGCTTCCTCCTCCGCCCCACTGCCCTCGGCCGCTCCCTGCCCTAGGAAGCGAACCACCAGCAGTGCCTGGTACTTTCCCTTCCTCGAGCCGCTGCTGCCATCCACTAGCCCTGCAGGTGCCGCTCCTTGCCCGCCCCCTGGCAAGCCCCTCCTCCTCTCCCATCCCCACCTGCCTTCCCTCACAAACAAACCCGAGTGACTCCCCCTTCCTGCCAGCCGGGGCGGACTTCGCCCTCAGCCCGCCTCAAGTCCAGCAGGAAAACGCTGCCCGTCCACTCTCAGCGCGGGGCTGAGTTGAAACCCCGAGTAGCACAGGCGCTACTGGAAATAAAGACCAGGCTCAGCGTGTGTTCCTGTGTCGCACCCTTTAAAAACAAACCAAAACACAAACAAACACTGGCGTGTCAGTTAATATCATCATCTCAGGTCCCAGCACAAAACATAGCTGGTCACAACAGTGCTTGGGATTTTAAAACAATCTTTTAATTAGGGGATCCCTCCAAATTTCCCCCTTTTAAAGGTGACAAACCCCATTTTTCCTGGCTTCATTTTCTTATAAATGGGTGGCTGAAGGAATCTTGAACCAGGAATTTGTTTCTCCATGTTTTCTCAAGACTCCAAACAAGGAGGGAGGCAACAGCAAAAAACGTAGGCACTTGGGGTGATGGTGGCACTAAACGTGCCTTAGCTATCTGAGTACTTGTATCTGAGCATCTCATCATAAATATTATTGTCTCCTCACTACAACTCCATGAGGAAGGGAATTGTTATTACTCTTACCTCACAGGACTGAAGCACAGAGAAAGGTCTAGTGTAGAGGAGCTGTTTGCAAATTTCAGGAGCAGGGTGGCAAACTAGATTCAAAATTACTGCTTCTACTTCTCTTGCAAAACTTGCTCCTCTCTTTCTAGCTATGCCTGACAGCCAAACCACAGTGATTCCTCCGCTGATTGGCTTATCTTCCTCTATAGCTGCCCCCTCCAACAAACAAATCCTAAAAAGCTAGTGTAGATCCCTCTTCATTAAATATAAAGTTCCTTTGCTTGCATTATTTTTTTCTGAGGTGAAATCACTTCTCTCTAGGGATCAGAGACAGCAACAAACAGAAAAAAAAAATCCTCTACTTCTTACTTTCAGATACCAAGTCCTTTAGCTATAACTTTGTTCTATAACTGCAATCTACTGGCATATACTGTATATTCCTGCTCTCACAAACACAATACACTATGTATTGAACAATAAGAAGAAAAGCTCTGTGTAAAATCAAAGGTGTGTCTCTTTTTTCACCAACAGGTGTTGGTCCAATAAAATATATTACTTCACCTAACTTGTGTGTTTCACAAAAAAGAAAGCCATTACACTCTCTGCATAGGAACTAAATTAACTTACTTCAAGGGATAACAGGGATAACAGCCTGTCTATGAGATCAGGACTTAACTGAACACCCATAGATTTAATGAAAGAATGTAAACTGCATATTCAGTATGCAGTTATGAAATGCTCATATATAACTTGCAAATCTAAGTCAATTAAGACTGTCTAATCTTCAGTTAAGATTGGAATATACCCAGCTCAATTTCCTTTTTCAAAGCACAAACATTTTTCGCACAGCCCTGTTGAAAATAGCTTGGTTAGAATTTGTTTATAAAGGAAAAATGCTTGTCCTTAGTAGTTAACTAAGTTAGGGGGGTTGTGGGTTGTTCTAGTTAGGAGAAGAACTTGATGATAGAGTGAAGGGTTTTTTAATGCAATCTTGTTTATTCACAAAGATTATACATTAAGTTCTGTTTCCCTGAACACAGTAAGAATCAAATGACGAGAGAATTTCTTTACTTATAGGTCCAAACCTCTTTCAACCAATACTCCTGCCCTAAACATTTCTCTAAGATGTCTCAATGGTAGGGATGTAATAGTGTAGGCAATTAAACAATTAATCAATAAGTGGAAGCTTATTGGTTAACATTATTGACTACACCCATGGCCCCTCTCCTCCTCCTCCTAGTTGGTGGCTCTGCAAGTATATTTTTTAATGGGCTGGCCAACAGGCTGGCTCAGTCCTAGGCTTCCCGCTGCAGCTCTACATGATTAGGGAAATAGAGAACCAGCGTGTAGGCAGGCTGGCTCAGTCTCATCTCACACCAGGTCCTGGCATCAACCCCACTGTGGGTCTGCATTATTAGGGGACAGGGGAACTGTGAAGGGGTTATGCTGGGACCTGGCACAAGCTGGGACTGAGCCAGCCTGCCAGCTCCCCAGTCTCCTAAATGCAGAGCCACAGCGGGCTAGGTGTCAGGACCCAGAGTGAGCAGGGACTGAGTGCTTTCATTGCTAACCCTTATTGATTAATTATGTAGTCAACAACCTTTTTGTCAAATACATGATTAACGAAGTACACCCTTCTTAACATCCCTACTCAAAGGGCACTTACACCACCAAAAGTTGACTGGACCATTTTGCTCTTTCTGTTTATGTGATCCCTTTCTGTGTGTTGTCTGTGTCTTGCTGTTGCCAACAAGTAAAATCCAATAGTAGGCAAAGTCCTGCACTCACACACTTGTAATTCCTGGGCAGACTTACATATGTCTTTGTTTTAGATGGAAGACACATAGCAGTCTCCTCCTGCTACCTTAAAAGAGGGCCAATGGTCACACAGGCAACAAGAAGTTTAATCCAACCAACAATAGAGTTTTGTTTTCAAGGAGCCCATAATATAAAAGTGACTAAAGTGATTTTGCTCAAACCATTTATAATGATTCATCAGTAGAGACCAAGCATGGAATATTTCAGTCCTAAAGATGAAAGTTCTTGAAAATTATGACTATGAAAACACCAAGATATGAGGGAGAACTATTTTAGAATCTTAGCTATCATGGTAATTTGACTGGCTGACTTTTGATCTAGGAATGGCTATTACACATTCCAGTGCCAGATTTTCTCAGTGCCTGATTCAGGTACTGCTGCCAAACCTGCAGCTTCTGGAATTGCATGTTGTGGGGCCTTCTAGGAATATAATGATACTCATGCCCAGAACAGGGGTGGATAATAGAAAATACTTCATACTGACACTTCTCTGAGATACCTTGAGAACATCTCAAGAGTTGGCGTGTCTTCCCTTTTAACTTTAAAGAAGAGATGGGTATGAAATTACCCAGGGTATAATCTGAACCAATTTACAACTGTGTCCCTCAGTTTTCCAACTTGGGGTGCTTTTTACACTGTTTTGCTATGAGAGTTACTACTTCTAGTCTGCTCTCACACAGCTTCCAGCATGTAAGTCACTCCCAGTTATAATATATGAGTGCTATAGCTATGCACTCTCAAATTACATTGCAGAGCAACACCAGCAAATTCCCGGTCCCAGACTTTCCTCAAATGTGCATCTTGCACTGACTGGCTTCCTCCTGGACAATACAAGCCCATATAAAGTCTGTCATTTTATCAGTAGAAAATTATATTCACAAATCCTCTCATCCCTAACAGAGTTTCCCAAATACTTCAAACACATTAGTTTAGATAATAAATTTGTTTATTAACAAGTACATACATTTATTAGCCAACTTAACAAGCTATGTGAATTCATTATTTCTCTGCATTATTTCAGTCAGAATCCTTCCCTCGGTTCAATGCTACTTCCTTGTTCTTCAGTTGTTGCTGATGCCATGGTTGGGGTATCTGCTCTCCCTTCTTATCAGGCCCACTGACAAGGAGGAGGCAAAGGGGGCAACTGCCCTGGTAATTCTAAAGGACCTGGGACGTCTGGCGCTTTAAATTGCCCCCAGAGTGCCACATGGCATTCTCCAGGCAGCACTAAAGACTGGAGTGGGGAGCAGTGCACCACACTCCAGATGGCACTAAGGGCTGGCTGTCCCTAGATCCACCCATTTCACCAATTCTGGGAGCTTGGAATTCAGCCTCAGCCTGCACCTTGCCAAGGTGGCTGGTGAGCCTGTAGGCTCCCCAGCTTCTTATAGTTCTTTTCTTTCTCTGAGAATCATCTGTAGCTGAGGTTCAGAAAACTTCTGTTTCTGTGCTGACGGAACCCCAGGCTGTCTCTTTGTCAAGATGTAGATTTTTTTGTTCACATCTATTTTCTTGACAAAGAATAACTACTTAAGCAGATGATGTCCAATTTAATGGCCGAGGCACCAGTTAGCCTTTTGTTTCTTGTAACTGGTCTGTGACTGCTCTACTTGGAATAAATCTTAGTAATAGCATAAAGTATGATTCTATAACTTTTCACACAATGTTGCCACATATATTTTATCAGGGAAATAATAATCAGCAAATTACAAGTTTTCAAATGATTTCACACAGGGCATACTTTGTATAATATTTATCAGAGTCTTGCAAAAGGAGTGAACATAGGAGTACAGACCATCTGGATCCATACCTAAATCTATATTTTTAATTTGAGCCTAACTCCAGTTTAAAGGGAAGAGTTAAGATTATACACATCTATTAGTGGGGCAACATGGCAGTAATTATATCCTTATCGCATAGGATCATAGATGCTTAAAACAGGAAAGTGGTGTTATCACTCCAAAATCAACCCACTGTTTAAAACATAATAAACAAATAAATACACAATCCCAGATAAGCAAAAATATTTATTTTAATTTTTTAAAAGCTATTTTAAAGTATAAAATGTTAAAAAACTAACAAAGGCTTGAACAGGACTATCCTTAGGATTTATAGAGCCCTGCTCTATATTACCCCATACTACACCGTATTATTAAACAGCAAGTGGGACAGGAGGGGAAGATTTTTTAGAGATGGGATTATATAATCTTCAGCAACAAACTGCGCATTTTAAATGCAGGTTCTGTAGACTAACTCAATAAATTCAGAAATTGACTGTATACACCCAGGGCTGGCAAATGCCTGTTAAATGGATTAATTGAATAACTCTTGAATAACTCTTTTACAAGCTCAATGTTTTGCTAATAGCTCTGGCAGGCTTTTCAAAGTTTCGAGTTAAGCAGATTCTCTCCAGAGGAAGCTGGGCTACACAACAGGGATAGAAAGAGGCAGATGAGTGGACATCACAACCCACTGTTGCCCCCAAATGTTCAGGTGCCCTACTATGCCACTGCATATTCTGAGTATGGATATGGAGGGCCATGGGTTTGAAATGTTACAGACCTTTAAGCAACTTTTAGTTTTAGAAAAAAAATCCACTCCCTCCTCTCCCCCCCCCCAAAAAAAAATCCCCAAAGCGGTGTGCTGCTCAGCGTGCACGTGTGTACCAGGGTAACACAGTAACTACTCTAGCAGCACCGAGGAGTCACGTGGCACAGACTGCTGGGAAGGCGGATGACCCAAGTCTGGCCGCCTACGGGAGCGCTCGGGTTGCCACCTATGACGTCCGGTCCGGGAGAGTTGGCAACCTTCCTACACCAGGAAAGAAACCTCCAGGTCCCACTCACTCGAGAACCGTTCTTCGGGGCTCCTGTGCGCGTGCGCTCACCTGCCCGGCTTAAGCCACCTTGCCGGGGCCGCGTTCCGAGCATGCGCGCCAGCCCGCGGCGCGGCCCTTGGAACTACAACTCCCAGGAGGCGCCGGGCCTCTGGCAGCGGCTGCCTAGCAACCGAGTAAACCAGCGATGGAGGCTGAAGGGTCGCCGGACGCGTCAGGTACCGAGCGCGAGGGTGACACCCCCCCCCCCCCTACCCAGCCGCCCCCCAACCCCAGACCCGCCCTCTAGGGGCTCCCCCCTCCCCCAGCAGAGCCCTCAGCTTTGCACAGGACCATCCCCGCCCCGCAGCCACCGGCCCCTGCTAGCGCGGCGCGGGCAGCCCCGGGGCTGGGTTCGCACCTGGCAGCCGGGGGGGGGGGGGGGGGGGCTGCGCTGCCCCGCGTGCAAGGAGCTCACAGCGCAGCCATCCCCTCTGTGCGGTCAGCGGGGTGTCCCGCGTGCAGCCTGCGGGGCCAGCCCAGACCCTGCCTCTCTTCTCGCGCCTGTGTCCCCCGTGCCCCACGCCCCCAGATGACCTTCAGGCTGGTACAGATGCTCAGAAACCCAAGGTTCAGCATGCCTGGAGCCCAGGTCCAAGCTCCATTCAAATCTACTGCTATGTCTTGCTTTTCTTCATAATCCCAATCCAGAGACTTCTCAACATTTAGGGTGTCTTGAAATATCACATCAAATGGCCATTTCATCATTGGGATCAATCATTGTCAATTTCCAGTGAATCAATAGTATGGCACAATACTTGTGTACTTTCCTATCGACTAATTTCCAAATGGTTAGCCTTGCAGAAGCCTGTCAGATTACTTGTTTCATGTAGGCTTTTTTTGATTTTTTGATAACTAACATTTTTTATAGTTATGGACAGAAATCAAGTAATTTTTTTTTATCAAATATAGTGGTAGACTTGCTTTGTATTTTATTTCATGGTTTTATCAAATCAAATTTCTAACAATGTTTTTCTGATCATTTTCAGATTTTGATTCAGTTAGGTTTAAATAATCAACATACATCATTGTGTATTGTTTCAGGGGGATAGCTTTGTTAGTCTGTTTCAGTAGATGAGGAATCTTGTGGCACCTTAAAGATTAACATTGGTTAGTCTTCAGTGTGCAACAGAACTCCTCATGTATGTGTTCTAAAAACCCATCTCCTCCCCCACTCCAAACACAGAAACCTGACTGTTGATAGAAAAAACAAAAACATAACTGGCAAGTTCTTTAATAAGGAATAATGTTTGTAAAAAGAAACCAAAATAAATTACTGTTAACAAAATACAGTAGATAGAAACAATGCCCAGTCTGATAACCCTGGATATAGGGTTTTCAAGAATCCAATGATCAGATCAGATGTTACAAACTTTTGTTACCAAAGTACAATCTTCAGCCTCAGTCACTCATCCAGAGATAGCATGAGTTTCAGTTTTTTGGAAAGGCTTGTGGGTCCCAAAAGTTTCTTACAAAAGTTGGCAGGTTTTTGAGTGTAAATATAGAAATGAAATCCACTAGTTTGACATGATTTAGAGTTTTGTTGCTCAACCCCACCTCTAGGTCATCCCCACCTCTAGTTATTACACTATAATTATATTTTACCAAATATAGCATTATAACTCCTTTGTTGAATCACTTATAGTGTTGAATAGAAGTTAGTATTATTATTGTAAAATGTGGAAGCTGATGCACAGAAAGGTGAACGGAGCTTCAGGGGATAGCCAAGTTAGTCTGTTACAAAAAAACAACAACAAATGGTCTGGTAGCACTTTATAGACTAGCAAAACATGTAGGTGGTATCATGAGCTTTCGTGGGCACAGCCCACTTCTTCAGATGACTGGAGTTATGAGTAGGAGATATGAAAACTCAAAATAAATAGCAGAGGGAAAGGAGAGCAGGGAGAAAAAGAAAAAAAGAAAAAAGAAAAAAGGAAGGGGTGTGTGAGACAGAGCATCAATAAGTATCTGGAGGGACACTACAATACAGTTAAATAATGGACAAATTTCCACCACCCTATATCGAAAACCCACCGACCGCTACACTTACCTTCATGCTTCCAGCTTCCATCCCAGACACATTTTTCAGTCGATTGTATACAGCCAAGTCCTACGATACAACCGGATTTGCTCCGACCCCACAGACAGAGACAATCACCTACAGGATCTTTATAGAGCATTCCTAAAACTGAAATATCCACATTGGGAAGTGAAAAAACAAATCGACAGAGCCAAAAAAATACCCAGTCATGAACTACTTCAAGACAGACCCAAAAGAGAAAATAACAGAACTCCTCTTGTCATTACCTACAGTCCACAACTCAGACCCCTCCAATGCATTATACACAATCTACAACCCATCTCGGAAAATAATCCCTCATTCTCAGAGGCCTTAGGAGAAAAACCAGTTCTTGCTTACAGACCTGAAACGCATTCTTTCTGATAACCAGGGCTTGACAAATTATACAATCTACTTGCCCATGGTGAGTAGATTGTAACCTGGAAGAGCTGGGTTCTGGCGATCTGCACATGCGCAGAACGATCTGCGTATGTGCAGATCGCCAGACAGAGCGGCTGGTGAGCGGGGCTCGCCATGGTTCAGCGAGCCCTGCTGATAACCATGCCCCAAAACCACATCATAAGCCTCCAGGAACCCAGCCCTGCAACCAAAAAAGATGCCAGCTCTGCCCACATATCTACACTGACGAATTCATCACTGGAGCAAACAACATAAGCCACAAAATCAAAGGGTCATTTGACTGCACATCTAGTAATTTGATCTATGCCATCAAATGCCAGCAGTGCCCCACCGCTATATATATTGGACAAACTGGACAGTCTCTGCAGGAAAGAATCAATGGACACAAATCAGATATACGTAAAGGAAACACACAAAAGCCAGTTGGTGAACATTTCTGTTTACCTAACCATACTTTAACAGACCTGCAGGTGGCTGTCTTGTCACAGGCCAGGTCCACAAGCAAAATACATAGCCATATCCACGAATTCAGTTCACATGCTAATGGACTCAATCGTGATATGGGCAGGCTAAGACACTACCTACTTCACAACCACTGAAGGTGCTAACAGCTCTGTGAGTGGTATCCTTCCTGTTTTAGCATCTATCTATTTACTTTGGTCTACTTAGGTTTAAGTACCCATTCTCCAGATACTTAATGATGCTCTGTTGCACACACCTCTTCCTTTTTTCTTTTTCTCCCCCCTCTCCTATTTATTTCGAGTTTTCATATCCCCTACTCATAACTCTGGTCATCTGAAGATGTTGGCTGTGCCCATGAAAGCTCATGATACCATCTACATGTTTTGTTAGTCTATAAAGTGCTACCAGACCATTTGTTGTTTTTTAGAAAGGTGAACTTACGTTATCCAAAATCAAACTAGAAGTCAGTGGCAAAGCAAGGAGTAGAAACCAGTTTTCCTGACTCCCTGTCTTTTGCTCTAAATAATAGATAAGCTCTTTCCCAAGCTTTCAAGTTTTTCAAGCAGTGAAATATTTTCTAGTCATCATTTAATCTCCTGACTTTTATACATTTAAATTCCAATCATAGCATTGCCTTTATGTAGCATTGTGCATTGAAATACCATTTTGTTTTGTTAAAAGAAAAGGGGAAAGATAAAAGTAGGACAAATTGCAAACAAAAAAGAAAGATGCTATCCTTGCATTTGGTTATACATTATCATTTCTGAATGTATGATTTATCTGTCCTGCATTCAAATAAAGGAACCATTTGATCTTGAGGACAGCTCTATAGATTTTTTAATATTCAGAAGCTTCAGAGGGGTACCCGAATTTAGTCTGTAACTGGAAAAACTTAAAAAACAGTGAATCGTCTTGTAGCACCTTAAAGACTAACAAAACATGTAGCTGGTACCATGAGCTTTCATGGGGACAACCCACTTCTTCAGATGAATAGACTAGAGTATTAAAAGTCCAGTTCCAAAAATAAGTAGGGGGAAGGGAGGAGCGGAGGAAAGGAAGGGGAAAAAATGGTGAATTACAACATTAAAGTTACAAGATGCTGATAGAGAAGGTGGAAATTGTTCTTAAGTATCCATTGTTTGTTTTTTTAAGTCATTAGGATGTGGAAGGTAGTGTGCTAGCCAGGTAATGTCTTTATTCATATTCAGCTATATCTGAACAAGAACAGAACTGCAGTAACAAATGCAAAACACAAAGGTGAGCAGTCAGCCTACCACTTGCTTGCATCCCTTGGCTTACTCTTCTCACCAGCCAGCCAACAGCAAGGAGAGCAGATAGTGGGGAGGCGGGAGCTGGTGCTCAGGGGGAGTGTTGTCTTAAAAGCCAGCACCCTGTGAGCATCATCTCCCACCTTCCCCCCTGTGTGTAAACATGTAACAGCTGAAAAATTGCTAGCATCCCTACTGCAGATCTGGGATTGAAAGAAATCAATTCTCTGGACACCCTACCCTTTATTCATTCAATTTTCCTGCAGCTATGTCTGTGACTAACTGTAGTGCTGGTAATAGAACTGGGGTTCCAGTATTACTTGTCCCAAATGTACAAAATCAAGAACCAGGAATCTAAAATTATGAAATTGACTTAAATAATCGGAGTTGTTGGCTTTTCAAAGTCGATTTTGAGTTCTCTTTGTCTTGTTGGTTTTTCAGCCATCATAAGCTTTTTTAAAAAATATTTTTATTTTCAAGATTTTTTCAGCAAACATGCAGGCTAGAAATGTATTTTATATCTGAAATGAAAACTTAGATTTAGGGTTTCCGGAGCTAGCACTTTAAGAAAAATAACAAATATTACATAACTTGCAATATAATTCCCAGAGTTGGCAATATTGCTGTTATAATGTAAGTAGGAGGCCATCTGAAAGGTATAGGTTTAAATAATTGTTTGTTATGAAGGATGTAACCAAACAATACTTAAATGTAGACTCAGTCTCTTTTTTATAAAGGAGAAAAGGAAGTTCCTCAGAATGAGAATTCTGATGAGAACAAACCCCTGAAAGATTCGGATCAGGAGGATCAGCCAGATGTGGAAAAGTCTGACACTACAAAGGATTTTGCAGGAGAAGAGGATGCTAAGAAGATCCCTGAAACTTCAGGAGAAGGTGGGTTGATTTTTTTCCAGAGTTTGCAGGTCGAATACACTCCTGTTATATAATAACGTCTCCATTCTTTAGTATCCATGATAAAATGTTTGTCAACATTCTGTGCATTTGGATATTTCCACTCTCCTGAATCTGGAAATCCCAAAGTGATCTTGTAGCATATATTCTTATCCAACCTGAAACCAGGGATATATTTATTAAGACTTTTTATGTCCTGGTTAGAAAGCCATTATTCTGGAAAATTTTAACTCTGAATTTTCTGGATTTTTAATATCTACAATATTATTGAAAATTGTTTTTATCCTTTAAATTGCACATATATGATTTCAGTCTTAAATCCATCTTACAGTGTATTGTTTAGGAATAGATGCTTATGCGAAATAAACGAATGCAAGAAAGAGAGCCAGGTAAGATTGAAACTAAAGTAAATGTAACATGCAAAGGAGACAAAAGGTAGGAGAGGGAAGGCTTCATACTATTTATTTATTTATTTATTTACTCCTTTGTGCAGGGGTGGATGATAATTTTGTGGGGCCGATGGCAGCGCTGTGGGGCCCGGGTCAGTATAATTTTGCCTATGTGCCTCGGCAGCAGCTGACCAGAAGTAGCGTTTCGCGCATGCGCCTCGGCAGTAGCCGACCAGAAGTAGCGTGCGTGGGGCGCATGTGTGGGGCCTATTGAAGCGCGGGGCCTATTGAAGCGCGGGGCCTAGGGCAGCCGCATTGCTCACCGTGCCCTATATCCGCCGCTGCCTTTGTGAGGTAAATAGGATGTAAAAATGCAAATTATACACAACCATTTCTGCTTATTTTTAACATGATAAATTCTTGTCTTTTCTCCTCTGTAAGACTAGGGTCCAAGGTGGAACACATTGAGGTTATTTAATTAGAGCAAATTGCAAAGAATAGGGAAGGCAATCCCCAAAGCTGGTGGTCATTCTAATATTTAGATCCACCTAACTAGTCACAAAACAGCTTCTATAATATGTTACTAGTTACCCAGAAGTAAAAAAAACCCTTAAAACAACCTAGCCTTTGGCTTCCATCCAGGTTCTCAGGATAAATATGATAAGGATTACTGGAAATCTTACTCATCATATAAGAAAATTTTACCAATCCGAAAAGAGAGGCCCCTTACCTCTCAGGAATGTTAATGAATATTTCAAATATTATCCAAATACTTACATATGACCAATTCTTATTATCTAAATTAAAATGTATTACAAAAGAAAAGAGAGATATTGAGTTAAAGATAATTGTTCATACAGAGATTAATACTATTATGAGGTCACTTTCTTAGTAGAGATGGTGAGCTTCAGTGTTGCAGAGTTTTTGGATCAGTCTTGAAACAATGATGGCATATACTGCTAACTGATAAAATCTCTGGTTGTTCCCAAATGATTGGAAGGTCCTTGGTTCTTTGGTTAGAATGCTTTCATTAGTAGAGGTCCATAGTCCAGAGATCAGAGCAGGAAAGAGGCAAAATGGACGTTTTCACGGTCTTTTATAGCTTCTGCTATCTTGATGGAAACTCATTGTCCCAAACAAAGCTTTTAGCATAGTTTGTGGAAAAGTACAGGTAGCAAGATTGACTTTAGGGTCACATGCTTTAATCACATGCCCGTGTGTGTTTTGTTGAGTCATAGCCGGGACTATTACCCATACTCTATCCAGAACATTCACATGAAAGTCTATTAGGTGTAAATTGGCTTCTTTCAGGGTTCACTGTGTTTTCTGATGAGCCATCAGTTTGAATACATCATTCATGGTGTGCTGACTAAATGGCTTGTGTGTGTTACCACAGGAGCAAACATTTGAAATACAGGTACTAGGTACATAGTTAATATTCATAATTTCAGATACAAAAACGATGCATGCATATAAATAGCAGTGTCATATTCAGAAAATAACTTTTCCATAGACACCTTACATGACACATTTTGTACAAGAGTTGTAATTAAATAACTGTGGCAGAAACAAATAATCTACAAGGTCATATTTTAATTCTGTATTGTCACACCTACTTAACTTCAGTGCCTACTGAAAATGTTGATTCATTGTCCTACTTCTTTAGTGTCTGAGACATCATAATGCACATGTGGAATTTTCAAGAAATCTTTTAGCAAGAGAAGGAAAGATCAGACTTGATAATCCTTATATTTCTAAGGTAAAATACAAACAAAACCATCTCTATCCCCTTTTTAAAGAAAACAACTAAAAAGCTATCATAAAAAAGAAAAAAGGCATGAATCCAATTCCTTTGCAGGTCAAGTCATCTTTAAAAGAATATTTTTGAGATTATGGTCTAGAAATGTATGGAAAGTCCCACAACCTGAATATTCAACCCAACCTGCGGAAAGAAAACATCTTTGCTTTTTTTATTTTAATGTTTTATAGGAACACAGTGTTTTATTCTGTGAATACCATTCTACATAATGAAAAATCCCTTGCAGGATAGGAAGAACCTCAATGTTGCATTATTCAGATATATAGATTACATGGAGAAAAATCCACCTTTTGGGAATCCAATATACTAAAGAGGGTATTGAGAAGAAGTGAATATTATCCCTATTTTCCTTTTTAGAGAAAGTCAAAAGTAGTGTCTCTGAAGAACCACAAGGTGAAAGAGAGGTACCATCCATGGGACCAGAGGAAGGTGAAGGAGAGGTACCATCCACGGGACCAGAGGAAGGTGAAGGAGAGGTACCATCCTCGGGACCAGAGGAAGGTGAAGGAGAGGTACCATCCTCGGGACCAGAGGAAGGTGAAGGAGAGGTACCATCCTCGGGACCAGAGGAAGGTGAAGGAGAGGTACCATCCACGGGACCAGAGGAAGGTGAAGGAGAGGTACCATCCACGGGACCAGAGGAAGGTGTAGAAAAGCCAGTAGAAAATGCAGAGGCAGATAAGCCAGTAGAAAATGCAGAGGCAGATACCAGTAGTGTCTGTGAGTATTGTCCACCATTACACAGAGTCTGCATTCTAGGCAGATCCCTGATTTTTTTGGGGGGGAGGGGGGAAGGGAGGAGGGAGAGAAGGGATTGCTGGGGAGAGGGGCAGGGGTCTATGGTTCCAATTCACACTAGTGTTTATTGTGGGCATCCTTGTGATAGGGTTGATTCCATGATGAACCAAGGTAGGCTGTCAGCCTTTGATTAATGTGTGCAGAACAATACAAAGATGTCTATGGTAAACCAGTGCATCTGCTTCTTTTTGAGTGTTGGTGAGAAGCAGGCCTAAAGAGTGTTCTGTGTGTTTTATGTTCACTGGTCAGGCTTGAAAAGACAGTAATCTTTTTAAAAATACTAGGCTTGATTCACTATTGCTTGATACCTTGTTTGGAAATTTACATAATTGCATAATTCTGATCTGGTAGCACTTTACACCTACTTTGCATTAGTCTGAGTACACAAAGTGCAGGTATCAGGCATAATATATACACATGGGACTCAGTCTTAGCCCCCATGCTCCCAAAATGAGATGTGGTGGAATTCCCCTACCTCTTACATTTTTGACCCTTTTAGGCAAAAGTACTAGGGGGCAACAATGCAAGACAGCCATTTTAGAGGTAAACGTGAATCACCTCACAACTTTCTAGCCAGTTCCTTCTTGACTGTGGTCCTGATAGTTCTTCTGGCAAAAGCTGTGTACTGTCCCTAGTGGTTGCTGCACCTATCTCCTGTCTGTCTTCTGACAGTCCATGCTTGTTAGACCAGCTTCTCTAGTCAGAACTATAATAAATTCCTTTAATTTTTGCTCTGTTGTGCCTTTCTTGTTGCTCTGGAGTACTTAAGTCCTCAGAGTATGAATTTACTCAGCCTGTTTCAGTCATTTCATAGATTACTTCTTTCATTCAGATAGGCCTGTCTCAGCGTGTTGGGTCCGGCTTCCATTTTAGTGTTTCAGCATGTTATAAACAGCATATTGGCACTACCATTCAGTGCACGGAGTCTATTGTGATTCTTTACTGCGTATTTTGTTGGAACTTCGGCATACTGTGTCTTGGTCCTTCAATTAATTCTTTCTGTTAATGCACTTTTTCTTTCCATTATGTGCTTCTCTCCTTCTCAAAAGTCCTAAATCAGTTTTAAACAATGAAATTCTCTTTCCAAGAGCAGGAAATCCATTGTAGGATAGAAGTAATTTTAATGCTTCAAGACTGTGAATGTTACATTATCCAAATATGGAGAGTGAGAGCAAGATATAGAAATATACCCTGTTGGAATGCTAAAGAAGTGAAATTATCCCAATTTTCCTTTATAGATGAAAGCAAAAGTAGCTCTTCAAAGGAACCAGCAGGTGAAGGAGAGGTGCCACCGATTCCAGAGGAGCAGACAGAAGAAATAATGAAGCCAGTGGAAAGTGCTGAGTCAGATTACAGCAGTACCCGTGAGTATTGCTCTCTCTTTAAGAGGCATAGACATTAATTTAAAAATCCCACTGCACCCTGAAATGTCTTCCATTTGCTTACTATTGTTAGAAGTAACATCTGCAGTGTATTTTAAAGTGGTCTGCCAAACCACTTTGAGAAAGCTACTAACTGGCCGTGCTGGTGTGTTTATTTACTGGCGCCGCAGCCACAGAGCCTTGTGGTTCCTATTGGATCCGGTTTGTCATTCGCAGCCAGGGGGAACAGTAGGAAGCAGCATGGGTTGGGCCGCTTCTTTGAAAAACTGCCCACTTTGAGAAATACTAATCTAAGACCATTCTAACTGACAGAGATGAGAAAAATAATTATTTGTCTCTGCTTTTCAGCTTGCTCCCTTCACAGCACTTAACATGCAGTCCCCTGAACAGTCTCTGCCCCATTGATCCTTTATTGTGATGCGTCATGTGATAACAGAGAGAGAAAAACATGTTAATGAAAAAGATAATGTCACTCTAAACCCACAAAAATGGACAGAGACAACACAGATTGAGGAATAGAACCTGAAACATATTTATAATTGGCTATAATTCAGCTGACAGTTTCCATTCAATGCACTACTCCAGTAAACAGGCCTACCCTTTAAATTGCAGCTGGAGTATAGTATGGCACATTCCACGCATCACTGAGGGTTGGGAGGGGGTGGTACAGCGCTCTTCTGGCGGCTCTAAGAGCTGCCACCTCTTCTGCATGAGGCCCTGCCCTCTCTAGGGGCACGGAACAGCTCCCCTGATTTGCCCAATGAGGCTATTGGCCCCGCTGCCAGTAACGAACTATGTAGAACAACACATGGTGCTAGCAAAGGCTGCCTATAAATGTCTCCAAGGCAACACACTCATGTGAAAGAGCAAAGTGCTTCACGTTTGTACTGATTATTCAGCATAATGTCCACTTAAGATCCACTGGAAAAAAAAAAAAGCCTCCAACTTGGCTTGTTTTCTAAATCTAATTGAGAGCTAAACATCAAAATCTGCATAAACTGTCCCTGTAGCTTTAAGGACTCAAATTTAAAGTTAGTAAAGACGACTTACATTATAAACATAGATACAAGGTGCTATGTGTATGGGGCAATGCATTCTCAAAACTTTCTCACCTTAGTTATTTAGAAATAGATTTTTCTAAACTTAGAAAAGTACATGCTACTATTCATTAGAGGCTATTCACAGGATATATTTCCTAATACAAATGTAGCAGATGTGTTTTTAAACCCTGTAGTGTGTATTAATTTCTTTAGTGGAAGGAAGGAGTTAATGAATATGTTTACAATTAAGAGACAGGTAGAAATGTCAATCTGACTAAGGCTTTTTTTTGTGTCACTATTTCTGAAACACAGAGGGAGAGGAGGAGCAGGAGGAAGATATTGAGAAACCGCTAGAGGCAGAAAAAAAGCCTGAGAAACTAGAGAAGAAAATCTCAGAAACCTTCTTCTATAACTATGAAGATTTGTGCTCGCAACCGTTTGTGACATCTGACTCTGGGATTCCAATTTACCTTCTCTCTCTCATGTATCCTCCTCATTGTGTAGACGTAGAACTAGGGTTTTCTTATCTAAAAACAGTCAGGCCTGACTCTGACCTCACACCAATACTGTAAAATCAGGAGAACCTTCAATTAAATCAGTAGGCTTACCGTGGTGTAAAACTGAAGAGGAAGAGATCAAAATCATGGCCTATCACATTTCTGAGGTGAATTTAAACAAAAATCTTGGAACTTTATACCAGACAGTGCTTATTTCGGGAGTAATTCCATAGGGCCAGATTGTGGCCTAACCTACTGCAGCCATGCTGGAGATCATGGGGGAGTAAGAACCGTTCCCCCACTCCTTTTCATCCTGTAGAGTTACTCAGGTTACTGTTCTCCACATTGTGTCTGGAGTGCAATGGAGAGATCAGGAGCTACATATTCAATTTTCCCTTACTGGACAATGAATGGGGAATGGACAAAGAGTGAGTGGATCCCTTACATGTGAATCAGAGGAGTAGAGCAAGTAATCTGCAGCAGTAAAGAGCTGCAGTATATTATTTCCCCCTAGGTGTATGGGAGGAGAAGGGAAGAATGTATGATTTTTTTTCACACACACACAGACTCAGAGAAATTGCTGAGAAACCCTCTGTCTCTTCTTTGCATCAGGGTAAGTCTACACTAAAAAATTAAGTCAGCCTAAATTATGTTGATGTACAATCACTGCAGTAATTGCATTAGTTTTACAAAACCACAGTACACTACTTTGGTCAGTGGTGCATGTTCCCACCAGGAGCACTTGCACTGATTTAATTATCAGTATGGGACACTGGGGGATGGTTTCTGAAAGACAACAGCAATTGATGTAAACAATGCAGTGTCTGCACTGACACTGCTGACCTTATTACAGTATATCAACTTAAGCATTATGCTTCTCATGTTAAATCAGTGTAGTAGGGAAGTTACACTGGTGGGAGCTATGGTTTTGTGTAAATGCTTACAAAGTTTGGTTGACATAATCTAGTTTATGTTGACCTAACTGTAGTGGAGGCCAAGCTTAAAGGCTTTTCTACACAGAGCAGTAATGTATACTGATGGGAATCTGATTTCTAAAGCCCACTAATGTGTGACCCTGCTGGTGCACACCAAAAATTTCCTAGGGCACTTATCATAGACCCTGCTGGTGTTCACTAGGGATGTAAGTGACTAATTGACTATCCGATAAGCAAGTTTATTGCATAGTTGACTAGTTCCTCAACTAGTTGCTTCCCCCGCCTCTTGTAGCCTCTAGCATAGGCAACAAGGGTGGGGAGCAGAAGCAGGTTCTGGGGGCAGCCGGCTTAAAAGCCAGTTCCTTTCAGCAAGTCCCCACAGAGGGCAGGGGAGTAGCAGGGACTGGGTGCGAGTCGGGCATCAGCTGATGCCCGACTTATGCCCAGTCCCAGACTCTGCTTTTTAAATGTATTAAGAGCCTGCTAGCTCTTAATACATTTTAAAATCTGAAGTGCAGCAGGGGGAACCCTGTGCGAGCCAGGCCAGCTGATTTCTGGCTCACACTGGGTACCCCCTGCTGTGCAGCAGCCTTTTAAATGTTTTAAGAGCTTGCAGGCTCTTAATATGTTTAAAAATCAGAAGGGGGGACCCAGTGCAAGCCGGCAATCAGCTGTCCCAGCTTGCGCTTGGTCCCCTCTGCTGCGTTTCATCCATTTAAATGTATTAAGAGCCTGCTGGCCCTTAATAAATTTAAAAGGCAGAGCTTCAGCAGGTTTAGCTGCCAGGACTGGGAGCAAACCCTGCTGTGGCTCCCCTGCTTATTGACTAATTGACTAGTTGGTGGAAAATCCATCGACTAGTTGATAAGTTGATTAAACTAAATTTAACATCTCTAGTGTGCACTATGTTAAAGTTCATGAGAGAACTTTAAAAATCACTTCCCCCTCCACCTCCACAGTACACGTTCCATGTAGACAAGCCCTGAGACATTGCTTTGTTTCTGTCTCTTGTGCACAGTGCCCTTTGTAATCTGATCAATTACTTTTATTTTTAAAGAGAAAATTAGGACAACAGAATATTAATTTTTAGGAGAGCTCTAGAGATCAGGATAGGCCATAAAATGGAGTCTAACAGAGTTGGAGGGCTGGTACATACATCTTGTAAATATTTCATTTATATTTTTCCCTATTATTTGTTTTAGCTTCACCATTGTTCCACTCTTAAAAGAAACCAGAGCTGGACCAACAGAGTAATAACTACCAACTCAGTTTTTCCACATGGGTTTGTTCTAGTTTTAGTCTTAGAGAGGTAGCCATGTAAGTTTGTTTCAGCAAAAACAACAGAGTCCTGTGGCAACTTTATGACTAACAAATTTATTTGGACATAAGCTTTCAGGGGTTGAAGCTCACTTCATCAGATGCATGAAGTGAAAGAATCAGATGATAGGGAAATATTTATATATACAATGATGAGAGTGTTACAACATCATTAATGAGGTTAATCAGGGTGGATGTGCCTCATTTCCAACAGTGATAAAAAAGTGAGAATACTAAAAGGGGAAACATACTTATTGTAATCTGCTAGCCATTCCAGTCTCTATTCAGAGCCATTCCAATGGTGTCAAATTTGAATATGAATTCCAGCTCAGCAGTTTCACAGTGCAGTCTGTTTTTGAAGATTTTTTTCCTTGATCTTCTTCTGTTTGCTGCACAGGATGCTGCTCAAGTGACTCCTTAGTTTCTTTGAGAGTGTATGGCACAATCTCTCATTGTATTCTGAGTAGCATGTTAATTATAATTGATTTTTCACCTTCAGTCCATTTGGTCTGATATCCAACTGTTTGTACTTAGAAAGCAAGATGTTGTCTGTCTGTATCTGTACTAATGTGGTATATGCCAGCAATGCTGCACTGCCTTGTATGTTGGACAAACTGGACTATCTAAGGAAAAGAATAAATGGACACAAATCAGATATCAGAAATGGTATCATACAAAAAATAGTGAGCACTTTAACCTTCCTGGACAAACAATTACAGAGTTGAAAGTTGCCATTCTTATGCTTTGTTCCCCTCCCTAACCCTTCAAAAACGGACTGCACTGTGAATGACAGTTCAGAGGTTTCTCTTTCAAATCTGGTCTTAAAATGTCTTTGAAGCAGTATGCAGGTAATGGAATTGTCTCAAAGACTTGATTACCTGCATACTGCTTCAAAGACATTTTAACACCAGACTTGAAAGAGAAACCTCTGAACTGTCATTCATGCTTAAATTTGACACTTTACGCCTGGGTCTTAACAAAGACACTAATTATCTTACCCATTACAAAGATAGCTTCCCCAACTATCACCTCTAATATCATTAGCTCACAGACATTTACCTTCCCCCACCCCATGCCCCCTCTGTTCTGAAATGTGATTTGTCCTTTTTATATGTGTTCACTTTTTTTTTTATTGTATCCCTTTGGTATATATGGTCATACCTATTTTCTTCCACAATTTGATCTGAGGAAGTGGGTCTGGCCCATGAAAGCTCATCACCTAATAAACCATCTTGTTAGTCTTTAAAGTGCTATATACAGTAAAACTCCATTAGACCGGCATCCAATGCTCCGGGACTCCTGGTCAGTTTCAGCAGCGGCTGAATCCTGACGCCTGGGGCAGAGCAGCTGGGGTGCTGCCGGGTTGGTCCCGCAGTGCTGAGGGGCGGCGCTACGGGACCAACCCCGCAGCACCCCAGCTGCTTTGCCCCAGGCGTCGGGATTCAGCCGCTGCTGAAACTGAACTCCAGCGTCAGTTTCACCAGCAGGCTGAATCCGGACACCTGGGGCAGAGCAGCTGGGGTGCTGCCGGGTGCCCTTGGGGTGGGGCTACAAGACCAACCCGGCAGCACTCCAGCTGCTCTGCCCCAGGCATCCCCAAGAGCAGCTGGGGTGCTGCCGGGTTGGCCCCGTAGCCCCGAGGGGCAGCGCTACGGGACCAACCAGGCAGTACCCCAGCTGCTCTGTCCCAGGCGTCCCCAAGAGCAGCTGGAGTGCTGCTGGGTTGGTGCCGTAGCGCTGCCCCTTGGCGCTGCGGGACCAACCCGGCAGCACCCCAGCTGCTCTATTGCAGGCATCAGCAGCTGCAGCAGCTGAATCAGGGACGCCTGGGGCAGAGCCGGACTATCGTAAGGGGGGGCTATGAGGGGTCTAGGGTGGCATCCCCTCCCACCCCACTCCAGACCCCTCATAGCCCCCCCTTCTGATAGTCCGTCATATCTGATAATCCGGCACCCCCTGGGTCCTAAAGGTGCCGGATTATCGGAAGTTTACTGTAGTCCTGTTTTTTTTTTTTTTTACAGCTAGACTAGACTAACACGGCTACATCTCTATTACTAAAACATGTAGAAGTTATCATGAGCTTTCATGGGCACAACCCACTTCTTCAGATGACTGGAGTATTAAAAATCTAGATCCAAGAATAAATAAGGGACGGTCAGGGGAAAATTAGGGGGAAAAAAGAAAAAAAAAGAAAAAATAGTAAATTAGATTGTTCAAGTTACAAGAGGTTGATAAGAACAATTTGCACCTCTATAAGTACCCATTGTTTGTTTGGTTAAGTCATTAGAATGTGGAAGGTAGTGTGACTAACTCGGCTACCCCTCTGAAGCTTTATTATTATAAATAAGTCTCCCCTTTAGGCATTCCCATTTTCTTATCACTGTTGAAAGTGGGTCATGTCCACCCTGATTGAATTAACCTCATTAACACTGTTGTAACACTCCCATCTGTGTATGTATAAATATTTCCTTGTCATCTGAGTCTTTCACTTCGTGAATCTGAGAAGCCAGCTACAACCTATGAAAGCTTATGTCCTAATAAATGTGTTAGCCTTAAGGTGCCACAAAACTCCTTGTTGTTTTAGTCTTAATATCATTAGTGTTATTACCTGGAAGAAATAAACGTTGAGGTCTAGGGTCAATGTTTTTCCTTAATGAGCTGTTGACAGACATTCTTTTGGTTATGACTGCACCAAAAGGGCAAACCTGCAGCTGCTGGATAGCAAAACACTTCTTTATGTAGCAGGCAACCAGCTGGTGCTCTTGGACCTGAAAACTAAACAACAGAGTTATCTCCGTAGCAGCAGTGGTGGTGGAATTGGCGTTATCACGGTACAGGTTTTATTCCGCTCTTTAGCAAGGAGTTCCCTTTCTAAACTTTAAAACTTATAGTAGTGAAACTGTCTGTGCGTCTCAGCTGTTTGATCGAAATATTTCTGCAGTTGCCTGCCTATTTGGCCTTGGACAAAACAGTGGCATTGATTAAAGAGTTGAAAGGAAAGGTCAGTAATCTCAGATGTGTGACCAGTAGCAATCTTTCAAGGTATAATACATGGACCTAGCTATTTAATAGAGAACAAACAACTGCATACCTTAAATAGATCCAGGCTCCAGGCCATACTAATAAGGTACTTATAAGAATTGACAAACCAACTGGGTTTCACTTTTTGTTGTTTTAAAAAATTATTTATTAAAATACCCTGTGTACAGTTTAACTGTTTTTGTTCAATACATTAACTATCTTGATTACAGTTCATTTTAGTTAAATATTTCATTTGCCTTGAAATTTGGAATTTCAAGTACACAGGTAAATGAAGTGAATTCTTGTCTAGTTTTACGGTAGCAAGCACCAATTTGTGAGCCAGATTCTGAAACACTTACTCTGGTCTAGTACCATCTTATTCCGTGAATAGTCCTGTTGGATTATTGATACTATTTCAAGTAAGTAAGGCTGTCAAATCTGACCCTATGCTGTTTTGTTAATGTTGTAAGCAGCATTTCTTGAGAATCTCGTCAGATCCTCACATGTCCTGTACAAAGCTGGGTGAGTTTTTTTTATTTGGGACAATTAATTATTTGATCTAAAATGCATTTATCCATTGAGAAATGCTATTTTTAAATATGGGTCAAATTTGGCAAATAGTTTTGGTTGAATAAAAATAATGAGAGTGAAAGCGGTTTTGACATTTTGAAATGAAATATTTTGACCTTGTTTCAATTATGGTTTACTTTGGTTTTTAAAAAAATGTGTGGGTATTTTTATGCCCTTTTAAAGGTAATATATTTTTAAGAAAAGTTTTTATGGGGGTCAAATGAAACATTTTGTTCAACCCAAAACAATTTTTTCCCTATTTTTGTTGGGATTTTTTGGCCAAATAAGTGAAAAAAATTAATTATTCTGTTAGCTCCACTATTGCAGAACAGTCCCTTGAATATGTTGTTGCTATTTGTGTAGGTAAGATGATCAAAGATGCAGGGTATATACAAATTATTGCATGGTTCCACAATTTATGTCATGGTTCTGCAATGTGTGTAGTGGTAGAGACAACTTGATATTGCCAAAGGGAATATCAGAGTATGTAACACAATCTTTGTTTTTTTCTAGGTACACCCTAGTAAACAGTATTTTGCAATAGGAGAAAAAGGATGGAAGCCAAACATCATCATCTATGAGTATCCTTCACTAAAGCCATACAGAATACTCCGAGGTAAATTAAATAGGATACTTCGGTATTACATGGATACAGAAAAGTTTACGGACTCCATGAAGTAGAATAATGTTACATTTTAGATTTTTTACTTATTATATAATATTTTGGTACTTGAAAATCAGATTCACAAAACTGATTATAAGTGGTTACCTGTGTATTCTTGAGTCTGTGGAAAATAGCCAGCTGTTTGTTGACTGACTCTGCTTCATGACTAGTCAAATAAAGAGAACTGAGTTCCTTTTAAGCAACCTATTTTTTTTCTTTATTTTTTCTTTCCTTGTGGGCACCTGTCCTTCCAGGTGGGACTGAGGAAGCATATGCATTTGCTGATTTTAACAATCATGGAACACTACTGGCCAGTGTTGGGAGCAGCCCTGACTACATGTTGACAATCTGGGACTGGAAACAGGAAAAGATTGTGCTAAGATCAAAAGCTTTTTCACAGGATGTTTATAAGGTCACATTCTCTCCTGAAAATGAAGAGCAGCTCACCACATCTGGATCAGGACACATAAAGTAGGTTCACTATCATCAACTGACAGGAAATAACTAAAAAGTCATGAAACTTACAAGGCAATTATCTAATAAGGATGTGATTGTTATCAGATGCACAACATTGGGGAACACTGTTCTGCTTAGCCATACAAACAATGGAAATGATAAAGCTCTTAAGGTAATTCAGTCAATCATATTGCTTAGCTGAATATTTTGACAACTCTGCTTTCTAAAAGAGATCATAGAAATTTAGGACCGGAAGGATGCAGGGCTAAAAATGCTGAATCCAAATACCATTGAATTTTACAGAGGAATCAAATAAAAATCTCTAGATCTGAACCTATACCTGCAATTTGATTCAAATTTGGGTGTAAGCCAAAAAGGAGTTTGTTTTCAAGATCTAACCTGGATTTGGCTAAAATCTTATGACAATTTTGTAGATAATTGAAATCTCACTAAATAAGATGTGTGGTGAGATTCCCCTCCCCACCATTTGAGCTAAAATGCCATTAAAACCAGCTTGAAATGTTTCAGGGCCACAAAATTGATCTCTAGCCCTGATTTAGTCTCAGTTATAGCATGGTCCCAAGACCTAGCCTAATGCATATACCACAAACTTTGACCATCTGTAATTAAAATGGGAGATGACAGTTTGTCTGTAATGCATTCATTCTTAGTTACTTCTATATCTATGTAACATTTCTATATGCTTTCTTAGAAGTAACTTTGCAGATACAGAGCCAAATTCTGGTTCGCTTAGATTAATGCAACCCCACTGAAGTCCATAGGGTTACATAAAATGGAATCCAGTGGAGAAGTTATCCACAGGATTTCAACAGATGAGCATCTTACTTTGGAGATCAACCAGAGAGAAGGGTAGGCTTCCCCAGGTAAATATGGAATGTATTGTAAGATAGGTTCTAAATCAATGTATATATATTTATTTAAATTTCCACCCATATTTTACTAGGTTTCTGATTAGAAGGGAAAGTTTGTTTTTGGGGGGTTGGTGGCAAGAGTGAGTAATGAACACCTGACTAATACTAAGGTAGGTTTGGTGACCTAGTCTTGTGGATATTGTGGAATTTCAGTCCCACTCAGTAACCAAAAAATAGCCTCATTCTGCACATATAATGTTTTATCTAATTTTAAAAAGTCAAATACTTATATTTAAAAATAATTATAATGATTAGTCTACACATTGGAAATACCCAAGATATGATGACCTTAGAGCTTGAGATACAGTACTTTCTAAATACCGTTTTGAGTGTAACCCAGAGGACTGTACTTTCTGTACTCAGGTTCTGGAAGATGGCTCTTACATTCACTGGGCTCAAGCTACAGGGAGCGTTGGGCAGGTTTGGTAAAACAGCTGTGACAGACATTGTAGGGTATGTGGAGCTACCTGATGGGAAGGTGAGTAGAAAACAGATATACTCATTAACTCCTTTTCTCCCTCTCAAAGACTGATCAAAGGTCCATTGAAGTCAATGGGAATCCTCCTATTTACTTCACAATGCTTTGAATTAGGCCTTCTGTGCACAATTAAATATTGACATTAACTGGCAATAAGTTGGCTTACGTTTAACAGTTTAAAACTAGTCATTATTCCTGTGATTCTCAGACAAATGAGCTTTCTTAACTTGAGCTAAGATACGAACTAATCTCTCACTGATATCTACACATTGATGTTATAACACTTGTTTATTTCTCTTAAATTGCATGAAGGTTATCTCTGGGTCTGAATGGGGCAACTTGCTGCTTTGGGAAGGGGGCCTCATCAAAGTAGAGCTCTGTCGAACTGGACATAGACCTTGTCACAATGGACCCGTTAATCAGTTAATTCTGGATGAGGGAGAGCTGGTCACTGTTGGAGGAGACGGCTACATTAGGGTGAGTAATTTTTTTTCTAATAGCCTGGATACATAATTGGTATACAGAGCCTTGTTAATAGTTGGAAAAAGTAGTAACGGTTAACCTACATTTTGTATTGGGAGTAGCCTACTGAGGGAGTTTCTGTCCATAACTGTGTGAGAATTAATTTTGAGAAGAAACTGGATAGGAGCTGATCTCTTTCCATAACGTAAATGTTTGGCTCAGACAACATTTAAATAAATTTCTGTGCCTGTTATTATTACAGAAATCCCCTTGGTGCACTAATAAGTCAGAAGCAATTTCAACAATGTCTTTAACAAGTTTTATTTTCGCCCACATTCTAACTTTTTTATGTGTAGCTGGGGTTTTAGTTAGTCATTTTCACACCTTATTAACATGTCACATACTATTTCACAGGATAAACCACAGATGTGCTTGAAATTCACTTCTGATCATGTGAACAGTCAATATATTTGTGTAATTAGGTACCTCCTCTGTTATTTTGCCTTAAGCATGTATCCATGTCAAGTGAGCAACACACCTCTGTCTATCAAAAAATAAATAAATAATGGGACACACTCAACTTAAAATAAAAACAATTTTTAAAAATGAGTTACAGTAGCTTCAGGTCTACATCTGCATCTGATTCTACCTGCCAGTTGTGGTTTTACAGTCCTATTTTCCTGTTTTTGTTTGTTTTAGTTTCCTATCGGTACAAAACACACTCCAACAGTGGGGAACTGAGTATGCAGGAGAGAGAAAAACTGACAATAGATAAAATACTCCTTGTATACTCAGAATAAATAACATGGAAAAACATTTTTTTCAATCTAATCGTTCAATTATAGTAATGATAGGTAGTGGTTGCAGCTGTGGGGGAAAAAAGTTTCAGATGATGTTTCTGATTTGGTTTCACTTTTTTACATTGATGGTATCCTTTATGCAAATATCATCCTACTTAAAGGGTGCTGGCAGATCTGGAAATTGAAACCTGTTCTTTATGCACAGAGCAGGCAGAGGAGCTGAAAGCATTCTTACTTAGCCCTTCCACACCGCCTCAGTTTTATTCTTCACGGTTGTGACACTGCCAGCATGGGTACTAAATAGTGCCAGTTATAGTTGTTGACCTTGGGATATGGATAATTGTCCTCTAGGAATTGAATTGAGACCATTAAAACACATTTAAATGGCTTCTGATTATCATTGCTCCACGTCAAGTTCAAGCTAGCAATGTGGATATGACGCATTCTATCTCCTGAGCCACTGATTCCCCTGGAGTCTTATAATTTGATTTTATATTGCCATTGAACGCAAGATGTGTTGGCATTTGGATTAATGAGAGCTGTTCTTTTCACTTCCAACTGCTTGCAGGTGTGGGATTTTGAGACAATAGATGCAGCTGATTCTGTGGATGACACGGGGCTACTTGAGATAGAGCATATGAATGAACTTCTAGTTGGCAAGAATGTCAATTTGAGCTCCATTGTGAAAATTCATGATCTTGGACTGCCAATTTGGTATGCTCAGGTAAGAGATATTTGCATTCTTATCAGCTCTGTGGAGAAATATTGGATGAAGTGTGTGGTGATACATTGTGAGAGGAAATCTGCTGTGAAGCAATCTGTATTTCTCTTGTAGAACTTTAAAAATAATCTAGGAAGAGACAAGATAAGAGTAGAATAACATTTGTCTCTCTCTTCTGGCTTTGAGAGCAGGGGAGTAGGAGAATTTGGAACTGTCACACACAGGCTTTATTGCACTGTTCTGCTGCTCCACAACAGGTGGAAATTGACAGACTCTATGAAGTCTAAATCCTGTTTCTTTCAGATAATTTTGAATTTCTTACTTAGAATATTTGTAATGAATTACTAGGATTGATTCGGGTGTTAAATATGTATTTCTTTAGGATGCCAATGGAGCCATCTGGAAGCTTGACCTGAGGTTTTCAAATGTTGTAAGTTTTATTTCTACTCATCCCATTTTTTCACTTCCCTGTGTATGTTCCTTTAATTACACTGAGTGGCCACATAGTGCCATCCAATTTTTGACCAACTGCACAGTTGAGGATTTAATATTATTATCAGGCATGTCTTTATGATATATCTTACAGTTTCATTAATTACAATTTGCCAGTATTTTCAGAAGTAACTATTGATTTTGGGTTACTTAAATGCTGACTCTTAAACTGGAGCTACCTTAAAGGGGCCTGATCCTCAGAGTGTGCAAAGTAACAGACAACAATGTGGGAAGTTAATGTGAGGGCTGCTAATATAACCTGTCTGCAGTGGTATTTTTGAAGTGCCCATTACTATTGTATCTAGATCACACTGAGGACAACATTCACATATCTGTACATTTGATTAAACTGATGGCTACTATTACTGCTGTAGATGTGCTAGTGGTAGAGAAGGTCACATGAGCAAAAAAGGTTAAAACAGACACTTAGGGTACGTCTACACTGCAAGCTTATTTTGGAAAAAGCTATTCCAGAATATAACTTCCTGAACAGCTTATTTTGAAATAGAGCATCCACACTACAGGGATGCCTCCAAATTAGTCTGAGGCAGGCCTCCCTCATGTGGACATGCTATCTCAATTTAGAGCCCCAGGAGGCACTGGAGAGGAATACAGTAATTCCTTATTTAACATGGTAGATACGTTTCAGAAAATGATCGTGCTAAGCGAAAACGTGTTATGTGGGGTTGATTTTCCCATTGAAAATAATGGAAAAGGTGGGGGTTGCATTTCAAGCACTGGTGTAGAAGTCAATTTTCTGTTGGTGCTGAGTTGTCAATGTCAACATTAGACGATGTACTGTACAGTAAAACTTGTCCAGTTTTGTCCAATTGTCCAGCATCAACTGGAACCCAGAAGTGCTCCGGTCAGCTGTTCTCTCGGCCGAGCTGCTGTGAGCCGCATGTGCACTTGCAACTCCAGCCTGCACTTGCTAGCAGACGGCAGCTGAGCACAGGCAGCTGCCTTGGGACTGGGACATAAGGTTGGGGAAGAAAGGGGACTGGGTTACAGTAGGGAGGGGAGGTGTTTGGCTCTGGGGAAGGGAAGAGGAGGAGAGGGGAGGGGGATTGGGTTGTGAGCATGCCCCCGTGACGGGTCTGCCAGGACCCGTACTGCATCTGCCGAGGGGAGGGAGGGGGTCGGCGGGGAATGGCGAGCGGTGAACCCTCTGCTGCTTTGCAGGGAGACGGGGGAAGCCCCGCGCAGCTGCCGGTGACAGGCTGGCTGGGGAAACCCAGCCACCAGCCTGCAAGCGGGGGCAGAGAAGAGGGGGCGAGGTAGCCCGGATGCCTTGCCCCCTCTCCTCCGCCCCCGCTTGCAGGCCAGCGGCTGGGTTTCCCCAGCCGGCCTGTCGCCAGCGGCTGCACGGAGCTTCCCCCGCCTCCCTGCAAAGCTGCAGAGGGCTCGCCGCTTGCCGCACCATTCCACACCGACCGTCCCTCGCCGGATGCAGTGTGGGTCCCAGCAGACCCATCACAGCCTCTTTATAGTACCTCCTGGTATCCCGGATTATCATAAGTCTACTGTATTATCGCTGTTTTCACAATTTATACTGCTGCACGAAGTAGTCCACCACTTGATTTTTTTTTTTCGTGTTATTTCGGGGATGGTCGTGTTGTTCAAAAAATGTTCCTTAAAAAAAAAAAAGATAGATGTGCTATTGGTAGAGAAGGTCACATGAGCACAAAACGTGTGCTCATCTCAAAAACGTGTTAAGCGGGCACGTGTTAAATGAGTAATTACTGTAACTTAGAATGGCCCTGGTAAAGAGCTATTTCAACATAGCAGAAATGGAGCATACACACTCCCCTTCTTCTGAAAGAACTTTTTTGAAAGAGGCATTATTCCTCATGAAATGAGGTTTACCAATGTCGGAAAAAGTCCTCCGTTATTTTGATTTTCTTTCAAAATAACACAATTGCTGTGTGGACGCTAGTATTGTTTTTCCAGAATAACAGTAATTATTCCATAGTAACTGCGCAGTCTAGACACACCCTTAGTGTTTGATCAAAAATTACACCAAACAGACCATATAGCAGCAGATAAATGAAACTGCAGCACTGTTGTTACAAAAAGATATATATATATAGGGAGCCCTATTTTTCTTGGGTTGGGAAAAGATTTCTAGTGAACTATAAAGCCCTTGGCTTAAGGTCATTTTCTCAGTTTTCAAAGTAATAGTTTTCTCTTATGAATTTGATCTCCAGGCATGGTACCTCAATATAATATATTATACATCTTTCTTTTGACACATCTGATACCATATTTTTAAATTAAGGTGCTTAATATGTCTTTAAAAATTGGCATATGCACCTGTTGTACAACCAAAATGAGCATTTACAGGTACAAAAGGGAACTATATTCATGTGTATCAGTTGCATGTACAAACACCACATTTTTGTATGCAATAGATGTAGGCAGATTTTGCATGTTTATTTATTTAGATACCCATTTTATGATGAGGCATAAGCCACCATGTTTTCAGTCTCTGAACATAGAAGAAGTCTGTTCTGATTCCTTTGTAGACCCATGATCCAGAGTGCTTGTTTACCTTTCACTCTGGAAAGATTGAAGCCATGGCTGTCTCTCCTGTCACATATCTCATGGCCACTACTGCACTTGACCGTAAGTACAAGTTCAGCTCTTCCCTTTCTTCCACAGAAGCTATTAACTTATAAGGGTAGGATTGCAGTCTCAGGCTCATTGTGGAATCATTGTTTTAAACTAACGTTTTTAGTTCGCAGTTGTAGTGGAATTGTCTTTACTTTGCAAAGATATTTCCCAGTTGGCCATTATTCCTGAGGACAGTTTTTTAATAATTACAAGAGATGATTAATGGGTTGAAGCTAAGTAAAGTCCAAGGAGTGTCTGATCTCAAGAATGAGGTTTTCAGTTGAAAGAGTCTGACTATGACTTTACAAACTTTGTTCGCTGTGAAAGAACAACAAAAAAAGGAGATAATTTTGTTTAAATAACTTTAATATTCGAGACTTGTGTGGGTCAATAAATAATCTTTTGTTCTGTTTTGTAATGCACTACATACACGTATGGCACTGTATAAACAATTCTGACCATTAATATTTGTGCTTTTCTTGGCACTTGCAACGGCCATCGTGTTCTCATCCATAGTTTAGCCCGGATTACGAACATTTATTTAATCTATGAAAGTATGCCTGAGCAAGCCTTTCAACACTTCACATCAGAACATGTTAGAGAGAGAAAGGATATTGACCAGTTCACTGACATTATCCTTCATGCTTTTCAGAAAGTGCCATAGACTTAAACTTGATCTTGTCTGCCATGAATTATGTATGGTGTATTACCTGTATCCATGCATTATGGCCTGAGGTCAGAATTCCTACCAATTAGGCCAAACTGACACCTATGAAGATGATTGCTGGTTGTTGTTGAATTCTATGTGCTAATAGGTATTTCTACAATCTATTAATTCCAGCTAAAGTGAAATTGCCTGTTATCCAGATTTTTCTCAATTTTAACCCATTTATCACTTTGCTAAAAGGCAAATCCAAGTATCACCATATCATTAAGTCTTATGCTATCAGCAGAGGGCTTTTTAGTACATGTCATTGTTGCTTTTTTGATTACTCAAGAATGACCTCAGTTGGCCAGTGAGGCATATTCTTCCTCGCTTTATAGCCACCCTGAATATGTTATTTCCACAACTCTCTCAGCTCTGATTACGCTTGGATGTGAATATTTAGCAATGTTAATAAAAGTTAGTGTTTCCTTTGTGATAGCAAGGCTACAGTACTATATAACCATTAGCCACGTGCTTGCAGTTGTGAGTTTTGATGTAAAAAGAGAGATTACTAACTTTCCATCCACTCTTTCATGAAGATGAATCAGAAATTTGTCCATAAATCTTAACAAGTAATCTTTCAAGAAAAAATACAAAGCTATTTGCAATAATTTGTCTCCTTTCCTCCTCCCCCCAACTGTCTTACACAGACTCAGTGCGTGTCTATGATTTCATTGACAACTGTCACTTGGCAGAGATTAAATTTAAACAGGGAGGAACGGCCCTGATGTGGGCACCCCGAGTGGTAAGTTTACCCTACTGCAGCATGTTAACTTGGATTCACAAAGTGTCTATTTCATAGCAATCACAGATGTTCGTGACATAGGGTTTTAATGAAATTATTAGCCTGCATGAATCACCATTGGTGACATTATTTGACAGTGGTAAAATAAAGGTCTAGGATTTTTCTTCCTACACTGTAATATGCACATACAAGCAAACTTTTTGTCTAATAGAGGATTTTTCTAGAGCATTAGGAGGGTGGATTTATTGTATGATGTGTATATATAGGCGTGTCTCATTTGTCTTGGCTTTCCAAGCACCATAGATTTGTAAAGGTGAGCAATGTGGACACTGCCAGGAAATACTCTTGAGTTGAAGAACAACAATGCTATTCTAGACAGAGTATTAATTGCTGTAACAGAGCTGCACTCACCTCTCACGAGCATCCCTGTGACTCACACCTCTGTGTGGTGATGTAGTGTAAAGCAAGGGCTAAAACTATCCCTGGATACATAAATGGGAATATTGAGTAGCAATACAGACATTATTTCTGTATTTGGCGCTGGTGCTATAGGCGTTCATTAGTCAAGAATGAAGTTGATGTAAATTGGAAAGGATTCAAAGAAGAGCCATGAGAATGATTAAAGGCTTGGGAAGCCTTATAATTATGGCTTAAGTAGTTCAATCTATTGAATTTTAACAAAAAAGGGGGAGGGGGAGATGACTAGACAAGTCTATAAGTACCTCTCTATGGGGAACAAATATTAGATAGTGGATTCTTCAATCTAGCAGACAAAGATTTAACAAGATTCAACGATTAAGTCAGGCCTGCACAACTCGGAAAGCAACGAGGGCCATATTACTCCAAAGAAAACAGCTGCAGGCCGCAAGTAAGAATGCTCTCCCAAAAAAATACCAAACATTCGGCTAAAATTTTTGTTGAGCCAAAAAAAACCAAACAAAAACCAAAAAACAACTTGACCCCCTGGCATTTGTCTCTCTTTCACCCTGCCCCTTGGTGTCTTCTGCTTTCTCCTGACATGCCCCCATCCCCTCAGCACAAGCCCCTTCCCCTCCCCAACTTCTGCCTTTCATCCGGTGGTTGCTAGCTGTGACATTACACCATCACGCCAGCATCCTGGCATCCCACCCCCTGGCTCACACCCCACCTCCTCGCACCAGAGCTGCATGCAGACAGCCCAGCGGCAAGAATCACTGCACTTCCCCCTTCCTGGCAGCGCTCTGCTCTTCTGCCCAGCCGGCGGATCAGATGGGTCGTGCTGCCCATAGTTGTCACGGGCTGCACAGTGAGCCCCTGCGGGCTGCATGTTGTGCAGGCCAGGATTAAGTGTTACCAACTGTCAAGTACGTAAAAGTGTAATAAAGAAGAAGATGTTTTTTCTCTTTAACCTCTGATTATAGGACAAGTCAGCAAGGGAGGTTTAGGTTGGACAGTAGGAAAATCTGAACTGTCAGGGTGGCGAAGCGCTGAAATGAATTGCCTAGGGCGGCTCTGGAATCTTCATCACTGGAGATGTTCAAGAACACAGACAAACATCTGTCAGGGATGATCTAGATAGTGCTTGGTTCTGCCATGAGGGCAGGGGACTGGACTGGATGACCTCTCAAGGTCTCCTCTTCCAGTTCTAGTACTATGAGTCTGTTGAAGCTAGACAAATTCAGTTGGGAAAAAGTGTACGTTTTTAACCATGAGAATAATTAACTGTCAGAACAACTGACCAAGGTTTATGGTGGCTTCTTCATTACAGGACATTTTAAAATCAAAATAGGATGTTTTTCTAAAAGACATGCTTAGGTAGAAACAGGAATTATTGAGGAAGATATGGTCTGTATTATGTAGCTCAAACTAGGTGATCATAGTGGTTCCTCTTGCCCTTGAACACATGTTGTTATTTGTCTGAAGATACAAGTGTTGTTAATTTCACTACTCACAGGTAAATCCCAAAGGAGGTCTAATTGCAGCTGGGTTTGAAGATGGCGTTGTTCGCATTATTGAAGTTTATGATCCCAGGGGGCTTGCCATTGTGGCAGGACGGACCAATGTAGGGAATGCAGAGATGCGTCTGAAACAAGCTTTTAAACCCCACACTGCTGCAGTTACAGCCTTGGCATATGAACGAAATGGGGAAATGCTCGCCACAGGGGTAGGTCTGACTTGTTTTTATTATGTCAAAATAAAAAAAGTGTCAACATTACATGATCATGCTTATTTATTGACTTATCCATTCATATCTGCCACACAGAGACTTATTGTGATCTACTCTTAGCCTTACAATCACATTGACCTTGGAGAAGGGAGGATTTTATGGATTACAAGTTTAGACCCCTGCACAAGCAAAAGAGGCCCAGTGAGAAAAGATTTTAAAGCACTTGGGAGAGAATAACAGTGCCTAGAATGATCACATTTTCTGTATCTCTGGTGGATCTAAGTAGCTGGTCTAGACAATTAGGAGGGCATTATATTGGTTTACAAATATTGGGAATGAACAGCATTGAGATGAGGAATGTGTAGCTTTGAAGTGGGCATGTTTGTGAAATGTTTTGAAAACCTTGAAATGCATGTTTTTTGTTGTCTTTTCTCAGAGTAGTGACAAAACAGTATTCTTCTTTGCTGTTGAAGACAAATATGAGCCAATTGGATACATTTGTGTCCCTGGACCTGTGCAGGCATTACAGTGGTCTCCACCTTCTCACGTGAGTGGTGAATTCCCCCCCCCCGGTGCTTGAATATATTTTTAAAAGAAGCTGTTTCAATACACTGATGTTCTAGCCTACATTGTTATCTTAAGGATGAAGACTCTCTTTTAAGCAATATATCACAGACACTTTGCTGCCATACTCTTCATGCCATTTCAGGATGAGAATGATTACTAAACAATCATCCTCCCAGGCAGGCAGTTAAAAATATTTCGGAGCTGAGCAACAGTGTGCAGGGTCACCCAGGCTACATCTAAACAGCAGAGCTCTTTCGGGATAACCTCTGGTATCCCAAAATAGCTATTCCACATTGTCAGAGCTACTCCTCACTTTGGCACTCTGAGTGCAGAAGGTGAGGGCCTGCAAAAGAGCTTCATAACCTTGCTCCTACAGGCACCGGTTACAAAATTCCCCCCCCCCCCCCAGAATCATAACAGATTTTGGGGAATTGCTGTCACCATCAAGTGCTTTTTGATCCCTAAAAAACCAGGGGCAAATGCTTGAAATCATCCCCAGGGGTACCCCAAGCTCTTTTGTCCCAAATTCTTTTGCTCCAAAGGAGCTTGAAAAAAGAGAAAAACAAGCTACAGTCTCTGGTAGCTGACCTCTCGGTCAGAGGCATGCAGATACACACAGACCGACCTTCCAAGACACAAGAATCAAATCACCACCTTAAAAATAGTGTTTATTACAAAAAAAAAATAAACTTCAGAAAGCATAGTTGGTTGCTAGATGTTACAGAGCAACTAAGGAAAATAAAGTTAAAACAGAGAAAGATCTCTGGAACAATGCTTAGATGGTAAAGGGAGACATAGAATCATACAGCAGTTCAAACCAAGCCACAAAATAAAGAAAAACTTACCCTGAACATGACTGGATTCACATTTCCCTGTTACTTATGTCTAATTTTCTCTTTGTTCGGTCCACTCCCATGCCCTGAATTCCATGCGAGCATGGCAGTCCTGCCTGAGTTTAAATCATTCCGTGTCTCTCAGGTCCTGGTTTCTCCCCGCCCCCCCTCCCACAAGAAGTCAGGCAGGGAACCTATATCCAATTCAAATTTCAACCCTAGCAATCCTTTGCTAGGTACCTGAGTTTAACCCATTAGTCAGCACTCCTTTTGTCCCTTACATGCGTCTTAAGAGCAAACTCGTTACATTGAAATATAATGGGCTTGCTATTCTGACATCCCTGTAAACCTCATTGCATGAGGGATAAGGGATGTTTCGGAATAGTGCCTTATTTTGAAATCTGGCACTTTGTAATCAGTGCCAGATTTTGAAAGAAGTTATTTTAAAACAACATCTCATTTGCGTCATTTATAGGTAAGGGTGCTGTGTAGAACTCTAGAAGCCACCTAAAACTTGGCCACCACCTGTTTTAATTGGCTCCCATGAGAGAAACAGGCCTCCAGATCTGCTGAGTGAAACTTTTAAGGCTTAGTTTTCATTTGAAAAGAACTGAAAAGAAAACAGCTGTGCCTGTTGCCCATGTTCAAATAGGCATTTGCAAATGTAAACAAAGTTTTCAAAGCATCAAAAGCAAACCTTTTTGGGTGTTTCTCTGAACTCAAGCTCCAATGCCATTACTACGACTAATTCAAATAGAGTTTTGTTATTAAAACCAAGATTTCAAGAGTATAAGCAGCCAGGTCTATCCTAGAAGCTTTTTCAAGGTAACAATGTTGATTGGGGGTGTATGGTTCTTTATAAAGTTTATCAACTGTCAAAAAGCTGTAGCTTAGATTGTCATGTTATTGTCTGGAGTAGCTTACAACTGTGAGTGCTGATCTCAGGTCAGATTTTCTGCCCTATTTTTTGACACTGTAAACTCATGGTATATTTTGTTTTGATTTCACCAAGACAGCAATAAATGTGTATTCCTGGATCATTTATCATTGAGTCACAGGGAGCACCTTCGACCTCTTTAGGCTCTCTAGTCCATCTTTCCTTGCAGACAAACTGGATTGTGAGATAAAAGGCTATATAAACCAAAAGTCGCATCACATTATGTTACCCCCAGTCCTAAGCCATTAGTCACTTATCCCAAATCAATTGGTACTCTGTATCTTACCCTAAAAATGATGCTGCTTACCAATTAGACTAAAAATGTATTAGCTAAGAGAAATAAATTAGAATTATTGAGAGGTTAAGGCAGATAAAATATATTAACCGGTGAGTCAGAGTTTGTAAATCCAAGTTATAGCAGTACCGTAGTTATCTGCTAGCTTTCTAAAAGTCTCATAGGGTCACCCAGAATAACTCTGGGGATCTCTGTCTTGCATCTGGAATGCTTCCCTGTAAGTGCCCAAACAGATTAGCCCAAGTGTGGGGCACCTTTTTTGTGTCAGGGGCTGCTGACCTGCACGAAAGTCAGTCAGGGATTGTACATAAGTGAAAAGTAAGGCAAGTGAGGCAGCTCTTTACTGAGAAGGATAAAGACATTCCCCACATCCCCCTTGCATATCAGAATCTGGGAAGGGAGGGAGGGAAGGGCAGGCTAGTAGATTGTGTGCTCTACCCCTGTAAGGAGACAATAGGGGAGCTAATGCACCAGTGTGGGCTACCCAATCCTGGGGGAAGCCCCAAGGATTCCCCAAGGAATCTCCGGAAAATACTCGAACAGTGTCTTCACCCATGTGGGTTTTGATGAATACAGGTCGAACATCCCACATCCGGGACTCTCAGGTCTGACAACATCCATGGTCTGGAAGGAAAGCCCTGGAGACAAAGTGCACAAGCCAGCTGGGAGTCCCCGTGAGTGCTGGAGAGCCCCAGCTGGGCTGACAGATGCTAGTCCTGCAGTGGGTGAGGAATCCAGCCATGGGGAGCCCCGGACCAGGGACCCCCCTGCAGCAGCTGACAGGAACCCCAGTCAGGAACGCTGGTGGCAGCTGAGCTGGCGGTGGGTATAGAGAATCCCCAGCCAGGATCTCAGGTGGAAGCAGGTCCAGTGGCAGCCGGGGGATCCCCAACGGGAACAGGGCCAGCAGCAGCCAGAGGGAAGCCCCAGCCCAGAACCTCAGCGGCAGTGGGAGCCCCAGCCTCACCAGGAATCCTGCTGGAGAGGAGCTGGAGGTAGCATGGGGGAAATCCTAGACCAAGGAGGCTGATCTTGGGAGCCCAGACAAGGAGCCAGCAGCAGGGAAGGGAAGCCCAGACTCCAGGGATGCCCACAGCCTGGAGAGGAGCTTTGACCTCCACTGATCTGGCAAACTCCATGGTTCAGAACCACTCAGGTCCTGGACACAGGGAGGTCCAACCTGTAGTAAATACAGATTCAGTCTCTGATTTCCCATTGTTGAATACAATGGCTCTTGCTTTAAAGTTAACACTCCTCTTCTTTTGCATTTCCCCAAGGCTTCATCTGCATGCAATGGGTTATTTAATTACAAGAATATACTTGATACAATTGCCTGTTAGCATAGTATAATAGAAAGAGATAAGTGAAAACAATATGGCTGTGTCTAGACTGGCCAGTTTTTCTGGAAAAATCAGCCGCTTTTCTGGAAAAGCTTGTCAGCAGTCTACATTGGCCGCTTGAATTTCCGCAAAAGCACTGACTTCCTACTGTAAGAAATCAGTGCTTTTTGCGGAAATACTATGTTGCTCCCGTTAGGGCAAAAGTTGCTTTTGCGCGAAAGGGCCAGTGTAGACAGCTGAGATTTGTTTTCCGCAAAAAAGCCCCGATTGCAAAAATGGCGATCGGGGCTTTTTTGCGGAAAAGCGTACGTACCAATCTAGACACTTTTTCCCGAAAATGCTTTTAACGGAAAACTTTTCTGTTAAAGCATTTCCGGAAAATCATGCCAGTCTAGACATAGCCTATTGGTAACAATACATTAGTTTTCTTGAAGTTTTAACCAATCTAACTACAATCGTACATCAACACACCTTCAATCTAGTGTTACTGGGTATACGTAACATAGATGCAATAGTAAACTACAGGATATAGGCAGACAAAAACTATTCAGTCAGCATTTCCTTTGATCTCTATTAACATAAGTGTAGACTCAGTTATACTGGTTAAAAAAAAAAAAAGCCCTTTAGCCAGGATAGCTTGTTTTGTATAGGGAAATGATATAAGCTATTCGGGGAAAATAGGATTCTCTGGCTGCTATAAGTGGCATCTCTGCTCTTGAATTTGCCAGTATAGGCAAAGCTATCCAGAGCAACCACCCACAGTGCACCAGGTCCAGGGCAACCCTATGTCCCGCCTCACCTCTTGTCCCATCCCCAGAGCAATGTAGCCTGGGGTATAATGGGCACTTGGCTCAGCAGCAGGGTGTGTTCCCCCACTCCCATGTGGGCAATGGGAGCTGGAGTGGCCCTGCAGCTTACTCCACGCCACCCCACCCTGCTGCCTTCCCAGCCTGCTGTGCCCTGCTTTTCAGCAGCAGCAGATAGTAAAGAGCCCTGGGGCCATCTGCTTCAGATCCCACCCCTACTGCTGCCATGCCAGGCCCCCTGTAATCTCCTGGGTCCCTCCCATCCATAGGACAATTGGGGCAGCCACTGCAGGACTTCAAAAGTGCAGGGCCTGGGGCTGCCACCTCAAGCCATCCTATGGATGAAATGCCTCTGAGTATAGGTATATATACACACACACCAATAGAGGTATACTAGCAAACCCATCTTTGATGACAACCTGCTGCTTGTATACCTGACGAACACCAGTATCTCCTCCCTCTCTCATCAGGGTCTTCTAATTGTCCTCCTGCCCACAAGTGACAGGTATCTATCCTAACATTGCTGCTAGGTGAGGAAACCCTCCTAACATAGTATATTGATTTACATATGTCATTTTCCCAGGGGATGTAGTTCTTAACACACAACAGCAAGTCCATCTACATAGCACATATTGCACTCTGGCCTCTTCTGCCACTCTGGCTTTCCTTTTGTCATCTCCTATCCTGCCAAGCCAGCCACTCAGTTCCTTCCAGCTCAAATTCCTATAACTCTCAAAGGTACTTTCATTTCTCTCTCTCTTTGGTATGAGCAAAGGAGGAAATTTAAAAAAAAAGGAACATTATGTAACTACGATATAGATTTTAAAATACACAAGAGATATACAATTCTAAGTCATGGTTCCTACAGCAACTGCAACCAGCTCCATTTGAACATGTTAGGGTTGGGTGAATTAATTCACATAAAATAAACAGGCCCCCATCCCATCCCTGGGGTCTTCTATGGAAACAACTCTATTCACAAACTTGACCTTTACTGCAATTGTAAAAGTTTTGATAATTCTTCCTCCTATTTCAGCTATTCCTCCAACGTTGGCATTTCAGGGATCTAGCAGAGACCAGAAGTCCCATAAGAGTTGTTTCCTTCCCTGCCCCCTCCCCCCCAGATTTCAAGCCCAATCTTAAAGATAATGTATAGTACAGATAAAGCATTTATCCTTTCAGTTGCTTATTCAAATAAAACCTGACCCAATCTTTTTAGTTCAGGGGGATCTTGCAAAGAAGCCAGGCTTATAAGGTGGGAATGCTTCCTCTTCTTCCCTGAGCACCTTCTTGCAGCTAGACACCCTAAAACTCTAGGTATAGTCCCACTTTTTCTTTTAAGGCTTCTAGGGACTACCACACAGTCTCTTACTGCTTTGATATAAATCCATGGTACACCCACATCTTGACTATTGCATGCAGCTGTGGTTGCCTCATCTCAAAAAACATACCTTGCCATTGTAAAAAGTTCAGAAAAGGAGTTTGGAACAGCTGCCATATGAGGAGAGTTTAATAAAATTGGGGCTTTTTAGCTTAGAAGAGAGGAGACTAGAGGGGATATGATAAGTCTATAAAATCATGACTGGTGTGGAGAAAGTAAATACATTATGTACTTGTTTCCATAACACAAGAATTAGGAGTCACCAAACGTAATTAATAGTAGCAGGTTTAAAACAAAGAAGAAGTTGTCACAGGGCAGACTCACCAAGGGTGCCTCCTGCTGTTCACTCAGGGAATTAGCATATTTGGTGATGGAGTGCCCCTTTCAGGCTGGTGTCTCACCCCCTGTTATTTGTTGTTCACCACTCTATGTCAAGGCCCACACCTCTCCCAGACCACAGCATCCTCCTACCTGGGTATTGCCCAACTACAATGCCCTCACACTCTGGAATCCTCCCCCTCTGGAAACCCCCAATCCTTCTATGCCCACCTTGCCTCAGTGACCCACTGCCAGTCTTCATCTAGCCCGTGACACAGGGGCAAACTGTAGTCTGAAATATCTGCTCATCATTGGCAAGGGATGTGGGCCTACTGCTTTTCCTAGCCTGGTTGCCTCCATGCAGCCTTAGTACCCCGAGGCCTTGCTTCAGGCCCTGCAGCCTGGGAGCTTGCCTGGACAGAGCTTCCACAGCTCTACCTGAACTTTCCCCAGCCCTGCTCCAAATCAGGAAACCTCTAGCTTCTCTAGCAGCTAGATCCCTCCTACTCCCCAGCCAGAGCAAGAGTATTCCTCCTTGTTGCCATGAGCCTTTATTTATACTCCCCTCAGCTGGGCTTAATCAGCTGCTATCTGCTGCAGCTGCTTGCTCCATGGCTCCAGCCCTCACCCATGACTGGGTTTTAACCTGTTAAAGGGCCAGTGCGGGGGGCAGACATCCTGTCACAGAAGTATTCATACAATGCACGGTCAACCTGTGGAACTCCTTGCTAGAGGATGTTGTGAAGGCCAGGACTTTAGCAGGGTTCAAAAAAAAGAAAAACCCAACTCCCCAAAACAACAACAAAAAACTAGATAAATTCATGGAGGGATAGGTCCATCAATGGCTTTTAGCCAGGATGGGTAGCAATGGTGGCCCTAGCCTCTGTGAGAAGCTGGGAATAGGTGACAGGTGAGGGATCATTTGATTACCTGTTCTGTTCACTCCCTCTGAGGTATCTGGCATTGGCCATTGTCAGAAGACAGGATACTGGGCTAGAGGAAGCTCTGATCTAACTGTTCTTATGTTCTTAGTCCATTATTACCCCCAGGACTTGTAGTCCTTATAACACACAACAAGTCCATCAACATAGCACGTACTTCATTCTGGCCTCTTCTACCACCCATGGGTTATTTTTTTGTCCAGTACAGCCAGCCAAACCATTCCAGTTCAAGTGTACCCCTACTTTTCCTAGCAGAATGATACCCATATTCTCCAAACCTTTCTGCTGGGAGTTCATCCTCACCAGTGGAATATCCATCACTCCCTCTGTTCTGTTAACCACTCATCTCAGACAGGCCATCAGGTAGGTCTTCCATTGTTCTCCTTGTCAGCCCTGTCTGATACTCAGCTCCAGTTCTCTGGGGCTATGTCTAGACTACATCCCTTTTTCGTAAAAGGGATGTAAATTAGACGTATCGCAATTGCTAATGAAGCGGGGATTTAAATCTCCCCCGCTTCATTAGCATAAAAATGGCTGCTGCTTTTTTTCTGCACGGAGCTTTGTCGGGAAAAAGTGCCAGTCTAGATGCTGATCTTGCGGAAAATAAAGCTTTTTCCGAAAGATCCCTTATCCCTCTATGAAATAAGGGATCTTTCGGAAAAAGCTTTATTTTCCGCAAGATCAGCGTCTAGACTGGCGCTTTTTTCCGACAAAGCTCCGTGCGGGGAAAAAAAAGCAGCAGCCATTTTTATGCTAATGAAGCGGGGGAGATTTAAATCCCCACTTCATTAGCAATTGCGATACGTCTAATTTACATCCCTTTTACGAAAAAGGGATGTAGTCTAGACGTAGCCCAGCTGCTCTTCTATCTTTAACTCTCTGGTCCTGCCTTTTGACCTTTGGGAGGTCAGTCAACCCCACTCTAGCCTTCCCTACAGACCTGGTCCCTCTCATCCTTTATAGCACCAGGCACTGCTCTGCCTTTTTAATTGGCCAACTGGGAGCATCTACACTTTCACAGAGGCACTGGACTTGCTTCATTTTAAGAGACCAGTCACCCTGTGACACTGATCATCATCATGCTGCTCTCAGTCTAAACAATTCCAAAAATGTAACTGTACTGTGTGTAGTAGACCTCTTCAGATGATTAGCGTTGCATAGGATACATAAAATGGGTGAGATTTTCTGATTTATGATGGAGATGTGACCATTTAAATAATCAGATACAGTGAATGTTGACTGGCGTGCCTTTAACTTTATGACGTGTCAACTTTTGACCTTTAGTTTTACCCTTTCTCTCTCTCTGTTCCATATGTCTGCCTAATGCTCGTGTTCTATGTGCTGTTCTACAGGCAGACAGCATGCTGCTTGTGCTCTGTGAGAATGGCTTTGCTCTTCAGGTTCCTTCTCCTATCCTTAGAGAACAGGATACAGAGACCACTTATGAGATCAAAGACCTGCCCACACAGTATTTCCATTTCTGCAGCATTAAATCCCGGATCAAGGTAAATAACTGTCCTATGAGGAATTGAATGTGAAGCCTTCAGCTATGAGTAGCCATACAGTGCAAAACTATTCCACTCAAGTTGCTAGTCTGCGTAGGCCTGAATGCAGCGTTCTAGTTGAGCCAGTCATAAAGAGTGACTAAGCACAGCCTACTCATGGCTTTGCTTCATCATTTGGAAAATATGTTATCACTAATTCATGGAGATAAAAAGTGGAATTGAGGAATAACATATAGCTGATAATGCATGTATGTTATAGGATTACACTAGTGATGGTAGAGTTAAATTTAATGTCACTTCCATTCTAAAATATATTTTCAGTCTTTTAATTTTCAAAAGCATCCTTACAGCTGTAATTTGTCATGCCCAATCTCAGTTTAATAAACATACATTCGGCCACTTTTAAGTTAATCTGAGATGAAATATGGTTGTTTTTCACCAGTTAAATATTTCTGATATTTTTTTCTGTGTGCTGTGATAACTCTGGGCTATATTAATATAAAAAGCTATCACTGAATGACATTTATGCATTTCTGAATGAGGACTAGCTCCTTTGAAGATGCTTGTGGCCAGATTCATTTCTGGTATAAACATGGGCAGCACCTAGATAGCAATGGAGTTACATAGTGGAGTTTCGCTAGTGGGTATTTTAGAAAACTGAAAAGTAACACAGTGGTAGGCTTAGGAAGAAAACACTTTCTCATAGTCAATGCTCAAACTACCAATATTACATCTGCTCTCTTGTGTTATGGTGTTTCCATTCTCAACTGTATTTTCAGAGATTTTTAACTACTACTTTGATGTTTTGTTAAAGATCTGGCAAAACCCCAGCACACAAAGTGACCAGGAGGAAATTCAGTAACAGGAAGAAGATATCTCTTTGGTGTCCTTACAAAGCTAAGATTTTCCTGGGAAAAGCCTGTTGTAGCTTGATATTTGACACTTATTTATGCTAAGATAATTTTTAATAACATGCAATTTTAAAAAGTTGTATAAAATTGGCCATTGCAGTACATCTCAATTCAATGTTCAGAAGGAAGGTTATTACAAACACTTTGTTTTCAGTTTAAACTTGTGTTTGAGCACAATGCCATGCCATATGGTAATACAGAGCTATGCCATATGGAAATCTGAATGTAAGTCTCCAGTATTATCCCTTTTACTTTTGGGCAAGTAAGGGTACGTTTACACTGTGGAGCTATTTCGGGATACCAGAAGTATCTTGAAATAGCTATTCTGTGTCGATTGAAGCAGCCTGTTATTTCGAAATATGACATCCTCGTAACCCTCATTCCACAAGGGTTAAGGGGAATTTCTGAATAGCGAGTTATTTCAAAATTTGGCACTGTGTAGACAGAGCCAAATTATGAAATAAGCTATTTTAAAATAGCATTAAAATCATAGCTTATTTCGAGCTAAGGGTGCTGTGTAGATGCGAAGGGTGCTGTGGGAAGACTACTTAAGTAGGGCATCCAATCCATGAATTGACAACCTTCCAATGCTGTTAAGCAAACCCTCTGGCCAACAGAAAGATTCATTGGTTTGGGAAAAACCTGAATTCAACATGTGGAGAGTGGTTGCTGTTTCATTAGTCTTGTGAGGCAGAATATAAGAGAAGGAAGGAACAGGAAGATTCCCACTGCAGCTTCAAATGAGGTATGACGAACTTGTTTAGGTAGGTCCTGCAGTGAGGGCTATGGGGGTGTGAATTGCAGGGTGCACCAGAGTGTTGTGATGTAACTATTGCATGTGGACTCTGCTAGCTTGAACTAAAAGGTTAACAGGACTATGTTAACAAGAAAGATCTACCTTTTAGTTTGTGCTAGCAGGGCATATATGGACAATTACAGCACAGCATTTTAGTGTGTGCTGCATTTCACACCTCTGTAGTGTACACTATGGGATTGTATAGTCAGGCTTGATCTCTATTCAGTTGCAAGGAATAATTCCTTAATTTCTAGCATTTTTACCATGAGAGCCTTTCAGTCAATAGTGCACTGGTTTCATGACTCATTTTTCACTGCTTTCTGTAACAGAGAGAAGAGGAGATTGAGCGCAGAGAGAAAAAGAAACAGGAGGAGGAGAAAGCAAGATTGGCCTGGATAAAGAAACAGCAGGATATGGGAATGGAGATAGAAGAAGAACCAGAGGCAGAGCCTGTGGAAGAGGAACCACTGCCACCCATCTACATCCCAAAGGAGCCCAGCCCCATTGTCTGCGGGTTTTATTCAGCACCAGGGAAATTCTGGCTCTCCTTGGTAAATTAAACATTCTTTCATTTTTGATTTGAGGAAGGGATTGTAAAGTGTAAAGACAATAAGATTCATGGACTTGGGGATGAGATGGCTTAGAGAACTGGTATTTGGAATAAAAACCTTTTGCCTCAGGGACTAAGTTCATATGTGCCCCAGACTTGATGATATCTAAGTGCTCAGTGAAGATCTAGTGCTTAATGTGAGTGCTCTGTGGTCTTTGTGAAATCGTTTTACAGTATTGTTCCAAATGGCATTCTTGGGGCACATCTACACAGCAGGGCTAAACTCGAAATAAGCTATGCAACTTAAGCTACGCTAATTGCATAGCTTAAGTTGAAATACCTTATTTTGACTATTGGTGCTGTCTACACAGCAGTTATTTCGAAATAGAGCACTCTTCCCCCGACTTCCCTTACTCCTCGTACAATTAGGGTTATAGGAGTCAAAGTAAGAAGCCAATTATTTAGAATTTATTTTGAAATAACGGGCTTGTTTTATAGATGTGCACTATGTTATTTTGGAATAACTGAGGTTACTCTGAAATAACGCTACTGTGTAGACATAGCCTTGGTGGTGCTCTCTAGAGAGAGGTCAAAGACTGACTGCACCTGGAGACTAAACTCTTTCCTTCCCAGTAGTTGATGGTCCTTTGAGGCCAGGACTGAAGCACATTGGTGGGACACAGAGGAATGGCAATAGCTTGTAACTCTACTGATAACGGTGAACGTATAAACAATTTCCAGGTGTTTTTAGTCTGGCATTCTTCACACGCAACACATTCATTAAGAAAAGAGCAATTGTTCATGAAACTACGTTTTTCCTGGATACTTACTTGAGTGCCCTTTCCTCATCTCTTCTTCACGGTCCTTCTTTCTTTAGGGTGGTTATGACTCTGGTTATCTCTACCACTGTGCATTCTCCCAAGTTCAGGACCACATATCCCCTGAAAGCAGACAAGATGAGCCCTTTGATGTGATTCCTATGGAGAACACAGAGGACAACTCCATCCAAAGGATCTCTTTCTGGTAAAAGAGCTTATGCACTATAACTTACTGCTTTGTACTAACCTACCTGAGGAACTGGACTCTGGAGATATTTAAATATATTCCCCTGGTTTCTTTCATTGTATGGATCAATATCCATGTGCAAGAGTTCAAGATCAATTTTGCTTTATTTCCTGTCACCTAGTGTTAATTCATTACTAGAGTGAGGATTCCTGATTAGTAGGATTTGTGAGTACAGATGTGTAAAATACATTATTTTTTCTTTTAAAAATTGTTTGTGGTGAAAATGCTCACTTTTTTTTTGAATGCTTGGAGCTCAACTGTGCCTTTAAAACACAGCCATGGATTGGGGAAGTTCTGCTGCTACTTCCTAGGACAGTGCAGCCTACTATCTCTGTGAACTGGTCTTGCTCTCTGGGCCAGTGGATAGGGGGATGGAGTCATGGATGTCTTTCCATCCATCTCTCACCCCTTTTAGTGAATGTGGAGGGAGCAATCCCCAGACTCTTCTTGTGCCAGGCATACAGCTTGAACTGGATGTTATGTAGACTATACAAGTAGAGGAGAGAGCTCCTTGTCCTCTCCCCACCCTATGAAATCAGGCTTCATCTGTCCCTAAGAATGCCATTTTACTCCTGTAATTTACATCTGTCTTCTCCTCTCCTACTTTTGGGTAGAGCGTGGGGAGGTAAAAGTCACCTCCTAACCCCAAACTAGGGTGCATGGCTGCTGTGCAACCTCTCTTTAGCTGCTAATCCAGCCTGTGGGCTGGATAATGGCCACAACAGAATCATGTCCTCCCTGTATTGCACCTCGTCCACCCCAAATTGATTTTTTCTGCCACCTCATGGGCCTGTTCAGAAGCCAATTCCCTGATGCACAGAAGGTTCATGTGCAGACACTTAGCTTTCTAACTGCCTTCTTGTGCAGGGCATGTGATATGTGTGTGAGAACTTTGCTTCACAAGTGTCACTGGCTCTTTGCTGTTGTAATGTTAACTGGTCTAGATCAGTGTCTAGAATTGTTTAGCTTTTGTTTACAGCACCAGCAAGCTACTGATGTTCTGTGGGATGAAGGATGGAGCAGTGCGAGTTTATCCTCTCCAGGACAAAGACCTCTCAGCAGACATGATGAATGGATACTGGTCCTTCAATATTCATGACAATGATTATGGCCAAATCCAGGCAATCTACTCGAGTTATGATGACCGGTTCCTAGTTACCTGTGGAGCAGATAGCAACATCTTTACCTTCAGTATCCTGTCTCCAGAGGACATTCAAAGAGAGCTAAAAGCCAAAGTGCCTTCTCCAAGAGTAAGTAACTGAATGAAGACATGTCTTAACTCTTTTGCATTGTGTACTCGTGTATAGGTAAAAGAATTACAGTTCTTTCTCCAGGATATGTCCAAATCTGTGACTAGCAGAGTACCCTCTAATGCTAAGTAATGCTGGGCTTATTATTACTTCTATGCAAAAACCAATCTTTTTGCATGGTGGGTCACTGATGGCAAAAACTTAAGCTTTCAAAGCAATTAGAAAATCTGAGCACAAGCAAAATGTCTATTTAAGCGTGTAGGTGCATGTCGCTTTCCCTAGCTGTTGACTTTGATGGAGGCCACACCATTTTTCTACAAATGTTCCTGAAATAATAGGCTAAGTAAATACTTCCCTTTCCCCAATCCGTTCTTTTTTTCTTCATTCTAAAAGTTGATTCTGTTGATATATATGTGCTCTTAGTATCTCTTAGTTAATCATCACCTGGCAGATTTTCTCTCTGTTCTGTACTTTTTTTTTTTATTAAAATGCAGTTTTACACTGAGAAACTGAAAAACTGGCATCATTAGGCACTATGTTTATTTTTATCAATGGTTTTTGAACCATGGTTTCTCAATTTATAAGTAAAGGAAGATTTTTTTAAAATTTACCACACCTACAAACATCCTGTGGGAACTGAGAGCCAAGCTAGGTTCTTTCATTCTCATACACCAATACTATAAATAAAGATTCCTTAAGCCAAATTAGTACCTTTAAAGCCTCTGTGCTACCCAGTTAGTCTTACTGAATTTTCACAGATGAAACTGATTGGAAATTAGTAAACAATTCTATTGATACACAATTAGGAATACATTTAGTTAAGTCCCTTAATTGTGCCGGTTTTAGAGGGCTAACAGGAATAAAGTTACTATAAGCTTAATGTAATCATCAAAATAAGCAGATTTGACTCTTAGGGCTGTCCTTACAATTTATGGGGCCCTACAAAAGTTACCTAAGGCTGCCTGCTCCCCTCTCTCCCCCACATGGCTTCTGCTGGGGCTTCCCTTGTACCCTCCATCCCTGCATGCTGGGGTTTGGGGCTTCCTGAGGGCCAGCACAGAGCCACTTCCTTTCCACCTCCAGTGTGGCAGGAAGGAGCACTTAGCTCAGTGGCCAGCTAACCAATAGTAGAACATGAGTGTTGGAGAGGGGGCAGGAAGAATGCAGCCCTCCTGCTGGTAGCTGAGAGAGCCGCTGGGTATGAGGGGCTGGGCCAGAGATGGATCAATAGATGACTGTCAGGGTTGTTCATAGGCACACCAGCACATGCAGCTGCATGGGCAAAGGTGCCATTTTTGGGGGGTTAAGGAGGCAGCAGTAGTCCCCTGAAGTTGGAACCCCTGGATTTCATACTTGAGGTCTGCTCTAAAGCCCTGACTGCAGAGGCAGTTCTTAAATGCAACAGAGTTTGAGCTGCTTGCAGCTTTGCCTTTGGGGCAGGGAGTTTGTTATAAAAAGAGAGAGGCAGGTGATTAAAAATAGAAAAAGGCTGGACATTCAAGTAATTAGTCTGGATGTTAGATCATCATGAAAACATTGCCAGATACTCCACTTAAAAGACGGGATGGGGGAGAAGAAAGAGTAGGAATGAGTGTTGTGCATTTGGATAACTGTGTTAAGCTTCTCATAAATGTTCTTGAAAAAGGGGTGAACAGGGACTAATCCAAAGCTGACTGCAAAGAGTCACAAAGGGATCTCACAAAACTGGGTGATTGGGCAACACAAGGGCAGATGGAATTCAGTGCTGATAAATGCGAAGTAATGCATATGGGAAAATATAATCCTAACTATAGATACAAAAATGATGGGGTCGAAATTAGCTGTTACCATTCAAGAAAAAGATCTTGGAATCTTTGTGGATAGTTCCCTGAAACCATCTGCTCAATGTTCAGTGGTAGTCTAAAAACTAAAAAGCCAACAGAATATTGGGAATCACTAGGAAAGGAATAGATAAGAAGACAAAATACCATATTTCCACTATATAAAGTCATTGTATGCCCACATCTTGAATACCTAAAAAAAGATCTATTGGATTTGGAAAAGGTACTGAAAGGGCAACAGAAATGATTAGGTGTAAGGAACATCTTCCATATGAGGTGAGATTAACAAGACTGGGACTTTTCATCTTGGAAAAGAAATGACTAAAAGGTGGGAGGATATGTTCGAGGTCTAGAAAATCATGAATGGTGTGGAAAAATAGAATAAGGACATTTATTTTATTCCTTCACTAACATAACAATTAAATATATAGGCAGCAGAATTAAAACAAACAAAATAAATTATTTTTTCCACAAACGTGTAGAACTTTTTGCCAGGAGATGGTGAAAAGGCTCCAAACCATAACCAATAAGAACAAAATAAGTTCAAGGAGGATAGGTCCATCAATGGCTGCTAGCCAGAAAGGGCAGGTATGATGTCCCTAGCCTGTTTGCCAGAAGCTAAGAATGGGTGACAGTCGATGGATATGATGATTGCCTCTTCTGTTTATTCTTCCGAAGCACCTGGCATTGGCCACTGGTGGAAGACAGGATACAGGATTAGAAGGACCTTTGGTCTGAGTCAGCATAGTCATTCTGATGGTCTTATATAGAGCTGAAATGCATCGGCCCTCTTGCTGTAACCCACCTTTAGACATAAATGGGATTCATAATGGGCCAAACTCTTATTCACTGAAGTTAATTGAGTTGCATCATGGATCAATTTGCCCGCCTCCAGTTTTCATTGGTAAATATTGCATTGGCCTTTTTTTTTTTTTTTTTTTTTTTGCCTGGGGAACCATTACAATCTGATATTCACTGACCTGGGGGTGTCCATCATCATCATGAAGATTTCATCTGGCTTTACATATGTCAGTTGACTTGTGAGGAGCAGAATGGAGTTCTTCCATAACCATGGAACAGCTTCATGGGCTGTTGAGTGTCATTAATTATTTATACTATGGTTATATTTTTGTTTCATAGGGAGGTCTTGAAAAGGAGAAAGCTGCAGAGGATATTGAAGATCCTGGTGCCTTCAGGTAAGGCATGCTCGATGAAAGTGAGAGGCAACACTTGCTAATAACTCTGCCTTCAGTTCATGTGGTCCAGCTCTTTTGCCTTTTCAAAGAAGACAGTGGCTCTCTCTGAAGCTGGGCCATTGTGACAAGACACATAGAGCCTTCAAAGCCTGTATGCAGACATCCATCTCATCCACCTGTTTTTCAGGAGTGAATGTAGCATGGTATTCTGACATTTTTAATATAGATGTTATGGTAGCATGTAGAGGCCTATTAAGCAAGATATCCATTGTACTAGGACTGTATAAACATATATTACATGATAATCCTTTCACTCAAAAGCTTGAAGTCCGATGTTTCATTCTACTTTTCTTCAGCCCCTTTGATCCCAGGGGAGCTGGATGAGAGACATTAAGGGCAGAATTTGACCCATGTTTGTTCCTGGCTAGAAGGCTACACTATTATGTCTCCTCTCTTCCCGTCCACCATTCAGATAATATTACTTTCATTTTGCATTTCCAGTATTGAGAATGCCAGGCGAAAAAAGGAATATGATGAGATAATGAAGGCAGCAGAAGCCCAAAAAGACAAAAAGAGGCAAGAGCTGATCACCCTTAGGCATGAGTTTCATTGCCTACTCCAAAAGAACATGGAGCTGCCAAAGCACATGCAACTACATAGAGAGGTACATCTGACTGTTGAACAGATCATTTATCTTTGATTAGGCTGCCACTTTAAAATGACCAGTGTCTCAGAGTCAAAATGTGTCCAACCTTTTTTTCCCCCTTTCCCACTTTAACTCCTTAAAGGAACTGCTTTCCCGTGGCACAGGCAATTCTGAGTGTGCTGCAGATATTAGTGCCTCAGAAGTATCTGTGAGATCTATAGACTAAGCAGAAATGCTGCTTACTTCCAGTTACTTTATCAAGGCTACTCTGAAGGGAATGGAAATATGATAGAGAATCATCCTGAAGTGACTGAAAGTAGCAAAGCTAGCAGGGAGGTAAAGTACTGATTTGCCTTGGTTCTCTCTTGCACACTATGTTTTATTCCTGCTATGGAGAAGTGTTGAAGTTCCTTGATTTTCAATTTTAGATGGGTTGAAAGAAGAGGTGTGCACGTATGTATTTTAAATATTCCAGAAGCTCCAACCCACACCTAATGCTGTGTGTCATGGCTCTCTCAATTGCTAGGAACAGCTTCTGGAGGGAGTGTGTTGATGCACATAAACTCTTATGTCTTAAACCAAACCACTGTGACTGTTATAGCCAAGCATTTAGCATGCTATGATGCTGAGTTTCTCATCTATCTGAAGGAATTTGAGATGGACCACAGAATCTGTGAGGAGATGGATAGGCAGACAGCACAGAGAATCCAGCTAGTGCAGAAGGAGTTGGCCTGGGATCAGGAGAAGCACCGCATTGCACTGCAGAAATTGCAGAAAAGGCAAGGACTAGCTTTCTTTTACCCTTCTCTACTATGAGATCCTTCACTAGCTAAGTTGCATCTGCTCTGAGGAACAAGAATGGAACATTTTCTTCATAGAACTGAAGTGAATCTGCGTCCTTCCGGGGGTTATATTACCATGTGGTCCTAAACATACACAAGTTAGGCAAACATTGATCTGCAAACGAGAGCATTACTAAATCTGGATTGTACTATCCACCTCCATGGGATCAGTGCCATCTTTTTTGGGAACATCTCTGGTTGAGTTCCGGCCAGTGATACTTGCTAGGGTTCTAGAATTGCTGGTGGAGCCTTGAAGAACAAACTGTGCAATGAACCCATGTCCTTCATGTGTGGTGGAGTGCAGCTGGTGACTAACTGAGTTTGTTATGGAAGAGATGGTCATTGGCTTGAGAACAGATTATTTGATCACTGCTCAGTAAATCATCTCCTGATGTGAATAATCTCACCAATTAAAATCTTATTTGGAATCTCTCTTTTGTGGGGAAGATTACTGTAGTAATACAATTAGGTTGATTCCTGGACTTGTTAGATTTCCTTGATCCTGTCCACTCCAGTTTTAGGCCTGAGTTTGATATAGAAATTGATCTACTAGATAATTTTCTCAGAGCTGTACCATCCATAGGAGGTAGTGGAGGCAGCCACTCTAGTCCTTTCGCTGTGAGGGGTACTGTGGGCCCAGGACAGTCTATGAGATTATTGGATTGGCAGCAGGGGTCAGGCCTGTGAGCACAGCAGGCTGCTGGAAGCAGAGTGACCTGGCCATAGCCTGCTCCACTCCACTGTCTCTCAGTCAGGATGCTCCACTCCACTGCAGTGGCAGGAAGTGGAGCAACCCATTCCCAGCTCACTCTTCTCCCCACGAACAACCCTGCTGGGAGCTGGGCTCAGGAGAATGGAGTGGGATTGGGGTGGGTTGCTCCACTACCTGCAACTGTGGTGAGTGTAGAAGGGGCCTGACTCCTGCTGCTGGCACCAGGGCCACCACTAGTCCCCTGGGCCACATTGCTCAGGGGAGAGGATACGAGGAAAGGGGTGCAATGGGGACAGGAGGGAGTGAAGCAGGGGTGGGGCTTGGGGAAAGGGTAGAGTGAGGACGGGGAGGGGAGCAGAGCAAGGCCAAGAGAGGCAGGGCAGAGGCATAGCATGGCGTACCACAGGGTTGTCCGAGGCCCTGCATCCAACTAGGGATGGCTCTGTGGTAGACAAAGATCAGTTATCTGTGCTTCACCTAGATCTGTCAGATGCCTTAGACACCACTGCTGATGAGGTATTGTTGACATGCCCATTCTTCAGTGGCTTCATTCTTAAATTTCATGATGTCAGTGGAAGGGACTTCTGTTGTAGCACTGACACCTGCTATTTTAGGTATGCGGATACTAAGGTTATATAATTTGTTTAATTAATACAACACATTGTTTATGCCTTTTGGGACAGAAATATGGGATAGAAGGCAAATACTTCATAGCCTGCTATTGCAAAACTCAGACAATAATTGATATGATCTGCATGTTGTTTCCTTAGGTTCCGGGACACATTAGAATTTGACACAGTGGTCGTTCATGCTATAGGAAGTACTCATCAGATCTCCACATATAGGCTCTTGGCAATCTCCGAGAGGTTCTACAGAGCCAGAAAACAAAGTCAAGCAGGAAAGAGAAGAACAAGCAAATTAGGAAAAGAAGCTGATCAAAGACAAGATAGCCTGAAAGATTCAAGTAAGATCTCTGCAAAGGCCTAAAGTGCCATTCTGTTCACTATTATGTGCTTTCCATCCTTCATCTCACTTTATTTTCTTGTGCTTGAGTGGAAGAGACTGCAATACTTCACATCATCTCTAAGCAAAGAAACTTGGCATTAAAACGTGGTTGCAGAGTATCCTCATGATCTGTTACAGTCATCACTGTGCATTCCCAGTCATCAAATCCCTGTGTCATTTAGAATAAGATAGTTTCCACCTTCTTGTCAATGTTGGCAAAAACCCGTCCACTCAAAGGGCAGACATAAGGTTGTGCAGCAGTAGGGTTTGTTTTTTTATTGATTGATAACATGACATGAGCAAAGGAATATTGACTGCAGCGATGCTGATTTATACCGGCTGAGGAGCTGGCCCAGGATGATTTACAGGAGCTGTGCCTTGCTTTTGTGTCACATAATATACCTAATACTTACACATACACTCCCTTTTTTTTAGGGCAGGCTGTTGAAGTTACTAAAGAGGAACGGGAAGCTGACAAACTAAAAAAGAGGCCCCAGCTGCAAGCTGGAGTGGGACGTTTTGGTGGAAACAGACTCGAGCAAGTTAGAAAAATTATTGAGAAAGCTGACCTGGCCAAAGCTAAGATTATGCAAAGAAGGAAGGAATGGGATGAACTGTAAGTTATGAATTACAAACTGCATCTTTCCATTGGTCTGCCTTTCTGTTGCAGGAAAGGATGTGCCAGCTGATTTTGGCAGTGGCATGGGGCCAGGGCAGGCAGGGAACCTGCTTTAGCCCCACTGTGGTGCTGAACAGGACTTGGAGCTGCTAGAGGCAAACACTGCCCAGCTGGAGCCCAAATCAAACTCCCCTCCTCTACCCAATCCCATAACACAGCCCTAAGCTCCCTCCCAAAGCCCACCTTCTGCACCAGCCCTGACTCTGCTCCTCCACCCAAATTCCCTCCCGCAGCTTACATCCCTCCTGAACTCTTGCCTTAGCACTGAACCGCATCCCAGAGCCCGTACCCAGCACCCTTTGTGCTCCACAACCTCCTGCCCTGGTTCTGAACATCCTACTGCATCCAAACTCCCTCCCAGGGTACGTCTAGACTACATGGCTCCATCAACGGAGCCATGTAGATTTGTTGTTTTGGCAAAGGCAAATGAAGCCGCGATCATTTAAATCGCGGCTTCATTTGCCTTTGCCTATGTGTCTAATCTACATGCCTCTGCCGACAGAGGCATGTAGTCTAGACACAGCCGCAGAGACCAAAACCCTTTTTGCACCCTAACCTCCTCTGCAAGGCTCAGCCCAGAGCCTACTCCCACACTCCAAACCCCTTGATCCCAGTCCAGAGATCACACCCTCTCCTACACTGCATCCTGCCCCATCCTGGTGAAAGTGAGTGAGGCTGTAGGAGATCAAGTTCAAGAAGGAAGGGGGGTGGAATTAGCAGGGGTGGGGCCCTAGAGAAGGGGCAGAGCAGGAGTGAGGCCTCTGGGAAGGGGTGGGTTGGGGGGGCGGGTGAGGCAATGGTGTTTAGGTCTGTGAGATTAGACAGTTTTCAACCCTAATTATTTATGTGTGTCCATACATGTCACACTGTCCTGTCCCTTTCCTGTTGGCTCCGCTTTTAAAATGGAGAACAACAAGTCTCTCAAAATGCATGGAAAACAGGAATCTCTTCAAGCTTAATCTACAACTTACTCATATGAATGGATCCATTAAAGGAGGCAGAAAGATAGTGCAGTGACTTGCAAATTCTTGAAGTCAGTGAGAACTGGACAAATGATTAGGCCTTGTACGCTATGGTGCAGTCAAGCAGAACCTTGCCAACCATCTCTTTGGGAAAGCCAGCAGCATGTGCTGTGCTCATCAGTTGAATTAGTCACATACTCCTATACCCTCTCCTGCCCCACCGTAACTTTGGGTCTTACGATGACTTGAGCTATTGAACTGGGAGAGGGTCTACATATGCTTGGTGCCATCTCCTCTTCATTGGTTGCTTTGTCAGCTGCAATCAGCTTTATAACATGCTACGTGTTGCACATTGCTATATCAGGGTCTTCTCTTAGCCCAGAGTCTCATTAAAGTGTCTTATCTGAATCCGTCCCTGATGGCAGAGGTACATCATATATTTGTTTAGTAGTTTTTAAAACCCACATTTTTCAATTCATGTTTGTTTTTCTGTTTCAAACTGAAGGAGATGTTTCTTCCCAAAGTATGGAAGTCCCATTGTGCTCATAGTAGGTCATCTCAATTGTTTGGGAGAGTTTATCTAAGTCAGCAATAGGCGATCTAGATTAGTGAGTAGGTCACATGAGTGGCCTTCCTTCATTTCAGTGGGCTGCAAGATTGTTGTAATCAACATGATCTCCCGGGATAGGGTAATTTTACATAGCTCGAACTTGTGGGATGAGCCAATTGGACCATAGCAGCACTTTGGTTGCAGAGGGAGCGCATGGCTCTCTTAGTCAATGTTGTGTGCAATCAGTGCTCAATTCACTTCATGAGCCCTTTCCATGCGTATCACTTTAGGAATACCAGTAGGGAAAAACCACATACATGGCACAATCTGGCAACCTTGTGTGTGCGTATGAATAAACAAAACATCTCACAGCCCACATGCAGAACTGGTCTCAGGTTGCCCACCACTGTTCTTAAGTATTGCTTAGATTTCCATTGACTCCTGACTCTCCTACCAAACCTTCTTGCACAAAGCAAGAGTCCCCAACAGGACAGGTAAGCATGAAGGTGGGAGATTTAAGCAGCTTTAGAATTTCTGCTTGGTTTTGGTACTTGGCAGATACAAGGGCAAACCCAGTGACAACTATGAGAACCCCAAGGATGTTCAGGACATCAAAGAGGCTCAGGAAAACATGGGGGATTTCAAACTGAAGACGGCAACAAACTATAAGATTCCCGAGCACATGCGTATGAATGCAGAGAAGAAGAAGATGCAACTTAGGTCACTAGAGGCGGCGGTATGTAAATGGATTTATTTTGGCTGTGGAGCTTTCCCCTTTTTGGAAAATATTCTGTAGAAAATAAGTCATTGCAAAATGTCTTAAAAGAGACATGGTGGGGGGATTGCTAAGGACAGTCCATGTTTGGTCCATTTTAACTGCACATTGGTGCTTGTTTTGCCAGGCTTTGGTATTTCACCTAGCCCAAGGTTGCATCAATCCATACTCAATACAATAATCCTCAGATGGCCTTAATTGACTAAGCCAATATATTAAACAGGGGATTTTTTTTCCAGCTCTTTAATAGAAACATCAATCTTTTGCATGCTTCCAAAGACACTACCATGCAGAGGTTAAGAAACTTGCCCCAGAAACTCAGTGACCTAGCCCTCCCAACCTGCTATATAGCATAATTATAAAACCACAGACACAATTAACAGTTCTTTATGTGGCATCTGCATATTGATGTTTGTGGGATTAGTACTTCCTGGCAGTGTAATTAGATAGAGAGTCAGAACATGTTTCTTTAATTAGAAGAACACATAAACAACAAATAGTCTAGTGGCACCTTAAAGACTAACAAAACATGTAGATGGTATCATGAGTTTTTGTGGGCACAACCCATGTTTTGTTAGTCTTTAAGGTGCCACCAGCCTATTCATTGTTTAAGTGTTTCTAGTTACAGACTAACTCAGCTACCCCTCTGAAGCTAACAGAAAAAACAGTACCTGTCCCACTGGGAATTGTCGGGGTGACTTACAAGAGCAGGAGGCTTCCTCACATAGTCCTGCTGCTTATGGGAGTTCCTCAAGCCTAGTAGACTAAGTCTGGCAATGTGTAAGTCCAGCATCGGCTTTATATATCTGCTAGCCTGAGTGGCTCTGTGATCTTCTTAAGTAGCATCCATCTCCCTGATCTTATCCTAGTGATCCGGAAGCTGATGTTCTTGTAGAATGAACTACTTCAGCACTGAGATCCTCTGTCAACATGATGCTGTAAACCAGGGGTCTCCAAACTTTTCAGCCCGAGGGCCGCATTAACTATCAAACAGCAGTTCGGGGGCCGCTTTCACGACGGGGAATTTCAGTTGCCTATTGCGCCCTCTGTCGCAGCGCGGCCGGTACTCTGACCATGCACTCCCTCCAGTGCTGAAGGGGAGGGAAAGGGGGGCCCGGGCCCACCCTCACTCACGGGCCCCAGCCCAGGGCCCTAAGGACACGGAACCAGCTGGCTCCGGTCCGGCTGACGGGGCTCCTGCCGTAACTTGTCAGCCCGCCAACTCTAATGAGTTCTGCCCTGGGCTGCTTCCTTTCCCTCGTGTGACCCTCTACCTCCCCCCACCGTGGGGCGGTCACCTTTGATTCGTCCGTCAGGCTGACGGTCGTATATCCAGACGCCCACCCCTCCCGCCGGGGCTGGTCCTGCCGTCTGGGTGGCCGTCGGGTCTGGACTCCTGAGAAGGGGGGGGGACTTTTCCCCCTGCTCTCCCCTTCCTCTGCACGCTGTCCTCCCCTCCTGCTTGCCACCGCTCACTCCTTCCCCCACCCCCAAAGCACAATACATCTTTATTTAAAGCTGCTTTTCCTCAACTGAAAGAGAATGTATTTCTAATATTGCTTTCTTTTTGAAAAACGAATTACAGAATGTGACTTTTATTTTTTTAGAATCATCATATTGTAAGACATAAATTGCTATCAGCATTAAGAGTCCTTTCTGCTTGTGAGGTTGGAGGAAGAAGATGTCTGAGAGGACTGTGCACGTCGCCGGGCGGGCGTTACCACCACCGCCCATCCTGCCCCCTGATTGGCCGGCTGCCCTGTCAGTCTGGGCAGGGGAACGCCGCCCGTGCTAACCCCCGCCCCCTGCGCCGTTTGCCGCCGTGCGGCCGCTTGTCAGCGGAGCGGCCCGCTTCTCCTGCCCCGGCGCGGCGTGAGTACACGCCGCACACCCCTGACAGGGCCCCCCCCCCGCGGCAAGAAGGGCCCGTTCGGCGGCGCCCCAGGGACGGGCGGGGGTCGCCTCGTCACACCGGCACGCGGAAGGCGGGGCCAGACAAAAAGGTCTCCACGGGCCGGATGAGAGGGCCTCGCGGGCCGCATCCGGCCCGCGGGCCGTAGTTTGGAGACCCCTGCTGTAAACCCTAGGTCCTATTGAAGCCAAGTTTCCAGAAATGCCCATGCTGCATCAAGGTTCCAGGGTCCTCCTCATTTGACTGAATTTACTGCTAAGGTTTATCATCACTGTCACAGTGCCAAAGTTCTTGGGTCCTTCTCAGTCAATGGAATTCAGTGCTGACATCCTGGTATCATCACTGTGTTGCTGATGTTCCCAGGTCCTTTCAGGTCAACATAGTTGAGCAAGAAGGACATCTAACACCATAGACTTCAGCAAATTTATTCAGGTTAATAAAAAAAGTGCTTATTCTCCTGCATTATGGAGAACCTCTTGATGATGTGGTCGGGTGCTCATTGTACAGGCCTTTATTTTCTCCCAGCAGTCTGGGTCATCTGCATCTGGTGCTAAGTTTTCAGCAGTTAGCTGATGTACCTGAAGTAGCCACATGCCAGTACAGGTAGTGTTAGGTCTCTGGATCCGTCTTGGTTAACCAGATCTAGTGCTGAGTATCCAGCACAATTTACACTCATGAGTCACTTGCTTGAAGTAGCATGGTGTACAATGTACTTGGAAGTAAGACCATCCTTAATTGAAGTGATGTTGCTTGAGTAAGCCACTTCTCAAAGTAGATTTGTATCCAGGGTCAGCAATACCCAGATAATCCTGGATAATCAGCGAAGGCTCTGGCATTTTTTTGTGGGAATTCCTCCAGACAGCAGTCCATGTTTCCAAGCTGGGGGTTCTGAATCCTTATTGGCTCCCATAGTTCTGGGTTCTCTAACTGAGATGTTCTAGAGTACAGAGATATCTGCCATGCTGAAACCTTGGAAACACTTTCCCAGGCCCAGACTGAGGTAGCGCTGGTACCTGTTGAGCTTCATTCAGTGCCACACCACTGTTGGCTCTGAGAATAATTAAGATTTCTAATCTGGTACTGGTGCCCTGACTTTGAAAATGCCCCATGGTTGTTATTGCCCCATCTGCACATTAACATCCTGCTAGCTTCAGGGAAGCAATAAAGAGAGAGGGCATGGAGTAGTTTAGCAGCCACTTCTGGGATCACCCTGCCTGCTTTGGAACCAAAAGTGCTGGTTACAACAATCAAATTAGGCTCTTTGGTACCACGTCTAGTATGATGCTTTGATCGTGGGGCCTATTTTACTGCAGTGTCAGGAAGACTTTGGATGTAACAGGCAAATTTGTTTGAGGTGCACAGATACCTATGATTGTTTTAAATGTACCTGAACCTGAGTGCTCATGTAGTGATGATGCCCTGTGGGAAAACGCACTTCTTGTAAATCTCATTAATGTCTGATAAGTAGGAGTATGCAGAGGGTGCTAATTATTCTTTGAAGAGTGTTGCCTCTGCATATTCACATTCTCTGCCCACCTTGCCCTCTTCTCAGATCAAGAATTTCAAAATTAGGAAAGGAACCAGCAGCAGCAGAACCAGGAGAGTAGTGGGAGCTAATTCCCCCACAATAAAAACATTGTGGGATCTATGTTTCTGCCTCTGCACATTTTGCCAACTGTGCAGCTGCTTAGGCTGGGTGGGACTCCGCAGCTGCTGGGGTTGAAGGACAGAGCAGGACCAAGAGATACTGGAATAGCTGCTATGGCTCTTGGGAGAAGGTCAAGAAGCAGGTAGAAACAAGATGATAGGGCCAGTGTGGAGCAGGTATTCCTGGTGAGAGAGAGAGTCCAAAACTTCCTCCTCCTATTCAGCTGCCCTGACAATTTGGCCACACTCTGCCCCTATTGAGAGTGAGTTTCTGCTGCCTCTGGAAGGATCTGAAATGTGTTTGGGGCCCCACTCCTCCTTTGATACCTGTGGACCCTTCTGCAAGGGGCAGAGAGTGTGAGTGGCCCCAACAGACCCCTCTCACTAGAAAGATTCCACAGCTCAGTGCTCAGAGGTGCTAATCCCACAAGTGTGTGTCTATGCAGATGTGTGTGACATGCTCAAAGAACAAGTTACTGATATCATAAGCATAAAACCTTTGAGATTTTTAAAGTTAGACAAACCACTAATTAATGTCTTATGTCAGAGACTATTTTATACTTGGGAAGTCACACTAGAATTCCTTCTCTTTGTAGATCCATGAAAAGAAATTGAACATGAACAAATGGATCATTTCCCTTAGGGACCTCAAGGTGGCCATCATTGAAGAAATCAACTGCTTGGTGCAGGAATTGAAATCCATACAATCAGCCTTGAATGCATCTGAACAACTCCCTATTCCCCCGATCCCTCAGTTACACCCAGAGGAGACTCCAGAAAAAAAATTTCAATATGACAATAATATTCTCCTGAAGTTCCAACAAGAGCAAGAGACCAAGGCTAAGGCTGCTAAACAGGTGCAAGAGACTGGTTCATTTGCAGTGTTTGGAGGAAAGTTCCTTCATGTGCCTTCTCTAAAAGATATGGACATGCAAACAAGAGCCTTAAGCGTGAAATCAATGAGAATAGCATCTTTAGTGGCCCCAGTGCAACCAAAGACTTTTGAGATTGAAAAGGCAGAGCCAACAGAGATGGAAATGGAAATTTTAAGAAGGGAGAAGATTAGAAACATTTACCTTCAGGAGACCTTGATCAAGAGGGTAGGAGAATAAAAGGGAACTTTTCAAGGGTGACCCATCATGTTCAAAACAAGTGATGCTTGTGACAAATTTTGGCTTCTGGAAGTCCAGGAAATTCCACTAGAACAAAATGTGGAGCTGAGAACACTATTGTGGGTATTACCTGACCTGTGAAAGAAACCACATGGTCAACCTACTTTGGGTAGATGCTGGTGCTGAAACAGTTGTACCTGTCCAAAGTAGAAGTTAGCAGATATTCTATAAGAGTGAGGATGAGGTAGAGATCTGTAACATGGGCTTACTGCTGCACCTGGCAGAAGATTACACGAAAGGTCTGGTCAACATAGAAAAGTGAGATACTTCTTTGAAGATGATATGGGGATAATGGGAGGCATTGAAATAGCTCTGGAATTTCTGGTGATTCTTAGATTTGCGTCATAGATATCAAAAACATTCCCAGTGATTAATGTTATCCTGAACAGGCCTGCCAACAAAACAAAACAAAACAAAACAAAACAAAAAAAAGGGGGGGGGGGAATAAAGGGGCAATTTCCCCGGGGCCTGGCAATTCTAAAAGGCCTGGGTCTCTGGCTGCTCCTAATGTAGCAGCAGAAGCATCTGGAGCCCCAAGTCCTTTAAATTGCTGCCTGAACACCATGCTCTATGTGGTGTGGAGAGCTGAGGGTGGGGGAGTATGATGCACTCGCTGCCTCAGCCCCACCCCTTCCAGGAGCACAGAGCCCTCCTCCGCCCCCCCCACACACTTTGCTCACAGGACCGGCCTGGCTCTCGTCTCCACTGATCTTGAATTCCAAAGTAGCTCACCATAAACGTTGCTGGCAAATTGCTGATTTAACAAGCAGGACATTTTTCTTCTTTGTTCCTGTCTCTTGTCTTGCATATTTAGACTCATTTCTTGATATCTTCCCCATTCCACTTCTGCCCATTTCCACACTCCAGATCAACGAACTGGTGGTCACCTTTGATTCTGAGCTCCGCCTCCTGCGGCACCAGAAGCTGAAGCTAGACACACAGATGAAGTGTGCGGATCTACGTCACATCACATGGTTTGAGGAGCTGCTTCTCCTTAAGAACTTTGAGAAACATGAGGACACTCTCCAGGAGCGAGTCAACAGCCTCAGCAATGATGTGGAGGAGATGCAAGTATGTAGGATACTTTGATTGATTTATTACTATAGCAACTGATGGGCCTCAAAACAAAACATTTCAAAACGAGACAGGAATGTCCCTCTGCCTCTGTTATGCACCAGCCAATTCTTTAATGCTGAATTCCGAGAAACAAGAAGCGTTCAGTAATAATATAGCTAGATGGATTGATAAACTTCTGTTTAATTTAACAACTTAAATGCATAAATGATAATAATAATTAATATTTGTATAGTGGATTTCATCTGGGGATCTGAAAGCACTTCGCAAAAGTGGATTAATATCATTATATTCATGTAACTGATTGTGAAACTGAAGCACAGGCAAGTGACTTTCCAGCATTAGATAGCAAATGATTGGCAGAAGTTGGGAATAGAAAGTGGAGAGTCCAACCTCCAATCCCTTGCTCACTACTAGGCAGATGCTGATAGTGTAAAAAGCTAATGCTTCAACAGTTTAAATATACTGATTTGTTTTACGTTTTTTAAGTGGAAATTAGAGAACTATCTCACACAAATGGAGGCCAAAAAATACGAGATTATAAAACTTCAGGAACGCGAGAAGGCTCTTTATGTCACCTTCCAAGCATCCCTTGGAGAGAACAACAAATTTGCCAGCTTCCTCACTAAGGTCCTGAAGAAGAGGATCAAGCGTGTCAAGAAGAAAGAGGTGGAAGGAGAAAGAGGTTGGATTTGTCATTTCTCTAGTTTTATGTGTTTGGTTACACAATTCCATTTTTTAAAGTAGAGATGTCAGTGAACCATGTCCCAAATGAGGCATAAACAAGGTACGAGGTCATAAACAAAACATATGATTGGGTCCAACTTATGTTGCAAGACCAAACTTTATTGTAACCGTCAAGGGGGACAACAGGGTTGTAACCACATCTTTTGCACGATTGTATTTTCTATTGTCAAAAGACTTGAAAGTGGGTTCCTTCAAATCAGGTTTGAGGCATATGGGTGGTGAGTGAAAAAAGGAAGCACAGTTTCACGCATTTCTTACAACAGAATACTTTTTTCTTGCTGTCTTCTGATAGCTCAAAAATAGCCATATGACAGTTTACCAGTTTCCCCCAAAATTCACCCATGGTTTGTGGGGACACATGAGAAAATTCAGTCCAAAGAGTCATTTTTCAAAAGGTTTTAAGCATCCTTTAATAGATTATAAGACTGAAAATCCATCCTCATCTATAATTTGAGGATCCCTTCTGTGACTCTATAATACAATACACTGTCACCTTTTCCCTTGCCTGATACTGGCTGTGAATAAATGCCAGCATGAATTAATTCCTGCTGAGTCCTTTCAGCTCAGTATTCTTTTCTTTAACAGGACAACTTTTTGTAGAGGTAAGATACTAAATAAAGTGAGAGGTACTAGTCTGGCCTTATGCTAGTGCAATCATTGTATCTAATAATGAAATAGAATCCTTGGGCAGGAGCCAGTCACCAATTTGTCTGGTTCAAAGTGTATAGCCACCAACGTTTCTGGGAAACTAGATCTTTACAATTCTCTAAAGGGTTAATTTACTTTGTCTTTCCTAGACTGCAAACTCTTCAGGGTCTGGGATGAATCTCAGACCCTGATCCTGAAACTGACAGTGTCTGGCTGGACTGCCGAGTCTTTGTGACTTCAATAGAGCTTTGAGCAGGTGCACAGTTTGGACACATGCCATCAGTGGTAGGACTGGGGTCATAGTACTTTGTAAAACACCGTTTCTGTCAATTATGCTCTTTGAATGATTTAATTGGCTTTTAAAACCAGTAGCATGGCATTGCTCATTGGGGCACCATTTGCATCCTGTAGAGCCAGCAGACTTGCCACAAATTAGAACCAGGTTATTCTGAGGGCTATCAAAACTGCTTTCCTTTCCCAGATGAAGAAGAGGATAGCGATGAAGAGAGTGAGGATGAGTCTAGCTTGGAGAGTGATGAAGAAGAATCAGGATCTGAGGATGAAGTCTTTGATGACTCTGTTTGCCCAAAGAGTAAGTGAGCCATTACTTTCTGGTGCTCTCTGCAATGGGTGGACCATTTTTGGGGTGCCACCAGATGTGTTGGGGTCCCACTGAACCCACTAGTACAGGTTTCCCTTAGATTGGGTTGCTGTGCCAGGCCCTCAAACCCTTTTCCAGCACACACTCAGGCAGGACCACATCTTGCTGCAGACACAGACTGCAATCAGATCTGTGTGAGAGGTTCTTCTTGGGGATTTACTCAGCACTCCAGTACACACACCATTTGGAGGGTGAACCCCAAATAATGTTGTCTTGTGCTTTGCAAAGGAACTGCACAGCAAAAGCTCATAAAAATTTGCCCTTTCTCTCAAGGTAAAGAGAGAGATGCACAAACTGGGTTTTGAAATAAATAAATAAATAAGTTTTTAACTACAAAAGATAAATTTAAGCAATTATATGGGAAGCAAACAGAACAAAGCAGATTATTTTAATAAATAAACAAACCCCACAAACTGAGATTAGCTCACTAGATAGATAGATGGAATATATGTTAGCAAATTCTAACCCTGAGTGCTGAACGGGCTGACAGATTCTTAAGGCACAAATTACCTTGGCTTGCTCAGGTTTTCATATACAGGCTAAAAAATCCTTCCAGCTTGGGACCATCAATTCCCACAGTTCAGTCTTAGTCCCTCAGATGTTTCCAGGTGTATTGTTATAGTGAAAGTGAGATACACTAGTGAAAGTGAGGTTCCCCCATGATATCATTGTCCCCCTTTTATATTTTTTTCCCCCACTTGTTTTTGCTGTGACCTGGATCAAACTGTTCCCATTGTGCAGTGCTGTCTCTGAGAGGTTTCCATTGCCCACAGTTCCTGGGGTAATCCTTGTACGTACATGCATTTTCTCAGTAAGACATTCACATTATTTGGCCTTTTTACTGTTGTACCTTGAAAGGCTGCTTGTAGGTGTTGTCAGCCTCACAACATGCATAGCCAGACTTTGGAGTTTCACATACATGGATAACACATACAAACCAGTGATATATTAATGTCTAGTAGATCGAGAATTTTAGAATACCTCAGAACACACATTTTGTATAAAACATACCCTGTTCCATGACAATGGTGAATAATGGGTGCCAGGGTGTCACACACTCTACTTTTTTAGTTTTATGGGTAACACTATGAATTTAAATAAAAAGACAGGATTTTTTTCTTAGCTTTCATTATTATGGCCCAGATTCTTCCCCTCCCTTGTTGTGTAGCACCTTGCTCCTTAAATTAATTTAATGATGAAAATGAGACCAATGTGGAAAATAAAATTACTCAGTGTGAGCAAGGGTGATTGAATCTGGTATTTGGGTTAAGTAGCAATTGGTTGTTTATAAAGAGGAGTAGCAGCCTCAATAGGTTGACATCTACTTCAAGTGTTACACATCACATAAGTTTCAGTATTCCCTTGCTTCATCAACCTATAATAACTGCAGTGCAATGACATACAGCCTGGTGGACCTCAATTACCATCTCTGGAGAGAAAGTGAGTGGGGGAGGGGGAGAAATCTAATTCTTAAAATTCTAAAAGGGAATTAACTTTAAATAAGTTTTGGTGAGAGCCAATGGGGCTGTACTGGCATTTGATTCCAACTTTTTATTCATTAAAAATGTGCAAAAAACCCAAATGTTACGTGCCTGTATCCAACACTGAAATAAGTACAGACAGGGAACAAGATACCAAGCAATCTAGGTCTCTTCTAATCTCCGCAACCAACTCCGTGATAGACCCTAGACAGTAGACACTCAATGTGAACATTTCCCCTCTGTAAAATGGAAATAGTGTAATACTTATTGCACAGTGTTGATCATCGCTCACAAGTTGCGTAAATGTACAACACAAAGGGCAATGAAGTAATTGTTATGTGTTAAGGACCTTTTAACATTTCGTGACTCTTCCTCTCAGAGCAGTGGAATTGGAACCCTTAACATATGCTCTTTCCTTGAAAACTAGAAGAATAGACTTATTGGCTATGATTATTTTCCTTCAGCTCTTGAAAATCTTGAATTATCCCTAATTTGGAGAGTAAATTAAATTCTTTGTTGCCATCTAGAGGGCAGAATCAGCAATTGCTCATGGCCGGGCATATTTCTGGGATTAACCAGTAGAATTTTATTTGTTTTTAAACTTGTCTACTCAGCCCTTTGTAAAATGCTACCCACCCATTCAGCAAGGGCAAATCATTTATTTTGTTGAGGGAGTAAAAACATGAGTTTGAGGTTGGTCTGGTGTATTTTTATGACCATTTAACAAAACTGCTTTTTGAGCTGTTTTGTTTCTGACTGATTTCATTAGAATTTCATTAGAATTCATCAGCAAATTGCCTTGCCATATTTTCATAACTGTTTTCTGTCAGCGTGATAATTGTATCATTATCCATAGTCTCACCTCCCATATCATGGTGGGAAGAGAACCCTAACAGACAGTTTATCTTCTTAAAAAATATTGATGCAAGGAGAAAGTAGAGAATTGAATTTGTATTTTGATCTTAAATTGCTTGTGTTCTTAATGTGGCTTGTCTTGTACATTTACCTGACTTGTGAATAATGTCTGTCGTCTTTCACACATGCTTGGTGTTTTAATTGACAGACTGAGCTCAGAGGTACCGGTGAAAACTGCCCACTGGTACCAAGTGCCTGTACACAAGTGGATGTTAAAGCACTGCCATATCAGTGCTTTAACTTTGCTGCCCCTTTTGTACCCCCTGTTGATGACCCTGCAATTGCTTGGCAATTACTTTCAACTGAGTTGATAGCATGAACTGCCTATCCCATGCTGCCACCCTCTGACTGGTTTAATTTCAACCTACCTTCCTTCTCAGACTGTGACGAGACACTCTTTGAAAACACCCTTCAGCTCCGGGAGAAGCGGTTGGACATTGAGGAAGCCTTAGTGGAGGAGAAGAAAGTTATTGATAATCTCAAAAAGGAATATGATGCCTTGGCTAAAAAGGTAAAAGCTCAACTTCCTAGCAAGCCTCGTTTAGTTCTGTGTAGGTGGGAATGGTGTGGTATTTGAGTTGTCATCTTTTCACTGAAACTTAAACCTAAGGTCTGGACATCTCAAAATCATTGAAGATCCATTTAAGGATGTTAAAATGCGATTATCTGGCTAATCATCTAGTTGGTACAATTTGTATAAACTATATGATTAGTCGATAAGCATCGCTCTGCAGAGCTGCAGCGGAAGAAGCTCTAGGAGCCAGCTCCAGCTGGGACTGAGCAGTCCTGGCTCGTACCAGTTTCAGAGCCACTCACATGCTGCTCTGCATTTTAAGTGTAGTAAGAGCTGCTGGGTTCTTACTACATTTAAAAGGCAGAGGCGCGGCGATCGGCGCTAGTTGGGACTGCTTGGTCCTGGCTTGTGCTGAGTCCAGCAGCCCTTATTCGTGGCAGCCAGGGCTGGCCACAGACAGGGGTTGCTGCCTGAGCAGCCCCTGCCCATAGCGAGCCCTGGCCGCTGTGAACAGGGGGTGCTTGGTGCCAACAACTCCTGTCCACAGAGGAGCCCAGTTCCCCATGGGTTCCCCTGCAGACGGGCTGCTTGGCAGCAGCGTCCCCTATACCCATCCCTGGCAGCCGTGGGGAAGGTGGCAGGCAGCACCCTGGAGTCGGTGCTGGGGGGAATCGGTTTTTAAGCTGGCTCTCCCCAGCACCAGCTCCTGTCCCCACCCTTGCTGCCTCTCATAGAGACAGGAAGTGAGAATGGGGACAGTGGTGACGCTGCAGAGAACACAGGGAAAGCACAGGGAGGGCTCTCGTACATTTCAAAAACAGAAGCGCTGCAGTGGGAACAGTGCAAGCAGGGACTACACATTCACACTGGAATCTGAGAGTCAAGCTGGGTCTTTTTCTTGTCACATTGTATCAGCATCCTAGTAGAATTTAGTAGAATAATACTGTTGATGATGCATAAACCAGAATAGAATCCAGCCCCTCTTCCCTCTTGTGGATTCTGCAGGGCTAATTTAAGTAAAAGTGTATTGTTTTAGTCCCTGAAGTGGGCAGGTGTTCTGATATGCTGAGGGAGGGGGCTTGCTGAATAAAAAGGTCACTTTTGCACTGATACAGTCAGCGTAGAGCCTCACTTTAAAAAGGATATGATCCTTTCTCTGGGCAGGCAAATTAGTTACTGATGACAAGACAACAAAATAGTGTGGTCCTTTCCATATCATATTCCCTTTAAACAAGACAAAAGGTGCCTTCACTATAACATAGAATCCAACTGTAAATAAACTGATGGATTGGGACCCTAATTCCTAACCAGTCCCAGAGCAGCCCTCAGTCATTATAGTGCTGTGGTGGCTGGTTAGTTACGAATGATGACGTCCTCACATCTGTTTGTGGCTCGGATCTCTGCAGGTGAAAGTGGTGCAAGCCAGCTTCGACACAGCTGAGGGGGAACTGGAGGCCTTTCAACGGGAGAAGCAGCAAAGACTGAATGAGCTACATGTAGTTGTGCCTCTGAAGCTACATCAGGTGATGGAAAAGTGTGTCTGTTCACTGCATCTGGTTTAGCTGCAGCAAGACTAGGGGTGGGCAAAAGCTGCCCTGTGGGCTGGACACAGTTTACCACAGTTAGCCACTGGCGGGCCACCAGACGCTGTTTACACCTTCTCGCCCGCAGATAGGGCTGCTCACAGCATCCACGGTTTACCCTTCCCAGCCAATGGGAGCTGCAGGAAGCAGCACAGGCTGCTTATTTACCTATCTCTGAGCAAAATGATTCCTAGCAGATGGAAAATGAGCCAGTCAGTACAAGAGCAGTGTTATTCTCATGGGACTGCAGTGCATTGCTTGCAATTTTTCTTCTCAGAGTTATGGGACCCTGGGACTGACTGTCCTCATGCTACGGCCATGCTTTAGTGATTTGTCTGTCAACCAGATTGCTGACTTCAATTCTCAGCACCATTAACATGCAGTCATCAGCCTTGTCTGACTATTTCTGCAGGTGGAGTATATGGTAAATGGGGAGCTACCCAATGACCTGTCCCAAGCATTGGTGTTTACCAACCAGTCCTTAGAGTATCTGCAGCAAAGGATCATGGTCCTGCAGCATGAGAAGTTAGATCAGAGGCAACTTTACAAGCAGGCCCGGCAGCAGCATAAGCAGCTCATCCGGGACAGGAGAGAGATAGAGATAAGGATCCAGCGTGAGTTCTTGAGCACACTTTGGTTTTCTCTGCTGTGTATATGGCATGCTAGGTCTCTTTCCATATTATAAGTGGATGGACATCTCCTCTTGCATGCATCAGTGCTTAATGTGTATACAGTATTGAGTGTGAATTAATTCACTAGCTGCCTTTGCTCCCTGCATGGACACCAATATCCCAGTGGGCTACTGGTTTTTTTTTAACCAGTGAAAAATGTTTTAGCATATATACCTTAAATGTGATGACTGTTCTGGTAGGACTGGAAGAGAACTGCAATCAGCTGATGCTGATGAAGTTTGGCCGGGTAGTGGACTTGGAAGCCCTGCAGACACTCTCTATCAACACAAACCTGGAAGAGCTAAAGATTAAAATGATGGAAAAGGAGTACGTGCAAGCCCAGGAACTCAAAAAGTGGGAGGTAAGGAGCAGGGACAGAGCCCCCCAGGCCAGTGATACAGCTGCAGTTATAAAGAATTCACTTTCCTAGAAACTGAGTAGCTACATAAAAATCCTTTCAGTGGGGGATTCTCAACTTCTTTTCACTGGTCATTCTTAAACCACACCTTTTCCCCTCCCGTATCACTTTCTACTGAAGCCCCAAACTCCTGTTACAGTTGCTGTTTTGTACTAAACTAAGGATCACAGAAGTTTAGGGTTGGAATAGACCTCAGGAGGTCATCTAGTCCAACCTCCCCTACTCAAAGAAGGACCAACCCCAACTAAATCATCCCAGCCAGGGCTTTGTCAAGCAGGCTTTAAACACCTCTAGGGATGGAGATTCTACCATCTCCCTAGGTAACCTATTCCAGTGCTTCACCGCACTCCTAGTGAAATAGTTTTTCCTAATATCCAACCTAGACCTCCCCCACTGCAACTTGAGACCATTGCTCCTCATTCTGTCATCACTGAGAATAGTCTGGCTCTATTCTCTTTGCAACCCCTTTTCACATAGTTGAAGGCGGCTATCAAATCCCTCATTCTTCTCTTCTGGAAAGAAATAAGTCTAGTTTCCTCTGCCTTTCCTTGTAAGTCATGTGCCCCAACTCCCTAATCTTTTTTGTTGTCCTCTGCTGGACCCTCTTCAATTTGTCCACGTTCTTTCTGTAGTGGGGGCCCCAAAATTAGTCCAGATGTAGCCTCACCTGTGCAGCAAAAGGGGAATAATCACTTCTCTAGATCTGCTGGCAATGTTCCTACTAATGCAACCCAATAAACTGTTAGCCTTCTTGGCAACAAGGACACACTTGACTCATAGCCAGCTTCTCATCCACTGTGATCCCAGGTCCTTTTCTGCACAACTGCTGCTTAGCCAATCAGTTCCCAGATTGGTCTTTGCACGTGTCCTTTTTTCTTTTGGCCCAGTCCTCCAATTTGTCTAAATCACTCTGGACCCTATCCCTACGCTCTAGCTTATCTGCCTCTCCCCGCCCCCCCATCCTAGTGTCATTCATAAACTTGCTAAGGGTGCAATCCATCTCATCATCCAGATCATTGATCAAGATCTTGAGCAGGACTGACCCATAGGGCATACTGCTTGAATGAATAGACTTGAATGAATTGAATGAATACTGGTGGCCAGCTAGATATTGAGGCATTGATTGCGACCCATTGAGCCCCATGATCTAGCCAGCTTTCTATCCACCTGATAGTCTATTCATTCAATCCATACTGTAACTAGCTGGCAAGAATGCTTTGGGAGATCATATCAAAAGCTTCACTAAACTCAAGGTATATCACATCCGCCACTTTCCCCATCTCCACAGAGCCAGTTACCTTATCATAGAAGGCAATCAGGTTGGTCAGGCATGACTTGCCCTTGGTGAATCCATGTTGACTGTTCCTGATCACCCTCCTCTCAACCAAGTGTTTCAGGATAGATTCCTTGAGGACCTGCTCCATGATTTTTCCAGGCACTGAGGTGAGGCTGATTGGTCTGTAGTCCCCCAGATTCTTCTTCTTCTTCCCCTTTTTAAAGATGGGCACTATGTTTACCTTTTTCCAATCATCTGGGTCCACCCCAATTGCCACATGATTTTAAAAATAATGGCCAGCAGCTCTCCAATTGCATCAGCCAACTCCCTTAGCACTCTTGGATGCACTAGATCTGGTCCCATGGACTTGTTCATATTCTGCTTTTGTAAATAGTCCTTAACCTGTTCTTTTTCCACAAGGGCTGCCCACCTCCTCCCCATACTGTGCTATCCAGTGCAGCAGTCTGGGAGCTGACCTTGTCTGTGAAGACTGAAACAAGAAAAGCATTGAGTACTTCAGCTTTCTTCAACATCTGTCTCTAGGTTGCCTCTCCCATGCAGTAAGGAGCCCACACGTTCCCTGACCTTCATCTTGTTGCTAACATACCTGCAGAAACTCTTCTTGTTACCTGTCACATCTCTTGCTAACGTTGTGCTTTCATCTTTCTGATTACACCCCTGCATGCTCGAGCAGTATTTGTATACTCCTCCTTAGTCATCTGTCCAACCTTCCATTTCTGATAAACTTCCTTTTTGTGTTTAAGCTCACCAAAGAGTTCTCTGTTAAGTCAAGCTGGTCACCTGCCCTATTTTTTCTTTCTGCACATCAGGATGTTATGTTCCTATCCCCTCAATAAGGCTTCTTTAATACAATCAGCTCTCCTGGACTTCCTTCTCCCTCATATTAGCCTGCCAGAGGTTAGGGGGAAGAGCCAAAGTCTGCTTTTCTGAAGTCTGTGGTCTGTACTCTGCTGCTCCCCTTTCTTCTTTTTATCAGGTTCTTGAACTCCACCATCTCATGGTCACTGCTGCTCAGTTTGCCACCCACTTCTACTTCCCCAGCCAATTCTTTTCCCTCTTCGTGAGCAGCAAGTCAAAAGGAGCACAGGCCCTGGTTGGTTCCTCCAGGACTTGCACCACGAAGTTGTCCTCAACACTCTAGAAACTTCCTGGATTGTCTGGGCATTGCAGTACTGCTCTCCCCAGAAGATGTCAAGGTCATTGAAGTCCCCCATGAGAACCTGTGATCTGGAAACTTCCGTTAGTTGTCCAAAGAAAGCCTTGTTTACCTCTCTCATGACATACAGTCATCATTTTCTATGAGTTCAGTTCCTGTCTAAGGGATTCCTGGGGTGTTCCTCTCTTTACCTTTTTAATTGGTATTCAGGGCTAACACCCTAAATCTGCTTTGAAAATCTCAGCTGTAATACTGAATTTAGCTAGTAAGTGCTTTAAGCTAGGGACAGTCTTTGTGTTCTGTTTGTATGGCACCCGGCCTGGTGGGGTTCTGGGTCTACAGGAATACAAATAATAATTATTTTAAAAATACTTCCTGATAATTATATAGACATCTCCTGGGCAAATAAACTTCTCAGCCTACTTGTTATTAAGAGCATGGCCTCTAGACATAAGTGTTTCTTCAGCCTAAGACCCAGCTATTACTTTGTAAACAGGATCCACCCCCCGGTTATTGTTAGAATATCCAGGCATTATTTTTGTCATTTTAAAAATATGAAAAGGAACATAAGGAACATGTGCAACACATTTAAGAGTGATTGCAAAAGTCAGGAGACATGGAAATCCTCCCATGTAAACATTCACACTCTTGGCAGCTTTAATTTAAGGCACTTGACCAAAATGATGCATTTCCCAGAACTGCACACTAAAACATAGACGCCTGCCTACACGTTTTTAATACATTGTGCCTTTTCACCTCCTTCTAAAGAAATCAATGGCAAAACTATCTTTGGACAACATTCTGGATTCAGATCTGTTTCGAGTATTTCACTACACTTTAGTGGAGCTTCTCTTAGCTCAGATCAGTGTAACTCAGATCTGGATGTGGCCCAGGTCGTTTTGCCACTGACTTCAGTGAGAGCAGGAACAGGTTGATTATGAAACATTTACTCCCAGCTATATTATGCTATTTACCACTGGGGAAAAAAGAAAAAGTTTCCTTCACCTTTCTTCCATCTCAGGAGAGGATTTTTGAGCTGCGACAACGGCTGATGATGCTGATGAAAGAAAACACCAGCAAGCTGCAGCAGCTGAATAGCTTCTGTGTTGAAAAGCAGGGACTGGAAACAAAGCTGGACGCACTGCAGAATAACCTGGTAAACTTTCCTGCTGCCCTACCTACAACTTGTTTGTGATTGTTTAGTAACAGGTGTTCATTCCCACCAGGGCGCCTTTATAATTCCTTGTACTGCTGTCCTCATTTGGTGATCTGAGTGTATGATGACCCATGCTAAAAGTTGAGTGTCCACTCCACTTTTTTTGCAACAGGGTGGCATTCATCCAGATCCCTGCTTGGAGCAAGCCATGCCCACGTTTTCCCTTGTTAAGGCCTTGCCTTCCTTTTCACAGTGCAGTGCAATCATCATATTTCTTATCAAGGGGAGATTGGGAGAGACTCCGCTCGAGCAAGACACCACTCCAATGTCTAGAGTGCTCTGAGCGAAATGACATATATTCTTTTCCCTGTACTATCTATGGGAGCCTGCTGAGAGGTCTAGCACTGAATTAAATGTCACTTACTGAGTGGTCCTAAGATGCAAGTGGAGAAGGTGTAAACTTGTTTTGTGCCGGGATTGGAAAGGGGAAGACTTTGCTTTCTGAGCTGAAGTGAAGCCATGCCTTCCCCAGTGCATAAAGGGAGCTCTGTTTACCTCTTCCTACAGGGAGCAGAATTCCAAGGCCCCCGGAAAGCTGAGATCCAGGAGAGAGAGAGGCTGATCACGCTGGTCCAACTCCAGGCCCAGGAGGCAGAAGTACTCAAGGAGGAAATTACTCTCTTAAGCAGAAAAGATGGGCGCATTTTCCCACCACCTCAACCTCCACCAAACACCAAAATACTAAACTAAAGTTCCTTCAGTCATTGGCCTCATTCATTAGACTTTCCCTTGTAATAGGCGTATGTCCATGAGAGGATCTGGCACTGGTCCCAATAACTTTCAGGGCATCAGAGTTTGGCCCAAAGGGTTTGTCCTGTTTGCAGTTTCCCCCCGGGGTTCTATATTGCCAGTCATCCATCTTTAACAGGGCCTGCAAACACTTCAAGTCCCAAAATGCAATGTTCCCTTTTGGATCCTCCATGCAGAGCCAGCTAGCACATTGCTGGCTGGAATCTGTATTTCTCAGGCTGCATCGTGTGGTGAGCTGTTACAAACAGCTTGGTTTAATGCCGATTATATACAATCTTTATGTACCCTTAAAGCAATGGCTGCATTTCTGAAATAAGAGCTAATCCTATGCTCCCCTGGCTGTTACAAGCTGTTCTTCACGGCAGTCAGACCTGGCTTGGGCTATAGCTGTGCATTGCTCATTTGCCCCAGAGTAATCAAAAAACCAGCATCTGGCTGTCACCTTGTATTCTAGGCTGCAGGGTAGCTCATTTCTTCAGTGCCTCTTGAAATATGATCCATTTTGAATCGTCTGCTGAGTGTCATGGGCAATTTCTTAACTGTATTAATTAGGCAACAAACCCTTGCAGGTTAATATGCATAAAGAAGGGGCAGGAGTTATATGGATTTTAAATATATAAGGTCAGTTTTGAAGTTGGCATCGTACTGTAGATAATAAAAGCATTTATACAGGCTGGAGTGTTATGAGGCTAGTGTACAGATTGATTTTTTTAAGACCAGAAGGGATCACTATGATTCCATAGGGAACATTTTCAAAAGCGACTTAGGTGTCCAAGTGCTTAAATCACTAAGGTGACTTTTGAACTTCTCAACTTTAGTCCATAACATTTCACCCACTGACCCTTGTATCATATGCAGCTGAACTAGAGCATCATTTAGAAAGGTGTTCAGTGCATGAATCCATTAAAGTAATAGAGCATTTTCCAGTGCGAACTATTCCTGATGCCAGCTTTCAGCCCTCAGATGTTATGCTGTAGGCTGGTAGACTAAGGAGTCCTCTGGTCTCCTATAGTTGTATCATAGCAGGCAAAGCAAGGCAAAAAAAGATTTCCCTAAAGTTTCAATTTGGTTAGCTAGTGGCTACCCTGATAGACAGGACTAGTTAAAGAGGGTAACCCTTTCAACCCCTGCAAATATTTTAATGTGCAAAGAATTTTTTTTTAAGAATTCACCAGCAACTGGTGCTCTTGGGAAGCCGAGCCTCTCTTGGTTGAGTGCAATTTTTTAGTAGTAGTGTACACAAGTAATGAAGGGAAAAAAAGAGTGAGAGGTGTGAGGTGTAATCCCCTCTCGCCATCACTCTTCTCTTAAATCTTTATCATAATCTTGGCCAGAAGATAAGTGGGTGGGTAGTTCTCCATGTATACTCGCTGAGCCATTTTAGTCATGTGCTGCAGAGATTTGCATTGGATGCATACTAGACTTGAAATTGCATGCCTCAGTTCTATCTTTGATACTTAGATACATAAAGTGTAGTTAATGGGTTTCCTATGGTTGCATTGTGGTGTAGTATGTCCTCTCAAAAGGCAGGTGGGAGTGATTTCCAAGAGAAGCATGGTCCATCAGCTGTCTGCTAAAAAGCAGGCTCGCCTAATACTGCAGATGCCCTCTGCTGGGGAGAGAAAGGGCATGTTCTGAAAGGGGGAATGAGAGGGTGGAATAAGTTGTTTGGAAGAGCCGAGGACAAATATGCTGTGCATAGTAGATGGATTTCTTTAGGGTTGAAGGGCTAAACTTTGCCCAAAGATGGGAATGTCATTACTAAATCAGACTTTGCTGCTTGCCTTGGTGCAGTAACAATAAGGAACTATAATGAATTGGGGTACTGATGTCTCTATTAGGGAAAAGTGCATCTGCTGTGTTCATTATGTAGAAGTGATAGGCCTCAGGCTGGACTCATGCTGGTTTGACACTGGTATAATGATGGACTTGCTCCAACTTGCGAGAGAAGGCTGTATAAGATATGCTTTTCATCTTCCTTCTCCTGCTCCTGCAATCTTCTTCTTTGAGCTAGATCCTGGTTTCTTTGATGATGTTCTACAGCCCTACTGCTGTCTCTCTGCCTCAGTCCTCAAATGGTAAGGTTTCCTTCTAAAGCAGGGTAGCCCAGTCCTAGACTTTGGTGGTCTAGAAACCTTCTGGAACAAACCAACCCTCCTGGGCTCTGTGCCCCTTTGGAGGTTGTTTTTTGTGAGGTGTTTTGTGTAAATTGAACCAAGATCAAATGTACAACCTCTCTCAGTTGGAGGGGAAGGAAGGCGACAGCAGGACAGAACTGAACTTGTAACCACGAGGGGAGCACAAAACATATAAAGCATCATGCATCCAGGGAAGATTCAGTCCTAAATAATGTAAAGCACTCGGAGCCCACGAACAGAAAGGAAGAGCAGTAGAGATCCAAATTGGGTACATACAATGCCGTTGCATTCATCACCATAGGGTTAGTGTTTCTTGTACTGTCTGCTTGTGGCAAGAGTCCTTCTTCAAGAAGGTGCTGAGCACCCTCAGATACCTTTCAAAGGGACAACTTTGCCAATAGACACAGAGGATAGTCCTATGAAAAAAGGAACATGAAAAAGAAAACAAGGAGGGTCTGCACAAAATATATTTTTTTCTGTGCAGCTGTGGTCAGGGAGAGAGCCCGCCTCCCTAGCTAGTTCAAAGGTTTGTTTGACTTTGGTCCCCCAATGGGCATTCTATCTGACTTCACCTGGAGCTGTTCAGGGCCTCACCTCTTCTGTTGACTCCTGGATTTAGAGAAACCAGCTGGGGGCTCCATGTAAAGCAGTGACGTATGGAAAACACCCCTCTGCCCTCCTCCTCTTCTCTTGCCAAGGAAGGAGACTGAGTTCAGAACAGAAGCAGTCCGCATACATCAGACCACAGAAATGATGAAAGCTTTTATTTAGCTGTTAAAGCAGGGGGTTGGCTTTGCAGATACGCTACTACAGACAGTGTGTATGTGAAGGGTTTGTTAATGCCAATATGTATTATACATGCTTTCAATCCATTCCGAGGAGCATGTTGCAAGGAGATCGCTTCCAACTGGGAGAGGAAAAGGGACCCTTCTTTTCCGCAGTCTTATCTTTTGCATAGTCCCTGCTGCAAAATATACCTTTGACCGGCCTCCTCTTCAAAACTGCCTTTGGCCCGATTTCCTATGATGTCTCTTGTGTTGTGTCAAGCAGAAGGCTGCTTTTCTGGGTTCTGATAACAGTCCGAGGCCACCACTGACAGATGCCCCGATTTCTTGTCACTTCCTGTTCCCTTGCCCAAGCTCCCCTCTGTCTCAATTGCATTATAAAAGGTACATACACATCTATTTACAAGTGCATAAATATATAAATAGAGATGTTATACAAAAATAAATACCCAGTCTCTCTCTCTTTAGAATAATAGTCTTTTGCAAAGGCAGCTCTGTCCCTAACTAGTAGGAGGAGGCGTCTCAAAGGGCATGTGCCGTGGAGGGCTGCTGCTCAGCTGTCTCGCTGGGTCCTGCCCCAAACAGGTGATGGCTGGGCTCTGGGGGCACAGTTCTCCTCTGAGCTGGCAGCAATCCAGCCTATCTACTTCTTCAACTGGCACCAGGCCAAGGCAGCAAGGGGTACCTGAGAAGAAAGGGAGCAAGAAGCAATTACAACCAAAGAAAACAGCTTTGACCAGTGCATGAATGTACCAGAGAATTGCTGCCTCCACACTAACTCCTAACTACGGATCCTACTGACAAAGTGAAAGTGATGTGGTGCTTGGTTCTCACCGTTCCTGCTGTGTGGGAGGCTGTGTCCTAGAGGTACCGTGTAGACTACGCTGAAATTTCGAAAGAGGTTAAGTTATTCCCTAGGAGTAATGTATCGGAACAATGAGAATGAGCTGGTTCTAGGAATCCCTCTTCTGCTAGATCAATTCTCCATCCTCCAGTGTGCCGGGCCAGTTTTGTGGTTTCTACCTGCTGTTCTGGCCCCTTCACGTTGCTGTGTGATCCTGGCAATTATAGACCAGTAATACTAACCTAACCAGTTAGCCTGGTACTGAAATCTATAGTGAAGAACAGAATTATCAGACACAATTTGTTGGAGAAGTGTCAATATGGCTTTTGTGAGGGGAAATCATACTTCCTCAATCTGCCAAAATTCTCTGAGGGGGGTCAACAAACATGTGGACAAGGGTGATATAGTGCACCTCGACTTTCAGAAAGCCCCTGACAAGGTTCCTTACCAAATGCTCTTAAACAAAATAAGCAATCACTACACAAGAATGATCACCCAATGAAATGAATAAACATCAGGTTAAAAATAAACATAAGAACTGCCGTACTGGGTCAGACCAAAGGTCCATCTAGCCCAGTATCCTGTCTACCGACAGCAGCCAGCACCAGGTGCCCCAGAGAGGGTGGACCGAAGACAATGATCAAGCAATTTGTCTCCTGCCATCCCTCTCCAGCCTCTGACAAACAGAGGCCAAGGACACCATTTTATCCCCTGGCTAATAGCCTTTTATGGACCTAACCTCCATGAAATTATCTAGCTTCTCTTTAAACTCTATTATAGTCCTAGCCTTCACAGCCTCCTCTGGCAAGGAGTTCCACAGGTTGACTACACGCTGTGTGAAGAAGAACTTTCTTTTATTAGTTTCAAACCTGCTCCCCATTAATTTCATTTGGTGTCCCCTAGTTCTTCTATTTAGGGAATTAATAAATAACTTTTCTTTATCGGCCCTCTCTACACCACTCATGATTTTATAGACCTCTATCATATCCCCCCTCAGTCTCCTCTTTTCTAAACTGAAAAGTCCCAGTCGCTTTAACCTCTCCTCATATGGGACCCGTTCCAAACCCCTAATCATTTTAGTTGCCCTTTTCTGAACCCTTTCCAAGGCCAAAATATCTTTTTTGAGGTGAGGAGACCACATCTGTACGCAGTATTCAAGATGTGGGCGTACCATAGTTTTATACAGGGGCACTAAGATATTCTGGGTCTTATTTTCTATCCCTTTCCTAATAATTCCTAGCATCCTATTTGCCTTTTTGACCGCCGCTGCACGCTGCGTGGAAGTTTTCAGAGAACTGTCCACGATAACTTCAAGATCTCTTTCCTGATTTGTCGTAGCCAAATTAGCCCCCATCATACTGTACATATAGTTGGGGTTATTTTTCCCGATGTGCATTACTTTACACTTATCCACATTAAATTTCATTTGCCATTTTGTTGCCAAATCACTCAGTTTGGTGAGATCTTCTTGGAGTCCCTCACAGTCTGCTTCTGTCTTGACTATCTTAAACAGTTTTGTATTGTCTGCAAACTTTACTACCTCACTGCTTACCCCTTTCTCCAGATCATTTATGAATAAGTTGAAAAGGATTGGTCCCAGGACGGACCCTTGGGGGACGCCACTAGTTACCCCTCTCCAAACTGAAAATTTACCATTTATTACTACCCTTTGTTTCCTGTCTTTTAACCAGTTCTCAATCCAAGAAAGGACCTTCCCTCTTATCCCATGGCCATGTAATTTACACAAGAGCCTTTGGTGAGGGACCTTGTCAAAGGCTTTCTGAAAATCCAAGTATACTATATCTACTGGATCCCCCTTGTCCGCATGTTTGTTAACCCCTTCAAAGAACTAACAGATTAGTAAGACAGGATTTCCCTTTACAGAAACCATGTTGACTTTTGTCCAACAAATTATGTTCTTCTACATGCTTCACAATTTTATTCTTTACTATTGTTTCAACTAATTTGCCCGGTACTGAAGTTAGACTTACTGGTCTGTAATTGCCAGGATCGCCTCTACAGCCCTTTTTAAATATTGGTGTCACGTTGGCTACCTTCCAGTCATTAGGTACGGAATCCGATTTAAAGGATAGGTTACAAACCACAGATAATAGCTCAGCAATTTCCCATTTGAGTTCTTTTAGAACCCTTGGATGAATGCCATCCGGTCCCGGAGATTTGTTAACATTAAGTTTTTCTATTTGTTCCAAAACCTCCTCTAATGACACTTCAATCCGGGACAGTTCCTCAGATTCATCACCCACAAAGGACGGTGCAGATTCGGGAATCTCCCCAACGTCCTCAGCCGTGAAGACTGAAGCAAAGAAATCATTTAGTTTCTCCGCAATGGCTTTATCATCCTTGATTGCTCGTTTTATAGCTTGATCATCTAGGGGACCCACAGGTTTTTTAGCAGGCTTCCTGCTTCTAATGTACTTAAAAAACATTTTGTTATTTCTTTTTGAGTTTTTGGCTAGCTGTTCCTCAAAATCTTTTTTTGCTTTTCTTATTACATTTTTACACTTGATTTGACAGTGTTTATGTTTCTTTTTATTTACCTCACTAGGATTGGACTTCTACTTCTTAAAAGATACCTTTTTGTCCCTCACTGCTTCTTTTACATGGTGGCTAAGGCACGGTGACTCTTTTTTAGGTCTCTTGCTATGTTTTTTAATTTAGGGTATACATTTAAGTTGGGCCTCTATTATGGGGTCTTTAAAAAGTTTCCATGCAGCTTTCAGGGATTTGGCTCTAGCCAAGGTGCCTTTTAATTTCTGTTTAACTAACCTCCTCATTTTTGTGCAATTCCCCTTTCTGAAATTAAATGCCAGGATGCTGGACTGCTGAGGTGTTCTTCCCACCACAGGAATGTTGAATGTTATTATATTATGGTCACTATTCCCAAGCGGTCCTGTAACGGTTATATCCTGGACCCGATCCTGCGCTCCACTCAGGACTAAATCGAGAATTGCCTCTCCCCTTGTGGGTTCCTGCACCAGCTGCTCCAAGAAGCAGTCATTTAAGCCACTGAGAAATTTTACCTCCACTTCTCTTCCTAAGGTGACATGTATCCAGTCAATATGGGGGTAATTAAAATCCCCCATTATTATAAAGTTCTTTATTTTGGTAGCCTCTCTAATCTCCCTTAGCATTTCAATGTCAGTATTGCTGTCCTGGTCAGGTGGTCGGTAATATATCCCTACTGCTAATTTCTTATTATTGGAGCATAGAATTACTATCCATAGCGATTCTATTGAACATGTTGATTCATTTAAGGATGAGGAAGTACTTCTTCACAAACACACACTATCATCCTATGGAACTTTTGTCAAGGGATGCTGAGAAGGCCAAAACCATAACTTGGTTTGCCATGTATATTGGCCAAACATGACAGTCTTTCTGACAAAGGATTAATGGACACAAATCAGACATCAAGAATGTTAACACACATAAACCTGTAGAGGAACATTTTAATATCACCGGTCAATAATGGATTGAAAAGTAGCCATCCTTCTCCAAAAAAATTTTATCACCCAATTACAGAGGGAGATAGCTGAACTGGAATTCATTTAAAAGTTTGACACTATCAACTTGGGCTTGCATAAAGATATTAACTGGTTAACACATTACAAAGGCAATTTCCCTCACCTTTGATATTCACATTTATAGAGCAAAAGCTATGAATGGAACTCATCTAACCTGACTCAATTATCATCATTAACACTGGCCCTAAAATTGACAGGTAACTGCTTTTGCTGTTATATATACTCTGGATTCTATAATGTCCACTCCAACTCATCTAATGAAGTAGCTTTTACCCATGAAAGCTCATGATACAATGTATTTGTTAGTCTCTAAAGTGCCACAGGACTGCTCCTTGGATTCAAAAAAAGAATTAGATATGTTTGTGAATGATATGTCCATCAATGGACATTAGCTGGGACAGTCAAGGATGGTACCACATGGTCTGGGTGTCACTAAGCTTCTGGCTGCCAGAAGCTGGGAGTGGACCACAGGGTGGACAACTCAGTCGTTGCTCTGTTCTGTTCATTCCCTCTGATGCAACCTGGTATCCGCCACTGTCATAAGACAGGATACTGGGCTAACAAGACCATCGGCCTGACCCAATTTGGCCATTTTTATGCCCTGTGAGACATTCAAATACTATCCCAGAACCATAGTGCTGGGCATTAAAAAAAAAAAAAAAAAAAAAGAAAGACATCTTGCCTCCAACTCTGCCCTCCAAGAGCCTTGAAAAGTCTCTGCAGACTAATATCTTCCTTTAAGAGCAACCTAAAGAAGTATAGCTGCAGCAAGCACTGAGCGCTCCTTTCCACTGACCTCTGTGGAATGCGGGATCTTGCAGGGCTTCCAGGCTGGGCCCTCCCATCTTGCTTCCTGTCACTGGGAGATGCAAGCCAACGAGCTGTTCTTGAAGATGACAGCAGTCATCATGTGTCTGGAGCAGTTGATGGGTAGAGTCATCTGGGAGGCCATAGAGGAAGGAACTGACTTCTGGTCTTGCATCAGAGAGCCTGATAGAAAGATAGGTAAGGGTTGGTACTCTCTGTACCATCCTACTCCTTCCCAGAAGTCTGCTAGAGGGACATGGTGATTGGTGCATTCCAGCCAACTGAAGCTGGGGAGAGGATTGCCTTTGAGTGGACAACAAACCTGTACTGGATGTTACCTGCCATGGAGTTGTGTTCCAATGCCACAAAGAGGAAGAATTTGGAGGGGAAAGGAGGGGAGGAATTGAGATGTCCATGGAACATCAGGCATATATACAAATCCTCATCTGTATCTGGCTAAAGATACATTGCAAATCACTGAAGTTAGCTCTTCAGCCCACAGTCAAGGACTGGCAAGCCCCAGTCGGGTTTCAGATATGTTAAGCTCAGCCTGTCCTCTTACCTCAGGGATTGTGTGGGTGCGAGAGTGTGTGTGTATATGAGTGCGTGATGATTTAATTAGAGCAGGATGAAATTTCCCTCCCCCAAGTAAATTAAATTTTTAAAAAAAGATTTCATCACTCATTGAGACAAAAAGAATTCTAATGCAAATTAAAACATTTCTAGAAACAATGGACAATTCTTGCTTTTTTGCAGACATGGAATTTTCCATCAGAAGGCCATTCCTAACCAGCTCTGCCTTTAATGTAAAATCTGTCTTCAAAGCTGCTCTGGTCACAGCCTGGTCAACAAGGATATGAGAGGGGATAGAGGGAACAGGGAGCATCACAACTGATCGAAACACTGATCTGAAATCTGAGCAGGGAAGCAGATTGTTACAGCAAGCCTGCAACTGGACCAAGGGCATTTTGGAAGGATTTCCTCAACACTGTGGATGTGAACATTAGCCCTGTTAACCTCGCTGAGTTTCCATCACTATTCAGAAAAAAGGGGACGTGGGGTCTTGGTCATCTCTATAATGAGGCCTGGCCTGCCCGGATCTCCAAGGAGAGATCAGATGGAATTCCGAAGGAGAAGTTTAGACTGGAGAAAATCCTAGGCAGTGAGATGTTTTAGGGAGTGGGCAGGGTGATGGGAAAAGGGGGACTTTAAAACTACACTGGAGAGATCCCTGGAAGTTAGGCTGTGGGACAATCCTGCATGTCAGAGAAGTCGGCCTCAGTAACTCTTTTCCATTGCTAAGTCTCATGTCTGTGTAACCTGTCTGCACATTCCCCATCAGAGCCCCATAGGCCAAAGCTTACCTGGAGGTTGGATAGTGTTCTTGGACACTTCCGTTTTGCAGCACCCTCGCCTGCAGTAAGGTATTGGTCTCATCCTGCGGTTGGAAGGAGAGAAAGGAAAAGGAGCATCTTAGGAGAGCAAGACTCCAACACAGATTTAAGAGGTGGAGACTCGTCTGGACTCCAGAACCAACACAATGGCGGTAGCCAGGGAGAAACCTGCCTCCTTTATTGCAGAGGACAGAATGGTTGCTGGGAAATGGACCAACAAATTCACTCCACACTGGCCATGGAATCATCAGATAACAGCATGTGGCTGCTCTGTCTGCAATACAGCTATGCTGCTGCCTATTCTGCAAGAGCAATGGTGGGCTGGCATCTCCTACGTCTTGGCCCTTGTACAACCCAGCTTGCCCTGCCACGGTCTGGGCCAGGAGCTCTGATTGATAATTCGTCAGGATCTCTTGCTCAATTCTCTAACTGGCCTCTTCAGGGGCCCCTCTGTCTAATCACTGGCACTATGAAGATCTTCCTTATTCCCTTTCCGTGGCACAGGGGGCCTAGTCTTTCCATCCAAAGTTAACTAGAATGGGATTTCCCTTCCCATGTTGCCTCCTTTAACTGGGTACTGTGCCAGGCAAGCCACTCTCCCCACCTCCACTACAGCTCTGGGGCAGGTGTGACTGGAGACAGACATTTAAGAGGGAGTTCTAATCAATTAGCCAATGGGCCAGGCTGTGCTTGACTGAAATCCCCCTCATGCTGGCTGTTAACATGGGGAGAAGGTACCTGCTGCACTTCATCCGGACTGTAGTTTCGGGGCTTTGTGCTTGGGTAGCCTGTCCCACCTGAGGGGCGGGTACCGTTCAGGTGCACACCATTGGCATAGAGCTGCCCATTGGCTCGAGCCGCGGGGACGCCTTGCAGGGGCACCATGGTGTACTGGCAAGAAGACACCAGCAGTCCCGTTCCAGGGAAGCCCAAGTCTATGGTTTGTTCTGCAGAGAGAGAAGAGGAGCTGAGAGAGGAGAGGAGACACCGCTGATGATTTGCAAGGGTCCTGCAGGGACACTGGGCTGTACCACCCGCCCACGCACCTGCCAGGTGGAACAATGATCCAACCATCCCCACCGGAGGGGAGACCCTGCCTGACAGAGAAGAGGGAGAGGACAGGGTCCCTGCTTTCTTCCTTTCCATAATTCAGGACTATTGGCTTGATGAGTGAGAAGACTTGGGCCTCTACCTGCGCAAGCCTTCCCAGGGATTTTAGTCCCCAGTACAGCCAGGATCTTCCCGCCCAACTATTCAAATTCACCAGGGGGTGCCTATCCCGTATTCCAGGCCTCACCAGCTTCCCTCCCGCTTCCTCAGAGTGGAGCCACTTACTCTGCTTGGACCAGGCTCTCCACAGACAGAAGGGGATGAAAGCCACAATGATGAGGACGATAGAGCCCAGCACGACCCCTACAATCAGGTAGGGCAGATCACTGGAGCGGGCCACCATGGCACCAGTCCCCAGCCCACTGTGCCCACCACTGAGTGGCGGATGCTGCTGCGGGGGCACCGTTGAGGGCAGCAGGCGCCCAGGCAGCCCAAGTGACTTCCGAGCTGCAACACAGGAAGACAGGGAGTTAGAAAGGGACAAGTCACCCAATGACAACAGGCAGCTAAAGGGGGTGGGGAGGGCAGAGGCTGAACACCCAGAGTCTGGTTCATAGAACCACCAGCTCTCTGCCTCCCCATGGCTGGGTGGGTAGTGCCCTTTCTTACAGATCGTGATAATAATCAGGGCTCAACAAATAATACAAGCTACTCGTGGTGAGTAGATTGCAACCTGGAAGAGCCGGGTTTGGGCGATCTGTGAATGTACAGAACGATCTGCGCGTGTGCAGATCGCTGGACAGCGCAGCTGGCAAACGGGACTTGCTGCGGTTCGGCGAGCCCTGATAATAATCATATTATGTTTATATAGCACTTTCCATTCTGTGTGTACTAGGAATCCTTTTGCCTGTTGTGGAAATGTTGGGAGCTCTGGTATAGAACACGACGGCCTTCTCCCTTCACCCCAAACCACTGCAGTGCAGTTCAGGCCAGAGAGCAAAGAGAACTCCTGGGTCCAGTGAGAACTGCAGGAGAATTTAAAGGGAGGTAGAAGGTAACTCTCAGACTCTTATTGCACAGAAGGGTCTCTCTCCTCTTCCTCTACTATATCCTTTCCCTCAACAACCTCATTTGCTTATCTGGCTTCAACCGCTGACTGTGCACAGGAGTCACACGTCTGCCCTTCCACTCCTGAGCTGCCTCCCATCCTGCAGCTCCACCTCCTGACACCTCCCCCATGAGGTCTCCCCCGCAACTCACAGCCAACAGTGAATGGAACTGCACTTCCCGCCGCACCCTTCCCACGTCCTGTGTCACTTACACCAGCACCAGCCTCCCTGCGCTCCCAAATCCCAGGTTGCTGGGCTATCTTTGGCTGCTCCCCCTTCACACAGCCGCGCTGCATACAGATCCAGCCAGTTTCCGCTCACCAGAAGGCCAGTCCCTTTCCTCTAACCGGACAGCAAAACCTCTTCCGGGCTATTGTCATCCCTTGGCCCCATCACTGCAGCCTCCATTCCCCATATTGCCCTTCGCCCTCCCGCAAAACAACTCCGCCAAATTCTGCTTCCTGACCACACAGTAGCCATCTCTTGGGGCACGTCTAGACTATGTTTTAATTTCGAAAGAGGATATGCAAACTCCACAGGAATTTGCATATCTTCTTCCGATCGCTTTTTTAAAAGTGGGTCTTTCGAAAGTGAAAGGAGTCTGGATGCATTTTTTTTCAGAAAAAAAACCCCTTTTTCGAAAAAACACATAAACTTCCCCTTTTTTTTTAGGAAGAGCGTTTTTTTTTTTTTTTTTTTCAAAAAAGAGGGGTTTTTTCGGAAAAAAAATGCATCCAGACTACTTTCACTTTCAAAAGACCCGATTGCTTTTTCGAAAGCGGAAGAAGAAATGCAAATTCCCATGGAATTTGCATATTCTGTTTCAAAATTAGGTAGTCTAAACGTGCCCTTGGTCTCCCTCAGTTGGCCCCACTTTCTCCACTGCAACTAATCGCAGCCCTCTCGTCCTCACGCTGCTCATCCCAAACGCCTCCTCTGTTTGACCAAGCTTTTCTCTCATCGCGGGCCAAGCCATTCCCCAGCTCCACCACCACCACTGGCTGCCCAGTCGATCAGCTCTCTCAAAAGAGGATCTGTGCATGCAGCTCCCTCCAGATATGCTGCTGTCTTGAGACTCTAGCCTCCCCTCAGATACACTCTTCCTGCAACCTTATGGCACCCGCCACAGGGTCCAGGCCAAGATCTGAAGTCATACTTATGTGTTTCAGTTCTTTCTTACATCTTGCCCACAACCCAGACTGCTGGCTCTTTGGGGTGGGGACTGTCCCTTCTCCGTGTGTGACAGTGTCAACCCAATGGGACTGTACCCACCGAGCGGTACACAGACCTAAAATCAGCACGACAGCAACGCTTCCAATCCTGCCCCTCCCTGCTGTGTGTTACCCTCGCTCAGCTTTAATCCAAACTGTTGGCTCCTCCGGCCAGGCCCCGAACGACCCCTCCGCTTTGGGGAATGACAGTGAGGGATGGCAGGAGGCTGCCCACGTGTGCTGAGGCGCTGGCTACCTTTGGTTTCGCAGATCATCACGTTGCTGAACTCACTCTCGCCGCCCTCGTTGAAGCACTGCATCTTGATGTCGTAGGAGGTCTCTGGCTGCAGGTGGCTGATGGAGTGCCAGTACCGGTCCCCTGCGGGGCAACAAACACAGGGCTCCATTAGCTCTCTGCCCTGGAAACTCAAACTAAGCTTCACAGTCTTGGGGCCACTGGTGGAAGCTGACTCGCTGGTCCTCTCTGCACCCCAGCCAGGGAGCTGGACAGACCCCCGGCTGGGCTGTGCCTGATGACGTGCCCCCTCCATAAACTCCTTCTCACCAACCGAGAAGCCACCCAGAGTTGGAGCCCGTCACCCTGCACCTCTTACCTTCCACCACGTCCTTCTTGTAGTCGCTGTCATTGTCGCTGTCGGTGGGGCGGTAGTAAATGTAGAAGCCGTGGATCGGGGTGTTGTTGTTACTGGCTGGGATGTACTGCGGAGAAGGCAACAGTCAGACATGCCCATGCGGATCAACCCGCCTCTCGCCGAGGAGAGCCGCAGGGATGTCCCCTCTCTCCCTGCTGCCCTTGGACAGGGGCTTCTTCAGGAGGGCTAAGGGAGCCTGCTCTCATATCCCAACATCCTGCCCTTCTGTGGGGACCCAGGTACCAGCTGGGATGCCATTGGATTTGCCACAAACAGCAGATTGACACACACCCTGTCCCAACAAGGATGTGCCTCGCCATGAATGAGATCTGACAGCCAGTTGAGATTTTGTTTTCTCAGCCACCCAAGCAGCACCCTGCCCTCCCACCTGCAGACAGGGGCTGCCTCCCTTACCATCCACTTCAGCATGATGGTGGTCTCGTTGATGGCGTCGGTGAAGGTGATGTAAGGCCCGGCGACAGGGCGCTCGTACACCCGGTTACTGTAGCCTGACACAACGTAGGGCCTAGATGCGGCGCTGGGGTCACTCTCTCCCAGTATGTTCAGTGCCCGGACACGGAACTTGTAGGACATGCCTGGAGGGAGGAATGGGTTGGAAGTGAGAGGGGATTGGTGCCTACAAGCCCAATAGACATCATGGTCCCTAAAAGAGGCCAGTTGTGTCACTCTCTTCTAGACAGCACAACCACACCCTACCCTACTGGATGGCACAGGCAGATGTTGCAAAGATAGTGTTCCCAGCCTCTGGCATCACAGAAACTAATGGCCCACGTTCAGTTGTATCCTAGAGCATGGCCACTTTGTCTCCCCAGAGAGCTGTCTTGATGGTCCCTTGGCCACAGTTGTGAAATTCCACCCAACAGGAAACAGCTGGGAGAAGGCCTCCCCTTCCTGTCTCCATGGATCCCAGATCTCCTTCCCTCTCTGCACACCAGCGGCAGGACAAACTGCCATGGTCCGCAGAAAGACAGGAGGGGAGGAGCACATCTCCTACCTTTCTCCAGACCTGGGATTTCCACCGAGAGCCGAGAGGGGGGGATGTCACTGGTGGCCAGCACCCAGTCTCCTAGCTTCTTCAGTTTCTTGTACTCCACTCGGAAAGACTGGATAGGGAAGCCCCCATTCCCACGGGGGATCCAGGTCACGTAGACAGACGTCTCTGATGCCGTGGAGATGGTGGGGCGGTCTGGTGCCTCTGGAGCTGTGGGGAGCAGGGTAGACCATGAAACTCTTCTCTCTCTGCCTCGCCTTCTCTAAAGCCAATTGAATGTGCAGGATTGGCTCCCCCATCCTTGGGCCTCAATTCCTCCCAATCCTCTCTACTGCCGCTGCTCCCTGAAGACTCAGGGAGCCCCTCTATCTTCTGCTTGCAACTCCATCTCCCACTCAGCCACTTCCAGCGGGAACCCCTGCTGAGCAGGCTGGCTCTAAACACCCCCCACTCTCCGGGGATGCAGCTAAGAATTCACCTCTGTCACATCAGGAAAGAGCACTTTACAGCCAAAGACCCTCACCCAGGAGAAGGATCATCTAAGCCTCAAGCAAGTGTGTGCAAAGCCAAGGGGGAGGGATAGCTCAGTGGTTTGCACATTGGCCTGCTAAACCCAGGGTTGTGAGTTCAATCCTTGTGGAGGCCATTTAGGGATTTGGGGCAAAAATTTGTCAGGGATGGTACTTGGTCCTGCTGTGAAGGCAGGGGACTGGACTCAATGACCTTTCAAGGTCCTTTCCAGTTCTAGGAGATAATAATTAATGGCGATTGCCTAAGTAGGGCAAGGGTATGGTGTCCCTTGTAAAGGTGTATCTGGAGAGGGGCAGGGGCAGTGTGTCAGGGCAAGATGTGTGCATGTGTGAGGGTCCAGGCAGAGAAGCAAGTTTGATTGATGGAGTATGCAGAGGCAGTGAGTGATAAAGATGGGAGAGACAGATACAGCAGCTGAGAGAGAGAGGAGGAGAAATGAGAGAAAGAAACATGGAAAAATTATTCATGATGGAAAAGTAAGTGGGAGGGGAAAGGCTGGGGGAGGACAAAAAGGGAAGGGAAGATATGTAGAACATGGGAAGAGAACAGTAATGAAGGAAAGGGACCAAGAAGGAAGAAGGAAGAATGAATGCAAAGGGGAAAATGACAATGAAGAGAGACCTTCAGAGGAAGGGGAACAACTCCAACAAACAATACCCACGTCAAACAAGGGCTGGGAAGCACGGAACAGGACATCTGGGCTGATTTCATGCCGATGTTCCCCAAATGCCTATTCCCAAACCATCCCCAGAGTTAGCTCTTCATGTGCCCCTGATATCAGGCTCAGCTGAGAGTCCAAGAACTTCATGGACGATCGAGCCTGGACTCCCTGCTCACCCTGGGGGGGAATCTCTCCAAAGCAGCTTGGGGCGTGGGAACTTTTGTGGTCCCTTGCCTCTGCTGCACTAGTTCTGTGGCTTGCAGTCTCCATGGCTGGGAGTGCTGCGCCCTTCAGAGGCATGAAATTCAGTGGAAGAGCAGGGTAGATGTCCAATGGTCTCCTTGGGGACGGGGAAAGGGAACAAGCGTGCTGCTCCATGGGACACCCAGATGACACACGTGCTCTGTGCTCTAGGCATGAGCAAAAACCGTACAGAGTCTGGTTAGCAGCACCCAGCAATGCCACCCAAGAGATGGACGGAGTCCAATCCAGAAGCAGCTTGACAGAACACACACAACATTCCCACCCTCCCTCCCCACTCAAGCAGGGCCTTACGGGATAGGCGGCTGTTGTCCAGTTGACTGCTACTCTGCGTGCTAGTGCCTGGGTCGTCCCTTTGGATCTGCTGCTCTTTACTGGCGACGATGTCAGGTTTGGGTCGTCGGCCTAGCCCAGAGAGAAATGATGTCAGAGAGATGAGGCGTGAGAGACAGCAATCGGCTGGTGTTTATTTCCCACTGGAAATTGCAGCCTCTATGTGGAAGTAGTGCACTTACAAGAACCCAAGGATTTCATAGTATTGATAAGGCCCTACTTCAGGGGTGCCCAACCCATTAAACAAAGAGAGCCGAAACAGCGGCAGAAAAAAATGCAAAAAGCCGCACCAGAATTGTTGGGCAAAAAACCAACAAACCCTCTCCCCCCCCCCCCCCCCCCCCCCCCCCCCCCCCCCGCAAAAAACCAAACAAACCCCACAGGTTAGGCTTTTTGGCCACATCAGGCTCCCGACAGTTGATGCCATCTTGCCGACGCCATTTTGCTGCGCCAGACGGCTCCCCTACACCCAGTGAATACAGGCAGCCGGGGGCTATTTGTAGGGGCACATGGGGCAGCTTCACAAGCCGCGGGGGAGGCTTCACGAGACGCACTGTCAGGGGTGAAGAGCTGCATGTGGCTCAGCCACCCCTGCCCTTACTTGAACTGCAGGAGTGTCAAATAATTGAGGCTGAATTGCAGCCAAGACATGGCAAATTGCAGAAAAGTAACAATGGACCTTTATTAATTGCAATTACTTGGAAAAGCACAAAGAGACCCATTTGTTTAAGATAAATGTTCTGGGACAATATCAACACTGAAGTGTTCTGCTGTGTCTGCTGGGTTATTTTTGTAATAGCCAGATATTTTACTAGAACTGTATTACAGACATTAACCTGCAGGGCTGATAGCCACTATCCACTCAGCTGACTGGAGTGCTACTGTCACTCCTAAGCGATTCTTCACAAATGTTCGGCTAAATTTTTTGCCATTTAAAAGTATTTTAAATTCTTGCTTAAAAAAAAAATCTATCACCATTTCCTCCACCAGCTGACCTTAAGAAAGTGGTAACCATCGCTGGAGAGATGGGCCACGCAGAGGGATCTGATTTGTCGGAAGTCACCCAGCTGATCAGTGGCAGCAGCAGGAATGGAACCAGAGTTCTGATTCTCCCCTTCCCAGCCCTCCCCATTCCGGTCCTGCGCTTTCAGCACACTGCCCCCACTCCGCTCAAACTCCGACTGCGGGGCAGCCACTTGGCAGGCACTGCTCTGTGACCCAAAGCGCTAGGTAGAGAGGTGAACTTGGGAACGGTGCCTGCTGCAAAAGGCTGGGAGATGGTCCCTCGGGGCATTAAACAAAACATCTAGGGAAAGATTTGACCTTTACCAGTCCTGAAGGTCACCATGGCTGTCTGTCCCTCCCCTGCGCAGTTGTATGCTGCCATCTCCACTTCGTACAAGCTCCCAGGATCCAGTCTGGTCAGGGACAGGTGGTGCTGAGTCGCAGGGATATCCCTGACTGTCCAGTTGGCTGAAGAGTTCATAATCTGTTTGAACAATAAGTAATAAGCACAGGAATCACTGGTCTGGCAGGGAAAGAGACGGGAACTGGCTTTGGTTTACTTTTTGGCTGAACTGGAACGTCTGGCTAAAATTTGCAATGAAGCCTGGAAAGTTTGAGTAAGTTTGTCTCTCCCCTGCTATTGTTTGGCTTTCTGCAAGAGTCAGATTTTTCAACCCAATTTTACAAAGCTTAGAGCTTCAGATATACGTCACCGTGTAACAGTTTTGCATGTCTTTCCATTTGGTGTTCAATTCAGCACAGACAGTCAGACCACATCTGCACATGCCCATACTCTCTGATCGTGACTTTACTCTTGATGTTTCAATTAAGATAAAACAAAATTCATTCTAATTTAAAGGTTCTAGTTGCTCTATGTGTCTGGACAAACACAGCCAGCACCACCTGTATTCATTTTAGGCACGTTCCCACTGAAACACAAAGGGTACCATTTTCAAAAGTGCCTAGTGATTTAAGAGCCTCGCTCACATTTATTTTCTTGAGAGGTGGGCCCCTAAGGGCCTACATTACTTTTCAAAATAAGATTTTATTCACAATTGTCCATTTCCTGCAGTATGAGCTGTTTAGATTTTTTTTTTAAGCTGATCGATCCATGCAGGTCACAATCCATTCTGTTTAGTGTCGACAAGCCATTGCCCCCTGGCCATGAGCCTTCAGATACCACATATTGGGATGTGGCTCTTTACATCTGTTATTCAGTCATCAAGAAATTAAGGGGAAATCAAATGACGTGCACTGACACAACAATTTCCCTTTTCCGTGTGTGAAATGCTGAGCTGCCCTGCCTGGCCCAGCACCTAACAAGGAACAAATTGCAGTCCTGAACCCTTAAAACCACTTGTCCTGGCAGTGCCCAATAACAAGGACTCAGTGTTATTCAATGCAACACCCAAAGCAGGGGAAGTGGGATTTTAAATCTACCTCCCAGTGCCTCATACACTCAGGCTGTTGGCTTCACTGGCTCCATTGATACAAAACCACATCAGCAAGCTCCATTGATACAAAACCACACTGTCTACACAAGGGGATTTTGACGTTGGGCTTCGTCAAATGAAATTCAATAGGAATTGGGTGCCTAACTCCCTTTGGCTCCTTGGAAACACCCAACCGATGATGGCTAAAAAGAGAAACATTCTCACGTTGCCTAGAATGAGTCAGAGAGAGTCAAAGCTATTTAAAGCTATCTTGTGTTATAGGAGACTATGTGACCCTCTAATTTATCACTGCATGGAGACACATAAGAACCAGGGGACGGAGTTAAGGTTGTGACCTCATCTCTGGCATTTTCTGACTTTTGAGTACTTAACCACGCCAACTCAATGTTCACTTAGCATAGCTTTCTTTTCAAACTACGCAGCCATGTCTGGCCATGGCCTCCAATGGGCCATTAATCACAGCGTCATCTTGCAGCGCAATTGAACAGCCAGGTCTAGATGACTCATAGCAAAGAGAGAGAGAGGATGGGGCCTTCCTCTGCCCCTTCCTCCCCACCAAAAGAGGGGAACTTGCAACAGCAAGGCAAACAGGTGGGATGCCTAAGCGACCCCGTATGGAGAGGAGCATTGGCAGTGCAGGCAATGGGATGAAGCGGAAATGCAAAGACTCTGCAATATCATTTATCTTCTCTAAGTGTTTGACACTGACAGATTAACATCTGCCCTGTTTTATTTTTATTACAGAGTCTGTGGGATTGTGAGGCCAGGGAGAGGTCCCTCAGGACTGTTACATTTAAGAAAACAGGGGATGGGTTGTGTGTGAATATTAAAAGAATATTAAAAACAGAGATAATGACTGGGTAAGGATCTGACTTCCCTTAGGCTGTAGGGCAGCAGAGTAGTTGCTCCCACCATGTCTGTAGATTGGGTAGAGGTGGGTGGGAACACTGTCTAGATATAAATCTCATGTGGTTTGTAAAAGTCCCTATAGGATTCAAAGCAGCTGAAGTTAGCAAAACAGAAATAATCTTTACAATCTTATTCATTTTTCACGATTTGTGCTGTTTATTTACTTTTTTACACTTCCTTCAGCTGACTGGTCAGTTTCACTCTCATAGTCTAAGGGGCCTGATTTTAAAGGCACTGAGCACACACAATTCCAGTTGATGTCAATGGGAACTGCAGGTATGCAGCATCCTAGATTAGCCCAGCTCTGATATATTTGGCTTTCCACTATAGTAGATCATGTGTGGGCTCTCTCCTCTCTCACACACACATTTTTAAAACGGAAATAATGCCTTCCACCTCCAATACAGAGCCACTAATAATTCTATTCGTATTAGTTTTAATTAAACCAGGAACTTTATAATGCCCAATACTAAACACCCCTTGGGTTGGCAGGCACAGAAATGACAGCAATGCAAGGGTTAATGGGGCTAAGCCCCACATGTAGGCACAAGGAAGAGTCTCCAACTGAGAATTTGGACTACACTGTAAATGTGTTAGTGCAGACTGCAGTGACCCTTGGCAACCTTCTCTGTCCTAATGGCCTTCCAGGTGAAGCACTGAAAAAACAAACAAAACAAGAACAAACTGCAGCCCATAAACTAAGATCAGGCACGGAACTGGTTTCATTCCATGATATGCTATTTGGGTGCTGCGTCTTGTCCTTGCAGATGGAAAGACTCAACGATCCAGTGATTTTAGCCCCTTTCTGTATTCCAGCTTGTGTTGACATCTCACATCTTTACTTTACATGGCTGTTTAAAGAGACACGGTTAGTTTAAACATCAGATTTAAGTTTTGTTTAGGAAAAAACCCCAAGGTTCTTCTCGGGGGTTATAAAGCTTTCCATTAGAAAAGGCTTTATGACATTAACCAGTTTTGGGGGATAGACAGAGATTTATTTATTTAAATCCTCCAAACACAAAAGAATTGGTGCGTGTTAGAACCTGAAATCTATATTGGCTTTGTGTCTGGGATGAAGAAAATGCAACAAGTCAATGAATAGCAGCAGTACATAAATTATATATATATAATTTATGCACTGATGCTATATATATATATAGTAACTTACTAAAAACTAGGAAATAATTTTTTTTAAATAGAATTTTTATCTTTTATTTTTTATTTTTATCTCAGCAGTTTCAGCTCTGGTCTCTGCAGTTTTTTACACCCTTCATCCCCCAAAATGAAGCCCCTTAGCCCAGCAGGCACTACTGATTCTCTCTGTGTTGATCTGGAAATAAGAGTTGTCCAAAGAAGAAGGCAGGGGAGTGGGGTGTCCCAACAACAAAAGCAGGTAGAAATGAAATGCCACAGGGAAGGTGCATCTGCTTACAAGGATGAGCGATTGCCCCAGGGGGGTGAGTGGCTGCAGTTGGAATACCCGATTGGACAATTGCTCAGTGCCCTCCCACATTCACCTACAGAACATTAGTGATGGCTGCTTGGAAGTTTGCATGCATGGTGGTACCTTGCGATACTTCACCACGTAGTAAAGGACAGGGGCCTTGCTGTCATGCCGCGGTCTCCACACCAGCTCATAGCAGTCCGTCTTGGACGTCCTGGGAGAACTGAGGATGATGGGTGCCTCAGCCGGAGACACCTGCCCTCGGTGAGTCATACACTGGAGAGAGGCTGCCAGCACGGTTTTCTCCTTCAGAGCCTTGTCACTGGGGGGTGGCGTGGGGGACTGAGCTGAGCCCGACTTGAAGTCTTGCCAGGGCTTCATCGTCGTTCCTGAAATACAAGTTGGGGGCAGAGGGAATGGGGTTCAGACAGAACAAATGACATTTTAAATCACCAGTGAATGCAAGGGTAGTAAGAAGCTACATACATTCCCCTGGGTCAAGGAAAACTGCCCCTACCTGCTAGCCCTGGTGCCATGACCCTGAGAGATCTGTCAGCCAAGCTTCTCAAGAATTGATAGGCTGCTGCCTCCATAACACATTGTTAGGATAGAGTTCTCCACACCACATACTCCATACACCTACAATGCACCCCTCCGTCTCTCCCACAAGAAAAATGGGGCATATGGACACTGGGGCTGCGGGCAGAGAGGGCAGCTTCCAATAGTTCCTCTTACCACAGACAGGACTCACACCTTCCTATCATCATAGAACTTGAAGGAGACAAATGGAACTTTTGTAACATAGTCAGCCCCTACCAGGACTCATGTGAGGAGCCAGCTGGGGACATCCTAGCAATTGGGGTTAAGCTGCTAGAAGAGCAAGACAGCTGAAATGCAAGCCAGGAAGAAAGGAGGTCTCGGCCCTTTCATACGCGAGGGACTTTCAGCACACTAGCCCCTTGGAATAAAGCACCGATGTCTGCAAAAAGGTAACTTGTGAACGCGACTGAAGACTCACCAGGCTGGGCGGTCCTCAGGTGCACCACGGCTTGTGCACTGCCAACTTCATTCTCCGCCATGCACTGATATATCCCATCATCCTCTGGCCCCACGCTCACCACCCGTAGGGCCTTCCGAGACAGCCGGAACCGGTGGTTGGAAGAGAGGGGCACGGCATTGCGCAGCCACATGACCGAGGGCTGGGGGTTCCCTCGGACCTCGCAAGTGAACTTTGCACTCTGCCCCCAGGGGATGATCTGCTGGGACAGCTCCATGGTGACCTCAGGAGGTTCTGTAGGGAAATAACCACAGCACCACCGCTGGCGTTAGCTCTGTCAGAAAGCACAGCACTTCCATGACTCTGGTCGGTCCCTTAGAGCAGAGACAGGGGTTGGAAAACTGAGTCTCAGCCAAGAAAGTCTTCCTCCTCCATGGGGTTTTCCAGGGGTCTACCCTGCCACCCTTCCTCTCCCGGCTCCACGGGGTGGTGAGATGCCACATGCCCAATGTCAACAGTATGTCAATGACATACAGGTGCAGATTCTTTTTCACCCCTCTCCCCCTCAGTACCACAACAAGGGTGTCCCAATGCCTACAGGAAATCCACACCTGGATGAAACATAGATGGCGCAAACCAAACCAGTTCAAGTCCCAGCCAATGCCTGACAGAAGGGGGAAATGCTCTGTGGAAACATCTGGAATGTATCTTTCTAAACATTCTTTCCTCAGATGGAGCCTTCTTATCCCGTGACTCTGAAGTCTGCTAGCTTCCCTCACCCTGCAGATTTAAATGTACCTGGAAAGGGCTAGATACTAAGCTCTAGAGCACCCTAATGGACAGAAATATAAATTATGGGAGATGGGATTCCTCAAGGGAGCATTTCCACCTTAGGCTCACAGTGGAATCTGTGCGTGAAAGGGGCAGCTGATGGACTCCTCAGGGGCAAATCCATCACCTTACACTAAAACTGGCACTAAAGCAGAGGTGTGCAATAATTTTTTCCCAGGCTGCATCGGCTAATGGTCTGGGGGCAGAAGGAGTGGCAGGGCCTCCACGGGCTGGCTCAACCCGCTTGGCGGGCCGGATTCGGCCCACGGAACCCTTTTGCCCACCTCTGTGGTAAAGTTAGCAGGAAGGAGAGTGGGTTCACTCTACATCAGTGGTCCCCAACCTTTAGGGGCTGCCGGGTGCCCGGGGCCATTCACGCGCCGGGCGTCCGGGGGCGGGCCCACTCACTCACCACGCTCCCAGGGCAAGGGCCACCCATGCACCCTGCACTCGGGGCTGGCACCGCGCATGTGCCGTGCGCGAGGCTGGCCCAGATGATTCGGCGGGCGCACATAAATGCCATGGCGCCTGCGGGCACCACATTGGGGACCACTGCTCTACATTATAATGGAGGTTGGGGAGGGGAGATATTTCCCCCTGAAACAGGCACAAGGAGAAAGCCCAGGCTCTGTCTGGGGAGTGTGGAGGACAGCTGCTGCAGTACTCACCGAACACCTGAACGTTATAGAACATGAACGCAGCTCCAACCTCGCCCACCCCATTGTCAGCCATGCAGCTGTAGGTGCCAGAGTCTTCCTCACTGGTGGCGTCGATCAGCAGGTTACTGAGCAGGAAGCGGGTCTTGTTGTAGCCAGAAATACTGGAGCCGTTCTTGGCCCAGGTGACCCGTGGAGGTGGGATCCCACTAGCCACACACTCCAGGATGAGGCTTTGACCTTTGGTGACAATGATGGTCTGAGCCTCCGAGGGATAGATTATCCGTGCCGCCTCCGCTGTAGAGCCTGGTGAAGTGGGAGAAGAAAAAGAATTAGACCCCTCCACTGCTGCACAGGGGACAGTGTCTTGCACAGAGTGCTGACCTGGGACACCCCAGGAATGCTTACTTCCTTCAGACAATAGGGTACATGGACACATCATGCATAAGACACAGACAAACAGTGGAGTTCAGACTCTTGCCCCCATGTCACCAGAGACTAAGTGCTCCTCAGAGACGGTTACAATTTCATGGGGGTAGCCGCAGGCAACGTGCACATGCAGCACAGAGAACAGACCTCTCAACCTTCTGCTGTGAAAACTGCAGACCTCCACCATCTGCTGCACAGGATGTTTTCTACTAGCAGCAGTTACTGGCAATCCACGCACAAAGCAGATACTGGCAGTCCATGCACAGTAATGGAACATGGGGGCTGCACATGTAAATGCTGAACAGTCAAGAGGCACCCAGGATAACATGGCACATGCAAAGAGGGGACGGCCCGGGGTCTGGAAACCCAAGACATTTAAAGAGTGGCATCTTACGTCGCACGCGGAGTCTCTCACTGGAGACTGAGGTTTTCACTTCCTGGGTCACGGGATTATAGGCAGCACATTTGTACGTTCCTTCATCCTCCTGGCTGGCATTGACTATCTGAAGGTTCCCAGAGGGCATGATCAGGTAGTTGTCTGTAAGGGAAGAGAGGAGAAGGTTTGTCTCTGTGAGGAGCTATTCTCTCAGCCAGATCTCAGGAGCAGGTTCCACAAACATGCCTAGGCACAGGGAAAGGAGCAGATGGGCAAAGGGGAGGAGGGGAAAGAGAGCTGGCTAAATGAACATCACAAGCTCTTTCTCCTGGAAACAAAGCTGCTTTGGTCTTAGAACTGGGGTAAGGAAAGAACAGATTTGGGAAGGAGAGAGACGAATGGCCCCGCTAGTGAAGTTAAAGTGTCACAAGTACCGATGGTCTCAAGTGACAACATTCAGATCTGAATTTCCAAACTTCCCGGGAGTTCCAAGAGATTCAGAGAAGGGTCTTCGGTTCTGACCCCTCTCTAGTTGTAAGGAGCACTGGATGAATAATTAATTTACAAAAAAATAAAAATTAGGGTCTATTCAACTCATCCCCCTTCCTTTTTCTGTTTGCAAACTGCTGCTGAGCATGGGTCCCTCAGGCATGGCTGCCTGGAGACATGGCAAAGTCCAGACAGCAAAAAAAGGAGCAACTGGCGGTGGAGGGGTGGGGGGATAATAAATCAGGCAGTGGGCTGAGGGGGCTATTCTCTGCAAGACTGAAGATCTAGAGGGAAGGGAAGGACAGAGCCAGGGGATATAGAGATGTCAAACAGCGCCCCCCCCCCAGGACAGAAGCAATGGGTAGCAAACAGAGAGACAAGAAGCCCACCCTCCTCTCCCTGAATGCAGCTCACCTCTGGAGGCCTCCAGCCACTCCTGTTTCACACTGTAGCGCACCTGGGCTTTGGGGTGGCTTTCAGGCAGATCGCATGCAATCACAGCTGTGTTCCCTTCATCCACCTCAATCACATGCTGACCATCAAATTTGAAGTCTTTGAGTTCTGTTAAGAGCACAGGAACATCTTAGCTTAGCACTGGGGTGGGAACTTCAGGAGCTAATGAAAGGGAATAAACTTCCCCACCCCCCGCCACACACACACACATGCCAACTTGAAGCATATTTAGTATATAAACTCTTTTTTTTCCAGACATATTCCAAAACTGGACTAAAGCACACAACTGGGATTTCAGTGTTCATATATATATGGGGCTGACTCACTGCACAAAGCTAGTCAGCACTCAATCTTGTTTATGGTGTGAAGACTGTCCTCTTCTTGTTGTCTGAGTCCAAACCCCCTCAGGTTTGGAGTTGGGAGCTAGTTTAGTGTGGTCTTGGCGATGGATCACATTGAAGAGGTGCCCACTGTGATGAGTAGAATTGGACTGGTCTCAGAACACTGTTTCTTTCTAACACCTAATTGCTCCCAAAAGGGCTCATTAGGAAACCTGGTGAATAAACTGCTCCTGGGCTCTATATGAACATGAGAAATACCAGCCCGAAAAGGAAACTTACTGAGCAACTGAAAATGGAGGCGTGAAAGGTACCCTTTCAAACATAACTAGAACACAGAAACTACCATTGACGCTGGGAGTGGAGCTTATGTGACAAGGCGCAAAGGCTGGGCAACACAGAAGCGAGAGGTATACAACGACCCACACCTGAAATACGGTGATGGGTAGGAAATGACATCCCCTTCTGAAAAGTAGGGAAGGATGGTCTTGAACTAGAAAATGGAGATAACGAAATCCCCACATTGCAGGGGTTGGGAAGATAATGAAATCCCCAAATTGTAGGGTTGGGAGGATTAATTCATTAGTGTCTGTGAGGTGTTTTGAGATCCCCTGATGGAATGTGCTGGAAGGGAGTCAAAGTATTTACTGGCCAGATGGTGGATTCAGTTCTGCACCTCATTGTGCACTCCTGACTTCTACTGATTTCACCAGGAACTTGCTGGGGTGCATCTAAGGGCAGAATTGCACAGCTGTGAAAGAATCCAACTGGGTTGTGTCTCACCCTCACTTGGCCCCAGTGAGAGTGTGTAGCCAATGTGCACCAAAACAGGGGCGAGAGCAGAGCAGAGCAGAGCTAGCTTAACTGACACCATGGAAAGGCAAAGAACAGGACCAAGTAAGAAGATCTATTCTGCTTTGTAGCTCTAAATTAACTGTTCAGCCCCTGGATATTATGGTGATGAATGCTACTCATCCTCCCATGCTACACATCTCAAACAGAAGGATTAGACAGAGGAAAACATAGGAATAGATACAGTCAATAGATTGAGAAGGCTTTGGGTGTAGAGGGGGAAAAAAAGATGTTATTTCAGTTCACAGACTTGAAAGATTGAATCTGGAAGCAAACGGAGAAGAATTAATATGGAACAGGAAGGAGAGAGTCATTTATAGAGTCCACTTTTGTGACCACAACCACCACTTCAAACTCTTCCATTGCCTGAATGCTAAGCACCTTCGCATGGGGAATTCTTGCTTGAGTCAAATGCTCAAGAGCCACAGGTTGGTTTACCACTAGATTATTCTTGTGTCTTAAGGTTCTCCCACCCAAGTTTTTTTGAGAAGGTGTTGGAGGGGATGGAAGGGGGTCACAGAAAAAACAGAAGAGAATTACTGGTCTCTAAATGCATCTACGCTCACAATTAAAAAACAAACAAACAAGTTTTAAAGATCCTGGGGAAGGAGAAAGCCCATCTGTACAGCCTAAGAACTGGACTTTGGCCAGGTTCCTTTGTTTACCCACCCACACCATGTCCTGAACTCACATCACATTCCTAGGAGTTAAAAACAGAGGGTACCTTTAAGAGAGAATGAGAATACCAGACCAAGAGGGATAGATCAGGTTTCATAAGGAAAGGCATTTGACGTGACACCTTCCATGTGCCTGCCTGCTGGTACATTTGAGAAATCCATTAGGAGAATGTTTTGACAGAACTATTCACAGGCCCCCACCCCCTCACCAGTCCAGTCCTCCACCTTCCTTCTCCCCTGCTGTCTACATTCTTCCAGCTGCACTTCTCAACTCACTCCTCGTGTGGCAAAGAGTTAGAGGCCAAATGGAAACACTGCAATGGCTCTCTGCAAGTTTTTATAAGCTGACTGACCCTTTCGCCTCAGAACCTGCTCCTGTGCTACTCTGCACAGCTGGCCCCTCCTGGAAAAGCTTAGTGACCTGAGAGACACGCCAGCTGAGCCGTTGCCTCAGGATGGAAATGTCTCTGTTCTAAGACTTTAGGGCTCAGACGGTTTGTATGAACCCTCTACTCTTTGACCCTATTGGAGGTGGGGAGGTAGAGGGGGATCTCTTTTTGAAATACCACTCAGAGCAGATACCAAAGTGAAATGGCCTGAATCAGGTAGCGCTTTAGGTCTTTGCCAGCCACTCAGAAGCTGAGAGCAGCAACACAGACATGTTTAAGAGAATTCCAGTCCCTGGATTGCCAAACCCACAACATCAAAGATTAGAAGACAAAATAAACCTTGGAGACCTATTTCCAACTCCACTTGCAGTGCACAATCTCCTGGGTCCTATACTGTATGTGCGTTATCATATAGTAGCATTGGGAGCCAATGTATCTTAACTCACCCATAGGGCAGAAAGATGCATCTTCTATAGCTCTTAAACTAAAGTTTGGGAACCAGCCTGTTTGGACATGTTTTAATGAAGGTCTAACTACCCTGGTGCCTGGTAACAGTTTGAAAAGCCATTGTGGACGAAATCAACCCATGTTTAGAGAGCATGATCTGACCAACTGCAGGTAAATTAGAACATGGCTCTTCCAGCAAATGTTTGTAAATCTTTCCTGCAAGCCCAGCTCACAGGAATGTTAAAGAAACGAGCATTTATTTCAGGAAATTGGTTGCAGCACCTGCTGTGGGGTGATGCTGTGTCTTTGCATTGAGACCATAGGTCAAGTAGGTGGTGGCATTGTGTTTTAAGGTCCCTGCTTCTTCAGCACTTTGTGGCAATGTGCTAGGACATTGCAACATTACTTAAAGTTGCATCTTCCATAGCATGACCTAGCATTGAGGCACTTCTTCCAAGGAGCATGGCACAGTATTGAAACAAGACCACATTGGCTCTTCAAAGCATAACGTCGCAGCGATGCCGAATGACCACCACCATCACCACATCATGCAGTGGTGTGCCATTGTCACAGACAATTATTTTTTCCTTACAACCAATACAAATCCATGGCCCTCACAGCCTCAGGCAGCTCAGAGAGCAAGGATCAGAAGAGCTTGTGGATCGCAGACGACACATGACCTTCCCTTGGCAGACTGGGAGAGTGGAAAAATGTGTTTTCATTCTCTGGGATTTATACCAGCTCTCCAACAGCAAAGATAAGTCTGGCTCCAAGGTTCTCCCACCCACAGTCCTGGAAAAGTGACATGCAATGTCTCAAAACAGACTTTCTGATTAAAGCAAGATTCGTTTTAATTTTAAATAAAAACCAGCTCCCTTGGCAACATATTGAAAAGCCTCCCCAAATGTAAAACTTATTAGTTGTTCGGCCCGATGTTTGGAGATGATTCTAGTGCCCAGATTTGAGAAGCGTGGGAGGGGAGCAGAGGGGGTGGAAAAAGTTGAAAAGAGAAGGAGAGGTTTAGCAATGTCATAAAAATGATTTGCAGTGAGCATGCTAAAGACTTTGAGAATTTCTTGGCATCATTCAATTAAAATAATAATAAAAAGCAGGAATAAGAATGAACTTCAGAAATGTGATTAATCCTTTAAGTCAAGCAGAGAAGGGGAGCTGTGTTTCCACGGAGTATTAAAGCCAGATGAACGTTAACTCCTAACATACAGCACATTCTGTTCCTCTGATAATGAATGTTAGCCTTGGGGAGGGGAAGAATGCTAAGTGTTTTCTCCTCTGACATTTGATCAAGGGATAAAACAGTGAGAGACACAGAAACTGGAGGGGGCAGAGAAAAGGAGAGAATCAGAAATCTGCCTGCCCATATCACACATACTTTTGTGATCAACACAATATAAACGAGCATCAGGAAAATTAATGTACACCCTGGTGGTCTGAATTAATCACGGCCAAATTAGGATCTCAGAGCCAAGGCACAGGCTCCAGCCGTGCTGGCAGGGATTTATATGAACAGAGAGACCCAGAAGAGGAGAGAGGCCTACGAGCCAGTAAGCTTGGAGAAAGAACAGACCAACACCTCAGATGCAGAGCAGCCCAGCAGGGAAAACAATGATGAGATTTCAGCAATTAGAGACAGAATTTCAGACACTGGGCTCGGTGTATGGAAGGAAAGGATGGTTCTGAGGTTAACCCATAGATCTCAGAGTCGGGACTCCTGGGTTTTATGGTTGCTTGTGCCACCCACTGGGTGCACAGACTTGCATGAATCCTTTGCTTTTCTGTGTTTCATCTGCCTCGTCTGTATAGCTCCCTGCCGCCCGGGCGGGTGCAGAACCAAAGGCCAGTGAGGCAGGCAAGTGTGACACTGCACCCCATATTCTTCACAGTGATATTATTATATAATAGGATTATAGCATATTTATGGTCAGGAGTGGCCTGAGGCCGGCTGTGGCAGCTGGAGTCCCAGGCAGAACGCGCGATCAGAGCCCTCGCCTGCATGGCCATCAAAGGCCGTGACATAATCATCGGGCACCTGGGTGCCCCGTGACATCATCATTAGGTGTCCCGGGCACCCCGTTGAAGGCAGCGCCCCAGGCGACCGCCGAGTCTGCTTATGCTCACGGGCAGCCCGTTTATGGTGCTTTCTGTAGCAGACGGGTCACGCGAGATGTCATTGGGAAAGTTATGATTTGCTGCATGTGTCATTTTTGTATCCGAAGTTAGGAATATCGATTATGTATCGGTATTTCAGTCATGCTTCCTCTGGATGACAACCCCCCCCCCCCCACTAGCCTTTCTGGTACAAAAATGAAGAAGCCAGCCATTGCTGATGGCCTAGCAGCAAAGACAGCAGGCCCTGGAAGAACTTAAGCTTCCTATGAATGTCCCAGACAGCTCACATGTGTTTCAGCAAGGAATGCAAGGGCATGTAACTAGGCTTCTTGACTCCGGACTCTATCATGGGAGGTCAGTGTTGTCCCAAAAACTGAGTTTGGGACAAAAGGATTCCTGCCATATAAGCGATCTGAGGAAGAGAGTGACGCCATCTGTTCTTCACTCCCAGCACAACAAGACTGGAAACACCCAAGGAGCAAAGACTGAACTAGGGGAACTAAATGGATTTAGGGGAACTAAATGGATTTCTAGCCTGTGTATTAAAACCTGGGGATTCCAAGCTGTAAAGCAAGTGCAGCTTGTCCCTTAAGAATCTGCAATCCTGTTTGGTACTGTCGCTCAGGGTGAGAAGCTGCTAATTCATATCCACTCACTCTAGCATGTTAAGCATTGTATGTGTTTTTCTTCATTTACTAAGTAATCTGCTTTGATCTGTTTGCTATCACTTATAATCTATCTGTGGAGTTAAGTAAATGTGTTTTTGCTTTATCTAAACCAGGGAATTGGAGTAAAATGCACGGGACATTGTAACTCCAGGGATAAAGATTGTTGCATATTCCTCTCAACACTGAGCAGGGTGAACTCTGTGAGCTCACGCTGTACAAGTCCTTGTGCACTGAAAGACAGCATGATCCTGGGTTTATACTCCAGAGGGGGTGAGTGCCTGGGAAGCTGAGAGTTACCTTGGCTGTAGCCTTTCTACTGTTGGTTCAGAGCCTGCATGTAGCTGCAGTGGGATGTCCCCCTACCTGTGCGAATGCTGGTGGAAGTGTAGGATCAGGAGTGGGTCTGCAGTGAGTCATGGCAGCACAGTGTGACAGGAAGCTCAGGCTGGTGGATCAGAGGGCTTAGTGGTACCCCAAGCTGTTCCTGAGGCTAACCCATACATCTCAGAGTTGGGGCTCACGGGACTTACGGTTGCTTGTGCCACCCAGACGATGCGTGGCTTTCAATGAAATGCTTTGTTTTTCTGTGCTGTGTTTTCCCTCGGCTGTAAAGTGGGGGTAATATTGCCTTGCCTCACAGGTGGATGCAAAGCCAAAGGCTGGTGAGACAGGCAAGTGTGTATGTGGGGGGGGGGGGTCTCCACCCACAGACTTCCAGGAGTTCCACCCTGTGACATCACAGCAGCTATTTTGCCCCTCCAGACAAAAGGGGGAGAGGACCCACCACCCCTTCTCCCCTGCATCTCTCAGCTTGCCACCCTGGTCTCTGGGGGAGCCAAAGGGCGGCTGTGGGTGAAAGTAAAGAGAGAGCCAAGAGCAGGGTTGGGGAGGTGGGCAGATTGTTCCCGTAAATGACCCCCCCAAATAATGTATTTGTTGAAACCTGTCTCCCCCAGGGCCTGTGTTGCCTATGCGCACTTGAAACCTCCCTACAAACAGATCTGGCAAAAAGAAGGTTGCTGTGGTCATTCATTTCTGGGCTGAAGAACTGCTGCCAAGATACTGCCAGCATTACCGCACCCACCCAGCCTGGCCCATTGGGGTTGCCACATGAGCTGGAGAGACCCCCATGGACTCCTTTCAGCAGGCAGGTAAGACGAGAAAATTGGAGACCAGAAGAAGCTATGGGTGATCGTGAGAGTGGGGGGAAAAGCTGACAGATTGACTTTGCTCCGCACAACCGGTCAGCTCCTTCCCACCGTGCCAGTTTCCCCATCTCCAAATCCCATGCTAGACCCTACCCCTGCTCTATTCCCCTCGTGCCGTTTGCCCACTGGGACCTTAATCTTAAATTTCACTGGAGAGCGGTCATATCCCAATTCATCAGTGTCGTGAGGGGCTTTGAGGCTATTGGATAGAAGGCACTGGGGACAGCTGAGCCCCGACTTGCTGAAACCACTGTTTTAAGAAAAACTGGGCAGCTCTCCTCAGTCGGATGGGTTGGGAACAGAGACAGATCTTGAGCCTTCCTGACTGCCCTCACGCCAGGGGCAGGGAGGGAAGCAGGGCCTCTGAGAATGGGGCGTGTCAGGGACTGAGGCTCCTCCGGCATCAAGCAGGAGAGTAGAGTTATTCCTCGCTAATCCCCATTTCGGTTGCCAGAGCCCCAAGGGGGTTAGAGCTCTCCGCCTGCACTAAGCTACATTCCAGTTGCTGGCCTCTTCCGTGAGCTGCAACAGACGGAGCCCTTTCCAAGTGCCATGATGAGACATGCACACAATCCCATTCTCCACACCTCCTTCATGCATGCCTGGCCGCTCACTCACTCCCTGCCCCCCTTTCCCCGCACCACTGGTCAGACACACAGGCCCCCTCAGAACAGCTCCTCCTGCGTGCAACCCTCATCATATGCTAGCATCCCAGCACGTCCTCATTCCCCCCCCCCAAGCCCCTCTCCTGCACCCCTACCATATTACAAGCTTGGCTCCTTACCACATCACAGCCAACCTGCTATGTCTCCACAGCAGATGCCCTTCCTTTCTAGCGATAGGCTCAGGAAACGCCACCTGTGTTTTCTTTCCCTCCTCCCCCGCACACCGCCCCTGGCCCTCTAGCCAGAAGCCCTTGGTGAAGTTGAGCCCAGCGAGCAAATACTTTTTCAAGATGGAGATGAAGTTCCCCCTTCATTGCGTCAGGGGAGTCATCAGCTGAGGGGCCCAGGCCGAAGGAAAATGAATGGGTTTCTCTTTAGAAGACAGCTGCAAATTCCTAAGGCACCCCAACCATGCCCCAGAGCAGGGGTCACTGCTCAATGGAACTTTGCAACAACACCAGGCTTGCTCCCATGAGCCTCGCCAATGCTGAGGGCTGCTCTGCTACCTCACTTCTCAAAGCTGAAAGGGCACAAAGGAATGACCCTCTCTGGTCCTAAAGCATTTCCAGTATGTACAACCCCTTCAAAAAACGCAGCCCTCGGTCTTTTCTTCCCTCGCAGCCAGGTGACTGGCAAGTAGAAAATTCAGTTTAGTATATTCTTTTCCTCCCATAAGTGTTTGTCCAGGGGTGCGTCTACACAGCACCCTAAACTCAAAATAAGGTACGTAATCTGCACAATGCAAATTGCCTTTTGTATTTTTATTCTATTTTGAAATAGCTTATTTTGAAATTTGGCACATCTACACAACACCAAATAACTCCCTATTTCGAGCCATCTCTTATCCCTCGTAGAATGATGTTTACCGGGATGGCGAAATAGTGCGCCCGTTATTTTGAAAAATATTTGAAAAGAATGGGCAGCTTGTGTAGACATGGGGTAGACGTACCCCAGGGGAGGTAAGGGAGGAATGTTATGCATCAGTTTCTAAGATGGTAAGAAAAGGGGTGCAAGCAGCAAAGTAGCTCATAGAATCATAAGTCTGGAAGAGACCTCAGGAGGTCATCGAGTCCAGCCCCCTGTCCAAAGCAGGACCAATCCCAACTAAACCATCCCAGCCAGGGCACTGATCTGGCATTCAACAGGCAGGTAGTTGCCACTAGCGTGCATGTGGTATTCAGTGGGAGGTCAACGTCAGTCCTGACACGAGTAGGCGCAACTCCAGTTGAAATCCTCACAAGCTACTCAACTTACACCAGTTCTGCATTTGACCTTTTTGTGTGAGTGGCTTTTCCTGCTACATCCCCCCTCACCCGTCTTTCTGTTTAAGTTACGCTCATGGTGTGTGCCCACTGTATAGTGCACGTTCCATGGCTTTGCCACTTCCATCCACTCGCACTTAACCAGAAAAGCAGGTTTTAGTTAAAGCATGCAAGCAATCCCATTGGCTTCCACAGGGCTACTTGCATGCTTGAAGTTCAACAGGTGCTTAAAGCCTTTTTCTGGATAGGAGTGGGGATGACTAATCTTCAGCAACATGCAACTTCTACCACTGTCATCGTCGCTCCCAAACCATTCCATGGGGACTGTGCACCGTGCACTTCAGTCTTAGGAGACTATTAGAAAAGGAGCTGGGTGTGATGGCAAAGAGCAGCAGCAGATGATATTCATAAGAACATTATATATTCAAGCTAGGCAGCCTTTAAAGAGTCTCCATTCTTCAGCCCATGCCCATGCCTGGCCACATTCAGACTGGCCTGAGTTCCAGTCACTCTCAACATCAGGGCGAAGACATGGAACAGCCCAAGGGACTGGGAACAAGACATGGAACCTCTCTAGATCTCCCATTCCAACACACCTTAGGCTGGAAGTGATCAAGGTCATTACCATCTGCTCTGTGCACCAGGCTGCTTTATGTGTGTGGGGGGAGGAGGGGGGGCGGGGTCGCTCAAGTTCCAATAAATAACCCTTCTAGCAGTCCATCCATATACACCACAGAAAGCATCTGCCCTTTGCGTGAAGACCTGAGCTAAACACTCCACCTCCATCCTCTCCACCCATCTCTCCTTCCCTGCAGGCTACAAAACAATAGCCAGGTTTCTCTTCTATGGAAATTAACTGCTAGTCTCAACCAGTCCTCTGAGTCACCTGATCAGAGACGGATTCAGGTGTGCCCACCGGCCACACACCCCAATGCGTGTTGCTCCTTGCTTGTGTCACTCATGTCCTCCCTCAGTTCCATCCTTGCCCACTTCCATCGGTGGCTCTTCACAGATGGGACCAGTTCCCAGGCTCCCAGCTGCCCAGTGGGATTCACGCTGCCCACTGTCATGGCCCAAAGACAGCAGAGACCATGGTGGGAGCATCCCGCTTCGCCATGTGCCAAGACAATAAGAACATAAGAACGGCCGTACTGGGTCAGACCAAAGATCCATCTAGCCCCGTGTCCTGTCTGCTGACAGTGGCCAATGTCAGGTGCCCCAGAAATTGATCCAGTGGGGCCAACAGCAGCTTCCCTGCAAAGCAATGACACTTGATGGAGTGGGAAGACATGGGTTTTTAGAGGACATGCCATGAAGTGTAGAGGGCTCCACAGTGGGTTACTGCCTCTTACTAAGTTAACCCTCCTTCCCCATTAGCTCTCAAGACCCATTCAATGACAACCATCCCCCCTAGTGGTGGGAACAAAGCCCGGTAAGCTCTCGCCCTTCTTCTGCAACCCATCCGATCTTCCTCGCTGCTGTCGGTGGCAAGACGTTTGTGGGGATGGGAAGGTCTCACTTATCTCCCCCTTCCCTGATTCCAGCTCAGGGACATACTGGATCTCTACACCTTGCACTAGGCCTTGTAAAGGCTGTTATTAATATTCACTCACACTGGCACACCCATGCTAACTGGAAGCCTCATGTATTTCGATTCACCCCAAGTACTCTCTGGCTTGGTGGGGGTAAGGACAGGGATGGACTATATATGGGCCTGAATCAACACCCCACCAACTTCTGGGGCCCTGCTACAGCACTGGATGTGGCTATCGCTGGGGTCTATCTAAGGGAAGGTGGTGGGGCCCTCTTGCACACCAGCAGTTGGATCACAGCCTCTGCAAATGGATGCCTGTCTTCCCTTGCCTCCAGAGCTGGAGGGGGAAGGCAGCACCCAGGTAGACTGAACAATGCTGGCTTTGTCCAAGCAACGACATTTAAGAGAGGCCTGAAAGCAAACCACCGTACTAAGGAGTCTGCATGCGCTGGTCTCCTTGTCCCTCCTAAATGCAAACCATGCCCTTGGTAATTCCATCCACCTCTCTGCTCCCCTCCTGGGTCAGCCCACCAGCAGAACACAGCCCCCATTCTGCTCTGGAATGCACTCGCCGAAACTTAATCTAAGTGCAAAGCCCAGGCCAAATCCCCTGATGGCTTCAGCCCAATGACAGCCCCCTCCCACCCTGCCTCTGAGAGCAAGAGCTGCTGTTCCACTCCACTCTCCCTCTCCTCCTCCCGGACCGGCCTAAACATTTCACTTCTGATTAATGTCTTGATGACAAGCCAATAGTTCCTGGCTTCCATACAAACCCTTTTTGCACAAACAGCTTCTCTCCTTCCATTTCTTAGACATATCCCCTTCCCCAGTTCCCTCCCTGCCTCCTGCCAGGCCCAACTGCAGGTTTTACGAGGAAGCTCTGTCCAGTGGCTATTTGAGGAGAATGTCATTCTCCTCAGACATGCCCTTTCGCAAGTGCTAGCCCTGAATGCTCCTCTCCCCAGTGTCAGCCTCTCAAGAAGATCATGTCCCCACCTCATACAAGGTGCACTGGGGTACGTGTATCTGTGGATAAGGGGTGGTTTCATGAGGCCAACGTGAGTGTAGAAGGACGTACCCGGAACTGGGTATACAGCCTCAGTCAAGACGCATCCCTAACTCAACATACTCTCAGTCCGGAGCGTAGATCCCAACCTGAAATAAAAGCCTACCCCTTACCCCGCTTGAGATGTGCCCCATCACATTTATACGGGTTCACGATGGGTTTTCCATCACTGACCATTTTTTAAAATCAAGCTTCAAAGCGTTTTTTCCCCCTAAAAGATCCGCTGTGGGAATAATTGGGAGAGGGGGGACAGGGAGGAGTTCTCTGGCATGTGTCATGCAGGAAGTCGGACTAAACAATGGCTGTACTTGAGCACCACTCCTCTCTACACAGTACAACAGCACGCCACTGAGCCCTGCCTTCCTACAGCATGGAATAGCAGTTTCCTTTTAATCTAAAGGAGGAGATCCGAAGGCCTCTCTCCTTAGCATTTGCTGGGGTTGTACTGGTTCTTTGCCTCTCTCCTGCCGCTATCTCCTCCTTTACTTTTCCTTTTGTGGGGGGGGAGGCCAACTCTTCCACATGACACAAAAAGGGACAGCTTTTGAGAGTTTGAAAACAAGGGAATTAAGACCACGTGACCAACCGATGCGCTGACCCATGGTGCAGCTGTGAGGGCCAACACGCTAGGAATTGAGCGTCCTGTTGAAAAAGCAGGGCCACTGAAGCTTGAACTAAGGAGCAGAGCTCCATGGGTGAAATCTTTAACAGACACCTCCCCTGTGGAGTGGACACAGGTGGGGACATGTCTCACACCCACCCACACACCACTAGGTTACATAGCCCAGAAGGGGATGTGGCTTGCAGTGCCCTGTACTCTAGTCCAGGACTATTCTCAACCTGTGACTGCAGGACAGAGACAGAGTTTATGGGAGTTTATTTTGTTGATAGTCTCCACCAAGAAGTCAGATGTCATGATGATACTGAGGTGTACTTAGAACAGGGGTTCTCTACCTTTCTCTCTCTGAATCCCTGCCCCTCGCAGTGAGGGGGTAGCAAACAGGGGAATAGTCTGAGTCCCAATCCCACAGCGGCCCCTGCAAAGTCAGGCTTTGGTTGTTGCCCCAGCTGACAAGGCTCAGGGCCTTGGGCTCCAGCACCGTGCGACAGGGCTTCAGCTTTCTACGCTGGGCCCCAGCAAGTCTAAAGCAGGCCCTGCTTGGTAGGTCCCCTGAAACCTGCTTGCAGCCCCCTGGGGAGCCCTAGAGTCCTGGTTGAGAGCCACAGCCTTTGAGCCAAAGAGCGACACCACGGGACACAGCAAGAGAACCGGCAGATGGAGAAATCTGAAACCACTTGCTCTCTCTCAAGTGAAGACCGAGGTACAGGTAAATATTACATGGTCACTGACATTCATTGGGTTTTGTCATTCCCCTCAGAAGGTATCATGGTACGGGCTTGCTGTCTAGCACGTCTATCTAAGGGGGTCACGGCAGACATCTGTGTTAATGATGGGATTGTATTAGTGGTCTCAGCCTGCCCCGGTGTCTCAGAGGCTGCCAGATCCCCAAACAAAGGCCCAGTCCATGCGAGGGCTCAAAGGCAGAGGAGGAGAGAGCAGAAGACAAAAGCTACTCACTGGCTAATGTCACTGTGGCTGGGACGCTGGCAACAACTCCCTCAGGCACGCGGGCGATGCACTGATACCGGCCCACGGTGTGGTTGTTGAGGGCCAGGATGAGGAGCTTCCCCAGCTCAATGTGGATCCCCAGCGCTGCATCTGACCCCACCAGCTCCTTCCCATTCAGCCGCCAGGTAACGTTGACTTTCAGAGGCTCTACCACACACCCCAGGTTCACCAAGCCACCATACTTTTGGACGGCAGAAGCAGGCTGGACGGTGACCTGAAGAGATTCACCTACATGGTGGGGGCAAGCACAAGATACCCGCATGAGCGTCAGCATATAGAAGAGCAGAGGGAGCTCCCTCCACTGCCCGACTACGCACCCCGGGCCTGTCTCCTCACGCAGAACAGCCCTTGGAATCCTGAAATGACTGGGTCAAGCAGAGAGACGTCTAAGCTGGAAAATCCAGCTCTGGGATTCAAACATCCCAAAGCTTAAGTGTGTGTTCAGATCCAGGGGTCTGATTCGGTCCATTATAAAGCTGGGACTGTAATTCTGATCTCAAAGCCTCTGGGTTATTCAGCGTTCTGGTTCAGACCCTTCTCTCTAATCACGACAGAGGCTGCTGCCGTGGCCAGGAACGAGATGGAGAAGCTCTCTGCGCAGGGATAACAGACCATTTGCAAAACCTGAGCTCTCAGGGAGCTGCTTAGCTTCCAGGAGAGGGACACAGAGAGCTGGGTGTTCAAAGCATGCAGAAGGCAGGCTAGGCTTGTCCAGGCAATGGAGCAAAGGCAGATTGAAGACTGAAGTGGAGCCAGAGCTTCCAAAATGTGGCCTTCTCGGGAAACATGCTGTCCCCTCCAGACAGCCTCTCACCCCGGCTCAGCTAGAGGCACGCAGCTACTGCTTCCTCTCCTGTGCTTCAACGAGGCATGAGCACTGGACAGTACACTGAACTAGGGATGTTAAATATCAGTTAATTGAACAGTCGAGTAAACTCATGAATTCTTATCAGTTAGTCGACTATTCTACAGTCCCCAGGGGCGGGGCCAGCAGCAGCACAGTGTGCCAGGCGGGAGCTAGCCCAGTTTAAAAACCAGCTCCTCTTGCAGACTGGCTGCTTGTCACCCTGCATTGCTGCCTCTGATAAAGAGGCAGCAGTGTGGGATGGCAGCAGCCCCTGTCTGGAAGGGGGTGTCTGAGCTTCCGGACCCAGCATGAATCGGAACTGAGCTGGGCTGCCTGCCTGCCTGGCTCCTAATACACTTTAAATGCAAAGCCGCAGTGGAAGGAGGTCATGGACCTGGCATGAGCCAGAACTGAGCGGGGCTGCTGGCCAGCCTGCTAAAAAATTTACTGGTGGGAGGAGTGAAATGCATGTAGTCTATAGCATTTAATCAATAAGCAAAAGCTTATAGATTAATCAACTACACTATTTCATCTCTACACTGAACCCCATAGATCAGCTCTTTTTGGCTGGTTTCCATGCTGGCAGTAAGTGGTCAGGCAGCAGGGATCTGCTGTGCACTTGGCAAGTGCGGAACGGGAGCCCTGGTTCTCGAAGGTCCTTTCTTAGCCCTCCCCTGCCTCGGGGCAGGTTTCCAGAAGGAAAGGTAGCTTGATGCTCTCGCTTGCCACATGACTTCTTGAGTGCTGGAAACCCTACCCAGCCCCCGTGACATGCTTCTCCACTGCCACCGGCCTTCAAGAGAGGGCACAAAGGGGCAGGTTGTGTGGCAGTGGCTATCTGGACCGTGAATATGGCAATCACTGCAAAAGGGGGATGGATTGTTGGCCATGGGTTGAACTGGGTAAGCAGGAGTAGGATCCCCTTCAGGTGTGGGTGTTGTCCGTCAGGTTAATGAAGCAGTGAGGTCAACAATGCCTCCTGCGGCGTGTGTGGCTGGGGGAGAGACTGTCCAGTTAGGACTGGGTGGGGCCAATCCCTTTGAGATGGAAGCGGGGTCCATTCCTTGTAGACAATACGGGCCTGCCGTTATTTCCAGGCAGAGTAGAACAGGAGGGAAGGAATAAAACTCACCCAAATTAGCAAAGTAACCAGCAGCTGCTAGGATCAGACAGGTGACAGCAGCCATTGGTCTCTTCCTTCCTGGGGTCATTGTCACCCTGTGCAGCGCAGCCTGGAGCAGAAGGACCCAGGCGGGGCGCCCATAAGCTGACACAGGGTCTGTGGCTCTCTGCGGATGACAAGAGCGAAATGATCAAACGTGATTCTCAGGTGATTTTTTTTTCCTTCACCAGCCCTTCTTGGTTTCTGTAGAGGGAAGCCCACAAGCCCCAGTGACCACTGAGACTGCAAGCCCGCACTGGTGGACAGAGTATGTGTGTGGTGCTTCCTTTTTCACACTCCTCACCCTGGGAAGTGGGGGGTACTGAAGGCATCTCTGGCTTTACTGCCTCCTTGCAGGAAGGTGCCCTGTGCTACTTCGGTAGTGTCTAGCCATCTTATGGGGCAGTAGTGGCTTAAGAGTACTTCTCTACAGGGGCGGATATACCGCAGGGTGAATGGGGCGGCTGCCCCGGGCCCCGCGCTTCGGAAAGCCCCGCGCATGCGCCGTGGCGCTGCTGCGCATGCGCGGTGGGAAAGGGGGGCCCCCGCGGAATTATGCTGCCCGGGGCCCCGCAAAACCATCATCTGCCTCTGCTTCTCTAGCACTTTCCCCCAGAGGAGTCACTCAAAGGAAGCACTATACCATTAGTGAGGCTTCACAAAAACTCTTGTTTCCTGAGGACAGACTCCGGCACAAGGAGGTTAAAGGTATCATTTTTAGGAGCGTGCTGGACATCATCAGTTGCCATGGACGTCAACAGTGCACGGTCAGCACTTCTGTAAGCCTGGCCCTAGGTGACCTGTCACCATCAGCCAGCCATGGCATCAAGTGTCAGGACGACACAAAATCTCACAAGGCACTACAAACACCCCAAGACAAATTACACCCACTGAGGACCATGCTAGGCAATCAGTGTGCACCACACCTCTTCCAGGAGCAGAGCAAATATTTCCAGCTAAGTGCTGCTTAAGATTTTTGCTTGCCAAATGCTGTTACCTCCCCCAGGGCTGTGGTTATAACACAGCATTTTGGTTTAAATGCGGGGGCCGGGAATCAGCAAATGGTTCCTTGCAAGAGCATACATGCTCTTTGGAAGCAGCAATTATCTCAGGCTATTATAGGCATGTAAAGGGTTAACCAGTTTCCCAGTAAGCATGAGCCTTACCAGCATGCTTACTAGGTAACTAGTTAACCAGAAGCCCGGCCTGGCCAGAGCAGCCCCCGCACCCATGGTGTGGTGCTGTGGGCTTGGCCTGGCTGGAGCAACCCCCGGCTCCAGGGTTTACCAGTTAAGCTTTGTAAATGGCAATTAACATCCCTACAGGCTATGTTGAAAAATTATGTTATCCCTGGAGTTCCCCCCTTGCTGCTCATTTCAGGTTTGTAGGAATCTAACTGTGAAAGAAGAACAGTTGGGCCAACCACCTGGGATGCAAACCTAGCCGGACAGCAGGCAAACTTCACGTAGTTTGGATCCCAGCACTGCCTGCAAGACTCTCAAACTTTAGCAACCCCTGCGATGTACCTAGTGGGAGTTTGGAATGAGCCACCAATGCACAAGCCGGATAAGGTGGCTGTAGGTTTTGTGGCCAAGAACATTTTACCCAGTTCTTCCCAAAGAAACCTTCAATATAAAATCAGGACCACCTGCAACCAATGACTGGGGATTTAAGGAAAATAGACATTCCTCCTGTGTTACGTGGCAGTATGTGCAAAGGCTTCGCATGCCCTCTAGCAGCAGTGCTAATGGGAGCACTTCTTAGTGCAGGAAGTCGTCAGTGGGAGTGTGCTGCTTAGTTAATTACTGGGACTAGCTGGCTGGTCCCCTAGTTCGTAGGGTCAGAGGAGAAGCCAAAGACATACTAGACTACAAAGCCAACAAAGGAGACAACGAGTACCAAAGAAATCCACGTTTTTTACCATCAGAAGAGCCATGTTGTCAGCTGGCAAATTGCTATTGGGATCTTCCTAGTGTCTGAGTGTATCAAAGCTGTGCTAACTCCTCCAGGCTTTCACACCACAGTCATCACTCCTGCAGCCTATGCACCGCTTAGCACATGCCTCTGTCCCATAGACCCTTCCCACCTCCATTCCAATTAAAGGGAAAAGAAAAGAAAGTTAGATCACAAATGCATCAGGCAACATCGGCTCTCTAACAGAGAGGAGGGGACTGGGAAGTGGTCTTTCTATTGATGAATTCAACCCCCTACAACCCAATCCGGGCTTCCTCCCTCCAGTTCACACATCACAAATAAATACAGAGCAAATGGAATACGTGGATGCCTTCCAACTGGATGAGCTCCATGGGTAGATGACATTCTCTGTCAGGCTACGTCTACACTTCAGCCTTTTGCAGGCAGAGAGTATGCTAATGAAGCGCTCATTAGCATTTATCGTGCTGTCATTTGCATATTCTCTGCCAATGCTTTTTGCGCAAGAGGTTTTTGCGCAAAAACAAGCAGTGTAGCCTGTCAGCTGCACCGGGGGATCCCAGCAGTTCCCCATTCAGGGCCACCTGGTCATTACCAGCCCCTCTACCTCCAGCAGTTCCTCAGAGTTTACCAGCCCCGCTGCTGTCGAGGGTTTCCCGGGGTTCCCTGGCCACTGCCGGCCCTGATGCTAGGGGCCCTCCAGTTGCCTGACCCCACTGACACTGGGGGTTCCCCAGTTGGGGTGAAGGCTCCCCGATGCCGCCTGGCCCTGCTAATGCCAGGATTCCCCTGTCTAGCCACTGCTGGCCCAGCCAGGACTCCAAAAACCCCAAGTTCTCTCAGCTGGCTCCCATTCCTGGGACTATTTGGTCCAACAACATCCATGCCAAGCCATGCATGTTGCCAGACCAGAAAGTCCTGGATTTGGGAGGTGCAACCTGTACCAGATTTTGTGAAGGAGACTTAACATAAATGAGAATCAGCCCCCTTACTTATCAGTATCTATGTAATAACATGCTCAGTTTGCCTGTCCCTCTGTGTCCTCTACAGCAGTGTTTCTCAACAACCTGTCTTTGGTTCAGCACTGGTCCCTGAGATCTCTATGATACAGTTTAGGAAGGCAGCAAGCCAGTCCCTAGTATCAAAAATGTTGAGAAGCACTGCTCCACCTGGGACACTCCTCCAGCCCAGCCCAAGATGTCCATCCTGACTAATAACCATTGATGCACCTAACCTCCATGTATTTATCTAACTCTTTTTTTAAGATAGACTTGGCCTTCTCAACATTCTCTGGCAGGAAGTTCCACAGGTTCACTGTGCGTTGTATGAAAAAAATAATTCCTTTGGTCTGTTTTATACCTGCCATCTATTATTTCATTTGGTGATCCTTAATTCTTATGTTATGAGAAAGAATAAATAACACATCCTTGTCTACTTTCTCTTCCCCAGTCATGATTTTATAGACCTCTATAAGGTCCCCCCTTTAATAATCTCTTTTCTAAAGTGTCCCAGTCTCATTAATCTCTCCTCATATGGCAGCCATCTCAGATAATATGATCTGTTCTCCCACACAATTGTTGCACTGTAAACCTTTAATTGGTCACTTACGGTGTGTCTACTCATGCAGAATTACTATCCTTATGTCAATAAATGCAAACAACATTGCTGCTGTACGGACGCTAAACCTGCAGTGTAGACAGAACTAAGGTGGTGCTCCCTCCAAACCTGCACGGAGCATGCCAATAAAAATGCCTGAGCCCTCTTTGCACAAGTGTGTATGCCTTAAGTCAATGATGCAGCTAAACTATTGATAGCAGTTGCTAGAGTACAGAGACTAATAACACTAGTGTAGACAAGATTTGTCACGTGGCTTAGGCCTAAAATGTGGGTGGCTGTTTTAGAAGATCTAACAAGAACCAAAATCTTTTCAAGAAATTAAAAAATAACAAGAAACAGAAATCAATATAATTCTGGGAGGTAGGATTTAAGTCTGTCCCTGCAGTGCTGGAAGCCTACAGCGAGTAAAACTGCCAGTTTCCCTGTCCAGGTGGACAGCTTTGGTAGGAGCAAGGAATGAATAGTGGAAGGAAAAAAAGGTGCTTCTTGGAGTATGTGGTGGGGTAGGGGTAAGGGCCTCCCTAGCCCTCTGGCCAGGGGCTTTGTACTGAAGCAACAGTGTGCAATGCACCCTTCCCAGCTAGGACCAATGTGCACACGATTACAAAACTCATTGCTGACATTGGCAGAAAGGTGAAGAGCAACGTGTGGCAGAAAATGAAGACGGATAAATTCATTTGGCACTTAATCAACTAAACGGCATTGTAGGTGGAGTGAGAACAGGATATTTAACAGACTAAAGGTGGGGCACTTCCCCAAATCCCCCAGCCAGGGTACCAGCACTGAACGACGACCTTTCTTTCACAAAAAGTGAATAGCCAGCATAAAGAGGGGGAAACAAATGAAAGAATTAATTAAAAACTGAAAGAACAGTTAATATCCAAGTCCAGATTTTCATATCAGCTGCACCCACAATTAAGTTTGCCAACTTTCTAGGTCACACAAAACTGAACACCCCTTTCTCCACCCACCCTGAAGCACCACACCCCATCCACTCTCCCTGTCACTTGCTCTCCCCCACCCTCACTAGCTTGTTTTCACTGGTTTGTGGCAGGGGGTTTGGTGCAGAAAGTGATGAGGGCTCCAGCTGGTGATGAGGGCTCTGCAGTGGGGCCAGAAATGAAGATTCAGCATGCAGGAGGGGGTTCTGGACTGAGGCAAGACAAGAGGATGGAGTGTGAGCTGTGGGGAGGGGGCAGGGATGAGAGATTTGTACTGTGTACTGTCTGTCCACTGGCATTGCTCCCATGGCTCCCATTGGCTATGGTTCCTGGCTAGTGGGAGCTGCAGAGCCAGCCACTGGGGCAGGGACAGCACGTGGAGTTCCTAATGCATCAAATGGAAATTCTGGTCCCAATGTGGTGGTGGTAGTAACACAGGCAAGAATTTCAAGTACGCAGATTTCTCTCTCAACAGCGTTCCTGTAACCCACCAGCCTCTCTTTGTATCTGGGAAGGGGAAAGGTTTAGAAATCAGCAGCTCAACCCCTGATTTGTGAAATGTCTCCATCTCCCATCTAGATTTCTGTTGCGTGCACAGAGGTTGCAAGCCCAGTACGTGTTCCTCTGGCCTCGCGAGCGGAAAGGATTACAGTCCCATAGCAACAAGTTCCATCTTTCTACCCAATTATGTAGTAGGATTTTCTGCTCAAAAAATGTCCCTACCTTCCTGGAAGGCAGGTGCACCCAGAAGCACCCCTTCACATTCCATCAACATGTGAGCCCTGCTCTATCAAAAGCCTACACTCACCAACTATTCTGGGAAAGAAGGGGTTAAAATCTTACGCGGGGCGGGGGAGGATTTGACAGAACCTCCCCCCCCCCCCCCCCCCCCCGCCCCTTTTTAATTATTTCCTATCAGGTTAAAATAACAATTTCCTGTCAGTGCAGTGAAGGTATCAAGTCCCCTTCAGACAGTCCAGTAAATCAAAGAACTGGGTCATTAGCATAGTGAGATTAACAAGGGCTGCATCAGATGTGTGAGGTGAAAAAGCTGTCAGCCCAGTTCTCTGCCACACACACTGCACTAGGGGGTGGAGTGGCTGGGGGCAAGAGAGCAAGAGAGAATGAGGAGGGGAGGGAAGAAAAGTGGGAGACAGAAAGAGAGATGGGAGGAGGAGATGGGGCCAGAGTAAGCACACTTTGCATTAAACACAGGCAGCAATAGAAGTGTTTGCTGATTAGAAACTGATTGTTTTACTGAGGAAATGCTGCCCACAGACCTAGGCCCCCTCCTGCTTAACAAGGGCCAGCCAAACAATTCATGTTACTACCACACTGCCTGTAATTTATGAGAGTCTCAAAAGGAAACAGCCCCTTTCTACCATTGGGCATCCAGGGGAGGGGAAGTGGTGTGTGGGGAAGAAAAGTGAAAAGCCAAAATAGACCAGAAGGCTGAAGGTCAGGAGAGTGTACCTATCTCTTGTGCTTTGGACCAGATTAGCATAGGCTGGCATTGTGATTCAGTGACTACAGCATAGGACCAGGAGTGATGATACTTGGGTTCTGTTCCCTTGCCATTGACTCTATGACCGTAGTCAAGGGACTATGCCTATCTTTACCTCAGTTTCCCCATGTTGTAGGGATACCATCACCTTGTTAAAGTGCTTTTAGTTCGGAGGAGAAAAAGTGCAACAGCAACGCTGAGTATTACTCTTTTTTTTAAACTTTAGGGGGTAGCCAAGTTAGTCTGTACAGGTAAACTGACAAAAAAACCAAATAGTCTGGTAGCACTTTATAGACTAACAAAACATGTAGATGGTATCATGAGCTTTCGTGGGCACAGCCCACTTCTTCAGATGACCCTTGTTATGTGCTCTTGTTCCACCTCATAGGGGTGAAAGAAGACAGGAGGAGTTAACCACACCGAGAGATTTAACCATCCATTTCTTCTGTTTGGTGACATTTACAAGGAAGTTGAGGCAGGAGACTAGTTTGCATTGTCAGCATCAGGTCAGATGCAGCAGTCTGTGCACAGTGGTTTTCTGAGAGACCATCCCTCTCAAATACCCAGGCTTCAAACAGTAGAGACATTTGGTTCTATAGACAGATACACCTCAGGGCTTGTCTACACTTAAAATGCTACAGTGGCACAGCTGCAGCACTTCAGTGTAGAGACCACCTATGCCTGTCTTCTCTCAGCATAGGTTTCCACCTCTTGGAGAGGCAGTAGCTAGATTGACAGAAGACTTCTTCCACCACCCTAGAACAGACCTAACCCTTGGTGCAGACAGCACAGCTATGTCTCTCGGGGAATGGTTTTTTCTTACCCCTGAAAGATGTATCTATGCTGATGTAAGTTCCCAGTGTAAACCAGCCCTGAATCTCTCAGGCCCATCTGTAGATTTTAAGTGGTGCTCATCAGTTCATCAGGCAGGAAGTAATTAAAAATGTAGTCCTGATGTTAGAATTTTGATTGTTCCAGGCTGCTTGACAGTGTGTTCCTTCTTGCATGTAGGAGAAGGGAGAAATAATTATATCTGGAAGAGAAGGATTGTTTTGTGGTTAAGGCACTGAACTCAGTACCTCCAGAGATCTGGTTCAATTCCAGGCACTGTCACAGACTCCTGAGCCTTGGGCAAGTCACTGAATCTCTCACTGCCTCAGTTCCCAATCTGCAAAACAGAGATAATATTTTCTTTCATCTTGTCTCCATTTTGTTTATTTAGGCTAAGTTCCATCAGGCAGGGACTATCTCTATATTCTACAAGTGCCTAGCACAACTGGGCCCTAATTTCTCTTGGGACCCCACTAGTCACTACTAACATGTAATAAAACAAATGTAGGGCTTATATAGTACTTTTCTTCTGTAGATATAAAGCCACATTATAAACATGAGCTGCACTATCCCCATTTTATAGATGGAGAAACTGAGACCCAGAGAGGGTAAGTGTATTGCCCAAACTCACACAGTAGCCAGTGGCAGAGCTGGAAATAGAGCTCAAGCCTTCTGCTTTCTAGCCCAGAACCCTAGCCAATACTAGGCCATGCTAATTTGAAATTGAAATATTAAAAGGAGGTAAGTTACCACCCATCCCCACATCAGAGAGTCTAAACAGGGTTCATTTTAGCACCTGATATTATTAGGGGAGGCACATTAGTTACACTCATTCTCCTGTTGACATTTCAAGGGTGGGATAACTGTTGCGGTGAGAAAAGATTTAACAGTAGTTACACAGTCTGTGGACTCTGTTTAGGGAGAACCTGAATCAGGGAGGGAAACTGACTGGTATCTCTAAAGCTGTAGACAAATAGTTGTATTACCGTTTTTAGTAGTTCTCAAATATTGCATTATAAGGCACATGTATAGAAAGACACAATTAAGATTGTACTTTCATCTTAGTTTTGGCATTCTCTGACTTGGAATGCTTAACTCCATGGCCTTCTCAAATGGCCTGTGTGAAATGAGTATCGTGAGCAGCTGTCCATCTCAGCATGGCCAGTAAGCCCCCTCTTCCGCAGCCTCAGCAGAACAGCACCAGCTAAATTGGCTCAGGAATGTGAACTGCACTCTCAACTGAGAAGTGGTCCTGAGTTGGGAGGGATGGTTGGGTGCAGTATGTGAGGGAAGCTTGCCCTGTAATGTACCTGTTCTGTGTACAGAGAACTTCACTTCTCTGTGCTGCCAAAACCCAACACTTTTAACCACTTCCAAATTCTTTACAAAGATACAAGGCAAGAAAGAGGGATGCCTGCATTTTCCTGTCACATCCCAGACCTGAGCCTTGTTCTGTAATCTTCCTCACTATTGCCCTCCCTCCTTGGAGCACCCAACTGTCATCGTCCAAGTTTCACGACCTTCTGCCCACTCTGACAACGGCCTTGGCCCTTTAAAAGGGTAAAGCCTCCTTGCCAAAGTGTAAAGGAAAAATCCTCACGTCCTTTCTTCAATATCTTGCCCCCCGCCCCCCATCCCACACCACTTAATTTCTCTCTCCCCCCCCCCACACACAACTCCCCCTTCCATTCTTTATAAATTCAATTTGACAACCCTGCTAATTGGATAAACGCCGCTCCCTACACTCTTTAAGGCCGTGCGCTTTTCTTTTCTTGTTTTTGGAGGGCGATTGTGACTGTTCTTTAACACGAATTCCATCTGCTTTATTTCGCCTCTCCCCATTCAACACCCTTCTGAATATTTATGAGGTCTTCATCTCCCCCCCCCTCTTGCTTTCCTAGCTCCCTTCTACTGCACCACCTCATCTCCCCTTCTTCACCCCCCCACCCAACTTCCCTTTCTCCATCCCTGCCTGCCTCAGCCCTTCTCCTCTCCTATCTCTCATTGCCCAGGACAATAACCTTCCAAATGCCCCTCCCCCTACCCCCCACCCATTTTGCTTTAGATAAACACAGGCAGTGTCAAGTGTGAGGAGAAGCGGGGAGGGGGTTCAACTGCCAGTCAAGCCTCAGGTCTTCAATGAGGCCTGGAGGCCTACCCTAATCTGCTGCATGCTTGCCATATGGGAGCTGTGTTGCCCTGGGAAACACTAACAGGCAGAACGGAGCTTAATAGAGTCCACATTCATTGTAATGCAGTGAGATGGCTCGAGGGACTATTGCCCCTTGGGTCGGTTTTCATTCTTCTGTTCCCCCTCTTTCTTCCTCTCTCCCCCACCCCTCCCTTTTTTCTTTCTTTCTTCCTTTCAAAAGCCTGAGGTCCCTGGAGAGCTCTAATCTGGAGAGGCTGGGGGCCTAGAGTTTTGGATTGGGACAGGGAAGGGGGGGGAAAAGAGAGGAGATGGTTGAAGTCGAAGGAGAAGGAAGCAGCAAATAAGCATGCAGTGGGCCAGCTGTCAAGATGTTCCCAAGACTGCTCTTTGGGCAAACATCCAGCCCAAGCTGACAGAGGTGGCTTTGGGGTCCTTCTGGTGTAGCCATCTTTCTCTCTCGAGGGTATCCCTGGCTGCTGACAAGGTCCAGGAAGACTGCGCTATGAAACCACTTGAAAAACAAAATGCTCCAACAAAGCAGAAGCTGTGTTGTGATCAAGATGACCCCCTCCTGCTCCTTTTGTGAGCCACACAGGCAAGGAAGAGCAGCCTTTTAAATTATGTGTGGAAACATCTAACCAAAAGACACCCTCTCTCCCCCTCACAAAAAAAATTCAACTCCTACCAGGAGAAAACTACCAACAGGATTTAGATGACTACTTTCACCATTTTCTCTATCCCTTTCCTACTTGTTTTATCAGCAGAAAATCCACTCTTTTGAGTAACAACTGGGGTAGCATCACTTTAATACCTGAGAGTCCCCAGAAAGAAAGGACATCTCAAGTAGTTGCATAAGGAAAAAATCTCAATAAGACAATGAATCTTTCACACTTCTTAATAGTATCATCTTGGAAGATTGCAAGCAGCAGTCCAGAGTTTTGTAACTCAATCTGCCTTGCGCTCTAAAACAAACTTTTGGAGAACAGGGAAGGATTGGCCTGTAAAACCATTACAGCAACGTCACTGCTCTCTTCATGGAGATTTGCTACTTATTGGGCAGATAACATCTTCCTTCCTGTTTTTTGTGGGTATGTCCCATGGATGCTGCAAACTCAACTCATGGAACAGTTAGACATCAAAATTTATTCTGAGCTCTGCAGCAGAACATTGCATCTGCACATAGTACTGGAATTGTGAGTAACGCAGGGTCACATGTGGACAATAGCATGATGTAGAGATGCAAAAAAAATCACAGTGCTAGAATAATATGGGTTAACACCATGCTGATTTTAGAAGCAAGGGATTTACTGTACTGGATCAGACCATTTGCCCATCTAGTCCAGTATTCTACCTTCTGCCACCACAGAATACTAATTCATGTACTATTTGTGTTATAGTATTACTCTGAGGGCACTGTCAGGGTTGGAGACCTTTTGTGTTAGGTGCTGTATTGATTATGAAGTTATCCGCCTCCTTTCAAATCCAGCTGCAGTATTTTGACCGGCAGGGCAAACAATTGGTACCCTACTCCTAGATGACAGGTCACAACTAACCAGTGATCGGTTTTAAGTTAAACCTCGATTCACTACATTCCACAGCTCTAATTCTCTCTCCCTTAGTCAGTTCTTGCTCTATGGTAGTCACTGGGAAAGAGAGAGAGAGAAATGGGACTGGGTGGGCAGGTGAAGCAGATTCCTTTGCATCCCCTTGCAGTGTGAGAGACAGACTTCAATCAGGTAAACAATTTCAGGAGGGATTTTTTCCCTCCTGCTCTGGCTTCCTAGCCAGCTGCACAGGCTCCTCACCAGCTTCAAGGTGAAAAGCATGCTGGGGCAGGGGGGATATCAGGTTTACCCTGTGGTACCTATCCATATGCAGAATATGCCACTGCACAGGGTACCCAAAAATTTGGGATACCACTAGGATTTAAGGTCCACCCATCTGCCTCTTCTTATCCCAGTTCTGTGGCTTCACTTCCTCCAGAGAGGATCTAGTTGACTTTCTTAAAAGTGAAAAAGCCTGCTAATCCAATTAGCAGACATTGAATCTGTGAAAGAGTCATTTAAGTGGTAATGAAGCCATTTAACAGGCATTTGTCAACCCCAGGTATATACTGTCAGCTTCTGAATGTATTGAGTTAGTCTCCAGGGCCTCAGTATAAAATTTGCTTTAAAAACATTTCTTTAGTGCATTGCTGCAGGTTATAAAAATCACATCTCTAAAAAAATCATAGCCCGCCCCGGCTATCATCAGGCACCAGTTTACTAGTACTGCGTAGGGCCCCATACATTCTAAGAACAGCCCTAACACTGAGGCTATGTCTACACTTGCAGCTTCTTGTGCGAGAAATATGCAAATGAGGCTAAGCGTGGAATATCGCCAAGCCTCATTTGAATACCTAATGAGGCGCCATTTTTGCAGAAGAGGCTCTTGCGCCAGAAGGAGCTGTCTACACTGCCCCTTCTTGCGCAACAAAAACCCTCTTGTGCAACGCCGTTCTTCCTGAAAAGTAATTGGCGTAACGGCATTGCACAAGAGGGTTTTTGTTGCGCAAGGGGCAGTGTAGACAGCTCCTTCTGGCGCAAGAGCCTCTTCTGCAAAAATGTTGCCTCATTAGGTATGCAAATGAGGCTCAGCGATATTCCACGCTTAGCCTCATTTGCATATTTCTTGTGCAAGAAGCCGCGAGTGTAGACATAGCCTGAGTGTCATTACTGCCCACAAACAACTTCAGTAGAAGCTTCCTGGGCTAATTAACACCTGTGGCCATTTTGATCCCCAAACAGCTCAGAATCAGGAGAGGGCAAAGGTAACATGAAAATGACCTCTCCCTCCCATCCCGGGGCTGTGCGTACAGCACCTCTCGGAGCAGTGGCACACAATCACAGGCTTCCACTGCAGGAAGAATCTAAAAATAAGAAAATAAAATTTAAAAAAGGCACCAACCCACACACAAAAAGGCAACAACCATCAAATGATTAAAAGAGAAGGCTGCAAAAAGAATTGTGCCCCAGACAAGCCTTAGGGAATATAGCAAGATCTGGACCCTGGCCTGGAAGAGAAGCCTAGGGAGCCACCCAATATGAACCAAATGATCCACTGAATAGAGGGGGCATGGCCAGCATGTTGGAATTCATCTCCAGGCCTGGGAAAGAGTCTGTAGCATTGGCAAGCCAGGAAGCCAACAGTTCCATGATTGGTCAGGGGATGGGAGTGGAAGGAACTTTGGTTTGCTGGAGTCTGGGCCCCAATTAGATTTAACCCAGCTCTGAACCCTGGTGTTTTGTTACTGAGCCAAACCCACTACCAGAATATCAGACAGAGAGAGAAAGAGAGCTGGCACTCCCAAGTTGGGAGTCACAATTCCCAAGTCACAGATGTGCCTGTGGCTTGGGCATGTTACTCAGGGCACTCGGTTTGTTTTTCATTTGCATCCTTTCCCAACCAAGAAACAACAATTGAACTCAGGGGCAGGGGCTGGAGGAAGGTCTGAAAGGACAGGCAAAGCAGACGCAAAGGGCTGTCAGAGGAGCTGGAAGTGGGGGAGGCAGAAAGGAGAAGGTAGGGAGAAAATAGAGAAAGGGAGATGGCTGGACATTGGAGCTGGTGTTTGGCGGTTCCACTCTGCTAGGTTTTGCCCTGACTGCTAGAGAAGTTCAATCAGCAATGATCAGACAGACCTGTTTTCTCATTGACTTCCCCCATTTATACTTATCCCCAACGGAGCCCCAAGAAAACCCTCCTGGCTCAGCAAGGCCTCACACCAATTACTAGGTTTTGAGGCAATAAAGAGGCAGGACCGCATTGTGCTGGGTGAAAAGGTGATTCATTTTGGAAGCTGTCCCAGACTGACAGATACCTAGCCTCACCACACTGGGCCTCCCTAAAACCTGGTCTGGATTAAATAGTCATGGAATGGGTGGCTGACTGTGTTATAGTCTTTCAAAAAAGGAAGACAGCATAGCATGAAAAGGATGTGACAAAAGAAAAGCTGGGAAGAGATTGATCTTTACCTCCCAAGTCTCATGTGATATGGGTCACGGTCATGGTACCATTGACCATATATTTTACAGCAGAATCAGGAATTTTTTTTTGGGGGGGGGGGTTGCTTATCCACAGGGGGAAAAAAATCAGTTGGGGGACACACATAGGTGAGAAGCAGAAAAAAAAACCTCACTGTGGTCCCCAAATGAGAAGAAGAAAGACACTTCCCACATTGCCTTTGCACACTAGAGCCTAGGGAGGCCAAGCCTAGTAGATTTTGTGTGCTTCAGCCCCACGGGGGAGAGAGAGGGACTGGAGCACCAGCACAGGCTCCCCAATGCTGGGGGTGGGGGGGGTTCCTGAGCCTTGGAGGCTGGATCCAGGCAAGCCAAAGGCTGCATTCAGCCCCTGGGCTTGAGGTTCCCCACCCGTTTTACAGTATTATACTCCAATAGCTACCGATACAATTTCCCCTCTTTAAAAAACAAAAATATGGATACAAATAAAAATTAAAAGCCAAAGACTTCACTGCCATGAAATAATACAGCTAGTTAATAAATACAGAGAAATTCTGTACCAATGTCAAGCAAGAGGGCTAGGGTACCAGACAGCTGGCAATTCAGAGCTTCTTGTGCTCAAAACAGTATTGTGCGGTGCACTCAGATTCAGAGTTGACGGTTATTCATGCTTTCAAAAATCAGGCCACTTATTCAGATGCCAAAATAGGGATTAAGAAGCCTAACATTAGGGTCCTATTTTGTGACAATCTTGGTGGTAATTTTCGAAATTGTAGTTCTTAGACAGCATAGGGTTGACAGCCAGAATATAATGAAAACAAAGGTCACACCAGGAAATAGCTTCACAAAGAATTTGCAAGGAATAACCTAGTGTCTTTCTTGTCTCAGTGAGGAAATGCGTTGTACCACACAAAACAGAAAGAAAGCTTGGACAGATGTTGTTTTTAAATATTCGGCTTTGACATGCTCGCCAAGTGTGTCACACAGTCGGCATAGGAATCCCTTCTAGAGCTAGACCCTTGATCTAGCAAGAGAGAATTGACCAAACTTTTATAATCCAATGGCTCACCAGATGTTTCCTGCAATAAAACACTTTTAGGAGATCATAACAGAGGGTTTGATCCTGCTGCCACAGAAGTCAAGGTGATCTTTTCCTTGCCTTCAATGGAAGCAGCCCAGAACTTGCTGTCAATGAGTCTGAGGCTAGTTTAACCCAGTTAACATCAAATCCAAAAGGGTGCAGGATGCAGAGAGGACAAAGATTTGCCAATACAATCAATACAAAGTTTAATTTCCAGCTGACTGGCTTTGGAGGCATTCCCTATCACATATTGTGTGGGGAACTCTGACAGTTAGCTTGTGCTCTTTTCATCATTGACCTGTAGTCCTGTCCTGAAAGCAGTCTGCTATTGAGTTTTAGAGGTTAATGGCAAAGGGAAAAAAGGGTGACGGGTCATTTTTATTTCAATTTTGCTTCTTTATGATGTATTAGAAGACGCCTGGAAGGTTTGTTCCAAATAAACTGTGAGTGCGAGCATGCACACACTATCACAGATACACACACAAGATTTTGTTTGGGTGGTGGAGGTTTTTGTTTGTTTTGTTAAAAAAACACCTTTAGAAATATCAGGAATGTCAAATCTCGTCTTCCCCGTTTGTGTTGGAGGTCTCTCTGGGAATCAGAGATGTGGACCGTGAGCTTTCACTGTCCATACTGTAAGGTGAAGTTATATCGAATCTTTAACAAAGAGATTTTTCCTCACAGCTGTTTCTCAGGAATTTGTGTTAAATAGATACTGTGAAAATATGAACATTCTGACTACAACTCCCTCCCTGTTTCTATTGCTTAGTTTTCACTTTTAGTATTTGTGATGTCGCAAATAAACTAATCAAACAAACTTTTGGTCGACACAAATCTTCAATTTCAGAATTCAGGTCAGTTTTGGTAAATTGTTTCTGTTAGACAAATAATCAGAAATGTCTAAGCATTTTGATTTTGTTTCAGAAAAATGTTTTGTTTTGGAATTTGTCTAATTTTATAAAAATTAAAACTTTTAAGCCCTTTAAAAATGAAATGAAATCTTTTCAACACTTCATTTTTCATGTTGGGCTGAGTTTGGTTTGGCCACCAAACTGGGAAAAATGGTTATTCATGCAGCTCTAGTCATAAACCAACTAGTTGTGTATGGAGCCTTTCAGGGGAAAGCTAAGGTAAGGCAAGAATTTTGAATATAAAGTACAAGTGTTTATGGAGAGAAAAATAAACCCTTTGGTGTATATCATAGAGAAGCAAACAAGAGATTACGGCCAACATTGGTTTTCCTTTGCAGATCACTTTTAGTGATATTTTTTCTTTGGGAATAAATAGAGGATTTTGGTTTCAAAGGCTGCCAGCCTTTTTTACTTGCACTATTTTTTTCACATTTTTAATTGAGAAAATGTGAAAAAAATTGTGAGCATAAACCAAACTCCTCTGACTCTCTACTAAACTCAGTTTCCCACTGAAATGATACATCAGTAACATTTAAAGGAAAAAGCCCTAGGAGTTCTCTCAGTACCAGAGGCTAATTGAGAAGAGAAAAAAGTATTGCCTATAGAATGGACAATGCCCTGGACCCTTTGCTGGCTCCTGGTCCAGTTCCGGATTAACTACAGGATGCTATCCTTGTGCTCTAAAGCTTCAATGAGATAGCTTGTTCCTATCCCAGACCTGGTCTACGCTAGGACCTTAGTCCGAGATAACTCCACCAAGATCGAATTTGTAAGTGGTGCATCCACACTACTAAACCTGTTATTCTGGAATAAAGGGCTGTGGAATTTGAACTCTGTATTCCTGCTTTTCATGAGGAAAAACATCCATTCTGAACTAATTCGAACTAATTGGCCTCTGGGAGGCTCCTCACAGCTCTGAGTCTGAGGTAGCACATTCACATTAATGGAGCCTGCCTTGGATTAATTTTGATGCTTCCCCGTAGCAAGGTCACGGAAGTTTGAATTTGTTAAACTGGGAATCCAGAAACTGAATTTAGTAATTTTAAATAATTTCCTAGTATAGACATGGCCCCATAGACTACTGGTATTAATACAGGGGTAACTGGAGAAAGTTCTATGGCCTGTCTTATGCAGTCCTGGTGATATAACAGACATTTTTGGTCTTTAAAAACAAAACAAACAAAAACCACTCTGAATCTATGACTGCCATTCCCTGCCATGGCAGCCAGCTCCTCAAGTGCACTGAGAGCAATGGTTCTGAGGTAAAACTTTGGGGGCTGGAGGTGACGGAGTTCACAGAAGAGGGTGATAGAATTCCCCTTTCTCCAAAGATCACGTGGAGACTGACTCTTGATTCTTTCAGACCACAAATCTGGGCAGTCTTTGCCCTAGTCACATAGCCATTGATAGCTCAACTCAGGCTCCCCTGAAGACAATCGCCCGCTCAGGAGAGCCGCTGAAAGAAGGGCAGGGTGAGAATTTTACTGACGGCCATGTTGGAAGGGCAGGTCAACAGGCTGACTAGGAGAACAGCTGTCCAGTTTCATGGGGAGCATTGTCACCACATCTGCTCACAAATACATTCACAGACACTAGCAAGGCAGCTCCCTGACTATGGCTGCATCCCTCCACAAGACCTGGGTCTGAAACTGCTAGAAGGGAGGGGTTTGCCGCTTCTGTTGCCAATGGAAGGCAGCAATAATGAATGGGGTCAGCTTCTGACAGTGATGGTGCTGGTCAGCCTGCTGCAGAGCTTGACTAGAGCACATTCCCCACAACCTCCCTCTTCGCTTGTGCTTATCTTAGCCCCGTCTCCCACCAACTGTCTCCATTGACCCGTAGCCAGGGCAGAGAGAAAGAGAGACATTTTATGGCAGCCTGCAGTACTCACAGGGCAACCTGTCACACTTCCTTTTATTGTGAACTTCTGAGCAGCTTTATGGGATAGTTCACCCATATGTTTTCCCTTAGGGGCAACCCCTACCCAGTAATATTCCCCATTACTCTAGCATCCAGGGTCTCTGTCCAGCGTCAGGATGCCAAGGGTCATACACACACACACTCAGGATTCCTGCCTTAGACTGCTTATAGAGAATGACAGTAACAGGATGTCCCACATGACTCAGTCCCTGGCTCCATGCTTTCCCCCTCCTCTCTCTTTACACTTGCGTGCTGTCTCGACAGACCCAAGGAATGAGACTGTGAATGTGCTGCTTCTCCCCTCTACAGTCTTCACACAATAAGCAATAGGCAACAGTTCCAGCTGGAAAGTTTGCTTTCCTTGACATTCAGTTTACTTTCTTCATTCCCTGCCACTTCCCCCCTCACTCCAAAAGCTCCCTCAAACAATCTTAAGCTTTAAACAAATAAGGTTTTGGAAAGCAGCAGCCTGCTCTCTGTTTCTTTCCCCCCCCCCCCACCAGCCCTTGCTCTCCTACCCTCCCAGCGCAATGGAGCTGGCAAGAGCTGCACATGCACAGAACACAAACACATGGACCGGAGCCAGCTAGGACGCTGCATTTGGCAGAGCAATTTACAAAAGATCGAAGCAAACAGTAGAGGAGAAGAGCAAGAAAGGAGGATGGCTTGGAAGGATTTTACTGCATTCTAAAGCCCCTACTGCACACAGGAACACGTACACAGTTACACAAATGGCTAGGTCTATGCGTTCAGCAAAGATAGGCCTATGCTAAGGTTACCACTTGACTAGTATCTGATCGACCTGGCTAGGTTTTTTTTATGGATTCGCCAGAAAAAAAATTTAATCTGCTGGGGGTTTTCTTTTCACCTGGGTCTACAGATTTGCATTATCATCATAATACACTGGGACAACTAATGTTGAAAGTTTGTGACCCGCTAAGGCTGCTGCCGTATTTCCATTTCTACAGTTTTAATGGATAGCAGATCAAAACTGTTGAAAGATGCAGCCCACCAACATGCAAGGGCACCATGCATTGGGTGGAGGGGGAGGGGGTGTTGAGTCACACAGAATGAGGAGATGCGTTTTCTCTCTAGATACCATCCACAGCTGTCAAAGGCAGAGAGGGTTGTCCTGTGGTTGGGAGTTGGCTGCCAGGCTTTTTGCATTTCAAAAGGTGATAACCCTAACCCAGTGGTTATCACACTGTGGGGCCACCAAAGTGGGTCACAACCCAATTTTAATGGGGTTGCCAAGGCTGGCATTAGCCTTGCTGGTGTCCTGGGCCAAAGCCACCTGGAGCCTGAGGCCAAAACACAATGCGTTAGCATCACACACACACACACACACACACACACACACACACACACACACACACACACACACACACACACACACACACACACAGAGTTGCCTACTGTGTTGGGATTTGGGCTTTTGACACTCCCTCCCTCCCCCAGTGGCAAGACTTACTCCACCATCATTAGTAAAGAGTATTAATTGGAACTTAATGAGAGTCAGGGTATGTCTACACTACAGCGCTAATTCGAACTAACTTAGTTCGAATTAGTTGATTCGAATTAACGGATCCAGACTAAAAAACTAGTTCAAATTAGCGTTTTGCTAATTCGAACTAGCATGTCCACATTAAGTGGACCCTGAACCAGGGTTAAGGATGGCTGGAAGCAGTGCCGCCAGGGCATCAGATGAGGACTTAGAGCGTGGAGCTGCTGTCTCAGGCTAGCCGAGGGCTGTGCTTAAAGGGACCTGACCCCCACCCCGGACAGACACTTCTCAGGGGTGCCCCGTTTGCAAAGCAGTCCTGGCTTGGATTGCCTGGAGTACCCACACTGGGCACATCACAGCACTCGGCCATCAGACCGGCTGCACTTGCCGCAGGCTGCCATCTGGGGAGAGGGGGCAATTGGGGGGCTGCAGGAGAGCTTCCACCCCCAGAAGCCCACAGAGCCAGCCCAGTCCTCCCCATCAGGGGCTCGTACCCCATTCCTCCCTCACCTCCTTCCACTTACCCTTCCCTAGCCCCCCTTCCTGATGTACAAAATAAAGAAAACGTGTGGTCAAAAATAGAACCTCTTTATTGAACAAAACTGGGGAAGACTGGGAAAAGGAGGTGGGAGAGGAGAAGAGAGAGGATGGGAGAGGGGAGGGCAACTAAAATGATCAGAGGTTTGGAAGAAGTCCCATATGAAGAGAGGCTAAAGAGACTGGGACTTTTCAGCTTAGAAAAGAGGAGACTGAGGGGGGATAAGATAGAGGTCTATAAAAGCATGAGTGGGGTGCATCAAGAAAAGTTCTTCATTAGTTCCCATAATAGAAGGACTAGAGGACACCAAAGGAAAGGAATGGGTAGCAGGCTTCAAACTAGTAACAGAAAGTTGTTCTTCAAAAAGCAAAGAGTCAACCTGTGGAACTCCTTGCTGCAGGAGGCTGTGAAGGCTAGAACTAGAACAGAGTTTAAAGGAAGTGAGATAAAGTCATGTAGGCTGGGTCCATGGAGTGGTATTAGCCAGGGGGTAGGAGTGGTGTCCATGCCCAAGGTTTGTGGAAGGCTGGAGAGGGATGGCACGAGACAAATGGCTTGGTCACTGTCTTCGGTCCATCCCCTCCAGGGTCCCTAGGGTTGGCCGCTGTCGGCAGACAGGCTACTGGGCTAGATGGACCTTTGGTCTGACCCAGGACAGCCATTGTAAGCTCAGGGCTCAGGGTCGGGGGGTCTCAGTGGACCACCTTGATTTTCATGCAAACCTGCTCCTGGGTGGCCAGGCTGGCAGCTATCCTGCCCTAGGCAGCCACTTTCCTGTGCCTAGTGCGGAGGTCGTGGACGAGGTCCACGATGTCCGCACTAGCCCAGGCGGGTGCCCGCCTCTTGCGGTCCCGGGCAAGCTCCTGGGAGCCGCCAGCCTGGTCCCGGGAAGAGGGGGAGGGCTGGGGGGCATCAGGTGGCTGGCTCGAGCCGTGCCAGGTGCAGGGTTTGCTGCCTGGGTGCTGGCAGGCTTGCACCTGGCACGGGCACCATAGCCAGCCCGTGCCCCTTTAAGGGGTCCGGGGCCGGGAGGTGGGCAATAGAGTTTCCCTGGTGTTGGCCAGAGTGGCCACCAGGGAAACCTGGGGAGGGCTAGCCTCCCACTAGTTCGAATTAAGGGGCTACACACCCCTTAATTCGAACTAGTAAGTTCGAACTAGGCTTAGTCCTCATACAATGACTTAGATTTACCTAAGCGCTCCGCTAGTTCGAATTAACTTTGTAGTGTAGACATACCCAGGCAGACTCGGGTTTTGATCCCCACCTCCTGGGAGTGTGTGCAATTTCTGTTGTCAGAAGGGGGGTCATGGTGCAAGGAGCTTTGAAACCTCCTGTCCCAGCCCATGCTCACCTCTGCACTCCCAGTACAGAGTAATCCTCAGCTTTGGGGTTCATGTGTGTTAGGGAAAACCACAGAGGGAGGGGAGAAGCTAGGGAACATGTCCTTCCCCAACCTCAACTTTTTACTGCAGGGCCCCTCTCTCCTTGTATTCCAAGCTACAGAGAGGAACAACCTAAGCCCACAGTGAATTTCATCTCTGAAATTCTGGTGTTGTTCTTACATGTGCCCATGTGCATCATGGAACTGTGAGGATAAGTCCACACTGCACAGCTATTTCGGGCTACCCTGTGTCTACACAAGCGGCCCGTTATTTTGAAAAAATTTTCAAAATAACGGGCGCACTATTTCATCATGCCAGTCAACCTCATTGCACGAGGGATAAGGGTGGCTTGAAATAGTGCGTTTTGAAATTTGGTGCTGTGTAGACATGCCAGTTTTCAAAATAAGCCATTTTGAAATAGATTCAAAATAAGATATGCAATTTGCATAGCACAAATTGCGTATCTTATTTCAGGTTTAGGATGCTGTGTAGATGCACTCTGAGTGTGTACAAGGAGCAGAGCTGTGGCAGTTTCAAGTCCCTTTGCATCAGCTTTGGCGCCACAATTGAGTCACATGGTCTCTCTTCCATCTCCGCCCTCCCCCCCCCCCAATCGCCACCACCTCCCTGCCCAAATCGTGCAGCAAAACTGAACTGAACCCCACATATTTGCCTACTTTGGAGTAGAAACCACGTGAAATGGCTGAATTCCATGTGGTTTCCATCCCAAACCATAAGTCAGCCCCAAGGTACCTCAAAAGGTTCTCAGCTGTGTTTGGGGAAAGTAGCAAAGCCAGAGAAGTTCTATTTGGCCTTAGTACAAAACATATTCCCACCACCCTAGTAGAGGGAGCAGAATGCCAAAGTCACAATCCACTATCTGGGCCCCTGTAGAGAATTTTGTTCCTTGCTAGTTAATAGCAATGACACATGCTGTGTCCTTTTCCCTCTTGGGCTCTTCTTCCCCAACACTGCTCCAAAATACTGCTGGGCTGAAAACAAGAGGTCACTTAAATATCATCTTTCCCATGAATCATGTTATGAACACTGGATCATGACTGGGGAATGCAGTAACCTTGGAGTAATTCCACAACCCCAGTTTTCAGGACTATAATGCCAAAATTCCATTAAAATTACTAATAAGGTGACATTTTAAAAACTGCTTCTGACACCCCTTCCAAGGCATTTTCTTTCTCCTCCAAGAGAAGGAGAGAATGTTTCCTAGGGGTCAGAGCGGGATATTGGGAGTCAGGATGGCTGGAATTTATTCCTGGTTCTGTCAGGCTTCTTGTGTGATCTTATGCAAGTTACTTTCTCCCTCTGCCTCAGCTTCCCCTTCTGTAAAATGGGGATATTAATATAGAACAACCTTATGGGGTTTTCGGGGGCTGCATGTCAGTCAAGTGCTTTGAGATTCTCAGATTATTACATTTACTGCTTCACTGGAACCCCTGGATTTCTGGATTAGTAAATCTGAATCATCTCAGTTGTCAGTGTCCTGGGTTGCAGCCTCACCAAATAAAACAAGCAAGGGAGGGGAGACTAATTACAATGGAGATAAATAATTTTTCGGCGCACTCAAAATATTTTGGTTAGCAGAGATGTGGGGACGGGGGGAGGTTAGGGAAAAAATTATAGACAACGAGGGATAAGACAATTTAACAAGGGTTTGTCAGACTAAACCACTGATAATCACAGACTCCAGAGAAAGTGTTTGTCAGACAAACAGACATCCAGCTGCCAAGAGCGAAGCAAGCAGTGGAGCTGTAATGGCACCATTTGCAAATATCCCATGCTCAGCTCTCCCCATCCATTCATATCACACCTGGTCTTATATACTACGGAATGGGTGACAACTTGGGTGGACCCAAGTTTAGTGAATCCTCCCTCCAGCAGCTTAGAAAGAAGCATCCAAAACACAAGGTACATGTCTTCCCCGGTGTTCAAGGTGATATTCCTGTATTAGTCACTGGCCAACCCATATGTCCACCAGGCTGCAGCAGCCACAGCTCCTGGCCTTGGCGTGTGTGGCAGTTTCCCTCAGCACAAGATGTTAAACGTCACAGGCTGCAGTAGAAATCAGAGGGGAGGGGAAGGAGTTTTACAGTCTCCAGCTTGAGGTCAGTGACACCTTCTTTGGGGCTGTGGGTTGTGTTTATGTTCTGGACGTGTGTGAGGGGGATTAAGGAAGCTGTTTTTCCTCTAAGGGAACAAAGGAATTGTGGGAGTTTTGAAAGCTGGCAGGCTCTGCAGTCGGAGAAGCGGTCTCGGTTGGGGGGGAGGGGGCATCCCAGATTTATGGAGTAAGGTTGCAAGAGTAAGGTTTGGGGCTTTTTAAAAATTTTGCAGACATTTTATAAAAGTGAGGGGAAGTAGCGTTACTGTCATTTGTAGACATGGAAGCCCTCACAGGTGAAGTGACTTGATGAGACAAACAGTCCATGACAGAGCTGGGAATGGAACCCAGGAGTCCTGCTTCCCACTGGCAAAGTGTCGGCTTTTTAATGGTAACCGTCCTACTGGTATCTTCATCGACAGGCAAACCCAGATTGCTTGTTAGTTAAGGAAGGCTGTGGCACTGCACAGTTGTCATCCAAGAGGAATAGCTGGCTTTGCCTCCGCTCTATACCTAGGCTACATTTCTGTACCAATATAGCATACAACACAAGGCAGCCACATTTAGGACAGAGGGCCATGCTTTGAGTCTCCAATTTCTGAAGGAAGTGACTCATAAATTGGATGACCCTGTGTTAACTCTGAGACAACCTCAAAACTATATGTTGCCTTTTCAAGCAAGAACCATTTTGGCAAGGTCCCCATCTGGGAAGTGACATCCACCCTCCCCCATTCTTTTCAGAGCTCTGAACAAAAGCCTCTCGCTGCCCAATGTATTCTTCCACTGGTTTCATCTTGGTCCAAACTCCTCTTGTGTTTTAACTCCTGCCAAGATGACACACAGAAACCCCTCCCCCCCAACATGCATGTATGGGGGATGGGGGAGGATATTATTCTGTGTCTTGGTTATGCACTAGCCATGAGAGGAAATGATAGGAAGAGGAGATTTTCTGAAAATCTTATGTTATTTTGCAGCCTGGATCAAAATGGGCCACAAGAGACTGAACATTATCCATACGATCCTCCTCTTCCCAAAGCCAGGACCCAGCTGCTTTCACTCCCAGGTCCATGTTGGGTCACTTCACCAGCAACAGCATCTTATTGCTTTGAGCTCCACCTCTCTCATTCACAACACAGTCACACTGTTTACATGACACTTCTAGATTAGGGATGTTACTGGGTAATCGAGTGGAGTACCCCACTACTCGCCCCCCCTTTGCTGCCTCTGTATGAGAGGCAGCAAGGGGGGGGGGAAACAGGAGCCAGTGCTGGGGGGAGGGGCGGAGCCAGCTTAAAAGCTGGTTTCCCCCAGCACCATGTCTGTGGTGCCGCCCCTCCCCCACCCCTCGATGACTATCAGAGGCAGTGGGGAAGGGGAAATGGTGGGGGGGCTGCTCCAGCAGTAGGCCCTGTCCACAGGGGTCCAATGCGGAGCTGGGCCTCCTCATGAACATGGGCTGCTGCCAGCAAGCAGCCCCTGTTCACGGCAGCTGGGGCTTTCTGTGGCCAGGGGCTCCCACAAACAGGGGCTGTTGAACTCAGCATGAGCCAGGACTGAGCCGTCCTGGCTCACGCTGGTCTGGGGCATTGCAGCTCTGCATTTTCAATGTGGTAAGAGCCTGGTGGTTCTTACTACATTTAAAATGCAGAGCCTCAGTACAGGTGGCTCCCGGAGCTGGCACACGCTGGGACTGCTCAGTCCAGGCTCCAGGCGCTACCCCCGCTGCGGCTCTGCAGAGCGGCCCCTTATCAACTAATCATGTAGTCGATAACTGTAATTTAACATCCTTATTCTAGATACTACAACCCAGAAGGCTGGTCACATGAGCACCCCTGCTTTGTGCTTACCCCTTCCCCACACTTCTAGGGGCACAAACCACTGTCTCTGCTGATCATTCCTGAGGCTGAAAATCAGATAGTTGAGTTTCCCCACAGACCAAAGATGAGTCAGGAGTATGGAGAAGCAGCCAGTTCTCCCAGTGCTCCCCTCCCCAACCCTTTCTGCTACCACCAGCAAAAACAACTTGTGGCATCGCAACGATGCACTGGCAAAGCATGCAGTTCAGAGACATGGCTAACGCTTGGTCAGACATCTGGAACAGCTGTTTTCCAGATTCTTTTCTACAACACTCAGTAGGGAGAGTGTCCCATTGTCTTGCAAGGCTTCAGGAGTCTATGAGATGGGGGTGTGCAGCCCCCATTTGTAGGTCTCCTAATGCTGGATCCTTTAGCTTTGTTCTTGTGGCCTAAGGTGCCAGATCCTCTCATTTCATCCATGTCCTACGGTGCCACAACCTCAAAATCCTGAGATACTACAGCCACTCTCACTGCTGTGGCACCAAACTAATAGCTGCTTTTTAAGTTCTTTTCTACACAAGGTTGGATAGTAGACTAATTAAAAAAAACAAACTAAACACAAGTGTCCTGCCTATACTAGTGCTTTTGCCATTGCTACCAATGGGGGAACTGCACCGGTGCTAGAGAAACGGTGCAGCGTCCCCATGCAGATGCACCATGAGATAGGAAGAATATACATCACCCGTGAAAAAGCTACATGGACTGGCACCTGTGGACTGGTCATTCTGTCTGCCAGAGTGGACACAGAAAATTCTCAAAGAACAAAACCCCTGTAATTAAGAATGCCCGTCAATGATGAACCAGAGAAATCTGAGCAAGGGGGTGGCAGTAGTGTTCTCTTGTTCCCCCCATGCAAGGCCTTCGGTTTTTCTCATCAAACACCAGCATTTCCCTCACTGTGGCATACTGGACAGAAGGGAGCCCCTCCCCCCCCATACATTCTGTCAGTATCTGAAGTGCCCGTTGCATCTCTCTGGTATGCATGCACCAAATTCTGTCTCTTCCAGAACAACGGAGTCTCTTCCAGAAGCAAGGATGAGAATCTGGTGCTAGTGCTGCTTGGCCTCTCCCCATATCTTTATGATGGATACAGAGCAATCCTGGTCCATACTAGGGATGTAATAATGTAGTTGATTAACTGATTAGCAAAAGCTTATCAGTTAATGCTATAGACTACATGCATTTCCCACCCCACCCCACCCCCATAAGTACATTTTTTAGTTGGCTGGCCAGCAGCATGGCTCAGGCCTGGCTTGCACTGGGTCCGGGACCTACCTCCGCTGCAGCTCTGCATTTAAACTATATTAGGAGACAGGTGCACAGGCAGCCCGGCTTACGCCAGGTCTGGGAGGTCAGACACGCCCCCCGGACAGGGGCTGCTGCCACTGCACACTGCTGCCTCTGTATCAGAAGCAACGGCATGGGGCAACAGGCAGCCGGTCCATGAAGGGAGCTGGTTTTTAAACTGGCTCCCCTCACGGACCAGCTCCCACCTGGCACCCCATGCTGCTGCCTCTGATAAAGCACCCCATGCTGCTGGACCCACCCCTGGGGACTTCAGAATAGTTGAGTAACTGATAAGAATTCATGATGTTAATCGACTATTCAATTAACTGATATTTAACATCCCTAGTCCACACCCAAAGACCTTCCCTTCTCCCACTCCAGTGCAGAATAAACCATCCTCCCACATGCAAAGCTGACCCATGCCTTCCTTCCCTACCTCAAACTGATCCCCCCAATCCCATCTCCAACACACCTTTCCCTTTCTACCATCCCACAACTTCCCCCTCTCCTCTTAGGCAACCACTCACCCATTTGCATTTTTTTTTTTTTTTGTGCAAGAGAAACCAGTAGCCCCAATTACCACTAGAAGTAGTATCAGTGTATGCAAACAATCTATGCAAACTCCCACCCAATTCTACCCTCTTATTTCTATGCCAGCCAACCCAAAAACTGCCCCAACTCCACCTACTCTCTCATACTCCCTATCAGTCAGGTTTCAGGTCAAGACATGGAATCACATCATCTCCAATTTATTCCAGTGTCCACTTGTTATAGACCATCCCTACAAAATGTGAAGCAGAAAGGAAAGGAGTGTTGAGGATGTTAAGTAGGGTTGCCAGATGGCTTAACCAAAAAAAAACCAACCCCCCCCCCGTCCTCCTCCCCCCAAAACGTAAAAAAATTCTATTGAGGAAAAAAAAGGGGGGGGAGGAGGGGAAGACCAAAGTTGTTGAGCAAAAAAACAAACAAACAAACAAACAAAAAAAAGGACCCCAACAGCAGTTATTAAGCAAAACAAACAAAAAAACAGCACGGCCCTTTTAAGAAGAGGCTTTTTTGCCTGTGGCCATTTTGTTTTTCTGTTTCAGCCACAAGACAAGCTCCTGCGGAACCAGGTAAGCAAGGACTGGGGAGGCATCCAGGGAGGCTTAGCGGGAGGGCTGGGGGCTGGGACTGGGAGCTGAGTGGGTCATAAGGTTGCCAGGTGTCCAGTATTTTTGCCTCTGGCAGGGAAAAACCCCCAGAAAATACTGGACATTTTAGGCGTCTGGTATTTTCTGATTTTTTTTTTAACCCGACAGGAGGTGAAAATACCAGACTGTCCAGGTCAATACCAGACACTTGGCAACCCTAATGTTAAGAGAGAGGAGGGAAGCAAATCCAGTCTCAACTATGGAGAAGCTCTCACCCATCTAATGGTTTGTAAGATGCTAGAGATCTTTGCAATATGGTTATTTATGCATTGTATATATTACCATAGCACCTAGGAGCCCCAATCACAAACCAAGGCTCCATTATGCCAGGCACGATACCACAGAACAAAAATGACAGTTCCTGCCTGAAAGAGCTTACAATGTAAGTAAATACAACATTAAAAAGGGAGGAAATGGAATTACAGTGTTGCTTTGTGTAGCTAAACCGCTGCAGTGAACTCTTCCTACAGGCGTTCAAGCTCTCGGAGGGAGGGGGAGAAGCAGGGATGGAGCATGAATCAGTGATGCTCCAAAAGTGTGGGGCTCTAGTGCCTCAGAGGTACATGGGGGAGATGGCAGACAGGGGGTCCATAGGTCACAGGTTGCCTGCCACTGGTCCAAAATATAAGGCTTCAGCACATACTCCCTCATCTTCCCTCCCCCAATTCTTACAATCACTTATTTTTGGCAAGTCTTCAAAAGCCATAGGGCTCATCCAAGAGTTTCAGGGGACTTCCTCTATTCTAGTCCCAGTCCCTATTCCCCTTCTCTGACTAATAAAGGCATTGTCATGTTACCTGGGATCCCCTCGCAGTGCTTCTACACCAACTGGATCCAAATCCCGAGATCCAGATTGACACTTCCTCATCTCCTCCACACACCTTTGAATCAAATCTGCAAGAGATTTATCTTCATGTCTGGATGGGGCCAAAATCTCCTCAGAATAATCATTTACCAGAATTACCTCTGCTTTTGATTGCTGAGGATAAATGCAATCCATCACTTACTGTACAGTGGAACTAGCCTTTGCATGTCAGGATTGGTCTCTTGCCCCCAAGTCAAGCATGGCTAGGAGCACTGTTCAGGCCTGGGAGGAAACACCTTGGGTTGTTCTTGACTGAGTCCCTTGAACTATTCAGGAGCACACTTAACCGGTGCACGACAGATGAGCCATAATGAGTCCCTCAGCTCTGGCAACAGTAACTATGGCAGAGAGTCCTAACGCAGGGAGCTCAAATATAAAAACTGAGCAGGGAGAAAACCCAAGAAGTTCTGACCACAATCTCCTCATATTTCAGAGAGAAAGCTCACACACACACTCAGGCTATGTCTATACTACAAGGTTTTTGTGCAAAACCAGCCATTTTTGTGCAAAAACCAGTGGAGTATCTACATCTCAAGTGCCTTTTTGCGCAAGTAAATAGTCAAAACAGAGGGCTTTTGCCGGTAGTTATTCCTCTCCCCACAAGGAATAACTCCTTTTTTGGGCTACAGATCTTGTGCAAAAAGGCATGTGTGGATGCTCCGGTAGGGCTGCCAGTTGAAACAAAAATACTGAACACCCTTGCGCTCAAACCCCCCCTCCAAAAAAACCCCCCCAAAACGGGAAAAAATTCTGTTGAAGGGAAAAAAAAGGGGGGGGGGGGAGACCAAAGATGTTGGGGGAGGGGGAAGAGGACTCCCAGACTTAAGCAAAAAATAAAATTAAATTAAAATTAAAATTAAAAACAAAACAGCATTAAAACAGCATGTCCCCTTTAAGAGTGAGTGCAGGGATAGGAACGGGAGCAGTCAATCACTAAGACCCAGGGGAAGCATTGCTTCTCCTTGGTTGGCAGTCATTTTATGCCAGCAGCCTTGCAGAACCAGGTAAGCATGGGGGCTGGGGGTGTTGGGAGCCGGGAGAGGTTCGGGGGAAGATGGGGAGGAGGCCCGGCACTGAGTGTTTGTAGGGTTGCCAGGTGCCCGGCATCTTCACCTCCTGACCAGGGGAAAAAAATCCGAAAATACCGGACATTTTAGGTGTCCGATATTCTCTGAATGTTTTACCGGACAGGAGGCAAAAATACTGGACTGTCTGGGTGAATTCCGGACACCTGGCAACTCTACGCTCCGGAGGGGTTTTTGTGCAAGAAACCCCGATCGGAAAAAGCACAGGTTCTCAGAGCTTTCTTGTCCAAGAGTGTCCATGAAGTGTTGACACACTCTTGCGCAAAAGCACATCACTTTTATGATGTGCTTTGAGGTCTGGACATGCTTTTGCACAAGACGTTTTTGTAGAAGATCTCTTCTGCAAAAGACTTCTTGCGCAAAAACTATACAGCGTAGACTAAGCCTCTGAGTACAGCATCTTAACCATGATCCAACCCTAGTCCAGTTTTTCCTTCCCTCCACAACTTTTTCATCACAGATCCTGAGAAGTTTTACTGGTAATTGAGAGGGGTAGGAATATATATGCGCACACACATAAACTTCCCCATCTCACAACACGGGTATTTTCTCAACGCATAAATTTTCTCAACACACCCAATTTTTTGAAATTACATATCAGCAACTGAGTCAACATTTCCACTTCATTTTGATCCAGCTAGGTTGATATTGGTGCACCAAATGCAACCTGGATTTGGAAGGTGGAAAAGCAGAAGGGCAAAAAGGATGGAGTAATGTAAGAAAGAATGGCCATACTGGGTCAAGCCAATGGCCTATCTTCCTCAGTAGCCTGTCTCTGACAATGGCTGTTGCCAGATGCTTCAGGTACAGAATAGGCCAATTGAGTGATCCAGCCCCTGGCATCCAGTCCCTTTTGGCAGTCCAAAGTTTAGGGGCAACGAGATCATTGGGCTGCATCCCTGACAACCCTGGCTAATAGCCAATGATGGACTTGTCTTCCATGAACACAGCCAATTCTTTTTTGATACCAGTTGTGCTTATGGTCTTCATGATATCCCCTGGCAATAAGTCCATAGGCTGACTGCATCGGGTGAAGGAGTACTTCCTTATGCTTGTTTTCAAACCTGCTTTGTACTCATTTCACTGAGTAACCCTGATTCTTGTGTTATGTGAAGAGGCAAATAACACTTTCCTATTCACTTTCTCCACACCTTTCATGATTATATAGAGTGCTAGCATACACTCCCCCTTAGTTGTCTCTTTTATAAGCTGATCAGTTCCAGTCTTTTTAAATCTATCCTCACATGGAAGCTGTTCCATCCCCCAAACATTTTTGTTGCTCTTCTCTGTACTTTTTCCACTCCCAAATGTATCTTTTTTGCAATAGAGCAACCAGAACTGCATGCAGTATTCATTGTATAGGCTCACCCCATAATATTTTCTCTTACCTGTTTCTTTCCTAACAGTCTATTAACATTTTTGACAGTCCCTGCCCATTGAGCGGAAGTTTTCATAGACCTATCCACAATGACTCCAACGATCTCTTTCTTGAGTGGAAACAGCTAATTTAGACCCAATCATTTTGTATGCAATTGCGGTTATGTTTCCCAATGTGCATTATTTTGCATTTATCATCATTGAATTTCATCTGCCATTTTCTTGCTCAGTCACCAGTTTTGTAAAGTCCCTTCATGACCTTTTCCCTCCCACCACAGGTATAATTATCCCTCCCTGCTTTCAGAATGATGAGCAGCACATTATCACTCCACTCCTCCCATGATGCACCTCAAACCACCATCTTCCAGATCACTCCCTCACTTCCCTGCAACACAGAATGGATACATGCAAGTGATGCTGCCAGCCAACGGCCCCACAACTAATAGCGCCTATAGACATTTGTCTTCCGCTCACGTAGTAGACCAGTAGTGGACAACCTGTGACGTGGAGGCTGCCTGCAGCCCATCAGGGTTCTGTGTGCGGCCCACAAGACATTTTGTTCACTGTTGCCCATACACAGGTTTGCTAGATTCTGCTGGTTTCCATCCTCATAGTTCTTTCCCCCACCAATACCGCTAAAGCCTCACACATGTGAAGCAAGGGGGCATGTAAAGTGAGGGGCGTGCGGCTTGCGCACAACACTGTGAGAGCCATGTGCTCTCTCGGCATCCAATCAAAACGCTGCTACAGTTCCGTCACCAAACCCTGCAAATTCTAAGCACACTAGCTCAATTAGCAAAGCGACACGATCCCAGGAGTCTTGGAGAGGACCAGTCTGCTGAGATGAAGGAGGGTCATTCATGTGGCCTGCTCACTAGCCTGCCCATCACAGTAATAGAGCAGAGCAGAGCAATCAGGAACCTAGTCCCAGCCCCTCACTAATTATTTGGGTAATCAGCCCATCCCACCACTGATGCACTGCTAGTTTTAGTGGGCTAGCTCAATCCAAAGGAGCATAGGTATGCCTGCACTTGCTGTCCCACCAGCGATACAGTCACTCATACCCTAAGCTTAAACAAACAACAAATAGTCTGATAGCACTTTAACAAAACATGTAGATGGTGTCATGAGCTTTCGTGGGTGGGCTGTGCCCATGCAAGCTCATGATACCAGCTACATGTTTTGTTACTCTATAAAGTGCTACCAGACTGTTCGTTGTTTTTTCAGTTTTTTCCTGTTACTGACTAACTTAGCTACCCCGATACCCTAAGCCAGTGTTTCTCAAACTGTGCTCCACAGAGCTCCAAGGCTCCGCGAGACATCTCCTGGGGCTCCGCGAGGGTGACAAACTGGAAAGCCTTCAAAAGCATAACTGAGAATCACCACTACTTATCTGTGCGAGGCTGGATTTTCTTCACACGCTTCAACCAAAACTAAATACCGCAACAGACTGGATGCAGAAGCAGACATGCAAATCCAACTTTCTTCTATCAAGCCAGACATTAAAGAACTTTGTAAGAATAGAAAGCAAGCCCACTCTTCTCCCTAAAAATAATGATTGTTTTTGATTTGGGGCAAAATGCAGTCATTTGTCTTATAAAAATGTTGTGTTTTAAAATCTGAATAAAAAAGTATAGTACAAGTAAATGATTTGATTGTTATTATTTATGAATAAAACACACATGAGTTGATAAATATATGTACAAAATTTCACAAAATTTGGAAGTCTAATGCGGCCAACATCGATAGGTACAACACACACAATCAGTGGACTGCTGGGGCGCAGCATACATTTTTACGCATGTAAAGGGCTCTGGAGCCCCAAAAGTTTGAGAACTGCTGCCCTAAGCTGTTAGGTAACAGTATATCTTCAAGGCATGGTGCTAAGAAGCTAACACAAAACATCCCCAAGTGTTTGACTGGGACGGCCTCCTCAGAAAGATAGGGTGGGCCAATGGATAGAACACCAGTTCAACTCTAAACTCTGTCACTGATCTGTTGGATGCCTTGGGCTAGTCACTTCACTGGGATTCCCCTTCCATCCTTTGCTGGCCTGGTCCATTTAGAATGTAAACTCTTTAAGGCAGGAACTCACTCTCACTACATGTGTGCGCAGCACCTAGCACAATGGGGACTAGAACTCATCTGATTCCTCTAGTAATGCAAATAATAAATTTAGATTTTAGATTAAAAAGGGAGCAAGAGGCTCTTCTCAGATTCTCACCTGGAGAGTCACATTAACAAACCTCCTCTTAACTTAAACCCTTCCGCTATCTAAACTGGGTTATGTTCAGATTTTTTTGGTCTGATAAAACATACGGGCACTTGTTTGTTGGTCTTTTTTTTAAAAACAGTCGCTCTCTCAAATAGCTTGGAGATTTGAGTTATCCATAGCAGTCCCAGCAGAAATGGATTTGTGGGCAGAGTGCAGGTGAGGTGGCCAGAGGTGCGTAATTAATATGATTTACCACTTGGGTCTGCAATCATAAACATGTGGCATGTGTAGAAACACTATTTACTTTCTATTTACCCTCCCTGACATGCAACTGAGAATGAAATTCACTCAACTGCAAATTTAGGTGAGGCCAGCATGTTTTCATTTCTACTCTCTGTGGTATATTTAAGGCTTGCACCTGCACCTAATTAAATAACTGGGAGTTTTGACATCGATTTAAGCAGAAGCCAGATCCAACACAATTTGTAGTATGTGGTGCAAATGCAATTTACTGTGTACAAAGGACTTCTACTCATGTGTATGCCACAGACCAGTCCCCAATCGTATTAGACAGGGTAGAGATAGTAAAAAGGCATGTTGTGAAACTATATTCATTAATGATAATACAGCACTGTGCTCTCCATTGGAGTAGAGATGGATACAGCCTTAGAAATGCAAGAGGCCATAGCTCAATGTGTGTGAAAAACTTAGTTATTAGGGTGATGTGGGCCACATAAATACACACAGATGGCCAAGGCTTTCCTTCACCTGTGCTGGTTGAGAAGGGAGCGATCTTTCTTCTCAAAGGTCCCCTCTACTACCAAGATCCATGCCTTTGCCTTCTTGATAGTAGATTAATGCAACACTCTTGATGTGGAACTATAGCTTGGGATCACACAGATTATCACATCCTACATAGTAAGACCTTGCACAGAGATCACATCACATCGATATCTCATAGACAGTTTCCAAATAGTTTCCAGATGGGGTCTAAGGTGGTGGTTTGGAGCTAGATAGTTTGAACCTTAACAGGATGGAAATTCAGCTACCTGAGAGACAACCTGGCTCTCTTGTGAGTCCACCACACTTACGGTCAGTGATGGCTCTCCAGAAAACAATGCTCTGCTTTTAAAGAGGGAGTTGGTTGAAATTTGAAAAGCATCCAAGTGATTTAGGAGCACAAGGTCCACTGACTTTCAATGGGCCTTGTGTTAAATGACAAGGTTTAGTGCTTTGGAAAATCCCACTCTGAGGGATATCCAAGAGAATTCTTCAGTTTTGGAACGCACTCCCGACTTCTTGGCCTGACACAGCTCAGACTTGTTGACTCAATGCTCAGCTTTCCTTTAAATCCTATGCCAGTCGCCTTTGGCCCAGGGGCCCAAAAGGAAGGGCTTGCTGGCAATGGCAAGCTTGGACAGCAGCTGGCCAAAATGTGCCTATACCACCCACGGCTGTGCTGCCATGCCATGCACTGGTCGAGTGCCACCCTCCCACCCCAGAACGGACTGCCTTTGGTTGGAAGGGGTGGAGTGAAGAGATCTCTCTATGCATTATCTGTCATTTGGAGCGCTCTGGGATGAAAGGAACCAGATGAATGTAAAAATATTATTCATCGTTCAAAATACTACTGGCTTCCAAAGAACTGTCCACTTGTGTGTGTGAGAGAATCCTTGCTGCATGGTATATTGCCAGTGAGATCTCAGGCGAGAAGGCCTCTGCATGGACTTAATCTAGGCTTTGGATTTTAAACACTAAGGCTACATCTACACTGCCCTTTCTTGCGCAAAAAAAATATGCACGCGAGGCAAAGCGTGGAATATCACCATGCCTCATTTGCATAACTAATGAGGTTCCGTTTTTGCGCAAGAGGTATTTGCGCAAAAAGGAGCCATCTACACGGCTCCTTTTCGTGCAAAACCCCCCTTTTGCACAAGAGCCGTTTTCCCGCTTTTTTCCAGGAACAGCTCTTGAGCAAAAGGAGTATTTTTTGTGCAAAAAGGATCCGTGTAGACGGCTCCTTTTTGCGCAAAAGTCTCGTGCGCAAAAACGGAGCCTAATTGATTATGCAAATGAGGCGTGGCAATAGTCCACCCTTTGCCTCATTTGCATATTTTTTTCGCAAGAGAGGGCAGTGTAGACATAGCCTAACAGTTCAGACTTTGTTTTTAAAGGCATTTTTTCACTGGCAGTTATGTTCCTAATGGATGAGATGGGTCTCTCTTGCCCCTACTCTCAAAGGGCTTCTTTGAAGATTTTGAAGGGTGTGATTGTCTGCATAAAACTAGAAGTGGAGGGCTGGAGGGGAGTGAAAAGGCAGGAGGCACTTGGTGGAAATGCATGCTGCATGAAACAGAAGATCACATTGATCTCTCTGTACCACCACCAGTTGGAGCCATACATCTGTTGCAACGGTGCTACCTACACTAGACTCCCTGATAGTCACACTCAGCTAACAGGTCTTCTAGAGCAAGTCGCCAGCTTATTTTCCAAATCTCAAAGCACTGCAGAGTCCCCAGAAAGCTTCCCACCCTCCCAGCACAAGCCTTTTACCTCACTGCCATGCTTGAAGCATCTTTTAGTCTTTAATGATGCCCCTGTGCGGTAAGGAGGTGCTTTCTTACCAGTGGGCAAGTGAGGCACAGAGAGGCTAACTGACTTTCCAAAGTCATAGGGGCCATCTGGTGGGCCAAGGGATTGAACCAGGGTCTCCCAAACGTCCTCAATCATCTCTGTGCGACTCAGTGAGGGGAGGATGGGCAGAGTCTACTTTGTTTTGAACCAGCTTTAGGCCCTATCTACATGAAGGAAAACACCCAGATAGTTCTATCAGTTGGACCCCTAATTAATTACGCTGTTGCAGTGTATAGCAGGAGCTATGCTGGTGCAGTTTGTATTAGTGCATCACTGGATAAAGCAGCAGTAGGGTAAGTCCCAGTAGGCATCTAGATTAGGAGGTCACCTCCAAAGCTTTTCCTAATTTTGTCATCCATGTGCAGAATAAATTTTATGTGCACCAAGGCATGTGTGAATATGCACCACCAATAGAAACAAAAAAAACCTAACTGAGGGTGCTCTGCCAATCAGCTGAGCGGCATTTGAATCTCTCCTGTGCGGCAACACAAGCACCCAGCTTACAAGGAACACTGATCACATCAATGTGACTACTTCACTGGAGTTACACTTGGGTAAGTTTCCTTACTGTAGACAAGACCTTATTTACTGTTCTGTAATGGCTCAGAGGACTCTAGCTAACCTGCAAGTTTGGCCCGCCAACTTTCAGATGGCACCAACTCTTCATTGTGGAAAGCCTCTAATTTCAAGCAATTTAAGTGGTTTGGAGAAAATAAAAATAACCTAAAGTGTTCTGGTCTGATGTTAGAAAGTTAATGCTGGAGTTTTTAAAGGGACAGTCCTCTCACGGTCCCACATTTGTATCGTTATAGCAAAAGGGGACTTTCCTGACCCACTGGCCTATGCCTAAAATCAGTATAGAATCTTTGGCACTGAATCCAGTGCCCTGCAAAAGGATCCATACACACTAAGACCCTGACTCTACTTATTTCTCTGCTGGATGGGATCTGTGGTTGCCAACATGAAATTCCCACCAGTGAGGTTTGGTTGACAGACTTACTGGCAGTTATAAGCAAACTGCTGAACTCCTGAAGAGAAGATGGACCAAGTGGGATGAAAGGGATTTACTTGCAATCCCTGACTGAACTTGTATAACCCACAGCCCATATTCTGCTAGGGCCTGGCTTCTAAGGCTAAGTCTATACTGCAGGCTTCTTGTACAAGAAGCTTTTTGCAGAAGAGATCTTGCACAAAAACTTCTTGTGTAAGAGGTATCCATACTAAAAAGCACATCGCAAAAGCAATGTGCTTTTGTGCAAGAGAGTGTCCAGACTGCATGGACACTCTCTCAAAAGAAAGCTCTGATGGCTATTGAAAGAATAGCCACCAGAGCACCTGTGCTTTTTTCGATTGGCTCTTTTTGTGAAAAAAAATCCTGTTGCCCGTCCACACACACCTTTTGTGCACAAGAACTCTTGAGCAAAAAGGAGTTATTACTTGTAGAAAGAGGAATCCCTACACCGCAAAAACCCCTCTATTCTTTTGATTTACTGTAAATTTACTTGCACGAAAACGTGCTTGAGGTGTGGACACTCCTCAGGTTTTTGCACAAAAACCCTTTAGTGTAGACGTAGCCTAAGAGGTTTGGATTAAACTCCAAGAAGCCTATGGTCTCTACACAACCATCAAGTATAATCACAATCATCACATCTGATACAGAGGCAGCAGCACGGAGGGGAAGAGATGGAGCTTGAGAATAACCATGAAGGTTAACCAATGAGCCCAGCATTATAGCTCAGTGACAGTCCCCCGCTCATTGTTATAGGCCTTCTGGATCTGAATAGCCACCACAAATTCTGAATGTTTATCCAAACCTTATAGGAGTGTATCTTGCTGTCAACTTCACTGGGATTGGGTCATTTTACATCCACAGGCCATTATACACTGCCAAAAACCTACAGTCCATGCTGAATGAAGGTTTCCTGCCACCCTTTCATGTACTTCCCAAACATGGGCAACTAAACTTCCATCACTGAGAGCCAGGAAATGGAAGGATATGTTAAAGTCTTCTACACTGCCCTCCCTCCCAACCTTCATAGAATCATAGAATAATAGGACTGGAAGGGACCTCGAGAGGTCATCGAGTCCAGTCCCCCGCCCTCAAGGCAGGACCAAGCTCCGTCTACCTTAAACTCTGCCACTATGAATACAGAAGAGCTGTGTGTGCTCAGCACAGCTTCACCTCACCATTCCTAATCAAAACAGTTGCATGAGGTCTGGCAGCACTGATCTGGGGGCTACCGGATGGTCAGAGGCATGCTGATCACCTGCATCTCCCTGCCTAGGGATTGTTTGTGAAGCCAAGAGACTTCGATAGTGCTTCACCCCATCCTAATAGCCCTTGGCCCCTTCCCAGAAGTCCACACCTGCACTGCCATTCACAGTCTACTGGCACCCTCACTGTGCTGCACTATTGCTTTGGTGAACAATTAGCAATGTGTGGCCATAATGGTGTGGCTATCAAGACTCCATCAGGGTAACTGAAGAGGATGTCCCAACCAGAGTCCTTAGGACAGGAACAAACAGGTGTTAAACACCCGTGGGAGTTTGTTCTGACTTAGAGAAACAGTTGCCTTTATATCAAGCTTCTTTATAACTAGACTTGGCAGAAGTTGATTTTTTTTAAACATTTCTACACGGGACATTGATTTTTAATTTTATGTTTTTCTATTTGTCCATTTGAAAGTTCGCAGTTGTGAGAAGTTGGGGGAGAATCTGGTAATTTTTTAACACTAGCAGATGCGATTTGTAAAGTTCAAGCTTTATGCCTGTTAAAACACCCATGTCAACAGCCTTAAATCAAATTTGAATAAGTTCTCAAGCTGCATTTTTCTTACTTTGCCTATCTGTAACTATTCAATCCTCAACACTGGAAATGTGTTTTTTGGCCATTTAGGTGAACATGGTGAAATAGACATTTACAGATAAAAATCGGATCCTTCTAACCCTATTTATAACCATGCCAAACTGCTGCATCTTCAGAACTGCGATTCCACAAGCAATGGGCTGACTCAGCTCTACAGTAGAAGCACAGTGGCTGGTTACTGCAACAAGCACATAAAACAGGAGTTCCAGGGAATGTTTCTGAAGGAGCTTTAAAACTGAACAGGCTCCACCCAGAAGGCAGATCCCCTGAGCCAAAAGATCAGCAATCCTCTGACCATAACGCAACAACTACAAGACAGCAAAATAAGGAATTTAACATGATAGATCCCAGCAAATACTCCACAAGCTCAACCTTTCAGACCTCCCCTAGAACATATTTGAGGTGGTAATTTTAGTCCTGGGAGAATTCTGCAATTTTACTATTGCTCCAAAGGCAACAACTGCAGAATTCCCACAGGACTATAATTTCAAAACCACTCAAGTTGGCTTAACTCCTCTATCACTCAAGTCAAAATTCCCACCAATTCTAATGGGAACAGAATGAGGCCAAATATGAACCCTCATTGTCTGTGGTAACCAAATTTGGTCCCAAGACACTGGACTATCTGTTACACCAAGCTAAATCTAGAGCCATTCCTCAGCCTTCAGCTGCTTAGTTATGCACCACAATCTGGCCATCAGTGTGCAATGACCAGAGGGGGTTTTAAAAGATATAGTTTAACTACTTTACCTTTTCTCTTGCCCCCAATGGGTAAACTACATGTTTTGTTATTAGTCGTCTTCAAGTCACTCTAGCAGTTCATGTGCCTTGACTAGGATTGTAGTCAGAACTAGCCCTCCTAGGGGTGAGATTCTGAGCTACAGCTCTCAACAGTGCAGTGGAGGCTAGGGCCATGTCTATACTAAAGGGGAAGGCTGATGCTGCAGTGGTTGATCTTCTGGCATTCAATTTAGTGGGTCTAGTATAGACCTCCTAAATCGAACACTGAGGGTGCCCCTGTCAATCATAGCGCAAGGAATAAGGGAAGTTGTCAGGAACGTCTCTCCTGTCAATCTCCCGGGAATAGCACCAAAGTTTGGTTTAAAGCACGTCAACACCAGCTATGTTGTTTATGTAGCTGGAATTGCGTACCGTAAGCCGACCTTCCCCTGCAGTATAGACCTGGCCTAAGGTGGCTTCCTTCCATTCCTCCACCATCTCATGGCCCTCACTATAAATTGGATACACCTGCAGGACTTTCTAAGTTATAGCATCCTATCCCTGCTGCCTAGGGATTGCCCTTCCCCTCTGGCTGTGCCCTGGTACACATGCTCTCCAGGCTTTCCAGTTCTGTGCACTAGGGCTTTGTGCTTCCTTCACATGCCCTTTTTTATTAAATAGAACTCCATCCACAAGGAAAGTAGCACTATGCCTGATTTCAGTCCTAATAGAAGACACTCACTGGGAGGTTAACCTGCTTAGACCTGCAGGGTTAGAGAGAGTAATAGAAAAGAAGCAAAAAACACCACTGATTTCTTGCTTGCCACAGATAAATCCATTCATTCTGGGAAAATTGTAACTGCCTAAATTGTATCTTCCCCTAGCAGACTCCAGAATGCTTCCTGTGAGCAAGGGGAGCTACTTCAAATTCAGTTACTTAGGTAATTTAAACAACAACAAAAAAAACCCCATCATTTGCAAACCCTCATGGTGTTTCTTCCGAAACCTTTCCCTGAGCCATAAACCTCAATATCCAACCCACCAAAAAGGTGTTGTGTGCACATGCATGTGCAAAGCCAACAATATTCTCTCTTCCAAACCTAGGGAGATTGAGAAAGCACACTCTCCAAAAGGAAAACTAAAATAGAATCGTACTTGCAAAACAAAAACAAACAAAACCTACCACGACAAAAAACCCACCTTCTTTTAATAGTTTCTGTGCTGAAAAGTTGTTTTTTTTTTAAATCCAGGGGACATGCAGCTTGACTTTATGGCTGCAGATGGACATATCCAAATGACATTGCACAGAGCTGCTTAGTAGCTGCACAGAAATTGAGGGAATTAGGTATCAAGTATATCAAACAAATTAAGACATGCAAGAAACTCTATGTGGATGCACACAGCCTACATATTATAGAATCATTCTATCCTGTTCATACACAGGATAGTATATGTACAGGCAACAGTGTCATTAAAAAACCCACCAACTGGCATAGATCCTGAAATGCCTCTTCCTCAGCTTCTGTGAAACATACTCAGGGAACTGAAACCTGTCTACCCAGTGGGGTCCAAATGAAGATTTGTGTTAAATCAGCTTTGCCCCCTGGGGGTGTCAGGGAAGGTGCTTGCTTATTCTATTACTGTTGTCCTGTGATTAGCAAGTTCTTCCAAACTCTTAATCAAACAAGTTTAATTTGAAGGTTGTTATAAATCTTAAACCCTCCCCTCCCCTCCCCTAAAGAATCAGTGCATTTTCTATTGAAAGGCAAGGTAACAGGGATCTGCCTAAATTGCAATACAAACAGAGACACATGCATAACACCCTCTCCAGTCCCACCACACAGCACAAAGTGATTCCCCCTTTAAGCCCCCCAAGACTATTTCACCGATCACCTGGGCATAAGGACTAAAACGTCAACTGCAGCAGAAAATGCAGGCAGCGAAGAAACATTTCACTTACAGAACATCCACCCACGCTTCTCTGCAACAGGAACCCCTCCACATAATCACAAACCAAGATGCCTTTGCATTACTTGTCTTTTCTGAAAACTCCCAGGAGTTTTGTCAATAAAACCATTATTTTTTTAAAGAAAGATGGGGTGGGGGAGAGCAAATAAATCGATTTTCTAAATCGTCTCCTCCTCTCCCTCCCTTGTCTCTTGCTGCCCGGGGAAGGGAGCCGAGCTGACTAAATCTTTGGGGAAGTTTGGGGCACTGGAGCCGCAGTACCACTGAGTGCGTGCAGGGCCCTCCATTAAAGCCGAGAAACTGACGAGAGAGACAGAGTGAAATAAACAAGCCTCCAAATCCCACCTGCCCAGCCAAAATCAAAACTCACCATAGAAGGAGGTCGAGGGAATAGCTGGGAAAGCTGTTCCTCCCTGGCCGTTCTTCCATAAAAACACAAACCAGAGTTGCCCTAAAAACATCCAGCAAACAGCCCTCCCAGACGCTGACACGCAGTTTTGCGGCTCCTACCCGTAGGAGCGTAAGGAAAGAAGGGGGGAAAAAAGACACCAGAACTTCTCTCTCTAAAACAAACTTTTTTTAACCTCCCCACCCCACCTCACCCCCAGCTGTTTCACTCACCGGAAATCTCTGATGGAGCAGGAAGGAGAAATACAAAGATACACAAAAAATGAGAAGAAGCAACAAAGAGGCTAAAAAGTCCAGGGGCTGGGAAGTTCCAGGCCGGATCTGGAATTCAGCAAAAGATTCTGGGGGGCTTAGAGTTGGGGACTTACTTTCTTTTCGTGCTGGTTGATTTTAGGGATAATTTTAGGGGCGGAGGGATTCTGCCAGGCTCAGGGGAGAAGGAGGTGGAAGCTGTTGCAGGAGGAAGAAAGACATTGGAATCAGGGCAGCCACATGGAAGGAGGTTTTTTGGATGACTGAACTCTCAAACAATTCCCTTCTTTTGCTACCAGTTCTGCGGCTCTTCTGGTGCCTCCCTCCCATTCCCCTCCTCCCCCTCAGGAGGAGGAGGGAAAAGAGGAGGAGCAAGACATGGGGGGAGGGGAGACTAACTCCCCCAAAGGAAGGTAACATACAATAGTCTCCCCCAAATACTAATAATGTTCATCAGATGGATTCTCTGGGCCCCATCTCCCAGAAATTGGGGTGAGCTTAAAGAATCACACACACAAAGTAGCAGTCTTGGTGCTTTCCCTCCCCCTCCTCTGTTTCCATAGAAGCGGAAGCTGGGAGAGTTGGGCTGAAAAGTTTGGCAAAAGAAGGAGGGTCCCTCCACCACCCCTTGTCTTGTGGACTTGGTATGGGGCGGCTCTTAGTGAAAGCTCCTGACACCCTATTCAACAGGGGATAGAGAGAGGTTAGAAGCTGGAGCTGCTGCAGCAGAGTGACTTTCTTACACAAAACACAGCCTTTAGGCAGGAAAGTAGCTCTTGAAACTTACAGCCTTGCAGATGGAAAAACAGAGAGTGAGCGCGTGAGAGACAGACAAACCAGCGGCTGTATTTTTGTTTATCCTTCACTGTTCCATATGGCACATGCAATAGTATGTTATGGTATGGTGGCTAGGCTGAAGGGCACTTGGGGAAAGTTTGTGTCATTACAAAACTAACCCTATATCAAAGATAAAAGATAAATATTTAATTGTCTTCCCTTGTCTCAGCCTTTTAGATTTGACTCACCTTTGAAAGCCCCTCACTTGCAAACTCTTAAGCATGTGCATAACTTCTCACTTGTGAGTCCATGGTTCTGCTCATGAATACTTCATACACATGCTGAAGTGGTCACAAGCTTGGGCTTTAAATTGTAATGTCTTTGGAGCGGGGACCGCGTTTCTCTCATGTGTGGGCAGCAGATAGCACACAGCTCCCTTTCTCTGAGGCTTCTGGATGATACTCTAATGTATTATAATGTAAAGTACTGTGTTAACAGCAGGTGTAGCTTGCTTTTAATAATCCCAGGGGTGCAAGTATTCCAACATTATTCTTTTCACCATGGGCCCAATCCTGTTCCCGCAGATGTTGCAACTCCCGTTGACTTGGGGAAGGATCAGTCCCTCTAATGCATCATAGTGAAAGATGCGTAACTGCACACGATTGGTGGTACAACGTGCACTGCCATCTACATGGCCTGATCTTAGGAGCTCAACTCCTACAAATCCCATTGATTTCAGGAGAGGGGTGGGTGCTTTGCACCTATTGGACTCATAAAGAGCCACCATTCATTGAGAGCAATGTGACCAGAACAGAACATAGGACACTGCAAGCAAGTGCTGATAAAGCCTTAATACTACATCAGTGCTTCATGGATTATGCATGTGCTACAAATTTAACAGAAAAGTCACTTTAGAGGGTTTTTAAAACATTTTACTGGGATTATTTTTCATATCACTAATAAAGCCTGACTCCAGTGATTCTCTCTCTCTCTCTCTCCAAGATGTCATCATGATAGAGAGAAGTTACAACAAAAGGAGCTATTAATAAACATTAACAGAATCCTTATGGAAAAAATCTACTAGATTTTAATAGGGATGAAATTTATAGGGGTCTATAGAAATTACTTTGTCTATAAAATTAAATAGAGAGCATGTACTTTCTATGTCCTAAGGGGCCTCTAGCAGGGATATAAATATGTAATAACACAAAAACATCATGGCCCACCCTGATCTGCAGCTTCAAGGTCTTTGCTTTGACTCTGCCCCCCACTATACCATCTAGAAATTGCTTCAGTAAAGAGCCATGACAAACATTTGTGTAACATGAACACATTCATCTGCTGTCCTTCAGGGAACCTGGCAAAGTTAAATCCCACACTCTGGCTCTGATGATGGCTTATTGTGAGATCTTGGGCAAGTCCCTTCCTCTCTGTATGACTCAGTTTCCCCAGCAGTAAGATAAGGATCTTCCTGTAAGGCAGGTGTCATGCCCACTCACAGGGAAAATTAAGGTGTCTGAAGAGCCATGAGGCATTCTGTCTGGCCAGCATTACCCAGTTATTGGTTTCTCTCTGTGAAGATTTCTATGTAGGTAGCACCAGGAGAAAATGTAGACTAAACGGTGAATGGGATGAAGGGAGGCAAGAGAAAGAAGGATGAGGAAGAGAAGTGATGGCAAAAGAAATGAAACTTTGTGAAAGATTCAGGGAAAACAAGAGCAGCCCAAACAGTCACTTCAGACCTTTTTTACAGTTTCTAGAATAAGCTCTGTAGTAACAGCTTGCTGTCATTTGCCACTGGAAGGAATCTTTGTTTGGCAAAAGAGGATGCTTTATAATGAATACTCTGGTCCTTAGTGTACAGAGAGAAGGGCAACACCATGCTAGGCTTGCAGGAGGCACAACTTGACTGGAAAGATGGGAAAGTCCAAGGCAAGAGAGGGGAAAAAAAGGTGACTGCAGCCCTCCATGCAGAGAGAACAGAGCCTATGACGTGGTCAGGGAATGAGAGGCAGGAGCAGGAGAATTCTGGCAATGCCACCAGCTGGCACCTGCTTTCCTGCTACAGCATGATCTGACAAGGCGCCGTTCCCAGGTTAGGTCCCTTTTCTTGGAGTCTGGTGGTTTCACCTCCAACTCCTCTTCCCTTTTCCTTCTGAGCCTTCCTACCCCCCAGTAGATCCCTCTTCAAGGAGGTGGCCAGATTTGGAGGCACTTGCCCCTACAGAAGTTCTGGGACAAAAATAATCAGATTTCCCCTGCCACTAAACAGGCAGAAAATGCTGATGATAGAGAGGCAACAGACAGATCTCCCTCACCTAGCACTGGAGAACAGAAGGAATCCCCATGGCCCTGGGTACTTGTTCACGTAACCCACACAGAAGGAGACTGGTGGCAGTCTTCCCACCAGAAAAGCTGTGATCTTCTCTAGATCCACCATGGCACTTTGCTGTTCAGTTCTCCCCAAGATCCAGCCTGTCTGCCTTTGCGGGATAAAGGGACAGCAGAGGTTTCTCAAAACAGCATGACTTTTTAAGACAAACAATACAAGGTTTCTTTCTAGCTCAATATCACAAGTCATACAGTCAAATACAATAATCAAAAAACAGCCCCTGAAATACTGAAATTAATACAGTATTGTATACAGACGGCAGCGTACAATAACACACTTCCAGACACTCACTGGTAACTAAACCATTGGAGCAACCTATGTAATGCTGGCCTAGATTCCACATTACCTGAAATCTTTAAGTCAGGCCTTGATATCTTTCTGAAATATATGCTGTATCACAGTATTTCTCAACTTTTTTTTATAAAATATCTCTTTAAAAAAATTATAAGTACTCCCAGTACCTACAGTTTTCAGACACAATTTTTTTCCTACCATTGCAATACATTTCTTTAAACAACTTAATTGTAGCTGGGCGGGTGATGAAAGTTTTGGGTGTAAAAAGTACAAAAGTGCTGTAAAACGTAAAACAAAAATTCAGTTTTGTCCAAATTTCAGTTGTGTTGATGTACCCTCCAGACTTCTCTCTGGTTGAGAAACACTGCTGTCGCACACCCAGAAGACTCCTTACTAGCTTGATTAGGGTTGCCAGGTGTCCAGTTTTGAACCGGACAGTCCAGTATTTGAGCTTTCTGTTCAGGAAACAAATTGAGAAAATAGAAATGAGAAAACATAAATGTCCGGTATTTTCTCAATAAGATGTAATGTAGATTGTGATGTAATGTCAAGTGTGTCTGGTATTTTTGTTGAAACCATTTGGCAATCCTAAGCTTGCTACAGGGCAGTGGTTTTCATTTCGTGGTCCCCACAGAGTCCTTGGGGATCCATAGATCATATTTAAGATTTCCAAAGGGCCGCAACCTCCATTTGAAATGTAAGGGTCCACAAATGAGAAAAGGTTGAGAACCATGGATACAGAATTTCACCCAGTTATTCCCCTATGGCCTGCATTATGCAAGACAACAAGCTAAATGATCTCATGGAGGCCTTAAAAATCTCTGATTATGAAGTCCTTCAACCACCTCACTAACCAGACACACAAGAGAAGAGCTGAGCCATGATGCAGCATGCCCCATAAGCCCACGGATTTGGGCTCTGTAGACCAAAATAAAGGCTTGAGTTCTACTTTTGTGGATCCCTCTGTTTTGCAACAGGAATTGTTCACCCTTCCGCAGACCAGGACTGCATGAGTATCTCAAAGGAGAGAGGCAGTCTTCTCAGGTAGGATGGTTCCAAGCCATTCAGGTTAAAAATTAGCATCTTAAACTACACCTGGAAATCATCATTCAGTGCAGAGCTCAAAGTGCACATGCCATGGACTTTCTACAGGCAGCACCGCTTAAGGATCATCCTGCCACCTTCTGCCCTACCTTAGGTAGCCAAGCGGTCTTATGCGGGAACACGTGGCCCTTGCAGCACATCAGACCTAAGTTATGCAATTATGGAGCAGTGTGCCTTATCCACGTCACTACCCCCTCCCCCATTCCAGGCCAGTCAGTACACCCTCCATGCATTCATATAATTTGAGATTCAATTCTGTTGGTATGACTCTGCTCCCAAATGTGCAATGTCTCACTGTTCAGGAACTGCCATGTATAACCGCACTGTGAGGCTATGCATAGACAGTGGCACTATTTCGGGATACCAGAAGTATCCCAAAATAGCTATTCTGCGTCTTTAAATGTGCCTGTTACTTCGATATAATTGGCATGCTATTCCGGCGTCCCTGAAACTCTCGTTCCACAAGGGGTAGTGAACTTGTCGGAATAGCGCTTTATTTCAAAATTAGATCAAAATACGATAAGCAATTTGCATAGCTCAAATTGCACAGCTAATGTAGATGCACCCTAGAAGTTGTTGGAAAGGAAGCTCAAAGTTCTGATATCTGGGAAAGGGGCAGTTGGAGCTTTTGGTAACTTCATAGGTACAAAGTAGTCTAAGTCTCTGGAAGACAACTGCGGCTTTAATATTGAGGAAGGAATTAATCTCTGCCTTCCCTCCTTCTTTTGGGTTGGGGTACGTTTTAATATTGGAGCCTAGAGTTCTGATTCATTCTTGCTCTTCATCCAGCAATCTAGCTGCTCCTACGACTTCCTGATGCCATAGCTGCCCCTAAATCCAGGCAGAGGGAGAGGACATTTCTGCTGAGGTGATCAGCAGTTAATGTTGACATGTAGATTGTCCTGATGTTTCAGAGCTACCACCACCATTAAGAGGAATCTGATTCTTCACGTGGGTGATTTTTTTGTGGGATGCAGGAATTGTATGTTTCCTTATGATGCATAAAAAAAAAACCCTCCAAGTTTTTTCTGCTAGTTTTTTTTAAATATTTAGACATACCAGGAATGTCAAATCTGGTTTTCCCTGGAGAGTATACTAGAGATTTCGGAGGATATGTATCATTACATTTTACACTTGCTTTGAATGGGCAGGTTTACTGAATCTTTTACAAAGCTTTTCTTTCTCCAGAAGGTTAACTTTTATGTCTACTGAGCTTCTCCTCCTCCCTCCCCCAAAAGAAACATTTCCCCCCTCCACCCAAAGATTTTCTGCTTCAAAATGGGTCCTTATATTCAGCTCCCAAATCCACATCTAGGCACCTATATAAATGGCCTGGTGTTTAAAAGTGCTGAGCACCGAAATCAGACAACTTGCCTGACCATCAGTGTTTGTATAGTTTAAAGCCATTTTAAGATGTTCTACATTAAACAGGAGCTAAACTGACCCCGAGCAGTTTTAGTATTGGGGGTGGGAAGGAAAAGAGAGCAGAGAAGGGTGCCTTAGAATTACCCTACACATTGCCCACAAATCTGGTCCAGAGAGAAATTAGTGTTAGCACAAGGTGCCAAAAGGACAGCTCTGAGCTTTTAGTTCTCTGTTTATTACCAGATGGGGAAAAGCCCAAGTGGCTGCAGTGCAAGTTTTCCAACATGTACTTGTGTGCCCCATTCCCTCCTTGTGTGCCCCATCCCTAAATCCAGGGCAACCACCTCTACACGAAGAGGGTTTGTCAGTTTCTTTGGCCTGACAGAGCTGGGCACCTCTTCTCAGAATGCCAGAGGTCCCTCTTGCTATCAGTGGTGGTGTTTGTGTGACAGGGAGATCTATTCCCTGGCACTCAAATGGCATCAGCTTCTTTCACCCTGGCCATCAAACTGCCCTTAGACATCAAGGACTTTTGGTTACTATTGATCTAGACCAGATTTGTACCAGCAACAAAGCTAAAAAAGCCTCTTTAGTCCAATCACCGAAGTCATCCCATCTCTCAAAGAAAAGGCTTTCGCATGAGCTATTTATGAGGCTCGAGCCTGAGCTAGCAACATTTCATCAGCAGTATGTGCCATAGCATCTATTGTCCTAGACTACCACTGAATAAACCTTAGCCTTTTCTGGTGTCACGGCTGCCCCAGAGAGATTAACACCCCCACCTCCTCAGGGCTGCAGAAACTCCAGCTGTTTGATATTGTGCTGAGGAAGATGGGGGAGCATGAGAGGACTCCAGATGAAAGAGAGAATTCAAAGGAAACTGGATAGTGGAGTTTCGCTAAGACACTCAGTGGGTTACAGACTCCATTAAATTGATCATTCAGCCACTGAAGAGAGTATGTTCTCTCATACATCCTGCTAGGCTGAATTCACCCACACATGCCTTCCAATTACTGTAAAAGTAATAAACAGGCCCAGGAAGGAGGAAGCAAGTGGGGCAGGGGTAAGGCTTAAAAACCAAAAAAACAACCCCAACAACTTTGAGAAGTTTGCGATCTGAATTCTGTGGCTGACAACTATCTCTGCATTGAACTCATCCAAAACCAGGAATTTCAAACGCCTCTCACTTCTGTGGAAATTTGAATCCTGGTTATAAACTCAGTTACTCGAGCCCATGTCTAATCAGCATTAAAATGTACACCCGTGGCTGCATAACTAGAGTGTATTCAGCCCCAAAACAAATTATTTACTGTGTCAAAACTCCCAGTAATGTCAACAGAAAAAAGAAAAAACTCACCAAGGAAGTGCTTTCAGCTCTTGATCATAGTGAAAATAGGAATTTGATAGGTGGGGAAATGGGCTACAGAGTCAAAAACAAGATGGGGCATCCTTTTGCAAGGGTACAAAGCTGTCAAACTGGATTGCTTGTTATATTAGTGAAAAGAAGAACAAAGAGTGTGTGATTATTTCATCCAGAGGACAGGGCTGGGCTGAGGGGGATCAGCCTCTAAGAGAAGTGGCCAGAAAGTCATCTTGACAGCAGCAGGGGAGAGAGGGAAAGAAATCAAATTAAGTGAAGTGAAGTGATTAGGAAGCCCCTAGTTCAAAGCCTTTGAGAAGGGGGGTTACTTTGTTTACTCTGTTGTAAATCTGTTTGTGACTTCAATAATCCATAGGAAATGGGATCATTTCTCTCTTGGCATGTCAAATTAAACAAACACATAAAACCTTGTTTGGCTGGAGAGAAGATTAGAGAAGAAAGTGTCAGGGCAGGATTCAGAAACTAAGCATCTTTTAAACAACAGATTAGACAAATCAGAGAAAACAAAGAGGGAAGGGCTCAAGTCATCAAAACACAGGGCACTGAATTCAGAGGTGAGCCAAGAACTAGGGCTTATCTACTTTAGGAAATTTGCAGTGGTGTAAACGAAAATGCTTTGATGTCGATTTAGTTATCCCAATACAACCCCTAAACATAGACACATGTCTAATGGTTTTACGTCATCTTTACAAGAGTTTAACTTAGGCCTCGTCAACAATTGGAAAATTAAACGGAGCTATGTACATCACTTAGGACTGCGAAAAATTGTGTGTCCTGTGCTGCTGCCCTACCCGCACCCCATGTAGTTGCAGATAGGTCAGTGGAAGAATTGTTACTTCAATATATCTACCACCTCTCAGAGATGCATTAACTACATGGACAGAAAATACCCTTCCCTTGCTGCAGGAAGCATCTACGCCATGGCTACAGCTCCAGTTTAAGCTAAACTATTGTAAAGATGACTTTATCTGCCACTGATAGAGCCAGAAAGGTACAACTTGCATGCAGAAACAAGTGATTGGTGTAAAGGATTGTACAAGGTGCAGGACAATAGTCAATAGGCCCCTAAGGTTGTAAGTTACAGCTGTGCTGGCTCACCTCTAAACTTGGTCCAATATAGTCTAAACCTGAATATTTTTAACTTCATGGAAGAATATAAAACGAATGGTTAGAACCATGGCGTTTTGGTGGATAGAAAAGTTGGAGCATTTGGATTTTTTCCTTGTATTCAGTGGCCCATAATGAATGAAAGCACCAAATATCAAGCTTCTACAGGTTGTACCTTCCTTAACGGGGCACTCTGGTTCGGCAGCATCCATGGGTCAGCTAGAGGACTATGGATATTCTTGCACCACAGAGCCCAGGTATAGGGAGGTCTGGCTGTGGGGAAGGAGCATGGCAGGAGGGTGGCAACTCAGCTGGAAGCCCAGGGAGAGGGGGTATGCAGCGGGGAGTTCTGGCCTCAACAGCTAGCCAGTAGTGGGGGGCTGGCAGTGGCCACGGAGCTCCAGTGGTGGCAGAAAGCTCCAGCTCAGGGAGCCATGGCCAGCCAGGCAACAGCAGGGGGGCAGTGGTTCAGAATGGGCCATAAGGAGAGGGATCTCCCCAATTCCAGTAAATCCCCTTGTTTGGGACCGGTCATAAGGGTGCCAGACCAGAGAGGTCCAACCTGTACCTCAGTGAGAAAGTGGAAATGATTCCTAAAGACTTCCCTTTACAAGTACCTGTATTCAGCTATAATTATTATTAATCTCAATAAAAATGCCCTAAAATAGCATAATTAGTGAGAGTACATTTAAATGGACTGTCCTCAAATGGCTCCTGGGATTTAAATCCACCCAAGCTAAGGGGAAGTTGAGAACCAGGACTGATTTTACCATTTATAATTTCTGAAGACAAGTCCTCTCACTTGTTCTCTTTATGACACTAATTCAATTACTAATTAAAGCATGGCAAGAATTCCTTTCTGCTTCTAATAACGGACTTCCTGCATTTCATCCCCCAAGAACACTGAAAATCCACGAGTCAGTTACACTTTGAATTGCAGGTACTGGCTTTCATTTTACATCCTATGGACACCCCAAACACACTCGTGCCAATGAAAATTTTATGCCAGCTTTGTGCCTTGGCAGTTTGGGACTTTCTGGGAGATGCTCAGGCCCATGACAAGGATTAGAGCAGTCGGAGGGCTACTCTAATTTATTCCCAATTGCCCACAGCCCCAAGGGAACTACAGAACTCAGGAATAGCCGGAGCTCAATAATACTTCAGCCATTCCTCTTCACTCCCAGATATGCCCCTCCCCACCAAACAGCACCACCACCACAACCCAGCTTCTCCTGTAGGGACTAATCTCAGATTGGCTATGCCCATTCTAGCTGGGGCAGCTCTCTACATCAGGGGACCCTCCTGGTTTTCATAAAGGGGTCATAGGATCATGATGGGAACAGAGATTTTAGATGCCTAGAGAGGCCTCCTCTGCTTCCCCCAGACTTAATGGGGTATATGGCTCCCTACTTCTCATTAGCCTCCACTCACAGTCCCTGGTGTCCAGAATCTGCTCTGATCTTGGTCTTTGGAAACCTGCAACTGTCAGACCCTTGTCTGCAGTCATTAAACTAGGGCAGCGATAGAAATGTAGCCGTGTTAGTCTGGGGTAGCTGAAACAAAAAACAGGACTATGTAGCACTTTAAAGACTAACAAGATGGTTTATTAGGTGATGAGCTTTCGTGGGCCAGACCCACTTCCTCAGATCAAATAGTGGAAGAAACTAGGGCAGGCAGACATAACCACTGCCTCTGTGCAGTTCCCTTGCCTCCCCTTCTGCTCCTGTGGGGATGTTCAAGTATGGAAGAGAAATGCATGATGTTCTCATAATCTACATTGCATAAGATCACCAAGACTCTAAGCGCAGATCCTTATATTAAAATATACAGGTTAAGAGTCTCCAACAGAACATGGCACTCGGATCCAATAGTCAGGGCAGAGCTCTGCAAGTAGTGCGCCAACGTGGGAGGTGGGGAAGAGTTTAGCCATAGCACCACTCTGTGGAGCACTATCTTCTAAGGTGAATAAACACTGAACCCAATGGCACTTTTTTTTTTTTGCATTTGGATCAGTCTTGCTAAAATTTGGCCCATAGAAGGTATTAATAAGTGAATCCACAATGCAGCTCAATAGTCTATTCCTAGTGGCTGTGATAATTGGTTGCTATTCATGATGATTATTCTGCATTCTGATTGTTCTGAACCCTTCCTTTTTCCAGAGGCTTCATTCAGGGACCCCCTTGGCTTGTTTTTATTTACACCGCCCTTTTCTGATAGGATGAGATGACTGAGTTGTATCTAGTCCCATTACGATTTTGTGTTCTCTGCACTGCATCTTTACATTCCTAGACAATTTTTCTTTGTGGGGTTCCTTGATTTGAAATAAAAGTAATCTGGGCAAAGACCAAATTGGTGCTTTGTGTGTGGAAAGCAGCAAGAATGCTAGAAGGCTGTTCACGGAGTGGAGGGGGGGGGGCAGTCAGACTCAAGGTCCCAACACTGTGCTCCACAGGCAAATCTGTATCCCCTAGGCCACTCCAGAATCCAGACTACCTCCTTACCTTCAGAGGGTCCCTTATCCTCCCTTTCTAATACAGGCCACAGCTTCATCCACCCTGTGCTACCCAGGTGAATCCCCTCATCCACTCAAGAACCCGCCCCTTTTGCTTATTCAAGAGATCCTGAACTTGCAGTCCAGTCTTCGAGGGTTCAGGGTATATTTAATCTAGTTCTAATCACCAGTTGGATCACATTTCTTCTGATACAGTTCTGTTCTTACAGTCCTAGCTATAGGCATGGCAGAAATTAATTAAAATTGATTTTAAAACAATTAAAATGACTTTTTAAAGCATTTTTCCAATCTTTCCAAGTTGTGGAAAGATTTGGAGCAGAGTGTCAGATATTAATCACTTCATGAGAGCAGACACTGTTTCAAAAAGTTAAATTTTTAACAGTTAACACAAACAGTCAAGATGTCAAAATTTTATCCTTAAATCAAAATAAGTTCTCAAGCAGCCTATCTGTAAACTTCCATCGTCAGTGGAAACATTTTTCTGCAGGGGTGTGTGAGGGAGAGTGAAATTGCTGTTTGCCAACAATCCAGTCCTTCCAAACCCTGCTTGTCTACAGCTGACTCTCCTTCCCCACCTGTTCCTTTAGCATACACCCCCACTGACCTCTGATTGTTCTTTCTTGGCCCCTTTAGATTACTCTAAAATTGAGATCCCATCTTCAACAAGTGAAGGGACTGCATTTCTGAATCTTCCAGCTCTCATTAGTCCGTGCATCCATTTCTCTTCCCTCCCGCATCACATCCCAAGCATGAAGGCTGGATTAATCCAGCATGGAGCACATTGTGCATGACTCATGACAGACTCACTAAAGCATGCAGCACTGATAAAAGGCTGTCCTGATGGGCTCTGTCAGGGACTCTGGAGAAACAGTGTGGAAAAATATCTGCTAAGCCCTATTCCCAGCTCCAGCACCTGGGGTCCCAAGATCAGGAGGCACCTAGGAGAAAAGCCCACAACGCTGGCCTGGGCTTGTTCCTGCCTGAGCCCAGGAAAGAGCCCACACCACAGCCCCTATTGCCTTCTGCTTTAATTGGCTGTTGATGCTTTCAAGGGCTGCATGGCAGCTTCAAACTTGTTGGGCCATACTCATCCCTGGTGTCACGCCATTGGCTTGTATATGGTGACACCAAGAATAGTCCCCCCTGGCCCTCCATTGCTGGGGCCAGAGAAAGAGTTGGATAGCTACTGACCTCTAGCAGTCAAGGACAGGGCATAGAGTTGCTAGGTGTACGGTTTTGAACTTGACAGTCCAGTATTTCAGCTTTCTGCTCGGGAAACAAATTGAGAAAATAGAAATGAGAAAACATAAGTGTCCAGTATTTTCTAAATAAGATGTAATGTAGATGGTGATGTCATGTCAAGTGTGTCTGGTATTTTTGTTGAAACCATCTGGCAACCCTAACAGGGCAGCCTCCCGCCCCCACTCTCAGCCCCTTAGCCATCTACCTGACACTGACTCCTTCCCCACAGTACATTTTCCAGCACTTTGTCCCGTTCAGTCTGAAACGTCCCAAGTGATAGGTTTCCACAGCCTTGGCTCTCGATGTTAGCAAATTGAGTGTTGGGCCTAAGGCTCGAGTGGTTAGCCCTTGCCCAGCTGCTTCCACTAGGAGAAATCGATGATGGAGGCGGGTATATTGTAATCAAACACGACTGCGCCAGACAGTGAGTGCCCACAAAACCTTGCTCTCCTGAACCCAATGGGAACATGCAGCCGTGAGCACAGAAACTGCCTATTTGTTAGTCTGCCTCTCCAGTCAGACCTGCACCTCAGGGAGCTGTGTCTGCTCCCTCTCACGGCCATTCTGAACCACTCTTTCTCTGCCTGCATGTGGGCACTCTCCCGCTAACACCTCCCCCACCCCAGCTTGCCCCGCAGTCCCTTAGCCCCGGCCTTTACAATCAGGGAACCCCACAGCCCATAGGCAGGGGCGGCCCATCCATATAGGTAAACTAGGCAGTTGCCTAGGGCGCCAAGTTAAATGGGGTGCCAAATTCAAGCGCAATATTATTGAGGGGTTTGGAGGTGGGCACTCTGATTGCATGGTTCGACTAGGCTACCACTTGCTGGCAGCTAGTCTAGGGCCACCCCTGCCCATAGGACTTAGCTCCTGGCTGAGCCATGCCAGGCAGCCCATTGCCTTGGACAGTGGCTTCTGTTTCCAGCAAGCTCACCACATGAATGGCGTAATTGCATCTTCCCTTTCAAACAGGCCTGTGATGGTTTATACAGCAAAGATCTGTTTAGTGACAGGCACCAGCATAACATTATGTATTTTCAGCCCATTGCTCCCAGTTAAGAGGATCATCCCACACAATTCCTCACTATTTTTGGTATTAAGACCTGCAAATCCCAATTTACAGATTGAGCCCCTCCCCTTCAGCTCTATTTATGCACCCAACCCCTGTCTCTAGTTACAGAATCTCTTTTCATACTCATTCAAAACACTTCGTCTATCGCAAGGCCACCACAATGCCAGAACATGGACATCCCAACTCTGGATTGTGCAACGGGCAGAAAGAGTTGTGCCAAGAGCTGCACCCATGTGTATGTGTCTGGATTAACCTTGCACTAGGCTGGACACATGTTTCTACAGTGTCTTTCAGACCAGGATTTCATAGCATCTGACAGCTGCCCCAATTCCTGGAAACGTTCAAAACAGAAAGTCACTCCTGATCTGAGCTAGTCCTGAGGCACCTCTTCTAGGAGCATAGGAATAGCTAGACTAGCTCAGTCCTGAAAGTCCATTTTATCCAGCATCTGGCTTCTGACTGTGGCCAGATGTTTCAGAACCCTGCAGTTGGCAGATACAAGATGGAAATTCTGATCTAGCTATTCCACCTAGATTTTTCTCTGTTTTATTTTATCCCATTACTTCTGTTTTTACTATGTTGGACCATCCACAATAAACTCTTCCCCTCCATGGTATTTACAACATTCTTTGATCCACTCTTAGCTATTAATGAGGAAGCAATGCTTGTCTTAGGCCTGATTCTTCTCTGAGTTACTTTCATGTATACTCCACTTTAATTCACACCAATGTGAATTTTAGTGTAAAGTTAAAGATGAATGGGACTGTTGCAAGGGGAGCATACATGACCCCCTCATTGGGGGGTGGGCGCCAGGTGTCTGAGCCCCCTCGGGTGGTGCTCAATCCCACATACGTAGCAGTTTGGGTAAAGGGGGTGCTGTACCTCATCCCATGCCGTAAGATCTGCAGCTTCAATCAACAACACCACCCTCCTGCTGCAGGGCAGTCAGGCCAAGCAGCCGGAATCCACATCACCACCCTCCTTCTGTAAGGCAGTGCGGCTCAATGGCCAGAGTCAATAACAACACCTTTCTCATGCAGGGCGGTGCAGCTTAGCGGCCAGGGTCAGAAGCAACGAGTGTAGATCTCTGTGTGGAGTTGATAGGCATGGGGTAAGGGGACCCAGGCCCACCCTTGCCACCGAGTCCCAGCCCAGGGCCCTGTCAATGATGGAGTGGTCTACCCCTAGCTCGGTGAGGAGACCTACCAAAACATACCAAGCTCCCAAGGTGCCATGACCCACGCTGGGCTACTGAGGCCCAACCAAAGAGTTTGTGGGGCCCAAGGTGGCACACTGGTTGGCTGCGCTGCGTGGCTCAGTGGCTCCCAGCCAGGGCAGCGAGCAAGTGGCAGGGCAGGTGGGTGCTGGGCAGTGCGGGGCCCTGAAGGTGCAGGGCCCAAGGCAACCGCCTTGCTTGCCTTGTCCGAGGGCTGGGCCTGGGGCTACCGCCTACCAGTCTCTCCAGTGGAGTCCTCCTTGACTCTTCCCTTTCGACTGGGGGCTTCTCCTGCTGCTCCCCACTGACTGGCATCCTCAGCTTGGTCCATCTGCAGTTCCTCCTCTGGGGCTCCAACAGCACCTCCTTCCCCATCAACAGTCAGCCCAGACTGAGTAGCTCCACAGGCCTTTAAAGCTGGCCTCCAGCTGGAGCATGCCCCAGGGCCATGTCAGCCAGGTAACCAGGTTTAACCCTCGCAGCCGCACTGTGGGGTTGGTACACCCCAGCACAGGGGCCTTTAGTTCTTTTCGTTTCTCTGTATACATTAATTTCTTCTGCAGCTCCTGAGTATTTTTCCAAGGCCCAAACACACCCTGAGAAGGTTTCAAGGACTCTAGAGAGATCAAATGAGCTTTTAAGATTCAATTACCTGATAGAGCTGCGAACAGCATAACCAGAGGCAGAGCTCAAAGACTAGTGTGCAGGACACAGGTCTGTGGCATGAGAAGGGCTCTGGGATGAAGGATGAGCACCTAGAAAAGTGACCAGTAGCTGCTTCCATCTCTTTAAATGACTTGCTAGCAAGATTGCTATTTACAGATCAAGTTCAATTTTGATCAATACTGTACATTTGCCCCTCCTCCATCTCAACAGAAGAGAAGCAGGTTATCTTCCCAAGAAATTGAACTACTGCTAAGTAGCTTTTCATGGCTGTTTCTGTTGGGGTTGGAATAAGTGAGTTCTCCCACAGACAGAGTTTCTGCACTGCTCCTTACAGTGCATCCTCCTGGGACAAAGTAGCCACGAGTTCCCCTATACCAGGGCATGTACTAAAGCCTGCTTTCATGGTATGACATTTCAGGTGCCTCCTGTTCCTTATTCTGGTTGCAGATTGATCATCCTGTAGAACCCCACAAGGTTTCAATAAACTCATTTGCTGCTTGAAACCAGAGGACTAGGCCCCATACTGCTCAGAAGAGAACACCCTTGCCTATTGGCAAGTGGGTAGAGTCCCCATGAGGGAGGTACATTATGAGCTACAGAATGACTTGGACAATTTTCTCCCCCGGAAACAAATATGTTCCCACTACCTTTCTCTTCCCTCTTCCCACACAAAACCTACACAAGGCACTCCTCAGGGTACAGGAGATATTTCAGATCCAAATGATTTTCTTTAGAAAAATTTAAATGGATTTTTTTTTAAAGCTTTTTATCAGAAATTGTCCTATCGACTTGAAGGCATGCTGTTGGTATTTCTGAAGACATTTTCCTACAACATGTTAGGGCTGTGATTTTCCACAGACCCCATGTTATGTACCAATGGAAATTCAGTGAGATTTGAGGGCTTAACTCACTGGGATCCTTTTGGCAATCCTATTCTAGGTTACTCGAATATTTGTCACACTATCCCCCTTGCACTATTTGTTTCCTTTTTGCACTCACAGTGAGGACAAGACAAATAGGTTGCTGGTTTACCATCAGTTTCATTAGCAGGTCCTTAAGCCCTGGCACAATGATGCAATATTTGGGTTGCACATGCTTCAAAGGAATGCTTGTTGAGCTAAAAAAGTTTCCATTCTGATCCATGTATAGGAATCTTTGTCTTATGGTCTTTGGTTTTATAAAAGCTCCGGGGGTGGTTTTCTGCTCCCCCTACCCAGAGTTCCTAAAATTTGTGCCCAAACTTAGTCATGACCATGTCATGAGTAACTCTCTAGGCACCTCCACAACACTTATCACATGGTATCCACATGTCTTTGATCCTATTCTCAAAGCTCTCCTTCAGCATCATGTGATTCCCAACTTCTCTCTGTTGGGTTGGGGGGAGGGTAGCAATGACGACTGGAAGTCCCCAATTTGAACAACCCCACATTACTCCTTAATTAAGACTGACACAGGCCCACCCCTCAAGAAGGGCAGAGTACAATATGTGAGCAAGTTGGGAGAGTTAATTGGAAATGTTGTTTTCCCTCTGAAGTAAGAGTAACGGGAAAGGCATCCTCGTGTGACCAAGGGCTTAACCAAAACCAGGTCTTCTGCCTTAGTCCTCCCCGGACTGGAAGACAAGAGAACAGCCGCTCCCAGAGCATGTGTGCACATTCCAATGGGAAATCTGAATCCTGGTAGAAATGTGTAGGCCAACCAGTTCAGAATCAGATGGAACCCCATGCTTGCTACTGTGGCCTCCGTGGGCTATTATTCTGTATTCATGACAAGGTCCATCAGAGGCTCTTAGAGCTTCCTGATTGTTTTTTGGTGCATGGAGAACACATCGAATAGCTTCGCACTATGACAACTCGTGGCAGTCCCCACCCCCTTACTCCACCGCCAACCCATCTATCCCTGCAAGCCTAATTTCATTTGTACTCAGAACAGGCTCCCAGTGACTGGAGAAGAATGTGCCAGAATGGCCACAGATACCAAAATGACCACTGTTGACACCCCATCACCTCCCTCCAATGCTTGGAAACAGAAGCGACAGCTTATAGAGAAGCATGATCCTGGGGAAGCGTACGAAGCATGGATGGTTCATCTTGTGCCCAAGGACTAGAGCACAGAGACGGAGATGCTCTGTTGTTTTTCTGAAGAGAGAGAATAGTGCAGAAACAGATGGTGGGGAATTCATGGCTACTCCAATGCCAGGTTTTCCCAGCAGGAGGCGCTTCAGGACAATTTCCCATTTATCCCATTTGAGGTCTCTTTTAAAAGGGGCAGTAGGCGATGATGTAGGAGCACCTACATGCTGTAGAGATTTTCTGGTTTACATCTGTGCTATGCTAACCCAGCAAAGATCTGTTTCTAGCTGTGGTACTCCAGACCCAGCCTCTCCTAGAGGGAGTTAAACTAAGGAATGACGTAGGAGCGTGGGCCAGGGTCCAATTCACAGCTCCTCCTGCACCTGTATCTCCCAGCAGGAGAAACTGGAGGGCATAATATAGAAGTGTTTGTTAGAGAAGTTACCAGCCACCTCCAGCAGTTGTCTGTGCAGCAGGAGTAGACGAGCACTGGCCAGAGAGAAATGCCCAGCTACGGTAGCCAGCCGCAGCTGTCCCGACAGAGGAAAACATTCAGTGAATGCTGTGGCCGTGCTGGCCCATGGGGATTCTGGCAGCATCAAGGAACGGATCCAAGAGATAGCACACTTAAAAGAACAAACCAAAGCAATATCTCCTCATTTTCCTGCCCAAAAGGCTCTCCCTTCCTAAGGAGACCCTGACACTTGTTTCCTTCCCCTCCCTCATTCCTAGCGCTACATATTGTTTCATACACATGCCACAGTTCTGCAGCCTGCCCCTGCATCTGCTGTACAGGCCCCAGCTCCAGGAAAGCTGATCCATTGTTTCAGTCTCGATTTCTCACCCCCCACCCAGCACTCGCCCTGTTAGGCTCCGACAGAAGGAGGGGTGAGGTTGGGGAAGGAGGGAGGGAAAACTCTTCTGTTTCTAGTTGTGGTACTCCACTTTTGTTTATTCTTTCTCTGTTGAGAATAAGACTAAGTACCTTAGTAACCACATACACTGACATTCAGTACACTGTGAAACTCACTGCAACAGTCACCTGCCATAATAGCTGATGAAGTCTCAATCCCCAAGACAGCTACTCCCAAACATACGGCGTGGCACATCCAGGATGCCTTAGGTCCCCTTGATGGGCATGAGGATTTCATGGTGTGTCTGTTCAGATGCTTTATGATTTCCCTCAAAGGGGAACTGACTAGCATACACACACACACACACACACGACTACTGCAGAGAATCAGGAGACTGGCTAGTGGCTTGTTTGTAGCCATACAATCTAGGACTCCTTCATGATCTACTATTGCTGCGTAGGACATTCTAACCCTGTCCTAGGCATGTCTCTGGCAGCATGTGGTGCTGTAGGCCATAGCAGCCCTCTTTGGGATGTCCTAATACCAGTGTTCCCCCTGAGCTGCACAGTTTCCCAGGTGATTAATCAGCCCCGCCCAGTCAGTCCTGAACCTCTGACTGGGCGGGGCTTATTAATCACCTGTGAAGCTGTGCTACCAAGCAGCTTAGAGGGAACACTGCCTAGTACCCATGAGGCACATAGAGAACTGTAGCCTCCTGTCTGCTGATGTTATGGAGGACATTGTGGAACACTATAACCATCAGTCTGGGCCTGTGAGAGAAAACCAGGAGGCACTTTGTACAGCACATGGTAACCGCAAGTCTGGTGACATCTTAGTGCCTCAGTAATGATCCTGTGCCCCCAGAATGTGCTCTAGCTCTGTGGGCCATGTTGACTAGGAATCAGTAACTGTACCACCCTATAGATTACTATTCACCTGTTTATACATCGCTATCTGCTGCTAGAGCGTGGTTCCTTAAAAGTTACAGCAATTAGCTATTTATTCTGTTTGGCATCTACATGAAATTCCTTCTTATTTCCCTCTCCCCTTCCCTAATCTCTCCCCCTTTCTGTCCCCCATTCTCTCCCCCTGCCAAGCTAATGTCTTCCAGATGAGGTGCTAGGAACTGCTAATTGCACCCAGATCCATCCGGATTTGTGCTTCAGTCAGCAAGGCACCTCGCTAATGGATCAGAGACTTGGCAGTGGGCCTGGGACCAGTGTCAAAGGAAACAGATGAGAGAAAGAAAGAGCAGAGTGTTAGAGCACCGAGAGACCAAGAATGGAAAACGATCACTCTTCTGAGCAGCCAGTGACTGAATCCTGATAAAGTTTGTGGTGCTCCCCAGTGAAATTGTATATATGGGACTTCAGACAGCACAACCTCATTCCTTTCTTTGAGCAGAAACCTGACACCTGCCCTGGCTGGCCCTTCACTTTCTTTCCAATCCCTTGGCAGGGAGCACACAGCGCTGAGGGAGGCTCATGTTCTAAGGCTGACAGCAATGCAAAGCTATAACACACCTGGGTTTTATGAGCTTTCGTCCCATGCAGGGCCTCTGCTGGCTTGAGCTACTGGAGCCAGTTTTCCTGGACTGGAGCTTAAAGAGGCTTGGCTGGGAACCTCGGTCCAAGCTGTTTCTTCCCAATCAATCAGACACATTCATCATGTTTTAGGAAACCCCGTGGGAGAAGAGGAACCAGACAGGCTAATGGGAATCTGAATCCTGTGTGTGTTGGAGGGTGGGGGAGAGAGGAATAGATGATAGAAGAAAGGTAGAGAAAATAAAAGGGGTAGGAGAATGGTGCAGAGAGAAAGAAAACAGGAAGGAGGGAGCCGGGGTGAAGGGAAAGAGAGAATGCAGGAAGGAGAATGAAGAGAAAGAGTGAGTAGTGAAAAACATGAGAGATGCTGGAATTTTAGGGCAAGGAGGGCCAAAGGCACAAAGAGAAAAAGGAAAAAAGGGGAGCAGGACTAAGAGGGAAAACAAGAATGAGAGATGGTAGGAAGGAGCTTGATGAAGAGTAGTTTGGGGACAGCCAATTTGGGTCCAACCCAATAGGATTCACTATTTGGAGAAGTTCTGTTACTGGTTTGACCGGACTTGAGTTTTCCCTATCTCTGAACTGCCTAGTTTCATCTGCAAAGAGCACCACCACGACGGCTTGGGAGAGACCACTCACAGAACTTTACTGATATCAGACGGGTAGCTGTGTTAGTCTGTATCTGCAAAAAACAAGGAGAAGTCCTGTGACACCTTAAAAACTAACAGGTTTATTTGGGCATAAACTTTCATGGGCAAAGACCCACTTCATCAGATGCATGGAGTGGAAATTACAGAGACAGGCATAAATATACTAGCACATGAAAAGAAGGGAGTTACCTTATCAAGTGGAGGACCAGTACTAACTAGATTAGTACTAGTACTATATTAGTACTGACTAAAGTTATGCCCAAATAAATGTGTTAGTGTTTAGGGACCACAGGAATTCTTGTTTTTATGACTCTAATGATTAGGTCAGAGGTAGGAGGGCTGAGAATCCTTGAGGAACTCCCAACAAGAAGAACTTCCAAACCTGTAGGGGCTTCTCCCATTGTTACACATATTTGCAAGTCAACATGGATGGCAGATATAAGCCTAAACCTCCCCGACCAGGATTCAGCGTATCTCCCTTTGGAGCCATGCTGTTGGCCTGTCATCTGTGGAACACTACCGCCAAAAGCGCACCTGGGCTGTGACCATGCCCACCCCGCACCCCCAGGCTCCACTCCCACATTCTGCTCTTACTTGGCAGTCCTGCCTATGCTGCTGCTCCTCCATCCATGTCCTCCTGGCCACCTCTTGTGTGTTTCTCTGCTACTTCCCTTGCAGATGCCTCTCACCCTTCTTTGTCCCTCAGACATAACAAGCGGAGTGTCCACACTACCAAGCCCGTTATTTTTAAATAAGGGGCTGGTTATTTCGAAATAACTCCAACTTTGATAGTGTGGATGCTCTGCTGCTGCTATTTTTAAATAAGTACTCCCTAGAATCATTCAAAGTAATTACTCCCCAGTGCTTCCTGGGGCTCTAAATCAAGGTGGAGCCAGCCTTGGACTCGAGACGTCCCTGGAGTGTGGACATGCTATTTTGAAATAGTTATTTTGTGAGTTATTATTCAAAATGAGTTATTCTGAAATAATTTCCTAGTGTAGACATGCTCGATAGTGCAACAAATTTGGACCTGTCACCTATGAAGTCCCCAGATCCATAGAATCGTTGCCAGGTGGGAAGCAAGGTTTAAAGCCAGATTTAGGCAAAATGCAAATTTCAAAATAGGGTGAAAATGGTCTGAGTTAAAATGCCATCAATTGCAAACAGAAGAAGCCTGGAAGAGAGACCTAAAGTAGTAATATGTGCTGCCAGGAATGGCAGCTATGGATAGAGGCTTCTAGTAACAATGTTATGGTACCAGTCGTATTAGACAACCACTACTTGTGCCGTGGGCCGCATGAACCCACAACCCATTTATTTGCAGTCTACAGTGCAGTTTGGGTTTACGCCAGGCTCAGCACACGGCCGGCAGGTGGGGTCCTTTGAACATGGCCTCCACTGGGAACACGCTCCACAAGGGCGAGTCAATATAATGGTTTTCTGTTGATATGCATTTTAGTAGTTAAACTCATGGACTGTCGTTGCTCAATAAAAGTGCTGAAATATGGGTGGAAATTGGGTAAGTGTGACATGTTATTAATATCAGCTGAACTGACTTAAACGGGGTCTGCATGTTGTGTAGTCTTGCCTTAATCTTTGTATTCATGCCCATCAGTGTGGAAGAAGCTATTTGTATATATTTGCATGTACTGTATATGCAACCACCCTTAAGTTGCAGCACTTGGCATGTGCTGTATCACTGAGGCTCCCTGGGCTTCCAAAGTTGAGTAGCCCTTCTCTATACCATGGCTAGACTCACTGTGTGTATGTGGGCACAAATCTTAGCCGACACTCCAAGCCACCCTCATGGCCCATGGGGGCTGCTCTAATGGAAACCTTTGCTGGTCCCAACCAGTATAAACCAGACAAAGCTCCCCTTGGGCTGAATGTTGCTCTTTCATCAACTTTCCAAATCTTGGCAGAGCGCATAGGGAGTTTCCACTAGACTGTGATTCATTTAGTGAAATCAGATCTTGGCCAGCAAAGGAGGGAAGCAGAGACAGACAGACACCACTGAGCAGAGACAAGAGTTGAGGAGCAGCCAGAGGTCCAGTGAAGGGCAAACAGGACCTGTTCTATAAGATATGGGGCTTTTGTCAGTCTCACCGGCTAGTCCATTGGTTACACCGTGAAGGTAGAAGGTTGAACTGATTTCAAACTATGTATTTACAGACTGGTTAGCTCATGTCTCTCAAGAATTCTGGACATGAAAGGCAGTTAAGAATCTTTTTTCTTACATACTCCTAGTTATTCTTGGACATGTTTAAATAAATATACCGCCAGGTGTCGGAGGCACCAAAACCCATTTGGATTTGTGAGATCATTTCATGTTTTTTTCCATGCACAAAGAGCAAAGTATTTCCAATCAGGGGGACTTTTATATTAGATTGAGAACAAGCCAAAAGGAAGAAAGGTAAAGTCCCCCAGCAAGTGATCAGGAGAGGTTTGTGCATCTCCCCTATGTCTGCACTGAAAAAACCAAAAGTCTGCCTGTGTTTGCACATGGTGGAGTCCTTAGAGGTGTAATAGTACAGCACGGTACCCTGAAAACAAAAGCATAGTACCTGCACGGCGAATTGCAGCATACTTTTGACCTACTAACTGCTCCTAATATTGCCAGAGGGTGCCTACCAGGTGTCAGTGGGGGGAATGCAATGCTCAGACTGCAAGGGACTCTTGTGAAGATGTACCCGCAATGCCTACCTGTCACACAACAATTGTATTATGGCTCTGCAACACTCGTGTGATGCAAGGGGACACTTTCATCCCTGGTGTAATCCCCAGCTAAGTAAATGGAGTTGCAGAAATATGAAAGTGGCCCAGTCTGGCATTCAGTGCTCTGCTTGCTTGGCCTATATCTAGTGAAAGCAAAAGCACCTCCAGTCAGATTGATTGCCTCCACAGGCAGCATCTCAAAAGCTGCAGGGTGAGTCACTTTTCTGTGACAATTTTCTTCCACTATTTGATCTGAGGAAGTGGGTCTGGCCCACGAAAGCTCATCACCTAATAAACCATCTTGTTAGTCTTTAAAGTGCTACATAGTCCTGTATTTTGTTTCAGCTACACCACACTAACACGGCTACATTTCTATCACTTTTCTGTGAATTTCATTGGCCTTCTCCACTGGAATATTAGCCTCCCCCATGATTTCCACTACTCACATGAGCACTGCTGTTTCTAATTGGTGTCTGGGTCCGTCACCTGCCCCATCTTTGTCCACCAGCCACAAAGGCAGAAGCAAATAGTCATGTTGGCAGTTTCTGGATGGGACCCCTTCAGAATTTCAAAAAAGCTACCTCATAATATCTGAGGCATTGCTCTTAAGAAAGGCAAGGGTCTGCCTTTGTTTCCATCTCTGCCTCTCCTGGGGCTGAGAGGTCTGATTCCACTGCGCTCTCTGGTGTAGACAAATGCAGGTAGAAGTCAAAATCCAAGGAGAGGTGACTAAACAGTTTTCTTCACAACACTAGACTTAGAAAGTTAGGCCTGGAGAGGACCATGGCAGGTCATTTAGTCCAGCCCCTTGTGCTGAGGCAGGACCAAGTAAATCTAGACCGAGATGGGCAAATATTTTGGCCTAAAAGCCACATCTGTGTCTGGAAATTATATGGCATGCCAAGGTGAGGCAGGAGGATTCATGGAATATGGTACAGGGGTAGGGAGAAGCTCTGTAAAGGAATGTTACTGAGAAGCGGGGGGAGGAGGAACTCCATGGGATTTAGTGTGGTGTCAGGGTGGGGGCTGCACAGGGTGGTACCAGAGACTCCTAGGGGTCCTGCTGGCAGTGACATCATGGCAGCTGTACCAGGCACCATCATGGAGAGTCACAAAGAGGAAGTCAGTAAGGATGGTTGCCTGGGTGGCTTAGAGGCTCAAAGATGGGGCCATAGGAGACCAGGAGGGGATTGAGCATGTTGCTGCATAGGAGGGGGCTGCTGCATAAACAGTGCAGTGAAGTTGTGCTTGTGCAGTGTGGTCTGTGCATGCTGGAAGATGGTGGAATTGTGAGTTCTGGGTGGGTGGAGTGGGACGAGCCCTCAAACCTGTTCCCTTGCAGGAGCTCGAGGGCCAGATAAGAAAAGTCTGTCAGACTGGACACAGCTTGCAGATCAAGGTTTGCCCACTTTTGATCTAGACAGTCCTTGACTAGGGATGTGAACGACTAGTCGACTATCTGATAGTTGACACACTAGTCAACTAGTCGCTTCCCCCCACCCTTGCTGCCTCTGTCAGAAAGGGGTGCTTCAAAGCAGTTCCTCTTTGTTCCCCTTTTAAAAGGCAGGTACTATGTTTGTTCTTCTCTTGTCCTCTGTGACCTCACCCATCCCCCATGAGTTCTCCAAGATAATTACTAGGAGTTATAAGATAATTTAAGGATCTAGCTAAACCATCCTAAGGTGACAATCATCAGTCTTGGATAACTTGAATACATCTACTTTATCTAAATATTCTTTAACATGCTCTTTACCTGTTTTGGCTTGTATTCCTTCCCCCTTCTTGGTAATATTAATTGTGCTGAGTTACTGGTCACTCACCATTAACATTTTTAGTGAAGCTTGAAGCAAAATAAATAGGCATTGAACTCCTCAGACTTTTTTATATCAGTTATTAGCTATCCTTCCCACACTAAGCAGAGTGCCTACAATTTCCTTCATCTTTTTCTTGCTCATAATATGACAGAAGCTGCTCTTACTGCCGCTTATGTCCAGAGTTAGGTGTAACTCATTTTGCGCCTGAACTTTTCTGATTATGTCCTTTCTTTTTTGTGTGATTTGTGTGCTCCTCCTCAGTAATTCATTCATGTTTCCATTTTTTGTGGGATTCCTCTGATTTACAGGCCATTGAAGAATTCCTGATGGAGCCATGTTGGCTTGTTCCTATATTTCCTTTGCATGAGGAGAATTTGCTGTTGTGCCTTTAGTATGGTCTTATTAGCGAAACTAACAGCTATACTGAACTCCATTATTGGTTAGATTTTCTTCCCATGGTTCTTCCCCATACTAGTTCTTTGAGTGTGTTAAAGTCTGCTTTTTTTGAAGTCCATTGTCCTTATTCTGCTGCTCTCACTTCTTCGTTTCTTTGGGATCATGAAATCATAACAGTCACTTCCACCTAAATTGCCTTCCACCTTCAGATTTGCAACCAATTCCCCCCTGTAGGTCAAAATGAAATCTCAAATGGCTGCCTCTGGTTATTTCCACTGCTTTCTGAAACCAATTTGCCTTCAATATATTCCAAGAGCTTACTGGAAATTGTGTGTTTTGCTGTATTAGGGCATGTTTACACTATCACTTACATTGGCAAACCCTATGTTTCTTAGGGGTGTGAACAGAAGTAGCATGCACAGCACGGTGTCAGCGGGAGAACTTCTTTTGCCAACATAATTAAACCATCCCCCACACCTGGTGGTAACTGGGTCAATGAGAGAGAGCTCTCTGCCAGCATAGGGCTGTTGCAGAAGAGATCTTGCAGCAGCATCAGTACAGCAGTGCTGCTGTAAACTATCTAGAGCAGACAGAGCCTTAGCTTGGTAGTTAAAGCCCCCCATTACTACTAGGTCTGTTTTGGATATTTGTATTATTTGTTCTAGAAATGTCTCATCCACCTCCTCCTCTTGATTTGGTGGTCTATAGTAGACTCCTAGAATGATTGCACACCTATTTCACCTCTTCTCCCCCCTCCCCACCCTCGAAAACTTTCAGCTGGTCTACTACTGATTATTTTTTGGACCTCCAAAAAGAAAATGTATGTATTCTTGATGCATAATGCAAGACCTCTCTTTCTCCATTCATGTCCTTCCTGGTCAATATATGCCTCTATATTCCCATCTGGAGATTTATCACACCATATCTCTATGTTGTGAGTTAAACCAAATTTAGCTTTATATTAATTTTTCTAGCACTTTCTGTTTAGTCCCCAGATGCCTTGCAGTTGTGTATTGACATCTGAGATGGTTAGCGGATTCCCCCTCTAAAGTCAAGCATACAGCACCAAGAAACCAGGCTGGCTCTATTTGGAAGGGGTGCGGGCAGGGAATAGACCTGTCTTATTCCTGTGAAGAGGCCCCCCTCCAAATCAGCAGCCTTCTCTGCTTTTACGCATAGATATTCAGTCCCACTATGGTTCTGTCCCTCACTCAGAAGGCTGAACTGCGGAACATCAGCAGCAGGTCCCACTGCATGTGATTTATGAATCCTTTCAGGAGGTCCCTTTTCCCCCCTTTCACTTCCTTTTAGGGACTCTGGGATTTGGTTGGGTTTTTGGGGGGGGGGGGGTTTAAAAAAGAGCACTTCAAGTTTCTTTAAGGCCAGTCCCCTTGATTTATTGGGCACTAGCTGTTGGAACAAAAGGCTTTAGAAAAAGTCTTTTGCTACTTTGAGTGGTGGTTTCCTGTTCTACCTCAGCCTCCCTTCAGACACAGTAGAGCACAAGACCAAACCCAGGGCTTTCCCCAGCACCAGAGAACAGCAAAATCAGGCAGGGATAAGATGTTTGGCAAGGGATAATGAACTCCTGCTTTTAAAATGTGAAGTCAATCCCTCAAAAGGCAGAACTTTGTGCTGCGCTGCTTTTATAGGACGTGATTTTCAGAGAGGCTAGCTCTTAGCAAAGCCAGTGTGGGATCTGAATAAGCTCCAACATGTGGCTGTCACCCCTGTATTACACATAATATTTTAGATACAGCTACAAAGCGACCAAAACAAAGTAAATGTCGCAATAGTGGCATAGAATTGGCTCTCAAAGCATTACAAGAAAAACAATTCTATAGGTCAGCTATTCCATAAAAAAGAACAGATAAACACAACTCTCCACTAAAGGTATGCGGTGGAATAATTCACTGTGTCTTCATATGGTAGTGAAACCTGGGGCCCATCTTTAAAAAGCTCATGCCACCAACTGGGAAAAAATTTCAAGTAACCCTGTATCTACAGTTCTGCAGACAAGTATTGCATGCATACAGGAACCCCCACAACACGGCTGCAGAGAACAGGGTGGACTCCTCCTAAATCAGCATATGGAAACCATCGAAAGGCTCCAAACCAGAATGCAAATGGAGGCAACACACTCCTTTGAACCATCACATCCAAGTCTCTATAACCTTCTGACTAATTGATTATTACCAAAAACTGGATGATTCCCAGATGATTGGACCAATATTTAAAACCGGGGTGGGAAATATACAGGCTATGGCCTGCTAGGGTTAGCCCTGGCAGAACTCTGGCACTTTATTTGCCTGCGCCTCCACAGGTATGGCCACTTGAAGCTCCCATTGGCTGCGGATTGCCGTTCCAAGACAAAGGGAGCTCCAGGTACTGGTGTCCCAGTCTGCGCAGCTTCCTCGCTTAACCTCTCCCCTCCCAATGATTTCATTGCCAAGATGGCCTCTCCCTTGCTAAGGCAATTCTCCTGGCTTGGAGCTAGACTATTGATTAGTGCTATTCCCTTTCACTGGAAGAGCACTTAACATTACCCACTCTTTTGCTATTCTTTTACCACCAGTCTTTGAAGTCAGAGGCGCATTCATGATACAGCAGACTTTCATGATAACATTTCCACAATAAGTTCAGATCCACCAGAATTCAGACAGTTGTACAGACTAAGGATGTTCGAATTTCCATCGACTGCTCGACTAGTCGATAGGCACTTCCGCATTCCTCCTCTGAAATGTACAAGAGCCCCACCGGTGGGGCTCTTGTACATTTCAAATGAGGAATGCGGAACTCCCTAATACAAACATGAATTTTAAAAACAACAACCCATCTTCAATATTCACAGATAGACCTTATAGTTTTGGGCCTCCAGTCTGACCTCCAAGGTGAGACATCTATGCTTATGCAACGGAAGCCTACATCAAAATTAGAATACACCACATGTCACCTAGAATAGGCTTCTGAGAAACAGTGATTTCTCAAGTGCTTTTAGAGCCTTCCTTCTTTAGGAAGAGAAATGCACACCTCCTCCCCTGAATTTTAGCAAAACCAAAACATTCCACATCTCAGAGTTCTTTTCATCACCAGCTAATACTGATGGCTACTGTGAATCCCCTGTTTCTCTCATCCAAATCCATCCTGCTTAAGGGCTTAGGTGTAATCTGAGGACTCAAGTTCCCAAGGAATGTTTATGAAGAGTTCTTGGTATGATATACCAAGCAAAAGGCCCTGGGAGAATATCCCCCCTTCTCAGCATGAGAAGGGGAAATCTAGCAGGAGCATTAACACTAGCAGAAAGAGGAGATGCAGCAAGCAGGAGTCAATTACAAAACAGCTGCTTTAGGGCTGCCAAATTTAAAAGGCCAGCCAGACAAAGGTGCGTTAGAGAAAAAAATGCCTGCAACAAGGCAATCCTGCAGCAAAGAGCATGCAGGTCTAAAAGATGGGACTATGGTTGGGAGATTACCCCATTCTGTAGACACTCCTGTCTTCTGCTTTGCAAGAGAGTTTGTTAGCCACTTTGCATTTTTGTCTCTGAAGAAAGCTTGTGTACCAGTGAGCAAACAATTAGGATTCAGTTCAACACAGCATCCTCTGGTCTGATAATGATATCAAGGGGAGGGTAAGCAGTGCTAACCGAGCCTAATATCAGAGAGCTCCAGCAAGATAGATCTTGTCTCTTCTCAGGCCCTGGGAAAGGCCCTGGGGATACCAGGGATATTGTAAGTAGTACTACTGCACAAGATTTAAAGCTGTCGGTGAAGAGAACATAAACAACATAGTGGGGATATCCAACCCATGAAGTCTGAGTAGGTTTGAGGAGTAAGAAGGAATGAGGAGCAGACTGCTTTCTGTCACAGACTCAAATAAGAAAGGAACTGATTCAATGAGTCTGGTCTTAGGTAGCTACTTCTTGTTCTTAAAGGGCAAAAAGACCCTGTCTTCATCTCCTTTTTGCCTGCAGCTCCAAGTTTAAATCCATCTGAGCTTTCCCTTCAGATCTGGCTGCTGGGACTATGGATGTGAGAAAACGAGAAATCCATGTTCCCTTTGCATATGGAGCATGTTGAACCTACAGAGAGTTTCACATCTTTGTGCATTCTTGGTTCAAGATCCCCATGGCCAATACTAACTGACTCCAAGATCATAGAATCCTAGGGTTGGAAGAGACCTCAGGAGGTCATCCAGTCCAACCACCTGCCCAAAGCAGGACCAATCCCAACTAAATCATCCCAGCCAGGACTTTGTCAAGCTGGGACTTAAAAGCCTCTAGAGACGGAGATTCTACCACCTCCCTAGGTAACCCATTCCAGTGCTTCACCGCCCTCCTAGGGAAATACTTTCCCCTAATATCCAGCCTAGACCTCCCCTGCTGCAACTTGAGACCAGTAGTGTTCTCAGTGGTGTATTCTGTCACCACTGAGAACAGTCTCTCACCATCCTCTTTGGAACCCCCCTCTCTCTGACTGTACAGGGACTATCTTTGGAAGAGGGCTCATGCAATAAGATGCCTGCAATTAATCCAGCTCCTTTCCTCCTTGTGCCCAGCTGCTTGCAATCAGGTTAGCTCATCCACCCAAGCCAGCCATAGTGCTTCCATACATCTCCCCCAGTTTCAGAGCCACCTGTGCGGAGGTGTGCGGAGGTGTGCGGAGGGGGTGTGCCTGGTGTGCCCAGGCACATCCTAATGTCTCAGAAAAAAAGTGGCTTTGCGCTTTAATTTAATCGCATGATATGCTCTTTTAGTTGTAAAGTATGGATTGTTGTATTATGCAATAAACGCCAAATTGCATAATATAGATGTTGTAGAATGTATAGAAAACCCGCGTTCATTCGCAGCATGTTTTTTATGATTGAGCATTCAATAAATGTTCACCTTTAAAAAAAAATTCCCTGGGTGCATGCCTATGGCCACCTGCAGTATGTAAGAACAGACAACCCAAACAGCAGTGTGACAATCCAGAATAAAGGGCACCAATGAACTGCCCAGCCTATTGTCCCTCTGTCTCCCCAAGAAGGAGTCCCTATTTCTTGAGTGGAGAGCTAGAGAGCTCCATCACTTATGCACACCCATACCTCTCAACCTTCAGCCTTGCCAATGTGTAAAGCAAGCCAAGAGTGACAGACGACTGAAATGTGGCCCACCCATGTTTTGTTGCATGGGGCACTATAACTGAGAGATAACAGGTTATTTTAAAAATATAAAACCTGGTATTATGGATGTTTCTCCTTTTGATTTAAAGGTACCAGTTTTGTTGTTGTTGTTGTTGTTGTTGTTTTTAAGATGGAAAAACAAGTCTCAACAGATTTAACCAAAAAGCCTGCCCTCTGCCCGCAGCTGCACCATGATTTGAATCCAGGACTTGCTGACAGGTCACACCAGGGGTGAAAGTAAATACCAGGGCTTACCAGCATACCCTGCACTGGGCCTGGTATCCTTGGCAAAGAGGTAGGGAGTGGCTCTGGTGCCCAGAAGGGATAGGGCAGAAGGGGCAAATCTGAGGGCAAACCCTCCCCAGCTAGCTCCTCATACCTGCTGCTTTAGCAGTGGCCAGGATCTTGGGGGGGCAGGGTGAGGGAGGACTACAGCTGTGACAACTCAGGGCTCCAATACTGAGTTGAAGGATCCTGGGCTCTCTGCCCTATTAAATCAATCACGCCTCCCTTCTCCCCTGCAAGGTGATTGCCCTTTTTGTTCCAGCCCCCCTTTGGTGGCCCTGCCAATGGGGTCCAGAGCACTCTAACATAAGCCCTGTGCAGGCTGGGAACTGTGGCTGGTTCTTACCAGTGTACTGCACCGGCCCTTTCTCCCCTCTGGGTAGTACAAATTTGCTGCTACATGAGCTACCGGAGAAACTTCCTTTCCTTGTTTCAGAGGGGTAGCCATGTTAGCCTGTTTCAGCAAAGCTCTCGTGAGCACCCCTTGGCAGAGTGCAGGATGTGCCCGTACTCTCTCGCCCTGTTTGCCCCTGCTCCAGGATACAGCAGTGCCCCCAGAGCTCCCTCCTGAAGGGAACATCTTCGCCCTCTTAGGCTTTCTGGCTGCATCTCTCCAGCTAGACCACCCTCTCCTGGGTGCCTGAATGTCCAGGCCACTTCTCCCCAAGGCCTAATGAAGAGGTGGGGAGTCCCAGGCCCGCTCACTACTCCACACCCCAGCCCAGGGACCCTGCTGGACTCTCCCAGGCAGCCTCTGTGCTGCACTGGCTGTATGTAATATGCCATGGAGAGAAGAACAATGTGTGTGGGGGGATACAGGAGGCCCAGGGCTGAGGGCAGAAACAAGTCACATGGGGGGGGGGATACATGGAGGCGGGGGGGGGGTTGCCATAGGGCCCCATAAACTCTAAGGAGTGTTTGGTCATCAGCAACACTATAGTAAATAACTCAGTGGGTACATAAGTAGGCAAGTAAATAACTCAGTTGATGGGTAACTCACCGCCTTTGATGGGACTGCTATACATGGAGCAGCAGGATCATGTTCTACATGCTCTTTCTTGATGTCAGTTTGCCCCTTCCCCTCCTTCAGACACAGAAACAAAGGGCAGGAAACACAATAATGCTTTTAGATGAGAGGGTGAGAGAGAAAATGTGCTTAAGAACCTTTAACAGAAACCAGCTGCCAGAATGAGAGCAAGGCATTGGTCATGCTGGTATATTGTTGCTAACATTACTCTGGAGGTACCTTCTGGGAGGAGGGAGGATAATAGAGAGACCATTTATGCAGGGAAGGAGGAGGAAAGGTGGTAGTAACGTGTTCCCAGACATTTTACCTCAGAGCTTTTAAAGGCTCCTTCCCGTCACAATTTAAAGGAGCTGCTCTTGGAGAGGAGCCAATCTGGGACACAGGGTGAGGATGTGGGTGGACGTACATGACAGAGAGAAGGTGGACAGCAGGAAAGAGGATCCCAAAGTTCAGTGCACAAGACAAAAGCCGGGGCATGCCTTGTGCTCCCCTTTCTGTTCCTCCTAAAATCCAGACAGCTGCAATTTAGATGTAACCGATACATAGATGGCTTGTTCACCCAAGCCAATGTTCCGTCGCTTCCTCCTGATCCGTCTGGCTGTCTCTAACGTGCCCATAACTGTGGTAACTGCCAAACCCTAGGAGAATACTGAGGCAGCCAACACATGAATAAACATACAAATGAGTACTCTGTAGCTGCTAATCTTTGGTGACACTATACAGTGGGAAAGGGAGCCCAGTGGGGCAGAAGGAGCGGGGTAGGAGAATAGAGACAACTTTACATTAATTCTTCCTCCACTAAGAATTAACCGACTCCTAAAAGTGCCAGGGAATACAGAGTCTTTACTGACTTCATCACCTTGAAATCCAGGAGAGAGACTCATTCCCCTACTGCTGTGCCAACTCTACCTCCTGGGTCTTGCACCCATTAGATCATCGGTCTCTCTCTGTGCCTTCACCAGCCCCCCTACTTGGCATGCTTTGGGATACAGATCACAATCTCCATTAATGGCCTTCGCCTGAGGTCACTGCTCAGAGGCGTCCTCTCATAGGGTATGTCTACGCTACCCCGCTAGTTCGAACTAGCGGGGTAATGTATGCATACCGCACTTGCAAATGAAGCCCGGGATTTGAATTTCCCGGGCTTCATTTGCATAAGCGGGGAGCCGCCGTTTTTAAAACCCCGCTGGTTCGAACCCCGTGCAGCACGGCTACACGGGGCTCGAACTAGGTAGTTCGGACTAGGCTTGGAACGAGGTGTACCGGTAGTTTGGAATAGGAAGCCTAGTCCGAACTACCTAGTTCGATCCCCGTGTAGCCGCGCTGAACGGGGTTCGAACCAGCGGGGTTTTAAAAATGGCGGCTCCCCGCTTATGCAAATGAAGCCCGGGAAATTCAAATCCCGGGCTTCATTTGCAAGTGCGGTATGCCTACATTACCCTCCTAGTTCGAACTAGCAGGGTAGTGTAGACATACCCTTAGGGACATACTTAGCACCACCTCCTAAGTCACAGCTTTGGAGCCAAAAGTCTGCACATGGTAAACGGGCAAACCTTGTTAGTGCTGTGCCCAAGAACAGAAATGCAGTCTATCAATACAGCAAAGTCTATGGACATTCAGAGCCTAAACAAATCCTTTCAGAGTTTAAAAAAAAAATCTTCAACAGAAGAGAGGCTTCAAAATTTAGTCCAAATCAGTAAAGAGTAAAGTACTCTGAGATACAGAGCTATGAAATTGTCTGCTAGGCCTGCTTGAAATTCATGGAGATTTTCTCCTTCCATTTGATTCTTTAGATCAGTGGTTTTCAACCTGTAGCCTGTGGACCGCTGGGTTCCACAGAGTAGGTCTAAGATTTCCAAAGGGGTCCTCTGTTTGAAATTTTTTAGGGGTCCGCAAATGAAAAAAGGTGGAAAACCACTTCTTTAAATGAAACTTATGTCTTTCAGCTAGAAAATCTGGTTTTGGTCTATAGTGCTTGTATATCTCTTCTAGTTCCCGTGAAATACCATAAATATTTAAAACAGATGCTTTGCCAACCCCCAAGCATTCAAAAATCATGAACCAGGCCCCCCAAATTAGGAGACTGGCTTAAAATAATAAGATTTTAAAAAATAACAAATTAGGGGAGGAGACTTTTTGCCTTCTGGTGTTTGAACTACTGGACTTGCTAATTTGAAGTTGTACGAATATGCAGTAAGGGACTGTCCCGGTTTTGAAGCACATACCCTGTAAACTGACAAGAGTGAGAGAGGAAAGAAGATGCAAAGAGTTGAAGATCCAAGAGTGGGGTACTGATAGAGCCAAGAATGGAATCCATGGCTTTTGATTACAAAGCCTGTGCCCCCCTACAGAGACAGGCTGCCTATCAAAATAGTGTTGCCACCTTATTTACTGTAATGCTCTTGCTGTGTGCTGGCATCAGGGAAGCTGCTAGAGCAATGGTAGGAAATTTAAAGAAAAACTCAGCCTCTGTTTCCTCATAGCAGCTGACCAAAACAATAGGATGAGTGGTATAGATGAGCACCAAACTCTAGAAAAGAGAAGTCTAAAGAGCATGAGTCTTAGAAGCAGGAATGCTCCCAAAATTTGGTTGTTCCTCCTTGGTGACTGCTCAGCCCACACTCTAGGTCCTCTGCTGAGACCTCTTCACTTGTATCTGAGTAGGATAATGAGCCTTCTTCAACAGAGTCAGCAGAGCCTGCTTAGTATTTGTAACAGGATAGCCATTTGTTAAACAAAGCATATATGTATATTTTTAAGGAACACATTACCAGCCTATTGCACTCTTGCACAATGGTTGATAAATTAAAACTCTAACTATTCAGATATTGATGATGATACAGATGTGTAAGTGCATCCTTAAGAGTTCAAATCCTGCAAACAGTTACTCCTGTACATATGCTTACTCCCAGGCAGAGTCCCATTGGCGCGAACAAGTCTGTACATTAGGGTAAGTGTACATGCAAGATCATACCCTACGGTAGCAGCAGTAAGTGAGTTTGTCTAGTAGCTAAACTAGGGAGCCAGGGCTACCGAGATCTCTTCCCAGCTTTACCATTAACTCACAGTTTCACCATGGCCAAGTCATGCCCTTGCTTTGTGCCTCAGGTCCCCCATCTGTAACATTAGCTGTGGATCTGGACCCAACTGTCCTCAAGTAAAGGACTGTCTCTCTTTAAATTCAGCCCCTACTCTAATGTAAATAGAATGTAAGCAACAGTAGCACCCATTATAAACGAGATTATGGGGAACTCCAGAGAACCGTGGCCTTGAGGTGGGCTGCTCCTTCTCTCCCTCTTACTTCCCATCCATCCACTTCTCCTATTGGTTCATATTCCATGCCCATCTCAGTGCCCTCTTCCCTAGAACACACCTCTCCATTCATTCTTAGCCTGCCTGTCTTTTTAAGAAAAAAAATTGTACTTGGATTTCCAAATTGCCGCCCCTCTCTCTCTCTCTCTCTTTGATGTTAATTGTCTCCAGTGCTGAAGCGCTCCTTGGCTGATTAAATTCGAGAGTCCTCCCTGGTTTTATTGACCCATGAATGGGGGCCTCTTCAGTGCTCACTGAAGTGCGGTATCATTGCCCCTCCTCCTCTCCCCCATTTGGTTTGATGGATTAATCCCGCTGTGTAAAGAAAAGTGGGGTGGGAGGGGAAACTGAAGCAGTGGGAAAGGGGGGTTGGAGGGAGGGGAAGAGGGAGAGAGAAGGATATTCAGCAAATGCTCAGCTGCCCTTGCTTAAAATAACACAGTTTATTTAAGCAGGTCAGCCACACAATGGCATGAGGGAGGCTGTTACCAAGATCTTGGGACCTTCCGTGTGTGTTGTGTTAGAGGCTGAAGTGGGTTTTAACTAAACTAGGAAAGCTGGCCTTTTCCTCCCCCCTATCTGCACTGCGTGCAAACACACACGCTCTCCTCTCTTCCCCATCACACACTGAAATCCTTGCCTATCAAGTGCTGGCATGATGATCAGCTGGGAATGGCACTGTTTCTCCAGCAGTAATAAGTAAAGACCCAAGCTCTGTTTTGCTGGCTTGCTGTCCTGGACTCCTGGCAGACCTGTGGGTGAGGGTGTTCTTTGTTGACACTTCTCTCCCCCTTCTTTTGTTTGAGGTACGTGCCAGGAATCCTCACCTCAGAAGGATTCTAGCAATTTAGAACTCATCCCTCAATCCCCACCTCATACCCATTCCATGAACGCTCACTCGGAATGGGTCAGAATGTCTGCAATGTTTTCAATGCACAGAGCTTCCTGAGCATAGAAAATTTCTGGGTCATGTCACCTGTCAAGAAATTAATGTTTGGGAAAATAAGTTCACAGGAGGGTGGGAGAAAACCATCTAAGTACATTGCAGGATGGCTTCATCCTGCTTCCAACAGAAATACTACAGGCTTCCAGAGACAGATATTCCAGCCCTGGGCTCCTCACACAGCCCTGCCAGTACCCCCAGTCCTGCCCTGCAGCCTCCTGCTATTCCAGCCCTGGGCTCCCCACACAGCTCTGCCAGTGCCCCTCATTCATGACCAAGGAACAAATTCAGTATTCCAATCTTGAGCCCCTTCTGATCACTGCCATCTCATGAAATCACTCCAAATGCACCACTGCTGATTTTGTAATGCTGGGAAATGTTCACAGGTGAGCTGAGTTAGGCCACATCATTCATTTTTCACTTGTGATACAAACCAGCTGTGGAATCAGAGCAGCCCAAAACCAGCTGTGGAATCAGGGCAGCCCAAAACAGTGCGTGCTATTGTCCCCCAACAAAAACAACCACCCCTTAAATAAATTAATGGGAAATCCATGCATAATTCCCTCACACTCTCCTGTTTCTCTCTGCTCACCAATGGCTGTGTGGGCTGATTTATACAAGGACCACTACAGAATTGTACCTCTCCTGATCATATTCAGCTCTCCACCAGAAAGTCAGCAACAGGAAATGAACAGACGCTCCCTGAGGAGACTTATGTAATTTTCCAGTCTCTTTCTCGCTTTCACTGGCCTCCAAGTGAGCACGTTGCTGTTGGCACCACCTTGCCTGCTTCCTGGCACAGTTATTCATTCACACTGCCAGGCGTTTCAAGGCTTGCTTGCCCTTTCCAGAGAATGGAAGCAAAGAGGGGGAGACAGGCTCCCTTTGAATGAACTGGCAGCCAGCATGTTTCCAAACACAGAGAGAGAAATCTGCCTCTCCAGACTCAAAGCTGCCACCACAGATTTGTCTGGCCCTGATACACTAAGAACTACCCTCATGCTGCTGGACGTGCATGGTTTTTTGAGGGACAGAATGGGACAATGAGAAGAGGGCAGAAAGTTGCTGGCATTTTTTTAATATTTGTTTTTGCATAAGAGCTAGTTAGTAAGTGTATGCCTGAGAGAGAAAGAGAGCCTACATTGTGTTAGAGAGGTAACAGTGGGTGAGCATGAAAGAGATTTTGTATGTGTGTTTGCATTAATGGATTGAACTGGACTGTGTGAGTGTATGTATAGAAGTATATTTAATGTTGTTGTGTACAAGCATGTGTGCACTGTGAGGCCAAGTAAGATGGCCTTGCTCTAAAGCAGTGTTTCTTAAACTTTTTAAGACCGAGGAACACCAAACAATTTTTTTTTTTTAAATGGGGAACACCAAGGATTTTTTGTTGAGGGGAAAAAAAGGCAGAGAGGAGGAAAGGTTCAGGGGGAAAGTTATTGAGTGCAAAAAAAAGGGAGGGTCACCTGTCCCTTTAAGGGTGGCCATTTTGAATTCTGTTGTTCTCCATGGCACACCTCCCACTGCCTCGCGACACACCGGTGTGTTGCAGAACACAGTTTAAGAAATACTGCTCTAAAGGCACTGCCTGAGGATTCAGGAACTCGGAGTTCATTTCCTGCCTGACTCTGGGCAAATAACTTAATATCTTCATAACACACAGTAACTGTAAAATGGGGTCAGTAGCGCTGGCTCACTCCCACCCATATGTATTCAGATCAGTGGGTCTCACACTTATTTGATCAGGCCTGCCCTCTTTGCATCTGCCTGTAGTCGCGGATGCCTGCCGTGCCATGCACACAAGTATGCATACCATCACCCAACTCTGAAGGCAGCGGTAGCTTCAGGCTGGGTGACAAGTTCTGAAGGCAGAGCCATGCCTGCAGCAGCACAGAAGTGAAAGGAGGCAAAGTGAAATGATCCCTTTTCACAACAAACTTGGTGCCCCTTTGCCACCCTTACTTTTGTGCTGCTGCTGCCACTCCAGGCAAGGAATGTCTGGGGGGAAGGAGATCCTGATCTCAGGATGCCTCCCATTGAGGGATGGAGGGCCCAAACTCAGATGGTGATGTTCCAACAGTCTGCTGTATCCCGCCTCCTGGGTGTGCATGGCAGATAGCTGGGAGTCAGATTTTTTTTTTTTTTTTAAGTATTCTGCTCATGCCTCCATTGGCACATTCCTGTGCCTCCCTTGGGAAGCCTGCCCATAATTTGAGAACCACTGCTTTAGACTGTAAGCTCCTTGGGGGCAGGGACTGTCTCTCACATCCCTAACGCAGCGGGACCTTGATCTTACTTGGGCCAGCTAGCCAATGCTATAATGTTACTAAATAATAAATGACAAGTTATTCAAATGAGACACAAATTGAGCAAAAATGGTTTCATTGCTGATTGGGAGAAAATGGAGGGAGACTCCACAGCACAAGGTGGATCCGCAGAGCTTTATGATGGGGATAAATGATCCTCCAAAGTGCAGAACACTGTTCTCAGGCCAGCAAAGCACTTGAGCACGTCAGGAGTAGCACTGGCTTTACAGAGATTACTTCTGGTGAAAGGCACTTCGCCACATGAGTCAGGCACCTAGGCCGCAGGAAAGATGGCACAGGGGACTGGAACACAGTTTTGATTCCCACCTCAGCCACAGACCACCTGACACCTTGAGCAAGTCACTTTAGCCTCCCTCTGCCTCATTCCTCATCTGCCCACTGGGGATTGTGGTTCTGCACTTCACAGAAGCATTCTGAGACGAATGTCTTGTTATTGCCTGTGATTTGCTTGGCTACTACCATGATGAGGGCCAGATAAAAGCCTGGGGCAAAGTGGTACTGAGAATGTGAAATCCAGGTCGAAATTCGATGACTATTTCAAACAGGGAGGCTGGATTGTGGGATCTGAAATTAACAAGATGGCCGAAAAGCAGAGTCAGACACCAAACAGAGACCACACCATTTGTGGAGCAGAAGGAGGGTGACTTCTCACGCATTCCCAGAATACAGGGCATTCTCATACATTAGGGAAAGGCTTGGACTCACCCCACTGGCATGACCCCATCTCCTCCGGCATGTGCATGTGAGGCCAACACGGAGGAGGTAGAACACTGTGCTCTTCAAAATAGCGTCTCCTGACTGATAGAAGACAAAATCTATCCATTCCAACTTTAGTTGCCTCCTCTGTCCCACCATCCCTGCCACCGAGTCCTTCTTTAGCATCAGGATTGGATCATCTCCAACTCTGCCTGAGGCACCTTTGCCCAAAGGTTGATTTAAAAACCCCAGCCCTAATTTGTTAAAAAAAAACCTCACACATGCTGGTTTTGAAGAACTGCATGGAGAAAAGAGAAAATAATTTCCCTTTCCTTTTAGTGTAACTCCTGGTGTGTGCGTATTAGGGCCTGGAGCACACAGGGATGGAAGAGAGTGGAACGGTTCTAATTAATAGGACAACTCCCTCCTCCCCCAATTCTCACACATTGATACGCACAGGTTCCCAGATTTCTCTGAGCTTGCTTCCTTCCAGGAAGCACCTCACAAAGCCATCTCTTCCTCCCCTGCTTGGGTTGTAAAATAACAAGTTTCATGTTATTGCTGAACAGTGGAGGTCTAGAGCTCTGTGAAGAGCGGGGCAGCCTAATTAGGGAAACAAGAGCAGTCCTTAATGAGCACTCCTGACTCAGTGGAGTCTAAAAGAGAAAGGAGAGAAAACTGGCTTGATTCACACAGCTTTTTCTCTCCCCTCCTTCCTGTCCTCCCCATAAACCTACCGCAGTTTGGGCCTTAAGTTCAGAATTCTCTCTTCATTTGAATATTCGGCTTCTTGCTCCATGTCTGATTTCACTGTGAAGTAATTGATTCCAGCTCCTTTGTTGATTTGAGTTTGTGAAGGTGTGTTTGTGTCTGGCTGTTTCTGGGCATGTCCATATATCTTGCCAAGCTTTTGCCTCTCTGACTCTACATATGTCAGAGGGTATCTCTGGGTCTGCTTCTTTGCATGCATGGATTTATATGCATATACCTGAGTGTGTCTCAATGCACACAGACCCCCTCCCCTGCCCCAGTCGTAGAGAAATATATTATTGTTCCCACATGCTGCTCGTAAAACCCATAAAAGCATTCCTCACATTTCGCGAGAGCTGGAGTATTGTTCCGACTGCATCAGCTCCAAGCAACCGAGACAATGGCTGTGCCTGCACCTGTCCAGTTGAGAGTGCTTGCGTGGAGGGATGGGAACCGCAAACACTGCGGAAGGGCTTTAGTAGCAGGACCTCCCAGCTCAGTCTCAGGGTGCCCACCCTTTAGCGACCACTTTGAAATTGGTACCTCAGCCTTGGGCATCCCGCGAGTCAACTGCATGGGCGGCCCCTTACCTGCATATAAAGCCCAGCTCAGGCCTCCTCCCCCGTTCTAGAACATTCACTGCCATCTCTCACATTGCCCACAACACTGTCTAGGCTCCCAGGAGGAGTCTGAAGCAGGTTCTGAGGTGCACGGTACCCCCCACTTTGCTGTCAGCCAGCAACTTCCTCTGAGATCCTGGAACTTGATGGCTTCATGGAGAAGGTACATAACACAGGGCTACATGGAGAGTCTCATCCTCCTGAACGCGGCAGAAGCCGGATGCTCCAAGGTTTACTAGGTTGTGTCCTCCAGCTACTATGGGGATGTCATTCCCAAGCGCCTGCCGCAATCCTCGTTCAGTTCAACTAGCACATGCTGAAATGCTTATGCTAGGTTGGAGGGAACTAGATCTAAGCCAGAAGCGTAGGAGGAACGCTGCCTGACGGAAAGGAAATAAGCAGAGAACATTTTACCTATAACAAGCACTTTGCTTTCTCCTTGCTTCATAAATGAGCTTCCTGTGATCTCAGCCAAGAAATGCTGCCAACTCTCTGGAAGACAAGCTTATATCTGGGTTTAGATCTTGCCTTGGAGCAATGTAAAAGATCAAATGGTTTCCATCTCTCCCCTCAAAATTAGGGAGAAAAACACCCTCTAGCATGAAGCTGCAGGCCCTATCCAGTGAGATGTTGGACACCTTTGCCTTCCTTTAGAAGACAATGGGATCTGGGAGGACTCAGCACCCTGAAAAAGGCTATTTATTTAACTAAATACAACATCAGGTCTCTAACTTCAGGCATATGGTGTTGAAACAGCTGGGTTAAGTGATTTGCCTAAAATTGCATAAGGCCAGCCTGGCAACTCCATGGCTATGTCTACACTGGGGTGATCTTGTGCCAGAGCTATGCAAATGAGGCTAAGTGTGGAATATCGCCAAGCCTCATTTGCATATATAATGAGCCACCATTTTTGCGGAAGAGGCTCTTGCACCAGAAGGAGCTGTCTACATGGCCCCTTCTTGCGCAAGAAAAACCCTCTTGCGCAATGCTGTTACGTTGATTATTTTCAGGAATAATGGCATTGCGCAAGAGGGCTTTTCTTGCGCAAGAAGGGGCCATGTAGACAGCTCCTTCTGGTGCAAGAGCCTCTTCCACAAAATGGCAGCTCATTAGGTATGCAAATGAGGCTCAGCGATATTCCATGCTTTGCCTCATTTGCATATTTCTGGCGCAAGAACCCTCCAGTGTAAACATAGCCTAAGTGTCCACTGATGAGTAGCTACTCACATGAATAGACTCAGTGGCTTCATTGGATCTACTCAGCAAGCAATTGCTCACTAGTGAAAGTAGTATCTACAAAAGAGAGGGATAGTTCAGTGGTTTGCACATTAACCTGCTAAATTTAGGGTTGTGAGTTCAGTCCTTGAGGAGGCCATTTAGGGTTCTTGGGCAAATCTGTCAGGGATGGTACTTGGTCCTGCTGTGAAGGCAGGGGACTGGAAGTGATCACTGCCGGCTCGAGCCATTCTTGAGCCCTGGGCAGCAGGTGTGCAGCACATGCACAGCTCCTGCTCCCCCCCCCCCTCCGGAGCATGCGGTGCCCCTTACAGCTGTAATCAGGTGCCCCCCGCATAGGTTGGTGCCCCAGGCAGCTGCCTGGCTAGGCTCTCCCCCCCCCTTAATCTGGCCCAGAACATGATGACCTTTCAAGGTTCCTTCCAGAAGCTAGGAAAAGGGGTACATGAAATGAGATACCTATTCATCTTTCTTCCCCAAACACACGCAGCACAACCCCTGCTCCTCTCCTAGCTCTTGGAAAGTTCTCCCTAGTTGTCCTTTGAAAACTTGGGTCATTCTAAAGCCCAGGGAACCTATTTGCCTCTGTCACCGGGCGGGCTCATCACCACAGCACCTCCTGCCAGTAGCACTGGGAATTGCTGGATGCCTCCCTCTGGCTGGTGTCTCCCTGTATCCTCACTTCACTCTCCAGTCCAGACCCCTGTCACTCTCTGACCATAGTATCCTCTTCAGGGCAGTGCCCACTCCAGTGTCTCAATCCTCTGGGGAGCAGGGTGTTTATCAGTTTCTGCACTCCAGGGTCCTCCCTCCCAGGGAACACCCAGTTCCCCTGTACTCTCCTTGCCTCAGTGACCTACTGCCAGTCTTCGTCTAGCCTCTAGCCCCTGCCTCGGGGGACAAACTGCAGTCTGAAATGGCCACTCATCACAAGGGGGTACGAACCTGTTGCCTTTGCCTACCCTGGCTGGCTCGCTGAAGCCCTCCTGCTCTTGGGTCTGGCCTCAGGCCCTGCAGCTTGCCTAGACAGAGATTCCCCTGCTCTGCCTTCCTTCCCCAGCACTAGGATACCTCCAGGAAGCCTCTTCCTTCTGCTTTCCTGGCAGTCAGGTACCTCCTGCTCTCTAGCCAGAGAGAGCCTAAGTTCTCTTCTCAGCAGTAAGAGCCCTTCTTTATATAGCCCAGCTGGGCCCTAATTAGCAATAACTGCCTCAGCTGGGGCTTCACTCAGCCCTGGCTCAGTGCTGGGTTTTGCCTTTAAAGGGGCCAGTGCAGGGCAGTCACCCTGTCACAGCCTCTTATTTGATCAGGAGTATCTCCACTGAAGCCAGTGGGCGCAGCAGTGATACAGGGGGAAGATCACCAATGAGCCACATCTAGCCACCTGACTTCCATCGGCCCAGCCCTGGTGTGATTGCTGCCACTGGCATGAGGTCCCTATAGATATAAGCCAGTGGAGAATTGGTGGTACCCCACCATACCTCCTCCATCTCCCAACACTCCTCCACTATGCTGGGGTGGGGACTAGCTGGTGCAGGAGCTGCCTCTGCTATCTTTGTGCCAGTGAAGAGTTCCCCTTCTCGAAGGTAATCCTCCATGGCTGTGTCTAGACTGGCCGCTTTTCCGGAAAAACTTGCCAGCTGTCTACACTGGCCACTTGAATTTCCGCAAAAGCACTGACGATCTCATGTAAGATTGTCAGTGCTTTTGCGGAAATACTATGCTGCTCCCGTTTGGGCAAAAGTCTTTTTCAGAAAAACTTTTGCGCGAAAGGGCCAGTGTAGACAGCAGAGATTTGTTTTCTGCAAAAAAGCCCCGATTGCATAACTGCTGATCGGGGCTTTTTTGCGGAAAAGCGCGTCTAGATTGGCCACGGACACTTTTCCACAAAAAGTGCTTTTGCGGAAAAGTGTCCTGCCAATCTAGACGCGCTTTTCCGAAAATGCTTTTAACGGAAAACTTTTCTGTTAAAAGCATTTCCAGAAAATCATGCCAGTGTAGACGTAGCCCATGAGAATAGAATCAGCTCTGATAAGTCTTGTTTAACTATGGTACAACTGCAGAGAAGTCTATGGAGTTCCATCAAGGCTGAATTTGATCCTGTGGTGTTATATTGGTGTAAGCGAGAGAACCAGGCCTTAGGTATCCATAAACTCAAACCTCCATGAACAGAACATGGAGAATCTGTCCCGGGAGATGCTCAACATCCTCAGCACCTGCTGATGGGAGCCTGCTACTCAGCAGTCAGGATATGCCCCGGTTAAGGCTGCACACTACTTTAACTCCTCTGGCTGCTTTGTGGAGGTTCCTAGTACAGCAAAAGTGGTTAGTCTCATTAACTGTGTAGAGTCTATGTCTTTTGTAGAGTGTTTATTTAACAGGCAAATGTTTACACAGCTTGTAGGAAGGGATTTTAATAGAAAATTAAACCACTGTAGCACCTTCATCTCTGTCCTATCCTTGCCAGGTCTCCTCACACCCCCACTTTCCCATCGCTTTCCAGGGCACTTGTAATGCCCATAAAAGTCTAGAAAGTCTGTGTTGTAAATCAGTTTCTGTCCTTTATAACCAAGGGAAAATGTGTTGGATTTAATGTTGGGTTTGAGGAATTTATTTTTATGATTGTGACTGACTGGTCTGAGGAATAAGTCAATACATTGTGCTTTTGAAAAAACAAAAGCCCTGCCTGGTCTTGCAGTGTAGATGTGTGAGAGAGTATGCCCACATGGGGCATGTAAGCATGTGACAGTGGTTGTGTCTAGACTGGCCAGTTTTTCCCGGAAAATCAGCCGCTTTTCTGGAAAAACTTGCCAGCTGTCTACACTGGCCTCTTGAATTTCTGCAAAAGCACTGACTTCCTATTGTAAGAAATCAGTGCTTCTTGCGGAAATACTATGCTGCTCCCATTCAGGCAAAAGTCCTTTTGCGCAAAACTTTTGCACAAAAGGGCCAGTGTAGACAGCTCAGATTTGTTTTCCGCAAAAAAGCCCCGATTGCGAAAATGGCGAGCGGGGCTTTTTTGCAGAAAAGCACGTCTAGATTGGCACAGACGCTTTTCCGCAAAAAGTGCTTTTGCGGAAAAGTGTCCGTGCCAATCTAGACGCGCTTTTCCGAAAATGCTTTTAACGGAAAACTTTTCTGTTAAAAGCATTTCCGGAAAATCATGCCAGTCTAGACACAGCCGGCGTGTTTAAATCAGAGATGGGACTGTGGGTATATGAGGGTATGGGTCAAGGGGTATGGGTGCATGTATGTGATTGATTGTGTATGAGGACATGGGGCTGGGTTTGTGCATGCTTCTCTGAGTAGGGGACCGGAGCATGTGCATGAGGGTATGCATACGCGGTATGTGGAGTTGTATGTGTGAATGAGACAGGTTGCAGGGGAATCTAAGGGCATTTATGTGGGGGTGTACATGGATGAGCACGTGTGTGTGTGTGTGTGTGTCTATGGGCATGTATGTGGGGGTGTACATGGATGAGCACGTGTGTGTGTGAGTGTGTGTGTATGTGTGTGTGTGTGTGTTGGGTGTACAAATGTGTGAGGAAAAGATGCACTTACTGTTGTTTATGAGTTTGGATGTAGGTCCTGTCTGATGATTCAGATCATAATAAGCCAGACTGTGGCATCACTCCCGGACAAGATAATGGAGCAACTAATACAGGATTCCATTAATAAATCATTAAAAGAGGATAATGTAATTAATGCAAATTAACATGTGTTTATGAAAAACAGATCCTGTCTATCTAATCTGATCTTTTTTTTTTATGAGATTAAAGTTTGGTTGATAAAGGTAACAGTTATTGACATAAGATATGTAGACATCTGTGCGATGTTTGACTTGGTACCATAGGTAATTTTGAATAAAAACTACAATGATGCAAAATTAACACGACACACATTAAATGATTAAAAATTGGCTAATTGTTCAGTCTCAGAATGCAAGTGTAAATGGTGCATCATCACCGAGCAAGGTGTGTTTCCAGTGGGGCTTTGGAAGGATAAGTTCTTGGCTCTATGCTATTTAAGATGTTTATCAATCACCTGGAAGAAAACACAAAACCATCATTCATAAAGTGTGCAGGTGGCACAAAAAGTGGAGGAGGGGTAAATAACGAAGAGGACAGGTCAGTGATTCAGAGCAATCTGGATCTCTTGGGAAGTGTTCACAAGCAAACATTATGCATTTTCATATGGTTAAATGTAAATGTATCCACCTGGAAACAAAGAATGCAGGGCATACTTGCAGGACAGGGGAGTCTATCCTGAAAAGCAGCGACTCTGAAAAAGACTTGGAGTTTTTGGTGGAGAATCAACTGAATATGAGCTCTGAGTGAGATACTCTGGCCAAAAGAGCTAATGTGATCCTGGGATATATAAACAGGAGAAACTAGAGTAAGAAACTCAAAAGGTATTTTATATTGGCATTGGTGAGACCACTGGTAGAATAGTGTGTCCAGTTCTGGTGCCCATAATTCATCCGTCTTTCCTTCTCTCTCAACTTCCTCACTCCCCTCCCTCTCCAAAATAAAATCCCCCCCCCCCCCCCCCCGTGAAGCTACAGGCTGCCTTCCAGCTGCTAGAGAGAGGAAGGGTCCCTGGCATGGGCTCAGCTCTGAGTTTCACAGGATATTGTAACCACGGGTACTAAGGCTATAAAATCTTTAGTGTCTTTAGGAAAGATGATTGTAAATTCTTCAGAAGTCACACCATGAGTGTAAAGTTTCTCCCTCCTTTCCCCAGGCCACTATGAAAGGGCTGTGTAGTAAAGTAAGGGGCTCACACCTCCCAACGATCGCAGCTGTTAAAGCACTGGCTTTGGTCTATGAAATGTTGACCTGTGGCTGATGTCCTGGGGCCTGATTCTCTCTCACATGGAGTTTCTAGGATCCTGCAGGGAAGAGAATCAGTCATCTGGATTTTGGTCACTGAGCCCTGGTCAACACTAGGGCTTTATTTCAAAATTAACCCCCGTAGGTCGAATGAATAAGTGGAGGGTCCACACTACCAAGCCTGTTGTTTTGAAATAAGAGGCCACTTATTTCAAAATCTGTACTCCTGCTTTCCCTCGGTGAATAATGCTAATTTTAAAATAGTTCTTTCAAAATAGCAGTAGTGTGGACGCTCTGGTGCTGCTATTTTGAAATAACTACTTCCCAGAGTAATTCAAACTAATTACTCCCCAATGCTTCCTGGGGCTCTAAGTCATGGTAGTGCGTCCACATTAAGGGAGCCTGCCTCGGAGTAATTTCAAGGTTTCCCATAGTGGAAATTGATTGATTTAGTAATATTGTGAGTTAAGTTGAATTTAGTTTTTTTGAAATAGTTTCCTAGTGTAGACATGGCCTGAGATTTTGGCTTTGAGTAACAATAATAAAAATGATCTAGAGGGGGCTGTCTGAGAGCTGGGCAAACAGAAACACACTCTGAAAAAAATCACTGCCAAAATGATCCAATATATTTTCACTCTCAGGGATTCTGTATCAAAGGGGTTCCAGTATTATAGAACCCTAACTTCCACTGCCACATATTCCACCTGGCATCTGCCTATTCAGCTGGTTGCTTCCTGGCTCTCAAACTGTCACCCATTATAAGCTGTCCTCTCAGCTGAGTGCTAAGAGTAGTTTGCTTACACTACGTAGGTACATAGCGAAAGAATAGAACCCAGCCCACTGTTCTATAGCTGTGTGGATAACAGGAGTAAAACCTGTTACTGTCAGTCAAGGGGGCAGTTGTGGCTCAAAGACACACGGAAGGGCGAGTTGAGATGAAGGAAGGGCCACAGGTCACTTTTCTAACTCTAAGCATAATATTAATGGCACTCGGCACGGGAATTTGACCATGTGACCTTCCAGACAAAGAATCAAATGCCCAACTTCCTGGTATTCTTCAGACAATCAAGTCTAGAATGGAAAGGTGGGAAGGTGAGAAGCTGACAGGGTGAGGTGTGAACCATTGGTGAGTGTGTACTACAGCAATCATACCGCTGCACTACGTATAGATCTGTCCAAAGAACTAGTGTGAAGTTGCAGACTCAAATTCAATGTTTCATTTTAACTGATTCATCAAGAAATGTAACATTAATCAGTACCAATGCCAGGTCTGGTCATCACCACAGGCCACCATTCAACACACAGCAGGAAGTGAGTTAGACAATCGTAAGATACTCCTGGTTCTCCTAGATTTCTTAGTCAAAGCAAGAAGAAGTCATGCGCGTGTTAATTAACCAACCTGTCACTTCTGGGAAGGGTGGCACAAATCTGTTTCACATCACAAGTGAAGAGGAACAAAAGACAGAACTATGTTGCACTTTAAAGACTAACAAGATGGTTTATTAGGTGATGAGCTTTCGTGGGCCAGACCCACTTTCTCAGATCAATATGTGGAAGAAAATTGGCACAACCACATATTGATCTGAGGAAGTGGGTCTGGCCCACAAAAGCATCACCTAATAAACCATCTTGTTAGTCTTTCAAGTGCTACATAGTCCTGTCTTTTGTTTCAGCTACACCAGACTAACACGGCTGCATCTCTATCACTATTCTACAAGTGAAGAGGAGTTTGTGATCCTCATGCTCATTGCCTGAGCATACACGTGTCCATAGAGTCACACTGCTGCCATTCAGCATGAGGGGAAAGTCCCAGGACTGAGAGGCACGGGCAGGGCTGTGTGGGGAGGCCGGGCACCACTGTAGCATCAAAATATATATGCTTAACTAAAGCGCTGGAAGGGGTTTTTCCTGTAGCTGTGCATTATCCCCTGCCTAAGTGACGGTACTGAGGTTGATAGATGTATTCATTGGTCAACAGATTTGTGACTATGCTGGGATTTAGGTCAGCATAGCTACAATGCCCAGGGGGCATGAATTTTTCAATCCTCTTAGTGATAAGTATGCAATTCTAAAATTTAAGTTTAGACCAGGCCTCAGAATTCAAGTGGCTTTAATTTGATTTAACTTAATTCACTTCCACAGTGAATTAAACTAAACCAAATTAAACCCACTTTAACTCTGAGTAACAGCATCCACCTTTGAGTTTTAATGTGGTTTAAATAACCCTTTTCACACTCAATCCTTTCATTAATTTTCCTGAATGCTCTCATGTAGACGAGGCCACTAGTGAATACTCGTGCAACACACTCACTCAAAATGTAAAAAGAATATAAAGGAAGTTGCTTGGTTTTTGTTCTGCCATCCCTTGCTCTTGCCAAACTCTGCACTCTGCCTTATTTAAAAAGCTGCAAAGTTATTTTCCATCTCCTCACTAAACTGCATTGCTACAGACAGCTCCCTTCCATCTTCCTTCACAGCCTCATCCTGGTGGGGTGCTAAAAGTGAAACTGGGCTTCCTCTGCTGCTAGTGTTACCTTGGAATGCTCTAGTGCCTATCAGCATTCCAAGACTATTGTTTTCATAGGGCCGTATGGGTTGGTCATCCATACCTCCAGCATTGTTCGGCATCTGATGCACCTAGTCCATTGTAAAATAGTGGACCTGGATATGTCGTGGCCCTGTGCCTTACTTTCCATAACAGGTAGAGCTGTAAATCAGATTTCCAGTGATCAGAGCTGTGTGACCTAGTGGGTAGAGCACTGGAACTCAGGAGGCCTAGATATCATTTCCAGCTCTGCCACTGACCTGGATGGAAGTTATGTCTCCACTCCGTGCCTCAGTTTCCCTACTGTCTGCTTCTTTTCTTCAGTAGATCACAAAGTGTTTTGCAAAGCCACTATAACAGAGCTAGGTATTGCTATTTATGCAACTGTAACTCACTAGGGAGTGTGTATTGCTTTCTCAGTGCCCATTCACCTATACAAACAGGTCAGGACTCGGTCCTGAGTTTGGCTAAATCTCCCCAAGAAAAATATCTTTGTCCCTTCTTCAGCCCTGAGAGTATGTCTAGACTACATCCCTCTGGCGACAGAGGGATGTAAACTAGACATACCGAAATTGCTAATGAAGCGGGGATTTAAATATCCCATGCTACATTAGAATAAAAATGGCCACCGCTTTTTGCCGATGTGGCAATTTGCCAGCAAAAAGTGGCAGTCTAGACCGGGATCGGTTGGCAAGGAAAGCTTTTTCTGACCGATCCTGTAAACCTTGTTGCACGAAGCATAAGGGATCGGTCGGAAAAGGCTTTCCTTGCCGACTGATCCCTGTCTAGACTGCCGCTTTTTGCCAGCAAATTGCTGCGTCAGCAAAAAGCGGTGGCCATTTTTATTCTAATGAAGTGCGGGATATTTAAATCCCCACTTCATTAGCAATTTCGGTATGTCTAATTTACATCCCTCTGGTGACAGAGGGATGTAGTCTAGACATACCCTGAGTTACTCCCAAAGATACTGGCTTATTTGGCTTCTGTGGCATAGGCAAAGCCCTCCAAAGAGCTCAGTAATGGCCTCCCCCTCTGAAATGTGCCAGTCAATTTGATTTCTGGGCTTGTGGGCTAAGCCCATCAGAACACCACAAGGTCTGATCCTCAGGCATGGGGAGACACCACTGATCTCAGAACATTAACTAATTACTTGGAACAAAGAGTAAAAACCGGGGATGAGGGAGCAGGTCACATGGGATCTGTAGGGGGGTCACCAAGCAGAGAGCCATCGGCAATACCTACCGCTCCAAGGAGGCTAAGGAACCAGTGCAGCCAAAGAGTGCCAGATTAAAGCCAGAGTCCGGAGTCACTGAAGTCTTCTCTTCATCCATAAAACAGATACAGCATAGAGCCCCCGCGCCCCAACTGCTCTGGCCAACTGTTTTTGCAATATCCTCATGGGACTCTTTTCTAAAGATGAGAATGTCTGTCAGGCTCCGGGGTCTCATCAGCCCCACTGCCATCACCTCCTGCTCTCGGATATGGCCCAGGGCAAAGGACCAAGAGAAAGGTGGGCAGTCCAACTGCCAGGAAACCAGAGAGGGGGGTCTAATGAGTGGGAATTCAAGGGTAGCTCTTGTGATGTGTCCCCAGGGAAGATTGAAACCCACCCAGCTCATTTCCACTAGGCTACCTAAACAGACACTAGATGCTAATGACTTTCAATCACTCCTGACCCAGGCTGGCTTTAAGACTGTGACCCAAATGCCCACGTCTCAGTAGCAAAGTGGCTGTTTAATTCTACCTCCAATTCTTAGCGCATGGGGCTTTGACATTGCTGTTTGTTTTCTTATTTGAGAAACTCAAGAGAAGCTGAAGGCTTAAAAGCAAACCCTTGAAAGCAAGGCATTTCTAATCACATAAAAGTCTCTGTGCAGGCCAGGGCTGAAGAGGGGGCTTGCGCCTTTAATCTTTGCATATCCCTTTCTTTCTTCAAGCATCTCTCTCTTGCACACACATACTCACTGCTCCCCCCCACCTTCAATAGTATAATACTCCTCGAGAGGGGGGAAGCTGAGGAGGAGGTGGAAGAGGAGGAAGCCAACCTCCCACCCCCTGCCTGCCCCCATGCTGAGTCTGAGTAGACTTTGTGAGAAAGTGTCTCTCCATCTGCAGCCCAGCCCGGTGGGAGTCAATTAATTCTGAATAACCTAACCCGACAGAGGTATTTGCATTCACAACCTGACTGATGACCGTATAAAATTGATTTATGAATTGAAGTGCTTCCCCTCCCCTTATCCCCGATTCAAGCCATAATTGATTATACGTGCTGCAGCGAAATTAAAGAAAAGAAAATTTTAAAAAGAAAAGAAAAAAGGGAGGCCCCACAGATGCAGCGCTATATTCTCAAGATTTCCCGGGATTAGCCGATCTATTCATCACTTATAATTTTTTATTTAAAAAGTTGCTTCCCCTCCCCACCCCCGGCAGCTACCACCTCCCGCTCTTGGATGCAGCCCACAGCAAAAGACCAAGAGAGAGGTGGATGGGAAGATCCAGTCCAACTGCTGGGAAACTCTCAACTTGGCTACCCCCCCCCCCTCCCCCCAGCATATAGGAGTGGAAGGGTTCATAAACTTGATGCCCTTTCTGGTGAGGAAGGAATGCCCATTCTTAAATTGGTTCTCAGAGCAATAAGAGTGGTAGGTCTCAGTCCTGCAGCGGCATAACTTTATGCCTTGTGAGTAATCCCATCGTGAGCCTTTATGGGATTCGGACTTCACTTTCCTCTTCTACAGTGCTTTTGCTCCAACAGTTTCTAACACCGCCACCTGTATATTGCCTTAAATCCATACATGGCACATGCAGACTCACAAAGTTGGGTAACTATAGCAATAGAGGAATTAGCAATAGAGGAATTAACAAACCAGCTCGGAGCCATTTACTCCCATGTCCAGTTCCTGTCAGTGACCATCATCATCTGCTTCTGAGGGAGGTGAGGAAAACCTTTCAGTAGGCAGTTATAGGAGAACCCTCTCCAGAGAAAGTTTCCTTCTAACCCCCAGCAGGCAAAGGTTGGCTTGAACCCTGAAGCATGTGGGTTTATGTCCCTGTCAATTTTCTTTAATTACTGTTTAACCCTGGAGATTCTCATTATCCCATTCTTTTCACTGAATCATCTCTAACAATCAGATTTATACAAGTGGGGAGACAGCTGCAAAGAGAGGTGACACAACTAGCCTAAAGGTCACAGAGGAGTCTGGTAGCAAAGTCAACAGTAGGTAGGTAAGCTGACCCCTCCATGCTAGTTCCCCTTCCACAGTCCTTTCTTCTAAACAAATTGTCAAGCATTCAAGAGAATTGAAACCTCTCAGACATTGGGAGGTAACTTTTTACCAGAGCCAGATGAGACACTTCCCTTACAGACCCCAAGCCTCAAGAAATTCTCCTGGGTTAGGATTTCATTATAAATCCATTCCCCAGACCAGGCTCACCTCAAAGTATCCTAAGGCTCACAAGCCTTTTGAACGAGAGCTGCAAAGTCTGGACCTGAAGCCAGGGCTTAACACTTCCAAAGTTCAGGAGAGTTGGGGTCCAGGCTTTCCTTTGGCTCCATCTCTGGTTGACATGATTTTTAATCACACAGATTTGCACTGCTTTAGTGTTCATAGGCTCAATGCCAGAAGGAACCACTAAGACCATCTAGCCTGACCTCCTGCATAACACAGGCCCATTTTACAGATGTGAAAACTGAAGCACAGAAAAGTAATTTGTAAACTATCGTGAGCAGCTGGAAAGAGGAGGCTAAGCTGGAAATCTGAGCTTTAAGTATAGAGTTGCTAGTGTCATGCTGTGATCTACATCTAATTGAATCCAGCTTGGCATTTCTGTAGTACCCAGGCATCATTGTAGTCTACAGGTGAAATGTCTTGATCTGGGGCAGCCAACCCATTTAACAAAGAGAGCCGAAATAGCAGTGGAAAAAATGCGAAGAGCCACACCAGAAGCGTAGGCTTTTTGGCCATATCAGCTCCCATCGATGGCCATCATCTTGGGTGCCATTTTGAATCGCCGCCCTGGTGAGCACAGAGGAGTGGGGGCCGTTGGGAGGGTCGCAGGAGTGGCTTCATGAGCTGCACTTTTGGGGGAGAAGAGCCGCATGCAGCTCGTGAGCTGCGGGTTGGTCACCCCTGGTCTAGATTGACAGCGACTACTAAGGCGTAATTACGTCTATCAAGACAACATGAAGAAGTTGCCACACTGGGGCGTTGTACATTGTTGATGACAGGCAAGGAACTAAATGAGTGACCATCAAATGAAGGATTTCCCTTGGGTGTTTAGAAAGCCTGTTGGTAAGGAGCCGATGTAGAGGCCTTTACAGGCTAGCAGTCGAGTTAAAGGAGAATCTGCTTTGCCTATCACTTACAGTCCTGAGGGCACCGCAACCAAAGGTTTTAGTCAAAGGCCTTATCCTGGCCCTAATGAATGAATGAACCATTCATTTGAACAGACAGCAACCCCATACAGATGCGTAAAAGCAGGTGCACAAAGGACTGAAAGACCCTGAGACTGGCCTGTCTTCTGCACAACAGCGCGCTACTTCCCTCCCTCACGCAGAGCCTCACCAAGCCCAGCCATGCTTAGTGTTTGGCACTGCGCAAAGGGCAGGTCCATTCAGAAAGGTAGTGCTCCCAAGGAGCCAGCTGCTCTCTCTTCTGCAGCAGCTTCTTGTGAGTCCATTAGCGTTCCTCCCGCTTATACATCTGGGCTATCTCGGCGTGAGCTATTTATACCATTTGTTTTATAGTCATATAAGCCTTTGCTTATGGATAAGTTGAAAGGTTGGTGGAAGGGAGGGGGAGAAGTGTATGTGACAAGGTCCCAAATCCCTATTTACGTTCCAGCAAAGCAGAAGTTAACTCAAGGCTCAGATCTCTCTTGGGTGCTCAGGGAAGAGGGTTAATGGTGGGGATCCAGCCAGGCTCTCAGACGGAACATGGGCAATGCTATCAAAATGGTGCAGGACTCAGAGGCAGGCTTTGTGGATGCACCATTGCAAATCCAGTGGTATGCAGCCGACAACCGGAGGTAGAGTTCTTGCTTTGTTTAAAGAACCATGTTCTGTCATAACACAGGGCCACCACTAAAACTCTCACAGGATGAAAAGCTATTGTTTAATAGCTGGACCTTTTCCACCAGTTGCATGGGGGGACTGCTGGGAGATGGTGCTGTAGGACTGTGCTCATCTTGGCTATCAGGTCTAGTCTACTGGAGGATACGTAACCATGCTGTGTGATTGTTGTACAAGCCCTTTCTCACTTAGGAGCCTGGGCAAACAGTCCCTGTTGATGCTGACGTTAAGGAAGCAAAGTCATGGCACCTACCCAGGGTGCTGTCTAAAACCCCTCAATACTACTCCTAAGCCAAATGCATTCCGAACAGCAAAGATCAGTGGTTCTTAACATTTGGGGCTTAAGATCCGTTTGCAAATGCTTATGTCCTGTCATGACTAGGTAAACAGTCTGGGTGTGGAAGCTCTGGGGTGGTTTTGGGTCCTGCTGCCTGGGGGTTGGCTCCTGCCCAGCACTCACCCCACAGTGGTGTCCTCTGCAGCACCTGTGCCGTCAGGCTCACTGGATGGGCTCTCGGTGTTGCAATCTCTGGGATTGCTGCATCATGCAGGTTTGACTCTGCCTGCTCTCCCTACCCCCTCTTCCCGACTGGACCAAATGTATATGAGTGGATCTGTGACCTGGTTGCAAGGGTTGCAGTGCTGCTCACTTACGTTTGGGCTTCCAGGCTCCTGTTGTCATGACAGCTGGGCCAAAGCTGCGTGGGGCTGAGACCCCGGGTACCTAAGCCAGGGAGGCAAGCCCAGCCAGCCCCGTGGGACAAGTTCTGCCTTGTGGCCCTTTGAAACATTCTGACAACCTGATTTGTCAGACCCGGGGTTAAGAAACCCTGTTCTATCTCATTCAAGTCTATTGCCTGCCGGGGCAGGGCAGTTTCCCCTGAGAGCAAAGGCTACGAGACTAGCAGAAAGTTCAGAGCTATTCCTCCTCCCACTACTCAGCTAGTGCAGTAGGCCTGTGGTGGGGAATGGTGGAGTTCATTGGGGATGATGGCTGGGCGCCCTGTGTGCAGCAGGATGTACGATGGCTGCCTAACAAATGGTGTCTCCCAGAGCTTCTCCTGGGGTGGCACCTTAATGCCACAATTACGCTGCAGACATTGATTGTCCCACAGGTTGTCTATTAGGCTGGTTGGACTTTAGACAAGGATACCGCCGTGCATTGTAACATAGTCAAACATCCCTTCTGTGACCAATACATCCAGCCCAGCAGGGCGAGTCTGTGAGGTGACATGAGGCAGCATGAGCTGTGTTAGTTTGGGAGCTGGAGAGCCAGAGACATCCACAGAGTCAGTCTGTGCCCAGTAGCCTCAGGAAAGAATCCCCTTTGTATTCAATACAGCCCAACCCTGTTTATTCTCCACTGTCAAGAACATTACAGCTGACACTTCTAAAAGTGCACAGCTGGGACCTCATCCTGACCTATATTGAAAGGTCCCTACATCCCTGCTGTGAAATGGGTGGAGAAAGAGGCAATAGGGGAGACAAAGGGAAGCTTGAAGAGGTGAGCAGAGAGGGTAGGGACAGGTCTTGAAGCCCTCAGGAAGAGGAAAAGGGACAGTATTATGTCTCCTCCATTTTTTCATACACATCAATCATTGAAATCTGAATGATTTTTATTGTAGATGAAGGAAGAACAATAGCAAGAAAAAGCGAGAATGGAATTGACATCTCCATTAGGAGCCCAGGGTGCATGCCTCTACCATACCAGCTAACAGCAACGGTGAGAATAAAATGGCAGTTGGTGCTGCAAATTAAAGTCACAGCACACAGATAACATAATGCAGCAAGCACATGCAGATTCATTACTCCCTATGCCTTTACAAATAACGCAAATAACCACCTGTCTCTCTATTGCCAGAAAGCTTAGAGCCTTCTGTCATGGACCAGGATGACAATGTGCTAGGTATGATGGTCCTTGACCTAAAGAGCTTGCAAACTGATGGGGAGACATAGGACACTAGGTGGGGACATGTTGTGGCCCTGCAGCCATTTTTTAAACTTCTGTTTGGTATAGAGAGTGATCCAGTTTCCACTCAAGTCAATGAAAATCTTTCTATTGACTTGAATGGGAATTGGAGAGATCTAAATCTAGGTATTGTTTGATGTGCCAAGTGTCACTTTGTATGATGCACCTTGACCCCAAAATGGCAGCTGAGTCACAAACTGCTGCTGAAACTGCAGCTGGGGGTCTGGAGGATGGAGAATAGAACCAGAGAATGGTAACAGAGAAAAGTTTACAAAAATATTCACAAACAAGAATATTCCTGATCTTTTTAAAAATCCTCTTTCTAGAAACTATTTTTTGTAGCAGAAGAAGCTACTGCATATCATGCATTTTCATCTTCCAGGATTTTTAAATGTTAAAATAAAAATCCACCATACTCCAATAAGATACATGTCAGCCAGGGTGGGCATTAGTCAGCTTTTGGACCACTTTAAGGGTTTAGGTTAAACACACTCAGCGTTTGCCCTCTTGTCTGACAATGCACCCAAGGCCAGCATAATGAGGATTTAATTTGGTCCATAATCATGCCCTGTGTCTATCATTGTATAAGATCTGCTCAATAGTTACAGAGTGAAACCACACAGTGTGATAAAATATCTCTTTGGCATGTGGAAATTCACCCACACAGAGAAAGACACCAAAAAGTCTGTGTACATACCACTCAAAGCCTTCAGAATAGAAAGGAAAGCAATTCCCAGCTGGTGAATGATGATGGTGGTGGTGGTGCTGGTCCCTACACCTGTTGCTCCTCCACCTGTGCAGGGGGCGTGATAAGGCTGGAAAAGGAGCTCTGTTCCCTTATTACAATTCTCAGCTGATGTGAGACTCCATAGAAAGGTGGTATACGTGGGAGCAGCTCCAAGGCTGCTCTAATTTATACCCAGGCTGGGGCTAGGTTGGCCTGAGAATCAGGGAGTTGTAATTAATCAAGTGCAAAAATATGCTTGATGCAGAAGGCCACCTCCACTCTCTCCCTCTCATTCTTCTGCACCAACCATATCTTGGCATGGGAGAGAGTCTGGCCTGGTTTTTTCAACCCTTTGTTTCCCCAGTTTTAATAACCTGAGCTGCTGAGGAAGTGTTTTAAATAGAGGTCTTTGATCTTGATGGTACACTATTATTCTGTAGTTGTACCCTGGGAGGTCTTAAAGGGTCCTACCAAGACTGAGGCCCCACTCCACGGGCCACAGTATACACTGAGGTGGTGGCTAGACTGGCCAGTTTTTCCAGAAAATCAGCCACTTTTCCGGAAAAACTTTCCAGCTGTCTACACTGGCCGCTTGAATTTCCGCAAAAGCACTGACTTCCTACTGTAAGAAATCAGTGCTTTTTGCGGAAATACTATGCTGCTCCCGTTCGGGCAAAAGTCCTTTTGCGCAAAAGCTTTTGTGCAAAAGGGCCAGTGTAGACAGCAGAGATTTGTTTTCTGCAAAAAAGCCCCAATCGTGAAAATGGCGATCGGGGCTTTTTTGCAGAAAAGCACGTCTAGATTGGCACGGACGCTCTGTTCCGAAAATGCTTTTAACGGAAAACTTTTCTGCTAAAAGCATTTCCGGAAAATCATGCCAGTCTAGACATAGCCTGAGAGTGAGAGATGCTCCTCCTTCTGAAGAGCTTATTGCTGTAATATCACATACTGCAGATCATTTGTAGACACAGCACTTGTGTGGGTGATGTAAAATACACTGAGCATTCAAAATGCAAAGTAAATGTTTTTCTAAATACTAGAGGCCCAGCATGCTCATGCCTGGCTGAGCTGTGTTTTGCACACAATCCAGACATACTAGGGGACAAAAGATGGCTATGTAAGATATGCTTTAGCCAAATCCAAGTTGCTGGGCTCAATGCATGAATAACTGAGTAAAATGTGCAGGAGGTCAGACTAGATGATCACAGTGGTCTCTTTGGAGTCTATGATATGCCACTTTAAAATCCTCACATCCCCTGGGATGGGGGCAGGAGGCTGACCCAAACATGCCTCTTCTTTCCCCAGCTTCTGGGCTCCCCAGCCATACCCCTAAGTCAGGCAATTTGAAGGAGATACCCTAAGACGGCTTTTGAGTCTCTTTGCACCACTGGAGTAGCACACAGGGGCTATCGTAGAGGCTGGGGTCTTTCTTTAGCTGTTGTGGGGATCAAAGTATTTCAAAACATGACAGCGTCTCAGTTCTCTCTCTGCTACCCAGATGCTATGGTGATGGGCACCTGAGAAAGGTATCCCATTTTCATTTCTTTCCATTTGGAAAATAGCAAAAAACATTTAGACTGTTTTTATAAACAAACAGATCTCGGTAAAGTTTACTTTTGTTAATTGAAAAAAGGTTTTGTGTGAGTCAAATCAAAATTCCATCTGTGATGCTAGCGCAGCTCCACACAAGCAGGATTATAAGAGAGAAGAAAATCGGCTCCCCTTTTTTCTCCAAATATGTATTTAATATTTGAAAGGGGGAAATAAACATATGGAGCTAGGGATCCCAAATTACATGTGCAGAGGGAGATTTTTCTGTGCTGATTCCTTAAGCACAGAAAACACAGGGTGGGTTGTTTCTAGAAACAGCAACTCAACAGCCATGCCAGTAGGTCGTATATTACAATCTGCTATACGTCCAGGAGGAGATGCAAAACAGAGAGATTGTTCCTAGATTTCACTAGGTTTAAATTGAAATTCAATCCACTTTTTCCCTGTAGTACCAGCCCCCAAAGCCTTGGGACACTGTGGAAAACAGAAGATTTCACCTCCATTTACACCTTTTTTTCACTTCTGATAAATAAAAGTTTTTCCAAAATCACTTTTCCACTCAACCCCTCTCTGGCCTCCCCCACCTCTGTAACAAAACAAACCACAAAAAAAAAAAAGTTTAAAAGACATTCTTTATTTCCCCCCACAGCTGCCCTTGTGCAGCCCCCCTTCTTGTTCCAATGCATGCTGGGTAATGCCATGTATTCTTAGACTCCCAATGGCCCCCATTACTGTCAATTAGTTACGGAATGCTACTGGGATTCATGCCTGACAGCTCCAGCAAAGCAGGAGAAATGGGCTCAGTAGGGAGCGAGGGGCCTGCCCTTTTTTCCCTCCACACCCCGCCCCCCATGAAAAATACCTTTCTCAGCAAGGCTTTCTAACCGTCGCTTCTGCGCCCCCCCCCCCCCCTCCGCATCCACTCTATGTGCACGCACTCGCATGTGTGCTTGTATATATTGTGCTGGATGGTGAGAACCCTCGATTCAGGAGGCTCCGAGAAAGTTGAGCTCCTGAAATAAGGGGGTCTTCAAAATCCTTGTGTGTTTCTCTCAGCAGCCCTAATGGGCCTCCTGTTACAAATCCCTTTTCTTCAGTTCCCTGAGTGTGTCACATCTCCCTCCTCTCCTCCAACCCTTCCCACATCCCTTCCCCAGGAGCTGACAGGTCAGAAGGTTAACTTTATTCTGTATCAAGTGTGGGTCTCACTCAGCAGAACCCGCTTCTTGCCCATTTCTGCTTCCCTCCCGTGTGAGTACAACTCCCCCAACCCTGGAAATCCATCAAACTAAGGTCTGGGAAGAGGGGTTATTCCAATCATCTCACAGCAAACATTTGCACAGTGAGGTTTTAAGGAAGAAATGTAAAATGCAATGGTTTGAGGGTTTCTCTGGGCATACTGCAGAAATGAGAAAGTGGGGGAGAAATTGTCCCCACTCTTAGTCTTTCAGCAGTGGGTTCCTAAACATACCCTTGGCATTCTTGGGGAAGGGAAAGAAGGGTGTGTCATATAAGCCCAGAGGTGTCACCTCAAGCACTGCCATTTAGAAATAGAGTTAACTTGCGTCTAGCGTGGTCTTCTGCTTGTATCATCATAACTGGTTTGATTTTTAAATAACACTTCACTTGTTCATAGTGCATTTTACAAACCTTGGACCAGATCCTCAACTGGCAAAAACCCATGAAATTCCATTGACTTTTTTGGCATTAACCCAGTTTACATCAGCTGAGGTTTTGGCCCACACAAGCATGCATTGATGGATCAAGGATGGTACAGTGGGTGAAGAAGAGGGTTTGGGGGTTCTCTGCCACTGACTCTGTGTGGCCTTTGCAAGTCCCTGCATCTCCCTTTAACTGGGCCATGTACAGACATATTTTTTGGCCCATGTAGCTTCACTTTCCCTCACTTGTGCTTCAAACTGGCAGAGCTGTCTCAATCAGCATCTTGAATATGAACCATTTTACATTTTGAAGGCAAGCAAGCAGTTAGATTAAAATGTCTGATCCCAAACACTCCCTTATAGTTTTAGGTCTTGGCCAGACTCATACCCAAGATTGGCTGTTTTCTGGTCTGGGATGTGGCTGAAATCCTGAGGTGACACCCATGCTGGAGGCAACATGCACAAACAGCTGATCTCATGATTCTAAGGGATGAAATCCTTCAACAACAGAGATTTAAGTACCAATGAAATAAGACACCAACCCATTCCCTGGCATGGTCTCAAAACTGGACCCTGAACCTTAAACAAATCCAAAATTTGCATGTGACATTACCTCCTGGGCCCACACGTCACAAGGAAAAGAAATTATAAAGTGCCCCTGATTTACTCAGAATGGCCTAGGTTCAACTCATGAACATCAGTGAACGTTTGGACAAACTTGGCCCGAGTGTGTTGTTTATAATGAAACCAGACTCCTGGGGAGCTGTGTGTGGCTTAGTTTGGCTGTGTGCTGTTATTTTTCTACTGTTGATTTCAAGAGTGTGGGTGGAGGAGAGAGGTGTCAAACACAATATCTAGAGAGCACAAAGATGGGACTGATCTTATTTATATTCACAAAATGCATAGATACTGAGGAAGAGGGACTGCTTGTGATCATCTTATAAAACAGGCCAGAGGACTCCCCCTGAATCATTTCTCAAGCAGACCTTGTAGAATCTTTTTCAGAATCACAGCCTCCCAGTACAGAGTCCCCCATCTTGCTTCCCAACAGCAGCTAACAACCTTCTCAGGCCACCATTGGAATAAGAAGGCCAAAGAACAATTTCCAGCAGAGCTAGTTTTAACACAGTCTGTATGGCTTGGTAGGAGGGTGGTTTGCTTTTCATTTACTAGGTAAAGCCGCTGCCTTGGACCACAAAGATATAAGTTGAAATCCTAGTTATGGTAATATTCAGGATGCTCATGTGTGGTGAGTGTAGCCCTGGAGAAGGGACTCCAGGAAGCAGATTAAACCCAGTCCAATGTGTCACGGGCAGAGCCAATGGCTAGCTTTCCCAGTGCTTGACTATTGGTCCTATTAAAAGGGTTAATTAACTACATGATAACAGCACTGAAGTGAGTAAATGACATAGAGCAAGAGAAAAAATATTATAATTTTTTATTGCTTCTCTTAAAAAATGCTCCAGAAACTGGGTTAGGGAACAGAAATGGGTTATGGCCTGAAGGTGGTAGATGGCAATTGTTGATTTTTTGGTGACTCGTGAAATAAGCAGGTCTCTGTCCACTTCCTGGAGAACAGGGTCCAGCAGAAAAATTGCCAACAATAATTGGCTCCCTCATTGACAGTCTCATGAGAGAGGCTATTGACTTCTCCAGGACAGGGCAGTTGCTCATGCAGTTCCTATTTTGGGGCTAAACCCAGAGAACTCTGGTCTCCAGGGATCCAATCCATCTTTTACTAGTGCTCATTGCACCCAACACTGTACAAATAACACACTTTGAAACCTTTCTGAGCATGGCCAGTCTCAAGAATGAGGAGTTGGGGGAAATCTATGCCTGTTGTCAGTGGGTTAAACTCACCTCCACTTCTGGGCCATTTACCGATAGGAGGCAGCCAGGAGAGGCTAAAGAGTGTGGAAGAAGGAAGGAGAAAGCCTAAACTGCGACATCTCTTTCTTACCAAACGTCTCATAAATAATGGAAATGTGTTAGAGCAGCAGCAGGAGGAGGAGGAGGGCGGGGGATGGTGAGAAACTAGCCAAGGAGGAGAGCTGGTCACACATGACTAGGGGAGGCCACTTTGGTCACATGGTTTCTGAACGGCTGAAGAAAAGTTGACAGGAATGTCAGGGCATGAAAAGGCAAAATGGCCACTTTAATTAACTCCTTTTCAGCAAGGCTGACCAGAAGCCACCTCCCTCTTTCCCCACCCACAGCCCCAGCAAGTCCCCTAGCAAGATAGCTGCCTGAAAACAGGACAGTGTTAGAGATGTTTATCACTGATTATAAATTTATCGCTGACAGGGTCAAGGGCCCCTGTCTGCTGCCTCTGGGAGTGAGGTGAATAACTAACTGCCTGGGATTGCCTGTTGCAGACACAGCCAGAGGATAGTACACTAGTGGCACAAGAGAGGGTCAAGGCCTACTCTTCCCATAGCAGGGCAACACCAATGTGTGAGCACCATTAGCATGTAACTTGCAGCATAAAAAAGGCCCTGTGGTACATTGTGAGTTTGCAAGGCTGGAGCAGGGGGGATTGCTATCATCCTGTTCCAAAAACTGGGGGCTGGAGTAGGAGGACCTTGTCCGTCAGAGGGAAATTCTCCTTTCTTCCTTCTGTCTCCTTTAATATCAAGTGCTATGTTGGGAGAAAGAATTGGTGTCTCCTAAGGCTAGACCCACAAAGGGACTCAGACATTCTATTGATTTCCACAGGATTTAGGGATCTAAATGTATTTGAGGCTCTGAGCCTTGGTGCTATCTACGTTCATTGCTTTTGTGATGGTAAATTAATGATCAGGGGGAAGGATCCACCAGTCTGGACCCTGATGCTCCAAAGGGAATCCAATATTCATGCCTCCTACCCTGCCAGTGTAATTTGGAGTGCTCCCGAGGCTGTCCCTAGTTGCACTAGGTGAAGACTGTATTAGGAGTTGCCTGTCCATCACTCCCTTCTCATGGCTTTGCCCCAGCTGTGTGCCGTACACTTAAATGATTTCCTCCTACAGAAGGGGAAGGGGTTCATCTCTATGCTCTTTGGGAGCGGGCACCAGAGGTGGAGGAGGGGGAGACAATCAACAGTTGGAAAAAAGGGTTTGTGGATTGGCTGTTGTTGCGTGACCATGACAGTTCTAACACTGGTGTGGTACCCCTTCATGCAGGGAATATACCACTCAGTGCCATTCGCTGACTGACATTGGGCCACGCCATATTTTAGACCGATCCATATAGCAGAAGAAGGATGGATCATTGGTTAGGGCACTACCCTAGGCTTGGATTCAAATCTCTGCTCTGGCACAGGTTTCATGTGTGATCTAGGGCAAGTCACTTAGCCTCTCTGTGCTTCAGTTACCTATCACTACAACATGGGTAACAGCACTGCCCTTCCTCACAGGTGTATTGTGAGGATAAATATGTCAAAGGTTGTCAGTTACTAAGGTGATGGGTACCATATATAAGCACCTTAGATAGATACATCACATTTAAACATAACTGGTCCTTGCACTTTTGTTGTTACCATAACTCTATCTATCCATCCATCACACAAGACATCTCTGGTTTGCCCGGGATGGCTGCATTTAAACATAGGGCTTAAGTGTGATCTTACTCATCCCTGTTTTAAACCAAACTCCTTTTAATTCAGCGGAGTTACTCCTGGATTATGGCATAGTAAGTGAGAGGGGAATTAGACCAATAGGGACAGGAAAGTCACCTGAACTGAAATCATCTAACTGAAATCCCCAGAAGTTTGGCTGGGGGTTGAAGGGTTTGAAGTATGAACTAAATCCTGTAGTTCCCCTAGTGCAAAAGTTTTATAGAGTTTAATAAGGATGAAACCAATACTGTTCTACAGAACTTACTTTCAGCCAACCTATAGAATGTAATAGGGATTGAGATCCTTATGGTAGTTTTTTGGAACTGTCCTATAGATTGCTGCAAGGATGTCATTTTCTATTAAATTGCGTTGGATTTTTTCCATCTCTAAGAATGTCTTCTCTTTGTACGTCCATCTACTCTAGAGAGCTAGGCAGTTGCACAGTGAAACATTGAGGCTAAATTTTTCTAGCACCATTGGCTCCTCACATGGCTCGGTCCTGGTCTATAAGAAGCAGTTCTGCATGTCCACATACAGTATTTTCTCCAATTGTTGCTATACTAGTATATTATAACATCTAGTCCATAATTGCAGACACAGCTCCTTGAAGTGTGTATATCACAAGTGCTCTGCATGCTAGCGGGTGCATATGTGACTACATTTATCGTATGAATATGGGAAAGGATTCATAAACGAGATACAAGAATGATCCGAGATCTGAAAAACAGAACAGTAACTCAGTAAGATCAGTCTATCCAAGAAAAGATGAACAGGTAACATGATCATAATCTATAACAACCTATATGGGAAAGAGATTTGTAAGTAAGCAGCTTTTAATTTAGCAGAAAAAGGCATTACAGATACCAATAGTTGGAAGCTGAAGCCAGACAAGTTCAGAGTAAAACCAAGGCACAAATTATCAATAGTGAAGGTAATTAACCACTGGAGCAACTTGTGATGGATTCTGCATCCCTAATAGTCTCAACATTAAGACTGGACATCACACAAAAAATATATGCTGTAGCTCAAAGAGGAGTTATAGGCTTATTGCAAAAATTCTGGGTGAGGTGCTCAGGCCTGTTATACAAAGGGTCAGATTAGCAGATCACAATGGTCCCTTCTGGGTTAGCTTCTCTCCGTGTATATGCACAGCTGGCATAAATCCACGAACACCCAGCCAAGGGTCTGAGCCACCCATTCCATTTCAGCAAGGCCGGCCCACAACATTTTGGCACCTGAGTCGGGGAGCTCAAATGATGCCCCCATACTCCCTCACTTGGGCCAAAACGTTGAAAGGTCTCAATTCTCTGGGTCCTAGTGGAGCGCCCCAGGGCACCTGAGGCGGCCTCATGGTAAGGCCAGCCCTGTATTTCAGTATAAATGTATTGAATAAGCACCCAGCCCATGCTCTGGGGACCACCTTTCCTATGTTAAAATTCTACTGTTTCCATATGTTTGTTCCAAATAGTTGTCATCTCACAATAGATAGAGTTCTCAGAAAGATCCACCAGAAAAAATAGCCAGGACCCCTCCACAAAAGCCAGGTAATGGAGAGAGAAGTCTTTTGTGGGCCTGTTGGACCTGGTTTTTCTGTCACTTCCCTCAATGTAAAGCAGCAGAAAACCATCAAAGCCAGAGGCTGCTGTTCTGTGCACCTGGAGCAGTTTCCAGTTGGCAAAGGGAGTGAACATTATTACTGCCAGAATGAGGGAGGGGAGTATTCTGATGGCTAATGCTTCCATAGGTGCAGGGCTGAGGAGAATCAGGCCCCAATGGAGCAAGGCTTGTGTATAAAGTGGGTGCGGAGGGAGGGGGGGTAGGTAAGGAGTGTGGTGATGATAAGTGTGGGCAGAGAGAGGGCATCTAGGAAGAATCAAGTTCTGGTCTGTGAAGGGGGAGCTGGGGTGGAATAACTCTGCCACTCTTATATTCAGTACCACCTGATCACACTGAATCCAGGGCAAGTCAGAGCAAAGAAAACACTTGTTGACTGAACTGCTCTCCCACTTCTTTCAAGCTGTGTGGGTTTTTTTATATATGTCATTAAGAATCTCCCTCTCCCTCTTTTTTATTGCAGGAGGGGTGAAACATTGCATACTTGGGAGGGGGGGAGGATTGCATACTCCGCATTGAAATAAAAAAGCTCCTTCTATTGACTCCTGAATGGCTGAGATAAAGAGAACCACATGGGAATCATTGTTAGAAATGAGAGCTCCACAGCCCGGCCTCCCCGTTCCCATTATTGTGCTATTCTACTCCCTTCCCCCCAGCCTCTTACCCCCCCATCCCCCTCTCCCCTGCACAGTCCCAGGGAATCCTTTTTCAGGCCTGCACTGCCTCAGGCCCCTCAATTTAGCCTGAAGTCTCCATTCAGAATCACTGGATTGGGCAAAATCCCTTCTTCCCCCTCCGCCTCTACACACACAACTCGCCCTCATCAGCTGAGCCTCAGTTCAGACCTCACAAAACAAAACGGCAACAAAAACCCGCCTGTATAATTGATGGCTGTTGTGGAGAGACACCCCCTACCTCCGCCCCCTTCTCCACCTCCCTAGCCCCATTCCAGCAGCTCCTGCTGTTGCCGGTCTCAGTCTCCTCTGTTCTGGCTCTATTTTTTAGTTAACAAGTAGGCCCTGTTATTAGTGCAGCCCCCCCCCCTCTCTCTCACACAGACACACATACACACACACCCCATATTTCTTTCCTTTCACGTTGGAGCTGAAGGGCTGTAACATGCAACTGAGAGAGCTTTTGACACCTGGGCCTATTTCCATGTGCCAAGGAGAAGTGGCAGCAGCAGCAGCAGCTCATGCTTCAGAGCTGAGTGGCGCAATGCTGAAGGGAGGGAATAAAAAGAACCCGTGGGGAATAAAACGAAAGGGAATCGTCGGAACACATGGGGTGACCCAGCTGGGCAAAGTGCAGTGAGATGCCAAGCAAGGTGGTTTAGTTAATAGACGGCATTAACGTTAAACTGAGAGAGTTTTCATTTGTAACGATCACGGGGACTATAAAACTGTTTTTGTGCCCCTAAGAAAAGTGGCACAGATAGGGGGAGGAGGGTAAACCCTCACCCTAGGGTTCTTAACTGGTATAAACCAGAATAGCTCCCTTGATTGTGATTCCCAGACTGCAATGATCCACTATTCTGCTAGCCATGGTAAAGAGCTGAATTCAGATATCCTTGATGTTGATATAAACCCACAGTTCCCTGAGACAGATTATGATCTCCTATACATGGGTGTAATTATAGCCTAACTGGATCGGATTTTCTACGACTTTGCATAGTTGTTGTGCAGCCACCATCTTGGACCAGCAGACTTAAAAGCATGAGTTGCTACAGCCTGTGCTGAAGAGCCAAACCTCTATAGGTGGAGATGTAACAACTCACATCCTCTGAAGATCAGCACACAGGGAGCGGAGCGGAGCGGAGTGGAGCTGAGCCGAGCCAAGCCCTGCCTGCCTGGTGCTCTCTCTGTCACACACACATAGTTATTTAGGCCCTAATTCAGCAAAACACTTAAGCATGTGCTTAATTTGTGCCCTTGCCTTCAGATGGACTCAAGCACAAGCTTAAGCATATTCTTAACTGCTTTGTTGAAGAGGAATAGATTTTAATCACATGCTTAATATTAAGAACATGCTTCCATACTCTGTGGATTTCAGGCCTTGCACCTGGGGAAAACAGGTGTAAAAAACTACCCAATCAGAACACAACTATTGGCTTATGTTGATCAACTCTGTTACATTATTAATGGTTCTGATCCTAACAACGATTGGTGGAAATTCTATTTTTGTGGAGCACAGATCAGGAGTAATTAATCTGATAGGCTGTGTCTAGACTGGCAAGCTTTTCCGCAAAAGCATTTGCTTTTGCGGAAAAACTTGCCAGCTGTCTACACTGGCCGCTTGAATTTCTGCAAGAACACTAACTTCCTGCTGTCTGAAATCAGTGCTTTTTGTGGAAATACTATGCTGCTCCCATTCGGGCAAAAGTCCTTTTGTGCAAAGCTTTTGCACAAAAGGACCAGTGTAGACAGCTCAGATTTGTTTTGTGCAAAAAAGCCCCGATCGTGAAAATGGTGATCGGGGCTTTTTTGCGCAAAAGCGCGTCTAGATTGGCATGGACGCTTTTCCGCAAAAAGTGCTTTTGCGAAAAAGCATCCGTGCCAATCTAGACGCTCTTTTCCACAAATGCTTTTAACAGAAAACTTTTCCGTTAAAAGCATTTGTGGAAAATCATGCCAGTCTAGACATAGCCACAGAGTCTTGGATGAATTGTTGATGTATCAGCTATTGGATGAATAGTGAAAAGTATCTGGGTGGTAATATTCTACTGTCAGCACTGTGACTGTGTTTCTCTAATTGGTGAGGTATGAGAAAGATGCATAGGGGTTTCTCATCTTAATGTGACTAAATGGCATTATGGGGGTTTTTTTTCTATCTTGAATGCCACAGCTGTTTTATCAGAAAAAAAATGTTGGGTCAGACCATCTGCGTACGTAGATGATCAGCAAAGCTCCACTTAAATAGCCAGTTTATACTATCTTTATAAATGGAACGTTTAAAAAGGGATGGCAGTATTTCACATTCATTTTGCACAGGTATAAATCACCACACAAAGTGCCAGGCAGAGAAGAATCCCACTCTCTGATCTCGTGTGTCAATTTGAAGTAATTGGGCCAGGTGAAAGATGCAGGACTGACAACCCTGCCGTGTGACATTTTCTGTTGGGGTTAATCTTGAGAGTTACTCATTTGGAGTTGCAGGTGCACAGCAATTGTCTAGGCCCTTTCGGGACTGCCTTTTATCCCAAAAATATACAGCATGGCAGCATCAGTGCTGACCCCTGATAGTGTGCATTAGCCTGTTCAAGCACACACAAGAGAATTAGATTAAAAAATGTAAAAATGCTCTTGTTGGGAGGCTGCAATGTAACACTTCTTTATTTCTTAAAAATCTGAAATGACACCCCACAAGAAACAAAAAGAGTGAGACAAAGCAGGCTGCTCCCTAAAGTGGAGATGGTTAGCAACTCACCTCAGCTTACTGCAGACTCCTACTGTTAGGCCCAGAGGGCATACTTTCTGACAGAGTTGCCTAGCCTGTAAACAGAACCAGGAAATATTCCTGAACATATGAAGTGAGAGCTGACAATTTTAAGACAGCTTTCAATACAGCATATGCATCAACCCTGCCCAGGAAGATGGGTGTTTGGGGGTCAGAAGGCAGTTTAATCTCTACTGTCCATCTCTTTGAAATTACAGTAGGGCAAGGGGTAAAAATAAAGTGCTAAGTATTAACAGCAATCAGTGGGTGCATATCCTACTTAGGCTCATAAATCCCTGGAGGTATCAGCTCAAGCAGTGCATGTACAGAAAGAAAGTTTCATTCCTAACATAAATGTGCTAAAAGGGCAAATGCATTTTTGTACATCTGTGTTTGAAAATCTGGCCCTACCTATCCTCTGGGTAGAATGGATCTTTTAGTCATGGGGAAAACTGCTCTGCAGTAACCTTTATCTGCAACAATGATGCAAAATCCTGGTGAGATCCTATCTAAACTCCAAATGGGGAGTTTGGAAGATAGCTAACAGATTCTTGATTCAATCGGTCCAAGTTTTTCTTGAGACACCAGTGATGGAAGAACAGAGTGCTCTGAAAAGTTCATAGCCAGGTCCACATCAGCCACCAACACTCAGCCTGGATGCATTTGAGAAAACTGCTAGATCTTTATCAGGACACTGAGTTAATGAATCAAAGTTCTTCAAATTCAAAGACACAACATCGCTCCTTGACTTTTCAGCTCGGCACATGCAGAGCAGTTTATTGAAACAAGAGCTGGGCAATCAGACAAAGAGTGAGGTGGGATTGCTGAAACTGCTATGATTTAGGAATAGGTGGGTTCTCCAAAGCTTTTTAGTGCTAAGTGAACCCAGGATTTTGGGAATGAGGTTAATACTGGGTGAGCCAATGATTTGAAGGAGGAGTTAGTGTGGAGTGGACTAAGAACTGAAGAGATACAGTAAGTTGTACAGATGTTAGCAAAATGCAGGAAATTTCTCCTTTAAATAATTCTTTCAAATCCAGGTGCAGCCCAAGTTGATGGAAAAAAAACAAAGATCTATGTGGAAATTGAGAGAGAGAATGAGAGAGAATTCTGCCCACATCCACTCCCACCCCTGCCTTGAGGTGCTTGGCTTAAGAAATGACCTCCTTGCAGCCCAGAGGGCTCTGGGAGATGTTACATAGCCCTCAAACTCAGACTCGCCAGAGGGTGATATAATGGTAAAGGTGTAGCAATTGAAATACACTTGCATAGTCCCACTAGAGATGGCTCAATACACCCTGAAATGTATAAATCATGAAAGCAACAAGTATCTGCAAATAAGTGGTAGTAGACATACGTACCTGTTGTTCTTTACCCCTTTCATTGGCCTATGTTTATTTTTATTCACCTTTTCGTATCACCCTAAAAACTGAGATCCTGTCTTCAACAAACAAAGGGGCTTGGGTTTCTGATCTCTTCAGCCCTTGTCAGCCCATGTATCTATTTCTTTCTCTCTCTCCCCCGCCCCACTTCCTGTTGCCATATCCTGAGCATGAAAGCTGGCTGGATTAATCCAGCATGGAGCATACTGTGTGTGAGTCATGACAGACTCACTAAAGCGTGCAGCGCTGATAAAAGGCTGTCCTGATGGGCTCTGTCAGGGATCTTGGAGAAACAGCGTGGAAAAAAATCCACTAAGCCCTACCCTGGCTCCCACACCCAGGGCCCCAGACAGGGAGGCACCTCAGAGAAAAGCCCACAGTGCTGATCTGGCCCTGTTCCTACCTCTGTCCAGGAAAGAGCCTTTGTCACAGTCCCCGCTGCCTCATGCTTTACTTGGTGCTTTCCAAAAGCTGCATGATCAGTTAACTCCCTCAGCCAAATTCACTCCTGGCATAATCTCACTTGCCTGAGTGGAGTTACACCAGGGGTAACTTGTCCCACTCTGCTAAAGGGGCCGGAGAAAGATTCTGATGTTTACCACTAAAAATCAGAGATGGGGCAGCCATGTCAGGCTCCTCATCCCCCAACGCACCTTCTCCAGCTCTTTGCTCAGCACGGCTGTCTGGTGGCTGTTAGTTACTGCCCTACTTGTGGGGGTGGGGGGAGGGAATGCTCAGCTACATCGGTGGTCCTGTGCTTCAGGACAATACAACCTCCAGTGTGAGAGGAGAACATACCAGTTGCTATACGCTTTAAGGGGATGCATTAACTCCCCTGAGCTCCTATCCCTGATTTTCTGATGCCTTCTTTATTTGTAAAAGGGCCCAGCTCTGATCCCCACTAATCTGGTCTGGATTTGAAAGAGTGACTGAGAGGGGAAAGTGGCTATGTAACATTACACAACCTTGTTGTCATTCTCTCTAACCCTTCGCCCACCGAGCACCATGTCTCTTCCCAAAGTTCTGGGGCATTCCATGTATTTTCATCTGCCCCACAGCTTGTTTGAGCTCCCTTCTTATTGTTATTTGTGTTACCATAGCACCTGCATGACTCAGGGGAAATCAGGACCTGTCTTGCTCTTGGCACTGTACAAACACATCCTCCCAGACAGCTTCTGGCCTGGGGAAAGGTGAGAGAGAAAAGAGAGTCTGTCTGCTTCTCCCACATGCTTTTAGATTGTAAGCTCTGTAGGGCAGGAATCCCATTGTTTCTATCACATCCCAACCAAGTGTAAAGCATTGTACAATATTAACATTTTCTATCAGGATTAATCCTCAGATATAGTACCACTCAAGTTCTTGGCTCATTCAGAACTCCACTACCTTACCATCCTCAGCTCATCCAATGCTATTCCCACCCCTCCTTTGCTTGACCAGCACAATTTCCCCCCACCATCCCGTCATCCTTCCCAAACTCCAGTCTCCTTGTCTGCTGCTTGGAATGAAGGAGTACTCGAATCTGAACTTTCCATAGCATGATTCCAGGGAAGGCTAAAGTTCTCACGTGGTTGTCTGTCACTGATTTATCGACGCCTTCCTAATCATGGAATGCCAGCCATACATGGTGATCTGCGGAAAGAAAAAGCTTTATTTGAGGAATGAGAGAGGTCACTGCAGTCAAATCAAACATAGGCTCCAAGGAATTTTTTTTTCCTTTGCTGTTGCTGCTCTAGTAATAAATTTACATCTGCTGAGCTGTTTCTGCTGTCATTGTTTTCCATGTTGCAGACTTGGATCTTAACTGTATGGAGTGTGGCTGATTGCTCTGGAATCAAGAGAAACTTGGATTGTGTGGGGGTGTGTGTCTCTGTGAGCAACAGTGTTCTTTTCCCAAGGCGTATTCTTTTTCATCCCCTGCCAGCCATTTGCTGGATGGAGATTTTCATCCCCTCCTTTTTTCAGTCATAAAGTAAGCATGAATCTAAAAACGATCAGTGTAAATAGGATTTAATGAGCTTACTGGCGTCGTAGGAGGCCAGGAAAAGATGAGAGCAAAATTCCAGCCCTCAGCTTTATTAACTTATTAACAAATCTAAAGAAAATATTATTGAACAAATGCATTTGTTTTTGAATGATTGATTTGACCACTTCCTCTGAGCTGCAGGGTTTTCCTGTCCCTTTTGTGCATGCATGCATGCGTGTGTACATGCACACACACACACGCACGCACACACAAACATCATCACAACGCACAACTTCTTTTTGGGCTTTCCTTTCCCTTCCCCAACTTGGTAGGAACTGGGATGAAATCCTGGCCCATGGGAAGTCATGGGGAGTTTTGCCATAGACTTCAATGGGCCAAGATTTCACTCCAGTGGTCCAGGAATCGTCTCCGCTACAAAGTTTTGTCAACAAAAGTTAAGCTGCTTTAATTATAACTGCTGTTGTATGTCTACATTGTGCTCCTTGTGTTAGCAGAATGCATCCACACTGGCAGCTCTTGCACTGACACAGAGAGCAGTGCCCTGTGGGTAGCTATCCCACCCTGCAGCTGGCCAGAGGGTGCTTTGGGAAGGGTTTGCCATGCCTCGTGGCACAGGTAAAACAACACACAATGCAAGTTTCTCAATCCCATCGTTCCAGGGGCATCCTACTCGATTGCCAGACACTTTTCAACTGAAGTGTGTAGGGAAGGGAGGGAGGAGCAGAGTGTATGACAGTGAGTGTATGGGGGGAGTTTATATGTGAGAGAGACAGTGTGATGGGCAAGTGCGTGTGTTAGGGGTGAGTGTGTTGGCATGCTGTGTCTAAGTTCAGACAGCAGCCTGAGCCTCCATGCTTAGGTGAGGGGGACACCCCGCCACATCAGCCCCCCCATCTTTATTCATCGCCACGTCTCATTTGTATATGTTCTTGCACAAGAGAGCACAATGTAGACGTAGCCTAGAAGTTCTCCCACAGCCGCCTCAGCTGCATCCTCAGCTTCAAAGAATGCGTCCTTGAGCTGTGTCAGGAGAGAGGTCCATGCTGACAGGGCAGCTGAGTTCAAAACAGTTGAGCAGAGCAGTCATGGTGAGCATTATGGGATACTGAGGGCTCATCTAGACTACGCGGAAGATTCAAAAGAGGATATGCAAATTCCTGTGGAATTTGCATATCTTCTTCCAATCTCACTTTCGAAAGCAGAGCTTTCGAAAGTGAAAGTAGTCAAGATGCAATTTTTTCAGCAACTCCCCTACCCTTTTCTGAAAAGCCGCGTAAACCTCATTTTTTGAGGAAAATCGGCTTTTCGAAAAAGGGGGAGGTTGCCGAAAAAACCGCGTCTTGACTACTTTCACTTTTGAAAGCTCCTGTGGAATTTGCATATCCTCTTTTGAATCTTCTGCATAGTCTAGATGAGCCCTGAGGGAAGCTAGTTATGTTGACATAACAAACAGCAGTGTCTACACTGAAGCTTTGTCACTGTAGCATTGCCATAAAGAGCTTTATGTCACTCGTCAAAGTGGTTTTGTTTTGCTGGCAGAGTTTTGCTGTCAAAAGTAGCTGTGTGGTGTATACATCTCCACTGTGTGTTTGTGGGCAAAAGCTGCCTTTTCCTGGCAAAACTGTTCACTGTAGACAAGACCTTAGCAGCAAATTGGGGCAGCTGCCAGACTGAATTTATCTCCTCTAACATCATCTCCCTTGGGTATGACTCTTGCCTCCCTAGCTGGGTGTGCCCTGGATCCCAGTGCCATGTCCCTGAGCTATAACTCAGGAGAATTAATTTGATGACACGCTGGAGGAAACACGAGGGCCTTTCACCAATGCAGATTTAATGCTCTTGTGTAGTCAGAGAGCAGAATTAGCCTGCCAAATTCCAATTTAAAGGTGAGACTTATGTCAGGAACATTGCCCACAGAAACTGAGCACCTACCCCACACTACACACTGCTTGGAACGTGAATCTCTGCTGATGAGCACTCCAGGACTAAGAACGGGAGACAGGGAGCTGCAGGATAGAGGGGAGGGGCATCAGCAGAGCTATGTGGGGTGAATCCAGGACTGGAGAAGCGGGGTGCTGAACAGAAGTGGGGTGGGTGCATTGGCAGAGATGGGGGGAGTCCAGCATTGAGGGTGCTGCAGGGGCAGAAGAGAGGTGCAGAGTCTTTTTGGGGGGAGGTTTGCACAGCACCTGCCTCAACTACTCTTGGATCCCAAATTCACTCTCCAAAATATAACACATTGAAACTACCATGTCCACATTGAGTGGACCCTGAACCGAGGTTAAGGATGGCCGGAAGCAGTGCCGGCAGGGCATCAGGTTAGGACTTAGGGTATGTCTACACTACAGCGCTAATTCGAACTAACTTAGTTCGAATTAGTTAATTCGAACTAACGCATCCAGACTAAAAAACTAGTTCGAATTAGCGTTTTGCTAATTCGAACTAGCATGTCCACACAGAGTGGACCCTGAACCGGGGTTAAGGATGGCCGGAAGCAGTGCCGGCAGGGCATCAGATGAGGACTTAGAGTGTGGAGCTGCTGTCTCAGGCTAGCCGAGAGCTGTGCTTAAAGGGACCCGACCCCCACCCTGGACAGACAGTTCTCAGGGGTGCCCCGCTTGCAAAGCAGTCCTGGCTTGGATTGCCCGGAGTACCCACACTGGGCACATCACAGCACTCGGCCATCAGACCAGCTGCACTTGCCGCAGGCTGCCATCTGGGGAGAGAGGGCAATTGGGGGGCTGCAGGAGAGCTTCCACCCCCAGAAGACGGCAGAGCCAGCCCAGTCCTCCCCATCGGGGGCTCGTACCCCATTCCTCCCTCACCTCCTTCCACTTACCCCTCCCTAGCCCCCCTTCCTGATGTACAAAATAAAGGACAATTGTGTTCAAAAATAGAATCTCTCTTTATTGATCAAAACTGGGGGAGACTGGGAAAAGGAGGTGGGAGAGGGGAGGGCAACTACAATGATGAGGGGTTTGGAACAGGTCCCATATGAAGAGAGGCTAAAGAGACTGGGACTTTTCAACTTAGAAAAGAGGAGACGGAGGGGGGATATGATAGAGGTCAATAAAAGCACGAGTGGGGTGGAGAGGGTGCATACAGAAAAGTTCTTCATTAGTTCCCATAATAGAAGGACTAGAGGACACCAAAGGAAAGGAATGGGTAGCAGGTTTCAAACTAATAACAGAAAGTTCTTCTTCACAAAGCAAAGAGTCAACCTGTGGAACTCCTTGCTGAAGGAGGCTGTGAAGGCTAGAACTAGAACAGAGTTTAAAGAGAAGTGAGATCAATTCATGGAGGGGGAGGGCTGGGGGGCATTGGGTGGCTGGCTCGAGCCGTGCCAGGTGCAGGGTCTACTGGCTGGGTGCTTGCAGGCTTGCACCTGGCACGGGCATCGTAGCCAGCCCGTGCCCCTTAAAGGGCTCCGGGGCCGGGAGGGGGGCAATAGAGTTTCCCTGGTGTTGGCCAGAGTGGCCACCAGGGAAAGCTGGGGAGGGCTAGCCTCCCACTAGTTCGAATTAAGGGGCTACACAGCCCTTAATTCGAACTAGTAAGTTTGAACTAGGCTTAGTCCTCATGCAATGAGGTTTACCTAGTTCGAACTAAGCGCTCCGCTAGTTCGAATTAAGTTTGTAGTGTAGACATACCCTTAGAGTGTGGAGCTGCTGCCTCAGGCTAGCCGAGGGCTGTGCTTAAAGGCACCCGACCCCCACCCCGGACAGACAGTTCTCAGGGGTGCCCCGCTTGCAAAGCAGTCCTGGCTTGGAGTGCCCTGAATGCCCACACTCGGCACATCACAGCACTCGGCCATCAGTCCAGCAGCACTTGCCGCAGGCCACCATCCAGGGGGGTTAATCAGGGGGCTGCAGGACAGTTTCCACCCCGAGGAGCCCGCAGAACCACCCCAGTTTTCCCCATCGGGGGCTCGTACCCCATTCCTCCCTCACCTCCCTCCACTTACCCCTCTTTAGCTCTCCTTCCTGATGTAAAAAATAAAGGACACGTGGTCAAAAATAGAAACTCTCTTTAACAAAACTGGGGGGGGGGGGAGTTAACCTCTGCGGAGACCGGGAAAAGGAGGTGGGAGAGGGTAAGAGAGAGGGTGGGAGAGGGGAGGGGGAAACCTGGGAGGAGGGAGCGGGAAGGGGGAAGCCAGGGGAAGAAGGAGGAGGGGAAATATCAATCTATGGTACGCCATATCTTCAGAACTGTGTACAGATGTGATCTCCTCACCCCAGAAAATATATTTCGGCCTTGGAAAGGGTTCAGAAAAGGGCAACTAAAATGATCAGGGGTTTAGAACTGGTCCCATATAAAGAGAGGCTAAAGAGACTGGGACTTTTCAGCTTAGAAAAGAGGAGACTGAGGGGGGATATGATAGAGGTCTATAAAAGCATAAGTGGTGTGGAGAGGGTGCATAAAGAAAAGTTCTTCATTAGTTCCCATAATATAAGGAATAGAGGACACCAAATTAAATGAATGGGTAGCAGGGTTCAAACTAATAACAGAAAGTTCTTCTTCACAAAGCAAATAGTCAACCTGTGGAACTCCTTGCTGCAGGAAGCTGTGAAGGCTAGAACTAGAACAGAGTTTAAAGAGAAGTTAGAGAAAGTCATGGAGGTTGGGTCCATGGAGTGCTATTAGCCAGGGGGTAGGAACGGTGTCCCTGGCCTCTGTTTGTGGAAGGCTGGAGATGGACGGCATGAGACAAATGGCTTGCTCAGTGTCTTCGGTCCATCCTCTCCGGGGTAGCTGGTATTGGCCGCTGTTGGCAGACGGGCTACTGGGCTAGATGGACCTTTGGTCTGACCTAGTACGGCCATTCTTATGTTCTAAGCTCAGGGCTCAGGGTCGGGTGTCTCACTGGACCACCTTGATTTTCATGCAAACCTGATCCTGGCCTTTGGTGGCCAGGCTAGCAGCTATCCTGCCCTAGACGGCCGCTTTCCTGTGCCTAGTGTGGAGGTCGTGGACGTTGGAGGCCTCCCCCCAAACCTGGATGAGGTCCACGAGCTCCGCACTAGACCAGGCAGGCGCCCTCCTCTTGCGGCCCTGGGCAGGCTCCTGGGAGCCGCCAGCCTGGTCCCGGGAAGAGGCAGAGGGCTGGGTGGCAGCAGGTGGCTGGCTCGTGCTGTGCCAGGTGCAGGGTGTGCTGGCTGGGTGCTGGCACGCTTGCACGGGCATCGTAGCCAGACCGTGCCCCTTTAAGGGCTCCGGGGCCGGGAGGGGGGCAGACGAGTTTCCCTGGTTGTGCCCAAAGTAGCCACCAGGGCAAGCTGGGGAGGACTAACCTCCCACTAGTTCGAATTAAGTGGCTACATAGCCCTTAATTCCAACTACTTAATTTGAACTAGGCGTTAGTCCTCGTAGAATGAGGTTTACCTAGTTCGTATTAAGCGCTCCGCTAGTTCGAATTAAGCTCGAACTAGCGGTTTGCGTGTGTAGCGCCTATCAAAGTTAATTTAAACTAACGGCTGTTAGTTCGAATTAACTTTGTAGTGTAGACATACCCTAACAGAATAATCAAGGAACTGAAAAGAGAATGGTTTCGTTTATTGGGTGACTTCTGGGAAAGACAGTCAACAGCCCCTGGGGAGGAACCCATTAACACGCAAACAAATGTGATGCTGACTAAACTGGGGAAGGAGGGAAGTGATATGCATGTTGGGGTGACAGCTCCTTAGATCACAGGAGAAAGCTGATGGGAAAACTAGAAAACAGATTTCAGCTCTGTGTGTGTGTGTGTGTGTGTGTGTGTGTGTGCGCGCGCGGAGAGAGAGCGAGAACGAGAAATTTTAATTAACCATGGCAGACAATGACTATTTTTCTGGGAAAGGGACAGAGCTTATTTCACTTCCCACAACACTGCACCTGAGCAAATATTATGTGGAGACATCCTGCTGGAGGACTCCCTGGCTGGATTCGTAATGGAAATCCAAGCCTGACTTCAGAGACTGCCAGGGGCATTCATTACAGGCCAGATTTCCAGAAGCGCTCAGTGCCCAGCAGTTTCCACTAAGAACAGGAGCTGCTGAGCACCTCTGAAAATCTGGCTACTTTATTTATGTTCCTAAATTGGAATGAGCAACAAGGCCCTGGAACAAGTAGGGAGCGCTGGACGTGAAGCTGGGCACGTTAGCTCAGAGGGGAGCTGATGAGAGGTGTTGAGATGCTAAGGGATTTGGCAGCAGATAACAATGGGGCTTCTGTAACCAAGATGCTGTGACCCAGACCTGGACTAGATGTGATTTTAGGCCACTCACTTCTGCTGGCCTATGATTTTTCCTCTCCGTTTTCCAGCAGATGTAGGTAAGCTGCCTTGGGGATAATTCTCTGAGGACAAGGCAAATGAGTTCCTTGCTTCTGGGGGAGGCAATGGGGGTAAGATGTGCCTGTTCAAAATGCCTTGCCAAATGACTGCTTTCCCAAAAAGGTGCTGCCAAAATGCTGGTTGACTCCATCATCCCACTTTCTGGGGGCAAGGATTGGTCGACTGGTGCCAATAGGTACAATACCCATTTAAAAAAAACCATATAGAAGCCTGGCCCTTGGATGTTTGGCTTTTACAACTTCTCTGCTGGGTAGTGGAAGACTGGGAGCTAGATTTGGGCTGGTGTTAATGGCCGTATTTCTATCATTTAAAGTTGCTTTGGCAACTTGCATCAGCTAAGTAATCTGCTGTATGTCTCCACCCACCCAAATCTAACTAGCCCGTCATTAGAGCCCAGTTTTCTTCAAGAGGTTCCCTATGCTTTTTTGATGATAAAAGGTCACATGGTAAATAACACCATAAACCTGTCCAATCCAGTATAGAAGGGGCAGTGTCTGATAAGCCACTACCTATTAATCATTCTGTTGTCCCGAGTAACAGCTAGGGATTCCAGTCACAGACCAGGAGTTCAGTATACATGCAGCACATGGCCTTTGTTCACTTGTTACTAGCAAAACCCTACATCTCTCTTTACTTTTATTCCAGTTAACCCTTGACAACATACCTGAACCATAATTATTAAACGAGCAAGACCCATCACATGCAGAAACCACGCTACAGTGGGCCAGATCTGTTGACTTCAGTGGAGCAACATTGATCTACACCAGCAGAGGATTGTGCCCCATATTTGTGTGTCCTAGGGCATGTCAAGGGTGTGTGCCATACTGACGCAGCTCCGATTTTATACTTGGTGCAAGTGCTGCAGGCTGTCTTACCACACCAAGCGCTTTCTTGGTTTGGAACTGCGTTAGGTCCTGTCTCCCCTGCAAGGCCATTCTCTCTGCTTACAAATCACGGGTGTAAACAAATAAGCGCACTGAGACTCCCAATGCAGCCAGGGGAAAATGATAAATGCTTTCTTAGTGGTCACAGCAGCTCCATTGTATGAAACCAAGGAATCATTACCCCCTTACTGTAGCTTTCAGCTACCTTGATCCAGCTTCAACCCAAAAATAAGACGTTGCAAGTGATATATTGGCTATTCTGCTTTGGCAACTGACCACTCCGGAGCAAGAATGCAGCTCCGAAGGGCGCCACACAAGAGTCTGAAGAGCGTGGCTGTATTTTCTTCCACTTAAAATTTGGAGAGGTGAATAGGCAGTGAAAGTTGGGAGGAGATTGATGGCTTTGGAAGCTGCAATGCCCTCTTCCTATGGGGGACAGCTTTGGGGCAGGCAGGCAGCCTCATGCCTGACCTTCCCCTCCGTGCCCCACCAGTGACCTCAACCCTGACCTCCCTTTCCATGAGGGAGAGATGACTAGGCAATGGGAAAAGGGGCCGAGAAGAGATCAGCTCAAGAATTTTTGTGGGGAAAGGGAAGTAGGAGCAGAGAACTGGTGGTCTCTCCACGCTCAGTTTTTATCTGCCCAATGGCTTTATACAGTGTACATACCATTCATTCACCACACCTCAGTTCACATTGGAGCTGTGCTCCCTCGTGCCCCTTGCCATGACTCCCTCGCATTCCCATCAGCAGTCCACTCCGAGGCTGTGAGATGGGCAAGACAACATCCCAGATGGATGGATAAAGTCTCCCATTCTGATGGCCTCTAGCTCCAAAACAGCTGCTTTCTGTACAAGCCCCAACCTTACTACTTCAACAGCACAAGCCTACATCTGTCTGCAACTGTCTGGCGCTCTCCCTTCCCTGTAACCCGTCCCCGCTCCACTCTTCCCTCCCCCACCCAGCCCCTTTTCCCTGTCCTGTGTCTGCAAAAACGCTCAGCACACATGGCAGCTGGGGGAAGCCACTCACATTTCACATTGATTTAATTGCCATGGCTGTGCTTGTTTGATTTATTGTCACACGTACGCTTGACAGATATTGTCTCATAAAAACTCCACAGAGAACCCTGCCAAGAAGGCCGGCAGCTATACTCTGCTAGCCTGGGACCTCTCTGGGACAAGCCAGCCAAGCTGGGGTGATGCTTAGTAACAGAACCTAGATGGGAAACCTCAAGGCTTGTAGAAAGCATCGCTGGTGCTCACTTGGGGGGGGTGTCGACGCTCTAGGGGATTCAGTGCTGCCGGAGGCATTGTTAAACAAGTTCCTCGCCCCCTAGGATCACTAAGGACTCAATGGTACTTTCTACAAGGCTAAGGTACTATCTTGTCCAAATGATCTCATTTGTTGGCTTCTGGATTCCTAGGAGGTACAGGAAATTTCAAGAACATCCAAGAAAGCATGTGGATTTTACAGCTCTTCACAATAACTAACTAAATAAATAAAAACCAGTGGTTAAGCAATAAGCTAGTCTCTCAACCAATGGCAATGCTACCAGCTGACTATACTATTTGCATTGTGTCTAATAGGGCTTGTCTACAGGGATGTAAAGAGAACTAATGCATTGTGCACTTATTGCATGCCCCGCTGGTATGGACTAAAAGTTCCCTAGTGCAATGGTTCTCAACCAGGAATCTAGGGCCCCCAGGGAATCCTGAGCTGGTTTCAGAGAGGGCCACCAAGCCGGGACAGCATTAGATTCACTGGAGCCCAGGAGAGAAAGCTGAAGTCCCACCACATGGGGCTGAAGCCCAGGGCCCTGGCAGAGCTGAAGTTGAAGCCTGAGCAATGTAGCATCACAGAAGCTCCTGTAGTATGGGGCTCGAGGGAACTGCCTTGCTTGCCACCCGCTAATATCAGCCCTGGCCTTTGTATGCTGAAAATCAGTTACTGTGGCAGATGTGGGCCAGAGAGTTTTTAAAGCATGTGGGGTGGGGGACTCAGAAAAAAAAAATGGAGAACCACTGCCATAGTGAACTTTAACGTCGTTTTGTTTCAAGTGGTACTACATTAAAACATACTAGGGAACATTTAGTATGCACAGAGACAACACAGATCAACGAATGCATGGCACGTTGATACGCTTTAGAAATCTGTCCCTTATAGTCCTCATTGCCTCACCGGATAGACAAGACCAAAGTATAGCTTCATTTCAATTTTGGTAGATGCATTGTTCTAAAACTCCTGTCCTAAACCACTGTGCAGTGATTCCAACAAACACACGATACATCCCAATCCAGGGACCTCGAAGTGCAAAATCACCAATGTACAAGATATTTGGGACTGTAAGGGGGTTATTTCTAAAAATGGTTGCAGCTCTGAAAATATCCCCCTTTATATAGGTAAAATAAAACACATGCAAACGAGATCACAAGCACATTAGTGATGTTCAGCTATAAGGTTCTCATTGCACCCAGTCAGTGTTTTATTAGATGTTATAGGATTTTCCTGAGGTTGGCACAGTGACCTGGAGGAAGACACTGTGGATCTGTCTAATCTTCTCTATGACAGAGCCAGTAGAACTCTCCCAAAATAATTCCTTTTTACTTATAGCATATATTTTAACAAAAAAAAAAAATCAATCCTAAAACTGCCAGCAATGGAGCAGCCAACACAAAGCTCATTAAATTGTTCCAATGGCTAATTACCCTCACTATTTAAAATGTACACCTTATTTCCAGTCTGAATTTGTCTAGCTTCAAATTCTAGCCAGTTGATCTTCTTATACTTTTGTCTGCTAGACTGAAGAGCCTGTTATTAAATATTTGTTCCCCACAAAGGTATTTATGGACTGTAATAAAGTCACCCCTTAACCTTTTCTTTGTTAAGCTAAATAATTTCAGCTCCTTGAGTTTATCACCCTCAGGCAGGTGTTCTAATCCTTTAATTATTCTCATGGCTATTCTCTGAGCCCTCACCGATCTATCAACATCTTTGAATTGTGGACACCAGAACTGGACATAGTAGTGTAGCAGCAGCTGCACTAGTGCCAAATACAGAGGTAAAATAACCTCTCTACTCCTACTCTTTATGCAGCTTGGCCACAGTGCTACATTGTGAGCTCATGTTCACTTGATTATCCACCATGACCCTCAAATCTCTTTCAGCCCCTGATTCCCAGGATACAAGTCCGTCATCCTGTGAGTATGGCTTACATTCTTTGTTCCTAGCTGTATGCATTTATATGTATCTGTATTAAAACATTGTTTGCTTGCATCCAGCTTGCCAAGAAATCCAGATCACACTGAGTCAATGACTTGACTTTTTCATTATTCACCCAGTTTGTGTGTTGTCTGAAAACTTTGTTGGCGATGATTTTATGTTCTCTTCCAGAACACTGATAAAAATGTTAAATAACATAGGGTCAAGAATTGAGCCCCTGCAGGACCTCACTAGAAAAACACTCCACTGAGTGATGATTCCCATTTAAAATTATATTAGGAGACCTTTCAGTTAGCCAATGTAATACATTAGTGAGTGTCATGTTAGTTTTATATTGTTCTAGGCTTTTAATCTAAATATCACCACGTAGTACCAAGCCAACTCACAGGAGTCGAAGTATTTTATATCTATGCTATTACCTTTATCAGAGTTGTAATCTAGTTTGATAGGATCTATTTTCCATGAACTCCCATTTATTGCCATTGATTTCATTACCCTCCTTTCAGTCTGAGTACTGTGTCCGCTGTTCCATTATCGTACCTGGGATTGATGTCAGACTGAAGGCCTAAACTTACTCAGGTCATCCCAGTCACCTGTCTAAAATATTGACAACAATATTTTTCTTCCATTCTTCTGGAATATCTCTAATGTTCCCAGACTTACTGAAAAAATCAACATTAATGAGCTAGGTTGCTCCTGAACCAGCTCTTTTAAAACACTGCAAATTATTTGGACCTGCTGATTTTGGTTCACAACATGGAAAGGATAGTGGAAGCTTCTGTCTAGACATCTGTATGTCACCTGAATTGGGGGATCCCCATCACTGCCCAGGAAGAGGGAGAGTGCCTAAGATCAGAATTACAGTACCTGAGCTGAGACCATTCCTGGGAAAATCATCAAGGCACGAGAGGAGGTTTTCATTGACCTACACACCTTATACTCCCACACTAAAAATATGGCTATGCTGACAGAAGACTTTTCCCACCTCTCCCCCTTGCCAAAGAAATATACTCTTGTTCTGCTAAGCAGAACCCAAGGAGCCCAGAGAGTGAAATTCAAACTCAACACCAAACTTTTGTGTAAGTCTCTAGCAAAAGAAAACTGCTGTTTCTGTTTCTTAACATAGCCTGAACAGTCAAAGATGATTCACACTGGTAAGTAGTTACGGAGGAATCCACTGAAGCACCTGGCAGAGTTTCTGCAGGAAATCAGCTAGTGAAGAAAAGAAGAAAGTTTCATCTTGGGTCCTTGAAATATCTCATGGTGGAAAACATCTCCGGCTGCCTTGAGGTCTTCCTGTCATAATAAAGATCATAAATGGGGGAGATAATATCTTGTACAAATTTCTAGTGTTGAGAGAGACATGCATTTGAGCTCCATAGAGCTCTTTTTCAAGACAATATATTCATAGTAAAATACACAGCTGATTTCATTCCTGGTGAGACTAGTTGTCCATGTGCTCATGCTGTCATCTACCTGTAGCAGGCCTGCTCATGCGGATGAGGAAAAGGGGAACAGTTGCTCTAAATTCCAGGGCTCTTTAAATCGATATGAGATTGCTGCATGCTCTGGGCAATACTAAGGGCTGAGGAGAGGGGGCAATGCACTCAGATGGTGCTGATGGCTGCCTGCTCCAGGCTGGACTCCTTCTGCTGAAGGCTCTGGCCCCGGAAAGAGCACACAGCCCCCCCCCCCCACACGTCTTGTCTGGGGCCTACAGAGGTGATCAGCCCCCCTGACCTGCGGCAAGAAAACCCCCTCCTTTCAGGAGTCACCAGAAATTCAATAGTCATGATTATATAAGGTTGCTCCACCAGGGACTAAAATCTCCCTGAGACTCCACTTTCAACTGGTCAGATCCCTGTGATCAAAGGATTCTCCTTCATTTGAGTGATCGAAAGTGATTGATGCCTTCAGTTGAAAGACGGTGATTGACTGACTAGAAAGATGATTTCAGAGTTCAGAAAAAGATGGCTAATGTTATGACAGCCTTTTGCTGCCCTCTCCTGGAAGACAGAGCACATTGTTCAGTTTTACAATTCATCCACATCCTCCTGTGGAGGAGAACAAAACAGGCACACTGGAGGAGAGGGAATTCACAAAGCTGCTTTCCAAGCCAATATCTGACACTTGAGCCTGCTGTAGTATAACCAAGGGACAAGTGTCCTACCACTAGCAGCACAGGTATTGAGGGAGATGTTGGCTATAAACTGTTCCTAGCTTATGGTTCCCTCCTCATCGACCCAGTTTGAACCACAAGACAACTAAAGGCAAAGATGCTTTTGTTTACTCACTTCTCCCTGCTTAAAAAAAAAGTGTCACTGGCTGGAAAGTTAGTGGAATAGGCTAAATCCATTACAGTTGGAAAAGAACTAGCATCCCTTCCTCCTCCAGTTTCTCCACCAGGGCAGAATCATTGACTCCAGCATCTTGTTCCATCACTTTGCGAAGTCACTCTTTGAGCAATCCCAGTTAAAGGAATTTGGCTCTGATTGTGTAACCTTCTTTCGTTTGTGGAATACTTTGACACAACCAGAACTTACACATTTCATTTAAAAAATGTCAGCATTCTGTTTCTAGCCTCTTGTTCCAACCTAAGCTCTCGTCTTTCATGATTGACTTCTTGGGATGAGATTAAAGCAGGGATGGCCAACCCATTCCGGGCAAAGAGCCAAGATATCAGCGGATCCAATGCGAATTGCTGGGGCAAAGTTGTCGAGCAACATTTTGGCCACATCAGGCTCCCGCCGGCCAACACCATATTTAATAGCCATGCCGAACAGCTCCCCTGCCACAGCGAGCCTTCGCAAGCCGCACCCGGGGGAAGAGGAGAGGGAGGGGAGAAGAGCCACATGCAGCTCGTGAGCCACGGGTTGGCCACAGCTGGATTAAAGGCTGTAGGGTTGCATAGATGGTTGTCAGGATACGTGGAAATTCCACCGGGGTATGGGCTAGTCACTGTTATGTATAGTTTGAGGTGGGTGGATTTGCCTCTCCTATTGGGAAGAGGGCTCACTGTACTAGTCCGCCCAGAGGCTAATGTAACCTAAGACTTCAGGAAGAAGAAAGAAGATTGTCTTTCCAATGCTCTACTCAAGGACTGGTTTGGTTAGCACTGTGTGGTAAACTTTTGTCCACTAGAACAGATGTAGGCCCTTGTTTGGCTTGGAGATTAGCTTAGGTTACAGCTAAAATAGGACAAAGCGAGCAGAAAACTTGCATGCAAGAGTTAGAAGCCTCAAGACAACCCTAATCAATTGTGTGCTTGAAGTCCTCTATGAAACACACATGAGGAAGTGCTTCACATTCACTGGCTTCAGAGGGTAGCCGAGTTATCCTGTACAGACTAAACTAAAAAGACAACAAATGGTCTGGTAGCACTTTATAGACTAACAAAACATGTAGATGGTGGTATGAGCCCACTTCAGATGACTGTGCCCACAAAAGCTCATGATACCATCTACATGTTTTGTCAGTCTATAAAGTGCTACCAGACCATTTATTGTTTAAATTCACAGTCACTCACACAGCCTAGATTATTGACGGTGCAGATAGCTCTATGAGCTGGGGCTGCCTCTGTCCAGCTAACCATTTACTTCCCTTTGTCTGAATTTCCAACTCTTCACAGCCAGATTGACTTCTGCAGCATGGATCCAGCCACCTTTTCTTCCCTCTGCCTCAGTGGCAGAAGGAAATTAGAACAACCAGCTCTTCCCTCCACGCAGCAGGAAGAAATCAACCTTTGAACTACATTTGTTTCTCCAGGTTGTCTTAAGGGAACAGGAAGGATTTAAGAGTATTCTAAAATTAAAGTATATATGCAAAACCTCTTCTCTGCCATTGCTACAGTTTACCAAAATACACTCTGTATTTTTTTCTTCACTAGAGCATCACAAAAGAATCAAGGTGGTTCAACTCAGGACAGCTGAAAAAAGTCCAAGGTCAGAATAAAAGTAAAGCAACAGGCTGAGGGCAATTACTGCAGGTGGTGATAGAGGGGTGCCCATTCCTGAAAGGCAGGAGGGGAAAAGCTCTGCTGTGTCAGACTTTCTAGACTTTCTAGCAGTGTACTGACTGCCTCCAGCTGAGCTAGAAACAAGGGCCCCCAAGACAGACTGTGGTGCTCTCATGACATGATGGGAAGCTCCATTTTCCCCCATTAAACAGAGCTTTGGAATGAGCACCTTCCCTCACTTACTGTGTTCTCCCTGTTAGATAATGGGGCTTGCCCTTTGGCAGGGACTATTTGATTTTTGTCATCTGTAGGGGTGATAGCAAGTGTGGTCAAGGATGAAATACTAGAGGCATCACACTGCTTCAATATTTATTAAATTTATAAAAATAATTAAAAAGCAGATTGGTAAGAGCCACAATGTTTTACATTGAAATTGTGTAAATAAATAGCTGTGCCTTCTAGCTAGGTAAGACTAACCAGCAGGGAGTCTGATTCAGGCCTTTAATACACACAACTCATATTTGCATTCACTCCAGGTGCCCCCCCAACCCTCCCAAAAATATGTAAAGGAATCAAAAGGACAGGACAGGAGACACACTTGGAGACAGGAGTCACTCCAATTCAGCCCATGACCGGGATCTTTTCCTGGGAGGGATGCATTGCTGCTGGCTGGAGAGGATGTGCAGCAAGTATTGCTCACATTTGGTACAGATATCCATAGAAGGCCAGTCCCTCATGGTAGTCCTCTGAGAGGCAAGAGGCTGTGCTAGGCAATGGGGTTCAAAAACTAGTGGTACTCTGAAAGTTACAAAAATGAATCCAGGCTTCAGTTAAATAGGTGGAGCATTCAGTCAACCCTTCCCTCCCTGCCTCCCCATCTGATCCAACACCCAATTAGCACTTTGCTAGAGCACACTCCTGTATGGTGCCAGGCACCTTCAACTCCCTTCAGTCAGGGCAATCCGCACCCATATGCAGAAAATTTGGGGCACCACTGGGTCTTAATGTTCATCCAGCCTTAAGCACCTGCCCATGCCATTAGCAGAACACTCAACCTGTGAAAGCCATTCAAGTGGTGGTGAAGCCATTTAACAGGTGTTTGCCAGCCCCAGGGATATCCTGTCAGTTTCTGAATTTACTATGTTAGTCGACAGGACCCTAGTTTAAAATTGGTTTTAAAAATCTCATGTGTGTTGAAGATTAAAATCACATCTCTAAAAAAAAAAAACTCTATCCACGGCTGTCCCTGGGCATGGGGCACCAGTTTAACAGAACTATGTAGTGCCCCATAAATCCTAAGAATGACTCTGCCCTTCAGTATGGCACAAGAGGAACAAGCAAGCACCAGCTGATCTGCATGGAGTGGGGGAGGGGCATGCAGGAGGACAACGTATCCTCTCATGATCAGGATGGACTGCATCCTAAAAGTATCAGAGGGGTAGCCGTGTTGTTCTTGCTGATTCAGACTAATGAGAAGTCCTTGTGGCACCTTATAGACTAACAGAAATATTGGAGCATAAGCTGTCGTGGGCGAAGACCCACTTCGTCAGATGCTTGACGAAGTGGGTCTTCGCCCACGACAGCTTATGCTCCAATATTTCTGTTAGTCAATAAGGTGCCACAAGGACTTCTCATTAGTCTTGCATCCTAAAAGGTCACTGGTAATTGATCCCCACAGCTACGAATAGGCCTTCTTTATAGTTGTGGCTGGTCAAGAGAGGGCTCACCACCTTCTGGTAGATGGCCAAGTGATTTGTGTTTGTCATGTACATGGCAATAACTGAGGTGGGATGTTGCCTTACAAGGAGAGCAGCTATTCCAACAGAGCTCTAAGGAGTTCAGAATGAGGCTACTTAAGTAGTATTAATGGCTGTCAACTCTGCTCTGAACGCTGTACTGACCCACACTGAAAAATAGGTCAAATCCAAAGGCTGCAGTGTACAGATCTTTTCTGGCCCAGAGAGGCCTTTCAAAGCCAAGAGTTTTTCCAATGCTATTCTCATCATGGACAACACAACTCCAGATCTGAGAAAGCGGTCTTGTGATCACTCATCCTCCCATATGGGGCTCCCAATAACAAGGGTCAAGACCCGAATATATTTGGGACAGGTTTTACACTCTTTTTGGAATAGCTTGCCCACAATAAGAGGGGAGGGCTTCACACAGATAAAATGGGGAAGAGAACCAAGACACTGCTTGTTGCTTTACAATATCAGAGTACATTCCATAATATGTAGCCTATGCACAAGACACTTAGTTTGGTAGAGGGAAGACTCCTCTGAGTCAATTAAAATTCCTTCCCTATGAACACTAGGCCCAGTTTGCATCTTAAGTTATGGGGAGAGACACAAGAGCTATTGGACCCGGGGAAGTTCTACCAGCTTTAATGAAGTTTTCTTTGGGAATATATCGGACACTGGATAGGGAATAATATTAGGTGATTTTTCTGCAATAGCATAAGCCTGGAGAAAGTTACTATTACGTATGAAAGTTTCAGGCAAGATGTTAACTGTAATCCACTTTACCCATCTCTGCCTAAAGCCTAAGACCCAACAGAACCTTTTCAAGAGAGTCATTAATAAACCAGAATAAGTGGGCAGGCCAAAAGCCAGTGTAACATGCAGTTGTTCAAAAGCACAAATGATGTCTTTAACAGTCATTGTATTTGCCTGTACAGGTCCTACTTCACAGAAGCAATGCCTTCTTTCTAGACACCCAGAGGGGGTAAGACTATAGAAAGCAAGTCTCACATTTAACAAAAACAACAAACAAAAAACCCTACACACCACTAAACAAAACCCACACTTACCTAGAACAATCCCAATGTTCTACTTCAATCAACAACTGTGTTGATTTCTGGTTTTGGGTAGCTGGATCCTCCTCCTTAGTGAGCTTTAGTGCTCTTATTAAGTTAAGTGGAAGATGCACACATGGTCTGAAGGGCATGGACATCTAGAAGCAGAAGGCCATGAAACTTAAGTCATCAACAGAACAAATTCTGCTTTAGAAAGCTACCATGGGACAGAGCAAGTTTGCCAAATGCAGGATAATATTTTAACATATCAGGTGGGGGGGGGAGGGGGGGGGGAAATGTTAGTTGTACCAGAATCAGAAAGTTCCTAGTAATAAGTATTTCAGAGATCTTGAAGCACTTTACAAACATTGATGGGTAACATCATCATCTCCATTGGTTTGCGGGGGGGGGGGGGGGGAGGGGAATTAAGTGTGGAATGTCACAGCAAATTGATGGTCAAGCTTTGAATAGAAAACAGAAAAGGTTTTCCATCTGGTACTTTATCATTCGGACCATGAAATTGCCTATACTTTTGGGTGTATCATATATAATTTTTTTTTTTTTTTACTGGTTTGGAATCTTGAGACAGCTTCTTCCAGAAGCTACCAAGAAAGTGGTTTAAGATACATTGTCCAGTTAAGACATATGGAAGGGCACTCAGGACAGAAATTAATCAGTTAGGCTATGGTCCAGAGTAAAGGACATACCTTAACACAGCAATCACAGCAGATGACACTAAGGGGGAAACAAAAACAAAAAAAACCAACCAGTGTTGTTATTTGAATGGAGTTTGGGAGTTCCCAATACTGTAGGCTAAGATGGGTCTTCCAAATAAGCTCAGAGGCATCATTTGGAATTATGACTGTTCACCTGGCCTCAGTTAGAACTTTCCCATTCACTGGTCACTAAAGTGATCTCGGGTGAAAAAGCTCCACCCTATCAAACTATTCATTGTCAGCCACACATACTTAATATTCACAATTCAGTACTAGTGCTGTCTGACTGGGTCACCAAAAGATAGGATCTATGTCTACACTGGCGGGTTCTTGCGCAAGAACGCTGTTCTTATGCAGTGTCTCCATACTGCCCGCTGGCTCTTGCACAAGAAGATTTACAGTAAAGCGTGGGCTTCTTGCACAAGAGCTATGCTCTTTTCTAACAAGTGTAAGATCTCTTGTGCAAGAGGGCAGTGTGGATGCGTGGTGGGGGTTTCTTGCACAAGAAAGCCCTATGGCTAAAATGGCCATCAGAGCTTTCTTGCGCAAGAGAGCGTCCACACTGCCATGGACGCTCTTGTGCAGAAGCACATGGCAGTATAGCCCAGGTATTTGATCAGTGATGAATGACCCATACTGAATAAACTACTTCTGCCTCAAATTTAGTTAAAACAACTAAGTCTGTCACAGGCCCCTGATTTGTTTCCCCCAGGAACAAACCTTTCAGTTTATGTGCAAGCAGAGGGGTTACTACATGCTCCAAGTTACTGAAGCAGTCACAGAATTTCATCATTCATCCATAAGATCCTGACTTGGTGCATTTGCCTAAAAGCCTGATCTAGAACCAAGCCACCCTCTGCCCCAGGACTTTGGGGACAATCAGGTTCCACCTTTGCAGAGGAGGACTGTCTCTAGCATAGGGGGAACAATTAATACAACTAAGACACTACAAAGGTGACCATCTTCCCTTTACCCACAACCATAACAAAAAGTTACAATAGTGCTCAACTATGCAGGCAAAGCTAGAGAGCTACGTTTGTTCCACTGAGTGTTGCAATTGGCACTTGAAAATAGTTTATTATCCTTTCTTTGGCCCCATAAAGTCTTTCTACATCAGCTTACCTGCTACAGAGATGACACATGTAAGGCCACAGAAAGACCATCTGCTTACGGCAGTAGGCACAGACCTGTAGATAAGAGTTACCTATGAATGCCAATGGGACAACACTTGGCAAACAGTAGATGTTGCCAGTACAGCACAGCACATTCCGTATTATTCAGCGTCCTGAAGGCTAGAACCACATACAGTAACAGTTCAAATGTAGGAGGAGGGCATCGATATAAGAATTAAGAGCCATAGGAAAAGGGGTTTTTAGATAAGATTTGAAACTTGACAACAAGACTTGATTCAGACAATAGAGCTGCTCTTGACAATACATATATTGTGTGGAAGAGCACAGGCATCCAATGAAGAAAGTTGGGATACTGAAATGGAGACACTGAGACAGACCCAAATTCTTTGTACCCCCTTCTTCCAGGTCACAATTCCTGCTCCCTTGCCCCCTCCTGGACCCTACACCAGATCACAACCCCCTCTTTTACCCAAATGCCCTCAGTCTTCACACCCCCTCCTGAACCCCAGTCTCCTACCCCAAGCTCCCTTCTGCACCCATCCTCCATGCCAGACCCCGCAACCCCTCCATAGAATCAGAGAACACTCAAGAGGTCATCAAGTCCAGTACCCTGCCCTCATGGCAGGACCCAGTACCATTTAAGCCATCCCTGATAGATGTCTAAACAACCTGCTCTTAAATATCTCCAGTGATGGAGATTCCACAAGCTCCCTAGGCAATTTACTCCAGTGTTTAAACTACCCTGACAGTTAGGAAGTTTGCCCTAATGTCCAACCTAAACCTCCCATGCTGCAGTTTAAGCCCATTGCTTCTTGTCCTATCCTCAGAGGCCAAGGAGAACAATTTTTTCCTCCCTCTTCCTTGTGACACCCATTTAGATATGTGAAAACTGCTAGCATGTCTTCTCCTTTCCAAACTAAACAAGCCCAGTTCTTTCAGTTTTCCTTCATAGGTCATGTTCTCTAAACCTTTAATCATTCTTGTTGCTCTTCTCTGGACCCTCTCCAATTTCTCCACATCTTTCTTGAAATGTGGTGCCCAGAACTGGACACAATACTCCAACTGAGGCCTAATCAGTGAAGAGTAGAGCAGAAGAGTGACTTCTCGTGTCTTGCTCAGAACACTCCTGTTAATGCATCCCAAAATCATGTTTGCTTTTGAATAGAACAAGTTCCAAAACAGACCCCTGCAGAAGCCACTTGTTATGCCCTTCTGGCAGGATGGTGAACTACTCTGAAAACGGTTACCCAGCCAGTTATGCATCCACCTTATAGTAGCCCCTCCCATCTAAGTTGGATTTGCCTAGTTTGATAAGATCATGCAAGACTGTATCTAATGCCTTACTAAAGTATATCACATCCACTGCTTCTCCCTTATCCACAAGGCTCATTATCCTATCAAAGAAAGCTATCAGATTGGCTTGACATGATTTGTTCTTTACAAATTCATGCTGTTACCTATCATCTTATCTTCCAAGTGTTTGCAGATGAATTCCTTAATTACTTGCTCCATTATCTTCCCTGGCACAGAAGTTAAAGTGACTGGTCTGTAGTTTCCTGGGTTGTTTTTATTTCCCTTTTTATAAATGGGCACTATATTTGCCCTCTTCCAGTCTTCTGGAATCTCTCCCGTCTTGCATGATTTTTCAAAGATGATCGCTCCTCTGAGCCTTTAGCTATCAGCTCCTTGAGTATTCTAGGATGCATTCCATCAGATCCTCATGGAGGAGCAGACATAACTTTTCTAAGTGATTTTTAATTTGTTCTTATTTTATCTTCTAAACCTGCCCCCTTCCCACTAGCATTCACTATGTTAGGCATTCCTTCAGACTTCTTGGTGAAGACCGAAACAAAGAAGTCATTAAGCACCTCTGCTCTTTCAAAGTTTCCTGATATTGTTTCTCCCTCCTCACTGAGCAGTGGGCCTACCCTGTCCTTGGTCTTCCTCTTGCTTTTAAGTGTGGCTCTTGACCACTTGCCAAAATCTTGGAGTGCCCACCCCAATTAAAAATTGCCCACCCTGGTTTAGGTTCATTGTGCAAATTAAACATAGTTAGAAATAGAACATTGAGCAGTGTGGACTATGGAAGGACTCAATCCTATTTTATACTGATCTTCAAGTGAAGCCACTTGGATCTATTTACCTGCCAGGAACATTTTATTCCCAGGAACAGGAGGGCATGAGTCAACAGATGCTTCAGAAAGAAAGGACAGTAAATCAAAGGGGAATGCTGAAAATACCCTGGCCCTTGAAGATCCATTGGGACCATCTCTTTGGCAGGAGCCTTCCATTTCAGACACCACCATAGCGTATCTGGTTCCAATCAGTTCCGCAATAGTTGGCGATGCCCACCGTGTAGGAAAGGAGTCCTAGGCAAAAGGAGAGCTCAGTTAAAGACTAAAGAGAAGCCAATTTGAGAGGGAGATGTTGCACAGCGTCTCCTCAAGCCCTGTTCTGAGTGCCCTTCTGAGTCACAGGACAGCCATGCTGGAGTCTGAGGGGAGCAAAGGGTGGCAAGGAAAGCACCTGGCTCCCATCTGGAAGGGGAGCCCAATGCTGACGTTTTGGCATGCCAGCCATGAAAGACCGCGTCAGGCCACAGCCGTGTTCCCTGCTCCCTGTACAAAGAAAAGCCACGGGTCGTTCACTGAATTAGGGAGAGAAGCCCAGATGACCTCCTTGACACACAAATGTGATGTAGCCCCTTCTGTAGCAGGCAGAGGACAAAAACAGCAGCAGCAGAGGGACTGTTACTTGCTCAGAAATTCCACAAGCAGGGGAGACGGAATGATTGACTTGAGATAAGATAGTCACTGCATTTCATAATACATGAAATGCAGACACCTTGGAAGTGGAGAGTAGTGACAGAGGAGCCCAAGGCATTTTGGCTGACACTGGCTATGTAGGTCCCACCTTTTATGAAAAAAAAGTCATGGAATTTACATTGAGAGCAGTGAGAACCTCAGTTTTAAGCTCCAGCTACACCACATAAGTGATTGTATTTCTTTTTAAACACACCGAAAGTTTGGATTGCTGCAGGATAGGCAGGCTTCAGGTGAATTGATAGGTACTCCATTTATTCTCTAAAGTGAAATTTCTTTTAAAACGGCTTACCTGAAATTCTGAGGCCAGCAAGCTAGGGACCAGCAGCTGTTTTCTAACTCTGTGAATCGTAATTTCTGTAATAGCATTCCGGATGGAGAAGACATTGCCACAAGTGGAATTCAATGAAAGTATTGGCATCACAAAGGTATCTAAAGAAAAAAAAAACCCAAACACCTGAAATATAAGTGCTATGTAGATGCAAGACACCGATGACAGATGCCCAAAATCCCACACTGGAGCTCTTGGAAGTGGTGATGGCTCAGCAGCCCTGTGTCTCCTTTTAATCTCTCAGGAGTCGAGCCTTTTATTCATCTTTCTTAGAAGAGGAGACACTCCAGCCCAGGCAAATGGGCCCTAGTAGGTGATGTAAGGCAGAGATTCAGGGGACTCAACTAGATAATCCTTCCAGTTGTACTAATCTGTATATTAGTTATATAGCACAATGCTGGTGCCTCAGAAAACTGATGCAAAGCTCTTTTGGATCCCTTACTTGACCCACGACTAACTCATACTCCATAAGTTGTATGCCTATTGCTACTGGATGCCCAGCAGTGCCACTAGGTACCTTTGTGCTTGCTCCAATTTCTCTCTGTAGAAGATGGCCGAAGCTTCCGCGGCTGTTTTATTTCCATCATGAGCAGGTCATGCAGACTGGGTTCTTTGGGGGAGTTCTCTTTCAGTTTCCTCTCAGAGGCCTGTAAACATGAAGTAAAGAGCTATGAAAGGCCACTGGATAAAATGAAAATTCCCCCAGAGCAAGACATTCCCCTTCTGACAAGCACACTTTCACAAATCAGAGTCCACACTAGGGATGTAAGGGTATGTCTACACATCAAAGTTAATTCAAAATAACAGTCGTTATTTCAAATTAACTTTAATAGCATCTATACAGGCAAACCGCTATTTCGAAATAAATTCGAAATAGCGGAGCACTTATTTCGAATTTAGTAAACCTCATTCTATGAGGAATAATGCCAAATTTGAAATAAGCGCAATATAGACACTTATTTCGAAATAGGAGGCCTCCAGCCTTCCCAGGGTGCCCTGGTGGCCACTCTGGGAACAACCAGGAAAACTTCCTTTCCTGTCCCCCAGCCCTGGAGCCCTTAAAGGGGTAGACTCTGGCCACAGTGCCTGTACTAGCTCCAAGCGTGTCAGCCCAGAGCCAGCAGTCACTGCCCTGACCCAGTGGCCCCAAAACATGAGCCATCAAGCCACTGACAGCCAGCCCTCCACCGCTCCCCAGGAGCAGTCTGCCAGGGCCCGGAGAAGGTGGGCACCTTCCTGGTCCAGGGTGGAGATCATGGACCTTATTCAGGTTTGGGGGGTGATGCCCCCCAACATCCATGATCTCTGCACTAGATGGCGGAACGCGGCCGTCTAGGGCAGGATAGCTGCCAGCCTGACCACCAAAGGCCACGTGCGAACCCAGGAGCAGGTTTGCATGACAATCAAGTTGGTCCGGCGAGACCCCCAACCCTGAGCTTCCCCTCCCCCTTCAAGCTCCCTCCTCTCAGGTTTCCCCCTTCCCTCTCCCACCTCCTTTCCCCAATCTCCCCGGAGTTTCATCCCCCCCCCCCCCCGTTTTGTTAAATAAAGAGTTTGTGTTCATGAAAATACATGTATTTTATTTGACATCTGGAAGGGGGGTGGGGGGAGTAAGTGGAAGGACATGAGGGAGGAATGAAGCACAAGCCTCCAGTGGGGCAGACCAGGGAGGCTCTTAGTGCTCCTCAGGGTGGAAGCTCTCCCACAGGGCCTCCTGGATACTGACAGCCCCCCGATGGACCTCCCGGATGGCAGCCTGCAGAAAGCGCAGCCAGGCTCACAGCAACGCATCCAAGAGAAGCACCCGAGTGCCCAGGGTCAGCTCTGACTCCATGTTGCAGAGTGCTGTGGTGTCCTGAGTGAGGGCAATCAGCGCACGCAGACACAAAATGCTTTGCTGTCTTTCATCGAGGTAGACAAGCAAGCAGGGGGACCTGAGATCTGGCTGTCCTGGGGAGGGGTCACTTTAAGCACAAACCTCAGGTAGCCCCAGGCAGCAGCCACACAAAGACACTCCTGACTTGAAGCCCTGCGTGAGCTGGTTCTAAGCAGCCTTCATTTCAATTCAGAGTCCACTCAATGTGGATGCGCTATTTTGAAATAGAAAAATGCTATTTTGAATTGCATTTTATGTGTGGACCTGTTATTTCAAAATACCTTATTTCAAATTAACTATTTCTAAATAAGATATTTTGAAATAATGCTGTAGTATAGACATGCCCTCAGATTATAGTCGATTAAGCGATAAGCAAAAGCTGATAGTCTATAGCATTAACCTACACACATTTCCCTCCTCCCAGCCATGCCAGTAAATTTTTTTTTAGCAGGCTGGCCAGCTGCCCAGCTCAGTTCTGGCTTGCGCTGGCTCCAGAACCTACTCCTGCTGCAGCTCTTGATTTAAAGTGTATTAGGAGGCGGGCAGGCAGCTTGGCTCAGTTCTGGCTTGTGCTGGATCTGGGAGCTCAGACCCACCACTAGACAGGAGCTGCTGGCACCCCCACTGCTGCCTCTATCAGAGGCAGCAGCACTGGGCAACTGGCAGCCAGTCCAGAAGGGGAGCTGTTTTTTAAATTGGCTCCCCTCCTGGACCAGCTCCTGCCTGACACCCTGCACTGCTGCCTCATACAGCAGCTGCTGGCCCCTGGGGACTATAGAATTGTAGGAGCAGTCATCTTCCCTCCCACCTGTATCACAGGTGGTCTTTTAATGTGTCATATGATGGTCTCTCTCATTCCCAAGTCAGGCAAGGTAACTGGAACGTTAGGTCAGTGTTGCTTCAAACAACTCAGTGGCCCTTCTGTTCATGCCATCACAACTAAACAAGTCAGTCACTTACTAGCTTTAAAAGAGGCTGTGAAGTAATTGTGTTGCCTTCAGAGCTCTTGCATTTTTGCTCACCGTTGATCTGAAAGGGTGAAAAAAGGACAGATATGAAGTGATGAAAGTTCATTTTTTATTGAAATGCCTCCTTCCGTAGAAGTGGAAGATGTGAAATTATTTCCTAGCTCAATCTTCTATAACCACTCATGGCATTTCAACAGGTATGTGTAACAAGTCAATCTTTTTAGGCAGGAGATAAAGCAAGAGTGCTATTATGAGACTTTTGCCCTTTGGACCCTTCACTCCCAAGAAAGCAATAGGAAGATGATTTTGCAAGGAGAAAAGCCAATGACAGCCAGCCCTCCCGACAAAACTTGTTGGGAAGTTTTAAATTTTCCTTAAATTGCCCAACCCCCCCCATTCAAGTGAGTGAGTGCTGCCTAGAGTCCTCTCCTCGTGGCAGCCCACTGGTAAGCTTCCCTTTGATCTCTCATGGAAGAGCCCTCCATTTCTGGATTACACACTTCCAAGAAGATCAGTTAGAACACACCGAGTGTCTGTGGAGACAGATCAGTGTTTCCAGAGCCAGGAAAGGGAGTAAAGTAAGAGTCAGTTTTACGAAGTAGCTTCATACAAAGTAATGTTGTGTAAATCACTGTAGGCAAAGTTTGTTTTGGTGGTCATTACATAGCCAAGTGGCGCTCATGAATTCTCACCTACCTTTGGAGGCTGGCAGCGACTTGGAGGGAAAGTTGCAGGACACAGGTTGGGTTTAACTGAACAGATGACAAGTAGCTGGAGCAGCAGACTCCAGGCTAAGAGTGTTGAGAAGCACTGCTCACCTTCACCTTGCGGAGGGTGTATCTTTTGTGTCTGATGTCCTCTGCCAAGAGCTCGTATGGAGACCGGGTGTACTCTTTGGGAGGAACGCTACGCCGGGGTCGGTCCACGGTCTTGCGCAGCCGCACACCATTCCGCAGTTCCCCAACGACATCGTGCCACAAGCTAGCCTGCCACAGGATAACATGAGGCAATTTAAACAGTGCTGCAATCTGAGGGGGAGTTCTCATACTCAAAAAGGGGCTCAACTAGCTGCACAAGTATCTGCCTGAGATCCTCATTTAAGCCTGTTTACAAATCCAGGCAGAGTAGCCCAGTGCTTCAAGCAGAAGAATGGGGCAGGGAGGCATTAGGCAGGACTCAGGTGGGTTCACCTCTCACTTCTCATTAACTTTAGAAATACAGCCTTGTGCCCAAGTGGGCCCAAGAAAATGGTTAAAATAATTTAGCTACCTCAGATAACTGTTGAACGGTTTACTGTTGTAGAATGTCTCCAAGATCTTTGGATGAGATACTAGCCAAGATATTAAGATCATTAAATGTGGCCTTCAGCAGTGTGTCTCAGCCAGTGGTACAAGTACCCTTAGGGGTACTCGAGAGAAGTCGGGGGGGGGGGGGGGAATGTCAACAACTGAAATTTGGAGAACTGAATTTGTTTTACAGCGCTTTATTATTTTTGTTTTTTGCACCCAAAAGTGTCGTCGCCTGCCCGGCTACGATTAAGTTGTTTACACAAATGTGTTGCAATGGTGGGGAAAAAAAATGTCTGAAAACTGTAGGTACTGGGGGTACTATTTTTTTTTTTTTTTTAAAAAAAGAAGAGGTACTTTATATATTTAAAAAAAAAAAAAAAAAAAAAAAAAAGGTTGAGAAACACTGACTGGCCTACAACATACAAAGTAGTCTTTGTAATCCTTTTGAATGATCCAAATAAGGGGGAGGGGAATGAAGACCGAAGTAAAACAAATTAACTCAAACTATGGGAGCTCGATTGTCAGCTTCAATATGTATCCATTCTGTTCTATATTTCACCTTCCAAGATTCATGCAGCAACCTAAAAGCAAGTGTCTGCAAGATTGCCCCATTAACACAACAAAATGATTCTGTTCAGATCCACATTTGGTGTTAAACCAACAGCTTAATGATGTTACTTTTCCTTGTTAGCAATGGACTGAACAAAAAAGTGGGGGGCTTTTACTTTTTTGATTTAGAGCTGCTTGAAAATGTAAGTTTTCCATATTTGCCTCCTTGGGGTCTTCTTTCTCCCCTCAAAAATCTGCAATATTAGGTCTTGGTTTCTCTTGATGACAGGACATTTGGACGACTTGACAGAGCCATAACTAAGCTGCACTACCCAAGCAACAAGGATGGAGAGAGATGTTTATAGTTATAGGCCATGATAGTCAAGAACCCGGCCTGCCCATGGTTGTAGCCTAGCTACACATGAGGTTCTAGTCACACTAAAAACAGAGTAAAGTTGCAACTGAAATAATGGACAGCCATTCTGAGACTGTTTTTCCTGAACTACTGTGTTTTTGGAGTAGCAGAACATTGAGCTATCTTTTAATGCAAAGAAGTCCAAGGAAAGATTGCAGCAAACTGGGCAGTAGCAAAAGAGATTGATACAAGCAGCTGTCTGACAGCTAAAGCGGAACTGCCTTCACAAACGAGTAGTAGTATAGAAAAGAGTACTGTAATTATTGCAAGCAGCACCAGAGTCCCTTTTCCTACCATGAGACGTTTTAAGCACTTCATTAACCAACTAACCAAGAGAAGATTCCATTCTTTTCACACCCAAAACCTGCAGCCTAGCTCCTTGGAAGACTTTTTTAAAGTACAATACAGATAATAGTCCTAACACATTCTCCTCTGCTAGCTTTCATGTGCTTTTGGCTGAGAGGGTCCAACCTTAGCCATGGACTTGAAAGTCATTAGACTTGAAAGTCACTTTTATTCCCTCCAGATTCTGCATGGAGCTACCCTGACTTCAGAGGAGAGAGAATATACTGTTTTAGAAACCTGCACACATTTCTCATCTACAACTGGTGTCAGGATTACTAAGCAGAAGAAAAGCAGACAGCATTAGTCTCATTAATGCAAAGGGGGCAGGTGGAGGGGGGGTAAGAGCTATGCATATGCTCCACTCACAGTCACACACTTAAAGGACAGTTATGTTCCCAGGAGGCATCTAAGCATTGAGGTCAAGTGAGTGGTACCTTAGACATTCCAATCTCCTGCTGGAACAGTGCAGCTCTGCAGCAGCTAATGGCGATGTTCAGCATACTAGTGTACAATGCTGTGCTCTATAGTTTGCTTTAGCTCCCAGAAGCCACTCAAGATGTGGACATGACTATGGAGCCCTACTCAACTCAGGCTTTGGCTACCTGCCAGAATGGTACAAGCAGCTGGCTCCTGGGGGCGCTTGAATCCGGAAGACTAGCAGTAGGGGATTGACAGTGAAACTTCAGCTTTTGAAAATGCATTCTTAGTTAAGCAATGCTGAGTCTGTGGGCTTTGAGGTCACACTGCAAAGCCCATGCATTTACATGGGTCCTCCCTGAATAGGCCATATGAAGTTGATGTAGTGGTCTGAGGAGCGTGCATTAACTTGTTAGTTTAATACATGACAACATTGAAAATATGCCCAAACAAATGTCACAAACATTGTCACGTGAATGGTTTGTTATGTTTCCAAGTGAATGCTATTTAGACAAAGGGAGCAGGACCAGTCCCCAGGGAGTTGCTGTTGCTATCTTTTGCAGACTCGTGCATTGATTTACCCTGGCAAGGCTCCAGTCAGAAGAGCGGTTTGTTTTTCGTTGCGCACTGAATTCACTAACCCTGGACAGGCAGAACAAGTCATTATCTCAGCCCCAGCAATCTTGGAGTCCACCTACTAGACTAGAGTGATGAGACTGGGCAGGATGGTGGGGGAATTCTCCTACCCCATGGAAGCTACATTGATAGAGCTTTTTCTGGGACTCTCCCACCATTGCTTTCGCGCTAATGGAGCTGCACAGATGCCATCAGTTGAAGCCAATGGCCTTTAAACTATCTGACATCTAAACCTGCTCACAGCAGGTCTGTGGCACAATGGCTAGAATGTTGCTTGCTGATCTACAGCGTTGTTGTCCATTGCTACAGTAGATCTCTCCCCAAAGTTGGCCATGTAGAGGAGACCAGAGAAGAGTTGTTCTTAGAGTGGAGAGCAACGCCCGCAGAGAGCTAGAGTTTAGTATAACAGGTCACTTGGTATTTACAGGGTTTTAACTAGTTTGTTTTTCTGTATTTGTTTTAAGCTGGTAAGTCACTGGAAGGCCTCAGAGGGAAAGCAAAAAAAAAACCCCCAAGAACTCTAAACTTACCCAGTAATTATCCTTCTTCCTCAGAGAGGCGTTGTCCAGCAAATCCTCCACATCCATTCTTTTTAGACTCTGTCAAACAAACATGTGAGCATATCATTAGCCTGTACTGGGTCCAGTCATTCTTAAATTGTTCCTGTCTATCCAGCCCAGGTCACTGTACTGCAAGCTTCAACAACTTGGAAGACAAATACACAAGATGAATGTACTCAGTCTCTTGGGAGAAAACTTGTTCTATTCCTTGCACGCAACCTTAGCTAAATAACTTTCTGTTCAGGGGAAAAGAAAGAGGATTAGCCTAGAATTAAGTGGGGGGGGGGGGGAGAGGAGGAGAGGGAGAAAGAAACACAGCTGCTTAACGATGGTCCCAAAAATACCTCTTTGGAGCTTTGTATAGTGAGCATTAGTTTCTGAAGATCTATGTACTCAGCAAAGAGAATCCTGCAGACCGTTCTGTAATAGCTGGCAGCCTCAGAAGGTCGGGGCAAATGCTCCTCACAGATCTGAAAGGTAATGCAGTAATATACTCAGCACTGGTGGTTGAAATAAGGCCCTTTCCCCTGCCAAATCCTTTAGTTCCCAGTTTACTCAGGTTCTGGGCTTAAGATCACCTTTCCTTGTATGTTATGGCTCAAAATAGCTCTCTACATCAATGACAACACAGAATTAGAGACTCTCTTCCCCTATTCCTGTTTGCTTTTTTCCTTCCAAAGGAAGAGAAGGGAAAGGAATAGGGAAAGAGACAGCCTCCAATTCTGTGTCAGTGATGTTGTAGGGAGCTGTGTAATTTATTATCTTCTGTGTATCAGAACTTTAAATAACTGGTTTTCAGGTGAGGCTGCCCTTTTCTGGGACATGACAGACAGCTTGTTAGAGGAAATCACTGTGTACTCTTGAACACTTCTGTTATTGTTCTCTTTTCTTTAATCTAAAAATAAAACTGGTGGACTCAAATTATGGCTGCTCTGTGCATTGAACACACTAACCAACTGTCTAGAGATTGGAGTGAGAAAACTTTGTTGAGAACAGCCTAATGGCAAGTAGGAATAATTAAAATTCAAATCCCAGCTTTTTCAGGAACCTTCTGTGAGGTCTTTGACAAATCATGTTTTTGTGCCTCAGTTTCCCCACACGAAATGGAAGAGGGGTAGTGAAGCTCAGTGTCTGGACATTGATTTGAAACTAGAGCACTGACCGGAGAGCATGGATCACTTTCGATAAAGCTTTTCTTTGTGCCTGCATGCTATGTTCTACTGAGAGAACATATGGGCAGGTATTTTGGTATTAAAAAAGAGTTAATCTAGCGGGCAAGGTTTACGTATAGTTTTGGAAATCCACCTCTAGGCTAGAGGCCAGATGCCTGGAAAGAGGATAGCTATTAAGATTAGGTCAAGTGTTTCCTTTAGCTTCAGTGCTGCTTTTGAATACAGGGTCCCATGATGCCTGGGGATATGGGAAAGGTTGCTTGGGAGCATCCACACATTCTGACTGCATTAATCTTTCCCAACTGCTTGCACTTCCAACATTCAGCTACGAATCCAAAAAGTCTCAGGTAGAGAGAATGCTGCAGGTACTGACTCTTCTCACATCTGCAGCAGTTTCTCAGGAGGCAGGAGAGGTGCGTTAACACCATGCTTTCTTAGAAGTGTGCTCATAACTTTCTCTTTACATCCTGGAGCTTATCTGCACCCCATCCAAATAAACCGAACCTCCATAAGTGACTTGGAAAGTCAGGTAAAGTGAGGAGAGAAAATAGGAATAAAAAATGTGTTGCCTGCAGGCATGTTTCTATGAGGTTAAGTCCAAGGCAGGCACTGGCAGCAGGAGACCGCTACATAAGAGAACTAGGGATTAAGGGCCTAGCCATGCTATAGATATTAACTGAGTTTATAAGTAGTTAGGACCTTACACGTGGTACGTTTTCCCATCCTCACCTGTGTGGAAGCCTCACCAATGGCTGAGGCTGGCAGGGAGTTTCTAGAAAGCAGTGTGGCTCACTTATTAGGACACGGAGCCTGAACGATGCCAGTGGAACTAGTTTGCCCATTTTTCCTTCCTTCCATCTCTGCACGATAAGATTTTAAGAGTGCAACAGCTAACATGCTGGTGGGGCCAAGACCAGATTTCCCAGAATGCACTGGAACAGCTAGGTAGTGCGATAAGTACAGACACATTACAGAAGTTGGCATGGCTGTATAGTAAAAATACAAGAGAAGAAGAGAACCTTGAGGACATCCTGGCAAGTGATTGCTGATTTTGTCGCCTCAGTGTCTAATTTCAGAAGGAGGGAGATCAACTTCTCCATTGGCTCACTCAGCTCTCGCTCCATATGGCTGTCAATCCCCCAGTCCAGCGCCTTATAGATCACCATTCCCAGATGCTCTGTCAGCTGCAAACAGAGGCCCAGGAAACAGTCTTTCAGATTAAGGTAGCAGTAACTTGATATTGTGGAAATAAGATTCCCAAATGGACCCACAAGATTACAACCCCTCCCAACCATGCTAGCTCCCTTTCCCACAATCAAGGGCATCTGCCTCTTTGGACACACAACATAATCCTACCACTTTCATGTAAGCAGTTGAGATGCTCCCTGAATAAGCCAGGGACAAGAGACAGGGACAAAATTCAATTGTAACACCCAAATAGGGCTAGAAAACTTTAAGGCTATGTCTACACTGCAGGTTAATTTTGAAACAGAGTCCACATCTACACAACAAGCCCATTATTTTGAAGTAACAGGCTTCTTATTCTGACTTCTATAATCCTCATTTCATGAGGAGTAAGGGAAATCGAAGGAAGAGTGTTCTTCCTTCGGCTTCCTGCTGTGTAGACAGTGCCAAAAGCTAAGTTAAGTTGCTTCAACTTCAGCTATGCAATTAACCTAGCTGAAGTTGCATAATTTGACTTTAGCCCGCAGTGTAGACATACCCTAAGCGAGCTGTGGAAGCAGGAAGAGCAGACTTTCACCCATTGTGGACTGCATTTTCTATCCCAGAGCCCTTCACTGTATCTCACGTCAAGTCAATCTGCATCACTTGTGCATTTAGCCCTTCAATTTCACCTACGCCTCTTCTCCCATGCAAACAGCAATGCGCTAGGCAAGCCACAGGGACAGAATGAGTGCCATGAATATCAGAGGCCCATGGAGTCATGACTCAGCTGCATCACTGATTATTCTTATTGCTAGGCCTTTTACCACTGCAGACTTATATCTGTGCATTTGCTAGGTTTAAAAAAATAAAAATAAAAAAAAATCAGGTTGCTGAGCGTCATTGCTTACCTGCTCCTCCAGCTGAGTCTTGCTAACACCTGAAAGGGAAGTGAGAAATAGCTGTTTACTAGTGAAAGACAGCACAGTGTACCAATCCCTACAGACTTAAAGTACATGCTAGAGAGGGTAACTAGAGTTGGCATTGTGAAACTGGAGTACCATTGAGCACTCTGACCCCCCCAGTTGTGGCCATCTCATACTGCGCTGTTCCTACCCTTCTACCAGCAGTCACAAAGGTAGGGACACATCCAGCTGCAGATACATGCAGGCTCTCTCCCCAGCCACCGCATAAAGCAACAGCAGAAAGTCTCAAGCCAAAGTAGCCACCAGCTTGCCCGCCTAGAACCCCAGAGAAGCACTGTCCTCTCTGGCCCAAACCCCAACCAGTATTAATTTATTATCCAGTGTGCTTCCCCCCTCAGGGTGGAGGGGACCATGCAAGAGCTTCCGAGATAAAACTTCCAAACATTTCACCAACTCATTTGTTTATAATGCAAAAAACAAGTTTAACAACAACAAAAGACAGATTGTAAGCAATAGCAAACAGATGAAAGCAGATTATCTAGTAAATAAACAAAACCACCACCTAAGCTTAATATACTAGAAAGACAGGATTTGAATAAATCTCATTCTGATGGATGAATCAGGTGGGTTGCAAATTCTTAAGGGACAAGCTGCACTTGCTACACATCTTGGAATCCTCTGGTCTTTCATACACAGGTTAGAAATACCTTTAGCCTGAGTCCTGCTTTTCCCCTAGCTCAAACAAAAAACAGAACTATGTAGCAATTTAAAGACTAACAAAACAGTTTATTAGGTGATGAGCTTTCGTGGGCCAGACCCACTTCCTCAGATCAAATAGTGGAAGAAAATTGTCACATCCGTATATGTTAAAGGATACAATTTAAAAAAAATGAACACATATGAAAAGGACAAATCAAATTTCAGAACAGAAAAGGGATGGGGAGGGGAGAGGTAAATGTCTGTGAGCTAATGATATTAGAGATAATTGCGGAAGCTATCTTTGTAATGGGTAAGATAATTAGAGTATTTATTCAAACTTAAGTGTAAAGTGTCGAATTTGAGCATGAATGACAGTTCAGAGGATTCTCTTTCAAGTGTAGTCTTAAAAGGCCTTTGAAGCAGGATGCAGGTAATCAAGTTGTTGAGACAATGTCCTTTCTGGCTGAAATGGCAAGAAACTGTTTTTTTTCTTTGTGATACTGTCTAACATCTGTTTTGTGGGCATTGATCCTTTGGCAAAGTGTGTGAGACGTTTGTCCAATGTACATAGCAGACGGACACTTTTGGCACAATAGCATAAATTCTATTTCTGGATGCGCAGGAATATGTTCTTGATCTTATAACTCACTTGGTTAGGTCCAATAATGGTATCAGCAGAGTAGCGGGGGAGCAACTGAGTGGCGGGACGCAATTGGCGCTGGAAGCCCTGTGGTCACATGCAAAAGCCAAGCGGGGCGGGGGTAGTGGCCGGGAGTCCCAGCCACTCCCCCCACCCAGCTTCTGCACACAACCAGAGGCTCCCAGAGCCAATCATGGCCCCGCCTCCCAGCTAGGAGTCTCTGGTTGCATGCAGAAGCTGGGTGGGGAAAGTGTCTTCCAGCCAGCCACTCCCCCCTGCCCGGCTTCTATAGCAACTAGAGGGAGCACCTGCCAGGGGCACGGCCTGTTAGACTCCGGCTGTGGCCAGTGGCTGCACTCCCCCCCCCCCCCCCCCGGCCATCTCTGCTTCCCGCCTCCCTTCCTCTGGGCCCCCCCTTCCCATTCAACACCCCCAGCCCCCAATCACCCCCCAGCTCTGCTTCCCGCCTCTCCCTTCCTCCTGGCCAGCCCCGCCACCGCTCACAATCAAGTGTGTCCGGTATTTTGGGGGTGGGTGGGTGTCTACCTGGTAACCCTAAGCAGGAGGAAGGAAGAGTGGGTTGGGGGTTGCTGGGTCTGGAAAGGTGGTAGGGTACAGTAGTGGGGTGAGGGGTCTGCCTGAGAGGTAGGGTGCATGAGCGAAGGAGAAGGAGTCGGGGGGGGGGGGGGGGGAGTTGGGTGAGCGCAGGGCTGGAGTGCCAACACTGACTCTCCTCAGGCTGGATCCAGGCAAGCCAGAGGCCACATCCAGCCCCTGGGCCTTAAGTTCCCCACTCCTGTTATATAGCTTTAGTACATGGCAGAAACCCCTTGTTCCCAAACTCAGTTTGTGGAAAAACACTGACAACCCATGATGGAGTCCAGGGACCCACACACTGGTCTAATGACCTTGTGGAATCATAGCAGCTGTTACTCCAGACAGCCTGAGAGGCTATGTCTAGACTGCAGGCTTCTTTCGAAAGAGCAATCCGCTTTTTCGAAAGAGAGCACCCAGCGAGTCTGGATGCTCTCTTTCGAGGAAGCCCTATTTACATTGAAGAACGCCTTCTTTCGAAAGAGGAACTTTCGAAAGAAGGCGTTCTTCCTCGTGAAATGAGGTTTACCGCCATCGAAAGAAAAGCCGCGGTCTTTCAAAATAATTTCGAAAGAACGCAGCTTGAGTCTGGACGCAGGGGAAGTTTTTTCGGGAAAAGGCTACTTTTCCTGAAAAAACCCCTGAGTCTGGACACAGCCTAAGTGTTCTCAGGAAGACTCTCCAGGTGGGAAATCGGCTTCTCTTAGTGCTTACTGTTTTCCCTAGTGGCCAATTACCCTGAATAGGCGATCCCAACCAGCTACATAACCTAAAAGCATCTTGCATAGTGGGAATCACCCAGCTGTAATTACATTTGAAATAGGAATATTGATTATATATCTAACTTTAGATACAAAAGTGATAGAGGCATACAAACAGGATAATTCTATTCAGCAAATTATGAAACTTTTCCAGTAACACCTCCTGACCATCTTGCACAAAATGCACGTAATTATGCCATAATCATATAGCACTGTGAAGACTATTGGGTGCAGTGTCAGAATGGAGATTTCCAAAAGACTTGGGTCATATCGACTCTCTAATTTCCACAGGAGATAAACTGAATGTAACTGAGGGTCACTGGAAAAGATGCTTGGTGCATCTTCTATCTGGATCCCGGCATGCTGGCTTTGATCTCGTAGTGGATATTTGTTAATATCGAAAGAAAGAAGAGTTTTCCTTTCCTTCTGCACCCAGTAGTGTGTGGTGGAGGTAGGGAGGAAAGAATGCCTAAATATAGGTTTCTCTTTACACCCACATGTGATTTTTGGTCAAGAAAAAAAATATTTCTTGTCCACCTTTCCTCTCCAAGACAGAAAATCTAGCAACAGCCACCGCATTGATAGAGCGGTTTCAACAAAAAAAGAATGTGGGAGTGGGATTCGGCTTTGTTTGGAATACTGCAACAAAATGAACTGAGCCACTTGTCACAAAATTAACTCAGTCACTTGTCCCTCTGCTCTTTCCATCCACAGCCAATGCTGACAGTCACATACCAGTATAAATTGTTACTTCCAGAGAAAGTCTAAACAGCAGAAAGCAAGGAAGCCGGGAAGTACAGGCAGTCCCCAGGTTATGTACAAGACAGGGACTGTAGGTTTGTTCTTAAGTTGAATCTGTATGTAAGTCGGAACTGGCATCCAGATTCAGCCGCTGCTGAAACTGATCAGCAGCTGATTCCAGGAAGCCCGGGGGAGGGGCTTCCTGTAGTCAGCCACTGGTCAGTTTCAGCAGCAGCTGACTTGGGGACGCCTGGGGCAGAGCTGCTGGGATGCTGCTGGGTTGGTCCAGTAGCGCCGCCGCTCCTCGGCGCTACTGGACCAATCCAGCAGCACCCAAGCTGCTCTGCCCCAGGCGTCCTGATTCAGCCGCTGCTGAAACTGACCAGCAGTGGCTGAATCAGGACGCCTGGGGCAGAGCAGCTAGGGTGCTGCCGGGTTGGTCCAGTAGCGCCCAGAGCGGCGCTACTGGACCAACTGGCAGCGCCCCAGCTGCTGTACCACAGGTGTCCAGAGCAAAGCCGCGGAGCACGGGGGCAGCAGGACAGCCCAGATGCGCCGTGGCTGTCCTGCTGCCCTCGGGCTCCGTGGCTTTGCTCTGCTTTGCTCCCCATCCCCCTGGTCTGCTTCCCGTCCCCCTGGTCTGCAAAGTGGTGGAACACGCGGGCAGTGGACAGCCCAGACGCGTCTGGGCTGTCTGCTGCCCGCGTGTTCCGCCGCTTTGCTTCCTTTCCCTGGTCTGCTGGAGACCAGGGAGAGGGAGGGCCCCGTTCGTAACTGCGGATCCGACATAAGTCGGATCCGCGTAACTTGGGGACTGCCCGTATAGCAATATGATTAAGCATCTCTCAGGTCTCCAAAGCCTGCCTGCTCTCCCTCTCCCACCCACCCACCCAGTTAAGGTGACCCAGTAGCCAGTGTGAAAAAAATCAGGATGAGGGGGAGGATTGTGTGTGGGAGGAGCAGGAAGGGAGAACCTGGCACACCTGTAAGTCCCAAATATCCTATTCTTGCCTACAGACAGCCCCCTAACCTCAAATAAATTCTTTCCAGTAACCACACAACACAACTCCATCATAATCATCCAAGAACCTACTCCTGCAATCAGTCCCGGTGCCAACTCTGCCCGCACATCTACACCAGAGATTTTATCACTGGACCCAACAACATCAGGGGCTCATTTAACTGCCCATCCACTAATGTGATCTATGCCATCAAATGCCAGCAATGCCCCACTTACGGTTGCCAGGTGTCCGGTTTTCTACTGGACAGTCCAGTATTTGCACCATCTGTCCGGTAGAAAAATTTAGAAGATACTGGACACATGCAATGTCTGGTATTTTCTGAATTTCTGGCTAGGTGCTGGACGGAAGCCTGGCGGTGGTGGGGGAGCGACTGGGAGGCGGGGTATGATTGGCGCTGGGAGCCCTGTGGTCGCATGCAAAAGCAGGGCAGGGCTCAGGCAGTGGCTGGGACTCCCAGCCACTCTCCCCGCCCAGCTTCAGCACACAACCGGAGGCTCCCAGTGCCAATCGTGGCCCCGCCTCCCAGCTGGGAGCCTCTAGTTGCGTGCAGAAGCCAGGAAGGGGGCGCGGCTCCCAGCCCTGTCCGGCTTCTACTAGCAACTAGAGGGAGTTCCTGCCAGGGGTGCGACCTGTTAGACTCCAGCTGCGGCCAGTGGCTGCACCCCCCCCCCCAGCTCTGCTTCCCACCCCCCCTTCCTCTGGCCCCCCCTTCTACTGTCCAGCCCTTCCCCCGGCCCCTGATCCCTCCAAGATCTGCTTCCCACCTCCCCTTCCTCCTGGCAAGCCCCATGGCCCCTGCCCTCCCTGCCAGCCCCGCCCCCCTCCTGGCAGGTGCCTCCCCCTGCCCATGATCAAGTGTGTCTGGTATTTTTGGGGGGAGGGGAGAGGGTCTACCTGGTAACGCTAGCCCCACTGCCATGTATATTGGCCAAACTGGCCAGCCTCTACTGAAAAGCATTAACGGACACAAACCAGATACCCAAAAAGTCAACCCAAAAAGTCAACACACAGAAACTTCTTGGAGAACACTTAACCTGCCCAGGCACTCATTAATGGATTTCCAAGTCACCGTGTTGTTTCAGGTCAATTCCACAAGCCAAATGCACAGGGAAGAGTTGGAATTTAAGACAAACTTGTAAATTAAGTTATCAGCATGGAATGAACAGAAGTATTGGCTCCCACACTACCTTCCACATCCTAATGACTTAAGAACAATTAGTACTTCCATTGTTGTTTGGTTATCAGACTCTTGTAACTACTTGAACAATTTATTCACTGTCTTATTTTTCCTCCTGTCCACCCCCCCTTCCCTTATTTATTCTTGGATCTAGACTTTCAACACTCCAGTCATCTGAAGAAGTGGGTTATACCCACCAAAGCTCATGATACCCTCTACACGTTTTGTTAGTCTTTAAAAGGCGCTACTAGACTATGTGGGTTTTTTTTAAGTTTTTCCAGTTACAGACTAAGTCAGCTACCCCTCTGAAGCTTTTGTCCCTACAAAGTTAGGGCAATTGGTCACCCTACAAATAATATGGGTGTGTGTGTGTGCGCGCATCCATATTGTGGAAGACAGTCATTTTTCCAGAAGCCAGAATTCCTTGTCTCGGTAATTCGTCCAAGTTATTCCCCTTCCCCGACAAAAAAACCCTGAGTGATTCAATAGAGAATCATAGAGGAGGGGGAAGGAATAATCAGCTACAGTTCTATAGCACTTTTTGGCAAAAATACTTTACAAACAGTAGTTGAGTTTCAAAGCATTCCCGTAAATTAGAAAAGTATTTTATCCCCATATTACAGGTTGGGAAAAGCAGCAAATGCAGAACTAAAACCCCAAAACTTTGGCTTCTCACCTGATAGTTAAAATATCAGAAACATTACTGGTATAATGCTCCTACCCAACATCTCTTCTCCAGTCTCTGTAGATACCCTAATTGGTTTGGAGAACACAGCCCTTCACATTAGGAGCATAGATATTAGGTTCAGAGACACCAGGACATATCACAAGTTAGCTTTCTATTTGTAGAGGAATTAATGGGATTCACAACGGAAAGCATTTCAGAGACAATCACATTTATGTATATTATATTAACACAGGCAAAAAACCCTATAGGATTATCAGAGTAAGAAGATTTTTGTTTAAAAACCCCCACCTACTGCTGCCTTTATTCTTACCAGATTTAGGACCCACCGTGAAGGAAACAACACCATCAGAGTGGATAAGAATGCTTCCCAGACCTCTAATCACTACAGGGTGGGAGTCCTGAATCAGCTGCTTCATTTCATAACAACATTGAAAGCAAAGGGCCCAGGCTTGCTCCTCACTTATGGGCTGGTCACAACATCTCAGAAACTCTCCCAAAGAGATCTTAGTAACATTCCATTGACATCTTGAATAATCCATTTTTTACTTTCACTACCCTCCATATACTTGCTTTTGCCCAGGCTATTTTACATCCTCAGACAGCTGTAGGTGTTTTTGGCAGTTTTTATCCATTCTGCCTTATATTTCCTTCAGGTGAAACCAGTTAGAGCTACTTAAGGCTACAACTTCTTAAAGGGACACTTTTACTTTCATCATCTTCTCTCTAGTTATACAAGCATCAGTGACTGAAGACAGAGAGAAAAAAATTAAAAGGCATTTTGAAAGATTAGAAGCCCGAAAAATTAATGTCTGAGTGTAACTCCACTGCCTTCATCAGGTTTGTAATGAGAATAAATATGACTCCTGGGTCCAAAAATTTAGATTCAGCATGGAAAAAGAAAAAAATCATTGTTGGTGGGGGTGCAATTTGCATACTTGGTGGGAAGGAGACACCTGGGAATCAATGATGTTGGAAGAGACCTCTGTACCAGTAGACAGTAAATAGAGTGATGTGTTTTCAGAGGCCTGTCCTATGAGGAAGCCAGGCAACCATATTCTGTACAAGCTGGAGCTTGTGCATTTTATCCACTTTCAGCCCCAGAAACTGAGAGTTACAATTTCCGAGCCTGAAGGTAAAGGACACATGGCTCACTCTGGCCAACTCTTCATCTTGGGGGAAGGAGTAGTTTCTTAACCAGCTGCAGCTGGAAGAAGGATTTTCTTTTTGTTCAGTACTGATGCTTCCTGATCACCCAAAGGTAAGGCTATGCTTACCCTAGCAGTGACTTAATGGTATAGCTACAGTGATAAAACACTCCTAATGTGGGAAAACACTCCTGTGCTGCATCTAGACTGGCAAGTTTTTCCGCAAAAGCAGCTGCTTTTGTGCAAAAATTTGCCAGCCGTCTACACTGGCCGCTTGATTTTGTGCAAAAGCACTGATGTTCTACTGTCTGAAATCAGTGCTTCTTGCGCAAATGCTTTGACATTCCCGTTTGGGCAAAAGCCCTTTTCCGGAAATGTTTTTGTGCAAGAGGACCAGTGTAGACAACTAAAAACTGTTTTGCGCAAAAAAGCCCCGATGGTGAAAATGGTGATCGGGGCTTTCTTGCGCAAAACCAAGTCTATATTGGCACGGACACTTTTCCACAAAAAGTGCTTTTGTGGAAAAGCGTCCGTGCCAATCTAGACGCTCTTTTCCGCAAATGCTTTTAACGGAAAAACTTTTCCGTTAAAAGCATTTGCAGAAAATCATGCCTGTCTAGACGTAGCCCTGCACTTTTGCCTGTATAGCTTGTTCCAGCTCCCTCTCCCATAGACAGGGCCCCCAGGTTTTGCACCACTTTGGTGAGAGGTGGCTGGATGCTTGTGCTAGGAGGTAATGTGGGTGGATCACAGGCATTCCCACAGAGATGAAGTGATGTTTTTGCATTTTATCATTTCCCCATACGAATGCCGTGTCATGATCATCCCATAGCTGTTGTTATTTGGGTTTTAGTGCCCGAGGTGAGGTGCACACCACATGCTGTGGTAGGCACATGGCGAGCCCCTACATCTCAAAAGGGATGTGATGGTGTGTGTGGCGATGGTGGCACTGCTCATGGGGACAGTGAAGGGTTGTCTGTAATTGTGCACCTCTTCTCCTGGCACAGCCTGGCCACTGCTTTGAGCTGTGATGGGAAGTGGAAGCCAGGGTTGTCAGGTGTCCGGTATTGAACTGGACAGTCTGTTATTTTCATCTCCTGTCCAGTAAAAAAATTCAGAAAATACTGGACACCTAAAATGTCCAGTACTTTCTGATTTTTTTCCCAGCCAGGAGGCAAAACCCCCAGGTTGTCTGATTCAGTATGGAGGCAGCCTGGCAACCCTAGTGCTTACTAGGGAGCTTTCTGACCCAGCATAGGGAGGCAAGATAGTGGGCGGCCACCGGTAAGCTGTTAGGGCAAAAAAGCCTCACCATGCAATTTTTAAAAGGGGCCATGGTGGGGTTTTTTTTTTTTTTTTTTTTTTTTTGCTCAACACACTTTTTCCTGGCATGTTTTTTTTTCTTGTTGTTCTGTATTTTTTCTGAAACCATCTGGCAACCCTAGTGGCAGCAAGAGACAAGGCTTGGGACGGGCACCAAAAAGGGCAGGTCCCTGGGCAACGCTGTGCCAGGATCCCAGCCAAGGGGGTGCACCTTGGAGAGATCTCAGCAGCGCTCCCAGCCCTTGGGGCTCACCCCTCAAGCCCCCCCAAAACCAGGAGACAGGAGACCCATAACAACAACAGACTAAGGGGCCCTGCGCCAGCCCAGCCTTCAGGCTCCCCCGGGGCGTGGCTTGCAAGGGGGCCCCTCTTGCGCCCCCTGCCTCCGGGAGCCGGCGCCTTGCGCTACGGACCCCAGCGGCCTCCGCTCCCCCCTAGCGCGCCGCGCGCCTGCCTCCGCCCAGACCACTTGGTTCCACCTTCCCCGCCCACCCCCACGCGCCCGCTTTGGTTCCGTCCCGCCTCCCTGCGCTTGTAGTTCCGCCCCCCTGATCGCTACTCTCCTGCCACCCCCCACCCTCGGCAAGATGGCGGCGCCCATGGCGGGGGAGGCAGCGTGGAACCGCTGGCATGTGCCGTGGCCGGCGAGCTGCGCTACGGTGGCCGTGGCGGCCCAAGACCCCGCAGGTGGCCGGGCCCAGGGCAGCGCTGGGGAAGGGGTGCGGGGAAAAGCGAGCACGTGCCGGGAGATGGGAGAGCATTGGCTGGGGGGGCTGCGCTGGGAGGATGCAGGGGCCAGAGGGTAGCAGTGGAGGGATGGTTGGGGGGGAGGTGGGGTGAAAAGCAGCTTTGGGGGCTAGTGGGGGGGGGGGAGAAGAGTAGAACTGAGCAAACAGGCTCTGCAGCATCTGTGGAGAACTCCCCACGCGCCCACCCCCACGTGCGGGGCTCTTAGCTTTTGCCTTTCCTGTCTGCAAACTTGAAGCATCTTTGACGTGTTTCATATCCTCTGTGGCTCTGAAACAGCCCGGCACATATTGCACGACGCGTTTGTGTCACTGGCATTGTCAAGGATCTGGGAATAGATTTTTTTTTTTTTGTAAGGGCTTGATCAGTCCCAGAGTTCTGTGGGTTTGTGGTTTAAATACAGAGCAGAACCAAACTAGAAGTGATTGTGATTTATATTTTTTTAAAAAAAAACCCTCCCCCAACTCGCCACCTTTTTATTTCTATTCCTTTGCAGTTTTAAGAACACAAATCCAAATATATTAGACTAGTCCTAGTGATACTGCCTAAGCTTGTTGAGCTGTCCAAACTCTGAGGAATGGAAAACAGAAAAAGTGGGGAGAAGTAAATTACTTACGATTCTGTTTTAATGAAACCTCCATGTGTTATAGCAGGGGGCAGAGACCTATGGCTCAGTATGGCACCAAAATATGGCTCTCTTGGCCATCCCCGCTGCCCCGTATGCTGGAGCTGGAGCCGGGCCATGGTGGGGTTGTCCCTTCTTGGTCAGCTGTACTGTGGCCCCAGTCCCAGCTAAGGATGTTAAAATGCAATGATCTGGCTAACTGAATAGTCGATACAATTTGTATCGATTATACAATTAGTCAATAAGCACTGCTGTTCAGAGCCACAGCGGAGGTAGTTCCAGGAGCCGGCTCTGGGGCCACCTGTGCTGCTGCTCTGCATTTTAAATGTAGTAAGAGCAACTGGCTCTTGCTACATTTAAAATGCAGAGCAGCAGTGATCCGCACGAGCCAGGACTGCTTGGTCCTGGCTCACTCTGTGTCCAGTAGCCCCTGTTCACGGCAGACACCCCTGTGTACCAGACTAGCCCCTGTTTGTGGTGGCCCGGGCTCCCTGCTGGGACCCCCGTGGAGAAGGGCTGTTTCCCAGCAGCGTCCCCTATTCTCCTTCCCCTGCTGTCTCTAATAGAGGCAGCGGTGTGGGCAAGCAGCACCCCAGAGACGGTGCGGGGGGAACCAGCTTTTAATCCAGTTCCCCCAAGCACCAGCTCCTCCTTCCCCCCATGCTGCCTCTCTTATAGGAGGTTGCTGCAGAGAGCACAGGGTGAGCAGAGACTTCTTGAGTCCCTGCTTGCCCCAGGCTCTGTGTGGCACTTCTGCTTTTGAAATGTACAAGAGCCCTGCAGGGATCTTGTACATTTCAAAAGCAGAAGCTCCCACAGTGGGAACTGGTGCAAGTGGGGACTGAAGCAGTCCCCACTCATACTGTTTCCCCGCTGTGACTCTACCTCCCTTGCCCCCTGCAGAGACAGTGCTGGGGGGAAATGGCTTAAAGCCTATCTCTGATAGAGGCAGCTGGGAGGGGGGAGAGCGACTAGTTGAGTGGCTACTCAACTATCAGAGCATGGTCCGGTGGAGCTGTGTGGTGGGCCACTGCCCTGGAGCTGGAGCCAGGCCACAGTGTGGCTGCTTCTGGGCTGGGGCAGCTGCACCGTGGCATAAGTAAGGACTAAAAGAATGTATTGCAGGCAAGAAATACAAACTGGTATTTGTTCAAATTGAAAGCCAGACAAGTAGTCCCTAGCGCTTATGAGGTGTGTTTCTTTGGTCCTTGTGCTTTGTCACATGGGTTTTTATACATTTATGTGGTGCTAATATGATTTATCTTGTATGAAGCTCAAAAACAACTATTTTAATGTCTCAATTTCTCCCCCCCAGTGAAATGTCTTCCAGCTGTTATTACAGGATGTTACAAGGTCAACACGTTGCTAACCAGTAAAGCTGTGGATGCAGAAGGAAAAGTTTTACATTCAATCCTTTATGGTTTCCACAACTCAATGTCTCACCATAAAACCTATTTGTCTCTGAAACAGGTCAGTAAGATGAAGCTGCTTGAAATAATTATGCTTGGAAGGAGCCTTCTGTGTATCTCAGTTAGAAGTACACTGCAGTTTTTTCAAAACTTTCTTTTGAAGAAGAAATTTGCCAGGCTTGTTTTTATTCCAAACGTGGATTTTGGTAGTTTCATAACACTCTTCACTTGTTTTTAAGACATTGTGGGTGTGTCTAGACTACAGGTTTTTTTTAAAAAAAGTAGCCTTTTTTCGAAAAAATAGTACCTGTGTCTAGACTACCGCCGCGTTCTGTCGACAGTAAATCAAAAGAACGCGACGGTTTTGTTGACGGCAGTAAACCTCCTTCTACGAGGAATAACGCCTTTTTTCGAAAGTCATCTTTTGAAAAAAGGCGCTATTGCATAAAAACAGGGCTTTTTCAAAAGAGAGTGTCTAGACTCTTTCAAAAAAGTGAGCCGCTTTTTTGAAAAATCTTCTTGTCTAGATGCTCTTTTTTGAAAGAGGCTTTTTCGAAAGATACTTTCGAAAAAGCCTCTTTCGAAAGAGGCTTGCAGTCTAGATGTAGCCTGTGAGTGAGTCCCACTGGGTTTTTTGAACCTTTTCCTACTCTTTTGTGGTCATTGAGAAGTGTCACTTTTTTTTCCATAAGAGCAATATTCAGAATCTTTGTGTTCAAATTAAGATGTTAAATAAATCTAATTAGATGTTTTTATCCATTTCATGCTTCTTAGAGTTCATTAAGAATAGAAATACAAACAGTGGTGGTACATTTATAATGGATGGGGTAAATAATCCAAAAATTGCCTTTGAAAGACAACTTCTGCAAGCTATCCTTGAGAAAGAACTGAGTTTTTTTTTAAGGGGTCGTTAAAAAGTGAAGCTGAATATTTTTGCTGAATATTCTCAATATTTTTTAAAAGTGGTGGTGTTCTATCTAATGAAGCATTCTGTTAATTTTTCTAACAAAATTGAGGCTACAACCCAGGTTTTCTGAATTCCCATGTATCCACTTGTCATTTTGCCTCCTTCTAAAGTCATTTGCATTTTTATTTGTGGAAATTTAATTAAATCTCCAAAATAACAACATGCGACCTACAGAATCAGCATTAATCGACAATCTCTTTGCTCCAGGGTAAAGGCCTGTCACAATAATGTCATGGAGAGAGCCCACCACCATTTTTTGGATATTTGAATGTACCAATGTAAGAGACCCAGAAGGCTGACATACTATCTCTGGCAGGCTGAGAAGGGGAGATGTTGCCTAATTTAATGGACAACTCTTAGGCTAAGAAACATGTTTTTCTGAAAATATCAACAAAAGGTGGTTGTTCTCTTTTCAGGTCGAACAGTGCTTAAAGCGTTTAAATCAGATGAGCTTGATGGGCTCCATTCAAGACCTGGCAGAATTGTGTCCCAAGTAAGTTGCATGAAACTGTATATTTTAGCACGTCTCTCCATGATTCAGTATCTTAAGCCATGTCTATACTACAAGCTTTGGTGGACACAAGTCATTGGCATAAAGCTGTCTTAGATAGTATATTGTTTATGTACATAGATATTTGGCTCCTAGAATCGTCTCTGTGCATGCTTACCAGGAGCGTTTGTGTCAATACCCAGGGTCCATCGCACTGTGCAGGTATCCTCGTGAGCAGCCTGCCACCATCCAACTTGTCTCTTGGAAAGTCTTGGCAATACATGGTGGAGGCAGAAATGAGATGTGCAGCAGTGCCTGGGAACAAGGGCTCAGCTTCTCAATGTGCAATTGTCTCCATCACAAAGTGTCATCTGTATCCCATAATGTTGTCTTAAACCCATGAAACTGTACAGCCATCCTCACTGTCCACCATCTCTGACAGAAGCCTGTACAGCTCTGTGCTGTTGTCATCCGTGTTGGAAGTACAGGGCACACGATCCTCCAATATTTGCAGAGCCATAAGAGCCACCAAATCAGAGAGGAAGATGATGATGATTTCTTGAAGGAGAGATTGCAGTGGGACAGAACTTAAGGTTGCTAGGGTCATTCATGGAGCAGCTGCAGAGGGTAGAGAGCCGCTTCTGGGCCTCGGAGAGAAGCATTGGTTGCTGTGATCTCATTGTAATACAAGTTGGATATGATGAACAGCGGCTGCAGCACTTCTGGATGCAAACGGCCACTTTCCTGAATCTGCGTCTTGAACTCGACCCATCTCTCCAGCACAAAACGAGAGCTGGCAATCACACCGAGAAAACCTGCAAGGCTGAATTGCCACCAGTGAATGGGAAACCACTGTGCAGTTTGAAAATCCACGCAAGGGACCATTGTCGTGCAAGCATGCAGGATCATTAATCCTCTCCTGCTGCGCAGGACTGACTCTTGGCAATGTGTAGGATGGGGGAGGGGGAGATTTGCAGTAGTGGGATTCCCGAACTGCAGTGGAGCAATAGATAGCATGTATCTCCCTGTTTTGGTACCAGACCACCTGGCCACAGAGGACGTCAACAACTTTTCTATGATTATACAAGCATTGGGGATCACTAAAGATGCTTCACCAACATCAGTGTTGCCTGCTCTTAGAAGGTCCATGGCACTTGTATCTTTAAGAACACAGGACTGTTCAGAAAGCTACAAGCAGGCATTTTGTTTCCCAACCAGCCGTTTACCATTGGCAATATTGAAGTGCCTGTAGTGATTCTACATCTTACTCCTCTGGCTTCTGAAGTTGTAAACGATTTACTTTTTAACCGATAAGTGATATTTATTAGTTAATGGTGTCGGTTACTCTGTGAAGCATCCTCTCCAGGAGTTGGGCAGGCAAGGGCTGCCTGCTTCATTCCCGAGGAGGCTTCACTGCGGGCTCTGCCGTATAAAGCTAAGCTGCATGAGATTTTCAGTGGTTACATGGTTATCCTATTACACAGTTTTTAATATCTCTAGTTTTGATCATATATCAGCGACGCCCGGCAACACAGTGTGACTGCGTTGCCATAACGGGGCGCTTACGTTGGTGGGACACACATTTAAGAATAGATGTATGCACTGACTTTGTAGAGTAGTCAAGGTCTCAGTCAGCATTACCTCCAAGCCGCTAAAAACTTGGGAAGAAAATTTGAAATGCTAAGTGTAACCACCATCTCCTCACTCTGCTGTCACTGTAGGAAAAAGAAATCTGAAAATGCAGGGGAGCGTGTTGTTCCCAGCCAGCCTGTGCTAGAAGTGGTGGCAGTGAAGATCTTGGGAGGCTGCAAGCTCTTGCTGCGCTTACTGGAGTGTTGCTGCAAAGCATTTGAGTATCCTTTCTCTTTACAAAAAGATTTTCTTCAATGTTACTAGCAGCACTTTCCATTCAGCTTCATGACGAGAACAAAACTGTAGGCTTATAATTGCTGCTGGACTCAGTCAAGAATTTCTTTATAATTTATCGAAGGTTCAAGTTGCACACGTCTATTTGTGTTCTTGGGTGTGAAACTCCTGCTGCTGGCAAGTTTGCCATTGCAGCCCCAAGTAACTCAGTGTTTGGATATCCAGCCTGCAGCCCAGCAGCAGCTTCGGGCATGTTCCCTGCCTGCAGTACCCTGACACGCTGCTCATAGCACTGGGCTGCAGGCTGGATATCTCTGTATGCTGTGTGCCCTTGGAGGGAGGGGCTTTGCACACTTCCCCAACCCCAGCACAATCTTGCTGGTCCTACTGGCTGGAAATCAGAAAATGGGAGCTGCCTGGGCACAAGCAGCATGCAAAGGGCCCATTCCCCCCAAGGGGCATCTGGCATGGAGACAGTACAGGGCTGGGCCGCTGGCTTGGAGCAGTCTAAAATAAGCTGCATGCATCTGACACCCATCCCCTACTACACTGACTCCCTGCCCCAAGTAACAGACCAAACCCTCTGCACCTGCACCCCAAGTCACAACCTCCCAGACTCTACACCCCTGCTCAGACCCTACATCCCCTCCTGAATCCTAGTCCACTAACCCGAGCTCCCTTCTGCACCCAACCTCCATCCAGAAGCTGCACCTTCTCCATTAACATCTTAGAAGAATATGGACCTTGACCACTTTCCAAATTCTTGGTGTACCCCCCTCCCATCAAAAATGATTGCCCACGCCTGCTCTTGCCTAAACCAATGCCAAAGATATTGTTTCTTGAGCTTTTTTTTAAAGCAAAGTCTCTGCTGAGTTCCATTTAATGTTGTTATATTGTTGTCTAACCTTAATCAGTTTAATTTTCAGACTGTCTGTTAAGCATCTGTGTTTGGAAGAATACATCCTCTTGAACACTGTGGTTTTGGGATTGTTGAGCAGATTATGGTTTGTACATTTTGAAAACTAATCTTTACTGTTTTTGTCTGTCTTTTCCTTGGGTACTTTCACCAGCAAATAGGTTTGAGTACAGACATGCTTTCTGGTTAAGTGAGCTGGCTGCGACCAGAATAGGGTAGTGTAGCACTAGTTGATGCCACTTTTGTGTCCTCTTGACCTGCCAAACACGCTGTCTTCTCTTATTGGCTATCTTGTCACACGTTGTAGTGGATGTGAAGTGTGCATACTTGACACTCAGCAATTTTCTCTAACATCAACTACACTCTCAGGCAGGGTAGCTAGAATTATTATTATTTATTAATACTAGATGGTATTACCTTGACACTCATTTAATCATAAATTGCTTTATTAAATCCAAAGGCCATATGATATTTATACAGCTGCTCCAAACATGTCTTAACTGCCTAAGCAATAACCACACCCATATAGTAACATGCAATTATAAGTATGGATCAGATATTTACAACAGCACCGGTTCCAGTTGGACAGGGTAGGTTGAACCCTCAACCTGCTATGTCTTTGTTATTAGACCCTACATGACTGAATTCGTTTAAATCCATTTGAGCCACTCTTCGTAGCTAGAATGTCTACAAGGAATTTTGCTCGCATCTTATCAGTTATCTTCCAGGTCCAATTTTTCCAATTACCCCTATTGTTTCAAGGCTTTCTGACAACTAACGGGACCTGCACTTTAGATAAACTGAAAAGCATGCTTTTTTTTTTTTTTTTTTTTTTTAGCCAAGTTCATTTCACTGTATCATATATATATAGTAGCCCAATGTCTGTGACTCTGTAACACTCTAGCGTTTGGTGTTGCCTCTGGGGGGGCAGGGTGGTAATGTGCGGCATGACAACAGCTCCAGGCCCTGCCCCCTGGCCGTGAACGTCACCGTCCCGCCCCCCCTTCGCCTTCCGCTGGGGCGCTTGACTGACTTCTGCGCCGCTCAGCCGGGCCGCCGCGGGGGAGCCCAAATGGCCACTTGTTCTGCTTGCTCCCTCACGGTGGCCCAGCTGAGCGGTGCAAAAGTCAGTCGAGTGCCCAGTGGAAGGCGAAGGAGGGACGGGGCAGTGATGTGTGGCGTGACGGTGGCTCCAGGCGCCGCCCCCTGGCCGTGAACAGACCCTGGCCAGGAGGAGGGTGGGGGAATGAGGGGAAAGGGGAAGGTGGAGGACAACTGGGAGGCTGTAGGATCAGTGCTGGAGTGCAGGGGGGCAGCTGGAGCTCATAGGCAGCCGCAAGCGGCGCAAACCGCTGTTTGGGCTCCGTGCTCCCCATGCAGGAGGAGGAGGAAGAGAAGAAAAAGAGTAAGAGGCAGGAGGGGGAGGAGAAGAGAAAGAGAGATGGAGAGAGGCAGGAGATGGAGGAGAGCTTAGAGAGTGAGCGGGGCAGCCAGTAGGAGGAGAGGAGTGAGAGATCGGAGGCTCAGGAGAGAAGATCAAGATAGAAAGGGACTAGGACAGGAGGAGAGCTGAAAATCCCGTTTTATGGGGGGGGGGGTGCGTGCGCGCGCACATACCTATCTATCCTACACTGTATCAATTTGCCACAATGTTTTTTAACATCTGAAATTTTCCAGTAATCAATATGACCTGCCTCATGATAAAAATGAAACTGATAAAATAAAGCCATTCCTCAATGCTCCCAATTCTTTCAGTGAAATAATTGTTCCAGTCTTTTCACAACAGTGCTTCGTGCACAATATGTGCAACTAGACTGAAAAAACATAGACCATCTTGCATGGCATGGCTTCATGGCATACATACATTGTATAAGTGCTGTTTGGAACAGGAAATATTTTTTCCAGTTGACATTGAAAAGGAAAGTGTTTATCATCAAATAATAAGTAGGTCCACTTTAATTGATGCAAAATGGTTTGGTGCATGAAAGAATGCCCGTTAAATGGGGTTGGCTGGCTGTTACATGGGAACCTGCTAATTTCCAGGATTTATGGAAAATCCATTACATAGAGTATTAGGGAAGAAAAGCATTTTTGGAAGGTAGGTATTAGATGGAGATTTTTAGAGTGAATCAAGTCCTGCTCTGTTGCCCTGTCCTTAGGGTTGTCAACCGCTCAAGATTGTCCTTGAGTCTCAAGGAATTAGAGATTAATCTTTAATTAAAGATTGTGTCAGAATGAAACCTCTAGGAACATGTCCAATCAAAATTGGCAACCCTACCTCTGCTGTTGATCTTTGACGGCTTCCTTAAGCCAGAAACAAGCATTGAGGAAGCAGTTTACACTGGGACGTTAGGCTGTTTGTAGGGAAGAACCAGTTTCGAGATACAGGGAAGGGAAGATGGTTAGAGAGCATGAAGCCAGGACCCAGAAGTTTACGTGGGGGAAGAGGAAAAGGACTTGTTTAGGGGGAAGAGGGAGAGGCAGGTAGCAAAGATTAGCGCACTTGCTTAGTGAATACAAGTTAAATTGCTTACGTCTGCAGCGGGCTCATGTCCATGTGTTTCTTTTCCCAGGATTCTTTATCAGTGCGTATTACAAAGCCTCATTTCTTTGTATGGAGTGTTGTCTGGGTTGCTGCAAGCGGTGTCCAGGACCCAGCAGATGCCTTATATTAAGGGGTTTAACTTTCCTTCTGAAATCACTGAGTTTCTGGGACCCCTTTATTTGGAAATTAAGAAAAGATCTAAAGTGTTTGCAACAAAAAAATCAACTGGATGGCTGAACAAACTGTTTGCAGGACCTGCCGCAGCACCCAGGTCCAATAAAGGGAGAGGCCTGGAAGCTCCCACAAGGGGCAGCGAGAGGATGACGAACATCCAGCGCCCCATTGACATTGGAAAGCCGGTTCTGGTGAAGAGAGCTAACAAAGGTAACGAGTCCTGATACAGTATTGATGGGGAGAGCCATGTTAGCAACGTGCCCTTAACCCCTAAAATCTGCCCTTAATCCCTAGGATCTACCCTAACTTGCTTAAAATGGATCAAAATCCAGCTGCCACACTCAGTGTCACTCAGTGATACCACAGGTGCCAGCATGAAATGCTTCACCTTAAGCTTCTCTGGGCCAGGGACAAGCTGGGATCTTTAACAGAAGAGTGGCAAGGAGGTGTGCATTGGCTTACCCCTTGTCTTTCATCTTCTGAAGGGTAAAGCTTTTCAGTTTTGTTGTTTTTCTGGAAATGTGTGAAGACTTTTTTTATTTTTTAGGGTGGGGGTGGGAGTGGGAGTGTTAAGTAATGCTTTGCACTTCCTCTGTGCATTACAGTACAGGATCTCAAAACCCTGTACAAAGATGAATGATTTAAGCCTCTCATTTGTACAATTCCTCTTCCCCATTTTATAAACGAGGAGACAGTGTAACTAAGTAAACTGACACAGTCCCATAGAGCAGAACTGAGATCCTCTGACTCCTCATTCTGGACTTTAACTTTAAATCTTCCTTGCCAGGAAGGGTAGTGGCAGAATATTTCTGTTGCTTTTGGTAAATCTCACTATCCATTTTGTTCCTGGCATCTAGCTGGCTGAGATGTATCTTGCATGAGGCTCATTTTCTCACCCCTCCTTTGCCTTGATAGCTGGCAATGCTGAGACCTGATGTGAGCCAGCTTATGACCTGATGTCTCCTGTATGACCGTGCAGCAGACTGAACGGCTGAGCTGGGGTGAAACTGTGCATTTATGGAAAAGATGCTTACCAAAACCAACTAACTCTTCTTATTTTTAAGTGATTGTCTCTTCTTTCTCTTCCTCTCCAGGGAAGCAGTTGGGATTTGACATCAAGACCCTGTGTAGGCAACTTAAACCCAGAGTTCAAGAGGTTTGTATGGCTTTCAAGGTAAAACATTTGTGTTAAGATGACATCGGGACTCAAAAGGCCTTTTCTGTATTTTTGTGATGGAAAATATTTTCTCCCCTTTGCACAGCCTGTCCCTGGTACTTTGAAGCTAGTGGCTTCCATGGCATTTTCCCTGACTTATTTTTCTTAGCTCCTCAGATGGGTATGGAGGCTTTGCATAGAAGATGCAGTTTTATCTTTCGCTTGTGGTTCTGAGTAGTTTACAAACCTCTCCATTTCAAAAGTTTCAGAGGGGTAGCCAAGTTAGTCTGTAACATGAAAAACTTAAAAAACAAAAAAATAATCTGGTAGCACTTTAAAGGATAACAAAACATGTAGATGGTATCATTTCACTCGGTGCTAGCATTGATTAGAATTGCAGTCTCCTGAAAGCAAGTCCCTTGTTCTTAATAGCCTGACGGCTGTCCTATTGGTTCCCTGTGCAGTAAAGCATATTTCTGTAACACTTCGTCTCTACATTTCTATCCTGTTGAGGATCAGTTGGGACACTGATGTTATTTTAATGCTAATTTCTTCCCTTGTCTTTATTTCAGGCTGTCGACTTCAGACTAACGCTTTCTGAAGCAAAAGCAGCGAGAGCCCAGCATGCCAAATCTCTTGTGTTGAAGTTTAGAGAAGCCTGCTCTTTCGGAGAACTGTCTGAAGCACTCAAAACAGCTGTTCTCTCGTGCAAAAGCAAAAAGCTTAAGTCAGAAACGTTTTTTCTGAGAACAAAGCTGCTGAAAAGCAAACGGCTGCAGCATGTGGAGGCTCAGGGCTGCAGGCAGGTGTAACTTAACATGGCTTTGGGATTTTCAGGCACAACACTTTGCATTTCTTCAATGTATCTTGCTATTTAGGCCTTACATAAGTTATACCAATACAACTTTCCCACATCAGTGCTGAATTAAAATGAATGGAGCTAGGTTAATATAAACACTTGTGTGGACGCTGTTCTGGTAGGAATGTTTTTTGGGGGGGTTGGCTTACCTTAAATCTGTTAAGAATAGATTTGAGAAACTGAAATAAGCTATTCATAAAGTTCTCCAAGGTGCAGTTGTTTGCTTAATTCAATTTATTTAAGTGGCTGCAAGTCCTTGTGTCGACAAGCCCTTGGCATTTTCACAGATCTGGAAATGCAATTAAGAGATGAATTCTTCTATGAATGCATTGTTCTGTTCACTCCTCTGGAGTGAGGCTTTTTTTTAAAATGGAGTGACTATTTTCTACACCGCAGTAAGATGTAAGGGAGGGCGAGTACACTTTTTTAGCTGGGATGATGATTTTTGCAAGCTTGAGCTGCTGGTTTTCAAGATGCTCTATATCTCTGGGTTGTGAGAGAAGAAGGGAACTGTCCTAATGCCAAGTCTCCCAAACCTCAGGGGGTTAGTTTTGCCAGAGCAGAAACGATTTTGTGGTTTCCTCTGCTCCCCCAACCCTTTATTGAAGAATTGCTTTGTTTTTTTTCACCCCCTTCTCCTTAAAGCTTGCAGAAAAAACTCAGCTGTGTTAAAGCATCCATCTGCAAATTCCTTCTTTCTGGCTTGCAAAAGGCATCTCGGATAAAGCAGTATTGCAGAACAAGTTCCTGGCAGCAAAGGAAGATCAAACTGTCCAGAAGGTCAAAATTGGTCTCAAAGAAGACTCTGGAGTTTGTTCAACAAAACACTTCCACCCTTTTGGAAGACAGTATGCATGGTGCTGTGTCCCTCTTTCCTGTTCAGGGGTTTGAGCAGTCACTTCACCTAAGAAAATCAGGAGGCTGTAGTGCTACCAAGCACGCTGGAGAGCAAGACAAAGTGGGGACCTCTAAACCTGTGGCATCGGAAAGAAACCCTGGGCCTCCAGTGAAAGCGGCTAGTGAGAACGATGATATCGATGCCATTTTTTCAGCAATGGGTGTATAACAGTGGTGCGAGGAGGAATGGGTGAGTCCCTGTAATACATAGGTCCCCAAACTGTGAGGAGCACCTCCATAGGGGTGTGGAGTAGGGATGTGAATGGTTAACAAATAAGCATCACCCTTACCGGGTGAGTTAGTTAACCAGCCGGGGCTGGAGCAGCCCGCCACAGGCACAGCCCTGAAAAGTAGAACTCCAGTCTGTCTTATAACCACCTTTAGAAGGTGGATTGGTGTCACCTAAGGGAAACTATTAGAAACAGTAATTGGAGTGGAGGCTGGTGAGGCTGCCCTGCAGAGAAAGTAGCAGTCCTACTAAACAACGTTTCTTTGAAAAATGTTATGTTAGAGGAAATACAGCTGCTGGAGAGTCCAATAAATCTTTATAGGTGAGAGGGCCATGCTAAGGGAACAGTGGTTCATTTGGGCATTTTTCATCTCTTAAGGAAAATCACAATACCTCTCCTCTTCCTGCATGACAACACCTATGTTAAGTGCTGCAACCACAGAATGTAGCATAAAACATGGTAGAAACTAACTAGAGGACAAGACTCCTCTAACAAGTGGAAAGAGCTTAGACACCTCCTTCTAGCTATCAGTGGAAATTCTTCCTTGCCATGAGTGAAGTATGTGTGTGTTCTTCAAACAAGCCAAAACTATATACAGTAATTCCTCATTTAACACTACAGATGTATTTCTGAAAATGTTCGTGCTAAGTGAAAACGTGCTATGCAGGGTCAATTTTCCCATTAAAAATAATGGAAAAGGTGGCGGTGGCAATGTCAACATTAGATATCTAGCAACACAAGTCGCCACAGTTTGTTAAAACACAAAGATAAACATGTGAGTGAGTGGAGGAGTGCTGTGACTACATGTATTCATCCGCTTATGCGTATTATCACTGTTTTCACCAACTTATACCGCCGCACGAAGTAGTCCGCCACTTGATTATTTTTGTATTATTTCGGGGACAGCCTTGTTATTCGAAAACGTTCCCTAAAAAAAATTATGCTATTATGAAAACATGTTAAGTGGCACGTGTTAAACGAGTAATTACTGTATGTTCAATCACCCCTTTTTACATATTTGCTGTTAGTACAGAAGCCAAAATATCTTCGTATTGACACAATCCTGGAGGTATGACTACAGTCTGTTGTGCTGATGCCTGATGGGTATGGCAACACATAGGCTAAGACAGACAGGCTGTGTCTAGACTGCATCTCTTTTTCGTGAAAGGGTTGCAAATTAGACATATCGCAATTGCAAATGAAGCGGGGATTTAAATCCCCCCTGCTTCATTAGCATAAAAATGGCTGCCACTTTTTTCCAGCTTGGAGCTTTGCCGGAAAAAAGCGTCAGTCTAGACGCGGATCTTTCGGAAAATAAAGCCTTTTCCGAAATATCCCTTATCCCTCTGCTTCTACATAATTATGATATAGGAATAGACATATTGAATTCAGCGGGACTACTGTTCATAGTTATGCCAGAGTGGGGGGGGCGGGAGGATACAATGTCAAGTTATACTTTTTGTTTCAATACCTTCTCTGCTCCTGAACTATTACTAACTGGCTGGTTTCCTGTAGGCATTAAGGCAGAGTAAACATTGAGGATAGGATGGGGACCTTGTACAGCAGTTCCCATGCTGCCATTGAAGTCTTGCATTTACCACTCAATACCCTATTGATCTGTTGTCACTTAGAGCAGTGTTTCCCAATGGTGTTCCGTGGACCCTCAGGGTTCCACAAAGTTAATCTAAGGGTTCCACGAGAAAACTATTCCCCTACCCCCTGCAGAGCCCATTGGAGCTGTGCTGGTGGGGGCGGGCTTCTGGAAGCGCGCTGCTCTGGCTGCTCCACCACCCACTGTGGCTGCCCCTGCCCCACGCAGACCCCTCCTCACCCCGTAGGACTGCCCCTGTCCCACGCAGCCTCCGATACAGCCACGTAGCCCCTTCCTTCACGTGTGCAGCTGCCACTGCTGCCAGAAGGGGGAGGGATGGCCAAGTCTGAGGTGCTAAGTAGCCACTCCCAGACCTTGGCATTTTTAAATTGCTGCCTGCGCTCCGGCAGAGGCTGCACAACCCTCAGCTCAGACTGGCTGGCCCCCGTGTGCTGTCGCTCTCTTTCCCCTGCGGCTCCCCCCCCCATCCCCCACCCTGCTGGTCTGATGGGGAAGGTTGGGGTTTCTACACCCTCCGCCCTGCCAGTAAGAAGCCTGACCTGGGGCTGCAACTGCGCTGGGATCCCCACTGCATTGAGAAGGCTGGGGGAACTAAGCTCCCTCTCCTGCCCCCCTGCTGGGGGAATGACAGTGTGCTGCTTGGAGGCTTTCCCTGCTGCAGCAGGGTGCCAAGCCAGGTAAACATCATCCTCATGTCCAGACCCTGCACTCAAATCTCCCTCACTCCCTGCACCAAAACCCCACACTCCCAGCTTGTTCTGATACCCTGTCCCAAGACCCCTCCTGGCCAGGCACCATGCCCCAAGCTCTCTCCTATACCCTTCCTCCTGGCCAGGACATCACAGATCATCTTTGGGATTTATACACAAATGTCATGAAGTGTTTTCCAACCATAAATGACAATAACTGGATTTGAAATCCATTAAGTAAAACTAGTCAATTTTTCTACACAGGATTACGAAAACCTAATCAAAATCATTTCAGATGGCTAATTAATACAAAAATGTAAAGAAGTTTCTCTGATTACATTTTGGGGCAGCTTATGTCAAGAATATTCAGCTTTTTCAAGAGGGGCAATTTGTCAGTTGTTACTTTTTGCCAGCACATATTTGTGTGAAACTGGGCTCTCAAATTACGCAACAAAAACAAAATACGGAAATGGACTGAATGCCGCACCAGATATGCAAATCCAACTTTCCAGTATTAAGCCAAATATAAAAAGAATTTGCCAAGAAAAAGAAAAAACACTGTTTGTATTAAACTGCCAATATAATGTGTATTAGTTTGAGCTTTATTTTTTGTACACATTGTGTGATGTTTAAATATGTGTGATTAAACTAAATGTTGATCTCATGATCTTGTTTAGCATGTGTTTATTATTAACCTTACTTATTTGTGGTCTACTTTTTCAGCTCCATATATATGACACTTATTTAGGGGGCTCCTTGAAATTCTTTCAAGTTTAAAAGGGTTCCATGGCCAAATAGAATTGGGAAACGCTGACTTAGAGGAACACTGGAGGTGTAAGGAATACCCTCCTATCATACAGTACCTGACACAAGAGAGTCCTGGGTCCACAACTGGAACTGCTAGGCACTCTAATACACATAAAATCTAGGTGCACATGCTTCTTTAAAACCCACCTTTACAATAATGCCTCCAAGAAAAACATAAGGCTGGGGTAGCTTTGCTTTTTCATGCTCAGTGCTACTTCTTAAATATCCCTAGCTTTTCCTGTGAACTTCAGCACAGATGTGCACTTCACATTGAATACAGCGCCATGCCCATTGGTCTTAAAGGTAGATTTACTTATAGGCTACGTCTAGACTGGCATGATTTTCCGGAAATGCTTTTAACAGAAAAGTTTTCTGTTAAAAGTATTTTCGGAAAAGAGCGTCTAGATTGGCACAGACGCTTTTCTGCAAAAGCACTTTTTGTGGAAAAGCGTCCGTGCCAATCTAGACGCGCTTTTCCGCAAAAAAGCCCCGAACGCCATTTTCGCGATCAGGGCTTTTTTGTGGAAAACAAATCTGGGCTGTCTACACTGGCCCTTTTGCACAAAAGTTTTGCGCAAAAGGACTTTTGCCCCAACAGGAGCAGCATAGTATTTCCACAAAAACACTGACAATCTTACATGAGATCGTCAGTGCTTTTGTGGAAATTCAAGTGGCCAGAGTAGACAGCTGGCAAGTTTTTCCGGGAAAGTGGCTGATTTTCCGGAAAAACTGGCCAGTCTAGACACAGTCATAGTGACATTTATTTGAAATAAAGACTGTTGAGGTATGGGAAGAGAGGGGCATGTTTTATTCAACAGATTTCTATTTAATGGCATCTGGCTTTCAGATTAACTACTCAACTCCTGAAACGGGCATAAAGGTTATTCCCTCCCCTCCCTCATTGTGATTTTATTTTCTTTACATACAAATAGAGATTGATAGGTTCTCTAGGCTGTTTACAAGGTTAAATACTAGGCAATAGGATTGAGTAATCCTGCAACATAATATAGCAAACCACTCTCAGATGAAGCTCTCATTTTTTGAAAATGTCAGTGGGGTAGCCATGTTAGTCTGTGGCACCTTAGACAGACACACACACACACACACACACACACACACAAAAATCATGAGCTTTTGTGGGTAAAATCCACTACTCATCTGATAAATTCATGATACTATATATGTTAGTGTCTAAGGTTTCCACAGGAGTGCTCGTTATTTCTTCTTAGCAGTGTGACTGCAGTGAGAATTTCAGGGGGAGACCATGCACTAGATTATAAATCCGTTTAACACCTTTCTTTTAGAAGATTTAATAGCACTTAAAAGCTATCATTATGCAATCACAATGTCACCAGTGGGCTAGAGGGGTAAATATGGTAATACCGACTCTTTCAAAAGAAATACCATCGGATTGTAGTATTTCTACTAAATACCAAGGGTTCGGTTTATGACCTTCTGCAGTAGAACTCAGTAAAACATACATAACAATTTGTGTCTTAAGAATGAAAGGCAAGTCAACCATGGTGGAATTCAAACCTAAGTATAAAAGACTCCCACTAGTATAATGTTTCAGACATTAAACCAGCTGTGAAACACCAGAGCAGTTAGATCTTCCACCATTACAAAGAACTATTCAATTAAAGTTATTAAAGGAAGTAATAGCATCATTAAGCTTTTTCTATTATGCTAGATTCTAGAAGGAAGCTGTAGCCTGCTGTTTATTCAGCCCCGATTGCTTCCTCTTGACCAATAAATGCCTGGAAATTCAGTCTTGTCTTTCTATAATACTTTGTGGCGGGAACTATTCGAGTGCAGTTAAATCTATAGGAGGTGAGCCTAGAGTCACAGCTAACTGTGAAGCTAAATCTAAGAAGTCAGCATCCTCTCTAATAGTTTTGGCAGCGTACAAAAAAAAGTTAAGCCATTTCCATGAAAACATTCATAGTAGATTAAGACCCTATTGTGGGCCGAAGACTACTGGACATACACCATTTCAGTGCAAATAAGTTATTCTTTATCATGTGCCTTGAATATATTTAAAACCAGACCCAAAACAAGAGGAGTGAGTGAACCATGAAAATATTTTATTGTTCATAAATACCCCTATAAAGAAAAGCAAATACCAATATTTTGAGTAACAACACTATAATCAACACCTTCTAGCACAAATAGATGCAGGCACTGACTGTTTTCAATTATTCCTTTGAAATCTACTTAAGGTGGATTAGGTGAAGGGTATCTGAAACCAATGAGAACTACAGCACAGATGCCAAGCACCTGTTCCCATTTAGCTTTCTAGTCATCTGGTATGTGACAGATTGCAAAGCTCAAAACTAGAGTTGCTACAGATATGCATGAAGCACTTCTAATTTGGGCTCCTCCTGTCTTTTCTTAAAATACTGTAAGCCTCCCCCCCCCCCAAAAAAAAAACCCAAACGTACATTAAGACAATACATACATTAAGAGACGTTTACAAAATGTTATAGGCTTGTTTGGCAATGCTAAAACCTAGGCAAACACTCCAGCACTGAGATCCATCCTAAAAGCCACGAAAACAAATAGAAGTCGGTAGGGAGTTAGTTTTTCCAGTATTGAAAAACATGCTAAAAATGTATAGGGATAAACATGGCTACAGGTTACCATCTCTGCACATACAAATGCATCAAGATCCATAGTTTGCTTCATCAAAGGCCTTCCTGGCCCGTTTCAGTTCTTCATTCATAGTCAACAGATCTTTTACTCTGGCAAACTTCCGTGGATCCTTGCGGATCAAAAAGACAATGTCCTCAACCTGCACACGACCCTGCCGTCCAATTGACATTGCCTTGTGAGTCTGTTAAAAAACATTTAAGTGATTTAATGAAAATGTATGGTCCCTTTTCCCTGTTATAAGTTACCTTACTGTTTTTAGAAACAGTGCCAGGGCACCGTCTAACAAGCAGTTTTACTTCTCACTTTTGAAGAGAAAACCATTAGTTTCAGAGATTGAAAGCCACCATCCTAGCTAGGCTATGGTCAGGAGAATCTCTCTAGGTGATCCATTTACACCGCAGGTGGGAAACCCTTTTTGGGCCAGGGGCCACTGACCAACAGAAAAAAAGTCAATTGGGGGCCACACATAAGTGAGAAGCAAAACAAAACCAAAAAACCCCAAATCCCTCACTGACATGGCCCCAACTGAAAAGGAGAAATCCCCCCCACATCCCTCTTGCACCAGAGCCCAGGGGTGTCCAGACTGGTAGATTTTGTGTGCTCCAGCCCCATGGGGGGACAACAGAGGGACTGGCACACCAACCATAGGCACCCAAGTACTGAGGAGGGGAGCCCCAAGCCTCAGGGGCCAGATACAGACAAGTTGGGGGCCATATCTGGCCCCTAAGCCTTAGGTTCCCCATCCCTGATTTACACAGTGGTGAAATCAGTCTTTAAGCAGCAATGTTTCCTGCCAGTTATTTAATATTTGAATTACCATACAGCTAGGAGCAAGATTCATGGATCAGGATCCATTGAGCTAGTCAGTAGGCATCCCGCTCCACAACTCTTAAATGAAATCTTATTTCCTGGCAACTGACATAAGTGCTATGTTTTAAGATACTTTGTCAAAATAATTAAAACATAAAATCCATAAGCCAAGCCTATCTCTGCATCCTGCATAGCTGCTTTGTGCCTTCACTGAGCATTGTGTGTGTATATAGTGAATTATAATCAAACTGGCAGGTGACATCAAAATCAGAGGAGCAGCAAGTGCACAGGAAAACAAGCCTAACCTGCAAAATGATATAGAGAGGAGAACATAAGAACGGCCGTACTGGGTCAGACTAAAGGTCCTTCTAGCCCAGTATCCTGTCTACCGACAGTGGCCAGCACCAGGTGCCCCAGAGAGGGTGGACCGAAGACAATGATCAAGCGATTTGTCTCCTGCCTTCTCTCTCCAGCCTCTGACAAACAGAGGCCAAGGACACCATTTTATCACCTGGCTAATAGCCTTTTATGGACCTAACCTCCATGAAATTATCTAGCTTCTCTTTAAACTCTGTTATAGTCCTAGCCTTCACAGCCTCCTCTGGCAAGGAGTTCCACAGGTTGACTACACGCTGTGTGAAGAAGAAGAAGAACTTTCTTTTATTCGTTTTAAACCTGCTACAACAGAAGAACAGCCATACTGGGTCAGACCAACTGTTCATCTAGGCCAGTATCCTGCCTGCCGACAGTGGCCAATACTAGTTGCCCCAGAGGGAGAGAACATGATCCCTTTCTGTGTCCCATTTCCAGAGGTAGTACTTAGAAAGCAGATGAAATTAAACAGAACAGTACATAAAACTCCTCTACCCCAGAAGAGGAATTACATAGTTCTGTTAAAAATGGAATTCAGGAATCCTTGGCTAAGGACCACAAGATGAATCTTCTATTACAATAGAAATGGAATCTAAAGTCCACGCAGAGCATGCAGGACACTGTTTCCCTTTACAAGTACCATATAGAAATGTTTTACACAGTGTTGAATAGACTAGATTATCAACCTTGGAAGGATGAAGGGTTAGTGACCACCAGAATGCAAATTAGATATTTAACCAGACAGGCACGAGACGACCTTTATTAATGGTTTAAACTTCATTACTTTTTTATTTTGCTTTTTAAGGGAAATAAACCAACCCTACTTTTGGGTTCTTTAAAAAACTAACTCAGTCCCTTCCACTGGAAGGACTTTCCTAACCATTGTCCAATTAGGAGTTCTTTTTAAATGGACTGATCTCTATAGTCATTACAGTCTAGAAACAAAGTAAGCAGATGTCTTAATAGAACCTACCATCTCTGTGATAAACTCTATCACCAGGTCTTCAAGAATATCCACTGACTCTGTGTAGGGATTCTGGTCATCTCCAAACCCATACATCATACATCTTACTGGGGAAACAGAAAACATGGTATCATTGAAAGAGCTCCCCATTATACAGGACACTTAGCAACATGCACTAAATTCTTCAACCAAACTAAGGGCTCATCTCCATCACATCAATCGATCCACTGGCAGTCATTATCGCATCTGCTTTGCCTTGGACCCAATAAATGGACTTCAGAAAGCTCTCCCATCCACTCCAGTGTAAGACTCTCACAGAACTCCTGTGGTCTGTCACTTTTACTGTCTTATTGTGATTTACAGTCATATCCTCATTTAAAATAGACTATAACCTCCATAGAAGCGAAGCCAAATGCAGTTGTCCGAGAGCCTAAGGTGAGGGTCCACCTCCTTACTGACCCAGACACATGGATGGCAAACTCACACTCTTTGGAGAACAGCCTCTTCCTCTTGCCCTGTCCACCATCTGGGCCTCCTCCAGCTTCTTCAGTGTCCTCTTCAAACTAGGGTGGTGCAGAATACCAGAGAGGGAACTCAGACATATAAGCATAGCTGACAAGCCCAATTAGTGACACAGCCAAGCCTAAGCCCAGCTCCCTATATTTCAATCTCCCCACAGGGATCTCCCACTCCACTCCATACCCCCAATGTGACTGTGGGGAATATGTCTGTGCCTAATTATGGATTCCATTTCAGTGTGTAAACTATTTGTACTTAAGCCCTGAAGAAGAGCTCTCCATGAAACTCAAAAGCTTGTACCTGGCCCAGAGAAAGCTGATACAAGAAAAAGTATTTCCAGTGTTGCCAACTCCTAAATTATGTCATAAATATCATGCAGTTTCAGACTTGCACATTGCTATTCTCTGGCCAAAAAAAACCAAACAAACAAACAAAAAAAACCTTCAAAAACAGACTGCAATTAATTCCCAAATTTGACATCCTGAACCAAGCCCTAAATAAACACATGGACGACGTCTACACTGGCATGATTTTCCAGAAATGCTTTTAACAGAAAAGTTTTCCGTTAAAGGCATTTTTGGAAAAGCGCGTCTAGATTTGCGGAAAAGCGTCCTGCCAATCTAGACGCGCTTTTCTGCAAAAAAAGCCCCAATGGCCATTTTCGCGATCGGGGCTTTTTTGCGGAAAATAGTACCGTGCTGTCTACACTGGCCCTTTTGCGCAAAAGTTTTTCTGAAAAAGACTTTTGCCCAAACGGGAGCAGCATAGTATTTCCGCAAAAGCACTGACAATCTTACATGAGATCATCAGTGTTTTTGCAGAAATTCAAGCAGCCAGAGATCATCAGTGCTTTTGCAGAAATTCAAGCAGCCAGTGTAGACAGCTGGCAAGTTTTTCCGGAAAAGCGATTGCTTTTCCGGAAAAAGTGGCCAGTTTAGACACAGCCATGGAGAAAGAATGTTAAAATGTGTTTTCTTTTGTAAACGTGTAACCTTTGACATTTTCAGCAGTTACATGTTTACACAGGGAGCTGGGAAGGAGGGAAGTAGCCAGCACCCTGCAAGCACTGCCTCCCACCCGCCCCAACTTCTGCTGCTGCCTCTGAGCAGCTGGCAGTTGACTTTAAGCCTTGTACACCCCTTGCAGGACAGGGCGGGAGGAGGCTTTGTGCACGCACTCCCCCCCCCCCAACTAACTTGGAGGAAAGGGGGAGGGGGGAGTGCACAGTCTCCTCCAACCACCAGGTGGTGGGCTCCTAAAGGGAACCACCAACTGTTCTGAACAGTTGATGATTGGGGATGGGGGGCTCTGGGGACAAAGACTTCACCCCCCCCCCCCCCAACACAACAATCAGGGTGTGTGTCCAGGGAAGCAGGGAAGTGTCCTGGCCCCGCCCCTTGCACCAGAGGCTCCGCCCCTTTCAGGGCAGCCCAAGGCCAATTCAAACATTTCTGAAGCGGCTCCAGGTCAAAAACTGTTGCCGGGCCTGTGCCGCAGGGCGCCCCCCCCCCACAGCGCGTTGTTCCTCCAGTAGCCCTGGCAGCTCAGCGGGGCTGCCTGCAGGCGCGAGGCAGGAGGCGCGAGGCGGCTCGGGGCCTGCCCTGCCTGGGCCGCTGCTGCAGCCCCTGCGCGTGGAGGGAAACGCTGGGGGAGGGGCTGAGGCCGGAAGGGACCACAGCACCAAAAGGGGGGGGGGGAACGGGAGGCTGAGACTTTTCCCCTGGCAGGAAGGGGTTGGGGCACAGGGGTTCCCCCCCCCCGCCGGGGGCTGGCAGCTGCACTCACCGGCGGGTCCTCCTCCTCGTCGGCCATGCTCGCAGCGGCACCTCGCTCCCCAAGCCCCGCCCACCTCAGCCTGAGCTGTGGGCGCCGCCATCTTGTTGTACGGCACCAGACTCGCCCCCGCCCGCTGCTTCCAACACCCCGCCCCGCTCGCCCGACTGGGTGCTGGTCTCTGCGGCCGCGGCGGGCAGGTGTGCGCAGCGCGTGGCGGTGCCTGTCCCCCCTGCAGCAGGGAGTGGGGGTGCAGCGGGGGGGGGGGGGAGGAGGGATGTGGGGGAACAGCTGTGAGGAGGGGGGGCTTACCTGGGGCACCCCCCCCTAGCAGCAGCTCCCCAAGGGGGGGGGGGGCGTTATCTCAGCTGGCTGCTGCCCGCAGGCACTTCCCCTGCAGCTCCTCCGGGCTGCGCTGGGAGACACACACATCCCCCCCGCTTCCCCTGCCCAGGAGCCAGAGCGACTTGCCTGCAGCTGGGTGGAGCGAGCTGGCCTCAGGAAACTGCTCTCGCTCCGCTGTGATACTTATGGGGGGGGGGGGATCCGCAGGGGGGCAAGCGGGGCTGGGGGAGAGAGCCTTCCTGGCTAGGAATATCCCTGCAGCCCGGGCACCGCAGGCCCGTACAACGGGCAGGGATTTGGGAGAGGGGCTGCTGGGGAACCTCTGTGGCCCAGGCAGGAGGGAGTAGGACCCAGCCCCCTAATGCGCCTGGTGTTTAGTGGTGGGGAGGGGGATAACTCCCATCCTCTGGGCAGTCTTCCCTGTAAGCTGGGTGGCTGCCCAGTAAAGATTCAAACGCTGCCCAGCTGACTAGCAGAGCACCCACAGCTGGCAGCGTGTGTTTTTATGGGCGGTGCACATCTTTACAATGACTTGGTGTACATAACAACATTAATTCTGCACTGGTGGAACAAAATAGAGGGAACATTGCCTCTGGGGAATGCAGCCCTCTGTTGCACTGAGGAAAGCTTGTACCTACATTTGCATCTGATTATTAATTAAGCCTCAGTGGAAGTTGCAGATACCACCAAACCTCATCTATCATAGGTGTTTGCTGACCCAAGAATGCCACAGTAAACAAAAACATTGCTCTTTAAAAGGGCCAAACCATATATTGTAAAAGTTTTAAAAGCACAAGGAAAAGCAGGTAAACACTTTTTATCCCAACCTCAAGAAGGAAAGAAGATAGTGTCAAAGTCAGACAGGACTCACAGATTTGGCAGACTGCTCTGTTTATTTCAGCAAAGCTTTGCTAAAATGCATGGAGAAAATGTGAGTGCCATACAAGGTTCAAACCTCTTGATTTATACAGTCAAAAGAAAGCCAAAATTAACAGGATTAAAAGGGGGGCAAAACTTCACATAATTAGTGTGAGGCTACTCAAGTACTCTTCATTTCAATATTAAGCACACAGCAATCTCCTGGCTATATCTCCCTGATTATCTGGAATTGTTTCCTGTCTAACACCTAATGTTTCTTTTCCTGTTAAACTCAGGCCCAAATTGGCTAGCACCTTGATCTGCATACCTACAATCAACATTAACATACTTTTCTTCTTCCTCTTAAAAAGACAAACAGAATTCCTTCAACTTATTCAATTATTACAGCACAATTCATATTTTTCTTACAGTATAATTCTTTCTACTTTCACAATAGAAAAGTACCCCACAAACACAAGGTTACACAAAATACAATAATTACACAGTCCAGTAGTTGACAGTGGGTGAGAAGCTCCTGTCTCTCAAACCTTTGATAATTTAAAGCCTCTGGTGAAAGACGAGGAGATCCCTCGCAGTGGTGACCCTCTACGATGCTCTCGACCTCAAGCCTTAGGCTCCTTCCGAGCCCTCAGTGAGGAACAGAGAGGCGATCCCTCGGAGACCCTGGGGATGGGTGTGGTGCAGGCAGGTGGTGATGATCCTTGTCTGGGGCCTTGCGCTCCTAGATGCAGGAATCACTGGTGGAGACTTGCCTGGTGCTGATCTTCAGGTGGCTTCTGCGCTTCAGCAGGAACCGATGATAGACAGCTACCTATCCCTAACACCTGGAAACAAAACCTGACTAGCTAACACGACGCTCCCGTCACGGACAAGTACCCGGCCGCTGGTGCAGTGAACCAACGCACTAATCCTAACGGACACACTCGATAAAATCTAGCTAACCCTAACTAACTATAGACTGACATAAACAGACAGGAGACAAGCAGGAACAAGGGAGGCGCGAACGAACACACACAACTGTTAGCCAGGCCTTCAAAGCACCCTTCTCATAAATATTCATGATCTTTATCTTTAAAATCATTGGACCCTGCACAGGAAAACAAGGGTCCCTGATTGGGTGCTTTGATAAACAAGTTGTAACAGCCTGGATCAGTGTGCTGCATGCAGCAGCACAGTGTGACATGTGCAGCTACTTGCGTGCCATGTGCAACACTCCTAGAAACTTCTATATTAACATGCCTAACAGCTACTACATATTCATAGCAAATCATACATATTAATGATTGCTTATACGTATTAATGAGGTGTCAAAAATGAGCTGGCTACACCTCTGCCCTGCAGACTGACTCCTTCAGTGGCGCTCAGAGGTTGTAAAGGGGGTGCCATATAAATGTCCCCTGGAATCTTCCCACCCCAAAACGGAGCTGTTCTTGGGTCGTGAGGGGTTCTGTCATGGACAGCCTCAGCTCTAGGGAAGAACCCTTCCCTTCTAGGGGCTCTCATGGGCATAGCACTTCAGCTGGGGGGATGGATTTGATACCCCAGAACTTTTCTTCTGCTCTCCGTAAAGGGGAGTGGGTGAAGGAGACCAAACTTTTAAAGCCATGTTTTACAGATGCTGCCACTCTATTGTAATGAAGCTATTGCATTATGTTCTGGTTCCTATCTGGTCCCGTGCTGGAGAGCTGAATGCTTTTAATGGGATGCCTGTTCTCCTGGGGCTGGGTACTTTATTTTTGCTGGTGCAATTACACAGGTGTTTCTTTGGCTGGTTAAAGAATGCTGTGAATTGTGTCCTTTGCTGCACATTTGGCGGTAGAAAGAGAGCAGGTGCCTCCTGAGGAGTATCAGGGACCAAGCCCAGATTAAGTCTCCTGAGAGGCCCCTAGGCTCTGGGGAGGGGCTAAAAATGAGGGGCTCAGCATGGGGGAGGGGTCAGGACTCTGAATGTGGTTTTGGGCTCAGGTAGAGCTGAGGATGAGGCTTTTGGGGTGTAGTAGCGGGCTCCAAGCTAGGGCTAAGTGGTTTGGAATGCAGGAGGGGGCTCAGAGCAAGCGGTAGGGGTACAGGATCTATAAGGGAGTTAGGGTATAGGAAGGGGCTCAGGTCTGGGGCAGGTGAATTGGGGTGTGGGGCACCTTCCTGGGCCTGTTCCCCTTTGGAAGTGCATACCCTGAAGATGGGAGGGGGCAGGTGGCTCTGCATGCTGCCCTGCAATTCCTCTCCAATGGAAGTTTGAGCGGCAGAGCCTGCAGATGAGGGAAGCACACAGATGGAGCTATCTGGCATTTACAACTCCAGCCCAGAGAGAACAGGAGGAAGAAAGGCAGCGTGCAGAGCTACATCCACTGTCCCAACCCGCATCCCCTGCCAGGCAGGGATAGAACACGGGCTTTTAGTGGCTGTAGCCCAGGCCAAGATGACCCTGCAAAAAGATCTGCATTTGTGGCAGCCTGGAGATCTTTTTGCAAGGCCCCCTTAACCCAGGGCTGCAGCCCCTAAAGCCTCTTTCTTAATTCAGCCTTTTTGGAGACAAGAACTTTTCTTCTCTACCAGGAAATAGGGGATTGTGGGGTGAAATCTGGTTTTAGGAATGGTCCCCCACTTAAAAATTTTTAAAAATGGGTATGTTTTTATTGAAGGAAAGGACCAAGGGATGTGTGAGGTTTGGGGGAGAAAGGGTCTTGATAAAGGGTGGATGTGATGGGCCATGTTTCTGTCAGTCTGTAAAAAGATTTAAACAAACCAAAACTGGGCTCAGTCAGAGAGTCATTTTCGCAAGCCCAAACTGAAGAATCTCAGAGATGGAGACCAATTCATATGGGGGACTTATTTAGCACCCACTATGCTGTTGTTTCCTCCATTCCTATTTCTGGATTAGGTTCATTCTCCCAACTGGGTACTCCATTAGCTGTTCTGTCTGACCTGTAAAATCAGTATTTTCTGTTTTCCTTTTGTAGGTTTCTTGGCTGACAGTGCTTTGTCTTGCAGCTTAAACAAGATGAAACAGAGCTCATCTTCCAGTGGTGAGGCCTCCCTGTTTCCCCTTAGAGTTCAGGACACAAGCAGAACCAGCTTACATATACCTCAAGCAATGTATGTGCTACTAATCACAAAGTACACTTATGCTGATGTAACTGAGAGGAGGAAGGTTGTGGTTATTTCTTGTGGCCTTGGTGTGAAGAGATTCATTGTTATGATGAATGGATTTGTAAAGAACAAATAATGTCAAACCAATCTGATAGCTTTCTTTGATAGGATAATGAGTCTTGTGGATAAGGGAGAAGCGTGGATGTGGTATACCTAGACTTTAGTAAGGTAAAGTTTGATATGGTCTCGCATGATAGTCTTATCAATAAACTAGGCAAATACAACTTAGATGGGGCTACTATAAGGAGGGTGCATAACTGGCTGGATAACCGTACTCAGAGGCTGTGTCTACACTGGCATGATCTCACGCAAAAGTGGCCGCTCTTTGCGCAAAATTTGCTGCCTGTCTACACTGGCCGTGTGTTCTTGCGCAAGTAAACTGACGTTCTAATGTGTGAAATCAGGGCTTCTTGTGCCAGAACTCTGACACTCCCGCTCAGGAATAAGCCCTTTTGCGCAACTGTTCTTGCGCAAGAGGCCAGTGTAGACAGGCAACATTAATTTCTTGCACAAAAAAGCCCCATGGTTAAAATGGCCATCAGAGCTTTCTTGCGCAAGAGAGTGTCTACACTGGCATGGATGCTCTTGAGCAAAAGCACATCTCTTGCGCAAAAGCACATGCCACTGTAGATGCTCTCTTCTGGAAGAGTTTTTGCAGAAGAACTATTCTGAAAAAGAGTTTTTGAGTGAGAACGCGCCAGTGTAGACGTAGCCAGTGAGTAGTTATTAATGGCACACGATCCTGCTGGAAAGGTATAACAAGTGGGATTCCGCAGGGGTCTGTTTTGGGACCGGCTCTGTTCAATATCTTCATCAACGATTTAGATATTGGCATAGAAAGTATGCTTATTAAGTTTGCAGATGATACCAAGCTGGGAGGAGTTGCAACTAATCTGGAGGATAGGGTCATAATCTAAAATGATCTGGACAAATTGGAGAAATGGTTTGAGATAAACAGGATGAAGTTTAAGACAAATGCAAAGTGCTCCACTTAGGAAGGAACAATCAGTTTCACACATACAGAATGGGAAGCGACTGTCTAGAAAGGAATACGGCAGAAAGGGATCTAGGGGTTATAGTGGACCACAAGCTGAATATGAGTCAGTAGTGTGATGCTGTTGCAAAAAAAGCAAACATGATTCTGGGATGCATTAACAGGTGTGTTGTGAGCAAGACATGAGAAGTCATTCTTCCGCTCTACTCTGTGCTAGTTAGGCCTCAGTTGGAGTATTGTGTCCAGTTCTGGGCACCGCATTTTAAGAAAGATATGGAGAAATTGGAGAGGGTCCAGAGAAGAGCAACAAGAATGATTAAAGGTCTAGAGAACATGACCTATGAAGAAAGGCTGAAAGAATTGGGTTTGTTTAGTTTAGAAAAGAGAAGATTGAGGGGGGACATGATAGCAGTTTTCAGGTATCTAAAAGGGTGTCTGTCATAAGGAGGAGGGAGAAAACTTGTTCATCTTGGCCTCTGAGGATAGAACAAGAAGCAATGGGCTTAAACTGAAGCAAGGGAGGTTTAGGTTGGACATTGGAAAAAAGTTCCTGTCAGGATGGTCAAACACTGGAATAAATTCCCCAGGGAGGTTGTGGAATCTCCATCTGTGGAGATATTTAAGAGTAGGTTAGATAAATGTCTATCAGGAATGGTCTAGACAGTATTTGGTCCTGCCATGAGGGCAGGGGACTGGACTCGATGACCTCTCGAGGTCCCTTCCAGTCCTAGTATTCTATGATCAGAGCCAGATTATGACACACTTAGGCCCCAGACCATAAAAATGAATTTAATATTTTTACAGAAAGGACATTAAATATATAACTACAAAAGCTTTATATTCTCACTGGAAAACAGGGAGAGTATATTATATTTATATATTTTTACTCCATGAATAAGGAAAATGATCCTTTTCATTTGTTAAATGAAAAAGTTTGTATTTCTCCAACAAAAGTAATCAGTTTATCCAGATTAAATATAAAAATATTTCCCAATGTTTATTCAGATTTACTTTTTGCTATGAAAATAAATTTTTGGCATTTTTCTTTTATAAAAAGGTTCCTGAAACTGACAGAGAAATATGAGTTCTGTTCCAGGCTCTATTACTGACTTTTGACTAGATAAGGCCAGTTCCAAAGATATTTATGTGCTAAAGATGCAGAGAACCACCTATGAGATTTTCAAAAAGCACCTAAGTATGCTGGGCATCTAACTTCCATTGAAACTGGAGGGGTTTGGGGAGGTTTACATACTTAGCGTGTATAGGCATCTAGTGGCAATTCTCAAAAGTGCCTTTCTACCTCTTTACCTAAATACCTTTAAAAATTTGGGCCCTACTCCTGTTCCCTAATTTTCCATCAGTAATACTTCCCGATTGCACAAGTGAGTATACATTCATTATCTTCTTTGAAGTGGGTTGAAATCCTTGAAAGGAAGATGCTAGAGAAATGAAAAGTAGTAACTATTCTTTTCCTACATATCTACCATGGATGTCATTTTAAAACCTCATATAGACTAATTTTCTCTTGTTTATTACAAGGCCAGTAACCAAATTCCTTGTAGGTAGTCTCAGCTAGTCTAATCCTAGCCTAGTTCGCCGGATTCCACCTCCCCACACCTAACCTTATTACAGCCCACCCAGGGGTTCCTGGACCCCAGTTGAGAATCACTGATCTAATGGATACAGGAGAGAAGTGTTGCTTCTTGCTTTTCTACATAGTTCTTGCTAAGTCATTCTGAACCCCACTCAGATTGGGGGCTGTGAGAGAGGCTGTCAGTGATAACAATGGCTCCTCTTAGAAAGCAAAGGAAGAAATGGGAAACCTTCAAAGAGTTACTTATTTTATTAAAGGTATTTAATAGTTAGGGGTATCTCTGGTAATGTGTGGTCCTCTCCCATTCCACACGGTTTTGCCATGCTGTTGTAGGTCAACTCTACCCAGGAACAGTTGCTTTGCCTTTTAAAACAGACTTGTGATGTCCTCTGCTACTTGTCAGCTCTTTAAACAGTTGCCTTTTTGATTATATTGATAATTTCTGGGGAGGGGAGATCGATAATGTTTACTAGTGAAGTTTGTCCTTCTGAGGCCTTGCTTTGATTCTCTTATAGGGAGAATTCTTCAGATTTGCCTGTATTCCTCTGCTGGCATGAGGTCCACTATCCCAGCAAGTTGTAGGACTTTATTGCTTGGTAAACTTAGTCCCAGGAACGCGTTGGTGACCCCTTAGGAAGCTGCAGAAGGAAAAAAAAAGTGCAACTAAACTGAAAGATCTATAGATGCATAAAAACCTAATTGAGACTGCAACCAACAAGTGCCTCAGTGAAGCTCTGACTGAATTATATGAATATCAGAAAAAGTGCAACACCTTCAGATTTACTCAGTTAAATTCACTGAATACATTTAATCTGTTTCAGTTGTAAATGTAGAACATCTTTTGATAAAAGATTATATAGCCAAACCATTTAAGGTGATTGTGTAAAACACTTTATCTGCTGTTTGTTTAAATTCCAGTTTCTATCCTAATGCAGCTTGAGAAATCACGAGCAAAAAGTGAATTATCTAGAAAATGGTAAATATTGTTTAATATATTAAATGTATACTTAGTCTGAAATTAAGATACATAATTGCTTAAATATGTATTCATTTTAGTGAAAAGGCTCTAGTTGTAGATTTACATTTTAATAGTGACAACCAATGACAGTCTATCTTCCTTTAGAAAGAAACTGAAGTACAAAAGGAAAAGTTGGTCAGCATAGATTTAAATAAAGGCTTTCCACTTAGTGTTTTTTTAGATTACCTGGATTTAAATTATTCAGCCTGTTCAGTTTTTCTAACATTTATGTCATTGTGAACCTTATAATGAAAGTGTTTCTCCTTGGCCTGAGTATGCAATTAAGGGACCATGTTCATATTCCTCAGATTCCAGGTTGCGGTGAGGACAGTAAGTGCAGAGAAAATGAAACTGCTTGATAATTTGTACCATGTACTGGAGATGAGGGCTTTTCATGTAGATTCCATAGAGGTAAGGCAGTGTTTTAAAGGGGCAGCATAGCTGAGCCGCAGATGTCGCATCAAAGGGGCAGATAGGAGGATCTAGCTGAAAGAGGCAGCAAAGGGGCAAGAATCTACTAGTTGGCTGACTTATCGGAGTATCCAGCTGATCCCTGGCTTCCAAGGGGCAGTGCAATGCAGAGCCTGGGATCAGCTGGGTACAGGGCTGGACGGAGGCATGGGCGAGCCGGACAGCTTCCCAGGGTGCAAACTGATGAGGGGCGCCTGATGGCAGCTGTGAGGGGCGCACCACATCCCTTATAGCTGCCATCAGGCGCCATGCGCCCGGCTCCTGCAGCGCTGGGGAGGTGCACACCATTAATCATGATTAAATTTTTTAATTGCTTGACAACCCAAGTTTGTTCAGATCTTCTGTTTTTAAGACCCACATGCTGGAAAGATGCCTTGACAATAGCTTCTCCTGTAGCATTAACCAATTTGCAAAGGGAGGGTTGTGACTTATAGCTTGCATTACAGTAGCAGTTAGAGGTCCCAACCTGTTGTAGTAGGTGCTGTACAGAGATTGCCAATGTTCCAAAAAGTGTATGTTCTAAGTAAGCAACACAATGTGTGAGGGGAAAACAGGCACAGAGAGGGGCCCAAGAGGATAGAGACAGAAGCAGGAATAGAACTGACTCCTAATTTCAGTTCCGTCCTCACAGCGATGTTACCAGTTCCTTTATGTAGGGAAAACTATTTTAATCAAGAGGGCTTAAAGCCAGGAACTGGGTGTTATTTGCTATGTAAATTAACAACAGTATTAGAACATCAAACCCCATTCTAAAATGCAAATATACTTGTAGTGAGAGGAAATGCTTAAGCCATTAAGAGACAAGCTACTTGAGGTAAAATTTATGGAACCAACTTCTGTTGGTGAAAGGGACAAGCTTATGAACTTCATGGTGTTCCTTGAGGTCTGGGGAAGGTAACTGGTTAGGACACTAATCTAAGTGCAAGTTTGCATGTTTCCAAACTAAATCTGAAATACACATTCAATGGGAAGGTGAATAGGACAGAGAGGAGGCATGCTTAGGTGTTTCCACATTTCTATCATTAGTTAATAAGAGTGAAATTCTGTCCCCAATTAAATGAAGCTTGAATTTCTCTCAAAGTTTGTACCATGACATAGCAAAAAATAAAACCACCAACCACTCCCCACTTATTAACAGACTTAAGTGGCATGATCTAACAGAGCAAAGAGAATTGCAGACATTTACAAGGGTTCAAATTATCCATAGTTCTTCAGTGTTCTGCCATGCAAACCTCCCTCAAGAGCAGGTTCACTTTTGTGTAGTCATGATTATTCAACAGGCAACACAGGTTCATCTTTCAATCACAAGAACTCCTGGGGATCAGATTTAAGCCCTAAGAACTTATGAAGCTTAGTGGCATGCCACAGTAAAAGACACCGCTTCTTAACCTCTCTAGTTTTACTATCAAGTGGAGCTTAGTTGGCTAACGTTTTATTGAAGAACCCAGTTTTAACTTCTAAACAATGGATAAATGGCCTGATACCACTGATGTGGTTGGTGATACAAGATGAACATGGTGCTGACACAGAAGACATGTATTTTTTAGGTTTAAGTTGGAAATCTCACCTAACATTCTCTTTCTAGAAATACCTGGCTGAGTATGATGCAAAAGCTGATGTATGTTTGAAGAATTTATCTGAAGATCTCTTGGATGGCCTGAAACAAATCCTAGCCCAATATAAAAGTCAAGCTGATCCACTTAACTGTTGCATGGAAGCCTTCACTTACGCTTTTTTTTTTCTTTTCCCTGTAGCACAATTAACGTGGTCCAGTCCCGCATTCCTTTCCACTATGAACTCCCCCAAGTCAGTCAATCCAAGGCTAGCTATATATGTACAAGGACTACAGGATCTGTGCCATCACATGCTGTCTGAGAGTTGTTAGTCCTAAGTGTATGTGTGTATATAGTCTTACTAATTTTTAAAGATACAATTTACATGTGTATCAGTCTCTGTTAAAGGTGTTTATTAAAGATTTTTGCCAGCAGTTAGTGTACTGTGATTTTGATATGTAACATCTGTCTCACTTGTCATGGAAGTTCACTGCATATCAGTCATTAAAGGATTTTGGCTTCTCCCCTGAGAGATCCAAAGTGCTAAAAAAAATAAAAATGATTTTTTCCTCCCTTAAAATACTCAAGACGTCTCTCTAAGGCAGGCTTAGGCAATAAGTGGGCCTCAGGCTGGATACTGTTCACCAGAGTGAGCCCATGACAGGCCACCCGACATGTTACTTACCTGCATGTCTGAAAGTACGGCTGCTCGCAGCCCCCTTTGGCTGCAGTTTGCCATTCCTGGCCAATGGACCTGCGGGCTGGACAGTTGCTTTCCACAGCTTTCATTGGCCAGGAATAGTGAATGCCAGCCACTGTCAGCAGCCCTACCTGCAGATGTGCACGTAAATAAAGCATCTGGGAGCTTGCGAGGGTCCTGGTGAACCACATCCAGCTCACTTATTGCTCACCCCCCTCTACAACAACAAATACTTTTGTAAGTACTAATTCTTCCAGCAGTTTGCCAGTTCATCAATTGCTGTCAAATCAGTATTATTCACCTCACTATTAAACAAAAGCACAAAGTCATAGCTTTTTTCTTTACCTCAGCAACTGATGGAGGTGCTGGAGAGCCCTCACCACTCAGTGATTTTTTATTACAGTAGAGTAATTTGCTTTTGGGGCACAGAGTGAAGTTACCTCTTGCAGAGGTACCACACAACTCCATGCAGCCCGTACATGAGACATCGTCCTCAACTTCTTAAAGGATAAATCCTTTCCACCTCCAGTTAGGAAGCCCTCCTACAGCAATACATCAGGAAAGAGTTTCATGCTTTCTTTGTCCTTTTCACCAACAGCCTTACAACTAAAAACATATATCAACATGTTCACATTCCATAGGATGACCCTATGGATTTAATATAGATATATAGGTAAAAAGAGAAGTCACATCTGATTAGTGGATTGTGGATCTTGCTATAGCCAAAGCCACTCACATTCTGATGTTCTCTCTTGCTATACAGCTACGTTCTAACATTTAAGCTTTCATTTAAAAAGCTGGTTCACAGTTAACGTCATCTTAAAGGGGAAACAAGCAGCAGCTTATAAAAACATAGCCTTTACAATTTTTTTCATTGTCAGTTTAAACTAGTACCAATAAATTAATCTGAAAAAAAATCAAACAACATTCTCAATCATTTACTCTTCCTTAACTTGCCAATGAAAATTTATTACGAAGCCCCATATAATTTCTATTTTATATTTACAAAGCAAAAAGCAATACTCAGAGCAATATGTTTGGTACCTGTTATGCTGGATGAGTAGTATATATCAGATGAGTTGTGAAATGGGAGAGGTATGTCTGTCAGGAATTCATCAAGGGAAAGTTTCCTGTAACATGGGCTACAAAACACCTTAGCAGGTGGATACCAGAATACTCTATGGAACTGTGGAAACATATTGACATGTTCAGGTCCTTGCTTCCTTTTAAATGCAGGTATCTAATTTTGTTAAGCTGCCCCCATCTCTCTAAGTATTGGGTAACTTCAAAGTCAGCTAGTTGCTTGATACATTTTAAAATATAATTTAAAATTTCCTGATTGCTGTGGAACAACAGATCCTGTATCAGCTTTAACTCTACCCACTGCACAATCACAGAGTAGAATCAGTGAACAATGTTATTGTACATCAACTTCTCTTCATTTGGTTATGGGTAGAAGGACAGACCTGTCTTTCTCGTGCAAATATACAGATTCAAAACAGTTTAAAGTCATAGCTGAGTGATGCCCTAAACATTTTCTATTGGAGAAATTTGGTGTTAATTCTTCCATTTAGTTTAGTGCTGCAGTAATGAAAACCAGAAGTTGCTATACTCTGCAACTGATGCTTGAATGCAGCAAATCTTGATAAAAATTTAACTTCACAAGACAGTCAAAACAAGATGTTTAATATTTTTTACTCGCGCTCTCTGCAGCAACTGTTTTTTAAAAGGGAAGAATGTTACACGGGATTTCCCCCCATAAAAAGAATCCTAAGACCACATAATATGAAATAAATAAGGGCACAGTGACGCTTGGAAAGCAGATCTGATACTAAAAGCACAGGTCTAGGGTAAGGATATTAAGGAGTGGGTATTTGGCTAATTGTGTAGTCAATAAGGGGAGGCACTCTGCAGAGCCACAGTGGGGGTAGCTCCTGGAGCTGCCTCTCAGCTCTCACTACATTTAAAATACAGAGCCACAGCACAAGTGGCTCCCGGAGCCAGCACAAACTGGGACTGGAACTGCTGCAGCCCTGCCTTTTAAATATAGTGAGAGCTGGGTGGCGGCTCCAAGAGCTTTGTGGCTCTGGGCCTTAACATACTTGTCAGCATCAACCTTGCTCTATTTACACAAAGATTTTTTTTAAGTTGCCACAGTCCCACCCCAGAAGCTGAAAGTCAAGCTGGATTCTTTCCAACACAGCCGCCAACCTATCCAAGATTCTATATGCCAAATTCCATTCTGTACATTTGTACCATGCAGCTGGGTTCAGTAATGTGGTACAGATTTAACCAAGGGCAGATCTGGGCCTGAAATTGGAAACTGGCTACCTGTTCTGTTGGATACAAAACAGAACCCAGCTCCCTCTCCCCGAGTTGTATAGACTAACAGGATAAGAATTCCAAAGTTAAAGTTACAACTCAGGAAGCAAAGCAATTACACAAAGGTGCCATTTAGCTTAATCTTTCAGAGCAGAACTGCATGTTAGCCTCTGTCCATTCCCACTCACATGCAGAGGGGATATTTTGTGTACAGTCGTAGGGCAAAGTAGCATTCATTTGTATGGGACAGCATAATTGCAAGTAATATCCTTCTGATGCATAAGAAAGCAACTATCATTACAAACCTGGCCCCAAGATATTGCCCATATGTGGTCTGTTTAAAATGAGTTTGGTGGTCTCAGGCATGCAAACTAGGGATGTAAGCAACTAGTGACTCAACAAGGAGGCAGAAGTGTAGCAGGAGACCAGGCATGAGCCAGAAATCAGCTGATTCCCAGCTAGCACCTGGTCCCCACCCCACAAAGCTTCAGCCTTTTGAATGTATTAAAAGCCTGACGCTCTTAATACATTTACAATGCAGAGCCACACCAGGGTTAGCTCCCAGGGCTGGGAGTTAGCCACACTGAGGTTCTGCAGTCCCTCCTGCCTTATCAACTAATCAACTTGTCAATTGAAATTCCATTGACTGTTTGATTAGCTGATTAAATGCCTTTTAACTTCCCTAACTCACACTGCATGGCCCACCATCATATTGTGCTGCTTCTGCCAGTCTCATCTGAAAAAACAAATGAAAAGTGGGACTTAAAAGCTTACCTCTTCTCTCCTCTCTAAAGGGATTCCCCCTCACATAAGGCAGAGTCAGCATGTCATACCTTTCAGTGAGTTTGTTCTCCCCTCTCCTCCTCCCCACCCCAAGCGTTTAAAAGTAATGCATCAGTAGCAGTGAACTTTACCTGACTGGGAAGAGTTGAGGAAAGCACCCCTGCATTCGTTTCTCTGCAAAGTCTTGGATCTCTAGTACATTTTTAACCAACAGTCCTTTGGGAACTTTGTCGATTTTGGTTAACACCAGCTGCACAGACCCATAAAGATAAGAGTTAGGGAGAAAAAAAGAATGTTGCTTTACTGTAAATGTAGAAATATTTGCCAAGATGCATCATCTTGAAACTGCTTCATGGCCTCCCTAAATGGGATGCTAGTATATGAATGCTGAGCACCTAACATTCAAATCACAACTCTAAGGGATATCAAACTGGGCACCAAAAATAAGATCAATTTTGAAAATCCAAACCTAAAAAATCCCCAATAATAATAAAGTGCACACAGATTGTCAGACCTCCCCATAAATTATGAATTAAAAAAGGGACACAATTTTTTTTTCTCCAATGCAGATCACCTTTAACCCACTACTAGAGCTCTACTGCTGAGGTTCATCTAGCTGAAGGTAAAATGCCCTTGATGCTGGACAGTTTAAATGTTTGATTTAGTTTTTGTTGTAAAGAGAAAGTGTAACTTACAGCATAAGGGATCCCAAACTCCTTCAACATTTCTATGGCGATGTGGTCTGCTTTCTGAAATCCTACCAAGCTGTCCACTAATAAGAATGTCCTCTTCAAGCTAACAAAGATGAAGGTAGTAACACAGGTGAGGGGCAATGCAACAGCAATTGTTTCTGCCTTAACTACCAAGAGAATTGACTAGCTACCTCATAGAATCTGGAGATGGGAAAAGGAGAATTAACCCCATCTAATTCATCCTGAGAGGCGTCAATATAGGGTAACACCTAAAGCTGGGGCGGGGAACCTTTTTTGGGTCGAGGGCAGCTGACCCTCAGAAAAATCAGCCAGGAGCCACACACAAGTGAGAAACCAGCTGCACGCACACACAAAAAAGGGACAAACCCTGCTGACGTGGCCCCTGACTGAGAAGGCGAAAGACACTCCCCACATTCCCCTTGCACACTACAGCCCAGTGGGGCTAGTAGATTTTGTGTGGTCCAGCCCCACAATAGGCACAGGCTCCCCAATGCTGGGAGGAGAAGCCATGAGCCCTGGAGGTCGCATCCAGCCCCCGGACCTGAGGTTCCCTACCCCTGACCTAAAGGGAATATTTTCCAGTCCTTTGATCATTCCAGTGCTTTGATCATCCAAGCTTTGAAACAGGACTCAAAAAACAGAAATGCCACCAATTCAAAAGTAGTAAGACTTCTGCAAACAAACCTTAACATTTCAGTTAAAGATTTAACAGAATCCAACTTATGCATTACCCCAGAGCTAAGATTAGCCTCTCTCCCATTTATACCAGGATCTAATACAGTCCACTCCATTGTTGGCAATAACTTCTTGATATGTACACTTCACTCTTCCACTTTTTGTATAATCTGTGCAAACACCCACATTCCTCTGTCCTGATGCTCTGTGAGATTGCAGAGCAAATATGGCAGTATGCAATAGCTCTCTTACTTCCGACGCTCCTGTAAATAGGCTTCCACCATGTCAGCAAAGTCTTGGGGAGCTCTGTAGCCATAGCCTGGCATGTCCACCAATGTAAAGTATTTCCCCACTTTGAAGAAATTCATTTTCTTTGTGTGGCCCTGGAGAGAGAAAAGTTGGGCTTTATTAAATATTCCAAAGTGACCAGGGGATTATTACTTTATGCCCAACATTAGACAGCTGAGCCGAACATGGACAAGAACCAAGGATCTGATGGGCCTAGAAGACTGGAGAGTGTTTTAGATTCACTAGAGATGCCAAACAGACTTTGTAGTGTATTCTACACAACTGACAAGCTGACTGAATGAGGGAAGCACTTCATGGCTTAGTGGAAACATGATACTATCTCAATGACCGATACATAAGCTTAAGTTTCTCTAAATGGGACTACACAAATCTGTGTAGTTGAGAGGAGGGAGATGCCATATGAACCCATGGAGATGCATTCAGTAAGCACATGATGTACTGGATTTATAGATTTTGAAATTACAGCCCTAGAGCAGAACACTAGTACTTAACCTACCATGTAGCTATGGAATCAAAAAGGATTTTAGGAAAACACAGTAATGTTTAAAGTTAAAGAAACAACAACAAATAGTCTAGTAGCACTTGAAAGACTATCAAAACATGTAGTCAGGCAAACACGTTCTCCTGGGAGAGCCCAGAGATTTTCCAGGGGGTACATCAACTCATACAGATGTTTCCCTAGTTTTACAACAGGCTATATAAAAACACTAGCAAAGTCAGTACAAACTAAGGTTTCATACAGTGACTTGTCTGCACTGCTCTATACATCATACACTGAAATGTAAGTACAATATTTATATTCCAACTGATTTATTTCATAATCATATGGTAAAAATGATAAAGTCAGCAATTTTTCAGTAACAGCATGCTGTGGTGTGTGTTTTTATTTCTGATCTTGTAAGTAAGCAGTTTAAATGAGGTGAAGCCTGGGGGTACACAAGACAAATCAGATAGCTATAAGGGGTACAAGTCATCTGGGAAGGTCAAGAACACCTCTTTATGGAGCCTGGTCTTCACACCTATCTAAGGAATCTAATTTCTGTCTATGGGAAATTTGCAGTTGGGGACCATGGATTGGGATTGGGAGGGGAAGAGTGTTTGGAACCCTTTCCCCACCTCCAGTGCTGGAAGCAGAACACACAGGGAACCTGTGCAGCTGCTCCAGAACCACTACTGAAGTTTGTGCTGAAGTAGCAGCAGTAATACACTAAAAAGCCTGTGTCATGAGTGTTTAAGCCAGTAGACCAACAGAGTCATGGCATCACTGACCATGCCCCTGAAGTCTTCCCTCTGTGGGTCTGTAGGGTGTGGAGATCCCTTGCACAGCCTCCCTTTCTGCGTGGAGCAGACTGCGACAGTCCCAGTGCTTCAAAGACCTTCCACAGGCCCTTGCTTGAGTAGGAGGATTTAGCTAAAAAGTGCCAAAGTACGCTCAAAAAGTGACTATAAATCAGCTTTGTAGGGCTGTGTGTTTTGTGCTAGTGACCTGCATATGGAGTGTGCTCATCTTACAAATGCAAAGCTCATTTTTATCTTCCTAGTTGCTAATTCATCTGCCCTCAGAGTCACGCTGGGTTCTTTTCACCTCATACTTCCAGTAATAAGACTTTTGCAAATGAACCTTAAAAATGTCTGTTGAAGATGCATAAGCCAAAACAGAATCCAGATTACACTCCCAGGCTGTGTCTACACTGGCATGAATTTCCGGAACTGCTTAAAACGGAATACTATTCTGTTTTCAGTTTTTCCGGAAAAGGAGCGTCTACATTGGCAGGCTGCTTTTCCGGAAAAGCGTCTGTGGCCAATGTAGACGTGCTTTTCTGGAAAAGAGCCCCGATCGCCATTTTCGCGCTCGGGGCTTTTTTCCGGGAAAGACTACTGGGCTGTCTACACTGGCCCTTTTCCAGAACAGTGTTCCAGAATAAGGACTTATACCTGAGCAGGAGCAGAGTAGTTTTTCCGGAATAGCAGCTGATTTTGTACAGTAGAGTGTCGTTGCTTTTCCGGAAATTCAAGGGCCAGTGTAGACAGCTTGCAGCTTATTCCGGAAAAGCGGCTGATTTTCTGGAATAAGTGGCCCAGTGTAGACACAGCCCCAGAGTTTTGCATTACTGCAGAGCTATGGTTAGCCTCTCTCCTGTCTCCCCTGACTGTCAAGAGCTTCCCAATGAGATGGAAGGAATTCCAAAACCTCACTTACTGGAGTTTTTGACACTCTGACTTCAACTTCGGGAGCCAATGAAAACAAGGCCTTTATTAAGGAGGATTTCCCAACATTGCTTCTGCCCACAAAGCACACCTGGAGAAAGACAGGAGAAAGGAGATACCGTTGTTAATTCTCCAACCCTAACTGTGCAAACTCCCAATTAGTTCTTAACACCTTAGGATGAGGAAAGATGGTCCAAGGAGCAGGGCACTCACGTAGGACTTGGAAGAGCTGAGTTCAAGACCCTGCCATAGACTTATTGAGTGAAGCTGAGTAAGTCATGTAGCCTCTCAGTTCCCCATCTGTGAAATGGGGATAATAGCACTTTCCTACTTCACATTAGGGATGTAAGTGACTAAGCAACTATCCAATAAGCAAAAGCTTATCGGATAGTAGTCACACTAGTCAACTAGTTGCTTCCTCGCCCCCCCCCCCTTGCTGCCTCTATCACAAGAGGCAGCAGGGGTGGGGGGTAGGAGGAGAGAGTGTGGGGGGTGGAGCCAGCTTAAAAGCCAGCTCCCCTCAGCTTCAGCTCCGTGGGAGGGGCAGGGGCAGCTTTCCAGCTTTGAAATGTTCAAGGGTGCCTGCTGGAGCCCATGCCCAGAGCGGAGTCCCCCGCTGACCCAAGGCTCCATGCAGTGCTTCCTCTCTGAAACGTATAAGAAACCCCACTGGGGTTCTTGTACATTTCAAAGTGGAAACGCCTGCATGGAGACTGGGGTCAGCGGGGGGGCTCCCTGCTGGCCCCAGGCTCCACGCAGCTTTCCAACATTTCAAAGGCAGAACCCCATGCTAGTCCTTATCAACTAATGGAATAGTTGATGGAAATCCCATCACCTATGTGATTAGTTAATTAATCAATATTTAACATCCCTACTTCACAGGGGTGTTGTTCTAGATTGTGAGGTGCTCAGATACCACAGTAATGGGGGCCATATACACAACTAAGACACACTTGCCTTCAGGGAATGTCTTGGTGTTAGTTCATACGCTGCTATTAAAAAAAAAGCTGCAGGAAGGGCCAAGTTAGGCACAAAACTTAGTAGCCCTCAGGATGTTAAATTGCCATTATCTGGCTAATTGTGTAGTCAATACAATTTGTATCGATTACACAATTACTCAATAAGGATTGCTTTGCAGAGCCGTAGCGAGGATAGCTCCTGGAGCCAGCTGGAGCCACCCACGCTGCAGCTCTGCATTTCAAATGTAGTAAGAGCCACTGGGCTTTTACTACATTTAAAACACAGAGGTGCAGTGTCCCAGATCAGAATGAGCCGGGACTGCTCGGTCCCGGCTCACACAGAGTCCAGCAGCCCCCGTTTGCAGTGGCCAGCGGACAGGGCTGCTGCCAGAACAGCATTCGTTATCCCCACCGTTGCCTCAGATGCAGCGGGAGTGGAGGAGGGGTGGGAGGAGGAAACAGCACTTGGGAGACAGTGCTGGGGGGTAACCCACTTTTAAAGCAAGCTCCCCCCAGCACTGGCTCCTGTTTGCCCCCCTCCTCTCCCGCCTCTCATATAGCAGGGGTGGGAGGAAGAATAGTTGAGTACTCACTAACATCCCTAGCCCTGACATGTAACTGTCCTACCTGTGGTTTTGCCCTGCCACCTTGCTTAATCATAGAGTAACAGAGCTGGAAGAGACCTCAGAAGGTCATCAAGTCCAGCCCTCTGCCCAAGGCAGGACCAATCCCAACAAAATCAACCCAGCCAGGGCTTTGTCAAGCCGAGACTTAAACACCTCCCTAGGGAACCCATTCCAGTGCTTCACCACCCTTCTAGTGAAATCGTTTCCCCTAATATCCAACCTAGACCTCTCCCACTGTAACTTGAGACCATTTCCAGGATCTGTAAAATCTTGGGATATCTGTAAAAAGGCCAGGCTCTAGTTTATTTGTTGGATCCCAGGTCCTTCAGGAGCTGTGCTTCCATTAGCTCTTCTGCCCAGCGTAGGCAAAAATGCCCCACTTAGTCTGAGGGAATTGACAGTACAGGGCAGATTTCTCTACATAAAATCATGCTCATTGATCCTAGGGTTCAGAGGAGGCTGAGGCTACTCTTTTGATTCCACTTAGCCAAGCCAACCGCCTAAATGACAGCATGCAAATACATGACTTCAGGAGCGAGCAGATGGGAAAAGGAAAGGCTAGTCTCCCCACCTCGTGGGTTCTGGCCATAGGTGCAAGAGTACCATATTCCTCTCAAAAGCATCCCTGGAAATGACCTCACCTCTGGCTGCGACAGCTGTGGGGCATGATCCATGCGGACAGCAGAACTGAAATAATCAATCACATGTTTGCTGGAGGGTTTGAAAAGCGCCTCTGCCCTGTGGATGTCATCCAGGCTAGGGTTGAAAGTCCGGAAACTTGCCGTATTCACACCGGGGGTTAGATATTTTTCTAGCCCCTGGAGAGGGAAAACTAGACCAGTGAGCTTTTTATCCTCCAGTTGCAGCACTTCTGAAAAAGATGCATTTTTGGTAGAGCTCCTCCAAGTAGCGCTGCATCTCCGGAGCAGGCAATTGGCCCCCACAAGCCTCCTCATCCTCTGGAGCTGGTGCATCTCTGTGATCTCTGCCCAGACGCCCAGCAGCTCATCAGCCTGCAATGGTTTAAAGCAATGTTTCTCAGACTGTGCTCTGCGGAGCCCCAGGGGCTCCACGAGACATCTCCAGGGGCTCCGTGAGGTTGACAAACTGGAAACATGGATAGGTACAACTCATACAATCAGTGGACCGCTGGGGCGCCGCATACATTTTACACATCTAAAGGGGTCCGGAGCCCGAAAAGTTTGAGAACTACTGGTTTAAAGAGCCCAGCAGCTGACCCAACCCTAGCTTCACAGCCTGGCCCAGAGCCCTGCAGGAGGGTTAGGACGCGTGCACTGCAGGAACACCCAGGAAAGCCACTCGCACCCCTCAAGAATCACCAGCCAGGCATCAGGCAGGACACAAGCGCAGGGCAGCCCAGCCAAGGGGCTTGGGGAGGACGGAGCCTCCCAGGGAGCGGCGGTAAGCAGGGCAGATGGAAGCACTGGCAAGGGAGGCGGATGGTGGGGTCGTGCCTGGAGCCAGGCGCTGCGTTCTGGGCCGGAGCTCGCCTCGCACCCAGGCGCGCGGGCTGGGCTGGGGGTGCGGAGCTTTGCAAGGGAGCCGGGCGCAGCGAGGGTGGAAAGACGCCGGCGCTCCCGGGAGCTGCAGGGGCTCCCTTGTCGGGGCTGCCCCGGGCCGGGGCGACTCACGCGGTCCCTGGCGGCGCCTCCCCTCCGCGGCCCTTGACTGGGCTGGGGCGATCACTTCCCGTGGCAAGAGCAGGGGGAGGATCCGTGCAGCGGGACTGGCCCCACCTCTCCGGAGCTGCCTCCTCCCCGCCCAGGCTGCGGGGCGTTTCCTCTGGGCCCCCCGCCCCGCCTTTGCCGCCCCAGACCCCCCGCACGGGCTCGCCCTGCGCTCCCTCCCCGGGCTGAGAGCGGCAGGCAGCCCGCGTCCCTCCCTCCCTCCCACTGTGCGAAGCGCAGTTCTGCCCTGGTGAGCTCCTGCGACACGCAGGAGAAAAGGCGCCTTTGTTAACCGCTGAAGGGCAGAGGAGGCTCGCCCTGCGCACCTCAGCCCTCCAGCAGCAGGGAGGATCATTCTGGACAGTCCTGCTCCTTTTTAATACTAATGAGAGGGGAAGAAACCCTTCTCTCCGGCCCGCCTTTGTAAAGATGAAGAAAAGCAGGGCCCCCTTTGTTCTCCTTTGCAGTTCAGCTTTAAGCTGCCCGCCCGCCCGCCCTCAGCGAGGAAGAAGGTGGCAAGGAAGGATAAGAAAACAGATTTTTCTATCCATTGCACTTAAGGCTCGTAATACTCAATTTAAAACTATGAAGGAAAGCTCATTACTGTGGAACCTCCTCTCCTCTTCTTATTTTCCAGCCTGTTGTGGGATTTCTGTTTATTTTGTTCAGAGCATAAGAATGGCCATACTGGGTCAGACCAAAGGTCCATCTAGACCAATCTCCTATCTTCCAACAGTAGCCAATGCCAGGTGGCCGGAGAGCGTGAATAGAACAGGTGATTCCTCTCTTGTCATCCATTTCCAGCCTCTGACAAAGGCTAGGGACACCATTCTTACCTATCCTGCCTAATAGCTATTGATGGACCTAACCTCCATTAATTTATCTAGCTCGTTTGTACCTATTAAAGTCCTGGTCTTCACAACATCTTCTGTCAGAGAGTTTCACAGGTTGACTGTGCACTGCATGAAGAAAAAATTCCTTTTCTTTGTTTTAAACCTGCTACCTATTAATTTCATTTCATGACCCTTAGTTCTTAGGTTATAGGACCAAGTAATAACTTTTCTTGTTCACTTTTTCCTCACCATTCATGATATATCACCCCCCCTTTAGTCTAAGGGTACATCTAGACTACATGCCTCTGTCGGCAGAGGCATGTAGATTAGGCTACCAGACATAGTAAAATGAAGCGGCAATTTAAATAATCGCCGCTTCATTTAAATTTACATGGCTGCCGCGCTGAGCCGACAAACAGCTAATCAGCTGTTTGTCGGCTCAGCGCGATAGTCTGGACGCGCGGGTGTCGACATCAAAGGTATTTGTCGACCACCCAGGTAAACCTCATCCCAGGAGGCATACCTGGGTGGTCGACAAATACCTTTGATGTCGACACCCGCACGTCCAGACTATCGCGCTGAGCCGACGAACAGCTGATCAGCTGTTTGTCGGCTCAGCGCGGCAGCCATGTAAATTTAAATGAAGCGGCGATTATTTAAATTGCCGCTTCATTTTACTATGTCTGGTAGCCTAATCTACATGCCTCTGGCGACAGAGGCATGTAGTCTAGATGTACCCTTAGAATCATGGAAGACACAGGGAGGTCATTGAGTCCAGCCCACTGCCTGAAGCAGGACCAACACTAACTAAGCTGAGAAGTCCCAGTCTTTTTAATCTCTCTTCATATGGGTCCCATTCCACACCCCTAATAATTTTTTAACTTTCCCCACTACCAATATATATTTTTTGAGATGAAGTGCAGTATTCAAGATGTGGTTTTATACATAGGCAATAAAATATCTTCTTTTTCCTCTATCCCTTTTTGAAAATTATTCCTAATATTCTTTTTGCTTTTTTGACTGTTGCTGCACATTGAGTGGGTGTTTTCAAAGAACTGTCCACAATGACTCCAAGATCTCTCTTAAGTAGATATAGCTAAATTAGTCCCTGGCTTAGTCCTGGGCCCCTGACCTGTGCTCAGGCCTAGGCCCTTGACCTGTGCTCAGTAAAGGTCTAGCAGCTCCTTTCAAACCATGGGGCCTGAGGGCAGAGCAGGCAGCAATGCAAACTTAGTCCCCCAGTCAATAAAGCCCCAAGTCCTGGTGCAGGGCGGGGCAGCAAAGCAAACACAGTACCACAGTTAATAAGGCCCTGGCCTTATTTCAGGGCAGGTCAGCAAACAAATAGCCCAAAAGTTAATATAGCCCAGGCTCTGGTTCAGGGACCTTAGAGTTGCTAGGTGTCCAGGAGCAGCCCGAGGCCAGCTGCAGCAGCTGGCGCCCTAGGCGGGGTGGCGAAATCGCCGCCCCTGCCTGCCTGGCCGTCAATGGCCATGACATTACCACGGGGTGCCCCCCAGCACTCCGTGACGTCATCATGGGGCGCCCGGGGCAGCGGCGCCCTAGGCAACTGCCTAGCTCACCTAGGCTCATGGGCCACCCCTGCAGGTGTCCAGTATTCACCCGGATAGTCCAGTATTTTTGGCCCCTGGCTGGTAAAAAAATTCAGAGAATACCGAACATCTTAAGGCTGTGTCTACATTGGCCAGTTTTTGCGCAAAATCTTGCCAGCTGTGTAAACTGGCCGTGAGTTCTTGCGCAAGAACTCTGATGCTCCCGCTCGGGAAAAAGGCCTCTTGTGCAAGTGTTCTTGCGCAAGAGGCCAGTGTAGACAGGGACAGGAATTTCTTGCGCAAGAAAGCCCCCTTCCCCCAATGGTGAAAATGGCCGTCAGAGCTTTCTTGTACAAGAGAGCATCTACAGTGGCACAGGATGCTCTTGCGCAAAGGCACATGCCAGTGTAGATGCTCTCTTGCACAAATACTTCAACGCAAGAACTCTTGCATTAAAAGTATTTGCGCAAGAGAGCACCAGTGTAGACGCAGCCAAAAAGACCAGTATTTTCTGAATTTTTCCCTGGCTAGGAGGCAAAAATGCCGGGCACCTGGCAACCCTACAAACATTCAGCACCTAGCCTCCCTGCCCCCCTTAAACCCTCTCCAGCCCCCAACACCCCCAGCCCCCATGCTTACCTGGTTCCCCAAGGCTGCCAGCACAAAATGGCTGCCGGCCAAAAGACCTAGGGGCAGCAATTCCCCTGGGTCTTAGGGCTTAACCGCTCCCCTGTTCCTATCTTTGCATTTAAAGGGGACATGATGTTTTAGTCCTTGGAGTCCTTTTTTTTGCTCAACAACTTTGGTCTCCCCCAACCCCTTTTTTTCCCCAGTGTTTTTTTTTTGGGGGGGGGGGGGTTCAGTATTTTTGTTTCAACCATCTGGCAACCCTATTCAGGGTGGGGCAGCCAAACACACATAATTCCCCAGGCATGAGCGGGGAGGGGAAGGACTGTCACCCAGTATGTGGGTGGCAAGGGAGATTCAGGCCCTCCCTACTCCACCGCGTCCCAGCCTACGGCCCTAGCAGTGGCAGCCTTGGCTGCCAGTAGGGACAGCAGGGATCCGGTCTGCAATACTCCAACACACTCTAAAGCCGGGGTGGCCAAGCTGAGGCTCGCGAAGAAAAAAATTGCAGCTCCTGACGGAACCGGGATGGAACCCGGGACCGCTCAGGTCATCCACTCTCACAGCTGGGTCACTGTGAGTCATGTGCGTACCGTTCCGCTCACAGCCCCCAGCGCATTACATCATATCCTGCACATGCAGGCCGGGTAGCACTCAGCATTCCAGCCTGCACCTTCTAGCAGCTGCTTGCTGAGTGAACGCCATGTGGTCCCAGTGACTTGGTACTGTTAAGTTTATCAATTTGTTCCCAAACCTCCTCTAATAATACCTTAATCTGGGACAATTCCTCAGATTTGTCACCTAAAAAGAATGGCTCGGGTTTGGAAATCTCCCTCACATCATCAGCCGTGGAGACCAAAGCAAAGAATTCATTTAGTTTCTCCGCAATGACTTTATCATCTTTGAGTGCTCCTTTAGCATCTTGATGGTCCAGGGGCCCCACTGATTGTTTAGTAGTCTTCCTGCTATTGATGTATTTAAAATTATTTTCTACTACTTTTTGAGTTTTGGCTAGCTGCTCTTCAAACTCCTTTTTGGCTGTTTTATTATAGTTTTACACTTAATTTGACAGAGTTTATGTGCTTTTCTATTTTCCTCACTAGGATTTAACTTCCACTTTTTAAATTATGCCTTTTTATCTCTCACTGCTTCTTTTACTTGATTGATAAGCCACAGTGGCACTTTTTTGGTTCTCTTACTGTGTTTTTTAATTTGGGGTATATATTTCAGTTGGGCATTTATTACGGTGCCTTTGAAAAGTTTCCATGCAGCTTGCAGGGATTTTATTTTTGTCACTGTACCTTTTAATTTCTGTTTAACTAACCTCCTCATTTTTGTGTAGTTGCCCTTTCTGAAATTCAGTGGCATAGTGTTGAGCTGGTGAAGTGTTTTTCCCACCACAGGGATGTTAAATTTTATTACATTATGGTCACTATTTCCTAGCAGTCCATTTATATTTATCTCTTGGACCAGATCCTGCACTCCAGTTAGGACTAAATCAAGAATTGCCTCTCCTTTAAAGCTTTAATGTGCACTCTTGGGAGTTAATGCATAGCCGTGTCATCACTACAAAGGTTCAGCTAGCCAATCAGACTATGGCTATGGAGAGACATCAGTGTTCCCAGACAGACTCCTAGTGCCAAGGTTAAGACTGATCCTACAGTTTATCCATTTCAAATCTGTGGAGAAACAAACTAGAGCTAGGCATAAGTCCCTGTTAGGCTTTTCATGACTATACAGATGTACGTGCACCAGGGCAAGCCCCTAGTGCAAATTCACCACCCTCGTGCAAAATGTGATTTGCACCAGCAAGCTCATTCTGATTTCATATTAAAAACTACAGAGCAGATAAAGACTATAGTTAACAACCAATAAAGGAAACTGGAATTACTTGCTCTGATCACTAGGTGGCAATAAAAGGACAGGCAGATAAAGAGCATTTTTTTAGAAATGTAACTATAAATTACACAAAGCCCAACTATGCTTAAACAACATTACATTTGCAAAGTTAATCAGATTTACATTGCTTGTGCAACCTCGCATAGCATGTGCCCTTATCTTGTGCATGTACAATATGATATAGTTAGGGTTTATTATCACTATCTTGCCTATCTTGCGGTTTTATACTGACACCCATCACCACAGTAGCTGAGCCCCATCAATGTACAATCAATAGGAGTAGCAAAGCTCCTAGCTTACTTTATACACATGACACAGGCTCATGCTTACACTCGGACAGCATTCACTCCCGGTCAAGCGCGACAATGCAGAGGAAACTGATCCCCTACATGCGAACCTGCTGGGGGGAGGAAGAAGAGGAGAAGCCAGTAGCACTCTCTCTGGCAAGCAGCCTCTGCCGCTCACACACAGCTCCCCCACCATTCCTCCCCCCTTCTCCAGCAGGCAGGGATAGAAGTTCTCTCTCTCTCTGGGGGTGCCGCCAGAGCCGGACCCAGCACATGTGGGACACAGAAATTCTCTGGAGTTTGTTCCTGTTGGGATCAAACGTCTGCTGGGGAAAGTGTTTGTTTCTTTTTATTTTTAAAGGATATTTTCTGGTTTATTTGATTTGGTTTTTTTAGTTAGGGGAGGGGGAGATTGGTAGGGGTTTTGGAACAGATGTATAAGATCACATAGTATGTGATCCATAGGGTTCCTGCACAGAATGAATAACAACCTTCTGGTGAGAACCTGTTCAATATTTGTTTTCTCCTTGTTCAATGTGTAGCACCAGGCACTGTTCAAACCCTGCTGAGAAGACAGACTTATTGATTTGCTCCTACAGTGTCTGAAAACTTCACAAACATTGCTTTTTGTCACAAGTTGCTGTGGGGATACAGTTCTCATTTTATGGTGAGGGAACTGAGGCACGGGGAGATCAAGGTCCAAAGTATCTCCTCATTTTAGGGACAGATTTTTCAGGGTACTTACCTTCATATATGCAGGCTCTGCTTCCACTGACTACAGTAGCAGCTGTGATTGCTCAGTGCCCTGCATTAGACCCCAGGCTCTCAATTCAGACACTCAGAAAATGAGGAACTCACAACTAGTGACAACCTGTGAAAAGTTCAGTTTTAATGAATTGCCCAGCATCACAAAGGAACTGTGTGGCAGAAGCAAAGATAGAATCCAGGTCTCCAGGGCAGCATTCATCTGCTTTAGCAGTGAGACTCTCCTCCCTCTTTCTGCAAATTCATTCAGGCTATGTCTGCACTACGTTCCGATCAACTTTTGCGCAAGAGGTTTTTGTACAAAAACATGCAGCGTGGACATGTCCGTTTTGCACAAAAACCCCTTTATGCGTAAGATCCTTATGCCTCACTTGCATGTTTTTGTGCAAAAACCTCTTGCACTAAAACGGATCGGAATAGATTATGCAAATGAAGGGTGACAAAATGCTAATCAGCACTTCATTTGTATTGCCTCTTCCAAAAAAACACTTAGTTTAGACATAGCCTCATTGTACACCTCTGAATTTTTGCAACAAATGAGGCAAGGGTCCTACTGGCAACAGTCTCCTGTTCTACACCGCTCTGATTCTTCCCCAAAATAGGTCCATGCTGTGTACTGGATGAGGCAGGGATTCTGTGGAGAAAAATAGTATGTGAACATGCAATTAAAGACTGGATCATAATATATATGCACAAGGGGCCACTCTTCAGGCGTCTCATTTGAGTTTCAATCTCCTTGCTCTACTTGTCCTAGTTTCTCCCTCTGGCAATGGTGCCAATTAGGCAGGATTGGAGGCAACCCCTCTCCTCAACTTTTGTGCTTGCTCAGAATTCTATGGGGTGCTGAGCTGGGGTAGCGGAAGTCATTGGCCCAGTCACTTTTAAGCAGTGGTCCCATAGTAAGTGGTACAGCTCCAGCCAGAGCAGTCTGGAATATAACTTCAGCTGAGTGATGGTAATGCCACTGAAATTGGATTCAGCCGCCTTTCTGTACAGACAGAGGGGCAGCTGATCCAAATTTCAGAGAAGGGCATTGTGCACTGGTATTTCTGTGTCTAATGTTTGCATTAGCTGCCTGCTGCATTTTGCGTGGGGATATGAAAACAAATTGAAGTCATCAGTCAAGGCTACAGTGACCAAGCAGCCTCTTTGGTTCTAACCTAGGTACTACTAAACAGAGAAGTGACTATTAACCTTGCTTGCAGTTTGTGGGCTGCATGAAGTTTGAAACTAAGTGGGGGAAGTAGATGTAGGACAACAGCTAGATAATATGCTGCTGCAGTGCTAGTCTGGTTTGGTTTTTTGGGGTTTTTTTTTTGCATTAAAACCATTCTTGTAAAATTCTCTGTAATTGTTTTGTAAGGTGGTTTATAGATTATTTGTTCTTATGATAATGAGTTTATTTTCTGGTTGTTTTCCAAATGACTTATGATGCAACAGGGAAGGCACTGTTTCATTTGTATTATAGACCAGAGTAACTGATGTGTAAAGTACACACAAAGTTTTGTTTCAAAGCCACACTATTTTATACTTAAATGTATGCAAAAGCCATACAAACCCATATGTGTATAGGAGCAATGTTTGCCTTCAGAGTGCCTGAAATTGAGGTACGTAGTCTCCTTCCATTTATCTGGCACAGTAATTGAATGACTGGTGAAAGGTTGCAAAGGGCAGGAAAAGCTGGTGTAAGTGCCCATTGCCATAAAGCGATTTTAAGTCCAATAACAATTCCTCGACACTGCCCTCTGTACGCTGCTGTGGAACCAGCCAGGGGACAATTCCTTCTGGGCAGGCACCACATCAGACAGCTGGAGGTTCATGCCACTGCAAAGGGTGACATGGCAGAGGCTGCAGAAGCAGGGCCATAGAACTACCTCAGTACTGAGGTAGGCTGCCACCCTCAGGCTGCTTACTTTAGGTAGCTCCCTGGAACAGTCCAGAATTAGGAGGGCCTTAGGTGATTTTTAATCAACTTTTCCCTGCCTCCTGTCACACTTCCCCTGGGCTAGGAGGCAGGGGCATCATTTCAAATTTTGGTTGTGGTGCTGGGGAACGACCAGTACATGCCATGATGGGGGGAGGGAAGGAGAAGAGAGTATGAGGGGGGCAAACTGAGGACAGTGGCTTCTGCAGTGTTACTGAGCATGCTCAGTACAATCTAAGCACGAAATAGGGAGGGGAGGAACCAATCCATCCACCCACCTTCCCTCCCGCAACACATCATCTCTATCTAGGGGCTACTAAGGCACTGACTGGAAAAACTATTTTTGGGAGGCAGACAACATAGCAGTTAGCTGACAGGAGCCCTGTATCTAATTCCTATATAAAAGAAAGAAAATTAAATAAATATTATGCCCACTCAGCTCTAACACTAGCATATTCTGACATCTTGTAGCAAGTCACTTTAGTGACACTGGTTAGGCTTAACATTTTAATATATATTCTTACTTTGTTACTAACTCTGAGAGGAGAGATGGATCCCATCAGGATTCCTGGGCGCTATCTCAGCTCTGGAAGAGGAGTGGGGTCTAGTGAGTTACAGCAAGGTGGCAGACACATTTCAACTCTATAAGAACATCAGAATGGCCATACTACTGGGTCAGGCCAATGGTCCTTCTAGCCCTGTATCCTGTCTTCCGACAGTGACCAATGCCAGGTGCTTCAGAAGGAATAAAAGGAAGAAGCAATCATCATGGGCCATCCCCTGTCACCTATTTTCTTTGTTTTAAATCTGCTGCCTATACACTTAATTGGGTCATCTTCTTGTGTTATGTGGGTGAAGGAATAAATAACGTTTCCTTATTCTATTTGTCTATACCATTCATGATTTTCTACACCTCTAGCATATCCCCTCACCCTATAGTCATTTCTTTTCCAAGCTGAAAAGTCCCAGTCTTGTTAATCTCACCTTATATGGAAGCTGTTCCTTACCCTCTAATCATTTCTGTTGCCCTTTCTGTACCTTTTCCAAATCCAATAGATCTTTTTTCCAGATCTGCATACAGTATTCAAGAGGTGGGCATACAATCACTATGTAGCGGCAATATGGTATTTTGTCTTATCTTTTCCTTTCCTAGTGATTCCCAGTATTCTGTTGCTTTTTAGTTTTTAGATTGTCACTGCACACTGAACAGATGTTTTCAAGGAACTATCCACAAGGATTCAAAGAACAGCTATTTTAGACCCCATCATTTTTTTATCTATAGTTAGGGTTATATTTTTCCATGTGCATTACTTTGCACTTACAACACTAAATTCCATCTGCCCTTGTGTTGCCCAATCACCCAGTTTTGTGAGATCCCTTTGTAACTGTTTTCAGTCAGCTTCAGATTAGTCCCTGTTAGTGTTCACCCCCTTTTCAAGAACATTTATGAGAAGTTTAACGAGCAGTGGTCCACATGCAGATGACTGTAGCACAACACTCATTCCTACTCTTCCCCCTCCCCACCATCTCTTAAGTGGAGTCCCCAGCAATGTTTTCATGATGATCTAACAATCCTTCAATTACCTGAATAATTAGGCTTTTGTTATTCTTAATCACCCTGATTCCCTTTTTTATAACAAACTCCCTGCTCCAAAGCCAAAGCTGTAGGCAGCTCAAACGCTGTTGCACTTAAGACCTGCCTCTGGAGTCAAAAACATGGGCTTTCAGCTGACCTCAAGTATGAAATCCAGAGGTTTTAACTCAGGAGAGAGGGCTACTGCCTCCACAACCCCCTACAAATGGTGTGCTTGCTAGGAGGTGTGGGTTGTGCTTCTAAGAGTACATCTATACTGGAGCTGGAAGGTGTAAATTCCAGCTCCAGGAGATCTACCTGTACTAACTCTCATCAAGCTACTGTACTAAAAATAGCAATGTAGTCATGATGGTGTAAGTAGATAGCTGCCTAGTGACCAGACAGGATCCTACTCTGCATGCTTAGTCCATCCCACTGCTTGCACTGCTGTGGCCATACTTCTGGTTTTAGCTCATTTTCTTTAGTCCTGGTATGTCTCCTAGAGCTGCAATTTACATCTGCTAACTCCAGTGCAGAAATAGCTAAGGCATAGCACAAAATCTTCCTGTTTCTTTCTTTTGCTTCTAAATAGCTGTTGAACAACTGGGGATGAAATTCTGTCCTTCCTGTGCATTGCTGTCTTCTCATGGATTGAGAACTCGTTAAAAAGACAGGAAACAAAGGGTAGGAATAAATGGTAAATTTTCAGAATGGAGAGGGGTAACTAGTGTTGTCCCCGAAGGGTCAGTCCTGGGACCAATCCTGTTCAACTTATTCATAAATGATCTGGAGAAAGGGGTAAGCAGTGAGGTAGTAAAGTTTGCGGATGATACTAAACTGTTTAAGATAGTCAAGACAGAAGCAGACTGTGAAGAACTTCAAAATGATCTCACCAAACTGAGTGATTGGGCAACAAAATGGCAAATGAAATTTAACGTGGATAAGTGTAAAGTAATGCACGTTGGAAAAAATAACCCCAACTATACGTACAGTATGATGGGGGCTAATTTGGCTATGACAAATCAGGAAAGAGATCTTTGAGTTATCGTGGATAGTTCTCTGAAAACTTCCACACAGTGTGCAGCGGCGATCAAAAAGGCAAATAGAATGTTAGGAATTATTAAGAAAGGGGTAGAAAATAAGACAGATAATATCTTACTGCCCCTGTATAAAACTATGGTACGCCCACATCTTGAATACTGTGTACAGATGTGGTCTCCTCACCTCAAAAAAGATATTTTGGCCTTGGAAAGGGTTCAGAAAAGGGCAACTAAAATGATTAGGGGTTTGGAACGGGTCCCATATGAAGAGAGGTTAAAGCGACTGGGACTTTTCAGTTTAGAAAAGAGGAGATTGAGGGGGGATATGATAGAGGTCTATAAAATCATGAGTGGCGTGGAGAGGGCGAATAAAGAAAAGTTATTTATTAGTTCCCATAACAGAAGAACTAGAGGACACCAAATGAAGTTAATGGGTAGCAGGTTTAAAACTAATAAAAGAAAGTTCTTCTTCACACAGTGCGTAGTCAACCTGTGGAATTCCTTGCCAGAGGAGGCTGTGAAGGCTAGGACTATAACAGAGTTTAAAGAGAAGCTAGATAATTTCATGGAGGTTAGGTCCATAAAAGGCTTTTAGCCAGGGGATAGAAATGGTGTCCCTGGCCTCTGTTTGTCAGAGGCTGGAGAGGGATGGCAGGAGACAAATCGCTTGATCATTGTCTTCGGTCCACCCTCTCTGGGGCACCTGGTGCTGGCCACTGTCGGCAGACAGGCTACTGGGCTAGATGGACCTTTGGTCTGACCCAGTATGGCCATTCTTATTTTCTTATGTATGTTCTTGCCGGGATTATCAGGGGTTCCTCACTTAATCAATTTCATGTTACTGCACTTTGGTCACTGGTATGCCTCAGTCCCTCAGTTCTCTGCCTGTGGCACATAATACCTTTGTCTCCTGTGAGCTGTAATACCTTAGATTAATTTTGGACATTGGATTTAAGGTGGAGCTGCTGGAGCACCCATGGAAAAAAATTAGAGAGTGCTTAGCACCCATTGGCCACCAGCTGCTGCCTCCTCCTCAACCTTCCCTCTCTGCCTCCCACATGCTAGTGGCCCTGCTGATTAACTCCTCCCCCTTCCCTGCAGCACCTCCCACCTTTGTCAATCAGCTGTGTCATGGTGTGCAGGAGGCTTTGGGAGGATGGGGACTGGGTGCACGTAGGGGGAGCGGGCGGGAAGAAGTGAGCGGGTATTGAGACTTGGGGAAAGGAATGGGCATGACGTAGGGTGGAGCAGCGCGTTGAGCATTCCCAGGCCTGCAGGAACCCAGCGCCTATATGGTGACCACTTCATGCCTTCAGTTCTTTGACTCTAACCTTCATTTTATGCTACTCATCTCCTCTAACCCTTCTCTAAATCCCTATTCCCCAGAATCTCTCTGCTTCCTGGACCCAGTGATTCATAAATAAGTAACCAAGCTGGGCTGATCTCATGCTTTGCCCATGAAGCTTGTTCCTCTGTAATTTGTTCCTCTGTAATGGGCACTGTAATGGAAACCCCCCCCACCCCGCCCCCAGCAGAATTAGAATTGTTATGCCCTATGCAACCCTGAAACACCCAAGAAGTAGATAAAAATAACTGTCAGTTCACTTGTGAATTCCACAAGTACTTGCGAGTCCAGTTCCTTTCTGTAGAAGACAATCAGGGCATAGGATGAAAGAACTCCTAAGTAGAATTCTCACACAACGGCAGTAAAAGTTTAGAGATATAGGTGCAAGATAAAGAATTGATGGGGTTGAAAAGGAGCTGGGGTGTCTCTTGCAAACGGAGTGCCACAAATAAAATAACGTATAGAAAAACTGAATCTTTGAAAATCTCTTTACTGAGGATCCCCGCAAAAGAAACTGTTTAAACATTAGGGCTGTGTCTACATTGGCACCCTTTTCCGGAAAAGGGATGCTAATGAGACAAGTCGGAATTGCAAATGCCGCAGGAGATTTAAATATCCCCCGTGGCATTTGCATGAACATGGCTGCCGCTTTTTTCTGGCTCGGGGCTTTGCCGGAGAAAAGCGCCAGTCTAGACGGGATCTTTCGGAAAATAAAACCTTTTCCGGAAGATCCCTTATTCCTCTTAAAATCAGGAATAAGGGATCTTCCGGAAAAGGCTTTATTTTCCGAAAGATCCCGTCTAGACTGGCGCTTTTCTCCGGCAAAGCCCCGAGCCGGAAAAAAGCGGCAACCATGTTCATGCAAATGCCGCGGGGGATATTTAAATCCCCCACGGCATTTGCAATTCCGACTTGTCTCATTAGCATCCCTTTTCCGGAAAAGGGTGCCAATGTAGACACAGCCTAAAGGTAATGCTAATATGTTTGCACAGGAATTATTTGCACAGACGATATTGGAAGGCCTTTTCCGTAGCTGAAGAAGCTTTGTTAGCTATATTGAAGGTAAAGTTAAAAATAGCTATGACCAATATCTGAATTACCAGAGTGGCTGTCTGGGCAACACTTCTATGGGAAGTTTTGGTCTGCACTTCCAGGGTAGTAGACCTGCACTGAACCACACACTGGGGCCGGTGGAAAGTTTTCCATTGCTCTTTCTGCCTTAGTTGGCTGTTTTGTTATCGTTATTCCTTGCTAGTTACTGGCGTCAATTTTTTGCAGAATCATTCTACCAATTTAGACAGCCACACCCAAGTGAAATCTCCAGCCACTGCCATTTTGGGAAGATTCATCTTGGGATCTGACATTTATAGCTCAGGTGGCCTATTTCCTAATACAGACATGCAAATTGTGTCAGAGACAAGTCTGTTAAAAGCAAGCTCCTAACCACAGACAATTTTAAGCTGAAGTTTCATTCAGTGGAGAAGGGGGATGGGCAGCCACTTTACTGAGATGGTTTGCCTGCAAAGCGACTTTTTGAGAAGAGAAACTGCTGGTGCTGCAGCTGATGCACACTGTGGAGACAGGAATGGAGATTCCATTACAAAACCATGGCTGGCATTTATAGTTTTTCTGGATATCAATTAGGATTGCCAGGTGTCTGATATTGGCCCAGACAGTCCGGTATTTGTGGCCCCTGTCGGGTAAAAAAAAGAAAAGAAAATACCAGACATGTAAAATGTCCAGTATTTTCTGTTTTTTCTCGGACAGAAGGCTGCTTGGGACATTCTTCTCCTGCCATATTGGGTGGGGAAGCGGGGAGTGACTGGTTTTTTTTTTTTTGCGTGATTGCGTTTTTTTTGCTAAACAATTTTATTCTTTTTTTTTTTTTTTTTTTTTTGGTCAACCTATTTTGTTCCCAGCCACGTTCAGTATTTTTTGTGAAAGTATCTGGCAACCCTAATATCAATGGATTCGGTTGCTATTTGCTCATAAGCATCAAACCATAAAGGACCATGGATTAAAAAAAGTAATTAAAATAGATGAGCTGTTAGAATGTTCTACTGAACATCATCCTTTTGCCTCAGCAAACGTCAGCTCAGGGTATTTCCAGGATTTTCACACTGTTGCGTACTTGGTGAGAATTTCAACATAGTCATCTCAGACAGCAGCCACAAGTGCGGGTTCCACCACCTTCAGTACCTAAATAGTGAATTCTCTCCCTATCGGGATTTACTTTTCCCTCAGACTCTCACCGGAATGGTGCCAAACAAGCAATCCCACCACTCACTCTCAGGCCCACTCATTTGACAGCTCCTTCATTCTGGATTCCCCTGATCTCTTAGCAGGTCATTGATCCCCGGCATCTCTTTCCCTCAGGTTCTTGCTCCTTTCCCAAGGGCCCAATGTGAAAGCTATTCCCAGGCTCCAGGAGTTTGTTCTCTTTCTCCACTCTGGGTCTGCTCCATTGGAGAGGATACAGAGCCTTCTTACCACCCCATCTTCCCACCAAATTTGCACCAGATTTGGAGTTTCATCTCCAGTCTATGGCTCATGCCTTCTCACAGTTCTCTTCCCCAAACCTTGGCCTCCCATGCAGCCTTTTCTGCTCTAGACATGATCCACTAGCAGTTCTCTCTTGAGAGATTCCCCCATTCTCACTTTTAGCAATAACAAGGACCTCCTGCTACCCTCCTAATCAGATTCTGCTAGGAACATCTTTCCTTAAAGGGGACAGTCACCCTGAGACCTGGGGATAAAAGACTTCTTTACCTCAATTTGATCCTATCTGCATAGCACTTTAAAGATGCTAAAGCACTAAATGTTACCACTCTGCTCATCAATATTTTGATCATATGTTTTGACTGCTGGAAGAAAACAGTCACTCTCTCATAAATGCCAGAAGTTGTACTATCTTGTCTTTTTCCTTCCCCTCACTCCTCTCCTATGCACCCTGCAGTGGTCTCAAGAGTTGTCAACTCTGAGTCTTGTGCTATTTGTAGTTTTTCTTAAAGCCCCAACTCCTGGAACTGTGTGATTGTGAAAGACCTCTTTTAATTTACCAAAAAAAAAGTTTGTATCACTCTTGGCTGTTGCAAAGAAAAGACTGAAAATGTGAACTCTAATGACTCAAAGACCAGAAACCATATAAAAGGAGCTGTATATGCATTATTTTTGATGTTTCATGATTTTGAAGGTAAATCTCATAATTTTGGGGGAAGTTGACCAATGATTTTGCAACATTTTCATTTGGGAATATTGTGTTATCTGTAGTGCATTGCGTTTGCTTGCTCTTTCCAGTCTAGAAAGAACCTAGCAGAGGTGAAAAATTCAAGGCTGACAACCCTGGAGGCCAAGATCCACTATTTAGCCATAAAAGAGGAACAGCAATCTCCCTGGGTCTTCTAGGGTATTTCAAAGCAGGCCTGGAAAGTCCATCTGTTGGAATGAAAGGGCAGTTCAATTTCCAGGTCCATTCAGTCCCTGGTTACTCTGCTGGGATGCTCAATAATATTTCCAATTCAGAGAGCTGTCCAGACTTGTGTCTGGGTCAAGATCACAGAACGGATTATTATATTACCTAGGCCAAAGATCCCCAAACAATGGAGAGGGTGTGGAGGAATGTTTGGGAGGGTGAGAGGGGTCTGGCCAACCCCCAGGCGGACAGGGAAGGATTTCCACCCAGCCTCACTATGCTTCCAGCTTGGCTTTGGCCCTGCCCCAACTACACCCTAGCTCCTGGCCCCAGATCTGACCCCACTTCTCTTACACCTGTTTTCACCTCCTCAAAGCTGCAGCCCCACTCCCAGATGGGAAGGTCACAAACAGTGCAAAGGGGGGGGGTGACCTTGAAAAGTTTGGGGATCACTGAGTTAGTTTGATCTCCTGTACAGCACAGACCATAACATTTCACCCAATTAATCATATCCCATGTTGGGCTAAAGCATATCTTCTGGAAAGGCATCCATGCTTGATTTGAAGACATCAAGAGTTAGAGATCTCACAACTTCCCTTGGTTGTCTGTTGCAGTCATTCACCAACTTCACTGTTAAAATGTGCATCTTATTTCTCCTTTAAATGGGTGTAGCTTCAGCATCCAGGCTTTGTTTCTTGGGATGCCTTTCTCCATTTGAGTAAAGATGCCTTTCTCCATTTGAGTTATGCACATTGGAAAATCTAATTCCAGCTAGACATGCCAAATGGTGGGGTCTAAATTATCTGTTACTGGTCAAGAAAGATCTTGGAGTCATCATGGATAGTTCTCTGAAAACATCTAGTCCACATGCAATGGCAGTGAAAAAAGTTAACAGAACATTAGGAACCAACAGGAAAGAGATGAAAAACAGAATATATCATAATGCCACTGTATATATCCATGATATGGCCACATCTTGAATACAGTGTGCAGTTTTAGTTGCCTCATTTCAAAAAAGATATGTTAGACTTTGAAAAGATACAGAGAAAGGCAATAAAAGTAACTGGGATATGAAATGGTCTTTTTAATCTTAGACAAATGACAACAAAGGGGGAATATGATAAAGGTCTATAATATCATGACTGGTGTGGAGAAAGTGAATAGGGAAGTGATATTTATTGTTTCACATAACACAAGACTCAGGAGCCACCCAATGAAATTAATAGGCAGCAGATTTAACAGCAGCTCAAGGAAGTACTTCTTCACAAAATTCAGCCAGCCTCTGGAACTCATTGTCATGGGATGTTGTGAAGGTCAAAAGACTAACAGGGTTCAATAAAGAATTAGGTAAGTTCATGGAGAACAGGTCCATCAATGGCTATTAGCCAAGATGGTCAGGGACACAACCCCATGCTCTGGGTGTCCCTAAGGCCAGGTCTACACTACATGAGAAAGTCAACCTAAGATACGCAACTCCAGCTATGAGAATAGTATAGCTGGAGTTGACACACCATAAGTCAAATTTCTGTGGCATCCCCACTGCGGGAGATCGACAGGAGTTTCTCCTGTGCTTCCAATGTCCCCTCCTCCCCCTGAACCTGAAAGCAGCAGGCAGTGAAGAAGAGAATAAACATCTGGCTAGAATGCAGGAGATAAGGAACAGGGGGAAGATAGACTTGACCTGGAGTCTGATTTGCAGAAATGCTGAGCACATACAGCTGCAACTGAAGTCAATGGGGGCTAAGGTCTGAATAATGTGAAGTACTCTGAAAAAAATCAGGCTCCTGGGGCTCAGGCTGGCCACCCAAAATCAGTGGACACTTCTTTTCCTTTATTTTTCCAGACCTCATTTCTAATCTAGAAAACCTGGACAATATACAGAGCCTCACCTTACATTGATAGTGTGAAGATGAATTTATTAATCGTTGTACTAAGCTACTACAGTGTACAACATAGAAAGCCCAAGAGGACATTTGGTGTATTCAATACAGGGTTTATATTGTGTACAGTACACAATTTGTGGGAGCACACATTGAATAAGGGGAATATTGAATAGCTACTCTTTTTAGAGTAAATGAAATATTGAATAGCTCCTCATTGTAGAGGCACCAATTTTCCTTCAGAAAGCAGGAGTCCTGTGGAAAAACAACATGGCTGTGTCTACACTGGGCCACTTATTCCGGAATAATCTGCGAGCTGTCTACACTGGTCCCTCGAATTTCCGGAAAAGCACTGACGATTTACTGTAAGAAATCAGCTGCTTTTCCGGAAAAACTATGTTGCTCCCACTCGGGCAAAAGTCCTTTTTCCAGAAAACTGTTCCGGAAAAGGGCCAGTGTAGACAGCCCAGTAGTTTTTTCCGCAAAAAAGCCCTGATCACAAAAATGACGATCGGGGCTTTTTTCCGGAAAAGCGCGTCTAGATTGGCCACGGCCGCTTTTCCGGAAAAAGGGCTTTTCCGGAAAAGCATCCTGCCAATGTAGACGCTCTTTTTCAGGAAATACTTGTAACGGAAAACTGTTCCGTTTTAAGCATTTCCGGAAAAAGGTGCCAATGTAGACGTAGCCCATGTGATCCTGACATTAAAGATGGCATCATTTTGGATACCAGAGTTGCCAAGTCTTCCTACAATTGTTCCTTTTTTGAGGTAGTTATCTGAGGAAAAAAAAATCAATAAATGTGCTCAATAGAGGCTGCAACACAGACCAATTTATTATCCTGGGTGTCTTGGTTTTTTGGTGCCTCAGAGGTTGCAACCTTACTGCATACAAACAAGGCAACCGAAGGCTGGTTGCACAGGCAATTGTAAGTCTGGCATTACCTACCTTTTGAGTGCTTGACTTTACAATCTTAGTAACATTCTTGTAATGATTTTGAGGTAATATGGTAATTAGTTAATGACAACATGAATAAGTATTGAGACATACTTCTTGTGAAAAAAGCTTGGGATTGCCCCTAACTTTCCTCCTACCAAAAAGGAATCGAGATCAGTAAGTTCCAAGCCTACGCCCTTCCCCCCCATGCATGCTTTAATCTAAGAGACTGCAGACATCTGACCACAGGTTCTTATTCTTTGTCATTTGGTGAAACCGTCCACCAGAATATCACAGTGTAATCCTCCCACATCCTGTGAGCATATAGGATTTCCTTAGGGTACTGTCTCCAAAAAGCTATGTGTATATTTTTTCTAGATAAGGTACTTACTTACATTACCTCCTTTCCCTATCAAAGTTCTTCAACAATCTGTAAAGTGTTTATCCTCATAACATCCCTAGGGTGGTCTCTCAGGCATCGCCAGAGTACAGGGCATCACCACAGTGTGAGGTCATGCTGCAGTGAGCACACTGTTCCATCCTTCTGGCATGGTGGTGCATGTGAGAACATGTATTACAATGGAATATCAGAGAAAACCCTCTGGTTTTATCTATTGGTCCTACACAAGGCACCAGTCTTGCAAAAGCAGGGTTTTAAACTGACAAATAGCTGCGCAAATACCATTGTGCAGTAGGGCAGTGCTATTATCCCCACTGAACAGTTGGAGAACTGATGCACAAAGAAACTGAGTGATGTGCTCAAGGTCACACATTAAGTTTGTGTCAGAGAAAATGAATAAACTCAGGTCTCCTAACTCCCAGGATTGCATCTTAACTACTTGGCCTTCCTTCCTCTTGCATTTGTGGTGTTAGTCATAGAAGACATCAGGGAAATTGTTATGAAGCACAAGGGCCTGCTTTTACATAGGGTATCTCGTGATGGCAAAGGAGGAACATAAAAATGGAACCCCAGATCTATGATTTTAGGAGGAAAAGAGTTTTCGCTCTGACCGAGCTAAAGTCTAACCTTTCAACCAGATGTTGAGTATCAAAAACTGCTTTTCAGAGTTGAGCTGTTGAGTGTAGACAGGGTTGGTAAAACACCAACTATTACTACGGTGATCTGGCACTTCCAGTTATAGCACTCTGATTTCAGTTGCTTATAACATGACCACATTTTAACAGTGTGAGCTGAAATTTTCCATGCCTGTCCCATGTTAAACGTTTCAGCCAAAATGATTCAGTTGTTTCTGAGAAGGAGGCTACATTGTTTGGCCATAAAAAATATTTGTGTCAAACTTCTCTTTGAAAAGTTATAGTTCCCACCAGGCTATAGAGCAGAGCCTTGACATTTGGCAAGGGCGTGGTCTTCATGTCAGAGGTATGCCTTTTGCCATCCCTGCACAGAGCAGCTTTAATGCTGGCATGTTCTGATCTCTCAGTGCTTGACTTTGCAACCTTAATAATGTTCTTTTAATATTTGGGAGACAATGGGGGGAATGAGTGACATTGAAATATAATTAAAATAGAAGGGGTATGTTATAAACTTCTGTCTGTTAAATAGGGCTGGGCCCTCTCTAAGGCTAGGTCTACATTACACCCCTTTGTCAGCAGAGGAATGTAAATAAAGCACGTTGAAAGTGCAAATGAAGTGGGGATTTAAATATCCCGCCCTTCTTTAGCATAATCACGTTCTGGCGTCGTTTCTAACAAGTGCCATTTCGAAACTGAAACCGCAGTTTAGATGTGATTCTGCTGACAGTGGGGTGATTTTTTTGACAGAGCCTGTACTCCTCAAAAAATGAGGAGTACAGGATCTGTCAAAAAATCACCCTGCTGTCGGCAGAACCGCCTCTAAACTGTGGTTTCAGTTTCGAAATGGCACTTGTTAGAAATGTCACCAGAACATGATTATGCAAAAGAAGGGCGGGATATTTAAATTCCTGCTTTGTTTGAACTTTTGATGTGCTTTATTTACATTCCTCTGCTGACAAAGGGGTGTAATGTAGACCTAGCCTAAGTATGGCTGAGTGAGTATGATGGGTGTTCTCTTTGTTCTTAGTTCCAACTTGATTTGGCCCTTTTAGAAGAAGTGAGATTGTCCCAGAATCGCATGTCTCAGACTACCTATGAACTCGCTGACTGGGTGAGGGTATGTCTACACTGCATTCCTCTTTCAAGAGAGGAATGCAAATGCAGACAACTGAAATTTCAAATGTAGCGCAGATTTGAATTTCCCATGCTTTATTTGCATAATCGCCGCCGGCTGCTTTTTCGAAATATCCTATTTCGAGATAAAAAACACTGTGTTGATGCGGTTATTTCGAGAAAAAAACCTTCTTTCGAAATAACCCTTAAACAAGAGTAAGGGATATTTTGAAAGAAGCAATTTTGGAAATTCAAATCCTCGCTTCATTTGAAATTTCGATTGTCTGCATTTGCATTCCTCTCTCGAAAGAGTAATGCAGTGTAGGCATACCTTAAGTGTTTAGGCTCATGGATTTTCTGGGCTCAAAGTTACTGGAATGAGAAGTTTTTCATTTGTATAAAGGTGACCTAATTGGACCCCATTTGGTGACCCTAGCCATCTCAGAAGAGGAGTGCTCCAGTCTGTTTCATCAAGAAACCCCTGAGAAGAATTCCAAAGCGGGAGGAACACACTGGGTTTCCTGATCTGTAAAATGGAGGTTAATGACACTTTCCCATTTTGCAAAGTTGAGATCTATAGATCACCACAGAATTATTATTTATTATTATTATTTACAGGGGTATTGATTAGCCCTTAGGCATATCACACACATAAACCTCTCAAAAATCTGCTCTTTAGATGGTCAGTCAGCAATGTTACTTGGGCCTGCATACAGCATTCAAATCCTATGTAGGAGAACTGGCATTAAAAATCCCCCCACCCTATGCTCACACTTTTCAATCTGCTGCTATTTGTATTCCCGGGCCTATTTATGTTCCTGCCTTTTTTCACATTCTTGCTATGGCTGAAATGACCTTCTGCTTCCTACGTACCATGCATCCTTCCTTGCCATCTCCCTTACTTTGCTTTGCACCACTGACTTTATCCTGCTCTAGAGCTGGCTGTTTCTCTCCCCTTCCTGGATCATCATCTTAATTTTTAAATTTTTAAAGTAACAGAACATGCAGCTCACCATACTTTCATCAGATGCCCCTCAGGTCTGGCCTAATGAGCTGCATCAGGACAGAGACCTGTGGGCTTGTTTCTCTGAAGCTTGTGCTGACATTTATACTAATGCAAAGCAGGTGTGAAGCACTCCCCCAAACTGGATAGTAGCATTTTACACCCACTTAACACCCATGCAAACACCAGCACAAGATGCAGAGTCACATAGAGCCAGGAGCCTGATGTGTTATGCTTTCCCATGTACAAGGTGCAAGCAGATACTTTTGGCCTGTGTTACTTATTTTAGAAGAACATGAGAGAACAAAAGTAAAGTATCCAGGAGAGAACTCATTGCTGTCCTTTGCAATGACTTTGAATGCTGAACTGAATACACAGTGGCCACCCTTCTCTTTATGCAGAGAAAACAAAAAGTGACACAGTCAAATAAGGCTAGGAGGTTTAAGGATAAAGTGTACACATTTCATGCTGAAACCTTCCTTTCTGCTTTGATCGGGGTGGCCAACCCACAGCTTGCGAGCCGCATGCGGCTCTTCTCTCCCAAAAGTGCCACTCCTGCGCCCAACCCAATGGCCCCCGCCTGCCACTCCCCTCCCCCCCACCTCCTAGGACGGCGATTCAAAATGGCACCCATGATGGTGGCCATCGACGGGAGGGAGTCTGATATGGCCAAAAAGCCTAAGCTTGTTTCTTAAAGGGGCAGCCTCCTTGATAATTCTGGGAGGCTTTCCTTTTTTTTTTTTTGCTCGACAATCCTGGAGCGGCTCTTTGCATTTTTTCTGCTGCCGTTTCGGCTCTCTTTGTTGAATGCGTTGGCCACCCCTGGCTTAGATCAACCTCAGCTATACCTACAAACGTGCACAGCAGGGGTGTTTTTCTCCTGATTAATCCCATCTGAGCAACAAAAAACAAATAAATTAGAAAATCAAGCTAGGGCCTGGAGGAGTGCACATTCAGCACTTTTTAACCAAAGTGATTGTTCCCAGATTAGGATAGAAGCCCCACGTTTTTCAAACCGCTTTATGCACGGTTGCCATCTGAGAGCGTGCCTCTCATCATTGTGTTTCCACTCACTGTACAAGACCAATGAGTGGTGAAGTACTTCTGTCTGGGGAAGGGGGTGGGGCTGGGCAAACATCATATAGGCTCTTTTCATTCTCTTTGGTCAGCAGATTATTAGTTGATTATTTTTTGTCAAGGCCCAAATTTCTTGGTCAGGGATAGTAAAGGTCCAGGCTCAGGAAAAAACAACAAAACAACAAGTAGTAGTTAAAATATAGGGGATCCCATTGAAAAGCATCTGGCAGTCCAGAGTTGACCCGCAGTCTGCTTGTCAGATTCTCTCAGCTTGTAACTTCGGTGAAGAACATGGAGTTACAGCACAGAGTGATCTGGCCCATTAAGTGGGCTATTTTTGGAAGTGCCCAGTTACGTTCTTCCTATAGGCTTTCTGCTACCTAGCTGCCTCTTTCTTTCTTTTTTCTCCTGTTATTCTCATATTTGTTCCATTCATAAGTTTATGTGGCATGCTAACAAACATGCTCATGTAACACTACAGGTGAGATTTTAGTCAGACAGTACAAATCAGGAAATGCAAAATTATGGTTGCCACAGCAACAATATCTCACCCACACCGCACATTTGGCTCATAGTTATGCTACTGTAGACCCAGAGTAATTACACTAACTACAATAGATTTACACTGATGTGATAAAGCAAAATTTGACCCTATGTACCAATTAAGTTTTATGTCTAAACAACTTGTACAAAACAAAAATTAAGAACAGAAAGTTATCCGGTTGTACTAATCTGTCTACACTGCATTACTGTAGAATTCATCTGGTCTTGCTTGCAGAGACTTAACTGTTGGATTAAGGTTCATTTCATATACCTGCTTCTGAGTGAATGGTAACAATACAACTAACACCTAAGAAACTTTGGAGAAATGAGTGAATTCTACCTGGAGCGTCTCTTTATCCCTGCCTCATAATACAGGAACAAGTAATTATAATGTAGCCACTTCAAAACAAATATAAGGAAATAACTTTTTCACTCAAAGCACAGTCGAGCTATGGAACCCTCTGCCATTTTAGGTCAGAGGCCAAAGTCTTAGCAAGATTCAAAACAGCATTGGATATGTATGTAGATATCAAGAATATTCTGAATTATAGTAGTGCAAACAAACAACTTGGAAGAGATATTATACCTTATGCATTAGGGTTTTCTTAAACCCACTTCTAGCACTTAGGGAATGAGAGGTTTCATATACTTTCCTCTGAGCATCTGGATATAGCCACTGTCAGGGACAAGATCCTGGACAACTAGATGGATCTGAAGTCTGATCCAGTCAGGTAATTCCTGTGCATGAAATTTAAACTGCCCAAGAATATGAAGAGAAAGTTCAATGGCCAGTGTAGAAATTTGACCAAGACACTAGGGAAAATACCCTTGGAAAAAGTGCCGTGAGATTTTTAGTAACCAAACTTGGTCAGGACCTTGGTATTATATCAGACCCTCTAATGTGGTATTGGCTCATCACTGAGCCAGAGAGAAGAGTACTATACCACTGCCTGTAGCACCCATGTCTTCCTTTCAAGCGCTGGCCTAACCCAATGCTCCTCAGCTGGGGAGAGTTGTTAGGATCACTGTATTAAGGCTACAGTAACCCTGTATAATTCTAGCAGGTGGCAGAGCCAAACAATTGTCTTAGATAAAGTAACTGTGACTTTTCTGACTTGTGTGTCATTAAATTCCCATCTGTTTTTCTCCTATCATCTCCCACTATTTAAAATGATGAAGCTATGTCCAAGCCACTAGGATTGTCTTCTCTGAGCTTTAATGCTGCCCTCTGGTCAAAGGCAGAAAAGAAAAGCAAGAAAAAATACATTAAGTAGTAAGAGGAGTTCAAGCCCACACCAACCAGGAAGTTTGGCAGATAAGTCTCAAGGCTAGTTTAGCCTTAGATAGTAGCATGCAGGTGCAGCACGTCATGGAAGATCACCCAAGATCCTGAGACCCCTGAATGCTCACATATAATATCATTCCATTGACTCCCTTTGAATTACAGAGTGATGAATCTGGCCCAGAATTTCTACTTTCTTCTTTGGTTGTTTCAAATTGGAGAGCATAGACCAGATTTGTATTTCAGGCAGTGCCACAGAAGTGAGTGCAGAATTTGGACCCACATTGGTATGCTTTCCTTGCAATTCATGGGGTTTTAGCCACCTGATACCCAGTTAATGTTCCTGAGAGTTGCCTGTCCAAATGTCAAGCTGGAGAGTTTCATTTTTCATAGCACAATAAAAGTTAGCTTGTCCTCACCAAGGACATAGATATGGCATATCCCCGTTGAAAGGGAATTCGTCTCAGGAGCCATCAGTTGAAGAAATCCAGATAATTCCATCAAGCAATGCATTTGTATTTCTTAAGCTGTCGCAGAGAGAACCTGAAAGATCTTCATCTTCCTTCTGCTCCTGTGAAATCAGAGCTATACATTTATTCTGGTAGGCATCTCTTGCATGACTCTCCCCGTGAACAGCGGAACAGAGCTGGCTGTATGTGTGTCAGAGACCCAATGACAGAAGCAGAGGAACTTACTAGAAATAGCACCCCACTTCGTTTCTCCCACTATCCCTTCATCTCAGCAACTCATCCAGCTTTCTCTGAGTCATTCCCACTCCTGAAAGAACTTCACTACTCAGTCATCGGGCACCTTTCTCTCCAAATTTGCTCAGACCTAGCTCTCAGTTAAGCCATTGAACTAGAAAACAGGATCACTGGGGTGGGTGCTCTGCAGGAAGTAAGAGTAGAATCATGAACTGGAAGGGACCTTCAGAGGTCATCAAGTCCAGTCCCAGCACGGCAGGACCAAGCACTGACTAGATCATCCCCGACAGGTGTCTATCTAACCTGCTCTTAAATATCTGCAGACATGGAGATTCCACAGCCCCCCTAGACAATTTATTCCAGTGTTTAACCACCCTGACAGTTAGGAAGTTTTCCCTAATGTCCAACCTAAACCTCCCCTGCTGCAATTTAAGACCGTTGATTCTTGTCCTATCCTCAGAGGCCAAAGAGAACAATTTTTCTCCCTCCTTTTTGTGACATCCTTTTAGAAACTTGAAAATTGTTCTCATGTTCCCTCTTAGTCTTCTCCTTTCCAAACTAAGCAAGCACAGTTCTTTCAGTCTTCCCTCACAGGCCTCCAGTTTTTCCACATCTTTCTTGAAATGTGGTGCCTAGAACTGGACACAGTACTCCAATTGAGGCCTAATCAGCGCATAATAGAGCAAGAGTGTCTTGCTCACAACACTCTTGTTTGCTTAGAAAGGTCCTTTGTAATTTGACCTTGTTTCCACTTTTTATACAACTCCGTTTTGATTTTAGATCATATAAGATCTCCCAGTTGATCAAAGGTGGTCTCCTGCCACACTTTCTGTCTTTCCTACATAGTGGAATAGTTTGCTTTTGAGCCCTTAATAATGTTCCTTTAAAAAACTGCCAACTTTCTTCAGTTGTTTTTCCTCTTATTCTTGCTTCCCATGGAACCTTACCTACCACCTTTGAATTTACTAAAATCTGCCTTCATTAAAATCATTGTCTCTGTTTTGCTGTTCTCCCTTCTACCATTCTTTAGAATCATGAACTCTAGGATTTCATGGTCACTTTCACCCAAGCTGCCTTCTACTTTCAAATTTTTGACCAGTTCCTCTCTATTGATTAAAATCAAATCAACAACAGCTTCCTCCCAGTGGCTTTCTTAGCCTTCTGAAATAAAAAATTGTCTCTAATGCAGTCCAAAAACTTATTGGATAATCTGTGCCTTGCTGTGCTAGTTTCTCAACAGATGTCTAGATAGTTGAAGCCCCCCATCACCACCCAATCCTGCGCTTTGGATGATTTTGTGAGTTGTTTAAAAAAAGCCTCATCCACCTTGTCTACCTGGGTAGGTGGTCTGTAGTAGACCCCTAGCATGACATCACCTTTATTTTTTACCCCTTTTAGCCTAACCCAGAGACTCTCAAGTCTGTCTTCCATGTCCATCTCCACCTCAGTCCAAGTGTGTACATTTTTAATATATAAGGCAACACCTCCTTCCTTTTTTCCTAGCCTAACCTTCCTGAGCAAGCTGTACCCTTCTATACCAATATTCCAATCATGTATTATCCCACCAAGTCTCTGTGATACCAACTATGCCAATAATTGTGTTTATTTATTAGCACTTCAAGTTCTTCCTGCTTATGCCCCATACTTCTTGCATTTGTGTACAGGCATCTAAGATACTGATATGATTTACTACTAGGGCAGAGGTCCCCAAACTGTGAGGCATGCCCATAGATGGGGAAAAGGAACATTTGGGGGTTGTGGCTGGGTCTAGGGCCAGCCCCCCCAGGGAGCTGAGAGGGAATGCCACCCAACTCCGCTCCTGGCCCCGGCTCTGGCTGCTGGCCTCAGTTGCCAGTCTCCACCTGAAGTTCTAGCAGTCAGCCTCAGGCCCCCCTCAGCCCCCAGACAAAGCTCTGCTCCCAACACCACCTCCACCCCTATCCCCACCCCCACCCCCAGCTATGGCCTCAGCCCCTTTATCTCTGCCTGCACCCTCCCTCTCCTGAAGCAGCAACCTCATTCCTGCATCTGGGGTGGGCACACATACAGGGATAAGAGGGCAGCGTGAGGTAAAAAGTTTGGGGACCACTGGACTAGCGAATCCTAGTGATCCCTTCTGGCTTTAAAATTAACTTCAAAGGAGCTATGCGAATTTACATCCATTGAGGATTTTGCCCCATACATCTTTGAGAAAGCAGGTGTATATACACACACACACACACGGGAATGTAAACCTGTACACACACACACACACACACACACACACACACACACGGGAATGTAAACCTGTACACACGCGCACACACACACACAAAAGGGAATGTAAACCTGTAGGTTCAAGTTCAGAACAATTCTGGTTCTTCATTTGGAAAGAAAAGACTATAAAGGTACCGAGTCGGGTCTCAGTAATTTCAGTTTTGATATTAAATAAAAGCATTTTTTGATATGTGCAGGTGCACTCTGACTCTGCCCCTCCTACCCTCTGGCAAGAGTCACAGAAGAAACCATATTCTCATCAGGACTTTCAGTTGTGTGGGTGTTTCCAGGAATAAACAATACCTACTAACCACAGAGCACCTACGAAGTTGCTTCAGAAACAGCCCTCACCCCTTTACAACAACATTCTCCATGTTTCACTTTATCACTCGGTTAGGGGAGCTGGCTGGTCAGAGTTTGTTGTTATTTTGCTGGCCTGAAATTATATAAAATGACCACAGTGTTACATCCTTTATAGAGCACTAACAGGTCAAGCTGAAAAGCCTCTTACTGTAGCTGCCTTCACAGCCAACTTTCAGGTTGGTTTGCAGATTTGAGTCAAACTCTTTCTAAGACTTCAGCTGGAAAACCTGGGGGGCTGAACTGAGAGGCATTGGCACAGCTGCTAGGGCTCAGAGATGGAACAAAAGGAGTGGGGGGGGGGGGCCTGCAGGTCAAGATTCAGGAGCACTGGCAGAGTTGTCTGGGAGGAGCCCAGGGCTATGAGAGTTGTAGAGCTGCCGCTCAGGAGTGAGGGGCACTGGCAGAGCTGTTTGCTGAAGTTTGTACAACCTCTGCCCACAAACAAAAATCTCTCTTATCTAAGGCTTGTGGTCATTCACTTTCATGACCACAACAACAAATCCATCAAATTCATCTTTTTTTTTTAAACTTATGGGGGGAAAGGGCTAAAAAGGAAACAAGCAAACAAGTTATTTAGTAAAATTAACAAAGGTGGGGAAATTCAATATTTTAAAATCGCCGATGCAAATCATCAAGAGATAAGAAATGGGGACTACTAGGCCTGACTCTCCAAAACTGTTATTGTTGGTCAGGGAGTTAAAGGTTCTTTAAATAGATATAGTCTGAGAAGCAGCGCACCATTCACTCGAGTGTAAGAGCAACCTTTCTGCTACATTCATAGGCAGGAAGGGACATCACTGATGGGACATCCTGTGTGTTCTGTGCAGTCTGGTGAGTGTGTCAATAGCCGCGGAGATTAGCTCCCTTGATTGATGAGACTTTTTGCATGTATCTATTAATGTCCAGTTTACTTAGACACAGCATCACTCATTGTGTCTCAGGGCCTAGGATTCTGGGATGCTAGGGTTGGCACAGGAGGTTGTCGATGTAACGATGCCCATTTACACTCACCAAGGATCTGTCAAAATAACCACTTATCAATACTGAGTCATTTTACTCCCCAAAACTTATTTTCGATCTGTACGTTAGTAGTTACAATGTATCTTCCCAAATCCCGCAGCTGCGCTGTACATTGAACAAGTTATTATAGCAAGTTCTGTTGTCAGGAAAGGCTTAAGTCTGAGCAAAACCACTTCAATCAGAGCAGATCACAGACTGTGTATCTTTCAAATAATGTTTGATAACTATGAGAGACAGTGGATCTAAAGTAACTCGTTCAAAACCACAATGGAGAGCCCACACTTCAGCTAGGAGAACAGACAAGAGCTGGCTTGAAATTGCCAATCTGACAAATCTGCATCCTATTTCAAAAAAATGATCCTCGGCTTGACTCTTTGCCATAGAGCCATAGTAAAGCCATGCAACCCCACCGAATGTGTGCAGTTTGAGATGTCTCAGGACTATTCAGTGCATGTAATTCTACTGCTGTCAGTACTGTACTGTTGTCAGAAGGGATGCTGTCAGAGGAAATCAAGCCCACACCCAGTATCCTGGCAAAATTACACACCACACCTAGGTGCCTCCGAGAAACAGTGCTTCCCCACTCATAAGTACAGCCTGAATGTAGAAAAAAAAAACTTTTAAGGGAAGAAGGAAAATCACCTGATATTAATTAGGGAAAATGCCACAAGCAGGATCATAATCAGAAAGCTCTGAGCAGGATACCCACTCCTGAGTGCACAGGGAAGTGTTCTTGAACCTCATTCTACAACAAGAAGTTCCTTTTCTTTGCCCCTCTCTGCTCCCTCCCCACATCACACTCGCAGTGGTTGTCCTCAGTCAGTGAGGACCCAGGCTAGGAGGAGCATCTGTGCGTGTTCACCTCCCACTCGGGGAAGAAGGCACCTTGCCTACTCCACCATCCGAGCACTTGTTTTTGCTTCCTGCCCTGCTAGCCAGGATTCCCGTCTGTGGGCCACTCGTTCACTCATTTGCCTCTCTGCTGTGACCTCTGCACATCGGTCTCTTAGAGCACATCGACACAGCAGGACTAACGTTGAATTAAGCTACGCCACTTGAGCTATGCCAATTGCTCTAGGTGCTGTTTGCACAGCAGAAAGTCGAGGGAGGAAAACGCTTCCTTCCACTTCCCTTATTCCTCGTAAAACGAGGGTTACCAGGAGTTGGCGTAAGAAGTCCTCCAGCTTGCCATTATGTCGAAATAACGGCTTGCTGTGGAGATGCTCTCTTTGTTCTCTCAGAATAATGTCAATTATTCAGAAATAACACCACTGTGTAGACACAGCCTGAGTGATTTTTTCAGTTCTTTGCAGACTGGGCAGAAACACAGGCCCGCCACAAGTTACTTCAGTTTCATTTGAGCACTTTAACATAACAAAAGATTCCTAATGCAGCCTCTTTCTCCTCCCATTTGTCCTCTGTTGCTGACCCTCAGGACTCAGTCCTTGTCCATCTTCTTTTCTCCCAGCTGCACTACCCAGAGGTAACCTCATGCAGTCTCATGGCTTCAGTTACTCCCTTTAGAGGAGATGGCTCTCGGGTCTACTCAGCTCCCTAGCTTTCCCCTCTTTATTCAGACTCATCTTGGATAACGCACCACCAGCTCAACCCCACGAAATTCAAATTCATCCCATTTCCCACCTGACCTTTCCTCCTTCTTCCCCATGCCCTAGCCCTAGCTCAAGTCTCTGCATTGTTTCAGGCATCACAATCTACTCCCCACTCCCACCCGTCTGGTTTCCCCACATTCCTGGTGTCAATAAATCCCCTCAATTTTCCCTTCTACATGACCTCCAAATTCCATCCATCTGCCTCCATTCACACTTAAACCAGACCCTGATCTCCTTTCACCCGGACTTCTACACCCTCCTCCTCACTGGTGGCCTAGAGGTACAGCTCTTCCCACCTCCTCTGTAAAGGAGCCCAAGCTCCTCTGGTGTAACAAATATGCCCAGTCTCTGGTTGAGAAAAGACAAGGCAGCTTCATTCTCAGGAGTGCAGCAACAAGAGAGAAAGTAGGTTCCACCCGAGTCATTTTGTGTTTGGGTTCCCAGGCCCTTTGTTGTCTTTTTATAAGAACAGAAAGCATTCCAAAGCCCAGCAGGCTCACTATGTCTAAGCTCTGTAACCTAACACCCTTGCTCTGCACTGGCTGGCCTCTCGGCCTCTCCCAGAAAAGATGAGCAAGTTCCATCACTCCTAAGTGGTAGATAAATAGTGTCTACCTCCCCTGCCAAACAAACACAGTTGCTTAACCCTGTTTCTCCTAGATAACTTGCTGCAGTCAAAACAAGGGTAGCAGGCATTCGGTCTGTCTGTCAGTTTGGGGTGGAAGCTGGAAGGGCCCCTCCCCTGAACCTCCTCCCCCACTACACATGCAGGGTCACTACATCTCACTAGACCCATCAATCCACTCAAAGAATTTCCACAAAATCACTTGTCTTGCCTGCCTTTATGTCCTTATCTAGCTTCTCTTCAAGTCCCATGGGCTTCTGCATCAAATTCAAGCTCCTTTTCCTTCATGAATAAGGCTCAGTACAACTTCTAGTTCTCTTTCCACCTTCGTCTCTTTGGGTACGTCTACGCAGCAGGGCTGAAGTCGAATTAAGCTACGCAACTTAAGTTACGCAATTGGCGTCGCTCAAGTCAAAATAGCTTAATTTGGCTTTTGGTGCGGTCTACACAGCAAGAAGTCGAAGGAAGAACACTCTCCCTTCCATTTCCCTTACTCCTCGTGAAATGAGGGTTACAGCAGTCAGAGTAAGAAGTCCTCCAGCTGGACGTTATTTAGAAATAAGGGCTTGTAGTGTAGGCGCATACTATGTTATTTCGGAATAATGTCAATTATTCCAAAATAACGCCACTGTGTAGACGTGCCCTTAATGTGTCTGCAATCAACTGCCCCTTTCCTGTTCCTCTCTCCCTCTGTGAGATAATCATGTGATCTGCTCACATGCATTGCTGGTTTCTAGAATAAAGGTAGTCCCCCTTGGGAAATGGTCCTGAACAGCAGTGGGGGAAGCTCAGTGAAAAATGCTGCTCAGTGCAGAGTGGATGTCTAAAAAGCAAACAAAATGTTCAAATGTTTTGTTCAAATGTTTAAGGAGTGGAATGGAAAATATTATAAAATACCAGTATGTCTTCCTGTGCAGTACTGTGCTCAGTTCCAATCACTCGAGGATACAGCAGAATGAGAAAGGTGTCAGAACAGATGGGTAAAATGAGTCAAGACCTATTTGTGAAGAAAGACTGGGACTGTTTACACCAAAAGGAGTTGAGTAGGGATATATAATAAAGGGACCTGTGCACAAAATAATAATAGTATAATTAGAGTGTACATGAGGTGTTCGTATTTACCTTCTCTCATAGTACTACAAGTGGCATTCAGTTAAATTACAGTTAAAACTAATAAACATTTGTTAATATAACACAGTGTACCCAAAGGAACTTATTGCCACATGATGTTATTGAGGCCAGGAACTCAGGACTAGACCTGCTTATGGGTACTGAGAATATACATCATAACATTGGACAGGACAAAAACAAATTTTAAGTGAGATAAATTGTCTTGCTTCCAAGAGTAAATTAACCCTCTCTAGCAGAGATTAGGAAGAAACTACTTCTGAGGTCAGGGTAATCTATAATTGTTCATTACGGGATTGCTTGCACCTTCTTCTGAAGCGGTTCGTACCAGATGGTATTGTGATGGTGGACTAGATGGACTAGTTTGATAACTGGACTGATCTGTTACAGCAGTTCTTATGTTTCCGGCTCTTTTCTCTATGTGAATCTGACACTTGGGACCCACTCTCTGGCCTGATCGGTCCTGCCTCTACTTCTCCTCCCTTCAATAAGCCCCCAATTTTTCCCAGGAGATCTATAAACCCTGACCCTGCTATCCAAGAGATGTGAAAATAACCACAAAAATACATACCATGCTGGCCTCTCTGCTCAGTCTGCTTTTTGTTACGTCTCCATTGCTCCCTTTTGTCTTCAAAGTCATTCTTGATTTCAGATAATTTGGGCTATGCATTTGATCACCTAGAAGCCCTGACAATTCTGCAGCACCAGAGAGTTCTGCATGTGAGAAGCAGTCAGCTTAAGAGAGAAGTATTCAACCCTGAACCTGACCTGGGAGAGTCAGTGAGAAAGAAGAGAGGTGGAGCCCTTGTCCTAGCAAACAACCAAAAATCTCTGAACCAGTGAGATGAGCCAGAAATTGAGCTAGAACGGGAAACAGTCACCAGGCTTGGAAGGGTAAAAAACTTGTGTCCAAAGATAAGTTAAAAAAAATAGGAGCAGTCTTCACACACACTAATATGTTTTTTCTCTCCTCTGAGATTTGAGTGGGCTTCTTTGTTTTAGGAGCAGGATGAAGGCCCCGATCCTAAAGGCCACCTCCTGCACAGCAGCTGTTAAAAGAGGTCTTTGTATAGACAATCTTTGAATGGAAGCCCTTTCAGGGACTGAACTTTTCTTGTCTGTAAAGCTCCGAGTGCACGCTTATTACTGCACGAACAGTATGTTAGCACCAACTCCCTGCGATTAACATGTTCATATTCCCTCTCTGACAGTAAGCCCAGGTTCGGAGAATAAGCTTCATTTTTTACTCCATTCCGAGCTCTGCTGTGGAGTTTTATCTTCACACATCAGCACTGCGAGGAGAGCCAATGAACGGAAGGCGTACCGCTCAATCTGTTTCCTCAATGTTTGCTTTGGCTCTCGGTACAGGAAGCCTCGTGCTATGAAAAGGCATAAGAAGGACTCTTCTCCACCTCCAAGGAACTAATCTGTCAGGAGCAGGCGGAGTTGGGGTGGAGAGGTGGGGAAGTGGAAGAGGGAACGGAGACACTGGCAGGCAAGGGCGCGCTGTCACAGAGGGACGCGCTGCAGCTGGGCTTGCAACACAATGGATGGGACGAGCAAGCTGTGTGAGCGATGACAGCAAAAATGGACATGAATTTTGTTGGGAAGACTTTTTGTGCCTTCATTCTGCTGACCGTCGCATTGGCCATGGTAACGAGGGGTAAGTCTGACTTCTCTTTGGGACGTAGCATGGGTAGAATGCCAGGGGGGATGTGCTAGGATGTTTCCTTCACATAAAGGCTGTATTTTTCAGTGCTGCTTTCATTCAAGGACACTGTTGATTATGTATTACTGGCACCTTTAACCTGCTCTTCATGCATCTGCCCAGGATCACCTGGCCTGTTGTCACTAGGGCTGTACCATGTATCTGATTTACCAAGCAGTCGGGACTGATTCATAGTTAATATGATCAGCTCCCAGAAGACTCTTCACCTATGTCTTTAAATTCCTGTCATCTGAGAGACTGAGTTCTTTAACAAGCTCTAGCTCACACAGAGAATGGTGCATGCAGCCCCATCTGTGCACCCAGTCTCATCCAGGGTGTCTCTTCTGGGTTTCGTTGAGAAGGCTGGTGGTAGTTCCCAGGCGGCAGGGTGAATATTGTACCTTTCATTCTGAGTGCTGGTAGGAGATCCTATGTTGGGAGTGGCGAGCAGTCCTGAGCAGTGCCCCGGAAAGTTGTTTTCTCATGCGGTCACTCAGGAGAGAGCCCAATGCCACCCAGATGAGTAGCAGAGCACCCACAACTAGATCTTTTATTTCTGCTGGTGGTGCACATTCGCACATACTTTGGTACACATCATTTATTTGGTGCATGGATGGAAAAAATCTGCGCATGGATGAAAATGGATTAGAGGGAACATTGGTTCCGAAGATCCACTCTGAGAGCTTGGGGGAGTTTTACTGCCAGGCACACCTTTCAGTATTTGATCAAAACTAGCCTCTCTAATAAAAGCCCTATCCTCTATTGCTATGCTGCCTAGCTTCTTAGGGCAGCTGTTTATATTAGCCTTTTAGCCATGCCAGCTACTGCCCACCAGCTCCCACCTCCCTGTATTTGTAGAGCTCATGGCCTTCCAATCCCCATGAGTGCAAGCTCATCCCACAGAACTCATAACTGAAGCAGGGAGAGGCAGCCTCATGCATAAGTCACAAAAGCCTGATGTGTTAATACTAAATATACATACTGGCAGTGAGCTGCTGTAATGTGCTGAGTTATTCAAATGTACACTCCATGGTTTCCCATCTCTAGTGCCTTCCACCAGAGAAGTTCCAAACACATCACAGCCATTGTTTAATTCAGCCTCAGCTCCTCGAGAGATAGGTTAATATCTTGTCCCCATTATACAGGTGAAAATACCGAGACACAGGAGTATTAAGCAGCTTGCCCAAGGTAGAATAGTAATCTCATAGAAGAGTCAGCATAAAACCCCATGGTCTCAAATAGAGCTGATCAGGAAATGGGGATATTTTTCCTAGGAGAATTTTGACATAAAAGGAAAAAAAAAAGATTTTGTTCAAATTTTGTTCAGAAATTTTCAGTTTCTGCAAATCTTGCAGCCACAACCCAAACCTTTTCAGCCAGAAGATTGTTGAATTTTTTTGACAAAAAATGAAAATTTCCATGGAAAGCAGATAACTTTTTACAAAAAACAGTTGTTTAATCAAAAGCCCAATTTTACACAGAAAAAAAAAGATGACAGAAATTTCCCACCAGTACCTACCCTGGAATGCCCTGTTTCCCAGACCAGACTGCTTCCCTCTCTACATTAAGCTGAAGGCAGGAGAGTGCACACAATAAGACCAAAGAAACTGCTCTCTAATTCCTCCATTTTGGCCTACGCTCCCAGAGGCCACAGATCTACTGGTGTAGTTGGGTCCAGGGGATCTACACCCTTTATGCTACATTTGTCCCCACAGAGTAGCAAAGTTATCGGGAGCTCAGAAAGCTTCTGGGGGTCCAGAGCGGCTGCAAAAATGAAATTATGACATTTGAAAATTCATGCATTTTGCATACTCAACTAGAGCCTAACTACATTAGTCCTTTTCTTAAAATTTCCTACCGCTGCATTATCAGCTATGTGGCTCCACTAATTTTAGTGACAACGGAAACACTAGCTTAGACAAGGCACTGGCGGTTTCACAGCTATGGTGTCTAGTCCTGCTCTGAGCTGTTTTACATGACACACAATTTTAAATGCTGGCAGCTAGAGGTGCTAAAGCAATTTGTATAGAGGGGGTGCTGAGAGCTATTGAATCAAAGCATAAACCCTGTATATAATGGAAAGCACCTAAAGCCAGGAGCTGAGGCAGATTCTCAGGACTCCTAGTTCCAGCACTTATGTTGGTGGCTGGTCTATAACAGTGATATTACCATTGCAGCCAAGAGAACTGCAATAGATTTATGGAAGGAACCTCAACAAGTCATCAAATCTAGTTTTCTGCACTCATGGCAGGACCAGGCACCATCTAGAGCATCCCTGACAGGTGTTTGTCTAACCTGCTCTTAAATATCTTCAATGGTGGAGATTCCACAACTTCCTAAGCAATGTATTCCAGTGTTTAACCACCCTGGCAGGTAGAATGTATTTCCTAATGTCCAACCTAACCCTCCCCTGCTGCAATTTAAGACCATTAATTCTTGTCCTATAATCAGAGGTTAAGGAGAATAATTTTTCTCCTTCCTCTTTGTAACACCCTTTTAAATACTTGAAAGCAGTTACCATGTCCCCTCTCAGTCTTCTCTTTTCCAAACAAGCCCAATTCTTTCAGTCTTCCCTCATAGCTCATGTTTTTTAGAAATGTTAAGAAAAGTGCCAGTGCATGGACAGTCATGCAATGTCCCCCAATGTCTGCACATGAATGTCAAGGGAAGTGTGAGCAGTGAGGGGAGGTGTTGCATGCGGAGTTCTTTTAAGGTTCATACAATGAATTTCTATCCCTACTGGACTGTAGGAATTGCCATTCTGGAAGAGATCAGCTGTCCATCTCGAACACTATGCCGTTGGCGGTGGCCAATGACAGCCAGTTCAGAGGACACTGCAAGAAACCATATTTGGCAGTTCTGGGGCCTGATTCATCACTGAGTTAACCAGTGGTGTTACACCAGAGTAAAAGTGGAGTAAAACTGTTGACTAGTGTAAAACTGGAGTAACTCAGGTGTGAATGGAGCTCATGGGGCGATCTGCCCATACTGGAGGTTTATTTACATATGCATATCTGAATCTTGACTGCAATGATTAAACTTTTTTCCTTAATACATATTGTGGATTCTTATTCTTTGATGCATGTTTTCTTGCCCTATCTAATACTTCCTATCTCCTGCCATTCTCCTAACCGCTGGCAGTCATTTATGGTGCAACTTTATGCCTGAACTTCACAGAAGGAGGGAAAATATTTTGATAAACTGCCTTTGTTTTCATCCCACTCTTGCTCGTGTGCCCCCTTTGTTTATGGCATGGATACCCTGCTGTTTATTTTAACACTGAAAAATACATATTAAAAGGGAAAAATGTTTGATTATTTTTCTTACCCAACAATTTAAATAATGTTCTTTTTTTTATTAGCTGAGACTTTTACAGCTGATTTCTTCCCCCTTCCCTCGCCACACACAAATTCTTTAAAGTCAGATACTATATTAGGACTTCAGAGTTTACATTTACAACACTCTGATCCAGGACTGTTGTGCTTGAATGACTGTCTGAAACCCCAGCAGTAAGGAGATTTGAAAACAGCCTCCTGACCACAGACAATATTGTATTTTCTGATATCTGCGTGTGGATGTACGCACTGTTGAAAACCCACAGCTGCTATTTTTGTTCATTTGTTTGGTTTTGAATATTTTGTTCACTTGTTTGTTTTTGTACATTCACATGTACAAAAAGGATCAGAAAGTCAGAGCTCTTATTTATGTTTTTCATACGGCAGATTCATTATTAGAAAAATCCAAAGAAATATTGCAAAAAACCTGAAAACCCAACTCCAAAACAATTATGACTGAGATTTTTAACTACAGTACACACAAGTGAAGATGTCAAGCATTAAGAACAGTATAGTCACCTTAACTCTCCCAAACTATACATATACATCACAACAGGTATTTCTTTAAATGATCACAGAACACAATACAGAGTCAGACATAGAAAATCCTACATTTTCATTTTTGATTCCCGGAGAAGGTGCAACTTCCCCATAAACAGAACAAAATGCATTTTAGTCCTCTTCTACTGAGGGATAAAACTGAAATTTAGATTGAGCCTATGAACATCATATAAAATGTCCAATGTCCATTTCCTCAATGAGAAAAATATGGAAGGTCCTTTGTAGCTGTTTGCTTGGTAATATGTCACATTTAATCCATGTGAGGACTCCCCTATGTGGAGAAAATACTCATTTACCTGCGTTAGTGCTCACTGCACCACTGGAATGACACTTCATGAGGACTGGAGATGTAGTCCTGTAATTCTAACTTTCTAGACGTTGATTCAAATGGCAGCCTCCATGGATTTAAAAAAAATGTTCCCTGCAAAATAAAAACACAAAAAATAATTTACCATAAAAAATGTATTTCAATAAGTCTCTCTCTCTCTCTCTCTCTCTCTCTCTCACACACACACACACACACACACACACACACACACCCTACCTTTTTATAAATGGCCAAATTTCTAAATGGAAGGAACAGAGTTCTTCAAATCTTGCAAATGGTGGGTTTTTTTCCTATACTAACATCAGAGAGATATTTGGGGCTTAATGGGAATAGTTTCTGAACATGAGCCAATACAAGTGCTATCTTAATTAGAACAATAAAGGGAATGCTGAGGGTAAAATTCATGAGACAGACTGGAGTAAAAGCAACAGAGGAGTTTGCACACTAGGACTGGTTGGGTCCCCACCTGCATTTGTCCTTGCACACTTCATCTGCGCAAAGCATCACTAAAATCAGCATTAGTGCCATAATAAAAGCATACATTCAAATTGCAAAGCCTGAAGTGGGCAGAATACAATGAGGTAGCCAAACGAGCAAATATCAGATTTATTCTTGAGTTCCGTCAGCTTGTTTGATGACATACAAAATATGGAGAGACAGACCTTGCCATATAGAGTCTACAGCTTAGGGGACAGATCCTCACCTGGTGTAAACTCTTAACTCCATTTAATTCAATTCAGTGATGATTCACCACTGAGGACCTACCCTAAGACTCATATAGAATGTACAGTCCAATCTGTGGCTTTATATGCTGTCTGTCTGAATGACTGACTTGTCTTAAATTGGGGCTCTGGTCCTTTTTTCTTTTAGGCGGTCTCTAGATTCAAACATAGCCTACCTGTTCTAGCCTAGACATTGCCTGAGTGTTGAGTTATGTGCTTCTTACATTGCTGAAGTATCATGGAAGACTCCACCTAATAAGTGAGTTTTCAGAGAGGATCCGAAGGAGAAGAGGGAGATTCTGTAAGGCCCACGCAAAAAGAGGAAATTCCAGGCATTTGGGGATGGCAGGGAAGGAGGTGTAAAGACAAGAAGAATGAGGCATGGGGAGTTGAAAGGAAATGAGACGACGGAGGAAAGAAATAAGAGCTGCGTTGGTGCAGAGCTGCATTTAGCCTTGAAGATGAAGACAAGAAGTCTGGATGTATGATTTCACATTAGTCAGGGCACCCAATACCAAACAGTACAGACAACTGAAGTCAGTCCTTGGCCTAGAGAGCTTACAAGCTAATGATAAACACGTCACGGACAGGCCACTAGAGGGAAAGCAGAAGTGGGAATGACTTAGCAATTTACCAGTAACGATGAGAAGACGCCATCTGGGGCGAGGGAGGGATGACACCAGAGGAGTGCCATGGTAACAGTGGCAGAAGCAGAAGATGATTACAAGGGAATTAAAGGGAAAGCTAGGAAATGAGACAGCAGGAAGTTTGTGTAATGGAAACAAGAGATGATTAAACTGACTAGGGTTAGCATGATGGAGATGATGTGGGAAGCATGGTCAGTTGGTGAACCTAGGGCAGAGGGAGGCAACCCTTCAACCCTGCCTCTTCCACTTGAGACCCCCGCTCCCTTCAGGGGTCAAGCCCCCACCACCACAGGGGCAGGTCTCCAGCCACCCCTTACCCCCCATAAGCCTCCCCAGCCATGGCGCATGGGGAAGTGTGCAACCCCAGCCACCCCAGCTGTGGAGGGCGGGCAGTGCGCGTCCTCAACTTCAGAGTAGCTGACGCCCAGGGGCAGCCTGGGAGCCATGCTGAAGCAGGGGGTGGAGTGTGGGAGCAGCCATGCTTGGTAGTTTGGGAAGGCAATGCCTACTCCTGCCTCTTAGCCCCGCCGCCCATGGTGGGAAGCGTGGGTTCAAAGAACCTGCCAGAGAATCAAGAACCTGGATATAGAGGTGGGAAGGGAGAGCTGCAGGGAGCACCAAGGTCTGAATCCAGACTGTCCTTATTTGTGTGCGATCCCTTCTGCAAGCAACTGAGCCCTTATCACTGTATCTACAGCGGCAGGGACCCACTCAGCAGACTAACTTGTTTTTCCTACTACAGGCTGAACCTCTCTCAACCGGGACTCCCTGGTCTGAAGGACCTTGGATGTTGCTGGACCAGAGAGACTCGGTGGAGGATCAGAGGCAGGAGCGCTGTGGGGGCTGGGAACCCAGTCAGGCTGGCTGCAGGAAGGCCAGCGGTTAGGAGTCCTTCTGCGGGAGTGTGGCTGCGGTGGTGGCAGGGTAGTTCCAGCGGGACAGTGGTCTGCTGCAGGGGGCCAGGAGCACCAGCGGTGGGACAGCAGTTTGCTGCGGTGAAGCTGAGAGCCCCAGCCATGGGACTGTGGGCTGCCATGGCAGGGCAGCAGGGTTCAATGCACGTGAGGAGCCTGCTAGGAGGCAAAGAGCCAGGTTGGGGGGGGGGGGGGAGGCAGTCCAAGGGGGGCAGAAATGACCTCAGCTGGTCCAGCAAAAATCTTCAGGACCACTCAGGTCCCCAGGGTGCAGGACCAGAGAGGTCCAACCTGTACTTACATACTTACTCTTACCACTGAAAAAATCGTGCTGGTGTTCAGAAGAGAAGTGTATTTCATAAACATTGCAGGCCATGCTCTAGGAAGAAGTGTTGTAGAAATGGATATAAGGGTCAGAGTGGACCACAAGCTAAACATGAGTCAACAGCGTGACACCAATGGAAAAAAAGCAATATCATTCTGGGATGCCGAAACAGGAGTGTTGTGAGCAAGACAAGAAATAATTCTTCTGCTCTACTCTGCACCTATTAGGCCTCACCTGGAGTACTGTGTCCTGTTCTGGGTGCCACATTTCAAGAAAGATGTGGAGAAATTGTAGAAGGTCCAGAGAAGAACAACAAAAATGATTAAAGGTCTAGAAAACATGAATTATGTGCGAAGATTGAAAGAGTTGGGTTTGCTTAGTCTGGAAGAGAGAAGACTGAGGAGACATGATAACTGCTTTCAAGAACCTAAGGATTTTACAAGGAGGAGGGAGAGAAACCTCTGAGTATAGGACAAGAAGCAATGGGCTTACCATGCAGCATGGGCGGTTTAGATTGGGCGTTAGGAAACATTTCCTGTCAAGTTGGTTAAGCACTGGAAAAAATTTCCTAATGGGGTTGTGGAATCTCCATAACTGGAGATCAGGCCTGGCCTTAGGCCGAATCGGGCCCCGGCCCTGAAGCCGGAAGTGTGCCGGGCGTGCTGTGGGAAGGGGCGTTGGCCCCCGAGGAGTGCGGCAGCTGCCTGCGCTGCAGGAGGTGTGAGTTGAGCGCAGGGTTTCCCTGTGCCGCGGGGGAGAAGGGGAAGGAACGGTGTTAGCTACCTCCGGGGTTTGGCGGGGGAGGTAGCTGGGGATTTTTTGTGGGCCTTTTTTTTTTTTTGCTCAACCAAAATTTCTGCCCCCTTCTCTTGAAACTTTTGTGTGCGTGTTTTTTTCGAATTGTTCAAATTGAGCCCCGCACTTCCTAAAGCCAGCCTTGCTAGAGATATTTAAGAGCAGGTTATACAAACATCTATCAGGGATGACCTAAATCAAGGATGCTCACAGCTCCCATTGGCTCTGGTTTGATGTTTCCAGCCAAGGGGAGTCACTAATCTTCCTCTTAACATCCCTTCTAGTCCTTGTTTTCTATGATTCTGTGATTCCTGGGGTAGCTCTATTCACTGCCATTGAGTTATACCAAGTGTGTGTCTGGACTACAGGGTTTTGTCGACAAAAGTGGACTTTTGTTGACAAAACTATACCTGTGTCTACACTGCTGCTGAGTTCAGAATTCTGTCAACATAATGTTGACAGAATTCTGCAGTTTTGTTGACAGCTATAAACTTCATTCTATGAGGAATAACGCCTTTTGTCGACAAAGTTCTGTCGTCAGAAGGCATTATTGCATTTACACTGTCCTTTGAGTCTACATTGTCATGTCGACAAAGCGGCTTGCTTTGTCGACAGAACTGGATGTTGTCTAGACGCTCTTTGTCGACAGAAGCTTTGGGGTCCATTAAGTTGTCTGGCTTTTATGTTCTCCCATTCCAGCCTAGCTCAGTATCAGAGAGACTCAGTGACATATAACAGAAACAAATAAAAAACTATGCATATTCAGCATTTTACACCTGACATCTTTCAAGCAGCACGTATTGTCCCGTTGAATTGCAACATGCTGTGACTCATGTAACATTCATTCCAGGATGCAATCAGTCAGTCATCTGCTTGCGGTATATGAATTACGAGTTTGTTACACCACTAATTTTAATGTGTTATAATCCGCTGCATGTGGGGGCCATGCACTGAAAAGTGAAGAAGGGTTGCTGCTGCAGGAAATCAGCGTACCACAGGACTATCTCTGTGCAAAATCATCAATTTCTTTAAAGGACAAAATCTTTTAAAAAGCTGCAGTTTCTTAAAGAGGCTATTAAGGAAAATTAAGTAGCCTGAAGGCATGAGACAGAAGTTTAATCATGGATGTGAAACTAAGCTTCACCAATTTGAAATCTATTCAGTATGAAAAAAGTTTAACATCTTTTCAGGTTCTATACCTGCCCCCAAGACTCCCTGTGATTTTACAATCACATTTTCCTATTTTTAAAAGTGTTTCTCTCTCCTTTTGCTGCGTGAATGATTCAAAGAAACTGGAGAAGATGACTAAATCACTGATTATATATGAGAACCAGTGAAACTGTCAAAGTACTGTCAAATGCACAATGTAAACAAATGAAAAAAGGAGAAAAAATATTTTTCCCCCAATCATTTTCATTTACAGTAATCTTAGGTTTTGCATGGGGCAGCTGACAGATTTTTAAGACACATACATGACTTCTAAATTGACTGTGTTTCTTTGAGGGAAAAAACCAAAGAGAAGAGAAAATGGCCTATTTTAAACAAGAAAAGGTGTAAAGAGTGGTGTGCCTCTAAGACCTATACTAGGACCAATGCTACTAAACCTTGTTAAACATTTAATGGCACTGTTTGTTGTTATTAATGACTGGCATATAGTTGAGCAGAGACGTGGCAACATTTAGAGATGATACAGAATTATTCAGGTAAGTGAAAGCATGGAAAATATTGAGGAACTTGAGAGGTTTGGAGATTAGGGCTCGGCCTGGGTTGGAGGGGAAGTGGTAGTACTCTTCCAAGCACCATCCATAACATAAGCTTCACCCACCCATGTCCATAATGAAACACTTAGTGGACTAGATTTTGTGTAGCTCAAAATATGATTGGGCTCCTTGAGCTTGACTTGACCTCAGTGGGGCCCTTACAGGCTCTGCTAAATTCCTGGCGTTGGGCTCCTTCTGACTGAAGACAAAAAACTTAGCGACAATATCTCCAAAACGTCACGGACATGTGGTAGAAAAGTGAGAAACGATTCACCATAAAATGACCCCGGCTCCATTCTTACTAAGGGAATGAAATAGCTAACATTCAAATGATCACCCCTGAGTGAATGCCTCACTGAGATGAACAGGCCACTTCACACCTCTCAGACATCATGGCTCCCTGCAGACATCTTTATATTGATTACGCACAGGAAGCTCTTCTCCCTCCCACTCACTGCCTATTGCACGCTAGAAGTCCAGCAGTGCTGCAGGGCTATGGCAGGCTTCCTACACCTGTCCTGGTTCTGCACCACTCCCAGAAGCAGCCAACATGTCTCTGTGGCCCCTGAGGGGGAGCCAGGGATCTCCATGCACTTCTCCTGCCCCAAGCACCGACTCTGCAGCTCACATTGGCCAGGAAGTGAGGCCAATAGGAGCTGCAGGGCCAATGACTGAGGGAAAGGGCAGCATGCAGAGACCCCTCTGGCCCCACTGCCTACGAGCCACTGCTAGAAGGATATACTAGTCACTTTCAGGAGCCACCTGAGGTAAGTACCACCTGGCCAGAGCCTGTACCCTGCACTATCTCCTACACCCCAATTCCCTGCCCCAACCCAGAGGTGGGATTTTGCACCCAAACGCCCTCCCAATGCCCGCAGAGGCCTTTAATAGCAAACACATTATTACATTTACTCCCAATTTAAAGTCCCTACTAGAGTGGTGTAAATTGGTCTAAGGGTGCATGAGATTCATGTCCAGAATGTTTTAGATTCCTGCTTAAACTACCTTGCCCACCTGATATCCTACTCATTAAAGCAGGACAAGAGAAGTTCAGCACTCGTCTTACAACATTACTGCAAACCTACAAAAAAAGATTTTACACAAACATTATTCAGCAGCTTCCAAGCTGACTGATGGGGCTTGTGGACTGTGAGTGACTTGTACCTGACTCATTCCTGGCTATTTGTGATAGAAGCTGATGGAAAGGTGTAGCAAAAAGCACCAGTCACCACTTCTTCCTTTCTTGCTGCTGGCAAAGAACAGCCATTATGTTGGGGGAAACTACTATATCATGGGTGGTTACTTAGGAAAGGAGGGTCCAGTAGGCCAGTAAACTGGTGTCCCACTTATTTGTCAAGAAAGGTGCACACAATTATTACGGTCAGGCAGTGCAAAGCAGCCCAGCCATCACCATCCACCTGCACCTGTTGACATGCTTAGTCATGTTTAGAGGAGGCCAGTGGAATGGATGACGTGGCCCAACACACCGATGGGCCTGACAAAGATAAGTCAGACAAGGAAGCTCTTTGTACTCCAATTCATTTTAAGAGACTTTCACAGAACACATCATGAGACATTCAGTCGCTCTCGTTTCCTCTTCTGGTGACTTTGAATTAGAAACAACCACTCCAGAAGTGTTTTTTTTTCTTGAAATTCACTTACTCAGAACAATTCACATATATTTCAAAATAAAATGAAAAACAACCATCACCTCCCCTCTCATTTTTACTACAGTGTTTGTGTAGTCAGAATGTTGTAGTCGGTTTCATAAAATGGGCAAAGATTTGTCAGAGGGATTTTTTTCATATATTTTAAAAATACTATAAAATGGGTACCAGAAAATGTTATATTTTGGATTTTCATCTTCAAAATACTTTTAAACACAAACTAATTAATCCTAACATCTCTCCTTAGAGGGGAGATAAAAATTATCCTCTTTTGTCAGTAAAGGAGACATATGGGAAGTTCCAAAGAAATACTTAAACTACCCTGCCCAGGTAAGGCACCAGTAAAACCTGTGAGAGTTACATATTTGTTTGTCACTGTCTGAGCTGAAGCAACAAGGTAATGTTATAAGCAGGGTGCAGTTGCAATTGTATCTGTCCCCAGGACTGGCAGGCTGTGGTTTTATCTTGGGAATTTTCTGTTCTGCACCTTCAGGTTATATATTAGGACTCTTCTCCAAACACTGAGAAAAGGCACAAATGCACAGGTAAATGTGTGTAAAATCAGATAAAAATTGAATGAATTGTATTCACTTTGCAAGTTACAAATCATTCCCAGAGGATTTTGGTTTAAGAAAAAGAAAAAAAAGTGGTCCTAATTAGATAGCTTATTTTTCTGATTCTTTAAGCACAAAAACATTGACTTTGAACAGCATTACATAGGATAAAGACAAGTGTTTAGCCATATAGGTGAAGTCAGCTACAGCTGTTCCTACAGTCTGATGATAATGGTTTAATAGAACGAGTCATACTTTGCATTGATTTATCTTTTTGTTCTAACCCTGCCTGCCCCATCATGACCATTGATGAATTAAGCTAAACAACATCCTGTGGAGATGAGTATTATCCCTATTTTACGGCCACAGCTGTGCTAAGGGGACTATAGTCATACAGCTATAGTGCCATAGCTGCAGCAGCATAACGTCACAGGGTAGATGCAGCTTACAGCAACAGAAGGGGTTTTTCCATAGCTGTGGGAACACCGCTTACCTGAGCAAAGGTGGTTAGGTTGACAATTTTTCTGCCGACCTAGCAGCATCTACACAAGTTTTGGTTTGACATTACTACAGCACTGAAGATTTTTCTGCTTCAAGTTAAGTGTAGCCCAGGCCTAAGCAACAGAGAAAGTGATACATAAAAGGAGTAAAGGATGTGCCTGGGCCAGTGTTTCTTAAACTTTAAGACCAAGGAACACCAAACAATTTTTTTTAATTTTTTTATGAGGAACACCAAAGATTTTTTGTTGAGAGGAAAAAACCAGAGAGTTCAGGGGGAAAGTTATTGAGGAAAAAAAAGGGCTGGGAGGGAAGTTATTGAGCCCTTTAAGGGCGGCCATTTTGAATTCTATTGTTCTCTGTGTCACACCTCCAACTGGAACACAGTTTAAGAAACACTGTCCTAGGCTCAGAGAGGAAATCTTTCCCACAGTCAGGATTAGCACCCCCAGAGTCATGCCTCCTGGTCCTTTGCATGCGGTCACATTCCCACTCAGCTGTCCCAACGTGCTGGGCATGAAGCACCTCTTGGTCATTTTGAACAAATTGTGAAGAGGTGGATTGTCAGAACCAACTGGGCAGAGATTCTTTTTGTTTCCCCACTGAGTTAGCGAGCTGATTTGAAAGAGATACTCCAATTTTTTTCTTATAAAAAGGTTCTCAGGCAAGAAATTCCACTGGAGCTGATACTAAATGCTGTCAAGGATACAATTCAAGTATTGACAAGAAGGAAGATACCCAGAATTTGGTACAATGGACAAGCCTCCCTAACGGTAATGTACTTCCTGATCAAATGGCCATCACTAAATGGTTAAGAAAGAGCAGATGGCCTGGTGCCAGGCAGAGCACTGAGACATCCCTCGCCCTTTGAGAGACTGGGAAGAACAGCTAACCCTGTACTTGGGGCTGAATCCTCTCATCCTACCCAAAGTCTCATTATTACTAATTATCTGTATTATAGTAGCACTCCAGTGCCCTTGTCATGGATCAGGGCATCATTGTGCTAGACACTGTACAAACACAGAACAAAGAGCTAGTTGCTGCTCCCAATAAGTTTAAAATCTAAGCGAATAGTTTTGCACAGAGACGCTTCATGGGTGAGAGAATGGGATCTGTAGGTTTTAATGCTCTGTGGGTAGCACTACAGCCTATGGGTTGTAGCAGCATCAAGGCATGCTGTACAAGGGATACGTTTACCTCTAACTCATACCTAACATCCCCTGGCACAGAGTTTAGTATGCTGCGAACATCCTCCCAAGGCACGCTTTCCCTAGAACAGTGGAACTACACGAGTTCCTCTGCCTCTCAGGGGATGTGCATCCATCAATGGAAAAAAATTGCCTCTGGCTGCTATATGGAAACCAAGAGCACTGGGGAGACTGAAACATGCCATTGCCCTTGTGCTGCCAGGGGTTGCACTGCATTACCCCCAAATGACAGTGATTGTCAGGCCCCTAGGGGACAAACAGAAGCGACCAGGGTTTAACCTGGGGATTAGTGCCACTTTGTCACAAGTCCAGACTGAAGAGATTTTCCTCATTCATGTAGGTAGGGAAGGTCATCAAGTCAGTGTCCTGATACCAGACTCCTGTCAGCAAGAAATCGTAGACTCAGAGTTACAAGGGCCTCAAGGATCATCTAGGCTAACCCCCTGCCAAGATGCAGGATTTATTGTGTCTAAAATCATACAAAATAATTGGCTATCCAGCCTCCTTTGGAAAACCTCAAATCACGCAGCTTATTTCAAGTGTATTTCAAAATAGAGCGCTATTTCAAAACATCCCTTAATCTTCGTGGTACAAAGTTTACAGGGATGTGGGAACAGCGAGCCCATTATTTCAAAATAAAGGGCTTATTTGGGATCCTGGAAGTATTCCAAAATAGCACTGCAGTGTAGACATACCCACAGTGTCACTTCAGGTGGTAATGTAACAGCAAGAAATATACAAGAAAAACCTGTAGATTCGATAAAGCCTAAATATTGTGCAGCTCACAGAGGATCCAGAATAAAAGTTTCATCTCTAGAAATGCAGTAAATGCACCCAGAAGGGTAATTTTAGTGACCTAAACAGGTTGAAATTGTCCTTTTAAATCAGCTTTGAAGTTTTTATGATGGACTCATGTGGACATAATATTTATAGTCTAGTACATACGATGTTACTTAATAATGGTGTGGATGATTCAGTCATGAAAATTAATTGTACTGGACTTCATATGGATTTTGTATCCAGAATGGAGAGGAGGGAGTTTCCTATTGGTTCTCAACAATTGCAGGACAAATTTGCTCAATTTACCATCAAACGATTTTTCTAATTACCAGCTCAATAAACTTCACCTAAAATCTAAGAATGCAGCTGGGTTCTTTATTTCCTCTTACTCCACCATCGTTAGTAAAGAGTATTAATTGGAACTTAATGAGAGTCAGTGCTTAGTGAGGGAGAATAAGCTACAGATCACATCTCTCTCTCCCCCAGTATGTGTCAGGGCTCTGCAGATATAACTGCAGAAAAAATGCATTCTTGTCAGAATAGTGACCAGATAAATACCAAATACACACATTCACATTTAGCTTTCAGTAATAAATCTGAGGAAGTGGGTTGTGCCCATGAAAGCTCATGATATCATCTACATGTTTGGTTAGTCTTTAAGGTGCTATTAGGCTATTTGTTGATTTTAAGTTTTTCCTGTTACAGACTAACTCGGCTACCCCTCTGAAATAATATCAATGTAAATCTATCATAATGCTGCTAAAATCAAAGGCACTTATTCAGATTTACTCCAGTGTTGTAGGGCAGAATTTGGCCTTGAGAGTTTAGAGGCAGAAAGATATGCTGAACAGAGACTCTTTTCAAAGTAGAATGTTTTTCCAGGATATCTTCATCCCTGTTAAGGCTTATACTGGCACAGAAATGTTGGTAAAAAAAATAAAAATCACACCCCTATTTGACACAGCTACACCAGTATACATTTTACATGTAGACCAAGCCTTAGCATGTAGCCCCTTTTAAGGATTTTCTGACCCTGCTGGGTTCCAGCTATTCCACTGTGGATGGAGCACCAGGAAGTGGCTCTGAAATGTTGACTTTTCCTGGTTTGTGCTTCCCTTAGAGTCAGTACAGAACCAAGACCCTGCTAATGTTACTGCCTCCTCATGATTCATTTTTCTTGCAATTGCTGACAAATTAAAAAAAAAAAAAAAAAAAAGCTTATACCAGGAGCTCCTCCAGTATAGCTGTGCCCTGAATCTCAGTCAGGTTCCAATACACAATAGTGCCTTTGTAGTGGAACTGGGAAATGATTGTGATAAGGACGAGGTTCTGCAGGTTATGGGAGTAGAGAGGCTAATCCTATGGTGTGAAGGCAAAGTCAAATATCAAGTTATCTGTCACTGTTTAAAGGTGCAGATATAATGAGATGGGTCTAGTTTCTACAGAGGTGAACTCTTACTATGGAAGACTGTGTAATACCAGGGTTCTGACCCCCTGGTGAAACAGGTCTCTATGGTTATCATGACATTCTAGGTGACCTTTTTAAGTGTTCTCTTCCTGCATCTTTTCTAGGTAACACCAATGTGCATGGAATAGCTGGTGACAGTGTGAATTTGATCTGTGTGAACACTTCAAGTTTGGTTGATATAACATCAGTAATATGGAAGATAATACCAAAGACTGGGGAACCCTGCACACTGGCATACAGAACTGATAAGAACAAGACAGACAGAATAAACTGCAGTGAGAGAATAGATTGGAAGTCTAGCCCTGATATTGACACTGCACTTCAGATACAGAATGTGATTCTCTCAGATGAGGGAATTTACATCTGTGAATTTGTAAGCGCTGAAGGAAATTTCAATCAAAACTACACTCTGATTGTACTAGGTAAGTAACAAGTTGTGACCTTCTAAATTGTCTACAGCAGAAGTACTCGAACTTCATTGCACCACTACCTGCTGCTGACCAAAAAAACATCCTACACAACTCCAGGAGCAGGGACTGAAACCTGAGTCCACTCATGTTCCACTGCCCTAAGTCGGTGCAGTAGAGGGGCAAAGCCCAAGCCCCACTGCTCTGGGCAGTGGGGCCAAAGCTGAAGCTCAAGGGCTTCAGCCTGAGGCAAGGGGCCTTTAACCTGAATCTTGTTACCTCAGGCTGAAGCCCTCTGGCTTTGGTTTTGACTCTGGGCAGAGGGGTCCAGACTTCCACCTCGGGCCCCAGAAAGTGTAAGTGACCTCATTCAAGGGGGTTGTGACCCACTGTTTGAAAACCACTAGTCTATAGGGTCAGATTCATGCCTGGCACTTAACCCTGTCCTCCTCTTATAATGTTGAGAGTATAGGCTCAGAAAACTTTAAAAACTAAGAGTTTAAGAGGTCTGATGGGTTAATCCCTTATGTGAATGTATTATGGTCTTTCCTCCAATCCATCTTTAAATTCTGCCTCCCTGGTCCTCTACAAACCTTCCTCCTGATTTCTAAGGCTGGAAAGATTGCTTTTGAGCTACTTTTCTACTTGACATTAACATCAATGTTTTGCTATTTGGTAGAGGGGCTTCTGAACAAAAGCCCCCAGCCATTCGTCCATGAACATTTAAAAAGTTCATTTAGGCCCAAAACCTGGAAAAAGTATTTAGACTCCCAATTTCCACTGATTTCAATGGAGGTTAGGAACTTTTGAGGATATAAGTGTTTGTGCTTGTAAGAAACAAGCTCTCTCAGAGTTCCAGAGAAGCCTGAGTAACTTTCAGTTTTTGAGGGCCCCTAGCCATAGCAAAAATGACAGCATATGAAAACAAAATAAGGCACCCCCCCCAAAAAAAAAGTTAAACATAATTTGAACTTTTTTTTATGTAACAAAGGCCAAAAAAAATTAACTAGTGGCTAAATTTGAGGCTCCCTTTGAGCTTGAGGCCCAGGCCAAATGGCCCTTCTGGTATTTCCCCCTCTCATCTTCACTAATTAGCCCTGGTGAGAAATTCTAGCATGACACTTCTGGAGACTGACAAGTCAAAGCACCTTAAACCCTACTTATTGATGCCCATTTTTACAAATAAGGATAATTCAGTGCCCTTGTGTTCAATTGTTCCTTGGTCTTTCTCCTGGGACTGGATGCCCATTGGCAAGTATAAACCAAGTCTGTTAACACTGGGACAGAGGTCAGCTCAATTAATCTACAGCAGATAGCAATGACTTTCTATTACTGCAAACCTGATCTGGTTTAGAACCAATGTGCTACAAGTAAAAGGCTAATATAGATCCTATTACCAACCTCCTCAAATATCCAGTACCTGCTATTCTATCCCTGTAACATTTCTGCCTCAAGCGTAAAGAGGCTATTTGCTAGAAATATGATTAGTGCATTATCTTGTGCACCAAAATGGAAGATGACTGTGGTGACCTACCCAACACTAGGATAATAACTAAGGGTGTGTCTAGACTACAGGGTTTTGTCGACAAACGTGGACTTTTGTCGACAAAGCTATACTTGCATCTACACTGCCGCTGAGTTCTGTCGACATAACGTCGACAGAACTCCTCAGTTTTGTCGACGGCAGTAAACCTCATTCTACGAGGAATAACGCTTTTTGTTGACAGAGTTCTGTTGCCAGAAGACATTATTGCATCTATACTGTCATTTGTGTCCACACGGTCATGTCGACAAAGCGGCTTGCTTTGTCGACAGAACTGGATGTCGTCTAGATGCTCTTTGTCAACAGAAGCTTTGTCAACAGTATCTGTCGACAAAACTTCTGTCGATAAAAGCCTGTAGTCTAGACATACCCTAAATCAGAATACTAAAAGTTGCTCAAAGAGAATTTATTATTCAACTAAAATAGAGGAGAAGACCGGTTTCAGAGAGATAGCCATGTTTGTCTGTTTCAGCAAAAACAACAGAGACTCCAGTGGCACCTTAAAAGCTAACAGGTATAGAAGGGTAGAGACGCATTAGGGATAAGAAATATACACAGACCTCTGTGTCAACTACTACTGGAGATCAGCAGGAGATGATACAAAATGTAGGTCAAGATCCACAGCTGAATGTTTTGGACATGGGGCTGTGGATTCTGGCCCATTTTTAGACATCATCTCTGAAAAAACTGACAAGAATGGATGAGTGTGTTAGGAGTCATGACAAGACAACACAGCGGAACCTGGGTGATAAATGAGTGCTTGGTTCCAGCCATTCAGTTTGTGGGATAGAACTGGGAAACTTGATCAGTCAAGGAAAGGACCTCTTCCTACAGGGATGTACCTTTGCTTATTGTGGCTCCCAGCCTTCCTTTCTGTTTTTTCATAGTTCCCACATTAGCCCTCACCATTCTCCAGTTCTTAAGTGAATACAGGTTCTTTTCTTGGTTTTGGGTTTCAACTTGACAGCAGACAGAGAAGGAGAACGTGTGTGTCTCATACTGAACCAGGATAAATTGCAATGTGACGAGAGGGTACTTCATTTCTCCAAAGCCAAGTCTTGGGATATTGTCTATGGTAATGCAAATCATATGCCTATGGTTTTTACTTACTCTCTCGTCCTGTTTCAGAGCTGTAAGGACTCCCTGTTATCTATTTTGCTGTAGCAGGTGTTTACTATTTATTGCAGTATTGTCTACACTCCCATTCTCCTCTTTCTGCTATGCTCTTTTGTAGTAATCAAGAAGTTGCCATCCCACATGCAGCAAACTCAACTTCAATGCTTTCCCCTATCTCTTGCCCTGCAGTCCCCCCTGAAATGAACTTGATATGTGACAGTAACAGGGATGCTGTGTGCAAGGCAGCTGCAGGGAAACCAGCTGCACAGATCTTTTGGGCCCCAAGAGGAGATTCCAAGAATGAGACTGAAAATCATCCCAACGGGACAGTGACTGTGCTCAGTACATACAGCTTCAATAAGACAGGTGTTACCTGCACAGTCTCTCATCCAGCTTGGAATATGAACCAATCCAAAGAATGCAAACCAGGTAACGGCACACATCTCTTTTCACTCTTCTTTCATAACTGATAAATCCACGTGCTGCTCTGTTCTCCAGTGCCAGCAAATACTAGTGTGACTGGTGAGGGTGCGGCAGGGAGCTGGTCAATTCAGCTGACCTTCTCAGTTTGCTTCATAACATGTCTAGAGAGGGAAATCTGTAAAAGTGACAAATACTGTGAAAGGAGAAGGGGCAGAAAGCACATTCTAATGGGCCCCCAGAAGATGGCTAATGGTCTCATAATCTGAATGGTAAATGGCTGTCATCCGGCTTCTTTTATTCATTTGCTTGCTTTTTTGCTTTGAGGTGATATAGGAGATGGCTTGCAACATTCTGAGCTCCTTCAGAGCAACATGATCTAGTGGTTATAGTACACAACTGACCACTGGGAGCTATGGTTTCCATTTCCAGGCTGAAATCTTCAGGCATGACCTTGGGCAAGCTATTTAATGTCTTTGCCTCAGTTTCCCCTTCTGTCAAGTGGAAATATTATTTAGTTTGGAGACAAGCTGTGAGGCTGAATTAATGTTTAAAGCACTTTGTGATCCTCAGGTGGACACAATAAAAGGAACTGATCAGTGAGGAAATATAACTGAAATGGTGATACTCTCTATTTAGAACCTTCCCTCCCATTACACGTATGGACAATTTGGCTTTGTGCCATCGCTGCTGGTATTCTGGGCATCCTCTTCATTCTTACTTCCATTTTCCTCTGGAAGCTCCACCATGGCAGGTATGTATAATATGGCGCTATGATATCAGTTTGTCCAGAATGGAGTGGAAAGGAAAGGTGTTATCCTATGATCTGACAAAGTATCTCTGATTCTGTCACATTCACGCAAGATGTGGACAATGTTCCCCTTGAACATTTTCTATCCTTGGGCGGGGTCATAATCAGGAGTGCTGACCAGCACTGGTGACTAAGGGTTTAACTAATGTCACCTAGCCAAGGCATCAAGGGGTCAGCCAATAACAATTCAGGTAAAAATTAAAAACAGGAAAGGGTTTTTTTTCTCTCTCATAGGCTTTAAGGTCAGAAGGGACCATTATGATCATCTAGTCTGATCCCCTGCACAGTGCAGGCCACAGAATCTCACCCACCCACTCTTGGAATAATCCTCTCACATATATCTCAGATATTGAAGTCCTCAAATGGTTTAAAGACCCCAAGATGCAGAGAATCCTCCAGCAAGTGATCTGTGCCCCATTCTACAGAGGAAGGCGAAAAACCTCTAGGGACTCTGCCAATCTACCCTGGAGGAAAATTCCTTCCTGACCCCAAATATGGCGATCAGCTAAACCCTGAGCATGTGGGCATGACTCACCAGCCAGACACCCAGAAAGTTCTCTATAGTAACTCCTATCATCTCTCCATTAGCCTATTTCCCACTGATAATGAATGGTCAATTAGTTACCAAGATCCTGTTATCTCATCAAACCATCCCCTTCATAAACCCATCTAGCTTAATCTTAAAGCCAGATAGGTCTTTTGCCCCCACTACTTCCCTCTCTCTTCTTTGAGAGGCAGGGCAGTTTCTCCCAGCTATTGAGGGAGATGGGAGACGCTTCTCTCCCCAAAAATGGACTTCTTAAAATGTGTAAGTAGGGAAAAGTTTAGATAGTCCACCAGTGTTTATTGTTTTCCTTGTTTGGGGGTTTGGAAATAATGTCTGAGCTTGTTAATTGTTTTTTTCTCTTTCGTAATTAAGCCTTCAGCCCGGGGACTTTCCCTGAGTATCTATATGCATGGTGGCTCTTTCCATCTAGCCAATTTACTATGCTTGCAACTGTAGTTTTGTTTTGATAATAAAATATTGTTTCTTCTTCTAATTAACCGGTATTGGTTGATGGTTGTGACCTTAGGACTCAGTGCCCAGTTACAAGGGCAGAGCCATTGTTGTCTGTGGATTCCCTCTGTTTTTCCCAACTCCAAGCAAAACAGAGGTTGGGGCAGGAGGGAGAGTTTTACCTTAGGGAGAGGATTTCCAAAGTGATCTCTTCCCTGATTTTCTTCAAATTACTTGGATGGTGGCAGCGGGTCGTCCCCCCCAAATCTGGGTACAGTATTAGGATTTTGTGGAGGGAAGTTTTTGTACTATAGCCTGTAGAAGAAAGGTTTTGGAGTGCTCTTGCTGGCCCCCAACTTCTGCATTTGTTGTGCCAGAGTGAGGAACAGCCTTGACAGGCGGGTTGAATTTTCTTTTGGGTGCGTTGAAATTTCTGATGCGCACCACCAATATTGAGGTATGTGGATGTGCACCACCAATACACACACACACACACACACACACACACACACACACACACACACACACTTTTAAGCAGCCCATAGGTGTGGACGAAAATATATTAAACAAGGAGCAATGTTTATGATATTTAATATGAAATTAAATAAAAAAGAAAATTAACACTACCCTTGGAGTACATGTATCAACCTTTCTAACAGCTCAAGCTAGTACTTGCTACTTCCGACTCATAAAAGCCAGAACTCTACCAAATAGCAAAGATCTGGTCTTAATGCAATACAATTTACCATGTATTAATTAGTAACAGATTTTTTTAAATCATTAAATTCAGTGTTTTAGATATCTGCAACACTCCAAAAACATTCTGTTAAAAGAATCTCTCTCTTTCTTAAGCCATTAACACCTTATGCAAACTTTGTTTGAAATGCAATCATGCAGATGTCCTGGCACACACACTTCCCTTGCAGCCTACTCTCCTCCTCAACCCAGCCAGTCACAGAGGACTACAGCTAGTCTGACATCCCAGACAAACTGCCCCTTGCCTCCACCTCACTGCACAGATGCCAGCACCAGCCCTCTCTTTCCCCCACCAACCCCATACAGTCAGCCCCTTGTCTCCCCCTTCCCAGGAGGCTTGAGAGTATTGAGTCTGCCTCTCCTCCTGCAGAGGGATGCTGGAAACACACCTTTCTTCTGACTCCTCCTTAGCCAATTACTTACTAACTCCCTCCCTCCCATTCTCCCCAGCCATGAATTTTCTCCTTAGCTCCCTTTTTACTAGCTCTAAGAGCTCCTCAGTTCAAGCAGGCAGCTAGCTCCATTTAGCTGCTTGCTCCGTAAAATGCCCCTTTCCCCACTAATCAGCTGAGTTCCCAGCCCAGATGGGAGCTTTGAACTTCTGAGCAGAGCTCAGAAAACTGCTGGGCGAGCACACAGGTGCGCAGCGTACAGGGAACCTTAGAAGTGGCATAATACAGCACGAAGACACAAAATGCATCTCTGTGAATGATAGACTAGTGGAATGGTACGGTATGGGACCCATAAGATAACTCCTGCTCTGTCCAGGGAACATAGTCCAGTCAACATGGAGAGCTGGCAAAGTAAAAGTTGTTCTCCACATATTACAGAGTCTCTCAATTAGCTTCTCCGTGCCAGCACTTTGAGGGGTTGAACACAGAGGATGGAGCGGGACTGTCCTGTCATGTTAATAAAGCTGCATCAAGCAGCAGAATCTTGACTGTATGAGGAACACTGCTGGCTGGAGCTGCCTTTCAGGTCCATCAGACCTTGCTTAAACAAGTTAGAGGGATGCAGTTCCTGGATAAAACAACAGTATTTAAATACTTTATAGCCAATTCGTAACAGGGATGTTCTTTGGTATTTGAGGAGAACATCTCATTCAGCTCCTCTCCCCAAGCTCCAGCTTCTTAGTGCCAAGTCTTCCTCCTCCCCCAGAAGGGGATTAATTCATGTAGAGCAGTTGTTCTTAACCTGGGGTGCACCCCTCCCCCCACTGGGGGTGCGAGACATGCCAGATTTTTATGATACATTTTAGGTTTAAAGAACTGACCTACTTCAACAATTTTTATTAAGGGGCGTGAGAACATATTTTGAGAACCAAACGGGTGCAGGCTGCAGTAAGGTTAAAAACCACTGGTGTAGAGTAAAGCTTACTCAGGGCAAAGCTCTTGTCCATCTAGGGGACCTGGTCTCTGCTATTCTGCTCCCCAATGGACTCAGGATTCCCACAAACAGAAATAGTGACTTCACTAACCCATGTTCCCTGTAAGCTTGTGTGGCTGCTCAGAAGAGTCAAAAGTCACCCAGATGATTAGCAGAGCACCCAGAATCAAATTTTGTTTCTACTGGCGCTGCACATTTGCACATGCCTAGGTACACATAAAAATGTATTCTGCACATGGATGGAAAAATCTACAGAGGGATGGAAACAATTAGAGAGCACGTTGTTACAAATATAGAGTCAGTAGATCAAAACATCAGAGTCAGGAGCCACCAATTCAAGAGGACTCTGCTGGATGATCTTTTGCCTCCTGCTTGATGACTTGAGGAAGAAGGAGTTCATTACTTGTGCACTATAGCCTCTTTCAAAAGCAGAGTCCTCCAGCCCCAAGATGTGTGGTCTCAATAGCCCAACCTAACACTGAAGGTAGAAGTGGCTACATTTTTCAGTCTTTTTCTCTTTCCCGCCCCCTTTTCCCTTCTACAGACTGGGTTATAAATCCGAACGCCCTGAGACTGCTCCCACACACAACGTGCAGGTAAGGAAGAGAGTGTAAGCGAACATGTCACTAAATGAGAAATGTACTTCCAAAGTAACTCAGAAAAGTTTTCTATATTAAGGAAGCTGCCAGATTTTGTCTCTCCCTTCCTTCTGTGAGCACAATTGTGTTCTCCAAACTGTTGCTTGACACAATGCAGGAATGAATCCATCTGCACTTCAAATACCAAAATTCTGACCTGTAACCCAGGCCTGTAGCACACTGCCACTGACACAACTCAGACTAGCATTCTTGTGATTCTAAAAGCAGCAGCTCTGATAATTCTCCAGGATCATGCCAGGAAGACTATGCAGAGCACAGCTATGATACAGGAGATTTTACAGCGAAGTGGTGGGGATAGAGGGAGGGTAGTTTTAAAAGTGTTTCCTTATTACTCGGTGGCTGCGTCTAGACTGGCATGATTTTGCGCAAATACTTTTAACGGAAAAGTTTTTCCTTTAAAAGTATTTGCGCAAGAGAGAGTCTATACTGGCATGTGCCTTTGCGCAAAAAATTTGCTTTTGCGCAAAAGCATCCGTGCCAGTGTAGACGCTCTCTTGCGCAAGAAAGCTCCGATGGCCATTTTAGCCATTGGGGTTTCTTGCGCAAGAAATTGAGGTTACCTGTCTACACTGGCCTCTTGCACAAGAACACTTGCGCAAGAGGACTTATCCCTGAGCGGGAGCATCAGAGTATTTGCACAAGAAGCACTGATTTTGTACATTACGATGTCAGTGTTCTTGTGCAAATACTCGCGGCCAGTGTAGACAGGCGGCAAGATTTTGCGCAAAAGCACTTGCTTTTGCGCAAAATCTTACCAATGTAGACACAGCCTAAATGAGAAGCAACTCTTTAAAAATGTATAAAAGGAAAGCTATCATGTAACAAAATCTGAAAAAGGCACTATGTTCTGAATGGCCAGAACTGTAATTTACATACCCTTTAAGGCTCCTTTATGGCCATAGCATCAGCCAAAATGTGAGTCAGATCCACAAATTAACAAGAGTTAACTCTACTGCAATCTAATCATGTTACAATATAGGTGAGATGACTAACAAAAACAGGGAAGGAAAACAGGTCAGTGGTTAGAGTGCTAGCCAAGGGCTCTCCTCAGTTTGTCTGTCTACCACAGACTTCTTGTGGTAACTCTGCCCCATTTCTGCCCTCAATGTTGCAAAATCTAACAGGAGCGCGTACGTCTCATTTTGAAAAGGCATTTGGGTGCTTAGGAGCCTAAATACGATTGATTGTGCTCACTGCCACATCAGGAAATCCTCATTAACACAGACTGGAACTCAACGTTATTCTGAAGTTTTAGCTCAGTTTATTATTATTTATCACCTCTAGGCATCAAAATGTGATCAAGGCTGCATTTTCCTAGGTACTAGGTAGGTAGGAGACAGAAATGGATGATGAGCAAACAGAGGTGAAGTAATGGTTTCCAATTCACACAACAGATCAGTGTCAGAACCAGACATAGATCCCAGTTTTCTTCCTGCTTCTTTGTGCAGGGCAGTAGACCATGCTGCCTCATGATGGCTGTATTAGTAAGGGAAACATGCCATCAACTGTTTCAATAGCATCAGTCCGTTATTGTTCATATAGCACACCCAGGAACAGTGGAAGCACTGCTCCCTGTGTTTCTTAAAACGGGGAGGGAAAACATGTTGCTCACTTCAAACTTTAAGAGTCAAGAAGGAACTTGCTACCCAAACAAACATGGTGCTCATGGTTCTTCCCTTTGATTTACTAGGATAGTAATGAGCAGCATGAGTTGGAGCCCTATGCCAGTTATGTGCAGAAGGAAAACACGATCTATAGCACAATGTATGAAGTTGTAGAGTGTGAACACCCCCCACCAAGGCTCCAGTCAGCAACATGAGAATCCAGCTGGGCCCGACTCACTATCTGTGTGAAGAAGGGGAACAGGTTCCAGGGAAGATTAATGACACTGGATTCCTTCCAGAAGAGGATCTCCATCACCAAATACTTTCTTCCTGGGATTCTGGGAAGCAAGGATATGCATAACCACTGAGTGCCTCCAAATGTATCTGCTTGCTGATCAGTTTCTCTTCTTTCCCTTTTCCCTCCTGCCCCCGTCCCCAACCTGGGAATTGAGTAGCACTGTGAAGGACAGAATGACCAGCTGCCATTGTTTCACCATGGACAGCTCTTGTGCTCACAGGTCCACACTAGCTGTCCTGACCTTTGCAATCCAAAAATCTGATATTTGCTTTTAGGCATTAGTTCTGTGTCACTTTGTTGGGGGGGGGGGGGGAAGAAGGGGAGGGAGGAACACCCACTGACCAACAGCAAGTCTATCATAACAGTAATGGTGCTGGTCATTAGAAGACAGATTAGCTGGGATGGGGCATCAAGAGAGTATTTTGTTATCCACCCAATCCTGGGAAGACACACTATGTATAGAGGAAGTGCATCGGGTAGGAGGATGGTTCACAGACATGCTGAATAACTTGTCAGGTCCCCCACTGAACACAAAATGTTTTCTATAGTCTGTATTTACAAGTCATCCTCATGACTCTTCCCATGGTGGAATCTCCTCCTCCTAAGAGCATTAACATACTGCAGCAGAAAAATGGTCCAGCTATTCCATTAACCTGTTACTAACAGCGAGCAATGCCAAACGCTTCAGGAAAAGAAGCAACACACCAATAAAGTGCCTATAGGAATTGTGCAATAATGGACTGAGCAGGGGGTAATTTCTTCCTGACCTCAGCAGGTACTCAATTTGACTTGAAGCATAAAGCTTGCTGGTCCTTGTAATATTTATTTTAGCTGATGTTAAAGGCAGAAGGTAGTTTCAAGAAGGTGCTGAAACCTGTCCTGGACTCTTATTAAGCGGTTTTGTCTAAGCATAACTGCAGCACAAGGTTAATTTACTTCATATAAAAATGAGTGTCTCCATTTCAAATGTGTTATTCTGTTATCTCATCCAAGTGGGATGAGGACAGAAGTAAATAGGACAAAGCAGTTGTCCTCTCTGCCAGTGTTTCTCAGGCTTTTTGGGCTGGTGAGCCCAAATATGAAGTCACAATTTTTGTCATGATGACCTCCTTACTTCACTGTAAAAATAAGAATAAAAAAAATGAATGCAAAGCCTATATGATCTGTTTGCGTGTACTTTTTGAGAAGCTGAGAGAGGCTGCCTGACCTTAAGGACAAAGGGGTGCAGGACACAGGAGAGTGAGATTTTCTTTGCTTTAGATTGCAATATAATTATCAACATAGTGAAACTCTGATAGCCTTTCGTGAGTCTCCTGATTGAGGGAAACATGCAATCTAATGGTCTCTGTTTGTATATATATATATATATATCGCCCTAGATACACACCTTTCCTGCTATGGAAGAGCAACCCAACCCTCGATCTAAACACAACTTTCCCCTTCTCCATTGCTGATCCATCCTTTTTGCATGGAGCTAGACGCTAATCAAGGTGAGGAAATAGGTCGGCCTTGGAATTTCCCAGGAACCCAAAGATTTAGCACCCAGCTCCCAATGGGTTATGGCCATCTAGCTCCATTGGGTTTCTGAGCACCTAAGACACAAGATGCTAGATTACTATTCATGCACTTTAAATACCATTATTCTTTATTTGTATTGTTGCAGTGCTTACTAAGTAGCCCTGGTGGGTTTCTTAGCAACATCATTTATTTTTTCTGTATTTAGTTATGTTCAGGAATTACAGTGGTCCCTTTGATTTCATACCATCAGCTTTCCAAAGTGACACACATGCCTAGATTGTCTCCCAATGTTATCTATTCACTTATCTCCTGGTCCTGACGTTCTCATTTGTAATTATACTACCATACCTAGCAGATGGCATGATCTGATTTATCTGCTCTGAAGCACAGACCAGCTTGCCTCCAACTACTAGTTGAAATTATTTCAATTCTCCTACCACAACCATTTAGATTTATATTGCTAGCATGGAGACTGAAGTCAGAGGAATTTTCCATGACTCTTCACTTCAGTAAAGCCAAGTTTGCGACAGAGGGTTTCGTGCCCCTGTATTCCCTTTGCATGAATATTCTAGGAAACGAGTGAATTGGCATGAATGTGAAGTGAAACAGCAAAGATTAGAGAACACGAATAAAAAAGTTTGAATTTTTAAACTCTGAAGATGCACAGCAGGAACCCGATTCTAAGAGTTATGTTTACTCGGTAAGAAAAAGAACAGTAACTCTATAGGATAGATGCTGTCATAACAGAAAATTAAATGCCAAGTGCTCACGTAAATAGCCCAGGCACGCTAGAGTCACAGAAAGCATTTGGCAAAGAATTGAGAAGAGTGAATTAATTTAAAATAAGCAACCACTTACAAAGTACCTACCCCTCTCCCACCAACCATTTCTCATTCATAGTGGAGAGGCCATCTCGTCTTCACTAGGCTCACGAACAAGTACCTTTGTGCTTTTTCTCATGCTGCCCCTCACACCTGGAAGAAAATCCCCATAAACATCCACAAAAGTAACTCATTAGCCTGCTTTACAGCCATCCTTAAGATTTTCCTTTGTTTTGATGCCAACAGAAAAATTGACATTGGGTAGGCTTCTGGTATGCTTAGATAACTGCTTATGTCGACCAGTATTGTCTCATTTTCCCGTAGTGCCCCCTCTGTCCAGATCCACTGATTATCTTGTCTTATATTGAGAGTGCAGGCTCTTTGGGGGAAGGGACTGCCTTTTTCTGTATTTGTACAGCACCTAGCACAACGGGGTCTTGATCCATTGGTAGGCCTCTCTGGCATCACTGTTAATACAAACAAATAAGATGATGATGCTCAGGCACCATTCACAAACAGACCGAGAGGTTAACTTTGTCAGGTACGTTATTCACTGTCAATTATTCCATTTGCTCCAGTAGAGTCGCTGTTCTGAACCTGATCTCCCTGGCCTTACTGTCTAATGAAAATAAACACCGCTGCACTAGAAACAGAGACTCTGCAGTGGCTTCTGTCTAGAAGGCATTGTGCATGGAACTCAGATCATTTCACATGCCTTGGAAAGCAGTGTGTTTCCATACAGAAAAAGCAACACTTAGAATGACCGAACAGGGAAAAACATTCCCTAGCACCTCGCTGATGCCAATAATGTGGCCTTGCTGCCTGTCAAGCATTTAGCTCTCTTGTTCTGTGTATCAGTCACATTCTCCTCAGTTTGTACTCACTGATTTCCTAGGCACCTTGATGTGCCTTCCATCTTAAATGCCCAGGTAGCTGAGAGACATCAGCCTACAGGGGAAGAAGGCTAGCAGAAAAGGGTGTGTGTGGGGGGGGGGGGGGGGAGGGGGGGACAGTTCTAGTGCCCATACACAACTTCCTGTATCCTGTGAGCACCAGATGCTGAGCTGGTGTGGAAGAAGTATCTGACCCTCAAGATACAGACATCTAGGCCAAAGTCAGCCCAGAAAAGTAAGATGTGTGGGCCTCTCAGGGTGTATATATAATCCCCTGGGATTGATTACAAGTAGGTTAGTCCTGCCTGAACAACAAGAGACATCTGCAAGTGACTTGAAGTAAAATTCAGCATGCATCCTATTCTGAAAGCTGCTTTCAGTTACGCCTTATACTTACTCCCTGGAGTTAATGACATGGCACAGGTGCAACAGCAGCATCTGAGCATGTGAGAATAAACGGAAGCAAATTTTACCTCCTGGGATAGCGTGTAGTTGGTTTTTTTAAACGGTTTTAAGGGACATTTGTATCTTAGGCTGCTTTTAAAGCATTGGTGTCACATTATTTAAATGTGCCAAGATTCTTCTTCTTTTGAAGTCACATATTAGCTTAGTTTTCAACCTGCTGAAATTCAGTAGGCTTGAAGTTCACACCGCACTGTAATAAGCAAAGTGGAGGAAAAGGAGTTCACAACTCTGCTGCTGCTATTTAGCTTCAGAGCAGTCTGCAAGGGCAGGATTACAGCAGCCGATGGGTTAGGATCCTACCAAATTCATAGCCATGAAAATCACATCTCATTCCATAAAATCTTATCTCCCCCGTGAAACCTACCTGCTGTAGGGGAGAACAGGTTTCACAGAGTTGGGTGGCCAGAGAGCGAAGGCTGTGAGCTGGGAGTTTAGCTCTGAAAACAAAGTCCAGAAGCGAGGTGGCATCACTTTTGGGGAGGGCAGAGCTGGCTTTATGGGTGGGCAAGTGGAAACCCCACAAAGCATGTGGTCACCCCCTACGCATGCACCCAATGCCCCCTGAGCCCCCAAACCCTGAGGTTCAGCTGCTCATCCTGAAGGGGCTGGGAAGGGACAGGACTTCCTCTGCACTGGCCATTCTTGAGACCAGGTCAGACCCATCTCTGGGCATGTCCCCTGACTGAAGTGCTACACCTTCTGGGTGAGCGTGCAGCTCTGAAGGCCACCCTAACTGTTGTGTTGCTGCTGGCAGTGGTGCTACCTCAGAGCTGGGTGACTGGCTTGTACCTGACCTCTGGCTGCCCAGCTCTGAGGGTAGCAGCACAGAAAGAAGGGTGGGTCTACTGTCACCCTCATGCAATTGCCTGGCAACCCCCTCCCAACTCTGTTTTGGGTTAGGTCCGCTGCAGTTACACTACTGTGACATTTCAGATTGAAATATCTGAAATTTGTTATTTTTAAAATCCTATGACCATAAAAGTGGTCAACATGGACCATGAATTTGTTAGGGCCCTACCTATGGGGAGCAGGGGAGAAGAGAAAGGATATGCTTCATTTTCATGTCTAAAGGTAGCTTCAAAACTTTTTCCTCTCCACCCCCAAAAAGATGGGCTCCCCTCCTCATTTTATTCTCTTACTTGTAGACAATGTGGCAGGGGAATAAAGTGCTTCCCAACCATCCTCTTGTGGTGAAAATAGTTTTTCCTCATTAAGATCTAGCAAGAGGCACTAGATGGCGTTTCAACCTCACACCATTGCTAACGCAGACAGTTAACGTCATGCTGTGGAGGAATGTGCATTATAGCCCCTTTAACACCCTCCATCACAGTGCTAGCAGCCAGTGGCTGATTTCCCTCACATTATGCTCCACTTAAGGGATCATCATATGTCCTCCTGTCCTAGCCTCCCTGTCCCAAATCCACATCTCTCCTGAGACAACTAGAGCATTTAATTACTTCATAAGAGAATATTAGGTCAGTATTAAGGAGCAAGGACAGAAATCAAGTCACTCTAATGAAAGACTCCTAACAACCAGACTCTCCTGCTCCTAATAGCCCTCCAATAACCCCGACATTCGCTTCTACAGGCCACAAAATTGGAGTTTTCTTGGGGGTTAACATGGTAGTTATTCCCTTCTCCTTTCCAGCCATCCTGGCTTCCTTTTTTCTGGAGATGTCAATGGGGTCACTGCCTCCCAGTTCCACAGGAGCAGTCACCAAAATCCTGCCCACCACATTCCTTTCCTGCATTAAACAGGCCTGGGGAGGCTGGCAGACTGAAGGGACTGAAATCAGGCCTGGCTTTTTATAGTTGGGCCAGGGAACGCTCACCCTGCAATGGGTAGGTTTTCCCTGTTTCGAGAAATCCCTACAAAACACAGGGAAATATTCCTCAGCAGAAAGCAACACAGCATTCCAGGGGATGAGGTTTCCTTGACCAACCCCTCCACTTTACTGCTTCCCCCCTTCCCTGACCATGACAATCATGGCCCCTAACAATCACCCCTTGCCTCTACTACAACCATACACCTGAAGACCTCTCTCACATTATCCTCTAGAAAATGGCCCTCCATCCATTTCATTTCTACTCACCTAAGAAACAACATGCTCCCCAACACACACACACACACACACACACACACACACACTTCTCCCCTGCCTCCTTTCAAAAAGGACCTTTGGCATTTTCCAGCTGAGTCATCCAAATGTCTCTTTAGGATTATTATCAACTATATATTTGAGAATGTGTGCCAGAGCGTCCATCCATCTGTCAGTATGTCCGTCCGTCCATGAGTGTGTCCCTCAGTTCGACTGTTCATTCGACTCCTAAATGTTAATAGTTAGGACCACCAATTTGGAATACAGCTTCCTCTTCTCATAACTTAAAGCAATGTATGGAGTTGATTGTGCCAAGAAAATGGGATGTGCCTGCAGTGGAATTGATTCTCATAAATCCATACAGAAAAGAGATGGAATCGCTAGGCAGGTGAAAGAGGCTGGCTGGGACACACCCCTCACTGCTCTGGGATTGCCCCAACCCAAAACTCCCACCTCCCAAGTGCTGAAGCTTCCTCCTCTCTCCCCTGATTCATACAAGGTTCATGTATGTTCCCCTTCATGTTTCATTTCATGTCTAAAGGAAGCAATGGGAAAGACGACAATTTGCTGCATCCCTCACTCTGGCTGGGGAATGCAGAGGGTTGTTGAATCTGGACCTGTCCCAGCCTGGGGACATGATCCCTTCCCTGGCTGTGTGTGCTGGAATTGCAGCAACCATGGAGAGCTGCATCTCACCTGGCCCCAAGCTGCTATGGTGAGAGAGGGCTGGAGCAGTCCTCTCTTTGCAGGGCAGCCTGCATACCGATCCCCTCATCCCCAGCCCTACCGCTGCCCCAGCCCTAATTGAGTTAAGGATCTGAGCAACGCCAGGTCAATCTTCTAGTTCTATCATAAGATGAAAGAATCCAATAGTGGCAATAATACTCTTTTGCCTGTCAGTAGCACTTACCAACAGCAACACCTCTAGTCTCACTAACCCTTGGCAAAGCAAGAACACAGTCGCTGTATTTTACAGATGGGGAAAAATGAGGCTTGAGAGAGTTTGTGTCCCAAGCTCACATTGGGAACCTGTGGCACAGCCAGGAATGGCCTTCAGAGAAACTAGGTAAAAAATTTCCACAAGTGCAATTTCAGAGGATTCAACTGTTAAAAAAAAATAAAAAATAAAAAAAAAAGGTTGGAAAAAGTGTAAACTCCCCTCTCCCATCACTCCTCTCAGAAGCCTGTAACTCTCTTCACAAATGAGAAAGGAGCAGAAAGGAGGCTATGATTACAATTTAAAGAAGAAAATCATTTGCAGGTTATCTTTTAGAGTGTGCTTTCTTTTGTAAATTGACCAGTGGAGTCTCCACGGGCCCCTTGACAAAGGGGGAAAGGAGAGCCAATTCCGTGCTCCTGGAAGGGGTGAGGCTGAGGACAGCTGGCTCTCAGTACTGCCCAGAGCATGCCCCTCCTCCCTCTTCCATTAACGCTGCACTAGCGCTCTGGTGTGGCTCTCTGGCAGTGATTTAAAGGGCCCGGGCCACCACTGATGCGACTGCAGCAGCAGCTGGGGCCCCAGGTCCCTTTGAATCACCAGGACCCAAGGAAGTTACCTCCTGTCTTCCCTATTGGAAGGGTCTGAAATGAGCTTTAACTTTAAAATGAAAAGACAGTTTTACACTTATGCAGTGTTTCATCCTGAAGAATCCAAACTGGTGTAGATACAAGAACCTCAGTCATTACTCCAAAGCAGCCATCTCCGAGGCTGAATACTGCATCTGTATAAAACTGCTCCCCAATTCAAGCATTTTACAATTAAAAAGTGAAAAATGGTGACATCATATAAAAAATCATGAGGTGGCTTTCACACTGGGCACGATGCCATTAAATCCTGTGTTTGAACAGAGGTGGGAAGCTGGAGAGAACACCCGCACAAAGAATGACATAATGTCTTTAAGGGGTGTATGTTATACGTGCATTCATATTTGATGAAAGAGGTCACTTCCCACCACAGAACTAATGCCCCCAGCATTGTGCTGACGTGAGGGAGATGTACCATCTATTAAACAACAGTACACTTGGTTTTCTTTCAAGGTCTCATCCAAATGCTGATCAGACCCAGTTCTGCTTTGGGAGATCTGATGAGATGACATGCTGAAGCTCATAAGCAAGACTGAACTGCTAATATTCCCTAGACTAAAAGCCTACAAGCACTGCCACATGTCTGCAATAAGAATACAAAGGCGTTTCAAAATATTAATAGAAGCAACATAGAAGCTGTCAACTTAGAAGCTGACTAAGGAACTGTGTTGTGCAGTCAGCATTTGCTACTTCAAGTTCTTCAACTATATGGCTCTGGTTGCAGCAAAATATTATTTTGCCTTATAAAAACCTTCATTATGTACCTTGGAATGAGAAAACCACAAAATCACTTACAGATCTTCTATCTGAGAAGGAGGGAGATGTGCCAAGATATTAGCTCTAGAAGGTGCAATAAAGACGACAAATTAGAATAGGAAGAGTTCTTAAATAGCAATTCAGAGAGAAATATTTTTCTCCTTTGCTCCCTCCTGCCCTACCTCAAAAAAAATCAAGAAATGAACAACAGCCATACTGGAGCTGGAGGAAAGAGAGAACATTTGCAACATTTTCCATTGTCGCCTTTAAATTTATAACCAGATTCCATTAGTCGCAGTCATCCCATTAAGGGAGCAAAGTCTCAAGTCACACACAGTCTGCTATACACTTGCTTAATTGCTTTTAATGGTAGAGGATCATATTCCCAGTATCATGGCAAGGTTAGGGATTAAAAGAAACCAAGCCAGGTCGGAGTTGGATGTGGAACCTAACGTCGTCGGTGCCAAGCTGAGCTTTTTTTTTCCCTCCCAGATTTCCATCCAAAACATGCTTACTTTGGCAGCCCAGCCAGAGGACTGTGAAATCATAGTAAACATACTGTCCAAGTCTTACCTCTGCAGGACAGTAGACCAAATGTAAGCAGCTGTTCTTATGAAAATTGTTTTGCCAGACTAGAGAAAACAGGGGTTTTTTTTCCCCCCTTTTCGGGTTGTCCTCAGCTCCTACATGGGCTGCACAAATAGATTACTCCTGGGAGTTTTGCTGTTATTTTGCTGATACTTACTTACTTTCAATTTTGTGAAGTTTTTTATATGGTGGAGTAAGGTGATGTGTGTGGTAGGGGGGATGGGAGGGGGTTAAGAGTTTCCTTTCAGCAAGCTGAATCCTTGGCTCAAAAGGGACTGGTAATAGGAGATGGGGCTCTTCACCCCTATCTTGTGGGTCAAATTTACTTGGAGGTTGGAATTGACTGAAGGTTGCTGGTCACTCTATTATTACTCATACTGGTTATGGTATTACCTTGGGTCTGGCCAACAATGGGGCTCCATTGTGCTAACACAGAGAAGCAGACAATCCCTGTTGCAAAATGCTTATAATCGAAATAGGCAGGATAGATACAAGGATGGGAGGTAGAACATCATAATTTGGCTGCTGCTTGGTTCTCAGCCTTCCATCCCCAACAATGAGATTCCAGGCATCAGGCTAGTCAAAAGGCAGGCTTTGCAAATGCACCCAAGACAGTTAGATGCACAAGCCCCTGTGAGAGTCAGTGGAATTTGTGTTTCCTCAGATTCTTTTGAAAATTCTACCAAGTTCTTAATTCTAATGGTTGGAGAGCAAGGCCCTGGAGTAACACACATACATACTGTTTTAAATGCAACACCTTCTGGAGTTCAGTGGTGAAACCCTGGCTGCACTGAAATCAATGGTAAAATTCCCATGGAGTGAGGCTAGACTTTCATGCCAGAGATCTGGGACCTGATTCTGAATTTAGATACACCTGTACCAACCTCAAGTAATTCCAATAAACTCACAGACTGTAATAATAGCTTCTGTGTAGCAGTTTTCATTTGTAGCTCTTTAAAGCACCACCGAAAGGTGGATGAGCGCCATTATGCTCATTTCACAGATGGAAAAACTGAGGCACAGAAATGGGAGAGGAACTAGGGTGATCCAGGTATTCTGGATTTAAACTGGTGTCATTAAGATCAAAGTCAAGTCCATGAGTTTCAAACAGGTCTAGACAATAGGCTATATGCTATCATAAATATACCATCTAGAGAGAATGGAAGATATTGTCTTTGCTTATAAGAGTGGTCTTAGCTCTGATAGTCCTCAGCTCTTTGAGGGGAAAAGGTTCATTTATCCAAAGTTATACTGAGGCACAATGGCAGGATGGTATGAGGTAGCTTGCAAAAGCTCTTGTAGCAATTATGTGGATCAGAACCCCATGTCCTACACCTATTAATGCAGCATCCTTCGCTGACATTACATTCACTTTTAGAAATGTCACATTCCAGTCTCTATAGTTCAGCTGCACACTAACAGATGACTAATGTATATATTGCATTCCTCCCTCTGATCTCTAATACAAAGGAACACGTATGCCTGAACAATGTGAGAATTTAATCCCAGAAGATAAATCAAGGGCAGATTAGCTAAAATTTAAAACAAAACAAATAAAATTCCCTCAAGAATCGTATCTGGCAGCTTATTAAGGAATCTCAGCAATGTAAATATTTACAATTGGATGCACAAGGATTTCTCCGAAACATGAGCTGGTTTTCATTTGGAATACTTTCAGTTCCACTTTAAAGGCCTATGATTTTCTTTTGAAATCTAACCTACCCTTTACTAGTTATGTCCCTTATACACAAACACTCTTACTTTTTCAGCCTTCCCCTGCCCATCTGTGCCCCCATTCAGTTGCTGTCTCCAGAATGTGTTACACTGTAAATCCCATCCATGTGATTTTAACTGTTCCCAAAGTAAGAACCATCTTGTGGACAAAGAAGCAGTGTATGTTGTTTACAAAGCATTCGCGCACACAGTACATATGATTTCCTTGTTATTGTTTAGTTATATTCCAGGAGCACCTAGACAGCCTGGATGAGATCAAAACCCCCATTGTGCTAGGTGGTGTACATATCTATGGTAAGTGACAGAGACAGGACGGGAGACAGGAAGTAACAACATGACAGATGTGTACTCCACTAATCCCAAATCCTTTTTGCCCTAATCCCACCTACACTCCCACCAGAGAATTACTGGTAATAATGCTGGTAATAATTACTGGTAATAATGCTGCATCCACTGGCAGTTTCTGATTCAAAATACTGTAGCATGGATACAGTTCAAAGACATTGTCTGCAGTGGCATAGCACTGGGGCAGTGCACAGGGACGAGGGCTTTCTAGGGGCGTGATTGCATCAGAAAAGCAAATATCTATCAGACAGATCAACCTTAAACCCCTTAGTGTTAATTAGGGCAGGACAAACAACTCAGGGAGCCAAATAAGCTTTTAAATCAGCAATACTCAGACTTCAGTGGTTCAGGAGACAAAATCAGTGATCAATATTACCCTAAAGAGCCACAGTAGTGTGAATTCATTATTTCATTTACTATAGTAATATATTTTCATATTTAGTTTTACATGCATTATTCTTACTGGCCAAGTATTATTTTAATCAATTACAATTGGTTAATAATACAGTAAAAGCATCCTGATCAGTTAATAACTTCCATTGGTTAGTAATTAAATCACACTTTTAATATGTGCTGCAAAGAGCGGCAGAAGAAACATTAAAAAGCTGCTTGCGGCTTCTGAGTCTCAGTCTGAGTATCGCTGCTTTAAATGTTCAGATTTTACTTGGGCCTCAGCTGAATTATCCAAATCTCTAGGGTCTACAAACTTTGCAAGAGGCGGCTTCTCGTGGTCACTTGTCATTCCCCTATTCAATGCCAAGATTGCTTTAAAATATGTTTTAAAATGCGAAACAACTTCTTCCCCCTTCCAAGATGGTTCCCTTTAAATCTGCAGTGAGGATTAATTTAGATGGAGGAAAAGAGGAGCTTTTATTGTGTCTGAAGCATTTTGCCCCTTGCGGGGAAGCTATTAAGAGCTCGCACATTGGGGATTATTGCTTTCTTGGGAGGATATACATGTAACTTCCATTGACATCACTAGTTCTTGTCTCTCAGGGTATGTCTACACTACAAAGTTAATTCGAACTAACGGACGTTAGTTCGAATTAATTTTGATAGGTGCTACACTAGCGCTCCGCTAGTTGGAACTTAATTCGAACTAGCGGAGCGCTTAGTTCGAACTAGGTAAACCTCATTCTATGAGGACTAAGCCTAGTTCGAACTTACTAGTTCAAATTAAGGGGTGTGTAGCCCCTTAATTCGAACTAGTGGGAGGCTAGCCCTCCCCAGCTTTCCCTGGTGGCCACTCTGGCCAACACCAGGGAAACTCGTCTGCCCCCCTCCCGGCCCCAGACCTCTTAAAGGGGCACAGGCTGGCTACAATGCCCATGCCAGGTGCAAGCCTGCCAGCACCCAGCCAGCAGACCCTGCACCTGGCACGGCTCGAGCCAGCCACCCGATGCCCCCCAGCCCTCCCCCTCTTCCCGTGACCAGGCTGGTGGCTCCCGGGAGCTTGCCCGGGACCGCAAGAGGCGGGCACCCGCCTGGTCTAGTGCGGACATCGTGGACCTCGTCCACGACCTCCGCACTAGGCACAGGAAAGTGGCTGTCTAGGGCAGGAGAGCTGCCAGCCTGGCCACCCAGGAGCAGGTGTGCATGAAAATCAAGGTGGTCCACTGAGACCCCTGACCCTGAGCTTACAATGGCTGTACTGGGTCAGACCAAAGGTCCATCTAGCCCAGTAGCCTGTCTGCCAACAGCGGCCAACCCTAGGGACCCTGGAGAGGATGGACCAAAGACAGTGACCAAGCCATTTGTCTCGTGCCATCCCTCTCCAGCCTTCCACAAACTTCGGGCAGGGACACCACTCCTACTCCCTGGCTAATACCACTCCATGGAACCAACCTCCATGACTTTATCTCACTTCTCTTTAAACTCTGTTCTAGTTCTAGCCTTCACAGCCTCCTGCAGCAAGGAGTTCCACAGGTTGACTATTTGCTTTGTGAAGAAGAACTTTCTGTTACTACTTTGAAGCCTGCTACCCATTCCTTTCCTTTGGTGTCCTCTAGTCCTTCTATTATGGGAACTAATGAAGAACTTTTCTGTATGCACCCTCTCCACCCCACTCATGCTTTTATAGACCTCTATCCTATCCCCCCTCAGTCTCCTCTTTTCTAAACTGAAAAGTCCCAGTCTCTTTAGCCTCTCTTCATATGGGACCTCTTCCAAACCTCTGATCATTTTAGTTGCCCTCCCCTCTCCCACCCTCTCTCTTCCCCTCTCCCACCTCCTTTTCCCAGTCTCCCCCAGTTTTGTTCAATAAAGAGAGATTCTGTTTTTGACCATACGTTTTCTTTATTTTGTACATCAGGAAGGGGGGCTAGTGAAGGGTAAGTGGAAGGAGGTGAGGGAGGAATGGGGTACGAGCCCCCGATGGGGAGGACTGGGCTGGCTCTGCGGGCTTCTGGGGGTGGAAGCTCTCCTGCAGCCCCCCAATTGCCCCCTCTCCCCAGATGGCAGCCTGCGGCAAGTGCAGCCGGTCTGATGGCCGAGTGCTGTGATGTGCCCAGTGTGGGCACTCAGGGCACTCCAAGACATGACTGCTTTGCAAGCGGGGCACCCCTGAGAACTGTCTGTCCGGGGTGGGGGGTCGGGTCCCTTTAAGCACAGCCCTCGGCTAGCCTGAGACAGCAGCTCCACGCTCTAAGTCCTCATTGGATGCCCTGCCGGCACTGCTTCCGGCCAGCCTTAACCCCGGTTCAGGGTCCACTTAATGTGGACATGCTAGTTCAAATTAGCAAAACGCTAATTCGAACTAGTTTTTTAGTCTGGATGCGTTAGTTCGAATTAGCTTAGTTCGAATTAACTAATTCGAACTAAGTTAGTTCGAATTAGCGCTGTAGTGTAGACATATCCCCTGTGGGAAAAGGGGGCCTCTAAGTTGATTGTCATAATAAGTAGGTTCCAACACAAAAAATGGGAACTTTTGTGGCACTTAGTTCCTCACTGGACCAGTAACAGGACTACCAGACTTACCTCAGACTAGAATGGCAGAGCCCAAAAGCTGTCGCTATCTGTTGGCAGTTGTCCAACTCACAGTTCCATTGATGCTAACTGGACCCCTCACTGGTAATCATTTCTCAGGAGCCACAGATTAAACAGGCAGCCAGTTAAAAGACCACTTCCCCCTCACCCTAACAAGTGGTCCCTTTATGTCAGAGTTGAGATGCATTGACAGGACACAGTGCGAGGGAAAACATTTCCCAGCTACTTGCCTGTGAATAAAGCGACGGCTTCAGTCTCATCTGGGCTATCAAAGCAACACGTTTCATCCGCACTGCAGAGGAAACAATGGTGCCACCAGGCCTAGACAACTACATCCCAGAGTGTAAGCCGAGCTAACGCTGTCCTGCCAGCTGAGCACCCACTCAGCGTACTGGGCAAGATGATTTAGACAACAGCTAGTTCTGTGTCAACAGTGCACATGAAACACAATCCTCAGTGACTAGTTAGATCTAAATCTATAGCGTGTTCAGTCAGATCTGCATACTTCAGCTATTAGGATGCAGGGGGGTTTTGGAAGGAGGGTGAGGGGGGCAACAGAATAATTGCTTAATAGGATTAATATCCCCAGATGGCTCATTTCATTGAAGGACTTAAGGAAAACTCTTTTTTCCCCCCCACAAAACATCAAGGGGCCAGGAAGATAATTTAAAAAAAAATATGAATCTCCAGATTGTGTTTAAGGAATCATTTCATTCAGAGCAGCTCTCAGCAGTCTGCCCCCCTGAGCCCTCTGAATGTACAGTAGTGAGTGTGTCAGAGCCAAGCAGCTAAATGTCAAAGGCCCACTTCCTCAGGGCAGTATTAGGATCAGTAGCTGAGCCTCTGGCAGGACAGAACTAATCATTAAGCAAAACCTAGGACTGCCCAGGAAAGGATTCCCTGGGATGGAGGACAGGAGCATGTGCCCAAAGCCTCTTCTTGACTCTCAATGCCGGAGCAGAGCAGTACCTCGCACAATGGGATCCTCATTCATGACTGGGGCTTCTAGGCACTACAAATATTACCAATATAAATATAAGGATCGAAGTCCCCAGTGTACTAGATTGGTTGCTCAGTTAATCACCACCAATAGGGCACAGTCCGTCAGCATGAGAGCATGACTCGTCTGGAGGCATTCACACCAGACGCTGCAGAATGCAGGCCGCTCCCTTTTGGAGAGGCAGTGAGAAAGCTGCGGAGTACAGTGCTTCCCAGCCTGCATGAGCCATTCTAACAAGTAAAAGAGCTCTGGGCCTTTTCACTTGGCTGCCAGTTCTGTGCACATGCCTCACGTAGAACTGTACTCCTAGAATTCCACGCCGACACGGCACGCATCACCTCTCCTCTCCAAAGTAAAATCCCTCAGATGTGATTGCAGCTTGGATGGAGTTTAGAGTCAACAGAATCTTATAAGATGCTGATGTCAATAAAGTCCGTTGACCATAAAACAGATGCAGGGCGGAAGATAAAACTCTGCACCTGAAACATCTTTGTTTCAGAATGTGAACATGGATCCAAATTTTAAAGCTGGCATAAATCTCTACAATGGATCTAACCCAAACCTTGTCCAGATCCTTACATCATGGGCGACAGCCCTTCTCTCATGAGTAGGGAACATAGCAGGGGGAAAAGGGGCATGGTTGGGTTATCTTTTTACATAGTGACAAGGCTCAGCAGGCATAGGGACCGTTGCCAGCCAAAGGAAGAGAGCACAATTTTCAGATGACTGTCTTAAGGCAGGGAATGAGCTAACACTGGGTCAGACACAACAGTAACTTGGAGTCCCATTTGCCTTCACACCTCTATGAACTTGTGCCTCATGGAGGTCAGTCTGGCTGGAAAACCTGGGCCAGATCGTGCAGCACAAACCCACACTGTAGTTTCAGCTGTTAGGCACACACATTCTTGGAGGCACAAAAGGAAAAGACACAGCAATATCTTTCAACAGCAGCAAGTTTTATACCCAACATTTACTGCCTCATCTCAGGAAATAGCCTGAAGGTGAAACAGCATCAGTCTGTTTGTTTTTATCTCCTGGGAGCATTTATGTGATATTAGCAAAATAAATCAATTTTAAACAACAGTGTGGGAGCTTACAACAGACCAATTCTTTCCAGCATCCCTCAGGGACATTGCACAGTTCTCCATCATTATGAATGAATGAATGGGCTTCAGTTGTGCTGCGACAGAGTAATTTGTTTTAATAATGTCTGAATGCACACTGAGGTAATACCAGTCCAACCCCGATAGTGTTCCCAGGGCAGGAATTCACATTCTGAGAGAACAGTATTGAGTTCCATTTAAAAGGCAGTTACAGATAAAAGAGAGACTTGCACAAAAGGTATTGGGAAGGTCCATATTTATTCTCTTTCTGTGACTCCACATCAGATTTATTCAGCCTACAAGCCCAAAGGTGATTTTTCTAACAGCCAGGTCAAGAAACTCCAGCTGGGATTTGAAGAGTCCCTCTGGGCCTTCTCCAGTTCTTACATTATCAGTACGAAGCTGGATTTAGAGGAGGACCCCTGGGGTACATCTAGACTACATGGCTCCGTCGACGGAGCCATGTAGATTTGTTTATTTGGCAAAGGGAAATGAAGCCGCGATTTAAATAATCGCGGCTTCATTTAAATTTAAATGGCTGCAACGCTCTGCCGATCAGCTGTTTGTCGGCAGATCGGGGCAGTCTGGACGCTCTCCTGTCGACCTTAAAGCCCTTTGTCAACCTCCCTGGTAAACCTCATCCCATGAGGATAAGGGGGAGGTCGACAAAGGGCTTTCAGGTCGGCGCGGGAGCGTCCAGACTGCCCCGATCTGCTGACAAACAGCTGATCATCAGCTGGTCGGCAGAGCACGGCAGCCATTTAAATTTAAATGAAGCTGCGATTATTTAAATCGCGGCTTCATTTCCCTCTGCTGATCAGCCTAATCTACATGGCTCCATCGACGGAGCCATGTAGTTTAGACGCACCCCTGAAGAGAGCATCAGAAGAATGAAGATGTCTGCAATCTGGATAGCATCATCCAAATCCTTTCCCGATAAACCCTACTTTCTCTCTGAGGCACTCCTACTTTCAGTGAGGGAATATAAGCCACACACACATTATAGGGTGTCACAGAAGTGCAACATATTAGCAGCTTGAGCAATCATCTCATGTCCATGCCCTAAGAAATTCTTTCTTCCATGACATGTACTAAGGCAGTGATAAAGTACCCCTTTACAAAAAATTATAAGTACCCCCAGTACCTAGTTTTCAGACACACAATTTTTTTCTACTGTTGCAATACATTTGCTTAAACAACTTAATTGTAGCCAGGAAGGTAGTGAAATTTTTGGCTGTAAAAAGTACAAAAACAATAAAGCTCTTAAAACTTAAAACAAAAATTCAGTTCTTCAAATTTCAGTTGTGTTGACATACCCCCCAGACTTCTTTCGAGTACCCCAAAGGGTATTCGTATCACTGGTTGAGAAACACTCCACTAAGGCATATAAAAGAAGGAGGCCATGCTGTGCACTTTAAATGATTTTCTAATGTTGTTTTGGGGACGACTGGCTGGGGTGGGTGTGTGTGTCAGAATAAGATCAAGAGTGGGACATCCATGCTTGCCCATGTGTGTGTGTCTCCATGACTAAGCAAAAGCAATGTCTCTTCTCGCTCCAGTACTAAATTACTCGGTACATACGTCCTGTCTTAACAGATCTCTGTAGAAACTGCAGTCATGTAAATGTCCTTTCAAATTATGAAAACTCCAGAGGAATGCAAATTCAGCTTCCACAAAGGACACTAAAAAAAAAAAAAAAAAAAAAAAAGATGAAATCTTGTTAACTACAAAACTACAAAACCACAAAAGCGACGAGGAGTCCTGTGGCACTTTATAGACTAACTGAAGTGTAGGAGCATAAGCTTTCGTGGGCAAAGACCCACTTCGTCAGATGCATGTCATATGCATCTGACGAAGTGGGTCTTTGCCCACGAAAGCTTATGCTCCTACACTTCAGTTAGTCTATAAGGTGCCACAGGACTCCTCGTTGCTTTTGCAGATTCAGACTAACACGGCTACCCCTCTGATACAAAACCACAGAAAACTATATTGTGCTTGGCCAAAGTTGAAGGCCAAAAAAAACCTGTTGATAGTCAACATATTCATAGCCATTTGATAGAGGCTAACCAGCATCCGCCACTGGCAGGACATCTTGTTCTGACACACTGTTTTTGAGACCTAATAAAACAAGTTAGTTGCTAGTTTAATACAATATACATATTCTTCGAACTGAACAGGTTGGAGAACTCTTGCTTACCACATGACCTTCCCCAAGGCCATCTGCTTAGTAGGTCTAAGTTATGTTTCTCTTGATGCAGGATCCAACATGTTTTTGTTTAAATAGCTCACTGACTAAGAGGTTTGCCTCTTGCTGCTGCTCCTCTATTGCTACTTTAACAGGAGTGGAGATCATGACAGCACTGCAAAAGCATGATGCTGTCGATGAAGTTGCAATGGAAGTCTACTGCTGTGAATGGAAATAACTTTCTCCACCCCCCATCAGAAATGAAATCCATTCTGGGCAGCAGCTTCTGATGTTTGGCTTCGTCTCAGAAGCAAATGTTTTTCTTTGGAAAGTTTGAGTGTAATCATTTGGCCGTCTTGGTGATAACAGATGACAAATGGTTTTGCTCACGTCCGTTAAAAACATTGTGGAGCCCAAAGGATCAGAGGCATTGTTCCAATACTCTGCACACCTTATCTTTCGCTCTGTGCTATTATGCTTTATTTGTTTGTGGACCCAGAATCCCCTGAGAAATTGAATAAAACCAAAATGCCCGATCTTGCTTTGGGATAGCATCCCAGGGCAGATGACTTCATACTCCTGCTTTCATTCTGAATCTGACAGGTCTGTTAAAGCTGCTGACGTGGGGAGGAGTTTTGCTTCAGTAAGGAACGTGAAACTGGGTCCTTGGAGCAATTAGCTGCAAGGCCTTAACTGTGAGGCAGAAGCTGACTATGGAAGTCCAACATCCCGTATAAGCTATTTAACTTCTTGTCTATTTACAATGAAAGCTCCATGAAAAAAACAATACAGTAGAAATTCACTAATACAGAATGGCTGACAGTGTAAATAACCATTTTTTCCCCAAAGTATAAATGAACAAAGAATAATAAAAGCAAGGCTCACTCATCACAAAATGAACTTTGGTCCTTCGACCATTGCAGTTATTTTATTAGCAGAAATATGGTCCCGTGGCTGAGGTATAAGCCTATGACCTGGGATCAATTCCCTGCTCTGCCACAGACTTCCTGTGGAATCTGCTTACTTCTTCCGTGCCTCAGTTTCCCCTCTGTGATGGGGGGGGGGGAGGGGAAAGGGGTAACAGCATTTCCCTACCTTGTGGGTGAATTTTGAGGGTAAAACCTGAGAGGTGCTCAGATACTGCAGCGTTGGGAGCCAGATAAATCCTTAAGATACAATACGTCTGAAAATGCTAGTAAATGTTCTAGAGTTCATAAAAATGAAACTCATAGTAATTTCAGGCCTTGCTACTGAACTCTGGCCCTAACTCAGCAAAAAAACTCACATACCCTTAAGTCCATCCCTATTCAGGAAAGCACTGAAAGTTTATGCAGAAGTTGAAGAGCATACTTAACTCGCATGTTAGCAGAGGCCACCATTATGCTGGGTCTTCTATAAACAGTACACCTTAATGACACATCGCCGTGTTTAGATTTTTTTTAATTCCCTCTAACCCACAACCACTAAAAAAATATACAAGCACTAAAAATTCCCAAACAATTTGTGCTTTCATGAACAAAAATGGCATGTGAACTGGTTTTTTTGTTTGTTTGTTTTTTAAGTGCTAAGGTAATGAAGCACAGATTGCTAGATGCCTGTCACTAACTTAATTTTGTGAGGCATAGGGTCACATCCTCCTCTTTAGGGCACCCCATTATGTGTAGACAGTGTATTGCAGGGAGTCCTCAGCTCTCCATCAGATGTACAGTGATCCTTCTCAGCCTGCTTCTTCTCATCTCCCACTCTGAGTATTCTGGGACTTAGCCCACTGCCAAGATCATGTAAAAGTCTAAGCCTCAAAATTCCACAAATTATAAAAATCCAAACAAATCTTCAAACAAATAGCTCTTCCACCAACCCAGCCTTCAGTCTCCTTTTAGCCCTACCTCATGGCTTCCATGCAGTGATTCTTCCTTCATTGTTACTTATCTGTAAAACCTTAACATAGGGCTTCTCCCCCAGGGAGACCCGTCTCCTTTACAATTTCTCCCTCAACTGAGGGAGCTCAATCTATTTATACAATATGCATCACCCTCCTCTGGTGATGGAGACAAGTAGTCCATCACTCCATTTCCAGTGCAGAGTGTGACTCATTGTGGTACTTGGGGGTTAAATCACATGAAGTTCCAGTCAAAGAGAACCTGACCCAAGTTACCATTTTTGTAGAGGCCAGTATCACACAAATAGTTAATCTGCTGAAAAGAAAAAACCATCCCACTTAAATTTTTCCCGGAAGTCAGTTTTTCAGCCATCATTGTACCAGACAGAGTTACCCATACTGCCTTGTTCTCTGATTATGCTTTAGCGTGGTCACCAAAAATGCCTGGTTTCAGACCTGCCATTGCAGAAGGACCTTGGAGGAATGATGCAGCAAGTATTCTTGAGGGATCCAAATAATAAAAACAGCCAAAGTAGTTGTCTCAAAAAACAGTCAGTTATAAGGTACATATTTCCTTCATATGGAGAAATGAATGAAAGCCATCAAGCTAGCTGTAGATGGCTTGTCCTAACTAAAGGGTGTTTTTAATACTCCTCAAAGTCAAAATGGTGACCTTCACAAGTTCCTAGGAGAATCATAATTCTGACTTTGCTGACATTTGTGTAACTACAATTCTGTCCCTTAACACAGCCATATTGGTACAATGTTATTGTAATTATTACTCTTGTTTTTAGAGTAATACATTTGTGTTGCATTTGATTTTAAGCATGTGTGCTTGTCCTTTCCTGCTTTTCAAAGAAAAAGCAAATTAAGGCATACAAATGAGACCGAGTCTTCAGCTGCTTTTCACCAGTAATGTTTGTTGCCGTACTGTCAAATACATCAGCGCTCAGGATCTGAGCCAAAGTAAACTGAAATGAATGGGAGATTTTTTTTTATTGATTGCGAAGAGCTTCAGATTGGACCACCAGCAAGGATCATTTGCTGTTGCTATGGGCAGATGATATAAAGAGCTGACTAGAACCCAAATAAAAACTTAATGGATGCACTTACAGAAAGTGCTGTGAAATCTGGCAGAGGCTGGGATAAGGAAGCTTTTCTTCAAAGCAAGAAAAAAAAGTTCCTTAACATTAAATTTTAAAAATCCACATTATTTAGCATTAGAGTGACCAGATGTCCTATTTTGAAAGGGGCAGTCCCATATTTAAGCCCTCCTGCAGGTGTCCTGATTTTTTCTTAAAAATGGGCAAATTGCCGCATATTTTCCTGTCTCTTTCATCCCATTAGTACTGGTGGTCTTACTGCTGGCCAGATCCTTGCTCGCCAGCCACCCACCCACCCAGCAGCAGTGAGTGGGGGGGTATCCAGTGGCTGACAATGGGGGTGGATGTGCAAGGCTGGTGATCAGGCAAAGCTGCTGTTTTGCAAGGCTGTCTGCTCTCCCTTTTGGTCCGTCTGTGCAGTCCCTGCTATGTGCTGGCTCTTGGCTAGCAAGCCCTCCTCTTGCCCCATTTCCAGCCGGCACTGGCTGCTTGCTGCGAGGCCTGGTGAAAGAAGGCAGGCGGCGGCTGGTTACATGTCACCTCTGCTGCCCACCCATCAACACTTTAAATGCTTCCCCTCTCGCTGTCTTCTCCCTGCTGTGCCTATTCACCCCCCCACCCAGCACCACTGCTTCTCCAGATGCCTTCTCCACCTTGCCCTGGAACTTCCCCGGGTACACTCTGCTCCCAGAACTGTGCATGCAGCCAGCCTCTGGTCAGGTTCCTTCCTTCTCCCACTGCCTCTGGCTTGGCCAGTACCCTACTTAGTATTTCTTGTTAAGAGAGGGGTTGCCAGGTGGCTTCAAAAAAATACCACACACTTGATCTCAGATGGGGGGCAGGGACCAGCTGGGAGGGGAGTGGGGTTGGCCGGGAGAGATGAGGGGGCAGGGAAAAATCGGCTGGCAGGAAGCAGGGCTGGCCGGGAGAGATCAGGAGGAGGAGAACTGGCCGGTGGGAAGCAGGGCTGGCTGGGAGGGGGGAGCAGAGCTGGCCGGGGGAGATCGGAAGGAGAGGGGGAGAGGGAGAACCGGCCGGCAGGAAGCAGGACTGGGGGCTGACCAGGGGAGATCGGGGGGGGGGGGGGGAACGACTGGCCGGCAGGAAGCAGGGCTGGCTGGGAGGGGGGAGCAGAGCTGGCCGGGGGAGATCGGAAGGAGAGGGGGAGAGGGAGAACCGGCCGGCAGGAAGCAGGACTGGGGGCTGACCAGGGGAGATCGGGGGGGGGGGGGGGGAACGACTGGCCGGCAGGAAGCAGGGCTGGCTGGGAGGAGGTCACGGGCAGCAGGGGGAGAAAATCAGCCGGTGGAGAGCAGGACTGCCCCAGGCACACACAGATCCTGGGGCGCTGCCTGTCCCATGCACGGTCCCAGCAAAGCACAAGCAAGTCCAGCCCCAGGGATTCCCTCCTGCCCCAGCCCCCCCCCCCCCAGCCCCGTCGCGTAGTTGCATACTGCCTGGCTGGTAGACACACTCACACAGTATGCAACTACGTACTGATACTCCTAATAATAATAAATCTTACCTAATTAGAAAATACCAGACATTTTATATGTCTGTTTTTTTCTCAATTTGTTTCCTGGACAGAACCCTCAAATACTGGACTGTCCGGTTCAAAACCGGACACCTGGCAACCCTGGTCAACTCGGTGTTAATTTGAATGTTTGTATCACATAATTCTGATTGCCATTTAATTCATTTGACTACAAGTAATTATTCCAGGAGTCCCAAATTCAGCATAGGAGGAAAAAAATGGTCACCTATTTAGCATATCTTTTTTTTTTTTAAGGGGGAAAAAAAAAAGATTATTTACCCTCTGCTACGATGAACTGTCAGCAGCAACTGCATCCCCTTGGGGGCACTGACTCTGCAATAGCTACCTCGCTCTCCCACATCTGGCAATGGCACGGAGTTGTTTCATGCATACACAGAGAACAGCCTGTGCTGCAAGCTCCTGACAGAAACATCCCCATAATGTTTTTTGGGACAGGGACTATATGGAGTTGGGCTTTTTGGTCAGCTCTACCGTTAGTAAAGCCATTTCAATAGGTTTATTCTAAAAGTCAAAGTCTAGAATACATTTTGCATTTTCCAGCCTATCGCCCAGGTACCAATTACAAATATTTTTGTTTAGGCTAAAATTGGCGTTGTGGTTTATTTACCTTTGGTTTTTTGGGTCCAATCAGGTCAGCAGCAAGTAGGAGGTTTCCTGACTTAATTTTCACATGCAGGATAGAAAATTTAGTCCTGGGGGATTTACTGAGTATCAGTGGGCCAAATGCTTCCTCCCCTTCAAAAACGCCATCTCCTTATTTTTAAGCAGAACTCAGTTGGCAGGGCAGTGATAATGTATCACAGCTAGTGTTTGAAAAAAAAATCAATTATTAAGGATAGCAATATTCAGTAATAAAAACCACTTGTTTATATTACTGCTAAATTCCAAGGATTTACCAGAGCTGCAGTTTCCAAACTTTTCCCAACGTTCAGGATTATTTGGGATTAGAAGTTTAGTTTGAGTTCATTGCTCTGAAAACATGCTGGGCAAAACCATAGTGTATGTAATGACAGCCCTGTGTGTTTGGTTTTGTATATTGCACGTTTAAATCTAAGGACTCTGCTCTTAAAGGCAGATGCAGCCATTTTGTATTTGACCTAATACCGAATGATGGAGGAGATACATACAACATGTTTTTGTAAGGAGACAAAACAAGCACAAAGATGATGAGGAAAGCACTGTAAAAAAGTAAAACATAATGGCTATGTCTACACTCGCAGCTTCTTGCATCAGAAATATGCAAATGAGGCTAAGTGTGGAATATCGCCGAGCCTCATTTGCATACCTAATGAGCTGCCATTTTTGCAGAAGAGGCTCTTGCGCCAGAAGGCGCTGTCTACACTGCTCCTTGCGCAAGAAAACCCCTCTTGTGCAATGCGGTTACTCCGATTATTTTTCAGGAAAAACGGCATTTTGCTAGAGAGTTTTTGTTGTGCAAGAAGCGGCAGTGTAGACAGCGCCTTCTGGCGCAAGAGCCTCTTCTGCAAAAATGGCAGCTCATTGGGTATGCAAATGAGGCTCGGCTATATTCCACGCTTAGCCTCATTTGCAGATTTCTGGCACAAGAAGCCGCGAGTGTAGACAATAGCCAATAAATAGGAGCAAAGGGGTTTTCTAGTTAAAAAGAGAACTAGGAAAGACAAAACATTCACTTATAGAAATATGGAAGAGTTCCAGTTTACTAGTGAAGCAAAACAATTTGAAATATACTTGCATAGGTATAATGGTTCCTATTAATGCACCAAACCAGCCTCAAGTTTCATATGAAAATGCAATTTCTTCCACAAAAGCCTGCACTTTTTTCCACACCAGCTCTAATAAAATGGATTTCCCAACTAGATCTGCATAGAATCATAGAAATATAGACTGGAAGTTACCTCATCTAGTTCAGCCTCCTGCACTGAGGCAAGACTAAGTATTGTCTAGACCATAGCTGACAGGTATTTTAAAAACTTCCAACAGAGATCCCAAGGTACGTTGTTCCAATGCTTAATTAGCTCAACAGTTAGGAAACTTTTCCTAATGACTATCCTAAATCTTCCTTGCAGCAATTTAAACCCTTTATTCCTTATGCTGTCCTCACTGTCTAAGGAGAACAATTTATCATTCTCCTCTTTAAAACAACCGTTTACATTCTTAAAGGCTGTTATATCCCACCTCAGTTTTCTCTTCTCCAGTCTAAACAAACATTTTTTTCCCCAATCTTTCCTTGTAAGTCATGTTTCCCAGGGCTTTAATCACGTGTGTTGCTTTTCTCGGGGCTTTCCAGTAGTCCATACTTTAGGAAATGGTGGTGCCCAGAATAGGACAATATTCCTGCTGATGCCTTAACAGTGCTAATTAATTAGAGTTGAGGAATTACTCCTCTTGTCTTGCTCACAACATAGCCACTGCCTCCTCCTTCAAGCCCTTTCCCCACTTCCTTGTGATGCATGGACATGAAGAGGTACCAAGTTAAGGACTGTGAGGTATATAGGTGTAGCCAACATTCATTCATTCATTCATTTTTAAAACAGAATCTATACAATTCTATGTGAAGTAGAGAGAAGTTTCACAGCTTTGATTGTATCCTTCATATCCCACAGATGCTGATTGTTATCTTAGCCCCAGATTGTGCAAACTGTTCGCCACATGCAGACCCCCATACTCCCAGAACCGCACTGACTTCAGAGGAGCTTTGTAGGTGAGCTGGGGCTCACCTGGATGGTAGCAATTGCAGGACTGAGGCCTGACACAGTAAACTCTTCAAAACAGCAACTGTGCATTTCTAATCTGAACAGAAAACTAAAGCACTTAGCGTAACAGGGCCCTAATATTGACTGGGGCATCTGAGTGTTAATTACCTCCCATACGTCTCAGTGTCTTGCTGTACTTGTGCCGTTAATTCCCGAGGTGTCACCAGGCCCAAGAACTATCAATGGACACTGAATCCACTGCAGGACTAGAATTCTAGCTTTGCAGCATTTAGGAACTCTGCAGCAGTAGAGCCTCTCATTGCTCAGCCAGGTGGAGCTCTTACACGAAATAGGATTTTAGTTGCCAAGCCAGTGGGCCTGGAGACTGCGCATCACTTTGGGAGCAAGCCCAGTAGGCTTGGAAATCTGTTGTCAAGCTTACCCAAAAACCTTTCGATTATTAGCGTTGTACATTAACAGAGAGCCAAATCCTCCAAGCCCCTTTTAGGCAAGACTACGTTCAAGTCAATTCCATTGATTCATTAGCTCAGGTCAACTGATTTTTATCATGCGGACTTGTCCTAAGTTACATCAGCATACAACCACTGCAGGGCCGGCCCACAGCATTTTGGCACCTGAGGCAGGGAGCTCAAATGACGCCCCATACTCCCTCGCTTGGGCCAAAACTTTGAAAGGTCTCAATTCTGCCTTCTTCCTGTTCTACTCCTCTCATGGCACTCCACCATCTCTGTGCATCTAGAGCAGAGAGAATACATCTGCATCAGCAGCAGACAATTTTCTACACTCTGGGTCCTAGTGGCGCCCCCTCCCCCCCCAGTCTGGCACGTGAGGTGGCTGCCTCACTTCACCTCATGGTAAGGCCAGCCCTGAGCCACTGCAGAAATTAAATCACTTTTGCATGGCCACACTACTTTCCTTGTGTCGGCGGTGAGCACTCTCCCCAGGAGCACATGCATGAACTTCACTGTCAGCGGGGGGCATGGCAGGATGCCTCCTGAAAGGCAGTAACAGTCAATGTTAGCCATGCAGTGTCTACACTGACACTATACCAATAGAACTACATTGACCTAAGTGCTACACCTCTTGCAGAGGTGAAGTTAAGTGGGTGCAGTGAACAAGTTACATCAGGGGGAACTACATTTTAGTTTTGACACTTACAGAGTTAGGTCGACATAAGCTGCCTTACGTCAACTTTAACTCTCCAGGGTAGATCACAGCTCAGTTTTCATTTGTTATGGGAACCTTGCCAGAAGAAAGTCAATTTCATCCTAGGGATTGTCAGACAAAGATTTGCTGTTGATTATAGCCTCTCCCTGCCAGAGCATAGGGGAGAGGCTGTCTCAGGGCACGTCTACACAGCAGGGCAGTAGGTGAATTAAGTTACGCAACTTGAGCTACGTCAATTGCATTGCTTAAGTTGAAATAGCTTAACTTGGTTTTTGGCACTGTCTACATAGCAGGCAGTCCAAGAAAGAGCACTCTTCCTTCAACTTCCCTTACTCCTCGTAAAATGAGGGTTACAGGAGTCAGAATAAGAAGTCCTCCAGCTTGACAGTATTTTGACTTTATGTCAAAGTAACTGCCTGCTGTGTAGACATGGACTATGTTATTTTGGAATATGTCAGTTATTAAAGTTTTAAAGTCAAAAGCAGCATCTAATTATTGCTCAGATCAACTACAAATGCAAGATGTTTGCTTGCTTAATAGATTTCTCTAAACGGTCTCAGCAGCAGGTAGAAGCTTACTCATTGTTTATTTCCTGCCTTAGCTGGCCTGTTCTAAATAACCAGTCACGCACGTAAGTATTAAGCAGGCTTGCTGGAGCTCTCGAGAGTGTATACACTCTTTGCCTCATAAGGGAAAAATACTCATGATTTTTAGATGCTTTAGCCTGCTCAGGTTAACACACCAAAAGCACACCAATGCCATCCTTCGTCCAGCAACAAGTCAAGGAAATGGAGGTTTCAGAGTGAAACATGGCTCACCTGTCTGTGGCTTAATAAAGTGGAGGACTTATTCAACCCTAAGGTAAACAAAAGTGGTAGGAAAGCAAATGGGAGGCACTCCAGAACTTGCCAGGAAAGAAAGGCTATAACATTTTAGGTGTCCAGTATTTTCTGTATTTTTTTACCGGACAGGAGGCAAAAATACCAGACTGTTCGGGTCAATACTGGACACTTGGCAACCCTATGAGTGTTCTGTGTCACCATAGCTGGGAGCCTACAGCAACCAGAGCCACACACATTCAGCAGCCAGAGATGAAATGGCATTGGCCAGTTCAAAGGCTGCCCCCAGAAGGTAAGACTGAAAGAGGGGGGAAGTTGTTAAAAAATGGTGCAGGCCGACATGGGGGCGGAAAATGAGGGCCACACAAAGGCCTGTGTGAATCCTTCCAAGAGATTGCCATGCTAGTAGAGGGGAACAGGTGCAATGGACCAGGAGGTGTTGCCAGGGATGGAAGAGGGAGAATACAGAAAGTGAGGGGCAGAAACAGGCCTGGATCAGTGAGGCTACACTCCAGCTCCAGACTGCCCCATATGGGTAAAAACAGGGATAAAGATAACAGAATTGCCTGCCTCAGAGACCAAGGTGCCCAAGCCCACAACAGAAGCCACTTCAGCAAATTCACAGGGAAAGCCCTTAACCCCATCCCCTCAAGAGAACGGTCTTCAACTGATGTACATTAAAGGGAACCAGGACTCTGGGACATGGGCAGAGAAAGCTCCATGGAGCACAGGAATTGGAGCTAATCAGAATAAATGCTGCCCTACCCCCAAGGGGATTTTCAGCACCTACAGGTATTACTGACCTGGGATGGAGGAGTAGGGCTGAGACCACAGGTGTGAAGAGGTCACCCTTCCAATCCTTCGTCTCAGCCCTGCCCCTTCCTCACAGCTCAGAAATGTGTGATCTCAGGCCATGTTGATTTGTTCCTCCAGGTCATCCCTTGGAGCAGTAAGACAGAGCAACAATTGTCTTAATGCCCTAACACAGTCCTAGAGGCCTGCAGCCGCTCAGGACTAAACAGAAGATGTACCGAAAGCTCACTGAACCTCTGCAACACCAGTCCCGTGTAATATGCCCTCCAATACAGAATTCACCAAGGCTATGTCTACACTCGCGGCTTCTTGTGTGAGTAATATGCAAATGAGGCTAAGCGTGGAATATCGCCGAGCCTCATTTGCATTCCTAATGAGCCACCATTTTTTTCAGAAGAGGCTCTTGTGCAAGGAGCGTCTACACTGCCCCTTCTTGCGCAAGAAAAACCCTCTTGCACAATGCCGTTCTTCCTGAAAAGTAATAGGTGTAACGGCATTGCGCAAGAGGGTTTTTCTTGCGCAAGAAGGGGCAGTGTAGACGCTCCTCCTTGCACAAGAGCCTCTTCTGAAAAAAATGATGGCTCATTAGGTATGCAATGAGGCTCGGCGATATTCCACGCTATCAGATTGGTTTGACATGATTTGTTCTTTACAAATCCATGCTGGCTGTTCCCTATCACCTTGCCACCTTCCAAGTGTTTACAGATGATTTCCTTAATTACTTACTCCATTATCTTCACTGGCATAGAAGTTAAACTGACTGGTCTGTAGTTTCCTGGGTTGTTCTTATTTCCCTTTTTATAGATGGGCACTATATTTGCCCTTTTCCAGTCCTCTGGAATCTCTCCTCTCCCCCATGATTTTCCAAAGATGATAGCTAGAGGCTCAGATACCTCCTATCAGTTCCTTGAGTATTCTAAGATGCATTTCATCAGGCCCTGGTGACTTGCAGGCATCTAACTTTTCTAGGTAATTTTTAACTTGTTCTTTTTTTATTTTACCTTCTAAAACTACCCCCTTTCCACTTTGCCAATGAGTAAAATTGGTTTCCTATCCTTGCAATGGGTATATGGTGCAATTGTTTGCTTCATCCAATGCTTTTCAGCAGATGGAACTGTATCTGGACTCTGAAGAGAAGCCCAAAGTATCCAAAGTTTTTTTTTTTTTAAATGGAAAAGAGGGCTGTTCTCCCCCACCTCTTGTTCATCACAATTACGATTCTAAGGATGTTTAGTTACATCCTCTCTCAAAAGTTCAAGTGAATTGACTCAGCATAATGCTTGCGATTCCATTTCTTCCTAAATACAAAGCATTTTGAACACACAGGGCAGCTACATTACTGGAAGTGCAGATTTATTTGATGTGATCTCCAAGTGGAGCGTGGAGGGAAAGCAGGATACTGTATCTGACAGCAACTCTGTGGCAATCATGCAAAGTAAACTCTTGGTTTGTTTGTAATCTCATTGTTGGCTTAGCCTTGCTTTGATTTAAGTTGTGGAAAAAGCCATCACACATTTTCATGTGAAGTTAGAGTTGGAGCTTATTAGTCATGGCAATTTGCTTCTCATGAGAGTCTCAGGCAGAGAACATGATGTGCTGAATGGGCAAAATTCAGAAGTGATGTGAATAGACTCGCTTAGACTTATTTATCCTCACTAAGACAGTCTCATTTGATGCAGCACTCCAAAGTAGGAGGAAGCTGAAGTACAGAGCGGCTTCTATAAACACACATACTTGTTACTGGCTTTTCTTGCTACTTCCTTTTTGGTTCAGTCTAGGTAACACATTGCCCTCAGTGAACAAGAGACTACAGGTTGGACCTCCCTGGTCCGGCACCTCTCAGCACCTGCCTGCTCCTAGATGAGGGATTGTGCCAGACCAGGGGAGGTAATTTCTAGTCCCTCTGTTGTTAGCCCCATTCCCTGCCTTGGTTCCTGCCCACAGGCTTCCTACAGCTCAGGGAGCTTCCTGGCTCCCTGCCCTCCAGTCCCAGCCCAGCTGGGCTGCATGTCACCCCCACGCCAGGACTCTCTGACCCTGAAATATCTGTAGTCCCGCTGGTCCATGGATCCTCTCAAAATGGTGTCAGTCCTTTCCCACCAGCTCATTCTATGGTGGATAGAGAAGAGTCCAACAACAAGCCAACAGGTTTATTACAATAGACTCAGCTAGAGAGTAAAGAAATAAATAAAATTAATGTCTCCCTGTTAGCTGTGTAATTGTAATGCGCTCTTGTGACTGAGAAGGATAATACCATGGTGAGTAGGTTTTGGAAGCTGTCCAATGACATGAGCTCTTCCAGTAGTCATGGTTTTTGGTTACCAGTCATTTGAATCAGATTCAGTTTGGTGGCTTGGAACTATCCATGTTGTCCACGAATTTGGTCAGGTTCAACTCCAAGAGCATCAGACTCCAAGAGTGAGTTCTATTTGCAGGCCTGCTGTAATAGCTGTTGATTCCAGTGGTCCTTATTATTAGAGTTACCATATTTGAACACATTAATACAATGTGAGTTGGTTGATACTGATACAGATACATTCCCTCTCAGGAGTGTCCTTTTTTGAAAGGTCAAATATGTTAACCCTATTATTATCCTTCTCATTGAGCTAATTTAACTAACAAAATCAAGGAAATTTGTGACAAAATAGCGTCTTGCTGTGCATTGCACTGTGATTTCAACAGTTCTTAAGTCCAGCCTACCCGTTTGCTTTGGCTACTGCAGAAGGAAATGGAAAAGCATACAAAAGTGATTTGTGGGCGGGGGGGAGGGGGGACCACATGAGGGCTATTGTGGGATCTGTGAGTCCTAGACAATTAAAGTCAGCAAGGAGAGAAGGACAGAAATAAAATTTCAGGAGTTTATTACCTTATTCTGTGCATCTGAATTTAAAGCAACATAAGAAGTAAATTAATTTGAAACAATTTGTTCAGGTAACTACATCCAAATAGTATCTATATAAATAGCCTTCAGAAGGGGTTACATTTAAAAATAAGCAACTTGATTTAATTGTGACCTAAACCAAGGTCTAACTTGAACTGACCTAAGAGATTGGAGACAGTGTGGACAACCTAATGTAGGTAAGATCTTAGTACTTTGACTCTGCCTCCTTAGTTCAGCTAGTCTCTCAATTTCCCCAGACCCAGCCTTCCCTTTCTTCCTCCCCTCCCCCAATTCTTGTTAATACAGCAACATATTTTTTCTAGTCATAGAAGGTGGCAAACTGTTCTAAATTGAATGTAAGGGGTCTCCCACACCTATCAGTCACGAGCATACACAGACAACTTCTAGAGTTAGAATACAAACAAGAAATTAATGTTTGGAAGTTCCCCATTTGTTTCAATGTGAGGCTGCTGTGATGCACTCCTAGCACCAAACCTTACTGAGTAGGGATGGCAGCACTTCCTCTTCCCCACACAACACAAAATGGGGTTCGGCATAAAGTGTTTTGACCAATCCTCCCCCCCCCCCCCCAAAAAAAAACTGTAGGCTTTTCCTGGATCCAGAGGATGCACCAAGAAATATTATTTGACAGTAAGAACACCAGCTCTCTTTTATAGAGCAAGGGCCAAGTAGGCTTTGTACTGTGAAACCAGAAATTGGCCCCTTTTAACTTTAATGGAAGCTAATCCTCAGCCCCAAGATAAAGTGCCTTCTCTTTGGATTCTCCCTCTCGTGCTTCACAACACACAGCTCTTCCACTGAGATTCAACCTTTCCTCCCTCCTCGTCTACATTTGTGCATTGAAGACAGGGCCGACCCACAACATTTTGGCACCTGAGGCGGGAAGCTCAAATGACGCCTCCATGCCCCCTCGCTTGGGCCAAAACTTTGAAAGGCGTCAATTCTGCCTTCTTCCTGTTCTACTCCTCTCATGGTACTGCAGAGAGAATACATCTGCATCAGCAGCAGACACAATTTTCTACATTCTGGGTCCTAGTGGCGCCCCCCCACAGTCTGGCATCTGAGACAGCCGCCCCATGGTAAGGCCAGCCCTGATCGAAGATATTGTCATGAAAACATAGATCTCTCTCGATAACTGTTAAATCTGGTATCTGGCAGCAATCAACACTGCCATAAGAATTTGGAAGAAGACAAAATCCCCAGTGTATCTGGCCAGTTTGTAATGCGTATGTTTGTGAGAAAGGGAAATCCCTTTCAATTCTACTAAGTGATCAGTTTATGCCATTGAACCAGGGATTTGATTGCCCTGTGTTGCATAAATTACAATACAGTCATGAAATTATGGAGTACTACTTAAAAACAAAACAAAACAAAACAAAAACAATCCAGCCACAACATTTGACAATCTTCTAGACTAAGGCAGTAAATAGAGCTGCTCAAAACAAGTGTTTTAACAACAAAAAAAAATACCCACAAAACCTGTTGTCTAAAAATGGCTTGTTTGGAAAGCTTTGTGTGGAATTTTTTTCCTTTTGGTCAAATATTTTGGGTTAGTCACTAACAAAAGTTTACTTTTCTATTTGACAAATGATCATCTTTCAGGTCTTAGTCTTCTCCTCCCTTCTCTCTCTCTCTCTCAATTTTTCCCAGCTTTAAAAAGAAAAACAAAATGAAATTAAGAAAACAAAGTAATTGAAAAGATCAGTGAAAATTTTCACATGACAATTTTATTTTCAGGGAAAATCCTTCCCAATTTTTGACCAATCCTTACAATGGTTCAGGTTGGCTATATCCTATTTATTTGTTCTGTGTTTACTTTCCACTAATTCTGCATAGTCCCTGACTGTTACATTATGAGATGAGAAAAGGAAGTGGGATAGACCAAGGTCACACTCCATATGATCTAAAATATCCCCTTGGGTTCCTTCCCCTCCCTCCCTCCCTTTCTATGCTACAGTAATGTAGCTGGAGGAAGAAACAGCCAGCCAGATTCCAAGCCCTGCTGTTGTCCCTTTATGTCACAACAATGTTCCCTATAAGCTGTGTGCTTGGGTGGTCACCCAGGAGAGATTCAGTGTTTCTACTGGTAGTGCACATTCAAACATGCCTTGGTGCACAAAACAAAAAATTATCCTGCACACAGATAGAAAATAAATTAGAGGGAACATTGACTACAGCCACTGAAGAAAGTGGAATGGTGTGGAGCCAGTAGAGTCTTTCTGTTGTGTAGGGGCATGCTAGAGGTAGGGCAAAAGGAGGCATGTTACAGGTGGGTAAGGAAAATGCCAGAATGCAAAAAGTTCAAGTTATCCTGTGCTCAAGGGCAATCCCAAGACCTCATCTCACACTAAGGGGTGCCCAGGTGCCAGGCACAGTCCAGAATTAGGGAGGCACACAGTTGTCATCAGCCCCTTTTGTCTCCCCACTGCTGGGTTGCTCTGTCTATGATCTTCCTTCTGAGAGGTCCAGAAAAGAACCTGCCCCCAAAACTCCAGCTTCAGGAGTGATTGCAGGGACACCACGTTCTCTACAAACTCTTCATCGTCCTCTTACTTAACATTCTGAGGGACAATAAATCCCGTTGGTGTCATTCGGGTACAATATGGCTCCAGACGTGTTTGTTTCAGCCTCTGCTATGCCTGGGCTCCAGCTTTTGAGTCCTCTGTTGTCTCACCACATTTTTGTTCTTCCTAACGGAAGCCAAACAGTGACCCCTCTGTCAATCCCACGGCTGCTCCAGCCAGCTGCTTTGTGCTTTTGTTCACAAAGGCCTGAAAAGTGGATTGGTGCCATGGCCCTAATCAAGAGGAAAGCTGCTGGGAATTACAGCTCTTCGGCATTATCTGTGTCATTGAGGGAAGGTCATTAAGAATCTTGTCTGGAATTGTAGAACTTGGTGGGGGAGGAGGGATGGACAGCACCCACTACCACAGATTAATTTTAGCTGAGGCAATGTACCTTCCAGTAGAAGTGTTTGCCAGCACAACAAAGGGAGATTAGCCTCTCTGAATCAAGAGCTTCAATCATTTGCTAGCATTTAATGCACTGGCTTGTGTCTCAGGCAGACACTGGGGTGCCCAGCTGACAGGAGAGCCTCAAAGAGGCAAGATTTTGGGTGCACAGTTCAGAGAAACATTAGAAGGCTTGGTTACTGTATCTATTTTTATCTCTCTGGGCAGAACAGTCTGATGTTCCCAGCAGGATGGCAACAGCCAGGTGCTCTTGAGTTTATGGGTACGTCTAGACTATAGGCTTTTGTCGACAGAAGTTTTGTCGACAGATACTGTCGACAAAGAGCGTCTAGACTACATTCAGTTCTGTCGACAAAGCAAGCTGCTTTGTCGACATGGCAGTGTAGACGCAAAGGACAGTTTAGATGCAATAACGCCTTCTGTCGACAGAACTGTCGACAAAAGGCATTATTCCTTGTAAAATGAGGTTTACCAGCGTCGATAAAACTGCTGAGTTCTGTCGAGGTTTAGTTTTGTCGACAAAAGTCCACTTTTGTCGACAAAACCCTGTAGTCTAGACACACTCTTAGTGACACCCTGTTATGGCCTTGGAATAGTCATTTCTTGGAGCCATGCAGTAAGCCACTTGTAAGGCCAAGTATTCACACAAGCAATCCCATTCATTTCTATGCAACTACTCAGGTGAGTTAAGAGTTCAAAATCTGGCTCTCTTCATGGTCACCTAAAGACAGAGCCTTAAAAGGGTATAAATCCCAAGGCAAAAGAGTAATCATTTAAAGTGATACTAGGAGGAATGGGCTGAAATTAAAACCTCTTCCTGATGGTGAACTGTTAAACCGTGGAGCTGTCCCCCAAGGGAAGGAGCAGAAACCCCGTCCCTTGCATTATTACAGATGCACTTAAAGCACTAACATATACGTGGCATGGAACAGCCCTGCAGTAGTGAGGCTGGGTAAACAGAGGAAATGGAGCAGATGAGCCAGGAGGGCTCGGTCGGTCGCTCTCGCTCTCATTTCTATGCTTTTTAGTCAGCTGCTGGTCTAAGTGCTACAGCATACAGGTGAAGATCCGTTACAAACAGACCAGTTAACCACATACTTCATATCTGGAACCAAACATACACAACCGGGCAGCAGCATAACCCCCTCCCCGCCGCAAAAAAAGCATGGTACTGTGTTAAACTATTAAAAAGGGAAAGCAGCATTTTTTCCTTTTCTAAAGCAAAGTTTTAAAGCTGTATTATGTCAATGTTCAAGAACAAGAATCACATTTTGTTTACAGTTAAGACTGTTTCAGAGAGTTGCCAACAACCTCTATTCCGGAGGCTTTCATAATTCTGAGATTCTACTTCCAGCTAAAAGGCTCATACAACTTGCCCCAAATAGATAAACCTAACAGAAAAACATGTTCACCGTACTTACATTCCACAACATGATCAGATAGATTTTTGTATGGAAAAAATAATTAGGTCTGACAGGGTTAATCTTGTAGCAATTTTCTTTAATAAACTGTATTTTATTTAATGCTTTCGCGTTCTGTTACCTGCTGTCAGGGGGTCCGCACCCCCGTGCGCCTCAGTGCCCCCTGACTGTCTTCATATAGCCCATCTCAGGGCAGAATACAGTCTGTATGGGTTGCTCATCATAGGCATCTGGGCTTATCTCCGTGGCCCCGCTTACCTAAGCCAGGCTGCCACCTGTCTCCACGCCCTTTCCTCCGGCCCTTCATCAGGGTAGCCTTAGCTGGCCTTCTCCCAGCTCTAGCTGGCTAGCCCCAGCAGGTCTCCCTCCTGGGAGCTCCTGCTTCCTCCACAGCCAGCCCCTCACTGGCCTCTCCCCCCTTGAGCAACCTGGGCTTCTCTATATATACACACACAAGCCAGCTGTGCTCCTGCTCGCCCTAACGGGTTCAGCTGGCTTCTCTCAGCCATGCCTGCCTTCCTGGATCTTTGCCAGCTGGGCTCTCCCCTGCCCTAATAGGTTCAGCTGGCTTCTACCAGCTATTTGTGCAGTTCTGGATCTTTGCCAGCTGGGCCCTCTCTAGCCCTAATTAGCTCCCGCTGGCTTCCTCTCTGCTAGCCCCGGCTCCGGGCCGGAGTCCGAGTATTAAAGGGCCAGTGCAGGGCAGGCGCCCTGTCACACCTGCCTTATTCATACTTTTGCTATATGCCCTTTTCATGCACTGATCCCGAAGTGCTTTACAAATATGAATTGAGCTTCACTACAGCCCTGAGACAGATGAACTTCCTTTCACATAGGAAGACTGAGTCACAGAGTGGCTAAATAACTTGCCCAAAGTCATTCAGAAAGCCAGAGTCAGGAAGTAGAAATCAAGGATTCTAAGGCACACACGCCAGTTTCTCTTCATTCTAGCTGGAACCAGGCAACTCCTCTGTAATATTCTTGATGGACTTATTTGCCACATTCACTCAGATGACTCTTCCGGCCGGACTACAGATTCTTTCTTTACATGCTAAGGAGAAAGGAATGCTTTAGTCTCCCGATGCAAGGAGCGTGCTAGCCTTGACCAACACTGGCACACAAAAATCTCAGGATTTGAACAGGAATGTGCGCAATCGGCACATTCTTACCCAGCTGAAATTCTTGTTCACTCTCAGGTGGGGCTGAGGAAAGGGGAATCTAGGGAGATGATGAAGAACATAGTGGATGCCTGTGCTTTGCCTTGTGCTAAAGGGATAAAACCATTCGCTTGCTTATTACGTACTAGAGTTATAGACTAGCAGACAGCTGGTATCCATTCTTTTCATACCAGGGTTGTGTCTCCACCATTTTCTGCCCCTTCCCCTTATACAGTTTACTCTAGACTCTTAAAGCTGGAATGTTTCCAGATGGATAATGAGCCAGCAGATGATTGTTCTGGGTTAAAAAAAAATTCTATGAATTCCAAGGATTTAGGGTCCTTGTTCTTATTATATTACCCAGAATCAGAGGGCCTGTTTTTCATTATAGCTCCTTTATTCATTTCAGGCAGAAAGTCACATTTACTCCTATTTAAAGGCTCCTTTATGTTGGCAGAGCTATGTGATGAGATCGTACTGCTAAGAACAAGGACGTCCATAGTTTTTTCTTTTATTTCAACCATTGCACAGTAGATTGATATCACCTTCCAACCAGCTCACAAATAACCATGGGTCAAAGTTAAGAGGGGTGTGTATTTGTGAAAATGAAATGCTACTCATGTCCCAATCTGATCTTCATTCTTCTCTTCCCCATGGTCTGCCATCCCCCTTCCTCTTTCCCTGTGCCCCCCTTAGAAGTCTGGAGTGTAAGTAGAACTAACAGGATAAAATGAACCCATGTTAAAAAACAAACTAGTAGACCATGAAAGAATCACAAAGACAATGGTCAGAGCCCCAGCACTTAGGACAAAGCAGTGGTGAGTACAACTATAGGCACAGCTTAAATTCACAGAAGTTTGAAGCTGTGGCGATCTATCTTCCAGAGTTTGATTTGGCAGGTCTAGTAAAGACTAGCTAAAATGAATGCTGAGGGCACAGGTACTCCTATTTCTCACAAAGAGTAAGGGAAGCTGATGGGAGTTTTTCTCCTGTTGACCTCTCACTATGAGGCTAGCACCAAAGCTTAGCTTAAGTTATGTTGACTTTGGCTACATTTTACTTGTAGCTGGAACTGCGTACCATAAGTTGACTTTTGGCTGTAATGTGGACCTGGCCTTAGTATTTCCCAGAACTTCCCTCAATATGCTATAAAAAACTGTGGGGAAAGGGTGAAAATAGTTACCAGAGTGCCAGAATTTAAACCTGGACTGTAGGGAACAATTCTGCAGCAACAAGATGGATGGATTTGGAAGATGAACAAACTGGTCTCTTCCACCTCTAATTCTGATGATATTCAACCACCACATTAATTGTTGATTTAAAAAAGAAATCTAGCTACACAGTTAAGTTAAAAAACAGCCATCCTTTAAAGTTTTGAGTTAATGGGATAGTTCAAACCTGTGCAACCTATAGTTGCAAACTACCTCAATGGAGGTCAATAAGGATGAATTTGACCCAACAAGGCTGCATTGCATTTGCGGATGGCCTTATGTCTGAGCGACAGGAGCAACTAGCATATGCCTCTGAGCTCAGTCACCAAGCTCTGGAAGTTACTGGACCACTGAAGTTTCACTTTCATAGAAATAAAGAACCGTCTGTGAACTGCATGTTGTAGCAGAAGAAAAAGTAGAGCCAGTTGAAACAATGAGAGAACTGTATAGCACTTCTTTAGACAGAAGCTTTCAGATCTTGTGTTTTTCCACCGGAAATTAGTAACCATTTTTTTTTCCCTTTGCAGGTGCTTTTAACTGCTAGATAACATAGCAAGGTGTGAAAGCATCACACAGAGTTAGCCTTGAACATGAATGACATGGAGGAGAGAGTTACAGGTCTGGAAACAGATGTTGATAACTTAGAGCAACTGTATGTCCATGGTAAAGCGCTTGGATTTGAGTTCTGCATGAAAGCTTTTTTACTCAGCAATAACCTTTTTTAACCTGTCTCTTGTGCTATTCATTTATAATACCGAGCTTTCTAGCACAAGGGGAAGCAGTGGGGGTGACTGGATAATGCGCTAGATTGGGACTCAGGATAAATGGTTTCTTCTCTCTGCTCTTCCCCAAGACCTCACAGAAGTCACTTTGTTCCTCACACTTTGTCTAGTTAAGGTTTTGAGACTATAAGCCAACGATAGGCAACCTAGACTAATGAGTGGGCCACATGAATGGCCCTCCATCTCAGTGGGATGCAAGAGTGCTGCAGCCAAGACATTGTCCTAGTATAGGATAGTTTGGCTAACTGTGCTTGCACACCTAGAATTTGCAAGGTGTGGTGACTGAACTGTAGCAGCTCATTGATTGGATGAAGGAGGACCACATGGCTCTGTCAGTCAGTACACACCTCACTTCATGTGAATGTCTGTGTTACAAATAATGGTAAGCTCAACAACAATAAAACAATGCAAAAGTGCATCCTGGGTTTTATGGAGAACACGAGGGCTGTGTCTAGACTGGCAAGTTTTTCCGCAAAAGCAGCCGCTGCTTTTGCGGAAAAACTTGCCAGCTGTCTACACTGGCTGCTTGAATTTCCACAAGAACACTGACTTGCTACTGTCTGAAATCAGTGCTTCTTGCGGAAATACTATGCTGCTCCTGTTCGGGCAAAAGTCCCTTTTGCACAAAGCTTTTGCACAAAAGGGCCAGTGTAGGCAGCTCAGATTTGTTTTGTGCAAAAAAAGCCCCGATCGCAAAAATGGCGATCGGGGCTTTTTTGCAGAAAAGCGCATCTAGATTGGCACGGACGCTTTTCCGCAAAAAGTGCTTTTGCGGAAAAGCATCCGTGCCAATCTAGATGCTCTTTTCCGCAAATTCTTTTAACGGAAAACTTTTCCGTTAAAAGCATTTGCGGAAAATCATGCCAGTCTAGACGTAGCCTAAGAGTTCCAACTGAGAGTAACTGACAGATGCTTTGAAAAGCAGGACTGTGGTTATCATCTGGTTTTAATTCTATTCAGTACTCTGCTTCCTCAGTATTCATACAGGGAAATACAAAATAGGGCCTGGGTATTTTGTGCCCCAGTCTCTAGACTATATTACCAATAAGAACAAAAACGGAGTTAACAATTAAGACAAAGCATCAATTATAAACATTTCTGAGGCTGAAGAAATTTTCCTTCACCTACTCCTAGTACGCTTCATACTAGGTCACTAACATAATCTTTATGCTGTAGTACCTGAATGGTTAGTATTTGTAGCAGTCCAAAAAAAGACTACTGTAATCATACAAGGTTTGTAACTTGATTGTGATTATTTAGCAAAATAGATTTTTGAGTGCAATGCTGTTATGAAGGGAGAAGTCTAAAACCAAAAGCATCCCTCTCCAAGTGGATATGGTGTCCAAAGAATACAAATGCAAGGTTAAGTTTCAAATGTGTATATCACACACAAAAATTAGGAAGTTCAAAGTTACAGTTTCCATAGCAGCTTTAATGCTGCTCCCTCATCTATATCCCATTACTAGCATTGGGCAATGGAGGCTTCTATTCTGCAAATAATAAATAATCTACTATATACAAAATCTCCAGCTTTTTTCTCTCTTCTCTCATTTCTAGCATTCTGTGTTATTCCACAGAAGATGTCTGATAATCTCCTATGCAATGCAACTAGTTATGGCGGAACCTTAAGCCTGAATAAGCTTCCACACATTCAAGCATCCATTTCAGCTCGATACACAAGGACATGCCTGGCCAGTGTCACAACAGTGGAACTATTCATGTGCCTCAAATTAGGCACATGCATTTGCAGCACTTTTCTGAATCAGGTGGATGAGCTCCAGTTTCCCGAATTTAATGGTACCATTGCATCTGCTTCCAGTCCTGGAAAGTGAAGAGACCTGCACAGACTTTACATGGTGCTGTCCATCCCTAGTTGGAATGCATACCTGCAAGCAGAAGGAGAGAGTTACAAATTCCATAACAAACTTAATTCTGAATTCCCTGAATTTTGGCTTGGTATACAGGACAGAACATAAACCAGTTCAATCCAGTAATGGTTAAGCACAAATGCTTCAATGCATCATCCATGTTTGAGCTTCAACGCGCTATCCTGGCTCAGCCCACAGACAAGAGAGCATTCTGGGAGATTTCAAACAGCCTCAGGCGTGCTTTGGGACATAATGTGCATACAACTACCCAGCAAAAGCTGCTGCCCCCATTCCCATCTTCTGTGTGTTCGATTCCCACTCCTTTCATGAACAGAATGTGGAAGCTGCTTGCATACAGGATTGGATATGTACCCATGGATACTGCTTTTTCAGCATGCAATATGGGTGCACGCCTGTTTAGTGGAAATAAGTCATTTTCCTCTGCCTGAATTTCTCCCAATAGGCCAGAAGACAAATAAATTAAATAAGACATACACCATTTCCATACAGATTTTCAAAAGAATGATGTCTATACAAGTAAACTAGGAGAACAACAAGCTCTGTATTTATTTTTTTGGTATTATTGTAGTCACTAGAGGCTTCAAATGAGATTGGGGTCCCATTGCACTAGTCACTGTACACACAGGATAGAAAGCTCTTCATGGCTAAGACAAAAAGGAAGTTATAGCTTCCAATTTTATTGACTGGGAAACGGAGGTAGAGAGAGACTAAATGATTTGTCAAACATCACACACACAACCAGTGGCAGAGCGGGTAATATAACTCAGGTCTCCCAAGTCTTAGTCCACTGCTATTACTACAAGAGCATCCTCTTCTTCTAACGCGTTTCTGTAATGCATACCTTTGAATAATACATAGAAAACTAGAACTGGAAGGGACTGGAAAGGTGATCAAGTCCAGTCCCCTGCCCTCACAACAAGACCAAGCACCATCTAGATCATTCCTGATAGACGTCTGTCTAACCTGCTCTTATATATCTCCAGTGATGGAGATTCCACAACCTCCCTTGGCAATTTATTCCAGTGTTTAACCACCCTGACAGTTAGGTTGGACATTAGGAAAAACTTCCTAAACCTCCCTTGCTGCAATTTAATGACATTACTGCAAAAAGCAGAAAGACTAAACACATCATCTCAGGGGAAACAAATGTTATAAGTAGAGAATCTAGGGATACAAAGTTACTCCAGGTGACCAGACTCCAGTTTGGAAATTAACAAGAAAACTAGTCTCAGCTGAAGAAGACTCTGAGCTATGAGGTTCAGATTCAAGGTTTGAATCTCCTTTTCCATAAGCAAATTTAATGGTGTTCAGATCTGGAGTTGTGGTCAAGATAATGCAAAGGCAAAATGTGAAATGTGGATTTTTGGGAGGTAGAAGGTGGCATTACAAAACTATCCCTAAATGTAGGGATGTTGAGATCCTGGAGTTCCCATTTCTGATTGGACAAATGTGTTGTGTTCAAAGATGTGGATGTACCCCTGGAAATGAGATTTGCTAAGTTAGCACGCCTGAGGAAGTGTTACACTGACAGGGCCCGGTGTGGCTTATTCTACAATATACTCGAGCTCTTGTGCAAAGATGGAATTTAGATTTGCTTTTAATTTCATACTGTTTAAGAGAGGGGAAGACCTGGTATGGAATAAAAAGTGCATGTGGCACTGGACAGAAGCCTGACATGGAGGGCTACAATCGCAGCTGGGTGCCTCTGGTCGCGTCAGAAGCCTGGCGGGGGCACGGGGAATGGCTGGGAGCCCCAGCCACTCCCCCCGCCCCCGCCAGGCTTCTGTGTATTTTTTGGGAGACCATCTGGCAACCCTATCCGAAGGCCCAGTGACAGATGGAACCCCAGGCACTTGAAATTGCAACTAGACCACCACCTGCTAACCCTAGTGAGGGCGCCTCAAACTCTGTATCTCCCAGCCCCACCCCTTCTGGGAGCACAGAGCTGCCCCCTCCAACCTTGCCCAGGGGCTGCAGAGGCTGTCAGCTCCTCTGGTGAATGTAGGCCCCACTACATTAGTCAAAGTTGGATAAGAGAAAAGCCTGACTGTATGTGCATGCACACACTGATGAAAAAGGAGAAGGAGTTGATCAAATCTCACCCCTTCTGATCTCCCGACTACAGAACTGGAATTCATTTTCATCTACTTTAGGTTATATTATGCAGGCACCATGTATCACCCACTGAATAGCTGTTTCTTTCCATAAGCTACCCAGTCAATCCAGGGCTGTAATAGAAATTAACTTTGGTCTAGAGAGACGAGGGGAATGAAAGAGAACCGCAGTGTCACTCACTTGAATCACCAATATGTGATGTAATGCAGCTGGGCTCTCCGTTCCAGCCTGAGAGCAAGCCACACTGTGGTTCTAGTCTGCAGGTAGTCAGGGCAGGCATCACAGCAGGGTTTTATGTAGAACTTTAGAACTACCTGAACTCATACGCAGGTGGCTGTTGAGATCATAGCAGAGTTACAGACTGCATGCAAATGGTGCCTTCTTAATTACAGTAAATGACTCATGCTGGTAAATGATGAGAGACACCATTCAACCTGGAGAGCAATTCAAATAATATGCAAAACCCTTTCAAAAGGCTTCAGATTTATACCCAAACGGTAACGTTTCCCATTAAATAGCTGTTCAACAGCCACTGCCTGAGGTAGGATCCAATATTGATTGACCAGTGCTCTGACCCAATGTAACAAATACACTACTGCATTTCTCGCCCTAATCTCCTGCAGACCTGTGGCAAAATCCTGACCCTTCTGAAATCAGCAGGAGTTTCCCCACTGAAGTTTTTGTGGCCAGGATTTCACACCGGGACATTGAAATGCTCAGAATGCATGTTCCTTTATAAAGGTACTTTTAGTGCTGCTTTCAAAGCCCTGGAGACTTCATTCAGCTACAGAAGCAAAACAGTATGGGCAGCAGCCGCTCAACTCCTCCAGCCCTGACCAGTAGGGGCTAGCATTAGGATGAGAACTGTTCAGTCTCCTTACTCATTCGATCTGCCTTGCAGTGGAGACCGGAAAAAAAAAAAAAAAAAACATCCCAGCACCTGACACTATGTAGATATTGGACCTGGCCTGAGCTCCCACAGGCAAAATGTCTTCAGACTACACAGATTTTTCTCTGACAAACTGGGCTGGATTTGAACTAATTACCTATAGCTAAGGCCCTACCAAATTCACAGCCATGCAAAACACGGCACAAACCATGAAATCTTGTGTCCTCCTGTGAAATCTGACTGTGTGCAGATTTCACGGGGGAGACCGACGCTTCTCACACTGGAGTCCCGACCCAAAAGACAGTTGCAGGGGAAGTCACAAGGTTATTTTAGGAGGGTAATGGAAGCACCACCCTCACTTCTATGCTGCCTTTAGAGCTGAGCAGCTAAAGAGTGGTGATGGTAATGTCGGCCGGGTGCCCAGCTCTGTAGGCAGCACTCCACCCGCAGCAACAATGCAAAAGTAAGGGTGGCAATACCATGCCCATGTCCCCCTTACTTCTGCACTGCTGCTTTCAGAACTGGGTGGCCAGAGTGTGACAGCTGCTGACTAAGGATGCGTCTATACAGCAGCGTTATTTCGGAACAATGGCTGTTATTCCAAAATAACAATGCGAGCGCCTACACAGCAATTCTGTTATTTCAAAATAAATGCAAAATAACTAACAGCTTATTCCGAGTTCTGCAAACCTCATTCCACAAGGAATAACGCCTCTCCTGAAATAGCGACTTTGGAAAAGCAGTTGTGTGGACACTCCACTGCTGCTCTTTCAAAATAGCTACTCCCCAGGGCCATTCAGAGTAATTACTCCCCAGTGCCTCCTGAGGGTCCATATTCTGTGTTCAGGGACTCCAATGCAACCCCATTGCGTTTTCTAGTTGCAAGCTATAAGAGTAGAAACAGAGAACTTGGCCCATAAATTTTTAATTTTGTCGTGACTGCTCAGAAAAGTGTTTTACAAAACTTCACTTGGAAAAAAAAAGGAGGAATCACAGCAGGACATACTTTATGAGGGAAAACGAAGTCTCTTCAGGAATGTTTCATTAATGGCAGTTGATCCAATTAATCTGTCATTCCTTATTTTAAAAACACAAGACAGTATTTTCCCATACTGCTGTAATAACATTACTTGCAGCACTGATCCCAATATTCTGAAGTGCAGGGCCGATCCTAACCAATTGGCGGCCCCGGGCGACCACCCAGTTTACCCGTAGGGTTTCCAGATGGTTGTCGAGCACTATGACAGTGAGGGGTTTGCATCCGTGCCCATCAGTCTGATATTCTTCTGCCCCTGCTTATACACATGCATTCTCTCACCCTCCATTTCTACTGCACACAAAGCACAAGTAGTATTGCTCACTGGTGCAGTAATTCAGGGAGTTCCCTTAAATGCCTGCTAGACTTAGGAGACAGGACAGTAGTCTAATTCCCAGCCAGTGAAGTCAGGCTGTTACCATAGGAAGAGTGGGTGTAAAGCTCTACTACACAAAAGGTCCACGTTGACGATACAAATTGCCGTACAAAAGCAACATGGGGGCGTATAGGAAATGAAATCCAGGAAAAGCAGCCTCCTCCTGCAGTAGAGCAGTTTTCTATAAGCTGCTGTGCCACATGGGACGTCCTGTTGGAGAAACACTGAAGAACTTTTGAGGATAGTGCATGTAGGAGGTGGTGCTCAGATACAGGAGCAGAGCATCATCCAACTAGTGCTATCTGATTCTGTCAGAGTAAAAGGATGTTGGCTGGAAAGTGTTAATTTCAGTCAGAGCTGCTCATGGCACTAGAGCTGCTACACAAAGGGAAGAGCAGGGGAAAAAAAAAGAAGATGCTGTTCGTGCAATCTGCCGTCTGGTTAGAGCCTTAGAACAAGAGCTGGCAACTTGTTGTTTTTAGAAAGTGGGGGAAAGTGATAACGTTCCATTAAGCCATCCAAGTCTAGCATCAACACCAGACTCTCTCTAACCTCCCCCAGCAAAACAGCAGCCTGATTTTTTTTTAAATGGAAGGAAAACAAATGAACGTCGTGCTAGAGAAGTCTCCTAGTTTTCCAGAGACCAACTGCAGCTGGGGCTGCACCCACACCAATCTGTAATAATCATTCTCCATAGCCTTGTCAGTCTTAAGTCTCTTTGTGATTAAGCTGCAGTGTGAATGTGTGAGGTGGGCACTTGTCTACAAGATAAGACACTGGGGGCTTGTCTACACCCATGGTTCTTAAGCAGGGGAACCACACCCCTAGGGGTGCGCAGAGGCCCAAGGGATTCATCAATTCATCCACATATTTGCCAAGTTTTACAACAGGCTACATAAAAAGCACCAACAAAGTCAGTACAGATTCAGATTTCATACAATGACATTTTTACTAGGGATGTTAAAATACATTTAACTAACTGTGTAACCACTGAAAATTTCAACAGTTACACGTTCGGGGGAGGGGAGAGCAGGCAGTGGCTTTTAAGCTGGCTCCCCACATGCACCTGCATGACACACCAAGCAAATCTCATGCAGGAAAGGATTTCAACACAGCAGGACAACATAAGCAAAAGCACTATGAACTGGCACTTTAAGATGGATTTATTTTCTTTAAAGAGATGGCCCCACATGGAACCCTGGGTCAGATATTTGGAAAAGCATCTGGGATGGCAGCGTGGTCCAAACACATGTCTGGGGCCCACAAACTCCCAGGTTACCCTATCCCCCTCCACCTATTTGTCTTTTCTACTCAGACCATAAGCTCTTCATGGCAGAGTCAGCTACTGAAGTATGGGACAAGAATTACCTTTATAAAATTGAAGTGTTTTTGTGTAGGGTTAACTCAAAATGAAGGGCAGCTCTTGCAGTCATCCGTTTCAAGGGGTTTTAACTTAGTTTATAAAATCATTTTCCTCATTTATTATGAAAATACGTTGTTTCAGTATCATGTTCCCTTGAGAGGCTATGAGAGCATATTTTTGAATGACTAGTGTATATTTTTGAATGACATTTTTAACACAAGGAGCCTTCACTGCCTCAAAATAATGTACTTCAAACGAGTTTCGTAGTACTGTTTGGAAACGGTTCTATTAAGCTCTTGGCCCACCACCTAGGCTGGCCAAAAGATTCCAGCTCCCACTGGAATAATATTTCAAAATAACAAAGAGTCTATCCTTACAATATGGTGGGGTGGAGACGGGAGAAGAGACAGGTTGAATCAGTCTTACAGCTCATCCCTGGAGGGCATGTAGCCTGCTGGTTCAAGCTCCATTCCTCCCCCCCCCCCCATCCACTTGAGTCTGGAAGGGTAAGGCTTGTCCATCTGAGAGTCTTCACAATGACTGTGTCCCTCCTGCAAGCACTGGTGGTCACATTTTACAACTCCTACATCTAGGGCCAACATGGCCTATGACCCCACAATATCCAAATTAGTTACAATACACAAAATTCCATTCTAACAATTGACCATCCACCAGGCGAATAGCACTGTCTGAACTGGATTTACATAACCACCCCCTGGATTCCTTTCCCATTCCAGCATGATCTGTATTTACATATCAATAGTTGAATACCTTGCAGAGCTAAACAACTGAATAAGCATAACCACACCTAGGACTGCTCTCCCCTTTCAGCTGGCTGCATTGGAAGCAGCGGTTCAGACCATGCTAACACATAACAGATCATGAAAGGAGACCTTGCTGCTCCTGAAATGTACTTTAGCTTCAGGGATCACTGAAAGTGAGGAAAAATTGTACTCTCTTTTGTTTATACTCTTAGATCCTGAGGGTCAGAGTCCCTGCTGCCTCTCCTCGTGATCTGAGGGGACCTGGATCGGATTTATGTGTTTCAAGGTAAGTTAATTTTCTTGAAATCTGGCTTGTTCCTTAGATCTCAGTGACTCTAGAAAGCAAGCCAAATTTGAATAAAATCTGCTGAGACAGTTCTGAATTATGACAACATAACATTTCTGATGAGGAACAGCTGGATAAATTGTTGGTTACTTGCTTATTTGTGTTACATTTGTACTCCTGGAGAAACCAAAAGAGGCTAAACTTACTTTGCTCATTCCAGAAACAAAAGACATTCATGTCTGGCCTTATCTTCTGAGGAGAAAGTATCTTAGAAAATTAAAATAGAACAGGAGAAGGGGGGAGCAAAATGCAAGTTGGAAATCCACCTTAACTACAGTGTGCATGTAGCTTAATCATTTATTAGCACAGGAGATAAGACAAGAAAGGTCTCAGATGTTTCCTGAGAGCTATATTTCCACATATATATTACACATGTCTGTCATTCCATGCAAGTGGTTTTTTTGTTTGTTTGTTTTTAAAGAGGTTTATAATTTAGCTCTATTTCACAATTAGGGTCTCATCTGAGGCTCTGGATTGACTACATGATTTCAGCACAGAACCATTTGGCTTTATTTAAAATGCAGATAAAGCAGTAAAAATAATCCAAGGCTGTGGAACTGCTTCCTTGCATGATTCCAAACCAACTGCATTCTATGTCAGGCCACTGGAACGTATTGTTGCCTGGAATCCACGGGGACTAAAAAACAGCCAAAATGTTTCATTTTTTGAAACCGTCTTCTGTACTGTAGCACTAGTTGTTTTCCCCAATTAAAAGTTAATTCAACTCTGCTGGACACGGGCAGGTTCGTGTCACAAGGCAGCCCAGCACACGAAGCAGCACAGCTTCGCCCTCGTAGCTCAGGACACAGGCCTGAGCTCTCCAGGCTTGCCAGTCCCTACTTCCCTCACTTGGTCTGCTCTAGGGAATATATCCAGGCTAACGTTCAAGGGGGCAAACGCTGCTTATGTGTGCCCCTTGTGCAGCCATGTTCATTTCCCCTATGGGCATTCCATTCAAGCAAGCCAAACTTTTGGAGTTGGCAAAAACAAGTTTGAAATCTGGATTACAAGGGACCAAGTCCAGGATTGCTCTGCAATCTTCCATGCTTTATTGCCACTCAATATCCATGCTGGCTTCTCTCCGTTCCCCCATATTGTCTCCGCTCCCTCCCACACTAACTCATCTCTTGCACTCCTGAATCCACTCCCTTCTACTTTCCCAGATGGCTGTAGGCCCTACTCCACTCCCCCTGGATTAGCTTCCCTCAGAAGATGTTCTAGGATACGTTCACCACTATGTCCAAATGGCACCATTTATGTGATGCAGAAACAGATTTCTCTACAAGCAGAGCTCAAGCCCTTCTACACCAGCAGGCAGGGAGTATCTGTTTGCAGTATTAATCCCCAGAGCCACAAAGACACTGGCTCCTTTGAGCTGCACAGTGGAACTAAAAATAGAGGGGCAGGAAGGGGCCATGATACACACCCTTTCTTACTCTTTGTGCTAGTATGCAGGAGAGATAGGAACACACTGAGTTCAGCCTTTGCCAACACTCGAGGCATATCATGACTAAAATGAGATCAAGGAGGGCCTCTCTTGTGGCCCACTCACTAGCCTAAGTTGCCCATTGCTAGGTCAAGTGGTGCTTTTAATTACAAAAGAGAAAGGGCATCTAGATCTCAATAACCTGCTATCCAAACCCAACACATTAGTGATGGCTTTTTCTTCAGAAGATTCAAAACCTCCTTCCACACCCAAGCCAGAGCAAAAAAGCAATATTTCTATAACAGAAAAAGTCCTCCAACTGCACAACAGGGTTTCCTAAGTGCAAGCCAAAATACCCACATACATGACACTACCACACAACCAAGCCAAACAAGAAAATAACAAGTACGCTGATGTATAATAGCATGAGATGTACAATATAATGCACTAGATAATGTGAACCATTCTAAGGAAATCTGGTCAGCCTGTAGGTCTATATGAGCCCTCAGATGAGATTTCTAGTTAACTTAGACACAGCTGTTTATAGGTTTAGATACCTTCGGCTCGGTTTTAATTTGACCAGTCTGAGTGACTACAGAGATCTAATTAGAGAAGGATACAGAACAATATTGCTGGAGGACAATCAGTTATAGGCACTTTTAAGGAGGTCTGTCTAAAGGACATTATGGAGCACCATCTAGCTTGTTGAATAAGATGGATGTTTTCACCATTTTTACATTGCCAGACTTTAGGCTCTGGGTGAATTCAATTGTGCTATATGGCTATTATGGTATTTCCCTCTCCCTCAAATATAGGATGCTAATGAGATCTAGCCAACATCCAATAATCTTAGTGCATCAACTGACAAGTCTATCTTCAGCCTGAAGTCAGATAATGACTAGGCTCCCATGTAATAGCTACTGCATTTCAGGGAGGGCAGGATACTCTTGTAGTAAGATGCCCATGTGCATTCTTTCCTCAGCATAATGCAAGATTCAATTGGACAAGGGGAATTTAAAGAGGAATTGAGCCAAATAGCAACTTAGGTGGTCAAATCCACACTTCTTTCATATCGTATTGTTGTTCGTGGTTAGGTTAAACCTCACTGCAATTGGAGGGGGTAACAGCTATTCTTCCTAAATGACAAACATAAGAAACAGGTACGCTTTTTTATGGAACTAGATATTATAGAACACAGGTATGTGTCTTCACCCAGAGGAGAGGTACACGTGGGCAGAGGGAGTTTGGTGGGTATTGTTTGGCAGATCTGTGTTTCTGTAACTGTCACAGAATCAGGAGAAACTCAAGAAGAGCTCACAACAAAGCAGCAGCAGACCAAGAACAAGAAGTTGGAGTGTGGCTCTAAGAGAAGCCTAAAGAGAGATCTAGCACTAACTGGAAGAGGGCTTGGAACTGTGAGTAAAGAGACTGGCTACGTCTACACTGGCCCCTTTTCCGAAAGGGGCATGCTAATTTGACAGGTCGTAATAGGGAAATCCGCGGGGGATTTAAATATCCCCCGCGGCATTTAAATAAAAATGTCCGCCGCTTTTTTCCGGCTTTTAGAAAAGTCGGAAAAGAGCGTCTACACTGGCCACGATCCTCCGGAAAAAAGCCCTTTTCCGGAGGATCTCTTATTCTTACTTCAAAGTAGGAATAAGAGATCCTCCAGAAAAGGGCTTTTTTCCGGAGGATCGGGGCCAGTGTAGACGCTCTTTTCCGGCTTTTCTAAAAGCCGGAAAAAAGCGGTGGACATTTTTATTTAAATGCCGCGGGGGATATTTAAATCCCCCGCGGATTTCCCTATTACGACCTGTCAAATTAGCATGCCCCTTTCGGAAAAGGGGCCAGTGTAGACGTAGCCACTATGTCCTGCTTTTTGATTCTGGGGTCAGGTATTTCACAGATATAGTCCTGTTTCGGTGAACACAGTAGGAATCAATTTCTCCTCTTAAAAGAAGCATCCCACTAAACCATGAATTTTGGCTAATCCCTCAAGGCAAACAGGGGAATTGTTATCTTTGAAAACCTGCTCCATTCTTTATTATCTGCATTTGTAGTTTGGGACTTTGCTCCTGTACGCTCTTCAGGATATTTCTTCTCACACCATAACATTGCATCAAACCTGTGCATGAGCAAGAATCTCCTTCTTTGCCATACACAGGAGGAAGGAACCAAAAACCACCCGAAGAAAGTGACAGTCTGACCTATAGCAGAAGCGAATTCCTATTCTAACTGCTACACTGGCACAGATCTCTGCAAAGGAAAGGACAGTTTCCCTGAATCATGAGGTCTCCTCAAACCGGAACAAAATTAGACTTAGGTTTTAAGCACAGAAAAACTAGATGTCACTGACTTGGCGGATGCAACACAACATCTGAAAATTGTATATGCACATATGTATGCATGCCTGTGTGTAGGGTGGAGGAGAGGAAGAAGCAATGCAAAAAGCACATCAGAAAGGATTGGTGAAATTAACAGTGGGGTAACAGATGACTACATGAATCAAAAAGAAGTTCTGAAGACTCTCTCAGGATGAGACTGTCAACCCTGGGAGGGTTGAGGGATCAGCAGAGAAACATCTGTAGGCAAATGAATGGGGAAAATCAGCTGAACTCTAGAGAGAAGCTTCACAGAATGGAAAATTAGGCAAGGCCAAGCAAATTATCTGGAACAGACAACAACCGCAAGGGTGGATTTTATTTTTCCATAAACAATAAGAAAACTGCCATCTTGGATCTGACTGAGGTCCCAGGGTGTGACAAGATTAGCAAATCAAAATAAAACATGAAGGCAACATCTGTGTCTCGAAAATTAAGGGAGTGATGCCAGCGTACAAAATGGTACAAAAGTGTGCTATATTTGTAGCTCCAAAAATATTAATGTGTACGAGGCTACTGCTTGCACAAATAGTTAGCCACAGTGCCCTGCTGTGACTGGCCAATAAGATAGTTTGTTGTGATGATGTAATGCCTACAGTTTGATATAATGATGTCATTGCCTGAGGTTTCTGAAACCCTAAAGTCAGCCTCCTGACTCTTTTTTCATTACATATAGGAGATCTCCCCAGGATCATGGCTAAATTCTAACCAGCATGTTTATATTCGGACTTCCTACATTCTTCCTGTAGACTTAAAGAGCGGGAGGAATAGCATGGGCTAGGCTTTTAGTTTATCCAAACCATTGGCATTTAGGGATTCAGTTGAAAGATTTCATCAGGTCTCTATCATGGGAAGCAAGTTGGGTTTGGGCTTGGCAAAACCTCATGTTTGTTTTGGTGAATCAAACCCAAGGTGACTCAGATCAGGATGCCATTATATATAAACCTCGCCATTGGGACAGGACAGATGTAAAGTTCTAATTGTAGGCAACGTCTTTAAACTTGTACTAAAAATCCACTCACCACCACATTCTTCTCCTTGCATTGCAGCTCACTCACTGGGCTAGTGCCATCTGCCAATGATCACACATGTGCTGTCACCAGCTTCAGTCCACCTTTGCAGGGAATCCCTTTGGCCTACTTCCCAGGGGCCAGTAAAGAAATCCAGTCCTATCCTTGACTCTAGATTCCAGCTGATACCAAACTGCTAGGCTTGCTACTTTACCTTTGCTGTAGTTTTCCCTTATTCTTTCTTATCTCTCTTCTCAAAGTCCTTGACTCACTTTCCTGGTGAATCAGGCTCTCTGCCAGGAAAACTTTGCTTCCTTTCCTGCTTTGAGCTTCACTTCACTGAGTCAGGAGGCTGCAAGAGCCTTCTTGCTCTCTAGAGACACAGCTGCAGGCACCGTACACAGGAATCACTGAATTCTTCTCAGGTGGGGTTCTTCTATTAAACAGGGTTGGCGTAGTCCAAGGCTTTCCAGCCCACAGAGTGAGACAACCCCCTTCCCCAATAGAAAACTCATATGATTTCAGCTATGGGAATGTACCTTTATAAGAACCAAACCTTGATTAACCATTTTAAAGAAAATTTTCAAGGAAAAGCAGAGTTTGATTTACAACTTTGAAGGGTTCTGAATTCTGGTGTATTCAAAGCAGAGCTCTATTCTCTGCATTTTACATTAGACTTTCAAGCCAGCAGATTCTTGTGCAAGTTACTAAGTTTCTACACTTCACTTTCATAAAATTATTTTAGTAACTTATTCTTCTTTGTAGTTCACTGTCATGTAGATAATCCCTTCAAAGACCTACCTCAGAGTGGGACCCCTGTTCCATGTAAAAGTCATCCAGATTTGATTAGCCCTTACAAATGCTTAAGGTTTTATAAAGTAAGAGGCTTGGGTCAAATTCATTCTTGGCAGAATTGAAGTCAGAAGAGTTCATGGAGACATTTGGCTCACTGTCTACAAAAGTCAGTTCATTCAGAAAGCTCTTCCTCAATACATCTAAGGGAAAAACTGATAAAGTCTGTAAGCCAATGGAGAGATTTTATTTCTTCCTTGTACCACTCCCCCAGGGCACTCCACTTTTCTCTAACCAAAGCCATCCTACAGTTAAAAGCAGAGACAAGCCCAGAGATCAGGACATGAATTTCCTGTAAATATTTATCTGAAGCCAATGCATGGAAGATTTATTTCGCCACATATATCCGGCGAGATGTAAAATATCACTCTCGTAGAGTGTTCCCAAGCAATCCCTTTCTTTTATTGCTCCCTCTGGTGATTTTTAAAAATCTTAATCTTCTAGGAAATATTTTCCCCTCCTGTTTTTCAAGCTTTCATAACATTGTGATCCCCACATCCCACAAATACGCCTATAAAATAATCAGATTGGGTCTCAGCCCTCAAGAGCATGTTTGATTCATAGATCTCAGCAAGCTTCACCAAAGATGATACAGTATAAACCTCATCATGAAGAAGGGGAAGGGTGATACAGAGAGAAGTTTACAGGCAGATCATGATTCAAACTACTTATTCCACACGTAGTCACAATGACTTCAATGGGATTTTGATTTGTGCACCCATGTACCATTTATCATGAGTAAGAGCATCACAATCTGGCTGCATGTGATTTGCCCAGGTTCACACAATGAGTCAATGGCAGAGCCAAATAGATGGGGTATAGATACAGGCAGCAAAAATGATCAGAGGAATGGAAAACCTGCCACATAAGGGGCCATTAAAGAATTCAGACTGCTGTTCAGTTCAAAGAGCAGATGAATAAAATTCATATGTCAGAAGTATAGAAAATAGGGATGGGGCAGAGAAGGTAAAAAGGATGCTCTCTCAAAATACACACACACAAAAATAAATCTATGACCATGAAAGGCAACCATTTAAAAACTGATAAAAGGAACTAAGAGGTTTTTACATGCTTGTGATTAACCTGGGGAACTCATTGCCACATGACACCATGGTGTTCAAAGGATCCGCAGGATTCCAAAGAAGATTATATATTTGTATTTTTGCCTCTTTGTTGAGTAGTAGTGTCTTTTGGAGCCTTTGCAACTAGTCATGTTCCTTCTTGGGGAGAAATTGGTGATGCAGAATCAAGGCATCTTGTAATGTAATTACAAACTGCACACACTTCCTGTTTAGCTGAGTGAGAACTAGTCAAAACTGCAAACAGGCAGGTCCTTCCTGCACAGATCTTAAGGCATCACTGTCCTGTCACAAATAAACTGCTCACTCCTGGTCTCTATTGCATTGGACTCTTCTGATTTACACACTGATCCCTTCATCTCCTCAATCCCTTTGCTTTTAATTGGGCAACCCCAAAGTACAAATTATTCACCTAGGACCACATGGTCTTGAAAGGTGGCCTGATCAAGTCACAACCAGGCTGGTGCCAGAAGAGACTTGTGTATGAAGAAAAGTAGTTCCCAGGACGTCCTTTGATAAGGAGCACAGAACTCTGCTTCCTGTTTCCCTTTTGTTGTAGTCTGTAAAAGAAACTCCCCCTCACACACCGAAGCTTTCCATTTTACCCGCCTTTTGTCCTGCTAAGCAAGAGAAGAGTTGTCCCCAAATTCCCCAAGAACACAAGAGTGTGATCGCACAGCGCTCTAGGTAAACCACCTCCAGGAGGGGTGTAACTTCCTGCACTGGGGTGTGGTTTATTACACCCCCGAGCAGGAAAAGTACAGTGTAGCAACTTGCCAGTGCAGACAAGCCCTTAAAGGATAAGGGCGCATCTACACAGCACTCTAAACTCGAACTAAGATATGTAACAGCTTATTTTGAAATTTGGCACATCTACGCAACACCAAATTTCAAAATAACGTGCTATTGGGAGCCATCCCTTAACTCTCCTGCAATGAGGTTTACTAGGATGGAGAAATAGTGTGCCCATTATTATTTCAAAAAATATTTTGTGTAGATGCAGGATAGCCTCTGGTATCCCGAAATAGCCGTGCAGCGTAGACATACCCTAAGAGGAGAGGAACTGCTAGGGCTGTTTACTAACTTGCCTATGGCATGCTAGATATTGAATTGGATACTGTTTCCTTTAGCAGTCCTGCTGCCATCCCTAATTAAAATGACTGGAAGCAGGCTAGGGGCTTGTTCCCTGCAGGTATCTGTGGTTCTCCAAATTAGTCATGTTCTCTTATAAAGGGCTCCGGGAAGATGGGTCCTTCCAATGACAGATTGATGCTGGTTTGCCTTGCTTACCACATGTGGGAGAGGCAATGTGCACTGGATATTTCAGCATTCATTCCTCACTAATAAGGACCAGCTAAATCAACCACTGATGCCACCATCAACGGTCAATTTAGCCCCCATCGATTCTGGTACTCCACCAGGTCGCGAGGAGTAAGGGAAGTCAATAGGAGAATTTCTCTCATTGACCTCCCGCAGTGGAGACGCTGCAAAAACTTGACTTAAGGTATGCTGATTCTATCTACACTAGTCACATAAGTGGAGTTGTGTATCGTAGGTCAACTTTCTCCCTTAGTGTAGACCTGGCCTCAGTCTCCACTAGTTGAGTCCCAGTTGATGGGATCCATGCATGTTACTGGACGGAATACCACGCCTTGGTTTAGCATTGTCAGCTATTGATCATTAGGGCTATGTCTACACTGGGCCACTTATTCCGGAAAATCAGCCGCTTTTCCGGAATAAGCTGCAAGCTGTCTACACTGGCCCTTGAATTTCTGGAAAAGCAACGACGCTCTACTGTACAAAATCAGCCGCTATTCCGGAAAAACTATTCTGCTCCTGCTTGGGCATAAGTCCTTATTCCGGAACACTGTTCCGGAAAAGGGCCAGTGTAGACAGCCCAGTAGTCTTTTCCGGAAAAAAGCCCCGATCACGAAAATGGCGATCGGGGCTCTTTTCCGGAAAAGCGCATCTACATTGGCCACAGACACTTTTCCGGAAAAAGGGCTTTTCCGGAAAAGCAGCCTGCCAATGTAGACACTCCTTTTCCGGAAAAACTGAAAACGGAATAGTATTCCGTTTTAAGCAGTTCCGGAAATTCATGCCAGTGTAGACACAGCCTAGGTGTGAACCTGAGTTTAAGCTTTTGTGGATGCCTCAAATAGGGATGAAGAAGGGAAGTCATCTCCTCCCCAAACATGCTGAAAAAATAAATAGGAGAAAAATCATCTCTTGCCCCCATTTTTAAACATCACTGATTTGTTTGAAGTAACTTCATAACAGAGGCAGGATTAGTCTACATACTATTCTCTTTTGAAGGCACTAAAAATATTAACACTGGTTCTACCCAACTAGCTTTTACTGTCAATAGCTCCATCTTTGAGCCAAGTGCAACAGGGAGTTCTGAAAAGTAGCTATAGTCTGCATAAACAGGTTATTTCAGTGTGTATCTAATCAAACCTGTAGTTCTGTGATAGTCGTATTTTATGCTGGCAAAAGTCAACTCAGGCTTCAAACCTTGTTCAGAGGTAAGGTTAGGGTTTAGTCTCTTATGAACCGGGGGGCAGAGGCAGGGATTTAGCTGTGGTTCTGGAATATCCCCAAAATTCTGATCTAGCATTCTGGTATGGGATCATTCTTCCTTCTCTCTCTACTTATACACACCGCCACACCACTGAAACAAAAACAACATAGGAAGCCTGTTAAACATTTGATTATATACACACTGAAATAACCTGTTTATGCAGCACCACGCAGGTCCAGATGCATAAGCTAACACAAGCTAATTTGACAATTACTGGCTGCAGCTCTTGCCCTGGGCGCAGGGTCAGGTGCTGAAAGACTCTCTTGTAAATAAACTGCTATGGCTAGACAGAAAGCAAACTAAGCACCTGGGAGCACAACCCTCAGAAGCCATGCCCACCTAGAGAACATTTAGAAAAGCAAACAGGGAGCCATTCTGTTTTGAAGTCAGCCAGGAACAAATTCTTCTCTTTGCCCTTTTCCTCTTGCCAGTAGCAACAAGATGAAAACGAAATAGTTCTTTCAAACAGTTATTTCTGATGGGAGTAGTGAAGTCTGACCACACTCTGTGGGATCAAAAACCTACCTCCAAAGGATACATCCTCCTCTTGGTGGAGACCAGATCGGTACATGTAGCTAGACAAAGCTAGCCATGGCTTGGCAGGAGACTGGGATCAGGGCAGTCTAGCCTAATGGACAGAGTTGACATGAGGCATAGTGGTCAGCATGGCTATAAAGAACCAAGAACTAGGGTCAGAGAACATAAGAACGGCCAGACTAGGTCAGACCAAAGGCCCATCTAGCCCAGGATCATGTTTTCCAGCAGTGGTCAGTGCCAGGTACCTCAGAGGGAATGAACAGAACAGATGATCCATTCCCTGTTGCTCATTCCCAGCTTCCAGCAAACAGGCTACAGACATCAGAGAGCAGGCACCAGTAGTCAAAAGCTGGACCCAAGGGTCAAACTATGGGTAAGGAACCAGATACTAGAGATGAGGGAAGGCAGGAAGGTTGCTTTAGACATACAAGAATTCTGTACCCACTGATCTTTATCCCACGCCTGCATGACAAGGTGATTCCCCCCACTCAGTGCTGGTTTCCCTAGCCCAAAAGTGATGCAATACTGTGTGCTGCTGTAACCCACACACCTAGTGTGGTTCATGTCATGATTATGAGGGTTAGCCAGCAGCCTGGGGATTAAGGGGTTAACTACACCTAGCTAGGTGGAGTGACCAGTAGGAATGTAGGTGGGACTTTCAACCTGGGACAAAGGAATTTGGGTTTCTTCTTTTCTCTTTTTGTCTCTCTGAGAGAGTGCTCTGCAGCTACAGAGAGGGACAAGCATGTCTCTCTCTCTCCAAGACACCATTCTCCATTTTCTGTAAGTAGGGTAAAGTTTAGGTAGTTTCGTTAGGTTTTATTGTTTTATGGATTGGGTATGGGATCTGAGATCTGGCACTGCTTAAAAGATGTTTTGGCTTTTCTTTGTAACTAAGTTCTAGGCCCATGGAGTTTCTCCATGACTATATTTTGTTACCTCCCTATCTAGTCATTATGTTTGCAACAGGAATATTGTTGTAATAATAAAAGTTCTTTCTTTTCTTTTTATTAACCGGGCAGTGGTTAATTGTGTGCCTTGATTTTTATCTTAGGGGTGAGATTTCCCAAATGATCTTCCCCCTGATTTCTTTATCAACATTTGGGTGGTGGCAGCAGAAGTTTTGTTCCCAAGATCTAGGTTTTTAAGATTTTGGGGGAAGTTTTCTACCAAAGCCTGGTAGATAAGGCTTTGGGGTACACTTGCTGGCCCCCACTTCTGCATTTATCATGCCAGAGTGGGGAAGGAGCCATGACAGTTCACTGAGCAATGCAAGTGGTACCTAGACCACAGCAACAGATAAGATCAAGAGACCTCTACAGGAGGGGTTGGGCACCAGCTGGCTTTTAGCTCAGCGGGTAGAGGCTCCTATACTAAGCTTTAGAGGTCCCAAGTTCAAATCCACCTGGTGGTGGTTACAAGTAGGGGCTCGTGTGGGATCTCAACTGGGTCTTTGAAGGTCAGATGTGCTTCCTCACCCATGGGAAATATGTAACCACACACCTAGTATGGGTCACTGACCACTGCAGTGGCACCTAGACCATAGCAACAGATAAGATCAAGAGACCTCTACAGCATGAGCTGGGAGCCAGCTGGCTTTTAGCTCAGTGGGTTGAGGCTCCTATACTAAGCTTTAGAGGTACCAGGTTCAAATCTGCCTGGTGATGGTTACACAGCTGCTCTGTGACAGTCCTATACAATGCCAGTTTGGTGCTGTCCCTCTCACTCACATAGTCATTCACATCCAAATCTTCATGCTCCACTATTAAGTGGCATAAGTAGCTCTGCTGCAATGTGCAATGTCCTAAGATCCTGGAACATACTGCAGGAGAGAAGCCCACAATCCACAAATTCTCACAGCAGATGCTGCAGTTTGCAGCAAAGACTGTCCTTCAAGTGGCGTGAAAGTAAGCTGGCAGCTTTGGAATGTCAACAACGCCTTCCCAGTGGAGAGACAGCCTCGGTCACAGCAACAGGCATAAACAGCGAGCAAACTACTGCAGCTGGCTTAAGAACCCACCTGCTGACCCTTCCAGGCAAACAAGCAGGTGGTGTGGCCAATCCGGCAACCTGTCACAGGTCAGTGGTACTGATAAAGCTGCCACATCTGTTGCAGGCTCTGACTCCTCACAGGGCCTTCCAGAGGAAAGTATCCAGATCCACAGAAGAAGGTATCCAGATCCACTGATACCCCAGGGCCTGGCGATTTAAAAGAACCAGGGGCTCCTGGGGGCCACCACAGCAGCAGCCAGTGCCCTGAGTCCTTTAAATTGCTGTTGGAACCCCCGGAGGAACCCCCGGAGGTGCTTGACAGCTGGTTGGGGTGAGGCAAGCCCCAGTGCTGCCCCTTCCACCTGAGGCCCTGCCATTTCCCACCTTGCCCAGGGCCTGACAAAGTCAGTTGGCCCCTGTCCCCCTTCCTGTATCCTTAGTAAATTTGAACATGAGGAGACGACACTGACAACCTGAGGGCTTAAATGGATGGATAGAATTTGCTGTCCTCTGTAGGGATGTAAGTGACTAGTTGGCTACTCGGTAAGCAAAGAGGAGCAGAACCCAGTGATGTATTTGTAACGTGCTGTTCCAAAAGCAATTTCTGAATGTCATAGCTGCTCCACTGTCTAGCTCTTTAAATCCAATCTGGGATATTCCTTGTGGGACAGTGATTCGGCAAAATCAGTTAAATCCATTTAAATCTAAACTCCAAAGTCCTATACGAATTATCATGTTTCAGGCTCAGCAATAAATAGGAGAGAATCATGTTACAGGCCAACATGCACTGCTGCAATTTTTGAAAGATCAAAGGCTGTCTTGTCTACTTTGCAATAACTTTTGGGCAGATCTGTGGTGTGGCTTAAGCACAGAAAGGAAAACCCTATGGGCTAATTTAAATCCCAGACTCTTCTCACTGCCTCCACCATTGAATATCCTGAAAAACAAAAGCTCACATGGCAACTGCTGTTTATAGATGTTTGGAACTATCCAGTCCCCCTCCTCACAGGCCAGAAGGCAGATAGAAAAGGAAGGGAAACATGTTCATAAAGATACAGTGCAGTATGCCTCTCTAAAGAGCCTTGAAAAAAAATCAGCCCTAGAAACAACAGACAACATATTTGAAAGTGACTCACAATTTGAAATGCCTGAAAGGGGCCTGACTTTCAGAGAGTGGGTACCCAACACGTTCTGCAAATCCAGTTCTGTTAAAGCATCTCAAGTGAGGTACCCCAAATCATGACGCTCATCTGTAAACCTTGGCCACCACTCCCTCAAAGATCATCCAACAATGCGGCTGGCTTCACAAAGAGACAGTTTGACCCCACTACAGGGCCAAATTCTCATTGAGTGTAAATTGGCAGCCCTCCCCTGACATCAATGGTTCTGATTTCTTATCACCACTGAGCTGTGCTCAGACATTGTGAAGGGTGGGTGCCGTTTGCAGCTCCCTGATTCTCAGGTGCCCAGCTTGAGCAGACCTTAGAGCAGACTGGGGCCTGTACTAACTACCACCAGCGTAAGGTCCATTCCATCACAGCCCCTCCTGGCTATAGCCTACCTCAGAACACACCATCGCCACCATCCCCTCACAGCAGGGTGGGGGAGGGAAAGCTAGCAAACCAGAGTAACTTTCTGTCAAGGAGCTTTCTTCATTCACAGCAGCCTTAGCAAACCAGCAAGCCTGGGCAAATGAAGCTGGACTGTTTTACAACAGCTGAAGGCCTGGCCTTTTTGCACTTCTGTAGCAAATTGCAACCCAGAGTCTCCAAGTCCTTTAAAACCTAAGCGCCTAATCTTCAAAAGTGGCCATTCATTTGGGATGCCTATTTTGGGTTGCCTAGCTGTCTGCATTAAGGTGTTTCAATCTGCAAGAATTGAAGCAAATTCTTGTCTTAACTAATAAACTCACACCCACCCACACCCATCCACCCCACCACAATATCTATTGGAATGGGGCAAAATCTAAGGCTCTATGTAGGAATGTAGGGCTTCCTCCACGGAGTCACCCTAGGCTCTGGCAGTAAAAACCTGTATTTAAAGTAACTCTTGTTCAGCCACATCAGCAGGTAGGTCCCATTAGCTCCAGCAGTAGAAGTAAAGGGTAGGAGGGAACTAGAGACCTAAAATCAAATCTTGGAAGGAAATCCTAGGGGCATTCAGGTTCTGGGTGGGAAATCGGGGCAAATATTTACCTTGTGCTACTGTTTCTGGGCTACACATAAAGCCCAATAACCTTCAAAACGGGGTGAGCTTGGACACCGACTCGAGTCAGAGTGCACTTCTGAGGACTGGGTGGGACACAGCTCTTCCCAAATAGTTTACTATCCCTGATAAAGATAAGGAGAGTCAAGCAGAGAAAGGTTGTGAGTGGTGACTTGCCTAAAGACCACACAATAGAACCCCAAACTCCTGATTCAGCCTCCTGTACTAAAAGCACTTCCTCCCATAACTCCAATCTGCTTCGGTTGGTATTGGTCGCAGACCTGAAATAGCCTTAAATGGTATAATACTCTGTTCACCAGCGAGCTTCTGTAGGTTACATACAAAGTAGGTTGCATAATGTGGCTTTAGTCAGTTTCTTTCAAGTCAGACTTCTTACATAAGTTCAAAGAAAAACATGAATACACAGCACAGTGTATTTTTCCAAAGCAAAGTACCTCTTGCCGACTTGCTACTACTCTCTGTTGAATACTTATGAAAGATGAGAAGTGCTCCCCATGCAGTATTATGTAACCAGCCCCAACAAGGCAATGGCATAAGAGGAAATAACAGAGCTAAGTTAGTGCAGTGTGGCTAAGGGATAGGTAAGAGATGTGGAGGGCAGGGTACAAGATAACAGCTTATGAATATTTTAAGAATTTTAAGAACTATTTCTTTCCCCTTTGTTCCCCCTTCTTTTTCCTTCTCTCCCCCCCCCCCCCCCATTTATTTAGAAACTGGACCTTTAATAACTCCATTCATCTGAAGAAGTGGGTTGTGCCAGGAAAGCTCATGATACCATCTACATGTTTTGTTAGTCTTTAAGGTGCTGCTAGACTATTCATTGTTTTTTTAAGTTTTTCCAGTTAGAGACTAACTCAGCTGCCCCTTTGAAGCTTTTGAATATGTTAAGGTTATTAATGTTATGGAGCAAGGAACTGATGGGGTTTGGTACACAGAAGTATGACTGGGACTAATGGGAGTAAAACTAAAAAAAGATTCACTGAAACTGAATAGCAGGCAGACATCTGGTAGGAAGATGGATTAGGCTGAAGCCTAGTCTTACAAGAGAAAGGGTGGAAACTTTGTTGTAGGGAACATATTCTTGTGGTTGTATGCTATTGCTGGTATTGCTGTAGCATCTTGCAGCCCCAGACATGGACCAGCACCCCAATGCTGTACAAACACTGAACAAAAAGACAGTCCCTGACCCAAAGGGCTTAGAAGGTATTAAGAGAATGGCTAGAAGTTGCCCTGCAGCAGGCAAGCCGGCATTAGCAGGGAGATGGCTTGTGTGGAACTGAATGTATCTTTTCCATCTCTAGTTTCTAGAATTCCTCTGGGCTGGGAGGTGGCTGGAGGAAAAGCAGTGGTGTGAATAGGTTGTTCTTGAGTCCCTTGCTCTGCTCCACCCCTTTTACTTACCCACCTTTGGCACAGCTCTCTCCTAGCACCTGGAAAGTAATCCAGGTAACATTGTTAGAAACGGGAAGCAGGAAACTTTAAGTATCATATTACTAATATGGGGCTCTTTATGCTGTTGAAATGAATAATTGTATGGGAGTAGCTTTAAGAATGACTGAGCCTTATTACAAGTCAACAGAACTTAGGTGCCTTCAAGCTATACTTCAGGCTAGGGGTATGATTCGAACTTCAGAGCTAGCACAAATATGTCGCCTTATCAAGCTAGCCTGCTAAAAGTAGAGTGTAGGTGTGGCAGCGTGAGCAGCAGGAGGGGCTAGCCACCCCAATTTGTCCCCATCAGATATGTCAGACATGTATTTGGACTGCTAGTCCCTGACTCTGTTCATGCCAATGCAGTTACGCTCTAGTTGTAGCTCACTGGGTCAATCGGAACTAGTGCACACGTGTTCTTTCCTGGGAATCACCCCCCCCCCAGCTTCCCTCCTGACACACACACTTCAATGGACATATACCCTGCATCACTTAGGTACTTCTGACAATGCATGCAGGCTCTGACAAGGTACTTGCTAGGGATGTAAAAGTGTAACCATTTAAACCATTGGTTTTCAAATGACAGGTCGCGACCCAGTACTGGGTCGTGGAATGCCAGGCACTGAGTCTCATTGCTGCAGGAGGATCAGTGGGGGTGTTAAGGCAGGCGTTCTGCCTGTCCTGCACCACAGACTGAGCTATGCCCCAGAAGTGGCCAGCAATGGGCTCAGCTCCTAGGTAGGAGGGGTGGGGGGGGGGGAGGGGTAGGGGAAGAGCACAGCCTCACTGCCCTTGCCCTAGCACTAGCTCCGTATTCCCATTGGCTGGGAACCTGCTGCTGGCTGCTTCTGGGACACAGCATGGTCTGCGGTGCCAGAAGAGGCAGGAAGCTGCCTTAGCACCTCCACTTCATCACTAACTGGGAGCTGCTCATGGTAATCCCCCTCCTGCCCCAGCCCTGATCCCCTGAAAGCCAGACTGTCCCCCTCTACACACACATCCCCAAAGCTCTCATCCTCAGCCCCACCTCAGAGCTCACACTTAGTCAAATTATGTTGGGCCCTGGGCATCAACAACTTTCTTCAACTGGGTCGCGAGAAAACAAGTTTGAAAATCCCTGATTTAAATGGTTAATTGAGAAGCAACAACTGGGTCATGAGAAAAGTTTGAAAACCCCTGATTTAAATGGTTAACTGAGAAGCAACAACTGGGTCATGAGAAAACAAACATTTAAATCGGGGTTTTCAAACTTAACAGATAAGCATCAGTTTATCAGTTTGTTATGGTTACACACTGGCTCCTGCTCCCAGGGAGCCTGCTGTCATCCTGCACCATGGACTCTGCAGTATAAAGTTATTCTCTAGAGGCTGCAGTGACAAACCGACCTCTTGGGTGCTGCAAGACTGGTAGATGGCCTAGGATGAGATTTTTCTTTTTTTATGCATGTATCCCAGAAGTCATTAGACAGGGACCTGAGGAAGGGAAGAGGCCTGTGAGGCCCAGGCCTGGACCGATGCAGCTGGAAACCGCCAGTAGCCTTTGAGGGTCAGCTGAATCCTAAACCTTTAAAGAAAACAAAAACCAAGCAACCCTGAGCAGTAATGTGCCACTCCAGCAGGCCTGTGACACTGGACATTTCCAGGGGGAGGAGAGCAGGTAGCATTTTGCTTTCTGTCACTTCCTTTGTAGCTCTTTCCAAAACTTGAAAGTCAATTCTGTTTAATTATAGGGGGTGGGAATAGGGTTCCAACAAAGAATTCCCTCTGCCTTATGGTTCACTTGTGCTTCCCCATTCCCGCCTGTGGGCCTGTTGCCCCAGCACACACCTCCCCTGCCGACTGGCTTTCTGTGCTCGCCTCTCCAGGTCCCATCTCTGACAGGAGAACAGGGGGACCCATTCATCCGTGCACTCCAGTGACAATCACCCTGCACCAACCGTGTGGTGAAATCCTCTCTTGCTCCCACATTGATTAAGTGCCCCGCTAGCTCTTCCCGTGAAGGAACCCTTCCTGATCTCCCCCAGGTTGAGTAGACATAAGTCAAGTTGATTCAATTTCAGGTTTGTAAGGCCAAACCTGTTTGGATCTAGGTTCCATGTGAATCAAGTCTCCCAAATATGGGACTGGCTGAACAGTCCTGTCTTTGGCTCATCTGACCTCTCCAGCTCCCCAAACCCACCCTCACCTTCCTAATGGCAAGCGCTTCCAACCTGCCCCGCTTCCAATCCCTCCACCTGCCCCCAAGCACAGTATGTGAGTTTGTGGAAATTAGCTGGGGTCCACACTCGTTTGGCTTCACAGAGAGGCCTACATAAGCAGCAGCTATAGTATGTGAACTCACATGCACAGTGAAAACAGAGGGGCTATGTTTACACTCGCGGCTTCTTGCACCAGAAATATGCAAATGAGGCTAAGCGTGGAATATCGCCGAGCTTCATTTGCATACCTAAGGAGCCGCCATTTTTGCAGAAGAGGCTCTTGCGCCAGAAGGCGCTGTCTACACTGACCCTTCTTGCGCAACAAAAACCCTCTTGCGCAACGCCGTTCTTCCTGAAAAGTAATCGGCGTAACGGCATTGCGCAAGAGGGTTTTTGTTGCGTAAGAAGGGGCAGTGTAGACAGCGCCTTCTGGCACAAGAGCCTCTTCTGCAAAAATGGCTGCTCACTAGGTATGCAAATGAAGCTCAGCGATATTCCACGCTTAGCCTCATTTGCATATTTCTGGCGCAAGAAGCCGCGAGTGTAGACATAGCCAGGGGGTCCCAGGCCTGCCCATCCCGTTTGTCATATTTGCCATGGTTCTAAACAGACTGTGGAGCACCTACATTTCATAGAACACCCCCTGCCATCAATACACACACATGCTTCTTCCTAGCCTACCTGCCCTCCCCACCGTAAACCACTCCCAGAGCCAGGCCAGCTTGAGCACAGCCCAGCCAGTCTTTAGAAGTGCACTGTCTCACTGTCTTGCAGTTGAGCCTTTGTCTCCCTCACCTCGGACCTCACGTGCTGGATTGAAAAGTTCTGACTTTAATGCAGTCCAACCCCACGACATACATTCATTCACCATCTGAACACCCTGCACCTGATCTACTGCCATCACCACACTGGAGAGTTCCAGTGCTGGCCCACAGGGGTGCTTCTGCCCTCCCTCCATACACGCTAATAGTGAACAGGGGACCCACTGAGCTGATCTGGGCCCTAAGCATTTGCGTAGGCCTTGTCTATACTTACCCAGGCTTTAGACTGGCCTTTAGTTGTTATTCTGCCTCAGACCGTGACTGACCCCAGTTGCCTGAGAGATAAGCTAATCCTCCCTCTTGCAGCATTAATAATGCACCTAACTGTACATATTATACCATGGATCTTAGTTTCTTTTTGACCCTGGCTCTCAGTCAGGGTACGTCTAAACTACATGGCTCTGTTGACGGAGCCATGTAGATTTGTTGTTTTGGCAAAGGTAAATGAAGCCGTGATTTAAATGATCGCGGCTTCATTTACATTTACATGGCTGCCGCGCTGAGCCGACAAACAGCTGATCAGCTGTTTGTCCGCTCAGCGCGCTAGTCTGGACGCTCCCCTGCCGACATCAAAGCCCTTTGTCAGCAGCCCCGGTAAACCTCATCCCACGAGGAATAACGGGGCTGCCGACAAAGGGCTTTGATGTCGGCAGGGGAGCGTCCAGACTAGAGCGCTGAGCGGACAAACAGCTGATCAGCTGTTTGTCGGCTGAGCGTGGCAGCCATGTAAATGTAAATGAAGCCGTGATCATTTAAATCGCGGCTTCATTTACCTTTGCCTATGTGTCTAATCTACATGCCTCTGACGACAGAGGCATGTAGTCTAGACACAGCCTCAGTGTCCACTTTCAAGTGTGAGGCCTGGGAGCGTTGGACAGAGGAAGGCGAGTAGTATGAGAAGAGAACAAAGTGTTTTCCTCCAGGATAAGTCATAGAGGAAAAAAAATGAGCTTATGGCTTTTTTATTATTTGGCTTTGCTCGACCCTCTTCTATGGGAAGTACGGATGGGCAGTTCTTGAAAATAGGCTGTGATCCAAACTGTGCTGTTCAGGAAAGGGAAAATGGACAGTCAGCCATATGAACAAACAGACGGCTCGTTCTTCTGATTCATTACATTGACCACACTGCTCCCAAGCCCCCGCCCCCCGGAGTACCTTGCTTGCCACCTCACTAATTTCACACTAATGTTCAAATGGTCCAGCTCATCTTCAGCTCTCCCTTGATATCCCTAACCTCTCTCTCCAGGCTGGCTCGGGAACCCATGGCCTGATTCACTATTGCCCTGTCACTTCTGAAGCTATTTACACCAGCACAGAGTGGGTGTAACACACAAGATCAGGGGAGAAAGCCTTACCAGGTGTAAATCAGCATAGCTCCATCAACTCCAATGAAAATATGCTGATTTACACCCAGCTCAGGATCTGGTCCCAGAAGATCACCATTCCATACACACTTTGCACTTAGATTTGCATTGGTGTGGCCATCAGAGGTGAAAGAAAATGGTGAGTAGCATCCCCATTTGCCTTCCTGTCCTGTCTCTGCTCCCTCTTCTTATCTAGCAGCCTCCCTCCGTGATGTCCTTTCATACTGTCTCACAGTTGCGATGCAAGATCCTTCCCCTCTGCAGCTCCTGCAATCTGCAGCGACCTCTCTCTGCCTAATCAGATCCTCATTTAAAATCTCTTCTGAAACCTTTTCTCCTCCAACTGTGCCTCAGCTTCTACCTCTGCTTTTACTTCACCATGGTAGCAATTGGAGATACAGTTTGTCAGAGAGAAAACAGGAAATTGCATGGTAGGCTTCCTTTTTGTGGTTCAGTCCTCATTCTTATTCAGTCTTCACTGTGTGCGTGCACACACACACACATACACACAAAAAGCTATCTGTTTTTTTTTTTAAATATCATAAGATAGATACTTGCCCTTTTGGCAACATTTTGTCTTAAGCATTTGCAGATGGAAAATGTGAATATCTGCTGCATATTCTTTTTCCCAGTCTGAAATCTTCCTTGAGAGAGGGAATACAATAGAATTTCTAAAAAATAAGAAGCTGCTCAAAGCCTTCTATGCAAGGTGGTGTGTTGTAAGACATCCTATGCCCCTTGGGTTCACACACAGAACTGAGACCCTGGGAAGAAATACGGCACTTGATAGTTGAGGTGAACTAAATGAATGATGTTGCGAAGTTGTCTACTTCATCTTCCAGACAAATAGGTCCATGTGTTAAACAGCTTTTAAATGTCTAAAACATGTGTGTGGATTTAGGGCAGATCAGAAGTGATTGATGACTTCAACAAGCAGCAGCAGAGTACAGTGCCTTCCTACACTCACCCGCCTTCCACTAACATACCTCTGCCTGGTCCTAGAGGGACTGACTCTAGGGCTACGTCTACACTGAACTGCTCTTCTGGAAAAAGCTGCACAAATTGCAAACAGCAACTTTGTGTTTCTTTTTTCGGAAGAGGCTTTTCTGACATTTGGCCTGCCTAAACTGGGCCAAATGTCAGAAAAAAACCCCCTTTTTTGGAACATCTCTTCTTCCTGGTAAAACAAGATTTACGAGGATGCCAAAAAAGCACATCTGCTCTTCGAAAAATATTTCAGAAGAGCAGACACATTCTCTCGATGCGGCAAAGTTTTTCTGGGATACCAGAGGTATCCCAGAAAAACTCTGCAGTGTAGGCATAGCCTAGGAGGGAAGGGGGATAACACACACCATACAGGACAGAGGGTGTTCAGGCAGGGTGAAGTGCTTTGAGATCCTCAGATACAAGGTACTATGGAAGTGAAAGGTATTATAATTAGTTTTCCACTCACCCCATTAATCCTTGGCCTGCTTAGTCCTTGTCCTCTCTGCTGAGCCTATTGGTAACACTTTTGATGGTGCTGTTTGCAAGGTGGACAACTATCCTCCACCCATCTACATCTCTTTCTTTTCAGGTGCCTGTGAAGGAGACCTTGTTCACTCACTGTAGACACCTTTCCATGTGGCTGGGCCTGGGATTTAGCTTTCACCCCCTCTTCCATCGGTAGCTCACACTGCTTCCCATCTCTATGACCTGGGATGCTCCCTCTTCGTGACTCAGTCCTCCAGTCTGGTCACTATGGGTATGTTCACCCTACAGTTAGACATGCACAGCTGGCTTGAGCTCACAGAACTCAGGCTGCAGGACTGTTTAATTGCCAAGTAGATTTATGAGCTTGGCCTGCGGTCTGGCCTCTAGGACTCTGCAAGATGGGAGGGCCTCAGAGCTTGGTCTGCAGTCCTAGGCAGGAAGTCTACACCTAACTTAAGCAATCTGAGCCCTAGCCAGCTGGCATAGGCCAGGCATGGGTGTTGAACTGCAGCGTACACATACCCTCCCTAGTGTAGTAATTACACCTCACTGGACAAGCTATCTGATGTTGCAGCTCCCAAGTCCTGTGCCACTTTGCCTGTGGCTGGTAGGGGAACCAGGGCCCTCCCACTACTGTGGGTTCCAGCCCGGGGGCCCTGTGGCCAGGAACAGGAGCAGCCCTAGACGAGCTGCCGGCAACTGATGCCCTAGGCGAAATGTGCGATCGGCGCCCCCGCCTCCAAAGCCCTCAACGGCCATTTATCTTGGTGCCCTAGGCAACCGCCTAGTTCACCTGTATTGACGGGCCGCCACTGACAAGGAAGCTAGGTCTGCTCTGTCTCAGACCCCCTGAGCTTCTTCCTATCCCCGCTCTAGCTCCTTCACCTATCTCTGGATTTACCATCAGAGTGTCCACCACTCCCACGTGGTTATTTCAGGCCTCTCAAATTCCCTGGCCCCAGGCAAGAACCAGGGCTTACTCTCTCCTGGGATCTCTTCCTTGACTCTAGCCATCTCCCCTTCCTGGGAGGGAGTGCAGACCTCCTCCCTGCTCGCACCCCCTGGCTTTATACACCTAGCCCTGCTCCTCCCACACCTGGGCTTCATCTGCAATTATGGCATATCAAGCTATGGTTGCCCTGCCGGTGCAGCATCTAAACCTTCTGGCTACATTATTCAAACCAGGGCTTGTGTGGATTGAACACTTCATCACAGGGTCTACAGTATAGTACCTAAGCACCAACTGGATACGAGCAAGTGGCCTGAGATCGGCCCAGGTTTCATACAGGTCACTAGATGGCATCTGGGGGAAATCTGACCTGGGGCAGCATTGAAAGGAGGGCTTGGGAATGGGATTGAGAAGCTAAGATATCCAATCCCCACATGTGGGTGACCAGTTTTAGATGTGACCCCAGATCAAAATCCTGGATGTGAACACAACCAACTGTTGGGAAAGTTCAGCTCCAGATCCTGAGATGGTGAGTCAGGCCTGTCTCCTGTTACAGTGTATGCTTTTGTCCACTTACTTTCACAACCTCGTGTGGTCAGGAAGTAAATCATATCCTGTGGGAACAGGAGGAAGAAACAGAGCTGTGTGCATGAACCACTAGGAACAGAAGTTTAATGGCAGTAGCTGATGGGTCTTCCTTGTGAGTCTGCAAGGGTAAGTTGGATAGGGCCCAGTAGGTGGTGTAATGACCAGAAGTTGTATGTTTATGACAAGCCTGGGGTCTTCTTCAATAGATTGTTTCTTAAATGGTTTGAGCGCAAAGGAGAAGTATCAAAATGCTCTTCATGTGGAAATTCCAAAACATGCATCAGCAATTAGCTGGAAACTTTGTGAAAGAGCCTGTTCATATCAGATTTCCAGCTCAAATTTAGACTGAAGAGGTTACAAAAAAACCCATTCAAACTGAACCAAATGAACCTTCAGATCCTTTGAAGTTCATCTGCCAGTGACTGGCCATGGCCTACAGCCACTGAATTGACTACTCTCATGCCTAGAAACAGGCCCAGGTTCTGAGGTGAGTTGCAGAATGTTTTAGCCAGTGGTTTCCATTTGTGTCACCTGCAGATCACTAACTCTCTCTGGGTATGTCTACACTACCCCGCTATTTCGAAATAGCGGGGTAATGTAGGCATATCGCAATTGCAAACGAAGCCCGGGATTTGAATTTCCTGGGCTTCATTTGCATAAGCCGGGCGCTGCCATTTTTAAATCCTGGATGGTTCGAACCCCGTGCTGCGCGGCTACACGCAGCACGAACTAGGTAGTTCGAACTAGGCTTCCTAGTTCGAACTACCGTTACTCCTCATGGTAATATAGGCATACCGCAATTGCAAACGAAGCCCGGGATTTGAATTTCCCAGGCTTCATTTGCATAAGCCGGGTGCCGCCATTTTTAAATCCTGGCTGGTTCGAACCCCGTGCCGCACGGCTACACGTGGCACGAACTAGGTAGTTCGAACTAGGCTTCCTAGTTCAAACTACCGTTACTCCTCATTCCACAAGGAGTAACGGTAGTTCGTGCTGCGTGTAGCCGCGCGACACGGGGTTCGGACCAGCCGGGATTTAAAAATGGCGGCACCCGGCTTATGCAAATGAAGCCCAGGAAATTCAAATCCCGGGCTTCGTTTGCAATTGCGGTATGCCTACATTACCCTCCTATTTCGAAATAGGAGGGTAGTGTAGACATACCCTCTGGGAGTTTGATTGGCCTCACTGTATCATTGACATGAGTCTGAGAATAGAGGGGCAGGACCAGCAGGATCAGTGAAAGTCACACCAGCTGGCAGGGATCAAGAAATATGAGAGTGGAGTGAGGGCCTCACTTAAGATACTTGAGTTAAGTAATGTGTTATAGCGCTACTGTAAACAGAAGTCAGTGTAGGGGATGCTGGCTGGAAGCCCCCATGAGGGTATAAAGCCATGATGTAGAAAAGTCAACTGGGTGGCATTATATGAAGTAGTTTGCAATACAATATCTGAGATATCTAAACATTTCACCTAGGTAGTGAACTAGCAGAAAGGCTTAATAGTCTATCAGCCATCAGGCTTTATCAGACTCTTTCATTTCAGCCCATTGGCCAGGAATGGTGAACTGCAGCCACGGGAAATAGGGGTGGGGGATGCCTGCGAACACTCAGTGTCACCAAAATGTCTCACAGCTCATCAGAAGATCAAGGATAAGGACAGCTGTAGCTGAACCCAGAAGCCACTCCCATCAGCACTGGTTCTGTTTTAGTGACTTTCTTGGTATGGACATATTATTAGAATGGAAGAGCAATGAATTAAGAAACTTGTTTACCAAGCAATGCTACCACATGGCAAATGATTACATGGGCCCCAAAAAGTTTGGGGGTTAATATTGCCAATGACAGGCATAGACTGCCCATCCAACCATCCTAGGAACTTATTTAGGGATAGATCCAGGTGTGGCCTTCTTTCTACAAGGAGGCTACATCCCTTTGGGATTTGCTATAATCACAGTGTTGATAACTGATGATTGCTAATGCTAGTTAATATAGCTAAAGAGGTTGCAGAATTGTATCCTTTAAACCAAAGGTTTTCCATCACAGCTTGTAAGGGCAAGCTGCTAGCTAGCAACAAGATGCTGTGTTTACTTGCGCCTCTTCAGGTACAGGTGCTGGCCAGCGGGAGCTCAAGAAGTGGTGTCCTGGTCTGTATCGTTTCCCACAGCTCCATTGATCAGCAACGGCAATCCGTGGCCAATAGGAGCTGCAGTTACTCATACCTGCAGAGGTGCAGGTAAACAAAGCGTCTCGTGGCCAGTTAGTGGCTTGACCTTACAAGCCACAACCCAGAGTCTGAAAACCCCTGCTTTAAACTGTACTTTGGAGCACAGTGCAATGTTATTCCAAGAAAAATATCCAATGCTGTAGGAAATGGGATGGAAATCTAAAGTAGTTTGTTTTATATTTTGAACTCAGGAGATAGAAACATTTGTAAAACTCCCTGGTCCAGCACCATCCGGACCTGACCAGTCCCGAATGAGAGAATTTGCCAGACGAGGGGAGGACTCGCCTGCCACGGGCCCCGCGCCAGCTGGCCTCCGGCCTCTGACCTCCTCTATACATTCTCCCGCCGGGCTGTCCATCGTGCTGTTGCTGCCCCCTGACTCTTGGCTGTCATGGGCAGGCGGAGTTCTCTGGCCCCGGCCTTTCATTATTGCGGATGGCTAGATTTCCCCAGCTCCGCGCTGCTGCAGGTGGCTGGACTTCTTCAGCCCCACATGGTGTGGGCAGCTAAGGTTCCCTGGCCCCACATTGTCGCAGGCTGCTGGGCTTCTCCAGCCACCAGCCCCATGCTGCTGTAGGAGGCTGAGGTTCTCTAGCCCCTGGCTCCATGCTGCTGTGAGGAAACAAGGTTCCTTGGCCCCACATTGCTGTGGGAAGCCGGGGTTCTATGACACCAGCACTGCTGTGGGGCTCCTCCAGACCTTCTGCCCCCAGCCCTGGCCAAGATGCTGGCCCTCCTGCCATTTAGGGTATATCTAGACTACATGGCTCCATCGACGGAGCCATGTAGATGAGTTTACTAGACATAGGAAAATGAAGCGGCAATTTAAATAATCGCCGCTTCATTTACATCAAAATGGCCACCGCGTTGTGCCGATCAGCTGTTTGGCTGCACAGCGGGACAGTCTGGATGTGCTGCTGTCAACAAGGGAAGCCTTTGTCGACTGTTCCGGTAAACTTCATTTCACAAGGCATAACGGAGTGGTTGACAAAGGCTTCCCTTGTCAACCACGGCGCATCCAGACTGCCCCGCTGTGCTGCCAAACAGCTGATTGGCATAGCGCGGTGGCCATTTTGATGTAAATGAAGCGGCGATTATTTAAATTATTATTTAGATTATTTAAATCGCCGCTTCATTTTCCTATATCTAGTAAACTCATCTACATGGCTCTGTCGACAGAGCCATGTAGTCTAGACATACCCTAAGCTCTCAGACTCTCTGGTCCAGGAGCAACCATGGGACTGCCAGACCACGGATGTTGCCGGACCAACAAATGCCGGAGTTCAGAGGTGCAACCTGTAGCTTTATTAAAAGTCAGTGTCATTTATTAACTTTCTAACTAGGATGAACAACTTGCTTAATCACAGTGCTAATTAGAAAGATGTTTCCTGTAAATACCATAGCACCTAGCAAAGAGCATGATGTAAGCTGAGGGAATTCTTAAATGTTTCAAGTGCCCAGAATGTCTGGACAGAGAATATCACACTGATACATTAATCAGGAATTTTCATCATCCATCCACTAAAAATATTCCATTTGCCTTAGCAGACGAATAAAAACTATGATAATATGGAAAAGATGAGTTAATGATGGAGCAATCTACATTCAGGCTGAGTCAAGTCCACAGTTGTAACTGAGTAGCCACATAAAGTACAGATATGTATGGCACCATGTGATTTAAATCAAGATGTACAATTTGAACATTACCCAGTGAAAACTGTTGAAGTGGCAACTCTTTTCTCTGATCATATTTAGCATTAGTTATGGGGCAAGCGCTTTGGCAGGTAAATTTAATTAAGTCAGGCTTCCAGGGAGTACAGTAGTTATTATTTATTTGTATTGCAGTGATATCTAGACCTAGAGGTGCTCGGTGCTGTAGCGACAAGACGGTCCCTGCTCTGCCACCAGAGAGCCTGGCAATATACTCAGCTTGCTTGCCTGTTCTAAAAATCTGTGCCGCCACATCTACTCAATTGTTGTTACCCATGTTGGCTAGATTAAAGCTAGCACTGGTATGCCTGCCTGCTCTGCAGTTAGACCTATGCTTGACGTGTAGACCCAGCCCAAGTGTGAAATGAAAGACCACTGTTGGCTATAACCAGGGCTCGACAAATAATACAATCCACTCGCCCGTGGCGAGTAGATTGTAACCCAGAAGAACTGGGTTCGGGCGATCTGCACGTGCGCAGATCACGGGATAATGCGGCTGGCGAGCAGGGCTCGCTACGGTTTGGCGAGCCCTGGCTATAACAATCTCTCAGGAGAGCACAAGCAAGCAAACAGTTAGTGTAAAAGGTGATGCTTGTAATACATCATTTAGAAGTTCTATAGGCCAGATTCTCCATGGCCTAGTACTTTGTGTGGTGGGTGTAACACGCTACCCCATCAGAGTGGTAGTGTCTTAGCTCAACCTTGCAGAAGTGTAAATGACCCACACAAGGTGCAAGGAAGGGGAAAATCTGACACTACAGGTTTAAGAAAATGCTTTCTGGTATCAGTTCAAAAAAAACCAGGGAGATTTTTCTATGTTGTAGGTAAGCGGTGGAGTTTTGGCTGAGTAAGATTTGTGAGGGGAGGGGCACGCATGTGACACAGAATCTTAGAATGATAGAATACAAGGACTGGAAGGGACCTGGAGAGGTCACCTGGGCACAGGCTATTCAAGCCCTTAGGCCTGTCAGAAACCTCAACTCCAGTCTGCTGCACTCATGGCAAGACCAAGCACTGTCTAGATCAGGGCTGGGCAAGATGCTGCGTGGGGGCCAGATGTGGCCTGCCTAACACTTTGATCTGGTCCATTGACTGCATTTGGCTGCTTTCTATTTATATCCTGCTGCCCGTGCCACCGAATTTCCTGGTAGTAGGATCCTTTCCATGGCTCCTGGCTCACAGTCGCGGCAGGAGCTGGAGATGTGAGCTTTTTAAATAGCCGCAGCAACCCCGGACTGTGTTTTTTAATTCAAAGCCTCTGGCCCCACACAACTCTGGGGAAAGGCTAGTGCCCAGCCCTAGTCCTTCCGCCTCAGGCCCTGCCCCTTCTGGGGTGGACCTGGACCAATGGCCATGTACCAAAATTCATTAAGTGGCTACGAAAATTATTGCCCAGCCCTGATCTAGATCATCCCTGACAGATGTTTAACCTGCTCTTAAATATCTCCAGTGATGGAGATTCCACAACCTCCCTGGCCAATTTATTCCAGTGTTTCACCACCCTGACAGGTAGGAAGTTTTTCCTAATGTCCAACCTAAATCTACCTTGCTGCAATTTAAGCCCATTGCTTCTTGTCCTATCCTCACAGGTTAACAACTTTTCTCCCTCCTCGTTATAACACCCTTCTATGTCCTTGACATGTGGGGCAGAGCAGGGGCGGATATAGGGCAGGGCGAGCGGGGCAGCCGCCCTGGGCCCTGCGCTTCAAGAGGCCCCGCGCATGCGCCGTGTCAAAGGGGGGGGGCGTGAAATTGTGCTGCCCTGAGCCCTGCAAAATCATCATCTGCCCCTGGGGCAGAGGATGGTCCTGCAGCAAAGAGCACAAAAGCTGAGGCCCCTGACCCTGTTAAGCAGCTGTTGGGAATGGCTTAAAGCACTGACACTGCTGCTTGCAGTGCAGACATGCTAAATAAGCGTATCCTCCTGTGAGTTACTGTATGTACCTACCAGCCTGATGCTAGACCTACAGGCCAGGATTTTCAAGTCACTAACAATTTTGGGTGGCCAGTCTGACATGCCTCGAGGAGCCCAGATTTTCCAGAAAGTAGCCACACCCCATCCACCCTATCTTGGCAAATCAGGCTCCTTTAGGGCATTTCAAGTCGGTTAATTAAACACTGAGGCACCTAAAGTCACTAAACTTGGCCATGGATTGTAATTGTTGGTTTTAATACAGCTGAGGTTTCTGTGTAGGGAACAAATGAGAAAAATATGCACGGGGTTTTTGTATTAACCCAATGTGCAAGGCTGGGTCAAGCAAGTCTCAGGCTTCGTCTGAAACCACTGCATTGGGCCAATGATCCAGTTTGCAAACCTTTCCTTCTTCCCCCAACCCTATGCTCTGTCAGCAGCTATCACTTAGGCTGTTCACCCTGGGCACAGGCTATTCATGCGCTCAGGCCTGTCAGAAACCTCAGGGTGGCTGGTAGTGCTGTGCTTGCAGGTGGATTGTTGCCCCTGTGAAAATGGCTGTGGCACAGAGAAGAGGGGCGATAGGAAGATGAGCTTTGTCCAGTCCCAAGCAGAGGAAGCTGTTTACATCCACAAAGTAAGGGGAGCTTTTACTTTCCTGTTATGAAACCAACATATCTGCTAGAGCGATTCCTTTTCCAAGAGAACTTCCATAGAGAGAGAACTTCCCAGGCTTCCATTTCCCATTGTGTATTTGTATGGGCAGGGGTTCAGTCCCTTGGGGAGGCATAGGTCATGTACCCAGGAGTGGGGCATGTGTATATAAAAGAGACTTTGAGTGACAGTGGATATGGGGTTCCTACAGTAGGAGGGAGCACAGAAAAAAGGCTCTGATTCTCTACGGATGTTGTGTTAGTATTCTCCCCACCCCCACTGTGAGCTGTCAGCCAACATAAAGGAGTTTGTACTCCACACCACAGAGCAGTAGAGCAAGAAATGTGCCCATCGCACTAGCTTTTCAGCCTTTTCTTGGCAGGCGTGGGACCCTATGAGCCAGTGGGCCCCAGCAGCCACACGTTTGACAGCAGTGCCTGAACCTACCCTGCTGGGCTGAGCCTAGAAGTGGTTTTTCCTGGCTTTGAAGCTTGCCCTCTGCTCTCCCATCGCCTCCTCGGTGTGTTCTTGGTGCTTCACTCTCTTTGTGTTTCTGTTTTACATGTGGCTTCCTGCCAGTTTTTGCTGAACTCTGCAAACCTTCCCTGACATCAGCTTTCCATAGTCATTGTTCCTGTGTGTAGTACTCTCAGCTAAATGGGAGCAGGTTATTTTGGGACTGACCTTTGCCGTCTCTTCTCTAAGGAATTTCACAGCTAATGGCACCTTTATTCTGTTGGAAAGATAGGCCTTCATGAATGGGAGGCCGAGCCATGGGTGCACAGACAGATGGAAAAATGTAAACTAAATAGTGGGAGACCCAGTAACAGTGGCAAAATAATTAGGGATGTCAGTTAATTGTGGGAGTTAACTGCAATTAACTAACAATATTAATTAAGATTTGAACAATTAATAATGATTAATTAGAGTTTTAATAACAATTGAAATGTATTAAATATGTTTGGATATGTTCTATATTTTCAAATATAATGCCCGTTAAAACAATCCATTAATTAAATTTGTGACAACTCCTGGGGATAGAATTGTATGTCTCCTGTTCTGTTTTACCTGCATTCTGCTATATATTTCATATTATACAAGACTTTGTGATGACCCAGCACGTTGTTCATTTTAAGAACACTTTTGTTGCAGATTTGGGACAAGGTGTGAAGCGTTCTTTCAGAAGTCTTAAAAGAGCAACCCTTCGAATCAAAAATTACAGAATCAGAATTACCAATAAAGAAAATTAAACTTCTGCTGATGGCATCTTAATTTCATGATTAAAATGAACATTCATTGGTCCACACTGCTTTGGCTTGTTAACAAATAGAACCCACCTTCATCAGCATGGACATGTCCTCTGGAACGGTTGTCAAATCATAAAGGGATATATAAATCTTTAGCACATCTGGCAAGTACATACCTTGAGGTGCCAGCTACAACAGTGCCATACAGATGACTGTTCTGACTCTCAGGTGACATTGTAAATAAGAAGCAGGCTGCCTTGTCTCCTGCAATTGTGAACAAATTTGATTGGCTGAACAAGAAATAGGACTGAGTGGACTTGTTGTTTCTAAAGTTTTACATTGTTTGGAGTGCAGGATTTTGTACATAATTTTTGTAGGTTCAAGTTTCAGGATATAGAGTTTGCATTCCTGTACTTGTATTAAGTGAATTAAAATACTATTTATTTAGTTTCTTTTTTACAAAATAAAAATATGCAAATATTTTTAATCAAAAGTAAATATAAAGTGAGCATCATACACTTTGCATTGTGTTAGAATTGAAATTAATATATTTAAAAATGTGGAAAACATCCAAAATATTTAAATAAATCTTAGACGATTAACATTGCAACTAATTATGCAATTAATCATATGATTACCTTTATTAATTAAGATTCATTTTTAATTGCTAAACAGCCCAAGAAATAATACATTTTTAAAAATAACTATATATAAAATGGATATAAAATTGATCAAACACATAATTTTCTAAGATTGACTGTTTTCATTAATGGGATATTTTGTGCATTCATGAGCCATTCACATTAAGATTAGAAAAGAAGGAAACTATATTATAACCTCAGGGCTGTATTTCAATAAGTAATAGGGAAGTTAGATATTGTGTAATTGAATAGTCATGTAACTGCATGAAATTTTAGCAATTATCTGACTATTCAATAGGGCCGGCAGCCAGTACACTCCCGGTCCCACTTCCAGGGAGCCTTCTGTCACCCGACGCTGTTGCCTCTGTATCAGGACTGCCAGGCGGGAGATAGTCTGAAAGGGGAGCCAGTTTAAAAACCAGCTCCCCTTGCAGAACAGCTTCCTGCCACCCTGCACTGCTGCACCTGATAGATAGACAGCAGCCCCTGTCCATGGGGACCTTGGACCCACTGGCGGACAGAGGCGTCTCCGCATCCTGTGAAGCAGCCTCTGTTTGCGGCAGGCCCAGACTTGCCATGGACAGAACCTGCTCCATGGGATGCAGAGCAGCCTCTGTCCACAGGGAGCTCAGACCTGCCACGGACAGCGGACAGAGGCTGCTTCATGGCAGCCTCTCCTGCGCCTCACCCCAGCTGCTGCTGCTGGGGTGCAGGGCAGATGGCACCATGAAGCTGGTGCTGGGGCGAGCCGGCTTTTAAGAAGAAAGGCGGGTCCATGGAGCCAAAACACACTGTGAGCTGGCTTGAAAGAGGCAGCAGCAGGGGGGTGGGGGTGGCAGATCCGGTGCTCGTGGGAAGCCAGCTTTTAAGCCAGCTCCTCATACAGAGGCAGCAGGGCAGGGGGGAGGGAGTGAGCAGTTGACAAGATTAACTGATAAGCCTAGGCTTATTGGTTAATCGTATAGTCAACTACACATTGACAACCCTAATAGGCAATGGTTTAGAATGTATACACATCCCACAGTAAATTCATAGAATTTCCATTGAAGTTTTTTGTTGCCTTCTGCATAGCTCTTTGAAAATGCATTTAATTTTGGTTGCCAGAAAAATCATTCAAAAAGTCAAATCCCCTTTTGATGGCTACCAGTGCTTGTAGAGTCATGTCTAGGGACTAGTAAACAAGAGTGGGAGCTGGGAATCCTGGGTTTGAGTGCCACAAAGATAAAAGAAAGAGCCACAGATGAAGCCACTGAATGCCTCTGTGCTATGTCTCTCTACAGGCAGTCCCCGACTAACGCGGATCCGACTTATGTCGGATCCGCACTTACGAACGGGGCTTTCTCGCCCCGGAGCTCGCAGGCAGCGGTCCCGCCACCTCGACATCCGGGGTGAGAAAAGCTGCTCCCGGTGCCCCTGGTCTGCTGGGGACCGTCTCCAGCAGACCAGGGGCACCGGGAGCAAAGCCGCAGCAGCGGCGGCTTTGCTCCCCGTGTCCCTGGTCTGCTGGGGGGGGGGGGGGCGCAGCTAGTGTGCCCCCCCCCCAGCAGACCAAGCTTTTGTTGTGGACCCTGGGGCAGAGCAGCTGGGGCGCTGCCGGTTGGTCCCGCAGCGCCGCTCTGGGCACTACTGGACCAACCCGGCAGCACCCCAGCTGCTCTGCCTCAGGCGTCCTGATTCAGCTGCTGCTGGTCAGTTTCAGCTGCGGCTGAATCAGGACGCCTGGGGCAGAGCAGCTGGGGTGCTGCTGGGTTGGTCCAGTAGCGCCGAGGAACCCGAGGAGCAGAGTTGCTCTGCCCCGGGCTTCCTGGAATCAGCCGCTGATCAGTTTCAGCAGCAGCTGACTTGGGGACGCCTGGGTTCTTAAGTTGAATCTGTATGTAAGTCAGAACTGGCAGTCAGTTTCAGCAGCGGCTGAATCTGGACGCCAGTTCCGACTTACATACAGATTCAACTTAAGAACAAACCTACAGTCCCTATCTTGTACGTAACCCGGGGACTGCCTGTATTGGTAAAATGGGGATTGTTGTGAGGCATAAATTGTGCTTGAGCTCTCTGATGGAAAAGGTCAAGCACATGGATAAGTGTTATAATTGCTGGGATGTGCTAGTGGTGGATGAATTTATGATTTTTTGTACATGTAATGGAAAAATAAGGTTGATGGTTCCAAACTGCTAATAATATAGACCATATTCAGCCCTGAATAGAGCTGGTAAAAAATGTCAAATTTAGAAACATTTTGACCAAAAAACCAAAAACATATTTTGGGGGGGGGGGGGGGAATCTTGTTATTTGGCCAGCTCTAGTCCAGGCCACTGGGAATTTCTAAAAATCCAGACACTTCACTGAATGCACTAAACAGGGGCTGAGCTCTTTGAAGGCTCAATCCTGCAATTTACACTGTGTGGGCAGACCCCTGCATTGACACATAGGGCATGTCTAGACTACGTTTTTTATCGAAAGGAGATATGCTAATTTGCATATCTTCTTCTGATCGCATTTTTGAAAGCAGGTCTCTCGTAGCTGGATGCAGTTTTTTCAGAAAAAAACCCTTTTTGGAAAAAAACGCTCTTCCTTAAAAAAGGAGGTTTACACAGTTTATCGAAAAAGGGGTTTTTTCCCCCAAAAAATCCGCGTCCAGACTACTTTCACTTTCGAAAGTCCCCGCTTTAAAAAATGCGATCGGAAGAAGATATGCAAAGTAATGCCAAATTTGCATATCTCCTTTTGGAAAAAAACCATAGTCTAGACATGCTGACTAGCTCAGCATGGACACAGCAGTTCAGCTGTTAACTGCTAGAGCAGGTCCAAAGCTTGCAAGTGTGTAGCTACACATGTCCACACATATGGTTCCTAGACAGGGAAACTAATGTGTGCTAACTGAAGGTGCCACCCTGAAGTCCTAAGTAATTCCATTGATTTCAATGGGAATAATTCATTTAGCAAGGCCTAAGGCTTTGTGAGATCCTGATATTAGAGTCATTTACTGATACTTTCATAGCTTAGATTAAAAGATAGTTGGGCCAGAAGGCACCATGTTGACCATCTGACCTCTTGCACAACACAGGCCACAGAACCACACTCAGCAATCCCCCCATCGAGCCCAACACTTCTTTTAGAAAGCTGTTCTGTCTCCAGATAAAGACTGATAAGGATGGATAATCTATCTGGTGTGAAGGTGCTAACTTTTTGTAGTGACTCCAGTCATTTGGAGCAAGAGGTGGTAGGGTCCATCCTTCCTTCAGATGAGCGCCAGCAGCTTATGTTGTAGTCAGCCTCTTAGGTGCAGCTGATGGGAGAACATATCCCTTAATAATTACATTCCACAGTTAAAGAACCAGTTTGTGACTGGAATTTGGAAAAGCCAAGTCTGTTTCAGATTAAGGGAATGTTTTCAACATTTATGCTTGATGCAGTTTTTAAAAAACCCACAACAACAAAGGTTTGCTCTATAAAATGTCTTGAGTCTTTTCGAAGGGACGGCGTGGGGGGATGGAATGAACACCACTTATATACATGCAAAATAAATCTTGTGTCCAGGGTACAGAAGACAATAGGGAAGTGGGGAAATAGTGTATAATTTGAAAGGGATGCGAGTTAAGTTACAATCTTGCTGCAGGATATGAAGGACTTTGTAGCTGTCGCTGCCCAGAAATATTACATTTTTTTCCGGCATGCGGTTTTCATTAGCTTGTTTTAAAAAATGTACAACTCCAGAAAAAATGTCAGTGCTAGAAAATGAGAAGCTTAATGACCAATAGTTCAAAATTCCCAAATATTAAAAAACCAAAAGGCCTGGTGTATCTGATTTGTGCCTGGCAAGGCAGCTAGAAATAGGAGTGAGAACAATTGGCTTTTCTGTTGGTTGACCTCACCCCTGCTCCTTTTTATTCCCCAGTGGTTTATGCAATTCAAATGTTTGTTTTGCATTAAGCTTGTCAAATGGCAGCCTCATCTCCAAGCGACTGCTTAAGTAAGACACCCCTTATTTTAACATGGCTTTTGGTAGGGAAAAGTTTTTTATTATTTAGAAAGTTGTATTCATTTTTTCTAGTGGAAGGTTATTTTAATTTTACCTTAAAGGGAGAATATCAATATAAATGTATACCAAATATTGGCTGGTTTCTTTAAAAAAATCTGATCCAAGTAGAATTATTTTCATGTTATTTTACTGTTGGGGAAATACTTTTTTTAAAATGTGAAAATTCCCCTATAGTATTGAAATCTCAAACAGGGAGATGGTTTAAGGCATGAAAGCCCGATATTGAAACTGCCAGGAAATGGATAATGAAATTGACCAGCCTAATTTCTCTGTACACCTAAGTAAAGAACAAAAAAATTAAACAGTGTAGATAGTGTAAAGTAAATTATGGACCAAGTTCTCCTCTCATGTTCATTGGTGTAACTGTCAATGCAGTTTTATGGGAGACAAGAATTTTTGTTGTATATCTGTTTACAGTTCAGTTTCATGTGATGTAATAGTTATTGGGAAGGCTTTGAAAGTTGGACTCTGATAGACATTCGCATGTGACGCTAGATGGCATTGCAAAACACTTATGTTTTGGTTTAAAGAAAATGTAACCTTTGGTAAGAAGTTAGGGTTATTATATGTAACTACTAGCGGGCTGTGCCCTGTGCTCACTACACTTGTCAACCCCCCTCTCTCTGGCTGCTTATGTTCTCTGACCGTGAAAGTGAGAGAGTATGATGACGTCATTCTGTTGCCTGGCAGGAAAAAACTTTTTTATATATAGAGAGAAATGTGGAATGCTTTTGTCCAGTCATATTCACGCTATCTGGTGTGATTTCTACCTTTAAAAAAAAAAAAAAAAGCTTATTTAACTTATGTATACATGCACCTGAAAGCATTTTCTGTTGAATTTGATGGATGATGACATGGTGGAAACTCAGTAAAAGGACAGATGAACTAGAAAGGCTTATTCACAAGCTAAACAGAAATCAGCAGCTGAGAATCCTCCTATTAGTATTTGACTGGAATGGATCCTTCGGGAATTGATGGATTCTGGAACTGGAGGATTCAAGACACAAAAGACCTGATATTCTTTTACTCCAAGACCACCTCCATACTTTCTACCAGTGTGAAAAGGCTTTAAGGTGAGTAATTTCATGTACATGAGAACTGAGGCAAAGACTTTGAGGCTGTATCTATACTAGGGCTTTACATTTCAGACTATGGCCATGATTTGGTGAGGTATCTGGCAAGTGCCTAACTTTAAGTACATGATTAGTCCCATTTGGTCCAGCTGGGTTCTAAGTTAGTGCAGTTACACTCCAAGTGATTTTGTGAAAGCAGATCCCGCGTTTATCATGTCTTAATGACTCCAGATCAAAATGTGCTCATTTTAAAAGCGGAAAACTGTTTTTCTAAATGCCAGCCCTGGAACATCACCCGGAGATCTGAGAGTCAAGATGGCATCCTTCCATCGCATATAGTGCCAACAATTGTACTACAACCTCTGTAAGCCAGATTTGGCTCTACCCCCTAACTACTAGTTGTCATCCAAGTCTATCTGATGCCGTGAAGTCTCATGGGAAACAATGAAGTTGGCAGATATAACAGGGTTGGCGGGGGGGGGGGGGGGAGGATTTCAAGATTTTATTAGTAGGTTAGTTAACAAACCTGTTCATAATGCATGAGTGAAAGTAGAATGCCATTCCATCTCTCAGGGTTCCGCTGGTTCTGCAGGACTACTTGGAGGAAAAAATAATGTATTTTAGTCAGGACAATCAGCAGCTTTAACTCTGATTCTTACAGGGAGAAGATCCCTTGACAGAGATCATATTTTACTTAGAGTAGAAACACACTTTCAGCAGCATGGGGTTCTTTATTTACATTTCTTCCTTCTAAGCTCTCTATGGAATGTATGTGTCTGATACTTCAAGGAATGAAATAAGAGAATCATGGATGTTACCAAAAAAAAGGCCTATTCCGCCATCTAGTCCACATTCCCCTGCCAACAGGATATTCTCAAATGCACTGCTAAGTCCATTTTTAAATGATTCAAACAAAAGGAATTCCATCATTTCCCTTATGATGCTACTGCACAGGTTTAACACACCTCACTACTAGGAAAGACCTCAAAATATTCAGCCTAAATTTACCTTTGTTCAGTCTGATTCCATTATCCCCTTGACCTGTCCTATAAAAATTCCTCTACTTCTTCGGCTTTGAGCCTACATCTCTCTCTTAGTTGTCATATGCCCAAGCTTTATGTATTTAATTCTTTTAATCGCCCCTCATAAATCCAGTCCCCTTAATTATTTGTGTTGCTCTTCTCAAAATACGGGAAGTCCATCTCTATGAACAGCTTAGGTTGACCTTCCAACCTGCCATTATTTTTTTCCATTCCCATCAGTTCTTGTCATTTTATAGCCAATTCTCTGCTATACATGATGGTAGGCAGATATTAGTCATACATACATCAGATATTTTTGGCCACTAGTGTGGCAGTAAATTAATACTTCTTTAACATGAAAGTTTGAGAACCTTAAAGAAAAATAAGCAATGGAGAGTTTACGCTCTCTCTTTCTCGCGCGCGCTCTCATTTTGTTCCTTTTTGTTGTTGACTTCCGACCAAACCTTTATGCTTTCTCCCATGCTACCCTTCACACTTGGGAGGTGCTCCCTTTAAACAGCCATAAAGATACTGCCTTATCCTTTTTCAAATTGTTCTTTAACAATCTCTTTTGCAGCAATGCCAGCAAAAAGCTTGACCACATCAGGCCACAGATGTGCTGAGGCTACACTGGCCAATATTGTCTCATGGTTTCCTCATGATCCCCTGTCTGTCTGTATCGACCTCCCTCTTGTCTTATACTTTGATGTAAGCTTTTTGGGACACCGGCCTCCTTTTGTTTGTGTGTTTGCACAGCACCAAGCACAATGAATTCTGAGCTCTCAGCCCAGTCCAATTCTTATTAAGTACAAAAATCTACCTCCTTTTAAAAGCCCCCTTCTCCTTTATAAGTAACAACACCAGGTTATATCAGAAACAGCGGTGTACTTCCAGTGGCTAGATATAGAGTAAGCAAAGACCAGATCAGCAGACACTGAAATAGTAGACCTGAGGATATAAGAAGAAGGAGTTACTCACCTTGTGCAGTAACGGTGGTTCTTCGAGATGTGTCCCCGTGGGTGCTCCACTCTGGGTGCTGGTACGTCCTTGTGCCGGCGACCGGAGACTTTTTCTAGTAGTTTCTGCCATGCTGTGCACACGCCACGGTGCCCTCTAGTGCCGTTGGAGTCCGTTGGGTGCGCGTGCAGCGCGGCCACCTCCGTTTCTTCTCTACCTGCTAGAGGAATAGGCTCCAAGCAGGGGAAGGAGGGAGGGTAGTGGAGCACCCACGGGGACACATCTCAAAGAACCACCATTACTACACAAGGTGAGTAACTCCTTCTTCTTCTTCAAGTGGTCCCTGTGGGTGCTCCACTCTAGGTGACTACAGAGCTGTTGTTGACTCATGGAAGTGGGTTTGGAGCCGTGTGGTAGTCACTGTAGATAAAACTGCTTGTCCAACCACCATAGAAGTTGCAATTGAAGAAGAAAGTGCGTAATGTTGCGCAAATGTGTGGCCAGATGATCAAGTGGCGGCGTTGCAGATGTCTTGCAGAGGAATATTGTTAAGGAAGGCAGTTGTAGAGGACATCGCTCTTGTGGAGTGAGCCGTTATGGATTCAGGTAGGAGTTTACCGTGTAACTCATAACAAGTTCGTATATAGGAAGTGATCCATTTAGAAATTCTTTGAGATGAGACTGCCTGCCCTTTAGATTGTTCAGCGTAGGAAAGGAACAGTCTAGGTGAGGCGTGCCAAAGCTTGGTGTGGTCCAGGTAAAATTCCAATGCCCTGTGGACATCGAGCGTGTGCCATGCGGCATGGACTGGATCAGCGTGTGGTTTTGGAAAGAAGGCAGGTAAGTGTATAGGTTCATTGACATGGAAGGGGGAAGGCACTTTAGGGAGGAACTTCGGGTAGGGTCGAAATATTACTCTGTCCTTAGTAAATACCGTGTAAGAAGGATCGGCCATCAGGGACACAAGTTCACTCACACTCCTGCTGGAGGTTATAGCAACCAGAAAGGACACTTTCATGGACAAGTGAGACCATGCACAGGTGGCTAATGGTTCAAATGGTGGTTTCGTCAGGCTCTTAAGAACATGGTTTAGGTCCCAGATGGGAACTGGTGGTCAAACCGGTGGGAAGGTGTTTTGCAAACCTTTAAGAAAGCGTCTAGTCAAAGGGATAGCGAGGAAGGAAGCGCCATCGATAGGGTGGTGAAAAGCTGCTAAGGCTGCTGCATGTACCCTGATTGTACTAAGAGCGAGACCCGATTGCTTGAGGGATATTAGGTAATCCAGCAAAATTGGGATGGGGCAGAAGCCGGACATGTTGTGTGTGAGTCTTTACACCAGTGGACAAATCTATTCCATTTGTATAGGTAAGTTTTCCTGGTAGAGAATCTTCTACTATTAATCAGAATCTCTTTTACTGGGTCCGAACAGGTAATCTCGGCTTCCTGGAGCCATGGAGGAGCCAGGCATAGAGGTGAAGTTTGCACAGGTCCGGATGGAAGGTTGTGCCATGGTTCTGTGAGAGGAGGCCATGATGGAGCGGGCCATCCTGTGGAGGTAAGGGTATCACGTCTGCCTGGGCCAGGCAGGTGCCACCAGTATAACTCGGGCCTGATCTGCCCTGATCTTGTTGAGGACTCTGTGCAATAGAGGGAATGGGGGAAAGGCGTAAAGAAGGTGAGCACTCCACAAAATGGAGAATGCGTCTCCAAGAGAGTGTTTCGCCAAGGCCCCTCTGGAACAATAAAGGTAGCACTTTCTGTTGTTCTTTGTGGCGAAGAGATCTATGTCCAGTTGTCCCCACCAAAGAAAGATTGGGGTGAGGACCTGCCTGTCTATCTCCCATTCATGTTGATTGTGGAATGTGCGGCTGAGGGTGTCCACTGTGATGTTGAGCACCCCCGGAGATAGGAGGCCACCGGGGTGACATGATGAGCTACGCACCAATTCCAGAACCTGATGACTTCTGTGCACAGGGATGGCGAGCAGACGCCTCCTTGGCAATTGATATAGTAAATGCAGGTGGTATTGTCTGTCATGATGGTGATGGTTTTTTGTGCTATAAGCTCTGTGAAATGCTGGTATGCATATCTGACTGCTCACAACTCGAGGAAGTTTATGTGGAAAGTCTGTTCCACGAGCGACCATTTTCCCTGTCTTGTAACATCCCCCAAATGGGCTCCCCAACCCAAGAGGAAAGCATCTGTCGTCAGTGTAAGCGTAGGTGTAGGACTCTGGAAGGGAACACCTTCTAACATGTTTCGTGGGACTGTCCATCAATGGAGAGAGTGGAGGATGCGAGGTGGGATAGATACCACCTTGGAGAGTTGATCTCTGGAAGGCTTGTAAGCTGTTGCCAACCAGGACTGAAGGCCCCTTGTGAAGTCTGGCTAGTTTGACTACATATGTCATGGATGCCATATGGCCTAGAATCTTGAGACATTGACAGACTGGCATGGTAGGAGCTGTGCATGCGGTCGTGATCAGATAGCGAATGGTGACGAACCTGTGCTCGGGTAAGGTGGCCTTTGCTGCTACCGTGTTGAGGTAGGCACCTATAAATTCCAGCCTCTGAGTAGGGGTAAGAGAGGATTTTGCGAGGTTTATATGAAAGCCAAGGCTGGTGAGAAGGCATATCATGGTGTCGGTCATGGTCTTGGCTTCTTTGAAGGAAGAGCCCTTTATGAGGCAATCGTCCAAGTATGGGTATATCATGACTCCTTGACGCCAGAGTGCAGCCATTATGACTGCCAGGGTCTTGGAGAACACTCTTGGTGCAGTCGAAATGCCAAAGGGGAGCACCCAGTATTGATAATGCCAAGTCCCCACCATGAAATATAGGAAACGCCTGTGAGCTGGATGTATCATGACATGAAAATAGGCGTCCTGAAGGTCGAGAGCCGAAAGCCAATCTCCTTGGTCGAGAGCGGGGATGATCGTTGCTAAAGTTACCATCTTGAAATGGTGGTAGGCAATGTATTTGTTCAGCCGCCTCAAATCCAGTATGGGATGCCACCCTCCATTCTTCTTCTGGGTTAGGAAGTAAGTTGAGTAGAATCCCCGACCCTGGTATGATGGAGGAACTGATTCTATGGCACCCAGTTGCAGGAGATGAGAAACCTCTTGATTGAGAAGAGTTTTGTGAGATGGGTCCCTGAAGAGGGACAGGGTAGGAGGGTGGGTGGGAGGACGGGAAGTAAATGAGATAGCGTAGCCATATTGGATCAATTCTAGAACCCATTTGTCCGATGTAATGAGGACCCATTGATAAAGAAAGGCCTGAAGGGGGTGGTGGAATTAAAGCGTATTGGTCCTGGATGACAGAAGAATGGCTTCTTGGCTCTCAACCTGTCTTTGAAACCTGCTGTTTGTTTGCAGGCGGGTTGGTAGACGAGTGCTGTTGTTGTTGGCGTTGCGGCCTGCGGTGCTGAGGCTTTGGTCTCTGGCAGAAATCGTATATGGGTTGGTGTTGTCTGAATGGCTCTCTGGGGCGTTGATAAGGCTGGTACCTAGTCCTCTTGAAGGGAGGAGTGTACATGCCCAGAGTTCTAAGAGTGGTTCGGGAGTCCTTCATAGAGTGCAAGACTTCATCCGTTTTCGCAAAGACTAGGGTGGCCTTATCAAAAGGTAAATCTTCCACCTTCTGTTGCAAATCTCTTGGGACTCCCGATGATTGGAGCCATGACAACCTGCGGAGGATGATGGCAGACGCTGTAATGCGAGCCGCAGTGTCTGCTACGTCCCTAGCCGACCGTATGGCTGTACCAGCGACATTGTGGCCTTCTTGCATAATACTGAGCAAGGTCCGGAAGATGGGGAAGAAGGTCTTGTAGTTTAGAGTAGTTGGCATGGTCGTAGTCGGCGAGCATCGCAGTGTAGTTAGACGCTCTGAGAAGTAGAGGAGCCGATGTGTAAACTTTGCGACCCATGATATCTAGCTTCTTATGGTCTCTGTCTTGTGGGGTATTTCTGAAGTTTGGTTGTTTACCCTTGTGACGGACAGAGTCTACTACTAATGAATTTGGCAGGGGATGGTTAAACAAAAACTCCATGTTCTTAGGATCAATAAAATATTTGCGTTCCATTCTCTTGTTTGTTGGGGTAATGAAGGCCGGAGTCTGCCAGATGACATCGGCAGGGTCCATGATAGCCTCATCCATGGGGATGGCTATTCTGGAGGCAACTGGAGGTTGTAATGTACGAAGAAGTTGGTACTGTTTGACCTGAACCTCCTGAAGATCTCGTTCCTGTGCCAGGGCCACTCTTTTAAACAGGTCCAGAATTTTCTAGCATCATCGCCAGGAGGTGGGACTTCGGCTGTGATTGCCTGATCTGGGGAGGATGATGAGTTGTGTAAGGGGGATCTGTCCTCCCCTTCTGAGAGGGAGTCCTGAATGTCAGAGTAGTTTGGGGAAGTCGGCTCTGTGACTGCAGCAGTAGTGGTTGGCGAGGCTGGTGGTGGTCTCAAAATTGTGGAAGGCACACGGCGGTGGCTCCTCTTGGGCTGTGGCTCCCAGGGTTGCCATTGGGTGGCATATGGTGGAGGAGAATAAGCATATTGTTGTGCATACCACGGAGGTGGGGGAGGAGGATATGCATACTGTAGCGTCGAAGGCTGCCAGGAGGGTGGCCTGGGTGCCAGGCTAGAATGTTGAGATGAGAATCTGCTTCTTGACCCGGTGCCCGCATCACTGGGGGATCGAGATGCCATTGAAGAATGTTGAGAGCGCACATACTGGACATAGGAACTCGGTGTTGGCGGTGCTGATAGAGTATGACTCCGTGCCGGGGAGCGGTAACGAGTGCAGTCATCTCTCGGTGCCGAACGGTGCTGTTTCTGCGGTGCCAAGAGCGATGCAGGTGCCGGCAATGGTATGGGTTCCAGAGGCATCATGGGAACCAAGGGTGGTGTCGGTACCGCGGGCAACGTGGATGTCGCGGGTGGAGGCGGTGCCATGATCTGCGACGGTGCCGAGTGTTCCATTGGCAGAGCATCGGTGCATGGCTTCTTAGACGGTGCTGGTTTGCTATGATGCCTCGGTGCTGGGTGGTCAGAGCCGTGGACAGTCGGAGTGGACAGAGTCGCAAGTGGCTCCAGTGCCGTATGTCGCGGTGCCGATGATCTTTGTCTTGGCTCAGAGTGCACTCTTTTGTGCACCCGCATCGACTTATGTGATGGCATGCCGGAAGTCCCAGGTTTATCCCCGGTGCTGACCCGTGTGGCTGTCGGTGCCAAGGGTAGCGAAGAAGTTGGGGAAAGGCCCGTTTTTGAGGCCTTATGGCTGGAGAGGGTAGAGGGATGATCTTTTTCCATACCCTTACTCTGCGATGCAGTTTTTGAGGTCGTTGGAGAGTCGTTGGAAGAAGGCTGGAGGGATCTCTCGTACAGGAGAGTCTTAAGTCTGTTAGCCCAGTCACAGCTCGCTCTCGTGGTGTATCTGGAGCAGTGCGGGCACTTTTGAGTCTGGTGTGATTCACCCAGACACTTAATGCACTTAGCGTGCCCATCAGACACGGGCATCGTATTGCAGCATGATTCGCACCTCTTAAAGCCCGGCGAGCCGGGCATGAGGCACTTAGAAAAAAAGTGGCGAACTGCAACAAGAAAAACATTTTATTTTAAATTAACTGGGTAACAGGAGAGGGCTAAAAAACTTGGATCGTGAGGAAAACTGGGGAGTAAACAAGGCAATTGTCTATTTTTTAACCAGAAAATGAGGAGAACTGAAGGCTCCATCTACTGCCGAAGATGGTAGAGAAGGAACTGAGGTAGCCGCGCCGCGCACGCGCCCAACAGACTCCAACGGCACTAGAGGGCGTTGTGGCACATGCGCAGCATGGCAGAAACTACTAGAAAAAGTCTCCGGTTGCTGGCACGAGGACGCACCAGCACCCAGAGTGGAGCACCCACGGGGACCACTCGAAGAAGAAGACGTGTTATCAAGAATCAACAAGAATGAACCAGAGTCATGATACATAGACCCTAAACCTTAGTTAGTATCCCATAATGTGCACCCCTGCACCTGTATGGCATCCCACTGATATCAGTGAGACACTCTGTGGCCATAGGTATCTACACTAGAGATCCAGTTCAGGATCAGAGTGTGAGTTTGGTCCCCTTGTTAACATGTAATCTATGCTGTTTGTGTTTTCTGAATTAGGTTTTGATATTGTTTAAGGGGAGAAGGCAACTGAGTGTCAAGACTCCTAAATTATATTCTCAACTCCGCTCCAGACTTCTGGCATTGCCAGACAGAACCATTTGCCTTTTATGTGGCTTAGTTTTTCAATCTATTGACAGGATATTGTATCTTTAGAACTTTTTTTGGAAGCTATTTTAAATAATAAAGAAAAATTGGTCATACTTTGTATTAAGGCTCCATTTATAAACGGTTTCTAAAGGATTGCTAAACAATTAATAGCACTTGCATAAGAGCTTTATAGATAGTTGTAGGCCATGGTTGTAAGCAGTCTAGGCAACTACTGGCCTCTGTAACAATGTATGGAAATTGAGTAATCATTTATTTACATTGACAATTTTGTATACTCTTTCAGAGAAGAGGAAGGCTGGTTTTGTGGTTAAGGCTCTAGACTGTTCTATATAGACATAGCTCTGCCACAACATCCGGTGTGATATAACACAAGTTGTTTAATTTTGCTGTGTCTCAGTTCTTCATATGTAAAAGAGGGACATGGGTATTTCATTTCTCTCACTCTTTGTCGTTTTTGTCTGTTAGGTTTTTGCAGCAGGTACTGTCTCTTGCTAGCTGGATAAAGAGCTCCTAGGACAATGGGGCAGCAATCACAGATGTTGCCTATTGGTGCTATTGGAACATTAATAATAACAGAATACTTGCGGATAATTTTCAAGGTAATGACGTATTAGTGGACATGAAATTGTTAATCTGAAGTAGAAAGTCTTCAAATCTATTGCAATCTATTATGAACTGATTTACACTTCTAGCTAGAACAACTATGTTTTTAGACAATGGTCTTGAATTTAACCATCCTTAAGATGGTTAAAAAGGAATATTTAGGATTTTGTTTCCTTTTTTTTCTGCAGGTGGGGGCTCATGTACCCAAAGTTAGGAGGTGGCAAATGGAGTCACTAGAAAAGAAATTCAAGGAGATTGGTATTTGGGCATCTGTTTTGAATCCAGCAATTAGGATGTATTTCCAAGAATTTTGAAAGGTGTATATGTCCTCATGCTTCAGGATATAAACCAAACTATGACTAATGGGGATGTTTGCAAGGAACATTCCCTGTGTGCAGGTTATTCCATAATTGCATCTATTAGGGCTTTGTAACCCTTCCTCTGGGTACATCTGTGCTGCAATAAAAGACCCATGGCCTGGCCAGCTGATTTGAGCTTAAGCTGTGGTGCTATAAAACTGCAATATGGATCATCAGGTTTGGGCTGTAACCCTGCAAGGTGGGTGATCTCAAAACCCAGGCTTCAGCCCAGGGCCAAATATCTATGCTGCTATTGTTTACCCTACATCTCAAACCATGCAAGCCCCCAGTCAGCTGAACCAGTCTTTGACACTCCAGTGCCATGAGTTTTGTGTCACAGTGTAGACATGCCCTGAGCCATCTGATACTGGCTACCATTTGAGATAGGACAACAAATAAGATAAACTACTGGTCTAATCCAGTTCTAGTGGTGGCACACATACAGGACCAAATTCACAAGTGATGCACCCAATGGGGTAAACTAGATTGCCTTAGTTTCACAAGGACTCCTCACAAAAGGAGTACCACCAGGCACTGGCTGCAGCTGCCCTCAGCATTCAATGTATGGGTCCATACGTGACCCACTATATTAAACACCAGAAGATCGACCTCAGGAACACTGATCTTCCGCATAGTGTAGATATAGTCCTACAAGGTTTAATGTGCCCAAATTCCATCATATTGCTCAGTGACTGTGCTCTCCCATATTCTCTGACACTGCCTTAAAGCCTCTCCTCTCCACATACAGGTCCTCAGTCCACTTCCTTTCCTTAAATTTCCTATTGGAAACTAGCTAAGTTGCACCTACTGAGGCAGAATTTAGACTCCTCTCCTGAGGACTCCCTGAGAAAGGCAGTATTAACAGGGCTGATATTTTGTGTTAAAAGTTCCCTTACTATATGAAAAGTCTCAGCTCACCTCCCTTCAGTGGATGGAAGCAGAATCTGTCTATAATAGTGATGCAAAAAGTAACACCATCCGGATGTGTAAACTTGGATCCGTTTTTTCACCTAGGATATCCTAACTCTATCTCTCAGTCTTAATTTTCTCTCCATTTTTCTTCTTTCCCCTTTTCATTAATGTTTGGGAAAACCTTGTCCCCTGAAGTATGAATCTTAATTATGCAATATTATGTATATACTATAAAGGTGAAATCCTTTACATACAGTACTTCACCATCCAAGAGCATGATAATAAATTCCCAGACAAAATATATCACTAACATGTCATTAAAGTGAAAGAAGAGTAAATAAGGGAAGCACATTTAAAGAATACTGTTTGAAAAATTCAGACATTAGCCCAAAACTTAGATGTAGAGGTAAATTTTTTGTAAAAAGTTTGGGATTAGAAATTCACGTATTAAAGCATTTACACTGTGTCCCTCATGAATAGCTTGTGCAGAGAGGCAAGGAGAAGGATGTAATTCTAAGACACACTGGACTTGTATTCAAGAAATTGAGGCTCTGTTCTGAGCTGTGCCACTAACCTGCTGGGTGATCTTGAGCAAGTCACTCCGTGCCTCAGTTTCCCCAGCAGTAAAATAGCGATAATGATACCAACCTCTTTTGTAAAGCCTTTGATCTCTTCGGGTCAAAAGCACTAGCTACTATTGTTATCTTCACATGATCCCAAAGTATTTTCCATAGCTGATACATACAGAAATAGCTTCAACCGTATCTGAGGGGCAGTGTATGACAGCTGATTAACAGCTCACATCAGCGCTACCCATTCGTAGCCAAACAGGGACTAATCCCTTCTATTCCTGTGAAAAATATTACAAGAGCTTTAACTCGAGCTGATGCCAACCTGATCTGTTCTGCCTACAAACCAAGTTTAAAAGCATAGGTCAGGCTCAGAAACTGTTGGGTTTGAGTTCTATTTAACAGAGAATGAAAAAGGAGGAGAAAGAGAAGAGTCAATGGATAAAAAAAAACTGTGAGGAAAATAAATACAAAGAAAAAGCAGGCACTATGTTTGGGGCACCTTCTCATGCCAGCCTTACTTGGAAGACTCTTCAGTCCCTAATAAATAACACAGGCAGTCCTCTGTCTTGGGGGAGGGGGAACGGTTTTGTTAAACCAAACCACACTTTTAAAATCACAAACAAACATGGATTTAAATTACAGGCCAAAGAAGTTTGACAAATTTAAACTGTTGACACAAGGCCTGGAAACTCCAAAATAGCTTGCAGAGTTTGCTGACTCTCAAAGCCTGCGGTATCAGCATCTTTAATGAGCACAAGGGTTCATTTGCCGTGGCTTACATCTCTGCCAAAAGAGGCCACCTCCAGCAGCACTCCTCCAACCCTGGGATATACAGTGAGGCACAGAAATTGTACTCAGGGTTATTGTGTGGGAGGATCAACCACTTATGATTCACTCAGTGGGCTAAATTTGTCCCTTATTTACACTGGTGGAATTTGATTGAAATTGCTTTCCCATAGTAGCTGAGAGGAGAGTTTTTGCCTGTTATATGAATGGGGTTTTTGTGTTGTGTTTATTTCGCTTTCTAGTCTAATAGCCCATGACTTCATTCGCTGAGATGCCGCAATCGTCAGTGGTGGCCAGTCTCAGGAGTTTAGCACTAAGAATTCTAACTCCTGCCATTTGAGCAAAGAGGAATTGCTTCAGCTGTGTGCAGTTGTGCTCTGGGCTAGACCTTTTAAGTCCGTTTTGTTCTACAATGTGGCTGGAGATGACCAGCGGAGAATTCCTTTTTGTAAGAGAATTCTCTGCTAGCGGAAAGCTGGCATACCGTGTTTTAGCATATATAACCCGTGGGTTATGCAAACTTTTACAAACCCCGCCTCCCTCCTCTTCTCCCTCCCCTCTCCCCACGGGCTATACTTGTTTGCATGTTATACAAGTTTTTTTTTACGTTGGTGGCGGTTGAGGTGCCAAATCAGAATCGCTGTCATAGCCTGAGCAGCTGTCACAGGGAGGGACCAAGCAGACAGAGCAGAGGAGGATGAGAAGTGAGGGAAGAGGTAATCAACTGAGACCCCATCCCCTGTGCCCAGCACTCCAAGTCCCATGGGAATACCCTGCAACCTTCTTTCCTCTGTTGCATCTGTCCAAATGTGGCTGGCTCTCTATGAGAGAGGGGGTGCTCTGTTTAAGGACACAGCTCCTTTGCTCAGCTCCTGGCTCTGGCTGCCTGGGGCAGACAGCTCACCCCCGGGGGAGTGCACAGCACAGGCGGAAGGCAGCTGTTGGAGATGGTGCGAGGGGTAAGCCCAGTCACCTTCCCTTCCCATGCAGCCTCCCGCAACACAGCCAGACTGCCCTGTCGAGCTGCGGCCATCTACTCTGCACTTTGGTGGTTGTGCAATTATGTATCTGGAGCGCCAATGCTTCTGAGTGACAGGCCCAGACCCTGATGCCTGAGTTAATTACCCTCATTATCGTTCATTAACAGTACGCATAGTTCATCTCCTGCGGGCTATACGTGCACGGGTTATCTAAGACTTTTTACACAATCAGGAAAAAACATGGGTTATGCATGGGTGCGGGTAATACACATGCGCGGGTTATATACGCTACTTTATGGTAGTCACCTTCTGCATCAACTATCCCCCCCCCCAAGAAGTAGGGGAAGGAGAGAGCATGTTGGGAAAAGGGAAAGGCTTGGAACAATGTCTGGTCCTACACTGACTGGTGTAACCTCTCTGGGAGGGGTAAGGTACAGCTGCTCCTCTGCAGCGCTGCACGAAGGCAATCAGCCGTAACGAATGCCTCCCACTGCACAAGCAGACACAATAGAGAAATCTGGTTCACTATTGTTGCTGGAATGATCCACTTGAAGAAGACATGCTCACATTCATTGACCCATTGCTTTAAAAAAGATACCCATGTGCATTTTATGGGTTTCAGGGACATTTCTCAGCTGTAATATCTTGAAGGATGCAACCGACAGGACTTCTCAGTAGACTATATTTGGTGTAATAGAGATAGTTTAGCCCTGTAGTCATATTTGGAGTATACTAACTGGTAAGATTAAGGAGGGGCCGATTTTCTCCTGATTGAATGAATATTATTTTAAGAGCTGTGTAAAGAGGAAAAAGCCATTTCCAAGTGCATAGCAACTTTTTGGGTCCCACAAACTTAGGAACACTATTATATAGTCATAAGTGCCCCTAGACTGTTGCCTGTATATTAATTAACTGTCTACAGGTACTCACATACATTCAGCTTCGTCTTTTTTAATCAACGATTCCAGCCACACTAGCCAATGTGGAGTAGAAGTTATATCAGGGTTGGCCAAAATATGTTTGGTTTTCCGTGGCCGATGACTCCATTCCAGATGTCAGCCAGACCCAGAACAAGGGATGTGTCCATGTGACAGCTTCACTCTTAAGCTCTTAAACCTGACCCAACAAGGTGCTGAGCTCAGGGACAGCACCAACACATGCCAAAAATAATACCCACACATTGAAATCTAATTGCATCCAAAATAAAGCCTGGAGCTTTTGGCTACAACATTGCCAAGATGTGGATTTTTTTTTTAAATGATGTCAGTATCAAACAGTTTTAATGCTGAGTTCCCCATGGATATCAGGGGAAAGTTTGACTTAAAACCCGAAGGCCTAGTATGGCCCATCATATTTATCAAAGATGCTGTTTTATTTTAAAAACTGGAGCAAACTAGCCATGCAGTATTTTCTTTATATCACTTTAAACCATGGTTTTTTTAAATTTGGGCATTTAAAGCAAAGTATAGCAAGATTATTATTATTCTGTAACAAATCTGAACCCACCCTTTGTAGAGATGATCTGAATTTTTGGAATTTGACAACTATTGTGTTATAGCTAGGGGTAATTGCATGCTGCCTTCTTAAAATTACCCCCTGTAGTTTCAAGTAGATAAAGCATTAATGTATCTGAATCTTTGCACAGAGTTGCCATTCAATAGCAGTGGCTGCATTTCAGTCCTGGGGAAAGAGATTCCTATATAATTACATTTATATGACCTGGTTATCCCTCCAAATTTTCTCTGTGAATAGAGAGTACAGAAAACCTAAATGCTCCAACTCTTGTCAGAGAGAAGGTCTCTGTGCCTAAGCACCATCACTCCTCCAACCCCATACAGAAAGCATTCTGCTTTGATCTCAACCTAATCATCCCCCAGCAAGTCATTCCCAAACCCACAGTGGAGAAGAATATTCTGCTTCTGACCCTTGAAAATATCACCCTGGGCCTGATACAAACAGCATCTTCAATGAGAGTAGTGGTCTCACATTGGCTCATGAGCAGAGGGGAAATCTCTAGGGAAAGCTAAAATTCAGTAGGTCTCTAAGGTTCTATTCTAATGACTGGTCTTTGACAGCAAATCTTGGCAGGAAGGGACTTTCCCAAAGGGTGCCCAACACTTGCTGCTCCTAGCAAAACTGAAAATACCTCCAGGCTGTGTCTAGACTGGCAAGTTTTTCCGGAAAATCAGCCGCTTTTCCGGAAAAACTTGCCAGCTGTCTACACTGGCCGCTTGAATTTCCGCAAAAGCACTGACGATCTCATGTAAGATCGTCAGTGCTTTTCCGGAAATACTATGCTGCTCCTGTTCAGGCAAAAGTCTTTTTCTGAAAGACTTTTGCGCAAAAGGGCCAGTGTAGACAGCACAGTACTGTTTTCCGCAAAAAAACCCCGATCGCAAAAATGGCGATCGGGGCTTTTTTGCGGAAAAGCGCGTCTAGATTAGCCATGGACGCTTTTCCGCAAAAAGTGCTTTTGCGGAAAAGCATCCTGCCAATCTAGACGCGCTTTTCCGAAAATGCTTTTAACAGAAAAGTTTTCCGTTAAAAGCATTTTCGGAAAATCATGCCAGTGTACACATAGCCCCAGAGTAGCCTTTTTGCTATAAGATGGCATTTCTAGTCCTGGCCATTTCCAGGTAATACATGGGCCATGTGGATGTGAAAACTACTGGGCAGTGTTTAATACACTTTTCTGAATCTCCATCCATTTTTAAGATGTTTTGAGGCAGTTAGTTTCACCAGACCAGTCCACAAATTCAGATTTCAAGGTCAGAATGGACCATTATATTCTAATCTGGCCTTCTGAATAACACAGACATACAACCTTACTCTGAGTATGTCTACACTGCAGAGTTTTTTCAGAAAAATGGCCATTTTTCCAAACAAACTTCACTTACGTTCACACTGCAATCTCCTTCTTTCAGAAAAAAATATTGAAAGAACTGAGGGGTTTTTCCGAAATTCGTAACCCTCTTTTTTCAAAGAAGAGGCCTTTTTCCAAAAGAGCTCTTTTGCAAAAAGACGTATGTGGACAGGGAAAAGGGAGTTCTTTCAAAAGAAGAGGAAAGAGGAAAAAGCACAGGTGCCCTGGTGGCCTCTCCACCCATAATAATCACAGCTTAAATGCGAGATAGCGTCCATTCAGTGTGGACGCTCTCTTTCGAAAAACCGAATGGCTTTTTCGATGCACTTTTGCAGTGTGGATGCTCTCTTGTGGAAGAAGTTTTTTGGAATATCTCTTCAGGAAAAGCTTGTTCCAATAGAAGCCTGAAGTCTAGACATACCCTCAATGTTTCCGCAAAAGGCCAATAATGTGTGTTGAGTTAGAACATATCCTTTGCAAAGATATTCAGACTTGTCTTAGTCTTCAAGGGTACATCTACACTGCACAGTTATTTCGGGATACCAGAAGTCTCACATTGGCTCGTGAGCAGAGAGGAAGTCTCTAGGGAAACCTACTTCCAGAGGTATCTTGAAATAGCTACACCGCGTCTACACAAGCTGCCTGTTATTTCAAAGTATTTTTCAAAATAACGGGTGCACTATTTCACCATCCCAGTTAACCTCATTGCCCGAGGGATAAGGGATGGCTTGAAACAACATGTTGTTTTGAAATTTGGCATTGTGTAGACATGCCAAATTTCAAAATAAGCTATTTTAAAATAATTTTTAAATAAGATACGCAATTTGCAATTGCGTAGCACAAACTGTGTATCTTATTTTGAGTTTAGGGTGCTGTGTAGACGCACTCCAAGTGATAAAAAATCCACCACTTTTCTAGGTAAGTTGTTCCAATGATTTACCTTTCCTGTTAAATGTGTGTACCTTATCACTAGTCTGAATTTGTCTAGCTCCATCATCAAACCACTGCTTCTCATAATGCCTTTTTGTACTAGATTAAAGAATTTTGATTATTGCTGGGGTTGGAGACGACAGGCCCTCAGCCTCAACTACAGCTCCGCCCTCTTTGTGGAGGCACCGCCCCACCACAGGGAGGCAAAGAGCATGCACACGCCCCAGCATCCCTGGAGCAGCAGGGAGGGAAGAGGCTACACAGTCCGAGCCTCCCTGCCCCCAGGAGCAGAAGGAAGGCAGTCGGCTGTGGCCTGAGCTGGCCCATGCCTCCCCACCCTGGGAGCAGTGGGAAGGGAGGAGGCCCCATGGCTCCAGCCTCCCTAGCCCACAGAACATCGGGGAAGGAGGCATTGTCATGGCCCAAGATGCCCCAGAACACGGGGACAGCAGGCACTTGGGGGCAGCAACACTCCTCCCCCAGTACATGTACAGCAGGTGTTCTGGGGATGGAGAGTGGGTGGGACCAAGCGGGGCCAAGCTGGCGGTTTGGGAAAGCAAAGCCTTCCCCTGCCTAAGTCACCTATGTGAGGAAGTGTAGACAGGCATCTTTTTCGAGCCCTTCAAAACCCCTTGACTCCTCATTGTGCCAGAGCTGGGAGCTCAGGGGAGTGATACAGCCTGCCCAGCTCCAGCTATCCAGGGAACAACACAGCAGGGGCACTAGTCCAACCACTGTTATTTGTCTTCAACACATTGCTGTGCAACGAGTTTCTCTTATTAACCCTGATCCTGAAGCAGGCTAGTGGATAAGTGCGCTCCACTCCTCCTAATAGATTATTGGTCCTGGACACTTTGCATTCAGCCCCACATTAAGAGCAACCCATAAGCCACAAAAATGTAACATTGCACCCATATGAGCATAAGACAGAAACACCAGAAATGTTTTCCATAGCACTTGCCAACTTAAAACAAAAACAAAACAAAGAGACAGAGAGAAAAAATATGCAAATACTTTGAATCAGAGGGCTGTTACTTTTCTTAAAGGGCCACTTAAAGTTGACCTAATATTTAATCTGATATTCAAAATAAAACTATGTTTTGTAAATAAGAATGATGATCATCTTTTTCAAACCTAAGAGCAATAGCAATGTTTCCGTTTGAGTTCTTTTAAGTATTGTATATCATTTACCAAAAAGTGATATTTGGGTATTTGTCAAGAGTCTGTGGACCAAATCTTCAGCTGCTATAAATCATTTTAGCATGTCTGCTTGCAATGGAGCTTGGCTAATTTACATCAGCTGAGGATTTGCATTCTAGAGCTAGATCTACACTACAGAGTTTTTGCACGAAAACGGCCAGTTTTGCACAAAAACTTGTGGAACATCCACACCTCAAATGTGTTTTTGCACAAGTAAAATGAAAGAACAGAGGGGTTTATCCATTGTAGGTATTCGTCCTTCTACAAGGAATAACTCCTTTTTGCGAAAGAGTTCTTGCAAAAGGTGTGTGTGGATGGGCAATAGGGGGTTTTTGTGCAAAAACAGGAAAGAGGAAAAAGCACAGAATGGTGGCCATTCTGTGGATAGCTATCAGCGCTTTCTTTCGAGAGAGCGTCTATTCAGTGTGGATGCTCTCTTGCGCAAAAGCACATCGCTTTTTCCATGCACTTTTGCAGTGTGGATGCTCTCTTAGGGTATGTCTACACTGCCACCCTAGTTCGAACTAGGGTGGCTAATGTAGGCATTCGAAGTTGCAAATGAAGCCGGGATTTAAATATCCCGGGCTTCATTTGCATCTTGCCGGGCGCCGCCATTTTTAAATCCCCCTTAGTGCGGACTCCGTACCCGCGGCTACACGCGGCATGGAGTAGGTAGTTCGAATTAGGCTCTCTAATTTGAACTACCGGTACACCTCATTCCATGAGGAGTAACGGTACTTTGAATTAGAGAGCCTAATTCGAACTACCTTCTCCGTGCCGCGTGTAGCCGCGGGCACAGAGTCTGCACTAAGGGGAATTTTAAAATGGCAGCGCCCAGCAAGATGCAAATGAAGCCCAGGATATTTAAATCCCGGGCTTCATTTGCAACTTCGAATGCCTACATTAGCCACCCTAGTTCGAACTGAGGTGGCAGTATAGACATACCCTTATTGCTTATTGCACAAGAAGCCTGTAGCGTAGACCTAGCGTAGGGAGCTACATTGATTTGTACAAGCTCAGGATCTGAAGTCAATAGATCTACACAGATTTATACTAGCTGGCCGTGTCTACATTGGCACCCCTTTCCGGAAAAGGGATGCTAATGAGACCAGTCGGAATTGCAAATGCCGCGGGGGATTTAAATATCCCCCGCGGCATTTGCATGAACATGGCTGCCGCTTTTTTCCGGCTCAGGGTTTTGCCGGAGAAAAGCGCCAGTCTAGACGGGATCTTGCGGAAAATAAGCCCTTTTCCGGAAGATCCCTTATTCCTACTTTCAAGTTTGAGCACTTTCAAGTAGGAATAAGGGATCTTCCAGAAAAGGGCTTATTTTCCGCAAGATCCCATCTAGACTGGCGCTTTTCTCCGGCAAAACCCTGAGCCGGAAAAAAGTGGCAGCCATGTTCATGCAAATGCCGCGGGGGATATTTAAATCCCCCGCGGCATTTGCAATTCCGACTGGTCTCATTAGCATCCCTTTTCAGGAAAGGGGTGCCAATGTAGACACAGCCGCTGGGTATCTCTCCCTGTCTTTACACACCTTTCTCTGTAAGTTTGCATCTTTTGCTTTTGACATGCATAATGCACATTTACATGAATCAAACATCAATATAAATACGTATTTAAATGTTTTGATCCAGCTTTTAAAAAATGACTGACCCTTTGATTGTTTGCAAATTAAAGACTAGAGCAGTTGTGTACGAGAATGTGAAAGAGAAATTTACTAGAAACTAAGGTGAAATTTACTGGTCTCTTTTTATTTCCCAGATTGAAATATAGAAAGTGGACAAACAAAAATTGGGAGGAAATCAGATTTTAAAAAAACTTCTCTCCACTTTTAATTATGTGCCATACTATTATTAACACAGGTAAGGAAATGAGTTTCTGAAGCATGTGATTTTTAACTGGATGGTATCAGTTTAGTGGAATAAGAAAGGAAGACAAGAAAGGGAGGGCTGGGGGGAAGGTCAAGCCAGTTTGAGAGCCTGAGGAGCTTAAAGAGTTAAGGTTGCAGTCATCCTTTACTAAAGTGATTTATGATGATGATGTGAAACGTTTCAACCCCCTAAGAAATTTCCTCCACCCTCCCTCAGTGAGTTGAAGTGGGAAAGAGGCAGTGTTCTGCTGATCTTTTAAATTCTTAGTGAAGTTTCCCTGATTTCCAGTGGCTGCTGCTGTTTGAGTTTGGTTTAGAACAGTGCTGAGGTTATCCTGACATTTCTGGGATCACATCCAGCGAAAAGGAAGAAGAAGAAAAAGAAAAGATTGGGGTGAAAAGTGGGGAGAGGAACAGAAGGCTCCAGGAGGCTTCTTTTCTCAACATTGCATTCCTGTGTTTTGCCTCAGCCTGGAAAATATATTAATCCCAGGGCTTTTTCTCTTTGGAAACAAAGGAGCTAAACTAGAGAGTGGGGAGGAAAGGCGTGATTAGAAGGAGCATGGAGCTTTGAAAGAGATTCAGAAACAACTGTGAGTTCATTTTTATTAGATGAAATGTGCCTCTCTGTGTCTGTGACTGATAGAGAAACAAAACAGACCTGCAGGTAAATGGAGCAGCAAAGATCACAGGGAAATTTACTTTTGCCTCATCCCACTTTGTCACAAAGGTGAAGAAAGACAAAAAAGTAAAAGCTCCACAGTGAATCAACATTGTCCGGAGTCTGTTTTGTTACATAAAAGTCAGTGAGCTGCAGCAAAACTCCATGCATGGCATTGCTCTTCCTCTAAAGAAAGGGCTGGATACACATATCTTGACGGGAAACTTTCCTGAGAGGGTAAGTTTTAAGTTAAAAACAAACTCTTGACTTACCATCTCTGTGAATCACTCTGTGTGTGTGTGTGCTGCGAACATAACTACTGTATTTTTTTTACGTATTTGAACAACTAGATAGATTCATGTTATAGATGATCTCATCTTTTGCCTAAATTAATCTACTGCATGTTTTTCTAGACATAGCCTCTAAAGTTTTTATAGAAATATCATTACAGGACTTCTTTATATAGCTAGCCAGTCTATTTGTTGTTCTCTGGTCACTTGCAAGGGTGTGTCTACACAGCATTATTATTTCAGAATAACGGCCGTTATTCTGAAATAATAATGCGAATGTCTACACAGCAATTTTGTTATTTTGAAATACATTTGAAATAACAGATGGCTTATTCTGACTTCTGTAAACCTCATTCCATGAGGAATAATGCCTATTCCAAAAGAGCTATTTCAGAATAGCTGTAGTGTGTACGCTTCTCTGCTGCTATTTCAAAATAGCTCCTCTCCAGTGCCTCCTGGGGCTCTAAATCCTCATTAGGGAAGCCTGCCTCAGACTAATTTAGAGGCTTCCTTGTAATGTAAACTTTTTATTCAGAAATAAACTATTTCAGGGTATTGCTTCTGGAATAGCTTATTTCGAAATAAGTGTGCAGTGTAGATGTACCCTCAAGTGCACAATCTAGCTCTCTATATCTATATCTAAAAGACTACTCTTAACATTTAACTTTTTCTCCTCATTTCTTTTGAAGTGGATCGCACAATGAACTGGACACCAATTCTGAGTTTAGCCATGCTGTGGGCAACGTGGCTAGCGTGCGACTCTGAGAAGACCGTGAGGCTAGCAGACAGAGGGAGCCACGGAATTAGTAACGTGCCTTTCTCTCACAGGGCTAGCAACAGATCGCTCTCCTTCCTGAGAAGGTCGGAGGCATCTCAGGGGAATTTCCAACGTCCTGTTGCCAAGAGGGATACTCCAACATCAAAAAATGTACGGCCTGACCTGCTGCGAGATGAAACACCTGCCCAGGCTAGGAAGATTAAAGCTAGAGTGAGGCAGATACAGAGACCCACCTCTGCGGCTAAACAGTCTCACCCTGAGATGATCAAGGATGAGGAGAAGTCTGCTGCGTCTCGGTCACGAATGATACGTTTCCCTTCAGGATCCAGTTCTCCTAATGTCCTGGCTAGCTTTGCCGGTAAGAACAGAGTCTGGGTTATCTCTGCTCCTCATGCCTCTGAAGGCTACTACCGGCTCATGATGAGCCTGCTTAAGAGCGACGTCTACTGTGAACTGGCCGAGAGGCACATCCAGCAGATGGTGTTGTTCCATGAGGAAGGGGAAGAAGGAGGGAAAGTCAGGAGGATAACCAGTGAAGGGAAAATCCTGGAGCAACCTTTAGATCCCAGCCTCATCCCTAAACTCATGAGCTTTCTGAAACTGGAGAAAGGGAAATTTGGCATGGTGCTGCTAAAAAAAACCCTACAGGTGGAGGAAAGGTACCCTTACCCGGTAAGGCTAGAAGCCATGTACGAAGTTATTGACCAGAGCCCCATCAGGAAAATGGAGAAGATGAGGCAGAAGGGCTTCATTCAGAAATGTAAAGCTGCCGGGGTGGAGGGTCAAGTAGTGGAGGAAGTTAACAATGGAGGCGGCACCAGACCTACATCGAGTGGTGGACATGTTCAGCTGTCAGTAAAAAAGGAAGAGCCAAGGAGAAGCAATGTTCAACCAACAAGGAGCAAAACAGTGAGGAAACTAATCACAACCACAGTGGCTCCTCCTCCCCCTACAACGCGTGCCAGCACCCTCCCTCCTCCAACCACCACTACCCAGGCAGCCACCCGTACAGTGACAACGCTGAACAGACCTATGACTACAGCCACATCCCTTCCAACCACTCTGAAAACTTGGACCACAAAGTCACACACCACGTCCGACTCTCATAGGCTGCCCACAGTGCCTGAGGCAACTGCCCCACGGGGCACAGACACTGAGGATTTTTACTCCCCGGTGTGGAATGAGAACCGCAGAGACAGGCAGTCTGGCCACCCAGAGAGACACCCAGTAGCCACCCGAAGACCTGGCAAAGTTGCTAGCTATGATAGCTACACAGAAGCTCCCACCGCTGCCTCTGAGCACTACACAAGGGCCAACACTGGTAGATTTAAAGACAACCGTACAGACCGGAAGGACTTTATCCACCGGGATCCCAGTGTCATGCCAGGTCAGCACAAACCCGCCAAAGCCAAGCCACCTAAAAAAAGAGTCCAGGAAAAGATTCTGAGCAATGAATATGAGGACAAATATGAACCAAGCAGGCCTGCTGTTCCCCACTTGGAGCAAGAGATTGCAGCAGGGAATATCCCACCAAAGAAGGGAAAAGAGCCAAAAAAGCATGACCGGCCAGATAAACCTGAGAAGAAGAAGAAGAAGGAGAGACCCGACAAGCTGCAGAAGAGTGAGAAGCAGGCCAAGAAGAACAAAGCTGAGAAAAAGAACAAGCAGGACAAAGATCGCAGCAAGAAAAACAAAAAGGGGAGCAGGACTGAGAACGAGGGCTACCTGAAGCCCAACACAAAGACTTTCATTCAGCCCTCCAGGAAATCAGTGACAAGCCTCCTGGATTTTTTTGAAGGCAAACGGCGACTCATTGTAAGTAGCATGTCCCTGAGCATTTTATCACCTCACCCATTAAACTTAGTCTCCCTCCTTCTGAGATCGAGACCTGCAGTGGGGAAGCTGGCATCACTGCCCTCCATGCGCTGCCTGTTCTGAACCTTGCATTGACAGGACTCTCTCTAGGGCAATGATGGGCAACCTATGCTAGAGAAGGGGGCGAATGACTGGCCCTCCATCTCAGTGGGCTGCAAGATTGTTGTAACCAACTTGATCTCCCAGGAAAGAGTAGTTTTGCTAACTGTGCTTGCACACCTAGCATTTGTGGAGTGCACTGATTGAACATAGCAGCGCTTTGATGGGATGCACATGGCTCTTACAGTCAATGTTGTGTACAATAAGCATGCACCTCACTTCACTTCACATGTGTGTCGCTGTAATAATACCGGTAGGAAAAAAAACCTACGTGGACAGACGCCTGCAGAATCTGGCAACCTTGCACGGGGGGGGGCAACAGTAAACAAAATGTCTGGCAGGCCACATATAGAACCCCAATGGGCACAGATTGCCCACCACTGCTCTAGGGGCAAAAGTGGAGTTTGTCATCCTTGGCCCTTTCAGTCCTTCACCTTCTGCTACAATAACCAAAAAAGGGCCCCAATCACGCTGGCATCTCTGAGTGTATTGTGGACAGTTGTCTGTAGACTGGCACCCTCCCATTCGTTTGGCATAAGGCCACAAGAAAAGCAATTATTGTTTTGTCCTCTGGGGGTTCTGGAGGGGAAGGGCTCTGTATCTGGGGTGATTAATGAAACGAAGCAGCAAGGTTCTAATTAGGATGCTTGCTGGCATTGCCACCAGCCTCTACATTCTATTTCCCAGCATGCTCAGCCAGCTGACATCTGTTCCATAGTAATGCCAGTGTCCAAACTGTGGAAACAGCCTCAAGGGTTGGGCACTGCTTATGGGTATATATATTCACACACCTGCCTGCACATATACATGCTGAAAGTCAGGTTTTCAAAGCTGCCATTAAGTCCTGATGGGAATTGGGCATTTAGGTTTCTTTGACAAGCCCACCTTATGCTGGTTTAATTACAACAGCCTCCTCTGGTGAGGTTCCCAAGCTTAGAAGCTGAGCAGAGCCTGCAGCTACTGCTCCTAATAATGTGTGTTTTTCCAAGTGCTTATCTAACAGCATTTCACCTGAGACAAGGAACAGTTTTAGCCTCACTTCAAATGTTTTCTTTGATCAGACGCATTCACTTTAAAGGTTCACTTTGAAAAGCAGATCTTTGAAAAACAGCATTTCAGTCTCACAGGTTAGTTTAGTGTAGGCAAGAACTTTCCAGTAGCTAGTGTCACCAATAGCACCATGGTTCCCAAAATCCAGCTAGGCTTTTCCTGCCCTTCACAGCATCCCCTACAATAAAGATTCTTCTATCTACCATGGGAGTTCAGTTGACAATTCAGCATAGCATCCAACTCTCTCCTACATGTATTACCACTGCATGGCTAACAGGAATAATTATATGAGTGAGTGAGCGAGAGCGAGAGCGAGAGCGAGAGCGAAAGAAAGAAAGAAAGAAAGAAAGAAAGAAATCACAGATTTAAACCGTACTAAATTTTGGAAGCAGAAAGGAAGCCATGTGTTTGAAAAAAAAACAGAACCTGGGGAATCTGAATTTAGCAAATGACTCTGGTCTTAACAATTGGCCAAAGCAAGACCACAGAATGGAGCTGACTGGAAGTTTAGGATCGTTGAAACCTGGCTCTAGTTCTGAACATTGTGACTTCCAAAAATTAGTGTCACGTCAGGCCAAAAAAAGCAAAAAGTGACGAGAACAGAATAGAAATCACAGAAACCAGACAGCCACTGCTTTCCTCCCTGAAGGATCATGGTGACTCATCACTCAGTCTGGAATTTGAATCTCCACATATCAGAAACTTTTAAGCTGGAGAAATGATTTGTCCAGTCTGTGGTAGTTGGTGAGAACAGACTGTAGGCAAACATTACTACTAAGCTTCATTATAGTTTGTCATAGTCTAGTACTACCAATAGTCTCCTCCTCCTGAAAGCTAGGTTCATTATGCAATAGTTATTCATATGGACAGTACTGGAGATAAATCAAAGGCAGAACCATGTGCTGTATGTAGCATGTGCACAAGGTAGATTAAAAGTTAGTGAAATCTGAATCCACAGTCATTTCACCCCCTTAAAATAAAAACCTCCTTTCTTTGCACCCCTTTCCCCAAATGGACTCTTCTGTCCAGTTCAGTTGTCCCTTCCTCTTGGGTTCAATTCTTCCAGTGTATTGCCCCAGTTGGATAGTTCTCTTCCACTCCTAAGTCCTTGGTCATCCTCCCAAATTAACTAACCCAGGCCTCTCTAGTATCTGCTCTGTCTGTGCTGTTTCCCACTGCTCCACTACACTGTTCCTTTTGGACCACTCCCCCAACTCCTAATGTGAATTTAGAAAAAGAAAAATCACTGTTTGTGATGGTTCAACCAGGCAGTTCACAGAGGTGGGTTAAGTACTACAAATGGTTAAACAGAGAGATAGGCCCAAAATTCAGATTCTGATCTGAATTTCAAACTGCCAGAAGTGTGTAGCAAAGGCTTTGATTAAGTTCTTTATAGATATAGGGCATTGCTGTGAAATCTCTGTCTACTTTTAGTGTTGATTTTGAAACACAACCCTGATTCAGATCTGTGGTCAGAAAGTTTTGCTTCAGGTAGTTTATTTTTTGTGTCGGGGGTAGCTGTGTTAGTCTGTAACTTTAAAAAGAAGTAGTCCTGTGGTTATTTCCACTCCAGCTCATCTGATGAAGTAGGTTATACCCACAAAAGCTCATGATACTATACATTTTTGTTAGTCTGTAAGGTGCCATAGGATGACTTGTTATTTTGTGTGTGTTATTCTGTGGTGATGAAGTGGAGACTGAGGGTTTGTAAGTAGCATTTCATTCACACACACACACTCTGGGTATGTCTACACTACCCTCCTAGTTCGAACTAGGAGGGTAATGTAGGCATACCGCACTTGCAAATGAAGCCCAGGATTTGAATTTCCCGGGCTTCATTTGCATAAGCGGGGAGCCGCCATTTTTAAAACCCCGCTGGTTCGAACCCCGTGCAGCGCGGCTACACGGGGCACGAACTAGGTAGTTCGAACTAGGCTTCCTAGTTCGAACTACCGTTACTCCTCGTGAAATGAGGAGTAACGGTAGTTCGAACTAGGAAGCCTAGTTCGAACTACCTAGTTTGTGCCCCGTGTAGCCGCGCTGCACGGGGTTCGAACCAGCGGGGTTTTAAAAATGGCGGCTCCCCGCTTATGCAAATGAAGCCCGGGAAATTCAAATCCCGGGCTTCATTTGCAAGTGCGGTATGCCTACATTACCCCGCTAGTTCGAACTAGCGGGGTAGTGTAGACATACCCTCAGAGGACATAGGCGAATAGCAGTTAAAGCAACTTAAAATTAAACCAATAAATAAATCCCTGTTTGTTTTGCAACATATACTAGGCTATTTTAAAGCTATGATTTGAGGTTTGCTTTGCTTCTGAAATGCTCCTCACTTTATCCTACAAGATTTACCAGACAGACAAATTCGTTGCTCATTGTACCCATACAATTCCACTAGACCAAACTCCACATTCATAATAGGGATGTAAGCATCTAGTCACGTAGTCAACTACCCGATAAGCCTAAGTTTATCAAGTAGTGGAGTCACTACTCGACTACTCACTTCCTCCCCCTCACCACTTCCTGCCTCTGTATCAGAGGCAGCAATGGGGAGGGGAAGCAGGAGCTGGTGCTGGGGGGAGCCAGCTTAAAAGCTAGTTCCCCCCAGAACCATCTCCACAGTGCAGGAGTGTAGGTGCAGGGTTGGCAGAGGCGCAGCAGTCCAGAACCTGGCGGGAGATGGGACTGTTAAATCCCAGCTCGCACTGGGTCTGGGACCAACCCCCGCTGTGGCTCTGTACTTTAAATTTAGTAGGAGCCGGGCTGCCTGTGCACCTGGCTCCTACTACATTTAAACTGCAGAGCCACAGTGGGACCCCTTATCGACTAATTGTGCTGTTGATACAAATTGTATCGACTACATGATTACTCAGTTACCTGCTTCTTAACATCCTTACATTCATACCCACACACTGGTTAAGAAACTAGGAGCAGAACCCAGCTCATTTTCTGGTATTTATCTGAGTTCTCAAGCAGTGTTTAAAATACCTTTTTCTTTTTAAACATTTCACTGTAACTTTAAAGTACAGTAATATGATTCATGTTATAGATGTGAAATCAAGTTGTCTTCTATACATATAATCTCTATGGGCCTGATTCTCATTTACACTAATGTGCTTTTTCCATCACCAGGGTGATGTAATGGGGCCTCTGTATAAATGAGACTCAGGCTTTATATAACCTATCACTTAGACTTATAATTGAATGTAGTTATAAACTCTATTTATAAGGTATGTTTCATAAAAAGTATCCCAGAAAGCCTTACAAAAGAGTAAGAAAACACTAGCAGAATGATTATGCATGATGTAAGTTAAATCATAACTTTGCCTTTAAAGGACTATTATATCTTATGACAAGCCTAAAACACAAAATTTGGCTTCCCCAATGGGTAGGGTTGCCAGATAGTTTCACCAAAAATACCCAGCATGGTGGGGAAAAAATTGGTTGAGCAAAAAACAAACAAACAAAAAATGGGGGACCAAAGTTTTTGAGCAAAAAAAAAAGTCACTGCGCCTTTAAATCCTAAATCCCCACACTCCCCTCACCCCCATCCCCACCAGACGTGGCAGGGGAAGAATGTCTCGAGCGGCCGTCCATCCAAGAAAAACAGACAATACTGGATGTTTTACATGTCTGGTATTTTCTGGTTTTTTTACCGGACACCTGGCAACCCAGCAAAGTTGGGATCTAGGGATTTTGGACAGAGCCTTGCTCTAGTCAGAACCCTTCTGTTTCAAGTGGATGCAGGATTCTCCTTGACTTCCTCTCCTAAATTGTTATGTGGTATTGCAGTGTGTAGTTAAACAGATGTTATATCATTCCCCCCTCCCCTCCCACACACACACACACTCAGAAGAGGCTGTATGTCTTTGGAAAACACATGTTGGTGTAAACTTAAAAGACTTTTTTTATTACTGCTGTAATCATTTCTTCCTGCCACACCACTTTCTGATCCTTCTTCTCCCTCAACACATTAAATAAGGCCTACAAGTGAGGCTTTCCAAATGTTTTTGGCTAAATGTGGGGTAGATGGTGCCCAGATCTAATATAACTATGCAGCTGACTATAACCATCACAAATGCCTGGATCATGGGACTAGGGGAGAAAGAAGGGGCTATGGCTGAAAATGACTCTAAAAACGTATTTAGGCCTGTTACTCCCACTGAAATTTAGGCCCATTACTCCCACTGAAACCTCGGTAACTTGATGATCTGGGGCTATGTAGCCATTTCCCCCACCTCTCTGCAAACAAGTGGATGTGAGGGTGGCATGGCCATGACAGGTTGGGCTGGAGAACTGACGGGACTCAGAAGGGTGAAGATCTAAGAAGGGAGTATGTTGTTTCCAGTACAGTTTACAGCAACTTACGCCTCTCCTCCCAGCACAACAGGGGAGCACCAGAGTGACTGCGTGTTGGAGGGATGTCTCTGAATCCCATGCCTCCTGCGGTTATTCCTCTAGCTTTTTGCTCAGGTCTGGGCCTAAAGACACTTTCTAGTTCTACATAAATAAATGTAAGTTCCTGTGCCACTGGCTAAGGTGTGCAAAAGAAACCCCAGTGGGCAAGCGGCATTAAAAAACGCTGTTCTTCTTTAGAGAGCTGCTTCTCTGACAGAGGCTTGCAGTGGCTTTGTTTTGAAACTAATCAAACTTTTTGTTTCTTCCATTCCCTAGCTGATCACGACGCCCAAGGCTGATAACACCATGTATGTGCAACAGCGAGATGAATACCTGGAGAGTTTCTGCAAGATGGCCACAAGGAAAGTCTCAGTCATCACAATTTTTGGCACCGTGAACAACAGCAGCATGAAGATTGACCACTTTCAGCTAGGTTCGTTGGGGGTTTTTTTTACATATTTATTTCTCGCCTCTCTCTTTTTTTAAGGAGGACCAAACATTAGAGAAGGAAGAGAGAAATCCAACTGGGTTAAAGTCTTAGAGAGAGATCCTTTGTTGTGGTAACTTCCTGCACTTTGTATTTACATAGCTGTGTCTGGCATTTACTGTGTTTAGTTTCCAAAGCAGTAAGGTGAAATGTGTGGTAGTTTTTAATGCCAGTGAAAGAATAGAAAGCAGGAGATGGGAGTGGGGGAGGGAGAACAGCAGGAAGGTCATTTTGTTCAGGTCTGTCAACATGTCATGTATCCATCTCTTTGGGAAACTTGAGGGTACTTCTATAGAGCAGCATTATTTCGGAATAACTGACGTTATTTTTAAAGAACATAGTGCTTGTCAACACAGCAAGCCATTATTTCAAAATAATGTTGAGATGGAGGACTTCTTACACTGACTTCTGTAACACTCGTTTCATGAAGAATAAGGGAAGCGGGAGGAAGAGTATTCTTCCTTTGACTTCCTGCTGTGTAGACAGCGCCAAGAGCCGAATTAAGCTATTTCAACTTAAGCTACGCAATTGACATGGCTGAAGTTGTGTATCTTAACTCGACTTCTGCCCTGCAGTGTAGACATGCCCAGAATGGTTAAATTTCTGTGATATCACCGGATTCACTTTACAGACTATACTGCCTAGTAGGATTTAAGAACTGCCACAATAATTGTTCAGTGTAACATACATGAATCAATTCACAAGGAAGGGGGAAATAAGTTTTGATTAAATAAAAAGCTACTCAAAACTCAGACCAATCCAACACCCACTCTGAATTTCCACATAGTTCCCTTCCTGTTGCTGATTTTTCTCCTCCCTTTGCACTTCTTTGTTCTTCCAAAAAACCATATGAAAGGCTTTCCTCAAACATAGGGGCTAACCAGGACAGACAAGAAATCTTACTAAACAGTTATTGTGTCAAGAGTTTCCTCCATTCTCTGAGGACACGTCTACACTAGGAAACTGTTTTGAAATAACTAAATTTGACTTAACTCCTGATTTTACAAAATCGAAATAGCGTGTCCCCACTACCAGGACACCTCGAAATTAGTCTGAAGGCAACTTCTGTTAATGTGGACTCACCACCTCAACTTAGAGCCCCAGGAAGCTCTGGGGAGTAGTTATTTCAAAATAGCAGCACTGGAGTGTCCACACTAACACTAGTTTGAAATAACTATTTTTAAATTAATGTTATTTCCTGAGAAAAGCAGGAGTACAAATTTTGAAATAAGCATCCCCTTATTTTAAAATAATGGGCTTGGTAGTGTGGACGCTTCACTTATAAATTTGACCCATGGTGGGATCATTTAGAAATAAAGCCCTGGTGTAGATCTGGGCTGGGTGAACATGAGTGTTCTTGGGCATGGTCATGTTTTGCTTAGTAATGGACTCCAACCATCATTTGGGGAAGGAAGTTTGAATCTGGTACTGAGTGCAGCTTTAGCTTACTTCTTATGTGGATATTTTTTGGATATTTGAAGCCTTTTCATTCTGTTAGATGGACTGAAGCAAAAGCCTTCTCTTTACCCTTAAAGCAACATACAACCAGTCTGGCTGCTTTCTGTGGGCTAGTGTAAATTTTTTCAGCTCATGGCGCTTTGCACCATGCATGAGTGAACCTAGGGTTCTTCTAGAGACCTTGTTCAGCCCATACGTATTCCACTAAGCAGCTAAACCAGCTACCCACACCCTGTGCTGCCTTCTTTAAGAGGGGCATCTTCAAAACTCCAAATGAGAGTTGGGTATCCAAATTCCCTTACGCAGCTTTGAAAAAAATCGAAGTGTACAAGTTCAGGTTTGATGCACAGCCTACTGAACTCAATAGGAGTCTTTCTGCTGACTTCAGTGGGTTTTGGCCAGGTCCTTAGATCCCAACTTAGCAACGTGCTTTAGCTTGTATGTAACTTTAAATAGGTGAATAGTCTCATTGACTTCCAGTATGACACTTCCAGGAGTGTAGTCCTGAACTGGTACTACCAGAACGCCCCTGCAAGTGTGGAAACACCTCTACTAGCCTGGCCTCAGACCCATGGGGCATATAAGGTCATGCTGTGCAGAGTATGCTGTTTTGCTCTACAAAAATGGTATCCTGTGTAGACCATGACTTTGGACGCACAGTGCGTTCAAGGTCATGCTGTGTGGAGGATGCCACTTTGAAAAAAACCTGCATCCTCTATGTGGCAATAGTGCTTTGTGATCCTCAGATGGCAGGTGCTATAGAAGAGCATAGCATAGTTAATTTTGTACTCTTTCACAGTTTACTGTGGCCCATGTTTCCTTTCATGTCATTTTCATTTATCTATTTCTAGATGCTAATTAGATTAAATCTTGAAGCACCAAAATCAATCTTATTATTTGTATTCCCCCATGCATTCTTAGGGAACTGTAATAAAAGGAAGTAGGGTACAGTATGATCTTTCTCTCTTCTGCATGTACCTTTTAATATCTCTTTTTGATTTTACCAACACTTTGGATTTTCTTTTGGGGGGTCTGTTGTGGTAATAACTATATCAAAGATGACAGCTGAGCCAGAGTTAATCTCGTTTCACAGATGCTCCAAGTGTGATTGTGTTTTCCTTTATTGAAACAAACAAAAACTATACAAAACACTGCAGGAATGCTATTGTGTAGTGGCGTGTTTTTGATCGTTGCTGCGGTACAACTGTAGCTCGGACTGAGATGATGACATTGGTATTTCAAATGTTCTATTACTGGTTGTACCTTGATAAATGGGATGATATTTCTTATGGTTGTTCCCACCTTAGAAAGGAGTGTGAGAGATTCTCTCTCTCACTGCAGGAGCAGTTTAGTCATTTCGGTTATTCATATATAGGAACACAAAAATAATGTTTTCACTTGTTAAAATATTTTCAGATATTTGAAATTTTAGTTAGGTTAGTTTTAGTTTTGGGGAGTGGGTTGCATCTGGATAACTAAGGAGGCCTTCCCCCCAACTGAAAATACCATCCCCATGTTTTAACAAGCCTTTTTTAAAGTCTTCCATGATCAGAGTAGAGTTGAGTATATTTACATAATCAGGCTTAACATGCAGACGTTTCTCTTTCACATGTTGAGTGCTGGCATGGGGAAGTAGTGTAGGATCAGTAAGTAGCACTGAGTAGTAAATCAATATCTCAGTATGACAATGAAGGGCTGCCCTTTGGATGAAACAAAGCAGCAAGCACTTGTGGTCATTAAAGATCCCATATCAACTTTTGCAGGAATGGAGGTGTTAACTCAGGAATCCTGGCCAAAATCCAGCTGTGTTCACTGTATTTCACAAGTTTAAATTCCATGTGTTGTTTTATTTGGATATTTTGTTCTTTATAGAATGTGGCTGTGGGCTGCATTTTCCTAATATTTCTGAAGAGCTTTGGAGTTCCTTTAGGATAAATTACATTACATGATACCTAGATATTCATAACTACCTCAATTTTAGATGCCTAGCTCATGATATCATTAAGGGACCCAATTTTCAGAAAGCGGGGACTGAAAATCAGGCCCCTTTAATGGTATATCTATACTTCATGTTTATTTTGAAATAGCACATCTACACTGCAGGGAAGATGCAAAATTAGTCCGAGGCAGGCTTCCCTAATGTAGACGTGTTATCTTGAGTTACTGCCCCAGGAGGCACGGGGGAGGAATAATTTAGAATGGCCCTGGTGACGGGCTATTTTGAAATAGCAGCAGTGGAGCATCTACAAATGCCTTATTTCAAAATAGCTATTTCAGAATAGGCGTTATTCCTCGTAGAATGATGTTTACAGATTTCGGAATAAGCTGTCCTTTATTTCAAAATTATTTCAAAATAATGGAATGGCTGTGTAGACGCTCACATTGTTATTTCAAAATATCGCTAGTTATCTCAAAATAACGGTGCAGAGCAGATGCACCCTAAGTTACTTCACACTGGGCAGCCAAAAATCACTTCCCTTTTGACTAGCAAGAGGGAGGGGGAAGGTGTTTCGTCCCCTTTTGTGTGACTTAGGTGGTGAAACTGATGACATTTTGCTCTGTGATTCCATATTTATCAGCACTTTATTTGCTTTTAAGATAATGAGAAACCCATGAAGGTAGTAGAGGATGAGGACCTTGTGGACCAGCAACTCATCAACGAGCTGAGGAAAGAATATGGGATGACCTACAATGACTTCTTCATGGTGCTGACGGATATCGACATGAGGGTCAAGGTGGGGAATTGAGCTCTTTTAACATAAAGACATTGGAAAGCAGAAATATGCTGTGTAGTGATGAGACATACACTGGAGAGGCTGGTTTAGGGCTTTGCCTTTACCTGAACTATCAGAAGAGTTTCATTAGCTGGGAGGTGGATAGCAAGGGTGATTGATGGCAAATAGAAAAGGGGGAGAGCACAGTCCATCTTTTTAAAATGGAGGATCTCCAATGGGCAGTCTGGATGTGTGCTGGGGGGAGAGAAGATGGTGGTCTGACAACTCACGACAAGCATAGAACTACCTCCATCAGAGGAGATGAATGCAGCATGGGATATCCTGAAATGCATCCTGGTGTGCCATGTGAAGTAGCGGTATAATATGATGCTGCTGCATCATAATGACATTCTAGGACATAGCATTATACTGCAAGATACAACCCAATTCTAGTGAGTTGTGTGCAATATCTCAATACATAAGTTTGTCCTACATAGCAGACATTTAAAGCAAGCCTCCTGGGAATAATCCAGTTCTTTACAGACTGCAAAATCAGAGATGTTTCTACCCACTGTCTCTTCTGGCAGTCTAGGTCTACACTGCAGAGGTAAGTCGGAAAAAGAAATGCAATTTGAGGTACACAAATTGCATATCTTTTTCCGCTTTACTGTCAAAAGAGGCTTTTCTGAAATTTGACACGTCTGCATGGCACCAAATTTTGGATAAAAGAGCTCTTTCGACACATCCCTTCTTCCTCGTAAAACAAGGTTTACAGGGACGGCAAAAGAACGTGTCCACTTTTTAGATTTTTTTTCTGAAAAAGTGGATGCGTTCCTTGGATGCAACATTGCTTTTCCGGGACACTTCCGGTATCCCAGAAAAGCACTGCAATCTAGACGTAGATGCAGTGACATGTTGTTTTGTGCATAAGGCCTTTACTTATCATTTGACCCATTCTTTACCTTTTATTTTATAGCAATATTATGAAGTGCCCATTGCAATGAAGTCTATATTTGATTTGATTGACACCTTCCAGTCACGAATCAAAGATATGGAAAAACAGAAGAGGGACGGTATTGTCTGCAAAGATGACAAGAAACAGTCCCTGGAAAACTTCTTATCCAGGTATTATTTTCAGCACTGGCTTCTGATAATGTAATCCTATTTAAAATATCTGGAATACTTTATTTTTAAGGATGAGTTTTTTTAAAAAACTAGATTTGGCAGTATCTGTCATTTCCAGCAAAGTAAAGAGATTTAACCACAGTTGACCCTGGTGCAGCATGCTCTTGGGGAGAGTAGAGCCCTGGAAATCAGATCTCCTGGGTTCTGTTTCCACAGGCTCATTGCACAATCTTGGCCAAGACACTACTTTTCTGTGTGTCGGTTTCCACAGATAAGGTTAATCTGCCTTACAGGGATGAAAGGATTAATTAGCTAATAGTTTGTGCGATGCTTTGAACCTGTTAAGCTTTAAAAGAGTGTTGCAAAGTTTCTGTATGCCAGTCCTTGGATGCCCCATGCCATAATCCTGTTATTTCAGCTGCAGCTCCTTCTGTGCAGTTCAAATCACTCACTCCATTTTCCCTAACTTCCTTCTTATCGTGTTTGAGATAATGCTGTTTGCCCTTTCCCAATGTTGGTCACCAGCCAGGATTTAAGAGTTGCTAATGCCTCTTGGAAAACATCTGAGAAAACCTGCTAAGAGACAGCTTTGTTCAGGTGGTCTGCAATATTCTGAATTACTCTTCCCCCCATAAAGCAAAATCCCTAGATGCAAAACCAGCCTGGACTTGAGAGAAATTCAGATCTGAAGTAAAACATTGCCGTTCTGGACCATCTCTGTTACTGGGTGATCTGCACAAAAATAAGATCTCTTGTGGTTCAGGATTTCACCTTCTGCTGTTGCATATTCCTCACCTGCCATCAAAATACTCAGTTTGTGCTATTATGCCTGATTGCTATGGAAATAACTGAGATGACAGCGAGTATTATGACTCCAAGGGGGCATAGATAGCAGGGAGAGATGAATGCATAAGCCATTGGTTCTTCAGCATGATAATTTCCAACAGCCACTTGCTCAGAGAAAGCATCTTTACCACATCCACCACATCTTCTAACTCCCCCACTTCCCTCCTGCTTGGCTCTCATAGGGCATGGCTACATTGCAACTATTTCAGAATACTTCCAGTATCCCAAAATAGCTATTCCACATCTTTGAAACAAGCCTGTTACTTTGGTTCAAATTAACACGTCCCAGCGTGCACTTCCTGGTTCGAATCAGTTGTGATTCAAACTAGCGCGCCGGTGAGATCATGCTAATGAAGCGCAGGATATTTAAATCCCCGCTTCATTAGCAATTTCGAATGCCTGCATTTAAATCCCTAATTTGAACGAGGGTGCAAGTGTAGACATACCCTTCCAAACCTGGATAGAACTGGGAATGCTTTTCTCTCTTGGGTACTTATATGGCTTCCATTACCCTACTATCGGAGCATCACAGTCTTTATCACATTTACTGTCACAACACTCCTTTGAGATAGACCAGTGCTATTATCCCCAAGGTATATATAAAAAAACGGAAGCCAAATGACTTACCCCTCTGTTAAGATGTGGGCTGCACTATGAAATTTATGGGGAACCCCAGCTGTAAATAAGATAGACCAAAGCCCTAGATCTGAACTCTCTCTGAACTCTGAGGCAACTCAGGTCTGGATACAAACTTTGCAGCTCAGGTTCCATTTCTAATTCCAATACAAAAAATGAAGGAAAACATGGACCAAACATGTGGGAATCTTCACAAACATATGGCTTGAATTTGGTTCTAGAGTCAAATCTAAATTGGAAGAGGGAGGAAGGGAGAGCTTGGCTTTATTTTAAGCTGCTTTGCCTGTCCCCTGTTTCTCAATCCTTGTCCCTTCCCTTCTCACCCTGCTTGCTATAGCACAGCAATACGCAGACCTCAGTGATTCAGGAGTGAAATTAGTAATCACCATTACCCAAAAGAGCCACAGTTCTGCCAATGACAGGGAAATATTTAGCTTTTTCTAGATTATTCTCACAACAAATAAGTGTATCAGCTTGCACTAATTTATTAAGTGAACTGTTAAGCATAGTAAAAGCATTCTGACTGGTTAATAGCATAGACTATTTAATAATTAAATCACAGTGTTTTATATCATGTGCAGGAGACAAATTCAGGGGCTCTGACAGCCAGGTGGGGAATGTGCAGGGCCCCCCTGGAAGGAGTGAGGACAGAAGGAGCATGGCTGGGGCAGCCAGTCCTTAACGCTGCCCTGAGTGCACCATGCCGACCCCAGCCCTCAGACCCACATGGAGTATGCTGTGTGGTGCTCTGGCAGTAATTTAAAGGTCCCGAGATGCCGGCCGCCACTGTCGCTGCAGTAGCAGCAGCCAGGAGCCCCGGACCCTTTGAATCCCTGGGCCCTGAGGCAATTGTCCCCCCCTCCTCCACACTGGTGTGCCTGTACATATTAAAGAGCCACTTGCAGCTGAAAGCCACAGATGGAGTATCACTATTGAAGCACATTTCTGGCTCTCTAAGCTCTCAAAGGCTACATCTGTTTTGCAGCTGACGGTGGAATTTCCAACTTGGGTAGACGTACACACACTAGTTTTGCCCAAGCTAGTGCATTAAAAACAGCCACATAGCTAGCTACCTGAGTATGTACCCAGAGTTTCATACAGGGATTAATTAGTCAGGGTGACTAGCCCATGCTGCTGCCAGTGGCACTACTTTTAGTATCCTCGTTCAGTGTTTCTCAACCAGTGGTACAAGTACCCTTAGGGGTACTCAAGAGAAGTCTTGGGGGTACGTCAACACAACTGAAATTTGGAGAAAACTGAATTTTGTTTTAAGTTTTACAGCGCTTTATTATTTTTGTACTTTTTACATCCAAAAATTTCATTGCCCGCCCAGCTACGATTAAGTTGTTCAAACAAATGTATTGCAATGGGAGAAAAAATGGCGTGTCTGAAAACTGTAGGCACTGGGGGTACTTCCTCTTTACAAAAAAAAAAGTGGTTCTTTATGAAAAAAAAAAAAAAAAAAAAAGGTTGAGAAACACTGCCCTAGCTACCAAACCTATCTCCAGCTGCAATGTAGACATTCCCTCAAAGAACTGTGGAACAATAATGAAAGCTGAGTGAAGCCTGTTTTCTATAGTTCTATCACCCTTCTAGACACAGTGATGGGGTCATATTCAGAACTTAACACTCATATGCTTTTTAAAAATGCTTCCCCATTAGATATGGATGAATTTTCCTTCAAATTGATGTTTAAACAAAAAAAATGCAATTTCTGCAAAAAAACCCAAAATTTTCCTGAAGAAAGTTTTGAATTTGCTGAATTTGTTCAATTTTCCCATCAGGAAAAAAAAGAAGTTAATATTCCGTGTCATGTGAGGCCAGTTGATTTTGTGGAACTGAATAGGAACACTTAATATCCAACTGACATGAAACTAAAACTACTTACAATGCTGTCATGCCTCAGAGTTGCCATTAGGAAGCTTCAAAGCTCCATTCTCTCCTGTGGACCAGGCACCCAGGCCAGACTTCATCTCCCATGATGCACTGTGGTTTCCCTTAGGAGCAAGCTGCATTGTGCATCATGTAAGTCACAGTAGTGTCCAGTGCGCTGCTGTGTAAAGCATTTTGAAGTCTGTGAAATTCCATATCTACATTCACCCCTCAGTTAAAAACAAAGCAGAGGGTGTTTGAGCCAGCAGAGAACAATACTCCTCTGTTCTCATCTCTTTCCAGGTTCCGATGGAGGAGGCGGCTGCTGGTGATCTCTGCTCCCAATGATGAGGACTGGGCCTATTCCCAGCAGCTTTCTGCTCTCAGTGGACAGGCCTGTAATTTTGGTGAGTCAGATGGCATTGCGCTCTTGCTCCCCAGACCACATCCTTCCTGAGCGCTATTTGTGGATGGATTCCTTCATGCTGATCTAAACCCAGACAACGTGAGGAGGTCTGTCCAACTGAAAGCTTAACCGAATCCACCCAGCTAGGGATGGAAGAAGGCAAATCCCTGACATGCACTGTAGTAACTGCTGCTACCCGAGCATATCTGGGGGCTGGCAACACCTCCTCTGAAGTCCCTCACTTCAGTTAGGGAAGGATTAGACCCCTCCACACACACACACAGAAACACACACATTCTCTGATGGGCATTTTAGGAGCTTAGCAAGGTAACAGCCCTGGGCTTGTCTCTCTTGTCACAGCTCAGCAAATTAGTGGTATAAGCACAATAGGTACCAATCATCAACCCAGCCTGGATGGAGATGCCTGGAAGGATGAAAAGAGCTATGTTCATCTTTTCTTCTTCATCCCAACTCTGGAAAGCATGTTCATGGAGGCACTTCAGCCTCTTAGCTGGGGCTCATCCAACTCTGCCTGTTCCCAATCCTGACCCTAACAGCCATGTAAATGGAGCAAGTACACCCTTGCCCAGCCTTCTAGCATGTATCCTTTTCTATGCAACACTCTGGAGTCTTCTGTGTAGCCGTAGTAGCAGTGGTGCCTGAATAAAACAGGGACCTACACAATGTCATTTTTACAGTGTCACTCTCTTAATCACAGTCTCACAGCAATTAACATCCTCAGCTGCTTTCTCTTCCCTTGATACCAAATTAATGTGCGAGATGAAATTTTTGTCACATAGTTTCTGAAGATCTGTATACAGCCAGCAGCCACTATTTATTTAACTCTTTCTCCTTTCTTGGGGATATCCATAAGGAATTGCAGCAAGATAGTAAGGCATGAGCCTTCTTTTTTCCTTATGCCAGAGTTGAATATCCGTAATCAAGCTGGGCATTTCCAAGGGTCTCATCTGTGGATCACTAAAATAGTAGCTTCCAGGACTCGGCCTAGCATACAAACAGGTGCTTCGCTGACTGGGTCTCCGGTGTGTGTCTGATCTTTTCTCAAAGACAACATTCCAATCCTCTGTCTAAAAAGAAAAAAAAAATGAATGCCTGCTTTAATCTGATCCCTGCAGTGATTTCCCACTTGAGAGTTACAGGTTAGGTTACCTACAAATAGTTTGCCACTGTACATATCATGAATAAGCACATTATTCTCAGCATTCTGACTTTTTCATATGTTTGGTGGGCTTCTCTCCATTTCTTTCATCTAAAAGCTTTCACTATTCTTTGGATCTCCTGAGATTTTTTGGAAAGTAAAGTAACAAAAATCTCATGTATCAAGGCATGAAAGGTGGGATTCAGAAATATATTTAGGTACCTAAATCTTCATGATTTCAGTGGACATTAGGGACCTAAAATACCATTGTGAATCCCTCCACAACTCTCCCTTGGTCAGGAAGGAATTATCATCCCAACAGGCAGGACTGCACAATTGGTCAGGAATAATTAGAAGGTGCGGTTCTTTCTTCTCTGAAGCTTCCATTGGCAAAGGCAGGATACTAGTCTAAGATGGAGTAATGGTTACTGCATAGCAGGTTACTCCGATAGAGGGTTATAAGATGGGATCCATTTTCACAAGAGAGACATAAAAAGGGATCAGATGGACAAATGGGCTGATCTAGCATGGTAAGGGGTGAAATACTGGACTTGTGACCTGATGCACTTAATATAATTTTGCTTTGCATCCAGTGGTCGTCTCTGGCCATCCTTCCAATATTAGGAGACCATCATGCTACTCTTAACAGTGCTAGATCGTTTATCAGACCCCACAGCTTCTCCATTTGAGATTCCACAACTGCCCTTCACAACGTATGCATTATAACCCGAGGGGCAGAGCATATGTTCCCTAATTTGGGGAAAAGATGAGGAATTGATAAATGTCAGCAATAAATACCATCTGCCCAACTTACCTGCCTTACCATGAAAGCCCTGACTTGTGAGGCTTTGTGCTAGGGTTCTAATATTTGTTTTATTTATACTGTCTTTGTATAAATGGGGGGGTTAAATGCCTTAGAGCAAAATCCTGCAGATCTTAGTTGAAGGCAGCTTTGACTGAGTAAGGACTACAGGATTTTCTGAGGGAGCCAGAGTGCAAGCCAAAACCACACCAGATGTACTCTCCTCATGGTATTTCAATTCCTGGAAAGTGGAACTGTGTATAGGACTTGACACTGATCACCAACTCACATGTCATTTGGATCCCATAAAAGACTCCCTAAGTCAAACCCCACACACAAGTTCTGAGGCATTGTTATGTTTACCTCACCAGAGATGTGCAGGAGGGGCTCTGCACCCTAGTTTATGCAACTGTAAGAACACAGGAGTCTAGGCTTGGCATAAGGGCTCCTTCGTCGAGCCTCTGAAGAGCCCACCCATGCACACACCGAGACACTTCATGACTGATAATGCAGTAGCATCCACCTGTTGTGTGCCCCTCTTAGTGCACCTCACTCACCCCACTTCTCTCCCACAAGCCCCACTGTGCAGAAGAAGGAAGTTATGCCTATGGAGTGGGCCTCTGCAATTCCCCCACGTGTGTGGTTGCCCTCCCACACAGCAGAACCACATTAGATGCTGCAGTCTCTCTGCTTGCATACTGCCCGTATAGATTAATTTATTCCCAAATTCTAACCCCTGATTAAGCCCACCATGCCACAGAATTATTTCAGGGAAATTCTATTGCCTGCGTTACACAGGAGGTCTGACTAGACAATCACAATGGTTGCTTGAGTCCTCAGCTCATGTGCAAGACTCCTATTGAAATCGATGTCAGACCCATGCACAGAAGGCTTGTGAGACTAGACCAACCAAGAAACAAGCATGGATCTGGACAGCTAAAGTAATGTGTGCCTGTCTGTGACTGAGTGGAAAGACTTGGTGTCTCCCAACACCTCTCTTGTTCCTTCACAGGTTTGCGCCACATAACCATCCTCAAGCTGCTAGGACTTGGAGAAGAGATCGGTGGGGTCTTAGAATTATATCCCATCAATGGTGAGAAATGATTTTCCATTACTTAGTTACTGATAATAAAGGACAGTTACACAGAACTGTGTGTTTCTAAGGTGTGGCTGGCACCTTCACTTGAAAGTGTGTTAAGAGGGAGAGATATAATTACAATTAAAGCACATTTTCTGACTTGCATAACATTCTTGTTTAAAAGACACTGCCAGGATAAAAAAAAAAAAAAAGATGGGCCTGAGTCTGAAAGATGCAGTATGTCTTTAGCTCCCACTGAAGTCAAAATAGAACAAGTCAAATGTACTTTTCTCCCCACACCTCCTGCCAAAAAGGCATGTCCTTTCCATTATTATCTCCCTCCCCTAAACTCTATACAAGATAAAGCACAATCACAGATGCTTCTCATGTGCAGGCCTTCATTTGGCTTCATTCAAGCTCCTTTCATCATCTACTCTTTGCTTACTTCAATGCCTTAATGCCCACTCAGATTAGTCTTGTATTAAGCAAGGTGTACACTAGGGGCTAAGTCTCAGAGGGGTAGCCGCGTTAGTCTGTAACTTTAAAAACAACGAGTAGTCCTGTAGCACCTTAGAGACTAACAAAACATGTAGATGGTATCATGAGCTTTCGTGGGCACAGCCCATTTCCTCAGATAAGTTCGAATTAAGATACGCAACTCCAGCTACGTTAATTGCATAGCTGGAGTCAACATACCTTGATTTGAACTTTGGCCACAGTGAGAGGTTGACAGGAGAAATGAAGAGTAGGAATCCTGGTGTTGATAGGGACACCCTCAGTGTTTGATTTAGTGTGTCCTTAATAGACCCACTAAATTGAATGCCAAAAGATCGATCTCTGGAGCATCGATCCACAGGTGAGTATAGATGCGGCCTTAGAAATCTCACTATCACATATTGGAGGCAGAGAGCTCCACCCTATTCAGTACATCCATCAAAGGATAGGTGAACATGGGGAGGAACCTCTCTCTTTTTGGATATGTAACTACTGCCCCAAATTGCAAGGAATATCAGACTCACATGTTTAATTCTATTACCCTCTATTGGCCGTTGTCTGCAGAACAAATAAACCCCTACTGAAACCAACGCATTCTTCTTCAGCCCACATAGCAATGAGGAAGCAGTAGGTCCTGAGTGCAATCTCTGCTAAGGAGGATTGTGAGATCCTTACACTGACCAGGATCCCTTACACAGGGCAATAAAATACAAAGAAAGGACAGCAGTGCACACTTCACAAATGATCAGTTTGCTGGTTAATCAGAATGTCAACATTGTTCCTGGTTCTGTCCTTTTCTAGGAAGCTCCAGTGTGGAGAGAGAAGATCTCCCTGCTCACCTGGTGAAAGACATCCGCAATTATTTCCAAATCAGCCCTGAATATTTTTCCATGCTTCTGGTTGGGAAAGATGGAAACGTCAAATCCTGGTATCCTTCCCCAATGTGGTCCATGGTGATCGTCTATGATTTGATTGATTCTATGCAGCTCCGGCGACAGGAAATGGCAATTCAGCAATCGCTGGGCATGCGATGCCCAGAAGATGAGTATGGTGGGTATGGTTACCATAGTTATCACCAGGGATACCAGGAAGGTTACCAAGATGACTACCGTCACCATGAAAGTTACCACCACGGATACCCATACTAAATAGAGCAACTTAACCTTTGGCTGCTGCCTCTTGCCCTCATCCTAATAGCTGTTCAAGCCATAAGTGGCCAGTCAAGAGCCTAAATAAACATTGCATTTGCCTTTTTGAAAATCCACAAGCCTTTACAATGAAATAGTTCAAACCAATAACACTGATGCTTTTTTTTTAGCAATAAAGACTCCTCTGTATTGTTTAACCCATGTAATCAGTGGACATCACCAGTTGAAGTTTGTTTGCATTAAACAAAAATCCTTTCCCTACCCTTTTGGCCATGGACCTCATACTGTAGCCAGGATACAAACTGTACAATAGATATTGTAATGCTTTTTTTATATTTTTTTCAAGGAGAAAAACAAAGTATATTTATTAGAAAGTGAGAATTTTGTGTTGTGCAGATGAACAGATACAGAAGACCACATCACAGGACTTCCCCACAGAAGGAGATTTTAGCAAAGACATGTGGGGCATTCTCTCTTTTATAATAATTTTTTTAAAACCTTTTTCACCTACCCTGTTTAAAAAGACTGTATCTCTTTTATAATAGATCAACTTTGTACTTAGCCGAGTTTCATCCATAACATAACAAAATGCAATCGCGTCGCTGAGAAATTTGAATTTCAAGCAAAAAGGAACATTTATTTCAAAAATATTTGTAAACATTTTTACTTGCATTTCAACTAACAATTTCTAATGATATTTTGGTGAAAATTCCATTTCCTCTCTTCATCAACTCTGGAGCCAATCTAAATTTCAAATCCCCCTTCTACTCCTTCCCCCAAAGAAAGGACAATTATTTTTTTTACAAAAATCTATGTAAAAATTAGGACATGCTTATTCAGCTAGCTCTGCTTCTGCTGTGGTTTCTCTAACTTGCATGCTTACTAGTGTGTTTTTAAGAGAACTGTACTAGTTATACCATACCATAAGCAATATCGCCGGATACCAGTTTCTATTTTACTGTTTTGTAACACGCAGCCTAAAAATATGATCTTCACCCTAGTCAAGGAAACTATGTTGAATATAGGAGCTTAGAAAATTCATTCCTAGAGGGTTCTAACCAATGGGAAAGAGTCAGTCTACTCATTTCAATAAAGGTTAAAGGCCTGATTCAACTCTTAAGGGCCTTACAGCAAAACTCAGGAATATCCCAATCAGGCCTCACAACAAAATATATCTTATTTAGCGGCTGCCATGGTGGAACGCACATTAGGTGACCTTTGACCTCTGATCTGGCATCTTGATATATATCCCAACCATCACACTGATGGATATATTTGGAAGAGGATTCTTATCAGTGGTCACAGCCACAGGACAGAAACAAGGAAGTGTCAAAGTACAACCCACTGCATGGTATTAAGCAAGTTGTTGAAAACCTTTGTCCCAGCCCAGATGAGAACAGAATTCTGCAAAACAAGGGCCTCGCTGAAAACCAGGTGTTTCCCTTAGAAAGGATCTCAAAAGCCCACCCCCATATCGAGTTCCGGTAAGTACGGGAAGAGTGAAGCCCTACCAGCTTCTGAAGCCACCTTCCCTTTCAGCACCAGAGGCCTAGTCATCATGGGGGCAGTTTGATAACTCATGCCCAGATCCTCAAAGGTTTGTAAGTGCTTAATCCTATTCAAATCATGGGAGTCCGATGCCTAAATATCTTTGAGGATCTTAGCCTCACTCCCTACATAGGGAGTGGTGATTAAGGCTTGTGGGAGATGGCTGGCTCTGGAAGGAGCCATCTTGAAAAAAAGACTATTAACTGTAACTTCCCTCTTTCAGCCTTGTTTCTTCCGGTAGCAATTCAGCAGCTGAAGTGGAGCAGGAAAAGAATTTATTTTAAAAAGTCAAGAAGGAATGATAAAACATAATGAGCTAAACTGAAGTAAGTCTTAGAGGAAAGGGTGAGGTCCTATGACACTGCTTAAGACAGTAAGTGCTGATTGACTTATGTCAAGATGGTTAAGCAGCTGACCATTTTGCACTAAGGCAGAAGTAGAGTAAGACATGCCAGATGTTTCCCTAACACTTACAACTCCTTTAGACAAAAGGAGACATTTTAAGGAGATTTCTTAATCATTTAAAACATTCTTGTGTCTTTGTATTTTTGCAATGATTCTAAGAGAACGTAGACTGCATTGCAAGTATTCCGAAATAGCAATGCCACATCCAAATGCCATATCCAAAGAATGTGTCCGCTATTTAAAAAAAAAATTCAAAATAATGGACATGCTCTTTCACCATCCCTGTAAACCTCATTCTACAAGGAATAAGGGATAGCTTAAAAGAGCACTTCATTTTGAAATCTGGCACCATGTAGATGTGCCAAATTTTGAAATAGCCTCTTTCAAAATTAAATCGAAAAAAGATATGCAATTTCCATACTGCAAATTGCGTATCTTTTTTGATTTTAGAGTGCAGTCTAGGCATAGCCTAAATGGATGCACAGTAAATCAAACTACAAATCAAGAATTAGCAGAAAGGCCCAGTTTTGGGGTCGGGGAGAATGGAATTAACATGCCTAAACAAATAGAAAATTTCAACCAAATAGGCAAGATCCTGAGAGTTTATCAAGATTTCAGAACAAAATGGTGTATGCACCAGACACTGACCTGTGCACTCTTAAAGATAATTATGTGACTGTCTATTTATAGAGGTAAGTTCAAACAAAAACTCTCCATCTGAACACTTGCAAGATTTAGGGGTTTTCTTAACATGGATCTAAATTTTGGTGATAACCCCCGTATCTGATAGACCCAACAAATCCCCATTTCTGAACAAACTGGAATTTTGAAGGATGGGGTTTGATATCCATAACAGGTCTGACTTTTGTAGCTTGTCTCTCCTTATCAAGTCCCACGGGCTAGAAAACTTTAATTCAGATCAAGGTTAATCTCTCACATAGCTAGCTAAAAATCCTTAAGAAAACACTATAACTTTCTCAAAACCTTCCACAAACATTAGAAGGCTGGAAACTTCCAAATTAAAAGGATCTACTTTACCAAAAAACACAAATAGCCCCAATATTTGAAAGTATATCGTTAGTTTCACAAACAACCTTCACTCTGCCCTTCTTAGAGCAAACAGAAACTTAGCCATGCTTAGCTATCCTTCATGCAGATATATTACGCTCATATTTTTATGCCTATTAATGAAGCAATCCTGAATGGCAGATAGAGAATGAGGTTTTGGAGTTTCTGGATGTTTGCAAGATTCCAAGGATTTTGGTTCATATCTAAACAGGTCATTTTCCTTTAGACTCTCTCTTATTACCAATCCAAACACAACAGCATTCACAATAATGGTGAAATGTACTGAAAGAAATACTATTGTAATGTGTTCTTAAAGAAAAACAAAAATCTCTCTTCATATTAGGTTTCATAAAACTATTTTCTTAAATCTGAGTGAGAAACTTAAAATGCTCAATGGCTAATAAGTTCCAGCATTCTTGGCTCTTGGCTCCAAAGGTATATCAGCAGTGACCCTCCATTCCAAGGTCAATAGATTTAGGCTTGTGCTACCAGATTAAATAGTTGTGTACAAACAATGGCTCCATCGCTGAAGCCTAGAGAAGAGAGTGCCAGTGCCTATTTAGCTATTTTTAGAGTTTTAGCACAAGGTTGAGGCTGTTGACCAAGGTGGGGATGCTCTCCCCCAAACAACACAACTTGGAATGGTCTTTGGAGATAATGCTCTGTCTAATCTATTTTTAGAGGCCATGTCAGCCATTCTTCTCCTAAATGTCAATTTACTATCTTCTACAATGTCAATTGTGAGAACAGTATTGTGGAAGATAGTATGGTCACACCTTCCTCTACAATACTGCATGTTTACTCACTATTGTGGTTACACCAAAATAGTTGCCCATTTCTGGGTGGGAGTCAGTGTCCCACAGTGAGAGGTTGACAGGAGAAATGAAGAGTAGGAATCCTGGTGTTGATAGGGACACCCTCAGTGTTTGATTTAGTGTGTCCTTAATAGACCCACTAAATTGAATGCCAAAAGATCGATCTCTGGAGCATCGATCCACAGGTGAGTATAGATGCGGCCTTAGAAATCTCACTATCACATATTGGAGGCAGAGAGCACCTGGTGAAAGACATCCGCAATTATTTCCAAATCAGCCCTGAATATTTTTCCATGCTTCTGGTTGGGAAAGATGGAAACGTCAAATCCTGGTATCCTTCCCCAATGTGGTCCATGGTGATCGTCTATGATTTGATTGATTCTATGCAGCTCCGGCGACAGGAAATGGCAATTCAGCAATCGCTGGGCATGCGATGCCCAGAAGATGAGTATGGTGGGTATGGTTACCATAGTTATCACCAGGGATACCAGGAAGGTTACCAAGATGACTACCGTCACCATGAAAGTTACCACCACGGATACCCATACTAAATAGAGCAACTTAACCTTTGGCTGCTGCCTCTTGCCCTCATCCTAATAGCTGTTCAAGCCATAAGTGGCCAGTCAAGAGCCTAAATAAACATTGCATTTGCCTTTTTGAAAATCCACAAGCCTTTACAATGAAATAGTTCAAACCAATAACACTGATGCTTTTTTTTTAGCAATAAAGACTCCTCTGTATTGTTTAACCCATGTAATCAGTGGACATCACCAGTTGAAGTTTGTTTGCATTAAACAAAAATCCTTTCCCTACCCTTTTGGCCATGGACCTCATACTGTAGCCAGGATACAAACTGTACAATAGATATTGTAATGCTTTTTTTATATTTTTTTCAAGGAGAAAAACAAAGTATATTTATTAGAAAGTGAGAATTTTGTGTTGTGCAGATGAACAGATACAGAAGACCACATCACAGGACTTCCCCACAGAAGGAGATTTTAGCAAAGACATGTGGGGCATTCTCTCTTTTATAATAATTTTTTTAAAACCTTTTTCACCTACCCTGTTTAAAAAGACTGTATCTCTTTTATAATAGATCAACTTTGTACTTAGCCGAGTTTCATCCATAACATAACAAAATGCAATCGCGTCGCTGAGAAATTTGAATTTCAAGCAAAAAGGAACATTTATTTCAAAAATATTTGTAAACATTTTTACTTGCATTTCAACTAACAATTTCTAATGATATTTTGGTGAAAATTCCATTTCCTCTCTTCATCAACTCTGGAGCCAATCTAAATTTCAAATCCCCCTTCTACTCCTTCCCCCAAAGAAAGGACAATTATTTTTTTTACAAAAATCTATGTAAAAATTAGGACATGCTTATTCAGCTAGCTCTGCTTCTGCTGTGGTTTCTCTAACTTGCATGCTTACTAGTGTGTTTTTAAGAGAACTGTACTAGTTATACCATACCATAAGCAATATCGCCGGATACCAGTTTCTATTTTACTGTTTTGTAACACGCAGCCTAAAAATATGATCTTCACCCTAGTCAAGGAAACTATGTTGAATATAGGAGCTTAGAAAATTCATTCCTAGAGGGTTCTAACCAATGGGAAAGAGTCAGTCTACTCATTTCAATAAAGGTTAAAGGCCTGATTCAACTCTTAAGGGCCTTACAGCAAAACTCAGGAATATCCCAATCAGGCCTCACAACAAAATATATCTTATTTAGCGGCTGCCATGGTGGAACGCACATTAGGTGACCTTTGACCTCTGATCTGGCATCTTGATATATATCCCAACCATCACACTGATGGATATATTTGGAAGAGGATTCTTATCAGTGGTCACAGCCACAGGACAGAAACAAGGAAGTGTCAAAGTACAACCCACTGCATGGTATTAAGCAAGTTGTTGAAAACCTTTGTCCCAGCCCAGATGAGAACAGAATTCTGCAAAACAAGGGCCTCGCTGAAAACCAGGTGTTTCCCTTAGAAAGGATCTCAAAAGCCCACCCCCATATCGAGTTCCGGTAAGTACGGGAAGAGTGAAGCCCTACCAGCTTCTGAAGCCACCTTCCCTTTCAGCACCAGAGGCCTAGTCATCATGGGGGCAGTTTGATAACTCATGCCCAGATCCTCAAAGGTTTGTAAGTGCTTAATCCTATTCAAATCATGGGAGTCCGATGCCTAAATATCTTTGAGGATCTTAGCCTCACTCCCTACATAGGGAGTGGTGATTAAGGCTTGTGGGAGATGGCTGGCTCTGGAAGGAGCCATCTTGAAAAAAAGACTATTAACTGTAACTTCCCTCTTTCAGCCTTGTTTCTTCCGGTAGCAATTCAGCAGCTGAAGTGGAGCAGGAAAAGAATTTATTTTAAAAAGTCAAGAAGGAATGATAAAACATAATGAGCTAAACTGAAGTAAGTCTTAGAGGAAAGGGTGAGGTCCTATGACACTGCTTAAGACAGTAAGTGCTGATTGACTTATGTCAAGATGGTTAAGCAGCTGACCATTTTGCACTAAGGCAGAAGTAGAGTAAGACATGCCAGATGTTTCCCTAACACTTACAACTCCTTTAGACAAAAGGAGACATTTTAAGGAGATTTCTTAATCATTTAAAACATTCTTGTGTCTTTGTATTTTTGCAATGATTCTAAGAGAACGTAGACTGCATTGCAAGTATTCCGAAATAGCAATGCCACATCCAAATGCCATATCCAAAGAATGTGTCCGCTATTTAAAAAAAAAATTCAAAATAATGGACATGCTCTTTCACCATCCCTGTAAACCTCATTCTACAAGGAATAAGGGATAGCTTAAAAGAGCACTTCATTTTGAAATCTGGCACCATGTAGATGTGCCAAATTTTGAAATAGCCTCTTTCAAAATTAAATCGAAAAAAGATATGCAATTTCCATACTGCAAATTGCGTATCTTTTTTGATTTTAGAGTGCAGTCTAGGCATAGCCTAAATGGATGCACAGTAAATCAAACTACAAATCAAGAATTAGCAGAAAGGCCCAGTTTTGGGGTCGGGGAGAATGGAATTAACATGCCTAAACAAATAGAAAATTTCAACCAAATAGGCAAGATCCTGAGAGTTTATCAAGATTTCAGAACAAAATGGTGTATGCACCAGACACTGACCTGTGCACTCTTAAAGATAATTATGTGACTGTCTATTTATAGAGGTAAGTTCAAACAAAAACTCTCCATCTGAACACTTGCAAGATTTAGGGGTTTTCTTAACATGGATCTAAATTTTGGTGATAACCCCCGTATCTGATAGACCCAACAAATCCCCATTTCTGAACAAACTGGAATTTTGAAGGATGGGGTTTGATATCCATAACAGGTCTGACTTTTGTAGCTTGTCTCTCCTTATCAAGTCCCACGGGCTAGAAAACTTTAATTCAGATCAAGGTTAATCTCTCACATAGCTAGCTAAAAATCCTTAAGAAAACACTATAACTTTCTCAAAACCTTCCACAAACATTAGAAGGCTGGAAACTTCCAAATTAAAAGGATCTACTTTACCAAAAAACACAAATAGCCCCAATATTTGAAAGTATATCGTTAGTTTCACAAACAACCTTCACTCTGCCCTTCTTAGAGCAAACAGAAACTTAGCCATGCTTAGCTATCCTTCATGCAGATATATTACGCTCATATTTTTATGCCTATTAATGAAGCAATCCTGAATGGCAGATAGAGAATGAGGTTTTGGAGTTTCTGGATGTTTGCAAGATTCCAAGGATTTTGGTTCATATCTAAACAGGTCATTTTCCTTTAGACTCTCTCTTATTACCAATCCAAACACAACAGCATTCACAATAATGGTGAAATGTACTGAAAGAAATACTATTGTAATGTGTTCTTAAAGAAAAACAAAAATCTCTCTTCATATTAGGTTTCATAAAACTATTTTCTTAAATCTGAGTGAGAAACTTAAAATGCTCAATGGCTAATAAGTTCCAGCATTCTTGGCTCTTGGCTCCAAAGGTATATCAGCAGTGACCCTCCATTCCAAGGTCAATAGATTTAGGCTTGTGCTACCAGATTAAATAGTTGTGTACAAACAATGGCTCCATCGCTGAAGCCTAGAGAAGAGAGTGCCAGTGCCTATTTAGCTATTTTTAGAGTTTTAGCACAAGGTTGAGGCTGTTGACCAAGGTGGGGATGCTCTCCCCCAAACAACACAACTTGGAATGGTCTTTGGAGATAATGCTCTGTCTAATCTATTTTTAGAGGCCATGTCAGCCATTCTTCTCCTAAATGTCAATTTACTATCTTCTACAATGTCAATTGTGAGAACAGTATTGTGGAAGATAGTATGGTCACACCTTCCTCTACAATACTGCATGTTTACTCACTATTGTGGTTACACCAAAATAGTTGCCCATTTCTGGGTGGGAGTCAGTGTCCCACAGTGAGAGGTTGACAGGAGAAATGAAGAGTAGGAATCCTGGTGTTGATAGGGACACCCTCAGTGTTTGATTTAGTGTGTCCTTAATAGACCCACTAAATTGAATGCCAAAAGATCGATCTCTGGAGCATCGATCCACAGGTGAGTATAGATGCGGCCTTAGAAATCTCACTATCACATATTGGAGGCAGAGAGCACCTGGTGAAAGACATCCGCAATTATTTCCAAATCAGCCCTGAATATTTTTCCATGCTTCTGGTTGGGAAAGATGGAAACGTCAAATCCTGGTATCCTTCCCCAATGTGGTCCATGGTGATCGTCTATGATTTGATTGATTCTATGCAGCTCCGGCGACAGGAAATGGCAATTCAGCAATCGCTGGGCATGCGATGCCCAGAAGATGAGTATGGTGGGTATGGTTACCATAGTTATCACCAGGGATACCAGGAAGGTTACCAAGATGACTACCGTCACCATGAAAGTTACCACCACGGATACCCATACTAAATAGAGCAACTTAACCTTTGGCTGCTGCCTCTTGCCCTCATCCTAATAGCTGTTCAAGCCATAAGTGGCCAGTCAAGAGCCTAAATAAACATTGCATTTGCCTTTTTGAAAATCCACAAGCCTTTACAATGAAATAGTTCAAACCAATAACACTGATGCTTTTTTTTTAGCAATAAAGACTCCTCTGTATTGTTTAACCCATGTAATCAGTGGACATCACCAGTTGAAGTTTGTTTGCATTAAACAAAAATCCTTTCCCTACCCTTTTGGCCATGGACCTCATACTGTAGCCAGGATACAAACTGTACAATAGATATTGTAATGCTTTTTTTATATTTTTTTCAAGGAGAAAAACAAAGTATATTTATTAGAAAGTGAGAATTTTGTGTTGTGCAGATGAACAGATACAGAAGACCACATCACAGGACTTCCCCACAGAAGGAGATTTTAGCAAAGACATGTGGGGCATTCTCTCTTTTATAATAATTTTTTTAAAACCTTTTTCACCTACCCTGTTTAAAAAGACTGTATCTCTTTTATAATAGATCAACTTTGTACTTAGCCGAGTTTCATCCATAACATAACAAAATGCAATCGCGTCGCTGAGAAATTTGAATTTCAAGCAAAAAGGAACATTTATTTCAAAAATATTTGTAAACATTTTTACTTGCATTTCAACTAACAATTTCTAATGATATTTTGGTGAAAATTCCATTTCCTCTCTTCATCAACTCTGGAGCCAATCTAAATTTCAAATCCCCCTTCTACTCCTTCCCCCAAAGAAAGGACAATTATTTTTTTTACAAAAATCTATGTAAAAATTAGGACATGCTTATTCAGCTAGCTCTGCTTCTGCTGTGGTTTCTCTAACTTGCATGCTTACTAGTGTGTTTTTAAGAGAACTGTACTAGTTATACCATACCATAAGCAATATCGCCGGATACCAGTTTCTATTTTACTGTTTTGTAACACGCAGCCTAAAAATATGATCTTCACCCTAGTCAAGGAAACTATGTTGAATATAGGAGCTTAGAAAATTCATTCCTAGAGGGTTCTAACCAATGGGAAAGAGTCAGTCTACTCATTTCAATAAAGGTTAAAGGCCTGATTCAACTCTTAAGGGCCTTACAGCAAAACTCAGGAATATCCCAATCAGGCCTCACAACAAAATATATCTTATTTAGCGGCTGCCATGGTGGAACGCACATTAGGTGACCTTTGACCTCTGATCTGGCATCTTGATATATATCCCAACCATCACACTGATGGATATATTTGGAAGAGGATTCTTATCAGTGGTCACAGCCACAGGACAGAAACAAGGAAGTGTCAAAGTACAACCCACTGCATGGTATTAAGCAAGTTGTTGAAAACCTTTGTCCCAGCCCAGATGAGAACAGAATTCTGCAAAACAAGGGCCTCGCTGAAAACCAGGTGTTTCCCTTAGAAAGGATCTCAAAAGCCCACCCCCATATCGAGTTCCGGTAAGTACGGGAAGAGTGAAGCCCTACCAGCTTCTGAAGCCACCTTCCCTTTCAGCACCAGAGGCCTAGTCATCATGGGGGCAGTTTGATAACTCATGCCCAGATCCTCAAAGGTTTGTAAGTGCTTAATCCTATTCAAATCATGGGAGTCCGATGCCTAAATATCTTTGAGGATCTTAGCCTCACTCCCTACATAGGGAGTGGTGATTAAGGCTTGTGGGAGATGGCTGGCTCTGGAAGGAGCCATCTTGAAAAAAAGACTATTAACTGTAACTTCCCTCTTTCAGCCTTGTTTCTTCCGGTAGCAATTCAGCAGCTGAAGTGGAGCAGGAAAAGAATTTATTTTAAAAAGTCAAGAAGGAATGATAAAACATAATGAGCTAAACTGAAGTAAGTCTTAGAGGAAAGGGTGAGGTCCTATGACACTGCTTAAGACAGTAAGTGCTGATTGACTTATGTCAAGATGGTTAAGCAGCTGACCATTTTGCACTAAGGCAGAAGTAGAGTAAGACATGCCAGATGTTTCCCTAACACTTACAACTCCTTTAGACAAAAGGAGACATTTTAAGGAGATTTCTTAATCATTTAAAACATTCTTGTGTCTTTGTATTTTTGCAATGATTCTAAGAGAACGTAGACTGCATTGCAAGTATTCCGAAATAGCAATGCCACATCCAAATGCCATATCCAAAGAATGTGTCCGCTATTTAAAAAAAAAATTCAAAATAATGGACATGCTCTTTCACCATCCCTGTAAACCTCATTCTACAAGGAATAAGGGATAGCTTAAAAGAGCACTTCATTTTGAAATCTGGCACCATGTAGATGTGCCAAATTTTGAAATAGCCTCTTTCAAAATTAAATCGAAAAAAGATATGCAATTTCCATACTGCAAATTGCGTATCTTTTTTGATTTTAGAGTGCAGTCTAGGCATAGCCTAAATGGATGCACAGTAAATCAAACTACAAATCAAGAATTAGCAGAAAGGCCCAGTTTTGGGGTCGGGGAGAATGGAATTAACATGCCTAAACAAATAGAAAATTTCAACCAAATAGGCAAGATCCTGAGAGTTTATCAAGATTTCAGAACAAAATGGTGTATGCACCAGACACTGACCTGTGCACTCTTAAAGATAATTATGTGACTGTCTATTTATAGAGGTAAGTTCAAACAAAAACTCTCCATCTGAACACTTGCAAGATTTAGGGGTTTTCTTAACATGGATCTAAATTTTGGTGATAACCCCCGTATCTGATAGACCCAACAAATCCCCATTTCTGAACAAACTGGAATTTTGAAGGATGGGGTTTGATATCCATAACAGGTCTGACTTTTGTAGCTTGTCTCTCCTTATCAAGTCCCACGGGCTAGAAAACTTTAATTCAGATCAAGGTTAATCTCTCACATAGCTAGCTAAAAATCCTTAAGAAAACACTATAACTTTCTCAAAACCTTCCACAAACATTAGAAGGCTGGAAACTTCCAAATTAAAAGGATCTACTTTACCAAAAAACACAAATAGCCCCAATATTTGAAAGTATATCGTTAGTTTCACAAACAACCTTCACTCTGCCCTTCTTAGAGCAAACAGAAACTTAGCCATGCTTAGCTATCCTTCATGCAGATATATTACGCTCATATTTTTATGCCTATTAATGAAGCAATCCTGAATGGCAGATAGAGAATGAGGTTTTGGAGTTTCTGGATGTTTGCAAGATTCCAAGGATTTTGGTTCATATCTAAACAGGTCATTTTCCTTTAGACTCTCTCTTATTACCAATCCAAACACAACAGCATTCACAATAATGGTGAAATGTACTGAAAGAAATACTATTGTAATGTGTTCTTAAAGAAAAACAAAAATCTCTCTTCATATTAGGTTTCATAAAACTATTTTCTTAAATCTGAGTGAGAAACTTAAAATGCTCAATGGCTAATAAGTTCCAGCATTCTTGGCTCTTGGCTCCAAAGGTATATCAGCAGTGACCCTCCATTCCAAGGTCAATAGATTTAGGCTTGTGCTACCAGATTAAATAGTTGTGTACAAACAATGGCTCCATCGCTGAAGCCTAGAGAAGAGAGTGCCAGTGCCTATTTAGCTATTTTTAGAGTTTTAGCACAAGGTTGAGGCTGTTGACCAAGGTGGGGATGCTCTCCCCCAAACAACACAACTTGGAATGGTCTTTGGAGATAATGCTCTGTCTAATCTATTTTTAGAGGCCATGTCAGCCATTCTTCTCCTAAATGTCAATTTACTATCTTCTACAATGTCAATTGTGAGAACAGTATTGTGGAAGATAGTATGGTCACACCTTCCTCTACAATACTGCATGTTTACTCACTATTGTGGTTACACCAAAATAGTTGCCCATTTCTGGGTGGGAGTCAGTCTCCCTATTGCTGGCCTGACGATGTACTTCTCTAATTCAAGAGAGCGTCACTAACGGCTCCAACCAGTCCTCTTGAAATTAATGGAAAGACTTCCTCAAAAGTTGGATTGGCCCCAATACCCTTCCCTGTCCCAGAGGTATAGACAAACAGGTTGGTGCATCTCCACAGTTACATACCTGATGTCTCCATATGATTAGGCCTGGTGTAAATACATCAAGCATGGAAGTATCATTCCATTTTCTTACAGATTTTTTTCAACCAAGATTTCATGGTGCGCAAGGCACCTCCTCCGTCCCCCTCTCCTCCAGCAATGACATGGCCTGGGTTAAAATCAGCCCCACACAGTGTGTGTCCTCCCCTTCTTTGAATTCTCCTATCAGTTCTCACAAGGTAGGTCTGAGGGCAGGTTTAAGGAGGGTTCATCCAACAAGAGGAAAACCAATTTACAAACATAAACCTTAGGCGTGCCCTCTTTGTGGAGGAGTGATGTTGTCCTGCTGTTGGTCCCGGACTATCAGTCCTTACCCCTAAAACAGGAAGTCTGCTTTGAGGGTTTCCCCACGTAGAGAAAAGAGCAACCTCTCACTTTCTGTGTCTAGCTGGACAACAACTTGTCTCTCCTCCTCCTCTCTAACCAAAGATCTCTGGCAGCCCTTAACTGGAGTTAGGTTTCCCTAATTGAGCCAAGCTAACTCCTTTGCAGTTTATCAGTAAAAAGGCCTTTATCATTCTAAGGCTCACATACCTCCCAGTTTCCAGTAGAATGACTTTCTTGCAGCTTCCCAGCTTGACATTGTTACATTGGGGAACTTGGAAAAATAGTAATAGCCTAGCTCTTATACTGTACTTTTAGGGTTGCCAGGTGTCCGGTTTTGAACCGGACAGTCTGGTATTTGACCTTTCTGTCCGGGAAACAAACTGAGAAAATACTGGACATAAAAATGTCCGGTATTTTCTAATTAAGTAAGTTTTATTATTATCATGAGTATCAGTATGTAGTTGCATACTTCCTGGCTAGTAGACACGCTCACAGTGTGTGAGCGTGTCTACCAGACAGGCAGTAGGCAATTACACAGTGGGGGGGCAGGATGGAATTCCTGGAGCTGGACTTGCCTGTGCACCCCGCCGGGACCATGTGAGGGACGGGCAGTGCCCCGGGATCTGCGTTCACCCGGGCCAGCCCTGCTCCCCGCCGGCCGGCCCACCCCGCTCCCGGCCAGCCCCACTCCCTCTGATCTCCCCCCGGCCATCCCCGCTCTCCCCAACTCCCTCCTGGCCAGCCCTGCTTCCCAGTGGCCGGTTCCGCCCCTCCTCCCCCAATCCCCTCCCGGCCAGTCCCGCTCCTTCAAACCCTCTTCCGTCCAGCCCTGCTTCCCACCGGTTGGTTGCCCCCCAGATCTCCCCGAGCCAGCCCTGCTCCCCCCGGCCAGCCCCACTCCCCCTCACCCCATCTGAGATCAAGTGTGTCCAGTATTTTTTTGAAACCATCTGGTAACCCTATGAACTTTTCATTAGTAGGTTTCAAAGCGTTTTATGAAAGTCAGAATCATTCTTTTCCCTTTGTAGATGGCAAAACTGAGGCATAATAAGGAGACACAACTTGCCCAAGGTCATCCAACACGTTAGTGGCAGAGCTAGAATCCTGAGTCCCAATCCAGTGCTCTAGCCATTGGACTATACTGCCTCTACACTAAGGACACTTTATAAAGTTAAGAAAGGGCTTTTCTCCATCATTTGTCTTCAAACAGAAATTTCAGGCAGGGAGGCCGCGAGTGTGGTTTTGGAGACTGTCAGACCTGGTTTGATGTTCAGTCTCTAAAGGTGTTGGGTTGATTTATGTGCTCAGACTTTGCATGTAGGGAAACTCTTTGGAGAAGTTTATGTAAACGCTGTCACTCTTCTTTAAATGAAATATTATATAAAGCTAATGGTTCCATATGTTGTTCTTGGAAATAGTTTAAGGTTGACAGCTATGTTTGCTATAGACAGGAAATTCAGGCAAATAGTGTATACTACAAAGTTGCACGTAAAGGAAAGCAATGAAATGTGTCTTACAGCAACTGAAATGTTAACAGTTAAGATGGTTTTTGCATTAATTGTTTCCCTTCCCAAAACAGACCATTGCCACTCAATGAAAATATGCATCTGGAAATTGTATTTAAATGAATTTTCTGATTATATTCTGTACGGGTTAAAGCAGGCAGGATTTTCTCTCTGTTAATGAGCTACCATAAAAGTATAAAAATATGAGTCTGGTTGTGAAGTTTCTCATCTAAGTGTCACTAAGAAAGTAATGACTAATAAATAAATTGCAACCATAATTTGAGAGGAGTCCTGTGGCACCTTATAGACTAACTGAAGTGTAGGAGCATGCATCTGACGAAGTGGGTCTTTGTCCATGAAAGCTTATGCTCCTACACTTCAGTTAGTCTATAAGGTGCCACAGGACTCCTCGCCACTTTTGCAGATTCAGACTAACACGGCTACCCCTCTGATACTTGACATAATTTGAGAGTTATTGTCTTTTTTAAAATGTGTTAGAAAAAGGTCGCTGGCTCCCCCAAGAGGAACATATTAAGAAGTGAGGAACTAGGATGCTACTTTTACATACACATTGCTTTTCACCCATGTCTTAAAATGCTTTATTAATGTCTAGATTCCTAGAATGTAGCCTGGATTGTACACCCATACAACAAAGTTAAGAGGTAAGGGTATGTCTACACTAGCCCCCTAGTTCAAACTAGGGAGGCTAATGTAGGCATTTGAAGTTGCAAATCAAGCCCGGAATTTAAATATCCCGCGCTTGATTTGCATCTTCCCGGCCAGTCGCCATTTTTGAAATTTACAAGTCCGGACTAACTGCCCGCGTCTACACGCGGCAGGGATCCGGTAGTTCTAATTAAAACCCCTAAATCAAACTAACTGTTAAACCTCCTTGCAGGAGGAATAACAGGTAGTTCGATTTAAGGCTTTAATTCGAACTACTGGGTCCCTGCTGCGTGTAGACGCGGGCAGTTAGTCCGGACTTGTAAATTTCAAAAATGGCGACTGGCCGGGAAGATGCAAATCAAGCGCGGGATATTTAAATTCCGGGCTTGATTTGCAACTTCAAATGCCTACATTAGCCTCCCTAGTTTGAACTAGGGGGCTAGTGTAGACATACCCTAAATTGCCATCCTCCTGATGCCCCAGACCATAGGTCCAAACATGTAGAGACACCTACTAACTCCCTGTCACAAAGCAGCAACCTTGAGCAGTAGAGTACTGGCAAGCAGAGTTGAGCCAGCACAGCATGGTGAGTAGCAACTTGTGCTGGCATACACCAGGGGCTGTGTCTACATTGGCATGATTTTGTGCCAAAGCACCAGCTTTTGCGCAAAAATTGCTGCCTGTCTACACTGGCGTGTAATGTGTGAAATCAGTGCTTCTTGCACAAGAACTATGATGCTCCCACTCAGGAATAAGCCCTTTTGCAACTGTTCTTGCGCAAAAGGCCAGTGTAGACAGGCAACATCAATTTCTTGCGCAAGAAAGCCCTATGGTTAAAATGGCCATCGGAGCTTTCTTGCGCAGGAGAGCGTCTACACTGGCACGGATGCTCTTGCGCAAAAGCACATTGCTTGCGCAAAAGCACATGCCAGTGTAGACGCTCTCTTGCGCAAATACTTTAACACAAAAACTCTTGCGCTAAAAGTATTTGTGCAAGATCATGCCAATGTAGACATAGCTCAGCAGTAAATTATTCTCCACCTCAGGAGGGGATGAGTAAGAAAGCAACAATGGCTCCCCAACACACAATGCCTTTCCTAGGATGGCTCAGCAACAAGCCAAGGGCACAATTTCATAGAACCATAGAATCATAGAATAATAGGACTGGAAGGGACCTCAAGAGGTCATCGAGTCCAGCCCCCCGCCCTCAAGGCAGGACCAAGCTCCACCTACACCATCCCTGACAGATGTCTATCTAACCTGTTCTTAAATATCTCCAGAGAGGGAGATTCCACCACCTCCCTTGGCAATTTATTCCAATATTTGACCACCCTGACAGTTAGGAATTTTTTCCTAATGTCCAATCTAAACCTCCCCTGCTGCACTTTAAGCCCATTACTCCTTGTCCTGTCCTCAGAAACCAAGAGGAACAAATTTTCTCCTTCCTCCTTGTGACACCCTTTTAGATATTTGAAAACCGCTATCATGTCCCCCCTTAATCTTCTTTATAAGCTTAATTCTAATTAAGCTTCAAATGTCCCAGTACAACAGGCAAGAGAGAACTAAGGACCACATCATCTACATTGGCGTGGGCTACAGTAGCTCATTCGCTGTACTACACAGCTATGGATCAGGAAGCAAATCCACTGAAATCAAAGGGGGAAAATCAAACCTTACATTGAGTAGTGTCATGAGAAAACTAACATGATGGAAACCCAATGTTTACTTGAACTTACTGATCTTGCCATAAAGGACAAACCAGAGAAAAATCCTTTGAAGCCTTTGGAAACCTGCATGTCGATATTAGCCTAGGGATGTGGTTTTGGGGATCTTGGCCATTTGTAGTAGGTTCCTCCCCCAAAACTGTGGTTTGATGATTTCATACTTTTAAGGCCTATAACCCTATTTCTGGCTTTCCAGAAAGCTGCTGAGTCTTTCACTTCCCCTGTAACAAGACTACACTCCCCTCTGCAAGCACACCCTGGCTGAGTGCATGCACCTGCACTCTTATTTGTTGTGGGTCTACACTCACTCAGCCCTCCTGCCAAGACATACACAATCTGTCTCAGGGCCTTGTCCTGGTGCAGTCCACCAGACAGCCTAAAGCAACCTCTGCTCTAGCAAGGAACTGAACTCTCTCTAGCCCTACAGCTCTTTGTATTCGAGCCTGCTGAGCCCTGATTGGTTCTTTCCCACATAGCCCCTTCCCACATAGCCACTCTAGGCAGGTTGGAGAATGTCTCTACTGCCCTTTTCAAGCAGTGGTGTGTGACATGGCCTCAAGGTCTCCAGCAGGCAGCCTCAAGGCCTAGTCTACTTCATTAACACCCCTGCACTCCCATCAGATCCCTCCAAGCTATGGGTGGGCAATAAGATGGCAGCAGTTTGCAAGTGCTAGCCCCTATTGGGCTGCCACCGTTGTATTTATCTGTGCATCTGCAAGTACAGGCTCTTGCAGCTCCCCTTGGCCACAGATCACTGTTTCCAGCCAATGGAGCTGTGAGAAATAATCCACTGGCAACGGGAACTGCATTCCTCCATATCTGTGGAGGCGTAGGTAAATAACAGTGGCAGCAGCCCACCATGGGCTAACCTTGGCAAACCAGATCCAGCCCACGGGCCAATATTTGCCAACCACTGGTCTAAGCACTTTCTTGTTTTGCATACCAAGAGTTCAAATAGACATCAATAGATTTCCCTAAAATGGGAGGACACTAGGGTAGCAAAATCATAGAACTGGAAGGGACCTCCAGAAGTCATCTAGCCTAGTCCCAGGCACTAATGGCAGGACTAAGTATCATCTAAACCAGGACTACTCAACATGCGGCCCGCGGCCCATTTGATTCCGGCCTGCAGAGTGGTTTGGGTTTATGCAAGGCTCCACATGTGGCCCACGTGTGGGATCCTTTGAACATGGCCTCCGCTAGGAACATGCTCCACAATGGCGAGTCAATATAATGATTTTCGATTGATACATGTTTAATTCCTGGACTGTCATTACTTATTAAAAGTGCTGTCATATGGGTGGAAATTGGGTAAATATTGCATGCTATGAATGTCAACAGAACTGACTTAAATGGGGCTTGCATGTTGTGTAGTCTTGCCTTAATCTTTGTATTCATGCTATTCAGTGTGAAAGAAGTTATTTGCATGTACAATGTACAGTAGACTTCCGATAATCCAGAACCTATGGGACCTAGGTGGTGCCAGATCATCAGATATGCCGAACTATCAGGAGGTACTATAAGCTGGTTATATATATACTGTATATGAAGTGTTCTTAACCCTTTTTATTGTACATACTGTATATTGTAATGTTTTAGTTTTTTAAAGCCTTTTTTACCCTTTTTGCTCAGTTCAGCTGCTGCCGCTGTTATCTTGTGACTCATTTTTTGCTGAAGCTCACTCACTAGACTCTTGCCATTTTGATGCCAGACTATCAGGAGTGCCGGACTATTGGATGCCGGACTATTGGAGTTTTACTGTATATGCAACCACACTTAAGTTGTGGCCCTCAGCATGTGATGTATGTATCACTGTGGCCCTCGGGGCTTCCAAAGTTGATCTAGACCATTCCTGACATGTGTTTGTCTAACCTGCTCTTTAAAATCTCCAATGATGGAACTTCCACAACCTCACTACACAATTTATCCCAGTGCTTAACCAGATTGACAGGAAGTTTTTCTTAATTCCCAAGCCTCCCTTGCTGCAATTTCAACCCATTGCTTCTTGTTCTATTCTCATAGAGGTTAAAAAAAAAAAAAAAAGCTTCAGTGGGTAGCCGAGTTAGTCTATTCAGGAAAAAACAACAAATGGTCTGGTAGCACTTTATAGACTAACAAAACACGTAGATGGTATCATGAGCTTTCGTGGGCACAGCCCATTTTCTCCCTTCTCTTTGTAAAAAAACTTTCATGTATTTGAGAACTGCTATGTCCCTTCTCAGTTTTCTCTTTTCCAGACTGAACAGACCCAATTATTTCAATCTTCCCTCAGAGGTCATGTTTTCTAAACCTTTAATAATTTTTGTTGCTCATCTCTGGACTTTCTCCAATTTGTCCACATCTTTCCTGAAACGTGGCATCCAGAAGTGAACTCAGAACTCCAGTTGAGGCTTAAATCAGCACAGAGTGGAAGAATTATTCTTCGTGTTTTGCTCACAACATTTCTGCAATACATCCCGGGATGATGTTAGCTTTTTTGCAACTGTTACATTGTTGACTCATATTCAGCTTGTGGTTCACAGTGATCCCCAAGTCCTCTTCTGCAGTACTTTCTAGGCAGTCATTTCCCATTTTGTATAAGTACAGCTGATTGTTCCTTTCTAAGTGGAGTACTTTGCATTGTTCTTCTTGAATTTCATCCTATTTACCTCAGATCATTTCTCCAGATCATTTTGAACTTTAATCCTGTTCTACAAAGCACTTGCAATCTCTTCCAGCTTGGAATCATCTGCAAACTTTATAAGTGTTCTCTCTATGCTATTATCTAAATCATTGAAGAAGATATTGAACAAACTCAGACCATGAACTATCCCTGCGGGATCTCATTTGTTATGCCCTTCCAGCATAAAAGAACCTAGACTGAAAATAGAATTAGTGAGTCCAAGTAAACCACTTTTGATTTGATAGAAGATGTGCATGCCTCTCAGATGTTTTTATCCTCACCTTCCAGGCTCTTCATTACTGTGGGTACAGCTAGACTCCACCGGTTTTTTGGAAAAAGCTACACAAAATGCACTGCGCATTTTGCATAGCTTTTTCCAATTCTTTTGTTAGAAGAGGCTTTTCTGACATTTGACCCATCTAGACTGGCCAAATATTGGAAAAAAACCCTCTTTCAGAAGCCCCCTTATTCCTCGTGGGGCTTCTTAAAGACGGCGTTTGCTCTTCTGCAAAATAAGTGGAAGAGCAAACGTGTTCCCTGGAAACAGAACAGTTCTTTTGGAATACCTCCGGGATCCTGGAAAAACTGGCGTAGTCTAGCCGTACCCTGTGTCCTATCTGCTGCCACTTACCCAGATGGCATGGTTATAATGCTCTTTATATAGCGTGGGCTGAAATGAAGAACCACAGTGTGGCCCTAACTTGAAATTGCTCCCAACTTTAGAGTTAGACATGCAATTCAGGAGCTGACTTCTGCAGCAGTTGGAGAGAAAACAACATATACAACTTGACAGGTTTTGGTACTACTGGAGGTTGGCTATCACACTTGATGAACCAATGAACTGATCGAGTGTGGCAGAGGGTGTACATTAATGAGCTATAGAACACATAGCTTCATGAATTTTGGAGCACAAGTTCAAAGGCAGGATTTCCTTCAGCCCACTGAGAAACATCAGTAGCTGCTGCACATTCTGGCATAGCATCATGAAATAACCCTTTAAGAAGTAGTTTGGTAAAGAATTATACCATGGATGTTTCCACTGTGAAAGACCCTTCATAGAAAGGAAAAAATTATAGCTTTTTTTTCCTGACTAATTTGATTTCTTCTAAATTTTCTTCCTCTTCTTTCAAGTTTACCTGAACTATATGGATCCCATTTCACATCACCAGATGTTCTTCCAGCAACATTTAATCAGGCAGCAACCATTTTCAACCCACTTTACCTAGCACCTTGCATAATCATATATAATAGTGCAGAGTGGGTGTAAAATGCTACTAGCGTCAGGAAACCCTATATAGCTAAGACATTACACGTAAATTGCTTAACTTGCAGAAATAAACAAATGTCATTATATACCGCACCCTATCTCATGTTGCAGCTGTCAAATGTTCTAGGATCATTGAGAATATGCTGAGTTTCTGTGTATACTTAGAGAAAATAAATACTGTATCTCTAGTTTGCTGCCTCCTCTATGAAATCATGAACATAGCTCAAACCAGAAATAAATTACAATGCAATCATCTCATAATGAACTTTAGTTTATTCAGGCTGGTTTCACAATTAGGCATAATAAATTACATGTAAAACAACACCTATTTACGAAGTGGTCATGTATCATAGGCACCAGTAGATATGGAAACAGCAGTGTCACACAGAATGCAATACAATGTTGAATTGCTGAACTCAATAGGCCTTATTCTGCTCACAGTTACACCTGCACACATAAGAAGGAACTCCTCTGAAGCCATAAAACTGTGGTAAAGTCAAAAGCTGGACCACAATCATACCACACATTTTTCTTCACATTCAAGAGTTGAACCTGTAATAGGGAATAATATATGCCTAATCCAAATGGTATGTTTGAAAGGACATTGTTCAGTTAAACATTCAAAGGGACTCTGATTAATCTGGGTTTACCGGTGCTTTCTATGGCTAGTGTCAAAACGCATCGGAAACATAAAAATTAATTTGGCCTTATATTTAAAAATAAAATAATTATTCTTATCTTCTTATTAACCATTTTGATTATTAAAACACATTTCAGTGTTTGTATAGTTTACTGTTTAAAGTGCTCCACAAAAATACAATAATTGATCCTCAGAACACATCTGTGAGGTAGATTAACAGTATTATCTCTATTTTACAAATGGAGAAGCTCAGGCAGGAAGCTGAAATGACTGAGACAAGGCAAAAAAGTGAAGCAATGGAAGAAAAGGGATTAGACTCGTGAGTCATTGAGTCTACCAGCTCGTACTTCACGGAATAAAAAAAGATCATTTTCAGAGGTGAATAGACTTCTCACTATTTCTCTCAGCTTGGACAATAATAGACTTTCCAAATTACCCTACAATTTCTAGTTACATTCATTGTCAGGGCCATAGAATCATAAAAATGTAAGATTACAAAGGTCCTCGATACGCCATCTAGTCTAGTTCGCTACACTGCAGTATGACTAAGTATTCTAGACCATCCCACATTCTAGCACAATGCTACTCAACTTTGGAAGCCCCAGGGGCCATAATGATACTCACAGAACATGCCGAAGGCCACAACTTAAGTGTGGTTGCATATACATGCAAATATATATGCAAATAGCTTCTTTCACACTGATGGGCATGAATACAAAGATTAAGGCAAGACTACACAACACGCAGGCTCCATTTAAATCAGTTCTGTTGATATTAATAAAATGCAATATTTAGCCAATTTCCACCCATATGACAGCACTTTTAATGAGCCATGACAGTCCAGGAATTTAACTACTAAAATGCATATCAACAGAAGACCATTATATTGACTATTTTTTTTGTTTCAACTCCTACCAACGAGCCGCAAACAAACGGGCCGCGGGCCACATGCAGCCCCCGGGCCACTTGTTGAGTAGCCCTGCTCTAACATAAGTCCATATCAACTAGGCAGCAAACACTGTAGAAAAATGTTGGTCTAAACAGAACCTATTCAGCTGTATTTTTTAAAGGCTACACAAATATCTCTTAGAGATTATTTTTAATGCTTGTTTTTACAAAAAATCAAAATTTTGGGCCAAGTTTATTTTTAACATTTAAAAGTCTGTCTTTACAAATACGATGAAATGCACTTACAGTGAATTTGGACATAAAGTAACTAGTTTTTTTAGTTAAATAGAATGAAAATCCTTGATTTCTTATGATGGGAAAACTGAATTTTTATGTAGAGTAAGAATGAAATTACTTCACAAATAGCTTCTATTTCTGAATATCAGGAAAACTGCTCTGCCACTGTGCAATAATCACCACCTTACCAAACAAACAGAAAGTATTTATAATGTGGCATAATGTTTCTCAGAACATACAAGACCAGCCATTCCTACAAATCATTGCAGTAGAGAGGAAACTTATTTTGCAGCTGTGGAAACTAATGACAGAAGTATGTATGATACCAATTAACCATGGAAATAAGAATACCTTGCACTTATATCGTGCCTCATATCTTTAAAGCACTTATGTTAGGACAACTCTCAACTGACCACTGATGTGAGGATTACAGGATCAGGCCCTCAACCAGTGAGGCAAGTACAACCCTAGTCCATGGCAGACAAACATGTACAACTGAGGACACCAAGTTTACTAGATTATTATACATAATATAGTACCCATGTGACCCAGATCATTAAGTCAGGGCTGAATTCTCCACTTATAACACTCTGATTACTGGTTTATCATTAACTGCACTGGAATTAACTTTTGATTTATACTAGTGTGAGAAGAGAAAAAAACTTTATATATAGTCTCAAAATTATAATTCTCTAGTTCTTCTAACCAAGGGGCTTTACTCATTTTTTTCCTCATCTGACATCCCACCCCCAAACCTGGACAAACCTATGCTGATTTTGGAGTTGTGTTGTATTTGTACAACTTAAAAAATACAATACAAATCCTCTGAAATCACAAAAACCCTCCAAACAGTCTTAACTGTTGCACCTGTAAAAAAGGGACTACCCTAGATTTTAAAAAGATACCAAGCACTGCTCTCCTGGAGAATATCCAGCACCCAATTGCACAAGCTGATGCTAGAAGGCATCTTCATCTGTATCAACATCACTGTTTGCTTTGGTTAGTCTCTCAAGCTCCTCTCCATCCTACAGGAGTCAAAAAACAGAGGGGAAGAACATATTAACAGCATTAGCAAATTTTCTTCTTGTTAATATTGCACAAATACTTACGTTGAAGCAGTCCAGTAACAAATATAAAATCAAGGACCTGGACTTAAAAAGTTCTTGAACTGGGAAACTAAGATCCTTGCGTAAGATATAGTATATAGCTGTTTCTGAAAGACAGTCCCCAGATATTTTTATAGCTAAATATTTACCATTTTACCTGGTGTACTTCCTGAATTTTTTCCAGGTGCATTGTATTCAGTTAAGCTAAACATGTCCCTTATTTATGTTGGCAAATACATAGGTTTGAGTAATTTGTATTGTAGCTAATTAATTACATATGCTGAAACATGCAGTGATTGATTTTATAAATGTGTGATTGCAGGTGTTACGTTAAATATCAATCTGCCATAGCATTGTGTAGAATTTCAATGAAACGGTTATACTTTTACTGGGACAAATGAAGTTTCCTAGGACTAAATGCAGACAGTGCCCTCTTCTGCTCACAGACCATAAATATAGTATACGTACTGCAAACCTACTCCTCAATTGGTGAAGTCTGGGAGCAAGCCCCTTTCTCACAAAAATGTTCCTAGATTCTAAACATCTGGGTCTTCAGTCATAGAAGAGCAGGAGGCTGGAGGAACTGATTCATGAAAAAGGACAACTTTCATGTTGAAAATCTGATATAAATATCCTTATCTGGGTTTTTTAAAGAAAAAAATCTTACCTGAATTTCATAAACATCCTAGACTGTTAAAATTCAAAAACTTTCAAATATCTTATTTATTTTTCTTTCATTCAGACTGAATGTTTACTTTCTGCATTTAGCTGAACCTGGGCTGCGAAAATGGATTAAACAATTTATCTTGTTTTTTATAATACCATATCTGGGTTTGATGGATAATTTGATTGCAAATGCTAAAAGAAAATGTTAAATCAAACCCAAGATTGCTGCAGGGTCACAGCGAAGTAAGGTTTTGATCAGGCCTCAGGAAACAAGAGGAAACAACTCATACATTTATGGAGTTAAAACAAGGATTTATTTACAAGATTGAGATTGCAGATCTTGTGTCATTTAAATGAAATTGACAATTTGGTTGAATTATGAGTCTAGCCACATGCACAGTTAATGCTGAATGGGCAACTGGGTAAACAATCTATGAGAAAGGGAGTTAACTAGAGAGACAAAATTTCAAAGCCTTACCCCACTGGATCGCTCCCAGATCTCACCAACGAATTTGTTCCTCTCCTGCTGAGTGGCATATTCCAGGTCTTGAGGTTTGCTGGCATGGTAGATAAATATGGAGAGAAGCACCACAGGTGCTTCCAAGAAGAAGTCCAGAGAAGGCTTGAAATCAAAGATGATGATGGACACAATGGTGATGATTACAGTGGTGACCTGCGCAGTCAGGACATGGAACATGTTATCTCGGAATTTCAGGATGAAGGCCACAGACAGCCCTAGGAAGGCAGTCACAAAAATAAGTGCAACAGAGAACACGTTGTGGCCATAAAAGAAGCCACAGTACTCTATCTGCCAGCGGTTCTCAGAGCGCAGACCCAGCATCAACCCATTGAAAAGCACTCCAAAAATGTAGAGTTTGCTGTTCTGCACAAAGATACTTTCATGGTCCCCTTCCTTCAGAATCTTTTCATTATAGATGTTGGCCAAAGCGGAGATGAAACACTGCATGATTATGAGCAGATGGCCCAAGCCGAGGCGGAGAGGTTTCAAAGCTCCTGTAGTTGTAGCAGTGAAATTCCACTTGAAGCTGGGAAAAAACTCTGTTACTGTACAATTGTCTTTTCCCCAGCACTCTTCCTCTGACTTCATGTAATGAAGGCAGCGATTAGATGAGCTGAAAAACATGTTGTGATGAAATCCATGTGTGGCCAAGCTGTGCTGATTGCTTCCGGTTCCTGCAGTCAGGGCTATGATGGACAGGAATAAAATGAGTAAAGAAGCCCACTGCACCAAGGAGAGTTGCCGTCTGTGTGTAGACAAAAAAAAAAATTGTCCTTTAGGATACTGGGACAGATGTTCAGCATCTTCAATACAAACTATGTAATCAACAAAGAAAGCTCCATACCAGCCACAAATCCAGAGACATTGAGAGAGGGTAAAATCTCAGCTCCTTTGAGCAGATGGTAAAAACTCCCATTAACTTCTGTGGGGTGGGGATTTCATAGATTGGGGTGAGAAGCCTCCAGCCTGCAGGCTGGATCCCTCCCACCTCCTTATCTTGCAAGGCTCAGGGTATCCTCTTGCAATGGGGAAAGCCCATGCTCATGCTCCAGCCCCACAGCAAGTTTCCAAGCCTCATCGCCCCCCTACCGCCGAGGCTGAAGCATGAGCACCAGCATGCTCTGCTGGGGGCTAAGCCCTGAGCCTTGGCTCCCCTGCATGGATGCCCTGGTGCTCCAACCTATTTGATTGGGGCCAGGTCAGCGAGGTTTTTTTTGCTGGGGGGAGGGAGTTTGCTTCTCACTTTTGTATCCCCCAACTGATTTTCTGAAGATCAGTGGCTCCTGAACAAAAGAGGTTCTCTACCCCTGCGCTAACCTTCATCTCAGAAAAGAAAGAGGCAGGGAACTCCAGAGCCTCACTTCAGCTGTCCTAGGGGAGTCCCTGCCTGACTCACAATGGCGATATAAGAACACAGAGAAGAAACTCTGTACAGATGGCACATTTAAGGAAAGAACCATTAGATAACATAGTTAACAGGCAGCAGCTAAAAATGACAGCTACCATTTCCATGGAAATAGGTTAGAGCCGTGGTCACCAACCTGTCGATCGTGATTGACTGGTCGATCCTGGGGGCCCAACTAGTCGATCATGAGGCTTTCGGCGTCCCTCCCTCGCCACCCCTCTCCTCCCAAGACGAACACTGTACTGATGCTACCTCCAGGGACAATGGAGGTAGCGCAGGCTTTTGGCAGGGTTGGAGGAAGTTCTGCAACTGCACGCCAGGTCCCAGAGGTGCATGCGTTGCTCTTCCCTTCCCCCCGCCCCTCAACAGCCGACATGGTACCTAAAAACGACGGTCCATCACACACTGGGGACTTTGTTCCCCTGCTGCCTTCCTGCACCCGGGGAAGAGGGTGGGGTCCGGGACTGTGACGGCTCCAGCTGCTAGGGCAGTGCGTGCTGCCGTGGGGAGTGGAGGAGGAAGGCACGCGCCACCCGAATGGTTGGGGCTGGCACAGTCCGCGACTCCCCCCCCCCCGTGCAGGAAGGCAGCAGGGAATAAAGTCCCCAGCACACCGGCTCCAGCTGCACGGGCAGCGCGCGCTGCTGTGAGGAGCAAGGCACAAGCTGACCGAGCGGTTGGAGCTGGTGCGGTCCGGGACATTCCCCCACCGCCGCGCAGGAGGGCAGCAGGGGAATAAAGTCTCCAGCACACTGGCTCCAGCTGGCGCAGTCCAGGACGCCTCCTCCCCCCGTTCCCACCCTGTGCAGGAAGACATCAGGTGTGCGACGGGCAAGAGTTTCAGGTACCGTGCTGCTGTTTGGGGGACGGGGGAGCACCCCATGCATTTCCTGGGCCTTGGCGCACAGCTGCAGGATCCCCAGGTACCAGTACCTGTCCCCTCTCCCAGCCCAGACCCCCACAAGTACCCTGCCCCAGTACTCACTGGCACCCTGTCCTGTGCCCCCATTGGCACCCTGCCCCAGACACCTGCACTGGCACCCTGTCCCCAGCCCTGGCACCCACAAGCACTCTGTCCCCTGCCCCAGCATTCTGTCTCCTGCCTCCACCAGCACAGCTGGGGCCACATTAGTGAGGCTTGAGGGGTTGTGTTTTTGTCTCTCACTTGTGTGGCCCTGATTGTATTTATTTATATGAGGGGCAGGGAACCTGTTTTGAGTCAGGGGTTACTGACCTACAGAAAAATCAATGCTGAAATCTTGTGTGTTTGACATAATATTTTATTTAAAAATTAAGCTTGGCCAGCAAGCCCCCATCTGGACACAGCATCATAACATTCCTGTATCCCCCACCTCAACCCCAAATCTGAGCCTATCATACATTGGAACCCCCTGTCCTGAGCCTCTCTCATGCCCAAATTCCTGCACCCCCATATCCTCAGTCTTCTGCCATAACACACTTGCACCATTCACACACTACAAATCTGTGTCCGGAGCCCATCATACTCCCAACCTCCCTGCCCTGAGCCCTTCACACTCCCCAACCCAAACTTCTGCACATCCACAAGCCTGTGGCTTGCTCAGCACCCCAACCCTCCACCTGATCCCAACCCTCCCCAGCCTGGAGCCCCCACACTGAGCCAGCATCCCCTTCTCCACCTCCTCCTGCATCCAAATGGAGCTTGCACTTCTCACCCTTTCCCACACCTAAATCCCTCATTCCTACCCCAGAGCCCGCACATCCTGTCTCAACCCAGGAGGCTAGACTGCAGGAGTTTTTCCAGCAAACATGCTCTTTTGGCAGCCCCTGTATTCCTCATTCCACAAGGAATGAGGGGGCTTCCAAAAGAAGGGGTTTTCTGACATTTGGCCCAGTCTAGACAGGCCAAATGTCGGACAAATTTCTTCCAAAAGAAGGATAAAAAAAGCAGCACTGTAGCCATACCCTGAGAGTGTATAAGGGCCAGGGATGGCAAGTGATAGAAGGGAACAAAGAGGGTGGGACCTCAAGGAAGGGGTGGGGTCTTAGGGAAAAGATGGGGTAGATCTTGGCTTGTCCTGACATTTAAAAAGTTATCTTGGGTGTAAAAAGGTTGGAGACCACTGGGTTAGAGGGTACAAACAAAGCAAATGAATTCAAATAAATCCTGTTTTGCAAATTTTCACTTAAAGGAGAACAGAAATTTCTTTGTAATTAGGTTTGTGCCCTCTTTTACTATTTTATTGCGTTATAAAGGCAGCCATAAAAGGCTGTTTATTTTGCTTGTTTTTTACTTTAGAAATTTCTCCTAGTCTTGTTTATTCTAGAAGCATTTATGGCAACAGGAGAATTTATGACATCACAAAAGACGAGCGGCTGAGCAAAAGAAAAAAGGATTTCAGTCAGATTATCAAAAACCATTTTAAATTAACACTTATTTAACTTGAATGCCCATAAATACTTAGGAGAAAAAATGTCTTTGTTAATGATTTTACACTACTGACCCTTCAAGTAGGGTACAAAAAGTCAATATATATATTCCCCAGGATCTTCTCCACTACTGAAGTCCTTCTGCAAAGCACATAAGACTATGACTGACATATTGAGTATTTGAAAGGGAAAAATAATGTAAGTGGGTAGAAAGGATTTTGTTCTTCTTTAAACACAAATAATTTTTTAAAAGATCATAAGCTTGCTTTTTAAAATATGCTTCGCAATTCACTTGCCTCAGCAGATCAAACTAAAGAAGTCCATTAAATCTGACACAATTATAACACACAGCACACTATCTATCTCTGTTCTCTACTGCATCTCCCATCTCTCATTTGTTTGTCTTCACTTGGTATGCAACATTTGCAGCTGGTAATAAATTAGAAAGATTTTTGCAAACATTTTCAAATGATTGTTTTCATCAAAATCTGTGAAAATTTTTAACTGCTCTAGTAAAATCTAGTTTAATTATATAAGCCTCAGGATACTGTCATTTTATGTTGTCTAAAATGATAAAATGCAACACTTCATAGATAAAAAAGCTCTCTTAAAATGTAGTTACATTTAGGAGTCCATATCAGTAACTTAAGAGTAAAACACATAAAAATATTGCAGTTATCTCCAAAATAATATTAACAACCTGGAATTTTAGAATAAAGGGTAAAGTTAAAAAAACATCTAAACATTAAAGTATGGAAATGCACAATAAAGGCACTCACACCTTAGCTCGACTCTTTAATGATGCTATGTAATACAATGATAGAAAAATGAAGGACTGAGATAAATTTGCTGAGATTTAAACTTGTGGTTCCAATTAAGCTATGAATTGCATATATACTAAACACTTAACCTGCTATGCCATCCCTCTAGCTTGTATGTCAAAGACATCAGAAAATACAGAGTACTAAAAACACTACAGTCCTCATGTGGAGGGAAAGAATCCACTGTAACTTCCCCCATATTTATTTACTTTCAAATGTACTTACTTTAGCACTATCCTGAATAAGAGAGCTGTTGTTATAATGATAAAATTTGAAAATAATACAGCCATGGCCTAGAAAAAAAAAGAAGAGGGAACATAGTTACAACCCAGACAGAATCTGATCAGCAAATCAACTCACACCATTCACTTCTCAGAAGGCCCCACGGCAAAAACGATCTTATTGGGACTGACCTTTCACTCCAGGGGAAATTCACTTCTGTGAGGAGGAACCACATGAGATCCTAAATAACTTGCCAGTTCCAAATTAATGGATTATGTAGTGTGCAGAAACTTTGCTAGGGTTCTCTGCAATGGGGAAGATTTCACCCTGGGCTAAAAAGGATTGAAAAAAACTAGAATTGATTTCAGTGAGTGCTGGATCTAGTACTTTGGGCAAATAAAAACTATTCATGGCTGTAAAAATTAATACATAGAATATGTAGTCACTTAAATTGTAGGTATGCTACATTTCTTGCTGTTTGTACTTTGAAGTTTGAGCAATATTACTATCTCGAAAGAGCGCATGGAGACACATGTTTAAAGCACAGCTCCACTCCACTACTGTTTGAAAGTATCTGAGTCAGAACTTCTGATTTTGCTGAAGAAAAAAAAAAAAACGGAGTGCCATATTTTTTTTACTCTGGCTAGCCATGCATATCCAATACAGCTTTGGGAGTCTATTCTGGCTCACTCAACAACTTAATTGTCAAGTAGGTATTAATTACAGGACTAATGCTGTTGCATAGAGGGAACAAAGCATAATTTGAAGATAACAGGTCTGCATGGGTGTAATGTGTGGAAGAAAAGAACCCAACTTGCCTTTCAAAAGCCAAGGCAATTTGCAGCAGTATTAAAGTAATTAAAACAACACTTGTTTTACTTGGGCAATCAGAGCAACTATGATTTGGATACTTCATAAATAATAGCATTTTTCAGAACAGAACCACACTTTAAAATCTTAAGAGTCAGAAGATTTTCAATTCAGGTTCCTACAGGGATTTTCTATAACTTAACTCTGTTCTCAAAGGCATTCCAGATTGACTCATGTAAAAAATAGGGGATTTGCCATTAACATGTCTGGCACAGAATTAACCACAGTCTTTGAACATAAACTACCAAGGAAAATTCAAAACTGGCCTCACCAAGCAGATTGTGGGATCAGTGAAAACATCCGCGAAAGTAACATTGATAGTACATGAAGTACCAGAGGAACCAATGTCTGTTTGAGACTTGTAGTAACTTATGTCCTAGAACCTTGTTTTTCTGGTGCAACTCGAGTGAACCCAGAACAAGTATAGAGTTTAAAACTAATTTTTCAAAAATATATTTGTTAAACGCCTCTGCTTTCCTCACAGCCTGGTTAATGAACAGTGACAAACCCAAAAATCTGGGTTTAACTCGTTTTGAGGTGTTCCCTGCACTCGACCTTTATGATGAAAATCTCTTTGTTACATAATAGGTTTTAATCAAATATTTATATACATGTGTATAATATCCATATAGTGCATATAATCTGAACTTTGTTAAATGCTTTTAAATTCACAATATTCACTTTGCATTAATGTTGCCCTTGTTAACCAGTATAAACGGCAGCTTCATTCCATTATAATCTAATGTATTATTTGCTAAGTAGCACATCATATTTTCCAATATTGTGTTCCCATGTAAACAAAGATCTTAAGTGCAATGAATACACATAAGAGGTCACAGTAAGGTTTCCTCTGATTTTCCTGACTTGTAAAATCCAAGTCTCAATTTTTAGAACTGTTATTAGACCATTAAGCATAAAATGTCCTTAGTTCTGCTTTTAAGAGTAGGAAAACTATTTGACTAAATAGGTGAAGTCAGAATGGACAGTGGAGGTTCTTCAAAAGATGGACTAGCAAATACAGGACTGGTGCACAAAAGAAACATGCGCTCCATTTGCATTTTGTTTTTGCTTTGTGGTCATCAAAGTACAAATCAAAATCTGTAGAGACAGGACATGATAACAATCTATGGTGTTACACCCAACACTGGTTTCCAGTTTTTATTCACTGATGCCCCAAAAAGCAAGAAAACAGAGCAAGTATCAGAGCAAAATCTACCACAGACCACTAAGCAACACATCAGGTCTCAACCGAAATTAAATCTTATTTTTAAGTCATATTAAATAAACAACAGCCAAATACTAATTAACCTCCTATCTAGGTAGTTTTTAAAATCACATGAGACAAGGATGGCCATGCATCTTCTTTCATCCAACTAGATACTATCCCTTCAAATGCAGCTTACCATGCCTTCCAGAATTGAGTCAGTCCAGGAGCCACTTAAATCTGAAATGTTACGATTCTTGTTTTACCATTATAGGGCTACAATTTTAATAAACCTCTATGAAATATGCCAGATGGAAAGTTAAAGAAAATTTATATGAAGGAAAGGAAGGGTTTTGAACAATGTTCACTTTGAGGGAAGAAATACAAATTGCTAGTGTGGATACAAGCTTTCTGTGTGATACCTGTATTATAAAAGATCCCAACAACCAAAAACAAAATTGCTTATTTAAGAAAATAACTGCATGTGGATATAATCTTTCAAACATCAGATCCTGTAATTTATTCAGGACTATACTGTGCTCACCTTTAAAAAGCTATGAAAGCAGCACGTGTTATTTTAAAATACCCTTTGAGCCCTAAAAAGACAATTTTTAGAAAAAGCCTCTGAGTTAAAATAAAGGTTTAGATTAACTATAGTTTCTCTAGTGTCATGATAACTACATTGAAAATTTCCTGTTATTTTATTAGTCAAAACTAACCATTTGTTTCTAGTCAATACTAGTAAAACTTAAAACAAACAAATAATTCCCAACCCTAAAAGGAAGATCTCAATTTTTCTGAAAACTAGATTTTATTAGTAGAACTTGGAATCAAACAGCAAATATCTGTTACACTGGTATCAATAAAAATTATCAAGTATTAGAGATAATTACATGCAAAAAATAAGCATCTAAAACTCTTTCCTCACCTCTTCCTCCCTACTTTTGGTGTTTAATCATAATGGTATTGGTGCAGAATGAAAGCAAAATACAAAAATGACTGAAGTCATTTGTATAAACACATTAATGGCAGGAGCCATATGATAGATGAGACTCAAAACCCACCTTCAAAACAAACTGATATGCTGAGCTCAAGAAAGGAGGAGGCAAGACCAAGTCTTGTATCACTTTGAAGCCACTCAACACTACCTCTAAATCAGGCAGGAAGTAGATTCTTCAGAAAGATTCTCTCTCAAATGGAAGCTACAAAACAGGATCTGATGGGCAGTTGGATGGAAGGGATTAATAAACACAGTCCTTGTGCCTTAGACAGGGCAACTAGGATCACGAAACCCCAACTAACAAAATATCAACAAGAGAGAGACTTGCATCACTTCAATGCTATTTTATTTGACCGGTGTATACTTACTGGTTGGAGGTAGGACAATACATAAAAAACAATCAGGTTATCCAAAAAGTACAAAAAGGCAGGAATTGACCACTTCATGTAGTTACAAAATGCCCTCCATGAAGTGCATCCGAAGTCACCATATGACTGTCCCTCTAAAAAAAAATAAAATAAAAAATGAAATAAATCAGCCAGTAAAATAAACTTGATTAGAATTATGAAAAAAGAATTTCTAGATTAATAGAAGTGTGTTTTAATTCCAATCTGACAGACTACCAATTGCTTGTTTTGTTTGTTTTAAAGCAAATTTAGTGTTTGATGAATCGTGTCAGAATGACAGCCCTGGAGATTTTAGTCTTCCATTAACTCACAGGATATACACAACACAGGCAGCACTAGCTTCCCCCATATTGTCTTGTTAATCTGCTTCAACTGTTTACCTAAAGCAACAACCTGTAAGAGGAGGAAAAATTCAGTCTCCACAGTCATTCAGTGTTCTGCCTCAGCAGAGAGGCATCAACAAGGCTGGTGGTATTTTTACATAATATTAACTAGGAATGAGAATGAGACTACCCATCATTATTGATGCCCAAAGAATGGCAGTCAGATAGAAATGGCTCTTGCTGACTATTGAGCATGCCTAGATTTAAAAAATAGCCTAGATTTAAGAGACTAGTTTATATAGTCTCAGAAGTACAGTAGTAGCACTTTACAGAAAAAAAAGACAGTCCTCGTTCCCACTGAGCTTACAACAGAAGACATGGCATGACAAGACAAAGCAGAGAGTAAGGCAGTGAGAGGATGCAAGATTATGAGCCTTAGGTAGGCCATGCCTGTGGCGGGTTTTAAGGGTGCGAGCCCCGCACCCCCGAAATCCCCCGGGTTGAGCCAGCGGGGTGGGGTGGGGCTCCGCGTACCCACCGCCTTCCAAATGCCCAGTCGCCCCGCCCTCCGGGGTCCACGGGCAAGTCTGGTCCCGGGTGCGATCACCCCTCGCCCCTTGCGGGGTTGAGGGGGCTCAGCAGACCCGGGCCTGTGTCTTCCCGGGCGGCCCCCGGTCGGGGGCCCGACCGGAGTTCTTGAGCCGTCCCTCTCTTCTTTGCTCCCTCGCCTCGTTGCCCCTCTCTGCGGGGGAAGGGGGGGGGGTGCTGCGTTCGACCATCGCTGCCTTTTGGGCTTGCGCTGAGGTCGGGGTGTGGGGGAGTGGGGGACCCGGGCCCGCCCTCACCACCGGGTCCCAGCCCGAGGCCCTAAGTGAGGTGGGTGCCTTAAGGTGCTCCCCTCACGGCAGGCGGGGCAACCGCCCGAAACTCGCCTGCCCACGGGCGCCAGAACGGCCCCGCCTCGGACTCCTTCCACCCCCGATGCTCCGGCCCCCTGGGCCGGTGCAGAGTCGGGTCACTTACCCCGTCGTAGCCGCCGGGTTCGTCCCAAGGCGAGCCTCCAGTTGCCGGGGTCGTCTCCCTTGGTCGCCCGGAAAGCCGGGTGCTTGGGGTGCCGGGAAGCCAGGGTGGCTGCCCGCTCGCTTCCCCTCTCTTGGGCGTCCCGGTGCCCCTGTTATGGGCGCAGCCGGGTGACGTCGGGGGCGTCAGCCCCGCCCCCTCCAGCGGATCCCCGCGTGGCTCCGGCCGGAGCGTGCCCGCGGCTTCCGCCCGGGGCGCGAACCGGGGCGCCCGCGCCGGACGCTTCCCGGGCCCCAGGTGTTTCCCCCGTCCCCTCTGGCGCGCGCCTGCCCCCGCCTTTAGCCGCTGCGGGGCCGGCGGCGCCGCGCCGAGCGGCTTCTGGCCGTCCCTGGCCGCCGCTTTCTGCCGGAGCAGGGGGGCCTCCCCCGCCCCTAGTGCGGACCCTGCCGGGTCCGTCACAATGCCTATAATATGACTTTCCATAACTAGATTCTGTAGGATATCATCAGTGTGGACACTTGACCACAGAGACATTACTCCTTCAAATGTGAACTTTAAAAAACAGTATTTATTTTCTGAGCACAGGGAAGAGGATGCAGGTGGCACAAGCATGTGCCGTCTTCATGGTCTGTGAGGCTCTGCCCCAGGCATCCCCAAGAGCAGCTGGATACTGCTGAGTTGGTGCCGTAGGGCCGCCCCTCGGCGCTGCGGGACCAACCCAGCAGCACCCCAGCTGCTCTATTGCAGGCATCCCCGATTCAGCTGCTGCTGAAACTGAACAGCAGCGGTTGAATCAGGGACACCTGGGGCAGAGCCGGACTATCGTAAGGCGGGGCTATGACGGGTCTGGGGTGGCATCCCCTCCCACCCCACTCCAGGCCCCTCATAGCCCCCCCTTCTGATAGTCTGGCATATCTGATAATCCGACACCCCCTGGTTCCTAAAGGTGCTGGATTATTGGAAGTCTACTGTAGTTTGTTGGGTATTACAATTACATGTGAAAAAAAAGTTTCATTTGCTTTGCTTTTTAACACAACGGCTGTGCACTGCACTTATGATCTTCTGAACCTGGCTTTTTCATTAGCATTTGTGGAAAGCAATATTTTACTTAGGTTTCTTTTCAGTCTTTATTATAAAATGGTTGAAGTCCGTTCTCTCATATACAAAAGTATCAGTATTCTGCTATTTTGCTCTATGAAATGGTGAGAGACTGACCCCAGAGTCTTGTCATTTTATGAAGATACAGAGAAGGCTAGGTGGAAAAGGGAATCTGCATCCAACAATAATTTTGTTTTTTATTGTGCCTTTCTGACGAGTCTCTCAAGGTGTTTTTAAAACATTAAACAAGCTTTAGAAAACTTACTGGACAACAGAGCATTCAAGGGATCTGTTCAAAGTTATACAATGAACAACACAACTAGCAGAACAAGCAAGTATCATTTCCAATTATCCATTTGAATGGCCGTTTTTGCACAAAAACTCTGCAGTGTAGATATGGCCATAGATGTACATGTTTTGCAAGATAATTATCCATAAAGAGTAATATACAAGTCATCTACGGAAAGCTTATAACTTGTAAAGATTCATAATCATTGCAAGATGCATGTATGGGTAGTATTTCAGGAACAATGTAGTTATATTGAAAGTATGCTTTAAGGACTGGGAGTAAAAATAAGACACCAAGGCATAATGTGTCTCTGTGATGACTCATTTAAACAGAGAGAGATAGCACCCTCTGCTCTGGTTAGCCAGTGTCGAAGACTAAATTATCTAGCCTTGCTCACTCCCAACACTTCCAACTGAAAACCATCAGAGGCAACTGCAAACAACTGAAACCACTTGGCAGGGAAAGAGAAACACTAACCCGCCTATGAATACAGATAAAAGAGGGTATGTCTGCACTATAGGATAAGATTGAATTAAGATGTGCAATTTCAGCTATTTTAATTGCATAGCTGAAGTTGAAGTACCTTAACTCAAATTTTGGCACTATCCACGCTGCGGGAAGTCAAAGGGAGAACACCCTCCCTTCAACTTCCCTTACTCCTTGTGGAAGCAGGACTACCAGCTTCAACAGGAGCGCCCCTCTCAGCTCAAATTAGTGTGTCTTCACTAGACATGCTAATTTGAACCAGGGAAGATTGACAGCAGCAGCTTCAATCTTCTCTGTAGTGTAGACATACCCAGACTGTTTTAGTACAACACAGAGTGTGGAGAGCCACTCAATATATTTCTATTGATTACATCTCGAGAAGCAGGAGTGGTCTCATGAAAAACTGGATTCCAGTTTCTGTGAAATAAGCCAGATCTGCTACAGACTATATTTTTTAGATAGAAACGATAATTATTAATGAATGTAGATGTAAATTCATCCTTTAGTGTTTTGCATGTATTGTAACCATTTGTTTCCACCACTCTCTTTTGTCTCCATTATTACGCTCTTGTGCACTATATAGGGGAGAGGATTTCAAGTAAAACTAGTAAACTGCAGTACAGTACATTGTGCCTTTGGGGACAGGAGATCTGGGATTTCTGAGAATAGCCAATTTCAGGGGCTGCATATCAAAGAGAAACTCTTTAAAAAGACTGACGGACCAGAGTGCACCTATTGTTAACCTGCACGGTAAAGACAAGGCTAGTGTAGCTCAGGGGAAAGTGCTTCAGTGGCTGACAGGCTGGCATTAGAGAGCTGATGTCCAGCTAGGCACAGGTAAAACTCCTTCCTACTGGCAGCAAAGGGTAATAAGGCGATTCACAGTCCAGGGAATTTTGAGAGAGCGGTAACAGTCACCATCAGCACTTTTCATAGCATTAGGTAGTGAAGCCTAACCTGCTTAGCTGATAAAATGTGAAAAGATCACAGATGCAGGGGTTGTCATTACTTCAGAATCAGAGCTAACTCACATTATTACCTGAGTGTCGTCCCTAGCTCAAGCCCTATCCATACAAAAAATCCTCCACTACAGCCTGATGATGCTTTTAACGTGAGTTGGCTGCCTGTCAGGGCATACAAATCATGGGTATGTCTGCATTCAAGAGACTATACCAGCATAAATATACCAGCACAGTCCTGTATCACAAACACAGCCTACACCACAAGTGAGCAAAAGGGACTCCGCAGGCAGGATCCAGCCCGCAGAGGCCCTGCTTCTCCCCCGCCCTCAAGCCAATTAAGGCCTGGGGACAGGGGAGCGTACCAAGCTTCTTCCAGAGCATGGGTGCCTAGTGGGAAGGGGGGGACAAAGGGGCTCTCCCTCCCCCAGACTAATCATGATCTGGAGGTGGGGTAGTCCTGCCCCTTCCTCCGTAGGCCCCACCTCTTCCAGCATGGCCCACAGCCACTTCAAAAAATTTTGAAGTGGCCCCTGGGCAAAAGTTACTGCCCATCCTTGGCCTACACCAAGATAGCAGGTTAGCATATGATACTACTTTCCTGAATAATGTCAGCTATGTTGATGGAAGCATTATCAACATAACTGAGTCTTCAGTAGGGTCTATGCAAATATAAATTCCACATGTAGACCAAACCTACAGCTTGAGTTTGTCAGCTGCTAACCCAATCATTCTATGAAGCTTACACAAATGCTCCATATTATTTCACAACGTAACCTCTGTCACTCAAGCTAACTTCTCTTGAATTAATGTAACTGAGTGCAGAGTATAATTCAAGTTAACTCTCAGTGAAGATGCTGTCTCAATTACTACTGTAGATGTACTACACACATGGTGTACCATGGGAGAGTCTAATGATTGTACTGAATCCATCATACAAGAGCAGAAGGATTTAAAATACAAGGTGAACAATTTCCTAATGGATTTTTAGGCATATGAACTTACCTTTTGTAGTTATCCAAAGTGCCACTGCCATACATAGCACCAATTTTACTAGCTCAGAGCACACATTCACAGTTGCAGGAAGATAATCATATTTGTTATCTGTGGAATTCAGCAAAATTATTACAGCAAATAAACATTCATACTCCTCCAACTTTTTCAGTCATCTTTAAAGCAACAGAAAGAGCACAATAATTCCCTGAGAACCACTTAAATGCACGCATTCAAAAGTTTTCACCAGGTCCCATAAATGATGTACCCTTTTAAGTTAAGGTTACGTTCATTACCATAATTATAAATACTCCAAATTTTCAATGGCACACAACTTCTTGAACATTTTGCTTTCCAGGCTGACGTTTCCAAGCTTAGTCTCAAGCTCACAAGTTTGAATTCCTTAGGAAATCTTGATTACAATTAGTTCAGCCTTTACAGAATGCTACTTTCCCAATTTAAGTAAATTTGAGCTTTGTTTTTTTCCCCCCACATACAACACAAATCTGACAATTTTACAAGTTTGAGATTTTTAAAGTGGCTAACCATTCTTTAAGGATTAGACTAGAGATGTTTAGGACTAGTTGACTGATAAGCATTTGCTTATCGGAGAGTCTGCTGACTAGTCGATTTCCCCCCCGCCCCCGTGCCCTTGCTCCCTCTATGATACAGAGGTAAGCAACGGGGGGTGGGGGAAGATATCCGCGGCTCAGCTGCCTCTTTAAAATGCCATAGCGCCGTGGAGCCTGGGGACTCCCCAGCTGATCCCAGGTTCAGGGGAAATGCTGTGTTGAACAGGAGTCAGCTGGGGAGTCCCCAGCTGACCCTGGGCTCCATCGCTGCCCCAAAATCAGCTCTGTTCCTCGGGAAGCTTGTGGTGGTTGCCTCCGGTTAGGTAGGACTCCAACCCTCAGCCACCTACCTGCTCAGTCACCACCAGCTTCCCCAACACTTCCTTCCAAGAGTGTCAGCCGCATCCCCAGTGAGCTAGCATTTTTGCCCCTGGCATGGGCTGGGCACCTGGGAGTCCCCAGCCGACCCCGGGTTTCAGAGAAGTGCCACTCGGAACCTGGGGTCAGCTGGGGAGTTCCCAGCTGATCCCGGGTTCCGCAGGAATGCTGCGCTGGAGCCTGGGGAGTCCCCAGCTGACCCAGGGCTTCACGGCGCTGCCACCACACAGCTGATTCCCAGCTCAGCTGTGCGGTGCTGACCCTTTAAAATGCTGTCTTGGCATTTGAAAGGGGCAGCGCCGCATGGCTGATTCCAGGATTAGCTGTGCTGCTGTGCATGGAGCATGGACTCCCCAGCTGTTCCCAGGATCCAACACGCCATTTCTGTGGAACCTGGTATCAGCTGGGGAGTCTGAGTCCCCCGCTGACCCCAGGCTCCATGACTTTGAAATGCACAGGAATCCATGCAGCACTGTTGCTTTGAAACGCTGTGGGGAGCCCAACATAAGGCTCCCCGTGGTGTTTCAAAGCGACAGCATCGCATGGAGTTTGGGATCAGCGGGGGAGTCCCCAGCTGATCCCAGGCTCCACATGGCGCTGCCGCTTTGAAATGCCGTGTGCAGCCTAGGGATGCAGCATTTCAAAGTGGCAGTGCCGCGTGGAGCCTGGAGTCTGGCCCCAGGCTCCATGTGGCACTGCTGCTTTTGAGTACCCCCTTCTCGCCTCTTTCTGATAGAGGCAACAAGGGGGGGAGGGAAGCAACTAGTCAGCTAGCCTGTAAACTGTCCAATAGGCATTTGCTTATCGGATAGTTGACTAGTTGTTCACATCCCTACCCTAGGACACAACCCGCTCCTTCACTCAAACGCTCTCCCAGACCCCACATCCTCTCCCACACCCCAATCCCCTACCCCAAGCTTCCTTCTGCACCTAACCTCCGCCTCAGATCCCGTACTCCCTACACAGGGGAGCATGTCCCTTAACCACTTATCAAAATCTTGAAGTGGCCCCTCAATCAAAAATTACTGCCCACTTCTGCTATATAGTAACAAAAGACCTGATCCAAAAAGGCTGACTCCTGTGAGAGTTGAAGGGACAGCACCTTCCAACAACAAGCATACAGTTAGCATCAAAGCTAAAAAGGTTTTCAGCATAGGAAAAACCTGTTGCAAAATAAAAGCAAGCAGCTCCTATATCACTCTTGTCATCAGATGATCTGAAAGAGATTTACATGAAAGAGGTGATATTATCCTCATTTTATTGATAGGGAAACAGATGCACAGACTTGCCCAGGGTTATGCAGCAAGTCAGTGGCAAAATGAGGAACAGAATCCAGATCTCCTGTATCCAGTAAGTGCACTGCTCCCCCAAAAACAGAATCTGTCCTGAAACATTTATGCCCCCAACAAACCTGCAGGTGAAAGGCAACAGCAAACACAGCCCACAAAAAGGAGATTGAAGCCAGTAAATATATTTGCAATAGAAGGCTTTAATCTCAGCATCTACATTGTTTTACTCTAAATGGAAAACTCTAACTTCTGCATGCAGTACATTATGTATTAAACATCCAAGCTTACCTTCATTGGCAGAATACTTCATCAGGAGAATACGACTTGAGCCCAAGGTAACGAATGCTCCTCCTAAAAGGCAGGTGTACAAGGCTGACTTGGTGCACCATAAAGAATGGCTGGAGCACTTCATTTTTCTGCCTTGCTGTCAATGCCCTTTGGACAACAAAATAAAAATACCTTGTATACTTATGTTCAGACACTGATAATAGATACCCTCCTTTCATTCTCTTGGTGCTTCAGAAAATCTCTGACCAGCAGCAGAACAGAGATACTGGAATGCACTAGTGCTGTGGTTTTCAACTGGTGGTCCATGGACCACTGGTGGTCCATGGTGACTTTTTTGGTGGTCCACAGGAACATTGTCCAAAGTCACATGGTGTGAGCAGGCGCCACTGTTAGGCTGTTTTATGCCGTGTTCACAAGCACGCAGCACATCATCCATACAGTTACCTAGGACGCAACTGCGTTGCGTTGCCAGTAACTTCTGTCTGAGGTTCTGAGTGTTAGTGTAGCTGCCACCGTCGTGCTGAGCGGTTGCTGTGTCGTTCATCCTGTGGTACATGTGCTGTTTTACAGATGTGGTGTAGTTTGTTTATAATGGCAACAACAGGAAGAAATGTCAAGTGCAAGTATTCGGAGAACTACATCAAATTCGGCTTCGCTTGTCAAGAAAAAGAAGGTGTGAATTTGCCACGTGTTATTTGTTTCAAGGTCTTGGGGAATGATTCAATAAAGCCGGCTAAGCTGAAACTCCATCTCAAAAAGTGTCACCCCAACTTGTTGCAAAAGGATGAAGATTATTTTGAGCAGCGGTTATCAGGTCTGAAACGGCAGCGCCTCGACTCAACAAGTGCATTCTACAATAAGTCAAGCAATGCAGTGCGCGCTTCCTACATTGTTGCATACAAAGTTGCACAGGCCAAGAAGCCTCATACCATTGTAGAGCAACTTGTGCTTCCCAGTGCAAAAGAGGTGGTGTGGCTTGTTCTTGGCAAAGAAGCAGCAAGGAAGCTGAATGATATATCTGTCTCTAACGACACAGTATCGAGAGGGATAAATGAGATATCACAGAACATCAGTGAACAAGTTGTGGATGAAATAAAGAAGTCTCCATTGTTTGCCATACAACTAGATGAATCGACCGACATTGCATTGTGCTCTCAGCTATTGGGTGTTCTCATGATACATGGTTGAGGGAGACTTCAAAGATGAGTTTCTTTTTTGTAAGACTCTTGATACCACCACAAAGGCTCAGGATGTGATGAAAATTGTTAACGATTTCTTTGAAGTACATGGTCTGGGGATTGGGTAAATCTTGTGGGTATCTGATGGTGCACCTGACATGCTGGGCTCAAAATCGGGCTTCCAAACGCTGGTGAAACAGCACGCGCCAATGGTTCATTGCTTCATTCATAGGGAAGCTTTGGCGTCAAAAACATCGACTGATCAACTGAATGCCGTTTTCAAAGGGTTGGTGAAAGTAGTCAATCACATCAAATCACTGGCTCTGAACACCAGGCTGTTCAAAAGATTTTGCCTGGACATGAGTTGCGACTTTGATGTGTTGCTGTTCTACACTTCTGTACAGTGGCTGCCAACAGGTAATGTACTCAACAGAGTTTTTCAATTGAAAGAGGAATTGGATTTATTTCTCCAGGATCAAGGGAAAAAGGAATTCCAAAATGTGTTGACGCAGTCAAATTTAGAACTTTTGTATCTTGTTGATATTTTTGGAATCTTGAACAAACTGCATCTTCAGCTGCAAGAGACAGGTGCAAATCCATTCTCTCACCAAAGCATCATCAAGGCTTTTCTTGACAAATTGGAATTCTGGATCTTAAGAGTCTAAGGCAATAATTTGGTTCAATTTCCGTATGTGGAGGCCATGCTCGGGGGAAAAGGAAGCCATTCAGACGCAAGTTCTCGATCATTTATGGAAGCCACGAAACGAACTCCAACGATACTTTCTGGAGGGGAACAGGACAACGGATGAATTATCTTTCATCAGGAATCCATTTACAACAGATGTTAACAGTGTTCCAGAGGATCTGCAGGAGGAATTCTTGGCTCTGAAAAATGATTTTGCGGCTCAAGACGTGTACCAGCAGTCTACCATAGAGAAATTTTGGGCCAGCGTGACAGGGAGTTACCCAAATCTGTCAGCAAACACAGTCAGATTTTTTTTTTTGCCATTTGCATCAATTTATATGTGTGAGACTGGACTTTCGTGTTTGTTGCACATTAAGTCCAAACAGAGGAATCGGCTTGTAGTGGAAAGCAATATTCACTGTGAATTATCAAGTACCATTCCAAACATTGAATAGCTTATCAGTGAGAAGCAAATCAAAAAAATCTGTTAGTAAGAAATAAATTTCTAACCAAAATGTTCATTGTCTGCTCTTTTTTATCATGTCTCAGAAAGGAAGTGGTCCACGAAAATTTTTTGATTAGCCTGGTGGTCCGTGGACTGAAACAAGTTGAGAACCACTGCACTAGTGGAAGATTCAAAAAAAGCAATGCTGGGAGAGAGCTGTATTTGTACCATGGTGAATAACTACGGGGGGTTAAACTAACGTCATAGTCATAGTAGGTACCTAGTATTTTATGATTTCTCACATTTAAAGAAAAAAAATCTTGTTCCTACCCTTGGCAATCTGCTAAATCTCATGTGCAGAAACAGGATCTGGTTCATTTCCACTGGTCCAACTACACCGGTCCAATCGGGACACAGATCTCCCAGCCTTACCAAGAGCAACACCTCAGCAGGCTCCAGACCTAGGATTACTGGACTGAGGTTGGGGAAGCACCGACACAAGGAACCGCGCGCGCAGACGCTCTCCTGTTTCTGACTGGCGCTGCTCCTCAGAGCCAAGGGCCTGGGACCGGCTGTGCCAAGTGCAGCTGCCCGGAGCCGGGGCACGAAGACGCTGCCCGTGCAGACGAGCGGCCCGGTGTTTTTACCCTGGAAAGCCGGTGCCCTGCTCCCGGGGGCCACCCTGCGGCAGGACGTCACGCGGGGCGGGCAGGACGGCACGCCGCACCCCGCTGCCCGGGCCAGAGAGGTGGAGCCCGGGACGCTCCCGCGTCAGACCCGGGCCAAGGGAGGCGCGTCGGGTCCCGCTTCTGGTGGCTGCGGCGCCGGGCGCTCACGGCCCGAGGCAGCCCCGCCCCCACAGCGCGCGCGTCCCCCTCAATGGGGGGAGGGGAGGGGAGGGGAGGGGAGGAAAACGAGCGTTACCCGCCCGCCCAACTGACAAACCCCGCCCCCGATCCCGGGCGCTGCCGAGCTCACCAGGCAGGCGTAGCTCCCGCTTCCGGCATCGTCGCTCGCGCACGCGCAACGATACACAGGAAACCCCCCCCATACACACACACTTCAGTCACGTGCTACGCGGGAGTGGGAGGGGCTGCATGTGCCATCTCCACGTGATTCCTCACCCTTGCTACAATCCACCGCGCATATCGTGTCTCTCTCCCCCTCCCATCTTCGTTCCGCGCGCGCGTCTGTCTCGTCAGTTGCGCGCGAGCGTCGTGAGCTCTAGCCGGCACTCTGCCGCGCAAGCATAAGGGGAGAGGGCGAGGCCTCACCCTCGCCGGACAACTGTGTCACGTGCGTGTGGGGGCGGGAGGTAAAAAGCCGGTCATGTGACTCCGGGTGGTAGCGGTGGTGGGCGCTGCGAGCTTGAGGCGCGAGCGGGGCTGCGGGCGTTCGGGGGGCTCCCCCGCGCGCGGGCGGGCGCGCGCGCTCCGGCAGGATGCAGAGCGTCATCAACACGGTGAAGGGGAAGGCGCTGGAGGTGGCCGAGTACCTCACCCCCGTGCTCAAGGTAACGGCCGCCGCCTGGCCCCGAGCGCAGGGGGCGGGCCCGACTGGGGCGGGCACTCCGCCCCTCCCCCCGCCGTTCCTGTGCCTGGCCCGGCCGGCAGCCTTGGAGGGGGTAGCGAGGCGGGGTGGCAGCCCCGGGGCAGTGACTCACCGGCCTGGGCGGGGACAGGCCTGGGGGGGGCGCGACCTCCCTGCTGGCGTGTTTACACTAAGGGCTGTGCCGGCAGAAGCGCGGCGTCACAGGCGGAAAGGTGCCTGTGGGTGGGGTGGCCGCACCCGCCGGATACTAGGGGCTTGTCCTTGTACATAACTTTAGGCCTTTTTCTTCTCGCAGCCCCCCTCCCCCCAGGAAAAAAAAATGTTCTGATTTTTCACACGTATCATCATCCCAGGTGCACTGCACCACAGTAGCCTCTTCCCTTTTCTTTGCTACAGAGTGGGCAATACTTTTTGATGGGGGAGGGAACACTCCAATAACTTGGTAAGTGGTCAGGGGCTGCACTTTTCTATTATATTAATGGAGTGGGGGGAGGGTGTCCTGGGATGAGTATAGGAGGGAGCTCTAGGTAAGGGATTCAGGTACAGGATAGGGATGTAAGTGAGTAGTCAACTATTTGCATTTTCCTCCCCCTACCCCACTTCTTGCTGCCTCAATCAGAAGCAGCAAGGGTGGGGAGGAAGCAGGAGCTAGAGCTGGGGGAACTGTCTTAAAAGCTCTCCCAACACTGTGTCCCTGGCACTGCTGCCTCGATCAAGGAGCATGCCACACGGAGACACACATGCTAGCCCCAGCAACCATTCACTTTAAGCAACATTGCCCAGGTGTCCTGTTAGGGCACAGGATTTAGCCCAGAGTGTCATGGTAGGCCAGATCCAGCAGGCTGTATTTTGTCCACCCCTGCTTTACAGGAATAAACTGTGCAGCTGTGTCTAAACTGGCAAGTTTTTCCGCAAAAGCAGCTGCTTTTGCAGAAAAACTTGCCAGCTGTCTACACTGGCTGCTTGAATTTCCACAAGAACACTGACGATCTCATGTCAGAAATCAGTGCTTCTTGAGGAAATGCTGCTCCCGTTCGGGCAAAAGTCCTTTTGCACAAAAGTGCCAGTGTAGACAGCTCAGATTTGTTTTGTGCAAAAAAGCCCCGATCATGAAAATGGCGATTGGGGCTTTTTTGCGCAAAAGCACGTCTAGATTGGCACGGACGCTTTTCCGCAAAAAGTACTTTTGCAGAAAAGCGTCCGTGCCAATCTAGACACACTTTTCCACAAATGCTTTTAAAGGAAAACTTTTCCATTAAAAGCATTTGCGGAAAATCATGCCAGTCTAGACGTAGCCTGCTGGTATAAGCACCTGGGTATAACTGAGTCCACAGTCAGGGAGTAAGGGGTAGATATATTCCACTCTTACTACACCAATGTACAGGCAGTCCCCGGGTTACGCGGATCCGACTTATGTCGGATCCGTACTTATGAATGGGGCTTTTCTCGCCCCGGAGGACATGGGTGGCGGGACCACCCAGACACGCCGTGGTCCCGCCGCCCGGGTCCTCAGTGGCTTTGCTCCGCGTCTCCCTGGTCTGCTGGGGGGACCCCAGCGGACCAGGGAGACACGGAGCAAAGCCGCAGAGGATGCGGGCGGCGTGACCACGGCGCGTCTCGGTCCCGTCGCCCGCGTCTCCCTGGTCTGCTGGGGGGGGGGGGGGCGCAGCTAGTGCGCCCTGCCCCCCCCCCCCCTTCCCCCAGCAGACCAGGCTTTTCTCGCGGACGCCTGGGGCAGAGCAGCTGTGGTGCTGCTGGGTTGGTCCAGTAGTGCTGCTCCTCGGCGCTACTGGACCAACCCGGCAGCACCCCAGCTGCTCTGCCCTGGGCTTCCTGGAATCAGCCGCTGCTGGTCAGTTTCAGCAGCAGCTGACTTGGGGACACCTGGGGTAGAGCAGCTGGGGGGCTGCCAGGTTGGTCCCCGCAGCGCCGAGGTGCAACGCTGCAGGGACCTACCCGGCAGTGCCCCAGCTGCTCTGTCCCAGGCGTCCAGATTCAGCTGCTGTTGAAACTGATCAGTGGCTGATTCCAGGAAGCCTGGGGCAGAGAAACTCTGCCTCAGGCTTCCTGTAGTCAGCCGCTGGTCAGTTTCAGCAGCGGCTGAATCTGGATGCCAGTTCCAACTTGCGTACAAATTCAACTTAAGAACAAACCTACAGTCCCTGTCTTGTACGTAACCTGGGGACTGCCTGTAGTTCAAGGAGTATAATTTTTGTGTGTTGACAAGGCTTTAAAATAAGACTTTGTGTAGATTGTAGCTAGATAATTGCAGCTGATCTTTGCTAGCTGCAGCTGTCGTAATTATGGTGTAGACATAGTCTAGTATACCCAAAACCCTTTTAACAGGTGCAGATAGTGGTATCCACCTCTGTGTTTCTTAATCTTTTTAAAAGAAAAGTCTCTCTCTTCTCTTGCTGTTTGTTCAGTATTTGAATTTTCCGCTATTCCTGCATGAAAACAGTGAAGACAGATAAGCCTGGGCTCATCATCGGTTAACATTCATGGTTACACGCAGACTCCTGGTATGCATGGGGAGCCTGCTTAAAAGCTGGCTCCCCAGGTACACTGAGTCCTGGGGAGCTGTCTTCCCTTTCCCTCCCGCTCCACTGTTGCCTATGTATCAGAGGCAGCAGGATAGGGGTGGGTAGGTCCGAGCACAGTGGTTGGTTCCAGAGAGCCATCTGCCTCCAATGTGTAACTGCTTACATTTTCAGTGGCTGAATGGCTAAGTAGCAGTTCTTCAGAAAAGGACTTGGGGATTACAGTGGACGAGAAGCTGGATATGAGTCAACAGTGTCCCCTTGTAGCCAAGAAGGCTAATGTTACTTAAATGATTTTAACATCCCTAGTTTTGTCATGTTTTAGCTAAGTTTTTGCAACATAACCCAGCACTGGTTGTAAGTATAGAAACAAACTGAAGCCCAAGTAGGTGAAGTGACTTGACTAAGTTTACTGAGTGTCCTTTTCTGTGCTAGGAATAGAACCTATGTGTTCTAACTCCTAATCTCTCCCTCTAACTATTGTAGCACATTGTAATCAAGGAAGACATATGCTGTATACCATCTTTGTACTTTGAACTGTTTGTTGAGAGAGACTAAAATGTTAATTCAAAGCTCTTTTTTACAAAACAAGAACAAACCAAGTAGATGGTGTTATCAAACATGCAGCCCATACTTGACATGTGTGCACAATCACTGTGTGCTGCACAGGCTCTGGTAAGAGATCTTTCACAGCTGACTTCAATTAAACTGCCCAAGATGACCACAAACTCTATTCAGAAGTGAGGATGCTCAGGTTTATTGCTGACAAAGTACAGTATTAGTTCCTCATGTGCTACAGGTAAACTTAATATGTGCATGCCCGTGACAATGATCCAGCCCAATTAGCAGCTGGACAAAGGGCTAAGGTGAGGCATCCCTGCATTTATAGACTGAGTCAGACTACTTGCCTATCCCCTTATGTGCTTTGAGGCTTATGTCTCTTTGTACCTTTCTCTTGATATTTCACACAGAACATCACTATTCATTGCTTCTGTCAAATAATCTTGTGTGCTAGGTTGAGAGATTTTTCTCTTAACCTGCCAGAATATATTTATATAATCAATGGTTTTTAGCAATGCTAATACTAATACTGTTGCTGAGCTCACGTACCAAAGAGTGAACTTGCAGACAAGCATCTGCGTTTGAAAGGACCTGACTTGCTTAGATCGTGATTTTTTTTTTGTTGCTGACTTTAATTCAGGTCATGTATTAAGCCTCCACTTGAGTCTTTCTTCCTTCTATGGATGGGATTTTTAAAATACCCAGTAGAAATGCAGCATAAGTGTATCCTTTCTGTCTAAAGAAACTATGCTTTTTGCACTTTTTAAAACGGTTCCCCATGCTGACCTGCCACCTCGCACTTGTATCAGAGGCAGCAACACAAGGTGGCAGGCAGCTCCCTGGCATGCTCTTCATTTAAAACTTGGACCAGTGGGCTAGGACTGAGCCAGCCTGCCAGTCTGAGTTTTAAATGCAGAGCACACAGGAGAAGGAGGGTTGTTGAGGCTAACTGGGACCAATAAGCATTGCTCATCAGTTAAATGGTTTGCCAGCTAACTGCTAACATCCCTAGTATTTAGAGCAGTTTCAGAAATGATGGCTGAGTTTCTGGGTTCTTATTGATCAGTGCTATGCTTGCCAAAGAGGTAGAAGATCAAAGAAGTTCTTCTTTGCTCCTGTTAGCTAACTGAATTGTTTAGAATTGCAAAAAATATGCTTTGGTTATGTGACTTTTTTATAACCTCTTGGATTCTATAAGAACTACTTTCTCGTGAATGTTCTGTCCTATAGAAAATGACTGCAGGCTGGCTATAAACCAGCTTATTGACACCACAACTGACTTCAGGTTTGTACACAGATCTACCTAGAGAAGCAATTTCAGGATCAGTGTCTAGCAGTTTCTTAAGCTGTGCAGGTTCAAATGTCAACAGAGTTGTAAATGTTTCTGAATTGTCTTTATCGTAGGAGTCAAAGTTTAAAGAAACTGGAGTCATCACTCCTGAAGAAGTAAGTGTTCAGAACTTATAAAATGTATTAAAATAAGCTATTAAAATATTAATAGATTGTGGTAAAAGTTGCCATAACTTTTTATAGTAGGTCTTACATTGACTCCTGCAACTGCTGACTGAGTGAAAGTTTGGGGGTGGGATTATATGCAAACTATTTCTGCTTCTGGAGGGATAGTAACCCAAGTCTGTCAGCAACAGAATTCCTCTTGAAATACTGTTGGGGGCACAGACCCTAGGCATCCTGATATAGGCTGAGGGAGAACCCACCCTTCTCTGAACACTCTTGAGGTGGTTTGGTTTTCCTGGATCAGCAGTTCCATTCTGCATTGAAGTCTGAGAAGTAAAGCATTCATTGGACTGAAAACTCCCTTAAACAATCCAGGGACCTCCCTCACTTACTGAAAGCAGTCCTGCTTCCCATCATATGTTTTTGTTCGCCTGCTACTGAGTATGTGGTGGGGTCATAACACATTATTGGTCCCATGCCATGCACAAGCATTTCCCTGCACTCTATAGGCTGCCCTAGCTTGGCCTTTTTTTTCCTGTAGGTGCTTTCAGGAGCAGTTTACAAAGAAATTTGCTGTAAAGGAAAAAGGGTTACAAAATGCTGGTCTGTTTTTTCTATATATAAAATGCAATGGTGCTTTTTGGTTTTCTTCCTCTTCCTGTCCTTATATAAAAGACTAGTGTTTGAAAGCTGTTGTCCCTGTAGCTGCCTATGCAGAGACCACAGAAAAGTAAAATGATTGGGGAGAGGGGATGAAGGAGAGAGGTTAGCTTAAGACAAATGCAGAGAGAAGGAAGGAGGCAGTCAGAAAAAAATTTAAGATAGTGTTCACAAGACAAACAACATAAGAAGATAAATGAGGCAGAAATGTTATCCCAGTACTGTCATCTGAAACTTTTCTGTGGAGCTAAACTACATGCCAGAGGAGAGCTCTGTTTACCAGATCGTTTTTGCTAACCCAGTACTATAGAATGAACTACAGGCAGTCCCCGAGTTACGCGGATCCGACTTATGTCGGATCCGCAGATACAAATGGGGATTTTCTCGCCCCGGAGGACTGGAGCGGTGGAACGCCTGGTCCCGCCGCTCGCCTCCTCCGGGGCGAGAAAAGCTGCTCCCCGTCTCCCTGGTCTGCTGCGGGAGCCAGCAGACCAGGGAGACGGGGAGCAAAGTGGCGCAGGACCCGGGGCCGGACCCGCGGCTGCTTCCAGATCAGCTGGAAGCGCCGGGGGTCCGGCCCCGGGTCCTGCGCCGCTTTGCTCAGCGTCTCTCTGGTCTGCAGACCAGGGAGACGCTGAACAAAGCCGCGCAGGACCCGGGGCCGGACCCCCGGCGCTTCCAGCTGATCTGGAAGCGCAGCGGATCCGGCACGGGTCCTCCGCCGCTTTGCTCCTTGTCTCTCTGGTCTGCTGGGGGGGACGCAGCTAGTGACCCCCTCAGCAGACCAGGGAGATGTGGAGTAAAGCCCGGGGCCTGTGGTAGAGCAGGTGGGGCGCTGCCGGTTGGTCCCACAGCACCGCTCCTTGGCGCTACGGGACCAACCCGGCAGCACCCCAGCTACTCTGCCCCAGGCGTCCTGATTCAGCCGCTGCTGATCAGTTTCAGCAGTGGCTGAATCAGGACGCCTGGGGCAGAGCAGCTGGGGTGCTGCTGGGTTGGTCCAGTAGCGCTGAGGAGCGGCCGCACTACTGGACCAACCCAGCAGCACCCGAGCTGCTCTGCCCCAGGCGTCCCCAAGTTAACCGCTACTGAAACTGACCAGCGGCTGACTACAGGAAGCCCGAGGCAGAGTTGCTCTGCCCCGGGCTTCCTGGAATCAGCTGCTGATCAGTTTCAGCAGCAGCTGACTTGGGGACGCCTGGGGTTCTTAAGTTGAATCTGTATGTAAGTCAGAACTGGTGTCCAGATTCAGCGGCTGAATCTGGATGCCAGTTCCGACTTACATACAGATTCAACTTAAGAACAAACCTACAGTCCCTATCTTGTACGTAACCAGGGGACTGCCTGTATACTATAGCCTGAACTAATTTGTTCAGTGCTAAGCAATCCTTTGAGGTGGTAGTTTGTTTTTTTTCTAATTTCATGGCAACCCCACAAATATTTCTAAATAACTCTGAATCACTGAAGCAAAACTCTGAATCACTGATACTTAACCCTATCATCTGTGGAAGGAAAACTGCACAGGAATGTCTAATTAGAAGGAGTTTCCCCTCATTATTCAGCTGTCTATATGGACTGTGTAGGGAGTCTTTGCTGTTTGCAGCATCAGATACTAGGGATGTCATTGTGTAGATGACTACATGATAAGCCTGGATTTATAGGTTAATCTGTTCGACTATATGCATCCCCCCAGCCCCCCCCCCCCCCCCCCCCCCGCCTTGGCTGCCTCTGTATCAAAGGCGGCAGCGTAGGGTGGCTGAGGCCCAGGAGTGCACTGGCTGCCCCCAAGGACTATCGAATAGTCATGTAAGTGCTAAGATTTTATGCAGCTACACGACTATTCAATTACATGATATCTAACATCCCTATCAGCTACAAGTCCATGCCAGAGGTAGGTTCTTAGATATAATGGGCCATTGGTGTGACATAGTATGGTGTACATTCTTATTGTAGGACCTGTGCGAAGACTGCCTGTCCTCTAATCTCAAAAGTAGTGATTCTTAAGAGGTTGAGAGCTCATGTGTTTTAGCACTTTGCTTTCAAAGCATTACGGCTTCTTTTTTTTTTTTTTTTTTTTTTTTTTTTAAACTCTGGCTTCCTAGGCTCTGTAACTTGATAGCCTTTCTGCCATAAGTATCTTGTATCAGTTGGGCCCCTAGTTCTGATTCCATCTTCATAAATATGGCCCATGTTAAGATACACAGACAAGCTCTGAGTTGTCTTAAAATAATCTGTGAAAGTGTGTCCTTATTAGGCAACATTGAGTCATAAGATCCACATACAGTTTCTATAACTCAATATGTTTGATCTCTGGCTCCATGGCGTAACTGATTTTTGGATGGTTCCTTAGCCATTGTTAGGTTTCCATGTCTTCCATAATTTTGAGTTTGGTTCCCCTCCACTCTTCCTCCCTCTTCCTCCTTTTCACCCTGCCCCTCCCCCTCCCCCCAGGAATAAAGACAGCTACTTTCACAGGGTGTCTCCTGTCAATGGAAATATATTAAAGCAAATGGTCAGGGGTGTAAAGTAGTGAATCATTGCACCAAGGGTAGATGTCTTGAGAGATTTAGGGTAGAATTTTTGTGTCTGCTATCTGTCTTCTAAAAAATCTTTCTCCGTTATCCCTAATAGTTCTCAGAGCAGTAGCTTTTACCCTATTCTTCAGTGATCATTAAAGAGAAATTCTGCCAGGTGTATAAGAGAAGGCTGTTTCTTTAATGATAGTGTTTGTTATATTGGAGTGTGTCAATGAATTGTAATGCACAAGCAATTAATCAGTGCTTGTTCCCAGATAACTCATGTTTTGCTGGTACACAAACTTGCACCACTTTTTTAATGCATTCCAATTCCAAGCTTGTATTTTTATTCCAATCATTGGTCTCTTTGAAATGCTGATTGCAAATTGTGATTGTGTGGCAACTTTGTGACATAAGACTGAAGCTAGGTCTAATACCTTTTGAGGTGACAGACTAGCTATCTTATCCATTGCATCACTTGACTGAGTGAGTTGCTATACTGCCCCTTGTTTCTAGTGTTATCTATGGATATTTGGATTCTTTCCCCCCCCCCCTTTTTTTTGGTTGTCACATGAGTATTCTGTATAAAAATGTTTGAGGATGTTTAACTTAAAACACTTTTCCTGCAGTGTTGGAAATCAAAGTGAAACTGACTCACTTCATTTCACTGTCAAAACTAAAAAAGTTGTAGTAATTTCCGGTGTTAATTCATGTAAAGTTACATTTTTATATTGATCATGTCATTCAAATGGATTGTACCCATTTTCCCCACTCAAGCAATCCAGTGTAGTATTTTTAAACAAGTACAGGATTATAAAGAGTGCTGCAGTTTTCTGCTTTACACATAGTGTTCTTGCATGTGAGTGAGTGGCTTTATGGACCTTCACTAACTTTTTTACAGTTTTCCCATTACTGTTAAATTCACTTTTAATAGAGGTTGATGTCAAGACATTTTCCCAAAAAGAGAAAATGACTATTCTGTGGAGTAAATGTATTCTATTGAACAAATGATGTGATATTTTCTGTTATGCTGACTTGCAATATTTCTGGGACACATGAAGGGAAAATGGTTGGCCAATTTGTTCACAGTAGTCTGTGAAGCCCGTCTGCAATAGCTTTCAGTCAGTGAAGCAGCATTTTACTGTGAAGTAGTATTTTAAAATTGGGAAGTATAGCTGGAACAGATCTGTAAGTTGTTTTAAAAACTAAACAAAGAACAAGCAAAACAAATTCACATTGACTTTAAAACTTCAGCTGTTCATTCCTTCTCCGCCACCCCCATTCTGATTAGAATAAAGGGACAAACAAATGACTGGATTAGATTGTGTTAATAATCACTCTATATGTAACTTTTTTAAATGCTATTTTTAAAAATATCTTTAAGGGATGCTAGAAATATAATTAAGAAACTTCTTTACTTCAATTACAGTTCATTAAAAGGGAGTTCTTAAAATCCAGCTCTTCAGGACAGAGACTTATTTTCATATGTATTCACTGCAGTTACCATGCTTTGTTACCAATTCATGATTGGCTATTTCTGGGCACTGCCATACTATAATACTTATGTCCATTTACTCCTTTAATTTCTTTCAACTTTAACAATGAATAACTGATGTCCGATTAACTTTGTTTCTTTATGTAACCATGTTTGGTTATGAACACTGCAGGGAAATTATTTTGCTTTTGCTTTTGCGAAGCACAATGAAAATCATATTTTTGTAAATGTGTTCAATATAATTTCTGTACAACTGAATTAATATTGCTGAAATGTATAAGTTTCTTCATTCTAAATACATCATTAGTGCATGTTTTTTCTTTTTATTCCAAACAGTTTGTAGCAGCTGGAGACCACTTAGTTCATCACTGTCCTACTTGGCAATGGTAAGTAAAAGAGAATGAGGCACAGAGAGTTAGAGGTGCAGAGAGCTGGAGGGACAGCATTTTTTATGTTAAATTTGCATACACATGCAAAAATGTATGGTATATCTCAATTTAATACAGATGAGAACTAAATCTAGACAAACTCTGGCAGTAGAACCTATCCCATTGTTGTCTTGGTAATGATCCAAATGACACTTTTGGAGGGAGGCTTTAGTATTAGCTACTATTTGTAGTCTCAGTCAGGATGGTTTCTCTGAGGTAGCAGAGAAAACAGACCACTCTGATAACTAGAGTACTTCTCTAATGGTAAGAGCAGGCTCATGCTTATTTGGGCCTTTCTTTGCTCCATTGATTATGGGGACTGTGAAATCTTGAGACCATTTTCTTTGTAATGGTGGTAGAGAATCACTGAACTAACTACAAGGGGCTGCTTGTAAATTCAGTGCCATGATGTAACCTACATATTTAAAACAATAGCTTATGCTAACATTTGATCATGTAAATCCATATCTAGCTAAGTTATAGATTAGAAAATGCTGATGTATAGATCTGCTCTGAAAACAAATGTCATAACTGCTCTGAGAAGGCTTTTTTTTACCTTTCTGGAATACAATGAGAAGGTATAAATAATGTTTTTGGTATATTTTAACAGGGTCTTGTGTCACACAAAAAATCATGAAATGTTTAGTGGTTAGAGCATAAAATTAGTGTCTATATTATTGGGCAAGACAAAGTTTATGCATGTGGGTAATGTAAAACTAGTACATCTAGCTTTGTCAGCATGGCAAGTCAAAATAGTATGTGAGATGAAAAAGTGAAAGCTCTTCTTTGTAGCTCCTTCCTGCTTGCACTTGGGATCATCTCACTGGTCAACTTGGTATGTTTCAAGAGGTAAGTTTTTTCAGTATATCTCAAGTTTTGCTACTACTAATGTGGTGGTTACTAATCTCAAGCAGAAGCAGGGTATTGGTATTTTTGTCTTCTGACCACACAGACTGAAGATAGTGTTCTTGTCTACAAAACAAATTTTCACTTTTTTGTGGTATGCTTTTTTTAAAGGGCTTCAGGAGAAGAGTTAAAGGTCAAGGCTTATCTGCCAACAGACAAACAGTTTTTGGTAACTAAAAATGGTAAGAATGGCTCTTAGTAGAGTTAAATGCAGCATAGCTCTTGTGAATTAATGGGCAAAAATAATTGCAGGCCATGCTTGTAGACCCAGCTCTTATCCTAGATCTAAAATTGGCAATAGAAAATAGAAACTAATCTTCCCTTGTATCTTCTGCATTTTCGTCTTGTGGTGAGAAAAGAAGCAGATTATATAAACTTGAGTATCCAGAATCTCATGCCTCTCAGAACTTGTCATCACTGAGCAGCAAGATAGTAAATATGTTTGGGGTCACATTTCAGCTTGCATTGTGAAAGTGAAAACTTCAAGTTCAGAAATACTTAAAAATAGGTGATCTTCTCTTTCCTTGCTTGCTTGCTCGCTCTTCTCTCCTTTTCCTTCCACTCCTGTGGTTAGCAGGGATGTAGGGTGTAAGGTTTTAACTTAAAATTCTTCCTCCTTCACCCTCCCCAGTGCTGGATCTTTTGGTTCTTCCTGGCTTACTAAAGTTATATCAAAATGCTTTACTTGGTAACACTCAGACTTTTAATCTCATGACAACTGCGTAACTCGGATCACCATACCAGTGACACTATAGAATGCTCTTGTAAAAGAGCTCAAATGATGGTCACACTTAAAGCAATGTCTAGTGGTGGTGTAGACTGCCCCATTTGCTATGAGGAACAACTTGCATCTCTGCCAAAACTTTGGGGGAAAGCTTACTTTTCTGAAAAGAAACACCATCTTTTGTGCCAAACTTTGTTTATAGCAAAGATGTCAATTTAGCCCCCTCAGTTCTGGTTTACAAAAGAGATGTGATTGAAGGCCTGAATTATGGCCTCATAAGGTGATATTCCACACTTTGACTTGACTCACCCATTTTGGAGACTTGAAATCCTCAAGGGGCCCTTGTGATCTGCACAGGATATAATTGAATTATTCACCTGCCAGTGCTACCTACGGTTGTAACAAACTTCTTATGCAGACAGTAGAAAAGACTGCAGGCTAAGTGATATACTTCCTTAGCTGGTGCCCTTTGTCGCCTCTCGTCAGTTGAAGAAAATCCAAGATTCCAGATTTCTTATGCTCAGCTGCCTGGTATCATAATATTATAACAACCTTTGACTTAAACACTTATTGAAAAGTTCTCATAGAGCACTCTACTAATCGGTTGTCAGGGAGACATCAAAACGAAAACTAGAGGACCCTACCCCTATGCCCTGATTTTGTGAACAGTCTACAGTAGGAATGTAAAATCCCATTTAATTTATTAACCACTTAAATGTTAAATTTAACCTGTTAACTTATTAAATGGAGACAGTTGGGGGGGCTGCTCCAGCCTGATTAGTTTGGAGCCAGTCCCCTTGCTGTTACAGTGACTGCTCCAGCCCTGCTGTTTCCAGCCCTTCATGGGGCTGCCAGCTCCTAGTCTCACATGGGGCAAGAAATGGCAGCCCTGCGCAGAGCCAGTGGCCCTATTCGGGGGGCTGCTACCAGGTACCAGTTAATTATTATCAAGATACCCATTAACACCTCTACAGTCAGCTTACAAAGTATAGCACTTATGTACTAATTGTTTTCTCCAGGGCTGGATTTGAGTGTTTCAGACAAGCTTTCTGTTTATATTAATGAAAATGTCAGTTTTGCCTTAATCAGATATAAACACTTTTACTGTCACACTGTAAGGTCTCCTGTGCAGTAGCTCTATGTTAGCAGGAGAGAGCTCTCCTATTGGCATAACTAATTCACCTTCAATGCGCAAAGGTTGCTACGTTGGCAGGAGACACTGACCTAGTACTGTCTATACCAACACTTTTGTTGGGGGGGGGGTGTTTTCACATCCCCCTGACTGATGCAATGTGCCAACCAAATTTGTAGTGTACACAGAGCCTTATTTTAGCAAGCACAGCTTTAATGTTTGAATATGCATATGACCAGGGCTCGACAAATAATACAAGAGCCAGGTTCAGGCGATCTGTGCATGCACAGAACGATCTGCACATGCGCAGATCGTTGGACAGTGTGGCTGGTGAGCGGGGCTCACCACGGTTCAGCGAGCCCTGCATATAACACACAGTAAACTCATCATCTTAAATAACCATCTTCCTGTTAATAGCAGTTCTTCAGGTGACCAGCTGATCTGTTACTTACATGACTCATGAACTTTACATAGAGGTCTGACCATCACATAACCAGTAAAAGTTACATGTTCAAATTCAGCCAAGATCTGCACTGACCAAAACCTGATTAGTGACATATGATATGCATGAAACAGGTAGTTCCCAGATTACACCAAATGGTTGGCAGTCTCAGAAAATTCTGAGACTCAAACTCCCTTCTGACCCTTACAGGTCAGGAAAAATATGAGGTGCTTGGTTGACCACTGCTTGGAATGTACCAGTTCCTTAACTAGTGTCCAAGTACTGTCATGCCTTCCCCTGTGCTAAATTCATGTGAATAATTTAGGTTGGAAATCTTGAAGGATTATCCCAAATGTACTGAAATTGTCTAAACTTGAGTTTTTAACCTTGTACCACAGAGAGCAAATGGGGCTGGGAAACCTTATTCACTGCAGGGTGCTCTGCAGTATGAATTTTTCTGTTCTTAACTAGTATCTGATGGCACTTATCCTATTACTTGTAAGAGTTTGCTCATGTTTACAGTGCCATGCTACAAGCGGTGTAAACAGATGGAGTATTCAGATGAACTGGAAGCAATTATAGAAGAAGATGATGGTGATGGGGGATGGGTAGATACATTTCACCATGCAGGTATTTGAATTCTTGTTTTTATATTTGTCTCACTATTATAAAAGACTTAGACTCTTATTAGACATTTCAATTTTAAAATTAACTTTCTCAAATGTGGTGTGTCTTAATAGCTGGTCTGAGAGACCTGAATTGCATTTCAAGTTCAGTTCCTATTTAGTGTGTGTGTGACACTAGCAAGTTGCTTAACCTCTCTGAGCCGGCTTCTGTCTGAAATGAGGTAGTATTTCAAAGGTTTGGGTGCTTAATAATTTGTCTTTTGAGATGCACTATAGAGATGCATATTATTATATCTGGTAAGCAAAATATCCCACATGCAAGGAACAAAACTTGTAACTATAGAGAGATTGAGAGAAATAAAAGCACCATTCCCTTCCACTTATTTGGAGAATAATGGCATACTGATCCCTCTTGTCAGTGAGTTTGAGATGTGCTACAATTTAAACTCTAGGGGTTTAAACGTCAGTCTCCCAGTAAGTTGATATTCTGGGGTTCAATTTTGATGGGCAAGTAAGGACCTACTAAATCAACCGCTGATGGTTCCCCTTTCGACTCCAGTACTCCACCAGGTTATAAGGAGTAAGGGAAGACAATGGGAGAATTTCTCCTGTGGACCTCTTGCAGTGGAGATGCCACAGAAATTCAACCTCGGGTACATTGACTTCAACTCTGCTATTCTCGTAGCTGGAGTTGCGTATCTTAGGTTGATTTTCTCTCCTTGTGTAGCACTTACATAACGGCTATGTCTAGATTGGCCCCTTCTCTGGAAGAGGCAGGCAAGTCAGAATAGGGAAATCCGCGGGGGATTTAAATATCCCCCCCGGGATTTAAATAAACATGGAATAAGAGATCCTCCGGAAAAGGGCTTTATTCCAGAGGATCGTGCCAGTCTAGACGCTCTTTTCCGGCTTTTCCCCAAGCCGGGGAAAAAAGCGGTGGCCATGTTTGTTTAAATCCCGCGGGGGATATTTAAATCCCCCGCGGATTTTCCTATTCTGACTTGCCTGCTTTGCATGCCTCTTCCGGAGAAGGGGCCAGTCTAGACGTAGCCAACTCCTATTGTCCCACTTTACATGAGCTGTTGAGACGAGGTCAAAAGAGTCAGTGTTGCTATTAGATGTTACCTGTGTCTTTGATACCTAAGGGCTTTTATATAAATTGGGATGATAAAACCATAATTAACTACAGAAAATAGATTGTAAAGCATTCATTGAATTATAGTCAGAAAGTCTGTAGAGCTTATTACTTTACATAAATATGAAAGTTTTGGTCAAAGAAAGACTTCTCTGTGAAGTGGGGCCTTTGTCATCATGAGGGGAAAACTCAAGAACTAAAAATAACTGTTCACTTGATTCTACCATGTAGTCAACCTAACTCTAAAGTGCCTAGCAAAATCTTCCATAGCATACTCTTTTCATTCTGATTTTGAGAGTTGATGATTGTTTTAGCACAGCCTGAGAAGGCAGGCTTTGAATTCCAAGATGAGTGTTTTCGAGAATAACCCTTAAAAGTGTGTGGAGCACCTCTCCACCAATATACTTACCACTGCTCCCAGCCAATGGAAGGGTTCTCTCCTGTCGGCTTTGAGTGGCTACATTAGTTTACAGCAGTGCAAAGCTTTTTACTGTAGCCAGAGTATTAGGTTATCTCCTCATGCTAATTAATTGATAGCGGCAAGCTGCTACTTTACAATGTAAGCTCCTTGGAACAGGGCTATGCCAGTATTGAAGTATTTTGCACATTTATGGCACTATAAAAATAACATTTGGCTAAGAAAGCATCATGCTTGTAGTTGAACAAGGCTGCTACATAGACAGGATGCTTTGATTGCATAGTAGTTCTTTCTACATACCCAAATGATTACTCTTGGAGTGCACCTTGCTTTCACATGCTTGATGTTACTATGAGTAAAGTAGTGTTATTGAATAGCATAGTGTTCCTGCTAGTCTAAATCTCTGACCGTGGTAAAAGCTCTCTGTCATCAGTTAAATTATGTCCCCAATGCATAACTTGTGCAGGAACTCCTGTATCGGAACTCTTGTCTCATAAGTCTGCACTGTGTGATTAGTCTGTAGTAGCCTACATAACCTACTCAGGAGAGAGTCTTTTTCTGCACTGAATAACATGTATCCTTCTAGTTCTTAAAATGCTGCTTTCTGAGCCATTTATACCATTCTGGGGAAAAGAAATAGGCTCTTCTAATTTGGACTATATTCAGTGTTGATGTTCAATCAACAGGTATTGGAGGCGTGACAGAAGCAGTTAAGGAGATCACACTGGAAAGCAAGGTATTTCTTAGGCTGTGAATATTGTACTGGAAGGCTGAAGTAAAATAGATGTCTGTCATAGTGTCCTTATGCAGCCAGGCTAATTACAGTATGTATATGAAAAATCAGTATATGGGCCAGGAAATATGTGAAGGTGGTGTGAACTATGAAGTGCGTTAGTGAACCCACTATAATATCAGCGTAAGCATGTATCCCTTTCTAAGTTTCCTCTAAGGTGTGCACCTGTGCAGCCCCTGATGGCGTCTTCAGTGGCTGCACATTTACCTCCCTAGGGCTGCAGTGCAGTGGGGAGAGATCCTCTTCCCCAGCCCAGATACTGCTGTGGGGAAGAGAGGGCTGGGATGGGAGGTCCTCTCTCCCTGTCACAACCCCAGGACAGCCAAACTCCAAAACCCTCATTGCTGGTTCCAACCAAAAGCCCTCATTCTCCCTGCACCCCAGTTCAGAGCCCCCTCCCCAGAGTCCAAATCCCTCACCACCACCCTTGACACACATCACTGCCATATTGGTGCACATAGCAAAATTCATTCTGTACATGGATGGGAAAAAATAGAAGGAACATTGATCCCTTCCCATTATCATGGAATGAGTCACAGTTAATCTGGAATATTTCAGTTGCGCATACACGTTCATTAATATTCCACATGCAGCTATAAACTCATTTTACTCAACTTTAGCTGAAAATGTGCACAGGTAGGATGCTGACAAATTGTTAGAGTAAGAAAATAAATCCTATTTTATGGTAAAATGGGGCTTACTCAACAGGTTTTATATTGTTTTTTAAACTCTGGTGCCTTTAGGTAGTCTAGAGAAGATACATATTGATTTGAACAGTCGCATGTCCTGCCAAACTTTTATCTGCAGTTGCTGAGACACTATAATAGCTACATGCTTTTTAGTTCATTTTTTTATTAACTTCCACCATACTTCTCAAATCAGCATAGGGCAGAGATGAAACTTGGAAAACTTCAGCCTTAGAGGAAGCTGAGAATAGCTGGAAGAGGCACTTAAGATAGCATGCACCTTTCCATTTTCAACCATAATATGTGTGTTTTAAAGGCATTATTGGATGAAAGGCCTGCATAGAAATCTAAAATGTCTCTTAAAAAGGAACCCGACTAAATGGAGCTGTGCCTCTGTGTTGCAGCTTTTAATCTTAAAACAGGATAAATCTGTTGTGTGAAGTGAGGAAGAAGAAAATTGGTAAGGATGCCACATAACTTTAATTCAGTGATTCCTCATGATGCTTACAAATCTAACAGGCCAACAAAATTGTCTTGTACAACAAACAATTTTACTATGTTTATGGGCATATGCACATTTTTCAAGCAGAAATAAAAGAAGAAACACTTGGCATGATTGTCACCTGTTTCAGAATATAAAGTACCTATAATGTACCTGTTGCATTGTGTTAACTGCTTTACACACATCTTATCTAGAGGGTTTAACCTTAATCAAACTCAAAAAATCTACTTTTTGCAGGATACTTGGCTTGATGGGGGTGTGACCCAGTCCAACATGGCAAATCTTTGTGTGCCTATGTAATAGAACAATATTTGCTTTTATGTTGTCTTCCATATATAGGTACTGTATTCCCAAAGCACTTCACAACTGACTTTGTGCAAACATGCCATCTTATTATATACTTAGGTTGTACTATGTATCTGTACTTGCAAGCTTGGATTATATACTTAGCAACCTTTAACATTAGAACCTATTTTATATGTAAAGGAATGTTGGCCATTGACACATAGGATATCTCCTTTCAGTCTTTCATCTTTGACTTATCAGATTAACCTCTCTGGACGTTCAATAATGGATTTAAAAGTAGCCATTCTTTTACAAAGGAATTTTTCCACCAAATTACAGAGAGACTCCTAAACTAGAATTTTTTTACAAATTTGACACGGTCAACCTGTGCTGGAGTAAAGATATTAATTGGTTAATGCATTACAAAACCAATTCCCCTGCCTTTGATACTTGCATTTTCTCATCAAAAGCTATGAATGGGACACATTCAGCCTCCTTAACACAGATCCAACAATTGACAGATAACTGCTTTTGCTGTTATATATTCTTTGGATTTTGTTATTTCCACTCCAACTCATCTGATTTATTGGGTTTTGCTCATGAAAGCTCATGATACTATATATTTGTTAGCCTCTAAAGTGCCATAGGACCACTTGTTGTTTTTATCACATTATGGCTCAGTCTCAAACAAGCTGCGAATCTTGCATGGATTTAAAAAACAAGTGTGGAATTATTGCACCAGTGACTGCTGCATGGCACTGGCAGGCTTTAAACCAGATATTTAGTTGTTAGTTGTACTTGATTCCTTTAAATTGCCTTGCTCAATGTACCAGCTCCTTATGTCTCCAAGTCACGCTTCTTTGCTGACAACTTCTTGTTCCAGTTAGCTCTATTGCCTTTGTGATGTAGCTGAGCAAGCTGTTGTGATGGGTTTCCTCTACCCCTTTCCGGGGTACCTGATGTACTGAGATTCCAGTGAGCCCACCATTCCACCAGCCTGGGCTTCTTCACTCTGTCCTGCTGTGCGCACACAGAGATAGACACACTTAGCTGGAAAATGACACCAACACTGAAATCAATACTCTAAGCTAAAGAATTGCCCAGGCATTCATGCACACACCGTCTGGAGTGCTGCACAGAAATCTATTGGTTAATTGAATAGTCAAATAACGTCATGAATTCTTATCAGTTACATGACTATTCTATAGTCCCTGGGTGCAGGGCCGGCAGCCAGTGTGCTCTGGCCCCACTACCAAGAAGCCCCTGCCACTCCACTGCCTCTGTTTTTGAGGCAGCAGCGTGGGGTGCCAGGTGGGAGCTGGTCCATGAGGGGAGCCAGTTTAAAATCCAGCTCCCCTTGCTGATACAATGGCAGCAGCCCCTGTTTGGAGTGGGGGGGGAGGGGAAAGCTGAGCTCCTAGAGCAAGAACTGAGCCAGGCTACCTGTCCACCTGGCTTCTAAAACACTTTAAATGCAGAGCTGTACCAGAGGTAGGTCCTGGACCTGGTGCAAGCCAGGACTGAGCCGGGCTGCTGGCCAGCCTGCTAAAACATTTACCGCTGTGGGGAGAGCAGGAAATGGATGTAATCTATAGCATTAACCAATAAGCTTTTGCTTATCAGTCAATTAATTGATTGACTACACTATTACATCCCTAATTCACCCCCTCTCTTAATAATGGAGGAAGATATCCATAACATTTTGCCCCTCCTTCCCAGTTATGAACTACAAAAGGTAGATTTTTAAGTGGTCATAGGGGATAGCAAACGGATCAATGATCAAATAAACATAGAACTAAGCTTAATACACTAAATAAATTGGCTACAAATTGTAATTTCCCATCCAAAACATTTGAAACATGTTGCAGAATTTCTTGAGGACAAACTGCTCTTGTTTGTGGCTTAAAATTCAGGTCAAGTGCTATTTCCAACCTTGGTCTAATCTTTCACCTCTTCCCTTTTTGTCTGTTTTCCTGATTCTTCATTCAAGCAAAAATGAGCCAAGATAAATTGATTCTCGAGCCTTACATAAGATGTACAATCCTCCTTTTCCCACTTTGACCCCTCGCACCCCTTCTTAATGGGAAAACACTGTAAGCCCAAAATGGGAGTTCAGTACCAGATGACATGATTACCTGAATTTGCAGCATCACAGGAAATTTCTCAGGAAGATGGGAAATTAGCATTTTCATAGTCATATTATTCTCCCTAATGGCCCATCCAGGCTGGTTGTGTTCTGTATGGTGGGTGTTCCCCAGGTGGCTACAGTTGTAATTGTATCTTAACTTTTGATACAAAAGAGATACATGCATACAAATAGGATAATCATATTGGAAAGATTATATGATTTACAGAATACCATCTCACATGACCTGTCTTGCCTAAAATTGATCTGTTACATATTCATATTGGAATAATACTTCTATGAAGAATATAGGGTGGAGCCACACAGCTGGCTTCAGTTCTACCGTGGGAACCAATAGGCTCATGAGCTACACTCTGATAGCAGAGTGTCTGTCTTGGTGTTGATATAGGATTAGATGTGTTTTCGGAGCAGAATTCACGACATGGACAGTTAGAAAAAAACATCCTTTGACTTTAAGCCTAAGCAAAGCTGATCTGGAAACAAATACAGAATCTCATAACTTTCAGGAGATTTTTTAATACACAAAAACCTTTAAATGCCTGACAATGTAGTATCTGATAATGTGAGTATTAGTTTTCTTATTTATGATGTTTGGATTCATAGGAATAAATGGAAAATACTCATTTGTAAATACTTTCCAAGGCAGATGAATTGCATAGCACGTCTCTTAAACCCCAGTCTCTTTAAAGCATTGGTCTCACTTGCTTTCAATTTAACTTAAAAGGAGAATATAAAACTACCAGAACATCCAGACTCCTGTGAGGATGATGAAGATGGTGAAGGAGAAGCAGCTGACATGGAAGGTATTTTCCTTTAAGTTGGATACGATGCACTTTATATCAGCCATATAATCAGTGCAGCACACGCTTTGGGAAAGCACTATTGCTTGTTCCTATGTAATGCCTATTAACAGGCCCGTGTTGGACCTGATTCTCTTCTTGTGCTGAATTTACACCACGACAACTCCATTAACTTCACTGGAATGCATAAGTGTTAGTGACTGGAAAATCAGACCAATAGGTAGCAGACTAGACAGGTCTGGCATGGCAGCTCATTGTGACTGTTGAGTACACAAACTTCAGTTTCTGAAACCCACCCTGTGAGAGATGCTGACTTCCTAGAAGCTTCCATAATGAATGTCCAGTGGAGCCGCATAGTAGCCGATCTGTCAGATTTACAGTATTAGAGTCTAGTTATAGTTGAATGGCACAGGAAAATTAGGAAGTCTACTTGTATAAAGCATGTATGCAAGTTGATTGCAGATTTTAAGGAGGCACTCTTGGTGGCAAATATTTAGGCTTCTGATTAATTACAAACTTGGCATGTACTAGTATATGTTCTTTTCTTTCAGAATATGAAGAGAGTGGTCTATTGGAGACAGATGATGTGAGTAAACTGTTTTCAACCTCCTCTATATCATGGCTAATGTGCTTTTCTCCTTTCTTAATGCATTTGCTAGGAAACTTTAAAAAGCTCTGTTCCTTATTGTAAATTAATATTGTACTCTGTCAGTTATCATGGTGTTCAGACGCTGTTTTAAGTATGGGGCAAGGGTGAATAAATATTTGTTCTACTGTTGTTGACTTTATTCTTTATCTTAAATCTTGACCCTCAGGCAACTCTCGACACACGAAAAATAGCAGAAGCTAGCAAACCTAAAGCTGATGTTGGAGGAGAAGATGCCATCCTGCAGACCAGAACTTATGACCTCTATATCACTTATGACAAATACTACCAGACTCCAAGGCTGTGGTTATTTGGATATGATGAGGTATAGCTGTAGCTCATCTCTCCCCCTCATTCTCTCTCCCCCTCCACTCCCAGGCTCTTCTCCTTGGGGCTCCCTGCCTTGCCGCTGACCCCCCTAACATCCCCAGCATGGCTCTCAACTCAGCTGCCCGCCTGCTGCCCCAGGATGTCCCAGAGTTTCCGGGGGGAACCACTTGGTCACTGTCAGCCCTGCTGCCACATAGTGTTCCCCAGGGTTCCTGGCTGGGGCCACCCAGCCACTGCTAGCCCTGCTGCTGCTGGGGTTCCCCAGCCAGAGCACTCGGTCACCCGCCCCGCTTGTACAACTGACCTCACTGCTGTTGGGGATTCTGGCTGCCCTCCTCTGCCAGCCCCATTTCAGCCAGGAAGCTCCCCAGCAAAGGCTGCCTGGTCACTCCAGCTCCCCTGCCACCGGGGGTTTTCTGGGATGCCTGGCGAAGGCGGGGACTCCCCAGATGCCTCCTGGTCCCACCAGGGCTCCTCAACCCCTACATTGCTCCCACCTCCTACAAGGCTCTGGTACAGCAACATCCGTGGCCCTACCAGACCACAGATGTTGCTGGACCAGAGAGTCCCAGATTTGGGAGGTTCAGCTGGATTTGGGAGGTTCAGTAAGAGCAATTTGTTGGTACTTGATTACATGTTTAAGAGAAGAAGTGAGGAGATCAATATAAAGCCAAGGTTCAGCCAAGATTTACTGGGCCTGTGAGAAGAAGTAAAAGCAAGCTCACCACACTTTGGCTACGTCTACACTGGCCCCTTTTTCGAAAGGGGCATGCTAATTTTAAACTTCGGAATAGGGAAATCCGCGGGGGATTTAAATATCCCCCGCGGGATTTAAATAAACATGGCCGCCGCTTTTTTCCGGCTTGGGGAAAAGCCGGAAAAAAGCGGCGGCCATGTTTATTTAAATCCCGCGGGGGATATTTAAATCCCCCGCGGATTTCCCTATTCCGAAGTTTAAAATTAGCATGCCCCTTTCGAAAAAGGGGCCAGTGTAGACGTAGCCTTTGTGTGGTTGTGTAATTAGATCTTGGTACCCAGTTGTGGGGATGCACATGCAATAAAAGATTCTTTTTCTCTGAGCTGTTCACTCTTCAGCATAAACAAGAATGAAAACCAATAAGCCTGCTATCAGTAAAGCAAGAAAGAGTAAACCAGTATATACAGGCAGCAGGACAGTTGAATAGGAAAGCATTCTTCCTCTTAAGGCTATGGAATCTTGTAAGTTTGTCTAGTAATCCTAAGTCTCAAGTCTAGAAATATCTAGATTCCTGGAACCACAAGGTCAGCTCCCAGCTTCCCCAGTGTACTATCAATAAAGTACAGTGCAGTATTACATCTGCTCTGAGTGGATCCTATGGATCCTGTAGCATTTTTCATAAGAGTAAAGGTTTGCCTTGTCATTAAGATCCTCTTTCTCTTTTTGTCCCTATGGTGGCTTGCCACTTTGGTGCTATATATCTAGTTTATAAAGTGCTTTGGGGTCCTTTTGGCAGAGAGTGTCTATATGCCTGTAAAATTATACTTTAGTGCTATTAAACTTTGAGTAGGAGCAATGATTCCATCTGTGTGATACTTTGTTACATATTTCTTTTCAGCAACGGCAGCCTTTAACAGTGGACCACATGTATGAAGATATTAGTCAAGATCATGTCAAGAAAACAGTAACAATTGAAAATCATCCCCATCTTCCTCCACCGCCCATGTGTTCAGTTCATCCATGCAGGTATCTTCAGTCTTTCAGCATTTCTTTACTGAATCCAGCTTATGCACATGTTATGAAAAGGTCATTCTGTTTAATTAAAATTGCCTTTTCTCCATCTATTGTTGATCTGTCAATCATAAATTCCCATTTCCTGGACACTTTTCTGTAGCTGTCTGTTTGCATGGGCTGTTAACTTTTGCACTGAGAAGAAAAGTCACAATTGATTAAGAAGCCATCTCTGAACTCAGTGCTAGACATGCATTAAGAGAATTGGTTAGGTTTTTCCTTTGTGCCTCTGTTTTGTATTAGTGTCTCAAAACTGTATTGTCTGAGTCTTCTCTTCTTTAAAAAGTCACAACATTCTGGATCAGGCTACTCTAGTTTTGATCTTTTTTTCTGCAAAAGCATTTGTATTCAATTCTACCATGGCTTTTTAGGAAGGTTAATTGTTTACCAAAAACCTCTTGTATTTTGAAAGCTACTATAGGTTGTTTTTGTGTATCTAGTCAAAAAAGGTCTGTCATACGTGCACTTTCACATCAACTCCAGAAGGTGGCAGACAGCTATGCTTAGACTCTTACATGTGAAGAAACTAGATTTTTGCCTGTATTCATAGAATGATAGAATATTAGAACTGGAAGAAACCTCGAGCGTTTGTCCATTTCAGTCTGCTGCCCACTGGCAGGACCAAGCACCATCTAGATCAGGGATGGGCAATAATTTTTGAAGGGGAGCCAAATTTGTGAAGTGGTTGTGGGCCATCCTGAAAGGGACGGGGCCTTGGGCAGAAGGGTCAGGGCCAGGAGACTTCATCATCTGCAGATCTTGATTGGCTTGGGGGTGGGGAGCACATGAAGTCTAAGCCTCCTCCTCCTCCCAGCCCCTGCCCTGCCATGGGCATGCAGCACCTAGAGAGATCTGCCAGTTGTTTTGAACAGCTGGACGTTCCCCTGGTGCCACATGTAGCTGGTGGGGGTAGGAGACTTTACGCACTCACCCATCCCCAGGACTCGATTGGACTTGGGCTGGGGGAGTGGCAGGGGGGCCGCAGGCCAGGAACCCTTTCAATTGCTGCTATTTAAAAGGCTCCTGGCTCTAGCTCCAGGAGCTACAAGCTCTTTAAATAGCAATTTAAAGGTTTGCACCTGCTAGGAGGCTGCTACCATGTTGCCTGGCAGCTGTCTGGAAAGAGCAAGCCCTTTAAATTGCAGGAATTGAAAGGGCCCATGCCTCCCTGGTGGCTCCCAGGCAACATGTTAGCAGCGGAGCTGGGATCTGCGAGCCCTTTCAACTTGCTTCTATTTAAAGCAATTGAAAGGGCTCACGCCTTCCGGTCAGCTCCGAGGCAACACATTAGCAGTGGAGCCAGAAGCTGGCCGGATCCAAGTGCTAGAGCAAGAGAGCATCTTGCCCAGCCCTGAGCTAGATCATCTTGACAGGTGTCTGTCTAACCTGTTCTTAAAAATCTCCAATGATGGATATTCCACAACCTCCCTTGGCAATTTATTCCAGTGTTTAACTACCCTGACAGGGAGTTTTCCCTAATGTCCAGCCTTAACCTCCCTTGCTGCAGTGTAAGCCCATTGCTGCTTTTTCTATCGTCAAAGGTTAAGGAGAATAATTTTTCTCCTTCCTCTTTGTATACTTGAAAGCTGCTATCCTGTCCCCACTGTCATTTCTTTTCCAGACTAAATAAGCCCAGTTTTTTCATCTTCCCTCACAGGTCATGTTTTCTAGACCTTTAATTATTTTTCTTTTCTGGACCTTCTCCAATTTCTGCACATCTTTCCTGAAATGTAGTGCCTGGATGTAGACACAATATCCCTGTTGAGGCCTTAACTGCAGAGAGGGAAAGAATAACTCTTGTGTCTTGCTTACAACACTCCTGTTAATGCATCCCAGAATGATGTTTGCTTTTTTTGCAACAGTGCAACACTGACTCATACTTAGTTTGTGCTCCTCTATGACCCCTAGATCCTTTTCTACAGTACTCCTTCGTAGCCAGTCACTTCCCATTTTGTATGTGTATGACTGGGTGCGGTCACAGAAGACCCCTTGGGCCTCCTTCCCAGTATGCTGAAACAGTCACTGACACTTTCCTCCTTGCTGTCTGGGGCTTCTCACTACCCTGTCCTGCTGGACCAAACCTCCTGGTCTTCCCCAGCCAAAGCACAGAGCTGAGATCACTACCTCCCCTCCACCCTCATCAAAGAGCAGTGCAGACACTGAATCCTTTCAGGTCTGAGGAGAATGCAGTTTCAGGCACAACATCCAGGAAACCAACCCCCCAAATGTGATCAGAACCCCAAATAAACCATTCAGGCACACCCCCTTTAACAATGAAAAGAGGATGTTCACATTGTTCCCCCAGGTAACAATTATTTACATTGGGCCTGATAGTAAATAAAAGTAATTTTATTAAGTACAAACAGTGGGGATTTAAGTTGTTGCAAGTGAGAATAGAGCAAAGTAAATAACAGATGTAAAATAAAAGAAAACGCATAGCTAGTTCTAACACACTAGAGCAGGGGTTCCCAACCTGGAGTACGCGTACCCCCAGGGGGTACAAGAAGCTTGTCAAGAGGGTATGGGGAATATTTGGTAAATAACTAGATTATCCTAATTGAAATATTCCAAAAGTAGTAGTGTTAGTGAAAAAAGTTGTGGATTCTAGAGTCCAGAATTTATTTCCTTTCATATTGAATAGGGGGTATGGGAAGGTTTATTAAAAGCCAAGGGAGTACGGGGACTGAAAAAGGTTGAGAACCCCTGCACTAGAGCTTATTTTAAGTTTACCCTAAAACTATTCTGATTTAGGCTAAAACCCCAAACTAGGGAAGATCCTTTTTTCCCTGGAGTCTCTGCATCCTTTTGGATGTTTCATGCCATCCAAAGACAAAGAGCCTGAAAACTTTGCATCCTGCATTCTTTTGGGCAGGAATTCTTTGTTTCTACATTCCACCTTCCATGGAAAATTACCTGGTTAGACCCTACCAGTTAGGGTAGTCAGATGTCTTCCTAAGACCAACCACTGCTTAGACTTAAAGGACAAAAGTGGCTGTTTTCAATATCTACTCTAGGTGATTACCTGTAATGTCTGAGCATTGAAAGCACTCTTGATGGCTTTCATTTGCACATTTAAAGCCATAAGCCATTTCCCATCCCATATCTCTAACTTTACGTACAAGAGTGGTGCATACACCAAAACCAGAGAAAAACAGATCTCGCAGATTGACATGAAAAATTGATAGGTTACATGAGGTATTTTGTTCTAAGCATCTTCGAGTTGTGCATATTTGTGAAATTGTCTTATGGGCACAAAGCATGGTGGGTAGGGGGGTTTCTGTCATAATGTATGAAACTGATTGATTGTTCCTTTCTAAGTGGAACTTATTGAACTCCATCTGCAGACCATTTCTCCAATTTCTCCAGATCCTTTTGAATTATGACCCTGTCCTCCAAAGCACTTGCAACCCCTCTGTTTGGTATCATCTGCAAACTATTCTCTATGCCAGTGGTAGGCAAAAGGGCCTCCACAGGCCAAATCCAGCCCACCTAGTGAATTGATCCGGCCCTTGGAGGCCCTGCTACTCCCCCACCCCCAGGCCAATTAGAGCCTGGAGCTGGTGGGGAAGCACACGACGTTTCCTCCGCCCTGCCAGGAGCACACGGTGCTTAGAAGCACCATGCAATCCTGGCAGGGCGGGAGGAGACTTCGCACTCTCCTGCCACCAAGTCCTTATTGGCCTGGAGGTAGAGGGTGGGGTGCATGAAGTCTCCTCCCACTGCCAGGGGCATGGGCACCTAGGGGGAATCTTGGGGGTCAGCAAAGACTTCAAGTGCTCCCCCACCTCCAGAGCAATCGGGGTCTGTGGGTGTGGAAGCAGGGAAATATCCTGGCCCTGCCCTTTCCGGAGCAGCCCAGGGCCACTTCAAAAATTTCTGAAGTGGCCCCTGACAAATTGTTGCCCACCCCTGTTCATCTGAATATCTTGCTTCCTTGGCCTTCCTTCCCCCTACCAACATGAGTCTGCTCTCAGGATGGCAAACAAGGTAACTTCTTCTCCAGCTGAGTTTTACTCACCTGGGTTCTAGAGCCCTCTCATAGATGGTTAAGGGGAGTAGGGATGATAATCTCATTGGAGAACACTGTCAGTAGATGCTGTCACAAACCTCTTGACCTCCACTCCCTTCCCCACCCCAGTGGAGCAAAATGTCAGCACTATTGAGCCTATGCTCAAGAAAGAGTTTTTTTATGTTGATAGTTTCTTAAATTGCTGCTCTTCCCGTTTTGGGGTATGGTGTGTTGGACAAGGAAAGCTGAGATTGTAGAGAGATCGTTCCAATATTAGCCAGTGCTTCAAGCTTCCCTGCATCCTGTCATTCTGGCTTCAGGCCAGAGTGTGATACAGATAATATAGGTCTTGTTAGTATATGTTCTGGCTGTGGACATGAGGTAGATAACTTGCTGGTTCTAGTAAAATTGACTACTTGCTTTTGATAGTACTAAGGCAGCTACAGACTCTGAGGCATATACAGGTTTTAATTAAATAGATGCTCTCTCAAAGAGCCAGAAAAGTTGGATCTGGGCAGTTGTGGCTTGTTTGGTAAGTAGCTCTTTACCATCTCATCTGGCTATGTACCTATGTTAAAGGAGCCCTGGTGAGAGAGGAAGCTGACTTGGGCTTCAGAACCATCAGAGGATCAAGCTGAATTGTAAATGGTAGATTCTGTGTAACTTGAAGTCTTTAAACCATATTTTGAGGATTTCCGTAATTCTATCAGAGGTGTGGGGTGGATGAGGGTCTGTGGCCTGCAATGTGAAGGTCAGAATAGATGATCAGAGTGGTCTATTCTGGCCTTGTGGTCTAGGAATTAGATGGTATGGAACTGTTTGGGGAGGGCATGGGCAGGAGCTGTGGGGTTGAAGGTGTCTACTCTATTAAATAGGAATTACCCACTTGACTTTTGGTGTTAAAAAGTCTTGTTGGACTCCAAGCTACCCCTAGATATTTCATGTAGAAAGAGAAGTAGTCAAGAGTGCTGCTTTAATCTTTGCTTCACAGAGAAGTTCCAGTCTTTCCTCTCTTTTCTCTGTTGCTTTCTTACCCCACGCCATAAATTGTGCAATGTGGAATATGCAGAGCTACATTTGACGACAACTGGGAAAGTACCTGTTGTCTCAAAACGCTATAGCAGCCTGTTCACTTAGTAGTTTCTTCCGTGGAATGTATTCACATTATTCTGTTTCGAAGGCAGAACTGAAAAAGGGATGCCATGACAAACTGCATGCCTACCGTTTGTTGAGACTTAACATGTTTTGTTCAAAGTTGTTACGCAAGTTGTGTTTTGGCAACCACATGATGGGTAAAAGCAATTTGATGACTACAACTAACAGCAAGTCAGTAAATTGGCACTCATTTAATCAGTCTGTCCATAATAAATGCTGATCCACACATTTGTAGAAGTAGAAACTGGGCAATAAACAGTGACTGATCAGGGAAAGTGAGACTCTGTAGCCTGGGTTTTAGGGTTTTAGGGTTTGCATCTGGGATGTGGGAGACCCAGGTTCAAGTCCTATGGTCACATAATTGTTTACCTACAAAAAGTAGAGTAGCTTCAATAGGAGAAATTGAGCCTCTTACCAGTGCATCCTTTGTTCCAGGGGCTAGGATACTCTCCTATGCTGTGGGAGACCTAAATTCTAATTCCTTCTCGAGGTGGAGAATTGAACCTGGTATCTCTCAGCCTAATGAGTTTTAAGGAATTGGGGGCATCACCAGCTCTGTCCATAACTTAGACTTGCTTTCCTGTGCCCACAATCAAAATTTAAAGTCCTCAAGTCAGGTCAAAATGAAATGTGACTTTCACCTCTTTGAAACATTGATATTTGTTTGCTCAAAACTCTTTGGTGAACTTGACATCATTTCACACATACTTTGACCTGAAATACATTTTTTGGTGACTAAAGTATTCACCAAAAAAGTGGTTGATATACTGTCAACTGAAGGACTCACTCCTATTCATTTCAGTGTCTATGATGTACTTCGAAAGTTTAGCAGATTTACTTTATAGTTTGCATTACAAGTGTGTTGTGGAATTAGAGAAGGGAGATCATCTAGTGTATCCAAATTTAGTGCTTTCTGAAATGGCTGGGTGTTGGTCAGTTTGCAGATTGTGGAAGCTGCAGCTAGAGATAATGCAAGTCTTCCTACTAGTTATCATTTACTTCCTTATGTTTGAGCAACTACAGAAGTCATCTTCATAACCAGGTTCCACAATATATATTTGATTATGGGGTATCCTTAAATTTTACCTGTTGGATTATTAAAACTTTCTTTCCTATTGTTGAAATTTTGTCATGGTAAAAGCCCAACAGAGAATCCCTTTTGTTGGTCCTGACCGACCTGTTTCATTCCATCCTGGAAAGCATATTTTCTTTTGACCTAACTTTTTTTTTTTTAAATGGCCACAACCTGCACAATTCACATGGTGTAACTAAACCCCCAAGCCAACGTTTTCAAACTTAAGTGACTAACTTAAGTACTCAACACATGTTCAAGGCACTGAAGTCTGAAAGATTTTCCCTGGAAGTTCTTTTGGCCTCTGTAGGAAGCAGGATCCTTGGAATCAGGAGAACAAATTATCAGCAAGAAAATTATCAGCAAGGAAGCATATTTTTATGGCTGTTGCACTTATTGAAGCCTGTGAGATTAAAGAAGTTCAATGTATGGCTGTCACCAAATCATCTTTGATAGGAATAGCAATGTTTGACATTATCCGGATGAAAGTTTAGTCCTATTGTAACTAATTGACTACTAGTTAATTTAAGCCAACTAACATGATTGTGGCATGTGTAGATCATCATTTGCAAACTTTTATTCTAGAACACAAATGTTTTAGTCTAGCTTGGGTTACAGGGCATATCAAATGTCTGTAGTGAAACAAGCATTGGTGGACTATCTACACAGCTCAAATTAATTGGCAAACATTTAATTCTAGCTACAAAACTCTAGACTAAACAAAGCCTTCAAGGTCATGCTAGGTAGCAGAATTCTTCAGATTGCAGTTTCCACATGGCTGCCTCACTTTCCTTTGCATTCTTTTGAAGTTCATACTGTGTAGTATGGATATAGGATAATGTTTAGCAAAAATACAATTTCCCATCTGTTCCTTAAATCTCTCCTGTGAGTCAAGGTAACCATCCTTTATCATACTTCCCAAAGCATCTCCCAAGACGACGACTTTAAAACTGTGATTGACTGAGCCTGGCATGTCTGGCTTCGTCTTATAAAGACTGTAGTACTGCTATCTCTTCCTTATCTGCTTTTAAGGGCGAAGGCTTGTGGTTCATACTGCAATTTTATTTTTGCTTCCCTTTAAGTACACAAATAAGATTCTCCAGCTCCTGGCCTCATGCTGCTGTGGGCTGCCAGAGTTCTCTGTTCCTGGGCTGCCATGGATGTTCGGGATTCTCCAGCTCTATGTTGCTATGTTTCCCTGGTCCCACACTGCTCTGGGTGACCAAATTTCCCTGGCTCCGGGCTGTCAGGATTCTCCAGCCCCAAGCTGCCTTGGGTGGCTGGGCTTCTTTGGCCCCCATCCCTGTGCTGCCATGGGCTGCTGGGATTCTCCGGCCCAGCATTTTTGTGGGGCTCTGGCCCTTCTGTCCCCAGCGACGCTGCTGTCACTCCTACCATTAGACTTCTGGGTTCTCTGGTCCAGGAACATTCATACCAGGTTTTCAGAGGTTCAACCTGTAATAAGCTGGTTTCTATGGAATTGCACATGATTGAAATCTGTCCTAGGCCTTGCACTCTGAGAAACACAATGGCAGTGTTTTATGGCTAGAACATGTAATGAAAAATAGCCGTGATAATGTTCTAGTTCTTCCACCAAGCAGTAGCATTGCTCTGCTGTCTCGAGGTGAAGAATTCAGCGGCCACAATGAATTTCTTTACTATCTGAACTGGAATGAAACCGACTAAGCGTGACTGAACTCACAGGGGAGAAATCAGAGGCTAGCAACTTGCCTGCTCCTGAAAAATATATATATAAAGCTTCTGCTGTGCTAAATTTTGTCAATGCATCCTGCAGTAATATTTCAGTAGGACTAATAAAAATATTAATGGATTATGACTGCTCAGCAAGTGCATGGGAAGACAGAGAAATATAGTCCCCTAATATTGCCCAACAGCACTTTTTCTCTGACTCATTCCATTTCACAATATCCGTTTTAATAATGTGGCAACCATGCTTTTGCATCTCAGAACTATACTAGCAAGGTGGCTAGAATTTGAGCTAATAAACTTGTGACTGAATACAAATAGCCATCTGCGTAAGCATTTATATTGTGTCATCTGAACCCTTTCACAAAATTCTGTAAACTTCCCTAAATAGTGATCAGTGTGAGATGACTATTTTAAAAAATCCTGTTAATTTCTTCATGGTCTTCCCTTGGTTTGTCGTCTTATCCTCAGGATTTTTCAAAAATTAATGTTAGACTACAAAAGCATAAAATAAAGCAGCAAAGTGAAACAACTCCTTTGTCATTCTTGCTGCCTCCTTTCCCAAGCAGCTAGCCACCTCTGTCCTCTCTCCTCAATCTATGCCCCTTTTCACTGCTGTGCCCTGCCCTGCCATATCTTCAAAATGTTATATTAGAAACTTGTCAGACAGTCGTTTTAATTTTAAGACTCTACATGGGTTGTGAAAAGTTGTGATGCATTGGCAGTATACATAGCTACTTATATGACTTCTCCAGATATGCGTAATGAACCATGTCAAAACATGGTGACTTAAAATGCTAAACACTTTACAAGAGAAACATTTCCAGTTTTTAGAATACCAATAACTGAGACATATGGATCCATGTTTGAGATGCTTCTGGTGATAGCAGAAGCAGAGAACAATTACTGACAGATTATATAACTTGGCTTGTATGACAGATGGTGTGTGTGAAATTTAGAATTGCCAGTGGCCAAAATATTTCTTAGTATTTTGAGCATCAGATCTGGAAGCTCAAGTTTGGATCCAGGCAGGGATGATCAAGCCTTTCCTGTCTCTAGGAGGAATAAATTCAAAGCAAACTGTATAGCGCTTAAAACCAGTGGTGTCCAACACGCTAGCCACTTACCACATGAAGTTATTTGTCCGGTTGAGATGGCTAGTTTGCTGGGTTGATTTAGTTGGGATTGGTCCTACCTTGGGCAGGGGGCTGGACTTGATGACCTCCTGAGGTCTCTTCCAGCTCTGTGATTCTATGAAACTATTAACAAGGATAACGTTCTTCAGGGCATATTCTGATATGGACTAAGTATGTCCTATTTCTTTAGAACCAAACAGCTATTAGTTGGTAATGACTTTTAATTATGATTTGGAGCTGGTTTTAGACAAAATTCCTATCCAAATGCCACTTTCTGTGACCATCCAGTCATATTTTTAAGGCTATTAATCTGCACAAGTAATCTAATTTTATTGATTTATGGAAAACAGAGCTGTCTTGTTGTGATATTTCTAAGATTCCCAATTTACTTTCAGGCATGCCGAAGTGATGAAGAAAATAATTGAAACAGTTGCAGAAGGTGGGGGAGAACTTGGAGTTCATATGTATCCTTTCCATGGAATATCGGGAGACCTCTAAAGAGTATGCTGTCTAATAAAGTTATAATCCATCCTCTGTTCATTACTACAATGTTGTTTTGCAGTAATTTATGAGGCTTAATGCTCCTGAAGTAATTTTAGATTAGCAATTTTTTCTTATGCATAGGAATTGAGAAGTAGCAAGCATGTGGTATCTCCCTCAGCAAAGTGTGTAAATGATGTCATGCTAGTTCATAAAGCAAATACAACTGACCAACAGTGAAAATAATTCATGTATTCTTACTTGTTAACTTCACTTTTCTGTTAGTTGCATTTGTACAAATAGTATTTTCTCTGATCTCTGTGAGACGAGGGATCTTAATTGATTTTTGTAATAGCAGTTGGTACAATAATTACACACAATATAATAGTACCGTTTCAGACAGAAATGCCACTTTCAAAGTGCCAGTGTCCATTGAAATGAATCCGTTCCTTTGGCTTTCCTGTTCTAAGGGAAGACAACTGTGGTGCTAGTGGAAACTGAATCAGAAGCAGCTTTTGTAGCTGGGATGAGGCATACCTAGGAGGTCGACCCCCCGTGCATCCAGACTACCGCGCTGAGCCGACAAACAGCTGATTGGCTCAGCGCGGCAGCCATGTAAATTTAAGTGAAGCGGCGATTATTTAAATCGCCGCTTCATTTTTCTATGCCAGGTAGTCTAATCTACATGCCTCTGTCAGCAGAGGCATGTAGTCTAGATGCACCCTCAGTGGACATACATTGTATATCATGTAAAACTAGATTAGTGTGATCAGGGTAAAGTTTTTTGTTTTTTTTTAAATCTGATGAATTTCTTGAACTGGAAATAATACCTGATCAAATTGTAACAGTTTTGAGAAATGTCATTCTTCACTATATTAATATATTGTTTTCTTAACCCCTTTAGACTTTCTAAGCTGTACTTTTCTTACTGTAATGAAATGGTAGTAAGATTCAGGTCACTTATAAAAGGCATAATTCAACCTAATTTTCTTGGATATAAAGTAAACATTTAATTATTATATTATTCTGTGTTTACCTTAACTAGAGACTCAGGTACCTTCTTATTTTCTTGAAATTTGTACAAGCAGTCATTCCAACAATAGAATATGACTACACAAGACACTTTACAATGTAATTAGAAATCACAAATGTCAATGCTAATTACTGGTTGATTTTTAAAAAAAAGTGTAACTTGTTTGTTCAGCATTGTACTCCATTTCTGTAACTCAACTTTTATCAAGTTAATGCATCAAAATAAAAAGTTCCACTACCAGCCTTACTTTTTAATAAATACCTGTGTTAAAATAAACCACTTTTCATTCCTGTACTTGCAGGATAGGTTTTTATATTCACATATTATTAATCTAGTTAGTCCTTAAGCACCTTTTTACTGACAGCTAGTAGCTCTTTCATATCAAAGGTTAAAACTTTGCTTTCCAGTATAAGCCTAAACTTGTTTCTTTTGGCTTCCATAATAAAATACTACTTATTTTTCAAGTAACTTCCAGTTCAAATGTTTTTGTATAATCCATGACTATCTCAGAACTACTTGATGAAACTTGTGATTTGCTCAGGTGCCTTTCTGAAACAATGCTGGCGAAAAGTGATCATGTCTGCAGGCAAAAATAGTTAGTCCTAGAAACAGCAAAGATGGCTTATGCGAAATGTTGTTAAAGTATAGTGGTGAAATGGTGGAAAGGAAGCCTATTTGGGAGATCTACACTGCCATTCCTAACAGTGAATTATTTGAGCCTCCAGATTGAAGGTACCAAGAACACAATGATTTTAAGCATTCATTTAAAGAAGCTTTTTCTATTCTAATATTTCAAAATGCAAACTGACTTTTAATATTTTCTGTCCACAAATAGTTTGGGTTAGTAGTACTGCCCACCAGTAGTCCTTAGACTTCCACCACTCATTGTAAGTGAATTTGCTCTGCCTGTGTGTTCTTTTTCTGTTTCCATGGATTCAAATACTTAAGTTTCATTCATAACTGCTCATGAGAAGTGGTGGTCAAAGTCGCAGCTGGGCCCTACAACTGTTGAATTTACCCATGAGTAAACAATGTCATGTGCTTGAAAGATCTTATGAGAGACGGTTGATTAAAGATAACGGATCAGGATTAAATGCTAGGTGAAAACATTAACCGAGCCAGACAACAGAATTTTCACAAGTATACAGGAACAACATGCAGTTCGATGCTAGCAGAAAAGGAAAAATGCAGAAGTTAGTCAATGATTTCCATCAATGCAATTATTTTGTTGCTTCTTTGTAAAAGACTAAGATTCATCATGATCCATGTATGGAGGAAAGGGGAAATGGAGCTACCGCCATCAGCAGATCCCAACACACCAGTTGTAGCTTTCCTCATCCCTCTGAGAATCCTGTCTCCAGAACTCCTGCATACTCTAGCCTTCCCTCTTGCCTCTGTCATAGAAGCTTAAGTACAGATATTCCCCTTGTCTGGTTCATCTTGAAGCTCCCATGACTGACTTGCCTTTCCCAAGTCATCTATTTCCTGCATCATAGAATGTCTTGATTCACTCTCATGCCAGTTTTGCCTCCCTGCATGTGTGTTAAATTCCATGGGTGCTGCTGTGGGTTATAATAGCACCTGCATTAGCCCTTCACCCCCAAGTCATGCCCATCTATTAAGCACTGTAAATGGTCCACAGAGAGCTAGAGCTGTGAGGAAAACCAGTGGTGAAATCCTGACTGCATTGAAGTCAGAGTTGTCCCTAGGAAATAGGGAATGAGGTAGGGAAGCTGTCTTGCAGAAGTTGAAATGCTTAAAACCACGTAGCGCTCCTATGTTGGATGACACAATAGTATTGAATGTATGTCAACCATTTCAAAAGTGCAAATGGGGAGGACTCTCTCTCACATGCCTATGTACAAGGATTCCCAGATGAAGACCTTCATTGGCCATAGGCAAAGGTAAGTATATCTGTTAATTTAACTTAAAAATAAATTTGTATTTATATTGAAATAAAAACTTAGAAGTGAGGAGATACAATTGTGTTTATTATTGAAAAAACCAAACAGGTATAAGTGTGGAAATACAGGGGTGAAGTTAGAGAGTTGCTTTAACTTTGCCGATATAATGCTACTTTGATTAAGCTCTTTAAAAAAAAAATCTGGCTACTACTTTGTCCTCAATAAGCAACTTAATCTAATGACTGTAGAAATTAGAATGCTTTGCATTCAGTAATACAGCATTAGAGGGTCCATAGGAAAAGATATCTCATTAGACCAATAACATACTAAAGGCAGTCATTCTCTGCTGAACCCAGACACATTCTGTCTGCCAACAATTATGTATGTAAAATTCCACACTTAAAGGCTACATCTACACTGCAAAGTTTTTGCACAAAAACAGCTGTTTTTGTGCAAAAACTTGCGAAGTGTCCACACTACAAGCCCATTCTTGCTCAAGAAGTAGTAGTACAATAAAGCATCTGATTAGAGGGCTTTTTGCACAAGAATTATTCCTCTCCCCACAAGGAATAAGCCTTTTTGTGCAAGAGTTCTTGTGCAAAAAGGCGTGTGGATGGGCAACAGGGGTTTCTTGCACAAGAAACCTCTATGGCTAAAGTGGCCATCAGAGCTTTCTTGCACAAGAGAGCGTCCACACTGCCATGGATGCTCTTGCACACGAACTTTTGTACAAAAAGTTCTTGCACAAGAAGTTTGCAGCGTAGACATAGCCAAACAGTATCTATGAATACAAGTCTCTTGGATTCAGCTTATGAAATTGAATCAAAAAGAGAATTAATTTTGGTCATAAAAAACTATTATACTTAGTATGTATGCAACTTGGTTTCAGATAAAATTAGGGCACTTTTTTTTAATAGTCCTCCCATAATTTATCTAAGTTGCATAGGGCAAATTGCCTTAATTGTAAGTTGATTCAGGTGTTTCTTGCCTTGGATGATTTTGACATGAATGTTAATCAATGCACCTCTTTGTTTTTTCACCATAACTACTACCTTTTCCCTTATAGATATAGGACACATAGCTGAGTCTGCTTATAGGTTAGCCTTGCATACATGTGTGAGGCTGCTCACTCAGAAATCCACAGCTGTGCTGTTCCATCAGTTCTTATCAAGAATTATACAGATTTTGAGCATATAAAAGCATTTGGGCCTAATTCCATACTGCACTGTATTTTGTGGATCCCTTTATACAATGGCCGAATGAGTGTGAAATGCTACAATTCTAATTTGTTTGCACTTTGCAGGCATTTACCCTGGTGCAAAAGGATTAGATTGGAAAAGGAGATAAGGGGTGGTCTCCTAGCAGTCTTCAAATACTTGAAAGGCTGCCATAAAAAATGGAGAAAAGTTATTCTCCTTTGTCTCTTGTGCTGCCCTCTGTGGTAATGGGTTCAACATACGGTATAGCAAAAATATTTTAAAACTGAGGAAAAATTTCCTCATGGAAAGAACAGGACAATGGTACAGACTGCCTCAGGAAGTTGTGGAAGCTTCTTTCCTAGAAGATTTCACAAAGAGGCTGGATAATCATCTGTCTCAGCTGGTTTAGCTACAAATGCTGCTTTGGAAGAGGTTAGACTAGATCCATGCTTCTCAAACTGTGGGGTGGGACCTCTACTGATATGGTGACCCCATTTTAACTGGTGTTGCCGGGCCTGGTGTTGACTAGCTGAGATAAGGAGTTCAGGCCCAAGCCCAAACCTCACTGCCTGAGGCTCACTGTCTGGGACTAAAACCTTCATCCTTCAGTGGCTGGTCACAAACCCTTGGGCTTCAGCTTTGTCCTCAATTCTTGGGTTTTGGCTTCCTCCCTCCTCCCCCACCTGCACTTCATCTGCACTTAATCTCCTCTCGGAGTTGTCGAGCAAAGTTTGTTGTCAGATGGGGGTTGTAGTGCAATTAAGTTTGAGAACTCCTTGGACTAGATGACCTTTGTGGTCTCTTCTAAGCCTATTATTAGGGCCCCAGCGAATTCAGTCTACTACAGTCAATTTCATGGTCATAGGATTTTTTAAAAGTGCAAATTTAATGATTTCAGCTATTTAAATCTGAAATTTCCCAGTGTTGTAAGTGTACAGTTCCTCAACCCCATAATTGTAGGGGGCGTACAGTTTTGCTACTCTTTCTTTTGCACTGCTGCTGGTAGCAACACTACCTTCAGAGCTGGGTGGCTGGAGAACGGTGGCTACTGATTGGAAGCCACCATTTCCAGCTGCTCTATAGTAAGGATGGCATGGTGTGGTATTGCCAGCTGTACTACAGCGCTGGGCCCTCAGTCAGCAGTCACCACTCTCCAAGCCACCCACTTCTGAAGGCAGAAGCGCATAAGTGAAAGGTGGTAAGATGTATATGACATGTTATGGGATTGTCACCCTTACTCTGCACTGCTGCTGGTGAGGTGCTGCCTACAGTGTCTGACCAATATCTCTGCCTGTCTCCGGCAGCCACTCTGAAGGCAGAGCAGAAGTAAGCATGGCAATACCGTGACCCCTTAGAATAACCTTGTACTTCTCTTCCCCCCTTCCCTCTACCACACACACACACACACACACACACACACACACACACACACACACACACTCTCCCTTTTAGGTCAGGACCTGCAATATGAGAAATGCTGGTCTTCCCCCGTGAAATCTGTATAGTAAAGGATAAAAACACACAAGACCAGATGTCATGGTTCATGACATGTTTGTCATGGTTGTGAATTTGGTAGGGCCGTATCTAGGATTCATGGGGCAGGGCAATGGAGAAAGTGCCTGAGAGACAAATTGTGTTGCCTTCTTTCCTTGTCTAATTGTGCAGAAATATATTCAAAAATGATACTTACATTTGTCATCAGATCTCAGTACTTTCTGAAGGAGGTCAGGATCATCCATCCAATTTTATAGATGGCTAAACTGAGGCACCAAGAGAGGATCTGACTTTCTTAAGATCAGCTGGCAGGCTGGTGGTAGAGCAGGGACTAGTACCCGCATTGCCTAAATTCCTTAGCAGTGCTCTGCCCAGAGGGACACATTATCATCACACAGGTAAACCCCTCTCAAACTCCTATCTATTAATTAAAGCTTCTTTTTGGAAAGAAACTTTGTATCCATTACAGCTTGTCGGCCTTCAGATACCTTTGGCTGCCCTTGTGATTTGTAATGTCCTGTGCTTAACTTATTTCCACAAGAGCAGGAGTGTAAGAAAGTGCCAGGACTTACCAGTATGCTGGGGTCCTAGGCATGGTGTGGGAAGTGGCTCTGGGGCCCCCAGAAAGGGTGGGATTAGGGAGATCAGACTTCCTGAATAACCCTTTAGGCCTACACAGCAAGGAGCCCTGCAGCTGCAGCAGTGATTTGAAGGGCCCAGGGCTCCTGGCAGTTGCCACAGTTGCCAGAAGAATGCCCCACGACTTTTTAAATTGCCAGGGCAATTGCCTGTTAAATTAAATTGCCTGTTGGCAGCCCTGCTGGTAGGATTCAGTGGTGCTGCCAGATATTACCAGCAGGGGAGCAAAAGGGATAGCAACGTTAAAGCATGTCTGTGGCAGTGCTATAAGGAAGGTCCTTAAAGTGCTGACAGGACAACACTTGAATGTCCATCCTGTTTTTGCCAGTGCTGGTGGCTGCTGCTTATGATATGCCGTACCAGCCTACTTTATCTCTGCACGAGAGCTGTTTCACAGGTTCCCAGAGAGAGAACCTGCAGACCTCTTGTTTTAATATGTTTCTTTAGAAATGTTTATACTTCTCTGATAGTTGTGAAATGCGTACACTGGGCCTGGTAAATCAGTATCTCTCTTTCCCACTCTCTCTCTCTCTCTCCATCCCTTTATCTATGTTTAGAATCTGTATTTGCTGCAGCTAAATAATTAACTCCTTTGTTTGCCCAGTTAAGTCCCCCCGCCCTCTCAGCTGTGTAAAGAACATGGTTTCTGGATGTATGTTCCAAATTTATTTTCTCAATTTTTTTTTTACCAAGACAGCATCAGAAGACAGTGTAGCATCTATTCTACAGTTCTTTCTCTTCCAATCTTGTTTTGCCTTATTTGGTGGTGTAATGGAGGATTGTTCTAAATTATTACAGAAATCTCTTCAGTGTGGCAACAACATGAACATTCCTTTCCTAAATTGTTGACCTGAATTTTCCCTTCTTATTTAGAATGTAAACTTTTTAGGGCACAGAATTTGTCTTCTCTGTTAATAAAGTACTCTAAGTTTGCAGTGCTTTGTGAATGTTTTTGTATCCGTGATGGCAACAGTGATGTAATTTAATGCCAGCTCTACTATCAGACCGAACTATCGTGTAAGCAGCTTGTTGAAGTTACGGTGAATACTGTATCTTTAACTGATCATCTTCTGCAGACCTGTGAACCCATGACCTCTCCAAGACACTTTTCTCTTGCTGGGATTACCACTAAATGATACGGTTTATGCTAAGAAGGATTTGAATTGGTGACCCTGATCTCTGAAAGACCAGAAAACTGTGAGAGTAAACAAGAATTTGTTTACTGTGTGTAACAGATCATTTAGCAACAGCTTTCATATCTGCTTCTGCTACTCTTTTTAAAGTGATATTTTATTTTCTGTTTCTGTACTATTATTGTTTAGTATTTATATTTCACTATCTCCTAATTGCTTCATTGAAATAGGTGTTGTGCAAATTCTATGGACTGAGTTATGCAGGTCAGACCAGATGATCATATAATGATTCCTTCTGGCCTTTGAATCTGTGAAACACACATGAAGGCATTCTATGATCCTTTCAGTCTAGAATTTTCCTTACAAGGTTTTGTTTTTGTCTTTTTAATCTGTGACTATAGACTTTTCTCATTAATAGAGTATAAAATACCAGAGCTGAGATGTTGAGTACCTATACCGAGTACCTATACCAAGCACCAGGCCAAAAAGTTGGATATAGCTTTTCCTTATTTTTTTTCAAAAATTCAATTAGAACTTCTTTGGGTATTTAAACATTTCCCTGTAGTGTTGGAAATACAAGCTTAATAGTCTGATGCCATAGCAAACCAAAAAAAACAAACCCCAAAACCAAAAGAGTAAATTTACTAGACGCAGAAGGTGAAACTGATGAACTTTGTATCACTGTTTAAGCTAAGGGACATGCAGCACATAGACAAATAGATGAGAACAAGTAAATTAGGTTTTTCTCTTTTAAAAAGCCTTCTGTGTTAATCTTAGAAGACCTTACACAGGTAAGGGGACACAGGAAAAAACAGGATTGTTTTGGCAAAGACCCATTAAATATTTTGTCATTTGAAGTCTAAGAATAAAATTAACCATTTCTAATTGAAGTAATGCAGAGCATTTTCTAATAATCATGTAAGGTTCAGACCCAAAGCCACCTGTGGCTTGTAAAACAAGCACCCTTGAAATGGATTTTGTGGTTTGTATGGAAGCTACATTTTTTACTCTACCTGTTCATATGTGTGAGAAGTTGTCCTGGGATTTGTTTCCTCTCAGTTTAAACATTCTACAGAAAAGAGAGAAGTCTGTGAGACATGAAAGGTCCCGGAGGATTTGCCCTGTATTATTCTTTTGCCCCATAGAAGTGAGTTCATTCATGTAAGAGAAGCAATAAAAGTACCTGCCACTGCTTTTCTCTTGTACTATTGTCTCCTGTTCTGCTGAAGGTAATGGGAGCTTTACTATTGATTCCAGTGGGCAGAATTGGGGCTGTGGTTAAAAACTTTTTGGCCCAATTCAGTGTTGTCCTGCCCCTTGTGGAGTCACTTGCACAGGTGTAAGGTAGATGTGCAATATATCAGGATGGTTGCATTTTGCATCCAATTTCCACTGGCATAAATAACTGCACAAGGAATGGGTCCTTAGTATTACATTATACACAAGCTCAAGCCCATGCAAAACATGAAACCTTCATGCAGAATGTCAACCAGAAAGGACACTGTCTCAACAATTTAATTACCTGCATCCTGCTTCAGAAGCCTTTTAAATCTGCACTTGAGAGGGAATCCTCTGAACTGTCATTCATGCTAAAATTCGACACTCTACGTGGGGGGCTCAACAAAGACTCTGGCTATCTTACCTATTACAAAGATAGCCTCCCCAATTATCACCTCTAATACCATTAGCTCACAGACATTTACCTTCCCCCTCCCCATCCCCCTTCTGTTCTGAAATTTGATTTGTCCTTTTCATCTGTGTTCATTTTTTTAATTGTATCCTTTGGTATATATGGTTGTGACTATTTTCTTCCACTATTTGATCTGAGGAAGTGGGTCTAGCCCATGAAAGCTCATCATCTAATAAACCATCTTGTTAGTCTTGAAAATGCTACATAGTCCTGTATTTTGTTTCATGCAGACTGTTATCTAAGGATATTCAGCTCCCCCCCCCCCCCTCCCGCATACAACCCTCCCAGCATGTGAGCTCTTCAAAGACATGCATATGTTTATCTTCACAGTGTCCCTATTGAAGATGTCATTGTCATGATAATCTGGCTAGCAGCACCACTGTCCTGTCTCTGGGTTTGAGTCCTTTCCCTGCAGTTGCCTTTCCTGGGGTGAAACCCTTCAGTTGGCTCACTCTCCGATCCCAGGGACTAGGTTATAACCCTGTAGGCAACAGCCAGGATTAATTCAGCAAGTCCAACTGTGCTTGGCACTTGCAGATTGTTTTTGTCTGGGAGCAAGTGATAGCGTAAATTTGCAGTGAGACAGAAATTATTTCTTTAAAACAAAGCATAATTTATTCTTTCACTCAAAGGTACAAAGCATGCAGATCCAGGATATAAAGCAAACAATCTTGCATGCATGTTTCCTTACCTAAGCTTCACCCCTCTAGCTATAGCTCAGATAGGTCTGGCTTATTCTCCATCTTGGAATCGGACGAACAGCGTACACTGTTTGTAGCATGCTCTCTCTATGACACTGAAAGTCTTCCAGCCAGTCTGCTTTTTCATTGACATGCTGAGTCGCCCCTCCTAGCTCAACCAACCCCACTCGCTTTTTTATAGTCTCTTCAGGTTTTATGCCTTTGAGCTCAGTCTTCACTTTGAGAAGTGTAAAGCATGGAGCTATAGAGGTGGAATCTCCCCTCATTGATAGCCCAGCCATTGTTACCTTAGCTGCTTTGAAGGTGGCTGACTCATCTTTGTCCTTTTCGACCCCCTGCCCTGAGCCCCATCATGCCATTCTGTAGCGGTCAGAGTTCACTGGCATGGTGTCCTGACAGGTCTCCTGCTCCATCAGTGGTGATACCCAGTTGCCTATGTTGTGCATTCATACGTTTGCTCCCCTGTGTACTGTGTTGATCATGCAATTAGTCAACACAGCAGGCTCCAAGAGAACCCCCCAAAGACCACAAAATCAGAAGGCACCCGGCCGGGTGTATTGTTAAATGAAGTATAATAATAGTTGACAGTACACTTTACTGAACCACTACACCTGTGTATCCCATAACACCGGAGAAGCTCAGTCACTGGGAGATCCCACTGCCCCCCAGGCTAGACAAAGATTGCTCTTTGGGGTACACTTTTATACACAGGTGCAAACAAGTTATGCATTGCTCCCAGCATATCAGGTTGCCACCCTCTGATATTACCCAGATCCACCCATTACCTTATACATGGTGGTTCGATCACTATTGGTCATGCTGTCAGTTTAGACCCAGCTCTGAACCTAGGTCAGTATGTCTGTTATTTGTGGAGACTCTACCAAGATGTTTCTTAACAAGGTGTTCTGTTAGGAACCCTCTGGAATGTGCTTGCCTCTTGCATCTGATTGTTTTTGTAATATAAGCCCAGTTCTTCTGTGAGCGGGGCCTTCCTCTTGCTCACAGCTTAACACTGTTTTATATTAGCAAAGTCTTCATCATTGCTGTCTGTTACTCAGGCCTGTGATACATGGGCTTATGTTTCAGGGCCTCATCTTACTACATTCCTAAAAGCACAATACATGGACTGAAGGTGACCCAGTAGGCTAAACGATGCTATGTGGACACCTTACGTTACAGTTCACACATTAATGCCCCATCTGTCCCTTAGTCTGCACATCGTACAACTGATGGACAGATTTATTTGTCAACGGTCTTTAGTCCCAGGGGCAGATGACCGTCTTGTGGGGCCCAGGGCAGCATAATCTTGCGGGGTCCCCCTTTGCCACGGCGCATGCGCGGGGCTTTTTGAAGCGCGGGGCCCGGGGCGGCCGCCCCACTCGCCCTGCTGTATATCCGCCCCTGTTTAGTCCCATATGGTTGACCTGGAAATGTGAGGCCCATGACTGAGGAATGTATTTCACGATTAGCCTTAGAAGCATTCCCAAATTAATTAATATCTATAAATAATGAATATGGTGTATATATTTGTAGTGTATATGGGAATATATGTATAGTGTGTATGTGTACATATGACATAACCTTATAATAATTTGGTATTATGATTTGGTGTTGTGATTAGGGATGTTAAGGACTAGTCGATTTTCCCCCCCACCCTCCCGCTCCCCTTGATGCCTTTATCAGACAGAGGCAGCAAAAAGGGGGGAAGAGGGTACTTCAAGGGGCAGCACTGCACAGCTGAGCCGGGGATCAGATGTGCGGCACTGTCCCTTTGAAATGCTGCCTTGGCATTTCAAAGCGGCAGCGCCACACAGCTGATCCCAGGATTAGCTGTGCAGCGCTGCCATGCATTCTGGGGAAATGCTGAGCCCGGGATTAGCTGTGCAGCACTGACCCTGAGTTCTGGGGAAATGCCTGGCTCCATATGGTATTTCAAATTGGCAGCGCAGCATGGAGCCCGGGTTCAGCAGGGGATTCTGAGTTTCCTGCTGACCCCCCCAGGCTCCATGCTGCGCTGCCACATTGGACTCTTGTGCATTTCAAAGCTGGCATGCTGCATGCAGCCTGCTGTCAGCGGGACTTCCCACTGGCCCCAGGCTGCACGTAGAGTTGTGCATTCCTCCTTTGAAATGTACAAGAGCCCCAGTGGAATGCAAAAGTGCCTATCAACTGGTTGAGTAATCAATGGAAATTCCAGCGACTACTTGACTAGTAAAATAACCGATAGTTAACATCCCTAGTTGTGATACAGTAGATAGTAACACGCTCTTATTAAGCCAATTATAATTATCTGTACTATTATTATTAATAGTAGGCTGATTGTTTTGAAATATTGGGTTAGGCCTTGTTATAGGGTGTCTAACAGAATGATGTGTAACAGAAATTTGGAGTAGTGACATTACAAATAAGGCCTTTCTATATAAATGTCTTGTAACTAGTTACTAGGTAACACTGTCCATTCATGTTACAGGTTACCCTTACTGCTGGTTTTTACCCACTGGGATAAGGTTTGCTGTCCAGGAAGCAAGAATGGCAAGCTTCTCTGTTCCATGGGTTGCAGTGCTCTGTGGTACACCAGTAGCTGACATGGATCCAGTAATTTCCTATGAATGCTACTTGCCAGATAACCTACAGAATGAACAGTGACCAAGGTATTAATTATTGCGGTGTCAGGATTTAGTGTTGGTACCCAGGCACTGAACAAAATTGTTTTTAATAACATGTGCCTCATTTAGGGTGGAACATCACTGATCCAAATTATGAGTAGTATTGACAGGGAATTTGTTTACACGCACAGACATACACACACGTTGATTTTTACCAGTGTGTTGGTTAAACAGTTTAGCAATGTTATACAGATTGTAAATGGTGTACAGCAGTAATACAGCAATATTACACTTATGCTGCAATCAACGGTTGGTTTTACACAGTCACAAAGTTTAAACTAATAGTGATTTCTAGCTAATTGCCAACTTAATTGTCCACATATGGGAGACTGAAGTGAACAGTGCCTTATTTGTAAAGCACGTCTTTTTTTCTGTTCTTGATGCTTAGGCATATTATCTTCTGGTGTATTTGTGATGTGTTATCTTCTTTGGTCTATAGGATGAAACCTTAAACTGCTTAAATTAGTTAACACAATAAAGGGTTTACATTTATCTTGCTTGTTTACATTTATCTTGTTTTTAGTAATCTAAATTTTAATAAAAACAAATAGTCTTGCAGCACTTTAAAGACTAACAAAATATGTAGATGGTATCATGAGCTTTCGTTTGTTTTTTTCTAGTTACAGACTAACTCAGCTCCCCCTTTGAACCAAATTTAATAAACAAATTAATTTAATTTAGTTTGTTTATAATGTAATAGGGACTAAGTATTTTAAAATACAAGCTAAACTTTTGCAATTGCTGCATAGACATTCATTTTTACTTGAGGTGCTTTATTTATATGTTATACTAAATATAATGCTTAACTGTTGAAATAGATACTTACAGTCTTCCCTGAAGATGTATTTCTTTTCCCTGCCTTACACTTTGTTTGAGCAAAAGAGTTAGTAACACAATTTTTACCAAGCTTTTTAGAGTTACTTTGCTTGTGATACTAACTCTACTTTTGTTAACTCTTTAGAAGCACAAATGTTAACAGGTACTACTTTCCTTTAACATAATATAAAATTTAAATCCAAATGAATTTTAAAAACAGGTGTATGTAAATATTTTGAAGGTATTAAGCTTTCATGATTCTTTATTGTGTTTGGAAGTCCTAGGTGCAAATCTGTTGAAAAAGTTTGGTTAGCTTTATTCATAAATTGTTATTTTTAAAACATTATTGCTATGCCATTCTTATAACTATATTTAAAAGTGAAAAACAGTTTATAAAAAACCCAAAGAATAAATTGACATTTTGTTAATATTATTTAACAAAATAATTATGTTGTGGTTTCCCCTTACATTTTTTCTTTGAATTAAAAAAGAAAATAAAAATTGTGATTAATAAAAGAAAATTCTTTTTGTTTGCAGTTGCAGAGTCTGCATGTTTGTTGCTTAGCAACCATAACTTCAAGAAAATTAGGAGTAATTCCAGCTGTAGATTCCCAAAGTCTTAAAATAATTAATTTACTGCATTTATTTAAAGTACATTTTTACCTTATTTTTTCTTTATTTCTTGTTTTTTTTATTTACTTAATCTTTAGGAGGTTTCTATACAAATTATAAATGTTAACACAGAGAAGAAGAGTCAAAGTGAGGAGAGGTGGGAAGGGGGCAGAGAGGGATGTACAGCAAGTTAGGGAGGTAGCGAGACTTGAGCCAAGAGAAATTAATTCTTAAAGGGACAGGCAGCAGCAGCAAGTTTAGCAAAGTGAGAGAGGCTATAAAGGAAAACATACTGGTATGTAAGAATATTTAAGAAAGAAGGATATATTTTTAGCTGAGTGTGGAGTATGCTTAGTTGGTCAGGACAGTTGAGAACCCGAACCCCAGGTTTTATTTGTGGTGATTTTTATTGTTGATATTTTTAGCAAAGGTACAATCAGAAAGATTACTGACACTTTGCAGATACCAAAAACCTAAATCAAATATTTTTTCTTTACCACAAGAAAAACAAGAGGCATTGGGAGAAAACAAGTCAATAACCATTTGGATAACATTTGATTTGATTTAATGTAAATAAAACAAAAGCATCCAAAAAGCATGAAAATGCTGATGACAAACTTCAGAATGTTGACAGATTTTCTCACAAGAAAAAATGTTTTAGAAAAATAGTTTTAAAGGAAAACGTTAAAAAAAATCAACCACTCTATTCAAAGCTGAGTTCATTCTGGACAAAACTGAGTCAATCCTTCTTTCTCTTTCAGGTTTGGCATATTACCTATTAATAAGGGGGTAGTTTAACATCAATTATTTGATTATGTGGACACTTTCTATCAGGAGCTAGATTTGTACAGGCCACCACAGACCTGCTCCTACTGACTTGAACTGGATTTGAACTAGTACAAGTCTCTGGAGTAGGGATGTTATTTACCATTTTAAAAGTTAACTGGTTAAATGCTACCTTAACTTGTTAACCCTGGAGCAGCCCCACGCCCACACTGCGCTGCGAGTGGGGGCTGCTCCAACTAGGCCAGACCACCGGTTACCTGGTAAGGCTCATGCTTTCCAAGTAACTGATTAATCCTTTATAGCCCTGCTCTGGAGACAGTTGTCAGTCCCCAGTCCCTGAACTATTTCCTTGCTGTAACACCCAGCATGCTGGGTTTGCAGGATCTTTCTCAAAATTGAAATCCTAGGAAATGTGGTGCCCTTAACTAGCTTCCTGCTCCCCAGTGCCAGCACTGCTTCTGGGGAGAACATGTCCCTATGCTTCATCATTCTGCAAGTCAGCCACATGAACAGTTTCTATTTGGGTTGCTGCCCCTTATACTCTGCTGCCCTCGTAGGCAACAACCTAGCCAGCCACCTTTGCCTTGAGGCTGCTGTTTCACTGTTCTTGGCACTCTGCAGGGAAGGTGGGGAGGGGGGGGGGAGAAGGCAGAGGGCCAGGCAGCCTGAGCAGCTGTTTATCTCCCCTATGATCCCTGTCAGCAGCAGGAGGTGAAGAGCAATGACCTGGACGTCACTAACACCACCATCACCTCTTGCATCACTAACCACAATGAAAACATTTCACTGGGGAAGTTCCCAGCAGCAGGAGCAAAAGCGGCAGCCGCTGCCTCATGTGTCTCCCAGTGCAGCATCAGCAGGGGCTTGCACCATGGCGCTCTCCTTGCTGCGCCTCCTTCTCTTGATGCTGTTTGGCGTGTGGTGGCCAGGCCTGGAGCGACATCGGGTGGGAGCAGCTCAGGTGCGGGAGCACTACATAGCTGCAGAGAGCACCAACTGGAGATACAGACCCTTGTCCAAAGGACAATCCGGGTAAGTGTAGCAGGATGTGGAGGCAACCAGTCCACTTTGGGAATGAGTCTCCTTAAAAGCTTCAGGGGGTAGCCGAGTTAGTCTGTAAAGGATAAACTTAAAAAACAACCAAGGGTCTGGTAGCACTTTATAGACTAACAAAATATGTAGATGGTATCATGAGCTTTCATGGGCACAGCCTGCTTCTTCAGATGACCAGAGCTATGAGTTTAGGCTGTGCAGACCTCACCCCCTTTCATTTTTTCCCCTTCCCTCCTCTTCCTTCTCCCCTATTTATTTTGGGTCTGCCCAGCCTAAACTCAAAACCAGGGTCATCTGAAGAAGTGGGTTTTGCCCATGAAGCTCATGATACCATCTATATGTTCTGTTAGTCTATAAAATGCTACCAGACCATTTGTTGTTTTTTAAGTTTCTTCTTAAAAGGTTGAGCATAGTGCATGGATTCAGCCCCCGGAAATCAATCAGAGCCTTTACATTGATTCCACTTGGATTAAGCCATTAATTTAGTTCAGTGTGATTTAGCTAAATTGAGTTTTGACAAAAGCAAGCTTGGACTTGCTCCCGCATCCTCTGTGTCCTCCAAACTCCCACTGGGGTCAACCCTGCATAGTGCTCTGAGCTCTGAGGATTTTTGCATGAGATTTGGTGTTTTTCTCACAGCCTCAGCTCGTACTGTGAGGTGAAAACATCAGACCCTCCACTTTCATTTCAACAATTAAAAAAAAAAAGGCTTCTGGTCCTCAGAGTTTTGGAGAAAAGCTCAAAAGCCCATGAGGTAAATAAAAAGAAGCTCAACATTACTGTCTGTTTAAAATCTCAGCAGTTCGAGTAGGGGAACTCGCATGATTTATTACATACTCTGGTTTGGCAATACCAGTTGCACCTCTGTGGCCTGGAAGGACTATGGATGTTGCTGGATTTAATAGCCCCAGCACTGAGGTTGCCGGTGTCTGGGAACAGAGCTCACGGGGCAGCAGAACCTGAAGCTGGGAGGGAAAGAGGAGTGCTGGAACCTGCAGGGCAAAGGGCAGCAGAGCTCACAGCCAGCAAGGCCAGGAAAGGTGAGGGGAGCTGCAGAGGTAACAGCTGACGGGGCCCAAGCACCAGTAGAGCTGCCATCTGAGCTCACGGTGCCTGCAGGGCTGCTGCAACTAGGGTGCTGAGGACAGTGGTGCCAGGTAGCTGGGGAGAGGAGCCCAGCAGAGAGACTAGTGCTCACTTGCTCCTCCCTCAACACCCCTCCCCTGACCACTCACCCGGAAAACAACCTTGTCCGGGACCGGTCAGTTCCATAGGGAGCTGGACCAGGGAGGTCCAACCTGTACTGCCTGCTAAGGGTGTAAGGGTGTAGCCATTTAAATGGGTAACTGATAAGCTCGTTACCCAAACGATTACACGTAGCTCGCAGTCTAGCTCCCCGGGAGCAGGCAAGAGCTGGTACTCTCTGGAAGCCAGCTTAAAAGTTGGCTTCTGGTACACGTCGGCTCCCAGAGAGCCAACTGCCAGCCAGTGCTGCTGCCTCTGTATCATGCACTATCTGCCAGGGAGCTGGCTGCTGCCTTGCACTACTGCCTCTGATAAGCTGTCTCCCAGCACACACCAGCTTCCAGGGAGCTGGCTGCTACCCCACGCTGCACGTGCATGTAACCACTGAAATTTTTCAACCGTTAGCCAATTTCCTGCATTTTAACATCCCTGCTGCCTGCATCCGATCATTCCTATGAATAAAGCTGGGTAAATTGAAAGGATTGTGAAATCACTCTGGGCCTGGGAATTACTGATTGTACACAGAGCCCTTCACTTTTGTATTGCCACTTCATAGCCAGCCTACTTTAAGACATGATCCCAAAACCATTTAAGTGCATGAAAAAATTACCATGGGCTTCACTGGGCTTTGGATCAAGCCCTTAGTGAATGAAAGCAGTTGTTGGTTCTAGATGGCTGTTTGTTGGCCTTTGTGAAGTGTTTTTCCAGTGAATTTGGTTGTGCAAAGATTGCTTGCTACACTGGGGGCCTGAATTTGCTGCTTTTTGAGTATATGTAATTTGTGTGATTTTTATTCCTTCTAGATTGAATTACAAAATGACTCTCACACGTGTAAATAAATTGTGAAAACCAGAACAGATAGTGTCCTGTATTAGTAGGATGTAGATTATTATAGCTTCTCTGGGGCCCAGTGTTACAGTCATTGCTTGGGCAAAACTCCCCTGGATTTCAGCTGAGTTTGCCTGGGGAGTTAGGTTTGCAGGGTTGTTCTGTTCTCTATTCACTGCAGTGTTCTGCAGAATCTGAACTCTTTCCATTAGTGCATCAAGTGATGTAACTCACACCTGTTATGTTTTGCTTCTTTTCTGATATGCTCCCTATCGGGAAATGTGTATTGTTTGAATAGCATGTTAAATATAGGCTGCGCCCTGTAATTCCAGAAAGCATTAACAGACACTAAGGTTTTATATGTTTTTGCAAGACCAGTAGAAATATTTCCATATTTTGTAAAATTCCACTTAGAGATTTTAGTACAAATAATGTCTGCAAATGTAGAATTATGGTAGGAGGGAGAGAGTTATGATTAAACTGTAGTGAGCAGAACTACGTTTGAAAAGCTCTGGACCCTGGGTCTGCCATTCACTTACAGTGAAACTTTGTGAAAGTCATTTCACCTCTGTTTCAAATCTCTCCAGTCATATAAAGGCCTCAGTAGTTACCATATACAGGTGTTGTACAGATGTTTGTAAAGCACTTTGGGCTTATTAGATGCAAGGTGCAAAAGAAATGCAAACTTTTACTATTTTGGCATGCCCCAAAAGGTTCAAAAATTGAAGTCGGATCCTCTAAAATCGTTGAGACTGGCTTTAAATTACTGAGATTAAAAAAATGCAGAGTTATTGGACCTATGGGGTTGGAGCCTTTAATAATATTTTCAAGCTTTTATTTGCATCTATGGTGGCTAGAAACTTAACTTTCATTTTTCTTTTAAAAGTGAGATTCTGGGATAGTCACATGTTCAGGAGCTGGGGATTTAAGAAAACCACCCCAAACATCATAGATCTCAGGATAAATGGCCTGAAAATTGTCAATGCAGCAATAGCAATCTGAAAGTGAAACAGAGCGGAAAGCTTGAACACAGTGAAACTAACTACCATGTATTGGATAAACTTAAAATGGGCCGGGGGGGACAAAAGGAGGCAGTGGGTATATAAATATAAAAAGGAAAACTGAGCTGGTATGTGTATTGGTTACCCCAGCTCAAGAAATGCACTTAGTACACAACCATAAAGAAAGTAAACTATATTGTTTATTTTTGTTTTTAAAATCTTTTTTTATAAGGACTTTTTTATTTTGTGTGTGTGTTCTGCCACATTTGACATTTCTCTTAAACTCACAGCCACTTGAATCATGAGATTGCATGAGAACTTCAGTTTTATTAAACAAAACACAGTAATTTTCTAGTAGTTTCAGAAAACTTGAAAATGTGAAATTAGAGCTCCAAAAAAAAACCCGCAAAAGAATTCCTAATTTTTTGTAATTAGTTTTTTTTTTTATTTAAAAGAAAATGTACTAAAAGATAAATGACCTATAGCTCATATATGCCACAGAATACTGCAGGCTTCGTGTCCTATGCAATATAACTATGCAATTTTACAACTCTTAAAGCTGTAAGACCAGCCAATATAAAACCAGACAGTACTACATGGGCATAGCGTATAAGAGTTGAATTTACAATAATAAAATTAGACCTACATGAATAAAGAGAGAAGGGAAGGACCCAGGAGGAGTGAAAAGGTGGAGGAATTATGTGAATGGAGGTCTGACATTCTTGGAGCAGTTTCAACTTTTTTTTATTCAAATGTATCTAGAAACAGGGTCCAAAGTTTCTTCTGAATGCTTTTAATCGATCACTGAGGTGATAAGCTTTTCTTTCTGTAGCTGCTAACTCAGAAAGAAGTTGGTCCAGTAAAAAAAACCCTGACAGATCTGAATACCACTTCTCTTCCTGGGCATAAGCTTACTCTTCCATTTTGTTTAACCAAAAAAAAAAAATCTCATGTTTTTGGGCCCATGAGACTGGCAATACTTCATATGAAATAACCAGGTGTCATTTTTCTAGCTTCCCCTGCCCTGTGAACATATGCTGTTTGGATTTGCTTGCCACATGTCTATTACCTTTCCAAAATGCTCTTTGGTTTCTGTTGTGCTACATCACATGTATGTGTCTCACTCATCTCTGTGTGTGGAAACCAAGCTAGCTAAAGGCTTATCTCTGTTTAAACACGCTGGCCAGAGGTTTTCTGGCAGTACATGATTATTAATCCTGTTAGAAATGTTTCAGAATTTTTGAAACTTCAATTAATATTTTCGTGAAAAATGTCAGTATTTTTCTAATGATTCTATTCCTTTTGTAATAACTTCTTTGTTTTCCTGTGCCCCAGAGTGGGTCAGGCATGTTCCATCTGACATCATAACATTAGGTCACATGTCACCTTTGTGAGAACTACTGCAGGGAAAAACATGGCGGGGAGCACCATAGATCAGAGCCTTCTCTTGCTGAAGTCAATGACAAAAATTCCTGTTAACTCCCAGGACCCTGTTTCTGCTCGCCATGGATCAGAAACTTGAGGCATTTCTGCCTGATTATTTTTTCCTTGTGGGAGCATAGTTTAGGGTAATCCGCAACCTTGCAGGCTAACAGATCTGCTCTCAACTCAGAGGCTGGACCCTAAGCCATCGTCATGGGCTGACCTCTCCTTAATCCTGCTGCCCCATTTCCCTGTTTGCATGCTGTCCTCAGCTTTCCCCCACCAAGTCTGTGCCTTACCTTCCAGAAAGGAGGATGGAAGATCTGAAGGGGAATTGTTGGTGAACCCACCTGCAGTAGCTAGTGATGCATAACACAAAATGTAGCTGCTCCTGCAACCTTTGGTTGAGCTCAACACACATCATCCAAAAGCCATGAGTTCTCTTTCTTCTGCTTGCTTGGGTTTTTTCTACATCACATAGCATGTGAACTATTGTGCATATACTTTTATATATTGAAAGGTAGACAGTTGCCAATTTCCTTGAATTGCTTTGACCCTGTGGTTACTTATAAGAGGCAAGTTTGCTCTTTCAAATGGGAATGAATCACATTTTCTGTTGTACCTGTCACAGTTGTTACAGGTAATTGCCACTCTGAATGATCACTCTGCTCCTGCACCGTACCTCACACCAAGACCCTGCACCCCCACCACACTTCCTGGCAGCCCCTTTCTGCATACTGAGCCCTTGAGGCTGGCAATACTTTCTGACCCCATCCCAGAGCCTAGGGGGTCCCACAAAACTACTAGCCCTGGCCTTCCAGAAAAGTTAATCCAACCCTGGGTAAGCCCGGAGCCTCAGCACAGCCTCCTGCCCCCTGGGGCAAGGGAAATGAGATGTCTTGTCTCCTTTTTTGCTTCTCACTTGTGTGTGGCCCCCACCCAAAAAAGTTTCCCTAGCCCAGGTCTAAACAAACACGAGGGTGGAAGGGTCCCCAGGGTCCCACTGGCCCACACTGTATAGCTTTACATTTATTTTTTGAAATTCTCTATTTCAGATCAGAAGATTCAGTGCCTGTATTTAAGAAAATTGCCTATCGAGAGTATGAAGCAGATTTTCAGAAAGCAAAACCAACAGATACTTTCTCAGGTAAGCAGAAAAAAACTTTTATTTCTGAAGCCAGTGTCTTATATGTGCAGGAAAATGTGCCTGTATGTGTATGCCTGTCATTAGCCACTCTCAGTATATACTACAAGCCAGCAAATATATAGGGAATTTGGGTAGCTCTTCTCTATAGCACAGTAGCCAAAAGCCCAATAGCTTGAAAATATTGGCCTCAATTATCAGTACTGATGAAATCGGAGAGGATTTGGAGAAATGCCCCATGAATGACTGTAGAGGATTAGAAAATGTGCTATCTAGTGGTAGACTAAATTCTGAGTATTTACCTTAATAAAGAAAAAGCTAAGGAGTGACCTGGTTAAATATCTACAAGCGGTACAAATATTTTAATAGTGGGCTCTTCAATCTAGCAGAGAAACGTATTAGACCTCCAATGCTAGAAGACAAATTCTGACTGGAAATAAGGTGTACATTTTTGACAGTGAGGGTAAATAACCATTGGAACAATTTACCAAGGGTCATGGTGGAGTCTCTGTCGCTGACAATTTTTGAATCCGTATTGGATGTTTTTTCTAAAATCTGCTCTGGGAATTATTGTGGGGAAAATCTATGCGCTGTGTTAGGAGATCAGTCTAGATGACAGTGGTTCCTCCTGGCCTTGGAATTTATGGATCAAAAGTGACTAGTAATTGGGATGTTCCCACTTTAGAGTCACTGATTTCAGATGGCTTAAGAGGGACTGATTTACTGAGTGTGGGGGCTCAGCACTTCCTGCAAATCAGGTCCCTTCACAGTATCAAACTGGGCACCTAAAATCACTAGCCATCTTTTGAAGATGTAAGTCATTGACTGTTTGCAGCTTCATGGACTAGGACAGTGGTTCCCAAACTTTTCAGCATCACGCCCCCCCCCTTTCTGATTTTTGAAAAACCCTCATGCCCCTCCCCCCCCAAAAAAAAACTTGTTGAGCAAAAAAAGGAACTGAGTGGGGCAGCACAAGTTGTTAAGGGAGGGGAAAAAGGAACTGAACAGAGCAGCAAAACTTGATAGGGGGGTCTGGGTCGCCTCATGCCCCCCCCCTGGAATTTCTTCACGCTCCCCCAGGAGGGCACGCCCTCCAGTTTGGGAACCCATGGACTAGGAGATCCACTGACTTCCCTATTCAGTGTTTCAAATACATGGTTGTTATGATCATACTGTTGCACAAGCATGAATGATCCCACAGAAGGGGTGACTCTGCAAGGCCATCTGTGTGATGAGTCTCAGTGGTGCCATTGCTGGCCAGAATACAGATCTACACCCGTTGCAACATTTGCAAAACATATGGGCACCCATATTTGGATGCAGTTTTATGTGTTTCCAGAATTTGAAAAATTGGGAGTTGGTCCTTTCACTTCCACTGTTGTTGGTCTCCCTGGAGAAGTAGAGCTGTGAAAAACAGGCACACTGATCTCACTTCATCCTCAGACTCAGGCTCTGTTGGATGCTGTTTGCCAACCTCTTCCTGGGCTGATGATGGATCAGTGGAAATGGGTGGAGGCTCTTTGCCCAACTGCAGAGGCTTCCTGTTAGTCAAACCCAACATGATGCCATGACCCCTCCTGCGAGGTATCTAGGTTCTGGTGCCGATTAGCAGGCAGGGTGGGTTGTTGTAGGGGTTAGAAGTGGTGTAGCGGGTTGGTGGTATTGTTCCCTTTAACATGGATTTTCAAGCGAACCAGCAGGGGGTCACTGGGATCCGGTTGTCATGACCCAGCCTGCAGGGGCTGGTTTGCAATTAGATCCCTACTGGGTTGATGCAGCAGTCATCTCTGGGAACTCCTCTCCCCTTCTCCTTCGGAGTCACTGACTCATTTCCTATTTCTGTCACGCCGCACAAAAGGAAGTGAGTAACTGGCTGGTTGCTCAGGGACCTATCTGGCCACCTGTGATCAAGAGGGGAGGGATACCCACTCTGGAAAGCAATCTGTAACACGGTAAGAAGAACGTAGCAGATCTGGTGGGGCACCCCGTGCTGGCCACCTACTAGACGGCTGAGAGGGGAATTCAAGCTGTGGGTCCCTGAGTGTGTTAAGCCTCTGGGGCTTGAAGACAGTTTAGCCACTGCTCCGATCTGGAAGTCCCTAGAGACACATTCAGGACACAGGCTTTCTATCTGGCACCTCTTTGAGAGCTGGAACCCACTCTTGAGCTGCCAAGCCCCTGGTCAAAATGGTGACCCTTCACACTCTGCTGTACTTTAACATCCCCGCTGCCTGCACGCCACTCCAAGGTGAAAAGCTTCTGGTTTATGGGTTAACAGGAGCAGGGCCGGCCCGAGCCATTCGTGCACCCCGGGCCCCGGGAGTGCAGCACATGCACGGCCCCAGGCCTGGGCGCCCAGCTCATGCGCGGCAGCTCTGCGCCTATAATGGAGCACCCCGGGCGGTAGCCCAGTCAGCCCGTAACTTGGGCCGGCTCTGAACAGGAGGCACATGATAATTGTGATACAGATCACTTTGCACAGCGCCTAACGTAATTACTCTTTCCTTTAATCACATAAAGCACAAGACAATACAGATCACCCCTAGAACAAAACAAAAACAATCCCAAACATAGTGCCCCTCACAAGCTCACTCTTCCCTTGGGTCTGTTTCCTGGAAGGTAGGCAGTCAGGGTTTCCCCTGCTTCATGCAGGCTGGCTTATCTCACATGAAGTTCACTGTCCCCAACCCCCATGACCATGATGGGTATAACTGGCTTTCCCCTAGGACGCAGTCATTCTCTAGCATAACTTTTGTGTGTTCAAAGCATTGTCATTAGCATGACAGTAATTTCGTGATCTAATTTCAGAATATTGTCCAAAATTCATAAATTGTGCAGACAGAACCCCCAGTTCATCACGCAAGGAAACATAAACAGAACTGCATTTCCCTTTAGCCCAATCGCTGCTGGCAGCTGATGCTGATTTTGTGGAGGTGATCTTGGGCATATATCTAGGTACAAGGCTGCCTGATCTTCCTAGGTATTTACTTATCCTGTTACCCTGCACCAAGGTCTGTGCCACTGCATCTTTGTTATTTTTAGCTGCTCTATCCTAGATTTAAGCTAGGATGGGAATGCATTGCCGAGCTGCAATTTCATGTCCCATTGCAGTGGAGACATATCTTGTGTTGTGGAGGCTGTTGCGCTGAGAGGGGAATACAGAGGTCTTATTAAACACTCCCAAAGATTTCTGCCTGCTTTCCTAAAACTATGCTAGTACTGATGAGTCATTTGTAAGGGGTAAAATCCCCTTCCCAGCCTTCAAACTCTCAGTTGACTAAACTTTCCGTAGCCAAGAAATAGCTTTTTCTCTTCATGTGCAGAGTTTTCTTATAATTTTCAGTGTCATTTGCTGAATATATAATTCACGGCTCCATTTAAATGGGGCCACAGCTGTTAAATTCTTGTGTGCCTTTCCACCACCTAGGTATTTCACAGTTAAATCCCAGGTATAGGCTAATCCTCATTGCACTGGCATTGAATTGCCTGTGTCTTTAGTTTGTGCAGCTTGTCCTTCAACAGGAGTTAACATTCTCACTCAGGAGAAGTGACTCTCTCCCTTTACATAAAATGCATAATCTGATACTTATCACCTCTTTTTTTTTAACACTGAATTTCTGCAGGGCTTCTGGGACCAACTCTGCGTGCTGAAGTGGGAGACACTTTAATAGTTCACTTCAAGAACATGGCCAACAAACCGCTGAGCATTCATCCACAAGGCATAGCTTACAGCAAACTGTCAGAAGGTATGTGCTATAAACCACCATCTGTTCTTTTTCTACTCTAGACTATATAATCCTAAAGCCAGTCACCTGAAGAATTGGGCTGTGCCCACGAAAGCTCATGATACCATCTACATGTTTTGTTAGTCTATAAGGTGCTGCAAGACTATTCATTGTGTTTTAAGTTACAATCCAAGGCAGAGAACTCAAAACCAAGTTGAGGGTGTGAGGGAAGAATTCATCCATTGACCTAATTACTACCTCTCAAAGGGGAGTGGGCTAACTATATCCATGGAAATCCCCTAATGGCAATTACAAAGCATTTATGCTTCAGCAGAACAGCTGCTGCACCATAGCTGTGCTGCTGCAGTGCAGAGGTACCCAGAAGAGATCTGGGACAGCAAACAGGCTGTAATGTGGTCCCCAAGAAAATGTGGGCATCGAGACTAAGTGATGCCTATCTAGGGGAATGCCAAGTATAAGACAGACCAGAGGTGTATAGTTCTTATTTTCAATCAGTTTCTCTATGTGGTGTGCACCTGTTGGCAAACAAGTCGTGTTTTGTTTTGAAGAAGCTGCTTCTGTGGCACTGTGGATGGCTGTTGTCCATTGGCTCCCGGTGAGAAACTCTTGCAAGGGCCAGGCCCTTTGGGCCTGCTAAGTATCATAGTTGGCAACCAAGGAGGTGTGAACCAGAGATCAAGCCAGGAAGTGGTTGGATCAGGAGATCTCACCCCAAATCGAAGTGGGGGCACAGCCCAGCTGCTTGAAAGGAATGCACTCGGAAGACTCAAACAGGGTCTGAGAAGGGATGGCCTACCCAGGGACTATGACAAAGGGTACTTAGCATCTCCTAGTAGGGGCTCAGCTGTTTCTTTGAGTGATTGCTCATGTCTGTTCCACATTAGGTGTGCGAGCTTGCCTCATGCACCAGTGCTGGAAGTTTTCCCTCAGCAGTACCCATAGAAGAGTGGCAGTACCCATAGGAGAGGGATGCCCACATGGCGTGGTATGAGGGGCACTGTCTGCTTTTCCCACCCTCAGTTCCTTCTTTTCGCCAGTGATAGTACACTGAATGTTCACTGCCCTAATTAGCATTGCTTAGCCTTTGTTCATAGAATCTTTAGTTCTTGTAAAGGTTCTGAAGATAGTTAATAGAGAGACTTTTTGTTAGTCCTGTCTGGGACCCAGCTGGTGGATGGGGCATGTCCCAAAGATTTATGTACAAAACAGATTTAGTTTGTGCACTAAATGAACTGCACTGCATTGCCCTGCCTCCTCTCACACTGTTTACACCATTATCAGTTTAGACTTGAATAAGGATCTCAGCTGGTTAACAGGGCATCTTCCCCTCTCTGGTTATTCACATACCCACATCAAATGCTGTGAATGAGCCACTTCCATCCTGACTTGATTAGCTTCATTAATACAAGCAACTTCTTTATATATATCCCTGTCTCTGTTACTTCCACTCAAATTCATCAGATGAAGTGGCTTTTTATGTCCCAATAAATCTGTTAACCTGTAAGGTACCACCACTAGACTCCTCATTGTTTTTACAGTGTTTTCAGAAAGGTTGCAAACTCCTTCCCATACAGCAAATGTTTTAAATGTGTGTGTTAAAGAAAAGGTGTTTATATTCTTTCAGTTCCCATACAGCAGTGTGGACAAGTGTTCAAGGCATTTGCCTCCATTGATAATGAGTTATTTTACTGAATATGTATCTAATTTTCACTTTGTGTCATCATTTTCACCAGTGCAAAGTGAATGTAAAACACTTTCACATCAGAATGGTAGCATTTTACACTCCCTGTTCACTGATGCCAACAGCTGCATATGGGGCAGAGCTGTCAGCTTTTGCAAATATTTTATTGCATTAGAGTTGCTGATGTCATAGGTATTTGAAATGTTTTGAATGTCGAAATAGTACTTGGAAAAAATGTTCTCTTTCAGCTTAACTATACAGCGGGTTGGGATTGTTTTCAGATTTTGAAATTTTATTGAAAATTCAATTTGTGTGAATAAATATTTACAAAAATGTCCTTGATGTTCCTTCCCTCCAGCTCTAGTTGATCTTGTTCCTTCCTATTAATCAGCTGGTCAGGAGAGTTTTGAGGTTTACTTTAATGCCTTGTTCAAACTGTGAAACCAATAGTTTTGCTTCCAGCTGAGTGAAAGCAGTGTCAAGCTCTGTGAGAAACTATGACATGTCCCTGAAAATCTCTGATTCTGTTGGATGGTGCAGGTTGTTGTTTCACTAATTTCTCCTCCTGTTTGTAGCTAGAGTTTTAATAACCTCCGCCAAGTATTTGTTAAGTTGAAACTTTTTATTAGGTATAGACAATGCAAACAAATTAAATGCAGTGTTTCCAGATTAATAATGCACAAAAGTTGGAAGGCTACAGTAACTCCTACAGAGCCAGTGTTACAGAAAGAGATGAGACCAGGATCAGCTGGTGAACTGGGCAAGTACCTTCTAGACTTCTGCTGGATTCAGACAAGGAGAGGCTGAGAAGTTCTACCAGGCTCCCCCAGTCTGATACCTGAGTATGACGCTCCTTCCCTTGGGAGTGAGAACAGCCCAGACAACTTGATCCTAATACCTGAAATAAAAGTACTGCTCTTGATTCTGCTCTCAGAGCACCTATGAGGATCAGAAGTAACTCTGTTGACATTCATGGAGTTACACCATTGAAAAGCTAAGCTGCTGTAGGTGAGAGGAGACTCAAGTGCTCTGTGTAGATGGCAATGGTAAAAACAAACAAACAAAACCTGTGCATTCATTCATTAATCCCTCAATGCCACCTCTTTCTCTCCTCTCTCGACTTCTAACTATGCAGGTTATCTGTATGCTGACAGAACATCCTCCTTCGAAAAACTGGATGATGCTGTGCCTCCAGGCCAGGTGTATAAATATACATGGGAAATCACTTCTGAAATTGGGCCAAAAGAAGCTGACCCTTCCTGTCTCACCCGTGTCTATTATTCACATGAAAACATGGTGACGGACTTTAACTCTGGTCTGATTGGAGCATTGCTTGTGTGTAAAAAAGGTAACCAAACTGCTTGGGATAGACCAACTGCTATAAAATGTCAGCTGGGCTACTGTTTTCAGTGGTCTAGCACATTCTGATACAATATGGCTTTCTGGTAATAATAAAAACTAAAAAACCCATAAAGCACTCTGGAGATTCTCATAATGCAAGAAGGCATTTCATTTTCCTCTTCCCTTCTTGTGCGTTTATGCGGGCAGTTTAGAGGAAACTGAGTTTTGTTTCTTCTGCCTTTATAGGACTTCAGCGTTGCTGTGTTTCTGGATTTTCTGTACTAGTTTCTCAGATAATTCTAATTATTGTCAGGGCTAATAAGACATTGTTCAACTTGACTGACATTTCCCATTATGAGACCCTGTCTTCAATTGTTTATAACTTTAACAAGTTTGAATTGTTTGGGAGGGGAGGAGGGTGAAATTTACCATTCCTGCTGTCTGCCTCTGATTTGAATTCTTTTGAAAACTTACAGCCAAAACTGTTCAACTGCTTCCAAGAATGAGACAAGGGCTGTGTCTAGATTACATCCCTCTTTCGACAGAGGGATGTAAATTAGGCACTTTGAAATTGCAAATGAAGCCGGGATTTGAATTTTTCACGCTTCATTTGCATAATCACGTAATGGCTCTCTTTCGAAAAAGCACTGTTTCGTAAGTAAAACCACGGTCTAGACGTGGTTCTTTCGAAAAGGGAAGGCTTTTTCGAAAGATCCTGTAAACCTCCTGAGAGGCTTCTAGACACAGCTTAGGAAAAAAGGCCTTGTTTTGCTCATATTAAAAAAACAACAGTAAGACTGGTTGAGAAGCTCCAGCTTCTTCATGTTTGGAGCAGGACGATGAAATTTGAGGAAGCGGGGGGAGGTGGCCTTTGTGTCAAGGGTGTGCTTTTTGCTGTTCATGTGGAAAGTCTGGACATTTTATAAGACTTAGAAAAATTTCAGTTTGTACTTGCTCAATAGTGTCATAGAGTTTAGTGGCTAATAGCGCCAAAGATTCTGTCATTACTGAGCATGTTCTGTCTCTTCATTGATACCAATTGCTATTATATAAACCCCCAAACATACATGAGCTACTCGCTGCAAATCTGAGATAAATATGAATCGGTGAGCTAGAGGACAATTTCCTTAGCACACTGCCAGTCCCCCAGCTATCCAATCCACAGGATTATATATTCTTTCTTTGCTAACGGCTGGTAAATCAGTTACTTAGTTTAGTTCTCTCCTTCCCAGAGAAAAGTTTGTGGCATGGAACAACTTGTGTAGAGCACACTGATTAAATGGCTTTGTATATTTAGTCCTTCCCATAAATAAACAAACTCCGAGCCTGCAATGCAATGCACTCAACTATGCTTCCTTACACATTGAATTCAACAGGCTTTGTGGGGGGCTGTACACACTCTGCATAGCAGGATTGGCACCATAGTCAATAATGGTATTTTGGAATATTAGTGCTCTTGTATTATAAATTATCTGTTATAGTCTCTTCCTCCCCTCAGAGCTCTTTCCTTTTTTGTTTCATTGTGATCCTTGCTGGAACGTTCTGAGGATGTAGCTAATTGTGCGCATGAATATTTTGGAGATGGTTATTTTCCTTCCTCATGTCAAGCTTCTCCTAATTTCTGAATATCAATTTTAGTTCTGGGTACGGTGCTTAATTTGGGAGTTCATAGTCCAGGCAGCTCTGGGTTTACTGCACTTAGTTACAAAAGTTTAAAAAAAATGCTTGAGCCCTGCCACTTCTTTCATTACACATTTGTTACTGCCTGGGTGACATGAATTAATTAAATTAGCATTATACTAAAGTTTGCATTTCTGACGTTTATAATCTGTCAGAAGAAATAAGGAGATGACCCGTGTTCCATGTAAGCTGAGCACTTGGGCGGCCGTCCAGGAGAGATTCAGGTGCCATCCAGTTGATTGGCAGAGTGCCCGCAGCTGGCTGCCTGTGTTTCTACTGGTGGTGCACATGCACACATGCCTCAGTGCACATAATAAAATTTATTCTGCACATGGATAGAAATATTAGAGGGAACATTGGAGATGACACCAGGTTTTTGGGTGGGATGACAATACATATTTGTGTACAAAATAAATACATGCCAATTTCTAGGTCATCAATCCTATTCTCTCCCATGTTCAGTAGTATAGAATCTTCCCAGGGCTGTTATGACTAAAAATCCTTACAGGCTGCTCTGTATGAAATGATTTGGGGACCTCAGTCCAGAATCAAGCAGGCAGCTGTCTACTTTGCAAGAAACTCTGCCATAGCTAGCTTGAATCTGGTGGTCCCAGAAGAAAAGCAGAGACTGACTAGGACCTCAAGACCTATTTCCTCTCCTGCTCTCAGAGATGGTCCTTGTGGCACATTGCCAGAGTAGTTTGGAGGGAGCATGTGCACCTTGATGCTTCCTGTGCTGGACCTGGTCTGTGGATGCTCGATGCCTTCAGTCTCCACAATTGCCAATCCAGAACCTTATCCAGAACTAAGTTCACCTCAGACACCTTTTGAAAAGATGCCCTTGTGGCCAGATGCAGCAGGCATGGGCAGCAAGCTCATGAAGTATATCTGGATGCCTTTTACTTGATGGCTGTGTCTAGACTGGCAAGTTTTTCCGCAAAATCAGCTGCTTTTCCGGAAAAACTTGCCAGCTGTCTACACTGGCCGCTTGAATTTCCGCAAAAGCACTGACGATCTCATGTAGGATTGTCAGTGCTTTTGCGGAAATACTATGCTGCTCCCATTCGGGCAAAAGTCTTTTTCCGGAAAAAAAAATGCTTTTGCAGAAAAGTGTCCTTCCAACCTAGACGCGCTTTTCCGAAAATGCTTTTAACGGAAAACTTTTCCGTTAAAAGCATTTCCGGAAAATCATGCCAGTGTAGACGTAGCCGATGTGAGCTGCATTTTTTTTTCCTTCAGATGATACCCCTTGTTTCCTTCCACAGGAAGCCTGAACGAAGATGGGACGCAGAAACTGTTTGACAGAGAATACGTGTTGATGTTTGCTGTCTTTGATGAAAGCAAAAGCTGGCAAAAATCAGCCTCTCTCCTATACACCATTAATGGTTATGCTAATGGGACATTGCCAGGTACTGTACTGTACTCGCGGTATCTAGCCAGAGTCCCCAAGCTGTGTGTGGCTGCTCACTGCAGCGTACACGAGTGAGCTGTACGAAGTGAATGGAAGTAGAGCGACACAGCCCATATATAACCTTGCAATGAGTATCTCGTTCCACCAGGGGGCGTGTGTGTGTGTGTGCTCCCAACCACCCCAACTTTCTCGTGCAATCTGACCTTGGTACTGAGAGCATGTGGCTACCAACCATGTGGCTGTTTGTTCAGAGAGAATAAAATCTCTTCCTGTCACCTGCTGGATAGGGAGTGAGATTTTCAAAAGCATCTAAGTCAGTGGTCACCAACCAGTATATCAGGATTTACCGGTTGATCTTGGAGCCTCTGACGGGATCCTGACTGGTTTGGCCAGGAAGCTATCAAATGCTGGCACTTCAGTTGCCCTTCCACCCACTGTCCAGCTGCTCCTGCCCTCTGCCTTGGAGCTGCCCCCCTGGCAGCCTCCTGCTTGTTGTGCAAGGTATGGGAGGGAGAAGTGAGGGAATGCTGATGTCAGGGTGTCCCTCCTCCCCCCACTCCTGTATCATATCTCCACACAGAGAGCCTGCCTTAACCCACTGCTCCACCACCCGGAAGCCATCTCAGTTAAACAGTGCCCAGCCAGAGTCTGCTTCCTGAATCTCTGTCTCAGCCCTGAACCTCCTCCTGCACCCAACCCTCTGCCTTAGACATGAGTCCCCCTGCACCCAAACTCCTTCCTAGAGCTTGCACCCTGAACCCCCTCCTGGGACCCCAATCCCCTGCCCTGGGCTAAGCCCGGAGCCCTTCCCACACTCTAAACCCCTTGGCCCAAGACCAGAGCCTGCACCCCAACCCCCTACCCCAGCCTGGTGAAAGTGAGTGAGGATGGGGAAGGGAGATGGAGTGAGCAGGGGAGGCCTCGGAGGAGGGGTAGAGCAGGGGCAGGGCCTCAAAGAAGGGGCAGGAAGGAAGTGGGGCAAGGGTATTTGGGTTTGAGGTAGATCTTACATTGCACTTAAATTGAAAAAGTGGTTAAAAAGGTTGGAGACCACGGATCTAAGTATGAGTTAGGCACTCTTAATTCTACTGAAAATCAACTGGAGTTGAGTCCTAACTCACTTAGGCTGTGTCTAAACTACAGATCTTTTCTCGAAAAAGGGATGTAAATTAGACACTTCGAAATTGCAAATGAAGCTGGGATTTAAATTTCTCGAGCTTCATTTGCATAATAGTGACCGCAGGTTTTTTGAAAAGGGGCTTTTCGAAAGAAGAATGGCTGCTTAGACGAGGATCGTTCGAAAATAAAGCCCTTTTTCAAAAGATCCTGTACTCCTCATTTTTTCGAAGTGTCTAATTTACATCCCTTTTTCAAGAAAAGGGATGTAGTTTAGACACAGCCTTAGATACTCTTGAAAATCCCATCTATGACCTATACACTACCCATCCTAGACATGGCCATCATAGTATCCGAGAGGCTTTATTAAAATGTGTTGGGTGGCTATTACTTTTGGACTAACAGTGGGATTTAATAAACCATTCTCCGATTCTGGGAGGATTCACCTGTGTTCTGACCCCGTTGTCCTATTTCAGACCTAGAAGCCTGCACATATGATAACATTAGCTGGCATTTGATCGGAATGAGCTCCAAACCAGAGATTTTCTCCATCCATTTCAACGGGCAAGTCCTGGAGCAAAATCATCACAAAGTCTCGACTGTCAGCCTTGTGGGAGGTGCCTCAACCACAGCAAACATGACCGTGAGCCAGAATGGAAGGTGGCTGATATCGTCTCTTGTCCAGAAGCATCTGCAAGGCAAGGGGGCATCTGTTCAGAAGGCAGTAGTTCAGTTACAGAGTGTCATTCTGGGCTCTTCCTCCTTATCTCCTATCTAGGCTTTTTTCCCACTCTGGCACGATGAATGCAGAAGTGGGATCCTGCAAAAGTACCCCAAAACCTTATCTTTCCAGGCTTTGGTATAAAACTTCTCCCCAAAATCTTAAAAGCCTAGATTTTGGGGATAAATATCAGCTGCTACCACCCAAGTAATGATAAGAACCCAGGGAAGAGATCACTTGGGAAATCTCAGCCCTAAAGTAAAACCAGGACACAAAAATTAACCAATACCAGGTTAATAAAAAGAAAAGAGAAAGAACTTTTATTATCACCACAATACTCTTGTTGCAAGCATAATGACTAGATGAAAAAGTCATAAATTAATATACTCATGGGGGAAACCCCACCGGGGGCCCAGAGCTTAGTTGCAAAAGAGAGAAAAACCCATTTCTAAATGCACAGACATCAGATTCCCATTCCCAAATGGTAAAACAGTAAAACCTAGCGGACTTATCTAAACTTTACCCTACTTACAGATAGTGAGGTCTTCTTGGAGGGAGACATAGTGTCTGTCCCCCTCAGTAGCTGGAGAGTAACTGCCCAGGGACAAAGGAGGGAAAAAACCAAAAATTCCTTTGTCCCAATTTGAAATTCCTACCTGCATTCCTATTGGCCGACTCGACCTGGCTTAAGTATAGTTAACCCCTTAGTCCCCAGGCTGCTGGCCATCTCTCATGATCATGACATCTCCTAAAGCAGGGGAGGGGAACTTTGGGGGGAGAGTTGGAGGCTGCTGACCCACAGAAAAATCAGTTGGGGGCCACACACAAGTGAGAATCTGTGGGGAACTGGAGCACCAGCATGGGCTCCCCAATGCTGGGGGGGAGGGGAGCCCTGAGCCTCAGGGGCCTGATCCAGGCAAGCCAGGGGCTGCATATGGCCCTCGGGCCTTAGGTTCCCCACCCCTGTCCTAAAGTGCTGCTAACTTTGTTGAATGTGGTAGCAAATGCACTTGGGATCATGCCAGGAAATCAGTGGATGCAGGGTATTTTCTTTGAATTAGTGTTGTGGGGTGGGGCTTATTAGGACTACTGCTGCAAAGGGGCTTCAGAACAACAATGAATCTGACTCTAGTTTATAACTGTTTGGGAGGTGCTCAGATGAGCCTCACTAGAAAAAACTGGAGCCCTAAGAGATGCTGACCAACTATTTCAGAAGAAGAGGAATGTTTGCAGTTCTGTGGGCAAACGAATCTTTTCTGCTGCTCTTTTAACAGAGAATGTTAGTTTTCCCCTAGACTAAACAGATCTCTCTTGGAACAGAGCAGTGGATTCTCTCTTGTGAAGGGTTGGAAGGCTAGTTTAACAGAAAAGGGGAAGTTCTTGCTGACAGTTTAGGCTGGTATTTTCAAAGGAGGCTATTGAAGTTAGTTGCTGAGTTCTCATTGACTTCCACTGGCTCCTTTGAAAATACCATTCTTAATATCAGCACCCTTTTTTTTTTAACCTGAATAGACTTTGACCAGTGAATTGTTTGCATGTGTCCTCAGCTGATGGGCTGTAGGAACGCAGTGTTCCTAGGTCTAGCAGTAGCCATTGTATTGTGTCTTTCCAAACAGCTGGAATGCATGGGTACCTCAATATAGAAGAATGTGAGGAGAAAGATGTGTTCAAGAAGAAAATATCCTTTAAGGAACTGCGCATGATTAAGGACTGGGAATATTTCATTGCTGCAGAAGAAATCACCTGGGATTATGCTCCAAATGTTCCAGAGACCATTGATAGGTAAAATGGTGTCATGTACCGTATTGATTAAATGTTAATTTGAGGCAGCCTATGTGCTACTACAGTGTACAGTCCTAGCTCTTAAGAACTTCTGCACTGCACCAAGAATTCCATTGAAACAATTGAACATACAACTCAATCTTGTAGGACAGGAAACATATTAAAGGGGGCAGGGTGGCATGGTATTTATGGACTGCGCTATAAAGAGGTCTTAGTCAATGGCTCCTGCAGGGCTGAATAAGTGAGTGTGTCAGGCTCTAGGTTCCAGGTGGTCTAGTCTGGTGATTGGTGCAGTGGTCAAAGCTGGACTGAGGGCAGTGCTGAAACTAGGGATGTTAAGAAGAGGGTATTTAACTAATCGTGTAGTCGATTTCTATCAACTACATGAGTAGTCAATAGGGGAAGGCACTCAGTCCCAGCTCACACTGGGTCCGCAAGCTACCCCTGCTGCAGCTCTGCATTTTAAATGTAGTGAGAGCTTGGCTTTTAAGTCAGCTCTCCCAAGCAAGGGGAGGGAGGGAGGAAAGAAATGCGACTAGTCGACTTGACTACCTGATAAGCCTAAGTTTATCCGGTAATCGACTAGTTGACTACATGCTTACATCCCTAGCTAAAACTGGGATCTGGGGGCAGGTTGTGGGTCAGAACCAAGTTCAGAGTCCATAGATGAGCCCAATCAGGATCACAGTATGAGAGAGCTTCTGGCTTCTTTTTTCTATTTGTAAAACGAGAGATGTAATGCTTCCTCCCTCCCATCCTTTGTTTGTCTTGCATATTTTAGATTGGGAGCTCTCTGAGGCAGAGGCTCTCTCATACTAAGTGGCTGTGTCTACACTGGGCCACTTATTCCGGAAAATCAGCCACTTTTCCGGAATAAGCTGCAAGCTGTCTACACTGGCCCTTGAATTTCCGGAAAAGCAACGACGCTCTACTGTACAAAATCAGCCTCTATTCCGGAAAAACTATTCTGCTCCCGCTCAGGCATAAGTCCTTATTCCGGAACACTGTTCCGGAAAAGGGCCAGTGTAGACAGCCCAGTAGTCTTTTCCGGAAAAAAGCCCTGATCTCGAAAATGGCGACCGGGGCTCTTTTCCAGAAAAGCGCGTCTACATTGGCCACAGACGCTTTTCCGGAAAAAGGGCTTTTCCGGAAAAGCAGCCTGCCAATGTAGACGCTCCTTTTCCGGAAATGAAAATGGAATAGTATTCCGTTTTAAGCAGTTCCGGAAATTCATGCCAGTGTAGACACAGCCAGTGTGTGGATGGTGTCTAGCAATGAGAACCCTGACCCTGACCTCACTGCTGCTGTAGCACAAATAATAATCTGTTTTATAGAGACTGTGTCTCATCTAAGTCTGTTTTTCTCATGGCCTCTGCCATTTCCCGTGGGAGAGTATTCTGCAATCTATTGGATCTCACCATTAAGAAGATTTTACTGATACTTTTTCTTTTCTCTTTTCTCTTCTTTTTAAAGGCACTATAAAACTCAGTATTTGGACAACTTCTCAAATCTCATTGGGAAGAAGTATAAAAAGGCTGTTTTCAGGCAATATACAGATGCCAACTTTAACAAGCGTCTAGAGAATCCCCGGCCCCAGGAAACAGGAATTTTGGGTCCTATTATCAGAGCTCAAGTCCGAGACAGAATCAAGGCAAGTGGTGAGAGCCCAATGCAAAGGCTGTATGTACTGTGAATGATGTAATTTACTATAAGTGAGGCTTATTTACAACTTATTTTGCATTCTTTGTCAATTATGTAATATCGAGGGCAGCAGTATCTGAAGGTGTGAGCACCAGGGGGCATACTTAAGTTTGTTTGTGATCTCTACCATTCTTGGGTTGGAGTGATTGGTTTATCAATTCTTAACTTCACGTGGACACTTGCTTTTTGTAAAGAATATTTAGAATGGTTGGTCCATAACACCTACTCCAAATACACCTGAACTTTTGGGAAGTTCAGATCTGTGTTGTAACTTTGTGAACCCATAATCTCTAGTTCTCTTAGGGTATGTCTACACTGCAACACTGTTTTGAAATAACTAGCGCTATACCAAAGTTATTTCAAAATACTGTCCAGCTGGAGGCCTTTTTACTCGGACTCCTGTAACCCTCATTGTACAAGGAGTAACAGAAGTCGGAGGAAGAGTGATCTATTTTGAAATAAGTGCTATGTAGATGCTCCCAATTTCGAAATAAGCTGTTTTAAAATAACATATGCAATTGATGTAGCTCAATTTGCGTAGCTTATTTCGAGTTAAATCCTGCTGTGTAGACGCGCCCTAAGATGGGTGCTCACCCTTGAAAGCTGAAGAGCGACATCTGAGGGGAGTCCTCAGATGAAGCTAGAAATCCATATCGTACAGCCCCACATGATGTTGAGATGTTCTGTGGTATCATAGTGGCGTGTCTCCTGGACTTGCCGCCATCCCAGATAGATACATCCCAAAGCCACACAATCCTTAAAGGATGGTTTTGTAGCTCTGCAGTTGTGTTCAGTGAAAAGCTCCCTTTCTCTCCACCCGGCTCCATGCGACTCTCTCTCCCCTCACCCCCGTCCCCGGCCCGGTTCCTGGAAGCTGGTAAAGGGAGTGGGTGGGGGTGGGGGTGGTTATCTTGCCTGTCCAGTTTTCACTGCTGGGATCACTCAAGGCTCCTAGTGATTCCAGTCCATCACTCAGCACTCCCTATGGCTCCCTGTGCCTGGTAACGTGGGACTTCACTTGAGGATGGCATTCTCATCAGCCTCCAGAGACCAGGCAGCGCATGAGGAACCCCAATCAGCGGGCTCCCGTTGCAATAGAGTTTCTGGATGGATATCCCCAGATTTTCTTTTCAAAACTGTCTCTTTCACTCAGCTCTTCCAGTGCTGAAACCCTGCAAGTTCCACACTCACTAGGACTTGTAGCAATGTTCCCAGACCAGGAGTCACTGAAAGCTGAACTTATATTTTCTGCATCTCCATATCTCTCTAGATCGTGTTCAAAAATATGGCCAGTCGACCCTACAGCATTTACCTCCATGGAGTGACGCTTTCAAAGGCTGCAGAAGGAGCCACTGATCCCCTGAATTCCACAGGTCAAAAACTGGTCACATTTGCACAATATCAAAAGTGTTAATTTGTGCAGGGTCTCTGCGCTTTTAGGAGACCATGTAATTAAGGGCACAAGAATGGGATACCTGGGTTCCATTCCCAGCCCTGTCACTGACTGGCTGTGTGCTTTTGGTCAAGTTGCGTCGCTTCTCTGTGCCTCAGTTCCCCATCTGTAGTATGGGGATTATAAGTGCCCGCTTTTGTAAAGTGCTTTGAGATCTATAGAGGGCAAGTGTAAATATGCTAAGTGGCACTTCTGTTTTAAAAATAGTGTGTGAGCTTGGTCCTCAAGTTTAACGAGTTTAATGTCCATTTTCACCAGCCAACAACTCACTCAGCATAATGTAAGAACAGTCATGATAGGTCAAACAAATGATTCATTTACTCAGTATCCTGTCTGACAGTGGCTGGTACCAGATGATTCAGGGGGAATGAACAGAATAGACCTACTGTCTCTGATCTGTTCCCTGTCCTATAGTTCCAACTTTTGTTAGTTGGAGCCCAGTTACACTTTTGGCTTTCTCAGTTTCCCCAGGTTGGTGCATTGGGCAAAGGAGTACTTTGCTCTTTTTGTTTTTAAAACTGCTGCCTATTAATCTGATGAGGTGACCATTAGTTCTTGTGTTACGTGAAGTGGTATTTAACACTTCCCTATTCGCTTCCTTCACACTATTTTCTAGACTTCAGTCATATTCCTTCCCTTAGCTATCCCTTTTATAAGCTGGGCAGTTGCAGTCTTCTTAATTTCTGCTAATCCAGAAGTTGTTCCATGCTCCTGATCATTTTTGTTGCTATTCTCTACACCTTTTCCACCTCTAATATATCTTTTTGGAGACCAAAATTCCACAGTTCAATGTATGGGTGCATCATGAATTTATATAGTGGCCATATGATATTCTGTTTTTAATATCTATCCCTTTTTTTAATGGTTCCTAACATTGTTAGATTTTTTTTTATTCCTGCTGCACATTGAGCAGATGTTTTCAGATAATAAGAACATAAGAATGGCCGTACTGGGTCAGACCAAAGGTCCATCTAGCCCAGTAGCCTGTCTGCCGACAGTGGCCAGCACCAGGTGCCCCAGAGAGGGTGGACCGAAGACAATGATCAAGCAATTTGTCTCCTGCCATCCTTCTCCAGCCTCTGACAAACAGATGCCAGGGACACCATTTCTATCCCCTGGCTAATAGTCTTTTATGGACCTAACCTCCATGAAATTATTTAGCTTCTCTTTAAACTCTATTATAGTCCTAGCCTTCACAGCCTCCTTTGGCAAGGAGTTCCACAGGTTGACTACACGCCGTGTGAAGAAGAACTTTCTTTTATTAGTTTTAAACCTGCTACCCATTAATTTCATTTGGTGTCCTCTAGTTCTTCTATTATGGGAACTAGTAAATAACTTTTCTTTATCCGCCCTCTCCACACCACTCATGATTTTATAGACCTCTATCATATCCTCCCTCAGTCTCCTCTTTTCTAAACTGAAAAGTCCCAGTTGCTTTAACCTCTCCTCATATGGGACCCATTCCAAACCCCTAATCATTTTAGTTGCTCTTTTCTGAACCCTTTCCAAGGCCAAAATATCTTTTTTGAGGTGAGGAGACCACATCTGTACACAGTATTCAAGATGTGGGCGTACCATAGTTTTATACAGGGGCAGTAAGATATTCTGTGTCTTATTTTCTATCCCTTTCTTAATAATTTCTAATATCCTATTTGCCTTTTTGACCGCCGCTGCACACTGTGGAAGTTTTCAGAGAACTATCCACGATATCTCCAAGATCTCTTTTCTGATTTGTCATAGCCAAATTAGCCCCCATCATACTGTATCTATAGTTGGGGTTATTTTTCCCAATGTGCATTACTTTACACTTATCCACATTAAATTTCATTTGCCATTTTGTTGCCCAATCACTCAGTTTGGTGAGATCTTTTTGGAGTCCCTCATAGTCTGCTTCTGTCTCGACTATCCTAAACAGTTTGGTATCATCCGCAAACTTTACCACCTCACTGCTTACCCCTTTCTGCAGATCATTTATGAATAAGTTGAAAAGGATTGGTCCCAGGACTGACCCTTGGGGGACACCACTAGTTATCCCTCTCCATTCTGAAAATTTACCATTTATTCCTACCCTTTGTTTCCTATCTTTTAACCAGTTCTCAATCTAAGAAAGGACCTTCCCTCTTATCCCATGGCCATGTAATTTACACAAGAGCCTTTGGTGAGGGACCTTGTCAAAGTCTTTCTGAAAATCTAAGTATACTATATCTACTGGATCCCCCTTGACTCCATATTGACTCTTAAGATCTTTCTTGAGCCATAACAGCTAATATAGACCCGCATCATTTTATATGAATAGTTGGTGTGATGGGTTTGGTCACCGAGATCCCCTTGTGACTGTCACTCGAGGTGCTGAAATATGACTGAGCCTGTCTGCCTGTCCTTTTGGGCTCCCTCCTGCCCTGTCCTGCTGGGCCTTCCTCCAGCACTGACACAGAGGTAGCATTTAAGTGATCATAATGTATAGCAGACAGAACAATGTAGGTTACTAAGCAAAATAAAACAAAGCATGCCAGCTAAGCTCAATACGCTAAGAAGCTTGTAACATGTGATATCTTACCCTAGAGCTACATCTACGCTGCAGGCTTTTTGCGCAAGAACTGTGCTTTTGCGCAAGAGCGTCCATGGCAGTGTGGACATGCTCTTGTGCCTGAAAGCTCTGACAGCCATTTTAGCCAGAGGGGTTTCTTGTGCAAGAAACCCCTGTTGCCCATCCACCCTGCCTTCTTGCGCAAGAGGGATTATTCCCCGTGGGGGAGAGGAATAACTCTTGCACAAGAAGCCCTCTGTTCGGACACTTTACTATAAATTTACTTGCACAAGAACGCGCATGCAGTGTAGACGCTCTGCAAATTTTTGCACAAGAAGAAGGCTGCAGTGTAGATGTAGCCTAACAGTAGTTCTAATCATCTTTTCTCACTGGCTGGAGAGTTTCCCTGCCTAGGCCTGATCCTTCTCTCCGTTCAGTGTTAAATGATTCTTGTAGTTTCCATGACGGCAGAAAGAGAAGCACCCTGGGGTCAGGGCACATTGCTTCCTGCTGCAGGTGAGAAGCCAAGCACGGTGAGCTAGATGGGCGGTGAGGCAGAGCAGGCCAAGGTGCCATCGCTGCCAAGGTGGCTGCAAGGTGTGGGGGGGATGACCCCTTCTGCCCTACACCAGGCTCCCTGGATCCTGTCCATAGGATGGTTGGCAGTGGCCACCGTAGGGTCCCCCAAAAGTGCAGGGCCTGGGATAGCCACCCCGAACTGTCCTATGGACGGGATGACTGATCCACTGCTGTCAGCTGGTGAACGTGCACTGACTTCATTGGCATGATGCCCATTTACACTGGCCACAGATGGAATGCCTGTTCATGCTTCGCTCTCATTTGTTTCTCCTTCAGACAACAGCACCCAGAGTAAAGCAGTTCAACCAGGAGACACCTACACGTACAACTGGAGCGTCATGGAAACCGATCAGCCCACCGCACAGGATGCCCAGTGTATAACACGATTATATCACAGTGCCGTAGATGTAACCAGGGATATAGCCTCTGGGCTGATTGGCCCACTTCTCATTTGTAAAAGCGAAGCGCTGAACAAGAGGGGTGTGCAGGTATGATCATGTTCTACAAATTCTAAGAGACAGGCTCCCTGCCCAGGGGTTGTGTTTGAACTACAGGGGAATTTGGTTTCATTGATTGTTCCCCTAGTGAAAAGGCCTCTAGAGCTGAAGTGGAATTGGATCAGTAGGCCCCTGTAGAAGTCACTCCCTCTAAAAACCTATAGAATGTAATAAGGCATGGGATGCTTGGCATCAGTTCTTTGAATTACCCTACAAAACTCACTTGTCGGGACATCATTCTCCATCACATTCTGTAGGAGGAGTCAAAAACACGTAAATTAAGGAAGGGGCTTGATTTCTTTTGAATTCCACGGGGCGTTTCTAGAAGGGCTGCTTGCAGTGATAGTTTTTAGCTCTGTGCTGTCCATTTATGACTCCAGATTTAGATTGCTCACTGGGGCTTTCAGTTAGAAAGATCAAGCTGCAAGAGATTTCTGTGACTGTGCTTTGTTTGCCAAGACAGGCAAGAATTGCAATATCCTGATTCTGGACTCCACCCAAAGCTTCCTCTCTGTGTACCTTCAAACTCTGGGGAGGTTCTGATTCAGGCTAAGATAGGTTCTGACCTGGCTTCTTGATAGGTTTAACCTAGGTCTGACAACCACGAACTTTGGGGATCCAGAAGCATTGGAAGGGAAAATTCTTCTTGTGCTTCCTCTCTGTGGGGTGAAAGAATTTACTTTGACAGTGGCTCAGGCACCATCCAGGAGCAAGTGGAAACAGTGACTCAGGTGCCTGTGTAGACAGCAACAAGTGGGTCACGAGGGGGAGTCTATCTCATAGCAGCAGTGCTAGTAGCTGGTCAGGTGTGTCACACAGTGTGAGAGATGCAGTGGTAGGAATGGAATCCAGGAGTCTGGAACCCTGGTCGTTACTCTTACCACCGGACTGTGCTGCTGTTCACTTGAATGGAACTGTGGTCTCTGGAGGGATGGTGACGTCACACCCTTAATATGCCCCCCTATGTATCTGTTAGCTGCTCACAAAGTTCACTCTGCCATGTCTGTCTTTCAGAACAAAGCGGATGTGGAGCAGCAGGCTGTGTTCGCCGTGTTTGATGAAAACAAGAGTTGGTACCTGGAGGATAACATCAAGCAGTACTGCAGCAACCCCTCCAGCGTTAAAAGGGATGATCCCAAGTTCTACAAGTCTAACGTAATGCACAGTGAGTGGCAAACTGGCCCCAGCTTGGCAAAAGCTCACGTGAGCACAAGTTCTCTAATGGGTGCTTACTTTGAGGTGCAAGGCAGTGCGAGTGGCAGAAAATGGCCCATGGTAGATAGGAAAGCATACATGAGCAGGGTTCTGGTCCTGGTTTGGCATGATTAGGGCAACTTAGGCACAAACATGATCATCATGAGCCGAGAAAAAGTCAGCTGAGCAAGGGAAGTGACAATGATCTCAGAAGCTCTGACTGGGCTTCTGGGCCACCAACTGCAATCCATTGAGGCAGCACCTAGAGGTGGGGGGCAGAGGTACCAGTGACGGTGGGAGACAGAGAGGTAGACTATGGGATGTGGGGAGTAGGAGGGTCTGGCAACTGTTTGGGTCGAGACTGGCAGAAGGGAGGATTTCTGGGGGTGAGGGGTTTATAGTGGGCAGCACTACAGGTTCCTGGGTTGGTGGCTAGGAACGGTCTGTGATGTTGCACCTGTTTGCCCTGGAGTCAGTGGATAGGGGAAGGAAGTAGGAGGGACGTTGGGAAGAATCCAGAACAGGAGCGGTCCGAGGCCAGCTGCGGCAGCTGGTGCCCCAGGCGAAAGACGCGATAGGCGCCCCCGCCTGCACGGCCATCAATGGCTGTGACGTCATCATCAGGTACCCGGGCACCCCATGACATCATCAGCTGGGACCTGGGCTGGTGGCACCCTAAGCGACTGCCTAGTCTGCCTAGGCTCACCGGGCCATCCCTGATCCAGAAGCTACCCAAGCAGCTGCATGCCTCTTACTGCGTGCTTTTGGGTTTGGTGCAAGCTGCAACCATTAGCTTGGCACTAAGCAACATGTAAGGCAGGAGTGAGGAATCTTTTTTGGGTCAGGGGCCATTGACCCACAATAAAATGAGACATGGGCTGCACACAAGTGAGAAGCAAAAAACAAAACCCCTCACTGGCGTAGAACTGAGGGGAAAGACACTTTCCACATTCCTCTTGTACACCAGAGCCTAGGGGGACCAAGCCTCACAGTTGGGCAGCAGGGGGATGAAGTGCCAGCATGGAATCCCCAACACTGGGGAAGGCCCTGAGACTCAGAGACCACATCCAGGCAAGCAGGGGGCCTCATTCAGCCCCTGGGCCTGAGGTTCCCCACTCCTGTTGTAAGGGTTAATGAATCTTAACAGATGGGGGTGGGGGGCATGGCTGCACAGAGAACATGTGTAGGGCCTTTGTGCAAATTAGTGGTGAAAAGCTGCCTCCTCATGGCCATAGCACAAGGGAATCAGGAGGGAGCATGTGGACCAGTAATGCACAGTATAGCAGAGCAGCCAGAGAAACTGCTGATGCAAGGCTAGTCTCTGAGGTTTTGTCCAGGGCTCGACTCTAGCCTGTGAATCTGAGCACATGTCCTGAAGACACGTCTTCCCACAGTAGAGGGTAACTCTTACTGCAGAAGCACTGGTAGCCCATTTCTCGTCCTTCCCAGCATGCATGGCTCATGGTCCCCACAGGCCTGTATTCTATAGTGAGGAATGCAGAACCTAAAAGTGAAAAGTAAACACAAGTGAAATTGACTAGTAGTTGGTTTTCACTGCTAGCTAGCTGAGAGACATGCACAAAACAAGTAATTAAAAAATGTGTTAGAATTCTTTCACTGTGAATCCAATATAGGGTGACTGGGAAAAGAGTAAAGATGTTTTTATTTTAATATATAATTTTGGAGGGCTTTATGGTGTCCCTTCAGATGAAGCTGGCTAGATCGCACCCTGTTTCATTAGGGTGTCAGTCTTTCTCTCTCTGGAGATAAAGATGTCCGTTCCATCCCTGATCTCATTCCAATGAAGGCATGAATTTGCCTCACCATCTTGCATGTTGATAAAGGCTTTAAGGTGCAGTAATAGCATATTCTATGCTTTTTTTTTAAGCAATCAATGGATATATGTCTGACAGCACTGAAATCCTGGGATTCTGTCAAGATGCAATTGTACAGTGGCATGTCTCCAGTATTGGCTCCCAGGATGAGATTGTGTCCATACGCCTTTCTGGTCACTCTTTTTTGACTCAAGGGAAGTATGAAGATGTACTGAATCTTTTCCCCATGAACGGAGAATCCGTCACTGTAGAAATGGACAACATTGGTAAGTAGCAGGGCTGGTGTGTTTGCTTAATGATCTGCTAATACATTTTGTATCTAGAGTACATAAGGGCTCTTAAAAATAGAAAACCTTTCTGTAAAGTGAACACATAATTTCAGCCTATCTAAATTTTCCTTAATTTATAGCAAGCGTGATTGATACACATATGATGCTGGTTCCACATGATATAGCAATGCTGTTATATATACTATTCTTATTGATAATTCTGTTTTGCTTTTGAGCAATCCCAAAAATCCTTTCTGTGGCATTAGTTGTATAACTGTTATTTGAAGCACAGTATTAAAGTTCTCTGTAATAATCTACAGAAAAGAAAAAGTCCACTTGTAAATCAGCAGGCCAAACCCTAAAAGCTATATATTGGGACTCTGTTTATCCTTCTGCATTTAGAAAGAAATATCTTCACATTCTTTTCTCTGTAGTAAGCTGCTTTTCCCTCTGACTCTGGCAACAGAAAAAGTATGTGGTACAGGGACCCTCTGGTCTGCTCTATTCTGTTGTGAAATATGTAGTTAACCACCATAGGCTGTTTAAAATGGGCTTCTGGCCAAATTTTACTGGTGTCACTGAACGAAATGGCTTCATGACACATCATGATCTGACATTCTTTCACTCCTAAATGACTAGTGGTCCAGAACTATCAAACTGGATCAAACCAGTGGTCCATCTAGTTCTAGTATCCTGTCTCTAGAGTAACTGGTACCAGATGCTTCAAAGGAAGGTGGAAGGAATCCCATAATGTGCACAATTCTGAAATAACATGCCTGAGAAGGAAGATTCTTCCTAATTCCAGACTGTGATTGATTGGTTTATGCCTTAAAGTAGAAGGGTTTAGATTCCTTATTTTTTAAAAATTCTGTTTAAAGTACTTGTGAATGTTTTCTTTATCCCTATAAATGACTATTTCTCTTGATCCTACTAATTTCTTGGTTCTAGTGATACCTTCTGGCAGTGAGTTTCACAGGGTAACTATGCATTTTAAAAAAAATTTAAAAAAGAAGAAATGTTTAATTGAAGCTGGAAACCTCCATCAAACTTGACAGAAATGTCCAAAGTCAACCTTTTGTACTTTTCCACCATTATTGTTTTGTTTTAATATGTGATCACCTCCTCTCCTCTCTCCACTGTCCTTTCCACTTCTTGTAAAACATGTTCATTATTGTTGCCTTTGGAAATACTTTAAAGAACACAATGCAATTCTATGCCACTTCAAAAATAGAGAAGGTCGAAAATTATATCTGGCACCTTTTTCAGGTAAAAGACATTTTTTCTCTATCAGTGCCATGTTTTATTCTAGGACATGCTGTAAAAAGTGTAGAACCTGAGACAGTAGCATTTCAGTGAATAGTATTCTAGAATTAAAATTCTATTCCTGTATCAGTATTCCCAGTTTCATAGGGAGACAGCTTTTCAAACCAGGGAGCCATCACAGATCATCCAAAATCTAGTCTTCAGATGCTCAGTTTGGCATTTTTGGTGCACTGTGCCCATTTATTCTCATATAGGCCAATCTGGAGGTCCAAATGTGGAATTCCTCTGTCCTATTAAAGACCTTCACTCATTCAGAGGGTTTTTAAAGTATTGTAACATACCTGGTTTTGAAATGGTTAAAAATTCCTGTGAGGATTTTATTCATGGTCAGTATTCTCTCATGCATAGGTTTATACACATAATATAAGAGATAGACCCAAACCCAAATTCCCTGTTCAAATTTTGAAAAGTTTGGGTGCCTATCTAAACTTCACAGTTGACCTCTTTTTTTTTTCCATCTACTTTTGGTCTTATCTCTTCTTGGATTGTACAAAAAATCAGAATCCCTTAATTTTAGGGAAGTTGAGATCTAGATCTCTCAATTTTATGTGTCAGTTGTATTCTCAATTTTTTACTACGTAGTGTCTAGAAACCGCAGTCAAGGACAAGAGTAATATTGTGGTAGGTGCTGTAGTGACTAATACGGGGTGGGCAAGAAATGGCCAGTGGGCCGGATTTGGCCCACCAATCTGCTGGATTCGGCCTGCGGCCGCCTTTCCACAATCCTTAGGCACAGGGCAGCTGCAGCCGATTTAAAGGTTGGCTGCTCTTTGCTCTGGACCCTGGGGAGGGAGGCTTCACATGCTGCCCCAGCTCCCAGCAAAATTTCTCAGCTCCTATTAGCTGTTTCTAGCCAATAGGAGCTGAGAAATTTTGCTGGGGGCAGGGGCAATGGGTGAAGCCGCTCTCCCCGATCTCCATTCCTGGAGCAGAGCCACAAGGAGCAGCCAACCAACCAGCCTGGGACTGCTGCAGACAGGCTGCCTCAGGTTCCTGCAGGGCTGCTGGCTGGGAGCCGCCTAGGTAAGCACCTCCCAGCCAGAGCCTGCCTCTGTCCCCGAACTACCTGCCTTAAGCCACCACCCAAACCCTCTGTACCCCCTTCTCTGAGGTCACAACTCCCTTCCAGACCCTACATCCCCTCCTAAAGCCCCTTCCTCAGGCCAGAATTCTCTCCTGCACCCATATCCCCACCTGGACCCTGCACCCCAAATCCCTACCCCAGATCATAACCCCCTCCTTCACCCAAACTTCCTCTCAGATCCCACACCCCCTCCTGCATCCCAGTCCCCTAGCCCAAGCTCCCTTCTGCACCCAACCTCCAACCCAGACTCTGTACCACCTCCACAGAAATGCAGCCCTTGATGATTTGCCAAAATCTTTAATGGCCTCCCCATTAAAAATTATTGCTCGCCGTTGGCCTAATACATAAAAGATGGCCCCTGATCTAGAGAGTATACAGTCTAAGGTCATAACAGATGGGGTCAAACTCTACAAATATGTACCATACTTTTTTTTTGAACTGCAGGTACCTGGCTCTTTGCATCCTGGGGCTCTCCTGAGATGAACCATGGCATGAGGCTGAGGTTTAGGGATGCCAAATGTCAAAAAGATGTAGATGATTATGAGGATGTCCCAGATTTATTCTTAGATTTCTCCTCTGAGAAGATTCTTAAAAGTGTGCCTGAAACTTCTCCCCAAACTGAAGAGGAAATGGAAGAAACATTAGATGGAAACCAGGAACCTTCTGATGATTCTGATTACCAAGATAATCTGGCCTCATTTTTGGGACTTCGGACATTTAGGAATACATCAATGGTCCAGGAAGAAATACAGAATCTTACTGCTTTGGCCATAGATGAAAACTTTGGCACCAGCACTAGGAGTGATGATGGGGCTTCTGGGTCAGCGCTCCCATTCATGGAGAATAGCAATACCAGGGACACAGGTGAGTTCTTGGAAACTCAAAGCACTCTTCTTCTCCCAACTGAGACTGAGTCCCTCTACACTAATTACACAGTGGCAACAAGAGAACATGAATTTCCGGTTACCACAACAGCAGTAAGTCCTGACTTGGCATTTGAAGCTGGAAATCAAAGTGACTATGAAGCAAATCGCAATCAGATGTCAGGAAATCATGATGAAACACTTATGGGACAACTAGTGAGAGCCAGGGAAGAAGCCCAAACCAAAGATGCAGCAGATCTGTTATCTGACAGAGGCACCAGCATAACGCCATCATTTGCAATACTCTCTTCAGGGGAACTGCAAGAAGAGGACAGCTCAAGAGGAGAATATAATGTTAGTAGAAAGCGGGAAAGGCGAGATGTGTTTCAGACTAAGCTGTATGCTGTTAAAAAGATGCAAGCCCTCTTAAGTCATGTACAGCAAAATGAAAGCCTTTCCTTTTTTGGCAACACCAGTTCAGAACAACTACCTCTTTCTGCTCATGCAGAGAATACCTCCAGTTCAGATATGTTAGGAACTGATCAACTTCCAAATAAATATGTTGAGGACCAGGATGTGAAGGAGGAAGAGTGGGAGGAAGAAACCAGTACAGAAAAAACTGAATTTCCCAAACATGCAGATAACGTCACTTTTGCTGAGGGACACAGAGCAGAAAACAATGAATTAAATTTGTTCGGTCTTTCTGAATTAGAATTACCCAAAGACAAGCGAGATAGAAATTTTACTCTAGATAATGCATCGGATATTTTAACTCCTGGTCACAGCTCAGTAGCAGCAAAGGACAAGTTGGGAAAGCTAATACCAAGGGGCGTGAAGTATCCATCTAAAATTATGGATGAAAAGTGGAATATGGCCTCTGTGAAGGAGAATTCTAGGATGGAGACAAATTCAGGTCAGGCTACTGATAAGTTACAGAATCCTTCCAGAAATGCTACAATGCCTACAGGAGACATCATATCCCTGAATAAGAAGCAAGGAAAATTCAAAGGCAATGCACACTTTACCAAGGGCAAATTGAATGTAAGCCACAAGCATCCGAATTTGAAAGGAGAAGAGAGAAATGTAAATGGCACCTTGAGTAAATCTGTGGCTCTTATCAAGACCCGTAGGAGGAAAAAGAATGATCAAAAGTACAGTAGTCTCTCAATGACACCTAGAGGTTTGAGACCCCCAAAGGTGCAGAGAGAGCTCAATTGCACGCTGTTGTCCAGTGAGGCCAACCACACCCTACCCCTTTGTCAGGGCAACAATACAGCATTGTCTAATGAGGCCAATCACACAGTTTTGCTGAGCAGGACTAACGACACACTAACCCCAAGGCAATTTAAGCCAATTGTCATAGGGCTTCCCAATGGAAATGGGGACTACAAGGAGTATGTTCCAGGAGGCTCTGACAGCGAGGAAATTGAAGATAACCTATATGAATATGAATATGTAGAATTTGATGACCTGTACATGAAGGACCCCAGATTCAACATAAAAAATATTCGTAATCCTGATGACATTGCTGTGCACTATCTACGCAGCAGGGGGCACATGAGGAGGTACTACATCGCAGCAGAAGAGGTCATCTGGGACTACGCAGGATTAAAGAAAAGGTTGGGCTAAATTTTTACTCTTTGTTCCCTCACATCCTGTTGTTGAATATGAAGCCATTGATTCAGAGAGCTGCCCCTCAGCAAAGCTACTGAGTTAGGGGATTTCTTAATCGCACAAGTGCTGTTTAGTTTCAGTCCATAATGCAGAAGAGGAAGTAAGGAGCAGTGCTTTAGAGCAGTGTTTCTCAACCAGTGGTACAAGTTCCCTTGGGGTTAATCGAGGTACGTCTGGGGGAGGGGTACATCAACATAACTGAAATTTGGAGAAAACTGAATCTTTGTTCTAAGTTTTACAACGCTTTATTATTTTTGTACTTTTTACACCCAAAATTTCATCACCCGCCCAGCTACGATTAAGTTGTTTATACAAATGTGTTGCCGTGGTAGAAAAAAATTGTGTGTGTCTGAAAACTGTAGGTACTGAGGGTACTTATAATTTTTTTTAAAAGGGGTACTTTATAAAAAATAAATTTAAAAAAAAGTTGAGAAACACTGCTTTAGACACTAGCCTGAAATTCAGGAGACTTGGGTTTTATTCCCTGCTCTACCACAGACGTTCAAGCCATTTATTCTCTGTGCCTCAGCTCACCTTCTCTGAGGTAGGGAACTGCTTTATCTTAATTTTAGAGACGTTTTGTGGGGATAAAGGCATTAAAGATTGGGAGGCACTTAGACACTACGTTAATGAAGCCCACCTCAGAACCTCAGCTAGGTATCTAAATATATGTGGATGGGATGTTTGGGGCTCAGTCAAGAGAGAACTCTTAGGTAGCCCGTTTTAATCCAGTTTGGGTGGGTAGGGATTTAGGAGGAGATTTTTCAAAGTGACTAAGGGCGTTTCAACAGAGCTGGGTGCCCTTAGACCCCACTGCGAATTCCAGCTTTATCGTTCCTACCATCTGAAGTTTTATTCAATTGTCAATACAGAATGAAGGGTTTGGTTCTCAGTCCAATTCCCAGCAGGCGAGTGTCCACATCATGCAAACTGCCACCAACAGATGATTCAAATTAACCCCCTTGTTGCTAGTCTTAGTCGAGATCAAGAACTGATGGGACTATTGTGCATGAACCCCAAATCTGAGATGTTTACATTTTGCTTTGATTTTGAAAAAGTGGCTTTATTTCCCACCAATGGAAATTTGTAATCCATCTTTTCTGAGAGAAATTCAACCTCTTAGAAATTTGAAATGTTGGCACAAAAAGCAGTTCTCACATCAAACCATGCAAAATGACCAGTGATTGCATATGTCTGTGCAAAATCTACCTTTTTTTTCTCTCTCTCTAAAATTGTTACTCTCAAAAATAATTGCATGGCCTAAATCTTCATTGTCAAGGAGAAGGGCAGAAACAGTTTCATTACAGCAAACTCAGTCTCTGAATTGTGTATTTTTAAATTGACTCTTTGGGCCACTTGACAAACATGTCTAATTCCCCCTTCCCACCTTTTCCTATGTAGACCCCTGCTTTAGCTCCACCTTCATTATTTGTATTTGCAAGTGTCAGAGAGCTCTGTAGTTTCTCCACATGTAAAAATCCTGAAGCTCAAATACTGAAATGATTTGCAATGTGTGAGGCAGATACTCAGCTAATATAAATGATCATAGCACCACTCAAGTCCGTGGGACTGAGACAACTTTTTCGAGATGTGTTGTTCACGTCCATTCAACCTTTCATCCTCCTCCCCTCTGTTGGTGTTCCAGCAAGAAGGAACTGGGATAGGATGCCCCTAGGCACCTCCCTATATAGTGCAGCATGCGTGCACCACTCCAGGGGGCACTGGAAATCCCAGCCTCTACAGGTACTACTTGGGGGAAAACTTCTGACACTGGTGCATGTGGCAGGCACGCATTGAATGGATATGAGCAACATATCTCAAAGAACACCAATTACAGAACAGGTAACTGTCTTTTTTCTAATTCCATTATGTTCTTTCATGGGTCATTTCACCTCAGCACAACGAGGAATAGCCGAACCAGACGTGATGGGGGCAACACCATATATAAAAAAGTGATTTTCCGAAGCTACGTGGATAGTACCTTTACAGTTCGGGAGGCTGAAGGGGAGTATGAAGAACACTTGGGTATCCTGGGTCCCGTTATCAGGGCTGAGGTGGATGATGTCATTCAAGTAAGTCACAGGATCAGGTATTTGGTGTATTTTATGAGGAGCTGAAGGGCCTGAGCTAAAAGTGGTTGAAAAATGCCAGTCTTTTTTAGTAGGACATTTTGTAAAAAATATTTTTTCTAAACTTCCTGCCGAAAAGTGGAAAGAGGCAAGATTTTTCAGACTATATTTAGTTCTCAAAATATTTTGGTTTTTGAACATCAATTTTTTATTAAAAAAAAAAACTCAGGTAAAACATGATTTTTTTTCTGAATTTGTTTTCAATAAAAACCTGAGATTTCAGACAAAACTAGAAATGCTTGCATTTGTCTGAAAATACTTTGTAAAAATGTTGGCCAGTTCTAGTTTAAACGTGACTTATTGGTCAATTTGTGTTACAGGTCCTCAGTGCTACAGGCCTCCCTCTGAGGACCTGTAACACACAAATTCTTTGCTGTGTTGTTTTAGCGCCCCACCCCCTTCTCCCACCCATGCCCACACCCTGCTATAAAACTTTAGCTCAAGCTGTAGCCATTCATGCTTTTAGCTCTGGAGATTCTGACTTCAGTCCCTGCATGGTAGCCAAGGTACTTACTGGCCATCACATAAATGCTAAGGAAGAAGTGGAAGCAATACAAATAATAAATACAAGCAATTATAGCTAGATGTACCAGGGGAATGTTACAAATGGAAACAGTTCCTATACATGAGATCTTTGAGGCAGTGGAGAAGCTGTCTCGGTCTCTTGGGACTGAAACCTAGGCAGCTTATTAGAATATTTACCATAAGGAATGTGTTGACCTTCCAGCGGAATGGACTGAATGGAACATGGTAGATCTCACTGCACTCCCACTTCTTTGACAAGGCTTTCTAGTCCATAAAGATGAGTTGTATAAAAATCACAAATAAAACAGGAGACAGAAGTCAATCCCAGGCTTGGAACTCCCTCCTCTTGACTGGAGGGGAGAAAAGACAAACTCCCTGCCCTGACAGCCTGGGCAGATTCCACTGACTTCAGTGGGAATAACGTACACGGGGATCTAGTAGTATTGTAGAATTAGCTTGCGCCCCCGTCTAACACAGCCACCAATGGGGTAGGAAGGAATAAAGATTCCCTGTCCCCTTTAGCGCTCTATGTGAGGCCTGCCTAGAATTGGGGTACTCACAGGAATCAAGGGATTGGCACCAAGTTGCTTCCTCTTGGGAACTATTCTGGAAAGGGGGGAAGGAGCAGGCAGAACCAATACCCTGCTTCCCATATACTACTAGCTGAGTACAGGAGAAACTACTGAACCCCACAAAGAGGTATCTGGAGCAATGCTCCCCATCTCCAGCCAGGCACAGTTTATCCCATAATCCCGTGGTCACCAACCAGTAGATCGCGATCTACCGGTAGATCTCGGAGGCTCTAAGAGTAGCTCTTGAGCCCTCTCTGAACTGCACACCTGCGCAGTACATTTACATTAGATTTCCTCATTTGAGGAGCAGCTACTCACCGAGCAACAGCACAGGTGAGTAGCTGCGAGGAATGGTGGGAATTTTTTTTTTAAAGTAGCAGTATAAGGACTGGGGATAGCAAGAGATGGAGAGGAGAAGAATAGAGAGGGCGGGGCTTCAAGGAAGAGGTGGGGCGGTAGATCTTGGCTTGGTCTGTCATTTAAAAAGTGATTTTGGGTGTAAAAAGGTTGGAGACCACTGCCATAATCAGTAGAGAAATCTGAATCCTAAATTTGTGCCTTACACAGTTCGTGCGTGTGTTATGCCTGAGGTTTGCTATAGGCCCAAAGCTGCTAATCAGGAGTCTGCCTCTATTTTCTAGGTTCATTTTAAAAATATGGCATCTAGGCCATATTCCCTCCATTCCCATGGGCTTTTCTATGAGAAATCCTCTGAGGGAAGCAGTTATGAAGATGAGTCTCCAGACTGGTTCAAAAAGGATGATGCAGTTCAGCCAAATGACACCTATACCTATGTATGGTTTGCAACCAAGCGGTCTGGACCCATACAACCTGGACCAGCCTGTAGGTCCTGGACCTATTATTCTGATGTAAACCCGGTAAGGAAATCTAAGCAAAAGGGTACTAGAATCTGTTAAATAATAGGTACTATGTCTTGTTGAAATACTGGCTTCACACTATTCTTTTATTGCTTCCTGTTCTTTTTTAATCTGATTCATCACTCTCTTGTTCCTCATGTAATCATTTATGTCAGTGTAATGTGAATAGATTGGCATGAGGAGGTGGAGAATTCTGATTTAGTAGCATTTCCGAATCACTTTGCATGAAATTTAGTAAATGCACAAGCCAATGGGGCAATCAGGCGCTCTATTCCAAGTGTAGCTCTTGATCCAAAGTCATTCTGCTGAGTTTCAATAGACTTTTTGTTCAGTCCCAAAGTTAGATTCTCTCAGCCCTCAATGTGATGTGCAAATACATCTTGGGTCTGGGTTCGTTGGTAAAATGGGACCTTTGCCCAGCCTTTATTAATTAATAAAGCCTTACTTCTGTACCTGGTAAGTTGCTTGCAATAATCATTAAAAATAGAAGAATAAAAGATTTGTAAGATGATTGTATGATAGGGTCTATCCAGCATGGCTTCTGTAAAAGAAAGTTGTATCACTGATCTGTTAGCATCTTTTGACTATGTCAGTAAAATAGTGGATAAAGCAAAATCAAATGGCATGTTTTATTTAGACTTCCAAAAGGTTCTTGACACAGTCTCGCACAAGAGGCTATCGAAGAAAGAAACTAATCATACAATGCAAGGCCCAGTATTGTCAATTACTGGTTACAAGAGTTAACAAACACTAGAATTAAATGGTCAATTTTCATGATGGCAAAAGGCTAACAGCAAGGGGTACTTGGTCAAGTGGTGTTCAATACATTTTTAATGACGTGGAAAGGGGATGAATAGTGAGGTAGCAATATCCACTGGTGATCTTTATTTTAGGATAGTTAAAACCAGAGAAGACTGTGAGGAATTTCAGAGGGACTTAACCAAGCTAGTTAAATGGGCAACATGATGATGGTAGATTAAATCAGTGTTGAGAAATACAAAATAATGCCTATTGGACAGAAAATGCTTACACTTTATATGGTTCTAAATTAACCATATCAATTCAGGAAAAGTATCTGCGCATCACTGGAGATAGGTCAATAAAAACCTCTGCTCAATGTGCAGCTGTGATCGAAAAAAAGCACACAACATGTTATGCATATGGAATAGGATGGGGAACAACACAAAGTGATTATAACACTGTTATGTAAATCAGTGGTACAGTCTCCTCTGGAATACTGTATATGCAGAACTAACCACTCATCTCAAAAAAGATATTGCAGAACTAGAAGGGGATCAGAGACTGACAGCATAAAGTTTTCCCCACATTTTAAAAATGTGGGGGGAAAAAATCTGGCATTGGCCACTGTTGGAGACAGAACTGCATGGGCTTTGGGTCTGATCCAATCTGGCAATTCCTATGTGCTACTGTTAACATTTGTAAGGGAAAATCATGAAATGAAAGCCCCTGTGAACATGCAAATTGTTAATTATATGTTTTGGAAAACACTAATTCTTACTTGTAATTTGTATTTATTGCCTTCCAGGAGAAAGATATTCACTCAGGCTTGATTGGACCAATCTTGATCTGTCAAAAGGGAACCCTCAGTGCAATTAACAGGCCAGTAGATACCCGAGAGTTTGTCCTGCTTTTTATGGTCTTTGATGAAGAGAAAAGCTGGTATTTTGATAAGTCTTCCAAAAGGACTGGCACCGAGAAGACCTCAGAAGTGCATAAATTCCCTGGTACTGATGTTTCCTTTTGTTAGTTATTGTTATCCATGTTGGGAGAGAGGTGTTCAAAAGACCTCACCCTGGCTTCTGTTGGTGCACTTGCAATTTTGTGTGCACCAATCATCTGCCTGCACTTTCTTTTTACTGTTGATTATGCATATAAAAATAGAGTTTGCATATACAGACGAGAGCTGTTGGAAAATTTTGACAAAAGCAGAAATAATGTTTTTGTTAAAAATGTCCAGAGAAAATGAAATTTTCAAGTTTTTAGATGGGAAGTTTTCAGTTGTAGGGTAAAAACTCCCTGGTTCTTCAGTTTTTCAACAACAAAAAAAGTTGAAGTTTTCTGTTTTCTGTGAGAATATTTCATTTTAAAAAGTAAATTTTCCATCAAAAAGCAGTTTCAAAGGAAAATTTTTAGCCAGGCCTAGCATAGTCCTCATCAGCTCTCCTTTGGTAATAGAGCTGCTAGGAAAATTCCAATGAAACAGTTTCCTGTTAGAAAACACCGTTCCTATTACAATAAATGTTCAAAAATTGCATCAGTTTTAATTAAATTTTCCCTTAAAATACAGTTTTGTGTGTTCCGACATACTCTGAAATTCCCCATGAAACTGCTCAGTCAGCTCTAATTGACACAGATCGGAACTTCTGCATACGGGGTGGATTTTCAGACATTTTAGCACCCACAGCTGAAACTGGCTTTTCAAAGGACTTTAGTTCCCATTTAGATATCAAAAGAAGTGGCCAATTATTCCAAAATGCTCAGGACCCAGCGGCTCCCATTCCCAACAATGAGAGCATTTGGGTGCTGCATACGTTTAAAAACTTGATCACTTCATTTGGGTGAGCTCTTTTGGAAGCTTGGCCCATAAGTGCTATAATTCATATGAACAAGTGATCATATCCAAAAAAATCTCATCAGCAAAAATGGAAACCAGGTTTTAAAAGTTTGGTCCTCAAGGTTAGGTATAGGTCAGATCTGTCTTATTATATAACACCAACACCTGTATTGTACAGCAAGCTGTGCTTAAATCCTGTGGCCTGGTCTCTGAATTTTCTAGTATTCTGGTGCTGCAGGTTATGAATTCTGTGGCACTTCCATGTAAATGTGAAAAACGGAGTTTTTCTGAATTTAATATGATGGATATTACCATCAATACAATAACCTTTGTTAGTTTATTTTAATATTAAATCCCCTAAGTGAGGAGAGGCAGTTTGGGATTGAGATGAGTACATTTGCTGGATATTTCCACTAAAATGATCAGTAATGAAATAATTAACAAAGGTGACATTTTAAATCATCACCTTTACATTTCAGAATCAATATACTATTGATGTGAAGTAGATAGTTCACACGTCTCAGAGCTATTGCTTTAGGCTGTCTGCAATCTCATGCAGACATTTGGGTATTGCTTAACCCTTGATTCATATCTCCCTCCCCCCCCCCTCTCTCTCTCTCTATGTGTATGTATATATATATATATATATACATATATATATATATATATACACACACACACACACACACACACACACACACACACACACACAATTTTTCCTGCAGGATGACAGTGATGTCATCATGTCACTCTATCTTGCCCCGCCCCCTCCCTCCACAGACTCAGAAGGGGAAGCGGTGGCCATGGCTTGGTGTCATCTTGCCCCCCCCCCCCCCCGGGCTCTCCTTGGAGGGCACCCTGGGTTCCCCGCTAGCCCCTGCCTCCCCTGCAGGAGGACTAGGTGGCAACAGTGGCAGCCGCCTCCAGCCCCACTTCTACTTCCGGGTCCGGAGCCCCAACACTAACTGCCACCTGCCTCGGGCAAGCCCCTCGGGCCACCACTTACCTGAAGCTTCAGCCTCACAGCTCCCCCACCTCTGCAAGATTAGAGCACCAGCACGGGCTGTCTGAGGGTGGGGGAGTGGAAGGAGGCTCCGTGCTGGATCTGGCTTGTGGGGAAGCGTGCACACTGTTGCGGGGAGGGGAGCAGTGTGTGCACGTGCTTCCCCACAAGCCGAATCCAGTGCAGAGTCTTGGGGCTTTCTCCTTCCCCCGCCCAGGAAGCTGGTGCTCTAATCCTGCAGGGGGGGAGGGACCATGAGGCTGGAGTGCCAGGCAGGTGATGGCCCGAGTTCCTGGCTCCAAGGCTGGCAGCAGCTTCCCCATTGGAGCAGCAGGGAAAGCCTCTGGTGCCTGGGAGCAACATGCTGTACAAAAAGAACTAAGTTCCCCCCAGACCCTGGCACACCCAACGCCTCACACATTCCCTCCCCTGCTGCACCCCTAGCCCACTCCTGCCCCTTCCCTCCTGGACTGACACCCTGCCCCCAGCCCACTCCTGCACCCTCCCCTTAGGCCAGACACCCTGTCCAAACGGGGCCCAGCCCCCATCTGGCCACAGGAAAGGCTGGAGGCAGCCCTCTTCCTGCTGTGGCATTTGTAGGAAGGGAGGCCATGATCTGGCTGTGGTGGACAGATGAGGAGTTGGCAAGCATAGTAAGCAGGAGGTGCAGCCTCCTAGTGTGTTCTACATTTTCTAATACCCTACTTAGGGTTTTTCCTTGAAATTTTCAAAGCCACATTATCAACTTGCTAATGACTCTTTAAGAGGAATCAACTTAATTTAGGCCCTCTCATATAGGCTTTATGGGGGGCTAGTGTAACTCACAAACCTAATATTGAATCAAGCTGACTTCGTGTTGGACTCAATCAACCAGATATGGCTAAATAGTGCTGGAATTCAACTGCTGAATGGGCTTTTGTTAATTCTATTTCTACCAGAAAAGTAGAGAGTATTTTCACTTATTTAAATGACCATCAACCACACTTGTAATGGCGCTTAATTCATTAACTGAGAAGGTCATTATTATATGTTGACACTAGGGATTGGCATGGACAAGAATTTAGATCCAACTGTATCCTCTGGTCCAACTCACATTGACATCTTTTAGTGTCTTTCAACTGGAGTATGTTTGTAATTGCCTTTGTCTTTTTTCTTTTCAGCCATTAATGGGATCATATACCACTTGCAAGGACTGAGAATGTATAAAGATGAATTTGTTCGATGGTATTTGTTGAATATGGGCGGATCAAAAGATATTCATGTGGTTCATTTTCATGGTCAGACCTTCACAGAACTTGGAGTCCCTGGGCATCGGCTGAGTGTCTACCCTCTCCTTCCAGGTACATAGCAGATCAGTGTCTTGTCAATTATACTCCATGGCTATGTCTACACTGGCATGAATTTCCGAAAATGCTTTTAACGGAAAACTTTTCCGAAAAGCATCCGTGGCCAATCTTGACGCGGTTTTTCGCAAAAAAGCCCCGATCGCCATTTTCGCGATCGGGGCTTTTTTGCAGAAAACACTACCGGGCTGTCTACACTGGCCCTTTCGGGCAAAAGTCTTTCGGAAAAGTGTGGACCAATCCCTATTGCGAGACTCGTGATAAAACCCAAGACTTGGCAGCACTGTAGCACTGAAAGCCACCAACAAAACAAAAAAGCCTGTGGAAAAGCCTTGTTCAGGCTGAGATTTGCAGTGTGTAAGTCAGGACATCGGGGCAGATTCTGAGCTGTGCCTTCTGATTTTGACCATGAGCATGCCCACTATGCTGGGGCTTTTAAGGATGGTGGGAGCAGCATGAGGCTGGACTCTCAGAGAATTCCCCTAGTGCATAGTCTGTTGCAGCTTCTTTCCAGTGTTTACACACTGTCTAAGACATGGCTGGAACAGGGCCCAGCATCAGCCCTTCAGTTACTGTTGCCACAGCATGAATCCGTATAAAAGGTTAGGTCAGTCACTGCATGATCACACAGCACATACTGTGTATGTCCTATTGTACAATACGTGCATGTGTTCAAGGTTATGTGAAAGAGCAAATTTTAAAGCAGAGAAGCTCAGATTCAGATCTGAACTTTTGACTCCAGCATATTTCTTATTAGACCCTGTTTATTAAAAAGGAGAAAGATGTTAATGGTATTAACTACTCTTTCCAATGGGTGCAAAATATCTGACTCTCACCTTGTCAAGCCACCAGAGACTGGTCTGTTCAACCTCACTGTTCTGTGCCAGCCAATCTCCTGCAAATGTTTCAAAAGATTACCTGTGGTTATTTTTCTTTCTCTTTTAAAGGCTCATTTCGAACTATTGAAATGATACCATCAAGAGCTGGTGTATGGTTTTTAGACACCGAAGTGGGGGAATACCAACAAGCTGGAATGCAGGCATTCTTTATCGTTGTAGAAAAAGGTACTGAATCTAAACATCATCATTCTAACCTACAGGATTTTAGTTATAACATTCTCTCCTCCTTTCAGGGAGAATTTAAAGTTATTGGGCATGGGACAATAATGACAGAATAGAATCTGAACCAAGGAAATGGCTATTTTATAAAGGGGGAGCTCATGGAATGCTTATCATATATTGAGTGTAAAAGAAGAGCTGCACAGAATTCAGAGAGCTACCTGTACATTAGTTGTTTCCTTAAAAATGACCTATGATTCCTTAACTGATGGTATTGGCTGCGGAAATGAATTTGGTCCTGTGGGCATACAGCTCTTTCTCCCCTCTTGGCCCCTGGGATGAAGTCCCAAACATGTTCTTTTGGGAGCTGGGGCAAAGGGTGACCTCACCAGAAGGGCCCAGACAGCCCTCAAACATGACTCTAAATGCCCCTTTTTTTCCTGATAAGGTATGAAATGCAGCTCATCAGTAATCAAACATTTTTATGCTCTCTCTAGAGTGCAAGTTACCAATGGGCCTAATGAATGGATTAATACTTGATTCACAGATCAACGCGTCTCATCACATAAGTGAGTTTAAACACGTGGTTGAAGAACACTTCATTATTTGAGAAGGTCAGACGTGGTCTTTAGTAATATGACTTCCGAGCAGTGTTGGGCGTCTTCAATTCCTCACGCTTATTCCCATCGTAAAGAGGAGCTTTTGATGGGGAGCTTAGTAACATTCCAGATACCTATGAATGGATAATTTTTTTCCAAATAGTGTTTCCTCCCTGAAGTGATACACAAATGGCTTAGTTTGGAGACTTCAAACTTCCTGTGGGTTTAGCCCTCAATAAAATGCCTCTCGAGGCATTTGCTTTAAATGTAGTCAAGTCACACACATTTGAAAATTATATGTCAGACAAGGGTAACAATTGATTTTTAACACAGTACCCTTCACAAGGGGTTACTTTCTACAGTGGATGTAAAACATGCTTTAACTCTGCCTCCACTGCTTGTAACCAATGTAGCCTAGCTATGGCAGATGCGTATTGTAATGTGACTCTAAGTCCTAATGCTGTCAGAGCCATAGGAGTTAAGAAAGAGGATGCTCTGGGAAGTGGGGTTGCTGAGTGGTTAGAATACAGGACTGGGACCCAGGAGATCTGGGTTTTATTCCTGGCTCTTCCACTGGTGTACTGGGTGACAGTGGGGAAATTACTTCACAGCTCTGTGCCTGTTTCCCCATCTGTAAAATAAGGAGACTGATACTGACTCCCTTTTGTAAAGTGCTTTGAGATCTGCTGCTGAAAAGTGCTCGCTAAGCACTAGGTGTTGTGTTGTTTTCAAAGCCACTTCTCTGACTATAACCACATTTTCAAAGATGCAATCAATTTTTAATTGCTGGTAACATCAAATGTCTCTGAAACTTTTGTCTGCACTACAGCTTTTCAGGTGTTTGTACTGGAGTCTCTCTCCAAGACACAGCAATAAAAGAGCTGACGTATGCATGCTGAGAAGTGTTCTAGTTGTCCTTGATTTGTACCATACCTCTTTGTTCTTTTTTCTCACGTAGGCTATTGGGAACCTAAATTAGCCAGATTAAACAACGCTGGAACATATAATGCTTGGAGCACTGACTTGGAGCCAAGTGAATTTCCATGGATCCAGGTATGGTGGTTGGTGCAATACTGCTAGGTCCACACAGGAGAGCTGAGGCCTGCAGCTACATAACTGCACACATGCTGGGATCATCTTGGGTCTCAGGCATTAAACAGGGTAAAGCAATACCTAGACCTTCCCAAAGAGACTGCCAAGGAAAGCTCAGGTGTTGCAGGAAGTGGCACTGGTGAGTCAGTAGGTCTCATGCTCCACTTCAAATGGGCACTGAGCGAGTGCCCTAGTGTTATCTGGATTGCAGCCTGTTGTAGGGTGGAATTAGGAGGCAGTTTGCCCTGTTGCTGCCCAGAGTATAACCATATTGATAAGCAGCCTTTTGCTGTCCCCTTCCTCTTCATATGTATAGGCATTCACCCCTTGCTGTGTGACCAGCTAACTCTCCAGTCTAGTCATGGATTGGACATTTGCTTTCTACTTCTCTACTCAAACTGTTACATGGGGGCAAGGGGGGGTTAATTCATTAAGTTTTGTACTTTTAAACACTTCCTGTTCAGCTTCTCGTGGCTTTACAGGTACCCCAGAACAAGTGGCCATGTTCTCAGAGGAGCTCAGCGAGCTGTTAGGCCTCTGAAGATGTTCAAGAGTGGAGACTCTTGGGTGCGGAGTACTTCTGAGTATCCGTCCGCTTCATTTTGGTGCCTTAACAGGTAGCTGAGCTGCTTTGAAAATCAGCCCCCACTGACTATTCCCTTAGAACTGGCTGCAGCACTATAAGATTTTGCAAGACTTGCCTGTTGTGTCTCTGCTCTCTAGATTGACCGACAGTACATCCTGCATGTCACTGCAGCTCGTGCTCTTAATTAGGACACAGTAATCTCTAGGCAGCTGCGTTACTGGTGAGGTAGATGGGAGACTGCCAGACTCCTTGTTCAGCAGTCAGTGCTGTGCTAAGCCAATCTCCTTTAAAAATTGCCTCTTCGCTCATCCTACTGGATCAAAGAGAATCATTCTATAAGCAACTGCAGGTTAATATTGATGTTCAATTAAAACTGCTGCTCAGGAGGAACCCGGCCAGTTCAGGGGCTAGATAACAGGACGTGCAGCCTTTCTCTGAATCCAGCCTGGTTTTGCTGGAGCCAGAAAATCACAGCAGTATGATCCTCTGTCAGAGACCAGTGTAATGAGCTGCTATTCTCACACCACATCACAAACCTACCCCCTTTGCTGCTGCAACTGGTATGAACTAACCCTTGCGGGAGTGGAGGGGGACAGGTGGCAGGTCTCAGAAGAATGGCCAAGGACTGGATGAGCCAGGGAGACGGAACACCCCTCTGACCAGTGGGGATGGGACCTGCAGCTCAGGGAGGGGGCCTGGTGGTGGCAGCGGTGGGGAAAGCTTGCAGTGTCACTGCCCATTCTGTGTGGATAAATAGAATGCTTCACTTTCTCCTGAGCTATCAGCCAAGGATGCCATTTTGGGAGAGCTAGAGGGGCAGAGTACTGGGCATAATGGGATGCTGCTTGCTTTTCTTCCTGTTCCCTTGATTATCAGGGAGCCAAGGGGAAAGTACACAGATTTCGTGAATTACTCCTCTGCCCCCAACTTCACCAGTCAGGAATGAGAGGCATGCACATAAGCCATGTTCTCTCCCCTCACTCCCTAATAATCAGGGGAATGGGAAGAAAAGCAAGCAGCATCTCAGTACACACAGCTGCTGCCCCCTGGCCTGCCAAAATGGCACCCTTGTTATCAGCCCAACACTTTTCTCTCCTCTGTCTTCCTCCAAACACATTTGAGGGTGATTATAGTCAACATAATTGTTCATTAAAAATACACACAAGCAGTCTAGCAGTTGGGAAGGCATTAATGGCTCTCTTGACGGTTCTCATGTGACTTGCTCTCTAGAAACCAGGGTCTGTAGTTACAGGTGCCTTCCAAAACCCCCTGCAATCCATGAACAGAATTGTTTTTCTTTTGGAAGGGCAGAAACCTTGGAGAGAGAAATAATCCTTTTGTGCTTGATGAAGAAGGGCTGAAAATTCCCTTAAAATAATTGTAGGGATTTTTCCTTCTCATTTGCGGCATAAAGAGCATCATTCTCTTCCTGCACGGCTTTGCTGGTAAACAACATAACTGACCTTTTCACTGTCTGCATGAAAAGGCCTCTGGCGGTGGGGGGACTGAGGCACTCACTCCCATGGATCAGGAGACCTTGGCTCTATTCCCTGCACTGCATGATCTTGTGCAAAATCTTTCAAATGTTGCCTCTGGTTTGGGTTTTTTTTAGGGTGCTTCTGTGCCCAGATTCAGCACTCATGGCCCCTAGTGGCGTCATTTGGCCTTGAGGGTGCTCAACATCTCCAGAAAACAAGCCCTGTGTATCTCTGGCTGGTTGCTCAAAACCAGAGGCTGCTTTCGAAACATAGGCCTTCTCCATTCTGTGCCGCGCTCCCCTCATCTGTACAGTGGAGATCAGATAGTGACCCTCTGCTGCTTCTCCCAAGGAGCTATGTGGATGGATTTGTTAGTGATTGTCCAGGTAGAGTTACCAGGTGTCCGGTTTTGAACCGGACAGTCCAGTATTTGAGCTTTCTGTTCGGGAAACAAATTGAGAAAATATAAATGTCGGGTATTTTCTAAATAAGATATAATGTAGATTGTGATGTCATGTCAAGTGTGTCCAGTATTTTTGTTGAAACCATCTGGCAACCTATGTCCAGTGCCCAGACTGTGGTGACGGGCACCACAAAAATTGCCTGTATGTAAATCCACGCGTACATACAGTAGGTTAGGACACAACTCGTCTGGACTCTTGCATCAGTGCTCAGGCACCTCATTACCCATCTCAAGCATGAAAGTGTCATTCTGAGTGCCTAAAAGCAGGCCTGGCACCACACCTGTGGTGCCAGAGGATGAAAATGGGCTCACGGTGCAGCTTTTCTTAGTTTGTGTATCTTGCTATTGTATACAGGTGGACCTGCAAAGGCAAGTTCTGATCACGGGGATACAGACGCAAGGAGCCAAGCAGTTCCCGAAGTCCTTGTACGTGAAAGAGTTCTTTCTGACTTACAGCAAGGACAAACGGAAGTGGATCACCTTCAAAGGAAACAGCACTAGGGAACAGAAGGTCTGCCTGCTCATTAATCCCCACAGCCTTCCCTGGCTTTATGTAGTTGTTAAGAGGGTGGAATGGCCCAGCAGAAAGTAACACACAGGCAGCTTCCAGGGGCTTTTCTCAAGGAATAAAGGGTGGGTTTTTAAAGGTATTCATTTGCATGAAGATGCAGATTGGAAAATCTGAGAAATTCCAAGGATTAAAGTGTCTCACGGTGATTTTGAAACTCCGCTAGATGCCTCTCTGCATCGTGAGGCACCTAAATCACTTCACACATCTGGCCAGATGTGGTAGCAAAGAAGAATGCAGGATGGTAATAAGACATGAGGAATCTGCCCAGCTGGGCTACAACCTAGCTCTGTACCCTTGGTTGTGTCGCCCCGCTTTCCCACAGGCCTCCGTCCTCACCTCTGTCACATGGCTCTTACCATGAGCACAAGTGCAAGGGGAGTGAGAAACAGGGCTGACATCATGCCCCTGTTCAGTGGAACCAGCCTTTGCACCCTATCACAATAGTTTGCTAAGCAATATTAGCAGCAGCTACCTATGGCATATGTAACCCAGGTGTTCGTGTGTGTGAAACCCCTGGAAGGGCAGGTGCTATCTATCCAAACCCCTTCCCCTGCCAGCTGAAGCTCAACTCTGAGGCCCAGTCTCCACTTAAAAATGAAATTGACCTACCTAGATTGCTCAGGTCTGTGGAAAATACTACACCCTGTGCAATGTAGTTAGGTTGGCCTAACTGCCCCTCCCCCCCGCCCACACACACACACACACCATTCCCCCCCTCCCCCTCCCCAGTGTAGATGCAGCTAGGTTAATGGAAAAATTCTTCCGTGGAGCTCTTGGACAGGAGATTGAATTACACTGATGGAAAAAAACAATTCCATCAACAAAGGAAGCTGCTATGCTATGACACAGCTCCAGCACACTGTACCTGCAATACTGTAGACATACCCACAATGTCATGATGTTTATCTGCTAGGTTTCTTTCTTTCTAGTTGTCTGTCTACTAATAGCCTCATAAGGATCTGTACTGCGCCTAATACAATGGGCTCTGATTTGGCCTCTGAATGTGTAGTAATGCAAAGATATGGATGATATGTGTTAGCTTTTGCTAAAATGTGAGTACCCCCATTGAAATGGCATAAGAAAAGACTTAATTGCATGACATAGGGTATGACGGACCAAGCTTGCAGTTGCTTTTAATTAATAATATCTCTTGTGAATTCTTAATTTTGTTTTTACCAGTTGTTCGAAGGTAATTCAGATGCCAGTGGGATAAAAGACAATCACATTGATCCGCCTATCATTGCAAGATATATTAGGGTCTATCCAACTGTCTCCTACAACAGGCCTACTCTTCGCATGGAGCTCCTGGGCTGTGAAATCGAAGGTAAGCAATAGCACTCATTGGTACTTGTTTCCCCTCTACCTCTTGACAAATAAGCTCAGGAGTTTGGTTTTTTTTTACGTGGAACAAGATTTTCAAAAACAGTTGTGTGATTTTCAGTGCTAAACGTGACACCCCTCAAAAGGGCCCAATTTTCAGACAGAGCTCTGCCAACACCCCCTGAAACCTGGCTTTCTCAAGTTGGGTATCCAAAAATCATAAGACACTTCTCAAATCCTTGTCCTTAATGAATGTAGGGAGAGCTGCAGCTTCCTCTGGGAGTGAGAGAAGAGTTGACTCTTCCTGTCTCAATCAGTTGTTAGCCTCTCTGTGGAAGGGAACAGCGAAGAGGCCAGTTAGTGCGATGACAGTTAGCTCATGTGAGCTCCTGGCCAGCAGGAATGGTTCCTTAAAACTCATTTCACACAGGCCATTGCCTGGGCATCTTTCAGTTGTGACTGCCCTCCCTAGGCTGGATCAAACCTACAACTTGGAAACGAGAAGCTGTGGATCTCTTTCCACATCTCTGGACATCCAAACCTTTGTTTATTTGAGTGGCAATATAGGAATATAGAGTAGGACGTTCAAAAGTACTCAGATTGGTCTAACACTTGGTGCTTATGACAGTTTCACCCCTTTTAAACATGCAGAAACTGAGGCACAAAAGAGGTTACACTGACTTAAGCAATGCCACACGGCAAGTTGGTGGCAGAATGGGACTACTACTCAGGTGTTCCTACCCTGTTCATTCCTCTAGTCTGCTGCTACTCAAGAGACAAAATGGCAACCTACTGCTATTCTCTTAACAGGTTGCTCTATGCCACTGGGAATGGAAAATGGGGAGATCAAGAATACTCAGATTACAGCTTCTTCCTATAAGCAATCCTGGTATAACTCATGGGTACCTTCCCTTGCACGTCTCAATCAGCAAGGGAGAGTGAATGCCTGGCAAGCAAAGGTAACAAACAAAAAAGAAAAAAATGCAAAGTCAAAGTTGCTGTTGTTAGCAAATATGCCGCTGGTCTGGTGTGTGTCTGTGCTCGCTCTGTATTCCCCACCCATGCTGTGCACACTAGTTTATTTTCATTTTTCCTGTGAGAAGCCTGTGGGAGGTCTGTGACAAGTGCATCTCCTTGAAGGAAAAGAGATTTTTTTATTTACAAAAAATAATGCTTTCTAATTTTATAACGTGAAGTGGGAAGCAACAAAACCACATATGGAGAGTGGAGGCAGTGGCGTGCTTAGCTTGATGGGCCTGATCCTGTAGCCCCTACTCATGGGAGCAGTCTCTTTGGGCTCAGTGGATGAGTACACACTGAATGTTGGTGTTGAGAGCCAAATTCACTGGCTGTAATTCTGCTGGCTTTATCGTTGATCAGCAGCACTGCCTAGTGCCAGGAGCATTGGAGTGAGATTCAGGAGGCTTGGGATCTATGGCCAGCTGTGTCACTGGCTTGCTGGGTGACCCTGAGCAAGTCAGGTCCATCTGTGCCTCAGTTTCCCTACCAGTAAAATGGAGGTGATGACACTTTATAAAGCGCTTTGAGGTCTACTGATGAGAAGTGCTTTGTGAAGAGCTACGCTCATTTGCCAGGGGTGTATTTGTATTGCTTTTCATTCTGTGTTGGTGATGGAAATGAATGCTGGACCGAGGGGTCAGTGTGTTATATCCGCTTAATCACTGCAGATGAGTGGTCAGCAGAAAATGCTGATAGTGCTGCCGTATGTTTAAGGTTCTGGGTGGGCAGATGCCTTCACACAACTTTAACTGTCATTAAGCAAAGTTTCTGGTTGTGCTAACGTAGGCACAAATACACATTTGCTTACACATGACTCTTTGTATTGATTGTAGTCAAACAACAACCAGCAGTGGCTGCAGATTGATCTCCTCAAAGCTAAGAAGATAACTGCTGTCGCAACCCAGGGTTGCAAGTCCATGACTACTGAACAGTTTGTGAAAACCTATGCCATCCTTTACAGTGATGAAGGCACAGAATGGGGCACTTATATGGATGACTCCACTTGTGTGGGAAAGGTACCTTTTTAAACCTAAGAAAATTTTGTCCCAATCTCAATCTCAGAGCACTTTGTGTCCCTCCTTTGGGCCTTGGGAGGGATAACAATGTGAGAGGCAGCCCGGGAATGAGGGGCACAAAAAATTGTCCCTGCAGTTGACTTTAAAATGCTGGGGGAGTGATGGTTCTATTACAGATGACGAGAACTTCCCTTTCATGGCTGTTTATTTCTGATGTAACTAATTTTCAATGCTAAAAGGGAGGGAATGCTAAATTTTTGTGCAGTGCCATTGAACCTGGTATGAAATCAGTTGGCGTGCCTTTTAAAGAGGAACATTTCAAAGGAATGCATAGAATATGTATGCTGAAGCTTCCACCAAAGGTCACTGCACACTATTTTTCGCTTTAATTTTTTAAGTGAATTTAGTGCTGGTGGCAGGTTCCAGATTGACAGAGCTGAGACCTCCCTACAACACAGCTGGTACAGCACTTAATTCTACAAGATGCCCCAAGTTGTCCTGACAGACGTGCTTCAATCCCAACTTGCAGAGACCACATCTAGTGACTAGAGGGGAGATTTGTTAGTCCCCAGCCAACATAGGGAGCAGTTAGCACCAACTGTAGTGATAGTTTTTGTGAGAGAGAGACAGAAATGGAGACCATGAAATCATTTCACACAGACCACAAAACAGACAAATTTTAGCTGTTCTCAATATGGACAGGATATGTACCAGTGTCCTAGATGAGGAAGACTGTATATACATTGCTTGCGTGAGCCAGTCCATCTCTCCCTCAACATAGCAACTCTGAAGCCTTTAGATATCCCCAAAATGCTGCTGCTTTTAATTTTTTTCCCCCCACTAATTCATTGTTTTCTATTTACTTTCAGGTGTTTGTGGGGAATGAGAACAGCAGTGGACAGGTCAAGCATTTCTTAAATCCACCCATATTTTCCAGGTTCATTCGCATAATTCCTAAAACCTGGAATCAAAACATTGCTCTTCGTGTTGAACTGTTTGGCTGTGATCTTTCCTAGGGGCTGGACACTTGAGTATACATGAACAAAGGATTGCCAGATCTGGGAGCCATGTGTTTTTCAGCAGTGCAGAACTGTATTTAAAAAAAAATCTTAGCTTTGGTTATATTTAGTCCTTCTGAAGTGCCTTTCTTCCAAGGATCTTAGTGGTTTGCCAACATCAACTAAGAGATTTCATTGGCAGATATTTCATTCATTCACAACAGCTGGGAGGGCACTTCCCAGAGTGGGTAGGTAGGCAAGTGTTTGCTTTGCTCAAGCATGGGTGCTAAAAATAGCAGTCTGACTGCAGCTACACGGGTGGCAGCTTAGGCACATGGGTGAAGAGATCAGGTGGGATTGTTCTCAGATGCCTAGCCTGTGCTGCTATGGTCACAATGCTATTTTTAGCACACAAGCTCGAGCAGAGCTAGCACATGTCTGGCTACCTGCTCTGGGAAGCGCCAGCCCAGATGTAGACCCACCCTTAAAAAGAAAACAACAAATAAAAAACCACAAAGAATGCAGCTGTGACATGCCTCTTTCCATGGCAATCTGTGCACCAAATGCATTCCCTCCATTTCTCTACCACTGTCTTCTCCTTCCCCAATTCACTCACAATGGTCTGTTCTCCTTTTGTCCTGGTCCTCACCTAATTTTAGATTCTCTCTCCTGAGGGCAGGGACCTTAGGCATAATCCTGAGCTCAGATTTGCTCCCTTTGTAGCTCACTCACTGTGGAAAGCTATGAGATGTCCCTTCCTAGGCATTCCCCTTGGCTGTTGAAGAGAGAGAACCTGCTGGCAATAATACAGGGTTAGATAACAGGATGGTGAAGACACCTATATCTTGTCTATACTATACCATTTGCCAACATAATCACTGGGGAGGTTGCTATGATGCAAAAAACATATAGAATTTCCCAGGATGGATGCATTCAGAGACTATATTCACGGACCCTGAATATACTTTTTCAGCAGAGTTTTAGCTTAAGCTTTCAGTACTGTAGTAGCCTCCAGTCTTATCAGCAGAGGACCCCCTCTGTTCACATGGTTCCTCATAGCCTGGGCCAGAATATCATCAAGAACCCTGGACCTTGTTTTGGTCCATAACCTTCTAACGTATTGTCTGATGCTGCTTCCAGAGAATTAGAATTCTTATATAAAAACATGTACACGTTTACAAATAAAAATGTATAAAACCAGTTAAATGAAACTTTAAAACTTCTTTTCACATTTGATTCTGCTTTTTTAAAAATACATTTCATATGGTCACTGTTTTCCATTTGAAAGTACAGGAAGTCCCCGGGTTACGTACAAGATAGGGACTGTAGGTTTGTTCTTAAGTTGAATTTGTATGTAAGTCGGAACTAGTACATATTGTAGGGGAAACTCTAGCCTAACATTTCTCCAGAGCTCAGTTTTATTCTCCCACACCTCACTTCCCTCAGTCCTGCAGACCAGGGAGACGCGGAGCGGCTTTTCTTGCCGCGGAGGACGCAGGCAGCGGGACCACGGCGCGTCTCGATGGTCTGCTGGGGGGAAGCAGCTAGTGCGGGGTAGCCTCACCCCATTTGTAAGTAGGGATCCGATGTAAGTCGGATCCATGTAACCCGGGGACTGCCTGTACAGCGAAATTTCTGGCGCGAACAGCAAAATGTTAACACTTCTGATTTTCCATATTTTCAAAGGCAACTTTGACAATTTGGCAAAAACCATAATCAAATATGAATTTTTTGCATCACCAAAGGGCAGGAACAAAATTACCAAACTGTTAATATGAAAATTTTCAGGTGGAGTGCAGCGAAAATTTCCTAATTCAAGACCCTTTCATTTTGTGAGTTTTAATAATTGCATGATTGTTAAATGATCAGTTGTTAAAACATTTTATAATGGTCATGGTCAAGGGGCGGACTTCCCCCTCGATGATACACGTGTCTCTAATGACTCAGGCTGGCCCAGTCTGTAAACTGGCGTAACATCAGTGCCCCTCTACTGGGTTATTTTCAGCCCTGAGGCCTGGTCAAATGTTCCTGCTCTCCTACTGGGGTGATTACAGCCCTGAGGCCTGCTCAGAAGTCTCTTCCCCTCTACTGAGGTATTTACGGCTCTGCAGCTTAGTCACAAGTATGCTGCCCTCTCTCAGGGTGCAGACAGCAGCCTTCCGGCCCCATGCGCAGCTAAGCCACTCCCCAAAGTCTGGGGAGATTAGGGTTGCCAGGTGTCCAGTATTGGCCCAGACAGTCCGGTATTTTCGCCTCCTGTCCGGTAAAAAAAATCAGAAAATACCAGACACCTAAAATGTCCAGTGATTTTTTGTTTTTGTTTTCCCCTGCCAGGAGGCGAAAATATCGGACAACTGCCAACCCTACAACACACTAGGCAACTAGGCCTGGCTCCCGACACCCCCCGCCCTCGGACCTCCTCCTTACCTGGTTCCGCAGGGAAGCTGTGTTCTGGCTTGATCAAGAAAACAAAATCGCCACCTGCAAAAAGCCTAAAGACCAAGGGAAAGCAATGCCTACCCTGGGTCTTAGTGCTCAACTGCTCCCCTGTTCCTATCCCTATTCTGACTGTACACACTGAGGCTGTGTCTACACTGGCAAGGTGTTTCCGGAAAATCATCTGATTTTCCGGGAAAACTTGCCAGCTGTCTACACTGGCCACTTGAATTTCCGGAAAAGCACTGACGATCTAATATAAAATCATCAGTGCTTTTCCGGAAAAACTATGCTGCTCCCGTTCGGGCAAAAGTCTTTTTCCGAAAGACTTTTGCCCGAAAGGGCCAGTGTAGACAGCCAGGTAGTGTTTTCTGCAAAAAAGCCCCGATGGCGAAAATGGCGATCGGGGCTTTTTTGCGAAAAACCGTGTCTAGATTGGCCACGGACGCTTTTCTGCAAAAAGTGCTTTTGCGGAAAAGCATCCTGCCAATCTAGACACGCTTTTCCGAAAATGCTTTTAACGGAAAACTTTTCCGTTAAAAGCAGTTTCGGAAATTCATGCCAGTGTAGACATAGCCTGAAAGTGCCATGATGTTTTAATGCTAACAACTTTGGTCTCCCCCTTTTTTTCCCTCCCTCAACAGATTTTTTTCCCCGGTGTTTTGTTTTGTTTTGTTTTGGGGGGTGGTGTCGGTATTTTTGGGTAAACTATCTGGCAACCCCAAGGGAGATGGATTGTGGAGGGTTGAGGAGGGAGGGAGACACAGGCCCTCCCACTCCACCGGGTCCCATCCCAGGGCCCTGGAGGCAGTGGCTTGGCGGGGTTTCCTATCGCTATGCGCTGGGCCCCCGGAGGACAATCCCCGCCCTGGGCCACTTCCTACCCCTCTGAGGTTGCTGCCCCGTTCTCGGGGTGTTACAATATATGATGGTTCCCTCTGGACTGTCTCCCTAGCTGGAGCGGCCACAGCTGCTGAGGTGGCACCTGCATCAGGGGGTGTGCGGTTGCTGAGGCAGCGTCTGGAGTGGCTGCGGCTGCTGGAGGGGCGGGTTGTTAGGAGCTCTTGCCCGGGCTCCTTCCCCTCTTGTGGCCAGCCCAGACAGCCTCTCTCCGAGCTTTTATAGCTAGGGTTGCCAGGTGTCCAGTTTTGAACTGGACAGTCTGGTATTTGAGCTTTCTGTCCAAGAAATAAATTGAGAAAATATAAATGTCCGGTATTTGCTAATTAAGTGTTATTATTATCATGAGTATCAGTACATAGTTGTGTACTGCCTGGCTGGTAGACGCGCTCACACTGTGTGAGTGTGTCTACCAGCCAGGCAGTACACAACTACCCAGTAGAGTGGAGGAAGGCGGGGGTGGGGTGGGGGGCAATGGAATCCCCGGGGCCGGACTTTCCCATGTGCTCTGCTGGGACCGTGCGCAGGACTGGCAGCACCCCGGGATCTGCTTGCGCCCAGGCCAGCCCCGCTTCTTGCTGGCCGGTTCCCCCCTGCTCTTCGCCCCCCAGCCAGTCCCGCTGCCCCCAACCTCCTCTTGGCCGATCCCCCCCACCATCCCATCCCTTCCCATCCCATTCTGAGATCTCATGTGTCCGGTATTTTTCTGAAACCCATCTGGTAACCCTATTTATAGCTGGGCAGCAATCTGAGCATAGCTGTCAGGGCTGCCAGGGCAGGACTGGTACGCTCCGCCACAGTCCTTAATAAAGTTGTATATTTAACCCAGCCCTGACTTCCCAGATAAAACCACTTTTGTTTAAATGAACAAAAGTCCTGGGGTATAGTTGTGGTTCCTCTGCCATCAATGGCAAAAATTCTGACTTCGGTGGGGCCAGGATGTCACAGTGTGTCTCAAACCATTCCCAAATGTAGGTAGATTTTGCTGGCATGTCCTGAAGAAGAATCGATCTAAATTCATGTGGGAAATAGGAATAGTCAGTTCCAGAACTAAGGGGTCTTTCTCTTGCTGTCAGTAGCCTCTTTCCCTAGAAATCTGAAGGATGCACCCCTTCTGTTGTCTGTTGATACATCAGAGCCCCAATGTTACACTTTACAGAGCCCCAGGTGACCATGGCATGGATCATTGTGTAGCAAGGGCCACACTTTTCTTGCCAGGCACTGGTGTCATGGAGAAACACTTTTGGTCACATAGCTGTTACCTGAGTATCCTACCTGAGCAGCCTTAGATTTAAAAACTTTGCTATATAAGGAACCTGTCTCCTGAACACAAGAACGGCCATACTTGGTCAGACCAAACATTCGTTCAGTATCCTGTCTTTCAACAGTGCAGAGGCAATGAACTGAACAGGTAATCAATAAATGATCTATCCCCTTTGCCCATTCCTAGCTTCTGGCAAACAGAGGCGAGGGGCACCATCCCTGCCCATCCTGGCTAATGATGGACCGATCCTCCAAGAAAATCTCTCTATTTTTTTGAACCCTTGTGTAATCTTGGCCTTCATAACATCCTCTAGTAAGGAGTTCCACAGGTTGAGTGTGTTGTGTGAAGAAATACTCCCTTTTGTTTTTCAAACCTGCTGCTATTAATCCCATGTAATACACCTCATACAATGCAACAAATGCCTCAGTAATAGCCATGTGGGTAGAACTAGACAATCACTTTGTCCTCAGATGAACTCACCCAGAACTATAATAAAAGACCCATACACCACATATCACCTGTGGCCGAACGCTTTTCAGGAAGTGATCATTCAGAGCTGATCTTTCAATATGTGTCCTCAAAGGAAAGTTGCACAACACCTTCAGATTTGGAACTTTGCTAGAGCCTAGGCTTAACAGAGATGCTAGTGTTCTGGCTCACTGCAACAACTTGGGACACTCCCCATAGCCTACTATCCTTAATTCCCAACTTCAAACCCTTTATACATAACCAGGGCTCGCCGAGCTGCGGCAAGCCCCGCTCGCCAGCTGCGTTGTCCGGATCTTCCGGGTTGTAATCTACTTGCCACGGGCGAGTAGATTACAAAGATTGTCGAGCCTTGTGCATCACAATCTAGCCCCCAAATGCTCACTTCTTTTTTCAAGTGACCATCTTGAAGTTTCTCTTTCTGGACACTTGACTGTAAAAATGACTGATGGTTGCTTAAATACCACTTTATACTGAAAACCTATTGACTTGCTATACTTACATGCCTTCAGCTTTCATCCAAAACACATCATATGATCCACTGTGTACAGCCAAGCCCTAAGATTTGTTCCGATCTCTGACAGAGACAAACACCTACAGGATCTCTGTTAAGCATTCTTAAAACTACAATATTCACCTAGAGAAGTGAAGAAACAGACTAACAAAACCAGGTGGATATCCAGAAGTCACCTACTACAGGACTGACCCAACAAAGAAAGCAACAGAAGGCCACTAGCTATTACTTACAGCCCCCAGCTAAACCTCTCCTACATATCATCAAGGATCTATAACTTATCTTGGATGATGATCCCTCACTTGCAGACCTTGGGAGGCTGGCCAGTCCTTGTTTACGGACAGTCCACAACCTGAGGCAAATACCACCAACTTTACAACAGAAACACTAATCCAGAACCTATCCCTGCAGCAAACCCCGTGGCCAAATCTGTCTGCACATCTACACTACTGACACCATCACAGGATCTAAACACATCAGCTATGTCATCAAAGGCTCATTCATGTGTACATCTACTAATGTGATCTATACCACCATGTGCCAACAATGCCCCTCTGCCATGTACTCAAATAATCTGGTCTGTTTCTACACAAAAGAATAAATGGACACAAATCAGACATTAAGAATGGCTACATCCAAAAGCCAGTGGGGGAGCACTTTAACTTCCTTAGATAGGAAGTAGACACACAGTTCTGGACTTGCAAATTGCCGTTCTCAGACTGAAAACCTTCAACAACAGACTGCATAGAGAAACTGCTGAGCTGGAATTCATATGCAAATTTGACACCCTGAACCAAAATTCAAATAAACACATGGAGTGGTTCCCTCCTTACAATAGGTAATTTCCCATTCAGGTATGCTCACCTTCTCATCACTGTTGGAGATGAGCCACATCCACTCTGATTTAATTAGCATTGTTGTCACAATCCCATCTCTGTATCTTTTTTTTCTATCTTTCTTTTTCTCTTCAGCATCTGAGGAAGTGAGTCATAGCTCATGAAAGCTTCTGCTCTAATACCCTAATAAATGTATTGGTCTTTAAAATGCCACCAGACTCCTTGTTGTTTTTCCTCCAATATGTTGTCCTTTCTGCTTAACAATCTGTTCCAACTTGTATTTAGCTCAGACCCTCTGCTCCTTGCCTCAACCTGACAAGGAGCTTATTTCCACCCTGGGCCATCCTTATCGTTCCCAATGCCCTATGCAGTCCAAATACGGTCCAAAAACCAGCAGAAGTTGGTTTGGTAAGAGCTAGAACCTCACCCACATTGTTTTTCTGTTTATACTGTAGTATGTTTCACTTTTCAGCTGAGTTTTGTTGTATACTGGTTTAAAGGATTATTTAAACACAGAAATGCTCTTTCCATTGACAGTGTATATAGGGATAGTTCAAGAGAACTTTTTTGCACCTGTGCAATTTTTGTAAACCCTTGTTCTAAACAACAGACCTAAACTCCTTAACAGGATGCCCTTTTAGTGTGCGTCTAAGTGAACCCAGAAGCAGTTCATGAACCAGGCAAGATGTAAGCTACAAAGATGTTCTTGTTGTCCCTCTGGCAAAGTTGTGGTTTCATGTGTGTTACTCAAGTCTGATGCTAACAACATCCATTAGTTGTCAGGCAAGAAATACTGCTTAACCCTAGACCAGACTCATGCTGGATGAGCTGATGTGATTTTTGCCTTCCAATATGCCTGCAGCAATTTCTGACACTGTGTTTTTAAAACCATGTGAGTTCTGAAAAAGCTCAGCCAAGCTCTGGGCTGACTTAGTTCAACAACTCACGCGGCAAACACTTGAGATGAAATTCACCCTTCTGTGCAGGGTCAGAAGAAGGCCCTCTGGAACATTGAAGCCCTGTGTCAAGGTGCTGGTGAAGTAACATTGGAAAGTTTTGGCAGCCCCTGAACTGGAGAGGGGTGTGTTTTTCTCTGTGCAGATACATACCCCAACACAGAGATGAACTGCAGAGGAAGCCATGGGCTCCACATCTATGTGGATCCACTTGTGAGGGCCTGGGATAATAGCAAGTGGAGGAGGGCAATGCTGTATTCAGCAGGCTTCAGGTTGATTTTTGCCTCTTAAGTCTTCACTTCACCCAATTATTTGCACTATATGTCAAAGGGAATTTCACATTTAACAAGACAATGTAGTCAATGCTTGGTCCTGTCAGGAGGGTAGGTGTCTAGACTTGATGACCTCTCGTGGTCTCTTCCAGTTCTAGTATTCTATAATTCTAAGAAAATTCAAGGATCTGACTATGCTTTCAAATATATGCACTGAACTCCTCATGGTGTGAACTACATAGGTGCAACTTGAGATTAGAACTGAGCCCTATACTCTTAGGCTGTGTCTAGAGGGATAAGGGATCTTTTGGAAAAGGCTTTATTTTTTCCGAGCTCCGAGCCGGAAAAAAGCGGCAGCCATTTTTATGCTAATGAAGCGGGGGAGATTTAAATCCCCACTTCATTTGCAATTGCGATATGTCTAATTTGCATCCTTTTTATGAAAAAGGGATGCAGTCTAGACACAGCCTTAAAGGTTATTGCCAGGATCTTTATACTTGGAAACTGAATATCCTTGGATTTCCACCTGTACTTAAGATCTTGTCTTGAAAAATCGTATTCATTTACACATGGAAATTTTCCTCCCATTTTCATGTTGAACTAGGTGAGGTACCCTGTCATCTTTTTTTTAGGTTTTATGATGTATCTATGTATATAAAACATTACTCGCAAAGAGATGATCTGGAGATTACATGCATAAATTTTAAGTGGATCCCAACAGACAACATCACACATTCCATACACTGGCTCGGTGCCACAGCTAGGATTCGTATCTTATCGTTTAGAAACAGCCTCCCTCGTAAACTTCATGCTGCGTGGTACTACCTTTTGTAAGGATTCGTTTTTACAGAGCTAATACCTCCATAGAAAGGATGGTTAGTTACCTTTGTAACTGTTGTTCTTTGAGATGTGTTTCTCATCTCCATTCCAATATGTGTGTGCATGATTGTTGGAAGACTTTTCCCTAGTGGTACTCGTCAGGTCAGCTATAGCGTCCCCTGAGGTAATGCCTCACAATGTCATAAATATACCCCTGCCAACCGGACTCCGGCTTCTCTTCCTTTTTTCTGCTTCAGAGGGGTAGCCAAGTTAGTCTGTAACTAGAAAAACTTAAGTCTAGCAGCACCTTAAAGACTAACAAAACATGTAGATGGTATCATGAACTTTCCTGGGCACAACCCAGTTCTTCAGTTTCATCTGAAGAAGTGGGTTGTGCCCAGGAAAGCTCATGATACCATCTACATGTTTTGTTAGTCTTTAAGGTGCTTCTAGACTATTCATTGTTTAAGTTTTTCCTTTTTTCTGCCAGTGATGGTTGTTGATGATTTAGACTTTTTGACAGCACACAGTTCTTCCCTAGTGTGTAGTTAGAATTCTTTGCTGTGTACACAGAGTTAGTTAGATTGTTAGTGTTTGGAGGGGGCTTTCTGCAAATCCTGTGGGACATGCAGTGGCCGTGAGGGTTTAAACAATGTGTTAAGTGTGGGAAGCGGAAGCGTATGCCTATGGGCGACCCACGTGCTGAATATTTGCAGTGTCTTTTAGAAGGCCATCTTCAAGACAAGTGTAACAGTAGGGGTTTCAAGTCTTGTACTAAAGGTGAGAGAGACCAGAGACTTAAGTTGCTCCTAACAGAGCTAGCAATCTGCCCCCATGACACAGCTTCAAATCCCTCGGGATGTAGCACGCTGTCATTGGTACGGGACACTTTGGCACTGAGACAGGAGGAGCAATGATTTGAAGTAGTAACAGGATTCAGTGCTTGTAATCTGATTAACTAATAGAGCAAATTTGACTGGAAAATTAAACAAAATCTTGTGGAAATGGAGGAAAATCCCACTTCTCACAGTTTACTATTTTCCAACTGGAAAAAATATAAATATTGTGTTTCTCTACTTTCAGACACTTTTTAATCTTTACCCTCTTTTTCCAGTGGAAGGAAGAAGGGGGGGAGAATGTGGTGGAAACTAAATTCCAAAAAATTGATGTCAGCTACGTGGTGGATAAACCTGTAACCAAACTAGAGTGGTTTGATAGGTGGAGTTTCAGTACACACAGCCAAAATGGGGATTCATAGTCTCACCTGCCTGCTCATGTGGTTTCAGCTACCCTTCTGGATTCATCACCTTACTTCTAATAAAACCAGTTGTAATTTTTCTTTGAACTTTTTAATACAGTATATTGTTACTCCACACATAATAGACTTAAAAGCATTGAAATGTGGGGGCATTTGAGAATGGGCAGCAAAACTGATGTAAAGCAATGTGGGGCTAGAAGGGATCATCAGAAGTAACCATGTATAGTCCTCTGCAGTGTGGCAGAACGAAGTAAACCGAGACCATCCCTGAGAGGTGTTCCTCCTAGACCACCCTATTTTTTAAAACCTCCCATGGTAAGGGAATCCCACAACCTTCTTGAAGGCCTATATTTCAGGTGTCAACTATCTTTACGGTTGGAATGCTTCTCCTAATATCTAACAAATCATTGTTGCAGATCAGGTTCATTGTTTGTCCTACCTTCAGTGAACATGGAGAACAATTGATCCTTGACCTCTTTATAACAACCCTTAACATAACCTTCAGCTATCAGGTTCCCCTCAGTTTTCTTTTCTCAAGATTACACATGCCCAGGATGTTTAATCTTTTCTCAGAGGTCAGATTTTCTAAAACTTTTACCTTTTGGACCCTTTCCAATGTGCCCACATCTTTCCTAATGCGTGGGACCCAGAAATGGACACAGTATTCTCCAGCTGAGGCTTCACCAGTATATAACAGGACAATTAACTTACGGTGGCTGGTTTGAGTGTTAGGGTCACAGAGGATCTTCCTTGTAATTCACTTCCTATGAGCATAGAAGGTCTCAGCTGTGTCTACTGCACTATTCCCTACCATCTTGGAACTCCCAGAGGCCCCTTCAGAGGGAAAGGGAACCCCAGCTATGGAGGGGCAGGAAAAGGGGAAGACACATGTAGTTCCCTTTAAAAACCTGCAGAAAGCTAGCAACATGGGGCTTAATGAACTCTTCAACAGGCCCCTTTGCTCTGGTCAAACCCTTTTAGGGGATAGGGCTAGGAACAGTAACTGAGGGGACCCCTAGCAGCAGGGCTCCAATTAAGTGACTGGGGGTATGTCTACACTACCCCGCTAGTTCGAACTAGCGGGGTAATGTATGCATACCGCACTTGCTAATGAAGCCCGGGATTTGAATTTCCCGGGCTTCATTAGCATAAGCGGGGAGCCGCCATTTTTAAATCCCCGCTGCTTCGAACCCCGTGTAGCGCGGCTACACGGGGCTCGAACTAGGTAGTTCGGACTAGGGTCCTATTCCGAACTACCGGTACTCCTCGTGAAACGAGGAGTACCGGTAGTTCGGAATAGGCACCCTAGTCCGAACTACCTAGTTCGAGCCCCGTGTAGCCGCGCTACACGGGGTTCGAAGCAGCGGGGATTTAAAAATGGCGGCTCCCCGCTTATGCTAATGAAGCCCGGGAAATTCAAATCCCGGGCTTCATTAGCAAGTGCGGTATGCATACATTACCCTCCTAGTTCGAACTAGGAGGGTAGTGTAGACATACCCTTGGTGAGGGAGCAGTGGAGAGCAGCAGGACTCCTAGGGTACGTCTATACTACATGGCTCCGTCGACGGAGCCATGTAGATTTGTTTTTTTTGGCAAAGGGAAATGAAGCTGCAATTTAAATAGTCGCGGCTTCATTTAAATTTACATGGCTGCCGCACTGAGCCGACAAACAGCTGATCAGCTGTTTGTCGGCTCAGCGCGCTAGTCTGGATGTTCCCCTGCCGACATGAAAGCCTTTTATTGACATCCCCTGTAAACCTCATCCTACGAGGCATAAGGAGGATGTCGATAAAGGGCTTTCAGGTTGGCGCGGAGCGTCCAGACTAGCGCGCTGAGCCGACAAACAGCTGATCAGCTGTTTGTCGGCTCAGCGTGGCAGCCATGGAAATTTAAATGAAGCCGCGATTATTTAAATCGTGGCTTCATTTCCCTTTGCCGATCAGCCTAATCTACATGCCTCCATCAACGGAGGCATGTAGTCTAGACACACCCCTATTGTGGCACAAGTGCTGGAGGGATCCGTGTGCCATTTGTGGTAGAATTGCTACTCACTTGCTGGCTAGAGGGGTGGCGGTTCACAAAATACAAACTCCTACCTCTGCTGAGTTCTGTAGGAGGAGGTGAGCCACCCTCCAGGACAAGATGTAGATCCTCAACCCTTCTTCATTCCAGCAGGCTGTGCCTCTATATATGTTTAAGGGGCAGCAGAGGGGATGTTTATGGGTTTGTGGCAGTCGGGACACATTTCTGTTCATTTCTCATATTACAGCTCATGCTTCAGTCACAATTTCAGTTTGCTTCCCACTGATGAGGCTTCTTAAGAGATCAAAGATTTCTCGAAAGTTCCAATTTTAACAGGCCAGGGAGCTCATTTAATCTGTTTGGGGCTTCTGTATGTAGCCCTTCTGCCGGATAGGCCTGGCAGGAACCAGGGCTGGGTTCAATATCTTGGGGTCAATCTCACAAAGAACCGGCTCGAGCCCCCACCCAGTGATCTGGGAAATTCACGCACCCCTGGACGCCTCTGAGAGGCAATGCTTCCCCACTCGCAAGCACTGAGTCTGAGTGTAGGAAAAGAACATTTAATGAAACAGAGGAAGAATTGATACGGCATTAGCTTGGGGGAAAACACCACAAACAGAGTTCATAACCCAAACATGAGCCCCCACCCCGGCCAAGATTCGCTCGAAGTCCACCGACTCCCCAAAAGTCTCTGTCCCCACAAGTCTCTGTGCCACCCAGAGTCCCAAAGTTCACCCACAGGGTTTCACCTCCCAACCTGGGTAGAAATGGGGGTGGGGAGATAGGTAGGGGGCACCTTATACGAAACTCCGCTACGCTTCACCAGCTGTCTCGTCCCACACCTCTGGACGCTCCGCTGGGCACCTGTCGCCGCTTCTCGCCTGCTGCCGCTCCACGCCACGCCACTGGTCGCCGCTCCTCACCTGCCACCGCTCCATGCCACGCCGCTAATGGCCGCTCCTCGCCTGCCGCCGCTCCACGCCACGCTGCTAATGGCCGCTCCTCGCCTGCCGCCGCTCCACGCCACGCCGCTGATGGCCGCTCCTCACCTGCCGCCGCTCCACGCCATGCCGCTAGTCGCCGCTCCTTGCCTGCTGCCACTCTACTGGCTGCAGTAGGTCTGGCTGTCAGCCAAACCAGTGATTTCAGCTTAGTGATTTCAACTCTCAGCCAAACTAGTGATTTCAGCTCTCAAATGAATCCAGCTTTCACTGGACTAGCAAACAAAAAGGCTCCTCAGGGAGTCTGCTTTAGGTCTGTCCTTAAAACAAAGGGGGAAAGGTGCAGGCTGGGCCAGTCTTATAGCTCACACCTGGTAGGTGTGAAGCAGGCTGACTCAAGTTCTTTAACCCTTTCCCCCAGCTCTGTTCACTCAACTCTGGAAGGGGGGAGGCTTGTTCTTCCGAGACCTCTTACCATGATGGTGGTGTCTCTCCTGCAAGCACTGGTGGCATGTTTGACAGTTCCCACATTTAGGGGTAGCATGATTAGTGACCCCCACAACAGTCCCAAATTATATACAATTCTCCACATTCCATTCCAACACTGACCCTCCATCAGCCCTGGCTGAATGGGATTTACATAGCCACACCTTGGATTCTCTCCTGAGCAGTATTTACATGTCAACAGTTAACAGTTAACAACCTTGTAGAGCTAAACAACTGTAGTGGGCACACCCACCCCTCCTTTCAGTTGGCTGACAGCAAGCAGCAGTTCAGCCCCTGCTTACATGTACAGTAACTGCCTAACATGTTCTTTGTGTAATTAGTGCACAACATGGCTGTTGTAGAATGGTGTTATGCTGACAACTCGCCAATGTACCTCTTTGCCCCTTCCTTACGTGTCATCTTCTATCCCACAGCGTTTGTGTCTCTGACATCTCGTGGATGTCCAAACAGAACTCTTAATTATTCTGCACCCCTACACACACACCTCCACTGCCCCCACCACTCCCTCTGCCCTCCTTTCTTGATCATTGTGGACAACACCACTGGCCTCTGTCACTCAGGCCCATAAGCTGGGTGTTATTTTTGACTCAGCCCTTTCTCTAGATCAGTGGTTTTCCACCTACTTATCATTGTGGGTTGTACATGCAGGCCACAAAGTGTTTCCTGAGCTGCAGGTTGAGATCCACAGTGCTCCCCACCAAACCTCCTCCAAACTCCCAGGCCCAGTGCTCCCTGCCCAGAGACCCCTCCACAGAGTGGAGCCAGGAGCAGAGTGCTGAGTACCGGGTAGATGACAGGGATCTTGACTCTGGACCCCACAGCACAGGGAACCCCATTCTTGTACCCCACCATGACCCTATACCTATTGTGTGGGTTCAAGCAGCAGCTGAGACCCTGACTCTGATGTGCAGAGGTGGGTGGCAGCTGGCAGCTCAGAGACCAGCCTTGCCATGCAGAGCTGGTTGGCAGCCAGCAGCCTGTTCTGTGAGACTGGGTAGCAGCTGGCAGCTCAGCCCTCGGAGCCTGCTGTGCAGCTGAACATGTGGAGCTAGGTGACAGCCAACAGTTTGGACTGGGAGCCTACTGCGCAGGGCCAGGAAGCAGCTGGAAGCCGGACCCAGAGCTTGAGGTGGGGGGATGGACACAGCCTTGTGTGCAAATTGAGATGCATGAGGCTTGTGGCTGAGGATCGCATCGCTGCTCCAGATTGTTACATCCAGACTGTTTCAAAATGTGCTGATCAAACTAGCCTCTCCTATTTGTCCACACAATTAAAACTCTCATCGCCGTTCTAGGCTCTCATCATCTCTCTCTTCGATTACATCTTTTTTGACCTTGACAAATATAGCCTTGCCCTGCTTATATCCATTCAAAAATGCTGCGGCAGCAAAGAGGGCGGTGACCCTCCCTCAGGCTACATCTACACTGCGGGTGTTTTGCAGAAGAGGAAATGCAAATGGGTGCTCATTTGCATATCTCCTTCCAATCCTTTTTGTGGAAGAGGTTTTTGCAATAAAAAGCCCTGCACAGACGGGGTCATTTGTCAGAAAAAAAACCCTTTTGTGCAAGAGCCTGTAAACCTCATTTTTTGAGGAATAAGGGCTCTTGAGCAAAAGTTTTTTTTCCCAACAAATGGCCCCATCTACACAGGGCTTTTTATTGCAAAAACCTCTTACACAAAAAGGATTGGAAGAAGATATGCAAATGAGCGCTCATTTGGGCTGGGTTAAGTCTACACCTGGGCTATGTCTACACTGGTGCGATCTTGCACCAGAGATATGCAAATGAGGCTAAGTGTGAAATATCGCTGAGCCTCATTTGCATCTCTAACGAGCAGCCATTTTGCGGAATTGGCTCTTGTGCCAGAAGGAGCGTCTACACTGCCCCTTCTTGCGCAAGAAAAGCCTTCTTGCGCAATGCCATAATGCTGATTATTTTCAGGAATAACGGCATTGTGCAAGAGGGTTTTTCTTGTGCAAGAAGGGGCAGTGTAGACAGCTTCTTCTGGCGCAAGGGCCTCTTCTACAAAAATAGCGGCTCATTAGATATGCAAATGAGGCTCTGCAATATTCCATGCTTAGCCTCATTTGCATACTTCTGGTGCAAGATTGCGCCAGTGTAGACATAGTTCTGCAGTGTAGATGTAGCCTCAGTCTCATCTCTTTCTTTGCAGCCCGCCACTGCCTCCTCCTTTTCTATTGAACTGTAAGTTGCTTGTCTTCACTTTCAAGGACTTTCATGCTCTACCCTCACCTATCATGCCTCTGTGACAAGAGCACTGGGGTGCAGCCTGGGGCTGTAGCACCACTGTGTCCCCTTAACCCACCCAGCCTGCTTTAACGGTGCTTTACTAGTTGCAAGCAGCAAACCCCTCCAACACAACAGCATGTTGAGCCCTACACCCAGCTGCCAGAGCCACTCATGAATCACTCAGAGAGAAGCACCTGCCAAATCCCTCCAGTTCCCAGCCTTGTAAGTAAAGAATATGATGTCTTGCACTGCTCAAGACATGCAGTGCTACTTTGTTGATGGGTTCACCAATCATAGAATCATAGAATCACAACCTCTTCAGCAATGGAAAGTGGATATTCACCAGCTTTTGTAATATTTGAGCAAACTTACCAAAGCCTTCGGGCAAACTCACTGGTAAAGATTAAACAGTAAAACAAGTACAGTATATTGCTTACAAAAGATAGATATTAAGTGACTAGAAATTATAGGCAAAAGCCAGAGTTAGTTGCCAAATGAAATAAAATATAAGCAGTCTAAAATCTCAACCTTGTGGGACTGGGCAGCAACTAATCAGTTTTTTTTCCTCACCCCAGTGGGTATTGGAGTGCATAGTACAGAAATTTCACCCTTGAAACCTGGGCCAGTCTCCCTTATTGGAGTCCACAGTCTTCTGAGTGTCCTGTTTCCTTGTAGCACAGGTGTGAGCAGAAGAAAGGGCAAACATGTAGCTACTTGTTCAGTTTTATACTTTGGGTCCATGCACTTGGAGAACACAAATCCAGACATGTCTGGTGCACACTGCTTTGTCCCCAGGCAAGGCTGAGCAATTCCCCTGATGTGGTTTACGCAGGTGAGTCATTGAATTGTAGCTCCCTTGATGGACAATAGCTGTTGATGGTGGTTTAACCTGAAGGAGAGGGTATGCAAACAGTTTATCTCATTGTTCCCTTGTGTTCTATTGTCACTTGTCTTATACAGTACTGAATTTGTAGTTTCTTAGGATTATTTTTTTGTTTTCTGTTTATAGTGCCCCTTGCACAATAGGGTCATGGCCCAGCCCTGGGTCTTGTAGGTACTACCACAATATAAAGAATAAACAATAATGTAAGTATATTTTGCCAGGCACAGTACTGGTGGTACTGTATATACTGTATGCTGCGAGTGAATGAGGCATATGGCATGTAATTGCACAGCTCATTGTTAGCAAATGGTGATAATGCAGTGAGTGCTGCTAGGATCTAGGCACTTCACTGCCGGTTGCTACTGGTGCAGCTAGTAATCCTGGTTTATAATGAGCAGCCGCCCCCTTTTTGTCTGGGTTTGTGCCCTGTTGGCTACGAAGACAAAACTAGGTGTGTCTTTGTCTGGTATTGGACCGGGATGTCATCTTGAACAGTGCTCTGCTCAGGTCCTGCTGCCATGATCTTGCAATCATACACATGAGGTCACGCTGACAGGGACATGGAGAAATGCTCTTGAAAATGGCATCCTCTATGGGCTGCATAACCAAACTACTCAGTTGACCCCACTCCACTCCCCAGTCAGTGCAGCTCCCTCAGCCTCCTGGGGCTGCCTGGCTTCAGCTCTGCCAAGGCTGGAGTCATGCCTTCAGCCCTCCCTATGCTCCTGGAGCGGGGCTGTTGGCCACTCATGTTCGGGGGGAAGGTGGCAGGGCCGGCTTTAGGCCAATTTGACCCATTCCCCGGAATCGGGCCCTCCGCCTAAGAGGCCTCTGTGCTGGCTGCTCCTCTCCCACAGCTCTTTGGTGTGCTGGGCGTGCTGCGGGAGGGGGTATTGGCCCTGGAGGAGCACGGCAGCTTCCCTGGATTTAAAGGGGCTGTGACTTTAAAGGGGCTGTGACTCTTTTTGTGTGTGTGTTTTTTTTTTTTCTCAACAAAAAATCCTGGCTGCCGGGGCCCTGTCGAAACTGTTCGAATTGGGCCCCACATTTCCTAAAGCCGGCCCTGGAAGGCGGAGAGGCTCAGGAAGGCTGCAGACTGGGTTCAAAGGTGTGGGGTGCTGGCTGCCAGTACTCTGGGTATTGGGGAGGACTGTGGGCTGCCCATGCTTGGAGGACAGGGGGCCACAGGACACCTATGCTTGGCAGCAAGAGGGGTGTGTGTGGGCCACTCATGGTCTGGGGACTGGAGAAGGCTACATGCCACCCATGCTCGGGAGGCCTGCCCATAAAGTGGGGGGCTTGGCTCCCACAGGGGTCATGGATGGCAGGGGCAGGTTTCGATGGGATGGGGCTGTGGGCTTGTGCCTTGCCTGTGACAGCCCTAGTTCACCCACTACCTAGGCCTGGAGGATTGCCATTACAAGGTCATGCTGGCAGAGGAAGGGGAGCATCATGTAGGTTGAGGTGGGCCCATGCTGTTACCAGCAGTGCTGGAATGTCTGGTGTTACGGGAACAAATGAATGGCCATTCTATGGTAATTACAAGATGTACTGCAGGCTATGTGACACGCTAGTGATCCCAGTGGGTATGTGATATCGTGCAGGCTGGTGGTGATGTGCAGGAAATAGGTCGCAGAATGTCTCCTGTGTCAGATGGAGGGTATACAACATTGCCAACTCTTGTGATTTTATTGTGAACTTATGATGATCTGCTCAAAGCTCCAGCCTTGAAATCATCTGACTGTGAAAGAAGTTAAGCTTGTGCTATTTAAGAACATCAAGTTTCTAGCACTTGAGGCTACAGAGGACAATAAACTCGGAAAATATGACCTCTTCGAGGCTTAAACTAGAGAGATATTTTTTAAACTGACCTAGTATTTATGTTTACTATCATGGGACTGTTAGGTCAAATTTCCTCATAGCCTGATTCCTGAACATCTATCTATTTATGGCTATTTTAAAGTCTGTTCAAGAATTCCTTATAAATGGTAAGAGCTAGGATCACCACACTTGGAATGCAGCTTCCTCTTTCCTCACTTAAAGCAAGGTCAGGATTTGATTGTGCGAGGAAAACGGGAAGTGTGGGGAATGGGACTGTCTTCCAGAACATGGAAAGAGAGGGGGTAGAAAGAGAAGAGACAGCTATACTGCGGTTACCGCTGGGGCAGCTGTACCACAAAGGGCTGGAGCTTGCCATACTGCCTGCCACCCAACCGGCTAAGTGAGGGTCCCCCCTTCCTGGGAGATGCTCCTGGTGGCCTGGAAGGGGGGAGGGGGAAAGCCCCCACTGGTCCCCTCTTGCCCTGGAAAGGGATGGAGGGAAGCAAAAGCCTCCATTGATCCCACACTAAGGGTACATCTAGACTACAGGCTTTTGTCGACAGAAGTTTTGTCGACAGATTCTGTCGACAAAGCTTCTGTCGTCAAAGAGCGTCTAGACTACATTCAGTTCTGTCGACAAAGCAAGCTGCTTTGTTGACAAAACCCTGTAGTTTAGACACAACCTTTGGGTATGTCTAGACTACATGCCTCTGTCGCCAGAGGCATGTAGATTAGGCTACCCGACATAGGAAAATGAAGCGGCGATTTAAATAATCGCAGCTTCATTTAAATTTACATGGCTGCCGCGCTGAGCCGACAAACAGCTGATCAGCTGTTTGTCGGCTCAGCGCGATAGTCTGGACGCGCGGGTGTCGACATCAAAGGTATTGGCTTACCTGAGTGGTCGACAAATACCTTTGATGTCGACACCCGCGCGTCCAGACTATCGCGCTGAGCCGACAAACAGCTCATCAGCTATTTGTCGGCTCAGCGCGGCAGCCATGTAAATTTAAATGAAGCGGCGATTATTTAAATCGCCGCTTCATTTTCCTATGTCGGGTAGCCTAATCTACATGCCTCTAGCGACAGAGGCATGTAGTCTAGACATACCCCTAGATGCAATAACACCTTCTGTCGACAGAACTGTCGACAAAAGGCGTTATTCCTTGTAAAATGAGGTTTACCAGCATCGACAAAACTGCTGAGTTCTGTCGACGTTATGTCGACAGAACTCAGCGGTAGTGTAGACGCAGGTTTAGTTTTGTCGACAAAAGTCCACTTTTGTTCACAAAACTCTGTAGTCTAGACACACCCTAAGAGTCCCCTGTCCTGAGCGCCCCGAGCCCTCCACGCACAGTGAAATTTCGTATAGGTGCTGTCCTATCCCACCCCCCAGGGAAGCTGACAGGGCAGGGCCTGTAAGAAATGTAAGTTACTTCCCCTGTCACCTGACCTCTGCAGACAGCAACACGGAGTAGGTCAATGACGTCGCGGGGGGGGGGGCGCTACTGGAGCCTGGGGCTGTGCAGCCAAGGGCGGACGCGAGCGCAGTGTCCGTCCCATGTTGCCCTTGGGAGAGACTAGACACGTGCTGCTCTCTCCCCGCCCCCGCCCTCTTCGTACCCTGGGGCGAACGTTTAGCGTGACGGCATTCTAGCCACCGCCATTGGCCGGTCTCTAGGGGCGCGGGGACGCGCTGTCCAATCCGGAGGCGCGTTAGCGGCCCGCCCTGCCCCCGCTCCCCGCCGAGGGTAAGTTCGATCGGCGGCGGGGCCGGCTGGAGGAGCCGGTGGTGGCGCGTGCGGGAGGATGGCGGTTACCCTGCGCGCGGGCCGTTTGGGCGCATTGCGCTGAGTCACGAGCCTCTCCCCCCCCCCCCGCAAGTCCCCGCTGGATGGAAGCTCCGGGCGGGCTCCGGGTCCGGGCGCTGCGTCGCTCCGCGCGGGCTCCGCGGGGCCGCTACTGGGCGCTGCCCACCGCGCTGCTCTGCCTGTACGGCTTCTTCGCCAGCCTGCGGCCCTCCGAGCCCTTCCTCACCCGCTTCCTGCTCGGGCCCGACAAGAACCTCACCGAGAGCCAGGTACCGCGCGGCCGGGGAGGCTGAAGCGGGGATCGGGCGGGGCCGGCTCGCTGCGCACCCCCCAGGGGTTCCCCAGGCTGCAGTCACCCAGCGCCGCACTGCGCCCCCCCTTCCTGCAGTGCTGCTCCCCCTCCAGAGGGTGGGGGGTGTTAGGGCTTCCGTGCCCGGCCGGTGGCCCAGGGCCGGGGACTGCCTGCCTGGTGCAGAGGGAGCTGGGGGTCGGGAGACAAAATGGGCTCGCCCTTGGCCGTGTCCCCTGCTGAAATGTGACGTTGTGTTAGGTCTGTTGGTTTTTGTTGTTCGGCTGCTGAGCGTGGCTTAAGGCAGGCGGGGGCGCCTGCGTGTTAGTGCAGGGTAGCAATGAGTCAGGGCAGCCGCGCTGCCACTGATTCTGTCTGTGAACCTGGGGAAAGTCACTGAAACTCATGCTTCATCTTCCCTTTCTGTGTATTGGGGTGATAGGTTTTGTAAAGAGCTGGAGATCATCCAGTTATGAGTTCATCAGTGCACTGCAGGACAGGGGGTTAGTACTGTAAGCTTGTCCTGTGTTGCCATACTAAGGTGCTTCAGTGCAAAACAGGAGGGAGTATGGCTAGATCAGGGGTGGACAATAATTTGTGATGGTGGTGGGCACTGTAAGAATTTGGTAAGTAATTGAGGGCCACACTCGCCCATGATCTTAATGGAGGTCTGGGCTGGAGGCTGAGTGTAGAAGGGAGCTAAGGGGTTGGGGCTGTAGGGCTTGGGAGGGGATATGAGTACAGGAGAGGATTATGACCTGGAAGAGAGAGGAGCAAGGGGGTGCTGGGTCTGGCAGGGGGTTGTGACCTGGGGCAAAGGATTGGGGTGCAGAGTGTGGGAGGGAGTATGAGTGCAGAAGTGGGGATACAGAGGATTTGGGTTGTAACCTGGGGAAGTGGTGCAGGAGGGGAAGCAGAAGATTGAGACACAGACGGTCTGGGATGGCAGGTGCAGGCTCTGGTTAGGAAGTCTTTACCTAGGCTTCTCCTGGCCAGCATCCCAGCTGGATTTTCAGGCAAGCTTCCTGCCTTTCACATACACTGCCGTCCCACATGCCTGCTCAGAGGGGCTAGTTGTGGGGGCCATGTGTTCTCTGCATGCTGCGAGTCCCAGGATTGGGTTCTTCAGCCCAGGCAGCTCCTTTTGGATGATTTCTAGCATGCAGCGTGTAGAGACCACATGGCTCCCACATCTGGGCCTCTTTTCTGCATGGGGAGTGCAGAAAGCCTGTCCGAAGTAGTTACCAGTCCCTAGGCTAGATCTTTGCCCCCTCCTAAAAAAAGCGTGGGGAGTGGACAGGAGGAGGAATTTGTAACTGATGAGAGCATGAAGTCATGTTAGCTATCTTACTATAAATTAGGGGCAGTGAGCCTTTTTGGGTGGGGGGAGCACTGACTAGGGATGTTAAATTGCGGTTAATTGAGTAGTGGATTGAATTTCCATTGACTAGTCAATAGGCACTTCTGCATTTCTCCTTTTAAAATATACAAGTAAAATGTACATTTCAAAGGAGGAATGCAGAACTTTGCTTGCAGCCTGGGCCAGCAGGAAATCCCGCTGACTCCAGGCTGCACATGGGTACCAGCTTTGAAATGTACAAGAGTCCCCAGCGGGGGCTCTTGTGCTTTTCAAAGCCATGGAGCCCGGGATCAGTAGGGGACTCAGAGTCCCCTGCTGACCATAGGCTCCATGCTGCACTGCATGCTGTGCGGAGCCCGGGATCAGCTGGGCAGTCCCCAACTGACCCCGGGCTCCACAGCGCTGCCATGGAGCTCGGGGTCAGCTGGGGACTCCCCACCTGATTCTGGGCTTTGCGCCACAGTGGAACCTGGGGTCAGCTAGGGATTCCCCAGCTGACCCCGCGTTCCATGCCACCTTGAAGTACCCTTTCTCTCTTCCCCTCCCCCCCACTCTTTGCTGCCTCTGATAGAGGCAGCAAGGGGGGTGGGGGGGAATCGACTAGTCACCTGACTATCTAATAAGCATTTGCTTATTGGATAGTCAACTAGTCTTTAACATCCCTATAACTGACCCACAGAAAAATCAGCCGGAGGCTGCACAAAAGTGAGAAGCACTGACTGAGAAGGAGAAAGGCACTCCCCACATTCTCCTCACGCACCAGAGCCTATGGGGGCCCAGGGTAGTAGATTTTGTGTGCTCTAGCCCTGCGAGTAGATGCCTGGGTGGCTGGAGCACCAACGGAGGCTCCCCAATGCTGAACCTCACGGGCTGGATCCAGTCAAATCAGGGGCTGCATCCAGCCCTTGGGCCTGAGACATCCCACCCCTGATATGAATCCTAGTGGAGAGAAGGCATGGACATTTTTTACCCTCTGTACCTAGGTAAGGTGCGAGGAAATGTGCCTAGCCACATTTTGTTAAAAAGGACTTGTGCCTCATCTCCAGTAGAATTTTTATAGCCAGATCACTAAAATATGCCTTAGTGACTTTTCTGTTAATTTTTTTTTTTTTTTAATTTTTTTTTTGAGGGAAGGGGGTAATCTAGTGAAGACATTACCTTCTTGCTATTAGAGGCTCAAATCTCTGGCCTGTTTTTGGCCTAGCTGACCTAGGTGTATGGAGGGGTTTAAAAATTAAAAAATGTGAGGTCTCTGAGGGTCTTCATATCAGTAAATTTCAGTATAATGACTCTCAGTCATGGGTGACTGAATTCAGATTGGTGGTATGGAGCAAAAATATTTTTTTTTGTTTGCGCACTGCGCTGCCTCTCTCTCTCCCCGTCTCCTTCTCCCCCCCCCCCCCCCGCATGTTAACTACTTTCGTGATATTCCATACCTGTAAATGTCTCAGAAATATGTACCAGGAATTTAAAAATAACTGTTGTGTTGAGACAGCAGTTTTCAGTGTGTATAAAACAGCACCCTCTCCTGATAAATACTTTCAAATAGCACACAGTGCTTGTGGGACCACTCTTATTTAGCTCTGCAAAAGCAAGCTTGAATCCAAAAGCCTTCTAGTCCACAGATTTATTTTTTTTACTTTAAAAAAACAAAGCAACAGGAACATCAGATTTCTGTTTGAAATGCATTTGTACACGATTTAGTGGCAGCAGGAGTTGGTTGGTGTGGCATTGGACATTCCTGCCTGTGTTTCTTACAAGATGATGGAAGTGTTAGTCAATAATTGGCCCTGTCATGCAGACAGCATGTAAATTAAGAGCATCTTTGGGGCTTGAGCTCTGCAGTTCAGAGTGGAGTGAGTATGAGGGATGTAAAATGTTAACTGATTAACTAATATAAATCAGACTTACTGCTAATGTATTCAGTTAATGCTTACATATCTCTGGGGGAAGGCAGATCTGTACGGAGGTAAAAGGACTGGGACTAGCAATGTAAAATCCTGGTTAATCAGTTAAACATTAGAGAGACCTAACATTTAGCCAGTTAACTGATTAAGCAGGATCTGGGCAGGATCCTGCTGCTCCTTGCTCGCAGCAGGTGGGAAGCTACTCCAGCCCTTACCAGTTAACCTTTCACAAACCTATGTGGGACCTCAAGTAAAATGTGGTGCTGCAGCACCTGCCGCAGGCTTGCTTCTCGCACCCATGTTGTGAACTGGTTAATGGTTAAGTGTTTGATCAGTATAGTTTTAATTGTTTAGGTTTTTATTTTTTTAAATGCTATTTACATGTCTAGTGTATGCAGCAGTGAATTAGATATAGAACAATGAAGGTGCTTCACTTTTGAGAGCACATGTGATCAGGGCTATTTGCTTAGGGTGGGAAGAACAGTGTGGAAATCTGACTGGAAGAGAGAACTCTGGAGTTAATTGGAAGCTTTGGAGGAGGATCAAGGCAAAGTCTATCTGAGGTTATTGAAGACATTTCTCACCCTTCTTCCCACCGCCCCACCCCAAAAATTCTACACTGCTGATTTGTAGGGAGTGACTGTTCCTTTGGTGGGCTTCAGTTTTTATCTAATCTTGGTCTGTGGGATGTGGAGCAGCCTTTGTCCATGGGGAGGATGGTAGCGGGTGTGGCAGGGCAAGTGGCACTGAGGAGCTAGTGCTGGGGGGAACCAGCTGTAAGCTAGCTCTCTCCAGCACAGGCTCCTGCCATTCCCCTCCCCCCCCCCGCTGCCTCTATAGAAACAGCAAAGCGGGAGGAGAGACAGGCAGGTCCACGGGAGCCGATACGTGCAGGGAGCTGGCTTGAAAGCTGGCTCCCACTTGTATCTGCTCCAGTCTGTCACCCTCACCTTCCATGATGCTGCCTCTCTATCAGAGGCAGCAGTGTGGGGATGGGGAGGAGGAAGGCAGATCTGGTGCTTGTGGGGAGCCTGCTTAAAGCCAGCTCATTGTGGGCACCGGCTCTTCCCCCCCCCCCCCCCCCTCGCTGTCTCTAATACAGAGTCAGTTTGGGAGGGGGGGAGGAGGGGTTTGTAGTTGATAGGATTAACCAATAAGTACAGGCTTATTGCTTAATCATTGACTGTACCCAATGTCCCTAATTCTTAGACCATCCCTCTTGAATTTGCTCCTAAAAAATTCCAATGACAGGGATTCCACAAAAAATTAGAGGGAAAACTGGTTATGTCCACGTGTAGAATGACCTTTTATGTGCAACAATATGGAGGTGATGTATGACATGACATAAGTAATTCCACACAGACCGTGTGTGTGGCCGTGGTGCTGACAGGTTGGAGTGCGGGAGAGGGCAGACGGTTAGGGGTGCAGGGTGAGAGCAGTGGCTCCCAGTATGGACTCTGGGCTGGGGCTGGGAATGCGGGATTGGAGGTGTAGGCAGCTCTACGGAGACAGGACTGCCTTCAGACCTCTCACCCCAGCAGCTTGGGGCCAGGTGACAGGTGCCTCTCCACAGCAGCTACAGCTCCACTGGGCACAGCAGAGAGAGAGGTGCCTGTTCTCTCTTCTGTCCCCCACCCCTCCCAGCTGGGTCAGGTCTATGCTAGGCTGGGTGGGGACTACGGATGTTAGCAGCCACCTGGCTAACTGTTTAACAGGTAAGTGATTGCTTATTGGTTAATGGTCCCAGTTCTTTTTTCTAAGTATCAAATCTTAAGGCTACTGTTACCTTTAGTTCTCTATACAGCACTAATTAGAGTTATGGGGGAGGAATGTTGTATTCAGTATATTGTTGTAGAGATCACTTGTTGGCATTACTGGGAAATGGTTTTGCTAGCTGCTCCTTCAATGTCTGTGTAGAGGAATTTTTTTTTCCAACCTTGAAATAAACAGAGTTTACTTGCCCAGGTGTTTGTTAATGCTTTGCTTTTCTTCTCATAGGTTTTCAATGAAATTTATCCAGTATGGACTTACTCTTATTTGGTGTTGCTGTTTCCTGTGTTCCTTGCAACAGACTATCTCAGGTACAAACCTGTAATCCTTCTCCAGGGACTGAGCCTTATAGTGACATGGTTCATGCTGCTCTACGCCCAAGGATTGCTAGCTATTCAGTTCCTCGAGTTCTTCTATGGATTAGTGACTGCTACGGAGATTGCCTATTATTCCTACATCTATAGCATTGTGGACTTGAACATGTACCAGAAAGTCACCAGCTACTGCCGAAGTGCCACCCTGGTGGGTTTTACTGTGGGTTCTATCTGTGGACAGGTTCTGGTGTCAGTTGCCAGTTGGTCACTGTTCAGCTTGAACGTCATCTCTTTGACCTGCGTGTCTGTGGCTTTTGCTACAGCCTGGTTTCTGCCAATGCCACAGAAAAGTCTTTTCTTTCATCACACCTTGAGCAGCCAGGTCATTAGGGAAATGAAAATTATAGACTGTAAAAATGGAGCTGTTGTCCAAGATGATTCTGCCTTAAAGAGGGTCCCTGGGTGGGAAGACATTGAATCAAAAGTTCTCTTAAACAAAGAGGAGCATTCTGCAGAGACACAGGTAAGCTGTGCCGTTGTCTTCCATTTCCTTGGAACATGCTTATTATGGCCATCTTGTATATGTAGAGAACTGTGTGTTTCAATTACCTGATAGTAAAAGGAATCTCTCTTCATCTCCTCACCTATTTGTGGCATGGGAGAGTGCTTTCCTGACTTCCTTTTCATCACTCAGTATTGTCATGTAGTATTCTTGCAGGTATCTGCTCGCTTTAAAATTATCTATAGTACCAAACTTTTTTATAGAGGAAATTCATACATTCTCATTAGGTTATTTCAGAAATGAGGGTATGTCTACACTAGAAAGTTAGTTCGAACTAACAGACGTTAGTTCGAACTAACTTTCCTATGCGCTACACTAGCGCTCCGCTAGTTCGAATTTGAATCGAACTAGCGGAGCGCTTAGTTCGAACTAGGTAAACCTCATTTTACGAGGACTAACGCCTAGTTCGAACTAGCTAGTTCGAACTAAGGGCTGTGTAGCCCTTTAGTTCGAACTAGTGGGAGGCTAGCCCTCCCCAGGTTTCCCTGGTGGCCACTCTGGCCAACACCAGGGAAACTCTATGCCCCCCTCCCGGCCCCGGACCCCTTAAAGGGCACGGGCTGGCTACGGTGCCCGTGCCAGGTGCAAGCCTGCCAGCACCCAGCTAGCAGACCCTGCACCTGGCACGGCACAGAGCCACCCACCCGATGCCCCCCAGCCCACCCCCTCTTGCCGGGACCAGGCTGGCGGCTCCCGGGAGCTTGCCCTGGACCGCAAGAGGCGGGCACCTTCCTGGGCTAGTGCGGACATCGTGGACCTTGTCCACGATCTCCGCACTAGGCACAGGAAAGTGGCCGTCTAGGGCAGGAGAGCTGCCAGCCTGGCCACCCAGGACCAGGTGTGCATGAAAATCAAGGGGGTCCACTGAGACCCCCGACACTGAGCCCTGAGCTTACAATGGCCGTCCTGGGTCAGACCAAAGGTCCATCTAGCCCAGTAGCCTGTCTGCCCACAGCGGCCAACCCTAGGGACCCTGGAGGGGATGGACCGAAGACAATGACCAAGCCATTTGTCTCGTGCCATCCCTCTCCAGCCTTCCACAAACTTTGGGCAGGGACACCACTCCTACCCTCTGGCTAATAGGACTCCATGGACCCAACCTCCATGACTTGATCTCACTTCCCTTTCAACTCTGTTCTAGTTGTAGCCTTCACAGCCTCCTGCAGCAAGGAGTTCCACAGGTTAACTATTTGCTTTGTCAAGAACAACAACTTTCTCTTACTAGTTTCAAGCCTGCTACCCATTCCTTTCCTTTGGTGTCCTCTAGTCCTTCTTTAGGGGATCTCAGGAAGAACTTTTCTGAATGCACCCTCTCCACCCAACCCCTGCTTTTACAGACTTCTATCCTGTCCCCCCTCCGTCTCCTCTTGTCTAAGCTGAACAGTCCCAGTCTCTGTAGCCTCTCTTCATCTGGGACCTGTTCCCAACCCCTGATCATGTTAGTTGCCCTCCCCTCTCCCAGCCTTTCTCTTCCCCTCTCCCACCTCCTTTTCCCAGTCTCCCCCAGTTTTTTTCAATAAAGACAGAGTCAATGTTGGAAGAAACGTTATCTTTATTTTGTACATCAATAAGAAGGGGGGCTAGGGAAGGGCAAGTGGAAGGAGGTGAGGGAGGAATGGGGTACGAGCCCCCGATGGGGAGGACTGGGCTGGCTCTGCGGGCTTCTGGGGGTGGAAGCTCTCCTGCAGCCCCCCAATTACTCCCTCTCCCCAGATGGCAGCCTGCGGCAAGTGCAGCCGGGCTGATGGCCGAGTGGTGTGATGTGCCCAGTGTGGGCACTCAGGGCACTCCAAGCCAGAACTTCTTTGCAAGCGGGGCACCCCTTAGAACTGTGTGTCCGGGGTGGGGGTCGGGACCCTTTAAGCGCAGCCCTCGGCTAGCCTGAGACAGTATCTCCATGCTCTAAGTCCTCCTTTTATGCCCTGCCGGCACTGCTTCCGGCCATCCTTAAGCCCTGTTCAGAGTCCACTCAATGTGGACTTACTAGTTCGAACTAGCAAAACGCTAGTTCGAACTAGTTTTTAGTTCTAGATGCGTTAGTTCGAACTAGCTTAGTTCGAATTAACTAATTCGAACTAAGTTAGTTCGAACTAGCGCTGTAGTGTAGACGTACCCTGGAATACTCTGCAGGAGGAGGAGGCAGTGAAAACCTAATGGGTGTCCATAGTACAGTGAATGCACCCAATGATATCACACTATAAAGCTTTTAATCACCAGCTCAATAACTGGGTGAAAACAAAACTGAAGATCTAAGAATTGTATTGCAACATGAACTTCCTAAACATTTCATCTGGCCAGGAAGAGATTGTAACAGTGCAAGAAGTTAGTGGTGTGCCCTAAGTTCTGATGCAAATTTGTAGGAATATTTTAAATACAGTTTGAACCTCCTAAATCTGGGACTCTCTTGTCCAGCAACTGCTAGGTTCCAGTAGGATCATGGATATTGCTGGACCAGAGAGCCCCGGTGTCCGGGTGTGTGAGCTGATCAGGAGTCCAGCTGTAGGAGCTCCATCCTGGGGAGCCCCAGTTGGTCATGGCCCAGCGGGGCAGTTGCAGGGCAGGCAGCTATGGAGTCCCGTCCATAGGAAGCCCTGGCTGGGTGTGGCAGTGGCTGGGCAGGCATGGAGCTCCAACTAAGTGGGGCAGCCATAGAGCCCCATCCCTGGGAAGCCCCAACCAGGTGGGACAGAAGCAGGGCTGTGGCACCTAGGGAACTCCATCCCTGGAGAGCCCAAGCGAGCTGGTAGAAGTAGGCCAGAGCCAAGCCCCAATCCCAGTAGCAGCAAGGATGGTGCAGAGCCAGCTGAAATTCTTTATAATGAGTAACTATCGATTACAGCAGACACTTGTGTGGGGCAGATATAAGATCAGTAAATGGGAGAGGACTCCTACATAAAGAAGTCTTCAGGAGGAGCTTGAAATGTGATGGAGAGTCAGCACAAGGAAAAGATGTTGGGAGCTACAGAAGAGAGAGCTTTTGCACTGTTACTGGTGATCTTTGTACCACATTCCAGATCCATATCCAGATGAATGAGAGGCTGTGACACTGCTCGCCTTTCAACCTTGGGTGCCTCACAGTGCTTTGCTGTTATAGTACCCAACTTGGGTCACTCACAATCCGTCTGACACCATGCTGGTCATGCCCTGAGTGTCTGTGTACAGCCACAGCCCAGATCCAGCAGATGCCAGTTTGCATAGGGATCTGGCCTTTTAATTGGCTCCCCTTGTAGACGAGTTCCTGCATGCCACCCTGTGCTACTGCCTAGCAGCATGAGGTGGAAAGGGGCTCCCCGGGAATGGGGCCAGACCACACTGGCTGCTGATCCCACCCACGGGGGCTATCGATCAGTCATGTAACCACTGAAATGTGATGTGGTTAAATGGCATGACTATTCAGTTGCACGATATCTTAACATCCTTAGCAGGAAGCAGAGCACCGTGGCCCTGGTTTGCTCCACTCCCTCGAGTGATGCCAATTTTGGGGGAGCTGAGCGCAGCAAGCTGGAGCTGACCTGTTCTGCCACCCTGCGCTAGACCCCTGGTAATCCTCTGGGTCACATAGCTCAGGGGAAAGGGCAGAGATGGGGTGGGGGTGGAGCAGAGGCAGGGCTTAGAGAAGGAGTGGATTGGAGTGTAAGGGGCTGAGCTGGGTCCAGGGGATGTTGACCTGGTCCCATGTTCCTTTAGGGATAGTCCTGTCCCCTAGCAATGACTGGAGAGAGGGCAACAATGTTGGGCTACATTTTTGCTAGAAAGATTTATCCTTTCATAGGCTAATACTGTGAATGAAACCTATTAACATTCCAGGGAATTAATCTTACCCAGTCTGATAGTTTTGCAAGGCCTCTTTACTGAGAGAGCTGGAGAACCCACTGAGCATAGATGCATGGAAGTCTTTTGTTCCTTTTGCTGATTTTTAGTGAGATGGCGTGGGGGAATTCTCAAATGACTCAGATATATAATGGATTGTTAAACAAGTGATTTTTGATTAAGTGTTCCCTGCCTTCTCACTCTCTGGTCTTCAGCCCAAAAATGTGTTAGCATAGTTCTACCTGTATCTGGAGTATTTTTTGACAGTGGCATCAACAATAGGATAGCACTTTCCTTGTCAGCTTCACTGACCATTTCATCTAGCACAGCGGTCCCCAACGTGGTGCCTGCGGGTGCTATGGCGCCCGCCGGGGCATTTATGTTCGCCTGCTAAATGATCTGGGCCGGCCCCTACCCCAGGCGCGTGGGCGGCTGCAGCCCCACCCCCGGGCGCCTGACAACCCCGAAAAGTTGGGGACCACTGATTTAGCAATAGCTGTAAGCAGGGCTCGCTGAACTGCGGCGAGCCCCACTCGCCAGCCATGGTGTCTGGCGATCTGCGCATGTACGGCTCTTCCGGGTTGCAATCTACTTGCTACAGGCAAGTAGATTGTATAATTTGTCGAGCCCTGGCTGTAAGCACCTTCGAATTCTTGTACTTGGGAGGAAAGAATATATTGAAGCAGTCAAGTGTGAGTGACCTGAGGCAAGGATCCTTTCTTTCACTGCAGTACACTTAACATGCTGAAAATACCCAGTAATAAAAATGTCATTCCATGCCATTCGATTGAAGAGTTTACTGAAAAAACCAGGTTTTTTGTTTTGTTTTTGTTTTTAACAAGTGCCCTGTAATACAAGAACAAGGAGGCCTTGTTGGAGAATCTGAAATAAAGGTAATTTTCTATTAGATCAATCTCCATCATTTATGGAGTTGAATTACACCAAATATTCTGTGGCTCCATTATTAAAAAAATAAAGCTGAATAACATTGCTCTATTTGCAGTGTTAGGATAATGATTTTGCATGTTAGGATAATGGTAATTGAATCTTAGGCACATAACTTGTTGGCTACAAGGTTCAAGGAAGAATTTTATCTCTCCGTATGTAGCATTACACACTATATGTATGTGGTGGCTTTTTTTTTTAACTTCAAGGTTTCTAGCTTCTGAATGAAAGATGTTAAGAGGAGGGTAATACAATTTGTATCGACTACACAATTAGTCAAAAAGGGGAGGTGCTTAGTAGGAGAGACCCTTGCTGCAGCTTAAATGTAGTAGGAGTTGGGCATGCAGGCAGCCTGGCTCCTCCTACATTTAAACCACAGAGGTGCAGTGGAGGTATGTTCTGGACTGGTGCCAACCAGGACTGAGCCAGGATCTCTGTGGCTTTGTGTTTAAAATGCAGAGCTGCAGTGGTCCCAGACTGGTGTGAGCTGGGCTTTCTCAGTACTGGTGTGATGGCGTGTTGGGGGTTCCCCGTCTCCTGCACCCCGAAATGGCACAAACAGACTGCACCAGCTAGTGGAATTGAGGGTGGTTTATTGCTCCTCCAGCACAGCGCAGCACAGGTGTAATCTGGTTACAGGAACTGGGCTAGGATGCCTCAGGCCCCCTTGAGATGGGGGAGACTGGGCCCCTAAACTCCAGCCCCTTCCCCTAGGCTCTCCTCCATGCCCTCCGACAGCCAGCAACCAACTCCCTCACTTCCAGCCCTGCCCCCCAGCCAGGGCAGCATCCACCTTCCTTTGTTCCTCTCCATGGGGGGTGTCTGGCCACTGGTTCAACAAGTTTGGCATTACCTCTGCCTAGTGAGGTTTTCCCTGCTGGGTCTTGCTCCAGACAGCAGGGGTCACCACAGCCCAGCAAGTACCCCCACTACGTCACAACTGGCTTGCTCTGGGTTCAGCAGCCCCTGTCTGTTGCCAGCCTTGGCTGCTGCAGGCAGAAGCTGCTTCTCTGCAGACAGAGGCTGCTGCTAATGAGTCTTTTAAGCCAACTCCCCCCACCACTGGCTCTTGTTCTCCTCACCCCTTGTTGCCTCTGATAGAGGCAGCAAAGGTGTGGGGGACGCGAGTAGCCATCTTGACTACCCGACAAGCTTTAGGCTTATCAGGTACTTGACTACTCGCTTACATCCCTATTCTGATGCATCTAGTGTCTACCACTATGGACTTGAAGAATCAATGACTGCTTCCTATATATCCAATCGGTTCCCTAGCCATTCTGTACCTAAATCTATGCTATATCTGTAATTCTCTGTTCAGAGAAAGTATAGAAAAAGCTTCTCCTTCTCCTTGTGTTAGAAAATTGTTTGTTTGCACCCATGCAGAGAACAAAGATCTAGGCAATTACTGAACTCACTGCAACCGGCAGAGCACCGTGAAATCATTGCAGAGAGAGTATCTAGTTACTGGAGCTGAGCAGAAACTAGATTGCCCAAGTAGTCTGAAATCTTGCATCTGTATTAGGGATGTTAAGGACTAGTGGACTATCCTGTAAGCAAATGCTTATCGGATAGTCTGTCGACTAGTCGATTTCCTCCCTCCCTCCCCTTACTGCCTCTGATATAGAGGCAGAAAAGGGGAGGAGGAAAGGGTACTTTAAAGTGGCAGCACCATGCAGCTGAGCCAGCGATCAGATGTGCGGTACTGCTGCTTTGAAACCCCAAGGTGGCGTTTCAGAGGGGTAGCTATTGCACAGCTCTACATGGCTCAGCTGTGTGGCCGCTGCCCCTTTAAAATGCTGAAGCACCATGGAGCTTGAGGTCAGCTGGGGACTAATTTTTATGCTGCTATTCACATAAAGCAGTAGGAAGTATAATTCCACTTTAGATACTAATCAGCCTTTGTGATGGATAGTTATAATTTAATCTTTTCCCTCCCTCCCTCAGACAAACACTTACAAAAAATCTCTTTGAAACTTCTCCACCCAACCTGCTTGGGAAAACTTCTGTGGTTGCTCCACAGATTTTAAACTCTTACTTGGTCTCTGGCACAAATCTAGGTAAAATGATTTGAAGCTGTTTTGTTCTCTGGCCTATGTGAAATAATTTGGCCTCTACTAAGTTCTTAGAGAATAGGCTGGAGAAATCCATCTCTTTGCCACCACAGGAAGCAGTAAATTAGCCCTTTTGAATAGCAGTTCCTAACTGCCAGTCTGCAGCCCAGTGCCAGGCTACAAACCCGCTGGGCTATGGTGGCTCTGGGGTTGGGGCTGGGTACACTACCCAGTGCCTCCCCTCCTGCCGCAGCTGTTGGGAGAGGTGTGTCCTGTCCTGCCTCTCAGCCAACCAGCACTGGGCAGAGGCAGGTGTCCTGGATGCAGAAGAGCGGTTCGCTGCACAGCAGGAGGGCCGCGCAGACCCTGGCATGGTAGTCTTACTGTGACCCAGGCAGCAGCGCTCAGCTGGCGGCTGGGAAGCAGGATAGGGATTGGTGAGGGAGGCAAGGTGGGCACAGGAGGCTCCAGAGTTGGGAGTAGTGCTAGGGGGTTCTGAGGGTGGGGGACTTTTAAGAGGCAGAGGGCTGACACTGGAGGGGGCTCTGGGGCCCCGGGCTTTTGGCAGACTGGTAACGTTATATTTGCATATTCATTATTTACTTAGTGAATATGCAAATATACAAAAAATCTTACCACTCTGCCAAAAGCTTGTGAATTGGTTTGCTGGTCTGATATAAAAAAGATTGGGGACCACTGCTTTAGAGCACAGAGGCAGAGATTTGCATACATCACAGCAAAATAACTGTTTCTTCCCCTGGGCATAGTTAGGGTGAGAAGGCATGTTGCTTGGGCAGCCTGGAGGGGGTGCCTTGTTTCCTACTCTGACAGAGTTGTGATGTGTTCATGGCTATTGCTCTGGCACTTCTTGCCAGTGGTAAGTGCATTTATGGAGCAAGGTGAATCATGTAGATGTGGGATTTTGACTTTTTTTGTTGTTCATTTTTACATTGGTTTAGGAGCAGAAAGTGGGTATCTCAAAGGTGCTTAAGGAACTGTGGCGGGACTTCCTGCAGTGCTATTCCTCCCGTCCTATGATCTGCTGGTCTGTGTGGTGGGCATTCTCAACTTGTGGCTACTTCCAAGTAATAAACTACATACAAGGCTTGTGGGAAATGGTGCTGCCTTCTCAGAGCTTTGAGATCTATAATGGTGGTGTGGAGGCAGTTTCTACACTACTAGGTAAGTTACCTACTTCAATTTCAGAGGGTATGTGTTACAAGGCATCTAAACATAATCCAGAACACTTGCTTGATATGTCCTTTACGCTCTGTATTGCCAAAACAGAGGTCTGATGTTGCTGTGCTTCCTATCATGTACAGGATAGTGGCACTGAATCAAATTTTCATTGGCTAAGTTTCATGCAAAATGTCTAAGGGTGACTCAGCTGCACTGATTTTTGTAATCCGAGGTAGGTATAGAAATGTTTATATACCTCGTCTTTCTACCTGCAGTGTGCATTGTTACAAGGACCCTCCCCAAGCAGTCACAGCTCAGGAATGTTTAACAAAACTCTCCAGATACATGAGACTCCTGTGTACTGATAGGTGTTAACTTGAAATGCAGTTGAGGTTGTGTGGCTTTTTCTCAACAGACTGAGCAACTCTGATTTTCAGCTGGAGGTATTGGAAGACACTTGTGAGCCTCAAAGTAATCTGCACTGTAACCATAGTTGCCTTGCTTGACTGAAGGGGTCAAGGCATAAATTAAAAGCTTTTTGTGTAATAGACTGTCCAGTTGACATCTCCATTGTCACTGCCATAAGGATTAGGACTGTCAATTGACCTGCGTTAACTCAGGACAAGATTAACACTTTAAAAAGATGTGTTAATTGCAGGCATTAATGCTGCATTGCCTCTGGCACTTCAAAGGGGCAGCACATTAGGAGCTGGGGACTCCAGCGGATCACTGATTCTGGTTGCGCTGCCCCTTTGAAGTGCCATTTTGGTGCTTTAAAGGGGCAGCACTGCATGGAGCTCGGGGTCAGCTGGGGAGTCCAGCTAACTCCGGGCTCTGTCTTGTGCTGCCCCTTGGAAATGCTGCCACAGTTAATAGTGATTAAAATTTTTAATTGCTTGACAGCCCTAGTGAGGGTATCTTTAATACTGCTCTAACATGTTCATTCAGAGGAGCACTAAATGATACTGCATTAGGCTCCATAGCTTGCATTAGTAATTGGGGAATCCGAGGCAATATATATTAATGGTCTTTCCTTTCCTTTCCTTTCTCCTTCTCTTCCCCCCCCCCCGAGGTACTGACCACTTGTGTTGAGTTCAGTAGGAACAGGTTGTGCTGTACCTCTGAGGACTAGATCATAGTAGAGTTGTCCTTGACCAGTTCTAGAGACACAACCCAGCAGGTTTAATTCTCACCTCTCTGCCTTAACCATTAAACCATCTGCCTCCATAGTACTTGGCCAAGCTTAAATAAGTAACAGAACAAACCTGACTACTACAGAACAGTGCCTTCTGATGATAAAGGGGTCAGAATAGCTTCCACCTGTCAGAGCCAGAAAATTGTATGAGTTAAGGGCCTACACTGGGGTTAATTTTGGGAGTCACTGTGTTTCTTTGTTAGTGAAAATATTTTAATATCATAATTCATCTTGATACAAAAGGAAAAAGTCATGCCAGAATTTTGGTAACAAACTATGACTGGAAAGAAAATAAGGAGGGGAGAATAGATGATATGCCTATGGGACAAAATTTTACGTTGGCAATTTGAAAGCACAGTTTCTTTAGATATTTGGCTTCAATATGGGAAACTTCTCCTTGATCAGCCCTTAAAAAAAAAAAAAAAAAGCGTGTATTGGTGGTACATAAAAAGAGATTTCCTTATTCCTTGGATGATACAAGTCAGTTTATATACAAACTTTCAGGCCGTTTTCTAGGCCCTTGCTTTCTGGTAAAAAGTCCAGTCCAGGTGATCTGCTGGCAGTGTAGGTTGATTGAAATAACAACTTTATTGTGTGTTGCATTTGTACTTGAATTATTTTCGTAAAGAGTGGTTCTTCAGTGTTGATAAACTATTAAACAACAAATGGTCTGGTAGCACTTTGTAGACTAACAAAACATGTAGATGGTATCATGAGCTTTCGTGGGCACAGCCCATTTCTTCATATGAAAAACTCCAGTCATCTGAAGAAGTGGGCTGTGTGTACAAAAGCTCATGATACCATCTACATGTTTTATTAGTTTGTACTGGATAAACTTAAACAACAAATGGTCTGGTAGCATTTTGTAAACTAACTCGGCTACCCCCTGAAGCTATTAAAATATTGATTTACAACTAAATATCATCTTTAAGCTACAGGTGGTGCTACTTACCACTAACAAAGAGGTTACACTATCTGTACACATTTAATTACACAATTATATGGGTTAATTTGTTCAGAATCATAATTAGTTATAAAATGGTGAATGATAAATTTTTTATGATTTTTTGTTTGTGATTTGCATCAAGCTCTGTTTGGATGGAAAAAACAATTTAAATTGTGCAAGTTAGCTACATAAGAAATAATCAAAAATTGTTTTGCATTTAAAACTAATTGGCTTATTAAATAAGTATTATCTGTAGTCAGTAGCTTGAGCTCATTGTTTCTGCTTACCGTGTCCTTCTAGGTTTTTAGAAGTAGTAGAACTCATTATTTGTTTCATTGTGTTAGAGAAAAACCTAATTTTTCTCTCTTACTCTTGTTAATAAAAACGAGCATTCCTGACTTTCACATCCCATTGGTTTCTTAACTTTGAATGATCTAGTCATTGAATTTGAACAAGTTGAATAAGGCGAAATCAAGAGAATATTTTTTTGCACTGGTAGAATAGGCTGCTGTTATTAAAAGGTGATTTAGCACTGCAACAAACTCTGGCTCCAGGTGCTTAGTCAGTGACCTTCTTGTTGGGTGGTGTGACTTGTTTTTGAAAACTCTCAGCATGCATCCACACCTTTTTGTTTTTTGTTTTTTGTTTAATTGAAATAGGTTATAGTAAGCTTTGATTTGAACATAGGGGTTCAATTTCAAATTTAATTTTACAAACCCTGTATCTTATTTAATTTTTTTAATTAAAAATATCTGATTTTTTTTTTTAAATTGGATTTTTATTCACCTTGCCAATTAGCATAAAGCTCCTCCATCTCTGATTTAAAAAAAAAAAAAAAAAAAAAGTACTCATGGAGAAATCACATTCTAAGTGTCTCAAATTAGGAGTACCAGTTCCAGCTATTTGCACTGTTCCTGTGGGCTTGTGGGGCCTAGGACATCTGCCTCAGGCCCCATGTCTTCCCACTCCTATTGCACCCCAAACAGCCTTCCCTGAGAAAAGCGGCATAGGGGACACCTGGTGGGGCTTGGCATTGGCAACAAGAGTTGGTCTGTCCCTGCACTCACCACAGTGGTGGGAAGCAGAGTGACTCAGCCCCAGCCCAGGATGCTCCCATGAGCCTGACTCCTAATTGTGTCACTTAAGAGAGTGAATCGGGCTGGGGCCAGGATGTTGTGCTTTCCACCACCCCGATGAACTGGCTAGGAGATGGTAGGGCAGAGCAGGCTGCTGGCTTTCTGTGTTTCCCACAGCTCCCACCACCATTGGTGAGTGTGTGGGTGTGGGCAACCCCTGCTGCCAATGCCAGGCTACCCTGGGCCCTACTGGGCCCAACAAAGCATGGGGCCTGGAGCAGCTGCCCTGAAACATCCGTCCTGTTGATGGGATGGCTCTGCTACCTATAATTATGGCATCATTATACACAGGGCTTTTTACTTTAGATTTTAACTAATAAATACTGATAACACCTATAAACACTTTGGTGCATACCTAACAAAAATCAGAAAAATCCCAGAAATGGTTACTTGTATCTAAGGGCTATTCTACAGTAGTTTGAACTATGGGAGCATAAGATCTAAAGCAGGCAAACATTGCGCGTTATTTGGTCTATTTAAACCCTGCTGGTGCATATTAAATGTTCCCTAGAGCACTTTAATATAATTCTGTTTAGAACTGTATATTATAGGACGCTAGGGAATGTGAGAGGTAATTGTTACAGTATATACTACTACTGTTACTATAAGTAATAATCAGTGAGCCCCAAATCCCCCTGATTCTTGGACAGCTAAATAAAACACAAATTGCTAAGTGACATTATTGAAAAGTGACTAACTGCTGCCCTTCACTGCCCCCAACCCTTCCCCCCCATAAATCTTAATTATAAACTACATAGGGGGTCTGTGTAAAACAAATGCTACCTTTGGTTTGAATAAGCTCACCATGTGACTAACAGCAAGCAACTAAATGGAGCTAGCTGCCTGATTGAAACGGGGCAGCTCCAAGAGCAGAGAGTAAGTGGGTTGGGGGGAGGGAAGAGAAGGATTAAGTAAGTAATTGGCTGAGGAGGAGTTAGAGGGGAGTGGAGTTTGGAGAGTCCCCTTTGTGAGGAGAGAGAGAGGCAGAAACTCAAGCCTTCTGGGGAAGGGGAGGTAAGGGGTAGGTGGGGTGAGGGGAAAGAGGGGAGTGGATGGGTGTTGTCATCTGCGCAGTGCGGTCAGGGCCGGCTCTAAGTTTTTTGCTGCCCCAAGCAAAAAAAATTGACACCCCGCCCCCCTTGGCCTTCTGCTGCAGGGCAGGCACTGAGAAGGAAAGTGCCCACCCTTTCACCTTGCTGCTCTTTGACTCCCATGCCCTCCAGCCAAACCCAGCCTACATCCTGTCTCCTCTCCACACACATCCCAACCACCCACTGAACCTAGTTTCCACCTTCTCTCCCCTCCCAGGCAAACCTGACCCCTCAGTGACTGGACCCAGTCCACCCCTCCTTCCCTCCCCCACCTAATCCACCCTGTACCCTCTTCCCTCCCAGCCAAACCCAATCCCATCCCCCACCCCTACCAAACCCAGTCCGCTCTCCTCTCCCACCTCCCCCCCACTGACTGAACTCCGTCTCCTTTCCCTCTCCCCGCCAAACCCTCGTGTCCCCTCCCCACAGCACGTGCAGAAACATAGTCACCCTGGCCCCCACAGAAGAACAGGAAGGTGGCATGTAAGCAGAAGAGGATGGCCAGGAAGGCCAGCACTTTGTAACTGAGCAGCCCGTGGGGCCAAGCGCCCGCCCTCCTGTGCACTGACAGCATGATGAAGGGGAAGCAGGCCAGCAAATACAGCGTGTCAGCCAGACACCGGTCTGACAGCAGGCAGTAGGGGGCGCGGTGCAAGTGCCAGTCCTTCAGGATGAGCCAGGCAAAGAGCACTTTGATGGCCAGGCTGACGCACAGGATGAAGCCCAGTGTGGCCAGCTTGAGACTGGAGGCGCTGAGCAAGCCGCCGGGGCTGGGCAGGTGCGGGCTGCTGCTGCTGCTGAGCTCGCTGGCGTTCACCATCGGGGGGGTGGGGGGGGGGCGGCGGAGAGGTAGGTGCGGGGCATGCCTGCTTCTCCCGCGGGCTCGACTCACAAGCGGTGGGGCTCAGCATTCGCCTGCCTCCCGGTTGGGGTACTCACAACAACACCCCCTGGTGGTGCCCCCATGCCGGCTTGCAGCCCCCTGCCTGTGCCGCCTCTCCCACCTGCTGCCAGGATCCTGTTGCCCAGGGCGGCGGCAGCTGCATCGGGCACCCCGCAAACTGCATCTGGTGGGGGGAGGCTGCAGGGGGTGGGGCTAGCTGGGTTCCAGCATCCTGCCACAAGGCCCCGCTCCCTCCCCGCCTTAGTCTCCCCACTGCCTGCGCCTTCCCTGCTGCGCTCCCCTCTGCTGCCCCGCCCATTACCTTCTGCGGCCACAGGCAGGCCTGTGTCGGGTGGTAAGGCTGGCTGGAATGCTGCCCCTGGCAATGTGCCTCCCCAAGCATCTACTTGTTTTGCTGGTGTGTAGAGCTAGCCCTGAGTGGGGTAGAGGCAGAGGGGAGTTTATTTGGGGTATCTGATTCACTGCAGTCCTCTGTCTGGCTGAGGTGGGTGGGGAGAAGCAGGCTGCTGGAGGGGGAGGGGTTGGGGGTGGGTGGGTGGGGGTGTGTGTGGGGGGGGAGGACATTTGCATGATGACATTTCAAACAAAGTTTACATAGGTTTTAATGGCTTTTGGATTGTTGCAGATACCTAAAACTATGCTGCTCCTGATTTTTTTTTTTTTTTTTTTAAATCTTGTTTTACTAATTAGTACATGGTAAATTGTATTGCATTAAGGCCAGATCTTTGATATGTGGTAGAGTTCTGGCTCTTATGAGTCAGAAGTGGGAAGAACTAGCTCAGGTGTTGGTAACCTTTTCAAACAAAAGAGCCAAAGTACATCAAAAGTCAAATTTGTTGACCAAATTTGTGGTCCACAAAGAGCCAGTATAAGAGAGTCCATTTGCATGACTGAAAATATATAACTTAATATTGATAATTGACATGATGATTAATAGTATGAATGAAACCTTGTACTCACAGACTTGACTTAATGTGACTTCTGCTGCTGCATCTTTTCACACATTTCTTTGATGTTTACCTCAACTGGTCAAATTCAGGTTCATGCGTGCACTTAAGCTACATGAGTAATTACGTGTTTTTTAAATTTTGAATGATTTTTCATTTTAATTTAATAATTTATGTGTATTTTGGGTATGACAAGAGCCATATTTGGTTCCATACTGAGCCATAGGTTGCAGACCCCTGCACTAGCTTGAGCTGTTAGAAAAGTTGATGATACTTGTACTCCAAGGGTAGTGTTAATTTTTTTGATTTAATTTCATATTAAATATTATAAGCATTGCTCCTTTTAAAATATCCCTTGTTTTAATATATTTTCTTCCACACACATGAACTGCTTAAAAAGATATATAAAATATTGTGTGTATATTTGGTTTTGTTTGTGTTGGTGGTGCACATAAGAAATTTCAACCTGCCCAAGGATAGAAAATGTTAGAGGGGACACTGCTGGTAAAAGCTCCTTAATATGGGTGATCTGCAGGGGATTATAAAAAAAGACTCAACATTGACTGTAAAATTCCACAAGTGTGAACATGAGCTCATTTTTCAGAATGTTAATAAATATTCCTTTATCAGCATGCCAGTTACCTATGTAGAACAACATAGTTAGTGATTCAGAAGGAGAACCGTGTTAGTCTGTTTCAGCAAAAACAACAGGGAGTCTGGTGGCACTTGGCAGACTAACACATTTTGTGAGATAAAGCTCACTTCCTCAGATGAAGAGGGGAAAAAAAAAACAGGAAGGAATACAGAGATGGGAATGTGACCTCAGTGCTAATTAGATCAGAGTGAATGTGGCTTATCTCCAATAGTGGTGAGAGTACCTGAACAGGAAATTACCTATTGTAATGTGAAAACTACTTCATGTTTAAATAGATACTTTGACATTGGAAGTAGTTCAGAGAAGGGCAACAAAAATGATTAGAAGTAAGAGACCGCTTTCATCTGAGGAGCGGTTAATAAGACAGACTTCTCAGCTTGGAAAAGAGACTACGAAGTTGGATATGGTAGAGGTCTAAAAATCATGACTAGTGTGGAAAAAGGAAATAAAGAAGAGTTATTTAATCCTTCCCATAACAATTTCGCTTAGGGACCCCTAGTTCTTGTATTAGATAGCAGGTTTTAAACAAAAGGAAATACTACTACTTCTTCGAGTGGTTGCTCATGTCCATTCGAAGTAGGTGTGCGTGCCGCGTGCACCACGTCTTCCGGAGCGTTTTCCCTAGCGGTACCCGTAGCGCCAGCGGGGCGCCCCCTAGAGTGGCGCCGCCATAGCGGGGCATAAGTACCCCCGCCGGCGCTGCCCCACCTCAGTTCCTTTTTACCGCCATGTCGGTCGTTGGAGCGTCTCTCTATCTGTTAGGCTTGGATAGTTAATGGTTCCCGTTTCTCACATTGTAAATAATTTGTGTAGTTAGATAGTTAGGTTTTTTGTTTTTTGTTCCTTCCCTCCTTGGGGGTAAGGAATGCTAGGGCCGCAAGGCTTCAAGGCGTGCGCTGACTGCGGGAAGTTTATGCCCAGGGGCGACCCACATGACAGCTGCCTTAAGTTTCTGGGTGAGGCTCATTTGGCAATTGCCTGCAAAATCTGCAAGTCTTTCAAGCCCCGTACGAGGAAAAAAAGAGTTTCCCGCTTGAAGCTTCTCCTCATGGAGACGGCGCTTCAACCGGTACCGCCGGACCAGCCTGCGGTGCACAGCGCACCGGCCTCCACGCACGAGGCCTCACACCGGCACCGGGCACTGACGTCAAGATCCCGGCACCGGTCTCACTCTCCACCATCTAAGAGGGTGAAGAAGTCCCGGGGCAGGTCTCCGTCTAAGAAGCCAACGTCGGCTGGACACCGCACTGGCAGTACCAGTGCGTGTTTCCCCTCCGGTGCACTGTCGGCACCGAGGGGGTCTAGTGAGCCCTGGTCGCCTGCCCTCTCATCATCCGTCTATGCCGGACACCTTTGAAGCGGTGCAGGACCTAATAAGTCTTACAACCTCCCCGCCGTCGTCGGTCGACTCAGACGGGTCAAGGCCGCCCCCGTTGGAAGTTCGGAGGGCACCGCCGTCGCCCATGCATGGCCCGGGTAGGCATGCTATGGTGGTTTATGCGTCAGGACCAACCCCGGTGGGGTCGGCTCCCACTACTACTATGGCACCCTTCACGACGCCGAACCGTCATTCTCAGGGTGCTTCGAGCCATGGCAAGTCGTTGCTCTCCACATTGCCAGAGCCCCGCTTGGCCGTACCAGTGCCATACCCCCATGGCCATGTGGCCTCCGTGCCATCATCGGCACCGGCATTGACCCAGTGGTCTACCCCGGCACCGGGCCTGGGCACCCCGGTACCGTTTCAGTTGGGCACGACTCAGTCGGCAACGAGCCTGAGCACCTCGGTGCCGCAGCTGCTGGCCACACAATCGGCACCGGGCCTGAGCACCCCAGTGCCGCAACTGCTGACCACACTATTGGCACTGGGCCTGAGCTTCCTGTGCCGCAGCTCCAGTCGATGTAATCGGCACCGGGCATGGGCACCCCGGTACCTCAGCTTATCACGTCGCACTTGGCACCGGGCCTAGACACCCCGGTGCCGCAACTCCAGGCATCGCAACCGACACCGAGCCTGAGCACCTCAGTGCCGCAGTTACTGGCGATGCAGCCAGCACCGGGCCTAGGCACCCCGGTGCCGCAACTCCAGGCATCGCAGCCAGCACCGACCCTGAACACCTCGGTGCCGCAGATGGTGGTGTCGCAAATGGCACCGGGCTTGGGTACCCCAGTGCCGCAGTTACTGACGGTGCAACTGGCACTGGGCCTGGGTACCCCGGTGCCACAGTTGACTGCTTCACACTCGGCGGAGTTCGCCGCACCGGGTCTGGGTCCCCCGGTGCTGCAGCTATCAGCGGCCCTTACGGCACCGGGCATGGGTCCCCCGGTACCGCAGACGGCACGTCCTCGCTGCGCCCATGCGGGCAAACCAGAGTCGATGGCCAAGTTTGCACCGCGCTCCTCGTTGGCTCCCCCTTGGCTGGAATCCGATTACTCTTCGGACTCGGACGTGGTGTCGGTGCGGTCGGGGTCTTCAGGAGCATCCTCGACTCACAGGTCCAGGTCCAGATCCAGGCACTGGAGGGACCACAATCAGCAGATGTGGCCCCCTCATCCGCAGTGGCCCTTTTGGACTCTCTGGGCCTATCATCAGTGGCAGGGCCAACTACCACCATCTATAGGGTCGGAGGCGTCAGGGCACCGTTCCCGCCCCTCTGCGTCCCTGTCTAGGGCGCCCCCCTCCCTCCTTTGAGTGCCGCAACAAGTTTCTGCGGCACCGCAACCACCGGTACTGGAGACAGGCCCTCCGGAAGCTCAGACCGTCCAACCGGCCCCTCAGTTGGTCACGACCGCTCCCCTGTCGGTTCAGGAGTCGTCGTCGTCGTCCTCCCTCGATGAGGCACTGGTAGACCCAGTGCCTGGGCTACCGTCAATGGATGCCAGAGCACATCAGGACCTCCTGCGGCGCATGGCTTCCAACCTGGCTGTTCCGGTTGAGCCCATAATTGAGGATACCGATCCAATGGTAGACATCCTCACTGAGGACACACCTGCGCATTTCGCTCTACCGCTCAATAAAACTGTTTCAAAGATTACTAATGCCCTGTGGCAAACGCCAGCAACTCTGACTCCTACCCAAAAAGGGGTAGAAAGGCGTTATTTCATCCCGCAGTCGGGTCACGAATTTCTTTACTCCGAGCCCATCCCGGGATCATTGGTCGTACAGGCTGAGGCCCAAAAAGAAAGGCTTCCCCAGCCTGGGCCTTCTCCAAAGGCAAGGGACCCTAAGAAGCTGGACTTGTTGGGCCGCAAGGTCTACGCTACGGGTGCTCTGCAGCTTCGTATCGCTAACCAACAGGCAATGCTGAGCAGGTATGCTTTCAACACCTGGCAGGCGGTCAAAAAATTTAGAGATGGACTCCCGATGGAGGACCGCCAGGAGTTTGCAGCTATGGTTTCCGAGGGTAAAGTCATTACACGAACTGCACTCCAAGCGGCATTGGACACCGTGGACTCGGCAGCCCGCACCATGGCGACTTATGTGCCGTGGGGCGTGGCTCCACATCTTGGGGATTCCCTTGGACGTGCAGCATACCATCCAGGACTTGCCCTCTGAAGGGAAGGCCTTGTTCTCGGAGCACACCGATCCCAGGCTCCATACCCTAAAGGACACTAGGTCAACTTTGAAGTCCTTAGGCATACATACGCCAGCCATGCAGCGGCGACAACTGCTGTATAGGCAGCAGGGTAGAGCGCAGCCCCAGATCCCCCGTGGGGATTTCTGAAGGCGCTGCTCCCAGGCCTCCGGTGGAGGTTCCAGGGCGGCTGCGCACCCTCAAGAGCCTAGGGGTTGACGTCGTCGCCCCAGGTCAGATTCCAAGCGGGCAGGTCCCCACGGCCCTTCCAATCAGGGCAAGCCTCAGTTTTGACATGATAATTGAGAGTCCCGTACCAGTCTGCCACCCTGGCCCCCCGTTTGGGGCCTGACTTTCCCGTTTTGCCCAGGCATGGGCCCAGATAACATCAGATGCCTGGGTCCTGAACATTGTACATACAGGCTATTCTATCCCGTTCCTGGGCCCATAGCCTTCAAAACCCTCTACCCTGTCCCTAATAAGGGACACCCCTCATGAACACATCCTGTTTTAGGAAGTGGGGGCGCTCCTCGAAAAAGGAGCAATAGAAAGGGTACCCCCGCATCTGCAGGGCAAGGGGTTCTACTCCCATTATTTTGTCATCCCAAAACCAAAAGGGGGAGTTCGTCCTATCCTGGACCTTCGATACTTAAACAAGGCGGTTGTAAAACACAAGTTCAGAATGGTGACTTTAGCCTCGGTCATCCCAGTGCTACAACTGGGCGACTGATACACGACTCTCGATCTAAAGGACGCCTACTTCCATGTGGCTATCAGGCCCGGTCACAGGAGGTTCCTCCGGTTTATGATGGGTCGTTACCATTTTCAGTTTACGGTACTCCCCTTTGGGTTATGTACTGCACCAAGGGTATTCACAAAATGTATGGCTGTGGTTGTCGCCTTTCTGCGCAATCGAGGGGTACACATGTTCCTGTACCTCGATGATTGGTTAATGAGAGGTCGTTCGTATGAGCAGGTAGAAGCTCACGTATCACTCATAAGAGCTCTCTTCCTAAGGTTAGGGCTCATGATAAATGTCAAAAAGTCATCCCTGACCCCCTCCCAGAGCATAGAGTTCGTGGGAGCCCTCCTCGATGCGAAGGTGGCAAGAGCGTTCCTGCCCCACAGCAGGTTCCTCTCCATAGTGGAGCTGATCTCAGAGCTAACTCGGTCCCCCATCACGACACCTCGGGTCTGCTCCAGGCTCCTGGGCCATATGGCAGCATGCACTTACACGGTGCGACATGCCAGGATGAGGATGAGACCTCTGCAGGCGTGGTTGGCGAAGGCCTTCTGCCAGTCCAAGGGTCTATGGGACTCCATAGTATCAGTGCCCCTGGACATTCTGGACTCCCTACTCTGGTGGACCCAGGAATCCATGGTGCGCAGCGGGGTTCCCTTCAACGCCCCTCCCCCCTCGCTGACGCTGGTCACCGATGCGTCCGACCTGGGATGGGGTGCACACCTCGGGTGCCACAGAACTCAGGGCCTCTGGTCCCTTTCCGAACGGTCCCTGCACATCAACGTCCGGGAACTGCGGGCGGTGAGGAGGGCCTGCGAAGCATTCCTGCCAAGGCTCTCCCACCGCTCCATCCTGGTACGTATGGACAACACTGCAGCGGTTTTCTACCTCAACAAGCAGGGTGGGGCGCATTCACCACCCCTATGCAAGGAGTCCCTGCGTCTATGGCATCTGTGTGTCACACACAATATCACGCCTCAAGCGGAGTACCTCCCTGGGTGCAAAAACCTACTTGCAGACACACTGAGCAGATCCTTTGGAGCCCACGAGTGGTCGCTCAAGGACTCTGTCCTCAGCCAGGTTTTCCGCAGGTGGGGCTATCCCCACCTAGACCTGTTTGCCTCGGCACGCAATGCCAAGTGCAGGAACTACTGTTCCCTGCTGGGGCTGGGGAAATATTCCCTGGGGGATGCCCTGACGACCGTGTGGCCAAAGGGCTTTCTCTATGCTTTTCCCCCATTTCCACTAATTTCCAGGGTTTTGACCAGAGCGAGAACTTTCAGGTCCTCGATCATCCTCATAGCCCCCAGGTGGCCCAGGCAGTTCTGGTTCCCCATTCTGGTGGACATGCTGACCCAAGACCCTATAGCACTCCCTCCAGTTCGGGATCTGCTAACCCAACCTTGGGACGGGGGGTAATGGTTCACTCGGATCTCCGGTCTCTTCACCTAACGGCCTGGTTTATCCGTGGTTGAACCAACCAGAAAGGGAATGTTCCCGACAAGTACAGATGGTGCTCCTTAGCAGCAGGAAGCCCTCTACTAGATGGTCGTACGCTGCCAAGTGACGGCGCTTCTCGTCTTGGGCGTCCTGGAGAGGAGTACAACCGTCTTCGGCTCCTATTCCAACTATTCTCGACTATCTCTTTCAACTCCGTTCTACTGGCCTGTCCTTTTCTTCTATTAAAGTCCATGTGGCATCTCTCTCCGCCTTCCATGTTAGTACGGCAGGAATCTCTCTTTTTTTTCTAACCAGGTGGTTAAGAGGTTTCTTACTGGTTTGGAGAAATTGTACCCCTCGGTGAGGGCTCCATACCCTGAATGGAACCTCAACCTGGTCCTTCACAGGCTTATGTCCCCTCCTTTCGAGCCTTTGGCTACATGCTCACTGAAGCACCTTTCATTGAAGGTTGCTTTCATAGTAGCCATTACGTCTGCTAGAAGGGTATCAGAGCTAAGGGCACTGACTATAGATCCACCCTACCTTGTTTTTTCACATAACGTGAGGCTACGGCCTCATCCGACCTTCCTTCCGAAGGTGGTTACTCCTTTTCACCTGTCTCAGGAGATTTATCTACCAGTGTTCTTCCCTAAACCACACGCCTCCCCTAAGGAGCGTGTTCGACACTCCCTGGATGCCAAGCGAGCGCTGGTTTTTTATATTGACCGAACCAAGCCCTTCCGTAAATCCCAACAATTGTTCTTTGCATTTGGGGATAAGGAGAAAGGTTCACCTATTTCTATGCAAAGGTTATCAAGATGGGTGGCGCAATGTATAGCGGAGTGTTATCAAATGGCTGGTAAAACCCCACCCAGGGTGAAGGCACACTCTACCAGGGCGCAGACGTCCTCGGTAGCCTTTGGTGCCCAGGTACCTATCACAGAAATTTGCAGGGCAGCCACCTGGTCTTCCCTTCACACATTTGCAACACATTATGCGCTACCTCAACAGGCCAGGGAGGATGCAAGGGTGGGCTCTGCAATACTCGAATCTGTGATGTAAATATATAGATCTGGTTGTCTTTGTTCTGGGTTGGTGACTTGTCACTGTTTAATTGTTCAAATAAATCTGTTTATTGTTCACCTTCCTTTATGACTCTGGTGCTATGACTGTTCCAACCCCTCCTCCATGGGGTTAGTGTGGTAGTCACCTACTTCGAATGGACATGAGCAACCACTTGAAGAAGAAAAGAACGGTTACTTACCTGTAACTGTTGTTCTTCGAGATGTGTTGCTCATGTCCATTTGACTCCCACCCTACCTCCCCTTCGTCGGAGTATCCGGCAAGAAGGAACTGAGGTGGGGCAGCGCCAGCGGGGGTACTTATGCCCCGCCATGGTGGCGCCACTCCAGGGGGCACCTCGCCGGCGCTACAGGTACCGCTAGGGAAAACGCTCCGGAAGACATGGTGCACACAGCGCGCACACCTACTTCGAATGGACATGAGCAACACATCTTGAACAACAGTTACAGGTAAGTAACCGTTCTTTTCCACAGGTTTACTGTGCATTATATGAACTCCTTGCCAGAAGATGTTGGTAAGTCCAAGACTACAGCAAGGTTCAAAAAGGGCCTAGATAAATTCATTGAGAATAGATCCACCAAGATGGGTTGCCGGTTTCCAATTCTGTTTTACAAGGCCTAAGATTGGTTCCAGCGTCACACGTCTTTGTAACACTCCAGAGTCCATGAGTCAGTAGAAAGACGGTTCTTTTCCCACATAGTTGTCTGTAGTTAATGGGCTCTGTGTCTGGCTTCTTCATTTTGTTGTTCCTTATGATCTGCTAATAGGCTTTTCCCAGAATGAACACATTTATAATAAATCTACGGTCAATATTCCTAACTTCAGATAGAGAAATGTCATATTCATAAAAATAGTGTGTACACATTCAGCAGATTACAACATTTCAAATGATACCTCACATGGAGTATTTTGCATAAAGCATTTTCCAGTTATGCATATTCTTCAGCATATTTCCATAAAATATGAAATGCACTATCATAGTGGGTGTACATCTGTTTCAAAGACCATACTCAAAATAATTATCATTGGTTCATTGTCAAACTGAGTGTGTTGCATGGGGGCCAATTGTGAGTTTGGTGCCACTTTAATTAATGACGGCTCATGGAGTGGGGAGAGTCTTATAAAATTAGCAGATAAAGACCTAACTGGGGGAGTGCCAAGAACTTCACTTAAAAAGGGTCAAAACTCAAATGCACAGCTACAAAATAAGGACTTACTGGGTAGGATGGTAGTACAGCTGAAAAGGACCTGGAGTTAATAGCGAACCTCAAATGGAATATGCATCGAAGTGATTCATTTGTCCAAAAAAAAAAAAAAAAATCTAAAACTGGCGTGTATTAATAGGAGTGTCATGTAAAACCTGGGAGGTAATTGTCCCACTCTAATTGACAAAGATGGGGCCTCTGCTAGAATACTGCATCCAGTTCTAGGCACTGTACTTCAGGAAAGATGTGGACAAACTGAAAGAGTGAAGAGGAGAGCAAAAAAATGATAGTTTATAAAAACCTGACCTCTGAGGAAAGGTTAAACAAACTGGACATGCTGCTTCTTGAGAGAAGCTGTAGGGGGAGCCTGATCAAACGTTAAATATATTAAGAGCTGTTATAAAGAGAACAGTGGCCAGTTGTTTTCCATGTCCATTGAAGATGAGGCAAGAAATTGGCATAGTCCGCAGTAAGGGGGATTTAAGTTAAATTTTTAGGAAACATTTTCTTACTCGGTAGTTAAACTCTGGGGGTATGGCTACACTACCCCGCTAGTTCGAACTAGGAGGGTAATGTAGGCATACCGCACTTGCAAATGAAGCCCGGGATTTGAATTTCCCGGGCTTCATTTGCATAAGCGGGGAGCCGCCATTTTTAAAACCCCGCTGGTTCGAACCCCGTGCAGCGCGGCTACACGGGGCACGAGCTAGGTAGTTCGAACTAGGCTTCCTAGTTCGAACTACCGTTATTCCTCATTTCACGAGGAGTAACGGTAGTTCGAACTAGGAAGCCTAGTTCGAACTACCTAGCTCGTGCCCCGTGTAGCCGCGCTGCACGGGGTTCGAACCAGCGGGGTTTTAAAAATGGCGGCTCCCCGCTTATGCAAATGAAGCCCGGGAAATTCAAATCCCGGGCTTCATTTGCAAGTGCGGTATGCCTACATTACCCTCCTAGTTCGAACTAGGAGGGTAGTGTAGACATACCCTGGGATAGGCTTTCAGTGAAGCCTGTGGAATACTCATCATTGGGGGTTTTTTAGGAACTGATTAGACAAACATCTGTCAGGGATGCTTCAAGCAGGGAGTTGGATTTGATGGCATCTGGAGGTCTTTTGCAGCTTTACATTTCTGTGACTTCTATGCACCCCCCCCCCCCTCAAAAAAAAACAGTGGAGCTCCCCTCCTTCATCTCTCCTGTTTTGACATTGATTACTCTTAATTTAATGCACAGAAGGCTACAGATGAGTGTCTGAGAACCTATCAAGTTTTTCCCCCCCCTTCCCTCTTTCTGCTTATAGGAGCGGTTGCTGTATTTGCTGTGGGTTACATAAAAGTATCCTGGGCTACCTGGGGTGAGCTGACTCTAGCCCTGTTCTCCCTCCTTATTGCTGCTGCTGTGTATGTCATGGACACCATTCGTAACATCTGGGTGTGCTACGCCTCCTATGTAATTTTCAGGATTGTCTACATGCTGCTCATCACAATAGCAACGTAGGTATTTTAATTAAAAAAAAATCATAAGATTATTTACATGTTTTGTTAGTCTTTAAGGTACTGCTAGACTATTTGTTGTTGTTTAAATTTTTCTGGTTACAGACTAACATGGCTAGACCTCTGAAGTTTATAGCTGTCTGTCTCAAAACTGACTTAATGTTTTGCATGTAGGCAGTGCCTTTCACATAAGAGTCTTGAAATGAAGGGGCCTAGGGTGAGGTATCCTTTATAATGCAGACGGGAACACTGAGGCACAAAGACACTTGAGCTTTGACAAATTGCTTGCAATTCAGTGTCAGACCTGTGAAGAGAACAGAGGCCTTCAGATACTCAAGTAATTGTTTGTAAATACTGGATCCTGTCCATGAAATATCTTTCAATAAATATTGAGTGAAGCCACAGAGAGGGGAAGAGGGGCAAGTGCTATGTCAGTAATATATGACCAAAGTCTAGATGTACAAGAAGAAAAATGAAGTTGTATTGGGTCACTTGCAGAGTGAAATGCAGCAATTGTTTCATCAAACACTACAGCACCACAGAACAGGTTAACTAGGAAGTGAAGGTAATACTATAATACACTGCACAGAGAGGGTATGTCTAAACTACACTCCTGTCGGCAGAGGGATATAAATTAGACGTATCAAAAGCGCTTCATTTGCATAATGGCGGCCGCCGCTTTTTTCTGAAATGGGGCTTTTCGGGAGGGGAGGGGAAGGGCAGTTTAGATGGGGCATTTTTGACAGAAATGCCCCATTTTGAAAGATCCTGTACTCCTCAAAAAATGAGGCATTTCAAAAAAGTGGCGGCTGCAATTATGCAAATGAAGTGCGGGATATTTAAATTCCCACTTCATTTGCACTTTCGATACGTCTAATTTACATCCCTCTGCCGACAGAGGGGTGTAGTTTAAACTTACCCAGAGAGTTTTAGTCAGTAGGATAAACTGGAATCTGGCCAAGACAACAGGTAGTAAGTCTCCTCCTTAAATTGCCAAAAGAATTGCTAATGATCACAGGAGGGTCAATACAAGGGTTCTCCTTTCTTGCCAAGCAGGGTGCTGTCTCAGCTTAGCAAGACTGTTAGTCTGTTTGTGGTGCCCAGGAATCTTGAAAACTTTCTTTGATCTCAGGTCCCTTGGGGGGTGGTTCCTTTATCACTTGCTTGGGTATGGCTAGCTCTTTAGCTGTTTGCTAACAGGAGCTCCTTTCTCCAGCTTGTGGAAAGCTATTGTTCCTATTGCTTCCCAGCCCTTGTAATTCTCAGTGGCTGGCAGTACCTGTATTAATCCTTGAGTTAATAAGCAAGTATGGAGTACATACTCCCCTTGACAGTGAGCCTTTTGTATCTCTTCCGAAAGATGGTGTTTTCCTACAGCACAGTGTTGCACAAGTTTGAGGAGAGAGTATTTCAATACTGACTCAGAGAACAACTTGGTGAACTTCTGAAACTGGTTTCTGCAGCACTTTAGATTTCCCTGAGATCTTCCCCAGTGCCAGCCAGCTTGTGACCTTGCTTAGCTTGTGATATATATAAGATCACAGCTCTAGAATATATGACTCCAGAAACATATAGCCAGTTAATTCATTAACTTTTCAATTTACATAGCTTGCTTATCTAAACATTATTCTCTCTCCCTCTTTTTCTGCTCAGGTTCCAGATTGCTACAAATCTAAGCATGGAGCGATACGCCCTGGTGTTTGGTGTCAATACTTTCATTGCCTTGGCTCTGCAGACTTTGCTCACTTTGATTGTTGTTGACTCCAGTGGCCTTGGGCTAAACATATTCACACAGGTACAATCCTTGCTTTATCTTTACTAATTGGGGGAGAAGGAAGGGATGTGAAGTCTCTTTCTTGCCTCTTATTTGTGTGTGATTTCTGGTCCAGGTTGTTAGGAGAGCGTTCTGTCTAGGGATGTGACCGAGTAGTCGACTAATTGATTAACCAATAAGTCTAGCCTAGTTGCCCCTCAGCACTGGCTCCATGGTGCTGCCTTTTCTCACTCCCCGGGCTGCTGGCTCTGAGAGATGGCAGGGGAAGCTGCTGCGAAGCAGCCCTTGCCCATGGTGAGCCCTGGTTCACCGTGGGCAGCCCCTGCCTGCATCAGGCTGAGACTGCTGCAGGAGCAGCCTCAGTCCATGGCCAGCAGCAGCCCCTGTTCATGGCTTGGGGGGGTGGGGGGTGGTTCTCAGTCTTATGTTTATAAGAAGCACACAGGATCTTTTCCAGGGGAAAAGGCAATACACCATGTCTAATGAGAAGACAGTAGAAAAGCAGTTGGCATATGCTTCATAAAGACAAGCCTACGCACACAGGTCCTGCAGATGATGTAGTTACCAGTTTGTTGTGGCTAACGTCTGTCTTGTAGGCCAGGCAAGGCTGGCTGAGTGAGGAGTGGGGGTTCCTGTGAGGCTTGGCTTGCAGGGCTGAGCCCAGAGTCTTATTGGCCAGAGCTCCCCTTCTTATACATATGTAAGTTCCTATTGAAGTCTATGGATATTGCAGTGCCATGCTGCAATCATTCATCCTTAAAAGGTGTTAATTTCAGAGTTTTTTTCCAAAGTTATCCTTTGGTGTCTGTCATCAGGGTTCCTTATATTTTGTTTGTCTCTCACTCGTGGGGGTGTCTGCCTGTCTCCATGGCTCAGTTATTCTGCTAATTTCTTCAGCCTTCATCTAGCCTCTCATCATCTCCAAGTGTCTCAAGTCTTTTTGACCATCTGGACCTTCCCGATGACTTTCGCACACATTCTTCACTCACATCAAACAATTTACAGAGCATTCCAGATAAAGATTACATAGTTACTAGAAAACACAACTTAGTTTATGATGCAGACATTGTCTAAGCATGAGAAACAAGATGAAATAGAATGTCATAAGGAAATTATTATACATCACACGTGTTTATATACTGATTTAAAATATAACAATTTTGCTATACTAGCCCCCTCACAAACAGGGGCTGCTGCCACCTCATGCTGTTGCCTCTGGTTTTTAAACTGGCTCATCTCGTGGACCGGCTCCCACCTGGCTGCAGCATTGGGTGGCAGAGGGCACTGGCTGCCAGCTGTGCCCTCAGGGACTATCGAATAGTTGAGTAACTGCTAACAATTCATGTGGTTAGTTGACTATTCAATTAACTGATAGCTAACATCCCTAGTTTGTCACCTTGTGTGTCGAGGGGGAAGAAATAATGTCTGTCCTGTTGCAAACCGAGATTTATGTCCATGTTACAGAACCACAGCCACACTTAATACCAGTTGACTGCCTTCTTAATTTTATGTAAGAAATCAAGGCTGGAGGCCGAGCTCCCATCTCTCCCCATTGGGGGACAGAGTTTGAGGCCCAAGTATATGGGAGGGTTAGGCTGCCACTGTTCATTTTGGACATGTCCCTGAAGCCCTGTGCAAGTGAAGCTACTGTTTAGTTCAGTGGAAGGATTCCCTGTGTGTGCGCTGTGGCATTGGTCTCTCTTGTGTAAGCAGCCTTGGAGCCTAAACTCTTATCTGGAATCTTTCATCAGTTCCAATAAAAGTAGTGATAAATCCAGATAATGGACTAGGTGCAGCACACTTCATTCACCAATCCTATTAGAAAAACCTGAATGTTTTCCTTTCATATAAGGGGGAAGAGGGAGTCGATTTGCTAATCTTTAACTTATGAGCGTTCTCTCCCTCTCTACAGTTCATGATCTACGCCAGTTACTTTGCAGCCATATCAGTGGTGTTCTTGATCAGTGGCACATACAGTGTTATGAAGAAGTACAGAAGACGGAAAGAGATGCTAAGTAGATCTACAGCAAGTCCTTAGTGCCGCGAATGAGGATCTGTTGCATTGTGATGTATGAAGATGAACTTTTAGTGTCTTTGCCACTTATTTTCCAAGGCAATTGTCTGAAGTGTAATTTATACTATATTAGTAGCACACACCAGAAGGAAAATTTTATGTAATTAGATCTTATATAAGTAAGAATAGACCTTCCTTCTCAAATGCCTTTTTTATTGTTTAATTGCATGTGTGGGAAAGGGCACTAGCGTACCACAGGATGGCTCAAAAGTGGTAAGTCTTGAAACCTGGGGCTTTCAAGATCATTTCTGCAAATAAGGTTTTATGGGTATAAGACACCCTCCATCTGTCGGTCTTTGAGCACAAAAAACTTGGGAGTTGCTGGAAGTCACTTTTGAGATGCACTGACAGCTGTGTGAGGATGCTAGGACTGGAATAGCAGTGGATATGCTGTAGGTCAGAGCTGAGGTACATTGGCAGAGCAGTATTATAATCTGCATTGTGCCTTACCCATGCTGATAGACGCACACTTCTGAGTACTGAATATGCTTTAAATTAGAAGTTTGTATGTTTACATATTTTTTCATGTCACTTGAACTGGTTCTACCTAGTCTGCCAGAGTATCAGACATAGCTCTTCTTGGCTCTCTCCCCGAGAGCTTAAATGTGTTTTGGATTAGCCCTCTGACACCAGTGAGTTGGCTGTTGGAAAATGCATGTTGTTCTGGGAAAGTCGTGCCACTGCTTGCTTCAAAAGGACTATAATGATATAGAGAACTGAGGATGCTATCTAATGGTACCGAATACTGGTCTGAGAGCATGGATGTCCATTAGGATTCTTGACTCCTGTGATGCAAAAGTCGCTGACCCTGAATGCTCCACTGTAGCTTTCTATAGACAGCTATACTAGTATTGGGAATGAAGTTGACTTACTGCACTACTTTCCTCTAAACTTCATGTCTTTGGCATTTTTTAAAACACTTGATAACATCCTATTTTGATCAAATCTGTCCATTCCCAAAGCCCTTCCCCCTTTTCTAACTGAATGGAAAAACTCAAATCATCTTGAAACCTGCCTTTATTTTGCAGTCTGGACAGTTTGGGACTCATGTAAATAATTTGGAAAAGGAAAAACACACAGCGGTGCAATATTTGTATCTGAATGGGTTCTTTAGAAAGAGTTGCTGGACAGTGAGGCTGTATCATCCCCGCCACTGTGCAATGCAGAGTGGCATTAAAGAACAGGAGAAATTGATGGCAAGGGACAGTTGCTATGCTGTATGCTTGCCCAGAACTGAGGGGGTTGGGGGTGTTGAGAAGGGAGGTAAATCCATGAGAGAATCCTTTTCTTACAAAGTGATCCACAGAACTGTGTGTAAAAGCTAATTCTCCTGCTGATTTGACCCATTTCAGGTTTGAGTTACTTTAAAGAGCCCAACAAATATAAATGGGCTTGAGGGAAAATCCAGGATCTGGACTTCTGCACTTCCAAATGCTTGAAATCTGGTTTCTCATGTTTCCTGGGATAACTTTTGCTGACATCCATTTGTCTGTAATTTAGCTGCCTTATCCTGAAAAAGAAATTTGAAAGGAATACTTACAAGTGTTACCTTTTTTAAAATAAGAAACTTCGCACACAGTGTTAAAGGATAGGTTTTAGGCAAGGTGAAATGGTGATGAAATAAAATTTTGTAATTGTTGTTGGAAAACACATGGCTATTTCTCATGCTGCTCCTTGTGCTATAATTTCAGCCTGGTTGCAGATGATATAGAAGTATGGGGATGAATAAGTAGAGGAAGCTCAACCTCTAATCAAATTTTGAGAGAGAAAAAAACCTTCTTATTCCTTTGGGAAACTATTCACTGAAGTCAAACATTTTATGCATCTAGACTGATGTTACTAATGGATTGTGGCAAGATCAAAATGTCTATGGTACCGTATTTAATGCTTTGTGGTTGTTTTAAAAAGATGGTAATTTTACACTGTATTTATTTAAGTCAATTAATGTAGATATCTTAAGCCTGGAAGTCCTGTTCAGGTTCTAAAGCTATGCCTCACCGTGGTGTCTGAATGCTGCAGTGATCGGAGTAGTCTAAGAACCTAGATGGTGTAGAATATTTGTGGCATGAATCATATTTGTTATCTATTCACCTGTGCTTCTACAAACAAGTCATAATCACATATGGGATCTTTTTATTCAGTTTTGTTCAGATGGTACAGCAATTTTTATCAAATAAAATATTTTACGAATTCCTAAATGATCTTAATTATCTGTATCTCAACACCTTTATCTTGATCATTGCCATTGCAGTTGACATGGGTCTGTCTTATTCAACAAGAAATTGGAGGTAGGGAGAGAGAGCACCATAAATTAAAAAGGAATCGCAGCTAAAACTTATCTTCATGGATGATTATTAACTACTTCACTACTTTCGTTAGCTTTGTAGATGTCAGTCCAGGAAAAATCTTGTGGCCTGAGAAGAGGTCTCTACTCTGACTTCTTTGGACTGCTTAGTAATCTTGTTTTTAATGAACATTTATTAGGCAAGGATGAAATTCATGTATAGGTGGAGGAACTACAAAAAAGGAGGCTCCAGGAAGGAATACTGGTAAAGATGCCACAGATATCTGCTGCATGGGAGGGGAGAGACCACTGGAAAGCAGTATGGGAGACCACTGGAGAGGCAGGCTGAAGGAAGAGTCACTTAATGGATGCTTGTGACCAGGAACCTTCACGTGAGGAGTGCTGCCATTGCCCAATAAACTCTATGAAATAACCTTCCTTAGAGGGGTTGTGCTTCAGTCCCAGGATGGGGATGGCTTGGCTTTTTGCTAAACATGATCCAGCCGTGTGAGGTTTGAGGGAGGATGTGGGAACTTGAAGATTAGCTGTTGCTCTTTGTGACCATTGCTGTATAGTTGCCATATAAAATACACTTGCATAGACATGACAGTGAGTACTGAAGACGTGAACCACCAGCCTTCTGAGTGCCAAGAAGCAAGTATTCCAGGTAAGAAGTAGCATCAGCCATGAAGGGAAAATACTTAAAATAGGTTTGTTGGGCTCCCAGCTGAAAATTGTTAAAGGGTGGGGGAGAGAATGCTGCTGCTATGGCTGCCACTACATCCACCAGCAAGAAAAAAGCAGTAGTACAATCATGGTGTCTTTGTATCTGACTCTTAAATGTAATTGCCTTGGAATCTAGACAGGTTTTTAATTACTTTTATGTACTACACTTCCCCCTGCCAAGTCTTCTGGCTTTATAGATACTATCTTATTTCAAAAAGTCTCCTTTCTCATATTTACTGGGAGAGCTGCACAAATAAGGCAAATCTTCATTATAGAAGCAAAATGATGAAACTGACAGAGCACACAGTGCCATTGCAAGCAAAAACTTGAAATAATGTAGAGTTGTATTTTTTTTTTAAGAGGGTAGATGTTTTGCCCCAAACTGGTAATGTCCCTCTATTTTGGGAAAGAGTTGCTTTGGTCTGGGACTACATTGATTTGTTGTATCCTAGTGTCACCTAGGGTCCAGCTAAAGTATTGAGATATATAGAACACTTTGCAACTGTCCACAAAGTGCAAAAAAAGTGATCCTGGAACACTTGATTGCTATAGGAATGCCCATGGAAGGGGGCAATATGCATGATAGCAAGTAAATGCAGATTTGGGACAATAATAAGGGAAAAGTTGAAATACATTTTCTAGTACTTAGCTTTTCCAAAGCACTTCCTTTCTTACCACTAAAGCGTGATGTACTTTACAAAGGAGGTCAGTATCATTACTCCCCTTTTACAAAGGGGGAAACGGAGACCCGGATGAAGTGAGGTGCTCAGGATCACCCAGCAGGCTCGTGACAGAACTTGATTCCTTTAATTTGTAAATGATCGATTTACCCTCCTGCTTGGATGACTCGATGAACTGACTGTCATGGGTTTTCAGGTAATCTAGAAGATTAAAACCTGATGCTTAAGTTAGTGATTATATTAGTTCAGAAGTAGCTTTTCTTCCCACAGAAGGATTTGATCTCTTTTTTTCTGTTGGAATGTGATGTACGAAGAACCCTGGCACTGAAAGAATCTCACAGCTCATCTCCTGCCTCTTTCCTGTGCATGCTTTGACACTAACTGGCAGGAGCCAATCTAAGGGCAGAAAAGAGCTTGATTGCCATAGCAGCTTCTCCTTCGAATGCTGTGGTGTCCAGTAACAATACAGTAAATAATGTGTCATAATAGCCACTATCACAAAGCAAAATCAGGATGTTGCCTAGTGATTGGCTGTGTGTGTATACATTTCCAAATACCATTTAATGTCAGAGCTCTTCAAAATCTGATTTGGATGTGGACTCATAGGCATGAAGGAGCCAGCACAGAGGATGGACACGACCCAGAGTTTTCCCCAAGCGCCAGGACCACAATGGCAGATGCTACCATGAGTGCGGGGGACAATGGTCTTCCTGGACTCCATGGGCAAATCACCAGTCTCAGGGATCTATCTTCATATGATCTTTCTCTGTTGCATCTGAGGATCTAGCTATGTCCTGGAGCTGGGTCCCTTCCCATACCTCAGCCACCAATGTAAGCACTGATGCTGCATCCCAACACTGTTCACATTGCTACAGTCAACACTGTGCCTGGAACTGCTGCTGACACTAATTCAACTCAATGAGTCAAGGAACTGGACAGATAAGAGGGACAACACTGGCCAAGGCATCCTTGCCATTCTCACCTGATGAAGTAGTTGTGGCAGAGATCCTGAAGAGGTCCCATAAGACAGCAGAGCCCACCTTAAGTGTCCAAAATCACTGAGCTGGTTCCTGCAGCGTCTCAGGCTGAGTTACGCAATGCTGTTACACCAATTATTTTCAGGAATAATGGCATTGCACAAGAGGGGTTTTCTTGCGTAAAAAGGGGCAGTGTAGACAGCTTCCCCTGGTGCAAGAGCCTCTTCTGCAAAAATGGTGGTTCATTAGGTATGCAAATGAGGCTCGGTGATATTCCATGCTTAGCCTCATTTGCATACTTCTGCCGCAAGTGTAGACATAGCCCAGGAGGCCCCACAGCCAACCTAAGGGTGCACTGTTAGGGGAAAATCCTTCTGGTGAGTAGTCACATACCTAATGGAAATGGATATGAGAAACATTTCTTGAAGAAAAACAGTTAGGGTATGTCTACACTACAGCGCTAATTCGAACTAAGCTAATTCAAACTAACGGATCCAGACTAAAAAACTAGTTGGAATTAGCGTTTTGCTAATTCGAACTAGCATGTCCACATTAAGTGGACCCTGAACCAGGCTTAAGGATGGCCGGAAGCAGTGCCGGCAGGGCATCAGAGGAGGACTTAGAGGGTGGAGATGCTGTCTCAGGCTAGCCGAGGGCTGTGCTTAAAGGGTCCCGACCCCCACCCCGGACAGACAGTTCTCAGGGGTGCTCCGCTTGCAAAGCAGTCCTGGCTTGGAGTGCCCGGACTACCCACACTGGGCACATCGCACCACTCAGCCATCAGCCTGGCTGCACTTGCCGCAGGCTGCCATCTGGGGAGAGGGGGTAATTGGGGAGCCGCAGGAGAGCTTTCACCCCCAGAAGCCCGCAGAGCCAGCCCAGTCCTCCCCATCGGGGGCTCGTACCCCATTCCTCCCTCACCACCTTCTACTTACCCTTCCCTAGCCCCCCTTCCTGATGTACAAAATAAAGATAACATGTCTTCCAAAATGGAATCTGTCTTTATTGAACAAAACTGGGGGAGACTGGGAAAAGGAGGCGGGAGAGGGGAAGAGAGAGGCTGGGAGAGGGGAAGGCAACTAAAATGATCAGGGGTTGGGAACAGGTCCCATATGAAGAGAGGCTAAAGAGACTGGGACTTTTCAGCTTAGAAAAGAGGAGACGGAGGGGGGACAAGATAGAGGTCTCTAAAAGCAGGAGTTGGGTGGAGAGAGTGCATACAGAAAAGTTCTTCATTAGTTCCCATAAAGTACTAGAGGACACCAAAGGAAAGGAATGGGTAGCAGGCTTCAAACTAGTAACAGAAAGTTCTTCTTCACAAAGCAAAGAGTCAACCTGTGGAACTCCTTGCTGCAGGAGGCTGTGAAGAATAGAACTAGAACAGAGTTTAAAGGGAAGTGAGATCAAGTCATGGAGGTTGGGTCCATGGAGTGGTGTCCCTGCCCAAGGTTTGTGGAAGACTGGAGAGGGATGGCATGAGACAAATGGCTTGGTCACTGTCTTCGGTCCATCCCCTCCGCGGTCCCTAGGGTTGGCCGCTATCGGCAGACAGGCTACTGGGCTAGAGGGACCTTTGGTCTGACCCAGTATGGCCATTGTAAGCTCAGGGCTCAGGGTTGGGGGTCTCAGTGGACCCCCTTGATTCTCTTGCACACCTGCTCCTGGGTGGGCAGGCTGGCAGCTCTCCTGCCCTAGACGGCCACTTTCCTGTGCCTAGTGCGGAGATCATGGACGAGGTCCACGATGTCTGCACTAGCCCAGGGGGGTGCCCGCCTCTTGTGGTCCCAGGCAAGCTCCTGGGAGCTGCCAGGCTGGTCCCGGGAAGAGGGGGTGGGCTGGGGGGCATCGGGTGGGTGGCTCGATCCATGCCAGGTGCAGGGTCTGCTGGCTGGGTGCTGGCAGGCTTGCACCTGGCACGGGCACCGTAGCCAGCCCGTGCCCCTTTAAGGGGTCCGGGGCCAGGAGGGGGGCAGAAGAGTTTCCCTGGTGTTGGCCAGAGTGGCCACCAGGGAAACCTGGGGAGGGCTAGCCTCCCACTAGTTCGAATTAAGGGGCTACACCCCCCTTAATTCGAACTAGCTAGTTCGAACTAGGCTTAATCCTCGTAAAATGAGGTTTTCCTAGTTCGAACTAAGTGCTCCGCTAGTTTGAATTAAGTTCGAACTAGCGGAGCGCTAGTGTAGTGCCTATTAAAGTTAATTCGAACTAACGTCTGTTAGTTTGAATTAACTTTGTAGTGTAGACATACCCTTACAGAGAAGGTAGGTAACAGTTTTTTGTGAATGAGGGTGGCAGAATCAATGAGCCAGCAGCCAGTGAGGGCATTTGCTAGAAGCCCCCAACAAAAGGCAGAGATCTTCCCCCTTGGAACAACCCTGTTGGGCCAAGGTGTGGAGTGTAAACACCTTCCATGAGATAAACCAGTACAACATGAACTTCCCTGCACCAGCCATACCATCTATTATTTGTTATGGATTCTTTGCTAAAGCCTTATGGTCAAAGCATTGCCTTGCTTAATTGGTAGATCTGATACTGCCTGTGGAAATTTGAGCAGGCTTCATGCAGAGTCTGTAATGTGAGTTATTTGAAAACAGTCAATAAGTATCTATTGCAGCATAGCTAAAGGTGACACCTATCCAATGATTGAGTTGTCATCACTTGCCTATTGATAGAACCTTAGAGCTGGAAGAGACCTCAGAAGGTCATCAAGTCCAGCCACCTGCTCTAGGCAGGACCAATTCCAACTAAATCAACCCGGCCAGGGCTTTGTCAAGACGAGACTTAAACACCTCTAGGGATGGAGACTCCACTACTTCCCTAGATAACCCATTCCAGTGCTTCACCACCCTCCTAGGGAAATAGTTTTTCCTAATATCCAACCTGGACCTCTCCCACCACAACTTGATACCATTGCTCCTTGTTCTGCCATCTGGCACTAGTGAGAACAGCCTCTCTTCATTCTCTTTGGAACCTCCCTTCAGGAAGTTGAAGGCTGCTATCAAATCCCCCCTCACTCTTTGCTGCTGCAGACTAAACAGACCCAAGTCCCTCAGCCTCTCATAAGTCATATGTTCCAGCCCCCTAATCATTTTGGTTGCCCTCCGCTGGACCCTCTCCAATGCGTCCACATCCTTTTTGTAGTGGGGGGGCCCAGAACTGGACACACTACTCTAAGTGTGGCCTGACCAAAGCTGAATAAAGGCTATTAAAACTGTGGTGTTGGTTGTTGTCTTTTTAAATCAGTGTTGTGTTTACCGTAAGTGGTAGAAGACTTTCAAAAAAGGTGATGCAGCAAGTTAAATCAGCTATTTAATGTTACTACAATACTTAAAAGTAAGCAGTGCAGCTGCCCTACATTATTTGTGAGGTGGTGACAGGTGCTTAGTGACACTGATGCTGGCCCTTAGTCACCTAAGAATGCTGCTGATAGCTACTACTTTAAACAGAAGGATTTCTAGTTAATCTGTTTCTATTTGTACATTTTTATAGCTGCAGTTACAAGACCCTACTGCTCACCAAGATACATTGTGCTACAATCTACAGCAGGGGTAGGGGCTGCCATTTATTTTCAGTATGCTTTTGTGCCCTGTTTTAGTACCTTCCATCTCATGATCTCAAAAACCTTTGCAAATATTGAGATGCTCTGCCCCTGCACAGACTTTCTGAAACAAATGAGCTGCAAAGTTCCCCTACTTTGAAGCTGGGGGGAAAAGCAGAGGGGAAGGAACTTGCTTGAGATAACATGGTGAGTTGGTGTTGTCTAACCAAACACCCTTGTTGTGCTCCTTTCCCAGAGGCCATGCCCTGCTCGTTCAGTCTGTTTTCCCCCACCCCCTCCTCACTTTCATGGGTTTGTAGCAAGGATTTAGGGTGAAATAGGTGTGAGATGCCAGCTCTAGGTGAGTGTTTGGGTGTTGGAGGGGACTCAGGACTGGGGTAGATTTGATGGTGTAGGAGGGCGCAATCTCCAAGCTTTAGGGCTGGGCGAGGGGAAGGGGTTGAGGTGTATGAGGGGGTATGTACTACAGACTCTGAGGCGGCAGTGCTTATCTTAAGTGCTTCCAGGTCTGCCTCTGCCCCATTCCTGAAAGTGACTAGCACATCCCTGCAGCTCAGGGGGGAGTGAGGCTCCATGTCCTTCCCCATGCAGTTCCCATTGGCTGCAGTTGCTAGCCTGGTGTCAGGGCAGGCAGGAGCCTGCTCTAGCCCTGCTGTGCTGCCAGACTTTTATCAGTCTAAAATCTCCCAGTTTGGCTCTAATAGCCTCTGGGAAAAGAGAGAGCCTGGTTCCAGATGCCTAGTGAAAGTGGGAGGGCTGGCAATCCTAGATCCCAGGGTTAGAACTCAGGAGCTCCAGGCTCCCAAAGGCACATGCAGTTTTATAGATAAGTACTACTCAAGTTAGATTGTGACCTAGAAGAAAATTGGAAGAGGGTGGTTGCTAGAACACACACATTGCAGTGGACAAGAAAGCAGCAAAATCTTCTAGTGCCTAGAGAGAACCTGCATAAGGGAGGGAAGGTATAGCTCTTCATCCTTCTGTTCCTGTAGTTTCTACAGACTTTCTCTTATGCAGATTTTTGCACCTCTCTCTTCACACCTGTAACATATCTTGTCCAGAGCAATGGAAATAGCACACCAGTGCTTATAGAAATAATCCTACCACCTTCTGGAGTGATCCTATCCAGAGTGGAGGGCTGTGTAAGCATAGGAGGAGGGGGTGGGGAGAGGAGAGGCACTTCTCTCAAAACCCTAGCCACCTGCAGCACCCAGTTGCTCCTTCATATGAATCCCAAATGGTTGTAGGGTGAGAGTTGTGGGATGCTTTCTGGGCCATTGTCTGAGTGATTGAATGATATACACTGCAACAGGATCCCTGATCTGTGAAGCAGGCTGCTAAAATGTATTTTGAAAATATTCTGTGGTAACTTTTCATGTAGATAGATGTAAAGTGATCTGATTCATATATAAGGAAGCAAGTATGTAGGTGGTAGAAATATTTCATGAAACTTCTCCATGGTTGTCCTTTAAGCTCCATCCAATATTTGCTTGTATGTTAAATTAAACTGCTGTTTGAGGCATTGTTGCCAAATAGGTTCAAGAATCTGAGAGCAACAAGGTAGATGAGAATCTTTTATTTGACCAACTTCTGCAAGCTTTTGCATCCCCTAGAACAATGTTTCTCAACCTTTTTTTTTTTAAATGGTACTTTTTAAACAAGTACCCCCAGTTTTCAGACTTTTTCTACCATTGTAACACTTATTAAAACAGCTTCATCAGACCCAGCTGGACAATGACATTTGGGGTGTAAAAAGTACAAAAATAATAGTGCTGTAAAAGTTAAAACAAATTCAATTTTCTCCAAATTCCAGTGGTTGATGTACCCTAACGGTACTCGTACCGCTGATTGAGGAACACTGCCCTAAGAACTCTTCTTCAGGATAATTAAAACTCTGCAGTGTGGGGGTCTGAAAAAAGGGGTCCAGCAGCAGAGAGAAGGCTGCTTGGCTAGCTATCAACTTGCAGGATTTTATTGCCAGTCATGTGACATTTTAAATTTCCTTGAAGCCCAAGTTAGGGTTGCTAAAATTGCACAAAAGTGAACTCTTACTTATCTGAACCCCTCCCCCAGCCTCTCTCCATCCTCAGTCAGTGGCTGTGGCTTGCAGCCTAGGGTTGGTGTGCAAGAGGGTGAAGAAGGGGCTCGGGGTTGGTGTGTAGGTTGGGACTAAGGGAATTGGAGTGCAGAACTGGGCTCAGGGCTTCAGGGTCCAGAAGGGGCTGTGAGGTCGGGATGAGGGCTTGGTGTGCAGTAGGAGGCTTTGGCTTGGGATGGAGGGGTGTGGGAGTGGGCTCAGCAATGGTGCAAGGTGTAGGCTCTAGGCTATGCCAGAGGTTGGGATTTGGGCTCTGCAAAGGAATTAGGGTAGGAGAGTAGGTTCCAACTAGGGGCTTGGGCTGCAGCGAGTTGGCACTTACCTCAGGTGGGTCCCAGTTGGCAGCATAGGGAGGCTCCCTGTTTGCTCTGGCTCTTAATAGCTGGAACCGGCTAGCGTGTCTGGTTCCCAGGCAGAAGGGTAACCAAGAGCCTCTGTGCAGTGCACGCTGCCTGTGCACCCTCCCTTACCGCTCCTATCAGCTTGTGGGAGGTGTAGGGCAAGTGCTATGGGCAGTGTGCAGCGCTGTCCCGATCACAGAGGCGGCAGGGCCCTATGCTGGGAGCTTGCCTAAGTTCCACTGTGCTGCCGACTGGTGTAATGGAGAAGCCTGCTCAGCCGCGCTGACTAGAGCACCCAGGAGCTCTTATTCACTGGGCGTTCCTCCTGGAAACCAGAAACCTGCAGCCCTAACCCAGCTCCGGCACGCGCGCTGCTAGGGGAGACGCAACTTGCTGTGCAGCGACCGACACACTATACACCGGCGCGGGCCAGGCAGGACGCTGGCCACAAGCGAGCAATGGGGATGCAGCAGCTCGTGCCCGCAGGAGGGACTCGCGCGCCACGCGGCGTGAGACCTTGGGGAGGCGGGGCCGGGGTAGAGGGCGCAGGCGCAGCCTGAGGGAGGTCGCCGACTCTCCGCGCGAGCGCTCAGCCACTTGCTTTGGCGGGCCTTGGCCAGCTTCCAAGATGGCGGCGGTCCAGCCTCTGCCCGGGTCAATAGCTAGCTTGGTCCCCATGGAAACCGGGGCGCGCGGAACTCTCGTGCTACCAGACCATTTGCTTGCTCTTATTTTTCTCACGAGACTTCACACCCCCCCCCCGTTGCTTAGGCAACGGAACACACAGCGAGAAGTTTGTCCCTTTTGAACCGCCGTCAGCCAGGCTGGACTCTACAGGTGAGTGAGGGGAGCTGCTGGGGCTGGCCGCTGCTACCATGGCAACCACGCCAGCCCGGAGGGCTCCCGCCTGTGGGGCGGGGAAGCAGGGACCGGAACCCGAGCACGGGGATGGGGCAGCCGGCGGGTGCTTGAAGCCGGGCGCGGAACCCAGGAGTCCTGGCTCTCCCCGCCCCCTCCCTCGGTCCCTTGTGCGCGTAGCAGCCCCCCCCCCCAGCTGACACGAGGAACCGCCTCGCTGCGCCCCCTCCTTACCCGCAGCCACGGGTCTGCCCCGGGGGGGATGATCGGGGGCCGCGCCAGGCCCGCGGGCGTGACCGGGCTGCGCTGTGCGGCCCCTGGCGCCAGCCGCTAAGGCGCTTAGCCGCGGGGCGGAACCAGGCGGCTTGTCGCCGGCGGGGCGCTGGGGCGAGAGCGACCAGACGGCGGAGGATCAGCAATCGGAGATCCCCGCCGCTCCCTGCGGGGTGGGACGCCTGGGGTCTCTGCTTGGCTTTGCATTGCACCTCACGGGCTGGGCAAGCCACTCTCAGCGCTCCGTGCCTGCTTCCCCAGAGGTAACATGGAGTTGGTAGTACTCGTCTGCTTCAGCCTAGGGGGATAATTGGTCTTAAGTTAATACATCTCTCCTACAGTGCAACAGCTTGAGAGGAAGGTGTTACAAACATAGGGTGGCTTGTGATTTTGTGTAACCGGTGTGATTTTTCTTACTAGGAGCAAGGGAAAAAATGATTGAAGCAGATTGGGAACGTTCTTAAAACTAGCTGAAGCATTCCAGACTTTATTGCTGCTGTCTATTAGTGAGGCAAATAACTTACCGAAAGGTTAGTCTCATGAACTGAATGCAACATTATGCTAATGATTGCTCTCTCCTCTGTTCCATTGTGCCTGAATATCAGTAGCGTTGTTTGTTTTGTGTACTTCGTGTGCAATGTGACAGTTTAGGTTGTGCTTAGAACTTTGTAATGTTATGAATTTCTTACTGTTTTGTGCATTTCAAAATATTGATTTTTATTTTTATTTCTTGTTTGTGTTATGCTGTTAAGTGCTGTACAAACATATAACAAAGACAGCCAGTGCTTTGAAAACCTTGCCATTAAGCCCTGTATATACACGAAGCCTTGCCAATATGTCTATATTGGCAAGAAGAATACTCTATACTGGCCAAAGGATACTTTTGCTAGCATAGCTGTCATTTAAAAAATCACACTGTAACAAGCAAAACTAAGCTGGAAAAACTTTTCAGTATAAGGCCCGGCCTAAGTAAAGGGTTTTTATAACTTAATGAGGTTGTTTGTGTGTGGATTTTTTGTGTTTTTAAATGAATATTATCTATCTAAATAAAAACAGTTCTAGGTACTCTGGTTTTTTTTTTTTTTTTTAAAAAGGTTGAGAAACACTGCAATAAAGCACCCTTTTTTTAAATATACACATACCCCCCATTACCTACTACAGTTTTTAAACTCACATAATTTTTTTTCTACCATTGCAACACATTTATTTAAACAACTTAATCATATCCAGGTGGATGATGAAACTTTTGGGTGTAAAAAGTGTAAAAATAATAAAACGCTGTAAAACTTAAAACAGAAATTCAGTTTTCTCCATATTTCAGTTGTACCTAAGGGTACTCGTACGACTGGTTGAGAAACACTGTTCTTTTGCGCCGATTGAGGATTCCAATATAATGGAGATGGGAAAGCCTCACTAGGCAATCCAGTTCACCTCACTGCAAGGGCCAGGGGCTAGCTAACCACTCTTGACAATATGTTTCAGGGGGTAGCTGAGTGAGTCTGTACGGGGTAAAGTTAAAAAATGACAAATAGTCTGGTAGCACTTTAAAGACTAACAAAACATGTAGATGGTGAGCTTTAATGGGCACAGCCCACTTCTTAAATCCGCCTAGAGTAGGCATGGACAAATATGCGTCCATGGGCTGGTTCCAGTCTGCCAGAGAGAGCTCCTGGTGCACCCCCACTGCTATATCTACCTACATGGTGGTGATATTCCTATATTTAAAGTGGGGATACAGGCCTGTAAGCAGGGGTGTGCGTGAATGCACCCTCCCCATGGTCCTCCAAGTAAGCATTAGGCTGAGGTGTCATGTTGCCCCAGCCTCCATGCTCAGGCCAGCGGAGGGAAGACTGGGGCTGATTTCCTCCCTTCCCCCAGGAGTGGAGTGGAGCTGGGCTGTAGGGGCAGAGCAGCCACCAGCCTCTCCCATGGCTCGCACTCCACATCCACAGAAATTCCTGTGCATGGGCCTGAAATAGATAAATACTTTTTAAACGTTATTCACTCAAAAATGAAGAATGAATATTGAACTCCAGACTTACAACTTTAAGAAAGCTGCGCCAATATACCACGATAGCATGTGAAAGGACTATTATAGCTATGTAGAATTTTATGAGAAGAATAAACATCAGCAAAATAAATAACTTTAAATGTATTCTGTTGACGAGTCAGTAACTTAAGAAATGATTGAAAGACTTTTGCCGGACAGCAGCAAGGGATGTAAAATCTCATTTAACTAGTTAATTTTTATGTTTGACTTGTTAATCACTTAAATGGGGGCAGAAGGAGGGGTTGTTCCAACCTAGATCCCCCACTTACCTTGGCCAAGCTGGAGAGCTCTCCCAATCCTGCCATGTGCAGAAACTGCTCAGGCCCCTCTGAGCTGGGGCAGCACCTTCCCTAGGGTGGGTGAGAGGCTGTACAGTCCTTCCGGTACCCAGTTATCTATTCACATTCCTACCACAGTGCCCTCTCCTGGGCACATATAAACAGAGCAGCTTTTCCTGATGTGTCATTGACAGGACAGATTTCCAACAATGTGATCAGCAGGTTACTACCCCCCTATTCCTCCTAACTTGCAACTGTTCAGTGACAGTGAAATATCAGATCTTACTGTTTTGTTGGATAGGAACCACCTCCATTTATATATTTCAATGGGAAACAATACCTGTAAAATAATTGCATGTATGCCAGCCAAAGGGTAGCTATAACTGTAGCAGCAAGGGTACCATCTGCCTACCAATTATCAATGCTACTACTATGAAGAAGCTATATTGAGCCCTGATCACATGAACTATTGTCACTTCTAGCTGAAATGGGTCACCGTAGTGTACATCTAATATTTTGTCTCCCGACAATTGAGTTCTTCATAGATAATGTCTTTGGGAAATATTTGGTCCCAGGCCTAAATTCCTATCAGAAGCAAGCATTAGAAAGGAGAAACAAGCATTAGGAAGGAGGTTGCATTCCTAATGAAATAGAGACATCATGAAAATCCATCAAGAGCCATCAGTCTCCAAATCGAATTGTGCTGCTTCAGTATAAAGATTAGGATAGTCGCTGTTTTTCCCTTAGCAAACTCATAGTCAAACTTTGTGTTCTGAAGAAAGATCAGAAGTTCTTTCAGCATGGGAGGGGGAAATAACTATATTGCTTTCCCATATAAATTATTTGGACCACATTCCTGTGTTGTATAATTTCAGGCTTAAAACTTCTATCGGAATATTGCCAAAATATTCTGTTCCAAATAAATGAAAGACAGATAGTGAATAAGGCCAAAGAAGAAGCAGCTTATTTCAGTCAGCATGATAGAAACCTAAATTCCTTTTCATGATAACAGACAAAAATTATGTTATTAGAATTGTGAGAAATAAGTTTTGCTCTAGCACCTAAAGCACTGTTCTAACTAGCACTGTATTTCAGCACAGATACTGTTGTATTTTTATGCTTTAAGGCTGATTTAATCATTACCCAGACTTCTTGAAAGATATGTTGGCTACTCTTTAAAGATGTTAACCAAATGCCTATAATTTCACCTTATGTGCTATATGGTTTAAACTGAGACTTCACTAGTTTGTTACTAGCCTGCAGCTTGTTATTACAGTTTAAGCTGCTTTAAAGGCTTAATTTCTTAAACCTCTACTCTGCCTGCTTTTCTTTCTATTTCCCTTTCATGCCTATGTCTGTGAGAGCGAGAAAATGACAGGTAACTTCTGTTTCACCCTCCTACGTCAAAACCTACCGTTCATGATATTTTGTGTGCAGAGAAAATAATTTTCTATATTCTGCATTTCATTTCAGCTATAGTGTACTCTGAAACTGTTTGGTCTGCCCTACACATATCTTGCTTGAAAATGTTCCTAACTCTCAGGATTAGTTCTAAAGTGTATGGAAAACCTACCAATTACTGACTTTCCTTCATTTTGAGAGAAACCTCCGACTGTGAATGAAATTGCTTTTTCTAACTTAATCTCTGTGAGCAAATTTAATTTTAGTAATTCTTTTGCATCTTAAATATCCACCACTCACGTTAGACTGTTTCTTCTATTTTGTATTGAAATATCTTGTGAAACATATAGTAGTAATTATGCATATAGTTATACAGTACTAAACATTAGTATTGAGCTTACAGTCGTTACATCATTTGAAGTTACAGGCTGAGCCTCTCTAGTACAGCACTTTCTGGTCCAGCAACATTCATGATCCAGCATGATTTTAGTTAGCTGGATGTCCACTTATCATGGGTGTGGCCAAGTTTCCTGCAGTCCCATAGGCTGTGTCTACATTGGCATGATTTTGCACAAAAGTGGCTGCTTTTGCGCAAAATCTTGCCACCTGTCTACACTGGCTGCGAGTACTTGTGCAAGAACACTGACGTTCTAATGTATAAAATCAGTGCTTCTTGCGCAAATACTCTGACGCTCCCGCTCAGGGATAAGCCCTCTTGCGCAACTATTCTTGCACAAGAGGCCAGTGTAGACAGGCAACATCAATTTCTTGCACAAGAAAGCCCAATGTTTAAAATGGCCATCAGAGCTTTCTTGTGCAAGAGAGCGTCTACACTGGCACGGATGCTCTTGCGCAAAGGCACATCTTTTGCGCAAAGGCATATGCCAGTGTAGACGCTCTCTTACTCAAATACTCTAACTCAAAAACTCTTGCATTAAAGAGTATTTGCACAAAATCTTGCCAATGTAGACGTAGCCATAAAGTTTGTTTATACCTCAATATTCTCTGCTGCCATTTAGTTCTAATTTACCCCTAAATGTCTTCTAAGAGCCCAGTGTGGCTAAAGAATAGGGACTAGTTGTCCTGGGTTCTCTTCCTACCTCTGCCAATAACTTTCTTTAGGAAAGATCATAGATGAATCAACTTGCTTCTCAGTGCCTCAGATCTGCTTTTTATAGGCTGGAATGAAACTATCTTTCTTACCTAGGGTTTGAAAGGCTAAATCCATTCATGATTCTCAATCTCATTTAGATCCTTTCTTGTAAGGTATTATAGAAATATGTAGGTGGTTGTATTGTCCATCATTTTACCTATGTACCACAGGTATCAACAGTGTATTTTTTTTTGTGTCAGTAAAAGTATTATTGAAAACATTTTTTTCCTCTTGTAGCATTGCTGTAACAGAGCCAAAATGGATGACAAGAAAGACACTAATGACTTAAAAGAGGCTGGTGACTCAACAGAAAGTGCAGAATATGAGGATGATTTTGAAAAGGATCTTGAGTGGCTAATTAATGAAGAAAAAGAAGACAATTTTGGGGAAACAGAGGTATTTGATTAGGTCAATGCTAATGATTATACTGTACATTTGAGATCTTACCAACTTGAACTACACATCAATTGAGTTTGAATTCAAATATGTATCTAATTGTAAACGTGTTGCTATTTAATTAGGAAAAGGATATTTGTGATTCTAATAAAAAGCGATGCAGTGTCCAGTGGCTTTTCAGTATTCCCTATAGGCACAAAGAGAATGTGCTTGGATCAAATGTACTTTCATTTCCAAGGTGGTATCTTGAAGCATTTGTGCAAGTCTCGTGATTTTTTTTTTTATGTTGCGTCTGTCACTTTGCTACTCAAGCTTTGGTTCATTCCAAATTACGTGAAGATGGAAATATAGAGAGATGCAGTAAGAGAGGAGCTAGTGCCAAAATAGAAGCTGGTTATGAAATTCAGTATTTCATAGCCTGGATATGTTTGATACTGTTCGCCTACCACTCCGGCTATTCTGTTCGTCCTTTTGCCATGTTTCTGGCCTCTGTTGGGAGGAGGGACTGAAAGAGCCTCCCTAATGCGATTGTGACAACAGAAACAAGAGCCACATATTCCTATTTAAGTGTAAGACCATATGGGATAGAACACCAAGTTCTACTACGGCTGGGCTTTTGGGAGACCACGACTCTTTCACATCATCACCTCTGGAGGCATGGCCATCAGTTCTACTGGAAAGCTGCACTCATAAGAGGAAGGCCTGTTCCTGTAGCTTGCATTTTAGCAGTGTGATTATTTTCTATATATTGCACCTTTCTATCTGTAATGATGGCTATTTTGTATTTAGTTCAATGCAGACTCTATAATAAATGGGGGAGACAACTCACTGTGTTCTCTCATATAGTGATTTTACTTTTGTTCTTGTTTTAACCAAACAGATCAGACTGAGAGTAAATGATTGCTCTTTGTGTATGAAAAACATGTTTGTGTTGCCCTCCTCTTGGCCCTTTGTAAGATAGCTATGTTTACAATCATCCCCTGTAAACGGTGTGACCACGAAACCCTGCATCCACTGCCCATATCAAATGGCTGGGAGCACAACTAGCAGCTGTGGATGTGGCTGGTGTAATGGCACAAATTGTCTTCTGGCCCAATTTGCTACTTTTGTTTAATGGAACAAAAAGGAAGCAGTATTTATGACTGCTTTCTATAAATACATTGGATGGATAAATACCAGAGAAGAAGAGTTATTTAAGTTAAGCACCAGTGATAGCACAAGAACAAATGGCTATGAACTGGCCATTAAGAAGTTTAGGCATAACATTAGACAGTTTTCTAACCATGAGAGGAGTGGAACTGCCTTCCAAGGATAATAGTGAGGGCAAAAAACCTAACTTTTATCTAGACTGAACTTGATACGTTTATGGAGGGGCTGATATGACAAAACTGCCTACAATGGTATGTAACCAATCTGTGACTGCCAGCAGCCAATATCTCCAAAGACTGGTGATGGAAAACTATTGGGTAGAGGGCTCATAATTACAACAGAGCAGGGGTGGAGAACCTTTTTGGAGCAGGGGCCACTGACTCACAGAAAAATCAATCGGGGCCACACACAAGTGGCCCCTAGCTGAGAAGGAGAAAGACACTCTCCACGTTCCTTTTACACACCAGAGCCTAGTAGATTTTGTGTGCTACAAACCTGTGGTGGTGTGGGCAGAGGGCTATATTTGGGGTGGGAAAACTTATCCCTCAAGTCAGCTGGGCAGAGATCCTCAGAGTTTTTCACCTTTCACTGCATGATGGGGCTTGGGTCACTTGCAGACTTCAGCTAGTGTAAATGGTGGATTCTCTTAAGTTGAAACCTTAATCATGTTTTGAGGACTTTAGAAACTCTTGAGTTTATTGGTCGTTTACAGGACTAGGTGTGGTCTGCAATATTCAGGATTCCAAACTAGCTGATCATGATGGTCCCTTGTGGTCTTAAAGCCTAAGTAATATGCTCTACAGGGCATATTCAGTTGTTTGCTGTGGGAGCCTAAACAGTACATTTCCTGAGTTCTGTGGTTTTAAAATCCCAATCTTAATGATGCGCTATGTATGTATAAACTACTCTAAGTTAACTTCTCTAACAAGTTAAAAAACTATTTCTTATACAACTTTAAAGGAAGAACTTTGTTTTTATAATCCTTATCAGAATGAAGACGATATTGAAACAAAAACTGATAGCAACTTGGAAGACAATGAGGAAAAAAAAGAATGTGTAGATGCTGATCTAGAGGAGAGTCTATCAAATGGAGAAAAACTTGTATCCATACCCAACTTAAAACCATTGGATCATACATCTGATACGGACAGTGAAAGCTCTGTCCAGGAATCCAAGCTGGAAAACCGTCAGGACCTGGATGACGAAGATGATGAAGAAATAAAGCGCTATATTTTGGAAAAGATTGAAGAAGCTAACAAGCTGCTGCAGAACCAGGAGCCTCTTAATGAGAACAGAGAAAGGAAACTAAAATTCAAAGATAAATTGGTAGATTTGGAAGTTCCTCCACTAGAAGATACAGAAACTTATAAAAATGATCCTGAAAGTGAAGAGGATGTTTCAAGTAGGCTGTCTCAACTGCATATTTCTAATGAGCCAGGCCTGCAAAGTATGACTTTTTCACTTAATGGTGGCAAAGATGAGGAACAAAAGGATGGCAAGATCCTAGTAGAGAAAGATGGGAAATTTGAACTCTTGAGTTTACGTGATATTGAAAGCCATGGCTTTTTTCCTCCAATAAGTGTTTCTTTCACTGACATTGAAACTCAGTCTATTTCTCCTAAATTTTCCCATTCCATAATTTTTGGCACTCCCAGTCTAACAAAGGAAGAGCCTCTAGTGCAGCCAGGGGTAAATTCTTGCTTTCCCATTGGAGAAGAGTTTATCTGTTTCCCTAAGCCTCCCTCTAACCCTAAGTATCGCCCAACCTCAGCCATCAACACTGCAAGAAGTATGGGAATGGGAAGAACTCCCCGCCGAGTGCAGTCTGCAATTGCGCCTTGGAGAAACTCCACCTACAGTCTTTCACCCAGACAAAAAGAGTTGCAAAAACAGATGCAAAAAAGGAAAGAGAAACTAAGGAAAGAGGTGAGAGTACAAAGGAAATAACCAGAACATAGTGATTACCAGACCCTCTGTTTCTCAAACTTAATGGGAAATAGTGCTTCTCAAAGCCATTCATTTGATCATTTATTCCATTTCCTCAGTTGGAATAATAATAATAATTTGAACTTATAAACCAAATCCACAAAAACATTCTCTTTCATTAAAAACTGTTAAGGAAATGCTCATGGATGGAAAGCAAGGAAATGTCTGTTTAATGTGGTAAAACCTTATAAAATGTGGTAGTAGTGTTCCTGGAAAACCATGTGCTATATAAAAACCTGGCAGAGGTGCAGCTAAATGGCTCCATGTACTGCCCTGTCCCTCCCTGAGTGCTGACTTAGGGAGTGGTGCCCGTGGGTGGAGGCAGTGTGCAGAGCCGCCTGAGCATGCCTCTGCCAACAACAGCAAGCACAGGATACTGCTTGCCGGGAGCTGCCTGATGTGTCCATCCCCTCCCTTTCCCCAGCTGTATGCAGCACCCTGAGTCCCTTCCCATGTTCCGATCCCTTGCCCTGAGCACCCTCTCACACCCAAACTCCCTTCTGTGAGCACACTATAGAAAAATAGTGTGCAACCTAAAAATGGCCCCTAAAGGAAAGCCATACTATGTCAAAAACACACTGTATAAATCTGCATTACATAAGGGTTTACTGTATATTCATAAATATGGCTCCCCCATCACATTCACCTCTTTCACTGATGGATTCTTCCTATTTGTGAGTCCCATACTCCTCCAACATAGACAGTAACTTTGTGTGGGTGAGTGTTGCCCTCCAGCAACTTCAAAGCTTTTCCTTGTAGGAATTATCTTGTTTTTGTATGGAAGTGTTAAAGGGAAAAAAACCTCAAGAACCCAACTGTCCAGGCTATTACGTAGAACAGCAATTTAAAACAAGACTTGGGGCTTGTCTGCACTTGAAACACTGAAGTGACACTGCTGCAGGAGTGCTTTTTTGAAGATACTACCTACACTGATAGGAGAGCTTCTCCTATTGTTCTTGTTAATGCATCTCACTGAGAAGTGGTAGCTAATTCTCTGGTAGACCTAGTGCTAGCTTAGCTGGTGGTTAGATCAGTTTAACTGCATCTTTTGGGGGTGTGGATTTTTCACATCCCTGAGTAACGTAATTCTGTTGATCTAATTTCATCATGTAGACCAGGCCTATTTTAGAAGGCTAGACCAGTGAGTTTCTGAAATATTAAATGTATAGCAACGACTTTAAAAATGTGCAACAATTGTCAGTTTTTCAAGACAAGTGCTAAAAGATTCAGGGAAAAATATATTTGGACTTCAAAGGAGGTGCATATTGATCTGCGTGAATTTTAAATTTTATGGGTGCATAGCTTTAGTGCCGAAGAAGAACAGAATTTCATGAGACAGCATTTCTGAATAGTGTGACTTATTGGAAGGCTTGGCATTGATCAAAGTATCTTCAAATATTCACAAACCTGACACACACTATTTCCCACTTTTTTACAAAAAGCATTTCACCATGTTTGCTTCAGAGATGTTATGCTATCAGTGCCTGCATAACTAAATGACATTCTCCTCACCTCCAGTGCATGGTCATGCTCTAGAACTCTTTGATAGGCCAGTGCCTGCAGTCACTAATCATTTTGATTTTGTTAGGGCCTGTTTAGTCAGGAGAAGTCTTGTAAACAGTTTTTAAACCAGGTCAGTTAAACTTATTTTAAACTACTTGGAGCTGTGAGGTAGGTCTGGTTTAAGGTGCAGTGATTTGAGAAAAAACAGAAAGGTAGCCATGTTAGTCTGATCTTGGTAAAACAAAAAAAAAAAGCAGTCATATAGGTCTTTAAAGACTAACAAGATGGTTTATTAGGTGATGAGCTTTCGTGGGGCAGACCCACTTCAGATCATCATGTGCTACATGACTGCTTTTTTTTTTATTTGAGAAAGGCATAAAAAACTTTTGGATTAAAATTAAAGCCTCCAAATATAATCTTAATCACAAAGGTGCTCAATGGCAGTTTCCTCCTCAATATAGTATTGACTTGATGTGTCTATTGATTATTCCCATTTCCCTCAATATGTTTGAGGTCAAGGCAGATAAATAATTCAGGTAACGTGTATTGGTTTGTTTGCTCCTTTGCATGTCTCAGACTAACACCTTTCTTGTGAGATATTATTCAGTCCTTAATTTCACACAAGGAAGAAGCACAGAAAAGACAACAGGAAGAGGAAAAGAAGAGAGAGAATGACATGGTCTTTAGAGCTTGGTTGCAGAAGAAGAAAGAACAAGTACAAGAAGAGAAGCGAATTCAGCGTGCAAAGGAACTAGAAGGCTCAAATAGTAGAGTAAGTTAAGACTTCTCCATCCCATACATGTTAAGGATGCCCTGGGTACTCAGAAAATTGAAATTTACACCCATTTTGTCAGTTCATCATAAAAAATGAACATAGCAAGGAATAGTCCATTTTTACTATACAAGAACTGCACATATATTGGGAATTTTCCAATTTTAACAGGATGAACTTGCATCACACAAGAAGCTGTGTTCATGTGACCTTTATGATCCTAGGATAACTTGAGAGAGGTTACTATTTGGCATCTTAGTAGGATGATGATTTGGCTGTGCCCTACTGTGAATCACAATCAGGAATTAATGTTCTTTTTCAAGTGATGTCCCCAGGAATGCTCCATTGTAGGTGTCAGATCCGTCCTGGTGCCACAGATCAGAAACTTTTAACAGCCGTAGTCAGCCGGACTGAGCATACATGGTCAGCATCTCGCAATGTTCGTGCCCTTTGCCAGTTCCTGTCAACTGCCCTCGGTTGCAGACGGAGCTCTCTCTCTTTCTCTCCAACTTCATCTAGTCAGAGAAATAAATATAGTAATTAGTTAGTTGTTGTTAGTATTACTCAGTTTATAGTTAATAGTTACAGTTTATAGTTAATAGTTCAAAAAAAACCAAAAAAAAATTCTTTGTTCCACTGGCCTTTAGGCCACTGACAAAAAACCAACAACTTTCCCTCCCCCCAAACCAAAAAAAACCCCACCTTTGAACAGATGATGCTGGGTTCTCCGGGCTTTAAAAATTGTGACGTTTGTTGCGAGCCCGGAGACAGATGGGCCATTGCTGGCATCAGATGGCCATTCATCATGAGCCTTGCCCAAACAGCAGATGCATGTGCCTCAGAAATGCGCCTATTGCTCAAAGTTAACAGTGAGAGCCCGGCAAGATAGGGAAATGCGCTTTCAGATTATCTTGTTTGATAAGGCGCTTTAGCCATTGGACTCGTCATCCGTGGCTATACCAGACTGTGCTGCTACACAGAAACGGAGAGTGTCCTCTCCAGGGGTGGCTCCAGCAAAAAAGATGCTGGCTTCCCGGTACATTCTCTGCCACTAGTCCTGCTGAGCAGAGTGAGCACGGGTAGCCTGGAATGTCCGGTACCGCTTCTTTGCATGCAAGGGTGGTTCCAGGCACAAGACCTAAAAAGACGGCAGCTTCGGTGCCAACTGAGCAAGCACCGACGGAACCAAGATCAACATTGGCACCACTGGCCTCATTGTCTAAGGCAGAGGTGCTCAACCTTTTTTCATTCGCAACCCCCAGAGCTAGGAAAAGTTTTGTTGAGCAAAGCAAAAAAACACACACACAAAAAAAAAAGCCCCGCCAGGAACATTTTATTACGGCCCCTTTATTTTAAAGCACTGGTCTGCTTCTCTGCCACGTCCCTCCGCCGCGTGTCTGTTGGGCACTGAGCCGGCAAAACAAAATGCCAGCTGGCTTGGATTACAGCACGGAGACCCCCCAGGAAGACGGCAGTGACCCTCTTGGGGGTCACGACCCACGGGTTGCGTACCGCTGGTCTAAAGCACTGACACCAGTATCGACGCTGACTTCAGCGGCACCATCATCACCGGCTGTTATGGAACCTGTGCTGCAATCCAATCCGGCACCTGAAAGGCCTGATGCTTTCTTGGAACAAACGTCAGAGTCAGACCCCCATTTCTGTCTTCCTGACATTCTTTCCGGCACCTTCTCCACCGGCACCATCCCCATACCTTGTGGCACCGCGGAGAGATTCTTGATACCACGTCAGGCACCTTTCTCTCTCTACACCCCCCTCATTGAGAGGCTCTGGAATCTTTCTTCACTCACCTGCACTGTCACCACATGCAGCATACTAGGAGAGCATACGAGTGCTTTTTCTTCTAGGCATTACTTACCTGGACAATCGCATCATTAGCACTAGCACAACTACCATCATGACCACACACCTTACTACTACTCCTATCATCATCACCATCAGTCACATTCCAGGAGATGGTCCCTGTGTTGTCATAGGTCGCCCAAATACCCACCTGCCTCCATAAGTCTACGGGAGTGACATCCCCCGCTGCCACCACCACAGAGCCCAACACTGCAAGCACATCGTTCCGAATCCAAGGAGGGGTGATTATTCAAGGCTGAAGAGCAACAACCTGACACTTCCCCTTCTGACCAGTCATCATCCTTTCCTGATGAGGTCATAATCCCAGGTGATATATTGCCTCCTAGCAATCTTAAGCAGTTCCCAAGACTTGTTTAAGAGAGTCGTGTCAAGCCAGGAGGTCCAGTTGGCGGAGGTGCAGGATAACCAGTACCACCTCCTTAAAAATCTCCAGCCCCCGTACCGGGCCAAAATAGCACTCCTGCTAGACGAGGCAATCATGGAGGCTGTGGAGGAGATTTGGCAGACCCCTCTCTCTGTCCCACTGACAAACAAAAGGGCAGATAAGAAATACTTTGTGCCATCGAAGGGGATGGAATTTTTATTCACCCATCCCCAACCAAATTCGCTCATTGTAGACGCCGCGCAGCACAGGTCTAAGGCCCCTCAGTATTAGAATGTTGCAACAGAGAAGTACAGCAAAAGAATAGACCTATTTGTCAGGAAGGTGTACTCCTCGGTGACACTACTACTTCGCATTGCCAACTATTCCACGCTCTTGTCAAATCAAATTTAGACAATTATACGAAACTTACAATGTTGATGGAGCATCTCCCTGATTCCAAGAAACCTATTCTAAAATCCATTGTCTAGGAAGGCTATGCTGTCACTAAGACAGGTGTCCAGATCGTGCTGGATGTCGCGGACACAGCTGCGCATTCCAAGGCTACTGCAATTGTGATGAGGAGGTCTTCATGGTTGCAAACCGCGGGAGTTCCGAGAGACTTCAAGAGCAAGGTAGAGGACCTCCCCTTTGACAAACAAAAACTCTTTGCCGAGAAAACAGATGAGGTTCTCCATTCTGGCAAAGATTCACCTACCACCTTCCAGACTCTTGGTATATACACGCCTCCATACTGGTGCAAACGTTATTTACTTTAGCAGAGGCACCACAATTACCCGTATAATAGGCAACAGCAACGTGATTTCAACCAGCCATGATCAAGGCAGTGACCTCAAACAAGGTGCAGTCAGACCAACCACACCCCTAACTAATCAGCCAACAAGCAGCAGATTTGACTCCTCGATCAGGGGCTTCCAAACACTTCCCATTGTCAAACTGAAATCACGCCTCACCCCTATTTCAGCACTGTCTGAGGCCATTTTATCACCAACAGGCCACCATTATGTTTGTTGGGTTTTGGAGATCGTGTCATCTGGTTTCACCATCCCCTTCCTTTCACTGCCCCCAACTACCCCACCCACCCCATCCCTCTTCAGGGATCCTTATCACGAGAACTTGTTGAAACAAGAGGTCCATCATCTCCCCTCCCTTGGAGCTGTAGAGAAGGTACCAGACGAGTTCAGGGGAAAAGGGTTCTATTCTCACTATTTCCTCATTCAGAAGAAAACTGGAAGCTGGAGACCCATACTTGATCTTTGAAAACTCAATCATCATCTCCAAAAACTACGGTTCAAAATGGTAACCCTTGTGTCCATAATACCAGCCTTAGTCAATGGGGATTGGTTTGCAGCTTTTGACCTTCAAGATGCCTACTTCCACATCACCATCCATCCAACACACAGGTGATTTCTTTGTTTTACAGTAGGTGGGGAACATTTCCAGTATCAGGTGCTTCCCTTCAGCCTTTCCTCTGCTCCGAGGGTATTCTCAAAAACCCTTGTGATAGTGGCAGCTCATCTACATCGAAGGGATGTTATAATTTTCCCCTACCTTGACGACTGCCTTCTAAAAGGCCGCTCCTCGGTGGAGACATAGCATATGGTAGCTATCGCCAGACAGACTTTTGATTCTCTTGGCCTAATTATCAACTAACAGAAGTCCATGATTGAACCCTCTCAAACTTTGGATTTCATGGGCGCTCGACTTGACTCTACCACAGCACGAGCCTACTTACCCATCCAAAGGTTCTAGTCCATCCAAGGGCTGCTTTCAGTCACCAGCCCTACTCTCTCAATATTCACTTGCCTACAGTAAATGGGCCATATGGCTGGAACAACTCATGTAGACAATCACACAAGGCTACACATCCACTGCCTTCACCACTGGAGGGCGTCCATTTATACCCCTACAAAACACCCCATCCACAGAACAGTGGCTCCTCCGCCCAGTATTCGCACGGCCCTCAAATGGTGGACCTACCCGCGCAACCTCTTGTTAGGCGTTCCATTCCACCAGCCTCAGCCTTCGGCCCAGATTACCACAGACGCCTCCCTCATCGACTGGGGTGCCCATATGAACGACATGCCTATGCAGGGCTGGTGGTCATCAGGAGAGACAGCTCTCCACATAAACTTTCTCGAGCTCAGGGCAGTCTTCAACACTTGCAGACACTTCTAGGACTACATGTATGGTTCAACTACCAGAATACTCAGTGACAGTATCGCCACAATCTATTACATAAATCACCAGAGTGAGGCATGGTCTTGATCCCTCTGTGCAGAGGCAGTCTGCCTCTGGTATTGGTGTATTCACAACAAGTTCATTTTAATAGCAGCCTACTTACCTGGTGCCAATAATGCTGTTGCAGACTCTCTGAGCAGTCATTTTGCACCCGACCACGAGTGGGAAATCTGGACCAATATACTTGAACGTATCTTTTGTCGTTGGGGTTTCCCTCTAATAGACCTCTTTGCCACCTACAAGAATGTGAAATGCCAATATTACTGCTCCAGGGCAGACATCGGGTGGGGATCTCTACGGGACACCTTTCTCCTCAATTGGGGGGGGGGGATCTCTCCTGTATGCATTTCCCCCCCGTTGTGCTTATACCCAGGATCCTCGGGGAAAATCAACATGGATGGAGCCAGGTTGATTCTCATAGCCCCCACTTGGGCAAGCTAGCCTTGGTTCCCCTTTCCCCACCGAATGTCTCTTTTGCCACCATACACCCTACCTGACTTGCTGACCTAGGACTGCGGCTCCCTCTTGCACCCACAGCCCCAGACCCTGCACCTAACTACCTGGTTCCTAGCTGGTTCTGTGCATCTGAGGATCTTTGCTCGGAGGAGGTCAAAGATGTTTTGATGCACAGCAGGAGGGACACTTCTCAAGCTACTTACCTCTCTAAATGGCTGAAATTCAATTCTTGGTGTTCTGCTAACCGGATCGACCCACATTAATCACCTCTGCACCAGAACCTTGAGTACATTCTTTCCTGAAGCAAACAGGCCTAGCCGTTGCTTCCTTGAAAGTACATCTCGCAGCAATTACCGCCTTCCAACACTCGATAGATGGCACTTTGGTGTTTGCCCACCCAACTAAGAAGAGATTTCTAAAGGGGTTGACAAACTTTAACCCACCTCACAGACCCTCACTTCCACCCTGGAACCTGGACCTAGTGTTGGACACTCCTACTCGACCACCCTTTGAACCCTTGGCCACTACGTCACTCCAGATGTTGACGCTGAAGGTGGTGGACTTGCTTGCTATAACATCTGTTTGCAGAGTCAGTGAGTTTGTGGCCCTGATGTCAGTACTGCTGTACACCACCTTCAACAAGGATAGTGTGGTATTACGACCTCACCCAGCCTTTATTCCCAAAGTCTGCTCCGAATTCCATATTAATGAGCCAATCATATGCCCTTTCTTTTATCCTAAGCCACACACCTCACCAAAGGAGGCGATCCTCCACAGTCTTGATGTGTGCAAGGTGCTCGCCTTCTATATTGATAGGACCCAATATTTGCATAAAACAGACTGTTTGATAGTCTCTCTCTCGCTGATTGATCCAAGGGCGAGCCCAGCATATCGCCAAGCTCATAGTTTCTTGCTTCACCACTTTATACTCCATCCACAATAGACCGCTCCCATCCCAACCAAAGGCTCATTCTACAAGTGCTGTGGCCATATCCACGGCCTTTCTACGGGGAGTTCCCCTTCATGACATTTGTTGGGCAGCCACATAGTCATCCAATGCTACGTTCATAAAGCACTATGCAATCGTGCAATGTTTGGTTGCACACTCCTCGTTGACCTCGGCAGTACTTTGAACTTCAAACAAACCTTGATTCCGGAGCCCACCATCCGGACATTTCTGAGTACTGCTACACAGTTACGTACAGTGGAGCACCCACGGGGACATCACTCGAAGAAGTTACTCACCTTGGTGCAATAACAATGGTTCTTCGAGAGGTGTGTCCCCGTGGTTGCTCCACTACCCGCCCTCCTCCCCGCTCCAGAGTCTTGGTTAGTAAATTTCTCGTTTCAGATACTTGAGTGGGTGAGAGGAACTGGCGGGAGCTGGACTGCATGCATGAGGCAAAGGGTGTGAATGCTGTGAGATGCTGACCGCGTATGCCCGGTCCGGCTGTTAAAATTTTCTGATCTGCGGTGCCAGGATGGGCCCGACACCTACAGTAGAGCACTCACAGGAGTGCACACACATCTTGAAGAACCGTCGTTACTGCACCCAGGTGTATAACTTCCTCTTTCTGAAGTGTATCCATTCATATTTATTTACACGTGATAGCAAGCAATTTCCATGTGTTACAATGAAGCCTAAAACTCAAGACTTTGAACCTAGGCTTTGTGTCTCAAGTTCTCTAATAGGAGCAATAATACTATTAATAAAATATCATGCGATTCTGAGGCTAGATTCAGCATTGTTTATAAAGCGTGTTTTATAATCTGGGGTGGAAGGTGCCAGTGAAGTTCAAAGTAGTATTGATATATGAATTTTAAAGACAAACAGAATATTTATAATTATGTATGTGTACACTTTAAATAGCAGGAGAACAGAGATCCAGAGGAAGCTTTCAGGTTATGGCTTAAAAAAAAGCACCAAGAACAAATGAAAGAAAAACAAATGGAAATCCTTAGACGCCAGGAAGAGTGCCTGTACTTTCTTCCAAGAACAGAGGAACGTGACAGAGCCTTTAAACAGTAAGCCTATGGCTGTTATTTTCTAGGGAATTAAGAGTATCTGAACGTTGTCTCGTTCAGCAACTTAATACAATTGATTTTATAATGTAGCTTTATTTGTAAAGCATCTATTATAAAAGTTATATTGCAAAATGGAGGAAACATAAAGCAACGTATAGTGGGTAAGGAAAGAATAGAAGAGGAGGTTTTCAGCAGAAATTTGAAAACCAGCCTCCATTAATGCACTCACACATATGAGTGTATGTTGTTTCTAATATACGGTACAGCCTTACTCTTTCTGCCTCTGCACAATCTTCTTCCAAATTTCTGCTTTAAAACCTCTCAGTTTCTCTTACATTATTTAATGCACATTTTTGGGATAAGAACATAAGAATGGCCATACTGGGTCAGACCAAAGGTCCATCCAGCCCAGCACCCTGTCTGCTGACAGTGGCCAATGCCAGGTGTCCCAGAGAAAGTGAAGCGAACAGGTAATGATCAAGCGATCTCTCTCCTGCCATCCATCGCCATCCTTTGACAAACAGAAGCTAGGGACACCATTCCTTACGCATACTGGCTAATAGCCATTTATGGACTTAACATCCATGAATGTATCTAGTTCTCTTTTAAACCCTGTTATAGTCCTAGCCTTCACAACCTCCTCAGGCAAGGAGTTCCACAGATTGACTATGCGCTGTGTGAAGAACTTCTTTTTATTTGCTTTAAACCTGCTGCCCATTAGTTTCATTTGGTGGCCCCTAGTTCTTAAATTATGGGAACAAGTAAAAAACTATTCCTTATTCACTTTCTCCCCATCACTCATGATTTTTATATACCTCTATCATATCCCCCCTTAGTCTCCTCTTTTCCAAGCTGAAAAGTCCCAGTCTCTTTAATCTCTCCTCATATGGGACCCATTCCAAACCCCTAATCATTTTAGTTGCCCTTCTCTGAACCTTTTCTAATGCTAGTATATCTTTTTTGAGATGAGGAGACCACATCTGTATGCAGTATTCCAGATTTGGACGTACCATAGATTTATATAAGGGCAATAAGATATTCTCCGTCTTATTCTCTATCCCTTTTTTAATGATTCCTAACATCCTGTTTGATTTTTTGACTGCCCACAATGACTCCAAGATCTCTTTCCTGATTAGTTGTAGCTAAATTAGCCCCCATAATCATATATATAGTAGCCCAATGTCTGAGAGTCTGTAACGCTGAAATGCTGGCTGTTCCCTCTGGGCGGCGCTGTTGCCTGAAATGCTGGCTGTTCCCTCTGGGTGGCCTGTGCTGCATGGGGAGTGCGGAGCCCGAACAGCCGCTTGCGCCGAGGTGGCCCGGCTGAGCGGCACAGAAGTCAGCCGAGTGCCTGACGGGAGAGGAAGAGGGGCAGGGTGGTGACGTACATGGCCGGGGGCGGGGCCTGGCTGTGAACGTCACCACCCCGCCCCCCTTCGCCTCCTGCCGTGGTACTCGGCTGACTTCTGCGCCGCTCAGCCATGCTGCTGCGGGGGAGCAAGTGTCCATTTGGGCTCCCCCGCGACGGCCCAGCTGAGCGGCGCAGAAGTCAGCCGAGCACCACAGCGGGAGGCGAAGGGGGGGCGGGGTGGTGACCATTTTGGCTCTGTGTTCCCCTGAGTGAGAGGCAGAAGGGGGAGGAGAAGAGAGAGAGGGAGAGAGGCAGGAGGCTGAGGAGAGCTGAAAGAGAGACACGGGAGGCAGGAGGAGGAGGAGGGAAAGGGAAGGAGAGAGAGAGACTGGAGGCTCAGGAGAGAAGACCAACGTGGAGGAGAGACCTGAAAATCTTGTCTTATGACGGGCTAATTGGCTAGTCCTATTATATGTATGCTTGGGATTATTTTTTTCAATGTGCATTACTTTACATGTATCCACATTAAATTACATTTGCCATTTTGTTGCCCAGTCATTTACTTTGGTGAGATCTTTTTGAAGTTCTTCACAGTATGCTTTGGTCTTATCTACCTTGAGCAGTTTAGTATTGTTTGCAGACTTTGCCACCTCGCTGTTTACCCCTTCCTCCAGATCATTTATGAATATGATTAATAGGATTGGTCCTAGGACTGACCCTTGGGGAACACCATTAGTTACCCCTCTCCATTCTGAAAATTTACCATTTATTCCTACCCTTTGTTTCCTGTCTTTTAACTAGTTCTCAGTCCATGAAAGGATCTTCCTTCTTATCCCATGACAACTTAATTTATGTAAGAACCTTTGGTGAGAGACCTTGTCAAAGGCTTTCTGGAAATCTAAGTACACTATATCTACTGGATCCCCCTTGTTCATGTTTGTTGACCCCTTCAAAGAACTTTAATAGATTAGTAAGACATGATTTCCCTTTACAAAAACCATGTTGACTTTTGCCCAACAAATTATGTTCTTCTATGCGTCTGACAATTTTATTCTTTACTATTGTTTCAACTAATCTGCCCGGTACTGATGTTAGATGTACCGGTCTGTAATTTCTGGGATCGCCTCTAGAGCCCTTTTTAAATATTGGTGTTACATTAGCTATCTTCCAGTCATTGGGTACAGAAGCTGATTTAAAGGATAGGTTACAAACCATAGTTAATAGTTCTGCAATTTCACATTTGAGTTCTTTCAGAACTCTTGGGTGAATGCCATATGGTCCCAGTGATTTGTTACTGTTAAGTTTATCAGTTAATTCCAAAACCTCCTCTAATGACACTTTCAGATTTGTCACCTACAAAGGACAGGTCAGGTTTGGAAATCTCCCTATCATCTTCATCCATGAAGACTGAAGCAAATAATTCATTTAGTTTCTCCTCTATGACTTTATCGTCTTTAAGTGCTCCTTTTGTATCTCGATCCTCCGGGGTCCCACTAGTTGTTTAGCAGGCTTCCTGCTTCTGTTGTACTTAAAAAAACATTTTATTACCACCCTTTGGCTACGTCTAGACTGGCATGATTTTCCGCAAATGCTTTTAATGGAAAAGTTTTTCCGTTAAAAGCATTTGTGGAAAAGAGCGTCTAGATTGGCACGGACGCTTTTCTGCAAAGCACTTTTAGCAGAAAAGCGTCCGTGCCAATCTAGACGCGGTTTTGCGCAAGAAAGCCCCGATCGCCATTTTCGCCATCGGGGCTTTTTTGCGCTTCACGGTTCTCAGCTGTCTACACTGGCCCTCTTGTGCAAAAGCATTTGCGCAAGAGGGCTTTTTCCTGAACGGCAGAGTCATTGTATTTGCGGAAGAACACTGACAATCTTACATTAGATCGTCAGTGTTCTTGCGCAAATTCAAAGCGGCCAGTGTAGACAGCTGGCAAGTTTTTCCACAAAAGCGTCTGCTTTTGCGGAAAAACTTGCCAGTCTAGATGCAGCCTTTGAGTTTTTGGCTAGCTGTTCATCAAACTCCTCTTAGGCTTTTCTTATTACATTTTTACACTTAATTTGACAGAGTTTATGCTCCTTTCTATTTACCTCACTAGGATTTGACTTCCACTTTTTAAAAGATGTCTTTTTATCTCTCACTGCTTCTTTTATATGGTTAAGCCATGCTGGCTCTTTTTTAGTTCTTCTATGTTTTTTAATTTGGGGTATACATTTAAGTTGGGCCTCTGTTATGGATGCTGTTTGTATGAAAAATAACAGTATAAAATAAGGTTGTTATATACTACATGCGTCCAGCTAAGGTGCACAATCCAGTGTTGAGTGATTTTCACTGACAAAAGAAAGTCCAATTAATGATTAAAACCTTAGCTCTGATGCTGGCTGAAAATTCCTTTACTATTTGTTTTTCTAAACCAGAAGGGAAATGGCATGAAATAACTTACTAATTTTACCTTTATAAAACCTGTGCAAAACAATTCGTTAGCACTCAAGGTGGAACTGGCTTGATGTCAGATGTGCTATCATTTGAACACAGAAATGGGGTCCTTCACATTTTTTACAGATGGTGAAAACTGAATCCTTTTTAAGCCTTGATTTTTTGGGGGGAGGGGCCTGGCAGTCTGAAGATCCATAGGTGTCTAGGGCTAACTGTGACTAGAGTCTGGTGAACTCACTTTCAGTTCCTCTGATCCTCGTCCCAACTAGGGATGTTAAAATCCTGTTAAATTGGCTAACTGATTAAAAGGCGATGAGCTGGGCTGGAACGTCCCCATTCCAGCGCAGCCAGATCAACCCCTGCCTGTGGCAGGCCAGGGCATCTCGGTCAGAGTAGCCCATGCTTCTAGGGCACCCTGTCCATTAAGGGTAAGGCTTACTGGTTAAACCTTCACATCCCTACTCCCAACCTCCTTGCATTCATCCAACTGAAGCTTTCAGCCAGTGCCCTCCCTAGCTCCCTTCCAACATCACCAACTCTTGCTAGTTTCCAGACTGTTGATTATGGAGCTGCACCTTGATAGGAAGTTGTATTGGGAACATAGGCTGTAGATCAGTTAAGGTTTCTGGAAAAGAGACTATATTTGCTTCAGGGAAATGTCCTACTCTTCCTTCTCACTGCTGACCCTCTTGTAGATCTATCCCACTAGTTTCACTCCATGTATTTGTACCCTAGAAAACAATTAATTCCTGGATGTAGCCTGCTTGCTAAGTGATGGAGGGGCTTTAATTAACTAATTAGATTGTCAGGTAAGAGAACAGTTGTTTGCTTTGAGTACAACCAAAAGTGATGACTGGTGATTAAAGAAAGTGTTTTTCACCTCTCACCATCAGTGCTTCTAAAGTTGGTTGTTTCTCCACAGATGGCTAAAAAGAAAGAGAGAGGAAAAGCGAGCAGAGGAACTGGCTGCCAAAGAGAGATCGAGGCAACTTAGGCTAGAAGCCAGAAGAGCAAAACAAATCCAGAATATCCTCTGCACCATTTCTGAACCTAAATCCTTCCGCTTCACCGACCATTACAGCTGAAGGTTTGATGCATCTCAAATAATAGTGTCAGCTGCCATACTTTATATGGCTTGAGCTGCAGCTCTTTACAGTTGCTGCCTTTTTGTGGTATTTTAAAATCTTTAAATAATGGTTTAAATTTTTCTCATAACTGACAGTATGTTTAATATTTACCTTTTATTTATGTATTTATTTATTTATAATTTGAAATGACAAAACCTGATTCTGTTGTGTGTATGACTTAGTGCTGCTCAGTCCCACTGAGCCAAAGTGAAAATAAATGTCCATATAACTGGCAAGTTTAAATCCCTTTTTTGAGGGGGGGAAAGAAAACCCTAATGTTGACCAAAGTCTAAAGTAGATTTTCCAGAGTGCACATTTACTTTTCCTCATTTCCTTTAACTGTTTGCAGATGCTTTGATTTAGTTGTGTTTAGCATATGCATTCAGGGGCCTGTGTAATGTATATTTATCTTTGAAGATGCTGTAGTGGACAAAGTGACATCTCACAGAAGGCTCACTATTTCATTCTTTCATTTCTGGGCTGACTACTTTCTGAGCTGAGTATAGGGTTGCCAGATGGTTTAACCGAAAATACCGAACCTCTCCTCCCCTCCAAAATAAAACCCAGGGAAAACATTTTGTTGGAAAAAAAAAGGGTGGGGGGAGGAGACTAAAGTTGTTGAGCAAAGTCCCTACCTGCTCCAGGCCAGACAGCTCCCTTGCAGAACCAGGTAAGCGGCGTGTGTGGGGGAAGGGACTGGGCCTGTTTGCTCTCTCTCTCTCTCTCTCTCTCTCTCTCTCTCTCTGTGGAATAGTGATAGAAATGTAGCCGTGTTAGTTTGTTCTCTCTCTCTCTGTGTGTGTGTTCGGTCGGACGGACGGACAGTCTGGTATTTTTGCCCCCTGGCCGGGGAAAAAAAAATCAGAAAATACCAGACATTAAGTGTCCGGTATTTTTTAATTTTATTTTATTTTTTTTACCAGACCGGAGCTGAAAATACCGGACTCTCCAGGTCAATAGTGGACACCTGGCAACCCTAGCTCAGTGAGGTGTTCAAAGTGCAAAATGTTTAAAGTGCAAAATGGTTCATATTTACACTAACAGTTGCAGCTGGTTCCCTGCCCACACCTGCAGGGAGCACATAAGCATTCATGCTCACATGTGATACTGGCATTGTACTACTTCAGTCTAGTCTACACTATACTATTAACTGGCTGACTCTAAACATGGTGGCTATGTCTAGACTGGCATGATTTTCTGCAAATGCTTTTAATGGAAAAGTTTTTCCGTTAAAAGCATTTGTGGAAAAGAGTGTCTAGATTGGCACGGACGCTTTTCTGCAAAGCACTTTTAGTGGAAAGCGTCCGTGCCAATCTAGATGCGGTTTTGCGCAAGAAAGCCCCGATCACCATTTTCGCGATTGGAGCTTTTTTGCGCAAAACAATACTGCGTTGTCTACACTGGCCCTCTTGTGCAAAAGCATTTGCGCAAGAGGGCTTTTGCCCAAACAGGAGCAGCATAGTATTTCTGCAAGAACACTGACAATCTTACATGAGATCGTTAGTGTTCTTGCAGAAATTCAAGCGGCCAGTGTAGACAGCTGGCAAGTTTTTCCGCAAAAGCAGGTGCTTTTGCGGAAAAACTTGCCAGTCTAGACGCAGCCGGTGTGTATTGGTACCCAATATAACTAAATCTTACTAACAGCGTATGCCTTTGTAACTTGTTTCACTGATCTTTCAGCCACCAAGAGTGCAGCTGAGTGCTCTTACTGAGGCATTATGGGATAATAATCTAGATTTCCAAAAATGCACTGCAAGTATAGCAAGGAAGTGTGGTAGGTTTCAGACAGTTGTGTTGGAAAAGACCTGCTTAGTAGATGTAGCTGAACTGTATGTTAAAGTCCCATCAGTTTCAAGTTAGTTTTAAAAACAATCCAAACCACAACCCCATTATTGTTAAAACCTTTAGGTATCTGTTGTAGTACAGAAAAAATCCTGAAGTGCAATTTAGCTAGTGTAGCAAACTAAGGATACATCTAGCTTGCAGAGTATGATTTGCGTAGCTTTTTCCCCAAAAAAAGCTATAGTGTAGACCTAGCCTATGACTTAGTGGGAGTTCTTATTCCATTGAAAAATAATATTAGGCTTATCATATTCCTGCTTAAAATGTGAGGCTTCAAAGTATAAATGACATGCAGCTTTATAATTGTTTAAGTGGTAGGGGAAGAGTTATTCTAACATCTTGTTTAATAATGGTAAAAAAATGCCATCATTGACTGTTTTACTTTCACAAAAATAACTGAGATGGCTGCAGCCCATTCATTCTTCTGTCTACTTTACTGTCTCTGACAATGACAAATTTGGACTTGAGGAGATGGTGGAAAGAATTGAGGCAGTCTGCATGCTAGGCTTCTTCTTGGGTGCAAGAGGAGAACAGGGCACAAGAACATTCCAATGGGCACTTCTGTTAGATGGTTCTGCTTTCCGAACTGCACCACTGGCACATCATAAAAGCATGACTGTGCGGAAGTGATCTTGAACTCTGCTTACAGGTAATCAGCTTACTTATTTCCCAGTGTAATATGCTGACAAATCTGTGGATTTAACATGTTTGTTTTCTTAGACTGCAAAGCCTGATGAGGAATCTGTTCCTATGAGGTACACCATAGCACAAAAACTAATACCCATCAGCTTCAGGGAATAGCAGAGTTAGTCTATAAAGTGCTACCAGACCATTTATTGTTTAAGTTTATCCTGTACAAACTAACAAACTCTGGTCATCTGAAGAATTGGGCTGTGCTCACGAAAACTCATGATACCATCTACATGTTTTGTTAAAACCATTTAATATATGAAGATATACCTATCTCATAGAACTGGAAGGGACCTTGAGAGGTCATTGAGTCCAGTCCACTGCCCTCATGGCAGGACCAAGTACCATTTGTTGTTTTTTTAAGTTTAATATCCATCAGTTAGCTTTCTTGTAACTCGGATGGAGTTCAATCTTGTATTTCTTGGATTCTGCAAAGAACGCATGGAATTCAAGATTGTCAAGTGTACAAATGCCCAATCTTCATTTGTGATAAAAGTAGAGAATGTTTATTGTAACATTAATTGTACAGGCCAAAACATGACCAAGTGTAGCAGTCAAAAACTTATACCTTTTATACCCTGTATACAGTACTAGATTTACCAAACAAAAGTGTTACAGCAACTGGTTTAGAGACCTTTTCCTTAATTACATGCCAAGGCTATGTATACTGTGCTTGTTGGGGGATGGAGGATAATGAAGTGCTGCAAGGCATCAGCATGATTGTTATGAATAGGACTTTTGTTCAAAAAGATTTTATAAGCTCCCTAATAACAGATGGAAGACTCATATCCTGTCTACGTGCAAATAAGCAAGAAGAGAACTCTGCAACCTGTCTTCTCAGACTGTTTGGCAGACTAGTTACAAGTACATTCTTTGAACTTTGTCTCATTAACCTAATAAAGCAAATGAGTAAAAATATAGTATTTTGTGTCTGCCTATACATACCAAGTATTTGATGATGCTGGCCCCTCCTGTGAGCATAATACCAGTTAAAGTTTCATTTGTAATAACCTGCTGCTAAGTCTAGGGTAAGCTTCCGTTTTTTAAACTAACCACTAGCGGAGGTATATCTATCTTTGCTGAGTATCAGCTATGCAGCAACTTGGTTCCACAAGTTAAAATGCTTCCATTCACTTGTTTCAACAACATGTACACACAAAAATAACTTCAGTGTGTGCACACAGCTTCCAGAATCCATTCTGCACCAACTCATACTTAATGCCTTTCAGTTTCATTAAAGTTTCTTCTTGAGGCTTCTCTGCTAGAGAAGGGTAAAGGAAGAATTCTGAACAGGGCCTTGCCATCCCCTTCTGCACTTGTAAGGACCCATACTGTTAATTGCACCAGATCTTGTAACGTACTAGGATTATAAAAATCTGATCATAGCACCACAGCAAATTGAGTAACACTATAAATGAATAGCATGGAACTGACTGTGTATTCCAATGCCCCTTTAAATGAAAATACTTATCTCAATGTTTCTCCCAGTATCATTTATCTCAGCTCCTTTTAAAGTAAGCACTATTCAGAGATTAAGCACTTGTCTATATTCTTAAATAGTTTCATGCTTTTGTCTTCCCCTGAGCAGAAATCCATTAAAGATTTCATAATATAATTACAAATCCTGCATATATAAGGGGCTATTTACACTATAAATTGTACTATCATTAACATCCTGGACTTGCATTTGTAGATTTAAGCGTTAACCATGGTCCCACAACAAGGTCACTAAGTATGGAAGTTATAGGAAGTAAAAAGTACATTGGTGCCAGCATAGCCCCCTTATCCCTGGAAGATAAAAGCAAAGAGGGAAATCAGAATGGATAAATGACTAGTGTCTCTTAAGGAAAAGTTGTTATATCCACAGACAGCCTGAATTTATTTTGTTTTTAGCACAGTGATTTTAAAGAGCTATCAGTTCTCCCTGGCAATGATTGCAGCAATTGAAAGTTATATTTTCATATCTGGTATATGGGTGAAACCGACCGATGTTCTTCTTTGTGGAAAGAAAAGAAGGTGAGGAAGGCTCAGAAAAGGAAACTTCTGGTGACGCTTCATTACTGGCAGTTGGATCCAACACTCGCAAGACCTAAAACAAAATTTTAAAACCACGCATGAATTGGATGGTTAATCTAAGATACTTTATCCCTGACTAACTTACATAAAGCAGCTGATGGCTGCTGTTCAGGTGAATGGTACAATTTATCAGTCTTCATATCTTGGTCAGTATTTATCTTGAATTGTAATTCTTAACATTTAATGATTTCACATTGCAGAGAAGAGAGTCACAAATTTGGAATTGCTTAAATCAGAACTAAGGCAATTTTTCAAGAATACAATCACATTCATTGCAAAAAGGGAAGACTAGAGTTGAGTGAACTTTGGTCTAATTAAAGGTATTTTCAAAAATGCTTGAGTCCAACAATGTGCCACAACTACATACAATGCTTTGTGTCTTCAGTTGCTTGATAAGTATACTGATAGCCAACCAGTACACACCCAGAGATGGCTCACGTCTATTAGGAAAGCATGTTTTAAAATACTTTTTTTGGGAAGTGTTATGCATAGGATCCTCCTCCTATGGAAAAAGATCATACTCCAACGATAACAAAACACAAAGGGAAATGTTACTTTCTCCCCTACTTTTATTTTTAATCTTCCCCAATATTTTTCCATCTGTATTAAACTTTATATTTTAGGTGTGGGTTCTTACTTTGAACATAGTACCGATTTTGACTCCTGCCCCACCTCCCTCCTTTTCCTCTTCCTTACCCCTCTCAGTTCTCAAGGTAAGACCAGGTTAGTTCCCTAGCCTACAATTAAACACTGCGCCAATCATTTCAGCAATTTGACAGCTACACGTGAAGGGGAAACAATACTTTCCATTTTAAGTCTTCCTGTTTGTTATTCCAGCCCAACTACACATAGTCTCTAGATAACTTGCTCATTTACATAGTCACTACAACTGAGCATTTAAATCCTTGTTTCAGACTTACTGTTCTAATCTCCTTGCACCAAATATAAAACCATTTATTTTGAAATTGAATTCCCAGTCCTCAGGTATGCGCCAGTATCAAAGCTGGCAAGGACAGTCTTAAACCCAGTTTATACATTAGATTTCTCTTAGACTTTGGCTAACCTGAAGAAGGCAAAGAACAGAATTTTCTATAGGTGATCACCATGCACATCTAAATTAGTGGTACAGAGATTAGATGCTACAGTAAAGGGTGCTACTGAAAAACGATACAAGTTGGACCTCCCTGGTCTGCCAGCCTCGGGACTGGACCACTCCTGAATGAGGGAATTTGCCTGACCAAGGGATACCAATTCCATCCCTCTGCTGACAAATTCTGGGGTCTAGCAGAAGAAGGCTCCACAGGCCCTTGGGCTGCCAAAGCCACTAGGGGCAGCAGCCGCCAGGGTGGAGGGGCTTTGCTGCCCAGGGGAGTTACCCAGGCTGCTGTGCTCCTAGTGCTCTTTGGGCCAACAACACCTGTGGCCTTGCCAGATCACGGATGTTGCTGGACCAGAGAGTCCTAGATGAGAGGTTCAACCTCTATAATGGTGTTATACTTGCTGGTGCTCTGGGGAAAGTGTAGAGAAGGGACAATTTTTCCAGCTTAAGTATTTGCTTAAAAAAACCCAATGTATTGCTTCTGCACTCTGCTCTCAGTAGATTGTAATCAATTTTCATTCACCAGAAAATTTCTGGAAGTGAACTGGAAGCTTCACCCACACCCATGCAGTGCTGAAAGGGGCACAAATTGAGTGCTACAGTAAGGGTTTTACCATTTCAGCCATTTTCTCAGCAGGAGTGTTGCAGAACTCTGTTGATGGGGGAGTCTTTTTTGGAGTGTTAGTGCCAACATTTCCAAGAAGGTGGGATTTCACTGCTTTAGCCAGCTTATGGTTCACTGCTGCTAGCTCTGCTGTACTGTGAGGTTGAGCACTAGGATAATAAGTCTGCTGCCTCCCCCACTGTAGTGAAACCAGCAGCTCTTCTAACAATCTGTTCAAGAAAAAATTGAATTGTTGTATTAATGATGAGTAAATCATGACACAAATATAATAGGCATGGTGCTGTACAAAAAGGCCATCTTGTCCTAAGGAACTTACAATCTAACTAACAAAAAATAAACAGAAGGAAACAAACAAATAAGTAAATATTTAAACAAGATTAGGACATATGGCCATTCACCAAACACTAGCATGGTAATAAACTGCAAATCCTGAGGAGCCCATCATAATGAGGGTTTGGTGGCAAGCGGTGGACTAAGTCAGGAAGACTGAGGTCCCCATACATTATCTTTTGCTGAATGATTGATCTCAGTCTTCACACAGGGCTAACAATTCTTAATGGGTATTACTCCCTCAATCTTTCTGCTGAAAGACTGCCAACAAGAGGGTTCCATGCATAGCAATCACATGTTTATTCCTAGTAGACAAGTATTTATAGTGTTGAGAATTGATTCTAGGCCAGAAGACTACCAGAATGGAGGGCCCTGTAATAGATGCACAGAGTAACAGGGGAAAAAAACGTGTGTAAAGAGTAATCATACTTCTGTGTATCGATCATTTCTTGACGGAACTGGTCACGTTCACTTAACATATCCTGAATTGCACTTTGTGCATCCCTGGTTTGGCGCTGAAGAGTTGCTCTGGCATTGGTTAGTTCATCAGCCATGACTCTGCAAAGGAGGAAATCTCTAATAAATCAGCTACTTTTAAACAAGCAATTTAGAATTCTGTTTGTTCTGTTGTGGACATGGTTTTAACATATCAAGCATTTCAAGGATTAACAGAAGTCAAAACCGGTGTTTGCCTGTTTTTTTAAATTGAGGAATAGTAAATGTCTTGTAATCAGGCTGCCTTTTCAGGTTTGTAGGGGAAGCCACATGACCCAACAGACGATATGAGCAAAGTTATAAAGACCAAACCAACGCAAGTATCAGGAGTTTTTTGGAGGAAGTGGGTTTTACCTATGAAAGCTTATGCCTCAATAAATGTTAGTTGTTAAGATGCCATAGGACTCCTTATTTTTATAAATTCACTTATTTTTGGTTGACTATGCATTTGATTGTTGCATGAAGACGGTATTTCAAGGAGCTGAAACTTCATTTTATCAGAGTTTGCTACAGATTGAATAAATATAATCCAGTAATAGGGATCCTTGTGTGCAGACTGTTTTCCAATTTCGATTTGTTTGGCACAAACCTTGGGTCTCTTACCCGTGTCTACTACAATTTATCCAGATTCACAGTAACACTGTTTAAACTCAAAACCGCAAGCCACCCAATATCAAGTTGATTAAAAAAAAAACCCCACAGGAGTCTCTATTAAAATTATAAAAAGTGCTAGGGGACAAGTTAATGCAGTCAAATGTCATAAGTAACAGCACTGGAGAATAAAGTTTTTTAGAAAGAAGGTAAACAAGGAGTAGGGACTATATAACAGGAATGTAAAATCCCATTTCAAATGTTAACCGGTTAAACTATATTTAACTATGCAGTAAGGGTGTTAAGAGGCAGGTAATTTGGTACAATTTATAATGACTACACTATTAGTCGATAAGGGAAGGTACTCAGAAGGAGCTAACCCTGCTGTGGCTCTGCACTTTAAATGCTGTAAGAGCTAGGTGTATAGGCAGCCCAGCTCCTATTTACATTTAAACTGCAGAGCCACACCAAGGGTAGCTCTTGGACCTGGCACAGGCCAGGACTGAGCTCCTGCGGGGAGCTGGGTCACCTGTGGACAGGGGCTCTTGCCAGAGCAGCCTCTGTTTGTGGCAAGCCCAGGAAGGAGAGCAAGTGGCACTGTGGAGATGGTGCTGAAGGAACTGGCTTTTAAGCTGGCTCCTCCTGGCACCTGCTCCAGCTTCTCCTTCCCTTGTTGCTTCTGATAAGAGGTAGCTAGGGTGAGTGTGTGAGAAATGCAAGCAGTCAGCTCAACTGACTGGTAAGTCTAGGCTTTTAAACAACTACTCTTTTACATCTCTACTGTGCAGCAGGCCCAGCTGGAATGGAACACCCCACCAGTCAAGCAGTTACCTCATTAAGCATGTCGATAAAGCAATGCCTACCAGTTACCCATTTACATCTCTACTAGATAGGCTGCTCCACCAGTGTGCCTCAAGCATGGCCTATGGAAGTAAGTCAAAGGGGGCTAACAAGTGAATTCAGTCTCATGCTTATGTACTTGCCTCTCTCCTGAGACTAAAAGCTGTGGTTAGATGATCTAGACATGAATCTTTTAGAAACAAATTAATAGCCAGCAGATATCTGCAAATGTGCAGAGTTCTAGATACAAAATTTGTATCAGCAGCAACATGTGTAAAAAATGAACCACAGCTATCTGCATCCACATCTGCAGATGCAGGAATAGCCATGGATTTGAAGGGCTAATAGTTACTAATACTGCCAACTACCATTTTAGAGGAAAAAGGCTGGCCTCTCTAATCCCTCACACAGCTGATTCCATTGGAAATTTTCCTTCAAAGTAGGAGATACAACATGCACATATACACATCTCAAAATATCACCCACAAAAGCTCATGATGCTATATATATTTTTGTTAGTCTCTAAGGTGACACAGGACTACTCATTTTTCAGTAATTATTCAAAACTGTATGAATAGTGACTGGAAACTGAAAGCAGAGCTATGGTAGTTCAAGTTTTCTTAGCTCTCAAGGTAGATTTATAGTTCAGAGAAGGGATTCCTATGGCTGTTGTAACAGTTCCCTTGCATATATTTATTTCAAAAGGGTATTTTGTTATAATTTACCAGGGGAGTCCTCAGACAATAGTGATACAGACTACTGTAAAACCATACCTGCTTGCCAGAAATTTGCTGCGCCACACATCACACTGTATAGACATGCGCTCTAACTGTTCAGACAGCTGACACACATTCCGGCCTAAGGCCTCATTTTCTAGGATCAACTGATTTTTCTCACGAGCCATGCGTTCAAAGTGATATTGCAGATCATCCCCAACAGAAGCAATAAGTAACTTCTTCAGCTCTCGATTCACCTAGAATAGGCCAAGAATAGAACAGCTAGTGTAACAGTAATGTTACTAATGACAGCGTCTTTCTAAAAGGCACGCAATTAGCTAACAAAGATTCAGACTGATTTCCCAGTACATCAGGCCTTTTTATAGAAATAGAAAACAGTTCAAGAACTACAACCAGGGCAGATGTGTCCTTTTGGGAATTTGAAAGGTAAAATGTTTTAAGCCTCATGATTACTAAGGTGTTCAAGACATGCAACTATATCCTGTAACTGTAGTTGCTTAAATAAGCCTGTATAACGGATGTCTGAAAGAATAAGCATATTTATCTACTGAAAAGTGAACATAAGCAAGCATGCAAGATTAATTTACAGAGGGAGTAATCATTTAGATAGGACATACTCTTCTGTGTCATGGCATAACCCAACTATTAACTAAAAGGGATTATGAAGAAACTTGTCTTATGGGTAATTTATCTGATAGTTGTCCAATATGGGGTTTCTTTAGTCTTCTGAAGCATTTGGTAGATGCATCAGGCCATTGTCTTAGAAAAGATACTAGACTAGATACACCACTGGTATTCTATGTATAGCAATTTGTGTTCAGTAGGAAAAAAGAATTGGAACTTGCTTTTATAGTGTTGCCCTCTAAGAATACATTATACAGTGCACCAGGTCAATTTCCCCCTCCCCCCATTTGCATGTTCCCACTGTTTTTGTTTGTGATGTCAAAAAGACTCCCTTTGTGATTATATTTTTAAAATGTTTAAAATAGTTTATAATGTTTCTGCTGTCATAACAGAGCAGAAATAAAACGTAGTTGGTTTTAGTAAGAACAATAATTGGAAGCTAAAACTAGACAGATTCAGAAAAAAGGTAAATATTTTAAGTGAGTGTAACTAACCAGTGGAACAGTTTACATAGGGAAGTGATGGATTCTTCATCATCTGAAGTCTTTAAAGCAAGACTAGAGATCTTTCTTTGATCAAGATATATTATATAGCTCAAACAGAAGTTATGGATTTGACACAGAGATTATTTGGCAAACTTCTTTGGCCTGTTTTATGCAGAAGGCCAGACTATCCCATCATCCCCTCAACCTTCCCAAACAAAATAAAACTATGAATCTATTGTCACAAAAAACATTCCTCAATGTCTTACCTCTGTCTGTACATGCAGCTGGTTGGAAAGACCTTCTTTGTCCTGTAACAATCTCCTTTCTGAATTCTTGAGCTTTTCTACTGCATTTTTTAGCTCAAAAAATTCTTTATTGGATTCTGTAACTCCACCTGACTTGCTGAAGTCCTCTCCTTTATGGTGTCCCAGAGATTTAGCCACTTTAGCATTTTTGGTAGGAACAACATGAGTTATAGCAGCTTTGGGAACTAGTATTCGCACAGCTTCAATCTCAACTGACTTATTATTGTGTATTTTCCCTAGTTGGAGAACTCCAGGACTCAGGGAAGAGATAGCTTTCTTGTGTGGACTGTGACGGGCGTGACGGTTTGTAGTGTGGACTTCAGCAATTACTTCCACAGTTTTAGCTGGCTGCTCAGTTTCCATGCCATCTCCAGGTCCACGGATTGGTGATGAGGCATAGTTGGCTAATTTGGAGACATGGGGAAGATAATATATTATCTTAATTTTTTTATGCCATTGGAAATTGCATACATGTAAAGAGCATGGCAACAACCCTGGAAGGACTTTGGATTTACAGTGAATCTGCAAAGCAGTGCATTAGGACTCAAAAGGGAAAGAGCGCACCAACTCAAATAAGCATGTTTGTGAATCAGTAAAGTCAGCAATACAAAACCTAATAACTTGTCTGATCAGGAGGGCCCCCCCCTTTTTAAAGTTTTACTTATATTTACATGCTCATTGCACACACAAGACTATAAAAATGTCAACAGCAGCCCTTTTGCAGGACATCTATATGAACTGTGAATCTTGACTTCAAAGCCAAGAGAATGTCACTTTTTCACTGCTGAAAAGTATTAGGCCAGGTCTACATTTAAGGCATGTCTACACTGGGGAGTTATTTTGAAATATCCCTCTTTATTTTGAAACAAGGTGAGAGTTCATTCTACCAAGCCTGTTATTTTGAAATAATGGGCTTGTTATTTTGAAATAACTCCTCCTTGTGAAGAGGAATAAGATTATTTTGAAATAGTTATTTTGAAGTAACTTTTTTTTTAAATAACCTGGTAGTATAGACATAGCCACAAGGAGAAATTCAACCTAAGATACACAACTCCACCTATGTGAATAATGTAGCTGGAGTTAAAATACAATAGATCGAATTTCTGTGGGAAACATTTTAAAATAATAAAATCCTTAAGGATCTAGAGTATTCCCAGTAAACCATGTCCATTAAGGAGCAAAAGAGATTGATTTCTTAGCATTGTTGCCCCATAAGTAATTCCAAAGATCATATGCATTTTGCTTTGCCTCACTACTCCCGTGTGACGTAAGGACAGAGTGAGAATCCTTCATTTTCAATTTCCTAGTTTTTGCAGTTAGGTACATGGCCTGCAAAATGCGAGCACAAAAATGTACTTTTGCAGGTCTGTTTGCAGAAGGGGAGAGGGAGGGGGAGTGTCTTAATGCAGGTTGTACTCAGGTTGTTAAATTTAGATTAATTAATCGAATAGTTGATGGGATTTTCATCAACTATTTGATTAGTCTATAAGGGTGCCTCTACCTTTGAACTGTACCAAGAGCCTTGTTGGGTTCTTGCTATAATTCAAAAGCAGAAGTCAGCAGGGAGCGTGGGGCCAGCGGGGGAAGTCCTCCCCCCTCCAGCAGGGCTCTCATACATTTCAAAATCAGAATCGCAGCAGAAGCAGCATGAGCGGAGACTGCTTTAGCCCTCACTTGCGCTGTTTCCCGTTGTGCCTCTACCTCCCCGCCCCCCAGCACTGGCTCCTACTCCAGTCCCAACCCTCCCGCCTTGCTGCCTCTCTCTGATAGAGCTTATGCTTATCAGATAGTTGACTAGTCAATTACAGCCCTAGGCTGTATCTCCCTAAATGGGGACTCTCTGGTCCAACAGGACCATGGATGTACCTGGACCACAGAGCACAGGAACAGGGCGGTCTGGCAGCAAGCAAGGAACATAGTGCAAGGGGTGCAGCGACTCAACTGCAAGCCCTGTGTTAGGGGTGGGGACAAGGTGAGCAGTGCAGCACAGAGCTCCAGATTGGCAGCAGCACTAGATTTTTGGCCCCACCAGCAGCAAGGGAGCTCTGGCTTTGATCCCCCAGCCCTGGTTTGGAGTTCCAGCTCCTATTGAAGAGCCAGGTGGCTGTGCCAGCTCTGGTGGCAGCTAGGGAGCTCTGGCCCTGGCCCCAGCTGCGGTGCTCCGGTGATTGTGCTCCAGTCCTGGCAGCAGGGAGGTGGGCAGCAGCTAGAGAGCCCCAAGGGGCGGGAGCACAGCAGGGGCCAGGCTGGAGTCTTGGCCTGTGCTGCCCCTGGGCTATGAAGAGAGGAACCTCCCCTCATTTGTACAGGTCAGGTCCCAAAGTTACTGGACCAAGGAGGTCCAACCTGTACTTAATTCATTATTCTATGTAATAAAAACAAGGGAGCCAAGTAAATGCTAGACATCTATCTGGTAGGAACTAGATGAAGACCATCATCTCAAGCCATGAAAGAGTAGTAACTTTTAATCAGCTACACCAGACTAACACGGCTACATCTCTATAACTTTTAATTGTTACTGTTCTAGTTTGATCTGAACTAGATTCAAAGGCAAAAGAAAACTTATTGGGTGGAAGTTGTATCTCTGCAACAATAAACCCCCCCACAATTCTCCCCTCCCCCCCGGAACTATTCCATTACATCTAGCATACACTGCTGCTCTGCACCTTAACACCTCCAAAGTGAATACAGAATTGCCAGCATGCACATCGTTTTGAGTAAAGGAAAAACAACTCACCTCTCTTCTCGAGAGATGTCATGTTTCCTTTGACTGATGGAGCTCTAAGGGAGAGTCAATGACCACGTCTAAAAAAGGGAAAACGTTCAGGGAGAAGCAATGAGGAGTTCTCCGCCTGCTAACTTTGCCAATATTTTTTCTGAACTCTCTGTTCTGTCCCCACGGCGCAGTGCGCGCAGGGGCAGGGCCGGAGGCGCGTGGGGGTGCCCGGGAAGGGCCTGGCACATTTCGGGAGCTGTCACTCTGACTCACCCCCGCAGCCGCAGGCGGAGGCTTCGCTCTGTCAAGGGGAGTTTGTTTCTTTGGAAGAACCCAGCGCGCGCCTGCGCCGAGCACGAGCGGGGGGCCCGGCCAAGGCTCCCTCCTCCGGGAGGTGGCCGGTAACTGCGCCCGCCCTACCCCGGAGCGGAGCCCGCGGCGCTGCGGGGGGGGGGGGCGGCAAGTCCCGAGCCCCCCGCGCTGGGGGCGGAAGGGGAGAGACCGGCCGCACACGCAGAGCCCCGGCGTTGCCCAGCAACCGCTGGGACGATGCGAACCCGCAGAGCGACCGGCCCTGCCCGCGAGGGGGCGCGACACACTCACCGAGCTGCCACGCGCCGGGTTTACCCGCTCGTCGCCCCCCGACCTACGCTCGCTCGCTGGCTCCCTTCCTTTCCCTCCCCCCCTCCCCACCCTCGCTTGCACACTTCCGCCGCCGCCGCCTCTACCGCTTCCGGGTTACGCGCGCGCGCACGCGAAGGGGTGGGGCTTCGGTTGCCTGGAAGCGGCTTGTGTGGAGGCGGCGTCTGGCGAAGCGGACGCTGCGGCTGCTCCGGAGGTTGGGGGCGCAGGACGGTACCATGGTGAGTGTGGGGAGGAGCAGGGCCCGCGGGCGGGCGGGTCGATTCGGCCCGGGCGCCCTATCCCCGTGGGGCGGGGAGCTCCCTGGCACGGCGGGGCGGGGCCTCTGCCCTGGGGAGCCGCCGGGCTCCAGGGAACGGTTGGCCGAGGGGGGAGGCGCTGCGGCTGCCGCTGCGGTCCTGACGCGAGGCGCTGCACGAGCCCAGGGCACGCGCCGGTGGGAGACCGCTCGTGCGTCGGGTTGCCTCTTGGACGCTTCTCCAGCGCCCTCCTGCAAGGCAGAAGAGTGTGCGCGTGCGCGCGGGGAAAGTTAGTACTTGTCCTGCACCAATTGCCAGCCCCCGGGGCAGCTGCCCCAGAGCCAGCCTGCTGCCTGCACGGCAAGGGAGTCACCTGCTCCAGCCCTTTCGACAGCAGAGCTGAGGCTGTTGTGACCGCTATGGCGCTTGCTCTTTGGGTGACACTGGTGTTCCCCGTGTTGACAAAGCTTTTGAGCCTGTGGAATGCATCATGTGGGGTGTACGACAACATGAAGAAAAGGAAAGCAAGCAGTAATGTGGCTTTCATGGGCCACTTTAATCCTGGTGCATCTCCACTGAGATCTGCTATTTCTGTTGCTAATCATGGATTGGATCGGTTACAAGGCCAGGAGGGAGCATTGTCATAATCTAGTCAGACCTTCTGTGTATCTTGCTCCTTGACCTTAGACAAACTGCTTTCGTTTCTCTGTGACTTAGTTTCTCCATTGGTCTTGCTTATCTCCCACATTTGTTGTGAGGTTTACTCTATTAATGGGTATAAATTATGTTCAAACTGTCCAATAAATGGTTCTAGGAAATTGCAAAGTATTATTGGGTGTCTAACTGGATAAGTTTATTGGCATTGTGAGCAGACCTTTTATTAATGCTTAATAGGAGGTGTTAATGCAGGGCTGACTTTAAGCACAAGTAATTGGAGTTCTGTATAGATTAGAAACTCAAGAGACAGTGCAAACTTCTGCACCACCACCCTCCTCTTCTCCCCAGCCAGTGGAGACAATTAGTGGATTAAAAAAAAATCTATTCCACTTTGATTCCATTAATGTCTGGTTCATGTTTAATAATGCAAAACGCTAGAGTATGTTTTTTGAAGGATTTCATGAACAAGTATTTGAGGATTATAAAATGCTGAATTTCATTGTCTAAAATGGAACACAGGACTGGTACTGTTAAGAAACTTTAAGACCCAATTTTGTTCTCACTATATGTAAAAATCCTATTTATGTCAGTGAGAACCCTGCTTATATATCCCAAGGCATAATTTGGTATTTAACACCTACTTAAACAATTCCAATTTCTCCTGTGATCCCTCCATCCTAGTCAGAAGCTTTGTTTAGAAACTAATACCTGGTCTGCAGGTCAGTTAATTATTCCTGCTTTTCATGAGGAGTAACGCTAAAATCGACCTTGCATAGTCTACTTTAAAGTAGCACAGATGCAACTCTGTGAAGTTGACATTCTTTGCCTCTGGGAGGTGTCCCACAGTGTCCCATTGTGACCACTCTGGGACTTTCAACTCTACTGCTCTCCAGGTGAATAGGGAAAGACCCAGGAACATTTGAATTTCATTTCCTGTGTGGCCAGTGAGGTGAGCAGACCTCAAAGCAGGTAGCACAAATGACCATGAATGTCCCAGTCACAAATGAGCATAGCATGAAATGTGCAGGAGATTCTGGACCTCATTGCTGTGTGGGGAGAGTAATCTGCTCTTGCAGAACTATGAACCAGAAAAATAAGCGCAGATATCTATGTCAAGATTGCAAAGGGCATGGAGGAGAAAAGGATACATTGGAGAGACCTAGCAGTGCTTCATGAAAATAAGAGCTGAGACAATTGTACCAGAAAACAAAGGAGTCAAAAGAACAGTCTGGATCATTGCTGCAAACATGCTACTTCTATGAGCAGCTGCATGTGATCCAAAGGGAGGACCTGATTAGTTTCTCTAGCCAGTCCATGGATTCTTCCTAAGACATTCCTCTGGCAACCTCTGGTAGCAATTTGGAGGACAGTGTGGAGAAGGAGTTGGAGAATGGTCAGCAGGTGAGCGGGGCAACCGATCTCACCAACAGCCAGGACCTTTTTATAACTTTGGAGATAATCCCCTCCCCCCAGGATGTCTCCCAGCCAGATCCTGATGTCAAGGAGGGCACTTCTGGTGAGTTCACATTTTTTATCATGCTACAAGTGGGTTAAGGCAATTGGGTGTGATCTCTGGTGGCCACTCTGTCTACACAGTGGGGGGCTTCCCGGAATAGCTTGTTAATGTGTCTGGAGACAGAGCAGGAGTCCCCTGCACATCTCCATAAAGCTCTCAAAGAGGAATTCTAATCCTTTTCAGAAGGTTTCTGGGGAAGCCTGACTTATTTCATCCTCCAGAGTAGGACACCTTTCCATGCCAAGCCAGCAGTAAGTGGTCTGGCATCCTAACAGCATTAAACATTGCAGCATAAGGTGCAGGTTTCTGGCCACATTGTCAGCATCTGTGTGATTCAGGGGAGACTGGTATCTTTCATGGCAACGTGGATGAAACGGGACGCTATTAGCTGATGCCTCTGCAGTAAACCTCCATTTACTCATCCCCAGTGAAGCATGGCTTGAACCTCCGCTCTCCTGCCATGCCTGGGCTCCCTCCCTTCCTCCCTCCCTCCTGCCTGTATGCTCTTGCAGGAAAGGCAAGTTGCACCTCTGGTAAATGTGAGGGGGAGAGGGAGAGGTACCAAACACATGGTCACTGTGTGAGTTCCTGCCCTGCCCTGCCTGCCTTGCTGCCACATCTGGACCTCCTCTCTCCCTCAGGCTCAAGACCTGTCCTGTCCCTTACCATACCTGAATCCAGCTGTTCCCCATAGATCTCTATGGTATATCTGCTGCATAATAGGAACTTAAAAGCATACCTGTGACATTGTATACACTACATCCCTATTATCATTAGACAGATCTTCCTTCTATGCAAAAAGATTAGATTATATTCTTGACAGTAAAACTCCTGTAAAGTCTGCCTTTCACTTTTTGTTACAGTAGGTACAGCAATGAACATGTTACACACTCCCCTGGCTACCTCAGCTGTCCAGATAGCACCAATTTGCAGGGATGTACTAGGGATGTCGTGTTCAAGGAGCAAATGCAATCCACCCACTTGGACAGAGAGTGATTGAGTGGAGGAATATGCTGCTATGGGAGATGCGAGTGGAAGTGAGAGGACGGAAGAATGTGCAGGGAGCTGGAAGTGAAGAACCAGATGAAGGTCTTGATGGCCATGGTGGATGTGATGAACTGCATGGCGATTTTCCAGGACAAATACATGCACAGGCACCCACTCCAGCCCTTGTGGATTCTCATTCCCTCTTCATTGAGTTCCATAGCCTCTGCTCCCGGGGCCCTACAACACAGGGGAAAGAGGAGAGGAAGTCTGGTTCAGCCTCACATTCAACCCCGAGGGATGCACTCTGAAGCAAAAGACTGTTTTTCTCTCACCTGTGATCACCACCCTCCCCCCCTGTGCTTCCACCAGAACTCCTTTTCTGTCCTTGCTGTGTTCCCTAAATAAAAACTCATGATTTCTGAGCAACAGTGTTTTGATTGCTTGTGTTGAAAGGGTGGGACTGGGGGAGGGGAGAGGGAAGAGTTACAGGCAAGCTGACTTAATGCAGGGGCACCTTATTAAGAGCAACATGCATGACTCTCAGATTGCTGTCTGGCCATTCATAAAGCTGTTTTTCAAAAATTTAATTAATGGAGATTGTCTATCTCCTAGAACTGGAAAGGACCTTAAAAGGTCATCAAGTCTAGTCCCCTACCTTCATAGCAGGACCAAGTACCATCCCTGACAAATTTTTGCCCCAAATCCCTAAACAGACTCCGCAAGGATTGAATTCACAACCCTGGGTTTAGCAGGCCAATGCTCAAACCACTGAGCTATCCCTCCCCCTGTATAATGCCTCTCTTAATTGCATTGCCCTTTGCTATGCTATCCTTAGTCCCCTAGTGTCTGGCTACTCATAGTTGCTGGCTAAGTGCTTTGCCTTGACCCCTTGCCCTGCCATATAACTTTCCCCTTACTCTGTTAGCTATCATGGAGCGCATAGCAGGCTACCACAACAATGGGAATGTTGCTTTCATTGAGGTCTAACCTAGTCAGTAGACTGTGAAACCCCCTTTAAACATTCAAAAGCACATTCTACCACCATTCTGCACTTGCTCAGCCTGTAGTTGAACTGCTCCTTACTAGGAATATAAGCGACTAATCGACTAAGCTGGTTCCCCCCAGCTGGTTAAAAGCCGGTTCCCATCAGCTCCGTGGGAGGGGACAAGGGTGCAGCGGTGGCCAACTTTGAAATGTACAAAAGACCCCACCTCTTGTACATTTCAAAGCAGAGGGGTCAACGGGACTCCGCACTGGCCCCCTGCTTCACGCAGCATGCCAACTTTGAAATATTCAAGAGTCCCCAGTGGGGGTTCTTGTACATTTCAAAGGCGGAACATGGTGGATCTTATCGACTAATCAAATAGTCAATGGAAATCCCATTGACTATTCAATTAGTTAATAGAAATTTAACATCCCTAATCCTCACTGTGGTCCAGGTTGCCTGTGTATGGCTTCATGAGCCACGGAACCAAGGGGTAAGCTAGGTCGTAAAGGAGCACTGTTGGCTTTTCTATACCTCCAATGTTAATTTTCTGCTCTGGGAAGGAAGTTCCAGCTTGCAGTGAATGGCCCTTGTGATCCTCCATCAGCGCCTGCATCAACATTGACAAGTACCCCTTGTGATTGATGTCAAGGTGGTTGGGGGCCAAGATGGAGATGTGCATTTCATATATAGCCCCACCACAGTTAGGGAAGCCCGTTGCGGCAAAGCCATCCACAAGAGTGTCCACATTTCCCAGAGTCAAAGCCCTCCATAGCAAAATATTGGTCGCCTTGGCTTCTTGTATAACAGCAGCCCCCACTATAGATTTCCGAATTGATTCGCCACTGACTGGTAGCTCTCTGGCATTGCAAGCTTCCACAAAGCTATTGCCACTCACTTCTCCACTATCAGATGGGGGTCTCATTCTGGTATTCTTGTGCTTCAAGGTGGGGAAAAGCTATTTACAAACTTCCATGAAAGTGGCTTTACGCATGCAAAAGTTTTGCAGCCACTGCTTATTGTCCAATAGCTGCATTTCTATGCTGTCCCAGCAGTCCGTGCTTGTCCGACAGCACCAGAACCAGTGTTCCACTGAGTCCAGATGATCGAATGCTGGCAGCACTTGCCAGTCACTCAAATCAAGTGCTTCGCTGAATAGTATGTTCATGGCCTCCCAAGATTCTTCCTCGTTCCAGTGGACCCTGGATTAGGTTTGTAAACGGTAAACTGGTTATCTAGTAAACATCACCCTTAACTGGCTGTTTCAGTCCCATGGGGCTGCTGGCTCCCAGTCCATGTGGACTGGGAGTCAGCAGCCCTTTCCCCTATGCCCCCACAATCTCTTGCTGCTGCTTTCAGCCCCACACAAAGCTGCCGACTCCCAGCCTAAATGGACTGGGAGCTGGCAGCCAAGAATGTGGTCAGAAGCAGCCAGACTGGAGCAGCCCCTGCCCGCCCCTGTTTCATCAGTTAAATGGCTAAACTTAATGTTTAACTGGTTAAATAATTACATGGGATTTTACAGTCCTACCCTGGATATGCTCTGGATATACTCTAGCATTAAGAGCACCATAGTTAATATAATTGTCATGATGCTTTGCTGCTGAAGAGGTTCCATGATGGCTCTGTTACAGTGTCTGCATGGATAACCAGAGGAAAAATGGGCATGAAAAGTGTGTACCATTGCTTTCAAGCAAGGAGGTGGGAGAAAAATGAATCCAATATGAGGCTGCAATGTTAATGGCTTCTCCTGCAGAGGTCTTGAAATAATTGAGGACTAGTTAGGAAATTAGATGAGAATAGCCATTTTAGGAACGTTTCTGCACGATCTGAAATTCATGCGGCATTTTGGCAGGTAAATTGTGGGTGTTGCTAACTCATGTCTGGTCCCCTTTAAAAAGTGAGTGTTTCTGTTTGAACATCAAAAGGATGTTAATAACTGCAACTTTGAATTCAAAACCAGCTTGTCTCAAGAATGTTGAATTAAAAATAAAATCCTCCTTCCTGTAGATTCATACATTATACTCTAAATTCATCTGAAGGCAATTGTATCCTGAAAATCTGATCATGGATCTGTTGACTTTATACTACAGCATTGCTCCTGTGTATGGATTTTTCCATCCATGAGCGGAATAATATTTTACGGGCACTGAGACGTGTGAATGTGCACCATCAATAGAAACACAAAACCTAGCTGGGCTTCCTGTTAATCAGCTGGGCAGCATTTGATTTTCTCCTGAGCTGTTGCTCAAGTGCGTAGCTTACAGGGACACTGTGTGTAACCTGTACCATCTAGGGCTGAATCCCTTGGGCTTCTGCTGTCACCCTGGGCTGGGGCTCAGGCTTTGGCCCCAGACAGTTGAGCTTCAGCTTTGGGCCTGGGCCTGAGCAAGTCTAATACCTGCCCTGGCAACCCCATTAATACGGGGCCACAACCAGTGTTCCCTCTAATATTTTCTATCCATATGCAGATTTTTTCCATCCATGTGTGGAATATTTTTTAACATGCATCAAGACCTGTCCAAATGTGCACCACCAGCAGAAACAAAAAACAAACAAACTAGGTGTGGGTGCTCTGTTAATTAGCTGGGTGCCTTTGAGTCTCTTTTGAGTGGCCACAGAAGCACACAGCTTACCATGAACACTGGTCATTACTTATGTTGCTTGTAAGCGGCGTACTTGTGTTGCCACGCAGGAGAGATTCACATAACATCCAACTGATTAACAGAGTGGGCACAGCTGGTAGCATGTGTTCAGGTGTCTCTCCTCCCAGGTTGCTTTGTTGTGCAGCTGCTCCTGGGAGGGAGGGAAACTCCTGCTAGCTGTGCAGAGGGGCTGGGGGGAGTGGAGTATTGTCAGGGTGTCTTCTTGTCCTGTACCCCATCTCTGCAGAGTTGGGAGTGGAGACAGCCTGGCTCAAGAGAACTCTAAGCTGCTGCGGTCTGAATGGTGAGTGACTGCCTGGTTTCTTAAAGAGGCAGTGAAGTGTTAACTTGAGATTTCCCCACTAGCTATCTCTCACAGTCTCTCTTATACTCACAAGTGCACATACACACACACAGACTCTCTCCCCCCCCCCCCCCCCCCCCCCCCCCCGAACTCAATCTCTGCAGAGTCAGGTTGTGGAGGCAGCAGGGCTCAAGAACAGAGCAGGAGAGCTTTCAGTGTCTTAAAGGAACAGCTCGTGGGGGTTTCTCAGAAACTTACACAGCAGTAGTCAGCACACACCCTGTCTTTGTAGCACACACCCTGTCTCTGTGTTACACATACTGTGTCATCTACCCACCCACACATCATCTGTGTGTGTCTCTCTCTTTCTCATATGGTTGTGACTATTTCCTTCCACTATTTGATCTGAGGAAGTGGGTCTGGCCCACGAAAGCTCATCATCTAATAAACCATCTTGTTAGTCTTTAAAGTGCTACATAGTCCTGTATTTTGTTTCTTTCTCACACACACTCTTATATGAGTCTCTAGGTCACACTCACAGTCTCTTTCACATTCACCTTCCAAATCATGCATGTGTTGTTGTTACTACTTGGTATATTCCTGTAAATATATTCTCTCTAATTTTATTTTTTCAGAGTGTGTTATTTTAGTGTTTTGACTGGTTTATGCATTTCATATTATTTATTTCCCCTGCACATACATTTAAAATTCTTTGAGAAGCAAGTTCTAAAATATCTAACTGGAGTAACTATCCATATGGTAACTTTAATTGTGTGTGTGTGTGTGTGTGTGTGTATAAAAATGCATATAACATTTGTTTTTTTGTTGTTGGTCATGTACAACAGCACTATGCCAGTGCACATACCATGTATTCTGAACATAGTCCTGGATGGAAAAAAATATTTGGCAACACCCCTGACCCAAGTTTGAGAACTACTAGTTTAAAGATCATCTAATACCATGGTCACCAACCCATCGATCATGAGGGCTTGACCAGTCGATGCGAGGCATTTGGGACCCCCTTTCCTCCCACCAGCAAGAAACCCCACTACCTACCTCCAGCAACAATGGAGGTAGTGCCGGCTTCCTGTGGGGTGGACGGAAGTCCTGCAGCTGCGCGCCAGTTCCAGGGGTTCCGGAAGTGCGCTGGCTGCTCCCCTCCCCCAGGTCTGTGGTGTGCTAGGAACTTGCAGGGGCAAGGGAGAGTCCCTAGAGGAGGTGTGTGCCAGGGCTTCCCTGCTCTGCAGGAGTGGGGAGTCGCCCCAACGCACGCCTCCTCTGGGGACTTCCCTGCTCTGCAGGGGGGAAGCAGGGGAGAATCGGTCCCAGCCGGGGCTTCCCTGCTCTGTGGGAGGGGGGAGTCGTCACCAGAGGAGGTGCGTGCCAGGGTTTCCCTCCGCTGTGGGGGGGAGGGAGGAGGAGGCAGGTGCGGGGGACTCCTTGTCTCCTCTGGCCCCCACTGGCACCCTGCCCTCTGCACCCACTGGCACTCTGTCCTCACCCCAGCACCCTGTCCTCAGAACCCACTGGCACCTTTCCCCAGTACCATGTCCCCTGCTCCCACCAGTACAGTTGGGATCACATTAGTGAGGCTTGGGGTTTTTTTGGAGGAGTTATTTTTTGCATCTCACTTGTGTGGCCCCCAAATGACTCTTCTGTGGGTCAGTGACCCCTGACTCAAAACAGGTTGCCTGCCCTTCTCAGAAATAAAGACAACGCAGAAACTTTTTGTGTTTGACATAGTATTTTATTTAAAAATGAACCTGGCCAACAAACCCCCAATTGGGGCCAAGCCCCCATCTGGCCGCAGCATTATAACACTCTGGCACCCCCCCCTCCCGGGCCCTAGATATGAGCCTATCATACACTGGGTCCCCTTCCCTGAGCCCCTCACATACCCCAACCCAAATTCCTGCACCCTCACATCCACAAGCCTGTGGCTTGCTTAGTATCCCAACACTCCCCAGCCTGGAGCCCCCTCCCCTAACCAGCGTCCCCTTCTCCACCTCCTCCTGCATTCAAATTCTCTCTCAGAGCTTGCACCTCTCACCCCTTCCCACACTCATTCCCACCCCTGAGCCCACACATCCTGTGAGGGTACGACTAGACTGCAGGAGTTTTTCCAGGATTCCAAAGATATCCTGGAAAAACTCTTCCGCGTCCAGGGACACGTTTGTTCTTCCACTTTTTTTAGTGGAAGAGCAAACATGCTCTTTCGGTAACACCTGTATTCCTTGTTCCATGAGGAATAAGGGAAAGGGGCTTCCGAAAGAAGGGGTTTTTCTGACATTTTGTCCAGTCTAGACAGGCCAAATGTTGGCAGAACCTCTACCTTCAGAAGAATGGGGGGGGAAAAGCGGCAGTGTAGAGTGTATAAGGGCTGGGGATAGCAAGTGATGGAGAAGAGGAGAATAGAGAGGGCGGGACTTCAAGGAAGGGATGCGGTCTTGGGGGAAGAATGGGGCAGTAGATCTTGGCTTGTTCTGACATTTAAAAAGTGATCTTGGGTATAAAAAGGTTGAAGACCACTGATCTAATTTATAAACAGTTTGAAACCTAGCCATCAAGTGGTAAAGAGAAGTAACTCAATTACATTTAGGGTTTTCATTGTCTAAACGTGTTATGTGCACCTGTTGTAGATTGTTCAGTGGTGAACACTAAAATAATCTTGTGTGTCAGCAGGTGTTGCGTGCTGTATTTACTTGACTGTTTTAAATGTTTTTCATAAAGTATATGTTTTGATATAATCTCATACAAGGATGGGTAGAAATGTTAAATGCCTCTTAAAATATAAACTCATTTTTAGCAATCTTTCTCTCTCTGTCTGTGAGGCTTTAGAAAACAAATCCACATGCAATAGCATTCCATTCAATAGGAGCAATTGGTTTACTTCCGGATCTTTTATGTGACTGAATACAAAAGCTCTGGTGTATACAACAAAGTCCTCTGGGGTGAAATCGTGTGCTTACATGCACTCACTTGTAGGATTGGGGCCTTCATTTTACTTTATCCTTAAAATAATCGTTATTAATGCTTGTCAGTTTCAAAGTTCATTGCAAACTATCTTTGCTATATTCAGGTAGGCAGATATATTGCCCATTTGATAAGGGAGGAAACTGAGGCAGAGTGACTTATCTGATATTGCACAGCAAACCCTCCATCCTACAAATGCTTAGTCACATTCTTAATAGTGTAATTAACCTCAGTTAAAGTTGGGTACCTATTTCCTTAGGTTCCTTTAAATATCATAACCTAGTTTTATGTGACAGTGTAGAGATATCACAGATTATGGTCTTGTTATTATGATTACTATCTTGCTTTTCACCATTGCAATTCTGACGGATTTTAACTGCAGTGATCTTGAAAAATGAATAATTGATATTGTTTAAAATCCCAAAGTTGGTTGGTGAATATTAGTAATAAAATTCCTAGTGTTTGGCTCATACAATGAAATTGAAGGTGAGATACATTAAAACAAGCTTGATTTGCTCATGACAAAATCCGTCAGATATAGGATCTTGGGAAAAGGAATGCAAAACATTTTGGACAGCATCTCCAAATAGTGTGAATTTGCATCGTTTTACTGAGGATCTGGCCATTTGTTTGCATCTTAAAAAGTGGTAAATGTTATTTTCATTGTACAGAACATGTGAAAACTCTGTGTGGCAAGAGGTAATTTTTCTATTACATCAACTGTGTGCGCTTTTATTGTGGAGCAGCCAGCTGTAATTTAAAAGGATGGCATTCATTTTTCAAAGAGGCTTCTTCAAAAAGGTATACAAAGGAAAGGTTTGCATTCATGGGCTCAGCAGGACTGATGTACCAGAGAGGATCCCAATGCTAAAAGTAATATAGATACGTGAGTCATGTCACCTCTGACTCCCCCAGTTCTCAGTTGGAAACTCCTGTGAATAAATGAGCCAAAAAGGAGTTTCCTAGATCAATGGCTTTGCGACTACTCCTATCTGCAGCTTTTCCGTGCAATTGAAAATAAAGTGATACGTGCAATATGCCAAAAAAGCCATTACAGACAAAAAAGTGGTGTAATTGTGGGTCTTAATTAGCTCATTGGCTAGTAAATCTTTAGGTGAACAATTAGGATAGTTTATTTGGGTACTCACTGAACTATTATTGCACCCCAATATTGCTACTTTACCCATTGGGTAGATGGGCCTTGTACTCTCTAGAAAGACATGGCTGATAATATTCTGGAATTTTTGGGCAGGGTAATTAGAAAATCTATATATAGATTTTAAAGATTTGAGCATCTGTCTGCGAGTCCATTTGTTCAGGTATTCCACTTAAACGGTAAGAGCTAGGACCACCAAATTTGCTATGCAGGTTCCTCTTCTCCTGACTTAAAGCAAGGTCAGGGTTTGGTTGTGCCAGGAAAATGGGATGTGCCTGGAATTTGATTGTTTTCCATAATATGGAAAGGGAAGGGGTTGAGAGGAGAGACACTATATTGAGGGTAGTAAACTAGGGGACAGCTTCACTGTAGAGTGACCACTGGGAGCAGCCACATCACCACAGGAGTGGCCAGCTGGAGACAGGGTTCACCATCTTGACTACCAGCAGCAGCCCAGGTAAGTGGCCACTCTGCCCCAAGCTTCTTCTCCCTGGCCTTCAGTCCCAGTGTTGGACCGAGGTGAGGAGTGAGCCCCACTGCCATGTTCCCCTTCCCCCAGGAGCACAGCCCCTTTGCTCCCAGGCTAGAGCTGGGCAATACTGGGTAAGTCTTCTAGTACATTTATACCAAGATACAGACTTCTGCCCTTGGCATCCATTTTTGTAAAAATACAGGTACAGGAATGCAAATAACCCCACCACTTTCCGACTGTTTGTCTTATTGATTTACAGAGAACATGTTTCAATTAAAATGCAGGACAATGTAGCACTTTAAAGACTAACAAGATGGTTTATTAGATGATGAGCTTTCGTGGGCCAGACCCACTTCCTCAGATCAAATAGTGGAAGACACTATTTGATCTGAGGAAGTGGGTCTGGCCCACGAAAGCTCATCATCTAATAAACCATCTTGTTAGTCTTTAAAGTGCTACATTGTCCTGCATTTTGCTTCAACTACCCAAGACTAACACGGCTACATTTCTATCACTATGTTTCAATTACACATTTTTAGTCAATACTGCCACCTTATGGTAGTATAGTGTTTGTCAAGTAAAGTACTACAGGCAGTCCCTGGGTTACGTACAAGATAGGGACTGTAGGTTTGTTCTTAAGTTGAATTTGTACGTAAGTCGGAACTGGCGTCCAGATTCAGCCGCTGCTGAAACTGACCAGCGGCTGACTACAGGAAGCCCAAGGCAGAATTTCTCTGCCCCGGGCTTCCTGGAATCAGCCGCTGATCAGTTTCAACAGCGGCTGAATCTGGACGCCTGGGACAGAGCAGCTGGGGCGCTGCCTGGTAGGTCCCCGCAGCGCCACACCTCAGCGCTGCGGGGACTAACCCAGCAGCACCCCAGCTGCTCTACCCCAGTGTCCCCAAGTCAGCTGCTGCTGAAACTGATCAGCGGCTGATTCCAGGAAGCCTGGGGCAGAGCAACTCTGCGTCAGGCTTCCTGTAGTCAGCCGCTGGTCAGTTTCAGCAGCGGCTGACTTGGGGACGCCTGGGGCAGAGCAGCTGGGGTGCTGCTGGGTTGGTCCAGTAGCACTGCTCCTCGGCGCTACTGGACCAACCCAGCAGCACCTCAGCTGCTCTGCCCCAGGCGTCCTGATTCAGCCACTGCTGAAACTGACCAGCAGCGGCTGAATCAGGACACCTGGGGCAGAGCAGCTGGGATACTTCCGGGTTGGTCCAGTAGCGCCGAGGAGCGCCCCAGCTGCTCTACCACAGGTGTCCGCGAGAAAAGCCTGGTCTGCTGAGGAGGTGGGGGGGCCCACTAGCTGCACCCCCCACCCCAGCAGACCAGGGGGACGCGGGCAACGGGACCGCCCAGACGCGCCGCAGTCCCGCCGCCCGCATCCTCCATGGCTTTGCTCCCCGTCTCCCTGTTCTGCTGGCCCGCGGTGCATCTGGGCGGTCTCGCCGCCCGCGTCCTCCGCGGCTTTGCTCCGCGTCTCCCTGGCCTGCTGGGGGGGGGCCCCCCAGCAGACCAGGGAGACATGGAGCCGCTTTTCTAGCCCCGGAGGACGCGGTCGTCCTCCGGGGCGAGGAAAGCCCCGTTCGTAAGTACGGATCCGACATAAATCAGATCCGTGTAACTCAGGGACTGCCTATACTGTAAAGTTGGCAAAATCAGGACCCTATGTGATATGCAAATAGAATATGGCTCAAACAGTAAGCTATCTCAGCTTTGCAGACATTATTGCCCTCAAAAATAATACATCTAAATATATCATGTGAGTGATGTGGGTAATTGCCAGCAGGGGCGGATATACGGCAGGGCGAACGGGGCGGCCGCCCCGGGCCCCGCGCATGCGCCGTGGCAAAGGGGGGCCCCGCGGAATTATGCTGCCCAGGGCCCCGCAAAACGGTCATCTGCCCCTGATTGCCAGCACAGGAGACACCTTATATCATTAAATCTATATTAATAAATTCCCTGTGCATCACCTATAAGCTGTCTTTTGGGAGTGTTCAATCTGTGATGGAATTCTTTATTGCTAACAACTTGGAGAGATCATTTTTATTACTTCAGATCCATTTCAAGTGTTGTGATAAAATGAAAGAAATCCAGGATTTATTGGGTGAGCCATGGCTGAAAGTAAAAGAAGTGTATGGAGTTTGTTAATTGGTAGTGCAAACTATAGGCTGAGTACTTATTTTAACCTAAGATCTGATGCCAAAGCCAGTACTTTTACAGAGGAATTGTCCCAGCAGACTGTGTGGGTAATGTTTGTACTTAAAGATGTCTTATCACAGAACTATTTTTTGTTTGGCAAAAGCAGGATCTGGATATTGCAGTTGTATAGGTTTCAATAAATCTGCAGTCAGCTTTGAAGAAAGGAAGACAATCAATTACCTTTGGGCGAAGGGCAGTCTACTGGTAAAGACTGGTGAAATAATAGTTGGAAGGCATCCAATTTTATGCAGGGAAGAAATATATTGATTCCATAAAAAGTTGTTAGTTGCCAAAGAATAACAGTACAGGTTGGACCTCCCTGGTCCAGCATCCTTGGGACCTAAGCCGTCTCGGACCAGGGGAGGTCAAGGCTCCCCTCTCAGTTGTCTGCTTTGCTCCCAGGTGCCAGCGCCGACCCGACCACTGGGCTCTGCTGCTGCATTCCCTGCCATTGGCCCTGGCTGGTGCTCTGCTTCCCACGCTGGCCCTGCTGACCCTGGTCAGCTGGGGCTCGCTGGTCCAGCAATATCCATTGTCCTGCTGGACTATAGATATTGCTGGATCACAGAGTGCCGGATTTTAGAGGTTTAACCTGTTCTGTACTGTATGCAGGTGGTGTATTTGAAAGGAGTTCGCTATCCTGTTAACCCCTAAGTCAGTGGTCCCCAACGCGGTGCCCGCGGGCGCCATGGCAGCCGCTGGGGCATTTGTAGGCGCCCGCCGACAACCCGGGCTGGCCCCGCCCCCCGGCGCGCGGCGCTCTGGAAGTGTAGGCCCCAGGCGTGCGACACTCACCGGCGCCTGGTGCGCGGCGCTCGGGCGGCCCCAGCCCCGGGGCACATGCGGGTGCGCGGCGCCAGTGCCGGCCCCAGGCACGCAGCTCGGGCGGCGGCGCCAGCCCCGGGCACAAGGAGCTCGGGCGGCCCCGGCCCTGGCATGCCCCAGGACGCGCGGCCCCGCCCCCGGGCGCCCGGCGCGTGAGTGGCCCCGCCCCCGGGCGCCTGGGAGCCCGTAGAGGTTGGGGACCACTGCCCTAAGTGATATTACACAGTGGGGTAAAAGGCAGCTAACAATACTAGTTAGCCGCTATAGGAATGAAGAGAGAGCACAAACATGGTTTGAGGCCTGATACTGAGGTACTCAGGAGCCTTGTGCAATGTGCCATGGACATAAATTGAGGATATAAAGAGCCTCACAAGAACAGACCATTGAGACAAAATGTTTATTACTAGCAGTGATATTGGGTGCCTTAATTTTTGTGTTTCTAAGATATCTCAGGTTGGGTATATGAAAACTGGGGACCTCAATCACTAGTCTTTTGAAAGTGTGGATCATGTCTGTCACGAACTTAGTTCATAGCTCCAGCCACTATAGTGATTGACTTTTCCTTTCTTTTCATTTTTATTTGTGGTAAAATGTGGTGTGTGTTTTTGCAAGGTGCTAGGTTGATAGCCTAAGCCTCTATTCACAGAACAGGTGTTGTGTGGGCTGTCTGAGTGCACTCTTCCAGCTGCAATGAACAATCCCTGCCCTTGCTTCTTCAAGGTTGACCTAGGTAAGAGAAGAAGAGAGAGTTCAGTCTCCATAGTCTATTCAGTTCTTAGACTTTCTGCTGAGCATGCTAAGGAGAGGGCCAATTTTTATCAGTTGTCATGGTGAAACTTGTCCATGAGGGATTGGAGTGAGACCATTAATTTATTTTATGATGTATGCTCCAAATGACAGTCCGGTGGTAATAACTTTTAAATTACTGCTCTGTACTCTGAAATTATCAAACCCCTGAGTAATCCACTCTCTTGGATACTTTCCTGCTTAAGATCTGGTTATCTGTACACAAAAATCAACTTTCCCAAAGCAATCTGGTCACATGCTGCCTCCCTAAAAGCCTTGCACACAATTTTTATTGTGCTGAAAGTGACTTATCTCTCCATCCATTTCTGAAGGATTATACAAACCCTGAGCCTCCTTAGGAGGTGCTTACTTAAATTTGTTTAATGTGGCTACTTTTGTACAAATGTACATACTCATAGAAATAAGCACCATGCCTGATGATATATTCAGGAGCTGCTTCTGTGATTGTCTGTGCTTTTGTTTTAGTGACCACAGTCTGTGGGATCCAAACACTGCAGTACTTAGGGATGCAATTTGTGATATACTAATTTGAGTTTTGAGACTTGAGTCCACTTCTACATTTTACACAACTGCTTTCCCCATCTGCCCCCCATCTCCAAAATGTCTCAATTGCTCTAGCCATCCCTTCTTATCTCCGTCTTAATGTATGATGTATAAAATAATGGTGGGTTGCATTCTTTCTCGGATGACAGATCTTCAGAAATAGCAATCACACGGCTACATCTCTATCACTATTCCAGTTGCATGTATGGTATGAAGATTTAAAAAACCATAGTGGGATGCCACAAATCAAAGGGAAAGAGCAATTTTATCCTAATGTAATGCCGTCTGTTATGCACTTTGCCTGTCAATTCTGAAGATGCTTACAACCTTTAAAATCATATGCACATAATTGGACGTGTAGCTAAAATGGAATTTGGAAATAAAACAACCATCAGCTACATAAAGTGTAATCCCTTATGGTTCCCAGGTAAACTAACTAAAGTCCTTTGAATGGCAGCACTAGAAAAGCCCTGCTGAAAGTGATCCTTTTGTTCACTGACTGGTCCCGGATGAAGGGATTTTCTGGGTTAGGGGAGTCACTTTAGACCCTCTGTTGCCCCCCCCCCCCCTCCTGGGTTTCCTGGTTTCCCCTGCAGTCCAGCTTAACTGCCTGCCAGCTCCCAGGCCCCCATCCCTCTGCAGTTCGCTTGGACTCTCTGATCCTGGAATATCCGTGGTCATGCCAGACCACAGATGTTGCCTGACCAGAGAATCACAGATTTTAGAAGTGCAACCTGTAATTTTAAAAGGAAGTATAATTGACCCACAGCCTAGGGTTGCCAGGTGTCCGGTATTCACCCGGGCAATCCAGTATTTTCGGCTCCTGTCCGGTAAAAAAAAATTCAGTGAATACCGGACACCTAAAATGTCTGGTATTCCTGAATTTTTCCCTGGCCGGGAGGCGAAAATACCAGGCAGCTGGCAACCCTACAGACGTTCAGCAACCGCCCCCCCCTCCCCTCCCCAATACCCCCAGCTCCCTGACCCCAGCCCTCATGCTTACCTGGTTCCCCAAGGCTGCCGGCACAAAATGGCTGCCGGCCAAAAGACCTAGGGGAAGCAATGCTCAACAACTTTGGTACTCCCCCTCCTTTTTTCCCCTTCAACAGAATTTTTTCCCGGTGTTTTTTGGGGGGAAGGGGGGAGGGAGTTCACTATTTTTGTTTCAACCACCTGGCAACCCTACCCACAGGACTCAGGGTGACATGACATAATTAAGGATGGGAGCTTAGTAGATAACATTATAGCTAATAACATCCATAGTTTCATTACACAGGACAAATGTATACAAAAAGGTCAAAATCCCTGTATTCCAGAACTCATGACAGTTACGTGCCTGGAATAAGAAAGAAATTTCCCTTTATTGGTTGATAAATCATAGGGATTCTTGCAATTTCTTCTGAAACCTGTGGTACTGGCACTTTAGGTGACTGGATATAAGGACTCAAACCTATCTCTGTGTTTCAAATACTTGCTGAGTAAAAAGGATTTAACTGCCAGTTCACGTAACTTAAAATTTCTAGAATATTTGTGTATATTGAATGTCTAAATGTTGACTTTCAAAAGCCTTCATCTTTGGCTTTCTCCTAGTAATGCATTATTTTTCTTAGTAGCAAATGTATTTGTAAACTATACTACCCACATGCTAAATATAATATCTTAAATAAATTAAAGAGAAATTGGATAGATAACAAATTTAATCTGACAGTATTTAAATGAAGCACTCAGCCCCACTATGAACACTAGATGGCACTCCTTTATTTGCAGAGATCTGCTTTGATAAGCTTTGTTCAAGATTCAGTTCTGTTGCTCAGTTGTGTATTATGAGTTCTGTGTACAGTGTCTTTATTAATTTGTACCACTCATTTTGCAAGAATCCATTTTCCACTATGACATTGAGTAAAAATATACTAGGTGCAACCTTATTAACAGGGCAAATTAGTTGCTGTTAATCAAAAGTGAGGGAGAAATCTTTTTCTAAAGAGATTGGAAACAAAAAATGGTGGCCGAAAGCTGAAAAACTTGGTTGCAGAGCCCTAGAGTTTGGGGGTGGTTATATATGGGGTTTTATTTTAAAGCAATACAGGAGTTCAAATCTGTGTCCCACTGCCCTCTCCTTCTGTGATTTTGAGAAGTGGGACTGAGATCAGATTTGGGTGAGAGAGCTTTTATTATTATGTTTTGGGTTTTTTTGAATCTGACAAATTCAGGGGAAATTAAATTAATCATGATTTCACTGATTTCATGATTTCACCCCCCCCCACCCCCCCGTCCAGCTGTATAAGCGGTTAAGTGGCCTGGGCTTTAACCGACGAGACGGGACCAGACACAATTGTTAGCCATTGGGACGAGAGGGGCGCGCCCAGAGGAGGCGGGGGTCGGGGAGGGCCCCCCCCCGCTACCGACTGGGGCGTCTTACACTCTTCATTCTGATTAATAGACTGAACCAATTCTCCCAGTTGGAACATCCTGAAACTATGTGGAAGTTTGGTTGTGTAGTTGATCTTTGCTGCTTGAATACATTTTGATTCTCAAATCAGTCTTTCCTCAACTAAGTCCTAGAACTGTAGTCTTCAAGTTCTGGTCCATCGAGTGCATGCTGATCATATAGTTCTGTTTTTTCCTCTGTTTGTAGCTGCTTTTACAGATATCTAGTTCTGTCACTAGAAAGAAGAACATAGGGACTTGTAAACAACACCTGAAAATGAGCCAGTCTAGCAGCTTCTATTATTATTATTAATAATAATAATTATTATTTTAGTATTTGTATTACTGTAGTACCTAGGAACCCCAGGCATGGACCAGGCACAGTATATGTTGTGCTAGGCACTGTACAAAACACAGATCAAAAAAGATGGTCCCTTGCCCCAAAGAGAATACTGTCTAAATACAAGAGACGAGACTTCAGAGGAATACAGGTGGGAGTACAAAGGAACAGAGCCATCTTGTCCATGGCCCCACATTTTGTAGGTCCCCATGGCAGCCACCTCAACTGCTCTGCCCTGCCGCCCTCTCCCAGCCTCCACTATGCTCTTCTTCTCTGTGGCAGCAGAAAGCAGAGCACCAGAGCCCCAGCCCTAAAGCACTTTGCTTTCTCCCACCATGGTGAAGCAGAGTGCAGTGGGCTGGGAGAGGGTGGCAAGTCAGTGCGGAGAAGGTTTCCAGTTGCTTTGGCTCCCGTCTCTGCTGTGAGCATGTGGGGGGGGATCTTTGTGGCTGTCCCACACCAAGTCCCCCAGTAATCCCCTGGCTTGCATTTCTTGGGGGAGCGGGCTTCAGGCAAGGGAACAGGAGCAGGTTTTGGGGAAGTGGTGGAGTGGGGCTGCTGGTGGGGGTGGGACCTTCAGCCCTGCACCTGGAGCTTTGGCAGGGGGGTTTGCCCCAAGCCCTGTTCCCTAGGAATTGCCCTGCAAAAGAGTTAGTACCAGTCAGCGTGATGGGCAGTAGTCTATCATGGTAAAAGAGAGTCTTAAGCAGATAATTGAAGGAGAACCATGTAGAGGGGGGTTCTTCCCAAATATGAGGCAGCATAGGAGAAAACTGTTAGAATAAACCTAACAAGTAGATCATGGTGGCTAGTGTCATGCACTGGTTTGAGACAGAAATCAGGAAGTCAGCAGCTAATGAAAGATAATAGTAGAGTGGGGATAGACTCTGAAGGACCTTAAAAAAAGAAGACAGTTTGTTTTAGATGTGAACACATTGGGGGGGGGGTGACACAGTTCTGGGGAATGGGCTAGGACAGTGTTTCTCAACCAGTGATACGAGTACCTTTAGGGCAGTGGTCTCCAACCTGTTTACACCCAAGATCACTTTTTAAATGACAGAACAAGCCAAGATCTATCACCCCGCCCCTTCCTTGAAGCTCCACCCTCTCTATTCTCCTCCTCTCCATCACTTATACTGCTGCTTTTCCCCCCAATTCTTCTGTAGGAGAAGTTTTTCCAACATTTGGCCTGTCTAGACTGGACCAAATGTCAGAAAAAACCCTTCTTTTGGAAGCCCCCTTATTCCTTGTGGAAAGAGGAATATAGGGGTTACTGAAAGATCATGTTTGCTCTTCCACTAAAAGAAGTGGAAGAACAAACACATCCCTGGATGCAGAAGAGTTTTTCTGGGATATCTCCAGAATCCTGAAAAACTCCTGCAGTCTAGCTGTACCCTCGCTGGATTGAAACAGGATGTGTAGGCTCCGGGGTGGGAATGAGGAATTTGGATGTGGGAAGTGGTGAGAGGTGCAAGCTCTGGGAGGAAATCTGGATGCAGGAGGAGGTGGATAAGGGAATGCTGGCTCAGGGAAGGGCCTCCAGGCTAGGCAGTGTTGGGGTCAGATGTAGGGTTAGCCACAGTAAGTAAGCCACAGACTTCTAGATGTGAGGGTTCAGGAATTTGGGTTGGGGTATGTGAGGGGCTCAGGGCAGGGGGTTCCAGTGTATGATAGGCTCAGATGTAGGGTCTGGGGGAAAGGGGAGTGCCGGAGTGCTATGATGCTGTGGCCAGATGGGGGCTTGGCCCCAACTGGGGGTTTGTTGGCCAGGCTTCATTTTTAAATAAAAATACTATGTCAAACACAAAAAGTTTCTGCATTGTCTTTATTTCTGAGAAGGGCAGGCAACCTGTTTTGAGTCAGGGGTCACTGACCCACAGAAAGTCAGTTGGGGCCACACAAGTGAGATGCAAAAAAACCCTCCTCCAATCCCCCCCCCAAAAGCTTCACTAATGTCGCCCCAACTGGGTTGGTGGGAGATGGGGACATAGTACTGGGGAACGGTGCTAGTGGTGCTTTGACAGGGGACAGAGTTCTGTGGCTGGGGACAGGAGAGGGGACAGGGTGCTGGGAGGGCAGGGGACAGGGTGCCAGTGGGGACAGGTTTCTGAGGCTGGGGAGTGGGGAGAGGAAACAGGGGGCTGGGGAGAGGGAACAGGGGGGCAGTGGGGGCAGAGAGTCCCCTGCACCTGCCTCCTCCCAGGATTCCCCCCCGAGGGAAGCCAGCACGTGCCTCCTCTGGGGCTGGTGCATGCCTCCTGCGGTGCAGCCAAACCCCCATGGGCGCCTGCCCCGGGGCCAAACCTCCCCTCCTGCAGCGCAGCCAAACCCCCGCACATGCCTCCCCCGGGGCCGACCCCCGCTCCCATGGCACAGGGAAGCCCTGCTCTCAACTCACCCCTCGTGTGGTGCAGGGAAGCCACTGCACTCCTTCTCTGGGGCCGACGCCCCCTCCCACAGTATGGCACAGAGCTGTGGGAGGGGAGCAGCCAGCTCACTTCTGGAACCCCCAAAAGTGGCACGAAGCTGCAGGTAGGACTTCCATCCACCCCGCGGGAAGCCGGCACTACACTGGAGGTAGGTAGTGGGGCTTCTCGGGAGTGGGAGGGTGGGGGGCCTAAATGCCTCGTGATCGACTGGTCGATCGCGATTGACCGGTTGGTGACCACGGCTTTAGGAACACTTGAAAGAAGTCTGGGGGTACGTCAACACAACTGAAATTTGCAGAAAACTGAATTTTTGTTTTAAGTTTTACAGCGCTTTATTATTTTTTATTTTTTACACCCAAAAATTTCACCATCTGCCCAGCTATGATTAAGTTATTTAAATAAATGTGTTGCAATGGTAGAAAAAAATTGTGTCTGAAAACTGTAGGTACTGGTGGTATTTATAATTTTTGTTAAAAAAGGTACATTATAAAAAAAGTTGAGAAAAACTGGGCTAAGAGAATGATCTTTGGAGCAACGTTGTGAGCAGATATGAATAAGGCATGATGGCATTTGTCAAGGCCAGAGAGAAAGATGTTCAGTAATTGAGAAATGAGATAGTGAGGGGCAGGATGAAGGTTTTAACTGTGGATGAATAGGAAACACTGTATCTTAGAAATGTTATGCAGAAGGAATTGGCAACATTTAAACATTGACTCAGTGTGAGACTCTTGAGAGGTCTGAGTCAAATATGAAGCTCAGATGATGGGCCTGAGTGACTGACAGAATGGTGATCTCTGCCTGAGTGACTGAAGCCAGGCCTACAGTAGGGAGCAAAGTTGAAGTAAGATATGCAACTCTCACTGTGTGACTAGCATAGCTGGAGTCAGCATACCTTAGTTTGACTTATTTTGACACGTCTACTGTGGGGGTTGATGGGAGAAACTCCTGTCAACTCACCGTACTCCTAATGACCTGGTAGAGTACTGGAGTCAAGGGCAGGGCGGTCAATTTAGCGAGAGATCTCTGTGCTGATCTCCTGGAAAGTGTAGACAAGGTGTGAGCAAGGAGGTTGTAGGGAGGGTTTGGAGAGAATTTGTGTATGGCCACAGCAGGATCTAGAATCTCTAAGTATTTAATAAATATTCACTAATTAAGCCTTACAAGCCCACTGAAGTAGGTCAATATTAGTAGTCCTATTTTACACATTGAGACACTGAGGTACATAGCCATACTTTTTTCAGTAGCACTGAACATTGAATCTCTGTTTGAATTTGTGGGGAGCAGTGGCTGCTCAGTTGTTGGGAAAATAACCTTTGGCTACTTGCTCAAGGTCACCCAGGAAGTTAATGGCAGAGGTTCTGTTGCCTGCTCCCTTCTGGTAATCATGAGAAAATACCCCTCCTTAATTGAGAGAGAAAACAGTCTAGTACTGTATAAACTATCTTGTGTTCTTGGACGCAAGTGAATTTATTAAATCATTTAAAAATAAATCTTAATAAAATTAGACTTTGAGCTGATTAGGATTAGCAAGGTTTAATAGTGTTTTTCTAATTCCATTTTGCTTCTTTTTTCCCCTGAAGTAATTTACTTATCTAACTACTTGATAATGAGAAAATGCTGAACAGGTTTCATCATAAGAAATGCAATTCAAATTTAGCTTGTCTGTCTGTCTCTGTCTGTCTTTATAATAGAACAATGTTTCTCAAGATGAGGATTGTGACCTTCGGGGAACCATGTGATCGGGCAAGTGGGGTTGCTAGTGCAAGGGTGTCACTGGGGATGACAAACAGAGCAGTTTCCCAGAGCACCACACTAGAGAGGGCTCTTGAAGCTAAATTACATGCTTGAGCTCCAGGTGGTGGGACTCAGGCTTGAGCTTGGGTGGCATGGCTTGAGGCTGAAGCATGCAAGTTAGCTTTGTGGGACCCTTGTGGTGTGGGACCTGGGCAGTTGCCCTGCTTGCCATTCCTGGGTATTATTCATAATTTACTGAAAGATATTTTAGGTAGGGGTCCCAATTTTCTCAGTTCTTAGTAGGGGTGAGTTCCAATTACTTATATCCAGCACAAAAAGGTTGAGAAATACTGTAATAGAATTTATGGCTGCAGAGTAGTCTACATAATATGGTCTTTGCTAGCTAAAATCTGGATTTAGTTAAACTACACTTGAGTTAATGTTTGACACTACTCGAGGTAAAAGGCATATTTTTAACTTTAACACAAGTTTCAGGAGGAGCCCATTTGGTTAAGCAGTAGTGCAGAGTAAGTGCTTGCTCAAAATGCCCATAGCGGTGAATAAGAGAAGTGTTGGCAGCGTTGTCTGGGCAATAAATAGGGTAATAAATCTTTAATAGGCCATTATATACTCAGAATGTTCAAGGTAAATACAGGATGTGTGCTCTTTGGAACCTTCATGCAAACTACTTGGTGGTAGCACTCTCTGGAATCAGCTGGCTGAAGGTCACTTGATTGTGTTTCCAAGCAGGGTTATTCTTGCTAAAATATCTCTTGGAAGATTATTAAGAGTTGAGATAAGTTGAAGAAACTTTAAATATCATATTAGACTTTAACTAATATGGAGCACCATTGACAGCTATAGTTCAGGTTTCTTGAATGTTTTCTTTCAAAAACTCTGTTTTCAGTTGGTGAGATTCTGAAATTTTCCACACTTTCGCTCTACTGGAAAAGGGAGTATTTAGTGGAACATCTGAGTAAAAATAATGCTGTTACTCTTGAAAGTAAGAACAGTAGGGAAAAATACACATTTCCCTGCAGTAAAAAGATTTTTTCCTTTTTCAATGTTGTTTTGAACAGCATTAGTTCTGACATGGCTGGAGGCTGAAAGTGGAATTTTCACAGAGAATGTATAGGAGTCCCTTTGATGGTTACTCTGAACACTGGTTTTGATTTGACCAACTTTTGAATTTTGGAAATAGTTACATGCATAGTAAGCTCCCTATGTGAAATGCAGGCAGCAACATCCTGTGCGCCATTCGCTGAATACCATAGAGGCTCTTGGGTGTGCCTGCAAGCACCATATTTCAGGGTCGGGCCTAAATATTTAATAGCAAATAACCCTGCCCCCTTGGCTGTGGGTTTACAAAGTGTGTAAGCCTCGTGCTCAACTTTTATTCACATGAGTAGCCCAAGTCATGGGATCACTCATGTTAAAACACATGCTTACATTTAAAGTGCTTTACTGGATCAGAGCTTAGCTCTGCTTCTGCTGAAATTAATGGCAAAATTCTGCTTGACTTCAGTGGGAGTAGAGTTAAGCCAATACTGAGGACTTTTGAAAATTTCCTTGTAGTCTTTAATTATGTCATCAAATTTAATTTTTCAAATGTTACAATATAATGTAACTTTTTCTACAGCCTTGTAAGATGCATCTTGTAATGTGTGCAGCAAATTGGGGTAGGGTTCCTATGAAGACCTTTCGTCAGTCATTGGTGTACACAGGACAGTGCACTATAGTATAAGATCAATCATAGAATTGTAGGACTAGAAGGGACCTGTAAAGGTCATCTAGTCCAGTGCCTTGCCTTCAAGGCAGGATTAAATAGTATCTAGATCATCCCTGACAGGTGATTGTCTAACCTGCTCTTAAAAATCTCTGATGTTGGAGATTCCATAACCTCCCTAAGTAATATTTTCCAGTGCTTCTCCGTCCTGACAGGAAGCTTTTTGTAATGTCCAACTGAAATCTTTCTTGCTGCAATTTAAGCCCATTGCTCCTCCAATGGTTAAGGAGAACAATTTTTTTTCACTCCTCCTTGTAATAACCTTTTAGGTATTTGAAAACTGTTATGTCCTCTTTTTGTCTTTTCTTTTCCATATTAAACAAACCCAATTCTTTCAATCTTCCCTCATAAGTCATGTTTTCTATACCTTTAATCTTTTTTTGTTGCTTTTCTCTGAACTGTCTCCAGTTTGTCCCCATCTTTTCTGAAATGTGACACCCGGAACTGGACACAATACTCCTGCTGAGGCCTAATCAGCATGGAGTAGAATGGAAGAATTATTTCTCATATCTGCTTTATAACACTCCCGTTAAAATACACCCCAGAATAATTTTTTTTGCAACAGCGTTACACTATTGACTCTTACTTAGCTTGACAAACAGATTCTTTTCTGCAGTACTCCTTCCTAGGCAGTCACTTCCCATTTTGTATGTGTGCAACTGATAGTTCCTTCATAGAAGGAGTACTTTGCCTTTGGCCTCATTGAAGTCTTGGGAAAATATTACATGATATTGTTTGTGAACTAGTTTGTGATCTTGTAACTAGATTTCATTGTAATGCATGTGTACAAAGGGGAAAAGAGAAGGTATGCATATAACTTTTAGGTTTCCTCACCTCTGTTTGTCTATCTACACAAACTGAATGTGCTCTTAAAATTAGATTTTTTAAAAAAAAGAAAATAATGTATTGTGTAAAGACTGTTTATAAATACTTCATGGGGAGTTCTGTTAGACTTTACCTCACCTTTAACTTTCTATTAGCAGTGCATTAACTTAGGACAATTATAATCATACAAATAGACTTTGATTAATGAGAATGAAAGGTAAGTGGCACCTAGAAACTGCAGTGACTGGTGTATTGTAAAATAAGGTGGCAGTCATTTTATTCTATGACAACATGATGCCATCTGTTTCCTAACCTTTCTAAATAATGGCCTCCATTGTCCAATGTGCATCTCTGAGGAAGGCCAGATATACTTAATACAAAGAAATATAAACACTATTTTTTATAGATTAAAGTTGTATGAGAACTGCAATAATGTCATTGCCCTTCTTATTTAGTAATACAGAAAGTTCAGTAGGTACCATGCAAACACAGAAAGACGCAGTCCTTATTCAGAAGAGCCCTTTTCTTTCTTTTTTATGCAACAAGCAGCTGAGTGTTTTATTATGAGAAACTTACTGGCCTTGAAGGCAGGAATGTTTTTGACCATTGGCAATTTCACAATATATAAATGTTTTTTATTTTCTCTGAGACTTTACTTTCTCCTTTCTCCCTCAGGCAAAGAGAGCACAAATATGGTTTTAAAAATGCTTGAACAGTGAACGGATGTAATACATTTTGGGCTTTACACATCTGCAGTGCCTTTTATCTCAGGGTTCCATTGAGCTAGCATAAGTATTGGTACCTGTTCTGCTGGGATATTGTACAATCTCTAATTTTAGATGGGGAAATTGTGGCACAGGGATGTTAAATGACCATAAAATAGTGAATCAGTGAAATAGCTGAAAACTGACCTTAGGAGTCCTGGCCCCTGTCTTTGACTAATCATTTTATTTAGCAAACAAACCAGGATGTTTAACAGAAGATTAATATAATTTTCTTTTCTGTCTTTGCTGAAAATTTATTACAGGAGTAGAAAAGGAACACTTATTCCCATGTGGTGCTTTGACATTTTCTAATGTAGCTTAACTTGACATGTTCTGTTTCCATTCTTTGCTTTATTATTTTTCATACCATTTTGTAAAGATTCCAAGTGCTACTATTTTATATAATTTTGCTGTCTCTTCTGCTTTGTAGCATATCTACCTGGGATTCTTAATGCCTCTTTTATTACAACTTTTTATTATAATTTGCATTACTGCAGTTCCTAGGATCCCTAGTCAAAGACCAAGATTTCATTGTGCTAGATAATGTACAAACACAGGCCAGAAAGACTGTCCCTGTTCCAAAGAGCTTGCAATTTAAGGACATGTTTGTATGGAGACTTAATGCATGGCAAGCTTACCTATAAACTTTAGCTCTCTAGCCTGCCATGACTAAGTTTCCATGTGCTATAATATTTGAAACAGCAGTAGATCAAATCATGCTATGGAACTTACAATGTATGTTAGTAGGGCCAGTTGCTGTACAGGAAGCTAGTGTGCTATGTATTTCCACCCCAGCTTGTACTAAGTCTGTATAGACAAGTGCTTAGCATAAGATGAGACAACAGATATATACAAACAGACAGGGGGAGTACAAGGAAACAATGGAACAATCTAACAAGTCGGTGATGGAGGCTGGCATCCAAGTCTGACTGGAGGCAAAAGTCAACAGTTCAGTAGCAAATAAAAGATGCTAGGTTGAGTGGGGATAGACTGTGAAAGTGAACATATGCAGCTTGTTTTTGATACAAAAGGAAAGGAGCTGCCAGGGATCAGATTTAAATAGGGGGTGACATGCTCAAAGCACTGAGTTAGGAGAACATTCTTTGCAGCAACACTGTGAATGGGTGTGAGCAGAGCAAGATTGTGTGTGTCAAGACCAGAGAGAAGGATGTTGCAGTAGTTGAGTTGTGAGATGATGAGCTGTGTAGATGGATAAGGCAGGTAGCATCTTAGAAATGTTATGCAGAAATAATTGACAATACACCTTGAACACAAAGCTCTAGAGCCAGGTTGGGGAATCTTTTCTGGGTTGGGGGTCACTGACCCACAGAAAAATCAATTGGGGGCCACACACAAGTGAGAAGCAAAAAAAAAAAAACCCCTCACTGACATGGCCCCCAATGCTCCCCGCATTCCCGCTGCACACGACACACTGGGGGGCCCAGCCTAGTAGATTCTGTGTGCTTAGCCCCATGATGGGATGGTGGGGGAGCTGGAGCCCCAGCACGGGTTCTCCAATGCTGTGGGGAGCCTTGAGCATTGCGGGCTGGATTCAGGTAAGCCAGGGGCCACATCCAGCCCCCAGGCCTTAGGTTTCCCATCCCTACTCTGGAAAAAGGTATGAATCAAAGCTGATACCCAGGTTGTAGGCCTGTCTTCTTCTTAACATATGCACAGCATGCCTCAGGTGACGTGTGACCAGGATTCATCACCTAATTTGGTCCACTGATTGGATCATTAGCTTCCCCATCTTGGCTGGGTGAGATAGATGAAAAGGTGATATCCACAGTGATTAAGAAAAAAGACAGTGAGTTGGTTTACGGGAATGAATTAGCTCTGTTTATAGACATGTTGAGCATGCAGTAATGGATAGATATCATGAGATACGGAGACTGATTGTGACTTTGGTTTGGACCCAGAAAGACAGGTCTTGAAAAGGCCTTGGTAGATCTGTAAATCTTTAGCATAAAGATGGGGGTCGACTTTGTGTTTCTGTATGAGATTACCCAGAAACAAAGTGTAAAGTGAGTAAAGAAGGGGATCAAGGGTGGAGTCCTGAGGAACTCCAGAGAAAGTTGGAGGATGGCTGAGGACAATCTGTCAAAGCACAGGCTGAAGGGACTATTAGAGAAGTAGGAGAATCCGGAAAGTACAGAGTCACAAAAACCAATGGAAGAGGGCATTTCAAGAAGAGTATGTTCAGTGGTGTCAAAAGCAGACGACAAGTTAAGGAAGTTGAAAATAGAATACTGGGTGTGAGCTTTAGCTATGTAAAAGACATAAAAGACTTTGGCAAGTGTGGTTTCAGTGGAGTGCAATGTGTGAGAAGCTTGATTGGAAAAGATCTAGGATGGAATTGGAGGAGAGGAGCTCCCTCCCAGTATGTTTAATGAACTTAGAGATAAAAAGGAGGTGGGATCTGGGGTGATAATCTGAGAAGAAATTGGGGTGGATATTTTTTAGATGAGAGAGATTAAAGCAGGGCTACTCAACTTTGGAAGCCCCAGGGAGTCACAATGATACTCACAGCACATGCCGAGGGCCGCAACTTAAGTATGGTTGCATATATATGCAAATAGCTTATTTCACGCTGATGAGCATGAATACAAAACTAAGGCAAGACTACACAATATATAGGCTCCATTTAAGTCAGTTCTGCTGATATTAATAAAATGCAGTATTTACCTAATTTCCACCTATATGACAGTACTTTTAATGAGCAGTGATAGTCCAGGAATTTAACTGCTAACATGCATATCAATAGAAGATCATTATATTGACTACTTTTTTGTTTTAGCTCCCACTCGTGGGCTGCAAACAAACAGGCCATGAGCTGCATGTTGAGTAGCTCTGGATTAAAGCATGGTTCTGTTATGAAGGGAAGGAGTTAGAAGAGCTAGGGAAGGAATGAATGTGGGTGCCAGAGATCTCAGGAGATGGGATGTAATCATTGGCACATGTGGGAGATTAGAGGAGGAGAACAAATGAGAAGCTTTTGCATCTGTGATGGGAGGAGGCAATGAGAATTGTAAGAAGTGAAGGGAGAAGATAAGCTGAGCAGAGGAAGATGTTCATGTCCTGTTGTCAATTGCCATTAAACAGAGGGGCAGTGCTCTTGTACCTATGTTTAAATGTGACCACCTCTAATAACCAATTAAAGTCCTATATTTTAATCCAGTGTTCTAAATCCTCTCATGCACAACAAAATCCTGAAAGCAACATGGGGCCTGCAATATCCCCCAGCAGAGAAATGGTGTTTATGATGGCCTAATGGGCTGCTCTGAAAGTTACCAGAATGTCAGAGATCTGAGTTTAGGCTTTGCAGCGAGAACTAGAGATGTGACTATTTTATTCATATTTCTTTTGTATGTACATAGAGTCAGTGCAGTCTAGCAGTGAGGGCAGGGGAATAGAGAACTAGAACTCATGGATTATATTCCTTTGATTTCCCACTGACTTGCTGCACATCTCCTTTGAATTCACTTCACTTGTCAGCAGGAGGGGAGAAGAGTTGTGCTTACTGTTGCTGGGACTGTGGGACTTACTGCTCAACAGGCAGAGGCATTACTAAAAGGCATGGCAGATGGCACTCTGCTGGAGAAGAGCCTCGGAGAAAGGTTAATACATCTGCTTCCAGGAGTTCAAGAAAGCTATTACTTGTGGACCTTACTAGAAGGATAGTCATGGACCATGTGGGGAAAAGATGAGCTTTATTTCTGGGGTGAGCTTAGGAAGAGTATGCATGAATGCTTTTGCGTATGGAGTAAGGTTTTAGCTTTCTTTGGAGTCATCATGAGCATCTTTCAGGAGGCTGTCAGCAGTCTGTCAGCCATCTTCTCTTTTCAGGTGCACCTTGGTAGCAGAGGCCTTATCTGAATTGGTTGTTGACTCATGGAGGTTTCCTTAAGTGATGTCATTTCAGTTGATTAATATTGATTTCAGTTGGTTGTTGGGAAGGCCAAGACTATAACAGGGTTAAAAAAAGAACTAGTTAAATTCATGGCACATAGGTCTATCAGTGGCTATTGGTCAAGATGGGCCTCTGTTTGCCAGAAATTAGCAGTGGCCAACATGGGATAGAACACTTGATGAATATCTGTTCTGTTCATTCCCCTGGGGCACCTGACACTGGCCGCTGTAAGAAGACAGGATACTGGGCTAAATGCAAGGATGCCGTTTATGGGGGGCTAAGGGGACAGTAGCCCCCCCTCCCTGGATTTCATACTTGAGGTCATCTTAAAACCCAGAGGCAGTTTTTAAACATAACAAAGTTTGAGCACCTTGCAGCTTTGTGTTGGGGGTAGGGAATTTGTTATAAAAAGAGGGAGGCAGGTGATTAAGAGTAACAAATAGTATGCTCAGTCTAAAGCATCTGTTTAAAACATCAACATACTCTTTCTATTGTTTTATTTTGAAGTGGTTATGTTCTCTGTTTTGATCTGTTGTAAGCAGGCTTGGCAGCATTTGATTTTTAATTTTAATTTTGATGTAGAATACCAATTTTTTACTTTACACATTTTCTATTTTTTTTCTATAAATTTTCTGTTGCTGGGAATGATGGGGGCGGGTTAGAAAATTATTAAAGGACAGTAGACACTAAGACTTAAAACACTAATGCTACATAACCCATTCAAATAGAAATTATTAACATCACGTGTCAAACTATACAAAATAGATAATCTTAAAAAAATCATACCTTGTTTCACTGTTCATTTGCTAGTCCATTTGTAACCAGCCTAATTCAAAAGTATAAATTATTGGATTTTCTTTAGTCTTAGTTCTCCAGCAGCTTGATTTTTTTTTAACTGTGCCTATCTGTAAATTTAACTTCTTATTGATGGGAATAGTTTTTTGCTGATTTGTCTATGTGCAGTGAAATCAATGTTTACTGACATCAATGCAATACTTCCAAGCCTGATATAGGATCTAATCTTGTAGAGAGAAGTAATGAAGACCTAAGGAATCTATTAATTTATTATCCTATGTAGACAAATACCCTTTAGCCAATGAAGGAGACACATGGTACATTTATTTATATATAAATACATTTATTTATATTTATTTTTATTTATTTGTTCCTGAAATATACACCAAGTATATATTGGTAGTGTATGATTCTTACTTTGTGTGAGTTGAGGAGGAAGTGAGTGGAGATCTTTTAGGGGAACCTAGGAGTATTTTCTCCTGAGAAATTAAAGGGAGAAGAAAAGTATCTTTGCCTTTTGATACAATCTCATCAATTTCAAAGGCAACAGTATTGCTTTTCTGAAGTATTTTTTATTGTGCCTCAAGAATAATTTCTCTGGTAAAGCTTGGGGACTTGAGTAGGAATTCTGTTAGAGGTGGGGAAACCTTCCCTTCAATTTGTTGAAAGAATTTTAACAAGGGAATTCAAAGAGGTCCTCATAAGCAGTTTTTTTCCTCTATATATTTGCCATGTTCCAAGATCTGTCAAGATTGAATATTAACAATAACAGCAACTGTGAATGAGCAACTTGAGATTGCATGTGTCAGTGCCAGATACTACTTTGTTTTAAAAAATTTATATATATATATTGCTTGGGTTTGCTACAGGCAAAATTATATATATACAGGCAGTCCCCGGGTTACGTACAAGATAGGGACTGTAGGTTTGTTCTTAAGTTGAATTTGTATGTAAGTCGGAACTGGTACATATTGTAGGGGAAACTCTAGTCAAACATTTCTCCAGAGCTCAGTTTTATTCTCCCACACCTCACTTCCCTCAATCCTTTATTCTCAAGCTGAGGTGTCTGCTGAGAAAAGCCGCTCTGCGTCTCCCTGGTCTGCTGGGAGGGGGGGCGCTAGCTTCGTGTCTCCCTGGTCTGCTGGGGGGAAACAGCTAGTGCGGGGTTGCCTCACCCCGTTTGTAAATAGGGATCCGATGTAAGTCGAATCCATTTAACCCGGGGACTGCCTGTATATATATATATATATTGCTTGGGTTTGCTACAGGCAAAATTCTACATCCTGGCTGCTTCTCATCTCATCACATATTTTCAGTCTACATTATGAAAAGATCAGGCTCCACTGACATATTATTCAAGTTGCGTTTGAAATATTGTATTGATGATTTTATTCACTATAAGGTAATTCCAGAATGGAGCATAATTTTCATTGATAATAGTTTATATTACTTAGAAAGCTAAAAACTTTGCATTTGGAAATTGGATTTCTCTTCATTAAAAAATAAAACATCTCTACAGCGGGAGACTTGCTGCTGCACATAGCAATTTCCAGTAAGCATCTGATATCTGGCTGAGTTTTTATGAACAGGGCTTTCCCACAGCAGAGAGTTTAAAAAACAAAACAAAAACCCAACCCCACAGAAATCAAAACTTTAAAATAGAGATTTTTGGACCTGATTAGGGATGTAAAACTCCTTTAAAAAAGTTAACTCTGCCCGCTTGTTAGGCTCCATTTAACTGATTAAGCACAGGGCTGTGAACTGTTGGCTGCCAGGCCGCAGTGGCTTTGGGGGCCAGAGCCTGGGGTACGCTGCTCAGCTGCCCAGGCTGCAGTGGCTTTGGGGGCCAGAGCCTGGGGTACGCTGCCCAGCACCTCTCCTCCCACTGCAGCTGTTGGGAGAGGCGTGTCCTGCCCTGCCTCTCAGCCAGCTAGCATCAGGTAGGGTCAGGGTCTCCTTCTGGCTGCAGAAGAGCAGTTCACTGCATGGAGGGAGCCCAGCATGACAGCCTTAGAGCAGCCGTAACCTGGGCAGCAGTGCTCAGCTGGTGGCTTGGAGGCAGTGCAGGGCTAGGTGAGGAGGGCAGGGCTAGTGCTGGGGGGCTCTGAAGGTGTGGGGCCCTAAGAGGCAGGGGGCTTGTACTGAGGGGTTTTGGGGTGAAACTAATACTGGGGAGCTCTGGGAGCGGGGCTAGCACTGGGGGGCTCTAAAGGATGGGGTGCTGACACTGGGGGATTGTTGGGGCGGGGCTAGTAGTGAGGAAACCATGGGGGGCAGGACTGGCACTTGGGGGGCTCTCAGGATTGGGCTAATTGGGAACTGGGGGCTGTCACGGGGGTCTGGTGGTGGAGGAGTTCTAAGGGGTGGGGGGCTGGCACTGGGGCATTTGGGAGGGGGGCTCTGAGTGTGGGAGGATGGCACTGAGGGGGTTGGGTGCAGGGGACCCTAGGGTTAGTGGCTGGTGCTGGGGGATAGTGGAAGGGAATGGGGGGGGGGTCTAGGTGTTAGGGCTGGCACTGGAGAGCTGCTCCCAGAGCTGCCGCAAACAGCTGGCTTCAGTTGCAGCCATCGCCTGCCATGTGGCAACTGTCATAGCTGAAGCTGGCTGTTTGTGGCAGCTCTGAGGGCTGGGCTTTTGGAGGATTGGCACTATTTTATTGGCACATTCGCATATTCATTATTTACTATGCAAATAAAATGTTGTCGGTTCGCTGACAGTTTGTGAATGGGTTTGCCAGTCTGCAGTATAAAATGGTTTGGAACCACTGAACTAATTAAATGGGATTTTACATCCCTACTGCATGCTTTTCCAGTGTTGAGAAACCTTCTGATAGTGCCCCACATGAGATTGTCTAAGCTAGAATTGAAGGGATCATAGTACATGGAGACTGATAAGAAGTGAAAGTAGAGATAATTGTTCCTTTTAATGCAGTTGTACATCACAAAGGTTACTGCACAAAGCATTAAATTTTGTGAGATCTATAAATGTTGAGGACAGGAAACAGTAACCTTATATTTGCGGATGGGGTAGAGTTGTCTATTTAATGGACAAAGAGCAAGGGACATAAAAGATAAGGACTTAGAAGCAGTGATGTTGTCAATATTATGAAAGGGGATTGTGGACATTTTTCTTCTGTTAGCTTGTGATAAGGCCAGGAATACATATGCCTTCAGGAAACAAGGATCAGGGACTTAGGGCATTGTGGTGCATTCCAAAGGCAAAAAAATGTTCTTCATCAGTGGGTTTGTGATCTCCAGGGAGGAGAAATTCCTCCCAGAGATGATTTAACACTAGTCTGAGAGCAATCCATTCCATCACACATTGAAGAATCTCACCTTCTCCCCTTTATTCAGTTTGGAGGTGGAATTTTAATAAGAAGCTCCAAGGAATGCAAATTATGAATCAGGAGATCTGATTTCTATTCCCAGCTCTACCACTGACTTGCTACTGTGGACGGGTCACTTAAATCCTGATACTATTCCCAGTGGACCAAACACTTAACCTCGTCATGCCTCAGTTTCTCTATCTATAAACTGGGTAGAATACATCCCAGATGTGTTGCATGGGATAATTTGTTAATGCCATAAATCTTGAGAGCCTCGTTTTTCAAATTTTATAGATGGAGGAAGTATAATAAAAATGACATTCAATGGTAATGAATTTGGTAACACTGTTGCAAAGGCAAAGTAATACCTGTTGGGCTAATGGAGTTATTCTATTTTTGCATGTATCTTAGACCAAAATCTTTCCTATGCAATGATAGGGTACAAGATAAATGTTAATATGGTATAATACAGAGGGTCCTTTGGGACACTCCTGAGAGTGTCAATTCAGGGCAAATTTCTTAGAGACCGGGTTACTTACAGCATAAGGCTGGGGGGTTCTCCACTATCAGGCACCCAATCCAGTGACAAAGATCACAGCTATTCACCACAACTGGCTAGCAAGAAACCATACAAACAATTCTCTAAGACAACTCAGTTCAGTCACCACCATAGTACTCCTTATACAAATGAGAGGTTATGAAAACCAGTCTCACCAAATGAAAAGGTTCCTCTGATTCCAAAGGAAGAGCTACGTTCCCAGGTTTAATTTATAATTCAAATCTTACACCAAAAGCATACTGTTAGCCAATCCTTTAGAATCTAAAATCTAGAGATTTATTTATAAGAGAAAAGAAAGAATGACAGAGAAATAATTAAATAAATTAAATACACCAACTGCATAGTTCTTAGTACAGGCTTGTAGCAGAGGTGGAATAATCTGCCATCTTAAATCGAGTCTCTGGAATACGTCTGCTGTTAGGATGGGTCATCAGTCCTTTGTTTCAAGCTTCGTATCATAGCAAAGATCCTCCAGAGGTGAGAATCCAGACTGAAGACAAAATGGAGGAATCTCCAATGCCCTTTTTATATTCTCGACCATGTGGAGGGACTCCTATTGTTCTTCCTGTGTAAAAGTACATCCCAAGATGGAGTTTGTTACATGAGCAAATCACTTGTCCATGCATGACTCAGTTCTTTACAGATGGACTCCATTGCTTCTATTCCAGTCTGAACGTTTACAAAAAAGTTCATCAGATGTCAGTCAAGTATTTCTGTTCATGTGACTGTTAGTTCTTTCATAATAGGCTGGCCAAACTTCCTGCTGATGTTTCCCAGAAGCAAACGTTTGAAATATAAATACATAGCCACTACTCATAACTTAAAAAAAAAAAAAAAAGATACATGTATACGGATAGTATAAACAGAACCAGCGAATAATAAGCTTTTTATAGACCTCTTAGTTGGCCCACTTTGTACAAGATTTTGTGCAAACATATAACAGTGGTTGCAGCAATGAACTTGTATTGTTGTAGTTTAATCTGATGTCATATAGGGTCTGCAAAATAGCATTACTCCTAAAGATGAACCCAAGTAATACTGAGTTGATGCTCGTGTGAAGAATAAAGTGCTTTGTGCGCTCCTGGAGTAAAACAACAATCCACAGCTGTGGCATCACTTTGGACACACCAATGCTGCTGGACACCCAAATGACGACAAGGAGCATGTCTTTCCCTCTGGCTACTGTTTACTCATATTTAGTTTGTGATTCATTATGACTCCCATATTCCTTTTTGCAGTACTTCTTTCTAGGCAGTCATTTCCCATTTTGTGTGTGTGCATCAGACTGTTCCTTCCTAAGTGGGGTACTTTGTCTTTATCCTTATTCAATTTCATTCTGTTTACCTGAGGCCATTTCTCTAGTTTGTCCAAATAATTTTGAATTTTACAGACTTGCAGCAATAAAACAAAACAGTTGTGTAGGAAAGATACAAGGAAGGTCCACGTGACTTCACTATTCTTATTCATAGATCGTTATTCCATTCTTAAAACTGCCACTGTCTAAGAATTAAAAAAACATGGTAAAGCAGGGGTGGCCAACCAGTTAGACACGAAGAGCCAAAAGAGGTGTGGATAGTAGAGCAAAGAGCCACACATCCGTCCTCCAGAGCCAGGCACTCCCAGGTCCCTCCCATTCTAACCCAATGCCTGGGTCTCACCGGAGCTGCCACCGCCACAGCCACGCATTTCTCCCTCCAGGCACTGGGGCGCGTGCTCAAAGAGGGCATGTGGCTCCAAACAAGCCATAACCCTGAGAGCTGCATTTTTGTGAGCAAAGAGCCTAATGTGGCTCAAAAGCCACAGGTTGGCCACCCCTGTGGTGGTAAAGGATATTCAAAGAAGGCCACAGGGAAATTCACTGCAACCTAAACAACAACATGACTTGTCGTGCTCTGCAATATTAGTCACTACTAAGCAAATAACTCAAGCAAATTCCTCAAGCAGTTTCATTCTTTTTCATTTCAGCATCACTAGAATATTAAAGTGTTAATAAATAATACATAGCTCTTACATAGCACTTTTCATCAGTTAGAGCACAGAGTAAAGTAGAGCAATACAACAAAGGAGGTCAATATCATTAACCCCATTTTCCAGATGAAGAAACTAAGCCATAGAGGGTGAGATGAGTGCCATGGTCAAAGCTGGGGACAGAATTCAGGTCTCCTGAGTCTGAATCAAGGGCTCTGTCTGTTAGACAAGACTAAAATTTTACACTCCTTGCATGGTTTTGGAAGCAAAGCTGCAAAGCTTAATAATGTACAGTGAAACCTTTGTTATCTGGCACTCTGTTAACCAGAAAACTTTAATTGGCATTGTCCCCAGCCACAATACTGTCACATCTTCAGATGCACAGGCCTGGCTTGGTTTACCATGATTGGCTTAACAATTTTTTATTTAAGAAGTACTAATCATCTTTAACTCAAAATAGAAATGTGAGACCAACTGCCTCAAACTACAAAACTACCAATATTAAAAACTTGAGTTTTACTATTATTGTCCTTGGTTTTTCCTAGGTTGATGGGACCCTCAGATAACCGGAATTTTTAGATAATCGGAACACCCTAATCCCCTAGTGTGCCGGATAACACAGGTTTTATTGTATTTAAATTGAGAATTTATTCTTTATTATCTCACTGTTTCCAATTTGCTACTCATATTAGGACCTGATTCAGTAAAGAGCTTAGATTTGTCCTTGAAACCCATTGAATTCCATGGGATTTAAGACTGCTTAAATGGCTTGCTGAATTGGAGCCTTTAATTCTAATAATATTTTTTGTGTCTAGCTCTAAATGTGCTGCCAGCTTTTAAAGTGATAGCTTTGACTAAATAGTATTTTCCGTATCTAACGTTTAGTAACATAAGTTGTTATGCTGTTTTGTGAGTAGGAAGGGAAAAGGATAATGCAGCAAATTGCCTTCAGTAGCCGTCTTATTACATGCTAATAGTTTCTGCCCATGTGCACCGGTCTAATGACCTTCCTCTTTCTGCCACTAATGTGAACGATAATTTATCCTTGACTTACATAGGAGCAGGACCAGACCCTTCATATTTCTGCACTGCTCTAGAAGTCGATGTGCACTTGTTCTGTTCCACTGCTTAGCGGGCAATGTTTGACATGGCTGATGTGCCCGTTTTCCAAAATTTGAATGTCAATAAGTCCTACTTAGTGCCAACTTGAAAATCTTCAACTTTTATATAATCTATATGTATATTAGAACAGCTCTTGTGCAAAAGGAGGTTTTTGTGCAAAAAGGTGCCATCTACACAGCACTTTTTTCACAAAAACTTCTTGCTTAAAAGGGAAATGAAGAGGAAATGCAAATGAGAGCATGACATATGCAAATGAGCGCTCCATTTGCATTTGCTCTTCAGGAAGAGGCTCGTAGTATAGACGTAGCCTAAGAGTTACAGAGAAGTAGGATTATTGTCTTTTCTACTGAAAATGCAAATGATGGAGACAGTTAGTGTATGTGTGTCAACATGAAACCAGAAAGACTGCCAATTTATTTCACAGGGCCTACTGATACACCTCAAATGATGATGAGATCCTCTTATGTTGACAACCTAGCACACTTGTTTTTGTTAAACCAGTTAACTATAAGCAGTATGTCATCTGAGACAAAATGACACCATGCATAATATATTCCGCAGTACTGGGAAATGATTTGCACCACGCTACTTTCATACCCCACCATCTCATAGGAAATTATTTGTAGATGAGGCTGAGATGCACAGATTTCTTAGTAAGATTTTAAGTTATAGATCTCACTAATATTGCCACAGCCTGAGTGAATTTATCTCTATAGTAAAATAAATTGTTCTCTGTCACCATCAACAAGAGAGGGATGTATTTTCCTTTGGGCTGTGTTGTAAATATTGGGAAGGTTCTATGGTTAGCTGTGAGCAGATAAACATTTTATAGCAATTGAAAGTGGGCAAGGTAGCAGGTCCATATGAGTTCAACCTTAGAAAGTTGACAGGCTGAAGCTGCTTCCATATTGGTTCCATTATGCATAGTAGGTGGGGTTGACCTGAATTTAAACAGTAGCTGCATTGTAAATGGACCCCTCAATGCGATTGACTTTTTTTCTAGTATAGTCAAAATTAGAACAATGTGTTTTGATCATACTTCTTTAAATGGTCAACTCCACATTTCTAAGAGGCTTTCTTTGCGATCAGAATTGATTCAGAAGTTAAACGATATTGTCATTCTTAATGAGCGGATAGAAGTTATCTTCTTAGAAATGCTGAAGCGTGTTTGCTAATGTTTTCAGTTGGGAAATAACAAATTGAATGCAGTGTTTCTGTGTGCTATTGCTATCATAGTCCTCTACCCTTTCTTTTTCAGAGCCAAGACGACAGATTTGCTTTCATTGCAGAATGGTATGATCCGAATGCTTCACTCTTTCGACGTTATGAACTCTTGTATTATCCGAAAGATGGGTCAGTTGAAATGGTAAAAACTTTTTGTATTTTCCTAAGCATACTTTTCAGCTACACATGTTGGAAGTTGGTAGGCCACACAATGATTATAATTTATCTTTGTTTATATGTATATGTAAAAGTAAAACATGGTGTCTAATATTGTAGTTGCCCTTGCTATACATTTAAAAAAAAAAGAAGAAAAGACATTAACAGAACACACACCCCTCCTTTCCTATTCTGTCCCTCACAAAACCCCTTTCTTGGGAGCAGCCCATGCAAGTAGATGAGCCTTGCAGCGTGCCCTATAAGTTAATGATGAATAATTTTAAAGGAACTCTGCTTACAACAGTATTTGTTTAAAGCTATATTGTCATAGGCTGTCTGTATGCTGCACTGCTGCCAACATTTGAAAACGTTTCCAGGGAGATTTCTAATAAGCCAGTGGTGGCAGCTTTTTCTGCACAGCTGTGAATGCTGGTAACAGGTTAATTGTATAGAAATATTTAGTCTCTAAAATGCTTATTTCCAATGTGTTCTTGAACCATCTTAGAACACCCAGCAGCCACTCAGTTCTGTACTCTGCTCTGCTCAGCTCCATTGTGCTACATTTTGCCAGAGTATCACTATGTGGTGATAACTTAACACAGACACAAATGTCAGAGTGGGTGTCCACCTTGCTCTCCATATTGGAGCTGGGGAAGCAAAAATGCCCATAAATAACGTATGGTGGGAGAAGCCCTACAGTTGAGATTTTGGGATCTGTTTGGACAGGTATTAGGATAGGATGTATGGACCTTACACTGGGGAGGAAAGTGCCAGAGAGGCCCTGGGGGCAGGACTGTCCCCTCTGGCTTTGTCAATTATGTATGATAAGCAGGAGGCCTGAAAAAAAGGGATGAAACTACAGTCAGGTGAGGGGAAAGGACTTGTGGGGTTGTCAAGCAGGAGACTGCTGGTGTGACTCCTGGAGCCTCAGGAGGAACTCTTGTCCTAAAGATCTTCACTGCTCCCTAAAGGGAATGCTGCGAACTGCCAGGGAGAGACTCATAGGCGTGCGCACGGGGTGTGCCCAGGCACACCCTAATGTTTCAATGAGCCTCCCTGGTGCGCTGGGGAAGGAGGGTGTGGTCAGGGGCAGCGCGGCTGGTCTGGGGGGCGGGGCGGGGGCAGTGCAGCTGGCCCCTGCACCCCCAGAGCTGCTTCCCAGTCTCCCTCTTCCTCCCTGCCAACCCCGTGTTCCTCAAACCCCCCCCCCCCCCGGATCTGCTTCCTGCACCTCCTTCCTCCTGGACAGCCCTGTAGCCCCTGCCCCCCCCCCCCCCCCGCCAACTCTGCTTCCCACCCTCCCTTCCTCCTGGCCAGTCCCCTCCCCCCCACCAGAGGCTCCCAGTGCCGATTGCGCCCCACCTTCCAGTCATTCCCACTGCCAGGCTTCAGTCTGGCACCCAGCTGGAAAACCAGGAAGTATCAGACATTGCATATGTCCGGTATTTTCTGGATTTTTCTTTTTTTTACCAGACAGAGTGCCCAAAAACCGGACATCTGGCAACCCTATGAGTCAGACCCGGTGCAGGTACCAAGTGATGGGGAGACTGCCTGAACTTTGGGAACCAGAGACTGCGGGGTAAGGGTTTGTGGCCCAAAGGGGGGCTGAGAAACCTAAGAGACAGAGTAGGGGGAGCACCAGAAGGGTGACAGTCAGGGCAACCCTAGAACTCTGTTACAGACCAGCTGGTGGCTGCTGGAGAAGGAGGGAAAAATAGGGGGAAAGGGTCAGAGAGGAAGGGGCTTGTGCTGAGGGAAGAGGGGCAGGTCAGGAGAAGAAAGGAGAAGGCACCAAGGGACAGAGTGGAGGAGAGACACAAATGCCAGGGGGCCAAGTGGAGACAATGAGGAAAAGGGCAGGTGGGGAAGTGTCAGTGAGAGGGGGACAAGATGGTGCTAGGAGAGGAGAGGGGAAGGGCTTTGGAGGACTAGAGGGGAGAAGGGGAGATGCTGGGAGAAGGCTTGAAAGAAGGGGTGGGCATGAGGAAGGCAGGGATGGAGAAAGGCATGTGTTAGGGCACAGAGGAATGAGGGGAATGGAGGCAGAGGGTGGTGAGGGGGTGGGCATCAGGGAAAAAGAGGGCAAAGGGGGCAGGGGCAGTGAGGGAAGGGGGAGGCACCAGGAAGGTGCAGGGGTAAGGGAAGGTGCAGGTGCCAGGAGATTCTGGGGTGAAGCACAAGGACAGACACCTGCAGGGGAGGGACCAGCACCAGTGGAGAGAGGCAGGGCAGGTGTGTAGTGGGAGGTGTTAGGAGAGGGGATGAGGAGGAGTAGCTCATATGATCAGAGTGGGGCTAATGGAGGAGTGGGCACAGGGGGGAGAGAAGGGCTGGTGGAGGGGGGCAGGTCTCAGGATGGCTGAAGGCAGTGAGAAGGGCAGGAGTCAGGACAGCAGCGGTGGGTGAGGGTGGGGGGGGGGGGACAGCAGGCACCAGGGGAGCTGATGGAGCAAGGGGAGAAGATATGGCAGCAGACAGAAAGGGTAGAGGTTTATAAGATACTTGGGTGCCACAGTGGCACATCCAAACAAGCCACAAACTCAGTACTGGTGCACAACACAAAATGTATTGTTCTCATGGGAGGAAACTCTTAGAGGGAACACTACCCCCAGCCTCTCCACCCCCTGAGATAATGTCACAGACATTGGGTTAAAGGAATTGCAGGATAGTTGCCTGGGAGTGTGGGGGAAGGTTGGTGAGGGCCAAACTAATCCCTGTTGGTAAGAGGATGGTGGGAAAAGTCCTTGGGGGGAGGGGTGTGAAATGATACCTTTTATTTCTGGTCATGTGTCCATATCGCCCCAAAAGTATTACCCCCCAGAGGCTTGGCTAATGGAGGTCGGGGGGTGTGGTTAATGGGGGTCAAAGAGTACATTTTAAAAAAATTCTTTGGGTGCACACCCTAATGAAATGTGCTGCGCACGCCTACAGAGAGACTTAAGAAGGCTGCAGGGGGCGAGAGGCCCCTTTTAAGAGGCAAGGAGCTAAGGTCTGTGCTGGAGCCACCCAGTATAAGTAACTTGGTATGACAGGTTCTCCTATCATTAAGGAAACTAACCTCAAAAGACTCCTTTACAAGTGTCTTAAAATTCGTCTTCTCTTCTGAATTTATATATGCCCACTAACCATTACCACGGAATCAAGCAGTGGACGTGGTATACTTAGACTTTAGTAAGGCGTTTGATACAGTCTCGCATGATATTCTTATCAATAAACTAGGCAAATACAACTTAGATGGGGCTGCTCCCTGTGACCGGCTGGAGTTCTTTTACCTGGTGCTTGGTTTTGTTACAGCAATTGAAGGAGTCAGGTTAAAGCTTAAACAGTGACAGGTTTATTAAAGAAGCTTAAAATCATATGGTTACAATGGCTATTGCTCTATTTCTTAACTGATAGCAAATATAGATCTTAAAAAAAAAATAGTTACAAAGGAAAAAAAAGATAGAAAATAGAAATAATGGTACCAAGTGACAGCTTAATCTTTAAAGAGATCTAAGTCTATGTGTACACTTAAGACAAAGGACACATCCAGGTACAATTTTTACCCTCTTCTGTGCCTCTCGACTCCAGCGTATCAGGCCGGGGCCAGTCCCTTAATTCCTAGGAAAGGCGAATACGAGGTGGGCATCCCCATGGAACCTCGGGAGGCCAATCACCTAACCCGACCAGCAGATAATGATAGATTGACGCTTAGAGTAAGTGTGCTGCTGGGCCCATATTTTATGCCCATAGGGGCCCGTATTCTCTTTCTTATCTAAGATGCCAAATTGTGTAGGTCCGTCTTTGTGATGCCAGTTCTTACAAGGGAGTTTCAACTTAATTTACACTTGTAAGAGAGATAACTAAATTGTGAGTACTGGACATTCTTTACTGGGCGGGAGATTCCTCCCCCTGGACGAGTGTGTGTTTGTATCAATATAGGTGCCAGCCAAGGCAGTTCTCACAACCTCAAGGTCAACAATTGGCGTATCTCTGTTTACAGCCATCCAGGATCACTGCGAGCTAGCATATCCGGGCCTCCTGTCAAGGCTTCAAAGACTATGCTGATTTTACTGCTCTGTGTGTGCTCTGTATGCTCTAGGCAAGCAAGATGGATGTTACAGGTGGGGGTTCCTGTCTGGCTACTTGGTCTGAGGTAAACAGGATGAAGTTTAATAAAGACAAATGCAAAGTGCTCCACTTAGGAAGGAACAATCAGTTTCACACATACAGAATGGGAAGCGACTGTCAAAGGAGGAGTACAGCAGAAACGGATCTAGGGGTTATAGTGGACCACGAGCTGAATATGAGTCAGCAGTGTGATGCTGTTGCAAAAAATGCAAACATGATTCTGGAATGCATTAACAGGTGTGTTGTGAGCAAGACACGAGAAGTCATTCTTCCGCTCTGCTCTGCACTAGTTAGGCCTCAGTTGGAGTATTGTGTCCAATTCTGTGCACCACATTTCAAGAAAGATGTGGAGAAATTGGAGCGGGTCCAGAGAAGAGCAACAAGAATGAATAAAGGTCTAGAGAACATGACCTATGAAGGAAGGCTGAAAGAACTGGGTTTGTTTAGTTTAGAAAAGAGAAGATTGAGGGGGGACATGATAGTTTTCAGGTATCTAAAAGGGTGTCATGAGGAGGGAGAAATCTTGTTCATCTTGGCCTCTGAGGATAGAACAAGAAGCAATGGGCTTAAACTGCAGCAAGGGAGGTTTAGGTTGGACATTAGGAAAAAGTTCCTAACTGTCATGGTAATCAACCTCCCTGGGAAATTTATTCCAGTGTTTATGGAATCCCCATCTCTGGAGATATTTAAGAGTAGGTCTATCAGGAATGGTCTAGACTGTATTTGGTCCTGCCATGAGGGCAGGGGACTTGACTCGAAGATCTCTTGAGTTCCCTTCTAAGTGTTCTATGATTCTATTCTATGATTCTATCAAATGACCAAAGATGGGGACCAGGACAGCTATAACTCTATTGGGCCAGCAGTGGACAGGAATGGAATAAGGAACAGCAGTCTACTATATGTTTTAGAGCAGTGGTCCCCAACCTTTTGGGGCTGCCGGGCGCCCAGGGGCGGGGCCACTCACACGCTGGGCACCCGGGGGCAGGGCCACACATGCGCCCGGGGCGGGGCTGCGCACGTGCCTGGAGGCGGAGCTACCCATACGCTGTGTGCCCGGAGCTGGTGCCACCCATGCGCTGCACTCCCGGGGCTGGTGCCACAACTGTGCTGCATACCCAGGGGTGGGGCTGCCCATACGCCACATGCCCGGGGCCAGAACAGCCCATGTCCTGTGCTCCTGGGGACGGGGCCGCCACCGCCCAAGTGCTGCGTGTCCGGAGCCGGAGCCAGTGCCTGTGCCACGTGCCCAGGAGCTGGCAGCACCCATGCACCGCGTGCCCAGTGACAGGGCCGCCAATGTGCTGTGCGCCCGTGGCCGGCACCGCCGCTATGCCGCGCGCCCGGGGCGGTGACGCCCATTCGCTGCAAGTCCGGGGCTAGCACAGCCCTCGCACCGCTCACCCGGGGGCGGGGCCGCCCATGTGCTGCACACCCTGGGCCAGCGCAGACCTCGCGCCGCGCACCCTTGAGTTGGACTGCCTAACCGCCGTGCGCCCGGGGCTGGCCCCAATCACTCAGCGGGCACACAGAAATAGCCTGGCAGGCTCCATGGTGCCCACGGGCACCACGTTGGGGACCACTGTTTTAGAGCATTTGTCTGTTTTTGTGTCCATGTGTCTTTCTGACCCTCAGCTGGGAGATATCCACCACTCCCCCAGCTGCAGCATGCATGGATGGGCACTTCTCACCTGGCCCCAAGCTGCTGCAGTTACAGAGGGCTGGGTTTATCCTCTCTCCCTGGGGCAGTCTGCATACTGAACCTCTCTGCCACACCCCAGGGCAATGATTTAAATTAAGAAAAACAAAACTTATTTGAGTTAAGGACCCAAGCAACTCTGGGTACATTCCCTAATTTCAGATACAGAAATAGTACATGCACACAAATGGGAAAATCATATTCAGTAGATTACAACTTTTCCAATGATACCTTACAAGTAGTTTTTTGCATAAAGCATATGTGCATAAAGCATATGTTCATAAAGCATATGGATAGCCCCACGACACTGTGTAAGTGAGGCTTTCTAATTCTCAGCTTTCCTTTCCTCCTTTTCCTTGCTATACTATGCTTCCTGGCAGTTCCTGGTGGAAAAAAAGGGGAAGCAGAGAAATCAGTGAAAATATTGGAGAGGCAGATTTAGTTATATATAGAGAGGAATGGCCTCTGTTGGCTGTGAGAGAGTTTGACAGTGTTTTTTGTTTCTTATCCCAATAGCTCACAACAGAATAGGGTACCAGGAAGTGCTATGAGCAAATCAGATCTGTTAGCAAATATTCTTTCTTGATTCTCAGAATTTGACATAATTCGAAATTTTACAGGTTAATCCTTAATAATGTATTGCTTGGCATAGAAGTTATGTAGATGATTTATTTAATAAGAGAAGGCTTATAAAAAAATTTTTAAACACACAAAACCAAGATTGTTAGCAGACATTACATCACTTTCACTAAACTTGCTTCTTCAAGCAAAATGTGAGAGACAGAGGGAGAAAGAAAACTGCAAGCTGTATTTACCAAATCTATGTAACATTGATCTATTGTTTACCCACTTTGAGGCTAATTATGTTTTAAATATATCCAGGCATCCATGCCAAAAAATAAACCTCAAACAGGTGGATGAGGAAATATCATCTTTAGGCTTTTTTTATCCATGTCACTTCTACTACTTGGTTATGAGTGCAAAATAACCAGGACTCGTTTTTTCTCACTAGGGTTGAACTGGGCTAGGAAACATGCCCAGTGTTAGGGGGTTTGAAGATTATTGACTTAGTTACATCTGAAAATACGACTCATGAATAAGTCCAGGCAATAATATACAGCCGAATTCAAGGTACTATTTTATCATTTTACCATCTCATCAACTATCAGAATATAGGATGTCAGTTAGTGCAAGACAAAGAGGGGTTTCATTCTGAATAGTCATGAGGAACCTCAAAAGGTTCAGAGTGAAGTAGCCCATCCAATCCTCCCCAAAATGTGTGCTTATCAAAACTATTCTGAGCTTTTCATTATGCAGAATTGGACTGTGAATTTCAGGAGAGCAAAGCTCTGTGAGACTCCTATTGGTTCCTATCAGAATCTGGAAATGGGAGAGAAAAATATCCAAACAATCCAGAATATCAAAAAGATTCACTTTGTTTCTAAAAATGGGCAAAATTTTTGTATTTTCACAAAATCTGATGGTTGGCTTAGCTTTGTAGTGGAAGGTGACACATGGTATATAAGGGCGGGAAGGGGAAGTTTTGGGTGAGAATGGCAGGCCAGACCCCTTTTTGTTACAGAAGTGCCTTGGGATATTTAACATGTATATGCAGCTGAAAGGAAGCTAATTGTTTTCAAGATCTCTGATACTTTGACAGCCCACCTGCAAACTGCATGGAACTTCCTGTGTTTTTCTCAGCAGTCACAATGTTTCAAATCCAGTTCGTAGGCCCTTCGTCCCTCCTCTCCTGCATTTGAGTCATCTTATGCTAATGGTTTGTAGTATACCTCACTGAGATGAAGCTCTGAAGATACCTGTTACAGCATGTGACAATGAGCTGTTCTGGTTTGGGTTATAGAACTGTGGCACAGTGTAGTTCTGCTAGGCAAACTGTCAGTGAGGCTCCCTATAATTCAGACTGGACAGATTACACACAGGGTACCAGAGCCCTTACCACAACACAAACTAACACAAAAGTTACAAATTGGAAAATTCTAAGATATGTCTTTCCTGTGTACTGAGTGATATCTTGCTTGGGGAACCCAGAACTGTGAGCTACTGTCCTACCCCTCTCAAACTCAGCAAAGGTGTGTCTAGATTACAGGTTTTTTTTGTTTTTTTTTTAAGTGGCCTTTTTTCGAAAAAGCCTCTTTTGAAAGAGTCTCGTAGTCTAGATGTAGCCCAAGTGAGAGTTTTGCTTCTGCTTAACTGTGTGGTCAGTTCCTTGATATACAGGCATGTCTGCTTTGCTAGCAAACTTTTCAGGATTCTGCCATTCTAAACCTTACCTTACAGAGATGTTCCTCTCACTGGATGCTCATGGATGTTCAGTTCACTACCTCCACAGAAACAGAATGCACACCAACCTGTCAGTTTAGCTGAAGATTCACACATAGCATTCGTAGATTTTTTTTGTAATAAAACAAGAATAATTTTATTAATAAAGAACAAAAATCTACATGATCATGAGAGAATAAATAATCATGGTTATAAGTAAAAACAAAATATGTTTTCTATTGACTAAAACCAAATTTATCTTTGTCTAAGTTGGTTTCTCGCCTATAGTCAATTTCCAAGTACTCTTGCCTTCTGGGCCAAGAGGATGCAGCTTGCATAGGCTACTGAATCCCCTTGATGGATAACAAAAATGGCTTTTTGCTTGTCTTTATATTCATCAACGTTTCTATACACTGTTTCGAGGACCTGGAAGACTTCATATCATGTCTGTTGTGATTATAAGTGGTCTGCTCCCCTACTAATTAGCTTGATTGAAGGTCTCAGAGGGGTAGCTGTGTTAGTCCATAACTTACAAAAACTTAAAAGAAGACGAGTGATCCCGTAGCACCTTAGAGACTAACATAAAAATATATATGGTGGTATGAACTTTTATGGGTACAACCCACTTCTTCTGATGGTGTTCATTCATCTGAAGAAGTGGGTTGTACCCATGAAAGTACATGATTCCATGTATAATTTTGTTAGTCTCTAAAGTGCTACAGGATCATTCGCCTTTTTAGTTTTGTTAGCTTGAGGTCTTTATTTACTTTATATGTAAATGTGCAATACCCTCTCCCTATTATCAAGCTGATTAGACAAATAAATTCCCATTCCTTTATCTAGGATAGGCTGGGCTTATATGCTGCCTACCAAACACATTTTAAGAATGTTTCTAGGACACATTTACAACTTTTTGTAAACACCCTATACACACACCACATGATGATTTTGGGGACCAGTACTTGTTTGTACGTGACAGCAGCATGTTGGGGCAGTGACTCTCTCAAGCCTGATGTGAGTTGCAGAATGTTGCACTAACTGGTATTGAGGGGCTCCTGGTATCACTGGCTGACAGTTAAAATGGAACAAATTTCTAATACATAGGTGGACCGCCCTAGTCTGGAACCCTTGGGGCCTGAGGGGTCCCTGTATGAAGGAGTTTGCCAGACCAGTGGTAGTCAATGCCAGCCTCTCTTCAGCCAGCCTCTGAACTTGTTTGGAGGGCACCAGGCTTCCTTCCTGGCCACCAGCCCTGGCTTCCAAGTTCCTCTCCTGGTTGCTGACCCCATTTTTGGCCTGTGCCACTGGCCCTGCTTGTGCCCCTGCCCCAGGCCCCAGCCAGGCTCCTGGCTGCCAGCCCTCCTGCCATTGTCCCAACTGCACTCCCAGTATTGCTGCACTCCCTGCTCCACTCCGGATGCCAACTGCTGATCTGGCTGTGCCCCCGGCCCCGGCCAACCCTTCTGCCACTGGCCCCTCTGCCATGAGACTACCAGCCGGCCCCTACTCTTAACTGCTAGGGCGCTTAGGTCCAGCAACATCCATGGTCCTGCCAGAGAGGTTCAACTGTAGTTGGCTTTATACTTTTGAGGCTGTTCTAAAATGGAATAGAATTTATTTTGAATTTGCTCCTAGTTTAATCACCTTCTTTAACTGCTTGGTGATCTTCTTTCTGTCTGCAGTATGATGTGAAGAACCATCGAACCTTTCTCAAACGCACAAAATATGATGACTTACACCTGGAAGATTTGTTTGTAGGCAACAAAATTACTGTCTTTTCACGTCATCTTTCCTTAGTAGACTATGGGGATCAATACACAGCCCGCAAGTTGGGTAGCCACAAAGAAAGGTAAGAGGATGTGATCTCTGAAATTCCTTTGGTATTTCCTATTCACATATCTGTTTGTGCAAGTGAGTTTGTTAAGCTAAGTTTCTTTCTCAGGAGAGACCAGAGAGGGTTTCTGCAGATGAGGAGAGGATATATCTGCTCATTTACATCTTAGGTGAGGGGATTTGATGGTGTGATCTCTGGAAGCAAGATAGAGTAGTTTATACCCCGTCATCAAATCTATGATCTTTTTTGTTTGTTGTTGCACCCTCCACATTACACCTCCCCCAAGATGTAAACTGCTTCTCACTCCAATTCTGGAGCCTAATTCAGTTTTGTTAGAGCTGTGTAACCCTACCATTGTTCACTAATGTTAATTTTATTGGGGTTGAATGGGTGTAGCTTAGGGCAGAATTTCAACTTTGATATGTGCTAGGCTTAAAGGGAATGAATCTTGCAAAAATTGACTGTGTCTTGCAGGGACAAAACATAGGCCTTATGATCCAATGGCATTTCTTTACCAGGTGATATGTTTTATACATCAGCTTGTAGTAGCAGTTAACAACAATAAAAAGAGGGAGATACTTGTGTCCTTCCTCCACTGCTCTTCCCGCAGTAAAGGAAATCCTAAAACATTTCAAAGAAAAATTCCCCAGCTGGGTTGTAGTGTGGCCAAGAAAACTTCTAGGGACAGGCACTCAGCTGATGAAAATTGGAGCTATGCTAATTACACTAGATCAGGCTCATAAGCTCATTCCAACTGAGGCTGCATGATATGTTTGCTTTGGAGAATATGCCTGGAAAAAGTTAATGGATCAAATTCTGCTCTTTGTTGTGCTGTGCTGGATTGACTTCAGTGGAGTTACTCTCTGAATGTGCATCAGTATCAGAGATCAGATTTTAGCTCAATATCTTTAAGAAAAACACTCAGTGTCCTTTCTAGATTGCTGTTCTTAACACCAGTAAGCTCGCTTCTCCTGACTCCTTAGCTCCAAAGCAGCCTGGTTTTTGTGTGTCGTTATTTTAAAACTTAAATTTTAATCAAAACAACACTGATAAGGTTTCAAAGTTGAACATTTACAATTCCCTCACCCCCTAAAAATATTGCCCCTGAGATGACTATAGGAGCAGCCTTCCAAAATAATGTCTCCAGTCATATTGCCTACTGGTTGGAACTGGAGTAGAGGGAGAGAAGGTATGAAAGAGGGAGACTGTGTTTCAGGGCTCTTGGATTACATTTAGAGTCCTGTCAACTTCCTTTTTTGTTTTATTTTTCAGGAAGTTTGTTATTTTGTTTTATCAATTTTATCCGCTCGGGGGGTGGGAAGATCCTTCCCCGGTGCAGGGAGAAAGCTCTGGTCGGGGAGGTCCTCCCATTGGTGTGGGAATCCCCCCCCCCCCCCCCCCACATTCACTCTGTAGAGACAGCTGTTTTCCTATAGGGCTGGATGCCCAGGTGCAGGTGTGCGACCTGGCACATGGGGTCATAGCTTTATTCAGGCATATCCAGTTATCTCTCTATCATCATGATGGAGGGGTGGCTGGGCCAGAGCTAAGTGAGTGGCACTTCATTTAATTTCATATTGCTTTTGGTTTTATTTTTTGTTTGTTTTGCATTTGCAAAAAAATTAGCTCTAGTTATGTTCTTGATTCTGTCAGCCAACTCTGTGTGCTCTTGAGCAAGTCACTTAGGCCTGGCCTACATATAGTTTTCATGCCAGTATAACCTTTTTGGTTAGAGGTGTAAATATTTACTGATGTACTTTACCTGAATAAGCCTTAGTGTGAACGCAATAGCAGCAAAGTAAAGGTGCCTTACATGGGATTTGTTTATTCCCTTTCTCATTTGGGAATAGCTACACTGGCATACAATACCTTTAGACCGGTGTGCATGCATTTTATATTGAGAGGAATGCGTGGCTTTATATTCTCATTTTAAAACAGTACAAATTGTGTGTCTGGATAAGCCCTTGATCTCTCATTTTCTCCATCTGTATTATGGTGTTAATAATACTCACCATGCCCATCTTTAGCCACAGAAGAGACAGTGCTTAATTTATTCAGAATGATTAAATGATGGCCATTGATATATATCTTATTCAATATCAAAGGGATCAGGAAAATCCTGTTTCCTAGAAGAAATTGGCTTTCAATAGTTAAAGAAGATTATGTTGCTTGGGGGGGAAGTAACTGCTTATGGGGAATTGCCTATTAGGGACTATCCTTAATGCAGTGACTGAAGGGGAAAGAGGAGTTTTGCAAGAGAGGATGAAATGAGCATCACCAAAGATAAAGAACGTGCAGCTGGGCAATTTTGCTGTAGCTGCACATGGCAGAATAATCTCCTCCTTGTTCTGTAATAGTTCTACATGATCCATACAGCTAGTAGATGGAAATAATTAGTCTCAGGTTTGGAAAACTTTACATGCTCTTTATTTTCTAGAGAAGCATGTGCAAAATGCTCAATGAGTACTCCAGGCTAGACAGTATCTGCACATCAAGCATCTTATACTTTCTGAAATTGGGCCCTTTGTTTTTGTCAGACCAATTTTTATGTGGTCCCTTTTCTGATTTATAATTGCACTTTGTCCATACAAGGAAAGTTATAACTCTCAACTTAAAATCTATTTAGTTTCAAGTAATGACTTTAAAGTAATTTCAAGTTCTACACTTACCTCTGAGTCTCCCTGGTACTTTGTTTATAGGCTTTAAAATCATGCTTGTCTGTTTAAATGCTCCACTCCACACACTCTTGCTATCCTAAAGACCCACAGAAACAAGAAGACTAAGGAACTTAAGTTAACACACAATGCTGTCCAATGAATAAAGTAAATACAATAGATCAAACAGAGAATTTCCCTCTTTAATCTTTCACTTATAGAGATGTAAGGATTGCACTTATAACACTAATTTACATTTTTCAGATCTGTATTTTTAAGAGGACTATGTGCCTTTAATGTATTCAGTTACTATAACCGTATTGAAAAATTATTAGAATGCTCATGGCGAACCAAAAATAGCAGAATATTTTATTGATTTGTCAAGTCACTAACATGCTTCTAGTCATTTATCATATTTCCTCCCCTCCCCAACGTAAGAGTTATTTCTTGTAATAGTCCTTCTACTAAAATTAAATAAACCACATAGCCATAGACATATTTTATGCAGCAGATACCCTTCTTATGATCACCAGCTATACCTCTCTGGTCTGGGACTCTCTGATCCAGCAACAACCATGGATGTTGCTGGACCAGAGAGCCCCAGCCACAGAGGTTGCCAGCAGTTGGGAACTCTACTGATGTGGCAGAAGGGAGCCCACAGGGCCAGTGGCCTGGAGGCAGGGAGCCTGGTCAATGGGCCAAGGTTGTGTGTCAGCCGATGGTCAGGGCAGTGCTTGGTGTGTGTTATACACCCGAGTCTTCAACTGCTAGAACTCAAGGTTCCTTTGCTGACGGGCAACCCAAAAGTTTTACGTCTGTGTCTTTGGCTGCTAGGACCGGGGTCCCCTTGCAGCGGGCAGCCAACAGGCTGACAGATGCCCCAAAAGTTTGCAGGAGAGCTTATTACACTTGAGACTTTAACTGCTAGGGCACACAGTCCCTTTCGCAGCGGGCAGCCAAGGGAAGGCTGACAGGCGCCCCATGGATCTGTCCCCTGGAGGCGACACGATCCAAATGCCCAGCTTTGCCTGTGTCTGCTCCCTATGACTGGCTGGAGTTCTTTTAAATTGTGCTTGGTTTTGTTACAGCAACTGAAGGAGTCAGGCTAAAGCTTAAACAGTGACAGGTTTATTAAAGAAGCTTATAAATCATATGGTTACAATGGCTATTGCTTTATTTCTTAACTGCTAGCAAATATAGATCTTAAAAATGGTAGGTCCCAGACCCGTTTCATGCCAGGACTGAGCTGGGCTACTGGCCAGCCTGCTAAAGAATTTACTGTCAAGGCTGGGGGAGGGAAATGCATGTAGTCTATAGCATTAACCTACAAGCTTTTGGTTAATCGATTACACTATTATATCCTTAGTTCTACTCCCTAATGCACTAGTGTGGACTGACATGTCAGAACCCTAAAATACATTTGTGATGGGTTGGATCACAGATCTCCCCTTGTGACTGTCACCCAAAGTACTGCTCATACCACTGAGCACATCTGCCTGTTTTCTGGGGTGCCCCACCATCCTGTCCTGCTGGGTCAGAAGCTCTGGTCTCTCCCAGTGAAGGCACAAAGTTGGGGTAACAGCCCCATAGCAGAGTTACACAAACACTGAATCAGCTCAGGGAGAGCTCAGTTACAGTGACTTGACGGCATCCAGGAATACAACCTCCAGAAGACTCCATCTCACTTTGTATAAAAGTTTTACACAGCAAGTTCATAAAGTGCACTCTCTTTATCAGAAATAAGCACAGCTATGTCACAGCTTCAAGACACGATAAGTCATTTTTCCGTTCTACTCTGTGCTGATTAGGCCTCAATTGGAGTATTGTGTCCAGTTCTGGGCACCACATTTCAAGAAAGATGTGGAAAAATTGGATAATGTCCAGAGAAGAGCAACAAAAATTATTAAAGGTCTAGAGAACTTGATCTATAAAGGAAGACTGAAATAATTGGGCTTGTTTAGTTTGGAAAGGAGAAGACTGAGAGCGGACATGATAATGGCCTTCAGGTATCTAAAAGGGTGTCGTGAGGAGGAGGAAGAAAAATTGTTTTCCTTGGCCTCTGAGGATAGGACAAGAAAGAATGGGCTTAAACTGCAGCATGGGAGGTTTAGGTTGGACATTAGGAAAAATTTCCTAACTGCCAGAGTGGGTAAACACTGGCCTAATTGGCCTTGGGAGGTTGTGCAATCTCCATCTCAAGAGATATTTAAGAGCAGTTTCTTAGATAGACCATCCCTGATAGATGTCTAGATGGTATTGGGTCGGACTTGACTTGATGACCTCTCGAGGTCCTTTCCAGTTCTAGTGTTCTATGATTCTATTGTCCCGTCCAGGTAATAATTATTTACATTCTACTTGATACCAAACAAAAGTGATTTTATTAAGTATAGTATAAAAAGTAGGATTTAAGTTATTGCAATTGACGACCGGCAGATCAAAGCAAATTAGTAAGCTAAAATAAACAAAACGCATCAGTTAAGACTAATACACTAAGGGCATGTCTACACAGAAAGGTTAAACTTGAAATAAGCTATGCAAATTGAGCTATGCTAATTGCATAGTTTAAGTCGAAATATCTTTTTTAAACTTTGGTGCTGTCTGTTGTGACAGCAGGTTAATGGGCTTGATGGAAGGGGAGAGAGGCAGCTCTTACAGAGGGAACAGCAGCAATCCTGGCTAATTAGGGGCAGCTGAGACAGGGCAGCTGCAAATCAATTAAGGGTCAGGTGAAGCTGATTCAGGCTGCCAGGAGGTCTCTTAAAAAACCCTCCCTGTGTGTGTGGAGAGTTGAGAGAGAGTTTGGAGAGTGAAGGAGGAGTTTGGAGATAAAGACAACTGATAAGGAGACCGGAGGAGCCAAGCAGAACAGCATCAGCCCTGCTAAAGGCTGCAGGGAGACGACAGAGGGACAAACACCAAAACAAGGTGAGTGAGTCTGATACTGTGACTCCTAAACTGTGGGACAGTGGGCTGAATGGGGTCAGGGGCCCAGGAGTGGGACTGATCCTGCGCCCCTATATAGCAGTTATTTTGAGAGAATACTCTTCTCCTGATTTCCCTTACTCTTCATACAATGAGGATTACAGGAGTCAGAATAAGTAGTCCTACAGCTCAATATTATTTTGACATTATGTCGAAATAACTGCTTGTGTGTAGACACGGACTGTGTTATTTTGGAATAATGTCGGTTATTCCAAAATAACGCTGCTCTGTAGACATAGTCCAAGAGAAGCTGTTACAGACCATAACTTCTCACTTTAGTCCTTATTTCAGGAGAAGTCCTTCAGGCAAGAGGTGATCTTTTTTCCAACCTGGGTCCAGCTGCATCTCTTCTCTTCCTCTTGTTAGAGCTTTGTTTCCAGGTCTCTTCATGTGCCCTCTTGTGATAGGATGTAGTCCTGTGAAGCCAGCTGAAGACAATCTATTGCTTCCCATCCCTTAAACAGAATTTCCTCAGGATGAGAATTCTGTTCCATTCTACCCCTCTCCCTCAGTTGAAGAATTCAGAATTAAAGATGATTTCTAGCACCAGATGGTATGGTCACCTGTCTTTATAGGGCCAACCACAGTCCAGGCTTACCAGAAAAATAAGGCCATTCACAGTTCATTGCCTTGAACACTGGGCCATTAAGTTCCTTAAGTAGCACTAATTGCTTTCATTAGAAGACCCAGATTAATATATGGGCTTGCACTTCATATTTCTAACTTGACATGCAAGAAAGATACATGGACTCAAATAGAATATACACATTCAGGTGATTACAAGCTCCTGAATGATAGGTTAGTTGCCCTGTTTTACAGTATATACTGTTTTGTAGTATATTTGAGTTATGCATATTCACATTCAAAATATATTTCCATTAAAATATGGGAAATGTCATAATTTTACTACTTAAAACTACAAATGTATCACATGAACTAAAATCCAATCTCAGGAGTAGTACTCATCTTGCTGGGGATCATAACACTTTTTACCCTGCATTTCTCCATGAAACACATACTTACCGTTATCAGGTAATGTTCTATCTATCAGGGATGTTCTAGACCAGTGGTCTCCAACCTTTCTGGGTGGTGGGTGCTGCGCGGGGCTGCTGGGCCAACCAGGGATTCGGTCTGGGCCGCCTGGGGACAGGGCCACCCGGGGCAGAGGCTGCACATGTGCCGCGTGCCTGGGGGTGGGGCCAGAGGCAGCTCTGGGTTTTTTGCTGCACAAGCAAAACATTTTTTGGCCGTCCCCCCAGGACAGGCACTGAGGAGGACAGCGCCCCTTTCTCTTTGACTCCCACCACACACTCTGGCCAAACCCAGCCTACATCCTGTCTCCCCTCCATACACATCCCTGTCCACACACATCCCGACTCCCCCCCCCTCCCTCCCCCCCCCCATGCACTCACGGAACCCAGTTTCCACCTTCTCTCCCCTCCCAGGCAAACCCGACCCCTCAGTGACTGGACCCAGTCCACCCCTCTTCTCTCCCCCACCTGATGCACCCTGTACCCTCTTCCCTCCCAGCCTAACCCGACTCCTCTCCCACCTCCCCACACTGACCGAATTCCGTCTCCTTTCTCTCTCCCCACCAAATCCTTGTGTCCCCTCCCCACAGCATGCGCGGAAATGTCGGAGCGCCCTGGGGGAGGGGTGAAAGTATCACGGGTCCCCCTACTTCCCTTTCTCTGCAGCTGTACACACCTATCCCTGATGTGAAGCGGGGCTGTGACGGACCGGGCCGTGTCTGGGCACAGCTGAGGGCGTCCGCTCAGGGCGAATTGCTCGAATCCGGGGCTCCTTACAGCCCCCGACTGGTGACCTCTCCACACAGGCCACAAACCAGTCCCACAGAGCGCTTCAGCAACCTGCCTGAAGCCTCCCGAGCAAAACCCCTCCGACACCCCAGCAATATCCGTGCCCCAGATGGCCCCGGGCCTATACACAGGTGGGGGGTCCTATCACCCAATCCCACCTACCCCGAACAAGTTCTGTCCGGTTCCAAGAAACCAGCCACAGATCCCTGGTCAATTTACCCTCTGGACCTTACCCACAAATCACGCTGGGCCAATCCTTTAGAATATATATCTAAAGGTTTATTATCACAATAAAGAAAAGTATGAGAGTAAGGTTATTAAAGTACAGTACGTTACATGCACCGAATCTCCCAGTTCTCGATGCAGGCTCTAGCAGAGATGTTGCAGCTGCTGGTTTAAAAGTTCTTATTGCACATCCTAAGATCAGGATGGGTTCACAGGTCTTCCGGGCTCTTCAATCCCTGCAGTGCTGCCTCTGGGATGAAGTGCTGAGCTGAGAACAAAATGGCATCGACCACATGGCCTCTTTATACCCCCTTCCTGGCCTCTTCTGGTCTCAGCCGGTCACCTGGTCCTCAGCCTCTCTCTGCTGGCCGCTCTTAGGTGTCCGCCCTCATGCTTTAGGTGTGTCTTTGGGCCATCAAGTGCCATTGTTCCACAGGGCTTCACTACTCAGCCTGTCCATAGCAATGCTTAACCACATTCAGAGAAATATTCATCTTCCACACAGATTACAGATCTACACACACAGACATTATATACTCACATAAATAGTGTACACAGGATGAGAAAACAACAAGCTCCCATTCAATACCCCATATGGCTCCCTTTTGTACCAATTTCTGGGGCCAACACCCCCACCTAGGGGTGCAGCAGTGATCTGGCTGCTTCCCTCCAATTCAGTAATGTGACAGGGGCGCCGCAGGCATCCCTCCCCTGCAAGAGGAGAGAGAGGAGCCGCCAGGCCAGGGCTCACCTGCAGCCACTGCAAGGGACTCTGCGGCCGGCAGCTCCCGGGGGTGCTGTGGAAGTGCGGAGGGGCCGGCGTGGTAGTGCAGCTGGCTGGCAGCCCCGGACAAACACCTGGGAGCAGGAGTGAGGCAGAGCACTAGGTGGGGCGCTGCCTGCGCCAGGGTCCAAGCTCCTCGTGGAGCAGGCGGAGGGTCTCCTGAGCTCTCCTGGCGCTGATTAGACAAGAGGCCGGAGGGAAGCGGATAGATGGGGGGAGGGGCTGAAATCAACAACAACGATCAGCGCAGCAGCAGTGCGAGCGGGGACGGTGGCAGATGACTCAGACCATGGGGCACAGCTGCCCCCCCCTGCCTGCTGCTGAGCTCACTGGAGTTCGCCATCGAGGTGGGTAGGTGCGGGGCGCACCCGCTCCTCCCAAGGACTCAGCTCAACATGGTGGGGCTCAGCGCTCGCCCGCCTCCTGGCCGGGCTGCCCACCATGGCGCCCCCCTAGGACACTGACAGTGGCTAGCAGAGCGTGCTGTACCTGCCTTCATGCCAGCCCCAGCCCGGTCGCCTCTCCCCGTCGGCTGCCGCTCCACAGATGCTCGGCTGCTTCATGCCCAGCCCTGCCTGGGCATGTGCGGAGCGTGGCGGCGGTGCCCCCATGCCGGCTTGTGGCCTGCTGCTGGGACCCCGCTGCTCAGGGGGACAGTAGCAGCATTGGGCACCCTGCAAACTTCAATTGTTGCCTAGCGCAGCCGCCGGGGAGTGGGGGGAGGCAGCGGGAGGCAGGGGTGGCTGGGCTCTGGAATCCTGCTGCATGGCCCTGCTCCCCTCTCCCTTCCCTCCTTTGTCTCCCTGCTGCCCGGTGCCTTCCCTGCCACTCTCCCCTCCGCCGCCCCGCCCATTGTCTTGGGCAGGCACAGGCAGGCCTGCATCTGGCGGTAAGGCTGGCTGGAATGCCGCCCCTGAAAATGTGTCGCCCCAAGCACATGATTGGTTTGCTGGTGCCTAGAGCCGGCCTTGGGCAGCATCGTGCATGCACCGAGCTCCCGGGGGCAGCGCTACGCGGGTGCACAAATGCCCTGGCGGGCACCATGACCCCCACGGGCATCGTGTTGGGGACCACTGCTCTAGACAGTACTGGGTTCTGACATGAGTGCTGGGAACTGGACTTGACCTCTCGAGGTCCCTTCCGATTCTAGTGTTCTATGATTCTATGAAAAATACTATTATAAACAAGTGCTGGAAAAAAATCTTTCTGACAGATGTTTATTTCAGAAAGTGCTGCAGTTAATTGCTTCACCCTAAAGTATTTCACTGCATGTTTCTAGTAATTAAGGATCTGCTATCGGAGTCTGAAATCAGCAAAGTAAACAACAGATTATTCTAGGATTAAACACCTTTTCTCTAATAGTTTATATAACTATAATAAAACAAAAAAAACCAACCCCTAAACAAGCATTTTGAAGGAAAACACTAGCTTCAAATTGAGTTGAAATTCCCAGTCAAACAACTTGACCCTTTCCAGTCTTCAGTCAATCTTGCTTGCATCATTGCACTGTTTCCATAGACATGTACTTAATCATATCCACAGATCTGAGCATCCTGATGTTTGGAGAAGTTCACATTTGGCTCTGAATTTTGCAGTTTAGATCTTTCCCTTCCTCTGCCCCATCAGGAGTATCAGATTAAATTCTGCCTCCTTTCTAACATTTCCTGTGTCCATTCACTGTAAAAGCCTTGGGTGTGGCTAGTGTTGTTTATTCCCACAACATCTTTGATATCTATTAGTGATCAGAGCTAATGCAATGGCACTTTGTCAATTTCCCCTCATTTTATCATGTTATTTCCAGTTAGAACAAATTGTAGTGAGAAATAAAGTGAGCAAACTGGCAGCATCTACCTTCTCTAGATAAATGCATTGAAAGAAAAGAAACATTCAGTCTTGAATATTCTCCAGTGCTGAAGATGGTATAAAAGATAGAAAGAAACTCATTGGATTTTCAGATTCCAGGCAGAGTTTGTGATACACGCAGTTAGATAAATCATCTGTTGATTTGTAAGATAAGCATATTGGATGCTGACTCATTGGGAGAATAAATAATGGGAGCACACGGTGTTATTTTACATAATTCATGTTATGCCACTTATTATTTATGATTAATAGGGAATTTTGTATTGACAGTGCTTTGAGTATAAAAGATAATTGCAGAGGAGATGGGATGAACTGGATAGCTTAGAGATTTTTGTTTTGCTCTCATAATATAGATTTTATCCATAAAATAGGATAATAGTTCCAAAGAGCTATTGGTCTAAATAGTCAGGATAAAGGAAGCGATTATAATTCATGTTTGTACAGCACCTCGCATGATGAGACCATTCCGCATTGCTCTAGTACAGATAATAAATATGGACTCGCTTTCTTTTACAAGCACTGTGGAAGAAGCACAATTTTTATGGAAGGATTTGAATAGGAAGAGAGTAGAGGCTTGTTGATCAGGAGGTCATTCTGTGCATAAAGAGCTGTGTGAATAAACAGGCATAAATGGAAGAGAGAAAAAGAATAAATAGGATGTTAAAGCTTGCATGTGCGGGTGGGAGGACCTGATGGAAAAATCTCTCAATCTCCAGCATGAAACAGCTTCGCTTTATAAATCAAATATATATAGTCTTTGTATTTCTATAGCCCCTTCTATCTGTGCATCTCAAAATGCTGTGCATTCACCAGCAAATTCGGCTTTTACATCTCATTAGTAACCCCATTCATTACAGCCTCCCAAAGATACCTGGAATTTTTGTTATAAAATGATTGTCCTGTTGTAAGACTTAGCATAGGTACACGCTACCATATCTGGAGTTACAGACATCTTAGATGGCACAAAGGTCTCCTACTTACTGCTGACTGTGCCACAGGCAAATATTATTTTAAGGTTTTAGTGCCTCCATCATACATGAAAGATATACATGTGCGTGACGGAAGGTCAATAAAGGTCTGAGGCAAAATTGTTGCATGACTGTAATTCTGCATTTCTGTATTTCCTTATGTGAAGCTTCCCCCCCCCCCTTAGGCTGTGTCCAGACTCAGGGTTTTTTCCGAAAAAAGTAGCCTTTTTTCGAAAAAACTTCACCTGTGTCTAGACTGCAGCCGCGTTCTTTTGAAATTAAATCGAAAGAACGCGGCTTTTCTTTCGATGGCGGTAAACCTAATTTCACGAGGAAGAAAGCCTTTTTTCTGCCTGGGTGCTCTCTTTCGAAAAAGCAGCTTGCTTTTTTGAAAGTTCCACTTGCAGTCTAGACGCTCTTTTTCGAAAGAGGCTTTTTCGAAAGTATCTTTCGAAAAAGCCTCTTTCGAAAGAGGCTTGCAGTCTAGACATAGCCTTAGAGTTTTATTTACACTTTTGTCTTTTCCTCAAATAATGAAAATTCCAAATTCTTTTCTGCTTTTTCAGAACACTGGCTTTGGTTAAACCTGATGCAATACCCAAGGTTGGAGAACTAATTGATATCATCATTAATGCTGGGTTTACAATAACTAAAGCCAAAATGATGTCACTTTCACGGTAAGGCTTTGTTAACGTTCCCTATAGGATGTAATTATATTGTTCTATAGTGTATCCTCTCATCTACTCCATGTTATTCAGAACATTAGATCTGTTCCACTAAGTAGCAAAGAAGGGGATCTGTTTCATAATTCAGGATGTTTGCGAGGGGCCTTTCCTGCAGCAGAGTCAGGCTTCTGGCACTCAAGTGAGTGTAGCCGGCTCTGATAGAAGCTGTCTGTCTGACTGAAGGAGTGAGCAGTCTGATACTTATGCTCAGTAGTAGTTCACTTGCTGTGCAACGTATTCTTAGCCCATAGCTGTTTCTGATCCTGTCTTCGCCTCCACTTTCTCTAGCCTTGCTCCTGCTCCAGCCCCAGGCTGCTTTGGTTCCATGGCTCACTCCTTCTTGTCTTCTGACTCACAGCTCAGGTCCTCAACTCTACCTTTTGTCTGTGACTGGTTGACTGTTGGGCTTAGGTTTTGATCTCTGATGCGTAGCTGTGATTCTTGGCTTCACTCCTGGAACTGCCCTCTCTAGATTCAGCTCTAACTGGTATGCCAGACTCAACCTTAAACCACTAGGACTGATGATCATTCACAAAACTCTGGTCATCTGAAGAAGTGGGCTGTGCCCACAAAAGCTCATGATACCATCTACATGTTTTGTTAGTCTATAAAGTGCTACCAGACCATTTTTTAAAGTTTATTCTGCACAGACTAATTCAGCTATCCCCTGAAGCAAACTCAATCACTGACAGTTTGAGGAACCCAAAAGATTGAAGAAGGGCAGATAAGTAGCTGGGCTGCCCCCCTCAGATTCATCAGAGGCAGCTGTGCAGGACATTTGGGGAATCTTGCAGATGCTATGGTTGCAGGTTCTGGTTTTGCAGTGAAAACTGCCATGTTACACGCTCAAGTTCTCACCCGTATCTGCTATTCTAGCTTCTAGGGAGTTGGAGATTTTATGGCAGGTTAAATGTGACAGAGCCCACAACAGGTTCTATGCTTTCATAAACCAGTGCTGGCTCCTGTTCATGCTTTGGCTCCAGTTATTCTCCATTGGCCAGACCTGATTAGGACTGGAGGATTACAGAATCTTTCAAAAAAGAGGTTTTTTTTTGTTTTGTTTTGTTTTTTTTAAGAATCATCTAGACAGCAGTTTCGCTTTCGAAAAGTCCTTTTTCGAAAGAACGCGTGGCCTCCATTATGGAAATGAAGCACAGGAAATTCAAAACCCAGCTTCATTTGCAATTTTGATCTTTCTAATTTACATCCCTCTTTTGAAAGAGGGATGTAGTCTAGACATATCCCTAGTCCAGAATTTTGCACTTATGACAGGACTAAGTATTATTCAGACCATCTCTGACAGCTGTTTTGAGGTTTTTAAGAGCGGGTTAGACAATGATGGAGCGTCCACAACTTCACTAGGCAGTTTATTCCAGAGGTTAACCACCCTGACAGTTCAGAAATGTTTTCTCATGTCCAGCTAAACCTCCCTGCCTGCCATTTAAGACAATTGCTTCTTGTCTTGTCTTCAGATGTTAAGGAGAATAATTTTTCTCCCTTCTCCTTACAGCAACCTTTTATGTATTTGAAAACTATTATCATGTCCCCTCTGTCTTCCTTTCTCTACACTGAACAAACCCACTTTTTTCAATCTTTCCTTACCGGTAATGTTTTCTAGACCTTTAATCATTTTTGTTGCTATTCTTTGGGCAGTCTCCATTTTGTCTACATCTTTCCTAAAATTTAGTGGAGTTGAGGCACAGAACCATAGTGACGGGCTAATCAACTTGGGGTGTATCTAGACTACTGAGTTTTGTCGACAAAAGTGAACTTTTGTCGACAAAACTATACCTGCGTCTACACTACCGCTGAGTTCTTTCGACATAACGTCGACAGAACTCAGCAGTTTTGTCGACGCTGGTAAACCTCGTTTTACGAGGCATAACACCTTCTGTTGACAGAGTTCTGTCGACAGAAGGTGTTATTGCCTGTAGGGTTGCATCTAGACTACAGGGTTTTGTCGACAAAGCAGCTTGCTTTGTCGACAGAACTGAATGTGTCTAGACGCTCTATGTTGACAGAAGTTTTGTCGACAGTATCTGTCGACACAACTTCCGTCGACAAAACCCTGTAGTCTAGACGTACCCCTGGAGTCGAGTGGAAGAAGTACTTTTCATATCTTGATTACAACCCTCCTGCTAATCTCAGAATTAGGTTTCCTTTTTTTTCAGCAGTATTAGACTATTCATTTATATTTAGTTTGTGATCTACTATGACCTCAGATGCCTTTCTATAGCACTCTTTCCTAAGCAGTCACTTCCCAGTCTGTATATGTACAACTAAGTAGAATACTTTGCATTTATTCTTACTGCATTTCATCCTGTTTACTTCAGACCATTTCTCCGGTTTGTCTAGATCACTTTGAATATTAATCATATGCCCTAAATGACTTGCAGCCATTACTAGCTTGGTATTTGTCCACAAACTTTAGATAATGGCATAGAGAAATAATTTCTAAATTACTGAAGAAGAAATTGAACAGAACCAGACCCAGAACTAATCCCCGTGACACCCCACTTGCTATGCTTTTCCAGCTTGACTGTAAACCACTCTCTGGGAATGGTTTTCCAACCAGTTAGGCACCCACTTTGTTCCATCTAGGTTGTATTTTCCTAGTGTGTTTGAGATGGTCATGCAAGACAGTATCAAAAGCCTTACTAAAATCAAGATTCATCTTCAGGAAGACAGAACCTTTCGCCTACCAGGAGAGCCAACAGCAACACCAAGTCCCTGGGAAAGGCAGGGAGGCCTCTTGGCTCTGTGATTCTGGAAGGGGTGGAGCATTGGGTAGAAGGAGCAGGGCTGGGGGCAGCCAGCTCTCAGTCCTTAGAGCCGTCTGGAGCACGTGGCATGGCATTCCAGCAGCGATTTAAAGGGCTTGGGGCTCTGGGCATTGCCATTGCCACTGCCGCAGCAGCGGCGGCTGGGTGCCCATGGCCTTTTAGAATTGCCAAATCCCAAGGCAATTGCTCCCTTTGTCCCTCCCCATTGGCAGGCCTGTGTGTGCCTTGGCTATGGGGCACAAGTCAGGACAAGGCTAGCCTGTTCCTGGATTCTGAAATTCTTTCTGGTGTCCTCTCTGTTCTTGAGCAGCAAAATTTGGAGAGAGAGTATATTGGGGAAAGAATAAAGTTAGATTTGGGGAATCTACAATGAAGGAATTTTACAAAGTCCATATACTATTTCTCGGCTGTGACTGTGTCGTACCTCCCTACTCAATATCTTTGAGGAGAAAAATCAATCTCATGGGATTTTTACTCTTGAATGTTGAGCTCCATTACAAGATGAGGAGGAATTTCCTTGTATTTTCTGCCCTCTGAAGTAGTGGTACGACAGTACTGGACCACCCCTCCAATAGTCACATATTGCTATGTGAAACTATTCCGGTCCCTAGAACCTGCACCACAATTCCAGTTCTTGAGTGCAGACCTCTCAATCCTCCATTCGTCTCTTAATAAATATAAACCATTTTGCAGCCCAACTTTCCTTCTGCTGTCTGGGAATCTTGTTTCCTGGAGTGCTAGGCACTTCTTTGTTTTTATATGTCTGTTTCTTTAGTGGTAACTGAATCTCCATTGAACCACTTTATATATTTTGGATTTTGCTTATCTTGAAGGAAAGAAATCCAAGCAGTTTAGATTACATTTACATTTTTATTACGGATCATGATGAATGATCTAAAATGGTGACTTGGTATTTGCAGCTTTCATAAGACCCTGAACTTCTGTCTATTGGGCTTGCACCATATTCCTAGTGATGGCATGTAGTAATGTCAAAATTCTAATCCCAGATATCCCTTTCGGTTGATTTGTCCAGATCAGCTTCAGCTTCTGCTATTTTTAGTTTTGAGGGTTTTTTTGATGGGATGCCATTGCAGACATGTGCCTGGCTGACCCCCATTATCTTGATTGACACCTTTTGTAAAACTCATGGCTTAGATATGAAAGGAAGGGCAAATGCCTGTTTTGATAGGTCAATTCTCCATTCTCTTCAGCTAATCACTTCTCTCATCTGCTCACTGTCCAAAATGAATTCAACTTTCTATGCTCTACAAGTGGGGATCTGCTGAGAGAGAATGGGAAATAATGATACAGCTAGCAGCTTTGGTTTGGAATTTAATGCCACAGGAGGGTTTTGTTTTTTGTTTGAATAAGCAATAGAGCTGAGCAAATGCTTTGAAAAAAATCCACAGATACTTGTTCAAATTTTTATATGATTTAGCTTAGATTGGATTAATGCCAACTTTCTATATACTTTCCATGAAAATTCTAGTGAATTAGCTTACTGGTAGTAATTATTGCCAAAATAGTGAATTTTAGGAAAATATTTAGAATATTTGTAGAAAATAGTTTTTGATTTGGCATAATGAGAAACTTCCTTCTAAAAGCATTACACCTCCAATAAATAAACAAGAAACATACTGAGAGACATATCCAATAAAATGCCTCAAATTTTGAATGTCAGGTACTTGCAGTGATTTATAAACTACAGATCTGGAATTTGAGTAATGAATAAATTTGAGAAGATCATGTTCTATGAAGCATAGCAAATCAAATTCTTTAGCTAAATTATTCATTAGAAGTTATTCACCCACTTGGAGTAAGGACTTCAGAATTGGTCCCAGTGACTTTTACTAGATTTCTTCACACTCACATTTCTCATTATTCCTTCCTTGTCTTCATAGAAGTTAGTTGATACACTGATGGACTGAAGACTGAGTGAACATGGCCAAGTTATTTTATAGATATGACCATACTATGCATTTTGGCATGCTTGGAATCTGCCTTTTAAAAATTGTGCTGATGACTGCGTCCAGTTCTGAGCAATGAGTGGAATCAGAGACCAAAAGTTTCACAGAACTGTACTTGTAACCAAAAATAACTTTCTAAGATGGGAAGTTAATAGGAAAGTATACAAATTCCCTCTAATGGTACTTTAGACTCCTGTCTCCCACTCCTCATGAGCTCCTGACTTACCCTGTGGTCTGAGCACTGTTGCTTTGCCATTGCCTGTCTTCAGCTAACTCTAATTCCTAAAAGAATTTGGATTTCACCATGTCCCCAGACTGTGGGTTGCATTCTCCTAGAGGGTGTGGACAAATGTCTAAAAGGATGTGGTGGGGCCGGGGCCTGGGCTTTGCCCCACAGGGGGAGGACTCAGGGAGAGAGCACCTCCCGCATTCTGCTGTGCCCCCAGCTCTGCTCCGGTACCACCCTCAACCGTGTCTCCATTCCCAGCATTGGCACAGCTCTGTGTCTGGCCCCACAGCCCTCCGCTTCAGCTCTGCTCCTGGCCTCAGTCTTGGCCCATGGCCCACCATCAACTGCAAGCCCTGCCTTAACTCCTCTCCGTGGGTCACCCTGACTCCAGGGCGAGTGTGTGTGAGGATGTTTACAGGAGTAAGGCTGTAGGCTAACCCACAAAAGTTTGGGGAGTGCTTTCATAGCATTGGTGCTCTCCAGAATTCGGAGCAAACAAAGATCCGTTGTGAGATAGAGCCGGGGTGAGGAACCTTTTTGGGGTGAGGGGCCACTGACCCACAGAAAAATCAGTCGGGAGCCACACACAAGTGAGAAGCGGAAAAAATTTCACTGTGACCCCCATTTGAGAAGGAGAAAGAAATTCCCCATATTCCCTTTGCACACCAAAGCTTGGGGGGCCCAGCCTAGTAGATTTGTGCACTCCAGACCCTGGGGGCAGCAGAGAGATTGGAGCACCAGCACAGTCTCCCCAATGCTGGAGGGCACCCTGAGCCTTGGGGGTTGGATTCAGGCAAGTCAAAGGCCACATCTCCCCATCTCCCCCGTGTTAGAGAATACACTTTTGAATTGGAGCTGAGAAGCCACCCAGTGTCCAAACTGAACTTAGAGACCCTGCATGAATTCTCTAGGCACTCCACTTGCAGATATCCCAGTGGAGCCAACAGGAGTTACACACATGGAACTGCTATGGACTAAAGCCCTAAAGTAGTGAGGAAAAGAGGTTGATAACCACAGGTTAAGGTGTGATGAGAAAATCACTAGTTGATTTAACTGAGATCTTAGTAAACTGGTTCAATTGCATGACAGTGTTGGAAATAATTGTATTACAGCACCTCAGGCCAGTGGTGTGGAAGCAATGTGTGGCAATTGGCATGTACCTACAGGAAAGCACAAGGCTGAAATGTGTTTCCAAAAGTGGTGAAGTACTGGGGGGGAAAACACTTTCTCTGATTTAAAACAAAAAAGCGAAACAGATGACAACCCTCTTCCTGAAATCTACAGAACACTATGATATTTTTGTGCCTTGGAAAATCTGCAAACCTTAGGTAGAAACCAGGCTGTGAAAAATCCTATTGTCTGGCATCCCAGGACAAACAAAAATATAGTTTAGGCAAGTAAACCAATTACAGCAAAGCAGATGAGCTGCTGCTCTGCAATTAAAAAATGTGGCTTCATTGATTTGACAGGCTTGTTCAATCTGAGGATGAATATGAAAACTGTGAAATAGCAAATGGTACATGGAAGGTGTCTATAGTGCTCCCATTTGCTCTTAGTCATAACACAAAAATATAGGAAAGGTTTGTGAGTTTGAAAAGCAATGCACTTAGAACTAGTGAAAGGAAGTACTCTTATACAACATGTAATTTATCTGTGGAACTAAATTCTACAAGATACCATATAAGCCAAGAGCTGAGTAGAATCCAAAGGAGGATGCAGAGGATTATCAGTTTTTCTGTGTAAAAGGAATATAAAGAGTTACACTTGTTATGATAAAAACATATGAGGTATATTAACCCTCATGATTTACAGCATAGGCCACCCACAAACTATCTGGTATCGGGAAGAGACTTCCCACGTTACAGGCATGTTAATGGATAATTGTTCATTAATGGTTCATGCGGGGTTTGTTTTCTTTTTTACATCTTTTCTAGGAAAGAAGCAATGGATCTCTATTTAGATCATCAATCAAGGCCTTTTTACAAGTAAGTGCATACTTTGGAGGTATTATTCATTTACTGTACAGGAAAAGATTGACCAAGAGAACTTTCATTTCATGTGCTTGTAATACTAAAAGAATCTGGCAAAATCAAAACTGTGCTCAAGTTACAAGGGCCCGTAGGTAAAACTTTGTGTGAATCCCTTCCAGCCTCCTAAGATGGACCTAGTTCCACAATCCCATGTCACATCAAGTGCCAATGAATGCATCCACCCTTTGAGAAGTGAAAATGACCCTCGTGAAAAAAGAAATGGGAAAAGGGAAATTTACAGTTATAGAATATGACTTGCAATCAGTGAAAATTGCAGAGTACATCCAGGGTACCTGATACTCTTCAGCCAGCAAATATGCAAAAGCACAAGTATCTCAAAATGTGGCATCTATATGGTCCTGAACAAAATACTCTGTGTGGCTCTTGCTGTTTCACATTACATGTAACTATGAAATATTTAATCTCTCCACAAACATGGGATAAAAATATTTATATATTTGTGCGCATGTAGCTTTCTAAAATATTTTCAGTTTTGTGATATTCTATCAAGTTTAATTAGAGTGCATAATGAATAAATGCTATTTGTTATTTACACCTGGGCTTTATCTGATTAGCAAAGAAGGCATGGGTAGCTAATGTATTCCTGAGTCTGGGCCCAGGTTAACCACTCGGGTATGTCTACACAGCAAAGTTATTTTGAAATAACTTTACTAGTGTCTACATAGCCAAACTGCTATTTCAAAATTAAATTGAAATAGCAGAGGGCTTATTTCAAAATTGGTAAACCTCATTCCATGAGGAATAACACCAATTTCTAAATTGCTATTTCGAAATAAGGGCTGTGTAGACACTTATTTCGACATAGGGGTCCTCCAGCCCTTCCCAGGGTGCCCTGGTGGCCACTCTGGCCTCAACCAAGAACACTCCTCTCCCGCTCCCTGGAGCCCTTAAAGGGGTAGACTCTGGCTACAGTGCCTGTGCCAGCTCCAAATCTGCCAGCCCAGAGCCAGCAGTCATTGCCTCTGACCCAGTGGCCCCAAAACATGAGCCAGCAAGCCACTGGCAGCCAGCCCTCCACCACTCCCCAGGAGCAGTCTGCCAGCTCCCTGGAGCCTGACAGGGCCCGGAGAAGGCGGGCGCCTTCCTGGTCCAGAGTGGAGATGGTGGACCTTACTCAGGTTTGGGGGGGATGCCCCCCAACGTCCATGATCTCCGCACTTGACAGAGAAACGCAGCCGTCTATGGCAGGAGAGCTGCCAACCTGGCCACCAAAGGCCACATGAGAACCCAGGAGCAGGTTTGCATGACAATCAAGTTGGTCTGGCGAGACCCCCAACCCTGAGCCCTGAACTTCCCTTCCCCCTTCTTCCCCTTGCTTCCTCCTTCCAGCTCCCTCCTCTCAGGTTTCCTCCTCCCCTCTCCCACCTCCTTTCCCCAGTCTCACCAGAGTTTCATTCCCTCACCCCAGTTTTGTTAAATGAAGAGAGTTTGTATTCATGAAAATACATGTATTTTATTTTGCATCAGGAAGGTGGGTTAGAGAGGGGTAAGTGGAAGGATGTGAGGGAGGAATGAGGCATAAGCCCCCAGTGGGGCAGACCAGGGAGGCTCTTAATGCTCCTCAAGGTCGAAGCTCTCCCACAGGACCTCCTGGATACTGACAGCCCCCCAATGAACCTCCCAGATGGCAGCCTGCAGAAAGCGCAGCCAGGCTCACAGCAATGCGTCCATGAGAAGCACCAGAGTGCTCAGGGGCAGCTCTGGCTCCATGTTGCAGAGTGCTGTGATGTCCCGAGTGAGGGCAACCAGAACACGCAGAGACAAAATGCTTTGCTGTCCCTCATGGAGTTTCTTAAATATTTCTATTCATTTCTATTCATAGGTGAGCAAGCAGGGAAACCTGAGAACTTTCCGTCTAGGGGAGGTCTCTTTAAGCATAGGCCTCAGCCTCAGGCAGCAGCCACACAAAGTAACTCCTGACCTGATGCCCTGCTGGACCTGGTTCCGGCTGGCCTTAAATGCGATTCAGCATCCTCTCAGCGTGAACGCACTATTTCAAAATAGCAAAAAGCTATTTCGAAATGCATTTTGTGTGTTGATGCGTTATTTCGAAATAACGCTGTAGTGTAGACATACCCTCACAGTGTAGTTGGTCAAGGTCAGCCCTGTTTGGGAAACTTATATTTCTGGTCATGCAGAACAAAAAATTGCAACTGACAGATAACCAAGTGCAGCACTGTCAAGATTTTCCTGAGCAGTGGGAATATCATAATTGCCACCTAATTCCAGAAGCAGCATTTGGTTTGCGTAGGAGCAGATTTATTTCTGTGCATTGTAGAGAAATGGCCCTAGGAAATGCCAGACTATAATAAAGCTCTTAGGAAAACAGAGCTATCATTTTTACTTTGCTGAGTATGTCTGCTTGAATAAGTTTGTAAATGAATGAGAATGTCTGTAGTGTTGTTTCATGGATTTCTAAACTAACTGCAAGCTGAGAAACTGTAAACCCTCAATTCACTATAATGTACTCTGTCGGCCATCCAGCAATACTTGATATCTGTTCTATGAGATTTTGCTACAGTTGGGGAACTGAAGAAGTGTCCTCACACTTACAAAATTTAAATTCTCACATCCATTTACATAGAGCATTTTATTAGAGATTTATTAGTATTTCATAAACAGGACTTCCTAATTTAATTAGCAAAATTGGTAGCTAATGAAAGTTTGCTGAATAGTGGGGGAAAAATAGCAATTAACTTCTTGGTGATTAAATGTTAATGTTAAATTGTGTTTTGCAACATGCATTAACATAAATAAGTGAACAAGATTTGTTTTTTTAAAAGAAATAATGAGCTGTTCAGAAATTTTCTCTTGTGCATCTGTGTCGATAAGCCATAAAATGTAACTTTAAGAATAATTGAATAAAAAACCTTCATGTAACTTTTTCATTCATTGTGCAATGTCCAGCTTTCAAACTGAATGAGATGGATTGCTGCAGAGATGGTAGTATGTGACTGTGTAACTGACAGTTATCTAATGATGCGTATGCTCAAGGGAGCAGAATTAAGGTTACATATATTCAAACTTAACTTTTGGATTTTTGGGTTTTTGAGTCTTTACCCATGTATTGTTTGTTTTCCTTACCTCGCCACCTCTTTAGTCATATCTTCCCCTCAATATCTTATGATTTCCACGATTCCAAGAAATTATGAGTTTGTAACACAAAAAGCAACAACTTTCATTTTCCTCCGTATGTTGATTTCTCAGTCTGATTCAGTGCAGAGAAACTTCAAGGAAAAATTTATCTGTATCTCTGTGGCTTGTACAGCACTGAGCACATTGCCTGTGCTAAGCAAATTAGAAATAAAAATTATAAAAATATGCTGTAATTTTCTAACCTTACTTTTTCCCTTAATCAAACTTTATTTTAGATTATTATGTTCAAATCAGAGGAAGGCTAATAGGGACCATTTTCACTAGAATTCAGTTTTCCATTTTAGTGTGATGCAGAGATTACAATCTACTCCATATCTCATAGGGGGAGAAGCACATGGTGGAGTGGGTAATTGAAGTAAAACATTTTTAGTGCAGGGCCTCCCTAGTTGTGAGAGCATGCTTGTTACCACAATGAGAAAAAATGTACAGGCTGAATAGTCTCTCTAGATGGACACCACGAGTCTACAAGGTGGAAGGAGCACTACTAGAAGGAAAGAATGGCTCACCAGTGGTCTTTTGTCTCCGCTGTCCTTGCCTTATCCCATCCAGTATTCCTCCATTCCTTGCAGTGGTTCTCAAACTGCAGTCCGAGATCCACAGCTGCCTTTTGGGTGGTTGGTCTGTGGCTTGAGTTCAGTTCCCTTCCTTTCCCTTGCAGCAGGGAGCCCACGCTGGCACTCCAGTCTTGCCCTCCCTCACCCCCGCTTGTGCCTTTCCTCCCGCCCAGACCTTGCACCTTCACCCCCTCCTGCATTCCACCTCTTGCCCAGTTCCTGCACCCCTGTTCCTCTTGCTGGCAGCCCTGTCCCACACACTAAATCCCTCCATTTTTGTCCCAACCCCAGAGCCTAGTATATTATTTTTGGTGGGTTTTTTTGCTTCTCACTTGTGTGGTCTTCAACTTATTTTTCTGTGGGTCAGTGTCTCTGGACCCAAAAAAGGTTCCCCACCCCGCCACAAATAAAGAAAACATGGGAACCTTTTGTGTTGTACATAAATTAATATTTTACTTAATCAAAATTCATTTTAAATAAACATGAGAAAGTTAAAGTACGTAGTCTGTTTAATAATTTAAATTAATATTTCAATTAATATTTCCTTTCTCATTGGTTAAATTAAACTGCTCTCCCTAACTATAGCGCTAGCAAAATGGCTTGGGTGCAGTTATGTAATTAATGGTGAGTTTCCATTAGCGACTGGTCTATAAAAAGTTTGCATTGAGCCATGTTGGCCATGGGGCAAAATGTTTGAGAACCGCTGCTCCAGAGCCTTGTGCTACATACCACTGTGTGATTACTTGTGCCATGCATGGACTGTTATCCTTTCCTGTAATACTAGTGAGAGTTGAGAACCAGTGCATAGATTTTGTTTTCTGTACAGTGAATTCTGTGCCTGCTATGTCTCTTTTGCAGTGAGCTGCTCCAGTTTATTACAAGTGGCCCCACTGTTGTCATGGAGATTTTAGGAGATGATGCTGTGTCGGAGTGGCAAAAGTTACTGGGACCTGCGAACTCTGGTGTGGCTCGTTCTGAGGCTCCGGGCAGCATTAGAGCAATGTTTGGAACAGACGGCATAAGAAATGCAGCTCATGGACCTGACTCTTTTGCTTCTGCTGCTCGAGTAAGTTTTCTAAATATATTTATTCATTATGTTCATTTATAAAGCTGTATTTTTACTTAATCTTATGATGAGGCTGCAGTAAGTATGGAAATCCAATTTTTTTTTCATTTGCACGTAGTGCTGATTTAAATGTTCCACAGTGACACAGTTGTAGACAATCTGATCCACTGTGCAGATAGCATCTATGCAAAGTATGCTGCCTACATATTCCCACCCTGGCACAGAGGGACTAACCTTAGAAAATTTGTCCTAGGACACTGATGCCAACTCATCTATCACATTCTAGGAGGAATTCAATTATTTCTTTGTATGAGTTCAGCAGATATTGATGTCTGTACATACTTGGTTTTAGATTTGTATTGATTTAGTAGAATCATAGAATTATAGACTCATAGAGTTGGAAGAGACCTCAGGAGGTCATCAAGTCTAGTCCCCTTGCCAAAGCAGAATCAACCCCAACTAACTTATCCCAGCCAGGGCTTTGTCAAGTCAGGACATAAAAACCTCTAGGGATGGCAATTCCGCAACCTCCCTAGGTAACCCATTCCAGTGCTTCACCACCCTTCTAGGGAAATAGTTTTTCCTAATATCCAACCTAGACCTTCTCCACCCACTGCAACTTGATTTAAGTGTTCACAGTTGAGGGAATTTATGGGGAGGCAGTCAGGAAATTCTTTAATGACAGTAGACATTGAGTTTGAAAAGGCTAAAGCTTTATAAACTGTAAAAACTGAAATGATCCACATCACACCTCAAAATAGAATAAAATATCCTTAAATGAATGAAGTGCAGGATCATAAGCTTTTGTGGGCAAAGACCCACTTCGTCAGATGAATGACATGACATGCATCTGATGAAGTGGGTCTTTGCCCACAAAAGCTTATGCTCCTACACTTCAGTTAGTCTATAAGGTGCCACAGGACTCCTCACCGCTTTTGCAGATTCAGACTAACACAGCTACCCCTCTGATACTTAAATGAATGAATACCCACTCTTATTGTTGTTTGTTAGTCCATTTGTAACAATTACAATTATTTAGATTTTTGATTTGATCCAGGAACTCTTATTTTGCGTATGTGTACATTTTGATTGTTATAAAAGAAGAAAATGTTGGTTTGTGTGTGTATGCTAAAATCAACATTTTCCTATTTGAAATCTAATCCTTCCAAGGGTATATATGTGTATATATACAGAATACACAGGAGAAGCTTCAACTTTGTGTTAATTATGCAGACTATATGGCTTAGCAATGTAAATTCTAAAAAGCAAGGAAATAAGTAGCGAAATCATTCAACATCCCATTTATGTTCCACTCATACTTTCCCAATCATAGTTACTTCCCTTCTGCCACTCACAGCCCACATATCTCAACTGTCATCTTCAGCACTGTCCCTAGAGAGGTGCAGGGCCTGGGACACCGCCCTCTCCATTCCAGAGCTCTGATAATTGACATGTTGGGAGCCCTGGGTCCTTTGATGGGAGCGTGTGGGGGGGGGGGGGGGGAGGAGGATCTGGATTAGAATTTGGGGGTGGGTGCATGGAGAAAATCTGTGGGATAATGGCACTGTAAGGAGTCATGGTATGTCAGCAAGACTTGAGGACACAGAGGAACCTGGGTTGCATGTAATGGGTACGGATGAGAAGTGGAATTTGGGCTTGGAGGAGCCTAGGAAATGGAGTAGTGAAGGTGCTGGTTACATTCTGGGATATAATCCAGACCAATCAGGAGTTATGGCACCCCCTGCCTTCTAAACCAGGGGCCTTAATTGCTGTGCTGCTATGGCTCCCAGCCTGAACACCAGCAGACAGCCATGCACCTTGTTTCTCTTTGGTAAGGTAGCTCTTATTCATCAATTTGATTTCAGCAGCCTGCTTTTTACTCTCCAGTCATGCTCTGTTATACACCATCCATGATAACTACTAGCCAAGTAATCCCCAGCACACTCCCAGTCCCGAATTTTCCCAAAATTTTGTGCTCTGTAGCATCCCACTCTTTCCTGGAACCTTCAGAGGAATACAGGCAGTCCCCGGGTTACGTACAAGATAGGGACTGTAGGTTTGTTCTTAAGTTGAATTTGTATGTAAGTCGGAACTGGTACATATTGTAGGGGAAACTCTAGCCAAACATTTTTTTTAGTTTTGGATAGCATAGGGAAAGGTTAACTCCCCTCTAATGTTTGTTTTGCTGTCTGTTCCCCAGTTCAGAAGATTTCACATCTATTTCTGTCCCTGTGACAAACTCAGGACTAAAGGAGTAACTCATCAAATACCAAACAGCTCTGCACCATGCTTTGAGCTAATAGCTTTATTTCCACACACCACCCAGGGTCCTAGGAGGAGGGTCCTTTTTTTGCTAACACAATGAGGCCAGCACTTTGTTTGTTTTGGTGGAGTCTTTGTTTGCCCAGGGAGCCCAGCATGTATAGGGGGAGGAGGGGCGGAGAGGCTGCTTTTGTCTGCTGTTCGGCAGCCTGTTGCTCAGGGGAGGGGGCAGCCTGTTGCTGGCAGGGGAGGCGGGGAGGCTGCGAGGCCGCGGGGGGGGGGGGCACTTTTCCTCTGCCCGGCAGCTCTGCGGGATCCCTGTCCCTGTGGCCAGCTGCTGCAGGCAGAGGCCAGTTGGAGCCGGCCGAAGAGGAGGAGGAGGTGGATTCTAGGACCCAGGTGAGCGAGCCCCGGGGACGCTGCTGCGCTCCGGGAGCCTGGCATGTATAGAGGGGAGGAGGGGCAGAGAGGCTGCTTTTGTCTGTTCGGCAGCCTGTTGCTCAGGGGAGGGGGCAGCCTGTTGCTGGCAGGGGGGTGGGGGGGGGCAGCGGGCGTGGGGAGGCACTTTTCCTCTGCCCGGCAGCTCTGCGGGACCCCAGTCGGAGCCGGCCCGAGGAGGAGGAGGATCCTAGGACCCAGGTGAGCGAGCCCCGGGAATGCTGCTGCGCATGTGCGGGAGTTGCCTCACCCCGTTCGTATCTAGGGATCCGACGTAAGTCGGATCCACGTAAGTCGGGGACTGCCTGTAATAAGATTTAGAGTTCAAAGTTTATTACTTTAACTGGGGTTAACAATCACTTCCATTCACACACAGCACTGGGATGCTTTAAATTAAAAATAAAACAAGTTGATTAACAAAATGAGATAGGGTTTTAAGTGAGTTCAGGTCTGAAGGAGAGAATTTGAAATGGTTATAAGCAAATCAAAGTGAAAAACACTTTCTAGAGGCCAAGGGCTTGTCTGCACTGGCAAGTTACTGTGCTGTAACTTTCTCACTCAGGGGTGTGAAAAAATATCCCCTGAGCATAGCAAGTTACAGGGCTAGAAAGTGCCAGTGTAAACAGACTCCCAGTGCTGTACGTTACTCCCCTCGTGGAAGTGGTTTACCTAGAGCTCTGGCAGATCTCTCTCCCAGTGCTCTTGCCATTACCACATTGCTGAGTTAAAGAGCTACCAAGGCAACACTTTAAACTTGGATGTGTAGTTAAAGTCTATGACTTAAAAAACCTGTGGTCTTGGTTCAAGGTCAGATTCTTATCACACTTCCTTCTGACAAGATGGCTGATCACCTTGATAATCAGGATCTCCCACAAAGACAAAAGTGCTCAGTTTCTTTGTCAGCTTAGGTGGAAGATCTCTTGTGGATCTCAGCCCCTCTCTTTTATTGAAGTTTTGAAAATGAATCTTTCTTAAAGTTAATAGCCCCAGCTGTGAGAGAAAGTGTCATGGAGTCTGATGAAGGTCTTGAGTGGTTGTTTCTATAATGGAAACTGATTGGTTTCCTGCAGTTTCTTTTCTGTGCTGTGATGCTGAATGGTTATCTTCTCCCCTTGTGGCATTGATGCTTTTGTTCACCTCTTATGTAAATATGTTCCCATTGATTCTTATTGTAACCTGGAAGTACTTCTAAAGGAGCAGAACCACATTTCTTTGTCTAGGGTGGAGGTAGCTTCAACCCTGCCTAGCAGACACATTTTAAGAACGTAACTTCCAATATGTTTGTAATTTTGCATTAGTCCACCATACATACACCACACAATAATATTAATTATCATTGTGTTGTTAGTGTTCTTTTGATATCTTACATGACATCTTTTAAGTACAGCTTTATATTAGTGAGATGTGTACATTGAATTGGTCAAGCCAGGTGAAACTCACTACCATTGGAATGCTATTAAGATCACAGTGGTTATTCATGCTTGTGATCTGAGTCTGTAAGACTGAAAGATCCGGGTAACTTCACTTGGAAAGATAGGAGTCAAAGTGTGGTCTGGTCTCCACCTAAAATGTTGATTAACATAGCTGTCTCACTTGGTGGTGTGAAAAATTCACACTCCTAAAAGATGTAATTAAGTCAGCCAAAGCCATCGGTATAGACACTGCTAGGTCCATGGAAGAATTTATCGCTGTGACAGGAAAAACCCTATGTAGCAAGTGTCTATTGTAATGGCAAAGCTGCAGTGCTGCTTCTGTAACCTTTGTAGTGTAGCTATATCTTGTATTTCAGCTCTGGCATACTGCTAGTTGAATAGCAGCCTCTGAAGAAAGAGGCTGTAGGAAAGATTATATTTTAACACAAGATTTTAGTTAGAGAAATAAGTGTTATGTTTTCTGTTGATAAGATTGTTGCTTTACTTTTCTTGCATTTAATTATGTTAGAAATGCTGCTTTTTGTCATATTATAGTAACTATTTTTAAAAGGCTAGCTAATTTTTACTCTTCCTGTGACTAAATGCTTAGCTTGCTATTTTGGTAGACTTGCATATATCTTTATATATGTCGTCGTGGGTTTTTTCCTCTTTACCTTGTGAATACTGGAGTTTATCTCTGAAGCAATTGGGATTATGAATTTAATGGGCAGGTGCCATACAGTGTTAGGTAACTGCATACCAGATGTCCAAAAAATTAGTAGGGTTCAGATTTTAGACACTTGCCTGGGAAGAAAGAGAGTCAATTAAAGCATACTGGAAAAAAAATCTTTTGAAAGGAAAACAAACCTAAGCTCATTTGAGGATGGTTCAATTGTTTTGATTCACAGACTGAATTGCATATCAAGTTGAAGGTTTGTCAGCTAGGCTATCCAGGGATAACATCTCCATTTCTACAGGCCGTATTTGGGGTAACGTCCTATGACCAGCTCCATCCTTTGGCTCCCCTCCACCTCCTGCAGGCTGTACCCAGTCACCAGGAGACAGTGAGCACAGGTTGGAGGATTCGGGGGAGGGGGGAAGCTGTGGACTAGAAGTTGGAGAGAAGTAGCAATTTCCCTTTCAGAGCACTGCTTCTCTCTAGCCACTGGCTGTGGGGCTGCCCTTTGCTCCTCCAGAGTCCCCCGTCAGCATTTGCACTGATCACCATTACCCCAAGGTTGCAGGTGAGCATTTATATGTATGTGCAGATGTTTGTAGCTCAGGGATGCTTGTATAGCAGTTAAAAGTGTTACACTTGTAATTATTTTATCTTATTTTGTTTTTTCCTGATGTTGTGGCCTATGGGGATTGCTTTATTTATTTAAAGTTAATAATAGTCAGTGGCGACAGACCAGAATAGAGTCTTTGAGACATGCTCTTCATTATTTATAAAAGGATCCAGGAAGTTGACTCTTTGCCTCAGATAGGTGTAAATATTAAAAACAAAGGTACATTTGGTAGTAGCAAAAAACAGAAGTTATTTCTTCTTTTCTTTTAAAGAATTGGAAAATTGCATTGTTTGGCTCTTTATTTAGATAAGGATCACAACCATTACAGGAACAAGAGGGTATGGAATGGGAAAATCCTAAATTCAGCTTAATTCCTTCTGAAACATAGTCAGAGGGAACTCAAGGACATAAGCTTTAGCCATGAGACTGTTATACAAGAAAGAATCAGATGAATTTAGTGGTAACATCTCTAGATTTGTTGTTGTTTCCTTTAAAAGGAAATTAATCAAATTCCCTTTGATAAGTTGACTAACCCATCTTTTTGGAGGCTACATTCAGACCAGTTGGATAATGTTAATTGAAAGGTTGTTCTGAGCACAGTGGATGAATTACATGGAAGGAAGACATGGAGTTGGCAGCGAGCAAAGGAAACAAAAGGAGCAGTTGGAAAAGAGGCATGATCAGAACATGTGCAATAGGATGTCATGTTATAGGGTACTGCATCCTCTGCAGAGCTATTTTGCTCTGGCAGCCAGAGCATATGGGTCTCATTAGCCCACATTCAGGAACATAAAAAGTAGATAGTCCTGAAGGCAAGAAAAGGTGTTAGAGAAGGCAGATAAAAAATTCAGGCTAAAGTTTCTTCTTTGTCTCAAGGATGATATGAAGATGAGGGGGAAGGAGGTTAGTATCGACTCTAGTCTGTGTGTGCCATATTGAGAATTGAGTGGGGGATTCCCACCATTCCTACAGGCAAAGGGTGTGGCAGGAGGGATGAGATCAGAAATGTAGATGTGGGGAGGATTTGTGGAGCAATGTTAAAGTGAGAATCAATAAGCTTGAGTTGAATGCAGAAAACTGGAAACAGCTAATGTTGGGAAAGGAAATTATGGCAGCAACTTTTTGCACAGATTGAAGTGGGAAAGTGAAGAAGAAATGCTCACAGCAGCCAGGGCATGGCTAATCATATCAATGGAACTAGAGAGAAAAGTATAAATGAAGCTGTTATGGGATAAGAGGGAAGGTCCTCTCATGGACTGGGAATTGGTTTAAAGATGGGAAACAAAGGGTAGGTATAAGTGAACAGTTATCAGAATGGAGAAATAAAGGTAACTAGTGGTGTCTCCCAAGGGTCTATACAGGATCAGTTCTATTCAAATCTGCAAAAAGAGCGAGTGAAGCGCTAAAATTTGCAGATGATACAGAACTTTTTAAGATACTAAGTCCCAAGCAGACTGCAAAGAGCTATAAAAAGATCTCTCAAAACTGCTTGACTGAGCAACAAAATGGCGCATGAAATTTCATATCAATAAGTGCAAAGCAACGTACATTGGAAAACATCATTCCAACTATATATATATATATATATATACACACATACACATATATGGTGATGGCGTCTAAATTAGCTGTTACTGCTTAAGAGAGAGATCTTGGAGTCACTGTGGATAGCTCTCTCAACATCCACTCAGTGTGCAACAGCACTCAAAAAAAGCAAACAAAATTGGGAATCATTAAGAAAGAATAGAGAATAAAACAAAGTATCATATTGCCTTTATACAAATTTGTGGTTCGTCCATATTTTGAATACTGCATGTAAATGTGGTCGCCGCATGTCAAAAAAGATAGGTTGGAACTGGAAAAGGTTCAGACAGTGGCAACAAAAATGATTAGGGTTATGGAACAGATTCTGTATGAGGAGAGGTTAGTAAGAGTGGATCTTTTCAGCTTAGAAAAGAGAGAACTAGGGGGGGCGGAAATGGTTGAGGGCCATAAAATCCTATCTGGTGTGGAAAATATAGATAAGGGAAGGAGTAAATATCACTCTTAACACAAGAAGTGGGAGGGAGTTTTACCAAATGATATTAATAGGCAGCGGGTCTAAAACAAAAGGAAATATTTCTTCACACACCACACAGTCAACCTATGGAACTCCTTGCTAGAGGATGTTGTGAAGGCCAAGATTAACAGGGTTAAAAAAAAAAAAAGCTAGATAAATTAATGGAGGCTAGATCCATCAATGGCTATTAGATAGGATGGGCAGGGATGGTGTTTCTAGCTTCTGTTTGCCAGAAGGTGGGAGTGAGTGACTGGATCACTTTATGATTACCTGTTCTGGTCACTCCCTCTGGGCCACTGTCAGAAGACAGAATACTGGGCAAGATGGACATTTGGTCTGATCCAGTATGGTCATTATTATGTACTTAAATATAGTGCTATAAGAACAACGATATAAACCAATGAGGCTGCGGATATCACAAAACTATATTGTGTGTTCTGAAGATCTGAGTCATGCAATTGTGTAATACTAAAATATTTTCAATTTCAATTACACCCAGGAGCTGGAGTTGTTCTTTCCCTCAAGTGGCGGTCGTGGTCCAGCCAATAGTGCGAAATTTACAAACTGTACTTGCTGCATTATTAAGCCTCATGCAATTAATGAAGGTAAGTAACATGGACCTGATCACACTGACAGTACTAATTTTGAGGGAGTAAAAGTTTTCAGGGTCAGGAGCACTTCACTACTGACTCAGAAGTGCTGTGTATCACAATCACTGCCTTTTACATGGTTTATTGTGCTGATTTTCATCTTCAAAGAGCAATTTGTGTGCTTTGGATAAGTTGCATTTTAGAATAAAGAAAACAAAAAGCAAATGCAAATTTCCATGAAAGGATGTCACTTAGTCTGTAAAAGCTTTCTCAAATTGCCATCTTCACTAGAGGAGAAGGGTGCATTACACAGGAAACAGACTTACAACATTTCTCCTATATCTGCTTAGCTGCATACAACATAGTTATGTCTTCAGTTCTTCCACATTTTGTTTTTATACTTAATGGCAGTAGTTAGGAAATTTGAATCCTATAGCAGAAGACGTAGCTCCTGTTGAACTAAAATTACTTAAAGCTATCGTTCTTTGTAGCTCACTGAAAGCACATTGTCATCTGTATTGGGGAATGCTATGTCCTTTTGTCATATGCTTATTAGAAAAGCTTGATGTCCATGCATAACCACGGATAAACAATTACATTTCTTTCCCTAGCCTTCAGATGCAGGAGTACAAATATTATACTACAAACATTGTTTCTATTAGTGTTTTGGCTCTTTAGAGCTAAAGATATTTGTATGAAGACATAATATGTTGGATATAGCAGAGATTTTTCCTAAGCAGCTTGTAGGGCACTGCAGCATTTTCGTGCCTCCTTTGTGGAAGTGGAAGTGGAAGTGGAAGTGGAAGTGGAAGCAGAAGCAGAGGAGGGGGTAGTAGTGGTCTCCAGATTTCTCACTTTCAGATGGGATAGCTGGAGAGCTTGCTGCAAACAATGGTTTTCCCAACAAAGGATCTTGAACTTGCTGCTGACTTGCCCTTTCTGTCAGTGAGGGCTTTCATAGTATCTGCTACTGAAAACTATGCTGTGCAGCCAGAGCTGGAACGATTTAGCACCAGCAGCAGCCCTGGGCTTTGATCGTAGACAGATTGGCATATTTATCTGTTTGATTAAAGTGGAAAAAGCAGATGGCAAAATTGTCAGGCACCTGAAAGTGAGTTGTAAATTACAAAATGAAGGGCCTGAGCTGGGCTTTTTTAACTTTCATGCATAATTATTATTACCCGATGAAACATCAGGAATCTCTTCCCTTTTTAGTCCTCATCCTACCCTCTGTATGTTGCCTATGGCTGAGCAATTGCTGGGGAGCAGATTTAATTCCTGAAGGCCTGTCCTCTTATAGGCCTTCTTCCTCCCTCTTCATCCAACCTTTCTTAGATACTTTCTAGTCTTGGGTCTCTTACAAATTATACCAATACTACCGTGGCATCTTATATGCACATATGTAGTGTTTTATGTTACCTGGTATCCTGTGATGAAAGAGCCTATTGTAAATGTACCTGTTGCAATGTACCAGCATTAAAGTTGCTGTTGAGAGCCTTGTCTCTGACTTCCTTTTGCAATTAAACTCTCAGCTTTAAAGTCACATAAACTTAGCCTTTGACTCCTATTAATTTTGTTGCTGTTAGAGTTTAGCACATTATAGTGCTTTGTGATACCCCACTATCCCTTCAGTGTCTAAACCAAGGGTGGGCAAAAGGACCTCTGCGGGCCAGATCTGGCCCTCCAAGCAGGTGGATCCAGCCTGCAGAGGTCCTGCTGTTCCCCCACCTCCAAGTCAATTAGGGCCTGGGCACGGGGGAGTGTGCAAAGTCTCCTTCTGCGCTGCCAGGAGCATGTGATGATTTGAAGCACCATGCGCTGCTCACAGGAATGGGGAGAGTGGAGGAGGTTTTGTACGTTCCCCTGCTCCCAGGCCATATTTGGCTGAGGGGTAGGGTAGCGTGGGAAGTCTCTTCCCATGCCAGGAGCATGAGTACCTAGGAAAACGTTGGGGGGTGGTGGCAAAGGCACTCTGTCAGCCCCAGACCAATCATTGTCTGGGGGAGGGGGGCCTGGAAGTATCTTGGTCCCGCCCCTTCCACTTGATGCCCCGCCCCTTCAAAACTTTCCGAAGTGATCTCCGGCAAAAAATTATTGCCCACCCCTGGTCTAAACACTTCTCCTCATGCACAACCACAGCCATAGGCTGACGCAGAAGGAGATAAGCAAACCACTGAAAGGGTTACCAGCAGTAGTTATGTTAGAGTAGATGACCCACTTAGACCTGGTCTACACTTAGACCAGGCAGGTCAGCTTAAGGTTACACCATCCAGCTATGCAAAATTTGTTGTTGGAATTGACTTACCTTAAGCTGAGCCGCTGTGGTCTATGCTGCAGGAGGCGGATGGGAGCACGTACTCCCATCAGCTTCCCTTACTCCTCGCTAAATGAGGAGCACCACACTAGCAGGAGCTATCCTCAGTGTTTGATTTGGGGGGAGGGGTTCTACACTAGACCCGCTAAATTCAACACTAAAAAGGAACCTCCAGAGGTTCGATCTTTTCTGTAGTGTAGACATTACTTTAGAGAGCCCCAGTTCCAGTGGGATGAACAGAGGTTGGGGAACAAGCAGGTGAACCCTGGCTCTGGCCTGAGTAGTAGGTGCAGTAGTTGCAGGGGGTAGAGAGCAGGAGGATTGTAGAGGAGCAGACAGGCCTAATCAGGAATTGTATTTGCAGGCAGGGAGAGTTGGAGAGAAATGGATGAGTTATTTAGTTTCAAGGAGACACCAGGAAGAGAAAGTGTCAGGAGATATACCCCTTCCTCATTTACCCACTGAGACATTGAGTTGGCCAATAGCATCTCTCATCGTATTATAGTGGAAGCAAATAACATGGGAACTAAATAGAATGTGGTCTGATTGGTGAAGTTGCATGTGTGAGAGGGTGAGACACTTTGCAAGTGAACGGTTCACTTTCTTGTATGAAATATCAATGCTTCTAAGTTATACCTGTCAAACCCCCAACATTTCTAATGGGTCAGGGAGAGCGAGAGGAGAAATGTGTGCCATTAGAAAAAAATGAAATATTGTAGAGCCTTCAATCAGTGTGAGAGGTGGCATGGACAAAGGAGCAGGAAGAGGTATTGATGCGGTATCTGAGAAGCAGAAGCTTTCAGAAGAAGTGAAAGATTGGATTTTGAGTTGTACAAGTTTTTAATCTAGAGCAACTAAAAATAAACCTTTCCAATTTCCAGGATTTGAACATGATTATCTAATTTACATGAACATAATCAGCTCATTACATGTGTACAATTATGTGCAGTTGTACTAAAACACTTAAGTGCTTGAGCTTACAGCTTTCCGTCTTCCCTTCCTCTTCAGTCTTTGATTGAGTTTATGATTTAAGATCTGCTTTCTGATCCTATTTCTAATTGATTTTTCCCCTGCAGACTCTATATCATAACATATTGCAGAAAGGTGGCACATTTAGCCCTGTGTTGGAAGACACAGTCCAGTTTAACTATAACTGATCCAAGGAGCTTTTCTGTGAGCTGACTGGCTATCAGAGTCCAGAATCTAATCTCTAGTTTGCACCCAGTTAATTTTAGGACAGAGTCCTTTTTTAGAAGCTGACTTTGATTACAGCAGATGATTTATAGGGCTCCTATTCAATGACAAAGCAGTGGAAAATCACTGTTGCTTTTATCTCTGGACTCTCTGATCCACTCCTGACTGGAATAAAGAAACATCTGTTGCTAGGCAGCCAAAACACCAGAACTTAGCAACCATAGTACCTGCAGCAGGAACGTGAAGCAGTGATCAAAGGCATGTGATACTTGGTGTGAGTGAGAGCTCTGTAAATGTCTGCCAGGATGCAGAGAAATCCCAAGGCCAGATAAAGGGATGACTGGGAACTAGAAGAAGTTTAACTTCAGCTGCTGAGAGTGATAGTGACATGTAATACTTGGAATGGGGGTGGAGATGTGGGTGCTGGGGATAATATCACGATCCACAGAAAAATGAGTGAATCGTGTGATGTCTTTTAAAAAAGCAAAGTACTCACTAGTTTGTCAGTCTGCTGTCAGTGTGATACTCTGCCTGATAGGGGAACAGAGCTCGGGTCCGTGGCTCCCTGTTTGGGAGTGCCATGCAGGCAATGTATTCTGGCCTGGGAGGAGGAGAGGAGAGTTGATCATTCTAGCAACTCCTCTACCCCTGGATGAAGCAAAGAACTGCTTTGGCTAATGGGGTGAACTGGAGGGTTGGAAAGAATGTGGCTGCGAGTCAGTGTTCTGAGAGAGGTGGTGAAGTGTTTGTGCTTTTGGATTCTGCCAAGGACTTATAGAAGCATCCCATTTCCTCTTCGTGGAAGTTTGGCTGGAGGCAGGACAGAGTGCATGGTATGTTTATAGGAAGCTGTATTGTTTATGTAACTGTACCAACATAGCAAATAACCTTTTCAGTGGGGAAATAGGGAGTCGGAGAGATTCACCTTTCTATAAGAGTCCCAAAAATGTCTCCATTCTTTTTCAGGCTGTTAAAAGGCAGGTAATTGACTAATTATGTAGTTGATAAAAATTGTATTTGGCTGCAGAGCTTGGTCCTGCCATGGGGGCAGGTAGACTGGACTTGATAACCTTTCAAGGTCCCTTCCAGTTCTATGATTCTATGACTAATCACTAAGTGAAGGTGCTCTGTCCCGGCTTGCACCAGTCCAAGAACTATCCCCCCTGTGTGTCTGCAGTTTAAATGTAGTAGGTGCCAGGCGCAAAGGCATTTAAACTGGAGAGGTGCAGCAGGAGTAGGACCCGGACTGTTGCAAGCTAGGACAGAGCTGGGACCACCTGGCTCTTACTACATTTAAAATGCAGAGCCACAGCAGTCCAAGATAGGTGTGAGCTGCGACTGAGCCAAGCTTGTTCAGTCCCAGTTCACGCCAGGTCCAGCAGCCCCGGCCACCACAAGCAGAAGCTGTTTCATGGCAACAGCCTCTGTCTGCAGTGAGCCTGCCCACTGTGGGCAGAGGCTGCTTCACGGCAGCCTCCCCTAACCCCCAACCTCCCTCTGCTGCCTCTGGTAGAGGCAGCGGGGAGCGGAGGGAAGGCAGCACTGCAGAGACGGTGCTGGGGGGAACTGGCTTTTAAGTAGTAGTTCTGCAGAAAAGGACCTGGAGGTTACAGTGGATGAGAAGCTAGATATGAGTCAACAGTGTGCCCTTGTAGCCAAGAAGGCTAATGGCATATTAGGTTGCATTAAGAGGAGCATTGCCAGCAGATCCAGAGATGTCATCATTCCCCTTTATTCGGCTTTGGTGAGGCCACATCTGGAGTATTGTGTTCAGTTCTGGGTCCCCCACTTCAAAAAGGATGTGGACGCATTGGAGAGGATCCAGCGGAGGGCAACAAAAATGATTAGGGGGCTGGAGCATATGACTTATGCGGAGAGGCTGAGGACTTGGGTCTGTTTAGTCTGCACAAGCAAAGAGTGAGGGGGGATTTGATAGCAGCCTTCAACTTCCTGAAGGGAGGTTCCAAAGAGGATGGAGAGAGGCTGTTCTCAGTAGTGACAGATGGCAGAACAAGGAGCAATGGTCTCAAGTTGTGGTGGGAGAGGTCCAGGTTGGATATTAGGAAAAACTATTTCACTAGGAGGGTGGTGAAGCACTGGAATGGGTTACCTAGGGAAGTAGTGGAGTCTCCATCCCTAGAGGTGTTTAAGTCTCGGCTTGACAAAGCCCTGGCCGGGTTGATTTAGTTGGAATTGGTCCTGCCTAGAGCAGGGGGCTGGACTTGATGACCTTCTGAGGTCTCTTCCAGTTCTATGATTCTATGATTCACTGGCTCCTGCCTCCCCCTCCTCCCCGCTGCCTCTGATACTCCACTACTTGCTTACATCCCTAGTTCTTTTCATTATTTTAAATTTGTCCCTCCTTCTCCCCAGGGCTTCTTTCATCCAGTAGGATGGTAATTAGTTCTTCGGTCTCCTGGTTAGGATCAGGGAGCACTGTTTAATTATAAGATATCTAGTCCACATGTCTTTCTCCTGTTCCCACTGTGTGTAGTTCCTGCCAGTTCGGGCATGAGAGAACAAGTGACAAACACTACTCCAAGTTTCTCCTTTCCAGAAACTTCCCAGTGTCATGTGCTGATAATATGGTCCTGACAAAGTTGATGAAAGTTCTTTTTGAGCCACTGGATGTCCTGAGTGAGCTCAGATTTCTTATATGAAATATCATTGCCTGGTGGTTGATTTTTCTTTCACAATTTCAGATTCTAGCAATTGGTCCACCATCTACCAGCTTTTCTTATATGATTTATTATATCACAGGCTTGGCTAAGTTTCTTTCCAAAGATAATGGCAGTTTTCCACCTTAACAAGATACACGTCCCGCCAACACTTTTTTCTCATGCCTCCTGGCCATTCCTTTTCTTCACATTAGAGATGTGAAGGACTAGTCAACAGGTTAGTTAACTAGTCACTTCCTCCTCTCTCCCTCTCCCCTCCACTTGTTGCCTCTATCAAAAAGTGGCAGCAAGGAGGGAGCAAGGGGGTATTTCAAAGCGGCAGCGCTGTGTGGAACCTGGGGCCAGACTGCAGGCTCCACGTGGCATTTCAAAGCGGCAATGCAGCCTGGGGCCAGCTGGAGTGGCAGCTCCATGTGGAGCCTGGCATCAGCTGGAGACTCCCCACACTGATCCCGGGCTCCGTGCAGTGCTACCGCTTTGAAACTCTGCACAGAGCCTGGGGTCAGCAGGGGAATCCCCAGCTGACTCCTGGCTCCACGCTGTGCTGCTGCTTTTAAACGCCGCGTGCAGCCTGATGCCAGGCTCCCCACAGTGTTTCAAAGTTGCAGTGCCACATGAATTCTGGAGTCAGTGGGGGAATCCCCAGCTTATCCCAGGCTCCACGCAGCCCTATTCATTAATCGAATAGTTGATGCAAAATGCATTGACTATTTGATTAGTCAATTATTTAATATTTAATATCCCTACTTCACACTTCATATGGAAAGGGTTTCATGTGGAAGGTACTAATGCTCCTTAGAGGCTATCTACTCTCTGAGGGTATGTCTACACTACCCTCCTAATGAGGAGTAACGGTAGTTCGGACTAGGAAGCCTACCTACCTAGTCCGTGCTGCGTGTAGCCGCGCGGCACGGGGTTCGAATGAGCCGGGATTTAAAAATGGCGGCGCCCGGCTTATGCAAATGAAGCCCGGGAAATTCAATTCCCGGGCTTCATTTGCAAGTGCGGTATGCCTACATTACCCTCCTAGTTCGAATTAGGAGGGTAGTGTAGACATACCCTGATAGATTCTAGTTCTGGCTTCAGACACAGTGGCAGGAGATAGTGTATGGGAAGATACACTATTACTGGCCATGCTGTACTTCAACAATGGTGAAAGAGACCTTCTATTTCCATGGCTGTTGATGCATCAGCTTCTATCCTCACACTGGAAAATTAAAAATGAAAAGCTCATAAAGGTAAGCGACCAAATTTGTACAATGTCTTCTACAGTTAAAGAAAAAGTTACTAAGAAATACAAAATTTTATCAACAGTCATTCATGGAAGCATGGGAAAAATATTGTGTTGAAAATAATTTCTCTGTTCTGCAGCATAGTGCACAAATAACAATCTATAATATAGGGATCCACCAGAGAGTTTATTAGACAGGAACTGTGGTAGTATCATTAATCACCATTTAATTAGAAGCCAAGACAATTGGGATCAAAGTCTGGGCATGTTGCATAAATGATAGCTATTTCATGAAGTTCAAGGAGCAGAACTGGATGAAAATGCATGGCCAAGTTGTTTAAAGAATTTTTAAATTTGATTATGATTGCAGTAAGGTTGTTTTATTAATACTTAATGGATGGTATGATAAGTAAATACAACATCCTAAGCACTTTCCAAATATCCAAGAAGGATGGTCCTTCTTTCAACAAGCTCTCAAACTAAGCACTGATCAAATAGAAAAAGGGGGAGAGCAAAGAAACACCCATAGAAAAGTCAATTAATACCCCCAACTAACAGCTTTGGCCTTTGTAATGCAATCTTTTAGACTTTCAGGGAAGTATATAGTTCTGAACCTTTGCCAGAAAGTTGTAACAGCAGCACCTAAGCCAGTTCAATCAGTAAAAAGCAGGATCCTCAGTGTTGCTGTTCTGAATGGGGTGGAGGGAGGAGTGAATTGAAAGATCATGGTTTTATAGCTTCAGGAGATCCTTGTGATTTGTGGAAACACAATTCATGATTTCATGTATCCGTGGGTCTCTCCCATCCCCCGGCCTGGGGGGTGAATGCTGTCTGAAGGGGGCTGTGCTGAATGATAGCAGCAGTCAGAGTCCTTCTGCACTCACTGTGGTGGCCAGGAGCCTCAGGGAGCTCACCACTGGGGCCAGGAGCCATATGGAGCGCTCATGGCCCCTGTGTAGAGCTCTCTGCAACTCATGGCCTGAGGTGAGTTCTGGAGCTGCGGGGTGCTCATCGCAGGGCTGGGCGTCACGAGGAGCTCAACCTGAAGCCCCCAGTATTCACAGATTTTGTCATTCATGATGTTGCCAGGAATGTATCCACCATGAATGGCGTGGGTCTACTGTACTGTAATTTGTCCATATTTCTCATAGGAAAAGTGTCTTCTTGTTGATCACTGTATTATAATAAGGCTGACTTGAATTTCTTCATGAACTTGTGCAATGTGTCCTAATTATATTTTTCTGTAAGAACCAGAATTTGGAATTTTTTGAATGTCCTTCTTAATGAAATAGCAAGCATAAGATTTTAACACATGATTTTTCATCTGATTTCTTTGCAAGAGGACAAGAATACTTTTTTAAAAAGAGAGAGAAAATCAAGACTTCAATTTGGTGGTTAAAAAGTATTTTATTTGACTATGTAAGTCAGTTCAAGTTTTGCATACTAAAGGCTGGCCTATACCAATGCTGTAAGTGAGACTAAGTTACGTGACTTTGGTTATGTAAATTATGTAACTGAAGTCGACGTAACTTAGGTCAATTTTTAAGTGTGTACACAATACTCTCCCATCAACACAGCTTCCCCCTCTCAGGGAGGTGGAGTACAGACGTTGAAGGGAAAGTGCTTGCCCATTGACTTAGTGTGTCTTCAACAGACCTGCTAAATTGACACCACTGCATTGATCACAGCAGTACCAGTTTAGCCACTAGTATAGACATGACCTTAGATTCCAAGACCAGCAGGAACCACTTGGGTGATGCTTCAGATTGCAGTGTGTAACAGGCACCAGAGAGAAATTCTCATCCACTAAAGTCAAACCATGGTTCCATTGAAGTCAATGATTGTTTTGTCTTTTACTTCTTTGGGGTTAGAATTTCAGCCCAGGCTGTCTAGAGCTTTCTCAGGAAGCCTCACCTGATAGGGGAATAATCTTTTAAGGTACATTGTTTTTTCTAATGGCCCACTACCTTCAATAGGCCCTTCACAACCTGCTATCTAGACTGGAAGCATTTTGTCTAGCGGAAATCATCCTGGTGTGACTACATGTTAAATACAGATATAGTCAATATTCATAAATTCAGATACAAAAATGATACATGACCCACTGTCAGCAGGCTAGATACTGAATAGTGCTAGACTCGCAGGCTAAATACTGAATAGTGCTAGACTCGAAGAGCTCTATCTATTTAATTTAACAAAAAGACTGTTAATAGGTGACTTGATCAATCTAAAAGTGTCTAAATATAGAACAAAAAATGCATAATAAAGGACTGTTTAGACAAAGGTCTAAAGATCCAATGGTTAGAAGTTGAACCTAAACTTATTCAGACTAGAAACAAAGTGCAAATTTTTAACAGTGAGGATAAAAAAATCATGGGAACAATTTATAAGAAGTGGTGGATTCTCCATCAGTGGCACTTTTTAAAATCAAGATTGGCTGTTTTTCAAACAGATACACTTTAGTTCAACAACAGCTATTAGGGTTGAAGCAATAATTAATTTAGGGATGTCTATGTCCTGTGTAGTAGAGGAGATCAGACTAGATTATCACAATGATTCCTGCTGACCTTATAATTTATGAGGTAGTCTTCATCTGAGAATGCAATTAAATAGAAAACAAAGGGAGCAGAATCGCTCTCACATACACATCACAAAGCATCTTCTGCAACAAGGTGACATCAGTTCACCTTGGCCTGTTTTGAATAGATGATAAATCATAACAGGGACATCAGCAAAGCCTTCTTTCCTATTTTTTTATTAAATAATTTAAAGCTTTACACATTTATAACACTGTACATTAAGTAATCTTCCTGACACAGTGAAGCAGATAAGCATCAGTATTATTTTACTTAGTAGATGGAGAAACTTTAAAATAAAATACCCTTTCTGCTTATTTTGTTTTGAGTAGTTCCCTGCTACAAAGACAAATCTAACTTAGGGTGTGTCTAGACTACCTAGTTTTGTCGACAAAAGTGGACTTTTGTCGACAAAACAATACCAGCGTCTACACTACCGCGGAGTTCTGTCGACATAACGTCGACAGAACTCCGCAGTTTTGTCGACGCTGGTATACCTCATTTTACGAGGCAAAACACCTTCTGTCGACAGAGTTCTGTCGACAGAAGGTGTTATTGCCTGTAACGTTGCGTCCAGACTACGGAGTTCTGTCGACAAAGCGGCTTGCTTTGTCGACAGAACTCCATGTGTCTGGACGCAAATTGTCGACGGAAGTTTTGTCGACAGTATCTGTCGACAAAACTTCCATCGACAAAACGCGGTAGTCTAGACGTACCCCCAGACACAAACAATGCAGAGAACAACAATTGACTCTCAAGAATGTGCAGAAATATGATCTGGGGAGGAATTATAGAGAGGGGTTTGCAAATGAAGTCGGCGTTTAAAGAGGACTTTGGAGGATGAGAGGGGGGGTACTTAATCTGTTGCAGTGCTATATCAGAATGAGAGCAAGATTGTACACTTGACTGCAAGCAAATATTTAGTAATCCTTGGCATATCATATAGGAAGTCATACTGAAAAAGAGAGAAGCCACTACTGAGAAAATATGCTATTTTCATTGCTTTATGACAGTTCTTCTATTAACTTAATTAAAATAAAATGGCTTACATAACTGGGCAAAAGAAAATGGAAATGCAATTAGGATGGGCATTTCTATGACTGTACAGAGACCCAAACCTCTGTCTGTTTTTGCTGAAGGAAGAAACTCTGCAATAATGTGACAATACTGTATGCCATTTCAAAACTGTTTTTCCTCTAAGAAAGAAAACCATGCAGTCCTCATGAAGGACTGGGTACATACCAAATTTAAAAAAGCTTCTTGAGTTCTCAGAAAATGTATAGAAAATATTTTCAGATAGGTGCTTTAAAAAAAAATAGATAACTCAAAACTGGCTGAATGGATCGTTCTGAATTTTTTCCTCCCAAGTGTGATACTGCAGGGCCAGATGGCAACAGGAGAGTGATAGATGAGAGATACATCGACTGCGGGAAGATCAGAGCCTTATTCTTTGTGTACTGAGGAGATGTTACAAGAGGTTAATTAGAGCATCTGGAGCAAGTTAAAGCCCTGCCAGGCACCTAATAAAAAACCCTTCTTCAGTCAGACAGAGGAGGAAAGGATTGCTGACCATAGTTTGGAGGAGTGCTATTGTTAACCACATGATCAGACTACCAAGGAAAGAAAAACCCTACTCAAGCAAAACCTACCCTTCTCTATCCCACCAGGACACTAGCGAAGTCCTCCATGCCCAAGAATGGGGCAAGAGGTGGCACTATGACCTATAACAAGGGGAAACTGCAAGACCCATCATAATTGTTCTGGCAGTTTGCCACACAAGAAAAAAAAATCATTTCTGGATGGGGAAGTGCGAGAGAGAGATTTTACACAAATGTTAAGTGTACATTATAAATAGGTCAGTAGCAACTCCATTGTGAACTGATCTGATCCTAGAAACCTAGGTGTTACAATAATATAATAATAATAGATTCTTCTTCGAGTGGTGTCCCCGTGGGTGCTCCACAGTTGGTGTCAGATTTGTCCTGGCACCATAGATCGGAGACTTTGAGAGCAGTGATCGGAAGGGCTGCGCATGCACGAACGGAGAGCAGCGCTCCCACCTTTGAAGTAGCGCATGCAGCCCGCTTCTCCTCTGTTCCTTCTTCGCCACCCTCGGCCACAAACAGAGCTCAGTTCTCTCCTCCTCAGCGTGCTCTACAGGACAAAGCAGAACTACCTTATCAGTTTAGACTACCTTCTTTTTATACGGAAAACAAACAAATATACGAAAAAACCCACCAGCGCCAGTTTTTACCGCCGCACAGCGGCAAGCCTCAGCAAACAAAACAAAAAAAACAGAAACCAGTGACCCACAAACAGTCTCAGCTGCTTGTACAGCTCATATAGCTTCTGGGAGACACACCAGACTTCCCTAAGGAGAAAAGATGCAGCAAATGCCGACAAATTGTTAGCCCCTGATGCCCACAGCGAATGTATACACTGTTTGGGGAGGACACATATACCTCAGAAATGTGTCCATTGCTGTAGCCTCACAACGAGAGCTCGCAAAGAAAGGGAGCCCACAGTGTGCATGCAGTCCATGGATAGAGCCCTGGACCCCCATAATTATCAAGGAGGCAATGGGGGCTCGAATGCAACTTCTCAGGGAAAACATCTAAGCCCTTCTCCTCAGAGAACACGCTCAGAACCTACTTCAGGTACAGCAAAGTCTAGAGCCTCCTCAATAATGGGCTCAAAGCTGCACTTGAAACAGCCATCAAAATGAGCTACCACAAAAAGGGCACTTAGCAAAGGCCCTGTGGTGACAGAAGCACCACTGGCATTAAGGGCACCTGGCTTGCCGTGGGCACGTTCACGATCCCCGGCACGTTGCCAACCTCTGGTACAACTTTCGCCTATGGCACAGAAAACCGATAGGGCTAGCTTTAGCCGCCCCCTAGTACCGCCCATGAACTCTAGATCTTCTGGGGTCACGGCTACACCCATGCCACCATCACAGGGGCCAACTTGTGTGGCAATGGGTTACAAGCCTGCATTCCATCGCCAATCCTCAGGTTGCAAAACACAATTGCCACCAGGACATGACAGGGGGTCTAGGACCCTGTCCGCCCCTGAGCCTTCACCACGACACCGTTCATGATCCCCACTATGAACAAGGGGCTCACCACATTCACCGTCCTTATCACAATTCAGTGCCTACCACTGGGATACAGGGAGCATGTTCTCCTCACAGCACTCCTCCCCAGATAAGGCACACGCACATGATGAGGCATACAGATCACTGCATTACCAACATCCCCTGTGGCACACTGATTGTCATTACTATGACACTCATTGTAGCCAGTGGTCCCCCTACAATTATTGGGCACCACGACACACCTCCACTGCACCACCTACATGTACACCAAGGTCACTGCCCTTCATGCACAAAGATGCATCACAATCCCCATCTAAGGGCTCAGATCTAAAGGAAGGACAGATTGAGGATGACCCAACCATCCACCAATCTGATATAGCATCAAATGATAATTCATCCTCTGTTCCTGATGAAGCAGTTATTCCAAATGACCCTACACCCACTGATGATATCAAACAATTTAACTGCTTTGCTGAAAAAAAATGGACTTAAATGTGTGTTTAACACTAAGCATCTGCTTTAAATGACATTTCCTAATCTGGGCCAAAACGACAGGGTGAAAGGTAAAGTATTGGATCAGAAATTGATTGAGACAGAAAGCAAAGCCTGTGAATAAATTGTCAGTTTTTACTGTAGCAAAAGATGAACAGGGGCTGTCACAGAATCTCTACTAAGATCAATGTTTATAATGCATTTATTAATATCCAGAAAAGTTCATGAACAAGGAGATGGCAAAATTTGCAGAGGATATCAAAGTATGTAGGGCAGCAAAGGCTAGAGAAAACAGTGAGGAACTTCAGTGAGCTCTAGTAAAGCTAGGTCAGTTGACAGCTCAGAGGCTGATGAGATTCGTTATTAACAATTGCAAGGTAATACATTTAATAAAGTAAGGTGAATGAATAATTGTGTACTCATTCCAATGTGTAACGACTGTGGGAAGATATGTGGGTATCATTTTGTGCATAGCTCAGTGAAGTTCTCTGTTCAGTGTTCAGTAGCATTCAAATGAGAAAATAACATGTTAGGAAGCTTAAAGAATCGGATGAAACTCTGTGTGTGTAAATGGGCTCCCTGGCCAGAGTGAGGAATGCAGCAAACTGCACTTTCCCCTCCCTCACTAACAAAGGAGAACAGCCAGCAATGTACCTATATGAATTGTGGGGAGAAAGCTTCAATACCTCTGCCTTCGCTAAAAGGTGTCTGGGGAGTGGGAGACTCAGTGCTGGAGCAGTCCCGAATGATTTGGGTGGCACCACTAGCCAGCCCCTTTCACCTTCTGTCTCTCTTCTGTATGGTTTTATGAGAAGTAATCGCTGACCTTTCTTTAAGTTATGATAAGAGGAAGCTGCACACCAAATTTGATGGTCTTAGCTCTTACTGTTTAAGAGAAGTTCTTAAACAAGTAAACAGACAAACTCTCAAACATATAGTAGATTAGAAGACTTAACTGACATTCCCCAGATTCGGCCTGGGGTAAGGGTGGGGCTGGGCACCCTGACTGCTGATTTTTCCCTGGGTTGGCCCGGAGTTTGGGCAGGGGGGAGGGCGAGAGGTGCATGCCAGATTCTGGATTCATCCCGGTACTGACCAGAGGGGGTGAACACCCTGGCCACTGGCTTCGCTCAGAGGCCAGCCCAGGGACAGGGGAGGCCACCTGCCAGCATTCTCCAGGGGCCACACAAGCCTCCCATCAGTGTTCCCTGGGGCTGTCTCAAGGGTGGTGAGGCTGCACAGCAGGTGGCAGCTGTTCCTTGGGGAAGGCCAAGGTGTTGGCTGCTGCCAGCCAGTGGGAAGCCACTGGGGTACTTGCTGCCCCTCTGTTGTCATTTCACAGTATAATTCCCTCTTACCGTACCACTCCATTTCCATTTTATGAGAAACATTCGAAATCCAGGCACATCCCATTGTTCTGGCACAACCAAAGCCTGACCTGCATACCAAATTTGATTATCCTAGTTCTTATTGTTTAGGAGTTCATAGAAAGACAAACAGTCTGAATATATTAGAATACCATTTTATATATACTAATTTTGTACCCTCACCTTGAATACTTGTTCAGTTCTGTTTACTCTATCTCAAAAAAGTTATCACAAAAGAGATTTAAAAGATTGGGACTATTCACTTCAGAGAGGAGTAAGAAGGAATGCGATAAAATCACACATAATAATGAATAGCACAAAGAAGGTAAGCCAGGGTTTTCTGTTCCACTTTTTCCTAACACAAGAACCCAGGACTTGTTTGATGAAAATGAAATAGAATTGTCAGCTCATCTCTCTGACATTTTCTTTCGGGTTTCTATAGTTGTCAGCTCAAGTTCAATGTGGTTAAAACACAGCTTGTTTTCCCACTTAAGTGCTCCTTCCCAAATCCTCTCAGTATGGACAACATCACAGTCCTGTCATGCAGGTCCATTACCTAGTCGTTATCCTTGACTTAACCTTTTACACATGCATCTGTAAAGCTTCCTCATTATCTTCCTTCAGATCTCACCTCAAAACTTTTATTTTCCAAAAAAACTTGACAGTGTGTAGACCACTGATGTTTTGAGATGACTGGCACGCATCCTGACCAGTATTGTCACTGTTTCCTAGTACTCCACCATCAGTAAGTCTGTATCCATCTGTTGTCTGTCGTCTTGTAGACTGCAAGCTCTTTGGTCAGAGACAATCCTTGTTTTGTGTTTGCACGCTGCTTAGTATAGTGGAATCCTCACCCGTAGGTGGGGCTTCTAGGTGCTACAGCAATATAAATAAAGGAAATACTTTCTTACAATATACAATTAGCCTGTGGAATTCTTAGCCTCAGGTAAGCATTGAGGCCAAATTCTTAACAAGAATAAGAAAAGAGTATCTATTTCTATAAATAGAAAAGGCAGTTATATTAGGAGACCGAAAACCAGACTTCTCTGTGTGACTCTGCCCTCTTGTCAGGTCACTCAGCATTCCTCCCTTCTGGGGTATAGTCCATCAGAGTTTCTGTTACACACACACACACAGTTGGTGTCACTTCCTCAGTGGTAAGTAGGGAAACCTGGGTGTGACATGGATAGGGAGAAGACACCAGCAAGTGCGGGGTGAGGATGCCTGTCTCACTTCTGGCACTCTTTAATTCTCTGCCTTTGCTCCTCTATAACTCCACCCACAATTCTACGCCTGATTGGCCTTTGCCCCCCAAAGTCAGTAAATCTCCCCCCCCCCCCAGTTCACGGGGCAGGGTGACCCAGTGGTCAGAGTCTGTAACTTGCCACTGCTTTTGGGGTAGTGTGACCCAGTGGCTACAGTCAGTGACTCACTCCTATTCACAGAGCAGTGCAGTTCAATAGTCCCAAGTCAGTAACTTGCCCCCACTTGTGGTGTAATGTGGTCCCCTCTCAAGGGACAGGAGATAGGGGATGGATTTATATTCCCCAACACAGGGGTCCAGGGCCCTGTTAGTGGCTTTTTTTAGCCATTGAGTCAGCAGGGAAAAGCTCTAACTGAAGCACCCTGACTCCCTGTTATTGGCACACTCATCATGTAGCTGGCACTTTCCCTGGACTGCTCTCTGCTACTATTGCCTCAGGTCCGTTATGAATCTCTGTCTCCCCTCCTTTATCTGGGCTCTGTCTTCTCCTCCTTGCTTCTGGAACCTGTGAAATCCCTGAGGGTATGACTGTACAGCGAAGTTATTTCAAAATAATTTTACCAGCATCTACACAGCCAAACCGCTATTTTGACATTAAATCGAAATAGTGGAGGGCTTATTTTGAAATTGGTAAACCTCATTCCGTGAGGAATAGCACCTATTTTGAAATAAGCACTGTGTAGACGCTTATTTCGAAATAGGGGGCCTCCAGCCCTTCCCAGGGGCCCTGGTGGCTACTCTGGGCACAACCAAGAACACTCCTCTTCCTCCCTCTTCCCCCCCCCCCCCGCCGGAGCTCTTAAAGGGGTAGACTCTTGCCACAGTGCCTGTGCCAACTCCAAGCCTGCCAGCCCAGAGCCAGCAGTTGCTGCACTTGACCCAGTGGCCCCAGCATGAGCCAGGCAGCCAGTGCCAGCCAGCCCTCCACCACTCTCCAGGACCAGTCTGCCAGCTCCTAGGAGCCTGCCAGGGGCCAGAAAAGGCGGGTGCCTGCTTGGTCCAGTGCAGAGATCAGGGACCTAATTCAGGTTTGGGGGAATGCCTGCAATGCCCATGATCTCTGCAGTAAATGGAGGAATGCAACCGTCTACAGGCGAATGGCTGCCAGCCTGTCCACCAAAGGCCACATGCGAACCTAGGAGCAGGTTTGCATCGAAATCAAGGAGCTGCGGCAGGCATATGCCAGGGCCATAGGGGGCAGCTCCCAACCAGGGGCAGACCGAGACCCCTACCCCTATTTTGATGCAATGGACCGCATCCTGGGGGACAGACTGGTCCATGCCCCCCAGGTGGTCATCGACCCTGCGACAGAGCTTGCTGCCTCCCCAGCTACCACTCCTCCTCCCACTCCTTCTCCCTCTCCTGTTTCTTCTTCCCCACACTCCCAGGGATGCCGATGCCCCTACAACCATGCTGCTGGGAGACAGTTGGACTGGCAAGACCCCCAACCCTGAGCTTCTCCTTCCCCTTCCCCTTGCCTCCCCCAGCCAGCTCCCTCCTCCCAGGTTACCCCCTCCCCTCTTTCACCCTTCCTCCTCCCTTCTCCCACCTTCTTTCCCCAGTCTCACCTCAGTTTCATTCCCCCTCCCCCCCCCCCCCCCGGTTTTGTTCAATAAAGAGGCTTTGTTGTAATGAACACGTGTCTTTTATTGTGCATCAGGAAGGGAGGTTAGGGAGGGGTAAGTGGAAGGACGTGAGGGAGGAATGAGGCACAAGTCCCCAGTGGGGCATACCAGGGAGACTGTTACTGCCTGCAGAACGTTCTGCCAGGCTTGCAGCAGTGCGTCCAGGAGAAGCACCAGAGTGCCTAGGGGCAGCTCCGGTTCCATGCTGCAGAGTGCTGTGGTGTCATGAGTGAGGGCAACCAGAGCACGCAGAGAAAAAAATGCTTTGTTGTCCCTCAGTGAGGTAGGCAAGCAAGCAGGGAAGCCTTAGAACCAGCTGTCGGGGGGGGGGGGGGGGGGACGGTCCCTTTAAGCACAGGTCTCAGATACCTTGTGTGGCTGCTGCCTAAGGCTAACTCCTGACCTGATGCCCTGCCAGAATCGGTTCCGGCTGGCCTTAAATGCGATTCAGAGTCTTGTCAGTGTGGATGCGCTATTTCAAAAGAGCAAAACGCTATTTCGAAATGCATTTTGTGTCTAGATGCATTACTTCAAAATAACTATTTTGAAATAATGCTGTAGCGTAGACATAACCTGAGAGCGTTGGGACTCCGGCCTGTGTGGTAGCACCTCAGCGTTTGGGTAGTCACTGCAATTTGCCTGGAGCTGGCAATGCGTGTCCTCTTCTTCCAGCCTTCAGCCCCATCTGAGCTGAGCTGCTCCTTTTTATAGGTGTGCGACTTGAGCATGCCCAATTAGGCAAAGAAAGGGGGGGTAGCTTTCTCAGCCCCTAGGGCTGGATTAACCCCCTCCTGCTCAGTATGGGGAGAGTGTAGCCCGTCACACTGGGCCTGACCTTTACTCCAGGTTTCAGCACAAGGACTGTACAACACTGTCCGCGTCTGTGGGGGTCCCAACCTTGGTGTTTATTCTCTGGTTTGCTTCCTATCCCATGTGCCATAGGCTTTCTTCTCCACCCTGCTCTCTTCAGGGTATACCCTTTCCTTTGGTCAGGCCCCAGAGTTCTATGCTTTTCCCAGGTTTATTTCCCACTCTACTAAACAGAGGGTGAACACAAACTTCTTTCTGGCCACTCATGCGATGCCTGCTTCCTGGGTTTATACTAGCCCAGACCACCTTAGCTCAGGTGAGCTTTCTTCTAATGAGGGAGCTGGGATGAAAAGTGCTGTGCTGAATCACGTAACAGCAGGCGCTTGAACCTGGGTGTCTCAGCCCAGGTGAGCACCTAAACTGCAGACAAAAGAAGACAGATGCATACCCCAACACAATTCCATTTTTGCAAAAACATTCAAAAGGGATTGATTTCATTCCACTGGTGAATGAGAACAAAACATGCGAAACCTCAAAAGTTGCAGTGGAATGGAATTGTCATCCTCCAGTCCTTTCTGTTGAGACCTCTGGCTCTGAAGATTGGACTAGATGAAAATTGCCAATTGGCTGATACTGTGATCCATGTTCCTTTGCAGAAACTATTTTTCCCTTTAAAAGAGACACCGCACAAGTGAAATGTGTTACACTGAGAGCATAGCATTAGACAAGTGAACGAAGGGAGGAGGGAGAAGAGAAGACTATTCTGATTTATCTAGATGACACTCTCCCTAACAAATGACTGGTATTCTGTGAGAAGCTGAAGTTGGATGGCAAATCTAAGACGAAGTGAAGGGCACACAGCATCACTACCTGTGACTGCCCAGAGTTGGGCTACTGGCTAGTAGACCAGAGAATTGACAATTCAATTATTAGATTAATATGTGGTGCCTGTAAGCCAGACAAGTTGTTCCAATTGTTTTGCAAGCATTTATATCACCTTATGAAATCTGATGTTCTCCGCTTCTCCTGTATTATATATGATTGAAAAATGATCCTTGTATATTACAGGGTAGCAATTGTTGAAAACCACCGCAACCAATGAGATCTAAGGCCTCATCTGTTCATCTGATTAAAATGTGCTGCAAGATTATCTGTCCACTGTTAGTGCCTAGTAACCTAATGCTGTCTAGGAGACAAAGCTTTCCCTCAGTTTTTATGCTGAAGGTTATTTGTTATGCATATTTGCTAGGATTAGTGTTAAATTCCTCCCGTTGTATTTAGTAATGCCCATGATTTCTTTTGTACGTTGTCACTGAAAATTAATCCTGACTAGCCCCTAATCTGCAGGTTTGATGTGATTTGGCTGCTTACTGCACTTAAATATGTACTGTCCCTATTTGGAGAGTCTTTAAGAAGTAGCTCATTTCACTATTCACCTGGATTTTAAAGTGTTATTCTTTTTTTTTTAAAAAGTCTTAAAAGTAAGCTGCAGAAATGACTTAATTCTTCCTTCCCACCTGCATACACTCAGAAATGTGAGCACATAACCCCTTCCTCTGTGCTTGTTGGCTGAAACCCTGGACCTGAACTGTAAGGCTACGTCTACACTGGCCCCTTTTCCGAAAGGGGCACGCTAATTTCACAGGTCATAATAGGGAAATCCACGGGGGATTTAAATATCCCCCGCGGCATTTAAATAAAAATGTCCGCCGCTTTTTTCTGGCTTTTAGAAAAGCCGGAAAAGAGCGTCTACACTGGCCCCGATCCTCCGGAAAAAAGCTACTTCAAAGTAGGAATAAGAGATCCTCCGGAAAAGGGCTTTTTTCCGGAGGATCGGGGCCAGTGTAGACGCTCTTTTCCGGCTTTTCTAAAAGCTGGAAAAAAGCGGCGGACATTTTTATTTAAATGCCGCGGGGGATATTTAAATCCCCCGCGGATTTCCCTATTACGACCTGTGAAATTAGCATGCCCCTTTCGGAAAAGGGGCCAGTGTAGACGTAGCCTAAGAGTTTGCCACTCTATTGCTCTAGGGTTGCTATCTATTTGAGTTTTTTTTCCTTGAATTTATATTCTGTAAGTGTACTGTTATAAGGAAAAGGGCATAGTTAAAGCAGGGAAGTAGGAGCTGGGTTCTAGTCCCTACTCTGCCACTAATCTGCTGTCAGGCTTTCAGGAAATCACTATCCTCTTTGAGCCTCAGTTTCCACTACGTGGAGATGTCTCCCTTCAGAGAAGTGATCAGCTTGATATCTGTGAAGTGCTCTGAAGACATAAGATGCTATATAAGCATAGTGGTGGTGTGAACCCGCTGGCCATGTTCATGGTGTATGTGAGATCATGGAAGCAGGGATGGAGCAGCGAAACTTTCAAAACAGCATCCTCTGTTCTGTACACCAAATCATCAGACAAAACCATGGCCAGTTTTATATCTGTGCTGGACAGGAAAAACCTTGAAAAAAACAGGAATATCCAGTTTAAAACTGGTTAAATGATCTGCCTTGTCAGATTTATAAGTTTGCCCTGTGGCTGGCAATCCTAACCCTCTTACTCTGAGTGAATAGTTGAAGGATTATCATGAACAGATTTTTCGGGGGAAATTCTTCCTGACGGTATACTATAGGAGAGGATGCCATGGCCCAGTAAAACTAATTCTATCAGTTCAACATTTGAAATGCTGTAGTAATGAGTGATCCTTCTGTAAGCACAAGAAATTCTGCAGCTAGGATGAAATCAGGAAGTGCCATGGGGGGGAAGTACACATTAGTAACTCCTTCACATTTCGTTATTTAAAGAACTTTGTGCCAAATTAACTGTGTTCAAGTGTTCCGAACACATCTGATCCCCTCTCACTAAGTAGATGGTCTTCTCTTCCCCAGATGAGCAAAATGTTGATAACCTTAGTAAAGAAACAACACAAAGTTGAATGGTAGGACATGGATTTTACTAACTGCATTTAAAACCAGTAAGGATACAAGTCTATGTAACTGACGGGCCCAGATATGTGATAAATATTTTAATCAAACAGTGTGAGAGTCAACCAGATAGTCTAGTGAATAGCTAACCATTATTTATTGGTAAAATGTAAAAGATCTTCAGCCAATGTATAGCAGCTATATCATAACAAGTAGCTCCACCTTTGCTGTTTCTCTCCTCCTTGCCTTTCTTTCCTGGCTGCCTCCCAAAAATGTGACTGTTGGTTGCAGGAATTTAGGGGATGGAGGATTCCTTGCTCTTTTCCCTCTGTAGATGTCCTGTAATCCCTTAATTGCTGGATGTGAAATGATGACAATTCCCTACACTGTCTCAGATTTTCTGAGTGACATTGGGCGAGTAATTTAGCCTGAATTTTCACTGCAAAGTAGTAAGGTTCATTCCCTGGGTCTGGTCTTGACTTGGTCTTGTAGCTTCCACCTCCACGGTATTCTGGGATCCTAGGTCTGAGACCAAGTCTGAGAGATGCGTTTGTGGATGGATATGGAGTTTGAGATCAAGCCTGAATCTGAGCCCTGGGTTTACATTGCAGTGTAGACATACCAATTACATGTCTGTGCCTCAGTTCTCCATCTGTATAATGTGGATAAAATGCACCTACTTACAGTGGTGTTGTGAGATTAAATACATTAAAAATTAGGAGGTGCTTAGATACTATGGTAAAGGAGGGGCCATAATCAGAAATCTAGGTTCTTTTTCTGATTCTGCCACCAGTTTCCTGTGTGACATTGGGCACATTCATCCTTGTGTATCTCAGTTTCCATAGGGTAGATGTTATCCCAATTTTACAAATCTCACAGGAGTGTTGTTGTGATACATTTATTAATGTTTGTGAGGCACCGTATTAAAATATACCGTAATGCCCAAAACTTGGTCTCCACTAATTTCTAAATGCCGAAATTCCAATCCGCTGCCCCGTAGCCAGAAGCCAAAACCTCCAGTTTTCCTTCAAAAATAAAAATAGGTTGCATTTTGAAAATGGGAAATTTGGGGGGAAAACATAAATTGAACAACTTCCCCCAAATTGTCCATGGCAGGCCCGATTGCCCTGCAGGCAGGGGCTGCTGCAGTGTCTGGAAACTCTTAGAACTATGTGAAGTGCTCCAGAGATATAGGAGGTTCTAGAGCACCATTTGAGTTCATTCTGTGGGCACAGTGTTTCTACTGAGTTCTGCCTTCTGTTGCATTGCGTGTTAGACTGACGTAATTTATCAGAGGGTATGATCTTGTGAGCACAGGTCCCATCTCATCCCTTTTCAGTGGGTTTATTCATGGTAGGTATCCTCAGTAGTCAGTGTATGCAAGAATGAGCTCCAAAATGTGTTGGACTTTATTTTTCTCTGTTGTAATTCTGTGATAGTACCCTTGTGAACTTGGGATGTGACCAGGTAACCAATTACCCGGTCCCCTATGAGCAGCCCCCACCTGCAGCTTGCCAAGGCCAGAGGGCTGCTCCAGCCAAGCTGGGAGCCAGCCCCAGCAGACAGTCCTGTGAAGAGCTGAGAGTGGGAACCTGAGATCCCATTTTTGTCTGTTAACCAGTTAAACATTCGGTTAACCTCACATTTAACTGGTTAACTAAGTGATTGGAATTTTACATCCCTAAAAGGTGCATCAGGATACACATTAACTAATCATGTTTATTACAGTAGAGTCTACAGACTAACAAAGAAAGGGCCCCATCGTGCTGTACTCACACACCCTAGTAGATAGTCCCTATCCTGAAGAGCTTGCAATCTGAATAATATTGTAAATGGATGTTTATATAAATGAAGTTTTCTGTGCAAATAAAGGGTGAAGCCAACAGGAGTTTTACCATTAACTTCAGTTTGGCCAGGAGTTCACCAATCACATTATTCACACATTTCTGCAAAAGGTTATGTCCACGACTGAGGCTACGTCTAGACTGCAGCACTTTTCCGGGATACCAGAGATATCCCGGAAGAGCAATGCCGCATCCAAGGAACACAGCTGCTTTTCTGAGGAAAAAAAAATCGGAAAAGCGGATGCATTCTTTCACCATTCCTGTAAACCTTGTTGTACAAGTAAGAAGGGATGGCACGAAAGAGCAGGTTTTTCCAAAATTTGGCACCATGTAGATGCGCCAAATTTCAGAAAAGCCCCTTTCGGAAGAAAAGCGGAAAAAGATACGCTAATTGTGATTTGCAATTTGTATATCTTTTTCCAACTTTTCTTTGTAGTCTAGACATAGCCTGAATGAATAGTCACTTGGAGAATCCCCTCCAAAGGATGGTTTCACAAAGGTTAGGAAGTCTGAATTCTGCTCTGCTGCATACTTCAGTTTTACAGAGATGAAAATATGCCATATTTTGACAAGAAAACAGATAGTATGTGCAGTAACAGCTAGATCTATATACTGTGAATTTCATTATTTGATTGAATGTGTGTGTTTGTATCTCCATAGGGCTAACTGGAAAGATCATAAAAACCATCTTTGATGCGGGATTTGAAATCTCGGCTTTGCAGTTGGTAAGTATCCTCGTACATTTCATATGTTTCTATTTCCTATTTTAACTGGATCTAGAACAGTGTCGCATGATTACCATTTTATTTAATTAAAAAAGAAATCTCAATTTAGGAACATGGACTGTCAAATTAAAGACTGTATTGGGAAGAATGTTGGAAGCCTGACAGGTTGGACCTCCCTGGTCTGGCATCCTCGGGACCTGACCGATCCTGAGCAAGAGAGTTTGCCAGAGCAAGGGAAGTCAATTCCAGTCCCTCTGCTGCTAGCCTCCCGGCTCTCCCGGGGGCTGCCAGCCTTTAGGCTGGGCTCCTCTCCGGCCACCAAGCTCTACTGCTGGTCCTGACTGCTGGCCTGGCTCCACTTCCAGCCCTGATCGCTGGGCTCCTTCCTCCTGGGCTGCTGGTCCAGTGCTGCTGCCAGTCTCAATCACCAGGCTCTCGGCTGCCATGCTGCCAGTTTGGTTCCTCTCCTGACCGCTGGCCCAGCTCCTCTGATGGACCCAGCCATCGGACTCCCAGACATCCCCCACTCCTAGCCACTGTCACTCTCTGGCCCAGCAACATCCGTGGTCCTGCCGGACCATGAATGTTGCTGGACCAGAGAGATTCAACCTGTACATCTTGTGATGCAAATGAGTTTCTGTCTTAAGGTTTTATACTGCAGCTTTTTACCATAAAATGTGAGTCCCTTCCACATAAAATCAACAGAAATAACAGAGAACCTAGTGAACTTCATGGAGTCTCTGGTCCCTCTACCTGTTTTAGGATGAGAACTGCTTGGGGATATTGGGTTTTTTATTTGCTTGAGTGATATGGTTGTTGCAAGGTTTTTGGGAAAGGTTGTTTTCATTTTGTGTTTAGTTGGGGGGGGCAGGTGTTTTTGTAGATAGGATATTAGTGTTATCCACATTAAGATATTTTTTCTTTTAAATTTATGGCTGGTGTATCCTTGATGGACAAACTTGGACATGTTCAAGTCACTTTATGGCTCAGTGCCCCTATCTGTAAAAAAGCAATAATGATATTAACCTCTTTTAAAAAGCACTTCGATAGCTGCTAATGAAAAGTGCTAGGTTTTAATAATAATATTCTGCTTAGAATTTTTTAAATAAAACATGTAGTATGAATATAAGGGTTGGATTTTCAAAACTGCCTCTTAATATTTGTGAGCTGCTGTTTCAGCTGGGAAAGAAGCAAAGCAAATGTTTCCCCCACATAACTTCCATTAATATACCTGAATACCGAACTTGAAGAGTAGACTCTAGAATTCAGACAGTAGTTTAACTTCCAGGGCCTGCTTACTTGTTCATTAACTCCCAAACCCTATCAGAAGGGTGGCCAGGAGGGCCATTTGGTCTGGGCCTCAGGAAACAAAGGGGCCTCAAATTTTGACATTTTTCTACCAAGTCATTTCCATTTATTATACATCTTGCAGTTATAACAGAGACAACAAAAGAAGCTAAATATACCTGTAGAAAATTGATTTATAACATTGTGGGACCTCAGGCCATCGCCAATTTTTCGGTCAAATCCGAGTTTTCATATGCATAATTGGTGTAGCTTCTGTGACTAGTAATCCTATGTTATGAAACACTATTTACAGTCTTTGCATAGTTTAGAGGTTTTGAAAGTTGTAATTCTATTTTTGAAAAGTGATTTTGCTTGGTCTGAGGGTGAGTTTAACCTTTAAATTAGATGTTTATCTCTGCATAGGAGATTTTTGTATTTCTGTGTGTGTGTGTGTGTGTGTGTGTGTCCGTCCGTCCGTCCGTCCGTCCTCGTATACAATAACCATATCAGGCTTAGCTGTAAGCTACCTCTTTGTCTAGTTTTAGATTCACCTTTAAAGACTTTTTTGTGATAATAAAGGAAATTGCCACTCATGTATTAGAAATTCTGGAATATTTCAAATTAAATTTTCAAGTCTGCATTAGCCAAGCCTATGACAGTGGATCCAATATGTACAGTGGAGTACAAGCAGTCCTTGAGCAAAATCCAAACTGTATTTTCTCCAGTTGTAGCAACCATACATTAAATCTTATCGGCATTGATTGCACTGAATCACGCAAGTAAGCAATCACATACTTTGGAACAATCCAGCAACTGTACAACCTCTTCAGTAGCAGTCCTCAAAAGTGGGAAATTCTGAAGCAGTATCTGCCTGTTTCCCTTTACGGCATGTCAACAATGAGCTGGTCAGCATGAATTGATGGCATTAAACCAGTTGCACAGTATTTGGACTCTGAGATGCTTTGTGAGCTTGAATCTCTTACTCTCACAGCACAGGCTCACACTGAACTCAAGTCAATTCAGAATTTTACATCCAAATTTGAATGCATTTTAATGTCATCCATGTGGATGAAACTGCTAAAAATAATCCATGAAACTAATCTTGTAATTGAAGCACATAATGCTACTTTAGATGTTGAGAGGGATAACATTGAACAACGACTTAAAGATAGTCAAAAGACTGATGATCAATGAGATGCAATCCTTTCTGAGTCCAAATCAGTAGCATAGGGTATTGATATTTCAACTGGGTTTTCCATCAATCGCAGCCTAACATCTCAATCTGATGCAGTAAGGCACTATCAAGTCTTTTGTTGTTGTTGTTGTTGTTTGTTGTTATTGACTCCATCAAATCGGGTCTTACACGTCGATTTGAGTCACTATGACAAATTTGTACCCTTTTTGGATTCTTTTGGGAGTTCAGTGAACTAAGTGATGAAGATCTATATTCAGAGGCTGAACAGTTTCAACAAAGGTACAACGAAATTTCAAGAGCTCTCTGTGACGGCATCATCTTCCTGAAACGTATACATTCCACCAATGTTAAATCAGACTACAAGACAAAAGAACTGCTTCAAGAAATATTTGATCTCGGCCTATCAATTGCACAATTGCATTATGTATTTTTGTCAGTCTCCCTGCATGGGTGGCTTCAGGTGAATGCACATTCAGACTGTTAAAACAAGTAAAGAACTATCATCGTTCTGCAATGGGACAAGAGCATTTGAATGGGCTCGCAATGCCTAACATTAACAGTGATGTTGCATATAAATTAAATTTTTGTTCAATTATAAATGAGTTACACACAGCAAAGCCAGAAAAGCATTCCTAAAATGAAGAGTTTTGCTTGCAGTGGAAACTCACAATTAAAGTTACATTTTTAATATACATGCGATTGGTATAATGACTTAATTGTTAATAAATAAATGTCTCATGTTCATTTTCATATATTCTTTTGGTTTTGTATGGCCCTGTGGATGAGAAGTTAGATATGTTGGAGGCCTAAGGCTGGACTGGGGCCTCTAAACTCAAAGTGGCCCGGGCCTTTGTTATTCTCTGCGAAGGCCTGTTAACTCCACTAACAGAATCAATTAGTGCAAGCTGAACTGTTGGGCTTTCTCATTGAATTTGGTACTTAGAGTACAGTTTTGCGCAGAAAAGCAACTGTGTAAAAATGGTCTTATTGAACACATCCTGCATTTGCCAACTTTATGGAGAAAATGCATTTACTGTTTAGCTGTATGGACTTGTTGAGCTATTGAAGAATAATCCGAAATCTATCTGCACTGTGCAGCAAAAGAGGTCTTCAAAGCCTTCCTTCCTTCCTATTACAGGGGAAAAAACATACTGTATAGGGTAAATAAAGAGTATGCTAAATGTCTGCTGGATTGTTTTAGTCTCTTGAGGCTGTTTGACAAACATTTTCACCCTTTTCTTTTGCATAGTTCAACATGGAACGTGCGAATGTGGAAGAGTTCTATGAGATTTACAGAGGTGTTGTTGCTGAATACCCTGTAAGTATCAACTAGAAAATAATCTGCTAAAAAAAAAAAGACAAATTAAGGACAGCAGGTCATCTCTCTTAAGGATTGTGACTAACATTGTATTGGGAGTCTGAATTTGAACACTCCCTGAGTTGGTCCAGAATGAACCAATTCACCCAAAATTCCACATGTATACACTGGGACAGGATAATTTTTTGTGGAGAAAGTAGGATCATTGGACCAAAATATTTATGTAATAGAGCAGTTTGAAAAAAACAGAATTGAGCTATTTCACTTTGGTAGAAATGATGTAATGTCCAGTTTTATGTTATTGTTGAATGTCCTACTTCAGAACTGAGTTGGCCTAGAAACTGTATGTATTTATACTTTTGTCCTTAATGAGTGCTGGGGCATCAGAGTATTTTATGATTGTTTGGTGGTTAATGTCATATATAAGTTGATTTGTGAATTGCTGTGCAATTGGTGAGGTCCAGTAGACCTCAATATACATTCGAATGCCTTTGAGCAGTGGCACTGAAGGCTCTCCGAGTACTGGTGGACCAATGGGAATATATTTAAGTGACTTTGTATTTCTGCAACTGACTCCATTTGAGGATTTCAGTGCACTGTGCAAATAATGATAAGAGACTTACAATGTCCCTGTGAAGTATGAGAATTATCCCTATTTTAATGATGGATTAAGGTACTGTACCAGTATTCTATGCCTCTGGGAGTGCAACAAGTATGTAAGGTTACCTCAGGTTGATCCCTTTGGAAGATCTGGATTGTAGTGACAGAGGAGGTCATTGGAAAAATGGAGAATGTGTACCAGGTTTCATCTTCCAGCTTTGAGCCTTTGGCACTAGGTCAAAGGGAGGATCTGACAAGTTAGGAGAACTGAGTGTAGCATTGCTTAAATGTGAGCATATCTGTATCGTCTGATGCAGGTATCATATGCCTTGCCATCGTTTTGATCTCCATAGACATTCCTGTGGTGAATCAAATGGCAATTGTTATTCCATCTCCTGTACCTCTTTCATACCAACTGTAATAGGGATGTAAAATCCTGTTTAATTATTTAACCAGTTAACCGATTAAAGGGGGTGGGGGTCCATGGTGTGTGGGGAGCTGCACCAGTCCTCACCAGTTAAGCAGAAGCAGTAAGCATCACCTGTTAAGGGTGATGCTTACCAATAAACCAGTTAATATTTCACATCCCTAAACTGTACCCCCAAATATTTTGCATTGTTAAATAATTCAATTTGAGAGTTGACCAAGAGAGAGAGGGAAATTTGAGTGAGCAGAACAAGAAAGAAGAGGGGGGTTATTTAGAGAATAAACCTAAATGCTCTTCAGGTTTAAACCCAAGTACAGCATGTTACAGGAGCTTAAGGTGACAAACGTATAGTTCTCTGTAGCAAGATCCATCTGAGTAATGAAGAGGTTTCAACCTCAAATGCAGAGGATATAAGTACTTTGGCAACTGCTAGGAGTTGAGAATCCTGAAGAAGCTGGAGATCCATCTTATCCCCCATATTCTGAACCTGAATAACAAACTTTGGGTAAATTCTCTCAATAAGCATACTGATTGTGCCCTCTAACATTTCTTTTTGCTGTTTCCCCCAACAGTTCCTAATAATTTCTTCTTGTTTATGTTTGGATCCAACTCTGATGTGAAGTACAACTTTAATAACACACTTGAAACTTAAATTTGTTTTCCTCTTTTCCTCTTCCAGGAGATGGTTACAGAACTGTGCTCGGGTCCTTGTATAGCACTAGAGATTAGGCAGTTTGATCCTCAAAAATTATTCAGAGACTTCTGTGGGCCTTCTGATCCTGTAAGTTACTCGTTTAAAGAGAAATATTTGAAAGATGATACGGTATGTGTCATACTTAAACATTACAGCATTGTTTGGTTACTGTATGCGTTTTTCACTTTCCTTGAAATGGTTAGCCATTGACCATTCCATGAGGCCAGATACTAAACTAGGTTGATCAGTGGTCTGAACCTGTAGGTAATGCCACCAATCCTAGGTACATAAAGTATTATCAGAAGAATACAGCATCAAGACAAAAGGCGTCTTGGTAATTGTTTTAATCAATTGTCACTGGACTGCAAAGCACTAGAAGAGTTAAGGACAACAAAAGGGCTGATTTTCCTTTCAGGCCAGAGATCAGTGTGACGATCTGATATCCAACGAGTGAAAGAAGACTGTTAGGGTATGGTGTACCATAAGCCCATGCTTGATCTTGGGCTGATGCCTAATTCCCCTTGGGTCTACACTGCAATTGTGCTAATCTAGGACTTGGGCCCAGAGTCCCAGGACTCTGCTGGGCTGGAGGACCCAAGATCGAGTTAAGTCAGGACCCGAGTCTGAGCCCTTTTGTTTTGCATTGTCGATGCATCCCTGCTTGTTTTGGGTCCCAGGTGTCAGCCAGTAGGATCCCACAGTTCCATGGAAAACGTCTTTGGTCCTCTATCCCAACAATCTGCAATCCTCTCTATTTGAAATCACTGCTCTGCAAGCACACTACCAGAGAGTCTCCTAGTTTTGCAGTGCTAAGCAAACCAATCAAGCCTTTTGCAAAGAGAACTGCTTCCTGGTAATGTGTAAGGCAGACAGTAAAGACAGTGCACCATGATCGTAGGGCTACAGCAGCCACATTTTGGATGGAGGGAGACTCTGGGATGTGGTTACTTTGACTTGGATCTGTGCACAAGGTTATAGTACGTTATTAGAAAAGTCTTAATACAGGGTTAAATACAATGTAATCAGTCAAGGTCCAGAGTTCTGTATTATAGGCCAGCTTATATTGAGTCCCATTAACCCTGGGCTTACATTGCAATATAGTCCTCAGTGTTCATTGTAGGAAACAAAAAGCTTGCATTCTGTAGCTTGCTTTGTTTGTTTGTTTGTTTGAGTGCCATCATCAAAAATCATGGAAGACTGGAGAGATTCCAGAAGACTGGAAAAGTGCAAATATAGTGCCCATCTGTAAAAAGGGAAATAAGAACAACCCAGGAAACTGCAGACCAGTCAGTTTAACTTCTATGCCAGAGAAGATAATGAATTAAGTAATTAAGGAATTCATCTGCAAACACCTGGAAGATAATAAGGTGACGGATAACAGCCAGCATGGATTTATAAAGAACAAATCATGTCAAACCAATCTGATATCCTTTTTGATAAAATAACGAGTGTTGTGGATAAGGAAGAAGCGGTGGATGTGCTATACCTATACTTGAGTAAGATATTTCACACAGTTTCACATTATCAATAAACTAAGCAAATGCAACCTAGATGGAGCTACTGTAAGGTGGATGCATAACTGTCTGTATATCCGTTCTTAGAGAGTAGTTACTAGCAATTCACAATCATACTGGAAGGGCATAACAAGTGGAGTTCCTCAGGGTCTGTTTTGGGACCAGCTGTGTTCAATATCTTCATCAACTATTTAGATATTGGCATAGAGAGTACACTGCTTATTTTGCAGATGATACCAAGCTGGGAGGGGTTGCAAATGGAGGATACGGTCATAGTTCAAAATGATTTGGACAAACTGGAGAAATGGTCTGAGGTAAATAGGATAAAGTTTAATAAGGACAAATGCAAAGTACTCCACTTAGGAAGGAACAATCAGTTTCACACATACAAAATGGGAAGTGATTGCCTAGGAAGGAGTACTGCAGAAAAGGATTTAGGGGTCATAGTAGACTAGAAGCTAAATATGAGTCAACAGTGTGATACTGTTGCCAAAAAAAAAAAAAAAAAGGCAAACATGATTCTGGGATGCATTTATTTAATTTATTTATTTATTTATTTAAATATTTTTACCCCACCTCTCTATTTAAAATATTCAAGGTGGCTTACAAGAACAAACAAATAAAATATTTTAAAAATTTAAAATATGAGTCCTCAGAAGGACGTAACCAACTAAAAACATATAGGCTGTGTCCAGACTCAGGGGTTTTTTCGAAAAAAGTAGCCTTTTTTCGAAAAAACTTCACCTGTGTCTAGACTGCAGCCGCGTTCTTTCGAAATTAAATCGAAAGAACGTGGCTTTTCTTTCGACGGCGGTAAACCTAATTCCACGAGGAAGAACGCCTTTTTTCGAAAGTGCTCTTTCGAAAAAAGGCGTTCTTGAAAGCAAATAGGGCTTTTTAGAAAGAGAGCATCCAGACTCACTTGCTGCTTTCTTTCGAAAAAGCGGCTTGCTTTTTCAAAAGTTCCGCGTGCAGTCTAGATGCTCTCTTTTGAAAGAGGCTTTTTCGAAAGTATCTTTCGAAAAAGCCTCTTTCGAAAGAGGTTTGCAGTCTAGACATAGCCATAGAGAGGAGGAACAAACACATACAGACTCAAACATTAATAAAAGCACGAGTAAAAAGGGTGGCTTTAGCCTGACGCCAGAACAACGCTAGCATTGACGCCATGTGAATATCCCGAGGAAGAGAATTCCACAGCTTGGGAGCAAAAGCTGAGAATGCCCTGTTCCGCCTAGATGTTAATCTTATCTCCGCAAGTGGGGGAACACGAAGCAAAACCTCCCCAGCTGACCTCAATCCCCGGGCAGGTTCGTATGGGAGAAGACGGTCCTTCAGATACCCTGGACCCAACTCATTTAAGGCTTTATAGGTCATAACTAAAACCTTAAATTGTGCCTGGAAACATACCGGAAGCCAGTGCAGCTGCCGAAGCATTGGCATAATGTGCTCCGTATAACTAGTGTTGGTTAAAACTCAAGCAGCCACATTCTGGACCAGTTGAAGTTTCCGAAGGCTCTTTAGAGGCAGCCCTACATAAAGTGCATTACAGTAATCCAGTCGGGATGTAACAAGAGCATGGATCACTGTGGCCAAGTCATGTTTGTTCAGTAAGGGTCGCAGCTGGCAGATTAAACGAAGTTGTCCAAAGGCACTCCTGGCTACCGAAGAAATCTGATTTTCAAATGTTAAAAAAGGGTCCAGGAGGACTCCCAAGCTGTGTACCTGTTCTTTCAGGGGGAGAGTAACCCCGTCTAGAACAGGTGCCATGCCACATTCACCACAGATGGCCTCCTGAGCCACAGGACCTCAGTCTTATCTGGGTTCAACTTCAGCTTATTTGACTTCATCCAAACAATCACTGCCTCCAGACGCCGATTTAGATCAGACATTGCCACACCTGGTTCTAATGTCACAGGGAAATAGAGTTGGTTGTCATCTGCATATTGGTGGCACCATCCTCCAAAACTCCTTTCCTCTCCCAGCGGCTTCATGTAGATATTAAACAGCATAGGGGACAAGATGGAACCTTGCGGGACCTCATAGCACAATCGCCATGGGGTCGAATAGCAGCCCCTAGCTCCACCTTCTGAAAGCTTCCTGACAGGTAGGACCAGAACCATTGCAAAACAGTGCCTCCAATACCCAACTCCACCCGGCATCCCAGAAAGATATCATGGTCAATGGTATCAAAAGCCGCTGAGAGGTCTAGGAGAATCAACAGGGATGCACTTCCCTTGTCTATCTCCTGGCGTAAATTGTCTACCAGGGCGACCAAGGCTGTTTCAGTTCCAAAACCAGGCCTAACACCAGACTGAAATGGATCTAAGTAGTCTGTTTCATCCAAGAAAGTTTGGAGTTGCAATGCCACGCCCTTTCGAGTACCTTGCCCAGGAAGGGAATATAGCAATTGGGCGATAGTTATTTAAGTCATGTGGGTCCAAGGAAGTGGTCTTGAGTAACGATTTTATCACTGCATTAACAGGAATGTTGTGAGCAAGATACCAGAAGTCATTCTTCTGCTCTACTGTGCGCTGATTAGACCTCAATTGGAGTATTGTGTCCAGTTCTAGGCACCACATTTCAAGAAAGATTTAAAGAAATTGGAGAGGGTCCAGAGAAGAGCGACAAGAATGATTAAAGGTTTAGAGAAAATGACCCGTGAAAGAAGACTGATAGAATTGGTCTTGTTTAGTTTGGAAAGGAGAAGACTGAAAGGGGACTTGATAGCAGTTTTCAAGTATCTGAAAGGGTGTCATGAGGAGGGAGAAAAATTGTTCTCTTTGGCCTCTGAGGATAGGACAAGAAGCAATGGGCTTAAACTGCAGTAAGGGACATTTAGGTCGGGCATTAGGAAAAACTTCCGAACTGTCAGGGTAGTTAAACACTGGAATAAGTTGCCTAGGGAGGTTGTGGAATCTCCATCTCTGGAGATATTTAAGAGCAGTTTAGTTAGACATCTAGAAGGGATGGTCTAGATCAGTGGTCCCCAACCTTTTGGGGCTGCCGGGCGCTTGGGGGAGGGGCTGCTCACGCGCTGTGCATAAGGGGGCGGGGCCGCTCACCGGCCACGTGACTGGGGCGGGGCGAAGCATGTGCTGCAATCCCTGGCAGGGGCCTCCCAGGTTCCGCGTGGCCGGGGCCTCCCAGCTTCCGCGTGGCCGGGGCCTCCCAGGTTCCGCGTGGCCGGGGCCTCCCAGGTTCCGCGTGGCCAGGGCCGGTGCGGGCATGCGCGGCGCCCCCAGGGCCGGGGGCCGGCAAGGGCACCCGCGGCCGGGGGCCGGCAAGGGCGCGCGCGGCCGGGGCCGGGGCCGGGCCCAGGACACGCGCAGAGTACCTGGGGGCAGGACCAGGGCCGGCAAGGGCACGCGTGGCGCACCCGGGGCCGGGGCCGGCCATGTGCCTGAGGCTGGCACCTGCCGCACGCCCGGGGGCGGGGCCAGCCCAGATTGCTCCGCGGGCGCACGTAAAGGGCCCGGCGGGCGCCATGGCGCCCGCGGGCACCGGGTTGGGGACCACGGGTCTAGATGGTACTGGGTCTTGCTGTGATGATAGGAACTGGACTCAAGGACCTCTTGAGGTCCCTTCCCATTCTAGTGTTCTCTGATTTAAGATCTTGCCATTTTTGATTTGGACAAACTGGAGAAATATGGTGCCAACAAAATGCACCAGATAGCATCTAGAAGACAGAATAATAGTTCCAAGGCAATGCAGTCAAGGATTTGTATTTTAATATTATGATAAAATGTTTTAGTTTTGATTTGGCAATTTCCAGTGCCCAGTAATTTATAGAGTTACACTTGAAGGAGAGAACAAGTTCTTTACAGTGTAATGCTTTTTAGATTCACATTTCAGTATTAGAAAAGGCAAATATTTGGTGAATTAGTCAAATATTTGGTGAATTAGTCAAATATTTGGAGAATTAGTCAAATATTTTTGCCAATTTCTAATTACTTTTCCATTTGGCCATGTTCTATATAACTCTACTGTGAGCAAATTGTAAACCCAATTATCTGACCTATGTTTAAATGAAGGGCAGTAATCTCTTTCAATAGCCAGAGCCGTCCCATTCATAAGACAGTCCGGACAGATGCCCCAGACTGTTCACTTTTGGGAGTCGCGCAGCAGCCACCCCAGCTGTCCTGTGGACAGGAACCAGGGGATTACCTGGGGCTAAAGTCCAAGTGCAGGCCTGCAACAAAGATTGCTCCCCTGCACTGACCACAGCAATGGAAGCTGGAGCAGCCCCACAGCCTACTTTACTCCACTGCATAGCACTCTGTCAGACCGCTGCACTTCTTTGCAGCAGCAGGAAGCAGAGTGCCCCAGGACCAGGGCACACTTCTTCCTGTCACTACGGTGAAATGGAGAGCAACGGACCGGGAGACAACAGCAGGACAGCAATGAAGTAGGTGAGTGTGGGAGGACCCCTGCTACTACTGCACCAGAGCCCCCCAGTAATGTCCTAGGCTGCGCTGCTCAGGGAAGGGGACAGAACAGGGGCAGGGCTTAGGGAAGGGAAGGGATGGTGCGGGCCAGGGCCTGTGTTGGGGGGACAGTGCCCCAGGCCCACGTGCCTTTGGGATGGGCCCGTCAATAGCAATATGAGTATTGCTCCTGTGGTTTTCCCAAATTTCTTTAATGAAGGGTTTGTAACTGCCACAGGATTGCTTGCTGTTTTTAAAGTTACCGACTAACACAACTTTTCCACATTTAATTATTATGTTTCTGATCAATAAGGTTTTTTATGTTTAAGCTTACTGTGACAACTTTCAATCAGCATTGCTCTCCAGGAAATAAAATCCTGGAGCAATTCTAAAATCCTGGGACAGACTCTGGGCTGGGAGGACCTAAACTGACTGATTTATGAAGTCTAGTATGTGAAGCCTTACTGAGTGTGAAGAAGTTTGGTGTATAAATATCAAAGCCATTTGAGAACAGCCAATCAAGCATTTTATGCAGCATGTTTTTAACTACTAATGTTAACAGTGCATTGTGACATATTGTGCATGCATGTTCATATCTGATGCCTTCCCTCCTGATATAAAAGTACAACCTGCTATAAACCAAGACAAGGGCAAAGTCTGGAATTATGGCACAAAACCAAAAGGGTCAGATTGTGCCACGCTTGCTCATGTTAAATAATCACTTACTCCACTAGTAGTCTCATTTGACGTCATTGGGACTGCTCTTGAAGTAAGGTGCTTCTCAAGGTGAGCAAAGGAACTGGAGTCTGGCCCATACAGATGTTATATTACTTTACAGGTGGCAAATAGTCTCTTTGATATGTAACAAATGGAATAATTATTAGAAATGTGGCAATTCACATTTTTAAAGTGGGTCTTATAGACCCTAATGATAACATTTCCCTGAGTTTAGCATAGGCATCCAGTCACACACATTCTTTGCCTATTTCATATAATAATCCCGTCTTCGGAGGACTGTAATATTTAGATCTCGTTTCAGTTGCTGGGTTTAGCATGCAGGTGCTGGCCGGAGTTGGTGGCCTGTGATATCAGGAGGTTAGACTACTGGCTTTGAGTTCTGTCATGTCAGTATTGATGGATAAAAATAGAGGTAACCTGAGTTTCACAAAATCAAGATGGGATTGTTGGTTGGACCTCACTCTTATTTTGTCAGACTCTTGGGATGTGGAAGAGTAAATACAAGTGGCTAACTTTCTTTGGTCTGCAAAATGGAAAAGGTAGAATAGCTCTAAATGCACAAAATCAGTATTTAGTGCACAGAGCTACAACTGGAATGTACTGTGTACCATTTATTGTGACTGGGTTATCTTTGGTAGTACAAGTGAGTGAACTGCTCTGCAAAGGAAAAACTCTTTCATTTTAAAGGAACTTGTTGCCATAGGGGAAGATTTCAGGCAGAAAGCTTGCTCTTTTACGCAGTTTTGTGGTTGTATAGTCTCTATGCTGGGATAGCATTGCCAAAGATTTTAGTGGATTTTGTGATATAGGTATTTGCCCACAAGGAACTGGGCTAAAACCAACCCAAAGTTAAAAATATTGTAACTTATCTGACTGTAGGGCTCACTGGGAGTGCTGCAGTACAACAGTTCTCTGTAAATATTTGGTAGTGTGGAGGGAAGTGCAGTTAGCATTTCATGCACTAGGTTCTGCAGATTTTTGCCCTGCGTTGGATTTTTATTAAAGACCCACACATATCTAGTCAGTAACCACTGAGCTGTCATTAGAGATGGCAGAGGGGAAAAGGTTCAGCTAGCCTTGTTACAATGTCTTAGCCAAATAATTAAAAATTATCACATTAGTTTGTAAATCCATCTGTAGGAGGCAATCAAGTAGAAGGGCACACAGATATCCTCTCCCACCTCCTATTTTGATGCTCCTGCTAGCCTATTCTTCTATTAAAGGGCAATTAATTGGCTTGTGGTACCCACTGGCCAGGGTTCAGTTCCCTCATCAGTGGTCTCCTTAGAGGTCTTTCCTTGTTTTGCTGTCATCCAGCTAACACGGTTGCCTCTCTTACACTGCTCTGCTTTGGATTTTTCCTTTGCAGCCAATTTCTGAGCTATTACCTGCAACCAGCTGCTGACTCAGTCCAATCCTCTGTCTCCTTGAGCCTGATCTTCTCTCACTTCTTGGTCACACTAGGTAACAGGTTGCCCTCTATGATCACTGCAATTTGTTTCTACACCTCCTATAATGATGGATAGCCCAATTTTTTCCCTTCTGCTCCACTGATACCAATAGAATACATTAATTATATGGGCATGGCATGTGTCTGCATCTTGTTTCTATTATATCAGGAGTGGACAATAAGCAGCCCATAGGCCAGATGCAGTTCACCAGGGTTAACCTCTGATGGCTGCCAGTTGCTTTATTTACCTGCCTGTCTGCAGGTATAGTTGCTCGCAGCTCCCATTGTCTATGATTTACCATTCTACTAGGAGCTGCAGGAAGTGATGTGGGCCGGGCTCCTGTTTCCAACAGCTCCCATTGGCTGAGAAAAGCAAACTATGACCAGTGGGAGCTGTGAATGGACGTACCTGCAATATACAGGTAAATAAAGCATCTGGCGGTCTGCCATGGGCTCACCCTGACGAACTGTGTCTGGCTCATGGGCTATTTATTGCCCACCCTGCATTTGATAATAGTATACAGTATCTCTGATATGCTGTATAAAGTGAATTAACTAATCAGGTCTCAGACTGTAATTACTGGTTTGCAAAAGGAAAACAGAATTGAACAGTTGGTTTACAGAACATTTTCTCTTTGCAAGTCACTGTCAAACACTACTATAATTTTGCAGTTTATATTGAACTGGTCAGCCACTGTAAAAAAAATTTTGCCCCCAAGTCTATTTGCATCCCTCATTTTCTCCTCCCTGATTACTCTGTCTTACAACCACACTATACAGTGACTTCAAAGGCCCTACATAGATTCCCCAAGTCAGCTGGGAGACCTATGGAGGCAGCATGCAGGATTCTTCTGTAAAAACCCTTTGGCTTCTATAGATCTAGAAAGCTCTAACACAAAACAGGGGTGACTGATGCCTGTGGGGGAGTGGGTGTAGAGAGGGCAACCCAGGTGACTGGGAGGGGGCATGAGGGAGCACCCCATTTAGCAATTAACGTTTTGGCAGGGGCATAGGGGGGGCGGTGCATCTCCTGAGTGCTAACATGCGTGACCTATGTTATAAAAAAAGAAAAAAAACTTAAACATAGACTAGTCCTGCAGCACCTTAGAGACTAACAAAAAATGTATGTGGTATCATGAGCTTTCATGGGAACAACTCACTTCTTCAGATGAATGGAGCAAGGGGTCTAGAGGTAACAAATAAATAGCAGAAAAAGAAGGGATGTCGAGGGAAAGAGAAAGGGGGAGAAAACTTGTTAGAGTGTCTGTGCTAAATGAGGCTAGTAGAGTAAGCTGTAAGTGCCTAATACTTAGCTTTCGATGTAATTATGGTGTTGAATGTAGCAGCCCATCCAGTTCATGTCTTTGTTCAAACCTTGATTAAAAGGTTCAAACCTTGATTAAAAAACCAGCTGGAGAGAGAAACTGTGAAACTTGCCTTCATTTGCAAATTTGACACTTTTAATCAAGGTTTGAACAAAGACGTGAACTAGATGGGCTGCTGTATTCAACACCTTAATGACTTTGACTGAGGGAGGCTGCTCCAGCCCCAGAATGTACACAATAGCTGAGGATCTCTGTAATCCTGAGTCTGGGAGTGGAATGCAACCAGGTGACACCTTTTGCCCAGGAGACTGGACAAAGGAGGAGGCGGGACTGCTTGCAAGTCAAGGGGCCAGTTGCTGAATGTGTGCTAGTCTTGGCTGGCTTAGGATACAGGGTTTTGGATCCCACTCTCCCCAAGATTGATTGTACTGACTGCTTCTGGTTATTGTGCTAACAATTTTGTTCTACGCTATATCCCTGTGGACTAATAAACCTTCTGTGCTATCTGCTGGCTGAGAGTTCCATTTGGCTGCAGATGGGGGTGCAGGACCCGGTGACTCCCCCACACCTTGGTCACAGGGCTTTGGAGACCAGAGTGTCTGAACTGGAGGAGCTAAAGAAGAGAGAGAGAAGTACATAGATGAGACTTTCCAGGACACTATAGAATAGTCCTACCTCTGGTCTTACAGCCTTTGTGCTGTTGAGGAGAGTTGACAATCTCAGGGAAGTAGAACATTCAACTGGAACAAAGGGAAATGATCCCATAATTGGGACCCTCCAAGATGTTGTGGCATCTTCTCGCACTGAGGATACGTCTGCAGGTGAGGGAACTCCAGTTATTAGGAAGAGACAGGTAATAGTGGGGTTTTTGATGACTGCGAGAACCACATTGTGACTTATCTGCTTGATATGAAGGTTGATCATCTCTCAAAATGGATGAACTAAATGCTCTAATAAAAAGAATATAGCAGCAGGGATATATTAACGACAACTCAGCTAGGATGGTTACAGTGACTGAAATGCTCAGGGAGATAAGAGAGGCTATTTTTCAAAAACCCTCAGTAATAATGGGAGATTTCAGCTATCCCCATATTGACTGGATATATGTCATCTCAGGATGGAATGAAGAAAGAAAGTTTTTTGACCCCTTACATAACTGCTTCTTGGAGTAACTAGTCTTGGAACCCACAAGAGGAGAGGCAATTCTTGATTTAGTCCTAAGCAGCACCTAGAATGTGGTCCAAGAGGTGAATATAGTTGGACCACTTTGTAATAGTGACAAAAATATAATTACATTTAAAAACACCACAGCAGCCCAACACTGTAATGTTTAATTTCAAAAAGGGGAACTACACAAAAATGAGGTTAATTAACAAAAATGGAACAGTACAGTGCCAAAAGTATAATCCCTGCAAGCTGTGTGGAAACTTTTTAAAGACGCGATAATAGTCTCAACTTAAATGTAAATCCCAAATTAAAAAACATTAAAAGAAAACCAAAAAAGTGTCACTGTTGCTAAACAATAAAGTAAAAGATGCAGTCAGAGATGTTGTCAGACATATAGATGAACATAATTTGTTGAGGAAGTCAACATGGTTTTTGTAAAGGGAAATAATGCCTCACAAATCTACTTAGAATTCTTTGAGGATTAATAAGCATGTGGACAAGGAGGATTCAGTGGATATGGTGAACTTGGCCTTTGATAAGTTCCCTCACAAAAGGCTCTTTTGTCAAAATGAGTTGCCATGAGATAGGAGGGACTGGTAACTGGTTAAAATATAGGAAACAAAGGATAGGCATAAACAGTCAGCTTTCAGAATGCAGAGGGGCAAATAGTGTGTTTCCCCAGGGTCTGTTCTGGGACCAGTCCTATTCAACATATTCATAAATTACCTGGAAAAAGGGGTAAACAGTGAGGTGCCAAAGTTTGCAGATGATACAAAACTACCTAAAATAGTTAAGTCCCAGGCAGACTGAAGAGTTACAAAAGGGTGACTGGGCATCAAAATTGTATTTAACATGGATAAATGGAAAGTAATGCATGTTGAAAAACATAATCCCAACTATGCATATAAAATGATGGGGTCTAAATTAGCTGTTACCAGTCAAGACAGAGATCTTGGAGTTATAATGGATAGTTCTCTGAAAACATCCACTCAATGTGCAGTGGCAGTGATTGAGAAAGGGATAGATTATAAAGCATAAAATATATTGGCTCTACATAAATCCATGGTATGTTCACATCTTGAATACTGCATGCAGATGTGGTCACCCCATATAAAAAATATATTAGAATTGGAAAAGTTTCAGAAAAGGGTAACAAAAATGATTAGGGTATGGAACAGCTTCTGTATGAGGAGAGATTAAGAAGTGTGGGACTTTTCATCTTGGAAAAGATATGACTGTGGTGGGATATGATTGAGGTCCATTAAAAACATGACAGGTCTGGAGGAAGTAGATAAGGAATTGCTGTTTACTCCTCATAACACAAGAACTAGGGGTCATCAAATGAAATTAATAGGCAGGAGGTTTAAAACAAAGGAAAGGAAGTATTTTTTTCATACAATGCACTGTCAACTTGAGGAACTTTTTGCCAAAAGATGTTGAAAAGGCCAAGACTATAATAGGGTTCCTAAAAAAAACTAGATAAATTAATGGAGCATTTATTAGCCAGGATGGGCAGGGATAGTGTCTCTAGCCTCTGTTTGCCAGAGGCTGGGAATTAGCAACAGGAAATGGATCAGTTGATGATTGCCTGTCCTATTCATTCGCTCTGGGGCACCTGGCATTGGTCACAATCAAAAGACAGGATACTGGGCAAGGTAGACCTTTGGTCTGAACCAACATGACTGTTCTTATACTATAGAATCAGAGAAGTGTAGAGGTGCAAGGGATCTCAAGAGATCACTTAGTCCAGTCTCCTGTACTGAAACAGGACAAAATATGCCTAGACGATCCTTGACAGGTGTTTGTCCAACTTGTTCTTAAAACACTCCTATGTTGTGGATTCTACAACCTCTCTTGCAGTCTATTTCAGTGCTTATCTACCCATATAGTTAGGTTAGATACTAGAAAAAATCTTGCTGCATATTAAACCCATTACTTCTTGTCCTGCCTTTAGTGGACATGGAGAACATTTGATCACAGTCCTGTTTATAACAGTTTTTAACATATCTGAAGTTTATTGGGGTCCCTCCTTATTTATCCTTTCTCTAGTTAAACATGCCCAGATTTTTAACTTTTCCACATTAGTAAGAACATTCATAATTATTGTCGATCTCTTCTGGACTTTTTTCAATTTGTCCACGTTTCCTTAAGCATGGCACCCAGAACTGAATGCTCCAGCTAAGGCCTTACCAGTCCTGAGTAGAGAGGGTCAGGTACCTCACATACCTTACATGCGATATTCTTTTATTGATGCATCCAAGAATGATATTACCCTTTTTTGCAACCACATCACATTGGTGACTCATAATTACTTTGTGATCCACTGTAGCCCACAGATCCTTTTTAGTAGTACTACCAACTAGCCAGTTGTGCCCCTATTTAGTCTGTGTATTTGATTTTTCCTTCCTAAATGAAGCACTCTGCACTTGTCTTTATTGAATTCCATTTTGTTGATTTCAGACCAATTCTCCAATTTGTCAGGGTCATTTTAAATTCAAATACAAATCACAATGCCCCCCACTTGCTGAAATTTGGCCTGGCTGTTCCCCTGGCATGCCAAGAGGCAAACCATCCCCCTTTAAAAAGTAGAAAGGAAATGATCTTTTGGCCCACCCCCTGTCTCCAGAATCTATAGCAGTAGATGCTCAAAGTACTCTACAAATAAGAGCAGGTTTTGTGATTGTGGTGCATATAACTGTGTAACTTGTGATTTGGTTTCCCGTGTACTGCAGCATGAAATATTTGTCATTTATCTCCCTGCAAGGCATCTGCCATTTTAGGAAACTGAATTTTTGCAACATGTTATACCAAAAATACAAACCAGACTTTCATGGAGGCTTTTATTTTTCCCTTCCCCCCACTGTTTTTCTTAAGCTAATATAAGGCATTTGTAATGCAGGTACCATATATATAGCTGTCCTGTATGTATGGAAAAATATAAATATCCGCGCTTCAAGAAGAAAGACAGTAAAACACAGAGGAGTTAAGTGACAGCAAGTCCACAACAGATCTGGGAGTATAACCTCAGATGACCTAACTCATTTCCTTGCTTTAATAGCATGAAAATTCCTCCAAACTGAGAATAAATAACCTCGGAACCTAATGGTGGAACTTTAACAGGAAACAGTTACGAGACAGTGCCAACAACAGGAATTTGAAATACTTAGTTCTTGATTTCTGTTGGTCGTGAAGTCCCAGGGATTGGTCTGTCCCCCAGTCTATAACCAATCTCCTGGGAATGACCCAGGCCCCATGGACCAGTGTTTCTTAAACTTTTTAAGACCAAGAAGCACCAAACAATATTTTTTTTATGAGGAACACCAAGGATTTTTTTGTTGAGCAAAATCCTTGGGGGGGTGGGAGTGGGGGAGGAAGGAGGGGAAGGGTTGGGGGGAAGTTATTGAGGGGGGAAAAAGTTGCCTGCCCTTTTAAGAGTTGCCATTTTGAATTCTGTTGTTCTCCATGGCACACCTCCGACTGCTTCGCGGCACACCGGTGTGCCATAGAACACAGTTTAAGAAACACTGCCATGGACTTACTTACTGGAGCAGGCCTATGGCCTCCAAGACTCTGGCCCCAGCAATCCCTGTTTCTCACTATGGCTCCCTGCAGTGAATCCAGCTGAATCAGCCTGCAGGAGGCTAGAACTGTACCCTTTCAGTGCGCAATGTTCTCATCGAGTGTTTGCAATGACACGGGTAGTCTTTTCAGAGCAAGGTAATAATATATTAGTCACCTGGGTACAGAATCTGAAAGCCCTTAGGTTAGGTACAGAGAGGCAGAAATTAAACCATAGGGCATCCTGGTCAGGTTTTGATGGGCTCCAACTTCAGCTGTCTCCTGCTGTCCCCTTTTGGCTCCTCTGGTCCCTCCAAAAAATACCACTTCTTTCAGTCACTCTCCACCTTGTTCTCCAGCTGAGTTCACAAATCCCAGCTTCCTGCTGTTAGGTGTTGATTGTTCAGTAGTTGGGGCATCTCTTTGTCTTGCTGGGCCCTGTTTTTAGCCAGCTTTTAAATGACTCTACTCATTCCCCTACACACAGCCCTGTGGCAGTTACCAAAGCTCTGGTCTCCTTCCCTGTTCCTTGAAAACCACATGGAAGCTTCAGCTTGTGCAGGATGCTGCTGCCCATTTAAGCATGCTAGGTCACCGGACATGTGGTTTCTCTGTGCAATTCAAGATATTAGTCATGTTCTGTAAAGCCCTAAATGGTCTGAGAGACAGCATCTCCTATTACTTCCCATCATTAATGATTAAGAATGGCTAGGACACTCTTGCTTTTGGCCCCTGGGTATAAACTCTAAAGGATAGCTGCAATGCTTAGTTGAATGCCCACATCTGTGAAACTTGCTGCCCTTTTTCAGTGCCTGAGGTTGGAAGACATCAGGGCACACTACAAAGATGCAAAAGCACTCATGTACCCAATCCTATTGTGCCTAAAGAAGTCAGTGTGGAGGATTTGATTTGATGCTGGGTGGCCAATGGACCTATGGTCCAGTGTAGGGTTTTTTATTATTATTATTATTTTGGTCTGCTTTGTTCAACTGAGTCATAATGGAAGAGAATCAGAATGTATAATCATGGTACAGCAATGCCTTTCTAAAAGGATATTTGTGAAATGATTAGGTCTCATTGTCTACAAGAAGAAAACATGCAGCAGACTGGCTATACCAGAAAGGAGGAAAAAAGACAATTAAATGTATTCAAACACTTTCCAAAAGCAGGAAGTGCAGTTACTTCTCAAAAAAGCTCAACAATATAATGTTAGTTGCTTGTTACCATTTCCAAAGCAAAAGATATTTTTTAAAAATAAGTTCCATATAAAAATATTTATAATATCATTTCAGAAAACCCTATGTGTTAGGAAAATATTCATAAATTGAGTGAAGTTTTAAAAAGAAATTGAGCACTCATATTCAGAAAGGTAGGAAGAGGCCCATGACTGTTGAACAAGGCATGATATCGGTTTTCAGATAGCAAAAAGGGTGTCACAAGGAGGAAGGGTGAAATTGTTCTCCTTGGTCTCTGATGATAGGACAAGAAGCTTAAACTGCCAAAAGGGAGTTTTAGGTTGGACATTAAGAAAAACTTCCTAACTGTCAGGTAGTTAAACACTGGAATAAATTGCCTAGGGAGGTTGTGGAATCTCCATCACTAGCGGTATTGAAGAGCAGGTTAAACAGACATCTATCAGGGATGATCTAGATAGTGCATGGTCCTTATGTGAGGGCAGGGGACTAGACTTGATGATCTCTCGAGCTCCCTTCCAGTTCTAGTATTCTATGATGAAAAGATTAGAAAGCATGCCTTATACTGATAGACTCAAAGAGCTCAGTCTATTTAGTTTAACAAAGAGGGTCACTTGATTACATTTTATAAGTCTCTACAGAGTGAACAGAAATTTAATACCGAGGTCTTCAATCTAACAGAGAAAGGTATAACATGATTTAATGACTAGAAATTGAAGCTAGACAAATTCAGAATGGGAAAAAAATGCATAAATGTTTAATATTGAGAGTATTAACTGTTCTTCATAACTGACACATTTTTTAATCAAGATAGAGTGCTTTTCTACAGGATAGGGTCTGAGAATTATTTGGGGAAAGTTCTATGAGCTATGTTTCACAAAGATGGCAGAGAAAAGAACAACAATGCCTATTATTTCTGTAGCATTTTACATCTTTAAAATGTTGTAAAACTATTGGTCACCACAATGCCTCTGTGTGAGCAGTAACTCTTTTACAGATGGGAAAACTCAGGCATAGAGGTAAAAATGAAGCAATAGCCTTAGGTCCAGCTAGCAACAAAAGGCCTTACTTTTATAGAGGCCATATACACACAGTCAAACATCCAGCAGCTAAATCTAACTCCACTCTTCTAGTCCCAGCTTCTGCAGAGTTCAGATTCCCTAAGTGCCATCCAGAAGCTCCAAAACTGAGGTTTTAGTCTAGCCCCTTGCTTTCATGCTCACTCTACGAGACGGCAAATTACACAGCACCATTAAAAACAATGAGCAGTCCTGTGGTGCCAAAGGCATGGTCTACACTGGGACCTTAGTCCAAAATAACCACTTAAGATTGATTTTGTTAGTGGTGCATCCACACTACTAAGCCCATTATTCCAAAATAAGAAACCACAGAATTCGAACTCTGTACTCCTGCTTTTCTTGAAGAATAACACTAATTCCAAACTTGCAAGTCTGAAATAACAGTATGGACTCTCCGGTGCCACTAATTCTAACTAACTGACCTCTGGGAGGCCTCCTGCAACTCCCCAAGTGCTTCCTGGGGCTCTGAGTCAGAGGTAGCGCATCCACATTAATGGAGCCTGCCTCAGACTAATTTTGATGCTTCCCCATAGTGAGGACACAGAAGTTTGAATATGTTAAATTGGGAGTCCATAAGTCAAATTTAGTAAATTTGAAATAATTTTCTAGTGTAGATATTGCCTAGTGTAGACTAACAAATGTATTAGGTCATGGGCTTTTGTGGGTAAAACCCATTTCATCTGATGAGTTGGAGTGGAAATTACAGAATTCAGGGCATATATATAACCCCAATCTTTTGCAGTTATATATACCACAGATTCTGAAATTTCCACTCCAGCTCATCTGAGGAAGTGGATTTTACTCATGTAAGCTCATTACCTAATACATTTGTTAGTCTTTAAGGTGCCACAGGACTACTCATTGTTTTAAAAATTACATACTAACATGGCTACCCTTCTGAGACAGCATAGTTGAAAACTTCCTTTTTGCCCTCACCCTAGCTCCTTTCTCCTCCCCAGACTCTTGTGAAAAGGTTTTGTGGATTTATCCGATTGTACTTAAAGGCTTTGTCTACACTGTGAGTTTTTGTGGCAGAAAATATGCTAATGAGGGACTCGTGATATCATAGCATATTTTCTGCCGTTTCTTTTTGCGCAAGGGATTTTTGGGGTCAGAATATTATACAGGAAAATCTGGATGACCTCAAAGACCTGAGTGACAAATCAAGTGAAATTTAACATTACTAAGTGTGTAAGGTTATGTACTTAATATGACAATAAGAATTTCTGCCACAAGCTGAGAACTCATCAGTTGGAAGTGACAGAGGAGAGAGAGAGACCTGGATGTGTGGGTTAATCACAGGATGACTATGAACCATCAATGTGACGTAGCTGCAAAAAGGACGAATGTGATCCTAGAATGGGTAAGGTGAGGCAATACCAATAGAGACAACCTTGTACATTGCCCTTGTACAAGGCAGTGTTAATATCTTATTTGGAATACTGTGTGCCAGTGGATCTCAACCAGGGATATGTGTGTCCCTGGGGTTTCACAGAGGTGTTCCATGGCTGCATCAGTTGATCTAGATGTTTGCCTAGTTTTACAGCAGGCTACATAAAATGCACTAGTGAAGTCAGTACAAGCTAAAATGCCATTCAATGACTTGTTTATACTGCTCTATAAACTATACACAAAAATGTGAGTACAATATTTATATTCCAATAAACTTATTTTATGACTATGTAGTAAAAATGAGAAAGTGACCCATTTTTCAGTAACAGCATGCTGAGACACATTTGTATTTTTATGTCTGATTTTGTAAGCAAGCGAGGTGAAACTTGTGCACACAAGACAAATCAGACTTTTGAAAAGGGTACAGAACTCTGGAAAGGTTGAGAACCACTGCTAGATGCAATTTCTATATTCAAAAAAGATTAACTGTAACCAACAGAGCCAACAGCTTCTGCATGCCTCTGGGCAAGGTGTAGGGAGCGGGCTGGATTCGAGCTTCCAGAAGGGGTGGTGCCAAAGGCTGCTGGGCCTCAGGGCTGCCTGGAGTGTGTCATGTCCTCCATTCTCTCTTAGTGTTGCCCAGAGTGGTTTGAATCACAAAGCCTTGAGACAGTTGCTCCCTTTGCCTCCCTTCTCCTGCAAATGGGCCTGACTGAAACTGAATTAGGAGCACCACAGCCATGGGCAGCAGGTATAATAGGCAGGAGAAGGCAATGCCTTCCCAAATGGCCAGGTATGGCCCTGCCCATACCACGCACTAAGAATGCCTACTGCTTCAGCAGGGCTTCTGCTGGGAGCCCTGCTGAAGCAATAGTCATTCTGGCGGTGGAGAGTTGCTGCCCCCAGTCTTCAACCACACCGAGGCCGCAGACGCTGGAGATTTGCGCCGCCCACCCTCCCTCCCTGGGCACTGGACCTCAGCCCTCCCCAGGGGCCTCCCTGGCCCCAGAGCACCACCATGGAGGCTTGAACCACATGTCACCCTCCCTCCCCGTGGTGCTCCAGGGCGAAGGAGGCCCCTGGGGAGGGCTGAAGGCGTTCCCCTGTGGTGATGTGGGAATTTTGCTTCTGTGGGGGGAGGCTTGGGCACAAGGGGTGGGGTTAGAGTCTTGCCTTGCTCAGGCCTATGTTCATCCACCACCCATGACCACAGCACCACTACCTACTAGAATGATCAGGGAAATAGAGGGCCTATTTTATGAGCAGAGATTGGAAGAGTTTGACTTTAGTCTTGCAAAAAGAAGACTGACCAGTATGTGATTGCTTTCTGTAAATAAATTAGGGAGGTTCATACTAGGGAGGGTGAAAAGTATTTAAGTTAATGGATACTGTTTTCTCAAGAACAAATGGATGCAAACTGTCTATGAATAAATTCAGTCTGGAAATTAGAATGTTTCTAACCATCAGATGGGTGAGATTCTGCAACAGACACCCTGTCAGAGTTGTGGGGGAAAATAACATCCATTAGTGCATGCTAGTGGAAATGAGGTGGATTTAGAAGTTAAAATTAAAAAAGAAAAAGTTAAAAATTGCTTAGAAAAGTTAGATGTCTTCAAGTGACCAGGACCTGATGAAATGCATCCTAGAATACCCAAGGAGCTAATAGAGGAGGTATCTGAGCCTTTAGCTATCATCTTTGAAAAATCATGGAAGTAAGGAGAGATTCCAGAAGACTGGAGAAGAGCAAATATAGTGCCCATCTATAAAAAGGGAAAAAACAACCACCCAGGAAAGTATAGACTTGTTAGTTTAACTTTCATGCCAGGGAAGCTAATGGAGCAAGTAATTAAGAAACTTATATGCAAACATCTGGAAGATGATAAGGTGATAGGTAACAGCCAGCATGGATTTGTAAAGAACAAATCATGTAAAGCCAATCTGAAAGCTTTCTTTGATAGGATAACAAGTTTTGTGGATAAGGGAGAAGCAGTGGACGTGGGATACCTAGACTTTAGTAAGGCATTTGACACGGTCTCGCATTATCAATAAACTAGGGAAATGCAACCTAGATGGGGCTACTATAAGGTGGGGGCGTAACTGGCTATATAACCGTTCTCAGAGATTAGTTACTAGCAATTCACAATCATGCTGGAAGGGCATAACAAGTGGGGTTCCACAGGGGTCTGTTTTGGGACCAGTTCTGTTCAATATCTTCATCAACAATTTAGATGATATGATAGAGAGTCCGATTATTAAGTTTGCAGATGATTCCAAATTGGGATGAGTTGCAAGTGCTTTTGAGGATAGAGTCTTAATTCAAAATGATCTGGATAAACTAGAGAAATGGTCTGAGGTAAATAGGATGAAGTTTAAGAAGGACAAATGCAAAGTACTCCACTTAGGAAGGAACAATCCGTTTCACACATACAGAATGGGAAGTGATTGTCTGGGAAGGAATACTGCAGAAAAGGATATAGGGATCTGTGAAAGGACTCACTAGTCTGGTCCTTGAGTTACAGGCCTTGCAGGGCCGCCCTCTCGGCCACTGCCAAAAACACTGCTCCAGTTGACTGGGGTGGTAGATGGTAGTGAAGGGGAAGGGGGACTCGGGCCCGCCCTCTCTCTGAGTCCTGACCCAGGGCCCTAAGGTCGAGGGGCAACCTTTCCTCCCCCTCCGACCTGACTGATGGGGCATCACCCTTAACTCATCAGTCCGCAGGCTTAACTCCCTAGCCCTGCCCTGGGTTGCTTTCTCCCCCTCCTGTCTTGGCCGGCTCCCCATCCTCCTATCGTTCTCTCCCGGCATCCTTGCCACGCAACGTCTTTTCCTCCGTAGCCTCCCGTGACGCTGATCTTTCTTTCCAGCACCCCCCTTCGGCTCCTTCATCCCTTACTTGTCTACTCCTCACCTCCCCTTCTGTACCTTCGTTTCTTCCTGGTATCTCCTCTGACCTCCTCCTGTCTCCTCTGACCTTCCTCCCTTTATATCCTGGGCTTCTGCCTTGGTCCAATCCCCTACACCCCCGCTCACGTTGCCCCAACCACCTGTGGGGACACGTCACGCTGCCTGGCCATGCCTCCCCAGCCGACCCTGTGTGTGCCGGTGTTTCCATCTGGGGCAGCGTCCAGTTCTCCGTTCAGGCCAGCCTCTCATGTGTCACCGCTGCTGCATGCGCCAGAACCCGCTGTCCTGCGCTCCCCGAGCACCCACAGCTGTGCTGGCTTTGAGGCAATCTGCTGCCTCATCTCGGCTGTGCAGGGTGGCGGCTTCTGCCCCGTACCGTCCCGCCACCTATTCCCCCTGGCAGGAGAGGGGCTGCAAGTGGGGGGCTCTGCTGCCTTGTCACAGGTCATAGTGGACCACATATTAAACATGAGTCAACAGTGTGACACTGTTACAAAAAAAGCAAACATGATTCTGGGATGCATTAACTGGAGCGTTGTGAGCAAGACACGAGAAGTCATTCTTCTGTTCTACTCTGTGCTGATTAGGCCTCAGTTGGAGTATTGTGTCCAGTTCTGGGCACCACATTTCAAGAAAGATGTGCAGAAATTGGAGAAGGTCCAGAGAAGAGCAGCAAAAATGATTAACGGTCTAGAAAACATGAGCTATGAGGCAAGGCTGAAATAATTGGGCTTGTTTAGTTTAAAAGGAGAAGACTGAGAGGGGACAAAATAGTGATTTTTAAGTACCTAGAAGGGTGCTACAATGATGAGGGAGAAAAATTGTTTTCCTTGGCCTCTGATGATAGGACAAGAAGCAATGGGCTTAAATTGCACCAAGGGAGGTTTATGTTGGACTTTAGGAAAAACTTCCTGTGTCAGGGAGGTTAAACACTGGAATAAATTGCCTTAAGGAGGTTGTAGAATCTCCATCACTAGAGATATTTAAGAGCAGGTTGAATAGACCTCTATCAGGGATGGTGCTTGGTCCTGCCGTGAGGGTAGGGGACTGGATTCGATGACCTCTCAAGATCCCTTCCAGTTCTAGGATTCTGTGATTCTAACTTAATCAGTTTTAAGAGAGAGCTGGACAAATATGAGTGCAGTTGTATGATGGAATTGCTTGTGCTGGGCTGGGGAGGGACCAGGGCTCACTTCTAGATTGTTTCTGAAGCTCATGCTTCAGGGTTTCAGCCATCCTGTGGCAGAGGTCAAGAAGGGAATTCTCCCCCCCCCCCCCCCCCCCCACACACACACTATGTATTGGGGGAAAGCCTTTTTTCCCCCTCTTCTTTCAAGCATCAGGAATGGCCACAACTAGAATTGGGACGATGGGCAGTGTGGCACCCAGCGTTCTCTCTCTCGAGTATTTGACTGGCTAGTTCTTGCTCACATGCTCAGAGTTTGATTGCTATGTGGGTTTGGGAAGGAAATCTCCCTCAAATCAGAGAGGGACAGGGGTTCTTTGCCTTCCCCTGAAGTATGTGGGTGCCAATCACTTGGCAGAGTTATCTGGGTGTATCCCAATCATTTCCCTGCTATTGCAGGAGTCTCTGGCACTAGGGCACCTTGATCCTTCTTCTCTACCTGTGACACATGTTCTTGTTTCCTGGGGTCTCATTTTGGTCATTGGATTTAGTGTGTGGGTGTTGGATGGTGTTGGTAGCCTGGGATATACAGGAAAGCAGGGTAGATGATATACTGGTCTCTTCTGCCCTTAAACTCTGTAACTCTAACAACGGAAAGGAAGGATAGTCCTTATGCTTGACAAAACACAGGGTTGGGAGATCTGAGTTCTGTTTTCAGTTCTGTCACTGTGACATGGGGCAAATTGCTCTGGGCCTCAGTTTCCACATCTATTATATGGGCATAAAGACATGACCCCTCTCCTTCCTGGGTTGGGAGATTCTCTGTGGCAGATATTATGAAAGCAAAAAGAGTTAGTCAATATATTTGAAGGCTGAATACTTACGTATATTACTACTGTTTTATAACTGCATCGGCTATGTGACATTTTTATTTGATATGAAAGATGACCATATACAAATTTGTGTGTGTGTGTGTGAGTAAAATCATAAGATATGACTGTTTCAAGCAACCAAGCTTGTTGTCTCCCTTGTCTGGTATTGATTTTATGTGAATGTGGATTTCTCCAGTAGATTGATAGCTGCTTACACCTCTGCAGAAAGACACATTAACATGTATGAAAAGGAATTATAATTTTTATTTACCTAACTCTTTGATTAAGTAGAAATTTATATAATCAGTTACCCCTTCAAATAGCACAAGTTACATTTAAAAAAATTCATTCAGCCACAGACCATTGTCAGCTAGAGTAGCAAACAGATCAATAACAGGCAGCAGTTACTATGTCATGCTGTCTGTGGAGGCTTGTAATGGAAAGGACATGATTGAATTGCTTAAATGTTATTTAGGGTCAAACATCTGACTCTGTCCTTTTGGTTTTAATTGTGCATATCAGCTATTAGAGATCTAATGAAAAAGCTAATACAGATTGTGCCAAGGCCTGCTAGCTAGGAGGTTTAATGACTTCCTTATAAAGATAAGCTTCCAGTGTCAGATTCTTCTTTACGATATGGCTTCTTTGTGGTGATCTGGTAATACAACAGACCAACAAAGCCAAGAGATCTAGTAGGTTCAGGATTCCATTCTTTAACACAATCTTATGGCCCCTACCGTGTGACCCTGAGAGAGCAAGCATTTTACCAGAACAAAGTTTCTTGTGCCCTCAGTCCCACCTCAGAGAAAGGGAGCAGTGTTTCTCAGAAGATAAGGGAAATACTGAGGTCACAGTGTCTGGAAGGTGAAAAGATATTGCAATAGCAATGTCTGCTGTCTCCTATCTTCAGTTCCTCAGGATAGATGGCTAGTCACAGTGGCCTTGCATTTACATAGCAACTTTCATCTTAATAGGTTACAAAACATCTCTCAATCTTCTGATTCTGTAATTTGTTTACAAACAGAAATGGCTTTATCCATCAACAAAATGCTCCATGCTCTGGGCTGAACAAAACAGTTGTGCAATGTTGTTGTGTTGTTTGGGCAGGAAATGGAGAGATATATCAAGGTGAAACTGCAAGGAGAAAGTAAAGAAGCAGAATGTAATTAACTCAACTGGCGCTTTGTCAGGACACATGGGCTTAACTCCCTTACTCTTTCTAGAGGAGCCACAAGAAATCAGTAGTAAGGGTCAGAAATTCTGGGGGTAAGAGTCAATTATTATTGCTCCAAAAAGTTTCATGCAGGAAGCTTGCAGTGATTTATCTCCAAGAGTCACTAATAATAATTTGTTCTTATAGAGCTTATTCCTGTAATGTATTGAGCATTTTCCAGCATCCTTGAAATCAGTGGAAGTAGAAGGTAGCATGAACAGGTGTATATAGCACCTTTCATGTTTGTCATTTGTGTTGCTCAGAATCTGTTGGGGCGTTTTCCTGTACAGGGCTTGGTACTGTAAGATGCTGAGTTGTCTTTAATACTGAAAATGTTGGTTGCCATGTCAGTTAGGAAGACTTTGCTTAGTGACAACTGATGTTATTTATTATGTGTATTACTGAAGTGCAGTGAAGGAGCCCCAACCAATGACTAGGATCCCATTGTACTAGATGTTGTACAAACACAGAACAAAAAGGTGGTCTCTGCCCCCAAAGAGCTTAACCAAACAATTAACGTCTAAGCAAGAGACAGCAGATGGATACAGACAACAAGCAAGAGTACAAGTAAACAATGAGACTGTATTGGTCAGCGTGATAGGCAGTCATCTCTAGAACCAGCAACCTAACTGTTGTCAATTTTTGGCAAGCATCGTGGAAAAGAAGAGTTGTACATAGGAATTTGAAGGTAGGATAATGAGGTAGTTTTGCAGAGTTTCTGTAGAGCACCACACAACTATGAGGGGCTATATGGGAAAAAGAAAATGTAATGAATGGGGGTATGTCTACACTACCCCGCTAGTTCAAACTAGCGGGGTAATGTAGGCATACCGCACTTGCAAATGAAGCCCGGGATTTGAATTTCCCGGGCTTCATTTGCATAAGCGGGGAGCCGCCATTTTTAAAACCCCGCTGGTTCGAACCCCGTGCAGCACGGCTACATGGGGCTCGAACTAGGTAGTTCGAACTAGGCTTCCTATTCCAAACTACTGGTACACCTCGTACCTCGTTCCTGTAGTCAGCGCTGGTCAGTTTTCAACACCGAGGTGTACCAGTAGTTCGGAATAGGAAGCCTAGTCCGAACTACCTAGTTCGAGCCCCGTGTAGCCGCACTGCACGGGGTTCGAACCAGCGGGGTTTTAAAAATGGCAGCTCCCCGCTTATGCAAATGAAGCCCGGGAAATTCAAATCCCGGGCTTCATTTGCAAGTGCGGTATGCCTACATTACCCTGCTAGTTCGAACTAGCGGGGTAGTGTAGACATACCCAGGGTGATAGAACAGAAGAGGGGGTTGCAGATCACAGCCTTCTTCATATATCCTTTATTAGTATGGAGTTGAAGTATCTTGGGGTATGTCTACACTACAGCACTAATTCGAACTAGTTAATTCAAACTAAGCTAATTTGAACTACAGGCAGTCCTCGAGTTACACGGATCTGACTTATGTCGGATCCGCAGTTACGAACAGGGTTTGCTCCGCGTCTCCCTGGTCAGCTGGAGACCAGCAGACCAGGGAGACGGGGAGCAAAGCCTCTGAGGACGCCGGCAGCGGGACAGCCACGGCGCGTCTGGGCTGTCCCGCTGCCCACGTGCTCCTCGGCTTTTCTCTGCGTCTCCCTGGTCTGCTGGTCTTCAGCAGACCAAGGAGACGCGGAGCAAAGCTGTGGAGGACCTGGGCGGCAGGACCGTGGTGTGTCTCGGTCCGCCGCCCGCATCTCCCTGGTCTGCTGGGGGGGAGTGCAGCTAGTATGCCTTCCTCCCCCCCCCCCCCCCCAGCAGACCAGGCTTTTCTCCAGACGCCTGTGGTGGAGCAGCTGGGGCGCTGCCAGTTGGTGCCGCAGCGCCGCTCTGGGCGCTACTGGACCAACCCGGCAGCACCCCAGCTGCTCTGCCCCAGGCGTCCTGATTCAGCTGCTGCTGGTCAGTTTCAGCAGGAGCGGCGCTACTGGAGCAACACAGCAGCACCCCAGCTGCTCTGCTCCAGGCGTCCCCAAGTCAGCCGGTGCTGAAACTGACCAGCGCTGACTACAGGAAGCCCGAGGCAGAGTTGCTCTGCCCCCGGCTTCCTGGAATCAGCCGCTGATCAGTTTCAGCAGCAGCTGTCTTGGGGACGCCTGGGGTTCTTAAGTTGAATCTGTATGCAAGTCGGAACTGGCGTCCAGATTCAGCCTGTTGAAACTGATCAGCGGCTGATTCCAGGAAGCCCAGGGCAGAGCAACTCTGCCTCGGGCTTCCTGTAGTCAGCTGCTGGTCAGTTTCAGCAGCGGCTGAATCTGGATGCCAGTTCCGACTTACATACAGATTCAACTTAAGAACAAACCTACAGTCCCTATCTTGTACGTAACCCAGGGACTGCTTGTAGTGCATCTAGACCTAAAAACTAGTTCAAATTAGCGTTTTGCTAATTCGAACTAGCATGTCCACACTGAGTGGACCCTGAACCGAGGTTAAGGCTGGCCGGAAGCAGTGCCGGCAGGGCATCAGGTTAGGACTTAGAGCATGGAGCTGCTGTCTCAGGCTAGCTGAGGGCTGTGCTTAAAGGGACCCGACCCCCATCCCGGACAGACAGTTCTCAGGGTTCCCCGCTTGCTAGTCTACCTCGATGAGGGACAGCAAAGCAGTCCTGTCTTGGAGTGCCCTGAGTGCCCGCACTCGGCACATCACAGCACTCGGCCATCAGGCCGGCTGCACTTGCCGCAGGCTGCCATCCGGGGGGGGGGGTCAATCGGGGGACTGCAGGAGAGCTTCCACCCCGAGGAGCCCGCAGAGCCAGCCCAGTCCTCCCCATTGGGGGCTCGTACCCCATTCCTCCCTCACCTCCTTCCACTTACCCCTCCCTAGCCCCCCTTCCTGATGTACAAAATAAAGGAAACGTGTGTTCAAAAATAGAAACTCTCTTTATTTAACAAAACCGGGGGGGGGGGGATGAACCTCTGGGGAGACTGGGAAAAGGAGGTAGGAGAGGGGAAGAGACCTGGGAAACCTGGGAGGAGGGAGCAAGAAGTGGGAAGCCAGGGGAAGAAGGAGGAGAGGAAGTATCAAACTATAGTACGCCATATCTTCAGTACTGTGTACTGATGTGGTCTCCTCACCTCAAAAGAGATGTTTTGGCCTTGGAAAGGGTTCAGAAAAGGGCAACTAAAATGATTAGGGGTTTGGAACAGGTCCCATACGAAGAGAGGCTAAAAAGACTGGGACTTTTCAGCTTAGAAAAGAGGAGACAGAGGAGGGATATGATAGAGGTCTATAAAATCATGAGTGGTGTGGAGAGGGTGCATAAAGAAAAGTTCTTCATTAGTTCCCATAATAGAAGGACTAGAAGACACCAAATGAAATGAATGGGTAGCAGGCTTCAAACTAATAATAGAAAGTTCTTCTTCACAAAGCAAATAGTCAACCTGTGGAACTCCTTGCCACAGGATGCTGTGAAGGCTAGAACTATAACCGAGTTTAAAGAGAAATTAGATAAATTCATGGAGGTTGGGTCCATGGAGTGCTATTAGCCAGGGGGTAGAAACGGTGTCCCTGGCTTCTGTTTGTGGAAGTCTGGAGATGGATGGCACAAGACAAATGGCTTGGTCATTGTCTTCGGTCCATCCCCTCCAGGGTCCCTAGTGTTGGCCGCTGTCGGCAGACAGGCTACTGGGCTAGATGGACCTTTGGTCTGCCCCAGTACGGCCGTTCTTATGTTCTAAGCTCAGGGCTCAGGGTCGGGGGTCTCACTGGACCACCTTGATTTTCATGCAAACCTGCTCCTGGGTTTGCATGTGGCCTTTGGTGGCCAGGCTGGCAGCTATCCTGCCTTAGACAGCCACTTTCCTGTGCCTAGTGCGGAGGTCGTGGATGAGGTCCACGATTTCCGCACTAGACCAGGCGGGCACCTGCCTCTTGCGGCCCCAGACAGGCTCCTGGGAGCCGCCAGCCTGGTCCCGGGAAGAGGGGGAGGGCTGGGTGGCAGTGGGTGGCTGGCTTGTGCCGTGCCAGGTGCAGGGTCTGCTGGCTGGGTGCTGGCAGGCTTGCACCTGGTACGGGCACCGTAGCCAGACCGTGCCCCTTTAAGGTCTCCGGGGACGGAAGGGGAGCAGATGAGTTTCCCTGGTTGTGCCCAGAGTGGCCACCAGGGCAAGCTGGGAAGGGCTAGCCTCCCACTAGTTTGAATTAAGTGGCTACACAGCCCTTAATTCAAACTACTTAATTCGAACTAGGCGTTAGTCCTTGTAGAATCAGGTTTACCTAGTTCAAATTAAGCGCTCCGCTAGTTTGAATTAAGTTCGAACTAGCAGTTTGCCTGTGTAGCGCCTATGAAAGTTAATTCGAACTAACGGCTGTTAGTTCAAATTAACTTTGTAGTGTAGACATACCCTTGAAGAGTTGAAGTATCTTGAAGAAGAATATCTGTGAGGATTTGTCACTTGTACGGTAGACTGCTTTCGAGGGAACTTTGCCCATTCTATATAGGACTCCCAGCAGCACAAGAATTGGCTAGGATATGGACTGCAATTTAAAACCAGTTTACACAGGTTCCTTGGAAGCTGCAGCTGGCTTCTTAGGCAACTGCTTGTGACCTGACTCTATGCTTGCACCATTGAAAGGCACGATTGGGATTGTCTCCAGGGAGAAATGGGCACAGTAAACATATGATATGGGCTCAGAGTTTCCCTAGCAGAGCTTGCATATGATGTCACACATTGCTCCATTGTAATTGAAACACAAGAAATACATACTACTGCAGTCAGAGAATCTTTCAAGGGTTTTCTGCTCAGAGTACGTTGTCAGTATGTTCCAACCTGAGCCAGTTATCCTTCTGTATCAGAAAGAAGGAGGTAATCTCTGTTTTTCCATCCTTCACCTCTGCTGCATCTGAGAGCAGCAAACGTGCGCAGCTGCAGTATGAGGTTTTTTTCACTCTATGGCATCAGTCTCATTAGCTCTGAAACCATCAATTAAACAAAGACATTTAAAAAACTGGACAGAAAACAATTAACTCAATAAACATGCTATGGATGAATAATTTAGGGTGTTTCTCACTGTTCTGCTCAGTATATGTTGGCTTTCTCCTTTCTGCTGCAAGGTAACCTGAGCAGAATTTTTAGCAGTTTCTTTTTCTTGTAGTCTGAGAAAATGCACAGTAATCAAACACTGGACAGTTTTTGAAAACTGATATAATTGAATGCAAGGGAACAGTGTTGCAAGCAAGGGAAAGAAAGCCCATACAAATCTACTTTCTGCAGACTCTGGATGGAATGGTTTGGGCTCTTTGTAGGGGATGTGAAGGAGAAACTGGGCAGATACCTAACTTGAATTCTGTTTAGGAATTAAAGCAACATTAATGCAAACAGCAAGGATGGTTGAGAAACTGGGTGAGGATTTAGGAGCTCTGTGGTCATTTTCCAGCTTTGTCACAAGTTCCTGTGTAACCTTGGGCAAGTTAAATCTCCTGATGCTTCAGTTCTTGCTCTGAAAATGGAGATACTTTTTTCTCCCATCCTTTGTCTATTGTGTCTACTTGGGATTGTAAACTCTTAGGCCAAGGAATGTCTCTTAATATTCATGTACATTACCTTATATAAGGGGTATTAGAGAGATAAGGTGGGTGAGGTAATATATTTTATGTTGGTGAGAGAGAAGCTTTCGAGCCAACAGAGCTTTCTTCAGATCTCAGGATCCAGACCTGAAGAAGAGCTCTGTGTAAGTTTATCTCTGTCACCTACAGAATAAAATATATTACCTCACCTACTTTGTCTTCCTTGAAGTCATTCATTAAACCAAGACAGATTTGAAATGGAACTCAGAGCAACTAATAGTCTATTTTAAAGACTGTGAGCATCTTCTTTTTCTTATACCGTCTTATTTATTTCTCTTTGCTGCTCATTCCCCTTCCACTTGCCAGTGTGTAATTTACCCACATTTTGCAGACCTACTGAATTTCAAATTGAGTTATTTTACCATTTATATCCATTTTTCTGACCAACTTATACCTCTTCTGTAACTTACCATTTACTCCATCACTGAATCTAACCCAGAAACTTGGACAAGTATTACTCCTGTTTCCTCCATATCTGAATTTGGCCCATTGTTTGTTAGAGCACGCTTAAATAATACAGTGAATTAACTTTCTTTTAAAAGTCACTTAGGCACCAGCATTGGAATCAGAAAAGAACAGGACAAGTAGAAATGCTATCTGGGCTAGTAAGTGTGTCAATTTTTTTGCCCACAGAATAGGAAGTCTGTGGGTAGATTGAGTGATAGCAGACCTGCAGCACCATTAGACTGCCAGTCAGAGGGAAGGATGGCTGGAAGGAATGAGTGGGAGTAAAGCAAAGAGAATTTAATTGCCTCACGAAAGAGGAAAGAGAAAAAATCTGAGCTGAACAGAATAGCCTGTGTAGCAATTTTTTTGTAGACCTGCCTGCCATCTAAAACAGGTGCTGCTGCAGGTACAATACAGAGTGTGGTTTGATTTTAAGCAGGATAAAACAGCTTGCAAAAGGGACAGGCTTCAGTCAGAATTCAAAGGCAATTTTACCAGAAAGGCAAGAAATAGTTGAATTTGTCAACCAAACCAGGGCAGGCTTTGTAGTATTGATTACTTAGTGCTGCTGATGACAAATACAATCTGATACATTTTTTTACAGCCCTGCAGTTGCATTCCTGACTGTCTTTTCCTTGTCCAGGCAATTTAACATGCAAATCAGTCCTTGCGCCCTGTTTTCACACTGATTTTTAAACACACAAGTATGTGCACAGTGTTGATTTAAAAAAATGAAAAATGCGTGGGGACAGAAGATTATACTAAAGAATATAAGGAACTTAGATATAAACTCTCATTCCAGAATTTATGATGATCTACATATCAGTTGGCTGCATGTCAGAAGCATTAAAAGTTTTTCATGAAATTGTCAAAAAGCACAGTAAGTTTTGTGATAAGACTTGGAAGTGAGTGTTCGACCTTTCATATTGATTCCTTCCATGGATTTGACCTCTCTGCTGCTCATGTGGAGTATGTGTAAACAGAAAATGCGTCACTTAGGCAACAAGAAGCTCCTGCTACTAATTACTCCATAAAATAGAACAAGAATACCGTGTGTTTTAACAGTGGAGCCTGACTTCAGTTTTTCAGATTTTTTGAAATACTCTTCAACTAGCAGGCCAGAGTTGAAGCATCTTGGAACAACTATACTAACACCCAATTAAATGAAAGATTTTTATAGAGACAACAAATTAGATTCCTTGAAAGTATCTTAGGAAAACAAACAGAAAGCTTATCACTACAGTTGCTGATGGCTAAATTGACATCAGATTTGTGCAGGTTGGGAAACCTTAGGCTCATCTTGCATAGCACATTTAGATGGTATGACTCTGTGGAATAAAAACCAGGCATTCTAGTGATCATAGTAGAAGATCTCAAAACTAGTTGACTTGGATTTAGAAGGAGCAGAGGTGGATATGGACTACTCAGATGGTGTGCAGGCCAAGTTCAGACAAACTACAGCTTGTAATGTTGTGCACTGCATCAGTTGTAATGATGACCTTGGTATTCTGCTACTAGGAAAGGATTTTCTTAGTCGAAAATGCCTTTGAAAATAAAATCACATTTTAAAAGTTGGTCTATTTAAGTCCCAAAAGATTACTTGAACTTCAAGCTCTATCGTGGATAGATGCCAGAACAGATCACTGTGATCATCTAGTCTGACCTGAAGTATATTACAGTCCATAGACTTACCTGAATTAATTCAATCCCTTGCTAATGCTTTTGAGGCAACAATGAGCGATGTCCATAGTAGTGAAAACCATAGTAAAAAAATTCCGAGGGGTAGCCTGTTGGTGTGTAACTGAAAAAACTTCAACAACAAATAGTCCTTCAACACTCTTAGAAACTAACCAAAAATGTAAATGGTATCATGAGCTTTCGTGGGAACAACCCACTTTTTCAGATTGTGTTGTGCCCAGGAAAGCTCATGATACCATTGACATTTTTGGTTAGTCTCTAAGGGCTCATCTCGACTACTGTAGAGTGTTGAAAGAGGATATGCAAATTCCACAGGAATTTGCATATCTTCTTCTGATCTCACTTTTGAAAGCAGAGTTCGCCGAAAAAGCCACGTCTAAACTACATTCATTTTTGAAAGCTCTGCTTTTGAAAGTGAAATCGGAAGAAGATATGCAAATTCCCATGGAATTTGCATATTCTCTTTCGACACTCTAATGTAGTCTAGATGAACCCTAAGGGTGCTACAGGACTATTCGCTATAGTAAAAAATTATCAAGAATATATTGCAGAAACAACCTCAGAATGTTGTCATGTGAGGTAGGGCCATTCTTAACAAAATCAAGATCATGAGGTTTTTCATGGTGGACTTAATCATCATTGATATTGAATTCTCTTGCTTTTCAAGAAGATGATCTCCTGGGTTTTTAAACTTTACAAAAGTTAGGAAGTCCGGAACTCATGGCAGCGAAAGACCATCGTTGCCATTGTGACATTTTAATGATCTTTGTAGGTGGCAAATTTGAAGGGGCAAACATTTCTATATCATTAGAGGTAAAGCTGTAAAAAAAAAACAATTTTCACTGCTAAAGGCAAGAAGAAAAATGCAAAATTTGTCCTCAGTAATGGCCCATCTTATCCACGAGAAATGAGTCCTTAGAATTTGTAAATTATTCCATTTGGTAAGGTTACTATTATACAGTGAAAATACAATATGAAATATGTAGTTTATGGAGAGAGTATGAAAACAAGCATTTATATATAGCATGTGAAATATAAACTCTGAGAACAGGAATAAATTGAGTGGTTTTTATTTTCTTAATTAAAAATAAAAAGAACCATATTTATTTGTGTGTGTTTGTGCAGAAGCAAAAGAAAAGTATATGTAACAACAAAAATAGAGAGCAACAGGCATATATCTTCAAATTTTTTTTATTTTTTTTTTTTTTTATCAGTGAGAGTAATTCACCATTGGGTCATGGTGGATTCTCATCACTGAGAATTTTTGAATCAAGATTGGATTGTTTTTCTAAAAAGTTGGATTTAGGAATTACTTTGGAAAGTTGTGTTATACCCGGGGTAAGATTCAGGTCTTGGAATCTAGGAATTACACTAGACACATGTAAGAGAGTTTTCACCCTTTGGTTCCCATCCTGGTCATAGCTTTTCAGCCACATGCATACATAAAATCCAAGTTGGAATTTATGTCTTAACTTTCATTTTTGGTATATTGTACATAGAATGTATGCTTTACTTGATACATGTTTGTGTTGTCCATGATGTAACAATACTATGAGTTTCACACCGTGTTAATATTTTTATATTCAATAGGAAATAGCCCGTCATCTTCGACCTGGAACCTTGCGTGCCATCTTTGGTAAAAACAAGATTCAGAATGCTGTCCACTGTACAGATCTACCTGAGGATGGGCTTTTGGAGGTAAGGGTTCAGTAAATACACGCATCTCTTTTGTAGCTGGGTTTTTTAAATTATAAAATAAAACTAGCAATTTTCTGGGGTTATTTAACATGTGTTGTGTTGGGAGAAATAGTGCTGGCATCTAGTGATAAGTTAAAAATAAAACAGCTGGTAAATTTATTAAAATAAATTAATTCAACTACATGATTAAGCCACAGGCAGAATTCTGATTCGTATAGTGGCTTAAGACTTCACCCATGCAAGTTTCTCAGGATGCTATTGAACAAAGTAGTGAACCAATGTCAGAAGCATTATTTCATCAGAACCCTCTCATTCACCTAATCTTCCTGAGGAATATTTAGCAATTTGACAAATGCACAAGATTACAAAAACACCTTTGGTGATCAGCTTTGTTTTTGACATCTATGGGTAATTACAGAAATTCCTCGCTTAACACATGCCCGCTTAACACATTTTTGCAATAGCACGATTTTTGGGGGGGGGGGGAACGTTTTTCGAACAACGCGACCTGTCTGGCCAGAGGGGGTCACCGGGGAACTGTGCGGTGAGCAGAGAACCTCCGCCATTTTTTAAGGAGGCAGACAAAGCCCTGTGTAGCTGCCGGTGACCAGCGAGCTGGGAAAACCCAGCCGCCAGCTGCAGGCGGGGGACAGAGGAGAGGGAACGAGGCATCCAGCCAGAGGAGGTCGCCGGGGAATGGCGTGGCGAGCAGAGAACCTCCGGAGGCAGGGTAATCCCAGCGCAGCTGCCAGTGACCAGCCAGCTGGGGAAACCCAGCCCCCATCTGCAAGCCCCCTCCCCTGTCCTTCCCTTCCCTTCCCTTCCCCAGAGCCAAACACCTCCCCTCCCTGCTATAACGCAGTCCCCTTTCTCCCCCAACCTTATGTCCCGGTCCCAGCTGCTAACAAATGCAGGCTGGAGCTGCAAGCGCACATGCGCTTGAAACGCAACCCCCACCTTTTCCATTATTGTCAATGGGAAAATTGACCCTGCATAACACGTTTTCGCTTAGCACGATCATTTTCTGAAACGTTTCTACCGTGTTAAATGAGGAATTACTCTGTCTATCAGTAGGTCTAATCTATGCTTTGTTAATTCTGTAATTAGTGCCTGTTTTTGGCTTTTAACATTTTCATTAAAATTCAATAAAAATTAAGCTAGAATTAAAGCTCATTTCAGACAAAATACTATTGATAATATATGGAACAAAAAACATTATAAAACACCAACCTATACAACCAAGCATAGCAGGAGAATTAAAGCTTTCCCTTTGTGTACATGAAACTTTTGCTGGATTTGTTTTTTTAGTGAGTTTTACTTTATACAGGAAATAGCAAAGTACTTATTCTAATAGAGCTTACTCTTGGCTAGCTGACACAATTTTAAACACCATTTGTTCTTGTCTACACGGATTACAAAGTCATGATTTAAAATGACCTCATTTTTTTTTTTTTTTAGTGAAGGCTAGTTCCAGGGGTGAGAGGACAGTTCAATCTCTGATTCATTCTATCGTTATAGTGTTGGTTTAGTGATTTCAACATTTTTCCACTGAGAGCTGATTTAAGGCATTGTTCTAATCAGATCTACACTTCAGCGTTTTGTCAGGGGAGCTCTGTCAGTCAAGGCAGGTGAAAAACCACACACCTCAGCCAGCATAGCTATGCTGGCAAACCCCACAGTGTAGACACAGCTATACTGGAAGAGTGCTTCTCTCAGCATAGCTAGTGTCATTCAGGGAGGTAGTAATGGAATGATAATGGAAAAATGCCTTCGTTGCAAAAGTTGCATCTACATTAGAAGGCTTTGCTGGTATAGCTATACTGACAAAGCATGTGTAGTACAGGCAAGGCCTGGAAAATTAACTCTACCAGTAGAGTTAAAATGTTATCTACACATAAATATATATGCACACCAGCGTGATATAGTTATACTGGCATAAATGTGCTTTCTTTCGCTGGTAGACCTCTTCCTGTGGATGGGAAAGGGAATAACTACACTGCTGTAACTATGTCCTATCTTGAAATAACTGCTAAATAAATAAATGCTAATCAAACCTATAAATGACAGCTATTCTGCTATAATTTTCAAGTATATACCAGCTCTTAGCAAACTAATTTGGCATATAACACCAGACTGTCATCAAATGGTATCTATTGGTCATTGCTTGCTTGGGCTGGATTTGAACTAGTGACTAGAAATGAAAGTCGCCATTATAGTAGTAATGATCTGGACCATGCAGTCATACATCAGTGAATATTTTAACAAGCAGAGAGTGAGTAGGATGTCATCACCCACTAAGATTAGAAGCCTTTTGTAGAGCAGGAGAGAAAGGGTTTAACCACTAAAAATAAACCATCCAGTGTTGACTGGCATTTCAGTATATCTAGCAGACTTCCATGTAAACAACCTGGGCCATGTTGAGTAATGCACCATGGTTGCTTTTCATGAAAGAAGTGGCATAAAGCAACTGGAGTGTACAAGTGAATCTTGCCCTGCTTCTCCCCAATTAATTTGAAGTCTGAAGTTCCATCTCAGTATTCTGATTGCATGAACTCTAACACTACTGTCATGGGTCATGATGTTCTCTGAATCCCGCAAGCGTTATCAAACTTATGCACACTATTTCATAGCATGTTAATTAATATTTTGAGCATGTGCTTTGCAGTCCATAAACATTTCTCTTTTTTTAATTGCTTTTTTATCATTATGCTCTTGCAGCCATATGACTTTTCATCTGTCACTCATTTCTCCTTTGACAATTAGGGCACCTCTACACAGCAGGGCTAAAGCTGAAATAAGCTACACAACTTGAGCTACGTCAATTGTGTAGTTTAAGTCAAAATATCTTATTTTGGCTTTTGGCACTGTCTACACAACAGAAAGTCTGAGTTAGAGCATTCTTCCTCCGACTTCCCTTACTCCTTGTAAAGTGAGGGTTACAGAAGTTGGAGTAAGAAGTCCTCCAGCTCGACAATATTTCAACATTATGTCAAAATAAATGTTTGCTATGTAGACGTGAACTATGTTATGTTAGGTTGTGCAGACATAGCCTAAGAGCTATAGCAGCAATAATGAAGACCATCCACCAATGTTGCATTATTAATGTAATGAAACAGTGAATAGTACATTCTGAGTCCTTAGCAAACAGACCTTGTTATATAAATTACCAGAGCTTTTTGATTCCTAGAATTCATGTACTACTTCTAACTCTTCTTTTTAAGGTCAGTTTTGAAATTAATACGATTGACTGAAAATCCAGCTAAGCAGAAAAAAAAGAACTTCTTGGTGGTTTTATGGTCTTGGCATGTACAACCAACTTTGCTTAGTGTACCTGCTGAAATAGTAGTGAGATAATACACATTCACTTGATCTGAGGGAAGGACTGCATTGAAAAGCTTATTGAGAATGAGATGGAGAGAGTCAGTATAAATTCCCCAAGTCTGTCATTGAGTAGTTCATCTAGACCTGTATTGCTTTAATAATAGTAATATACCACCTTTCATCTCAAAGTGCTTTTTTAGCTCTCTGTACACTGTACAGTTGCGTCGAAGTGCAGCCAGCAAGATGACACCAAACGCAAGCAAGGGTGGATTTTGTTCAAAGACTGTGAAGACAAACCACTGATATTACAAAAACAGTTATGGTGATATATTTTGATGAATGATTTAGCATTTTAATAATAGATTGAATTCAAAATATAAATTTTTGGGGCCTCCGACAATGTGAATTCACTCCCTAGTAGAAAGACAGACTTGTGAGTCCCATTCATGGCTCTCCATCACTACATAATGGAGCTGACAGGGTCTAATCCATTTCATATGTTTCAATGGAAATTTGGTTACAGTCTGCCATGGTTATGATGCTGCAGTTGTTCCCATGAGACTGGACTAAATTACTCACTGGCATAACGCCATTGACTTTTATGAAGTTATGCTGGAGATAAATGTGTTCTCAGGCTAATGTGGAAAAAACCCTGACCCTTGTAATGCCCAAAGGGAGGAGAAACTTGACCCAAGAAACTTGACCCTTGGCCCACACCTTTTTGGAGTGGAATTATTAATGCACTACATCACCTCACTGTGATACTTTTTTCAACAATGAACTCCTCAAATGCATGCCCCTCTACTCTGACTACCAGTAAGGCCCTGGCTTCAATAACCTGACCGTATACAAATCCCGGCATTCCTTCCAGCCAAGAAAGCAGCGCTGTAATGATTGGGTACTGACATGACACGGGAACTCCTGAGGCCATGTCTACACCATCACAGTAAGCTGACCTGAGTTACACCATTCCAGCTACTTGAATAATGTAACTGAAGTCAACATAGCTAAGGTCAACTTACCTCAGTGTCTCCACTGCTCTGTGCTGAAGCAAGACACTCTCCAATTCACATACTTACTCTTCTCATTCTGGTGCAGTACAAGAGTCAATCATACAGGTCTCTGCTATCAATTTAGCAGGTCTTCATTAGCCCCACTATATTGACCCCGCTGCATTGATCACAGCAGTATCGATCTCTGATAAGTGTAGACATGGCCTAAGTCAGCTCTGACATGAGACGTGCACCCATGCTCTCTCCCTCCTGCACCCCTCAGTTTGGCCGAGTCACTTCCAAAAATTTCATATCAAAATGTGAAAACCTTGTAGCAAAATTTTTGCTGCATTTTTGGCAAAAAGTGAAATGTTAAGTGCAACGAATACTTTGCAAAACAAAACACAAAATTAGTGTTAAACATAATGGTGGGAAAATGTGTGAGCATTTATTTATTTTGCCCTGCTCTACTATATAACTGCATTTTGTTTTCTGCTGAATAGGACATGGACTCATTTCACCTCCTGGGTCCTGCCAGATTTTGCTCTCGGAACATAAACTGTAAGCCTAGAGGCCGTAAGTCTGCCTGGAGTGAGTTGCCTGTAGCCCTTGGTCTGTCAGAGGGGTGGGTAGGTAATCTGGAGCCAGTTGTTGCTGCCCCAAAAAGAAGGTTGGGCCAGACCGAGAACATATGTGCTCATTCATTGGATAGCCCAGGTAGCCTCTAACCCAGCAGTTCTTGGCAGTCATAACCAGTTGTTACATCTCACTTGCTCTTCCCTGAAGAGACTCTCAGAGTAGCCTTCTGCTTCAGGAAGAGAGTGTGGCCCACTATGTTTGTAAAAGGACAATTTTAATCCAGAGCAGGAGAAGAATTATTTATTGGTTGTATTACTGTGATATCTAGAGGTTCCAATCAAGATTGGAGTCACTTCATGCTAGGCTTTGGACAATCCGTGCCCCAAAAAACATAAATTCTAAATAGACAAGAAAGTCAGAGAGAGGATTATTCCCATTTTGCAGCTGGGAAACTGAAGATGGGGCAGTTTCCTAATACTAATACAGACTTGACTTTTGCCCTTGTCAGACTGAGAGAGAGAAGGGATATCTGCTTAACCTGTCACCTTTTCCTTAGAGATACTTCAATAGGCTGTGAGGGGGAGTGCGAATTTTCCACTTTGTGACAGGTTCTTCAACTGATATTTGAGCACTGTTTAGTAGTAGGGTACCAGTGATTGCCATAGGATTTGTTTAGGTATTCCTTGTTCTGTGTATTGGTTATTTTAAGCTCTCTCTTTCTTTCTCTCCATCTGCAAAATTACCAATAAACTCTGATTAAAGATCAGCCTGAACTGGATTTGGAGAGTGTTATTTCGGGCAATTGCTGTTCAGCTGGCCCAGAGATTAGAACAAAATACTTCAACCTCTTAAAAGAGAGAGACAGTAAGAGGTATTTTTAGTTCTTTTAGGTACTTTTAATTCTGCACGCCGACTTTTCAGAGCTTGGTGGTAGTACTCTATCTGTGGGGCTGAAAAATGAGGAAGCAGCTTTTTTAAAAAATCAGTTCATTGTCACTAGCTCTCTGTAGTTTGACCCTGACCTCTTGGCTTTGTTCTGCAAACTACTTCACATTTTAGCCAGTCACAAAGCAAGTCAAAGTTAATGAATAACTCTGGTAACTGATTTGAGGCAGGAGGGAGGAGATGGAATTTAGCCTGAAACATTGCCGTAATTAGAGTCAGCATATGTTCATTCATGAAATTATAACTTCTGTTTTTATTTTTGGTATAATTTGGATGATGGGAGTACAGTTAAATCTATTTAGTGCTCTTCACCTAGCTGCATAGGGCCCTTAATTATTTCATCTCTGTGTGTATCCTTGCATGTCTTTGTTAATATATACTTACTGGTGATAATGTATAGAAAGGAGTGACTGAAATGATTGATCTAAAAAAACCTAGACACAATTTTACTATCTGTTACCTGTTTGAAGACAAGGGGTAGCTCCAATGTAATTTGAGGGGCAGGGGACATATTTGTGGCAATATGCAAATCAGGCAATTTTTGACAGTTCAAAAAAGCTGAAACTAATACCTTGTTTTCCATACAACAATAATCTAAATTTTCATCTCAATTTGATTGACAAGGTTATGTGATATACAGCTTAGAGGATATTTCCAGAGTTTAAAAGAAAAATCTTTTTTATTTAAAGTTAAGGTTGCTAAGCTGTATAACAAAAAAATACATACCAAGGCTGTAGCATTAATAAAATGTAGGCATTTAAATGTATGTCAATACTCAGTTAAAGTGCCATAGATAGGAATGTAACTTGTATGGTTCAGGCACTGTTAAAGAAACCTATTCAAGCCAAAAATCAAGCATTCAGAAATATCCAACAAACCTTCATTCTGCCCCTTCTTGAGAAGGTGAGAGCTATTTACAAACATATCAAATAACTTTAAGGGCACATCTTCACTCAACCACATTGAAGATTGATGTTCTGGTGTTTGATTTAGTGGGTCTAGTACAGACCCATAAGTCGAACAGTGAAAGCAGCTCCGGCTGACGCCTGTACTCCTTGCGAGGAGTAAGGGAAGCCGACGGCCTCCTGCAGTAGGGATGCTGCTAAGCTTGGCTTAAGGTAAACAGACTCCAGCTATGTATTCTACTTTCCAGGTCTAGTGTAGACCTGGCCTAAGAGTTACATAAAGTTCACAACTTAGGTATTTTAGTTTGAGGTGAGAGTGAAAAGAAGAGTTAGGTTCTAGATTCAGAGCGGCATTGACCTTTGAAAAAATTCAGGGGAAAGTTAGGATCTTACTAACTAATCCTAACATGCTGTAGCAAAATTCTCTAACCAATCATATCCCAGCCATTTTAACGAATATACTTAGTTTCTGTCTGATATATAATTAATTTTGCTATCAAAGAAACAAAGATCATACAGAAAAACAATCGAGAAATGGAAACCATAATGACAAAACTATAAAGAAATGAGGATTTCACAACCACAGCTATTGATACGTGGTTTCTTGCCGGACAAAAGACTATCAGAGTTTTCTTTAAAGTATTAAAGTTTTCTTTAACCATCTTAAGATCTGTTTCTTTATTTGGTGACTGTTACTATTAGGTCAGGATCGCCTTTTAACAGCCCAATATTACATTGTTTTAATGTAAGTAAGATGAAATGTGAGGATGTGACTTCCAGCTTCTTAGCTAATGGCTGCTGCTCTTCTAATATAGCTGCAGAAAAAACCTTAGGCCTTATAACATGGCTACAGGAAAAAGCCTTATCCTTACAATGTTGTTGGTGATTCAAAGCAAGCATTGATACTTATATTAATACTCAACACAGTTGTCATATTCTAGCGTTCAGTCCAGTCACTTGCTCTGTAACCTGGGTTGCCTCTCAGTGTTTTGCTGTTGTAGTTCCACACTGGGCCACACTCAACCAGTCCCCCAATATATGCAGGCACACACCAAGAGTCTGTGTTCTAGGCAGCCCCTAGTCACCAGGTCTAACCCCAGCAGCCTGTCTGCAGCCCCACTGTGGCTTCCACCAGTCTTGGTCATGGTGACCCCAACATACTCCCAGTCCTGAATTACTTCAAAACTGCTTGCCCTGATGTGTCCAGCCCTCTGTGGGACAGCTCACAAGAAGAGTAAAATCTCTTTATTCCTCTAAAGAGACCCAAAAAAATCACAGCTAAAAATCACCTAACTATGGTGAATACACTCCTCCCTTTAATGTGACAGCACAGAGATGATTTGCAGCAAAATAAAACATTTATTAGCAATAGGACATAAGTGATAGTGAAAGGAATAAAGTTAGAAAAGAGTTGCATACAAATAGAAGTGAAAACACACACCTAAAAGACTAAAACTTAATCTCACATGGTATAGGCTTTGGATAAGATGGCTTCTCTCACCAGTCAGTCTTCCCAGCAATGGCTAGCTTTCCTTCAGACAGGACTGTCCCCAAAAGTACAAGGTGCTGGCTTCCCTGGTTGTCTTAGAGGAAAGATCTTTGTGTATATCTCATCTACATTCAGTTCCCAAGACTTCAGCCACCCCTTAGTCGAAGGCCCCATCATTCTTAGCTTGCAAGAGCTCAAGCCTTTTATATCTGTCTAATGATGGGTGCCAAAGATAGCTTCTATCCTTGCCTGTATCTCCCAAAGTTCAGTGACTTTGTTTCAAGAGGCAGGATGGTCTCCTGCTGTTCTTCTCTTCCTGTAGGCTTCCCATCCTTCAGTATAATTTCTGTAAAAATGGGGCTTCCATCATTTCTCATGCCACCAGCCTGCTGGGTGTAGACATGCCATTTCTTTCCCCACTTCTTAGCTTGATAACTTGGTTTATCTGGCATGTCAATGGACCGTCATTGTCTTTGCCTGTTGGCCAAACTGAGCCACACATGCTGACTCGAAACTGCCTTGTGAGCTTTAATAGTTCTTTTTAAATTGCAATCCTGGTGTTTCTGGTGAACCATGTCTCATTTGTATTCAAGACCTGCGCAGACCTTTTTACCAGCTCCCACTGATATGCTTGGCTTGAACACATTTTAGGTATATTTCCAACATAAATCCATAACTCTTAGTATCTATCCCATATAAATATCATGCAAGAGTAATGATCAGTTAGTTATTCATTTTCAAATGATACAAATGGCATAGTTTGTTCAAAGACAGTTACAGTGGTGTGTGGAGTGTGACTACTGGAGCAGGCTCCCCAACTGCAGGGATGGGGTAAAGAGGGCAATTGCACATGGAGCCCAGCATTTCAAAAGGGGTTAGAGCTCCCAGCTTGCCACAACAGCTGGGCTCTCAAAGCCCCTTTTTAAAGGCAGCAGGAGCTCTGCTCCGTGGGGCTCTCGAAGTTGGGGGTGGGGAGCGCCCAGCATGGTGCTCCAGGTTGTGCTAAGGGCTGACTGCCTTCATCCATGCCCCTTTTGCCTGAAGCTCCAACCCTTCCAGAGGCACAGAGCTGCCCCCTCTTTGCCCCCAGGCCTGGAATGGCTGTCGACCCTGCTGTACCAGGGTGTTTAGTGGCAGGGTAGCGTTTGGAGCTGTTGTGCAGCTGAAGATTGCAAGCGATGCATATAATTGTTTGACTAAGTATTTGATGTATTCCACTTGTATTTTTGTAATTGTCTGCTGTCCGTAGGGGCTTCTGCAAAGCTGTGATGCAGAATTGTGACATAGAGTCCAGAGAAGTAACAGAGAGGTAGCCGTGTTAGTCTGATCTTGGTAAAACAAAAAAAGCAGTCATGTAGCACTTTAAAGACTAACATGATGGTTTATTAGGAGATGAGCTTTCATGGGGCAGACCCTGAAGAAGTGGGTCTGCCCCACGAAAGCTCATCACCTTATAAACCATCATGTTAGTCTTTAAAGTGCTACATGACTGCTTTTTTTGTTTTACCAGGGTCCAGAGAGGCACATGTTGTGCATTCTTATAGAGACTTTTCTTCTTTCTTGTTCTGTTGTTTCTCTTAATCTAAAATTAATCATTCAGAGTAACAGTGTGTGCTTGCTCTTTGAGTGTGGAAAAATTCAATGCTCCCATGTCATTAAATGTCTAATGGCAATTTTCACAAGGGGAGGTGCGTTTAATGCAATGTCTTGGTGAGAGCCAACCTGAAATTTCAGTGTGACTCTTCTCTTCCCCTCTTAAATCATCGGGTAGGGATTCTGGTGTGCTGTCAAATGGCTGCCAAATTCCGCGCCAGAGGAGTTTGATTTTAATGTTGGATGGGTCAATTCCTATCTGTGATTTGTGTAACAGTGTGGGGTGAAAGACCTCATATGACTTGTCTTAATTACTTTGATTATTTATAATTTCAGACTATTGTGCAGCAGTACACCTGGCAATAATGAATAATAAAAAACTAGAGTCCTTTGTTAAAAGATACAAATATTGAAAGTAATCTTTTTGTTGCAACAAACTTTGTGTAATAAACTATATGAATGAATAACTCTGGAAAGCATAAAGATGCTAAAAAGTATACAATTTCTTAGTGTGAAATTTCAGTGTGTCACATTCTGAACAAAGGTCTCCTGCATTGTTTGTTACATATTAACTTCTCTGGCATGCAATCAGCCTCTAGCCTCTGAGAACTAACTCTTACTATTCACACGGGGATGCAATTTGTAAAACATTACACAGCAGAAGCGCAGAATATGGCAATGAACCTTTCAATAAGGGTGTTCCATTTGTACAGTATTTCTTTGCAAGAGCATTTAAATTGTTAATAAAGAAGCCATTGTTTCCCAGTCATATGGCAATTGTGCAATGAAGTCTTTTTTTATTAGGCCTGTACTGAGCTGCGTAATCCATAGTAAGATTGTTTTAATAATCTCAAATGAAAAGGGAATTTTTTTGAACTTTTCATGAAAACAGTAGGCATTTTAAAAGACTGAATTTGCATCTGTCACTTTTGTATATATACTAATTTTCAGAGAGATTTGTGAGATGATAAAGATTGTGATATAAGTCTTCTACCACTTTGGTTTTTGAATACCTGCTATCCAGGAGGTATGTGCATAGAAAAGAAAAAATCTGGAATGCAGGAAAATATTTTGTATCTAATTTGGGGGTGGCTATGCACATGTTTGCTAGCACTGGAATTTTGTCTCAAAGTTTCCTTATGCTGTGTACCTTGCTGGTAACAAGAGGTGACTCAGTACAAAGAATGAAGAGGACTTTCTCCATGGAAAAGTAAATGGAAAAGAAAATAGTAGGCCTAAAGTAGATGTATTACTTTTAGTTCTTTTGATGCTTTAGGGAGGAAAGATAAAGCCCTAAGGCACTGTTAGTTCATTGCTAACATAAGAACAGCCATACTGGGTCAGATCAAAGGTCCATTCAGCCCAGTACCCTGTCTGCCAATGGTGGCCAATGCCAGGTGTCCCAGAGGGAGTGAACTGAATAGGTAATGATCAAGCGATCTCTCTCCTGCCATCCATCTCCACCCTCTGACAAACAGAAGCTAGCGACACCATTCCTTACCAATTCTGGCTAATAGCCATTAATGGACTTAACCTCCATGAATTTATCTAGTTCTCTTTTAAACCCTGTTATAGTCCTAGCCTTCACAACCTCCTGAGGCAAGGAGTTCCACAGATTGACTATGCGCTGTGTGAAGAAGAACTTCCTTTTATTTATTTTAAACCTGCTGCTCATTAGTTTCATTTGGTGGCCCCTAGTTCTTATATTATGAGAACAAGTAAATAACTTCCTTGTTCACTTTCTCCATACCACTCATGATTGTATATACCTCTATCATATCCCCCCTTAGTCTCCTTTTCTCCAAGCTGCAAAGTCCTAGTCTCTTTAATCTCTCCTCATATGGGACCCATTCCAAACCCCTAATCATTTGAGTTGCCCTTCTATGAACCTTTCCTAATGCCAGTATATCTTTTGTGAGATGAGACCACATCTGTATGCAGTATTCAAGATGTGGGTGTACCATGGATTTATATAAGGGCAATAAGATCTTCTCCGTCAGTCTTTGAACATGGTGAGTGAAATGGTTATGCCTCCTCTAGATTGGCCAAAGGAACCATGCTGAAACTGTGTTTAAGTGGTGTTTAGAAACATTCAGCTAACATGCTTTAGCTGCCATAGAAGATGAAGCCCATACTCCACCAATTTTGCCAATCTAGGCACTAGAGGAAAGATGTTAACAAGCTGGGAGCGGATCAGACAAGCTATGTTCATTTCATCTTATCTCATAGATATCTGTGTCAGTGGTTCTCCAGCAGGGGTACGCAAGGGTGGTGTTCTGAGAGTACATCAGCTCATCTAGATATTTGCCTAACTTTACAACAGGCTATAAAAAAGCACTATCAAAATCAGTACAAACTAAAATGTCATGCAAGCAAAGACTTGTTTATACTGCTGTGTATACGACACACTGACATGGAAGTACAATATTTATATTCCAATCAATTTGTTTTATGACTGTATAGTAAAAATGAGAAAGTGAGCAATTTTTCTATAATAATGTACCGTGACACTTATGTCTGATTTTGTAAGCAAGTTGTTTTTAAGCAGAGGTGAAACTTGGGGATATGTAAGACGCATCAGACTCCTGAAAGGGATGTAGTAATCTAGAAAAGTTGAGAAACACTTTATATGATAAATGAGATATTCAGATAGATAAATAGATATTATACAGAGAGATAGAGAGAGAATATGCTGAGCTAGAAATTTTAAATGTTTGATGTTAAGACTTCTTAAAAGCCTGTCTAGCCTGCTTGTTTTGGCCTGACTTCTTTCTTAGATTCCATCTGAAACAGGGGCACATTCTCATGGGACTGCTAGATTCTGCTGTTCATGCGCCACAACTACATTTCTATGTTTAGCTCACTAATTCCATCAAAGCTAATGTGGATGTGTCTACTGGAGCTGGAAATTACACCTGCTAGCACCAGTGTAAATGTACCCTGTGTTGTATAGAACTGTGTGACTGTAAGGCTGTTTTCTGTCCACTACTACACATTTAGGAGCCCAAACACAAAGCGGGTATGTGAGCTAAAAAGCTTACAGTCCAGGTAGTACAGAAGAGCCTTGAATGGAATCCTGACCTCATTGAAATCAATAGGAATTTTGCTATTGACATCAGAGAACGTCTTAACATGATTGGTTATTACAGGAAGTTTCATTGACTTGTAGGACTTTGGACAAGTCTCACTGTCTTACTATGTGTTGGTTTCCCCATCTATGTATGTAAATAGTGGTGATAACACTGAGCCATTCCATAGGGGAGTGAAAGTCGTGAGACTTAATTACATTGTTTGAAAGTTCTTTGAGTGCCAAAGTTGTGTAAAACAATCAAAAGGTGAAAGATCACTTGGACTACAGCAAGATGGGGTAGTATTAACACTCAACATTTTGGAGTAAATCCCCTGAAAGAAGAGGTTATTTATGGTTTGTAAAATGTTACCATTTTCTTAGGTGTGAAATAATCTTTGTTGTACCACCAACTGTAGCATATATGGTTCCCTAGTAAGTTACTTTGCATCTGTGCCAGGCTGCTTAGGGATAGCTTGTTAGCTGTACATCTCCCAATGTGCCTCTTGGGCCATATTTACACAACTGCAGTAAGTCAACCTTAGGTCCGCAACTCCAGCAATGTACTTAGGTCAAGTTACCTCAGGGATAACTTTCCTGTCAACTTATCTTACCTTACTCTTTTCATCAGAGGTAGAGTACAGGGGTCATCTGGAGAGCAATCTGCAGTTGACTGGCAGGTCTTCACTAGACCAGCTAAATCGACTACCGGTGGCTCAATCTGAGAGCATCAGTCCCAGCAGAAGTGTAGATGTGGCCTTGGTGCAGTAATTATTTTAACTTCTAATGGGTGTGAGCTCACCTTATTGCCCTTTACTAGCGTCTTCCTTCTCAGGTACTTTAATATAGATATTCACTAGCTATAGCAAACAATACGCAAATCTCTAAATCACTGGTGTAGTGACTTCACTCTGAATAGACTCTCTTGTTCTCCCTTTTGCAGTTGTGCTCCCATTTGCTCCTGTGGTATACTCCTGTGAGTTACACAGTTACAATGTGGAAACCTCACAGGATTTGCCTCTTCCTTTTTCACATGTGTGTCATCTGCAGGGAATTCTGCATCATAGGGACCTGATATTTGGAAGTGTTGAGCACCCAGAACTTCATTTGAAGTCAATGTGAGTGCCCCACCCCTGTGCAAATCAGCCCCCCTGCTTTTTATTGTTAGCCATTTTATAGCTATTTACATTCTTTAAAGCTATTTTTTCCTGTAGCCTGGCGCTATGATTCCTTTAGTACTTGCTCAAACTAGACAGGGAAATACTGGGCGTGGATGAGAGTCATCTTAGATGTTGCAGGAAGTGTGGTTTGAATTGATATCGAACCAATATCCCAGGACAATGTTGGGAACTGCATGCTGTGGTCTTGAAATGTGTTGTGAATGCAGGAGTTACCACATCAAAGGGCTGTGTGGACCAGTATCGTGTCCCTAACAGTGGCCAAGATGAGATGCTTCAGACAGAGGAGTATTGTCCATGCTGGACAATTATGAAATAACATGATCACAGGCAAAGTTTCTTTTAGGGCTGCAAAAAAAATTGTGATGATTAGTTGCTGTTTTAGTCATACCGTTAAACAAAAATGGAATGCCAATTTAAATTTATTATACATATTTTGACGTTTTCCTACATCTACTACATATTTGAGAGAGTTTGTGTCTGTCCGTCCAGCTGAGTGTCTGTTTCTTCAAGAGCTCCTCCTAAACAGTAAGAGCTAGTACCACCAAATTTGGTGTGTAGCTTCATCTTCTCATAACTTAAAGAAAGGTCAGGCTTTGGTTGTGCCAAGACAATAGGTTGTGCCTGGAATCCGATTTTCTCATCAAATGGAAAGGAAGGCACTGATAGCGGAGACATATTATAGAATGGCCACAGGGAGGCCGCAAGCGCCCCAGCCCAGGGGAGCAGCCACCAGCTAGCCAGCACAGCCCCCACCACCTCAGTTGGCCCTGGGGAACAGTTGTCAGCCAACCCCACTCTCTGCCCTGACTCCTGCATCTCCCACACGCTGCCGTGGTCTCCTTCACACACCCAGCTCCCTGCCCTGACTCCTGTATCCCCACATCCTGCCCTGAACCCCCCATACCTACCAAACCCCTGCCATGACTCCTGTATTCCCATATCCCCACCTCCTGTCATGAATCCCCCACACCCAGCCTCCTGCCCTGAATCTGTATTCCACACCCCCTTCCCTGAGCCCCCCATACTGCCCAACCCGTGCCCTGATTCCTGCACCCGTCACATATCCTGCCCTGAGCTCTTCCTCATCCCAGCCCTGCATCCCACCACACACACACCAACCCCCTGCCCTGAGCCCCTCACTCCTCCTTGCCCTGACTCCTGCACCCCTCTCCCCCAACACACACACACACTCACTCAGTCTCTCGCCCCCAGCCCTGAAGGACTGGAGCAACGCTGTGTAAATCTTCTAGTTTTCAAATATATTTGTTTCAATTACAACACAATACAAAGTGTACAGTGCTCACTTTTTATATTTTTATTACAAATATTTGCACTGTAAACAGAATAACCAAAAAAAGATATTTTTTTTCAGTTTACCTTGTACACGTACTTTAGTGCAGTCTCTTTATGGGGAAAACACAATTTACAAATGGCAATTTTTTTATAACTGCATTCAAAAACAATATAAAACTTTAGATCATACAAGTCTAAGCATAAAGGGACATACAAATGTTTAGCATATCTGGCACATGAATACCTTCCAATGCTGGTACAGTAGTATCATGTGAATGTCCTGTTCTCATTTTCAGGTGACGTTTTAAATAAGAAACTGGCAGCATTATCTTCTCTAAATGTAAACAAACTTTTGTCTTATGGATGTGAAAGTGTAACCATTTACATGGTTAACCAACGAGCCTAGGCTCATTGGTTAACATGCACGATTACGCACAGGGGCCCCCTTTGTGCCGCTGCCTCTGACAGAGGCAGCAATGTGGGGGAGGGGCTGCATGCAACCATGTATGTTAATTGATGAGCCCAGGCTCATTAGTTAACTGTGTAAATGGTTACATGCTCGCACTTTTAAGCAACCTCCCTGCACGCTGTGACCCGCACAAATTTCTCTATCCCTCCCACACTATAGGCACACACACCTTTACCCAGTTCCTAGGGCTCAAGGTGCAACCCTATGAATTTACACACCCACCCTTACCCAATTCCTAGGGCTCAGGGTGTAACAACCCGCAGGTTGGCAGGATCTTTAGCCACTGAAAGAGCCTCACACAGTAATGTCCTTATCCTCTTTTTATTGACAATTCGCAAACAAGCAGAATGTAAAATACAGGACTATGTAGCACTTTAAAGACTAACAAGATGGTTTATTAGATGATGCGCTTTCGTGGGCCAGACCCACTTCCTCAGATCAAATAGTGGAAGAAAATAGTCACAACCATATATACCAAAGGACACAATTAAAAAAAATGAACACATATGAAAAGGACAAATCACATTTCAGAACAGAAGGGGGATGCAGGGGGGTGGGGGGAAGGAAGGTAAATGTCTGTGAGTTAATGATATTAGAGGTGGGGAAAGGTAAATGTCTGTGAGCTAATGGTATTAGAGGTGATAATTGGGGAAGCTATCTTTGTAATGGGTAAGGTAGTTGGTGTCTTTGTTGAGCCCCCCCCCCCCCCCACGGAGAGTGTCGAATTTTAGCATGAATTGTCTTAATTGTCCTTCTTTAGATTTTTTTTTTTTTTACACTTTATCTGTAACTTTTTGAGATGGGCTAACCATAACTGAACACATATTTGAAATGAGCATGTGCTCAACTGACAGGTCGGTAGTTTCCTGGGTTATTCTTGTTTCCCTTTTTATAGATGGGCACTATATTTGTCATAACATTTCAGTGTTGTTCTCTGTCGATGAAAGCAGTGTCTCCTCTTGTTTGCTTTACCCATTGTTTCTTTTTTCATTGTGTTCACTGAAAAGATCTGTTCATTGAGCTCTCTGCCATGAAGCCCGGGTCTTTTATGTTATCAAATTAAAGTTAATTTAGAACCTGCCAGAATGTATGAATAGTTCAGATTGGCCCTCCCTGATCAGTTTTGTTCCTTACGGAGGAAAGGGGTGTAACCTTCATGTACTGATCAAAGTCCAACGAGGAACTAAATTCTCTCTGTCTCTTTATTTGGAAGCGCTATACCTTGCTTCTTTGTAGGTTGAGCGGTATTGCTGTAAACTGTTAAATAGCTTCAGAGTCTCACTCTTGAGGTGGATGCATGTCAGTGGTGCATAAAATGACTCCCTTGTTTGTACATCAGTTTGTAAAAGGAAACAAGACATTCTACAAATATATTAGCAAGAAGAAGACCAAGAACAGGGTAGGCCCATTCCTCAGTGCAGAGGGAGAAACAATAACAGGAAACTTGGAAATGGTAGAGGTGCTTAAGAACATCTTTGTTTTGGTTTTCACCAAGAAGTTTGATGGTGACAAGATGCCAAGTGAATGCTAGTGGAAATGAAGTAGGTTTAGAAGTTAAAAATAAAAGAACAAAATAATAATTACTTAGAAAAGTTAGGTGTCTGCAAGTCACCAGGGCCCGATGAAATGAATCCTAGAATACTCAAGGAGCTGATAGAGGAAGTATCTGAGCCTTTGGCTATCATCTTTGAAAATTGTGACAGTCGGGAGAGATTCCAGAAGACTGGAAAAGAGCAAATATAGTGCCTATCTATAAAAAGGGAAACAAGAACAACCCAGGAAACTACAGACCAGTCAGTTTAACAGCTGGGCCACAGAAGATAATGGAGCAAGTAATTAAGGAATTCATCTGCAAACATCTGGAAGATAATAAGATGATAGGTAACAGCTAGCATGGATTTGTAAAGAACAAATCATGTCAAACCAATCTGACAGCTTTCTTTGATAGAATAAAAAGCCTTGTGGATAAGGGAGAAGCAGTGGACACGGTATACCTAGACTTTAGTAAGGGATTAGATATGGTCTCACATGACTTTCTTATCAATAAACTAGGGAAATGCAACCTAAAACGGGCTTCTATAAGGCAGGGGCATAATTGGTTGGATGACTGTTCTCAGAGAGTAGTTATTAGCAGTTCACAATCATGCTGGAAGGACATAACAAGTGGGGTTCTACAGGGATCTGTTTTGGGACCAGTTCTGTTCAATGTCTTCATCAACAATTTAGATATTGTCATAGAGAGTATGATTATAAAGGATACCAAGCTGGGAGGGGTTGCAAGTTCTTGGAGGATAGGGTCATAATCAGAGCTTGACAAACGGCGGTGAATGCCGCTCGCCAGCCCCACACTGCACATGCGCAAGAACCACATTGTGCATGCGCATACCGCCAGTAAACGGGTGCATGGCGGAAATCTGTTCGCCACAGGCGAGTAGATTCTATAGTTTGTCAAGCCCTGGTCATAATTCAAAATGATCTGGACAAATTAGAGAAATGGTCTGGGATAAATTTAATAAGGACAAATGCAAAGTACTCCACTTAGGAAGAAATAATCAGCTTCGCACATACAAATGGGAAATGACTGTCTAGGAAGGAGTACTGCAGAAAAGGAGCTAGGGGTCATAGTAGACCACAAGCTAAATATGAGTCAACAGTAAGACACTGTTGCAAAAAAAGTAAACATGATTCTGGGAGTGTTGTGAGCAAGATATGAGAAGTCTTTCTTCTGTACTACTCTGTACTGATTATGCCACAGTTGGAGTATTGTGTACAGTTCTGAGCACCACATTTCAAAAAAGATGTGGAGAAATTGGAGAAGGTCCGGAGAAGAGCAAGAAAAATGATTAAAGGTTTAGAGAACATGATCTATCAGGGAAGATTGAAAGAATTGGGCTTGTTTAGTTTGGGAAAGAGAAGACTGGGACTTGATAGCAGTTTTCAAATATCTAAAAGTGTGTTTCGAGGAGGAGGGAGGAAAAAATTGTTCTCCTTGGCCTCTGATGTTAGGACAAGAAGCAATGGGCTTGAATTGCAGCAAGGGAGGTTTAGGTTGGACATTAGTAAAAACTTCCTAACTGTGTGTCAGTGGTTAAATACTGGAATAAATTGCCTCAGAGAGGTTGTGGAATCTCCATCACTGGAGATATTGAAGAGCAGGTTGGATAGACATCTATTAGGGATGGTCTAGACCAGTATTTCTCAACCAGTGGCACAAGTACCTTTAGAGGTACTTGAGAGAAGTCGAGGGATGGGGGGGTGGGGGCGGTATGTCAACACAACTGAAATTTGGAGAAAACTAAATTTTTGTTTTAAGTTTTACAGCACTTTATTATTTTTGTACTTTTTACATCCAAAAATTTCAGCACCCACCCATCTACAATTACGTTGTTTAAACAAATGTGTTGCAATGGTAGAAAACAAGTTTTCTGAAAACTGTAGGTACTTACAATTTTTTTTTTTAAAAAAGGGGGTACTTATAGTTGTTTTTAAAGGTGGGTACTTTATTAAAAAAAAGGGAGGGGTTGAGAAACACTGGTCTAGACAGTGCTTGGTCCTGGCATGAGGGCAGGGGCCTGGACTTGATGACCTCTCGAGTCCCTTCCAGTTCTAATGTTCTATGATTCCTAAAACCCTTTGGGATGGGAAGTGTTGGAAAAATGCAAGAGTTTTTGAGTGTTTTTTAATCCATGCTACAGTATTAATACTGCACTGAATCAACAGCATCTGAAACAGAACTCAGTGTTAGCCATCACAAAGCGCAGCCAAGTCTCAGCAGATGTAGAGCAGCTTTAATGGCCAAAATGGTATTTGAGTTCCCATTAGTCATTTCAAATTGAGATATTCCTAAGGAGTTATAAGACCTCAGTGCCATGCTTCAGTAAATGTCACATGGATCACATTATTATCTGGACCACATTCCTGGAGCTGTGCCACTGGTTCAGTATGGGTACAGTGTCAAAATTGTTTCAGAGATAGCTTTGATGAATTGCATGCATTTCTCTCAGCCTGTTGGAGGGGCACTGCCTGGCTCTGAATTAATAATAGACTACGGAGCCTTCCATCCTTTGGTTGATGATTCTAAGTCAGCTGTGCTCAGGTTAGAAACAACTGGAAATTGCTATACAGGCAGTCCCTGGGTTACGTACAAGATAGGAACTGTAGGTTTGTTCAGCTGCTGAATCTGGACACCAGTTCTGACTTACATACAGATTCAACTTAAGAACCCCAGGCGTCCCCAAGTCAGCTGCTGCTGAAACTGATCAGCAGCTGATTCCAGGAAGCCTGGGGCAGAGCAACTCTTCTCTGCTGCAAAGTGTAGTCCTTCCACCATAACACACCTGCCTCAAGCTACTATTTCCACGTTAAAAAGAAGGGGGGCTGTGGCTTCTCTGGCCTGCCTGGTTTCAGTGCCCCAAGGCGCGTGGGGCCCAAATTTTCTTTGTGCCCAGGGCCCCAATAAGTCTTAATCTGCCTGTGTACCAAGGTATGCTACTACTGCTTGTTCTGTACCTATTTCATGTTTAAACACAGAATATTAGTCTCTAAGGCTATCTAGCTACCTGGCACCTTGCATTAGCATTAAATTCCCCTTTATTTTTTTAAGGGGGAGTTTCCATTTCTTGGGAATATTCTTCTCCCTTGTGAATTTCTCTGTGTTTTCCCTATTAAATTCTTTGCTGTTTCCTACACTTAAGAGACCTATTTCCTTGGTATGCTTGCTTGCTTGCTTGCTTTGCTTTCCTTTTTAATTTCCTGTCTGACCTTTCCTTGTTCTCAGGATGCACACGGTTGAAAAGCTTCAGAGGGGTAGCCGAGTTAGTCTGTAACAGGAAAAACTTAAAAACCAATAAATAGTCTAGCAGCACCTTAAAGACTAACAAACATAAATGGTATCATTAGCTTTCGTGGGCACAGCTCACTTCTTTAGATGACTGTTGAAGAGAAGTGTTTGCATGAGTGATACAGTCAGTGTGTTGTTGGATTTCATTATTGCCAGCACAACTGTGTAAACTCCTGAAACAGCTAGGGTAGAAAGTTTGGAAAAGAGTATTTACAATGCACTTTGGAAGCTTAAGGAAGGAATTATCTTCTTTAGTCCTAGGATTGCAGCAAGTTTGTGTCCACTGTGGAATGCAGCAGATTTAGAGCTCTCTCTCATGGGTCTTGCTAGAGTCAGAGCGTATCATGGTTCTTTTCCCATGTTACATAGGAGAAGGAAGCAGTGGCCTTATCTGCGTGTTATAAACCAGCTTTCCTTAGTGGTTAGATGGCTGCTAGGATTAGTAATGGGATAGGGAACCATTTGTCTTCTGCTTCAAACTTATTTCGGGGGAGTGAATGAGTGTGCCTGAAAGTTACCACCATTTAAGGACATGAGTAGTATGAGTTTGGTTGGTTTCACTGTTGTTCCTGATGAAATAAATGTCCCCAGAGAAAACTCACCGTGTTTGCCACTGATTGGCCTGGTTGTTGATAGCAAAGAGGCCAAAGTTTTGAGTAGACCATACAGTCTATATTGCCCTTTCCAGGTAAAGGTTGACACATGTTAGTGTTGTGTGGAGGAAGTTTTCTTTCCTCCTGTTTGTGCTGTACCTGGATTCTAAGTAGGGTGACTACAGGCTCAGATTTTTCAAAGTGACTAGCAATCTGTCTGCCTCCATTTTTGATACCCCACAAGCGGTATCATAAAGGGGCCTGTTTCTATAGTGGCATGAGTCAGCACTTTCTGAAAACTGGGCCACCTCAAAGGGACTTAGAATAGATGCACCCAAAATCACTAGTTACTTTTGACAACCTTGGCCTTGTTCTAAAGCTAACAATGCATCACCTTTCACAAGCGCTAATTCGCTAAATAGATCATGATAACAGGGGAAGTAGATGGGCACTGTTGGCTACAGATTAGTCACATTTATGACAGCATTTACCCAGCAACACACAGCTCCTGAGAATAAGTCCTTAGAAAAACAAATCCTTCCTCCATACCATATATATGTAAATTGTTAACAGCTTTTAGTGTGAATCTGTGGCAGCTAATCCACATAATTGTATTTGGAAAGAACATAATGACACACTGTTTGTACATTATACCGTACTTATTGTGCTTGTTCTGCCTTTTGAAGATTGTCAGTACATTCTGTATGAGTGTCAGACAATGCAATAAAAGCTGTCTTAAAAGAGATTTTCTAGACATCGAGTGAGCCATTAGTGTGAGCGAGTTCCCTTTCAGCAAAGCCATGCAGGTGGGGGCCCAAGCCATAATAAATAGGGCACTTCTTAGAACTAAGACACCTATAGTTAACACTGTTATTACTAGTTGTATAGATTTTAAGTGCGACATTCATCTAGATGTACCAAAGCATTTTATAATCATTAATGAAGTATTATTCCCATGTAGTGAATTGGGAAATTGATGATCACAGGGATTAAGTGACTTTGTCCAAGGTTTCACAGCAAGTTGGTGGCAGAGCTATAGATCTCAAAATCCTCAAATCATCTACATTAGGGATTTTAGATATTGTATAATTAAATAGTCGTGTAACCACATGATATCTTAGCAGTTACACGACAACCAGTGTGCTCCCAGCCAGGAGCCCCCTGCCATCCAGCACTGCTGCCTCTCTCTCAGAGGCAGCAGCAAGGGGTGGCAGCAGCCCCTGTCTGTGAAGGGTCTGAGCTGACTTTAATAGAGGCAGCAGCGCAGAGGTGGAGAGGAGGCGGCGGCACTGGGGAGCCGGTGTTAGGGGGAACTGGCTTTTAAGCCGGCTATGACCAGCACTGGCTTCTCCCTCTTCCCCTCCCCCCGCTGCCTCCGTAGGGGGCATCAAGTGGGTCCGCAGAGCCACCTCCTCACAGGCACTGGCTTCCACTCTCCCCCTTCCCCCTCGCCCGCCTCTGATACAAAGGCAGCAAGGGGTGGGGGGAGTGCATGTAGTCAGCAAGATTAACCGATAAGCCCAGGCTAGGTTGACATCCATAATCTACATTCCACATATATTTGGTGTCTCCTTCCATTTAGTGCTGTAAATTAGTTAAATCAGAAATGCATAATTATGTTTGACCAAGGTTACACAGAGTTTTTTCCACCTAAGAAATGGATTTTAACTTTCCTATGTGAATACTTTTTGTACCCTTAATTTTGGGTCTCTGACACACCTTGTGTTTCACATTTGGACTTTAGCAGGTTGAAAGGGTTGGGGAGAGGTGGGAAAAGAACTCTACATTTCTAAGGCTTAAACCTCTGGTTTACAAAACGTTATTGATGTTATATATATGCATGTTATTGCTTGTTCTCAAATTCAGCTATTATGGGAGTTTGTCTTTAAATCTCTCTCTCTATTTCTTAGGTGTTTTAATGTGCCTGTCACTCTGGAAATTCAGGTGATTTTATCACCAAGTGCAGAGACAGAATTAATTTTAATGTAGAAAATTATAGCTGAGTCAATCTGTCCACATGGACAAGTGTTCATATATTACAGTTGATAATATACCATGTAAGCAATAAAGTAGTAGCAGCTCTACTGAGTGCAATGGAAGCTTTTACATAGTCACTACTGTACAAAGAAACCACCAAGAAATTTGAGGTTCATGGCAGATAGGCCTTGCCATAAGTCAAGCTGAATTCAAAATTATATATTAGTGTGCCAAGTTATGCAATGCTGCCAGACACTGAAAAAGACAGAAACCGTAGGTACTTGTGAAAAATAGCTCTAGTACATTAGCATTCTAATACTCATAGAGCTATTGGGCACTGCACAAACATGCAATAGTAAGATGGCTCCTGCTCTCAAAGAGCTTGGAGATAGCTCCAAGTTTCCTTTTTAAACATGCAGCTTTGTCAACATCAAAACATTTCATGGAAAACTGCAGATTTTTAATAATTTTTCGATGGAAAATAGTGTAAGTATGGAAATGTATTTTTTTGCTTATACACAGATGATCAAATACACAGTTATGATATTAGTGTTAATTTAATACTATTTAATAAAAGTCAAAATGAAATCAGTCCAAACAGGAGACAAAATGAGTACCTTTTGAAATGCTTTGACACTACTGAATTGAAATGCTTCAGTGGACACAAATCAAAACAATTTGGAATCTTAATATTGTGGGACATTTCAAAATGTTGGCTGTTTGTTCTGAATTGGGACCTTATTTGTAAATGTCAGAATTTCCCATGGAACAGAAATTCCAGTTCCCAAACAGCTCTGCTACAATCTAAGCATTCAATTTCCCTTCAGACTTCATAGTAATGTTTTGGGATTTTGTCTATGCTATGAGCTAGGGGTGTGATTCCCCTGTTCACATATACATGCTTGCATTACCCTGATACTCAGCAGTGTCTGGTGGGTTTGGATTTTGCACATCTCAGCTATGCTTACACTGCCACTGCCACCAGAGATACACGGCTATTTATAATCTCACTAGTTCAACAAGAGCTAGCACAAGTTTGTGTATCTGAGATGAGGGGGAATCACACCCCTAATTCATAGTGTAGCCATAATGTCAGGGACACATTTCTTCTAATGTGATGCTATCTCTGTCCTTTGTTTTTCTTGGTTATTTTTTCCTCAAGATTTTTTAATAGAAAGTTTCTATCAGGTTCTGTAGATTGGAGGGCTTATATTTCACAACGCCCTTGTACTTCTGACAGTGGAGCAGCAAATGTCTCTCCAACTCTGTCTCCTTTGCAAAACTGGTTGCACAAGTCTTACATCTAGGCAGGGTCTCCCAGTTTCTTCCTTTAATTTATGGTCACTGATTCTGTTTTACACAGCTGTACTCTTGTGTATCTACTGGTGGGAAGGTTCCATGTTGGATTCTCCAAAGTCTGGATGGCTTTGGTCTTGTTTCCTCAGTGACTCTCATATGCATCCAACATAGATTTTGGTGCAGTGTTTTGGGGTACCATTTAGTTTTTAGGGGTAGTGTTTCTTCCAATGGGAGGAATTAGTTTTGATGAGGGTTGTTTATGAGTGTTTTTAATTTCTGATCCTCTCTTGATCTAAGGTTGGGGAAGCATTTACTGCTTTGATTGAGACGGCACCAAAAACTGAATGCTTTTAGTAGTTTTTATTTTTAAATTAGACACTTGAATTGTCTTAGTTCTGCTCTGCACCCATTGCTGCTGGAGTTCCTGTGTAGATGAAGTATTTGCAAAATAGCAGTGTAGGATTTCTGTAATGGGCTTTTGTCCCAGTTCCAGTAGTTAGTATAATTTCAACCCACTCTACCATACATTGGATGGCTTGTTTAGTGACAGTATAAAATCCTCTGAATTTACTATCGGACCTAGATTTATACAACTTAGTATTTTCCATTGCTATGCCTATAAAATAAAATTGTAATTTACTGCTCTTTTGGGGGGGAGGGAAATGAATTTTTGTTTGCTTGTTTGTAAATTAACATATAGAACCTGTGACTGAAATCTTAACCCTTTGAAGTCAATGGCCAAAGTTCCCTTAAGTTTGGTGGGGCCAGCCTTTCACCCTGTGGCTTGTAGCAAGATCCTAATCAATGTAGTTTTGGCAAGAGTCTGATCAGATACAGACATTTTATCTCAGTTACTTAGTGGGACTCCTGTTTGGGGTCTTGGTCCATACTTATAGCTGGACAGTGCAGGGCCTGCCTCTGGTATACAGGCCCAACACAATGGAGCTCCAGTCATGACTAGAGCCTTTGTGTGTCAATGCACCTACTTGTTAATACTAAATGTGACATACTGAAAAGAGAGGGCTGAAGTTTTGACTCTCTCATGCTTTCTTGGAGTATTTTTTCAGTGACATGGTACATGGGTAAATGCCTTCCCGTCCATTTTCTTTAGCGTTGTTGTTTTTTCATTTTATGCTAGTCTTTCTAAAGAGAATCAAACTGAGGGTCATATTAGAAGCATTATTATTTGATTGATCAAAGTGAGGACTGTTTGGCCTTTAGACACGACAGTTTGAGGCAACAGTAGGTTTGGTGAGCAAAACAGGTTTCCCAAGGGTCTTGTTTTTAAAGACGTGTCATGTTGTATTGGATGTCTGACTCACGGGTCACTTGCAAGTTTAAACTAATGTAAATGGTGGATCTGTAAATTGAAGTCTTTCACCCATGATTTGAGGACTCGAGTAACTCAGCCAGGTGGTTAGGGCTTGTTACAGGAGTGAGTGGTGAGGTCCTGTAGCCTGTGATGTGGATCTCAGACTAGATGATCATGATGGTCCCTTCTGATCTTTGTCTGAGTCTATAAGTGACAGCATAAAAAAGCTGGACTGTTCTACTGAAGAATGCACTTTTCCTTTCTAATACCTTTGCCTTGTGGCTGAATTCCTGGCCTTACTAAAGTCAGTGACAAAATTCATTAACTTCACTGGGACTAGGACTTTACCCAGTGACTCTAAGCAGTGTCTCTGACAAGTATCCTCTTGTTGCGCTGGGTGTGTAGCAGTATCACTGTCATTCTAAGTAGCAGATCATATTATGCACAATGAGGGCCTGTCACTAGTTGCAAGTCCAGGCTTTCCAGACTTATTAGGGATGACTAGAGGACTGTTCCCCCTGCTTACTGCACTGGCCAACCCCTCATCTCTCCGCTGCAGCCAGATCATGGCCTCCACTCCTACCTGTGCTGCAGCAAGAAGGGAGCTGCCACCAGCCCTTCCTGTGGCCAGATGGGGGGAGAGTTTCCAGGTAGACCCCGCTAAATAACCAGACATGCTTGTCCAGGGGGCGGGGGGGAAGCGGGAAGCAGAGCTGGGGGCTGCGGGGCTAGACAGGAGAAGGGGGGCCGGGAAGCAGAGCTGGGGGGGATCGGGGGCTAGAGGGGAGGAAGGGGGGGCAGGAAGCAGAGCTGGCGGGGGGGGGGAAGAGGAGGGGGGGCAGCCAGTGGCTGCAGCCAGAGTCCTTCCAGCTGCACCCTTGGCAGGTGCTCCCTTTACTTGCCAGCAGAAGCTGGGCGGGGCTGGGAGCCACTCCCCCTGTCTGGCTTCTGCTCACATCCAGAGGCTCCCAGCTGGGAGGTGGGGCTGTGTTGGGAGCCTCTGATCATGTGCAAAAACTGGGTGGCAGGGGGTGTGGCTGGGAGTCCCAGCCCCGCCCCGCTCCACCTGGCTTTTGCGCTTGACCACAGGGCTCCCAAAGCCAATCGTGGCCCGCCTCCCAGTTGCTCCCCCGCCCTTGCCAAGCTTCCACCTGGCACCCTGCCAGGAAATCACAAAATACCGGACATTGCATGTGTCCAGTATTTTTCTACCGAACAAATGGTGCAAATACTGGACTTTCTGGAAGAAAACTGGACACCTGGCAACCCTAGCATGGGGGCTGGACTGCAGGGTCTGCCCCAGGATCGGGGCTAGGGACAGGACATTTGTGGCTAGATGGGAACTGGGCCCTGATTGAATCGGGAGGGTGTGGCTGGGGGAAGGCCAGAGGAGCGGGCAGGGGGAGAGAGGGTGCAGGAGAATGGGCTGGAGGCAGGGTGTCTGGTGGTGGGAGGGGGCAGGAGTGGACTGGGGGTGTAGTGGGGGGGGGTTAGGTGCTGGGAGTGCAGGGGGGCGGGTACTCCTTTTCGCACCTCTCCTTGGCACCAGAGGCTTTCTCCACTGGGGAAGCTGCCTCCAGCCCTACTTCTACTTCTGGGTCTGGGATCCTGATGCTCTGCGACCCAGCAGTGAATCACCATGGCTTTCTTGCCTTGGCAGGCTGCCACCTGCATGGTGCTCCAGCCTTATGTCCTCACTCCCTCCACAAGATGAGAGCACACTGCTGTGCCGAGGGGCGTAGTAGCGTAAGCTGGATCTTGCGCACAGCCTTGGGGCTTTCTCCTCTCTCCGCCACCCCGTGCAGGAAGCCATGGCTGGTGCTCCAATCTTGTGGGGTGGGAGCACAAGGCTGGCATACTAGGCAGGTGGCGATGGCAGTTTCCCACTGAGTTGTGGAGTGTTGGGACCCTAGACCTGGAAGTGGAAGTGGGACCATAGGCAGCTGTGGGTAGCCAGGGCACCCCTTGAGGAAGAGGGGCCGGAGGTACCCTGAGCCATGACCACGGGTTCCTCTTCTGACTCTGCAAAGGCTGAGAGGGGCAATGCAGAATGAGGTGATTGTCACTGTCAGCCTGCACAAAAAATGTTAGGTATAAATATTTGTTGTGATGCAGAACTACCTCCTGCCAGTTTTAGATGAGGTATAACTCTTAAATGCTTTCTGGAAAATTTCAGTCTCCTCAGTGGTGACTTTTCAAAAGAACCACATTTTGCTATGCAGCACATGATACTTTTCCAGTCATGAAAGTCTTAATTCAATCCATTAGACGCTGGCAGTTGGAATTACTTTATATTGTGGTGGTAACTTGAGTTTGGAAAATCAGTGCTGCCCAGGTTTGAGAAGCTCCAAATTTGAATTCACTGGGGCATCAAGGCAAGTAGTATAGCACAGTAAATCAGTCTGGGAGTTACACCTGGATTCTTTTCCTACTTCTGATGTGATTAGAGGGGCTTTTTTTTTTTAACTAATACTTTCCACATGTCCCTTCTCTCCCCTCTTCCCCCTTCCCCCCCCCATTCTTTGTGTGTAGAATACCTGTGACACTTATAACAGACTTTTGATCCAATTATCTTTGGCTTAGGGAAACAGGAGAGATGGAGCAGTTGTGTGAGGATGCAGTTTTAACACTCCTTAAAAGTTACCTTTTAAAGTCACGAACAACAAAATGAAATACAGACAATCTAAATTTGGCCTTGGGGTGGTATGCGCTCAGTTTTTCCTACAGTAAAAATTCAAGCAGGGCCATAGATGTTCATACAGGAAGTTAAAGACAGGGTTTCCATTCTCATGCTGGTCATGGCAGCATTGTGAGATTTAGCCTTTAACTTACTCTAAGAAGCTGTAGCAATTTTAATACTGGGACCAAGACCTAGGCTATGTCTACACTTGCAGCTTCTTGCATGAGAGCTATGCAAATGAGACTAAGTGTGGAATATTGCTGAGCCTCATTTTATATCTAATGCACCACTATTTTTGCAGAAGAGGCTCTTGCATCAGAAGGAGCAGTCTACATTGCCCCTTCTTACGCAAGAAAAACCCTCTTGTGCAATGCAGTTATTCCTGAAAATAGTCTGCATAGTGGCTTTGTGCAAGGGAGGGGTTTATTGCGTAAGAAGGGGCAGTGTAGACACCTCCTTCTGGTGCAAGAGCCTCATCTGCAAAAATGGTGGCTCATTAGGTATGCAAATGAGGCTTGGTGATAGTCCATGCTTAGCCTCATTTGCATATTTCTCAAACAAGAAGCAGAGTGTAGACATAGCCCTAGTGTTTCAACACTGTGGGGTGCGTGCCCATCCAATTCCGCTCCTCCCCCCCACCCCCCACCAAAAACAAAGCCAGTTTGGGTTGCATTTTTTTCAAACTGCCACTGTGTACATTGCATATGGCTCTTTCCCTATTATCTCATTTAAAATTAATGGCTGTGCCAGCCTCTTCTCTCCACACATGGTGGACGGAAGTGACAGTCACTAAGCTAATTGGTTACCTGTCTGCCTACAGCCCCTTTGTAAGTATTGTTCCAACTATTAAGGGTTATTCACTTAAATCCACGAGGGAATGAAAATATTGTTACTATGGTCTTTGAAGTACACTCAGAGTAGCATGCAGATTATTACACATTTGTATAAGTTTGGTTAGAATGTGAATTAGTTTGTCTGCTGCTAGTGTCTGAGCTGAAGTTGAAAGATGACCAATTTGGCCTTAAACAATAAAAGGTGCTAAGGAAGTTGAGGCAACAAGCATGTTTTAATAACCTCAGGACTAGCTTAAATGAAAAAACTGCTTAACACAGCAGCAATGGTTGTATAACGTGTGAATTTGCCAGACTAAGGAAGGTGTCCTCTGCCACCAGTCCCCCTCCTCAACTAGGCTTCTTTAGCCCTGGCTAGGTTGCTGGCCCACCTGCTATTAGGCTCTCTGGTCCAGATCCTACTGGACCATGGATGTTGCTAGATCAGAAAGTGCCTGGTTTCCAGAGGTGCAACCTGTACTGTCAAACACTTGACAACATGCAAGGTGTAGCAGCCCTTTCCTAAGTGCAAAAGGTTGATGACTGGTTTGGGGAGGAACCTTAAGGCCTTTACCTAATTACAATCTAGGCCTAGTTTGAAATGTAACTTTTACTGATACTTTGGTTTAAAATGGCAATGAAATCTCATGTAAATGATGAATTTATAATAATTTACAGGTAAATGCTGCATCTGAACTGTTTTGATTTAAGGATATTTACTTTGTATATATATATATATATATATACACACTGCTGTTGACATTGAAACACTAATCCAATGTTATCATATGCATGTCACTGTCTGACCTTCCTATAATTCTCTAACAGTAAAAACTCAGCATGCTGAAAAGATTTCTGCTTTGCCCAAAACTATCAAATATATCTCCAGCAAAGTCACACTCAGGAAATGTTCCCTTTAATCTTTTCCATCCATCTATAGAATTTCATTTTTTGCACATGCCTCAGTACACAACCAGCAGTAGAAACAAAAACCCAAGCTTTGAGCATTCTGCTGAGCAGCCTCACAGGTGCACTGCTTACAGGGAACACTGCACTGACATGTTAGGTATGAACTTTAAGGGGTTTCCCCCTCCCTAAAAGCAGATGGATTCCTATTAGGATGTTACATTTAATCTAATCAATTAGTCAATAAGCAGGAGAGCCACGGCAGGGGGGCAGCAACTAGACTATCCAATAAGCTTTTGGATATCAGCTAGTCAACAAGTCACTTACACATACCTAATCTCCATACAATCAGTTCATAGACAGCCAAGATTTCTCTTTACAAATCACAGTCAATTTGTTTCAGAGGTATCCAGCTAGGCAATGGATCAAATACCTAGAAGAGGCACTGTAACATGGATATCTTTTGCAGGTCCAGTACTTTTTCAAGATTCTGGACAACTGACAGAGCATGCTTTTTCCAGTTCCTACCAAAAGACAGACACCAGGAGAGATGTGTTCATTCGTTTATTGTCCAATGTTTTAACCTGACTGAAATACAAGAGCAAGAGCACTGTGCTCCTGGCTATTGATTACATGTTAGAACATGAGTTTTGCACTTTAGACAACATTTAACACCATTCTATGGGGTACTGCATTGCTTTTATAAAGTTCAAAATAAAGATTTATTTTCAAACAAGTGACTTTGGTTTTTCATACATTACACTTTTTCTTGCAGAAAAAATAAAATTGTACAACTGCATAAATATAAAATCTTCCACCATGAAAATGGTTAAAACATTCAGTAAAGACATTAGCACCACACAATGTGATGCTGCCAGCGGAAAAATAAAATATACACAGCAAATAATTCACTCATCAGTGGTGGGATAGTCTGACTCAGATCTCACACAACATACTGGAGGATGAGGGTGGAGAGAGAGAGAGAGAGCAAGCAAGCATTCACTACAAAGCACAGTACACAATCACCTTTATTTATTCATGAACTCAAGTTAGTTGCCCCAGCCACCCCTCCAAATAAAATACCCTTACACCACAGGAAAATAAAGAGGTTCTATGGAGTGCTGTTTAGTCTCAAAGGTGGGCCTTTATCTTTAAAAGGAAAAAAGAACCATGCCAGTTCTACTCCCATTGAGTATTTACACCTCGGAGAGCAAAATCTTTGCTCACAGAAAGTAGAAAACAGATACAATACATGGCTTGAAAAATGACCAGAGTATGTACCTATAGTACTGTACACTAAATAAAATACACAAGGCAGCAATACTTGGGGGCCAGAAACACTGCTTACTACAAGTCAGTTATGGAATCATAATTTACAGTAAAAATGGGCATGTCCCAAGGCTCAATTTTGTTTGTCATTTACAGTAGAATAAATATTGTCACTATTGCTACACTTTAGGTTTACATTCTAATCTAGTAATGCAGAAAGCTAGTGTAAAGCATATAGATTACGTGTAGGTCCCATACGTATGACAGTTTGTTCAAGACTAGTAGGTTTTTGTTTTTTTACTTTTTAAATGGCTAGGAGGGGAAAAAGAAAATTGTGCTTATGATCAGCTGCTCTTTATGTCAAATTTCACTTCAAAACGTCCCTGAAAACGGTCTTTGTCACTGTAACCTATGTTTTCACCGTAGAGCTTGCACTCCACACGCACTTCTGTGTCGTAGGTCAGGTTAGTGAACTGCACTGCTAGGAGAGGCTGGAGATATTTTGGCTGGAGCAGCTTGCCATAGTACGGGTAATATTGCAGTGGAAAGCCAGCATAGCCAGCCATCCCATAATATTCAACAGGGCCAACTTTGTCAGCATCTTCCTCTTTCTAAAGAAGAAAAGAAAAAAAAATCACTTGTCCACACCCTATTTTGTAAGTATTCCCTTCACTGAATGCCCATTCAAATTGCTTATTACCATGTGACTTGGGTGCTGAATAGTGCAATGCAGTTTTTCAAACCCTTCCATGTCCCTCAGGACTGGTACATAGTAGGCCAATTTGTACAATGTAGGCAATTACATACTCAATTGATATCAGCCAGGATCATTTTCCTATTTACCTTTCATGAGGGAATTAATTTAACCAAAAAACCTCACATTACATCATCAGCGCTTCAAGTTGTTTTTGCACCTGTTTTGTAAGATCAGCACTATTGTTCCCTGGCTACTCATTTTTATCCAGAGCAGTGGATCAAGGAACACTCTGAATTTAATAATTATTCCCTCTTCATGCTTGTCCAAAATCCTGACAAAACTTCCTATGTGTCTGGCACCTTACATTTGTTAAAACTCCAAATTAAGCAAAAAATAATCTCTCTCTTTCAGTTAATATCATTCTCTAACAAGTTTCGCATTTGAATAAGTGAAATAACTGGAGGAAAGGATATTGCTACAGTAAAACCTGTGTTATCTGGCACGCCCAGGGATTAGGGCATGCCAGTAACATAAAAATGCTAGTTATCTTGGGGGGAAGTGAGGGGAGGAGACAGGAGCCATGCAGGGGCCAGGATGTGGCCTGCTGGGGGGGGGGGGGGGGGGGGGGGGGGAAGGTATGGAAGTCGTGGGGAGTGGGAGGCAGAGATGGCAGAGGCAGCCTGCCAGGGGACTGGCCTGCCTGGGATGCCAGGGAGCCATGGCCATTCGCCCTCCCCCAGGTACATGCTGCACATTCATCTGATGAGTGTCCCAGAACTTAAAGGGCCAGTTTCCTACAGTTTTCCAGATAGCACAGGTTTTACTGTACTTGGAAGAGACCTTCAAAGGACAGCTGAAACAAATTGCAGGGAAATGCCTTATTGCTAGGTCACCTCTCTGAGCTTGGATCAATGACAACATACAGTTGTCATTTAATTTGTCATTTTTCAGTAACCTTTGTGAAATGAGTTGCTTCAAATTCAGTTCCTAATGGTAGGGTAGTCTTACTAAAAGAGTAGGGCTATGTCTACACTTGCAGCTTCTTGCACAAGTATGGCCATTCTTGTGCAAGAATCTGCAGAGCATCTACACTGCCCGCCCGCTCTTGTGCAAGGAAATTTAGAGTATAGCGTGGTAAGAGGGCTTCTTGTGCAAGAGAGCAGTGTGGATGCTCAGCAGGGATTTCTTGTGCAAGAAAGCCCTATGGCTAAAATGGCCGTCGGAGCTTTCTTGCGCAAGGGAGCGTCCACACTGTCACGGGAGCTCTTGCGCAAAAGCACAGCACGCACATGGCAGTGTGGACGTTTTCTTGCGCAAGAACCCTTGCACGAGATGCTCTTGCGCAAGAAGCCGCGAGTGTAGACATAGCCTATGTGTGTGTGCATTTATCAGCAGAAATGTCAAGGAGTGAATGGGTACCCAGACTTGATTCCTGTCTCAAGCCTTGAAGCAGACTCACTTTTTTAAATCCATTTGCACCAATCTAAGATCCAGAGCCAGAAAAAAAAAGCTCCTGGATAATAAACAGAAGAACTGAATGAGGATGGAGCCACATCCCTAGCTTAGAAGTACAAGTCTCTGCTTATGCAGAGCTGGTATGTGTTACGGGTTTTTGCTTTCTCTGCCCTTGATGGCACAAGACTGAGATCATGAGTTAGGAAAGACATGGAAATCTTTTCTCACTACAGGCAGTCCCCGGGTTACATGGATCCGACTTACATCGGATCCCTACTTACAAACGGGGTGAGGCAACCCCACACTAGCTGCTTCCCCCCAGCAGACCAGGGAGACGCGGAGCAGCTTTTCTCAGCAGACACCTCAGCTTGAGAATAAAGGACTGAGGGAAGTGAGGTGTGGGAGAATAAAACTGAGCTCTGGAGAAATGTTTGGCTAGAGTTTCCCCTACAATATGTACCAGTTCTGACTTTCATACAAATTCAACTTAAGAACAAACCTACAGTCCCTATCTTGTACGTAACCCAAGGACTGCCTGTATTTTTAAGGCCACTTCACGTTCTTTCCATCTTACCTTGGCACTGCAATGAACAGGCATGACGTATTGATTGTATTTTCCCATCACCTCAGCAGGGAGGCTCTCGTTTAATGGAGGCTAGAAGAAACCCGAAACAAGCAAGTGTTAATGTCATGCTGGATAATCTCTGCTCTTCAGATAAACTCCATTAGCAACATGCACACACAGATTAGTTTCTAGCATGTCATCCTGGTGCACAGAACTGCACCAACAAGGCCCCATCTTTGTGTGTCAAAGTCCTAGGGGGTGGGCAGAGGGAGGACAACTACTGGCACATTCTTTGTTCTAGGTCAGTTTCAAAGCCAGCTCAGTTTGACAATGATTTTCAGTCATAACTTCAAGCAAGCAGCCATGGAAGCCACTAATTCACCAGCAGTAATCTAAATCTGCCAACAAGAGAAGCTCTACAGACAACTTCTTGCAGGGAGGGGAAGTAAATACAGTTCAGGAAAGGTAATTACAAAATCCTGTTAGTGAATTCACTAGTAGGGAAGGCCTGACAGCCTGAGAGAACACCTCCCCCCCCCGCTACTAAATGCTTGTTGTCAAAGGGCAAAGCAAGCCTCCTAAAGATATTATGGAGCAGCTTGTGTCACATGACAGTAAAGTCACAAAGCTCAAATGGGAGTTTGCTCTCAAGGTACAGTGCCAGAGAATCAGCTTGGAATTAGACTGGTTGAAGTAGGAGCAGAAACTGGAAGTCCTGACCAAAGTGATTATCCAGGTTCCCAAACTGGTCCAGGGAAAGCAGGGGAATCACATAACACTGGCCGCCTCTTGTTTACATCTGCTACATTAATATGAGGCTACTCGTCTGCCGGAGTAATGCTAGTAACAGGAAGCACATTCTGGGGAAGTTACATACCAGAATATTATAGGCTGTGTCTACATTGGCAAGATTTTGCACAAAAGCAGCTGCTTTTGTGCAAAATCTTGCCGCCTGTCTACACTGGCTGTGAGTATTTGCGCAAGAACACTGACGTTGTAATGTACAAAATCAGTGCTTCTTGCGCAAATACTCTGACACTCCCGCTCAGGGATAAGTCCTCTTGTGTAAGTGTTTTTGTGCAAGAGGCCAGTGTAGACAGGTAACCTCAATTTCTTGCACAAGAAAGCCCGATGGCTAAAATGGCTATCGGAGCTTTCTTGCGCAAGAATGTGTCTACACTGGCAAGGATGCTTTTGCACAAAAGAAAATCTTTTGCGCAAAGGCACATGCCAGTATAGATGCTCTCTTGCGCAAATACTTTTAACAGAAAAAGTCTTCCGTTAAAAGTATTTGCGCAAAATCATGCCAGTGTAGACATGTCTACTAAAAGAGGGAGATTGCCCTAAACCAGTTCTTACAATGACATACCTAGGGAGATCTATGGGCTATGGGAAATAATGTACTCAAAAAGGCAGCTAGAAAGACCTGTTTTTCGGATATTACTTTCCCCCGTAAACAATTTCTGAAAATGCCCTAAGGATATTATGCAGTGGAGACTAGGAGATGTAGATAAAATGTTTGCAAATCTCTGCTCTGCAGCTTTAGAGAATATACTTCATTGGACATATGCTTGACTGTCAAGATCTGGCATGTTAGCACCTAACTCCAAGTTTATGTGGTTCCAATAAATGAGCTGCACTTTGACCTGTCTAAAATAGCACAGAATTCTACATGGCTCCAGATCACAGAAGGGCAGGAAAGGTGGGCTCCAGTGTACCTATACCAGCATATTTACATATCATGCTTATACCATTTTCTCTGTGGTGCCAGGTGGGACTGATAACAGCAAGCACAATTAAGAGGATGTGTTTGACCAGTTTTTCTGTAGGAGAACATTAAGTGGAGGATAGGTTTTTACAGGCCTTTCTAGCAATTATTTAAGCCTCACATATACCTTCCAAGGAAGATATTACTAGCTCCATTTTGCAGATGGCTTTTCCTAAGACCAGTCTTCTGTTCCTAGTAGGAAACTACTTGCTCATTACCAGGAAGAGAAAAGAAGCACTTGCCTTTGGTTTGAAGCCTAGAACTCTGTTGAGCTTGACAACGACACATGGTTTTCCATCTCTGTATCCATAGCTGGAATCTGCTATTCCGGAGCAGTTTTCTAGCCATTCACGTTTGAACCGGCAGACTTTCTTCTGACCTTGGGCATTATTAAATGCTCCTCGCATTATGTAGTCATCGGGTTTGTCTAGGATGGAAGGTGGGACAAGGAGAAAAAAGTTTACATGCAGCATGAACTGACATTTGCAGGCTTTGACAGAAAAGCAACAGTTTTTCCTGGGACTGGAATCCTTTGTTTCAGGCCTAGTAGTAATCAACACAGAAACAGAAAGCACCTTCTACCAACTGACCTTATGGACCTGCATCAAGCCACTCAGTAACAGGTTCACTACTGATCTTGGCAAGTCTGTTTTCTACTGGGTGTTTCCACAAATTAAGAACATGTGTGGGCTGCTTCTCTGATCTCTGTGTTTGGGTCACAGGAGGGATTCTGACAAACATATCCTCTCCCCAATGCACCTTCCCCTTCCTTCGAGTTACCACTACATGCAGTCCATTTTAGGTGCTTTGCTGCATTACATTAGGAGGAGAAAAGCTTCTCCATGACCCCACCACCCCTTTCTAAGTGGCCAGGATCAGAGGTGAGGGCTCTCCCCTACAACAGTTGATATCCCACCTAAATCAGGAGATGCATTCAGAGCAGTGCTGTAGGTATTAGCCAAAGCCATCAACTGCAGACGGGAAGGACATCACCGTCCATATCACAAACTCATTCTTGTCAAGCGAGTTAAAGAAAAAAAAAAAAAGAGAGAAAGAGAGAGAGAGAGAGAGATATGACTGACCCGAAGGACAGCTCATCAGCAGGTGTAAACTGATGTAGTGCCACTGAAAGTCCATGGGGCTATACAGATTTACACCAGCTGAATTAGATGGCCAGAGACATGGAAGTGTGCATTCTGCAACTGAGATGTTCTGTCATGGATGGAGATTGGAAACTACTTACAAGCATTTCAAGCCCATTTTAAAAACAAACCTGTTGGCTCATCTGAGATCTACTGGCCACTGTACTTACAGAAAAAAAAAAAACCATTTGGCTATTGTTACTGGAAAGGCTACTTGCTCTGAATTTGAGCCCAGTCACCTGGTTTGGGTCAACATCTACAACAGCCAACATACTGTCCAGTTAGGTACCTATCTCTGCTGGAGTCACAATTTAAATGGCTTCCAGATAACAAGCCCGCCTCTTCTCAGTCTGGCTATTGGAGCAGAGACGGAGCAAGTCAAGAAGAAACGCTTCAGCTACAGATTTCCCTTCAGCCCATGCAGGGTAGGAAAGGCAGTTCAAAGAGACCCAGCAGGGCTGTCAGCATGTCTCAGACACCACAGTGGCCAGGGAAAGGCACACTTCCTCTCACTAACCACTTTTGGACACAGATTTAAATTCTTAACTCAAATTTGGGCACATAGGTGTGGAGCTGTCATATGAGCTCAGCAACAGCCTAACTATTCAGTAGCAGCAGAGAACAGGAAAACCCCTATTGTCTTTGAGGGGAAGAGAGAAGGACCAATGCCCAGTGCTTTTCACAACCCCACCCACGATCTTGTCAGCATTCACCAGTGAAGCTCCCCATCTCATGCATCCTACCTGGACAATGAGCCAGCCACGAGCAACTCTAGGACCAGCTCATTCATCTGAGAGGCTAACGATAATCATCATGCTGCTGGTCACTATGAAATAGGGATGTGAACTGGTAACCGGTTACCTGGCAAGCATCACCCTTACTGGCAGATCCTACTGGGTAATCGTTAACTGATCTCCTCTCCTCCCCTGCAGGGGGCTGGGAGCCGGCCCCAGAAGCCTGCCTCATGCTACGAAAGAGATGCTTTACCGGGCTTACAGCAACAGCATCAACAGTGGCCAATATTATCTTGATGGATGCATTTAGGAGAGGATGGTTAACAGCCTCCTGCAATGTGACAACAATAGGAAATTCATATCTAGGAGTCTACTTACCAGCACAAGTGTCAAATATCATATCGCTGGCTTGTTGATCACTGTCATAGTTCTTCAAGAATTTGTTAAGGCCCTCCACATACTGTCCATAACTTTGGGGATCAGAAATAGAAAAGGAAATTTCTGTTTTTAGTACCTGCGGGATCAGTGTTAGTCCTAAGGAAAAAGAAAAATAGGAAATGAGATTAAATACCCAAAAGTCTCATGGCCTCAAGGCAACATTATATGTACATGAAATAGTCCGTTCTTGTATACACTTAACTCAGATTTCAGAGCCTGCACAACCCATTCCTACTAAGTTCCTTCAGATTTTAGCTCATTTGGAGGGGATAGGTTTACCCAATGTAGCCACTGCTTTCATTGTTGGCCCAGAATGCTGTCAACATTAGTGCAAGGGGCAGCATTTTGGGTCACTGCACATGTGTGGTTTTTAACTACACTTTCAACATTTGTATCCAGCACTGTTGCTCTCTACCAGTTGTGCACACGCTAATCCAACCCAGACCTGGCTCAGCTGCACAAGATGTAAGCTGAAAGCAGCCTGCTGTCGATGAGTGTACAGCAGCACAAGAGCCCATGGTGCAGGGCCCAAGCAAGCTGGCTCGAGATACCTCCCAAACACTCCAACACATTCCAATCGTGTGCTATCCTGAATGGGACCTTAAGATAGGTAAGGAAGAGCACAGACTTGTCCTAAGCCAGAGGTGGGCAATAGTAGTTGATGGGGGTATGCCAAGATTTTGGAAAATGGTTGAAGGCTGCACTCTTCCATGATATTAATGGAAGAGGTGCGGGATCTGGGATGGAGGCTGGGTGAAGAAGGGAGCTTGGGGTAAGGGGTATAAGTGCAGGAGGGAGTGTAGAGTCTGGGAGGGAGTTTGGGTGAAGGACCTGGTTGTGACCTGGGGCACTGGACTGGTGTGCAGGGGTTTAGGCTGTGACCTAGGACAGGAAGGGGTTGTGATCTAGGGTTCAGGAGTTTGGGCTGTGACCTGAGGCAGGGGACTGGGATATGGGAGGAGGTACAGGGGTTTGGTTTGGGACCTGAAGCAGGGGATTGGGGTACAGGGGTTTGGGATGTAACCTAGGACAGGAGGGGGTTGTGACCTGCGACAGTTTTGGGGTGCAAGGTCTGGGAGGGGGATGGAGGATTTGGGTTATATGGAGTAAGGGAGCAGGAGTGTGGCGGCGGAGAGAGGGAGGGGCTGAAGTGCCAGAGGCAGGCTCTGGCCAGGAGACTTACCTGGGTGACTCCCAGCCAGCAGCCCAAAATGTTTGAGGCAGCCTCCCTGTCTGCCCCACCCCATGAACAGGCTGCAGGGGCCACTTGCATGTGTGAATAAGTACTAGCTGGGGGGAGGGGGGGGGGAAGAGAAGAGAAGGAGGAAAGCATGGTGCTTTGTGTGCTGCCTGTTATTCAAACAGGCAGCTCCCATTGGCCAGAAACTGGCCAATGGGATTGTCCGAGGAGGTGGAGGCAGCTCATGAAGCCTTCTTCCCCTCCCCCTCCAGGCTCACAGGTGTGCAAGAAAAATAGCCCAGCAGCTGCATTTCTGAGCAGCATGCAGGTGGGGCTCCCCACTGTGTCCATGGGCTGGATCCAGTGGCTTGGCAGGCCACATCCAGCCCACAGGTTGTATTTTGCCCAGCTCTGGCCTAAGCTCTGAGATGCCTCAGAGAGATTCTAGTTTCTAGAAGTGCCTAAATGAGCAAGAAGCCTAAATCCCACTGAGTTCCAATACCATTTAGGTGCTTGAAACTTTTACTTAATTCCTTGGAGGCAACCCGCCTTCTGACTGGCCACTTTTGCAGCCAGAGATCCTGTTAATCTTGCACTGAGCCCAGCTGAGCACTCCATCGTCCCAAGTCACTTGCACCCTTCTCCACTCTCACCCCAGGATGGGCCCCTCTATGTCAACGCTCTCGGCCCATTCCACCTACTCAAGCCCTCCACCAGCAAGTCCCCCCTGCCTGCACTCCTGCCCCACCCACCAATAAAATAGTCCAGCCCCTTCCTTCCATCCCTAGCCCCACTTCTGTCCCCCATTCCTACCCCCGCCCATCCTCCCTAACCCCTCCTCTTCCCCACCCCACACTGGGTATGAGGCTAGTTAATCTAAATTTAACATATCGAACAGTTGATGGGATTTCCTCCCCTCCCCCACTGCCCCTGTGGGGCTTCTGCTTTGGATATTCTATGGGGCTCTTGTACATTTAAAAAACAGAATTGCAGCAGAACTGGTATCTGCTTCAGTCCCCACTCGTGCCATTTCCCGCTGTGCTTCTACCTCCCCTGCCCTCCATGGAGATGGTACTGGGGGGGGGGGGGGGGGGGAACGGGATTTTAGGCAGGCCTCCCCCCCCTCCATTGCTTCCTCTCTATGATAGAGGCAGCAAGGGGGGAGGAGAGTAACTAGTCGTATTACTAGTCGACTATCAGATAAGCCTTTGCTAATCGGATAGTCGACTGGTTACTTGCATCCTACTGCTGATCCCTACACCCACCTCTTTCCTCCATATTCCTATACCCCCATCCTTCCCTAACCCCTCCCCTCTGTACACGCAACCGCCTGTCCCCCTGCCTCCATTCTTATATCCCTCTCACAATCCCCCCACCCATTCCCACACACATCCTTATCCCTTTTCCTCCCTCCCTATGCTCACCCTGCTCCCTCCCACCAACAGGCAACCTAACCAGTGAAGAAACAGCACCAGGCCCATATGCAGGAATTTCAGAAGGGCTGGGGCTGCTACAGGTGCTGTGACAGCAGGATCAGGGCAGCTGCCTGGAGAGAAGGGGCAGCAAAGAGGCCATTTCTAGGGTGCTGTGATGTGGGGAAGGGGTATGTCTGTGGGCAAAGGAAATGGAAAGGAGGCAGAGGGAGAAGCTGGAGGAAGGGGCAGAGACCAGGGGGTTCCTTTGGGATGCCAGGGTGAGAAGGGGGGATGGGAGTCTGAAGGGCTGAGGACACACATGGAGGATGGAAAGAGGGCCAGGGAGCCATGCAGTGAGGGGGGTCTCCACGCACCACCATGCAGACACACCCCTCCCACCCCCTGCATCCACCTGGCTACCCTGCCCCCACTGGGTCAGGTTGGCAGCTGCTCCAACACTGCTGAGCCTCCCCTCTGTGATGCCTCAGGGATTGCCGGCTTGCAGCTGCAAGTTCCACCAGGATGGCTCAGCGCTAGTGCAGCCACTCGGGGTGTGGAGGAGGACAGGGTGGTGGGCAGCTGGGGACATGGAGCCTACCTCCGTTCCTGGTGTAAGTGGGCTGCGCCCCAGGCCTCACACTAGCTGAAGGGGGGGCAGAGAGCTTGGGAGGAGCATGGGCTTTGTGGCCCCCATCCCCAGGCAGCAAGCCAAAGCTTAGCCCATCCCATGCACACAGTAGCACACCACAGGCAGCCACCAGAAGGGGACATGGCACAGTGGTTGCTTCCCCCGAGCAGGGGGCCAGCCCAGCGCACAGCCAGCACCTTCCCTTAGCCACCAGGCCCCACATCATAGAATCAGAGCTGGAAAAGACCTCACAAGGTCATCAAGTCCAGCCCCCTGCTCAAGGCAGGGCCAGTCCCAATGTTACTTCCCCATGGGCCTGCTCTCACGTGGCGCCGCTGGGAAAGCCTCCAATGTCCCCAGGTCCAGCTGCCCCGAGCCTCTACCTGGAGTTTCCCCCTCTGAGCAATGGGAGCAGCGGTGCTGCAGCCCCATTCTCTTGCAGCGGGCTGATCCGGAGCAGTGACCAGGCTATGGATGGAATCGCTCCCTGCCCCGGACACTGTTCAGGGACCGGCAAATCCGCCTGGTAGCCCAGTCTGGGCAGATCCTGCCTCCAAATAGTCCTGCCTGCTCAGCTCTGGCTTGCAGCCTTTCGAGAGGCACAGTCTGCCCAGGTCGGGCTGCCAGGTGGCTTTTGCCGATTCCCGAACAGTGTCTGCGGCAGGAAGGCTAAGAGACGCAGAGTGATGTGATCACGTCACTCTGTCGTCCTGCAGGAAAAAAAAATATTATGAATAATAGGGGGGGGGGGGGGGGGGGAGATTATGCAGATAGAACAACTCAAGGTTGGAAGAGTGAGATGGTTTCTAAGAATATGCCTAAAATCCACTAGGGGAAGACGTGGATTTAGGAAGCAACACAGGCAATGTTTCCTCTAATCTTTTGCATCCATGTGCAGAATAATGTTATGTGCACCACCAGCAGAAACAAAACCCTACCTGTGGGCACTCTGCTAATAAGCTGGGTGGCCTCTGAATCTCTCAAGTGGCTGCACAAATGCCATTTACAGGGAACACTGAAGTTAGCAATCCAGGATCTAGTTATTTAGAGGCGCCTCTAAGCCAACAGCAAGAGACTTAGTATCTGAACTTTAGCTCATCTAAGGGAACTGAAGAACCCTCCTCCACTGCTTCTGCTCTGCTAGAACAGCTCCAAACCTGGAGACAGAGGGACACACACTTGGCTTTTTCATTACAGCCTTCTAAAAATCTGAGCCAGAAGGGGTGGTAGAGAAAAAAAATTGATTGTTGTCCTCTCACATTTAGCAAGGAAAATTGGTCTTGGTGTAACACTGCTCTCAAACTTCAGCTCAAAATGCAATTAAGATGTTTCGCTTCCCTGCCACTCTCTTAACTGAGGAAGAAGAATGCATGTGGACAGCAGCCTTGGATTAAACCAAACTGGGAAGATCTATTCTGACAGCAGGACAAAATTCCCTCCCATGGTGAATGATGGAACACAGGAGGAAAATCAGAACCAGAGAACGCTCCATTCTTCAGTGAACTAGCCGTTTCATTTTTACAAGCCTTAAATGGTGAAGTTTCACTGCTAAGCATTGGTTTGCTCTTACAAGTTAGACTGACCTGGCTACACCAATGAAGGCTTTGACGTTTTTGCACCCTCGGGGCCAACGTCAGGTTGAACTAATCCCCAGCGGAGATGCAGCAGGGTTGATGGATCTATACCGCAGTGCTGCAGCATTGATACTGTGGCACTGGAGGTGGAAGTTGTGCTACGTCACACTGCTCATCTGCTGCGATCCGAGCAACATGAGGCTGTCCAGGCAGATCACTAAAGTCACACATGCAGGATCAGAAGGCTGACAGCTACATGGAAGTGGGGGGCAGAACTGAATGTCAGCCAGGCATCCTGAACACTACTCCAGCCCCATGTAGCCTCTGCACTTTACAAGCAAAATTTACTTGCATGAGCTCAGAGCACAGGCAAACCATTACCTGTGCACTCTAGAAAGTACTATACATCCTCCCCCCTCCTACTGATCTCCTCTGGGCTCTGTGCACAGAAACAGTACTGACTGCCTCCGTTTGATCGGTGTAAATGGGAACATCATCCCTTGAGTAGAACACTGCCTTTGAGTCCAGAACTCGGGGTTCCTTGATCTCTATTACCCCAGAGGCAAGGATTTGAGGCAGGAGGGAGAAGGCTGAGGTAAAGGGGAATAAACAGACGTTACATGTACAAAGGGAAAACAATTCCCTTAGTCATTATAAAAAAATTTATTAAATATTTGCACTCACATGAGGCCTGGGTTACATTAATTTAATGCTTTGATGCTGAAGTTTAAAATAATGGGAACCACAGTTCCTGCTGCTTTTGCAGCAGCCTCTGCCACAAACTGTAGGATCACTCGGGACCTGGTTACTTTCAGCCCGTCGCCTTTGCTTTTCAAGCACAAGCAGAGTGGCATTTGCTTTGACAACTTTCACACAAGTGTTTTGCCAACAATATTTTCTCCAATACAGGCTGAAGCTACTCAGCTGCCTACACAGGATCACAATTCCAGCAGGTCTTTTCAAAGCCAGTTGAGTATTTTTGCTTATCCCCCACTTCTTCCCTCCTCCCCCACCTCCTCCCAAAGTTGGAATTTGTAACCTAGGAGACAAAGATTGGCTTTTGTGTCCCCCCCCCCCCCCCCCCCCCCCCCCGCCCTGCAGGCAGCCCCCAGGAGCCAAAGATAGCTAGACGGCCAATCAGCAGAGCTTCTGGTTTCAAGTTTTATTCCAGGAAGCAATTCTAGCCTTCTCTTAGTTCTCCCTTTCATGTATTTTGGCCTGGCTGGTTATTACAAATTGGGAACTAAGTTACCTTCTCCACTAGCAGAATTAAATCCTATCAAAATTACAATTCTTTGTACAGTCTGACAATCATTTCTTTTCTAGAAAATGTCAGCTTTGCTAGCTACACAAAACCCTTTTTGATAAATATAGCATGTTAGCAAAGTAGCTTTTAACCCCTTCCCTCCCACTCAGCTTGTGAATATTAACACACTAGTATCAGAGAGGAAGCCGTGTTAATTGTTGTTTATGCAGATTCAGACTAACATACTAGTCATTTGACATCAGCATGTGAGCTTCGGGCAACACCATTAATTTCAACTGATGTAAGCTTGTAGGAAAGTCTCATGCCCCATTCTTCTCCCTGTCCTGGCAACTGAGAACACAAATGAAGCCTAGCAGAATATCATATAGAAGCTGTAAAGTGCTCACTACAGTGTCAGACAATTCAAGCTTTGTACTTGGTTTGGTGCACACAGACACACAGGGCTGGCCCACATCATTGTGGCACCTGAGGCAGGGAGCTCAAATGACACCTCCATACCCCCTCGCTTGGGCCAAAACTTTGAAAGGTCTCAGCCAGCCAGCCCAGGATCTTGTTCAGGCAGTTAACTGGTTAAATGCTAGGCAAATCTAGCATTTAACCGGTTAACTGATTAACCGGGATTTAATATCCTAATTTATATTCCAATGGATTTTATTTATATATGCAATTTTGCAGTAATAGTGTGCTGTGACACATTTGTATTATGTCTAATTTTGTGAGTCAGTAATCTCTTAAATGAGGTGAAACTTGGAGTTACACAAGACAAATCAGACTCCTGAAAGGGATACAGTAGAGAGGAAAGGTTGAGAGCTACTGCCCTATATCAGAAAGGCACTATTGGCTCTTCTGTCCAACTCCCAAAATTTAATAGGAGCCTAGCAGCTAGTGCACTACAGAATAGTCTCTGGTTTCCCATCCTCCCAAGGGCTCATCCCATGGCCCCAGGCAAACCACTTAGGCCCAGTCAGCAAAGCACTTGAACATATTCCTTAATTATATTCCCTTCAATAGCGCTGATGTGTGTGCTTAAGAAAAAGCATGTGCTTATGGTGCTTTTGAGACTTGGGACCTTAATCTCTCCTATCAGAGAGGTGGCCATCTATAACAACGAGGAATCCTGTGGCACTGTAAAGTCTAGCCGACCTATTTGGGCATAAACTTTCATGGGCAAAAGCCAACTGTGTCAGACACTGCATCTGACAAAGTGGGCAAACCCACATAAGCTTCTGCCCAAATAAACTGGACAGTCTTTACAGTGCCACAGGACTCGGTTGTTCTTAATCTCACCTGTGCCTCATCTTACCTATTGGAGGATAGGAATACAAGTGTTAAGTAATCCTCACAGCATCCCTGTGAAATCAAATCACTGGTTTTCCCTTCCCCATCTCACCCATGTTACTAACAATAGTGAGAGGGCCTAACTTACACTTATTATATCCCACCGTGTGCCCAGCCTTCTAATTTTTGCCAACAAACATTCAGCCACCCAAAAGAAATGCTTTTCAATACTCTTAAGAGAGGCAACAGCTCAGCCCACAAGAACATTCCCACAAGAGAGCAGTGTGAGCACATTTAATGGGAAGCAAAATGTTTAAATGGCAAGAGAAGAAACTTGTATAAAGTGCTGGGCTTTTCCCCATAGAAAGAGTTGACAGGGAAATACTGTAGTTTGGGGGAAGACATTAAATGAGGAACTTGGCTGTAACTATAGCGAGTAGTGTTGCTTCATAACACTGTGGTCATTGCCAGTTAAAGACAATTGTGGACTTAAGAGGGCACACTAAGTGCAGATGAATCTGGCATACACAGATCTACAACAGTCATGGGTAATGGGTAATGTAGACAACTTCCTGGGGCTGTGACATAGCTGCCCAGCTTTCTGGCCTCCAGGCATTCCAGCCAAGAAGGGTGGGGCCACACTAACCACTGGAACGGGGGAGACTAAGGGGCATGGGGACGTTCAGGGCAGTACCTTGTGGGAGAGGGCGGGTGAAGTGGTTGCGAAAGGGGCAGTGCATCCGCTTGCCTTTCCCAGCTGGGCGCTACAGTTATTCTTAGCAAGCTACTGCCCTCAAGATCTTGTGAGGTTTAGTAAGCTTAGGAAAAACCCACACTAAGACAGAACAAATTTAAAACTCTGATATACTGGGGCCACTCCTATTTTCTAGATGCCCCCTCTAGGAAAACATGTGCTCACTTTCTCAACGCGGCTGAGCAACCAGGTTCCCGCTGCAGTTTATGCTGCACAGATTCCCCTCTTAAGAGGTGAGACACAGAAGATGATGTAACATGCTGCCTGCAGAGAACTCTCTCCAGGATGGTTGCAAACTCACCAGCTAAAATACAGAGACCTCTATTTCATGTACTGCTGCTATGTAAGCTAAGTGAGCCAATCAGGCACTATGTACCAGAACAGCCTTTTCCATTACACCACTTCACAGGCAAAGAAGGGAGTGGTTTAAAGTGCCAGGAACCCTTTTTAAGGACTATGATCTGACAGAAGTCTTTTCTGCCACAGTTTCTGAAGGGAGCCTCTTCTTGTGAGGTGTGGAGTGGCCTGCCCCTCCCCGGAGCCAGTGGAGGGTATGCACAATACTTCATAGGATCAAACAGCAAGAACAGAAATACACAGATAAACTGATACTATTTTTACGGTGTGCTACACCAACGTTTAAAACAAAATGTTCTATTCCATCACACATCAGCACTTTAACCAAATACTGCACTTAAATAGGGTTTAGAATTCTATATGCATTTTCCTCTTGTACTTTTAAAAGAGGGTCAGTTTGCTGTAGTCACAATGTTGGACATTCATTCCATCACAATCCCCTGGAAAAGCAATGTTTTATGGATAGATACAAAATTTTAGTTTGGTCTCTGTGTGAGCATAGTCTCTCTAGTGTGTTAAATGCACACAGTAATTAGCATAGTAATACCATCTGGTATAGAAATGGCACTTTCTATCTCTGAATGGTATACCCACGTCAATATCACCCAGTAAAGAGCAGCACAATTCTGATTTCATGACAGCAATAGCATTTTTACAGAGCAGTGAAGCGAACTCACAGCATTTATATAACATTATCTTCCGCAGATCTTAAAACTTGTCCTTCTAAAGCATTTATTTCCCCTTTCTCCAATTTGCAAAATGGTACAAAGGAGTCACAGCCAGAGACGGCAACAAAAGTCAGATTTTCTATCTCCTAGTCCTGTAACCCTGTGATTTCTGTATTTATTGCTAGTACATTTAGTGATTAAAGTTGCCCGTTACTTTATTCCACTGCCCCCACATAGATCATTAAAATTCCTGGGCACATGCTATTTACTGGGTAATATTGATTTGTATTTTATGTGGTCAATAATATCCAGTGAAACAAAATTTATGTTTTATATATTCTCCCTCTAACAAAAAAGTTCTACTTGACCATTTTCCAGTAGGATAGTAAATTTTATTCATCACCACTGTGATCGATAAGAGTCCAGTGAGATTTTGTAGCTCGGCTGGTCAATTCATCACCATTTTGCAAAGTTGATGTAATATTAACTCATACTTCCATAACTGAGAAAGATATATTCAGAGGTCAAACAAACAGCAACTGCACCATTGTATATGATGAGCACTACACTTTATTTCTGGGCTTGCAAGAGGATGCAAGGCTTATGTACACTTACTCCCTGCTAATGTGCAAGTGACCTCTACTGTCCAGTCAAGGAAGAGCAAATACCAACTTGTTCCAGGAGCCAGAAGGATGCTTGCCCCAATTTAGGGTCTTTTAACCCATTCAGTGCACTAATGTTAAAGTCTTGGGGCTTAAAACATCCGTAATAGGAAACAGGAAGGAAGGACATACATATTAAAGGACAGTCTGTTCTTGACTGTGAAATGGAATGTTGTCATGTTGGTACCATTTGCATACACAGACTCTGTATGCTCAAAATTCCCAAGTCTTCAGAAAAATCAATGCCTGCGACCTTTGCTTAAAAATGAAGCCACTTTGATTTGTACAGTGACATGGATTAATGTCATGAAACCAACCCACCTTCCAATTGTTTTGTTTAAAGGTTTTTTGTACAACATTTAAGAACTAGTCAGTGCTGTACAGATTAAAGTTTTATAAAAAAAACCAACCCTTTCAACTCTCAATCTCAAATTAGTAGTCGTTTTGAAAGTCTACCACTAAAGTGGAAACACTGATAAATTTAGATAGTGCAAGCAGACCATGTGACGTCAGACTGTCCAGCAGGTCAATATGGACATGACAATCTAACTCCCGGCTCTTCAAATTTCTTCATCTTGTGTATTTCCAGAGAGTGTAGTTTTCTGGGGCAATTTTTTTTCCCCATCAAAAGCAAATTGTTCCTCCAAAACTAATACATATGAGGTGCAGTGCTTGCTCTCATTATCCTAATAGCCACGATTAATGCTATAGTATATTATCCATTTTTCCCTCTGGTGCCCCATCAAAAAAAAATTCTGCTGATTGTTGACCTAAGTAATGAGTTTTCTCTTGCAAATCATAGAATCATAGAATACTAGGACTGGAAAGGATCTCGAGAGGTCATCGAGTCCAGTCCCCTGCCCTCATGGCAGGACCAAGTACTCTCTAGACCATCCCTGATAGACATTTATCTAACCTACTCTTAAATATCCCCACAGATGGAGATTCCACAACCTCCCTGAGCAATTTATTCCAGAGTTTAACCACCCTGACAGTTAGGAACTTTTTCCTAACGTCCAACCTAAACCTCCCTTGCTACAGTTTAAGCCCATTGCTTCTTGTTCTATCCTCAGAGGCCAAGATGAACAAGTTTTCTCCCTCCTCCTTATGATACCCTTTTAGAGAACTGAAAACTGCTATCATGTCCCCCCTCAATCTTCTCTTTTCCAAACTAAAACCCAATTCTTTCAGCCTTCCTTCATAGGTCATGTTCTCTAGACCTTTAATCATTCTTGTTGCTCTTCTCTGGACCCTCTCCATTTTCTCCACATCTTTCTTGAAATGCGGTGCCCAGAACTGGACACAATACTCCAACTGAAGCCTAACCAGCGCAGAGTAGAGCGGAAGAATAACTTCTCATGTCTTGCTCACAATACACCTGTTAATGCATCCCAGAATCATGTTTGCTTTTTTTGCAACAGCATCACACTGCTGACTCATTCAGTTTGTGGTCCACAATAACCCCTAGATCCCTTTCTGCCGTACTCTTTCCTAGACAGTTGCTACCCATTCTGTATGTGTGAAACTGATTGTTCCTTCCCAAGTGGAGCACTTTGCATTTTTCTTTATTAAATTTCATTCTGTTTACCTCAGGCCATTTCTCCAATTTGTCCAGATCATTTTGAATTATGACCCTATCCTGCAAAGCAGTTGCAACCCCTCCCAGCTTGCTATCATCTGCAAACTTAATAAGCGTACTTTCTATGCCAAAGTCTAAATCATTGATGAAGATATTGGAGAGCCGGTCCCAAAACAGACCCCTGCGGAACCCCACTTGTTATACCTTTCCAGCAGGATTGAGAACCATTAACTACTCTCTGAGTACGGTTATCCAGCCAGTTATGCACCCACCTCATAGTAGCCCCATCTAAGTTGTATTTGCCTAGTTTATTGATAAGAATATCATGTGAGACTGTATCAAATGCCTTAATAAAGTCTAGGTATACCACATCCACTGCTTCTCCCTTATCCACAAGACTCGTTATTCTATCAAAGATGTCAAAGCCAGATGTTGGGATGGGGTGAGGCAAATGTTTCAGCACCTGGGGTGACATTTACTCCTTCTGAGGCATCACAAAAACCCAGTCTGAGTTTCATCCTTCGGAAACAGCTTCCTTTAAAAAAATGTTGATGGTGAAGCTTCTGGAGGATATGCACCTTTTGATTTTTGCTTCGAGTGATTATATAGGCTAGACCAGTGGTGCTCAATTTTTCCAGGCTACTGTACCTTTTTTCCCCCAGGAGTCTGATTTCTTATATATCACCAAGTCTCACCTCATTTAAAAACTACTTCTTTACAATAATCAGAAATAAAAATACAAAATGTCACAGCACATTGTTACTGAAATATGGCTTGCTTTCTCACTTTTACCATGTAATTAATAAAACAAATCCAATAGGAATATAAATATTGTAATTTATATTCCAGTGCACAGAGCAGTATAAACAAGTTGGTGTGACATTTTAGTTTGTGCAGATACTACCAGTGCTTTTTACATAGCCTGTTGTAGAACTAGGCAAATATCTTCAGGTGTTAAGTACTCTTGGAAACGCATGTACCCCTGGTTGAAAGCTGCTGGGCTAGAAAAATATCCTTGCTTAGCTAGAATATAGCTTGCTGCAGCAGGTTCTCCTGCACAAGAGCCTTGCCTGCAGCCTCACAATTGTCCCTTAAATACCCACTGTTATTAAAAGCTTCTGAACTGTTACACAGCAAGCGGTGAGAGACAGAGACAAATCGTTACCATCCCCAATGCCAAGCAGCCTCAAGGTCATTTGTAATGTGGGAAAGCAGCAGTTGCAAGACTCCTCCCTCTACACACTCATGTCCTACCAGTCACTGACTTTTAGTAAGAGCCAGACGGCATAACAGACTGGATCTGACAAAGCGGGGAATCTGCTGCACTGCCAAGGCATTCTCTCTGCTTTGACCTAAAGCAAACTGTTCAGAGATGCTGCCTAATTGATCGCTCTCTTTTTAAACTGATGCTGTATTTCACCCAGTAGCGACAGGCTGTTCATTCGCTACCGTTCATTCAAACAAAAGAACACTAAATCCGTGTGTGTGTGTGTGTCACTTCCTCCCCCCCTCCAAATGTCCAAGACACTATAAGCATGAGGTTATTTAAGCCTCTAAAAACCCTGAGATATTGATATTGTTTCCCTCATGTCACCAATGCATTAAACAAGAGAAAGAGTGGAGCAAATCATCCATGATCACCACTCGATATAAAGGGGCAGACATGAAAATAGGAACCCATGAATCCTGACAGCCTCACTTCTACCCATTGCAAACACTTTTCCCTTAAGAGCAAAATACAATGCTGCGAACATAGGTTGAGAAGAGACACAGACCTGCTTGATATTTGTGAAAAGGCTGACCTGCATTCTACAGCAATGGAATAATATTCCATTATCACTCCCAAGTGAGCAATAAAATGATCCTGCTTGAAGTGACTTGCACAGTCAAGCAGAGGCCTGCTTTATATTTAAAATTACCTGGTGGTGCCACTCGATCCTGATATTTAGGTTCAAATTCACTGATCGTGAACAACATCACTTGAATGGTCCCAATGAATATGCCAGCCAGGCAGCCATAGAAGATCAGGTAGAAGAGAAGGATCTTAACTGCAAGAGAACAGAGAGAATAATCAAGCCCTTGGTGCAACCATGTGTCAGACAGCGAGAAACGTATTTGTGTGGTACCCGTGACTAGGAGCCCTCGTCATAGACCAGGGCCCTGTACAAGCAGAACTATTTTCACATTTTATACATGTCACATTCTAACGTATTAAAGATTACAAGCCAACTTTTTTTGTTAAAAACATACGAAGGTTAGAAGTTCTTTAAAATTGTAAGAGATACTTGTTTCCTAGTTGCTTTATGAGGGGCTGGTTTTCAGCAAAGCAAGCCCCTGTGATAGTAAAAGACATCTTGGAAGTGCCTGTCCTTTAGATGTTCAGCACTGCCACAACCTCACTGACATCAGCTCCTTGTTAGCATTGAATCTTGGTGCTGGAAATTCCAAATGAATTAGCATTTCAAACTCAAATGAATTCCATAGGGATTTGGGTGCCTAATTCTTTTAGGATTCCTTGAGAAATCCCCACTTCAACTATGGGCCTAATCCCACACCCATTACAGCCAATGAGAGATTACTAGAAGCAGAATTAGGCCTCATTTTATGTATTGTCTAGTTGACTCCAGGTGCAGAGAAGGCACCATAGCATTGCTGTAGTTTGACAATTTCTTATAATGCAGCCAGGGTTTTATTTATCACACCATCCAGCTGAAACAGCTAATTATACAACCCGATTAAATCATGTTGAGTCTAAAGAAAAGGGAGGGTCTAAATCAAACACACAAGACAATAAAAAGGAACACACCGCTACTTGGAATCTGGGTATCAGTTACTGGTTTACAAGGATTATCTCATCTGATTAACTGCATAGTAACATGCTGTACTAGGCATCACCAGGCAGCCTACAGGAAGGATAAAGCAGTCCATGCCAAGCAACTATATGCTAATCAAGAGACCAGTAACAGCAAATGCAAATACAGTCAGAGGCAACAGATGATTTGAGAGGAAACCTATCTGACTTCAGAATGCCCTAGGTCTGACTGTCACTCTAAAACAAAGACTCCTCTGAATGGAGTGAAAATAGATGTGGGGGAGGGAAGCACAAGAGTTCTGGGAGAAGAAAGCTTTCCTCCAGTGCTCAATCACAGAAAAGCAGCCCAGTTCAAAATACAATTCCCTTCTCTGGTGGCTTTTAATTATTTTCAGACTTTGAAAGTAACAATAGCAGGAATGGGCAAGACAGAATGGGAAAAAAAATCTAAGATAGCGGAGCCCTGACCTTCAACTTCCTCCTTCCACACTGGGGCAGGGCAGCAGGAAATTAATGAAATTCCAACTGTCCTCGGCAGCATTATGTTCTGGCACACTCAGAGTTAATCACACTCTTTCGTATCCAGGAAGCTCTAGGCAAACGGTTGTGATGTCAGAGATTTGGTAATTTTTTCCAGACCAGTCAAAGGAGTGCTGTTGCAATACACCAAACAAGAGCACTGCTGTCTCATGTGCTTGCTGCCTTTGATTTTTTTTTAAATCACATCAAATGTCTAATACCAGGAGGTAGCATTAACATCTCTCCCAACCAAAATACTGTCAAACAGCATACCAGGACACCTACATGAGCCTGATTTATAGAAAATATACAGTGAATCGAGCAACAAAACACAAGGGTTTACAGAGAAACAAGTGCCTGCTACAGATTGGTGTATAATAGATAGGCCAGATTCTCACCTAATGTACACTGTCATAGCTCTGCTAACTTCAATAGAGCTACACCAATTTACCCCTGAGGATCCAGCCCTAGATATTTAGGTGATAATGACAAAGACCATATATTCGGCACATCTGAAAAGTCTCTCAAGCTCAGAGTGGGATAAAAGCCAGTAAACGTACTTCCAAGCGCTTACAAATACTCTGCTCACAGAAATATATAGTGAGAACTTCCTCTAGTCGATCCTACTGCTGCTGCCGCCTGCCAAATCTAAAGATGGCAACTCCGGATGTCCGGTTGATCAGTCAACAGGGGCTGACTTTAACAATGAGGGTGGCAGGCCAGCTTTGACTGGCAGCAACTAACTGACTAAGCCTTTCAAAATTAATATGCAAATAGACAACTCTCCAAGTAGTATTTGTAATAATACCACATGCATCATGAACATTACATTAGATGTGACACTTCTTGCTTATAGAGCTATGTTAAGGTAAAAACATTTGTTTCCCAGGTTCTGAAGTAAACTCTCCTAGCTGGCTTTAACCATCACTCCTCCCCAGCTCCCCCCAAAAAAGGAAGAATGGAAAGGAGAGATAAAAAGTCTACAATGTCACAATTCAAATCAGGGGCCTGGCTGTGCTGATTAAAACCCAGTTAGGTAAAAAGGAGCCCAAGGGCAGAACGCCCTCTCCCCAAGGACAACCATGCCTAGGGGAGAGATACATTCCTTGTTTTTAAGGACAAAAGAATGTATGATCACCACTATCCTTGATGCCTGGTTGTTTAAAATGAAGAAAAAAAAAATCAATGGACTGAAATATTTTAACGGTATCTTCTGTAACTTTCACTGGGGGCAGAGGAGAAATACAGCAGTGACTCACAGCCACATGCTAGGTTAAGCTAGTGAACTGGAGCCAGATCACTTGCTATTTCAGGTTTGTTTTATTCTACAGAACTGGAGCTTTCCTCTGGAGTCAACTCAAAATGAACTAGAGCTTTCAAACTATTAGAATCCAAAGCAAACAGATATGGTTGTAATAGAGAACAGAGAGGCACAAAAGAGCCAAAAAAGATGGAGAAGAAAAAACTGGGAGATGATGCCCTAGAATGGATCTTCACAATGGCCTTTGTATCTATCTGGCTACTTCAATGCAAGCTGAGATGATGCATCTTCTTGCCTCTGACTTAGGAGGAGTGGGAAGAACCAGACCAGAGAGAAGGGAAGGAGGTGGAAACAAATTTGAGCCATTGTGCACCTCATGGGCTCACTCAAGTTACATTTAGTTGCTAGGAGACTGGCTCCAAGGACTTGCTCATTCTCCCCACCCAGCCCTTTCCTCTCTACCCGAGCTCAGAGGCAGGTTATTCCTCCAAATGGAGACAGAGGGAAAAATAAATAAAACTCAAGAGGCCCATGCACAGAGCCAGGAAGCCAAACGCCAATGCCCTACTACAGGATGGCCTGGCCCGAGAGCCCAGTGCCTGGTTACCTCCAGCTTTGAGGTGTCACCTTGAGACTAACCTTGAGCTCTGATGCATTATTAACCCTTCACTTGCCCAGCCAAGCAGCCCACCGAGCTAGCTGCTGGATTCCAGGGGGTCGCAGTAACACTAAAGCCCCTCGCCTCAATTTCAGGGCCGATCCCTCCCACACCTTTGAGCAGAGCCCCGTCTCCTGCCACGCTGCTGGCTCTCTCCGCAGTTTGCTGGGATTCAAAGCCCCCAGTGCCAGCCGCATTGGCTCCTCTACAAAGGCTTTGATGCAGAGGAGGATGGTGGGAAACTGCTAGAGGTATGTGTAGGGCTGCTCGCCCCCACACGCTAGCGCCCACCCCACCCCTACCGCAGTCACGACTCAGATTTAACTACATCGGTGCCCTTCAGCATGACCTTTCGGAGGCAAAAAAAAAAAAAGAGACACACACCGCGGCAGGTTTGCGCAGGGGGGAGGCGCTCAGCCCGGCAGGTTTCAAGGATCGCTGACAAAGCCAGAGCACGGCGAACGGGCAAGCCCCGAAGCGGAGGCAGGGCTCCCCCGCCACATCAGACCATTCCGCCTGCAACAATAAGCCATGCGTCTCCCCCAGCGCTGCCGCAGCGCTTCCAGAAAGGAAGGCAACCCGCCGGCCACCAGCCGAGGGAGCGCAGCAAGGAGCCCAGCACACCGGCGCGAGCGTCAATCCCCAGCGCCGGCATGTACGGTCAGCCGCAGAAAGCCGGGGATGCAACGTTTGTTCTAAATCCTGATGCGGGAGGGAGCCGATCTCACTGCACCCGGCAAGCGTCCCCACCCCCCCCCTCCGCCACCTCTCCCTCGAGTCCGCAGGAGCCTTAGCCGGCAGCAGGGGAGGGTGGCTGCCTTCCCCGCACCCCCAGCCCACAGGGGGAGGCGGCGGCGGCTGCCCCTGCGGCAGAGGCTGGCGCGCCAGGGGAGGGGAACGGGGAAGCACTTACACCAGCTGCCGCCGGTCCTGCCCAGAAACTCCTTCTTCTCCGAGTTCCAGATGAATTTCTTCCAGTTGCCATCGCCTTCCTTGGCCTTCCCGCGAGCCATGAGGGAGGGAGCGGCCCCGCCGGGTGACACGAGCAAGTCCTCGTCCCCTTAGAGCAGAGCGCGGCTGCCCTGCCAGCAGCTTCCCCGGCTCCCGGCGGCAGCTGTTGCAGGCGAGAGGGGCTGCGCGTATCCCGCCCTGCTCGGGGGCTGCGGGCCGGCCCTGGCCGCTGGGAGGGGGGGAGGGCACAGACGGGGCGCGCTTGCAGCAGGCGGCGACTCCCGCTGGCCCAGGCGCAGCGAGGGGGGCTGCTGGCAGGCGCGCGCCGGGCAGGGACCAGAGCTCGGCTGGGGCCGAGCGTCGCGCGGTGCTATATCGCCCGGCTCCCGGGGGCTGGCTCCGCCCCCCGAACGCCCCCCCAGCCAATGAACGCGGGCGCTGGGCTGGGGAGAGGCACGTGGCTGAGCTGCAAGGCGGGTCTGGTGGTAGCGTGTCCCCCCCCTTCTCCCCGCCTCCAGCGCACCTGCAAGGGAGCCCGGGCGCGGGGGAGCCCCCACCTGTAAGGGCGGGGCGGGGCCCTGGGAGGGGGGGTGCTCCAAGCCCGAGCCTCGCAGACCCAGGGGGAGCGGTGGCTCCAGTAGAGCCAGGCTGAGCCCTGCGGGCGGGGAGAAAGCGGCCCAGAGGAGGTGGGGTCAAGGGGCCCTGCAGCGCGGCGGGGTGTGGCTGCAGCCCTGCGGCCGGGGAGTGGGCGAGACAAGCTGCTAGACAAAGGGAGGCAGAGGCCTGGCGCCAGCCGCACACCTGAGCCCCCGCACGTAAAGGGGGAGCTAAGCAGTCAAGGGCGTGTCCGGCCGCAGCCCGCAGCAGGAGCATCCTGGTGACCTGGGCAACAGCTGCCCCTCCCATGCCCTAGCAGCACCTGGCCCTGCGGTTCTGGCCCCCACTCGCCCCCAAGGCTTTCTCGCAGCCAGGGGGCTCCCAGCGGCGAAGTCCCTACCTTGCAGCTGCCTTTGGCCACAGTTTCCCTCCCCAGCCCCGGGATTCCCACTTCCCCATGACCTTGCATACAGGGACTCCAGCCCACTCAGCTGGAATGAAAGAAGGGTACCACCAGCCCCGACTCATCTCTGCCAGGAACTCCTAGGCTTAGATTTTTGCATAGCAATGACTCATCAGAGGGAGGGGGAGACACATATGGTGGGCATCGGCTCTCCTTTCCTCTCTGGCAGCTGCTGCAGACTGGCCTAGGTTTAAAAGGCTGAAAGTTATCTGCTGCCAGCAGGAAGAGAGATGCCTCACACTTTAAAATCATTTTATCCTCACTTTGCAGCCTCCCTCCTCTCTCTGTATTTGCTTCTACTACTTGCTACTGAGCAAAGTGCAGTGGAGCTAGTGTACACTGTTCCCTGGGTCTCCTCCTATCAGTCTTTCCTCTGGTCTAAGTCAGACTGCCCTCCAACTCACTCAAGGGTAAAACACAGCCATTGAATATTTAATGCAAATAGCATGCCCCATGCTGTGTTTGTGCTAAGAACACCTGTTAGGGGGAGGAGAGAAAGAGACAGAGCCTGCCCATGCAAGGGTGGGGATGGATCCCTGCTTTGGGGGAAGAGGGAGGGGAGAGGGAAGACAGGTGCTATGCCATCCATACTGTCTGCAACAGGATGGTAGGGGCAGATTAGAGCCTGCAGTGAAGAGACCAGTCCAATGGGTGGTAGTGATCAGAAAGAGATCAGGGAGGACATGCAGCTAGAAGGGGCAGGACAAAAGGATGCCCTGGGAGAGGGTGGGAGCAAGCATGCACTAAGGACCAGGCTAGAGTATTTTCTGCTGTTTGACCTTAAGGCACACACATACGATTTGACTCTTAGTTCCCCATCAGGAGCACTGGAGAGCACATGGTCAAACTCAGCACACCCAGAGAAGGATGAGCTGCCCACAGCTACTGACTGATTAGATTTTTTTTTGTTTTTTCAAAGCCACCTCTCAGCCTGCTAGGTACCTGAAATCTGAGACTGGCTCAATACTGCAGAGATATCACTATGGAGCAGGCAGGGGGTAAAGTGACCAAATGTCCCAATTTTATAGGGACAGTCCAGATATTTGGGACTTTTTCTTACACAAGTGCCTATTACACCCTCTCCACCATCCCAGTTTTTCACACTTGCTATCTGGTCACCCATGCTGAGGGGCCAGCAATTGCTGCCCATACCCCAGTGCTGGGTCAATCTGTAGCCATGCTTGGTGGTAACTACTCTCTGCCACCTACCTCTGCCTGTCTTTCCTGGGTAATTGACCCCGTACTCAATACTGCCAAGCCAACCGCCAAAACTAGGCATTAATTTCTGGCCCATCACTCTTGAATACTCACTCTTTACTATAGTACCAACAACTAACACTGTGGCCTTTTGGTATACAAGAGCTTTTCTTCCTCAAAATGTTTTACAGAGGAGGTCATGATCGTTGTGGCTATTTTATAGAGGGGGAAATAGAGGCACTAAAAGGTGAAGTGATTCCCCCAATGGCCGAGCCAAAAACATGATACAGGAGGTCCCCAGAGTCTCAAGCCAATACTCTGTGCTTTCTATCATGTAACCTCACTACCCTAGCACCCACCCCTGCTTCAGCCAGGTTTAACTCTGCTCTCCAGTGAGCCCATGGAGGGGAGCATAATACAAATGTGCCATTAAAATCAATTTAATCTTATTAGGGGACCACAATACTAACAGACCTTATTTATAAATATGATTATTGCATGGTGTCAGTGTGGGGCAGAGTTAAGGTGGTTTAGGTGCCTTACATGTACATTTCATGTTTAATTTTCTTTTAAATAACCATAATGCTGAATTTCCTGTATTTGTAATGCCCATTACCAAGTTTGGATAATTACAGCATCCCTGTACGTATCTTGCCTGCTGGTTCGAGCCCTGGATGAGGAATCAGAAGACTTATTTGCTATTCCTGGCTCAAACCACTGGCCTTCTGGGTGACCCTGGACAAGTCATTCACTTCCCCATACCTCAGTTTCCCTTCCTGTAAAGCATTTTGAAATCTGCTGATGAAAAATGCTATACAAGAGCAAGGCCTTATTACATGGGAAAGCTCTATTGGTTTAACAGCATCAAGTAGGGCTGTACAAACCATCACCACAAATCCCAAACCTAGACCCAGAGGGAAACAAAACTACCCAGACCGCATTTCAAAAGGCAGGATGGATGAGGTATCTTGTATTGGACCAACTTCTGCTGAGAGACAAGCAGAACCGAAGAACTGTGTGGCTAAAAAGTTCATCTTTCGCTGAATCCTGGGACTAAAACTGCATTATTTCAAAAGGCACACATGTAACTTTCACTCCAGCCCTGCAAACACTTCAGCACATGCCTAAATATACCATGAATGGTTCCAACAGAATCAGTGGCACCATTGTGTAAAGCTAAGGGGCTGCTTCCATCTTTGCAAATGCTGAGAACGAAACATCCTGTGTCTACCAGATTAGCTGCAGGAAGAAGGAGTTTTGGAGGCATCTTCCACACTACCTAGGGAAAAATTATTTATCATGATGGGATTGTATCAGGATTTGCTCTCAGTTCCATGAGGACTTGTTTCTTATGTGAATGGGGTGAAAGCAGAGGGCTGAGGTGTCAGGCATCTTCTTGCCACAGGAAAGGAGAGATTCAAGAATTGTTCTCACTAGAGGAGATGATACAGGTTGTCCTGTGGTAGGAGTGGGGAGAAGCGCAGTTTTGCCCATAGAGGTGATTATCTTTCCCCTTGGCCTTGCTCTCAGTGAGGGAGCAGGAATGGCTCAGGAGCAGTGAGGATTTTGGGGCTGGGAGGAATGGGAGTAATGTTCCTACCTGGCTGACTCCTGCCCACAGAAACCCAAGTATTACAGTAACTTGCTCTAAGACAAGGCAGGTGAGGTAATCTCTTTGGACCAATTTCTGTTGGTTAGAGAGACAAGCTTTAGAGCTTACACAGAGCTCTTCTTCAGGTCTGCAAATACCTTACATTACACTTTGGCTGTGTCTAGACTGGCCAGTTTTTCTGGAAAATCAGCCGCTTTTCCGGAAAAACTTGCCAGCTGTCTTCACTGGCCGCTTGAATTTCCGCAAAAGCACTGACGATCTCATGTAAGATTGTCAGTGTTCTTACAGAAATACTATGCTGCTCCCATTCGGGCAAAAGTCCTTTTGCACAAAACTTTTGTGCAAAAGGGCCAGTGTAGATAGCTCAGATTTGTTTTCCGCAAAAAAGCCCTGATTGCGAAAATGGCGATCGGGGCTTTTTTGCAGAAAAGCGTGTCTAGATTGGCACAGACGCTTTGCAGAAAAGCGTCCGTGCCAATCTAGATGCTCTGTTCCGAAAATGCTTTTAACGGAAAACTTTTCCATTAAAAGCATTTCCGGAAAATCATGCCAGTCTAGACGTAGCCTTTGAGACTGACAGGGCAGGAAGTCAGGGGCAGTGGCGGGGGGGAAGCTAGCGTGGAACCTCAGACTGCTAGACCAGGTACTAGAAGATGAAAGTGCACAAAATACCCTTAAGTGGTTACTTTTCATGGGTTGCTGCTGCAGACAGGCAGGCTGGGTTTCATCTGTCTGGCAGGCCTGGAGCGAGAAGGGGCAGCTGTTCAGTAACTAAGTAGCCTGGCATCCTGCCCACACCATACAAAGCAGGTGAGAGAAAGAAACAAAAGGGGCCAGACAGAGCCACCACAGTGCCCAAGCCCCATGTGCAGTCTCCCAGGAAAAAGTAGGGAGACACAGGGCAGGGTTCTCAGTGACACCGGCATTTTACACCATTCCCACAGGGGCAAGTGGCTAGAAATGGCCCCTGGAAATGTTCATTGCATCCCGGTCAGCGTAAAGGTGGCACACGGGCCAGGCTCTGCATCAGTCTTGCATATAGGAAACGTATCTGGAAGGCGGTGACAGCTCCCTGAGTTTCTGCCTCTGGGACCCATGAGGAAGACAGCATACACTTTAGATCAATTTAGACCAGCGTCTGTGCTGCTCCAAAGTCTGCATAGCCCCAGAACACAGAGTGCAAAAATGGCTGAGGAGATAATGCTTGCTCCCCATTCCTGTCCCAAGCATAGGAACGCTGGATGTGAGAACCAGGCCCGCAGGTGTATGCATTTGGTCCTCTCCACACGAGTTTTTGTTTCTGTAGATTTAGAAGCACCCATCTAAGCTCCAGGCATCTAAGCAGGGAGGTGGTAACATGGGAGTTCTCAGAAAATATCATCAAAGAATCCAGTTCTCGCACCAATTTACACCTGTGGAACACCACTGAGTGTAACTGAGTTACTCCCAGTTTATACCAGTCTCAGCAGTCAGATGTATTGGCTGCTCTGTGCTGAATTGGAAACAGAAACCTGAGCAGTTCTGTGCAGGATTCGCATCTGTGGAATATATGTGTGCGCCATAGGGTAGGTGGGCAGGCAGGATATGGGGATGCATGTAACAGGAGAAATATTAGAGGAGCCCAAACAGGAGGGTGTGGGGGCTCATGGACTTCCCACTTTATTCTAGCTGTAAAGGCAAGCCATGGGGGAAAACTAGGCTCCAGGTTCACTCTGAATGGAGTGCAGTGGGGAGGCACACCAGCAGCAGAAAGAGCGTAGGAGGAAGCTTGCAATACCAATGCCTATGCTGCTATGTATAGAGGACTCCAGGGACCATCAGTTTGATTCCTTTCACCAGCCCCCAAACCACTTACATTTGGGAACAAAAACTAAACTAATAAAGCTCTGAAATCTGACCTAACAGATTTTAGAAAATGGTTTGTCCTTAGCCATGCGGTGCTGACTTGTTCAAGCAACCCACACAGAAGCTGGGTATGGGAAGAGTACACTTGTCTCTAAACCTCTTGTACTTGTTCGGTCAGAAGCACAGCAGGATGGCAAAGTGACTTACAAACCCTTTCAGAGACTTTCCTCCTCCCAACCCACTGGACAGCAGCAGCAGGAGGTTAAAAAAAGAATGCCAATTAGAGCTAGAAAGCTTTATTTTCAGTTCTAGTCCTGGTAAGAATTGCTCCTAGTTCTTACCTTTCTGAGCTCTGAGAACGCTACAGAACAGAAGCAAAATGCAGGACAATGTAGCACTTTAAGACTAACAAGATGGTTTATTAGATGATGAGCTTTCGTGGGCCAGACCCACTTCCTCAGATCAAATAGTGGAAGAAAGTAGTCACAACCATATATACCAAAGGATACAATTAAAAAAATGAACAAATATGAAAAGGACAAATCACATTGCAGAACAGGAGGAGGATGCAGGGCGGGGGGGGGGGGGGGGGAGGAGGAAGGAAGGTAAGTGTCTGTGAATTGATGGTATTAGAGGTAGGGAGAGTGGGAAGTTTGTGAGTTAATGGTATTAGAGGTGATAATTGGGGAAACTGTCTTGGTAATGGGTGAGATAGTTCAAATGTTTGTTAAGTCCTTTTTGTAAAGTGTCGAATTTTAACATGAATGACAGTTCAGAGGATTCCCTTTCAAGTGCAGATGTAAAAGGTCTTTGTAGCAGAATGCAGGTGGTTAAGTCATTGAGAGAGTGTCCTTTCTGGTTAAAATGGCAAGAAACTGTTTTCTCTTTGTGATCTTGTCTGATATCTGTTTTGTGGGCATTAATCCTTTGGCGAAGTGTCTGAGGTGTTTATCCAATGTACATAGCACAAACATCTCAGACACTTCGCCAAAGGATTAATGCCCACAAAACAGATATCAGACAAGATCACAAAGAGAAAACAGTTTCTTGCCATTTTAACCAGAAAGGACACTCTCTAAATGACTCAACCACCTGCATTCTGCTACAAAGACCTTTTACATCTGCACTTGAAAGGGAATCCTCTGAACTGTCATTCATGTTAAAATTCGACACTTTACAAAAAGGACTTAAACATTTGAACTATCTCACCCATTACCAAGACAGTTTCCCCAATTATCACTTCTAATACCATTAACTCACAAACATCCCACTCTCCCTACCTCTAATACCATCAATTCACAGACACTTACCTTCCTTCCTCCCCCCCCCCCCCCCGCCCTGCATCCTCCTCCTGTTCTGCAATGTGATTTGTCCTTTTCATATTTGTTCATTTTTTTTAATTGTATCCTTTGGTATATATGGTTGTGACTACTTTCTTCCACTATTTGATCTGAGGAAGTGGGTCTGGCCCACGAAAGCTCATCATCTAATAAACCATCTTGTTAGTCTTTAAAGTGCTACATTGTCCTGCATTTTGCTTCAGCTACCCCAGACTAACACGGCTACATCTCTATCACAGAACAGAAGGCTGGCTTTAACTCTGTTTGTTTGTCTCTTTAGCCTGATTCCCATGCCAATCTTTAATGATCTGTATTGCTGGAGGAGTAGGAGAGAGGGTAGGCAGTGAGATCCGATTGGGCTACCTGCCTCTTGAGACCTCATCATCTAGTTCCCACATGGCAACACATCTGATATCATCTCATGCTGCTATGAAGAGGATTCTGTCCTGGAGCATATTCAGATTGCATGCCTGGTGCATGACTGCCGTTCATGTAGACACACCTGATTCAACTTTATATTATGCTACCTCAGGCTACGTCTACACTGTGTGTTTTGTGCGTAAGAGGAAATGCAAATGAGTACTCGTTTGCATATCTTGGGGTCTCATTTGCATTTCTTATTCTGATCCTTTTTTTGAAAGAGGTTTTTGTGATAAAAAGCCCTGTGTAGACGGGGCCATTTGTCAGAAGAAAAACCTTTTGCACACGAGCCCGTAAACCTCATTTTTTGAGGAATAAGGGCTCTTGCGCAAAAGGGTTTTTTTTCCGACAAATGGCCCCATGTACACGGGGCTTTTTATCGCAAAAACCTCTTCCAAAAAAAGGATCAGAATAAGAAATGCAAATGAGACCCCAAGATATGCAAACGAGTACTCATTTGCATTTCCTCTTACGCACAAAACACACAGTGTAGACATAGCCTCAGGATCCTCAGTGGTGAAGCCACAGCAGTGTGCACTTCAGATCAACTAAGGCCCACAGGTATTTATCCAGGTTCTGGATGAGTGTGGACAATCTGTGTTGAAGCATGTGTTGCTGCAGCTTCACTACTGGGGGACTTGAGCTAACAAGCTTAAAGCTAGCTCTGGTACCTCTGCTTGAACGGCTGCTGCAACCCTGTGGCCTTGGCTACATTTCTCTGAAGGAGATTTGGGGTTGATGAAAAGTGCTACATTGACAGACCTGGGGACTGATATTCTCTATCCACTATGGCCGAGGCAGCAGTAGTTTCCCCATTCACAGCCCCCCCGGTCAAATGGCCTCATCTCAGGTCTGAAGGAGCTATTTGCATGGGATGAGCACATAGGGCCACGTTTTCAAAGATACTGAGGCACCTAGAGATACAGCTTGGCAGGATTTTCAAAAGCACTGCCGGAGGTTATGTACTTAATCCCACTTGGCAGCCATCTATGCCTTTACGTGCTTCAATAGCTTTGAAAACCTGTACCATAGTCTCTGTGGTCCATTCATTTCTTCCTTGGCCTCTCTGTTGAGTCAGCCAGCAACAGAGCCGATTACTGTCGGTGGCGTGGTGGTGGGCTTTCCTTTCCTTGGAAAGGATCCTTCATCTGCCCACTATGAATTGAACTGAGACCATTTCACTGGGCTCCCCATGTGGCCATGGTGAGAACTTTCAGGCACTAGAACCTGGTAGCAGAAAGATCCATATCCTATTAGCCCTTTAGCCATGAGTTTAATGAGGATACAGCAGAGGAAAACCAAGCAAAGGGTTTGTACCTGCTGCTGTCATTTACATGGGACATGCCCTGCAGTCATTTAAACATCATTTATATTGCAGTGGCCTCAGCCAATTCAGGGTCCTGTTGTGCTAGGCAAAGTCTGTTCTTGCATTTAATGTTTTCCATTTGAAACTTGGCTCCTTACATTTGTGCAAGGGAGGGTGTAGTGTGTGAACCAGGCAGGCCCTGGATTGAACTAAACGAGCATTCTGCATATTATTTTGTTTTCAGGCAGGAGGCTGGGGGCGAACTACCAGATGCAAATCAGTTCTGCATGTTGAAGCAGAGCCTGGGCAGTTGAAATTGAGGTCCTGCTCAACTTCATGCAGGGGGATTTGAGAGAGTCCCTGCTTTTTTCTAAATCCCTTTAGGGAAAGCAGCAGTTATCTGAAATCAAATACTATTTGTCCTGACAAAGCTACTGCTACCTGAAGCTTAGAGCATTTTAAACAAATAACTTCAAAACATTCCTGGCTAACCATTATTATACTACTAGGCTATGTCTATACTCGCGGCTTCTTGCGTGAGTAATATGCAAATGAGGCTAAGCATGGAATATCACTGAGCCTCATTTGCATACCTAGTGAGCCACCATTTTTTTCAGGAGAGGCTCTTGCGCCAGAAGGAGCATCTACACTGCCCCTTCTTGCGCAAGAAAAACCTGAAAAGTAATAGGTGTAACGGCGTTGCACAAGAAAAACCCTCTTGAGCAAGAAGGGGCAGTGTAGACGCTCCTTCTGGCGCAAGAGCCTCTCCTGAAAAAAATGGTGGCTCATTAGATATGCAAATGAGGCTCGGCGATATTCCACGCTTAGCCTCATTTGCGTATTACTCATGCAAGAAGCCGCGAGTGTAGACATAGCCCTAATGTTGTACTTAATAAACTGAAGCTCTGAACGATTAAGTAGGTTTTCCCAAGGCTACCTAGATGTGAATAGGATGTGGTAAAGCCACTAACAAGAATATGTTAAATGAGCACTAAGTTCGATGTCTATGTGAAGGAAAGGAAGCATTGTCGAGATATACAAGACATAAGCAAAAAACCAAAATGTAATTGGATGATGTACAAAAAACCCCGCTTTAGGGGAAAGAAACGTAAAACTGACCACAGACCAGAAAAGGTGAAAAACAAGTCCAAATAAAGACAAAGAGACCAACGTCAGCATAGCCAGGTGAGTGGAGAATTACCAAAAAAGGTATATAAGGTTAAACAGATCAGATCAAGAGCGGAAGGGTTGCGAATCCAAAAAGCCAGGTCTGATCAACCAAATGGCTCCCTCCCCGGCACTGAATCTCGTTGCCATTCGTAAGTTCCGAAAGGGGAACATCGGTCGTAAGTTGCAACAAACAAAACATCTGACAGGGAAGATAAAGAAAAGAAATCTCCTGAATCTCAACAATGTTTCTATACGTCTTAATGTGAGTATTAAATAGGTATGACAGATAACTCCACAAACTGTTCAAGGGTCAATCTGGAGGGTATAGCTGTAGGGGGAGTTATCATATTTGTTTTAATTGTTTTATTTTTTGTATTCTTTCTTTGTATGTTATGCTGTCTTAGAAGAATTAAAGACAGAGTATTGATTTAAGAGAGAAATCTATTAAAAAGTGAATAGAAAATAAAAATCTTTGTTTAACCCTAAAAAGAAATATTCCTCTGTCTGTGGCTTCAAATCCTTTGAAGAGCCAAACACCGGTTACTAAAACTAGCAAGTCAGTGGCAGAGCACATTGTCTGACTACGTTCTACACTCATGCAATACCTTTGCCTGCATTTTCTGTCTGAATCTATTCTTTGACCCATGATTCTCCATCAGTGCAGCTCTACTAAGCTACGTGTTCACTGCCAGTTCTTCCGGCAGAAAATATGCTAATGAGGGACTCATTAGTATAAGTCACAATCTCATTAGCATATTTTCTGCCGTTCCTTTTTGCGCAAGGAGTTTTTGTGCAAAAAGCAGTTTGGATAGGGGGATTGCGCAAAACCCCCATTTTGCGCAAGATCCTTATGCCTATCCCGGAGAGGCGTAAGGATCTTGTGTAAAACGGGGTTTTTGTGCAAAAAAAAAAAAAAAAAAAAAAAAAAAAAAGGTCCAGACTGCTTTTTGCGCAAAAACCCCTTGTGCAAAAAAGAAACAGCAGAAAATATGCTAATGAGATAGCGACTTATGCTAATTAGTCCCTCATTAGCTTATTTTCTGCCGGAAGAACTGGCAGTGAAAATGAAGCCCTAGTGATAGCAGTGTAGGCAGGGCTTAGATATTTTTTATCACCATGCAATCAGATGAGAGTGTCAAAAACCCTGACATGTGGTCTACACTATAGCTTTCACTTTTCTTTCTAGCAGAGCTATGCTACTAGTGACTGATTCAATACCCAATGCAACATGTATCCCACCTTTATGAGTGCCAGCACTCATCCAGAATGTTACCATCTCCATTTTGGCAGCCAGGAGCACATAGCTGGGATACCTTATTGGATGGGTGTGGTACCTAGGTAGGCTTTTGTACCACACCTATCTCTATCACCATGGTATTTGCACTTCCCCAATGTTAAAAGCTACATTAAATAATGCATACAAAGCAATGTAACATTAGATAGGTACTACAGACTGTGGCACATAAATGCCACCTTGCATGGCACAGAAGGGACCCTTTTGGTACCAGGCTGGTGTGATCCATAGAGAGTTCAATGAAATCCAATTACTAGAACTTTCCTCAGACCTGTTAGTGAGAGAATACCGAGAAATTAAGACGCATTTCTTTTCTTTGAGGGAAGACTTAAGATCTGGTAAACGTTTTGGCCACTTGGACGGTTTTGGATGCTGCATTCCTGTGACAAATACAGCTTGCCATATTTCTTATATTAATTACAGTTAAGCATTTTCAAGTGGTTCTCTCAACTAACTTTAGTTAGTCTCCTGGAAAACACATATTCAGCAGGTCTCCCTCTTTTTTGACTCTACTCTGTCTAGTTATTTAAAAGAGCTTCTTCTTCCAGCCCCACCTCAGGGCTACTGGGTGTGTATGACTTAAAATAAATATGTTTATGCTAAAAGATTTGCACCATGTAGGGGCAAGGGAGCCTGACCAGCTCTGACAGAAAAAAAGCAACAACTCAAGCACTGGGAAAAATCACTGCTAGTTCACTTCTCTGCTTATCTCTCACAGATCAAGTTCCCAAGTATCCGCCAAAACTTGCTTCAGTTCCTATTACACCCAGAGGTTGTACTGACATCAGAAAACCACCCAGATCTGTTCTTCACAATATGGGTAGACATTTAAAAGTGCTTTTAAAAGGTGGAGAAAGACTATTGTCCCCTTTGAGCAGATATGGGAATGGAGACACACAGTGAGATGGTGGGAGTGATGGGAACAGAAACCACAAGTTCCTGGTTCACAGGATAAAAATTGCCACATGATCCCTGGGAGGCAGACGATGCCTGAAAACAGAGCTTCAGCCAGTGCCAAACACAAGCTAACTGCAGCTGACTGAATGGTGCTATTTCAAGACCCAGAAAGGAGAAGGGGAAAGTTTACTATATAGTTTTAACCAACTTTAGTGCCTGCCATCCAAAGCACTTAAACAATGTTCATTAATTCAGCCTCCCAATCCTAGCACCATAAAGTAGGGTGGTATTATCTCCACATTATCAGGAAGAGAACCGAGACCGAGAAAAGGGATGTGATTTAAGTAAGGTCATACAACAAGTTTATAGAATGTAGCTCTCGAATGGAACTTAAAAGGTCAAGTCCAGCCCCCAGTGCTGAACCAGGATCAGGTAAACCTAAACTCTCCCTGACAGGTATTTGTCCAACCTGTTCTGAAAAGCCTCCAAGCATGAGGATTGCACAGACTCCATGGAAGCCTATTTGAGAGCTAAACTACCCTTCAGAGTTAGAAAGATTTTCCTAATATCTTACCTAAAATCTCTCCTCCTGCAGCTTAAGTCCATTGCACAAAGAGAAGTTTTTCTTCACTCAGTGCACAGTCAACCTCTGGAACTCCTTGCCAGACTTTGCCATTGTTAACTTGTATTCAATTTGTGATCCACTATAGCCTCCCAGATTCTTTTCTGCCGTACTGCCAGCTGGCCAGTCATTCTCCATTTCGTAGTTTGGGCATTTGATTTTTCCTTTCTATGCACAGACTTGCGCTTAACTCAATTTCATCTTGCTGATTCCAGACCAATTCTCCAACTGGCCAAGATTATTTTGAATCTCCCCAGTACCCGCAACCTTTCCCAGAAACTCTCCCGTCAATTCCCCTTACTTATTTCCTTTTGGTGGAGTACCAGAGTCAACCTCCAAGCAATTGCTGGTCAATTTAGTGGGTATTCAGAGCTGAAGACTTTCTTTGTTCCATAGTGGTAGACTGTTTTTTGTAGCTGCTGCCCCACTATAATCTTCATCTGCCCTGTCCCAGCATGCTTTGCAACAGACACAATAAGAACATTGTTCAAGGGGATGAAAATAAGTATCGGCTGTTGACCAAACAGCACAACTTGGAAGTTAATGATAAACCCTATCGTTCCAGCTTGCCTGCCATGCACTCCCCACCCCATAATAGGGATTTGCCTGCCTCAGTATCCCAGAATGGTTATCTAAGTGACAGGATCCCCCAATCGGAGGAGGGAAAAAATCCTGTCTAGACCACCCCTTTGACCAGTGCTGGATTGTACCCAACATTCTAGTCACCATTTTCTCAAAATCACTCCCGTGAACACCTGTGTGCCAGGGAAAAGAAGAAAATCTGAAAAACAGAGGCAGGGTAAGAAGGGAAGGGGAGTGGGTGTCTTGCCCATTGCAAATACAGTTCCACACAAAGCCAGAAGGGACCATTAGATCATCTAGTCCAGTGTTTCCCAATTTTATTTGGCCATGGATCCCCTTTAGTTGCCTTAAAAAAAAAAAAAAAGGCCCCTGCCACATTTTGTTGAGCAAAAAAAAAAAAAGACCTTGCCATGGCTCTGTCTCTTTAACAGGGGGCGGGGGAGTGCCGGCTCTTCACTGAACCCTTGCTTTCGCTTCACGGATCCCCAGGGTTTCCCGGAGCACCAATTAGGAAACACTGATGTAGTCTGACCGGTGTAATACAGGCCACAGAATTTCTGCCAGTTACTCCTGCAGCAAGTTCAGTAATTCGTGTTGGGTCTAAAACATATAATCAAGTGTTTGTTGCAACCTTATTGCTCTTTCACATGGTATTGGTTTGAATTTTCTATACCCTCTAAGCTTTCATTTGATAAAATGACCTTTTCTACCCTTTTCCCCCTTGCACAGGCAGACTGCTGTTTAAACAGAGGCACTGCTGCCTTGTGAACCTAGCTTTGGAGATGTTCATCATCAGCACCTAGAAACAAAGCAAAGGGAGCAAAGCAAAGCAAATCTCCACTCCTCTCCATTGGATTTTAGCATATCAGTCCCAATGCAAATACAAAAACTCTCCTAGACACAGACACTTTGATCCCCTATCGCAATGTATCTAGGCGCTTGATATGTTAACCGAGACATGGCTTGTCTACCTTGCCCTGCAAATAATGTTTTGAAACTGAAACTTCAGAGCCCCTGAATATTACGGAGGAATCAGAGAAACAAGCACTGGACTGGAAATAAAACAATGAACTCATGGACATCTTCATTGCTGTTGTATCAGTAATGAATCAGGCCACTTTCCCCCAGGCTGGGAAGTCCTGAGAATTTCAAATAACAAAATGGAATTAGGTGTAAAAACCAGCCAACCCAAAGATTTAAAAATAACCCTTATTTGATTTATCTAGCAGCAGCTGTTTAACAGCTGCACACAAAGAATGGGTTGAGTGCCCTGTCTTATAAATGTTTTACTCCTTTATCTGAGAGCACTTAGCACTTTGCATCTTCACAGCTCTTTATGAACACCAGCAACATCTAGAATTTAGCGTGTTTTTTCCAAATGTAGATCTCAAAACAATGGAGAAAAATGTTATTTGTTGCGTTTTACCAATGCAGAACCCAAGTCCCAGAGAAGAAATAACATTCAAGGTCATGTGGAGGGGGAGAAGGGGTGAATTTTTTTAAAACACCCACCTTGTATTAGCTAATAATGTGTTAAAATTCTAGTGTGGACAAGGTAGATGTGGTCTGAACATGTGTCAGCAGGTCAAAGTCAGAGTCAATGGCAGAAAAAGGATTAGAATCCAAATCTCCTGATTCCCCTCCCAGTGTGCCTCTCACAACCAGCTGAGACACAAATAATTATTATTGGTCTAAACGTAAAAAACAACAAATAGTCTGGTAGCATTTTAAAAACTAACAAAACATGTTGATGGTATCATGAGCTTTCATGGGCACAGCACACTTCTTCAAATGACTGCCTCAGTTTATTGATCTAAGAGCCCTGGTCTACACTGGGGAATTATTGCGAAATAACAACCAGAGAGTGTCCACACTACCAAGCCTGTTATTTCAAAATTAGGGGATGGTTATTTTGAAATAATAACTCCTGCTGTCCATGAGGAATAACGCTTGTTTCAAAATCGTTATTTCGAAATAGCATAGTATGGATGCTCCACAGCTGCTATTTCAAAATACCTACTCCCCAGAATCATTCAGAGTAATTACTCCCCAGTGTTTCCTGGGGCTAAGTCGAGGTAGCCCATGCACATTAAAGGAGCCTGCCTCAGACTAATTTTGAGGCTTCCCTGTAGTGTGGACATGCTATTTATTTTGAAATAGTTATTTCAAGAGTTATTATTTCAAAATAAGTTATTCCAAAATAATTTCCTAGTGTAGACATGCCCAAAGAGAAGTTAAGGCTATAAAACAGTGAGGGGCAACCTAGGCTAATGAGTGGACCACTCGGGCCCTTGTTCATGTCAGTGAGCTGCAAGATTGTTGTAACCAAGATGGTCTCCCGAGAGGATATTTTTGCTAACGGCACTTGGATACCTACAATTTGCAGGGTGTACCCATTGAGAACCATAACAGCGCTTTGATTGGCTGAAGAGTGGGTGCCTAGTACTCACAGGGTGTGTCTAGACTGGCAAGATTTTGTGCAAAAGCGCTTGCTTTTGCGCAAAATCTTGCCGCCTGTCTACACTGGCCGCGAGTATTTGCGCAAAAACATGGACTATGTACTGTACAAAATCAGTGCTTCTTGCGCAAATATTCCAATGCTCCCACTCAGGGATAAGCCCTCTTGCGCAAGTGTTATTGCGCAAGAGGGCTAGTGTAGATAGCCAAGTTAATTTCTTGCGCAAGAAAGCCCGATGGCTAAAATGGCCATCGGAGCTTTCTTGCGCAAGAGAGCGTCTACACTGGCACGGATGTAAAAGTTTAACGGAAAAACTTTTCAATTAAAAGTATTTGCGCGAAATCATGCCAGTCTAGACGCAGCCACAATGTGTGTAATCCAGTGCTTTTTTGTAATGGTATGGCCCAGAATGGTGTACCATCACCTATTTTCCCAACCCACAGAAAAGGAACGGGATTTCCCCCGCGTGTACTGGCACCTGTTTTCCTGGGACCACTTGGCTCCTGACGGAAGCCTGCTCGGGACGTACAGCGTTTTTTTTCCCCAGCTCCCAGCATGGTGCTTTGGCTCTTAAAGGAGCCACAACGACATTTCTGCTCCCAGCATAGGTTTTTTTTTTTCTCAACAGGTTTTCCTTTTTTTGCTCAACAAGTTTGCCCCAGAGTACTGGAACCTTTTTTCTTACAAAAAAAGCACTGGTGTAATCAACATGCATCTCACTTCACATGCTCTTGCTTTACATGCATGTTACTTTCGTAATATCGGGAGGAAAAAAAAAATCTCCATGGACAAAAACCAGCAGAATCTGGCAACCCTGCATGTGGGCAACAGTAAACAAAATGTCTCATGGGCCACACATAGAACCTCAAAGGGCCGCATGCAGCCCTTCAGCTGCAGGTTGCCCACCAATGCTATAAATTGTGGGTCTGGGTGCTATAAATTGTGGGTCAGAGTTTAGAATTATTTGGATCTAGTGTCTGTGACACAGATTGGAGCCATTTAGGATATTTGAATCCAAATCTTGGACTCTAGAGTCTGTGGATGTTCATATAAAGCCTCTGGATTTGGACTCCTATCAATTTAAATTCCCAACTTTAAAGATGGGAGGACTCGGACAAAGACCCAGGCTAACATTTTTAAAAAAAAAGGACTCTGATTTTGGCTGCCTTCATTTGTCAATGTCTAAATCGAGACCTGTAGGACTTGATTGCCCAAGGTGCTGAGCGCGCATGACTCCTGATGCCATTCCCTGGCTGGAGCTGTTTCCACTCAGCATTGTTGAAAATCAAGCTCAAGATCAGCACCCAGAATATGCAGATTCTTTTAACCTCAGACCACAGTCAGTAACAGAGCTGGATGATTGTAACAATCTTGTGAGCAGCCTTGAATCAGACACGTGATATAATTGTGAAGATTACTGGCATGTACACAAGGCTTCATATCAACACCAGGAATATAGACTTTGTCCTGCAAAACTTTCTTCAAACGATGGTATATATGTACATTACAGAACAGCCATCTAGCCCCCACACACTATTACTTTATTCCCCTCTGAGCCTCAGAGAGCCACTCTAGAGCATTAGACATAGCATGGATGTTTAGTTTCCTATTACAGTTTAGGAACTAAAAAGTCACTAACTCCAGACTATTTATAAGAGTGATGGCTGAAATTCTAATTGTGCAGTTTGACCGGGCTTTAATAAAACTCCCCCCATTGTTCCATTTGTATTCAGCCAATCATTCGCAGCAACTTTGCAAATATGAATAAGCAATCAATATGCTTTTAATATAAAAACACCCGTAGCTCTACTTTTATTTGAATTATATGAGCTGAAGGGAGGTAGTGGAGAAGCATCAACACCTTAGTGGAAAGGGTGAGGAGCTTCCAATAATTAATCGCTGTGCAGATAAATGTAAGTCTGAATAATACAAACTCACTGAAGAAGAAAAAAATGAACACCAAGATGAGCTGAAGTAAACAACCAGCTGGCTGGCTCTTTGAGAGTCAAATCCATTAGCTCTGAAAGAAAAGGGCTTAAGAAAGGTACATCTTGAAACAGGAATGAAATCCAGACCAACTGGTACAGTACAACACAGCAAAGCTTCCTCTTCATTTGCATTGCATGAACAGGCGCCTTCTCTCAAGGGGATGTCCCTCCAGCTGGCAATTTAAAAACATGGGCTTCACTGCCTGGAATTTAAAAAAAACCCTAAATTCTACCCTAATCAAAACCTAGTGGGCACTTCCTCTCCAAAAAGAATCCTGTCAAGACAGCACAGGACTTTTCAAGGTGAGTTGTCACAGGGCACTGTTGTTTGGGCCATTTTGCTTACAAATGTGTGCAGATCTGCTGATGCTACAGTAAGGTAAGCAGAGAGCAAATCACCTTGGCTTTGGGGGGAGTGGAGAGGAGAGTAGATAAGGGAATAGTGTGTTTGGACTCCTTATAAGCAAGAAGTAGTTCCTTCCCCCTCTTCCCCGCACCCCTGCACATGAAGGTGAAGATTCAGCCCATCTCTCTAGTATTGGGCTAAGCTGGATTTCCCAAGGCATCTAAAAGATTTAGGCTCTCAGATTTCAGCGGGAGTTGTGCGCCTAATCTGGTTAGAGTTTGTCTACACTGAAAAGGATTTGCTGATACAGAGGCCCCCGTAGAGCTACATTGGCAAACCCTCACAAATTATGTCTGCATGCGTGCTTTTGTTAACAGAACTTAAACCAGTCCCCCAAATGGAATAAATTACCAGCAAAAGGACTTTTTTTGCCAGTCTAATGCCATGTACACTAGGGCTTTTGCTGGCATATCTACAGCAGTTAGGGATAGGATATTTTTCATACTTCTAACCAATATGGCGATCCCAGTAAATTAATTAGCATAGGCCAGGTTTTAAGCCCCTTAAAAATGCCAGCCTCAATCCTCAGAAGTTTCCTAAGGCAAAAAAAATCAAATTCAGTCTGGGTGTAAGGAGGCACAATTCTACTGAAGTCAGTTGAGTTACTCCAATGCTGAATTTGATTTTCTCTTGTAAGTCACTAAAGCTGTCAATCACATTTAAATATACCCAGTCGGTATAACAACAACAACAAAAGTTTGTAGTGTAAACAAGCCAGAAGATACAGGGAGGTCAAGTGATTTGCTAAGGAATTCAAGTGATTCTTTCCCTAAAATTCAAATGTATTTACTCCCTGCCCCCTATTCTAAGTGTTATAAAGCAGCATCTTCAACCAGTCAACTGCTTCTCTAGCGTTGTGAGTTTTATTTAGTGCAGCATTACAAGAGTAACTTTGTTAAGAGGTGGTCTCTCCTCTCTCTTTGCTCCCATAAAATCAGCCATGTCAGGATCTGGTTTTAACATGGTCAATCCCCCAACATATGAGCATGCTGCATTGGAGTACAGGATACCCTTGCTACAAGAAAGCTTACTCATCAGTATAAGGTACGCCAAGGAAGACAAAAACAAGATTAAATATTTAGACATATAGATCAATGGTTCACAGGCATAAGAAGTGGGGTTCCGCAGGGATCAGTTTTGGGACCAGTTCTGTTCAATATCTTCCTCAACGATTTAGATAATGGCATAGAGAGTACACTGATAAAGTTTGCGGACAACACCAAGCTGGGAGGGGTTGCAAGTGCGTTGGAGGGCAGGATTATAATTCAAAATGATCTAGACAAACTGAAGAAATGATCTGAGGTAAATAGGATGAAATTCAATAAGGACAAATGCAAAGTACACCACTTAGAAAGGATCAATCAGTTGCACACATACAAAATGGGAAATGACTGCCTAGGAAGGAGTACTGCAGAAAGGGATCCAGGGGGTCATAGTGGACCACAGGCTAAATATGTGGGATGCTGTTTCAAAAAAAGAAAACATCATTCTGAGATGTATTAACGGGAACATTGTAAGCAAGACATAAGAAGCAATTCTTCCACTCTGCACCGATGAAACCTCAGTTGGGTGCCACATTTCAGAAAGATGTTGAGGAAAGAGAAATTGGAGAAGGTCCAGAGAAGAGAAAAAAAAAAAAAAGATTAATGGTCTAGAAAACATGAGCTATGAGGGAACACTGAAAGAATAGGGGTTGTTTAGTTTAAAAGGAGAAGACTGAGAGAGGACAAAATAGCAATTTTTAAGTACCTAGAAGGGTGTTACAAGGAGGAGGGAGAAAAATTATTCTCCTTGATTTCTGAGGTTAGGACAAGAAGCAATGGGCTTAAATTGCAGCAAAGGAGGTTTAGGCTGGACATTAGGAAAAACTTCAACTGTTAGGGTGGTTAAACACTGGACTAAATTGCCTCAGGGAGGTTGTGGAATCTCCATCACTGAAGATATTTAAGAGCAGGTTAGATAAACACCTGTCAGGGATGATCCCAGAGCAGGGGTCGACAACCTTTTCAAACCAAAGAGCCAAACTACGTCAAAATTCAGAACAAGTGGTCAACAAAGATCTGTGTAAGAATGCCCATTTGCATGACTGAAAATATACAACTTAATATTACTAATAATTGACATAATGATTAATAGTAGCATAAATGAAACATTGTACTCCAGGATTTTATTTAATGGAACTTCTGCTGCTGCGTCTTTCCGCACATTTCTGTGGAGTTTACATCATAACTGGTCAAATACAGCTTCATGCACACATCCAGGCTTTCTTCTGTCAATCTTGAGTGCAAGATTTGTGATTCAAATGAGAGGAATGCCTGCTTACACATATAGGTGGAGCCAAACATTGGCAATAAGGCCAAGATGACATTCTGCATGGTGTATGTGTCAGGAAGTTCTTTCCAAGTGTATAGAATCAGATTATCATTGTGCTCCAAATTTCTTCATGTCAGTCCATTTGTGCAGTTTTGCCAATTCTGCATGTTGTTGAGCAAGGCATTTTAAATCAGAATTTAGCCTGACAAATTTTTCCACCCAGATAGCCGACTCCTTGAAATCTGCTATTTCCATTTCAAAATCACTGACTGGGATGCCTGGAATGACTGTCATATCCAATTCTTCAAGAGATGATTTATGTGGATGAGCCATAAACTCAAACAGAGCACTGTATTTGTAAAAGTCAACAAAACAAGACTTGAATGCCATCAGGAGCTCAGAAACAAACCTGGCAAGCTGCTGCATGATACAAATCATGAAACATTCGTAGTCTTTCAAAATGTGCCACTTTGTCCGTCTCGATATCTTTGATGAAGACAGTCAATTTTGACTCAAATCAAAACACTGCCTGCTGCAGGATCAGGACTGTATTTCCTTGCCCTTGTAGCTTAAGGTTCAACTCATTCAAATGACCGGTAATGTCGATGAGATAGTAAAACTTGAACAACCAGTCAGTCTGAAAGCTCAGTGTGTTTGAAACCCTTCATATACAAAAATGATTTAATCTCATTAATGCAGGTGGCAAAACGAGACAAAACTTTGCCATGAGATAACCAGCGAACATTGTGCATTAGTAGATCGAGGTATTCAGAATCAACTTCCTCGAGCAGTGACTGAAATTGACTGTGATTAAGGGGTTGGGCAAGAATCTAATTCACAATGGAACGACCAGTCCCATTACATTTCCGAATTCAGTTCCACAAGATTGTGCACCAAGTACCTCCTGATGCACAACGCAATGAAAGTTCAAAAGTAGGTGGTTGCACTTCTGACAAGAGTAAGGAATCCCCCGTATTTGTCGACCATGCAAGGTGCACTGTCTGTACACACACACACTCAAGATTATCCAATGGTATTTTTTTCTCATTTACAAAGTTCATTACAGTTTTAAGGATGTTTTCCCCCCTTCTTTGATTTTTCATTGGTAATAGCTCAATCATTTCTTTGTGCACAACATTTCCACAAATATATCATCCCAGAATATACAACTGATTAACGTCACATATGTCGATTGTCTTGTCTTGTCCACAGCAAACAAAAAATAAGTAGCTATACTCACATTTTGCATTTGTTCCTTGTCAATTTGATGGGCCGTTTTCACAGCTCTATCATGGACTGTTTTTGCTGATAATGGCATGTCTTGAATTTTCTATAAGATTTTGTCCTTGTTGAGAAACTCGTCAAACAGTTCATGACTAATTTTTAGCATGCATCTCTTTGCGTAATCCCCATCAGTAAAAGGCTTCCCCTCTCGAATAATGATGTATGAGCCCACAAAACTTGCGGAATTTAAGATCCCACCTTTTTTTGACCATGCCAGCAGGCTATTGTATCTGATGTTCATTTTTCGCTGCAGCTCCTCACAAGCCTTTTTTCACACGCCACTCTCGGGGTATTTTGTAGCAAATGCTGCATGTTTTGTCATGCGAGTTGTTTTGCTTGTTTCTTTCTTTGTTTGAGAACAGTCTCTCACTACAAATGAGATAGTGTGGAAATTCAGACCTATCCACAAATGCATAGAAGTCTGTCCATTCCTTTTGAAAATGTTTGTACTTGTCATCGCTCTTTCTCTTTGCTCATTTTTACTGTTAGGGGGTTACAGTGCTCACTATCATATATGATGATGGAAAGATTTCTTGACCAATCAAATAAAAAGAGAATATGCACAACCCCCAATGACTGGAGAGGATGGATGGTTGTTAAAATGAACAGTTAAAGGTGAAATGGACAAAAAAATCATCTTGACATGAGTAATTATGAGTTTTTAAAATTTTGAATTAATGTTTCAAAATTTTAATTTAAAAAGTTGTGTGTGTTTTGGGAATGAAAAAAGAGCCATATTTGGTTCCATACTGAGCCATATTTAGCTCAAGAGCCATAGGTTGCAGACCTCTGATCTAGATGGCGTCTGGTCCTGCCACGAGCGCTGGGGACTGGACTTGATGACCTCTTAAGGTTCCTTCCAGTTCTAGGATTCCTTGATTTTGTGCCTTGTATCATATATATAGTAGCCCAGCGTCTGTAACGCTGACGTACACGGCCACGCCCCCTGTCTGTGTACGTCAGCGCCCCGCCCCCGTCTCCCTCCCGCTGTGGCACTCAGCTGAGTGCTGTGCCTCTCAGCCGGGCCACTGGGGGAGCCAGCAGTGCAAGGGGCCATTTGGGCTCCCCCGTGGTGGGAAGGGAAGGGGCGCGGGGCAGTGATGTACATGGCCCCGCACCCTGGCCGTGTACGTCACCGCCCCACCCCTCTCCCTCGCGACAGCCCAGCTGAGCAGGCAGCACTCAGCTGAGCTCCGTGGCGGGAGGGAAAGGGAAGGAGAAGGGAAAGAGGGGCAGGGAGAGACGGAGGGGAGAGAGAGGCAGGAGGAGGAGGAGAAGAGAAAGGGAAAGTGAGAGGCAGGAGAAGGAGAAGAGAGAGAAAGAGATGGAGGGAGAGGCAGGGGGCCGAGGAGAGCTGAGAGAAAGCGGGGGAGGCAGTAGGAGGACAGAGAGAGAGAGAGAGAGAGAGAGAGAGAGCGCTCAGGAGAGAAGACCTGAAAATCCCATCTTATGACGGGGCTAATTGGCTAGTTATATATATTTAGACAAGGAAAATTCAATAGGAACCAAAAGCTAGGTTGCCCTTTGAATACTGAGGATAAACTAAGGTTTTTATTGGATTATCTTAAATGGGAAATAAACTAGAAATATATGAAAAAGATCTGTCTTGCATATTTTATTTTTTTAAAGAAAGAAATGTGCCAGGAAAAAAAAAACACCTCACTTAACACAATGGGGCCCAAATCCATTCCTGGAGCTCCTACGTGCTATCACACTGTAAATGAGTAATAACAACAACAACAAAAAACCTTCTCATTTTAAAGTAAGAATTATTTTAAAATACTTCTTGCTATGGCACCTAAACAAGTATTTATGAGGTCATCTAGCAACCACAATGTGATGAGGGGTCTGTTGGCGCCTCCAGTACAAAATGTTTTATTCTGGGTTTTAGACTTAATAAAGCCCATAAAACATACTTTGGTCTTAACTGGTCAAATTCACATCTCGGCAGTAGTGATTTGTGCGCCATTATTTGCTGCTAACGTTATACCAAGTGTATCATTTCTGGTGTGGTAACTTAAAATTAATTTTAAAATTGACAGTTTGATTTTGTAGCACAGACGTGACTGAACTTTGTTTTAACCATGTCCCTTGGAAATGTGCTGCAGAGCTGCTCTTTAGCCCAAGCCAAGCCTGTGTTTAATACAAAGCTTGGGCTCTTCTAAGGTGCAAGACAGACCCATTTTTTGTTTGCTTGCTTGCTTGGCACTTGGCAGGGTTGTTAAGCGTGTGTTGCAACCAGCTGCCTGTACATGGTTGATGCCATAGTACAGCTGGGACACCTGAAGCAACATTCTCTTTGAAAGCACACGGTGCTAAGGAGCTCACAGGCAGGATAAATGGAAAATTACAGGCATGTAGTACTGCAAGTGGATAGAGTCCCATACAGCAGGAGAGCTGTGCCAAGCAAGTAAAACTCTCCCTGCCTCAAAGGGCTTCCTCCCCACAGGTACAGGGCAGGATAGAAGACAATGCAGTACAAAGAGGCAGCAGCCCTGCTGGGAATGTATCATGGAAAAGACAGAGTTTGTGGAATGCTTTGTCTTTCGAGGAGGTATGGGGGAAGGGGGCTCCCCGAGGTGCAAAGGCAGCAGAGGAACAAACACAATGTTGGAGTTTGAGGACAGCATTTGTGTGGTCTGGATCTTTTCTGAAGGAAAATGGAGCTTCTGTGTTTCCCCCCTTGTGCAGACTAGTCAGCAATGTAATCGCAGCCCACTAATCTGGCCCTGCAGCAAATGGTCTCCAGCCAAACAGCAGCAACAAAAGCCTGCCCACTTACCTTATCGACCATGATGAGGAGCCGTCCACAAGGCCTAGCTGGAACCACTAACTATGTATCTTTAACTGACCCGTTGAGCTAGACAGACAAGGACAATTAAATAAAGCTAGGAGTCCAGGTTTCACTTCTGACATTGTCTTTGTCCAGACGTTTCCCATCCAATTTCCCTTTGCTTAGTCCTTGCCTTCAGAGCAGGAATCCCATTAGCCAGTCGTGACTGGAAGGATATTGGGGCCTTTTCCTGTCCATTTATCCCCTTGTGGAAATTTTCTTCTTGGTAAGAAATGAAAAGGTCACTTCATTCTTCTCTGTCTCGGCATTTCCCTCCCCACCATTACTTTTCCATCTCTGGATAACCAGGTTCACAAATCGTCCCTTTCCAGCCCCAAAAGACCCCTGGCTCCCTAACCCTGCCTGCATCAGCTTCAGAGCCATTGGCAGAGCAGAGGAATGAGGGGGAAGGAACAAAGGCCATGCCCCAAAGACCTCTGGCCTCCAGCATGGCGGAACTAGGCCTCCATCCTAGGTACACATTACTGCCACTTGCATGAACACAGAACAGAAGGGTGGTCACTAGTATTTGGGCAGCAGGAGAAGAGAGATAGGACGGTTTCCTTCTCCCTCACTGAACCTGTCACCGAATGGATTTTTCTCTGAGTGGAGAGAGTGCCGGCTCTAGGATTTGTAAAGAGAGGCAGCTCCAGACTAGGAGGCTGTGTTGGGGTGGAGAATGACAACATGCAAAAGTCAGGCGGGACAGGGCAGGGCAGGGGAGAGGGGCAGTGGCTGGGACTCCCAGCCACTCTCCCTGCCCAGCTTCTGCACACCAGAGGCTCCCGGTGCCAATCACAGCCCGCCTCCCAGTTGGGAGCCTCTGGTTGTGTGCAGAAGCTGGGCGGGGGGAGCGGCTCCCAGCCCCACCCCTGCCCCCACCCGGCTTCTACTAGCACTAGTGAGAGTGCCTGCCGGGGGCGCGTCCTGTTGGACTCCGGCTGTGGCCAGTCGCTGCACCGACCCCCCCCCACCAGCTCTGCTTCCCGCCCCCCCTCCTCCCATCCAGCCCCCCCCAACCCCCGACAGCACTGCTTCCCACCCCTCTTTCCTCCTGGCAACCCTGAGTAACTGAAGACTGGAAATGAGGCACATGGGCAGAAACAAGGTAAGAGGCAAGGATCAGGCATGGAGCAGGCACATGGTGGGAAACAGGAGCAGAGAAGGACTCGGGAACATGGTTGGCTGCAAGTCCAATCAGCATCCAATACAGCTGCAATAGGAAATCACCCGGGTCTCTTTCTGGCCTAAAAACCAAGATTGGACCAATCAATGGGGTCGGACGATCCTCAAATTAGAGCTTCCAGGGTGGTGCATTGGCTGAATTCTACTAAATCCTTGTTCTATCAGTTTTCTCAGCAGACATTTGTCTGGAACCGGGTCACCACATATTGCTAATGATGGCCGAGCTGCAGGAGTGGTGGAAAGGGGTCACTAAAACCTGAGTGCAGCAGGCACCATTGGCGCTCACAGGACACGCATAGATCAGCACGGGGAAATGCGTCTGAAATGTTCTACCATGCTCAGACCAGGGCTGGATTTACAATTAGGCACAGCAGGGCCAGGGGTGCTGGCTCTCTAGGGGTGCCTAAACATTAAATGTGGGGGTTTTTTTACGGAAAACGTGAAGGTCAGCTGTAGATAGGGGATCACTGAAGATGCTGTATCCAAGGGTGTATAAGGTATAAATCCAGCCATGAATCAGACCAATCAAGCCTGTTACACAGGCATGATTGTGGAGGTCCTGTCAGTCTCAGCAACTGCACTGAAGTGTACAGGGAGATAACCATGTGCCAGGGTAGGCTCTGGCAAGGGTGAGAGAGAGTCCCCGCACTAGCTGCCATGGTTACCAAGGTACAGACAAAAGCTTCGTTTAGAGTCAGCTATACCAGCAACTGGTTAAAAACTAAGCTTATTAAAGTTACAGAGTAGACAGGCCCCTAGAATGTTGGCATGCTACTGAATAATTAGCATAATTAAGCACAGGCAATCTAAGAAACCAGAGCTAGGTCTCTTTATAGAGGGTCTGATCTCTTTATGCTTCATCCGCCCCCCTTTCCCAAGATGAGCCTTTTGTTCACAACAGCAGTGAGACTTAGCAATTCTCAGCTTCCAAATGCTTTCCACAGGCTCGTTAATTCAGCCTTTCCCAACCTGGCTTTGTCAGAAGTTTTATGTCCCTCCATTTTCTCTCCCTGGTCCCTTTTCTCCATATTTCACTTTCTCTTTTCTGTATATTTTCCTCCACGGCACTTTTTCTTGCTTCCCCTGTGCATCTCAGAAATATTGCTGAGAAGTGCTCAGGGAATCTCAATCCAGGTGACAAAGGCTGGCACAGATTCACTTTCCTAGGAAGAAGTGAACAAAGTAACAAGCTGACATTGTCTAGGCTTCAGCCCAGTGCAAGACGGTACAGTTCTGGGCCGTATGGTTGGAGCAGGGGCAATCTGGCTGGGGCCTTCTATTGATGGTTCACAAGTCGCTGGGAAGTGTAACTTGGTTGGGTGTCAAGAGAGACAGCCCAGGCTGGTGGGTTTGGAGGGCTCAGTGATGCCACAGTCCAGGTTACCCCCGAGGGACTCCATCTCAGTGGGGAAGAGGGTATTTTGTTTAAGGCACGTCTAGACTACGGGTTGTTGGTTTTTTTTTTGGAAAGGAGATATGCAAATTTGGTGCTAATTTTCATATCTTCTTCCAATTGCTTTTTCGAAAGCCGGTTTTTTGAAAGTGAAAGTAGTCTGGACGTGGGTTTTTTGAAAAAAAAAATCCTTTTTCAAAAAATGCTTTTCCTAAAAAAAGGTTTATGCGGTTTTTCGAAAAAGGGTTTTTCCCCGCCCCCAAAAAACCACATCCAGACTACTTCCAAATCTACAGACGTGGAGCATAAATACTGCCACCAATGCTGCTAGAGAGTCTGGGGCAGCCAACTCTGCATTGACAAATGGTGCTGCACAAACACTGCAGCTGCAATGCATTCCTCCTCAGCATAAGCCTAGAGCCATGGTCCCATGTTGTGAGACCCATGAGATGGGATACCACCATGTTTACCAGGCAGAATGGAGGGCAGGGCAATAGCAGCTTTTCTCACATCAAGCTGATAGGACAAATGGGTGGTTCTGGGGTCATGGGAGTAGGCTACAGAGTCTGTCCCCTTCTAGGATCTGCGTTTGTTGACCTGGGGTGTAACAAGGTTGACATTCAAATCAAACACGGTTGTTAACACCTGGCTGGCGTTAGCATCTGATGGTCAGATTGGTGATCTAACTGAAGTGAGTTTTCAGTCTCAAATGTTCACATCACAATAGCCACCCTCACTACTGGTCCCTAAGCATTTTGTCATAAAAGCCAAGGTGTGAACAGGCTGCTGAACTGGACTGTCTTTCAAGGGAGCATGGCCCAGTGGTTAAGGTGCTAGCCTAGGACTAGCAAAACTAGGGTCCTGGTCCCTTCTCTACCACAAATGACCTGTGGGCAAGCTACTTAGCCACTCTGTGCCTCAGTGGCCCCGCTGAGAAATGGGGTTAATAGCCCTTCCCTAGCCATGCTCTGGGATCCCAGGAGGGGGAGGGTCCCAGAGATTGGGCTCAAGGCTGAATGTCTACACCATAATTGTAAAACCCAGCAGCCTGAGCGCAGGTCAGCTGCCACTGGCCAGCAGCAATGGATGTTTAAGTGCAGTGTAGACAAACCAACCCTTAGAGGGCTCAGACATTGTGGTAATGGGGCCTATGGATTACTTCTGACACTGGCAGGTAGGCATTTCCCACACATCACAGCTTACAGCAGTAGCTAGCATCCTAATGCGGACAAGCCTCAGGTTTCTCAAGAACAGGGTGGGGACAATAGCAAGGCAGCCTGAAGGATGCTTGCTCCACAGCTACCTATGTTACATGGATAAACAAAGTCTTCAGAGCTGCAAACATGTCACTTTCACCAGTACTAAATCCCCATTAATATGTGCCTGCTCCGGTCTTTTTCCTCCCTAGTGATTGAAGTATCCAAGAATCCACCAATTGTGACCAACTGAAGGATATCTTGGTTAAGAGAAGACTGCCTTTGTTAAGCTAACACTGATCATATCTCCTTTTATAATGACCTATGTATTTTATACTGTATGTTCTTTATAGACAGAGGGTAATAGACTAATAGAAAAGGACACTGAGAAATCAAGGATACATTAAAAAAAACAACCTCAGAGCCCGTTATTTTAGGACTGTCATGCTTTTTACAGAATTGCAGAACTGGAAGGGACCTTGAGCAGTCATCAAGTCTATCCCCAACAGTTGTGGCAGGACCAGGCACCATAATCATCACTGACAGGTGTCTATCTAACCTGCTCTTAAATATCTACAGTGATGGAGATTCCACAACCTCCCTAGCCAATTTATTCCAGTGTTTAACCACCCTGACAAGTAGGAACTTTTTCCTAATATCCAACCTAAACCTCTCTTGCTGCAATTTAAGCCCATTGCTTCTTGTCCTATCATCAGAGGTTAAGGAGAATTATTTTTCTCCTTCCTCCTTGTAACAAACTTTTAGGTACTTGAAAGCTGTTATGTCCCCTCTCGGTCTTCTCTTTTTCAGACTAAACCAAATCCAGTTGTTTTCATCTTCCTTTATAGCTCCTGTTTTCTAGACTTTTAATAATTTTTGTTGCTTTTCTCTGGACCTTCTCCAAATCTTTCCTAAAATGTGGCTCTCAGAACTGGACACAGTACTCCAACTGAGGCCTAATCAGCACAGAGTAGAGTAGAAAACACTTCTCATATCTTGCTTACAACACTCTTGTTAATACATCCCATGCCAGAATGATGTTTGCTTTTTTTCTAACAGTGTCACACTGTTAATTCATATTTAGCTTGTGGTCCACTATGACCCCTAGATTCCTTTCTAGGCTACCTTTTCTAGCAGTACTCCTTCCAAAGCAATTATTTGTAGGTGTGCCACTGATTCTTCCTAAGTGGAGTACTTTTCACTTGTCCTTGTTGAATTTCATCCTATGTACCTGAGACCATTTCTCCAATTTGTCCAGATCATTTTGAAATATAACCTTATCCTCCAGAGCATTTGCAACCCTTCTCAGCTTGGTATCAGCTGCAAATCATTGAATATACAGACAGAATCCACAATGCCCATAATAACATTGTGAGTCTAGTGTGCATCTTTCATCCAAGGGTCTCACTTGACAAAATAATTAAAATTAAACTTCACAACCCTTTTGCAAGACTCAAATGCTATTCTCTCCTTATTCAAATGGGATAAGTTAAGCAGCTTGTTCATGGTCACATGGTACTAGGTAGTTCTGCCAAGTAGGCTTTCTGGGGAAAATCTCCTGCAGTTACAGTATCACCAGTGCAGCTCCACCTGTGCTAGTACGGATGGAGGTGCTAGTGTAGACGGGGCTCTGGTGGCCACCAATGTTCCCTCCAGTGTTCCCTCTAATATTTTCCATCCATGTGCAGAATAAATTTTGTTATGTGCATCAAGGCATGTGTGGATGTGCACCACCAGTAGAAACACGTAATGTGGGTGGCGGGGGACTGAGGGTGCTCTGCAAATCAGCTGGGAGGCATTTAAATCTCTTCTGGGCCCAAGCGCTCAGCTTACTGGAAACACCAAAGCCCACCTAGGACCCTATGTACTTGAGCAGCTAGCTTGTGCTGCAGTCGCCTTTTCATTGCAGTGTAGACATCAGAGGGATGTCTAGACAACATGACTCTGCCGGCAGAGGCATGTAAATTAGACTACCCGACATAGCCAAAGAAGTGGGGATTTAAATATCCGCTGCTTCATTAAAATAAAAATGGCCACCGCGCTGTGCTGGCTCAGCTGATCATCGGCACAGCACGGCAGTCAAGACGCAGATCGGTTGGCAAAGGCATTCCCTGTCGACCAATCCGTGTCTTGACTGCCATACGGTGCCGACAATCAGCTGAGCCGGCACAGCGCAGCGGCCATTTTTATTTTAATTAAGTGGGGGATATTTAAATCCCCGCTTCTTTGACTATGTCGGGTAGCAGAGGCATGTAGTCTAGACAGGGGCGGCCAGTCCATATAGGCGAACTAGGCGGTTGCCTAGGGTGCCAAGTTAAATGGGGAGCCAAATGGTGGCACAATATCACTGAGGGGTTTGGAGGTGGGGGCACCGATTGGATAGTTTACCCTAGGGCGCCAGTTGCTGGTCTAGGGCTGCCCCTGAGTCTAGACATACCCAGAGTGGTTAATAACAGCCGTGCTATTTCTACATTAACGCTTTCAACCATAGGTGACTGGTGCCTATGGCGGAGGGGATATAGAGGGCCACCCAGAAGGATGGGGAAGTACAAGGGACATCCCACTTAAGCAATTACATTTTTGGTGGGGACACTGGTGGGGGGAGTGGGGATGGTGCACCTCCCAACTGCTACCATAAGTCACCTAGGCTTCCCTAGTGGTGCTAGTGAAATCTTAGGAGACTTCCCCCCAAAATCTGCATAGATCAGGGGTGTCCAAACTTTTTTCAAAGAGGGCCAGATTTGATGAAGTGAACATGCGTGAGGGCCGACCATTTTGCCTGACATTCTTTGAACCATTAAAATTAAATGCAAATTAACTATCTTATGCAAAGTTTATTGCAAACGGCATACTTTTCATTTCGTCACATGGATGACAAATCTAAACAGGTGTTAAATCACTCTGCCTTTCCTATCTGAAGGCCAGATGAAAAAAAAATCCAGGAAGCTGACACATATGTCAGGAACATTGTAAAGTACATTACATATTATTGGTAATAAAGGCTGTCTGTCAACTTTTAAGTTCAAAAGATATGAACAGGAACATAACACCAAGTATACATGTTGTGTCCAAATATATTTATAACTGATTTAGACCAACGGACATTAACTGAGATTTTACAATGTATTCATCTCAATACATATGGATTCGTTGGGGGCCATAAAAGATAGATATTGCCAAATTACCTGTGGGGCCGTATTAAACCGGACCACGGTCCGCAATTGGCCCGCGGGCCGGACTTTGGACATGCCTGGCCTAGATGTAGCAAATCAACAGGAGATCTGGTAAGAGGAGTCACAATTCCCAGCTCTTGATCACAGGCTGTAGTTCCTAGCACCTCGCTTCACTCCCTTTGCTCTATTCTTTACTTCCTTTCCATTTACAATCAAAGCCCAGGGCGTCTGCTACATTTTCAATGTAAACTAAAGGAAAGTTAATTTTCTCTTTGGTCTCCTGCAAACAGCTTTGAGATTGCAGCTGCCAGGCTGCTGTTCCCCCGCCCCTCAGTTACTCACCCAGCCATGGAAAACAGCAGCACTAAACTGTGATCCTAGACCCGCGCACAGCCTCCAATCACTGCAATGGGGTGTTTGCTTCAGAGACCTAACTTGGGCCATTACACTCAGCTATCAAAAAATAAACAACCCAAAGGAATCAAGGCACTTAATTTAAACAAACAATGTTTTCTGCTCCTTTCCCACCCCTGCCCAGTACCGACCTCAGCCTGGCCTTTTTATTACCAGTCTCTGTCTAGTTTAGTCCGTACATACCAGCTTGTTCTTCTGTAGCTGATATGAGTCACAGGGCCAGATTAATCTGAATTCTAGCTCCAATTTAACACATCTCCACAGAAGAAGAAGGAGCAAAAATACTGGCATTTAGTCTCTCCAAACGATCGTGCCTTACAGATTTCAAAACTTATTGTCTCCTTTAAACGCTGCCTTTAGACACCGGCACACTGGCTTGTTCCACAACAAGGTGTTCTCCTTCCTCCAGAAGCAATAGCTAAAGGAAGCTTGGTGTTGAACTAGGATTTCAGTCATCTGTGTCGCTGCACCATCTGTGCGAGCTGAAATATGGCAGGTATGATTTATATCTGTGCAGCTATACTGGTGGCTGAAATCCTAGTGCAGGCAAAGGCTGCTGTCTAGTCACTGTGTGGCTGGGAATGGCGATCTATGGCCAATGGGAGCTGTGATCACCTGTATCTGTGGAGGGGCAGATAAATATAGTGTCAGGGCCCAGGTGGACTGGATCTGGCCCAAGGGCTGGTATTTTCCCACCTCTGCCCTACAGGTAGGCCCAGGTAGACTGCACACTTCCCAAGAGAGCCTGCAACCAAGATCAGGGCCTCTTAAAGTGATAGCTTGCAATTCCAGCATAGCCCTCAACACAACACAATCAATACAATGGGGGAAACTCAGGGCTTACCTGATCTCCAGCAGTGGGAACCAAACCATGAGTATGGGAAAAAGAAAGCAACATGCCGCCTCCAGTGTGCTCACCCTCTGTTACTGTTAGTAAGATTAGTTCACTCCCTGCTCTACCGCTCCATGGTACACCTGCTCTCTGCGCAGCCTCTTCCATGCTCCAGCAGCCTGGAGGTGCGATGGAAACTACCTACACTGGCCAGCTTAGTATAATGAAAAGCTGGTGCTGTCTCCTCTCCTAGAGGGGACAAATGGGGCCTGAATAACTCTACCAGCCCGCCATTCCTTTCTGCAAGGCCTGCCTGAGGTCCCCTCTGCTCAGTTCCGAATGGCAGATGCAGGGAATGATAATTAGTGGCTTACCTTTGCACAGCCTCTTCCATCCCACCCACAGCAGCTGCCAGACACAGTGCAGCAATGCTGCACTTCCAGCTGCATGCCATTAGGAAGCACTGAGAATGCTCTAAATCCAAGGAGAACTGCAGGGGGAATTTTAGCAAGGGGTAATGGATTTAGGATTCAGCCAGGATACTAGGTTACCATACCTTCCAAAAATTCCATGAGGTATTTACAAAAACACCAGTGATCGGGTCCCCAGATTTACATATCACTTGGATGATGGCTCCTCCAACCATACAAGGCCCCTAGCAACATACTGGGGTTTTACTGATTCACATATGAGATTGCCACTTACTGATCAAGCAGCCCTATTCTGTCCAGCACCCTCGATTTTCGTGCTTGGACTCTCATCCAATTACTGATAAGGTTCCACTTTAGTTGATGAGATGTGATACAATCACAGCCAAGGGCAGTATGACCATTAAGTGCCTACTCATTTCTACCAGAAGAAAGCAGTCCCATTATTAATAAGGCCCCATTAGTCTCAAGGCTAACGTCTTCTACCTTTGGGATTTCCTTGAGCTGGGTAGTAAAAGCAATGAAAACCTAACCTGCCTTCAAGACAGTTTGCACTGGGGAGATCTGGCTGTGGCAAGTATTTCCAGATCTGCATTGCTTAACACTGACGGGAAACATGCAGCCAGTAGCCAAGTTCATATGCGGGCTAGATTTAAGCATGTGGTTTTGGTTCATGGTGCCTTGTTCCCAGCAGCTAACTGCAAAACACGCTTCTTTAATATTCTGTCATCTTGCATGCCCATGGATCACCCTGTCATTGAAAATATCTCAGTGAAACAGTTATGCATGTTCTGGAAGACAAACCTATGCCCACTTGATAATCCAAAACACTGACCTTGGATGGGTTAATATACAAAATGTCCAAAATATCCAAAAATATCAGATAATACCAAGTCAAAAGGACATGTAACACCTGTGCTCTGTTTTCTACCAAGCCCTGTCTGCGTTCACAAAGAGAATGGGTTCCTATAGAAAGCAGACAGTACTGCAGGGTTTGGTGGCAGGCATTTCTGTGACGCTACTTGAACAAACAACACTGAATTTTATTGAACTCAAATTGATCATCTGTTCTTACTTCCTTTTCCTGTCACTTATTCAGCTTCTAAGCCAGGACGATATTTTATCTCTACCCCATAACTACTTAATTTCCCTAATAGCCTCAGATGATGGATTTAGTTAACGCTTTTTTAAAGTTCAGATAAATTGCACCCATTAGTTGTTGTTTAGCCACACTTTCACAGAGATGATCTAACTCATTAATGAAGCACAGTTCTCCTTAACAAGAAGTTTATTCCTGACATAACCATGGCACTCTGGATGTTTCTTTTACATTTCAACCAATGAGACTACTGTACTAAGAAGCTGGGACGATGCACTGGATGGGATAGTGGTGCTCCGAGGAGAGAAAATAAAACACTGAAAAGCATACATATCCACGTGGGATGAGAGCTCTGTGCTGCATGCTGCTTAGGCCATGTCATATCACCATTCAGCCACACAGTCGAGGTTGAACACAGCTACTGAAAAGCAGGCATGCAATAACATGTACGATGAGATAGAGTTACCACTCTTAATGATTTAGCACCTTTCAGGCAAGGATCATGCCGCTACATTTGAATTCTGCCCATTTTACTGATTATATAATCAAGGCACCTAGAACTGAAGTGAAAACATGTCTCCCAAACCCCAATCCTTTGCTCTAACTACCACAGAATACCGCATTGCATTGTGAAGAAGTTTCAGAGGGGTAACTGTGTTAGTTTGTAACCAGAAAAACATAAAACAACAAATAGTCTTGCAGCACCTTAGAGACTAACAAAAACACGTAAACGTTATCATGAGCTTGTGGGCACAGCCCACTTCTTCAGATGACTGGAGATTAAGGGGTTGGTCCAGTTTTCAAATAAATCACACAGAGAGGGTATGAGGGTGGGGGAAGAGGAGGAAAAAGTAGAAGAAAAAAAAGGGGAAAGAAATTGTTAATTAGCGTGACCATGCTAAATGAAGCTGATAAGAATACTTAGTACCTGCTCTAAGTACCCTTTGCTTGGTTTTTCATGTCATTAGGATGGGGAATGTATCGGGCCATCCAGCCAATGTCTTTGTTTAGATTTCTGTTGTAGGAATCAAACTTGTAAATGAAATCAAGTTCTGTAGCTTCCCTGCTGAGCTAGCTTTTGAAGTTGGTTTGAAATAATACAACGAAGGCCATTCTAAAGAAAGAAGGAACTAGGGCCCAGCTGTAAGTCTTCCCAGGGAATATCCTCCACTAACAGAAGGCCCCTACATCAGTAAAGAGCCAGTGCTGATACCCCAGCAGCTGATCTGGGTGCAGGGACATTCCAGAACAAGAACAGGGCATGGGCTGGGCCCAGTGAGGTTTGTGTGCCCAGCTGGGGCCAACCAGGTGATTCCATGTGGTGTCTAGCGACTGCTGAAGCCCTCAAAACTGTTCTAGTTTGTTCCGGTGCTGAACTGGCTCCCTTGGCCCCTTCGTAGCATCTGCATAGAGGAGGCACAAGGTGCAGGACCTCAATCCCTGAACTGCCCCCGTGAGACAATCTAGCTGCAAGACAAGATAAAGCGATTGCAGGGAAGGTGCACGGGGGAGATAAGGGGATGGATGGCAGATGTCTGCTAATTGAGAGTAATGCTTTGTTTGCTTCCCTTTGAAGGGTGGTATTAAAGGGAAGTCAAGCAGGGATTGCTGCAAATCGTTAACGATTTGAAAGTGGCACCAGGCTAACTCTGTGTGCTTTCAGGAGTCCTGCTGGAGTTTAGGGGGACTGATCATGAGATGTGTGAACACTCTCACTTGCGGAAAATTCAGTTCAGGTGAATAGTGACACAAAGTCGTTCCCATCTAATGACTGTGGCCAATGAGGCATGAGTTGGTGGGACACTGCATTTGGTGTCAGTCCCAGCTAAGAGGTCAAGAGCTGATTGGGCCACAGAGGGTGTGTCTACACATCAATTAAACACCCTCTGCACGCATGGGTCAGCTGACTCAGGCTCACAGGGCTCAGACAGAGAGGCTAAAAATTGCTTTGTAGACACTTGGGCTTGGGCGGGAGCTCTTGGTCTGGGAACCTTCTCCCTTATGGGGTCCGAGAGCTTCAACTTGAGACCAAGCCTCAATGTCTGCACAGCAAATTTACCACCCTACAGTCTGAACCCTTTGCACACGAATCAGCTGACTTAGGCTAGCTGTGAGTGTTTAATGGATGTGAAGACATACCCAGAGACTGAATGACCCTCTCACCCTTCTAGCTGCTGCCTCCACAGCAGGAGCAAGGCCTTAAGTCTCTCAGTCTAAGAAAATGGGGATAAAACCCCAGACACCTGAGGAGAATGAAATGTGAGAATTCATTAATGTTCCTCCAACACATGGGCCACAGATAAAAAGTTCAAAACATTGACTAGTGCTTTCCCACAACGTGCCTAACTCATCTTCTGTGATTTTTGCCTGTGCTGATGAGCTGCCATTTTTAAAACAGCCCTTTCCCTAGCCTCACTGATTGGATATTCTAGCTCTAGGTAATCTAATTTGGCTTTGTCTACACTGAGAAGGGTTTGCCAGCATAGATGTAGCAGTAGAGTTACACTGGCAACCTCCCCTAGCAGAGACACAGCTTACATTAGCAAAATAACTGTTTTTGTTGGTATATAGTTGAAGGACAACAACTGGGGTGCTCCTGGAGTCAGCTAGAAGTTTTGTCTCAAGATAGAGTGAAGTGGAGGAGACTTGTAGATGACCTATGCTCCACTTGGAGTACAAGGGTTTAAGAAGACGATATAAGCCAGTTCTTAAAATAGTTATGTCTGCACTCGGCCTTTTTCTAGTAAAGCTGTGTCAACTGGGGTGGGTTTTTTTCCCATACTCCCTAAGGATATAAAACTTTCTAGCGTGGACCTGATGTACGTGACCTCACTGAATTCTATCTCCCTGGAAATTCCAGGGTACATAGGAGGCAAGAACAGTTTAGTCATCACATGGACCAGCAATCAATCGCTGTGACAAGAACCAGCAGAATAGCACTGTTTGTCAGAGGCTGGAGACGGATGCATTAGACAAATCGCTTGATCATTGTCTTCGGTCCACCCCTTCCGGGGCACCTGGCACTGGCCACTGTCAACAGACAGGCTACTAGGCTAGATGGACCTTTGGTCTGACCCAGTATGGCCGTTCTTATGTAAGGGACAAACCTACACGAAGCTGATGTTTTCCCCATTGTTTTTAACATCAGGGTGCTCATAATGCCTAAACAAAGCTGTTGGAAGCAACCCAGCTTCTTCCAATTCCACTCGGCCATCGGAGGTGTGAGTGCAGCAAGTGCAGACATACCCATGTTCATGTTAATCTAGCTAGCACAAGCACCAGTAGCAGTGAAAGTTTGGGCGGAGGGGAGCCACAGATTCAAGTGCAGGGTGGCTGCACAAGTAGGTATCCACTGTGCTAGGCAGGTTTGTGCTGACAGTGCTGATGCCTGTGCTATGAGAGCTTCACTTCTATTGGTGCCTGAGCTAATTAGATTCATGTCACTCACCTGCCCGATTGCAGTGTAGACATGCTTTAAAATCTCAGAGAATTCTCATTCCACATTGGCCTCCGGCCAAACAAGACTATCTGCCTGATTCTTTTAAGATACAAAGCAAGCAGAGAAAAGCAAGCAGGAAAAACAAAACAAAACAAAACAAAACAAGCCCCCTATAGGTCCTCTTGCTAAGTCATAAAATAAGGCTAAGATTTTGTCCGAGCTATTTGTAGTAAAAGTCATGGGCAGGACATGGGCAATAAACAATAAATCATGGAAGCCTGTACACCGTGGTGTAGGGCTAAAGCAGGAGCTCCACCACCTGGGGCTGACATCATGGAGGTCATGTAAAATCAGGGAATCCGTGACCAGCTCGTAGCCCTAAGCAACCAAACGAGGTAACAGGCCCAATTTTCTCTCCATCTCAGAATACGCATACCTTGTACTTTAGAACCCTCAGAGGCTGGCTTGGGTTAGAATTGTGGGTGCTCAGAGAAGCTCCTGGTTTGAATTTACAAGCTCTCCAGGTTAACCACGAAAGCCCACCCCTGAAGGGGGAAGTGACAGTTTGTATTGTCACTGCTAGGTGAGCTGGTGGGGTTTGTATTATGGTTCCAAATATTAGTTCTCTTGATACTGCGCCCTAAACATGCCCAGGACAGACAGCTATCCCTGTAAGCCTTGCTCAGGGCTTTCCAGGGGGCTATTACTTACACAAGCATGCAGGTTTAAAATGAGCTTTTCACGATAGCAAATTGAGGCTGCTGTCTGTAGAATAAGCTGGGCAACAGCAGTTCAATGCTTCACACACTTTCCCCCCACATGGAGGAATGTGGGTTCTCCTGCAGCTGAGTAGGTATTTCACTCTCTGTGCCTTATAATCCGTACTTGACTTCCCTACTGAGAGCATCAACACTGGTGCAAAATATGTGGGCAGTTTAAAAGACAGGTACACTTGGCCAACGGGAGCTCTACTGAGACAAGGCGCCCACCAGCTGTTGGCTGGTAACCGTTTTCAATCACTGGCATCTTGAACGGGATTCCAATCAGCAGTCTGGTTCCCACGGGCAGTCCAGGGCTAACTCAGTCCCATAAAGATATTCAAGTTCTGACATTGTTTCTAATGTCAGTGTTTGTCAAGGAAATAGTTGAGGTTTTTGGAGTTTTTTTCTCTCTGATAAATTAAGAAAGGAGTGGAGGTAGGGAATCAAATTATTAACACTTTAGAAACTATATAGTGTTGCCAAATCTCATGATTTTAATCGCGAGTCAGGTGCTAGTCAATATTTCTTTAAAGTCCCAACTGCTGGAGTCGCATGATTCTCTGCTTTCATTTAAAACAAAACAGAACAAAAATCATCCTGTAAAAGTCTAGCTTTTATCATTGTGGAGGAAAGCTTGAAAATGTGCCCTAAACATATCCAAAAGGCTCCTAAGCAGAAACCAATATTTATTACTACTTTTTCAAATCCTGTGTTTAAGCCAACCTCATGATCTTGGGGTGGACCTAGCATGTCTGAGGCTGGCAATATTGAATCCATACTACACTCCCTGTGCATATTCCTAGGCATTCATTTATATGATATAGACAACTGAGAGCATGTCTACACTAGGAAATTAATTTTCAAATACGTTATTTCAAAATAATAACTCCTGAAATAACTATTTCAAAATAGCGAATCCACACTACAGGGAAGCCTCGAAATTAGTCCAAGGCAGGCTCCTCTAATGTGAATGCGCTACCTTGACTTAGAGCCCCAGGAAGCACTGGGGAGTAATTACTCTGAATGACTCTGGGGAGTAGTTATTTTGAAATAGCAGCAGCCAAGCATCCACACTACCATTATTTTGAAATAACTATTTTGAAATAAGTGTTATTCCTTGTGGCAAGCAGGAGTTATTATTTCAAAATAACCAGCCCCTTATTTCAAAATAACAGGCTTGGTAGTGTGGATGCTCCGCTTGTTATTTCGAAATAACTTCTAGCATAGATGGGGACTGGGTGACCATCCCAGGACAGTTTCACTCAAGTTTTCAGGAGGTGCCCACCCCTTACAGCACCCCTTGACTTCAGTTAGACTTGTGAGTGCTCATCCCATTTTATAAATTGGGCACTCAAGGGTGAGGCACTCAAAAGAAGTGGCCACACTTGAAAAATGGAGCAAATGTACCTACAAAGAATACTGCAGATAGTACATGGAAGGTAAACACTGCTGTGCAGTAGAGGCCTCTTTAAATAGCAGTCACTGTACCTTAGATAGTTAAATAAATATTAAGTGTGGGTAGATATATACATAAATATACCAGGAGATGATATTTAGGTGATATATTGGTTTACTCATGTGCCTTTGACCTGCATTCTGGTCCAAATATTCAAAAGGGCTCTAGACACCTATTTCAATGGACATTTAGGCACCTACATGTCTTTGATCTAGCAAGGACTAACATTAAGCCACTTAGCTGTTGCAAAAGAAAATCAACCTGCTAGAGACATTGTTCCTTTATTCTCAAATTACACTGACTAGCAACATTTGATCCAGTGCCAGTAACAGGTTTAAGTACCATTATCTCATAATATATAGAGAGACTAGCAAGCACAGCTTTAGTCCATTAGGAAAGGATAGTTCCCAGCATCCCAATGGAATATACAATGCTTGGTTCTAGCTTTGGAAGTCCCAAGATTGTAAACCATAGAGATGCCAGACAGATATGGTAAAAGCAATTTTAGAGGGCTTTTAGTGGGAGGAGAAAAATTATTGCTCGTCTAATTTCTGTAGAAGTGAACTCATCCCAGACAGTCTAGCTGTACAAAAAATTAGTTCAAATAAAATATTTGATGGCCCTCTCAAACATTTCTAAAATAAAATATGTAATTTATGCAAAATACATATATGGTGTAGTTTACATGTTTTATTGTCACTCCTTTGAGATGATCTGTGCACGAGTTACAGCTTTGAGATTTGTGAATAATATGGCCATACACGCAATTTCATATCAGTTTTTAGAAGAACGGCAGATAAACGCCCAAAAGTGTAACGACTTTTCTGAACATCTTAAGGTGTGCATATTGGACTGCAAGCATAAACCTTTTCATGAGTTTTCTAGCCAGTACTTCCTACTCTGGTCAGAGTACAGGCAGTCCCCGGGTTACGTACAAGATAAGAACAAACAGTCCCTAAGTTGAATTTGTATGTAAGTCAGAACTGGCGTCCAGATTCAGCCGCTGTTGAAACTGACCAGCGGCTGACTACAGGAAGCCCGAGGTAGAGCTGCTCTGCCCTGGGCTACCTGGAATCAGCCGCTGATCAGTTTCAACAGCGGCTGAATCTGGACACCTGAGACAGAGCAGCTGGGGCGCTGCCGGGTAGGTCCCCGCAGTGCTGCACCTCGGCGCTGCGGGGACCAACCCAGCAGCACCCCAGCTGCTCTACCCCAGGTGTTCTCAAGTCAGCGGCTGCTGAAACTGACCAGTGGCTGACTACAGGAAGCCCAAGGCAGAGCAGCTCTGCCTCCAGCTTCCTGTAGTCAGCCGCTGGTCAGTTTCAGCAGCGGCTGACTTGGGGACGCCTGGGGCAGAGCAGCTGGAGCGCTGCCGGCTTGGTCCCGCAGCGCCACTTCTCGGAGCTACTGGATCAACCCGGCAGCGCCCCAGCTGCTCTGCCCCAGGCGTCCTGATTCAGCCACTGCTGAAACTGACCAGCAGCGGCTGAATCAGGATGCCTGGGACAGAGCAGCTGGGGTGCTGCCGGGTTGGTCCAGTAGTGCAGAGGAGCGGCGCTGTGGGACCAACCCGGCAGCGCCCCAGCTGCTCTACCCCAAGCGTCGGCAAGAAAAGCCTGGCCTGCGGGGGGTGGGTGGGACGCACTAGCTGCGCCCCCCCCCCCCCCCCAGCAGACCAGGGAGACGCGGAGCAGCTTTTCTCACTGCGGAGGACGCGGGCGGCGGGACCGCAGCGCATCTCGGTGGTCCCGCCCCCCGCGTCCTCGCTCCACATCTCCCTCGTCTGCTGGGGGCCTCCCCCCAGCAGACCAGGGAGATGCGGAGTGGCTTTTCTCGCCGCGGAGGACGTGGGCGGCAGGACCACCCATGTCCTCCGCGGTGAGAAAAACCTGGTCTGCTGGGGGGGGGGTGCACTAGGTGCGCCCCTCCCCCCCCCAGAAGACCAGGGAGACGCGGAGCAGCTTTTCTCACCGCAGAGGACGCGGGCGGCGGGACCGCGGCACGTCTGGGCGGTCCTGCCGCCCACGTCGTCCACGGCGAGAAAAGCCTCATTCGTATAGGGATCCGACATAAGTTGGATCCACGTAACCCGGGGACTGCCTGTACTGGGAAATCAAGCCCTTTTTGAAACCCATAAGTGCAGATGGGCATGAAATTGACAAGTAGTGAGAAGTTAATAGAATTCTCAAACCTTAAAAATGTTTATTTCAGTTTGAATTTTTGGTGATGGTTTACAGTAGTTTACTTCACTTGTACGTCTGGAACTGTGACTTCCTCTTCCAAAGCATATTTAAAATAAAAGACTTTTCCCTTAAGTCTGTGGTTTTAAATTCCAATGCTAATATGTTTTCTGTATTCTGAACTTTTTACCTTTCTGATTCACTCCCTGACCCTTACTCTTTAGAGTTGCCTGTGTATAATGTGATTCACATGCATAAGTGTGCAGAATCAGGGATGAGAGCAAAGCAAAAGTGACAGTTATTCTAGTATTAAATTTTGTAAGTACATATTCACAACTGTGTTCCAGGAAAGCTTGAAAAATAATCGGCTTGCCTTGAAGCAAGAGGAACATCATGTGCGGGACTGAAAAAAACCTGATCATTGTGAACTTTGGACATTAGTTTTTAAGCAAGGAGTCTGCAAATTTTGTGCCTACAAACTGGCCAGGAAATGAAAAAACAAAAACGAAAAAAAAAATCCCTCATATTTCATTCTGAATGTTTTACATATCCTCTAATAAAGTCAATAGTACCCTTAATTATTCACAAAGAAGAATTTAAAACGAAGAGGCTAATCTTCTGACTGGTTGTTTAGAGTTTCAACTCCATTCAAGTCAGTATTTACTACAATGTGCATCTCCTGGAAACTACAATGACTTTGTAATAATAATAGGTGCAGTGACTTTAAGTTACAAGACTATGAATATGCCATGCTCTGACATAATAAATCACAAGTGAAGAGCTCTCTTGATTCATGACATCAGCATTTGAAGTTCTATTTATAAGCTACTCTACTATATACAGTAAGAGATTTCCCAGATTAGAACTGACTGCCTATGTAGAATTTTAATTTTAGACATCTGGTCTCTTTCAGATGCACTAGTCTATTTATAGCAAAATGATTGCAATACATATGTATTGATAGAGTCCCAGTTACGATGTAGGGGGCACATACTTAGTCCACTGAAATCAACTGGAATCTTTCCATTTGGCCCATAATGTCTCACTTTTTCCCCTAAAAAGTTTTCTTCGTGCATTCATAAAATGTGGCCTGATATTTTGGATTGGAAATATACGTGTGCAAATGAAAGGCTCTGATGAGTAAGAGCACAGTGAGGATGGAGATTTGGTGAAAAGAAGGGAACTTAAAATTAAAATCCCGTGGGATGTAATTTTGCAAGTCTCAAGAGACAACGCTGGAACCACTTGTTATCTAAAGTGAATGATCAGGAAAAGCAGACCCAACCCAGAAGAATTCTGGTCCTTAGATACCAGACAGACAGCAGGGTATGGGCAGCAACACAAAGTGATTGTACTGGCAGATATAATAAGATCAGGGCTGATCTTTATTTTCTGATGAAAATCATTTACAACAATAATGCACGTGAAGAAGGCACCAAGTTTATCGAGAGTGTAGGTAAACTTGGGAGGCTGTCACGAGGGTCATACGTAAAGTGCACCAGTTGGAATTTGTTGCCAACATTCCCTCGTATATTCAAGGCGCCAGAGAGCAAGACCTCACAAATACCGTTAATCCTATTGAAGACAGACCTTGCAAAATCCTCAGGCAGGAAGATTTTAGCGAGAAAGAAAAAGGAGACCCCCTGAGGTTTACTACTATTTAATTCAATCAGAGAAAAGTAACAGATGTTTAGTTAAAACCAAATTCCCATCATAATTAGCTTAATTATTGCAAAATACATTATTTTGTTTACATTCCTTTTTAAACAATGGTCGACACGCTTATAGTGTTTAAAAACACACACCTCTCCCCGCTATCCATTCCATTAGCTCAGTCAGTCCCTTGCACACAGTGCTTAATATTGGAATCGATCTACACCAGCAGTTTGCTGAATGGCAGTCAAGCCATGATAGCTGGCAAAAGCAGGACTGAGAGGTCTAATTCCCCTACAGGTCAGAGAAGCCAGCCCATCAAGCCTATCCACGATATACTGTTAGGCTACTTTGTTCACATCACATGCCCATTGGAATTGTGGGTACACAGCTGCCACAGGGGTCAAAAGATGTTGCAGTTACACAGCAACCAGACACTAACGAAATCAACTTATAATTAAAGCCAAAATGCAGGACAGCAACCACGGCGCTTCCATTTCTTTACAAGATCAAGGCGGTTACCAGTTGAATTGTTGGAGTGACCCATTTCTTAAAGGGGACATGGAAAGGACTTTTTAAAAACTGTTTTGAAACTTTCATGCTTTCCTTATACATTAACATTCTCCCCCGTCCTAACCTCTCCCAAGGATTGATTGTCTTTTGCCTTATAAGTATCAGGACTGGCCAGGCTAGTCTTCACTGGATTTACTAGGGGACCTGTGGCAGGCCCCTCTTGCCCGTCCCCTTTAAGCCTAAGGCCCCCCGGCCTGAGTCCACAATGCAGTCTGCAGGGTAGTCGCGGGGATACAACCCCAGGTAGGGGGACCCGGGCCCACCCCACTCCACCGGGTCCCGGCCCAGGGCCCTGTGAGCGACCGGGTAGCGGGTCACTCCCTCGGCGGGGCAATCCAACCAAAACGCGCCAAGGTTCTCGGGGCGGCTCCCGCTCCTGCCCTGGGCCACTTCCTACCTGGGTCCCCGGGGCTTCTTCCCCTGTACTTGCCCGGCTTGCAGCAGCCTCCAGGCTGGCGTCTCCTCAGCAGGCAGTCCCTGGGTCGCACCAGCTCGCCTCGGCGTCCCCTCCGGCCTCTCCTGGAGGCCTTCGCCACCACTGTACAGGAGCCTCCTTCCTAGCCCCTTCACCTCCGGCTATCTCCCCTGGCTTTTATAGTAGGGCTACAGCCTGGGCATGCCCGGTAGGCAGAGGCAGATATTGGGCAGAGCGAGTGGGGCGGCCATCCCGGGCCCCGCGCTTCAAAAAGCCCCGCTCATGCATGTTGCGTCACCACGCATGCGCCGTGGCAAAGGGGGGCCCTGCGAAATTATGCTGCCCTGGGCCCCGCAAAACGGTCATCTGCCCCCGCCGGTAGGGCTGCAGGGGAGGGGCCTCTGTAGCTAGGTAACCCTAGCTGGGCCTTGCTAGTTCAGTGCGGGGCTGCCTTGCCCTGTCACAGGACCACATAGGTGTGTTCAAGCATGCCTACTTCATGTTTGTACAGTGCTTAACACAAAGGAGACAGGAGTTTTGCTTTCCCTCCGGGCACCACCTTCATAAAAATAATAATATTGGGAGTCTCCTTAACTGAAAGGGAAAGGGGTTGGGACCAAAGACATCTATCAAAAGCTGAACTTCCTGCAAGCCTACAGCTCAGCAGGCTGTAGGCACGTCAGTGTCAGAATCGCTCATATATGAGGGCATGGGGTGGTTAGAATCATGTCCAACCACCTTCAACTGCTCTGATTTGGTGGAGCAGATACAGGGGGGCTGGAATGATTTGTGTAATGGGGTTGCTGACAGCCATTGAACCAAACTGTAAACCCTGTATACAATGGAAATGACTTCAAGTCAGGGATGCTGCAGCACCCCAGCACCTATCAATGTTCCCTCTAATTTTTTCCATCAATGTACAAAATAAATGTTGTCATGTGCACCGAGGCATGTGTGGATGTGCACCACAAACAGAAACACATGCTGTGGGCGCCCTACTAATCAGCTGGGTGGCTCCTGAATTGCTCCTGGGCAGCTGCCCAAGTGCTCAGTTTACAGGGAACACAGGCACCTACGATCAGATACCTCATTTTGCCCAGGGGTGAACTGGATGTGGCCTTTCTGCATGAAATGGAGCGACACTCAAACCTACAAAGCTCAGGATTGAAAGCTGACTGCCTTAATCTTTCTGCTACTGCATCCCTTCACCTCGTCCAGTTGCTAACTGGTAAATAAAGTTACATAGCTATTAACATACAGGCTACGTCTACACTGGCCCCTTTTCCGAAAGGGGCATGCTAATTTAAAACTTCGTAATAGGGAAATCCGCGGGGGATATTTAAATCCCCCGCGGATTTCCCTATTATGAAGTTTAAAATTAGCATGCCCCTTTCGGAAAAGGGGCCAATGTAGACGTAGCCACAGCATTTTAAACAGCCCGGGGGGGGGGGGGGGGAAAGTCTCTTCCGTGCTCAGTTGCTTAATGTTCCCTCCCTTGCCTTGTGATGTCATCAGTGCACTAGCTCTCCAGTCATCAGAGTCTCCTTTCTGCATAGCTCAATTAGTTAGACGTAGGAAAGATCAGCGTGCGCTTTTGGCTGCACATTTGCTCCTGTTCCACAGAAAGAATGAAGTTATACTTGGCAAGGTTGCCAACACTCCAGTAATTCTAAAAGCAGCAGCCCTATAATGTAGCTTGGAAGCATCACTGGAAACTTGGATAACTGCAGATGGGCAGGTGCCATAGAATATTGTCCTGCTCTCGTCTCTAGGATGGAGGAGCTCTCTCGAGGAGAGTGAGCAGGGAGTTGACATGAATCCAGAAGCAATCCATACTGAGAACTCTCTTTGGGTAGTGGCAGGAAAGGCCGAGTGGACTCAGTTGTCCCTCCTGGTCTTTTTGGGACAAGTAGACCTCAGGCTTCCTCAATGCACTTCACTGAATACCCCAGAAGGTTGGCAACTGAGCATGGCGACGGGCCGTTGTCTGAGCCACACCTTTGCTCAGACGGCTCAGATCAGGCATCATTGCTCTCACTAGAGTTCAGAACTTATTACTCCTCACCTTTAAGAATAAATTGCAGTGAGTTTCCCCCAAAGCAGTTCAGGACTAATACAAATGATCTAACATGAAGAAAAAGGGTTATTCAAAAACGGAGAGGAAAAAAACAAAAAGATAAAGTGTGTGAAACATTCTTAGGTCGCCTACCCAGCCCCACTTAGGCAAGCCCCAAACATTTGAGAAGTAGTAAGCTGGAGAACTGAATGTTCATATCATTCAAAGACCTGGATTTGTTCTTCAAACTGATCAAGTGCCATCCTTCTCTTGTCAGCCTGCATCTCCGAGCTTCTGATGACAGCACACATACCTCTGTCTCAGGCCATGTGTTCACTACATGGAAGATCAATGCTGCTGTGATCAACCTTCCAGAGTTCCATTTAGCGGGTCTAGTAAAGACCCACTAAATTGAATTCAGATGATGCCCTTGTTGGTGCTGGTACTCCCACTCCTTGCAAGGAGTATGAGAAGCCAATGGGAGTCTTTGCTCCCATCAACCTTCTGCTGTAGAGACCACGTGGAAACTCAAATTAAGTTAGGTTGACTCCAGCTATATAATTAATGTATCTCAATTCAACCTTCCCATGTAGTGAAGACCTGGCCCTAATTACCTCCTCCTCTCAGGAGGTGCCTCCCACTACACTCTTTGGTCACTTTAAAGCAGTGATCGCCAACCTTCTTAAGCACAAGATCACTTTTTGAATTTAAGTGCAATCCAGGATCTACCTCAAAACCAAACACACTTGCCCCGCCTCCTTCGCGTCCCTTCTCTGAGGCCCCGCCCCTGTTCACCTCATCCTCCCTCCCTCTCCCCTCCCCCCACCATCCTCACTCACTTTTATCAGGCTGGGGGCAGAGGGTTGGATGGCAGGGAAGGCGGATTCAGGCTCTGGTCTGGGCTAAAGGATTTGAAGTTTGGGAGGGGCTCTGAGCTGAGCCTGGGGCAGGGAGTTGAGGTACAGGAGTGGGTGCAGGCTCTGGGAGGGAGTGTGGGTGCAGGGGGACTCCGGGCTAGAGCAGGGGTATGGGGTACAGGAAGGGTTCAGGACTGGGGCCGGGGTTCGGAGTGTGGGCTCCAGCTGGCCACCGCTTACCACAGGTGGCTTCTGGGTGGTGGTGCAGTGAGGTGAAGGCAGGCTCACCCCTGCTCTGGCCCTTGCACCACTCCCCAAAGCAGCCAGCAAACTCTCCATCTCTGTCCCTCCCCCCCCCGCTCTGTGGAGACGGGATACAGGGTTGGGGGAGGGGTACCCTGACATCAGCACCTCCCTGCCTCTTCTTCCCATGCCCTGCACAGCAAGCAGGAGGCTCCCAGAGGGATGGCAGCTCCAAGGCAGAAGGCAGAGCAGCACGGCAGTGCTGAGAGGGGCAGATGAAATGCCGGCACTAGACAGCCTCCCGGCCAAACCTGTCAGGATCACCAGTCAAAGGCTCCAAGATCTACCAGTAGATCCTGATCTACTTGTTGGTGACCACTGCATTAAAGCATAATCTGTGATTCTACATTACCAATCGGGCCAGAGTATCTCACTCTGTATTTGCCAAGGAACAATAATGTTTGCTCAGGTGCAGTGGTTTGGATATTTGCTAGGTTGAGGCCATCCTGTACAGTATTTAATGCAAGAGTCACTCTAGCTCTTCAATCTGTGTGTTTCCAGTTTGCGCTCATGTACCTTAGCCTCTCAAGAGACTCCCTGCTTATGCATGTTAATGGTCTAACACCAACTAGGAGGTTATTTGCTCTCACTGCAAGATGCAAGGCTATTCTCCTTCAATGGCAGTTTTAAAGGTAACAGTTTCATTCCCTGTCTTCTCAATAATCCTGATTTATAGCAAAGATGGCTTGACAAGTGGAATCCCATCTGTTAAAATGACAGACAACCGAGAGCATCTTTCAGATGCTGGTAAGAATTTTTAACTTCCCGAGTCCCTGTTTCAAAGCAAGTTGTGTTTGCCTTCCTGCATGAAAAGGATTGGCATGCACACATGGATTACGCACTCCATTAAAACTGGGATGAAGACTCTCGCAGGCAACATGCAGAATGAATTTGCCACTGGACGTTGAGACTGACACTTTGCTGTGCCTGGAGTTTGTATTAATAGTTGTCACGAAGAAATGTCAATTCACTGTGCACAGGGTCAGAACTCATGTAAATAAAACGAGAATCTGTTTCAGCAGTCTCTTGGCTACAACTGTCTTTCAACATATAGGAAGAAACATCTTTGCCCTTCCGATATAAAAGGTTAGTGACCCAGTATAAAAGCATTTGAAATAAGAATATAAGATTGGCCATCCTGGGTCAGACCAAAGGTCCATTTAGCCCAGTATCCTGTCTTCCAACAGTGGCCAATGCCAGATGCCCCTGAAAGTATGACCAGAACAGGTAATCAACTGATCCATTGCCCCTCTCCCCATCATCTATTCCAAGCTTCTTGCAAAGAGAGACTAGTGTCACCATCCCTGCCCCTCCTGGCTAATAGCCATTGATGGACCTATTCTTCATGAATGTATCTAGTTCTTTTTTAACCCTGTTATGGTCTTGGCTTTCACAACATCCTCTAGCAAGGAGTTCCACAGGTTGACTGTGCATTGTGTGAAAGTATTCCTTTTGTTTATTTTAAACCCGCTGCCTATTAATTTCATTTGGTGACCCTTAGTGCTGCTGCTGTGAGAAGGAGTAATTAACAAAGATATGCACTTCGATAGCATACCATAGGAGACTTAAAATGGTGTCGAAAGAACAACAACAAAGATTTTGGAAGGAAAGGACTTACTCAGTATTTTGTCTACAACACTTACAGCTGCAAGTAGGGAAGCATCAACCAACAAAGGTTTTATTTATATGTTTGGCTTGTTTGTTTAAAAGTCAAGAATAATGCTGATAATTTCATATAGTTCTATGTAATTGGGGCAGAGGTAGAAGCTGCCTTGCTATCTAAATGCTAGACCCAATGATGAAGTAACAAATGTGTCCAGAACAATGACCTTTCTTCCTACCTTCTGAGTTAGAGAGATGTTCAAATATGTTTCGCGGACCTGATTCACTATTGCATTATTTTAGTTTTCCACCTGCGTAATTCCTCAATTTTAATGGAGTAATGCTGCTGTGAAAAACAACGACGAATCAGACATAGTGTCTTGGCAGTTCTGCTAGCTAGAGGACATTACCTGCAATCTTTATGCACAAGCAAAGATGCATCTTAGGTTTGAGTTTTAACACAGTCTAGTTAAGGCTCCATTAGAGTCCCAGAGTAGATCAAATGCTTTGCTCTCCGTCCCTGAGAGTCTAAACTTGGCTCTTCCTAGGTGCATTGTCCCTGTGGAGCAGACAATAGGGCTACGTCTACATTGGCAAGATTTTGCACAAACGCACACGCTTTCGCGCAAAAACTTACCACCTGTCTACACTGGCCGCGAGTTCTTGTGCAAGAACACTGACGTTCTAATGTAAGAAATCAGTGCTTCCTGCGCAAGAACTATGACGCTCCTGCTCAGGAATAAGCCCTCTTGCGCAAGTGTTCTTACGCAAGAGGCCAGTGTAGACAGGCAACATGAATTTCTTGTGCAAGAAAACCCAATGGCTAAAATGGCCATCAGAGCTTTCTTGCGCAGGAGAGCGTCTACACTGGCTCGGATGCTTTTGCACAAAAGCACATCTCTTGCGCAAAAGCACATGCCAGTGTAGACGCTCTCTTACGCAAATACTTTAATGCAAAAACTCCTGAGTTAAAAGTATTTGTGCAAAATCTTGCCAATGTAGATGTAGCCTAGGTGGCTTGCATGCACATGATGGGAGAGAAGGTCTGAGAGAGAGTCAGTCCTTTGCAAGGTGGTTGTAAATTAGGACCTGTAATTTACTAGCACCAATCAAGAGATGGTTGTTATATATTGATAGTTACCAGAAGTGGTTACTGACACATGTTCAGCACCCTGGGTGAAGTGAGTCAGTTATTTCTGTCCCGGCCAGGTGCTTTCAATACAACCAGCACTATGAGAATGGACAATTTCAGCAGATGAGCCACAGGAAGACTTTGTTAGCAAAGATTCAGCTATTCATTTTGCCCTCTAGGTGTTGTCTCTTCATGTGATTCCTAAAGCCTGCTGCTGTCTATGCCCCGCCCGTGAGCATGGAGAGAGGGGACTGTAATTTTCAGGGCTATCTGAAAAGTGTAATATGCATTAAAGAAAGGCAAAAGCACAAATCTGCACTACATGTCTGCTCTCCTCACCCTCACTTGCATGTGATTCAGCTAGAGATTTCTGAACCAGAACACTGGATCTCAACACCCCTACAATGTGGCTCCCAGTGGAGAGCCCTGTACATGCTATGGACGTAGCTGGTGTAAAAGAGCATAGCTCTCTTGAAATAAGTGGTGTTACACCCCATGAGGGTCTGGCTCTGAGTCACTATCACAGGGTGAACAAAAAGTCCTGGATCTGAACTATGGACCAGTCTCCAATTTCAAACAGGCATAATATAATTCCTGTACTCTTATTCCTCTGAGATACAAGATGCCACACCCTGGAAATTTCCAAGTCAAGACCAGAAAAGGTAGTATTTTAATGAAGTAACCTGATATTTAAAGCAGTCTACTCTGAAACAGCTTTGAAGGAACTAAAACAAAGCTACACAAAGATAGAGTAGTGCAAAGAACTATTCCAATTAATGAAAGTATGTAACAATAGATGAATTAATCAATAACTATGCAGTTGCTAGTGGAACAGTTGCCAACCAGCCTGGAAAATTTCTTTCTTGCGTAACAGAGTCAAATTCTAAGTGCTTTATTGCTCAACAGAGCAATTTTCTTCTTAAGTCTTAAGCTTTGCATTTTGCCTGTAATTACTGACTTTTCAAAAATGTGGGCTCTTTTGTTTGCTTCTTGCTTTCTTCTTTAGATGAAAGAGAGGCGAAAATGGCAAATGAAACTGGATTAAAAAGCAAGTTGTGGGTGCCCTACATTGAAATACCTGTAAATGGCAAAGAAAAGAATATGTAATGGGACCTATTTTGAAATCTGAACTGCTAGTTGTTACCTAAAAAATTCCCTCTGGAGACTACCAGGGTTACACTAGTAGGATTTATTTAGGGTTTATTGATTGAGAAATTAACACTCCACTTCTAGCTCAGGCGGAGGCTTTTATGCAACACTAGTAGAGGTGAACATGCTCCTACTGGATTTATGAACTGGCGCTTGTGAACACACATGAGTAAGTGCACCAGAAATGTATTATTTATATTACGATGACCAGCCCCATTGTGCTCAGTGCTGTATGCGCACATAGGTCTACACTTTGACCTGGGAGGCGTGATTCCCCATATGAGACATATCTGCACTAGCTCTGATCAAGCCCCAGGCGTGTCGCTTGGAGCTGGGAATTGCACCCCTAGCTCAAAGTGCAGAGTCACAGTCCCTGCTCCACAGAGTTTATACAGTCTAAATAGACATGGTGACAAAGGAAACAGAGGGAAATAACCTCAGTGCCAGCTGGGAACAGAACCTAGAGCCTAAGTCTCCGGGCTCCTAGTCAAGTGCAGCATTCCCTCTAAGATTTATCCATCTGGGAGCAGAGTGAGTTTTGTCTTGTGCATCAATATGGAGGTCACGTGCAAATGTGTGGCTCCCACCAGTGGTGTTGCTCCCTGAGGGTATGTCTACACATTAAAGTTATTTCAAAATTACAGCTGTTATTTCAAAATGACTTTCCTAGCATCTACACAAGCCTGCCCTTTAAGCATAGACCTCAGATAGCCTCAGGCAGCAGCCACACAAAGTAACACAAAGTCACTCCTGACCTGGTGCCCTGCCGAACCTGATTTCGGCCAGCCTTAAATGTGATTCAGAGTCCACTCAGTGTAGACATGTTATTTCGAAATATCTTATTTCGAATTAACTATTTTGAAATTAGATATTTCAAAATAGCGCTGTAGTGTAGACATACCCTGAGAGAATCTTCCAATGCAGAGACCTCAGCTTGGCCCACTCTTGCTGAGACCCTGAGCCCTGCTCCCAGGCAGCCTGTATGCAGGCAGGGGGGGCCCAGGTTGCTCCCTGTGGAACTGGCTGTGAGTCCCCGCCTGGGGCAGAGGGAAGCTGCTGCCAGCGCCCAGGGTATGCAACGAGTGGGCTGTTGGGGGTGGGGCAATGACATGTGGTGAACCAGAGGGGGGAGAGTCGGGAGGGGACAGGAGGCTCTGAGAGGTGGAGGGCAGTGAGGTGGGGGAAGAGGGCTGCAGGGAGCCCTGTCCCCAGGAGCAACCACACCTCAGTCTGCTCCAGCTTTGGCACCTGCCTGCCATGTGGCCCTGGCCACAGTTCCAGCCCTTCTGCCCCCCCTCCAGCCTCCCAGCTCCCAGCCCAGCCACTCCACACTGCTGGGCCCCGGCCCCCAGCGCAGCTGTGGTTGCAGCCCCCCAGAGTGGCCCCGGATCCAACAGCAGCCATTCCACACCACTGGCCCAGCCCCCAGAGCAGCCAGGCAGCTACCATGCAGCCCTGGCCCTGCACTCTGCTGCCAAGCCCACCTCCACCAGCAGCAGCTCACCGTCCCCAGGCAGGAAAGGTGAGGGCATGGCTCTCTTGAGGAGGTGGATAGGATTAGAATTCCTTGTGCGTGCCTGCGTGGGCGTGCACCCTAGAGGGCATTTAGGGCCGGTGTCTCCCCCCCCCACACCATGCTGCGCCTGGGGCTGTCGGTGGGCCCGCTCATTTGTCATGAGTAAGCACAGGAGAGTCATTTGTCATGTAAGTTACCCATAAATTGGTCAGAAAAGCAGGTGCTGGTGGGTGTCTGAGCCTAGAACAGTAGAACCTGAACCAATTCAGCATTTTGATGTCTAGAAAGACTTTTGATATACACAGAGACTGATTCCCCTTCTGACTCGCATGTCAATCAGGGGTAAAAAGAGTGAGAGGAAACATACTGAAAACATTTTGTTATATGCCGTGTTCTGCTGCATTTCCCCATTCCAATCCGATCATTCCATCACCAGACAATTTGCATCCTCTTAGCATCATACCTAAATACTCAGTCATCGCAACTCTGCTTTATCACAGACACCTATTCAGGCAAGCAAGCTGAGCAATTGACACTTGATCGGTAAGTCATGATTCTGTTGAGTTTGGCCCAGAGATTTAAGTTGCAGATGGTTCACGTGTTACAACTACTTGCTGTTCAGAGCTACTCAGAGCCGGCCCAAGGTACGGGCCAACCAAGCTATCGCCCGGGGCACCCCATTGTAGGGGGTGCCATGCATGCTCCGCGCACTCGGGGTGGTGCCACGCATGTGTCGTGCTCCCGGGGGTGGCGCCGCGTTCCTGGGACCCGGGGAGCACGAATGGCTCGGGCCAGCCCTGGAACTACCTCACATATGAAGAACTCAAGAACACCAACTATTGTATAGCAAACTGGCCATTGACTAGCCCAGGGCTACTCAACTTGGGAAGTCCCGGGGGCCACAATGATACTCTCAGCACGTGCCGAGGGCCACAACTTAAGTGTGGTTGCATATACATGCAAATATATGCAAACAGCTTCTTTCACATAATGCCCCAGCACCTCCTCTCTGGGACCTAGAAACACTGACACACTGTACCCGTCTGTTCCCGCCAGCCCGTCCACTTGCGTCTTTCAGTGCTCACCCTGCCTGGGAGACACCTCGTCACTGTGGAGCGTGTTCCCAGTGGAGGCCATGTTCAAAGGGGCTGTATGAGTCCCGTGGAAACCCAAACCACACCATGGGCTGCAAACAAAAGGGCCGTGTACCACATGTAGCCCACGGGCTGTGTGTTGAGTAGTCCTGGACTAGGCTGTCAGAAAAATATATCCACCTCCCAAATTAATCCACCTTCCAAATATATCCACCTCCCAAGCTTCATAAATAATACTCGTAGAAGAGTTATCAGGTGAAAAATAAAGGTGCTTTGGATTCTGAAATGCCTTTAGAGACAAGGTAGGTGAGGCAATAGCTTTTGTTGAACTAACTTCTGTGGGTGAGAGAGAGACAATCTCTCTCCCTTAGCCTGAAGAAAGTGCGCTGGGTGTTAAAAGGCACACTAACCTCCTCCAAAGAGTTTGATGGCTGTCAGGCAGAATAACAGGAAAGGGAAATGTACAGGCTAAAGAAGATGCTAGTAGGTGCTCCGACTGGCTTTTAAAGTGGATTAGTTAAACCGCATTAACCCCACTGTGTGGAGCCTCCTATACAGAATTAAAGTGACCTTACTTCAGTTTAATTTAAAATCACTTCCAAAAGGATTTAAACTAAAGGAAATTAAAGCCACTTGAATTCTGAATGAATGTGCCATGGTAGAATAGCATTGCTGGTCTATTCTGCATTGTTGATAAGCCCATTGATAGGATGGTGTATAGAAACGCACACTGGCAATGCCTCTGCTTTGCCCGGTCTGCTGAGGAACAGAATTCGTGTACCCCAAGGACTGCCAGTGTGGCACCTCTTAGGAAGACGCGGGATAGCTATTTCGAGATACTCCGGTATCCCAAAAGAGAGTTGCAGTGTAGACATACCCTTAATGAGCAAGGCCAGTACATACAGAGGCTAGGTCTACACATAGCAACAGCGTTATTTTGGAATAACGTCAGTTATTCTGAAATAAAGTGCACGTCTGCACAACATGCTATTATTTTGAGCTGGAGGACTTCTTACTCCAGTAACCCTCATTTCATGAGGAGCAAGGGAAGCGGGAGGAAGAGTGTCCTTCCTCAACTTCCTGCTGTGAAGACAGAGCCAAAAGCCGAATTACGCTATACAACTGACATAGCTGAAGTTGCATATCTTAATTCGACTTTTGCTCTGCTGTGTAGACATGCCCAGAGGGGCCTTATTTTTTCCCCTACATGGATGTAGCCCCAGTCTTCAGTAGAGTTACTCCTGATTTTCACCAGCATAAGGCAGAGAAGAATCAGGCCCACGGTGTGTGTGTGCACCTTAGAACAGTGCTTGCCAACCTTTTCCATACCAATACCCCTTGTTACAACCGGATAGAATTTTGGAACCTCCCTTCCATCTAGCCATAAAGAAATGGAGAATGGACATCACCTTGAACTTTACTTGCAACCTCCAGTCCGAGAATATCTGCATTAAAATCGGAGCCTGCCTGCACTAGCTTTTAGCAACCTAAGCAAGAGCAGCTTTACCAAGACTCGGCATGAATCTGAATCAATAGCTTGAACCTGGGACACTTCATACTCCGTTTCCAAGCTCTTGAGCTCTCTACCACCCTTGCTCATTTCTCCTCCAACCTGTTGTTATTTCCCACTGCTTTATCACACAACCACAAAACTTCTTCAATGGAACTTTGCAAGCCTTAAATCATTGGATCAGATTTGTGTGTGTGGTTTTTTTTTTTTTAAATCTCAGATCACTTTTCCTTCCTCCTCCTCCCAACCTTGACAACTCTCCCACACACATTATTTAAACAATACAAGGAAAATCCCACCTGCAAGTAAGCAGGCACCTTGTTTGTCAGAGGAACTCTCCAGTTTAACCCAGAAGAGATGTTAATCACTGTTCGCATTATAATCACTCCACTTTTTTTTTAAAAAAAAAAGAGCTTGCACCAATTTCAAAAGCAATGCCAGTGCCATTGAGAGTCATGCATTGAACAAGTCAAGGACCACAAGAGAGTCTGGATAGTGGAAAAACAACAAGCATGAAGAGGCAGGAGCACGTGAAAGAGTAAGTGCCCTGCCCATTAAGATTGATATTGCCCTACCTCACATGCTCATATTAGTGGATTTTCCTGCTATGCCTCCCTTCTGATGTATCACTTCTACCTGCTTCCCAACTTGTAATAATCACCACTGAGGTCACTTCTGATTGCGGCCCACAGTCACAACAAAATGTTATGTCCTGTTTTTTTTTAAAGAGGTTCAGGCACTACAGGAAGCTGCTATCTGGACAGGCTGACGGAGATGGGGCCCAGGAAATGCAGCTTAGCATCTGACTACACGGGAGAGGCAAGATACAGAAGACTGGGCCCTTTTCTGGATCAAAACATCTGGCCTTGCTTTAAGGCTTCATTTCAATATTTCCTTTTTGTTTCACCAACAGTTTAATGTGTGAAAGGGGTGAAGATAGATGCAAGATGAATGATCTTTAGCAAATGCCAGATGTGCAGTGTGTTATGGGGGAGCCTCTGCTAGCCCTTTTAACCCAAAGGAAGATACTTTCTGGGACCACGTGATTCGACTGCTCTTTTCCTTCCTTTGGATTCTATGACCTCAGCGAGCAAGGCTGGTAACAGCTGAGGAATCACATCAAAAAGGATTTTTGTATGCCATTCAAGTTCTCTGCTCAGTACAGGACAAGTGCAACTGAAGCTTTCCCATGCAAATGTGGTGCATTGCTACGCTAAAACTGCCTCTAAAACCAGGGTGTCCAACCAGTTCTAAAGCAGTAGCCACATTGGCCGGTTAAGTGGGGCTAGTTGGCTTGAACAAATAGTCACATGTGTCTAGCATTTTGGACACCACTGCTCTAAAAGATAGTACAGCTTCTATAGCTCACTCAGTTCTTGGTCTTCTCTGGGATGCCCACCAACAAGTGCCAATTGTGAGATGGCTAAATATTTGTTGTGAAGTGGATTGAGACCCACCAAAGCTATATCAAGCTAGACAGCCGGTCGTTCCCAGCCTTTCACAACAGAAGTGCTACTGAGCCAGGTTATTTCACCCTCGTCAATGTCAGTCACAAAGAGCATAACCGGAAGAGCTAGATTAACTTCATTTTGTCAAAGCAAAGATAGGAATTTGTATGCTGCGCACACTGTTCACTGCAATACACTGGTGGCCAAGTATCAGCTATTCATTGAATTGCTGTTATCCCATATGAGTGGGAAATTACTCTCCTGGCTAGAGTCTAAAGTGAGAGCTGACTTCATGACCTGTGTCACGTGTATGTGTGTAAATCAGAGCAACTCCCCTCAAGTCAATGGAGTTAAAACTGTTATGAACAAGATCAGAATCGGACTGGCTTTCTCTCCTCTCTGATTTAGCAAATCTCTCTGTGTGCGCTTCGCTTTACACATGCAAGCAATCCACGACTGAAGTCAAGTGGGTGTACCTGAAGGGCATGCCTGGCCTGTGTCTCACATGCTCAGCACTGAGTCCCACGTCCTTGGAGTTAAAGAGGTGACCTCAAATGTTTTGTTGGAGCAGGGTCGCAATCTTCTCCATCTCTGTTTATGAATCTGAACCATGGGTGGGCAATGAAATGGTGGTGATTCGCTAGGGTTAGCCCCTGGCAGGCCACCATTGCTATATTTACCTGTGCCTCTGCAGGTGCAGGTGCTTGTAGCTCCCATTGGCTGTGGATCACGGTTCCCAGCCAATGGGATCTGCGGGAAGTGGTGCAGACCAGGACACCGCTTCCCACAGCTCCCATTGGCCGGGAAGGGCAATCTGCAACCAACAGGAGCTGTGGTCACCTGTACGTGCAGAGGAGCAGATAAACAGAGAGGTGACAGCCCACCAGAGGCTAAACCTGGCAAACAGGATCCAGCCTGCAGGCTGGTATTTGTCCACTCCTGATCTGAACCCAGATCCTAACATCGTTGCTTTATTTTTTTAAGGCATCGGCACACAGAAATACAAACCCAGTCGGCAACTAGCTTCAGAAGGAGAAAAACCAAAGGGACTCAGTGACAGACAGGCAATAGATCAAAACAAACACACACTGGGCTCTTTTTTACATTGGTGTAACTTGAAATAACTGCACTAGGTCAATGCTGTTTATACAGCAGCAAAACCAATAGGAGAGCAGAGCCAGGCCCACAAGGTACATATTTAGAAAAAATCCATATGCATGATATTAATACTTTAGGCAATTAAGAAGAGCCTAACTTACCTACACGCTGTTTGTCTTTTTTGTTCCTCACTCACCCTGGACTGTTAACAGAGGTAAGTCAGTTTCACTTATTTCTAGTTGGTTTCATTTTCCTGTAGACAGACAGACAGAGAAAAAAAAAGAAAAAAGAAAAAAAGATTTAAACATTTGTTATTGAAATGCCAAGAACAGAAGACTTCTATGCTTATCAGGGTGTTTACTTCAGCTGCTATGTACATTGGACAAATGTCTCAGACACTTCGCCAAAGGATCAATGCCCACAAAACAGATATAAAGCAGGATCACAAAGAAAAAAGAGTTTCTTGCCATTTCAGCCAGAAAGGACATTGTCTCAATGACTTGATTACCTGCATCCTGCTTCAAAAGCCTTTTAAGACTTCACTTGAAAGAGAACCCTCTGTACTGCCATTCATGCTTAAATTCAACACTTTACACTCAAATTTGAATAAAGATGCTAATTATCTTACCCATTACAAAGATAGCTTCCCCAATTATCACCTCTAATATCATTAGCTCACAGACATTTACCTCCCCCCCCCATCCCCTTTCTGTTCTGCAATGTGATTTGTCCTTTTCATATGTGTTCATTTTTTTAATTGTATCCTTTGGTATATATGGTTGTGACAATTTTCTTCCACTATTTGATCTGAGGAAGTGGGTCTGGCCCACGAAAGCTCATCACCTAATAAACCATCTTGTTAGTCTTTAAAGTGCTACATAGTCCTGTTTTTTGTTTTTACTTCCAGCAGAGAGAGCGAGAGAGAGAGAGTGTGTGTGTGTGTGTGTGTGTGTGCGCGCATGAACAGTAACTGAGAGGGGTGCTGGACTGGAAGTGCTGGAGGCTGAAGTTCTCTGCTTAATTTACAGAGCTGTTACAGCAGCATTGCAAAAGTCTCTCACACATGCCCAAACCATGTGGAGAGCTGCTACTTCCTGGCCCATCAATCCATACATCTCTTCACAGATTATCCCTCAGAGGGAACAAATTACTCTCAAATGCAAAGGTGGTTTTTAAGATATTGGTTTCTTTAAGCCTCCTTCCCCATATTATTTAAGGATTTAAGGATTTTCCAGGAGCCTAAGGGAGGTAGGTGCTCATATTTCACTGCAATTCAAAGACAAGTGGGTACCAAATTTTCATAGGCTTCCTTGAAAAGTCCCAACCTAAGGCCTTATTTGACACAAACCTTATGGCAGTGTCCTTTAAACTGAGGGGGAATGTTTTTTCTCTTCCTGCCAAGCCCATTTCTTTCAAGGCTTTGATTTGCTTTTGCAAGAGTCTCAGATGGATAAACTGAACTCATAAGTCCTTATTTATCTGTTCTTCACTAGCGGCACTACACAAACATCAAAGGAATACATTTTAATTGACAAATTTTCACAGATAAGACTGATCATATTCAGACAGCACTGGTTATCTACAGGGGAAGAAAGCCATGTCATTTCTGGCTGAGTTACAAACCATTTCACTCACTGCAAGATGGAATGGGGAAAAAGATGTATTTGGGGAGCTTCTGGGTCCTGTGCGTTAGTTAGATCCAGGATCCTCCTGACTTGGAAAAAAACAAAAACAGTGGATCCAGCATCATCCCACTTGATAGAATCATTATTGCCTTCCTTAAAGTTAGCAAGTTTAAACTGTTGGTTTTAAAGTTTTGTTTCAAAGCTAGTAACGCCTTGAATTTTAGGTGATCTCAATTTCTGGGCCACTGACACTGAACATTCATAACTTTGAAAACACTGACCCAGTTGTCTTCAAACTTGGCCCTTTTTGCAGCTCTCGAGTTTAATCCAGCCCAATATGGAACTGGACTCGAGTGTACGTACAGTTGTATAAGGAATTTCAAGTTGTATCAATTGACAAATCATTTAATGCACATTCAGCCAGCACAGGCACAAAGGGCAGAGTTACTGAAAGATTATGTCTTCACTATTTCTTGACTTCCAAGTGGTTGCTTTCTGAACTTAAATGCTGCATTGATGTTAGATTTTTTTGCACAGAAAAAGTCCCCCATAAACAAACAACAACAACAAAGAAAGAATCCCCAGGGTAGAACATGGCAGCTGTTAAGAACACTACATAACAGTTTAGTGTACTAAATGAAGAATATGGCTAGCAATGAAACTGCAAGAAGAATTTAGGTCTACAGAATTCAATTACTCAAACTGGAATTTGGCCAAGAGACTGGAGTTTAGTTAGAAATCTGGAGGGGATAGTCCCAGAACCTGACACACAGTGCAGCAAGCTGAAACAGACTTACCACTATTTTGGGGAGAAGCATGGGCTACCTTCAGAGACTTGCATATTGAATAATTAAGAGTATTTTCTCTTCTCTACTTGTAGTACTCTATGGGCAATTCCCATGCTGTTCCATCTCCCCTCCCCCAGCAATAAGCACTGGCTGTTAAGCCCAACGAGCCCTCTTAATGAAAAACGAAATCATGTTAGCAACGCTCAGCAAGCCAGTGTGTTGGTTTTATTATTGCTTTCCTCTGAAGCCATCAACAAGAAAAAAACCAAACTCTACGACTGAAAAGTTTGGAGTGTCTCCATAGCATCAGTAAATGTGCACCATAATGGACAATCACTATCAACTCTATGATGACATCCAACTACTTACAGCACATAGATGGATCTGTGATGCTCCAAGGAGTGGAAGAATATGTCTGTCATCCAAGCTGCAAAGTCCTTAAGAATTAAAATGTAGGAGAAGTATATAGAAAAAGCCTGGCTGCCATTTGGCTTTAAGAATTGCATATATCGGATTGTCTTGGTTGCCTTGTCTCACGCCCCTCATTCCAGTCTGCTTGTTTGCCCACCTAATAATGTCTTTACACTATAAATTCCTTTTGGGCAAGACTATCATGCATTGGGTGTTTTCATAAGACCGACAGCAGAACTGAACCTGGGACCCCTGGATCTTCCTGAATGAACGAAAAGCCAGCTGCTCTTTGCTAAGGGTGTAGCGCACCCTTGTTCTTTACTCTGTTAGTGGTCTTGGTGCCACTAGGTGGGACTGTACACCCTACCCAGCCCGTTGCATTTGTACAGAATCCAACCAGTCCTAGGCACAACTAGGGCTGGGTGGATTCAAAAAATTACTGCAATATACGTGTTACTAATACTGGATTGGATGGAGCCTAATGTAATGTGGGTGACAAGCTCCCAAGGATGTTAATGAAGCATTAGCTGGGCTGACAAATGAGGACAGGATGGGAAAGAGAACCGCCCTGTCATGGCAATTTCTTTTGTCCACTGGCACACAACTCCTGGGAAGGGAGGGTTGAGTTTAGATGCTCATATGCTACAGTGAGGCATACAGTTCTGGGCACAGGGGGAAGGAAGAGCGGACACATGCCAGCCTCTTGGCAGAACTGGTTTAGGACTTGGTTTCTCATTGAACCTCATTGTTTGACAGTCAGAGAAGAACAATGTGGTTCTGTTTCTCCCCATGAATGTAACTCCTTGTGGGTAACTCTTTTGTTTTGTTGACTCTTTATGTAACCCTTTGAGACAGGGTGGGATTTTTTTCCTGGACTGGGGGTCATAGCACACTTGTTTGTGATTGTCTGCCAGTTCTCACAAACAGCTGAGGTTGTCAGGTAGCATCTGCATTGTAACCACACCGTATAGCGAGGGTAAACTAAAGTAGGGCTGTGAAATAAGTGTGCTATTGTTGAAGTAAGAATGGTGCAACACAGGACAGCTATTTAAGTTCTCAGTTCACCTCTGCAGGGATGCAAACTGCAGCATTCATTGGTTTATCAGCACAAAATCACACATTATAGCAACTGGAGGCTGGCTTTGGGTTTAACTACTCAAGCTTTTACAAACAGCCACTAAATGAAATGCATAGAGGAGATCACTGTGTTTTTGTTTCAGAGATGACATGTCATTACACACAAATGGCACAATATGGTTCCTCGTAGCTGTGAGTGCCCCCTTTCACTGAAATAAGACAGCTTGGAAGAATAGATAAAAATGCACAACATGAGCATTTCTTTTGTGGGAAGAGACGTGGAGGCAGGGGACCCTGCTATCTGGTCTAACATGCCTGCCCCTTTAAAAGTTTGCCTCTAGCTTAATCCTTCTGTCTCACTTTTTCTATCAGAATCTTAATCCCCTCTATCTCCAGAAGCCATCCTTGCTGCCTCCTGATCTCCTTTATTACATCTCGGATACTTTCCCTCTTGTTCCAAATGTTTATTACCCTTTGACTGGAGCAGATCTGCCCCCGAGTCCCTGCTTCATGCTGAGTTTTCTAATTGGTGTCCCTCATTATGGTTCAGTTCCTTCACCTCTGAGGAGGTTTGCAAATACTGTAGTAATTTCTAAACTAATCAGAGACATGGAGGGGGAAGGAAATAACCACACTGAAGGTGCCCCTGCAGAAGCTTTTAACCTCCATCATAATGTTGACTTCAGTCTCAGGAAAGATCAGTAACTTGGAGCCACTAACCATTGTGCCAAACTGCTTCCCAACAAACGAGAGAGAAAATAGTACTAAGTTGAAGGGCTTCCTGAAACCATTCACTACTATATATGGTGCTTACTACAGGTCAAACCTCTCTGGTCCAGGACACTCTGTTTGGGCCATGGATGCTGCTGGACCAGAGAGCCCCTGGACCAGAGATCCCGAGGAACCTAGGGACACAGGGAGTGGATCTGGGAGCCCAGTGGCAGGGGAGTCCTGTGGCTGAGATGGGAGTCCTTCTGGGTTTGCTAACGGACCCTGGGAGAACCCAGAGTCCACCAGCATAGGGGTGGAATTGATCTCCGCTGGTCTGGCAAACTCCCTCGTTCAGGATCAGTCAGGTCCTGAGGGTGCTGGACCAAGGATGTCCAACCTGTACTGTAGGTAGGTTCACTGACTTGAACAGTGTACCCACATGTAGGTTTTTATTGCTAGGGAATTCAGCAAAACAGCAATTTCTATCTAGTACGGCCTCCCTGAGCCTACTCACAGTAATAGTTAGAGCTGCTCAAAAATTTTCTTTCGTGGAATTGTGTGTCCAAAAAAGCCACTTTACTGAAATAAAAACTTTCAGTGGGACTATGTTTTTGAGGAAAATGTCTTTGGAAAAAACTGAACTGAAGATAAAGTCAAAACTGGACTCAATTGCTATGATTTGGTCAAAATAGAATGCTCCAACAAAACCACATTTTTTTGAAAATTCCATGTTGTGGAAAGCAGAATTGTGTGTTTATATTAGTTTGGAATGAAAATGCTAAAATCACAAATATTTTTGCAGAAGTTGAGTTCTACTTTTCAACCAGCTCTGCTACTGGCACCCTGCCTTGGGAATGGGTTTTTTTGTGGTCTGTCCCATAATTCAGTTTGGCTTTCCAAGAGCAGTATGGAGAGGTTACCTGTGGGGTGCATTTAGGGATTCCACAGGATGTGCCTTGGGCACCTGTGGTTGGTGACAAGCACCTTCCGAGTGTATCCAGGATGTTTAGCACAACAGGTATATTTTTTTCCAGTTTAATCTTTTATGTCTATCTGAATAAGTCAATATGCAGAGAAAGGAACACATAAACCAAGGCCACTAGTCAGGCAGTTTCGAGATGCAAAGGCAGATTTAGGAAATCTGAAAACTCTGCAGCTGAACAGCTTTTCTCTTATTAGGATGATGTATCAGGACACATTTGTTCCAGTCATAACATTTAAAATGAACAGATTATGGTCACCAGCACAGTGCAGTGACCTCTTGAATGCATTTATGACATTGTTTTTATGGCTGTCCAGTTCCTCCACTGTCAATAACTTTCCACTGCTTAGCCCAAAGCGGTGCCTGCTACTGAAAATGGGGTTGAAGGCATTTGTAAGAACGCTTCTTCAGAAATTCTGTTAGGTCTTAACCCTTGATGCCACTGCAAAACGCACCCATGGCTAGACTTGCAGTGGATCTATGTTACCCTATATCTTGTGCAGGCATTTACACCCCCAGGCAAATGGGGTAGCAGAGCACAATGTGGACAAGTAAATGGCTTCCATATTTGATCCCTGCTTAATGGCACACAAAAGACACCAAATAGACCCCTAAATAGTAACTGGTGGTGTATTATGAGACAGTATCGGGAGGGAGAAAAGCTGGGTCAGGACACTTGCTAGGAACGTGAGAAATGTGGCTTCGCTTCTGTGCTTCCCCATAATCTGGCCACATGACCTTGAGCACGTCTCCACAAAGGGTACATGGACACAACAACTAGACACCTGGGCTGGGACCCTGCAAAGTGGGTGTGTCCTAAAAATCAGGCTGCAGCCAGAGCCTGGAAGTCTACACAGTTGTGAAATAGCCACACAGCCTGAGCCCAAGTTGGCTGGCATGGGTCAGCTGCAGGTGTTTAGTTGCTGCATAAACATACCCAAAAGGCAGCTTATAGCTATGCCGGGGAAACAAACATGTCATATTTCACTAGAGTCTTTATAAAAGAAGGCTGCTTGCCTTTCTTGGCAAGCAGTTAATGAAAGGTGCCGGAGAAGAGCTAAGTATTTTCTATGGGCTAGAAAGCCTCTCAACTGAGAAGAAAAACAGTAGAACTGGTTTTACTCATCACCTCACATAGCAATTTCTTGACTATATGGTTCTGCACAAGCCAGTTGCTTTGTATGCTTGTAGGTTTGCCCCCAGTCTACACAATCTGTAGGGTTGGTTTCAAGGCTCTGACGGGAGGAGATTGCTCTATAATGTGTTTTCAAGACAAGAAATAATTTTACCCCTTTTCTGTAAGAGCTGCTCAGCTGCAGATAGTGTATGTTTACAGCTCCAGGGAGCACTGATGAGAACTCATTAGGTGCCAGACAGAAGTTGCTCTGTCCTTTTGGGCTGAAGATTTTGTTTCTGTATGTTTCTGATTCAGTCATCATTGCAGGGATAAATATAAAGTCATTTTTCGGGTACACACTCTTATCTCCAAATCATTCCTTCTGACAGGTGCGCTGTAGTAGACATGTTGCAATGCAAATGCTAGTGAGGATTTACAGATAAAGCCAAGCCAGGTAAAATAGCAACAAGAACAACAAAACATACAGAACAATGCTTACTAAATAATTCAAAAGTTTCAGAGGGGTATCCAAGTTAGTCTGTAACAGGAAAAACTTTAAAAAACAACAAATCATTCAGTAGCACTTTATAGACTAACAAAACATGTAGATGGTATCATGAGCTTTCCTGGGCATCGTTTTGTGGGTATCATTTCTTCAGATGACTGGTATCATGAGTTTTCGTGGGCATAGCCCACTTCTTCAGATGACTAGCCCACGAAAACTCATGATACCGTCTACATATTTTGTTAGTCTATAAAGTGCTACTAAACGATTTGTTGTTTTTATTAAATAGTTGTTGGCGTGGGACAGAGATAAGTGGGTGGGTGGGCCTTGCAAGAAACTCAGCAACATCCTCCTAATGTTTAACAGCTCTGCTAGCTTCCTATTCAGTGCAGGATCAAGGCGCTCTCTTGGAGCATAATTCTCCAGTGCCTTGTACCTAGTATTAATTCCACCTGTATAATTTGTATTGGTTACACCTGTGCAAATGGAGTGTAAAAGCTATATGACACCATCTAGCCTTCTCTTGTGCGTAAGAATTACTACTATGTTCTGCAGTCACTTCTGCCAGATGGCATAGCTGAGAAGAATGTTATTGCAGGCTTCCACAACGTTCCTGTAGAATAAGGTTGCATTTTTGTAAAAGAATCCTGGATTTAGGAACAGCACTTTAACTGATGGAATAAAAAGATGACTCTGCTCTAAACTGAGAAATGGATTTCCTACAGATCTTGGTCATGAGTCCCAGGAAACTGAAATGATGATGACTAATAAACCATCTTGTTAGTCTTTAAAGTGCTACATTGTCCTGCATTTTGCTTCAACTACCCCAGACTAACACGGCTACATTTCTATCACTAATAATGGTACTGAGTTTGTACTTAAAGGAAGAGACCATCCTTCTGTTTGCAAAGCACCTAACCCAATGGGGTCCTGGTACAGAACTAGGGCTTTTTGGCATTACTGTAATATAAATAATCATAATCCAACTGGCTGAACTTTATACCAGTGTAAAAGACTACAAAGAGTGCAGGACAATGGAAAATCCATGTTGTGCCAGTCTCATTTATGGATCTTCCCTGTCGCTCACCATTGCTCACAGCTGCTAATTGTCTCCCCCATACTCCCTTGCTATTTCTCCAACACACATATTGGGCCAACTCAGTCCTGGCTTAAGCTTTCACAGACCCTGCAAGGAAAGTTGTATCCACTTTACACCAAGGCTAAATTCAGTCTGATGTGTCTAATATAGTCCAGTGGAGTTAAAGGAACAGCCCTATTGTTTCCTCCCCAGCTATCCTTATTTATAGCTTTAATGTTGTCGGATACGAGATGCCACATCCACTCATTCAGCCTCTGCCTGGCCCATCTCCCTTGATATAAATCTCTAGTCTCTGTCGCTGATTTGTAAGCGCTTTTTTCTGAAGTGCCTGTTAACGAGAATGACTGTCCTGTATCTCACTGGCTCATCCAGTCACCCTCTCCTTTCTTTTCTTCTTTGACTATTTCCCTCTCATCATGAATGGTAGGAGATTTTACTCTGCTCAAGGATATAGTTTATGCAAAAGGGGCTATAATAGGGATGTAATAGTATAGTCAAGTAATTGATAAGCAAAAGTTTATAGGTTAATGCTATAGACTATACACATTTCCTCTCCCGCCTCCGCCTCCGCCCCCGCCAGTAAATATTTTAACAGGATGGCCAGCAGCCCAGCTCAGTCCCAGCTTGCACCAGGTCAGGGACCTACCCCTGCTGTGGCTCTGCATTTAAAGTGTATTAGGAGCCAGGCCGGCAGGCAGTTGTATGGGGTGGCAGCTGGTTTGCACTGGCTGTGGGCTCTGCCCCTTGGGGTCTATAGAATAGTCAACTAACCGATAGTCGAATTCATGAATTCCTATTCAATTAACTGATATTTAACATCCCTGTGCTGTACACCGGTTAAGCTTCATATGGCATGGTTTCTACTTTAGAAAACATCCCCCTCCCTCCATTCTTGTCTTGCTGAATACAATTTTTCTCTATGTGCCTTACAGTAACACTTACCCTGTACTACACCACTGGTTACAACCTTGAGACAAGGCACAAAAGGAACTCAGATAAGTGAACTTTGCAGTCATGGAGACAAAATAGAAGATTAAAAAAAACCAAGCAAAACTTTCTCCAACATGTAGATACAGCCACAATACAAAATTATAAAGGACTTCTACAGATCTGGGCTAGCAAAAAGCCTAGGGGGAGGACAGTGAGGATAATACACCAACTTGACTTTAAGCAAATGCAGAGCTGTGAAATAAAGGAACATTTCTGTACAGTCTGATTGTTTAATTACTCTCATCCCAAAGGATCCCTTGGGGTTTTACAGGATGTATGTACACAGGACTTGTTAGTGCCTGACGGAAGTGCAGCCACCTCTGCAGCGGAACATGGTTGCATCTTAACAGTGCCTAGCAATTTAGGGGTAGATCTACACTGCAAATAAAACACATGGTCTTAATGATGATTGGCCAAAATGAGTTAGCTAAATTTGGCTTAAAATAGCAGTGAAGATGTGGCAACTCAGCTTTTAATTAGGGTTAGCGGCTCAACAGCAAGCCCAGACTCCCTTATAGGCTTCTTCCTGATCCACTGGCCTAAGTTAAAAGCTGAGATCCCATTTTTTCATTGCCATTAAGATGACATGTCTCCGCCCCCAGTAAAGATAAAGGCTGGAGTTGCTCCAGTTCTTTTTCAGATTTACTGACAGTTGTCTTAAAGAAACAGCGTGATATTTTAATATTTTGACAGCAAAACAATCATCTCCCACACTTGTGCAGAGGAGATACCTCCTTTTGGGACCACTGGAACTTTTGCAGAGCCCTTTCCTCTGTTCCAGGTGAGCGTGGGGAAGCAGGCAATCAGTTCTGGGAAGAGCCAGCCTCAGGGCTCAATGAAATTGAAGCTAACAAGAGCAAGCACCAAAGCTGTCTTAGCAGAGACTAGCCAACACTGGATAATGTTTTCAGAGCAGGGGTTTTCAGATTCTGGGTCACGGCTTGTAAGGGCAAGCCACTTGCTAGCCACAAGGTGCATTGTTTACCTGTGCCTCCACAAGTATGGGCAATCATAGCTCCCATTGGCTACAGATCACCATTCCCAGCCAACGGGAGTTGCAGTCACTCGTCCCTGCGGAGGCGCAGGTGAACAAAGCATCTCACAGGCAGCTGGAGGCTTGCCCTTACAAGTTGCAACCCGGAGTTTGAACACACATTTCATCCACAAAAGAGTGCTTAAAATCTAGTTTTAGGTACCTAAATCCTAGTTGTAGGCACCAAAGTGGCCCACAAAACCCTCACTCGGCTGTAGCCTAAAATTAGAAGTGCCTAAACTCATTTATTGCCTAAAATTTTCACTATAGAAGAGTCCCTTAAGTACTTACATTTCTGCCTCTGTGACTATATACAAAGTGCCAGGATGCTTACATACTGCCTAAACCTCGTCTCCAAAGTGATCCATAAACCAGAAATAAATAAATAAATAAATAGTTGTTTTCCCTACCACATGAGATCTGCTTTGCCAGGCATGCTCTGTGAATCCAGGTCTCTGATCTGTGTCACGTGGCTGTCTGCTCCAACTCCCTTGGTGATCTTTTCACCTCAGCCTCACGCCACACCTGTTGGTTATAACTTCCTCTTCTTCCCTGTTGCCCTTCATTGTTGTCCTCCCTCCCCCTTCCTTTTTCTAGCTACACAGGTGATCATTCTTAACTAAACCCATCCAAAACAACAATGACAACAACTCATCCATGGCACTAATGTACTGTCATCACACGGCTTTCGCTCATATGCAATACCTCTTTTCCCCACCCCCGGTCTTCCTTGTCTAATCAGATTGCAGATTCCTCAGGGCAGGGACTCTGTACTACCCTGTACCAGTGCCTAGCAAAAAGGCCCTCCTTCTCACTAGATACTACCTACACCAAAAGAAGAAAGTTTCCATATGGTTGTGATCATTCTTATTATACAAGCACTCCATGGGCAATAATGCTGAATGTATTCATTCATACGCTCACCTCTGTACCTTCCCCACTATGAGCTGGGGGAAACTTGTGGTTCCTGATCACGCCATTGCTAGCCCTTCCCAGAGGCAAACAAACCCTGGAACAGCAGGCAGTTAAGGAAGTAATTGAAAGAGGGCTGTGTTTATTCCTTACCATATAAAATGAAAACACATTTTTGTGAGATAGGATGTTTTACAGGATGTTTTTGCTCTTCCCTGTCCATCCCTAATGCATTACTCCCAGCCTCTCTCTGGCCAGGCTCTAATTAGCTGTCAAATCTTCTCTTTTGGTCTTTCTTTTTTTAAATGCATTAGGGCCCAAGATTTCCAAGAGCACTACAATGAGGGCTCACATTTCCCTTACTATCAACATAAGAGGCTTATCTGATAATGGAGATGGGTATCCTGGGTACAGAGATGTTTGGAAACGCAGACCATAGGGTTGGCATCAGGAGCAGCTGAGAACTTACATCAGGCTTCATTTGCAGGCAATGAATGCTTGAAATTCTGACCCATGTATGGATCACCTGTCCACATCAGTTACACTGGGCAGCTGGGAAGTAGCACCCAAGCACTCGCTGCCAAAGCATGAGATTCTAGGAGGGAGGAGGGTGGTCTCTTCACAGTGTGGCTTAGGTTAGCAGCAAGGGCAGAGAGTGACTTGCTTATTATCGGATAAGATTTCCACTTAAAACAGGAACAACAGCGAGGAGAATGGTTAATTCTTTGCACTTATCCCAAGGAGCTCCACAAGCCCCTTTCACGCATTATTTTGTGAAGCTTTGCAGCACTCCCTGGCATCCCTTTGGCAGACAGATGCATGGAGCAACAAAAGATGCTTAGGCATTTAACTCTCCCTTTTAGGTTCCACAGCAGCTCACAGTCGGCTGGCACTTAACCCTGTAGGTGCCTAAACTCACTTGGGGCCTAAATTTCTGCTGTAGATGTTTCCTTTGTGCCCGCCTCTGTCTCCGAGCACGTGCACTAGTGCCTTAGTCTAGTTCACCAGGATCCCTGGACCATCCAATCCACAGACCAGGGGAAGGCAGGTGGGCAGACACCCCTCTTTCCTCCCTCAATCTGGTAGGCATGCTTACGTCAGGCCCCCGGTTCAGATGTCATAGGGTGCAGCCGATCACTTTGTGGTCTGCAGCCCAGAGGTTAGAGCATTCAGCTAGAAGATCAGCAATGCAGGTTCAGTTCCCTCTGTGATGAGAAGAAAGGATTTCAGAAGTCTCCCCTCTCTCAAGTGTGTGCTTTAGCCACAGAGCTGCACGGATTACTTCACTAGTCGTTAGGCCGGAGAACGTGAGGGAGAATGAACAGAACGTGGAGGTTAGGGCTGCCCCATCACCCCAGGCAGCGAGACACCTAAGGTTCAGTGGTCTCTGCTCTTTGGATTATTTATTGACAACGGAACAGCGTCAATAGGGGAGACTGAGGGAACCCCTACATTGGAATATCCCAGAGCTCACTGGCTAGAGCTTTCTCCTGGGAGTGGGGAGACCCATGTGCAAATCTTTTCTCCCCTCAGGCAGAGGCGGTAGAATTGTATCTGTCTCCAACATCCCAGCTGAGTGCTCCATCCATGGGGCTTAGCGTTAGAACATGGGCACACCCCCGCTTGCTGCCCCCGTGTTATGTGGAGTCAGGCAGGCTCCTACCAGTCCCTCAAGAAACAAATGAGGCACCTCCCTCCAGAGTGCAGGTTCCCGGCTCTGGATTGCAAACAGGGAGAGATATTGAAGTCTAGGGTGACCATATTTCCCAAAGGGAAAATGGGACAGCATGTGGGGCTGATCCAAGGCCCACTCCCCCATAGAGCTGGCCAGTCACCTGAAGCTGCTCTGAGATTGCCACTGGTCACTCAAACACGGTCAGCCCCCTGCTTGAGCTAGGGTTGCCAACTTTCTAATCGCACAAAACTGAAAGCCCTGGCCCCGCCCCTTCCCTAAGGCCCCGCCCCCACTCACTCCGCCCCCCCCCCCCACTCACTTTCAAGGGCCTGGGGCAGGAGGTTGGGGAGGAAGCTCCAGCAAGGGCTGCGGGCTCCTGCTAAGGTCATGGGGTTTGCAGTGCAGAAGGGGTCTCCGGGCTGGGGTAGGGAGGTAGGATGTGGCCTCCAGGAGAATGTTTGGGTGTGGGAGGGGGCTCAGGGCTGAGGCAGTAGTGTGGGCTCTGGGAGGGAGCTAAAGTGTGTGTAGGGGGGAAGGGGGGTTTCTGACCTGGGCAGGAGGGGCTCTGAGGTGCAGGCTCTGGCCAGGCAGTGCTTTCTGCTTCTTGGGGGGGGACATGATAGCAGTTTTCAAGTATCTAAAAGGGTGTCTGTCATAAGGAGGAGGGAGAAATCTTGTTCATCTTGGCCTCTGAGGATAGAACAAGAAGCAATGGGCTTAAACTGCAGCAAGGGAGGTTTAGGTTGGACATTGGAAAAAAGTTCCTGTCAGGATGGTCAAACACTGGAATAAATTCCCCAGGGAGGTTGTGGAATCCCCATCTGTGGAGATATTTAAGAGTAGGTTAGATAAATGTCTATCAGGGATGGTCTAGACAGTATTTGGTCCTGCCATGAGGGCAGGGGACTGGACTCGACCTTTCGAGGTCCCTTCCAGTCCTAGTATTCTATGATCCTATGATTCTACCTCAGGCAGCTCCTGATCCGTGAGGCTAAAGCAGGAGCCCTGGAAGGTAGGTATTGGCACGTCCCGCCCCTAGGTGTACAGGTAGCTAAGCAACTATTGCCAGTGGGAGTTCATGTTGAGGGCAGGGGCAGCACATGGCAATTCTCTGATTGCCCCACTGACATGCCAGCTGCTTCCGGGAGCTGTACGGTGCTTAGGCAGGCAAGGAGCCTGCTCTAGCTCTGCTGCACTGACTTGACTTTTAACAGCCTGGTCATTGGTGCCTTCTGAGGCCACCAAGGTCCCTTTTTCAACTGGGTGTTCTGGTTGAAAACAAGACACCTGGCAACCCGTGTTGTCCCTAGAGCCGTTTCTCCCCTCTCTTCACCCCACCCACCAGTCCAGCCTCCCCCCTGCACGGGGCTGGCATCTTTGCTTACCACCTCCCTCCCTGACATGTTCGTTACGCTTCACCTCACTTTTTGACAAAAGTGGGCATTTGTCCCATTTGCTTTTGCCAATCAATTAGCAAAAAGGACAAGCGGCGTCTTTTGCTAAAAGTCTTGGGACGACTGGGACAGGGCTTAGAAAAGGGAAGGCCACGGTTAAAACAGGTCATCTTACACAGGTCAGGTGTGTCCCTGCAGACTAATCTCCAGTGCTTAGGACACCCCCTTATCACCAGCATCTCCAAAGTATGACGACCTTTGCAGATGGTGTTCAAAGACATCTTTCTCTCCCCATTCATTGTAGAGGAAGCTTCAGTACCTAAGTGGGGACCACTGGAGAACAGGTGGAATATGACAGCCAAGAAATCAAGAAAGGTCTAAGTGTGATGGAAATTAATTTTGATTTAAACAATGTAAGTCACTGGTTTTGTTAGTAAGCCCTAACTCAAACACCCCAGACACAGTTGGAAGAAAATATATTGGTGTTAACGTTCTATAATCCTTTCCTTTCAATTAAATTATTAAAAAACCCTCAGTAGATATTTCTGAGACAGCATTGCTAACTCTAAGAATTCAAAAGCATCAGCCTTCTCAAAAATCATGATTGGTTTTTAAAAATCCCACAATGTAGAAAAATAATAGTTTGAATTCTTGTTTATTTACTTTCTGGTTTTTGAGCCTTTACTGTTCGGCTGCGTCTACATTGGCATCCCTTTCCGGAAAAGGGATGCTAATGAGACACTTCGGAATTGCAAATCCGCGGGGGATTTAAATATCCCCCATGGCATTTGCATTTACATGGCTGCCGCTTTTTTCCGGCTCGGGGTTTTTGCCAGAGAAAAGTGCCAGTGCAGATGCGATTTTCCGGAAAATAAGCCCTTTTCTGGAAGATCCCTTATTCCTACTTGGAATAAGGGATCGTCCGGAAAAGGGCTTATTTTCCGGAAAATCGCGTCTACTCTGGCGCTTTTCTCCGGCAAAAACCCCGAGCAAAAACCCCAAGCCGGAAAAAAGCGGCAGCCATGTAAATGCAAATGCCGTGGGGGATATTTAAATCCTCCGCGGATTTGCAATTCCAAAGTGTCTCATTAGCATCCCTTTTCTGGAAAGGGATGCCAATGTAGACATAGCCTTCATGTTTTCAGGCTTTGATCCTCAACCATGAGGATCAAAAGATTTTCTTTTTTAATGAAATATTAGTCATGTAGTTATAGGACTCCAGGAGCTGGGGCTTTAAAAAAGATCCTGGCTTCCCTGTTTTACTGTTGATTTCAGTGATGGCAGGATTTCACTCCAAATACCTGAGAGTTGGCTATACTGCCAGACACGTTCTCTTCCCCTCCCACAGAAAATCACCCAGCAAAGCCAGGTGCGGCAGGGCACCTCCTTTATTTTCCCAGATTCAGCATTTTCCCCTCAGGCAACAGGGGCCTGGAGCAAGTCACTCCCACTCCAGAGCGTTTTTATTACTCCCCACATGGGTAATATTTATTGGCCTTTACAAGGTGGGCCTCAGGGTAGGCCTAAGCCCAAGCAGGATTCTTCAGCCAAACAAACAAAAAAGCAAAGTCATAACAGTAGAAGAGAATACTTCTCCAAGCATTGCCTTGTTATTCTGGCCTCTGGATGCCAGTCCTTCCCCAGTCAGTCAGTCCGTCTGGCCAGTTGCTTCTTCTAGAGAGCAGCGTAGCCTTCTATCCCCCCAGCAGATGGGTCTTCTCTCTGGCAGCCCTCAAATGTCCCAGCCTGACTTGAGGTAAGTGCTTTTCAGCTCATGGAGAAACAGGCCTTTAGCATTTTAGGGCTAATTGACTGGCCTGCCACAGCTCTCTAGTAGCTGCCAAACTGGACTTTGTCACACAGGAAAGATCTCTGGTATTTCTAAGGTAACAAAACTTCCTTTTATAAAAACCAGACAAGCCTGGTGTGTTTTCTTCGTACAGCACGAGGAAACACAAGAGAACACGAAGCCAGAATCTTTTTCCTCTTTGCAGGTCACCTTCAAGAGCAAGGCCTGGCAAGTCTGTAAATAACACTAAGTGCCATTATACAGTTAAAAAGCCACCTTGATTTACTGATCATAATCCTAGAGTTGGCTGAGCTTCCACACTTTATCTCAATGGAGCCTGGCAAAGCTTAGACTCCTTTAACCCTGTGACGACCCAGGGGCTTGGAGACGCCAGTCAGTGTCCTGATATCCTGTTCTCCAGGGAGATGGTCCAAATCACTTTCCACCCACCTCCAATATCTCCCCTTCCAGCTGCCAGGTCTCTCCTGCTTCACTTCTCTCTCTGCTCAGCTTCCCTCTCTTCCTGAGGCAACTTTACCTCAGCAGGCCCCCCCAGGAGAGCCTCAGTGGCCCTGCCTCCAAGTTCTCATGACACAGTGAGCCAGATGCAATCCCGCGCTATGGCTAGGGTGCTGGGGGAGCCTGTTTACTTTTCTTCTATTCCACTGCTGCCACCAGTGGCGCAGAACATTTTTAAAAGCGGGGGTGCTGGGCCTCTTGTCCCTGTCTGCCCCCACTCCCAGCTGAGGCCGAGAGCAAAGCCCCAGCATGAGGGGCCAGCAGCCGGAACCCAGGGTGCTGAGTTCTTACTGTCCCGCCATGCACTGGGGCCTGTGCTGCCCCTGGGTGCACAGAGTTCTAACCAGGATCCCAGCATGTGGTGCTTGCTGCAGAACTCCTGGCATGCGGGGCAGCAGCCATGCTGGTGTATGGGGTGGCAGCTGGGACCACATGCGCGAGGCCGGGAGCCCAGGGGTGCTGCAGCACCTATACATGGCTTCTGCTGAGGGACCAGGCATGGCCCAACCTTATGCTTGGCACTGCCATACAGAGAAATCACCGAGCCTGCTCTGGCAACACCCAAACATTTCCTGCGTTTTGCCCACCCTAGAACAATTCCTGCGCTGGAGCGCCTGCAGGGAGCCAGCTTTGCACTGGAAGGAATTCATTATCGAGGGCTCTGGGAGTCCATTTGTGACAGCTGTGCTGACGGCACCATGGGCACATTCCCCTTTCCGATTCTAAATGTCAGTCCCAAGGGGACACTCAGAATCAGGCCTGGTTCAGATTTTGGGGGCCAAAGGTCAGAGTAACTACACCCATGCTGCTCCCCCAAGGTGCAGACAAGGATATGCAGGGATTTGAACTGACTGAGCTGAGGTTTACCCCCTGCTGGCAATCAGTGCAAACTCTGGCTTCCCTTGTCTATGCTTAGGCCATGGCTACACTTGAGAAAGGGTTTGTTTTTAATTAAGCATGATGTGAAATATGACTTAGCATCTTTTATAGACGGGGCAAGGTGTGTTTTACAACATCCCTTTTAACATATTTTTACATGCAACTGTCCTGTCCTTTCCTGAAGGTAACACTGTGTTAGATGCTAACAAGGTGCATTTTCCCAGTGCAGCGACGCTGTGAGGTGCACCCCTGGCACAACTACAATAGACAACTACCCATGTCTACACTGGGAAGGTTGGGCGACAAAATTGTTGACAACAAGCAAAAGTGAAAAATGGTCAGACTGGGTTTTTTGCCTTCATGGCTAAATTGCTAGCTTTCCCGTCAACAGATAGAGCATAACTCATAGAATAGAATACTAGGACCGGAAGGCACCTTGAGAGATCATCAACTCCAGTCCCCTGCCCTCATGGCAGGAAAAAGAAACAGGTTGAACCAGTCTTACAGCTCACACCTGGAGGGCATGCAGTCTGCTGAACCACCTCTCTCCCCACAAAGCAATGTGGGTAAGCATCCCACAGTGCAGTGTTGTGGGAAGGCAGAGATGATCCAGGTGCTTCTTGGGATTTTCTCTGAGTTCTCCCACAGCATTCTCAGCTGCTGGGAGCAGCCTCATGAGTAGCTCTGTGAGCTCTCCATGCTGAGGAACGTCAAAGCAGCACAGCAGTCTCTCCAGCCCTCCCCCTTGCAGCAGCAGTCTGCCTGCTGTTGTGTTTCTAGCAGGGAAGAACGGGAGCATTCCAATGATTTGCTCTTTTTATTGGTTCCCCATATGGAACAGCTCTGTGCACACTGGCTCTTTAATTCCAACATTTAGTCTCAGTACTGTAGATGCTTAAATAGTCATGTCTTAGGCTGCTTTGTTTTACAGCAAAACTGATCACTAAAGCCCTCTAGGATGGACCGCCACCTTGTCGTGGTTGGAGGGCTTGCGTGTCTCAAGGACCCCTAGAACTATGCTGGCTGGAGCTTTGTGCTCCTGGTAGGGTTTCCCATGCCAGACAGGTCGAAGGGTAGAGACCAGACGAAGTGTGGTCCCTGGTCCTCCAGGTTGGGGGTTTGGCACAGGGCTAACCACCCTGTCCTAGGAAACATTTGGGGTTACGGAAACAGCAACAAAGAAAACTTTCACGAACAGGTGTGATGGACCTTTAGGGTCTCCTCAAGGGGTGAATGTCAGTGGTGAAGCCACTTTGTGGAAGCCACTGACAGGCAAGAATTCAAAGACCATCATCACACTTGGGGAACAATAGGTGCTTTGGCCTGTGACCGACAGAAGTGGAAGGACTTTGTTGCTACCCTATGCGCCATTGGCGTAACGGGCAGTAAGTAAGTAAGTAAGTGATCACTAAAGATACTTCCCAGAGCTTTGAAGGGGGGGGGGGGGTGTACATGCCTGCAGGGCAGCAGAGATCACAAAACCCTGAGCACAGCCATCAGGGCAAGTATTGTGGGATACTAGCGGAAGTCAGTTCTCTCAACAAAGCAAACAGCAGAGTCCACACTGAAGGAAGGGAAAAAGACTAAAAGTCTCTTGCAGGGGTAGAAGTTTTTGTTGCCAAATCTGGGTGTTTTTCCCAGCAAAAGTCACATTGTAGCATGAGCGCTCTTACTGTTTTGTCAACAAAAGTCAGTTTTTCGTGACAAATGTGCCAGTGTAGACAAGAAGGTTTAACATCACTTCCGAAAGGAATACTTCTTTCCCATGCCTACCATGATGTGTGTTCAGCCCCAGTTCTATAACCCCAAACAACCTAGCCCAGGACTTCCTGCAGCTTGGCTCTGACTGCACACCTCCCGGCAGGTTGGCATTTAATACAGCACAAATCTTGAAATCTCATGTCAGTAGAAAACCACTCTGAAGTTCAAATGCACAATGGGCTCCTACTGCTGCTGATTATTAATTTGTTGATTGACAAAAAGAATTGCCAGGGATGCAGAGGACAGAAGTAATAAAGGGAGCACTTTATTTTAAAGGATTTAAAAGAAAGATATGGGATTTCAGCAATTTCCAGTAGAAATACTTCACAAAAGAGGCTCTGTGCACACTGGCTCTTCAATGCCAACATTTAGTCTCATTACTGCAGATGCTTAAATAGTCATGTCTTAGGCTGCTTTGTTTTATAGCAAAACTGATCACTAAAGATAACAAAATAGAACAGTAACAGCAATTATGGCAAGGAAATTACAGAAGCATGCAGTTAATAAAATTACAGACATAACATAAAATAGAGAGAAAGAAAATGCCCAGTAAAGTAGAAAGATTGTATTTCCTAATAGTAAAAGAAAATTAAGATTGCAAAGTCAAATACTCAGAAGTGAGGAAATGCCAGCATTAAGGTTGCTTGCGCAATCTTAATTTGTCCGGTTGAGCATATGCTTTATGAGCCAGACTTCAATTGAATGATCACGTTATATTTTTTCAGACAGCACCCTGCCTCGTTCTGTACACAGGATGGATGGCGCTCACTGGATGGGTAGTTTATTCAATATATTTCTTATCCTCCTCATTCAGTGTGTGGCTCCAGGCCTTATTTACTGCGCACCATCCACACCCTGCTCCGACTGCATTCTTATTAATAACCTTGTGGGCATTTCTACCATATCTTAGTTTTTTTTCTTTACAACATCCCTGTGTGGTGGGGGGAGCAAGGAGAAAGAGGTGGTATTGTCTCCCTTTAGCACACATGGAACAGAGATTAAGGTGAAAACAGTTAAAAATATCAATTAATTTTGGTTGCCCAATTTAAGATATTTAGCACCCCATTTTTCAGAGTACTTAACATTATATAAAAACTTCAGGGGTAGCTGAGTTAGTCTGTAAGGGTACATCTAGATTACCTTCTTCTTTCTAAAAGGAGATATGCAAATTTGGTGCTAATTTGCATATCTTCTTCTGATTGCTTTTTCGAAAGTGTCTTTTTTTTAAAGTGAACAGTTTAGACAGGAGTTTTTCAAAAGAACCCCCCTTTTTTGAAAGAACCCTTCTTCCTTAAAAAAGGAGGCGTACAGCGTTCTTTCGATAAAACTCCGTCTGAACTGTTTTCTCTTTAGAAAAAAAATGGTATTGAAAAAGTGATCAGAAGAAGATATGCAAATTAGCACCAAATTCGCATATCTCCTTTTGAAAGAAGAGCGTAGTCTAGCTGTACCCTAACAAGAAAAACTTAAAAATCAACAAATAGTCTAGTAGCACCTTAAAGACTAAGGGTATGTCTACGCTTGCCCCCTAGTTCGGACTAGGGAGGCAAATGAAGCATACCAAAGTTGCTAATGAAGTGCGGGATTTAAATATCACGTGCTTGATTAGCATATTCGGGGCCGGTCGCCATTTTAAAATGCTGGTCGCCCTATTTAACATGCCGCATGTAGACGCGGTAGTCCAATCCAAAACCCTTCCCTCGAATTAACTGTTACTCCTCATTGCACGAGGAGTAACAGTTAATTCAAGGGAAGGGTTTTGGATCGGACTACCACGTCGACACGCGGCAAGTTAAATCGGGCGACCGGAATTTTAAAATGGTGACAGGCCCCGAATATGCTAATCAAGCGTGGTATATTTAAATCCCGCGCTTCATTAGCAACTTCGGTATGCTTCATTTGCCTCCCTAGTCCAAACTAGGGGGCAAGCGTAGACATACCCTAACAAAACATGTAGATGGTATCATGAGCTTTCGTGGGCACAGCCCACTTCTTCAGATGACAGGAGTGGGTTGTTAACATTATATAGTACTCTATGGGTGTGTCTACAGCGTGACAAAAGACCCTTGACTGGCCTGGGCCAGCTGACTCAGACTTGCGAGGGTCACACTGTGGGGCTCTAAAATTGTGTGGATGGCTCAGTTTGGCACTGAGACACTGACCCTGGTAGAAGGTCTCAGGGCTTGGGCTTGAGTCCAAGTGTCTACAATGCACATTTTAGCCTCCTAGCCTGAACCCTGGAAGTCCCAGTCTGCTGACCAGGGCTCTGAAACTTGGCGCCATAGGGGTTTTTTGTGACAGTGTAGACACACCTTGTATGTCCTGCGCACAGGTCCAATGGCCTTCAGCAGTGGCCCTGAAGGGCCTAGCAGTGCTGCAGCTCAGATGCCAGGGTCCCATGCTGGGCACCCAGGCAATGAAGACTGCGTGGTGGCTGCAGTGGGAAGTCTGGTAATGTGACTTTCCCAGGGTCATGCCTGTAAATCAAGAAGTCAGAAATTGGGGAATACAGGTTGTACCTCCCTGGGTCTAAACCAGGGAATTTGCAGGACCAGAGAAGGTCAGTCCCGACCCCTCTGCTGATGGTGCTTCACTCTGGGGGCAACAGAGGGGCCAGCTCCTAGGGCTGCTGGACCCTCCCAGCCCCTGCCAATGGTTGCTGAGCTGTGCTCCTGGCCCTTAGCCATGGTACTCTGCAGCCAGCCTGCCTCTTCCCCCAAGCAGCCCCCTCCCTCCCTGTACTTGAATGCCATAAATCCGCTTCTTGCAGCACTTGGGAAGCTCTGGAAGGATGGGGGAGGAATTGCTGAATGTGGGGCCCCTGGTTTTCCCCCTTGAGTGCTCTGGCCCTGGAACACCCACGGGGATGTCGGACCCTAGATGTTGCTGGACGAAAGAAGTCTGGACTAGAGAGGTCGAGCGGGTACAGATTTAAGGTGGAAAGCTCAGTTTTAACTTTGCCCCCTCTTGCTCAGGCCTTAAAATGAGGCCTCTCCTTGTCCCGTTTGCAGCGATCGATGACGTAAATGAAGTTTATGGTTCCCTGCAAAGTGGAATTTCTTAAAGAACCCAAAGCAGTGAGTTATGGCTTCCCCTATGTACTTAGCGCTCATCAATGGGAGAAATCTGCCTCGCCTCCCGGACTGATCCACCCCTGCAACTCGGTGCTGTGACTCTGCAAAGGAGGGGAATAATCAGGACAGCTGGCTGATTCGTGGGGGGGAGGGGCAGTGTTCTTTCCTTTCCGAGCAGTTGGACTGTGGTCCCCCGGGAAGGACAGAGCCCGGAAGCATTTGAGATCACACACTGACGTCCAGCTTGAAAGTGGAATTGGTTTGTGTTTGCCCAGCTACCTCTCTTCCCCTTCACTGCTCTGCCACTGGGCATTAAGCCAGGATGTCGGTCGGGACAAAGAGTTCCCCTGCTGTGACCTGGACATGACAGGGCAAGAGGCTTTGCAGTGCACAGGTGAGCCGTGCCCCAGCCACTTGCTCTGAGTGACCAGGCACTGCTGTCTATCCCTGTTCCTCTCCGAATGTTGACCTGTTGGTATGGGAGGGACAGTGGCTGCTCGAGGATGAACCCTGCCACCAAAAGTCCGCTCCTGTTAGCCCTAGGAAATGGGAAGGGGGGTTACCCCAGAGAAATCAGCCCCTGCCCCTCTCGTGTGATCTGCAGTCATGCTGAGGTTAGGTTTGAGAGGCCGTGGGGGAGCTCAATGATTCCAGTATCCACTGGTTCCGGTAAAAATGTTGTTTTTCCAGCTTCCATTGATTTCACCCTCGCTGCTGGGATTTTCATGGCATTGTTGTCAAATGCTCCTTTGGGCTTGTACTTTCCCTGGGTCCATCCCTTCGCTTCCACACCCATCTCCCACCCCTACCTCCTGGATCTTCACCTCAGGGCGTTGGGTGGGCAGAACATAGCTTCTGTCAGGTGGAAGATACCCTCCTTTGATTCCCTGCTTTGGGGGCTCAGGCAAATCAGTCAGTCAAGCCCCAGACACACAAACTGCAGCAAACTCCAGACTCTGTGGGGCCCATGCTCCCTTTTGCATGAGTCCCTTCCAGTCAGATTCCCTGAGGCACTTAAAGCTCCTGTTCTCCCTTTGAAATGGATCAGATGGAACATAGGTGTTATCTTTATAAGCCTTTTATTATAGTATCTCCAAACCATCTTTCCCAATCTGCTCCTCTCCCCCTCTCAACCCCCCCCCTCGCCCCCAGAAAAACCATCAGTAAGGCTCCACCGTTGCAGGCTAAATGTCCCTTCTCCGCAAGAAAAGATGCCAGATCCACACCCTTGTCTCTTACAAGTCCAGGCCTCTGGTAGCACAACCTCATTCCTGGCTTTCCTAGCCAGGGCAATTGAGAAATAATTCCAGAATTCACATTCCCAGCACGTCAGGCTCCATGCAGCACCCAGCATTTGGTCCCGCAGCACTCAGCCGTGGGACAAATCTTCATGGCCTCACTGGGCTAAGGATTTTCCTTGGGTTATCCCCCTGTTCACTTCCCAACTTCCCACTCTCCTCTTTCACTCCCCACTCACCCAGACTGGTACCCACAAAGCACTTACCTGGCTGGAGGAACTCTTCTGAATTCCTGTCCCTTTCTTGTTTCCCACACTGCCATTTTACTCTCTCTTCATCAGTTTTCTCTCTCTTTTCTGTCTCCCTCACTCTCTTCCATGTGGCCTCTCGAGGAGCACTGGGTACCCAGCTGCTGTGCTGAAGTCTCAGAGCCCTTCTGGGATGGGAAGCCAAGTTTTATGTCTCACTCAGATGCAGTGCTGACCTCACAGGGCGGGGGTGCGACATCACAACCCAGAGCTGAGATGCTGTCTTTGCCACCTCCTTCTGTTGTCAGGCATTTTATTCACTCAGGTTTGGCTATAGACTGACTGACTTCTTCCCTCACACCTTGTTGGCTTGGATGGTGGAGCAGAAAATGTCTCTGAGCTTTGGTTTCCCTTCTTTCAAATCACTGGCATGGCCATTATCTCTGGGTTCATTGTGGGCCTGGCACGTGCCACTTTCTCCTTCTAGTTTGTGACTCCAGATTCCATAGTGTGTTCGGCTTCCTTTTATTTTCTGCTGCACTGAGGGATCTTTGCAAGTAGGAAGGTTCTGGTTAGGAACTAGTAGAATTCTGGCCCGTTTTAATTTCTGATTTCCCCTTCCCCCACTCAGTGGTAAATATATTGTCTTTATGTCTGTTCAGTGTTTTGAGTATTATTTCGTTCGGAGGTTGGGTGTTTGCTCTATAATTCTGGAGGCCAGCAGGGTTAAGTGCTGCAGCATCCATTTCATCCATTCAATCACAGCATCCTGTCATCCAGGCAAGAGATCTCCCTTTCCATTTTGGGGTCTCTGATGGGATTCATGGGGCCTCCTGTCAAACCCATGGTTATTCTCCCCCACCCCCCTAGAGATCCTTCCCATGTTTCCTTTCTGCTCTGGTCCTTAAATAACTCCTCTTTCCTGTCACCCCATCTGCTCTGCTAGGGTTGCCAGATGTCCGGTTTTCAACCACAAAGCCAGGAACGCCCGGTTGAATAGAGACCCTGGCAGCTCTGGTTAGCGACTATTGAAAGTCCAGTCAGTGGCACAGCGGGGACCTGGGGCTAAGACAAGCTCTCTACCCGCCTTGGCTTTGTGCAGCTTTCGGAAGTGGCTGCCAAGTTCCAATGGTCCCTAGGTGTAGGGAGGTTCTGCCAGTGTGCTGCTTCCCTATGGCAGGCGCAGGAAACAGGGCAATGGTGTTTGGCATTGTGCGATTAGAAAGTTGGCTACCCTATGCTCTGCCTTACGGTCAGGAGCTTCTTTCTCCTTCTCACTGTCTGGGCACAGTAGAAGATCACTGAGAGCCCAGGAGAGACAGGCTCCATGGTGTCTGTTTTGGTGTCTAGTGCCATAGTGGCTCCTAGTAGCTGAAAGCAGCATTTTCAGGGCAAGTCCTTCTTAGCCCTTGCATTCCCAGGATGGCGCATGCTCAGTCGTTCTGTGGGGATGGCGCATGTACCTTCCAGTCGGCAGGTACGTGCTCTGTGGGGCCAGAGCACATTCAATGCAGACTGAAACTTTGGAGAATTTAGCTCCCAAAATGTAACACATCTCTACTGAGCATGTGCAAACAGATTTTTTTTTTTTTAGGCTTTTAACATGTCCACATTTGAGCATGATTTGACGGGGTTGCCAAAAGGCACACCCTCTTTGCAGGGTGATACCCTTTGGTCACAAAACCTGGAGGTGCTGGACTTTCTGAAGTAAATGGCTATAAGAATTTTTCAAACATGGGCAAAGCAACATATTTTTTTCTCTCACTTCCTTCTGAGAAATGGCTGATTGTTTCTGCTGAGTTTTTAAATAAAATAAAAATAAATCAGAATTTATCCTCAGGCATGGAAAATTTCAACCTGAACAGTTAAAGGTTAGTAAAGTTTATGAACAACTGAAAATAGGGCCTTATAATGGAAAATGTTGGGCAATCTTAATGATAGGTTAAGGCAGGTCATGCTGTCTATAGTATGTATGTATTTGAAAAGGCCCTAGTGATAGGTGTCTCAGAAGAAACTCAGAGATGGTGTCAGCGTTAACTATAATAGAACAGTGTTTAAATACTGAAAGTGAAGGCCCAATTTAGTAAGCTAAAGAATTTTAAAAAGTAGATAAAAAGTAAAACAAAATAGGAGGAGACAAAAGGCTTAGAGAGTTAGTTCCTTCCATCTGTCTTTGCTGTTTACAGCAAGTCATTTGAATATAATTACTTTCAGCGGTGGAACCACTTAGTACTCAGGGCAGGACTTGTTTGCTCTTTTCTGCTTTCAGCTAAGATATGGCTATTTGCTGTCTGGCTCCAAAGGCATTTTTATTACTTCTTTCTCCCTTTTCCTTCCTTTAAAAGGCAATAAATATATAGCTGTATTTTTTTTTTTTTTTTTTGCCATTCATGTAGTGTTGTTTTTTAAATCAGTGGACCAGCTTTTTAGCCGGAATAAGTTGGAGTAGCTTCATTTACATAAACTGAGGAGCAGTGGGCAAAAACTGGCCTGCAGGCTGTTTGCGGTTTGCCAGGGTTAGTCTCTGGTGGGCTGCCGACACTATGTTTACCTGTGCCTTCATGGGTACGGGCACTTGTAGCTCCTGTTGGCTGTAGATTGCTTTTCCCAGCCAATGGGAGCTGCGGGAAGTGGTGTCCTGTCCGCTTTCTGCAACTCCCATTGGCCAGAAACGGTGATCCATAGCCAATGGGAGCTGCAAGCACCCGTACCTGTGGAAGCGCAGGGAAATAAAGCGGTGGTGGCCTGCCAGAGGCTAACTGTAGCAAACTACTTTTGTCTTATTGCCCACCCCTGACCTAACTCAAACAATGGATTTATTTTATCTTGGAAATTTACAAATAAAAATCTGGAGATTAGGATAGCTGTTATACAACCTTCACCCAGTCTCCCATAATTGGACAATTATAGCGAAGGACACTCCACGCCAGCTTAGTTTATCAATACATTATATTTGAATGAGGCTATTTAGATACATTGTTCGTTGCACTTATTTGTTTTACAGTGTATGACTTGGCTGATATCAGTTTGTCTATGTTTAGATTTTTTAAAAAGTCCATTCCAGCAATGATTGGAGGGTCATTGTAACAATACAGATTGGACCTCCCTGGTCCAGCACCCTCAGGACCTGAGCTTTCCTGGACCAGGGAGTTTGCCAGACCAGGGGAGGTCAGTGCTCTCCTGCGGGCTGCCCTGCTCCCAGGCTTCTCTCCCTGAGGCTCCCTACCCTGCCCTGCTGCTGGCCCCCTAACACTGGCCCAGCACAGCTCTCCACCCTGCTGCCTGCCCACTGCCCCAGCATCTCCCATGGTTCCCGGTGGGGACCGCTTGGCCACTGCTGGCCACATCACCTCAGGGTGTTCCCTGGGGTTCCCATCTGAGGCCACCTGGCTGCTGCTGCTGAGGTTTCCCCAGCCAGGGTGCCCAGCCATCCCACTCCACTGCTAGGGCTGCTGCTGGGGATTATTGCTGCCGCCTGCCTCCACCACACCACTTCAGGTAGGGGTTTCTCCAGCAAAGGCTGCCCAGTCACCCCAGCCCCACTGTCACCAGGGGTTTGCCGGGATTCCTGGTTGGGGCTGCCCAGCTGCCAACAGCTCCACTGTGACTGGGAGCTCCTGGTTGCCTAATGGCCCCACTGACACCCTGGGTTCCCTGACCAGGGTGGGGGCTCCTCAGATGCCTCCTGGCCCAGCCGAGGCTCCTCAGCCCCTGTGTTGCTCCTGCATCCAGAGCTCTTTGGTCCAGCAACATCCATGGCCCTGCCGGACCACAGATGTTGCCGGACCAGAGAGTCCCAGATTTGGAAAGTTCAGCCTGTAACCGGTTGGCTAAGATTTTTATAGAAGGCAAACCAATGCTATTCCTAACTTCAAGGCCAATGGGTCATACAAAATGTGATCACTTTCTACATATGTCAAGATGTGGTAGCATCTTACATGCGTTTTACAGAGTTTCCAGTTATTATATTTTCTGAGACATACAGTGCACTCACAGAAATAATTGAAGAATTAATTCCTCTCCAAAGATCGGATCTGAATATAAACGCTGACTTGCTGTATGTGATTTTGTAGCTTTTGTGAGGGGAAAAGAACACGCTCTTGAAAATGTCATCTCAAAGGATGCAGCTACTTCTGTAAAATTCAGGACCTTCACTCTGGTTTTAATGTTGCTAATTCAGGGCTTGATCCTGCCGGGCTTACTCAAGCAAAACTCCTATTCCACTTGTGGGGCCAGACTCCTAGATAGGCTGGTGTGAGGAGGCCAGGGTTCAGTTGTAAACCTTCCTGGGGGCAGGGACTCCTCTTCAGTGCTGATTCCAGAGGAGAGGCAGTGAACAGTGTAGGAAGGGGCAGGTTGGTGGGATGGGGGGGAGATATGGGGGAGGGGGGGAATTCCCATCTGTACAGTTGCCCAGCCTCCCCTGCCTGGGCATACTCCCACTGTCACATGAGGGACCGTGTTGGCAAAGGCCTATGCTTATAGCAGAGCCTATTGCCATGAGTTTGTGTCCTTTGTCCAGAGATCGGGATAGTCAGCTATTAAGTCTCAAACGTTGGTGTGTGTCCTAAGTGAACTGCCAAGCTTGACTATTGCTGATTATATCTGAGACTACTCACTTAACTCTGGAAACCTCCCCCCCACCACCACCACCACCTTCTTCTCAGCTGTGACATGAGATAGTTGGATGGTCTTTTTGCTCCAAAATGTTTAAAGTCATGTTTTGACTTGAGCACCTGCCAAGATTTGGGTCCTTTATTGGTGTATCCGCCAGGGGGCGAAAATGATGTTGGAGCCAGTTGTATCTTTCAGTCTCTCTTGTGTGTTTACAAAGGGTGGATCCATTGATCCTGTCTCCCTGAGCACAAGAGGAAGCAAAGAGCAGGAAAAAGTTTATTTGCTCATAATTCTAAGCCCCTTTCCAGTCAGTGCTTTGCTCTAGATCCGGGGTTTTCAAAGCTGGATCACAGGCCAGCCCGGGTAAGCTGCTGGCAAGTTGCAAGATGCTGTGTTACTCTAAGCGTCCATAGACACGGAGACTCGCAGCTCCCACTGGCTGCTGTTCCCAGCCAAGGGGAGCTATGGGAAGTGGCCGCCCAGCCCATGTAGCTTCCCATGATTCTCCTGGGCTGGAAACGGTGAACCGCAGCCAATGGGAGCTGCAAGGCTAGCCTAAGGTAATAACTACTTTAAATGTATATTGGGCCTATTCATGACTTTGAGGTGCTGAGCATCTTGCAAGGTCAGATCTTAGTTGTTAAAATTCCAGTTCATGTGACTCATCATTCATTGTCTAGATCAGTGCATATGAGGCCTGAATATTAAAAGGATTCTGCTTTCCTCCAAGCACCTGCATTTTCCTCTTACTGACAGAGCTTTTCTCGTGGCTTATTATTGTGATTATATCTGACAAGGTGTATTAGAATGATGGTTTAGACTAATGAGAAATTATGTAAGGTCACGCTACTATTTTTAAATGGAACACAGATGATGTGACTCTGAACAGACTGACATAAAAGGAAAAACTAAGTCTCAGCAGTTCAAATGTGTTTTTACTTGGGAAAAACAAGATGCAAACTCTGTTGTGATTCTGCTCAGCCACTCCTGTACATGAGAGTGTGTCTGGCTAAATCCTGCATAGCTTTGGCAATTGTACTTTGAAGAGTATGTTTCTGTATGGAGACAGCCAGTCACTATCTCTCCTTCCCACTTTATACATTTTGGAAATGCTGTAAGGGAATTTGCTATGCTGGGGAGTCTTCTTTATACCCACCGAGCTGGCAAGCTTCCCCATTCTGCCCCACCTCATGCACCTCAAAGGGTTAGAGAGGAGTTTAATCTCTAGCTCGGATAATTGCCCCTAGTGCTCAAAGCTAGTTATGTGTGGGGGTGCAGAGAGGGTTGCTGGAGACTTTGGGTATGTCTATAGTGCAGAGTTGTTTTGGAAAAACGGCCGTTTTTCGGGAAAAAACTTCACTTATGTCCACACATACAGTCGCAATTGCGTTCTTTCAAAACAGAATCGAAAGAACAGAGGGGACTTTCCGACTTGGTAAATCTCTTTCTATGAGGAAGAAGACTTTTTCCGGAAGAGCTCTTTCACAAAAAGGCATGCGTGGATGGGGAAGAGGGAGTTCTTTCAGAAGAAGAGGAAAGCGGAAAAAGCACAGATGCCCTGGTGACCACTCTGTCCATAGTAATCACAGCTTACATATGAGAGAGCGTCCATTCAGTGTGGACACTATCTTTCGAAAAAGCAGATCACTTTTTCTATGTGCTTTTGCTGTGTGGGCGCTCTCTTTCAGAAGAAGTTTTTTCGGAAGCTCTCTTCCAGAAAAGCTTCTTCCGAAAGAAGCCTGCAGTCTAGACATAGCCTCTGTGACCAGGGAAAGGCTTGGTAGCATAGTTCCAAGGGTGCTGCTTGCATTCAAAGCCTGAATCCAGGGAACCTTTAAGGAGAAGTAGCCTCCAAGAGGAGTAGACTCCTTCTCTCCTTCACCCTTCATTTTAATATCACCGGTTTTCATCTGCTATTAGGCTTGTCTGTATTGGCTGTAATTGACAGGAGTCAGCTATCCCAATATAGCTCCACATCAGGAGCAGGGAACCTTTTTTGGGTCGGGGGCCACTGACCCACAGAAAAATCAGTCAGAGGCCGCATGCAAGTGTGAAGCAAAAAAAGAAAACAAAATGAAAAACAACCTTCACCGTCATGGCCCCCAGTGGAGAAGCAGAGAGACACTCCCCATACTCCCCTCACACACCAGAGCTTAAGGGGGCTCAGACTAGTAGATTTTGTGTGCTCCAGCTCTGTGATGGGGTGGCCGAGGGGGGAGCTGGTGTGCCAGTGCAGCACCAATGCTGTGGGGAAGCTATGAGCCTTGGGGGCTGGATCCAGGCAAGCCAATGGCCGCACAAGGCCCCTGGGCCTGAGGCTCCCCACTCCTAATCTACATGGTACCCATGCTAAGGGGCTGCACTATATTGGTTTTAAACCACTTGAGTGATAGAAAAGCTCTGTGCAGACCCATTGTTCCTGACCAGCCTGGTCACAAATCTCTGTGGCTATGTGTGGTTTGGTGTCCTAATCTGAACAAAAGCCTGCAGTGTGCTTATGTTGAATGGTGGGGGGCAAACTATCACCCAGAGAAGAGCCAGCTTAGATGACATAAAAATCCCTCACCCTGAATCCAAATTGGAGTCAAACTATTTTGGCAAGGTGTAAGGCAACGGTGGGGAACCTACGGCCCAGGGGCTGGATGCGGTCCCAAGCTTGCCCGAGGCTTGGGGCTCCTCTCCCAGCCCACTCCTTTGCTCTTCCTCCTGCTCAGATCCCACACCTGAAGCCTACTCCTGGCAGCTCCTCCCACACACTGAAACCCTAATTTTTGGCCCCACAAAATCTGTTAGGCTGGGCTCCCCTAGGCTCTGGTGTGTGAGAGGAATGTGGAGAGTGCCTTTCTCCTTCTCAGTCGGGGGGCCATGTCAGTGAGGGGTTGGGGTTTTTTTGCTTCTCACTTTTGTATGGCCTCCAATTGATTTTTCTGTGGGTCAGTGGCCTCCAACCCAATAAAGGTTCCCCACACCTGGCTTAAGGTTTAATTACAGCGCTATCTTCAGAGTTCTCCCTCAGTTCTCTTTACAGCTCTCTGTCTAGAACTGAGCTGGGGGGGGGAGGGGGGCATTTGCAGAAACCAGCTCAGTGCAGCTCCTTTTTCTGTCTCCCCCGCCCCCCCACTGCTTATCTGCTAACAGACTTCAGTGTTCACAGCTGAGTTCATTATTTAAAATTAATTGACAATTGGCTTATTTCTGGGAACATATTTGCAAGTGGGAGCTAACCACATAAGAGCGAGGTTTTTAAACTGATCTACATGAAGTTTGTTTCAAATCACAGCAATAGGAGATCAGTGAAATTTCATGTGTAGAACAGGCCTCAGAACTTATTTGCATGCTATGGGATTGATACACATTCAATGCAGGAGAGCTAATGGGCCATATTTTCAAAGGTATATAGGTGTCTAAGAGGTAGGTGCCTAGTTGCATCTTTAGGCATCAAAGTACCTTTGAAAACCTAGCCTCATGCCTTTTTTGTTTTAAATTGCTGTAACATGCCAGGCAAGCTGGCCGTGGTTCCTGAACAGATGAAAAATTGGTGGAAAGCAAATAAAAAGGGGTTGTAAATAAAGAAGCAAACATTTCCCAAAACGTTTTTTCATTATTCACCCAGCTCTAGCTTAGAGTTCTCCACTTCCAAAATCCCTTTTAAACCCTCAAACCTCGACCATTTGAGCACTTCTTAATGCCACAGAGAGGATATACAATTGGCGATTCTGATCGGCTGCTATAAAAGGTTCTGCTAACGTCCCTTGATAGTCCTTTTGCTGAGAATTCACAGTTGCTTCCACAAAATGTCAACTTCAACCTACTGACATTTTCAGGAAATCAAGGGGGCAATGCTATGTCACACCATTTCACAACATGGAGAAGTGCAAATCAAAGCTCCCAGCAAGTTACAAAACTTTCTTGTCATGTGAAAAAATTTCAGGTTTTTCATTATTTTTCTCATGCATATGTGAATTGAGAGCTAGGGAAAGCTACTAGGAATGCAGCCCTGGAGAATGAAGTTCAGGCAGGCTCAGCAGCGAGGTCTAGGAACAAATGTACCAGTGAAACTGACTTTCTTGTAATACTGCCCCCAGTCACAATTCTCCAGTCTCTCTTTGTACCTTTGATTATTCTTCCCTATGTGAAACATTTAACATTTATTCTTGCTGAGAGATATTTTATTTGTTCCAGCCCATTTTTCTTACCTTTTGGGATCAGCTATACTTTAAGCTTGGTCTTCTAAAGAGTTTTCCCACTGATTCTTCTAGGGTTGTTAATTAATATATTAAATCACAGTTAACCCATCAATGAAACACGTGGCTCAATCCATTTGTCATTTCTTCCCAGCCAGAAAACTGTTGTTGCATAAATGATTTCTCCGTGTCCATTTTCTGTTAGTCTGATGGATACCCATTGCACAGTAATACTGCCCACCTATACCATACATACATATTGAAATAGTCCACTTCTGCTTGTACTGCTGGCAGGGCAATATAGTCTACCGATGGAGTGTGAAAATGAATGGTTCTCTGGGCTGAAGGAGAGCCCTCCCTCAGCTTAGACTGTGTTCCTGTCAGCTCACATAAAGTAAACATGTTCAGTCTTGCTCAGGATGGCATATCTCAGAGGAAACCCCAGGAGGAGCTATGGATTCCACAGAGGGAGATCTCATTGAGTTGGGAGTGATTCATATAATTGAAGGACTGGAAGGGACCTCAAGAGGTCATCAAGTCCAGTCACCTGCCCTCACGGCAGGACTAAGTACCATCCCTGACAGGTGTTTGTTTAACCTACGTGCCAGTGATGGAGCTTCCACAACTCCTTCTCCCCCCAGGTAATTTATTCCAGTGTTTAACCACCCTGCCAGAAAGTTTTTCCTCATGTCCAACCTAAACTGCTCTTGCTTCAATTTAAACCCACTGCTTCTTGTCTTGTCCTCAGAGGTTAAGGAGAACAATTTTCCTCACTCCTCCTTGAAAACTTATATCATGTCCCCTCTCAGTCTTCTCTTCTCCAGACTAGAACAAACCCGTTTTTTTCAATCTTCCTTCATGGGTCATGTTTTCTAGACCTTTAATCATGTTTGTTGCTCATCTCTGGACTTTCTTCAATTTGTCCACATCTTTCATGAAATATGGTGTCCAGAACTCCAGCTGAGACCTCATCAATGCAGAGTAGAGCAGAAGAATGACTTATTGTGTCTTGCTTGTAACACTCCTGCTGTTATATCCACAGAGTTTGTTACCCTGTCAAAAAAAGCTATTAGGTTGATTTGACATGATTTGTTCTTGACAAATCCATGATGACTGTTACTTATCTCTTTATTATCTTCTAGGTATCTGCAAATTGATTGCTTAATTATTATCTTTCCGGATACTGAACTGGTCTGTAATTCCTCAAGATGTCCTTATTTCTCCTTTGTATAGAGTAGCACTATATTTGCCCTTTTCCCATTCTCTGGAAAAGGGCAAATATTATTCTGGGTGGAAAACAATAGCAGAAAATATGGAAATGGCAGAAATGCTAAATGACTTTTTTGTTTCATTTTTCACCTAAATGTTTAGTGGCAATTGGACATCTAACTTAATGAATGCCAATGAAAATGAGGTAAGATCAGAGGCTAAAATAGAGAAAAACAAGTTAAAAATTACTTAGAAAAGTTGGATGCCTTCAAGGCCCCAAGGCCTGCTGAAATCCATCCTAAAATATTCAAGGAGCTGACTAAAGAGCAGGGCCGATGAGAGACTTTGGTGGGCTTTGGGCCCCCTGGAAGGGGTGGGGCCTTGAAGCTAGTTCCTCTGTTTCTTGGACCCCCAGAAAAGGCTAGCCTGCCCCAGCCAGCCCTTCAGTGTTGTTGGGGCTACAAGGTGTATGCTGCTGGGAGCTCCGGCGGTGATTTAAAGGGCCTGGAGTGCCATCCACTGCCACTACCTCCGCAGCAGCTGGGAGCCCCAGACCCTTTTAAATCACTGGGTCCTGGAGCATCTAATCCCTCTTTGCCCCCCTCCTCCGCAGCCTTGCTGTGGAGCTATCTAAGCCATTAGCGGTTATCTTTGAAAGTCATAGCAGATGGGAGAAATTCAATAACTTTACAGGGAGAACAGTGGCCCTGTCTGCCGAGTGAGATGTCAGACAGAGGGCCCGTTCATTTGTGGTCATTGAAGTTCTCATCCCACTTTTCCAAGAGCGGGAGAGTTTATCCACAGGAGATTTTTGGCAAGGACATAGGCTACCCAGATTTTCCCCTGCAGTTTCAACTGGATAAAGTCATCCTCACTTCTTGCCATAAATGTCTTTGTAGTGTTGCTGTGCACTGTTAGAGAGTGACTATGTTTCACTCCAGGAGTGGTTCCATTTCAAGGGAGATTAAGTAAACACTTCATATAGTACTTTGGAGTTTGTACAATATATCAGATAAGCACAATAAAACACTTTGGGACCATTCTTGATGACTGACTGACTATCTGTTTGGTTTATGACATACTGAAATAATGTCCATTGTGAGTAGGTTGTTTGGTACTTGCATAGTGCAAGATGATTGAAGTAAAGAGCTTGCTAACACATTTAATAAAGGATCTTGAGTAAGAACAGCATTTACTTTTACAGTAGCTTAGACACTAGCTAAACTGGTCATCAGCTGGGGTCAGGAAGACATTTCCCTGGAGGATACAATAATTAAGGGGATGGTTTCCTCTGAATGCAGCACTGATCATTGTTGGAGACACATTCTTATATCAACTGGACAGTTTGTTTGTCCCTGTATGGCAATTCCTGCATCCTTAGAATATTGACATTTTAGAATGCAGGCATTCCAACATTGGAATGTTCTGTAACCAGTCATTGTTGCAATTTCTCAGAAGCCAGGCAAATATAAAAGAAAAAACAATCTGGGAATGCCACCTTAATGAGGCAATCTGAACATTTGGTATTCTGCATGAAAGACGATTATAGGATAAATAATATTTAGGTAGCATCATGTGGCTCATTAAAAATGGAATAAACTTAATTCTGTGAAGAATGTGTTTGTTTACAAGGTTGAATCAACTTCTGAAGTGAGAGAAGAAAATCTACTCTTAAAAGTTTTGTAATCTCAGTTGTTTTGTGAACAAGTGATGTAGAGCTGAAAAGCTGTCATATCCACACTTTTCTATGATAGCACCATGAAAGGGATAAGATGCAATAGACATTCTTCTGTCAGAGAATTTGCATGTAATGTTTTTGAAGTGAAGTTCTATTTTGAAAAAAATAGCTATGTAAAAATGACATCTTGGTCCCATGGAATTAAATTTATTGAGTTTAATCACAGTAGGGGTTATTTTCATCTCATTTTTAGCTATAAAGTATGAAGAGAATGCACTGGATTCTACTACTTTTTGGGCATCACCACATGTAATGGACTTATTAGATTTCTACCAGCTACACCTGTACAAACTCCCTGACGACGAAATGAGAGAAGAATTTCTCCTGCAAAACTTTAAAACTGGGTGTTGATGTGCAAGAAGTAAAGAACACAGCTTGATTTTCAGATCCACTGGGGATTTTACAGGGCTAGCAGCAGGTGAAAAAAAAACACACATCTTTCTACATCTAAACTAAGTACATTTGATCACAGCACCCCATGATTCCCTTTTTACACAATTGGCACTTTCCCTTGGAAGTGAATTTAGTGCTGGTGGAAGGTTAAGGATAAACAGTCTTGGAAAAAGAAACCCAGTTTGCTCACAGAATAGGTACTCATGGTCAGAAGAAACTTCTCCCCTATTTGTCATGTATGCTCACTGCACAACAATTTAGGGAGGAAAGATGGCTTAGTAGTTAGGATGTTTACTTGAGAGACCTGGGTTTGATTCCCTGCTCTGGTAGATTTGCTCTGGGTAAGTCAATCAGTCTCTTAGTGCCTTATCAGTAAAACAGGAATAAAACTGCTTTGCTCTCTCACAGGATTTTTGTGCTGATAAATATATTAAGAAGATTGTGAGGCACTCCCATACAATCGACAAGTAACTACCTTAGATCTTGTCTACATAGGGATTTTAGATCACTCAAACTGTAAGTTAGTTCACCTGACAGTGCTGTGTGTCCATCCAAAATCTGTTATCAAAGAAACTTATTTATCATATTAAGTCACAGTAAGTAACTAGTAAGATACAACTTCACTTTCTAGGGAGTTTGCTCATGCTCAGGTTCAGGTACCAATTCCTAACCTCTTCACCGCAAGCAGTCCAGTTAGTATCCTACAGTGCATTGCTTCACACTTGGATTGATCTGTCTTGCTACCTGCATGCATTTCAATGCTCCATGGTGATCTAGACCCAAAGTAACTTCTCTTTTGAAACACTGCATGGTGCTGCAGAGAATGTAGCTTACCCTCAGCAAGTCAGTGGTCTGTACGTGTGCGTGTGTGTATATATGAACTGTATCTGTATGTATTATGTGCTGTTTCACAGAATAGATGCATAGGGGATTTCAATTACTTTTTCCAGGTATGGGCTGTCTGGTGCCCTGTAGAGCAGAGCTATGAACCTCTCTCTGGCTGCTCAGCATTAAACCTCTTCTTGCCCAGCAAGCTGTACACAGTGTCCACACCAGAGACTTAACGTTTTTATATCTCTGCAGAGTCTATTCCCAGAAACCACACAATCTCCAGAAACCCTTTCCATGTCCAAATCACGCCCCAGCCGCTGATTCTGGGCTGCTCCCTACTTGCTGTCCATCCCTGCTCCAGCCACCACAGTGAGCCCCCTTCCTCAGTCAGGGTATGTCTACGCTACTGAGTTTTTTCGGAAAAAAAGTTGTTTTTCTGAAAAAAATGGAGGAACGTCCACAATGCAATGGCGTTCTTCTGAAAGTAAATCGAAAGAACAGAGGGTTTTTTCCGACATTGGTAATCCTCATTCTACGAGGAAGATGCCTTTTTGTGAAAGAGCTCTTTTGAAAAAAGGTATGTGTGGATGGGGAAGAGGGAGTTCTTTCAACAGAAGAGGAAAGAGGAAAAAGCACAGGTGCCCTGGTGGCCATTACGTCCATAGCTTACATGTGAGAGAGCGTCCATTCAGTGTGGATGCTCTCTTTCGAAAAGCAGATCACTTTTTCAATGTGCTTTGGCAGCGTGGACACTCTCTTCTGGAAGAAGTTTTTTCGGACACTGTCTTCCGGGAAAGCTTCTTCTGAAAGAAACCTGCAGTCTAGACATAGCCTCAGAAAGGCATCCAGGCCAGACAATTGAATATTTTTCTACAGAGTGAACTCACACAACTACTGACCACCATTTCCACATCTTCCCTCCCCTCCCCACATGAGCTACTTTCTGCTCACGCTCCCTCACTTTCCCCGTGCACTCAGGGTGAATTCTCCCCCAACCCCAATCTCCTTTGTTCAGGTTGCCGGCATCCTGGGAGTTGACAAATGAAACCTGCAGCATATAAGACTTCATTTAATCCCTGATATCGAAAGATTAAAAACTAAGAAAAGGCACGTCGGCTTTCAATTTCATTTGTGCACTCAGTTAAAAAAGAAAATTCTCACAAACAGAACATCCCAAAACATTTTAGTCTCAGTGGGGTAGCCGTGTTAGTCTGTAAATTTAAAAACGACAAGTGGTCCTGCAGCATCATAGAGACTAACAAAAACACAGAGGATCCTGTGTTTCATGGGCAAAACCCACTTCTTAGTTTTAGTGGGAGGTGGTTACCAGAATGAAAAAGCCTAGCAGCTGCTGAGTGAAAATGACACTCCTGGAGAGGAGTCATTGCACAGTGATGAACAACACAACACAAATCTGGAACTGTGCTGAGAAAGTGTCTGAAGATTCAGAGTAGTGGCAGTGGGGGGGAGGCACAGCTCCCTGCAGCACAGTTCCCTGCAGAGAACACAATGCGGCACTGGAACTATACAGAACTGACCAATCCTTTCTCCCTCTCCTCCTCCCTATTTTCGCCTATTACCATGAAGCAGAAGATGTCCCTGACAGGATATTTTTTTTAATGCTTTTTCTTTCCACAAAAGGTTGGCAAGCTGAAGAGTTTCAAAGCCATTTTTATGAGGCATGGTCTAAACATCCTGTTTCCCAGCTTTTAAGTCCATTTACACCATAATTAGCATAAACAAACTAAAACTAGCTGCAGCTCTCTGCCCTTTGATTGGCGGGAACCTCACTGTTGAGCTAGGGCCTGATCCATTACAGTAAAAATTCCAATTGACTTCAATGGGCTGTGGATCAGGCCAAACTTCTGCACTGCTGCAGCAGAGCTGGGAAATACAAGCGTCCCGATCTGGCAGGGTTTTGCATACACCAATGAAAAGCGAGTGCAGTGAGTAAGTAGCTAAGCATGGGGGAGCACAACAATGAATCTCCCTCCTTGAGTTTTGCGAAGGGTTGGAAATAGTGGCTGGGTTTCATTTGGTTTTGGGGATGGGCAGGCTGGTGCAGGAAAAGGAGCATCTGACCCATACCCTCCTCTAAACTACTTTTATATCTCTGCAGTATCAAATCCCATAAACCACACAATCATCAACCACCCTTTCCATGTCTGAATCCTCCCCCACTGCCATCCTCACCCCCCAGATTCTGAGCTATTTTCTGCTTCATCTCCATCCTCACAGGGCCCCTCACTCAAAAAAGGCACCTGGGCTGGACAATTAATATTTGTTTGCAGCGTGAACTCTCACAACCCCTGGCCAGCCTTGCCATGGGTTCAAAGTCATTTAGTCACTTTTCTTTTAAAATGGCTTCATTGTTGTACATCTTTGCACTCTGCGCTCAAGTCTAGAAGTGTTCAAATCCCATGGAAGAGGCCTGGCCTTATTGAATTTCTGGCCAAATTTTGCAGAGCCCAGAGGGATGAAGCGGTGCACGGCTCGCAGGGCCCCCAGGTGCTGGTCCCAGTACACCTGCTCCGTGCTGGCTGGCGGTCCGGAGCAGGCCGCAGGTGCGGGAGCATGCCCAGGTCAGGGCCCTCCGGTCCCCGCTCGCTGTCCCCAGGGCTGGCACGGACTGCCCCGCCCCCCAAGAGTCGGTTGAGGGCAGGGAAGTAGGGGCAGGTGGCAGACCCTGCTGTGGCGCCACCCCTGGTGGCCCTGGCGTATGCCTGACACAGCTGCTTGACTTTCAGGCGCACCTGCTCCTGGGTGCGCCTGTGTCCCTTTCGGGCCATGGCGGCTGCTATGCGGCCGTAGACAGCCGCGTTCCTCCTCCTAGTGCGGAGATCATTGAGATTGGGGGCCTGCCCCCAAATCTCAATGAGGTCCATGACCTCCGCACTAGACCAGGAGGGTGCGCGCCGTCTACGGCCCCTGGCTGACTCCTGGGTGCTGAGGGACTGGGTGGGGGACACGTCACTGCCACTGGCTGCCTGGCTCATCCTGCGGCCACTGGGTCAGGGGCAGAGACTGCTGGCAGGGCTGTTTCTGCAAAGTGCCGTCCGGCCAGAGTCTACCCCTTTAAGGGGCTGGGGGAGAGGAGAGGAGTTTTCCTGGTTGTGCCCAGAGAGGCCACCAGGGGGAACCTGGGAAGGGCTAGCCTCCAGCTAGTTCGAACTAAAGGGCTACACAGCCCTTAGTTCGAACTAGTAAGTTCGAACTAGGCTTAGTCCTCGTAGAATGAGGTTTTCCTAGTTCGAACTAAGCGCTCCGCTAGTTCGAATTAAGTTCGAACTAGCGGATTGCTAGTGTAGCGCCTATCAAAGTTAATTTGAACTAACGTCTGTTAGTTCGAATTAACTTTGTAGTGTAGACGTACCCTTGGTGACTTCCCCTTTCTTCTCCTGACCTGCCCCCCTCCCCTCAGCACAAGCTCCTTACTACCCCCCCCCCCCGTTCCTCCTATTGCCTCCCCCCACACACCTTCTGCCTTGCAGTTTGCGGGGCTGGAGTCTGTGATCGGGCCCCAGTTGCTTCTGGGACTCCAGACCATGTGCTGGGCCTGAAGCTAGGCCGCATGGTGCAACTCTGGGCTGAGTGCTTTTAAAGTCGCAGGCCGTGACGTCATGCCACACCCGGGCATCTCCCCTCTCACCTGTTGCACGGTGTTTGAGTTCGCCGCGCATGTGCTCCCTTGGCCCCACTGTCGTGGTTTAAAGTAAAAGGAAATGTGGCTAGCCCCAGGGAGGCGCAGAAACAAGCAAACTATTACTAAATATCTTTTAAACTTTTACTAAAGGGCTTCTACGTATAAATTATTATTTTATCAATTTCTTACATACGTAGGCACCAAATAATTATTAGAATGTCCAATAAGCAAAATTCAATACAGTAAAGAAACTTCCTTGAGGTTTCTCTAAATCCCAATAGTTGTTAACAAGGGACCAGGGATTATTAACAGTTACATTTACATCAGTCTTACTTATAAGACTAATCATTTATCTAAAACTTTTAACACTACTACTTAACAATACCTCTAAACAATTTCAGATAACAATACTTACATTTAACAGACACACAAACTATAACAACAACAACATATTTGGTATTCGTTATGTTTGGTATATGTTACGCTCTACAGGAACTCATTTGGTTCGGTGAGCGGGAGGTGGCCCTCGGGTGATCAGTCCTTGGACCTGGCTCATATTCTGACATCCAATGTTTATTCGGGATTCCTCAATTTGATACAGGATGGGAAGCTGTTTTATAGAGAAAGCTTTTGCATGCTTTTTGTGATAGGCTAGCAGACCCTGTCTGTTAAGTGACAGGAGTAAGGAGGTGAGATGGTTTCCTGTTTTTCCTTTTCTGCCTTATCAGGCATGGCACTGTCAGCACAACCAGCATGAACTTTACATGAACTTTTTAGGTCTGGTTTTGGTTCCTGTTCGTCGCTGATCTTTAGGTTACATAGTGTAAGGGCTTTTCATCAAGGGGAAGTTTTTTTTTGCTTGGATGGCAATACGCGCGAGAGGCCTGGCCAGCAAAGAGCCTGCTTTCATAACTGTGTTCTGTACATGGCTGGTGCGCGGTGCTGGGGAATTTAAAGTGAGGGGCTGCAGTGCCCCATCACAATCCCTCTTCTCCTCCAGCAGCCACCAGCAAGCCCTTCGGAGGACGATCCACCAGGAAATTCCTGGTGTCCCACTGGGCCAGTCCGCCTCTGACACCCCCCATTTCAAAATAATAAGTGGAGTGTCCACACCACCAAGCTATTTTGAAATAAGGGCCTTCTTATTTCAAAATCTGTACTCCTCCTTTCCTCAGGGAATAATGCTTGTTTTGAAATAGCAGTAATGTGGATGCTCCGGTGCGCGTCCACATTAAGGGACCCAGCCTCACACTACTTTTGAGTCTCCCCCGTAGTGAGGACATGCTATTTTGATTTTGTTATTTGGGGAGTTATTATTTCAAATTTAGTTACTTTGAAATAATTTCCTATGGTAGACATGCCCATCTGAAGAAGTGGGTTGTGCTCATGATACCATCTACATGTTTTGTTAGTCTCTAAGGGTACGTCTACACTACAACATTATTTCGAAATATCTAATTTAGAAATAGTTAATTCGAAATAGCTTATTTTGAAATAACATGTCTACATAGAAAATGCATTTCAAAATAGCATTTTTCTATTTCGAAATAGCGTGTCCACACTGAGTGCACGTTGAATTGCATTTAAGACTGGTTGGAACCAGTTCCAGCAGGGCATCAGGTCAAAAGTTACCTTGTGGCCCTGGCCACCTGCAGGGCACCCTGGGAAGGGCTGGAGGCCCCCTATTTCGAAATAAGCGTCTACACAGTGCTTATTTCGAAATAGCAATTTTGAAATTGGCACTATTCCTCGTGGAATGAGGTCTACCAATTTTGAAATAAGCCCTCCGCTATTTAGAATTAATTTCGAAATAACGGAATGGCTGTGTAGACACTAGGAAAGTTATTTCAAAATAACTGCTGTTATTTCAAAATAACTTTGCTGTGTAGACGTACCCTTAGGTGCTACTAGACTCTTTGTTGTTTCTTTAGAGGAAGACTACCATATTGCACATGGACAATTACAACGCTAAACATTCCTTTATCACCATCAGCTACCACTCTGAATTTGTTACTTTCAGCTCCCTGTATCCATCCCTCCTCGTGGTTTTCAGCTTTTGCTCATACTCCTTACCAATTCAATGCAATGTTTAGTGACACCTATGGTCTACCACCTTCAGGGACATGCCCTAGACCCGGTTACCTCTGTCTTCACCTCTCCCACCTATTTCTGTCTCTCAGCGGAGAAGGAGGTTGGTTTTCATCAGCTCAGTGAATGCACTGGAGTGCTTTTTTCCTTCAAAGAGACCAAAACCCAAGCATGTCGTTAATCATATGAAATTCAGTCAAAAATATCCAGACATCAAAAATAAAATAAAAGATAAATGGTACCAGATAATACACCTATGTCTAAGCCTCCCTAAATTCACCCAGCTAGGCCCACGCCTTGAAATTAGAGAAGCAAAATCTGAAACTAGCTTGGCTCAATTTCTCAAGTGCTGGTCCTCTCTTGGAAAGTCAGAAGTTTGCAGCAACTAGCTGTAGGTTTAATGAGTTGCTAGAAGCCTCCCGGGGTGCAGTGGAAGTTTGTCAATCATGCCCTTCAGGCAACTTTCTAGTCAGATGTGAACTTGCTCAGTAGGCTTTCCTTGCATAACACTTGGACAGTAAGTAACATTTGCTCCTACCACAGATAGCATCTTTGCTCTGGTCCAATAGAGAGTGAATGTTCTATTTTCATCCAAGACTCCATTTGTTTTCCTGGGTAAAGAATTTTAGTTCCTTTCCCCATAAGTCAGTGCAGGTTCCCTCCTCTCCCCTTTCCCCGCTCCCCCTTTCATTCTATTCATTACAATTCACAGTCTTTCTTTCTTTACACTTGGGTCAGAACAAGTGGTTAACATTTTGTTCTGTGTTTGGACTGCATCCAGTACAAATTGCTGCTCCATGGGGACTGCGGCTTCTGTGTGCTATGATAAGACAAATCATGAATAATAATGTAATTTATATATCTCTTCTCATCCCGAGTATAAGTAGCATTTATGAATCCCAAGAATGGCTGTCTCCCCCTGACTGTGGATTCTTTTGTGGAACTTCCACTCCCCTGGCTTTGTGTCACCAAAGCAATTTGTCAGTTTCTCTCTTCTGCAAAACAATAGTTTCAATAAATGTGTAATTCCCCATGACACCTAGGATTCAAATATAAATAGGATTTGTCAACAGACAGTAATATCTGGTCTGCTGCAAAGTACAATGCTCAGAAATTTCTTGGCAATCACATGTTGCTTTTCATAGGGTATGTCTACATAGCAGGGCTAATGTTGGAATAAGCTATGCAACTTCAGCTATGTCAATTGCGTAGCTGAATTGGAATGAATAGAATGAACACTCTTCCTCCGACTTTCCTTACTCCTCGTAAAAAGAGGGTTACCATGAGTCGGCGTAAGAAGTCCTCCAGCTCGATATTATTTCAAAATAAAGGCTTGTAGTATACACACAAATTTTGTTATTTTGGAATAACATCAATTATTAACGAAATAACACTGCTGTGTAGACATACCCATACTGCATGAAGAAATAAACAGCTGGCCTTTTATTCAGGTAAGAAACAAAGTAAAGCCTGGCTTGTTTGGATCAGAGTATTATGAATGGCTACATAGTTTCTGTCAAATCTCTGCTGAGATTGGTGATAGGAATAATCAGTTCTTTTCTCATTGCATCTGCCAAATGGGGTCTTTTAAATTTATACAATTCTGCTTGAGCGAAATTCACTAGTGTACAAATGCCAATGGGCTCCTTAAATCCAATTTCAACTTTCAAAATAGGGTTGAAGTGGTGCACAAGCCTTGCAAAAGGCTGAATTTCATTTGTGATGAGAGTGATGTGGAGTGGGCAAACCAGATTTATGAAGAATATGAAGCTATGAAGGAACACAAAGAATCTGGTGCCCTTAGAATGTAGCAACAAGTGAAAGTGCTAAGAAACATATTGCCACAGAGGCGCAGCTATTGAAATCAATTGGAGTGTTTCTGGAATTCATACCCTGGGCCATTTATTTTCTGCTGGATTAGTCCGACACAGTTGGGTTGCAGTGGGAGTGGAGAATATAATATAAGGAGCCTACAGCAGAGATGGGCATAGGAATCACAGAACAATGAATATAATTGGAATAAATGAATGAACACTAGACAGGGAACTGGTTGCTACCATGTTTTATTTACTTTCTCATTCACAAAATTGGTGTGCAGACACTCTGCCGTGGCTCAGTCATGAAGGTTATCTCTAATAAAAAGCGCATAGGTTTTCCCCTCTTTTAAAGCATAGTGTAATGCACTAGCTGGTATGATGAGCATGACTGCCCTCTACTGAAGAGAATCAAAGCAGCTGAAGAGTCTGTGATGGTAGGATGAGTTGCAAAGGGGATCCAAGTACACTTACGGCAATTCAGCGTTCGCTCAAGTGACAGAGCTCTGCTCTGCAGAAAGAAAAGGTCCTTGTGCCCACATATGTGTGGTATCTGTAAGTGCATGACTATGGCTTTCCTACAAAAGTGCCAGGCTGCCCATCCGTCTCCTCTTGTTTTTAAAACAGGACGTCTTGTATTAATTGTGGCTAACATGGTACATGATAAAAAGGAGATGGGGGACGTCGGTCCAAGAAATGTGAAAAATGATGCTGGGAGTGGACACTACCTGTTTCTGGGCAAGAAGCTCTTAATATCAGCTGTGTCTATCAGAAATGTTTGGGTTAGTTTCTGGTGCAGCCAGCGGTGAAAGTAGGGGGGTGCGCCCTGGTGCACAGCTCCAGCAAGAGCTGGCTGAGCTGCAGCAAAAGCCCACAGGGAGCAATTTAAAGAGCTGTCAGGGACCTGGGTTGCAATAGGACAGTACCTGTAAGAAATGTTAAGTTGCTTGCACTTCTGGGTACAGCAGTAACTGAACCAGTGGATCAGTTCCTCAGGAGGCATAAATCAGTCTAGTTCCATGGTGTCCAACACGCTAGCCCACTAGTCACATGTGGCTGTTGAGCCAGTTGAATGTGGCTAGTTCTCTATAGCAGTAACTACTATAGAGAACTATAGTGGCTACTGCTTCAGACCTGGTTGGATACCATGGGTCTAGCTCAACACAATTCACTAGCATTACATTGATTTCCCCCAGCTGAAGATCTAGTTCTACTCCTCTTTTCTCCTATATGGCAGTGTTTAAAGGGAGCAGTGACTCCCAATCTGTTCCATACTCTGACCTCATAGAATCATAGAGATATAGCATTGGAAGGGACCTTAATAGGCCATCTAGTCCAGTCCCCTGCACTCAGGCAGGACTAAATGTTACCCAGACCATCCCTGACATGTGTCAGTCTAACCTGCTCTTAAAAACCTCCCATAGTAGAAATTCTATAACCTCCCTAGGTACTTTGTTCCAGTGCTTAACTATCCTCACAGTTAAGAAGTTTTTCCTTAGGTCCAACCCAAATCTCCCTTGCTGCAAATTAAGCTCATTACTTCTTGTCCTGCCCTCAGTGGATAAGGATAACAATTTATCACCTTCCTTTTTTAATAGCCTTTTACATTCTTGAAGACTGTTATCATGTCTCCATCCCATCAATCTTCTCTTCTCCAGTTTTAAACAAACCAGTTTTTTCAATCTGTGCCTTTAAGTCATGTTTTCTAGATCTTTAATCATTTTTGTTGCTCCCCTCTGAACTTTCTCCAATTTGTTCACATCTTCACATGTGCGACGCCAGAACTGGACAAAGTATTCTTGTTGAGGCCTTGTCAGTGCTGATTATAATAGAATTGCTTCTTGTGTCTTGCTTACAATGTTCCTGCTAATACGTTCCAGAATGATGTTTGTGTTTTGCAACAATATTACATTGTTAATGCATATTCATAAACGTCATATTCTTTTCTGCAGTACTCCTTCCAAGGCAGTCATTTCCCATTTCCCAAACCATGTCAGTTACAAAATCAAGAACACGTATTCTTGTTCATCCAGAAATATAATTTATGCCATCATATGCCAACAGTGTCCATCTGCTATGTATATTGGACAAACTTCTCAGATGCTTCGCCAAAGAATCAATGCACACAAAACAGACATCAGACAGTTTCACAAAGAAAAAACAATTTCTTGCCATTTCAACCAGACTGGGCGTTGTCTCAATGACCTTATTACATGCATCCTGCTTCAAAGAGACTTTAACACCAGACTGCAAAGGGAAGCCTCAGAACTGTCATTCACGCTTAAATTTGACACTTTACGAATGGGCCTTAACAAAGATGCTAATTATCTTACCCATTACAAAGATAGCTTCCCCAATTATCACCCCTAATATCATTATCTCATACACACTAACCTCCCCCCCTCACTTCACCTCTGTTCTAAAATCTGATTTGTCAATTTTATATGTGTTCACTTTTTTTGATTGTATCCCTTTGGTATATATGGTCATGCCAATTTTCTTCCACAATCTGATCTGAGGAAGTGGGTCTGGCCCACGAAAGCTCATCACCTAATAAACCATCCTTTTAGTCTTTAAAGTGCTGCATAGTTCTGTCTTTTATTTCCCAGAGTGTAGAAAATTGTGTCTGCTGCTGATGCAGATGTATTCTCTCTGCTCTAGATGCACAGAGATGGTGGATTGCCATGAGAGGAGTAGAACAGGAAGAAGGCAGAATTGAGGCCTTTCAAAGTTTTGGCCCAAGCGAGGGAGCATGGGGGTGTCATTTGAGCTCCCCGCCTCAGGTGCCAAAATGTTGTGGGCTGGCCCTGATTGAATTTCATCTTATGTGTTTCATGCCCTTTATGTCCCTATCTAGCTGAACCTTAATTTTGTGTGTTGGCCTTTTAATTTGGTCCCTACGTGCTTCTGTTATTTTTTGTATATTAATCTTTCATAATTTTACCGAGTTTTCACCTTTTGGATGACTCTTTTTTGAATTTCAGGTTGCTGAAGATCTCCTGGGTAAGCCAAGGTGGTATCTTACCATACTTCCTATCTTTCCTATGTGCTGGAATAGTTTGTTCTTGTGAACTTAATACAAATTTATTTAAAACACTGCCAACTCTCCTGAGCTATTTCCCCCCACTGACTTCCCTTCCCCATGCTATAAGAGCAAAAGTTTTGGAGATCCCTTTTCTATAATAAAAGGGGGGGCAGTCCCAACCCTTCAAACCTGATTGGGGTCTCCAGGCTGAAAGTTTATGGACCACAGAATATTCTGTTCAATGCCAGAAAGTTGTAGAGAGGGTGTTAAACAAACTAGTTTAGGTTTGATTCCAGACGTTAAAAGGCACTTAAAGAAATGAAAATAGGGCGGTCTATTCATTAGACACAAAATTCCCACAATCAGATGGAGTGGAATTAAATTACGTGTCACTGGATAGAGAAGATTTAATTATGGTGGTTCCACTTGGACATCTGACCTATTTACTTCCTTCTGCATAGCTGGTATGCTCCATTTGAATGTTTCTTATCTGAAGCAGTATTTGGTACTTGAGGATTTGCCTGATGGACAATTTGCTGTTGAAGTGAGGAACTGTGAAGAAATGCTACATTTTTGAAGTTCAGAAGACTGGGTTGGCTCCAAAGAATAGTAATGAGACATGGAGCCTCTCCTTCATCTGTGGATAGCTTAGGGTATGTCTACACTACCATCCTAGTTCAAACTAGGGTGGTAATGTAGGCAACCGGAGTTGCAAATGAACCCCGGGATTTGAATTTCCCGGGCTTCATTTGCATAAAGCCGGGCGCCGCCATTTTTAAATGTCCGCTAGTGCGGACTCCGTGCCGCGTGTAGTCGCGCGGCACGGAGTCCGCACTAGCGGACATTTAAAAATGGCGGCGCCCGGCTTTATGCAAATGAAGCCCGGGAAATAAAAATCCCGGGGTTCATTTGCAACTCCGGTTGCCTACATTACCACTCTAGTTTGAACTAGGGTGGTAGTGTAGACATACCCTTACATAGCAACAGGAACTGCCAAACTAGAACAAACCTGAGTTCCCTTTAGCCCATTATACTGTCTCCAACAATGACCAGTACCAGATGCTTCAGAGGGAGGTGCAAGATACCCCACAGTAGGCAAAATGTGGGATAATCTGCCTTTTTGATGTTCTCATCCTGATTCCTAACAGTTGGAGATTGTCTTAAAACCTGAAGTATGAGCCTTTTATCTTGTTTGCATTAACATTAAAACTCTGGATAGTCTTGTTATCTGTATGAATGTCCAAGCCTTCTTTGAATCTTGCTAAATTTGTGGCTTCAAAAATCCTGTGGTGGTGAGTTCCGCTGTCTCATTTTGCATTAAACGAAAAAAGGTATTCTGCTTATTAGTTTTGAAATTGCTATCTTTCCGCTTTGTTGAATGTTCCTTTGTTGTGAAACAGGGAGAACAGAAACTCCCAACCCACCTTGTCTAGATTTGTCATTATTTTATTTGCTTGTATCATGCCCTCTCTTATTTCCCTTTAAAATAATACAGTCCAAATCATTTCAATCTTTCTTCATAAGAGCTTTTCCATGACCCTAATCTACATGTCACCCCTCTCTAAATCCCTTCTATTTCTGCAATTTCCTTTTTTGAGATGCAGACATTCTATATTATTCTCCCCCTGGCTCCTTATGCGTTCTAAATGGAATCCTTCAGTGAGCTGTCCACAGTGGTGACCATGTCTCTTTCCTCAGCTGCTACAGTTAATTTAGACCCGTGTAAGGTGTATGAATAATTTACATTTTCCTCTCCAATGTCCAATGCTTGTGCATTGTAAGACCCTGGTGGCAGGGGCTGTTGCTTTGTTCTGTGCTGGTTCAGTGCCTGCTCTATCACTGGGCTCCTGCATGCTAGGCTAGTGCAAATAATAAATCATTGTAAATTATTGAAATTCATCTGCCATCACATTGTCCATTCCTCTTGCTTGGTTAAGCCCCTGTGACATTCCTCACAGTCTTCTCTGTGTTTGACTTTGAGCTACTTTGAGTTTTCTGCACATTTTGCCACTGATTTCTGGATCTTGGCCTTAGTTTGTTCTCTGGACTTGGGATTTGTCTTCCAGACTTGGCTCTCACCCCTGGTTCCCAATTTCTGGCCCCAGCTCAGTCTCACTCAATGGACTTGGAAACATGGTTCCTGGTTTGGGCTCCAGCCACTAGGCCTGGGGACCACTGTTCCAACTAGTAGGCCAGCCTTCCTAGCCATGAGACAAGACTGAGTTCACTAGAGTTGGCTCTCCTGCCCATCAAAGTGATCTGGCTGCACCATGAATCAAAAGTAACTAGAGCAGCCACATGCCATTCATGGGCATTGCACCTTCCCTTGGCCACAATGATTGTACCAAAGAAGTGTTGGTGTTTTGGTTTTACAGATGAGGAAACAAAGGTGCACAGGGATGCACCGACTTGCCTAGCACCACATAAGTCAGTGGCAGATCTGGGGACACCTTCAAGGCTTCTAATGATATTCTGCTCTAACCATGACATGGCATAGCCTCCTACATCACTGAAGACATTACCTGTGACACCAGCAAGCAAACAAGTAAGTAGGTAACCCCTCCTAATTGAGGTAGATTCCTCTCCTTGAGCTGCAAGGAGCTGAGAGTGTAATGCAAACCTCCAGTCTGAAATTTCTCAAAGGTCAATATTTATTGTGCTAGGCAAGCCAGAAACTTAATTACCAGTAGCCTGATCCACAGAACACTCTGTGTGGGTGTAGAGTTGAAGGGCAAACAAACCAGAGCATTTTCAGAGAGCTAAGTCTCCTGAAAACCTTTGTGTGGTCTAATCAAACACTGGCAGTATGGGTCTGGAGAACTAGGCAGCACAAACTTCCATTAAAACAGTAGTACCAAGTTCGACTTAACTTCCTTCCTTCCTTTAAATGGAAAAACTGTCAGTAACTGACGTGATCCAATGTATTTTTTTTCTGAGAATTCTTGTTCTTTGCTCACCAATGAGGAGCCCTTTAAAGACATGCTCAGCCTGATTTTGCTTTTTCTGCCATGGTTTAAAGGAAAGACACCTTGCAGCATACAGGGAACACTGTGTGTGTAGGTTTTTACACTGTATTATACAGTGGCTGTAAGTACACCCTAATTATACTGCAGTTGCATTGCAATTATGCTGTGATTACACTGTTCAAAATCTCAAATACCCACTAATTCATGTACAGTAAACTTCCGATAATCCGGCACCTTTAGGACCCAGGTGTGCCGGATTATCAGATATGCCGGACTATCAGAAGGGGGGGCTATGAGAGGTCTGGAGTGGGGTGGGAGGGGATGCCACCCCAGAGCCCTCATAGCCCCCCCTTACGATAATCCGGCTCTGCCCCAGGCGTCCCTGATTCAGCCGCTGCTGGTCAGTTTCAGCAGCGGCTGAATCGGGATGCCTGCAATAGAGAAGCTGGGGTGCTGTTGGGTTGGTCCTGCAGCGCCGAGGGACAGCGCTACGGCACCAACCCAGCACCACTCCAGCTGCTCTTGGGGACGCCTGAGACAGACCAGCTGGGGTTCCTGCTGGGTAGACAGCACCAAAAGCCGAGTTAAGCTATTTCAACTTAAGCTACGCAACTGACCTGCCCTAAAAAATTAGGTCAGTTTTAACTACATTGTTCAGGGGTGTGAAGTATTCATATCCCTGAGCGGCATTGTTAATCTGACCTAAATTGCCAGTGTGGACAATGCTGGGTCAATCGAAGAATTCTTCTGTCCACCTAGCTACCTCTTCTTAAGGAGGTGGGTTACTTCAGGTGAATGGAGAATCCCCTGGCCCACTTATGTAGGCAATAGTTATACTGAAGTGTAACAACAACACAGCTGTGCTGCTGTATAGTTTTAAGTGTAGACAAGACGTGAAATACTTAAATTGCTGCACTCTAAGTACTCTCATATTAACCTTCCTGCAAAGTTTTATGATTAAAAATCAAACTACTTGCACCTACTGCAAGAGTTCGGTAATTAATATATATATATTGGGAATCCAGGTACATTCAAATACGTTGCAGTTTACGTTAATTAGAGGGTATCTTTATTTTCAGAAACATGCAACCCTCAAGTGCAAGAATGATAGCTTTGTTGTAATTGCAGTGTAGTTAATTTATCTGTGTTCTTAAAAAAGGTATTAAGCACAAACTTAATGGAATAATAAAGTAATTTAGCCATGTAGTGGCATTAATTATGGTCGGCAGGCTTATACAGGCAGTGCCCGACTTACGCGGATCCGACTTATGTCAGATCCGCAGTTACGAACGGGGCTGCCCCGGAGTACACGGACTGCGGGACCTCGGGTCCCGCCGCCCGTGTACTCCGGGCGAGAAAAGCTGCTCCGCGTCTCCCTGGTCTGCAGACCAGGAAGACGTGGAGCAAAGCCGCTGCCCGAGTCCCCCCGCCCCCCCGTGGCTTTGCAAAGCCTCGGGGAAGCCGGCAGCGATGCAGCCCAGGCGCTCCTGGGCTGCCTCGCTGCCCGAGCCCCCCCGCGGCTTTGCAAAGCCTCGGGGGGCTCGGGCAGCAAGGCAGCCCAGGCGTGCCTGGGCTGCTTCGCTGCCGGCTTCCCCGCGGCTTTGCAAAGCCGCGGGGGGGGGGGGGGGGGGCTCGGGCAGAGAGGCAGCCCAGGCGCGCCTGGGCTGCATCGCTGCCGGCTTCCCCAGACTTTGACCAACCCAGCAGCACCCCAGCTGCTCTGCCCCAGGCGTCCTGATTTAGCCGCTGCTGAAACTGACCAGCGCTGACTACAGGAAGCCCGAGGCAGAATTGCTCTGCCTCGGGCTTCCTGGAATCAGCTGCTGATCAGTTTCAGCAGCAGCTGACTTGGGGGCGCTTGGGGTTCTTAAGTTGATTCTGTATGTAAGTCAGAACTGGCGGTCAGTTTCAGCAGTGGCTGAATCTGGACGCCAGTTCCGACTTACATACAGATTCAACTTAAGAACAAACCTACAGTCCCTATCTTGTACGTAACCCGGGGACTGCCTGTACTACAATTACAGTGTACCCAAAAAGTAAAAATAGTCACCACACGGTCAATCTTTTTTTTTCCCGTTTTCTTTTTATTGTCCCAGGAAAATTTTAGTTATTAGGGAAGTTTTTCATGACGAGTGAGTCTTACAACTTCCTGAGTGCAGTCCAATAGGCAGAAAAAGTGTTCCTTAACTTCAGTATTTTGATATCCTTCCACCCCCTAGGTACAAATAGTCCTGTAATGGTAGCTCCTGCATGTTTGTTATAAGAGAATGCCTCTGGCAGAACTGGGAACTGAAACTGGATCTCTGGGTCCCAGGCTAGTACCTGAAGCACAAGATCTTTCTTTCTCTTTCAGACTTTGCTTAGCTTCCTGAGCACACATCTGGGCATACAGATATGTATACCTGGATTGGAGAACACAGGACAGTCGATGTTGTGTTCAGCTGAGTTTCTTGAATGCAAAAACCTCTGGTTTAAATGAGTGGAGGCTGTTGACAGAGTGATCACAAAGAGAGGTCTTTGACGGTGGATCTCACTTCCCCTTTGTCCTGTAAAGCTCTGGGTTTGATGAGCATCAGAATGTGCAGCAAGGCTAACCCGCTTTCCCAGGGGAAGGAGTGTTGAACAGGGCTGGAAGATAAGTAGGCTATTGGCTTTTGGAGGTGGTGTGTGTAATTATGGCTTTGCACTCGGATCAAACGGGTAGGAGTTTTTAGCGCAATGAGTACATTCTTTAGCCAGCAATTTATCTTGGTGCCATATGCTTCTAACTATGTGGACTTTCACATTGTTGGTGTGAACAAGGCAAATAGGTTCCATGAACAATAATTAGTAGCATTTGTCAGCCATAGGTCTGCAATTACTTTACGTAGGCAGGTATCAATAAATCCCATTGCAGAAGGAGAAATATAGGCACATACAGATGACAGTCAAACACAAGAGAGTCAGAACTAGAATCTACGGTTATAGATTCCTTGTTCACTGCTCAGTCCATTGGATCAGTGGTTCCCAACCTTTTTTATACTGCAGATTGGCAAACTCATTAAAAAACCTTAGGCAGACCGGCAGAGAAACATTTGCATATTCATTACAGTAATCTTTTTGCATATTTGCATATTAATTGTGGTAATTAGTTTTGAGTGCTCATACAACCAATACATGTCATTCATTGGCTTTAACCTGTGTGCTGATTCCTGTGCACTTAATAATGTAGTTTAATTTAAAGAAGTAAATACATATTTATTTTTGTATGAGATTATTTTAAAATAATCTCATTTTTATATAGCATTTAATCTAATGTAACAAAATATTCAGTATTATCATGTACTGTGACTTCTCTTCACCACCAAAAGGTTTGTTTAATTTAAAAAAAACCTTTAGGAGGACTATAGCTATTTCTGTCATACCACTTACAAAATGTGGATGGCTTTGTTCTCTTAGGTTATATGAATTTATGCAAAGGACCTTCCCCTGTAAAAGCATTTTAATTTTTGTGACAAATGCTTACACACATTTATTCTTGGATGTCAGATTTTATAATTGAGTAGGACATGGAGTTTGCAGTTACAAAGTCTGCATATTTCAATTTAAAGCCATTCTCTTGGGGACTGTGCAAAAAAGTTAGGACAAGCTATTGCTATGCTATGAAGAAGGTACTAACACAACTGCTGTAAAACCTTGATGTGACGATATAAATCTTAAGACAAGACACCAAACAACTTAACTTAGAAGATTTCCTCTAAACAACATGTACACATCTTTCTTATGTGCACAAGCACTACTTTAAAAGATCCTCCATGCTTCCATCCACAGAAGCCAAGAAGGTAGTAAAACAACACATGGTTTGGCGCAGAATGGGCCAAATTCCATGTTGAGATACATTTAATACAGTCTATCTTTCCAGGGCCAAACTGAAAACTTTGCAACATGCAAGAGTGTATCAGAAGACTTCTTAGTAAAGTAAATAATACATTTACTTGTAAATCGTCTGCACTCTAAGACTATACGCTAACCCCAATTGAAGCCAGATATACTTTATTCTTCATTTTTTAAAAAAAAGAGGTTTAATTTCTTCCTTCAATGCAAATTCCAGCACTGCCTTAACTGAGGAGCTGCTATATCACCTCCAAAACTTCATATACTTTGAAAGGTTCAAATTTTGTTGGCCAATTCAAAATGTTAATATCAACTACAGTTATAAAACTGGTATGCTCCCCTTTTGCAGATGTCAGTTGCACACACAAACACAAAAAATCATCAAATCAAAGAACAAAAAAATCAAAAAGACCCAAATCTACTTCAAACTCTCTCAACATTTCCAAAGCTCCCCACTGGGACAGTTTCACCTCGCCCCGGCTCCAGCCGAAGCAAAGGGAGGTAGCTGCCTGCCGCCAGGTGGCCTGCCCACCCAGCTATGGTGTTCCACTCACCGAGGCTGCCGCAGCAGGGACAACCAACTCACGTGGCATCTGCTGGAGCTGGCACCAGAGCCGGTGAGGCTATCCCAGTGGGAACAGCCTCACAGCGCCCAGGCTCCAGTGAGAACACAACTAGGGCAGGACAGCTGCCTGCCGCGTGGCCCAGCAGGCTGTCACCACCAGGTGGGCAGGCCTAAAATTTTTTGTGCCTGACCAGGGGCATAGCCTGGCAGAGTGCTATGGCCCGGCAGACAGGAGGTCACGGCCCACCACTGAACCGTAGGCCAACAGTTGGGAACCGCTACTTTTAGTATATAGCACAAATAGAAGGAGACATTGTCATCTGTTTCTAGTACTGCAACACAGACTACTCAACACAATCCATCAATATTATATAGGGTGGAGGAGGGTGTTTTGAGATAAACCTGGTTGCATTATTATAAGTTGACTGAAGCTCTGGTACAGTCATGTGAGTTTAGGGAAGACTAAACATATGGATCATTAATGAGTTTATGTAAGTATATGTTTCATGAAAGGAAAACATTGAGAGACTGGTGGCTGAAATCTGCCATTGATCCACTATGCAGTCGATGGGACCTGGAAATCAGTCAGGTAAAGTTTCCTTTTCATCATATCAGCAAACACCGGCTACAATGGGTAACCTATGCACTACAAGGCCTTTTACATTCCAGCCATTACTATTGCAGGATTCAATTCATATAATTTTCTTCCTTTTCCACTTTGTCCCCCCTCACACCCTTGAGTTTACACAATTGAGGTTACCAGCTCCGCATAATTTCCCCACAGTGCCTTTCAGTGCGGTTCATTAGTAGACTAGAAGGGAGTGCTATTTAGCAAAATGAGATACAGTCTAGTCCCTTTCCCGTCCCACAGAAGCTGGAGTACAAATGCTCCTTGCTGGTGCTACTGACAAGCTAGATTTCTCAATCAATGGACTGTGGCAAGTGGAAGCCATTTCAAGACAATTGAGCAGAGGGGAACTAAGTTGGATTACAACTCCCACACTAGGTAAGAGGTTCTCCCTTACAGAGCTATGTTACAAAAAACAGAACAAAGAACCCCCAGCTGTTTCAACTCCCACAGATTCATGAGAATCCAGACTGTGCCCAGATTTGCTTGACATACCAGGGAACCTGAGCAAAAATGTTGACAAACCTACCCCAATTTTTAGCGAGGCAAGTTCAACCAAATGAGCTCTACCACCATCTGCATGTCGGCAGCAATTGTATGTCTAGGTGTGGGGTGGTTTTGTTTTGTTTTTGCAGCTGGCTGGTGCAAATTCAGTATCAGGGTCAGCATGGAGTGTGTGCAGTCAGTTCTCCCATACATGGCCCCACACTTTATTAATGGCCCCACTCTAGGCTCTATTCTCATGTACTGGAGATTTAGACAATTAATTTGATTATTAAAATGATAATGCTCAAAAATTCAAATTATATAAAAAATAACTAAATACATACATTTGTTTTCTAGAAGTAAAATGTTCCTTAAGACATAAACAATTAAGGTTGAAATGCGTACGTCCATTTTAAACCAAGCACCATAACAAAGTCTGTGACGCACGCTGCAGTGTAAAATATAGAGAGGCGCTCATGCGTCATGCACAGTGGGCCAATGGCCGTTTTGACAATTTTGAGTGTGTTAATGACATTAGTGAGATGGAATGTGGTTTTAGTTCAAGTTTTATAGTGAATTTGGATTTTTGTTTTTGTTTTTTGCTGAACCAGCTGGCATATATATAATATACATACACAGAAATATGCCCCACTTTGGCTCCCTATATTCAAACTAGGCCCCACAAATAATCACGCTGGCCCTGGTATGTATCTAGTCTATGCACAGTTTTAGTACTAGTATTACTACGTTACTTCAGAGGGAGTGTGCATGCATCTTGTTTACCAGCTTACTGGTACAGCTATACCAGTGTAGTCCCTTTACTAAAGGTGCCTCTGCTTATTTTCTGGGAAGACCCTGTGTGCTGCAATCCAGCCTCACAGACTACAATTCCCATGAGCCCTTGGGAAAAACAGGAAGGAAGTGACTCTTCTTGGAAGATTGGGGGTGTCTCCACATGCATGAGAAGAGAGGCCTAGCAGTCTGGGACTCTGCCCTTGGATTTTGGAAGAGAAGGGGAGCCAGGCTGCTGTGGAGGAGTTTGATCCAGTCCAGGGGCTATTAGAGTGCAGCTACAGACTGGGACTAGATGCCTTTGGAACTGGGATCTAGCAGACTGCTTCTGATAGGCACACCATGGGACTGTAAGTAATTGGGCCTTTTTGGGAAAGTGCTGCTTGGGACAGAGCTGCTGCCTAGCTTGGATCCTCATACACACTTTCTACGGAGAATCTCCACTACAGCTGCAGCTCTTCAAGTGCACCCATGCAAGCAAGAGTCTGGGACTCTGAGTCCAGGGGTGTGCGCACTCTGGGCTGGGATCAATATTGGCAGTGCAAATGGCAGCTTGATAAGTTCCTTTTCCTTCTGTGTACTTTGTTAATTGATGTTATTCACTGTTAATTTGTTAAATCCTGTTTCCTTAAATAAAGTAAAGGTTGTTCATGCTAATGCAATCTATTAGATGTATATTATTTATGATTTGTAATTGTTGTTCTGGAGTTAGATCCAGTTTATTGTTGTAATAAGTTTATTCCTGGAGGCTCTCAAGGCACACCAGTAAGTGTGTACACGACCAGCCAGGTGGAGGCACCGCCATTGTACATTCTTTATGAGCAAGGGACTGCAGCAAGGGGGTGGATAGGTTTTCCCCAACCGAACAACATCACCACTGGGGTACTCAGGATCTCCTTTTATGTCAAGACCATCAGGCGCCCCGGCACACCTGTGAGTGTGACCTGCTCCCGAGTAACCTGGGGAGGAAAAAGGGGGTTACATCAGTAAAAGGCATCTTCCTATTAATATTTCTGCATCGAAGTTAGGGAGGCTGCACTGTTTTAACCATACTGGGGTAGCTACAGCAATACAACTTTTGTTTATGGACAAGCCCTAAGTATCTATCGCCTAGGGTAGCCAGGTGTCTGGTATTCACCTGGACAGTCCGGTATTTTCGGCTCCTGTCCAGTTAAAAAAAATTCAGAGAATACCGGACACCTAAAATGTCTGGTATTTTCTGAATTTTTCCCTGGCCAGGAGGCGAAAATGCCAGGTACCTGGCAACCCTATAAACACTCAGCGCCCGGCTTCCCACCCTCCCCCCAAGCCCTCCTCCGGCCCTCAGCCCCCCGACACCATCCCCCATGCTTACCTGGTTCCCCAAGGCTGTCGGCACAAAATGGCTGTTGGCCAAAAGACCTAGGGGAAGCAATGTTTCCTCTGGGTCTTAATGCTCAACTGTTCCCCTATTCCTATCCCTGCACTAACTCCTAAAGGGAACATGCTTTTAATGCTGCTTTATTTTAATTTTTTTTGGCTTACTTGGAATCCTTTTTTTTTTTTTCTCAACAACTTTGGTCTCCCCACCTTTTTTTCTCCCCCTCAAGAGAATTTTTTCACTTTTTTTGGGGGGGGGGGAGGTATTTTTGTTTCAACCATCTGGCAACCCTATACCTAGCCCAGCTGTGGGAACTTTTCCCACAGCTGAGCTAGGTAGAGTCAAAGTGATATATACGTTGGGCTGTGTTTTGGTGCCAGCTCATAAAACAGGCAGAATCCAACCTATGAGTTGCCAGACTGCAAAGTGTGCTTGTCTTTCATTTCTTTGTTGTAGAGTTGACCTTGAAAATGTACTTGCTGCAATTTCTCTCTCTCTTTGCTATGTCTTGTCACTGATGGTTGAAAATCTCACTCTGGACTGTACATGTTACCTGTGTTCCGGAGCCATTGTCTGAATTGCACTGGTTACCTGGGACTGTGTCAGGCAACAATGCAATAGATGGTCTAAAGATCAAAAACAAAAAGACTAAATCTAAAGAGCACCTTTTAATGCAAAGGATCCCAGACTTTGCCCTATGTTGATTCCCTTTCTGATTGCCCAAATCACATTTATCTATAATGAGCTGTAGTAATACACTGGGCCAAATTCAAAGACGCTGACAATAGATTGAGTATATTTGCATGTTTTCAGAGTAGAGGGGAGAATGCAACCTGCTCAGACTCCCATTGACTTAACTGCGAGCTATTTTGTATCTGGAAGTTGAAGAATCATGCCTCAGTAGCTCAAATGCCTCTTGACTGATGAATATATTGTGGCCAGTGTTCCCTGTAAGCATCCGCTCAGGGGAGATTCAAATGCTGCCCAGCTGATTAACAGCTAGGCTTTTTTGTTTGGACTTATGGTGCACTTTGACACATGCCTCAGTGCACATAAAAATTATTCTGCACATGTATGGAGAAGATCCACACATGGTTGGAAAAGATTAGAGGGAACACTGATTGTGCCCATTTTGAAGGAAGTATTTTTTTTCCAAAGCACTTATGTGACTTTGAAGCCTACCTCTCATTGAAAGTAATTAAGAGGTAGGATCGTTCATATCATGAGTCTCAAGCTTCTAAAGGTATGTTTACACTAGCACCCTCTTTCAAGAGAAGGATGCAAATGTAGACATTCGAAATTGTAAATGAAGCCAGGATTTAAATAGCCCGTGTTTCATTTGCATATTCATGTTATGCCACTATTTCGAAATAGCACTATTTCAAAAAAAGAAACGCTGTCTAGACACGGTTATTTCTAAAGAAAACCCTTCTTCTGAAATAACCCTTATTCCTCCTACAAGGAGGTTTACCAGTTATTTCGGAAGAAGAGTTTTCTTTCAAAATGACCATGTCTAGACAGTGTTTCTTTTTTCAAAATAGTGCTATTTTGAAATAGCATCCAGATGTGATTATTGAAATGAAGCGTGGGAAATTCAAATCCGTGCTTCATTTGCAATTTCGCTCAGCTGCATTTGCATCCTTCTCTCGAAAGAGGGTACAAGTGTAGACATACCCTATTTTGGTTTGGGCTCGTCTCTAGAAATAATGTGGTTAGAATCCCAGGCCAGAAGGGACCACTAGATCATCTAATCTGATCTCCTGTGTATCATGTAACCAGGGCTGGTGACAGACTTCACTGGGCCCAGAGCAATGTGGGGCTGGAGCCTCAGCTCCTGGATGGGGCTTCGGACACAAGGGGCAGGGCTAGGTGCAGTTATCCCTCAGCGCCACCCAGACCATACTGCACCCTTTTAAATCCCTGGGCCTGGAGATAACTGCTTTTTGCTCCTCCTCTCTCCCCATCAGCAACTCTGCTAAACACCACATGGCCACCTTCACACCAAGTCCAACCACCAGAGTTAGACAAAAGGATCACAGCCCTCAGGAGACTAAATTGTTGTGTGCCACAGGCAGAGAATAGACAGGACAGAGGTGTACCAAATGTGGGTACTGCAGCTATGTCAAGAGTTTGATTGTGATCTCAGACTGGTTTTATGCTAGCATAAATTCATCGGTTCCTGTGAAGTTATTCCTGATTTTTTTCCCCCTGCAAGTGAGAGAAGAATCAGACTCCCAGAGAGTTGCTTTATCTGTGAGATCGGTGCATGCAAACTTGGCAGAACTGACAGTATGTCGTGCATGACGACATTAGGTCTCATGCCCCAGTCTGTGCCTCCTACGCATGAGAGACAAGTCTTGAAAGGAAAGACTCAAAGACACTCCAGCTTCAGCCTACATTACAGAGCAACATGAAACCTTTGGGGTTTTGTTCAGGTTGCCAAATTAACAGAAATGCTGATCAAAATCCCTCTTGGCAGTGTCTAATAACAGGCTTTTGAGAGGCCTATGTTTTTCCAAGCTGCTGCTCTTCAAAAAATTTAATGCTTTGTTTTGACTTAACTAAAGGTTTGGGTGGGTGGGTGGTCTGAAAATCCATATGGGCCACTTTAATTACTTTAGTCACACTACTGCTTCACGTTACCACAGCATCCTCTGTCTCCCCTCCATCCCCACCTCCAGTAATGACAGAATGTTAAAAATGAATTAGTTCTTCCAGCTAAATTAGTTATAAACCATTTTTACTCCACGTCTCTTTCCAGAGATCCATAGTTAATGGGTCCTTGCTGCCTGGTTGAATTGAATTGTTTGACTAAGTTAATAATGAAGTAGTTAGAAATGAAGAGGGCTAGATTTTCAAAAGAGCTCAGTATGTTATAGCTAGTCACACTCTCACTGACGTTAAATGTGTTTTCTGCTCTAATGCCTGCATGGAGTCGTGCCACTTTACTCTGTGATCTTGTTTGATCTCACCCGCTAAACATATTTACTCTTGATCAGCTCTTGGATTGGACTCAAAGGAAAGCCACTCCCAGAAGTGGTATAGGTGTTGGAGTACTGAGTCCAGGTTGAACTAGCCTGCTTAGATGGTGTTGATGTGGTGCTGTACATAGGTTCTGGAACTCAGGGTGATGGGGGTGTGGCTGCACCCCCTGGCTTGAAGTGGTTCCCATCCTACGCAGAGTTTACAGCTTGGTTCAATGGATCTCAGCTCTCCCACTATACAAACTGTTTTAATGCCCTGGTGCTGTGTTCTTGAAAATGCCCCCTATGTGATGTTTTTAAAAATCCCTAGGCATTTTTTTCACAAGGATGTTACCCATATATCCTGGCTAAAATTCATATGGCTAATTACATCCTCCCTGTGTAAATTTCTCCTAGCAGCATCAGTCAGATTCATCATTTCTTATCTTGAATTTTTGCATCGGGGTGTTGAAGATTTTCAAAAGAGCTCAACTGCTGCTTTCCTAGCCATAAGTAGGTACATTTCAGTATTAGGTGAAATAATTTTGTACAGTCCAGGAATCTCCAAATTCCTCCAGTCCTTCAGAGCGTTTTGTGTGTGTGTGTGTGTGTGTGTGTGTGTGTGTGTGTGTGTATGTATATGTGTGTAATTATATATATATATATATTATACAGTCACACACACAAGTCTATTGCTAACAGGGCTCTCAGTCATTTAGGGTGTGTCTTCACTGTGGCACTAGTTCAAAATAAACTACACAATTTGAGCTACGCAAATTGCATAACTTATTTCAAGCTTATTTTAAGATAGTCTGTTTTGAAATTTGGTGCTGTCTACACAGCTCCACATTTTGAAATGGAGCGCTAGTCTGACAAATCCCTTAATCCTCGTGGAAAAAGGTTTACTGGGACATTGGCATAGCACACCCATTATTTCGATTGCATTTTGAAATAACAGGCGTACTGTAAAGACATAGAAAACACTATGACGGAATACCTGACATATCCCGAAAGAGCGCCGCAGACTAGATGTAAGCGGGGGAATGGTCATTATTGTGGGGAACTTTCCTGGCTTCTATACCACCCCGGTGAAATGGACCAATGAAAGGATCTGAGTCCCCGCTCCCACTTCCTTTACCCAACGGCCTCCCTGACCCTGAGGGCTCCTTCCACTCTCCTGAGTAGCAGAGTCCTCGAAATCCCAACAAGACTGGGCCCAGGTTTCCTGGGGCTTAATCCCCGACCTTGTAGTCACTTGTGGCAGGGGCTAGGGTGTCCCCACTCCGGGGTGCTCTCTGCACACTGCATGCTTTCTTGGCCCAGTGATCATTTCATACAGTTCAAAGCAAATACAATTTATTAAACATCAACTGATTAAAGAGAAAAGAATAAGGAGAAAATGAGAATGGTTAAATGAGAACACACAGTCCTGCTCTGTGGCATGGGGACATCAAAAACAGCAGTCTGCAGAGTGTAAAGACAGTTCACAGTCTGTTCCTTATATGTCCTGGGGCTCTCTCTCAGGCCCTGGCTGCGCTGCAGGGGGGCTGCAGGCTGGACATGCTTGCTCTGACAGTGACCACATGGCCTCAGGCTCTAGGTGGCACGACCCCTCTCCCAGTCTGGCCTGCAGGGCCTCTTGGCTGGTGGCGTGTCCCTGCCCAGAGCCTCTCCCCCCACTTTGTTGGTCTCAGCTGCTCACCACACCCAGCTGCAGACTGTGCTGCTTTGCCAGTCTCCAGCTCCTTGTGTTGCTTCTCTGTCCCCTTTGGCTCTCTGATCACTGCAAGTCTGCTGCTCAACACAGGGTCTGTGCTCTTTGGGCTGTGTGTGCCTGGCTCTGTTGCTGCAGGTCTGCCCCTCAGCACAGGGTCTGGGCTTCTTGGGCACTGCAGGTTTGTCTTTCCACGCTGCTTGCTCTTCTTGCTGCTCTTCTTAGCAGAGAGACCCAGAAAATTCCAGCTCACACGGAGGACGGGACCTGGCCTCTTAATTTCCACACTAGCCTGCCCAACCTGTCAGTCAGTCTGAACTGGAGTGTTGGCTGCTTTCCATTGTCTCTGGGGTCTGTCCGTCTCATGGACCCTTCCCTTTTTGATTCTGGGAACTGGCCAATCAAAAACTCCCACTGAGTTTTAAAGAGGGGCTAACAGTCCCCTTACATAGACATACCTTAAGATACAATCGACTTAGGAGTAGCTAAAACCAGAACAGAGTCCAACTTGCCTTTTCCACACACAGCATGCCACCAGTGTCCCGCTTGTGTTCCAGCTGCTCCAGCCAGGTATTCATTGCTGTCAGTTTCTGTATACAGACGGGTTGCTACTTTGTCTCTCTTCCCTGGGCCTTCTCTCTCCTCCCCAACCACTACTGCTAGTGGCTGCCTATCCCGTCTCATTAAACTACACCCTCCACCTCAGAATCAGCCCTGATGACTGTGGGTTGCTGATTGTTTGGCTGCTGAGTCATCTTCTTGGTTCCCTAGTTCAGCCTTACCTCATTGATGCAGTCACCTACCCATCCTGTCCTCCACTGGTCAGGCCCACCAACAGGGGAAAGGGGAGCAAGGAGGGCCATTGCCCTGGAGCCCTACGCTCGTTTCCAACACTGGAACTGCGACAGCAGCAGTGGCCAGAGCCAGGGGCCATTTAAATTGCCACTGGAGTGCTGCATGGATACGGAGAGCTCTGGGTGGTTTGGGGGTTGGCGGGGAGAGGTATGGTGTATGGCCTAGGCAGCATTGAGGGCTGACTGCCTCAGCCCCGCCCCTTCCAGCTGAGGCCACGCCCCTTCCCAGAGTGCTGAGCCAGCCCCCTCCCATACCTAGCCCAGTGGCTTGCGGAGGCTGTAGACTTCCCTGCCACTGGAGATTCTTCCACTGAGGCTGGGGAAAATATGACAGGAAAGGGGCCCTGTTTATATTATTATGCTTCCTTCTGTACATGCCTGTTCTGTAGTGTAATGAAGTTCACAGTTCATTGTCTAGTCCAAACCTAGACTTGGGGAGCTCCCATGGTGATGGGCACCACAGGCTATGCTAGCTAGGCTGGGAGGAAGTTAGAGGTCTGTGGGAGAAGTACTCAGATCCCCGTTTGTACTCAGCAGGCTCAAAACAGTGACCGTAGGATTCAGCACAGTGGAGTCTTGTCATTTTTGTGCACTGCCAGTGAGAACATCACACCAAGGAGACCATCAATCAATCAGCTCATTAAACAAAGAGACAAATAGACAGAATGATGCACTGAGATACAAGGAGAAGACAGAGGAGGAAGTGAGCCTGGATCCGCCTGTTTCTGAGGAAGATGCTTTACCCCTTGGGCTGAGGCAGGAGGACAGCTGTATGTGCCGGTGTGGCTTTGAGGATGTGGCCAGATGTGAGTCTGTGTGCAGATGCCTGCTTGTTCGAGTGGATAAATGTGTTTGTGGCACATGGAAGTGCTTGTGCACATGAGCACATTTGCACATGACACATGTATGTGTGAATGTTTGCATATGGGTATGTCTCTGTGGATATATACCATGGACTTCTATTTCAGTTCTGGTTCGGTGAATAATTCTCTCTGTGGGCTAACCTGGGAAGACTGCTTTTTCAGTAATGCTGGTGACAGTCTTGCATCTGAGTCAGTAGTGAAGAGATGTGTTAATATGGTGCTGGGGGTGGAGAGAGGCCACCAGCACCACCCTGCACACCCACACTAAACCCAGCAACTGACATTGATCAAGATATTACAGCCCTCAAAAGACTAAACCATTATGTGTTACAGACAGAGAAGAGGGATCAACATTGTTACTTAAAATATGTTATAAAGCCATTAGATTGTTCTGGGGGCTATTTAGAATACCAGAAAGTGGTCCCTGATAAACAAAGGAGACAAAACTAGAACTCAAGCTTTTTGGAAACTTGTAATTTTTTTCTGTATTTGTATTTGTTTGTTTTTAATACCTTCTGTTTAAGATAGACTGTGTTGCCACATGTCATCACACTGATCACTAGCAGTTAGTAAACCTTTCTTGGAACTTTTTGTAAAGGTAGATTTATTATTCCTGCTTTGTGGCTAAATTCCAAGTCACATAGTTCCTCTGCTAGAATCAGCTGGATACAATGTCTCACTTCATTGCCTGGTATAAACTGTTGGGCAGTAAACTACTAAACACTTTCCTTGTTCTATCCTAGTAGTGGCTATATTTTGAGTTTTTTATATATGTATATATAGTCTGTAATGTTTATTTAGATGATTTGAGATGAAAGTCTGTAAAGAGACATTACTAGATATTATTATGCCAAAGGTATAAATTGAAGCTTTTTATTCAAGGAAATAATCCATTTTAGGATAAGGTTCTCTAAGCACCACAGCCAAGGATTTAGTTGAGGATACTTGTGTCCGTTTGATTCCTGCTTTTCCTCTGGATGGAGATTTCCAGACAATTTGACTGCACTGGTGCCAAAGTATGGTCAGTAGAAAGAACAAGAGGCCACAAAGTGTGGAGAGGTGTTGGTTTAAGTTGGGGTGGGGGAGTCTAAAGTGGAGGGACAAGAGTGGTGAAGGTAGGCCCCAGGATGGTCAATAGGACAGTAAGCAGCAGTGTTTTAGGACTTATCTGGATTAGGGAAACTTACTTGTGTAAAACCAATTGTTGAAATATTGCTCCAACCTGACTCATCTCCCAGTAACTTATTGCAGTTTCACGCGTGCAAATTCGCCCAGTACAAATGAGCCCTCGCCTGCAGTTCTACTAATAGAATGGGCTGTGTGAAACTTTTCGGTTGTGATTGCCACCTCACTTCAGTGTGAATGGGGTTTGGGAATAAAACAGGTTGGAAGCTATAGACCAGCAAGTCCAAATATTGCCAACCCAAAATGTTCAGACATCATCACTCAGCCCCCAAATATTCATGAAATTGTCTTAAAATCTTGAGAAGTTTTTTTTTTTTAAATATATATCTTGGTTCTTTTTGTGTGCCTCCTGATTTTTGACCCTTTTAGGGTTCATGTTTTCAAGCTTTTCTCCGCAACCACGGGGCTCTAGAAATGTCCTTTTATTAAACATTGAAAGCGGAGAGTTGCAAATAACCACATGATGACAAGAGATGGGACCGAGAGAGAAAAACACCAAATATCATGACAGTTGACAACACTGGGGAGTCAGTGAATGGCTTTCTGGGCTTCAGCCTTCTCCCCAGACTAGCATGAGACAAGATGGCACACAAGCAACAACTGAGCCTGAAACTGGGGCCTAATGATGACACGAAGCAGGGTTTTAGGCTTGTCTAGATTAGTGGAAAATAGCAGGAAGATTGTGTAAAGATATTTCTTTATGAAACAGGATCTTCCTTTTGCACCTCTAGGGCATCTCTGTGAAACTATCTTGTTTCCTGGCTCTGTCCTTGCTAAAGGACATGCCTGAAAACAGGCAGCTCGCTGAGGCTCTCTAAAGCAGACGGGGACGTTTAGGAATTCCAGACATTGAAAAAATGTCCTTATTTGTTAAGTGTTTTTGCAAAATGTCTTTGTTTTAGCTTGTCCTGCAGTCGTGGGATCTTTATACAGGTCAAGAGAGAGATACCTGGTGTGTTCTTAGAAACAGCAATGATCTTCCCTGGCCAGAGGGAATAATGAGAAGTATTTCTACTGTCATAGGGCCGAAGGCCCCCAGCGAGGATTGAGACAGACCCCATTATTCTAGGTGCTGCCTAGTCAGATAGGAAGTCACAGGCCTGATCTAAAACTAGTCAATAATAGTTTAATAAATGCTTTCACCAAAGAGCCGCCCTCTCTCCATCCTTCTCTACTTTCAATCTATTCTCTGTCACCTCTGCCTTCCTCTCACAACCTCTCCTATCCTCACACAGTCCACCTCCTCTTTCGGTCCTTTGCCTTGTTCTCTCCAAACACCCCCTTACTGCTGTTGGCACTTTCAGTCCCTCTCTTCTTTTCAGCCTCATCTTTTCCTTCCCCCTGAGCCCAACTTCTCCCTCTCACCCACCCCTCTTGTGGACCAGCCCAGCTTCCTCTTTCCCATCAGTCCCCTCTCTCACAAGCCTCCTCCGCTTCTGTACATATAGTCAAGTTTTTCCTTGACATTAGTTGGCTTTTAGATTGAAAGAGAATCTGAGAGGGCCCTCTCCTCTTTCCCAGGATACCTGGAGCCCGTCATTTCAAAGCCTTGGGCAAAGATACGTGCAGGGCCGTCCTTACCATATGCAGAATATGCAGCTGGGTAGGGCACCCGAAATTTTGGGGCACCACTGAGTCTTAATGTCCGCCCACCTGCCTCTTCCTATCCCTGGGTATGTCTACACTACCACCCTAGTTTGAACTAGGGTGGTAATGTAGTCAACCGTAGTTGCAAATGAAGGCCGAGATTTGAATTTCCTGGGCTTCATTTGCATGTTGCCAGGCGCTGCCATTTTTAAATGTCCGCTAGTTCGGACTCCGTACCCCGCGGCTACACGCGGTACGAACTAGGTAGTTCCACGAGGAGTAACGGTAGTTTGGAATAGGAAGCCTAGTCCGAACTACCTAGTCCGTGCTGCGTGTAGCCGCGGGACATGGAGTCCGCACTAGCGGACGTTTAAAAATGGCGGCACCCGGCAAGATGCAAATGAAGCTCGGGAAATTCAAATCCCGGGCTTCATTTGCAACTCCGGTTGACTACATTACCACCCTAGTTCGAACTAGGGTGGTAGTGTAGACATACCCCCTGTTCCTTGGCTTTGCTTCCTCCCAAGAGGATCTAGTTGACTTAAAAGTGAAGAAGCCTACCTGACCAATTAGCAGAGCACTGAACCTGTGAAAGCCATTCAAGTGGTGGTGAAACTGTTTGACAGGCTTTTGCTAACCCCAGGTATAGCCTGTCAGCTTCCTTCTGAATGTACTGTGTTAGTCTGTGACACCTAAGTTTAAAGTTTGCTTTAAAATCTTTCATTGGTGTGTTTCTGAAGATTATAAAATCACATTTCTAAAAAATCGTCATCTCCCCCCAGCTGCCACTGGGCACAGGGGCATCTGTTTAATAGAACTGTGTAGGGCTCCATAAATCCCCAGGATGGCCCTGGATCTCTGGATAAGGTCTCCTGCACAGAATGATGCCACTTTCTCCTCATTTTTTCAGGAGAACATGGCCCAGGGACACAGCCAGTCGAAAAGGTGGGATATACTGGGGAAGTACATGCTTCCCTCTAACAGGATGGGACTAACATTTAGTTTCCCCCCTACAGTAGGTACTTCTGCTTTGCTGTTCATTTCTGATGCAGGTGGCTCCTCGGCTGATGTCATGTCACAAAGGGGGGTACAAGCCTCAGAGGAGTACTTGACATTTATACCCTCGCCCTTCAAATTATCACACACAAAGCCTGTGCCACGAGTGCTTCACAGCCTGATTTAGCTACTCTCATCAAGTCTGTGTCAGCAGAGCTGAAATCAGAGCTTGACAGCCTGGATGAGGCAGCCAAAGTGGGATAACTAGCTGCCTTCACCTACAATGCAGCATTTGACAGTGACTACTTCGCCGCCTGCACGTGTCCACTGGAAGCGGTTGCTGGACTAATGGGCTAAGTGGCGGATGTGACCTTTACAGAGTCAAAATGGCCCAAAGACTACCAGGCCCCCAAGGAGTTAACAGAACCGAAGCATGGCTATTTCCCCAATTATTGCCTAATATTTGTATTTATCCTAGTGCCATGAGACTCCATCCAAGAGGGGGGCTTTGCTGTGTGAGACATTGCACAAATGCATAGTGAGAGAAGGTGCCTGCCCTAAAAAATTTACCACTGAAATAGGTCAGATGGGAGAAGGTGGTAGAAAGGAGAGGAAAATCCTTCCTATCTGTAGGCAGGGAACTGAAACACGGGGTGACCATGGCCTGCCCAAGGTCACACAAGAAGCAGAGATGGGAACTGAATCAATATTTTCTAAGTCACAGGCCAGTGCTTTAGTCAAAAGTTCTTTCTTCATCTCTAGTGTTTTTAACCCCACAGAAGAGTTCTGAAATTTCCATTTGCTCACCTAGCTGGGCTCCTATCCAAGGGCTGGCCACCCTACAAAGCATGCTGGGAGTCAATCAGAGCACAGCCTGAAGCTATCTGGAAACACAAGACTTTCTCTAATGAAAGCACATGATAAAACTGAAGTTTATTAGAGAGGCTTCTTGATTACTACAGAGCCCTTGGAGTCTGCATCTCATGATGTCAGCGGACAGAAGTAGAATTCTCAGTCAGATCCTCCATCAGGTTAGGTTTCTAAACATTTACTGGATGGAATGTGACAGGATTTGAAGGAGAGCTCAACAGCACGGATATCTTGTGGGCAGGTGGTCCTAGAATAAGCATGCTGGCTTGAGAATAAGCACTATGAGCTGACTGCGTTGCTAAATTGTGACTTTTAGGGCAATAGCCAGGATGTCTCGTCTTATGCCTACTGTTGTACTGGAATCACTTCATATTTCAAGATGCCCGGGAGGGAAAAACAAAGTGAAAGTGACCTCCCAAAGCAAAACTGAGCTGCAAAAAATGGTTCTGGTGACTCAGCAGAATTAGAAACTGCAATTCTGGTGGGTTGCTATTGTTTTTACAGTATCTGGAAAGATCTGACCCTGACGCACATAGAATCTAATGTTCAGATGTGATACAACAAATGGGTAACAAATCTGCCAGGTGGAAAGGTTTGCAGAAGGAGGACAGTGATTACAATAATATTTCCCTAATTATGTAGCCAAGGCTTGTGCACAGCATTCCTGAACCATTAAAATATTTGAATAAACATGTCTAAATTATAGAATCCCTAGGACTGGAAGAAACCTTAATTGGTTATCAAGTCCAGCCCCTTACACTCCTGGCAAGCACCATCTAGATCAGTGGTCCCCAACACAGTGCCTGCAGGTGCCATGGTGCCCACCGGGGCATTTATGTGCGACCGCCGAGTGACCAGGGCCGGCCCAAGACATTTGTGCACCCCGGACTCTGGGTGCGCGGCGCATGCACGGTGCCAGCCCTGGGCACGTGGCGCATGCGTGCCCCCCCCCCCCTCCCGGACTCGCGGCGCATGCGTGGCCCCGCCCCTGGACGCGTGGCGCATGCATGGCCCCGCCCCGGGCACCCGGCAGCCCCAAAAGGTTGGGGACCACTGATCTAGATCATCCCTGACAGCTATTTGTCTAACTTGCTCTTAGAAATCTTCAGTGATGGAGATTCCACAATCTCATAGATTCCACAGTGTTTCACAGAAGAACCCCAATGATCTAGATTGACTTTGTGTGGGCATCTTGGGAGAGGGATTTGAATGTGAAGAGGGTAGTGGCTTGGAAAACAGTTTGGGGATGTCACAGCAGGCCTAAAGAACATTACAGCGAAGCAATGAAGGTGATGCAAAGAGAAACAGACTGTGTGAGTGTGAGTGAGAGAGAAATATCCTGGCCCTATTCAAGTCAAAGGCAAAGCTCCCACTAAACTTACTGATGACATTTGGATGATGCATGAAAAAGAAATCCAGTTCCTCTCTTCCTGTGAGCATTAAAGATCTAATGTCACTGCGGGTTTATAAACAAGGGCTTCTGCAGCTTCTTTAGCTTCAAGCCTTTGTGCCAAAGTAGTACAGCCCACGTAATGTATGCTCCTGTATCACAATGCCTATAGCCTGGAGTGATGGTAACGCTTACTCAGGAAAATAGTTACTAACTGGTGCTGTGCAAAACCTTAGCTCCATAATCCCAAACATCGTGAACTGGAGAGTTTTGGTCATAGCTTAGAAATTAATCAAGTAAAAATGTATCTGAACCTTTTTCCAGTCCTGGGACACTTGTATTAGCTCTTGAAACCAAAGCTATTTGATATCTGGAGACAGGCACAGACCTTTCAAGACTGAGTTGTGTGATTTGCTGTTTGTTTCACAATGAAGTTTTATGTGTCACATGTACAGTATTTATTGTGGATCCCATAGAGACACATGAACTGATACAGGCAACACATTTTGCTGAATGGAACTCTGTGGTTTCATTAGGCTTTGCTATGTGGGTTCAAATGAAATTTTAACTCAGTGGATCCAAGTCCATGAGAACTGTCACTGGAAAGGTTTAAATATAGCTTTATGCGGTGAAATCCTACCTTTACTAGTAGGGTGAGGGGAAATGACTAGCACAAGGTGAGTGTCCAGAAACCTGCAATTGGCATACAGAGGGGATGGGAGAGATGCACAGCACAAGTGTGTTCACTCCTGTATAGCATAGACTGCAGATGACAGTAGGCATACTAGCCACCTGAGGACATGGACACGCTTAGCATGAACATGCCTCCTTGGGACCTGACTGGAGAAGAAGCCAGACCCTTTCCCTAGGATACTAGTTTAAAATCCTACTCTGATTCATGAGACTGTGGGTGAAGAAAATCCCCATTAGAATCATTCAAAATTATTTCCTCCCCATGGAAAATTTCAACTCTAGAGTGAAAAATCAAGAGTTTGGCGAAAAGACGAAAAAATTGCCACCCAAAATATAATGTTTTAATTGAAAACTCTTTCCATTTGGAAATGCATCTGTGATGGCTCATGGTCCCATTTTTGTCTGTTGACCAGGTTACCTGGACACAGGCCTCCTTTTGCTGAGCTTCTACAGTGCATCGTGGGAATTCCTGACCACAATGCATCATGGGAGATGTAAGTGAGGGAAGAAGAGACACTCATCCCATAAAGAAGGATGAATATATGAAGCAACTGAACTGTAACTCCTATGTGGCACAGCATGGCATTTCCAAATGGAATCTTTTGTAGTTTGGGGCTGAAATTTTTGGACTTTTGGCTAATTTTTTTTGTGTCGGCATGTTTGGGGTTTTTTTTAGGAAAAAGTTCCCCCACTTTCCATGGAAAATGGAGACATTCAAGAAACAAAAACAAAAACCAACCATCTTCCATAAAGGTTTTGTCCACTCCCACTCCTTCCACCAGCTTTCTTCACTAGTGCATCCAGGCATCACAGTTGAGGGCATAGTCCACATTACATGTGTGAACAGATATCCGTTCTTTCAGGCTCAGTTTGACAAGCTGTGTAACAGAGACCCACATTTGACTTATGACACATTTCTCATTGGAGCCTTTGAAATAAGGTTTTGTAGTTTATCTCAGAAGCAGCAGAGTGAAGGTGATCTGTGGAGGCTCAATGTCTTTTTTTTTTTTAACTTAAGTTTTTTGTGCAGTGGTGCACTGCATCTTATCATGATTATGCCTTTTCTTGCGTATATAGTTTGTGTAAGACCCACTCCAAGAGACGAGCATAAAACATGTACAGGAGTGGCCTGCTGCACTTGCGTCAGATAGCTTGTCGACAACACCATACTTTAAAAAGTAGCATTTTTTTCCTGAGCTGTGAGAATGTGTAAAAAATTATGGGCAGTGTGTGCAATGATAGCAGTCCCCAATGAAGGATACATTCATGTTTCCATTCTGTGGGGTCATTTTCTGTTGCTTTGCAACCTTTCAGTCTCTTATTCAGGTTTTCATCAGAGTGAAAAATAGCAGATATACCTGAAATACCACAAGGCAATCCATAGTGCTTCTACTTTCCTGGGTAGCTATTTAAAGTCATGTTCTCCTTGGAGGGCCAATCTAGTTCCAGTTGCCCAACACGATTTAACACAGCAAATTGCAAAAATATGTCTCCTTTGTTAGGGGGTAAAATAAATCTTCCCTGCTGGCCAAAAACTAAGTCTGAGAGCCCGTGTTGCATTAGCTGTGACCTTAAACTCACTCTTCATTCGAATGGTTGTGTCTAATTTTAATACAGATCTTGGTGCTGTTCATTTGCTTCCTTCCATAAACCTCATCCCAGGAGGCATACCTGGGTGGTCAACAAATGCCTTTGATGTTGACACCCGCACGTCCAGACTATCGCGCTGAGCCGACAAACAGCTGATCGGCTCAGCGCGGCAGCCATGTAAATTTAAATTAAGCGGCGATTATTTAAATTGCTGCTTCATTTTCCTGTGCCTGGTAGCCTAATCTACATGCCTATGTTGCCAGAGGCATGTAGTCTAGACGTACCCTCAGTCTTTCCCAGACTGCCTGCTGCGAAGGGAACCTGTGTCCTAGCAGCTAAAATCTGAGGTGTAATAAGCTCTTTCTATAAACTCGGGGGGTCTGAGAGCCTGTTGGCTGCCCTCTGTGACGGGACCCCAGTCCTAGCAGTAAAGTCACAGATGTTAAACTATTTTTCGGGGCGCCCTCCAGCTTCCTAGGCTGCCCATTGCAACAAGATTTTGCATCTCAGCAGTTAAAGACTTGGGTGTAACACACACGCACACACTGCCCTGACCATTTCGGCTGACACCCTCCAAACCCAGTGCTCTCAGCCTTGTCCCTCCTTCTCAGCTCAGTAATACCTGAACCTGCACATGTAGGTGCAGGAAATCCCTCAGGCGAGTAGTAGTGACTGGTGTTTATTTTGGCACGATCCAAATCCTGTGCTCAATTACACCAAGAAAGTTTCCGTTTGTAGAGTCACCGATACGTTGACTAGAACCAAACAAAGCCAATCCCTGTTCAGAAAGAAAAAGAATGACGTTCAATATGCACTCAAGGAGTTTTTCCAAATATCAGTTTCTGTGTTTATTTCACTCAGGAGTAAGTTTTCAATTGAATTGTCAGCTAGTGCTGCTTTACTAGCGGATTTCCATGTAACATAGCTATCTTTATGTGATACTGATGTTTCATGTTCATGTATTCGGTCTTTTAACTTCCTCAACCTCTACAGTTGCTCCAGCTGGATGGATCAGACAGTACTGATGCATTTGAAGTAGTACTGTTAAAAATGAAACTGGGTACACAGTACAGAGCCTGCTTTTCCATTCTCTAGCAGAGCCAGTCTCTTGTGTAGATCTCTCCATTTAGAAGATTTTTTGTCAGTAGATGAGTGGGAAAAGCATGATTTTCAGCATTTTTTGGTATACTACTTGGAATCTGAAAACAACTAACTTTGAGAAACGACTGCATTTGAGCAACATTGTTCTTATCAAGTGGTCCAATATCAGGTTCTGCTGCTAGTCATAAGTTCTTGCTCTTGCTGTGCAGCATCTCCAAGGTCTTCACTTTCTGCCAGCACAGTCTCTAAATTGAGCGTAGATTCTGTATCTATCGCTACTGTTGACATTTCTGTGTCTTGATTAATGACCTCATTCTGAGGCAGTAGCATTGAAATGTCATTTGTGGGTACAAAGTTTCCATCATCAGAACTGGAAGTGCCGCTATCAGTCAGAATGGCCACTGCCGAATAGCTGAGGCATCTTTTCTACAAGAAATGAGGTTATTGGCTTTAAACTCTTCACTGTTGCTTCATTCTGTTGCTTTCGCCGTCTCTTACTTGCCTCACTTTCAAATCTTTGCTTCATTTTTATAAAGAGGTTCTTTTAAAACACAGTAACACACAATAAATTAATTTGCTAAAGGCTATTGGTATATATTTCACAATGAATATTACATAATAATGGTTTGGGGGTGTTATTTACTGCAGCCCTTATAGCCTTATTTCCAAGTCTGCTAACATGTTCCTGTTATTAAATTCCTTTAATAACTGACGTTTTGTTATGATTATGAACTTAAGGCTATTGCCAGATTAGATATAACATTTATTAAACAGCTAGAATTAAAAGTTTATTATACAAAAAAAGCCTTTAAAGATGGATCTAAAACTGGGCAAAGAGAGAGCTTACAGCTGAGCCTGATGTGGTTATTCTATACCTGTGGTCACCAACCCATTGATTGCGATCGACTGGTCGATCAGGAGGGTTTGACCAGTTGATTGCGAGGTGTTTGGGGCCCCCGCATTTTCCCTCACCCCCAAGAAGCCCCACTACCTATCTCCAGCGACCATGGGGGTAGAGCCAGCTTCTTGCGCTGGCTGCTCCCCTCCCCCCCAAACAGCTGGCGTGGTACCACAACCCAGGTCTGTGGCGTGCCAGGGACTTGCTGCGTGGGGGTGGGGAGAGGGGTAGGAGTCCCCGGAGGAGGTGCATGCCGGGGACTCCCTGTCCCCTGCTCCCACTGGCACCCTGTTCCCTGCCGCAGAACCCTGTCACCTGTCCCCATTGGCACCCTGCCCCCACTGGCACCCTGCCCCAGTACCATTTCCCCTGCTCCCACCAGCACAATTGGGGCCACATTAGTGAGGCTTGGGTATTTTTTGGAGGAGTTATTTTTTTGCATCTCACTTGTGCAGCCCCAACTGACTCAAAACAGGTTCCCCGCCCTTCTCATAAATAAAGATGCTGAAACTTTTTGTTTGACATAATATTTTATTTAAAAATGAAGCCTGGCCAACAAACCCCCAATTGGGGCCAAGCCCCCATTTGGCCACAGCATCGTAACACTCCTGCACGCGCACACACACACCCAACCCCAAACCTGATCCTATCATACACTGGAACCCCCTGTCCTGAGCCTCTCCCATCCCCAAACTCTTGCACCCCCACATCCTCAGTCTTCTGCCACAACACTTCTGCACCAACCATACTTTGCAAATCTGTGTCCTGAGCCCATCATACTCCCAACCTCCCTGCCCTGAGCCCCTCACATACCCCAACCCAAACTCCTGCACCCTCACATCCACAAGCCTGTGGCTTGCTCAGTACCCCAACCCTCCACTTGAGCACAATACTCTCCAGGCTGGATCCCCCTCCCCGAGCCAGCATCCCCTTCTCCTCCTCCTCCTGCATCCAAACTTCCTCCCAGAGCTTGCACCTCTCACCCCTTCCCACACCCAAATCCCTCATTCCCACCCCAGAGCCCACACATCCTGTCTCAACCCAGTGAGGGTACGGCTAGACTGCAGGAGTTTTTCTGGGATTCCAGAGGCATCCTGGAAAAACTCTTCCACATCCAGGGACGAGTTTGTTCTTCCGTTTTTTTTAGCAGAAGAGCAAACAATCTCTTTCAGTAACCCCTGTATTCCTTGTTCCATGAGGAATAAGGGGGCTTCCGAAAGAAGGTGTTTTTCTGACATTTGGTCCTGTCTAAATAGGCCAAATGTTGGAAAAACCTCTTCCTACAGAAGAATTGAAAGAAAAAAAAAAGCGGCAGTGTAGCTGTACCCTGAGGGTACGTCTACACTACATGGCTCTGTCGACGGAGCCATGTAGATTTGTTTATTGGGCAAAGGGAAATGAAGCGGCGATTTAAATAATCGCCACTTCATTTAAATTTACATGGCTGCCGCACTGAGCCGACAAACATGTTATCCCGGTAAACCTCATCCCACGAGGAATAACGGGGCTGCCGACAAAGGGCTTTGATGTCGGCAGGGGAGCGTCCAGACTAGCGCGCTGAGCCGACAAACAGCTGATCATTTCCCTTTGCCTACAACCCTCGTCTACATGGCTCCGTCGATGGAGCCATGTAGTCTAGACACAGCCTGAGTGTGTATAAGGGGCTAGCAAGTGATGGAGAGGAGAACAGAAGGCGGGACTTCAAGGAAGGGGCAGGATCTTGGGGGAAGGATGGGGTGGTAGATCTTGGCTTGTTCTGACATTTAAAAAGTGATCTTGGGTATAAAAAGGTTGAAGACCATTGTTCTATACAAAGACACATAATAAAAAAGCAGGAATAAAAAATATCTTATGCAGCGATAAAAATCTAATTTAAAGGTTAAACTCACCCTCGGACGAAGCAAAATCACTTTGCAGTAACAGAATTAATTACGACTTTAAAAACCTCTAACCTGTTCAAAGACGGTAAACAGCATTTCGTAACATAGACTCATAGACTTTAAGGTCAGAAGGGACCATATGATCATCTAGTCTGACCCCCTGCACAGTGCAGGCCACAGAATCTCACCCACCCCTCCTAGAATAATCCTCTCACCTATATCTCAGATATTGAAGCCTTCAAATACTTTGAAGACCCCAAGATGCAGAGACTCCTCCAGCTGTGATCTGTACCCCATGCTACAGAGGAAGGCGAAAAACCTCCAGGGCTTCTGCCAATCTATCCTGGAGGAAAATTCCTTCCCGACCCCAAATATGGCGATCAGCTAAACCCTGAGCACGTGGGCAAGACTCACCAGCCAGACACCCAGAAAGTTCTCTATAGTAACTCCTATCATCCCTCCATTGTCCTATTTCCCACTGATAATGAATGGTCAGTTAGTTACCAAAATCATGTTATCTCATCAAACCATCCCCTTCATAAATCCATCTAGTTTAATCTTGAAACCAGATAGATCTTTTGTCCCCACTACTTCCCTTGGAAGGCCGTTCCAGAACCTCACTCCTCTAATGGTTAGAAACCTTCGTCTAATCTCAAGTCTAAACTTCCTACTAGCCAGCTTATTTCCATTTGGTATGTCTACACTACCACCCTAGTTCGAACTAGGGTGGTTAATGTAGGTAACCAGAGTTGCAAATGAAGCCCGGGATTTGAATTTCCCGGGCTTCATTTGCATCTTGCCGGGCGCCACCATTTTTAAATGTCCTCTAGTTCGGACTCCGTGCCCGCGGCTACACGCGGCACGAACTAGGTAGTTCGGATTAGGCTTCCTATTCCGAACTATCGGTACACCTCGTTCCACAGAGTCCGAACTAGAGGACATTTAAAAATGGCGGCGCCCGGCAAGATGCAAATGAAGCCCGGGAAATTCAAATCCCGGGCTTCATTTGCAATTCCGGTTGCCTACATTAACCACCCTAGTTCGAACTAGGGTGGTAGTGTGGACATACCCTTTGTTCTTGTGTCCACATTGGTATTAAGCTTAAATAATTCCTCTCCCTCCCTGGTATTTATCCCTCTGGGGGTATGTCTATACTACCACCCTAGTTCGAACTAGGGTGGTTAATGTAGTAAATCGAAGTTGCAAATGAAGCCCGGGATTTAAATATCCCGGGCCTCATTTGCATCTTGCCGGGCGCCGCCATTTTTAAATCCCTGGTAGTTCGTGGAACGAGGTGTAACGGTAGTTCGAATTAGCCTAATTCGAACTACCTACTCCGTGCCGCGTGTAGCCGCGGGCATGGAGTCCGAAGTACCGGGGATTTAAAAATGGCGGTGCCCGGCAAGATGCAAATGAAGCCCGGGATATTTAAATCCCGGGCTTCATTTGCAACTTCGATTGACTACATTAACCACCCTAGTTCGAACTAGGGTGGTAGTGTAGACATACCCTAATATTTAAAGAGTGCAATCATGTCCCCCCTCAGCCTTCTTTTGGTTAAGGTAAACAAGCCAAGCTCCCTGAGTCTCCTTTCATAAGACAGGTTTTCCATTCCTCGGATCATCCTAGTGGCCCTTCTTTGTACCTGTTCCAGTTTGAATTCATCCTTCTTAAACATGGGAGACCAGAACTGCACACAGTATTCCAACTGGGGTCTCACCAATGCCTTGTATAATGGCACTAACACCTCCTTATCCCTACTGGAAATACCTCGCCTAATACATCCCAAGACCATATTAGCCTTTTTCACGGCCATGTCACAATGGCGGCTCATAGTCATCCTATAATCAACCAGGACTCCGAGGTCCTTCTCCTCCTCCGTTACTTCCAACTGATGTGTCCCCAGCTTATAACTAAAATTCTTGTTAATAGAATCACTAATCACAGAATCTACTCCAGTCTCCAGTCATGCAGATGAGAACTCAGATATTCTTCACCAAAAAACGGGTGAAGGTCCGAGATCCCACAATGATTTAAATAATTTTTTGCAGGTATATCTAGGTTCTTTCATTGTCTCTGTTATAACTGCTGGGTGTATAATAAATGGAAATGACTTGGTAGAAAAATGTCAAAATTTGAGGCCCCTTTGTCTCCTGAGACCCGGGACAAATACAATAATGACTTCCAAACCTGCTGAGCTCTCTCACCCTTCATAACCTACTTGAATCACTGTTCAGGGGTGAACAGTGAAATGAATCATGCACCTGGGCTTCCTTTCTAGAGATGGGAACATGGCAGCTAGACACTGTGTCTGGGGAATGAGACGAACCAGGTGGAAGAGAAGCACTTCCTAGGCTATGTCTACACTCATGGCTTCTTGCGCAAGAACAGCCATTCTTTCGCAGAGCATCCATACTGCCCGCCTGCTCTTGCGCAAGAAAATTTACAGTACGGCGTGGTAAGAGAGAGCTTCTTGCGCAAGAGCTATGCTCTTTTCTAACAGGTGTAAGCTCTCTTGCACAAGAGGGCAGTGTGGGCGTGTGGCAGGGATTTATTGTGCAAAAAAGCCCCATGGCTAAAATGGCAGTGTGGATGTTTTCTTGCGCAAGATGTTCTTGTGCAAGAAGCCACCTGTGTAGACATAGCCTTATAGGGGAGCAAAGGGGAGAGAGAAAGAGGGGAAAAGGGAGAGAATGGGACAGATTTTTGCCCCTAGTTCTGCATGGTGACTCAGCAGGAGAAAGCAGGGAGAAAGTTACCCTGAAGGGAAAGCTAAGGATTCCCAGTGGAGAATTCTCAGGTGGTATAGAACACCTAACTTTTTGCCACTTGCTTTTCCTGCTGAGTGGAGCCAGAGATTGGGGGCTTCAGAGGGTGGAGGAAGAGGCAGCAGAACACAGAGTACGTCTGCCCTTCCCCACTGCACCAAATATGAAATTGACAGAGCTGAAAATCTGCAGCAGCAGGATTAATACTTTCCAAAGGGACAAAAACACGGGGTATAAACCACAATTACAAATTGTGGTTCCCTACAATTGCAACAGAGATGTTGCATGACCATCCATACACCCCGAATGGTTTTGAGACTTTCTGCTCTAAAGGATACAGATGTGATGAATGCAGCTGTCTGCAATAATTCTGTCTGAAAAATGAATGAGTTGTACTGTGCCCATTTTAGGAAGGATGTATGCATGTCCCTGCTGAAACCATCAGCACTTCACGGGCCTGCACTGAGTGTCACTTTGTAATGGAATTGCTCATGCAGAACCCTGCTAGACTGTGCATTGGAAACCTGTTTCTTTGGATAGAATAATTACAGTTCAGCTTACAAATGTACAAAAGAGCACATGCAGCAATGAAGCTACAGCTCAGTGTCCTTGGAGAGGGATATGCGCGAGTTTCTATGTTTTAGACACCCATTGATAGAGAGAGCCCTTCAAATCTTGCTCTGGGGCAAGGAGGGTAGTTGTAGATGCAGATATCCACAGCTCACTTTTGCAGATTTGGATGAGGATACAAATGTTGTATGTAGAACCCTGCAAATTTGCAGATATCTGTGGGACTCCGCATCTGCAGCTGCCAATATATATATCCCCGGCTCATTTTTGAAGATACAGATATGGATACAAATTTTGTATGCAGGGAGGGCTCTATCCGTAACACCATCCTCAGTGAAAGTACTTTCGGATTGTTTCAACAATCTTGCTGCCGTTACAACATTACATTCAACGGGGTAAGTGAAGTCAGTGGCCCAAGGGCTCTTCCAAAACTCTCGGCATCCCGGCATCCCATTTCTGGTCCCAGAGCTCAAGTCTCAATAATTAACTGCCTTCCAGTACTGTACACCCAACAGTGAGCTTCAGATACAGTAGGTAAGTGCTCCGACTACACCCGTGGAACTTTGTGGTTGTGATCACGTGGGCTGTGTAAGAGTTAACAATGGAGCAAACAGAGAAATCAAGTGGTATGTGCAGAGGAGCCAGGCAGCCGGGCAGCGTGAGCAGGGGGAAAGGAGGACAGAGTTGGCCTAAATGACACCAAGAGAGAATAGTGTCATTGAGAGAGGATGGTCACATGGTTAAGACTTTGGCTAAGGCCTTGGGAGCAGGGGCTTCATTTGCTATGGAGGAAAGAGGGTTGTTGTCCCCCTCAGACTTTTGCTCCTCTCATGACTTTTCTCATAGGTCAGACTTTGCAGGATCAATAATAAACCCATATAATGTTCATTATGGTGAAATCCTTTGCCCCTTCCCCCTGTGCACTGATTTTTCTGGAATGACAGCTCGGCTTGGGATGTTCTTATACTGATTTAAATCTGGCATATGTTGCTGTGAATTTACCGGTGCAAGCTAAACTGATAGGACCTGTTCTGAACTCAGACAAGAGGGCCTATATAGGGGTTTGCGCCAATTTAATTTAAATCAGAATTTAAATTGATTTAAACTAAACGGGTGGGACGTCAGTGTGCAGACAGTGTTCTAAGTCCTCTACTGAGATCTCCATTAATGGGCTTTGAGCAACCAGGAATCTGCTCTGGATTGGGACCAGGGAAGCATTTTCTCCTGCAGCCTGTTTTACATGCTCTTTTATTTTGAAGATTGTCTCTTTTGTATTTTTAGAAGTGGATGTTGCCAAGGCAACTGAACTTGCTGAACATTTTGTTTCCCTAAGAACAATACGTGTTTAAATATTCAGGCAATTTTCCATTGTTCAGAGGAACAGCGAGATCAGGCGGATTATGCAGACCAGATGAGGGAAGTTTAGGTTGGCCCTTTTAGTGTATTTTAAAAACCTTCCCTGTGCTGACAGCCATTCAACAGCTCTCTCCAAGGAGGACAAATGTATAGCAGAGGTGTAGCAATTCCTTTAGAAGAAGAGAATGAAATGTGTTTGGTTTTGCTCCCTTCTGTTGCATGCTCCTGCAATAATAGCACATTTCAAAACTAGCTAATGTTAAACTTATGTGACAGGGCCTTATTCATCCCTTTGCTGCTCACGCCTAGGCAGAGGGCTCGCCAAAGCTGCTTAAGTTCAATAGGTGCAAAGTTGAATAATAATCCTGTCGTACAGGTGAGCGATGGAGAATAGGACTATTTGATCTATCAAGTCCCTACCTCTGCAAGCATGTGGATGCTCTGGGTGAGCTCAGTGCAAAGGGAGCCCAGACATCTTGAGTTCCAAGCCTACTTGTGATACTAGCTTCTCTGCCTCATTTTCCCTGTTGGTAATGTGGAGTGGATAATACTGTGTCCTAAGGCTGCTCTGAGACTTTGCTGGTTAATGTTTGCCAAGCACTTTGAGGATCAGTGCCAAGTATAATTAAGTCCTGAGAAAGAGCAAAGGGAGAAATGAATTAAGGAGACAAAAGGAAAAAATATTGTCAGCAGATGAGTTAGGAAAAGTTGTGGCATGTGTATAGAGTGGAAGTGTGATGGCAGGAGATGCAGCCAAGAAAGGGCTCACGTGAATAGGGGCCAGCTTGTGAACTGGCAGGGAGGAGACAAGGTAGGTACTGGAGCCATGGAGTGAAGGAAGTGGTGGGAGGGCAGTGTATACTGATATTCAGCATACTCTACATTCTAACAATGCTCTCTAGGAAAATAATACGTCACTTGTTAACTTTCAATGGTGGGTTGCAAACTAACCAGATTGGGAACAGAACTTTAAATTTTCCTCTGTGTTCCTCTCTTGTCTGTGTGGCTGTCTACGTGTGTATGTGTAACCCACACGGCTGTTGGGTGCGGTGTACTGTCCCACCTAGTGGCACGGAGACCACTTACAGAGAGAATAGTGAGTCTGCTCTAGAGACTTAGCTGAGAGCCAGCTGGGTTTTAGCTCATGCAGTAGAGGCTCATGCACTAAGCACTAGAAGTCCCAGATTCAGTTCCACATATTGGCACAATGCTTCCACTCTCCTTGAGAGCTGAAGGCACCTTAGCTTGAGTGGGTATATTTTACTCTAACGTCTAATTAATTAAAAAACGCCTGAGCTCCTCAAATAGCAAAAACAAATTCTCCTAATTTATCTAGGCCAAGGCCATGCATACCAGACAGACATAAATATCACAGGGAAGCCAGAAATAGTGGCTTGAAAAGTCAGTGAATTTAGAGGGTATTAACCCTTAGAAAACTGGTCAGTTTCCAATAGAGACCGGGGCACAAGGTAAAGCTCCAGTTTTGAGAGTCCCTGAATTCTGGAGTGGTCAAAATCTGAATCAGAATTCTGTGTCTTGGTCCCATCTCTATTTGCCAGGCACGTGGCACCTGGGCACAAGTTATCCAGGGGGGTAATTTTTCAGGGGATCTGGGAGTATTTCCTGTAGTTGCATATGAGGGTAACTCCAGTCCTGAGTGATTTTCAACTTGGTACGCTGGACAACCTCACTAGTCCCCAGGAATGCACTTCCCACATGACCCCCTGCCCCCAACTCCTCACCACACATGCCTGACCTTCCTTGGAGCCTGGGAACAGGCAACTTGATAGTGAATCAACAAAGATCATGTTTGTGTGGAGGGTTTGGTGAGAGAAAGGGTCAGAGGCTGGAGCAGCAGGGAGATGGGGAAAGAGAGGGAACTAGCAGAGGGAATGGTGATTTTCAGTGGGGGTCCTGGGAGAAGAATGGGAGCACGCAGCACTTGAACTACATCTCCCATGAGGCACCATGGTGGCATGTCCAAATAGACATTTTTGGTTTCTTGTGGGCAGGGCAGAAAAGGATAACGTCAGAGATCAGGGGAGAGGCCAGAGGGCTGAAGTGGGGATTTTGGCCTAGGGAGAGGGAATAGAGAGATGAACTGGGGAGGAACTTATCCTCAATGCTGCTTACACTGTGAGCGTTAAGGGATAACAAGATGCCTGTGTCATCAACAACTGAATCTCTTCAAATGTCAGTGTCTCTGCTCCTGCCAGGTGGCATCTATGAATTATTTAGCCATGCAACACTACAATGTGTGTTGAAAGAGAGAGGGTTGTGCCCAATGCCAACACTGCCCAGAGAGAATTATTTTAATGTAAGGAAGATGTGTTGTGAAAAGAATTAACTCCCCCCACTTGACTTCCTCTGGAAGAAAAAAGGAGACAGTCCCACATTGAGAAATGTTAGATCAAAGGGCAATTTTCTTGTAGAACCCTGACACCAACTGATCAATAGGGTTTCCAGATGGTTTAACTAAAAGTACCAAACACTCCCCCCCTCCAAAAAAACCACTGGGGAAAAAATTCTGTTGGGGGGGGGGGTGAGACCAAAGTTGTTGAGCAAAAAAAAGACTCTGAGAGTTATTAAGCAAATAAATAAATAAGAAAACAACACGCAGAGTCAGAATAGGGACAGGAACAGCGGTTGAGCACTAAGACCCAGGGAAGGCATTGCTTCCCTTTGGTCTTTATGCTTTTTGCCGGTGGCCATTTTGTGTTATTGATCAAGTCAAAATGCAGCTTCCCTGTGGAACCAGGTAAGCAGCGGGTCCAGGAGCAGTGGGTGTTGGATGCAAGGGGGGAGGGGCTGGGGGCTGGGCCCAGTTGCTGAGTGTGTCCAGTATTTTTGCCTCCTGGCTGGGAAAAAAATCAGAAAATACCAGACATTTTAGGTGTCTGGTCTTTTCTGAATTATTTACTGGACAAGAGGCGAAAATACCGGATTGTCCAGGTCAATACTGGACTGTCCAGGTCAATACCGGACACCTGGCAACCCAGTGATCAAACTACCTTAAACTGTGTTGCCCAAACTACCTTAAACTGATCAAATTGTAGTAATACCAGGCAGTTCCCCAAGGCAGCACCATGGTCTAGTGATGAGCACACATAACTGGCCCTCCAATAGATTCTAGTCCTTGCTTTGATATCATATTTGGTCAGAGCAAGCATGAACCTTCCATTCTCTACCTCAGTTTCCTTGTACGGTGCTTTGAGAATGTCTCAGGTTGCTAATGGTTTGCAGGGGTCCTCTTAGTTTGTACAGTATTGAACATAAAAGGGTGAAAAATCCTAGATGAATATTTATGTATCTATTGCCAATATTGAGTGTTAGAACCTTTGTGCATTTCAGGTTTGAGTAACATAGAGATTAAAATGTTATTTATTAATGTTAATTCCTTAATATTATGAATGGGTGAATTATAGACTATCATAGAAAGAGTCCCCCTCAACTTCTTAATGAGGACTTTCTAGCAGCTGAAAAAGGGGCCTCCCTTACAGAATCCATGCCAGATTTTACTCAGGGACTAGTGCTACTGGGATGGGACTTTGAGAGGCTTAGTCAGCTGTGCAGATGAGTTGAATATGTCTAGCAAAGTTCACCATGTCTTTGATTCTGAGTCTTAACTCCCTGGTGCTTGTAACTAGGCTGGGAAGGATTAGATTTTTATCAATAAATGTTGTCAAACATCAATTTCTCTGTGCAAACATAATCTAAGGAAAAATATTTGCATCAATAATAATTGAAATTTACATATAGGCAAAGTAAGAAAAATGCTGCTTGAGAACTTATTGCTGATTGAGTTTAAGGGTATTCACTTTGGTTATTGTGACCTGTGAGGCTGACAATTAACCATTAACTTTTTGAATCATAGTGTCTTCTGCCATTTAATTATTATTGTCTGACCTGCTCTCCTCCCCCCATAATTTCACGCAGCTGTGAACATTTAAACTGATAACAATTGGAGAAAAATGCTTAAAAATAAACACTGATATTATCTATCGAAATTATAACAATAAAAAAAAAAAGAATTCTGCCCAGCCAAATTATGACATGCAGAGCTTCCTTTTTGCGAGGCAGAACCCTTCTCTGTGCTGGATTGCTCTTTTCTGGTGCTTTGCCAGCGCCAAACAATGGAAACTTAAGCACCTTGATTCCAGTATAACTGTGTCCACACTTGGGCTGGTACTGCTTTCATTATACTGCTTTCAAACTGGTAAAGTTACAATGGTAGAATAGTAGTGTGTAGACTAGCCCTGTGGCATTTCAGATCAAAACAACATCTTATTTTTGATTGTGGTGCCTAATGCCAACATTTTCAAACTCGGCTGCTCGAAGGGCCCCTCAATCCATATTTAGGCATCGAAATAAACAGGCTGATTTTCAGAGGGGCTGAACACCTGCCTTCACATCCAAAGTCAAAGACTCCCCATAACTACTGAAATTTTATTAGATTGAAATAAAAGCATCATTATTGAAATCAATGGAATCTGAAGCTGGTTCAGCAGCTTTAAAAAACAGACTACTGACTGAGTAACCTTGACATAGACTGAGGCCTACATGTTGGCTCTTTTCTTCAGCTGTCACTGGTACAAAAAAGAGAATGTGCTATTTCATTGCTGAATGCAGTCTTCTGTGTGAACGGTGAATTGCAGGTTAATGCTTCTATGTTTTCTGCAGAGTGATGATTACCTTATTTGGGAAAATGACTGATCATATATTTATTTATACAATATAAAATATGCATCCTATATCTATCTGTTCCTGTATTCTAGAGTTGCGTGCAGCAAACCTTCTCTGCTTCTCCTTAACCACTTACAGTGGGTTAAATAACAATAATTAATCAGTAATACCTAGCTTGTATCTAATGCTTTTTATCTATAGATCTCAAAGCACTTTACAAAGGAAGTCAGTGCCATTATCCCCATTTTACAGATGAGGGAAACTGAGGTACTGGGTAGTGAAATGTGTTGCCCAAGGTAGGCTGGGTTAGGGCCAGGGCACCAGTTCCCAGTCCAATGTGCTGTCCATTAAGTTGCACTAGTGGAGATAAAAAGCCTTGCTTTACAATTTAATGTCTGAAAAAGTGATTATAAAACTGGACTTGACTGTGGCTAACATGCAATTTTATCACAAGTCTTGCAGTATTTGGTGTTTTACCCTAAGTCCCAGCTCCTGGAGTCAGGTGATTATTTGAGAACCTCAGCTTTCACTAAAAAACAAGGAAATGTATAGCTCTTACAGTTGCAGAAAAACTCCTAAAAACCTAATCTGAGTGTAAGCAGAAGGACTCAGAAAGACGGCAAATACACAGATCCCAACAATTAATATATTTTAAAGTTCATTTTTTAAGCCAATCTCTTTTGGGCAGCCTCACTAATAGTCTTCAAATGTTTGTGGAGACTTTTCTTGCTTGTGCATCATCAACAGACCATTGTATGTTCCGTATTGTTGATGATGGCAAGAGCAGATCAAACCTACATTTTTCCATTGAAGATTTGTTTGTTTGTTTGTTTTTTGGTACTGAAAATGCTTCAGTTAAAATTTGTATGGGAAATGTTCATGCTGATCAATAGTGGGGGAACACCACTCATGTTCGTGTCCTTATTTTTTTTTAAAACTTTTCCTCTCCTTTTTCTTATGGAAAAGAGGGTTTTATGAAAGGGCATGGGGCGGGGAGGAGGCTTCAGCTAAAATGAAATTTTTCAAAGTTCAAAAAATTCCCCCTCAATTTTTTTGTGTCTGAAAATTTCAAACAAAAATGATTTTGAAATTTTTCATGAAAGAGTATACTCTTTTTTTTTTTTTTTCTGTTGTTGACCTGTGGTCGGGAATGAACCCAAAATTGATTTTGCTGAGGAAAAAAACATTGTTTGTTTACTTGTAAACTGAATACATTTTATTTGAATTCGGGGCAGAAAACATAGAATTTCCCCATGTGATTTTTACAGGCACTTTTCAGAGTTCAGTTAGCTAAACTCTGAACTAGCTCCTTGCCGGGAGTTACCCTTCTGACAGAAGGATTGGATTCCAAACCACTTTGATTAAATCCTGTTCTATTTACACTCTTGCCTTCCAATGACTGTCCTCAAGAAGGGCTTGGGGAGAGAAAATGAGAAGGCCAGGTTGAAAATGGATATTTCTGTTAAGCTTGTGGAACATCTAATTAGATACTCATTTAATATGCTATTTGTTTAACTTTTGAAATGTGAAGGTGACGAACTAAAAATAAAACAAGAACCTGAGTTATTGCTGCTAAAGGGGGACATTGTTGGTGAATTTAGGCTATAAATGGAAGGTATGTTAAAATAGAAGTTAATGTGACTGGAAATGTTTTCATGATTTAAACAAAATGCAGGGCTCGATTCTGCTGTCTCTAGCATAGTTTTACACATTATTGTCTTCTGAATTGCGTGGAATTTCTTGTATTAGTGAGAGTGTGTGGGATCATGTCTTTTGTATTGATTTCTCTGCGGATTGTGTAAAATACCGTAGGTGAGAAGGAAAACTCTTTTTGTGATTATGATACTAGGAAAATGTGGGCTTAATTCCTAGCTCTGTAATTGATTAATTAGCTTGTCAGTCAGTAGGATTGGCCAAAAATGAATAGTTCAGTCTGATTTTCACTTGTAAATTGGGTTTTTGTTTAAATTACATTTTTGATGAAAAGTGTTTGCTTTCTGCAGAAAATTTTGATATTTTTTGGAAAACTAGTTTCTGGTTAAAATACTTTGCTGCAAATTTGATGGCAATAAAGAAGAAAATGTTGTTGACAATTTCTTCGGGAAGAACTCCCTATATTCTAAAAAAAAATTAAAAAACAGCTGTTCCTATATTCTGTCTGGCTCTAATAGTAAGTTATTTGGGCCAGGTATTGTGTCTCACTCTGTCTGTGACACCCAGTACAATGGGGCACTGATCTCATTTGGGACCTCTAGTTGCTACTGTGATAATAGAAGGTGATTTCAAAATACCATGTTAATTTCTGCTCTTCCTTCTCAGGTCTAGGACTAAATTGAACCCTGAGTTGATTGTAGCAAATTTGCCTCTTATTGTCTAACCAGGCTGCAATGCCTGTATGGTAAGCACAGGGCTGATGGAGTAGAGATGGGGTAGGATGTCTTTTCACACAGGGAGCCCCAGCCTGGCTTGTGAGAGCAACACTTGCTCTGATTTTCAAAGCAGTAATAATTTTCACTGCTGGCCCTTGTCAAAATTACAGCTTGGAGCTTAGCTGCCTGTTGTAGAATCAAATTGCTAAAAAGGTCAGCGTCATTAACATGCAGTTTAAAATGAGTGAAAATGCCAATGAGAAACCTGTTAAGCTTTCAGTGCCACAAGATGCAAACTGAAGTGGCAGAGTCCAGCCTCTGTTTTGTCATGTTTTAAATGGGAAAGGATGTCTTCTCACTGAGGCTACGTCTAGACTACAGGCTTCTTTCCGAAGAAGCTTTTTTTGGAAGAGATCTTCTGAAAAACCTTCTTCCGAAAGAGAGCGCCCACACTGCAAAAGTGCATCAAAAAAGCAATCTGCTTTTTCGAAAGAGAGAGTCCAGACTGAATGGACGCTCTCTTGCATGTAAGCTGTGATTGCTATGGACGGAATGGCCACCAGGGCACCTGTGCTTTTTCCTCTTTCCTTTTCTTCCAAAAGAACTCCCTCTTCCCCGTCTACACATGCCTGTTTGCAAAAGAGCTCTTTTGGAAAAAGGTTTCTTCCTCGTAGAATGAGGATTACCAATGCCAGAAAACCCCCTCCATTCTTTCGATTTTCTTGCGGAAGAACGCAATTGCAGTGTGGACGTTCCTCAAGTTTTGTCGGAAAAGCAGCTGTTTTTCCAACAAAACTCTGTAGTGTAGACGTACCTTTAGGGAGAGGAAAAATATAACTGTATGCATGGAGCTCTCGCACACATGCATAAGGTACAAGGGGACATACTATAAGGCTATGTCTACACTGGTGGCTTCTTGCGCAAGTACAGCCGTTCTTTCACAAGACTCCGCAGAGCATCCACACTGCCCGCCTGCTCTTGTGCAAGGAAATTTACAGTACGGCATGGTAAGAGAGGGCTTCTTGCGCAAGAGCTATGCTCTTTTTTAACAGGTGTAAGCCCTCTTGCTCAGGAGCTCTTGCACAAGAGGGCAGTGTGGACGCTTGGCAGGGATTTCTTGCACAAGAAACGCCTATGGCTAAAATGGCCATCAGAGCTTACTTGCACAAGAGAGCATCCACACTGCCATGGGTGCTCTTGCGCAAAAGCACAGCTCGCACATGGCAGTGTGGACATTTTCTTGCGCAAGACTTCTTGCACAAGAACCCTTGCGCAAGAAGCCGCCAGTGTAGACATAGCCTAAGTGTCTGCATTGGTGCGGCACTAATTTGCATCCCAGCTGTAAAAGCTCTATAGAGTATTGCAGTACCTGCGAACAACATGAGTGTGGGAATAACTTGGCCAAAACACTCCCCTGCCCCTGAACTTGCATGAAGAGTTCCAGACCTGTAACCTGAAGTGCATAGAACTAGCTATGTTAATTCTGTATCTACTGCAAAAGTGCTTTGTGCCATGATTTTTCCTCAAGTCATGATTCATGGAATCACATTCTTCCTTCAATGCAAGATGTAATGTGAGAACTATAGACAGACAGGCTTCTACATTGCTTGAGTTGCAGCTTTGTCTCCCTTTTTTACCAAGAGCCATATTTTACTTGGAAATCTGTACAGCACATAGAGCATCTACTGACCGAATACTATACAACTAGCAAATATACAATTTCTAGATCTGGTCAGAAAATACTCACTCCCCCCACAAAGGAAAATTTAGATTTATTCTTTCTTGTGAAAAATCAGTTTTCATTAAAACCCCAAAACATTCTGTTTGGAAATGTTTAGTCTTGAGAAGAGAAGACTGAGGGGAGACTTGCTGAGTATTCAGATATGTTAACGGTTGTTATTGAAGAGGACTATGATTAATTGTTCTCCATGTCCACTGAAGGTAGGCCAAAAATTAATGGGCTTAACCTCAGCAAGTGAGATTTAAGTTAGATATTAGGGAAAAAAATTCTAACTATAAGTGTATTTAGGCTCTGTAATATGCTTCCAACTGAGGTGGAATCTCCATCATTAGAGATTTTAAGAACAGATTGAAGAAACACCTGTCAGGGAAAAATGAACCACTTCCACCCTGACTTGATTCCTCATTTACACAAGTACCCTATTTCTATTGTTGTCCTTCCATATACCCAGACCTCTGTAACTTCCACTCCAATTCATCTGATGAAGAGAGTTTTACTCACAAAAGCTTAAGCCCTAATAAATCTATTGGTTTCTAAGGTAACATAGAACTCCTCGTTGTTTACTTGGTCCTGCATCAGCACAGTGGTTTGGACTCTTGAGGTTTCTTCCCGCCCTACATTTGTACAATTCTATGGCGAATTTACACATTTTACAGACCAATGTGAATTGTGATTTATTTCACTAGGCACCAATTGGCTACACCAGCAGGGTGGGGGACATGTACAACAACGCTTTCCTCCCCCATGAAATTATATATTTTGTTAAACTTTATGTCCTAATGTTGCTCTTGCTTTGCTGGGTGAGTACAGAATGGATATTGGGATTCACCCTGATGTGACAGAGACTATCTCTGGGTATGTCTACACTACCCTCCTAGTTCGAACTAGGAGGGTAATGTATGCATACCGCACTTGCTAATGAAGCCCGGGATTTGAATTTCCCGGGCTTCATTAGCATAAGCGGGGAGCCGCCATTTTTAAATCCCCGCTGCTTCGAACCCCGTGCAGCGCGGCTACACGGGGCTCGAACTAGGTAGTTCGGACTAGGGTGCCTATTCCGAACTACCGGTACACTTCGTTTCACGAGGAGTAACGGTAGTTCGGAATAGGAACCTAGTCCGAACTACCTAGTTCGAGCCCCGTGTAGCCGCGCTGCACGGGGTTCGAAGCAGCGGGGATTTAAAAATGGCGGCTCCCCGCTTATGCTAATGAAGCCCGGGAAATTCAAATCCCGGGCTTCATTAGCAAGTGCGGTATGCATACATTACCCCGCTAGTTCGAACTAGCGGGGTAGTGTAGACATACCCTCTTTGATGCTGTCTAGCCAGCAAAATGCTTCCTAATGCTTCAAAATGTCATGTGCACTAGCCACAGCCTTCATAGTATGGATTCTCCTAAGTGTGTTCAGTATCACGTATGTAGTGAGTCCTAGCACCAAGAGAACATTCTAGACCAGGATCTCATATGCTCTTGGCTTATTGTTCTTCAGAGTGGTGTGCCTGGCATTGCTTTGCCATGAGGCTCCACTCTTATGACTTCTAGCTGCTACAATTTTTTCCTTTGTTTTCTTCACAAGGAGTTCGGTCAGAGTTCTTAGTCCTTCCTTTCTAGCAATCTTAGACTCTGCTCCTATGTCCATTTTAAGTGGGGCTGGCCTGTCTTTAAGGAAGAATATCTACGTTGGTGTTTCGTGACTGTCTGCTGTGGTCTTTCTTGCCAGAGAACCAAGAATGACTTGATCTCTGATGCCCTTGATGACAAAGCACTGTCGTAGTCAATTTCTCTGTTTCTTACATGGGCAGCACGTTACTTCACTTTTCACAATTAGGCCACAATTAGGGGCAAAGGGGCTGTTAGCCCAGGGTCTGGCGATTCAAAGGGACCCGTGGCTCCTGGCCACCACCACTGCTACTGCAGCAGCTGGAGCCTTGGGTCCTTTAAATTGCCCTCGGAGTGCCACAGTGGGTGCTCCATGCGGCTCTGAGGGCTGCGGGGAGGGGCATGCCGCAGTCCCGGCGGTGTAGAGGGCTGGCTGCTCTGGCCCTGCCTCTTCCACATGAGATCCCGCCCCTTCTGGGGGTGCAGAGCTGCCCCCCCACATCTTGCCCTAGGGCCTGCAGCAACTGTTAGCCCCACTGCAGTTAGGACTTGTCTTCACTGCAAAATTAACTCAACATCTCACTTAGGGGTTGCCCTTACCTGCTCCCACACAAGACCTGTGTTTGGGTGGTGCTTTCAGCATGGGCTAGCTGGCCTATCTGCATCTAGAGGCTAGAGCTTAGGTGCTGCTTACACTTGACCTGGTAATCTGCCCGCACAGAAGCCTGGATGCAGACTAACCAACTTGGGGGCTGCTTGTCCTCTTGCGTCTTCTCATAATTTACTTGGGCCATATATTTATTTTGGCATCTACCTGGTTCTCTGTTTTAAGTCACCTACTAGTTCCTACACATGAGGTTGGCGTTTAAACCGCACTTTGCAAGCGGCTTGCTGCACTGGCAACATTTCCACTTCCTCATAGGCATGAGTTCAAAGCCAGTGTGGACCCAGTCGAATGGACACTCGTTCAAGGGGTGGTGGCCGCATCCAAGTTAGGCAAATCGGAGGGCTCACCCCTGGTGGCTGACGATCTATGTTAACTCCACAGTGAAGACGTATGCTCAGCATCTTCTGTTTTTGCATATGCTAAACATTGCTGTATGCCTTGAATATTATTCATTGTGCTGTTTTCACACAACTGTTCTGCTCAGCTCAAGTCCCTGCAACGTGTACCAGCTTTTGTACTTGGCCTCATTTGGTTATGATGGCTGCTTGGCAGTGCAGTGCACTGGCTTCCACACTGTCATCCTGAGCAAGTGTGTTGATTGTGTGTCCAGTGCCTCAACGCGGCGGTGTTGTGTTTAATAGCTAGCTAGCTATAAAACACACAAACACATAACATGCAACGAAGAAATGAATGGTAGCTCAGAGATGATCGCAAGTGATCTCTGAGGAAAATAACTGACAATATTAGAGAGAGGAAGGATGGTCGGGCGGATACGGCACATGCCTAGGACGTGGGAGTACCTGGGTTTGCAGCTCTTGCTCTGCCCTTCAAGCAAGTCACTTACCCTCTCTGTACCTTATCTGTAGCATGTTCTAAGGGTGGCTATATTACATGAGAGTGTGAGGTGCTCAGATACTAAAGTAATGGAGGCTATGTACATTCCTTAGATAAGAACACTAGGATGGAGCAAGGACTGCATTCCCCTTACAGGATTCTGACTGGTCCTTCTGCAGAGCACAGTGGACTGTGGTAGAAGGAAATTCCTTGGACTCTCTCTCCCCTTCGTACAGCCCCACAGTGGCTGGCCTACAACTTTTACGCAGAATTTCCCCTAGAAAACTCGAGAGGCAGAAAGGGTTCACACCACAATACTGACATTTCAGCCTCTAGGGTCCTTCACTTGTTCAGGCAAACTCGAAGGAGCCTGAAAGTGAAATGAGTTTATGGATGGGCCGGCTTTTGTCCCTGAAGGGATTAACAGTAACATCACAACATTCTCCTGAAGCAAAGTCATCCTGGCATTTTGAGCAGCCCTGCTTCTGAGCCTGAAGTTTGCTTCATCCAGCTTCAGGGAAGGTGGTTTTCGGGGAAAGGGCAGGATCCTATTTTGTTTGTAGATTTGGGAGCTGGGGAGGTGGGATGGAGAGGAGGGTAGGGGATGGGAAGGGGGAGGGAGGAAGGACTAGCAGTCCCCTGATGGCTGGGTAACAAAAGCAATATCTGGCCATTGCTTTCCTCATGTCTGCCCTGATGACATTGAGACTTACCCACTTGGGGCGGCACACCTTAGAAATACCCTTTTTCCCAGACTCACATTTTCAGCTGTGTCAGAGAAGGAGCCTAGCGAACATTCATCAGGGGCTGGATTTTTCCTCTCCTGATTGTTAATAGCCTGAGAGATTTCCTTTTTAGCCTTGGCCTTCTGAGTTATCTAATGATGCTGATAACAACCGGCTGCTGCCCGGCAGAGAGAAAAGAAAAGCCCTTTGCCAGCAGGAAAACCTGTGAGTAATGCACGCACTGCTGGACAGCAGCCAGATCACTCCAGCAACCTCTGTTAGCTCCTCCTTCTACCAAGAAACGATCACAGAGTAAGAGGAGACGGTACTAACAGCTGCAGTGGAGCATTAGAAATGCTGAGTCGGAGTGGAAAAGTGCTGCATCCAGTGGAAATTTACCCAGGTCAGGGACCTGAGCATGTAGGAGATGAGGGCTGTGGGTTTTCAGGGACATTGCAGGCTCATCTCCCACCCTGCTGTGCCACCTCAATGTTGCTGCACAGAAGGGGCACACACAGCATTTGGGACTGGCACTGGTTCAACTCAGGAAGTGTGTGTGAGAGAGACTGCAGAGTAGGCTGGTCGTTTCCTGCAGAACACGTGGATGCTGCTCACCGGAGGAGTAGGGCAATAAACCCAGTGTCCTGGCGCAATTGCACTTGGACGATTGTTTCTGCCTGCCTCGCTTGGATGCAACCTGTGGATACTGTGACTCTGACCTTGGCTCCACTTGGGCTGTGTTTGAACAGGGAAAAGGCAGCTAAATTAGGACAGACTCAGTGTGACCTATGCCTGGTGGCCACACTCCCAAGGGACTGTTTCAGCAGCTCAAAATAGCCATTTTGCAGGGATGGACCAGCCTCTTTCATTTAGCCACTCCTTCTAAGCTGGGGCTGTTGTGTGGAATGCCACTCACGTCGGCCCCCACCACTGAAAATTGCCTGATGGCCAGCTCTGCAGGGTTACAATACTTCCTTGAGCTAGGAAGAAAGCGTGTTTTATTAACAGAGGACACAGGATGTTATGCAGTAAACAAGGGACATACCTGAAAGTACAGGACAGGTAGCCACCCTAAGCTGAAAGGATATAGGTGTGGTGATTGGATGTCTAGCTAGATGGCGCTAGAGCATATGTCTATGTCTTTGCCAGAGCTGCATTGGGTAGGCGGGAGGATACAAATCTTCCTTTGGTTAGAGTGGCTTTTGTTTGGGTGCCTGGCTCTTAAGAACTGGATTCAGTTCTTTATAAGGGTGCAAACTGAAACATCGCCTTGCCCCTAAAATAGTGTTTCTGTTAGGCTGATAAGCTGCAATAGTAATTTGGAGAGCTGCGTTTCCAAAACCGGCTGAATTAAATGCACAGGTTTGGCTGCATGGGACAGTGCAATAATTTGCAAGTTACAGAAATTGTGTTTGGACTGTTAGTTTGCAAGCGGTGTTTTTAATACAACTACAAGTGGCTCACACACTCACATTGTTGTTCATTGAGTATTTGTATTACTGCAGGAGCCCACATCATGGACCAAGTACCCCATTGTGCTAAATGCTGTACAAATACTAAGTATAAAGAAGGTCCCTGTCCCCCTGCCCCTAAAGATATCCTCTTCTTACAGGGAAGAGTGCCACCTTCTCCACCATCCATACTGCTTCCACAGAACCCAGGACTTCCTCGGAAGGCCTCCCATTCACATTCTGACCTCGTGCCACCCTGGTTTAGGGTTGCCAGGTCTAGGAAAACCCAGTCAAAAAGGGACCCTGGTAGCTCTGGTGAGCACAGCTGATTGGGCTGTTAAAAGTCCAATTGGCAGTGCAGTGTCGGGACAGGCTCTCTGCCTGGTGCTGCAGGACTCGCTGGAAGTGCCTGGCATGTCTAGCTCCTCGGCAGTGGGGTAGCCAGGATGGCTCTATGCACTGTCCCTGCCCTGGGTACTGGCTCTGCAGCCCTCATTGGCTGGGACCTGGCAGCGTCTGCATGTGGGGGCAGTGTGTGGAGCTCCTTGGCTGCACCGCCTCCTAGGAAGTGGACATGTTGGCCTCTTTCAAGAGAGGAGAAATGGGTGCCCATATATTCCCCCCCCCCCCCGATTTGGAGGCTAAAGCCCTCTGTTTATCTGTGTAATAGCTTCAAAACAGGCATTCGAATATGCTACCTCAACACTGCTCCCTGCTATATGACTCATGCCTGTGCTATATTCACTTCTGCCTAGTTTAATTCTTGATACATCTCATTTATGGTCTGTGTGGAAAACTAAAAACTGACTTCGAAAGAATCTCTCTGCTATTTGTGTGCAAAAATAAGACACATGTAATGATTCTTCCATTCTTCTTAGCACTGAGGAGGCCTTAGCTGGAATTACTGTGTCCAGATCTGGGCAGCACACTTTGGGAAAGGTGCAAACAAGGGACGTACCTTAAAATATAAGACAGATCGCCACGCCAAGCTGAAAGAAAAAGCATATAGGAGAAAGGCCAGAGGAAAGCAAGAAAAGTGAGTAGAAGTTTAGCAAATGTGACCTCTGAGGAAAGATTGGAAAAATGGGGTTTGTTTAGGGTGAAGGCTGGAGAGTGGGGGACAAGATTACTGTCACCTATGTCAGTGGTTCCCAACTTTTTTAACACCGCAGACCGGCAAACCCATTCACAAATGTTTGGTGGACTGGCAACATTTTATTTGAATATGTGCATATCCATTATGTAAATAATAAATATGCAAATAAAATGTTACCAGTCCACCAAAAGCCCCGGCCTGTGAACAGCTGGGTTCAGCTCCACCAGCCTCCCACCCCATAGAGCCCTCCCCACCAGACTCCTCCCCCCCAGCTCCCAGATGTTTGCTGCTGCCTTTCCACACAGCGCTAATACCAGGGAGGTGAGAAGGGGGCATGTCTAAGCGGGCATGACTCAAGCTGTTCAGGGAGGTGTGCACCTTTTAAACTGTGCCACTCCCCACTCCCCACAGACCCCAGTGGTCTCTGGCAGAAGACCACCCCACTCCTATCACAGTGCAGAAGCCCTGAGCTCCCCTCCGCCAGTCTGGTAAACAGAGAATGAGCAGCACCTAGGGGGCTCTACGAGTCACACTTTTAAGTATAAAAATGCCACATGCAGCTCATGAGCCTTGGTTTGGCTCCCCTGTTACAGAGAAGGAGCATGATATATTGTTCTTCTGAGGCCCTGAGGACAGGATAAGAAGTAAGGGACTTAAATTGCAGGTTTAGGTTAGCCATTAGAAAAACTTCCCAACTGTCAGGGTAGCTAAACATGGAGCAAAAATACCTAGGGGTGCTGTGGAATCTCCATCACTGGAAGTTTTAAAGAACAGGTTGGACAAATACCAGGTGCGGATGGTCTAGATAATACTTAGACCTGACTCTGTGCAGGGGACTGGATTCGACTTGTTAAGGCCCCTTCCAGACCTATATTTCAAGAATTTCCCGAGTAACCTGAGGCTGGAAATTGGGACTCCAAAGAACTCTGCAGTAGCTCAGAGCTCATTTAGTTTCATTATCTTCATGTCCCTAAACACCCTTCCAAACTCCGATCAGCCATAGTTTTTTTTCCCCCTGCAGAAGCTCACTCTCAACTCTGCATTGACATTTGTCAGCTTTAATTAGTTCTTGACCCCATGTTCTGTTATTTCAGCAAGCACCGGCCTGTGTAGCGTAGAATGGACAGTTCCTGGTGAGGTCAACTGGGGTGTCTTAAATTCTTGTCGGTGTTACTGTCACCCAGAAACCGCATTCAGTGGAGGAGAACTTGCAGTGAAGAAAAAATTGTAGATCCACAGCACTGAGATTAGCTGATTTCTTTGAATCTTTTCTCCTCTTCCTTTGAAGGAAAAGGAAAATGTAGGGGTCAAATCCAGACATGCTGTGGATGGGGACAACCACACTGAAGTCAATGGCATTGCAAACTGTGCCCCAGAGATGTTAGAGATCAGGGTGGATAGGTGGTCTTAAAGTGCTTTTGCTCTTCCCCCATCTTTGGGCCCAATCTGGCTGCTCACGCTGTCTGACAAACACATGGTTGCTTTTGCTTCCAGTCTCATGCACCTGGTTTCACTCCCCAACACTCTCACTCACTCTTTAGGTATGTCTACATAGCAAAACCTGTGCACAGACCAGCCCCTCTGGTAACAAGGGCAGTGGAGACAGCATAGTGCTGGCTCCAGAGACTGTCTCCAGAGAGAGCTAGGAAGCTGAAGACCTTCTCAGGCTCCAGGCTGGGCTTATACTACCTTCCCTGAAGCTCACACCACACTGCCCTGTTTCCTCTGCAGTTGTTACCTGTACTAGCTGGATTCCAGTAGCAGGCAGGCAGGCAAAGCCAGGCACAGCTCATGCCGTGCAGAGATTTCCTTTCACTCTCACACCCAGACACACTTGGACACCCCCTCATTGTCATTCCCCTGAACATGCACACTCGCTCGCTCACGGACATACCCCCAGCAGGCGCCCACAGGCCAACACTGACTCACTCCCTTGTTGCAAATCCTACCCACGCAGTGGCCAATTGTCTGAGCACTTCTCCAAGGTTCCCCTTTGGCTCAGTGGGAGGTTGTGGGAAGGGGAGGAATGCAGGACGATTTCATCAGGTGTTAGTTTTGTTCCCAGGGAGATGAGCTGGGCCTGCTTGCGACTCAGAGGCCAAGAGGTCGATTTCTCAAATGATACTTACTGTTCTGAGCGAGATGAACTGGGAGGAAAGCAGACTCTTCTGCACAGAAGCCCGTTTTCGGTTTGCCAAGATGTGGCTGTGCCAGATTTCATCCCTTTGCTGTTTCCACTGCTGAAAAGTCAGCCTTTGCCTGGAGCACTGACAGTCTCCATGGGTCTCTGGGCAAGCTGTGTGGGTGTGGGTTTGGGGGGGAGGGGTGGCTCTGGACTCCTAGAAGGTGCGGGTCCTCAAGAGGAAGGGGCAGGGCCAAGGCAGCCAGCCCTCAGAGCTACCTGGAGCGCGGTATGCCCTCGCCTCTCCCAGCCCTCAGATTTGCCCGGAACACATGGCATGGTGCTCCGGCAGCGATTGGCCAGGGACCCCAGGACCATTTGAATCACTGGGCTCCAGGGCAATTGCCCTCTTTGCCCTCCTCCCGTCAGTGGGCCTAGACTTTGCCATCAGAGCATGAAATTCTGGTCCCAAAGAAATCAGTGGGAGTTCTGCCATTGAGTTCAAAGCATAATCTGCCATTGAGTTTCACCCATAATCTCTTACTCTAAGATACACTTTAACAATGTAACCCAAAGCACTGTATATGCTCCACACACAAAGGAGTTGTCTAATCTTCCAGGGAATCATCTAACATTCCAGGGAAATGCAGCCATCTCTGGGGTGCAGATTGGCATTCACCAGAGACATTTGGCCAAGGACATTGGGCATGTCCCTATTCTTATAAAATTGCCATTGCATGACCTTATTTTTTAACTTTTTGTTCTGATGAGCCATAAGCAATCCAGAACTCATTTTACTTACCCTAAAGGGGCTGAGTCAAACCTGGAATCAGATGTCTGGCTTTAAGGAGCCAATTATTCCTCCTCATTTATGCAGACAATTATATGGCCCTTCTCCTGCTGTGGTACCTGAGCATCTGACAGTCATTAATGGATTTTGGCCTTGCATCATCCCTGTGAAGTGATATCCTGATTATTGGCAGGTGGAAAAATGAGGCATAGGATGGCTTAAGTGACTCATCCATGGTGACGCAGGAAATCTATGTGTGGTACAATTGCAAATTGAAACCAGTTCTCCTGAGGCCCAGTCCAGGCCCCCATCTATCAGAACATCCTTCCTGCCCTAGTTGAAACTTGATGGTGAGACCATATTCCATGCCTACCCCTAGACACTACAACTCAAGGAAACTCTGGACTCCACTCAAGAAGAGAAGGAGTTAACCCATCATGCCACCCCTTCTTAGTTAGCCTTCAGTAGGGACTGGAATAAATTGCTTAGGAAGGCTGTGGAATCTCCATCATTGGATGAGTTTTAAGAGCAAGTGAGAGAAGCACCTGCCAGGAATGGCCTAGATAACAATCCTGCCATGAGTGCAGGGGACTGGAGTAGATGACCTCTCGAGGTCCCTTCCAAGGACTCCATGATTCAACTGTATGTTGCAGGTGAGTCCAAGGTCTGTGACACTGAAGGCCTCACTGGCAACTTGCCAGGAGCAAAGGGCCTCCCTACTAAGTGGCATGTGGTAGGTATTTGTAGTGCACTCATCAGCAGGGTATTTTAGAGCCTAATTTAGCTCACAAATCTATAGGATGTTGTTTGAGTAAAACACAACAAAACCCACAAAGTCCTGTGTGCTTATCTTCCTGCACTAAGGACTAGGACCTGCTAGTTGGCTGAATCCTCCAGCAATAAGCACTGCAGTGAGACAGTTTTACTCTCACTCTGAGGCTACAGGAAGAATGCTTCTGCAGGCTGCATGGTAGGACCCTATGGACCGCATTTGACCTGAGGGCACTCCGGGGCTCAGACACCCTAGACCATTGACTAACAGGCATCCGTTAAAAGCCTGGAAAGTAGGACGTCGGAGGGCAGTGGAGGAGAGTCCTCTAGGGATAACCCATGAGGCAGGCAGAAAAAAGTTACATCTGTGCAGTGAGCCAGTTTCCTTCCCAACTTTAAATAACAGACCCTGTCACCTCTGCAAACGAGCCGTCTTTGCAAACAGGCGCCAGGGTGAGGTTTGGCCAAGTGGAAAAACTGCCTTCTCGAGCAGGAGGCACCAAGTGCAAAGGGCAATGCTGGCTCAAAGCACAGGGCAGAGTTTGAATGCCAACTTAAGTGAACCACATTTTCCATGTTCCTAGTGCAACAAGCAAAGTAGCTAATATCTCGAAAGTGGCGGTAATCCAGGGGAAGAAGCAAGCCAAAGCAAATCCAGGCAGTTCTCCAGCAGGATGGTTTACATTCAAAAATTGAACTAATTCTTTAAGGGGGAACAAGAGACTAATCTGAGGAACTGCTCTGCAAACATCGATGGAGCTCCAACGGGGATAGTAGGATTTTTCTCCTCATATATATTTGCATCTAATAGCTTCATTGAAGGATGAGGTTCCCATTGAAGTAACATCATTTTGACAAGCACCTGCCACTATATCATTTCTCTCCTCCTTGTCTACTTTGCTAGGTATATGCAGAGCACTCTTCTCCTACCACTGAAATGCAGCCACCTCTGGAGTGGAAGCTGGTAGCACAACAGTTGAGGGCAGGAAGTGAGGAAGTGTGGTGTGTGAAACAAAAAGTTCAGCTGGAGTTCTGAGAGAGGCAGAATGTAATCCCGGCTGCAGTGGTGGTGCCTAAGAGAAGCATAGGCAGATAATAGCTACCTGTGAATATGGCTATGACATGGGGCTGACATCTCTACTATTGGAAAAAGTGCCAAGGCCAGGAGCTCAGTTTTCTCTCTCCTCTAAAACATGGCACCGCCGCCAGCACAGTAATATCTAACATGAGGCTGCTGGTATATTGGATCAGGACTGCCGGGACAGAACAGCAACTCCTACATCATTGGCACCATCTTCTGCAACACTTACTGTATTATACATATTCACTTGAACCTTCCCATCCAAGCTCTGACCAAATTCACTGATGCTTGTTTGGACAGATCTGATCTGAGCTCCGGATGATACCAGTACAGCCCCTACCTGTAGTTAGTGGCTTCTTTTCATGAGGAAAGGGAAAGGTTATCTCTTTTGCCCCACTTGGATCACTGGCGGTTCACTCCTGGTAAGAGACGCTCTAGGCCTTTCAAGTCATAGCCTAGCCGCATCCAGCCCAAAGACACCACCCGGCAAGAGACTTCCCCAGTGATATCCACAAGGCTGAGAGAGGAGTTTTACTTTTGTTGTGTTTAGGAGAGGTTGGTCAGGGAAATATATTGATAGTCTCAGTTCAACGGAGAGGTAACCACAACCCTAACCCCTTCCCCCAGGTTGTAACATATTGCTTGGCTAGCAACCTCAGCAGTGAGATCAAGAAGTGAATCTGGTGGAAGAGGGCGCTCCAGTCTTGCCCCCGTGCATTCCTGTGGGGGATGAGAGAGAATCTGAGGGCAGGGAAGAGGGTCAATGGGTCTCCGCATTTCTGCTAAAATCAGAAAGAAGCTTCCCTGTCTTTCCTGGGCTGATCTAAGCAGTGCTTCCCACACAGTGCTGCCTCCTTGGCAGGTGTGGGGGGAGCTGTCTTACCTGTTTCCAAAAGCAGGACATTAACCATATCCTGGCAATGTAATTAGTCTTCACTCAAGGAAGTGTCTATATCAATGAAAATAGCCTGCATAGTGTATTTTCTGAATAAGGTACTCCCATTTCACAGGGGGTACTGAAGCGGGATCTTTTTAAGTATTCAGACACTGGTTATTTCCATGGATGATGGTTTCCCATTACAGGCTGCTGTAGCATATATAAAGGACGGCCTGCTCTGTGGTGTTTTGCCAAGGCTAATGTTGACGTGTTCAACTATGCAGCGATCTCCTTCTTTAATGTAGAGCTGGTCGGGTGAGTAATGGAAAGAAAAACTGCAGAGCTCTGGTTACTGCTTCGAGGCAGAGCAGGGTGTGTGTGAAAGTGAGTGTGTGTGTGTATGTGTGTACACCGAACTGGATAAATTACACTGAGGGAGAGCAGGGACACACTGGGGAGGGAAAATACTGAGGAAGAGGAACAGGGTGAGAAGAAAAGCCTAGACAGTGGGCAAAGAAGTCAGTAGTGGTGGGGAGAAAAGCAAATGGGGTAGAGATTGGGCCCAAGAGAGGAGAAAGGGCAAGAGAAAACTGAGTTGATACTCATGGCTCATGGAAAGCAGGCTCATGGAAGGATTAGGAGGCAGGTGAGCCGGAGTCTACTTTTAGCTCTGCTACTGACTGGCTGTGTGACATTGGGGGCAAGTTATTTCACCTCTCCATGCTGCAGTTTTCCCCCTTTGTAAGATTCTTGGGGGGTAGGTGCTGTACAAAGACAAAATATGAATGTGAATACAATATTGATCAGAGACAGGGGGAGAGGCTGATTCAGAAAGAAAAGGCCCTCACCTCTGTGAAACATGTCATGCAAGGAGCTATGCAGAACTTGGCAGCTCTGCTTCAGTGGGTAGGGGTTGTTGGTAAGGGCAGTGGCAGCGCTCCCCAACCAAAGAACAGGCATTCAGTGATCGTCAGTAAGGTCTACTGTGACAACAGTGGTTTTTTATGGTAGGGCCGAGACACGCCACTCAAAGAGCACGGTCCCCATCTCTCTCTCTCTCACACATGCGCACACACACACGCAGACAATGGCTATACAAGGGAATAGTGAAGCCATTTCCTAATTCAGGGGTGGGGAACCTTTTTTGGGTTGGGGGTCACTTATCCACAGCAAAGTCAGCTGTGGGCCGCACATAAGTGAGAAGCAAAACAAACAAACCAACCCTCGCTGATGTGGCCCCCGACTGAGAAGGAGAAAGACACTCCTCACATTCAGAGCTTAGGGCAGCCCAGACGAGTAGATTGTGTGTGCTCCAGCCCCATGAGGAGACTGTAGGGGGACTAGAGCACCAGTGCAGGCTCCCCAATGCTGGGAGGGAACCCGAATCTTGGGGGCTGGATCCAGGCAAGCCAGGGGCCACATCTGGTCCCTGGGCCTCGGGTTCCCCACCTCTGTCCTAATTGGATTTCCACTTATTGTATGACGATGTTCTGCTGTGTTTATAGGGAAACAATGTCTCTGTATCATATGTATGGAGATTACTAACAACCCTGTGACACTGAGGCGCGAGATCATATTTGTGTCCTCTATGTGCTCTACACAAATTCCTTCCACGATGACGATGGAATCCTGCGCTGAGGATTTGCCTTTTGTCTGGTTCATCTCCCGGGCACTTCTCAGAAACTATGGTTCCTCGGTCTCTATTGGTGCAGCCTGGCTCTGAACCTGCCTTCTATATTTTGCCAGCCATCTCATTTAACTTTTTCAGCAAAGCATGGAGGAACGAAATCACTGCAGCAGAACAGCTGATTGTATTACAGTCCTGGGAAAGAGCTTTTCACATGCACTTCACGGAGCTGCATATTACAACAGTGGAAATTAATTCCCCGTAGTGGCAGACACAGGGCAAGGAAGTCCCACTGACCCCATCTTTTCCTATGTGCCTTATTCTCCTCACTGCCCATGCCTGTAATGCAATTACTGCCAATGGCATTAACCCCTTAGGGTACCTCTACACAACAGCGTTATTTCGGAATAGCTGATGTTATTTTGAAATAACAGAGTGCGCGTCTATATAGCAAGCCTCTATTTTGAAATAATGTTGAGTTGGAGGACTTCTTACTCCGACTCCTGTAACCCTCATTGCACGAGGAATAAGGGACGTGAGAGGAAGAGTGCTCTTCCTTCAACTTCCTGCTGTGTAGACAGCGCCTAAAGCTATTTTGATTTCAGCTACACAACTGACATCGCTGAAGTTGTGGATCTTAATTTGACTTTTACCCTGCTGTGTAGATATGTGTTCAGTTGCTAAGTGCCCAGACAGACTCTTAGCTCCAAGACTGTGGTTTCAGGGATGGCAGTTAGGAAAGCCCTTTTATAGCACTGCGCTCCAGAGCCCAGCACAGTCAGAGACAGTCTGTTTTGTGCAACGTGTGAATTTGGCAGGTGACACAGTGAGCATGGAACCCCCCTGCGTGCCAATGGTACAGCCAGTCTTCCCAGCAGAGCAGTGCAGAAGGTGGGAAAAAAAGAGAGACAGTTGCTAGAGAGGAAAGCTGCTGTCATCCTCAGATTTATTCAATGTCAGAGAAATTGCTGTGTCTTGCGACTCATCGCCCAGAGTTGTTACCATCTACTCGCTTGCCAGAGGCTCATATGAAAAAACGATCTGCTGGGTGTCAGTCCAGCTCCTGGTGAACAGAAGTCAGCGTCACAGAATTCACTGCAAGTGTCATTCATTTGTTCTTTTGTGTTCAGGTCTGGCAAAAGTTCCCAGGTGTGCATGGGCTGCATGGGCTACAAAGTGTGATCGATACCCTTGCCCCTAGAGGTGGTCCCTTCACCCGTGTGCTGAGGCATGCTGACAGCTGACAGAGGAGGGGTAAAGCTCCCACTCCACCCAATCTCATTATTTATATTACAAGAGCACCCATCAGCCCCAGCTGAGAGGAGAGTTTCATTGTGCTAGATGTAATAAGAGATAGAACCTGCCCTGAAGAGTTTATGCTCTGAGTAGACAGGAATAGGTGGGGAAAGCAGAGATCTATAGAGGTGAAGTGACTTGCCTATGGTCATATAGCAGATTGGTGGCAGAGTTGTTATGTTTTAAGCACGAGCCAAGCCACAGATCAAGGGATCCAGTGTCAGTCTACAGGGCTTATTAATATCACACTTATCACCTGCACTAAAATTGTCTGAAAAAGTATTTTAAAAGAATGACCCGGGGGCAGTGCCCCCTGCTCGCTACGCTCATCAACCTCCCCAGCTCTCTTCCCTTGGCCTCTGAGAGGAGTAGGAGGGGCCCCTCCAAGACCTCACCAGGCCCCGCACTCTCCCCCTGCACCAGTGAAGGCTGGGCTGTGGCCCCTCCCTCCCTCCCTCACCTCCTGCTGCACCAGACTAGGCCCTTTCTCTCCCCCCCGTCCCATCGTGGCCTAATCTTAATCCCCACCTCTCCCAGCCAAGGCTGCGTCAGGCCCCACTCTGTCCCCAGTAACCACGAGCATCACTCCGAGGCCTCGAATGCCTGTGCTCTCTTCCTGGCTGCCAAGCACAGGGGAGGAGAGTGGCGTGGCGTGGCGTGGCGTGGCGTGGCGTGGCGTGGCGTGGCGTGGCGTGGCAGCCAGCCCAGGGGAAAGGAGAGGGAGGGGCTGCGAGATGCCAGTGTGACGTGATGACGTCATTCTGTTGTCCCGCAGGAAAAACTTTTTTATAGGTATAGTAAGATACAAAAATATGTAGGAGAGAAAGCGAGAAGAACACTTTTCAAACGATTTGCGCAGTTCCTTGCTAAGATGCAAGTGTGTGCAGGGCTGATTTACAGGTAGGGCCAAAGATTGGACATTCTGAAGAGAAATTCCGAGTCTGGGCCAGAGAGTATGTGCCGTTCGAGTGAAAACTGGTGTAATGTGGTGTTCACAAAAAAGAACATTTTTAAACCACAGGTTTGCTGCCAGACTTGCCAGTTACATCCAGGTGAAATGCAGAAGACGTACCGGCATGTGCCATGTATGTTCTGGTAGAAGTTATTTCCATGTAAAATGAACCTTCTGTGCTGCTAAAATCTAGGGACATCCACCTGGAAAACTCATGCTCAGTTGTTGAATGTACAGTACCAGGTAGTCCACTGAAGCCATGGTGAAGCAAAATGATAACACTGGATTCTGTAATAGCACTGGACTCTGTAACCTACACCTCATATGAAACCACAAAGGTATTACCTAGCCATGCATTGGACCAGAGGTGGGCAATAATTTTTTGCTGGGGGCCACTTCAGAAATTTTTGAAGTGGCCTCAGGCCGCACCAGAAGGGGTGGGACCTCAAGCGGAAGGGACGGGGCCAGAATACTTCCCTGCTTCCCCACCCACAGACATTGGTTTGGGGGTGGGGGAGTGTGTGAAGTATTTGCCCCCCCCCTCCCCCAGAGGTTTCCCCTAGGTGCACATGCCCCTGGGGTGGGAGGAGAGTTCACACACTCTCCCTTCTGCCCCCAGGCCAATCAGGGTTTGGGGATAGAGGGAGTGCGTGACGTTTCCTCCTCCCTGCCCCTCACCCTGCCAGGAGCGCGGGGCACTTAGAAGCACCGCATGCTCCTGGTAGGGCAGAGGAAACTTCATGCACTTCCCCCCACCCCCAAGCCCTAACTGGCCTGGAGGCGGGGGAGCGCAGGGCCTCCATGGGCTGGATCTGGCCCACGGAGGCCCTTTTGCCCATCCCTGTGTTAGACCTTTCCTTTTTCCTCTCTGTGTACGGTCAGAAAAGTGATTTGTAACACAATGTATCTGCTCCACCCGTGTTTTGTCCCCCTCCAGATCAGAAGGGCGAGTTGCTATGGTGAGCGATTAACAACAAGGGGTGCTTCTTCTCCCCACTCTTACCAACTGGTGCTGGAAACTGGTTAACTGCTAGTTTAGAACGGCCAAGCCCATTTCCAACCCTGTTACAGAAAGTGCGACTGAGACCGTGTTCCCAGAGGTTTCAGTCAGGCTTGCTGTGATGGAGATGAGAAGGGCTTTGCCCAGTCTACACTAGCCAGCAAACTGAATGACTGATGCAAATTCTTTCCATTGAATAGTAGTTTGAATTATGAATAATGAGATTGTTGTTGTCATGGTAGCACCTAAGCCCCCCACTCATGCAGGGACCAAGCATAATTTTTTCAGGCTCAGTGCAAACGTATAATGGGCTCCCTCCCACACACATGCCACGATTTGCAGCTTGGGCTGCGCCCTCCAATGCCTCTGGGCCCCAGTAAAGTATGCCCTTCTCCCCTACGTGGGGGCCTGTGCTCATGCGTCAGGACTCCTTTGTGCTAGGAATGGAGTAACACCCTTAGTTACCATTTGGGATTCTTATGATTGACCAGATTTGTATTGCCGCAGTGCTCACGGGTCCCAGTGTACATCGGAGCTCCACTTATTACATAGTTTAGACATCTAATGCCAGTTGCCTAGTGTCACTTGCATAAGTGAACGGCAGATGTGGTTGCAGAGCCCACCAGCCCTGACACCTTACCCCGCTCCTCTGATCATTAAACCCTGCTTGTCTCCTTGCTAATACTCTAATGCAGTGGTCCCCAACCTTTAGAGGCTCCCGGGCGCCCAGGGGCGGGGCCACTCACACGCCGGGCGCCCGGGGGCGGGGCCGCGCATCCTGGGGCATGCCAGGGTCGGGGATGCCCTTGCACCTGGCGCCGGCATGTGCCCCAGGGCTGGGGCCGCCCGAGCGCCTTGTGCCGTGGGCCCAGGGCCGGCGCCGCCGCCCAAGCCGCACGCCTGGTGCCGGCACCGGCACCGCGTGCCCACATGTTCCCCAGGGCTGGGGCCGCCCGAGCGCCGCGCACCAGGCGCCTGTGTGTGTCGCGCGCCTGGGTCCGGCGCCTCCAGTGCGCCGCGCGCCGGGGGCGGGGCCGGCCCAGGTTGTTGGCGGGCGCCCACAAATGCCCCGGCGGGCGTCATGGCGCCCGCGGGCACCGCGTTGGGGACCACTGCTCTAATGAGCAAGGCTTGGAGTGAATAAATCAGGATGTGGTAACTATGTTATTCTCTCCTGAATCACACTGCTGGGCCAATGTGATTGTATAAGCTCTTCTGGGTAGGTTTTGGCCTTGGTATTTATAGCTAGAGTATGTTACTTAGGCTGAGAGGATAATTGGGGACCTGCAAAACCGAATAGCACGACTGAAATTGAGGGAGCTATGTTGATTTGTCCCAGGCACGGGCCTGGTGGCCTGTGTTTCCCTTTGAGTCAGCACCAAATAGAGCGACGTAAAACAGTCGCACGCAAAACCCATCTGGTTTGGAATTTCACTAAAAAGGAGACGCTCACACCAGGCTCGCAAATTGTGTCTGTGACTCTGAGCCCCAAACTCACTGTGGTGTTACCTATTCCTTCCCTAAAAACTAAGAGATTCCCTGTGAAATGAAACTACTGAGTCTCACACAGGCCCAGTGTGGAATCAAAGCCTCAGCATGGTGCTAAGGGGCCTCCTGTGCCCCGAGGTGATGACATGTTTTAAGCATGGTGTGAATCCAAGCCCCTGCTTATCCCTGCCTACTGAGTATCCCAGGACACTTTAACTCCCGTGTCCTGCTCCAGTTCCAGTCTTGGTAATTCTGCCTACACAACTCCCCCCGCCAGTATCAAATGGAGCACAATTTGTCTTCACCTCCGGGCCTGAAGTGCTCAGTGGAATTCTTGTGTGCTGTTAAACAGCTGCTCCGTTACGCCTGTGAGGGGGCTGCATTACAGCACTGGCTGACACGACGCCTGTGCCTTCTGACTTAAAGCACCTTGGCATCACTCATGAAATAGATGATCATTAAAAGTATCCCAATGGGCTCAACACAGTACAAGATAAGATGAAGGTAACCCTAGGAACTGTAGTGGTGGAGCAAGACCCAATTGTGCTAAGTGTGGTGCAACAGGGGCCTTGCGGGTCGGAGCTGGGACCAGTCACAGATAGTACATGGGCTCTGGGTAGCAAATCAATCAAACAGCCTGGGTCCTTGGGACCTCCTGCTGGGGCAGCAGTAGCTCTTAACAGCAATCAAACTGCAGCCCTGAGTGGGCCACAGCAAACAGTCATTGGCCGTGCAGCTTCTGGGCTGGGGTGGGCAGCTGCACAGGAGAATTACCCCCCTGTGAGAGGCAAAACAGTAAGGAGACTGCAGCCCCTGCACAGGGCAAAGCAAACAAAAGTCTGTAGGGTCATGCGCAGCTGGTATGCTAGGTGGGGGCCTTCCCAAACCGCCAGCCTGGCCCCGCTCACACTCCGGCCCCAGAACACCTGCTGTAGGTGCACTGGGGTGGAGTGTTGCTGCCTCCAAGCGCCCGCCCTCCCCGTGCTGTGGGGCCAGAGAGACTCAGGCCATGTGCCCTTCTCCCTCCCTGTGCTCCGGGACTGGGGAGGCTCCGGCTGTGCACCCTCCTCCCTCTCCGTGATGGGAGCAGGGCCTGGCAGAAGGGGCAGGGCTGGGGGCAGGGGTGGAGGCTTGTTTTCCCCAGCCCTACCTTCACCAGCTGCCCATGGGTATGGCCCTGCAGCTTTCAGGCAATTTCACTGGGGGGAATTAGCTGGATGGGTCGGGCAAAATTCCGTCTATGGCCCCTTGGTGGAGCAAAGCAAGCAAACAAACAAAACAGTCTACTGGCCTTTCTTTCCCCTGGGCCAGGACATAGAATAGGCAGCAGCTTCCTCAGTAGATGGTGGCTTGGCTTTCCTGGCAGTGTCCACAGCCAGCGAGCCTGGAGCATAATCCAGGTCTTCACACAGTCCAGGAACAGCACTGGGACCAGCAGGGTACATCCTTCCTCCTCTGTCACCCTCCCCAACTGAGCTGGGTTGCCTCCTTTGATCCAGGTCCCCCACTTGGAGCATGTGTAGCAGGAAAGAAGGGATGTGGCCTCCTGGGCCCACAGCGATCAGTCTGCCCCTAGTGACGCAGTGTGGGATTGATACACCCACTCACATGCTGTACAGTCACGGGGGGGAAAGACAGTCACTGCCCCCCAAAGGGTTTATAATCTAGAAAGGAGGCGTGGCCAGAGCCACGAAGGCATGTCGATGCCTGTGTTGATCTGGGTCTAGCTGACATTCCTTGCCTATATAGCCTGCAGCCCAAGTGAGCCTAACATGAGGACCTGAGGTGTAAGGGTAAGCTGCAGTGATCCCCTTGCCCTGGTAGGATGACTGTGATTCACTCTCCCTCCCTGTGTAGGGAAGATTTATGTCTGCTCATCGCATGTTAGCAATGTAAATAAGTGTAGCTGCATAAAGACTGGGGAAACGCGCACATGCATAAATCCACAGGGGAGGAGAGGAGGAGCAGACATAGACACACAGAGGCAGAGAGACACATGCACAGAATGAGCAACAGGGCCTTTTCCGAGCTTCGGCAGATGGACCTAATTTGGCACAGGCTTGCAGAGCCACATTTGCCATCCGCCCACACAAGCTCCAGGATTGTGGGCTAGCTCAGGCTCATTCGTTATTCTCCATCTCACAGAAGGCACACAGGCAGCTGGGAGGGATTGGCACAGGGAACAGCAGCAGGAGCAGAGAGGATGCAGAGAGAACAAAACAGGAAGGATGAAAGTGGTAGGCTGCAGCAAAAGAAGTGTGGGCTCATCTGATGCCAGCTACTGAAAAGCAGCCGCTACTGAAAAGCAGCCACTCCTGGTGCTGGGCAGGCCAGGCAGGCTTTTATGAGCCAGAGGGAACAGTGGCTACGTCTACACTGGCCCCTTTTCCGAAAGGGGCATGCTAATTTTCCAGGTCGTAATAGGGAAATCCGCGGGGGATTTAAATATCCCCCGCGGCATTTAAATAAAAATGTCCGCCGCTTTTTTCCGGCTTTTAGAAAAGTAGGAATCATTAAAAGTAGGAATCCTACTTCAAAGTAGGAATAAGAGATCCTCTGGAAAAGGGCTTTTTTCCGGAGGATCGGGGCCAGTGTAGATGCTCTTTTCCGGCTTTTCTAAAAGCCGGAAAAAAGCGGCGGACATTTTTATTTAAATGCCGCGGGAGATATTTAAATCTCCCACGGATTTCCCTATTACGACCTGGAAAATTAGCATGCCCCTTTCGGAAAAGGGGCCAGTGTAGACGTAGCCAATGAGTTAGAGCAGGAGCGAGAGAAGAATCCATTTGGAGCAGGTGCAATTTTAGGTTGGCAAGAAGATACCTGGAGGTTGAGACTTCAACTGGCAAGTGTCATGCCAGGTCTTTACTCGGGGGCAAAGTTGAACTAAACTATGCAACTCCAGCCACGTGAATGGTGTAGCTGGAGTCGATGTACCTTATTTCGACTTACTGTGGCTCTGGTTGACAGGAGAATCCGTTGACTCCCCTTTCTCCTCGCAACCCAGTGGAGTACTGGAATTGACAGGAACACGACCAGCAGTCGACTTAGTGGGTCCTTGCTAGACCCGCTAAATCGACCCCCGGGAGATCGATTTCTGCAGCATCAATCTCCTGGTAAATGTAGACAAAGCCTTAGTGGGTAGTGCCGTGTTGGTTACAAGACCATGCTAGAGTCCCCCAAGGAACTAGGATCATTGATCAGGGATGAGGACCCAGAGGATCAGACACAATGATTTGCAGAGGCTCCTGCAGCAATGGGAACGCTAACCTTCAGTCAGTGCAGCATGGCCCCAATCCTGCAAGGTATTCAGGTCCTTGCCACTTTTGTAATCAGTGGGAGTTATGCACTGAAACACCTTTGAAGATCTGGGCCACGGTGACCAAATCCAGCAGAGAGATTTTCAAATTCTTTTTGTTTCACCAACAGCAGAGAGAAAAAGTGCAGCTGACTAGAATGGACGTGAGAGAACAGGTGGCCAGGGGAGGGGTTTTACTGCATTTCTTGTCAATTTTAATTGATAGAGTCATAGATTTTTAAGGGCAGAAGGGACTGGAGAACATCTAGTCTGAGGGCAGGTCAACACTACAGAATTTCTTTGGTATAACTTGCTCAGACCCCTGAGCGCCAGTTATTCCCACTGACATAGCTACCTTCTCTTGGGGAGGTCGATTACTTATACCGACAGGAGAGGTCTCCCACTGGGGTAGAGCATCTTCATTAAAGCGCGGTAGCCGTGCAGCTGGACCGATGCAGCGTGTTAAGTGTAGACCCGCCCTGACTTTTTGTATAATGTGGGCTACAGAATTCAAGGTAGTCTTGAGCCTGCTTTACACTACAGAGTTACGTCAATGCAAGGCAGCTTACATCACCCTAACTCTGTTTACACTACAATGGTGCTCCCGCTGATGTAAGTCACCTACTACAGCAGCGTAATAACTCCCCCTGCGAGAGGCGTACTGCTTGGGTTGATGCAATTAGTGCAAGGAAGTGTCTGTGCCGACACTGCGTTACTTGCATCGCCTGTTGGCTGTCAGCCCTGCACTGGGCTCACAGCTGGAGCCCGGCTGCTACCATGACTCGGGCTGTCAGTCCCACATGGGGGGCAGGGCAATGGGGCTCCAGCAGTCAGTCCCAGTGATGGGGCCTCAGGAATCAGCCCCCCACAATGCCCCGCGTAAGTCAGTGCATTCGCTTCAGAGGACGTGCACCACTGGCAGAAGGCGGATAAGATGGACGTGAGAAACTGCAGTACTTGCTACCATTGCTGTATGTCAGTATAACAGGGAGATTTAACTATTCATCACAGTGATGGCAAGAGGTTTGGGGCCTGGCCCACTGCAGTCCATCATTTCTGCCAATGCAAACTGAGCACAAATTGGGTGTGGTAAGAAGAGAAGCACAATTCACTCACTCAGCATGCACTTTGCACTGGGCCCAAAAGGCTGCTAGGAGAGCGCTTGGAATATTTTCTAAAACTGAGCCTCTTATTTACAAGCTCATGTTTCCCTCTACAGCACTCCGTGGAACTCGGTTTTGACTCAGTTTCGTTCCCAGGCCTGGTCTGAGAATTACAACTACCGTTGCTATTAAACTTCAAAGAGCATGCCAGCCCTGACCTCCAATTTACCCCTGTGGCTCTGTGCAGAGTCATTAAGAGGGATTTGTTCCGAATTAATACCCCCCCCCCCCCAGCATTTTGCAGTGATACTTTGATTCTTATGAGCTGTAGCTCACAGGAGATGCTAGGGAGAGCGGTGTGAAAATTTTGAAATGAAAGGCTAATTCTAGAAAAAAGGCAAGACCCCTGCTCACCATCCTTCTAATCATGCTTCCTTGAGAAGCTTAAGAGCTTAAGGCTCTTCAGTTTGATGATTTGCCCAGGACCCCAGAGATGCCCAGCATTCAAAGAGAAATCCCAGCACTAGCTCTGATTTAGTTAGTGTGCTAAAAATAGAGCATCGTTTTGGTGGCCTCAGGGTCTAGCCACCTGGGTCTGCACCCATCCAGGATGCTTGGACAGTACTTGTGCCAACAGAGTTACACTCTGTCAGGCAAATAAAGGTGTGTCTCCTTGAGCTAGGAATTCCACCCCCAGCACAAAGCGTAGACATACTCTCAGAGGGAAGTCCCTGCCCTCCATTGAATCACCAGCACTTTTTGCAGAATATCCTGGCTTTCTTTGGATGTCGCCCAGTGACCTAGATCGGTGGATCTAGCTGATGGTGTGGTGTACACTGGTCTCTCTGAGGGGGTGGTGGTGCAGAAATAGACCTTTCCTCATTAGTGGTGAATATCCTGTAAAGTGATGAATATCCCTGCCTGTTATGGAGGAGACTAGGATTCAATTCCCAGATTAGGAGGTTGACAACCTCTTGCATGGAGAGAAAGAAAGGCTACCTACCTAGCCAGCAGGTTTCACACCTTTGATTGCCCCCTCACCCCATAGTGACCTGCATTCCTGCCCTACAGGATTGATTTTTCAACTCTACGGACAATGACCCTGCAAGGCTACCCCCACCAGCTTACCCTAAGAAAAGCCTCTATAGCGCTTTCTGCCACTGGGCCCAGCTGCAAGACATGCCTGTTGTCAAGCGCACGTGGCAGAGGGAAAGACTCTGGCCGAGGGCATGAGGACAACGGCCCAGCCGAAGGGGGTGGCGAGGGAGAGAGAAACGCGGAGCGGCAGCAGGCCGGCCTCCGCTCCTTTTTCCTTTGAGAATGATGTTGAGGGGGAGCGTCACGGGAAGGCCTGCGAACTCTTCCCCGGGCTGAGTGAGGGAGGCGGCCTTTGTGTGAGCGCAGAGCTGAGGCTCTCTCGCTCAGCTGCCGGGGGGTGCACAGGCGAGGGCCGTGATGGTACGCCGGTTACTACTCTGTGCTGTGGCCGCGGCAGCCTCGGCTCGACTCCGAGTCACGGCAAGGGCTTTTTTGGCGATGGATCTTGAGTGCGGCGGGCCCCGGCTCGGCCTGCTGGCCCCGGTGTGCACGGCGAGCCAGCAGCTGTCCCTGTCTCGGGCGTGGGAAGGGACAGGGAGTGGAGTAGATCCTCGGGAAGGAGAGCCAGGGGCCTTCTGGCTGTTGCCAGAGTCCGTGAGCAGCTCCTTCCCTCCCGGAAAGCGCTGTGCTTGGACTGGGCGCGGAAGGAAAGGCCGTGCGGGCCTGAGGATCTGTAGCCCTGAGGAAGGGCTTGGAACGGCAAGGGCTCCCGTGGCCGAGTGTGGGATGGCGTGAGTTTGAGGAGCGTGGGATGTGAGGAAGGGGGAGAGCAGAAAGCAAGGGTTGGGCGAGGAGGAGGAAGGTGCCGATGAGGCTGTGGGTGTCCCAGGGCCTGGCTTTTACCTCAAGAGCCTGGGTGAGCAAAAGGGCTTCTTCACAGAGGCTGTGTCTACGCTGCCGGCTTTTGCCTGCACAGAGTATGCAAATGAAGTGCTGATTAGCATTTTGTCACACTTCATTTGCATAATCTATTCAAACTGTTTTTGTGCCAGGGGTTTATGCGCAAAAACAAGCAGTGTGGACATTTCCTTTTTGCGCCAAAGCCCCCTTTTGCGCAAGATCTTTATGCATCCCCTGGGAGGACATAAAACCCCTTGCACAAAAACGGCTTGAATAGATTATGCAAATGAAGCACGGCGAAATGCTAATCAGTGCTTTATTTGCATACTCTCTGCCAGCAAAAGCCAGCAGTATAGACAAAGCCGCAGTCTTCTAATCAGTTCTTATTGCAGAACAGGTGACCCACTCGGCAGTTCGGCTTGTGTCTGCCCTGCTCAGTGCTCCTTTGCAGACTTCCCAGAGTCAGCACTTCTCCCAGAACTGCTTCTGCTCTCTTACAAGGAACCAGCTGCTTGAAGGTTCTCTCCCTACACCAGGAGTCTCTGGTTGGCTCTTTTCACAAGCTTGCTCCAGGCTTCAAACCAGGCAGCTGTCTCACGCCTCTGCTTTCTCACTCAATCCAATTGACCTTTCTTCATTATCGTAACTCTGGCAGATTCACTGTCATTGCAACAGTCTTCTGAGTTAGATGCAGGTTTAGCCGGATATGAATGCCAGGTGCTACCGGAATGCAGAGAGTCTTCCTTGGGGTCCCTCATGCTGCTGCTCAGACAAAAGAGTTCATTGCCATTACAGCCAGGCCTGGCATGGCTCAGAGTGGGATAATCTAACTGCTTCATGGCCACTGGAGCTGAGCAAGTAAAGCTTGGGGCACATCTCCACTGCTGTGATGACAGCTGCATAGCTAGAGTATTGCAGCTGTGCCCGTGTAGTGCCAGAGCTTAGATGCCTTCCTGCATTGATGGAAGGTGTTTTTCATTGAAGTAGGTAACGCACCTCTCCAAGGGTTGGTAGCTAGGCCAGGCCTACCAACACGGAGGGAGGTGGGGAGAAACAGGGCAGTTGCCCCGTGGACCAGTGATTCCAAAGGGCTCAGGGCTCCTGGCCACCTCCACTGCTACTGTCAGCGGAGCCAGGAACCCTGGGCTCTTTAAATTGCTACCGGAGCACCACATGGCATGCTCCAGCTGGCTCTAAGGCTGTTGGGGAGGAGGATAGTGTGACATACTTTGGGTGGCACTGAGAGCTGGTTGCTCTGGCCCTGCCCTGCTTCTTTCACCTAAGGCTATGTCCCTTCCAAGAGTGCAGACCCACGCTCCCACCCTGCCTGAGTCTGGTGTGGCTGTCAGCAACCCTAACCTAGGCCAATGGCAGAATTCCTCTGTCAACCTAGCTATGGCTACAGTGGGGATTAGGTTGACCTATCTGCTTCTCAAAGGCCATGACATTTTCCCACAATACTGAGCAATGTAGCTCGGCCGATCTCATTGTATGTGGAGATCCGGCCTCAGTGAATCATGTAGCTTCTTTTTCCATGTTTTGTGTCTTCTCTGCTATTTTAATCATCTGAAGCTTTGCCTACACTAGCACCTTTGTCAGTAAAACTTTTGTCGGTCGGGGGTGTGAACTGAGAGTGCCCCTCTCAGTTTGAATTAGCTGTCTTAAATAGACCTGCTAATTTGAACCCTGGAAGATCAACAGTGGCACCTTTTGATCTTCTCTGTAGTGTAGACATCCCCCAGAGGGGTAGCTGTGTTAGTCTGTAACTTTAAAAAACAACTGCTCATCTGAAGAAGTGGGTTGTGCCCAAGAAAGCTCATGATACTGTCTATATATTTTTGTTAGTCTCTAAGGGTATGTCTACACTACCACCCTAGTTCGAACTAGGGTGGTAATGTAGGCAACCGGAGTTGCAAATGAAGCCTGGGAAATTCAAATCCCGGGCTTCATTTGCAACTCCGGTTGCCTACATTACCACCCTAGTTCAAACTAGGGAGGTAGTGTAGACATACCCTAAGGGTACATCTAGACTACAGGCTTTTGTTGACAGAGGCTTTGTTGACAGATACTGTCGACAAAGCTTCTGTCGACAAAGAGCGTCTAGACTACATCCAGTTCTGTCAACAAAACAAGCCGCTTTGTCGACATGAGAGTGTAGACACAAAGGACAGTGTAGATGCAATAATGCCTTCTGTCGATAGAACTCTCTCGACAAAAGGCGTTATTCCTCATAGAATGAGGTTTACCACCATCGACAAAACTGCTGAGTTCCGTCGACATTATGTCGACAGAATTCGGCGAAAGTGTAGACGCAGATATAGTTTTGTCGACAAAAGGCCACTTTTGTTGACAAAACCCTGTAGCCTAGACAAACCCTAAGGGGCTACAGGACTACTCAGTGCTATGTTAGGTGGGAGATGCTCTCCTATCAACATAGCTCCCCGAAGCTCCCTCCCATCAGCATGCAATGGCTATGTGGGAGACCTTACACTGAGGCAGCTGCCACAGTACAGCTGTGTTGCTCTAAGGTCTGCATCGCAGATACGGCCTTAGTTAGCTAACCCGAGTTAAGCTCATTCCTTTCTTTGCAGCTTAGACATACTCTGTAGACTCAGCTAGGTCGAGGGAAGGGGTGGATTTACAATAGTGATGCTTCAGCCCCTTCCATTGCAGTGGTAAATGTCTATGCTACGGCACGACAGATGGGTAGTTGCTGCGCTGCAGTTGTGCTGCTATAAGTGCTTGCCATGTACACGTAGCCTTAATGTGTGACGCTGGGTGCTTCACCCTCTTCTAGTCTGTACAACAAGGATCACAATACTTCCTTACCTCCCAGTGAAAATGTGAGCCTTGATCAAAATGGTCTGAGAGCTTCAAGTCATGTCTGCTGCCAGCAGGCAAAGGAGGCAGTTACCTTGGAACACAGTGATTCAGAGAAGGCCAGGGCATCTGACTGTGACCGTTCCTACTATGGCACTGGCGGCTGCTGGAGTCCCAGGTCCTTTAAGTTGCTGCCAGAGCCTCGGGTGGCAAGTTCTGGGTGGTGCTGAAGAGCTGGTGGGTGAAGGCCAACCCCCAGTCCCACCCCTTCTGCCTAAGGCCCCGCACCTTCCTGGAATATAAAACTATCTCCCCACCTTGTCTAGCGGGCAATTCCATCAGCCCCCCTGCTTCAGGTGAAAGGCATGAGACCAGTGCTCTGTTATTAAGATGATGAAGCCCTGACAAATGTCTCCAATCCATTTTGCTGAGCAAAGCCCTTAATATAATCTAACACCAGGTAATGAGGCCCAGCTAAAATCTGACAATGATGTGTATGAGGTGAGACATACACGTTCCTTTTGGAAGATGGCTGGCTAGCAGCTTCGTCTGTCTCCTCGTTACTGAGGCCTTTACAGTCTCATCTCCCAGAAACAGCAATGCTCCTTAAATCCTCACACTGTTATGAGAAGTGGCAGTCCTAGAACCTTGTAAAAACGTCATGGATACAAGCGGCCAGGAAAGCGCAGTCGGCAATCAGGTTCCAGTTAGAACTCCCAGGTCACCTGGCAGCAGTTCCTGACTCATGTGAAAAATCTCTGCTCCATCAGACCCAACAAATTGTCCCGAGACAGCACACAACAATTACATGTGGGGAAAATGTCCAAAATGTGTGACCTTACTGCAGTGAGTAACTGACCAAGAAAACAGATTGATCCCATCACTCTGAGAGGCTATGTCATGGCTGCAGTAGATTGGAAAGGAATAGCGTGGGGGTTGGGGAGAGAAGGGGAGGTGAGAGTTTGCCTCACCAGTGGCTTGATCAGGGGACTTCAGTCTCCAGTGTTATCAGTTTGGCTATCTTCACCAGAACGACATTCAAAACTTTACTCATGGGAATAGTCCTGATTCACATGGAGTAAAATTCTCTTCTATGCTGCTCCCATGGCTGTGTCCCATTTATACCCTCCAAATGGGTCTTGAAGAGGATTTAAGTGCTGAATAAAAAGATTGGCTCTGGTCATCTTACAGAAGAGATGACTGTGGCTGAATGCACCCCTCTCTTCACACCCTATACAGTACATTATTTCAGTAGTCTTTGTACAAAATATGCCTTTTAAAGTATCATTTGAAAACTTACAGCTTGCTGGTGAATAATCTGAGGGTGAGGTATGTGTGGCAACATTATATGTAAAGTTAGGAATGTCCCCTCTGTGATGCTGGCACCATGTATTCAAGCCCCCAGTTAGGCAGGAGTGGGTAAGCAGGACAAAGGATTATGTGTTTACTACAGTTTACAAGTAAGTAGTAGACCTTGAGACAGCAAGAGGGAGACCAGGCATTTCAGTGAACACAGAAAAGAGGAAAGAGCATGGGAACACCTTCAGTCCCAGACTCCAGCCAATACTATTTGAATAAACTTTACTTTGAGGGTAAATTCTCAGAAGAATCCACTGCAAAGCGAGGGACAAAAACACAAGTGTCGACCCTACGCTCGATCAGAGAGGATGAAGACTTCCTCGATAGAAGGCAGCATTTAATCCTTCAAGCACGGCAGGCAGAGGAGCCAGAGAGGGCAGTACGCGACCAAGAAGAGAACTGGCAGCATGTAACTTCTAGAAGGGGAAAAAGGCCAACACGGGAATCCCCCAATGCTATAGAGGTAAGTAATCGCTTTCAAGCTCTCTCCACAGGCTCTGCAGTGCTGAAAGCTCTGGAAGGGACCTCACAAGGAAGAAACCAGAAGGGAACACCATCTACTGGAAGGCATGGGATGCGTAGTCCTAGGGATGGGGGTTCCACGGCCACCACCCCTAAAAGAAAACGATGGGTGGTGGTGATTGGGGACTCCCTCCTAATAGGGACTGAGCCATCCCTCTGCCGTCCGGACATGGAATCTTGAGAGGTGTGCTGCTTACCGGGAGCTCGCATTCAGGATGTCACTGAGAGGCTTACCAAGCTGATCAAACCTTAAAATCGCTACCCCTTCCTGTTTCTCCACGTGGGAACTAATGATACGGCCAAGAATGACCTTGAGCGGGTTACTGCGGTTATGTAGCGCTGGGAAGAAGGATCCAAGAATTCAGAGCACAAGTGGTGTTCTCGTCCATCCTCCTTGTTGAAGGGAAAGGACTGGGCAGGGATCGTTGAATTGAGGACGTAAATGCGTGGTTGCGCTGGTGGTGTCGCAGAGAGGGCTTTGGTTTCTTCGACCATGGGACTCTGTTCCGGGCACAAGGATTGTTAGGAAGAGATGGGATCCACCTAACGAAGGGAGGAAGGAGCATCTTCGCGGGCAGGCTTGCAAACCTAGTGAGGAGGGCTTTAAACTAGGTTCATCGGGGGACGGTGACCAAAACCCTGAGGGGAGTGGGAAAGTCGGATACCGGGAAGAAATGCAGAGAGGAAGGAGCAAGAAAGGAGGACCCCTGTTTCGAATGGAGAAGATAGGGCAATCAACTGGTTACCTGAAGTGTTTGTACACTAATGCAAGAAGCCTGGGCAACAAACAGGAAGAACTGGAGGCCCTGGCCCAGTCCAAGAAATATGATTTAATTGGGATAAAAGAGACATGTGGGATGACTCGCATGACTGGAGCGCTGTCATGGAAGGGTATAGACTGTTCAGGAAGAACAGGCAGGGGAGAAAAGAAGGAGGAGTTGCACTATATGTAAGAGAGCACTACGATTGCTCTGAACTCCAGTATAAAGAGGGAGAAAAACCTGTTGAAAGTCTAGGGGTTAGGTTTAAAGGAGCAAACAACAGCAGTGATGTTATGGTTGGTGTCTGCTACAGGCCACCGAATCAGGTGGATGAGGTAGATGAGGCTTTCTTCGGACAACTGAGCAAAGCTTCCAGATTGCAGGCCCTGGTTCTCGTGGGGGACTTTAATCACCCTGACATCTGTTGGGAAACCAATACGGCAGTACACAGGCAATCCAGGAAGTTTTTGGAGAATGTTGGGGATAACTTCTTGACACAAGTGCTGAAGGATCCGACCAGGGGCCATGCGCAGCTTGACCTTCTGCTCACAAACAGGGAGGAACTAATAGGCAAAGTGGAGGTGGGTGACAACCTGGGAAGCAGTGATCATGAGATGGTAGATTTCAGGATCCTGACCAAAGGAAGAAAAGAGAGTAGTAAAATACACACCTTGGACTTCAAAAAAGCAGATTTTGACTCCCTCAGAGATCTGATGGGCAGAATCCCCTGGGATGCTAACATGAAGGGGAAAGGAGTCCAGGACAGCTGGCAGTATTTTAAAGAAGCCTTATTGAAGGCACAGAAAGAAACCATCCCGACGCGTAGCAAGAGAGGAAAACATGGTAGGAGATCGGATTGGCTTACAGGGGAAATCCTTGGTGAACTTAAACACAAAAAGGAAGCTTACAAAAAGTGGAAACTTGGACAAATGACCAGGGAGGAGTTTAAATGTATAGCTCGAGAATGCCGCGGGGTTATCAGGAAGGCGAAAGCGCAAATGGAATTGAGACTGGCTAAGGATGTGAAGGATAACAAGAAAGGTTTCTACAGGCATGTTAACAAGAAGAAGGTGATCAGAGAGGGTGTGCGGCCCCTACTGGATGAAGGAGGTAACCTAGTGACAGATGATGTGGGGAAAGCTGAAGTACTCAATGCTTTCTTTGCCTCTGTATTCACGGACAAGGTCGGCTCCTGGACTTCAGACCTAAGTGACTCAAGATGGGATGAAGATGGACAGCCCTTCTTGGATAAAGAACAGGTTAGGAACTATTTAGAAAAGCTAAACATACATAAATCCATGGGTCCGGACTTAGTGCATCCGCGGGTACTGAGGGATTTGGCAAATGCCATTGAGGAGCCTTTGGCTATTATCTTTGAAAAGTCGTGGAGATCGGGAGAAATCCCGGATGATTGGAAAAAGGCAAATGTAGTGCCCATCTTCAAAAAAGGGAAGAAGGACGATCCAGGGAACTATAGGCCGGTCAGTCTTACCTCGGTTCCTGGAAAAATCATGGAAGGGATCCTTAAGGAATCCATTTTGAGGCACTTGGATGAGAGGAAAGTGATTAGGAATAGTCAGCATGGATTCACAAAGGGCAAGTCATGCCTGACCAATCTGATTAGCTTCTATGATGAGGTAACTGGCTCGGTGGACATGGGAAAGTGAGTGGATGTTATATACTTCGACTTTAGCAAGGCTTTTGATACGGTCTCCCACAATATTCTTGCCAGCAAGTTAAGGGAATGTGGATTAGATAAATGGACGGTAAGATGGATAGAAAGCTGGCTAGAAGACCGGGCCCAGCGGGTAGTGATCAATGGCTCGATGTCAGGATGGCGGTCGGTTTCTAGCGGAGTGCCCCAAGGTTTGGTTCTAGGACCGGTTTTGTTCAATATCTTTATTAATGACCTAGATGAGGGGATGGATTGCACCCTCAGCAAATTTGCGGATGACACTAAGCTGGGGGGAGAGGTAGATATGCTTAAGGGCAGAGATAGGGTCCAGAATGACTTAGACAAATTGGAGGATTGGGCCACAAGAAATCTGATGAGGTTCAACAAGGACAAGTGTAGAGTCCTGCACTTGGGACGGAAGAATCCCAGGCATAGTTACAAACTGGGGACCAACCAGTTAAGTAGTAGTTCTGCAGAAAGGGATCTGGGGGTTACAGTGGATGAGAAGCTGGATATGAGTCAACAGTGTGCCCTTGTAGCCAAGAAGGCTAATGGCATATTAGGTTGCATTAAGAGGAGCATTGCCAGCAGATCCAGAGATGTCATTATTCCCCTTTATTCAGCTTTGGTGAGGCCACATCTGGAGTATTGTGTCCAGTTCTGGGCCACCCACTACAAAAAGGATGTGGAGAGGGTCCAGCGGAGGGCAACCAAAATGATTAGGGGGCTGGAGCATATGATTTATGAGGAGAGGCTGAGGGACTTGGGTCTGTTTAGTCTGCAGAAGCGAAGAGTGAGGGGGGATTTGATAGCAGCCTTCAACTTCCTGAAGGGAGGTTCCAAAGAGGATGGAGAGAGGCTGTTCTCAGTAGTGACAGATGGCAGAACAAGGAGCAATGGTCTCAAGTTGTGGTGGGAGAGGTCCAGGTTGGATATTAGGAAAAACTATTTCACTAGGAGGGTGGTGAAGCACTGGAATGGGTTACCTAAGGAAGTAGTGGAGTCTCCATCCCTAGAGGTGTTTAAGTCTCGGCTTGACAAAGCCCTGGCCGGGTTGATTTAGTTGGAATTGGTCCTGCCTAGAGCAGGGGGCTGGACTTGATGACCTTCTGAGGTCTCTTCCAGTTCTATGGTTCTATGATTCTATGACATCAAATCTCTCTTTCTCTTTCTCTCTCATCTAAGATGACACAGGCCAAGTTTACACTGCATTGCTCTTCCAGAAAAAGCTATGCAAATTGCTTTTGGAAGAGTCTTTTCTGACATTTGGCCCATCTACACTGGGCCAAATGTTGGAAAAAAATCCTTTTTCAGAACATCCCTTCTTCATCATAAAACAAGGTTTATAAGGTTGCCAAAAAAGCACGTCTGCTCTTCCGAAAAAAATTAAGAAGAGCAGATGCGTTCCCTGGACGTGGCAGAGTTTTTCTGGGATACCAGAGGTATCCCAGAAAAACGCTGCAGTGAAGACATACCCAAAGGGACTAGCCTTGGGTCTTTGGGAAAGATCCTGACTTGAAAATTTGGTCAGCAGTGTTGCAGGATTTTCACCTTGAACCAAGTCTAGTTTGTTAAGTTTTCATTACTAGAACACATTTTATCTTCATTTCTCTTGTAATCATTTCTGACTTTAATGCCTTATACTTGAACCACTTAGAATCTCTCTCTTTGTAGTTAAATCTGGTGTTATTCTTTAATCAAAACTATCCCAGTGTTATGTTTAAACTGAATTGTTTGGTAACTCCAATTAGAATATTTAGCTATTGATCCCTCAGGGTGTGTCTAGACTACATGGCTCCATTGACGGGGTTTACAGGAGCAGTTGACAAAGGCTTCCCTTGTCGACCGATCTGCGTCTAGACTGCCGCGCTGTGCCGGATCAGCTGATTGTTGGCACAGCATGGTGGCCATTTTTACTTTAATGAAGCGGGGATTATTTAAATCCCCGCTTCATTGACTATGTCGGGTAAACTACTTTACATGGCTCCATTGATGGAGCCATGTAGTCTAGACACACCCTCACATGGAGCTACTCCCATGAGTAATGGTTTGCAGAATCAGGCCCTAATTGAACAAGTTTGCATTTCTGATAGTCCTGTTACTGCTCTCTCATCCTTTTTATGTTCACCAAGCTGTAAATAAAGCTCTTATATCCACCCAACTCTTTGCTGGAAAAAAAAACATAAGTCATGTTCCTTAGAAAAAGTAGTACTGGATCCATAGCAGTGATTCTACACACTAAAAATATCCTATAGTATTTTAAAGCAGTGATTCAAAACAATGCATTTTACAGACAGGAGTGTTATTGTAGTTGCCAGATAGTACAACTGTGAAAGATGGTATGTGGTTTAGATGGATTAAGCGGCAACATTTTTAAATACTGATAAAAAGTGTTACGAGTTGTTGAGTGTTTACAGTAAGGCAGGTTTTACAACAGGGAGGTTTTAGATTCTTCTGTCTCCTACCATACTGTTTTCTGCTTTGCTGCTTTATGTGTAAGAGTGTGAGGGTGACAAACCGCAAGGCAGGCAACTGACTTTTCCAAAGCCAAATTACAGGACAAGGTATTTCAGAAAGAGCCAGGTCCTGAGATTTTTCTCCCAAGGAAACTCCAGCTGAACTCAATGAAAGAACTCAGATTTGTCTGATAATGCTGGCCACATCATGTCATTTGGTCAGTCAAGTTGCCTGAACTTCAGCTCTGCTAGAGCCTGTTTCAAGATCTTTAAACACTGGTTCTTTTAACCACTGTGTCATCTAGACTGCTTTGAGCAGGGTTAGATATCAGGGTGATTTTCAAACCTTGGCAGTGTTCACCTGGTGGAAGGCTGATGGGAGCACACGCTTCTGTTGGCTTCCCTTATTCCTCGCAGAAGGACGAGTATTGGATGCTGGCAGGGGCTGCCCTAAGCATTCGATTTATGGGTCTATACTAGACCCGCTAAATCAAATGCCTGAAGATTGACCTTTAAAGTGACAATATTTAAGTATAGATGTGCCCTATATGTTAGCAACTCTCAGTGCTGCTGCCGCTAACAGAACTGCCTTCATCACAGCGGTAGTGGAACGCCTCGAGGAAAAAAGCCAGGTGTACACACAGCCTAAGTTTCACCCTATGAACCAGGCAGCTGTGAACTTCAGAGCTGAGTGAACTTCGGTGTTACTCAGAAGGAAAGTTCACACATGTAGGCTTTGCTTTATAACCCATCACAAGGGTTCTCATCCTACAGCTGACAGAGAAACGGAATTTCCCTCCCAAGAGAAATTCTGATACTTCAACATTTGTTTTCATCCCCAAATCACCATGAAAATGTAAAATACCAAAACTCTCTATTGAACAAAGAGTTCATAAAAAATTTATTTGGAAATTCTGAAACATATTGTTTTGGGTTGACGTTAATCTGTGCATCTGCTTGAACGGCTGTAGTGCCTCATGGGAATTGTATTTCCAGATCTTTCATGGCTCCATTCTCCCCTCTAGACCCTGCTCCTTTTCTTTTCTTTTCTTTTCTTTTCTTTTCTTTTCTTTTCTTTTCTTTTCTTTTCTTTTCTTTTCTTTTCTTTTCTTTTCTTTTCTTTTCTTTTCTGGGCACCTACTAGTTTTTACCATTTGCTGGCCTATCCAGGTTTCTGGGGGTCCTGCGGATATATTTGGCTTCTTTTTCACATTTCAGAATCTCATTTTCATTACTAATCTGGCCTTGAGCAAGGGACTTTTCAACACGTGGCTTCATTATGGGTTTGATTAATGCCCGTTATATTTTTCACATGTCGCTGATCTCCTGGTTCCTGGCACGCCTGCTGGCCCGGGCGCTGGTGGCTGTTGCAGGCGGGGTGGTGCACCCTGCAGTCCCAGGTGCTGCGGCTGTGGTGAAATAAGAGCAGCGGTCAATTCTCCCTGGGGACAAGGTGGGTGAAACCCAGCCCCCCTCTGCAAGGCCAAGGCCCCTGCATGACACCCAGCTGCTGCTCCATGGTGGGCAAGGCCCAGGCGCATGGTCCCTGGGCTCCCTCTCCTCCCCACCCCCCCGTACACATAAGGGGAGCATGATGGTACTCACATGTGGAGCCCTCCCCGGCCTCGGACGACACAGGTGATGTGGTCTGTGGGGTTCCTCAGGGGTCCTGGGTCCTGGGCAGGCTCCTGGCTCTCGGCGTCCTCCGGCTCCTCCTCCTTGGTGTCCAGGACGTGTCCCTCTGCCCTGGGGTCGATGACCACCTGGGGGGCATGGACAGCGTGAGCCCCCAGGATGCGGTCCAGGGCCTGAAAGTGGGCGCAGGCCTCCGGGTCGGCCCCTGGAGGGCAGGCCCGGGAGTAGGACTGCCGCAGGTCCTTGATTTTACAGCGGACCAGCTCCCGGGTCCGCTGGTGGCCTCTGGCAGCCAGGCTGGTAACCATGTGGCTGTACATGGTCGCGTTCCGTGGCTAGTGCGGAGATCGTGAACATTGGAGGCTTCCCCCCAAACCTCAATGAGGTCCACAATCTCCGCACCTGACCAAGCGGGCTCCCGCCTCTTGCGGCCCCGGGCAGGCTCCTGGGAGCCGCCAGGCTGGTCCCGGGAAGAGGGGGAGGGCTGGGTGGCATCGGGTGGCTGGCTCATGTTGTGCCAGGTGCAGGGTCTGCTGGCTGGGTGCTGGCAGGCTTGCAACTGGCACAAACACTGTAGCCAGCCCGTGGCCCTTTAAGGGCTCCGGGGCCGGGAGGGGGGCAGACGAGTTTCCCTGGTTTTGGCCAGAGTGGCCCACCAGGGCAAGCTGGGGAGGACTAGCCTCCCACTAGTTCGAATTTAGTGGCTACACAGCCCTTAATTCAAACTAGTTAATTCGAACTAGGCGTTAGTTCTCGTAAAATGAGGTTTACCTAGTTCAAATTAAGCGCTCCGCTAGTTCGAATTAAGTTCGAACTAGTGGATCGCTAGTGTAGTGCCTATCAAAGTTAATTTGAACTAACGTCTGTTAGTTCGAATTAACTTTGTAGTGTAGACATACCCTAATTGGTGCTGTCCACTTGTGGACACTCCCCTGACCGCCACCTGGAGGATGCTGTTGATAGCTTCAAATGTTGCAAGAGTCCCAGCTTTGTATTTCTCATATTGATAACTGGAAGCAGGGGTAGAGAAAAGGAATGGGTAGATCCTTGAGAAGTCCTGCTGTGGAAAATGTTGAGATCTACTGGCTTGGAACATAAGAACAGCCATACTGGGTCAGAACAAAGGTCCATCTTGCCCCATATCCTATCTTCCAGCAGAGGGCAATGCCAGATGTTCCAGAGAGACTGAACAGAAATAATCATCAAGTGATTCATGCCTTGTCACTCATTCCCAGCTTCTGACAAACAGAGACTTGGGGGATCCACACTGTATCGTTTCCACATGATAGACACTTGGGAACTGCGTGAGAGGATCAGATGGGAAGCAGGTAAGACTGGACTTTGAGTTGATTGCATAAGGAAAGCTAACATTAGGAATGGAGTTAGATCACAGGTTTACTCCAGGGAAAACATCTAATGATGGCTTCCTGATTTCATAGAATCATAGAATAATAGGACTGGAAGGGACCTCAAGAGGTCATCGAGTCCAGCCCCCCGCCCTCAAGGCAGGACCAAGCTCCATCTACACCATCCCTGACAGATGTCTATCTAACCTGTTCTTAAATATCTCCAGAGAGGGAGATTCCACCACCTCCCTTGGCAATTTATTCCAATATTTGACCACCCTGACGGTTAGGAATTTTTTCCTAATGTCCAATCTAAACCTCCCCTGCTGCACTTTAAGCCTATTACTCCTTGTCCTGTCCTCAGAAACCAAGAGGAACAAATTTTCTCCTTCCTCCTTGTGACACCCTTTTAGATATTTGAAAACCGCTATCATGTCCCCCCTTAATCTTCTTTTTTCCAAACTTGTGTATTTGATAGTGTATTCATAGCAAGATTCATTCATAACTCCCCTCTTCCCCCCATTCATACATTGAAATAAGTCCCACCCTCAGAGGTGTACTTTTTTGCTGCTGTTCTGTGATGTATGTCCTGGGCTGTATCTTCAAGTGGGGAAATTCAGCCTCGCTCTGCTGAAGTCAGTGGTGTTTCATTCATGTTCACCCGTGTTCACCATCTGAGAGTTGAGCTTGGTATGTTGTATACGTGCGGTGTACTATGTACTTCTATAGATTATTTTTTTCTGTCAGGCAGATACAGAGTAGTGCACAGCCCTACAAGATGTTGAACACATGTGTCTGCGGGTGCAATCACGTGCCATTGTAAAACTGTTTTGTTTGAGAAATAGGATGAGATCATGTAGTTAAAGATGACTGTAATGCATAGACGCAAGGGGGCACGTTGTCTTCTTTATCCCCAGGATTCTTCACCACTCTTCCAAGACCCTGGCCATCCATGTCCCCTACTGCTGCAAAAGGTCTAAGATCCCGAGGATGGAAGCAGGAAGAAGATTCTTATGTTCTTATTCTATTCACGGGGAACTTCTCAGAGCTTGGGCTCCCTGACGAGCACTCCTGCCCTGTGGAGGAGCACCATCTGAGCAGTCACCCTGCCATCATGGAGCTTGGGTCTCTGTAAGGTAGTTGCCTTTTCCAGCATGTCCAGCCCACTCACATTAGCAGGTCTGCTTCATTGTGAATTCTGGGGATAGCAGCAACTGAGGGATGGGGCTGCTCCGGAGCGGCATAAGAATCTTGCGGAAAAAGGGGGGTTTGCACAAAATGGAAGTGGCTACACTGCTTTTTTGCACAAAAACCCCTTGCACAAAAAGAAATGGCAAAAAATATGCTAATGAAGTCACAACTCATGCTAATGAGCCCCTCATTAGCATATTTTCTGTGGCAAAAACGTGTAGTGTAGACAAAGCCTAAGAGTCTTAAGCACAGACTTAAAGTAAAACAGGTGGTCCAGCGGTTTCCTATAAAGGGATGGTTTCCTGAATCAGGGTCTAGGAGTGCACTTAATAACTTCAGTGACAATATCTGCTTCATGTGTGGCATATGTAGCTTTCAAATGCTCTTAACTCAGTAACAGCAAAATCACTTTCCTCTGGAAACAGCTTGAGCTCTGCTCTTCAATGAGAACTATTCCCATGATAGATCAGAACAATCAACAGTCAGCCATTTGAACTCCAAAAAGTCTAAAAGATATTTTTATAATGGGAAAAGTATATTTTCCCCCACTGTCTTCTCACTCAAAAATAATAGAACTGTTTTGGTTCAAGTTTAAAAACAACAGCAACCAAAAAAAAAAAAAAAAAAACACTTGGGCAAGTGCCAAGAATGGTAAATTGCAACCCAAAATTCACTGTATCATCAAGTTCTGTCCATTATAAAAGAGATTTAATTTTGAATGAAACTGTTTTGCAACCTTAACTACTGCATGGCGGTTTGCTGCAGCACGTGTATTATCCATGTGTGATACATATGTACAGTCTTTATAGATAGTAGTTTTACAGTAAGGGATTGTAGAAGGGTTAAAATAGGAAGGTTTACTCAGTTCCTATGCTCTCAAGAATTACTGTGTTTGAAGAATTCCACCTTAAAAGTACTTGAAAGTGTCTGCAGCCAATATTTTAAGTCAGAGAACTTTTGTTAAACAATGACACATTGCACTTGGCTCTAGATATGAAACATCTGGAAGCCACATGTTAGAGGCAATATAAAAGGGCCAGCACAACAAACCAGTGGGGCATTTCTAAGCCAGAAACATAGTCAACATGGACCTTGCTCTTCTCTGTGTCTTCTTGCCGTTGGTGACGATGGCCTGGGGCCAGTATGGCGACTATTACTATCAACCCCAGTATGGAGACTATGGGGGTAATGATGGGTGGGTCAATGTGTATCGTCAGGGCTTCAACTTCCAGTGCCCCCATGGCCAGGTGATAACGGCAGTAAGGAGCACGTTCAGCAAGAAGGAAGGCTCTGACAGACAGTGGAACTATGCATGCATGTCTACGCCCCAGAGTCTTGGGGAACCGACAGAATGCTGGTGGGAAGAGATCAACAGAGCTGGAACGGAATGGTAGGATACTGTTAAACTACCTTTTGAAAGAGCAATTGCAATGCCCAGAGCTGGAAGGTGCATATTAGCTGAGTTCGAATTATGCAAGGGCACATTAATTATCTGCTTAGCCATTACAAATGACTGTCTCAGTAATTAGTAATGATGCTCACTGATGATGTGATAATGATCCTACTTTATACTTCTAGAGCACTTTCCCACTGGAGGAGTCCAATTCATTTTGTGGACATTAAGTGATTTAGCCTCACAGCCTCACCTCTGAGGCGGCTTGGCAGTGTTGTTGATTTTACATGAGGGGAAACTGAGGCACAGAGAGTGAATGCAACTTGTCCTGGATTAAAGAAACAGTCAATGGCATAACTAGGAATGGAACCTCAAATTTCTGACTACCAATCTCCTACCCTAATAATTAAAAAAGTGCCTTTTCCATGTGGCATTGTTTATTCTCTGTATCTTTCTGTTGGTGAAGACTTTGGCTTGGTCCCAGCATAGGACTGTTTAGTACTCACATCAGTATTACAGGGGCCAAACATGCATGCCAATCTATGATGATGATAGTGAATATTAATTATATGATCATGATTGAACATGTTATGGAAAGCCTAAGAGGATCAGCTTTAGTTCATCATATATAATATTGTGCTTGTGAGAAGCACTCTGCAAAAGTGATCAGATTTTGAGAGTGGCAGGGGGCAAAATTTCATAGGAATATCAACGGCTGATCACGGCCCCACACTTTCATTTTCTTATGTTATTTTCGTGAAATGGAAAACCCATGTTGAAATGTACATGTAATTCAGTTGAAATATTTCAAACATTTTAGATTGCTTGGCTTAAAAAACTAAGCGAAGACCAAAATCTTTGCAGGTTTTGCATGAGACAGAAACATTTTCAAAAAATTCAAAATGAAATTCAGAACCCTTGATTTTCAAGCAGTTTGAATTGTGCTTTGAATGATTCATGTGCCTCTGTTCACCCTGTGATAAGTTCCTATGGCTGATGCAATTGCTAAGAAAAAATATTGATCGTTTAGACTCACTTTGGAATAAGACTGAAAAGAAAAAGGGGGGGATAGGAAGGAGAAAGAGATAGGAAAATAAGCAGGAGATTGACATAGTTATGATAATGTTGTATTACCCAGTCCTTTTAATACTTTGATGTAAATTGCATTTATTGCATAATAATTTTGAGTGAGTTCCTTCTATTGTTTAAAAATAAGGGAAACTTATTTTCCTCTCAAACAATCCTTGACAGTAATTGGTAAAGTTATTTCTCACAAACAGGATATTGTGCAATTCTATACAAAATGTTTTCTTGTGCCATCAGAACCATTATTCATCATCAGAGCTCTTGTACCTCGGTTGGCTATACCCTCTGAATATCAACCTTGACTTATTTTTTTCACTTAGATCTTTCTATTTTGTATCTCACACTTTCTCCTCTGTATCTTTCTTTTCTCTCTTGCTTCTCTTTTTTCCTATTAGTTTTCTGTCTTAGATATTTCTCTCTCTCTCTCTCTCTCTCTCTCTCTCTCTCTCTCTCTCTCCTTTTCTGTGTTTACCTACCTTATCTCTCCATCATTTATATATCTTAGATATTTCTATTGAATTGTCTTTTCTGTCCTTCTTATCAGTTTTGGAGTGCCTCTCTTAACTAACGTGTCCTGTCTAACACTTTTATCTGTCTGTTCTATCTTATCTGTATAGTGTGTCTTTTCTCTTTTCCTATGTAATTCAAATGGGATTTTCAAACACACCTAAATGACTGCTGAAAGTCCTGGGGACTTCTGCTCCTATGTGACTTTCTTCGGGCATTTGACAATCCAATGCTTCTGTCTTCTTTCTATTTATCAATCTGTCTCTCTTCTCCAGCTCTCTACCATGCACCTCACCCTGGTATTTGAGTGCCTGACCTAAAAATACATTCTTTCAGGAACTGTGTAGGAACACAAATAATAATAATAATCTTTAGTACAGTGGGTCTCTTTCTGGTGATCTCTGTGTCCCTTTTGGTCTACTGATTGTTCAGTTCCGCTTCTAAGGGACAAATTAGATTCATTTTAATTGGCAACAATCTCTGCAGGATTAGCTAATCCATTTCACATTGTGGCAAGATGATTTTTATTATCCCTACATCAGCCCTGAGAGATGGGTGTCTGGCCTCCCCTTGCGAATCACCAACAACAGAGATTTCACAGCTTCCATTGACAACCTGCTCTATTGACAAACATAAAGCTGCAAAGTTCTTCCTAATATTAATCTATATTTTCCCTGCTGAATCTGATGCCTATTATTTCTTACCTTGCCTTCACTGACTAATGAGAATAAATTATAGGTTAATTGTAGTAGCACTCAGAGTCCATGTTGACTATCGGTATGCCTACACTTCATTCCTTTCTCTCGCTCTCGAGAGAGAGGAATGCAAATGCAGACACCCGAAATTGCAAATGAAGCGGGATTTAAATATCCCGTGCTTCATTTGCATGATCACGTTATGGCACTATTGCGAGAGAAAAAATGGGGTTATTTAGAGATAAAACCCTTCCCTCGAAAATGAGGGAGTAAGGGTTATTTCGAGGGATGGGTTTTATCTCGAAATAACCCCGTTTTCTCTCTCGAAATAGCGCTATTTCGCAATAGCGCCATAATGCGATTATGCAAATGAAACGCAGGATATTTAAATCCCCGCTTCATTTGCAATTTTGGGTGTCTGCATTTGCATTCCGAGAGAGAGCGAGAGAGAGAGAGTGAGAGAAATGAAGTGTAGACGTACCCTATGTTTCTGGCTTAGAAATGCCCCACTGTGAATCAGATGATTCGCTGTCTTCAAGCTCTGGGAGGGAGATTAGTGGGGATGGAGCGTGAATCAGGCAATTTATGGGGCTCCAAGAGTGCTGGGAGGGAGGGACAGGGAGGAGGCGCAGGTAAGTGCGGAAGGTCGGGTGCCCCAGAGCATGAGAGGTGTAGGGGAAGGAGGCATAGAGGCCGCAGTGCACAGGCCGCAGTTGGAACCCCAGTGGCCGCAGGTTGCCCACCTTAGGATTTCAATCTTGTGGCCCACTGAGATGAAGGAGGCCCACTCACTAATCTTGGTTGCCCATCACTGGCCTAAGCATATTGCTGAATAGGGATGGACATAAGCTCAGTACAGGAGTAATAGGATGAAATTCTATAGCCTGTGATATACAAGGGGCCAGACTAGATGATCCGATAGGCCATGGGTTCCCAAACCAGGGGGCATGAAGAACTTCCACGGGGGGCGTGAGGCAACCCAGCCCCACATACCCCATCAATCCCACCCCAAGTTTTGCTGCTATTTTTGGAGGGCGGAGGGGGTGTGAAGGTTTCTCAAAAATCAAAAAGGGGGCGTGATGCCGAAAAGTTTGAAAACCACTGAGATAGACCCTTCAGAGCTTCAAATCTATGCATGTGTTTAAATTTAAGCATGTGCTTAGGGGCTTTGCTGAAATGTGGCCTATTTTTGAAGGGAAAGATTCTGACACCTTTACTCATGCTGCCCCTTACTTCATAAGTGGCTCCCCTGGCTTCTCTGGGACTGTCTGGGAACAAGAATATTACTCAGTGCTTGGGCAGCAGAGTCTGGCCCTTAATGACTGGTTGGTAGACACTGGCAAGGCATTGGAGTAATGAGAAGTCTGGGGGACAGTGTCAGTTTCTAATAATTAATAAGTTAAACCCTGTTTGTCTTCATTGTGGCACTATACAGTGATGTGTTTTGAACAGGGATGTGAAATCTAAGGGTGATGAATGTCCATCCTGTTCCTTTTACAATGGAGAAGGCCCTGGGAGTTCTGGTTTAAAATTTTTCCACCCAAATGAAAGGAAGTTTTGGGTGTTTTCTCTGCATCTGGTGATGTTCACATCTTCTCTGTCCACTTCTGTGTCTTCTCTGGCAGAAATGATTTTAAAAAAAAATTAGGAAGAGCAACCGTATGTATGAAAGGAACTAAATTGCATCCAATGGCAGGGATTAAAATAGCCAACCAAACAACTGTAACCTGGGAGGGGAAGACCCTTGATGAAGTCTTCAACCCCCAGGCCCTCTTCATATTACATAGACTGATTGCTGTGCCTATCCTCAGCAAACTCAGTTTATTTTTCAGGAACAGTGTACAAACTTTTCTCACAAAAGTGTAGTTTAATGTAAGTTTGTTGCCGCTATTTCTGAGGATTTTGAGAATCTGTTTTAGTGAACAGATTCCCCAGTTCCCCCCCCTCTCTCACACACACACACACACACGCACGCAGAGGACTGTTTTTGGGCAGACTCTATGACCGATTCTTGGGAAGCATTAGATTACACAAACCCAGGAATCAGACTGCCTGCCTTTTAAACTGCCCTTTACAAACGTTCCCATTTGCCCTAGCTGCCATAAGCAAGCTGGTTTTCCTCACAGTTGTAGCTTTATTTTAAAGGACAGCAGGGTGCATTTTTACACAGATCCACTGTATTGAATCCTGTGCGGTTATTTGGATAGATGGAAACGGGAGCCAGGCTGCTTAGATCTGTGTATGGTTCTCACCCGTTACCCTGAACAAAGTGTGAGGCTGTGGGGAAGGGGAGCTTGCCTTCTCAAAGGGCAGCGAGGCTGTGTGAGAAACAAGTGGGTCACGTGAGGGAAGCAGGGTTGCTAGTGGCAGCAGGCCAACTGAACAGCCTTGTTGCCCATGGCCACAGGGAAGTGCGTGACAGGATTCCTAAGGCCTTAGAGGAAATGGATGGTGGGGTTTCCTGCAGCCCTGGCAGAAGCAGATGACAGGAAGATGTTGCATAACCTCAGTGCAGCTGAGTAACGTGAGAGCCCCTCTTGGCCTGAGCTGCAGTGCTTCTCATGCTCTCAGCTTTCCCTCTGGCGCTTACCTTTCCCTTCTTGTTCTTAGTGGGCAGATAAAGAATCATGATGTTGGGCCGCATCGCTGAGGTAATGGCTTTCTGTAAAACAAGGTCTCCATCAGCCAAACCAGCGGACACACAACTCTTTCCTACTGCTCCACTTGTAAGAAATCTTGCTTGGGATATTAAAAAGAATAGATCTTTGTGAAGTGCCACTGCAGGAAAGAAAGTTTTTTTGAAAAACAAAGTTACTAAGGCCTGTCTTTTTTCTTCCTGGGAAAATACTGTCCTTGATAGAAGAGAATCCGCTCATCTGCTCATCATAGGCAGCAGTTCCATTATTCTAGGCTGCGACCTCACCTGCTAAACTGGGTCGGGCCTGTTCCCTGCTTGAATGTCTGAGGTACTATAGGAAGTGGAGCCAGGGACTGAGAATGTGGTGCTTTTCCTACTGCGCTAGTTTGTTGTGACTGACGTCTTCCTGGTGAGCGAGTCCATCTTTTCTAAGCTGGCTCAGAAGAGCGGGCTGCTGATGGTATTCGGGTATCAGCTGCTGTACAAGGAAAGCTGAGTTGTTCTGTAAACAGAAGTGGTCAAGGGGAGGGCTCCCTGATAGCTTCTGGCCTATGATTTGGGTACTTACCTGGGATGTGAGAGACCCCTGGTTCAAGTTTCCACTCTACCTGATGCGGAGATGGGATTTCAGTGGGGATCTGCCACTTCACAGGATGCATCTGACAAAGTTTGTTCCAGCACACAGAAGCATATTAGCACTCCAGTCATCTGAAGAAGTGGGTTGCACCCACGAAAGCTCATGATGCCATCTGCATGTCTTGTTAGTCTTTAAGGTGCTACTAGTCTATTCAGTTTTTCCTGTTACAGACTAACTTGGCTACCCCTCTGAAACTTTTGAACAGAAGTATATCAGAAGTATAACAGAAGTTAGTCTTTACAGGACTCCTCATTCTTTTTGTTGAAATAGACTAACATGGCTACCCCTCTGAAATGAAATACTACTAATAGTTCCATTGGAGAAAATGAGGTTGAGAAAATACTAAAGTTAAATGGCTGAGCACTTCCCAGTTGGAATAGACCAGATTTACAGGAATGAGGAGTAACGGTAGTTCAAACAGGAAGCCTAGTTCGAACTACCTAGTTCGTGCCGCGTGTAGCCATGCGGCACGGGGTTCGAACGAGCGGGGATTTTAAAATGGCGGCTCCCCGCTTATGCAAATGAAGCCCGGGAAATTCAAATCCCGGGTTTCATTTGCAATTGCGGTATGCCTACATTACCCCGCTAGTTCGAACTAGCGGGGTAGTGTAGACATACCCACATTGATTAGTTCCCTACTACATATATAGCCTCTTGGCTCTCAAAGATTATGTTCTAGACACTTAAGCCTATGTTCATTGAAGTTAATGACAAAGCTCCCTTTGACTTCATTGCTGCAGGATCAGGTGCCATTGAAATAATACAACAGTTTATTCCTAATCAGTTCTAAGAAGCAAATGATGTACATTACAATCAACACTTCATCTGCTTCTGGATTCTGTGTGCAAATGCTTCTGGGACACACTGCAGCAGAGGTGGTATGTCTGTGATTTAGAGAGCCTGTATATTCCATGAAAAGGACTTTGATTTATTTGCTAATGAACTAAGGGCTGGCAGTCAGACCACAGAGCACAAACAGCATATGCAGCAGGGTTTGTTTCAGTAAATTTAGCAAAAGTTTCATTTTGTAAATCCAAACTTAAACTCTTGAAGTCTTTTAATCCCCAGTTTCCCCCCATGCAAAATAATATTGTAATATTGTTATCAACTCTTGGGACTTCATTGCACAATATTTGATGCTTCTGTTAAAGCTCCAGTTCCCGGAGTCAGGTGATTACATGAGAAACTCAACTTTTCTTTTAATCAGTCAGTTTCTAGCCCACAGGGTTGCAGAGGAATGCTTGAAAATGTGACCCTCCCTCCCCCGAGAAACCTAAATGATCAGATACCAGAGGGAAAAGAAAAAGAAGCATTGATTGAATGTTTTAAAGCCCATCTTCACCTGATTTGTGTTTTTTAAATATTTTGGGTTAGCAATGCTGATATCATTTCCTTGCCTCATATGTGATAATTAGTTAAGTGTTTGCTCAGTGCCTTAGCGATGTAAATTGCTATATTAGTGCCACTTTCTTTTTTAAAATATAACTTAATAATGTACAGTAAGCACATACAGTGTTTTTAGATATAGATCTACAAAATTCATATATTCCGTGCCCCAGGGAGTCTCCTGCTGTAAACAGGAATTATGCTGAACGATGCCGCACAAAGTAAATTCACAGGCATGCTCATCGCTTTCAGCATGCTTGTGAGTTAACAGCAGCATTTTGAAAGAGAAGAGGCAGGGCATTTGAGTCTTGTCTGTATGGAAGCTATTGGAACTCATATTTCAGCAACGACAGATTGGACCTCCCTGGTCTGGCACCCTGGGGACCTAGCTGGTTCTGAATGAGGGAGTTTGTCAGACCCAGGGAGGTCAATTTTGGCCCCCTGCTGCTAGCCTCCAGGTTTTCTTAGGGGAGGAGGTGCCGGCAGCCTCCTGGCTGCTGGGCTTCCCTTGCAGCTGCAATCCTGGCCAATGCTAATGGCCCTGGTTGTCAACCATGGCCATGCTCCTGGCCCCAACCCTGGCTGCTGGCCCCAGCAATGCTCCCAGCTCTGGCTCCGGTCATGGTCCCAGCTGCGGCCCTGACCCAGTTGCCGGCCCCGACTGCATTCCTTGCCCTGCTGCCAGCCCCAGCTCTGCACCCAGCCGCCGGCCATTCTGTCGCTGGACTGCTGGTCAGCCTCGGTACCCAGTCACCGGGATTCTCTGGTCTGGCAACATCAGTGACCCTGCCAGACCACGGATATTGCTGGAGCAGAAAGTCCCGGAGCAGAGAAGTCCTATCTGTACTCGTAACGATGCAGCTCCACCTGTGGGAGCAACGGGGTAAGCGATAATGGTCTTTGTTATCAAACTACCTTGGTAAAAAAAAAATCCTCAGCCCTGTCAAGCTGAGCGCTAAGATAGATTCTCCATAGATGCACCATTGATAGCAGTTGCTGGAATGAATGTACTAATTGTTCTAGGGTAGACAGACTTTGGGAGTATAGCTGTGAGGCTGCTAAAAGTGAAAGGGGCAACATGGAAGAAGCACTCACTCGGGAATGGAAGGAGAAAACCCAGGGAACCGTTGTGATGGAGGCACGTGAAAGTGTTTCTCAGTAATGCCTGGAGCAATGAGTTCCATAGGTTAATGCCATACCACAGACAAAAATGTATTTTTGTGAGTCAATTTTTTATGCATTGCTGTCTCAGCTCTCAAATCCCAATTCTTTTCCTTCTAGGAAAGAATGTGCTTGCTCTACTGCAGAAGCAGAGAGTGGGGGTGAAATTTAGGTTCCAGTAAAGTCAATGAGAGTTTTGCTATTGACTTCAGGAAGTCATGATTTCAGCCATGGTGCTTCTGTAGAAAACTTCCTGAACAATGACACTGGTTAATGTCTGACCCTGCTCACAGGGATGTCAGTAACAGCAAAATTCCCATTAGGGGTCTTGTTTACACCTAAGGCCCTATTACTCCACTCTACCAATGTAACAGGGGTCACCTTCGAATCAGGTCACTGATTTCTATGGTGCAGCATGAGGTGCTACAGTCACCAAGGGGAATGGCGTTAGCAAATGGATCATGGGTGATGCCCAGACTCACGCAACACCAGCTCTGAATTTTGAACGGCATTAAAGGAATATCCATGACACCAGGTACCTCCATTATCTAAAACTAGATTGGAGAAATCATGGGTCAGTGTCCAACAGTCAGGGTACAGTCCAACAGTGTTGGTTTAGGGGGCTGGACTAAATACCACTTTTCCATCTCTGATGTCTTTGTCTTTACAATTTCCCGTTTCCTGTCTGTTGGCCGAGCGGTGCATCAATAGGCGAGAGCGTGGGCTTCAGGAGGTGCTTGAGGATATCGGGGAACTGACGTTACTTATTCTTCTGTTTTGTTTTTCACAGGTATCAGACCTGTTCCAATAATGGGCTGGTGGCAGGATTCCAGAGCCAGTATTTTCCATCTGTGCTTGATCGGGAGTGGCAATTTTACTGCTGCCGCTACAGCCGGAGATGCCCATATTCCTGTAGGTGAGTCCCATAAGATTTACTACAGCCCAAATCCGCTCAACTCTTGCTGCAAAGCATTCAGAAGTGTTGTGTGGCACAACTGACCATTGGGCCCAGGAAGTCAAGAGCTCTGTTGTCTGACACACTGAGAAGAAGTTGGTTCTGTATACCGAGGTGAACCACGTATATTTCCATTCTGACCAAGTAGTATCCCCTGGAGGCTGCATGGCTCAGTGGATTTGGGACTGGGGCAGGGAACTTGCCATTTCTAGTCACCTTACTCAACTCATCCTCCACATTTTTTGTAGTACATGAAAATTGTTCCCATGTGAAAGCCATTTGGGTGCCTCTATGGAAATGAATAAGTGATGACAATACCAGGCCTGGTGAAGAGATGTCTACCTCTCAGAAAAGATCATCACAGCTGGCATTTGCTGGTCTCCATGCTGGCAGTCTCATCAGCAAGGGAGACTAAGGACTAACAGGGTCATGGTGTGGTCCTAAATCAAGGTGAAAGCTTATGAACAGAATTTTAGAACTAGAAGGCAAGCTTGCATTGCTCCTACCTGCTCTGAGGCAAAACAGGGGACTTCCATCTCCATGTTAATGTTAATCCAACCTTTTTTTCGCTGGCACAACCATGTAATTCTCTGACATTTTTTTTAAAGAAACAGTGTGCATATACTTTTGTATACTGAACTAGTTTTTGAGGTGCATTCTTCATTGAGAGGCATGTGAGATGTTCAAGGCTAGCAGGCCTTCCTGTTTGGCTGGCTGGCTATCGACCAAATGCAACAGCAGTGCATTAATTTTCAGGATCCAATCTTCTTGCAGCAAGGAGGACAAGAAACTGCACTTTAAAAGCCTAAGTAACAGGGACTAGAGCAAATCTGTAAACTCCCCTCTGTGCCCTTCCTACTTTCTACAGTCTGCAGATGCTCTGAGCTCACAAATGGTCCTAGCAGGCCAGGCAAGTCTAAGGGCACTTGCCTTGATTAGATCTCATTTTTAGGCAGATTTTAAAGTCTCTGACTGGCAGCAGGAGGGAGGAAGGGAAGGAGAGAGAATTGTAGCGATAAGACTGATTATCAATGACTCTCATTCAAACAGTCTTGATATTGCTAGCCACATGGCTAATCTGAAGGCAGATTAGCTCTAAAATAATAGTCGTGGGTTCTTCATGTCTTGTGGTTCTTTCTTACACTGAAGACTGCCTACCTATTTGAAAAAGACCTGGCATTCTCCGTTTCTTGTTGTCAGCTGTTGTGTATTGTTGATTGCACTATTAAAGAACAGTCATATCCCAATGCAGAAGTGGAAGCATTTTAAAGAGGATGAAGTACTTCCTCCATAAACTGGGTAAAATCCTGTTCGCAGATCTATGCAACAAATCTTAGTTCCCTTTTCTGTTCTGTTCTCTGTGCTCAGAGTCCCCAGGGACTGTGATTAGAGATCCAGAGAGCCCTGCATGGATACAAAATCCTCATCTGTATCTGCAAAAATGAGCCCCGAATATCCACATCCATATGCACGGATGTGGATACCTGTGACTATTAAGTGGATATCCACTCTAGAGAGCCATTCATCTAAACAGAGCAGGGACACAACAGTAGAGAGAGACTGGGCAGACCTGCCTGCAGTTTACTAAAGAGCTTTGGGATCCTCCAGGGGAACAGGGATGATATAAAGATAGCTCTGCAAGTCTGTCTCCTGCCTGACTCAGTGCTTTCATCTCTGGTCATTCACTACAGGGTTCGATTTACTCTGTTTAAGCTACATGTCTAGCCTCCTACTTTCATGTCTTTCTTCCACTCTTCTGCCATCTCCCATGTGGCTCCCTCAGCCTGGAACCCCGTCTCAATCCAGTGTGTCATGCCCACTGACACACTGCTCCTTAATGCTCCCTCCTTAGTTATGTTTTCCCCCAAGTGGCCTATAAGCCCTAGTTCTCCCCTCAAAGTAGTGTTAGCCAGACTGATACAAGCTACAGTAATAGAAGAATCCCACAGAACCAATGCAAGGGCCTTGGGAATTGATGTACTTTGGTCCCGCCTGTCCTCTGTAGCATGCACTAGCTTAATCTCCTGAGGGCTGTAATACTCAGGTCTAATTCTGGGTGTTGGCTTAGTGTGGGGGTGACTAGATGACATTTAGAGGCCCGTGATATGCAGAAGGCCAGTCTAGAGGATCGCGGTGGATCTATTAACCCTCTGGGGGGAGTTATGGTCCTGTGGCCAAGTCAACAGAGCTACCCTCGCAGGCATGGCAGTAGGACCTTATAGCCAGAGTCGGTGGCCCCACCATTCTGCACAGGGCTGTGTGGGCTGACAGCTGGGCTAAAGGAACCCAGACCTCCTCTTCGCTACCGGGTCCCAGTCCAGGGCCACTTCTTACCCTGACTACCTGCTCTAGAGTCCACAGGCTCTCTGGTTCTCTGGGGTAGTTGGCAGGCAACGCTCTAGACAGCTCCTCCTGATAGGCTTTCACAGCCCACTGGGCATTCACCTGTATCTTGGCATGCCTGGCCTCTGCTGTCTGGAGCTCTGGCATCCCGCAGAAAGGAGCCTGCAATGCACATCCACTTCTCAGTCATCAGAGCAGGCTGAGCTGAGCTGCTCCCTTTTATACTCTGGTTCCAGTTGGAGCATGCCCAGCCGCGGCAAGGGGGCCTGGCTTCCTTGGTCCATAGAGTAGGGTTAATCTCTTCTTGCCTGGAGCAGGGCAGTGCTACTCCATCACATCGCCCATTCTGGCCTTGAACTCTATGACTCCAGCAGAAAAAGTGAAACTAACAAGACCCCGCTAAACATCACCGCTCAGCCACTTGTTTTTCCTTTTTTTTTCATCCCCCAGCCATTCGGACTAATTTAATGCATTTGATGCAGGACCATATCTTCTGAATTATCCATGAAGCATCTCGCCCACTGTTGGAGCTACTTAAGTAATAGTAATGATAATGCAAAATTAATTATTAATTTCAATACCTGCCCAATACTGATTGTTTCTCTCTGTAGGAGGCTCCTAAACTGTGGCCTAGTCAATGGAATAAATTCTGGCTGTCATGTGGAGAATTAACTGTTCACATGGCTCCTCCTTCTTGCTTTTAGTTGCTCAATTGCATTAAAAGGCATCTACTAATGCAGGCATATTTTCCTAATACTCCTTTTCCATGTTTTCCATGTATAAATTGCTGCCGCTGCCACATGGACAATGTGCGAGCCACAGGAAAATAGGGTGCACATCCCCCCAAAATATCTGAGAATCCCTCATCTACTCACATCTAAATCAAAATGAACTCTTCACTATGGTACCTGAGCACAGGGAGATCTCTAAGGAAAACTAATAGGAACTAAAAATTCACTGTGTAATTTGAAAATTAAGGTTTTCTTATCTCATTTGCCTGACCCCCTCCCTACTCGAAATGTTTCATGCCCATTTCTCCATTGTACCTTGCAAAGCTATAAGCAATATGTCTATCGTTCATATTTTGGGTTTCACTGTAGACTGCAGCTGTGTTTCACCTGAAGGGGAAAATGATCAATAATCCTATCCTATCCTATCCTATCCTATCCTATCCTATCCTATCCTATCCTATCCTATCCTATCCTATCCTATCCTATCCTAATGCTTCTTGTGAAATGAAAAGTTCTTTCCCAAAAGGAAAAGAGACAGAGTCCTCCCAATATGTGTGAGGCTGGCACACAAGTTGGTAGAATCTTTCCAGCTTCTCAGACCACATATGAAGTTCACTTACCTTTCACTTCTTTGGATCATATACACACCCTATTAGAATACTTGTTAAAGCACCATTGCAATAACTTAGGCTCGTGCTTCAGTGCTTTGCCGACTAGGGGTGGACTAAAGCACGGGCTTAAAGCTGCACTTATGTGCTCACCACCAATGCCCAGTGAAACACATCCATAGGTAAATAGGGTTAAGTTTAATAAGGACAAATGCAAAGTACTCCATTTAGGAAGGAACAATCAGTTTCACACATACTGAAAGGGAAGCAACTGTCTAGGAAGGAGTACGGCAGAAAGCGATCTAGGGGTCATAGTGGATCACAGGCTAAATATGAGCCAACAGTGTGACACTCTTGAAAAAAAGCAAACATGACTCTGGGTTGCATTAACAGGAATGTTGTGAGCAAGACACAAGAAGTCATTCTTCCACTCTACTCTGCGCTGATTAGGCCTCAACTGGAATATAGTGTCCAGTTCTGTGTACCACATTTCAAGAAAGATGTGGAAAAATTGGAGAAGGTCCAGAGAAGAGCAACAAAAATGATTAAAGGCTTAGAAAACATGAGCTATGAGGAAAGATTGAAAGAATTGAGCTTGTTTAGTTTAGAAAAGAGAAGACTGAGGGGGAACATGATACCAGTTTTCAAGTATCTAAAAGGGTGTTACAAGGAGGAGGGAGAAAAATTGTTCTTCTTGGCCTCTAATGACAGGACAAGAAGCAATGGGCTTAAATTGCAGCAAGGGAGGTTTATATTGGACATTAGGAAACACTTCCTAACTGTTGAGGTGGTGAAACACTGGAATAAATTGCCTAGGGGTGTTGTGGACTCTCCATCACTGGAGACATTTAAGAGCGGGTTGGATAGACATCTGTCAGGAATGATCTAGATGGTGTTTGGTCCTGCTCTGAGGTTAGACTTGATGATCTCTTGAGATCCCTTCCAGTTCTAGTGTTCTATGATTCTATGCACCCTTTGCAAGCTCCAACCGTAGCCTGTTCCATTCTCAGATTTGTTAACTTGATATTTTTTGGGAGTTCTTGTTTTTTTCCTTCCATGATAATCCTTGTGCTTGGATTGCATGCATTTCTACCATACTGAAGATAGTTAAATTGATTACAGGAGATGGAAAAAACACAAGTAACTTTACCTGCCTAGGAAAGTGCTATAAAAGTAAAGTACATTTTGCAGTGGGAGACCAGTTGTCGGCCATCTCTTTGGAAGGAACCAAATATAATTTTACTGGAAAGGCAACAAATCCTTTGCAGATGCGGACACGTCATCACTGACTACTCCCATTAGACTTCATATTTTTCTTTTTGCAGGGTAATTGAAGAGTTTGACTCGATACTCTCAAAAGCAAACACATGTCACCAGAACAGCCAAAAATCTGCACAGACTGTTTATGCTTGTTTCCCTTTTCCAAACAATCAGCATTGCTAAGTGCCAGAAGGTTTGGCTTGTGCTGTGGCTGCTTTCTCTCCGTTAGACTGACCAGGCAACGACACCATTTTCCACATGTTTATAGTTTATGAGCCCTAAAAAAAGTGTCTGTTTCCTTTACCCAAGCTGCAATCAAAACCATATGCTCATTCGTTCATGGGGGCTTTGACTGACCCTTCTGAGATTATGAGTAGAGCAGTTGAGAGTCAGAAAAAGATCTCTGCAGAATTGGAAACCCCATTCATGCTCTCAATACCTTCCGGTTGAATGAGGTTATTTTCAGCCAAAAGTCAAGTCTGGTTCCTGACATATATCCCAGTGAATGCAACCTGACACTTCTGTCCTCAGGGCTATCCGTCAGCCTCCTTGCCAGAGAGCTTGACTCGCTGAACATTGAAGAACTACCTAATCTGCTTCCTTCCCCCTTTGCAGAATGGACAGCGATGCTCAGATCACACAGAGGTTTGACTCCTACTAGCAGGCCTTCAGCTGAGACGGTGACTTGCTGAGTTAGACACTGTGCCTACTGCCTACACATTCTCAGACATGGTTCCTGCGCCAATGAATTTATAGTTTAACTAGACAAGCGAGGGGAAGTAATTTGCCTACAGTAACCCAGCAGATCTGAATACAGGGGCAAGGATTCCTGATTCCCAATCCAATGTCCCAGCTATGCTGGCCCCAGAGAAGGCTTCTGTCTTTGCAGCAGTTCCAGGTCCTGGATAGCTCTTGAGATCTTAGAAAGCATTCTTCTCCTGGAGCTCCGCTAAAATCATGGGCTAGGCTAGAGCCTCTCTTGAAGCATTACTGAAAGGAGACCTCCCTTGGCTTTTCAACACAGCCAGCTTGCTAGGAGGGGATATCCATAGTTCTCAACCCTAAAAGCATGAACATCTTCCTCTCTGTTAAACAATTACCTCTCATTTTCTGCAAACATGCCACAAGAAGCCATCGCTGCTGGTACTACAATATTCCCCGGAGTGAAACCACATTATGTTAGCAACTACACATGGCAGCTGAAGCAACATGACCATCCGAGGGCGGCTACTTCTCCTGAGAGATCACAAGGATAAGGTCAAAGTTCATGTGCCCACATAGAATAAACAGCCCCAATTTTTGGTCATGGCTCATTTGGAGGAAGTTCTGCATGATGATGAGAAAAGACCAAGTTAAAAAGCAGCTTCTATCTCATTCACTGGCCATATGGTTGTATAATAAATCTGCAGTTTACAAGATAAGACACCATTAGCCATATAGTCACTGTTTGGAGGGGAGCAGGGAGTCTGTGCAGTGGATAGAACTGTACAATGTGAGTCAAGGACTCCTGATTATATTCTCTGCTTATATTAACTGACTCTGCTATTAACTCTGTGTGTGCATTTAAGTGAGCCATTAAAATCCTTGTGTCCTACTTTTCAAACATGCTGCACACCTGCTGTCCCGTTGACTTTCCTGGGTTTGTGGGTGCTCAGTACTTCTGAGGATCAGGCCATCATCACTATCACATCTACAAAATGCAGATAATGCTTCTGACCCAACCTGGTAAACTGCTCTGAGATCTGTGGATGAGACATGCTAGTAATTATTGTTTGCTATTACAGAGCTCTCCCTATGTCGAGTAAAATCACATTACCTGTATTATTAGCCTCTTCTGCGTTTATTTTTCGTCAGGGAGAACAAAACCCTACTTCCAGACTAAAATAAAAATCCTGTTAAAGATACAGATCTTTAAACATGCTTTTATGCAACCTATTTCCTGGCCCACCCTAAGACTTGTAGAATTTACATCACAATACACCAAAAACAAGCAAACTAAACTCTAGAAAAATATCTGTATGGTAGCATGAAAGACACAGAGAAAATCCATTACAAAAAATATATTAATCTACTCCTGCCATGCTGCACATACACATACATACACTGTTACCTGCTTTTTTTTTGTGCATTTCTACATTCTAACACTGTCCCGGAGATGGATCTCTCTCTCTCTCTCTCTCTTTCTCTCTCTCTCTCTCTCTCTCTCTCTCACACACACACACACACACACACACACACACACACACACACACACACACAGAGAGAGAGAGAGAGAGAGAAAGAGAGAGAGAGAGAGAGAGAGAGAGAGAGAGAGTGGATATCTTTAGCTCAAAAATTGCTAAAAATACCCCTGCTAAAGATATTAATAACCCCTGAAAAACAGAAGCACTAGATATATATTTTAAGAGCATGAAGGCAGATGCCCCTAAAGTAGAAATAACACAGTGTCAGCTCTCAATCACAATAATAGTCCAACAGCATTTGCCTCGGTTTACAGGGGATGCAAATTATGTCACATAATCTAAGACAAGCTGTCATCTCACTTGGGGATGACTGAAAAGAGATTTGCCCACATATACTGCACTCACATTTGTTCAGTCTGGACTGGAGGGGAGGGGGAAGCATGGATCAGCATTTATATCACACTCCCTGTCAGTACCCAGCCCAAGCTGGAGAAGCTAATGATCCAACCAGGGGACCAAATTCACTGATGCACTCTTGAGTAAGTGTCACCTGAGACATGTTGCACATATGCTAAGACTCTGGTCCTGATCCAGATCCCACTGAAATTGGAGAGTCTCTTTAAGGAGTACAGTGGGAGGTGGATTGAAGCCTATCGCCCAAACTCCCTCATCCACAGGGAACATCTCTGTCTTCTTCCTTCTAGCAGAAAACCCAGCTCAGCAATCTCCATTCCTTCAACTGTGTTGTTTCTCCTTTCAAACCAGTATTCTGTTTAGCTCTCTGCAGCAGTTGCCTGTATTAGTGATGACATGGTGTTCTCCATGTCTCACCACTTAACAACATAGCACCACAGAGACTGGACTGATCACCAGCTCCGTGGCTGGAGCACTGACGCTGATGCTGTCACTGATGCTGTCACACTGACCTGATCCCCACTTCCCAGATAAGACGAAGCAGTATCGCACTTATGCTGCAATCACTCATTGGTTTGATGGTGACGTGGAGTTAGGTGGCAGAAGAATGCCTGTGGGGTACAAAGGAATCAACTCCTGATGCCTGTAGGGTTTTAAACAGCAGCATCAGAATTCTAACTTGAGTCTTATTTTCATTTGCCTGGGAATAATATTTTGCCAACTATGATGTTTCACTGGTCTTTCCCTTTCATTTTCAAGAGCAAAAAATGACCTGTAATTAACGCACATCTGCTATGTACAGAGAAAATAAACAGCCCAATAATATGGTAAACAAAGTAATGTAACATGCTTTTAATTATATAGCCACTGGTGATAATTTCAGTGAATTTTTAATCACAGAAACAGCTCTGGAATAAAGCAGCCAAAGATAATATGTGAACACAATCTTTTTTTTTTTTTTGAACAATCAGATACATTTGCCTTAAAACAGTTTTTCAATTTCTGATTGTTCCAATAGTTACAGATTAGTGCCCTGATGCATCACGTAAGCATGTTCTTAATTTTAAACATGCAAGGAATCCCAATAATAATATCCCTATTCAGAAAAAAATCATTTAAGGCTATGCTTCAATTCCATTAACTTTAATAGATTTCAAGCACATAGTTGAGTGCATTGCTAAATAGGGAGGGGGCTAGTTATATGTGTGAGAATGTGCTTAAAGTCTGTGCTGAATTGGGCCTTATATGGGAATTGGGAGTTAGAATTCATGGGGTGAAGTCTTGCTCCTATGGAAGTCAGCAGTAGTTTTGCTATTGACTTCGATGGGGCCAAAACTTCACCCTAATTCTTCACTATGTTACTCCAGATTCACAACAATGTAACTCCACTTACACATGCATAAACCCAGTGATGAATTCAGCCTCTTGTCTCCATTCCTAACCAGAGTCTTGATGGGTGACCATAGGCATGCTACCTAACTTCTCTGTGCCTCTGTTTATTCATCTGTAAAATGGGAATCATAATACTTTTCTACTTCCCAGAGAGAGTTGCTTGTAACTATTATTCAATAATGTTTGCAGAAGCACTTTGAGATCCTTGGATAAATTACACAGTTCACATTTTATCCAGGTCATTCTCTCTTAAAGCCTGAATACAAAGCAGGAAGAAAGAGAAGAAAGAGGAACACAACAGCTGTTACGTTCATAAGCATAAGTCATAAATGGACCGGATTGTATTTATTTGACTTGGCAATATTTAGGACACTTTGCAGTAGTAAACCAAAAAAAACTGATAGGAGGAAAGTGAAAATCCTTGCGACAAGCTGAAGAAATAGACAGGCATTACATTCTAAATTCAGATTGTCTTTCTGTCAGAGTTGCTGCAATCTTTAACAACAGACCTGCTCCACATAAGCTAAATTCTTTGTAATTACCCAAAGGATTCCAAGAACAAATTGCATGCAAGAGAAACAAAACCATATTATGTGTAGGACTCTGCATTATTATGTTGTCAAAGAATAAAAACTTTCAAAGAGTAAAAACTTTCAAAGAAATAGAGGTGAAGATTCTGGCATTTGAGCTGCACTCAGTCAATTCTGTTTCATTCCCTGTTTCTACCAAAAGGTAAATTGTGTTTTCTTTTCCCTTGGTATAAAGCATGACAACGGAACATCCAGGACACTATGGAGAAGATATGGACATGATGATGTACACTTATGATCATTACATCCGGGGAGCAACTACTACTTTCTCTGCTGTGGACAGGTTTGCTTTTTGCTTTGTGTTGTTATTAGAAGTTGTAGAAAAAGTGGGGTCCCTCCCATCTGGAATATAGGACTGCCATACTGGATCTAACGATGATCTATCAAATGCACTCCCAGATAGTGATTAATAAAAATACCTATCTGATTCTTCAGAGATCGGGCCTAAGTCCATCATGCACCAGGGATGTACATGGGGCCAACCTCCCTGTCCTCACTGAGGATCATCTATGAGATCTGATAACTAGGGATAGCTACGAGTGTTATTAGCAGCGAGCTTAGCCAAAAGGTTCACCTGTAGATCTGCCCCTCTTCCCTAGATTGACTGGTATCTTGGTCTAGAGGTTTGGTTCTGGCCTAGCTCTGGATACCATTGTTTATAAAATTATCAAGATCTTTAAAATTCCACATGGGGTATCCTCTACCCCTGGAAGGACAGAGGAGCTTATTTCAGCACATCCTTCAGGAAAGCAAAATGGCAGCCAGCAGGTGTGTAGCTCACTAGGAGTTTCATCAGGCTACACGATACTGCCAACCGCTGTATGCAGTGTGCAGAGAGGCGCAGACACATCTAGGGGTTCACCTGCTCACATGCATGCTCTGTCTTCATGCTGCACACTGTATCAGTTGTAGGTAATTGAACATTAGATATATGTGGCATCCTGACATATTGGAAGCCCTTTTCAGGATGGAGTCCTGATCTCAAGAATACATCACCCTCGATCCACTGTTATGCTGTGTGTTGTAGACTCACTAAGAACACAGGCAGACCCTCATCAGGTGTCAATTGTCACTGAAGACCACATTTGTCATCTTTAGCTTGATTAAATAAACAGGTTTTATGTGCTATCATTGGGGATGCAAGGAGAAGAGGACTAGGACCTTCCTTCCACCCCCAACCCCCTAACCCTTTTATTACTGTAGATATCTCCCCTCTGAAACCTCACAGCAGTCCTAACATCTGATCGCCCCCACTTTTTTATATATGTTGTTGATATGATTCTTTTCTTTGAGACATCGAGTAGAGATTTGAGGAGTGAACCAGATCATTGGTCTGACCCTTTACACTAATTTCTATATTATAGACATGACTTCAGCTTATTCCCCGAAACCAATTTTTATCATTTGCAGTCACTTAAAAGGGACCAAAATGTCTGTGTCTGTGGACATTCAGGGAACTGCTGTTAACAAATTGAGGGTATTCCAATTGTATGTATTTCCATATGCGAAAAGCAACACTGTACATTCAGTCTAAAAGTGGTTTTATTTTAGATTAAGAAAAACAACAGAAAGGAGCAAAAGTAAATTCTTCATGAGAGAAGACAGACAGTATGTGCATCTCTTCCATTCAGGGAGATGGTTCAGTGCATGAATTATACACACAGGGAGAGTTCTTAGGTCTACTCTACACTACACCCCTCTGTTGCTCTAACCTACACAACTTCAGCTCTGCAAATAATGTTGCTGAAGTCAATGAGGCATCTTCCACTCAATAAGGTCAGTGGGGGTTCCTTTCCTGTTGCCTCTGACTACTCTTCTTATCCTGGTGGAGTACTAGAGTTGATGGGGGAGTGCTCGGAGGTCGATTTATCACATCTAAACAGACGCAATAAATCGATCACTGCAGCATTGGTCCACTGACTAGCGTAGACAATTCCTTAGTAGTTTAAAGGTACAGGAATAGAAAGCAAAGGCACAACAACTTAGCTACATAGACCATGATAATGTAACCAAATAGCCCCAGCCCCAGCGGATTGGGTCAAAAAGAAGTGACTATTCTGTGCCATAGAGCAAAGTTGTTCAATAATGTCAGACTGAGTCACAAACAGCATGGTGAAACAGAAGCTGAGTTTCAGGCAAATAGACCCACAGCAAAGGGAAACCCTCTTAATCTACTGAGGAATTAGAAGGGGATCTCCCAAAAAAAGGAGCATAGAACTCTTGGTGTTTCATAAGGCCCCATCTGAAGAGGTTTAATAAAAAGAACTTTACTTATAAGGGGACTGATTCTTCCACCTCTTTGATGTAACTGTTAATGCAGAATAAATTCCCTGAAATCAGCAGTTACTGATAAAAACAAGGCACAAGTGATCAGATTCAGGTCCTGTAGCTTGAAGCATGCTGCAAAGCCAGGCATAGAGAATTAAGCTTAATGAAATAGAACACTGATTCCTTTCCAGAGAATGTGTTAATTACTTTGTTATCAATCATGCCGGACCATTATTTCTCATTAGCATTTGTTACCGCCTTCTGAGCAGGGCTCTGTGTATAATGAGATTATACACCATGCAAATGGATACCACTGGCCTGTTTCGAACTGCTGCATTACTATGCTCCAAAATCTTCAGTTTAAAACAAATGATCTCTCTAGCCATCATGGTTGCAGAGATAACCTTCAAACTATGAACGGGATGTAGAACAGTGCAGTGCTGCTTGCCTGAGCTTGTAGATAGTCTGAAAAAACAGACCTGAGAAGTGTAAACAGTTCCCATTAATCCAGTTGGTGGTGTTGAATTACTCTGAAGTATAATGAGGTCAGTTTACCTGGCAACACTCTTAACTATGTCACTGCCGGATCTTTCTTAAGTGACACCAAGCCAACATGCTAGCCCAGCATTATGGGATACCATGGTAGATACTGAGTTGGGGTGCCCTGAGGCAGCTAGTTGTTGCCACGCCTGGTTGGGGAGGATCATTAGCAATGCAAACACTTCTCCCGCCCGCCCATATGTACAGTAGGGGGTAAAGAAGAGATGGTTTTGCCATGGTGGCCCTCCCAGCTCCCTGGCAGCACACTAGGAATTCCCCCCAGCCAACGTTGTCCATAGGAGGCCAAGGGAGTCGTGGCTTTGCAGAAATGATAATAGACTCCCAGGATTGTACAGTCCCAGAAATGATCATTTCTGACAAAATTCCTGGGGGCTGGTTATTGCTCACTGGCAACCTTGTGCACAGATTATTCCCCACAGAGGCAGAAGTTACCTGTGCAAAAGATAGGCAGTTGGCCCAGAGGTGCCTGTCTCCCTTGTGGAAGAGAAGAGGCAGGACTCCAGCGTCTTGGCTACACTGGGGTCTTCTCTGTCATTTCCCATTGCTGCCGTCCCCACGGATCGTAGCAGTGGGAGCAGCAGTGTAGACAAGGTACTGGCTGGAACACCTTTGAGCAGGGTTGGATGACACGGTGCTTAAAATGGCAGCTACCACAAGAAGCCCCATCCCATTATCATTCAGGCAGCTGAACCTACAGTAGCAGCAGTAGGGGATTTTAGAGAAAAACGGGCTAATGGAGACACAGTCTAGGAATTGTTAGAGAGGCTGTTGGACACAGATGGACCTCACTCACTGGGAGGCGGGTGAAGGCCCAGCTGGGGAAGGCAAGCCCAAGCCCCACCCCTTCTGTCTGAGACCCTGCCCCTGGAGCCAAGCCCCGCCCACACCAGCCTGATCCTCACAGGCCACCTGGAGGTCCAGGCTTGCCCTGCTGCAGCCCTAGCCCTCGACTTCCTTGGGAGCAGGGCTGCCACCCCACTGCCCCATCCCTCCCTGGTGGCCAGTGAAGCCACACTGTGGCCCCAGCCCTCCCCAGTAGACAACAGTAATCAAAATGTTGCATGGGCCGGTAGGTAGTTTTAGGAAGGCTGTGCCTTGCCTTGCCTACATTATCCGCCGCCCATGGCCTCACTGTTTTTTCCAGCTCCCTGCTTGCCAAAATGATTAATCCAAGCTGTTCTGTCAAGTGTTACCAGCCTAGGTCTCCCTAAATCCTGGTTTGGAATCAGCAGTCATGGAGTGGGTTGTACTGCAAGGTGTACATGTTGTACTGCAAGGTGTACATGAAAATGTGCACAGAGCATGCCCTCCTCTGCCATCCTTTGCAGCTGCAGCGCGGGTGGGCGCCCAGCAGAGTTGTGGGGCACAAGAGTCACTCCCTGCCACAGCTTTTCTGGAACACACCTTACACAAAGCTCAAAGATGTGGCATACCAAGGTTTTTGTTATCTGTTCTCCTGTGTCTTTGCTCGAGTGATCTGAATCATGAGCAAGCTCTTCACTGCTGTGAGAATCATGATTAAAGACACCTTGGCATGCAGCTACCTGTGTGGTACCCAGATAGATCAGCTAAACAATCAGCTGTTTTAGGCCTCCATTAGGTTTCATACAAAAACAACAAATCAGATCTAATCGGATGAGAAATAGTGGACAGTTTTCATTTAATTGGAAAAAAATTATTTGAGGATTTAAATATTTCCCTGCAGTGTTGGAACGCTGAATACAACAACACCAGGTACATGAGCGCCAGAGAGTGAAAGGGGCCAGAAAAGCTTCTCTTCCTTACCTAGGGGTATGTCTACACTCCAAAAACTGCTGTGCTCTTACCTCATGTTAAGACACAAAAATTCAGTGTTAACTCAGATTAGAGAAGTTTGGGATTGAATTTGAGCTAGATGTCAAATTACTATGTTCTCACTGCTAGTTTAATTTTCATGCGCTACCCTGAGCTTAAAATACACCTTTTTTTGCAAGGTAGACATACTCTAACCAGTGGTGGGCAGTCTGTGGCCTAAGGGCTACATGTGGCTCATCAGGTTTCTATGTGTGGCCCATGCAACATTTTGATTACTGTTGTCCACGCACAAGGTTGCCAGACTCTGCTGGTTTCCAACCATGTAGGTTTTTTCCCCTACCGGCATTACAAAAGCAAAATGCACATAAAACAAAGGTACGTGAAGCAAGGTACATGCTGATTGCACACATTGTGAGAGCCTTGTGCTCCTTCTGCATCCCTCCCTGAGCATGGCTCAGCTCCCCAACCTGGCACTCTGAGGCTATGTCTACACTACACCTCTCTTGCTCAAAAGCCTATGCAAATGAGGCATGGATTAGCATATTGCCACTAATGAAAAAATGAGGAAGAACGGCTCTTGCGCAAGAGGGGGGTTTTGTGCAAAAAGAAGCCATTTACACAGCTCCTTTTTGCGCAAAAGCCTCTTGTGCAAAAATGGCCCCTAATTAATTATGCAAATGAAGTGTAGTGATATTCTACTCCACGCTTCATTTGCATAAGCTTTTGCAGAAGAAGGGTGCAGTACAGACATAGCCTGAGTGTAGATATGGGGGCCAGCTAGCATAATAAACTCTATAGGAACCTGTCTCTGTACTCCCAGAAACAAACTTGTCTGGTCTCAGTTTCCCTGAGATCTAAGAAAAAAAATGCTGCCACCATCCAAGTGTAATTAAAAATATATAAAATAAACCCTTTTCCAGAGAAGAGATCACTTGGGAATCCCCTCCCTGAGGCAACGCTCTCCCCCCAACTCCAACCTCCATTTCGCTTGGAGTTGGGAGAACTAACAGAAGGAATCCGCAGAAAACAATGGGGCTCTGCTCCTCCCATAAAAACACTTTTATTATCAAAATAAGACTACTGTGGCAATGATAGTAAATGACTAGGTGTTAAAAGCCATGCAGTGAAATAGACTTGGGGAAATCCATGTGTCATAATCCTTAGTTACAAAAGAGAAAAACAATTAACCAGCTCAGACATGATTTCCAAACCCCCAAACAAGAAAAATAATAAAACCTGATGGACTATCTAAATTTTTCCCTACTTATATATTTCAAGGAGTCCATTCCTGGGAGAGCCCATCTCCCTTGTTACCTGGGGAAAACTGCTCTGGTCTCCAAACAAAAGATGTGAGAAGAAAAAACTTCTCTGGGTTTGAAATTCCTTTCTGCATTTCATTGGCTAAATGCCCAAAGCTCCCTCCCTCAGGTGCATTCCCAGAGTTGCTTAACCCTTTCCTCAATTTCCAGGGAAATCAGACTCTCCTTAGCAGCTCCTACTCATGACAGCAGTCAATCAAAGAGCTGCTGTGGTTCAATCAGCATACCCCACAAATTCTAGGTACACAAGTGCAGCTAGCAAAACTACCCTATCCCAAGAAACCAACCGTCAGGACAATCTTTTGGCCCACTGAGATAAGGGCCACTCATGCATCCCTTTTACATGACAAAAGGTACAAAGTATGGCCCTGAGACGTCCCAAATAAAGTTGATGGGGTTTAAAATTAAGTTCATTTCATGGTTTGACAGAATGAGATCTTAAATAACATTTCTGTTTTTATTATCATAGATTGTATTATTAATACATGAACTAAAAGCACATGTTTGTTAAACATGCTTGATTTTTATCTTGGCAATGTTCTTTCATGGCAAAAGTACTGGATCTAAGACTTTGAGTTAAGAGCCTCTGTTACAACAGGTGTGAATTTAATAGGCCATAATGCTGAGCTGTAAAACCTTACTGCAGCATGATTGATTTGTATCTCTGGGTATCCAAGTGACCGGGGAAGTAACAAATGTCTGTGATAGGCACACATGTACCATGGATGATGATTTCTTAAACTGAATCTGAAAATAAGTTTGGCATTGTATTGGCCCTCTGTAAGCAAATAACAATGAAAACTACCTATCAAGGCAACATTGAAAGAAAAAAAAAGAATATACACTGCTGGGTGATGTGAGAGATGCACTGTTCTAAATAACACTGTTAAAATAAGGTAAACTACCAACATAATGTGCACCGTAAATTAAAATTGAATTGAAAGTACTTTTATTTTTATTTATAGAGACTCCAGGGGGCAAAATTCTTCTCTTAGGCTATGTCTATACTTCTGGGGGGGGGGGGGGGGCGTTTTCGGAAAAAGATACGCAAATTGCAGTTTACAATTTGTGTATCTTTTTCTGCTGTTTTTTTCACAAGAAGCTTTTCGGACATTTGGCCCGTCTATACAGTGCCAAATATTGGGGAAAACTCCTCTTTTAGAACATCCCTTATTCCTCATAAAATGAGGAATACAGGGATGCTGAAAGAACGCGCCCACTTTTTCGGAAACTGTTCCGAAAAAGCAGATGTGTTCCCTGGACACAGGGATACTTCCCAAAAAATTTTTGCAGTCGAGACAAAGCCTCGTGTGCTCCAGTGTAAGTCAAGAACGACTCAGCTGAAGTCAGTTGAGTCGTTCTTGACTTACACTGGAGCACGTGAGGCTATGCCTAGACTGCAGAGACAGCTGAAGTCAGTTGAGTCATATCCCAGCAGCGAATGAGAGGTCAGTATCTTCTCTACAACACCTCCTGTCTTCTATGAATGCCCAGAAGCAGTACTTCAGAGGTGCGTGCTGTGTATGGGGTGACCAGCACATGACAGATAGTGCGCATAGATCTGGCAAGGAACTCTCCCCTTCAACTAGCTCTCACAACGTTACGACCACAGCGTTCAGACTCAAGCTCAGACAACTAGCTGCAGCAGAGCTTCTGAAAACCTCCAGACTTTGGAGAGTCACTCACCACTCATTTAAATTACAAGTCCCATCTACCAATATTTTATTCTGTACCTGAATTCAGTTGCCCGCCAGCATATGACAGCTGAAGCTTACCAACCCATTTCACGTACTGCAGCTTACAGAGCAACTCATCACCTGCAGGTGACTTTTGATCATAACCTGCCTGGCTTTTCTCCTCTAGATCACTGCTCTGAAGCTTACTGGAGATAGATCATGATGAAAAGTCATTATCTTCTGATGGGTAATTCGGGGGCTTGATGCTTTTAGTTTGTCGGGGGCAGGGTAGGCATTTATCAATCTTTTGAAATGTTCCGTTGCCTTCTGTCATGTAACAGGTAACACCTGGAGGAAAACTGATTGGGCTAGTGGCAGACAGTCAGAGTTGCTAGCTGGAGGTGCCCTTAGTGAAAAGTTGTCCTCATTTGTATAATTTGTTTGTCCTCTGCGGTTGCCCTTGCCTCATTAATGTCTATCGTTTGTCTCTCTTCCCCCACAGGGATCGTCAATGGAAGTTCATCATCTGCAGGATGACAGACTTTGACTGCCAATTTCAAAACCTGTAGACATATTGACTACACCAAACTTGGGGAGGCTGGGGGGTAGGTGGGAGGGAAAGGGGCCATGAAACTCACATCACGCATCACCAGCTGGCTGCCAAAGTTACAGTTCTTTAGCCTGTGGAGCTGTTAACTGCAGTATCAGCTCACGGCACCTGTGAGCCAAGTAACACGATTGCAGCTGCAACTTTGGAGGACGCCCTTGAATGCTACGTGCCGCTGCATCTCACAGCTAAAATGCTTTTCATACACGAGCCTTTTATTAGCAGTTATTTCTTTTTGTATGTATCCACTTCACACATGTGCAACATTATTTTGCCTAGCACCTTTGTGCCAAATGCTTCTCTTCTCCCAAACCACTGCACACAAGGTTAAAATATAATAGAAGTTCTCCAGTGTGGTCTTTGTTATTCTCTTTCACACCTTCTAGTTGGCACACAACCCCCGCAATGGTCTCTTCCCCACTTCTCACCATTTAATAACTACGCTGTGGAGAGATTTCACAGTGCAAAGACTTTGACTTTGTCCATATTGAGGTTTTACCCCAGTTCCAGGTGCTGGTGTAACTGCACTAGTGCAAATCCCTTGAGTAGACCCGCAAAGCCACTATTTGCAGTAGAAGAATTTACCTGATTGAAATCAGAGTAAGTTCCACCAGTGCAAACAGGAGCTATATCTGTTTATATTAGGAGCCTGGATCTCCTTTAGACTTAGGATATGTCTACACTTCCAACGGGGGCTCTGATTCCCAGATTGAGAAGATAAACTTGTGTTAGTTCCAAATGAGCTACCAGGCTAAAAATACTGATTGAGATGCAGCTAAAAATAGTGTAAGAACAGCAGTGTAAATGAGTGTAGGGTTAGAACCCCGGGTGATCCTAGACCACATCAGAGTCCATGCTGCCATGTCTTCTAGATTGACCATGCTTGCTAGATTAAAGATTGTGTGAGTGTGTCCACGTGAGCTCCAGTCACAACATCCAAGTACAGTGTAGACATAGCCTCAGAGTGATGTTTAGAAATGTTCATCTGACGAAGTGGGTCTTTGCCCACAAAAGCTTATGCTCCTACACTTCAGTTAGTCTATAAGATGCCACAGGACTCCTCGCCGCTTTCACTTTTGAGTGTATGTTTTCCCCTCCCCACAAAGTCGGCAGTTCATGAGCCTGCCAGATTTCAAGAGTGTAGCTCAAAAGGACATTTGTGTAGTTGCAGTCCAGACAGATGACTTTCTGATGACTTCCACCAGACAGGTCAAATATTGGATTTTTCACACTCAGAAAATGAAATCAACAACAAAGTTCCCACTGTCTCCAGGGGTATATGATCAGGTTCATCATGAAGATGTGCACCAAACTCAAGATTCTAAGATTGAGAGAAACATGGATACGTATGGAGTCAATCATTCAATTACCCCATCACAAACATCTCTCTTATGTTAGGTATCTAATAGTATTCTATGAAGAGTTATAATTAAAATGACACTTTTGCGATGTGATAGCCTGTGTTATTCTCTTTTAAACAGCTTGTTCAATTAACTCACTAATCTGCAAAAAAAAAAATCCTCCGAGCGTGGTACAGTAATTAGTGAGGTTCTGTGATAGCCAGTTATTAGGCCAAATAATAAGTAGCAGAGAGGAAGAGAAATCTGAGAGGCACAGGAAAGGGAAATAAAGTTTTAGCTGACATCGTAAGCATTGGGGAGATGCTGAAACAGAGTGTAACGCACATCAGAGGAAAAAAGCCCTCACACCAGAGCAGTGATGGGAAAGGTTATGAAGTTAAATCAAGCTCATAGAATTCTTGGTCCTCTGCAGGAACATCTCTCTTTGAGAGACACCTATTAGTCTCGTTTATGTCCAATCTGCTTCCACCCACCTTTGTCCCTCTTGTCTATTTAGATTTTAAATTCTCTGGAGCAGTGACTGCCTCTTACTATGTGTATGTACAGCAACTAGAATAATTAGGTCCTGATCTGTGCCCCCCCATAAGTATCCTGTAATACAAACCATCATCATCATCATCATCACAGTCTCCTACCGCTGTCTATGCTCACATTTTAAAGGGACGCTAGCATCGTACATTTCCAAATAAAAGGTTTGCAGAAGCCAGTGCAAAGGGTAAAATGAATCTATGTGCTGGGCTTTTGGGTTCCCCTCCTTTCCTACCCACAATAAGATCACTGTAGCGTTCTACCCACCTTAATCTCTTTTCTGTGCGGCAACAAGGTTTTTGTTTCTGGCCATCTTGTACCTATTAATTTCATTTGGAGACCCTTAGTTCTTGTGTTATGAGCAGTTGTAAATAACACTTCCTTATGTACTTGCTCCACAACAAGCCATGATTTTATAGACTTTTATCATATACCCCCTTAATTGTCTCTTTTACAAACTGAACAGTCCCAATTTTATTTAATCTCGCCTCATATGGAAGCTGTTCCCTGCTTCTAAACATGTTTTGCCCTTTTCTCTCCCTTTTCCAAATCCTAGATATAGATATAGATAGATTGGATGATCGGATCTGCACACAATGGTCAAGATGTGGGTGTACCATGGATTTATATAGAAGCAGTATGATATTTTCTCTCTTATCTATCTCTTTCCTAATAATTCCTAACTTTCCATTAGTTTTTTTTTTTTTTTGGACTGCTGCTGCACATTGAGTGGATGTTTTCAGAGCACCATCCACAGTGACTCCAAAATCTCTTTCTTGAGCAATAACAGCTAATTTAGACCACAAAATTGTATATGTCTGGTTGGGATATATGTGCATAGTATATTTTCCAATATGCAGTACTTTGCGCTTTTCAATTTGAATTTCATCTGCTATTTTGTTGCCCAGTTATCCAGTTTTGTGATATCCCGTTGTGGTCTAGTTTGAACTTAATTATTTTGAGAAGTTTTGTATCATCTGCAAATTTTCCCACCTTACTCATTGCTTCCTTCTTTCAGATCATTATGAATATATTGAATGGGGAGGGACACTGGGGGACACCACTGAATAGCCTTACAGATACTCTAACTTACCCTCTACTTTCCAGTATAGGTCATGGGAAGAAGAGAATAGCTTAGTACAGTACATTGCAGGCACCTTCCTGACATAGTCCTGATCTGCCAGGGGCTGGGGGAAGGCAGCAGACTCTCTTGCTAGTTTTACACTGGCTAAGCAAACCACCTGCACAGGAGCTATTTTCACACACGTAAGAACTTAAGAACATAAGAATGGACCAAAGGTCCATCTTGCCCAGTATCCTGTCTTCTGACAGTGGCCCATGCCTGGTGCCCCAGAGGGAGTGAAGAGAACAGGTAATCATCAAGTGATCCAGCCCCTGTCACCCATTTCCAGACTCTGACAGAGGCAAGGGACACCATTCCTACCCATCTTGGCTAAAAAGCATCGATGAACCTAACCTCCAAAAATGTATCTAGTTCTTTTTTGAACCCAGTTAAAGTTCTAGTCTTCACAACGTCCCCTGAGTTCCACGGATTGACTGTGCGCTGGGTGAAGAAAGATTTCCTTTTATTTTAAACTTGGTGCCTATTGTTTTAAACCTGATACCATATTGCTTGATGGTTCCCTTTTGCTGCTGGAGTGGTATAAAAGGCCGAAGAGATTTTTCTTAGTTCAGTAGCCTCTACCGTGTTCTATTCCATGATGGCTACTGCCCTGTTCCCCCAATGTGGTTCTAACTCTATGTAATGTATGGCAAAGGGATTGGAAATGGAAGCTCCTGCAGAAAACAGAAAATCACATTGTATCATATCTTACCCCTTTATCTTTTATTTTCCTGGGGTCCATTTACATTTTAAGGTGCATTTTCCATTTGGTCCCATCTCTTTATAATAATGCTTAGCCCTCCTAATTGGCAGCAGGTCTCAAAGGCAGCAGCCATGATACCTAGAGAGGAAATTGAGGCAGAGGTGTAATGACTTTACCAATATCGCACCGAGAACTTGGAATAGAACCCATTCCAGCACTAAGTCCTAGCCACCACACTCCATATTTAGCTCATACACCCTAGTGGGGGAGAGGCCTTCTTGGCAGGAGAGATGGGAAGATTGTTATGGAGAAGAGTACCTTGCTACCAGGTCTCTTTGGGTATTTCTGTACACACTGCAATCCTCCCTCTGACAGAAGAAACGGTGGCAGCAAATAGATTGTGGTACATGCAATGTCAAATCCATGCATAACAAGATGATGGGCTTGCTAAAGACACACTTCAAAAGGTGCAGAAGTTTGGTTCAAATAAGTGCTTGAGGTTTAATGGAGTGTTATCTGAACAACTTACACCTGCTACTTCTAGCTGCAGCTGGAAACTAGAGATTTCAAAGCTTTGCACCCTGCTAGAATCAGTGAGCATAGAGAGACATAGAAACTGCGCACAAACAAGGTCATCCTGACATCAGAAACTGATCAGAATTGCTGGGTGCTCTGGGTGGCTGTTTGGGAAAAGAAGAGCTTTTATTGTCACAATCACAGCTGCTTAGCTCACTCTGACTGTGTCCACCCCAGGCTCATTCTCCTCTCGCCAACACTCATCGTAATCAGGAGTCATTCCATTGATGTCAGTGAAGCTATGTCAAACTCAGCCCTAATTCAGACTAAATTCCGTTGTAATGAAGCATTGTTCATGGCCTGTGATATTTTATGAAGAGAGATTAAAGAGACTGGGACTTTTCAGCTTAGAAAAGAGGAGACTACGGGGGGATATGATAGAGGTCTATAAAATCACGACTGGTGTAGAAAAAGTGAATAAGGAAAAGTTATTTACTTGTTCCCACATATAAGAACTACGGGTCACCAAATGAAATTAGTAGGCAGCAGGTTTAAAGCAAACAAAAGGAAGTTTTTCTTCACTCAATGCACAGTCAACCTGTGGGACTCCTTGCCAGAGGATGTGGTCAAGGCTAGGACTTTAACAGGGTTCAAAAAAGAGCTAGATAGATTCGTTGAAGTTAGGTCCATCAATGGCTATTAGCCAGGATGGGTAGGAAAGGTGTCCCTAGCCTCTGTTTGTCTGGAAATGGGCGACAGGAGAGAGATCACATGAGAAGTACCTGTTGTGTTCCCTCCCTCTGAGGCATCTGGTATTGGCTACTGTCAGCACACAAGATACTGGGCTGGATGGACAATTGGTCTGACCCAGTATGGCTATTCTTATGTTCTGGTGTTGTCCTCATGAAGATATAGACAAGAAAGATGGCAGGGTGATTGAAGAGGATATGAACAGTATTGCCAATCCCCAAATCATAGAATCATAAAATACTAGAACTGGAAGGGACCTGAAGAAATCATCAAGTCCAGTCCCCTGCCCTCACGACAGGACCAAGCACCATCTAGATCATCCCTGACAGATGTCTATCCAACCTGCTCTTAAATGGAGTAATCTTCAGTGATGGAGATTCTACAACCGCCGTAGGCAATTTATTCCAGTGTTTAACCACTCTGACAGGAAGTTTTTACTAAATGTCTAACCCAAACCTTCCTTGCTGCAATTTAAGACTATTGCTTCTTGTCCTATCCTCAGAGGCCAAGGAGAACAATTTTTCTCCCTCCTCTTAGAATCATAGGATCATAGAATACTAGAACTGGAAGGGACCTTGAGAGGTCATCGAGTCCAGTCCCCTGCCCTCATGGCAGGACCAAATACTGTCTAGACCATCCCTGATAGACATTTATCTAACCTACTCTTAAATATCTCCTGAGATGGGGATTCCACAACCTCCCTGGGCAATTGATTCCAGTGTTTGACCACCCTGACAGTTAGTTAGTTTGTAACACCCTTTTAGATACTTGAAAACCGCTATCATGTCCCCTCTCAGTCTTCTCTTTTCTAAACTAAACAAGCCCAATTCTTTCAGTCTTCCCTCATAGCTCATGTTTTCTAGACCTTTAATCATTTCTGTTGCTCTTCTCTGGACATTCTCCAATTTCTCCACATTTTTCCTGAAACGTGGTACCCAGAACTGGACACCACACTCCAACTGAGGCCTAATCAGCACAGAGTAGAGCAGAAGAATGACTTCTTCTGTTTTGCTCACAACACTCCTGTTAACACATCCCAGAATGATGTTTGCTTTTCTTGTAACAGTGTAACAGTGTTGATTGATATTTAACTTGTCGTCCACATGACCCCTAGATCCCTTTCTGCAGGACTCTTTCCTAGACAGTCACTTCCCATTTCATATGTATGAAACTGATTGTGCCTCCCTAAATGGAGCTCTTTGCATTTGAACTTTACCCTTTTAGCCTCTGTCAATTTCTCTAGTTTGTCCAGATCATTTTGAATTATGACCCTATCCTCCAAAACATTTGAAACCCCTCCCAGCTTGGCATCATCCACAAATTTATAAGAGTACTCTCTATGCCATCATCTAAATAGTTGATGAAAATATTGAACAGAACTTGTCCCAGAACTGATCCCAGCAGAACCCCACTTGTTTTACCCTTCCAGCAAGACTGTGAACAATTGATAACTACTCTCTGAGAATGGTTATCCAACCAATTATGCACCGACCTTATAGTAGCCCCATCTAGGTTGTAATTCTCCAGTTTATTGATAAGAAGATCTTTTCCTATTTTTGCTTCTGAACTTACGCCATTTTCAGTAGCATTTACTGTGTTAGGCATCCAGTCACCACCAACCTTCTTGGTGAAAATCAAAACAAAGAAATTGTTAAATGTGTCTGCCATTTCCACATGTTCTGATATTGTTTCTCCCTCTTCGTTGAGCAATGGGCCTACCCAGTCCTTGGTCTTCTTGCTTCTAATATATTTGTAGAATGTTTTCTTGTTACCCTTTATGTTTCTGCTAGATTGAACTCATTTTGTGCCTGTGGCTTTCCAATTTTGCCACAACCTACTTGTGCTATTTGTTTATATTCATCCATTCTACTTTGACCTAGTTTCCATTTTTTATATGACCCCTTTTTGATTTTTAAATCATGCAAGATCTCTGGGTTAAGCCAGGAGGTCTCTTGCCATACTTCCTATCTTTTCTACACTGTGGAATAGTGTGCTCTTGCACCTTTAATAGTGCCCCTTTGAAAAACTGCCAACTGTCTTCAATTGTTTTTCCTCTTAATCTTGCTTCCCATGGGATCTTACCTACCAGCTCCCTGAGTTAACTCAGCATTTTTCTTGCTTATGGAATGCTAAGAACAGGAGCGAAGAGAACTATCAAGCGAAGCGGACAGGGGACTGCAGACAGGGGAGTTGAAGAGGGATAGCAAAGCGACCCCACCACTGAAGAGGCTACCCGGTGAGAGTACTAGCTGTGGTGTGAGTGTGTGTGTGCGCCTGACTGTTTGAATTTTAAAGTTTGAAGTGTGAATTGTGAGACTGATTCCAGGTGAGTGCTAGCAGTTTCAGTTTCAGCTTCCGTGGCAGTTGGGACTGAGAGCCTGCCATTGTTCCCTTGATTGCCTCTGATTAGCCTCAGGCTCAGCCTTCCCCTGTGTGACTCAGAAGGGGGCAGGCCTGACCTAGGCAAGCAGGCTTTAAAAAGCCAGAGCAGAGCGACCACGGAGCGAAGCGGACAGGGGAATTGAAGAAGGAGTTGAGCAGAGGGAGTGTCTGATGGTGATGAAGACCCGAAGCGCTTGTGCCAGTACTTCTCCTGTCTCCTCCACCTGTGCCTGTATCCAGACAGAGAACCTGAGCATGGATGCCTCTACCCAGGTCCTGGTGTGGTGTTGCAGTATTTGTGGCTTGCAATTCCCAGTGACTGATATCCAGGCTGGGGGAGACAACCATTGTGAAAGGTGCCTGCTGGTGGAATCTCTCAGGCAGCAGGTGGGAGAGCTACAGGAGGAGGTGGCCAGGCTGAGGAGCATTCGAGGCCATAAGGAATTCCTGGACAGTATTCCTGTGGAGTCCACTGAGGTCACTGTCCTAGGATGTGGGACTGCTGACCCGCCACTTATGGAGGAGGAGGTGGTGCAGGGTGAGCACTGGCAGCTGGTTACTTCTGGCTGCAGGCAGTGTTCCACCCCTGCTCCTAACCCTCCCACTGTGTTGTTACATAACCGTTACACTTTACTTTCTGCAGGAGACAAGGAGTCACCCCCCACAGTGGAGGAGACCAAGCCTTGCACCACCAAGGTTGAGCAGTCTCCTGCCACCACTGCGAGGAAGAAACGTAGGGTAGTGGAGGTTGGAGACTCTCTTCTGAGGGGAACGGAGGCGCCCATCTGTCGCCCTGACAGTTCATCTCGAGAGGTATGCTGTCTGCCAGGGGCCCGTATCCGAGATGTTACGGAAGCATTGTCGAGGATTATCCGGTCCTCTGACTACTACCCCATGCTACTCATCCATGTGGGCACAAATGATACTGCCAGGTGTGACACTGAGCGGATCAAGTGTGACTACAGGGCTTTGGGAGTACGGGTGAAGGAGTTCGGAGCGCAGGTGGTATTCTCTTCGATCCTTCCTGTCAAAGGTAGGGGCCCGGGCAGAGAGAGGTGCATCCTGGAGGTGAATGCCTGGCTGCGAAGATGGTGTCGCCAGGAGGGCTTCGGCTTCCTTGACCACGGGGTGCTCTTCCAGGAAGGACTGCTTGGCAGAGATGGAGTTCACCTTTCCAGGAGCGGGAAGGCCTTGTTTGGACACAGACTGGCTAACCTTGTGAGGAGGGCTTTAAACTAGGTTCGACGGGGACAGGTGAGCAAAGCCCACAGGTAAGTGCTGAATGTGCGGGACTGGGAGATGGGTTGGAAATGGGGGGGGGGGGACTACGGTCTATAATGGCAAGGAGAAAGGAGGGTCAGGGCACAACAGGGAGGCAAGATCAAATCAGTATCTTAGATGCTTATATACAAATGCGAGAAGTATGGGTAATAAGCAGGAAGAACTGGAATTGCTAACAAATAAATACAACTATGATATCATTGTTATTACAGAAACCTGGTGGGATGGGACGCACGATTGGAATGTTGGTATGGAAGGGTACGGCTTGCTCAGGAAGGACAGACAGGGAAAAAAGGGAGGAGGGGTTGCCTTGTATATTAAAAATGTGCACACTTGGACTGAAGTGGAGATGAACGTAGGAGATAGCTGTGTAGAGAGTCTCTGGGTTAAGCTAAAAGGGGTAAAAAATGAGGGTGATGTCATGCTAGGAGTCTACTACAGGCCACCTAGCCAGGTGGAAGAGGTGGATGAGGTCTTTTTTAAACAATTAACAAAACTATCCAAAGCCCAAGATTTGGTGGTGATGGGGGACTTCAACTATCCAGACATATGTTGGGAAACTAACACAGCGGGGCACAGGCTATCCAATAAGTTTCTGGACTGCATTGGAGACAACTTTCTGTTTCAGAAGGTTGAAAAAGCTACCAGAGGAGAAGCTGTTCTGGATTTGATTTTAACAAATAGGGAGGAACTAGTTGAGAATTTGAAAGTGGAAGACAGTATGGGGGACAGTGATCATGAAATAATAGAGTTCATGATCTTAAGGAAAGGTAGAAGGGAGACCAGCACAATTGAGGTAATGGATTTCAGGAAGGCAGATTTTGATAAGCTCAGAGAACTTGTAGGTAAGGTCCCATGGGAAGCAAGACTGAAGGGAAAAACAACTGAGGAGAGTTGGAAGTATTTCAAAGGGACATTGTTAAGGGCCCAAAAGCAAACAATTCCGCTGTGTAGGAAAGATAGAAAATATGGCAAAAGACCAGCTTGGCTTAACAAGGAGATCTTGCATGATCTCAAAATAAAAAAGGAGTCCTATAAAAATGGAAACTAGGACAAATAACAAAGGATGAATATAGGCAAGCAACATGGGAATGCAGGGGCAAGATTAGAAAGGCAAAGGCACAAAATGAGATCAAACTAGCTACAGGCATAAAGGGAAACAAGAAGACCTTTTATAAATACATTAAAAGCAAGAGGAAGACCAAGGACAGGGTAGGCCCACTGCTCAGTGAGGAGGGAGAAGCAGTAACAGGAAACTTGGAAATGGTGGAGATGCTCAATGACTTCTTTGTTTCGGTCTTCACTGAGAAGTCTGGAGGTGTGCCTGACGTAGTGAATACAAGCAGAGAGAGGGTAAGTTTAGAAGATAGGATACACAAAGAACAAGTTAAAAATCACTTAGGAAAGTTAGATGTCAGCAAGTCACCAGGTCCTGATGAAATGCATCCCAGGATACTCAAGGTGCTGATAGAGGAGGTATCTGAGCCTTTAACTATGATCTTTGAAAAATCATGGAAGACGGGAGATTCCAGAAGACTGGAAAAGGGCAAATATTGTGCCCATCTATAAAAAGGGGAATAAGAAGAACCCAGGAAACTACAGACCGGTCAGTTTAACGTCTGTCCCAGAGAAGATAATGGAGCAGGTAATTAAGGAAATCATATGCAAACACTTGGAAGGTAATAAAGTGATGGTGGATAGCCAGCATGGGTTTGTGAAGAACAAGTCATGCCAAATTAATCTGATAGCTTTCTTTGATAGGATAACGAGCCTTGTGGATAAGGGAGAAGCGGTGGATGTCATATACCTAGACTTTAGTAAGGCATTTGATACGGTCTCGCATGATATTCTTATTGATAAACTAGGCAAATATAACTTAGATAGGGCCACGATAAGGTGGGTGCATAATTGGCTGGATAACCGTAGTCAGAGAGTTGTTGTTAACGGTGCTAAATCCTGCTGGAAAGGGATAACAAGTGGAGTTCTGCAAGGGTCTGTTTTGGGACCCGTACTGTTCAATATCTTCATCAATGATGTAGATATTGGGATAGAGAGTACGCTTATTAAGTTTGCAGATGATACCAAACTGGGTGGGGTTGCAACTTCTTTGGAGAATAGGGACATAATTCAAAATGACCTTAGCAAGTTAGAGAAATGGTCAGAGGTAAACAGGATGAATTTTAATAAAGAGAAATGCAAAGTGCTCCACTTAGGAAGGAACAATCAGTTCCATACATACAAGATGGGAAGCGACTGTCTAGGAAGGAGCATGGCGGAAAGGGATCTAGGGGTCATAGTGGACCACAAGTTGAATATGAGTCAACAGTGTGATGCTGTTGCAAAAAAAGCAAATATGGTTCTAGGTTGTATCAACAGGTGTGTTGTAAGCAAAACTCGTGAAGTCATTCTGCCGCTCTACTCTGCACTAGTTAGGCCTCAGCTGGAATACTGTGTCCAGTTCTGGGCGCCACATTTCAAGAAAGATGTGGAGAAATTGGAAAGGGTACAGAGAAGAGCGACAAGAATGATTAAAGGTCTAGAGAACATGACCTATGAAGCCAGGCTTCATGAACTGGGCTTGTTTAGTTTGGAAAAAAGAAGATTAAGGGGGGACATGATAGCGGTTTTCAAATATCTAAAAGGGTGTCACAAGGAGGAAGGAGAAAATTTGTTCCTCTTGGTTTCTGAGGACAGGACAAGGAGTAATGGGCTTAAAGTGCAGCAAGGGAGGTTTAGATTGGACATTAGGAAAAAATTCCTAACTGTCAGGGTGATCAAATATTGGAATAAATTGCCAAGGGAGGTGGTGGAATCTCCCTCTCTGGAGATATTTAAGAACAGGTTAGATAGACATCTGTCAGGGATGGTGTAGACGGAGCTTGGTCCTGCCTTGAGGGCAGGGGACTGGACTCGATGACCTCTCGAGGTCCCTTCCAGTCCTATAATTCTATGATTCTATGAATATTACAAATATCTGGTGGTGAAATTATGTGAAATCACATGCAATATTGTATGCTCGGAGTCAAGCTGTGATGACTAATTCAATAAACAAGGCAAGAAATTGGCAATAACATCCCGCGTAACTTTTCAAATAAAAAAGCTACCACAGTATATCAAAAACCTCCAGAAAGACAGGCACTGTACCTGGTGAATCCAAGCCAGCTGGTAATGTCGATTTTCGTCTGTGTTAACAGTGCTTGTCCACAGAGAAAAGAAAAATGGATAGAAAAAAGAACAGAAAGGAACCAGGCAACAAGGAGGTGTGCATAGAAGCAGGAAGAATGATCATAAATCAGGAAAGGACACATGAACAGATAATAGAGAAATGAATTAAAATGAAACCCTTTACCAAACATCTCCAGCAAGCAAAAGAAATGGACCTCAGCTACAAAATTAGATACAAATCTGAACTTCCATTTTTGTAAGAGAATGCATCCAGGGCTTGATTCAGTCCACTAGAGGTATATTGGGCCAACTACAAAATTCAAACCTAGACTTAGATTCAAACATCTTCATAGTTTGGAGTGGTTGTCCAGGTCTGAGTTTTGGGTTCATCCCATCCCTGATGAGCAAACACTGACCCAGCAAACTGATGCGTTCAGTCAACCAAAATAATATGATAAAAGCATAAATCATCCACTATTAATCATCTCTACGCTCCAGCATGTGGTAGTAGGTTCCATAGTTGGTTACATGGGGAAATGTAAACCCCACACTCCTGATGAAATGATGAAGGGCAGTATTCACAAGGGGAACCTCCCAGAAATTTCCTCCTTCTTTCCCCTACCTCCGGATTTATTGTGGGAGGCAGGGAATCTGGGCCATTAAAGATGATGTGAATTGTATGGGTCTCCTTTCAGGAGTCATTACCTGGGAGAATGAATATCATTCCAGACCCTTTCCCAAAGGACAAGCAACCTCTTCCTTGTCTCCCATCAAAATATCCATCTGTTATTTAGCTTCACAAATTTCTGCTCTGGAAATGCATGCACCTACTTTCTCAGTGCATTCGCTATTTGCATTTTAGCTCATGCTGATTGCAAGGTTTCTGGGGCAGTGACCCAGTCTCCCTTGCTTTGTTTGCCAAGAACCACATGCGCCTACTTTATGAAACTATCTAAAGTAATAAAAGGCAGTGCCTCAGAAATGCATGTCATGTTTCCTCTAATTTGGGACTCAATTATCTACATGACCCCACTGCCTGAAGGCCTGACCCAAAGTCCACTGAACTTTCCCTTGACTTCAGCGGGCCTTGGATGAGGGAGTGGAGCCACCAGCCGTGGAGAAATTTTCCTTCCCCTCATCAACTCTGGCCCCAAGTTCTCCACCAGTCCTCTAAGACTTTAGGGTGTTTTTTGGTTTTGGAGTAGAACAGTCATAACCACACACTGGGATATTGACTTCAACTATATATTTTTCATAATAATAAACAAATCAGTTTGGTCCTATAGATCATTTCCTTATTTTATTTTAGATGTTTGGTGTGATTCAGCACCAGGGAAAAGTTCAAGATGGAGAGCCGTGGCAGTCTTATCCCCAGAATGGGTACAGCGTGGGCAGTAGCATTGTCTGCTTTTCCTATGATCCACCAGCCATACCTTTCAAGACTCACCTAGGGTACGTCTACACTACAGCACTAATTCAAACTAACTTAATTCAAATTAGTTAATTCGAAATAAGCTAATTCGAATTAGTGCATCTAGACCTAAAAACTAATTCGAATTAGCGTTTTGCTAATTTGAAATAGCATGTCCACATTGAGTGGACCCTGAACCGAAGTTAAGGCTGGCTGGAACCAGTGCCAGCAGGGCATCAGGTTAGGACTTAGAGTGTGGAGCTGCTGCCTCAGACTAGCCGAGGGCTGTGCTTAAAGGGACCCGAACCCCACAGGCAGTTCTCAGGGTTCCCTGCTTGTTTGTCTAACTCGATGAGGGACAGCAAAGCAGTCCTGTCTTGGAGTGCCCTGAGTGCCCGCACTCAGCACATCACAGCACTCGGCCATTAGCCCAGCTGCACTTGCCACAGGCTGCCATCCGGGGGAGGGGTGTCAATCGGGGGGCTGTCAGGATCCAGGAGGCCCTGCAGGAGAGCTTCCACCCGAGGAGCCCGCAGAGCCACCCCAGTCCTCCCCATCGGGGGCTTGTGCCCCATTCCTCCCTCACCTCCTTCCACTTACCCCTCCTTAGCCCCCCTTCCTGATATAAAAAATGAAGGACACGTGTGTTCAAAAATAGAAACTCTCTTTATTTAAAAAAACTGGGGGGGGGAGGGATTAACCTCTGGGGAGACTGGGAAAAGGAGGTGGGAGAGGGGAAGAGAGAGGGTGAGAGAAGGGAGGGGGAAACTTGGGAGGAAGGAGATGGAAGGGGGAATCCAGGGGAAGAAGGAGGAGGGGAACTATAAAACTATAGTACGCCATATCTTCAGTACTGTGCACAGATGTGGTCTCCTCACCTCAAAAAGATATTTTGGCCTTGGAAAGGGTTCAGAAAAGGGCAACTAAAATGATTAGGGGTTTGGAACAGGTCCCATATGAAGAGAGGCAAAAGAGACTGGGACTTTTCAGCTTAGAAAAGAGGAGACTGAGGGGGGATATGATAGAGGTCTATAAAATCATGAGTGGTGTGGAGAGGGTGAATACAGAAAAGTTCTTCATTAGTTCCCATAATATAAGGACTAGAGGACACCAAATGAAATTAATGGGCAGCAGGTTTAAAACTAATAAGCGAAAGTTCTTTTTCACACAGCATATAATCAACCTGTGGAACTCCTTGCCACAGGAGGCTGTGAAGGGTAGAACTATAACAGAGTTTAAAGAGAGGTTAGATAAATTCATGGAGGTTGGGTCCATGGAGTGCTATTAGCCAGGGGGTAGGAACGGTGTCCCTGGTCTCTGTTTGTGGAAGGCTGGAGATGGATGGCACGAGACAAATTGCTTGGTCATTGTCTTCGGTCCATCCCCTCCGGGGTACCTGGTGCTGGTCGCTGTTGGCAGACAGGCTACTGGGCTAGATGGACCTTTGGTCTGACCCAGTACGGCCATTCTTATGTTCTTATGTTCTAAGCTCAGGGCTCAGGGTCGGGTGTCTCACTGGACCAACTTGATTTTCATGCAAACCTGCTCCTGGGTTCGCATGTGGCCTTTGGTGGCCAGGCTAGCAGCTATCCTGCCTTAGACAGCCGCTTCCTGTGGCTAGTGCGGAGATTGTGGACGTTGGAGGCCTCCCCCCAAACCTTGATGAGGTCCACGATCTCCGCACTAGACCAGGCGGATGCCCACCTCTTGTGGCCCTGGGCAGGCTCCTGGGAGCTGCCAGCCTGATCCTGGGAAGAGGCAGAGGGCTGGGTGGCAGTGGGTGGCTGGCTCATGCTGTGCCAGGTGCAGGGTCGGCTGGGTGCTGGCAGGCTTGCAACTGGCACAAGCACAGTAGCCAGACCATGCCCCTTTAAGGGCTCCGGGGCTGGGAGGGGGGCAGAAGTGTTTCCCTGGTTGTGCCCAGAGTGGCCACCAGGGCAACCTGGGAAGGACTAGCCTCCAACTAGTTTGAATTAATTGGCTACACAGCCCTTAATTCAAACTACTTAATTCGAACTAGGCATTACTCCTCGTAGAATGAGGTTTACCTAGTTCAAATTAAGCGCTCCGCTAGTTTGATTTAAATTCGAACTAGCGGTTTGTATGTGTAGCCCCTATTAAAGTTAATTCGAACTAACAGCTGTTAGTTCGAATTACTTAATTCAAACTAACAGTTGTGTCTCTATGATACATTCACTCACTACATGTTCTACTGATTCTAATAACAAAGGGCCCAATTATTGCAAGTTGTTGTGGTTTATCACTAGAAACTGCCTTGAGATCATAAATTTATTTCACATAAGCCACTAAACAGCCATTGAATGTTAGTAACTTGCAGCTATTGCAGGTCTTAGGCTGGATATGTAGCAAGAATGCTGTATTTTTTTTCAGGGATATTATTTGCTGTATTTTAGCATTGATCCCAGGGTGCTGGATTTGGATATGTTACCCTGCCTAATTCCTTTTATGATGCCCCAGGCACAGAACTGGAAGACAGCATAATTCAGCCTGCCCCCTCCCATACATTTGGAAACTGTTTAAAGCAGCATCCCTGGCCACAGCGTTGGTGTATCTGATTCCATGTTATCAGCTGCACAGACTCATCCAATTCTCATCTGCCCTTGCAGACAGAGACTAAAACATGGCCTCAGAATCTGTGTTTAATATGCCAGCCTGACACACAGTGCACAAAGGCATTCAAACATCAATCCAACAACAAGCGCTATCGTTCTTTGTACAAGGCGGGTTGGAGGATGAAGGCAGGGAGAAATGAAAAGCAACTTGGCAGCTAGCATAAATGCCTGGATCACTGTGGCATTAGTCTTTACCAGTCCCATTTTTGAAGAATGGAACATATGTGCTTTGAGATTGTACTTTGGGCTCTGTTTCATAGGAATACCAAGGACTTATAGGGCCGTGTTATAGAACAAAGGATGCAAGCGAGTAGTCGACTATTTGATAAGCATAAGCTTACTGGGTAGTCGAATGCAGTATCGACTACTTGCTTCCCCCTCTTTGCTGCCTCTATCAGAGGCAGCTGGGGAAGGGGGATAGGGGAGGCTGCTCCGGCAGCAGCCCCTGTCCGTGGAGGTTCCAGCGAGGAGCTGAGCCCATCCCCCCCACGGACAGGGGCTGCTACCACCAGCCCCGGTCACCACAAACAGGGGCTGCTGACCTGGTGTGAGCTGGGACCGAGCTGTCCCAGCTTGTGTCGGTCTGGGACACTGCACCTCTGCATTTTAAATGTAGTAAGAGCTCAAGCTAGCTCCGGGAGATACCCATGCTGCAGCTCTGCAGAGCGGCCCTTATTGACTTATCATGTAGTCGATACAAATTGTATCGATTACACAATTAGCCAATAACCGCTCCTTAGCATCCTTATTTAGAATTGAATTTCCACGGGGATCGAATGGCACAGTTCATTCGCCTCTCACTTCTGTAGTCCTTACAGTAAGTGGATGTACATTCACTGATGCCAATAAAGCGATCCTGTTTTGACCTAGCTGATGACTGGCCTCTTGACCTCTCTGAGTTTTCTGTTAGTTCCCATTTGTCCACATCTCAAAGCAGCTCCCCAGCTAGCAAGGATCCAGGACTAGACTAGCCGTCGGCGCTGCAGGTCTGGAGTGAGTGCACTGTTTAGACCTGGGAGGGTGTAGGACTGGAACCAAAGTGTAGTGGCGATCCTGAGGAGGGTAGGAGGATGATCTGTAGATCCCGTATATTGATGTCTCTGTATAGGCAAAGCAGCTTCCTGACTCAAGCCACTGTTATTTGCTCACCACTTTCCTAAAGCATGTACTGATTTTCAGAGGTGAAGACCACCCACAGCTCCACCTACCATCAGAGGAAGCTGTGGCAGCTCAGCACGTTCACTAAAGGGGATATAAATGCTGACTTCACCTATATTTTGAAAGGCACACAAGTAAACTTACTTCTTCCATATTGCTGGGAAACATCCTTCCTAGGACTTTAGCCATGTCCTGCATCTGTGGGACAGGTCACAGATGGGATGGGCCCTCCCGCCTCTGCTCTCTGTCATGCCTGAGCTCATTGCATGCGTTAGCCGCAGCCAGCTGTGCCTCCAGACGTCCCCACAGCCATTCATTAGCAAGGGGATCCACAAAGACACTGTGTGCTCACAATAACGTGAATTTGCATAATGGGTTTTATCAATACATGCAAAGCTCTTGAAACCGTGACTGTGGCTTTATGACTGTTTAACCCAGGAATGGATTAACGCTTCTGATGCCCCCGAAAAGAGAGACTGTCACTAAAATATGCTCCTTCCTGGCCTGTTCTAACAAGGGATAAAAAGAGTGATTTCACCCCCCTTGCGGGCTGCCTTGGAGACTGTGGCATATAGCCACGCTGATGACGATAGGGCTGATAGAGTAGTGGGGAAGGGGTGGTGAGCAGCCTGAGAAAAAGATCCTAGGATGTGCCTGTGGTTTTTTGTGGCCAGACCCTAGAAGGGAGGTCCAATGGCCAGAGCTCAGTGCTGTGCCCATCTGTACCTCATTCTCCATCCAACAGCAGTGCCTTACCTCACATGCATACTGGGAGGACACATACAAAGCATGAGGAGCTCAGATGCTGTGGTGATGGGGGCCACACAAGTGCCTGAGGGAAACTGATGTAAATGCTAACTCCTTGCTGAGGGCCTGTGTGATTGTCAGTGCCTCTGCTCCCAGTGTTACCTAACTAGCTCATACCGTGAGTTCCTGTGCTCCGGGAAATGCATGAGGCCTGAGGGGGATGAGGGAAGCCTGCCAGTGGGGATGCGGAGAAATCTGCCTCAAGGAACAAAATGTAAATGAGGTCAAAGTGGCAGCGGGAAGGGATTTAATGTTGTCTTTAAAGGTCTCACCCCTGGACAGTGAAATGTCCCATTAAAACCAAACGGCAGAGGCATATGCATCACAGGTCCTGGCTAGCAATGCTTCCAATTGTCTGAAGCTTAAGAACAAAAGACAGAGTAGCTGGGTGGGTGGGGGTGATGAAAGTAAAGTAAGGCCAATGAAAATAATCAGAACTTATTGCTACCCAAAGGGCAGAGGCACCAGGTCATGTCTACAATCTTTGCCTGGGCTTGAGGACTGTTGGTGGCTTACTCTAGCAGAGAGAACCATTATTCTGTCAGTGGATCCTGCAATTATCAATGTTCAGGCGGCATTTTGTGTTCCATGTGAGGAGCGATGAGAACGTCCGTGTGAGTCATGCCACAGGGCACAGGGTGCTGCGGGCGGGTTGGGGGGGAGGGTAGAGAATTGCTGCAGAAAGGAATCCTCCCCACTTCCTCAGGGATTCCTAGAGGGCAGGCTTCCACAATGGCCCTGAGAGGTGATTGTTGCCCTGGAAACAAACCTTTCCCTTTGTTAATAGCCTGACTGGAAAGGGTGTTGCAAGGATTAGTGCACTTGTCTGCAGTTGGCCAATCCCAGTGCAATGATTTGCTCTATCACAGCCACCCAATGCAACTGTAGGCCATGGGTGGGCAAAGCCTGGCTTGCGAGCTTCAACAGGAGCAGGGCTTCTGCTCCAAGCTCCCACAGGGATGAAACCCCCCCAGACCCGCATCACACCTAGCTGAAGCCCCTGACTCTCAAACTTCTGAAGACTGTTGTATCAGAGGGCCAGTAAGTTTGGCCACCCCTGCTTTAGGCAGCTCATCTAGTCTCCCCGCACCTCCATCTCAAAATGGAAGTGATAGTCTTCACCAGCAAGCTGCAAAGATCAGTGCATTTAACACTGCGAGCTGTTCAGATTCGATGGCAATGGGAGCTGTACAAATGCTGACGATAGACAGAATAAGTCCCTCAACTTCTGGGGTGGTGTGCAGGAAGGCTACCCAGGCGAACATGTCATCAAGAAACCAGAGGTGTGGGCATATGAAGGGCAAGAAACCAAAGGTGCGGGCCCAGGGTAAGATGTGTGTGGGGGAAAGTGGCTCTGCACCCCAAGAAGGGATGAGCTCTCAGGCGGAAGGGCCGTGCAGCTGAGGGCAGCCAGTCCTCAGCACTGCCCAGATCATGATACCCAGGCCTTCCTTCCCCCTAGCCCTCAGAATCCCACAGCACACATGGTACCTCAGAGCATGCGGTGCTGCGTTCCAGCAACGAGCCAAAGGGGCCCAGGGCAACTGTCCCTTCACTTCCCCCCCCCCCCCCCCCCCACACACACACACATTGGTGGGCCTGGTGAAGGGAGGTTAGTAAATAAACCTGAGTTTTGCCATCTGTCCCAAGTCTTTGGGGTTTTCCAACAGGCTCTAAGATTTCCTAGCTCACGAGAGCAGTTCCCATTGACGTTGGGCCCAGTGTGGTTAGAAAGGGACTTTACAGCCTGTTGTGTTGGGATTTTACTCTTTTCCAAATCAGGGCTTGGAATAAGAGCCAGGAAAATAGCTACAGACCCGGGCCCAGAGCCTCGAAAGGATGTAGACACCTATCTCCCATTGACTTCAATGGGCCCTGGGCTGTCTGAGGTTACTGCAACTGACTAAATCCTAACATGGGCACTGGTAGATGAGTGGGCCCCAACATGGGACATGACGCTCTGATGATGCTTGTGTCGTATCATCACATTCTCATGTCAGGGCAGTGCTCCGGTACTTTATGCCTGAAATGTGAAGGACAAGCAAAGTTCCTGAGGCTTTGTTCATGGTGCAGCTGAGCCGGCAATGCGGTGGCATCCGTGCCACGAGGTAGCTCAGTATTCAGTGCAACGTGTCACACTGTGTACTGCTCCCTGCTTATGTGATAGGTCCTCTAAGATTAACTCCGAGAACTCGCCCATTTCTTTTAATGATGTTTTACGTGCCATAACCCCGTGTTTCGTTTGGATATATTTAGTGCCGTGAAAGATGCCCATTGACACCTGTGTGCCTCTGTATTCTAAAGGCCAGCTGGGGACATGCCCAGCCTGCGCATAGGGGCTGCTCTAACTTACATGTGGCTCTCTGTGGCTTCAAGGTGTCATGGTGGCAGACAAGGGTAGCTGGAGTGCAGCAGCCCGTGCCCTGTTTTCTTCCCCCACCCTTTATGCCAGGAGCTGCAAGGACAGCAGTGTGAAGCCACTGGGTGTCCTCTAAAGGTATGTCTTTGCACTGGGGACGTGATCAAACCTGTCCTAATGATGATCAAATTAGCGCACTAAAAATAGTGTGTAGCTGCGGTGGTGGGAGTGGCTAATCATCCCAAGTACCTGTAATTTTCCTTAGGCTGCTCATCAGTCTCATCTAGTGTCTCATTCTCAGAGTTGAGAATCGCTGATGTTGGTATATATTGATGCTACACAAATGCAGGCTGAGCTAATATGTACTAGTTTTTAGTAAGGAGAGGGGAACAGGCACAGCCATCAAGAAAGGATATTTTTCTGGATCTCCTGTTCAATAGGTGTCTGCTACAAACACAGTGCGGCTGAAAGTTAAATCAATCTATTAATGCTGGAAGCCTGCCAAAACTCTTAGGAATTCTGCTGAGTCACACATTGTGCCTAAAAGGTGGCCACAGGATGAGCATGGGGAGCCACAAAGCTAAGGATCGCAACAACAGGAGCTTTAAAAACAAGTTATCTTTTCAAAAGGATGATAGGATCTTTACAGACACTTTCATCCAAATCACTTCACCCACCACTAAAATGCAGCTACCTCTAGGGTGGGATGCATCATCTGTTTAACAGTCCTTAAAAGGTATTTGCTTAACAGGGTTGGTTGGGTGGGGGAACCTTTCATGGCACACTCTCCCACATCTCCCAACATGTGGGGGACTCCTCCCATATGGGAAAGATCCTTGGCCTAGGAAGCATTTCTGAGAGGAAATTGAGGACTGAGTCTGTTCTGGCCCTCAAAAGAAAGGGAGCTTGTATGACCACAAGAGTAGTGAGTGAACTGCCTCTGGGTACATGTACATTGCAACCCTATTAAGAGCTATCTTGTGTCTTCCCAGCAAGCCCATTATTTCAGGCTCACTATTCTGACACCCCTGTAAACCTCATTCTAAGATGAGTAAGGGACGTTTTGGAATAACGCTCTAGTTGGAAATTTGATGCTGTGTAGACAGCACCAAATGGCGAAATAAGCTATTTTGAAATAGCATCGAAATAAGATACACAATTTGCGTAGCTGAAATTGCTTATCTTATCTCGAGTCAGGGTGCAGTGTAGATGCACCATCTGAATCCAATTCCAGCAGTAAATGGATGAGGTTTAGCATATTACCTAGTACGTGCATCATGCTTGTGGGCATTGTGTCTTTTCATGCTAGTCCACCAGTAAAAACCCTTGAGGGCATGTGAGGTTGGTACCAGGAGGCTGTGGTGTTCCAGTGGAGTATTGGTGGGAATTGGTAATGAAAAGTAGAAGGTGCAAGATGGGGTAGGGGACTGGAGGCAGAGAAGACTTGAAAGTGCCTTCTTGTGTCAGTGAGTCCAGAAGCTGCCCTTGAAAAGCCAGCTGTATCAATCTGAAGAATTCCACTCTGCAAAGTCCTGAGCCCGATGGCTAAGATCAATGCTGGTGTGACGCTCACACACTGACATAAAGCTGCTTGAGTTGGCAGCTAAGACCACTTGAGCTTATTTTGCTTGCAGTTTTCAACAGGTCTGTCTTCTCCGATAGGCAGGATTAGAGGAGATTTGTCCTTGTTTTGGAGAACAGAGCACTAGATTAGGCTTTGGGAATGCATCCAGCAAAACTGAGAGCTATTAACTGAGAAATGGCCATTGGTTAGTGGTTTATGGTAAATATCTGAAGAGAGAGTATAACTGAGCAATATAGTCAGAGACTCTGTACTGACTCATATTCTTCAATGGAAACATTTGCCATGTCCTCATATGGAAGGACTTCCACTTTTAAACCACAGAATATATAAAAGAGGATGTTTTATTTAAAAAATAACAGCAAAGCCTGGGGAATAAAGTAGCAACATGGGTATTTTAAGAAGCCAATCTACGAAGGTATTTCCAGTGTTTAGTTTGCTTATACCAGAATGCCATAACAATGCATCCCAAATGGCAGCTATCAAACGAGTATATTATATTTAGCGATGCTGTTGGTCCCAATCCAGTGTCAAAGGAAAGACTTCAACAGGCACAGGCTCAGAGTGAGTGCATGAAAGGCACAGCTGTAGCACTGTGAGCTGATGAGCTGGGAGTTTCCATACTGCAAACCAGATAGTGTCAGATATGTCCAGACCTTGTGCAGGAGACTCCAAGGAAACCCCCCTAGTATGGCAGGAATTGTGTTGGTGATTGGAATATTATGGCATGATTTTCAGACCTGGGTGCCTAAAGTTAGTTGACTAAAGCTACATGAAATAGACTTGAAATAAGATAACACAATTTGCGTAGTGCAAATTGCATATCTTATTTCGAGTTTAGGGTGCTGTGTAGATGCACCATAGCAGAGCACCCACAGCTGGCAGCATGTGTTCCTGTTGGTGGTGCACATCTGCACATGTTTCGTGCACATAACATTTATTTTGCACATGGATGGAAAAAAATTAGAGGGAGAACTGATCAGAACAGGTAGCTACTTACTATCTGAAGAGCCTAATTCTTTGTGTAGTCAATTATACCAGTGCAAAGTGGGTTTAAAACCTGCCAAAACATAATAGAAGTGGTTCACACTCACTTTGCACAGTGTGTAAATGAATGCACTAAAGAACCATCTGACCACAAGTGGTAGCTCTTACTCTAAAATAGGAATCTCTGTGAATTAAGTAGAAAAACGATAGGCGTGATTCTCACTTACACTGAAGCCCCGTTATGCTGTAAAGGCATTGTGACAAAAGCAGGCCCAGTGTAGCACTATTCCTTTCTGCACGTTCTTTTGATTGCTTCACCTTTCTCCCACCATTGTGTTTCCAAGACAGAGGGGATAACTAAGAGAAATGGTGACATAGAGGAAAATGTAGGGTGCAAAGCAGTAAAACATCCAGTCATTGAGATCAATTAGACTGCCTTAAGAGCAGCGTTGAAAGCTCCAACTCTGAAACTTTTAAAACAAGACTGGGCAAGAGGAAACTAGAATTACATTGGTCCCTAGGTACCCGGAATGATCTTGTATTTGTTCTCCATCTGTGATTTCTGTGTTTTTATGTCCATTTTCAATAAAGGGTGTGTCCGCTCCTTTTTGCAAGGAAATAAAATGATTCATTCCTTGGCTGTCTCTACTTCCTGAAATGTCTCCTGGCCACTAAATGAGCAAAAATTCTCCTTTCACATTTGCTTGACTCTAATATTCTGTTTTTCCTACTTCTGAATGAAGACTAAAGCCTATTTAAGTCAATGCAAAAAGACGCCCATAGAAATCAGTGGGCCTTGGATTAGCAGGACTGGCCTTACCAGGAGGCGAACTGAGGCAGCCACCTCAGATGCCAGACTATGTGGGGGGCGCCACTAGGACCCAGAGAATTGAGACCTTTCGAAGTTTTGGCCCAAGCGAGGGGACATGGGGGTGTCATTTGAGCTCCCTGCCTCAGGTGCCAAAATGTTGTGGGCTGGCCCTGTGGATTAGCCCATTTGTATGGTTGGTGTATACAGTCATGCAAATTTAAGAGAGATGTGATGAATCGGCTTTACATGTACTGCATCTTTAAATGTATGACATCTCCTTCTGTGGTTTCTGAGGGCATAGATTCTAGAACTAGGGATGCGGGGGGGGGGGGGGGGTGCTGCCACATGCCGTGTCTTTAAGTGGTTCCCATGATACACAGAGTTTCCACTTTGATTCAATGGCTCTCAGCACCCCCACTATACAAATTGTTTCAGCATCCCTGTCTGGGGGCAATATTTGGAGACAACCTAAGGCAGGGATTATAGAGAGAGTAACATCTCTCCCCCCCCCCCCCCCCCCCGTCTCTCTCTCTCTCTCTCACACACACACACACACACATACATGGAATCCCATTGCTCATCCTTTTATTGTTTGTTTTCTTCTGAAATTAGGCACATAGACTGATTGTACATGATTTTCTTATTGTGTAGAGAAAACATAACAACAGGGGGCTTGCTTTTACAGATATTGATTGAACAATCACATTGGCTGGGAGCACTGCAGACACAGAGAAAGCAAAACCACAGAACTGTGTTGTGTGGATGCAAGAGGAAAATTTTGTCCATCAGTTGGAAATAAGGAGAAATAAAGATCTGTTATTAGAATTAGAAGAATTATGAGCAGTCCTGAGGCTGAACTAAGCATAATTTGTTAGTGTTTCAACATGAATAATAATCACTGAAATTATTATGAACAGTACAAAACGTACATTAAGGGATCCTAAACTGTGGGCGGTGGTCTGCCGGCCCAATTGCACACTCCAGTCAAGCTCTTACGTTGGTACATCTTTAACTCCATGGGATTTGTGTAATCTAAATAAAAGTGATATAGATGTAAAGATTGGCTAGACAGAGTACAGAAAAATTTATTTTAAAAATCCAAGCTGCAGTATGTCAAGTTTAATTTTCACAAATTCAACACTGTGTTTTACTTTATGGTAACCAAGCAATGTATACACAGTCTACCATTTACAACTGTAAAAAATGGCAAGCAGTATTTTAATCTGAGATGGAGTGATATATTTTTTCAAAACAAGGAAGCTGTACTGGTGGAGAAGATAATGAAAGTCCTGGATCATTTACAGCTACCAGAAAATAGCCAGCCAAACAAATAAAGTGGTGAGAAAATATGATGACACATAATTGAAGTTTGGATTCTACTTTACCAGACTGGATGAGTACCTATTGCCTCAGTGTGTTATAATGCAACTGTTATTTTATGTTGGGTTGAGTCTTTACATACACAACTCAGAAATTTAGATTTTACATAACACAATTGACAATACAATATAGTGTTCAAAGTTGAACAACTACTTTGTTTTAAAATCAACAATTAATCGCACATGTTTGTCACAATTTTGCTAACATTATGTTACGTTATTGTTTGGTTTTATACAGAATTGTGTTTTCCTTGTTTGAACACCACATTTTGCTCTCAACTTTTTTTTAAAGTTCAGTTTTACTAAATTTGTTTGGTTTTAAAGGTCTTGAAGCTTTTCTTTCAGTGCACATTGCTAGGGACTTCTCTCGTCACAATTGCTTGTGTTAAAATGGAAAGGGAATGTGCTGTGTTTATTCACAGTGTTGTAGTTTTTATATATATATATGTAATTAAAATGAACAATTTTCCTCAAAAAATATTACTAATTGGCTGCAGTGCCTATTGCAGCTGCACAGCTAGGCTTCAGGGAAAAAAGTTTGGGAATGCCTGATGGGCATAACTTTCTTTAGCTGTACAGTTTGCAGGATCAAATTCTCAGCTGGTGCAATGGCTCCACAGCAGTCAATGAAACCATGCTCAAAAAAATGGATGATGGATGATCATAGATTAGCTGTGGTAAGCGTGCTGAAAATAGCCTTTTCTTCTTGAAAACAATGATTGTTAGTGTCAGGCGTAAAGGTGTGCCCCATTTAAAGAGCACCAGTTAGAACTACAGATGTGCAAAGGGCAGCGTGTGTCAGAGCAGATGGGAAAACCAATGGGAATGAGTGATGAGATGCTGTCTCTGAAGACTGCCTTTCCCCCACATAAATGGAGGAAATAGGAACTATGTGATGGCTTCCCTTGCATGACTTCAGTGTCTCCTGCCCACTCTGCCCTGGTCTACACTAGGGAGTTATTTTGAAATAACCCCCCTTATTTTGAAATAATACGTGGAGTGTCCACACTACCAACCCTGTTATTTTGAAATAAGGGGCTGGTTATTTTGAAATCTGTACTCCTGCTTTCTATGGGGAATAAGCTTATTTTGAAATAGTTATTTTGGGAGCTATTATTTCAAAATCATTTCCTACTGTAGACATGCCCTTTCAGTGGCCTATTTCAAAGCCCATTAAAGACAATGGAAAAGGGGGCTGTTAACTGCCAGGAGCTTTGGACCAGACTTTAGGAACTCGGTTGAGAAGACTGATGATGATGATAGAATGTCAGGAGGCAAAGCTTCGGGCCTGAATCTCCGTTTCCCTTAATCCCCATGGGCTTTAGTGGGAGGTACTCATATCTTGTGGGAGGAGAACTGGGCACGAGGTGTGCTCACAGTCACCACGGTTGCATCTTGATGGAGTTTGATTGGGCATCAGGTGGAGACCCTATTGTGTTGGAGCAAAAAAGATAAATAGCACCTCCTGTGAGGGGCTTCCAGTGGGACAGCTTCAGCTACAACCCAGCTTAGTCCACTGTACAGGGGAGAAACTCAGACACCGAGAGGTTAAGTGACTTGACCGGAGAGCCAGGATATAGAACCCGATCTACCTCACTTCAGGTCACATGCTTTAGTCCATGTTACCTCCTGTCCTTTCAGCACAGACATTCTTAATAATTCAGCTACTGCAGAAATGGCCTGGCAAATGAAAGGAAGGGAAACTGTTTTGCTCTTTCCTTGAAACATGTCCGAGAGTTTTCTCAGTACAATAGTTCTGCTTTAAGCCACAAACGGGCTCCAAACATTGATCCCTGGCCTCAGCGCCACATATTTTCCATATTAGAATAGCCCGGCAATGTAGGAAAAATGACCAAGGGATTTTTTGCCCCCACACTGCATGTGGAATCTCAGAATGATCACGTGGCATCTGACTCTGTTGTGACATAATGATTAAAGTTGTCACATTCCGAACCTGGACTCTGACCTTGCAAAGAATGGTATCCATATGATGCCAAGGCAGGGCCGGCTCTAGGTTTTTTGCCTCCCCCCCGCTTTTTTCACAGAGGCATGAGTGGAGTGGGACTGGGGCTGGGAGGAAGCAGCACTCTACACTCACTCTTGTTCTCAGGTCCCAGTGTGCAGAAGAAACTGGCTGCAGGGGCTGCCCTCATTTCCCAGCGCTGCCCCCCCCCCCTCGCCTGTGTTCGCCCCCAGGGAGGCATGCTCCCCATGTGGCCCTAGTGGTGGGGTGGGAGTAGGTGGAGGGAGCCATGGCAGGGAGCTGAGGCACTGATGGAGCCTGGCCCAGGGTGCTGTTCCACCGCACATTCCGGCCCGAGGAGGAGCAGGCAGGGAGCCCCACAGGTACCATCCCGAGCTGAGAGCCCCGCACCCAGCTGCTCAGAGCCTGTGACTGGCCCCAGGGTGCTGGGAGCTCTGCGCCGGCAGACCCAAGGTGCGGCCTGGCTGGGAGGTTCGTGGCTGCGGGCGCTGGCAGCTGCTCCTGGGGGCCACCTCGGGCTCAGCCAGACACTCATGCCCCAGGGATCTGCCCCTGAGGGGTGGCGAAAGCGGCACCTGCCCCCGCTGCCGGGTCCCCGGAGCACAGGGCCGGGGTGGCTGCAGCTGGAGGGGTGAGGGTGGCGCTCTGGATGCCCTAGGGCACAGCAGCCGGCCCAGCCCTGCAGAGCTTCCAGCCCTCCTGGGAGGAGCCACCACTCGCCCAGAGCCTGAGACCCTGGCCCCGGCACAGTCCGCTCCCCCCCGGCCAGCCGAGGAGCCTCTCCTCCCCTCCCCGGCGGAGGGAGAAGGGGCGGGAGAGAGGCAGGGAAGGGGAGCCAGGCAGCTGGGCTCCAGCAGAGGGGGGCTTCCTCCGGGGCTCAGCACAGCCTGGCACCGGGGTCTCTGCAGCTGGAGGAGGGATTCACTTGTCCCTGGTGCTTGAGGGATGGGGCCCCGCTGCGGTGGGGCCCCAGTGCCCACCAAACCCCTGAACTCCGCGCCAGGGAGCCGGGAGCCAGCTGCCAGGAGCAGCCACCATGGCTGCGGCCTGCCCCGCCGGGCTCAGCATCACCAGCAGCAGCCACGACCGCCTCGCCCTGCCTTCCAGGAAGTGCCCCAGCAGGGGCCACGCCTCGGGGCCACCCGCGCAGAGCTCCCAGCGCCCCGGGGCCAGGCGCAGGCTCCAAGCAGCTGGGTGCGGGGCTCCCAGCTCAGGGCGGCCTCCACGGGGCTCCCTGCCTGCTCCTCCTCAGGCCGAACGCCACCCCTCGCAATGTGCCGCCCCAAGCATGTGCTTCCTTTGCTGGTGCCTAGAGCCCGCCCGGTGCCAAGGGAGTATCAAGGTCCATTTGTGCCGCTCACCTTTCAGGACCTGGGGTTTGATACGCACCTTTCTTTCGGGGGTACCTTAGTGACTACATTACCATGCCCCATGCTGCAGATAGGAAAATACTAATGCGGCCATTCCCAACCATTCCTAAGATCTGCCCCACGCCTGCCTGAAAGCAGGTGAGGTCTAAATAAGACTTTTTTTTTTTTTTCCTGAGGATCAGCATATTATTTTGCTTCTTTCTTAAAAAAAAAAAAAAAAAGACCCGTAGGACAAAGTCACTGGTGCACTCTGTCTTCCAGACCCACGGACATGACAGTGCAGCTTCGGAGGAACCAGCCAATCAGGGGCCAGGAAGGGCTACAAAGGGAGCTGCAAAGCAGTGCTGCAGTTAGTGCATGGCAGAGCTCAAGCAGTGCAGACTGTGAGGCTAGCGAAGGAAGCAGTCCCCAGGAGGAGAAGCCCTGGCGGCACCACTCTTGCCACGTGGGGAAATAGAGTGAGAGACACTAGACAAGAAGGCACCAAGATGGGGCCCTGTTACTGGTGTACCCTGGAGAGGTTTGTGTTGATTGGCTCACACTAGGTGTGACTCAGCTGCGTTGCTGAAAGGGCTTTGGACTTGGACTTAAGGCCAGAAGGAGGTGCTCGTGGCAGGTGAGTGCTGCCCCATTACACCACTATTACCACATTACCCCTGAGAGAATTAAATTGCACGCTAGAATCTTGATATCTTTGAGGCTGAGTTTTGGGGGAGGGGAATGTTTAAACACTGGGGAGCCAGAAGGTTCAGCACTGTGCCCAGAAGAGCTAGGGTTGAACACTTAGGCCAGGGGTGGGCAAAAGGGCCTGATCTGGCCTGCCAAATGGGTTGATCCATCCCACAGAGGCCCTGCCGGTCCCCTGCACCCAGGCCAATTAGGACCTGGGGGTGGGGGAGTATGCAAAGCTTCCTCCCACCCTGTAGGCAGCATGCAGTGCTTTGAAGCACCACACGCTGCTTGCAGGGCAGGAGGAGATGTCTCATGCTCCCTGCCCCCAAGCCCTAATTGATCTGGGGGCAGGAGGTGCATGCAAAGTTTCCTCCGCCCTCCCCTCCACTCTGCGAGGAGCACATGGCACTTCAAAGTGCCGTACACTTGCACAGGGTGGGAGCAGAGCAAGCGAAGCTTTGCACAGCTCCTCCGTCCCCAGGCCAATCAGGATTTGGGGGTGAGAGAGCATGTGATATCTCCTCCCATCCTGCGAGCAGCGCGTGGCACTTTGAAGTGCTGCATGCTCCTCACAGGGTGGGGGTAGTTCAGGAGGAGGCTTCACGCGCTCCACCCACCTCAGGGTCAATGAGAGCCTGGGGGCAGTGAGTGTGTGAAGCCTCTTCCCACCCTGCCAGGGACATAGGTGCCTGGTGGGAAGGGGGAGATAAAAGGGCTCCCTGACCCCCAGACCAATTATGGTCTAGTGGTGGGCAAGCCCAGAAGCATTCTGGCCCCACCCCTTCCAGATTAGGCTCCTCCCCTTCTGGCCTGGCACCACTTTAAACATTTTTTAAGTGGCCCCCGGCCAAAAATTAATGGCCACCCCTGATTTAGAGGGTGGTGTGAGAAGGTCTGTATCTTGATAATGTTCCTAGAGACTCTGAGATTGGGGTAGTGGCCAGCCTCCATTCAGGCTCCAGGACCACAGCACACCGCAGGGTGTATTCCCTTCCCAGCCAGTACTCATGGGTGGCCAAGAAACTCTGTAACACTTACACATTGCCTACCCCTGTGGTATCTAAGCCCCAAGTGCATTTTTCAGCAGAGCAAGGAGCCAGGGTGCAGAAAGGAATGCCTAACAGGTGTCAGTGAGGAGTCAGGCTGATCCTAGAAATGGTTAGGACTAATTAGCTTAATGACAGTGCTAAGCATAATTGTGTGGCATTTAAAATGTAAATGTAGATTTAAATTACTCCCAGCTGTGAAGAAGAGATTGAAAGGCTTCTCTGTTTCCTTCTCATGGGTAGATGGTTCTGTGTCAGTTTAAGGGGTAACCATGGGGTTGGATTCTCCATTGCCTAGCACCCTGTTTAGTCATTTACCTCAGTGCAAAGAGAGTGTAAAATTACCAGGCTACTTAGCATGGGCCTATAGTGCACAGGGTGCCAAGCCATGGGAGAATCAGGCCCAGCTCTTGCAGTGGCACCTGCTAAAATCAAACTGCAGGGCTGTGTCTAGACCAGCAAGCTTTTCCAGCTGCTTGAAAAACTTGCCAGCTGTCTACACTGTCCACTTGAATTTCCGCAAGAACACTGACGATCTCATGTAAGAAATCAGTGCTTCTTGTGGAAATACTATGCTGCTCCTGTTTGGGCAAAAGTCCTTTTGCGCAAGAGGGCTAGTGTAGACGACCCGGTATTGTTTTGTGCAAAGAAGCCCCGATTGCAAAAATGGCGATCGGGGCTTTCTTGCACAAAACCGCATCTAGATTGGCACGGACACTTTTTTCCGCAAAAAGTGCTTTTGCAGAAAAGTGTCCGTGCCAATCTAGATGCTCTTTTCTGCAAATGCTTTTAACGGAAAACTTTTCCGTTAAAAGCATTTGCGGAAAATCATGCCAGTCTAGATGTAGCCCAGGAGAATTAGGCTGATACCTTTTGTTTCAGTTGAGGTCCAAAAGAAACTTTCCCCCTCCTCCCTCAATATTAATATGGCAAAATAAAGTACATTCTGGGAGGCTTACACTTTCCTGTCAAGCATCCAGCAACAGCTCTCTGGGAGACAAAACACCGGATGAGCGCGACCATTGGTTTCCTCCAGCATGGCGTTGTCTTTGTTCTTACTGAGACTTTCAGTAAGTGAGCCAGAGGGTTGGGGGCTGTTACAGCAGTGGGTGGATGAGGTTTTGAGGCCTGCAAATACATGTGGGTCTAGGATGTAATTTGTCCTTTGAAAAAAATAGTTGCTGGAATGTTGGTGGTGTTATTGAAATGGAAATTGTCTGTTTTCACACTTTTTTTTTTCAGGTTTTCATTGGAAAAAAAATGAACTTAATTTTTTGTGGTGTTCATTTGTTGGAAACTGACAAACTTTTACCTTTCCCCCTTCATTTTTGTCAAATATTCAAGAACATTTCCCCCCCCCTCCGCTGATTGGCTCTGCTATCATGCTGACAATTACTTTATTTAATCCATAGGGCTATAGGTGTTGAATTCAAGCTGGAAGAAATCTAAATACAGCACTACATTTGTCATGCTATGGTTTCTGATCAGAGACTTGTGCTAGCTGAGTCAGTGGGTGTGGTATTTCCCATGGAGAAAGGAGCAACAGGTGTTGAACTGTTTATGTGATGTCGCTATTAGAGGAGCTATGTGACATGATATGTTTCATTGGCTTCTCTCACCCCCTTTCGTGTGTGTACACACAGATTTCAGTCAAACCTCTTATCTGAATTTGAATTAATTGAAAATCTGGGACCCAGAGGAATCAGTCCCATAGGTCATGTGAAGATTGGCTTTATCCCCTGAAAATTCAGCCTCATGGAGCTCCTATGCTAAATTCTGCAGGGCCTGAGCTTTCATCCTGCTGAGTGTAGGAGCTCCAAAGACTAAATTGCACATAATCTCAACCCTGCATTGCACAGCTCTGCAGGACCAGAGCTCTTGTTCCAGTGAGCCCACCAGAGCACTAAAGTCTACATAACTGCAAGTCTTACATCACTGAACTTCTAAGCTCCGCAGTACTGGAGTAAACTTCAGGAAGCTCCTAATCACTGCAGGAGTGGAGCTACAGAGCAGTTGCTGAGTTGCTATTATCATGAACCAGAGTACAGTTCTTAAACAAAGCCTTCTGAAAGTACCAAAGACTGTTGGATACCTGATTGTCTACTGAGCAGTGCAAGGTGTTTCTTTTTTTTTTAAAGAAAAAGCCACAGCCTTAATTTCACATGTGAGAATGGTGAGACATACGTCATTCCTAGGTTATAAAGGAGTTGAAGATCACTTGGTACGTTGTTAGGTTATTTTTTTCTTAGATGTGGAATAAACAGTAATAATATGGTCTCTGATCTCCATCTCACAAGATTTAGTTATCATTAAACAGGTAATGCACAAACTAGACACTAGTCTAACATTGTCCTCTCTTCTCTCCCCTCTTTGTCTTTATCAATCTTTGTTTCAAAATATGTGAACATTGTAAATTTTTTGGTGCATACACTATCTTCTCCCACATACACACATTCATTTGTACAGAGCCTGACACAATCAAATCCTCATTTCTATAGTGAGCTTTAAGTGTTATCACAATACAACTGATAAATAGCAAGCATAATTTTCTTTTCACATTTACAAGGATGAACTCAGTGACACCTAGAACTTGTTATGCTCCAAAATTCAATAGTTAACACTTAATATACTAGTGTTTTGATGGGGTGCTGAAGGATAAAGATTTTAATTTATGGAGAGAACCAAATGGTCTTCTGATACCTTGGCTAACTTACCTTATTTCTTGTAGACTGTGTTGCTATTTGAAAGAATAAACCTATTCAGTGTGCTTTTTAGGGGTCTTATACAATAAGCAAGCAGATATTAATATTTAAATGAATGTGTCACTAATGCTAACACAACTAAAATTTCACTAAGTTAATTAGGAATTACATAATAGTTATTAAATCACATTTGCAACTGAAATTGAATCACTGGGTTAAGAACAATATTGAAGTAAGACATCAAGTGGTCAAATTATCAAATTACTACAGCAAGTAATCAAATCACAAGGTTATTATCATAAAGAATTACTTTTTATTAATCCAGTGGCAGGAGACTGAAGGAGGTAGCTATGCACACGCACGCGCGCACACACACGCCTACCTTACAGAATAATGAACAGTTCTTTCTGGAAATAGAGGGAAAATAAAATACTTAAAGCTTTGGATTTCTTCTGGTTTGTACACTTGGTGTCACATTGCAGGGTTGTGGCTACAGTTTCTGGTGGGTGACTACAGCCACAGATGTAGTAGCTTCCGTGTAGAGCTTGTTCCCACATGAGTCTGTGCTGGTTCACAGGGCACCCATGGCTGTGAATCTTCTTGTTACCCTACTGCCTCCTGCATGAGGGATGCTTTCTTGGACTTTACTGGGTGTCAGATCTCTGACACCACCAGGCTGTGAGCCACCCAAGCACTCCCCTCTGGTCTCTGCCATCCTTATTGTTGTCTTGCGATTAACAGTAGTTAGAGCCCTAGTAAATTTCCTCAGCACGCTCAGAAATATCAGGTATGCTTTCCCCAAAGAAACAGTGCATGCACCAGTTTCTATGATTCAACTCAGGATCAGCTTCTTATGTAATGCCATAGCACTGAGATATATTTCTTTATCTTACTATATACATTAGAAATGTGATAGTAATTTCTAATGTATATAGTACATTATATACTATATACCATAGTTCATCCATTTGTGAGTCTATTTGTTCAAGAGCTAGGTAAGAGCTAGGACCACCAAATTTGCTATACAGTTTCCTCTTATAATGTAAAGCAAGGTCAGGATTTGATTGTGGCAGGACAATGGGATGTGCCTGGAATGCAATTGTTTCTCATAAAATGGAAAAGGAGGGGGTCTGGCAGGAGGGACAGTTATATTTCAGAATGACCACAGGGAGGCAGCAAGGGACCAGCGATGAGGGCTGGGACAGCTATAACCCCACTGGGCCAGCAAAGGGCAGGGGTGGAGAAAGGTACAGCTATCTAGTATATATTTCAGAAAGTTTGTCTGTTTGTGTGTCTGGCTGTCCTCCAGCCAGTACATACATGCACCCCACTCCCAACTGTGCCAGCTGCAGTTGTAGGGACCATGGACCGGCACTTCTTACCTGACTTCAACATGCCGTGGTGAGAGAGGTCTGGTGTTGTCCCCTCTCCCTGGGGCAGCCTGCATACTGTACCTCTCATCCCCCAGACCACTGATTTAAATGAAGAAAACCAAAACTTATATAAGGACCTGAACAAGACCAGGTAATCTTCTATTTACTCAAGATGCAAGTGAGATTGAGAGAGGATAATGGAAGCAAAAGATTGCATAAGAAAAATCATAACATGCTTTTAGAGGCTGAACTTAACAGGCTAACTGCCTCTCTAAAGTAGTTTCTCACCCCAAAAGTCATTTGCAGTATTTCAACCAAGGTTGGTTGAGATCCTGTTTTCATGAAACCTGTGTTTCAGTTCTGCTTTGATTCAGACTTTAGAGCATTTTTTAGTATATGTACACAAGTCTCTGCATAGTATCTGTTCATACATTTTGTAGTGATTTTAATGATCATTGTGACCCTGGCTTTCATCTGAGACCTCACATGACATTCATTAGTCATGGGAATGTAAATGCCAGAATCAGGAAATTCTTGTAACCTCCTTGCTTGTTGGCTTTGAGGGGCTTCATATGTGTGATGGGGGTGGACTAGGCTCAGAGGACCCTTACTGGAGGCCTCAGTGTCCTGCTACACTTGTCCCAAGAAAGGATCAGTAGAGAGGTCCTCCAAGCAGGCTAGAGTGGCTGCAGGGAGCAGCCAATCAGGATCCCCACAGGCCTATATAAAAGGACCTTCTGGTCCAGTGTGAGTTCAGCCTGCTAACAGCTACTGAGGAAGCAAAAGGTGCTGGTGGTTGGCTTCAGGGTCTGCATAGGCGAAAGCAGGTAGTTACTGGGGGAAGCAAGGAAGGAACTAGCTGGCTGCTGGGCCTCAATGAAGGTGGGCTATGGGAAAGTGGCCTGGAGAAATGCAGAGCAGCAGTTGGTAAATGTAGCACAAGGCTGCTTTACTTAAAGGGTCCCTGTGTTTGTACCCAGAGCAGTAGGTGGGACAGGATCCTAATGAGCAGCCCGTGGGGGAAATGGCTGGGTTCCAAGGAAGGGAATTAGAACTGTGACACCCTAGGGCAGTGGTCCCCAACCTTTTGAGGTTGTCGGGTGCCGGGGGCGTGGCCACTTGCCCGCCGGGCGCCAGGGGGTGGGGACACTTGTGCGCCCAGGGGCGGCGGCCCCCCCTCATAGCCGCGCGCCTGGGGGTGGCGGCCCCCCCCATAGCCGCGCCATGTGCCCGGGGCTAGGCTAGCCCCGAGCACCTGGCGGGCGCATGCAAATGCCCCCGTGGGCGCCATGGCGCCCGCGGGCACCGTGTTGGGGACCACGGCCCTAGGGAAAGGGGCTACGCTGGGGCTGACTCAGTGGAGAGCAGTGGTCAGTAATGTGGCTCGGCAGAAGGGCTCGAGTCAGAGGCCCCAGGGAAGAAGCTCTTGGTGTGCTGCTCAATTCCAGGGTAGGAGCCTGGCAACCTAGCTGGAGCAAGCGAGGGAATCCTAGTGAGCCCTATTGGACAGGTCAAAGACTAAGCCTAGAGAGGGTTGTGCAGAAGGACACAGCAACTGAGCATTTCACAATGGGCTCTGTTGGATTCTTTAAAAAGACTGATCCCCAGGAGGGACATTTTGGACTGTGTATCCCAGCGGGGTCTTTTCTGTGTCTCACATGGACTGTGTGAGACTTGGCTGGAGGGTTGAGTACACAAAGACTCACCTGACAAGTGCAGCAGCTGAGGCGGGCACTATGAGTGGAGGAAACCGAGGAAGAAGCTGCAGGCACGCACACACTCAACTGGGGCTCTCACGAGAGGTGAGTGCACCCATTACACTGTGTCAGTCTCTGGGAATGGGGCCAATCGCTTGAGCTGGAGGAGCTGAAGGACCAAAGTATTACCTCTTCCTCCCTGAGAGGGCCTGCCCAAGGAGGCTAAGAGGGGCACTTGCTTCAGATGATGTTGGTGGCCTGAGAGCCCTCAGACTCCCCCTTTGACTTAACTCCTATAAGGAGCAACTCTCCCACTTACTCGGTCTTAGGCCCCTACCTCCATAATTTTCGGGCCAGCTAGTTGGTTCTGACATCTGGAAACAGTCAGTGTGGCCCTGTCCTCATTAATGTGGGCAGGCTTCAGGCTGTGGCTAGTGTGGAAAGTCCCACTTGGGATGACATAGTGTGTGGGAAGGTCACTGTTGCAACAGTGTGCTGTCTGGTCCCGCAAAACACCAAACCAGACGTAATGTAGAGCTCACTTTAAACTGCCTCAGTCTTCTGTCTGGGCCCACTCTTGTCATCAGTGGTCAGCATAGGCCTAAGTAGTCTCTTAAAATTAGCCCACTGCCTAGTCATGATCTTGTCACTCACCCCTACATCCCCTTGCACACTGGGAATAGATGTCACTGGCCTGTGACAAGTTGTCACATGACATCATGCATCAAGCAAACGTAGGGAAATAAAGGGTGGGCTTCCACTAGATAAAAGATTGACTTGCATCAATAGCATTTGTCCTAGTAGCAAAAGACTTTTTTTTTTTCTTAGCAGCATCTGCTCCATTTAACACAAAACAATAAAGTTTAAACGCTGCCAAAATTCTCACTTGGGTTATTTCTCTTACAGGGGGTGTTCTGCTCATATGCATGTGAGGTTTTGCCTTCACTGCGAGTTCTTCCAGCAGAAAATACACTAATGAGACTCGTTAGCATATTTTCTGCTGTTTCTTTTTGTGCAAGGGATTTTTATGCAAAAAGAAGCAGTGTGGACAGGTTTTTTTTGGGTGCAAAAACCCTGTTTTGCACAAGATCCTGGTGCCTGTCCTGTAGAGGCATAAGGATCTTGTGCAAAATGGGGGGTTTGTGGGGGGGGGGAACCCTGTCCGCACTGCTTCTTTTTGCACAAAAACCCCTTGCACAAAAAGAAATGGCAGAAAATAGGCTAATGAGATCACAATTTATACTATTTTCTCTCTCTCTCTGATAAGGGAAAGTTTCAACCAGTGTATACAATTAAATGTTTAATAAATCATACAAAGTCAGGTATGTTTTCAGATTAAGAAGTTGATTCACACAGCTAGGCTATGTCTAGACTGCAGGCTTTTTTCGAAAGAGGCTCTTTCGAAAGCATCTTTCGAAAGAGCCTCTTTCAAAAGATCGCGTCTAGACTGCAGGCGGATCTTTCGAAAGAGAAATCCGCTTTTTCGAAAGAGAGCACCCAGCGAGTCTGGATGCTCTCTTTCGAAGACGGCCTCTTTACATTGAAGAACGCCTTCTTTCGAAAGAGGAACTTTCGAAAGAAGGCGTTTTTCCTAGTGAAACGAGGTTTACCGCCATCGAAAGAAAAGCCGCGTTCTTTCGAAATAATTTCGAAAGAACGCGGCTTGAGTCTGGACGCAGGGGAAGTTTTTTTGGGAAAAGGCTACTTTTCCCGAAAAAAAACCCTGAGTCTGGACACGGCCCTAGAGATTGCTGACTGGTAATAGAATTACCGCAGGTCTTGGGTCACAATTTTAGAGGTATTTTTGCATTTTCTGAATCTCTTATTTTTTGCTAAAAGTGTCATTCAACTTGATTACATTATAACCATCTATAAGTGACTGCACTATAAGTAGCAGAATGGCGAGGGGCTATTTAAAGAAATCAAAGACGATCTATAGAAAAGAAATTATAAAGAAATTAGAACTCACTTTTAATAATGATGAGGCAGCTAAAATTAAACACAGGTATGTGGAAGGGAGAGAGGGGGAAGTCTGAATTTCAATGCCAGACAACCTTTTTCTCATTAGGAAGGGAACAAATAGTAAAGTTATTTGGCGTACTAGATGGGTTATTGGACATCTCCAGCTGAGCCCCAGAATTATTAGCTGCTTCCTTTCGATACAGGTATTTGAATGCCTCCAAATTTCAAGCAGTGGTTGCACATAGCTTTCAATTTTCTGTAGTTTTCAAAAAAGCTTTTAAAAGCGAGTGAACTCCCTGAGGGAAGAGTCCTTCTGTCTGTGCAATATTTCCCCTGCTCATTGGGGGGCTACACCTACCTAAAGTAAAAGCCTAACCAGCCTATTAAACTCTGTTCAGTCCTACTTTGTTTTTTATAGTCTGCAAATGCCCCAGCCCAGAGTTGTAGGCTGTTTAAAAGCATTGTAAATGCTGCTGGAAGCAAGGGAGAGAAAGAACACGTAAAAGACTGGAAAATCTGGATGCACCAAAGAACATTAAGCACAATGTGTTGAATTATCCTTGTGGTGGCCCCTGGCACATGCAACATTTCAAGTGGGCCCCAGGGCCACATTAAAGTGTGGTTCTGCCTCTGAAATCACTCCCCTAATTATGGCACGTTTTGATTTCATGTTTGTCTCTCAGTAACTCCAGATCTGAGCACTTCTGAAGTAAAAAACCTATTTTTCCCAACAGCTGGCCCTGCAAATTCAGTCTGGAACCTGAATGTCAAGATGAGAACGTTCTGGTGTATGTATCATCCTCATCTATAACGAGTCAATGATGAGAGGTCCATTAACAAGCTGGTGATACTGTGTGAGCCAAAATAGAATCCAATTCCCTGTCCCATGGCTCTGTTGGTTCTGAAAGTCAGTGGGAATAAATATCAGTAACACTTCTGGTAGTCACTGATGTCAGTGGATATAGAGCCAGCCTGCAAGTATTAAGGCACCATGTTATTCAGAGAAAAACAGGGCCTTTAAAATACCTCTCTAATCCACAGAACCAATGCCACCTAATCCAGTCATTCCTCATTCAGCCAACATCTGCTGAAAATAGCTAGTAGAAGATAAAGCATTTATAACATACCATGCAAGTCAGTAAAATCTCTCGTCAGATGATGGAGGAAATACTTTGTAGCATCAAAGGCCCTCTTTTGAAATTGCCTGCCCTGATTCACCGGCAAAATACATAGGAACAGTAAATTCAATATCCCAGTTAATCCCAAGTGCCTGGCCAAAATACAAGGATAAAGCAGTCACTTAAGGCTGCTGGCTTGGGTAACCCTGCTTAGGCCAGGTTTACACTCACCCCGAGATCAACGCTCTGGAGATTGATCTTCCCTGTTTTGATTTAGCGGGGCTAGTAAGGACCCCTCAAATAGGTTGCTGATGGCATCCCCATTGACCCCAGTACTCCATGGGGTCGCTAGAAGTAAGGGAAGTTGATAGGAGAGTTTCTCCCATCGACCTCCCACAATGGGAATATTGCAAAAATTTGACTTAAGGTACATTGACTCCAGCTACGCTATTCTTGTAGCTGGAGTTGCATATGTCAGGTCGAATTTCTCCGGTAGTGTAGCCCTAGACTCAGTCCACTCATCTGAACAGCCACTGTGTAGCACAAATACCCTAGGCCCAAGCCATCCATCATCCTACCTCAAGTACAAAACTTCAGAAGGTAAAATTACACCTCTAAAGTTGTGCATTGCACATCTGTATCCTGGTAGGCAGTGCAGAAGCCAGTCTGAAAAGTCAGGGGCAATCTGAATATGGCAGAGAAAAGCAACCACAACTGAGTAGGGAAAAGCCGCAGTGGGACTGGCTGATATTGAGGCTACCTAATAATCTGATATAAATTCCTGCCAGCTGTAAGGTGGAGAGGCTAGGGTAAGTTATCCCACTATTCCTGGGAGATCACTGTTTAGGTACACAGTGTCTACGGACAGAGCACACGGTGTCTATGGACAGTGCCAGATGTCTGAGCAGGTGTGTAATCTATATGCTGATAAGAATGAGATGTTCACTGCTATGAGGACAAGGAGAAAAGTCAGCACTGTGTATAAGTGCTTCCTAAACTTCTTTGGCCAGCTAATATTTTACTAGACTGGGGTACCAAGCACTGCCTGGTGCCCCCATGCATTTGCACATGCATTCACGTGTAATGTCATTCGAACTATGCCAGTCTCACACACAATTGTACCAAAGGCAGATAACAGCAGGGAACATAAACGGTCATCCTTAGTGTAGGAAGAAGGAGCCAGGGGCCACCACAAGGATAATTCAATACATTGTGCTTAATGTTCTTTGGTGCATCCAGATTTTCCAGTCTTTCACGTGTTCTTTCTCTCCCTTGCTTCCAGTAGATGAATCAGCAATAATACATGTAACTACTGCTGTGCCCATCTGAAACACAAGTAAAAACGAGGAGTCCTGAGGCACCTTAGAGACAAACTGATTTATTAGGGCATAAGTAGTACACACAAGTAGTTCAGCTTTATGTCTTTTTGGCCAGCTGGCCATCAAGCAGCCAGATTTTTTGCACAATCAACCACAGAGGTTTCATAGAAAGAGCAAGAATGTCTGGCATTGTTCTCCAGCAATAATTACAATACACATCCTGTTCCGTAACAGCTCATTTACTTGCCACTGTTTTGACGTCAATTCCTGACTCACTCCCCACCAGTAATGTCCACTCTTCTCCACTGTGTTGTCTGAGCATTGGAGATACCAGCTGGTGGACAACCTTTAGAGCATGTTGGTATGTCAATAGTTTTTGCTTTGGTCTTGTATTTGTTCATTTGGCAGCTGAAAGGACAAGTCATTGTTGTTTTACAATGCAGGTGGTGTTCCCAGGCTGGCTGCTAATATAGCTGCTTTGCTGTTCTTTGGAAGGTATATTTGAACTTTCTTTCTATGAGTGAGCGTGGAGTCCACCAGAGGTATATATGTGCCACAGAAATACATACGCATGTTCAAAGGGTGGAAGGTAGAAATGGTATTTCAAAGGAGTGTTTGGGATCTTCTAGTGTGGCAGTCTATTGAGTTACAGATATTCACCTCTATTATGTCTACACTGCAATCAGGGATGTAACCATACCACATGTAAGCCCTACCTGGCCTAGCTTCAATCTAGCTAGCTTGGCTACTGCTCATTGTGCAGCAGGGACTTCAGCAAGGGCAAGATGTCCAGGTAATTACCCTGAGTTCCAAGCACGCCAGTACAGCACAAATTGAAGTCCTTGCTACCACAGCTTCACTGCTACTGGAGCTAGTTAGGTGAAAGATAGCTTGGGTGTATCTAAACATGTTGCAGTTACACACCCCGACTGTAGTAACCTTAGTGACAGGCTGCCCTGTGTGCCAAGACAGCAACTCAGCAAGCACGTCTCTTTCCACGACTGCTACTATTATTATTTATTGTATTGTTTATTTATTTGTAATGTCAGAGCACCTATAAGCCTTAGTCAGGGGCCAGGACTTTATCACGGTGAACAAACACAGGACAAAAAGACAGTCCCTACCCTAGAAAGTTTAAAAGTATAAGACGAGATAACTGAGGGAAGTGGACAGGAGAGAATATGAGGAAACAATGAGACTGTCAGTTAGTATGATAAGCAGTGCTCTTTGCATAACTGTTAAGTTTTTGATAGGCATCATGTTTATTCAGAACTGATTATTTATTTTGTCCCATTTAGAGTCTTACATCTTGCTTAATACCATGGTGTACAATAATGCATCCAAGGGAGCTTGTGGGAGTTGGATCCATCAGTTTCAGACAGCTTTGCACTGGAAGATGGACACAAAGTAACTCTATCGACCTCAGAAAGGGGCCCTGAATTCTAAACTTAATGGACACTGTCCAGAATATGTATTATTCAGTGATCAGAATTTGCATTTGACTCAACTCAAAAGTTGCTCAGTTTCAGTTCTGACTCACTTTCCCCAACCAGTGAGAGTGGTGGCATTTCGATTTATGTCAAGGCAAGAGCAGAACTAACCATGCGCATTTAAGTGAGGGTCAGATGTGCTAAAAAAACTCAAGGGGATGAAAATGAGAACCGTTGGCACAGTAACCCGAAGCAGAATGCAGAGAAAAGCCTTTAGACAATCACAGCAGCATCAACATTTCATTTTAATTTACCTGAAGGAATTGCAAAAAAAACCCTTGAAGACCGACAGTCATATTTTCTTCTTGGACAGTGAAATTAGGACAAGTGGTCAGACCATTTTGCCAGTGTGCTTCAAGGCATCTGTTCTCCTCTCCAGGAAGCCCAACATCAATATGACCCTAGTACAGTGCCCTTTAACCCTTCTGATTCCATGTCATATATTTTATTCCAATAGAGCTCTTAGCCTAAGTTTTTTAGTGTTTGGGTGCAAAAAATCTTTGATCCTCAGGCCATATACTGAAATATCATCCCAACACTCATGGGACTCTAAGAGCAAGTCTACATAGTGCTGCATAGCTCAAAATAAGCTACACAATTTGAGCTATGCAAATTGTGCAGCTTATTTCGAGAGAGGGCCAAATTTCGAAATAGACCACTATTCCGACAAGTGCCTTAATCCTCTTGGAATGAAGTTTACCTGGACGTCAAAATAGTGTGCCTGTTATTTTGAAATATTTCAAAATAACTGGCTTGTTGCTAAAATGCGGAAAATGCTATTTCGGGATACTGGATGTATCCCAAAATAGTGCTGCTGTCTAGATGTACCCTAATGGATGCTCCTCAGATTGGTGACCCTGGATCTATAGACAATGTTCCCTCAAGCTCCTTTTCCTGGTAGCTAAATGAATGAGCGATGGAGGACAGGTTAAAACCTCTATCTCTGATCCAGCAAAGCACTTAAGCCCTTTGTTTAAGTGTTTGGCTGGAGTGAGGCCCATGGGCACAGTCTTAAACAGGGGTTTCAGACTCAATTTACCTTGGGACTAGTGCCAGTCTTCAAATCTTCTTAGCAGACCAGTAGACAACCACCCCCTGCCCTGAGGCAGGCCTCCAGGGTGGGGTGAGTGTGTGTGTGTGCAATTCCCCTCCCTCCACTTGCATCTCCCAGCTGGTCCTGGGTGACTTAAAACCTGCCAGGAGGCCCCCCCACCGTCACCACCAGCAGCACAGCGGGACTACAGTGGCTTCTGGCAGATAGCTCCATGCTGCTGCTGGCGTGTCCCTGTGGCCTGGGGGAGGTGTGTGAAGAGCTGTTTGTCCATCGGTGTAAGTTGTGAAATTATCAATTCATTTTGTGAAACTGACTAGATATCAGTGATGTTAAGTCTCCTGATTTAATCACAAGCGTCCTCATAATTGAGGCTTCTTTTTTTTTTCTTGAAAGCCCCAGCCAGGTTATGAGAATTAAACCGGATCTGGGAACTTCACTACCTGATGCCTCGTGAACTGCTATCACCTGTGATCACTCTGACTTGGTAGATTATGCTTGTTTATTGGGGCATGGTGTTAGATGAGAATCCCAGCCCTTTTTTTCTTTTCTTTTTCCAAAGGAAGACTTTGGGTGTTATGGTTTGTGGAGAAAAGCTAGAAAACCTGCTCCAAGTTCAGCCAAGGACCTCAAACACGAGATGCCAAATAAAAAGTTCCCCAAGTGTATTTTTATCTGATTTCAAGAAGCCATTCTCCTTTTGCAATGTAAGGGGGGCCGATTCATGAGTTTTGAACTCTTGGGATTGGCAACACAATACATGTATGTTGATAGCGTCTTCCCCTGTGTCCAAGAAACCAGGATCTGACAAAAGATACGAAACTGAGTCCGCACCCTGACACCCCCATGTCCTCCCACTGGGATGCTCTCCCCCTGCTAATATCCATGTCCTTGCGCTGGGATCCCCCATCCCACGCACTGGCTGTGAAACCCACTGGCTGCACCCCGCTCACTGCAAAAGCACATCAGCTCAGAGGGGCTCCCTGGCCAGTGCAGTTTGCATCCTAGAAGAGGCAGCGCAGCGTCCCAGACAAAGTGCCCTCTGTGGCCAGGGCTTTGTGAGTGCTGGGGTTCTGGATGCAGCTGGGAGACGGGTGCACCTGCATGCCCCCCTCCACTCCTGGGCTGGCAGCTGTGTGGGCCTGACTATCTTTTTTCAAACTCTTTCGTGGACCAGACTGGGGAAGTACTCAGGCCATAGATGAGCTGGAAGTTTGAGACCTCTGGTCTTAAACATGAGGCCAGACAGCCTTTTGCTCTGCATACCAACAGGGAAAGGGAATGAGAGAAAGGTGAGAAAGGATGGGAAGGCAATCAAAAAAGGGAGGGAAAGGAATAAAAAGAGAGAGGGTGGCGAAGAGGAGAAAGGTTAGCGAAAGAAAGGGGAAGGAATGGGAAAAAGGGAAGTGGAGGGAAAGTGGAAAGGAAAGGGAATGGAATAATTGGGAGAAAGAAGGGAAGGAGAGCACTGGAACTCTTTCCCTTTGTCTGGTTGGGAGACTCAGGCCGCATCACTTCCGGATGCAGTCAGTAGCAGGGACGGGGGGAGGCCAGGCAAGCGACCCTCCTCCAGCTTGGAAGAGAAATCTTAGCTGCAGGAAAGTTCCAGATCCCACTACCCATGTAAATCAACAAGGAAGTGGCAGTTGCTGCTGTAGAAGGGGATTCCTGTCTCTCCTCCCCCTCCCCAATGTCTCCCATGCTAGCAGTTTAGAGGAAGAGCAGACACAGTCTTGGAGGGAGCTATGATCAATACATCCACAGCAAGAGAGACAAACGGCCATCCGAGTCCACAGAGTTGCACCAGTGTATGCCAGCAGCCAGTTGGTTCAAACGGTGTGAGGTGAGGAAGCTGAGGGGCAGAAATAATTTGAAAATCTCAAGAGACGGTGCTGACCTCTTGTTCCTAGAGTATAAATCCAGAAGGGATTGTAACCATCTAGTCTGACCTCTAGTGTGTTACAGGCCATAGGTCTTCCAGGAATCAATTCCTATTTCAGCTAGAGCAGCTCTTGTAGAAAAACATCCAATGGAAGAAAAAAAATCCACTGAGGGAGAATCCACCACAACCGGTGGCAAATTGTTCTAGTGACTAATTACTCTCACAGTAAAAACTTTGCGCCTTATTTTTCCCTCTAAATGTGTCTAGCTTCAACTTCTCGCCACTATATCTTGCTGTAACTCGGTCTGATAGATTAAAGGACCTGTTGGTATTTGTTTGTCTTGCAGGTATTTACCAATTTTTAGAGGCCACCACGTTAGACCCCAAAAGAAGAGCTGAATAATCATTTGTGCAGGCTTCTCTCTGGGATATAGACATGGTTTGTGACACTCCAATGCTTTCACCAGCCCTGCGTTACACTGCAGTCCTTTGATCAGCTCTGTGTTGAGAATGACATTACCTTAACTACCATAAAAGCCAGGTTGGAAATGAAAGGGGAAGGCTGCCAGCAAAGGGAATTCAACAGGGCCCTGAAAAATTATAATACAGAAATCAGTCCAATGGGGGAATGTTTTTAAAGCTGTTTGGTACAATTGGTGTGTGAAGAAAAAGGAAATAAAGGTGAAATAAACTTCAGCGCTGAACTGTCACCCATAGACAAACCTCATCACTTAGCAAGGGCCCGTATATAGAACACAAGGTAAGACAAGAGTTAAAAATGAGGGACACACACAAATTATTCTTATAGGGAATTGAAATACAATGGGATTCATGTATTTAGTGGGGATAGTGCTTCCTATAAACTCAGTTTCATAATTCCAAAGGAAATAATTATCAACTGGATATGGCAAAGGGACACCAAGTTTGTATAGAATGTAGATTTCCTTGAGACTTAAAGGAGTGAGGTATCTCATGAAGAGGGATAGCCATGAGGTTTTTCAGCGCTTTGAAGATCTTTAAAATAATGTGAGTGACTGGAGCTGATGAAACTGTTCATGGACTGAGAAAGTATAACTTTCTCAAATTTTGATAATTTTTCAAATTTAGCAACAAAGGTCTGTTGGAGGTGTGGTAACTTCCCACAATGAGTTCATGGGGGTGCTCTAAGAGGAAGTGGGCTGGCATTGGGGCATCTGGGATCAGGGCATGGCTGTGGGGACCAGGGCTTTTGCTGGACTGGTAACATTTTATTTGCATATGTATTTGGATATCTGTTATTTGCATAATGAATATACAAATATACAAATAAAATGTTACTGATTCACCAAAAGTTTGTGAATGGGTTTGCTAGTCTGCCATATGAAAAAGGTTAGGTACCACTGCCAGAGTGCATATTTACTGCTCTATGTAGACAAGATCTTAGCTACAAATAAGTAACATTTCTGGTGTTTTTTCAGAGTTTATTGGATTTTCTTTCTTTTTCTTGTTTTATTAGTGTTCATTGATTTTTAAAATTGAAAGTAAAAAACTCTAACCTATGGATTTAGGCACAGTGTACGCAGAAAGTGTATTTGATCTGTTTGATTTTCTATGTAACATAGAACTGCTTTGCTTCCCTGATTGGTTATCAAAAACAGGAGAAGTGCAAAATCGTTGGAGTATCAGATCTCTGAAGGAGCGGATGGGGAATGCTTTAGAAAAGTAATCATAGCAGGCTTCATGCCAATTAGCCCTTTATATCATCTCATGAATCCTCTGTGGCTTTCTGTTAGAACTGTGCAGATAATGAGAAAACAATTAATTAAATGGTCTTTCTAAAAAATCACGAAGTTCGGGTACTAAATGAGTCTTTACTCTGCTGTACCCACTGTGTTCCAGAAGACATAATAATAATATGATGGATGTCTGTTAATACTATCTGTATCCACAGCTACATTGTATTCCATAAAATCAGTGAAAGCTGCAAAGTATCTCAACTCCTGGGAACATATTTTAACATATTTAAGTATTTAAAAAAATACAGATATGTGCCTAAAGGGATTTTCAGATGTGCTAAGGTGCCCAGCTCTCTTCTGCATGTTTAAAGACCATTAAAAATCTGGCCAACATAACTTAGAGATGGCAGATCTGGATCTATTTGGCACTTTCTCCATGGTGTTCCAACAGGGATGTTTCTCTTCTCTCTATTTTCTGTGGTTGTAAATGAATTATTCTCCCCACTACACTTCTATCTTGGTACAGAACTTTTTTTGTTTTAGTGTCTGTAAATTTGTTTGTTTGGTTTTGGTTTTTTTTTTTTTTTTTAAATAAAGGGACTCTAGGTGGAACATGATGTGCTGTAATCCACTGACTTGATTGCTGGGCAACAGGTTTGACTGATAGACTGACTCTGCCAGAGTGTTCCTAGAGTAAACCAAACTAAGAGCGTGGGTTTAGAACTACCCCTAAAAGTCTGAGGAGTAGCCTTGTTAGTCTGTAAGGGTACATCTACACAAGAGAGTTATTTTGGAATAACATAGTGCACATCTACACTACAAGCCATTATTTCAAAATAATGTCGAGCTGGGGGACTTCTTACCAGGAGTTGGAGTAACTCTCATTTCACAAGAAGTAAGGGAAGTCAAAGGAGGAATGCTCTTCCTTCAACTTCCCGCTGCGTAGAGAGCGCCAAAAGCCAAGTTAGGCTATTTCGACTTAAGCTACGCAATTGTGTTACCTAACATTCATGGAAAACCATTCCCCTCCATCAGGCCTCTGCTAGAATCAAAGACAAAGCAATGAAAGGCCGGGGAAGACCCACCTAAACTGCTTCAGACCAGGGTGATATAATTAAGGAAACACCCCAGCCTCATTTGCATTAAAGATGGAACAGAGGGACATCTCATTAGCATACAGAATGGAGAGCAGCTCTTCCAAGGCAGGAACCGATGGGACACCGAAAGCAGAGAAGCACTGTCTGATGGGAAATCCCTGCTCCAGATGCTAATGAACCTAGGCCTGCTCACACCCAAATTAGTCATTATCAGACCAATTCTAGTAACGATCCTATTGACATCTAAAATACTGAAACTGCCTAGTTGCATTGTGAGCTCGTTCAAGGAACATCACCCATAACCAGGGGTGATCAGTCTCTATTGTCTCTCCTCTTTCTCTGAACTAACCCTATAAAAACTCCTATCCTTGCCCCAAGAAAACTTTTGCAAATTGGTAACAAATGACATAGCTAAAGTTGCGTAGCTTAATTTGACTTTAGCCTTGCTGTGTAGACGTACCCTAACTGAAAAAACTTAAACAACAAATGGTCCTGCAGTACCTTAGAGATTAACAACAAATGTAGCTGGTATCATGAGCTTTCATGGACACAACCCAGTTCATCTGAAGAAGTGGGTTGTATCCACGAAAGCTCATGATACCAGCTACCTTTGTTGTTAGTCTCTAAGATGCTGCAGGACCATTAGTTGATTGTCTTTTTTTCAGTTAATTAGGAAGGTCTTGATCTACCAAAGTTTATTCCAGTTTTGCTGCGGTCTCCTTTATCTTCCTATTCAAGCCTCCCCAGGTAGACTGCTGAGGTCTGATTCTGATCTCTCACTTATCAGCGAAGGTGCCCATTCGATTCAGTGAGAGTCTTTCCATGGACTCCAATTGGATTTGGATCAGGTCCTAGATCAGGAATCTCTTTGCTGAAGTCTGTGAAGATAGAATGGTTTCAAACTGATGTAAATGAGATCGAGATCAGGCCCTTGATGTCTGACTGATTCTCCATTGCACTGGCCACCTGCCCCAACAGGCAGGCCTAAGATGCTGCTTTAATTCACCTCACCCCATCTAACCCTTCAATCCTCTCACACTATAGGAAATCTCTTTGACCCTTTGGAAAATCCAGGAGCTTGCAGATTCTTACCTGTCAGAACAGCATTTGGAGGAAGCAATTCTCTCAGATAGAGGCTGCTCAGAGTCCTCCATCTCAGGGGAATACCAGAAGGCCAGCAAGGTCTGCAGTTCATTCAGGCTGACCTCTAAAAATACTAACACCTTCATTATTATGAATAACAACAGTGACAGAACCTAGAATACAAAAAGAGATGTGTCCTGTTCTTCGAATATGTCCTCTAGTTTTCCTTTCCTATAGGCCTTGGCTGCTGGTCTAAATTAGAAACCAAGAAACAGGAAAGCCACTGCAAATTTAGGGAAGTCTTTCTTAGCAGCTGGTAGAGATGCTTCATCTATTAAACTGTAATTAGAGCAAAGAACTGAGCAATTACCTATATTTCATTAGCTCTACACAACCAAGGTATTAGCTAGTTACATTAGGGTCTGGCATAATGCATAGGAATATGTTCTCTAGTACAGAAATTCACAACCTTATTCCATTTAAACTCCAAACACACCTGCCAGGTGTAAGAATAAATGCACCAGACCTGTGATCAGGGCCCTGTATATTCTGTAATTCTGCGGTTAAAGACTTCACCCCTTGCTATGGAAGAGTGCTCCAATATGCACGGTTCCATCTTAAAACGATTATGTTTCTATCCCTTATAGTCCTAAAGAAAACCTTCCACACAACAATTGCTTGTAAATCAGTGCCATGATATCTGCCGGCAACCAGAAGCAGTAGAAACATAGGACAAAGGACTGGAAAGGACCATCTGGATCATTATTTCAGTCCCCCATTAGCGGAAGCAACTGCATTGTGTAATTCCATTCACAAGCTTTGTATATGAAACAACATGGGTTCAGATCTCAGACATGGCCATGAATGGCCACTGTATCTTAGAAGTGGTCACTGACTTAAGCTGTAAGATGTATGAATTCAATTCCCTTTTCTGTTATTGACTTCCTGTATGAACTTGGACAAGTAACTTAATTTCTCTGGGCCTCAGTTCTCTGTTGATAAAACAGGGATACTACTACTGTCTATTTAGATTTTAAAGTTCTTCAACTTGGTAATTGTCTTGACTATGCGCTTGTACAGCACAATGGGGTCCTGACCTAATTCAGAATCTGTCGGTTCTGATGTAGTAGTAGATGACAATAATAATGCTGCTGTTGTCAGGTTAATCTCTGAAGGCTACGTCTACACTGGCCCCTTTTCCGGAAGGGGCATGTAAATTTCATGAGTCGTAGTAGGGAAATGCGCGGGGGATTTAAATATCCCCCGCGGCATTTAAATAAAAATGTCCGCCGCTTTTTTCCGGCTTTTAAAAAAGCCGGAAAAGAGCGTCTACACTGGCCCCGATCCTCCGGAAAAGGGCACTTTTTCCGGAGGATCGGGGCCAGTGTAGACTCTCTTTTCCGGTTTTTTTAAAAGCCGGAAAAAAGTGGCGGACATTTTTATTTAAATGCCGCGGGGGATATTTAAATCCCCCGCGCATTTCCCTACTACGACTCATGAAATTTACATGCCCCTTCCGGAAAAGGGGCCAGTGTAGACGTAGCCTGAGGCTATACTGTATTATTAACTACTGGGAGATGGTGCTGTCCTGACAAATTTTATAATGCTGTGGAGCATGGACCAAAAAACTGTTTCCTCTGTATAGTGAGTGCTGTAAGAACAATGATAAATTCCTACAAAAATTACAGAAATTCCAAGGCAGAATAAGGGGAGGAAAAAACACCATGAAACTGAAAAGATTTGGGCTACTTAATGGATTAAGCACTGGCATTTCTTTGCAGAGTCCCAGTTCAGAACTCTGTAGAAAGGAGTAACTGAAAAATTATTCTAAAGGTTATGAGTCAGTTAACTGTGAAAATGTGTTGTGTGGCTGCCCAGCTCATCTCATATATCTGGCTGGTGGCTTGTTATGTAAGTGCTCTCGGTGAAGTTTTTATTTATTTACAAGTCGAATCTTTATTTAATCTGGGAATAAAACTTCACCTACACAAACATCTCAGTCACCAACAGAGTCCTAGCCATCCTTTTGGGTTAGATTTCACTCTGGTCCAGTAAGGTGTCATGCACAAATACATCTGAGCAAAGTGGTGGAATTTTCAGGTAAGAAAAGAGCAAATTAAATCCATTTAAAATGAGCCAGGGTTTCTTTAGGCAGTCGCAATTTGGGAGTATTACAATGTGCAATGAGTGATGTCATCTGTTAGTGATTGGGCCCAAATGTAAGCATAATGCTCTTTCTAGAATTCAAAGGACTTATTTGAACACTGCAAATAACTCCAGCAGCCATAGGCAGGAATGAACTTCTTCTAGCTACAACCTCCCGCCCCCTGAAATGATGACATAATATCAAAAAAAGACAACAATTTAACCTAGAATAAAGATACAGCACTGCCTACTGGCAAAGGCCCTGGCTGCACTGATCATTATAGGAGATAGGTTACACCTATAACTAGCCCTCAAAGGGTGTGTGTACACAGCAAAGATATTTCGGAATAACAGCCATTATTCCAAAATAACTATGTGAGCGTCTACAAAACAATTCTGTTATTTTGAAATAATTTTGAAAGAATGGACAGTTTATTCCATCTCTGTAAACCTCATTCTGTGAAGAATAACACCTATTCTGAAATAGCTATTTCGAAATAAGGCGTGTGTAGATGCTCCACTTTTGCCATTTCGAAATAGCCCCTCACCAGGGCCATTTGAAGTTATTCCTGGTAGGGCTCTAAATCGAGATAGCACATCTACATTAAAGAAGTCTGCCTCAGACTAATTTTGAGGCTTCCCTGCAGTGTAGACATGCTATTTCATAATAAGCTATTTTGGAATAACTATTCCAGAATAGCTTATTTTGAAATAACTGTGCAGTGTAGATGTAGCCAAAGAGTTCTTTGGTAGCTCCCAAACTAGGAGTCTCTGCTTCTGTAGTTGAAGAACTATGTTTTGAGGCTCAGTGCTAAGTGGGTACATGTAATTTACATAGTAATCGTGCCTTTTGCTGCATTTTTCCATTTGAAGGTAATAGAATCTAGATTAGCTATCCTAGAAAATGTGTGCCATGGGCTATTTTAGGATTAAAGACAATTGTAGGAGCTGTGCCAGGGCTGAGCCTTGATCTGACAGAAAGAAGCCCCATCGTAACTCGCTTGAGAGGAAGACAGCCTAAATGGGAGGGGCCTCTGACAGTTCAACAAGGAGTGTCAAACAAGGAGCTGCTCTATTTAAGGATGTTGGTGCGGCTGCAGAGACGAAAGGGCATTCTCCTGGTGCGCCGTCTAGAGTGGCTCAGGACTGTGAGTGCCTCAGGTCAGACTGTCAAAAACAGGACCCACACCCCAAACTGGTGGCATGTTCTATAAATAGATTTCACAGATGTGAACACCTAGGTCATGATGCCTGTCTGACCATTGTTTCAAGGACAGTCCCCTAGACTGTCCTGTCTATTTGGCCACTCAGGGCAACTGAACTTAGTGACAAATTAGCATTTCCAAGGTGCAGAGGGCCATTCACCAATCCTCCATATTGCGATGGTCCTTGACAGTCCTTCTGACTTGGCTAGGCCGTCGGATTCATGAGTTCAGAGCAAACATTTTCAAAGTTATAAAGCAAAACTTTCATATTTTCTTATTGACGGGAATACTGGCATTTCAAGAGAGCTCAATGCATGCGGCAGTTTACAAGCATTTCATATAGTCTAAACACTAACTACATTCTTATACTGTCAATATGTATTTTGAGCACTGCTAACACAAAATATGAAGGAGGAAACTGAATCAAAACCGGAGGGGGTCTGATGGAGTCAGGAAAGTGGATATTATTATAGATGAAACAGCCTTATACCCTATCAAGAGAAGGATGATCTAGAGCAGGAGTGGCCAACCTAAATCAGAGAAGGAGCCAGAATTGACCAATGCACGTTGTCAAAGAGCCACAGTTCTATGTCACCAGCCCTGATCATCTCCCCCCACCAGTCAGTGCCTCCTTCTCCTTTTCCTCCTGCCCACTGTGATCAGCTCTCTCAGTGGGAGACGCTGGAGGGGGAAACCATGGGGGTGACAGGCTCAGTGAAGAGGATAGGAAGGGGAAGGATCCTAGGAGGAAAGGGTGGAGGAGGACAGCTCCGGCTCAGTGGCAAGTTGGCACCTGTAGCTCCAGCCCTGGATTTGGTATCTATGCAAGGAGCCGCATATTAACTTCTGAAGAGTCACATGCGGCTCTGGAGCCGCAGGTTGGCCACCCCTGATCTAGTGGTTTGGGTACTAGCCTTGGACATAGAACCTTTGGATTCAAGTCCTCTTCTGCCAATGCCTTCCTGTGTAACCTTATGTTACTTCCTCACCCATAAACTAGGCCAAGATTTGAAGTTGCCAGCAACCTATGCCAAGGAATTGATGGAAGTTGGCCCTTCTCAGGCTTGGCAATAGGGGTAAGGAAAGAGATGATGATTCCAAGGACAGGAGGGAAACGACTGCAGTTCCTTTTGGAGGTGCTCTCGGGCCAAGAAGGTGTTTATTCACTGCCAAGACACTGGCAGGAATGGCCTCAGGCATGTCCTCCCCAAGAAAAGCAGAGGCATGTGGGAAAGAAATGCTAGTTTTCCCCATGTGGATGAGGTCTGTGGCGATCTCCTGATTTGCACTGGTTTAAGGAAGAAGGGAATCGGGTCTGGCGTGGGGAAGAAGCCTAGCTAATTCCAATCCGAGTACAGGGTCTGATGGAGGCAAATCATTACAGAAAAGGAACAAACAGAACCCATGGAATCTTCCTTTAAGTTACCTACCTCCTATACAAGCATTGCTTCTCACTGGTCAGCCCTCTCTGGTTGTTGGACCAAAGTAGCAGGACTTCTTTAGCAAAAACCCTGTGCCCCTAAATGGCAACAGCACCAGAAAACAACTTGTCGGTCTAGTTTTTGTTCTGTGAAACGAGGGGGGTGAAGAGGGAGGCTAAGATGGGACTCCTACTATATCCGAACTTCTGGAGTCTGGGATGTGAGGAATGGTACATGAGGGGTGTATCTTAAAAGAAAGGGGCTGGAAATGCAGCGGGCATTTGAAGTCAGGAACTGCATCTGTCATGGCTGAGGAAGCCAATTTGTAGATTTATTGGCGCTGCCAAGTCACCTGGCCAGGATCTCTCAGCTGGTTAAGTTCCCATCAAGGTAGGTTGTAAGCATGGTCTTGCTGAAGCCAAGCTATGAGTTTGTGGGCTTCAGATCCTGTTAGGGATGCTCTGAGAGGTTCAAAACAATTTCCTTCTCCTTTTGGAACCGTTCTGAGCACTGGAGCAAAGCTTGCCCCAGCGCATGTGTCTCTGTTTATTTGGAAAACATGGGAAGCTGACCTTTCCTGCAGTGCAGACCAAAAGGGAGCCTCGTAAGGCCCCTTGCATATTTACAGTCAGCATGACTGCTGTTTCTTTTCAAATTTAGAAACAGGGACTTTTCTCCTCTTGCTTGTGCCTGGCTAGAGAAAGGTCTCAGCTATTCAAATACATAGTGGTGATGCCAATAGACACACAACACTGTTGGCAGGCCCTCCATCCCCACTCCCGAGCACTTGGCACTAATTACACTGCAACTGTCCAAGTTTCTGGAACACATTTGACACCAGCAATTCTCGATAGGGGACACTTTGATCTCACAGCATTACATAGCTGCTTCCTGAAAAACATTCAGGTTTCCCCAGATAGCAAGAAAAGAAACAATTCTCATCCTATCTGGTTCAGTCAGCCTTTTCTGCAAGAGACAAAGAATGATTTTGCTTTTCCAATAATCTCTTATTTCTGACGAATGTGTGACTGGTTCAGATCTACTAAGACTTTTCCACTGAACATGAAGGCTGTGTCTAGACTGCAGGCTTCTATTGGAAGAAGTTTTTCCAGACGAGATCTTCTGAAGAGACTTCTTCCAAAAGAGAGCAACCACACTGCAAAAGCACACTGAATGGATGCTCTCTCACATGTAAGCTGTGATTACTATGGACGGAATGGCCACCAGGACACCTGTGCTTTTTCCTCTTTCCTCTTCTTTCGAAAGAACTCCCTCTTCCCCGTCCGCACATGCCTTTTTGCAAAAGAGCTCTTTCGGAAAAAGGCTTCTTCCTTGTAGAATGAGGATTACCAATGTTGGAAAAAACCCTGGTTTTTTTAATTTTCTTTCAGAAGAATGCAATTGCAGTGTGGAATTGAAGTTCTGGAAAAAACTCTGAAATGAACTGCAGTGTTTTTAACATGTAACTGTAATGTGTATACTTTCTGTATATTCTACCTTTAAATCTATAGAGATGCTGCTATATGCAGAGTTAGGTTGCCATTTTTTATTCAGTTCAACATGTATTATCACAAAGGTCTAGATGAGCGTTTCCCAAACTATGGGGAAAAAAATACGGGGCCTCAGCGTGGCTGCTGGGAGGGAAGTGGGGTGGGGCAGGGAGGAGGTGGGGGGGGGGGGGAACTGGCCACCAGGAAGCAGGGTTGGGAGCAGCGGGGCTGTCCTGCGGAAATTGGGGTGGGCGGGTGGTGGAAGCAGGGCTGGACAGCAGGCGGGGGGGGGGGGGCTGGCTGGGGGAGATTGGGAGGAGAAGGGAATCGGCCGGTGGGAAGCGGGACTGACCCGGGCACATGCAGACCCGGGCACACAAATGAGTCCGGACCCGGGGATTCCATTTTGCCCCCCTGCATACCCTCCCTCGAGTAGTTGCGAACTGCCTGGCAGATAGACACACTCAGGCAGCGTGAGCACATCTACCAGCCAGGCAGTTCGTAGCTACAGACTGATACACCTAATAAGACTAAAACTTACCTAATTAGAAAATACCAGACATTTTATATGTCGGTATTTTCTCAATTTGTTTCCTGGACAGAACCCTCAAATACCAGACTGTCCGGTACAAAACCGGTCACCTGGCAACCCTACTCCTCCTTGCACCCTCCCTCCTAGCCAGATACCCTACTCCCAATCTACTCCTGTTGTTCCAATTTTTTATTTCTCCCTTATTTTTCTGCCCTTTTATCCTTTATTTTTAGTGGAAAGCTAGAAAAAGGAAAAAATTACAGGAAGGAAAGGGAGAAGAAAGGGCACAGAGCCAAAAACAAACCTGAAAAAAATCCATTCTCCCTTTTTTTTAGATGGGGAGAGGGGTCAGTTTTAATTGGAAAATCTGATTTAAAAAAAAGTAAAAATTTTAAGAAAATTAAACAAAATTTCACAACACTTAGGGTGTATCTATACTTCAGGGATTACCTCGAAATAAGCTACACAAATCGAGCTACGTCAATTGTGTATCTTATTTTGAAATAGCTTATTTAGAAATAGAGAGCGTCTACACAACATTTACTTCAAAAAAGAGCACTCTTCCTTCGACTTTCCTTATTCCTCATACAATGAGGTTACAGAAGTCGGAATAAGAAGTCCTCCAGTTTGACACTATTTTGACACTATAGTTCAAAATTGCCTGCTGTGTAGATGTATTTTTCATTCTAAGGTAGGAGGGTCTCTCATTAGCCACACAAATCTCTGCTCCTTCTTGAGCCATATTAAACTCTTGGCCTCTATCCAATGCCCTCCAGTGGCAGTAAGTTCCACAGGTTAATTCTGTGTTATGTAAAATATTTCCTTTTATCCTTTTTAAAATGTATTGCTTTCTTTGGTTTCCTTACATGTCCCTTTATTTGTGAATAATGAGAGAGGACTAATAGGAGTTCTCAATTTATCTCCTGCATATCATTCCAGGCCATTCTCTATACCATTTGCTATCCTGTTATTTTGTATTCTGTCCCTCTATCCCACCCCTTATCGTTCACTCCTCCTTATGCTAAACAGCACTAACCTCTTTAACCTGCCCGGACTTTCTATCAGCTGTCTCTTGATTTTTCCTCTTTCTGCCATCTCCTTTTTGAGAGGGCTCTGTTCAGCTGTTGCCCAGCTGCTTGGCCACACCACGTCCAGGAATTTTCTTGTGTTCCTTCTGGGTACATCAGTATGATTTGCAGATGAAGGCCGGGAAAGTGGGTGAGGAAAGGAGACCAGTAAGTCTCTGGCATGCCAGCTGCTCCAGCCAGTCACCATGACATGCAGTCTCCGCTGAGTGGGCTGCCCAGGCATTTTCAGCATTCCAAAAGTGTACTTGGAGGGTGGCCCATTTCCCGGGCCACATAAGTGGCTGGGGGTTTCTCGGTGCCGCACAGGGCCTGGGCACTTGGAGAAAAAGAAAACTGGGAATTCTGCTTTCAGTCTAAACCCTGTGCTCACAGACTCTTCAAGCTGGGCTGGATTTGTCTGCTGCACTTGACATTGCTTCTAAGTGCCCATGGATTTTCTCTGTGGGACAAAGAGGAGAGGGGAAGGCTGTTGCAGGAAAATGTTGGAGTGGAGTCAGACTTGGGGAGTGAAGGTGGGTACCAGCAGAAGCGAGCTTCCAGGAAGGGGGACAAGGAGGTGGGCCAAGTCAAGGCACCTGGATTCAGCAATTAAAATCTAAGGGAGGGAGGCCTATGACACATCTATTGGAGCATGTGACCCCACCCTCCACCCCTGCAAGTTCCCCGCATCATCTATGAATTCTAGGGAAGTGATGGCATTACTGAGGGCAAGGAGGGTGGGAAGGAGCACGTCAGAGAGAAGATGGCACAAGAAGGGGTCAGGGAGAAAGCAGGGGTCAGACTGACTAGAAGGAAACTCGTATTTATGCCCAAAATAGGAGCGCCTCCCTCAGCTTCCGAGCATAGAGGTTGTGTACATTTTGAGAAGACCTTCAGCCCAGCCCGGTACACTTAAGCCTAACTGAAAATGTTAGTCATCGACACTGCAATGAGTCATGCTCCCCTCCCCCTCCCAGCCCTGCACCGCCTGGGCAAGGCGAGTGAAAGTACAGATGAAGAGGAAGGTTGAGCTGAGGACAGCACCACGAGCTGCTCAGGTTTGTCAGGGAATTTCTCAGCCTCTCGCTATGTCAATGCTCATATCATGAATCTTTCACATTGAGCAGTTGGTGCATGAGAAGAAGAGCTGTGGCCATCTGGTGACAGACAGAGGGGGATTCCTTCCTCAGGCAGCCTGCGGGGAAGGGAGACAGACAGCATCCGAGAAAGCGCCTGGGAGGTAGAAAAGGGGAGCAGTGTGTTCACTCGCTGATTGACAAATTAATCAGAAAAAGAAAATTGGAGGGGAAAACCACAAAAGAGCCCCATCCTATGTACAGTAATGGGTGGGAGATGAATTTCTGATTAACACCAACTTATAGTACCCAAATCCTGGCCCCACGGAAATCATTTTTCCATTGATTTCAATGGGTCTAGGCAGGGAAGCCGACAGCCTCCGCAGGCCCCTAGGCAAGGTGTGTGGGTGGTGCACTCCCAGAAGGGACAGGGCCTCAGGCAGAAGGGATGGGAAGAAGCAGTCAGGCAGCCCTCATTCTACCCGCTGTGAGATGACCCCCGCCCCCCCTCCAGCCCTTAGCACTGCCTGGAGCACACGGTACAGCATTCTGGCAATGATTTAAGGTGCCCAGGGCTCCAGCAGCCACTGCTGCCACAATAACAGCAGTGGTGGCTAAGAGCCCTGGGTCCCTTTGAATCCTAGAACACTAGAACTGGAAGGGACCTCGACAGATCATCGAGTTTGGTCCCCTGCACTCATGGCAGGACCAAGCACTATCTAGCTCATCCCCAATAGGTGTCTGTCTAACCTGCTCTTGAATATTTCCAGTGATGGAGATTCCACAACCTCCCTAGGCAATTTATTCCAGTGTTTCACCACCCTGAAAGCTAGGAAGTTTTTGCTAATGTCCAACCTAAACCTCCCATGCTGCAACTTAAACCCATTGTTGTTTGTCCTATCATCAGAGGTTAAGGCGAATAATTTTTCTCCTTCTTCCTTGTAACACCCTTTTAGATACGTGAAAGCTGTTTTCATTTCTTCTCTCTTCCAAACTAAACAAGCCCAATTCTTTCAGTCTTCCCTCAGCTCATGTTTTCTAGACCTTTAATTATTTGTGTTGCTCTTCTCTGGACCTTCTCCAATTTTGCCATATCTTTCCTGAGATGTGTCCAGTTCTTGGAACCACAATACTCCTGTTGAGGCCTAATCAGTGCAGAGTAGAGCGGAAGAATGACTTCTCGTGTCTTGCTCACAACACTCCTGTTAATGCGTCCCAGAATCCTGTTTGCTTTTCTTGCAACAGTGTCACACAACGGTGCCACATGAAATGGGAAGTGACTGTCTAGAACAGAATACTGGAGGAAGGGATCTGGGGTCACACTGTTGATTCATATTTAGCTTGTGGTTAACTATGACCCCTAAATCCCTTTCTGCAGTAGTCCTTCCTAGGTAGTCATTTCCCATTGCATATGGGTGTGTCTACACTGCACCCTTAGCTTGAAATAAGCTATACAATTTCAGCTATGCAAATTGCATATCTTATTTCAAGTATATTTCAAAATAGCTTATTTCGTAATTTGGTGCTGTCTACACAGTGCCAAATTTCAAAATAAACCGCTCTTCCGAAATGTCCCTTAATCCTTGTGGAATGAGGTTTACAGGGATGTCAGAATAGCAGGCCCGTTATTTCGAAAGGTATTTTGAAATAATGGAACATGCTGTCAAGATGCAGAATAGCTATTTTTGGGGTACCGGAAGTATCCCACAATAGCTCTGCACTGTATGAAATTGATTGTTCCTTTCTAAGTGGAGTACTTTGCATTTCTCCTTATTACACTTCATCCTATTTACCTCCAACCATTTCTCCAGTTTGTCCAGGTCATTTTGAATTATAATCCTGTCCTCCAAAGAACTTGCAACTTCTCCCATCTTGGTATCATCTGCAAACTGAATAAGAGTACTCTCTATGACAGTTTCTAAATCATTGATGAAGATATTGAAGAACTGATCCCAAAATTGATCCCTGCAAAACCCCACTTATGTCATTCCAGCATGACTGTGAACCATCGATAAATGCTCTCTGAGAATGTTTATCCAACCAGTTATTCACCCACCTTATAGTAGCCCCCATGTAGGTTGGATTTCCCTAGTTTTTCTGTAAGAAGGTCATGTCAGAAATTTTGTATTAAAATTTAGATATACAACATGTACCATTTCTCCTTTATCCACAAGGTTTGTTATCCTTCCTATCAAATAAAACTATTTGGTTTTATGTGATTTGTTCTTTACAAATCCATGCTGAGTGTTACCTGTCACCTTATTATCTTCCAGATGGTTGCAGATAGATTCCTTAATTGTTTGCTGTATTATCTTCTGTGGCACAGAAGATAAGCTGATTGGTCTGTAATTTCCTGGGTTGTCCTTATTTCCCTTTTTCTAGATGGGCACTATATTTGCCCTTTTCCAGTCTTCTGGAATCTCTCCTGACTTCCATGACTTTTAAAAGATGATAGCTAATGGCTCAGATACCTCCTCAATCAGCTCCTTGAGTATTTTAGGATGCATTTCATCAAGCCCTGGTGAATTGCAGACATCTCTCTTTTCTGAGTAATATTTAATTTGTTCTTTTGCTATTTTAACATCTGAACCTACCTTCTTTTCTCCAGCATTCACTATGTTAGGCATCCAGTAACCACCAACCTTCTTGTTGAAAACTGGAACAAAGAAGTTGTTAAGCACCTCTTCCATTTCCACATTTTCTGTTTCTCTTGGGGTTGGTGACTGCCTCAAGAGGAAGGGAATTATGGGTAGGAAGATAGATGGGGATGGGTGGCAGGGGAGGAGAAAGAGATTGGGGGCTCAGGTGAGGGAAGTGTCTGTAAGTCTATCCCAGCCACCTGAATCTTCCAGCTCTGCCAGTGTAATGCAACTCCCAGCACCCCCAGCCTTGCCATTGCATCCCATCTGTCTTTCGCCCCTCCCCTCTGCACACCACAGCTCTGCCAGTACGCCCAACCAGTATACCCCTCCCCCCCAGCCTTCCTGCACTCCAACCTCTGCTCCTCACAGGCGGGTCAGTGTACACCAGCCTTCTGCAGCCCACAGCTCTGCCAGGGCACCACAGCCCCTTCTCAACCCATTCACTCTCGCCCACAGGATTTCCCCCTAACACTTTAAAGGACTAAGGGGACGGACACCCACAAAAGTTGCCCATGCCACCTGTTCTTCTGGGTCTGTTGATAACCAAAGGAAAAATTATTGGTGTGCACTTCAGATGCAGTCAGGATGTGAGGTGCACCTGCATCAGTGGTTCCCGATCAACACATAGCTACTGCCCGTGTGACAGCCTCAGAGCCACAGAGGTAGCGGGGGAGGGATTTGTATAGTGATCCATCCCTATATATTTAGATCTCTAGTGCGTGGATCTGGCCCACATAACACAGAGCTGCGTATGCAGCCTACAATACTAAATTGGTTGAGAGCCGCTGACCTATGCTAGCTGGCGGAGGCTGTAGTTGGGGCAGGTGTGTTTGTAACAGGAGGCCGTGTCTGGATTCCTTTGGGGCGTGTGACAGAGCTGCATCTGTGGCAGGAGGCGCTCTCTGTTCTGCTCCCTGCTGTGTGGGTGAAGAAAGGGAAATGCTGCCTGGATAGCTAAGAGCTCCAGCATATCGTATTTCAATATCGAACTGTGTAAGTTATATAATTAGCAGGGCGCAGGGGTTTTATTTCAAAGGTCAGTAAGAAGCTGGGATATGATAGCAGCCTATGCATTTATTTCCTCCTGGTAAAGCGAGTGTGGTTGATGTCAGATGCAGCTGTACTAGCTGGTGGAGGCAGTAAATAGCTCTGTTTGGTAGAGGTGTGTTTGTGAGATCTGTGGATTATTTGGAGGTGTGTGACCAAGCTGTGGCTGTGATATGAGACGGCTTGTTTTTTCCAGCCTTTCATTTCTGTGTGCCTTCAAGATGCAGTGTGCATCAATTCTGGGCAGAGTAGTGTAGGTTATGTCGGTGGGAGGGCATAGGGCTTTTATTACATAGATATTGTGAGCAGTAGGGTGGAATAGGAGAGGGATCCAACACTTAAATGAAAGTTAAGTCAGACTGTAGGCTGGGATGGTATCCTATGAGCCGGTATAAAGGAGTTAGTTGTAAAAGGCTGTGAAGTGGTTCTTAAATCGAACATGTGTGGTATGATGCCTCCTGCAGAGTTGGCGGAGTGAGCAAGTGGATGCCAGGATCTGGAACATCTTGAGTCTTACAGTGACAAGGGCGGGTGTGATGTTGTGCATACCGGGGCATTGCTTAAAGAGGATATAGGGAAGATGACATGGTAAAATCCTTTTGCCTCTATCTTTTAATAGTGTCAAATGGAATCTTGTTAGTGAGAGTGAATCGGGTGTAAATGGAGGTAAAAAGCTGGTACATTACAGCACCTGGGGGGTTGGCAGAGCAAAAAGATGTGTGTCAATGAGGCAAATTGTGGGTTTACTGAAAGAGGGCAGAGTTAAGGTTTCAAGGGCAACCTTAACTGTGCATTTCCTGGTTTTCGCAGTTTGAGTTTTGCTCAACTCAGCTTTTTGCAAGAGGCCGACCTATCACCAAGCAATCTTAATTCTGCATTAACGTAGGCGTTTCTTCCATAGATGCTAGATAAATGATCCCTGTAGTCCAGTGTCCTGTCTCTGAGAACTACCAGATGCCGTATGTTTCAGAGGAAAATGTTATGCCCCATCTTGCCTCACCCTAGGACACTTAATTGTGCAATGTTCTATAATGTACATGAGGGGAAGTATTTCTTCCTGACCTAAGGTGGTGATCAAATCACACCCTGAAGCATGAAGATTGACAGCATTTAGAATTCTCTTGGGAACAGGTGCCCAGGAGACTCATGGTGCTTACTGCTCCCAGTGGAGAGCTGCACCCCAAACTCTCTCTTGGTATTTCACTAACATTTCTGCATTTAGGGAACAATTCTGATCCTCTCAAAATAAATAGCAAAACTTACATTGACCATAAAGACGCAGGTTCGCATGTGTAATGGGCCAGTCGATGTCTCTAGCCCAGGGTTGGGCAAGACAGCCTCCACAGGCCAGATCCAGCCCACCAACCCCATTGATCCAGCCCATGGCTGCTCTGATGCTGCCCCGCTCCCAGGCCAATCAAGCCCCAGGGACAGGGAAGCATGCAACGTCTCCTCCCACTGAAACAGCTGGCAGTTCACTCAGCTGCTGTGCATCCCTGGCAGGGCGAGGGGGAGAGACTTCACTCACTCCTCCCGCCGCAGGTCCTGATTGGCCTGGGGGCAGGGGAGTGCATGAAGTCTCCTCCTGCTGCCAAGGGCGCGCAGCACCTAGAGGGAACTGCCAGCTGTTCAAAACAGCTGGTGATTCTCTCTAGGTACCAAGGGATGGGGGACAAGACTTCATGTGCTCCCCCACCCTCGGACCAATCAGGGTCTGTGGGAGGAGCAGCATGAGACACCTACTGACCCCGCCCCTTCTGCCTGAGGTCCCGTCCCTTCCGGGACAGCCTGGGGCCACTTCAGAAATGTGTGAAGTGCCCTCCCCTAAAAATTATTGCCCACCCCTGATCTAACCTAATTAACTTACTGATTTGAATGGAGGTACACCAGGGATGGATTTGACCAAATGGATCTGATTCCTATTTACAGCATGTCCCTGCAACACTGATCTAGCCATTTAAAGGGGCCATAACATTTTTGTTAATTTCAATCTTAATTACATTGTGTACTGTAGCGAATAGGGTAGTATCCCTTTAAATAGTTGATGAGCCTTCTAGTGGTTCTCACCATGTTCTGTGTTTGCGCAAGGTTCTGCTGGTTTCTTAATCTGGAGTGCACATGTGTAGCTAGGCCTTGAGTATTGTGTATAGTCGGTAAATTCAGTCATTTGGCCCCATCATGCCCATGTGATTCCTTCATATTTTGGCGGTTGTGTAAAGTGCAAAGGGAACACCACACTTCAACCCACCTAAAGGCCCCTTTGCTTTGTCAGAGTGATGGCTTCCCTCCCTGCCAGCCCCAGCCACTAGGCTTCGCTCCCAGCCCTGGCCAGGGTTTCACTCCCAGCCACCAGTCCTGCTCCCACCAGCCTGGGGCTGCACTTCCCACAGCCCGCTTGGGCTGTGCTCTTGGCCTCTGGCCCTGCTGCCACCAACCCAGGCTGTGCTTCTGACCCTGGCCGCCCCCTCTCCCTGCTGGGCTCTCTGGTCCAGTAATACCCGTGATCCTTTTGGACCACGGATATTGCCGGACCAGAGAGTACCAGATTTGAGAGTTTCAACTTGTAGTATCAGTCCCAGGTGAGCACTGGAAAAAGCAGGCCTGGGTTTTATCTAGCATGGGTCTAGTGAAATAGTGTGTGATGCATCAGCACGGCAGAGCAATCTCACTTTGGCTGTGAAGAGAGGGACAGCCTCTTTGTGCTACAGCCAAGGACCACTCTCTCTTGTGCTGTAAAGGCAGAAGCTATTCGGATGCCTTCCAGCAGTGCTAGGCTGCACATCTCTGTGCCTGTTTGTGTTCAGCAGTCCTGGGATAGCTACTGTAGAAGCCATGTCAATCCAGACAGGTCCTACCATTATTATCAGTGCCTTCCCATGGGAGGGGGGAAACCCAGTGAGGCACTTAGTTAGTACGTCTCTATATCTGTCACCAGGATCGTGGCAGGCCTAATGGCTTGGCGAGCTATGCACTGAACGCTGACTTTCCAATCACTAAATATAGAAAATGTGCACTCTGTGGGGCTATATTTAGCTTTGCTGAGGTTAAGAGGGGAGGGACTGTATTACTCATGCAGGGCAAGCAAAATGACTGCTATCAGGGAAGCTGGGTTGATGCATCAGCAGCCTCTGCCTAAAATTGTCCTGTCGTTTCAGGCACAGGAAGGAACAAAATTAGGAACAGCAAACCTGATGGCTCTGTTTTTAAAATGGGATTTGATACCTGTCCTCTTCAGGCTTTGTGGCTCTGAGCTGGTTACTGCCTCTAAACAGGAATGTGTCCCAGGTGTTGTTCCACTAGAATACTTAGAATGATGCTCCTTTAGCTAGAGGAGAGACTTTAAATTATAGAGATTGAAATTCAGAATTGCAAGAGCCATGCTTGTTTCAGCTGATAAATAATATTTTGCCTACAGACATTCACAGATAATAAATCAGGACTCTGATACTAGCCTAGGCAGGGCTTTTCGAAAGCCTTAAAGCTTCATAAACAAGAGGTGCTGTCTCGCTCAGAATTGCAGCAGTTCACTTCTAATTAACCGCCGGCTCTCTGGCACTCAGTGTGCAACCAGGTGATTGGCGTTCTCTTCCTCAGGTGTGCTATTGACTCGTGTCCGCTGTCCCCTCTTGGTCCCTCCATTTCCTCCCTATCTGTCAAAGGAGGAAAGCAGTGTTTACTCTCCCTGGAGAACTACGGCTGAAAAGTGCTACATCTTACTTGGTCCTGGCCAATAGGTTACCAGAAAGCGACACTCTTTAACTGCAGCTATCTGAAAAATATCCCTCAGCACAGGTGTTAAACAGAAAATGGGGGGTTTGACTATACATGATTCTTTACAGAAAACTTCCACAGACAAATTGGTGAAAAAAGACTGCCCCAAAACCAGCTCCCCAGAGGACTTGTTCTCCCATGATGCACTTCTCTTGGACAACTGTCTTGAGGCACTGCTTCTCTCACCAACATGGGACACTGTGGTGAGGTATAACCTGAGAGGAACTTGGACTATAACTCCTCCTGAGGCAAGGTGACAGCATTTCAAAATCTATTTAATTTTTCATCATTTCTCAAAAAAACTCTCAAACTCTAAATTTTTTCCGTGAGATTCGCTCCAACCCACTCTGTAATTAACTTCTGCCATCTGCTCAAATGTGAAATAAGATTGTGGCCTCAGGGTTCTTGTTAGTGGACAAATAACTGCATCAAGCAAATCACCACCACAGCTGGATTGCTTTGGCTTCACTTCACCAGTTGCACTCACTGCTGTTTTTGGAAAGGACACAGGGCTGCAAAAAAATAAAAATGTTGGGACAACTGCATGTTTCCTTGTCAGAATCAAATTTGAATTGTAGGAGAACTTTGGACATATTACAGTAAATAAAACTTTTCAGAGCCCAAATCAGATGCAGCCGTGGATAGTTGTGAGCTCAGACAACAGGGGTGCTGGAACAATTTGTATAGTGGGGATGAACCAAACAGTAAATCCCGTGTATAAAGGAAGTTACTTCAAGCCAGAGGGTGTGGCAGTAATCCCAGCACCCCTAGCTCCAGCACCTATCTCTGACAAGTTAACAGCCTGTAAGCAGGCTGGCTGCTAGCAAAGGCAGTAAGTACACGTGGGTACTTTGAGTCCTATGTACACAGCATATTACGCCTACTTAGATTCCACTTAGACTTACCTAAGGCAAGTCAATGCATAAAATGCTGCAGCTGCACAGAGGCACTGCTGCAGTGCTTCACTGAAGATGCTACTATGCCAATGGGAGGGCATCTCCCATCTGTGTCATTAATCCACACCCCTATGAGAAGCAGTAGATATGGGTATGGCTACACTAGCCACCCTAGTTCAAACTAGGGTGGCTAATGTAGTCATTCGAATTTGCAAATGAAGCCCGGAATATTTAAATATTAACATTCTTAATTCGAACTACCGTTACTCCTCCTGCAATGTAGCCGCAGGCAGGTAGTTCGAGCTACTGGGTATTTAAAAATGGTAGCGCCTGGGAACATGCAAATGAAGCCCGGGATATTTAAATCTCGGGCTTCATTTGCAAGTTCGAATGACTACATTAGCCACCCTAGTTCAAACGAGGGTGGCTAGTGTAGCCATACCCTGAGTCTGTAGGAGAAGCCCTCCTGGGCATAGCGCTGTCTGTACTAGGGGCCAAGTTGGTATAACTGCGTTGTTCCAGGGAGTGGGTTTTTCACACTCCTGGCTGAGGCAGTTATACTATATAAATGCATAGGCTAGACCTGACCTAAGACTAATACCCACTTACCAGCACTTAACTCACCCGGCCATCTTACACATCACTTTGGAACTTGGCCCACAGAGCCGAAGAAGGTGTTACTCACACACACATCACTCAGAATGTAGCAAGAAAGGCAACTAGCAATAGAGTGCAAGGGTGCATAAACTCAGGATGTGCAACTTCTCCATTAATTTACACCTCCCTGCATCTTCTGGCTCCTTGGTGTGTGAGTCACACCAACTTAGACTCTCTTGCACATCGGCAAGTGGGTGGAAGTAGGCTTAGGGGAGACAAAGTGTAACTGTGCATGAGTCTTCCCTCAATTATACCTTCTCCTCTGTGCTGTGAGAGCTGGCTCTCAGTTCTGCTATTCTTTTCATGCCAATCTGAGGCCAGCACAAATAGGGAGAGGTAAATATTAGAGTTGAGATGCCCCAGCTAGAGCTAGAAGAAGAAACCAGCTATTTGAAATCCTGTTCTTCTCCAAAGTAGGCACCATGCCCTAATTATTCAACCACACAATGTATTAAGCCCTAGATTTGAAAGAAACCTGCTCATACATACAGTTAACAGCCTCTAAGCAGTCTGACTGCCAACAAAGGTAGTAAGTACACTTGTGTACTTTGAGTCATGTGTACACACCATATTATGCCTACTTAGATTCCACTTAAGGCAAGTCTGAGCATAAAAGAACAGAGCAATATTAAAAAACTAAATTAATGTGCCAGAGCCTGTCTCACTCTTAGTTTGTCTTGACAACTTAGATGGAAAACACTTAGGGCAGGGCCTTGCCACTTACTCGGGGTTCATACAGTGCCTAGCACAACAGCTGTAGATTTGGAGGACTCCTGGCACCTCTGCAATATAAATAATAATGATTCTCACTCGTGCCATTGTACTGGCAGAGGTCACTGCACAGTGAGTCAGGGTGGGAGAATCCATCCCTGAGAGTCTTTAGGGCATTGAAACATAGGACCATAAGGGTGTGTCTAGACTACATGGCTCCATCGACGGAGCCGTGTAAATTAGTTTATTCGGCATAGTCAAAGAAGCGGGGATTTAAATAAAACATTAAAATAACCATGGCTGACGATCAGCTGATCCGGCACAGCGGGGCAGTCTAGACGTGGATCGGTCGACAAGGGAAGCCTTTGTCAACTGCTCCGGTAGATGTACCCTAAGAGTTGCCAGACTGGATCAATCCATCTATTCCAGTTGCCCCTCTCTGACACAAATCAGCACCTGTAGCTGCTGAAAAAGCATTGGTTCCACATCTCAGCCCAACGATGCCCTCTGCCATCATGGCACTTAATGGGAAGAATCCACTTTTAAAGAATCACCTCCACTACTTCATGCACCCTCCTTAGCGTCCCTTCAAGTCCCTCTCCCAAGTACTGGCCGGGTCCACCCCATTATGAACTGTCTCTTCTGTCAGTCTTCATCTGAAGGAACAACTGGTTCCTCCAGATACTATGTCCTCTTTTGGATAATATTGTGTAAGACTGGACAATATCACAGCTATTCTATTCAGAGCTTTGTACATTAGAAATGAATAAGGGCCTGATTCTAGGAGGTTATGGAATAAAGTCCATGGAATAAGGTACACCTCTGGTTATGCCTACTCTTTGAACTGGGGGAGGGTGAGCAGCTAGCTGCCCTGAGTACAAACCTCTCCAAAATGGTCGGTGTCAACTGTGTGTGGCTTGTGTGGCTTGCCCCATCCACAGCTCTACGCTCTTATTTTTAGCATGCTAGCTCAATCAGAGCTAGTGCAGGTGTGTCTCCCATGCTGGGAATCGCAGCCACTGCTTGAAGTATAGGCATGTCCTCAGTGTGAGCCAGGGCGGCAAAGTTTGTCTATACAAAAAGAGCAATTGAAACTGAATCACCACACAAAGCATCCCGATGCCTGTTCTGTTTCTTTTGTTTTTGTGGTCTGTTTCCACAGCTGAAATGACACTGGGCATTTCTGTGATTAGCAGTCTGTGGGGCTGGTGACCTTTAGGTAGATCTTAGCTTAGCCTCTCATTAATATCCAGAGAATTCCTTTCACCTCAACTGGACGGTATTGCCTACCACTAGGTTATAGCCTAGTAACCAGTCCACAGACAGGACACTATTCACCAGGGTTAGTCCCTGGTGGGCCTTCGCTGCTGTTCTGTTCCCTGCCAATGGGAGCTGTGGGGAGTGGTTTCCCAATCTGCTTCCCACAGCTCCCATTGGCTGGGACTGGTGATCCACGTCCAATGGAAGCTGCAATCCTCTGTACCTATGGAAACGCAAATGAATAAAGCAGCAGCGACCTGCCAGGGCCTAACCCTGGCAAACAGCCCCCATCTTATTACTCGCTCTTGCGATAACCTATCCCTCACCAGTGCTAATCTTTTTTATTTATTTATTTTAAAACACCCTCTCAGGCTGGCTTTCTTTTGGGGCAGCAGGAGCTGCCACATTTTCTCTCTCAGACCCTCACTCACATTTCCCACAAAAAAATCATAAAATGGTAGAAATTAGCAATGTGACAGGCCTGTTTGGTTATCGACTCTATCCCTCCCATTTCCTAGGTTCTATTATCCATTATCCTGCACCTTATATAATCATTTACCCCAGAGCAAAGTGGGCACCATTCTATCCCTCACTTCCCATGTATTATCTGGTCTAGGCCTAAATATCTCACAGGATGAAGCTTCTCCTGCTTCTTTTAGAGCAGGGTCTCAAACTCCTGGCCCCAGGCCACCCCCAGCCGGAGTGATTTGTGCAATCCGGCCCTAGGCTTCTTGTGGGCTGAGGGAGGCCCCCGTCCAATACTGGGCTCCAAGCTCTGTCCCTTATTGCCATTGCCCCATGGCACCTCATCCCCGGAGGACACAGCTTTGGGGATCACCGGGAGGCTGCCTGTGCTCCCTGCAGAGGTAGGAGTGTAAGACCCCTGCTTTAGAGATTATGCCATAGCCTAATACGTATCGTTATTAGCAAGGTATTTATCATAACATTTCCTTTGTTGGATTTAATGCCTAGTTATAGCATCTTGACCATCCCAAATTATTCCCTTTTCACCTTGCTGTTTGCACACTTCACTTACAGATAGACATTTGTTTGTACATCTTAGTGGTCATGCAGCCAAGCTGTATAGTACATAGTATTTCATCTTCAGATTGATCCCCCAAGGGCCCTGCTGCCAGTGAGTGAAGTTTTGACCGGAAGGGAGTTGATGCCTGCACAACTTGGAAAAGCTAGATGTTTTTGACTTTCAGCAGTCCCTTGCCTTTGGTCAGTGCTGTTTACCTTAGTAAGAGTTATTTCCCTGCTTTCTTTTCCCCCAATTAACTATGCTAGGGCAGTACAGACAGAAATACCAGAGAATTACTAGAGCTTCCCTTCATTGCGGTCCCAGCGAACTGTGGGGCGGTGGATCGGGAGGAGTCAAGCTCATGTGAGCTTCACTAGAGGAAAATCATTGTAAAGGATACACTGCCATGCCTAGTTCTCTGTCCTAGGGGGCAGGAGGGTTTTATACTGTATCCATTCTGTGCTGTACTCTGCACTGTAGCAAAGGGCTATTTAGAACCTATAGATGTGTGCATATACCTATAGGTACACCCCTGGCATATCATCTTTCGTGTTTATGCAGCACCGATCATATCTGAGATGCTTTGTTTTAACAAAGATGTTTAGGTGCTTATCTGGTGGGAACTTCCCATCCATTTACTTTAGATTGCGAGCTCTTAGAGCAGGATCTGTCCTTTTTTGTTTTATATTTGTACAGTGCATACCTCCATGGAGCCCTGGTCTGAGACAGACACACCTGGGCACTACTATTGCAATTTATTATTGTTGCAATTTATTATTATTGTTATTGTTATATTGATTATTAATAATAAATATTTACCCATCACTAATTCCACAGGCAACACAAAAGAAAGAGTTACTATAAAACAAGCCCTTTCCACATGTGCAATGGAAATTCACTGTAGTGTCACATATATTGTCATATATAATTTGTCAGAAGAGTGCGCTCTTACATGGATGGTAGGTACCTGAAGATGTACCCAGGAAGAAAGAGAGATTCAGATTACATATGTAGAATTGAGGCTACCTTGCCACCACCTTGGGAAAATAGAATTTTACAGTCAGACAAGCACAGAGACATAATATTAAACGTTACAGAGAATAAAAGTCCACAGAATAAAACCATTTTACTGGGAAGCACTTTGAGACCCAATGATGAAAAGCACTACAGGCAGTCCCCGAGTTACGCGGATCCGACTTATGTCAGATCCGCAGTTACGAACGTGGATTTCTCGCCCCGGAGGACTGGAGCGGCGGGACGCCTGGTCCCGCCGCCCGCCTCCTCCGGGCCGAGAAAAGCTGCTCCCCGTCTCCCTGGTCTGCTGGGGGAGCCAGCAGACCAGGGAGACGGGGAGCAAAGCGGCGGAGGACCCGGGGCCGGACCCGTGGCCACTTCCAGATCAGCTGGAAGCGCCGTGGGTCCGGCCGGGTCCTCCGCCGCTTTGCTCAGCGTCTCCCTGGTCTGCTGGGGGGGGGGGGACGCAGCTAGTGCCCCCCCCCCCCAGCAGACCAGGGAGACGTGGAGCAAAGCCGGGGGCCTGTGGTAGAGCAGGTGGGGCGCTGCCGGTTGGTCCTGCAGCACCGCTCCTTGGCGCTACTGGACCAACCCGGCAGCACCCCAGCTGCTCTGCCCCAGGCGTCCTGATTCAGCCGCTGCTGATCAGTTTCAGCAGTGGCTGAATCAGGACACCTGGGGCAGAGCAGCTGGGGTGCTGCTGGGTTGGTCCAGTAGTGCCGAGGAGTGGCCACGCTACTGGACCAACCCAGCAGCACCCTAGCTGCTCTGCCCCAGGCGTCCCCAAGTCAGCCGCTGCTGAAACTGACCAGCGGCTGACTACAGGAAGCCCGAGGCAGAGTTGCTCTGCCCTGGGCTTCCTGGAATCAGCTGCTGATCAGTTTCAGCAGCAGCTGACTTGGGGACACGTGGGGTTCTTAAGTTGAATCTGTATGTAAGTGGAACTGGTGTCCAGATTCAGCCGCTGTTGAAACTGATCAGTTTCAGCAGCGGCTGAATCTGGATGCCAGTTCCGACTTACCTACAGATTCAACTTAAGAACAAACCCACAGTCCCTATCTTGTACGTAACCTGGGGACTGCCTGTATATAACAGCTAGGGATGATGATGATGATGATGCAGGCAAAATAAGAATTCCATTCCATTCTCCTCCTACCAATACAAAGCCAGAATGGCAAAAACAGAGGTGTATAGTTTCTAAACAGGCAAAACTTTTTGTTGAGTGCTAAGACCCTGATTGTGCAAAAGATTGCACATGTACTTAATTTTACACACAAGAGCAGACCCATTGAATGCATACTGGTACCACTCATATGCCTAATCTTAAGCCTGTGCATGTTAGGTTGAAAGGTTCTAAAATAAATTCCTTTATACTATTAGAATGTTATCATTCTATTTTACAAATTTTTGAAAGTGGGGAAAATCAGTTAAGGCGCTGCGCTCAAATTTAACTCAAACTTAAATCACGCCCAGAAATGTGTTATTGCACTACTAAATATTCCTATTTTTTTATTTCAGAAGTGTTACAACTTTACTATTTAAATTTACACATTTTTTAATCTTTAACCCAATAGGGCTAGTCAGGGTGGGTAAAAAAAAATCAAGCTTTGTTTTTTTAAATAAAAAAACAGGATTTTTAAAAAATTTAAATAGGTTTTTCATTTAAATGACAAAGTTTCTATTTATTTATTTAAATGACTTTAATAGGTGATAACAAGTTTATATTTTAGTGTAAATGAATCTTAAACAGGTTCATTTTTAAAAATGAAAAACAAACATGCTGCATTAATGAGATCTCCACATAAGCTTTAACAAGGTTCAAGTGTTATTTTTATATACAAAATTAGTGGGAAAACATCTTTTACTAACTTGGGAGGCCAACCTTCATTAAGATGGCACCATATGACATGGACTAAATTAAGTATCTCTCTTTTTCATTATGTATAATGGAGTGAATTCCAAATGTCAGCATTTTCAGTCTCTGTTGTGCAGAGAAGCTATTGCCTTAATTACTTTTTATTTCAGTTTAGAAGAAACATTTTTAGTTTCACATTTGCAGGCCATTCTACCTATCCCAATCATCTGGCATTCTTCAGCACGGCTTCTACTGTAGATGTCAACACCAGGAAAGTTGGGGGTGGGGAGGGAAGGGAGAAATAAAATAGAATTTTAAAATGAAGGTTTTGTGCTTGTTTCTATCCAAATGCAACTTAACACAAATAATGAATAAAAAGTTAATAATCATCTAGTAAATAAGAAATGCATCAATCACATTTTCTAACATAATAAAAATGTAGAATTCATAAATTTGAATAAATGTATGCTAAGCTACATAATTGCACAACTAAATGTATACAGTTATTGCATATCTTCCTGGTTAGCAAAAGGAAGCAAATCTGCATATTTTAATGATAATATCAACTGATGAGAATGCAAGGAGAAAATAAAATTAAAGTACAAACAGAAAACATAATTAAAATTGATTATTTAAATCAAAGCTTTCTGCAATATTCAAAATTTGAGTTGTGTTGTAGCTTTGATTGGACCCAAAATATAAGTCAGGTGGTATGCTTCTGTCCCCCAATTGGACAGACAATTCCTAGAATTAGTTCACCTTTACAAATACTTTCATGTATCAATTCACATTTCTTTTAGCACCAACTGTCTTTAATATTTTGCCTTTGAAAATCTCTCCCACAAATATATGTGGACAGGAAATGCTAAAGAGGAATGAACACAGTCAGAACAAATTCATTTAAAAACTGGAATATATACTCATGGAAGATTTGCTGAAGTATCCATCCAATTGAGTAGGAAATACTATTCATTCTACGGATGTTCTGACTGTCTTCATTCCTCTATAGTAAATAAGTAAGATTTGATATGAAGTGCTCAGAATTCTATAGATTACATTAATAAATATTTAATTCAATGACCATAGCACTTAGGAGTCTTAATCAGAGAACAGGACCCAATTGTGTTAGGTGCTGTACAAATGTAGAAGGGCAAAGATAAATCCCTGCCTCCAAAATGTTATGAATGTAGATTTCATAAAAGGCCAGCAATGGCTGTGGAAACTGAACATTTCTAGTGGCAAAGTACTTCATTTTGTGAGTACAAATAGGCTCCTGCTATTTGGCTCTCCTAACTTGCAAGCTGTACTCAGTATATCTGTTATGCTCCTGTGTTTTTTGATCCTGAGGTCTTGATTTAATTTAATAATTTACAAACTCTGCTGGCCACACTGATAGGCTACGTCTATACTGCAGACTTTTTGCACAAGAACAGCTGTTCTTGCACAAAAACTTGCAGTGCATGTTCTTGCACAAGTAAATTTATAGTACAGCATCGGAAAACAGGGCTTCTTCCGGAAGAGTTATTCCTCTCCTCACGAGGAATAAGCCCTCTTGCGCAAGAGCTCTTCCAGAAGAAGGCAGTGTAGACAAGCAACATGAATTTCTTGTGCAAGAAACCCCTATGGCTAAAATGGCCATCAGAGCTTTCTTGAGCAAGAGAGTGTCCACACTGCCATGGACGCCCTTGTGCAAAAGCACATCTCTTGCGCAAAAGCACAGGGTAGTGTGGACGCGCTCTTGTGGAAGACCTTTTGCACAAGAACTATTCCGCAAAACAGTTCTTGTGCAAGAAGCCTGCAGTGAAGATGTAGCCATAGAGTTTTATAAACTTGAACAAAAGCTGTTCAGTTTTTGGAATTCAGAACTTACCCAATTACCTTTACACAACAGTTTGGCTTTCAAAATTATACTGGCAATACCTTCTGAGCTTGTACGCGCCTTTGAATTAAAGCGATTTGAATCAACCCCACTGAAAGATACTACTGGGGCTGGTGCTGCTGGTAGTTCAAATTTTCTGGTGAGCTGTAAAGTGTGTGAGTTCCTTATCACAACTGGGCATTATAATAGTCTTTTTGAACATGTTCTCTTTTGCTATATATTATTAATCCACTGCCACATTTCAACCTAGTCGATCCTAGTGGAGGCTACTGCTCAATGGTGGGTGAAATAATTCGTGATTTTTTTTTTAAAAAAAAATTTAGGCTGCATATAAGAAGTCGTACAGCAGTCTTGTGCCTAGTCCTCCATCAAGGGAATGTCTGTTTTCTGTTACTAGGAACTCATTTTTTTGTTGGCATTCAGCCTGTAGGGCAAAAAAGAGCTGCAGAAAAAGAGGAGCGTTTATAAGTATAGGAATGTAAGTGAATAATTATTAATAATTAATTAACCAAAATGCTGTGTAACAGCTTGTTTACACACAGAGGTTGTGCCATTTTAACTACACTAGCATAGTTAGTTATATGCCCCCCTATCTCAGTGTAGATGAAGTTATGTCAGGATAAATGTAGATATTGTAAAATAGCTTATCCCCCTTCCTGACAGAAATAAATTATCCCAGCATCAGCCTGAGAATATCCATTTAACTGTTTCCTTTTTAGGGACTGTATCTGTCCATTGGTAACAAGTGACACCCTACCTTATATAATTAAACTCTTACAGTAATTTTGTGTACTCCTAGGTTCCATGTCACAAGTGACAGACATTTCAGCTGCTTCTGTTTGCTGTGCAAGTTGCCCTGTGCCCCCTGGTGGTCAGATAACTCATTCCAGCTACTTATTTCAATCCAAGTGCAAGGAACAAATTAGCGCCCCACAGTATGTTGCTCTGTTTGGGGAAGGCACTGCACCTCATTTTGCCAGAACCACTTAGCTCACCTCCATGGCTCATGGCTTCTTACTGCAGTGTGTCCTAGTTAATTGAGCCTAGTAGATCAAGTCTAGCTAAGTGAATGCCTCTGAAGGAGAGATCCCTTTGTCACAACTTGCACTGTGGCCATTCCTGTGAATACAGTTTATTTATAATCAGGGCAGGATTACCCAGGAGGTACGCTGGGTGCCATAATACAGCCCTTTCTTTCTAGCGTTCCATCAAGGGACACCTCACAATCGTTGGTTGGTAACAGATACTCACAGGCTGTCATTTCCCAGGCAGGGAGCAGCTGAGTAACAGACCAAGGGCATTATTCCCTGTTCAGTAATAGAACTGTAGCGCTGAAATGCAGAGCCAGATTGCTGCAGTGAAGCATTACTAATGTGCACAGTAGCTTAGGTATTAAGTTCCCTAAGGAATAAAAAGGGCAGGCAAAGAACACTCAGGCAAATGTGTAATGGGATAGCTACAAGTGGGAGGAATGTCAGCGTTGAACCCTCGCTCTAATAATCTCTTGCATAAGCTTTTATATAAGCACACAGGCTTCTCATAGTACCTCTTCTTGGGGGTGGGCTCCCAGAATTCCTTGGGGTTAGCTGTTCCTCTGGAAAACCTTTACTTGGAATGAGAGTGGAAGGGCAGGGATAGCGGCAAGAAGAATCAGCCAGCCCTAAGAAGTCCTAAACTGCAGGTGCTGGAAGACAAGTAGGCCCAGAAGAAGGCTGGGCTCCTGCAGACTCGTTTTGTGGCAAACGGCAGAATTCTAACCCTGCTGGGTTTTTCCACCTTTGATTCAAGACCGTGCTTTTACTCACAGTGTAAATGCACTCACAGCAGCACAGCTGTTTTAGTGGGCAGGGTTAAGGCATGATGTACATGGAAATCTCCACCTCAGAGGGTATGTCGACATAGCAGCGTTAGTTCAGAATAACTGACATTATTTCGAAATAACAAAGCGCACATCTACACAGCAAGCCGTCATTTCAAAATAATTGTCGAGCTGGAGGACTTCTTACTCCAATTCCTGTCACTCTCATTTCCCGAGGAGTAAAGGAAGTGGGAGGAAGAGTGTTCTTCCTTCAATTTCCTGCTGTGTAGACAGCGCCAAATGCCGAATTAAGCTATTTCAACTTCAGCTACACAATTGACGGAGCTGAAATTGCATAGCTTAATTCAACTTTTGCCCTGCAGTGTAGATATGCCCAGAGTGTTTATTAGGTACTATTAGTAATGAAAGATGAAAGTTTATGGGGGCTGAGATTCATGTCATTTGGATCTATTTGTTTAGGCAATGTTGCAGGCACCCCTCCTCCCCGAGATATAGTAGCTGTTCTTATATAACAGGAACACTTGCAGACTCCTTGGCACTTAGCGTTCCCAGCTTTCACACTTCTATCATGAGAGTGATGTATTTGGTGTGTTTCTTAAAGCCTCTGCTCTCAGAGACATCTGATCAGATGGGAAGTTCAGCTTTAATTTTTTTAAATGTGTAAGTTTTTTGCCCTCACAGAAGTAGAGAAAATGTGACCAGGTGTAAAACCCTGAAAACTCAAAGCCCAGAGAGCGAAGGGAAAGAATTCCTCATATAAAATAAAAAGTTTTTTTTTTAAACCCAGACTTCTGGTTGTGGGGTTAGCAATATAGGACTCTGCTCAAACACATGTTAGAAGATGGTCTCTTCCCCTATGAGCGCCAAGCCTCAACAGAGAAGACAGATAAAGGAAGTAGCATTTCCCTCATTTAATTTACGGAGAGGTAAGGAAATCAAGTGACTGGACTGCAGTCATAATAAAAAGTTTGTTCAAGAACTAGGACATGAACCTTGGCTTCCTGAGTGTTAGACCAATGTCTTAACTTCAAGAACATGTGCCCCTGTGTACTCTCAGTCTAGAATAGCTTTGACCACAGATTAAAGAAAACAAGAAGATGCAAAAACAAAAGATCCCCATGGAAGAGGACTGCGTGAGTGTCCCATTGTTGCAGGCTGCATCTGCTCAGAGACCAAAATGGCTGTGATTTTCATCTGCACACAGACTGAGTCCCTCAATAGGTAGAAGAGCAGCACACAAGCAGAAAAGGCATCAGAGATTTATGCCTGCATGCAAGAACAACAGCAAGGTGTGAACTGCGAAAAAGTCAGGTGGTTCATTGAAATGGCAATATGGTGGTTGTGTTTATTATTTATGAGTTAATCAAATTGTCACCAAAAGGTCAGGTGCTTATCCAAGGCTTTATCTAATTCAGGTGTGGAAAATAGGATTGACATAGCATGAAGTCAGGCTCTTTCATGAGCCAGCACCAATACCCATGTCTAGCTGTGCTAAAAATAATAAGTCAAATTGCCTTTCTCGGCGCTTTTTTAGCGCCTCAGCTCCCCAGCCAGGACAGAACAAGGAAATGCAGAAACAAATGCAAAAGGGCAATAATGGAGATAAAAGACCAGTTCTTATTGCTCTAAACCAGATCTCCTGTCCCAGCCTATTATGGGTGGAGGCAGCATGTTTAGTGGTTAGAGTAGAGGAGTCTGGCAGGGAGCTGGGTTGCCTCCTTAGTTCTGCCAAAGCCCTGGTCTACACTAGGGAGTTTTTTCAAAATACCCCCCGTTATTTCGAAATAATAAGCGGAGCGTCCATACCACCAAGCCTGCTATTTCAAAATAAGGGGCTGGTTATTTTGAAATCTGCACTCCTGCTTTCCTCGGGGAGTAATGCTTATTTCGAAATACTTATTTTGTTAGTTATCATTTCGACTTTAGTTGTTTTGAAATGATGTCCTAGTGTAGACATGCCCCAAGTGACCTTTGCTGAGTCACTTATCTCCTCTTGGCTTCTGTTTACCCTTGTGTAAAATGGGGCAGTAAAAAAAGTCACCATATGCTAAAGCGTTTTCAAACCCTGTGAGGCGTGTACACTCCTGCATACTTGCCTCATGCCTGGCATTCCAGAGCTCATAAGTGCAGGGGCAGACGATAAAAGGGAAGCAGCTGAAAGGGGAGGCTGAGAAAACCCATCAGATATGAGTAACTCTGAGTGACACTAAGTGCGCGCGCTTGGTTGTGGGCAGTTAATTCCGCTATTTCACAGTGGTTGATTGACTCATGGAGAAGGTGCAGCACAATGTCCCTGGAGCAGATTAGATGCCATTTTGACAAGTGCCTTCGAAGTATATAGAGGCGAGGTGGGGGTGGTTCATTAGAAAAATGTCTGTGACGCTGTTGGTCACAGGATGAATACAGGGTAGCCACTGAGAGCACCTCAAATGCAAATGGGCAGTAATGAAAATAAAAGACCAGTTCTTGCTCTGAGCTAGTTCTCCTTTCCTTGCAGATTATGGATGGAGGCAGCAATTACTCTTTGAACATGATCCTGGAAATGTTGGAGTCAGTGGAGCTTTGATAATTTACACTAGCTGAGGAGCTGCCCCATTGCACCAGGGCTCTCAAGACAGCTCTGTTCACTCCAGCTACATCTACACTATGAGATTTTGCAGCGGATAATATGCTAATGAAGGACTCATTAGCATAAGTCGCGATCTCATTTGCATCTTTTCTGCCAATCTGTTTTTGTGCTGGGGTTTTTGCGCCAAAACAAGCAATGTGGACCTTTCCCTTTTGCGCAAAACCCCCTTTTTGCACAAGAACCTTATGCTTCAAAAAAGGAGGTATACCGATCTTGCGCAAAAAGGGTTTTTTTGCACAAAAAGGAAACGTCCACGCTGCTTGTTTTGGTGCAAAATCCCCTAGCTCAAAAACGGATCAGCAGAAAATATGAAAAAAGATCACAACTTATGCTAATAAGTTCCTCGTTAGCATATTTTCTGCCTCAAAAACTCATAGTGTAGACATAGCCTCTGGGTCGACGGGGGTCAAACAGGGAAACTGGATAGAAGCTGTGTTTGTGTTTTGGGAATATAAGTGAAAACACTCTGATGGGATGGAGAGCAGTTTGCCCCATACTTACTTTCCTGACTTTGCTCTGTAGGTCAGTCATTTGTTTGTTAGGCCTTGTCTACACTGGGGATTCAGCATTGGGTGCCTGATCACTGGCATAGCTGCAAGCCCCTCTTCTAGATGGGAAAAGTACTTCTGCAGTTGACTCCAGTTTCAAGCAGGGGTAAGCTCAAGGCTGGCCTTACCATGAGGAGAACTGAAGCGGCCACCTCAGGTGCCAGACTGGGGCGGGGGGAGCGCCACTAGGACCCAGAGTGTAGAAAATTGTGTCAGCTGCTGGTGCATATGTGCATATGGGGGCGTCATTTGAGCTCCCCGCCTCAGGTACCAAAATGTTATGGGCTGGCCCTGGGTAAGCTACCCCTTAGTAAGCCTGGACATGGATGGTAGCATACTGCTGCCACTACAAGAGTAAGAACTCTGGATATTATGCCTAGCTGTTGAGAAGGAAAGGATTTCTAGTTCCCTATTTCTCAATACTGGGCATGTAAACCAGACCTAATGAACACTTGTATCAAATAATAGCGTGATAAGGCAATGATGCGTAACACTTACCCACTGCCATGCTGGAAGGCGGTTTCTACACATGCTTAGTTCTGTAGAGTTCATTTTCTACTCTACTAGTTTTGAAAATAACATTTCTCTCCACACCAAGAACCTAGCACGCTACCTCGGGCTGCTACACGCTGTCGATGTTTAACCACCTGTGTTCCTGTTCACCACTTCCCTGTCCCAATAAGCTCTGGTTAGAACAGGTCCCCTCACACTAACCATGCTGTGAAGCGCCTTCGAGGCACAACTGCTGTATCGTCAAGGCCCAGACCTTGACTTTTGCTTGTTTGAACGTGATTCTCTTTTCCTCCCTCAGTAAGCTGCTCAGGCAAGGTCAATCCCTCTGGTCTGAAGTCAGCTTGAACTGGATTTCTACAATCCAAAGCATGCGCTAGTCACTGGTGAATGTTTAAATGCGTAAATAGGCTAAAGAGCATGTGGAAGTTGCTTTTCCTAGAGTCACCGAGTTTAAGGCCGGAAGGGACCGTTCGATCACCTAATCTGGCCTCCTGTGTTACGCAGGCCCTTAAGTTTCACCCAGATCCCCTTATACCAAGCTTGTCATTTGAATGTTTCTGTCTTGGTATGAAATATGATTCTTATCTCTCCAAAAGTCTATGATCTGCATTGCTACCGGAGGCAGGGAGGGAGAGAGGAGTGAAGCTTTTTCAGTATTGATGTGTCATTTCAATTTGTATTGGGGCTGTTCAATAGTGCATCATGAGGCACCAGGCAAACCGTTACATGACTGTGACCCAAAACAGTGAAACCACCCTGAAATAGACAGCGTAAAGCAAAACTCAGATAAAATGCTCATTGGCCACATAACATAGCCATCAGCATGTGTTCTCAGCCTTTCCCCGCCCATGTCTTTCCCTCTCTGGTGTGCTGGTGGGGCAGTGCAATGCTACAATCCAGCCCTTAATTGCTGTGTGTTGCAGGTTCCTGTTTATAAAAGGTCAACTGTACCTTTATAAAGCTCTCCGGAGAGCCCCCAGAAGGGCTAAAGCTGGGCAAAGTCGTTATTCATTCTGAGCCTCTAGGGCACGCATGGCAACAGAGGTGAAATCATTTGCAACTGGCTATGTAAGTGCTAGAGGCAGCGAGCCGATTGAAGTAAGGAGTACTCCTTTAAACTATGGACAAGGCACAGAAGGCCAGTCTTTCAGGATTAATGTCTTGCTGGGAAAAGGCTGATTTAGGTTAGGAACCTTGCTTAGTACTTGGTTCTCATTGTTGCTGTTATAGGGAATGATAAACAGTCTATACTGATTAGGTGGAATTAACAATTGCATATTAATTAATTACCACTAATTAAACAAACATTGTTAACAATCAAATGTATCAGTAATTATTAATAGTGGCCACATATAATTAGAACAAGCCAAACTGTGGCACCCTCACATGCAAATTTTGCATTGGCTTCCAGGAGGCTAATTGTGGTTTACTACAATGTGCTGTTTAATGGGACGGAGGTATCTGGCCTCTAAGAAGCATGTTGATAGCAGATTCTGCCCTGGGCTGCACACAAGCGGTGAGAGCTGAGGCAGCATATCTGATGGTAAGCACGAGGCCCTCCTGAAGAATGAATGCGCTATGCTGCAGCCAGCCAGGCTGCCTGAGTCATCCACTCTCAGCATTCCACTCGGCCGACAATGTTTTTATTACCACGGTGTGTTGCAGCAGCAATTTTTCTAGTATGCTCAAAATGGGAGCTTTAGGTGAGAATGCAGAACAGACAATGGAGCAAAACAGACAATGTTGACTCTAAGGGCAGTATTGCATAAAGATATTCAGCCCTCTCTGCCCTCTATAGGTAGTGGCCTCCCTGTCAGGCCTGCTGTCTGGGGTAACCAAGAGCTACTGCAGTTCTCTTTTCTTGTCTGGGCCTGTGGGTCTGAAACTTATTTGATCTCACAATATACCAGTCTTCCTTCTCCACCGTGGCTAACGGAGCTGGGCATTTAGGAGCCATTGCTCTCCAGCTGCAACATAACTTAGGGCAAAATCTGGACTGAAGAACAGCTATGTTCTCTCAGCTCTCCAACCTGTGGTGCCTTTTACCCTGCTTCTCTGTGAAAGCAACCTCTTGGCTTACTCATACACAGCCTCTAGAGGTGGGTCATTGTGTATCTTATCCATCTCTGATGAACTGGTATATGAATTGTAACATCATATCATAGAATCATAACTTTTTACATGCAGTAGTGTCACACATATTTTAACTGGACAATAATGTTCAGCAGATTATGAATTTTTCAACTAATACCTCATAAAGCTTACGATGTATAATCCTTATTATAGTCTTATAAAAAGTGTGAATATGTGGGTACATGTATGTCACACAAGCTCTGAAGGCATCTCTGGCACCTGCAACAGTGGAGAAATATGACAGTCCTGGTATGGTATTCCCACCCTTGTTTATCTGCTGCCATTGGCAGTGGTGCTGCCTTTTGAGCTGGACATTCAGGGTATGTCTACACTGCACAGTTATTTTGGAATAAGCTATTCCGGAATACTTATTCCGAAATAGTTTATTTCGAAATAGCACATCTTCACTCCAGGGTAGCCTCAAAATGAGTCAGAGGCAGGCTTCCCTAATGTAGATGTGCTATCTCGATTTAGAGCCCCAGGAGGAATAATTTAGAATGACCCTGATGAAGGGCTATATTGAAATAGCAGCAGTGGAGCGTCTACACGTGCCTTATTTTGAACTAGCTATTTTGGAGTAGGAGTTGCTCTTCACAGAATGAGGTTTACAGAAGCTGGAATAAGCCGTCCATTATTTCGAAATTATTTCAGAATAACAGAATGGCTGTGTAGACGCTCACAAAGTTATTTTGGAATAACAGATGTTATTCTGAAATAACTTTGCTGTGTAGACACATCCTCAGAGAGCAATGGTTGCTGGCCAGGCACCCAGCTGTGAAGGCAGTGCTGTTGTTAGCAGCAGCGTAGAAGTAAGGGTGGCATATTGCTGTGGGTAAAATGTGCATAATTCCCCCTCCCCATACCCTCACTGGGTGATCTTCATGCAAGTCACGTGCAAGCAAACATGCATGCCATTTGACTACTGATTTGCAATAATTTTATTAATTAAAAAAAATCAAAGACATCACAGTTGTTAGAATGTAACATATAATGTAACTTATAAATGTAAAATGTAACTTATATTTACACTGAATTTTCTAGTTATAGAATAAGAGATTGGTACATAGGATTAGCATCAAGTGCAGTTTCCTGCTTCTAGCCAGGGCTGAGAACTATTGCTTCAGAGGCATGCAAAGGAAAATAAAGCAACTAGTTCAGATCTATCTCAAATCAATGTAAATAAGGAGTAACTTCACAGAAGTCAGTGGGCTAGATCCTCTGCTAGTGTAAATCTGCATCGTTATATTTTCTAGACCGACAATTACTTACACTGGGAGAGGACTTGTTCCAGTGAATTTGCATTGTTGCCAAGTGGGGGCGAGAATCAGGCATATAATTAATTCCCTCCTGAATCTTGCAGTTATGCAGTATTTACCCTGGAGCATGAGAATTTTAACTTACAGCTTATATGGTTATTAATTATCATAAAAATTATCCAGATGATTTTGAAGTCCAGCCCCAGTGTCTGACCCTAACCTCCTTCAGCTGTGAGTTCCACAAGTTGATCAAAGCCTCTATGAAATAGTTTCACCCACATCATTATATTTTTACATAATTAAACAGGACATATAGGTGTAACATACCCACAGTAATAAATAATAATGAACATTTTAAAAGTAAAGCTGAAAACAGTGCCAAAAAGTCCAGATACAAAATGGAATGATTCTCAGTCAGCTCTGCCCTAATGTTGAATGGATTTTGAGACGCCCATGTTAGTTCAGAGATTTTATTTCCAATTAACACCTAGAAGAGGTTACAGTCAGCTGCCGAGGATTTGGCTGGTGGAGCCATTTAGTTAATTGCCTTTGGACGTGGGCTTGGGTTTAGGTTTAGGTTTGTTCTTGTTGTTCTTGTTCTTGGGTTTGGGCTTGAGTTTGGGCCTTCTGGGAATAGGTCTTTTATCCAGGTGTCTTATGGCATCCTTCACCCATTTAAGATCAGGCTGAACACAGATCTTGATGCCTTCTTTGGTGATGAACCTGCAGGGGAAGACAAGGAAAGCCAGGCTGCCATTAAAATTCTTCTCTCCAAACCAAGACCTTGTGTGCATGTTTCTATTCTATGGCATATGTGATATAGGGTGCATCTATACTGCAGTGCTAGCTCGAAATAAGTTATGCAATTTGAGCTGCACAAATTGCATAACTTACTTGGAGCTTATTTTGAGATAGTCTACTTTGAAATTTGGCACTGTCTACCTAGTGCCAAATTTCAAAATAGACCGCTATTCCAACAGGTCCCTTAATCCTTGTGCAATGAGGTTTACCAGGACATTGGAATAGCGTGCCCATTATTTTGATTATATTTCAAAATAATGGGTGTGCTGTCAAGACACAGAAAACGCTATTTTGGGATACTGGATGTATCCCGAAATAGTGCTGCGGTAGAGATGTATCCGTAGTGTGGTACAAAGGGTGTGTCTACAGGCATTTGACACGGTTGCATCACTAAAGAGTTGCAAAGCCAGGAATGAACTGGTTCTGCTGTATGGACATCAATGCTACACACGTGGGTGGGTGGGTGGCTATAGATCTAGATCTAGATCTAGATAGAGAGTGTATTCCTTTGCATACATAGCATATCCTGTATAGCCAGAAAGATCAAAAGAGCTAAAGCATCTGGCATGTAGAGCACTTTTGAAAATTTGGCCCCACATTTATCCCACAAGAACTAAAATTAAATGGATGGTCATGAATCTGAAAGACTGATTGCATCCTCTAATCACCCTGAGCCCTCTGTGTGAGTTTCCTCTTATAGCTCATCTCAATGCCCCTCACTGCTGATTGACAGCACCCTTTGCTATGCCACAGCGTGCCGCTTGACACGGCTCTTCCTCTTTGTGAGATTTCCTCCCAATGCCTTGATCAAAAAAGTTTGTCCATTCAGTCGGAATCGGGGCTGCTCTCCTGACTAGTACAAACCCTCCAGGCCTTTGGAGGCTCATCCCCTAACAGTTACCACATGCTAGAAATAAGACTGCCCTTTGCGGGGCTGGTCAGGTTTAAGGCCCTTGGTCTTGCTGAGGATCAGGTCCACCCCTGCTCTTTCTCTCCTGCTAGCAGCAGCAAGTGTCTCTAGCCTTGTTTGAAGAGTTGGCCCAGATACTTACATCACAGCTTTTACTGGTACGTTATGCTTCTCATATCTATCAAGTCCTCTGATGTCCAGCTGCTGCGTTGACAAGTCTATACAGGAGCTTCTGGGTGCGATTTGGCTTGCAACACTTCCTACAGGGGGGAAAATAGATGGTAAGCTAATGCTAAATGAACAGTCATTCTGCACAGTAACTGGAAATGAGTGTTACATTACAATGGAAATGTACTCCCTGTGATCCTTTTCCTAAGTATGCTTCTTACATAGGAGCTAAACAACCAAACTCTTGATCATCTGAGACCATTAAAAAGCCAAAGAGATTGTGGTAAGAATAAATGTCTTGGTCAAATTCCAATGTGGACAGTAATTGCATTCTGCCTTCCTAAATTGCCTCTGCAGTTTTAGTTGTGTTCATTGCTCTTCTGTCATGTAGCAGTGCTTGGCTATCAAGGAGCAGGGTTCCCAGAGATGACTTTGTTTCATTGGACACAATCTGTGCACATAAAGTATCTAAAGCATTTGGGGATCTTTTGGAATGAAAGGTTCTGGATAGACACGCAATACTTTAATTAAAAGTGGGAAGGTGAGCACGTGTGCCTCTCAAAGACCTTCGCCCCGAGCTAGATGGGTATCACATTCTACAAGAAGGTGTGTGCATGTAACAACACTGAGTTGGTACTTGCATAGCATCTTTCCCTGGGAGGATCTCAAAGTACTTTACAAAGGAAGATCTGTGTTACCATCCTTGTTTTACAGATGAAGAAATTGCAACACTCTGATTTAAGGTATCAGACTTGAGACATTCTGGGTCTGATTTTCAGAGACGCTGAGTATCCATAAAAGCCACTGAAGCACCGAAACACCCAGGCAACTAGCAAAAATGGCCACTTTTGAGAAAGTAAGTGAAAGAAGCAGAGTGGAATTACAACTTGGGGACCCTGAGCCCTAGTCTATACTAGGGCTTTATTTTGAAATACCCCCCCTTAGGTCGAATTTATAAACGGAGTGTCCACACACCCAAGCCATTATTTCGAAATAAGGAGCCGCTTATTTTGAAATCTGTGCTCCTGCTTTTCTTGGGGAATAACGCTAATTTTGAAAGTGTGAGTGTAGATGCTCCGGTGCAGCTATTTTGAAATTACTACTCCCCAGAGTCATTCGAACTAATTACTCTCCAGCGCTTCCTGGGGCTCTAAGTCGAGGTATCGCACCCATATTAACGGAGCCTGCCTCAGATTAATTTTGAGGCTTCCCCATAGTGGGGACATGCTATTTCGATTTTGTTAAATTGGGAGTTAAGTCAAATTTCATTATTTCAGAATAGTTTTCTCGTGTGGGCATGGCCTGAATTACCATTCCCAGCTGAGGCCAGTGGATTTACTGCCTGCCTATGTAGGATTGCTTCCACTCTCTCACATTTGGCTCTAATAATTATACCCTGTACAAGAAAAGCTACAAGTGGTTTGGAAGAGTCCTGGGTAAATATCCTATTTTAAAGTGCAAATATGTGTGCTTGTAACTCCCCTCTCTGTCCATTTCTTACCACTGCCTTTTCTGATTCCTCTTATGCTGTTCCCATCCCTCTCTGTCTCCCACATACTCAGATGACTCCATTCTTCCCTTCTGCCACCTGTTTTCCTCCTCACTTCATTTCTCTCCCTAATTTGCTGCTGCCTCTCCAGTCCTTCCACTCCATTTCCTGAGACTCCCGCTCTCCTTCCCAGCAAAACCTTTGTCTCCTTCTGTTCCCTTTATTTTTAAAAAAATCAAACGCACTTTGAAGGCAATTCAGTACAGTGAAGAAGAAAATCAAATGCTTTACTTTTCCTCTCTCTTCCCCCTTCTTTGGAACTTTGGAAAGTTCTGTATCATCTGCCCGGTTGCTCACATCCACAGTATTATTTCTGACATTGCTACCACCTGAGACCCTAGCTAGCTGCTCCATTTTTCCTCATATTGCCGGCTGCACACAGTCCTTCTACACAAAATTTCAGTGACATTTTATGGCAAATTATACTGCCTGGAACATAGGTTTGGCACAGCAACCAAACACACACACTCTACAGGAATATAGTCTCTTGGATGTCTAGTGTAGCTTATTTTATTTGTGAGGGAAGGGCTGTGTTTGGGGTTTGTGGAGTTTTGTGAAGATGCTTTTTTGCACTCCTCATTGTGTATTCTTGTGGTTCTGCCTGTGCCTGGGTATGACAATGGTGGTGCATGTGGGCTTTTTGTTCTTGTTTGCATGTGTCTGTTTATGTGTATTTGTATGTGTGCTTACATTTGTAAGTCTAAGCTTTCGCAAAATGCATGGTCTATTACAAGTATCATGAGGTCTATTAATTGTTCAGGCTTAACAGAAAAAAGATCTTAAGTGTCGCCGTGGAGAGTTAATTTAAAATGTGACCCGTGTCCAGCTACGCTCATAAAAAGCAAACCAGATCATAGACCTTCTTAAAGATCTAATGAATACGACTGAAAATATCATAATTTCATTGTAGCAATTCACAATATGATGTAGTCTTGAATGCTCTCTTCACTTCTAGCCACACAACCTCAAAAAGGAGTTAGCCCAAATACACCAAGATTCCACAGAAAGTCAGTGAAAATGACTAGAGTCTTAGGACGATTTCCGTACAGGCAGAGATTAAAAAGACTAGGACTATATAGATCAGAGAGGAGACAAATAAGAAATGACATGATAAACATAGGAGCTGCCATACTGTGTCGGGCCATAATCCACCTTGCCCAATATCTAGCCTGGCAGAGGTCCATACCAGGGCTTCAGGAGGAGAACCCCATTATGGAGTGACCCACCCCATCGTCCTTTCCCAGATTTTAGTAGTCAGAAGCTTAGGGTTGCTCCACGCACAGGATTGCGTCCCTAACCATGTTGGCTAATAGCTGTTGATGGACCTATCCTTAGAGCTGTGCATGGATAAAAAATGTGTATCTGCATCCGCTCCTGGAGCCACAAAAATATCCACAGCTATCTGCATAGGGAATAAACTTCTATGGAGAAGTTAGTCCATAACTCTTCACTATCAATTTTCTCTTTCCTTCCTCCTACATATCGGGTACTGGTCACTGCCAAGACAGAATACAGGACTGGATGGACCACAGGGCCGATAGCATATGGCTATTGCTCTGTTGCTGTTGAGTTGAGTCAAAAACTTACCTCTCACGGTGCTGATAGTAAAGACGCCAAGCCAGAAAATGACCAGGATGCCCATTGCTTGGAGTTTCATTGCTGATGGCTTCCTTGGCGTAGCAGAGGAGAAAATGATAACTGGAGCCCCTTTCAGCGAGCTCTTATACTGTCTTTCAGTGGTCAGCTCACTTTCTCCACCCAATGAAAGGGGCGTCATGGAGGGGGGGGGGTGTGAGTAGATATGGAAATTTTGAGACACACTCGGTCCTTTTTTTTTTAAAGGTACAGAAAAACTCCCCCCTTCCCTTCCTAGCCCCTTGAAGCTTTTTCCTGCCACAAAGCTGTGGTTGCTTTTTGTTAACATTTTCTAAGCATGTCTTATTTTAGTCTGAAAAAGTCACCTCTGTGCAGTGGAAACCACTAATGTTCCTGCCCCTTTGCTATATAGGCTATGCACGTTCGATGCTAAACCCCACCACATAGGCAAAAAGTGACTGTTCAGAGCTAGGTCGCTCTAGGACCACTTAAAAGGGGAAAATGAATTACAAGAGAGGAGGCTTTGCTAATGGAAAAAGGAATGAATTGGATTGCCCTTAGCAGGTGTATATCAGTGGTGGCTGTCACAATTCCCAGAGTACAATTTGGACTGATGGACACTTTTCTCCCCTCAATTTTCCAGCCTGGGATGCCTTTTACACTACTCCGCTGTGAGAGCAACCACCCCTAGTTTGCTCACCAGTGGCAGATTATCTCACAGGCCCCCAGGGCCTGAGCTCAGGGCCCCTGGCCAATTTAGGGTCCCCCTCAGGAGCAGGGAAACCTGTGTAGAAGTGGAGAGGCCACCAGCATGGGAGCTGTGGCCACACCATCTACTACTCCTCTTCCCCTAGGGCCTTTTCCCCTCCCTGTTGGGCCAGAAGCCGGAGCCAGGCTATAGTAAGAGCCACCCAGTGAGCCCAGGCCACTGTGGGGAGCCCTGGACTCTCCACAGCCATAGGCAAGGGGACAGGATGTCCAAGAGCAGCCCTCAGTCCGTGTCCCTGCCCACTGGTGTAAGGCCTGGGGCTCTGCAGTGACGCCTAGGCTTCCTGGGAGACTCTTACCACTGCCTGGCTCCAGCTTCTGGCCTGGTCAAGAGGCATAGGCCTCAGGGGGAAGATGAAGCAGGGCTCCCTGTAGCCAGACAGGAACCCCCTTGTAACATCCCTTTTTGCTTGCCTGGAGCATACAGGGCACACAGAGCAGAAGGCCCAGGCTATGTGACCGTGAATGGCTGTAAACAGAGATACGCCAATTGCTGACCAAGAGGCTGCCAAGGAGTGCCCTTGACTTAACCCATATTGATACGAACACACAGCCGTCTGCGGTGGGAGGAATCTCTCGCCCAGTAAAAAAATGTCTAGTACTCACAATTTAGTTATCTCTCTTGCAAGTGTAAATTAACTTGAAACTTGCTTGTAAGAACTGGCGCCACAAAACGGACCAGTAGAATTTGGCCTCTTAGATAAGAAAGAAGATACGGGCCCCCAGGGGTATAAAGATGGGTCCAGCAGCACATTTATTCTGAGTGTCAATCTACCATCTATCTGCTGGTCAGGTTAGGTGTTTGATCTCCCGAGGTTCCACGGGGACGCCCACCTCGTATTCGTCTTTCCTAGGAATTGAGAGACCGGCCCTGGCCTGACACGCTGGAGTCGAGAGGCACAGAAAGGGGTAAAAATTGTACCTGGATGTGGTCCTTTGTTTAAGTATATATATACATAGTGTTAGAGTTCTTTAAAGATTAAGCTGTCAATTGGTACCATTATTTCTATTTTCTATCTTTACCTTTTTTTTTCCTGTAACCATTTTTAAGACCTATATATTTGCTAGCATTTAAGAAATAGAGCAATAGCCACTGTAACCATATGATTTATAAGCTTCTTTAATAAACCTGTAACTGTTTAAGCTTTAACCTGACTCCTTCCGTTTCTGTAACAGAACCAAGCACAATTTAAAAGAACTTCAGCCGGTCATAAAGGGACAGACATAGGAAGAGCTTGGGCGTTTGGATCTGTGTCACTCCCAGGTGACCGGTCCATTGGGGCACCTTTCAGCCTTCCCAAGGCTGCCCGCTGCGAAGGAACTTTGTGTTCTAGCAGCTAAAATCTAAGGTGTAATAAGCTCTTCCTATAAAAAGGGGCGTCTGTTGGCCTGCTGGCTACCCTCTGCGAAGGGACCCCGGTCCTAGCAGTAAAGACACGTACGTTAAACCTTTTCTCGGAAACACACACACACACTGCCCCGACCGTCGGCTGACACTCCCCTGCCACAAAGCACTGTCCCTGCTAATGCCATTCTGTGCTTGCCTGAGGCTACTATGCCCATGTTAAAAAGGGTGTGTGCATGGTTCCCCTGACTCTCTTCCAGCTCTGCCATTCCTGGGTCCCCAAGGTATAGGACCCAAATGTTCTTTGTACCCAGGGCCTCAATTAATCATAATCTACCTCTGCTGCTCACACGCAGACTCCAGCATGTAAATCACTCCTAGCTTTTTTGTATACGTACTGTACCCAGCTACACATAAATTACACTGCAGGGAAACACCAGTAAACTCCCAGTCCCAGACTTTCCCCCAGAAATATATGTCTCGTGCTGCCTAACACCTTCCTGGACAACACAAGCTCACATAAAGTCTGTCATTCCCTTACTAGAAAATGATGTGCACAAATCCTGTTATCCCAAATGAAGTTTCTCAAACATTTCAGTCCAAACACATTGGTTTAGATAAAACAAAAAAGCAAGTTTATTAACAACAGAAAGGTAGATTTTAAGTGATTACAAGCAATGAGGCATAAGAGTAAAAATTGGGGTATGTCAAAGGGTATGTCTACACTTGCCCCCTACTTCGAAGTAGGGAGGCAAATGTAGCATACCGAAGTTGCAAATCAAGCCCGGGATTTAAATATCCCGCGCTTGATTTGCATGTTCCCGGCCGGTCGCCATTTTAGAAATTCACTTACCCGGAGTAACTGCCTGCTTCTACACGCAGCAGTGAAACGGGAGTCCGATTTAAAGCCCCTAATTCGAATTAGCTGGTATTCCTCCTACAATGAGGTTTACCAGTTAATTCGAATTAGGGGCTTTAAATTGGACTCACATTTCACTGATGCATGTAGATGCGGGCAGTTACTCTAGGCAAGTGAATTTCTAAAATGGCAACCGGCCGGGAACATGCAAATAAAGCACGGGATATTTAAATTCCGGGCTTGATTTGCAACTTCGGTATGCTACATTTGCCTCCCTACTTCGAAGTAGGGGGCAAGTATAGACATACCCAAAGAAAATAAAAGGTAAAATGTAATTCATATTTAATTTAACAAGCTAAATCAATTCAAAGCCAAGGTTTCTGGCACCATATGTTACAGCAGTCTTACTGGCTAGAGTCCTTTCAGCTCAAGCCCTCTACCCAGTTCAATGTTCATTTGCTTGTCTTTCCAGTACTGTTGATGCTATGGGCAGAAGGCAAGGCAGGAGTATTTGGAAGGTATCTATTCCCCCTCCTTTTTCTTTGAAAATCATCTCTAGCTGAGGTGGGGGAGACCGAAGATCCAGGGTAGTGGGAATCTCCAACTGAGTCTTTGCCAAAAATGTAGATTACTCACTCATACCCTCTTTCCTGCCTAAGCATGGCCACTTAACCAGGTGATAGTTGACACTTGGCAGAGGCATCAATTTACTTTTTGGCTTTGAGGAACTGGTTTATGCCTGCTTTTTTTAAAAACTTGGAACATGTTATAGAGTAGACTATTATAACTTTATATACAATGTTGCCACACTTATTTTACCTAGACAATAATTATCAGCAAATTATGAGTTTTCAAATAATACTTCACAACACATGCTTTATATAAAATCTATTACAGTTGCATAAATAGGGTGGCCAATAAAACAGCAATGGATCATCAGGGGTAGCCCCTGGTGGGCTGCTGCTTTTATATTTACCTGCACCTCCACAGTACCAGTGATCACTTGGCCATGGATCACTATTCCCCGCTCATAAGAGCAGTGGGAAGCGGTGCAGACCAGAACACCGCTTCATGCAGATTATTGACCAGGAACAGTGATCCACAACCAACAGGAGCTGTGATTACTCATCTCTACAGAGGCACAGGAAAATATAATGATGGGGGATCCCTTCAGAGGCTAACCCTGGCAGACCAGATCTGGCTCATGGATCGGTATTTGCTCACCCCTGCCCTACAAGCACAGGCCTGAGACTGACATCCATAAGGGTTTGGGGCATGTCGACAGAAAGAACAAATAGTCAAAGGCCTCATCCTCAATTTATAAGATGCAAGTAACTCCATTAGCCTCCAGATATGATACCCATGTCCGGTGTGGGCATATCTGGACAACAGGCTATAGTCTAATCTTGTAGGCAATGGGTCCTATTTTGACAGAAGCAGTTTCTAATTTGGTGTCATCACGATAATGGTTGTGTCAGTCATTATCAGATTTCTCACTCCGTCACACAACACGTAGTCAACCTGTGAAACTCATTCTCAGGGGATGTTGTGAAGGCCAAAACTATAACAGGGTTCTAAAGGGACTTAGATAAGTGAATGGAGGAGAGGTCCACCCATGGCTATTATCCACAGGGCTCGACAAATCCGCAGCAAGTAGATTTCAGCCAGTCGCCCCGTTCACTGGCGGTTCGCTCATGCGCAGTGTGGCTCTCGTGCATGCGCAGTGCGGGGCTGGCAAGTGGTTTTCACCGCGATCGTCGAGCCCTGATTATCCAAGATGGCTAGGGATGCATTCTGGCCATCCCTGGACGCTGACTGCCAGAAGCTGAAAGTGGGCAATGGGTGGGAGGAGTGGGGGTGAATCACTCAGTAATTGCCCTGTTCTGCTCATTCCTTCTAAAGCACTTGGCATTGGCCCTGTCAGGAGACTGGATACTGGGCTAGATGAACTACAGGTCTGATCCAGTATAGCCATTTTTATATTATGTTCAATATAGTCTGAGGCATCTCTCCTTCATGAGAGATAGCAGACGCGTAAGGGACCAGTGCCAGGTTAGAGTGGCTTTAAAGACTTTTAGGAATCGTTTCTGTCACGGTTCCTATAGGTATAAACAAGGGAGCTCAAAAGACCTTCCATGGGGGGTCAGAGAAGAGAATCTACCCTCTCTCATAGGTCTAGTGCACAGTGGGAGTAGAACCATGTTCACTGCAACTATCTCTAAACACAAGGTTGATACGGGTCTCACTAGGGTTTCCTAGAGGACTGGGGACAAAGACATTTTTATATTAGCTCCATGTGGAAGCAGAGTAATACTGCCATGTTTGGGGGGATTCTCCATGGCCTGCTTTCCACTACAGTTGCATCTGTTTTAAAGTCCCAGTTTTGCAGCATGGCTGCCCACCAGCAGTTTGCTTTTTGTAGACATTCTACAATGGTGCCATGGAACCTGCGCTATACCTGTGGAATGAAATGGTCATCTGTCCAGAGAATCATCTCTATTAACCTTCATTGGTAGCCTCACCAGGATTGTGCTAGATATGGAGGCTGAGGTATGTCCTGGGAGCCCCAGACCAGCACTAAAAAAAAAAAACCCCTACCTCCTTTTTCAAAAAGACATATTGGTAGACCTGCTGATAACACAGACACAGACCAGCTGCTAGCAGCAACAGAAGCATGTTCCAATTTAGAGGGGGAGAAGCTGAGGCACGCAGAGGTTAAATCATTCACCCAAACTCACACAGGAAGTTTGTAACTGGTTTAGGATTGGTACCCAGTTCTCCTGAGTCCTATCCCTGCACTGCCCCCACAACACCATCTCCCACTACAGGCTCTAATGAGTAGAGGGGCACATTATTTCTGTTCTCTGAATATGCCTGTTGTTTATATTGAGTGCTGGAGACCCGGATTTCCTCTACCTTGCACCCAGCGTTGCCATTTTTGTCCTTGTAAAGATGTGCTCTAGTAACGAGGGTGTCTATACTGCACCGTTATTTTGAGATAACAATGCGAGTGTCTACACAGCCATTCCATTATTTCAAAATAATTTCAAAATAACTGACGGTTTATTCCGAAATCTGTAAACTTCATTCTATGAGGAATAACACCTATTTCGAAAGAGCTATTTCGAAATAAGGCAAGTGTAGATGCTCCACTGCTGCTGTTTCAAAATAGCCCCTTACCAGGGCCATTCTAAGTTATTCCTCCCCAGTGCCTCCTGGGGCTCTAAATCAAGATAGCATGTCTACATTAGGGAAGCTTGCCTTGGACTCATTTTGAGGCTTCCCTGTGGTGTAGATGTTCTATTTTGAAATAAGCTATTTTGGAATAACTATTCTGGAATAACTTATTTTGAAATAGCCGTGCAGTGTAGATGTGCCCGTTGTCACAAGCTGTTTCTGTAGTTGGATAGCACCAGCCGGGAATTGGGGCATCAACTCAGAAAGACTAAAACCCTCCAACCCCCAAAATCTTTGCCCATTTTTATCATTTCCCCCGAAATGGGGGTTGGAAGTCTTCCTTTTCTTCCATTGCTCATTCAGAGACCAAGTCTCACCACTTTTAAAGTGAGAAGCAAAAAGTATCTCTTTAGACAGACTCTTCCCTTACACTGGGGAGTGTGGGTAGCTGATGTTCTTCAGCTGGGCTGTGTTTTATTTGAGGAGTTTCATAGAGTGATATAGGATGCAATGTAAAGCACAGATCCCCAGACAAGAGTCTGTAATCTCAAGGGACCTGGTAGGACACGTGGGGTTCAATTCTTATTTACAGTAGGTCCACTTTTACATTGCTAAAAAGATGCAAAGAGGGCTTAGTATAAAAGAGAACTAGATGAGTGATGTATGCCATCACCTGCCAGCAATACCCCTCTGCCATATATATTGGCCAAACTGGACAGTCTCTACAGGAAAGAATTCATGGACACAAATCAAATATCCGAAAAGGCAACACACAGAAACCTGTTGGAGAATCTGCCCGGGGAACTCATTAATGGATCTCAGAGTCATCATTTTGTTTCGGGCCAATTCCACAAGCCAAATACTCAGGGAAGGGTTGGCACTTAATATCATTTACAAGTTTAATTCCTATCAGAGAGGAATGAATAAAGATATTGGCTGGCTTTCACACTACCTTCCACATCCTAATGACTTAACCAACCAAACAATGGGTACTTAAAGAGGTGCAAATTGTTCTTATCAGTGTCTTGAACAATCTAATTCACTATTTTTTTCTTTTTTTTCTTTCTTTATCTCTTCTTCTCCCTCCTCCCCCCCCCCTTCTTTATTTATTCTTGGATCTGGACTTTTAATACTTCAGTCATCTGAAGAAGTGGTCTGTGCCCACGAGAGCTCATGATACCATCTACATGGTTTGTTAGTCTTCAAGGTGCTGCTAAACTATTCATTGTTTTTTAAGTTTTTCCAGTTGCAGACTAACTCGGTTATCCCTCTGAAGCTTTAGATTAGTGATGTTCAGCCGCGCCAATGGGGAGACGGCAAAAGAGGAAGTTGCTCTGGAGCCTGGCAATTCTAAGAGGTCTGGAGTTTTATTTAAAAGCTTTCTTAGCAATATATCAGGATTTTTCAATTTAAAAATGTATTGAATTTTTAAAGAAAAATACATTTTTAAATGCCCCTATTCAAAACCAAATATTATGTTGAATCAAATATGATTTTTTTAAAATGTTTCATTTCACCATAAAAATTTCCAAAATGTTTCATTTTGGGTCTACCCTAAATATATTTTTCAATTTTTCAGAACAGCCAGCAACTTGAAAGATGAGTTATTCACACAGATTTCATCACAGTGCACTTCAAATGCTTAAAAAATGCACTGACATAAAGCAAAGTGACAATGTCCAGCATGTGGTACATCTACCAAAGCAAGGCTGAGTTTAAACGAGGCAACTAGACCCGGATTTACAGTCTGGCTACATTTCAAAGACCATAATTTTTACACAGCCAAAAAAAAAGGTAACATCTTCCAAGCTCTGTGACAGCTTGAGAGCTTGTCTCTTTCACCAACAGAAGCTGGTCCAATAAAAGATATGACCTCACCGTTCTTGTCTCCCGTATCCTGGGACCAGCATGGCTACCACAACCTGACAACATGATATCTTCTTACACAGACGTTTGGAGAGAAGATGGGCAGAGAGAGAACAAAACTATATGATGTGACTGTGGAACTCATTAATTGCCAACTTGTTAATTATTAAACTCGTCTCAGTCATGATAATGACAAAATGCTTGGCAACAGGTAGACAATTTCTATGACTGCTCCTCAATTTGGATCTCATTGTTACCATGTGCTCCCTTTACCTGGTTGTTGGATTCACCTGTTGTGAATATACACTCAGAATATCTACACTGCTCCTTCTTGCGCAAAAGTCCCTTGTGCAAAAATGGTGGCTCATTAAGTATGTAAATGAGGCACAGCGATATTCATCACTGTGCCTCATTTGCATATGTTCTTGAGCAAGACTGGGCAGTGTAGATGTAGCCAAAGGGTTTTTTTGCACAAAAAGGAAACATCCATACTGCTTGTTTTTGCACAAAAACCCCTAGCACAAAAACGGATCGGAAGAGATTATGCAAATGAAGCATGAGAAAATGCTAATCTGCACTTCATTTGCATTGCCTCTTCCAGCAAAACTCGTAGTGTAGATGTAGCCTCATGTGGAGAGGAGAGACTGGCTGGGTTTGCTGCGAACAAAAGCTCTGTAAATAGCAGGTGGTGGGAAATTGGTATTACAATAAAAGGGGTGACTGAATCGGATAGGGTCTCCGTTTGATTTGTTACCCAAGAAGGGGTCCCAAGGCAAGGGGCATGGCAAGGACCTTGCCACAATATGTAACGTCAGCTATATCAATTGTGTAGCTGAAGTCAAAATAGTTTAATTCGGCTTTTGGCGCTGTCTACACAGCCGGAAGTCGAAGGAAGAACACTCTTCTTTCCACTTCCCTTACTTCCGTGAAATGAAAGCTACAGGAGTCAGAGCAAGAAGTCCTCCATCTCAAAATTATTTTGAAATAACAGCTTGCTGTGTAGACGCGCTCTTTGTTATTTCGAAATAACGCTGCTGTGTAGATGTACCCTCAGAGCAAAAGGCTATGGTGGGTATACAATGCTACCATCTGAGTGCAGAATAAATATTGACCGTTGGTTAGCCAGGAGTAAAGAGTTTCCATGGAAATTAGAGATGGACCTGAACCACTGCACTGGATCTCAGAATCCATGAATTTTAGAAGGAAGTTCAGACACCAATTATTTCTGTAATTGGCCCTTTCTTATCTCAAGATTTGTAGACATTTAGAACTAATTTTGTAGCTTGGGCTAATTTGTAGTGCACATACCATTTAGCCTTAATGCACTGCACTTTTCTTAACACCATTTGCTGAAGTAAACTAAAGCAAGCAAAGAAGATGATAATGCCGAGGATGGAGATATACAAAGAAGAACCGGAAAAAAATGTTTCTGATGGTTTCAGCTCCTTAAAAAGTGGCCTTAGGAAAGTTTTTTTCAAAACCATTTTTTTCTCTTGGTATTTTGTATTAGAAATATCTGGTGGTGATTGCCTTCTTTTTGCTGGAGGACTTTGGTCAACTTTTGGAGGATCTGGCATCATAGTTCTAATGAGCTGCAGCAAGCCTAGCTTTGAACTGAGGATGAAACAGATGTTTAATTGCCAAAGGCTCACCAGGCCTGACTCTGAACCCCCCGATGGCAGGGTAAGTCTGGAATAACTCTATTAGGGTACGTCTACACTAGCCCCCTAGTTCGAACTAGGGAGACTAATGAGGGCGACTGAAATTGCAAATGAAGTGCGGGATTTAAATATCTCGCCCTTCATTAGCATGTTCCCGGGCGGTCACCATTTTGGAAATGGAGGTTTAACTGTTAATTCGAACTAAGTGGTTTATCTTGGAATCGCGCTTCTCTGCCAAGTGTAGACGCAGGCGGTTATTCCAGGCTAGTCAGTTTCCAAAATGGCGACCACCAGGGAACATGCTAATGAAGCGCGGGATATTTAAATCCCGCATTTCATTTGCAATTTCGGCCGCCCTCATTAGCCTCCCTAGTTCGAACTAGGGGGCTAGTGTAGACGTACCCTTAGAAGTAACAGAGTTACCACACTGTAACACCAGAGTAAGCAAAACCAGAACAAGGCCAGGACTGATCCTCCATAGGTTTCAGCTGTGAGCTGTGATGTTACCATCCAGATCTTCCAATGATTGGCCAAAATCTTCAAGCAAAAAGAAGGAGACATTAGGCCTGGATCTTTATAATACAAATTATAAGCAGAAAAGCTTCTCTGGGGAGAAGAAAAGAACCCTCACATTTAGGAGGCCTTCTTCCACCTTCCTAAAGAGCCATGAAAGGCACATCTTTTTTAAAATGAATTGTTGCTTTTTTGTTCCTCTCTGAAATGATTTACAAGATGAGCTGTCGCACTTTCTAACCACGCCATTGACGATGCATGCTGCCGCACCTCATGCTGGTTACTATGAGCTGGCCATTTTGTGGCCACATCCTGCTCCACAAACTACTACAGTACGTCTGAAAATAAAACCAAGCAACTGCTCCTGGTCTGGTGCATGAAATGTAACTTGAGGCTCATGCTTTCACTCCCTGGACATGACACAAGGCGAGAGGAAATATTCGCCTGTCAGTTGGCTTTTTTTTTTCCTTAGCTATTCACTCTGTGAAGTACTGAGGTTGGTGGCATGTCAGTGGGAAGGCGAATGAACACAAAATGACTGGGGATAGGGGGAAAAAGTCAGCCTGCATAGTTTGCAGTGAACACCCACTCACTGAAAAAGTTCCACGCTCTGAACTTTCCAAAAGAGTATCCCTGGGGTTTATTTGTTCTGTGGGATTTCCCCCCTCATAACCAATACTCGTCTGTGTGAAAAGGCTTTTTTTAAACACAGCATTCATTCGAGCTCTCTGTAGTTGCACTCTGTAACACTACACTGTTGGCAGGGGAAAACCCTTTTTGCCTTGGAACTAACATACAGTTTCTACTTTTAACTTTTAAAGACAGAATTGTCTCTCTTGAGCGTTACTCCTTCCCCAGTTTCCTCTCCCAGTAACTCAGCGGTGTACACAAGTATTATCCCTTGCTGCAGCTGAGCCAAGCTAAGACACAGAGAGGTTAGATGGCACTAGGGCGCGGTGGAATCAGGATTAGAACGCGGCGTTCCTGACGCGCGCGCCTTTCCCAGACTCACAAGTCTATCCTGCGTGTAATCGATACTTACACTGGCTCTAGAGCTGTTTCCGTTCCGACAGCCAGCCTCTGTGATGTGGGCAGGGAGGAAGGTGGGTGAGTTGGCCTCTGATTTTGAAACGCTCCAGCAAAAGCAAAGCAAAGCACTGTAAGACACACAAGCAAAAGGAAGCATATTTCCTCTCCTTGACTGTCCTGCATGGACGGGGGGCGGGATAAAGAGCCAGATCCTCACCAGGTGGAAACCAGCATGGCGCCTTCGAAAGCAGTGAAGTTATAACACTTCGCACCACCTGAGAGTCTGGCCCTATGTGTCTCCAGCTCCTGGCGCTGGGGGTGAGATTCCCCTGCTAGTCAGGAAAGCAAGCACTGCAAAAATGTCAATGGAACGCGTTGCGTTTGCCACGCCTGTGCAGCACCCTGCTCCCCGTGTGTTTTGCAGGTGGAGGATTCTGTTGGGTTCAGACCAGTGGGTCTCTCAAAAGTGGGAGTTCCTGTTTTAAGAGTGTTGCCAGGGCTGGCTTAGACTTGCTGTGGCCAAAGCCCAAGTCCCAGTGTCCAAGGCGCAAGCCTGGAGGCTTCAGGCCTGGGCAGCAGGGCTCAGGTTACGAGCTCCCTGCCTTGGGGTGAAGCCCTCCAGATTTGGCTTTGTGCCCACTGCCGAGGGTGGTAGGACTTGGGCTTGGACTTGAGTCCCACCTCCTAGGGCAGTGGGCTCAGGCAGGCTCAGGCTTCAGTCCCCCCTCCGGGGGCCATGTAGTAAGTTTTGTTGTCAGAAGGGGGTGGTGGTGCAATGAAGGTTGACAGCCCTGGATTTAGATACCTGGGATAAGGCCATTAGCACAGATCCTGCTGAAATGGACCAGCCTACAGACGTTAACTCTCAGGCTATGTCTACACTGCCGGTTTTTTTGGCAGAAGATATGCATATCGTGCTCTCATTTGCATATCTTCTGCTGATCCTTTTTGCAGAAGAGGTTTTGCCTCTAAAAAGCCCCATGTGGACGGAGCCATTTGTCGGAAAAAACCCTTTTTCACAAGATCCCTTATTTGTCAAAAAATGAGGATCTTGCAAAAAAGAGGTTTTTACTGATAAATGGCCCCATCTACACGGGGCTTTTTAGCGGCAAAACCTCTTCCGCAGAAAGGATTGGCAGAAGATATGCAAATGAGAGAGCAATTTGCATATCTTCTGCCGCAAAAAACCAGGAGTGTAGACATAGCCTCAGTCTGACCAGGAAGCCCCAAGTGCTGCTATTACAGCTCAGTCAGTCACCCTCACTCTGTCTCATAGCTCAGTGCCTCAGGTCCGGAAAACATTCAGAGCTCCCATGCCCAGCATTAGTGAACTCTGGGAGAAGGAATCCCAGAATGCATCCCATGTAAAGCGGGCAGTAAATGGATACGCTGGAATGGTTCTGTCAGAAACAAGTGGCGCCATGTGAATATTGCTTCAAGCCCAACAACCAGCCTTTTTATGCAATCAGTACACCTACGGTAGTTCTCTCAGGCACATCTACACTGCAGAGCTAATTTGACATACCGGAAGTATCCCAAAATAGCTATTCCGCATCTATTGAAGCAGCCTGTTATTTCAAAATAGATTTCTATTATCCCAGCTTATTCCAACAACCCAGTAACTCTCGTTCCACAAGGGTTAAAGGACATTTTCGAATAGCGAGTTATTTTGAAATTTGGGGCTGTGTAAACAGTGCCAAATGATGAAATAAGCTATTTCTAAATACACTTGAAATAAGCTACGCAATTTGCATAGTGCAAATTTCATAGCTTATTTCGAGCTAATGGTGCTGAGTAGACACACCCTTGCTTGGCCTGGGCACATCCCTCTTGGCCTTTCTGGAGCGTAACTTTAGCTACCGTAAAATCTCGAATATAATGCGCTGTATAATGCGCACCCTGTATAACCGATGTATAATGCGCACCCTGACTTTTGAATTTTATCATAATGAAAAAATCTGTACTCCTATATATAATGCGCACCCCGACTTTGCCCATTGTACATGTATTTTATGATACCCGTCATCATAGATACAAAGGCATCGTTAAATATAGTCTATTCGATTGCAAGTCTATGGTATGCCAGCACTTCGTATTTCCTGCCTTTTTGTATTGCCAGTTGATTGCATGTGAGCATACAACTATAGAATACATGGCATTTCAACGCTCTATTACCTTTAAATTCGGTTGATTTTAGTAATCCTACGTATAGGGCCTAGAAAAATATCGATTCTTAGTGATACTATGAGTTGTCGACGATCTTACAGTGCAGCTGAAAAACTTAAGGTAGTTAGCTATGCTGAGGCTCATGGCAACAGAGCTGCAAGCCACTAATCTATGGGCATAAAATTCAACTTCGCATCCGGTGTCCATGTTTATAACTTATTTTCATAAATGTCAGCAATTAATTAACTACAAACTATTTCATATGACAAGTAAGATGTAAATTTCATATTTTATTGTTTTTAAATATTTTAAAGCATTCTAGGAATCTCTGCCATTTCAGTCGATGTTGACTTCATGTTTACTGCCGTCTTAGCGTGGCGTCGGCATAGCGGGGGTTCGTTGTCTTCTGACACGGAACTGCCAAAATAAAATTTAAACAATAACTCCTGTATATAATGTGCACCCCGACTTTGACCCACAAAAACTCGGAAAAAAGTGCACATTATATTTGAGATTTTACGGTATTCAATGGCTTGTGGGAACTGAGAGGGCATTTTCAGTCTCCTTCTTAATGGATCTTAAGTGTCTGAATCACAGAAACACCCTCACTTAACAGTGGGACAAGCAGGCTCAGCAGAAGAGGCCAGTGGTTCTGGTCACTGGATTCTTTTGCCCCAGAAGAAAGAACAAAATGCAGCCTATCTAATGTGGAAGACTCTCTTCTATCCCCAGCCTGCTATGGCCTATTTGCATCAATTCAGGCCTGAGTGGAACTAGTACCTTAAAGAAAAAAGTGTGTCCTGTTTCCTATCCCTGGATGCTCCAATCCCCTCCCTTCTTGACCTTTATCCCAAAGGTACTGAAAGTTATGGACAGGAAAATTAAACTGTTCTCTAAAACAAAAAGGGGGAGGGGGGACAAATTCAGGGAGCCAATGCCCAGTTTAGGTGGCAGGCCATGTGCTGAGGATTGCCATACTGGGGAAAATGGGGAGAATTCTCTCTTAAGCTACCTGTTGCAGAGCCACTTGGTAGAGGGTCCTTCAGATCAAATATTAACTTAATCCACAATGACCCCAGCGTGGCCCCCTGAGGGAGGGAGAGCTGAAGAACTTTTCCAGCAACAGCAAATCCCATGGTCCCTCCCTTGTCACTAATCTGGCCCAATTGTGCAACTGTAGATGTGAGGGCTGTATTTGTCCACACGAAAAGGCATTCGGCCATTCACAGAGCCCCGGCAAAAAACTGCTGGTGGGAGGGGGTATGGAAATTTAGATGGTTAGTACAGAGATGGGGGTGATTAGTTGTCCGGGGGAGATTGGAATAGTGGTCTGATTCATTTCTAAGCCATTTGACATTTACACTGATGACAAAGGGTGGGCTGGCAGGAGCAAACGGAAACAGTGTGAGCGGTGAAGCCACAATCAGGCTTTTGTTCAGCGGAGCAATTGTTTCATTGAGAAAAAAAAAACACACTTGACTGGAGCTCATGTTTCCTCTAAGGCTGATCATGTCAAGCAGCCTGCGTGAGACCAGCTGGCAGATCTCATTCCAATGATCGGTGCACAGGATGCCAGAACACTAGCACTGCCAGGGCATGTGGATGCTAGCTGGCTGCAGGGTGGCAGTCTCCACAAGAAAGCTAGGGAATTATGGGCCACCAGAATAGAGGGACACTCTTGCCACTTTGTATGGTCCCTAGGGGTCGGAGCATTTGTAGCAGGAATATTCCTGGAATCTTGGCCTGCCCCTGGCCATGCGATAGCGATTCTGTGTAAAGGACTTCCGGTGCCAGGAGCAACTGTGCAGCATCTTTCCCCAGAGCTAGAACTAACTAAAAAATAACCCCCCAAAAATGTAAGAGCCTAACAGTAAGTCCCCAAACTATGGGACATGGCAATGGGAGAAGAGGGCACACTCCATTTAAGGCATGGTTTGACATTTTTTCTTAATGCAGCCCATGATTTACTTATGACCCCCTCACTGCCCCCCCCCCCCCCCATCTGCTTATTTAGAGCTTTCAACCAATAGCGAAGAGCAGTTTATTCTGATTCCCCTGGCTGGTCTACTGTAGCAATGCACTGGGTGTAAAATCATTAATTAAACCCTGATGGAACTTAAGCAAGACAAACAGAAGTCCTGAGCTTGCCCAGAAGAATCTATTTACAACCAATCAACCCAGGGGTATTTTTTGCCTTGCACATCTGAGGGGCTCTTAACCGAATTAAAGTTCCAGAGGAACACAAAGACCTTCAAGCTACAGTTCAGTGCATGAGGAGGGAGTGAAGTCAGGGTGTCTGTGCTCCAGTCCCAGCTGGATGCTCTGTCTGATCTCCAAGAGGTCACTACTTCGCTTTGCGTGGTGCTTTCCATTGGCCTTCCTCTGTTCCCACTGAAGTCACTAGAGAAATTGCCATAGAGGCCAATGCTGAGCGCTTCTGAAAATCCCGTCTTTGGGGTCTGACTTTACTCACCAAGGAAATGGGGATAAAGGATAATAGACCTTCTCAACCTCACCGGGTACCTGCTCCTTCCTCCAAAGTTCTCACTGATATCCAAGGTCAGCCCCACGGTGTTAACTGAATCTGTAAAGTGTCAGATTGAAGGCACCATGGAGGAGGAAAGCAAAGTGTTAATAGATACACCCCGGAAATAAAAACTTTCTCAAGTGCTTTTGGAGTAAAATCGGGCAAAATAAAAGTGAAGTGAAATCTCAGGTGACATTTCCTAAGGGTGTGGATCTTTTAGGCAGTGGGCTAATCCCCCAAGAAAAGTTCTGGAAGCTCCAGTGCTTGAGTCATTTAAAACAGGAGGGGGAGGAGGCGAAGCTGCAAGGAAAAGGCTGTTGAGAACAACCTTGGGTTAGCCAGGGGCTGGACTAAATGAAATGGAGTCTCTAGGGCACAAAGTCCTGAGTCTTTAATCACTGTCTTTACTCCATGTTTATTAAGTCCTTACTCAAGCAAAACTTCCATTGGCCTCAGTCTGAATAAAAAGTGTCTCCAGGGTTGAGGATCTGGCAGCAGCTGTAGACATAAATAGCCAAATTCAAAGGTCGCTGTAGCTCTCTGTGATCTGTGTTCAGTGGAGCTACAGTAGGTGCTTGGATGAAGTTTCACAGTTTGGAAGCCCTAGCTGACATATGGGTTTTATGCTAGTCTCATGGTTCAGGCCAAATAGCCATCAGCTCCTATCTCTGGCAGATTCAGCCAAGGATTGTGTAAAAGGCTCTCCAGGAAGCTGGGGGGTGCCCAGTGTTGCATGCATGACTCTCTTTGTGCTTGTGCTCCCCAGGTGACATTGGCAAGCTTTGTGGTGCAAGACGTATGTTCCCTACCCCCAGAACCATTCTTTCACGTCTGCAAAAGCAGGCTGGCAGAGGGAGTCATTGGGCCATTGCAAGCTTGTGTAAAATGGGACAGCAAAGGAACTGGCAATCTAAGAGAGTCATGCAAGGAACAGCATGTAGCGTGAGCCCTTCCTTCCCTCTTGCTGACTCCGGGTCAGATCTGCTCAGATGACAAGTCAAAAGATGATGGGCCAAATTTATCTCCAGTGTAATTGCATTCCAGTCAGTGCAATGGAAGCAGTGACTTACCCTACCCACAAAGCAGCCAGTGGGTCAGATTCTGTGGTGGAAGAAGTCATGGCTACATTGGCTTCCGTGTATAAACTCATTTATACCTCCTGAGACTGTGGCCGACTTGCTTCCCCGGGCTTGAATGTCCTTTTCTTTTTTCTTCTTACTTTTGAAAATATCTGCTAATGTTATAGTGTTCAACAGAGAGAAGTCAGGAAACATGAAGAGCATCCTGCAGGAGCATTTTACACCTAAATCTCTTACCAAGTTACTGGTATAAACAGCTGGGCAGCTGGGTTTTGCCTAGGCATAAGCCCTCAGCTCTGCTCCCATGTTTTGGGCTAGCTGCAGCCCTCAGTGGATTTCAGGAAGAACTGGTTAAACATCAGAACAAACAAATACTTAGCAAATGCTGGGATTTTCAACTGGTTCACCTGTATTCAAGCCCTTCAGTACTTGTGAATTCACAGCGCTTCTAAACTGCTCTGTGCGGCTCTGTCAAACATACCCTGCCAACACTGAACACAGGAGTCTTACCCAATAGAATACTTGGCTGAAGCAGCCTTGGAGGGTTCCTGAATAGTTCGTAGGCTTCTGTACCATTGGGGTACTGGAACAAATTGTAGAGCAGGGGAGCAGGGGAGCAGAGAATGGGCTGAGCGCCATGGAACCAAATTATAAATCCTGAATGTGATGCATTCAGGCCACGGGGTGCGGCAACACCTCCCTCTCCTCTCATTCCAGCACCTGCATGTACCATGCCTTTGCGGAATATTTTCAAATTAAGGAACAGATAAACAAACACTAGGTCTGGGTCACGCCCACTGGGAGAAGCTGAAATGAAGCCAATAGCTGCCTGATTTTGTAATGAGTGGCTGCGGTTTGACGTGCTCTCGTTTCAGGAATAGTCCTCACTAGAGCACAGTGCAGAATACTGGCGAACACCAGCGTGTACCCAAGCCGACGCAGTTGTGCATTTGACATGGGAGGGAGGGCCCCCTTGCATAGCCTGTGTTAGCCTAGGCTGAACTGAAACTTGGGGAGAACAAGGGCTGCCCTGGCTGTGCTTCCCACTGGGGATGGGGAACAGATGAGTTGGAGTCGGGCTCTGCCTCCTACATGCTATCAATGCAACTGGCTGGACGTGGATGGGAGAGGGCCCTGCATCCCATAAAGGGATTTTGCATGTTACTCCCCTTTCCTAGGGCAACAGGGTTGCTGCAGGAGGCATGTGCCTCTGTGAATCTCCCAGGGGACCCTCAGGCTGATACAGAGACACACTCCCCCTGACTCAGGGCTATTCCCTAGCGCTAAGGCCTAGCCACTAGACACCAAGTGTTTCATTTCGACCGTGGATGGCTTATTTCCCCTGTCAGTGGAATCAATGATCATGGGGTGTTGTAGGAGCTAACCTCTCCTCTTGATGCTGCGGGGGGGCTGCTTGCCCTGCTGTTATTGAGTAGATTTTTTTTTTTTGCCCTGAATTACTTCTAGACTCTAAATATTCCACTGGGGTTCTTCCGCTCAAAGCACAGCATGTCCCCGATGGGCTGGCGTTGTATTATTTGTGAAAACTCAGCATGCACCTGACCGGATTGTGTGCCAGTAACGGAGGAGGAGGAGTGTTACAAAGCACAACCTGCTGTGGATGCCAAAAATAGCTGATAAGAATCCCGCAAGCAATGGGGAAATAACAAACTCATATCTTAGCACTGGCAGAGGTCATTTATTAAGCTCCTGGAGGAGGAGCGGGGCTGGTAATGGGATGTCAAGATTTTCATCACAGTGCCATTGGTATGAATCTACCGAATCAGTAATGACTCAGATCTGTTACAGACAGCCCTTCAGTGTGAAATAATCTGGGGGCCTCTGGCCAAGTGCTAGTGAACAAGGCGGACTTGTCACCAAAAGCACTGTCACCTTGGAGCCGAGGGCCCAAAAACCGTAGAGATGAAGGAGGCTGACCTCCTCTTTTGCTCCTACACAGGGTTTCTCTCAGCGATATGAGGGCAAGGGGAAGCCAACCTTGCTGAGGCAGGGCTGTATTTTTTCTGTGGAGACGGAACTTCATATTTCAGGGCTCTCGGCCTCGGATCTTTCGACAACTGCACTATATTCAACTGAAAGGCTGAGCTGCTTTGCAAAGGAGCTTGTTTCTGTCTCCATTGGCTTGTGACTAAGGGTCTGGCTAGGAGGTGTGACTGCCATGCGTGGAGACCTGTCCAAGCTTGCTGTAATGTAGCTAGCTTGGGTACCAACTGCAGTGGAGCTATGGCGGCACAGGGCTAGCTACCCACATAGATGCACAGGGTCCTGGGTTGGCTTGTACAACACCCGCTGGAGTCCATGCTCCTGTGGCGTCACTGCTCTTGGTACCTGAGCTATGTAGATTGTAGCTAGATCAAGTATGTAATCACACACACCCTGACTGCTGTTTAGACAGGCCTGTTGATGGGAGTGGCGGGGGGGGGGGAGACAGAGGCCTGGTGATTCAAAGGGGCCTAATGCTCCTGGCCACTGGTACTACTGCAGTAGCAGCTAACACCCCAGATCCTTCAAATCACCATGCCACACATTCCTGGCAGTGCTAAGGTCTGGGGGGATACCACATGCTGGGCAGCACTGAGGGCTGCCTGGAGGCCAGTGTGGTGCACTGAGGGCTGGCTGCCCCTGTGCCCACCTCTTCTGCCTGAGGCATGGCCCCTTTTGGGAGCACAGGGTTGCCTTCCCCCCCCCCCTCCCCCACACACCTTGCCCAGGGGCCTGCAGAGGCTTTCAGCTCCATTGATTATAGAGGTACCCTTAAAGGGAGAGCACTGGAAGGTTGTTGAGAGAAGGACACCAACAGCATCCCTATGGCCCTCTTCAGCCATCTTGTCCCCTTTGCACCCAAGAAGGCAGGATGGTGTTTGGGGAGCTAGAAATTCCACCGGTACTGTTTTGTGAAAGTGAAGTTTCCCAAGCCACACGCCAGTGACTGGAGACAGAATGCATTCTCCCTTCTAAATCCCGTGCTGTGTTTTAGAGAATGGCTGGGCTCTCTAACCTGAATTGGGTTATTCCTGATGAGAAGCAAGAAAAGCCTTTTAAACAGAACAATAAATCCAATTTCTCTTGTTTGCCTTAGATGGTTGAGCTGGTTTTTCCTTTGTCAACTACTGAGATGGTGTCTCAATCATTTACTCCTCTTTCTTCTTACCTCCCTCTTGTACAGTGTTTTTCTCTCAGCGTTGCAAATCCACACCTGTTCTGCTAGCCTTGTACTCGGTGTTCCCCATTGTTCAGCAGAGTACAGTAAACAAAAGCTGTGCCATCAGACCTGCTCTCTGAACTCTCATACAAAACGCCTTTATTACTAGGGATCTGCATTTCTACAGCTCCTTTCACCCAAAACACATTAACAAATGAAACCTCCTTGTCTCTTTTGAGAGCCTGTAGATCAGTGTTCCCTGTAAGATTACAAATCCGTGATCAGAGTGAGTTTTGTCCTGTGCACCAATATTGAGGTCATGCATGCTTGCCACTGTGGCACCCACCAATTACTAACACAATTATAGGTAGATAGGTAGATTAGATCATTTAAATTGTTATGTAAGAAAAATACTAAAACAAGGGATAATTAACAAGGCTCATGGCCCTGAATCCACCCACCATGAAAACCACCCAGCGTGACACACACTGACACAATTATAAAATATGTATATTAATATTATTTATTTATTTATTTTATTTCCACTCACAGGGGGCCTAGGTGCGGTGGCAGATACTGGAGTGTGGTATAGAAAATATCCTACCAGAGAAGGTGGTGGAGATGCACCCTGGGAAGGGGGTTTAAGGACTATTGATGCTGGAGGAGGGAGCTGGAGTAAGTTTGGAACTTCTGTTGGGAATTCAATGAAATGTGTGTTGGTGATTAACTGACTCCAAGGACTCGGGGGCGTTTAAATCAAAAATGTTTCCTTTTGGATTAAATGGCTTTTATTTTCAAAACAGGTAATAAACATTTTTAGATATTTTCAGCATTTTTTTTATCAAATTGGAAAATGAAGAATGTAGTCTCCCCTCCTTACCCCTCAATTCCCATTCTTCCTCCCAGACCCATTTTTAGTGAGAAATCGGGGAAAGGAATAAAGGTGATAGGACTGAAAATGAAACAAAATCTCAAAGGTGGAAAACATGCAGAGTGAAAAAATTTTCAGAATTTTCTGAAATTCTCCCCTCTCTCCCTCATAGTTTGACCAGCTCTAAGTTGTCTCTGGTGTTGTGAAAGGGTCAGTTCCCTCTTAGCAATTTAATATCTTCTCCATCACGGAGAAGAAAAGGAGACCAGAAAGAAAGCACAGCTCTTTCTCCTTTGCTAAAAGCAGTAAGGAGCTATCCCACCGCTTTCCAGCGTGAATAAGCATGCACCCTCATGCTTCCTTATCTAGTGTAGTGAGGGTACCCTCGCCTCCTTCAGCCTGTTGAAACCACATGGTGAGGTAGCAGCTTCTTCTCATTTCTCAATGGGAAGAACTAAATTTGTCAAAACGAACATGTGTCCTAGGAGAACTTATCAAATCTCCTGCTAGTGAAGTTCTCTGCTTTATCTACTAATGACAGTTTCCATGAGAGAAGGAAAACGCCCTTTGAAAAGCTTGGAGAGCTGAAATCTGGATTTACCAGAATCTTTATTTTTATCATGTGGCCTTTTGCACAAGACACATTGTAAAATGTGTCAACTGCACTGGCTTTAAAAATAAGAGTTTTTACTTTGCTTCTTCCCATGCCCATCAGACACAACTTCCTCCACCATTAAGGGAGAACAACAACGCAAAGCAGTAATCTACAGTAAATTTACAATAAACATACAGCAGAACACTCTCCCTTTGATTTCCCTTACTCCTCATGGAAGCAGGGTTACCGGCATCGACTGGAGTGCCCCTCTCAGTTTGAATTAGCGTGTCTTCACTACGCCCGCTAATTCAAACCCTGGAAGATTGACAGCAGCAGCTTCAATCTTCTTTATTATGTAGACATATGCCAAGACTCCAAGCATGCAAATGGTTACACTCAGTCTTTACACATGTGAGTACTCTCATGGAAGTTAACCCACATGCATAACTGTGTGCAGAGTCAGTGCCTAAACCATAAGCAGTAGTCCCCAGTGTTTTCCTTTAGCTCGCTCCCCATCAGTTTCTTTAGAAGTTGTCTTGTACTTCAAAGCCCTGTTGGTGTACTTCTCATTCTTGTCTCTGATTTCCACAACCTTTCCAGCTGCAGTGTATATTTTTTAAGCTTTTATAGTCAGACTGATAAAGTCTTTTACCAAGATCTATAATTGTCCAATATTAAATGCAAGGGAAATGCTTCAGACGCTGAAACAGGAGTTAAATAATCAGCATGTCAAGCAGTTGACCTTGTAAATTCCCTTTGCCAGACCTTCTAGCTCTCCTGCAGCAGAGTAGGTCAGATGTGTCTCTTCTGTCTCCACCAGCTGTTTGTTTTGCTCCTGTATGTGACAAGCTGGTGATGAGCTCATTATCAGGGTCTGAGATGTGGTTACTGGGCAGCATGCCGTTTTTTTCTTTTATCCAGCCCTGTCCCTTCCTTCCAGCGTTCCACTCTGCACAACTTGCAAGCAGCTGTGTGTGGGTGCATCTCTGCACCTACATGGAACTCCCGTGCAATGAAAGGGGATTTGTGTGGGTGCAGCGCTCCACTCACATGGAGCAGTTTGCAGGAATGGGGGGGCTAATGTGGTCAGTTGCACCTTACAAACTCCTCCATTGTGCAGAGCAATAAAGAGGCTGTCTCAAGCGGGGGCTGTTATTTCCCTATAGCTCTTTTTTGATCATTTAATTTTAACTACTCTTCGTTGCCTTTTTTTTTTTTTTTTTGAAGATTTTCTCTTTGATACAAAGAGAAATGCAAAGATAAGCACCTGCGGTCAAATCCTGCACTCCTAATTCAGTCTTTACTCAGGCAAAATGCCCATGGATTCCCCATCATCCCCTGTTGAGCTTCACAGAGACCTGATCCTTATGGCATAGAAGAAATGTGCTCCCTTCCCCCACTTGCATTGCTCTCTGGGAGCGTCAGAGCTGCATGGAGGGCATTGGCAGGCCTGAAGCACAAGTGGGGAGAGCAAGGTCAAGTGGGGAGGCTCACACCCAGGGCCATGGCTTGTGAGCGTATGCCTGCTGCAGCATTCAGAGTCCAGCTCTGTGCCTGGTGCTTTATCTGAAAGGTCAGACGGAGAAAGAACAAATAGCACCAGTAAAATATTAAACCACATTCCCCAGATAAGCAACTGAGTTCATTAAGGAATCATGCCCAGGGAAACCAGCGGGAGTTGGCTGGAGATGGATTTTAGATGGCAGGACCCCTACACTCCCACAGCTACCAGAACACCAGTCTCCCTTGTCTCATATTAACTTTATAAAGACGTGAGGAGCCATCAAACACTGCTCAGTCAATCCCATTCCTTCTGCCTAATGGAAAAAAACATTCAGGGGTCAACTACAACTTCAGGTACAGTTGTTCATTCACTGCTATGTTAACCAGGGCACCTGGATGATTCAGGATAATCACAGAATCTTAGGACTGAAAGGGACTCAAGAGGTCGTCAAATCCAGTCCTCACAACAGGACCAAGCACCATCTAGATCATCCCCAATAGGTGTCTGTCTAACCTGCTCTTCAATAACTCCAGTGATGGAGATTCCACAACCTCCCTGGGCAATTTATTCCAGTGTTTCACTACCCTGATAGTTAGGAAGTTTTTGCTAATGTGCAATCTAAACCTCCCTTGCTGCAATTTAAGCCCATTGCTTCTTGTCTTTTCTCCAGAGGCCAAGGAGAATATTTTTTCACCCTCCTCCTTCTAACAACCTTTTAGATCAGGGAGGGGAACCTATAGCCCATGGGCCAAATCCGGCCATGGCTTGCCTTGATCAGGCCTGCGAGACTCAGGGCTTGCACACACAACCCCGCAGTGGTGTGAGCCAGTGATGGTGCTCTAGTCATGGAGGGGGGAAACGCTGACTGGAGGGAGGCCCAAGCCTCGCAGGTCCAGTAAAGGCAAGCCACGGACTCTGCGGGAAGGCCCAGTGGGGCAAAGAGGGCAGTTGTCCTGGGCCCTTTAAATCTCCACCGGAGTGCCATGCCACATGTTCTGTGTGGCTCTGAGGGCTGGTGGGGGCACGCCGTGCTCCAGGAGGCATGGAGAGTTGGCTGCCCCAGCCTTGCCCCTCTGCCCAAAGCTCTTCCCCTTCCAGGTATATGGAGCTGGGCCCGCCTCACTTTGCCTAGGGGCCTGTGGTAGATGTCAGCTCCTCTGCTTGTGGGGTCTGCCTGGCAGGGGAAATAGTTCTGCATGCTACAAGAAAGCACTCCTTGCGGACACCATCCCCTGCCATTCCCATTGGCTGGGAAACATGGACATTGGCAGCACCCCGATCTCCTGCACGCTTCCATCCTCCCCCTCTCACATCCATACCTGATCCTTATGGCATAGGAGAAATGTGCTCCCTTCCCCCACTTGCATTGCTCTCTGGGAGCGTCAGAGCTGCATGGAGGGCATTGGCAGGCCTGAAGCACAAGTGGGGAGAGTAAGGTCAAGTGGGGAGGCTCACACCCAGGGCTCCTACACCCTCCCTTCCTTCCACAGCCCATCCACCCACCCTCATCTTGCTCCTTTATCCTACCTCCTTCCCAGACCCCGGCACCCCTACCTTCAGCCCACTCCTAGCAGCCCTCTTCCACACACTGAACCCCTCATTTTTGGCCCCGAGCTCAGGGGCACCACAATGACAAAGTAGGCCAATTCCATCTGTGCTGTAACTCCACTGATTGAAATGGCTTTACACTAGGAATGCTTTTGGCCCCAATATGTTTGTTTCATTTTCCTTGAGAGTTCGCCTCACACAACTTTTTTTGAATCCATGATTTAATGACTTTCCCTAATGCGAAATAAAATCTGTAGGGGTTGGGGAAACTCTCTGGATACGTCTACACTGGCATGATTTTCTGAAAATGCTTTTAACGGAAAAGTTTTCCGTTAAAAGCATTTTCAGAAAAGCGCATCTAGATTGGCAGGATGCTTTTCCGCAAAAACACTTTTTGAGGAAAAGTGTCCGTGGCCAATCTAGACGCGGTTTTCCGCAAAAAAGCCCCGATCGCCATTTTCGCGATCGGGGCTTTTTTGTGGAAAACAGTACTATGCTGTCTACACTGGCCCTTTTGCGCAAAAGTCTTTCGGAAAAAGACTTTTGCCCGAACGGGAGCAGCATAGTATTTCCGGAAAAGCACTGATGATTTTACATGAGATCGTCAGTGCTTTTCCGGAAAGTCAAGCGGCCAGTGTAGACAGCTGGCAAGTTTTTCCGCAAAATCATCTGCTTTTGCGGAAAAACTTGCCAGTCTAGACACAGCCTCTGGCTGTGTCTACATTGACATGATCTTGCACCAAAGCGGCCGCTTTTGCACAAAAACGTGCTGCCTGTCTAAACTACCGTGGAGTTCTTGTGCAAGAACACTGACTGTCTAATGTGTGAAATCAGTGCTTCTTGTGCAAGAACTATGATGCTCCCGCTCAGTAATAAGCCCTCTTGCACAACTGTTCTTGCGCAAGAGGCCAGTGTAGACAGGCAACATGAATTTCTTGCGCAAGAAAGCCCAATGGCTAAAATGGCCATCAGAGCTTTCTTGCGCAAGAGAGCGTCTATACTGGCATGGATGCTCTTGCACAAAGGCACATGCCAGTGTAGACGCTCTCTTCTGGAAGAGTTTTTGCTCAAGAACTCTTCCGCAAAAGAGTTCTTGCGCAAAATCATGCCAGTGTAGACGTAGCTCCTCTTTGCAGCTCCAACCCTTGTGACTATCTCTAGCCAGCCTTGTTCCTTTTCTGAATGGATATCAGGTTAAAATGTCACACACTCTATATTGTTGCACCATCGCTCTCGTTGTCACCTCCAGTGTTAGGAGTCTGACTTTCAAGAACAACTTGGAAAGCGAATTCGCTATCAGTGTGTGGGATGACCTGCTCTATTTAGTGGTAGGGAAAACATTGTATAATGCCTGACAGGGTTGCAGGAGAGAGCGAGATCTGTGGCTGGGTAACACAGCATGGAGGGACACTTTTATATAAGAGGGAACTATGAGTGGAAGAGGAAGAAGGAAAGGCTTTGGGAAGAGGGATCCCTACTCCCCAGTTACAGTAAAAATGTAAAACCAATAACCCCCACTGGGAATGTCACCCCTGGGTGCAACTGAGGTCTTCACAATTGATTCTCAATCAAACACATTTTAAAAGATATTCTTCCGCATGCAAACTGAGGGGAGCCCAAGATGCACAATTCAGATCTGCATACCAATTTTGAGCATTCTGAAGACCAAGGCTGCTACAAAACTCAGATCCAGATCTCAAATATCCTCAAGTTGGGAGTCGCTGAGACCTTGATTTTCATTCAAGACCATCACTAGTATTTTACATGACAAATGTCTTCGTATAGAAGTTTGAAGTGTGTTTGTAGCCATGTTGGTCCCAACATATGAGAAAGACCAGATGGGCAAGGTAATATCTGTTATTGGACCAACCTTTATAGGTAAAAAGATTCTGAGTGCCACAGGGCAATTCTTCAGGTCTGGAATAGGTAACCAGAGTGTCGCAGCTAAATACCAGTTGGGACATGTTGTTAAGCATAATGGTTAACACATGTTGCCAGAAAAGGGTTATTAACATCTTTTCAGTCATAGGGCAAAGGAGGGTTAGTAGGTTACAGACTGTTGCAATGAACCACAAAACTAGTATCTGTTGAGGGCATAGTTTTAAGTAGCTAGCAGAGTGTGACCCTCTTTTCAGCATACCCAGCACTGTAAACCTCTGCATTACCCCTCTGCCTTTGTAAAAATGAGATGTACTGGAGATTAGACTGTGTGTTGGTTTCCTGCCCCACCCATCTGTCTGCCTCACCATCAAACACCTCAGTAGTCTGCCAGTGTTTACATTGCTCTGCAGATAACAATCACGGAACTCTTGTTCCTGAGCTCTCCAGAGACAGCTCTCTCTGTAGTGTCCAGTCTCTCTCACCGGACACTCACAGAAACAATAAAGTTTGCTGCCTCCAAAGAGCCCAATTACATGCCTGCCTGTTAATTTAGCTTTACTTCAATCTGAGAGCACTGAGATGCTTTACAGTAAAACAAAGTATATTAACAAAGAGCAAACATTTAAGTGACTCTAAGCAATAGAAAAAAGAGACAGGTTTGGTTGTAAACAAAATATGCTTTCCAGTGACTAAAACGTACTTTTAGCACGTTACAATCTTTGCCTAAGCAGCTTTTTCACTTGCATCAAGATATTCAAATCTCTAATACACATGGCCATGGGATCCACATGTCACACTGTCAGAGGGTGCTTCTCCAATTGTTTCCTATCTTATGGATCACTAGCACAGTGGTCCCCAACGCGGTGACCATGGGCACTATGGCGCCCGCCGGGCCATTTCTGTGTGCCTGCCGAGTGAACAAGGCTGGCCCCGCCTCTGGGCACACAGCGCATGGGCGGTGCTGGCCACTTAGGTGCATGGTGTATGGGCAGCGTCAGCTCCAGGTGTGCAGCACATGGGTGGGCCCATCCCCAGATGTGCAGCGTTTGGGTGGCCCTGCCCCCGGGTGCATGGTTCAAGGGCTGTGCTGGCCCCGGGCACATGGCATATGGGCGGTGGCAGCCCCGGGTGCACGGCACAGGGGCATTCCAGGCTGCGAGCATGCAGCACAGGAGCAGTGCTGGCCCTGGGTGTGTGGTGTTTGAGTGGCCCCACCCCCGGGTACGCGGTGCAAGGGCTGTGCTGGCCCAATGCGCGTGGCATATGGGCGGCGCCGGCCCCTTGGCGCGCGGCACAGGGGTGGCACTGGCCCTGGGCGCACAGCACATGGGCGGTGGTGGCCCTGCCCCCGGGAGTGCAGCACGTGGGCTGTTCCGGCCCCGGCGCACGGCATATGGGCAGCCCCACTCCTGGGTGCACGGCACAGGAGCGGCGCCGGCGCTGGCCCCGGGAGTGCGGCACATGGGTGGCATCAGCACCGGGTGCGCGCCGTATGGGTGGCCCCGCCCCCAGGCATGTGCACGGCCCCTCCCCCGGGTGCGTGTGTGGCCCCACTCTTGAGTGCCTGGCGCGTGAGTAGCCCCGCTCCCAGGCGCCCGGCAGCCCCGAAACGTTGGGGACCACTGCACTAGCATGTCTTTACTACTTGACCCCCTCCCCTCAAGTCCAATATCTTTGTCTCAAGAGCCAAAAAGACTTGTTAGGGGCTCAGATTCAAACATCTAGCCCTGGTCTACAGTAGGGAGTTATTTTGAAATAACCCCCCTTTTTCAAAATAACAAGTGGAGCATCAACACTACCAAGTCCATTATTTAGAAATAACTGGCTGGTTATTTCAAAATCTGTACTCCTGCTTTCCTGGGGGAATAAGCTTATTTCGCAATAGTTATTGAGGGTATGTCTACACTACCACCCTAGTTCGAACTAGGGTGGTTAATGTAGGCAACCGGAGTTGCAAATGAAGCCCGGGATTTGAATTTCCCGGGCTTCATTTGCATATTACCGGGCGCTGGCATTTTTAAATGTCCGCTAGTTCGGACTCCGTGCCCGCGGCTACACGCAGTACAAACTAGGTAGTTCAGATTAGTCTTCCTATTCCGAACTACCGTTACTCCTCGTGGAACGAGGTGTACCGGTAGTTCGGAATAGGAAGCCTAATCCGAACTACCTAGTTCGTGCCGCGTGTAGCCGCGGGCACGGAGTCCGAACTAGCGGACATTTAAAAATGCCAGCGCCCGGCAAGATGCAAATGAACCCCGGGAAATTCAAATCCCGAGCTTCATTTGCAACTCCGGTTGCCTACAATAACCACCCTAGTTCGAAGTAGGGTGGTAGTGTAGACATACCCTTAGGGAGTTATTATTTTGATATATGTTATTTTGAAATAATTCCCTAGTGTAGACATGCCCCTAGCGTGCTCACTGAATTGCTTCCTCCACAGCTTGTTAGCTGGATGGGTCTGATTACCTTACGTGTAAATGTACCTCACATTTTGTCTGGAACTTCATCCTTGACTGTTCTACCATGTGTGACCCTATCTCCTGGTCTGCACTAAGGACTTATTTCAGAATAACTCCCCTTATTTCAAAATAACAAGCGGAGCGTTCACATTACCAAGCCCATTATTTCGAAATAACGGGCTGGTTATTTTGAAATAATATCTTCTGCTTCTCATGAAGAATAACTCTAATTTTGAAATTCCTATTTCGGGCGTTATTATTTTGAAATAACTGATATTGAAATAATTTCCTAGTGGAGACATGCCCTAAAGGAGTACATGATTCCAGGCAGCATCATCCTTGGGGGTCATTGGAACACACCAGCCTCTCCACCACTACAAGGTGATGTTCTATGGAGAGGTGTGATCCAGAAGTCCTCCACAGCAGAGCAGATGGGGGATAACTGCACAATAGAGGTGAAACTGTGGTGTAATGTTACAATGGCTGTGAAGGCGGGTGAAGGCTGTGGCAGACAGAGGCTCTCCAATTGTCATCCAATCCATGCCATTGTTTTCAAGCCCTCTATCTGTCAAGGACAGTGTGGTGACTGTTGTGCACCACTCTCCCCTCTTTAGAAGAAGTCCTGCACAGGCATCTTCCAGTTTTGGGGGAAACAACACCTGCACAAGTCAAAAGTCCGGTGATGATCAGCGAGTGGCGACAGGAAGTGGACTGTGAGATCTGGAAGTTCCTACTCACAGACCGACACACTGGTGGTGGGTGTGTGGTTCAGTCGTCTCACTCGAGGACTGAGGCAGGTTGAGCATCTCGACAGCTACACCCAGGACTGAGCAGTCCTCTTTAGGACCCACTCTGCTCACCCCATATGGGGAGAGGGCTAGAAAAAGTGCCCTAAAAACAGTCTTGCCTCTTTTCCTCTTGGCTGGATAGCCACATCCAGCAGGATCACCACCCCAGTGGTCAAAAATGTAAGCCATCAAAAATGTATTACAGGTTGGATCTCCCTGGTCCAGCACCCTCGGGGCCTGACTGGTCCTAGATGAGGGATTTTGCTGGACCACAGGAGGCATTTCTGGTCCTTCTGCTGCCAACCCCACCCCCTGCCATGCCCCACAACAAGCTCCCCCAGGCAGCCCAGTTGCGCTGCAAGTCAGCCTTCCTGGCTCCCTCCACTGCCCTTCACCATCCCTCCCAACTCAACTAAGTCACGCACCGGCTCCCGCCCTCCTCCCACAGCTCACTGAACCACACACCGGGTTTCTGTGGAATATCTGTGGTCCAGTAGGACCACAGATGTTACTGGACCAAAGAGTTCCAGTTTACAGAGTTGCAATCTGTAGTGGGCATTGAGGGGTCCCAAGGATAACACAGAGTTATGAATTCAAGTTCCCAAGCACACCTTTTGAAGGTGTAGGGCACATTGCTGTTAAGGATGAGGACAGATAGGCATTACTTAATGACGCCTAGTTTTCAGCAAAGTGCTAACACTTATTTCACCCTCTTCCTAATGTTGTCCTCCTCAAATGTATTCACACTGAGTTAAACAAGTTGGGCCCTTCAGTATCACCGCTGGGCTCCATAATCGTCCCATCTTTCCCCCCAAATCATCCAATTGGATCTTTTCTGTGTTAGTAGGTTTGAAAGGGATCTGACAACCCAGTACTGTTGTAGCAGGGTGGAAAGTGAAGAAGCAACTTACCCCTCATCTTTGCCATCCCCATTGGTTGCCAGTCTGTTGAGGTCAAAGAGCAGCAGGTGGAGGTAAATCTGTATGTATCATCACACGTACAGTGGCTAGAAGACATTTTCCTGGGGATGTCCACCCCAAATAACTTGTTTGTCCCTGAAGCAAAAGTTAAAAAAAATCAGAGACATTTTCATGGGGAAAATTCAACATTTTATTTAAAAAACTTGGCCAGGACCCCAAAATAAATATATAAATAAATTGCTAAAAATCCTTTGGGTGAGGAAGGTTGGTTTTCCAATGAAAAGTCAAACCTTCTTCAGGAAGGCAGTCCTTTTTGCTGTTGTTGTTGAACACCCAATTTTCTGTAAAAAAAAAAAAAAGCAAAATTGTGATGGAATATTTTCAATCAGTTCTATTCTATGGAACACAAGCAAAGAAAAAGTCACTACTCTCTGATTAGCATGGGCCAGAAACAAGAACATACCATGAGAGCACAATTTCAAGGTAGAACTTAGGCAGTGTCACACAAAATGCTAGAAAGCACGCGTAATATACAGCATGGGTCTATTCCCTGAAAATCCCTGCTTTAATCTGCAGACCACCGCGTTCCTCTGGGTTACGCAGCTACTTCTAGGCTACGTCTACACTGCGCATTGTTGCGCAATGAGATATGCAAATGAGGAGTGGCGATTAATTTTGCCGCACCTCATTTGCATACCTAATGAGCCGCCATTTTGCGGAAGGGGCTTTTGTACAAGAAGGAGCTGTCTACACTGCTCGTTCTTGCGCCAAACACCCCTCTTGCACAAGCACCATTCTTCCTGAAAATTAGGCAGTGCCTCATTTGCATATCTTCTTGCACCACAATGTGCAGTGTAGACGTAGCCCTAATGTATCGCTTTTTCTCCTGACATTCCTAGAAGCTGAACTCTGAATAAGGCTTTGCAGAGGTGTTTGAAAAATACACTTTCTCCCACAAAGAGCTTACTGTCTAAATCAGATAAAGAGAGGAAATGAAGGTAACACACCAAAGGGGAAAGTTGGCACAAGTACATAGCCAAAGATAATATCAGTGATGAGAAAATCATTGACATTTGGATGTTTTTAAATTGAGGCTGACTTAGGGCAAGAGCAGAAGGAATCAGAGTGGATGCCGCAAAGATTTGGAGGGATTTGAAAGAGAGATCTGAAAAAGATGACTGAGGCCAGCTGGTGCAACAGAAGTCAAACATTTTAGGCACATGGGGCAGAGCTAGCAAGGGCAGAAAGGTAAGAGCTGGCAGAGAATAGCCCCAGGGAGCCACAGATGAAAAGAACTGGTACAGGCCAGGCTAGAGGCTTGACTGCCTTTCTCTTGTTCAACACTGGGAATGAAACAAGGAGTCTTGAAGGCTGAAAGCATCAATCCATTCATCCTGAGATGAAGAGATAATTTTTGAAGGAAAGAGCTCTCACAGATTATACCCTCTGTGGATTAGACTTGGGAGAGAGGTAATACACATTGACCAGACCCTTGTATCGCCACCCCAACATTACAAAAAAAATGTTGGGTTCCAAAAAAATTGAGATTTTTTAATAATATATTTGGGGTCATTTTTCTTTGCCTACTGGTCATTTCTTTCCACCACCAGGAAGGAAAGAAACTAGATCTGGTTGATAATTTTCCAACAAAACATTTTTATTGAAAACTTCCAAATTATTGAAACCAAACTTTTTCACAAGAAAGGGTCATTTTTAATGCTCTCCCCCAAAACATTTCAAAAAATGGTAGAGTCAAGAAAAGTTTTGAAATTGTCAAAAATATCCCATTCTGACATTTTGAAAATGAAAAATTACAGATTTCTGGTTTAAAATTACTTTTTGTTTTGATGAGTAAGTGAACTAAAATATTTTAAATTGCCAAAATCTAAATGAAATGCTTCAGAATTATCAAAATAAAATGTTTTGATTATCCCAAATCAAAGTAAATAGTGGATTTCTGGATCACAAAAATTTTGAAGATTTTGAATTTTCATCCTGATTTGGGATGTATTATTTTATCAAGTTTTTGGACAGGAAAAATCACTTTCCACCCAGCTCTATTAAAAATTTCCTTTAAAAAAATAAGTGATAATTACAGGGCTCCAACAGCTGGAGCTTTAAGAAAAACACCCAGTATTATTAGAGTAAACTGGTACAGGTAAGAAGAGCTTCAAGGATGCTGAAAAGCATGAGGGGCCTATTTTATGAGTAGAGACTGGAAAAGGGAAATAAAAAATGGTGTATGTATGAAAAGCTATTTAAGCTAGAGCAGTGGTTCTGAACCTTTTTCAGTCCACGTATCCCTTGGTCTCAGGTAAATACCTCTCTCGGTAATAACATTTTTTATAACTAAATTCAATAAATTACCTGTACTTGAATATATTTGAACATACTTGAACCTCACGTACCCCCTGACAATACTTCACTTACCCCTTGGAGGGTCCATGGACCCCTCCCGGTTCAGCGCCCCTGAGCTAGAGGATAGCGTTGATACAAGAACAAATGGATAGAAACTGTCCGTGAACAAATTCCATCTGGAAATTAGAAACAAGATTTCTAAATGATCAAAGTGGTGAGGTTCTGGAACAGCCTCCCAAAAGGAGTTGTGGAGGCAAACAACTACAAATCTAAAAATAGAGGGAAAACTATCTTGACATAATTTCCAGCCCAACTTTATACCCCGGAGAGGTCTGAATGTGTTTCAAATGCTTCTCAGCTAAAACTTCTGACCTGTAAAAAAAGAGCTAAGCTATCATCTCTTGAGTCTGAAGTCTTTCTCGCTCTGCCAACATGTCTCAGCACTGGTGGAGGCATGAGGGGAGGGCACCTATCTCTCAGAATCCCATTCAATCTTTGACATGTCTAATGAGTCTGCCCAAAATGGTCAAAGAGTTCCATGTGTGGTGATATGTGGTTTCTTTATGTGGATACATGGCCAATGGAAACTTAAGCAAGACCCAAGCACTCAACTCCCTCAGGGTACATCTACACAGCATGCTTATTTCGAAATAAACTCTTTGGCTACGTCTACACTGACATGATTTTCCGAAAATGCTTTTAACGGAAAAGTTTTCCATTAAAAGCATTTTCAGAAAAGCGCGTCTAGATTGGCAGGATGCTTTTCCGGAAAAGCACTTTTTCCAGAAAAGCGTCCGTGGCCAATCTAGATGCGCTTTTCCAAAAAAAGCCCCGATCGTCATTTTCGCGATCGGGGCTTTTTTGCGGAAAACAGTACCGTGCTGTCTACACTGGCCCTTTTCCGGAACAGTTTTCCAGAAAAAGACTTTTGCCCAAACGGGAGCAGCATAGTTTTTCTGGAAAAGCACTGATGATTTTACATTAGATCGTCAGTGCTTTTCCGGAAATTCAAGCGGACAGTGTAAACAGCTGGCAAGTTTTTCCGGAAAAGCGGCTGATTTTCCGGAATAACTTGCCAGTGTAGACACAGCCTTTCAGAATATTTCTCTCAGAATAGCTTATTTCGAAATAGCGCATCTACACTATAGGGAAGCCTAAAAATTATTCTGAGGCAGGCTCCCCTACTGTGGACACGCTACCTCGATTTAGAGCCCCTGGAGACACTAGGAAGTAATTACTTTGAATGGCCCTGGAGAGGAGCTATTTTAAAATAGCAGCAGTGGAGCATCCACACTACAGCTATTTCGAAATAGCAATTTTGGAAGAGGAGTTATTCCTTATGGAATGAGGTTTACAGACATTGGAATAAGCCATCCATTATTTTGAATTTGTTTAGAAATAAAGAAATTGCTGTGTAGATGCTCGCATTGTTATTTTGGAAAAAAAGCTGTTATTCCAAAATAACGCTGCTGTGTAGACACACACTCAGTGATGAGTGTGATCTAAACAGTTGGAGTCCATAGACTCACTAGGCCTCTGAGTGTGCGGGGAAAGGGTGGCTCTGTGCTCTGGAAGGGGTGTGGCCTCAGGTAGAAGGGATGGTGCCAGGGGCAGCCAGTCCTCAGCATTGCTCAAATTGTGCCAGGCCCACCCATCTACCACCAGCCTTCAGGGCCACCCAGAGCATGCCACCTGGGGTTCCAGTGGTCATTTAAAGGACCAAAGGCTCCAGCTGCCACCACCGCCGACAAAGAGCCCTGGGCCCTTTTGAATTGCCAGGCCCCAGGACAGTTGCCCACTTTAGATAGATAGTTGCCCTTATCAGTGAAAGTAACTTAATGTTTCTTACAGGTACTGTAAGCTCGTAACGAGCCCTGCCAGCTCGTTAAATAGCTCCCGGTGGGCCTTTGCCACAGCTGCGCACCAGGATGCATTTGATTACTCTCCCCTCTGGTTGACCTGTAGGTAGACCTGGATATAAATGCCTCAAGCACTGTAAATACATAAACCAACCTACCAAACTCATTTCTCATAGGTCACTAGTATAAACTCAAACCAGTGACTTACAGGCATTAGGCTATTATCAGTTCCCCGAGATAACCAATCCCCACACCGCTAATCCTACTGAGATTTACTCAGTGATAGTAGAAATCTTTCTTGAATTTTTTGCCTATCACCATACTTTATTGCTTGTTGAAACGAGTCAGGGAACTTCTCGACACATAAAGGATACTTTTTCTTGCTCACTCTGAAGTGATATTGTCTACAAGTAACCAACAAAAAAACAACAACAGAAAAATTAAAATAAAATGAATGTCATTCAGTGATGGTGAATAATCGGTGTTCGATTACGATAAGGAGTGCCATTTTAACTGAGTGTAAGCACATACCTCAGGGAGGGCAGAAACTTGGGGACAGGCAGCAACGCGGTTTGAGTTGTGTGTTTTTATGACTTAATATCTTCCAACTAAACTGTAATTGAAAACATTATTGGAAAATTTCCATAACTGGTCCATCTGGATTTGTTGTTTGTATAATGGGCCTGATCCAGCTGTACTGAAGCCAACTGGAGTTCTTCTATTTATTTCTCTGGGGGTTGGATCAGGCCCAGTGCCTTTCAGAAACATCTGTTTAAAGAAAAAGGGGGAAAGAACTGCTTCAAGGGACACAAGTCAATTTCACTTGGGCTTTGTTAAGAAAACAAGTTTTACAAAACCTCATAAATAAAAGCATGTTCATAGGATTTTTTAAAATTAAAATGAAAACAGTTTGGAAATTATCTTACATTTTCTCCTGCTATGCTGGAGACCCAAACACAGGGCTAGTGTTTGAGAACCAGAAGCTGGTGAAATTGATTAGTATTATTTGTATACTCTGTAGCACATAGAAGTCCCAATCCAGATCAAGGTCCCATTGTGATAGGTGCCGTACAAATTCCTCAATGAGCTCATATGGATGGCGAGTGTCAAACTTTGGACATTTCGAATGGAGGTGCAGACCCCTTTGGAAATCTTTTATCTATATATATAGTTGAATTCGGTTCAATCAGTTTTCACCCTAAGTCTTTTACAGACCTCTTAGACATATTCCATAGCACTGCAGGGATCCATGGGCTACAAGCTGAGACCCACAGATCTAAAACAAGATAATCAGTGAAGAAGCAAAGTGGCTTGTCTAAGATCATACAAATATCAGGTATCACATATCCTATTGCCCAGTGCACTAAACATTGGCTGACTCTGCTTTCTTAACAAGGCATGAAAAGTAAAACAGACCAGGTGAGTGTTCCTATCGAGGGGAAGAGGTGTATGGAGGAGGGAGGCAGGGAGAGTGGTGAGGCATAAGTAGGAAAAAGAAAGAGCATATACGGTAAAAGGCACATTTTTGTTTAAAGCTTTGTTTAAAGCTACCAGATGCCGTCCTGTGTCTGCACTTCATGTTCCCTACATTCTCCTATCCTCATACTCTGCTTGCATCTCCTGCAGTAGCATTCTACTCCGCACATTTAATTGTACCCTGTCACAGAGTAATCAGGAGTGGATGCTGACTGAATGTGGCCAGAAACCTGGACCTTATGCTGCAATGCTTTGAACTGCAGTGACACCAGACCACTGACTTCTGGCTTGGCATGGGAAGGTAGCCTACTGTGAAGGATGGAATAAGGCAGGCCTTCCCAGGAACCTTGTGAGAATTATGAAAGAGTTCCTACATGACAGCTCTCTGGAGATGTGTGTTACTCCTGGTGAAAAGCAGGAGTACGGAAATTGAATTTAAGTTGGTGGAACGGGTTTGGTGATTTGGACTAATTGTTTAGAAAATTGACCTACAATGGCTAAGTTTGGCCTAAACTACACATTTTTTTTTCAGGAAGAATGGCTCTTGCGCAAAATAGGGTTTTTGCACAAAAAGGAGCCGCTTGTTAATTATGCAAATGAGGCATTGCGATAGTCTATGCTTAGCCTCATTTGCATATTTCTTGTGCAATACTAGCGCAGTGTTGACATAGCCCTACTATAGACCAGGCCTTAGAGATTTGCCTTTTGTTTCACATTGAATAAAATAACTTTTTCTGGCTATTTTTAATTCTGCTAATGAGCTTTGTTTAATCAACCACAGAAAATGCCACTAATATAGCATGTTGCTCAATGACTCACTTAAGTCACACTTGTTTTATTGAATGCAAGTGAGATATTGTTATCATTGGACTAGAAATAATAGCTCAGGTGATGGTCTAGTAACACCAGTCCTCTGATATCAGTCCTCCAGTTAGCTGCTTAATAGACAAAACCATATTCAATATAGATGCCAAAGGTGGCTTGTTCTTCATATACACTTGGGCTTCTTCACTGTGAAACTCAGTGGCATCAAGGTTAACAGGTGGCAGGGCTGTCTCTTCTTTCAGCCAGTCACAACTGATGCACGTCATCTGATCCAACGTACATTAAATTTTCACAGAGTGTAGGTGAGGCTCTCACAAATCACCAGTAGGAGCTTAATCTGCTCATAAAGATCAAGATGATTCAATGAAGAGCTTGTTTAAAGAGCACAAATTCAGCCCAGGTGCCTTAAACACATTTTCATACAGAGCATGTGTAGAACGGCCTATAGCAGGGAAGCATATGAAATTATAGGGAAGACAGAATTCCAGCAAAACAACATGAATGAAAATGAGTTTTGATGAGCCAAAAGGCCTTTCCTTATTTACCCTTTCTTCCTCCCTTGCCCTGCATGACTAACACACAGTTTCTGGTTATGCTGACCACTTCATAGCTAGGAAGACACTGATCAGTACACAGATATCTATTGGTAAGTAAGTAGACATCTGCCTTTAGTTGGATACTGATCAGTGGGGCAAATTACTTGATATGGCCAGGCATGGGCGAACAATTGAGACATTTGTTGCCAATATGCCGTCGCAAAATGACACATTTTCAACCATAAATAATAAATACTAGTTTTGTAAGCTTTGTCATGGACTATTTTTGTGTCACATGCCAGTGTCATAGCTGTCCTAGTACACACTTCATGCAGTGTTTTAGGGCAGCTGTGGGAGACTCATCCTTGGCCTAGTTCCTCATGTTACCCTCCTAAGGGTATCAGAAGAGTGCACTGGCACATGTATGTAGTTTCAGGAAGGTCCCTTGCTAAAATAAATCCCTGCAGGGCAGAGGCTTCAGACACAATTTTAAGTTAGTTTTGGAGCTGGAACTGAAGGTGAGCGAGATGGAAGAACATGTCAGTTCTACAGCCCTTCCCACACTGTGCTGCTGTAACACTGGTGTATCGTACAAATAATTCCCCATTCTCTGCACTGCTGTTCCTACGCTATGTGTGATAGCCCCAGCCAGAAAACACCTTGCTTTACTTTTGTTTTCATTTTTGCTTGATTTTTTAATATCCTTTTATTATTTCAAACATGTTTCCATGCAAACAAAAATGATGAAAAATAGTCTTCTTAAGATGGAATGCACCTTTATGTATGGCTGGCTTTTTTTAAGACATAACATTGTTCTGTTGATCTGATTTGCATAATTTTTATTTTATTTTGTTTAGTTTATTTAGAAACATATTTATATATCCTGGTGATCATTTTTCTATGAATCTCCATATAGGCTACTGTAAACTGGTTCGTCCCTCAGCGTCCACTATGAGTTACTTGTGTTACCGAGAGATCAGCCTGAGCGGTCACCACTAAGGCCGGTGGCCCTTTTATTACGCAAATTCGCGTGACACCCGAGCCGGGTCGGCCTGCTGGCGGAGTAGGGGGGTTCGGGCCCGCCCCCTCTCCGAACCCCGGCCCAGGGCCCTAAAGGCAGGGACCCGTGGTCCCTCCCTCGCGGATGGGGGAACGCCCCAAAACACACCCGCTCACGGGCTCCACGACCCCGCCCTGGGCCGCTTCCTACTCCACCAGGCCTCCCGGCCCGTCTCCCTTGACCCCGCTGGCCTCACCTCTCCTTCTTTCTCCCCTCCTCCAGCTCGATCCGCCGCGCTTCCCTCCACCGTGCCGGTCCCGGGTTTAAATCCCCCGCCGGCTCCATTCCCCCTCCACGTCACTTCCCCTGCGACGCCTCCCAGCCACCCTTCCCCCGTGACGTCATCCCCCTGCGCCTCACCGGCCCCTCCCTCTCGGGCCCTGCCAGCCGGCGTATTACTGCAGCCCGTCGCGGCGGGCTGGGCTGCGTTCCCCGCCCCCCGGTATGGCCGCCCGGCGCCTCCCGGCGCGTTCTCAGTGCGGGGCGCGAGTGCCCCGTCGCGCCGCCCGGGGCCTCCCGGCGCGCTCTCAGTGCGGGGCGCGAGTGCCCCGTCACACCACTCCCCCCTCGTTTCGTTACTTATACTCTCCCCCCCCCCTGCGGCTCCCTCCGACCTTCTCGATAGGCAGTCCGCGTTCTGGTGGGCACTCCCCGGTCGATGCACGATTTCGAACTTGTATGGCTGCAGACTTAGGTACCACCGGAGTATTCTTGGGTTGGTATCCTTCATGGTATTGAGCCATTTCAGAGGAGCGTGGTCCGTTACCAGGGTAAAGCAGGCCCCTGCAAGAAAGTATCGTAGAGCATCTACCGCCCACTTAATGGCTAGTGCCTCTTTCTCAATAGTGGCGTATCCCTTCTCTCTGTCAAACAGTTTCCGGCTTAGATACAGTACCGGGTGCTCGGCCCCCCCCATCTCCTGCGTTAATACCGCCCCTAACCCAGTTTCCGATGCGTCCGTTTGGAGGATAAAGGGTTTTGAAAAGTCCGGCTGGGCGAGCACCGGCGCCTGAGTCAGTCTCTCTTTTAGAGCCTGAAAGGCCTTCTGACACTGCTCCGTCCACTGGACTCTCTGGGGCTTCCCTTTGCGGGTCAAGTCCGTTAGCGGGGTGGCTAACGATGCAAAGTGGGCCACGAATCGGCGATAGTACCCTGCCAATCCCAGAAACTGTCTTACTTGTCTTTTTGTGGTGGGGGTAGGGTAGTCCCGTACTGCTTGGATTTTATCCACCAGGGGTCTCACCGTCCCCCGCCCTACCGTGTACCCCAGATACGTCACCTCCTTCTTCCCGAACTGGCATTTCTTGGGGTTGGCGGTGAGGCCGGCTTGCCTCAAGGCCTCCAGAACTGCGGCCACGTGTCCCAGATGTTGCTCCCACGTCTCGCTGAATACTATGATGTCATCAATATACGCGGCCGCGTAGGGCTGATGTTCTCTCAAGACCCGGTTCATGAGGCGTTGGAACGTCGCGGCTGCCCCATGCAGGCCGAACGGCATGGTCCGGAACTGGTAAAGGCCGAAGGGGGTTGAGAAGGCCGTCTTTTCTCGGGCCGCCGGCGACAGCGGGATCTGCCAGTAGCCTTTTGTCAAGTCGATCGTGGAGAGGTACCGGGCCTTCCCCAGCTGGTCTAGCAGCTCATCGATGCGTGGCATAGGGTATGCGTCGAACTGAGAGATCGCATTCACCTTCCTGAAGTCAATACAAAACCGGAGGGCCCCCTCTGCCTTGGGAACCAGCACAATCGAGCTCCGCCAGCCGCTGTGCGACTCCTCGATTACCCCCCAGTCCAGCATGTCCCCCAGCTCCTTCTTTACGACGTCCCACATCTTACGGGGGAGGGGTCTCACCTGGTCCAATACCCGCTTCCCTGGTTCGGTGACGATCTCATGCTGGGCCAGATGCGTCCGTCCCGGTCTGCTCGTCAGCACCTCCCGGTGCCTCTCTAGTAGGTCCCGGAGCTCCTGTTGTTGTTGTCCCGTGAGTTCGGTCCCCAGCGTGGCTTCCTTGACCGTCACCTCCGGGTCTCCCCATGGTCCGAATTCCACATCTTTCATCTGTGTTTCTACCAGGAAGGCTTCCCGGGGCACCCACCGCTTCAATAGGTTAATATGGTAGATCTGGGTGGCCCTTCGCGGACCATCCAGCTGTATCTCATAATCCACCTCCCCGACCTTCCTTAACACCCTGAAGGGCCCCTGCCAGCGTGCCAACAACTTGGACTCTCTGTCTGGTAAGAGGAGCAACACCTGGTCGCCTGGCGCGAACTCTCGGACCTGGGCTCTTTGATTATATTGCTGGCACTGCCCTTCCTGGGCTCTCTGCAAGTTCTCCCGTGCCCATTCGGCCAGGGAGCCTAGTCTCTGCTGGAGCTGTGTTACGTAGTGGACTACCCCCAGGGCCGGGGTAACCTGAGCTTCCCACCCTTCCCTCACTAAGTCGAGGACCCCCCGGGGCTTCCGCCCATAAAGCAGTTCGAACGGCGAGTAACCCACCGAAGCCTGTGGCACCTCCCGGATGGCGAACATCAGAGCAGGGAGTAGCTTATCCCACCCCCGGGGTTCCTCCTGTACGAATTTCCTAAGCATACCTTTCAATGTCCTATTGAACCTCTCGACGAGGCCATCGGTTTGGGGGTGGTAGACGGAGGTGCGGATCTTGCGGATTCGTAGGAATTTGCACAGCTCAGTCATTACCCTCGCCGTCAGGTTAGTGCCTTGGTCTGTCAGTAGCTCCTTCGGCAGGCCTACCCTCGAAAACACCTTAACCAGTTCCTCCGCTATCACGTTAGCGGTGGCCTTCCGCAGCGGGATAGCCTCGGGGTAGCGGGTCGCGTAGTCCACGATTACCAAGATGTAGACATGCCCTCTCCCCGACTTATCCAAGGGCCCCACCAAATCCATGGCTATACGTTCGAATGGGACGCCCACGATGGGTAGGGGAACCAGCGGGGCGGGGGCCACTTTCTTGCTAGAGGTCCTTTGGCATTGGGGACAAGACATGCAGAAGTTCTTGACCTCTTGGTATACCCCGGGCCAATAAAACCGCTGCAAGATTCGCTGCTGGGTCTTCTCGCTGCCCAGGTGTCCCGCCCAAGGGTGATTGTGCGCTAGCTCCAGTACCTTCCATCGGTATGGGCGTGGCACTAGTAATTGTGGGTTTTCCTGTCCGTCCGCCCCCACCGCCACTCGGTAGAGTCGCTCTCCCCGTACCTCAAATCGTGGTCCCAGCTGCTGCCGTCCTTCCCCCTCTGGAGCTTCCTCTGCTTCTGCCCGCACCTGGGTCCATGCTGTCTGGAGCGTCGGGTCTTCCCTCTGGTGTGTCAGGAAGTCCCCCTCTTCCACCTCCAGGCGTAGCGGGGGGTTCGGCCCCCCGGCCTCGGGTTCCCCTGCGGTGGGGACTTCTTCCCCTTGGGCTGCCAGAACGGGTTTCTCTTGTCCCGGCCCCGGGCCCTCGTGACCCGTCCCCCATTCCTTTAGCAGGGTGGCCATCCCGGGCCAGTTCCTCCCTAGCAGCGCTGGGTAGGGGAGTTTGGGGGATATAGCGGCCCGGCACTGCGCCCGGATCTGCCCATCATCGATCCACACGTGGGCGGTAAGGTACGGATGTACGTCCCCGTGCACGCACCTCATCCAGATCTGGGGCCCCCGGGTCTGGGAATCGGGGACTAGATCCTCCCGCACCATGGTTTGGCCGCACCCCGAGTCCACCACCGCCCTTACCCGCTTCCCATTCAGGCTTATCCACCTGGTTACCTGGGCTCTTGACGAAGTGGTCCCGGCCGCCCCGTCCCGCCGTCTCTGCCCGAAGGTACAATCCATCAAGGGGCAATCTTTTTTGAAGTGCCCCTCCTCGCCACACTGGAAGCAGGCTCCCCTCGGGCTAGGGTCTGCCCTCGGGCTGGGTGTCCCGGGGTCCCCACTCGCTCCCGGTTGGTTCTCGGTCCTCCTCGGCGGGTTCCAAACTGGGGCCAGTTTTCGCTCTACCCCCGGGCCCCATGATGGTCTGCGGGCCGGTGGGTCTGCCCGGTGTGAGGTGTCCGCTCCTCCGCTACCGGCCGGGCTCCGTCGAGGCCCCGAGGGAGCGGGAGGGGGGTGTCTACCCCCCGTTTCCTCCGCTGCTGAAAAGCGCTCCATCAGCGTGATCGCCTCCTCCAGCGACTCTGGCCAGTGGCGGCGAACCCACTTCTGCCCCTCGGCAGGCAGGATCCGGAGGTACTGTTCTAACACCACCTGCTCCGCTACCTGCAGCCCGGTCTTGTTGGCAGGTTCCAGCCATCGCATGCCTGCTTCCCTGACCCGCTGCCCCAGCGCCCGTGGGCGCTCTTTCGGGTCATATCGGGTATCTCGGAATCGCTGGCGGTACGTCTCCGGTGATATGCCCAGCTGGTCCAACACGGCTTCTTTAACTTTGTAATAACACAAAGCATCCTTGTCTGCCATACTTCTATAGGCCAATTGGGCCGGACCCGTTAGGAAGGGGGCTAGCAAGGTGGCCCAGTGCTCCTGTGGCCACTTCGCGGCGGTAGCCACCCGCTCAAAGGTGACCAAAAACGCTTCTGGATCATCTTCAGGTCCCAGCTTCGTCAATCGCAGCGGCAGCTGGGCGCCCGGGATGGCGCCACCTTCTCCATCTCCTGGGGAGCCCGGCTCTGCTCCAGGCGCGGTTCCTCGGGCAGTCGCCCCTTCTCTGATTTCTTTCAGCATTTGCCGCTGCTGGTCCTGGAATTGGGTCATCATGTCCCGCAACACCTGATTCTGATGCTGCTGTTGCTGCTTCTGGTTGTCTACCAGCCATTCTATGATCTTGTTGACCTCCATTATGCGCTCGGGAGGGGGTCAACTGTAAGATGCAGGTGGTCAACACCTAGTTCTTTTCAAACAAACACCCAAACGGATCCATCACCCTACCTCCCTTGTTTTAGGCCCCCCCCACCATTTTTTTTTTTTTTTTTTTTTTTTTTTTTTTGTGAGTTACTCTAATTCCTGGGGCCCCTTCTTACTCCCGGGGCCCAGGGACCTATGCCCACATTCTCCTGCGACGTGTAAACTGGTTCGTCCCTCAGCGTCCACTATGAGTTACTTGTGTTACCGAGAGATCAGCCTGAGCGGTCACCACTAAGGCCGGTGGCCCTTTTATTACGCAAATTCGCGTGACACCCGAGCCGGGTCGGCCTGCTGGCGGAGTAGGGGGGTTCGGGCCCGCCCCCTCTCCGAACCCCGGCCCAGGGCCCTAAAGGCAGGGACCCGTGGTCCCTCCCTCGCGGATGGGGGAACGCCCCAAAACACACCCGCTCACGGGCTCCACGACCCCGCCCTGGGCCGCTTCCTACTCCACCAGGCCTCCCGGCCCGTCTCCCTTGACCCCGCTGGCCTCACCTCTCCTTCTTTCTCCCCTCCTCCAGCTCGATCCGCCGCGCTTCCCTCCACCGTGCCGGTCCCGGGTTTAAATCCCCCGCCGGCTCCATTCCCCCTCCACGTCACTTCCCCTGCGACGCCTCCCAGCCACCCTTCCCCCGTGACGTCATCCCCCTGCGCCTCACCGGCCCCTCCCTCTCGGGCCCTGCCAGCCGGCGTATTACTGCAGCCCGTCGCGGCGGGCTGGGCTGCGTTCCCCGCCCCCCGGTATGGCCGCCCGGCGCCTCCCGGCGCGTTCTCAGTGCGGGGCGCGAGTGCCCCGTCGCGCCGCCCGGGGCCTCCCGGCGCGCTCTCAGTGCGGGGCGCGAGTGCCCCGTCACAGCTACACAAAGAGTTTCCATAAGCTAGGTCTACATTAAAGTGGGAAGTCGAATTAAGATATACAACTCTAGCTATGTTAATTATGTAACTGGAGTCGACGTACCTTGATTCAAGTTTCCTTGCCATATCCACAGCGGGAAGCCGACAGAAGCAAATGCTCCCATGAGCTTCCCTTACTCATCGCAGGAGCAAGAATACTGGCTGCTGCTCGGGGTATCCTCTGTGTTCAGTTTAGTGTGTCTTGACTAGACCTACTAAATCGAACTCTGGAAGCTCGATCCTGGCAGCATCAATCTTCCCCAGAGTGAAGAGATGGCCTTAGTCCTGGCTAAGTTATGGCAATAAATCTAATATGTCTATTGCTCATGGATGATGATGTCATCAATTGACAATAGTCCTTTGTTTTTGAATGGCAAGAATGCCTGCCCTTGGCACATTAAAAATGCAAAGCTAGTTGCTATGAGAGCCTATATATAAGTATATTCTTTATGTTTATAGATAACTCTGGCTGCTACATATGTACAACTCTTTTACAGATATACAATTTATCAAATCCAATCTATTATTTAGGTGTGTGCCTTAATAAAGAATGAGATACAGCCTGCACAATCTGTGTTGTCTGTGTATCTAAGTTATACACTTGATTTAGAATCCTAATTGTCATGGTAAGGTAAAAAAAGCTAACTAGCTAGCTACATTTGGTTTCTCAATTTGACTGTGTTCAATTGCCGTCAGTGACCAGATTTTTTTTTAATTTTCACTCTGTGCAACAGCGGCATAGATGTGATACCGTAAGCCTACCCTCACACAGCCGCTGCTGACCCACACCAGACCCCTGGGCGGCAATGGCCCTGCCCCTTCCTCAAGGCCTCCACCTCCTGTTCCTGTTTCCTGTAGCTGCCTGCCTGCCTGCACATCTCTCCCCCGCCTCCCCCATCCAGTCCCTGCTGCTCATTGTATCATTCCTCTTCCAGTGCAAGGGAGTGATTAAGGGCATGTCGAGCAAGTGGTGGGCATGGAGATCTTTTGGAGGATTGAGACAGCTCAGCTGGGCACTGGGACCAGCGGCTCAGATAGGAGGGGGTGGGTTAACAGGCTGGAGGATGGTTTGAATTGGAAGTAGGACCATCCTGGTACTTGGATGTCACCTGTAATCAATGTTTGAACGAAGACCTGACCTGGATGGGCCACAACATTCCCTACCCTAATGATATAAAAAGTTAAGCACCAGAGACCTATAGCCTACTCCAGTGTTTCTGAACCTTTTTTTATAAAGTACCCCTTTAAAAAAAGTATAAGTACCCCCAATACGTACAGTTTTCAGACACACAAAAAATTTTCCTACCATTGCAACACATTTGTTTAAACAACTTAATCGTAGCCAGTGGGGCAATTACATTTTTGGGTGTAAAAAGTACAAAAAGAATAAAGTGCTGTAAAACTTAAACAAAAATTCAGTTTTCTCCAAATTTCAGTTGTGTTGACATATCCCCTCAGACTTCTCTCGAGTACCCCTAAGGGTACTTGTACCACTGGTTGAGAAACACTGGCCTACTCTATTAGCCTCATCTAGCACAGACATTCTAATTGACAATATTTTTTTTCCTATTTTTTCCTTCTCTTTCCTTTCCTATCCCCTCTCTTTCTCTGCTATTTATTTATACTTTGGACTCCTTGCTCCATTCAGCTGAAGAAGTGGGTTGTGCCCACAAAAGCTCATGATACCATGTTTTGTTAGTCTCTAAGGTGCTGCAGGACTGTTCATTGTTTTTTAAGTTTTTTGAAGAGGCTGAGACATTCAAGAACACAAAGTTGACATTCATCAGGAAAGGTCCCACAACTAAGCCTTCACAATTCATTCAAGCCGTTGTTGACCATGTGAGATGCAATTATTCACCACCACTACTACCAAGACCAAACAAAGCACAGCAGAAAGCAGTGATATGGCTTACCACAAATAGATTGAGAATGTGTCTGTTTTGAAACCAGGCACATGGCAACAACACGCAGAAAATCCATGGTTTTGGAGAAACTGACATTCATGTACTCTGTGAAACTGAAGATCATTCACCATGAAACACCCTTGGGATTTCTGGAATACAAGTGTTGTGAAGGACTGAAGATTCTTGAGAAATTAAAGAATTACTTCTTGCTGTAGACACTTTTACAGTGATTGATGCTGACTGAACAATTAAAAAAAAAGTGAACACATATGAACATTTGTCCTTTTCATATGTGTTTGCTTTTTTTTTTAATTGTATCCTTTGGTATATTTGGTTGTGACAATTTTCTTCCACTATTTGATCTGAGGAAGTGGGTTTGGCCCATGAAAGCTCATCATCTAATAAACCATCTTGTTAGTCTTTAAAGTGCTACATAGTCCTGTTTTTTGTTTCAGCTACACCAGACTAACACGGCTAAATTTTTATCACTAGACTTTCTAGTACTAGTTCACATCAAAGCTAGCCTGTCAGAAATAGCAGTATGGCTGCAGCATTAGGGACAGTAGCGAGCAGTGGCATTGGCTAGCCGTCCTGAGTACATACCCAAGGAGTTCAGCTCCAAGTGTAGATGTAGCTTAAATACAGTATGACTTTATTTCTCTGTGTGTGTGATTAATCTCTATTGGCATTTCTAGTTCTCCAGAACATGAAAAACTTTTTAACAGCTAAACGTGAACAAATTTTGAATGCCACCAAACTGGGACACTTTTCTTAAGGTTGCCACATTTGGGGAGCGAGCACTGGTGGCGTGAAAGAGGGGTTGGCAATTATGGGGGAGTCAGATGGTGCATACATGTCCCTGAGGCATGGGAAATAAGGGGATGTATGAGTAGGTGAATGGAGGGGGTGTGTTTGAGGCGATGAGTCACAAAGGAGTGGGAAGGGAACATGTGGGGTAAGAAGGTTGCTGTAAGGTGACCCGGTAGCTTGGTGTGGGGTGGGGCATGCATCTGGAGGTGAGAGAGAATGTCATGGGGGAAGAGGGTGATGTGACTGGGGGAGGGGACAAATGGCTGTGGAAACTGGCCTGAGGGTGGAGGAGGACTGCTTAGGTGAGGATGAGATGAGGTGGAGGTAATGTGGCCAAAGTATAACAACCAGTTTAAAAAATGAAATGTCAAATTAAGTGGTGAGACCCTAATAGCAATAAGCTATGCAGGGGTGGGCATGAGGCAGCTACTTGGGCACTTCAGAAGGGGCTAGAGGCCTTTGACCTCACTTAGCTGACTGTTGTCAGACAGATGCCTCGTGACCATTCTTGCTTAAATACCCGACAGTCATGAAGTTGGCACTCTGTAGGACATGAGCAAAGCTGACACCTGGGTGACACAGCAATGGTGCTGCACCTCAGCCTGAGCAGCCGGCTGCCTGCCATGGCAGGCTGGGCATTTCTGAAAATGCTGACTCACGGCTAAGCACACAGCTTCCTCATGGCACCAGGTAAAGACAGTGCTGTTCCTGACTCAGGAGAAGCTTGTCTCATCCACAGGTGTGGGTCCAATACAAAATATGACGTCACCCACCTTGTCTCTCAGAGCATGGCTACGCTGGGGTTACTTCGAAATAACTCCCTGTGAGGGGATGTATCAACCCCGCACTGTAGCTGACAGAGTTACCTTGGCCCCGCTGGCTGAGAAGGCTCCACCCCTACTGCCCTGCTGGGCATGCTCCAACTGGAGACTGACTATAAAGGCTTCTGGAGCAGCTCAGTCAAGGCTGACTGCTGAAGGGGAAAGAGGAGCTGAGGGAGCTCCAGAGGAGGAACTGCAGCTGGACCACGGAGTAACAGCCAGACCAAGAGTGGCTACCAGAGAAGCTGCAGAGCAGACTGAGAGTGAGCCTACAGAGAAGACATCTGCCAGGTACTGGTAGGAAGTAGCCAAGGCTGAGGAATTGGTCCCCAAGTACTCAGCAATGCTGTGGCAGGATTCCCCGCTGAGTGAGCGGTGGACCATGTAACTACCAACAGGGCCCTGGGCTGGGACCTGGTGGAGTGGGAGGGCCTGGGTCCACTTACTCCCTCCTAGTTTTCCACATGCATAGGTACTTAGGCCATGGGGCCATATTACTCTGAGTAGAAGAGATTCACATATGGACTTGAGCCAATAGGCCATAATACCCAGAGTAGAGGGTCTCCTATATGGACTAGGGCCATTGGGCCAGAAGACCCTGACCAGAGGGTTGTGAGTACAGACCGAGGCTGGTGAGCCATAAGGTAAACTGACTTGGTAATGTTTAAGTCACTCAATGAAGGGAGATTAGGCTCGAGGGGCCTCCAAGGTGTGGTGGCCCCTCGACATGCCCATTATTTGGAAATAACAAGGGGAGCATGCCACTACCACACCTGTTATTTTGAAATAATGGGCTTGTTATTCCAAAATAATAATAACTCATGCTTGTGAAGAGGAATAAGCTTATTTCGAAATAGTTATTTTGGGAGTTATTATTTCAGAATAACTTATTTCAAAACAACCTGGTAGTATAGACGTAGCCTCAGAGCGGAATAGGCAGGCCTGCCTCAGAGAATCGTGACTCGTGTTATTCATCCAACATGGTGGACTGGATGAGGGACCTCTTGAGATAAAAACGAGCCTCCACAGCTTGAACTGGCCATGGATTGGCTATGCAGGGGGACAGGTAACACACATTGAAGACTAATATACGACTCTATTGACCTTCGTGCCTGCTCCTGGTAGCCACTGCAATACCTGCAAAAGGTGTGTGGGTGTGGTGGGGTAGGGACGAGATGTTCACTTAAGTTAGGGAAAGGTCTGCTTAAAAATAGCCAAGCTTTCAGGAATGATACTGTTGGTGCGCATGGAGCCTCTTTCATAGTCAGGTTGTTGGAACAGGGTGTCATTGATGAATGAGGAAATACCAGGGCATCTAATGACAGCCTAACAAAACAACAATGTATCAGATCAGCCAAAGGACTGCTTAACAGCACTGTAATTTAATAGTGAGCCAAGTATTAAAATAACACCAACTGCTGCCTCCTATTGAAGCCTACACCCACCTCCTCCGTGCATATTATATCGCTGCTGTGGGGTTGTGATAAACACCTCTTAGTAGCCAAATCCAGCCACAAAACACTCCCTAGGCCTCGCTTCTTGGTCAGCAAGTACTAAAAGAAACATTTAAGTGTCTGAAAGGAAAATAGCTGAATACAGATAAGTTGAGCCTTTTGCCCAGGATGGATTAAAGTGAAATGGGGCATGGATCCATAAGAAACTCAGGCTCCCTAAAGCACGAATTACTTCAGTTACTGCTGGAAGATAATTTCTCACCAGGGCCGGGGAACAGCCAATTTCCCCGGGGTTCCAGAGAGACTCCTCACTAGGACCTTTGGCACATGAAGTATGATGCCCAGGTAGCCCAGAGGCCGTAGACATAGGGCCTGGACAAACACAAACTGGGGCAGAATAATGAGCTGAGGTACAGCCACTGCCGCAAGGGGCTCAGCCTCATTCCTGCGTGCATGAGGAGGAGGCCTAGCCACATCCTGCCTACACAAGGAAGCCAGACAGCTCAGAGGAGATAACCAAGACCATTAGGGCAACACCCTATTGCAACAGAAGGGATGGCTGTGCTTACCCCACCTTCTCTATCAACAGCTCCTGGTGGGGAGGGCTGGATTAACTCTTCTGGTGGCCCAGAGCTAGTCTATTTTGTAGGGCACTCTAGACGCAAGTGTGGGGCCCAAAATGAGAGGCTTAATGTACAGGAGGGAGCTGCCCAGGGAGCAGGGTGGGAGTGTGGGGTCTGGCAGGAGGTAGGGCGCAGGAGTGGGTTGGGTGTGGGTGTGTGGGGTCTGTGAGGGAGGAAGAGTGCAAGATGGGCTGAAGGTAGAAGTGGGGAAATGGGGGGAGGGAGTAGGGTGCAGGGGTGAGCTGAGGGCACAGTCTGGGAGGGGGGAAAGGTACAGGAATGGGAAGGGACAGGAGATTGGGGTGCTTACCTGGTGCAGCTCTGGGGTGGGATGGGGACACATGAGGTGATCGTTCTTTACCTGCTTCATTGTGTTATCAAATGCCAAAAAATTAATAAGGGTTTAAATCTGAGGCCCCCTTTGAGCTTGAGGCCCAGACCAAACGGCCCTCCTCCTCTCTCCCCAGACTGGCCCTGGCAGCGGGTGTGGAGCTTGCAGGTGAGTGCCGCTAGCGGTGACGCAGATGACTCCAGCGAGAGGGAAAGAGAGGGGGAACAACAGCACGCAGAGTGGCTTTCCCTCCTCCGCCAGGCAGAACCGTAGGCATACAGGGGCTTTAAAGGCTGCGCCCCAGTGCCCTCGGCTGCAGCCCCTAAAGCCTCTTTTATAATCTGGCCCTGCTGTTGGGCCCTCATCATGTCAGGGAAATGACTTTTTCTCTGTGCCAGCCTCAGCTGGCTTGGCCTCTGCGCCAGCCTCAGCTGGCTTGGCCTCTGCCCTGCGTGTATAGAGTGCTTGCCCGGGTAGGCCCTCAAGGGTAGGCCGCACAGCATAGGCAGGGCTCCTCTGATCACTTCCTTTAAGAAACTGAGAAGTGGTGAGAGATAAGCAGGGAGGAGCATCTCTTGCTTTAATGGAAGCCAAGTTGCGCTTGGATTCCCCTTTCTGCTCCCCCACCTCCTCCGCCTCCCAAAGTGCAGGTAGTCTCCTTCCAGCCCATGGGCTCCCTCTGCAGAAGGATTATGGGGCTCTCTTTCCCAATCTCTGTAACGCCATCCCCTTCAGAGCCAAGCCTAGAATCATCTGAGGGTACGAATACACAGCAGCATTATTTCAGAATAACGTAGTGCGCATTTACACCACAAACCTTTATTTTGTAATAATGTTGAGCTGGTGGACTTCTGACTCTGACTCCTGGTAACCCTATTTTCATGAGAAGTAAGGGAAGTGGAAGGAAGAGTGTTCTTCCTTCAACTTCCTGCTGTGTAAAGAGCGCCAAAAGCCGAATTAAGCTATTCCGACTTCAGCTACACAATTGATGTAACTCAGGTTGCATAACTTAATTCAATGTTTGCCCTGCTGTGTAGTCATACCCTCGGTGAAATGGGAAGTGAGGCTTCTAAGGCAGGAGAGGAGCCACCCTCTGAACTCCACCTCTGCTGAAATCTCCATTCTCCGGAACAATTCCATTTACACACATCGGTCTGAGACTGCATGGTTCAGCTGCATTTAGAGCTAGAGTTTGCATGAATGACCCTGGACAAATCAAATTGTAGCAACATTTCTCTCACAGGTGTTTGTATCCAACTTCAAACCAGGAAGTGAACCAGGAATGACCAAAGGAACTACAGCCAGACACAGGGCCCAATCCTGAGAACAGCTGAGCACTTACGTGGGTGGCAGTTTGGCAGCCTTCTGTATTGCTCTCTCCTTGAACAGAGAGATGTTAATGGTTCACAGCCCCAGGAATCGATCCAGGATTTGCTAGGTGGTATTCACGCCATGAATTAGTTATCTCAAGGTGGAATCCCAGTTATCCCATTAATTAGTTATCCCAGTGAGCTGGGGAAGACTGGTCATTAAAGTCATTTCTTTTAGTTAGGCTATGTCTAGACTGCCACTTTCTATCAGAAAAAGGTACGCAAGTTGCACTCCGCAATGTGTGTACCTTTTTCCGATAGTTTTGTGAGAAAAGGCTTTTCTGAAATTTGTCCTGTGTACATGGGCCAAATTTCAGAAAAACCTCCTCTTTCGGAAGAGCCTTTCTTCCTTGTGGCACAAGGAAGACAGAGTTTCCAAAACAGTGCGTCTGCTCTTCCGCAAAAAATGTCAGAAGAGCAGATGTGTTCCCTGGACAGAGCAGAGTTTTTCCAGGATACCTTTAGTATCCTGGAAAAACTCCATAATCTAGACATAGCCTTAGTGAAAACTGTGGATAACTGTTAGAAATTCTTCCACAATTTGATGTGAGGAAGTGGGTCTGGCCCACAAAAGCTCATCACCTACTAAACCATCTTGTTAGTCTTTAAAGTGCTGCATAGTCCTGTCTTTTGTTTCTGATGGACATAAATATCTTTGTGGTTTGGCAGGGCAACGTTAGATGAAATTTTACCTAGAGAAGGGCTCAAATAAAGCCTGTTGGAAAAGATAATCTATGGATACATCTACACTGCAAACTTATTTTGGAAAAAGCTATTCTGGAAAAGAATAGCTTATTTTGAAGTAGAGCGTTCACAGTACAGGAAAGCCTCAAAATTAGTCTAAGGCAGGCTCCCCTAATGTGGATGCACCAGGATGCACTGGGGAGGAATAACTTAGAATGGCCCTGGTGAGGAGCTATTTCAACATAGCAGTAGTGCAGCGTCCACACACACCCTCTTCAGAAATAGCTTTTTTGGAAGAGGCGTTATTCCTCATGGAATGAGGTTTACCAACGTTGAAAAAAGCCCTCCATTATTTCAATTTTCTTTCGAAGTAACGCAATTGCTGCATGGATGCTAGTATTGTTTTTCCAGAGTAACGGCCGATATTCCAGAACAATGGTGCAATGTAGACGTACCTGGTAAGGCCAGCTGAATGCACCTGGATGTTGCATACAATTGGAAGTTTAAGGCCATTGTAACCCCATCCCTGACTGTAAGGGGCAGTACACTGCCAGTATTTCCCCCTCTGACAATTATGTTAGCAGGAAGTTTATGGGATCAATAGAGGAGGCATTTCTTTAAACTCCCTGTACAGCAATGTAGATGATGTAACTACATTTTACACATAAGGGTTGGTCACTCACTTGGACTTCCATCTTATTGCAAAATATTGTTTCTTAAAAGTGTTAGAATCATAGAATCATAGGACTGGAAGGGACCTCGAGAGGTCATCGAGTCCAGCCCCCCGCCCTCAAGGCAGGACCAAGCTCCATCTACACCATCCCTGACAGATGTCTATCTAACCTGTTCTTAAATATCTCCAGAGAGGGAGATTCCACCACCTCCCTTGGCAATTTATTCCAATATTTGACCACCCTGACAGTTAGGAATTTTTTCCTAATGTCCAATCTAAACCTCTCCTGCTGCACTTTAAGCCCATTACTCCTTGTCCTGTCCTCAGAAACCAAGAGGAACAAATTTTCTCCTTCCTCCTTGTGACACCCTTTTAGATATTTGAAAACCGCTATCATGTCCCCCCTTAATCTTCTTTTTTCCAAACTAAACAAGCCCAGTTCATGAAGCCTGGCTTCATAGGTCATGTTCTCTAGACCTTTAATCATTCTTGTCGCTCTTCTCTGTACCCTTTCCAATTTCTCCACATCTTTCTTGAAATGTGGCGCCCAGAACTGGACACAGTACTCCAGCTAAGGCCTAACTAGTGCAGAGTAGAGCGGCAGAATGACTTCACGAGTTTTGCTTACAACACACCTGTTGATACAACCTAGAATCATATTTGCTTTTTTTGCAACAGCATCACACTGTTGACTCATATTCAACTTGTGGTCCACTATGACCCCTAGATCCCTTTCTGCCATGCTCCTTCCTAGACAGTCGCTTCCCATCTTGTATGTATGGAACTGATTGTTCCTTCCTAAGTGGAGCACTTTGCATTTCTCTTTATTAAACCTCATCCTGTTTACCTCTGACCATTTCTCTAACTTGCTAAGGTCATTTTGAATTATGTCCCTATCCTCCAAAGAAGTCGCAACCCCACCCAGTTTGGTATCATCTGCAAACTTAATAAGCGTACTCTCTATCCCAATATCTACATCATTGATGAAGATATTGAACAGTACGGGTCCCAAAACAGACCCTTGAGGAACTCCACTTGTTATCCCTTTCCAGCAGGATTTAGAACCGTTAACAACAACTCTCTGACTACGGTTATCCAGCCAATTATGCACCCACCTTATCGTGGCCCTATCTAAGTTATATTTGCCTAGTTTATCAATAAGAATATCATGTGAGACCGTATCAAATGCCTTACTAAAGTCTAGGTATATGACATCCACCGCTTCTCCCTTATCCACAAGGCTCGTTATCTTATCAAAGAAAGCTATCAGATTAGTTTGGCATGACTTGTTCTTCACAAACCCATGCTGGCTATTCCCTATCACTTTATTACCTTCCAAGCGTTTGCATATGATTTCCTTAATTACCTGTGTTGTTGGATAAAGAGAATATTTGTTGAATTACAACCACAAGCTCAAATTGCTTCTCAGTATATTGCCATTAATTAGTTGTATAAAGTGTGACCCACTCAAGAATTGTTCTCGAGGGGTCAAAAGGGGGACAATGTGGAGAAATTGCTGTAATATTATACTTTGTATTAAGATCTTGTCCTTTTAGCTATATCTTTGTTAAGTGTTCTTATAGAATCTCTGTAACATTTCTCCTAGAACTTTGTATTAAGATATATAGATCTTGTAAGAAAATGTCTTTTGATTGCCCTGTTGAAATGAATGAGGTCTGAATGGAAAATGAAAGGTGAGCACCTCCAGCAGCAGTTGCAAGGGTGGAGAAGGTCTGGGAGCCAGATCCAAGACAATACCTGTAAAGTGAGCTCATTAAGAATACTGGACAGACAGACACTTTGGGAGTCAAGCAGCAAGTGCCTGCCCTTGGAAGAACTCTCTTTGAAGCAGCATTAGGAAAAGCGAGGTGATGCCTAATTGGCTGCATGAGAGGGATACATAGGAGGCATCTTGCAGAGGGACCCCTGGTTTTTGTTTTGTCAACATGGAAGCATTGATCCGGTTCGGCAGAAGCCCGGCTCCACTCCCTCCCCCATCTAACTCACCTGGCCAGTGCAGTTAGGGGGAGCAACTTTTGGTAACAACAAGATGGAGTGTGTGTGTGTGTGTGTGTGTGTGTGTGTGTGTGTGTGTGTGTGTGTGTGTGTGAGAGTGCATGAGTGTAATGTGTCATATGAATATGATAAGTATTGATTGATCTATGTATGTTCAATAAATGTGGCATGTTGCCTTAGCCCCCTGAAAAAGATCCCCGGTGCTTCTTTTAAGCACAACATACCTTTACTTTCTCTACACCTGGACTTGCAGGATCCTCTAACAAAGAGTTAGGATGGAGTCATTGTAGACAGCTTCATGACCTGTACAACTGCTGTTTCAAAAAAGAAACTAGGACGGCTTCAATGCTTTAACAATAAGAACAGAAAATAACACCGAGCAAAGGCTTAGATATGACAGTGGAAAACCTGAGAGATAAATGAGAATACACAATGCATAATTAATACTGCCACTATCTATTATGGCCTCCAACAGTTTGGAAGAAAGATTCAGAAGAGGGTTATTCATCTGTATGGATAATTAAAGCATCCAGAATAGCATGACATATTGTACATATTATATACATAAGATTATGATGCCCACATGCCTCAGGGCATACTGAGGTAAGAAAAAATGGTTCCTTAGAGACAAACTATTCCATCATTGTCCCTCAGAGGTATTTTTACCCTTTCATGTGACAAATCTTTTCCTGGCCATCGTCAGAGACAGGAGACTTGACTGGATGGATCACTGGTCTGATCCAATATAGCAATTATCTGTGTTCTGATTCAAATAGCATAATGATATATGAAATGAATCTGACCTGCCATGTTAATGACTTTGCCATGCTTTGAAGCCTGTATTCAATTCCAATTTTCTTTACTTAAGACAGGCATAGTGGAGATCAAAGAAGATCACAGAAGGATGACACAGCCGATGGTTCAAGGATTAAATGAGGTTGATATACCACACAATCTTGGGAAGAAGTGGATTATTAGTCTTTAAATGGAAAAAATGAGAAAAGCCTTGTTTAAATTATTCAAAACAGTGAAGGTCACAATGAAAATTGCCTAGTCTGCCCCATAGAATGAAAACAATGGTAATGTTGAATGCATTAAAGGGCAGTACAATGAGAAACACATCTTTTAAGCCTTGGTCATTAAGTTCAGGGGTGCTGGATCTCAGGTTTTGGCCTGGCTTATTTTAAAGATGAAGGCCAGCTGGGAAGTTTGGAAGCAGGTTAGCAAGTGTTCAAATTTGCAAGGCTTGGGTTGGTTCCAACTCTCCTAAAAGGAAGATATTTCATTACTCTGTGTGCAGTAGGCCTGGGGAATACAAAACTGCGCGGTAGTTTTGTCAACTGCCACATTATGCCTCGTGGGATGAGGTGTACTGGAGCAGACAACAAAGGCTTTTGATGTCGACCGCCGAGCGTCCAGACCACCATGCTGAGCTGACAAACAGCTGATTAGCACAGCACGGCAGCCATTTTGATGTAAATGAAGCAGCAATTATTTAAATCGCCACTTCATTTTGCTATGTCTACAAAGCTCATCTACATGGCTCTGTTAACAGAGCCATGTAATGTAGACATACCCTTAGTTCCCACGGAAGTAGTGTTCAGCGCTTTGTAAGGTCAAACCCAAGGGCGTCAGGGCCAGGTTTACAGAAGTATTTAGGCACCTAAAATATCAGAGGGGTAGCCGTGTTAGTCTGAATCTGCAAAAGTGACGAGGAGTCCTGTGGCACCTTATAGACTAACTTCAGTTAGTCTACAAGGTGCCACAGGACTCCTCGTCGCTTTAGGCACCTAAAGAGTAAGATGCCTAGTGGGATTTTCAAGCTGCATTATTAAGTGCCTAAGTAGCTCTGTAAGTCTGGACCCTAGCCCCCTCTCATTACAATGTCAGGGAGATTTTTATGCTTTTAGAGCAGGGGTATCCAAACTTTTTTCAAAGAGGGCCAGATTTTATGAAGTGAACATGCGTGAGGGCCGACCATTTTGCCTGACATTCTTTGAACCATTAAAATTAAATGCAAATTAACTATTTTATGCAAAGTTTATTGCAAACGGCATACTTTTCATTTCGTCACATGGATGACAAATCTAAACAGGTGTTAAATCACTCTGCCTTTCATATCTGAAGGCCAGATGAAAAAAAAATCCAGGAAGCTGAAATATATGTCAGGAACATTGTAAAGTACATTACATATTATTGGTAATAAAGGTTGTCTGTCAACTTTTAAGTTAAAAAAATATGAACAGGAACATAACACCAAGTATACATGTTGTGTCCAAATATATTTATAACTGATTTAGACCAACTGACATTAACTGAGATTTTACAATGTATTCATCTCAATACATATGGATTCGTTGGGGGCCATAAAAGATAGATATTGCCAAATTACCTGTGGGGCCGTATTAAACCGGACCACGGGCCGCAATTGGCCCGTGGGCCGGACTTTGGACATGCCTGTTTTAGAGGGACTGGAAGGAAACCTGGAAAATGCTGCGAGAAGAAGGCAACTTTGGGCTAAGGTAGAACTACCAGTGCAGCTGCTGTCAGTCTTTAAGGGCTGGATTCTGCCCTGTTGAAGTCAGTGGGAGTTTGGCCATTGACTTTACAGTAGCAGAAGCGGGTCCCAACAGCATAAACAGCTATGAAAAGGATAATTGCCTATTAGGGTAAGTGGTATAGGAAGGAGCCTAACCCAAAAGGAAAACTGCACGTAAGTAATGATGCTCTGTCTGTTATATGTTGCTGGAGCGTTCAGGGTGGGTTCTTTTACACCTATAAAACTAGAACACTCGAAGATTCTCCTTTGAAACACAATCCTATCTCGCCCCTTTACATACCCACTCTCAGGGGCAGATATAGGGTAGGGTAGGGCAAACGGGGCGGCTGCCCCGGGCCCCTTGCTTCAAAAAGCCCCGCGCATGTGCCGTGGCGCCACCGCGCATGCGCATGGCGTCACTGCGCATGCACCGTGGCAAAGGGGGGGGGGCCCGCAGAATTATGCTGCTCGGGGCTCCGCATAACGGTCATCAGCCCCTGCCCACTCTACACCCCAAGGTCTTCCATGAGATGATCAAATGAGACTGAACCCTTCTATTGGACAGTTACCTGGCTTACCAAATTCACTTCCAAGTTGCAATCCAAACACCTGCCTTTGGAGCCATAGGGCCCAGCTCCTCCCACTTGGCAATCACATGCTTTCCTTTCTATGTATAGGTGAGCGCAGGGTGAAGAGTGCCCTCCTGGCCGTCTTGGATCGGAAGTTCTTTCTCTATAGGACAGCTACAGCCAAACTCCCTGCCCGGTGTGCCTTAGCTGTGCCCGGCATGGCTCTCCTCTGGGGATGCTGTACCAGTTTAATCCAGCGGCAGTCCCTGTCTGCTGTGCAGAGCTTGGCAGCATAGAGGTGAGCTATGATGTGGTCCCTAGGAACGGGACTGACGCCAGCCTAGCTCATGTAGGTCCTTCAACGGCTCACGGAGAGTAATACATTTTCAGTCACTGACCTGAGCCCCTCAACTCAGACTGATTTCAAACTGGAGTTACAGATGTTCCAAACCTCTGGATACCAAGTCCCAGGCATTTCTGGGCAGGCACCCACAAACGGATGCATCCATAATCAGTGATCCTTGTCCCAAGTTTTGCCTGAATGGTGTCACCAGGTGCTAAGGTGGGGTTACCCCAACGTCATACAGAACATTCTGGACCAGCTTCTCAAGGAGCCCAACTCTCAGCTGCCCCCACTGAGAGGACAATTAGAGTTGTGAGGTGCTGCACGTTCTTCAGAACCCAGCCACTTGGCGTAGGTGCCAGGAAGGGTGCTTGAGCAGTTGTTTTGAATACCTGGCCCTTCATATGGTTTGTTTGTTTCTAGGAAGCAAAGTCCTCTGTAGTCCCCAGTATGTCTAATTGTTTTCTCAAGAAAACAGGAAGCCACTTAGTTTTGGCTCACACACAGTATATATTTAGCGCTCTGTGGGGTGGTTGTCTGTCCTACATCCATCACCTGAAGCTTGCATGCATTGTCTAATGTGATATTACCAAGGGCGCCCTTTGTGTAAGCTTGTGCCTGATTCAGCTGAGAAACCAGTCAAAGGGATTTGTCTAGATTCACATTTGATGTAAATTGGCATGGAAGCCAATGAATTTACACCAGCTAAAGATTTGGCCCTATCTTTAGAAAGCCTCTTTCTTTTTGTCTCTTTCCTTTAAAGGGGAAGACTTTTGAATTAAGGAAGAAATAGAAAAGCTTTACCAGAAGGGGCAGGATTTGGTGGGACAAATTTAGGGCTCCTACAGCCTAACCTAACTAGGCTGCTTGTTATGGATTAATATTATTATCTGGTGTGCTGCTGTATTGTTACACACTGCTTTAGAACTGCACAAGGATTTTAGAAAACCATCAGATTGCAACCAGACTGGATTTCCTAGTAAATGTTTAGTGAAGGCATTTTATTTCCCTTTTTCTTTATTTTGAAACGGTTCTGTAACCCATTTTTATGAGGCACTTGTTGAAAATCTTGCAAACAGCTTTAGAAGAGGACTTAGGTTAGACTAGAATGGCAAGAGTTATTCTCATGCAGCATCTCAAAGGTTTGAGGTCAAAAGGTCACATATATAGGGCTAGACTGTGGAATACGGGAGAGTTATAGATTCATCGATCCTGAGGCCAGAAGGAACCTCTCTGTTCATCTAGTCCCGTGTTTCTTAAATTTTTAAGACCGAGGAACACCAAACAGTAATTTTTTTTCTGAGGCACACCAAGGATTTTTGGTTGAGCAACAAAAATAAATCGGGGGGAAAGTTATTGAGAAAAAAAAAGTCACCTGTCCCTTTAAGGGTGGCCATTTTGAATTCTGTTCTCTGCAGCACACCTCTGACTGCCTCACGGCACACAGGTGTGCCATGCAACACAGTTTAAGAAACACTGATCTAGTCTGACCTCCTGGACAACACAGACCACAGGACTTCCCCAAAATAGTCCCTGTTCAAACCTCCATGTGACTCTACACAGACTGACTGGATGCTGGGTCTGGTCATGCAGGTGTAAATGGGGTTATGCCCCCTGTGACAATGTCATTAGAACAGGTAGACCAGGAGTGGGGAACCTTTTTTGGGTCAGGGAATGCTGATCCCCAGAAAAATCAGTCAGGGACTGCACACAAGTGAGAAACAAAACAAAAAAACCCCCACCCCTTGCCAGCGTGGGCTCCCCAATGCTGCAGAAGAGCCACGAGCCTCAGGGGCCAGATCCAGGCAGATGTAGGCCACATCGAGCCCCCAGGCCTTAGGTTCCCCACCCCTAAGGTAGACAGAGAACGGGCAGAGAAGAGACAAAGCCTTGATGCTCTTCTCCTATTTACTGGCCAACCCAGCTCTGCTAGAGGCAAGGATGTTGTCACAAGCTACTAGAACAGACTAACAGAAACCTACCCTGCTGAAGCAAGGAGGAAACAGGAAAGTTTGTGACTCAGTCAAGTTGTCTCTGAGGCACAATGAATCCCAGGACTGCTCTTCATCTCTGACTCAAGGCTGTGACTCTTATTTGATTGCGGTTGAGTTCTGTGTGGCTGGGTTGTTTGTTTGGTTTTTAAAGTGGAGCTAATGTAATGCTTTTTTAAACGTCCTAGCTGTACTGATTTGCGGAATCTGTAATCTGTCAGCAGGAAAAGGATGTTCACAGGAACATGGGTGACCGCGCAACAGGGCAAGAGCCACAACTGTAGAAGTCTGATGCTGAGGAGAGTAACTTCTCAGCCTCCTGATGATCTTGGAACACCCCTTTGGTTCTGATCCTGCAAATACTCAATAGCAGTGTGCCCTGTAAGCTGTGCTCTTGTGCGGCCACTCAGGAGAGATTCAAATGTTGTCCAGCAGATTAGCACACACCCAAAGGTCCTCTAATGAGCTCAATTGATGTGATGGCATACGGGGTGAGAGATGGTCTGACAGGTAGCCATGACCTGCCCGAGCATCTGGAAAATGGCTTTGACTACATGTGCTGAGAGAAATAATGAAGCCAGACATTAGAAGTATATTATTAGCTTGATGGCCTGCTGTGACTGATCTTGTCCTCTCCAAAAGGGTTCATCTTTTGACTAGGAGATTAGACAAAGCTAAACCTTGCAAGACTCCATGGGCATGTCTACACTGGACACTTTTGAAATAACAAGGTGAGCATCCACACTACCAAGCCTGTTATCATATATATAGTAGCCCGATGTCTGTGACTCTGTAACGCTGTAGGACCCATAGGGGGCAGATGAGGGGCATGCCCAGAGCGCACTGCACTGTGCTGTTCCCTGCCCCCCCCCCCCGACACATAGGGGGGCAGATGAGGGGCATGCCCAGAGCGCACTGTGCTGTGGCTGTTACCTGCCCCCCAGGACCCATAAGGGGCAGATGAGCTGAGCCGCCACGGGGGAGCAAGCGGCACAAGCGGCTGTTTGGGCCCCATGGTCCCCATGCAGCACCCTCCCCCCACACACACACATCACTACCCTTCCCCCATTCACCTCCTGCTGTGGCTCTCGGCTGAGTTCTGCGCTACTCCGCCGGGCCGCTGTGGGGGAGCAAGCAGCACAAGCAGCTGTTTAGGCTCCGCACGTGGGCATGAGGAGCGTGGAGCCCAAACAGTCACTTGCACTGCTTGCCCTTGCACGGGGAGCGCAGAGCCCAAACAGCTGTTTGGACTCCGCGTGCCCCTCATGAGAGGCAGGAGGGGGAGGAGAAGAGAAAGGGAGAGTGAGAGGCCGGCAGGGGAGAAGAGAAAGAGAGACAGAGAGAGAGAGAGGCAGGATGTGGAGGATAGCTGAGAGAGAGAGGAGGGAAGCAGGAGGAGGAGGAGGAGGAGGAGAGATAGAGAGATGGACATAAGAACATAAGAACGGCTGTTCTGGGTCAGACCAAAGGTCCATCTAGCCCAGTAGCCTGTCTACCGACAGTGGCCAACACCAAGTGCCCCAGAGAGGGTGGACCAAAGACAATGATCAAGCGATTTGTCTCCTGCCATCCCTCTCCAGCCTCTGACAAACAGAGGCCAAGGACACCATTTTATCCCCTGGCTAATAGCCTTTTATGGACCTAACCTCCATGAAATTATCTAGCTTCTCTTTAAACTCTATTATAGTCCTAGCCTTCACAGCCTCCTCTGGCAAGGAGTTCCACAGGTTGACTACACGCTGTGTGAAGAACTTTCTTTTATTAGTTTTAAACCTGCTCCCCATTAATTTCATTTGGTGTCCTCTAGTTCTTCTATTTAGGGAACTAATCAATAACTTTTCTTTATCAGCCCTCTCCACACCACTCATGATTTTATAGACCTCTATCATATCCCCCCTCAGTCTCCTCTTTTCTAAACTGAAAAGTCCCAGTCGCTTTAACCTCTCCTCATATGGGACCCATTCCAAACCCCTAATCATTTTAGTTGCCCTTTTCTGAACCCTTTCTAAGGCCAAAATATCTTTTTTGAGGTGAGGAGACCACATCTGTACACAGTATTCAAGATGTGGGCGTACCATAGTTTTATACAGGGGCAGTAAGATATTCTGGGTCTTATTTTCTATCCCTTTCCTAATAATTCCTAGCATCCTATTTGCCTTTTTGACCACGGCTGCACACTGCGTGGAAGTTCTCAGGGAACTGTCCATGATAACTCCAAGATCTCTTTCCTGATTTGTCGTAGCCAAATTAGCCCCCATCATACTGTACGTATAGTTGGGGTTATTTTTCCCGATGTGCATTACTTTACACTTATCCACATTAAATTTCATTTGCCATTTTGTTGCCCAATCACTCAGTTTGGTGAGATCTTCTTGGAGTCCCTCACAGTCATGGAGGAGAGCCCCAAAAAATCCCATTGTATGACGGGTTATTGGCTAGTTTCTAAATAAAGAGTGTATTATTTTGAAATAATAAGTCCTGCTTGTGAAGGGTTATGTCTATACAGCAGTGTTATTTTGGATTAATGTTATTTATTCCTAAATAACATAGTCCATGTCTACACTACAAGCAGTTATTTTGACATAATGTTGAAATAATGTCGAGCTGGAGGACTTCTTACTCCAACTCCTGTAACCCTCATTTTACAAGGAATAAGGGAAGTCGGAGGAAGAGTGCGCTATCTCAGGCTTCCTGCTGTGTAGACAGCACCAAAAGCTGAAAAAAGCTATTTCAACTTCAGCTACACAACAGACATAGCTCGAGTTGCAAGCTTATTTCGGCATTAGCCCTGCTGTGTAGATGTGCCCAAAAGGAAAAAGCTTATTTTGAAATAGTTATTTCAGGAGTTATTATTTCAGAATGACCTGGTAGAGTAGACATAACCTATGTGAAAAGGCACATCAAGCTGCAGTCATGCCTCGCTGGTGTCTATCTGCAAGGAAGAATCAGAGCCGGCTTGGTGATTTGTGTTCTAATCATCAGAACACTCAGATTGACAGTGCCTGGTTGACTGGTAGGACCAGCAACTCATAGATGCTTGTCTCCTGGCCAGTTCCATGAGGGGATTTTCACCAGCGACAGTTTCCAGGCCATCTCTGAGTCTGAAAACCAATTGTCAAGGCTATTTGGACCCTGCTCCAATGAATGACTTGGAAGCTTAGCATAGATTGCTCAGCTTATATACACATATTTTACATACAGAACTAAACCATTTGTTTCAGTCACGTCTATTTTTAGCAGACGAGGGTCTGCCAAGCGCAAGGCTTTCTTGCTCGCATAACTGTCACCATTGTGAGAAGAATGCAGCTTTTCTGTGCGAGCCAATCAACTGCAAAAGATTCACCCAGAAAAAAAAGTAGAGGAGATCACTTCGGATCCTTTGCAGGTAGCCATGATTTCTTCATTTCCACATAAAATGTTATCTCCCATACCTCAGGATTCACAGCCAGCTGTTCAGTGATCTGGATCGATGTGTTCTACTGTTCCATAAGCCATTCTCCTGACAAGGAACCAAGAAAGGATGTTTTGGTTGGGACTGGGTGGCTCAGAGCCTTGTGAATTCTAGATTGCTGCATGGCATCTTACCCAGATCAATAGAGGCATCATCGTTTGGTTGTTTTATAGTGGTCTATGGGAAATGAATGTGCATCTGTTGATTCGTTCTTAATGGAAAGGAAGGATGGGTCAGAGAAGGTAGAATGTTAGAGTGCTAACCTGTGACTTGGGAAAACCTGCCTCTGTTCCCTAATCCACCGCAGAATTAGGGTTGCAAGGCTTCTGATTTTTTACTGGAATTCCTGATTGAAAATGGATCTTGGTAGCTCCAGTTAGTACCACTGACTGGGTCTTTAAAAGTCCAGTCGGCAGCACAGAAGGGACCCAGGACTAAGACAGGCTCTCTACCTGCCTTGGCTCTGCATGGCTCCTGGAAGCAGCTGCCAGGCATTCTGGGGTGAGGGCAGCACATGGCATGCCTGTTCTGCGGTTCCCATTGGTCAGGAACACACAACCAATTGGAACTGTGGGAACTGTTCCTGCAGGCATGAGGGCAGTGCATGGATGGAGAATCCCTGTGTCTACGGGATGCAGGGAATTGCTGGCTGCTTCCTGGGAGCCATAGTAAGTGTCACCAGGACCCCGCACTCCCAACCACCCCCTGCACCCCAACCCTCTTCCAAAACCCTGAGTCCCCTCCTGTACCCCAAAGCCTCCATCTCCAGACCCACCCCGGACCCTATAACCCCTGCTGGAGCCCTCACCCCTATACACCAACCCCTTGCCCAAGCCCAGAGCCGCCTCCTGCAATCCAACCTCTTCATTTCTGGCCCCACCTGGAGCCTACACTCCCAACTGGAGCCCTCACCTCCCTTCTGCACTCCAATTTCCTGCTGTAGCTCAGGCTATGTCTAGACTACAGACTTCATTCGAAGAAGCGTTTTTCAGAAGAGATCTTCCGAAAAAACTTCTTCCGAATGAGAGTGTCCACACTGCAAAAGCACATTGAAAAAGCAATCTGCCTTTTCGAAAGAGAGCGTCCATCCTGAATGGGCGCCCTCTTGCATGTAAGCTGTGATTGCTATGGACAGAATGGCCACCAGAGCACTTGTGTTTTTTCCTCTTTCCTCTTCTTCCGAAAGAACTCCCTCTTTCCTGTCCACACATGCCTTTTGCAAAAAGGCTTCTTCCTCATGGAATGAGGATTACCAATGCCAGAAAAACCCCTTTCAATTTTCTTGCAGAACGCAATTGCAGTGTGGAGGTTCCTCAAGTTTTGTCGGAAAAACGGCTGTTTTTTCAATAAAATTCTGTAGTATAGACATATCTGCAGGGAAAATGAGTGAGGGTGGAAGAGAGCAAATGATGGAGGGAGGGGAGATGCAGCAAGGGGGGGTGAGGTCCAGAGAAGGGTCAGGGCAGGGGGTGGGGCAAAGGTTTTCAGTTTTATGCAATTAGGAAGTTGGCAACCTTAAGCAGACTTCATATATTATCTTGGGCAAGTTACTTAGTCTGTAAATGGAAATAGCAGCACCCAGAGTGCTGTGATGATAAATCAATACATTTAAGACTGTGAAGTGCTAAGACACTAGGGCTACGTCTACACTACAAGGTTTTTGTGCAAAAACCTGCGGAGCATCCACACCTCAAATGCGCTTTTGTGCAAGTAAATCAGCAGTAAAATGGCAGAACAGAGGGCTTTTGCCAGTGTAGGTAAACCTCCTTCTATGAGGCATAACTCCCTTTTGCGCTGCAGCTATTGTGCAAAAAGGCAAGTGTGGATGCTCCAGAGGGAAAAAGCACAGGTGCTCTGATGACCATTTTGAGAATGGCCATCAGAGGTTTCTTGCGCAAGTATGTCCATGCAGTGTGGACACCCTGTTGTGCAAAAGCACATCACTTTTGCAATGGGCTTTGAGGTGTGGACGTGCTCTTGTGCAAGAAGTTTTCTCACAAAAACTCTTGCACAAAAGGCTTCTTGCACAAGAAGCCTGCAGTGTAGACGTAGCCTAGGGGAATGAGGTCCTAGAGGGATCAGAACTAGCAGCAATGTCACTCTCACTGACAGCTGCAGGCAAGAGGACACAGACTGAAAAATTAATGGAGACTAAACTAAGCTTTCTCTGCCAAATAGTAATAGAGATGTAGCCGTGTTAGTCTAGTCTAGCTGAAACAAAAAACAGGACTATGTAGCATTTTAAAGACTAACAAGATGGTTTATTAGATGATGAGCTTTCGTGGGCCAGACCCACTTCCTCAGATCAAGAAATGGTCCCTCCATGTCATGTTGATTAGTGGAGGATTTCAGTTTCTGGTATCTTCCACCATCACTAGAATTCATTTATGAATATTGACGCCCAGGTTCTGTCTCTTTGCAAGGCAGTAAATAGACAGGTGCTCCATGTGAAGTGGTTGCGAAAGTTAGCAAGTACTCATTTCAGTGGGATGACAGGCCCAGGCCAAAATGGAAGTTGTGGGCACAGCAGGGAAGGTAGCTGATAACACATGCAGAAAATGCGGAACGAGTGATACTCAAAGAAACAGTAGCCTGTTGGCTTGGGAAACAGATTCCTTCCTGGAGTGGAGGGTGCGGGGAGAGGGGCTGGAGAAGGTTTGTGTTTGGTGGTGCATATAGAGAGGGGTCGTGTTACGCGTGTGGTGGTGAGATGGCAGCAGACAGATAAATGCAGAGGAGAGCTTTCAGTCTGTGCAGAGAGTGATGTCGGGTGGGGGGGGTTGTGGCTAACTCACTGTCAGGGTTCAGGAGAGCCACTGTGATGGAGGCCACTAAGAAGCAGCAAGCAAAGCACTGTCCTCCCCATAAAGAAGCATGGCACGGCAGGGCTCCCCTCTGGTGGTAGCTCAAACCAAACCCCCGCCCCTTGTCTCCACCACAACCACTGGGGAGAGAGGAATTCACCCAGAAATGACACCAATGCCTGTATGAGTAATATCAATCCTGTTTATCAGCAACAGTTCCCTCTGTCAGAAAACAGGCAGCCCCAGTACCCTACGGCAGTGTTTCTCAACTCTTTTTTATAAAGTACCCCCTTTAAAAAAAATTAGAAGTATCCCCAGTACCTACAGTTTTCAGACACACAATTTTTTTTTTTTTTTTGTTACCATTGCAACACATTTGTTTAAACAACTTAATCGTAGCTGGGCAGGCGATGACATATTTGGGTGAAAAAAGTACAAAAATAACAAAGTGCTGCAAAACGTAACACAAAAATTCAGTTTTCTTCACATTTCAATTGTGTTGACGTACCCCCCAGACTTCTCAGTACCACTGGTTGAGAAACACTGCCTTACGGCATTAGCCCCTTAGCCCCTGAGTCACTAATCAGGCAATGGAACCATTTGGGCTCTGGCTGACTCTTGAGTGCTTCAAGCTCCTAGGGATAACAAAGACAGGCTGTCTCCCTGCCCTGTGCTCAGGTTCTTGGCATGCTGTGTACCAGCATTGGCTGAGCCACATGGCCTGTCTGGCGGGCTGTGCAGCCCTAGCTCCAAAAAGGCAAATCTCATCTTTCAATGTCAGAGACGTGGCAGTAGGAAGTAGGGCTGGAGTTGCAGCCAGCTCTTTCCAAGAGCTCTGTGGGGGCAGACAGGCCAGCTTTCCATGCCGGCTCATCCTCCTGCCAATCAGGGCTCCAGAGGAGCACAGGATTAGGAGCACCACACAATTGCATTACAAGTTGGGACATTTCGTTATCCTTAGAGGTCTCTGGTCCATTTTGAAGTAGTAGACGATAAATCCAAATCACTTAGGGTACGTCTACACAGCAGTGTTATTTCGGACTAACTGGCATTATTCCGAAATAACATAGCACACGTCTACACAGCAAGAATTTATTTCGAAATAAAGTCGAGCTGGAGGACTTCTAACTCTGACTCCTGTAACCCTCATTTCATGAGGAATATGGGAAGTGGAAGGAAGAGTGTTCTTCCTTTGACTTCCTGCAGTGTAGACAGTGCCTAAAGCCAAGTTAAGCTATTTTGACTTAAGCTACGCAATTGACATAGCTGAAGTTGCATAGTTTAATTCAACTTTAGCCCTGAAGTGTAGACGTGACCTTAGTCTTAGCTCTATAAAAATAACAGTATGAGGCACCTTCCTGAAAACACTAGGCCCCTCTGGCACATTCTTTAAAATGCAGTGCATCAAAAGGAGAAACAGCAGCCCCATAACATGTAACACTCAACAAGTAACCAAAAAAACAAAAATCAAATCCCTGTTTTTCCTTAGACATTATCACTAACAATATTTGCTGCTCCAACAGCTTCTCTGGGAAGACGAAGCTTCTCCTTTAAGAAGATGGTCCTACCATGAGGGCAGAGGACTGGATTTGATGACCTTTTGAGGTCTGTCATTACCATGAGGGATGGCCAGCAGCCTGGGGACTAAGGGGTTAACTGTACCTAGCTAGGTAGCAGTTAGACAATAGAAATGCAGATAGAGATTTCAAACTGAGACAAAGGAATTTTTGGTTTTCCCTCCTTTGTCTCGGAGGCAGTTGACTCTCCAGATACTGAGGGGGACAGACCACATATCTCTCTCCAAGAAAAGACTCTTCACCATCTGTAAGTAGGGTAAAGTTTAGCTAAATCCATTTGGTTTTATTGTTTTATGGTTTCTGACTGGGAATCTGATGTCTGTGCTGTTAGAAATGGGTTTTCCTCTCTTTTGCAGCTCAATTTTGGCCCATGGTGGAATTCCCAATGAGTTTATTAATTAGTGGCTCTTACCATCTAGCCAATCCAACTATGCTTGTAACTGTGGTTTTATTTGATAATAAAAGTTCTTTCTTTTTTATTAACCTGGTATTGGTTCAGTTCTGTGTCCTGGAAAATCTGTCTGTGGGATCTGCATGTCTCTGGCTAGGGGATAGCAGCTACAGACTGCAGTTTGTATTTTCTCTCTTCTTTTTCAAGCTCTTTGGGGAAAAGAGCTTGGGGTGCCCTGGGGTTGGTTTCAAGTGTCCACCCCTGTTTGTGGGTTCAAAAGCACTTGATGGTGGCAGCGGATTTTTATCCCCCAAATCTAGGTTTTTAGGATTTTGGGGGGAAGCTTTAGACAAAAGCCTGGAAAAATAAGGTTTTGGGGTACTTTTGCAGGCCCCCCACTTCTGCATTCATTGTACCAGAGTGGGGAATCAGTCTTGACAAGGTCCCTTCCAGTTCTAGTAGTCTATGATGATGGAATCATGTCGTGATAGTGAACACATTTGGGCTATTTCTCAGTAAAAGGAAGAGGGAAGCTCACTCCAAAGCAATGAGATCCATCACTGCCCTTTCTTGCACACTCTTCTGTGTACAAAGATTAGAGGACACCTGGGAGCCATTTCCTGCTCTGCCACCGGTTTCCTTTATGACATTGGTCAAGTCACTTAGGCCCTGATCCCCTATGGTCTCATGCATGTCTACATAGGAGGACCGGTTTGCCATTGTCCTTTTGGCTACAATGTCTCCTCTCCCCACCCTTGTGCAGCATATTGTGCACTGGTTAGATACTGCTGCAGCCCACCCACAATGTGGCTGCATGGCTTTGATTAGTATGGACAGAGAGATCGGGAGTTAATTCAGTGGGGCAGCTCAAAGCCCAAAGATGTCACTGTCAGTCCTCAAGTATCACCTCTGGCTCCTCTGTTCCTGAAACTATCGGGGAGGAGAGAGCTATGAGGTGGCAGGTTTTTACTTCTAATGAGCACAAACCTAAACATTTATATCCCTCTTCTAAGGCAGGTACAAGTATTAGCAAAGCTGACTGTGGGCATTTATTTTTAATTAAAAAAAATCAATGTAACTGTAACTTACAGCCCATTAGTTGCCAATAAATCCCGCAGGGTCACAGAGTTATGGGATCCTTGCTTTAGCCAGCAGCCTATCAAAAGGCATCAGCATCAATGTTGTGGCATCTGGCTAGTCTAGCCTTTGATGTATTTACCACACTGCAGCCAGGCTGTGAGTCCTGAAAACACAGACTTTGAAAGCTAGCTTGTACAATGAAATTAGAAGAGCCGTGGGCTAAATAACTCTGTGATACCAGCCATTCTCTCTGGTGGCCGCCCATGAGAATGAGCATGTTTTGCTTTCAAATCTGAAGGACTGAATTTACTAAACCAGCACTGGGGGGGGGGGGGGGGGGGGAGGGAGACTGAGCCTGAGGGGCTGGATCCTGGCAAGCCGAGGACTGCAGCCGGCTCCCAGGCCTGAGGCTCCCCACCCCTGGTTTAAGTGACTATAAGTGGACTAGGAAAGAAATGTTTCAGTTAAATGGCACATTTGCTAAAAAATGCAGTTTGGGGGTGATGGAAACTGTCATTATCCAAGGCAACTGCACCTCAGGTCTCCATCAGTAATAAGGACACCCAAGGACTCAGCACAGACACCCAATCTCAGCTGCCAACTCCTCTGCTGGTTCCTTTCTGGGTCTCCCTCCTGACTGGATAGTTCAGGCTGAATGGTCGGGCTATGTCTAGACTACGGGGTTTTTGCCCGCAAAAACCCCACTGCATCCAGGGAACACGTTTGCTCTTCCGCTTTTTTTCGTGGAAGAGCAAACGCGCTCTTTTGGGGAGCCCTGTATACCTCCTTTCATGAGGCAAAGGGGCTCCACCGAAACAGGAGGCTTTTCTGCCATTTGGCCATTTAAACAGGGCCAAATAGTGGAAAAGCCTCTTCCAGAAAAAAAAGGCAGAAAAATCTACAGAAAATGAGGAGCGCATTTTGCGTAGCTTTTTCCGCAAAAACGCCGCAGTCTAGACCTACCCCCAGTTCCCTACTCCACTGTGTGTTGCCAGCAAAGACAACCTGCCCAAACAGACCTGCTTGCTTTCTTTTCAGAGACTGATAACAGAGGGCACATCTCCACAGCAGGGAAAAGTCAAATTAAGCTTCGCAACTTCAGCTACATCAATTGTGTCGCTTGAGTCAAAATAGCTTAATGTGGCTTTTCTCACTGTCTACACAGCGGGAAGTCAAAGGAAGAACACTCTTCCTTTGACTTCCCTTACTCCTCCATAAAATGAGGGTTACAGGAGTCAGAATAAGAAGTCCTCCACCTCGACATTATGTCGAAATAATGGCTTGCAGTGTAGACGCACACTGTTATTTCAAAATAACGTCAGTTGTTCCAAAATAACGTTGCTGTGTATACATATCCAGAGTGACTGCTACTGATATAAGTTAACACAAGGGAATCAGATCGTAAGTGACTTGACCAAGATCACAAAGAAAACCAGTGACAGAACAGGAATTTCCAAGAGCAAATTCTTAAACAGCATTACAGAGAAAGCATATTAACACCATAAAAGAACATATATGAATGTTAACAGCCTTATCAGAATTTACCCTAACATCAATTCTAGGCAGACCTAGTCCTTCTAATACTATCTTAAGGATTGCCCTCCCTTCCCCGGATCAGGGGTCCATGTTGACTTGCTGAATTTGGAAGACTTTGTTTTATTCAAAACTCTTTCCTTTGTCTATTTTTCTCTGGCAAAACCAGTTTGAACTAAAAACAAACAAAAAAACAAGGTGGCAATTTAAAGACTAACAAATTTATTAGGGCATAAGTTTTTTGTGAGACACAACTCACTTCCTCACTTCTTCAGAGGCTTGAAGTGAAAGAAAAGCAGGGATATGAAGACGTGAGTAACAACAGTGTTAATTAAACCAGGGTGAATGTGGCTCACCTCCAACAGTGATGAGAAGATGAGAGTACCTGAGGGGTGAATTACTTATTGTAATGAGGAGCCATTCTAAATCAGTATGAACTAGTATATTCAAACCACTCCAAGGGGAGGCTTCAAATGTTGATAATAAAGGAAGTTCATTAGCAGCCCTCCCCACTAGAGAAGTTACATACAATGCTACAAGAACACTCATTTGCATTTTTAATACAATGTACCCCAAATATATTAACCCTAATTGTACAAGGTTTAACTTAATTCAATAAAGTGTATTTTATTCCATAGGGTTTGCTCAGGATGTATAAGGATATTGTTAGTCTGTCGATTTTTTTGCCCCAGATTTTTCAATTCAGCCACCAAATGAAAAAACCAGTTACATGCTCAGTTCTAACCCTGAATAATGTGTCTAAGTTTGTGTAACTTACATGTATTTCTGGAGCTCCACATGGTTGTTACATCCACCGAGACTTCCCCTAAGAACTCTCAGACTTTATAGTCTAATGCAAACTTAATGATGTGGAGACAGGTTTTCTGGGCTGGCCGAGCACTGCTTCATATAGGTCTGAGGGTAGTGTGGGAAGATAGTTGATATTTTTACATGCCACTGACCCTAGGCCCAGCCAGAGTCCCATGTGAAATACAACATAAATTAAAGCAACTCAAAGGTGGCTCGTTTCAGTGGAGTAGCCATGTTTGTTTGTTTCAACAAAAACAATGAGGAGTCCTGTGACTCCTTAAAGACTAATACATTTATTTGGGCATACACTTTTGTCAGCAGGAGTCCACTTTATCAGATGCATAAAGTGGCAACGGTGATTCTAATTTACTGTGTTCCAAATAAGATCCCAATGGCTGCTCTGTCAGATGGGAGAGTATCAGGATGTACTTCAGTAGTTCCTCTGAGTTTACACTGATGTATGCGATTGGACAGGCTGGCTCAATAATCATAATGAATAGTCTGCCCTGTGCCACTTTTTAATAAACAAAGATGAAAGCTTGATGGCTTCCCTCCTGCAATGTCCAGCAAAAACCATTTTCCAGAATGTTGTCCTTTCCAAAATGAAAGCCTGGTGTGTCCTTTAAAAAAAATCCTCTGAAATCCCAGCCTCTTCCTTGGCTGAAAAATCAAATTAGCATACAAAATAATCTCCCAAAGGCAAGGAGGACTCTTATGGGAAATGTACCTTGACTTGTGTTCTGCCAATCCATGCAGTCAGCTTGCAAAAATGTACATTGACAACTGTCTGAACTGGAGTGCTCTTTTTTTCATTCTGATTTTGAATGTAAAATGTTTTCTTTTAGGGGGCCTGTTCCAAAACCCATTGAAATCAATGGAGGTCTTTCTATTGACTTTAGAGGCCTTGGGCTCAGGCCTAGGGTGAGAGGGAGAGCAAAGCACCAAATCAGAATGGCAACTAGGGTGGCTTTTAGGCTAGGCTAAACAGGACTTTGTGATGTCTTGGGGTTCACCCAGACCAGTAAGAGGTTCACTTCCTGCCTAGTAATATTGGGTGCCTTAATGCTGTACTGCGATGGTGCAGAACCCTCAAACCAATGGTCAGCCCACAAATATAAAAGTCTCACCCTGGCTTCCATCAGCCTAATTACTCCTCACAGGGTGACTCCAAAAGTCCTTCTGGTCCTGAGTGTTCCCAAATCCATTTACCCAAGTTCTTAAATAACAGATACTTGGGGTCTTCCCCTACAATTCATCTCCCTCAAAGGTGTGAAACCAGTCCCTCCTCTCCAGTTATCAGCCCACTTTGCCACATGCACCCCACAATGTGTGTACAACAGAGACCGGCTTGAGGTAATTTTCTTGTAAAACTTTTCTTTATATTTGTAACAGTACAGCTTCTACGACGAAATAGGAGGGGAAGCAAATACATGCCAGTTACAGAGAAAAAATAAACATAAAGACACAGCCTGAGGCTTTACATCTCTATATTTGATAAAATCCCTTGTCTAGTACAAATCACCTCTTGCCTTTGAGCAGTGTCCCAGCATGCCCCTGTCCCAGCCAGGCTCCACCATTCACAGCCAGTCCTCCGCCTTTAAGACTGTCTCTCCGTTCTGGACTTCACTTCAAACCTTGTCTCTCTTAAAGTTTGCAGCAGGGGTTTTTTTTTTCTTTCCTTCTCAGACTACAGTAATTCATGATTGTTCAGAGCAGGGTGTGGGAAGAGTGAAGGAGGGACTTAACAGCCAGGGCATCTTGGTGTCTTCCCATGAACTCCAAGGTTTTTCATTTTTCTTTTCCTGCATTGTACCCAGGGGTGAATTAAGGTTTCCTGGGGCCTTGGGCCAGAGTTGGTGGGAGGGAGCCCTTCCCACCTTTTCAACCGCTATCCTGCCTCCATTCTGACCCCTCCACCTGCAGCCCCACCCATAGCCCCTCTTTTTTCTGCCCCTTCCCCACAGCTCCACCCCATTACACTCAGGGTACGTCTACACAGCAACATTATTCTGAAGTAACTTAGTCCACATCTACACAGCAGGCAGTTATTTTGACATAATGTCAAAATACTGTCAAGCTGGAGGACTTCTTACTGCGACTCCTGTAACCCTCATTGTACAAATAGGGTTGCCAGATGGTTTAACAAAAAATACTGAAAAACCCCCCTCCCAAAAAAAAATAGAGTGCTTTTCCGATGAGTCCCTTAATCCTTGTGCAATGAGGCTTACGGGATGTTGGAATAACAAGCCCGTAATTTCGAATGTATTTTGAAATATTGGGCTTGCTGTTAAGATGCTCAGAACGCTATTTTGGGATAACGGACATTATCCTAAAATAGCGCCTCTGGGTAGCCCTACCCATAGATATCAAAGGTCATACCCATCAAGGGTTTTGAATTTTCATGGGGGCTATGTCTACACTGCCCTCTCTTGCACAAGAAAATATGCAAATGAGGTGAAGCGGTTAATATCGCCATGCCTCATTTGCATACTTAATGAGCCGCCATTTTGCGCAAGGGACTTTTGTACAAAAAACTCCTCTTGCACAAGAACCATTCTGCTACCTTTTTTCAGGAAAAACGGCTCTTGCGCAAGAGCAGGTATTTTGCACAAAAAGGAGCTGTTTAGATGACTCCTTTTTGCACAAAAGCCTCTTGTGCAAAAACAGAGCCTCATTAATTATGCAAATGAGGTGCATATTTTTTGCACAACATGGGGGCAGTGTAGTCAGTATCCCTTTAAACCATTTGGGAACCTTCTAGCCCAGTGGTTCCCAAACTTTTCGGCATCATGTCTCCTTTTCGATTTTTGAGAAACCCTCATGTTCCCCTCCCCCCCCCCAGCAGCAAAAGGAACTGACTGGGACCAAAAAACAAAAATAGCAAGGGAATTGATTGGGGGTGGAGGGGTTGGGTCACCTTGCACCCCCCCTGGAATTCCTTCACGCCCCCCAGTTTGGGAACCCATGCTCTAGCCCTATCTTCTTTTGCTGAAGAACGTAGCAAGAGCAGCAGTCTAGTTATACCTTGTACTTTGTACGTAGATAGTAAACAAGGCAATGTAGAACCCAGCCGTATCCATTTGGCTATGGCATATCCTTATTGTTGTGTAAAGACACAACAATGAGGGAAAAGACCTCGAATTTCACTGTGGTCAAAGGGGAGCCAGAGCAGATTACTAGTATGATATTCTTGGACTAACCCGAAGAATCCAGATAGTACATCTGTGGGAGAGGGAGCTGAATTCTGTTCTGGTTGGTTGGTTGGTTTGTCATCAGTGGAACTGTCAATCACAGTCCAGTGGCAGAATTTGTGCTACTGAGAGCAACTTAAAAGGCAAAAGAACCCCAAAGTCTTCCTTGCCCCTCTGAGATAAATTTCTCATTCTGACCTGTCAAACATCCCAGATTCCGCTGGGTATAAATAGTAACTTAACACTTTTGACCCCTCTACAGTTCAAGGAGCTAAGTTATGGCTTTGCCACAAGCCCTGTGTGATGGGGTAGCATGGAGCTTGCACAGGGAAGGAATTGTGCAATAAAGGCTCCCTATGCACAGCATGATTCTTTCAGTGGCATGTAAAGCAGGGATGAAAGTAACTTACGTTTCTTACAGGGACTGTTGTATCACACCCTTGTGGAAAGGGCGGGCGGGGGCAGGGCAGACAGATGGAGGGTGTATGATATGACAATACCTCTAAGAAATTTAATTGTGGAGGGCTCAAGGCAGGTGACTCGGGACGTGGGGGGGGTAGCAGGAATTTTAAGGTTGGGAGGCATGAGAGGGGACTCAGGGCAGGCTGCTGTAGGTGTGAGGGTTGTAGGAGTCAAAACTGGGGGGTTTGAGGAGGGGCTCAGGGCAGGGGGCTGGGAGCGTGGGGGACCCAGAGCAGGGGGGATGTGGGGGTTGCAGGATTCAGGGTAGGGGGCTGAGGGGTGTAGGGGTGAGTGCAGGGGGCAAGGATGCCATTTTGGGGGGGTTGCAGCAAGGGAGGAATGCAGCAGGCTCTGCACTTTCTCTCATTAGCTGAGAGTCAACAGAAGCAGGAAGGAGAAGAAAAGCAACACAGAGAGACCAGTATGTGTAGCTGCAGCACCCCCACCCTCCAAAATGGCGGCAGGGAGGTAGAGAAACTGGGGCACTCCTGGGGCCCCCATCCAGTCCCTTGAACCTGCTTGGCTGCCTGCTGCTGAGCACTAAGCTGCAGGAAGCCCTGGGAGCCAGGCAGGGAACGTCGCCCCCTCCCTCTGCAGCAAAGTGCCCCAGCCGGTCAGCTTCCTGCGGGAGCACGGCACCAGGGTTTACTTTCACCTCTGGGGTAGAGACCAGCAGAGCAGAGAACAGACACACCTGAAGGATATACCCGGGAATGTACCCAGGAATGTCCCTTATCTGGCTCCCTACTCGCCCAAACCCTGCCACCCTGGCTGCGCTGCTATTTTTAGCCATGTAGTGTCCTGCTGCCTGCCAGCTGCTGGAGTTTTCCCTGGCTGAGAAAAAGATTTCAGCAGTGGGAAACGGGATCAAGGAAAGACTCCAGCAGGGCTATGTCTATACTACCAGGCTATTTCAAAATATAACTCCTGAAACACCTATCTCGGAATAGCGTGCCCACGCCACGGGGACTTATTTCCAAATAACTCCCTCGTGTAGACATGCCCTAGGGTGAGGAATAGCTCTGGCAGCTCCTCACTGCTGGAGCTTTCTCCTGCCACAGGTAAGAAGCAGTTCCCCAGGGCAGGAGCCTTCCCAGCTGCAGGGAGAGGCTCTGGCAAAGGAGAGGGGGAGGCAGGAGAGGAGCACAGCATGTGGGTGCCATTTGCTTTTAAGTGCTGCCTGTAACTTACACATGCCCCACCTGCTGCAGAAAGAGGCGTGCAGTGTAGATGTAGCCGAAGAGCTACAATCCCTCCCTGCGCTGAGAGGGTAATTGCTTGTGATGGCCTATGGCAGCAGCAAAGGAGAGGCTTCTGGCTCCACTGCACTGAATGGTACATTGTGGGATCAAGTCAGGGCTCTGCTGATTCTGTGCCCACGCTTCACTCGCCTGTTCCTGGGCAGAGTAGTGAGTGCAAAATGTCCCCACTTACTCTTGACCATCTGGGCCCTAGGTCAGGGTAGCCTGCCCTGTGCACAGTGTGTCTAATTTCCCTTCAAACCCCTGCGTACCTAGGCAGTCCAAGGCACAATCTAGCCCTAAGTGTTTGGCCCAGTCCCGTTCTAAATAAGCCAAAGCAATGGAGCATCTATCACTTCCCTTGGGAGACAGCTACACGCTTCTCTTACTGCAGTGATGGGTGTGGGGGAGATACATATAGCTGGACCAATCTCATGGTCAGGCATGTTCCTGTTACATTCGGCCTACAGTTTCCTTGGCTCACGTTCATCCCATCACTCCAAGCTATGCACTTTGTACCGTTCTGAATAACTCCTCATCCTCCTGGCATCATGTTAGTTGTCACACGTGCCATGCCTATTTCTTCTTTTCATCTTTCCTCATCAAGCAATCTCTGCAGCTTGGTTGTTTGCATTTTCCCAGCACAGCATTTTTTTGCACTTTACCGTGAATTGTCACATTCATATTTTCAACAGGAGGAAACCCATACACATTTTAGTGACTCGGTCAGCAGTTTTCACCAAGCGAACACATGATCTCTGCGGTTACTAATGCTGAAGAGCTGCTGTATCCTCCATCTGCTGAGATCAGAGCCAGAGGGCTGAAATAAAGGAGACACAGCCCTCTGTACTAACAGGAGTCATTTAAACTGTGTCTACTCTAGGAAAGTATTGCAAAATTACTAAATTTGACTTAATAACTCCTGCTTTAACAAATTCGAATTAGCATGTCCACACTACAGGGAAGTCTCGGAATTAGTCCGAGGCAGGCTCCATTAATGTGGATGCTCTATCTTGGACTTAAAGCCCCAGGAAGCATTGGGGAGTAATTAGTCTGAATTACTCTGGAGAGTAATTATTTCAAAATGGTGGCACCAGAGCATCCACACTACCATTATTCTGAAATAACTATTTCAGAGTTAGCGTTACTCCTGGTGAAAAGCAGGAGTACAGATTTCAAATTCCACGGCCCATTATTTCAAAAAAATAAGCTTGGTAGTGTGGACACTGCTTATAAATTTGACCTTGGGGGGGTTATATCAAAATAAAGTCCTAGGGTAGACCAGGGCTTACATGGTTACTCTCACCAGGGGAAAGAAATAAAGAAATAACATGTGAACAGAATAAGATCACGTGTTTTAAGAATTCAATAAGGAAATGGGTATGCTAGCTACTGGGTAATTTATGCCAGCTACTGGGTAAATTCCAGTTTAGGCCATTACATTCTTCACCCCTAAAGTCAGCTTGCAGGATTTTTCACTATGAGCTAGTGGACTGTGCTAGGGTGCAAAGCTGGGAATTCCTGAAGTCTAATCCCAGTCCTGCAACTAATTTTCTATGTGGCCTTGGTCAAGTCACTTGAACCTCCAATCAAGGATCAGGAAAAGCCCCATTCTGGTAGGCTCTATGCAGCACCAAGAACAATGGGGCATTGATCCTTGACTGCTGTTCCTAGGTGCTACTGCAGTACAGATCATAGTAATTAACCAAACTCCATCTGTTTCTCCTTCTGCAAAATGGGCACAATACTTGCATGTCTATAGCGCTGGGCAGTTGGGAGGATTATTATGACTTAACTGGAGAAAGGAGTGTCTTATGGTTAAGGCATTAGATTAGAACTCAGATGATGTGGGTTCAATTTTTGGCTGTGCTACAAACTTCCTTGGGAAGTTGAGTAAATCAGTTCATCTCTCTGTTCCCCATCTCTAAAAGTGCCATGGCTCTTTAGGATGTAAGCTCTGGGAGACAGACAGATGTAAGCTGTGTCTGACTGAGCATATGGACAGCTCATAGCATAAAGGTGGGGCTCTGATCTCAGCCAAGCTCTCTAGGTGCTACAATAATACACAGTGGCTACGTCTAGACTGGCATGATTTTCCGGAAATGCTTTTAACAGAAAAGTTTTCCGTTAAAAGCATTTTCGGAAAAGCGCGTCTAGATTGGCACGGACGCTTTTCCGCAAAAGCACTTTTTGCGGAAAAGCGTCTGTGGCCAATCTAGACGCGCTTTTGTGCAAAAAAGCCCCGATCGCCATTTTTACGATTGGGGCTTTTCTGCGCAAAACAAATCTCAGCTGTCTACACTGGCCCTTTTGTACAAAAGTTTTGCACAAAAGGGACTTTTGCCCGAACGGGAGCAGCATAGTATTTCTGCAAAAAGCACTGATTTCTTACAGTAGGAAGTCAGTGCTTTTGCAGAAATTCAAGCAGCCAGTGTAGACAGCTGGCAAGTTTTTCCAGAAAAGCATCTGATTTTCCGGAAAAACTGGCCAGTCTAGACACAGCCAGTCAGAATTCATCCTGCTAATAACAGCATAGTGTTCTGAAAATGTCACATGCTAGCTATTATACTTCATGTTAACTTTGCTGCCTGTTCCAAATTGTTGTCTGGGGTTGCTATGCACTGTTAAGTAGCAACCGTGCTCTGTCCCAGAGTTGGCTGCATTTACTGGAGAGTGAAATTAGCTTTTCATGTAGGCTGTAAGGAGTTTTGGGATCCTCAGGGCTGAGAGGAGCTGCATAAATGTAAATCGTTACTAACAGAGGTGAATGCAAAGCAACGACTCCCACTGTGCCTTCAGTGCTCTTGTAAGCATCACTGGGGAGGGAAGCAACTTGTCTGCAGCTTTCTGCCTCCAATGTGTGCTTTACCCGGCAAAATCTCCCTGCAGCATTCAGAGCATAACCCCTAGCAAACTGCAAGAGGACAGCCCTGATTTCAGCTGTCAAGAAGCTTCACTAGCATCCAGACCCAGCAATGAAAAAGGCAAATTAAGGATCCTGAGCACATCACCACTGAACAGAGCCACAGCCTAGCGGGCCTTGATAAATGTGAAATGGCTGATCTGATATGCGTGAATCACAAGCCAGCTGCTTTCCACTGAGTAATAAATCCCTGCACAGAAAACTGTAGCCTGGTTCATTTACACAGCACCCTTAGCTCAAACTAAGCTACTGGGATGTTGGAATACACCGCCCATTATTTCGAGGGTCCCCGGGACGTCAGAATAAGCCACCCATTATTTCAAAATCTATTTCAAAATAACTGGCTGCTTCAATAGATGCAGAATAGCATAGATATTTCTGGGATCCCGAAATAACTCTGCAGTGTAGACACACCCTTACAGACACAAACCCTAAACACCAAAGATCTATGCAGCAGCGTCATTCTACACCCTATGCAACTCATTAGCCACCCTTCTGCCCTCTTATCTCCACCCTCATCCTCAGAAGCATTTGAACTCAGACCTGGTTGTAGGTTATGTGTACAGCTGTCTGACCAGTGGTAACTCTTTTCAAACTGATTCCCTTCTCCCCCTTTTTTCTTTTTAAAAACACCTTTCTTTTTTCTTTCTTTGCCCCTCCCCTTTTCCAGGGTCATAATGTGGGATTCGGGGAGAAAACACTGGAAAACCCCCAAACCTATCATTTGACCTTGCTAAAATGGATGCGACCTTGGCAGCTACACTAGGCGAAGTGGTTGAGTTCAGATGAGGCTTAGCTAGCCCATGTTTGCCAGGCCCACTTCAGAACTTGACTGCCTTTCCTGAAGCAGCCAAAGCCTAAATTGTTAAAGAGTTCATGTGGGTTTTTAAAGAAGTATGAATCCAGGCTGGTGGTTATTCACGTGAATAGCTCTCATTCCCCATATGCATCATCCCTTGGCTACCTGCAGAGCCCTGATTTCTTCCACGGTCCCTGGTGCACTGCATTCTTTCCCTGTGTCCCACCCTACGACAGACTGCCCCCATGCTTCCCATCTCGCCCCGTTCCCCCTGCTGCCACTCCACATAGCCTCTATATCACTATTACGTTCGTCTCTTAACTAGTCTTGTGTCTCACTCTTGCTACAGGTTAAAATTGGGCTGGTAAATAGAAATGCGGATCCTGCCGGGTCATGGCTGCAGGAAGAGAAGCATCTGAAGCCAGAGTGCAAAGGCATAAGCCTAGGACAGTGCTGAAAAGAAAAAACAAATGACAGGGAGAAATAAACAAGCAGGTACAATACAGAGCTCACTAGAAGAAGTGACAGGATTGTCTGTCCTGTGTGAAAGCAAGGGCATTGGTTCTGTACTTATTCAGGGGGAAGAGTGCCACCCACTGATCACAAGCAATGCTGCCTGCCGCAGCCCAGCCACACAAGCCATGATACTAGAAAAACCTTGCTAGCGTGTCCATTAGAGCAGGCAGCCAAGTCGAGTAGAGTGGGTGGCAACTAGAAAGCTGAGTTCTATTCCTAGCTTTGCTCCATACATGTGGTGTGAGTGAGATAAGTCATCTCCTCACTATGCCTTTGGTTCCCTCTTAATCTTGTCCTTTTATCTACGTAGGTAGCAAACTCATAAGGGTGAGAACTTTTTTCACTCAGTGGTAGAATGCTGCCTTGTACAAGGGGCTCTGATCTCAGTGGAGGCTTCTAGGTGCTAGTGGAACATGATTAATCTTCAGCCAGCCCATTGCCCTGGGAGCTAATACAAGATTGTTTCCTACCCTTATTAGTGGTTAGTCCTGTTTAAATGTAAAATGTGCAAGAGATGGGACTGCCACCATGTGTGCCACACCTAAAGGCATGTCCTTGTCCAGAAATCTTCCCGGATATGAAGAACATAAGAAAGGACATACTTGGTCAGACCCAATGGTTCATCTAGCCCAGTCTCCTGTCTTTGACAAGAGTGGCCAACCCCAGGGCTTCGGAGGTACGAGGGGGGTGTACGATGTGACTCTGGCAGACCAGATGCCAACTCCTAAAAAGGCCCACAGGGCCCAACTGAACACTGAAGGCATAGCTGAAAACCAGTCTGGCTCACCCCTGTGTTAGTACAATTAACGTGTATTAAAATGTGTTTAGTGTTCAGACTTTATGAACTGCTTGTCAGATGCCGCATGTATTAATCTGATAACATCTGTGTCCTGCCGTATGAGGTTATATGAAGTGTTTGCTCTGAAACTGTAAATCCCCACGGGGTAGAGTGAAGCTTGAGCAGGTGTGAAATACTAGTTTTCCACAAGAGGTGTCATTTCCTGCCCAGCAAAAGAAGGCCCCTGGACATCAAACTTGCCATTGTGGAACATCAGTGGACAGAAGACTTTGTCCCCACCCACACACACACACGCAGAGGATACGTGCAGCTGGACTCTTCCTATCAACTTGAAGTCTGGGAGAAGGGAATAAAAATTGCTGATGAGAAGGAACTGGGTCTCTCTAGGCATTATATTATACCGGCATGTCCAGCCTAAATGTTCCCCAACTTAATTTCCCTCACACTCTCCCCAGCCTCCTGTACCACAGTCCAGCTACACTCGGAGCTAGGGGTGTGAGTCCCAGCTCATGCTGACATGCTTATGCTACCTCTCATCAAGCCTGTGTGCTAAAAATAGTAGTGTGACCATGATAACATGGGTGGTGGCCAGCCATGGAACAGGCTAGCCACCCCAGTATGTACCCATGGGGTGTGGGTAGGTGTTTAAGCAAAGTAGCTAGCCCAAGTCCCCACTCATCACTGTCCATGCTACCACAGCCATGCTTTTATTTTTAACATACTATCTCAATGAGGTCTAACAAGTATGTGTCTTGGATGAGAATCAGAGCCAGAGTTCCAAGTGTAGATGGTACAGCCAGGTCTACACTTACCCCTGGAGACTGATCTTCTGGGGTTTGATTTAGCAGGTCTAGTAAGGACCTGCTAAATCGACCACTGATGGAACCCCATTGATGCCAATACTCCACACGAGGAGTAAGGGAAGTCAATGGGAGTGTCTCCTGTCAACTTCACACAATGGGGATGCAGCAGAAATTCAGCTTAAGGTATGTCGACTCCAGTTACGCTATTCTCAAATCTGGAGTCACATATCTTAGGTCGACTTTCTCCGGAAGAGTAAACCTGGCCCTTCTTGCCTTAGCCATTCCTGTCCCTTCCTGTGCTATTCCCATTTAGATACTTGCAGAATGTTGTCACGTCCCTGCTTAGCTGTCGTTTATCCAAGCGCACACAGTTAGCTCTTGTAATCATGCCTCTTAAATCAAACCTTCCATCCTCCTGATTACTTTTCTTGCTGGCATCTGAACTCCTTCCAGCTTGTCAATAGCTTTCAGGTCATGTGGTGCACAGAACAGAATGCAATATTCATTCATTAGCATTCAAAGAGCAGCCTGGCCAGATGAATAGCTTGGTAATAACTTGCTCCTAGCTCCATGTGTTCACCTTCTTAAAACGCCATCAGATTAAATCATATTAATACAGTTCCTCACACAGCATCACAGCAGCCTACATGGGGAGGAGAAATGCGCCCAAAGGCATCAGTAACTCGTGATATTGGAACTGTCTACAAGTACTGAAAAGAACAGAAGCACATCCAGTGTCTCCCGGCAGAATCCTGCCCAGGGACGGCTGGTATCATCATGTCATCATGCCTCATTCATACAGCCATCTTCTGCAGCTGCATAGCTCCATATGGCAGGGGTGCCAATCAGAAGAGCTAACCCCTTTTCAATATTCATGGCTACGCTGGGGTGCCATTTGTGCCTGTGGAGCTGAACAGCACACGTGCAGGAATTCCTTCCCTTCGTGGCACTTCCGCAGGGGAGCAGAACGGCTTTCCATTGAATAAAAACTAGCAGATAAACATTGTAGTGATGGACACATCCCACATGGAAGGGACTAACTATGATGGGCCAGATAAACTACTCCAAATAGGGAAGAGCACGGGGAAGGTTGGCAGAATTTAGCCCCTAGCCTCCTCAGCCCTGGAGTTCAGGGAGGGCAGGCGCTCAGGGAAAGCAACACGCCACCCCTACTAGAGTAGGCATTTTGGGGGTGGAGTGTGGGTGGGGCCAGGCTGGTGGTTTGGGAAGGCAAAGCTTTCTCCTGCCTAGCATACCCGCCCCTCCTGCCTGTTGCTCTTCTTCCCATGGATCTGCTCCACTTCCTGTCCCTTCCCAAGCCAGGGCCAGCTGCATAAGAACAGCACTACCATAGCAGATTACTTTGCTATGATTATGTCAGGAAGGCAGCCCACTTGGCTAGCTGAACCACTGGTTTGCTGTGGTACAGCGGTGTGACAGGATCACGGGTTAGGTGGACTGTGGCATGGACGCATGAGACAGTGCCTGAGTTCAAAATGCTCTTCTCTCCCACTGGCATCACCGAATGGCTCTGCTGCAGGCAGACAGGATTGCTCCTTTCCTTGGCACTGCATGGCCTTCAGAGGGTTGTCCTGGCAGGTGCTGCATTAGCAAGCGCAACTCCACATGCTGCATGACCAGGCTAAGCTGTGCAACCAGGGAGCCTGCAATTTTGAGAGCAGCACGTTCTAGCTGAAGGGTGCTAATGACTGCAGTGCAAAATGTCTAGGCTGAGGTACCTTGTGCTACTGCTGCAGCACTTTGAGCTCACCTACATCCTGTCTGCACTTTGATGCCTAGGAGCGATACTGCTTAGCAACCGTTTTTCCTGTTTGGGGTCTCCTTGTGTAGCCTGTTTCGTTGTGTTTGTTACACGGTGTCTCCTGATGCGTATCTCCCAGAGATCACCTTTTTCTTAACTCCACCAAGAGCATCTCGCAACGGTTGTGTTTTTCTTTCTGCTGTTGTACAGAGCTAATACACCCACTAGCCTGCTGAAGGCCCTCAAAGCACTTTACAAATGTTAATCCCTCCCTCTCCCCAGGAAGCAGGTGAGATATTATCCACCTCTTTCCCCAAGTCCCCTCCCCTGGAGGCAGGGGCAGAGGACCGTTTTGCAGGGCCCCGGGCAGCATAATTCTACAGGGCCCCCCCTTTGCCACAGTGCATGCGTAGTGATGCCATGTGCATGCGTAGTGACTCCATGCGCATGCGCAGCGGCGTCACGGCGCATGCGCGGGGCTTTCTGAAGCGCGGGGCCCGGGGCAGCCGCCCAGTTCACCCTGCCTTATATCCGCCCCTGCCTGAAGGATACAGTTCAGGGGACTAGCAAAGGGGCCTGGCACTGGCAGAAGGGATAAGGCCCACCCCTGCACTCACCAGCTATGGAAGGAAGCAGAGGGACCCAGTCCCAACCTGCTCCACTCTACCCCCATTGGACCCCAGCCACATTGCTCCACTTCCTGTCACTGGTGAGTGTGGGGATGATTCCTCCTCTTCCCCCAAACTCCTTTTCCCAAGCCCATTCCTTCAAGCAACGTGTCTGAGGACTGGGAGAATGGATCTGGCTAGGTTTGGGTTGCTCCACTTCCCGTCACTGGTGAATGCAGGGGTGGGCCCAAACCCTGGTGCCTTGCCCCTGCCTCCCACAGCTCCTGCCCTCGCAGCCCTGAATGCAGTCCCCACTATAGAGTGGGCCTTTCCCCTTCCCCCTCCCCCAGTGGGGAGAACTTCTAGGGACAGGCCGTTAATGAGGCTGATTATTGGGTTAACAAAACCACAAAAAACACCATCACATATTCTCTTACAAGAAGTTAAAACCACACTCAGTGTGATGAAGATAAACAAAAGAAATAGCAACATCCCCAACAAAACAAAGAAATAACCGCACCTGCCATCCTGTGCAGTAAAGTACAGAGAAACCCCCTGCCCTTCCGAAAATTCATTTGCAGGCAGCCTCTCCCACCCCATTACGCAGCCCTCTATCTATTCATGCCCCTGAGAAGCTCTGAAAACTCCTGCTCGAGTCCTTAAATTAGTGAATGCACCATCAGCATGAGAGGGGGATAGACAGATAAGAGCTTTATTGCTGTGATAGAAAGGAAAATGCCTATAGAATAGCTAAACACTACACCAAAGCTGCTGCTCCAGTGGCTCTGTGAGCAGTGATGTGTCAGAGAGGTATGAATCATGGGATGCTTCTGGATATTTTGCCTGTGTAGTCTGTATGATGGAAATAGCATCAAAAGTTATATGTATTTTTATAGTGTGAAAACTCTTCTGATTCCTACACGTTCCCTCTGGCTAACTAGAAGCAGGGATAATGCAGCCAAAAGCCGTGGTCACACTGAGGAACCCTGCTGCAAATTCTCTGCTGTTTCTGAAGAATGCCTATATGCTGCCATATGGCCCGCCATAGCCTCGAGGACTTCTGTGAAAGGCTTAGCCACGAATGAGTGACTCCCCCCAAGTGTTACACCGACATCCCCTGGAACCGCTCTAGAGCCAGAATGACTAAGAAGACCTAACCAGACAGTCTCTACGGCAAAACATTAATGGACCCAAGACTGACATCAGAAATCGTAACACCCATAAACCTGTAGAGGAATTTTTTTACCTGTCTGGGCATTCACTAATGGATTTAAAAGTAGCCATTCTTCTACAAAGGAATCTCACCCGCTGGTTACAGAGTGAGAGTGCAGAACTGACCTTCATATACCAATCTGGCACTGTTTCCCTGGGCTTCAACACAGAGGCTGTGTCTAGACTGGCAAGTTTTTCCGCAAAATCATATGATTTTGAGGAAAAACTTGTCAGCTGTCTACACTGGCCGCTTGAATTTCCGCAAAAGCACTGACGATCTCATGTAAGATCGTCAGTGCTTTTCCGGAAATACTGTGCTGCTCCCATTTGGGCAAAAGTCTTTTTCCGAAAAACTTTTGCGCAAAAGGGCCAGTGTAGACAGCACAGTACTGTTTTCCGCAAAAAAGCCCCGATTGCGAAAATGGCGATCGGGGCTTTTTTGCGGAAAACTGCATCTAGATTGGCCACGGACGCTTTTCCGCAAAAAGTGCTTTTGTGGAAAAGCATTCTGCCAATCTAAACGTGCTTTTCCAAAAATGCTTTTAATGGAAAACTTTTTCGTTAAAAGCATTTCCGGAAAATTATGCCAGTGTAGACGTAGCCAGACAGTAACTGGATGTCGCATTGTAAAGCCAGCCTTCCCTGCATTTAACACCTCATTGACATACAAAGCTAAGTATGGGACACTTCCAGCCCACTTAATTAGCCTCATTGGCACAGGTACTACATTTCACAGGTACCATCCCCCCCACCTCGGCCCTTCTTTTTCTGTTTTAAATTCTGAGTTCCTATCATTTCCATTCTAGCTTCCAGCTCATCTGAAAAAGAAGTGGGTTGTGCCCATGAAAGCTCACACACACACACAGTCAGCTTGAAAGCGTGTCTCTCACGCTAGCAGAAGTTGGTCCCATACAAGGTACTATATCACCCTCTGGCTACGTGTATACTGCCCTCTCTTGCGCAAAAAAAAATGCAAATGAGGTGAAGTGTGGATCACCACACTGCATTTGCATAATTAATGGGGCTCCATTTTTGTGCAAGAGGCTTTTGCACAAAAAGGAGCAGTCTACACAGCTCCTTTTTGTGCAAAAACCTCCTCTTGTGCAAGAGCCATTCTTCAGCTTTTTTTCAGGAGGGCTCTAATGCATTCATCTGATGTGCCTCAGAGTTGCATCACATTCCCTTCCCCGTTCCACAAAATGGCAACAGAAAACCACTGCGTGACAGACTTCATATGAGAAAAAGACTAAGGGCCTTAGTCTACACTGCCCCACAGTTTGGAGTATGAGGGTGTGAAACACAGTGCCCCCCAAAGTGCTTCTCTGTAACTTGGGGCCTTTATGCTCTTCCCTGCAGTGTCCACGCAGAGGAGTTATAACTCGGCATTTGGAGCGCATCGCAGTTCATCAGTTCATGCCCCTGTAGTGCAAAGTGCAGAGCAAAGCAGACATGCCCTTACTAGATGGAATAATGCGGCACTGAAAACCTAGCATACCACGAGCAATTTCAATAATCCACACAAATATTTCCTTCCAAAGATTGTTACACCATGGTCATTGCAGTTCTTATCTCAACCCAAACCTGTGGCCAAGCATAAATTTTCCTCACCAGAAAACAACATAGTAACTTTATACAACACAAGCAATCATTCCTATTTCAGGCTGCACAGCCATGCACACATATGAACACGTGGCAGGTGTGTTAGTGCATCTAAAAGACTAGAATGGTCCTTGAGCATGCAAGTCCCAACCATTGTGTTGTCTTTGGAAACAGAGCAAAACAAGCAACCATATTTTGAAAAGGCAGGCTGCCAGGACATCACCCCCCTCTCTCCCGTGCACAAAGCATGCTTAGTACTATGCACAATGTTACCTCTCCATACCGATGAAAGTATCATTAGCATCTACTCACTATAAATGATCACTAGTCTCCTTTCCCAAAGGCCTAGTTAAAAAGCCTCCATTGGACATTCTTGACAAGCCACCAGATTATGACAATCTGTTCCCTGGTTAAAAACACATCTAACAAGCTAGGCAGCATTACACATAAGAATTTGTCAAAGAAACATAGGCCAGGTGAAAGGCAGAACATAAGGACAGCCATGCTGGGTCAGACCAAAGGTCAGTCAGCCAACAGTGGCCATTACCAGATACCTCGGAGGGAGGGATCTCAATAGGTAATCCTCATGTGATCCCTCCCCTATCACCCACCTCCAGAGAAACAGAGGCTAGGGACACCATTCCTACCCATCCTGGCTAATAGCCATTGATGGACCTAACCTCCATGAATCTATCTAGCTCTTTTTCAAACCCTGTTAAAGTTCTAGCCTTCACCGCATCCTCTGGAAAGGAGTTCCACAGGTTGACTGTGCATTGAGTGAAGAAAAATTTCCTTTTGTGTGTTTTTTAAAGTCCATGCTCAGCCAACATCCTCAGTGTGGAAAGCTTTACAGCTAATGACAAACAATGCAGTCATTGTGGTCCACACATGAGTGTAACCCTCCCTGAACATTCTCACTTCCACAAACACAACCAATGATGAGCATTTCACTGAGAGACAGTGGCTAATACTTCTCTGTCACTGAGTAATATGTTCCTCCATGCGTATTCTATCCATCTCATTGGCACTCGTTAAGTGTGTTACTCAACATGAGTAACAGAATCGGAATCGGAGCTACCTTTTATTATGACTTATTGCTCTGGAGACAGGACTTAGATTCCCCAGCCCCATCATGCTAGGTGAGGGCCCTGCCCCCAAAGAGCTCACAATCTAAATATAAGGGACAAGTGTTGAGTCCAACAGACAGGGAAGCATAAGGAAACAGTGAGATGATTATGAACAGTGATGGTCACAGCACCCCAGCTGCCTTGCGTGGCTACACACATATTCCATCTTAGATTCATAGACAGAGAGCACGCATAAACAATCCCCATATTTCTACACAGACAAGGGGGCCTACATATATATTGCTGTCAGAGTATGTCGGTTTCCATGCAGCTGTAGATATTCATAGGCACCTAGGGATCCTCACACCCAGATCCTCACACCCAGATTCATAGGCACCTAGGGATCCTCACACTATACTTCCTCCTAGTTCAGAAATCTATGGAGATCAGCTCTCTGCTGAGGGCCTGTGTGGAACTTGGGAGGGGAGGGGGGGAGTGAGAGTGAATTGGCTGTGGGCCCCTTATTCTCAGCTGTCCAGCCCTGGTGGAAACTAAAGCTGTAGGGATCATGCAACTTCCACACTTGCCACAGCCATAAGCTCTTATGCCTGCTGAGGATCGGCTTTACTGCACCGTGACCCTTCTCCTTCTCTCTCCTCTAGACACACCCTCTTCTTTTCCCCTGAGCTACTCCTGCCTCCTTTCCCTGCCACCGATATGCTCCCATGTCCACATACCAGGAAGTAAAAGGAATACAGGTTGTACCTTCCTAAACCGGGACTCTCTAGTCTGGCAGCATCCGTGGTCTGGCACAGACCACAGATATTCCTAGACCACAGAGCCCAGGAACAGGGAGGTCTGGCAGCAGGGCAGGAGCATGGTAGGGGGAGCCAGCAGCTCAGGCGGGAGCCCCGTGTTGGGAGAGGGGCGGGCAGCCCGGCAGGGAATTCAGGCAGCAGCAGCCCGGGAGCTCCATTCCCAGCAGCAGCCCAGGGAGCTCTGGCCCTAGTCCTGGTTGCAGAGCTCCAGTCCCGGCCTCATTCTTGCTTTAGTAGCTGGGGAGCTCCAGCCCCAATGACAGCCGTGGCACTCCAGACCAGAGCAACAGCAGGGCCCTAGCCTGGGGACCGCAGGGCAGCATGGGCCATGAGGCGAGGTACCTCCCCTGCTCTGGCAAATCCCCTCATTTGGGACCGGGCAGGTCCGGAGGATGCCGGACCAGGGAGGTCCAACTTGTAGTAAGTGGCAGACTTGACATAGAAGGCAGCATAGCTCCCCCCACCAGCTTTACACTGGCTGGAGATTCCCCATTTCACAGACTGAAGAATCCAGCTCCTAGCGATGTAGAGTCTCACACATGCAGTTAATCTATTCAGAGCCCAATGAACATTCCTCACATCAGTTTCCCTTCTCAGCCTTAGTGACCTCGCACAGTCCATATACCTCTCTCCGTCTCTTTTGCACTGCCCTTGGTAGTTGCTCAAGGGTGAAGAGCCCCATGTGCTAAGTCACCTGCACTGCTTCTTTCAGCACACCTAGTTTTCCTGGGAGACCTCCTACATGCACCAGCCCAGCTGAGCTGAGTTGCATATGCTGAGGTGTTATGGCCACAGGCTATGCAGTGACATGTGCACTGTTATTCCCAAACAAACACTGTAAGATGGTGCTATGCATATCTCAGTAAATAAAAATATTATTATAAAATCATTGCCATTGCCATAAAACAAGTACTGAGAAGCTGAGTCATTCAGGGTGAGATTACATGTAAAAGAACCCAAACTTCACACCCCGCCTCAGCAGCACCATCTCCCATCTTCCCTTCATAACTGCTTGGTCAAATCCCATATTTTGGATCAAGGCTATTTTCTGTAAGTGGGGGCTCCTGATCATTCGAGGCTAGAGAAATGCTGAGTTCCCAAGACCCTGCCATGAACTTCCTGAGTCACCTTGGCCAAGTCATGTAGTCCCTCTGGAAAATGGGGAGAACAGCACTTCCCTACCTCCCAGGGTTTTGTGAGGGGGTATGAAATCCCTCGTGCGCCACTGCTGAAATGCAGATAGGAGAGGTAGGCTTTGCTTTTTAGCCCATGAAAGATTTTGCGCTCCTTTATAACGAAGCTCTCTATCACTGGGCTTTACTAAGTGTTCAGAAGAGGTTATGGCAGGCAAACTCTTTCTCTTATTTGGATCTGATTCTCTCTCTCTTTTTAAATACATCTTGTTTTAAAGGAAGTTAGCCTAATGCGGGTGTTTCACTGAGTCCACTCAGTGGCACACCAGGAGGCATGGCTCAGTGTTGTCACTGAATTTCCCATCAGTACCCAGCCCGGGCCAGGAAAGCTAATGATCCAACCCAGCAGACCAAATTCGGCGATGGATCCTAGTCATGTGCCACCTGAGGCATGTTGCACATATGCTAAGAAGACTGAGCCCACATTCTCAGAAAAAGCAAAGTTCTTCAACCTCCAAAGAGAGGTAAAGAAGGCAAAAGGTGTGTCTGGAACCTAATGCTCCACCCAGTCTTGGTTAACAGGGTATGGACAGAGCTTGCCTTTCCCAGCCAAGGGTGCTACAAAAGGAGAAAGTCTAAGGACCTACGGTGGAGACACTGGTGCGAAAGGTACAAAGAACGGTAAGTTCTACCCAAGTGAAGCTGTCCCCAGCATTCCAAGCATGCTGAGAGAGCCAGGTCATTACCTCGGGCACCTGTCACGCTGTTGGTGCTCCAAACCCACAATGATATTTAGACCCCTAACCCGCCTTGATTCCAGTGGGCATTAGATGCCTAAACACAGGCACAGGCAGTAGGGGTGTGGGTGGTGTTGCAGCATCCCCAGGTTTTGGGCATTCTAGCCACCCTGCTTCTGCCTCCCGAGCCCTCAACTGCTACAGCTGCCTCTGCTTGGGAGCTCCACAGGTCCTGCACCCGGAGGCTCCACTGCCAGCCCAGGGTCCTGGCTCAGTTGCTGGCATCAGGGTCCCACCCAACCATTGGCCCCACATGTGGGCTCTAGGCTTGGGTTATGTCTACACTGCAGGCTTCTTGCACAAGAACTTTTTGTGGAAGAGATCTTCCGCAAAAAGTTCTTGCACAAGAGAGTGTCCACACTGCCCTGTGCTTTTGAGCAAGAGAGCGTCCATACTGCCATGTGCTTTTGCACAAGAGAGCGTCCACACTGCCATGGATGCTTTTGCTCAAGAAAGCTCTGATGGCCATTCACAGAATGGACATCAGAGTACCTGTGCTTTTTCCCATAGGGGTTTCTTGTGCTAGAAACCCCTGTTGTCCGCCCACACTGCCTTCTTGTGCAAGAGCTCTTGCACAAAAAGGCTTATTCCTCGTAGAAAGAGGAATAACTCTTGTGCAAAAAGCCCTGTCTTCTGGTGATCTACTGTATGTTTTCTTGTGCAAAAACGTGCTTGTAGTGTGGCCTCTCCATGAACTTTTGCGCAAAACCGGCCGATTTTGTGCAAAACTCTGCAGTGTAGACACAGCCTCAGAGTCCTGCCCACCAACCCCTCATGCAGAATCCTGGCTGCCAGCCCCAGCTCTAAGGGGCAGTGAGGGACATGGAAAATGGTAAGGGGGGTGCCCCTTAGCCCCACTCCAAAAACTGTTCCAGTGCCACTGTGCTTAAATACTTTGAGCTCAAGTGACTAAAGCAGCACTGAGCCTTGAGTGTCAGAGTTAATGTGTCATGTGTCTAGTAAAGTTAATGGGGCCTTCAGTCCCTGGGAAAGTGCATCATTCCCAGGCATCTTGTAGGAGGCTTTTGGGCCCCTAGACAGCACAGGAGTCTCATCAGCCTCTCTTGTAACTTACAAGCTCTGCAGGAGGTAAACCCAGGCCTGCAGAACTATGAGTATGTGGGGATCGTGTGTGGTTGTGTGCACTGGTTTGCTGCAGTGAGGCTTGTGGTCTAGCAAATGAAGTGTGACGTTTCAAGGACTCCCCCAATTTCCTACCCATCTTCAGCGCCGCGGTGCCTCTCACAGAGGTCCCCAGAGTCCAACATGCCTCATCTAACATTGCTAGGCATGGCTAAGATTTAAAATCTGATGACAAGATTCAAGATGCTTGTTTCTCTGGCACAGGACCAAGATATTTGATTTTTCTCCTTTCCCACTTTCCATCCTCAGGCTGCAATCTGGCAAAAAGCCCGGTTGCGTTTTGTAGTGATGGGGAATGCTTGATTTTGTTTCTTAACGTCCTTCTAGAAATGGCTTGCCCACTTCACCTCACATTTGGGGATTTGCCCATAGACTAGATTTGAAGCTGAAAAGACTTTTTGTGGGGATTTCAAAGATAGGACTTCCTAAATCAGCCTTGTAATGGAAACCAAGAGTCAGTCTGAACCACCATGAAGCTTCTCCCATCCCAAACTAGAAGAGGGTGGTCTGTGCTGCATCCAGCGAGTGGAAGATTTGTGGCAATCTTGGTTATAAAAGACCAAAGAAAGGTTTCACTGATCATAGAACTAGCCAGTATAAGGGTTAATTTTCTGAAACCAATATGAAGAATCAAGAAAAGTTTATCATAAATTTCCTGTTTGCGGTATCTCGAATGTACTCATGGGGTTTTCACACCTTTAATTTGTCAGGTGGGGCTATTTTAAATTATCCGGTTTATCACTACGAGAGGCAGCACGACGTCACACCCACAGTGGTCAGATGTACTGCACGCTCACAGGAGCCACAAAGAAGCCTTTCAGATGTTTAGCTGGGTCTCACATGGTTTCTTTCTCACCCACTTTTCACTTTCACTTCACTTCCTTCTTGATCATTTCTTAATACTCTTTCAGTGCAGACACCTCTCTCTTCTTACAGCAGCCTCTCTACCTCAGTCTCCCCTTCTTCACTCTCTTGTCTTCTCTGCTGCCCAGTACCACTGTCAGCCACACCCGCTTTATTTAGTTATGCTAGCAGTAATATCAGTGGGCGCTTGAGCTCACTAAGCAAGGGCTGCTGAGGTCAGTGCTTTGCTGGGACATAGTTTGGTGCAGCAGGAAGTAGAGTCAAAGATTCAGAAGATGGCAGACTTCCTTCTTTCTCAGTACTGATGCAGAACATTCAGTAGGAAAAGCTAAAGGCGAATGGAATGGACAGGCTGAGAGTGTAAGCACACAAGGGTCAGAAAATTAAAGGTTAAAGTTCCAAGACCCGTAAGTCAGTTGTGGAGAAGACACTAGCAAAAAGCAGCTCTGCTCTGAGAAGTGACCGTGTAAATATGGCCCCTTCCCACCTCATAAATCTGCTCCTTCTTGTCTGGTCTACACTAGGACCTTAGTCCTAAATTAGCCCCCAAGGTCGATTTTCTAAGCAATGCATCCAGACAACCAATTCCATTATTCCGGAATAAGGGGCAGTGGAATTCAAACTCTGTGGTCCTGCTTTTCATGAGGAGTAATGCTAGTCCCGAACTTGTAAGTCCGAAATAACGTTCGTGTAGATGCTCTGGTGCTGCCAATTCGAACTAATTGGCCTCTGGGAGGCCTCCCACAGCTCCCCAGAGTGCTTCTTGGGGCTCTGAGTCTGAAGCAGGCTCCCTTAATGTGGACAGCCTACTTCAGACCACATTCGATTCTTCCCCATAGTGAGGATGCCGAACTTTGAATTTGTAAAATGGGGTGCCCAGAAGTCAAACTTAGTACGTTCAAAATAATCACCTCATGTAGACATAGCCTGTGAGACTCAGACTCCGATTAGCTGGCTTTATGGCACAGCTTACTGTATATTGCTTATGACTTGTGTTAGCCTTGCAGATGCAACCCAGCTGGAGTGTATTCCTCACCAACAGGTTTGTTTAGTAAGTTCCAATCAAGTACACTCATTGAAACCACTTGGCAGCAATGGGTCTCACTAGGGGCATCGTGTGACGGGTAGAGCCTTCATTATTACTGGTGATGACGCATGTGGAGCAAAGAAATCCGGGTTGACTTAAGGGCCCTATTGCTGAGTGGGATGTCCTGACTCCCTGTGCCATTCAAAGGGAGAGTTAGGCCCCAGAAGCCAGCACTCTGAGTGGGTAGCTGCCTAAACCAGCCATCAGAAATACAAAGGAAAGTGGTGGAGCTTAGGTTTAGGCCCCCCTCTCAAAGGGAGTTAGCACCTATCTCTGGGCCTGCAGGAATCCGGGTTGACTCATCCGGGTTCCAGTTGATTCAACACAATGAACGGTCTCAGGAGTGGGCACTTAAGGCAGGCCTGCCCTTTCCAGCAAGGGAAAAAACCCAAGGAAGACCCAATCCCCGCTCCCTTCAACGTGGTTTCCTAGTGGAGAGGGCACTCACCTGCAAAGCGGAAGGCCTTGTGTCAAGTCCCTACTCCAAATCAGGCACAGCAGGGACTGGAACCAGTAGCCCTATAGATAGGCCTCATCTGAAAGGACAGCCCTAGCCACGCAGGCATCAGCAGTGGTATCATTTGTGGGGGGTTAGGCATGGGAACGCCTTCCAACTCAGGATCCCAAAGCAAGAGGAAACACCTTGTCTGTGTAGCCTGGTAGGGCTCTGAGAAGCTTGGCAGCATCAGAGGATGTGCCTGGTGAACACTTAAGACATGCACGGGGTTAACAGCAGGGGTTTTGGGAATGCCAGCAACATTGACGTGATGCATGTAGGCGCTGTGATGGGGTTCCTCTGGGGCAAGAGGGACTGTGGGACCTCTGAGCCCTCCAAATGCACCCACCTGGTCCGCCTCCTACACTGAGATGCTGCTGTCAAGCTACCGACCTTTGACGAGACCTGCACTTACACAACCACCCACAGACAGTCACGCACCCAACCAAGTTACATGAATGGCCTCCCAGCTACTCCTGAACAGTCACTAGAGAGGCTCCAGCCAGTTCCTCCTAGCTCCTCTGCCTTGCACCCTGGAACTGTACCGTCTTGTACTACTCAAGGTTCCTTTGCACAATGCAGACTCATTAACAGGTTTGCCACTTCACAGAAAGTGGACAGGCACCACCAGCCTTTTTAACCTGAGCTGAGATTTAGCACGTCAATCAAAAACACACTGTTTTATAAAAAAAGGTCTATACAGAAAGATAGATTTTGAGTGACTGCGAGTAACAGGCCCAGAGGTCAAAGTTTGTCACTCAAGAAATGTAAAATAAATTCTCAGTCTAAATTCTAACTTAAACAGCTTAAGCAAGATTTGAATCAAGACATGTCTCACCCTACCAGATTACACAAGCAGGTTACAGTTCCTTGGTACACAGACTCGAGCCCCTTCCATCCTGGGTCTGAACTTTCCCCGTTTTATACTCGTTGTCTTCTTGGGTGATGGCTAAGCTGGGGAAGGCAAGCTCCAGCCCTGCCCCTTTTGCCCAAGGCCCACCCCTGAACCCAAGCCCTGCCCACCACCAGCCTGATCCTTTCTGGCCACCTGGAGGGCTGGGGCTGCCCTGGTATCTGGGAAACCAGGCTGCCATGCCGTGGCCCCAGCCTTCCTGGCCGCCAGGGAACATAGGCAATTTTGGGAAGATTGTGCTTTCCCTTGCCTGCGTTACTGGCCATCCATGTTTGTCTTCCAGATCTTCTTCCAGGGATTGGGATGGGGATGGGGGTAGAGGCCAAGTGATGTTGTCACTCCCTCTTTTATACTTTCTTCCAGCTGCTAGAAAGCTCCTTGCTGTGGCGTGACTTCTCTGCCCTCATGGGGCCTTCTCGAAGAAATCTCTGGGCTAGTGGATTGAGTGTTGAGGAACCATTAATGCCTGTCTGACCAGGGAGGGCTACTCCTTTTTTGTAGCTGAAAGATTGTGGGTGTTTCCTAACCTCACAATTCATTTCAGTAACACACACATAGCAGAACTTCATAACATTATGTACAATGTTAGCACATACGCTCCAAAGGGATATTAATGCTCTACTAATCAAGACGTTTCAGATGATACCTCACAAGGCATATTTTGTACAAAACACTTCAGAACCGTATGACAGTGGTGAAAATGGCAGTTTCAGGTTGCTACTTTGGGGTACAGAGTGTCACAGGCACCTTAAGGGTACGTCTAAACTACATGCCTCTGAAGACGGAGGCATGTAGATTTGTGTATTCAAAAAAGGGAAATGAAGCCGCGATTAAAATAATCGTGGCTTCATTTAAATTTACATGGCTGCCGCGCTGAGCCAACAAACAGCTGATCAGCTGTTTGTCCGCTCAGCGCGCTAGTCTGGACGCTCCCCTGTCGACATCAAAGCCCTTTGTTGGCAGCCCTGGTAAACCTCATCCCACGAGGAATAACGGGGCTGCCGACAAAGGGCTTTGATGTCGGCAGGGGAGCGTCCAGACTAGCGCGCTGAGTGGACAAACAGCTGATCAGCTGTTTGTCGGCTCAGCGTGGCAGCCATGTAAATTTAAATGAAGCGGCGATTATTTTAATCACTGCTTCATTTCCCTTTGCCTATAACCCTAATCTACATGGCTCCGTCGATGGAGCCATGTAGTCTAGACACAGCCTAAGAGGACTAAGGTTGGGTGCCTAAATCCCCATTGTGAATAGCCCTTAGAGCCCAGTCTGAGTGCGAAGGTGACAATTAAAAATGCATCTTTTGACTTCTAAAAGGGAGCACATTTGACAGAGAAGTTGCGAAGCCACAAACCAAATCCCCATTGTGCCACTGAGTGAGTAAAACCGTATTTTGGGGCAGCCATTCAGCAGCAATCACAAAAGGGTGCGTGTGACATCCATTAACTTCTGTAATGAGGGCTGAAACCAGTTTCGATCTGTTCGCAGTTACAGACAATTTTCCCTTTCAGTTGTGGATACCCCCGAGAGCACCCACCACTCACACCAAATGAAAACCATAGGGTGTTTTTTTACAGTGCAGGCGCAGCTCCAGGCCGATACCCTTACTGACTTTTCCATTACCACAGGCATGCTACTACTACTCCATGACAAATGGCAGTGTAACAACCAGTAGCCCAGTATCGATTACTGCTGGTTCCAGTGCACAGAAAGGCAGACTTTCCAGAAATACTCTGGGAACTGTAAAAATGGCACTATGGGCATGCTCATGGGCAGCAGGTATAAAGGGGTGGGGAGGGCATTGCCTTCCTAAACTGGAAGACATGGCCCCACCCATACTCTGCCCCCAGCTTCAGCACTGCTCCTGGGATTTAGCCACACTGAGGCTGAGGCTCACCCCATGCATTGGGGCCACGGAGGCTTTGGCCACACGCGCCACCCGCCCTCCCTGTGCTCCGGGCCAGGGAGACTCCCATGGGGAGCTGGATGCTTGCCCCTGTGATGAGGGTGGGCTTGGCTCACATGGGCCAGGCCAAGGCTCTCACTGTAGGTGTTCTATTTTAGTACTGTATTCTAGGCATTTTTTAAAAAAAATCCTATACTTGGCCAGCAGCAATAGCATTAGCTGCCAGCAATAGCTTTGTGGCAAGGTTCACAGCATCCATCATCACTGCGACTGCTCCGGCAGCGCCAAACTCCTTTGTCTACGCTCACCCGATTAAAGCACTGCCGTGACAGAATGGTCACACGACAGCGCTGGGAAAAAGGGTGCCCGGCGCTTTAAAAAAATCCACTGGGAGCCTGTTTACATTGGTGCTTTACAGTGCTGTAACTTGCTTTGCTAGAAGGAGAGTGATTTTTCACACCCCTGAGGGAGAAAGTTTCAGCATGGTAACTTGCCAGTGTAGATGAGCCCTTTGTTCAGTCAGAAGTCTAATTCATTATCAACTCTTGTTAATGCTGAGAACAGCAGTATGACCAGGCAGTCATGGCTCTTTGCTCACAAAATAACAGGCATCACCACCAGCCCTATAAAACAGAGATTTGTCACAATTTGCATATGTCCACAGTCAGCTGTGGATGCAGACTTTAAATGCTCCATATCCCGTCTTAGATATTTATTAGCATCCCTCTTTCTGATACCACAGTGTCATTGCTAAGGAGGCCAGAGTTAAAAGTGACCTGCAAAGGAAATGTATCCATTACTTAAACCATGGAAATGCATGCTAAATGTTCTCACTAACACAGCTGGGTAGGGCATTCAACACGTTACTATGGAGAGCCATACACAGAAGCAAAAATGTGGATCCACGTCCAGTCTACATGCATGATAACTAATTTGTATATGACCCACAGGGTCTTCACTCCACCCCTTATACATCTATCTATTCACCAGGGGCGGATATAGGGCAGGGCGAGCGGGGAGGCCGCCCCAGGCCCCGCGCTTCAAGAAGCCCCGCGTATGCGCCGTGGCAAAAGGGGGGCCCTGCGAAATTGTGCTGCCCTGGGCCCCGCAAAATGGTCATCTGCCCCTGCTATTCATACCCTCACCAGCACCAGCATCCTGACTCACTGTTAGAGCCCTGCACAGATGTCAAAATTTGGATTCACATCTGACCCGCAATGACAGTAAAAATATAAAGGCAACAGCATCCTCAGATGCAGATATCCATGGATCTAAAGTGTGTGTCTGTGGATTTGCAAGGCTCTCTTAATAGGTTTTCAATTATCTTACTAGACTATTGATTCTTGTATCTCAGCTAGAGCACTGAGACAGCCTATGGGTCTCCAATGAGTCCCTCATGAGCCTTGGCTTAAATACCAGTATTTCAGAAAGGAAACTTTGAAGATCACATCTCAGCTGAAATGTATCTGACTTACCTGGAATGCTCGACGACACTCGAGCCCTGACTCAGGAAAATAGCCCTCTGCAGGATGGCACTTAAGCAGTGGAACTTCAGCATAGGCTTAAAGCTAATTTTAATGATGATGTCCTGAGGTAAATGTAGCCAGCTGTTTTTACACTGACGGGCTGGAGAACTCAGGGCCTGTGATTACTGAGCAGCAATTCAATTCATGTTTAGTGTAGCAGGTAGAGTGTGGGGGGCTTGCTCCGGAGAGGGCACAAAGAATGAGAGCCTTTTCCAGGTGGACTTGGGAACAGTTCCCCACCTCTCCCTGCCCTTGGAAAAATCTGTAGCTTTGGCATCAGCTCCATCACCTCCCTAATTTTGACTGCTGGGAGTAGTAAAGTGACAGGGCAGGAAGGTCTGAAAAATTGATGTGGATTGGTACTCACCCCTGGTGCTAACTGCCATGGGATCCTGGACAGCTGTGTCCTTCAACTCTTTTTTTTTTTTTTCCTGTTTGCTCCATGCTCTGGTTGGCTGTTCATTTTAGCATCATTGATGGGATGACTGTTTTTTTGGTTTGGGTTCTCTCTTCAATCCATTTGGAGAAGGAGGAGTTGGGGGGGACACAAACTTTTTCTCCCTAGCCAGCAAAACAGCTACGCTATGTCTACATTGGCAAGATTTTGCGCAAAAACGTGCTGCCTGTCTACACTGGCGGGGAGTTCTTGCGCAAGAACACTGACGTTCTAATGTGTGAAATCAGTGCTTCTTGTGCAAGAACTATGACTATGTGCTAACTCAGGACTAAGCCCTCTTGCACAACTGTTCTTGCACAACAGGCCAGTGTAGACAAGCAACATGAATTTTGTGCGCAAGAAAGCCCAATGGCTAAAATGGCCATCAGAGCTTTTTTGCACAAGAGAGCATCTACACTGGCATGGATGCTCTTGTGCAAAAGCACATCTCTTGCGCAAAAGCACATGCCAGTGTAGACGCTGTCTTGCTCAAATACTTTAATGCAAGAACTCTTGCATTAAAGAGTATTTGCGCAAGATCATGCCAATGTAGATGTAGCCTTAGGCTGCTCCTGCCAGTGACAGTGTGGTAAAAAGCTCTGAGAGCCACTAACAGGCCTTGGAGTCTTTCAGACCCTTTGCTGTGGCCTAGATATTGCAGCTACAGCCTGCACATGAAGGAGATGTATAGATGTTGCATGTAGTGCACCAGAAGCCCTCAGGAGAGATTTTGGTTCCATCAGCGAGAATTCTTCCCGAGGGCTCTTAGGGAATGTATGCTACAGGGGGCAGGGTGGCACATGTGGAGTGGTGCCCCCACCAGTGCTAACTAGCATGCCCAGGCTCTGTATTCCCCACTCACACCCCAGCAGCCTCTGGTGCAAGGGGGTGGAGCTCACAAAGGGCAGGAAGTAAGAGGAGGAGAGAGAGAGAGAGAGAGAAGGAGAGATGGAACGAGAGACCAGAGGCTCAGGAGAGAAGACCGACGTGTCGGAGAGACCTGAAAATCCTGTCTTATGACGGGCTAATTGGCTAGTCATATATATATAGTAGCCCAGTGCCTGAGAGTCTGTAATGCCGAAATGCTGGCTGTTCCCTCTGGGGGGCGCTGTTGCCTGAAATGCTGGCTGTTCCCTCTGGGCCACGCAGTTGCTGAAATGCTGGCTGTTCCCTCTGGGTGGCGCTGTTGCTGAAATGTTGGCTGTTCCCTCTGGGTGGCACTGTTGCTGAAATGCTGGCTGTTCCCTCTGGGTGGCACTGTTGCCTGAAATGCTGGCTGTTCCCTCTGGGCCACGCAGTTGCTGAAATGCTGGCTGTTCCCTCTGGGTGGCGCTGTTGCTGAAATGTTGGCTGTTCCCTCTGGGTGGCACTGTTGCCTGAAATGCTGGCTGGTCCCTCTGGGTGGCGCTGTTGCTGAAATGTTGGCTGGTCCCTCTGGGCGGCGCTGTTGCCGAAATGTTGGCTGTTTCCTCTGGGGGGCACTGTTGCCTGAAATGTTGGCTGTTACCTCTGGGTGGCGCTGTTGCTGAAATGTTGGCTGTTACCTCTGGGCGGCGCTGTTGCCGAAATGCTGGCTGTTCCCTCTGGGTGGCGCTGTTCCATTTGGGCCCCATGCTCCCCATGCAGAACGGGCCATCCAGAGGGAACAGCCAGCATTTCAGGCAACAGCACTTGCTCAACTAGCTCCTGTGCAGCGGCCCAGCTGAGCAGTGCAGAAGTTAGCCGAGCGCCACAGTGGGAGGTGAAGGGGGGCGAGGCAGTGACATGCGGCATGACAGCGGCTCCAGGCCCCACCCCCTGGCCATGAACGTCACCGCCCCACCCCCCTTCACCTCCGTCGTGGCGCTTGCCTGACTTCTGTGCCACTCAGCCAGGCCGCCGCAGGGGAGCAAGTGGCGCAAGCAGCTGTTCGGGCTCCGCGCTCCCCAGGCAGCATGGGGAGTGCGGAGCCCAAATGGCCATTTGGGCTCCGTGGTCCCCCGAGTGAGAGGCAGGAGAAGGAGGAGAAGAGAAAGAGGGAGGCAGGAGGCGGAAGAGAGCTGAGAGAGAGAAGGGGGGAGGCAGGAGGAGGAGGAAAGAAAGAGAGAGAGAGAGAGACACAGCAAGAGACCGGAGGCTCAGGAGAGAAGACCGACATGGAGGAGAGACCTGAAAATCCCATCTTATGACGGGGTAATTGTCTATTTTTGAAATAAAGCCCTAGTGTAGACTAGGGCTGAGTCCTCTCCCCCTCTTCCTCTGCAGAATCAGCCACAGTCTCACCCTGCATATGTAAGAAACACTGGCAAGAAATGCTGTCAGTGCTGTTGCAGGCACTATGACAACAAGATATCGAACTATTGCTTCCCATTACTGCAGTGTGGCCTGCTGCACACAATGGTTACAACTAAAAAACAGCATTTTCACAGCTACCGTGCAGGGCAGCTTATCCTCTCACTATTCAGGAAATACCTGTCATAACCATGTGAGAACAGCTGGCAAGTATGGCCTTTTTAAGGTCTTACTTTATGTTTGGGTGGCTTCTCTGTTATCTATGATTCAAAGCAAAATATGGTCTGGAAACCACACTACGCAGTGTGGCAATTCCTCAAATCTGACTGAATGGCTTGGCCTTTTAAAAATAATATAATTTAAAATGGAAACAAGTTAAAATCAAAATGTCAGATAAACTTTTACACACACACACACAGACCCTCCGTTCCAAAGCCAATCCAAAGAATGTGTTATGAATATTCCATAGCTGGCAATTGCAAGAATATTTGATATGGCTGGAGAGCAATGTTAATAAAGCTACATGAAAAAGTCAGTTGTGATTTAATTAGAAAGGGGCCTCTGTAATGATCTCAGGCACTCCCAGCAGGCAGAGAGGCTGCGTCTGTAGCTCAGTTGCAAATTGATTACCTGCAAAGGGGGAAATCTAGATTAGATGAATCTGGGCCATCAGACCACAGAAAGCCTCTGTCAGTGAGGTCACATGTGGCGCATCTTTGAACTGCTGCCACGCCACCGCCATTGCAGGGCAGTTGGTTGATAAATGGGGCTGCTACTTAGAGGGGGATTTCCACCAAACCAAAAGAGAATGCTTGGAAATGGATTCTACAGTTGAAGAGTCTGCATGCTGCTTTAGCACCTTGCAAGGTGCTATGCAGCCTTCACTCTCACAGACCCCACAGGAAACTGAAGGTGCTAGGTATTCTGCAGAAACAAGCCCTTAAACTATAACGTGCATTTCCAGGGCATCCCCTTAATAAGTGATGGGCCTTAGAGACCAACATCCCCCAATTAGAAAGAAGAGTGGCAAAATTCAGATCTGTTTTCCCAAATTCCCCAAAGCATTGCTGGAGAGGAAGGGTTCACATTCAAGATCCTAGTTCAGCAAATTATGGAGCTGGGACAAAATTCATATCTGAACATGGATTGTCTCTGAGCCCTGGTTCACATTAGGACTTCATTTCAAAATAACACCTCCCCCCTGCAGGTCAAATTTATAACCGTAGCATCCACACCACCGAGCCTGTTATTTTGAACTAACGGGCCACTTATTTCGAAATCTGTACTCCTGTTTTTCTCAAGGAATAACACTAATTTTAAACTAGTTATTTTAACATAACATAGCTAAAGTTGTGCATCTTAGTTCAACCTTATCCCATAGTGTAGACACGCCCTCAGTTGGAATTAGCTGTCTTCACTAGACCCACTAATTCGAACCCTGAAAGATCCACAGCGACAGCTTCAATCTGCTCTGTAGTGTAGACGTACCCTGAGAGAACTAAAAATGGAAGACTGCAGAGGAGAGCAACAGCTGAGTGATTTTTCTCTCACGCGGTCTCCTTGCTTTGGCGCAGATTGGCTGTTATTGGCACGGATGCCAGTTTCAGCACATGTAACTGAGACAAAAGGGGTTCCAAATGGACATTCCCAAACACATCTGTTCTTACACCTGAGGGCTTCACAGCGACAGGCCACTTGGGTCACCGTGGGGGTGGAAGAGAGGGATGGGCAGGCAGGTGAGGGCTTTTCATGAGTGCTCTGTGTCATGGCCAAAAATAACAGCTGTCCCAGCTTTTTCAAAAAAACACCTTCGCTGAGCTTCCTGGATGCTTCTGTTCAGCAGGCAACCACTGAGCCCTGGTGGTCAGCACCCAACTTGGCAGTTAACGCACTGTGAAACTGAACAGAGGAAAAGCTCACCATGCTCACGGGACAATTTGTTCTCAGCACAGGAAAAGAGCTGAAGATGTCTGCATGACACCACATGCTATTTACTCCTATGACTATAAATGAAATAGTTAGCTCATTGCTGGAAAACTGCCCTCCACCAGCAGGGTGAAGGCTCTCCCGTGTAGGGGAAGGAAGGTCTAGCCTGCCGTCAGTGGGGACCAGGCTCACAAGAGGCTGAGCGTAAGTAGGGGGCAGCAGGCAGTACCCCACTGCTGGCAGAAGGGCACAGAGCTGCAGCAGGCAGGCAGAAGAACACAAGGAGACTGCTACCACTACACCCCTCTCCTAGACTGCCCCTCAGGGCTAGATGAGGGTCTGTGATGTTGATCTTCATTGTTATCATAACTAAACAACTGGATCTAAGGTACCTAATTTCAGGCCTCCCTAGACAGAGTGCTACTTCCTCAAAGTGTGTGAGTGTTGATGGCAACCTACGGAAAGCCAGGGTAGCCTAGTCCTTGGAGTGTCAGCAGCACCTGCCTTTGAGCTTGTGGTACACAGAGCATGCTAACAGACAGACAGAGAGGGCTGGAGTACTACAGCACCCACAGGGACACCTTGCAGTGCAATTGGTTACAACCTTTCTATTATCTTCTCCCCCAGCGAGCCTTTACCCATTTGTCTGCCTCTTGCAGCGTGTCACCTTCCTATACTGTGATCTCTTGGAGGTAGGAACTTTCTTTGGTTTACTTACTGCGCAGAACAGAGCACAGTGGGTACCTGACCAATGTTCCCTCTAATCCATCCATGTGCAGAATAAAGTTTGTGCGCGTCGAGGTATGTTTGGATGTGCACCACCAGCAGCAACATATGCTGCTGGCTGTGGATGATCTGCTAATCTCTCCTGGGTGGCAGCCAAAGTGCTCATCTTATAGGGAACCCTGGCCCTGACTCCTGATTGGAGGAGCAGGTAGGCACTGTCATGATTTAAAAATGATCTGCACAGCCAGAAGTCCTAATGTCAAATTTTTCCCCTATGAAATCTTGGATTCAAAAGGATTGCAGCAAAATAGGCCGGAAGACCTTAAATCCACTGCTTCTGCGGGGTGTCCCTCCACATTTCACATCTTTCTGCGGGGATAGCTTGTCACCGCCCCGCAAATTAAGCAGGGTCAGGCTTAGCCAGACCTTCAATGGCAGGCCACTGCCGAAATCCCACTGTGCATCAGGCAGTTGTGCTGTGGATTCACTGTGTGGGACTCTTCTCTCTGAGTCAGGACTGAACCAGCACCTCAGAAGGGTGGGGCCTCAAGCACTTACTGTGGAGATGAAATTAGACATGAGTTTGGCAGCCACAAATGCTAGTGCGCTTATGGCATGCAGACACAAAGAGGTCCTCACACAGAGAAGCATAAAGTTCTGGAGTGACTGCCCCAACATACTGCATGCCATTGCATGCAGCTCGGGACCAGAGAAAACTGGATAAGGTGGCAGGAGCTCAAAAAAGAGCAGCCAAAATGATCCCTAGCATTGTTTCTCTTAGAGCCCCTGAATACCAGAGAATCTTGACCACAAATGAACAGGGCCTCAGTGTTATGTCTCTCCCAGAAAGAGACAGCCCCCCAAGTCGTATATGAGTCCCATATGAGGAGAGGTTAAAGCGACTGGGATTTTTCAGTTTAGAAAAGAGGAGACTGAAGGGGGATTTGATAGAGGTATATAAAATCATGAGTGGTGTGGAGAGGGCAGATAAAGAAAAGTTATTTATTAGTTCCCTAAATAGAAGAACTAGAGGACACCAAATGAAATTAATGGGTAGCAGGTTTAAAACTAATAAAAGAAAGTTCTTCTTCATACAGCGTGTAGTCAACCTGTGGAACTCCTTGCCAGAGGAGGCTGTGAAGGCTAGGACTATAACAGAGTTTAAAGAGAAACTAGATAATTTCACGGAGGTTAGGTCCATAAAAGGCTATTAGCCAGGGGATAAAATGGTGTCCTTGGCCTTGTTTGTCAGAGGCTAGAGAGGGATGGCCGGAGACAAATCTCTTGATCATTGCTTCAGTCCACCCTCTCTGGGGCACCTGGTGCTGGCCACTGTCGGCAGACAGGATACTGGGCTAGATGGACCTTTGGTCTGACCCAGTACGGCCGTTCTTATGTTATGTTCTTATGTTCTTATGTCGTGGGACCCTTCAAAAATAAATCTAATTTAAATGGAAAAATAAATATAGATTCACTTACATTTGAGATTGAATAGTTCATGGCCGGAATGTGGCTTGATCATATGTAATTGAAGTCAGTGGGGAAGCTCTTATTGACTTCACTGTGGCTGGCTCAAGAAACTAATCTGTCTCCCTCACGCTGCAGGATTGATCCCTGGCAACATCTTCTAGTGGTCTGTTCAGTCTATTACTGTCATTAACTGGTGTTGCAGCTGCACCCACAGACCCCAATCAGGCCTGGGACCCCATTGTACCAAGCACTGTACAAACACACAGGTAGGTACAGTGCCTACCCAAAGGAAGAGTATACACTGCAATAAAAGACACCCACAGCTGGCCTGGCTCAGCTGACTTGGACTCCCAGAGCTCAGGCTGCCTGGCCATAACTTTGCAGTGTAGCCCTTCAGGCTCCAGCTGAAATGCCATGAGGAGAGAGGGGGGCTCAGAGCCCAGGGCTCTAGCCTGAGCCCAATTTCCCTGCTGGTTTTATTCCTGGAGCCCAGGCTGGGGGGCCTCGATTCAGCTGACCCAGGCTCTGAGACCGGGTGCTGTGGGATTTTTATCACCCTTGTAAACATGCCTGGAGAGGTTGCAATAAATGGTCTTCAGTCCCGAGCAATGAGGCTTGGCAAACTGTGGCGCAGATTGTACATCCATCTGTCAGGAAATACCCAGGGGAAATGGGTGATTTTATAATAAGATGCTTACGTATCATTAATCATACTCCCAGGCACCTTTGCTTCAGGAGCCTATAATCTCAGTCCAGTTCTCAGTGGTCAGGCATCCACGTGCCAAGCACCAATTAGAACTGACCAGTTTCTTTTTGGCAGCCTTTCAGTGTGGTGCCAGAACTGTGCAGGATCTGTAGAGCGAATGCCCCTCTGATGGTGGAGGCAGTGCATGCAGCTGCCGTTTAAGATACCTACTTTGGGGGAGACATGCCCATTTGAGGTTCGCGTTGCTTTGTCTTCGATCTTAAATCAGTTCTGGTGCTTGGAGCAGCAGGGGCAACCAGAGATGGCTGAATAGTCTGACTGAATGTAGAAACCAGCAACGCCCTAGTTTGTTATCATTGGCAGTGCCTGATGCTAACTGAACACAACTCTAGAATGAGAAATGAACCTTTACAGCAGGGGTGCGGAACCATTTTTGGGTCAGGGGGCCACTGACCCACAGAAAAATCAGTCAGGGGCTGCTCACAAGTGAAAAGCAAGAAGAAAAAATCCTAACCCACAGTGGCCCCCAACTGAGGAGAAAGAGACTCTCCACATTCCACTCGCACACCAGAGCCTAGGGGGGGCCCAGACTAGTCAATGTTGTGTGCTCCAGCCCCACAGAGGGATGGTGGGGGACTGGAGTACCAGCAGAGGTTCCCCAATGCTGGGCAAGGGAGCCCTGAGCCTCAGGGGCCAGATCCAGGCAAGCTAGGGCCACATCCTGCCAGGGGCCTTAGATTCCCCACCCCTGCTTTACAGAAACATAGAGACAGCTTGGACCACCGAATTCCAACCATATCTGGATTTCCAAACTATGTGACTATTCAGGGCTGGGGACAGTAGTTTGGCCCATTATAAAGAAAAGGGATATTTCTGAGATTCTTTTCTAGATCTAGGCTTGGCTTCCAAGTGCCTCTTAGACCCTGGGGATTTGGTTTGGGCCTATCTCACAGCTCTCATTAAAACCAAGACATATTTCATTTGTGTCAGTTTTAGATAAGAGAATAACAGCTTCTCTGGGCCTATTTTGTCATGTTCCCTGAGGAGACCAATGAGGCTGGAGCTCTGTGATGCCACGGTAAGCTACTGATCACATTCACTACCCAAAAGATGTTTTGTCCGCTTCTCACTGTGCTGCAGGTCTGGCCAGCTCGGTGGAACGTCACCTTTCCTCACAGCAGTGATGGATGAGGCTTCTGCACATGGATGGAAAAAATTAGAGGGAACATTGCCACAGACTCCAGTTTAGTCTTGTGTCACTCTGCAGAGACTCTTCTGGCTTTAAACCCTGTTCTGACTGTGCTGTCCAGCTGTCCCATTTAAATCCACTCCTCTCTCTGCTGCTTTGGGCTGTCTGTTATTTCCTTTTACCTCTCCCCCCACAAAACCCCAAACAAACCAAACAAAAACCAAAGCCAGCATGATGTTTCCATTCTTTCTAAGGTTCTCCTGAAAAAGAGAGTGTCATGAATCCTACCACCCAGGGCTGAAGCCAAAACTCTAGAGCTATGTAGCTTTTGAGTGGTTCTTGAAGCATGAGGCCACAGGCAATTGCCCTGTCTGCTGCCCCTAATGCCAGCCCTGGCTTTTATATGCACAAAAATAGCTGTGGCACAAGTGGGCTGTGGCGATCTTATAGCACATTGGGGTGGGCCTCAGAACAAGGTTGAGACCCCCCTGCTTTACGGCAAGTCGCAAAACTGGCAATTCCGCCGCCGGTGTCATACCGGTTCTGGGGTAAAGAGGCTCTCAGCCTCCGGGGTGTTAATCTGATGCTCATTGACTTTACCGTCATGCTTATCTAGTCTGACCTCCTGCATGTTGCAGGCCGCAGAACCTCACCCACCCACTCCTGCAGTAGATCCCCTAGCCTCTGATTGAATTACTCGTGTCTTCAAATCATGGCTGAAAGACTTCAAATCACAGAGAAGCAACCATTTACACTAGTTTAAACCTTCAAGTGACCTGTGCCTCATGCCGCAGAGGAAGGCTAACTCCCTCTCCCCCCAGGTCTCTACCAATATGATCTGGGGAAGAATTCTTCCCAACGCCCAAATACCTTTAATCAGCACTAAACCTCACACTAAATAACAAAATATTATGTCTAAGTGGTAAAAAGGGAGACTCCCTTGTTGAAGAGCATTTGCTGAATATAGATCTCTCTGCCCTGTTTCCCTGTGTGTGCCCAGTACAGATTACTTTTGGAGGTCACGCAGCACTGATAATTGCTAAAAGGAATGAGGTGAGGGAGACACAGTCACAACACAGAGAAGCCAGCTCAGGGTTATTATAAGAAACGTGATGCTCGTGGTGAGTTTGGGGGCTGGGTTTGGCTTTTGCAGCCTTCAATTTCAATTTCTATTTTTATTCTCTTTGGGGGCTCCATTTCACTCTATCGAACGGTTCATCAGCATTATTTCGAGCTGTCCCTGTGACGCCATCTAGCATAAGAGCTGTAGAGAACTATTCTCTGCATCACGTAGGGCTGCAGCATGCATAGGCCTGCAAATTTAAAAAAAAAAAAAAAAAAGTGAGAGGAGGATTTCTCCTGGTTAGAGTGAGAAAAAGAAAGAAAAAAAAAAGCTGGATTAAGTGTCTGGAAAATTACCATCGTCTCGCAGCTTTTGCAGCTTGCTACCCAGGCTGAATCATCAGCTGGTTGCCTAGGCAACGGCTATTTTCTTCCTGCTGATCAATTTAGTCTGCACGACGAAGGTCCCGTGAAACCGTGAAGACAATGCTGCCGAGGGCATGTCTGCTCTGCAATGCAAGCACAGCCTTAGTAGAACCCAAGCTAGCAGATTGTGGCTTTGTTAACGAGGAACTGTTGAGCCCTGGGTCCAAACTTGGGTTCCAGCATCTATACTGTATTATGCAGGACTAAATGCAACCACCTACACCCCAGACTTCCTAAAGCCCAGCCAAAATGTGGCCACTCTAGCCTGCTACATGTGTTGCAGTGTGGGAAAACTGGGCTGTCCGAGAGACAAAGAAATCCAGGCCATATGATTGCGGGATACTTTTGGTGGACTTCCAGAGCATAAGTCCAGTGGGGCTGTGTCTATACTGCAAAGCAATAGGACTTGCACCCTGGCTCCCAGCTTCTCTCAGGCTCCGTCCTATCATCCCCTGGGTTAGCACAATATGGCTATGTCTACACAGCAGTGTTATTTCAAAATGGCTCATGTTATTTTGAAATAACAGAGGGTATGTCTACACTACAAAGTTAATTCGAACTAACAGCGGTTAGTTTGAATTAATTTTAATAGGCGCTACACAGGCAAACTGCTAGTTCGAACTTAATTCGAACTAGCGAGCGCTTAATTCGAACTAGGTCAACTTCATTCTACGAGGACTAACACCTAGTTCGAATTAAGTAGTTTGAATTAAGGGCTGTGAAAAAAATTCGAACTATGGGAGGCTAGCCCTTCCCAGCTTGCCCTGGTGGCCACTCTGGGCACCATCAGAGAAACTCGTCTGCCCCCCTCCTGGCCCCGGAGCCCTTAAAGGGGCACGGGCTGGCTATGGTGCCCGTGCCAGGTGCAAGCCTGTCAGCACCCAGCCAGCAGATCCTGCACCTGACACGGCACGAGCCAGCCACCCGCTGCCACCCAGCCCTCCGCCTCTTCCTGGGACCAGGCTGGCGGCTCCCAGGAGCCTGCCCGGGGCCACAAGAGGCGGGCGCCCGCCTGGTCTAGTGTGGACATCGTGGACCTCATCCACGACCTCCGCACTAGACACAGGAAAGTGGCCGTCTAAGGCAGGATAGCTGCCAGCCTGGCCACCCAGGAGCAGGTTTGCATGAAAATCACGGTGGTCCAGTGAGACCCCTGACCCTGAGCCCTGAGCTTAGAACGGCCGTACTGGGTCAGACCAAAGGTCCATCTAGCCCAGTAGCCTGTCTGCTGACAGCAGCCAACACTAGATACCCTGGAGGGGATGGACTGAAGACAATGACCAAGCCATTTGTCTCGTGCCATCCATCTCCATCCTTCCACAAACAGAGGCCAGGGACACCATTTCTACTCCCTGGCTAATAGCACTCTATGGACCCAACCTCCATGAATTTATCTAACTTCTCTTTAAACTCTGTTATAGTTCTAGCCTTCACAGCCTCCTGCAGCAAGGAGTTCCACAGGTTGACTATTTGCTTTGTGAAGAAGAACTTTCTGTTATTAGTTTGAAGCCTGCTACCCATTCCTTTCATTTGGTGTCCTCTAGTCCTTCTATTATGGGAACTAATGAAGAACTTTTCTTTATGCACCCTCTCCACACCACTCATGCTTTTATAGACCTCTATCATATCCTTCCTCAGTCTCCTCTTTTCTAAGCTGAAAAGTCCCAGTCTCTTTAGCCTCTCTTCATATGGGACCTGTTCCAAACCCCTGATCGTTTTAGTTGCTCTCCCCTCTCCCGCCTCCTTTTCCCAGTCTCCCCCAGTTTTGTTAAATAAAGAGAGTTTCTATTTTTGATCACGTGTCCTTTATTTTGTACATCAGGAAGGGGGGCTAGGGACAGGTAAGTGGAAGGATGTGAGGGAGGAATGGGGTACGAGCCCCCGATGAGGAGGACTGGGGTGGCTCTGCGGGCTCCTCGGGGTGGAAACTCTCCTGCAGCCCTCCAATTGACCCCCCCCTCCCGATGGCAGCCGGGCTGATGGCCAAGTGCTGTGATGTGCCGAGTGTGGGCATTCAGGGCACTCCAAGCCAGGACTGCTTTGCAAGTGGGGAACCCCTGAGAACTGTCTGTCCGGGGTGGGGGTCGGGTCCCTTTAAGCACAGCCCTCGGCTAGCCTGAGACAGAAGCTCCACGCTCTAAGTCCCAATCTGATGCCCTGCCGGCACTGCTTCCGGCCATCCTTAACCTCGGTTCAGGGTCCACTCAATGTGGACATGCTAGTTCGAATTAGCAAAATGCTAATTTGAACTAGTTTTTAGGTCTAGATGCACTAGTTCGAATTAACTAATTCGAATTAAGTTAGTTCGAATTAGTGCTGTAGTGTAGACATACCCAGAGAGAGTGTCTACACAGCAAGCCCATTATTTCAAAATAATGTTGAAATAATAGGCTTCTTACTCTGACTTCTGTAAGCCTTGTTTCACAAGAAGTAAGGGAAGTCAGAGGAACAGTGTTCTTCCTTCAACTTCCTGCTGTGTGGACAGCGCCAAAAGCCAAGTTAAGGTACCTGGACTTCAGCTACGTAATTAACATAGCTGAAGGTGTGTAGCTTAACTCAACTTTAGCCCACAATGTAGATGTGCCCTATGTATACAGATGGAAGAGAAGTTGGGCTTGAGCTTGAATGTAGCCATTCCCATGAAAAAGTCCCAGAAACTCCTTGCAAACAAAGTTTGTATTCTGAGTGTGCCAAGCCATGGGCTCTTGAAAAAACAAACACTGCTTCTGGGAATTATATTCATTTTCATCCTGGAACCCTGGGGCATGCGAAGTTGGTGGTCTAACAGACAGGCATCATTCAGCAACCCCTCAGACTGTTTCTGGGAATGAAATCTGGTGTCTGATCTTAGAATCTAGATTAGGTTTGGCAGTGGTCCAGTGCATAAGCCGGTGGTGAATGGGGAGTCGGGAATTTTGGGTTCTACATCTGCCACTGACAGATCATGAGAACTTCAGCATGGTGCTGCGCTTCAGTTTCTCTCTCATGAAATCCAACCTACATGGAGGATGGTGATACTTAGGAACTATCTTCCAAGTAGTTTGCAAACTACTGATGTAAAGGGTTAAATGCTAAATATGACACTCCCTGGAACTACAGGGTTTTCCCCAGTCCTTCATCTTTCTGCAGTAGATGCATGGAATGCCATATAGTTTCAGATAAAACCAGGAAGCTTGAATTCCTGTCTGTTCTGCAAGATCGCACCATGGACTTTACAGAAGGTTAGGTGTTCACCCCAGTTAGGGCCACCCTTGGGATTTATAGGGCCTTATGCAGTAGTATTAAACTGGTGCCCCTATGCCCAATGGCAGCTGGGGGAGGGGGTGGAGGCAATCTTTTAGAGATGTGATTTTATAATCTTCACCAATACACTAATGAAATATTTTTAAAGCAAATTTTAAACTAAGGTCCTATAGACTAACACAGTAAATTCAGAAACTGACAGGCTATCCCTGTTAAATGGCTATAATTATCACTTGAATGGCTCTTTTCCAGATTTAGTTGTTCTGCTAATAGCACTGGCAGGCTTTTTCACTTTTAAGTTAACTAGATCCTCTCTGGAGAAAGGGAAGCCACAGAACTGGGATAGGAAGAGGCAGATGGGTGGACATTAAGACACAGGGTGGCTACGTCTACACTGGCAGCTTCTTGCGCAAGAACTCTTTTGCAGAAGAGTTCTTGTGCAAAAAGTCTTCCACAAGAGTGCGTCTACACTGGCATGTGTTTTTGTGCAAGAGCATCCATGGCAGTGTAGTTGCTCTCTTGCGCAAGAAAGCTTTGATGGCCATTTTAACCATAGGGGCTTCTTGTGCAAGAAATTCATGTTGCCTGTCTACACTGGCCTCTTCTGGAAGGGCTCTTGCACAAGAGGGTTTCTTCCTGAGAGGGAGCGTCAGAGTTCTCGTCCAAGAAGCCCTGATTTTCTACAGTACAACGTCAGTTTACTTGCGCAAGAACACGCGGCCAGTGTAGACACAGTTGGTATGTCTACACTATGGAGAAGATTGAGGCCGCTATTGTTGATGAGGGCTATTGAGGACACGCTAATTTGAACTGAGAGGGGCACTCTGGTAGATGCCGGTCGTCCTGTTTCCCTGAGGAGTAAGGGAAGTTGAAGGGAGAGTGTTCTCCCTTCGACTTCCTGCAGCCTGGACAGCGCCAAAAGTCATAGTTAAGGTACTTAAACTTCAGCTACACGATTAACGTAGCTGACGTTGTGTATCTTAATTCGACCTTATCCCATAGTGTAGACACACTACCAGTGGTGCCCCAGATTTTCAGGTGCCCTATTCAACTGCTTATTCTGCATATGGGAAAGGACAACACTGACCCCTGTGTCCCTGGCTAATTTTTTTCCATTTTGAGGTGGCCCTGGCTACTAACCTGCAATCCAAGAGTATATCTAGACTACATGGCTCCATCGACGGAGCCATGTAGATGAGTTTACTAGACATAGAAAAATGAAGCGGTGATTTAAATAATCGCCGCTTCATTTACATCAAAATGGCTGCCGCGCTGTGCCGATCAGCTGTTTGGCGGCACAGTGCGGTAGTCTGGACACTCCGTGGTCAACAAGGGAAGCCTTTGTCGACCGCTCCGGTAAACCTCATTCCATGAGGCATAACGGAGTGGTCGACAAAGGCTTCCCTTGTCAATGGCGGCATGTCCAGACTACCACGCTGTGCCACCAAACAGCTGATCAGCACAGCACGGCAGCCATTTTGATGTAAATGAAGCGGTGATTATTTAAATCACCGCTTCATTTTCCTATGTCTAGTAAACTCATCCACATGGCTCCGTCGACGGAGCTGAAAACACGAACCTCTGCTGGTATCTGACCCAGCTGGTGCAGTGGAATGAGTGGTCCACACCTACATGTGGTTGGAAGCTGGAAGAGGGAAAGGTGGAAAGGGCTCACTGCAAATGGAAATGAGGCATTGACAAGCCAGTGGGGATGATATCTGCCCTGAGGAGCACGGGAGCCATTTGTCACACAGATTTACAGTCTAGGGTATCTTATTAGACCCAAAACTGTCCCTGCACACTTGGTATGGACACTGCTCTGCACACTGCTGTCCCTGCACACTGCTCTGGACATGAACAACTATTTTCCACCTAAGCCTACTGAGAAGAGTGTGATCATTTCTCTCCAAATACAGACCTTGCTACAGTCATCCATGCACTTGTTACCTTGAGACTGCTGCTACAGTGCATGCAGAGTGGGGCTGCTCCTTGGCACCATTCAGAAACTGAAGTCAAGCAGCTGTGTGGTGCACTGCATTGTACATCACCAGGGATACCCTTGCGCCAGTGCTCTAGAGACTTCTCGGGATGACTATGACCTTCCCAGTGGGCGGTCAAAGTATTTGTGATGTCCTGTGGAGCACTAACTGGTTCAGAGTTTGGTAACCTGAGACAGTGGCTCAGTCTTTTGAGGTTCTGGGCCCATTTGTAAATGTTTGTGGCCTGTCAAACCCCAGTACGTAGTCTGGGGGTGGTTTTGGTCAGATCCTGCCCCTCAGGACTTGGGAGGAGTTCGGTCCAACCCAGCACTCACTCCACAGTGGCAACTCCTGCAGGACTGGCAAGGTTGGATCTCAGCTCTGTTGCAGCCTCTGCAGTTGCAGTGGTGCTCGGTCTTAGTCCTACCCCCATCTAACTGGACCAAATGTGTGTGAGTGGACCGGTGACCTGGCTGTGGGGGCTGCAGCCACTTGCTCACATTTGGCCTTCCGGGCTCCCGTCATCATGACGGCTGGGCCAAAGCTGTGTGGTGCTGGGACCTTGGAGACTGTGGTTTCTGGAGCAGGGAGGTGAGCCCAGCCAGCCCCATGGGACAGGAGCTGCCACACCACCCTTTGAAACATTCTGGTGAGGCAGTGTTGGGTTCCGACCCAGGGGTTGAGAAACCCTTATAAGGGACTATTGTTTTCCCCACTGATTCTATAAAGCCTACCACTGACAAACATCCACACTGGTCCTTTGTATCCAACTGTAAGAAAACTCTTTCGAACAGGAATGTTGTTTTGGCTGTGTAGATTTTAACTGCCCAAAAAGAACAGAGGAAGACTGGAAGCTGAAATATACAGCCACTTTTAACTCCTACAAGCATGATTGTGAATTCAGTGGAAGGCAGTCTAGCCTGATATAGCCCAACTCTAGTGACCATCAGCTAATGATATAAAGTGCATGGTTTAGGCATTTGCCTACAATTGGGTAGAATGCATGGGCTGTTTTTCAGGCTGTTTGTTTTTGGAGAGGGTGGAATATGCACTTCAGTTTTGTTTACACTCAGATGCCCAGTGGTTGGGGGCCCGGATGAGGATGTGGGCGCCAAGAACAGCCCCCACCCTCTGTACTTGAGGAAGCCCATGGCGGCAAAGCCAGCAATTTTTTGTGAAAGGTTCTAGCAATCCTAGATCTGGTTCCTGATGGATCAGTAGGTGTCCGGCATGGCGAGTTTCCAGAGGATGATGGTGACCCACTTCTGGACGGGGGTGGCAGGCCTCATCTGGGTAACCCATCACATGAGGGCAGGGCTGAGCCACTCACACAGCTCCAGAAAGGTGTCCTTCCACATGCAGAAACTCTGGAGCTACTGCTGGTTGTCCCACCACTCCACGATGATCCGGTCCCACCAGTTGGAGCTGGTGTCCAGTCACCAGAAGCAGTGGTGCACAATGTGTGGGGAAGGGCAGGTGGGATCAAGCTGCATGAGCAGTGCCTGGAAGGAGGTGAGGAATTGCCCCACAAGGAGCTGGGGGTCCTGTTCCTGCAGGCCCAGGGAGGCAGCCCGCAGAAACTTCAGCAGGAGGTGCACCAAGACATACAAGAGCCGTCAACTGCTGGGAGGCAGGTCCAGCTCCATGGTAGGAGTGCTGAAATGTCCACAAAGGCAACCACAGCAAGCAGAGAAAAGGCTTTGCTGTCCCTCAGGCTACGTCTAGACTGCAGGCTTCTTGCGCAAGAAGCTTTTATCGGAAGAGATCTTCCGCAAAAAACTTCTTGTGCAAGATCGAATCCACACTGCAAAAGTGCATTGAAAAAGTGATGGGCTTTTGTGAAAGAGAGCGTTCAACGCTCTCTCAAAAGTAAGCACTGATTGGTATGCACAGAATGGCCACCAAGGCACCTGTGCTTTTTTCTCTTTTTGTGCAAAAACCCCTTACCCGTCCACACATGCCTTTTTGCAAAAGAACTCTTTCGCAAAAAGTCTTTTTCCTTGTAGAAAGAAGAATGCCAATTGTGCAAAACCTCTTCCATTCTTTCAATTTTTTTGCGCAAAAACGCACTTGAAGTGTGGCCGCTTCATGAGTTTTTGCGGAAAAACAGTCGTTTTTTCGCAAAAACTCTGTAGTGTAGACATAGCCTCAAAGATGTAGGCAAAGGAGAAGAGCCTGAGACACGGCTGTACGGGTGGTTACCTTTAAGTTTGAGCCTGAGATAGCTTCAGGCAGCAGCTCTAGGAAGAGAGTGCTGTCCTGATAGCCTGAGTAAAGTACTTCCGGTGGCCTTAAATGCTATTCAGCATCCAATGAGCGGACACTTTATTTCAAAATAGTTCAGCGTTATCTCAATGGGCATTTGTTGTATAGACACACTGTTTTGAAATAAGTCATTTCTGAGTATTTCCTCTGAAATAGCTTATTCTGAAAAAGCATGCAATGTAGATGTGCCCTTACTTATCTATCTCACTGGGATCTTGAGAGGGTTAATTGGTCAAGAATTACAAGGAAGTTGGAAGATGAAAACTGTTGAATACTATTATCTTCAGCTTTTTGAATGAAGACAGGATTTAGCTAACAATAAAGGTGACAGACTGTGAACTTCAGTATTCATAAATCATTTATAATGGGCACACTTCATTGTTATGGGTGAAATTTTTCAGACAAAACTTTTTGATGAATAATGCAGAATCAGGTCAACTGAAGCATTTTGCAAATTTGTGTTGAATTTGCCAGATTATTTCAATAATAAAAGAGAAATAATCTAAATTGCTTGTTTTGATATTTTATAAATTAAATGTTTAGATTTTTTCAATTTAAATGACTTTCTATTTTATTATTATACAGTTTTATACCTTTATACCATTTTATTTTAAAAACTCATAAATTAAATGAAACATTTTCTTTGACCCAAAACAATTTGTGTGTGAGATATTTTTGGTCAGCAAACAGAAAAATCGGTTGTTTGTACAGCTCCCATTTCAGGTTTATGTTGTCTGGCTTTGGATACCTAGTATAATATTGATCAGTAAAAGGCCCAAATTTTAGAAGTCAAATCACACTGAAGTCAGTTGGAGCTTTGAAAGTTAAGCTGTGGGTTTAGCAACAGAGCCATTTTGTGATCTTTTCCATCCTCTGGCTCACTTCACACAGCCTGGACACTTAGGGCATGTCTACACTAAGAAATTTCAAAATAATTATATTGAAATAGCGTGTCCACACTACAAGGAAGTCCCAAAATTAGTCCAAGGCAGGCTCCCTTAATATGGATGCACTACCTTGACTTAGAGCCCCAGGAAACACTGGGGAGTAATTACTTTGAATGACTCTGGGGAGTAGTTATTTTGAAATAGCAGCAGTGGCACGTCCACACTACCACTATTTTGAAATAAGTGTTATTCCTCTTGGAAAGTGGGAATTATTATTTTGAAGTAACCAGCCCCTTATTTTAAAAAAAGGGGGCTTGGTAGTGTGGACGCTCTGCTTGTTATTTCGAAATAAGGGGAGTTATTTCAAAGTAACTCCCTAGTGTAGATCAGACCCCTTCACCAGTACAGCTTTGTACAGCACCATACAAATGGAAGTCACTTCCCTTTCAGCCCAAGCCCAGAAGAACAAGAAGGAAAGATCTCGTCTTGGGGTCCTGTCACCGCTGGTAATCATTCCTCTTGCACTTCCTTCCTGTCCTTTAACTGTTCCCAGGTGATGGGTCAGTTGCTCTCATTAGCTCATCGGCCCCTAGCCTATTTAGACTATTGAGCATCCATCTCCCAATTAAGTACATTTTTAGAAGGGACAGGAGAAGGTAGCTAGAACCTTAGAGACCAGAGTGCTGGGTCAGAGTGCTCCTAACTCTAAGCACTCTGTCACATTTCCAGAATGTGAGGAATCTACTATATATTTGAGATAGTTTGTGTATCTGTCTGTCTGTGAATCTGTTTGTGCAAGTGCTCCTCCCATACAATAAGAGCAAAGACCACCAAATTTGGTAGGGAGCTACCTCTTATTATATCTTAAAGCAAGGTGAGGGTTTGATTGTGTCATGATAACGGGATGTATGTGGAATGCGACTGTTTCTCATCAAACAGAAAGGGAGGGCTGTGATAGCCGGAACAGTTATACACCAGAATGACCTCGGGGGCAGCAAACAAGTGCATCCCTGCCCCTCAACAGTTCTGGTGCAGCCGCCAGCTGGGCAGCACAGCCCCCACCTCCCTGGGGGAGAGATACCCACCACTCCAGCCGGGGCACCTGGCATTGGCCACTATAGGAAGAGAGGATACTGAACTAGATGGACCTTTGATCTGACCCAGGATGGCCATTCTTATATTCTTATGCCCCTTTCCTGAGACTGCCAATGAGGAAGCTGAATTCTGAGGGTGGTCTTTTGTCCTCTAATGCACAGCCTGAGAGACCAGAACACTTTCCACATAGGGTCAGTGTCCTTTCGTATCAGCTATCCCAGGCTAGTGCTGGTGCTGGTAAGGTGTTAAGATCTCTTAGAGGCTTTATATCCATTTGTGAGTTCCTAGTGTCATCTAGTCCTCCAGACTCCTCAGATGCAATAAGCAGAAATCCAGCAAATCCAAAGGGGCACACTGAGGCTATGTCTACACTGCAGAGTTTTTGCACCAGAAAATATATAGGGAATCGACAGAACAGAGGGGCTGTGTCTAGACTGCATCCCTTTTCCGTAAAAGGGATGCAAATTAGACACATCACAATTGCAAATGAAGCAGGGATTTAAATCCCCCCCGCTTCATTTGCATAAACATGGCTGCCGCTTTTTTCCGGCTCGGAGCTTTGCTGGAAAAAAGCGCCAGTCTAGATGCGGATCTTTTGGAAAATAAAGCCTTTTCCAAAAGATCCCTTATTCCTCTTAAAATAAGGAATAAGGGATCTTTTGGAAAAGGCTTTATTTTCCGAAAGATCCACGTCTAGACTGGTGCTTTTTTCCAGCAAAGCTCCGAGCCGGAAAAAAGCAGCAGCCATGTTTATGCAAATGAAGAGGGGGGGATTTAAATCCCCGCTTCATTTGCAATTGTGATGTGTCTAATTTGCATCCCTTTTACAGAAAAGGGATGCAGTCTAGACACAGCCAGGGGGGTTTGCAGTATAGGTATTCCTTTTTCTATGAGGAATAAGCCTTTTTATGGATGAGCTCTTGTGCAGAAAGATGTGTGTGGACGGGAAACAGGGGGGTTTGCGCAAAAACAGCCTATGGAAAGAAGCACAGGTGCCCTAGTGGCCATTCTGTTAATGGCAATCAGCGCTTTCTTGCGAGAGAGCGTCCATGCAGTCTGGACGCTCTCTTGTGCAAAAGTGTATGGCTTTTCTGATACACTTTTGTAGTGTGCACACGCTCTTGTGCAAGAAGTTTTTGCGGAAGATCTCTTCTGCAAAAAGCTTCTTGCACAAGAAGTCTGCAGTGTAGACCTAGCCTAAGCAACTGGCCTGACACACCACAACTGGCTAACCCTTTCTCCACTTTCTTGTAACACTGGGCCATGAAAGTACCTCCCTCCCAGGTTGATACTCGGAGGATTTTGGGAAATTAGTACATACCATTGAAAATCCAAAACTATAGACTGAGCTGATTTGTTACCGGGGCAACAGCTAAAGGGACCATAACTTCTTTTTGCTGTCAAGGCTTACTGACGAAACAGGCCTTGAACCAGCATTTCAGGGGAGCAATTGCACTACAAAGCTAATGTTCAAGTGACTAACCCATCTCCACTAATTAGGGGCTTAACTTCCCTAGCCTTCATGTGGGTTCACAGAATGGGGACCGGTAGAAACACAGTTCCTTTGTATGTCTCCCCTTAATCAAGGACAAGGCAAAATTCCCCTTCTTAGCATGCCAGAGATGCAAATCATCCAAAGGAACCCATTATAGCCCTGCCCCACTCCATGCCAGACAGGCAAGGTGGCCAGCCAAGGAAAGGAGGGCACAGTACATGACCCAAAGGGATTTCACAGCTTTCCCTGACTGGAGCTCAAGGAGAAATTGCACCTCCTAGGGCAGCACAGCACCACACTGCCCCCTACAGGGGCCAGAATGGAAACTGCACAATTGAATAGTTGGTAATGAGCTGTGGGCTTCTCGAGATGAAATGTCTTACACATTAGTCATTCTCATTCCTGGATGTGGATTTTATGTAACATCCTTCATAGCTTACAACACTTATAATTGCCTGTCCAGTTGTAGGGCCATTGTGACAAGGCAAAGCAACAGTATTTTCCGTCACTAAGGAGTGTTTTTCTGCATTTCCCTCCTTTTCGGTGCTTCTGGCCAAGAATTGATATACGTCACATGCTATTGCCCAAGAACAAGTCTACCAAGGGGAATGTATTATGCCATCATTAAAAGCTGTCACTTTATAAAACAAAGAAAATTCTTCAGATTGCATAAAATTATATCTTAGACAATCATATGCAGGCTGCTCAACTAATATTTTCCATTTTATTAACTCTTTGGCACAAAAATTAATCTGAACCGAACCCTGAATCCAACAGCACCCTTGAGGAATGTGGGATGTTCAAAATCCAAACACCTACTTTTACAAAGGATCCCATCTGGACAATGGCCTGGAACCGAGGTCAAATGCACATGACAGAGTCTGACTGGTTAACTACAACTCCAAAATCCTGTCATAGTATCTCATGAAAGCAGCTTCATTACAGGCTGGTAAGTACAGCTGGAGAGGGGAGGGGGATTCAGCTGATAGCAAATTAAACAAAAAAAGGAATGTTTCAGGATACCAAAAGTATTCACAAATTTGGGTCAAATTTGGTGAATACTTTCAATATCCCCAAAAACTGTACATCAAAAGGCTTTGTTTCAAAAATATTGATCCAAATCAATATTTTGTTTTGAAATGTTAATTCAAATCTGTGCTTTGTTTTAAAATGTCATTTTAAGTTGACATTTGAAACATTCCCGACAACCTGCATGAAATATTTGCTGTATTTCATTTCAGGAAGATAAGAAAAAAAATCAAATTAGATTCAAAATTAGACAGGGATTTTTTCCCAATTCTTTGGTTCAGTCATCAAACCCCCAAATCAGTGTTTTGCTCAGTTCTACGTATCCCCCCAGATCTACAGACCTTAACACCTCTTCAAATTAAATGTTGTTGATGATGATGTTGGCGAGGGAGGAGGCTGAAATCTGCACTCAAATGTTGCAACTTGAGTCTATTCCTGCTTTTTAGATCAACCCATTACATGAGCTGTTGCCCTGCTATCGTTCCTATTAATCCCTTTGAAATCAAGAAGAACATTTCTCCTTGCCTAACCATACTCTAACAGATCTGCAGGTGGCGGTCTTGTCACAGGCCAGCTCCTCAAGCCAAATACACAGGGAAAGCATGGAATTATGTTACATACACAAATTCAATTCACATGCTATTGGGCTTAATCGAGACTTGGGATGGTAGGGACTTTATCGCTGAGGTTCTAACAGCATTCTGAATGGTATCCTTCCTGCCTTAGCAATCTATCTACTGACTTTGATTTTTATCTGCTTTGGTCTAACACCCATTCTCCAGTACACAGGAAAGGGGTGGGAGACAGAGCATCTTTCTCCCCCCCCCCCCTCCTCCCCCCTTCCCTTCTCCTATTTATTTTGAGTTTTCATATCCTCAACTCATAACTCCGGTCATCTGAAGAAGTGGACTCTGCCCACGAAAGTTCATGATACCATCTACATGTTTTGTTAGTTTATAAAGTGCTACCAGACCATTTGTTGTTTTTTTCTGTAACAGACGAACTCGGCTACCCCTGAAGCTTTTGAAATCAGTGACACACAAGTAGGGGCAGCCAATTATTTTGTGTCATTTCTTGATCAAGGTGTAGCCAAGGTCCAGACCCCAGAGAAAATATTTTTTTTAATAACAACAATAATGATAATGATAAGTCAATAAAAAGATTTTGGGGTCCGTTCAAAGGCATCTGCTGGTCTGGATTTGGTCCATGGTCCACCTCTTGACTACCCCAGCACAGAAGGGTATGCATAGCACATTCAGCTCAGGGGGCAACCTACTTGGAATGTTCCATAGTAATCGGTCTCATTTAATGGGCGATCCTTGTTCTGAGGTATCTGCATTCTGGGTTCCGGTCCGACTGAAGGCCTATATAATATAAGAAGCAGCCTGGGATTGTGTGATGGACCGGGTCAGGTCTGGGCACGGCCGAGGGTACCCACTCAGGGCTAATTGCTCAAAACCAGGGCAACTTACAGCCCTCAATTGGAGACCTTCCCCAAAACAGGTCACAAACCAGTCTCATAGATCACTTCAGCTGCCAATTCGGCCTGCAGGAAACCTTGCAAGCAAAACCCCTCACACATCCCAGCTCTCCCTGTGCCACAATCAGCCCTGAGCCTACACACACGTGAGGGGTCATAGAACCCAATCTCACCTACCCCGAACGGATTCTCCAGCCCCAAATAACCAGCCACAGATTCCTGGTCAATTTATACTTTAGATCCTACCCACAAGATCATGCTGGGACAATCCTTTAGAATCTAAAATCCAAAGGTTTATTAATAAAAGAAAGAAAAGGTTGAGAGTAAGGTTGTTTAGGAGAATACATTACATGCACCAATCACCGAGTACTTGATGCAGGCTCTTAGCAGGGATGTTACAAACTGCTAGCTTGGAAGTCTTTGTTGTACATCCTATGTCAGGATGGGTCAGCAAATCCTTCCCAGCTCTCTGTCCCTATCATGGCTGCATCTGGGATCAGTAGCAAGATTGAAGACAAGATGGAGTCCACCTCATGGCACTTTTATATCCATTCCTGGTATCTCCCAAGCTGGAGCTGGTCACATGGTCAAGTGACCTGTCTCTGTTTCACATGCCAGCCCTAGCTGGTTTGCAGGTTTCCAAATGCATTCCTCTGAGAGACATTGTCCATGCAGGAGTGCTAATTAGCATAGTCATTGACTGAACAATCCTTCCTCATGACAGGCAGTCCAGGCCCATTGCTCGATCTCAGGCAGAGAACAGTCACAGTACCATCGCAAAGTCCATATTCATAACTCCACATACAAACATCACACACGTACATGAGTAGCATACATAGAATCAGTAGAACATAAGCTTTTGTTTGACACCTCACATGGCCCACTCTGTACCCAATTTGGGGAACCCCTCCCCCATGGACACAGCAGTGATCTGTCTGTTACCCTTAAAATCCAATAATGTGACAGGCTGACAGTACAGTTACCTTTTAGTCAAGGAGGACCCACTTCTAAACTGTTGACCTGAGGGTGAAAAGTTCATAGTCTATCACTCACCCTGTCCCACTGCTATTGTTTGGGAGAGTGGCATGTGAATTCTAAAGCATGGCCGGCTCACAGCAGCACACTGCAGCAGCTGTGTTGCTGTGTCACTCCCCCTGCTGCAGGGTCAGACAACTAGAAAAAACAAACAGGGATTTTTAATTTCTGTCATTCGTTCCTGTTAGACATCAGAACAAGAACTATAGGAATGAGAAATGGTACTGGACAAATAAAAAGCACATTTAAATCTAAATTAAGGTTATATGAATCTAGTGGCTAAAGAGTAACATACTCAAGCCAAAAGAGTATCCTCTTAACCTCTTGGGAAAGAGACATAAAACGCCACAGAGCCAGGCCCTGAGTTGGGTATGATAAATAGCAAAGCTAAGACGCAACCACCCAAAATAGGTAGGCTAGTAGGATACACACACAAAACACAGTTGAAGCAACAGCACATCTCAGCTTTCAAATTCCACACACATCCTTGAAAACTGGCAGCTTTCCTCTAACATCTTTCAACTCTATCACCAGAACCGTCCCTTTTCCTTTTTCGAGTCCTATGTGAGTCATTAAACAGCCGTCTGACACCATCTGCTGGTCCAGGAGGGGAAAAAGTGCCAGCAACTGGCTACTAAGGAGAACAGGATTAAAATTGTGAGGTGTTTCTCCCCTCCTTTGAACAATGATTTAGGCTGTGGAATTTGGCATGCATCTGCTGTCAACAGCAATCCAGCCTTCACATTGGTTAGTGTAAATTGGATTTGGGGAAGATACAGTCAATGTAATTATGCTTCAAAAGCAAGTGTATGTGATGAGTCAACTCACATATTTAATTGTTTTTCCCTTTCCAGAGTGAAAAAAGAAGAAAACAGTGAAAACCAGCCTTCTGCAATGTCAGGTTCAAATTCCAGTAGCAATGGCACAAAAGGGAGCTGGGTTTTAACAGACAATACCTCAGAGCAGTGATGAGTCAGACACTGCGTGGGCAAGAAAATAAGCCATTATATAGTCAGCAATAGTTTGCACATCAGACCTTGAGTTGTGTGTTTTTGCGGAAGATGTAGGTCAAAATACCCAGGCTCTTTTCTCTGTTTCAAACACACACACTCTCACTCACTCTCACTGGAAAGTGCCAGGGGATCTTTAAGATCCATTTGGACACCTGCCACCAGGCAGTAATTTTAATATTTTATTTAAATTAGAGAGGCTCATACTTCATAGCTCCTGGAAGCCGAGTTCGTTGCCTACACCAGGGGCTCCTTGCATTCCCCCATTCCATCCAACAAACTCCCTGTGTTCCCCTCTCCCCGTCCCCCCCCCTTGTTTCAGAGACTCCCTGCAAACCCCAAATTCTGTATGCTGGAGGCTCAGTGTTCCCTCTTTCCTCCCATGTCAGGGGCTCTTTGTCCACCATTTCCCCTTCCCCAGGGCTTTGTACATCCCACATTCTCCACACACTTCACTGCCAAGGCACCCATGTTTCCCCATCTCCCCTCTCTCACATTCCTCCTCACTATCCCGGCATTATTATTTCTTTTCTGCCTGGGAAATTAGCCATACGCAGTATCAACATTACCCCATGCTCTGGATGTACCAAAACCTTACACTGCCAGAAGCAGGATTCGATGACATGGGACAGATCACTCAATAAGTTCCCTGTTTCTGTTCACTCCTTCTGAAACACCTGGCATTGACCACTGTTGGAAGATCAGATCTGGGGCTAGATGGACTATTGGCATGATCCAGTTTGACCATTCTTAATGATTTTATTACATCAAAATTACATTCAGTACTCTCCAGTCATCTGATACAGAGGCTGATGTAAATGATAGATTACATAACACAGTTAGTAATTCTGCAATTTCATACCTGAGTTCCTTCAGGCCTCTTGCATGACTTCTCTCTGATTTTAATGACTTATCACAGTTTAGTTTCTTTATTTGATCCAAAACCTCCTCTATTGACATCTCCTGATCTGGAACTGTTCTCAGATCTGGCACCTAAAAAGAATGGTTCAGGCATGGGAATCTTCTTCTGCAACAAAGTCCTGTCCTATACAAAGAAATGGTTTAGCTTTTCCATGACAGCCTTGCCTTCTTTGACTTCTCTTTTAGCACAATGAGAGTATATCTACACAGCAACATTATTTCGAAATCATTCGCACTATTTCAAAATAACTTAGTCTGCGTCTACACAGCAGGCAGTTATCATATATATAGTAGCCCATTGTCTGTGCATCTGTAATGCTGACGTAAATGGCCACGCCCCCCTGGCCGTGTATGTCAGTGCCCCGCCCCCCTTCCCCTCACTCCGTGGCAGCTTGGCCATGTGCTGCGCCTCTCAGATGAGCCCCAGCAGGGGAGCAAGTGGCAGCAAGCGGTCGTTTGGGGTCCGCGCTCCCCATCCGCTCAGCTGGCCCCCGGCAGGAGCACCGCTCAACTGGGCCCCGGGGAAGCGCAGACCCCAAACAGCCACTTGCTGCCACTTGCTCCCCTGCTGGGGCCCAGCTGAGCACTGCAGAGCTCGGCCGAGCATGCCACGGAGGGAGGGGAAGGGGGCGGGGCTGGCCTGAAGGGGGGTAGGAAGCAGAGCTGGGGGGTGATTGGGGGCTGTGGGGCTGGAAGGGAGGATGGGGGGTCCGGAGGAAGGGGGGCGGGAAGCAGTGCTGGCGGGAGTGGGGTGTCTGGGGGCCATGGGGCTGGCTAGCAGGAAGAGGGGGCGGGAAGCAGAGCTGGGGGGGATCGCGGGCCGTGGAGCTGGACAGGAGGGGGAGACAGAGGAAGAGGGGCAGGAAGCACACCTGGCTGGGGGGGTGCAGCCACTGGTCGCAGCCAGAGTCCTTCTAGCCGCAGCCCCGGCAGGCACTCCCTTTACTCACCAGCAGAAGCCTGGCAGGGGCGGGGCTGGGAGCCACTCCCCCCACCCGGCTTCTACTCGCAACCAGAGGCTCCCAGATGGGAGACGGGCCACAATCGGCACTGGGAGCCTCTGGTCCGGTGCAAAAGCCGGGCGGGGGGGTGGCTGGGAGTCCTGGCCCTCGCCCCACCCTGCTTTTGCGCATGACCACAGGGCTCCCAAAGCCAAGCGCGGCCCCTCCTCCCAGTCGCTCCCCCGCCCCCACCAAGCTTCCCTCCAGAGTCTAGCCGGAAATTCACAAAATACGTCACCACCCCCCTTCCGCTCCCGCTGTGGCACTCAGCTGAGGCTGAGGGGTGCAGCTGGGCCGCTGGGGGAGCCAGCAGCACAAGGGGCCGTTTGGGCTCCTCCGCGGTGGGAAGGGAAGGTAGGGCAGTGACATACACGTCACCGCTCCACCCCCTCTCCCTTGCGGCAGCCCGGCTGAGCAGGCAACACTCAGCCAAGCACCACGGCGGGGGGGAAGGGGAAAGACGGAGGGAGGAGAGAGGCAGGAGGAGGAGGAGAAGAGAAAGGGAGAGTGAGAGGCAGGAGGGGGAGAAGAGAAAGTAAGAGACAGAGAGAGAGGCAGGAGGCGGAGAAGAGCTGAGAGAGAGGGGGGTAAGCAGTAGGGGGGGGAGGGAGAGAGAGAGAGAGAGCGCTCAGGAGAGAAGACCTGAAAATCCCGTCTTATGACGGGCTAATTGGCTAGTTTTGAGATAATGTTGAAATACTGTCAAGCTGGAGAACTTCTTACTCCAACTCCTGTAACCCTCATTGTACTAAGATTAAGAGAAGTCAGAGGAAGAATGCTCTATTTCGAAATAAGTGCTGTGTGGACGCTCCCAATTTCAATTTCAAAATAAGCTACGCAATTGATGTCGCTCAATTTGCGTAGCTTATTTGGAGTAAAGCCCTGCTTTGTAGAGGCGTCCTGGTTGTCCAAGGTACCAACTGATTGTTTGACAGACTTCCTGTTTCAGATGAACTTTAAAAACTTGCTGTTAATTTTTGTGTCTTTTCCTAGCAGCTCTTTAATTTTTTTAATTTTTGGCCTGCCTTATTATACTTTCACACTTGACTTGCTAGAGTTTGACTTCCTTTCTACTTTTCTCAGTAGGATTTGACTTCCAATTTTTTACCTCTAACAGCCTCATTTACTTTGTTGCTTAGCCATAGTGGCATTTTTTATCCTCTTACGGGGGTTTTTTAATTTGGGATATTCTTTAAGTTTGACATTTCTATTAGGGTGTTTTTAAATAGCCTCCATGCAGCTTGGCTGCATTTCATTCTTGTAACTGTTCTGTTTAATTTCTATTTAACTAACTTCCTCCTTGTGGAGCAGTTCCTCTTTTTGAAGTTAAATGCCACTGTGGGAGGGTTCTTTGGTAGTTTTCCCCCTACAAGGATGTTAAATTTAATTGCATGGTAGCTGCTATTCTAAAGCAAGTTAGCTATATTCATCCCTTGACTGAAATCATGAACTTCACTTAAGACAAAATCAAGAACTGCCTCTCTCTTTTGGTTCCAGGAGTAGCTGCTGCACAAAGCGGTCCTTAATGGTGTCAAAAATTGTATATCTGCATCCTATCCTGGGGTGACCTGTAGCCAGTGAAAAGGGCTATTGGTTAAATCACCCGTTATTATTGTGTTTTTGGTTTTGTAGCCTTTCTAACCTCACTGATATTTCACAGTCACCATCACCATTCCAGTCAGATGGTCAGTAGCAGCATGGTCAACAGAATTGCCTGGCCCCTGGGCAGAGAGAGAGAGAGAGAGAGAGAGAGAGTGTGTGTGTGTGTGTGAGCGCGTGCGTGTATGTGCGTGCGCGCGCGCAGGGGGGAAAGCCTGCTCCATGTTCCTGGAAAGGGCAAGGCCATTGGGTGGAAGGGGCAGGACTGGGGCAGCCATCCCTCAGCACCACCCAGACTCTGCCACACACCACACCAGCCCTTGCACCTGGCTAAGGAGGTAATTTTAAAGGTCCCAGGGTTCCTGCCACAGTAGCAGTGGTGGTGGCCAGGAACACTATGCCCTTTTAAATCACTGGGCCCCAGGACAGTTGCCCCTTTTCCCCTCCTCATCCCCCACCCCCGGTGGCAGGCCTGGTCAGTAGTATATTCCTATTTGTGAGCTCATATTATTCAAGGATGGAATTTCTTTCCATGGTGATTCTACAGCGCAGTTTGAGTCATTTATGGTTTTTACTACATTTATTTTATTATATTTTGCTATGCTTTCACATACAGTGTCATTCTGCCACCAGCATGGACCTACTCAGTCATTCCTATGTATTTTGCATTTCTTATATTCAGAGGGATAGCTGTGCATGTGTGTTACATAACTCTTACATGGCTGGGACAGACTCCATGATAACTAAAATCATTAATCATTGCTGCGTTTCACCCGTAAAAGCAGCTACACTCCTTGAGGATAGAGTGGTCAGTTGATGCTCATTAAAAAGCAACTTGTCCACAGGAAACTCCTCAATTCCCAATACAGTAGATAGAAATCAATAAAGGGGATGATGGAGAAGGGGGAACCCCCACCCAGAGATGAGTCACAAAGGATGACCTCATTGAATAATTACTTACTGGACTTCAGGTTGGATAGACATGTATCAGAGATGATCTAGAACACAGCTACTCAACTTTGGAAGGCTCCATGGCCACAATGATACTCACAGCACATGCCGAGGAATAGATGTACTGGTGAGAGGCAGATCTTTATTTCCTGCTCTGTTATACGATCTGGGCCAGGGTTACAAAGTGAAGCTCCCCTACCCCTGCCTGTCTCTTCAGCTAGGTACTTACACACATCCTTAACAGAAATGCCTGTCTATTTTCTACTTAAATGCTTAAAGTTAGGATTGTGCTTAAGTAGTCTGCTGAATTAGGGCCTTGTTATGTGACAGAAGTCAGTCAGAAGTCAGTATCCACTGAGGCCATGTCTCCATTTACCAGAGGATTGATTCTCTGGTGATTGATCTTCCGGAGTTCAATTTAGTGTGTCTAGTAAAGATCCTCTAAATCGAATGCTGAGGGTGTCCCCATTGGCACCAGTACTCCTCGATGAAGTGAAGAGTAAGGGAAGTTGATGGGGGCATTTCTCCCATTGACCACCCCATGTGGAGATAGTGCCACGGTCAGCTTAAGATACATTGACTCCAGCTATGTTAGTTACATAGCTGGAGCTGCATACCTTAAGCTGACCTTCTCCCCACAATATAGACCTGGCCTGACTGTCGTGGTTACTAACACTCAGGTGATGGTTTAATTTACATAATCTTGCTGTCATGGAGATGGGTTGTTGTTTTTGTTTCATATCACAAAAATACTATATCCTCAATTACTAAACGTTTATTTTGGTCCTGTACTAATCTGACAGAGTCCCTTTAAAAGAAACATTGTTTCCTAGAAAGTCTAATGCAATGACAATAATGTTAGTAATACTTAGTGGGGATTTATCATATTACATTTACCACAGGCAAAACATTTACTAATATTAATTAAAGCCCCACAATACCTCAGAGAGGGAGATCAATGACCATTTTTATTCCCATTTTACAGGTGTAGTTCCTGTCACCAGACTTGACCAAGATCACAGAGTTAGTCAGCGATAGAGCCAAACAGTGCTTGCCAGCAAGCCCCATGTGAAGGGCAGATGCTGGTAAACTGTCCACTTAAATCAGCCTTTTCAACAGACAAGTCACTGAAGAGACCTACAGGCTCCCAGAACTGCAGCTCTTGCTAGGGGCAACCTTGAGAAAATCCGATCTGAGGTGTTGAAATCTTGAATTTAAATGGATACTGACAAGGCATTTCACTGTACACTGACAGTAGGTACCTAGAGCAATATGTCTCCCCTCTGGAGGATTGGCTGTCCAGCATAGAATGGCTAGGCATATAGCAATATAGGTTACAGAAATTGATTTCCTCTCCTGGTATTTGGTTATACACAGAGGGATTTTCATAGTAAGGGGGCAGGGTGGGAATGAGGAACAGTCAATCACATCAGACTCAGAATGGATCATTCTCCAGAGTTCTAGCTACAGTTAAGTGAATGATTGAGAGGACAGATTTTGCCTGCATGAATACGCACATACACACAAACACACACACACATTTTTAGTCTTCTGTGGATTAAATGGGAAGAACTTCCAGCACAAGACCCAAAGCGTCATCTCTCTCCAGATTCTAGGGACCTGACTCTCTGTCGTGCTGCACATTGCATATTCACTTGTGGCAGTGCAAAGTGACAACCTAGTGGATATAAAACAAGACTGCTCTGAAGTGGAAGCAATTTACACCCACTTAGCACCAGTGCAAATAGCAGCACAGGGTCAGAGCAACAGAAAATCAGGCCCCAAGAAATTTGGAGATGCAGAACACAGAAAACAAAGCCCTGATTGTTACTCAGCGACCTATGCAATGCAAGCAATGCCAAGATGGATACATTTCTTACCTGCACACAAATGCTTGCAAGAGTCTCTCCGAAAATTATTGATTGTATAATTTAGATAGAGACTTGGAAACTGCTGCCATGATTCCTTGTAAAGTTGCTGCACTATGGTGGTCTCTTTAGAGTGTTTTTTTTTCCTGTTGTTCATTTCACAGTCAGGAGAGAGGAGTATCCCTCCATCACTCTCTCCTGCCACACACAAAAAAACATTTAAAAAAATAGATGATTTTCTATGAATAGCTATACAGTCAGTGGGAAAGTAACTTAGGGTATGTCTACACTACAGCGCTAATTCGAACTAACTTAGTTCGAATTAGTTAATTCAAACTAAGCTAATTCGAACTAGCACAGCTAGACTTAAAAACTAGTTCGAATTAGCGTTTTGCTAATTCGAACTAGCGCGTCCACACTGATTGAACGCAGGGGCACATTTAAGGGCAGCTGAAACCGGTTCTAGCAGGGCATCAGGTCAGTAGTTGCTTTGTGTGGCTGCTGTGTGAGGCTATCTGAGGCTCGTGCTTAAAGGGACCCCCCCGGACAGCCAGTTCTCAGCTTTTCCTGCTTGCTTGCCTACCTCACCGAGGGACAGCAAAGCGTTTTTCTCTGCACCGTCTGTGTCGGTGCTTCCCTTCGGGGACACCGCCACAGGTGGCAACATGGAGCCAGAGCTCACCCTTCACTTTCTGGTGCAGTTTCTGGACTTGCTGCTGCAAGCCTGCCAGCTATGGGTGGAGGCTGCCGTGCACCACCCGCGGCTCCTGTACATTTCAAAGGGAGAGACTCATGGTTCCACAGGTGGCTCTTGTACATTTCAAAGGGAACGGAGCAGCAGTTGGGACCGGCACGAACAGGACTGTTTCAACCCTTATTCGTGCCTTAAGCTCGCTCCCTCCAGCACCGGTTCCTGCTCTTCCCCCTTGCTGCCTCTGTCTGATAGAGGCAGCAAGTGGAGGGGAAGTGACTAGTCAAGTTCCTACTCGAATACCCGATAAACATTTGCTTATTGGGTAGTCGACTAATCGCTTACATCCCTAGTTGAAAGGGCTTGCAGCTCCTGGCCCTGCCACTAACACCTTGCCTGGGAGCTGGGAAGGCACAAACCCTTTCAACTGCTTCTATTTAAAGGGCTCACATCTTCTCCGTGGCTGCTAATACCTTACCTGGCAGCCACGGGGAAGGTGCGAGCCCCTTAAATAAAAGCAGTTGAAAGGGCTCATGCCTCCCCAGCTCTCAGGCAACTGGTTGGGGGTGAGACTGGGAGCTGCCACACTGGCTGGATGAAAGAGCTTAGTAGGCTGGATCCGGCCCACTGACAGGCTCTTGCCCAGCCCTCTTCTAATCCAAAGTGAAATTATTTTGGGGACAGTCATCTTCCTGAGCAGGGGATGGCTTCCACCAGCTAATGGGACTTTTTTTTTCTATTAAGAACCTACTGCTCCAGTGACATATTATATGATCCCTGCCTTTACCCAGAACCTCACAATCAAAGAAAATGTAAAACCTCACCAGGACTGCATTGTAGAGGTGCTCACTTATCACAAGGACTAACATGGTATAAATAAATAGGGCAAATGGCTTGTTTATGTCATAAGCCACACTATGTCAATGTGATTTCTGATAACCCCTCGTAAGTTAATATTTTATTCTTTGTCCTATCGTGTTCATCCCATTCGGAAAAGAAATCTCACAACAGGAAAAACACACAAACAAATGGGTGTTACAAACCATACAAATCAGAAAGCAACATTGATTTGTCCTTTTCATGTGTGTTCATTTTTTTAATTGTATCCTTTGGTATATATGGTTGTGACAATTTTCTTCCACTACAGGCAGTCCCCGGGTTACGTACAAGACAGGGACTGTAGGTTTGTTCTTAAATTGAATCTGTATGTAAGTCGGAACTGGCGTCCAGATTCAGCCGCTGCTGAAACTGACCAGCAGCTGACTACAGGAAGCCCGAGGCAGAATTGCCTGTATTTGATCTGAGGAAGTGGGTCTGGCCCACGAAAGCTCATCACCTAATAAACCATCTTGTTAGTCTTTAAAGTGCTACATAGTCCTGTATTTTGTTTCAGCTACACCAGACTAACACGGCTACATTTCTATCACTATTCAACATTTCAAAGGCATTTTAAAAGGGCCACGGTGTTTCTTAGAGTTAGAGCGCCACCTGGCGTTTTAGAAGATATGGTAAAAAGAGAATACAAGCACTTTTTAGAAGGGCATCTCTCAGGGTATGTCTATACTTCAGAGAAGATTGAAGCTGCTACTTTCGATCATCCAGGGTTTGAATTAGCAGGTCTAGTGAAGACATGCTAATTCAAACTGAGAGAGGCGCGCCGGTCAATTCCGGTCATCCTTGTTCCACAAGGAGTAAGGAAAGTCTAAAGGAGTGTTCTCCCTTTGACTTCCTGCAGTGTGGACAGTGCCAAAAGCTGAGTTAAGGTACTTAGACTTCAGCTATACATTAACGTAGCTAAAGTTGCAGATCTTAATATGAACTTATCCCATAGTGTAGATACACCCTCAGTGTTTGATTCAAGGTGTTTTGGTATTCCAGCTGTCCCCGGGTTGTTTTTTGCTTTTCAACCCACATTCTGCATCCTTTTTGTCATGGATAAATCCAAACGATCACAGAACAGCTTTTCCCTTATTACAATGTAAGGTGAGAGACTGTTGAATAGTCTAAAAGAAAAAAAGGACATTCTGAGGACAGGCAAAAACCATCCTACACTGCAGAATTCCTAGCCCTTCTTTGTTTCCTTCTAGATATTCTCCAACCATAAGTAGGAGATTTCAACCCTAGGAGAATAAATAAAATGCTCATTCGCACTAAACACAGTATCCCTAACTCTAAAGACGTCATAATTGAACGTGTGCTTCAACCATCTCACACACCAAAAAAAGTTTTGTTCTGCAAAATAAATGATTAGCATTACAACTTAGAAATGTAATGTCCTCTAATGAGGGTTTAAGGAGACATAAATCCTATTGGAAGGGAAAGAGAATCACCAATGGTTGGGATCACACTTGAACACACTACGAACTGATGCAAACACAGCTACAGAAGGAGTCACAGGCTAGGGGAGAGAGCAAGGTGCTGCTACAAGTGACACTGGCAACTGAATAACTGGTGTTTTTCTAACTCAGTCAGCACTTATAGAATGCTCCAGAATGGTGTGGAAAGTACCAAACAACAAAATGTACAGAGGATTTATTAGGTCTGCCTTTCCATCTCTCCCCCAGCTATAGTAAAAGTACAGACAGTTGTGTGCAGAGCACATGCACAGAGAAGGTGGGTAAAACCAGAAAATGTTTTTTGATGGAAGTTGCAATTTAACAGGAATTTATTGCTTAGAATACAGAATGATAACACGCAAGAACAAAACCAGAAACAAGACAAAGCAGGCTGCTCCCTAAATCAGATAGGCACAACTCACTCCCCTTATTTTAGACTGCCTGGCTACGGACTCACTGCTAGTCCCATGATTCTCTATTGATTCCTTAGACAGGAAGCATGATGAGCAGACCACCCTGCTCTTACAGAGCACACATACAGAGGAGTGTTATTTGGCCAAGTATGCACCATTACTTTCTCTCCACGTAAGGAGGTGTCTACACAGCAAAGTTTGTTCGGAACTACTTCACGTGCTCATAGAATCATAGAACCATAGAGCTGGAAGAGACCTCAGAAGGTCATCAAGTCCAGCCCCCTGCTCTAGGCAGGACCAATCCCACTAAATCAACCCGGCTAGGGCTTTGTCAAGCCAAGACTTAAACACCTCTAGGGATGGAGACTCCACTACTTCCCTAGATAACCCATTCCAGTGCTTCACCACCCTCCTAGGGAAATAGTTTTTCCTAATATCCAACCTGGACCTCTCCCATCACAACTTAAGACCATTGCTCCTTGTTCTGCCATCTGTCACTACTGAGAACAGCCTTTCCCAGTCCTGTTCCCAGTCCAAGCGAGGGCCAGCAGCTAGCTCTCTGCGCACATGGCTGCAATCAGGCTGAGTCACAGCCTGCTGCGCCCTCACTAAAAAGAGATGTGCCAGGACTGAGGTTGCTGTGGCCACAGCATAGAGTGCTAACCACTATATGGTCACGGCTGAGCCTCAGGCCCTGCCATGGCTGAGCAAGAAACCCTCAGTTCTGCACTCACACACAGGCCGCTTCCCTCACCTAGACCTGGGGATAGTCCTCAAGTAGGGTTTCCAGGTGTCTGGTATTGACCTGGACAGTCCGGTATTTTCACCTCCTGTCCGGTAAAAAAAATTCAGAAAATACTGGACACTTAAAATGTCCGGTATTTTGGTTTTTTTCCCTGCCAGGAGGTAAAAATACCGGACACCTGACAACCCTACAACACATTCAGCAACTGGGCCCAGCCCCCGGCCTTACCCCACCCCACCCCCGGACCCACTGCTTACCTGGTTCCACAGGGAAGCTGCATTCTGGCTTGTTCAAGAAAACAAAATGGCCACCGGCAAAAAGCCTAAAGACCAAGAGAAAGCAATGTCTACCCTGGGTCTTAGTGCTCAACTTTTCCCCTATTCCTATCCCTATTCTGAGTCTGCATGCACTGAAAGGGGCCATGCTGTTTTAATGCTGTTTTATTTTAAACAATTTTTTTTTTTGGCTCAACAATTTCGGTCTCCCCCTTTTTTTCCCCCTTAACAGAATTTTTTCCCAGTGTTTTTTTTTTTGGGAGGAGGAGGGGTTTCGTTATTTTTTGGTTAAACCAACTGGCGACCCTATTCTCAAGTCTCCCTGGCACTCTCACACTCAACATCATTCCAAAAAGAAAAAAGAGCGGAGGCCGGCCTGCTGCCGCTCTGCTTTTCTCTCTTCCTCGCCACCCCCTTTGGCTGGGCCGTTGTCCTCATGCCCTCGGCCAGAATCTTTCCTTCTGCCACTGTGCAGCGTGCGCTTGACAGCCACGTCTCGCAGTGAGGCTTTCCCGAGGGTAAGCCGGAGGCTTTGCAAGGTCCTTGTCTCTCAGCGGGTAAAAATCACCCTGTTGGGGTAGGAGTGCTGGTTGCCAAACTGGGAGGAGAGGGGCGAGAAAGCTGCTGGCCAGCCAGGCGGAATTTCTTTCTCTCCTCACAAAAAGGGGGCAGCAGAGGCAGCAGCACTCTCCCATCAGGGAATTGAACCCTGGTCTCCCATGTAATAGGCAAGAATACATGCTACTATGCTAATGAGGAAAGGAGCAGGGGGTCATTTTTCAGCCTCCTCTCCCAGGCCACTTATGGACACTAGACCCCCACAGCACCAGCTGCGCTGGGCAACACCACTGTGTGACAGATTGGGCCGGGTCTGGGCACCGCTGAGGGCATCCACACAGGGCAAATTGCTCAAAACTCGGGACTCCTTACAGCCCGAGACTGGAGACCTTCCAAACAGGTCACAAACCAGTCACACTGAGCACTTCAGCTGCCAGTCTGGCCAGCCAGAAGCCTCAGGAGCAAAACCCCTCTGACATCCCAGATCTTCCTGTGCCCCAATCAGCCCTGGGCCTGCGCACAGGTGAGGGGTTACAGAACCCAATCTCATCTACCCTAAATGTGTTCTTCTGGTCCCAAAAAACCAGCCACAGGTCCCAATCAATTTTCACTTTGGATATTACCCACAAGATAACACTGGGCCAATCCTTTAGAATCTAAAATCTAAATGTTTATTATTAAAAGAAAGAAAAGCATGAGAGTAAGGGTATGTCTACACTACAGCACTAATTCGAATTAGTTAATTCGAACTAAGCTAATTCGAACTAGTGCATCTAGACCTAAAAACTAGTTTGAATTAGCATTTTGCTAATTTGAACTAGCATGTCCACATTGAGTGGACCCTGAACCGAAGTTAAGGCTGGCTGGAAGCAGTGCCAGCAGGGCATCAGGTTAGGACTTAGAGTGTGGAGCTGCTGCCTCAGGCTAGCCGAGGGCTGTGCTTAAAGGGACCCGACCCCCACCCCGGACAGACAGTTCTCAGGGGTGCCCCGCTTGCTTGTCTAACTCGATGAGGGACAGCAAAGCAGTCCTGTCTTGGAGTGCCCTGAGTGCCCACACTTGGCATATCACAGCACTCGGCCATCAGCCCAGCTGCACTTTCCACAGGCTGCCATCCAGGGGGGGTCAATCGGGGAGCTGCAGGAGAGTTTCCACCCCGAGGAGCCCGCAGAGCCACCCCAGTCCTCCCCATCGGGAGCTCGTGCCCTATTCCTCCCTCACTTCCTTCCACTTACCCCTTCCTGCCCCCCTTCCTGATGTACAAAATAAAGGACACGTGTGTTCAAAAATAGAAACTCTCTTTATTGAACAAAACTGGGGGGAGGGATTAACCTCTGGGGAGACTGGGAAAAGGAGGTGGGAGAGGGGAAGAGAGAGGGTGGGAGAGGGGAGGGGAAAACCTGGGAGGAGGGAGCTGGAAGAGGGAAGCCGGGGAAGAAGGACGAGAGGAAGTATCAAAGTTCCATATCTGTGTACAGATGTGATCTCCTCACCCCAGAAAAGATATTTTGGCCTTGGAAAGGGTTCCGAAAATGGCAACTAAAATGATCAGGGGTTTGGAACAGGTCCCATATGAAGAGAGGCTAGAGACTGGGACTTTTCAGCTTAGAAAAGAGGAGACTGAGGGGGGGATATTATAGAGGTCTATAAAAGCATGAGTGGTGTGGAGAGGGTGCATAAAGAAAAGTTCATTAGTTCCCATAATATAAGGACTAGAGGACACCAAATGAAATGAATGGGTAGCAGGCTTCAAACTAATAACAGAAAGTTCTTCTTCACAAAGCAAATAGTCAACCTGTGGAACTCCTTGCCGCAGGAGGCTGTGAAGGCTAGAACTATAACAGAGTTTAAAGAGAAGTGAGATAAAGTCATGGAGGTTGGGTCCAGGAAGTGCTATTAGCCAGGGGGTAGAAATGGTGTCCCTGGCCTCTGTTTATGGAAGGCTGGAGATGGATGGCACGAGACAAATGGCTTGGTCATTGTTTCGGTCCATCCCCTCCAGGGTCCCTAGTGTTGGCCACTGTCAGCAGACAAGCATTTGGGCTAGATGGACCTTTGGTCTGACCCAGTACAGCCATTCTAAGCTCAGGGCTCAGGGTCGGGGGTCTCACTGAACCACCCTGATTTTCATGCAAACCTGCTCCTGGGTGGCCAGGCTGGCAGCTATCCTGCCCTAAACGGCCACTTTCCTGTGCTTAGTGCGGAGGTCGTGGATGAGGTCCACGATGTCCGCACTAGACCAGGTGGGCACCTGCCTCTTGTGGACCTGGGTAGGCTCCCGGGAGCTGCCAGCCTGGCACAGGCACCGTAGCCAGCCCGTGCCTCTTTAAGGGCTCCGGGGCCGGGAGGGGGGCAGACGAGTTTCCATGGTGGTGCCCAGAGTGGCCACCAGGGAAAGCTGGGGAGGGCTAGCCTCCCACTAGTTTGAATTAAGTGGCTACACAGCCCTTAATTCGAACTAGTTAATTCGAACTAGGCTTAGTCCTTGTAGAATGAGGTTTACCTAGTTCGTATTAAGCGCTCCGCTAGTTCGAATTAAGTTCGAACTAGTGGTTTGCCTGTGTAGCGCCTATCAAAGTTAATTCGAACTAACGTCTGTTAGTTCAAATTAACTTTGTAGTGTAGACATACCCTAAGGTTGTTAAGGAGAATATATTACATGCATTGAATCACCAAGTTCTCAATGCAGGCTCTTAGCATAAGAACATAAGAACGACCGTACTGGGTCAGACCAAAGGTCCATCTAGCCCAGTAGCCTGTCTGCTGACAGTGGCCAGTAACCAGGTGCCCCAGAGTGGGTGGATAGAAGACAATGATCAAGCAATTTGTCTCCTGCCATCTTTCTCCAGCCTTTGACAAACAGAGGCCAGGAGCACCATTCCTTACCTTCTGGTCCCGGGAAGAGGCGGAGGTTTGGGTGGCAGCGGGTGGCTGGTTCATGCCGTGCCAGGTGCAGGGTCTGCTGGCTGGGTGCTGGCAGGCTTGCACCTGGCACGGGCACCGTAGCCAGACCGTGCCCCTTTAAGGATTCCAGGGCCGGGAGGGGGGCAGACGAGTTTCCCTGGTGGTGCCCAGAGTGGCCACCAGGGAAAGCTGGGGAGGGCTAGCCTCCCACTAGTTCGATTTAAGTGGCTACACAGCCCTTAATTCGAACTATTTAATTCGAACTAGGCGTTAGTCCTCGTAGAATGAGGTTTACCTAGTTCGAATTAAGTGCTCCGCTAGTTCGAATTAAGTTCAAACTAGCGGTTTGCCTGTGTAGCGCCTATCAAAGTTAATTCGAACTAACGTCTGTTAGTTCGAATTAACTTTGTAGTATAGACATTCTCTAACATCCCTAATTCAGAGATTCCTATAAGCCAGATTTACTTTTCTGGGGTACTGGTATTAGTGGATTTTATGGACCTCCTTTGGCTCTGGCGTGGGTAGAAAAAAAGGAGTTCATTGTGTAGGACAGGACCGCCAATGTGTGGGATAGGATGGGGTTCAGAATTTGTGTGGCAGGTGGGATTCAGAAGGGGGGGACGTTGCGAGGTCTGGGTGAGAGGTAGGGTGCAGAGACAGGCTGGGGGTAGGGTCTGTGGCCACAAGTGAGGGTGCAGGAGGGGGTTTGGGGCAGGGTATCTGGCCAGGAGGGAAGAGTGCAGGAGTAAGGGAGGGTGTCAGACCAAGCTAGAAATTGCAGAGCCAGCCCAGACCCTTTTGGCGCCCCGGGCCCAGGCACACGGCACCACCCCTGGGTGCACGGCGCATGCTCGGGACTGCCCCTTCATGGTGTGCTGGACTGCCCCCAGGGCGCACGGCACATGCGCTGCCCAGCCCAGCCCGGCCACCGCTGCTGGTACGTGCGCCAGAATGTGCAGGGCCCCGTGGCCATGGGGGGTAGGCGCTGCTGGCCGGCGCCGCGGGGCCGGTGCTGTGGAAGCCGGGCGCGCGGCACCTGATGGCAGCTGTAAGGGATGCCACGCGCCCCTTACAGCTGCCATCAGGCGCCCTCCATCAGTTGGCATCCTGGGCAGCTGCCTGGCTCGCCCATGCCTCAGTCCGGCCCTGGGAATGTGGGGTCTTGGCAAGGAAAGGGGAATGAGTGAGGGGGATTTTGGTGCAGGATATGGGTGTGAGGGGGGACTCTGTTGCAGCAGGGAAAGCCTCCAGGCAGCATGCTGTCATTCCCCCAAGAGTGGGAAGGGAGAGGGAGCTCAGTCCCTCCCCCCGCCCATGCGGTGGGGATCCCAGCACAGCTGCGGGGCTGCAGCACCAGGTCGGGCTTCCTGCTGGGAGGGCTTGGGATGTGTGTAGAGAAATCCCGACCTTCCCCGCCAGACCAGGCTCACAGCTGTTCCCCAGCGGGGTGGGGAGGGGTATAGGGGCGAGAAAGTGGAAGCACATGGGGGGCACTGAGCGCACCCCGAGAGGGTGGCAGCACCCCAGCCGGGTTCCGCATGGCCCCTGCCAGGGCTCAGGCAGCAAGTCAAAAGTGCCGAGGTCCGGGAGTGACTACTCAGCGCCTTTGCCTCAAACCTGGCCACTCCTTTCCCTCCCAGCAGCAGCAGCTGCTGTAACAAGCTGCTGCTTGCACATGTGGAGGAGGATGCATCGTGGCTGGACCGGAGGCCCCGTGTGACAGAGGCAGTCCCGTGGGGGAGGGAGGGGATCGTGCAGTGCGCGGTGCTGGGGCAGTGGGTGGTAGAGTGGCCATAAGCACATGCCACCAGAAGCCCACCCCAGCTGGCAAAGCTCCACTGGCGGGAGGGAGAATGCTGTTGCTCTTGCTGTTGCTGCGCTGCGTCACACCAGGAGCAATGGACTTGCAGTCAGTTCTTCCTGCAAGTCCGAGCCCCCGTCAAGTAGTGAAATGTCTGGCTGGGGTTTTCCAGGATGTTTCACTACTTGATGGGGCACGGGAACAGAGTCCTTAAAATCAGGACAGTCCTGGAAAAATCAGTTTGTATGGTCAGCGTACATAGGCCCCTTGAGCTTAGTGGCCCCTTGCCATTGCTAGAGTTGAAGCGGTCCTGGCTGCCTTAGGGGAGAGAAGCCATAAGACGGGTAGCCTGTGTCGTACCTCGGTGTTTTCGTACCTCAGTACCTTCGGTGGTCTGGACTGTCAGTGTCAGCGTCGTCGGGTCAGGGTCGTCCTGGAGCGCTGCTGACAGGACCTCTACTCCGTCGGTGATAATAAACTTTCGGCTGCGTGCATAACAATTGGTACTCCCTTTATCTAGAGTGTTAGACCCCGTGCACTTGGGTCAACACAGGAGATCTCTGAGAGGCCCCGGAAACGACAGATGCAGGCAAGGTTTGAAATCAATCGAGCAGGTTTATTGTCAAATGCGAAGCTCTACCAGTTGGTAACAGAGATCAGTACAATGTTACACCACTGGGCACTATGGCCCATGTTGACAAGGTACCAACACCGGGCAGGCCTATTGCCATAGATCAATTATTAACAGCAGTTAGTCAAAGTTAAGCTACTGTGCATTCTGTAAGTTTAGGCAATGACACCTGCCATTCAGGCGCCTAATGCGCCCCGCCCCCCCCCCCCCCCCCCCCGAAGGTCAGCTGGAGAGCACCCTCTGCGGTGTCCTTTTATAGACAGGTACAAACAACTTACATCATTTCTTTACGTACCAGGTTACCACCTTCTGTTGCCTAGCTACCACCCCTCACCTTACGGAAGGGGGGGCTTACTTACTATTCTTCATGCTGTCAATTTCAACCTGGTCCTGAATCTAGGTCGGTATGTGCATTAGTTTTTGGGGAGTTTTTGTACCAAGACATTTCTTATTAAGATGTTCCATTACTCCCCTTTGGCTTACAGTCTTAGGAAACCTTTCCCATTTGTGGACTGTGTGCTTGTCAGCAGTTAGTGGGCCTCAGCCTGCAGTGGGATCATATTTGTTTTTGGCAATTTCATAGAGTAGCCAGCCAGAAACATGCTAAAGGAGCTTTTGGAAGAATAACTGACCAGGCCATTTTCAGAACACATCCCGCAAATATTTTTAAATATAAAGGAAACATCTGTTAATGTGGGCCTAGAAGGGCTTTGTCATTGCCCCCCTGCTCTGTGGAATCAGCCCTACGCTCTCCAAAATTTTGTCTTGTGCTGTGGGAATCATAGGCGTGCGCACGGGGTGTGCCGGGTGCGCAGGGGAGCAGACGCTGCGCAGGGTTTGCCACGCATGCGTGGTTAAAACTGGCAGGTCTTAGGACCCCACGGAAACAGGCGGCAGGGAGCAGAATCATCACCCCCACTTCCCCAGCAAGCGAGGTAAATTTAAACCCGAGCAGGAGGGCAGCGGCTGTGCCCGCCCCCGGGCAGGGAATGGGAGCAGCGCGGCTGGGCTCGGGGCAGGGGGGACGCGGGGTCGGGGTCAGGCTCGGGGTGGGGCGGGGCGCAGCGCGGCTGGTCTGGCCCGGGATCTGGAGCAACACAGCTGGCCTGGCCTGGCCTGGCCTGGCCCGGCCCAGGAGGGGAGTCGGGGGGCAGAGCGGCTGGGTCGGGGCAATGAGGCTGGCCTGGGAAGGGAAGGGAGGGGGTTGGGGGCATTGCGGCTGGTCAGGGGAGGGGAGGGGGATCAGGGGCAGTGCGGCTGGTCTGGAGGGGGGCAGCGTGGCTGGCCCCTGCCCCCCCCCGAGCTGCTTCCCATTCCCCCTTCCTCCTAGCCCCCCTCTTCCTCCCTGCCAACCCTGCGTTCCTCAACCCTCCCCCCCAGCTCTGCTTCCTGCACTCCCAGCCCCCCTTCCTCCCAGCCAGCCCTGGGGCCCCTGTCCCCCTTCCCCCGCCAGCTCTGCTTCCTGCCCCACCTTCTTCCTGACCAGACCTTCCCCCCCCCACTAGAGGCTCCCAGTGCCGATTGCGCCCCACCTTCCAGTCATTCCCACCGCCAGGCTTCAGTCTGGCACCCAGCTGGAAAACCAGGAAGTGCCAGACATTGCATGTGTCTGGTATTTTCTGGATTTTTTTTTACCAGACAGAGGGCCCAAAAACTGGACACCTGGCAACCCTGAGTTGGACCCGGTGCAGGCACCAAGTGATGGGGAGACTGCCTGAACTTTGGGAACCAGAGACTGCGGGGTAGGGGTTTGTGGCCCAAAGGGAGGCTGAGAAACCTAAGAGACAGAGTAGGGGGAGCACCAGAAGGGTGACAGTCAGGGCAACCCTAGAACTCTGTTACAGACCAGCTGGCGGCTGCTGGAGGAGGAGGGAAAAATAGGGGGAAAGGGTCAGAGAAGAAGGGGCTTGTGCTGAGGGGAGAGGGGCAGGTCAGGAGAAGAAAGAAGAAGGCACCAAGGGACAGAGTGGAGGAGAGAGACAAATGCCAAGGGGCCAAGTGGAGACAATGAGGAAAAGGGCAGGCGGGGAAGTGTCAGTGAGAGGGGGGACAGGATGGTGCTAGGAGAGGAGAAGGGAAGGGCTTTGGGGGGCTAGAGGGGAGAAGGGGAGGTGCCGGGAGAAGGCTTGAAAAAAGGGGTGGGCATGAGGAAGGCAGGGATGGAGAAAGGCATGTGTTAGGGCACAGGGGAATGAGGGGAACAGAGGCAGAGGGTAGTGAGGGGGTGGTCATCAGGGAAAAAGAGGGCAAAGGGGGCAGGGGCAGTGAGGGAAGGGGGAGGCACCAGGAGGCTGCAGGGGTAAGGGAAGGTGCAGGTGCCAGGGGATTCTGGGGGTGAAGCAGAAGGGCAGACACCTGTAGGGGAGGGACCAGCACCAGTGGAGAGAGGCAGGGCAGGTGTGTGGTGGGAGGTGTTAGGAGAGGGGATGAGGAGGGGTAGCTCACATGATCCGAGTGGGGCTACTGGAGGAGTGGTCGCGGGGGGGGGGGAGAGAAGGGCTGGTGGAGGGAGGCAGATCTCAGGAAGGCTGAAGGCAGTGAGAAGGGCAGGAGTCAGGACAGCAGAGGTGGGTGAGGGATTGGAGGGGGCAGCAGGCACCAGGGGAGCTGATGGAGCAAGAGGAGGAGATATGGCAGCAGAGGGAAAGGGTAGAGGTTTATAAGATACTTATTAATAACTTGGGTGCCACAGTGGCACATCCAAACAAGCCACGAACTCAGTACTGGTGCACAACACAATATTTATTGTGCTCTTGGGAGGAAACTCTTATTAGGGTGTGTCTAGACTACCTAGTTTTGTTGACAAAAGTGGACTTTTGTCGACAAAACAATACCAGCGTCTACACTACCGCGGAGTTCTGTCGACATAATGTCGACAGAACTCCGCGGTTTTGTCGACGCTGGTAAACCTCATTTTACGAGGCAAAACACCTTCTGTCGACAGACAGAAGGTGTTATTGCCTGTAACACTGCGTCCAGACTACGGAGTTCTGTCGACAAAGCGGCTTGCTTTGTCGACAGAACTCCATGTTTCTGTACGCTCTTTGTCGACGGAAGTTTTGTCGACAGTATCTGTCGACAAAACTTCCGTCCACAAAACGCGGTAGTCTAGATGTACCCTTAGAGGGGGCACTTCCCGCAGCCTCTCCACCCCCCCGCCCCGAGTTAATGTCACACACATTGGGTTAAAGGAATTACAGGATAGGTGCATGGGGGGGGGGGTTGGCGAGGGCCAAACTAATCCCTATTGGTAAGAGGATGGTGGGAAAAGACCTTAGCGGCCAGGGTGGGGGGATCACATGACACCTTTTATTTCTGGTCATGTGTCCACATTGCCCCAAAAGTATTACCCCCAGAGGTGTGGCTAATGGGGGTCAGAGGATGTGGCTAATGGGGGGGGCGTCAAAGAGTACATTTTAAAAAAATTATTTGGGTGCACACCCTAATGAAATGTGCTGTGCACGCCTATGGTGGGAATTGTTCTCTTTTCATTTGCATAGTAAAATTTGTTTCTTCCTTCAAAATCCTGTCCTCAAAAGGGTTAAGGAAGTTGTTTTCGTGGAATGAAGGGAGGGAATGAAACTGCCCTGTGATAGCACTAGAACCAGAACCCTAGAACATGTTTCTGAGAAACTTTACCAGAGGCAGAAAGATACAGCTGGGAGTAGATCTGTGGAGAAACTTTGCACCACTTGGCCGGTTAGCTCAGTTGGTTAGAGCGTGGTGCTAATAACGCCAAGGTCGCGGGTTCGATCCCCGTACGGGCCACAGCTCCTTTTGCTCCCCTGGGCCCACCGGGCAGCGGCATTTCACTTTTCCGTCCGGAGGGAGGGGACAGGTGCAAACAGCAGGGGGGCACCAGCCACAAAGTCGCTCGCTCAGCGCGGTCATTAACCCGCCGCCCCAGGAAACTGCAGCCCAGCCAGCGGGCGGGAAGGGAGGCGCCGGCGCGGCCGGAGACAGGGCAGCGCAGGCAGGGGCCCCGCGGGGAGCAGCGACCCGACTCCGCGCCCAGCAGCGCTTCCCCGCAGCCTGCGCAGCCGGGCCTGGGAGCGGTGCCTCATCCCACCCACTGGCCCGGCAAGAAGCGGCGGCAGCACCGCGGTGCCCGGAGACTTTACTAAGGGTCCATTTGGTTCCCTGCACTTTGCGCCTCCCCCACCCCGCACTAAAAAGGCAAATGCCGCGGGCCGAACAAAATGAGCTGTGGCCCGTACGGGGATCGAACCCGCGACCTTGGCGTTATTAGCACCACGCTCTAACCAACTGAGCTAACCGGCCGGTGCACAAACCCCGTTCACGTTTCCATTCACGGGCGCAGACCCGACCCGCGTCACTGCCCCAGCACGCGACGAAAGCGGCTCCGCTATTGGCTGAGGCTCTTCCCCGGCACTTGTCAACATCTGCACGTGCAGAGGGGAGACGCTGACGCGGCAAGCGGCGGGCTCAGGAGGGGGCGGGGTTAGCGGGGCCCGGGCGGGCGGGGCCAGTAGCGCGGAGAAGCCGCTCGCCCAGTTCCTGCAGCCGCACCACGAGCCCCGCAGACACTGGTGCCGCCCCCTGTCCCCGAACCGCATTGGCCTCGGAACCCCTCGCCCCGCCCCCTACGCCTTTGCCCCGCCCACAATCCACCGCCAGCCTTCCAACCACCATCAGCGTTCAGGGTCTGCGCATGCGCCGCTTTTCCCGCCAAATGTGGACGGAACCAAAAAAGCGGAGGGGCCCAGCGCGTTCCCCCCCCCGCTCCACCTTGCAGGCACATGGTATCGCCCAGTCCGGAGGGTATAAAAAGGCCTCTTTTGGCCACACCCCTTTCACTCCTACTCGGCCACGCCCCCTCGCCGGCCGGGGCAGCGTTTCTCCAGCGGACTCGTGCAGCGGCGGCGCGGAGCCAGGAGACGCCTCGGAGCCTCCTCCCAGGAGCGGCCGGGCGAGGTGAGTGTCGGAGCCGCCCCGCGCCCGCAGCAGCAGCAGCAGCAGCAGCCGCGCCCCCCTCCCCCCCCCCCCGCGAGCGCCCCTGGGCAGGCTCCGAGACGCGGGGCCAGCCCGGCCATGGGGCTGCTCCGCTGCAGGAGCCCTGAGCCCGAAGCCGGGAGCGGGGGGAGGAGCCCGTGAAACCCGCCCCGCCGGGTCCGTGCCCCGAGCCTGGGGGGAGGGGGGATTCCCCACTCGGCCGGGTCCAGGGACGGTTCCCACGTGCCCAGCGATTTACACTGTGTGTGGGGGAGCGCTGCCTTGCAGGGGGGAGGCAGAACTCTGAGCCGGGCCCCCTTCCTAGAGCCCGGCCGCCTTGCACAGTGCTCTGGCAGAGGGGAAACTGAGGAGCAGCCCTCAGGAGAGCTTGTCCTGGAAAGCTCCACTAGGACCTGGGTAAGTGTTGCCTTTGGTGGGGGAGGCTGTGCCCTGAGCCAGCCGGGTGTGAGGATCCCACAGTCTGTGTGTGTGGTGATTGGTTTCACTGGTGCTGGTTACAGTTACGGTTTTCCCATGTGTGTAGCAGTTTGAATTGTGTGTCCTAAGATTGCTTTGTTACAGGTGTGTCTCGAAAGGAGCCCTAGGGTGGGAGGCAAGGCTCTGAGCTGGGCCTCCTTCCTAGAGCCCGGCCGCCTTACACAGTAGTCGGGCAGAGGAGAAACTGAGGAGCAGCCCTTAGCAGAGCTTGCCTTGGAAAGCTCCACTAGGAGCTGGGTAAGTGTTGCCTTTGGTGGGGGAGGCTGTGCCCTGAGCCAGCCGGGTGTGAGTATCCCACAGTCTGTGTCTGGTGGTTTCCTTCACTGGTTCTGGTTACAGTTACGGTTTTCCCATGTGTGTAGCAGTTTGAATTGTGTGTCCTGAGATTGCTTTGTTACAGGTGTGTCTTGAAGGAGCCCTAGGGTGGGAGGCAAGGCTGTGAGCTGGGCCTCCTACCTAGAGCCCGGCCGCCTTACACAGTACTCTGGCAGAGGGGAAACTGAGGAGCAGCCCTCAGGAGAGCTTGCCCTGGAAAGCTCCACTAGGACCTGGGTAAGTGTTGCCTTTGGTGGGGGAGGCTGTGCCCTGAGCCAGCCGGGTGTGAGGATCCCACAGTCTGTGTGTGGTGATTGGTTTCACTGGTGCTGGTTACAGTTACGGTTTCCCCATGTGCGTAGCAGTTTGAATTGTGTCCTGAGATTGCTTTGTTACAGGTGTGTCTTGAAAGGAGTCTTAGGGTGGGAGGCAAGGCTCTGAGCTGGGCCTCCTACCTAGAACCCGGCCGCCTTACACAGTACTCTGGCAGAGGGGAAACTGAGGAGCAGCTCTTAGCAGGGCTTGCCTTGGAAAGCTCCACTAGGACCTGGGTAAGTGTTGCCTTTGGGGGCGGCTGAGCCCTGAGCCAGCCGGGGGTAAGTATCCAACAGTCTGTGTCTGGTGGTTTCCTTCACTGGTTCTGGTTAGTTACAGTTTTCCCATGTGTGTAGCAGTTTGAATTGTGTGTCCTAAGATTGCTTTGTTACAGGTGTGTCTCGAAAGGAGCCTTAGGGTGGGAGGCAAGGCTCTGAGCTGGGCCCCCTTCCTAGAGCCCGGCCGCCTTACACAGTAGTCGGGCAGAGGAGAAACTGAGGAGCAGCCCTCAGGAGAGCTTGCCCTGGAAAGCTCCACTAGGACCTGGGTAAGTGTTGCCTTTGGTGGGGGAGGCTGTGCCCTGAGCCAGCCGGGTGTGAGGATCCCACAGTCTGTGTGTGGTGATTGGTTTCACTGGTGCTGGTTACAGTTACGGTTTTCCCATGTGTGTAGCAGTTTGAATTGTGTGTCCTAAGATTGCTTTGTTACAGGTGTGTCTCGAAAGGAGCCCTAGGGTGGGAGGCAAGGCTGTGAGCTGGGCCTCCTACCTAGAGCCCGGCCGCCTTACGCAGTAGTCGGGCAGAGGAGAAACTGAGGAGCAGCCCTTAGCAGAGCTTGCCTTGGAAAGCTCCACTAGGAGCTGGGGTAAGTGTTGCCTTTGGTGGGGGAGGCTGTGCCCTGAGCCAGCCGGGTGTGAGTATCCCACAGTCTGTGTCTGGTGGTTTCCTTCACTGGTTCTGGTTACAGTTACGGTTTTCCCATGTGTGTAGCAGTTTGAATTGTGTGTCCTGAGATTGCTTTGTTACAGGTGTGTCTTGAAGGAGCCCTAGGGTGGGAGGCAAGGCTGTGAGCTGGGCCTCCTACCTAGAGCCCGGCCGCCTTACACAGTACTCTGGCAGAGGGGAAACTGAGGAGCAGCCCTCAGGAGAGCTTGCCCTGGAAAGCTCCACTAGGACCTGGGTAAGTGTTGCCTTTGGTGGGGGAGGCTGTGCCCTGAGCCAGCCGGGTGTGAGGATCCCACAGTCTGTGTGTGGTGATTGGTTTCACTGGTGCTGGTTACAGTTACGGTTTCCCCATGTGCGTAGCAGTTTGAATTGTGTCCTGAGATTGCTTTGTTACAGGTGTGTCTTGAAAGGAGTCTTAGGGTGGGAGGCAAGGCTCTGAGCTGGGCCTCCTACCTAGAACCCGGCCGCCTTACACAGTACTCTGGCAGAGGGGAAACTGAGGAGCAGCTCTTAGCAGGGCTTGCCTTGGAAAGCTCCACTAGGACCTGGGTAAGTGTTGCCTTTGGGGGCGGCTGAGCCCTGAGCCAGCCGGGGGTAAGTATCCAACAGTCTGTGTCTGGTGGTTTCCTTCACTGGTTCTGGTTAGTTACAGTTTTCCCATGTGTGTAGCAGTTTGAATTGTGTGTCCTAAGATTGCTTTGTTACAGGTGTGTCTCGAAAGGAGCCTTAGGGTGGGAGGCAAGGCTCTGAGCTGGGCCCCCTTCCTAGAGCCCGGCCGCCTTACACAGTAGTCGGGCAGAGGAGAAACTGAGGAGCAGCCCTCAGGAGAGCTTGCCCTGGAAAGCTCCACTAGGACCTGGGTAAGTGTTGCCTTTGGTGGGGGAGGCTGTGCCCTGAGCCAGCCGGGTGTGAGGATCCCACAGTCTGTGTGTGGTGATTGGTTTCACTGGTGCTGGTTACAGTTACGGTTTTCCCATGTGTGTAGCAGTTTGAATTGTGTGTCCTAAGATTGCTTTGTTACAGGTGTGTCTCGAAAGGAGCCCTAGGGTGGGAGGCAAGGCTGTGAGCTGGGCCTCCTACCTAGAGCCCGGCCGCCTTACGCAGTAGTCGGGCAGAGGAGAAACTGAGGAGCAGCCCTTAGCAGAGCTTGCCTTGGAAAGCTCCACTAGGAGCTGGGGTAAGTGTTGCCTTTGGTGGGGGAGGCTGTGCCCTGAGCCAGCCGGGTGTGAGTATCCCACAGTCTGTGTCTGGTGGTTTCCTTCACTGGTTCTGGTTACAGTTACGGTTTTCCCATGTGTGTAGCAGTTTGAATTGTGTGTCCTGAGATTGCTTTGTTACAGGTGTGTCTTGAAGGAGCCCTAGGGTGGGAGGCAAGGCTGTGAGCTGGGCCTCCTACCTAGAGCCCGGCCGCCTTACACAGTACTCTGGCAGAGGGGAAACTGAGGAGCAGCCCTCAGGAGAGCTTGCCCTGGAAAGCTCCACTAGGACCTGGGTAAGTGTTGCCTTTGGTGGGGGAGGCTGTGCCCTGAGCCAGCCGGGTGTGAGGATCCCACAGTCTGTGTGTGGTGATTGGTTTCACTGGTGCTGGTTACAGTTACGGTTTCCCCATGTGCGTAGCAGTTTGAATTGTGTCCTGAGATTGCTTTGTTACAGGTGTGTCTTGAAAGGAGTCTTAGGGTGGGAGGCAAGGCTCTGAGCTGGGCCTCCTACCTAGAACCCGGCCGCCTTACACAGTACTCTGGCAGAGGGGAAACTGAGGAGCAGCTCTTAGCAGGGCTTGCCTTGGAAAGCTCCACTAGGACCTGGGTAAGTGTTGCCTTTGGGGGCGGCTGAGCCCTGAGCCAGCCGGGGGTAAGTATCCAACAGTCTGTGTCTGGTGGTTTCCTTCACTGGTTCTGGTTAGTTACAGTTTTCCCATGTGTGTAGCAGTTTGAATTGTGTGTCCTAAGATTGCTTTGTTACAGGTGTGTCTTGAAAGGAGCCTTAGGGTGGGAGGCAAGGCTCTGAGCTGGGCCCCCTTCCTAGAGCCCGGCCGCCTTACACAGTAGTCTGGCAGAGGGGAAACTGAGGAGCAGCCCTCAGGAGAGCTTGCCCTGGAAAGCTCCACTAGGACCTGGGTAAGTGTTGCCTTTGGTGGGGGAGGCTGTGCCCTGAGCCAGCCGGGTGTGAGGATCCCACAGTCTGTGTGTGGTGATTGGTTTCACTGGTGCTGGTTACAGTTACGGTTTCCCCATGTGCGTAGCAGTTTGAATTGTGTCCTGAGATTGCTTTGTTACAGGTGTGTCTTGAAAGGAGTCTTAGGGTGGGAGGCAAGGCTCTGAGCTGGGCCTCCTACCTAGAACCCGGCCGCCTTACGCAGTAGTCGGGCAGAGGAGAAACTGAGGAGCAGCCCTTAGCAGAGCTTGCCTTGGAAAGCTCCACTAGGAGCTGGGGTAAGTGTTGCCTTTGGTGGGGGAGGCTGTGCCCTGAGCCAGCCGGGTGTGAGTATCCCACAGTCTGTGTCTGGTGGTTTCCTTCACTGGTGCTGGTTACAGTTACAGTTTTCCCATGTGCGTAGCAGTTTGAATTGTGTGTCCTGAGATTGCTTTGTTACAGGTGTGTCTTGAAGGAGCCCTAGGGTGGGAGGCAAGGCTGTGAGCTGGGCCTCCTACCTAGAGCCCGGCCGCCTTACACAGTACTCTGGCAGAGGGGAAACTGAGGAGCAGCCCTCAGGAGAGCTTGCCCTGGAAAGCTCCACTAGGACCTGGGTAAGTGTTGCCTTTGGTGGGGGAGGCTGTGCCCTGAGCCAGCCGGGTGTGAGGATCCCACAGTCTGTGTGTGGTGATTGGTTTCACTGGTGCTGGTTACAGTTACGGTTTTCCCATGTGTGTAGCAGTTTGAATTGTGTGTCCTAAGATTGCTTTGTTACAGGTGTGTCTCGAAAGGAGCCCTAGGGTGGGAGGCAAGGCTGTGAGCTGGGCCTCCTACCTAGAGCCCGGCCGCCTTACGCAGTAGTCGGGCAGAGGAGAAACTGAGGAGCAGCCCTTAGCAGAGCTTGCCTTGGAAAGCTCCACTAGGAGCTGGGGTAAGTGTTGCCTTTGGTGGGGGAGGCTGTGCCCTGAGCCAGCCGGGTGTGAGTATCCCACAGTCTGTGTCTGGTGGTTTCCTTCACTGGTTCTGGTTACAGTTACGGTTTTCCCATGTGTGTAGCAGTTTGAATTGTGTGTCCTGAGATTGCTTTGTTACAGGTGTGTCTTGAAGGAGCCTTAGGGTGGGAGGCAAGGCTGTGAGCTGGGCCTCCTACCTAGAGCCCGGCCGCCTTGCACAATAGTCTGGCAGAGGGGAAACTGAGGAGCAGCCCTCAGGAGAGCTTGCCCTGGAAAGCTCCACTAGGACCTGGGTAAGTGTTGCCTTTGGTGGGGGAGGCTGTGCCCTGAGCCAGCCGGGTGTGAGGATCCCACAGTCTGTGTGGTGATTGGTTTCACTGGTGCTGGTTACAGTTACGGTTTCCCCATGTGCGTAGCAGTTTGAATTGTGTCCTGAGATTGCTTTGTTACAGGTGTGTCTTGAAAGGAGTCTTAGGGTGGGAGGCAAGGCTCTGAGCTGGGCCTCCTACCTAGAACCCGGCCGCCTTACACAGTACTCTGGCAGAGGGGAAACTGAGGAGCAGCCCTCAGGAGAGCTTGCCCTGGAAAGCTCCACTAGGACCTGGGTAAGTGTTGCCTTTGGTGGGGGAGGCTGTGCCCTGAGCCAGCCGGGTGTGAGGATCCCACAGTCTGTGTGTGGTGATTGGTTTCACTGGTGCTGGTTACAGTTACGGTTTTCCCATGTGTGTAGCAGTTTGAATTGTGTGTCCTAAGATTGCTTTGTTACAGGTGTGTCTCGAAAGGAGCCCTAGGGTGGGAGGCAAGGCTGTGAGCTGGGCCTCCTACCTAGAGCCCGGCCGCCTTACGCAGTAGTCGGGCAGAGGAGAAACTGAGGAGCAGCCCTTAGCAGAGCTTGCCTTGGAAAGCTCCACTAGGAGCTGGGGTAAGTGTTGCCTTTGGTGGGGGAGGCTGTGCCCTGAGCCAGCCGGGTGTGAGTATCCCACAGTCTGTGTCTGGTGATTGGTTTCACTGGTGCTGGTTACAGTTACGGTTTTCCCATGTGTGTAGCAGTTTGAATTGTGTGTCCTAAGATTGCTTTGTTACAGGTGTGTCTCGAAAGGAGCCCTAGGGTGGGAGGCAAGGCTGTGAGCTGGGCCTCCTACCTAGAGCCCGGCCGCCTTACGCAGTAGTCGGGCAGAGGAGAAACTGAGGAGCAGCCCTTAGCAGAGCTTGCCTTGGAAAGCTCCACTAGGAGCTGGGGTAAGTGTTGCCTTTGGTGGGGGAGGCTGTGCCCTGAGCCAGCCGGGTGTGAGGATCCCACAGTCTGTGTGTGGTGATTGGTTTCACTGGTGCTGGTTACAGTTACGGTTTTCCCATGTGTGTAGCAGTTTGAATTGTGTGTCCTAAGATTGCTTTGTTACAGGTGTGTCTCGAAAGGAGCCCTAGGGTGGGAGGCAAGGCTGTGAGCTGGGCCTCCTACCTAGAGCCCGGCCGCCTTACGCAGTAGTCGGGCAGAGGAGAAACTGAGGAGCAGCCCTTAGCAGAGCTTGCCTTGGAAAGCTCCACTAGGAGCTGGGGTAAGTGTTGCCTTTGGTGGGGGAGGCTGTGCCCTGAGCCAGCCGGGTGTGAGTATCCCACAGTCTGTGTCTGGTGGTTTCCTTCACTGGTGCTGGTTACAGTTACAGTTTTCCCATGTGCGTAGCAGTTTGAATTGTGTGTCCTGAGATTGCTTTGTTACAGGTGTGTCTTGAAGGAGCCCTAGGGTGGGAGGCAAGGCTGTGAGCTGGGCCTCCTACCTAGAGCCCGGCCGCCTTACACAGTACTCTGGCAGAGGGGAAACTGAGGAGCAGCCCTCAGGAGAGCTTGCCCTGGAAAGCTCCACTAGGACCTGGGTAAGTGTTGCCTTTGGTGGGGGAGGCTGTGCCCTGAGCCAGCCGGGTGTGAGGATCCCACAGTCTGTGTGTGGTGATTGGTTTCACTGGTGCTGGTTACAGTTACGGTTTTCCCATGTGTGTAGCAGTTTGAATTGTGTGTCCTAAGATTGCTTTGTTACAGGTGTGTCTCGAAAGGAGCCCTAGGGTGGGAGGCAAGGCTGTGAGCTGGGCCTCCTACCTAGAGCCCGGCCGCCTTACGCAGTAGTCGGGCAGAGGAGAAACTGAGGAGCAGCCCTTAGCAGAGCTTGCCTTGGAAAGCTCCACTAGGAGCTGGGGTAAGTGTTGCCTTTGGTGGGGGAGGCTGTGCCCTGAGCCAGCCGGGTGTGAGGATCCCACAGTCTGTGTGTGGTGATTGGTTTCACTGGTGCTGGTTACAGTTACGGTTTTCCCATGTGTGTAGCAGTTTGAATTGTGTGTCCTAAGATTGCTTTGTTACAGGTGTGTCTCGAAAGGAGCCCTAGGGTGGGAGGCAAGGCTGTGAGCTGGGCCTCCTACCTAGAGCCCGGCCGCCTTACGCAGTAGTCGGGCAGAGGAGAAACTGAGGAGCAGCCCTTAGCAGAGCTTGCCTTGGAAAGCTCCACTAGGAGCTGGGGTAAGTGTTGCCTTTGGTGGGGGAGGCTGTGCCCTGAGCCAGCCGGGTGTGAGTATCCCACAGTCTGTGTGTGGTGATTGGTTTCACTGGTGCTGGTTACAGTTACGGTTTTCCCATGTGTGTAGCAGTTTGAATTGTGTGTCCTAAGATTGCTTTGTTACAGGTGTGTCTCGAAAGGAGCCCTAGGGTGGGAGGCAAGGCTGTGAGCTGGGCCTCCTACCTAGAGCCCGGCCGCCTTACGCAGTAGTCGGGCAGAGGAGAAACTGAGGAGCAGCCCTTAGCAGAGCTTGCCTTGGAAAGCTCCACTAGGAGCTGGGGTAAGTGTTGCCTTTGGGGGCGGCTGAGCCCTGAGCCAGCCGGGGGTAAGTATCCAACAGTCTGTGTCTGGTGGTTTCCTTCACTGGTTCTGGTTAGTTACAGTTTTCCCATGTGTGTAGCAGTTTGAATTGTGTGTCCTAAGATTGCTTTGTTACAGGTGTGTCTTGAAAGGAGCCTTAGGGTGGGAGGCAAGGCTCTGAGCTGGGCCCCCTTCCTAGAGCCCGGCCGCCTTACGCAGTAGTCTGGCAGAGGGGAAACTGAGGAGCAGCCCTCAGGAAAGCTTGCCTTGGAAAGCTCCACTAGGACCTGGGTAAGTGTTGCCTTTGGTGGGGGAGGCTGTGCCCTGAGCCAGCCGGGTGTGAGGATCCCACAGTCTGTGTGGTGATTGGTTTCACTGGTGCTGGTTACAGTTACGGTTTTCCCATGTGTGTAGCAGTTTGAATTGTGTGTCCTAAGATTGCTTTGTTACAGGTGTGTCTCGAAAGGAGCCCTAGGGTGGGAGGCAAGGCTGTGAGCTGGGCCTCCTACCTAGAGCCCGGCCGCCTTACGCAGTAGTCGGGCAGAGGAGAAACTGAGGAGCAGCCCTTAGCAGAGCTTGCCTTGGAAAGCTCCACTAAGAGCTGGGTAAGTGTTGCCTTTGGTGGGGGAGGCTGTGCCCTGAGCCAGCCGGGTGTGAGTATCCAACAGTCTGTGTGTGGTGGTTTCCTTCACTGGTGCTGGTTACAGTTACGGTTTTCCCATGTGCGTAGCAGTTTGAATTGTGTGTCCTGAGATTGCTTTGTTACAGGTGTGTCTTGAAGGAGCCTTAGGATGGGAGGCAAGGCTCTGAGCTGGGCCTCCTTCCTAGAGCACGGCCGCCTTACACAGTAGTCTGGCAGAGGGGAAACTGAGGAGCAGTCCTTAGCAGAGCTTGCCTTAGAAAGCTCCACTAGGACCTGGGTTAGTGTTGTCTTTCGGGGAGGCTGTGCCGTGAGCCAGCCGGGGGTAAGTATCCAACAGTCTGTGTGTGGTGGTTTCCTTCGCTGGTGCTGGTTACAGTTACGGTTTTCCCATGTGCGTAGCAGTTTGAATTGTGTCCTGAGATTGCTTTGTTACAGGTGTGTCTTGAAGGAACCTTAGGGTGGGAGGCAAGGCTCTGAGCTGGGCCACTTTCCTAGAGCCACCAGGCTTCCCTGAAAGCTTACCAGAAGGCAAACTGAGAGGGAGCTTCCTTGGAAAGCTCTCCTAACATCTCTTAAGCGTTTCCTCTGGAGAAGAAGCGGTGCCCATGTTGAGTTGGCATGGGTAAGTATGCAAGAGTCTGTGTATCTAACTTGGTTCACTGGTGCCGGTTGCAAGCATGCTTTCTGGTTGATGGTCCTCATTACACTAAGTTTCTATATCAATAGCTTTCTTACCCTCCAGCACGACCTGGTCTGTCCTTCGGATACCTACTGTGAAAGTAGAATTATATTGTAAGAAGAATTATACCAAGTTTGAAAGAATGTTGTTTGTCTTGGAATACGAGAGAGATAATTGTTTGTAGGTATGGAGATCAGAATCAAGTCAGGTGAGCCTGGGATAACAGGAAAAGAAACATTAGGTGTTAGGTGGAAAGTAATTGAGGTAGCGAGAGAGACATGGACCGGAGATTACTGTGTGCTTGATGTGGAAATGAAGATATTGACTAGTTTCATACTAAGATTTCGCGACATTTTACCCTTGTTAATTTGGTTTTCTTTTGATGGTACACATCTAAGGGGTTTGAGCCTTATATGGTATTCACATTCTCTGGGTTTATTAGCAGAGCATTCTGACAAATCTGTGAGGCTTGTGTGTCTGACTTTGACAATTTGGAGGCCCCACTGAGATGGCAACGATCTTGGTTGAGGCTGTGAGATAACTGACGGTGTTGCAGGAGGACGGTGTCAGCCGGCACCTGAAGATAACGCCCGAGTGGTCCCCTGTGCACCTTCTCTTCTGACAAACACAGCGAAGTCTACGCCATCAACCCTGTTGGTTCCCGCTCTGTTGTGGTAGATATTCCTGGACACAAACTCAGGACTCTGGTCAGGTAATTATTCCTGTTTACTCGGGACTGAGGACTGTCTGGTCTCCGTGTATATCCATCTTCCCTGTGCCGTGTGAGTACGGGAGCCGTCGCTGTCTGGGGACTGACTGACCAAGGGGCTCGAGTCCCCGCGGTCTGTGTGATTGGAATCTGCCCAATCGCAGCCGCACCACGCCTTGGATAAAATCCTTGGAGTGAACGCAAGGGCGATTGACGCAGTAGCCTGTGGCCTTCTTTTGCGTGTTGCACCCTGCACCGCTCTGACAAATCTGAGTCCTGTGTGTCTGACTTTGACAGTACCCTGGTATGACACTGTCCCGTGGGTCGTCCTCCTTCGGCCAAGTTTCCGTGGTGCCTATTGTATCGGTAGCCTCCTTTTGATACGAGGCGTTCTGGTTCACCCACTTACTATTTAGAGGTCTAGAAGCCCTTGCAAAATGTCACTTTGTCTGTCTGCCGTTTCCAGACACGTTAGACCCTTTTTCATGTGACGGTTTCTCGTCTGCTCGTACCCAGCCTTTCCCTTAATAGAGATGTCCCCTCAGAGATGTCTCTGTCCGTTGCAGGTGCCCCTCCGCACCCGTCGGCTTTCCTTTAGCCTCCAGTTTAAAAACGGCTCTCCGCCCTTTTTAATGCTAAGTGCCGGCAGCCGGGTTCCCTTTTTGGTTTAGGTGGAGCCCATCCTTCCCGTACAGGCTCCCCCTTCCTCTAAAGTTTCCCCCAGTTGCTTTCACAGCTTGAAATCCCTCCTCTCCGCTCCATCGTCTCCTCCGTGCATGGAGACTCTGAAGGGCTGCCTGCCTCCCTACCTGGGCCTGCTCGTGGAACTGGAAGCGTTTCGGCGTTAGCCTGGGAAACGTCCGAGAGGAGCTGTGGGGTAAGTGTGGCTCTTTGTGGGGGGCGGGGCGAGGTGGTGTTGGGGTGAGGGGGCTGTTCTGTGGGCTGGTGGGATGAGTGTCCGTGTGTGTTTCTGAGGATTTGTCTGACTGGCGCTAGTTGCGGGGACTGAGAGACCGTGTGTTTGGCCGTCGAGAGTGCTTTGATGCAGGTGGGGGCCTTCAGGGGCTGACTGGGTTGGAAGCAAGGCGCTTGGAGCCAGCAGCCTTATCCCGGAGGCAGCCAGAGCGAACTGAGTGAGCAGCCAACAGGGGACTTGCCCTGGGAAACGTCCAAGTGGAGCTCGGGTAAGCGTGGCTTTTTGGGGGGGGGGGGCTGTGTTAAGATTGTAAGAACGGCCATGGGTCCGTCTAGCCCAGTCTCCTGTCTTCCGACAGCGGCCGGTGCCTGATGCCCCAGAGGGAGCCAACAGACGGGACTCGAGCGATCCCTCTCCTGTCGTCGGTTTCCAGGCTCTGACTGACAAACCAGAGGCTAGGGACGCCGCTGATGGCCCTGACCTCCGTGAATGTATCTAGTTCTGTTTTTGAACCCATGTAGAGTCCTGGTCGTCTCAACCTCCTGTGGCAAGGAGTTCCGCGGGCTGAGAGCACGCTGCGTGAAGGAGAAACTGCCTTTTTGTGTTCAGCCTCTGCTACCTGTTCGTTTCATGTGGCGACCCTTAGTTCTTAAGGGAACGCGTACATAACTTTTTGTTTCCTTGTTCCCCTTTTCCACCCCAGTCATGATTTTATAGGCCTCTATCGTATCGCCCCTGAGTCTCCTCTTTTTCTAAGCTTGAAAAGTCCCAGGCTTTTTAATCTCTCTTCTCTTCCTATGGGACCCGCTCCAAACCCCTCATCGTTTCTGCTGCCCTTTTCTGAAGCCCTTCCAAAGCCAGTTGGTCTCTTTGGCGCGGAGGCGACGCCGTGTGCAAGATGTGGACGTACCGTGGCTTTATAGAGAGGCGATGAGAGATTCTCTGCGGTCTTCTCCTCTGTCCCATTTTTAAAGGATTCCTGACGTTATGCGCGCGTTTTTGGCTGCTGCTGCACGTTGAGTGGATGTTTTCAGGGAACGCTCCTCAGTGACTCCAAGATCTCCTCCTCTCCTGAGTGGTTAGAGCTTAAATTAGTCCCCGTCGTTTTGTATGTAGAGTCGGGGATGATTTTCTCTCCCCCTTCCCCCGCCCGCCCCCGTGTAGGTTACTCTCCATTCATCGACATCGTTAGCTTTCATTTGCCACTTTGTTGCCCACTGACTTAGTTTTGTGAGATCTCTTGGAAGCGCTTCACAGTTAAGAACAAAGCAGACCATCTCGAGCATCACCTGCAAATGTTGCCACCTGACTGTTTCCCCCTTTCTCCAGATGACTTACAAATAGGATGGGTCCCAGTACGGACCCTTTGGGGTGGCCCCTCTCTCCGTTCTGAAAACTGACCATTTATTCCTACCCTTAGTTTCCTGTCTCTCTCTAGCCAGTTGTCAGTCCATGGGAGGACCTTCCCTCTTCTCCCTTGACGACAACGTACTTGACGTGAGAGCCTTTGGTGAGGGAGCTTGTCAAAGGCTTTCTGGAAATCTAAGTACGCTGTAGCCACTGGCTCCCCCCTTGGCCGCATGTCTGTTGTCCCCCGTCACAGAACTCTCTAGTAGTAAGACGTGACTTCCCTTTAGAGAAGCCATGTTGGTTGGCTTCCCCCACACCCAACAAATTATGTTGAGCTGTGTGTCGGACAATTTTAGGCATGACCGTAGTTCCAAGTAACTTGGCGGGTGCTGCCGTTCGACTTACCGGTCTGTAATTGCCGGGAGGATGGCCTCTAGAGCCCTTTTGAAAAATCTTGGCGTCCCGTTAGCTGTCTTTCCGGTCATTAGCTAGGGAAGCTTGATTTTTAAGGGCTAGGTTACGAAACCCAGCTTAATACTTGTGCAGTTTCACATCTGACTTCTTTCAGAACTCTTGGGTGGTGAATGGCGTCCGGTCCCGCTGACTTGTTACTGTGAAGTTTTCTCGCTTTGCTCCCAAACCTCCTCTAGGGACACCTCAGTCTGGGACGATGCCTCAGCTTTGTCAGCTACAAAGAATTGCTCGAGTTGGGGAATCTCCCTAACGCCATCGTCAGCCGTGAAGAGGAAAGCAAAGAATTCATGTGGTTTCTGCAACAACGACCTCATCGCCTTGGAGTGCTCCTTTAGCATTTCGGTGGTCAAGCGGCCCCGCTGGTGGTTTAGCGGGCTTCCCGCTTCTGATGTACTGAGCCGAATGGCTTTTTTTAATTACTTTTTTGACTGTTTGGCTGGCTGTTCTTCAAACTCCTTTTGGCGGCGGCGGCGGCGGTGGCTGCTTCTATTTTGACACTGAATTGGACCGTTTCTGCTCCTTTCTGTCTTCCCCACTTCTTTTTAAATGGTGCGCCTCTCTTCTCTCTGTCTCGCTGCTTCGGTTACTTGGGGGTTTTCTTACACTGTGTGTGTGTGTGTGTGTGTGTGTGTGTGTTTGGGGTGTACATTTCAGTTGGGCCTCTCTTACGGTGTCTTGGAAAAGTGTCCATGCAGCTGGCAGGGTTTTTCCTTTTGGCACTGTACCTTTTTGACCAACCTCCTCACTTTTGTCTAGTTCCCCTTTCTGAAATTGAGTGCGTGCCACAGTGTTGGGCGGCTGAGGTGCCTTTTCCCACCACAGGGAAATGTTCTATGTTATGGCGTTATGGTCGCCGTTTCCCAGCGCTCCACTTGTATTTACCCCTCGGACCACCAGATCCCGTGCTCGGCTTAGGACTGAGTCAAGAATTGCCTCTCCCCTTGCGGGTTCCAGAACCGCTTGCTCCAAGAAGCAATCATTTTAAAGTCTCAAGAAATGTTACCTGTGCATCCCGTCCTGAGGTGAGGTGTTGTTACCCAGTCAATATGGGGATAGTTGAAATCCCCCACTATTATTACTGAGGCTTTAATTTTGATGGCCTCGCTAATCTCCCTTAGCATTTCATAGTCACTATCGCTGTCCTGGTCAGGTGGTGGGTAATAGTTCCCTGCGGCCGCCGCCTTCTTCTTCTTCTTCTTCTTCGAGCATGGATTTACTACCCCGCCCGCCCCCACCTCTTTTCCCCCCCACTGAGATTCTGGGGAACCTTTTGGTTCGTTCAAGATGTTTTTTTACTTCACTTGACTCTGCATTTTCTTTCGCGGCTAGTGCCGCCGCTCCCCCACCAGCACGACCTGTTGTGTCCTTCCGAGACGTACCCTGGTATGACACTGTCCCGTTGGTCGTCCTCCTTCTAGAGGCCTCCTTCCTCTCAGACTCTCTTGTCTCCGTGTGTATCCGTCTTCCCTGTGCCGTGTGAGTACGGGAGCCGTCGCTGTCTGGGGACTGACTGACCATGGGGCTCGAGTCCCCGCGGCCTGTGTGATTGGAATCTGCCCAATCGCAGCCGCACCACGCCTTGGATAAAATCCTTGGAGTGAACGCAAGGGCGATTGACGCAGTAGCCTGTGGCCTTCTTTTGCGTGTTGCACCCTGCACCGCTCTGACAAATCTGAGTCCTGTGTGTCTGACTTTGACAGTACCCTGGTATGACACTGTCCCGTGGGTCGTCCTCCTTCGGCCAAATTTCCGTGGTGCCTATTGTATCGGTAGCCTCCTTTTGATACGAGGCGTTCTGGTTCACCCACTTAATATTTAGAGGTCTAGAAGCCCTTGCAAAATGTCACTCTTTGTCTGTCTGCCGTTTCCAGACACGTTAGACCCTTTTTCATGTGACTGTTTCTCGTCTGCTCGTACCCAGCCTCTCCCTTAATAGAGATGTCCCCTAAGAGATGTCTCTGTCCGATGCAGGTGCCCCTCCGCACCCGTCGGCTTTCCTTTAGCCTCCAGTTTAAAAACGGCTCTCCGCCCTTTTTAATGCTAAGTGCCGGCAGCCGGGTTCCCTTTTTGGTTTAGGTGGAGCCCATCCTTCCCGTACAGGCTCCCCCTTCCTCTAAAGTTTCCCCCAGTTGCTTTCACAGCTTGAAATCCCTCCTCTCCGCTCCATCGTCTCCTCCGTGCATGGAGACTCTGAAGGGCTGCCTGCCTGCCTACCTGGGCCTGCTCGTGGAACTGGAAGCGTTTCGGCGTTAGCCTGGGAAACGTCCGAGAGGAGCTGTGGGGTAAGTGTGGCTCTTTGGTGGGGGGGGGGGGGCGAGGTGGTGTTGGGGTGAGGGGGCTGTGCTGTGGGCTGGTGGGATGAGTGTCTGTGTGTGTGTGTGTGTGTGTGTGTGTGTGTGTGTGTGTGTGTGTGTGTTTCTGAGGATTTGTCTGACTGGCGCTAGTTGCGGGGACTGAGAGACCGTGTGTTTGGCCGTCGAGAGTGGTTTGATGCAGGTGGGGGCCTTCAGGGGCTGACTGGGTTGGAAGCAAGGCGCTTGGAGCCAGCAGCCTTATCCCGGAGGCAGCCAGAGCGAACTGAGTGAGCAGCCAACAGGGGACTTGCCCTGGGAAACGTCCAAGTGGAGCTCGGGTAAGCGTGGCTTTTTGGGGGGGGGGGGGCTGTGTTAAGATTGTAAGAACGGCCATGGGTCCGTCTAGCCCAGTCTCCTGTCTTCCGACAGCGGCCGGTGCCTGATGCCCCAGAGGGAGCCAACAGACGGGACTCGAGCGATCCCTCTCCTGTCGTCGGTTTCCAGGCTCTGACTGACAAACCAGAGGCTAGGGACGCCGCTGATGGCCCTGACCTCCGTGAATGTATCTAGTTCTGTTTTTGAACCCATGTAGAGTCCTGGTCGTCTCAACCTCCTGTGGCAAGGAGTTCCGCGGGCTGAGAGCACGCTGCGTGAAGGAGAAACTGCCTTTTTGTGTTCAGCCTCTGCTACCTGTTCGTTTCATGTGGCGACCCTTAGTTCTTAAGGGAACGCGTACATAACTTTTTGTTTCCTTGTTCCCCTTTTCCACCCCAGTCATGATTTTATAGGCCTCTATCGTATCGCCCCTGAGTCTCCTCTTTTTCTAAGCTTGAAAAGTCCCAGGCTTTTTAATCTCTCTTCCTATGGGACCCGCTCCAAACCCCTCATCGTTTCTGCTGCCCTTTTCTGAAGCCCTTCCAAAGCCAGTTGGTCTCTTTGGCGCGGAGGCGACGCCGTGTGCAAGATGTGGACGTACCGTGGCTTTATAGAGAGGCGATGAGAGATTCTCTGCGGTCTTCTCCTCTGTCCCATTTTTAAAGGATTCCTGACGTTATGCGCGCGTTTTTGGCTGCTGCTGCACGTTGAGTGGATGTTTTCAGGGAACGCTCCTCAGTGACTCCAAGATCTCCTCCTCTCCTGAGTGGTTAGAGCTTAAATTAGTCCCCGTCGTTTTGTATGTAGAGTCGGGGATGATTTTCTCTCCCCCTTCCCCCGCCCGCCCCCGTGTAGGTTACTCTCCATTCATCGACATCGTTAGCTTTCATTTGCCACTTTGTTGCCCACTGACTTAGTTTTGTGAGATCTCTTGGAAGCGCTTCACAGTTAAGAACAAAGCAGACCATCTCGAGCATCACCTGCAAATGTTGCCACCTGACTGTTTCCCCCTTTCTCCAGATGACTTACAAATAGGATGGGTCCCAGTACGGACCCTTTGGGGTGGCCCCTCTCTCCGTTCTGAAAACTGACCATTTATTCCTACCCTTAGTTTCCTGTCTCTCTCTAGCCAGTTGTCAGTCCATGGGAGGACCTTCCCTCTTCTCCCTTGACGACAACGTACTTGACGTGAGAGCCTTTGGTGAGGGAGCTTGTCAAAGGCTTTCTGGAAATCTAAGTACGCTGTAGCCACTGGCTCCCCCCTTGGCCGCATGTCTGTTGTCCCCCGTCACAGAACTCTCTAGTAGTAAGACGTGACTTCCCTTTAGAGAAGCCATGTTGGTTGGCTTCCCCCACACCCAACAAATTATGTTGAGCTGTGTGTCGGACAATTTTAGGCATGACCGTAGTTCCAAGTAACTTGGCGGGTGCTGCCGTTCGACTTACCGGTCTGTAATTGCCGGGAGGATGGCCTCTAGAGCCCTTTTGAAAAATCTTGGCGTCCCGTTAGCTGTCTTTCCGGTCATTAGCTAGGGAAGCTTGATTTTTAAGGGCTAGGTTACGAAACCCAGCTTAATACTTGTGCAGTTTCACATCTGACTTCTTTCAGAACTCTTGGGTGGTGAATGGCGTCCGGTCCCGCTGACTTGTTACTGTGAAGTTTTCTCGCTTTGCTCCCAAACCTCCTCTAGGGACACCTCAGTCTGGGACGATGCCTCAGCTTTGTCAGCTACAAAGAATTGCTCGAGTTGGGGAATCTCCCTAACGCCATCGTCAGCCGTGAAGAGGAAAGCAAAGAATTCATGTGGTTTCTGCAACAACGACCTCATCGCCTTGGAGTGCTCCTTTAGCATTTCGGTGGTCAAGCGGCCCCGCTGGTGGTTTAGCGGGCTTCCCGCTTCTGATGTACTGAGCCGAATGGCTTTTTTTAATTACTTTTTTGACTGTTTGGCTGGCTGTTCTTCAAACTCCTTTTGGCGGCGGCGGCGGCGGTGGCTGCTTCTATTTTGACACTGAATTGGACCGTTTCTGCTCCTTTCTGTCTTCCCCACTTCTTTTTAAATGGTGCGCCTCTCTTCTCTCTGTCTCGCTGCTTCGGTTACTTGGGGGTTTTCTTACACTGTGTGTGTGTGTGTGTGTGTGTGTGTGTTTGGGGTGTACATTTCAGTTGGGCCTCTCTTACGGTGTCTTGGAAAAGTGTCCATGCAGCTGGCAGGGTTTTTCCTTTTGGCACTGTACCTTTTTGACCAACCTCCTCACTTTTGTCTAGTTCCCCTTTCTGAAATTGAGTGCGTGCCACAGTGTTGGGCGGCTGAGGTGCCTTTTCCCACCACAGGGAAATGTTCTATGTTATGGCGTTATGGTCGCCGTTTCCCAGCGCTCCACTTGTATTTACCCCTCGGACCACCAGATCCCGTGCTCGGCTTAGGACTGAGTCAAGAATTGCCTCTCCCCTTGCGGGTTCCAGAACCGCTTGCTCCAAGAAGCAATCATTTTAAAGTCTCAAGAAATGTTACCTGTGCATCCCGTCCTGAGGTGAGGTGTTGTTACCCAGTCAATATGGGGATAGTTGAAATCCCCCACTATTATTACTGAGGCTTTAATTTTGATGGCCTCGCTAATCTCCCTTAGCATTTCATAGTCACTATCGCTGTCCTGGTCAGGTGGTGGGTAATAGTTCCCTGCGGCCGCCGCCTTCTTCTTCTTCTTCTTCTTCGAGCATGGATTTACTACCCCGCCCGCCCCCACCTCTTTTCCCCCCCACTGAGATTCTGGGGAACCTTTTGGTTCGTTCAAGATGTTTTTTTACTTCACTTGACTCTGCATTTTCTTTCGCGGCTAGTGCCGCCGCTCCCCCACCAGCACGACCTGTTGTGTCCTTCCGAGACGTACCCTGGTATGACACTGTCCCGTTGGTCGTCCTCCTTCTAGAGGCCTCCTTCCTCTCAGACTCTCTTGTCTCCGTGTGTATCCGTCTTCCCTGTGCCGTGTGAGTACGGGAGCCGTCGCTGTCTGGGGACTGACTGACCAAGGGGCTCGAGTCCCCGCGGTCTGTGTGATTGGAATCTGCCCAATCGCAGCCGCACCACGCCTTGGATAAAATCCTTGGAGTGAACGCAAGGGCGATTGACGCAGTAGCCTGTGGCCTTCTTTTGCGTGTTGCACCCTGCACCGCTCTGACAAATCTGAGTCCTGTGTGTCTGACTTTGACAGTACCCTGGTATGACACTGTCCCGTGGGTCGTCCTCCTTCGGCCAAGTTTCCGTGGTGCCTATTGTATCGGTAGCCTCCTTTTGATACGAGGCGTTCTGGTTCACCCACTTAATATTTAGAGGTCTAGAAGCCCTTGCAAAATGTCACTCTTTGTCTGCCGTTTCCAGACACGTTAGACCCTTTTTCATGTGACTGTTTCTCGTCTGCTCGTACCCAGCCTCTCCCTTAATAGAGATGTCCCCTAAGAGATGTCTCTGTCCGATGCAGGTGCCCCTCCGCACCCGTCGGCTTTCCTTTAGCCTCCAGTTTAAAAACGGCTCTCCGCCCTTTTTAATGCTAAGTGCCGGCAGCCGGGTTCCCTTTTTGGTTTAGGTGGAGCCCATCCTTCCCGTACAGGCTCCCCCTTCCTCTAAAGTTTCCCCCAGTTGCTTTCACAGCTTGAAATCCCTCCTCTCCGCTCCATCGTCTCCTCCGTGCATGGAGACTCTGAAGGGCTGCCTGCCTACCTGGGCCTGCTCGTGGAACTGGAAGCGTTTCGGCGTTAGCCTGGGAAACGTCCGAGAGGAGCTGTGGGGTAAGTGTGGCTCTTTGGTGGGGGGGGAAGGTGGTGTTGGGGTGAGGGGGCTGTGCTGTGGGCTGGTGGGATGAGTGTCTGTGTGTGTGTGTGTGTGTGTGTTTCTGAGGATTTGTCTGACTGGCGCTAGTTGCGGGGACTGAGAGACCGTGTGTTTGGCCGTCGAGAGTGCTTTGATGCAGGTGGGGGCCTTCAGGGGCTGACTGGGTTGGAAGCAAGGCGCTTGGAGCCAGCAGCCTTATCCCGGAGGCAGCCAGAGCGAACTGAGTGAGCAGCCAACAGGGGACTTGCCCTGGGAAACGTCCAAGTGGAGCTCGGGTAAGCGTGGCTTTTTGGGGGGGGGGCTGTGTTAAGATTGTAAGAACGGCCATGGGTCCGTCTAGCCCAGTCTCCTGTCTTCCGACAGCGGCCGGTGCCTGATGCCCCAGAGGGAGCCAACAGACGGGACTCGAGCGATCCCTCTCCTGTCGTCGGTTTCCAGGCTCTGACTGACAAACCAGAGGCTAGGGACGCCGCTGATGGCCCTGACCTCCGTGAATGTATCTAGTTCTGTTTTTGAACCCATGTAGAGTCCTGGTCGTCTCAACCTCCTGTGGCAAGGAGTTCCGCGGGCTGAGAGCACGCTGCGTGAAGGAGAAACTGCCTTTTTGTGTTCAGCCTCTGCTACCTGTTCGTTTCATGTGGCGACCCTTAGTTCTTAAGGGAACGCGTACATAACTTTTTGTTTCCTTGTTCCCCTTTTCCACCCCAGTCATGATTTTATAGGCCTCTATCGTATCGCCCCTGAGTCTCCTCTTTTTCTAAGCTTGAAAAGTCCCAGGCTTTTTAATCTCTCTTCTCTTCCTATGGGACCCGCTCCAAACCCCTCATCGTTTCTGCTGCCCTTTTCTGAAGCCCTTCCAAAGCCAGTTGGTCTCTTTGGCGCGGAGGCGACGCCGTGTGCAAGATGTGGACGTACCGTGGCTTTATAGAGAGGCGATGAGAGATTCTCTGCGGTCTTCTCCTCTGTCCCATTTTTAAAGGATTCCTGACGTTATGCGCGCGTTTTTGGCTGCTGCTGCACGTTGAGTGGATGTTTTCAGGGAACGCTCCTCAGTGACTCCAAGATCTCCTCCTCTCCTGAGTGGTTAGAGCTTAAATTAGTCCCCGTCGTTTTGTATGTAGAGTCGGGGATGATTTTCTCTCCCCCTTCCCCCGCCCGCCCCCGTGTAGGTTACTCTCCATTCATCGACATCGTTAGCTTTCATTTGCCACTTTGTTGCCCACTGACTTAGTTTTGTGAGATCTCTTGGAAGCGCTTCACAGTTAAGAACAAAGCAGACCATCTCGAGCATCACCTGCAAATGTTGCCACCTGACTGTTTCCCCCTTTCTCCAGATGACTTACAAATAGGATGGGTCCCAGTACGGACCCTTTGGGGTGGCCCCTCTCTCCGTTCTGAAAACTGACCATTTATTCCTACCCTTAGTTTCCTGTCTCTCTCTAGCCAGTTGTCAGTCCATGGGAGGACCTTCCCTCTTCTCCCTTGACGACAACGTACTTGACGTGAGAGCCTTTGGTGAGGGAGCTTGTCAAAGGCTTTCTGGAAATCTAAGTACGCTGTAGCCACTGGCTCCCCCCTTGGCCGCATGTCTGTTGTCCCCCGTCACAGAACTCTCTAGTAGTAAGACGTGACTTCCCTTTAGAGAAGCCATGTTGGTTGGCTTCCCCCACACCCAACAAATTATGTTGAGCTGTGTGTCGGACAATTTTAGGCATGACCGTAGTTCCAAGTAACTTGGCGGGTGCTGCCGTTCGACTTACCGGTCTGTAATTGCCGGGAGGATGGCCTCTAGAGCCCTTTTGAAAAATCTTGGCGTCCCGTTAGCTGTCTTTCCGGTCATTAGCTAGGGAAGCTTGATTTTTAAGGGCTAGGTTACGAAACCCAGCTTAATACTTGTGCAGTTTCACATCTGACTTCTTTCAGAACTCTTGGGTGGTGAATGGCGTCCGGTCCCGCTGACTTGTTACTGTGAAGTTTTCTCGCTTTGCTCCCAAACCTCCTCTAGGGACACCTCAGTCTGGGACGATGCCTCAGCTTTGTCAGCTACAAAGAATTGCTCGAGTTGGGGAATCTCCCTAACGCCATCGTCAGCCGTGAAGAGGAAAGCAAAGAATTCATGTGGTTTCTGCAACAACGACCTCATCGCCTTGGAGTGCTCCTTTAGCATTTCGGTGGTCAAGCGGCCCCGCTGGTGGTTTAGCGGGCTTCCCGCTTCTGATGTACTGAGCCGAATGGCTTTTTTTAATTACTTTTTTGACTGTTTGGCTGGCTGTTCTTCAAACTCCTTTTGGCGGCGGCGGCGGCGGTGGCTGCTTCTATTTTGACACTGAATTGGACCGTTTCTGCTCCTTTCTGTCTTCCCCACTTCTTTTTAAATGGTGCGCCTCTCTTCTCTCTGTCTCGCTGCTTCGGTTACTTGGGGGTTTTCTTACACTGTGTGTGTGTGTGTGTGTGTGTGTGTTTGGGGTGTACATTTCAGTTGGGCCTCTCTTACGGTGTCTTGGAAAAGTGTCCATGCAGCTGGCAGGGTTTTTCCTTTTGGCACTGTACCTTTTTGACCAACCTCCTCACTTTTGTCTAGTTCCCCTTTCTGAAATTGAGTGCGTGCCACAGTGTTGGGCGGCTGAGGTGCCTTTTCCCACCACAGGGAAATGTTCTATGTTATGGCGTTATGGTCGCCGTTTCCCAGCGCTCCACTTGTATTTACCCCTCGGACCACCAGATCCCGTGCTCGGCTTAGGACTGAGTCAAGAATTGCCTCTCCCCTTGCGGGTTCCAGAACCGCTTGCTCCAAGAAGCAATCATTTTAAAGTCTCAAGAAATGTTACCTGTGCATCCCGTCCTGAGGTGAGGTGTTGTTACCCAGTCAATATGGGGATAGTTGAAATCCCCCACTATTATTACTGAGGCTTTAATTTTGATGGCCTCGCTAATCTCCCTTAGCATTTCATAGTCACTATCGCTGTCCTGGTCAGGTGGTGGGTAATAGTTCCCTGCGGCCGCCGCCTTCTTCTTCTTCTTCTTCTTCGAGCATGGATTTACTACCCCGCCCGCCCCCACCTCTTTTCCCCCCCACTGAGATTCTGGGGAACCTTTTGGTTCGTTCAAGATGTTTTTTTACTTCACTTGACTCTGCATTTTCTTTCGCGGCTAGTGCCGCCGCTCCCCCACCAGCACGACCTGTTGTGTCCTTCCGAGACGTACCCTGGTATGACACTGTCCCGTTGGTCGTCCTCCTTCTAGAGGCCTCCTTCCTCTCAGACTCTCTTGTCTCCGTGTGTATCCGTCTTCCCTGTGCCGTGTGAGTACGGGAGCCGTCGCTGTCTGGGGACTGACTGACCAAGGGGCTCGACTCCCCGCGGTCTGTGTGATTGGAATCTGCCCAATCGCAGCCGCACCACGCCTTGGATAAAATCCTTGGAGTGAACGCAAGGGCGATTGACGCAGTAGCCTGTGGCCTTCTTTTGCGTGTTGCACCCTGCACCGCTCTGACAAATCTGAGTCCTGTGTGTCTGACTTTGACAGTACCCTGGTATGACACTGTCCCGTGGGTCGTCCTCCTTCGGCCAAGTTTCCGTGGTGCCTATTGTATCGGTAGCCTCCTTTTGATACGAGGCGTTCTGGTTCACCCACTTAATATTTAGAGGTCTAGAAGCCCTTGCAAAATGTCACTCTTTGTCTGCCGTTTCCAGACACGTTAGACCCTTTTTCATGTGACTGTTTCTCGTCTGCTCGTACCCAGCCTCTCCCTTAATAGAGATGTCCCCTAAGAGATGTCTCTGTCCGATGCAGGTGCCCCTCCGCACCCGTCGGCTTTCCTTTAGCCTCCAGTTTAAAAACGGCTCTCCGCCCTTTTTAATGCTAAGTGCCGGCAGCCGGGTTCCCTTTTTGGTTTAGGTGGAGCCCATCCTTCCCGTACAGGCTCCCCCTTCCTCTAAAGTTTCCCCCAGTTGCTTTCACAGCTTGAAATCCCTCCTCTCCGCTCCATCGTCTCCTCCGTGCATGGAGACTCTGAAGGGCTGCCTGCCTACCTGGGCCTGCTCGTGGAACTGGAAGCGTTTCGGCGTTAGCCTGGGAAACGTCCGAGAGGAGCTGTGGGGTAAGTGTGGCTCTTTGGTGGGGGGGGAAGGTGGTGTTGGGGTGAGGGGGCTGTGCTGTGGGCTGGTGGGATGAGTGTCTGTGTGTGTGTGTGTGTGTGTGTTTCTGAGGATTTGTCTGACTGGCGCTAGTTGCGGGGACTGAGAGACCGTGTGTTTGGCCGTCGAGAGTGCTTTGATGCAGGTGGGGGCCTTCAGGGGCTGACTGGGTTGGAAGCAAGGCGCTTGGAGCCAGCAGCCTTATCCCGGAGGCAGCCAGAGCGAACTGAGTGAGCAGCCAACAGGGGACTTGCCCTGGGAAACGTCCAAGTGGAGCTCGGGTAAGCGTGGCTTTTTGGGGGGGGGGCTGTGTTAAGATTGTAAGAACGGCCATGGGTCCGTCTAGCCCAGTCTCCTGTCTTCCGACAGCGGCCGGTGCCTGATGCCCCAGAGGGAGCCAACAGACGGGACTCGAGCGATCCCTCTCCTGTCGTCGGTTTCCAGGCTCTGACTGACAAACCAGAGGCTAGGGACGCCGCTGATGGCCCTGACCTCCGTGAATGTATCTAGTTCTGTTTTTGAACCCATGTAGAGTCCTGGTCGTCTCAACCTCCTGTGGCAAGGAGTTCCGCGGGCTGAGAGCACGCTGCGTGAAGGAGAAACTGCCTTTTTGTGTTCAGCCTCTGCTACCTGTTCGTTTCATGTGGCGACCCTTAGTTCTTAAGGGAACGCGTACATAACTTTTTGTTTCCTTGTTCCCCTTTTCCACCCCAGTCATGATTTTATAGGCCTCTATCGTATCGCCCCTGAGTCTCCTCTTTTTCTAAGCTTGAAAAGTCCCAGGCTTTTTAATCTCTCTTCTCTTCCTATGGGACCCGCTCCAAACCCCTCATCGTTTCTGCTGCCCTTTTCTGAAGCCCTTCCAAAGCCAGTTGGTCTCTTTGGCGCGGAGGCGACGCCGTGTGCAAGATGTGGACGTACCGTGGCTTTATAGAGAGGCGATGAGAGATTCTCTGCGGTCTTCTCCTCTGTCCCATTTTTAAAGGATTCCTGACGTTATGCGCGCGTTTTTGGCTGCTGCTGCACGTTGAGTGGATGTTTTCAGGGAACGCTCCTCAGTGACTCCAAGATCTCCTCCTCTCCTGAGTGGTTAGAGCTTAAATTAGTCCCCGTCGTTTTGTATGTAGAGTCGGGGATGATTTTCTCTCCCCCTTCCCCCGCCCGCCCCCGTGTAGGTTACTCTCCATTCATCGACATCGTTAGCTTTCATTTGCCACTTTGTTGCCCACTGACTTAGTTTTGTGAGATCTCTTGGAAGCGCTTCACAGTTAAGAACAAAGCAGACCATCTCGAGCATCACCTGCAAATGTTGCCACCTGACTGTTTCCCCCTTTCTCCAGATGACTTACAAATAGGATGGGTCCCAGTACGGACCCTTTGGGGTGGCCCCTCTCTCCGTTCTGAAAACTGACCATTTATTCCTACCCTTAGTTTCCTGTCTCTCTCTAGCCAGTTGTCAGTCCATGGGAGGACCTTCCCTCTTCTCCCTTGACGACAACGTACTTGACGTGAGAGCCTTTGGTGAGGGAGCTTGTCAAAGGCTTTCTGGAAATCTAAGTACGCTGTAGCCACTGGCTCCCCCCTTGGCCGCATGTCTGTTGTCCCCCGTCACAGAACTCTCTAGTAGTAAGACGTGACTTCCCTTTAGAGAAGCCATGTTGGTTGGCTTCCCCCACACCCAACAAATTATGTTGAGCTGTGTGTCGGACAATTTTAGGCATGACCGTAGTTCCAAGTAACTTGGCGGGTGCTGCCGTTCGACTTACCGGTCTGTAATTGCCGGGAGGATGGCCTCTAGAGCCCTTTTGAAAAATCTTGGCGTCCCGTTAGCTGTCTTTCCGGTCATTAGCTAGGGAAGCTTGATTTTTAAGGGCTAGGTTACGAAACCCAGCTTAATACTTGTGCAGTTTCACATCTGACTTCTTTCAGAACTCTTGGGTGGTGAATGGCGTCCGGTCCCGCTGACTTGTTACTGTGAAGTTTTCTCGCTTTGCTCCCAAACCTCCTCTAGGGACACCTCAGTCTGGGACGATGCCTCAGCTTTGTCAGCTACAAAGAATTGCTCGAGTTGGGGAATCTCCCTAACGCCATCGTCAGCCGTGAAGAGGAAAGCAAAGAATTCATGTGGTTTCTGCAACAACGACCTCATCGCCTTGGAGTGCTCCTTTAGCATTTCGGTGGTCAAGCGGCCCCGCTGGTGGTTTAGCGGGCTTCCCGCTTCTGATGTACTGAGCCGAATGGCTTTTTTTAATTACTTTTTTGACTGTTTGGCTGGCTGTTCTTCAAACTCCTTTTGGCGGCGGCGGCGGCGGTGGCTGCTTCTATTTTGACACTGAATTGGACCGTTTCTGCTCCTTTCTGTCTTCCCCACTTCTTTTTAAATGGTGCGCCTCTCTTCTCTCTGTCTCGCTGCTTCGGTTACTTGGGGGTTTTCTTACACTGTGTGTGTGTGTGTGTGTGTGTGTGTGTGTGTTTGAGGTGTACATTTCAGTTGGGCCTCTCTTACGGTGTCTTGGAAAAGTGTCCATGCAGCTGGCAGGGTTTTTCCTTTTGGCACTGTACCTTTTTGACCAACCTCCTCACTTTTGTCTAGTTCCCCTTTCTGAAATTGAGTGCGTGCCACAGTGTTGGGCGGCTGAGGTGCCTTTTCCCACCACAGGGAAATGTTCTATGTTATGGCGTTATGGTCGCCGTTTCCCAGCGCTCCACTTGTATTTACCCCTCGGACCACCAGATCCCGTGCTCGGCTTAGGACTGAGTCAAGAATTGCCTCTCCCCTTGCGGGTTCCAGAACCGCTTGCTCCAAGAAGCAATCATTTTAAAGTCTCAAGAAATGTTACCTGTGCATCCCGTCCTGAGGTGAGGTGTTGTTACCCAGTCAATATGGGGATAGTTGAAATCCCCCACTATTATTACTGAGGCTTTAATTTTGATGGCCTCGCTAATCTCCCTTAGCATTTCATAGTCACTATCGCTGTCCTGGTCAGGTGGTGGGTAATAGTTCCCTGCGGCCGCCGCCTTCTTCTTCTTCTTCTTCTTCGAGCATGGATTTACTACCCCGCCCGCCCCCACCTCTTTTCCCCCCCACTGAGATTCTGGGGAACCTTTTGGTTCGTTCAAGATGTTTTTTTACTTCACTTGACTCTGCATTTTCTTTCGCGGCTAGTGCCGCCGCTCCCCCACCAGCACGACCTGTTGTGTCCTTCCGAGACGTACCCTGGTATGACACTGTCCCGTTGGTCGTCCTCCTTCTAGAGGCCTCCTTCCTCTCAGACTCTCTTGTCTCCGTGTGTATCCGTCTTCCCTGTGCCGTGTGAGTACGGGAGCCGTCGCTGTCTGGGGACTGACTGACCAAGGGGCTCGACTCCCCGCGGTCTGTGTGATTGGAATCTGCCCAATCGCAGCCGCACCACGCCTTGGATAAAATCCTTGGAGTGAACGCAAGGGCGATTGACGCAGTAGCCTGTGGCCTTCTTTTGCGTGTTGCACCCTGCACCGCTCTGACAAATCTGAGTCCTGTGTGTCTGACTTTGACAGTACCCTGGTATGACACTGTCCCGTGGGTCGTCCTCCTTCGGCCAAGTTTCCGTGGTGCCTATTGTATCGGTAGCCTCCTTTTGATACGAGGCGTTCTGGTTCACCCACTTAATATTTAGAGGTCTAGAAGCCCTTGCAAAATGTCACTCTTTGTCTGCCGTTTCCAGACACGTTAGACCCTTTTTCATGTGACTGTTTCTCGTCTGCTCGTACCCAGCCTCTCCCTTAATAGAGATGTCCCCTAAGAGATGTCTCTGTCCGATGCAGGTGCCCCTCCGCACCCGTCGGCTTTCCTTTAGCCTCCAGTTTAAAAACGGCTCTCCGCCCTTTTTAATGCTAAGTGCCGGCAGCCGGGTTCCCTTTTTGGTTTAGGTGGAGCCCATCCTTCCCGTACAGGCTCCCCCTTCCTCTAAAGTTTCCCCCAGTTGCTTTCACAGCTTGAAATCCCTCCTCTCCGCTCCATCGTCTCCTCCGTGCATGGAGACTCTGAAGGGCTGCCTGCCTACCTGGGCCTGCTCGTGGAACTGGAAGCGTTTCGGCGTTAGCCTGGGAAACGTCCGAGAGGAGCTGTGGGGTAAGTGTGGCTCTTTGGTGGGGGGGGAAGGTGGTGTTGGGGTGAGGGGGCTGTGCTGTGGGCTGGTGGGATGAGTGTCTGTGTGTGTGTGTGTGTGTGTTTCTGAGGATTTGTCTGACTGGCGCTAGTTGCGGGGACTGAGAGACCGTGTGTTTGGCCGTCGAGAGTGCTTTGATGCAGGTGGGGGCCTTCAGGGGCTGACTGGGTTGGAAGCAAGGCGCTTGGAGCCAGCAGCCTTATCCCGGAGGCAGCCAGAGCGAACTGAGTGAGCAGCCAACAGGGGACTTGCCCTGGGAAACGTCCAAGTGGAGCTCGGGTAAGCGTGGCTTTTTGGGGGGGGGGCTGTGTTAAGATTGTAAGAACGGCCATGGGTCCGTCTAGCCCAGTCTCCTGTCTTCCGACAGCGGCCGGTGCCTGATGCCCCAGAGGGAGCCAACAGACGGGACTCGAGCGATCCCTCTCCTGTCGTCGGTTTCCAGGCTCTGACTGACAAACCAGAGGCTAGGGACGCCGCTGATGGCCCTGACCTCCGTGAATGTATCTAGTTCTGTTTTTGAACCCATGTAGAGTCCTGGTCGTCTCAACCTCCTGTGGCAAGGAGTTCCGCGGGCTGAGAGCACGCTGCGTGAAGGAGAAACTGCCTTTTTGTGTTCAGCCTCTGCTACCTGTTCGTTTCATGTGGCGACCCTTAGTTCTTAAGGGAACGCGTACATAACTTTTTGTTTCCTTGTTCCCCTTTTCCACCCCAGTCATGATTTTATAGGCCTCTATCGTATCGCCCCTGAGTCTCCTCTTTTTCTAAGCTTGAAAAGTCCCAGGCTTTTTAATCTCTCTTCTCTTCCTATGGGACCCGCTCCAAACCCCTCATCGTTTCTGCTGCCCTTTTCTGAAGCCCTTCCAAAGCCAGTTGGTCTCTTTGGCGCGGAGGCGACGCCGTGTGCAAGATGTGGACGTACCGTGGCTTTATAGAGAGGCGATGAGAGATTCTCTGCGGTCTTCTCCTCTGTCCCATTTTTAAAGGATTCCTGACGTTATGCGCGCGTTTTTGGCTGCTGCTGCACGTTGAGTGGATGTTTTCAGGGAACGCTCCTCAGTGACTCCAAGATCTCCTCCTCTCCTGAGTGGTTAGAGCTTAAATTAGTCCCCGTCGTTTTGTATGTAGAGTCGGGGATGATTTTCTCTCCCCCTTCCCCCGCCCGCCCCCGTGTAGGTTACTCTCCATTCATCGACATCGTTAGCTTTCATTTGCCACTTTGTTGCCCACTGACTTAGTTTTGTGAGATCTCTTGGAAGCGCTTCACAGTTAAGAACAAAGCAGACCATCTCGAGCATCACCTGCAAATGTTGCCACCTGACTGTTTCCCCCTTTCTCCAGATGACTTACAAATAGGATGGGTCCCAGTACGGACCCTTTGGGGTGGCCCCTCTCTCCGTTCTGAAAACTGACCATTTATTCCTACCCTTAGTTTCCTGTCTCTCTCTAGCCAGTTGTCAGTCCATGGGAGGACCTTCCCTCTTCTCCCTTGACGACAACGTACTTGACGTGAGAGCCTTTGGTGAGGGAGCTTGTCAAAGGCTTTCTGGAAATCTAAGTACGCTGTAGCCACTGGCTCCCCCCTTGGCCGCATGTCTGTTGTCCCCCGTCACAGAACTCTCTAGTAGTAAGACGTGACTTCCCTTTAGAGAAGCCATGTTGGTTGGCTTCCCCCACACCCAACAAATTATGTTGAGCTGTGTGTCGGACAATTTTAGGCATGACCGTAGTTCCAAGTAACTTGGCGGGTGCTGCCGTTCGACTTACCGGTCTGTAATTGCCGGGAGGATGGCCTCTAGAGCCCTTTTGAAAAATCTTGGCGTCCCGTTAGCTGTCTTTCCGGTCATTAGCTAGGGAAGCTTGATTTTTAAGGGCTAGGTTACGAAACCCAGCTTAATACTTGTGCAGTTTCACATCTGACTTCTTTCAGAACTCTTGGGTGGTGAATGGCGTCCGGTCCCGCTGACTTGTTACTGTGAAGTTTTCTCGCTTTGCTCCCAAACCTCCTCTAGGGACACCTCAGTCTGGGACGATGCCTCAGCTTTGTCAGCTACAAAGAATTGCTCGAGTTGGGGAATCTCCCTAACGCCATCGTCAGCCGTGAAGAGGAAAGCAAAGAATTCATGTGGTTTCTGCAACAACGACCTCATCGCCTTGGAGTGCTCCTTTAGCATTTCGGTGGTCAAGCGGCCCCGCTGGTGGTTTAGCGGGCTTCCCGCTTCTGATGTACTGAGCCGAATGGCTTTTTTTAATTACTTTTTTGACTGTTTGGCTGGCTGTTCTTCAAACTCCTTTTGGCGGCGGCGGCGGCGGTGGCTGCTTCTATTTTGACACTGAATTGGACCGTTTCTGCTCCTTTCTGTCTTCCCCACTTCTTTTTAAATGGTGCGCCTCTCTTCTCTCTGTCTCGCTGCTTCGGTTACTTGGGGGTTTTCTTACACTGTGTGTGTGTGTGTGTGTGTGTGTGTGTGTTTGGGGTGTACATTTCAGTTGGGCCTCTCTTACGGTGTCTTGGAAAAGTGTCCATGCAGCTGGCAGGGTTTTTCCTTTTGGCACTGTACCTTTTTGACCAACCTCCTCACTTTTGTCTAGTTCCCCTTTCTGAAATTGAGTGCGTGCCACAGTGTTGGGCGGCTGAGGTGCCTTTTCCCACCACAGGGAAATGTTCTATGTTATGGCGTTATGGTCGCCGTTTCCCAGCGCTCCACTTGTATTTACCCCTCGGACCACCAGATCCCGTGCTCGGCTTAGGACTGAGTCAAGAATTGCCTCTCCCCTTGCGGGTTCCAGAACCGCTTGCTCCAAGAAGCAATCATTTTAAAGTCTCAAGAAATGTTACCTGTGCATCCCGTCCTGAGGTGAGGTGTTGTTACCCAGTCAATATGGGGATAGTTGAAATCCCCCACTATTATTACTGAGGCTTTAATTTTGATGGCCTCGCTAATCTCCCTTAGCATTTCATAGTCACTATCGCTGTCCTGGTCAGGTGGTGGGTAATAGTTCCCTGCGGCCGCCGCCTTCTTCTTCTTCTTCTTCTTCGAGCATGGATTTACTACCCCGCCCGCCCCCACCTCTTTTCCCCCCCACTGAGATTCTGGGGAACCTTTTGGTTCGTTCAAGATGTTTTTTTACTTCACTTGACTCTGCATTTTCTTTCGCGGCTAGTGCCGCCGCTCCCCCACCAGCACGACCTGTTGTGTCCTTCCGAGACGTACCCTGGTATGACACTGTCCCGTTGGTCGTCCTCCTTCTAGAGGCCTCCTTCCTCTCAGACTCTCTTGTCTCCGTGTGTATCCGTCTTCCCTGTGCCGTGTGAGTACGGGAGCCGTCGCTGTCTGGGGACTGACTGACCAAGGGGCTCGAGTCCCCGCGGTCTGTGTGATTGGAATCTGCCCAATCGCAGCCGCACCACGCCTTGGATAAAATCCTTGGAGTGAACGCAAGGGCGATTGACGCAGTAGCCTGTGGCCGCCTTTTGCGTGTTGCACCCTGCACCGCTCTGACAAATCTGAGTCCTGTGTGTCTGACTTTGACAGTACCCTGGTATGACACTGTCCCGTGGGTCGTCCTCCTTCGGCCAAGTTTCCGTGGTGCCTATTGTATCGGTAGCCTCCTTTTGATACGAGGCGTTCTGGTTCACCCACTTAATATTTAGAGGTCTAGAAGCCCTTGCAAAATGTCACTCTTTGTCTGTCTGCCGTTTCCAGACACGTTAGACCCTTTTTCATGTGACTGTTTCTCGTCTGCTCGTACCCAGCCTCTCCCTTAATAGAGATGTCCCCTAAGAGATGTCTCTGTCCGATGCAGGTGCCCCTCCGCACCCGTCGGCTTTCCTTTAGCCTCCAGTTTAAAAACGGCTCTCCGCCCTTTTTAATGCTAAGTGCCGGCAGCCGGGTTCCCTTTTTGGTTTAGGTGGAGCCCATCCTTCCCGTACAGGCTCCCCCTTCCTCTAATGTTTCCCCCAGTTGCTTTCACAGCTTGAAATCCCTCCTCTCCGCTCCATCGTCTCCTCCGTGCATGGAGACTCTGAAGGGCTGCCTGCCTGCCTACCTGGGCCTGCTCGTGGAACTGGAAGCGTTTCGGCGTTAGCCTGGGAAACGTCCGAGAGGAGCTGTGGGGTAAGTGTGGCTCTTTGGTGGGGGGGGAAGGTGGTGTTGGGGTGAGGGGGCTGTGCTGTGGGCTGGTGGGATGAGTGTGTGTGTGTGTGTGTGTGTGTGTTTCTGAGGATTTGTCTGACTGGCGCTAGTTGCGGGGACTGAGAGACCGTGTGTTTGGCCGTCGAGAGTGCTTTGATGCAGGTGGGGGCCTTCAGGGGCTGACTGGGTTGGAAGCAAGGCGCTTGGAGCCAGCAGCCTTATCCCGGAGGCAGCCAGAGCGAACTGAGTGAGCAGCCAACAGGGGACTTGCCCTGGGAAACGTCCAAGTGGAGCTCGGGTAAGCGTGGCTTTTTGGGGGGGGGGGGCTGTGTTAAGATTGTAAGAACGGCCATGGGTCCGTCTAGCCCAGTCTCCTGTCTTCCGACAGCGGCCGGTGCCTGATGCCCCAGAGGGAGCCAACAGACGGGACTCGAGCGATCCCTCTCCTGTCGTCGGTTTCCAGGCTCTGACTGACAAACCAGAGGCTAGGGACGCCGCTGATGGCCCTGACCTCCGTGAATGTATCTAGTTCTGTTTTTGAACCCATGTAGAGTCCTGGTCGTCTCAACCTCCTGTGGCAAGGAGTTCCGCGGGCTGAGAGCACGCTGCGTGAAGGAGAAACTGCCTTTTTGTGTTCAGCCTCTGCTACCTGTTCGTTTCATGTGGCGACCCTTAGTTCTTAAGGGAACGCGTACATAACTTTTTGTTTCCTTGTTCCCCTTTTCCACCCCAGTCATGATTTTATAGGCCTCTATCGTATCGCCCCTGAGTCTCCTCTTTTTCTAAGCTTGAAAAGTCCCAGGCTTTTTAATCTCTCTTCTCTTCCTATGGGACCCGCTCCAAACCCCTCATCGTTTCTGCTGCCCTTTTCTGAAGCCCTTCCAAAGCCAGTTGGTCTCTTTGGCGCGGAGGCGACGCCGTGTGCAAGATGTGGACGTACCGTGGCTTTATAGAGAGGCGATGAGAGATTCTCTGCGGTCTTCTCCTCTGTCCCATTTTTAAAGGATTCCTGACGTTATGCGCGCGTTTTTGGCTGCTGCTGCACGTTGAGTGGATGTTTTCAGGGAACGCTCCTCAGTGACTCCAAGATCTCCTCCTCTCCTGAGTGGTTAGAGCTTAAATTAGTCCCCGTCGTTTTGTATGTAGAGTCGGGGATGATTTTCTCTCCCCCTTCCCCCGCCCGCCCCCGTGTAGGTTACTCTCCATTCATCGACATCGTTAGCTTTCATTTGCCACTTTGTTGCCCACTGACTTAGTTTTGTGAGATCTCTTGGAAGCGCTTCACAGTTAAGAACAAAGCAGACCATCTCGAGCATCACCTGCAAATGTTGCCACCTGACTGTTTCCCCCTTTCTCCAGATGACTTACAAATAGGATGGGTCCCAGTACGGACCCTTTGGGGTGGCCCCTCTCTCCGTTCTGAAAACTGACCATTTATTCCTACCCTTAGTTTCCTGTCTCTCTCTAGCCAGTTGTCAGTCCATGGGAGGACCTTCCCTCTTCTCCCTTGACGACAACGTACTTGACGTGAGAGCCTTTGGTGAGGGAGCTTGTCAAAGGCTTTCTGGAAATCTAAGTACGCTGTAGCCACTGGCTCCCCCCTTGGCCGCATGTCTGTTGTCCCCCGTCACAGAACTCTCTAGTAGTAAGACGTGACTTCCCTTTAGAGAAGCCATGTTGGTTGGCTTCCCCCACACCCAACAAATTATGTTGAGCTGTGTGTCGGACAATTTTAGGCATGACCGTAGTTCCAAGTAACTTGGCGGGTGCTGCCGTTCGACTTACCGGTCTGTAATTGCCGGGAGGATGGCCTCTAGAGCCCTTTTGAAAAATCTTGGCGTCCCGTTAGCTGTCTTTCCGGTCATTAGCTAGGGAAGCTTGATTTTTAAGGGCTAGGTTACGAAACCCAGCTTAATACTTGTGCAGTTTCACATCTGACTTCTTTCAGAACTCTTGGGTGGTGAATGGCGTCCGGTCCCGCTGACTTGTTACTGTGAAGTTTTCTCGCTTTGCTCCCAAACCTCCTCTAGGGACACCTCAGTCTGGGACGATGCCTCAGCTTTGTCAGCTACAAAGAATTGCTCGAGTTGGGGAATCTCCCTAACGCCATCGTCAGCCGTGAAGAGGAAAGCAAAGAATTCATGTGGTTTCTGCAACAACGACCTCATCGCCTTGGAGTGCTCCTTTAGCATTTCGATGGTCAAGCGGCCCCGCTGGTGGTTTAGCGGGCTTCCCGCTTCTGATGTACTGAGCCGAATGGCTTTTTTTAATTACTTTTTTGACTGTTTGGCTGGCTGTTCTTCAAACTCCTTTTGGCGGCGGCGGCGGCTGCTTCTATTTTGACACTGAATTGGACCGTTTCTGCTCCTTTCTGTCTTCCCCACTTCTTTTTAAATGGTGCGCCTCTCTTCTCTCTGTCTCGCTGCTTCGGTTACTTGGGGGTTCTCTTACACTGTGTGTGTGTGTGTGTGTGTGTGTGTGTGTGTGTGTGTGTGTGGTGTACATTTCAGTTGGGCCTCTCTTACGGTGTCTTGGAAAAGTGTCCATGCAGCTGGCAGGGTTTTTCCTTTTGGCACTGTACCTTTTTGACCAACCTCCTCACTTTTGTCTAGTTCCCCTTTCTGAAATTGAGTGCGTGCCACAGTGTTGGGCGGCTGAGGTGCCTTTTCCCACCACAGGGAAATGTTCTATGTTATTTCCTTATGGTCGCCGTTTCCCAGCGCTCCACTTGTATTTACCCCTCGGACCACCAGATCCCGTGCTCGGCTTAGGACTGAGTCAAGAATTGCCTCTCCCCTTGCGGGTTCCAGAACCGCTTGCTCCAAGAAGCAATCATTTTAAAGTCTCAAGAAATGTTACCTGTGCATCCCGTCCTGAGGTGAGGTGTTGTTACCCAGTCAATATGGGGATAGTTGAAATCCCCCACTATTATTACTGAGGCTTTAATTTTGATGGCCTCGCTAATCTCCCTTAGCATTTCATAGTCACTATCGCTGTCCTGGTCAGGTGGTGGGTAATAGTTCCCTGCGGCCGCCGCCTTCTTCTTCTTCTTCTTCGAGCATGGATTTACTACCCCGCCCGCCCCCACCTCTTTTCCCCCCCACTGAGATTCTGGGGAACCTTTTGGTTCGTTCAAGATGTTTTTTTACTTCACTTGACTCTGCATTTTCTTTCGCGGCTAGTGCCGCCGCTCCCCCACCAGCACGACCTGTTGTGTCCTTCCGAGACGTACCCTGGTATGACACTGTCCCGTTGGTCGTCCTCCTTCTAGAGGCCTCCTTCCTCTCAGACTCTCTTGTCTCCGTGTGTATCCGTCTTCCCTGTCCCGTGTGAGTACGGGAGCCGTCGCTGTCTGGGGACTGACTGACCATGGGGCTCGAGTCCCCGCGGCCTGTGTGATTGGAATCTGCCCAATCGCAGCCGCACCACGCCTTGGATAAAATCCTTGGAGTGAACGCAAGGGCGATTGACGCAGTAGCCTGTGGCCGCCTTTTGCGTGTTGCACCCTGCACCGCTCTGACAAATCTGAGTCCTGTGTGTCGGACTTTGACAGTACCCTGGTATGACACTGTCCCGTGGGTCGTCCTCCTTCGGCCAAGTTTCCGTGGTGCCTATTGTATCGGTAGCCTCCTTTTGATACGAGGCGTTCTGGTTCACCCACTTAATATTTAGAGGTCTAGAAGCCCTTGCAAAATGTCACTCTTTGTCTGTCTGCCGTTTCCAGACACGTTAGACCCTTTTTCATGTGACTGTTTCTCGTCTGCTCGTACCCAGCCTCTCCCTTAATAGAGATGTCCCCTAAGAGATGTCTCTGTCCGATGCAGGTGCCCCTCCGCACCCGTCGGCTTTCCTTTAGCCTCCAGTTTAAAAACGGCTCTCCGCCCTTTTTAATGCTAAGTGCTGGCAGCCGGGTTCCCTTTTTGGTTTAGGTGGAGCCCATCCTTCCCGTACAGGCTCCCCCTTCCTCTAAAGTTTCCCCCAGTTGCTTTCACAGCTTGAAATCCCTCCTCTCCGCTCCATCGTCTCCTCCGTGCATGGAGACTCTGAAGGGCTGCCTGCCTGCCTACCTGGGCCTGCTCGTGGAACTGGAAGCGTTTCGGCGTTAGCCTGGGAAACGTCCGAGAGGAGCTGTGGGGTAAGTGTGGCTCTTTGGTGGGGGGGGAAGGTGGTGTTGGGGTGAGGGGGCTGTGCTGTGGGCTGGTGGGATGAGTGTCTGTGTGTGTGTGTGTGTGTGTGTTTCTGAGGATTTGTCTGACTGGCGCTAGTTGCGGGGACTGAGAGACCGTGTGTTTGGCCGTCGAGAGTGCTTTGATGCAGGTGGGGGCCTTCAGGGGCTGACTGGGTTGGAAGCAAGGCGCTTGGAGCCAGCAGCCTTATCCCGGAGGCAGCCAGAGCGAACTGAGTGAGCAGCCAACAGGGGACTTGCCCTGGGAAACGTCCAAGTGGAGCTCGGGTAAGCGTGGCTTTTTGGGGGGGGGGCTGTGTTAAGATTGTAAGAACGGCCATGGGTCCGTCTAGCCCAGTCTCCTGTCTTCCGACAGCGGCCGGTGCCTGATGCCCCAGAGGGAGCCAACAGACGGGACTCGAGCGATCCCTCTCCTGTCGTCGGTTTCCAGGCTCTGACTGACAAACCAGAGGCTAGGGACGCCGCTGATGGCCCTGACCTCCGTGAATGTATCTAGTTCTGTTTTTGAACCCATGTAGAGTCCTGGTCGTCTCAACCTCCTGTGGCAAGGAGTTCCGCGGGCTGAGAGCACGCTGCGTGAAGGAGAAACTGCCTTTTTGTGTTCAGCCTCTGCTACCTGTTCGTTTCATGTGGCGACCCTTAGTTCTTAAGGGAACGCGTACATAACTTTTTGTTTCCTTGTTCCCCTTTTCCACCCCAGTCATGATTTTATAGGCCTCTATCGTATCGCCCCTGAGTCTCCTCTTTTTCTAAGCTTGAAAAGTCCCAGGCTTTTTAATCTCTCTTCCTATGGGACCCGCTCCAAACCCCTCATCGTTTCTGCTGCCCTTTTCTGAAGCCCTTCCAAAGCCAGTTGGTCTCTTTGGCGCGGAGGCGACGCCGTGTGCAAGATGTGGACGTACCGTGGCTTTATAGAGAGGCGATGAGAGATTCTCTGCGGTCTTCTCCTCTGTCCCATTTTTAAAGGATTCCTGACGTTATGCGCGCGTTTTTGGCTGCTGCTGCACGTTGAGTGGATGTTTTCAGGGAACGCTCCTCAGTGACTCCAAGATCTCCTCCTCTCCTGAGTGGTTAGAGCTTAAATTAGTCCCCGTCGTTTTGTATGTAGAGTCGGGGATGATTTTCTCTCCCCCTTCCCCCGCCCGCCCCCGTGTAGGTTACTCTCCATTCATCGACATCGTTAGCTTTCATTTGCCACTTTGTTGCCCACTGACTTAGTTTTGTGAGATCTCTTGGAAGCGCTTCACAGTTAAGAACAAAGCAGACCATCTCGAGCATCACCTGCAAATGTTGCCACCTGACTGTTCCCCCTTTCTCCAGATGACTTACAAATAGGATGGGTCCCAGTACGGACCCTTTGGGGTGGCCCCTCTCTCCGTTCTGAAAACTGACCATTTATTCCTACCCTTAGTTTCCTGTCTCTCTCTAGCCAGTTGTCAGTCCATGGGAGGACCTTCCCTCTTCTCCCTTGACGACAACGTACTTGACGTGAGAGCCTTTGGTGAGGGAGCTTGTCAAAGGCTTTCTGGAAATCTAAGTACGCTGTAGCCACTGGCTCCCCCCTTGGCCGCATGTCTGTTGTCCCCCGTCACAGAACTCTCTAGTAGTAAGACGTGACTTCCCTTTAGAGAAGCCATGTTGGTTGGCTTCCCCCACACCCAACAAATTATGTTGAGCTGTGTGTCGGACAATTTTAGGCATGACCGTAGTTCCAAGTAACTTGGCGGGTGCTGCCGTTCGACTTACCGGTCTGTAATTGCCGGGAGGATGGCCTCTAGAGCCCTTTTGAAAAATCTTGGCGTCCCGTTAGCTGTCTTTCCGGTCATTAGCTAGGGAAGCTTGATTTTTAAGGGCTAGGTTACGAAACCCAGCTTAATACTTGTGCAGTTTCACATCTGACTTCTTTCAGAACTCTTGGGTGGTGAATGGCGTCCGGTCCCGCTGACTTGTTACTGTGAAGTTTTCTCGCTTTGCTCCCAAACCTCCTCTAGGGACACCTCAGTCTGGGACGATGCCTCAGCTTTGTCAGCTACAAAGAATTGCTCGAGTTGGGGAATCTCCCTAACGCCATCGTCAGCCGTGAAGAGGAAAGCAAAGAATTCATGTGGTTTCTGCAACAACGACCTCATCGCCTTGGAGTGCTCCTTTAGCATTTCGATGGTCAAGCGGCCCCGCTGGTGGTTTAGCGGGCTTCCCGCTTCTGATGTACTGAGCCGAATGGCTTTTTTTAATTACTTTTTTGACTGTTTGGCTGGCTGTTCTTCAAACTCCTTTTGGCGGCGGCGGCAGCTGCTTCTATTTTGACACTGAATTGGACCGTTTCTGCTCCTTTCTGTCTTCCCCACTTCTTTTTAAATGGTGCGCCTCTCTTCTCTCTCTGTCTCGCTGCTTCGGTTACTTGGGGGTTTTCTTACTGTGTGTGTGTGTGTGTGTTTGGGGTGTACATTTCAGTTGGGCCTCTCTTACGGTGTCTTGGAAAAGTGTCCATGCAGCTGGCAGGGTTTTTCCTTTTGGCACTGTACCTTTTTGACCAACCTCCTCACTTTTGTCTAGTTCCCCTTTCTGAAATTGAGTGCGTGCCACAGTGTTGGGCGGCTGAGGTGCCTTTTCCCACCACAGGGAAATGTTCTATGTTATGGCCTTATGGTCGCCGTTTCCCAGCGCTCCACTTGTATTTACCCCTCGGACCACCAGATCCCGTGCTCGGCTTAGGACTGAGTCAAGAATTGCCTCTCCCCTTGCGGGTTCCAGAACCGCTTGCTCCAAGAAGCAATCATTTTAAAGTCTCAAGAAATGTTACCTGTGCATCCCGTCCTGAGGTGAGGTGTTGTTACCCAGTCAATATGGGGATAGTTGAAATCCCCCACTATTATTACTGAGGCTTTAATTTTGATGGCCTCGCTAATCTCCCTTAGCATTTCATAGTCACTATCGCTGTCCTGGTCAGGTGGTGGGTAATAGTTCCCTGCGGCCGCCGCCTTCTTCTTCTTCTTCTTCTTCTTCTTCTTCTTCTTCTTCGAGCATGGATTTACTACCCCGCCCGCCCCCACCTCTTTCCCCCCCACTGAGATTCTGGGGAACCTTTTGGTTCGTTCAAGATGTTTTTTTACTTCACTTGACTCTGCATTTTCTTTCGCGGCTAGTGCCGCCGCTCCCCCACCAGCACGACCTGTTGTGTCCTTCCGAGACGTACCCTGGTATGACACTGTCCCGTTGGTCGTCCTCCTTCTAGAGGCCTCCTTCCTCTCAGACTCTCTTGTCTCCGTGTGTATCCGTCTTCCCTGTGCCGTGTGAGTACGGGAGCCGTCTGGGGACTGACTGACCATGGGGCTCGAGTCCCCGCGGCCTGTGTGATTGGAATCTGCCCAATCGCAGCCACACCACGCCTTGGATAAAATCCTTGGAGTGAACGCAAGGGCGATTGACGCAGTAGCCTGTGGCCTTCTTTTGCGTGTTGCACCCTGCACCGCTCTGACAAATCTGAGTCCTGTGTGTCTGACTTTGACAGTACCCTGGTATGACACTGTCCCGTGGGTCGTCCTCCTTCGGCCAAGTTTCCGTGGTGCCTATTGTATCGGTAGCCTCCTTTTGATACGAGGCGTTCTGGTTCACCCACTTAATATTTAGAGGTCTAGAAGCCCTTGCAAAATGTCACTTTGTCTGTCTGCCGTTTCCAGACACGTTAGACCCTTTTTCATGTGACTGTTTCTCGTCTGCTCGTACCCAGCCTCTCCCTTAATAGAGATGTCCCCTAAGAGATGTCTCTGTCCGATGCAGGTGCCCCTCTGCACCCGTCGGCTTTCCTTTAGCCTCCAGTTTAAAAACGGCTCTCCGCCCTTTTTAATGCTAAGTGCCGGCAGCCGGGTTCCCTTTTTGGTTTAGGTGGAGCCCATCCTTCCCGTACAGGCTCCCCCTTCCTCTAAAGTTTCCCCCAGTTGCTTTCACAGCTTGAAATCCCTCCTCTCCGCTCCATCGTCTCCTCCGTGCATGGAGACTCTGAAGGGCTGCCTGCCTGCCTACCTGGGCCTGCTCGTGGAACTGGAAGCGTTTCGGCGTTAGCCTGGGAAACGTCCGAGAGGAGCTGTGGGGTAAGTGTGGCTCTTTGGTGGGGGGGGAAGGTGGTGTTGGGGTGAGGGGGCTGTGCTGTGGGCTGGTGGGATGAGTGTCTGTGTGTGTGTGTGTGTGTGTTTCTGAGGATTTGTCTGACTGGCGCTAGTTGCGGGGACTGAGAGACCGTGTGTTTGGCCGTCGAGAGTGCTTTGATGCAGGTGGGGGCCTTCAGGGGCTGACTGGGTTGGAAGCAAGGCGCTTGGAGCCAGCAGCCTTATCCCGGAGGCAGCCAGAGCGAACTGAGTGAGCAGCCAACAGGGGACTTGCCCTGGGAAACGTCCAAGTGGAGCTCGGGTAAGCGTGGCTTTTTGGGGGGGGGCTGTGTTAAGATTGTAAGAACGGCCATGGGTCCGTCTAGCCCAGTCTCCTGTCTTCCGACAGCGGCCAGTGCCTGATGCCCCAGAGGGAGCCAACAGACGGGACTCGAGCGATCCCTCTCCTGTCGTCGGTTTCCAGGCTCTGACTGACAAACCAGAGGCTAGGGACGCCGCTGATGGCCCTGACCTCCGTGAATGTATCTAGTTCTGTTTTTGAACCCATGTAGAGTCCTGGTCGTCTCAACCTCCTGTGGCAAGGAGTTCCGCGGGCTGAGAGCACGCTGCGTGAAGGAGAAACTGCCTTTTTGTGTTCAGCCTCTGCTACCTGTTCGTTTCATGTGGCGACCCTTAGTTCTTAAGGGAACGCGTACATAACTTTTTGTTTCCTTGTTCCCCTTTTCCACCCCAGTCATGATTTTATAGGCCTCTATCGTATCGCCCCTGAGTCTCCTCTTTTTCTAAGCTTGAAAAGTCCCAGGCTTTTTAATCTCTCTTCCTATGGGACCCGCTCCAAACCCCTCATCGTTTCTGCTGCCCTTTTCTGAAGCCCTTCCAAAGCCAGTTGGTCTCTTTGGCGCGGAGGCGACGCCGTGTGCAAGATGTGGACGTACCGTGGCTTTATAGAGAGGCGATGAGAGATTCTCTGCGGTCTTCTCCTCTGTCCCATTTTTAAAGGATTCCTGACGTTATGCGCGCGTTTTTGGCTGCTGCTGCACGTTGAGTGGATGTTTTCAGGGAACGCTCCTCAGTGACTCCAAGATCTCCTCCTCTCCTGAGTGGTTAGAGCTTAAATTAGTCCCCGTCGTTTTGTATGTAGAGTCGGGGATGATTTTCTCTCCCCCTTCCCCCGCCCGCCCCCGTGTAGGTTACTCTCCATTCATCGACATCGTTAGCTTTCATTTGCCACTTTGTTGCCCACTGACTTAGTTTTGTGAGATCTCTTGGAAGCGCTTCACAGTTAAGAACAAAGCAGACCATCTCGAGCATCACCTGCAAATGTTGCCACCTGACTGTTCCCCCTTTCTCCAGATGACTTACAAATAGGATGGGTCCCAGTACGGACCCTTTGGGGTGGCCCCTCTCTCCGTTCTGAAAACTGACCATTTATTCCTACCCTTAGTTTCCTGTCTCTCTCTAGCCAGTTGTCAGTCCATGGGAGGACCTTCCCTCTTCTCCCTTGACGACAACGTACTTGACGTGAGAGCCTTTGGTGAGGGAGCTTGTCAAAGGCTTTCTGGAAATCTAAGTACGCTGTAGCCACTGGCTCCCCCCTTGGCCGCATGTCTGTTGTCCCCCGTCACAGAACTCTCTAGTAGTAAGACGTGACTTCCCTTTAGAGAAGCCATGTTGGTTGGCTTCCCCCACACCCAACAAATTATGTTGAGCTGTGTGTCGGACAATTTTAGGCATGACCGTAGTTCCAAGTAACTTGGCGGGTGCTGCCGTTCGACTTACCGGTCTGTAATTGCCGGGAGGATGGCCTCTAGAGCCCTTTTGAAAAATCTTGGCGTCCCGTTAGCTGTCTTTCCGGTCATTAGCTAGGGAAGCTTGATTTTTAAGGGCTAGGTTACGAAACCCAGCTTAATACTTGTGCAGTTTCACATCTGACTTCTTTCAGAACTCTTGGGTGGTGAATGGCGTCCGGTCCCGCTGACTTGTTACTGTGAAGTTTTCTCGCTTTGCTCCCAAACCTCCTCTAGGGACACCTCAGTCTGGGACGATGCCTCAGCTTTGTCAGCTACAAAGAATTGCTCGAGTTGGGGAATCTCCCTAACGCCATCGTCAGCCGTGAAGAGGAAAGCAAAGAATTCATGTGGTTTCTGCAACAACGACCTCATCGCCTTGGAGTGCTCCTTTAGCATTTCGATGGTCAAGCGGCCCCGCTGGTGGTTTAGCGGGCTTCCCGCTTCTGATGTACTGAGCCGAATGGCTTTTTTTAATTACTTTTTTGACTGTTTGGCTGGCTGTTCTTCAAACTCCTTTTGGCGGCGGCGGCAGCTGCTTCTATTTTGACACTGAATTGGACCGTTTCTGCTCCTTTCTGTCTTCCCCACTTCTTTTTAAATGGTGCGCCTCTCTTCTCTCTCTGTCTCGCTGCTTCGGTTACTTGGGGGTTTTCTTACTGTGTGTGTGTGTGTGTGTTTGGGGTGTACATTTCAGTTGGGCCTCTCTTACGGTGTCTTGGAAAAGTGTCCATGCAGCTGGCAGGGTTTTTCCTTTTGGCACTGTACCTTTTTGACCAACCTCCTCACTTTTGTCTAGTTCCCCTTTCTGAAATTGAGTGCGTGCCACAGTGTTGGGCGGCTGAGGTGCCTTTTCCCACCACAGGGAAATGTTCTATGTTATGGCCTTATGGTCGCCGTTTCCCAGCGCTCCACTTGTATTTACCCCTCGGACCACCAGATCCCGTGCTCGGCTTAGGACTGAGTCAAGAATTGCCTCTCCCCTTGCGGGTTCCAGAACCGCTTGCTCCAAGAAGCAATCATTTTAAAGTCTCAAGAAATGTTACCTGTGCATCCCGTCCTGAGGTGAGGTGTTGTTACCCAGTCAATATGGGGATAGTTGAAATCCCCCACTATTATTACTGAGGCTTTAATTTTGATGGCCTCGCTAATCTCCCTTAGCATTTCATAGTCACTATCGCTGTCCTGGTCAGGTGGTGGGTAATAGTTCCCTGCGGCCGCCGCCTTCTTCTTCTTCTTCTTCTTCTTCGAGCATGGATTTACTACCCCGCCCGCCCCCACCTCTTTTCCCCCCCACTGAGATTCTGGGGAACCTTTTGGTTCGTTCAAGATGTTTTTTTACTTCACTTGACTCTGCATTTTCTTTCGCGGCTAGTGCCGCCGCTCCCCCACCAGCACGACCTGTTGTGTCCTTCCGAGACGTACCCTGGTATGACACTGTCCCGTTGGTCGTCCTCCTTCTAGAGGCCTCCTTCCTCTCAGACTCTCTTGTCTCCGTGTGTATCCGTCTTCCCTGTGCCGTGTGAGTACGGGAGCCGTCTGGGGACTGACTGACCATGGGGCTCGAGTCCCCGCGGCCTGTGTGATTGGAATCTGCCCAATCGCAGCCACACCACGCCTTGGATAAAATCCTTGGAGTGAACGCAAGGGCGATTGACGCAGTAGCCTGTGGCCTTCTTTTGCGTGTTGCACCCTGCACCGCTCTGACAAATCTGAGTCCTGTGTGTCTGACTTTGACAGTACCCTGGTATGACACTGTCCCGTGGGTCGTCCTCCTTCGGCCAAGTTTCCGTGGTGCCTATTGTATCGGTAGCCTCCTTTTGATACGAGGCGTTCTGGTTCACCCACTTAATATTTAGAGGTCTAGAAGCCCTTGCAAAATGTCACTTTGTCTGTCTGCCGTTTCCAGACACGTTAGACCCTTTTTCATGTGACTGTTTCTCGTCTGCTCGTACCCAGCCTCTCCCTTAATAGAGATGTCCCCTAAGAGATGTCTCTGTCCGATGCAGGTGCCCCTCCGCACCCGTCGGCTTTCCTTTAGCCTCCAGTTTAAAAACGGCTCTCCGCCCTTTTTAATGCTAAGTGCCGGCAGCCGGGTTCCCTTTTTGGTTTAGGTGGAGCCCATCCTTCCCGTACAGGCTCCCCCTTCCTCTAAAGTTTCCCCCAGTTGCTTTCACAGCTTGAAATCCCTCCTCTCCGCTCCATCGTCTCCTCCGTGCATGGAGACTCTGAAGGGCTGCCTGCCTGCCTACCTGGGCCTGCTCGTGGAACTGGAAGCGTTTCGGCGTTAGCCTGGGAAACGTCCGAGAGGAGCTGTGGGGTAAGTGTGGCTCTTTGGTGGGGGGGGAAGGTGGTGTTGGGGTGAGGGGGCTGTGCTGTGGGCTGGTGGGATGAGTGTCTGTGTGTGTGTGTGTGTGTTTCTGAGGATTTGTCTGACTGGCGCTAGTTGCGGGGACTGAGAGACCGTGTGTTTGGCCGTCGAGAGTGCTTTGATGCAGGTGGGGGCCTTCAGGGGCTGACTGGGTTGGAAGCAAGGCGCTTGGAGCCAGCAGCCTTATCCCGGAGGCAGCCAGAGCGAACTGAGTGAGCAGCCAACAGGGGACTTGCCCTGGGAAACGTCCAAGTGGAGCTCGGGTAAGCGTGGCTTTTTGGGGGGGGGGGGCTGTGTTAAGATTGTAAGAACGGCCATGGGTCCGTCTAGCCCAGTCTCCTGTCTTCCGACAGCGGCCGGTGCCTGATGCCCCAGAGGGAGCCAACAGACGGGACTCGAGCGATCCCTCTCCTGTCGTCGGTTTCCAGGCTCTGACTGACAAACCAGAGGCTAGGGACGCCGCTGATGGCCCTGACCTCCGTGAATGTATCTAGTTCTGTTTTTGAACCCATGTAGAGTCCTGGTCGTCTCAACCTCCTGTGGCAAGGAGTTCCGCGGGCTGAGAGCACGCTGCGTGAAGGAGAAACTGCCTTTTTGTGTTCAGCCTCTGCTACCTGTTCGTTTCATGTGGCGACCCTTAGTTCTTAAGGGAACGCGTACATAACTTTTTGTTTCCTTGTTCCCCTTTTCCACCCCAGTCATGATTTTATAGGCCTCTATCGTATCGCCCCTGAGTCTCCTCTTTTTCTAAGCTTGAAAAGTCCCAGGCTTTTTAATCTCTCTTCCTATGGGACCCGCTCCAAACCCCTCATCGTTTCTGCTGCCCTTTTCTGAAGCCCTTCCAAAGCCAGTTGGTCTCTTTGGCGCGGAGGCGACGCCGTGTGCAAGATGTGGACGTACCGTGGCTTTATAGAGAGGCGATGAGAGATTCTCTGCGGTCTTCTCCTCTGTCCCATTTTTAAAGGATTCCTGACGTTATGCGCGCGTTTTTGGCTGCTGCTGCACGTTGAGTGGATGTTTTCAGGGAACGCTCCTCAGTGACTCCAAGATCTCCTCCTCTCCTGAGTGGTTAGAGCTTAAATTAGTCCCCGTCGTTTTGTATGTAGAGTCGGGGATGATTTTCTCTCCCCCTTCCCCCGCCCGCCCCCGTGTAGGTTACTCTCCATTCATCGACATCGTTAGCTTTCATTTGCCACTTTGTTGCCCACTGACTTAGTTTTGTGAGATCTCTTGGAAGCGCTTCACAGTTAAGAACAAAGCAGACCATCTCGAGCGTCACCTGCAAATGTTGCCACCTGACTGTTTCCCCCTTTCTCCAGATGACTTACAAATAGGATGGGTCCCAGTACGGACCCTTTGGGGTGGCCCCTCTCTCCGTTCTGAAAACTGACCATTTATTCCTACCCTTAGTTTCCTGTCTCTCTCTAGCCAGTTGTCAGTCCATGGGAGGACCTTCCCTCTTCTCCCTTGACGACAACGTACTTGACGTGAGAGCCTTTGGTGAGGGAGCTTGTCAAAGGCTTTCTGGAAATCTAAGTACGCTGTAGCCACTGGCTCCCCCCTTGGCCGCATGTCTGTTGTCCCCCGTCACAGAACTCTCTAGTAGTAAGACGTGACTTCCCTTTAGAGAAGCCATGTTGGTTGGCTTCCCCCACACCCAACAAATTATGTTGAGCTGTGTGTCGGACAATTTTAGGCATGACCGTAGTTCCAAGTAACTTGGCGGGTGCTGCCGTTCGACTTACCGGTCTGTAATTGCCGGGAGGATGGCCTCTAGAGCCCTTTTGAAAAATCTTGGCGTCCCGTTAGCTGTCTTTCCGGTCATTAGCTAGGGAAGCTTGATTTTTAAGGGCTAGGTTACGAAACCCAGCTTAATACTTGTGCAGTTTCACATCTGACTTCTTTCAGAACTCTTGGGTGGTGAATGGCGTCCGGTCCCGCTGACTTGTTACTGTGAAGTTTTCTCGCTTTGCTCCCAAACCTCCTCTAGGGACACCTCAGTCTGGGACGATGCCTCAGCTTTGTCAGCTACAAAGAATTGCTCGAGTTGGGGAATCTCCCTAACGCCATCGTCAGCCGTGAAGAGGAAAGCAAAGAATTCATGTGGTTTCTGCAACAACGACCTCATCGCCTTGCAGTGCTCCTTTAGCATTTCGATGGTCAAGCGGCCCCGCTGGTGGTTTAGCGGGCTTCCCGCTTCTGATGTACTGAGCCGAATGGCTTTTCTTAATTACTTTTTTGACTGTTTGGCTGGCTGTTCTTCAAACTCCTTTTGGCGGCGGCGGCGGCAGCTGCTTCTATTTTGACACTGAATTGGACCGTTTCTGCTCCTTTCTGTCTTCCCCACTTCTTTTTAAATGGTGCGCCTCTCTTCTCTCTCTGTCTCGCTGCTTCGGTTACTTGGGGGTTCTCTTACACTGTGTGTGTGTGTGTGTGTTTGGGGTGTACATTTCAGTTGGGCCTCTCTTACGGTGTCTTGGAAAAGTGTCCATGCAGCTGGCAGGGTTTTTCCTTTTGGCACTGTACCTTTTTGACCAACCTCCTCACTTTTGTCTAGTTCCCCTTTCTGAAATTGAGTGCGTGCCACAGTGTTGGGCGGCTGAGGTGCCTTTTCCCACCACAGGGAAATGTTCTATGTTATGGCCTTATGGTCGCCGTTTCCCAGCGCTCCACTTGTATTTATCCCTCGGACCACCAGATCCCGTGCTCGGCTTAGGACTGAGTCAAGAATTGCCTCTCCCCTTGCGGGTTCCAGAACCGCTTGCTCCAAGAAGCAATCATTTTAAAGTCTCAAGAAATGTTACCTGTGCATCCCGTCCTGAGGTGAGGTGTTGTTACCCAGTCAATATGGGGATAGTTGAAATCCCCCACTATTATTACTGAGGCTTTAATTTTGATGGCCTCGCTAATCTCCCTTAGCATTTCATAGTCACTATCGCTGTCCTGGTCAGGTGGTGGGTAATAGTTCCCTGCGGCCGCCGCCTTCTTCTTCTTCTTCTTCTTCTTCGAGCATGGATTTACTACCCCGCCCGCCCCCACCTCTTTTCCCCCCCACTGAGATTCTGGGGAACCTTTTGGTTCGTTCAAGATGTTTTTTTACTTCACTTGACTCTGCATTTTCTTTCGCGGCTAGTGCCGCCGCTCCCCCACCAGCACGACCTGTTGTGTCCTTCCGAGACGTACCCTGGTATGACACTGTCCCGTTGGTCGTCCTCCTTCTAGAGGCCTCCTTCCTCTCAGACTCTCTTGTCTCCGTGTGTATCCGTCTTCCCTGTGCCGTGTGAGTACGGGAGCCGTCTGGGGACTGACTGACCATGGGGCTCGAGTCCCCGCGGCCTGTGTGATTGGAATCTGCCCAATCGCAGCCGCACCACGCCTTGGATAAAATCCTTGGAGTGAACGCAAGGGCGATTGACGCAGTAGCCTGTGGCCTTCTTTTGCGTGTTGCACCCTGCACCGCTCTGACAAATCTGAGTCCTGTGTGTCTGACTTTGACAGTACCCTGGTATGACACTGTCCCGTGGGTCGTCCTCCTTCGGCCAAGTTTCCGTGGTGCCTATTGTATCGGTAGCCTCCTTTTGATACGAGGCGTTCTGGTTCACCCACTTAATATTTAGAGGTCTAGAAGCCCTTGCAAAATGTCACTTTGTCTGTCTGCCGTTTCCAGACACGTTAGACCCTTTTTCATGTGACTGTTTCTCGTCTGCTCGTACCCAGCCTCTCCCTTAATAGAGATGTCCCCTAAGAGATGTCTCTGTCCGATGCAGGTGCCCCTCCGCACCCGTCGGCTTTCCTTTAGCCTCCAGTTTAAAAACGGCTCTCCGCCCTTTTTAATGCTAAGTGCCGGCAGCCGGGTTCCCTTTTTGGTTTAGGTGGAGCCCATCCTTCCCGTACAGGCTCCCCCTTCCTCTAAAGTTTCCCCCAGTTGCTTTCACAGCTTGAAATCCCTCCTCTCCGCTCCATCGTCTCCTCCGTGCATGGAGACTCTGAAGGGCTGCCTGCCTGCCTACCTGGGCCTGCTCGTGGAACTGGAAGCGTTTCGGCGTTAGCCTGGGAAACGTCCGAGAGGAGCTGTGGGGTAAGTGTGGCTCTTTGGTGGGGGGGGAAGGTGGTGTTGGGGTGAGGGGGCTGTGCTGTGGGCTGGTGGGATGAGTGTGTGTGTGTGTGTGTGTGTGTGTGTGTGTGTTTCTGAGGATTTGTCTGACTGGCGCTAGTTGCGGGGACTGAGAGACCGTGTGTTTGGCCGTCGAGAGTGCTTTGATGCAGGTGGGGGCCTTCAGGGGCTGACTGGGTTGGAAGCAAGGCGCTTGGAGCCAGCAGCCTTATCCCGGAGGCAGCCAGAGCGAACTGAGTGAGCAGCCAACAGGGGACTTGCCCTGGGAAACGTCCAAGTGGAGCTCGGGTAAGCGTGGCTTTTTGGGGGGGGGCTGTGTTAAGATTGTAAGAACGGCCATGGGTCCGTCTAGCCCAGTCTCCTGTCTTCCAACAGCGGCCAGTGCCTGATGCCCCAGAGGGAGCCAACAGACGGGACTCGAGCGATCCCTCTCCTGTCGTCGGTTTCCAGGCTCTGACTGACAAACCAGAGGCTAGGGACGCCGCTGATGGCCCTGACCTCCGTGAATGTATCTAGTTCTGTTTTTGAACCCATGTAGAGTCCTGGTCGTCTCAACCTCCTGTGGCAAGGAGTTCCGCGGGCTGAGAGCACGCTGCGTGAAGGAGAAACTGCCTTTTTGTGTTCAGCCTCTGCTACCTGTTCGTTTCATGTGGCGACCCTTAGTTCTTAAGGGAACGCGTACATAACTTTTTGTTTCCTTGTTCCCCTTTTCCACCCCAGTCATGATTTTATAGGCCTCTATCGTATCGCCCCTGAGTCTCCTCTTTTTCTAAGCTTGAAAAGTCCCAGGCTTTTTAATCTCTCTTCCTATGGGACCCGCTCCAAACCCCTCATCGTTTCTGCTGCCCTTTTCTGAAGCCCTTCCAAAGCCAGTTGGTCTCTTTGGCGCGGAGGCGACGCCGTGTGCAAGATGTGGACGTACCGTGGCTTTATAGAGAGGCGATGAGAGATTCTCTGCGGTCTTCTCCTCTGTCCCATTTTTAAAGGATTCCTGACGTTATGCGCGCGTTTTTGGCTGCTGCTGCACGTTGAGTGGATGTTTTCAGGGAACGCTCCTCAGTGACTCCAAGATCTCCTCCTCTCCTGAGTGGTTAGAGCTTAAATTAGTCCCCGTCGTTTTGTATGTAGAGTCGGGGATGATTTTCTCTCCCCCTTCCCCCGCCCGCCCCCGTGTAGGTTACTCTCCATTCATCGACATCGTTAGCTTTCATTTGCCACTTTGTTGCCCACTGACTTAGTTTTGTGAGATCTCTTGGAAGCGCTTCACAGTTAAGAACAAAGCAGACCATCTCGAGCATCACCTGCAAATGTTGCCACCTGACTGTTTCCCCCTTTCTCCAGATGACTTACAAATAGGATGGGTCCCAGTACGGACCCTTTGGGGTGGCCCCTCTCTCCGTTCTGAAAACTGACCATTTATTCCTACCCTTAGTTTCCTGTCTCTCTCTAGCCAGTTGTCAGTCCATGGGAGGACCTTCCCTCTTCTCCCTTGACGACAACGTACTTGACGTGAGAGCCTTTGGTGAGGGAGCTTGTCAAAGGCTTTCTGGAAATCTAAGTACGCTGTAGCCACTGGCTCCCCCCTTGGCCGCATGTCTGTTGTCCCCCGTCACAGAACTCTCTAGTAGTAAGACGTGACTTCCCTTTAGAGAAGCCATGTTGGTTGGCTTCCCCCACACCCAACAAATTATGTTGAGCTGTGTGTCGGACAATTTTAGGCATGACCGTAGTTCCAAGTAACTTGGCGGGTGCTGCCGTTCGACTTACCGGTCTGTAATTGCCGGGAGGATGGCCTCTAGAGCCCTTTTGAAAAATCTTGGCGTCCCGTTAGCTGTCTTTCCGGTCATTAGCTAGGGAAGCTTGATTTTTAAGGGCTAGGTTACGAAACCCAGCTTAATACTTGTGCAGTTTCACATCTGACTTCTTTCAGAACTCTTGGGTGGTGAATGGCGTCCGGTCCCGCTGACTTGTTACTGTGAAGTTTTCTCGCTTTGCTCCCAAACCTCCTCTAGGGACACCTCAGTCTGGGACGATGCCTCAGCTTTGTCAGCTACAAAGAATTGCTCGAGTTGGGGAATCTCCCTAACGCCATCGTCAGCCGTGAAGAGGAAAGCAAAGAATTCATGTGGTTTCTGCAACAACGACCTCATCGCCTTGGAGTGCTCCTTTAGCATTTCGATGGTCAAGCGGCCCCGCTGGTGGTTTAGCGGGCTTCCCGCTTCTGATGTACTGAGCCGAATGGCTTTTTTTAATTACTTTTTTGACTGTTTGGCTGGCTGTTCTTCAAACTCCTTTTGGCGGCGGCGGCGGCGGCTGCTTCTATTTTGACACTGAATTGGACCGTTTCTGCTCCTTTCTGTCTTCCCCACTTCTTTTTAAATGGTGCGCCTCTCTTCTCTCTCTGTCTCGCTGCTTCGGTTACTTGGGGGTTTTCTTACTCTGTGTGTGTGTGTGTGTGTGTGTGTGTGTGTGTGTGTGTGTGTGTTTGGGGTGTACATTTCAGTTGGGCCTCTCTTACGGTGTCTTGGAAAAGTGTCCATGCAGCTGGCAGGGTTTTTCCTTTTGGCACTGTACCTTTTTGACCAACCTCCTCACTTTTGTCTAGTTCCCCTTTCTGAAATTGAGTGCGTGCCACAGTGTTGGGCGGCTGAGGTGCCTTTTCCCACCACAGGGAAATGTTCTATGTTATGGCCTTACGGTCGCCGTTTCCCAGCGCTCCACTTGTATTTACCCCTCGGACCACCAGATCCCGTGCTCGGCTTAGGACTGAGTCAAGAATTGCCTCTCCCCTTGCGGGTTCCAGAACCGCTTGCTCCAAGAAGCAATCATTTTAAAGTCTCAAGAAATGTTACCTGTGCATCCCGTCCTGAGGTGAGGTGTTGTTACCCAGTCAATATGGGGATAGTTGAAATCCCCCACTATTATTACTGAGGCTTTAATTTTGATGGCCTCGCTAATCTCCCTTAGCATTTCATAGTCACTATCGCTGTCCTGGTCAGGTGGTGGGTAATAGTTCCCTGCGGCCGCCGCCTTCTTCTTCTTCTTCTTCTTCGAGCATGGATTTACTACCCCGCCCGCCCCCACCTCTTTTCCCCCCCACTGAGATTCTGGGGAACCTTTTGGTTCGTTCAAGATGTTTTTTTACTTCACTTGACTCTGCATTTTCTTTCGCGGCTAGTGCCGCCGCTCCCCCACCAGCACGACCTGTTGTGTCCTTCCGAGACGTACCCTGGTATGACACTGTCCCGTTGGTCGTCCTCCTTCTAGAGGCCTCCTTCCTCTCAGACTCTCTTGTCTCCGTGTGTATCCGTCTTCCCTGTCCCGTGTGAGTACGGGAGCCGTCGCTGTCTGGGGACTGACTGACCATGGGGCTCGAGTCCCCGCGGCCTGTGTGATTGGAATCTGCCCAATCGCAGCCGCACCACGCCTTGGATAAAATCCTTGGAGTGAACGCAAGGGCGATTGACGCAGTAGCCTGTGGCCTTCTTTTGCGTGTTGCACCCTGCACCGCTCTGACAAATCTGAGTCCTGTGTGTCGGACTTTGACAGTACCCTGGTATGACACTGTCCCGTGGGTCGTCCTCCTTCGGCCAAGTTTCCGTGGTGCCTATTGTATCGGTAGCCTCCTTTTGATACGAGGCGTTCTGGTTCACCCACTTACTATTTAGAGGTCTAGAAGCCCTTGCAAAATGTCACTCTTTGTCTGTCTGCCGTTTCCAGACACGTTAGACCCTTTTTCATGTGACTGTTTCTCGTCTGCTCGTACCCAGCCTCTCCCTTAATAGAGATGTCCCCTAAGAGATGTCTCTGTCCGATGCAGGTGCCCCTCCGCACCCGTCGGCTTTCCTTTAGCCTCCAGTTTAAAAACGGCTCTCCACCCTTTTTAATGCTAAGTGCCGGCAGCCGGGTTCCCTTTTTGGTTTAGGTGGAGCCCATCCTTCCCGTACAGGCTCCCCCTTCCTCTAAAGTTTCCCCCAGTTGCTTTCACAGCTTGAAATCCCTCCTCTCCGCTCCATCGTCTCCTCCGTGCATGGAGACTCTGAAGGGCTGCCTGCCTGCCTACCTGGGCCTGCTCGTGGAACTGGAAGCGTTTCGGCGTTAGCCTGGGAAACGTCCGAGAGGAGCTGTGGGGTAAGTGTGGCTCTTTGGTGGGGGGGGAAGGTGGTGTTGGGGTGAGGGGGCTGTGCTGTGGGCTGGTGGGATGAGTGTCTGTGTGTGTGTGTGTGTGTGTGTGTGTGTGTGTGTGTGTGTGTGTGTGTGTGTTTCTGAGGATTTGTCTGACTGGCGCTAGTTGCGGGGACTGAGAGACCGTGTGTTTGGCCGTCGAGAGTGCTTTGATGCAGGTGGGGGCCTTCAGGGGCTGACTGGGTTGGAAGCAAGGCGCTTGGAGCCAGCAGCCTTATCCCGGAGGCAGCCAGAGCGAACTGAGTGAGCAGCCAACAGGGGACTTGCCCTGGGAAACGTCCAAGTGGAGCTCGGGTAAGCGTGGCTTTTTGGGGGGGGGGGGCTGTGTTAAGATTGTAAGAACGGCCATGGGTCCATCTAGCCCAGTCTCCTGTCTTCCGACAGCGGCCGGTGCCTGATGCCCCAGAGGGAGCCAACAGACGGGACTCGAGCGATCCCTCTCCTGTCGTCGGTTTCCAGGCTCTGACTGACAAACCAGAGGCTAGGGACGCCGCTGATGGCCCTGACCTCCGTGAATGTATCTAGTTCTGTTTTTGAACCCATGTAGAGTCCTGGTCGTCTCAACCTCCTGTGGCAAGGAGTTCCGCGGGCTGAGAGCACGCTGCGTGAAGGAGAAACTGCCTTTTTGTGTTCAGCCTCTGCTACCTGTTCGTTTCATGTGGCGACCCTTAGTTCTTAAGGGAACGCGTACATAACTTTTTGTTTCCTTGTTCCCCTTTTCCACCCCAGTCATGATTTTATAGGCCTCTATCGTATCGCCCCTGAGTCTCCTCTTTTTCTAAGCTTGAAAAGTCCCAGGCTTTTTAATCTCTCTTCCTATGGGACCCGCTCCAAACCCCTCATCGTTTCTGCTGCCCTTTTCTGAAGCCCTTCCAAAGCCAGTTGGTCTCTTTGGCGCGGAGGCGACGCCGTGTGCAAGATGTGGACGTACCGTGGCTTTATAGAGAGGCGATGAGAGATTCTCTGCGGTCTTCTCCTCTGTCCCATTTTTAAAGGATTCCTGACGTTATGCGCGCGTTTTTGGCTGCTGCTGCACGTTGAGTGGATGTTTTCAGGGAACGCTCCTCAGTGACTCCAAGATCTCCTCCTCTCCTGAGTGGTTAGAGCTTAAATTAGTCCCCGTCGTTTTGTATGTAGAGTCGGGGATGATTTTCTCTCCCCCTTCCCCCGCCCGCCCCCGTGTAGGTTACTCTCCATTCATCGACATCGTTAGCTTTCATTTGCCACTTTGTTGCCCACTGACTTAGTTTTGTGAGATCTCTTGGAAGCGCTTCACAGTTAAGAACAAAGCAGACCATCTCGAGCATCACCTGCAAATGTTGCCACCTGACTGTTTCCCCCTTTCTCCAGATGACTTACAAATAGGATGGGTCCCAGTACGGACCCTTTGGGGTGGCCCCTCTCTCCGTTCTGAAAACTGACCATTTATTCCTACCCTTAGTTTCCTGTCTCTCTCTAGCCAGTTGTCAGTCCATGGGAGGACCTTCCCTCTTCTCCCTTGACGACAACGTACTTGACGTGAGAGCCTTTGGTGAGGGAGCTTGTCAAAGGCTTTCTGGAAATCTAAGTACGCTGTAGCCACTGGCTCCCCCCTTGGCCGCATGTCTGTTGTCCCCCGTCACAGAACTCTCTAGTAGTAAGACGTGACTTCCCTTTAGAGAAGCCATGTTGGTTGGCTTCCCCCACACCCAACAAATTATGTTGAGCTGTGTGTCGGACAATTTTAGGCATGACCGTAGTTCCAAGTAACTTGGCGGGTGCTGCCGTTCGACTTACCGGTCTGTAATTGCCGGGAGGATGGCCTCTAGAGCCCTTTTGAAAAATCTTGGCGTCCCGTTAGCTGTCTTTCCGGTCATTAGCTAGGGAAGCTTGATTTTTAAGGGCTAGGTTACGAAACCCAGCTTAATACTTGTGCAGTTTCACATCTGACTTCTTTCAGAACTCTTGGGTGGTGAATGGCGTCCGGTCCCGCTGACTTGTTACTGTGAAGTTTTCTCGCTTTGCTCCCAAACCTCCTCTAGGGACACCTCAGTCTGGGACGATGCCTCAGCTTTGTCAGCTACAAAGAATTGCTCGAGTTGGGGAATCTCCCTAACGCCATCGTCAGCCGTGAAGAGGAAAGCAAAGAATTCATGTGGTTTCTGCAACAACGACCTCATCGCCTTGGAGTGCTCCTTTAGCATTTCGATGGTCAAGCGGCCCCGCTGGTGGTTTAGCGGGCTTCCCGCTTCTGATGTACTGAGCCGAATGGCTTTTTTTAATTACTTTTTTGACTGTTTGGCTGGCTGTTCTTCAAACTCCTTTTGGCGGCGGCGGCGGCTGCTTCTATTTTGACACTGAATTGGACCGTTTCTGCTCCTTTCTGTCTTCCCCACTTCTTTTTAAATGGTGCGCCTCTCTTCTCTCTGTCTCGCTGCTTCGGTTACTTGGGGGTTTTCTTACTGTGTGTGTGTGTGTGTGTGTGTGTGTGTGTGTGTGTGTGTGTGTTTAGGGTGTACATTTCAGTTGGGCCTCTCTTACGGTGTCTTGGAAAAGTGTCCATGCAGCTGGCAGGGTTTTTCCTTTTGGCACTGTACCTTTTTGACCAACCTCCTCACTTTTGTCTAGTTCCCCTTTCTGAAATTGAGTGCGTGCCACAGTGTTGGGCGGCTGAGGTGCCTTTTCCCACCACAGGGAAATGTTCTATGTTACGGCCTTACGGTCGCCGTTTCCCAGCGCTCCACTTGTATTTACCCCTCGGACCACCAGATCCCGTGCTCGGCTTAGGACTGAGTCAAGAATTGCCTCTCCCCTTGCGGGTTCCAGAACCGCTTGCTCCAAGAAGCAATCATTTTAAAGTCTCAAGAAATGTTACCTGTGCATCCCGTCCTGAGGTGAGGTGTTGTTACCCAGTCAATATGGGGATAGTTGAAATCCCCCACTATTATTACTGAGGCTTTAATTTTGATGGCCTCGCTAATCTCCCTTAGCATTTCATAGTCACTATCGCTGTCCTGGTCAGGTGGTGGGTAATAGTTCCCTGCGGCCGCCGCCTTCTTCTTCTTCTTCTTCGAGCATGGATTTACTACCCCGCCCGCCCCCACCTCTTTTCCCCCCCACTGAGATTCTGGGGAACCTTTTGGTTCGTTCAAGATGTTTTTTTACTTCACTTGACTCTGCATTTTCTTTCGCGGCTAGTGCCGCCGCTCCCCCACCAGCACGACCTGTTGTGTCCTTCCGAGACGTACCCTGGTATGACACTGTCCCGTTGGTCGTCCTCCTTCTAGAGGCCTCCTTCCTCTCAGACTCTCTTGTCTCCGTGTGTATCCGTCTTCCCTGTCCCGTGTGAGTACGGGAGCCGTCGCTGTCTGGGGACTGACTGACCATGGGGCTCGAGTCCCCGCGGCCTGTGTGATTGGAATCTGCCCAATCGCAGCCGCACCACGCCTTGGATAAAATCCTTGGAGTGAACGCAAGGGCGATTGACGCAGTAGCCTGTGGCCTTCTTTTGCGTGTTGCACCCTGCACCGCTCTGACAAATCTGAGTCCTGTGTGTCTGACTTTGACAGTACCCTGGTATGACACTGTCCCGTGGGTCGTCCTCCTTCGGCCAAGTTTCCGTGGTGCCTATTGTATCGGTAGCCTCCTTTTGATACGAGGCGTTCTGGTTCACCCACTTAATATTTAGAGGTCTAGAAGCCCTTGCAAAATGTCACTCTTTGTCTGTCTGCCGTTTCCAGACACGTTAGACCCTTTTTCATGTGACTGTTTCTCGTCTGCTCGTACCCAGCCTCTCCCTTAATAGAGATGTCCCCTAAGAGATGTCTCTGTCCGATGCAGGTGCCCCTCCGCACCCGTCGGCTTTCCTTTAGCCTCCAGTTTAAAAACGGCTCTCCGCCCTTTTTAATGCTAAGTGCCGGCAGCCGGGTTCCCTTTTTGGTTTAGGTGGAGCCCATCCTTCCCGTACAGGCTCCCCCTTCCTCTAAAGTTTCCCCCAGTTGCTTTCACAGCTTGAAATCCCTCCTCTCCGCTCCATCGTCTCCTCCGTGCATGGAGACTCTGAAGGGCTGCCTGCCTGCCTACCTGGGCCTGCTCGTGGAACTGGAAGCGTTTCGGCGTTAGCCTGGGAAACGTCCGAGAGGAGCTGTGGGGTAAGTGTGGCTCTTTGGTGGGGGGGGAAGGTGGTGTTGGGGTGAGGGGGCTGTGCTGTGGGCTGGTGGGATGAGTGTCTGTGTGTGTGTGTGTGTTTCTGAGGATTTGTCTGACTGGCGCTAGTTGCGGGGACTGAGAGACCGTGTGTTTGGCCGTCGAGAGTGCTTTGATGCAGGTGGGGGCCTTCAGGGGCTGACTGGGTTGGAAGCAAGGCGCTTGGAGCCAGCAGCCTTATCCCGGAGGCAGCCAGAGCGAACTGAGTGAGCAGCCAACAGGGGACTTGCCCTGGGAAACGTCCAAGTGGAGCTCGGGTAAGCGTGGCTTTTTGGGGGGGGGGGCTGTGTTAAGATTATAAGAACGGCCATGGGTCCGTCTAGCCCAGTCTCCTGTCTTCCGACAGCGGCCGGTGCCTGATGCCCCAGAGGGAGCCAACAGACGGGACTCGAGCGATCCCTCTCCTGTCGTCGGTTTCCAGGCTCTGACTGACAAACCAGAGGCTAGGGACGCCGCTGATGGCCCTGACCTCCGTGAATGTATCTAGTTCTGTTTTTGAACCCATGTAGAGTCCTGGTCGTCTCAACCTCCTGTGGCAAGGAGTTCCGCGGGCTGAGAGCACGCTGCGTGAAGGAGAAACTGCCTTTTTGTGTTCAGCCTCTGCTACCTGTTCGTTTCATGTGGCGACCCTTAGTTCTTAAGGGAACGCGTACATAACTTTTTGTTTCCTTGTTCCCCTTTTCCACCCCAGTCATGATTTTATAGGCCTCTATCGTATCGCCCCTGAGTCTCCTCTTTTTCTAAGCTTGAAAAGTCCCAGGCTTTTTAATCTCTCTTCCTATGGGACCTGCTCCAAACCCCTCATCGTTTCTGCTGCCCTTTTCTGAAGCCCTTCCAAAGCCAGTTGGTCTCTTTGGCGCGGAGGCGACGCCGTGTGCAAGATGTGGACGTACCGTGGCTTTATAGAGAGGCGATGAGAGATTCTCTGCGGTCTTCTCCTCTGTCCCATTTTTAAAGGATTCCTGACGTTATGCGCGCGTTTTTGGCTGCTGCTGCACGTTGAGTGGATGTTTTCAGGGAACGCTCCTCAGTGACTCCAAGATCTCCTCCTCTCCTGAGTGGTTAGAGCTTAAATTAGTCCCCGTCGTTTTGTATGTAGAGTCGGGGATGATTTTCTCTCCCCCTTCCCCCGCCCGCCCCCGTGTAGGTTACTCTCCATTCATCGACATCGTTAGCTTTCATTTGCCACTTTGTTGCCCACTGACTTAGTTTTGTGAGATCTCTTGGAAGCGCTTCACAGTTAAGAACAAAGCAGACCATCTCGAGCATCACCTGCAAATGTTGCCACCTGACTGTTTCCCCCTTTCTCCAGATGACTTACAAATAGGATGGGTCCCAGTACGGACCCTTTGGGGTGGCCCCTCTCTCCGTTCTGAAAACTGACCATTTATTCCTACCCTTAGTTTCCTGTCTCTCTCTAGCCAGTTGTCAGTCCATGGGAGGACCTTCCCTCTTCTCCCTTGACGACAACGTACTTGACGTGAGAGCCTTTGGTGAGGGAGCTTGTCAAAGGCTTTCTGGAAATCTAAGTACGCTGTAGCCACTGGCTCCCCCCTTGGCCGCATGTCTGTTGTCCCCCGTCACAGAACTCTCTAGTAGTAAGACGTGACTTCCCTTTAGAGAAGCCATGTTGGTTGGCTTCCCCCACACCCAACAAATTATGTTGAGCTGTGTGTCGGACAATTTTAGGCATGACCGTAGTTCCAAGTAACTTGGCGGGTGCTGCCGTTCGACTTACCGGTCTGTAATTGCCGGGAGGATGGCCTCTAGAGCCCTTTTGAAAAATCTTGGCGTCCCGTTAGCTGTCTTTCCGGTCATTAGCTAGGGAAGCTTGATTTTTAAGGGCTAGGTTACGAAACCCAGCTTAATACTTGTGCAGTTTCACATCTGACTTCTTTCAGAACTCTTGGGTGGTGAATGGCGTCCGGTCCCGCTGACTTGTTACTGTGAAGTTTTCTCGCTTTGCTCCCAAACCTCCTCTAGGGACACCTCAGTCTGGGACGATGCCTCAGCTTTGTCAGCTACAAAGAATTGCTCGAGTCGGGGAATCTCCCTAACGCCATCGTCAGCCGTGAAGAGGAAAGCAAAGAATTCATGTGGTTTCTGCAACAACGACCTCATCGCCTTGGAGTGCTCCTTTAGCATTTCGATGGTCAAGCGGCCCCGCTGGTGGTTTAGCGGGCTTCCCGCTTCTGATGTACTGAGCCGAATGGCTTTTTTTAATTACTTTTTTGACTGTTTGGCTGGCTGTTCTTCAAACTCCTTTTGGCGGCGGCGGCGGCTGCTTCTATTTTGACACTGAATTGGACCGTTTCTGCTCCTTTCTGTCTTCCCCACTTCTTTTTAAATGGTGCGCCTCTCTTCTCTCTGTCTCGCTGCTTCGGTTACTTGGGGGTTTTCTTACTGTGTGTGTGTGTGTGTGTGTGTGTGTGTGTGTGTGTGTTTAGGGTGTACATTTCAGTTGGGCCTCTCTTACGGTGTCTTGGAAAAGTGTCCATGCAGCTGGCAGGGTTTTTCCTTTTGGCACTGTACCTTTTTGACCAACCTCCTCACTTTTGTCTAGTTCCCCTTTCTGAAATTGAGTGCGTGCCACAGTGTTGGGCGGCTGAGGTGCCTTTTCCCACCACAGGGAAATGTTCTATGTTACGGCCTTACGGTCGCCGTTTCCCAGCGCTCCACTTGTATTTACCCCTCGGACCACCAGATCCCGTGCTCGGCTTAGGACTGAGTCAAGAATTGCCTCTCCCCTTGCGGGTTCCAGAACCGCTTGCTCCAAGAAGCAATCATTTTAAAGTCTCAAGAAATGTTACCTGTGCATCCCGTCCTGAGGTGAGGTGTTGTTACCCAGTCAATATGGGGATAGTTGAAATCCCCCACTATTATTACTGAGGCTTTAATTTTGATGGCCTCGCTAATCTCCCTTAGCATTTCATAGTCACTATCGCTGTCCTGGTCAGGTGGTGGGTAATAGTTCCCTGCGGCCGCCGCCTTCTTCTTCTTCTTCTTCTTCTTCGAGCATGGATTTACTACCCCGCCCGCCCCCACCTCTTTTCCCCCCCACTGAGATTCTGGGGAACCTTTTGGTTCGTTCAAGATGTTTTTTTACTTCACTTGACTCTGCATTTTCTTTCGCGGCTAGTGCCGCCGCTCCCCCACCAGCACGACCTGTTGTGTCCTTCCGAGACGTACCCTGGTATGACACTGTCCCGTTGGTCGTCCTCCTTCTAGAGGCCTCCTTCCTCTCAGACTCTCTTGTCTCCGTGTGTATCCGTCTTCCCTGTGCCGTGTGAGTACGGGAGCCGTCTGGGGACTGACTGACCATGGGGCTCGAGTCCCCGCGGCCTGTGTGATTGGAATCTGCCCAATCGCAGCCGCACCACGCCTTGGATAAAATCCTTGGAGTGAACGCAAGGGCGATTGACGCAGTAGCCTGTGGCCTTCTTTTGCGTGTTGCACCCTGCACCGCTCTGACAAATCTGAGTCCTGTGTGTCTGACTGACAGTACCCTGGTATGACACTGTCCCGTGGGTCGTCCTCCTTCGGCCAAGTTTCCGTGGTGCCTATTGTATCGGTAGCCTCCTTTTGATACGAGGCGTTCTGGTTCACCCACTTAATATTTAGAGGTCTAGAAGCCCTTGCAAAATGTCACTTTGTCTGTCTGCCGTTTCCAGACACGTTAGACCCTTTTTCATGTGACTGTTTCTCGTCTGCTCGTACCCAGCCTCTCCCTTAATAGAGATGTCCCCTAAGAGATGTCTCTGTCCGTTGCAGGTGCCCCTCCGCACCCGTCGGCTTTCCTTTAGCCTCCAGTTTAAAAACGGCTCTCCGCCCTTTTTAATGCTAAGTGCCGGCAGCCGGGTTCCCTTTTTGGTTTAGGTGGAGCCCATCCTTCCCGTACAGGCTCCCCCTTCCTCTAAAGTTTCCCCCAGTTGCTTTCACAGCTTGAAATCCCTCCTCTCCGCTCCATCGTCTCCTCCGTGCATGGAGACTCTGAAGGGCTGCCTGCCTGCCTACCTGGGCCTGCTCGTGGAACTGGAAGCGTTTCGGCGTTAGCCTGGGAAACGTCCGAGAGGAGCTGTGGGGTAAGTGTGGCTCTTTGGTGGGGGGGGAAGGTGGTGTTGGGGTGAGGGGGCTGTGCTGTGGGCTGGTGGGATGAGTGTCTGTGTGTGTGTGTGTGTTTCTGAGGATTTGTCTGACTGGCGCTAGTTGCGGGGACTGAGAGACCGTGTGTTTGGCCGTCGAGAGTGCTTTGATGCAGGTGGGGGCCTTCAGGGGCTGACTGGGTTGGAAGCAAGGCGCTTGGAGCCAGCAGCCTTATCCCGGAGGCAGCCAGAGCGAACTGAGTGAGCAGCCAACAGGGGACTTGCCCTGGGAAACGTCCAAGTGGAGCTCGGGTAAGCGTGGCTTTTTGGGGGGGGGGGGCTGTGTTAAGATTGTAAGAACGGCCATGGGTCCGTCTAGCCCAGTCTCCTGTCTTCCGACAGCGGCCGGTGCCTGATGCCCCAGAGGGAGCCAACAGACGGGACTCGAGCGATCCCTCTCCTGTCGTCGGTTTCCAGGCTCTGACTGACAAACCAGAGGCTAGGGACGCCGCTGATGGCCCTGACCTCCGTGAATGTATCTAGTTCTGTTTTTGAACCCATGTAGAGTCCTGGTCGTCTCAACCTCCTGTGGCAAGGAGTTCCGCGGGCTGAGAGCACGCTGCGTGAAGGAGAAACTGCCTTTTTGTGTTCAGCCTCTGCTACCTGTTCGTTTCATGTGGCGACCCTTAGTTCTTAAGGGAACGCGTACATAACTTTTTGTTTCCTTGTTCCCCTTTTCCACCCCAGTCATGATTTTATAGGCCTCTATCGTATCGCCCCTGAGTCTCCTCTTTTTCTAAGCTTGAAAAGTCCCAGGCTTTTTAATCTCTCTTCCTATGGGACCCGCTCCAAACCCCTCATCGTTTCTGCTGCCCTTTTCTGAAGCCCTTCCAAAGCCAGTTGGTCTCTTTGGCGCGGAGGCGACGCCGTGTGCAAGATGTGGACGTACCGTGGCTTTATAGAGAGGCGATGAGAGATTCTCTGCGGTCTTCTCCTCTGTCCCATTTTTAAAGGATTCCTGACGTTATGCGCGCGTTTTTGGCTGCTGCTGCACGTTGAGTGGATGTTTTCAGGGAACGCTCCTCAGTGACTCCAAGATCTCCTCCTCTCCTGAGTGGTTAGAGCTTAAATTAGTCCCCGTCGTTTTGTATGTAGAGTCGGGGATGATTTTCTCTCCCCCTTCCCCCGCCCGCCCCCGTGTAGGTTACTCTCCATTCATCGACATCGTTAGCTTTCATTTGCCACTTTGTTGCCCACTGACTTAGTTTTGTGAGATCTCTTGGAAGCGCTTCACAGTTAAGAACAAAGCAGACCATCTCGAGCATCACCTGCAAATGTTGCCACCTGACTGTTTCCCCCTTTCTCCAGATGACTTACAAATAGGATGGGTCCCAGTACGGACCCTTTGGGGTGGCCCCTCTCTCCGTTCTGAAAACTGACCATTTATTCCTACCCTTAGTTTCCTGTCTCTCTCTAGCCAGTTGTCAGTCCATGGGAGGACCTTCCCTCTTCTCCCTTGACGACAACGTACTTGACGTGAGAGCCTTTGGTGAGGGAGCTTGTCAAAGGCTTTCTGGAAATCTAAGTACGCTGTAGCCACTGGCTCCCCCCTTGGCCGCATGTCTGTTGTCCCCCGTCACAGAACTCTCTAGTAGTAAGACGTGACTTCCCTTTAGAGAAGCCATGTTGGTTGGCTTCCCCCACACCCAACAAATTATGTTGAGCTGTGTGTCGGACAATTTTAGGCATGACCGTAGTTCCAAGTAACTTGGCGGGTGCTGCCGTTCGACTTACCGGTCTGTAATTGCCGGGAGGATGGCCTCTAGAGCCCTTTTGAAAAATCTTGGCGTCCCGTTAGCTGTCTTTCCGGTCATTAGCTAGGGAAGCTTGATTTTTAAGGGCTAGGTTACGAAACCCAGCTTAATACTTGTGCAGTTTCACATCTGACTTCTTTCAGAACTCTTGGGTGGTGAATGGCGTCCGGTCCCGCTGACTTGTTACTGTGAAGTTTTCTCGCTTTGCTCCCAAACCTCCTCTAGGGACACCTCAGTCTGGGACGATGCCTCAGCTTTGTCAGCTACAAAGAATTGCTCGAGTTGGGGAATCTCCCTAACGCCATCGTCAGCCGTGAAGAGGAAAGCAAAGAATTCATGTGGTTTCTGCAACAACGACCTCATCGCCTTGGAGTGCTCCTTTAGCATTTCGATGGTCAAGCGGCCCCGCTGGTGGTTTAGCGGGCTTCCCGCTTCTGATGTACTGAGCCGAATGGCTTTTTTTAATTACTTTTTTGACTGTTTGGCTGGCTGTTCTTCAAACTCCTTTTGGCGGCGGCGGCGGCGGCTGCTTCTATTTTGACACTGAATTGGACCGTTTCTGCTCCTTTCTGTCTTCCCCACTTCTTTTTAAATGGTGCGCCTCTCTTCTCTCTCTGTCTCGCTGCTTCGGTTACTTGGGGGTTCTCTTACACTGTGTGTGTGTGTGTGTTTGGGGTGTACATTTCAGTTGGGCCTCTCTTACGGTGTCTTGGAAAAGTGTCCATGCAGCTGGCAGGGTTTTTCCTTTTGGCACTGTACCTTTTTGACCAACCTCCTCACTTTTGTCTAGTTCCCCTTTCTGAAATTGAGTGCGTGCCACAGTGTTGGGCGGCTGAGGTGCCTTTTCCCACCACAGGGAAATGTTCTATGTTATGGCCTTATGGTCGCCGTTTCCCAGCGCTCCACTTGTATTTACCCCTCGGACCACCAGATCCCGTGCTCGGCTTAGGACTGAGTCAAGAATTGCCTCTCCCCTTGCGGGTTCCAGAACCGCTTGCTCCAAGAAGCAATCATTTTAAAGTCTCAAGAAATGTTACCTGTGCATCCCGTCCTGAGGTGAGGTGTTGTTACCCAGTCAATATGGGGATAGTTGAAATCCCCCACTATTATTACTGAGGCTTTAATTTTGATGGCCTCGCTAATCTCCCTTAGCATTTCATAGTCACTATCGCTGTCCTGGTCAGGTGGTGGGTAATAGTTCCCTGCGGCCGCCGCCTTCTTCTTCTTCTTCTTCTTCTTCGAGCATGGATTTACTACCCCGCCCGCCCCCACCTCTTTTCCCCCCCACTGAGATTCTGGGGAACCTTTTGGTTCGTTCAAGATGTTTTTTTACTTCACTTGACTCTGCATTTTCTTTCGCGGCTAGTGCCGCCGCTCCCCCACCAGCACGACCTGTTGTGTCCTTCCGAGACGTACCCTGGTATGACACTGTCCCGTTGGTCGTCCTCCTTCTAGAGGCCTCCTTCCTCTCAGACTCTCTTGTCTCCGTGTGTATCCGTCTTCCCTGTGCCGTGTGAGTACGGGAGCCGTCGCTGTCTGGGGACTGACTGACCAAGGGGCTCGAGTCCCCGCGGTCTGTGTGATTGGAATCTGCCCAATCGCAGCCGCACCACGCCTTGGATAAAATCCTTGGAGTGAACGCAAGGGCGATTGACGCAGTAGCCTGTGGCCTTCTTTTGCGTGTTGCACCCTGCACCGCTCTGACAAATCTGAGTCCTGTGTGTCTGACTTTGACAGTACCCTGGTATGACACTGTCCCGTGGGTCGTCCTCCTTCGGCCAAATTTCCGTGGTGCCTATTGTATCGGTAGCCTCCTTTTGATACGAGGCGTTCTGGTTCACCCACTTACTATTTAGAGGTCTAGAAGCCCTTGCAAAATGTCACTCTTTGTCTGTCTGCCGTTTCCAGACACGTTAGACCCTTTTTCATGTGACTGTTTCTCGTCTGCTCGTACCCAGCCTCTCCCTTAATAGAGCTGTCCCCTAAGAGATGTCTCTGTCCGATGCAGGTGCCCCTCCGCACCCGTCGGGTTTCCTTTAGCCTCCAGTTTAAAAACGGCTCTCCGCCCTTTTTAATGCTAAGTGCCGGCAGCCGGGTTCCCTTTTTGGTTTAGGTGGAGCCCATCCTTCCCGTACAGGCTCCCCCTTCCTCTAAAGTTTCCCCCAGTTGCTTTCACAGCTTGAAATCCCTCCTCTCCGCTCCATCGTCTCCTCCGTGCATGGAGACTCTGAAGGGCTGCCTGCCTGCCTACCTGGGCCTGCTCGTGGAACTGGAAGCGTTTCGGCGTTAGCCTGGGAAACGTCCGAGAGGAGCTGTGGGGTAAGTGTGGCTCTTTGGTGGGGGAGGGGAGGGGGCGAGGTGGTGTTGGGGTGAGGGGGCTGTGCTGTGGGCTGGTGGGATGAGTGTGTGTGTGTGTGTGTGTGTGTGTGTGTGTGTGTGTGTGTGTGTTTCTGAGGATTTGTCTTACTGGCGCTAGTTGCGGGGACTGAGAGACCGTGTGTTTGGCCGTCGAGAGTGCTTTGATGCAGGTGGGGGCCTTCAGGGGCTGACTGGGTTGGAAGCAAGGCGCTTGGAGCCAGCAGCCTTATCCCGGAGGCAGCCAGAGCGAACTGAGTGAGCAGCCAACAGGGGACTTGCCCTGGGAAACGTCCAAGTGGAGCTCGGGTAAGCGTGGCTTTTTGGGGGGGGGGCTGTGTTAAGATTGTAAGAACGGCCATGGGTCCGTCTAGCCCAGTCTCCTGTCTTCCGACAGCGGCCGGTGCCTGATGCCCCAGAGGGAGCCAACAGACGGGACTCGAGCGATCCCTCTCCTGTCGTCGGTTTCCAGGCTCTGACTGACAAACCAGAGGCTAGGGACGCCGCTGATGGCCCTGACCTCCGTGAATGTATCTAGTTCTGTTTTTGAACCCATGTAGAGTCCTGGTCGTCTCAACCTCCTGTGGCAAGGAGTTCCGCGGGCTGAGAGCACGCTGCGTGAAGGAGAAACTGCCTTTTTGTGTTCAGCCTCTGCTACCTGTTCGTTTCATGTGGCGACCCTTAGTTCTTAAGGGAACGCGTACATAACTTTTTGTTTCCTTGTTCCCCTTTTCCACCCCAGTCATGATTTTATAGGCCTCTATCGTATCGCCCCTGAGTCTCCTCTTTTTCTAAGCTTGAAAAGTCCCAGGCTTTTTAATCTCTCTTCCTATGGGACCCGCTCCAAACCCCTCATCGTTTCTGCTGCCCTTTTCTGAAGCCCTTCCAAAGCCAGTTGGTCTCTTTGGCGCGGAGGCGACGCCGTGTGCAAGATGTGGACGTACCGTGGCTTTATAGAGAGGCGATGAGAGATTCTCTGCGGTCTTCTCCTCTGTCCCATTTTTAAAGGATTCCTGACGTTATGCGCGCGTTTTTGGCTGCTGCTGCACGTTGAGTGGATGTTTTCAGGGAACGCTCCTCAGTGACTCCAAGATCTCCTCCTCTCCTGAGTGGTTAGAGCTTAAATTAGTCCCCGTCGTTTTGTATGTAGAGTCGGGGATGATTTTCTCTCCCCCTTCCCCCGCCCGCCCCCGTGTAGGTTACTCTCCATTCATCGACATCGTTAGCTTTCATTTGCCACTTTGTTGCCCACTGACTTAGTTTTGTGAGATCTCTTGGAAGCGCTTCACAGTTAAGAACAAAGCAGACCATCTCGAGCATCACCTGCAAATGTTGCCACCTGACTGTTTCCCCCTTTCTCCAGATGACTTACAAATAGGATGGGTCCCAGTACGGACCCTTTGGGGTGGCCCCTCTCTCCGTTCTGAAAACTGACCATTTATTCCTACCCTTAGTTTCCTGTCTCTCTCTAGCCAGTTGTCAGTCCATGGGAGGACCTTCCCTCTTCTCCCTTGACGACAACGTACTTGACGTGAGAGCCTTTGGTGAGGGAGCTTGTCAAAGGCTTTCTGGAAATCTAAGTACGCTGTAGCCACTGGCTCCCCCCTTGGCCGCATGTCTGTTGTCCCCCGTCACAGAACTCTCTAGTAGTAAGACGTGACTTCCCTTTAGAGAAGCCATGTTGGTTGGCTTCCCCCACACCCAACAAATTATGTTGAGCTGTGTGTCGGACAATTTTAGGCATGACCGTAGTTCCAAGTAACTTGGCGGGTGCTGCCGTTCGACTTACCGGTCTGTAATTGCCGGGAGGATGGCCTCTAGAGCCCTTTTGAAAAATCTTGGCGTCCCGTTAGCTGTCTTTCCGGTCATTAGCTAGGGAAGCTTGATTTTTAAGGGCTAGGTTACGAAACCCAGCTTAATACTTGTGCAGTTTCACATCTGACTTCTTTCAGAACTCTTGGGTGGTGAATGGCGTCCGGTCCCGCTGACTTGTTACTGTGAAGTTTTCTCGCTTTGCTCCCAAACCTCCTCTAGGGACACCTCAGTCTGGGACGATGCCTCAGCTTTGTCAGCTACAAAGAATTGCTCGAGTCGGGGAATCTCCCTAACGCCATCGTCAGCCGTGAAGAGGAAAGCAAAGAATTCATGTGGTTTCTGCAACAACGACCTCATCGCCTTGGAGTGCTCCTTTAGCATTTCGATGGTCAAGCGGCCCCGCTGGTGGTTTAGCGGGCTTCCCGCTTCTGATGTACTGAGCCGAATGGCTTTTTTTAATTACTTTTTTGACTGTTTGGCTGGCTGTTCTTCAAACTCCTTTTGGCGGCGGCGGCGGCGGCTGCTTCTATTTTGACACTGAATTGGACCGTTTCTGCTCCTTTCTGTCTTCCCCACTTCTTTTTAAATGGTGCGCCTCTCTTCTCTCTGTCTCGCTGCTTCGGTTACTTGGGGGTTTTCTTACTGTGTGTGTGTGTGTGTGTGTGTGTGTGTGTGTGTGTGTTTAGGGTGTACATTTCAGTTGGGCCTCTCTTACGGTGTCTTGGAAAAGTGTCCATGCAGCTGGCAGGGTTTTTCCTTTTGGCACTGTACCTTTTTGACCAACCTCCTCACTTTTGTCTAGTTCCCCTTTCTGAAATTGAGTGCGTGCCACAGTGTTGGGCGGCTGAGGTGCCTTTTCCCACCACAGGGAAATGTTCTATGTTACGGCCTTACGGTCGCCGTTTCCCAGCGCTCCACTTGTATTTACCCCTCGGACCACCAGATCCCGTGCTCGGCTTAGGACTGAGTCAAGAATTGCCTCTCCCCTTGCGGGTTCCAGAACCGCTTGCTCCAAGAAGCAATCATTTTAAAGTCTCAAGAAATGTTACCTGTGCATCCCGTCCTGAGGTGAGGTGTTGTTACCCAGTCAATATGGGGATAGTTGAAATCCCCCACTATTATTACTGAGGCTTTAATTTTGATGGCCTCGCTAATCTCCCTTAGCATTTCATAGTCACTATCGCTGTCCTGGTCAGGTGGTGGGTAATAGTTCCCTGCGGCCGCCGCCTTCTTCTTCTTCTTCTTCTTCTTCGAGCATGGATTTACTACCCCGCCCGCCCCCACCTCTTTTCCCCCCCACTGAGATTCTGGGGAACCTTTTGGTTCGTTCAAGATGTTTTTTTACTTCACTTGACTCTGCATTTTCTTTCGCGGCTAGTGCCGCCGCTCCCCCACCAGCACGACCTGTTGTGTCCTTCCGAGACGTACCCTGGTATGACACTGTCCCGTTGGTCGTCCTCCTTCTAGAGGCCTCCTTCCTCTCAGACTCTCTTGTCTCCGTGTGTATCCGTCTTCCCTGTGCCGTGTGAGTACGGGAGCCGTCTGGGGACTGACTGACCATGGGGCTCGAGTCCCCGCGGCCTGTGTGATTGGAATCTGCCCAATCGCAGCCGCACCACGCCTTGGATAAAATCCTTGGAGTGAACGCAAGGGCGATTGACGCAGTAGCCTGTGGCCTTCTTTTGCGTGTTGCACCCTGCACCGCTCTGACAAATCTGAGTCCTGTGTGTCTGACTGACAGTACCCTGGTATGACACTGTCCCGTGGGTCGTCCTCCTTCGGCCAAGTTTCCGTGGTGCCTATTGTATCGGTAGCCTCCTTTTGATACGAGGCGTTCTGGTTCACCCACTTAATATTTAGAGGTCTAGAAGCCCTTGCAAAATGTCACTTTGTCTGTCTGCCGTTTCCAGACACGTTAGACCCTTTTTCATGTGACTGTTTCTCGTCTGCTCGTACCCAGCCTCTCCCTTAATAGAGATGTCCCCTAAGAGATGTCTCTGTCCGTTGCAGGTGCCCCTCCGCACCCGTCGGCTTTCCTTTAGCCTCCAGTTTAAAAACGGCTCTCCGCCCTTTTTAATGCTAAGTGCCGGCAGCCGGGTTCCCTTTTTGGTTTAGGTGGAGCCCATCCTTCCCGTACAGGCTCCCCCTTCCTCTAAAGTTTCCCCCAGTTGCTTTCACAGCTTGAAATCCCTCCTCTCCGCTCCATCGTCTCCTCCGTGCATGGAGACTCTGAAGGGCTGCCTGCCTGCCTACCTGGGCCTGCTCGTGGAACTGGAAGCGTTTCGGCGTTAGCCTGGGAAACGTCCGAGAGGAGCTGTGGGGTAAGTGTGGCTCTTTGGTGGGGGGGGAAGGTGGTGTTGGGGTGAGGGGGCTGTGCTGTGGGCTGGTGGGATGAGTGTCTGTGTGTGTGTGTGTGTTTCTGAGGATTTGTCTGACTGGCGCTAGTTGCGGGGACTGAGAGACCGTGTGTTTGGCCGTCGAGAGTGCTTTGATGCAGGTGGGGGCCTTCAGGGGCTGACTGGGTTGGAAGCAAGGCGCTTGGAGCCAGCAGCCTTATCCCGGAGGCAGCCAGAGCGAACTGAGTGAGCAGCCAACAGGGGACTTGCCCTGGGAAACGTCCAAGTGGAGCTCGGGTAAGCGTGGCTTTTTGGGGGGGGGGGGCTGTGTTAAGATTGTAAGAACGGCCATGGGTCCGTCTAGCCCAGTCTCCTGTCTTCCGACAGCGGCCGGTGCCTGATGCCCCAGAGGGAGCCAACAGACGGGACTCGAGCGATCCCTCTCCTGTCGTCGGTTTCCAGGCTCTGACTGACAAACCAGAGGCTAGGGACGCCGCTGATGGCCCTGACCTCCGTGAATGTATCTAGTTCTGTTTTTGAACCCATGTAGAGTCCTGGTCGTCTCAACCTCCTGTGGCAAGGAGTTCCGCGGGCTGAGAGCACGCTGCGTGAAGGAGAAACTGCCTTTTTGTGTTCAGCCTCTGCTACCTGTTCGTTTCATGTGGCGACCCTTAGTTCTTAAGGGAACGCGTACATAACTTTTTGTTTCCTTGTTCCCCTTTTCCACCCCAGTCATGATTTTATAGGCCTCTATCGTATCGCCCCTGAGTCTCCTCTTTTTCTAAGCTTGAAAAGTCCCAGGCTTTTTAATCTCTCTTCCTATGGGACCCGCTCCAAACCCCTCATCGTTTCTGCTGCCCTTTTCTGAAGCCCTTCCAAAGCCAGTTGGTCTCTTTGGCGCGGAGGCGACGCCGTGTGCAAGATGTGGACGTACCGTGGCTTTATAGAGAGGCGATGAGAGATTCTCTGCGGTCTTCTCCTCTGTCCCATTTTTAAAGGATTCCTGACGTTATGCGCGCGTTTTTGGCTGCTGCTGCACGTTGAGTGGATGTTTTCAGGGAACGCTCCTCAGTGACTCCAAGATCTCCTCCTCTCCTGAGTGGTTAGAGCTTAAATTAGTCCCCGTCGTTTTGTATGTAGAGTCGGGGATGATTTTCTCTCCCCCTTCCCCCGCCCGCCCCCGTGTAGGTTACTCTCCATTCATCGACATCGTTAGCTTTCATTTGCCACTTTGTTGCCCACTGACTTAGTTTTGTGAGATCTCTTGGAAGCGCTTCACAGTTAAGAACAAAGCAGACCATCTCGAGCATCACCTGCAAATGTTGCCACCTGACTGTTTCCCCCTTTCTCCAGATGACTTACAAATAGGATGGGTCCCAGTACGGACCCTTTGGGGTGGCCCCTCTCTCCGTTCTGAAAACTGACCATTTATTCCTACCCTTAGTTTCCTGTCTCTCTCTAGCCAGTTGTCAGTCCATGGGAGGACCTTCCCTCTTCTCCCTTGACGACAACGTACTTGACGTGAGAGCCTTTGGTGAGGGAGCTTGTCAAAGGCTTTCTGGAAATCTAAGTACGCTGTAGCCACTGGCTCCCCCCTTGGCCGCATGTCTGTTGTCCCCCGTCACAGAACTCTCTAGTAGTAAGACGTGACTTCCCTTTAGAGAAGCCATGTTGGTTGGCTTCCCCCACACCCAACAAATTATGTTGAGCTGTGTGTCGGACAATTTTAGGCATGACCGTAGTTCCAAGTAACTTGGCGGGTGCTGCCGTTCGACTTACCGGTCTGTAATTGCCGGGAGGATGGCCTCTAGAGCCCTTTTGAAAAATCTTGGCGTCCCGTTAGCTGTCTTTCCGGTCATTAGCTAGGGAAGCTTGATTTTTAAGGGCTAGGTTACGAAACCCAGCTTAATACTTGTGCAGTTTCACATCTGACTTCTTTCAGAACTCTTGGGTGGTGAATGGCGTCCGGTCCCGCTGACTTGTTACTGTGAAGTTTTCTCGCTTTGCTCCCAAACCTCCTCTAGGGACACCTCAGTCTGGGACGATGCCTCAGCTTTGTCAGCTACAAAGAATTGCTCGAGTTGGGGAATCTCCCTAACGCCATCGTCAGCCGTGAAGAGGAAAGCAAAGAATTCATGTGGTTTCTGCAACAACGACCTCATCGCCTTGGAGTGCTCCTTTAGCATTTCGATGGTCAAGCGGCCCCGCTGGTGGTTTAGCGGGCTTCCCGCTTCTGATGTACTGAGCCGAATGGCTTTTTTTAATTACTTTTTTGACTGTTTGGCTGGCTGTTCTTCAAACTCCTTTTGGCGGCGGCGGCGGCGGCTGCTTCTATTTTGACACTGAATTGGACCGTTTCTGCTCCTTTCTGTCTTCCCCACTTCTTTTTAAATGGTGCGCCTCTCTTCTCTCTCTGTCTCGCTGCTTCGGTTACTTGGGGGTTCTCTTACACTGTGTGTGTGTGTGTGTTTGGGGTGTACATTTCAGTTGGGCCTCTCTTACGGTGTCTTGGAAAAGTGTCCATGCAGCTGGCAGGGTTTTTCCTTTTGGCACTGTACCTTTTTGACCAACCTCCTCACTTTTGTCTAGTTCCCCTTTCTGAAATTGAGTGCGTGCCACAGTGTTGGGCGGCTGAGGTGCCTTTTCCCACCACAGGGAAATGTTCTATGTTATGGCCTTATGGTCGCCGTTTCCCAGCGCTCCACTTGTATTTACCCCTCGGACCACCAGATCCCGTGCTCGGCTTAGGACTGAGTCAAGAATTGCCTCTCCCCTTGCGGGTTCCAGAACCGCTTGCTCCAAGAAGCAATCATTTTAAAGTCTCAAGAAATGTTACCTGTGCATCCCGTCCTGAGGTGAGGTGTTGTTACCCAGTCAATATGGGGATAGTTGAAATCCCCCACTATTATTACTGAGGCTTTAATTTTGATGGCCTCGCTAATCTCCCTTAGCATTTCATAGTCACTATCGCTGTCCTGGTCAGGTGGTGGGTAATAGTTCCCTGCGGCCGCCGCCTTCTTCTTCTTCTTCTTCTTCTTCGAGCATGGATTTACTACCCCGCCCGCCCCCACCTCTTTTCCCCCCCACTGAGATTCTGGGGAACCTTTTGGTTCGTTCAAGATGTTTTTTTACTTCACTTGACTCTGCATTTTCTTTCGCGGCTAGTGCCGCCGCTCCCCCACCAGCACGACCTGTTGTGTCCTTCCGAGACGTACCCTGGTATGACACTGTCCCGTTGGTCGTCCTCCTTCTAGAGGCCTCCTTCCTCTCAGACTCTCTTGTCTCCGTGTGTATCCGTCTTCCCTGTGCCGTGTGAGTACGGGAGCCGTCGCTGTCTGGGGACTGACTGACCAAGGGGCTCGAGTCCCCGCGGTCTGTGTGATTGGAATCTGCCCAATCGCAGCCGCACCACGCCTTGGATAAAATCCTTGGAGTGAACGCAAGGGCGATTGACGCAGTAGCCTGTGGCCTTCTTTTGCGTGTTGCACCCTGCACCGCTCTGACAAATCTGAGTCCTGTGTGTCTGACTTTGACAGTACCCTGGTATGACACTGTCCCGTGGGTCGTCCTCCTTCGGCCAAATTTCCGTGGTGCCTATTGTATCGGTAGCCTCCTTTTGATACGAGGCGTTCTGGTTCACCCACTTACTATTTAGAGGTCTAGAAGCCCTTGCAAAATGTCACTCTTTGTCTGTCTGCCGTTTCCAGACACGTTAGACCCTTTTTCATGTGACTGTTTCTCGTCTGCTCGTACCCAGCCTCTCCCTTAATAGAGCTGTCCCCTAAGAGATGTCTCTGTCCGATGCAGGTGCCCCTCCGCACCCGTCGGGTTTCCTTTAGCCTCCAGTTTAAAAACGGCTCTCCGCCCTTTTTAATGCTAAGTGCCGGCAGCCGGGTTCCCTTTTTGGTTTAGGTGGAGCCCATCCTTCCCGTACAGGCTCCCCCTTCCTCTAAAGTTTCCCCCAGTTGCTTTCACAGCTTGAAATCCCTCCTCTCCGCTCCATCGTCTCCTCCGTGCATGGAGACTCTGAAGGGCTGCCTGCCTGCCTACCTGGGCCTGCTCGTGGAACTGGAAGCGTTTCGGCGTTAGCCTGGGAAACGTCCGAGAGGAGCTGTGGGGTAAGTGTGGCTCTTTGGTGGGGGAGGGGAGGGGGCGAGGTGGTGTTGGGGTGAGGGGGCTGTGCTGTGGGCTGGTGGGATGAGTGTGTGTGTGTGTGTGTGTGTGTGTGTGTGTGTGTGTGTGTGTGTTTCTGAGGATTTGTCTTACTGGCGCTAGTTGCGGGGACTGAGAGACCGTGTGTTTGGCCGTCGAGAGTGCTTTGATGCAGGTGGGGGCCTTCAGGGGCTGACTGGGTTGGAAGCAAGGCGCTTGGAGCCAGCAGCCTTATCCCGGAGGCAGCCAGAGCGAACTGAGTGAGCAGCCAACAGGGGACTTGCCCTGGGAAACGTCCAAGTGGAGCTCGGGTAAGCGTGGCTTTTTGGGGGGGGGGCTGTGTTAAGATTGTAAGAACGGCCATGGGTCCGTCTAGCCCAGTCTCCTGTCTTCCGACAGCGGCCGGTGCCTGATGCCCCAGAGGGAGCCAACAGACGGGACTCGAGCGATCCCTCTCCTGTCGTCGGTTTCCAGGCTCTGACTGACAAACCAGAGGCTAGGGACGCCGCTGATGGCCCTGACCTCCGTGAATGTATCTAGTTCTGTTTTTGAACCCATGTAGAGTCCTGGTCGTCTCAACCTCCTGTGGCAAGGAGTTCCGCGGGCTGAGAGCACGCTGCGTGAAGGAGAAACTGCCTTTTTGTGTTCAGCCTCTGCTACCTGTTCGTTTCATGTGGCGACCCTTAGTTCTTAAGGGAACGCGTACATAACTTTTTGTTTCCTTGTTCCCCTTTTCCACCCCAGTCATGATTTTATAGGCCTCTATCGTATCGCCCCTGAGTCTCCTCTTTTTCTAAGCTTGAAAAGTCCCAGGCTTTTTAATCTCTCTTCCTATGGGACCCGCTCCAAACCCCTCATCGTTTCTGCTGCCCTTTTCTGAAGCCCTTCCAAAGCCAGTTGGTCTCTTTGGCGCGGAGGCGACGCCGTGTGCAAGATGTGGACGTACCGTGGCTTTATAGAGAGGCGATGAGAGATTCTCTGCGGTCTTCTCCTCTGTCCCATTTTTAAAGGATTCCTGACGTTATGCGCGCGTTTTTGGCTGCTGCTGCACGTTGAGTGGATGTTTTCAGGGAACGCTCCTCAGTGACTCCAAGATCTCCTCCTCTCCTGAGTGGTTAGAGCTTAAATTAGTCCCCGTCGTTTTGTATGTAGAGTCGGGGATGATTTTCTCTCCCCCTTCCCCCGCCCGCCCCCGTGTAGGTTACTCTCCATTCATCGACATCGTTAGCTTTCATTTGCCACTTTGTTGCCCACTGACTTAGTTTTGTGAGATCTCTTGGAAGCGCTTCACAGTTAAGAACAAAGCAGACCATCTCGAGCATCACCTGCAAATGTTGCCACCTGACTGTTTCCCCCTTTCTCCAGATGACTTACAAATAGGATGGGTCCCAGTACGGACCCTTTGGGGTGGCCCCTCTCTCCGTTCTGAAAACTGACCATTTATTCCTACCCTTAGTTTCCTGTCTCTCTCTAGCCAGTTGTCAGTCCATGGGAGGACCTTCCCTCTTCTCCCTTGACGACAACGTACTTGACGTGAGAGCCTTTGGTGAGGGAGCTTGTCAAAGGCTTTCTGGAAATCTAAGTACGCTGTAGCCACTGGCTCCCCCCTTGGCCGCATGTCTGTTGTCCCCCGTCACAGAACTCTCTAGTAGTAAGACGTGACTTCCCTTTAGAGAAGCCATGTTGGTTGGCTTCCCCCACACCCAACAAATTATGTTGAGCTGTGTGTCGGACAATTTTAGGCATGACCGTAGTTCCAAGTAACTTGGCGGGTGCTGCCGTTCGACTTACCGGTCTGTAATTGCCGGGAGGATGGCCTCTAGAGCCCTTTTGAAAAATCTTGGCGTCCCGTTAGCTGTCTTTCCGGTCATTAGCTAGGGAAGCTTGATTTTTAAGGGCTAGGTTACGAAACCCAGCTTAATACTTGTGCAGTTTCACATCTGACTTCTTTCAGAACTCTTGGGTGGTGAATGGCGTCCGGTCCCGCTGACTTGTTACTGTGAAGTTTTCTCGCTTTGCTCCCAAACCTCCTCTAGGGACACCTCAGTCTGGGACGATGCCTCAGCTTTGTCAGCTACAAAGAATTGCTCGAGTTGGGGAATCTCCCTAACGCCATCGTCAGCCGTGAAGAGGAAAGCAAAGAATTCATGTGGTTTCTGCAACAACGACCTCATCGCCTTGGAGTGCTCCTTTAGCATTTCGATGGTCAAGCGGCCCCGCTGGTGGTTTAGCGGGCTTCCCGCTTCTGATGTACTGAGCCGAATGGCTTTTTTTAATTACTTTTTTGACTGTTTGGCTGGCTGTTCTTCAAACTCCTTTTGGCGGCGGCGGCGGCGGCTGCTTCTATTTTGACACTGAATTGGACCGTTTCTGCTCCTTTCTGTCTTCCCCACTTCTTTTTAAATGGTGCGCCTCTCTTCTCTCTCTGTCTCGCTGCTTCGGTTACTTGGGGGTTTTCTTACTGTGTGTGTGTGTGTGTGTGTGTGTGTGTGTGTGTGTGTTTGGGGTGTACATTTCAGTTGGGCCTCTCTTACGGTGTCTTGGAAAAGTGTCCATGCAGCTGGCAGGGTTTTTCCTTTTGGCACTGTACCTTTTTGACCAACCTCCTCACTTTTGTCTAGTTCCCCTTTCTGAAATTGAGTGCGTGCCACAGTGTTGGGCGGCTGAGGTGCCTTTTCCCACCACAGGGAAATGTTCTATGTTATGGCCTTATGGTCGCCGTTTCCCAGCGCTCCACTTGTATTTACCCCTCGGACCACCAGATCCCGTGCTCGGCTTAGGACTGAGTCAAGAATTGCCTCTCCCCTTGCGGGTTCCAGAACCGCTTGCTCCAAGAAGCAATCATTTTAAAGTCTCAAGAAATGTTACCTGTGCATCCCGTCCTGAGGTGAGGTGTTGTTACCCAGTCAATATGGGGATAGTTGAAATCCCCCACTATTATTACTGAGGCTTTAATTTTGATGGCCTCGCTAATCTCCCTTAGCATTTCATAGTCACTATCGCTGTCCTGGTCAGGTGGTGGGTAATAGTTCCCTGCGGCCGCCGCCTTCTTCTTCTTCTTCTTCTTCGAGCATGGATTTACTACCCCGCCCGCCCCCACCTCTTTTCCCCCCCACTGAGATTCTGGGGAACCTTTTGGTTCGTTCAAGATGTTTTTTTACTTCACTTGACTCTGCATTTTCTTTCGCGGCTAGTGCCGCCGCTCCCCCACCAGCACGACCTGTTGTGTCCTTCCGAGACGTACCCTGGTATGACACTGTCCCGTTGGTCGTCCTCCTTCTAGAGGCCTCCTTCCTCTCAGACTCTCTTGTCTCCGTGTGTATCCGTCTTCCCTGTGCCGTGTGAGTACGGGAGCCGTCGCTGTCTGGGGACTGACTGACCAAGGGGCTCGAGTCCCCGCGGTCTGTGTGATTGGAATCTGCCCAATCGCAGCCGCACCACGCCTTGGATAAAATCCTTGGAGTGAACGCAAGGGCGATTGACGCAGTAGCCTGTGGCCTTCTTTTGCGTGTTGCACCCTGCACCGCTCTGACAAATCTGAGTCCTGTGTGTCTGACTTTGACAGTACCCTGGTATGACACTGTCCCGTGGGTCGTCCTCCTTCGGCCAAATTTCCGTGGTGCCTATTGTATCGGTAGCCTCCTTTTGATACGAGGCGTTCTGGTTCACCCACTTACTATTTAGAGGTCTAGAAGCCCTTGCAAAATGTCACTCTTTGTCTGTCTGCCGTTTCCAGACACGTTAGACCCTTTTTCATGTGACTGTTTCTCGTCTGCTCGTACCCAGCCTCTCCCTTAATAGAGCTGTCCCCTAAGAGATGTCTCTGTCCGATGCAGGTGCCCCTCCGCACCCGTCGGGTTTCCTTTAGCCTCCAGTTTAAAAACGGCTCTCCGCCCTTTTTAATGCTAAGTGCCGGCAGCCGGGTTCCCTTTTTGGTTTAGGTGGAGCCCATCCTTCCCGTACAGGCTCCCCCTTCCTCTAAAGTTTCCCCCAGTTGCTTTCACAGCTTGAAATCCCTCCTCTCCGCTCCATCGTCTCCTCCGTGCATGGAGACTCTGAAGGGCTGCCTGCCTGCCTACCTGGGCCTGCTCGTGGAACTGGAAGCGTTTCGGCGTTAGCCTGGGAAACGTCCGAGAGGAGCTGTGGGGTAAGTGTGGCTCTTTGGTGGGGGAGGGGAGGGGGCGAGGTGGTGTTGGGGTGAGGGGGCTGTGCTGTGGGCTGGTGGGATGAGTGTGTGTGTGTGTGTGTGTGTGTGTGTGTGTGTGTGTGTTTCTGAGGATTTGTCTTACTGGCGCTAGTTGCGGGGACTGAGAGACCGTGTGTTTGGCCGTCGAGAGTGCTTTGATGCAGGTGGGGGCCTTCAGGGGCTGACTGGGTTGGAAGCAAGGCGCTTGGAGCCAGCAGCCTTATCCCGGAGGCAGCCAGAGCGAACTGAGTGAGCAGCCAACAGGGGACTTGCCCTGGGAAACGTCCAAGTGGAGCTCGGGTAAGCGTGGCTTTTTGGGGGGGGGGCTGTGTTAAGATTGTAAGAACGGCCATGGGTCCGTCTAGCCCAGTCTCCTGTCTTCCGACAGCGGCCGGTGCCTGATGCCCCAGAGGGAGCCAACAGACGGGACTCGAGCGATCCCTCTCCTGTCGTCGGTTTCCAGGCTCTGACTGACAAACCAGAGGCTAGGGACGCCGCTGATGGCCCTGACCTCCGTGAATGTATCTAGTTCTGTTTTTGAACCCATGTAGAGTCCTGGTCGTCTCAACCTCCTGTGGCAAGGAGTTCCGCGGGCTGAGAGCACGCTGCGTGAAGGAGAAACTGCCTTTTTGTGTTCAGCCTCTGCTACCTGTTCGTTTCATGTGGCGACCCTTAGTTCTTAAGGGAACGCGTACATAACTTTTTGTTTCCTTGTTCCCCTTTTCCACCCCAGTCATGATTTTATAGGCCTCTATCGTATCGCCCCTGAGTCTCCTCTTTTTCTAAGCTTGAAAAGTCCCAGGCTTTTTAATCTCTCTTCCTATGGGACCCGCTCCAAACCCCTCATCGTTTCTGCTGCCCTTTTCTGAAGCCCTTCCAAAGCCAGTTGGTCTCTTTGGCGCGGAGGCGACGCCGTGTGCAAGATGTGGACGTACCGTGGCTTTATAGAGAGGCGATGAGAGATTCTCTGCGGTCTTCTCCTCTGTCCCATTTTTAAAGGATTCCTGACGTTATGCGCGCGTTTTTGGCTGCTGCTGCACGTTGAGTGGATGTTTTCAGGGAACGCTCCTCAGTGACTCCAAGATCTCCTCCTCTCCTGAGTGGTTAGAGCTTAAATTAGTCCCCGTCGTTTTGTATGTAGAGTCGGGGATGATTTTCTCTCCCCCTTCCCCCGCCCGCCCCCGTGTAGGTTACTCTCCATTCATCGACATCGTTAGCTTTCATTTGCCACTTTGTTGCCCACTGACTTAGTTTTGTGAGATCTCTTGGAAGCGCTTCACAGTTAAGAACAAAGCAGACCATCTCGAGCATCACCTGCAAATGTTGCCACCTGACTGTTTCCCCCTTTCTCCAGATGACTTACAAATAGGATGGGTCCCAGTACGGACCCTTTGGGGTGGCCCCTCTCTCCGTTCTGAAAACTGACCATTTATTCCTACCCTTAGTTTCCTGTCTCTCTCTAGCCAGTTGTCAGTCCATGGGAGGACCTTCCCTCTTCTCCCTTGACGACAACGTACTTGACGTGAGAGCCTTTGGTGAGGGAGCTTGTCAAAGGCTTTCTGGAAATCTAAGTACGCTGTAGCCACTGGCTCCCCCCTTGGCCGCATGTCTGTTGTCCCCCGTCACAGAACTCTCTAGTAGTAAGACGTGACTTCCCTTTAGAGAAGCCATGTTGGTTGGCTTCCCCCACACCCAACAAATTATGTTGAGCTGTGTGTCGGACAATTTTAGGCATGACCGTAGTTCCAAGTAACTTGGCGGGTGCTGCCGTTCGACTTACCGGTCTGTAATTGCCGGGAGGATGGCCTCTAGAGCCCTTTTGAAAAATCTTGGCGTCCCGTTAGCTGTCTTTCCGGTCATTAGCTAGGGAAGCTTGATTTTTAAGGGCTAGGTTACGAAACCCAGCTTAATACTTGTGCAGTTTCACATCTGACTTCTTTCAGAACTCTTGGGTGGTGAATGGCGTCCGGTCCCGCTGACTTGTTACTGTGAAGTTTTCTCGCTTTGCTCCCAAACCTCCTCTAGGGACACCTCAGTCTGGGACGATGCCTCAGCTTTGTCAGCTACAAAGAATTGCTCGAGTTGGGGAATCTCCCTAACGCCATCGTCAGCCGTGAAGAGGAAAGCAAAGAATTCATGTGGTTTCTGCAACAACGACCTCATCGCCTTGGAGTGCTCCTTTAGCATTTCGATGGTCAAGCGGCCCCGCTGGTGGTTTAGCGGGCTTCCCGCTTCTGATGTACTGAGCCGAATGGCTTTTTTTAATTACTTTTTTGACTGTTTGGCTGGCTGTTCTTCAAACTCCTTTTGGCGGCGGCGGCGGCGGCTGCTTCTATTTTGACACTGAATTGGACCGTTTCTGCTCCTTTCTGTCTTCCCCACTTCTTTTTAAATGGTGCGCCTCTCTTCTCTCTCTGTCTCGCTGCTTCGGTTACTTGGGGGTTCTCTTACACTGTGTGTGTGTGTGTGTTTGGGGTGTACATTTCAGTTGGGCCTCTCTTACGGTGTCTTGGAAAAGTGTCCATGCAGCTGGCAGGGTTTTTCCTTTTGGCACTGTACCTTTTTGACCAACCTCCTCACTTTTGTCTAGTTCCCCTTTCTGAAATTGAGTGCGTGCCACAGTGTTGGGCGGCTGAGGTGCCTTTTCCCACCACAGGGAAATGTTCTATGTTATGGCCTTATGGTCGCCGTTTCCCAGCGCTCCACTTGTATTTACCCCTCGGACCACCAGATCCCGTGCTCGGCTTAGGACTGAGTCAAGAATTGCCTCTCCCCTTGCGGGTTCCAGAACCGCTTGCTCCAAGAAGCAATCATTTTAAAGTCTCAAGAAATGTTACCTGTGCATCCCGTCCTGAGGTGAGGTGTTACCCAGTCAATATGGGGATAGTTGAAATCCCCCACTATTATTACTGAGGCTTTAATTTTGATGGCCTCGCTAATCTCCCTTAGCATTTCATAGTCACTATCGCTGTCCTGGTCAGGTGGTGGGTAATAGTTCCCTGCGGCCGCCGCCTTCTTCTTCTTCGAGCATGGATTTACTACCCCGCCCGCCCCCACCTCTTTTCCCCCCCACTGAGATTCTGGGGAACCTTTTGGTTCGTTCAAGATGTTTTTTTACTTCACTTGACTCTGCATTTTCTTTCGCGGCTAGTGCCGCCGCTCCCCCACCAGCACGACCTGTTGTGTCCTTCCGAGACGTACCCTGGTATGACACTGTCCCATTGGTCGTCCTCCTTCTAGAGGCCTCCTTCCTCTCAGACTCTCTTGTCTCCGTGTGTATCCGTCTTCCCTGTGCCGTGTGAGTACGGGAGCCGTCGCTGTCTGGGGACTGACTGACCAAGGGGCTCGAGTCCCCGCGGTCTGTGTGATTGGAATCTGCCCAATCGCAGCCGCACCACGCCTTGGATAAAATCCTTGGAGTGAACGCAAGGGCGATTGACGCAGTAGCCTGTGGCCTTCTTTTGCGTGTTGCACCCTGCACCGCTCTGACAAATCTGAGTCCTGTGTGTCTGACTTTGACAGTACCCTGGTATGACACTGTCCCGTGGGTCGTCCTCCTTCGGCCAAATTTCCGTGGTGCCTATTGTATCGGTAGCCTCCTTTTGATACGAGGCGTTCTGGTTCACCCACTTACTATTTAGAGGTCTAGAAGCCCTTGCAAAATGTCACTCTTTGTCTGTCTGCCGTTTCCAGACACGTTAGACCCTTTTTCATGTGACTGTTTCTCGTCTGCTCGTACCCAGCCTCTCCCTTAATAGAGCTGTCCCCTAAGAGATGTCTCTGTCCGATGCAGGTGCCCCTCCGCACCCGTCGGGTTTCCTTTAGCCTCCAGTTTAAAAACGGCTCTCCGCCCTTTTTAATGCTAAGTGCCGGCAGCCGGGTTCCCTTTTTGGTTTAGGTGGAGCCCATCCTTCCCGTACAGGCTCCCCCTTCCTCTAAAGTTTCCCCCAGTTGCTTTCACAGCTTGAAATCCCTCCTCTCCGCTCCATCGTCTCCTCCATGCATGGAGACTCTGAAGGGCTGCCTGCCTGCCTACCTGGGCCTGCTCGTGGAACTGGAAGAGTTTCGGCGTTAGCCTGGGAAACGTCCGAGAGGAGCTGTGGGGTAAGTGTGGCTCTTTGGTGGGGGAGGGGGGCGAGGTGGTGTTGGGGTGAGGGGGCTGTGCTGTGGGCTGGTGGGATGAGTGTGTGTGTGTGTGTGTGTGTGTGTGTGTGTGTTTCTGAGGATTTGTCTTACTGGCGCTAGTTGCGGGGACTGAGAGACCGTGTGTTTGGCCGTCGAGAGTGCTTTGATGCAGGTGGGGGCCTTCAGGGGCTGACTGGGTTGGAAGCAAGGCGCTTGGAGCCAGCAGCCTTATCCCGGAGGCAGCCAGAGCGAACTGAGTGAGCAGCCAACAGGGGACTTGCCCTGGGAAACGTCCAAGTGGAGCTCGGGTAAGCGTGGCTTTTTGGGGGGGGGGCTGTGTTAAGATTGTAAGAACGGCCATGGGTCCGTCTAGCCCAGTCTCCTGTCTTCCGACAGCGGCCGGTGCCTGATGCCCCAGAGGGAGCCAACAGACGGGACTCGAGCGATCCCTCTCCTGTCGTCGGTTTCCAGGCTCTGACTGACAAACCAGAGGCTAGGGACGCCGCTGATGGCCCTGACCTCCGTGAATGTATCTAGTTCTGTTTTTGAACCCATGTAGAGTCCTGGTCGTCTCAACCTCCTGTGGCAAGGAGTTCCGCGGGCTGAGAGCACGCTGCGTGAAGGAGAAACTGCCTTTTTGTGTTCAGCCTCTGCTACCTGTTCGTTTCATGTGGCGACCCTTAGTTCTTAAGGGAACGCGTACATAACTTTTTGTTTCCTTGTTCCCCTTTTCCACCCCAGTCATGATTTTATAGGCCTCTATCGTATCGCCCCTGAGTCTCCTCTTTTTCTAAGCTTGAAAAGTCCCAGGCTTTTTAATCTCTCTTCCTATGGGACCCGCTCCAAACCCCTCATCGTTTCTGCTGCCCTTTTCTGAAGCCCTTCCAAAGCCAGTTGGTCTCTTTGGCGCGGAGGCGACGCCGTGTGCAAGATGTGGACGTACCGTGGCTTTATAGAGAGGCGATGAGAGATTCTCTGCGGTCTTCTCCTCTGTCCCATTTTTAAAGGATTCCTGACGTTATGCGCGCGTTTTTGGCTGCTGCTGCACGTTGAGTGGATGTTTTCAGGGAACGCTCCTCAGTGACTCCAAGATCTCCTCCTCTCCTGAGTGGTTAGAGCTTAAATTAGTCCCCGTCGTTTTGTATGTAGAGTCGGGGATGATTTTCTCTCCCCCTTCCCCCGCCCGCCCCCGTGTAGGTTACTCTCCATTCATCGACATCGTTAGCTTTCATTTGCCACTTTGTTGCCCACTGACTTAGTTTTGTGAGATCTCTTGGAAGCGCTTCACAGTTAAGAACAAAGCAGACCATCTCGAGCATCACCTGCAAATGTTGCCACCTGACTGTTTCCCCCTTTCTCCAGATGACTTACAAATAGGATGGGTCCCAGTACGGACCCTTTGGGGTGGCCCCTCTCTCCGTTCTGAAAACTGACCATTTATTCCTACCCTTAGTTTCCTGTCTCTCTCTAGCCAGTTGTCAGTCCATGGGAGGACCTTCCCTCTTCTCCCTTGACGACAACGTACTTGACGTGAGAGCCTTTGGTGAGGGAGCTTGTCAAAGGCTTTCTGGAAATCTAAGTACGCTGTAGCCACTGGCTCCCCCCTTGGCCGCATGTCTGTTGTCCCCCGTCACAGAACTCTCTAGTAGTAAGACGTGACTTCCCTTTAGAGAAGCCATGTTGGTTGGCTTCCCCCACACCCAACAAATTATGTTGAGCTGTGTGTCGGACAATTTTAGGCATGACCGTAGTTCCAAGTAACTTGGCGGGTGCTGCCGTTCGACTTACCGGTCTGTAATTGCCGGGAGGATGGCCTCTAGAGCCCTTTTGAAAAATCTTGGCGTCCCGTTAGCTGTCTTTCCGGTCATTAGCTAGGGAAGCTTGATTTTTAAGGGCTAGGTTACGAAACCCAGCTTAATACTTGTGCAGTTTCACATCTGACTTCTTTCAGAACTCTTGGGTGGTGAATGGCGTCCGGTCCCGCTGACTTGTTACTGTGAAGTTTTCTCGCTTTGCTCCCAAACCTCCTCTAGGGACACCTCAGTCTGGGACGATGCCTCAGCTTTGTCAGCTACAAAGAATTGCTCGAGTTGGGGAATCTCCCTAACGCCATCGTCAGCCGTGAAGAGGAAAGCAAAGAATTCATGTGGTTTCTGCAACAACGACCTCATCGCCTTGCAGTGCTCCTTTAGCATTTCGATGGTCAAGCGGCCCCGCTGGTGGTTTAGCGGGCTTCCCGCTTCTGATGTACTGAGCCGAATGGCTTTTCTTAATTACTTTTTTGACTGTTTGGCTGGCTGTTCTTCAAACTCCTTTTGGCGGCGGCGGCGGCAGCTGCTTCTATTTTGACACTGAATTGGACCGTTTCTGCTCCTTTCTGTCTTCCCCACTTCTTTTTAAATGGTGCGCCTCTCTTCTCTCTCTGTCTCGCTGCTTCGGTTACTTGGGGGTTCTCTTACACTGTGTGTGTGTGTGTGTGTTTGGGGTGTACATTTCAGTTGGGCCTCTCTTACGGTGTCTTGGAAAAGTGTCCATGCAGCTGGCAGGGTTTTTCCTTTTGGCACTGTACCTTTTTGACCAACCTCCTCACTTTTGTCTAGTTCCCCTTTCTGAAATTGAGTGCGTGCCACAGTGTTGGGCGGCTGAGGTGCCTTTTCCCACCACAGGGAAATGTTCTATGTTATGGCCTTATGGTCGCCGTTTCCCAGCGCTCCACTTGTATTTATCCCTCGGACCACCAGATCCCGTGCTCGGCTTAGGACTGAGTCAAGAATTGCCTCTCCCCTTGCGGGTTCCAGAACCGCTTGCTCCAAGAAGCAATCATTTTAAAGTCTCAAGAAATGTTACCTGTGCATCCCGTCCTGAGGTGAGGTGTTGTTACCCAGTCAATATGGGGATAGTTGAAATCCCCCACTATTATTACTGAGGCTTTAATTTTGATGGCCTCGCTAATCTCCCTTAGCATTTCATAGTCACTATCGCTGTCCTGGTCAGGTGGTGGGTAATAGTTCCCTGCGGCCGCCGCCTTCTTCTTCTTCTTCTTCTTCTTCGAGCATGGATTTACTACCCCGCCCGCCCCCACCTCTTTTCCCCCCCACTGAGATTCTGGGGAACCTTTTGGTTCGTTCAAGATGTTTTTTTACTTCACTTGACTCTGCATTTTCTTTCGCGGCTAGTGCCGCCGCTCCCCCACCAGCACGACCTGTTGTGTCCTTCCGAGACGTACCCTGGTATGACACTGTCCCGTTGGTCGTCCTCCTTCTAGAGGCCTCCTTCCTCTCAGACTCTCTTGTCTCCGTGTGTATCCGTCTTCCCTGTGCCGTGTGAGTACGGGAGCCGTCGCTGTCTGGGGACTGACTGACCAAGGGGCTCGAGTCCCCGCGGTCTGTGTGATTGGAATCTGCCCAATCGCAGCCGCACCACGCCTTGGATAAAATCCTTGGAGTGAACGCAAGGGCGATTGACGCAGTAGCCTGTGGCCTTCTTTTGCGTGTTGCACCCTGCACCGCTCTGACAAATCTGAGTCCTGTGTGTCTGACTTTGACAGTACCCTGGTATGACACTGTCCCGTGGGTCGTCCTCCTTCGGCCAAGTTTCCGTGGTGCCTATTGTATCGGTAGCCTCCTTTTGATACGAGGCGTTCTGGTTCACCCACTTACTATTTAGAGGTCTAGAAGCCCTTGCAAAATGTCACTCTTTGTCTGTCTGCCGTTTCCAGACACGTTAGACCCTTTTTCATGTGACTGTTTCTCGTCTGCTCGTACCCAGCCTCTCCCTTAATAGAGATGTCCCCTAAGAGATGTCTCTGTCCGATGCAGGTGCCCCTCCGCACCCGTCGGCTTTCCTTTAGCCTCCAGTTTAAAAACAGCTCTCCGCCCTTTTTAATGCTAAGTGCCGGCAGCCGGGTTCCCTTTTTGGTTTAGGTGGAGCCCATCCTTCCCGTACAGGCTCCCCCTTCCTCTAAAGTTTCCCCCAGTTGCTTTCAGAGTTTAAATCCCTCCTCTCCGGTCCATCGTGTCCTCCGTGCATCGAGACTTTGAAGAGCAGCCAACACTGAGTAGCGACCAGGGGAGTTTGCTTTGATGTAATCCTATAGCTGTTTCCTTTTTTTTGGTTTTTCTGTGTGTTCTCTCATGTCTTTAGGATTCAGTGGTAATAACATCGGATGATTTTTTCAGAAGGAAGGCATAATCGGTAGTGAAAGGTCGTCTTTTGGGAGGTGCACAGCATATCCTTTGTTTCTCTTCCTGTAAGATTGAAAAGACTTCATCTAGATATTGGGTTTTTATACTGCTGGCCCAGTATGTTCAATAAGCAGTGTGGGCAGATGGAATGAGGCATAAAATTGTGAACATGTGACTTCATGAGACAGTTCCCATATTCCCAGTCGAGGCAAGTATTTGCTTCCCAACTGTCTGCACATGTTGCACTGCACAGTGGGGAATGCTTTGACAGAGACCTGAGTCAAGGGGACAGGAGGAGACCCTGTTGACTAGGAGGCATGGGATTCCTAGACCTAGGAACAGGGAGTTCCATGACCACCAGTCCCAGGAGGAGGATTGATGTTGGTTGTCAGGGACTCGCTCTCAAGAGGGATGGAGTCATTCTTCTGCCATCTATACTGTGAATCTGTGTGCTGCTTACTTTGAGCTAGAATTCAGGATGTGACTGAGCCTTCTGCAATGATCAAACCTTTACATCACTATCTTTTTATCTATGTATGTTGGAACTAACGATACTGCCAGGAATGACCTCAAGCGGGTCACTGCCCATTATGCAGTGCCTAGAAGAAGAATCAAGGTGTTTAGGATGCTGGTGGTGGTCTTGTCCGTTGTCTCTGTTGAAGGACAAGGTCGAGGCAGGTATCTTCGAGTTTTGGTAGTAAATGTGTGCTTGCAGAGGTGGTCTCGGACTAAGGGCTTTGGTTTTTCAACCAGAGGATGCTGTTCTGTACACAAGGATTGCTAGTAAAGGATGGGATCCACCTAATGGAGAGAGCGAAGAGCATCTTTGCAGGCAGGTTTGCTAACTTACTGGGGAGTGTTTAAACTGGGTTCATCAGGAGGGGGTGACCTAAGCCCTGAGATAATTGGGCAAGTGCAATGCTGGGAAGCAATACAAGTAGGGAGGTACAACAGAAGACCCCTGATTTCCTGCAGGGAATGTAGAGCCATCAGCTAGTTATCTAAGATGTCTGTACACCGATGCAAGAAGCCTGGGAAACTAGCAGAAGGGATCGCAAGTCCTGGCACAGTCCAAGAACTGTAGTTTGACTGGAGTAACCGAGAGTTGGTATGATGACTGTCATGATTGGAATACTGTCATGGAAGGGTAAGAAGAGTGCAGGAAGGACAGTCAGGGAGGAAAAGTGTAGGAGTTGAACTGCATGTAAGAGCAGTAAGTGCTCAGAGCTCCAGTATATAGTGGGAGAAAAGCCTGTTGAGTCTTTGGGTTAAGCTTAGAGGCGGGAGTAACAGAAGTGGTGATGAGATTGTTTGCTATAGAGCACCAGATCAGATGGATGAGGTATACGAGGCTTTCTTCAAACAACTAATAACCTTCCAGATCTCAGGGCCTAGTTCTCAAGAGGGACTTAAATCACCTTGACACATGCTGGGAGGCCAATACAGCAGTACGTAGATGATCTAGGAGGTTTTTGGAGAATGTTGGGGACAACTTCCTGGTACAAGTGGTAAAGGATCCAACAAGAGGCCATGCATACTTTGACCTGCTGCTCACAAATGGAGGAAGTAGGAGAAGTAGAGGTGGGTGGCAGCCTGGGCAGCAGTGATTGTGAGATGGTCGATTTCAGGATTCTGACCAAAAGAAGAAAGGAGAGCAGCAAGATACACACCCTGGACTTCACAAAAGCAATCTTAGTTCTCTGAGGGAGTCAGGCAGGATCCCCTGAGATGCTAACCTTATGGAGGTAATACCTCTCTCCTAGAACTGGAAGGGACCTTGAGAGGTCATTACCTGAAGGGGAAAGGAGTCCCGGAGAGCTGGCAGTATTTTAAAGAAGCCTTATTGAAGGCACAGGAGCCTTATTGAAGGTTGGCCATCAGCGTGGCTTAGCAGTGAAATCCTTGGTGAGCTTAAACACAAAGGCAACTTACAGATGTCTAGGGAGAAGTAAAAATATCTTGCTTGAGCATGTTGGAGTGTAATCAGGAAAGCTAAAGCTCACTTGGAATTGCAGCCAGCCAGGGATACAAGAAGAGGCAGGACAATCCAGGGAACTACAGACCTGTCAGGCTCACCTCAGTCCCTGGAAAAATCGAGGGGATCCTCAATGAATCCATTTCAAAGCACTTGGAAGAGTCAGTCATCAGGCATAGTTGACATGACCAAGGGCAAGTCGTGCCTGACCAGTCTGATTCGCTTCTATGATGAGGTAACTGGCTCTGGGGGCATGAGCAAGTCAGTGGCTGAGACCTTGACTTTAGCAAAACTTTTGATAGGGTCCCCTGCAATATTCTTGCCAGCAAGTTAAATAAGTATGGATTGGATAAATGGACTGTAAGGTGGCTGGAAAGCTGGCTAGCTTGTCTAGCCCAACAGGTAGTGATCAACAGCTGGGTGTTTGGTTGGTGATTGCAGAAGGGAGCTTGGAGTAGGGGATAAGGGTACAGGAGAGGGTGTGGAATCTGACAAGTATGAGTGAAGGGGGGTTGCAGCATGCAAAGCTCCCCCTCACGTCAACTGGCTCAGGCAGATGAAGCAGCCACTGCCTCTGGGCCCTGGGGCTGCTCCCTGCCTATGGGTCCAGTGGGGTGAGCCATGAATCTGGTTGAAAGGCTTGGCAGACCAGATCTGGCCCCCTGCTCTACTTGGTCAGTTTACCTGAGTCTTAATAGATTTCACAGAAAAGAGTCTGTATAATGGGTCTGTGTAGGGATCAGTTATCTGACAGTTTAAAGCTACAGGAGAAATAAAAACTGGAATTTGCGCTGCAAATTATTTAAAATAATGATGCTCATGCTGGTTGGAGCTCAGATCGCAATAAATGTGGTGAGATTTTTCTCAAATTACATTTTAGTTCCAGGGCTGCCTGCATCACAAACCACACAGCCCTTGTGCACAAAGACTTTTGTTGTAATGCGAGTGCTAATCTCCATGTGAACAGACCCGTCATTCCCAAAGGCCATCAGGTGTGTTTCTTAAGTCATCTTTTAAAAAAAAAAAAAAAAAACTCATGGCAGGACCAAGCACTGTCTAGATCATCCCTAACAGGAAGTTTAACCTCCTCTTAAATATCTCCAGAGATGGAGATTCCACACACAGGCAATTTATTCCAGTGTTTTACCACCCTGACAGGAAGTTTTTCCTGATGTCCAACCTAAACTCCCCTTGTTGCAATGTAAGCCCATTGCTTATGTCGTCGTCAGAGGTCAAAGAACAATTTCTCTGTCCTCCATGTATAACAGCCGTTTTAGTATCTAGAAGGGTATCTTGTCCCTTCTGTCTTCTCTTATTTAAACTAAACAAGCCCAATTCTTTCCATCATCCCTCATAGCTCATGTTTCTAGATTGTTGAAGCAAAATATTCCCCCTGTGGTTAGATGGCTAACAAACAGCTTTACTGATCAATAAGGCACAAAGTGAGCCAAACTTGACTCCAGCAGAGCCGGGCCCAGTAAAGGCTGTTCAACACAATCAATCCTAGTATTTTATACCCTTAACCAAAAAAGTCTGATGTCAGGGCAAGAAATCAAAGCTAACTTCAAAGAGAAACTACTATCAGCAAAGAGAGAAACAGGTTTTAGGGAGTAGGAGCTTCAGCTCAAAATAGTTCATTAACACATTCCAACAGCTCATCCTTCTGACTTTTCTCACTTTGGTGAAGGTCAGTTCACTCGTGTGTATGTGCAGAAGCAGGGGTCTTAAATGGCTTCTGTTATATGAAGTGGCTTCTAGCTAAATATGAAATGGCTTCCACAAGACGTTTAATTTTTCTTCTTCTCTGTACTGTCTCCAATTTCTCCATCTTGCTTGAAATGTGGTGCCCAGGACTGGACACAATAATCCAACTGAGGCCTAATCAGCACAGAGTAGAGCAGGAGAATGACTTCCCATGTTTTGCTTACAACACTCCTCTTAATGCATCTAGAATCCTGTTTGCTTTTTCTGCAACAGTGTCATACTATTAGCTCATGTTTAACTTTGTTGTCCACTGTGACTCCCTAGATCCCTTTCTGCAGTAGTCCTTCCTAGACCATCACTTCCCTTTCTGTATGTGGAGAACAGATTGTTCCTTCCTAAATGGAGTACTTTGCATTTGTTCGTATTAAACTTCATCCTGTTTACCTCAGACCATTTCTCCAGTTTGTCCAGATCATTTTGAATTATACTGCTCCAAAACACTGTCCCCTGCAAATTTAATAATCAAACTCTGCCATAATCTAAATCAGTGATGTTCTTGAACAGAACGGTCCCACCCTTGCAGAACCCCACTTGTTATGCCCTGCCAGCATAACGATTAACTACTACTCTGAGAACTGTTACCCAACCAGTTATGCACCTACCTTATAGTAGCCCTGTGTAGGTTGTATTGCCCTAATTTATTGATAAGGTCATGCAAGACTGTTAAATGCCTTACTAAAGTCTAGGTATACCATGTCCACCACTTCTCCCTTATCCACAAGGCTTGATATGTTGTCAAAGCTGTCAGATTGGTTGGACATGCTTTATTTTTTTACAAATCCATGCTGGTTGTTCCCTATCACTGTCTTACTTTCCAAATGTTTGCAGATGAATTCCTTCATTACTTGGTCCTCTATCTTCCCTGGTACGAAGTTAAACTTGGTCTGTAGTCTCCTGGGTTATTTCCCTTTCTATAGATGGGCATTATATTTGCCCTTTTCCAGTCTTCTGGACTCTCTTCAGACTTCTTTGAAAAATCATGGATGATAGAAGAGGTATGAGCCTTTAGCTATCAGCTTCTTGAGTATTCTAGGATGCATTTGATCAGGCCCTGCTGTCTTGATGACATCTAACTTTCCTAAGCAATTTTTATTTTTTTATTTTAATTTTTAAACCTACCCCATTTCCACTAGCATTCCCTGTGTTAGGCATCCCATCACTATCAGTCGTCTTGGTGAAAACCAAAAGTCATTAAGTACCTCTGCCATTTCCAAGTTTCCTGTGGTTTCTGTCTTCGCTAAGCAATCGGTTTATATTCATCCTTTATAATTTGATCCAGTTCCCACTTTTTATGTGACTCCTGTTGGATATTTTTTTAGATCATGTAAAATCTCCTGGTTGATCCAAGGTGGTCTCCTGCCACTCTTCCTATTTTTCCTACTCTGGAATAGTTTGCTTCTGGGCCCTTAGTAATGTCCCTTTTAAAAACTGCCAACTCTCTTCTCTTGTTTTTTCTGTCTTGTTTCCCGTGGACCTTACCAGCTCTCTTGAGTTTACTAAAATCTGCCTTCCTGAAATCTGTTGTCTTTATCTTGCTGTTCTGCCTTCTACTGTCAACTAGTTCCTCCCTATTTGTTAAAATCAAATCTAGAAGAGCTTTCCCCACGGTAGCTTCCTCAGCCTTCTGAAATTGTCTCCAATGCAGTCCAAGACTAATCTGTGCCCTGCTGTTAGGTCCGAACAGATGTCTGGATAGTTGAAGTCCCCCATCACCACCAAATCCTGTGCTTTGGATGATTTTGTTGATTGAAAAAAAGCCTCATCCACCCCTCTGCCTGGGTAGATGGTTTGTAGTAAATCCCTAGCATGACATCACCCTTATTTTTACCCCTTTTAACCTAACCCAGAGACTTTCAACAAGTCGTCTATGTCCATTTCCACCTACATTCAAGTGTATAATTTTTTTAATATATAAGGCATCACCCCTTCCTTTTTTTCTGCCTAATGTTCCTGAGCAAGGTGTTACCTGCTATACCAATATTCCACTTGTATGTATTTTCCCACCAAGTCTGCGCTACCAACTATATCATATTTGTGTTGATTTATTAGCACTTCAAGTTCTTTCTGCTTATTCCCCATACTACTTGAACTTTTATATAGGCATCTAAGATACTGATCTGATTTCCCCCCCTCCAGTTCTGTTTAATCTCTCCTTTATCTCTACTATTACTGCCCTTGCTCCTTCCTATTTCTAAGCCATCTCCCAGGTCTCAAAGTCTTTCAGTTACCTGTGGGTTTTGGTCACCCACCAGAATGCCTTTGACAAGGTCCCTCACCAAAGGCTCTTAAGTAAGGTTAATTGTCATGGGATAAGATGGAATGTCCTCACAAAGATTGATAACTGGTTAAAGACAAAACAAAGGTTAGAACTAAATGGTCAATCTTCAGAATAGAGGTGTGTCCCCCTCACTGCTGTGCTCTCTCCCCCGCCCTCTCCCCCCAAGGGTCTGTTCTGGGACTGATCCTGTTCAACCTCTTCATAAATTATCTGGAGAAAGGGCTAAACAACGAGGTGGCAAAATTTGCAGGTGACACTAAACTGCTCCAGATATTTCAGAACAAAACAAAGTGAAGAGCTTCAAAAAGATCTCACAACTACATCAGTGGGCAACAAAATGGCAAATAAAAGTTCATGTTGATAAATGTTAGATACATTGGAATTACTTTTCTAACTATATATCCAATACGATGGGGGCTAATTTAGCTGTAGCCACTCGTGGGATCTTGGTGTCATTGTGGAGAGTTCTCTGAAAACATCCACTCAATGTGCAGCAATATAGTCAAAGCCCACAGAATATTAGGAATAATTTAAAAAGGGACAGAGAAGAAAACATTTGATTGCCTCTATAGAAAACTATGGTACGCTCACATCTTGACTAGTGCATTTCAGGCTACGTCTAGACTACGGGGTCCGGTATCCCGAAAAACTCTGCTGCATCCAGGGAATGCATCTGCTCTTCTGCCTTATTTGTGGAAGAGCAGACATGCTCTCTTGGAAGCCCTGTCTTCCTCCTCCCACAAGAGAAAAGGGCTCTTCTGAAAGTTTTTTTCCAAAACGTGTTCCAGTGTAGACGGGCCAAAGTTTAGCAAATGCTCTTCCGAAAAAGCTATCAGAAAAAGGTACACGAATTGTGGCACACAATTTGTGTACCTTTTTCCAATAAAGCACCATAGTGTACACAGCTTCATCTCAAAAAGGTATATTTTGACATGGGAAAGGTTCAGAAAAGGACAAATGATTAGGGGTTTGGAAAAGGTCCCATATGAAGAGAGATTAAAGATTATTTCATCACATTAGAAAAGGAGACTGGGGGGGGCGGATATGATAAAGTCTATAAAAACAAGAATAGGGTGGAAAGTGAATAAGGAAAAATTATTTACTTGTTCCCATAAGAACTAGGGTCACCAAATGAAATTAATAGATAGCAGGTTTAAAACACAAGGAAGCTGTTTCTTCACACAATGCAGAGTCAGTCTGTGGAACTCCTTGCCAGAGGAGATTGTGAAGACCAGGACTTTAATGGGGTTCAGAAAAGATCTAGATAAATTCATGGTGGTCAGGGCCATCAATGGCTATTATTCAGGATAGGCAGGAGTGGCATTCATAGCCTCTGTTCGTCAGAGGCTGGGAATGGGTGACTGGAGAGGGATTGCTTGATGATTACCTGTTCTGTTCACTTCCTCTGGGGCATCTGGCATTGGCCACTGTAAGAAGACAAGATGCTGGGCTAGATGGACCTTTGGTCTGACCAGTATGGCTGTTGTGTTGTTTTCAGTCATTAAACCTATAGCAAGTACTAACCAAAAAGATTAAGTGCCAGTGTAGTGAAAATTAGTTTAGCTTGAAGTTTTCCTGTTTCAAAATACTCTTGCACACTAACATCCAGGAACACAGCCCTAATCTTATACCAAAAATTAAAATGTTAAACCATTGTGAAAGTTGACAGTAGTACAGTAAAACTCCATTAGTCCGGCATCCAATGCTCCGGGACTCCTGATAGTCTGGCACCATCAGGAACCCGGAAGTGCTGGGGCAGCCGGACAGGCTTCCCCCATTCAGCTGCTGCTGAAACTGACCAGCAGCTGAATTGGGGAAGCGGGGAGTAGAGCAGCTGGGGTACTGCCCGGTTGGTCCCGTAGCGCTGCCCCTCGGGGCTGTGGGACCAACCCGGCAACACCCCAGCTGCTCTTGGGGATGCCTGGGGCAGAGCAGCTGGAGTGCTGCCGGGTTGGTCCTGCAGTGCCAAAGGACAGCGCTGCAGGACCAACCCGGCAGGACCCCAGCTGCTCTGCCCCAGGGGTCCCCGATTCAGTCGCTGCTGAAACAGATCAGCAGCTGATTCCAGGAAGCCCCGGGCAGAGCAGCTGGGGTCCTGCCAGGTTGGTCCCGCTGTGCTGAGGGGCGGTGCTACGGGACCAACTGGGCAGTACCCCAGCTGCTCTGCCCCAGGCATCCCCAAGAGCAGCTGGGGTGTTGCCGGGTTGGTCCCACAGCCCCGAGGGGCAGTACTATGGGACCAACCGGGCAGTACCCCAGCTGCTCTGTCCCAGGCATCCCCAAGAGCAGCTGGAGTGCAGCAACCCGGCAGCACCCCAGCTGCTCTATCGCAGGCATCCCCGATTCAGCTGCTGCTGAAACTGACCAGCAGCGGCTGAATCAGGGACGCCTGGGGCGGGCGGAGCTATGAGGGGTCTGGGGTGGCATCCCCTCCCACCCCACTCCAGACCCCTCATAGCCCCCCTTCGGATAGTCCGGCATATCTGATAATCCGGCACCCCCTGGGTCCTAAAGGTGCCGGATTATTTGAAGTTTACTGTACTTCCCTTTCCAAATTATTTCACTATCTGAGGAAATGTTGTGTTAACTGGGATATTAAAGGTGATGATGGGAGGGAGAGTTAACATGTAACTGACTTTTTCAGCAGTTACACATTTACATGTCAGGGGCAGTTGGTATGTGTGGGGAATCTTCTTTTAATCCAGCTGTCTGCACACATCAGCTCTCCTCCCTCCCTCCTCTCCTCACTGTGTTGCTGCCTCTGATCCAGAGGAGCAGCGGGTGGGGGCTTGTATATAACTCAAGGTTCTGTACACTATCGTGGCCCTAGTTTACAACGCACGTTTTAAACATCCTCCCAGAATATCCCCCTGCACAAAACTACATGATAGTCCAGAGTAACTGCTGCAACTATTTGTCAATATTTAGTGCTAAGCCAACCACTTACAATATTGTGGCATTCTAAGTCATTTAAAAATACCTGACATATTTCACGTTAACAGTGAACATGTGCATTATTTTTCCAAAACTTTCCTAATGTTATATGAAGAATAAAAAAGTTAACAAAGCTATGTAATGATGAAAAAATCGTCTAATATTTTGCATCAGTAGGTAGCAAAGTTATTCTGCATATAGAAATGATTAAAATTTTGCCTAAAGTATAACATGAAAACCAATTGTTCAACTCATCTGTAAAGTTACAGCCATAATTTGTGTTCTGGCTGATACTTTCTACATGCTGCATATAAAGTTCATCTATCTGTTTACATAGTCTATATGCAACAATTTGAGAGAAGTAAAACTTTCCTTCCCCAACAAATGGAAACAACCATTTTCACTACTTGTTTACCAAGGCCTATTCTGTTAAATCATATGAGCTTTGAAGTTATTTACACAAATCTAATTCACAAATACCACAGTAACTTCTTATTCCTGCAAAAAAGTAGTAACCTAATTTACCTGTTCATTGGGATTGAGTCATAAAAAAGTGAAAATGCAATCATGCAAAAAATGCCCATTTAAAAAGTAGTAAAGAAATACAAGGCTTGGAATGAAGAAATTCACTAGTGACTTTTAGGGAGTGATGCCCAACCCCACAAAATGTATTGGCTAAACGAAACGCATTAGCTAGATTTTTTTTTTTTTTTTTTTTTTTTTTTTTTGCGCGCCTCCATCCCTCAAAGAAACCACTACAGGCCACAGCTACATTTTCCATCTTACTTTTCCCATAAAATAATTAAGATGTAGAACTAGATGGCAGTATTTCCAGGTGTTTCCTTTCTGGAGACAGAGAATTGGTCCTTTAAGTATAAATGTAACTTATTTCCTTCTGTCAGTCTCATTTAATATTTCCAAATTGAAGAGGTTCTATTTCTTCGGCGTTTAAGACAAATCAATACTTTCAAGATAATTACTTGCACCATGCAGAAATGGCTCATTTTGTTTAGTGTCAATCTGTCTCCAGTTAATTTGGGCAACCAATACTATTAGTCTTTTTATGTTTGTAGGGTTTTTTTTACAAGTTCAAAAAAGTTTGGTGATCTGGGCATTGGTATCACTTGTGGCCATTTCATCTTCCACAATAGTTCCTGCTACAATGTCATAAGCTATTCTGTTGAAAACAGAGCAGTATAATGAATGCAGGAAAAAAGGAAGCAATAGAAAAATTCTTGATCAAAGCTTGTATGGTAGGCCTAAATGAGAAGGAAATCAGTTCAATTTTCAATCCCTGCCCACAATAGTTTTGCCACTAATTAATGGTACTTCAAATTAATGTAGCAAAGTGAATCACATGGATTTAAAATCGAGTATTTCTAAGTGAAAAGCTAAAATATGCCTTTAAGTGACTAGATAAGCAGTACGTGATTCTTGGTCACCTCAACAGATCAGTCCAGTTTTTATCTGATAATCCAGTATCATTAACTAGACTTTAAAACCATAAAGGACCGCTGTGATCTTCTAGTCTACTCTGACCTCCTGCACACTGCAGCCTTCAGAATCTTGTCCACCCATCTTGCAACAGACCCATATCTCAGAAGGAATGGATCCCCTCAATTCTTTGGTGGAAAGAGGCAGACCACTCATTACCAAGTATGTACTGATAGATTTCTCATGCAACATGTTTGCTTTAATAAAACACATTTACAAGAGACTTGTAAAGTAATCTTATTTTAAATTATGTAATTACAGTAATATTTATTTGTTAGAGGCAATAAGAAAATACTTAGCAATACCCTCCTCCAATGTTAGCATAACCGCCTGACACAAGATTTGGTGCAATAACTACAGAGTATTATTTGTCACAACTCAAAGTCCAAGCAGAAACTGCTCTGGGATTGCCCCATCTGCTCCCTAAATTAAGAATCTGCAAGATAAATCAGTGCTTTTTATTCTGCACTCCATCACTGTTGGTTGCTCATGATGTATATAGCTTAGTCAGATCTGTGACATTTGGATTGCTTTTATAGAAGTCTTAGTCTTAATACATAGAATAATTTGCATTCTCATACAGTAAGTTTACTTTTAGAGGATAGTTTTAAATTTAGTTTAGCCTGAGTACTAATTACCTGTGTGTTTAGTAAATTGTCAAGAGTAAAGCAAAAGGAACCAGTCCTGGAAAAATCAGTGGTGCAGATGTTACAACAGAATGTAACATCAAACAACATAATCATGTCAATATTTCCTTGCAAAACTTGAGAACTTCAGTAGTTTGGTTCTAACAGACCGAGAGAAGGGTTGTATTGTGATGCATTATAGTAGCCACCAAAATGCCAATATTTTAAAATATGGGCTTGTGAAAAGAGATAAGACTAATTGCAGCTAGCTTTGACATCCATAAAATCGAAGGAAAAGGCCCATCTGGTCTTAGCCAAGGTTGAGGAAAGACTAAGAGATGTGTAACCCCAGACTGCCCAAAATTAGTTCTTAGGGGAAGAAAGCAATTGACAACTAAATCACTTGTTACATTGTGTAAACCCATCTTTGCCTAAAGAGTTGTCATTCCTCTCTGATTACACAGGTGCCACTGACAATGAGGGGTGTTCATAGGATCAGCTTTGTCAGTCACTGAACAAATACTTGTTTGCTACTGCATCTGTGGATTGATTGCTTATTTACATTTTTAGAACAAGTATATAATTGGCCCTTTACATTTAATACAATTTATGGTTAAGTACATTTCTGGTAATCTGCAATAATTCCAACTGCATCTATCAGACTCCAGTTGGTACATTTAGAGTAGAATGCTTAACCAGTTCATCAGTTTTCAAGTATTTGTTAGTTTTGGAACACTGTGACCTAGCTAACCAATTGATCAGTTAGTATTTAATATTCATGGCTAGTTCTTTCATAGAAGCAGGCTAAATCTGTACATAAGGGACACTAACATCATTTCCTGCAAGTCTTCGATGGATGTCTTCATCTTTCTTCTATCATACAATGTATTAGAAATGTCCCTCTACAAAAGATTTGTTGACCCAGTCTCATAGCCTGAGTCTACACTACACCATGATGTTGACCTCACTTATTTGGGTATACAGCTACTGTCTTGTTAGATCACGGGTGTGCATGCACTTGGCTCTTTGGTTCAGCAGTGTCTCTCCTTCCAAGAGTGCTTGTATGTCTGGTACTGGCAGTGCTGACCATTGTTGGAAGCTCCTAGCAACAGTCAACACAAGTTGACCTGCAGGGGTGCTGACTCTGCATTATATTAAGAACGGCCGTACTGGGTCAGACCAAAGGTCCATCTAGCCCAGTATCCTGTCTGCCGGCAGTGGCCAACACCAGGTGCCCCAGAGAGGGTGGACCTAAGACAATGATCAGGTGATTGTCTCTTACCATCCCTCTCCGGCCTCTGTCAGAGGCCAAGGACACTATTTTATCCCCTGGCTAATAGCCTTTTATGGACCTGACCTCCATGAAATTATCCAGCTTCTCTTTAAACTCTGTTATAGTCCTAGCCTTCACAGCCTCCTCTGGCAAGGAGTTCCACAGGTTGACTACACACTGAAGAAGAACTTTCTTTTATTAGTGTTAAACCTGCTACCCATTAATTTCATTTGGTGTCCTCTAGTTCTTCTATTTAGGGAACTAATAAGTAACTGTTCTTTATCTGCCCTCTCCAAACCACTCATGGTTTTATATACCTCTATCATATCCCCCCTCAGTCTCCTCTTTTCTAAACTGAAAAGTCCCAGTCGCTTTAACCTCTCCTCATATGGGACCTGTTCCAAACCCCTAATCATTTTAGTTGCCTTTTCTGAACCCTTTCCAAGGCCAAAATATCTCTTTTGAGATGAGGAGACCACATCTGTACACAGTATTCAAGATGTGAGCGTACCATAGTTTTATACAGGGGCAGTAAGATATTCTGGGTCTTATTTTCTATCCCTTTCTTAATTCCTAGCATCCTATTTGCCTTTTTGACCACCGCTGCACACTGTGTAAGTTTTCAGAGAACTGTCCACAATAACTCCAAGATCTCTTTCCTGATTTGTCGTAGCCAAATTAGCCCCCATCATACTGTACGTATAGTTGGGGTTATTTTTCCCAATGTGCATTACTTTACACTTATTCACATTAAATTTCATTTGCCATTTTGTTGCCCAATCACTCAGTTTGGCGAGATCATCTTGGAGTCCCTCAGTCTGCTTCTGTCTTGACTATCCTAAAGAGTTTGGCATCATCCGCAAACTTTACCACCTCACAAGTATACTATATCTACTGGATCCCCCTTGTCCGCATGTTTGTTAACCCCTTCAAAGAACTCGAATAGATTAATAAGACAGGATTTCCCTTTACAGAAATCATGTTGACTTTTATCCAACAAATTATGTTCTTCTACATGCTTCACAATTTTATTCTTGACTATTGTTTCAACTAATTTGCCCGGTACTGAAGTTAGACTTATCGGTCTGTAATTGCCAGGATGGCCTCTAGAGCCCTTTTTAAATATTGGTGTCACGTTGGCTACCTTCCATTCATTAGGTACGGAAGCTGATTTAAGGGATAGGTTACAAACCACAGATAATAGCTCAGCAATTTCCCATTTGAGTTCTTTTAGAACTCTTGGGTGAATGCCATCTGGTCCCAGAGATTTGTTAACATTAAGTTTTTCTATTTGTTCCAAAACCTCCTCTAATGACACTTCAATCCGGGACAATTCCTCAGATTCATCACCCACACAGGGCGGTGCAGATTTGGGAATCTCCCCAATGTCCTCAGCCATGAAGACTGAAGCAAGAAATCATTTAGTTTCTCCGCAATGGCTTTATCGTCCTTGATTGCTCCTTTTATAGCTCGATCATCTAGGGGACCCACAGGTTTTTTTAGCAGGTTTCCTGCTTCTAATGTACTTAAACATTTTGTTGTTTCTTTTTGAGTGTTTGGCTAGCTGTTCCTCAATCTTTTTTTGCTTATTACATTTTTACATTTGATTTGACAGTGTTTATGTTCCTTTCTATTTATCTCACTAGGATTGGACTTCCACTTCTTAAAAAAAAAATACCTTTTTGTCCCTCACTGCTTCTTTTACATGGTGGTTAAGCCACGGTGACTCTCTTTTAGGTCTCTTGCTATGTTTTTCAGTTTGGGGTATACATTTAAGTTGGGCCTCTATTATGGTGTCTTTAAAAAGTTTCCATGCAGCTTTCAGGGATTTGGCTCTAGTCACTGTGCCTTTTAATTTCTGTTCAACGAATCTCCTCATTTTTGTGTAATTCCTCTTTTTGAAATTAAATGCCAGGGTGCTGAACTGCTGAGATGTTCTTCCCACCACAGGAATGTTGAATGTTGTTATATTATGATCACTATTCCCTCGTGGTCCTGTAATGGTTATTTCCTAGACCTCATCCTGTGCTCCACTCAGGACTAAATCGAGAATTGCCTCTCCCCTTGTGGGTTCCTTCACCAGCTGCTCCAAGAAGCAGTCATTTAAGCCATTGAGAAATTTTATCTCCGCTTCTCTTCCTGAGGTGACATGTATCCAGTCAATATGGAGGGTAGTTAAAATCCCCCATTATAGAGTTCTTTATTTTGGTAGCCTCTCTAATCTCCCTCAGCATTTCAATGTCAGTATCGCTGTCCTGGTCAGGTGGTCAGTAATATACCAGTAGTGCTAATTTCTTCTTATTGGAGCATGGAATTACTATCCATAGCGATTCTATTGAACATGTTGATTCACTTAATATTTTTATTTCATTTGATTCTACATTATCTTTCACATACAGTGCCACTCCACCACCCACCCAGCCTGCTCTATCCTTTCAATATATTTTATATCCCAGTATGATTGTGTCCCACAGATTTTCCTCATTCCACTAGGTTTCAGTGATGCCTATTATGTCAATCTCCCTCATTTAATACAAGGTACTCTAGTTCTCACCCATCTTATTAGTCAGACTCCTAGCATTTGTGTAGAAGTACTTTAAAAATTTGCCACTGCTTATTTGTCTGCCCTTCCCTGATGCATTGGATTCCTTTGTAGGCGGCAGTTTGTCTGCTCTGGCCCATGATTTACCCTCTCCCCTCCTCTTTCTGACTACAGCTTAGAAGAGAATCCATTGGTAGAGATTCTCTAAGAGAAGTCTCCCTCCGATTTACATGCATCTCCCCACCAATCGGCTTTCCCCCATCTCTTAGTTTAAAAACTGCTCTACGGCTTTTTTAATGTTTAGTGCCAGCAGTCTGGTTCCACCCTGGTTTAGGTGGAGCCCATCCTTCCTGTATAGGCTCCCCCTCTCCCAAAAGTGTCCCCAGTTCCTAATAAATCTAAACCCCTCTTCCCTACACCATCGTCTCATCCACGCATTGAGACTCGGAAGCTCTTCCTGCCTACCTGGCTCTGCGCGTGGAACCAGAAGCATTTCCAAGGATGCCACCATAGAGGTCCTGGATTTCAGTCTTTCCTAGCAGCCTAAATTTGGGCTCCAGGACATCTCTCCTACCCTTCCCTACATCATTGGTACCTACATGTACCACGACCACCAGCTCCTCCCCAGCACTACACATAAGTCTGTCTAGATGCCTCGAGAGATCCACAACCTTCACACCAGGCAGGCAAGTGACCATACGGTTCTCCTGGTCATCACAAACCCAACTATCTATGTTTCTAACGATCGAATCACCCACTACTAACACCTGCCTTTCCTAACTGGCATTACCCTCCCTCTCAGAGGTATCCTCAGTGCGAGAGGATACCGCAACATTCTCTGGGAGGAGGGTCCCGACTACGGGATGGTTTCCCTCTGCTCCCATTGAATGCTCTGTTCCCTTGAGACTTACATTCTCCTTAAGAGCATTGGGGCTTCGACCGGAGGTGGGACATGTCCTGGAAAGTCTCATCAACATCTCTCTGCCTCCCTTAGCTCCTCCAGTTCAGCCACCCTGGCCTCCACCATTTACTCATGTAAAACCTGCAAGTGACCCATGCCTGATGCTGCAGGAGAAGGTGAAAACCCCCCGAGTCTCTAACTTTACCTAAGGGAAAATTCCTTCTTAGTCCCAAATATGGTGGCCAACTGGACCCCGAACATGCCAGCAGGATCCAAACATTCAGACACCTAAGTAAAAAGGCATGGCAGTAACTCAAAGCACTCCACCATTAGAGTCTCTCACTGGCTGCGAGGGATATTTGCTATTAGCAGTTGCAGTATGGCTACATGCCACCCTCTTCATACAATTACTAAGCACAGTCTTGAAGCGAGTTAAGTTTTATGACCTCATTGCTTTCCCTGAGAGGCTATTCCAAAAGTTCACTCCTCTGATTATTAGAAACCTTTGTCTAATTTCAAGCCTAAATGTATCGATGGCTAGTTTATGTGCATTTGTTCTTGTGCCCATGTTGATGCTTAAATTCAACATCTCTCCCTCTCTATCTATCCCTCTGATGTATTTAAGGAGGGCAGCCGCATCTCCCCTCAGCTGTTGTTTGATTAGGCTCAGCAAGTCAAGCTCTTTTAGCTTCTCTTGCATAAGGTAGGTTTTCCATTCTTCTGATCAGTCTAGTGGCCTGTTGCTGCACCTGTCCCAGTTTGCACTAATCTTGCTTAAATCCAGGAAACCAGAATTGCACATGCTATTCCAGTTGCGTTCTCCCCAATGTCTTGTATAATGACACACTTCACTAGGGCTATTGGCAATACCTTACCTGATGTATCCCAGCATTTCATTAGCCTTTTTCATGGCTGCCTCACATGGGCAACTTTTAGTCATCTCATAACCAACCAGTTTCCTCCTCTGTTGCTTCCAACTGACACGTCCCCAACTTATAGCAAAAATTATTTTTACTGTACTGCTAAATTTCATTCCATTCCAGCTTTGAAGGTCATCCCTATCTGACTGCATGATATTGCCAATATGGAGAAGGGCCAGAACACCTTTTTTGTCATCTGCAAATGTTAGGACACTTCCACTTCTTGTGCCATGGGCATGAATACAAATGTTAAATAATATTGGTTCCTTAAGGAATTTCACTAATAACCTCACTCCATCCTGACAGTTCACCATTCGTTATAACCCACCAGTTCTTTATCCATCTGCCAAGTCTCATTCATTCCCATCTTCTCCAATTGAATGATTTCCTTTGTGGAAATGTATCAAATGCCTTACTGAAATCCAGGTAGATCAGATTTATTGCATTGCCTGCATCTAAACTCAATTTTCTCAAAGATAAATCAGGTTGGTCTAGCACAACCTACCTTTTGTAAAACCATGGTCTAGATTATCTGTTACCTTTTAACCTATGTTAACTACTTTCAAAATTTGTTCCAAGATCCTACATATAATCAAGGTCAAACTAACCTTCCTAAAGTTTTAGATCATTGTTTGTTTTGTCTTAAAAAAAAAAAAAAAAAGGCACAAGTTGAAAATCTCTCAGCTGGCACATGCTAGTCAGGCACAACTTTGGCTATTGCTAGGCTAGCGAGCCTGTGGACCAGAAAGTCAGGTTCACGGGACTGGTCGCAATGGCCCCGGGGCAGCAGTCAAGGCTGGCTGACAGAGCCAGCAGCGGGGAAGTTTGTCAGCAGAGATGTAGAAGTGACCTCCCCAGGTCTAGCAAACTCCTCATTCAGGACCAGTCACGTCCCAAAGGTGCCACACAAGGGAGGTCCATCCTGTGTTCTATTAGCAATTCTCCAGTCAGAGTACAACCCTGAGCTCCTCATGGATTAATTTTAAATCCTTGCTATTGGGTTTTGCAATTTCATGTGTTACTCTTGTGCATGCCAGTTCCTGCAGAGCCATCTGCCTCCACCCCTCATGTCTTCCCATCCTCATGCCTTCCCCCTTCATGTCGAAGTATTTTAACATTTCTCGTTAAGAATGCTTCCTCTGTAACCAGTTACTGTTTAACATCCCTATTTCCAGTCCTGCTATCAGCAGTGGCATGGAAAACCAAACCATCACTGTCTACTCAGGTTCTGAAAATCTTGGAGCCAATGTAGGAAAAGCCCATCTCAGCACCAACTCCTTATCTGGTATCAAGTTTGTGTCTATTTTCCCTTGCCCAGTACCTTTGTGGTGTTACTGCAGCTGCCTATCACGTTAAAAAAAAAAAACATACCTTTCCACAAGATACATAATCAACCCTTTCCTCCTTATTATCAACCAGGACTTGGGGAATCTTGACAGATGATCAGCTAAACAGGTCTGCCTGAGATGCTGTAGCCAGAAGGATAAATGCAATCCTTGACTGTATGCACAAAGGAATACCTAGGCACTGTGTTGGGGATCACTGTTCTATGTGTGTCATGGTTCCTACTGAATGATCAGTGCCAGCCCAAGCCATTCGTGTTCCCCTGTCTCATATCCTGCACTTCAGGAAGGATTTTGATAAATTGGAGAGGATTCAGAGAAGAGCAGGAGAATGAGTGGAAAACATGTTCTAGTGAAAGGGTCGAGGAGCTCAATCTTTTATTTTAACCAAAAGAAGATTAAGGGGTCACTTGATCAGTTTAATTGTTTCTCATGTGGGTACTTCTAAAGAGACAGCTCTTCAATCAAGCAAATGTATGACAAGATCAGATAGCTGGAAGCTGATGCTAGTTAATTCAATCTAGAAAGCACAAAGTACTAGTTTTAAAAATAGTGAAGGTAATAACCATTAGAACAACTTACCACAGGCTACAATGGATTCTTTGCTGCTAGCTAGGCTTTTTTTTTCCCTTCAAATGTTTCTAATTCGAACAAGAATTAGTTCAGGAGGTTGTACTAGATCATCCCTTTGGTCTCTTCTGATTTTATAATTTATGAATGTTCTCATTCAACAGGTTCTCAAGTAGCATTTAAAATTATATTTTATACGAGTAATGAAATCTGACAAAGTTGACTGGCTTCATATCTCACTTATCTTTCTTCCATACTAAAGAACTGCAAACAAGTGTTTGCTTTTTTAAAAAAAAATAAAAGTTCCTTTGCCTTTTTTAAAAAATGTTAAATGTTTTTTAAAATGTGACTTTGCCTTTTTTTTAAAATAAATAAAAGTTCCACACCAAATCATGGAAGAAAATAGTCAAATATTTCAGTTTTCAAAGTGGATTTTAAAAAAATCCTCATCCTGGGTTTAATTTACTTTATTCTACTGCCATGCATAATACTGCAGACGGCAGTTAAAATGCAGAGGCAAAATGGTCCTGGGGGGCATAAGCTTAGACTGCTTAATTTCAGCTCTCACTGGGTCTGGGGTCGACCCTGGCTGTGGTTCTGTATTTTAAATTTAATTTAAAATGCAGAGCCACAGTGTTCGTGGGCCCCACCAACAGCCTCAGCTGGGCTTGCTCAGTGCCTGCAGGTGATATGACAGCGGCTTGCTCCAGGTCCAGCAACCCTTGTCTGCAGTGGGTCCCACTGGAGACCCTCCCGCGGGACAGGGGCTGCTGCCACAGCAGCCTGTGTTCAAGGCCAGCCCCATTGGGGGGGGGGCAGGGCCCCGCTTTTGGTGGGTAACATTTTCTTTGCATATGTATTACTTGCACAATAAATAGCAAAGAGAGTTGAGTGACCCGCTTCCAGCAGCTTGTCACACACGCCCCTCACACCCCGGCCGCAAGGCCCCTTGACCCTGCCTCCTCTGGGCCGCTTTCAGCGGGGGGCGGAGGGAGCAGAAGCGGCCCCAATGCACCCGCCGGCTCTTGGAGGGAGGCAGAAGCGGCTCTTGTCCAGTCCGCGGTGACCCAGCCCCAGTCACGGGACCGGCCCTGCCAAGCCACGGGGGCAGAATCGGCTTCAGTCTGGCTCCAGTGGCCCATCTGCCGTGCGAGGGGCTGGCCGCGCCCGGAGCAGCAGGAGAGGTGGAAGCAGCTGCGGCGACCCTGGATTGTCTCTCCCCACCAGCCGCGGCTGCCCAGTCCCGCCTCCTCCCCCACGTGCCTTCCCTGCCTCCTGCAAGCCCCCCCCCTGCCCTGAGCCCCCCCCCCCATGCACTCCTGCCACAGCTCCCTGCATCCCCACATACTCCCCACCCCTCTGCCCTGAGCGCGCCCCTCCCGCACTGCTCCCCACCCTGTCTTTACATGTCTCACAGGCAGGTCGCACTGCAGCCCCTGCCCGGAAGCCCAGCTCAATGGGGAAGGGCGGGTTGTGATACAGCAGCGGTACTTGTAAGAAATTTAAATTGCTTTCACCCTTGATTGTAGTGAGCACAATTAGTTACCAGAGACGCTGGGGGACAGTAATAATGGCTGACAAGAAGGGAAAGCTCTGGTCTGTTGTGAAAGTTTGAGAGAAAATCTTCATGAAATATAGTTAAGATGCAAAACAGTTATTGGTGTGTCACACACACACACACACACACACAGATTTTAAGAGAAGATGGAAAAAATAGAGCCTTAAGTTCTTATATGTAGTCGTGGCCGAGTGGTTAAGGCGATGGACTAGAAATCCATTGGGGTCTCCCCGCGCAGGTTCGAATCCTGCCGACTACGGATGTTGCTTTTGAGCTAATTTCTCTTTTGCTTACATGTATTGAGACATTTCTCAATATCCTCCAAGTTTATCCTCCCAACACCAGTAAAATGACACTGTAGACTGGGGGGGAATGCATCTACACAGTACCCATAGGTTGAAATAAGCTCTATTCACATTTTGTAGCTTATTTTGAGTGTATTTAGAAATATCTTAGTTAATAATTTGGCACTGTCTACACAGTGCCAAATTTCAAAATAAAGCATTTTTCCAAAACATCCCTTACTCCTCATGGAATGAGGTTTCCAGGGACGTTGGAATAGTCAGCCCCTTATATTCAGAAATAAGGGGCTTGCTGTGAAGATGTGAGATAGCTATTTCCAGTACAGCCTGTCTCCGACTTACGAAGTGGTTACAGACCAAGCAATTGCTCGTAACTCGGTTTGTTCATAAGTCGGACTCCATACAGTTACACTTGACCGTGCTGTTCATAAGCGCGGATCGCGTTCGTAACTCGGGGTCCTCCATTTACGAAATTTTTGGTCATAACTGTGAACAGTTGTAAGTTGATCATTCGCAACTCAGGGACCAGCTGATATCCCAAAATAGTATTGCAGCATAGACATAGCCACAGAGGGACTGTGTTAATTTAACCCCTCCAAAGAGGGGCAAAGGGAGCCCCAAAATTCAATGGAATACAGAGGTATGGATGTGAGTTATTAATACAGTCCTCCCTCTACCCGCAGGCTTCATTGGGTCCACTAGCACAGGAAGGGGGAGTCCCAGAGAGAAAGTACAAGGCCCCCCACACACACACACTTCCATTCATGTCATCCGGGGTGGCTAGCAGCCTGATTCCTTAGTCTGATTTTCCCCACTTTAAATAAATTTCATTATTTCCCCCATGTAGGTGCGTTACAGTAGCCACCCTACCATCTCACTGTTTAGGGCTTTAAACCCTCTGCCTGGCCCTCAGCTCACCTCTGCAGGACACAAATGGTATTTGCCACCTTTATTACATCCTGCCGGAGTTTTGCCTAAGCAGACAGAGTGATGAGTTATTAGAAGGGGATCATGTGCAAAACCCAGGGCATTTTGGCACTATCTCTGGGTAACATCTGTTAGCCTGAAATAGCGTTGTGTGCATCTTAACTGTACTCCCGTTATTTTGAAATACATTTGAAATAATGGGCTTCCTGTAAACCTTGTTGGACAATGAATATGGAAGACACCGGAATAGTGCTCTATTTAAAAATAAGCTACACGATTTGCATAGCTCAAACTGTGTACCTTATTTTGAGCTTTGCGCGACTGTGTAGACACACACTTCTTGGGTAAAGTAGCCTTAATTCTTCGGCATCGGAATTAGGCTACATCTACACTGCAACACTATTTTGGGATACTGGAGTAGCCCAAAATAGCTATCCCACATCTCCACAGCAAGCCCATTATTTTGAAATGTAACGGGCTTACTATTCCGATGTTCCTGTAAACCTCATTCCATGAGGAGTAAGGGACGTTTCAGAAGAGCGATGTATTTAAAAATAAGAAGATAGTGCCAAATTTTGAAATAAGCTATTTAAAAATTGATTTGAAATAAACTATGCAATTTGTGTAGCTTAAATTGCATAGCTTATTTCGAGTGACTGGTGCAGTGTAGATGCACTCTCAGCTACAGCCAGGCAATGATAGAGCTTTTCCACTTCTTGAAGCTCATTTGGGGCACATCTACACAACAGGGCTAAGCTTGACATAAGCATTGCAGCTGGAACTATGCTAATTGCATAGTGTAAATCAAAATAGATTAGTTTGGCTTTTGGCCCTTTCTACGCAGACTTATTTCAAAATAGAGGACTCTTCCCCTGACTTTCCTTACTCCTCATACAATGAGGGTTACAGAAGTCGGAGTAAAACACCTGTTATTTCGAAATAATGGGCTTGCTCTGTAGATGCACACGATGTTATTTCAGAGTAAGTGACGTTATTCAGAAATAACGCTTCTGTGTAGTCATAACCTTGTAGCCCAGTCCAATGTTACTGAGATTAGACACCCTTCACAGTTTACCACATTCAACTTGACAAGCTCCCCAGCCCACCTACTTCAGATCGCCTTCCCTTTAAGATGGCACTAGGTCAGGTGCCATTATCCAATAACCTTCCTCTGTGGGTTATTAATACCATCACCTTGCAAAGAGCACCTTGGGCTTTGAATAGGCCTGGCTGCATGCCACCCTCCTTGACCACAGCGCTGATCCCGCTCCAAGTCCCTTACCTATTGCAGGCCAGCACTACCATCGGGTTTCTTAGTCTTGCTTCATAAACACAGCCTGACCTCTCACAGCCATTTCCCAGCTTTAAAGCAGCAACCGCACCAGCTCTCATCTTACCATCTCCCACTGCCATCTGGATAACCCCGGCGCCTCCCTTGCTCCCTTGGGTATGGCTAGACTGCGTTGCTATTCTGGGATATTAGAAGCACCCACTATGTCCCGAAATAGCAAGCACACTATTCCCCGGCCCTCCTTCCATGAAGGTTAAGGAATTTGTCTGAATAGTGCCTTCTTTTAAATGTGATTCTGTCTATGCAGTGCCAAATTTCAAAATAAGCTCTTCTGACCTAGACACGGAATAAGCAGCTTATTCGGACAGCAGGGGCTGTCTAGAGTAGACGTACCCTTGGCTACACTGCTCACGTTACTTTAGTGATCTAATTAGACCAAAGCGAACACTGACTAACGCTAAGCTGCACGTGCACCTCTGTGCTGCTCCCACCAGCGTTAGCTGCGCTGGGAAAAGAAGAACCCCTATTGCAACCAGTGTGAGCCACCTAACATCAAGCGATTTGCCTGACTCACTGATGAAAATACTGAAACGCAATACAATGTAGCACTTTAAAGACTAACAAGATGGTTTATTAGATGATGAGCTTTCGTGGGCCAGACCCACTTCCTCAGATCAAATAGTGGAAGAAAGTAGTCACAACCATATATACCAAAGGATACAATTAAAAAAAATGAACAAATATGAAAAGGACAAATCACAACGCAATGTACACTAGTGCCCCAGCAGTGGCACTGCTACACCATTTATTGGTCATTGTAGGAAAAATTACTAACATTGCTGTTGTAAAAAGGCCAGCTGAGAGCTAGGGAAAGGTAAAAGTCTACTTCATCTGCGTGACACACAATTAAAAGCAGAGCAGTTCGGTCTCTTTTTCCACTTTTCTTCTTTTACATTAAATATGTTCCTTTAGCCAAGAAGCCTGATGTGCGGGAAATTTTAATTAATGAATGTCATGAGAGTTTGGAAGAGAATTTATAGCGACAGATTTATATATTCAAAACACTTGAAACATAAGAATAAACCGAGACAACTTATTTAAGAGAAGAAAAAATGTATTGTCAGAAGTGGGATTCGAACCCACGCCTCCAGGGGAGACTGCGACCTGAACGCAGCGCCTTAGACCGCTCGGCCATCCTGACAGCTGTGAAAACCTACTTCTCCCTTCAGATATATAATGTTTGCTCTGTTTCTTCTCAGTGGAATTATTAGCATTTAGGTGGTTGAGTGATTTACCTAGGTTTCTTTGAGCATTCTCCCCCACCAACACATTCTAGCAGCACAGATTACTGGGTGTTGCTACCACCTTGTGGCCTTCTCTTACACATTTCCATGCATCTGCCCTAGTTACACATGCTGGATATTGCATCACTTTGTAAACATAAGACGAAAGCTCATTGTGGGTTCCCAGAATGGAAGATCTAGGGATGGTTTTGTCACATTGGATATATCCACACTGCAACCTTATCTTGGGATACCGGAATATCCTGAAATAGCTATCCCCATTATTTTGGGCTTGCTATTCCGGCGTCCCTGTAAACCTCATTCTATGAGGAGTAAGGGACTATTTGGAATAGTGCTTTATTTTGAAATGTGGTGCTGTGTAGACAATGGCAAATGTTGAAATACGCTACAGCAGTGGTCCCCAACCTTTAGAGGCTCCCGGGCGCCCAGGAGGTGGGGCCACTCACGCACCGGGCGCCCGGGGGCAGGGTCACGCGTCCGGGGGCACGCCAGGGGACTGGGATGCCCTTGCACCCGGCGCCGGCATGTGCCTTAGGGCCGGGGCTGGGGCCGCCCGAGCGCCTTGTGCTGTGGGCCCAGGGCCGGCGCTGCCACCCGAGCCACGCGCCTGGGGCCGGCACCGCGCACCCGAGCGCCCGCATTTGCCCCGGGGCTGGGGCCACCCGAGCGCCGTGCACCCAGCGCCGGTGCATGTTGCACGCCTGGGGCCGGCGCCTCCCATGCGCCGGGGTGGGGCCGGCCCAGGTTGTCGGCGGGCACACACGAATGCCCCAGCAGGCGCCATGGCGCCCGTGGGCACCGCGTTGGGGACCACTGCACTACAGTAATTCCTTGCTTAACATGTTTTCATGATAGCACGATTTTTGGGGGGGAACATTTTTCAAACAACATGACCCGTCCCCGCAATAACACGATTTCTTCTAGGGCCAGCCAGTGGCCAGCAGCTGCGCGAGGCTTTCCATGCAAAGCGGCAGAAGTTCTCCACTAGCTGTGCTGTTCCCTGGTGACCCCCTCTGGCCGAATGCCTCGCTCCCTCTCCTCTGCCCCCTGCTTGCAGCGGGCGGCTGGGTTTCCCCAGCTCGCAGGTAACCAGCAGCTGCGTGGGGCTTCGTCTGCCTCCTTACAAAGCGGCAGAGGTTTGCCGCTTGCCACGCAGTTCCCTGGTGATCCCCTCTGGCCGGACGCAAGGCACCTGGCCAGAGAGGGTCACCGGGAAACTGCGCGGCAAGCGGAGACCCTCCACCGCTTTGTAAGGAGGCAGACGAAGCCCCGCGCAGCTGCCGGTGACCAGCCAGCTGGGGAAACCCACCCCCTGGCTGCAAGCCCTCTCCCCTGTCCTTCCCGTCCCTTCCCCAGAGCCAAACACCTCCCCTCCCTGCTATAACCCAGTCCTCTTTCTTCCCCAACCTTATGTCCCGGTCCCAGCTGCTAACAAATGCAGGCTGGAGCTGCAAGCGCACGTGCGCTTGAAACGCAACCCCCACCTTTTCCATTATTTTCAATGGGACAATGGACCCAGCATAACATGTTTTTCATTTAGCACAATCATTTTCTGAAACGTTTCTACCGTGTTAAATAAGAAATTACTGTATTTCAAAATAGCGTCCAACTAAGATATGCAATTTGCATAGCTCAAATTGAGTATCTTATTTCGAGTTAGGGTGCAGTATAGATGCACCCTCAGATAATTGAAACAGGAGACCTGATTGGCATTCCATGAAAGCACTTTTTCTTTAGGGCAAGACTACTTTCTTTTGTTCAGCACAATAGGGACTCAGTTCATCATCTAAATACAATAACCAGCTTCTTGCTGGCACATATTCAGTCAGCTCCACCTGTGAATCCCACTTGAAATTGTTACTTTGTATAAGATTTTGTACTGATTTAAAATGTTGACATAAGATATTGAGGGCACAGCAGGGCTAAAGTTGAATTAAGCTATGCGACTTCAGCTACATCACTTGCGTAGCTTAAGTCAAACTAGCTTAACTCAGCTTTCGGTGCGGTCTACACAGCAGAAAGTCGAAGAAAGAACACTCTTCCTTCCACTTCCCTTACTCCTCATGAAATGAAGGTTACCATAAATTGGAGCAAGAAGTCCTCCAGCTTGATATTATTTCCAAATAATAGCTTGTAGTGTAGATGCACACTATGTTATTTCGGAATAACGTTAGTTATTCCAAAATAATGCTGCTGTGTAGACGTACCCTCAGTGGTTGTGGCCCTGGTTACTTACTGCTTCTTTTTAATTAAATCTTGAGTTCTGAATGGGTGAGTGTGTTCTTTATTATTTCTAATTAATTTGTAGGAAAAGATTCCAGGGGAGTATAATGAGAATTGCTACTAGTGAGAGATCCTTTATTGACCATGTCATAAAGAAAAATGAACACATAGCCATTTCAAACCTGCAGTTAACTCAGCCTTTTGTTTTAAAAGTAATAGTAAAATATGAAAGCAAGATCACATTCATAATTTTTCCACTATTGTTCATTACAATAACTAGATAAACACCACAGCGCCTACACATGGATTAAAATTTGTGTTAACAATAGTTAGCAAATAAATACATTGGGCCCACCCTTTGTGCCTCTAACGGTACGTCTATCAGCAGTGTTATTTTGGAATAAAATCAGTTACTCTGAAATAACATAGTGAACATCTATACTACAAGCCATTATTTCAAAATAATGTGAAACTTGAGGACTTCTTACTCCGACTCCTGGTAACCCTCATTTCACGAGGCGTAAGGGAAGTGGAAGGAAGAGTGTTCAACTTCAACTTCCTGCTGTGTAGACAGCACCAAAAGCCGAGTTAAGCTATTTCAACTTCAGGTACGCAATCGACATAGCTGAAGTTGCATAGCTTAATACAACTTATGGTACATCTACACAGCAAGACCTAACACAAAAACCTGTTTTACCATAACCACTAATGGGGGAAAAATATTGCTGAGTCCCGTACAAATATTTACTCTTTACTGCTCCTTTAATGATATTCAAAAGGTGCTCTTTATATTTCAGTTTATAAAACAAGCAGGTTAAAAAAAAAGAAATATCACAGTCTCAGGTCCCTTGCTGCTGGAGGACTTCAGCATCTTGGAAAATATAACTAGAAGTATCAGCCACAGCTCTGACTGCACTTGAAGGCTTTTCTACCACTAACTAAGTAGGGAAGGGTTATCATCTATTGTGACATCATATTCCGTTCCCCCCAAAACTTGCAAAACCCCTCTATGAAAGAGGTGAGGACCTGACCAAATAGGAAAAGATACTAGAATTATACTGTAGTTATATTGTATTTACACTGGGTGATGTAAAAGGTCCAATAGTGCTTGTCCTTGCGTCCTTACCACCACCTTTAATCCTATTTTGGGGCTCAGGCCTCAGGTAATTCTGGACTAATTTTAAGTCTGTGTCTGCCCTGGTATAGAGTAGTGCCCAACAGGCAGGTCTTTCACCCTAGAGACTCTAGGTCCTGCCTTCACTTGAACCTCTAAATAAACCGTATGTCCCTTCTTGTGGCTTAGGCCACCCTGGGTCCTAAACCTGCCCATTTCTCTGGGTCCTGACCTAGGGACCCTACAAATATTAGCCCCACACTGCCTCATTAAGCTCTATTGCTGCTGCATTCACATAGCCCTGTCCCCTTCACCCTTATTTCAGGGCTGAAGTTCTCTCTCACAGAACAACAGTCAGATCAGAATCCATCTTCAGCTCCAGCAAGGAGCCCCTTCCTCACTCCTCTGATCTCTGCAGCACCTTTTAGCTGAGTCTGCATAGAAAGCTGCGAGGAACCAATCTTAGGGGGCCCACCTTCACTGCTCCTTTTCGAAAAGGGTCATTGCAGGCCCAGAAGGCTTCTAGCATAGGCCCCAAAGTACACCCCATCACAAATTGTTTTTAGAAGAGCCCACCTAGGTAATAGAGAATTGTAATGAATACAACTTAACAAAAGATTTCATGTGTATAGCCAGAAACATGCCCATTAGATTAGTGAACAGCCTTTCCAGAGAAAGGGCTGGAAGCTCCATGATGGGACATTTTTAGTTCTCCCTGAAGAATATACCATTTGAAGTCAGTGGTGGTAGGAGTAGAATCAGACCTGCTAAGTTGCTGCGATTTTCATCCCTCATGCAGTTTTCATCCCTCATGCTTCATTTTGCTGGAGAGCATATGCAATTTGAAACAAATTGAAACATTTTCCCTACAGACTCTGGAAAAGTCAAGTGAGAGATGGATTGTGCTGCCAGTGAGGGATTTAGGGAGGTCATAGAAGGCATTTTCCCATTTCTAACCCTATAGAAATCCACAGCCATTCTGCAGCCAGGTGAGGTTTTTTGCTATGGATGGAGCTATGAGCACATATTCAATGTGGCTGCATCTAGACTGGCAAGTTTTCTGCAAAAGCAGCTGCTTTTGCAGAAAAACTTGCTGTCTACACTGGCCGCCTGAATTTCCACAAGAACACTGACTTCCTACTGTCTGAAATCAGTGCTTCTTGCGGAAATACTATGCTGCTCCCATTCGGGCAAGAGGGCCAGTGTAGACAGCTCAGATTTGTTTTGCACAAAAAAGCCCCAATCGCGAAAATGGCAATTGGGGCTTTTTTGCAGAAAAGCGCGTCTAGATTGGCACGGCTGCTTTTCTGCAAAAAGTGCTTTTGCGGAAAAGCGTCTGTGCCAATCTAGATGCTCTTTTCTGCAAATGCTTTTAATGGAAAACTTTTCAATTAAAAGCATTTGCAGAAAATCATGCCAGTCTAGACGTAGCCTATGTGTGAAAACTGACAAGTGTTTGCCCCCAATTCCCTCAAGTATCTTTGAGGCAGAATGGAATCACAATGGATTTTTTTTCCAAACCTCATATTATACTGGAACTGATGTGATCACCTCTCCTAGTACCTCCCGGGTTCTGAGGACTCTCTAAAGGACCAAGAAAGGGACTGGAGCCAAAGCCATCTTAGATGCTCCAGAAACAGCACACCTTCTGAGAGATAAGGGGAACAAACACTTACTTGACAAGATCACATTGCAACATATCTGATGGAACAGGGATTACTCAAAACAATCGATATTGCCCACTCTCATGTGTCATCGTATTAATCTTTTATCACCTAGACTTATGCAAGGAAATGAAAGCCCCGTTTCTTACCAGCACTCCTGTGCATCACACCCTTATTACATTGTATCAGAAATAAAGTTTCTTTGTTAAAGTGGAGACAAAATAGACTGAAGAATTCAGTAGATAAGAGAACCTGTTGAGAGTAGCAGAGGTGATGGTTGCAGGTGTCCTTGGAAGTTGAATCCCAAAAGAAATGTGCAGTGGAGAGGAAATAAGTGTATGGCACATGCGTGGCTTTGGGGGTGAGAAAGAAAGAACAAATATAAGGTACTTAGAGTGCTAATCCAGATAGAAAACAAACAGCAAACATTTTACTACTACAAGTATCTTATTACTGGCACCTGCCATAAAGTGTGAAGGACCTAGGATGTAAGCTGATCAGTCCTCAGGGAGGAACCTTGGGAGCAGCCAAGCCTGGGGAGGTCTGGAGTTTGCATTTCATTCTGATCTCTTTGAAGTGTAACTGAAACCCAAGGAAGGAGGTGAAATTTCTACCACCTGCATGCATCCTGTTTTGAGCAGGATGGAGAATCCACTTGTCACTTAGGGCAGTGATCTCCAACCTTTTTAAGCACAAGATCACTTTTTGAATTTAAGTGCAATCCAGGATCTACCTCAAAACCAAACACTCTTGCCCCATCTCCTTCACGCCCCTTCTCTGAGGCCCCGCCCCTGTTCACTCTGTCCTCCCTCCCCCATTCTCCCTCCCTTTCACCAGGCAAGGGCAAAGGGTTGGGGCATAGGCTAGGGGTTTGGAAGGGGGGGACTCTGAGCTGATCCTGGGGCAGGGGATTGTGGTGCAGGAGGGGGGTGGTGTAGGCTCTGTAAGGGAGTTTGGGTCCAGGGGGCTCAGGGCTAGGGCAGGGCTTGGGTTGTAAGGGGGGGGGTTCATGACTGGGGCAGGGGTTTAGAGATGGCTCCAGCTGGATATTGCTTACCTCAGGTGGTGGCGCAGTGGGGCTAAGGAAGGCTGCCCCCTGCCCTGTGGCCCTGCCCCACTCTCAAAAGCAGCCAGCAAACTCCCTCCATCCCAATACAGTGTGGGAGAAGGGATCAGCACCCCCTTCCCTGCTCTGTACCGCAAGCAGGAGGCTCTGGGCAGAGGCGAGGGGGGGCAGCTCCAAAGCAAAGGGCAGGAGGTGCACAGCAGTGTGGGGAAGAGCAGCTGAAGTGCTGTGTTTGATCGCCTCTTGGCCAAACCAGTCAGGATCACCTGTCAGAGGTTCCAAGATCTACCAGTAGATTCCAATCCCAATCTACTGGTTGGTGACCACTGATTTAAGGCATGTCTACACTAGGCAGTTATTTTGAAATAAGGCAAGTGTCCATACTACCAAGCTCGTTATTTCAAAATAAAGGGCTTGTTATTTTGAACTAACTCCTGCTTGCAAAGAGAATTAGCACTACTTCAAAATTGTTATTTTGGGAGTTATTGTCTCTAAATAACTTATTTAGAGACAACTCCCTAATGTAGACATGCCCTTAGATATAAACTATGCACTCAAGAAGTACAAAGGAATATATATACCATTTATTAACAAAAAATGTATTTTGAAATCTATTTCTTCTATTGCTTTATTCTCCTCCTCTTCCGTTTTTTATTCAATTCTACCCATTTCTATCATTTTCCTTTTTGGTATTTTTCTCTGAAAAACAGTTCTTTCCTTCACTTTCACTCAATTCCTTTAACCAACCTCTTGCTCTTTCCTATCTCACAGTCTTTTCCCTTTTGCTACACTCTTCTTCGGTCTTATTTGCAGCCAAGTTCTCTCCCATTCTAATAAAGGAGAAAAAGATCTTCAACTATAGAGAATATGCTTAACCCTCTTCCCCCGGCTCAAAATAAGACAAAGCAGAATCTACTTGACTCAGGATTACAGACATGATTTATTTATAGTTTCATTAGTCTTTATTGCATTCAGCTTCTAACTTAAATATAAAACCATTCCAAAAAATCCAGTTGTTTCTCCTCCTGGATCAGTTTTTATAACAACTTGAATTAGTGCTCTAATAAGAACTAGCCACTTTAAATACAAGGCTTTTGTTGAAAATGCCCTGGTTGTCTCCAGGCCCTGGATGGCTTTTAAGCTGTTTGCTTTAAGAAGCAGTTAGAGGCCAAAGAGAAGCTTGAGGTCAGCCAGTGTGAGTTTGGTGAACGAGTCTCCTGTGCCCGATAGCACTTGCTGAGCCAGATCTTTCTTCTTGGTTTGAAGCTGTGAGATCTTTTCTTCCACTGTATCCTCACAGACAAACCTAAAACCCAAAGCATCACATCATCCTAATGTCTGAAAACAATAGCATTTCAAGTTTGCATCCCTTTCCAACTTTCAGTGACTCACCTTGATTTCAAGAAGAGATTAAATAATTTTTATAGTACCATTCACCCAAGATTCACATAGCAGCCACCATCATTTATCCTATTAAACATTTATGTTTTCAATTTGAAACTTACCATTTTTAATTATAAGGAAAGAAATTTGAGTTCTTAACCAATCCCTCCTTGAGCCATAGTTCTTACTAAGGATTTCCAAACGCAGATGGCCACAAGTAGAACCAAGAGCTTGAAGGCCACATTAAACACATGTAACTATATGTTTGTCCTTACGAGTGTCTTGCTGAAAGCAAACGGGTTGATCACTGAACTGCACTCAGCAGTGAAAAAGACCCAAGGCATTCATCAAGCCATTGAAGGAGAAGAATAGAACTGGGTTTTGTCTTATACAGACATTCTCCTTTATAGATTAGATTTACGTTTGTGCTCTAATAACTTGGACACTATAAGAGCTACCACAACCAAACTTTGCAAGGGATAACCTTTTCTCCAGAAGGTTTTAAGGTACTTTTGGACCCGATTGGGCCCGATCTCAACCTGTAAAAATAAAAAATAACCCGTTGAGCTGCAGGGGCAGCCCCACCCACCGCAGGTCACGTGCCTGCCGCCTGCAGCCCCCAGCACCATCCGGGACTCACCCCACCCCCACGATGGCTCAGGAACCCGTCCTGCCCCCTGCGGCTACGGTCACCAGGTAATCTTTAAAAAACAGACACACTTGATCAGGGGCAGGAGGGAGAAGGAACCAGCCAGGAGGGGAGCAGGGCTGGGGGGCCCTGAAAGCAGAGCTAGCGGGGGGGGGGGGGGGGGCAGGGGCAGCAGGGCTGGCTGGGGGAGACTGGGTGAGGGGTGGCCGGCGGGAAGCAGAGCTGGTCAGGGGTGGGGAGGCTGTCGGGGGCAGCAGGGCTGGCCAGGAGAGATCGGCAGAGGGGCGGCTGGTGGGAAGCAGAGATGGCGGGGGGGAGGGAGGGGGGGGAGGCGGTCGGGGCAGTGGGGCTGGCCAGGGGAGATCGAGGAGGGATGGCCGGCAGGAAGCAGAGATGGTAAGCGAATCGGCCAGCAGGGAGCAGGACCGAGCAACGCCGGGTAATTTCAGATATAACAACCAGGAGGCAAATTCCAGAAACATTCTTACAATGCAGCTTCTGTATTCTGTGCACAGCCCAGACGTTCAGAAACAAGCCTCAAAACAAGCCCTTAGTTGAAGCCAAGATTTTATAAGACTGTTGCCAGTCATGTGCACTGCTAACTAAGGTGTAGAAGAGCTGACCTGTGTATCACCACATCATTCTTTTGCCCCACGCGATATATGCGGTCACATGCCTGGTCTTCAAGTGCAGGATTCCTGAAAAGCAAGAAAACTGCTCAATCTAGTGGCTTATTAACCTTAGAAACAATGAAGACATGTATCAGTTGTCCTTGTTCTCAGCCATCTGTCCCACACATTGTGATGCTACTTATTCCCTCTAGCCAAGAAACCTGATCTCCTCCTAAACTCCATTACAATTCAGCACATCAAATAGCCCACCTAAAATGAGATGCGCCCCAGGCCCCGGCCCCTGTTGAAGATCTGCTACCTCTTCCAGTGAAGCTTGCATTGCGCACTGGAACTGCTATACCAAATCAAACTAGAGGTCCAGCTAGTTTTTCTGTCTGATCATGGCCAGTGCCAAGTGCTTCAAAGGAAAGAAACTGCATAACAAGCAAAGGCTTGACCCTCTGCTTGACCAACTCTAGTGAACAGCTCAATTGCTCATGACAGAAATGTCTCCCTCACACCTACGGCTTCGTACTTGGCTTCTATTCTGAAGAGTTTGTGTTTTAAATCTAGCTACTACAACTATGGATGCTGCAATTATCCACATAAATGTCTAATAGTTTGGCATCCTACTAAGCTCTTGCCTCAACATCTAGTGGCAGAGCATTCCAGAGATCTGCACGTTGTACTTCTGTTTGTCAGTTTTAAATTTGATGTCTTTTCAATTGCATTGACTGCTCCTTTGTTCTTGTACAGGCAGTCCCCGGGTTACGTACAAGATAGGGACTGTAGGTTTGTTCTTAAGTTGAATCTGTATGTAAGTCGGAACTGGCGTCCAGATTCAGCCGCTGCTGAAACTGACCGCCAGTTCTGACTTACATACAGATTCAACTAAAGAACCCCAGGCGTCCCCAAGTCAGCTGCTGCTGAAACTGATGAGCGCTGATTCCAGGAAGCCTGGGGCAGAGCAACTCTGCCTCGGGCTTCCTGTAGTCAGCGCTGGTCAGTTTCAGCAGCGGCTGACTTGGGGACGCCTGGAGCAGAGCAGCTGGAGTGCTGCTGGGTTGCTCCAGTAGCACCGCTCCTTGGCGCTACTGGACCAACCCAGCAGCACCCCAGCTGCTCTGCCCCAGGAGTCCTGATTCAGCCACTGCTGAAACTGACCAGCAGCGGCTGAATCAGGACCTGGGGCAGAGCAGCTGGGGTGCTGCCGGGTTGGTCCAGTAGTGCCCAGAGCGGGTGCTGCAGGACCAATCCGCAGCGCCCCAGCTGCTCTGCTCCAGGGTCCAAAACAAAAGCCTGGTCTGCTGGGGGGCGGGGCACACTATCCGCGCCTCCCCCCCCCCCCAGCAGACCAGGGACACGGGGAGCAGAGCAGCAGCGGGGTGCCGCGCCTCTGAGGCTTTGCTCTGGCAAAGTCTCAGAGGCGCGGGACCTCCCCCCCCTCCGCGGCTGCGGCTTCAGTCCCGGTGCCTGTGGTCTGCTGGGGACCGTCCCCAGCAGACCACAGGCACCGGGACTCAAGCGGCAGCAGCGGCGGTTCCCGCGCTTCTGAGGCTTTGCTCTGGCAAAGCCTCAGAAGTGCGGGAACCCGCCCGGTGCCCCTGGTCTGCTGGAGACGGTCTCCAGCAGACCAGGCGCACCAGAGCAGCTTACAAAGGGGGCTTTCTCGCCCCGGAGCTCGCAGGTAGCAATCCGCTACCTCGACCTCCGGGGCGAGAAAGCCCCGTTCGTAAGTGTGGATCCGACGTAAGTCGGATCTGCGTAAGTCGGGGACTGCCTGTAGTATGAGAGAATGTAAGACAAGACAGGTGGATTTACCTTCTCTATACCTTCTCTTGTATCTGCTGTCATTTCTTTCTCTAAAAACTGAAGAGTACAAATCCTTCCAGTTTCTTCTCACACAGGATTTCTTTATGCTTCTAATTATTTTCTGTTTAGGTATCTACAAGATCCTCATCATCATGAGTCTCCGTAAACCATCTCTGAAACCCATCTATTTCTTCTCTATCCCCCGTCCCTCCCCCTTTTTCTGGGATGGCCAGAGAAGGTGCCACAGATTTATGTAACAGAATTTAAATATTCCTAGAGTTGCTTTACACTTTCTTCCTTATATACCCTGACATTTGGATGCAGACTTTCTGTCACTGTGGAAAGCATAGTTCTTTCCCTGCAAGCATTTAGAAACTTTAGAACCCTGCAATAAGTCTAATTATTGGTACTAATGCATGTCACCTCACACTTGTGAATATTAAATTTCATCTATCAATGAGTTACCCATTCACTTCACTTTGTTAGATCTCGTCAAAGTTCTTCAATAGTCTTTAATTCCTACTACAATGGGGCCCTAATCCATGAATTTAAGCACCACCATAATACTAACAATAATTCTATTAAAAGTTAGAATGATTGCTCCCTTATAATTCTGCAATATAAGCAGCTAATTTTTTTTACACCAAAGACTGCATACATTTTTGTTATGAAGACTTTATTCTCACTTTCCCACAGAACTCTTGAAAATATGCTATTCCAGTCATGGTGACTGGTTGCTCTCTAAATTTAATCATTTATCGACTTGTTTCATAACAAGCTCCATAACCTCTGACATTTTTATTTTCAGAATTGATGGCTGGGATGGGCACCTCTCTCTGTGGCAAATACTAAGCATTTAGCCTTCATGTTGTTCTTATGGCACTTTATTAGTTTGCTTTGCCTACCAAGTGGCGCTTTGCTGCCATTTTCATAGTAATGGGGGGTCAGGCTGGCCACGAGTTGAATTATTTTTGAAACTTTCATTTTAAAAACCATTTTGCCTGATAGGCAAGTAATTTCAGGAATGGAAAAAGCAGGACCATGTGTTTTACATTCAACCAGACATATCCTTCCCTCATGCACAGTTTGTAAGCGCTCATGTTATCCATGCTGAGGTACAAAGCCAGTCTACTCTAAAAATTTCCATCTCACTTTACCAGTGCATGTCAAGAAGAAAGAGGTGGTTTCCGCCAGTTAAGTTTAGGCCAACGCCTCCTGCCAGGAGCGAGAGCAACATCACCTTTAACAACGAACAAGAAGATAAAAAGACTGGTTACTTCCAGAGATTCACCTGTTCCAAGGCCAAGTCTGATCATCTAGTCTGACTTTCTGTATGGCACAGGCCATGGAACTTCCCAAAAACAATCCCTAGAGTGGATCTTTTAGGAAAAAAAACATTGAATCTTGATTTTAAAATTTTTCAGTGATGGAAAATCTAACACAGGAGTGGGCAAAAGAGCCTCCGCAGGCCAGATGAGGACCGCCAAGCAGGTGGCTCCAGCCTGTGAAGGCCCTGCCACTCTCCTGCCCCCAGGCCAATTAGGGCCTGGCGGCAGGAGAAGCCTCCTTGAAGCCAGGGGCCTGGGCACCTAGGAGGAAGGGGGGGGCGGTGGGCGGGCAAAGGTGCTCTCCCACCCCCAGACCAATCATGTTCTGGGGGTGGGGAACCCGGAAGTATCCCAGCCCTGCCCCTTTCACCTGAGGCCCCACCCCTTCCAGTGTGGCCCGAGGCCACTTCAGAAATGTTTGAAGTGGCCCCCGGCAAAAAATTATTGCCCACCCCAATCTAACACAACCCTTGATACACTGTTCTAACGGTTAATGACTCTCATCATTCAAAATTTACACTTTTTTCCCCAGTCTGAATTTGTTTACTCATAGACTTTAAGGTCAGAAGGGACCATTATGATCATCTAGTCTGACCCCCTGCACAATGCAGGCCAGAATCTCACCCACCCCTCCCAGAATAATCCTCTCATCTATATCTCAGATATTGAAGCCTTCAAATACTTTGAAGACCCCAAGATGCAGAGAATCCTCTAGCTGTGATCTGTACCCCATGCTACAACATCCAGTTTACCTTCAACATCCAGCCTTTAGATCACGCCTTTCTCTGCTTAGTATGGAAGATTATGTCTATACCAGAACTGCTCCAACTTCCTGATATTTGGCTTTTACAGAAACACTCCCACACTCTTAACACACATCTTGATCCCTGATATAGAATCAGACCCAGCAAATTCAAGCACAAAGAAAAGTAACTATGAATAGTTTTCCTGATCCCATTTCATACCCGTGGCCCTTTGGGATTGCTATTGAACTCTTCTACCACATCCATCCTTTGCTTAGGATTGACTGAGCCATCCACCGTAGCATACTTCACCCCCTGACGCTCGAGGTGCGCTGCCACAACCTTCAACATGCTAGTCCACTGAGACACAATGACACTGAAAAGAGACAGAGTCCAAAACAAGCATCAGATATATTGTAACAACTTTGCTATGAGAATGTTTTGCCCCTTGATACATTAATAGTGAACTAAATCTGTAGATCTCTTATCTATACTATCTCAGGGTTTAATACTGCTGCCCATTACCATAGTATGGGAGTGTTTTCCACCACAACTAACAGGAAAGTCCATAGACTTTGTGGAATATGGCTCTCTTCCTTTTGGGGTCAAAATTCTGCTTGGGATAGGTCAGGTTTTGGGATTTGATTGGTTGGAGGTTTCGGGGATGGAGGGGAGGTTAGAGGTAGAAGGGGGTCTGTTGCATGTATCATTCATATACTCAAAAGGCTTTTTCAAAGAAGGCTTTGCAGTGTTCCCAACACCACAGTCGCACTCTGGATTCACCCATTTCCTCTGGCTTACATTCAAGATTGAGTTGAGGTATCAGCTCAGCGGCTGGCGCTGTGCATTCTAGCAATCTAGAACGGTATTATCAGATCTGGCAGATGCTTGATTTGCATGTGTAATTACAATAATTGAGCAAGCAAGTCAGGTAAGCACAGGGTATACACAAACTGATTTATTCCTCATACATTTGAGGATGCTTCTTGTACACAAATTGTCAAAAAATCAGACACCAGTTTTCAGCTGGAGCAGACTCTTTTTCTTTATTAACTCTTTTGCAACATTTTTTTCTTTACTAACAACCTGACCAAATAGCAACTAATAACTAACTGGCAAACTCCCTTCCTGCAAATGGCCATTTGAGCACAGTGTGGTGCTCTGAGGCAGAAAAACTAAGCAAGAGATTTCTCGCTGCAGTTAGAGATCCTTTCACAAGACTATTCTGACAGAGTCTGGAGATTTCCCCCATGCCTGCATAAAGGGGACATTAACTGTTATGAAATAGACCATTGCAAAGTGTTTCTCTGAGCATTTTCTCTGTGCGCACAATTTTCAAATGTGTGACTCAACTGAATGTCCAAATCCTGCATGTAGATATTTATATCAGCTCTTGGGAGCAACAGTCAGGTATTCAGATGTGCGTGCTACTCTCAGAATACAAATATATATTTCTGAAAAACCTTTATGATTGCTCCTACATTTGTATCAGGTTCACAGTGTGGTACCTGAACTCTGACATGCACCATTTAGACATTAAATTGAGCTGACCTTCCCTTCTCACACCTACGCTCATTCTTTGGCCCTTTGTCTAATAAAGAAAATTACCTTCCACAAGTTATTGAGAGAGCTCCTCTCTCCCGAAGGTCTCTCACATGAAAGTAAGCCATCTGATTCATGACAGAGAGTCTTCTCCACCCTGTCTTGCAGTCTTGTGTCCTCCCACACACCAGACCTCGTCTCATGTCTGACTTAAATCATCATTTCCCCAAGTAGGAGACATGTCAGTTTCCCTGGGATGTGTGAAGGACTGGCTCAGGGGCCCATGGAGACTCACACATTATTTGCAGAAGTTTAGCAACACAGTGAAGTTGTAGGGGCATGGGACTGTTTTAATTTCCCTGAAGCAGGGCTCAGCTTTCAAAAGTGTGTGAAATGCCACCTTAAGCATAGATTTACACATTCCCATGATTTATTTTATGTTTTAACTTTCTTATCCCATATTCTTCTATCATATTCAAGAGAAAACTGCTCACCTGGTTTTCAGATCTCCTCAAACTCTCTCCACACTTTGACCCTGACCTCACATCCACCTAATTACCTAACTGCCTTCAAAATTGCCTCTTCTCCAAAACTCCTCGTTAGCTTCTTGACTGCTTTCACACATATCCAGCAATTGTAATGTTGCAATAGTGTGGAGATTTCACTATGAGGAATTTTGATATTTGATCATCTTACCTAATTTTCCCTCTGCCCACAAAAATGCACCCCAGAAAGAGAAGCATTATCATACTTACCTCTTCTGGGACTCTGGGTGGCTTTGGATAGTCTTCAGTTCAGCCAAGAGATGTGATAGCTTCAGGAGAAGAAAATTAGTTTACTTGCTATGAAGCCACAATGCAACCTGAGTCACTCTACCATGAGATCTATGCAAAAGGCTCAACCCAGACTTAAGTGAGGCTCTCACTCTGGGCTGCATGAGGTAGTTACACAGGATGTAATCCTGATTTTGCCATCATGTACAAACATGATATTTTCAAGAGTCAGTAATTCATAGATACTTGGTTTAGACAAGTCAGTGGCTTTCAACCTTTCTAGACTACTAAACTTCTTACAGGAGTCTGATTTATCATGTGTACCTCCAAAATTCACCTCACTTAAAAATGAATTGCTTACAAAAGTCAGACATAAAAGTGTCACAGCATGCTATTACAATGAAATTGCTGACTTGCTCATTTTTACTGTACAATTGTAAAATAAATGCATTGGAATATAAATATTGCACTTACATTTCACTGTGTAGTGGAGCAGTATAAACAAAAGCGGCAAGGAGTCTTGTGGCACCTTGTAGACTAACTGAAGTGTAGGAGCATAAGCTTTCGTGGGCAAAGACCCACTTCGTCAGATGCAGGTCTTTGCCCACGAAAGCTTATGCTCCTACACTTCAGTTAGTTTATAAGGTGCCACAAGACTCCTCGCCGCTTTTGCAGATTCAGACTAACACGGCTACCCCTCTGATACTTGACAGTATAAACAAGACATTCTCTGCATGAAATTTAAGTTTGTACTGGCTTTGTTAGTGCTTTTTGCTACAGCCTATTGTAAAATTAGGCCAATATCTAAATCAGGGGTGGGGAACCTCAGACTCAGGGACCAGATGCGGCCCTTGGCTTGCCTGGATCCAACCCCAAGGCTCAACCATAGTACTGGGGGGCCTGCATTGACACTCCAGCCCTCCCCTCCCCCCATGGGGCTGGAGCACAAAAAACCTACTAGCCTGAGACCTTCTAGGCTCTGGTGTGCAAGGGGAATGTTGGGAGTGTCTTTCTCCTCCTCTGTCTGGGGCCACCTCAGTGAGGGTTGTTTTTTTTGTTTTTGTTTGTTTTGCTTTTTGGCTTCTTACTTGTGGGCGCCCCCAACTGATTCTTCTGTGGATTAGCAGCCCCCCACCTAAAAAAAGTTCCCCACCCTGATCTAAATTAAGTTGAGGTACTCCCTGGAAGATCTCTGCATACCCATAGGGGTACACATACCTCTGGGTTCAGAACCAGAGAGGTAAGTTACTTTTTTTACTCAGTGTAAGTGTTCACCATAATATGTTGCAAAGGGTAAATTAAGTCTGCAAAAGCAATGGCATTGTAATTTGCCCCTCTAACTTTTTACTGTGATTTTTCAGATAAGTCTCAGCTAATAACAGTAATAGGATCACAAGACATGGAAAGCAAGTTTGTAACTTTTGCTCTCTGAACAAGTTTTGTAGGAATCACACTTCCTGTGTGGATCCAGACTAACAGTTTCCTTTCTTCCACCCATTTTCTTAAAGGTTTTTGATGCCCTTTCTCTTCCTTTACCTGAGAGGTCTGTACTGTCTCAAGAGTCTGATGACTGAGACGGGCATTGACAGTCAACCAACGTGGTAGATTTTGTTGCAGGTACTCTTATCCTACCGCTTCCTATGAAGTTTGGAAGGTTGGAATCTCCCTGCGATAGGTTCATCTGTATATTCATCTACCCATATCCAAGCTGCCCACCTGCCCATCTATGCAACTGCAAATATATCAGGCTGTCAACATTTACTTAAAATAAACAAATCAAAATGCAGCAATGTAGGCCTCCCAAGAGATGTCACAGAGCCACAGCTAGCATACTTTGGTGCTTTCTCTGCTGATTTCAAAGAGATCCATGCTGAAAGCCTTGCCATTAAGATAGACGGTAGATTCTGGGTCAGGAGTTTGGAGTTCCAGCAAAGTCAAAGCACTGAGGTGATCTTCCAGAGAGAGAGAAAGGCCTTCGCTGTTCAAGTTAGCTTGGTCCAGAGCCTGCAAAAAAGAGTAAATGGCAGGTCTAGTGAGGAATGAAAGCCACATGCACAGCTGCAGACAGTAAACAGAGCATCGCTGGTATGCTGTTAGAAGATCTTCGAGCTTGCCTCAAGGACCTTTCTCCCTGGGCTGTATGCCCAAAAGACAAGGTGCTTCTTATAATCAGTAGATAGAGCCATGCTCTACCTCAAAATCCCAGTTGAAACACACAGTTTAGAGGGGGGTGAAGCACAGCCTAAAGCACTTCCCCTGGAAGCTTTTGCCCTGTTTTACAGATAGGGAAACTAAGGGAGAAGAGAAAACTTGTCCAGCATTCAAGGTGGTTGGTACTCGATTTGCGAATGGAACTCACAAATGTGGCCTACAGCGCTTTACCATGTGGCCTGTGTTGGTCACTTATTTTACATCTGACAGGTGAGAGCTACAAGGAAATATGGCCCAGCGTGAAAAATGCTGCAATCTGGTCCATAGTATGCTGATCAGGTGCAGCACCTGGCAAGATGCCAGTTATGGAGGCCTCATTTCCAATGTTCAATGCCTCACCAGCTCTTTAATGAAGCCTACTGCAGACCCATTAACTCTTTGGTGCCAGGAATCACTAAAACAATGCCCCCAATGTATTTTGCAACACATGTGCCCACCAGTTCAAGGATCGTAGCATTCACAGGCATGACACTTCTGTAAGTGACTGTGATGGATGGGAGGAGTAATACTCTTTTCTAGATATCCCAGCAAATCAGTTAAATTTTCTGTAAAGGGTTAAACCCAAAGACAGTGGGTATCCAGAAAGCATTGGCAGGGAGCCAAGGGAGCTAATGGGAAGAGAGTGAGAGATCTGAATCAAAACAGGTTCTGCCTGCTTCAGTCTTTTGTCTAAATTCAGAGCAGGAGCTGGGGAAGAGATGGTCTGAAGCAGGAATTGGCATGGATTTTTCAGCGATGTCCATGCTCAAGGAAAGACTGAAACTTGGAACAACAGAGATGCAAGTAGAACAGGGAATGTTTAGACAGACATAATCAGGTTATTTTCTTTATTTTGGGATTTGGTTAAATTCTTTTGTGCTGAACCCATGTGCCCTCCTGTACATTGTAACTTTTAAACTGAATCCCAGGGAAGCAAGTCTCTGTGCTTTAATCTAGAATAGTGATAGAAATGTAGCCGTGTTAGTCTGGGGTAGTTGAAGCAAAATGCAGGACAATGTAGCACTTTAAAGACTAACAAGATGGTTTATTAGATGATGAGCTTTCGTGGGCCAGACCCACTTCCTCAGATCAAATAGTGGAAGAAAGTAGTCACAACCATATATACCAAAGGATACAATTAAAAAAATGAACAAATATGAAAAGGACAAATCACATTGCAGAACAGAAGGGGGATGCGGGGGGGGGGGGGGGGGGGGGGGGAGGGGGAGGAAGGAAGGTAAGTGTCTGTGAATTGCTGATATTAAAGGTAGGGAGAGTGGGATGTTTGTGAGTTAATGGTATTACAGGTGATAATTGGGGAAACTGTCTTGGTAATGGGTGAGATGGACTTAACAAGAATTTGAACTATCTCACCCATTACCAAGACAGTTTCCCCAATTATCACCTGTAATACCATTAACTCACAAACATCCCACTCTCCCTACCTTTAATATCAGCAATTCACAGACACTTACCTTCCTTCCTTCCTCCCCCCCCCCCCCCCGCGCATCCCCCTTCTGTTCTGCAATGTGATTTGTCCTTTTCATATTTGTTCATTTTTTTAATTGTATCCTTTGGTATATATGGTTGTGACTACTTTCTTCCACTATTTGATCTGAGGAAGTGGGTCTGGCCCACGAAAGCTCATCATCTAATAAACCATCTTGTTAGTCTTTAAAGTGCTACATTGTCCTGCATTTTGCTTTAATCTGTTTTTTTCCCCAGAAGCTCTGTAACACTTAGCAATCAAGTATGCTTTACCAAATATATCTTTGTTTTGTTAATAATCACCTTTTTAAGACTATGACCTGATTCTTGTATCCTAGAAGGCAGGATGTTCTGTGTGTATGTGCCTGAGACTGAAGGTCAGTTATTAAGAAATTACAGCTTGTCATCCTGGCCTCTCAAGGGGTTTTTGCATTTGGTTGGTGGCAGCGTACCACCCAAGGTTAGGGAATCTGTGACTTTGGGGAGTTTTTTAAGCAGGAACCGTTAGTGGCAGGATATTTTAAGGTCTCTTGAGGCCCCCACCTCTGAACTCCAAGTGGCAGATTGGGGAATAGCCTTGACAGTGACCAAACTGTCATTTTGGGACCGCAAATAAAAGATCCCATTATGGATTAAATATATGACACTTTATATGAATTTGATTAGACTGCTTCTACAATGCAATGTTCAGGCCTCAATACAAGAAAGAGAAACTCAGATAGATTCAGAGAAGGAAAAGAAAGTGATTAATGCAAGGAAAAAATTTAGTAACCAACTAAATCGGCTAAGACTAGGAGAGAAGAGAGGACACCACAGTCTATGAAATATTTGCCCAAGTAAATACCCAGAATGGAGACAAATTTACCATGAGGCCTGTAAGCATAAATAAGATCACCGGGAGAAATTTAAAAGCATGGACTGAACATCAGAAAATATTTCCTATTAGGTTGCCACTAGTTTCTTTAAAATATTCTGCAGTTTGGTTCTACCATGCACCCTTCTCCCTCACCTCATGTGAATTTGTGGTGACGCTGGCCAGACCCGCTTCCAGCTCATTTCAGTCACGCCTCCCTGAACACTGACAAAAGCATAGCTGGAAACCAGTTTGGCTCACTCACATGTTCCTATAAATCTAATGCCAATTTTCACAATAAGAATGTGTTTAGAATAACGAAACACTCACAGGATGCTGCGTGTATTAATTGTATTTATTATATCTGCATGACACACAAGGTTATATTAAGTGTCTGCATTGTAACCCTCTGCAATTGTGCAAGCCAAACAGGAAAGGAGCATTAATGTAGAGATGCCAGTTTCCTACACAAGGTGCCCATGAAGAAGATCCACTGAACCCAAATGAGGCACAGTGAAACAAAGTCTTTGTTGATTTCTCCCCTATCCCCTGAATAGAAGGTGGGTTTGTCCAATCAGCTTGAACTCTGGGAGAAGGGAACACCACAAAAAAATCTCTGCCAAGACAGAACTGTCTCTATATGCTGCTTGAACTCTGAGGAGTGAAGATTTCTAAGCAAGGAATCCCCAGCTGGTTAACTACAATGGACTTATAGAGCTTGCTTATAATAGCACCAATTGCTTTTTGAAACCCAAGACTGCAACTCATTTTTGTGTGTATGCTTACCTGGTAAATAACTAATTTCTTTTTCTTAATAAATAAACTAAAGATTTATTAACTATAGGGTGGGCTACAAGTGTGGTCTTTGTTACAGAATCTAAGGTGCAACTGACCCAGAGTAAGTGACTGGTCTTGTGGGACTGGGAGTGACTTGAATATTATTGTTATATTTGGAGTAAGGGAGTATCCATCAAAAGGCAATATTGCTTGGGTGACACTTGATATTTGGTTGGTGAAATCTAAGTATAAAACTCAACTAGTTTGGGACCGGTACCCTGATTCTTCAGTCTGCCTTCAGGTTGGTTCTCATGCTTGTGAGCCACTCCAGACAGCTTGGAATTTGCATATTAATATGAATCACACTTAAAAAGTACTCTGTCCCAAACCCTAATCCTACTGCAAAACGCTACAGTCATGACTTACTAATAAACTAACCACTTAAATGCAGCCACCTCTGGGTTGGACAGCAACATTATACAATATTTTAAGCTAGCCACTGACAAATAAGGTGGCCAATTAAAACGAGAGAGGAAAATAAATAATATGGACAGGATGCTGGCCCTACAGCCACCCACACACAGTCAGGCCCAGTACCATGATCGGGGACTGGACTGACCTTGGAGGGAAGACGACTCCCAAATGAGTTACCAACATAACATCCTCCAGTACTCGTGATTTATTTTGGAAGTTCCAATCAAGTGACTGGCTTAGAAATCGGACAAGAATAGCCAACATCGCTCTGTGCCATAACCAAGTGCTTCTAACATGATTAATTCTATACACTACATTAATCATAGTATTAGGCTGTATGGTTACCACTTTTAGCAAGGAAAGATGGCAGCAGCACTGGCGCAGTCTCAGGAGCATGGACAAGACGTGGACAGCACTTGAGACACGTGAGTCACTTTGGGAACCCACTGCTAGGGAATCCTTTTGACTGGCTCCAAATTCTTGTGCTACTATTATTAAGAAGAAAACAGAGAAAGCAATCAGAGGCATATCAGAGCAGCAGCTTTACCAGCCAGTCATATTTCATCAAGAGGAACTGAAAAGGAATCATTGTTTAGCATGCAGTTTGTATAGGAATACATCAAGCCCAGCAAAACACAAGACGCAAGAGATTACAATATGTTATACTAACAATTTGTTTTTCTCCTAAACCTTTTGTTAATTCTCCATGCCCTCGCTCAGCAGATATTATACCCTGCCCAACACCTCATAGTGAGAACAGGATGTGGGAGGCCAGAATCCATCCCCTTTTCTAACCACTACAATACATTGCTCACAACCCTCCTATGATGCCAGTACTTCCTTGTAACCTGGCACCTTGCCTCTTCTCTTATCCAGAGCAAACAGACCAGTGGTGAACAGAGCCCATCCTGTTAAGGGGAGACAACAGAACTGCCAGAAAAAGGCTTTGCAGACACATGTCCTTCAGGGCTGAAAGCCTCACTGGGGCCCTAGGCAAGGCGCAGGCAGGAAGCCCTGTTCCATGACCCCGGAAGGGGTGGAGCTGGGCAGCCTTCAGCATGACAGGGAGCAGAGAGTCTTCCCCCCAGGTATCCCTCAATACTGCTCAGAATATTAGCAGAGATTTAAAGGACCCAGGGTTGTGACCAGGGTGGCCAGGAGCTCCGGGCCCTTTTGTATCGCTGGGGCCTGAGGCAGTTGCTCCCTCCCCACAATCATAGAATCTTAGGGCTGGAAGAGCCCTCAGGAGGTCATCGAGTCCAGCCCCCTGCCCAAAGCAGGACCAATCCCAACTAAATCATCCCAGCCAGGACTTTGTCAAGCCGGGACTGAAAATCCTCTAGGGATGGAGGTTCCACCACCTCCCTAGGTAACCCAAACAGCAGGCCTGAACACACCATGTCACACACCAAGCTTTCCCTCCACATATTTTAGGGCTGTGGTGTCCAACACTCTAGCCACATGTAGCTATTTGACCTGCTGAGTGTGGCTAATTGGCTTGATCAAAGTGGATAGTTGGCCGGTTGAGTGTGGCTAGTTCACTATATAGCAGTAGCCACTATTAGTTCACCATATAGAGGTAGTCACTATAGTGGCGACTGCTTCAGAACTGGATGGACACCACAGTTCTAGAGCAACACTCTTCTCAAAGGCAGCAGTCCAGCTGTTTTCCAAAAAGCTCCAAGGAGCTTGGAATTCAGGGGTGGCTCCCATTCTCTGCTCTGCACTCTCTTAGTTTTAAGGGGGCATGTCCTAATAATGTAATAAACCACTCCCCACAAAACATTTCTGCTGGTGTCAAGGCAAAACTTTGATCCTAACCTTTATCGAATGGATTCCCACCAGAGTAATATCTGTAATCGCTCTTCTGCTCTTCTTGTCTCTTTAAGTAGGACTGTAGTGTTGATCTGGCAAAAATGAAAGAGACAGCAGGGTGATGCAAAGAACAAAAGAGTGACACATCCCCACAAACAGCTTACCATCTAATCCAGTGGTCCCCAAGTTGTTTGCTTCATGCCCTCCCTCACCCTTCGTCCTTGTGCTGGATGTGAGGCTGAGGCTCCAGAAAGGATAGAGATGACCAGGGTAAGGAAACAAGGCTGGGGCCACAGTCAGCAAGCGGGGGCTCTAGGCCAGCAGCCAGAGCTGGAGGGCACTCCCTGTGAAGGCTAGCCCAAGCCCCCTGAAAGTTCCTCTGCACCCCCTTAGCAGGGTGTGCCCCATAGTTTGAGGACCTCTGACCTAAGAACTAGGGTGAGGAAGGAGGAACAAGATGAGTTTCACCAGCAAGCAATGTTTCTAGTTAATATTATTATTTTGTGATTCACCTTTAAGGGAATCCCCTGTGTCAGAGTTTTGTCCAAATAGGTACAGATAGAATGGAGATTTACTTTAGAAAGCCTGTGAAGAAGAAATCTCACCATCAAAAAACCCCACTAGCCTTATCTTAATAGGACTGCAAAGTCCAATGGTCAATGTTTTATGCAAAACATGAGTGAATACATCTGGAGAAAAAATGCTTAACTGGAGGGGAAAAAACCTAAAATGTGGTGATGCTGAAACAGAGGTAGGGGCACTAGTGGTCAGCAAATTATGAACTGGTTTGTGGTACGGCACAATCAAAAATGCTAATCAAAATGTAGGCTTGTCCACACAGAAGCTTGTCTAAGCATGAAGATAAACTCCCTTGTACATATAGCTCTTTAGTGCAATAACATGGACTTGAACAAAGATTTAAAAACCTAAATATTTATAGCTTGGGTAAACAACAAACCCAGGCAGCTAAAGAATAATCTTCAATTATTTAATAAGTATAAAGACCGTGAATTGTGAGAAATTAGCCTGTGGAAATGTCACAAAGTAAAAGTCCTCCAAACCAGGAAGGACCAGGAAGACTTTCAGATCATCAGTAAGAGTGTGGGAGAGAGGAACTGAAGGATGTCACCCGCAGAGTTGTGGAAGTCCAAGAGGTTTTTGTATACATTGGGAAGGGCAAAATATGTCCCACAGCCAAGCAAGAGCCTTGAGAAGGATCCCTGAACACCACTCAAAGCAGCCAGCTGCAGGAGCCATGAGCTCTCTGTGCACCAGAAGCTTCTAGAGGAGGAGGGCTTCAGGTGCTGTCCCTGCCTCCAGCACAATCCTCAAAGCTGTCTGAGCTGTCTGAGCTGTGTTTGTGGCACAAGCAGTATGTAAAGTCCCCACCCCAAGGGGTGTGCAGTGCAGACACACACACGGCCTCAACAGCCAGCTGCTTTGAGCAGCACGTGGGGCCACAGCAGGCAGGGAGTCTGCCAGAGGGTCCTGCTGGGCTGCTGATACCCCAGCCCCTCCCTCCCCCTGGCTCTCCTTACCATCTGCCTCTGGCACCCCCAACCCATCCTCCCCCAACTCTCTGTTCCCCTTCCTGCACTCCTGCCCTCCTGCCCCAGGTCACAACCCAAACCCTCTGTACATCCCTTGCTCCTGCATCCATGCCCCTTCCCAAACCCTGCCCCACGTCACAACCCCCTTCCAAACCTTGCACACCCTCCAAAACCACTCCTCCAGGTAAGAATCCTCTCCTGCACCTCTATGCCATCACAGACCCTGCACCTCAATCCCCTGTCCAGGTCACAACTCCCTCCTTCATCCAAATTCCCTCCCAGACCCCACATCTCCTTATATACCCTAATCCCCTCCCCCAAGCTCCCTTATGCATCCAACCTCTATCCCAAACCTCACACCTTCTCCATTAATATCTCAGAAGAGTGCAGCCCTTGACCACTTACCAATATCTCGGCGTGCACCCCATCAAAAATTGTGTCCCACCCCTGGGCTACACTGTACTTTTTCAGGAAATTGTGACGTTCTGTATTCTTATGCTTATCATTTTTTATAAAATTAGGATAAAACTTGTACCTCATGCGAGGTATCATTTGAAAGCTCACAATCTGGTCAACATTACTAACCTGATAAAGTTATGTATAACAACATTGTATGTTGTTACACAGTTCTATTGGATGACTTAACTAAGACACATTTCAAGTCTATGGAAACAGCTTCCAGCCTATTCCCCAGACACAGGCTAGACAGCACTATCAAATAGGTTAAGTTGCCATTCTTTGGCAGGGAAAACAGTGAGAGCAAGAAACTTACCACTTGGCAATGGAACAGCTGGGGGATCCCATGGAAACAGTTATAAAAATGAGGAAAAGTTATAAAAATGAGTAACAGAAGCATCAAACCACCTCTCCCCCGCTCATCTCCATTCAGGACATCAACAATGCTTCAAAGACCAAAGAAGCATAAATGAATTATGGGAGGAGTCCTGCCTGCAGGTAGCTAACCAAACTGTCATATACATGCTTACAAGAGAAACCTTTTTGCTTTAATTTATTTAGCTTGCATTTAACCATTTATTTCTTTGTAGCCTATTTTAACTTAAATGCCTCATTATTTGCAATCACTTTAAATCTACCTTTCTGTAGTTAAAACAAAACAAATGTATTATCTAAACTAGCATGGTTGGACTGAAGTGTCTGGGAAACACCATTTGAGATAACAAGATATGTGCATATCATTCTCTATTAATGAAATGATGGCCTTTACGTGAGCTCGTGTTGTCCAGATGCAAAGAGTTGGGCAGTACAAGATGCACATTTCTGGGGACAAGCCTGGGACTGGGAATTTGCTGAGGTCACACTGCAATATAATTCAGAAGTGGCAGGCTATAGCTCTCCTATAGCTCAGCTGGGAATAGCTTACATGCTAAAGACTGTGCGTGAGCCCGTCAGGAGTGGCTGTCTCACAGAAAAGCAGTGTAAAAGGCACTGAAGTTGGAGAATTGAGGGGGGACAGCTGTCTAATAGTCCAGTACCCTGCATTATATCACTGAATTCTCTCATCATTTTACATTAACATTCAGGGTGGCAGTACAAAGGGCACAGGTAGCCACAGGAATTTATAATCACTGTATCCACTCAATCTGCTCCTAGCAGAGTTTAAGGACATGGGGATAAAAACACCAATTTTCTGTTTATATTAGTGATCCCATTGTTATAACAATGGTGGAGCTGCAACGATGGGAGTGCAAAGATAGGAGATTTCCAAAAGGCATCTAGCGTGTACAGAGGGAAACAAATATTTGGAAAGCAGCATTTACTTAGACTGTCCACTCCTGGTTTAATCAGATTTCACTGTAATATGAAAACATGAATTGGAAAGGACAGGAAGTCATGATCCTCGCTCCTTCTCAGACATTCATACCTTGATCTTGCAAAGAGCACATTGTATACGGACTGCTCATCTTCTGAGAGTTTTAACCGGTGCAACCGAGTATGTCGCTCAGGCAGAGATACCTTACATAAATACATAAATACATAAATAAATAAATAAATAAATAAAATAAATAAATAAAACAGATTCAGCCATTTACTATGTAAAGATTTTGCAAAGCACCAAGATCACTGCTGACTCGTTCGGTTCTGTGAAGCTGTAGATCACATAACACTGTATGGGAGACACTGCTGTCTCAGAAATCAAACAGCCTGGCATCCTCCAGGCCAAATGGTCCAGGGTTGCTGGGCAGGCAACATGCTCAGTGCCTAGGGAGGCAATCTTTCACAATGGTTTATCCAAAGCAGTGAAGCCCCTTTGTCCTTCTATAGAATAGTTTCCCATAGTCCTCCCTACAATGTTGCTCGGGTCCTTAACTCAATTAAGTTTTTTGTTTCTCAGTGAGACACGCCTCTCTACGGTTGCTACAGCTCCAGCGAGTACAGGAATGCATGTCCCCCAGCTGGGGCAGGCCCTCTTCATCTGCCCCTAGTGCTTCCCATCCAGAGTGAAAAATTGAGCAAAGTATACTACTGAGCACTTTACCCTAGCTCCCTGACAGACAGGAACAGCCAGCAATGCTCCTGTCCATCCAAATCAGGGGAAGGGTGGGGAACTTTAGCTCCCGATAGAAGGTTTGGAGCTGGGGCAGTCCCAGATGGAGGTAGGGACCCAGATAGCCGCTTTCACTTGCCTGGTGATTGTCTGTCTCTTTTCTGATTGGTTTCATGTGGCCCCGTACAAATCCGGAGGGAGAGAGGGAAATCTTCCGTGCCTCCCCAATTAACTAAACCCTTATCTTGCTTTAAATTGTAGGAGGAAGCTGCATACCAAATTTGGTGTTCCTAGCTCTTACTGTTTAGGAGTTCTTGAACAAATGGACAGACGGACAGGCAACTTGCTCACTCAGAGAAACGCTCTCAGACAGATAGTAGATTAAAGCTGAGGCTCTTATGCACTATGACAACTCCAGTTGCTGGGGCTTTTGGAAAAACTACCTACTACAGGCCTCAAAAAATCAACAGAGTTGACAATACTCAAAGCTATAAAGCAATCATGGTACAACTGGATGTTTACAGAGCTGTTAAGCTCTGTTTGACTTCCGTTAAGCCTAAGTACTAACTAGGGATGTAAGCAACTAGTCAAGTAATTGACTACCCAATAAGCATATGCTTATTACGTAGCTGAGTCACTACTTGACTAGTCGCTTCTCCCACTTCCCTTGCCTCTATCACAGAGAGACAGCAAGGGGGAGGGGAGCAGGAGCCCATGCTGGGGGAGCCGACTTAAAAACTGAATCCCTCTGCGGCTCTTACTACATTTAAAAGGTAGAGCTGCAGCGGGGTTATCTTCTGGAGCCAGGAGTTAACCCTGCTGTGGCTCTGAGGTTTCCCCCATTATTGATTAATCGATGAGCTGATTACATGCAATTTAATATTTATCAGTCAGTATTAAAAGACAAAGCTAAGCCTCAATTGCTACATGCTTACTAGTGCATAACTGATTTCTGGGGTTGGAAAAGCAGCTACTTGATATATCATTCACAGACACAAGGAGCTAGCTGCACAACCTCATAGGAATGGCAAGCCTGAATAAGCGACAAGGAGTCCTGTGGCTCATTACAGACTAACAGATTTATTGGAGCATAAGCTTTCATGGGCAAAGACCCACTTCATCAGATGCATGTGAGGAAGTGGGTCTTTGCCCACAAAAGGTTATGCTCCAATAAATCTGTTAGTCTATAAGGTGCCACAGGACTTCTCGTCGCTTTTGCAGATTCAGACTAACATGGCTACCCCTCTGAAGCCTGAATAAGAAATCTGACACTTGATTATTTCTCTCCTCAGAATTCTCAGGCTCACCATCTTGACGTGGCTGTTTGTTGGATGTAAGAGTTCAGTTCATTGACTCTCTGCTCTGTAGAACATTTTACTTGACAGGAAAACAATATATATAAGCAGCTTACGGGGAAGCAGCGTTGCTTTCCCCAAAGGAGAAGCCAAGCCTCCTAGCTGGTGAATGACAAAGTCTACTCTTGCATCTTAAACTGTAGAATGGTGGGGGGAAAGGGGACACCCAGAGAATTACAAGCCCATATATGAATGAAACTACCATCTGATAGCTATATGGAGGGCACAGCTCCCTTTCCAAGCCCCCGGAAGAGGCAAAAGGTCATTACCAGAGGCTTGCCAGTCGAGTCCAACTGGTCCTTGGTTCTCCGCAATAAGAGACTCCTGGTTAAGATACTCAATCTCTCTCCCCCTTTCTTTGTATGGTTATCTACCTGGGTCTTCCACAGCTTAAATTCATCAAAGGGAGAACAACGCAGAAACCTACCAAGAGAGGAAAGAAAAGACAATTAATACTGGGAATGTTAGGGTATGTCTACACTACCACCCTAGTTCGAACTAGGGTGGTAATGTAGGCAACCGGAGTTGCAAATGAAGCCCGGGATTTGAATTTCCCAGGCTTCATTTGCATCTTGCCGGGCGCCGCCATTTTTAAATGTCCGCTAGTACGGACTCCGTGCCGTGCGGCTACACGCGGCACGGACTAGGTAGTTCGGACTAGGCTTCCTACTCCGAACTACCGTTACTCCTCGTTACTCCTAGCGGACATTTTAAAAATGGCGGCGCCCGGCAAGATGCAAATGAAGCCCGGGAAATTCAAATCCCGGGCTTCATTTGCAACTCCAGTTGCCTATATTACCACCCTAGTTCGAACTAGGGTGGTAGTGTAGACATTCCCTTAGATAGTGGTTATTTTAGTAAGTGTGTAGCCACAACAATTTTTAGCAGGATTACTAAAATACCCTCCCCTAACAGGGTGTGGGGCTGGCAGGCAGTGCATTCCCAGCCCCACTCATGGTGAGTCCCCTGCCACCCTGTGCCACAAGTCAGCAGCACAGGGTGGCAGGCAGAGCCAGTCTGCGAGGGGAGCCAGTTTAAAAACTGGTGGCAGTGACCCCTGTCCACAGAGGGCCCAAGCTCCTCGTGGACTGAAGCTGCACCAGTATCCTACCTGACCCTCCCCCCCCCCCCCACACTGTGCAGCTGCTTCTGATACAGCATTTTTTTTTTAATGGCAAAAGAAAAATAGCATGTTTGCTGAAAGCCATCGCATTTAATGCTTCAAACCCCATCTCTCCAAAATCAGATTGATAAACTGTTCATCTCAACTTTGGGCAACAGTTCCCCTCCAGTCACCCAGCTTGAAGCTAAATTCAGTGATTAAATCAGATATTTTGATAAGCAATTAAAAAAAATAAGTGTTCAACAAGCTTATGACACAACTAGAGTCATTTTTTCTTTGCAGAGCCATTACATTCCTAACTCATTTGGACACAAAACTAATAGGGACATGCTCCCTCATTTTCACAAAGTCCTAGGAATGCCCCAGGAGAGAAACAATGACTCCTGAGTAAACACAGCTGTTAATTAAGGTCAGTGCCATGGTCAGTTCAATCCTCATGTAAGAGCATAAAGTAGATTCATAATCAAGGGAGTTATAGTTTTTATTTAATAATAACCCTAAGCAACAGGTCAATGGGCCAGGATAAAGAGCAAGTAGGCTATAGACCACCTTATCTGCAAGCATAGAATCTACTGACATATAAAGTACTAACCTAGACAAAATCCATTCATCTGAGAAGTCTGCATTACCACAAGTTGCTTGGTGGAACTCTATTACTTAAAAAAAATTGGATTTGAAGCACCGCCCCCCTACAATAGCAAAGTTACTCTATACCAACTGGATGATGCCTACAGACAAAGCTACAGATACCAGCATTACATTGTTTCCCACACGGTCAGCTCACCTCAGCAGTGAATACATATCCAGCAAATTGTTCTGTATCGGTGTCCCGGTGACCGCCCATCTGGCAGTGGCTCTCAGTTTGCACACAGCTATAGAGCTCTGAACTTTGGGGTTTTTGATATTGTGAGCTTCATCCAGTATAATCCGAGCCCAGGCTACTCGGAGCAGAGGAGAGCAGGGACATGATGTATCCTGGAGGAGAAAGCAGGTTTAATTTTATAAAATTCTATATCAGGCTGGTGTGGAAAAGGGGAGCAGGAGAGGTAGAGAGACATCCTGGAGAGCCACAAGTAAATAAGATTTTTTTTTTTTGGCCAGGAAGTCTTTCCTTAGAGGAAGTGCTCACAAATTTGAGCAGAAGTCTTGCCACTGACCACTCTGAGTGTGGGGTTCTCTCCACCCTTTTATCATGTGGAATTGTTATTTCAATCAATTTTTGGTAAAATTGTCAAGGAAGTCTGCTAGTTCAGAACCAATGTGTATATGTCTGTGCTTTGCTGTGATAGTGACAAAAAAGCATATTTTAATCTTCCGCCCAAAAATATATCCATTTTGGCCAAGCAGAATTTGCATCAGGTCGCCACAAAAGGTTAAATGGGATTTATCTTTTGGGATACATTACATCTCATTAAAACACAAGACATTAAACCAGCTTTATGGGAGAGATTTAAGTGTCTGGAAATATAATGAACCTATGGCTATGGGAGCCTGGTCCCTTGTGTACACACATGTAAGGCTTGAAAGTGAATATCTTACACAAAGTGTACCCAGGAAACTGAAGGGTATTTCATCTATCCCATACAGCCAACTGAAAGTAATTTTGACTTTAAAAATTATTTTCAGTTGGCAATATGGTATAGATGAAAAATGCATGGCTGGTCTGTATCAACTGACTCAGGCTATAGATCTATAAAATTGCAATGTAAACATTCAGTCTTGGGCTGGATCCTGAGGAGGAGGAAGGGTCCCAGAGCTTGGGCTTCAGCCAAAACCCAAATACTAATGCTTCAGTTTTGTAGCCCTATAAGCCCACATCAGCAGATCCAGGCTGGGGTGGGGCTGGAGGAGGGGGAGAGGGAGGATTGGTTGCATGGACATACTCAGTTGTCACATTACCTATTTCACAACCAAATAGAGGTGATTATTCCCTGATTTTTAAAAATCTGTATTTAAAGGGCTTCAGTTCCAGAGTTAAGAATAAACCAAAGACAGAGATGTTCATGTGTTAAGGAGTAGGCAAAAATACCCCCCAGGAAATTGTACTGTAGATGCATAAAGCTTATTTAAAAAACTGTTAACTTTAAAAAAATCACTGCCATCCGATAATTAGTTGCTATCATTAAAAGTAACATGGCTGTTGTAACAAAAATTAGGCTACATACTCTGCCTTTTCTATTTACTTTCTACACTTGACAAACACATGGTGTCTCCAGTTGGTTTTTCTGATTTGTACAACAGTCTCACAGCAATAGGGGGTTGAAAAAAATATTTTTCCACATACAATAATCTTAGGTGTTACATGCAACATTAACAGATTGAACAACTTCTCAATCAAGTACAATTTTTAAGTCTCTCTGTGTAAAGCAGCCTGCTTGTCAACTGCATGCATCTCACCCCCACATCATGGTCCTCAGCAGGGACCTCTCCCTCTTCTTTCTTTGTGGGAATCTCCTTGGAGAGAAGATTGTAGGTGGTGACAACAATGTCATAGTGAGGGAGGCTGTACAAAAAAAGCAGAGATGTGCTTGTCAGCAACGAGACTTATCAGAAACCCTTTCTGCAAGGCAGGCAGAATCACTCAAGGATTAATATGTAGAATGCAGGTCTGTAAAAGTCAATACATCTAAATACATGGAGATATACCTATTTCATAGAACTAGAAGAGACCTTGAGAGGTCATCGAGTCCAGTCTGCAGTCCTTATGGCAGGACCAAGTACCATCCCTGACAGATTTGCCCTAGATACTTAAATGGCCCCCCTGAAGGATTGAACTCACAACCCTGGGTTTAGCAAGCCAATGCTCAAACCACTGAGCTATTCCTTCCCTGAAGTCAGATCCCAAACTCCAGTGGGCACCAAAACAACATAATACGATAAAAGGTAGTATTGGCTCTTTCAGAACCAGAGGAGCTCAAAGCTCATGACAAACATTACACTTAACAATACCCCATGAGACCGGCAGGTATGATTCCCATTTTACAGATGGAGAAAGTGGAGAAGCTGAGTCACAGGCATTTGATAAGCCCAAAATAATACAGTAAATCTGTGGCACAGCGTCTCTTGACTCCAAGTCCATCCCTCAAGAGCACACTCTGCAATGATGTTGGTAGCTTCTGCCCCACAAACATCACTGCTTAAGCTGTTTCAGCATAAGTGCAGGACAACTCATTGCTGGCAACCATTATGAGCAAGAGATGTATTTGAGAGGATATACATGTCTTTGGATTCAGGTGCATTAATAGCCTTAGCAAGAGCAAGTCAGCGTGGGTAGGGGTTGTGCAAATTTTCCCTACTGTTACCTACCAGCCCTGTGCTTTAGGAGCCAGGGAGTGACATTCATGGAAAACCATTCTCCTCCCTTCCCCAAAGCCAGTGGTCCCCAACGCGGTGCCCGCGGGCGCCATGGCGCCCACCGGGGCATTCGTGTGCGTCCACCGACAACCTGGGCCGGCCCCACCCCGGCGCACGACACGAGCTGGGTGCGCAGCGCTCGGGCATTAAAGATGGAACAGAGGGACATCTCATTAGCATACAGAATGGAGAGCAGCTCTTCCAAGGCAGGAACCGCAGTGAACTATGGGACACCGAAAGCAGAGAAGCACTGCCTGATGGGAAATCCCTGCTCCAGATGCTAATGAACCCAGGCCTGCTCACACCCAAATTAGTCATTATCAGACTAATTCTAGTAATAATCCTATTGACATCTAAAATACTGAAACTGCCTAGTTGCATTGTGAGCTCGTTCAAAGAACATCTCCCATAACCAGGGGTGATCAGTCTCTATTGTCTCTCCTCTTTCTCTTTGAACTATCCCTATAAAAACTCCTATCCTTGCCCCAAGAAAACTGTTCTGATACCTGGACTTAAACTGCATCAGTTCCATTGAGACTTCTTCATCTCCTGTCTGATCGTGCTGAGGGCTCTGTCCTGCTTTTCTCCTGCCCTCTGGACCCCCGGCTACCATCATCATCTGGGAACCCTGATCAGTGCAAGCTCCGTGGAGTGGTGAGGTCTCTCTCTCTCTCTCTCCCTCTCCCTGCCCCGCCCTGTGTAAACTGTTATATGGTTACCTAACATTTGTAATCAGTTTCAATTTAGATTTAATATTCTAATTGTTAGATTTAATATTGTAACTCTTTGATATCTATTCACTACTCAAAAATAAATCACTTTCATTGTTAAGCTGGTTGCTTCTCTCTCTTTCTTTCTCTTTTGCTCACTCTTCCTTAAGGGGTGTTGTTTTGGCTTCCCCATTCGCTCTGCAACAACGCTTCTTGTACCCAAGCAAAAGATCCCTGTAGTGCCCAAAATCCTGTGGGGTTTTCTCATCGTGTGGTTTACCAGTGAATTACTGTGGTGTGAAAGTGGGGATAGGGGGTGCTGAACCTGGGGGATTATGAGGATGGCAGCCTAAAGTGCTGTTTAATCCAGCCCACGGAGTCCAAAGGCACATGAGGGTGCAGTGTGGCACTGCTGTGAAACCCAGCCAGCTGAGTCCAGGGACATATGAGGGGGTCAGCTTGTGAGTGCTGAGTACCCAGTCCTCTCAGACGTGCTCTGATTAGTGGGTGTGAGTGTCTGTGTGTGTTGCCAAGGTGGTAAGAACCCCATCCTGAGGAACCTAGTTCCTGCAGGAGAGCTCCAGTGGGAGGGGGAATTGGCAGCAGGGAGAATTCAGCTCCATATGAGAGCACAAGCAAGCACCAACAGCACACTGATAGAATTAGAGGGGTAGCTGTGTTAGTCTGAATCTGCAAAAGCGACAAGGAGTCCTGTGGCACCTTATAGACTAACTGAAGTGTAGGAGCATAAGCTTTCGTGGGCAAATTTCCACTACATGCATCTGACGAAGTGGGTCTTTGCCCACGAAAGCTTATGCTCCTACACTTCAGTTAGTCTATAAGGTGCCACAGGACTCCTCGTCGCTTTTACTGATAGAATTGTTAACCTTCCCCCAGTCCCATCAGGGTAACCCTGATAAATGAGCATACCCCAGAGTATTGGGCAAATCTGGTAACACTACTCTACTCTGACAGACTTCAGTCAGTCCTGACTCCCTAGGCCTCCCACATTTCTACTATTGGCAGTCTCTCCCAAGACAGCTCAGCCAACGAGCCATCTGCTTAATGCTTTGCTTCTCCTGTGCAGAGCTGTCATAGCTTTCCACTTACGCCTCTGGACGCTTGCTCCGGTTGGGTCCATGGTACAGACAGACACGCAGTTTACCATTGCTTACATGTCTCTCAACCTCCTTTTTCCAGTGGTGGATCAGGGATGCTGGGCAGACAATTAAAGTACCTCGGGAGAGGATGACAGAGGAATCTTAAATAGAAAGAGCAGAAAAAGAAGAGATTTCAGGGTCTTCTAAGCAGATTGCGATCGGGATGGGATTTCCTAGCCAGCTGCCTTGACTTCACAAATCTTCCATTTTTTTAGAGGAGCAGGCCCACTTTTCCTATGCATATGGCTCTGCAAAGTAGATGGGAGTGTCATTATGTGTTTCAGTGCCTCAGTATATTCCTGCAGTTTCACATTTTAGAGAAAATCTATGTAATATTAAAAAAACATATGCAAACAAAACTTTCTAAACATCAGCTTATTTTTCACACATACAATGCTAAATAGCAACAAAAGCATGTTAACAAAAATATCGCGCATGAAACCCAACTAGTATAATAAATAAGGATTTTAATATGAAGCACCAAAAGACTAAAGTGCCTTATTACCACACTTCACTACAGCTGTTTCAGCATGCTGAAAGTCTGGAAAAAAATGTAACAATGTGACATCTCATGAAAACAGTCTATGCAAAACTAAGTTTTATCTTAGGAAAAACTATTACTGATAATAAGCTACTAGTGACCTCATGCACCGGCTTCCTTGGGCTTCAGAATGCAGAGCTGCAGCTGGGGGGAAGCGATTAGTTGATAGTGCTAATTGATAAGCTTCTGCATATTGATTAGTCAAATAATTAACTAGACACTAACATCCCTAAACTGAAGATGGAGCCATCATTCTGAGGAAATAAAGTTTCTATGTAAAAGTGCTTATGAACACACACACAAAACCAGATACACCAGTGTTATCAGAGTTAAGTGTGCAGGGTTGGGGTTTTTTTTAACTGTAGGAGGGCATATGCAGCCTCCATTTGGCTTTAGAACAAGACATGTATCACATTATCTGGCTTCTATGCTTCAAAACTAAGCATAGATTAAATACTAACAGGGGATTCTTTCCCTCGCCCTCAGAAATGGAACAGTTTTTGTGGTTCTCTGTGTCTCACAATGCTGGCAAAATCCTCCGTACTGAGATTCGGGGGGGAGGGGGGGGGGGGGCGCTACACTAAACAAAAAAACAAAAAAAAGTCAGACAGTCATTTGGATCCCAAGAATATCTCCATATGTAAATGGTAAGAGTTCTATCACAGTACTTGGATTTCTAACAGATGCATCCCTTAACACTCTTGCTTAGACTCTAACCAACCAAACATAACCCCCAAAGATTTATGAAAGACCTATAGTTCCTCATTACTGGGCAGGCAGGCAGGCAGGCAGGCAATGACACTGTACTGCCCCTTCTCCCCACCCCCAGAGTTTATGAACTCCACTTTACCCAGGGGCACATTTAATAACTTGAAGAAGGCCCAGGGGCAAAATGTAGCCTTCTGATGTTCACATGCAGCTCACTGCATAGGGCAAGGCTCTATATTGCCTGCATATAATGAAACAGAATGCATCTGCCTCGATTCTAATTACAAATCCCACCATTCACATCTCTATCCTGATGAAGTGAAGCACTATAGTCCCAGCACACACTTTCTGCTGGGCTTTATCCTCAAGAGCTAAGTATAGAGAAGTCACTTTGTAGCCCATTGTGGGTCAGACTTTGGCTATCCAGGTATCACAAAGCATGTTGCCTACACACAGCGCATATCTTTTTGAGAGACCGGACACTCAGCTTTTGTGTTGCAGGGTAATTATTCAATACCATGTTTGGACATCCGCATTTCTAATTTCTTCTCCTTTCCTTCCCCCTTCTGTAGTCTTTTCTGGGTCAGAATGAGAGCGATCATTGTTAGAGTCTTCCCCAGGCCCATATCATCCGCTGGCAAGAAAAAGCAGAGAGAAAGGTCACGATTACCTCACAGAATCAGTCTACATTAGGGATGTAAGCAAGTTGTTGAGTCACTAGTCAACTAGTCACTTCTCCCCACCCTTTCTGCCTCTATTAGCAAAAAGCAGCAAGGGAGGGGAGCAGGAGCTGGAGAGCCAGCTTAAAAGCCAGTTTCCCCCAGCACCTTCTCCACAGGAGAGCAAGAGAGGCAGAGACATAAGGGGGAACTGGATGCAAGCCGGAACTCAGCTGTCCCGGTTTGCGCCTGGTCCTAGGTGCTACACCTCTGCCTTTTAAATGTAGGAACAGCTCTTCCTACATTTAAAAGGCAGAGCCACAGAGGGGTTAGCTTCTGCACTGGGAGCTAACCCTGCTGCAGCTCTGCCGTTTCTCCCTTATCAACTAACTGAATAGTCAATGGAAATTCCATCAACTACTCAATTTAGTTGATAAAACACAATTTAACATCCTTAGTCTACATAGCTCAAATCTGTGCTAATGCATGTCAAACTTATGAGTAACATAGTATTTGCTGATCCTGCAGGATCTTGCTACCAAAAGCTATAATTTGCTGTGGGCTGCTCATCCATATTTGGATGGGAGCCATGGAAAACAGAATTCTCCAAGAAATGGATCCCAGCCTAAATACAGCTGTCACCATTGCTGCCATGGTGGAGAATTAATTTCAAGGCAGGTTTTCGTAGGTACACTCAAAAAGGTACACTGCTTCATTATGTTGCTTACCCAGAATTCCTCCACATGGTCTCTGACTCTCCCTCCAGAGTAGCCAAGCAAGTGCCTGCTTCTGGTGCAGCAACAGAGGCACCTGCAAAGATTAGGTACAGGATGTAAAATGTAATGGTCTTTCAGAGACATACTGCTCTCAGATATTTCTGTTCTCAATGCCATGTTGTTTGATTGAGCAAGTTCTGTTTTAGTGGACAAGTGCTAAGCATACAGTTGCATCAGCCTTCTTTCCAAGACAATACAAACATTGCAGAAACTGGCACCAGCTACTCTGGGCATGTCTACACTAGGAAATTATTTTGAAATAACTATTTCAAAATAGTGTGTCCACGCTACAGGGAAGCCTTGAAATTAGTCTGAGGCAGGCTCCCTTAATATGGACGCGCTACCGCACATAGAGTCCCAGGAAGCACTGAGGAGTAATTATTTTGAATGACTCTGGGGAGTAAGCATTTTGAAATAGCAGTAGTGGACCATCCACACTAATGCTATCTTGAAATAAGTGTTTTATTCCTCATGGAAAGCAGGAGTTATCTTGAAATAACCAGTGCCTTATTTTGAAATAACAGGCGTGGCATTATTTTAAAATAACTCCCTAGTGTAGACCAAAGGTCTGAGGACATGTCTACGCTGGGGAATTATTTCAAAATAACTCCTCTTATTTCGAAATGCAAGCATCCACACTATCAAGTCTGTTATTTTCAAAGTAACTGCTGCTTGTGAAAAGGAATAAGCTTATTTTGAAATAATTTCCTAGTGTAGACATAGCCTGAGATGATGCCTTCTGCAACAACAAGATGCTATAAACATGATAAAACATCTTAACTTATACTAATATTTCCCATACAAACTGGAAGGAATTTTTAAATGTATGATATTTCCAAAGAAATCTGAAAGACCTTTTATGAGAACAATGCCATTTTAAAAGTTTTATTTTACTATAAAAGAGATCACCTTCTGAAAAGCAGATCTATTCAGTGTAGGAAATTTCCCAATAAACGTGTTTTTATCCTTGGCAATGATGTTTAGCAAATACTGCAACTTTCAATCCAATATGTTATATTAATTGCACAAGCATCTAAACTAGTTCGTCATATGAAATGGAGTGGAAATCTGAAGTTTTATTTAGGATAAAGGGAATTTTTCATAACTAACTGCATACAGCACAATCATCAACTCCTAATAATGTTGGAGGAGGAAGTTTGACAATTAATTTAGTCTCTCTGTATTCCTCTACTGCCTACTGCATAGGACTAATTACCGTACCTGTGTAACGTAAAAGTTGTTTTTAATAATGAAACAGTCTAGATGATTATGGCAGAGAGCTGCCAATAACATAGCTACCAGCATTTTTATAGATTAGCTGGCTCTGTAATATCTAGGATCTACATGAGTCATTAAAGAATGACAATTAAATCTGGCCAGCAGGGACACATTTTCTTTTTGATCCCCATATGGGATTGTGCAATATTGGAAAAAAACGGCGAATATGATCTTTGGCTATATAAAGATGGGAGTAGTGAGTAAGAGGATGATTTTATCTCTATGAATATCCTTTGTAAGACTGATACTAGAATACTGGTATTCACATTTTAAAGAGACTGTTCAAAAATTATTTTAGCAAACAGATTAAGAGGAGACTGGATTACAGCATATAAATTACCTCCATGGGCAAAAAGTGCCAAGTACAGGCAGTCCCCGACTTACGCGGATCCGACTTATGTCGGATCCGCACTTACGAATGGGGCTTTTCTTGCCCCGGAGCTCACGGGCGGCGGGTCGCCACCCGTGTCCTCCGGGGTGAGAAAAGCTTCTCCCGGTCTCCCTGGTCTGCTGGCTGGACCCCCCCCAGCAGACCAGGGACACCAGAGCAAAGCCGCCGCCTGGGCGGGCTTTGCTCGTTTGCCTGAGAGCAAAGCCGCCCACTGCTGGACCCCCCCCAGCAGACCAGGGGGACAGGAGCAAAGCCGCCCAGGCGGCGGCAGTCCCGCCGCCTGGGCGGCTTTGCTCCCGGTCAAACGAGCAAAGCCGCCCAGGAGGCGGCTTTGCTCTGGTGTCCCTGGTCTGCTGGGGGAGTCCAGCAAAGCCGCTGGACCCCCCCCAGCAGACAAGGGGGACAGGAGCAAAGCCTTGGAGCACACCCGCAGCGGGACAGCCTGTGCCTGGGCTGTCCCGCTGCGGGCGTGCTCCAAGGCTTTGCTCCCCGTCTCCCTGGTCTGGGAGCAAAGCCTCGGAGCACGCCAGCAGTGGGACAGCCGCGGCGCGCCTGGACTGTCCCACTGCCCGCATGCTCTGCGGCTTTGCTCCGCGTCAACCTGGTCTGCTGGGGGCGGGGGGGAGGGGGTGCAGCTAGTGCCTCCCCCCCTCCCCCCCAGCAGACCAGGCTTTTCTTGCCTACCTCTGGGGTAGAGCAGCTGGGGGCTGCCGGGTTGGTCCCGCAGCACCGCTCGGGACCAACCTGGCAGCACCCCAGCTGCTCTGCCCCAGGCATCCTGATTCAGCCGCTGCTGGTCAGTTTCAGCAGCGGCTGAATCAGGACGCCTGGGGCAGAGCAGCTGGGGTGCTGCTGGGTTGCTCCAGTAGCGCTGAGGAGCCACGCTACTGGAGCAACCCAGCAGCACCCCAGCTGCTCTGCCCCAGGCGTCCCCAAGTCAGCCGCTGCTGAAACTGACCAGCGGCTGACTACAGGAAGCCCGAGGCAGAGTTGCTCTGCCCCGGGCTTCCTGGAATCAGCCGCTGATCAATTTCAGCAGCAGCTGACTTGGGGACGCCTGGGTTTCTTAAGTTGAATCCATATGTAAGTCAGAACTGGCATCCAGATTCAGCCGCGGTTGAAACTGATCAGATTCAGCTGCGGCTGACGCCAGTTCCGACTTACATACAGATTCAACTTAAGAACAAACCTACAGTCCCTATCTTGTACGTAACCCGGGGACTGCCTGTATATAAGAGCTCTATATCCTAGTGGAGAAAGGCATAACAAAGAACAAATAGCTTAAAGCTGAAACCAAACTAAATTCAAATTAGAAAGAAGGCACTAGCTTTTAAACCAGAGAGAAAGATTAACCTCTGGAATAAACTACAAAGTTAAGGGGGAGGAGTCCTCCATTTCTTGGAGTCTTCCAATTAATGCTTTTCTGGAAGATGTGCTTTAGCTAAGTCATGTTTTGGACTCAATACAGCAATAACTGGGTGAAATTTAATAGTCTGAGATGTGCTGGAGATCAGACTAGATGGTCTAATGATCTTTTCAGTCTTTATATGAAACTATGAATTGCTAAAAGTTGTGTGGCACACAGTTGCAAAATTTTGCAGCTAACTGCAGCTACACCCTTCACAGACTATTCAACAGGGAATGCACTAATCTACAGTACAGCTTGGGCTAAATTCTATGGTAGGCTAGAATACATACAAAGAGCATAGGAATTGGGCAGCCATGTCTGAGACCAACACAGAGAATTGTAATTAAGGTGATAAATCAGCAGAAGACTGAGGAGTAGAACTGTGGAGAGGAATGCACTGTACTTCCCATGCCACGTACAGACAGAGGACTTCAGCCACAGGCCCATCCGCCTGACATCTTTCACTTTAATCTGGCATTTCCTACCTGCTGAATGAGTGACTTTCCACCCTAACTTTCTTTCAACATAGTTTCTGTATGTAATATTTAGACTAGAGCAACACACAGAGAACTCAATTAGGGCCAGAACCTCATTGTATAAAGCACTCCATAAATACATACGTAGACATGGCCTCTATTCCTAAGACTTCCAACCTTGAAGAAAAATGATAAGGTTCCCATATAACTGACAGAAGAATAAAAACTGCTGGTAAAACTGAAGACTCATACTTTCCTCACAGTACTGAATTTAGCTTCTATCATTTTTTGCAGGAGGAGCAGAGGACATAAGTTCTGCTTTTTACTTATGCTCCTCTTGGCTTACGTGGTACAGGGTACATTACTGCAAGGAAGTATATTTGTCTAGCAATAGACAATATGTCATCATGACCCATTTTATACCATAATCCCTGACATGTTTCATAATGGAAATTACATGAAACTGAATCAAATTGAGTATTGCCCTCCCTTGCTATTGGCCCACCTTCAACCCAGATGGATCCTCAGCTACAGACTCCTCTGTGGGGCAGGACTCTAGAGATCTATGAAGATGGTTAATGGCATCACTTGTGGCACTGCGCACAGCCCTGAGTCGATCTTCAGTCATTCTGCCTCCATACAGACCCTGTGCATTGGAGTTCGCTGGGAAGAGACAACATAGTAAATGAGAACAGTTATAGAGGTAATTCTCACTAACAGGCTCAGAGGCTAAAAGACGTGGTTAAATGCTTGTAGACTCCCAAACCACAACTAAACAGGGTGTTTGCTTACAAAAAAATTATCCACACTTTTTAAAATAGAGGTTTATTTTTTTAAAAGTTAAATGTGAAATTGACAACCTAGGTTAAAGCTTAAATCTATTAAAATCACATAGAATTAAATACAAAAATGTTAATCGGTACATGTCTGCTGCCAAGTTTCAAAGAAAAAAATCAAGTTATTGAACTAATGCAAGTTACTGGCCAATCCCCTGAAGCCAGAGTTTACTGAAGTGCTAAAGCAGCTTTTGTCTGTAGTAGCTTCTGCTATAGGTGCAGATGAAAAATACAGCCTCTCTCCAACTTACGAACCGGTTATGGACCAAGCAATTGGTCGTAACTCTGTTTGTTCATAAGTCGGACCCCATTGAGTTACACGCGACTGCGCTGTTCGTAAGCGCGGATTGCGTTTGTAACTCGGGGTCCGTCATTTACGACAGCTTCGGTCGTAACTGCTATAACAACTTGGGGACCGGCTGTATATTTTTTATTTTCAGTTTATTCAACTAACTCATTTCAGTGATCATTTCATTGAAATCTTCATTCAAAAACCAACTGGGAATTGAAAAAAGGAGATAATTTGTTTTCCTCTTCCAATCCATGAATAAAAACTAGGTGTGAGAGGATTAGCTCTATTAGCTTTAAAATCTAAAAGGATAAGGTGACCAGAAACTAAATCAGTTCAACTCACTATCTACAGAAAATCTTTCCTTTATGGATCACTTTCAAATGCAAAACATGCTTTAATAAACTTGTTGATGCCGCTTCTTATGTATCTTACTTTTATTAAAATAAAAAAATAAAATGGTGCCTTTGTGTATTTTTGACTAGATTTGAATTTCCATCCACAGCAAAACACAAATCATAAGTAAAAATTCATCCTAATCTAGTAAATAAGAAATGCATCATTCACCATTTTAATAAAATGTAAAATTAAGAATCTGAATATAAATTAAGCTATATAATTGTTTAAAGAAATATATATAGCTATATTATTCTGGTTAGCAAAACAAAAAGTACAAAGTGTAGTGCAAAAGTGATAGTGGCAAACAAACATCTTATTGGTTACTACCCAATAAGAATCCTTTCTTTAGAAAAATCTAAAAAGTGAAATGCAAAAAAAAAAAAAAAAAATTCAAAATGATTATTTAAACAGATTTAAATCAATCCATTCTGTAAGGATTGATCTGTTCACACTGCCTAATGCCTATGGGCAACACAGAGTTAAGTGTTTTCATATACCTTATAAGTTGCCAAACACTCACCTATAGAGTTCTCTACTTGGTTCAGGATGGAGAATAGCATACTGAGATATACACTCTGCTTAATGAAGGAATACAACAGCAGCTTGACAGAAACCAACAAAACAAAGTTTCTGACTCCCTGGGTGCTTCTACACAGCAGGGCTTAACTCAAAATCAGCTACGCAAATTGAGCTGTGACAATTTGCGTAGCTTATTTCAAAATTGAGAGCATCTACACAGCACTTATTTCGAAATAGAACACTCTTTCTCCAACTTCCCTTATTCCTCATACAATGAGGGTTACGGGAGTCGCAGTAAGAAGTCCTCCAGCTTGACAGTATTTTGACATTATTTTGAAATAACTGCCTTCTGAGTAGACTCGGACTACGTTATTTCGAAATAAAGTTGCTCTGTAGATGTACCCTCTGATGCATCTAGATATTCCTTCTGACAGAATTTACTCCACAAGATACCTCACTGTACTTTTCTCTATACTAAGATTCTGCATAAGAAAGCATCTAGAAATTTACTGGAATAAGAAGTTCTTGCTCATCCACAGAAATTAGGATTCCCTCCAAACTGGTGATTGATTATGCTATTTAATATGAAAAAAGTCCATTGCAAGCCACTAGGTAGGCCTAATTTCTTGTTGCTCACCCAACTTTACCTCCGTAGACATGACTGTAGTATTGACTGGGTCCCAGAGAGGGAGCTGAGCTGCACCCATGTAGTTCTAGAGAGCTTTTAGCAAGCGAATCCTGGAATGACTGTGGATTTTTCAAATGCACAGTCCTTGATTCAGTGGTTGTCCTACTGAATGGGTTGCACAGAGATTCTTCCTGATTGTCACTGCTCACATTGTTCCCTGTGTGAGAAGGGAAACATTCAATATTAATGGCTTGGGAACAGACTTCAAAGTATCTCACCTATAAGCCACTATTGCACAGTGGAGAAGGCTGAAAACATTTCACTTAACCAAGTGACCTATTTGAGACATGGGACTCTCAGTTCTGTTCCCAGTGGATCCGTCCATGTTACAAGGCGTGCCCTTCTTGACACTCTGAGCATGCACAAGTGCACAGGAACAAGTGGCCTGGTGAATCCGAGCTACCTTCTGCCTCCAGTAAGTGATCTTTCCAGCTCAGGGCTGGAACTACCTCCATGGAAAGGATTGTGCATACTAGCTGGCTCTGAAGCTACCCATTTTGCTGTTACAAAACTATAATTTCTGGAGCTGTCAATCTGGCTCTTTTCATTAATACAAATTAAAAATAGAACATGATGTAACTATAGATATTTGATAGATATTGAGGTGGTGACACATACTTATCTCATCCACAGGCAATTAATACTGTTAACTAGATTAGTGAAGAAACTCCAGAAATATCTACTTAGCCACATCTGGCAACAAAATGACAGTGGAAGTTTAGCACGTTGTACACTTGAGGCAAAATAAGGTAAATATCTTGTACAAAAAAGTAAGGCTCTCATCAGAGAGAAAAAGTAACTCTTAGGATACTGGTCAGACACAGCCAGCATATAAAACTTGACTTAAATCATACAGTCAAGTTACTGGCAGAGCTGGAACAAAATCCAGAAATTCTGGAGTCCAGTCAGTCATGTGCTCTAGTCACTAGAGAAAAATGCCTCCCAATTTAAAAAAAAAAAAAAAAAAAATCAACACTAACGAACAAGAAAAATTTAATACAATCCTTAATTGATTTTCAGTTAATATGGTGCGTTCAGCTTCTTAGTATTCCAATGGGTCTATATGTGCAAGCCACATATGAACTTACACTTTTTATAAACACCATGGCTGGACATAACACTTTACAAAATTCTGACAACCCATCTTACCCTCCTCTGTACTTTCTGCTGTTGAGAGGCTGAGATCACTGAGTGCAGCTTCCAAATCCTGCACTTGCTTTAATAGTCTTTCACCTTTATCTGGTAGGGCCTGAACATTCACAGTCTTCAATGTGCTCTGAAAACAAAATCCAGAATCCATCTCTTATCTGCTCTTTTACCGCTATCCACACCCAAATACAGTAGACTTCCGATAATCCGGCACCTTTTGGACCTATGTGGTGCTGGATTATCAGATTTGCTGGAGAATCAGGAGGTCTGGTACAGCCCCACGGTTTAACAGCTGGCCAGGAAACAATCTCCCCCACTCTCTCCTCTTCTCCATGCTGTAACCTGATCCTTCACCCTCTCCCCGCCCCCCCCCCCCGCCCTCCCCTGAAGCAAAATGCTCTTCTCCCTACTGTAACATGATCCCACTCCCTTCCCCTCTCCCCCAACCTTATGCTCCCTCTGGTTACAGCCAGCATGTGTGCTGAGCAGCAGGCTTTTTAATCAGCCGGTCAGGAGCGCTTGGCATTTTGATGCCGGAGTATTGGGAGTGCCGAACAGTTGGATGCCGGACTATCAGAGTTTTACTGTACTTCTAATCAGTCTCCTTTCCATAGGACAATTAAAAGGTAACAAGTAAAAAAAGGTCAGACTTGCATTCTAGGAAGTCAGATACTTTCACCTAATTCTACGATATCCAAAATTGTAACATGATTTTTACAAAGGTTATATTAATCTCCAGAGCATCTTTAACCAGAAAATAAGTTAACTATTATTAAACTTCATGGGAGAGGACTTGGGAACTTTTGATTCCCTAAGATCATGAGAAGGGGGACACAACAGTATAGCCTAAGGATCATAACAGCTCTCTCAAGCACAGTCTAGACTGCTTTATTATTTTTACTTCTGTTGCACAACATGGTTAAGAAAGAAGCAATAGTTCTACTAGAGAGATCTAAATTCTATTCTGACCTGTGTGTGATTCACAGAATTTCTAATTAAATTTTCAGGTGTTTATTATTAGTGAACAAGACCAAAAGAATACAGCTTGTTTTTGACACCCCAGAGTAAGCTTGCAAAGCAGAAATCATAAATGTTCTCCGGGGTGCCTTTTTAAAGAGAGTCATTTTTCCAAAGTATTACTGCACTTTTTACAAGTGCTCAAGCTTTCTATTTCTAGTGGGCAATGCGACTACAACGCTCAGGCTCATCTCCCAATAAAATCCTGCCTAATCCTGGTACTTATTTGGTGGACTAGCCCTAGCTATCACCCTTCCCACTGCTATTTGAAGTCGAGTAGGTCAAGCAGTGATATACAGTGAACCCTCGTTTATCGCGGTAGATAGGTTCCAAACCCGACCGCGATAGCTGAAAATCCGCGAAGTAGGCTTTGAAAGCCGCGGAGGGGCTCCGGCGGGGGAGCAGCCCAGGCGCGCCTGGGATACCCCCCCGCCGGCTTCCCCCGAGGCTTTGAAAGCCGCGGAGGGGCTCCGGTGGGGGAGCAGCCCAGGCGCGCCTGGGATGCCCCCCCGCCGGCTTCCCCCGAGGCTTTGAAAGCCGCGGAGGGGCTCCGGCGGGGGAGCAGCCCAGGCGCGCCTGGGATGCCTCCCCACCGGCTTCCCCCGAGGCTTTGAAAGCCGTGGAGGGGCTCCGGCGGGGGAGCAGCCCAGGCGCGCCTGGGATGCCCCCCCCGCCGGCTTCCCCCGAGGCTTTGAAAGCCGGAATATACAGTAGTACTGTTAACAAACCACCCTTTAATGTACAGAAAAAAGTCCGCGAAGTCGTGAATCCGCGATGGTCGAACCGCGAAGTAGCGAGGGCTCACTGTAGCACTTGTCTATCCATTCTAGGAAGCAGCTGCTATGAGACACAGCCTAAGGTGCAGCCCATATGTTCATATGTTGCTGACATGGCCCTCAAAAAAGAGAAGACTAGGTATCCCCACTCTAGAGGATATGAAGTTCTCTCATGCTCTGCTTTAAGTTTACATAGTTCCAACTAATTATGTCTAGCCTGAGTTTTCAGAAGCATGAAGCTGTCACCTTTCTCTACGCACTTGAGAGAATTAAGCTTGGACAGGCTTGATTCTGCAGCCTGACATGGCTGGTGCAAACAGCTGCCTCAAGGATGAGGAGAGCAAAAGTGAGGCAGGCATGTAATAAAAATAACAACCTTCTTCAGTTTCAGCTGGACTGTAAGATGGTTCTGAAGGGCTTTGGGGTCCAGCCTTTCTTCCTTTTGCAAAGATGTTGCAACTCCTAGAGAAGAAGAGTAAATCCTTTGCTCACTCTTTCCAGATGTTCTCACATGAACCTCTCCCTGCTGCAAACCTAATACTGACCCATCAGGTTGGTCTTTGCTCAACTTGGAAGAAACAACCACAACTTCGTCTTCATCACTGCTAATAGTTTGACTGGCATATCTTCCCTCCTGGGAAATCACACACTCTCTGGATGTCAGGTCCTTCTCTCCAGCATCTACCTTCATTTTTATTCCTTTGTCCCTGCTGCTTTTTGAGTCTCCCTTTCTGAATTGCTCTTCTCTCGGTGGCTCAGTATTTGCTTTTTGGCTGTCAAGGCTTGGGGACGACAACTTTAGTTTCCTTTCTCTGTGTAAGGCATCTTTCACTGGCTTAATGCAAGCTCCCTCCTCTATGTTCTCAGAGGATTTCTCTGACTCCCTACTAATGCCATATTTCTGTTTATCCCCAAAAAGGTCTCTCTCTTTCTGAGTCTCCAACTGACTTGACTTAGCTTTGGATTCTGTGCCCTTCCAAAGTTGTGCGTCACTCCTCTTCTCCTCAGACTGCTTTTTCTTAATCTTCATTTCCACTGGAAGCTCTCTTCCCATCTGGGATTCAGGTGTCAATTTCTCCTCCTCCTTTTTATCCAATGCCTGCTCTCTCTTTTCCTTCTGTTTCCCTCCTTCAGTGGTATTTTTCTCCCTATTGTCTTCACTAAGTAGTTTCCAGGAGGACAGTTCACAATTCTTATCTAGAACTCTGAATGGATTTCGCTGACCATTGGGATTAAGGAATAGTTGTGATGCATGCTGAGGTTCTGTATCTACTGACAGTTTGGTGGCTTTGGGATCCTGCAAGAGATTCAAATAAAATTAATTCTTTAGTACATGACTTAGGAAAGAACATTACCCAATCAACAGCCTCAACCCTACTATAACCCACTCAAGCAAAATATTCACTTCTATGATCACCCTTCCCATAACGCCGACTGGGCTACATCATAGCCATCATCTTTCTGTTTGAGTACTATTAAGCCCTTGACTGTAGAAGGCACTAATGAAAAGCATAAGGCTGATGCCATGCACCCACTGCCCATCTACTCCACACCAGGAAGTAAGCAGGATGTCTCATCAGCCACACAGCCGCTGGAAATGAGGCTAAGGGAAAAAGATGACAGACCATGGCTGGATTCAGAATTCAAGTTGCCTACTTCACAGATTACTCCCTGTACATTGAACCTGAGGCTGTTAGTTTTATCTAAGGCAATAAAGACCCCAACACTGCACTATAGAACCCACAGCTCTTCACAAGCTGAACTAGTAGGTGCATAATGAACAAATGTAAACAATCGCACACTGCGTGAGCAGCACGTAGCTTACGTATAAATGACAAACTTGTACCTGCCATGGGATTCTCCCACACCATCTCTTCCCTTGCATCTTACTTTTAAGGCATCGATAATGCAGCCTTTTGGACAATAAAAGAAAACATGAGCTGATAAGGTCGTATATGTATTATAGCTGGTTATGTTCTGCTACAGAGGATTTTTTAAATTTTAGTTTGTACAAGCAGTTGTCCCTGAATCTCTGGATCTGCACTTTACAGGGCTTTGTATGCATTTAGTACATCCCTCTTGATCTTTAGAAAACACAAGAGATCAAACTTATTAACTGACAATGCACAACTTTCTATAATATTAAAATCCTCTGGATATATTCGCTTCCTCTGCTTATAGTTCCTCTATTGACTTGAAAACTCAAAGCGTGGTGACAGAGAACATGCAACATGATTCAGTCACTGATTATGATCAAAGTGCTGGGGACTCGTCATGGTTTATCAAAACCCAAATTTATTATTTTTAAATGCACTGAACAGCCCATCTCTTCTTTTAAGCCTTCTGGAGAAAGGGATGGAGAGGAATTAGGCTGTAGAATAAAAGGGGGACTTCTTTTTATAAATTGGCAGTTGACAAACAGAGCTCTGTGAGACGCTTTTACTGGATTGCGGCTGTTTCCTATTTATTGTGAATTTTAACTGAATGCATATTAAGAGCTTATGTGGGATCACAAACATAAAACTGTACCAAAGTCAAGCCCTGTTTGATAAAACAAGGCTGCTTTCTAGTAAACAAGTGGATCACTGAATAAAAGGAGTTGGCTCTTAATAAGAAAGGAACCAACATTCTGAAAGATACTGAATAAATTAATCAAAAGATGGAAGAACAATTATAAGAAAGCCTTGTTAACATTTTTCAAGCAAGACATTGGGGGTATGTCTAGACTATATGGCTCCGTTGACAGAGCCATGTAAACCAGTGTACCTGGCATAGGCAAAGCAGCAGGGATTTAAATAATCCCCGCTTCATTAAAATAAACATGGCCTCCGCGCTGTGCTGACGATCAGCTGATCTGGCACAGCACAGCAGTCTAGACACAGATCAGTCGGCTGGGGAAACTTTTGCCGACCGATCCTGTAAGCCTCGTTTAAAGCTCCACATCTCCCTGGTCTGCTGGGGGGGGGGGGGGCGGGATGGAAGGGGGCAGCTAGTGCGCCCCCCCCCCCCCCCCAAGCAGGCCAGGCTTTTCTACCCGACGCCTGGGGTAGAGCAACTGGGGGGCAGCCAGGTTGGTCCCACAGCGCCGAGGTGCGGGACCAACCCAGCAGCACCCCAGCTGCTCTGCCCCAGGCGTGTCCGATTCAGCCGCTGCTGGTCAGTTTCAACAGTGGCTGAATCTGGACGCCAGTTCCAACTTACATACAAATTCAACTTAAGAACAAACCTACGGTCCCTATCTTGTACGTAACCCGGGGACTGCCTGTAAATCGAAAGAATGCGGCAGTTTTTTTGACTGTGGAAAACCTCGTTTTACGAGGAAGAACTCCTTGTTTTGAAAGTGCTCTTTTGAAAAAAAGGCGCTACATAATGCAAACTGTGCCTCTTCAAAAGAGAACATCCAGACTGCCTGGGTGCAGTCTTTCAAAAAAACCGGCTTGTTTTTTCGAAAGAGGCTTGCAGTCTAGACATAGCCTTATTTACATTTTATGCCTTTAGGAACTGGAACCTGCCATATTTAAAAAACAATGTGAAAACCCCTAAAAGGGTATACACAAAACACTATAAATAGTGATCAAGCTATGATGCCACAAGAAAGAAGAGATAACCCAGCCTTTCAAATAAACGGGAATTACATGCTGTACTTATTCCCTTTGGACAAACTTACCAGTATTCTTCTTTGTCTTGTTGCTGTATCAGAACTTGCAGCTCCACCATGTACTTCTCATGGATCAAGCAGTAGGAAGCAGGGAGACTGAAGGTGGGGGGGAAAGACATTTGAGCTGGCTAAGTAAGAACAGCAGAAACAAATGCCCAAGGCAAAATCCTTAGAAAAAGGCTTCAAAGACTGCTTCCCTCAGAGACATGTAGGTAGTTTGGGTTCACAGAATTAATAGTTCATTGGCAGGTCTCCTCAAACAGCCCCAAATTCACTTAAAATTAATAAGAAGGTCATTTAAAGCAGGCAGTCAAAGCAGGAGACAGATTAATCTCTGTTATTACATAGAAAAATTAAGTGTAAGGCTACGGTTTAGTCACTGGTGGTTTTAATATAAGTAATGAACAGCCTCTGGATTTGAGGCCTGTCCATGACTTTTACTATGTACCTCTGTGTAGCCAGACAGCCCGCCCCCATCACATCCATCTTATTTGCCTCTCTGAAGCATACAGGGCAGAGAAGGAGCAGTAAAATCAGCATAGTCTATGCTGGCTCATCTGATCCTGAGAAGCTGAAAACACAGATATGTGGAGAGAGAGCGATTAAGTCAATAAGCTGGCCTCAAGGCTGCAAGAAGTGTCAGGCTGGCACCCATGTTGATTCGAACACACACACAGTCCCTGGAAGAGGAATTTCCCACTGAGAAAAGAATCCCCAGTAATTCCAATTTAGTTATCTCTCTTACAAGTGTAAATTAAGTTCACAACTCCCTTGTAAGAACTGGTCTCACAAAAGACAGACCAGCCCCATTTGGCATGACAGACAAGAAAGAGAAATACGTGACCCCATGAGTATAAAAGATAGGTCCAGCACACACTCACTTTGAGTGTCATTCTACCCTCTACCTGCTGGTCGGGTTAGGTGTTTGACTTCCCGAGGTTCTATGGGGACGCCCACCTCATATTTTCGTCTTTCCTAGGAATTGAGGGACCAGCCCTGGCCTGACATGCTGGAGTCGAGAGGCACAGAAGGGGGTAAAAATTGTACCTCATAGACTTTAAGGTCAGAAGGGACCATTATGATCATCTAGTCTGACCCCCTGCACAGTAGAGGCCACAGAATCTCAACCACCCCTCTTAGAATAATCCTCTCACCTATATCAAAGATATTGAAGCATTCAAATACTTTGAAGGACCCAACATGCAGAGAGTCCTTCAGCTGTGATCTGTGCCCAATGCTACAGAGATAGAAATGTAGCCGTGTTAGTCTGGGGTAGTTGAAGCAAAATGCAGGACAATGTAGCACTTTAAAGACTAACAAGATGGTTTATTAGATGATGAGCTTTCGTGGGCCAGACCCACTTCCTCAGATCAAATAGTGGAAGAAAGTAGTCACAACCATATATACCAAAGGATACAATTAAAAAAATGAACAAATATGAAAAGGACAAATCACATTGCAGAACAGAACGGGGAAGCGGGGGGGGAGGGGGAGGAAGGAAGGTAAGTGTCTGCGAATTGATGATATTAAAGGTAGGGAGAGTGGGATGTTTGTGAGTTAATGGTATTACAGGTGATAATAACTGTCTTGGTAATGGGTGAGATAGTTCAAATTCTTGTTAAGTCCTTGTTGGCAAGTGTCGAATTTTAACATGAATGACAGTTCAGAGGATTCCCTTTCAAGTGCAGATGTAAAAGGTCTTTGTAGCCGAATGCAGGTGGCTAAGTCATTGAGAGAGTGTCCTTTCTGGTTAAAGTGGCAAGAAACTGTTTTCTCTTTGTGATCTTGTCTGATATCTGTTTTGTGGGCATTAATCCTTTGGCGAAGTGTCTGAGATGTTTGTCCAATGTACATAGCAGACGGACACTTTCGGCACATGATAGCATAGATTATATTTCTGGATGCGCAGGAATATGTGTTCTTGATCTTATAACTCACTTGGTTAGGTCCAATAATGGTATCAGCAGAATGAATATGTGGACAAAGCTGGCAACGGGGTTTGTTGCAAGGGAAGGTACCAGGGTTGGTATTAGTGTGGTATGTCCTGTGGTGGTTGGTAAGAATCATCTTGAGGTTAGGTGGTTGTCTATAGGAGACTATGGGTCTGTCTCCCAGAGCCTCTTTGAGTATGGTATCCTGTTCCAATATAGGCTGTAGTTTATTGATAATGTGTTGGACAGGTTTAAGTTGGGGGTTGTAGGTGATGACAAGTGGTGTTCTATTGTTGGTTTTCTTGCAAACCCCGTTGCCAGCTTTGTCCACATATTCATTCTGCTGATACCATTATTGGACCTAACCAAGTGAGTTATAAGATCAAGAACACATATTCCTGCGCATCCAGAAATATAATCTATGCTATCATGTGCCGAAAGTGTCCGTCTGCTATGTACATTGGACAAACATCTCAGACACTTCGCCAAAGGATTAATGCCCACAAAACAGATATCAGACAAGATCACAAAGAGAAAACAGTTTCTTGCCACTTTAACCAGAAAGGACACTCTCTCAATGACTTAGCCACCTGCATTCGGCTACAAAGACCTTTTACATCTGCACTTGAAAGGGAATCCTCTGAACTGTCATTCATGTTAAAATTCGACACTTGCCAACAAGGACTTAACAAGAATTTGAACTATCTCACCCATTACCAAGACAGTTTCCCCAATTATCACCTGTAATACCATTAACTCACAAACATCCCACTCTCCCTACCTTTAATATCATCAATTCACAGACACTTACCTTCCTTCCTCCCCCCCCCTCCCCCCCGCATCCGCCTTCTGTTCTGCAATGTGATTTGTCCTTTTCATATTTGTTCATTTTTTTAATTGTATCCTTTGGTATATATGGTTGTGACAACTTTCTTCCACTATTTGATCTGAGGAAGTGAGTCTGGCCCACGAAAGCTCATCATCTAATAAACCATCTTGTTAGTCTTTAAAGTGCTACATTGTCCTGCATTTTGCTTCAATGCTACAGAGTAAGGCGAAAAACCTCCAGGGCCTCTGCCAATCTACCCTGGAGGAAAATTCCTTCCGGACCCCAAATAATACCTGGATGTGGTCCTCTGTCTTAAGTGTACACATAGAAAGAGTAAGCTGTTACTTGGTACCATTATTTCTATTTTTCTATCTTTATCTTCTTTGTAACCATTTTTAAGATCTATATTTTGCTAGTAGTTAAGAAACAGAACAATAGCCATTGCAACCATATGATTTATAAGCTTCCTCAAATAAACCTGTAACTGTTTAAGTTTTAACCTGACTCCTTCAGTTGCTGTAATAGAACCAAGCACAATTTAAAAGAACTTCAGCCGGTCATAAAGGGACAGACATAGGGAGAGCTTGGGCGTTTGGATCTGTGTCACTCCCAGGTGACAAGATCCATTGGGGCACCTTTTCAGCCTTTCCTAGGCTGCCCTCTGCAAAGGAACCCCTGTGTTCTAGCAGCTAAAATCTAAGGTGTAATAAGCTCTTCCTATATAACGGGGCGTCCGTTGGCCTGCTGGCCACCCTCTGCGATGGGACCCCGGTCCTAGCAGTAAAGACACGGACGTTAAACCTTTTCTCGGAAACGTACACACACACACTGCCCTGACCGTCGGCTGACACTCTGACAAAAAACTTGAGGAGGGGAGGAGCAGCTGAGGGGGTGCGTGGCCTGGGGGATGTCAAGGGTGCTGAGGGAGACAGCTCAGAAGGCATCGCAGATGCTTGAGGAGCAGGGGCTTGGCAGGGCTGAGGTGACTCCCAGGAAGTAGCAACCTCCAGCTGTTACCTCCAGGCTTCACATGCTGCCTTCACTCTGCCATAAGCCCTGGTTCTGCAGCTCTTACTGGCTGGGAACCGCAACCATCAGGAGCTGTGAGGATGGTGCTCATGGGCAGATGCAGCAAGTAGAGTTAAGCCCAACCATGTAAACATCAACCCACACCCCAACCCTCCCCAAACGCCTCCTGTGCGGTAGATGGGTGTACCTGAGATTACCCCAACGGTGGCTGATGTGATTGATCATTGCCCAAGTAGTCCCTAAGGCAAGCACATTGGCTACTGCAAAAGTCAAGGAAAGTCACTGAATCTGTGACCTTCGTGGTATGATATTGATACTACTAGCTAATACTAAGTGACGTTATTTCGAAACAACATAATGCGCGTATACACAGCAAGTCATTATTTCAAAATAATGTCGAGCTGGAGGACTTCTTATTCTGACTCCTGTAACCCTCATTTCACGAGGAGTAAGGGAAGTCGAAGGAAGAGTGTTCTTCCTTTGACGTCCTGCTGTGAAGAAAGCACAGAAAGCCGAATTAAGCTATTTTGACTTCAGCTACGCAATTGACGTAGTTGAAGTTGGGTAACTTAATTTGACTTCTGCTCTGCTGCGTAGACATACCCAGGGTAAACTGCAGGATGATCTACAGCTACATCAACAATCCACAAATGTTTTGCAGCCCACATAAAAGTATATATGTTGTATACGGACACCGGAGTTGCAGGTATGTAGTTAATTGGAGATGCAGGCTGACATTTTACATCCTTATACATCTTTTACCATATATACGAAAATCTAATAACTGTACATCAGTTGGTGTGATGAGCTGCTGCCTATCATGATGACAAGTATTATCTCATTGTGCCCTTGTCTTTGTCCCACTTATCTATATTTCTAAGCTTAGTTTTAGACTGACATTTTTGGTACAGGGTGGGGTCCTTGTCTATAACTAGAACTTCTAGAAACTATGATAATACAAATGATAACTGGTGAAAGATTTATACCACCTGAAGATAAACTAATACAATACTGTGCAGACTCTCTAAAGCAGAGGTGGACAAACTCAGATGCAGGGGGCCGGACCCAGTCCACCAAGCATTTCTCTCTAGCCAGCCCAGCTGATTAGCAGAGATGCAGCTGTCCTTCCCCCCCCACCCATCTTGCTCCAAGAGCTGCTTCCAGGATTCTCCTGCTAACTGTGCAGAGTGTGGGGTGAAGGCGTAAGGAATGTTGAAGCCATGGTGTTCCCCTGCCCCTGTACTCCATCTCAGCAGAGCAGAGGTTGTAGACAGATGCTATGTCTAGACTACGCAGAAGATTCGAAAGCGAAAGTAGTCGGGATGCGGCTTTTTCGGCAACCCCCCCTTTTTCAAAAAGCTGCATAAACCTCATTTTTGAGGAAGAGCAGCTTTTCAAAGAGGGGGGGAGGGGCTGCTGAAAAAGCCACGTCTCGACTACTTTCACTTTCGAAAGCTCCACTTTCAAAAGTGAGATCAGAAGAAGATTTGCAAATTATCGCAGAATTTGCGTATTCTCTTTCGAATCTTCCGCGTAGCCTAGACAAACCCAGAGACACACAGGGATGTAAATTAGACACTTTGAAATTGCAAATGAAGCTGGGATTTGAATTTCCCGTGCTTCATTTGCATAATCACGTCATGGCGCTCTTTCAAAAAAGTGCTATTTTGAAATTTAAACTGCAGTCTAGATGCAGTTCTTTCAAAAACAGAAGCCTTTTCCGAAAGATCCTGTAAGCCTGAGGATCTTTACAGGATCTTTTGAAAAAGGCTTCTATTTTCGAAAGAACTGCGACTGTGGGTGCAATTTCAAAACAGCGCTTTTTCGAAAGAGCGCCATGACGCAACTGTGCAAACGGAGCACGGGAAATAAATTCAAATCCCGGCTTCATTTGCCATTTCAAAGTGTCTAATTTACATCCCTCTGTCGAAAGAGGGATGCAGTCTAGACAGACCCTTCCCGCAGAATTTGCATATCCTCTTTCCAATCTTCTGCATGGCCTAGAGGAGCCCAGAGACACACAGGCAGCAGAGTTGCTTCAATCTGAAGCCTGCCACCCAGGGAAGGGCAGAACTGGGCATGGGGGGGGGGGGGGGGCGCTAGGCGCAGATCAGGAACATCCCCACCCCTGAACCTACTGTACAGGGAGGGTGAATCCGCAGCGCGCCTGCTCCTGGACCCCGCACACGTAGAAGCTTTTCCCTTTGTTCGGCCCATCCTTAACGCCCGTCTTGAGGCAGCAGAGAGACCCTGGCGGGGAAGAGAAGCAGCCTCGTGAGACTGGTCCCAGCCTCGCCCCCCGCAGCGCGCGGCCCCCAACCCCGCCCCCCCGTCTGGGCCCCCCCCCAGGGCCCCGCGCGCAGAGAACGGGGGCGCCCCCAGACCCTCCGCCCCTCACCGTGCCCCGCGCAGCGCACCGCCTCCATGCCGCGCCCCAGAGCCCCCGCCGCCTTCCCTGCAGAGTCTCCGGGGGGGGGGGGAAGGGGGAAGGAAACAACCCACGCGTTCCATAGGCCCCGCCCCCTTCCCCGCTCTCGGAGCCAGCCAATCCCCTCTCCTGTTCCCGCCCCTCGATGACACAGTGACCAATCAGATCGGGGCGGGAGGATGCCCGGCCAATCGCAACAGGGCCTTGCTCCTGACCCGCTCCCTGTCCGCGCGCGCACTCAACGGTTGGGAGGAGGCGGCCAGGCCCAGGGGGCAGGTCACTGGGCGGGAGGCAACCAATGGGAACAAGCGAGAGGTGCGCCCGGCCCGCCCACCACCTGCGGGCTCTGCTGCCGCTGCCAGCGCCCCGCGTGCGCCCGGGGCTCCGCAGCCGCCCCCAGCTGGGGGAGGGGCGCAGACATTGTCCCAGCACTGCCTGCCCCGCCCCCCGGCTCTGAGGAGGAGGGGCTGGCCCTTGCGCCCCTAGAAAAAGTGATGCCTCTCTCCCATACTGTGCAACCCGCCTGTCTGCTGCCCAGCTCTGCAGACAGTCCTGCAACAAACGTAGCACAGCAGTAACGGTGGCAATACCGTGACCCCCCCCCCCTATAAAAACCTTACAACCAGGGCCGTCCTTAGGATTTATGGTGCCTTATGCGGGATTATTAAACTGCTGCCCCTATGCCTAGGTTTGTCAAGCAAAAAAAAAAAAAAAACCAACCAACCCACCCACCAATACATTAAAATCACATTCCTTCCCCAAGACTCCACTCTTTTGAGGCCCCATCCTCTCTGTTCCCCATCGCTCCATCACTTGCTATCCTCAGCCATTATACGCTCTCACTTGGTTGAGAAAGGAGGTGCAGGCTGTGGGGTGGGAATGAGGGATTTGGATGTGGGAAGGGGTGAGAAGTGCAAGCTCTGGGAGGAAACTTGGATGCAGGAGAAGGGGATGCTGGCTCGGGGAGGGGGCTCCAGGCTGGGGAGTGTTGGGCTCAGGTGGAAGGTTGGGGTGCTGAGCAAGCCACAGGCTTGTGGATGTGAGGGTGCAGGAGTTTGTGTTGGATGTGTGCAGGGCTCAGGGCAAGAAGGTTGTGAGTATGATGGGTCAGGATATACATTTGCCATGTGTGGATGGTGCAGGAATGTTGTGGCAGAAGACAGGATGTGGGGATGCAGGAGTTTGGGGATGTAAGAGGCTCAGGACAGAGTATGATAGGGGTTAGCACCTTCATTGATAAAGGTTCCACCACTCCAAATCTTAATTAAGTCCATAATTAATTGAATTGAATTTGCATAAGAATTGTAATTCCAAGATTTGGAGTGGTGGAACCTTTATCAATGAAGGTGCTAACTACTTTTTGAATGAAAGACAGCACTATGTAGCACTTTACATAGTTTAACTACATAGTTCTGTCTTTTGTTTCAGCTACAGCAGGCTAATAGGGCTGCATCTCTATCACTATTCTACTTTTGAATGGTATCCTTCCTGCCTTATCCATCCACTAACTTTGATCTTTATCTACTCAGGTTTAGCACCCTTTCTCCTGATACTTTATGCATAGAGGTAGCAGTGTGGGCAGCAGAACATCTTTCTCCCCCCCCCCCCCTTCCCTTCTCCTATTTATTTTGTGTTTTCTTACCCCCTAATCATAACTTCGGTCATTTGAAGAAGTGGGTTGTGCCCACGAAAGCTCATGATACCATCTACATGTAAGTTAGTCTATAAAGTGCTACCAGACCATTTGTTTCCTGTTTTTTTCTGTAAGGGTACGTCTAAACTACATGGCTCCGTCGATGTAGCCGTGTAGATTTGTTTGTTCAGCAAAGGGAAATGAAGCCGCGATTTAAATAATCGCGGCTCCATTTAAATTTAAATGGCTGTCCCGCTCTGCCGATCCGCTGTTTGTCGGCAGATCGAGGCAGTCTGGACGCTCCCCTGCTGACATGAAAGTCCTTTATCGACCTCCCGGTAAACCTCATCCTACGAGGCATAACGGGGAGGTCGATAAAGGGATTTCAGGTCGGTGCGGGAGCGTCCAGACTAGCACGCTGTGCCAACAAACAGCTGATCAGCTGTTCGTTGGTTCAGCGCGGCAGCCATTTAAATTTAAATGAAACCGCAATTATTTAAATCGCGGCTTCATTTCCCTTTGCCGATCAGCCTAATCTACATGGCTCCATCGATGGAGCCATGTAGTTTAGACACACCCTAACAGACTAACTCGGCTAACCCCTGAAGCTTTAAAAACAGTGTAACTGAAATTGGCCAAAATGTACTGTGAATTTGGTAGGGTTCTGCTCATAGATCAGGTTCTCTAAATCTTTTGTTGCTCTCCTCTGGGCTTACTCCAATTTATTCACATCTTTCCTAAAGCGTGACACCCAGAATTGGACATAGTTCCACAGCTGAGGTTTCACAATTGTCAAGTAGCCTCCCTAGAAACACTCCCAACCTGCAGACACCTGCTGGGATATTCTCCCCACCCCGCAAAAAAAAAAACCCCAATGACCTGACCCCCACCCCGAGGAATGCCTATACCAGGGCTCTGCCCCTCACCGTGCCCCTTGCACCACACCTCCTCTGTGCTGTGACAATTAACTCTTGGGATATGTCTACACTGGCATGAATTTCCGAAAATGCTTTTAACGGAAAAGTTTTCCGTTAAAAGCATTTTCGGAAAAGCGCGTCTAGATTGGCAGGATGCTTTTCCGCAAAAGCACTTTTTGCCAAAAAGCGTCCATGGCCAATCTAGACGCTTTTTTCCGCAAAAAAGCCCCAATCGCCTTTTTCACGATCGGGGCTTTTTTGCGGAAAACAGTACTATGCTGTCTACACTGGCCCTTTTGCACAAAAGTCTTTTGTCCAAACGGGAGCAGCATAGTTTTTCCAGAAAAGCACTGATGATTTTACATGAGATCGTCAGTGCTTTTCCGGAAATTCAAGCGGCCAGTGTAGACAGCTGGCAAGTTTTTCTGGAAAAGCAGATGATTTTCTGGGAAAACTTGCCAGTCTAGACACAGCCACATGGTTTGCATACAATAATCCTGTTAATATACCCCAGAATGTTGCACTTACATCGCATTGTTGATGCATATTCAGTTTACGATCTACCTAGATCCTTTTCAGCAGTACTTCTGCCTAGCTAGTTATTCCCCATTTTATAGTTGTGCATTTGATTTTTTCCTTCCAAAGTGTAGTGCACTTGTCTTTATTGAATTTTGTTTTGCAGAGGTGGATTATTAAGACGACAGGAGACTTCTCACCTGTTGGCTTAGAGCATCTCCACAAGATTGGCTGAACCACGGTAGTACATGTACATTTTGTACTGTAGATCTGCCCATCGGTTTAGTTAAAATTAGGAAACAGGAGTAATCACAAACAGAATGCTGCTGGCAATAGGATCAAGCAATGAGAGTGGATAAAATAAATGTAGTATAATTTGTGGCCATTTTAAAGTAGATTTCATACTGCTGAGGTGCCAGACTGAGAACCTTTGCACAGATAAGGTACAGTATGAACAGCAGCAGCAGGCCTTCCTGTATGTTATTCCTTACTACTGCCTCAAATGTGACCCAGGCCATGTTTTCACTGCCAAGAGATGTGTAAATAACACGTGTGAGCTATCCTGAGGTAAAAACAGTGAAAACCAGGCATTTCAGTTTTACCATGAGGTAATCTCACTGAGCTCAACCTCTAGGGTCCGCATAGGGCTGTTTATTTTATACTTTACCTCTTGACAATCCTAAATATTTTAAATCAGAAGATTGTTTGCAGTTCCTGGGAAGTAAGTGACAAGTTTTGGAACTGAAGAACAACGGAGCACATCCCGAGGAGACTGTGAGATAATACTGGCAGACTCTCCAGATCTGAATCTGATGATCTAGAGTCTAGATTCTAGACTAAAGCTTTGTCCACATTGCAAAATTTCTGGGCTCTGACCTTGCATTACAGCCGGACCTGTGACCTGGTCCACCCCACCCCACTCCAAGCAGGGTCTGCAGGCCTGCATCAAGAGGAGTTACTGGCCTCAGTGAGACTAATTTCTACATGGACTGAAGAGGGCTTCAACCTGAGTCTTAGCTGGGTTTTAGTGTACTATGTAGATGTGCCCTATGATAAGATTCCTAGAGTGTGGACCATTTAGTACCAATTGTGATGTTGGTTTATGTAATGTAGATGCAATTTCTCCACTGAGAAATGGACTTCAAGAATTCAAATTCATTGAGGTCTTGTCTACACTGACGCAAGCACTGACTTTCCAATGTGCTGTGGAGGGATGGTGCTTGATCCCCGGCTCTGCCCCAGACTCTTCCCTGACTCCATCCATTCCCCCAAGACTCCACCCCTCCCTTCCCATCCTCTCCCATTGTGCCCCCTCCCCTGGGCATGCCATACACTCACTCTTACCTCCCTGCCTGTTTCTGGCATGTCGCAAAACAGTTGATTGCAGTGTGTGGGAACGTGGGTGAGAGAGGGGATAGCACTGATCAGGAGAGGAGGGAGCTGATACGGAGGCTTCTGCACTCTCCATTTTTTCCCTGCACCTCTGGAGTCAGCACCTATGATGACATTTCCCTTAAAAATTCCCATTTTTGCATGCATTAGTGAAGTTCAGTCCACAGGATCTAATAGTAAGTGCACTTGAATAGACTGGACACAGGCATATTTATCACTGTGTTATTTATCCTTGCCAGGGGCCAAACCATTAAACAGCCAACAGAAAGAAACTTGAACACCAGTGGTGGATTGTATTTTCATGAGTGACATGGCAGTGAAAAGCTCCATGTTCCATTGGCACACCTTTACGCTATTCAGTTCCACCATGTTTCTTGTTTTAAGATACTTTACCAGTGCCAAACTACCATCAATCAAATGCCTCTTGTTATTGCTGAAACCGTTTTAAGTGAGAACAATTTCAGTGTACATCCACTTTTATTTTTCAAAGTATTAACAAAATAATGTATCCATTTTAACACTTAAAGTTAGGGGAGGAGAGAAATACAAAATGAATATAAAGATACCAAAACTTTTTAGTCAGAATAGTGTTTCAATTACACAAACCTGTGCCTGGTAATAACATATAGTACCATGAAAATTATACAAAAATGGGGTTAACATTAGCCAACACTGACTGCAGCTATTTTTGACTGTCCTCTAATCTACTTCTGTAAATTTACAGTCAGAATAGCACCTCTGATTTGAAACAATCAAAGCTTTTTAAAAAATATAGCATTCAGAGTCCGATTCTCCTTTTGCATCAATGTAACTCCACTGACTCCACTGATTGCAATGGAGTTACCTCTGATTTATGCCAGTGAGAGAGGTAGAATAAATGCTAAGAATATCTGTTCTTCTCTGCAGAAAGGTTTTAAACAGGGAGTGCATATTTTGAACACATTTATCACATATATAACACTTAATGACTACGCTCACAGTAAACTGAAATTAATTATATAATAGAATAGAAATAAACTGACAGTTTGAAATAAACATATTCATAATTTTTTCAGCATTAATTGGGAGAGGGGTCAGATGGAGAAGAGATATGAATGAACCTATGCATGCTTTGTGCTAAATTCTGCTGTCAGTTATACTCTGATGCAGCCCCACTGACTTCAGTGCATTTACACATGCCAAACATGACATATCCAATTTGTTACTTGCTTGTTCTCATGGAAACGATGACTCAGATGTCAAACTCACTGGGCAAGATTCTGATCCCACTAACAATGGTGTAAATCTGCATTAACTCCACTGAAGCCAACCATGTTTCTCTGGACTGAGAGGGAGGGAACTGAAAGCAAAATCTGTACTCCTGGGCTGTGTCTACACTGGGCCACTTATTCCGGAAAATCAGCCGCTTTTCCGGAATAAGCTGCAAGCTGTCTACACTGGCCCTTGAATTTCTGGAAAAGCAACGATGCTCTACTGTACAAAATCAGCCGCTATTCCGGAAAAACTATTCTGCTCCCACTCGGGCATAAGTCCTTATTCTGGAACACTGTTCCGGAAAAGGGCCAGTGTAGACAGCCCAGTAGTCTTTTCCGGAAAAAAGCTCCGATCGCGAAAATGGCGATCGGGGCTCTTTTCCGGAAAAGCGCATCTACATTGGCCACAGACGCTTTTCCAGAAAAAGGGCTTTTCCGGAAAAGCAGCCTGCCAATGTAGACGCTCCTTTTCCGGAAAAACTGAAAACAAAATAGTATTCCGTTTTAAGCAGTTCCGGAAATTCATGCCAGTGTAGACACAGCCCTGGGTCTTAATTTTTTTAATTTAGAAAACATATTTCACAAAAGGCTGTAAAACATGGTCTCAGATAACCATTTCTGTAGGGTGTCAGACATGGCAATTTATACAAAATAAGGACTCTGAGATACTTACCATATGAGAAGTCCCATGAAGTAAATGGGACTACTCACATACTTACAATTAGACATGTGTTTAAATGCCTTCCTAGACTGGGGCATTAAAGATGCTAAATTTTTTTTGATTAATTAAATACTGCTTTGTGTAAGGGTGGACTACATGCATTTTGATTTGATAGCTGCCCATGACATTTGGAGCCATGCTTCCAGGGTGAAGTGGCACACCCAGAGACAGTAGAGAGTTAGGAGGCCACTGTGCATTTGTCCCTGACCCCCCGTTGTCCCTTGGATGCATGTAAATACAGGGGAGAGGAGGGCAAAACCCACATTCTCCTCATGGAACAAACTTGATCATAATTGCTGACTCATGGAGGACATAACTGAACCCTAAGGATAAATCTCAACATGAATTCAATTCTGATTGCCAGAAAAGGACAGAATCTGACAAATAATACTGGTGAACTAAGGAAGGGGCGGAAGTGTCATGCAACATGTTCCATGCTTTTGTCTTAGGCTAGAACTATTACTTTCTTTAGTGGAACATTGTCAACATTTAAAAAAATTCGTCTGCCGTGAAATCAGTAACACCTTTGATTATCAAAAAGTAATTTTTTTTTTTAAATCTCACTTTTTTCAGGGGTGGGACACTTCATGCAGGGTGCAGAATGAAAATCGACTGCTCACTTTACAATGTTTTTCCTTATACTCTGCATGCAACTTTGTAAAATGTGTATTTCTTAATTAGTTATTTCTCTAATAATGCCTCAAACTAGAAAACACTAACAATGGTATTATGGAGAGGGTTTAAGATGTTTTGTTTTGTAAATAAGTTATTTAGCAAATATATTATTAATCTATTAGTGAAATTAACACTGAATCAAATTCAACCTTGGTATAAGCAGGTGCAACTCCTCAAACCTTCAGGTGGGCTGAATTTGGGTCTGTGTTTTGGTGCATAAGGTGCTCTTTAAATAATGCTAACTATTTTGTGCTTTCATATGAGCCTTGGTGGTCTCCCCCCCTACATTTATGCCTTTGGGCCTGAATCTTGACAATTACTTCAACTCAACCTAATGGTGAATAAGGGTAAATCCAATCCATCCAAACTATGTTCCCTTTTCTTCAAGGGCATTTTTGGTCAATTGTTTTGCAAGGGTTTACAAAATACAGGCAGTCCCCAGGTTACGTACAAGATAGGGACTGTAGGTTTGTTCTTAAGTTGAATCTGTATGTAAGTCGGAACTGGCGTCCAGATTCAGCCGCTGCTGAAACTGACCGCCAGTTCTGACTTACATACAGATTCAACTTAAGAAACCCAGGCGTCCCCAAGTCAGCTGCTGCTGAAACTGATCAGCGGCTGATTCCAGGAAGCCTGGGGCAGAGCAACTCTGCCTCGGGCTTCCTGTAGTCAGCGCTGGTCAGTTTCAGCAGTGGCTGACTTGGGGACACCTGGGGCAGAGCAGCTGGGGTGCTGCTGGGTTGCTCCAGTAGCACCGCTCCTCGGCGCTACTGGACCAACCCAGCAGCACCCCAGCTGCTCTGCCCCAGGCGTCCTGATTCAGCCGCTGCTGAAACTGACCAGCAGCGACTGAATCAGGATGCCTGGGGCAGAGCAGCTGGGGTGCTGCCGGGTTGGTCCAGTAGTGCCCGGAGCGGCACTGCGTGACCAACCGGCAGTGCCCCAGCTGCTCTGCCCCAGGGTCCACAACAAAAGCCTGGTCTGCTGGGGGGGGGGGACGACACACTAGCTGCGCCCCCCCCCCAGCAGACCAGGGACACGGGGAGCAAAGCCACTGCTGCGGCTTTGCTCCCGGTGCCCCTGGTCTGCTGGAGACGGTCCCCAGCAGACCAGGGGCACCGGGAGCAGCTTTTCTCGCCCCAGAGGTCGAGGTGGCGGGACCACTGCCTGCGAGCTCCGGGGCGAGAAAGCCCCGTTCGTAAGTGCGGATCCGACATAAGTTGGATCCGCGTAAGTCGGGGACTGCCTGTAAGTGGAACATTAAGACACTGTTTCTAACAATCGGACGAGCTACTATACCATGTGTGTGTTTACATAGACAGCAATGAAAACAGCATCACTCATGAAAAGAATTCCAGTGACATATTCCTTTTACAATGGCAATAATGACCTCGGTGCAGGGCATTTCCTGGCAATTAATGGATTTACATATTCTTGAACATTTGCCCAGAGCTGCCAAAAGATACAATTTATACATTGAAAAATTAAATAAAGTAAAATGAATGCGTGATTGGGGTCAATAGGTTTCTGGCTATCAATTCCTCACAAACCGATATTATTAGCTTTCATTCCTGAATATTTTGTAGTTATGCAAAACACCCCATACTAGTGAACTATTGCGGTCTCAATTCAATAGTTCATCCCTATTCAGCAAAACACATGCTTAATTTAAAGCAAATCTCATTGACTTCAATGGGACAGAAGTGAGTACTGAGGCATGAGCTTAAGCGCATTGTTGAACAGGCATGGATTTAAGCATGTGCTTGAATGCTTTGTTGAACTGGGGCCAGGGAAAGGTGTGACCTAGAAGTTTAGAAATGAGGCTGAGTTTCATTAAATCTAGAGTTCTTACCCTCTGATACTCTGTCTGTGGCCTTGGGTAAGTCACATGCAGCTCAACTGTCACAAGAGTTCTCTAATTCTCAGGTTTTTAAGTGCCCAAACTGAGATGCCTTAACGCTGATTTTCAGAGGTATTGTGCCCCTACAGTTACCATGTGGATCACACACAATGAGCGAGCACTTTTCAGGCCTGCAGACAGGAATTCCAAGCCCCAGGACAACACATCAATTGGACCCCTAATTCCCTCCCTCAGTGGGAGCCAGAATCCACCTTCCTCCCTGCCCAGAGAAACCCCAGCACCACCCCTCAATCAGAGGACCCTTTGGTCAGTCACTGCTCCATCCCCCACCTGCCTGGAAGTATCCATCCCATTCTCCTTCCCCTTTCTGCTCCCCAGAGGTTCTGTACCCCCTGAACTCCTTTCTCCCAGCTTCCTTGCCTACCTCTGTATGCATTAGGGATGTAAGCAACTAGTCAAGCAGTTGATTACCCAATAAGCATAAGCTTATCAGATAGTCAAGTAGACACTTGATTAGTCGCTCCCTCCCCCCCTTTCCTGCCTCTATCAGAGAGAGACAACAAGTGGGGGAGCAGAAGGTGGTGCTGGAGGGAGCCAGTTTAAAAGCCAGTTTCCCCTAGTACCATCTCCAGAGCGGGAAAAAGAGGCAGAGGCATAGTGGGGGACTGGGCACAAGCCGGGAATCAGCTGATTTCCAGCTCAAGCCTGGTCCTATGTGTCTGCTTTTTAAATGCTCTTAATACATTTAAAAATCAGAGGCACAGGGAGGGGGACAAGACGCGAGCCAGTCAGCTGTCCCGACTCGCTCCACGTCCTCCCTGCTGCATGTCTGCTTTTTAAATGTATGAAGAGCCAGGCGGCTCTTCATACATTTAAAAAGCAGACATGCAGCGGGGGAAGGGACTGGTCACGAGCTGGGAATCAACTGATTCCCAGCTTGCGCCTGGTCCCCCAGCTATGCCTCTGCCTTTTAAATGTGTTAAGATCCTTTAGACTCTTAATACATTTAAAAGGCAGAGCCGCAGTGGGGTTAGGTCCCAGGCCGGGAGCTAATCCTGCTGTAGTTCTACAGTTCCCCTCCTTATCGGCTAATCTAATAGTCAATGGACATTTCATCGACTACTCGATTAGCTGATTACCCACAATTTAACATCCCTAGTTTGCACTCCTCTACTCTTTTGCCCTCCCAGCCCAGTTCATTTGTATCTCTCGCTCCCTGCAGTCCTGCACCCAGCTCTACCCCCAGAGTTTGGCTCCCTTCTTCTCTTCCCAGCCTGGCTCTCTTCCCTCATTCCCAGCCCAGCTCTCCTCTCCCTGCTCCTTCTGTCCCCCTCCCTCTGCCCTGCTGCTCCTTGGACCCAGGCAGGGGTTCAAAGTGGCAGGGAGCTCCCCCCTGCTGCTCCGTGGATTCCAGCTCCAGGGCTCCCTGCAGCTGCTGCCACACTTCTACAGCAGCACTGTTTAAAAGGACCAGGCCTCCTTAATGCCACCAGGCTCCTGTGCAATTGCCCCCTTTTCCTTGCCCTCTCCCCCTGTCAGTGAGCCTGGCACTTCTGGGCAAGCCTGGTCCTTCACTTTGCTGCTTCAACAAAACAGGGACTTTACATTGCTTACCTGGGGGTGGGAGCTGTAAAGGTTAATTTATGTTCATAGAGCGCTTGGAATGTGAAAAGTGCTATATAAGTGCTAAATATTACTTTAAGATTTCATGAGTTTAACTCCAAGAAAGACTTGCACTGAGGTAGCTATTGCTTAAACAATACAAAAAAGACATGCTCCCTTGTAAAAATCCAACTCGTACTTTTTCTATGTGTAAAGAATGTGTCCTGAAGAATAATGTCACTATTAAAAGGCAATGAAGAATTGATATTCAATCTCATCCTTATTAAATCTTGGTAGCTGTACAATGCCTCCAAGTAAAAACAAAACAAGGAAAGCAAATAATTCTCACAGAGAACTAAAAAACCCAAACAAAATATGCATGTCAGTCTTTTGAAACCATTTCTGCAACCATCTTTCCAATGCTGGCCTGCCTTTACCCATTATATGTGGGAATGATATATCTGCTCTCCCTGGTGAAACACTTGTCCAGTGGAACAAAAGCCTCATATTTAGCATTCCCATGACTGTCAAAAACATAATCCAACATGAAAAGTAAACAGGACCATAATTTGGATAAAAGGGATCTTGGAAATCTGAAAACTAGTCTCTGATTTTGTGCTTTTGTTAAATGCATGACCTGGTCTTTTTTTTACAGTTCCCCAAAACAACACAGTGTATAAAATTCCAAGTAAGTAGAACCATCAAATCTCCTCTTTTAGGGATTACATTGATAGCTCATGTGTCAGTTCTCTACAACACCTCATATATTGCTGCATGGGGTTTTTCTTGTGTGGTTTGCTTTCCTATGAAATATCAGGAATTGACCACTGACAGATATTTGATCTGTATTCAGTTTGGTCCAGTAAGGCAGATCCTATGTTTTTATGTGCTGCCTAATGAATTAAAAACATTACACAAACACATTTACAGTACCCTGAACAGTAAGTAAATACTGTTCTAAAATGCAGATGTATGTATTTAATGACAAGTATTCAGGTATTTTCAAGTGTTCTTGACTAAAACACTGAAGTTAAGCCATTCTGAATATCCTGCTTCTTTTAAAATAATGAGAACTGGTCCTACTTAGTGGTTTCTTCCGGTTCAGTGCTCTTGTCAAATATTCCCTTCATCAATGCTTTGCAGCTGAAGTCTTTGGCCAACCTGAGCCCTGCCACTACGCCGTACACCAACACTGTTGCTTGGTACAGTCCGCGAAGGGAACAAAGATCCCGGTAAAGCATCTTCTCCAAATAAGCTGATTTTCACATCAGCTTCAATAGCTTTAGCCAAGCTGGATGCATAACTGTCCAAAGATTTATGCACTTCAGCTTTTACATGGAAAACAGAATTCTTTGCAGCTTCTAAAAAAATAAAGACAGAACAATTAATAACGTGCAAACATCTGAGGGCAAATATTGGTCTTTGGGTCTGCAAATGTGGGATCATGTCTTCTACATATAATTACTATTGCAACTTATACTACTTATGCTTCCATAGCATATTTTATCTGAGGTTCTCAAAGCACACTAAGCTTCAAAATATTTTTTCACAGAAATGTTATGCACCACTCTGTCTTACTGGTCATCACAAGCTCCCATAAGAATTTCATGCAGTTTCTAAAAGTTCTATGTTGTCTCCTAGATTGGTTTAGGAATGTGAATAGCTAATTGGTTACAGGTGATGCTTACTGGTTATGGTTAACCAGTGGGACTTAGGGGAAGGGGGCTGCTCCAGCCAAGTGCGGCAGTCTCCGCTCACCCCCATTTAAGTGGTTAACCAGTTAAACATTATGTTCAATCAGTTAACTGATTAAATGGGATTTTACATCCCTAGATTGGTTAGCTACAGTGTGGTGCAAGAGCAGATGCACTTATATCAAACACACATCTGTCCTGGCTTTAAAGTCATTCCTATGTGAATAAGAAGAAAAGAGCAGATCTTAAAAAGAATTGGACAGACGGTAGAAAGACAGTTTTAAAATATACCTGAGTCCTGACTAGCCTCACTTCCCTGTTCCAGAAAACGTGTTCTTCCCTCCCTTCCACTCACTCACTGGCAGCATCAGGATGGGAAACAGCTGGGAGATGTAGCCCAGGTGGCATGGGAGAACAGTCAATGAGATGGAAGTCAGAGCAGGCATCAGTGGTGAAAATAGGTGATCCAGCAATAAAGGATGGAGTGAGTGGGGGGCCTCTCAAGAAGGTTGTGGAGGAATCTGCAGAAGGGAGGAGTCAGAGCAGCTATTGGAGGGGAAGGGGTGAAGAGCCCAGGGAATAATACTTGTTCTCTGAGGGCATGTCTACACTACAGGAAAAAGTCAAATTAAGATCCCTAACTTCATCTACATTAATTGTGTAGCTGAAGTTGAAATACCTTAACTCAACTTTTGACACTGACCACACTGTAGGAAATCAAAGGGAGAACGTTCTCCCTTTGACTTCCCTTACTCCTCGTGGAAGCAGGACGACCAGCATCAACTGAAGTGCCCCTCTCACTTCGAATTAGCTGTCTTCACTAAACCCGCTAATTCGGACCCTGGAAGATCGAAAGCGGCAGTTTCAATCTTCTCTGTAGTGTAAATATACCCTGTGTTCTAAGTTTTAAGAGAGGGACAGTTAGGCTGGGCAGCAATCTGGGAGGTGCAGGGGGCTCATCCCAGGTGAGCAGTATTATTGTAACCATCCTGAACACACCTTTGATTTGCTCCACTTCATCTTCGAATGTCACTGAACTCCTCCGTCGATAGGGATAAACACAATGCGGGTGATGAGCACCATCTGAACTATAGTCCTCAAGCAGCATCACATCTGTCCCTGAAATGCAGAAAACGTTTAGAAATAGTACCAACCCCTGAGAAGACAAACCTAAAATTATCGGGGGGAAATGAATTTTTGAGTGCATGGCCTTTCGCCCCTCTCTTTAAAAGATGCCTAAAATGTGCTGATGTATTATCACTCCGCATTCAACTGTGATGGGATTTCACACAAGTTATTATCTAAAGTTGCCAACTTTTTAATTGCATGGAACCAAACACTCCTTCCCTGTCCATACCCCATTCCTTCCCCAAGATCCCACCCATTCTTCGAAGCCCTGTCCCATTCAATCCATCCCCCCTCCCTCTGTCACCTCACTTTCACCAGGCTGGGACAGGAGATTGAGGTGCAGGAGGAGGGACTGAGGGCTCTGGCTGGGGGTGTGGTCTCTGGGGTGAGGCCAGGGATGAGAGGTTTGGGGTGCAGGAGAGGGCTATGGGCTGGAGCAGGGGGTAGGATGTAGGGGGTGCAGGCACTGGGATATGGTCTTGCTCCTCACTACCACACAGTTATGGCTGAATACAGGCACTAAGAGTAGGCCAACACTGCACTTCGACACCTGTGGCTGGCTTGGGTCAGCTGAGTCAGGCTCACAGGGCTCTGGCTAAGAAGCTGTTTAATTGCAGTGTGGCCATTTAGGCTCGAGCTGCAGCCTGAGCTCTGGGACCCTCCCACCATGCAGGATTCTAGAGCCCAGTCTGGAGCCAGAACGTCTATACCACAATTAGAGCCCCTTAGTCAGTAGGCATGGGCTAGCCCGGGCTTTTTAATTGCAGTGTAGACTAGGGATGTAAGTGACTAGTTGAGTGACTATTCAACTACTTGCTTTCCCCCATCTGCTGCCTTTGTATCAGAGGCAGCAAGGGGGAGAGCAAGAGCTGTTGCTTGGAGGAGCCAGCTTAAAAGCTGGTCCCCCCCAACCCCAGCACTGTCTCTGCAGTGTAGGAGGAGGGGGGTACCAGGGAAGTAGCAGTCCTGGCTGCGGCTCTGCATTTAGATTTAAATCTAAAATGCAGAGCCACAGCGGTGTTAGCGAGCACTACCATTTATCTACTAATTGAGTAGTCAATGGAAATTCCATCGACTATTCAATTAGCTAATTAACCATTACTTAACATCCCTAGTGTAGATAATCCTTGTGACAATCAGAGAGGCATTCTGCCTGCTTGGCACAGAAGTAGACAGTGTGCCTCAGAGAGCACTAAGGGAGCATGCTGTGTAATTGCTTCTTACACCTGCTGTTGAAAGGTGCAACATGCGCTCCCCTGAATGCACGGGACGCGTTACTCTCGGGCCAAAAACATTTGCACTCTGATGATGAATCAAAAGCTTCTTTCAACATCTGTTCCATGTTTTATATCTTGTCCCAAATCATTCATCAGTTCAATTATACCCACTGCACACCACACAATTATACCCTCCCAGCCACACAAGTTCAGTTGATTCCTGGATTTATTATTATTGGAATATCCAGAAGGTCCAGGACCAATTTAGAGCAGAGATGACAACACGCATCCACGATGAGTTCCATGAGACGAGACACTGCCTCGCATATCTGACCTTAACTAATGATGTATTTAGCAAACCTGTTTTTGTTAAACGAAGGATGGTCCAGAATTGCACTATGATATATACATATTTCCATTCCATCCTGTCAAATGCCTCTCCAAACACATAATAATGAAAGACTGAGTTATCTTCCTCATAGACCATGCTAAATGAGGGAGATACTTTTAATGTTCTGTGGATAATTTGGGGTATTGATGTCAATGGGGCAAGATCCAAGCCCTACTCCTTGGATACCTAGACTGAAATGGATCGGTAAAATTAGGAAGAAGACACTCTAGTCCTTGAGAAAAATGTTTAGCATATATTTTAAAAACCATATTGAGTAAGGAAATTGGCCTGTAATTCTTGCCTCAGAAGTGGAGACCTGTAGGCTGTCTCTACACTGGCATGAATTTCCGGAACTGCTTAAAACGGAATACTATTCCGTTTTCAGTTTTTCCGGAAAAGGAGCGTCTACATTGGCAGGCTGCTTTTCCCGAAAAGCCCTTTTTCCGGAAAAGCGTCTGTGGCCAATGTAGACGCGCTTTTCCGGAAAAGAGCCCCGATTGCCATTTTCGCGATCGGGGCTTTTTTCCGGAAAAGACTACTGGGCTGTCTACACTGGCCCTTTTCCGGAACAGTGTTCTGGAATAAGGACTTATGCCCGAGTGGGAGCAGAATAGTTTTTCTGGAATAGCGGCTGATTTTATACAGTAGAGCATCGTTGCTTTTCCGGAAATTCAAGGGCCAGTGTAGACAGCAAGCAGCTTATTCCGGAAAAGCGGCTGATTTTCCGGAATAAGTGGCCCAGTGAAGACACAGCCGTATAGAATAGGGATGTTAAACATCAGTTAATTGAATAGTTGAGTAACCTCATGAATTCTTATCAGTTACTTGACTATTCTATAGTCCCCGGGGGCTGGGCCAGCACCCAGTGCAATCTGGCCCTACTCCCAAGGAACTCCTTGCCACTCCACACTCCTGCCTCTGTATCAGAGGCAGTAGAGTGGGCTACCAGGCAGAGCTGGTCCGTGAGGGGATCCAGTTTAAAAACCAGCTCCCCTCATGGACTGTCTTTGTGTAGCCCCATGCTGTTGCCTCTGATACAGAAGCAGCAGCACGGGGTGCCAAAAGCCCCTGTCTGGGGCAGAGGTCTGAGCTCCCAGACCCGGTTTGAGCCAGAACTAAGCCAGGCTGTCTGCCCGCCCAGCTCCTAATACACTTTAAATGCAGAGCTGCAGAGGCGCAAGGTGGGACTCAGCCATCCTACTGGCCAGCCTGCTAAAAAATTTACTGGTGGGGGGGATGCTTGTAGTCTATAGCCCTAACTGATAAGCTTTTGCTTATTGGTTAATTGACTATACTATTACATCCCTAGTTTAGAAGGGATGCTAAGGTAATGTTTTGACTGAATATGGATGATTTTTATATTATCTGCCTCATTAAATACTTGATCTGGAACAGGCATTCCTTGATCTTTTCTCTTTATACATCTCCTTTGGCTTATACTACCTAAAAAGCCTGTCTTCTGTCGTTTCCCAATTCGAATTCCCTACACATTGGGGCTAACAACTTATATCTTTGATGTGGAGGCCTTTTGGTGTCTTTTTTCAGATAGCTATAAAGAGAAGAGTTCCCCATTACCCTTTATCACCTATAGCTGCTTATAAGCCTACAATTCACTTACTGTATCCACAGTATTAGTGGAGTAGTGTTGCCTTCATGAAAAATACCACCCTGCCAGCCTCCTCTCCCAGTCAGAGGGAAGCAGAAAGCACTGCAGAGCTGCACTTGTCAGAAGAGTGCTCTCTGGTGTCTTTAAAAAAATGCTCTTTAAAATAGATGCTCTTTAAAACGTCCTTCTGTGGGTAGTTAAAACCACAACCCCCCTATTACCACAGCAGATCACAGTGACCTCTCCCTAGCTACTATCTGAGAGATTCATGACAAAGATGGGAAGCTTCTGCTTGATAAGAGAGGCTCTAGCATAGAGTGGCCAAATGAAAGCTCCTACGAGCAGGAAGTGAAGGCCTATTTCCCTAGCAGTTTGCTGCTTAGCTTCTTGGGGAGCGCGGAAGATTACTGAAGGAAGGAGAAAAAAGCAATGGAACAAACAGATTATCATGCTCTTAGGAAATATCCATTAGGGAAAGAAATTATTCTCCTGGGCTGAACAGCATTTTCGTAGTACACGCTTCAAGATCAAATACACAGAGGAGAAGCTAAGGCAATTCTGCTCAGGATATCAATGGTCTGTGGAACATAGGTTGAAAACCACTGCCATAGGAGATGCTTAATGTTACTGTTCATTTGCCAAAAGATATCTAGACATAAATACAGACTGCCCACAGAATTCTGCAAGTAAAATCTTCTGTCTGTGAAAGGAAAACAACAGTTACCTGAATCCTGAGAGCAGCTGAAACCAGTGTCCCCTGTGCTGCTGCTGCTGTGTCCTAAAGGCCGCCCACCTGCCATGAGAGCTGTGAGATGGGGAGATAGTCCCAAATCTGCAAAACAGTTAAATTATCACAGAATTGTGCTCTGTATGGTAGATCTATTGTAATATAGCATCTTCAGACAAATCCCACATCCAAGTGCCCAATTCGATCCCTGACTTTCCCTTCTCCCCATTTGCTTGTGATAAAAGAACAAAAAACATTCTACTAATTCAGCTGTCAAACCATCTGGATTTCCCACCTTGTTCATGTCACCAGCTGCCAAATGCTTCTAGACTCTTTCCACAAAGCAAGCCTGCTGTCTATTGTTCTCCAGCAATTTGCAAATATGTGCAATTTACTGGGGGAGCCAATTATATTTGGAAATATTTGCACATATATATGCACATAAATATGTACTGGAAAAAAATGTATCAGACACTCTCTAGTCAAGGGATTAAATCTAGTAGCCAGAAGTAGCAATGAAAGACAAGTGTAATGGTGGGATGATAACTAGTGAGGGCAGGGGCAAGTTCCAGATTCTTTACAACCCTCAGATGCTGGAAAGGGGGAAAACTCTGCGATTCTTAATAAGATACAGTCTTAAGATCTTGACCTTTTCTATCAGTCTCTATCTAGCCAGTAGATGTCTGATAAATTGGAAGCTGCCCAGCCTACTCTTGCAAATGGAAGAAGCTTCCCTGGCAATGCTTCCAGTCTTTCCAGAGCCTGTCTCTGGGCATGTCTACATTAGGAAATTATTTTGAGATACCTTATTTTTAAATAATAACTCCTGAAATAACTATTTTGAAATAGCACATCCACACTACAGGGACGCTTCGAAATTAGTCCAAGGCTGGTTCCCCTAATGTGGACGCGCTACCTTAATTTAGAGCCCCAGGAAGCACTGGGGAGTAATTACCTTGAATGACTCTGGGGCAGTGATTCCCAACCTTTTTCCCATGGAGGAACCCCTAAAATAATTTTTCATATCCTGAGGAACCCCTACCTATGAAAATGTTTGCTTGGCCAGAAAAAGTTGACAGCAGGGAGCGCAATTCAATTACTGCTAAATTACTGTCAAGAAAATGTATTTGTAAAGAGCTGTTATATATATATGTAAGCATTGTAAGAAAAAAAAATGTATTTATTCCATGATTTCTCGCAGAACCCCTGACGATGGTCTACAGAACCCTGGTTGGGAAACACTGCTCTGGGGAGTAGTTATTTTGAAATAGCAGCAGTGGAGAATCCACACTACCCCTATTTCAAAATAACTATTTCAAAATAAGCATTAATGCCTGAGGAAATCAGGAAATACCAACTGTAATTTTGAAATAACAACAAGCCCCTTAATTCAAAATAATGGGCTTGGTAGTGTGAATGCTCCACTTGTTATTTCAAAATAAGGGAGTTATTTAAAATAGCTCCCTAGAGTAAACCAGGACTCTGAAAGCTACCTGGATTCCATAATGAAGATGGGAGTTTCCAGTGCCCTCACCTTCCTTCCATGTTTTGTTTCTTTTTTCCCCACTGATAATTCCAGTGCTTTCCTCTACATATAACTCTCCCAAGCATTACCATGAAAGTGCAATTTCCAAGGTGTGCTGAATTAGCAATCATAATAATGATCAGAATCTTGCTAATGTCATTATGCTAGAATATGACAAAGCTCTGAGCAGCAGCAGAGGCACTGATGGTGCCTGTCTACAGACTCAGGAAGACACTACAGGTAGTCCCCGAGTTATGAACGCATCGACTTATGACCGTTCGTCCTTACGACCAACCTCCCATTAAGCATATCCCTGAGTTACGAATGCACAATCGCACTTACGAACAGCGCAGTCACATTTAATGAATGGGGTCCGACTTATGAACAGATCGAGTTACAACCAAGTGCTTGGTACGTAACTCGTTCGTAAGTTGGGGACTATCTGTATTGTACTGGAATAGTTTCATTACATTTATAAAGTTTTCTTCACAACCACGACTAAAAACGTAAACAAACACTCGCATTTTTTGGTGTCCCTAGAAAAAATTGCCATTGGTGAGACACCTGCATTTTTCAACCTCTGTACATAGTTGACTGTATCGGACACTTGATCGTAAGAAGTGGAGGATTACTGCAGATAAGAGGAAGGGGATAGGCTTGTGCTTGCTAGAGAATTTAAAATCTGGTGCCTAACATCAATTAACTCTTATCCAAACCCCATTGAAATTAATGGAAAAATTCTCATTGAATTTGATGGGTTTTGAATCAGGGCCATCATGAGGAGAGGGACTGCTGCTCCCATTTCTAAACTGAATACAAATTTTGCACTTGCAGAGAGCAATAATATTTGTGTTTCAACAGCGTATTTTCCTATCCTGCTTTACCAAGGAAAAAACTACTGCTTCCCAGCAGTGACACAAATTGGTCTGGTACGTCTTGAACAATACAGAATTTTTTTAATACTAAGAAGCATTGGGAATTAAGGAATGGTTCTAAATATCTGATGGATTTCTTTGAGATGTTTATATAAAACTACTTTGACAAGGAATGGGGTATATTATTATTAGCACCTACAACTGACTTGATGCTATACACTATGCAAAAATAAAAACAGTCCCAGGCCCACACAGTTTACAATCTAAAATGCATGCAGAAAAAGGATTTGATGGACTGGGAAATCTAGAAATGCAGATCACAGTCTTCTATGGGTTCACTGCTTATGAGCCTTGTGGGAGAAGATGTTTTTTTGAATGGACTATCCTTAACTTAAAACTCTCACTTCAGACTGTAAAGGTTTTACCTGATATTGTTACAAGGAACATGTAAGTTTATGGTAACTGGAAGACATTAGAGAAAAAAATATTTTCTTTATTTGTTTCCATTTGTTTACTCTGAGCATTTGATAGAATTTTGTGTCTAGTCAGTTTCTCTTGCATGGTTGGTCAATTTCAGACCTTGCTTGCATTTCCCTTTCATTCAGAAGAGGGTGGTGATTTCCCCCTATCTCATTCTCAAAAACAGAATTTTAACTTTCCAAAATGTTTTGACTTCAGGCATAGATCAGGAAAAGTTTAGCCCTACAGGTAAAAATTTGGGGATGTTACAATTAACTAACTACTTTGTCTTAGAATGGAAACTTTGGAACAATGTTAACTATGGCTTTTGTTATGACTCCAGCTAAAATGACAACCTTACCAAGGAGAGAACTAACACCACTCGGAAAACATTTTTATATTAAGCTGAATACATTTATACTTTGCTTATCATAGCTATATTGGGCCTCATTCTACATTTTATGGCATTATTTTTACATCCATGTAACTTCACTGAAGCTGGAATCAGGCCCGCTGAGTATATTAATCATATGAGAGTGACAGTGTATGCGTGTGAGAGAGAAAGAGCGAGGGAGAGAGAGAGAGGGAAAGAAAGAGAATGATAATTTAGCTGTATCAAGAGATGGAGATGCATTCCCATCAAAGGCAAGGAGCTCATCAGCTTTCCTTCAGATGGAAGATATAATTTGAAAAAACAGTCCACTGGGAGCCTTCTTGAGCACATCTCTAGTGTGCATTTGCACAGTCTTGAGACATGCAACATGTGTGCAGATACAAAGTATAAACCTCACGGGAAGAACATTTTTTTATCTCAGTGTTTGTTACCTGTGATCCTATTGGAAATGCTGAATAATCTGGATGTCCTGTGACGCTGAACAAATGACTCCCGGTAATATCGGTCCCCAAAGCACATTCCTAATAGTTCTTTGCGCACTGTCTTGTTCCAGAGTCCATAAATCAGTGGATGGCAAATGGCACTTGAAAAAGATAACCATGTTGCTAATGTCTCCAGAGCAGGAGAAATGCTATTTTTCCCCCAAAGAGCTTCTGATGTAATTACTATCATGTAGGGCCCCCATGTGATGACAAAAGCACCAATGACAACCAAGATAGTTATGAAAGCTTTGCACTGATTGGCTGAGTAGACAACCCCTTGGAAAGCATTCTTTCGACTGCCTGAAGAGGAGGTAGAGGTGCTAGAGTTCTTTCTCCCATTCCTCTGGGTGCCCTCCTCGACAATGACCACGCTACCACAGTGAATCTTACGTGCTTTAATCCTAGCCACACGAAATATGAATCCATAACAGATCATCATAACCAGGAAGGGCAGCAAAGCACACCAGATCTGCCAAAAGACTGTGTAGCCTGCCTCCTTATGCCACGCAGCCACACACATCCATTTGAACTGATCAAACTCCAAGGAAGACCACCCAAAGAGAGGCGGAAGGCAGCCAATGAGGGAGTGTAGCCACACGTACACAAGAGCGACAACTGCTCTGTTTCCTGTAATCTTCATTGGATACACCATTGGATACAAGACAGCATAATACCTGGGAAACACAAAAGGAGATATCGGTAGTATCATAGAAAAGTATAATGAGCAAAGATCTGGTTTACTGCTTAAGAACCAAGACCCATCACAGTCCAGGGCTATGTCTAGAGTCTAGACTGCAGAGCTTTTCAGGAATACCAGAGGTATCCCTTAAAAGCTCTGCCGCATCCAAGGAACACGTCTGCTTTTTTGGAACAGTTTCTGAAAAAGTGAACATGTTCTTTTGGCATTCCTGTATTCCTCTCGGTGAGAGAAATAAGGGATGTTCTGAAAGAGGCGTTTTTTCCAAAATTTGGCCCCATGTAGGCAGGCCAAATTTCAGAAAAGCCTCTTTTGGAAAAAAAGCTGAAAAAAGATAACACAAATTGCGGTTTGCAATTTGCATATCTTTTTCCAACTATTCTTTGCAGTGTAGACATAGTCCGGGGAAGTTTTCCACTCCCCAAACCTACATGCAATTAGAGTCACCATTAAAAAAATCATGTTTAAAAAATTATTTTCAGTTGAGAACTCAAAAGTCAAGATGTGCCCAAGATGAGACTGCATATGCAACCTGAAATCTGCTTCCTGACCATAAAAACATGAGACTGGCCATACTGCATCAGACTAAAGGTCCATCTACCTCCGTATCCTGTCTTCTGACAATAGCCAATGCCAGGTGCTTCAGAATCTTGCTGTATTAGTGAGATTTTAGAATTATACATGATTACATAGATGATATGCTATTATAGCATCAATTGATTTTAACAATCTTAGATGCATGCGCAGCATCTTGAAATACAGTGAACCCTCGTTTATCGCGGTAGATAGGTTCCAAACCCGACCGCGATAGATGAAAATCCGCGAAGTAGGATCCTCAAAGCCTCGGGGGAAGCCGGCCGGGGGGCATCCCAGGCGCGCCTGGGCTGCGCCCCCGCCGGAGCCCCTCCGCGGCTTTCAAAGCCTCCGGGGAAGCCGGCGGGGGGGCATCCCAGGCGCGCCTGGGCTGCTCCCCCGCCGGAGCCCCTCCGCGGCTTTCAAAGCCTCGGGGGAAGCCGGCGGGGGGGCATCCCAGGCGCGCCTGGGCTGCTCCCCCGCCGGAGCCCCTCCGCGGCTTTCAAAGCCTCCGGGGAAGCCGGCGGGGGGGCATCCCAGGCGCGCCTGGGCTGCTCCCCCGCCGGAGCCCCTCCGCGGCTTTCAAAGCCTCCGGGGAAGCCGGCGGGGGGGCATCCCAGGCGCGCCTGGGCTGCTCCCCCGCCGGAGCCCCTCCGCGGCTTTCAAAGCCGCGGAGGGGCTCCGGCTGGGGAGCAGCCCAGGCGCGCCTGGGATGCCCCCCCGCCGGCTTCCCCCGAGGCTTTGAAAGCCGCGGAGGGGCTCCGGCGGGGGAGCAGCCCAGGCGCGCCTGGGATGCCCCCCCGCCGGCTTCCCCCGAGGCTTTGAAAGCCGCGGAGGGGCTCCGGCGGGGGAGCAGCCCAGGCGCGCCTGGGATGCCCCCCCGCCGGCTTCCCCGGAGGCTTTGAAAGCCGCGGAGGGGCTCCGGCGGGGGAGCAGCCCAGGCGCGCCTGGGATGCCCCCCCGCCGGCTTCCCCCGAGGCTTTTTAAAGTTTTGGTAACCGCTACTTCGCGGTTCGACCATCGATTCACGTATATACATAATGTAATGAAAAAAGTCCGCGAAGTCGTGAATCCGCGATGGTCGAACCGCGAAGTAGCGAGGGTTCACTGTACTAATTTAATTATATTCTACTCTTCTATTTCACGATTTTATATGTAATTACAGGAAAAAGGTATTATATTGGGGAGGTAATGTTGTCTACTGGGTAGAGCACTAGACAGGGATTTATGGATCTAGATTTAGCTCTGCCACTGGTCTTGAGCAAGTCACTTCACCTCTCTCTGTGCATCAGTTTCCCCATGTATGAAATGAGGATAAAGGTACTGGCCTCCTTTGACTTCCTCCCATGCTTCAAGATTTGCTGCTGAAAAGTGCAATACAAGAGCTAAGTAACTGTTATTACTAATTACTATAATTGCAGTGGTTTCCAACCTTCTCCATCCTATACTCACATTAAAAATGTCTGGGACCTTCCACTACCCATTTAGCCTGAAGGAAGGGGAATGAGATCATGGTTCCCAGGTTGAGAATCCAAGTTACTTTGTATTGTTTAAAAACTGTATTTAATTGGGTCTCTGCAACCTTAACTCTGACTTTTCACTGCTTTATCCATGGAACCTTCACATTCTCTTATCAAAACTTTTTAGATTGCTACATGTATAGATTCTGAGGCCAAAAGGGACCATTGTATTCATCTAGTCTGACCTCTAGAACATTCCCAAAGAATTCCTAGAGCAGATCTTTTAGAAAAAAAAATCCAATCTTGATTTTAAAATAACTAGTGATGAAGAATCTGCCACAACCCTTGGTAAATTGTTCCAATGGTTCATTTAATTACTCTTTCTGTTCAAAATTTTCTCTTTATTTCCAGCCTGAATTTGTCGAGCCTCAACTGTCAGCCATTTGTGTTATACCTTTCTCTGCTACACCGAAGAGCCCATTATTAAATATTTGTTCCCCCTTGTACATAATTATGGACTATAATCAAGTCACCCCTTAATCTTCTCTTGGTTAAGCTAAATACAGTAAACTTCCGATAATCCGGCACCTTTAGGACCCAGGGGGTGCTGGATTATCAGATATGCCGGCGTACGGGAAGGGGGGGCTATGAGGGGTCTGGGGTGAGGGGTGGGGTCGGCGGGGAACTGCGCAGCGTGGGTGAGGGCGGCGCTGCAGGACCAACCCGGCAGCACCCCAGCTGCTCTGCTCCCGGCTTCCTCAAGTCAGACGCTGGTCAGTTTCAGCAGTGGGGGACTTGGGGAAGCCGGGGGCAGAGCAACTGGGGTGCTCTGCCCCAGGGCTTCCCCAAGTTCACCGCTGCTGAAGCTGACCAATGGCGGACTTGGGTAAGCCAGGGGCAGAGCAGCTCCAACTATCCGGCTGGCGGGAGCACTTCTGGGTTCCAGTTGGTGCCGGACTATCGGGAGTGCCGGACCACTGGATGCCGGACAATTGGAGTTTTACTGTAGATTGCACTTTTTGAGTTTATCATTATGGGCATGTCTACACTAGGAAATTATTTTGAAATAAATTATTTTGAAATAGTAACTCCCAAAATAACTATTTCAAAATAGCGTGTCCATACTACAGGGACGCCTCGAAATTAGACGGAGGCAGGCTCCCTTAATGTGGATGCGCTACCCTGACTTAGAACCCTAGGAAGCACTGGGAAGTAGTAACTTTGAATGACCATCCACACTACCGCTATTTTGAAATAACTATTTTGAAATAAGCATTATTCCTCATGGAAAGCAGGAGTTATTTCAAAATAACCAGCCCGCTATTTCAAAATAATGGGCTTGTAGTGTGGACACTCTGCTTGTTATTTCAAAATAACTGCCTAGTATAAAACTAGGGCTATAAGGCATATGTTCTGAGCCTTTAATTATTCTTGTGCTCGTCTCTGAAGCCCTTAACATTTATCAACATCCTTCTTGCAATGTGGGCACCAGAACTGGACACAATATTCCATGGGGTCAAACCAGTACCAGAGAGGTAAAATAATCTCTCAACTCCTGCTTGAGATTCCCCTATTTATTCACTGAATAGTTACATTAGTCCTTCTGGCCAGAAAGGCACCCTGGGAACTCAAATTCAGCTGATTATACTTCACAACTCCCAATCTTTCAATCACTCCTTCCCAGGATCAAGTCCCCTACCTGTAACTATGGCCTATCTTCTTTGTTCCTAAATGGATACTGTATTACTCAGAGTTACAAACACCTCAGGAATGGAGGTTGTCCATGGGTACCGACTATTCCTCTAGCAAGGGGTGCAGGGTGCTCAACTGCATGCTCCACCTCTTCCCTTAAACACCTGCCCCTTCTCGCCCTTGCTCTACCTTCACTCCACCTCTTTCCTGAAGCCCTCACCTCCTACGATCATATCATGTCCTTGCTCCTCCCACCTCCCTCCCAGAGCCTCTCAAACACTGTGGAACAGCAGTTTTGTGGCGGGTGGCAAACATTGGGAGGGAGGAGAAGTATTTGGTCAGCAGAGCCGCCATCAGGCAAGTAGTGCTGGGGGGATAGGGAGCCAAAAGGAGAGCTTGGCTGCCAGTAGGTGCTAAGCACTTGCTAATTTTTCCATGTGGATGCTCCAGCCCTGCAGCACCCACAGAGTCGATGCCACTGGGTTGTTCATAACTGTGAAATTGTTCGTAATTCTGAACAAAACGTTATGGTTATCCTTTCAAAAGTTTACAGCTGAACACTGATTTAATACAGCTTTGAAACTTTACTCTGCAGAAGAAAAATGCTGTGTTCCCTTTATTTTAGTAGTTTGCATTTAACACAGGACTTGTGCTGTACTTATATTTGTTTGTTTGTTTGTTTCTCTGCTGCTGCCTGATTGTGTCCTTCCAAGTCCCAATGACTTGTGTGGTTGACTGGTCAGTTTGTAACTTTGGTGTTGGTAACTCTGAGGTTCTACTGTACATTTAGCCACATTACAAAATATCTTGCTGCGTGCACCTTGTTTGGATTAATCATTGTTGTTCATCATGAAAAGGAGGAGCTTACCGATCTATAGCAATGAGACCAAGAGTGAGCATGCTGGCTGAGCTGATCAGCATGTAAAGTAGGGCAGAAAAGTTGCACCAAACTACTCCAAAGATCCATTCCCGCCTAATGGAGCTGGTGACAACAAAAGGAAGTACTAGTACAGACAGCAGGAAATTGGACAGTGTCAGACTGAACACAAACTTGTTGCTCAGTGTAAGGAGGTAAGACTTCCGGTAAAGGGTGACAACAATCACCAAGTTGCCCAAACAGATGAAGATAGCAATGACGATAATAGCAATTGACTCCGTGACTCTGATTGCCCCGTTGTCCTGTGTGGTGAGGTTTCTCAGGCCCTTCCCATTGCTGAGGGAGGAGTTGATGCTCATTGTCAGAGCGCACATTGACAGAGCAGACAGCACATGCTGGGCAGCTGGAACAAGAAGAAAAACACCTGTATTTTACATTCCAGGACTTCAACACCCCTTATCAACACTAATCAAGCTTCACAACACTCACAGGAGACACATAACCATTTTACATGGGGAAACTGAGGCACAGAGCAGTTCCCTGAGGTCATATACAGCAAGGCAATGGCAGAGCCAAGCACAGAACACAAGAACAGGGTTGGAAAACAGGGAGGAAATTTTGCAAACATTTCATTTAATATTTTCCAGGGATGGGAGGGAGACATTATTTAAAACTTTTGACCAGCTTTCCCGATGAGTTCTAACACCCAGTCATCTACACTAAAAAGCCATTATGAAAAGAAAAAATAATGGAGTTATAAATGGTCTTGACTTGAACAGGTGACTACTGTGGTATTTTACTCTGATCTGTAGAGCACCTGCTGCTGTTACACATAAGCCTTGTTTGCAACTGCTAAGTCACAGTAAAAAAATTAAAAATACATTAAAACACTCTTTCTAAATATCACTTTTGCAATGCCTGTGGTTACCTCAGGATTGGTCTTGTATTGCCAGTGAGCCGGGGGAGGTGATCCTCTGTGTGACTATCAGTGGGAAATGTGTCCAAGAGGCAATGCCTTTATTAAGCTCTCATTCACATTATGAAAATGGTTAACAGCCCTTACCTAAAGCTTTATCACTTCTCCCAGCTGACCAACATCTCCCTATTGCTCCTGATTCCCATGAGAGCCATTATGATCTCCCTTTATTGTTTCTAGCAGATTCCTGACTACTAACCCTTCATCCTGGTAGGCCTGCACAATTCCTCTGGGCTCCTGATTAGTGGCACTTCCACTGCCAGCTGCCTCAAGAGGCCTCTATTCCGGCCTCAAAAATGTCACTCCTGCTTTACCACCTTTCCCCTGTGTGAACAATGGTGCTCCCCCCCCCCCCCGCAATGAAGCAGGGAACTGTATGAACATAATGTACAGCCCCCTCACTGCTTTGTCACTGAAGCCATATACATATTGCATCCCCAAATCCATGCCAAAAATTGAAAAAAAAATAAAAAGGGAAAGTCAAAAAATTCATGCAAATTTGCTGTTAAAATTTCTTGGAGGCTAGTGATTCACCAGAAAGTGCCACTTTCTGGATATTCATGCCCCCCAGTCAAGAAGGATGGAAAGCAAGATTCCCAGCTAAAGCAGCCTCTGTGAGTCACAACTCCACAAGAAATGCTAATACCAAGTTTGCCTGAACTTGAAGACAATCTTTTTTTGAAATTTCCTTTTATATTTTTTTCAATTTTTGACTGAGATTTTGGAAGGCAGCATGCATAAAAGAGAAAAAAATCATTTTTAAAAACAAATTTCTCTCCATGTTTTGTTAAGAAAACATTAATTTACTGACATTAAAAGAATTTTTAAATTGCATTTACTTCCCACCACCAGTGGAGCTGATTGTTTACGCTTTGCATTTCATTTGGCACAGACCATGGACATTGTGCATAAGATCTTGGGCTGCTTTCAGCTACACCTCTAGTGATATAAATCAGCCCAGAGTCAGCTTCTCTGGGAACTCAGGAAGGATCTATGAAGGAGGAAGGTCAGGCGGCACAGAGTAGGGATGTTAGATATAATGTAATTGAGTAGTCTGTGTAACTACATGAAATCTTAGCAGTTACACAAATATACCACAGTACCCAGGGGCAGGGCCGCTCCCACTCTTGAGAAACCTCTTGTCACCCCACACTGCTGCCTCTATATATGAGGCAGCAATATAGGATGGCAGACAGGAGCTGGTGGATCAGGCGAGCCAGTTTAAAAACCAATTCCCCCACACAATCCCCTAGCCCCATGCTGCTGCCTCTGATACAGAGGGTTTGAGCTCCCCACAGACTGAGGCTGCTGCCAGGGACAAGCCCCTGTCTGCAGCAGGCCCAGGCTCGCTGGGAACAAGGACTGCTCCATATTTGGCAAAGTAAGCACCGTCCTGAGTGTTCAGCAAATGCTTATGCACCAGTGGGAGCAGCTGCGGGTGGTATGTGCAGCTGCAAAGTCGGCATAGGAAGTACTGGGGGGGGAGGGGTTCCAAATACGGGTTCCCACCCTAGTTCTTTAATGTAGACAAGGTCCCACTACGCAGGCCAGGGAAGAGCAAACCATGGAGACAGGCCCTGCAGAGAACACCCTGTATCCTCTCGCAGCCAGAGCGCGGGGAGGGCAGGAAATCCCGGGGGCGCTGCTATTGCTGCCGCAGGGCGCCCAGGAACTCTCCTAAGGCTTCAGCACGGCCGGCTCCTGCCGGAGCGAAGGCGAGAGGGGGGCGAAGCCGAGCCGGTGCCGTGCGGCAGGGCGGGCAGGGAAGCCGGCAGGGCGCTCGGAGCAGGCGGGTCCCGCGGGCATGTGGCGGGGGCGCATCTGTGCACAGGCCCGTCGCCCTCCTCTCGTGTCACCCGCCTGCCGCTCCGAGGGACACTCGAGCTCCGGCCCGGGCGGGATGGTCCCGTGGCCCGATCCTCCCGCAGCCTTCCCCGGGCCCAGCGGCCCCGCTCGGGGCGGGACACCAGGGGGAGGGGGGGGCGCACTCCGCTCGGCTGCTCCCCTGCCCAGAAGCGCAGCCTCCCCCTCGGGCCCGGCCCCGCAGACAAAGGCTGGTGGGGGCGGGAGCCGCTCGCTCCGAGCCCCGCCGGGCTCCTCCAGCAGGGCCCCGGCAGCAAAGGGCAGCGGGAAGCGGCGGGCTGGGCGAGCCCGCAAAGGAGGCCCCCGCGCTGCAGCTGCAGCCACACGCTCCCCTGCGGGGCCGTGGGACAGACTCACCGCCGGGCCGGGCCGCGCCGCGCCGCTTTCTCCTTCCCCTGCCGCCTCCGCTGCAGTCAGGGGCGGGAGGTTTCGGGTTACAGCGCCCGGGACCCCCCACAGCAGCCGCCAAGCCAGAGGCCCGGAAAACCTGCCCGACCCGCCTCCCGGCTCCATCCCCCTTCCACACATCCCCCCTGCCCCCTCCTGTGCCCCTTCCACACCCCTCCTCCTCTCTTCCCCCACCCCCTCCTCCTTTCCCCCTCACATCCCTCCTCCCCCACCTCGCCTCCTGTCCTCACACCCTTCTATCTCCTTCCACGTCTCTCCTCCTGATCTCCCTCATCTATTTTCCTTCTACACTTTCTCTCCTCCTTTCCACATCTTTTCCCACCCCCTCCATCCATTTTTGCATCTCCTTCATCTTCTGTCCCACTTTCACTCTTCTGCTCCCCCACCCTGCTTTCCACTCCCTCCTCCATTCATCTTTCTTCCCACCTTCCTTTCTTTCCTCTATCAGTTTCCTGTTCTCTTCCCATGTTTCTGCACTCAGCAATCCCCCTTCCTACTTTTTTTTTTCCTGACAGGTGTCTTTTCTTTTCGCCTTCCAATCTGCTACAACTTTTCCCTGCTATTTGCTCACCCTTGGTCTACTCTCTCACCCCCTCTGCTATTTTTTCCCCTGTCCCCCTTCATACAGACTCACAAGACCAAATTCAGGGATGTAATATAACTTAAATTCCATTATACTAATTTAGACTTCTGTAGACATTGGTACTAGGGATGTTAAATATCGGTTAATTCACTAGTCAATTAACCTCATGAATTCTTGTCGGTTAGTCGACTATTCTATAGTCCCTGGACAGCCCCTGTCTGGAGGGAAGGGGTCTGAGCTCCCAGACCTGGCACAAGGCAGAACTGAGCCAGGCTGCTTGCCCACCTGGCTCCTAATACACTTTAAAGGCAGAGCTGCAGCGAGGTAAGTCCAGGACCCAGTGCAAGCCAGGACTGAGCTGGGCGGCTGGCCAGCCTGCTAAAAAGTGTACTGGCAAGGGGGAAGAGGGGGGAATGCATGTAGTCTATAGCATTAACCTATAAACTTTTCCTTATTGGTTAATCGACTACACTATTACATCCCTAATTGGATGTAACTTGAAATGTGTGTGTGTAAAACTGTATGAGCATAAAGGCATCTAATATGCATTACCACTACATTTGGCAGGCTCAGATGAGGTATGAAGCAGGGAAGGTATTTGCCCAACATCACATAATAAGTAGCAGAACCAGGAATAGAACCTGGCATCCTGACTCCTAGTTCCTTAAATCATCATAGCAAATGCCAAGAAGACACAGCCTCCTTGCTGATGATATGCCACCTAGATCAATCTGTGGCTACATATTTAAGGTGGCTTGGCTAGATATTCAGCTTGTTCATCACTAGCAATCTTAGTGCACCACCAAAGCTTTTGGCACCTAAGTGATCATTAGCAGGATAGTGACATTCCTTTGTGCATGTGCTTCAGAATTCATTGGTCTTTCATTCCAACAATATACTCATGCCAAGAAACCTGCCCAAACTGAATAAGTGCGGATGGAGGTGACTGCTGGGTTTGGCTTTTATCTTGTCCTGCCATGTGATATGGAGTAGCCGATGAAGATGATGAGAAGTCCCCTAAGTGCTCTGAACTAAAATGCTGTTATTAATAGAAATGTGAAAGGTATTGTAAGCAGTGTGCCAGTTCTGTACAGTGCTTTTCAAATGTGAAAGTTACAACCTGGAGGGGAAAAGGTGGTTACATGTCACTTTTGTGCCTCCCTAATTCTGGGCTGCTCCAGATGCTAGCATGGCCCTAGTACAAATTAGAGCAATGGTTCTCAAACCAGGGATTGCAACCCATCCAGGAGTTGTGAGGTTATTATGACAGGATTGAGAATACATGCATGAAGCAGAGAATAAGTGGTATAAAATATCTAATTTAAATCAGGTATTTTAGAAAATTACACACACCTTTCCATCACAATGTGTTTACTTCACAAAGTACTTCATAATACACTGTAAACTATAATGCAGTGATTGTTGTTCTTAGACAATATATATATATATATATAATCACCACTTCAGGGAAATTGAACTCAGGATATTATGCACACAGGTTTGTTGTCTTGGGACTAAAAAGGTGGGACTGGGAAAACATTAGAGGACTTGATTGTGCAGCAGTTGAAGTGCTGCATTAAGCTGGAGACCAATCAGAACACTGAGATCTGCAAAAAAGCGATTTATAATTTAACAGACACACAGGCAGTAGTGATATGGGGGAGAGGGCACGAGGAGGCTTGCAAGGGCCCCATCCTTATAACCACACCTCCCAGCAAAAATGACAAATGTTAGGCCATAGTAAGGGTGGCAAGGTATGAGAGTACCACCCTTACTTCTGTAGTTCTGCACTGGTGTTGGCACTACCTTTAGAGCTGGGTGTCTGGACAGCAGCTGTCATTCTCTAGATGCCCAGATCCTAAAGCAGTGCTGCTGCCAATAGCAGCAGCACAGAAATAAGGGTGGCAGGAGCCTGGGAGCAAAGTGATCTATGGCCATGTTGTTCTGCTTCCTTCCACCACTGCTGGTGAGTGCTGGGGGAGGCCTGACCTATGCTGCCAGCACCAGGTGCCCCACCCCAGTCCTCAGGGCCACTCCCATGCTCTGGTCTTCTTGCCCATGGTGTTTGGGAAGGCTCATGCCCTCCCCCATGCATTGCCCCTGCCTCCCAGAATAATGAATATTTTATATTTTATCCAAATACACACTTACAGCCAAATCTTTACAACTAAACTAACATTTATTTGTCAAGAAAAGAGAGAGTATTGGTTAAAAGATCAATATACATACAGACATGAATACAGTTTTGAGATCACATTCATGGTAGAATTCGTCCATTGGTTATAGTCCAGTATCCATAGTCAGGGTGATTTCAGATGGGACTGGAGATCTCAGTCTTATTACTTTAAGCTTTCCCTGATAAATTATCAAGCAGATCTGAGATAAAAAGGATCAGGTCCCAAGGGTCTTTATGCAGTCCCAGGATTCTATTGACAGGTCAGAGTCTTTAGGCAAATAATAGGAAATCCTGGAGACTTGTTTCCTAAGCACCACCAGTAATTAGCTGCAGAGATCGACATGAGCCAATTGCCGGTTTTCATAATTCCCAGATGATTCGCTATAGATCTCAAAGGAATATGAATACATTATAGACAGGAACTATTTGGTTACATTGTTATTCTTGAATAATGTATATGTAAACACACAAAAACATTATCTACCAGTATGTCCCTAAAGATTGAATTTGACTCATTTATTCTATAGGATCATAGAACCATAGAGCTGGAAGAGACCTCAGAAGGTCATCAAGTCCAGCACCCTGCTCTAGGCAGGACCAATCCCAACTAAATCAACCCGGCCAGGGCTTTGTCAAGCCGAGACTTAAACACCTCTAGGGATGGAGACTCCACTACTTCCCTAGGTAACCCATTCCAGTGCTTCACCACCCTCCTAGTGAAATAGTTTTTCCTAATATCTAACCTGGACCTCTCCCACCACAACTTGAGACCATTGCTCCTTGTTCTGCCATCTGTGACTACTGAGAACAGCCTTTCTCCATCCTCTTTGGAAGCTCCCTTCAGGAAGTTGAAGGCTGCTATCAAATCCCCCCTCACTCTTCGCTTCTGCAGACTAAACAGACCCAACTCCCTCAGCCTCTCCTCATAGGTCATATGCTGCAGCCCCCTAATCATTTTGGTTGCCCTCCGCTGGACCCTCTCCAATGCGTCCACATCCTTTTTGTAGTGGGGGGCCCAGAACTGAACACAGTACTCCAGATGCTCACTCCTGTTCTGGCCATGAGTCACAGAAATAAATAATCTGTCAGACAATGGATTTTTACTCAGTGTGCAGCTTCATAGGTCATTTACATTCCCTCACTCAGGTCTTAAATTCTCAAAGATTATTTCCCTGTGGTTTCCCATTCCCCTACACTTGGGGTTCTGGGTGTTAGCTCAGTGGGGAGAGGGAGGAAAAGATTGGGGTGAACACCACAGAACTGAAGCCTCACACCTTGGCACTTTCTACAGGCCTGAAGTATGCCTCCTGCTGGTTTGAAAATGTTTACCAGAGCTCTGCTAGAGTGGGCTCTGATGAATTTGAGCCCTGCACTCATCCCATGCATTTCCTAGGAAACCTACTCAATTAACAGTTTACACTGTTTCAAAAAGTTCTTTAATGTTCCTAACAGCAATAAACACAGTCCAGAAACCCTCTGAGGAGAATATGGGGTTGATCCCCAAGGAATAAATAGTTAAACCAGCTGACTGTATACAATGTTATTGTGCTATAAAATGTCAAATAAGGTCTTTTATGAAAGCTTGTAGTGTAATGTCCCTATGTTTTATGTAAGTCACATCTTTCCAGGAGTTACATACAATCCCACAGTAACACATACAGGCAGTCCCCGGGTTACGTACAAGATAGGGACTGTAGGTTTGTTCTTAAGTTGAATTTGTATGTAAGTCAGAACTGGTACATATTGTACCCCAGGTGTCCCCGATTCAGCGCTGCTGAAACTGACCAGCGGCTGACTACAGGAAGCCCGAGGCAGAGCTGCTTTGCCCCGGGCTTCCTCGAATCAGCTGCTGGTCAGTTTCAGCAGCAGCTGACTTGGGGACACCTGGGGTAGAGCAGCTGGGGTGCTGCCAGGTTGGTCCCCGCAGCGCCGAGGTGCGGTGCTGCGGGGACCAACCCGGCAGCGCCCCAGCTGCTCTGTCCCAGGCGTCCAGATTCAGCCACTGTTGAAACTGATCAGCAGCGGCTGAATCGGACACGCCTGGGGCAGAGCAGCTGGGGTGCTGCTGGGTTGGTCCAGTAGCGCCGCACCTCGGCGCTGTGGGACCAACCTGGCAGCCCCCCAGCTGCTCTACCCCAGGCTTCCTGATTTAGCCGCTGCAGAAACTGACCAGCGGCGAGAAAAGCCTGGTCTGCTGGGGAGTGGGGCACACTAGCTGCGTCCCCCCCCCCCCCAGCCGACCAGGGAGACGCGGGCGGCGGGACCGCTGAGACGCGCCACGGTCCCGCCGCCTGCGTCCTCCGCGGCTTTGCTCCGCGTCTCCCTGGTCTGCTGAGGGAGCCCCCCCAGCAGACTAGGGAGACGCAGAGCGGCTTTTCTCGCCGCGGGGTTCCCTCACCCCATTCGTAAGTAGGGATCCGACATAAGTCGGATCCACGTAACCCGGGGACTGCCTGTAATTGCATTTGTAATACAATGGATCTCAGAAGTATTGCATTTAGCTCAGTACAGTTTAATACATTGCAGAAGAGGACACTCCCCACTATTATAGCAACACTTCTCTAGTTTGGTGCATTCCCACCCTCAATAGATGGAAACAGAGGTAGAAAGAGGGTCAAATTGCAACTTCAGCTACATCAATTGTGCAGCTGAAGTCGAAATAGCTTAACTCAGCGTTTGGTGCTGTCTACACAGCAGGAAGTTGAAAGAAGAACACTCTCCCTTCAGCTTCCCTTACCCCATGTGAAATGAGGGTTACAGGAGTCGGAGTAAGAAGTCCTCCAGCTTGACATTATTTTGAAATACAGGCTTGTAGTGTAGACATGCTCCTTGTTATTTTGGAATAACATCAGTTATTCCAAAATAATGTTGTTGTGTAGACGTACCCATAGTGAAATTCATGTTTAGTGTATCTGCCATCCCCATTTCTGTGACTCAGGAATCGTTTGTTGCAAATTGGTAAAGGGCATAGAAGATACATAGGAGTTTACGGGGATCCCATAGATGACTGGTGCTTCCCCATAATGGGGGGACACTAGCTAAGGGGGAAGACATGCGACCATCCCATGTGTCTCTCCTTCAGTGACTCCCCTCCCACTTTGTGTTACCCAGCCCCATGCCACATGAGGGTGAGGATTCTATGTCCTTCTTTCTCCTGCACCTCTCTCCCACCGCATTTGCTACTTTCTCTGCCCTTGGCAGTTGGGCAGAAATCAGGACACAGCTGTTTCTGCCTAAAAGGGACTGAATGGAAGGTGAGAGAGAGAGAGAGAGAGAGAGAGAGTGTGTGTGTGTGTGGTTGTGCCCACAAAAGCTCATGATACCATCTACATGTTTTGTTAGTCTCTAAGGCTCATCTAAACTACATCCTCTTCCGAAAGAGGAATGTAAATGAGGCTGATCAAACATGCAAATGAAGTGCAGATTTACCAATCTTGTGCTTCATTTGCATAATTGCGGGCGAGCGCTTTTTCGAAAAAGGGTTTTTCGAAAAAGAAACTTCAGTCTAGAAGGAATTCTTTAAAAAAAAACCAACCCTTTTTTGAAAGAGCCTGTACTCCTGAAAAAATGAGGTGTATGGGCTTTTTTGAAAAAGGGCTTTTTTATTGAAAGAACCCCATCTCAACTGCGCTTTGTTTTTTGAAAAACCCTTTTTCGAAAAAGCATTCTCCCACTATTATGCAAATGAAGCACAAGATTTGTAAATCTGCACTTCATTTACATTTTCAGTCGGGCTCATTTACATTTCTCTTTCAGAAGAGGAATTTAGTTTAGACGAGCCCTAAGGTGCAGCAGGACCATTCGTTGTTTTTTAACATTTTTATGTATGTGAGAGTGAGCCTCCAAATCAGACTCTCTTATGCAGAAGCAGCTGACAAATGTGTTGTTTAGTTGGGATAATAATGCTTCCTTTTCTGGCTGATCATATGTTTCACAGTGTAAATCGAATTGCATTACTTAACCTGATGCTAATGAAGATGATGACTTCACGTAAGATCAACAAGAAATGTTTTATCCCAAAACAGCATGTTTCTATGAGTAAAGACAATAAATATTGGGAGTATAATGGGAATATTATGATATACCTGAATCCTTCACCAAGGAGACAAAACTGTCAGGATGTTTAGCCTTACAAAAGGAGGGTGACAACCAATGTTCCCTCTAATCTTTTCTATGTGTTGATTATTTCCATCCATGTGCAGAATACATTTTTATGTGTATCAAGGCATTTGCGAATAGGGTTGCCAGATGGTTTAACAAAAAATACCGTACCACCCAAAAAAACCTGGGAAGAAATTCCGTTAAGAAAAAAAAAACAGCAAAAGTTGTTGAGCAAAAAGAAAAAAAAAAGGGATTGAGTAGGGCCGAAATACAGTCGCGGCCCTTTAGTTCCCAGCCTGCTCCATCCTCCCCTTGCCCCAGCCAGCCCAAGCTGTGCTGCGTGTCCCAACCACCCTTCCACAGACACCTGAGCTGGGAAAAACAGAAAATGTTCTGAATTTTTTTACTGGATGGAAGGCGCAAATACCGGTGGCTGTCCAATTCAGTACCGGACACCTGGCAACCCTATGTGTGAAGGTGTACCACTAGCAGAAGCAAAATCCTAGATGTGGGAAATCTGCTAATCAGCTGGAGAGCATTTGAAGCTCTCTTTGAGTGGCTGCACAGGCGCACAGCTTACAGAGAATATTGGTGCCAGCCAACATGGCTGAAAAACACTGAAGACTTCATTAAACAATACAGTATCCTGATTGGGGGGGGGGAAGGGGGAGAGTAGGGTGTCCAATTCCATCCTGAAGCCCTTCCCCCTCCTGCCATCCCCTTGCCATCTCCTCTCCCTGTCACTCTGTTCCCTGAGGACTGGGCCTCAGGGATTACTTGGGGAGCCTCGCACAGGGTGGTCCCCCAGCAGTAGGGTCCCCCTGCACTCCCTTTTTGAAGGCAGACAATTGTAGAACAATTGTAGAACAATCAGAAGTGTTAAACTGAATGTAAAGAAATGAAACCAAGATAGGAACATAGTAGGGGTATCAATAACAGTAAACACTGTGATTGGGATCATTACAGTGTTTCCGAGCATTAAAATTCTGAAAATATAGAATACAGACATAACAATATTTAGTATATTTCAGAAATACAAATTGCAGTTTTTTTTCAATGATTGATGGCAGTGGTAAGCTTCAAATTTGTTTAAAATTGTAAATACAGGGCATCTCTGCTATTAGTTCGCCCCATATATATCCGTTTCATACTTAAATCGTGTGCAACACAAACCAAACAACCACAAACAAAAACCCCAACCAATTTGTGCAAATGGAAGTCAGCTGCAGGAGAAAAAAAATCACCACTTTGGGTGTAAGTCCAAGTTTTTTGGAACAGAACTTGGACTTGTAGCGAGGACAGCCGGTACATCAATACAATGTGTTCAACTCCTGTCTACAGCTATCAGGGGGTAGGGAAACTAAAGTTTAGCGTTTCATTTTAATTGTGGAAAACACTGGTTTTTATGAGCAGCTAATGCTGGGGTTCTGCAGTCCCGGGCCAGTAGGCTGTGTGGGGTGCCTGTTGTCACACCCAGCCGCGCCTTTCCAACGCTTTGACCGGCCCCTTCTCAACTCCCTCGTGCTCTGCTAAGGAAACGCCTCCCCGTGCCGGACCCACAGGCAGAGGCGCTGTGGTGGAAAGGGAGGGGCGGCGGCTCTGCGAACGCAGGGACTGCGGGAAGGGCGGAGCGCGCCTGTGTTCCCCGCCCCTCCAGGCCCCGCCCCCTCGAATCCCCGCTGCGCCTGCGCGCGTTTCTCGTGACGCTGGATGACTCTACCCCCAGGCCAGTCGGTGACCCCGGAAGCGGAAGTGCAGGACGGCGGGGAGTGCGGATTCCGGTTCCGGCGGCGCTGGTGCCGCTGCTGGGGGGAGCCCAGCAACCGCCTCTTCTCCCACCTCCTCCTCCCGGCCCCGCCATGCTCCCCGTGTTCCAGAGCAGCCGCCGCGAGTTCACCTTCGGGCCTTGGAAACTCAGCGCCGCCCAGACCCACATCATGAAATCTGCCCAGGCCGAGAGGTGGGGGCGGGCTGCGGGCCGGCGGGGGTTGGGCTGCCTGCGCCCGCTCTACGGGCTGCGGCCGGGCGGGCGCCCGTGGACGCTCTGAGTTGTCAGCCTGAGGTTTGAGCCCGGGTCTGACTCGGGTCAGCAGGCCCCCGGGATTTGGGCGCTAACGTCTGGGCTCCTGCCCTGTCATTCCGCAGTGTGGATACAGCTTAAACCACAACCCATGTGCGGTCTGTGGAGAGCAGCTTGGATGCAATAGCACAGGTGTCGGACCTCGGGCCAGCGATTGTAAATCTAGGTGTTTGACGCCATGTAACGGTTGCTCAGACATGAGCTTGGAAACATTAAGGCTAAACTAGAGACCTTATATAATGGCACAGCTGTACCGCTTTGTCTCCTGTGTAGCTAGCTATGATGATAGAAGGGCTTAATTAAACTGACCCCCCGCCCCCAAGCACCGGGAGCTAGGGATGTAAAATCCTGTTCAATAAGTTAACCAGTTAAACATTAAGCTGCTGTTACCTGGTATGCATCACCTGTTAAGGGTGATGCTTACTGGGTAGTTGGTTAACCAGTTACTGCATCCTGCTGGGGATGAGAAATGGTGTCACCAGTAGGGATGCAAAAGTATAACCATTTAAATGGCTAGCCCATAAGCCTGGTGTTAGCAGTTAATATTAACAGTTATATGCAGGCTCCCACCTTGCTCCTGGGGAACCGGCTGCCACCCTGCACTACTGGCTCTAGCAGTTATACAACTACCCACTTTTTAACATCCCTAGTTGGCAGGAGAGGCTCTACCCAATGACATAGCACTTGCTGTATCAGTGCTTTTGTGGATTAAATGTATGTTGGTGGGGGTATGTGTGTTCCACACTCCTGACCAATAAAACTTGTACTGATAAAAGTGTTAGTGTAGACATAGTCTGAGTCCATAACCATTGGGCCTTCAGACCTGGGTTTACTACATAGTGTAGGCAAAAACCTTGGCAAAACCCAGCTATCTTCTCAAGAGCCACAGCAAAGAGCACTACTAATAAAAGGGAACCCCAATAAATGTAAAGTGCATATTGCCACCATTTGGGGTCAAGAATTTCTTTTGCATCCTTTGTCTGATGTTGTGGGTCATCTTTTTGTTTGAGAGGTAGGGATGTGGTGTTTTTCTTCTTCTTCCCAAGGACATTTATTGTGGACTCTTCAGCTCATGTTTTCTTACCAAATGGACCACATGCCTTTTCAGATGTGGCAACAATTTCTGTTTCTATAAAGCAGTAGGAGAAACTGCTTCCTTCAGACTTGACTATTGTTTGTTTGAAACCTGAATGTTAAACTAAATATAAATAGTTCAGATACTAACAGTAATATTTGAGTTTGTTTACAAGCAACTTTTTTTTGATAGTTTGTTATCTCTGGATCTCATATCCTATAGTAAATTAAATCTGTCATACTTCAGCTATTTTAAGTCTCACCAATATAGGACTTTCAGATTGTTGCATTAATTTTTGTGAGATTCATTTGCTTATCATAAACTTATTTTGGAAGGTACTCTTTGTATAAGTCTGCCTTTTATTCAAATGTTTGTAAAGTCCTGAATAGACTTTTAAATTAAAAATGTCATTTTATTGAATTGCATTCCATAGCAAAGTGTATGATAAACATGAGGAGATGAAATCATAAGGTTATGACATTATTTACCAAACTATCTGGGAGTCATAGTCATACAGCCAGATCGCATGGTGTTTGTTGTGAGCTGCACAAACACAGTGCAATTCTACTCTTAGGAGCATTTTTTGCACTCACTTTTTTCTCATTCTATCTGTGCCTGATGTGTCTATTTACAATTACAGACCGGTAAATTTACCAGGTAAATTAGTTGAAACTATAGCAAAGAATAAAATCATCAGACACATAGATGCACATAATTTGTTGAGGGAAAGTCAACATGGTTTCTAAAAAGGGAAATCATTCTTTACTAATCTACAAGAGTTATTTGAGGGGGGCCAACAAATATGTGGACAAGGGGGATACAGTAGATATAGTGTACTTAGATTTCTGGAAAGCCTTTGACAAGATCCCTCACCAAAGGCTCTTAAGTAAAGTAAGTTGTCATGGGACAAGAGGAAATGTCCTCTCATGGAGTGAAAACTGGTTAAAAGACAGGAAACAAAGGGTAGGAATAAATAGTCAGTTTTCAGAATGGGGAGGGGTAACTAGTGATATCCCCCAAAGGTCCGTACTGGGACCAATGCTATTTAACCTATTTATAAATGATCTGGAAAAAGGGGTAAACAGTGAGGTGGCAAAATTTGTAGGTGATGCTAAACTGCTCAAGATAGTTAAGAACAAAGCAGATTAACAAAGCAGACTGTAAAGAGCTCTCACCAAACTAAGTCAGTGGGCAACAAAATGGCAAATGTAATTTAATGCTGGTAAATGTAAAGTAATGCACATTGGAAAAAATAATCCAAACTATACATACAAAATTATGAGGACTGATTTAGATATAACAACTCAGGATAGAGATCTCGGAGTCATTTGTGGATAGTTCTCTGAAAACATCCGCTCAATGTGCAGCAGCAGTCAAAAATGCAAACAATGTTAGGAATAATTAAAAAGGGATAGAGACTAAGAGAATATCTTATTGCTTCCATAAAAAACTATGGTACACCCATATCTTGAAGACTGTACAGCTGCAGTTACCTCATAAAAATATATTGGCATTGGAAAAGGTTCAAAAAAGGGCAATACAAATGATTAGGGGTTGGAACAGGTCCCACATGAAGAGAGATTAAAAAGACTGGGACCTTTCATCTTAGAAAAGAGGAGACTAAGGGGGGATATGACAGAGGTCTATAATATCATGACTGGTGTGGAAAAAGTGAATAAGGAAAAGTTATTTACTTGTTCCTATAGTGGTCACCAAATGAAATTAATGGGTAGCAGGTTTAAAACAAACAAAAGGAAGTTTTTCTCCACGCAGCACACTGTTGGCCTGTGGAACACCTTGCTAGAGGATATTGTGAAGACCAGGACTTTAACAGGATTCAAAAAAGAACTAGATCAATTCATGGAGGTTAGGTCCATCAATGGCTATTAGTCAGAATGGGTAGGGATGGTGTCCCTAGCCTCTGTCAGAAGCTGGGAATGGGCAACAGGGGAGGGATCACTTGATGATTCCGTTCTGTTCATTCCCTTTGGAGCACATGGCACTGGTCTCTGTCAGAAGACAGGACACTTGGTTAGATGGATCTTTGGTCTGACCCGGTATGGCCATTTTTATGTTCTTGAATCTTGAATTATTCCTGCTTGCTATGGTGACTAAAATAACTGTTACTGCATTTTTCACCTGATAGGTGTGCAAAATAGGGATGTAAAATCTCTTTTAATTTGATACCTGGTTAAACATTATGTTTAACCAGTTACCCAATTAAATGGTGTGTGTGGGGGGGGGGTTGTCACCAGCTCCCACTGGTTAACTGTAATCGGTAAGACTCACCCATTAAGGGTGAGGCTTACCCGTTAATCATTCACATCCCAGATGCAAAATGATTACATTTACAAAAGAGAGATGTTTTCTTGTCTTTCTAATTTTGTCTGCATAATAGATTCACTAAAGATATTACTATCTTATCAGGCTTTCCCACTGTATGCCTTACCAGTATTTTTCAAGCTTGAACTGCATGGTCCTCTTGTAGGGAGAGAAATCTAATTTTAGTCTATGTTGCCCACTCAGTCTTTGGTCAGTGTAGTTACGAAGTACTGCAAATTTAGATTGCAACTTTATTGTTTTAACCTCTTTGTCCAATACAGATTAGCTGAAGAATTGCACATGCCTTCCCTCCCAGAAATGATGTTTGGAGACAACATTCTCAAAATTCAGCATGATTACGGCTTTGGAATTGAATTCACTGCAATAGATGCTTTAAAATGTGTAAATAAATATCAAGGTATGATTAAAGTGGCCTGTGCAGAGGAATGGCAAGAGAGCAGGTGAGCAATATTACCACAGTAATAGGGCACGTGCTAATATGAAGGGGGATGAAGTGTGATATGGTGGCTAATGCAGAAGACTGGAGCCTGCATCTTATCTTCTATGGACATCTTACTAGATTGCTAGCCGATTTTCAACTCAAGTGTATGAGACAGGGAGTTTGTGGGGTGGGGAAAGAGACAGAGTATGTTTTGGGGAGGTGTATATGTGAGAGGCAGTGTGTATGTTGCGACAGAATGAGCATGTTGTCTTTTTAAGTTCATACTAGGGCTGTAAAATCCTGTGTGATTGGTTAACCGGTTAAATAGGAAGTTTGTCTCTCTTTTAACCAGTTAAGGGGGGGGCACCACAATATAGCTGGGCTGGAGTGACTCCTTGTTTCTCCCACACCGTGGCTGGGCTGGAGCAACCCACTGCAACAGGCAGGAGCAGTTCCTGCCTGTGAAGCACCCAGGCCTGCCATGGACAGGGGCTGCTCCAGACACCCCCTCTGTTGCTTTAACTTTGCTGCAAAATGTTCTATTCCTCCTGTCAAATTTTATTTTATCAGCAAAACAGGAGAGTTTTGCTGACAAAAGAACCATTACAATGTGTACACTTCTACTGTTTTGTTGGCAAAAGCTGCCTTTTGCTGACAAAACTCAGTACAGCTACTCCCCAAGTTACGACACCTCCACTTACGACCAAAGCAGTCATAAATGTGGATCCGAGTTACGAACAGCGTTCTGCGCTTACGAACAGCGCGGTTGCCATGTAAGTCTATGGGATCTGAGTTACGAACACTTCGAGTTATGGACCAAGTGTTGGTCCGTAGCTTGTTTGTAACTCGGGGAGCAGCTATAATGTAGATGGCTTTTCTGTGCTTTAGGGTATGTCTGCATTTAATAGCTATTTCGGGATACCCCACATCTACACAAGCCGCCTGTTATTTCGAAATATTTTTTGAAATAATGGGCATGCTGTTTCAGCATCCCGGTAACCCTCATTCCACGAGGGTTAAGGGATGTCTCGAAATAGCACGTTATTTCGAAATTTGGTGCTGAGTAGACGTGCCAAATGACGAAATAAGCTATTTCAAAATAAATTCTAAATAAGATATGCAATGTGCGTAGCACAAATTGTATATCTTATTTTGAGTTTAGGGTTCTGTGTAGATGCATCCATAGTCTCTCATCTGTAAAACTGGGATGGTTATATTTCCCGAGTATTGTGGCTGATTTAACACTTGTAAAGACTTTTGTTTGATTCTGCTGCCATTTTAGTCAGTTGAAAAATTCCTGTTGTGACATGACTGTTACAAGATTTCATATCTTAAGGTGAAAGGCACTGCACAAGTTTAAAATGTTGCTACTGGAGGCTTTTTTTTTTTTTTGTAGTATGCTTAGTCTCAATACAGAATTCTAAATTTATCAGGATGTTGGCAATGCTGCTGGCAGTATAAGGCACAGAAGAATAAAAATTGTCCAAATGCCTAAAATGAAGTGTAGTATCTGACTATATGCTTTAACCACCACAGACTGAGACTCTTTACCTTTTATGGGTGGCACCCCAAAAAACACTTATGCATTGATTCTTGAAAAAAACCACCCACCTTAATCTGGGTCAGTGCAGGCTATGTTTATTATATATCTCATTTACTTTATCTGATCCTCATATTTTCTCTCAGCCCAAATTTGACCCCGATGCTCAATGTCTGTTTTTTAACTTGTATTCTCTTTGAAATGTTTGCTCTAATTTAATATTTTAAATCAGTTTAGTATCAGATGCATTCTGTCAGCAGACTCCTTTCTATTTGTGTAGAGGAATGGGTTGAATAGGCAAAGTTAAATTGTGCAACATTTGACATTATTAAACTAAAGACTTCTGTCTAAAATTGTATGAGTGAAGCATTTATGCTATGGAATTAATGCTTGGTAAAGGTGTTCAAAATGACTGGAGATATATATGGATATTTTCAAGGAGAAGCCATACTGTATAGATGTGGCCTGGCACTAGAGTCTTTGCCCGGGCAAAATCACCATTTCCAGGAAGTTTTGGCTGATTAGTCATCAGTGTTGGGATCAGAGGACATGTCTTTTTTATGTGGTATTGTAAATGTTATATGCATATTAAAGTTTGGGGTTTTCTCTTCCTTTATTGAGGACTGAGGCTGAACACACGAAAGAGGTTGTTAAACCATATGATTGGACCTATACGACAGACTACAAAGGAACATTATTAGGAGACACTGTAAAGTTAAAAGTGAGTAATTTCTTCTCGTTACATGCTTGTTGCATCATCTTGTGTATAGGGATATAATGGAATAACTGTTTAAATGGTTAACCAATAAGCATGAGCTTATCGGTTACCAGACAGTTAGACGCTGGCTCCCAGGCAGTCAGCTTCCACCTCTCACTGCTGGCTCTGTATCGGAGCTCGTAGCATGGGGTGGCAGTCAGCTCCCTCAGAGTGGGGTCAGGAGCCGGTACACTCCAGGAGCTGGCTTAAAAGTCTGTATCAGAGGCAGCAGTGTGGGACAGCAGTCGACTCCTCGGGAACGGAGCTGCAAGTGGGAGCCAGTGCATGCTGGGAGCTGTCTTAAAAGCTGGCTTCCTGTGTATGCCGGGTACTAGGGTGCAGTCTGCCACACAATGCTGTGGGCTCTGCAGTATAAAGCTTATATTCTTGGGAGTGGAGCCAGCAGCCGGGAGCTGGCTGCTGGCCCTGCTCCCAGGGAACCGGCTGTGCAGGCTCTGCAGTATAAACTTTATACTGCAGAGCCCACAGTGTGTAACCGCTAAGATTTTCAGTGGTTTCATGGTTACTTAATTGACTGCTTTTTAACATCCCTAATTGTGTGTAGGCTTACTGAAAAATAAAGCATGCCTTCTAAAGTAAGATTGCATAATTTTGTAGAGATCTGCTTTCAAAGTATGATTGATTTATGGAGACTCATATTTGTTAAGCAAACCACTGTTCACTTTGGGTAATAAAAAAAAAATTAGTGGTTTCAAAAATTTTCTGATTTATGTCCCATGGTCCCTTGTATTTGGAATATTGTATTTGTATTTTGTGTGTGGCTCCTTAATGCTTATGTTATCACTGCAGTTCTGAACTCCTTGAACTTGAAGGTCTCTTGTAATTGTGTAGAACTTTAATCATGCCAGCTGACTGTGACACTCTACTTGGGATGTAAGGGAGTAGTGGACTGGAGTATCGACTACTCACTCCCCCACACCTTTCTGTCTCTGTGAGAGGCAGCAAGGAGAGTGAGAAACGAGCCAGTGCTGTGGGTAGCCAGCTTAAAAGCCAGTTCCATCCGGCACCCTGTCTGTGGTGCCGCCTGCTCAATGAGGGGAGGGGAAGATGGGGAGGCTGCTGCTGCCAAGCAACCCCTGTTTGCAGTGGCCCCAGGCTGGCTGTGTGAGGGGCTGCTCCAGCAGCAGCCATTGTCTGCAGCCAGCCAAGCAGTCCTGGCTCGCACTGGTCCAGGATACTGCACCTCTGCACTTTAAATATAGTATGAGCCCAGTGGCTCTTGCTACGTTTAAAATGCAGAGCCACAGTGCAGGTGGCTCCCCAGCACTATCTACACGATTAGTTAGATAACCCCAGTTTAACATCCTTACATTGTATTCCAGATTTGTCTGCTAATCAGTGGTGCTGTTTACATACAATAATAAATGTATTCATATCTCCTTTGTGACAACCCCTCCCCAGTTGTAAATAACCATTTTAAAGTACAGGCAGTCCCCGGGTTACGTACAAGATAGGGACTGTAGGTTTGTTCTTAAGTTGAATTTGTATGTAAGTCGGAACTGGTACATATTGTAGGGGAAACTCTAGCCAAACATTTCTCCAGAGCTCAGTTTTATTCTCCCACACCTCACTTCCCTCGGTCCTTTATTCTCAAGCTGAGGTGTCTGCTGAGAAAAGCCGCTCCACGTCCCCCTGGTCTGCTGTGGGGGGGCGCTAGCTTTGCGTCGCCCTGGTCTGCTGGGGGGAAGCAGCTAGTGCGGGGTTGCCTCATCCCGTTTGTAAGTAGGGATCCGATGTAAGTCGGATCCATGTAACCCGGGGACTGCCTGTAGTCATGAAGTACATCTCCTTGATGTTAACAAGCAAACAAAACCTCTCAATCCCCAATCTTTACTAGACAGATTATTCTAGTTAATCCCCTAGGATTTACTATAGTTTTAAAAAAACTTCTTGGGTCCTTTTGGAATGAATTGTACTTTATAAATATAAAACTTCTCTTGTACAGACTGTAGTGATCTGTCAATTCAAAATGTTTTTCATCATCACCTCCAGGGTTCTCTAGCTTCAGTTAAGTGTGTCTGAATCTCAGAGTTCAGACAGCAAAGAAATGGAAAATGTTCATGTGTCTTAGGCTTGTCTACCTGAATAGCTCTACAGAGGCTTTGCTGCAGAGCTTTTGTGAAGACTTCACTGCATTGACAGGAGAGCTTCTCCCAGTGGCATAGTTAATCACCTTCCCAAGTGACAATAGCTGTGTTTAAGGGGAGACGCTCTCCTGCTGATTTAGCACTGTCTATATGGGGTGTTGGGTTGGTGTCCTTGTCGTTCAGGAATTTGGATTGCTGCAGTTGTACCAATGTAGGACTGGATCTGTGGAGTATAGTTGGCCTTTTATTTCCTTAGTTCAGCCTCCAAGTCCATAGAATGAGCTGCCTTGCATGTAGCATGTGATAGGGCCATTTTCCTAGCCTTTGTAGTACAAAGTTCTTTGATGGCTCATCTGATTTTGGTGGTTCTTCTGGACAGCCTGGAGAAAACTCTTCCCATCTGAGGTCAGAAATTTTAGAGTAAACATTTTCCAAGTTATAAAGCAAAACATATATTTCCTAATAGCATGGAATGTAGACATGACGAATAAGATTAATTCATGCAGCAACTTACAGTCTAAACACTAAATGCATTCTTATTCTAATAACTATTTAAAGCAACACTTAATACACAAAGGAAGTGGTCTGGTCTCCTGCTACAAGTTTATCAGTTCTTAGTTAACGCCTGCAGTCTTGGCAAGAGCTATCACCTGGCTAGCCAGCATCACAATGCACTCAATACTATCCCAACTATTTGTAATCTTGATCTCATTCAAAACTGTTTGCAGATACTTTTTTCAAGTGAAGTTTAGCAAAACCCATGCTCATTATGCCCCAATCTGTAAGGTGACCGCTCATGGGAAATCCCAAACTTTGGGTTTCTTGTCTTGTCATGTTTCCTCTTGGAATTCTTAGCTTTTAGCATTTGTTTTTTCCATGAGAAGCTCAGAAACTTATGGCTGAGCATGGTAGAAGTAAAGGTGTAAGGTTGGACTTCCCCAGTCTGGCACCCTGGGGACCTCAGAGGTCCCAAACTAGGGAGTTTACCAGACCAAGGGAGGTCAATGCTCCCCTGCTGGCCACTGGTTACCACTCCCAGAGTTCTCTCCTGGCCACCAGCCCAGGCCACTGGACCCTGGTCCTGGCAGGGCTTCCTGCCTCTGTCTCCCTTGCCGCCAGCTTGGCTTGCTCCTGGTCCTGGCCGGGAGCTCCCCTGTGCTTCTGGCTCTAGTAGAACTCTTGGCTATGCTCCTGACTGTGGCCAGCTCCCCCTCCCAGCCACTGGGGCTCTCTGGTGTCTTGCTGCAGTTGGAGGAGTACAAGGTTTTCAGCAGAAGACATAAACTGCAGAATTCTTATGACACATAATTCTAGACACACAAGGTGGGTGAGGTAGCACTTTTACTGGACCAATTTCTGTTGGTGAGAAGCAGAGCTCTGTGCCATCTCAAAAGCTTGTCTCACTAACAGAAATTGGTCCAATAAATGGTATTACCTCACCTGCCTTGTGTTTCTAATATCCCGAGACCGACACTGCCGCTACAAAACTGCCAAATTATGCTAACTATTCCTAAACTTAATTTGCCTAGGTTGTTCCTACTACTGATCACATAAATACAGAGAAACTGAAGGCCCGAGAACAGATCATGTTTTTTGAAGAAGTTCTGCTTTTTGAAGATGAGCTTCATGATCATGGAGTTTCAAGTCTGAATGTAAAAATAGTAAGTTTAATCACTTCCTGTGTACGTAATCCGTCCCCCCAGAAAATCCTCTCTTGAGTGGAAATTAAGATAAAATAAGAAGCAGACCAAAGGTACTGTTTGTAGGTTAGTTAAAACCCATAAAATTGATGAGTTGAAAAGCAGGCCTTCTTTAGGATTAAAAGTAACATAATTATGGTTTGCAAGAGAAAGACAAACCCAAGGTCACTCAGGAATTCTAAAGACTTTGGTAGAGGGTGGTGGGTTAGTTGGTTTGTTTTTGTTTGTTTTTACTGAGTACTGCTTTTGGAGTAAGAGTGTTCTGTGGATGGGGAGAGCGGGGAGACACAGACTGAAGCAGAGAGACAGAGTGCTATGCAGACATAGCCTGGAATAGAGATGTTAAATATTGCTTAATTGAATAGTCGATTAACCTCATGAATTCTTATAGGTGAGTTGACTATTCTACAGTCCCTGGGGCAGGGCTGGCTGCCAGTGTGCTCCGGCCTCACTCCTGAGGAGTCCTCTGCCATTCCGCGCTGCTGCCTCTGTATCAGAGGCAGCAGCGCAAGTGCCAAGCAGGAGCTAGACTGCAAGGGGAGCCAGTTTAAAAATCAGCTCCCCTTGTGGACCATCTGCTTGTTTCCCTGTGCTGCTACCTCTGATAAAGGGGCAGTAACGTGGGGTGGCAGCAGCCCCTGTTGGGGGGGGAGGGAGTCTGAGCTCCTGCATCTGGAGCTGGAACTGAGCCAGGCTGCCTACCCGCCCGGCTCCTAATATACTTTAAATGCAGAGCTGCAGCAGGGGTAGGTCCTGGACCTGGTGTCAGCCAGGACTGAGCTGGACTGCTGGCCATCTTGCTAAAAAATTTACTGGTGATGGAAATGTTTGTAGTCTATAGCATTAACCTATAAGCTTTTGCTTATCGGTTAATTGACTACACTATTACATCCCTAGCCTGGCCCTGCAACAAGCTGAGTGGAGAGGGCTTGGGATCAGAGTATTGGCTGAAAGTTTGGTTTTGTGAGCAAGGAAGCAGTCTCCTTTTTTGTTTTTGTGGGGGTTTTTTGTTGTGCATTTGAAGGGCTTTGTACATTCTTTGTAAATAAACAAAAATAACAGACTTCATCATGAGTGAAGTCCCCAAACTTTCACAAGCTCTTTGGGTCCAAGGGTTAACAGTATAATAAACTAACATTTAAAAATTATTTCAGTGTAAATAGCCAAATGTTTTAATGTTATAGATAAGGAACATTGCTCAGGGACTCTGTCCCCCTTAATAGCATCTTAGGCAGTTTCTCACCTGCTTCACAGGGAGAGATGAGGATTAATTGCCTGAGATGTGTAAAGCACTTCATATTTGTGAATGCTGTAAAAGTGTGTATCAATTGCCATCAGCATACTAGCGTTTTTTCTTCTGTTACAAAATCCTAAGAGCCCCTTACATGAATAAGACCGAACCACTTCCTCCAGACTTGTGAGGTATGTCTATGCTGCAGTTGGCAGTGTGCTTCCCACTATGGGCAGGACACTAGCACACTAAAAATAGTAATGTGGCCATTACAGCATGGACAGTGTTATACCCACGTGGTTGGAAGTGATTGTACTCAAGTGGCTAATTCAAACTGCCATCCATGCTGCCACAGCCATGTTACTGTTTTCTGCATACTAATATGAGCAGAGCTAGTGTGTGTCTTTCTACTCAACTGGGAAGCATGCTCCCAACTGCAGTGTTGCTGTATCCTTGGGCTGAGACTTGTCTTACATGATGGCCTGGGTTGCAGAATCAGAATGTATATCTTTTTAGGGGACATTTAATACCCTGTCAAATATATTTAAAATGTAAGTTTTTGTATTTTTTTTCTAAAATCATAATCTTATAGGAAAAAAAGAATTCTGGTATCAGAGGTTATAAGGACCAGTCCTCACCCCCTCCCACCCCACTGCACTGGGGAGAGCAGGATTATTATGTATGTTTTGTAACAATCTTTTGACTTGTATTATCTACTTTGCTATTTTCTCAGTTTTTTGGTGATGAGGTACAGACCTTGAGTGTACCGTTTAAAGCTCACTGCCTCCCATTCAGTTGTGCACCTGACATGGAGCTTATTTTCTTCATAAGACTATGGCTCGGAACAGTGCAAATGCTACTAGCACTAGTGGTTCTGAACATCTTATCTAAATAGCTGCATATTTTACAGTACGATGTCAATGTGTCAAAGTATACATCTTTGTTTTTTTTTGTAGAGAGTCATGCCTTCCAGCTTCTTTGTATTGTTGAGGTTTTTCTTGCGAGTTGATGGTGTACTTATCAGGATGAATGATACAAGACTTTACCATGAGGTAAACACGTATATCCCTGATGTCTGTCATGTTTCACTTGGGAGGATATGGCCCGTATGGTGTTACTTTGTGTGTTCAATATTGTTGTAGCCATGTCAATCCTAGGATATTAGGGAGAGGAGGTGGTTGAGGTAGTATCTGTTATTGAATTAACTTCTGGTTAGTGAGAGATGCAAGCTTATGAGTTTACTTAGCGCCTTCTTCAAATCTGGGAAACTTAACTCAGAGTGTCACAGTTAAAATGTATGGTTTATTTACAGAGTATTGATGGAATACTAGAAAATGTTTTTTGATAATTGTTTTACCTGTTTTCTCTCTTATTAGGCTGACAAGCCGTACATGTTACGAGAATACACATCTAGAGAAAGCAAAATTTCAAGCTTAACGGTAATGTGTATAAAAATGTTTTCCATGTATATTAGTTTCACCCATCTTAAGATGTTGTAGAAAATGCTATAGTGCTATCTGGAGGAAGATTGATACTTCTCATCGTTTGAATAATTATACATTTTAGATTCTGGATAGAATTATTCATTCAGAGTTGAAGCCCCCATGATCTCCTGCAGCAGTTAATTCTGTAGGCTGGTGGTGTGCCTACACTGCTAGCAATCTTTGAGGTCACTTACTAGCATAGATTGATGCAGGCTGGCTGATGCAAATGCTATAATTGACCTAAGAACGGAAAGTAAAAGGCATATGGTTTTATGGTACTTAAGTGCACTTGTATAATAATATGAGTGTTTCAGAGATAGCTAAAAGGTCTAGCTATTAGAGGTGGAAACTACAAGTTAGGACTGCTGAGTTCTTTTCTTGACTCCACCACAGACTCATTGTGTGATCTTGGAGAGATCCCATAATATCTCTCTGCCTCTTTTCCCCATCTATAAAATGAGGTTAATAGTGCACTAATAGGGGCATTTCTAGGGGTTTATTTGTGAAACATTGAAGATCCTTGCAAGTAAGAGATTATGCTATAAAAATGACCCTTTTTTATTCAGCACACAATATATGACATCTGCATATCGAAATTAAATCTGTTTAATGACAGAATGAGTTTGAGGTATAGGGTCTAGAGATGTAAATATCCAGTTAAAAAGCTAACCTATTAAATTATATAATTGTAATCATTCAACTAGTTAACTGTGGCTGGGGTCTGGACAGCCTGCTGCAGGTAGAGGGGATTACTCTGGCTGGCCGGCCCTCCAGTTACCAGATAAGCATCCCAGTAAGGCTGATACTTACTGGGTAACCAGGATACTTACCTGGGTAACCAGGTAAACTTTTACATCCCTAGTAGGGTCCATTTAGCTATCAGAGTGAGCTGGATGCTATTCTGCCTCATGCTTTAAAATGATCATCCAAGCTACAGAATCTTTTTGCTGGTCATGATAAAGGACTGAACACAAATGTATTTCCCTAGTTGAGTTTGCAAAGCTGCCTGTTAGAAAACATAAATCAGCTTTTGACCTGTAAATTGGGAACATCGGATTTAAAAGTCGTTCAAAGAATAAGAGTCAGTTTCAAAATTCAACAGCACTGTGCTGTGATAAAAGCATGATAAAAGCGTGAACCAGCTGCAGTGTGGGCTGCATACCAAAAGCATATGAGTAATCTTTTAGATCAAGGGTCCGCAGCCTCTCAGAGGTGACATGCCAAGATTTAACCCTCTTGCCCTGGGCTGTACCACTCTCCCAGGAGGGAGGAAAGGGGCTCTCTCTACCATGTGCCCCGCCTGGGCTTCTGCCCTGCACTCAGCTCCAGCTATTCCTGTGGGGAGAGGAAGAGCAGTGTGCATGTGCTTCTTTCGAAGCCAGATGTGGTACGGCGCCTTAGGGCTTCCCTCCCCTCCCCCACAGAAAGCCAACACTGGCTTGTCTTCCGGGGAGGGTTAAGGGGGGAGGAGGTGCGATGCTGGATCACCGGGCTGGGGTCAGGATGGCTCGGGGGTGGAAAATTCAGGGAAATGGGTGAGGCGGAGGCAGGTGGATGACCTTGAGGTGTCCAGCCCTGTTGGGGGCAGGGTCCCATGGGGGTGCGATCCATGGCACCCTCGCCTTTCTGCCAGGGATCCAAGTGCCCAGGGCCCAACGAGGCTTTGGGGAAAGGAGACCCCACCAAGTGTTTTCCTCTCCTATAGCTGCTGCTGCCCTCTAGTGCAGTGGTTCTCAAACATTTTGGTCCTTGGACCACCTGGCTCAGTGCAAACCTTTCCGTGGCCCACCAGTTGCTAACGCAAACTCACCGGTAATTATATAATTATACCTGATTCCTTTTGCTAGCACTGCAGCTAGGAAGAATGGTTTAATTTAAATTATTAAATAGATTAAGCATTTTAACTTTCTCATGTTAGTTTATCAAACTTAATTTTAAATAAAATAAAATAGTAATTTATGTCCAGTACAAAAGGTTTCAACGTTTTCTTTCTTTATGGCAAGTTTGGGGAGCTATCAGTTGGGGACCACACAAATGAGAAGCAAAAAACTACTCCTAAAACTCCCAACCCTCTGAGCCTGACCCCATTACACCCCATTTCCTACTTTTCCTCCTCACCCTGGTCCCCAGGACCCAACCCCTCTCATGGGGGAGGTCCTGGCTCTGTGTGGGGTGCCTGTGCCACCCAGTGGAGGCGGGTGGGGAGCCGGGGTGGCTTTCAGGGACATCGGGGGTGGATGTGAGTTGGGACTTTCTTCACCTCTCCTCCTCCCTTGCTCCCAGAAGACAGAGCTGGTGCTCCAAGCCTTGCGGCTGCACAGACTGTGGAGGGGACAGGGATGAGTTCCCTCCACGGACTCCGCGTGCCATTGAAAGTCGGCTCCACGCATGCCCTAGGTTGCCGACCCCTGTTCTAGATGTAAGTTAGTTTATAAGACTTGAAGTCAGTGTTCTCAGAATCACTCTCCTTTTAAACATCTTGTAAGTAATGAGGCTGTATAGTTTCAGGAAATACCTATAGAAAAAAGAGAGTTTTTAAAATGCCTCTCTTGTTGAATTATCCGGTTTTAATTTAAGATGCTTGAATGAAACATTTCTACACACTTAGAATTAGTGCATTTCTTCTCTGAAAGTGTGTGTGTGTGGGGGGGAGGGCGATGATTCTGTTTACTGATCAGATTGATTCCCCTATGTACTATCAAGGGGATAGTACCCCTGCTACTCCAGTATCCAAAATAGTTAAGTGTTAAAAAACCCAACTAGTTAAAAGTGACATCTAGTAAAAAAGTGACATGTAATTTTGAGTATCATAGTTGCCCCTAGTTGATCCTGCCAGTTTTTGTGGTAAATGATCTTGTTCTGAAAGACCCACACAGAGAGAGAAAACTGAGTGTACACACACAACATGGAGTTAAATGCCAAAGTACATTGAATGAACAGCTATCTGTCTTCTGTGCTTTAACTGTAGTCAGTAAATATTTCATACAGGTCAGAGTTTATTTATGTCTGAATTTATTTCTAACTGAAATATTTGCTCCCTAGCACGTTCCACCCTCCCTGTTCACGGAGCCTAATGAGATCTCTCAGTATTTACCTGTAAAGGAGACTGTTTGTGAGAAGCTAGAATTCCCAGAGAAGTTGGATGCTGAGCCTACAGCTTCATCAGAAAGCACATGCATGGAATCGAAATAAATGTGATTTTATGTGGACTTGAAGTGGGTGCTCTTCTGGAGATCGTATGATCACTTGACCATTACCACTGGGGTAGTTTCACTATTTATGAAATAAAGATAATATGTTTGGCTAATTTTTCTGTAGCTTTACAAGGGGCAAAAGGTCATTTCAGGCAGGTTTCACTAATGTATATATTGTCCTTTTTTTAAAAAATTCATTTCAAACCTGTATCTGGAAATAATGATAGATTGGTAGCAAACAGGAGAATTGCCTTGGCAAATAAGCCCCTCCCATGAATAGCAGTTCTTGTTCTGTTTTAAACATTTGGCAGTTGTATTGCCTGAACCCTCAACCACTAGCTCCCTACATCAAGAATTTTGGCTCTTGATACTAAGCAGCTAGTGTAATTCACAAAACTAAACAGCTTTGACTAACTCTATGTAGAATACTTCTATAATAAAATGTTTTGTTCCCTCTGGTGCATATGATGATTGACCTTCAGTTGTACATTAGAAATTTTTCTTGGTTAGCCCTGGTGTAAGCTAATATACAAGTTAGGTAATTCCTCTGACTCTTAAACGCAGACCTCTCATTGGAGGATATTTTTTCTTCCCTCCATGAATGGTTTTAAAAAGTTAGCATTGTGCAAAGCACTAAAATTTCAGACACATTATAAAGATCATTTGTTACCTTGTTTGGGAGCCATTAACTCAGAGTAGGAAATGGCTTGAAGTTAACAGAGGAGGCCCACACAGTGCTAAGTTTGTTAGCAAGTACCAATTCACCTGATGTCTAGAGGGGCTGGACTATCTAACAACACTAGTCTGATTCTTACACGGGATAGGTGTGCTGCTAATGCAGTGTCTAGTCATCAAAATGCATTGCACTGTATCGACTTTCCAGTGAGCACCCCATTTAATCGGTTATGCCTTGACAAACTGCTAGGTCCCAAGTATTTCAGTTCCTAAAGAATTGAGGTATTGGTTTTTGGGACTGGATTTCCCTAACCTTAAAGGGACACTGTCAAGTATGATAGGCCTGAAATTTAGGATTTTTTATCCTAAAAATCCTAATATGATTAAAAGTGTATTTGTGTGTATATTCATGGTTTTGTTCAGTGCAATTTTATACTTTTTGTGGATTTAAATAATTGCCCTTTGTAGCCATGAAACCTAAACACTTCAGTGTGGTATGGCATGAGAACTAAGAAGCTAAATAGGGTTTCATGCTCATATTGAATGGAGTGCAAGAATCAAAGATGATGGCAAAAAATAAATCTTAAGTTTTTAACTGACTTAATATATTTCAGGATGGTGGCAATAATTCAGATGAGGGAAGAAAACTTTTAATCTTATTAAGGAGAGTATATATTCTAATTCTTCCTTACATCAAAATATGCAATTTAGAGTGGATCCATAGTGATGAGATGTGTAAAAAATAAATAAATAAATAATTTTTTTTGTAAAACAAAACCATTGAGACTTAAAAGAAAGAAAAAAGCTGCTTCAATTTAAGATGACACTGGATTTTAGAGAAAGCAACTGCCATCAAAATAACAGCAGGTATCTTTCAGAAGATTGGTTCCACTAGGGCAGTGAGACAGTATGGTCTAGTGGAGTGAGCATGGGGCTGAAAGGCAGGAACTTCTAAACAGTAGTCCTTACTCTGCCATGGATTGACTGTGTGACTATGGATAAGTCACTTAACTTTTCTGTGCCTCTGTCCCCATCTCTATAATGGGGTAATACATTCCTACCTCACTAGATCTGTGAGGATTAGTTTGTAAAACATTTTATCTCTGCAAAGAATTCTTGAATATGCCTGCAGCCTTACATTTTGAAAAGACTAGCATGAAAAACAAACACACTCGATGGTTTACTATCAATTTGATTCAAATAGAAGAGGACTGAATTTAAAATATAACTGACTACTCAAAGAGCTAGGTAATTCCCTGGCAGATGTTGCCCAGGAACATCTAAAATGTGGGATGACAGGCTATTTGGCCTCTGATAAGCAGGTAAATCCTCATATGCAAAAATCCTATTTTATTCTTTTTCTCCAGCACCAAGGCCCAGCTACCTCCAAGCTTCTTCCTGCATTTGGTTCCTAGTCAAGCTTCTATATCAAGATAAACAGGGTGAAACTGGCAGGGAAGGAACTTGATATGGAAACAAACATAGTAAATTAGTTTGGGAGAAACAGACTTAAGTCTCATTCATTGAGGGGGAAAAGAAGGCAAGGGACTGGAACAACAATGTGCAGAGAGGGAGGATCTAATTGTTGGGGAAGTAAATATTACTTCATCGTTTATTCACAGCATACACCATTTTAGATGCCTCTTAAGAAGTTTAAAAATCTGATATTTTGAAATTGTGGTCCTTAGTGTTGGAGAGGAGAGTTGGGATGCTTATAATATAAGGAAACATACCTGTGTACTGGCTAAAATACTATGGTTCAAGTTTGGTCAGTGATACAAGTTCAGCTCCATTACACTGAGGCAGGATAGAGAAAAACAGTCCACATATTCCATGTCTAATATTAAGAAAAGAGTGCATTGCATGTTCAGCATATATTGTGTGTAATAGCCCTTCCATTACTGATTATAGTGTTTTTGTGATGTTTAAAACAGAGCTGTGGAGTTTGCACTTATCTTTGAATATGTACACCATTCTATCTGTTCTGGCTACCTGCATTTAAATGGAACATGCATCCCTGAGAAATCACAGGCTCCTATTAGAAAATTATACTTTTTTTCTTGTCACTCCAAATTTAATGTTGTGTAAATACACAAGAGGCTGTGAAATTGGTATCCTGGATGCTGCTGGGGGTACAAGCTTCCCAGAGGAAAGAAGCCAGTGCCAGTGTTACAAGATCCTTTGAAGGGATGGAAGAAGTGCTTCTCTGGCAGTTTTGTGGTCACTTTAATATGTGATGGTCTATACTTGTAGTTTTCTATCACTATATAAAATGTACACAACATTTTATAGTTCTAAGTCTGAGTTTTGATAGCAAAATATAAAAGGACAGTATACTTGGAAGATGCAACGCCACTTTAGATATGAAAACAATTAGGGCAGCATTTGTTACAGTGTTCCTGTGTAGGGAGGTGAACCCAAACACATAGTTGGAGGACCAAGAAAGATGGATAGGCCTCTACCAACCCATAGGAGGTTGAAGGTAGGCTGTAATTTTTTCTAAAGCAGGGGTGTGGTTTCAGGTTTCAAAAGTTTGGATAGTACTGTATTATAGCATAGCTTTCAGATGTGATGAACACTTTAAGGATGTTAAATAGCGGTTATTTGGCTAATCCTGTAGTCGATAAAAATTTGTATCAGCTACACGATTAATCGATAAGGAACGCTCTGCAGGGGTAGCTCCTAGAGCTGGCTTGAGCCACAGGACTCTTACTACAGTTAAAATGCAAAGGCACGGCAGTCCAGAGCCGGCGTGAGCTGGGACTGAGCCAGCTCCGGGAGTCACCTGCACTGCGGCTCTGCGTTTTAAATGTAGTCAGAGCCCGGCAGCTCTTACTATATTTAAAATGCAGAGGTTCCAAACCAGCAGGAGCAGGGACAGCTGGGTCCTGGCTCATGCTAGGTCTAGCAGCCCCTGTTTGTGGTGGCTTGGGGTGGCTGTGAAAAGGGGCTGTTTGGCAGCAGCAGTCCCTGTCTGTGGGGGAGCCACAGCTCCCTACTGGGAACCCTGCGGACAGGGGCTGCTGCTGGAGCAGCCTCCCCTATTTCCTTCCCTCTGTTGCCTCTTATCTGATAGAGGCAGCAGGGGAGGAGCAGGCAGCACCACTGAGACAGTAGTGGGGGAGGGGAGACCCGCTTTTAAGCCAGCTCCATCAGCACCAGCTCCTATTTTCCCTCTCCCCTCCCCCTTGCTGCCTGTCATAGGCTATGTCTAGACTGCTGCTTTTTTTCTGCAAAAGGTATGCAAATTGTGCTCCATAATTTGTGTACCTTTTTCTGATAGTTTTGTCGGAAGAGGCTTTTCTGAAATTTGGGCCATCTACACTGGGCCAAATTTCAGAAAAACCTCTTCTTTTGGAAGAGCCCTTCTTCGTGGAAGGAAGAAGACAAGGCTTCTGAAAGAGCGTGTCTGCAATTCTGCAATAAATGTCAGCAGAGCAGACGAGTCCCTGAATGCAGCAGAGTTTTTCCAGGATACCTTACAGTATCCCAGAAAAACCCCATAGTCTAGACAGCCATACAGAGACAGTAAGGGGTGAGGGAAAGCGAGTAGTCGAGTACTCCACTCGACTACTCAATAAGCTTATGCTTATCGGGTAGTTGAGAAATCAACTACTCGCTTACATCACTACAACACTTATGGCTTCCTTAGAAGTCAGTCTCATGTGCACTTCTTAGCGCATCAGACTCTTTCCACTCTCCAAGAACAATAAACGTTGTGTGTGTGTATATATATATTGAAATTTAAAACTCAGTTTAGTGCTAAATGTGCAGGGATAACACTGGGAAACCAAAGCACTCTAAAGACTCACAATACTGCATTTCTCAGTGAATCTTGGGGAAAAAAATAGGGCTGTCAAACAATTAAAAAACTAATTGCAAGATTTTTAAAAATCATGATTAATCAATTTTAATCATTTATTTAAATGTCAGATGCTTCTATATTGTCTATGTATTGATTTAACTTAAAACACAATGCAGTGCACAGTGTTCCCATAACTTTGCTTATATGTTCACATTATAACTGATTACATATTTGCAATGTAAAAAAGGTAAGAGAAAAATATCACTTCACTTCATTCAAGTACTGTAATGTAATCTCTTTATCATGAAAGTTGAATTTATAAATGTATTTTTTACATGACTGCACTCACAAACCAAATAATGTAAAACTTTAGAGCCAACAAGTCCACTCAGTCCTGTTTCTTGTTCAGTCAGTTGCTAAGAATGACAAGTTTGTTTTTATTTGAGAGAGAATGCTGCCCACTTCTTAGTTACACAGCTACCTGAAAGACATGTAGTCACATGGGACTGTTGTAGCTAATGTTGCAGGATATTTACATGCCAAGTACACTAAACATTAGTATGTCTCCTGCTGCTTCAACCTCCATTCCAGAGGATACACTCCATGATGATCAGTTCTGCTTGATAATGATCCAAAGCAGTGCAGACTGATGCATGTTCATTTTCATCATCTGATGCCATCAACAGAAGGTTGATTTTCTTTTTGATGGTTCAGGATGTTGCTCTTTTAAGACTTCCAACTGAATGTTTGACACCTCATTCATCTCAGATTTTGAAAAGCACATCAGAGCACCTTGGGTTGAGTGCTGTAACTATTTTTAGAAATCTCGTATTGGTCCCTTCTTTGTGTTTCGTCAAATCTGCCATGAAAGTGTTGTTAAATCAAACAATATATGCTAGGTCATCTGAGAGCGCCATAACACAAAATATATGACAGGAAGCAGGTAAATCTACAGAGCAAGAGATATACAATTCTCTCCCAAGGACTTAAATCGCAAATTTAATTAACTTTTTTTTTTTAACAAGCATCAGCATGAAAGTATGTCCTCTGAAATGGTGGTGGAAGCATGAAGGGGTATGTGAATGTTTAGAATATCTAGCACATGAATACTTTGTAACAGTGGCTACAAAAGTGCTATGTGAATGCCTGTGAATTGAAAAACATGTTTTGTGGCAAGTATATGTTTTCACAAATATTATAAGGAGAACACTGTACACTTTGTATTCTGTGTTATAATTGAAATCAATATATTTGAAACCCAAAATATACTAAATTTAAATTAGCATGGTAGTGTTTAACAATGTGATTACAACTGTGATTAGTTGTGATTAATTTTTACATTGAGTTAATGGCAGTTAGTTGGCAGCCCTAAAAATCTAAACAAAACAAGAAAAAACACTGCCTGTCTACTTCCTGTCTGAATAAAATTACTGGATGATAGTTAAGTAAAACAAACTTGAGCCCATAAGGGCTCTGAAAAAGCTGCACAATGTTTTCTATTGATGTGCTTTCATGTCTGTTCAGATCATGAACACTTGAAGCTAGCTTGTTTGGTACCGTGGTGTTGAATTGTTTAAAATAAATGAAAAATTAATGTTTTAATCATAATATGCCTCTGTTTACTGTGTCGAAACTAGACCTGCACTTCAAGAATGTAATCTATTTCCATCACCCCAAAGTTATGAAGAAATTGCTCATTGTACCAGTGTTTTGGATCTTAAATTGACGTTTGAGAGACCATAAAGAAATGTATTTGGTGTAACTGAAGATATTAAATGCTACAAGACTTGATATTTGTAAGACATGTTTTAAAGTAGTGCAACTTGACCTTTTCAGAGTGCAGCATTCCAAAGTGAAGAAATGTTTCAAAATGCTTTGTTTGTAAAACAGGAGAGAGCAGTGCCCTTATGAAAGCAGGTGTACTACTGTCTTATAGTTTATAGCATACTTAGTAATTAAAGTGTCTGATCTTGTGTTTTTGAAATCAGTGAAATGTTATGATTGACTTCGGTGGGTGCAGGATCGTGCCCTATGTAATACCAACAACTTTTGTATACTAAGGCCAGATCCTGCAAACACTTCACATCTATGTGCATTTGAGCAATGAGTAAAGCATGTACAAAATGTTGCTGGAGCAGGTCTAAAAAAGCAACCATGGTTGCTTATAATCTCAATGTTACAAGTCTTCAAAGATTTTGCTATATAAATAATTCATATTCTGGAAGCCAAATAAACTACATTATTGAGCACTACCAGATGTTCCCAGCAGTGCTTGGGATTGTAATTTTTTTTGAGGGAGTTGGAAGGTGGGGTGGGGTCCTGAAGGAAGGGAGTGGAGGGTTAGGGGATTCAGGACAGGGGGTGGAGGAGGTCTGAGTGGGTCAGGGCTGAGGCTGCACTGCCCTACTAGTGGCTCCTCCCAGGGAAGGCCATGGCAGTGGGTGCTGCAGTAGCTGGCTCTGCCTGGTGGCTTCTTCTCAAGGGGGTGGCGCTGTGCTGCCCTAAAGCTGCCTCCTCTTGGGGCGGGGCTGCCGTGGCAGGGGCTGCACTGGCTGGCCCCTTCTGGCAATGCTCCCCAGTGGGGCCATGGTGGCAGAATTCTGCAATGCTTGGGCCCTGGCTGTTAGCTGCTTCCTGGGAGGAGGGGGACTGCTGGCTGTCAGGGGACTTGCCCTGCAAGAGGAGTTTGGCCTGAGGTTTTGGGAGAGAGAGGCCACTTACCCAGACTGGTGGCCTGCAACATGCAAAGCCCAGTTCCCAACTGCCCACTCTCTTACTGATGTGGTTGCCCCCCTGGGATCACTCTGCAATATAACAGTCTGCTGTGCTTGCTGCCCCCCTGTGGTCATTGTGGAGTATAACCACTCCTATCAGGCTCCTCCCTTTCTGTGTTATGGGAAACAATGGGATTCTAGGCACATCCCACTGTCCTGGCACAGCCAAACCCTTACCTTGCTTTAAGTTATAAGAGGAAGCTGCATACCGAATTTGGTGGTACTAGCCCTTACTATGTAGGAGACATTGAAAAAATGGACTCACAGGTGGACAGACAGATTCACATTTCTAACATACAGTAAGAAGATTAGCTAAACAAAAGAGGAAAGCAAATATGTATCCAGTGAAAGTAGTCAAGAAATAATTAACAGAGCACTGGCTTTTGGAGGTTTTTAAGAGTTGGTTAGAAATAAGACACTGTGCATAACTATGGCTTGCAAACTATAGTGTGTCAGGGAGAAAACTAAAAAGGTGAATATGCTCTATTTTAAGAAATAATAAAATAGAGTGAAAGTTGCCCATCTATTATTTTGCAGTACATTATCTTAAATATGTCTGAAGTAATGTTAGAGGACTCTTGTGCAGCAGAATGAGCTAAGACATTCGAGCACAGTGTGCAGTGTTGCCCGATGTACACATTCAGAAATTATGATTCAGGCTTTCCAAAACCAGTAAGAAAGTCTCAGAAGGGTAGCCATGTTCAGGGCTTGCCGAGTGTCAGTGAGCCCTGCTCGCCAGCCGTGTGGTTCTGCGCTCTGCGCGTGTGCAGATCGCTTCATGCCGGCTCTTCCGGGGTGTAATCTACTCACCACGGGTGAGTAGATTACACTATTTGTCGAACCCTGGCCATGTTAGTCTGTAACTTTAAATACTGCAAGTAGTCCTGTGGCACATTAGAAGCTAACAAAAATATATATAGGATCATGAGCTTTTGTGGTCAAAACCTACTTCAGATGAGCTGGAAGCTGGAGTGGAAATAACAGGAACCCAGAATTTATAACAGGAAAAAGAAGGGAAGAAAAATAGGGGGCAATGGTACCTGTCAGTTGTAGTACCTGTGCTAATGAGGCTAATTGAGTGGGCTGGAAGTGTCTCATACTTAGCTTTTGATGTAAATGAGGAGTTAAATGCAGGGAAGGTTGGATTTATAACCACATCTAGTTAATGTCTTTGATCAAGGCCAGGAAAACAGTGGTAAATTTGCATATGAAGGTTAATTCCCCACTCTCTCTGTAATTGGCCTGTGATATTTCTTTGTAGAAGGATGGCTGCTTTTAAATTCACGACTGAGTGCCCACGTAGGGCTTATGTGGGTTACCATTTGTGATGTCTGAAGCCAAACAGTGAGGTTTATTACGAGATCAAAAATACTAAATGTTTGCTGCTTTTCATTTGCACCGTTTTTGAGCCTTTGGATTAGCCTTGCGACCCATTTCTCAGCATTTTCCCGTCACACCGATGTCTAGAAACTTTTAAAACAAAACTTATTTCAGATTCTCGCAGCTCCGGAGCCGAGGCGTTAGGGAAAGCAGCCGATATTGGGAAATTTGCCATAAAATCCTAAATTGGCAACGCCGCGTTGGGGGCAGTTCTGCACTGGGCGATGCGAGGGCGCAGAAAAGGAGCAGCTCGGCCACTAGGTGCCTCGGCATGGGCGCCAAGGGCCCCGCTCTGGGGGTGCCGCACACCTTTCTGCAGGCAGGCGAATACAGTCCAGACGGCAGCTCCCAGCACGCATCGCGCAGCGGGGCGGGACTACATCTCCCAGCAGGCACTGCACCGGCTCAGCCGCGGGGTTGGCTGGAAGGGGGCGAGTTCCTGGCCAGGGTGCGCGCTGGGGCTTGTAGTCCCGGGGGCGGGGAGTGGAAGGGCTGGCGAGCGAGCAGCCAGGTAGACGGGGTACAGAAGCGAGCGGCGGCGCCAGCAGCAGCTGCAGGGTGGGGGGGCCGCGAGCCGGGCAGGATGGACAAGCTCAAGCGGGTGCTGAACGGGCAGGACGCGGAGGACCAGGGCGGCCTGAGCGAGGTAACGCCCCCTCCCTCCGTGCCCCGGGGCGGGGCTGGTTGGGGGCCCCCAGCAGGGGAGGGAGGCTCGTTTCAGGGACTGGGGGGGGGGGGGGGACTCCTTCTGCTCCCCCCCTCCCGCGCGGCCAGCCCAGGAGTGGGGGGGTTGCAGTGAATCCTTTGCAGCAGGGAGCGGTGCCCGGCCAGTCCCCTGGGGAGCGGGGTCTGGGCCGTGGGCAGCGCCAAGCCTTTGGGGGGGGGCATCGCACGCGCGCTTCAGCTGCTGCCTAGTGGTTCGAGACGCGCCCCCGCCTCCTCCAGCTGCTCTGACTCACTTTGGGGGGGGACGTGCGAATCCGCAACTGCGCTGTCGCCTTGAGCTCGGGCTCCAGCCTCCTGGGCCCCGCCGAGGTAGTTCCTGTTGTCAGTGTAAATAAACTGTATCCGTACTCCCAGCAGAGTGTCGGAAGGGAAAGAAATGTAGCCACCCGCCTCTCGCTCTCTGACTCACCGCATTGCTTTCCTCTTAGGCAATGTCAATCAGTTTCATCCTATGGGTTTGTTTTCAGCTTCGGAGCGCTGCCTTGTTTGGGTTTCAAACACTGGGAGGAGTGGTGGTTTGTTTCTTTTAAAAACTAGTTTCTTTTACAAAAACATCGTGTACACATTTTTGTTGGCTTTTTTTTAAAGCTACTTCCTGCATAGCTTTAGACTTGAGCCAAGGTTGATGCCACACAACTTTAAACATAAAGGGTCTTAATTATTTAAAGACTGGTTTGTAGGTGGAAAGGTGGCTAAACTTCCTGGAAACTAATTGGATTTAAATGATTTCCATCTGAATGTAAAGGGGTATTCATAAATTCTTGCTGTTCAGTGGACCCAGCTGGGTGTTTATGGGTGGAAAATATGTTGCATGGATTTTCACTTTGACTAGATAGGTGAAACAGAAGCGTTCTGTTCCATTTTGGTAATTGGAACATAGAAAACAACAGAAAGCAAATTGTGGTGCTGCTTATAAGCTGCTTTTTCTATCAGAACTTTAATGGAATCTCCCTGAGTTCACTTCCAGTGAATATCAAAATAAAGGGTGGGAGAGGGGGAAATTAATAGGTAATTAAGAATGTGGTGATAGCCATGGTGTTGCAACTTCACTGCAGCTGTGAGGTAGTGTAGATACTTCTTACAGTGACAGAATGGGGTTTTTTTTCCTACTCTGTGGTAAATCCACCACAACTAGAGGCAATAGCATAGCTAATCTTATGGAAGAATCTTCTGTGGACCAATGTGTGTACCAGGGCTAAGGCTGGTTTATCTACTTTTTTCAGATGTGGATTTTTTTGCACACCTTAGGGAGGTAATTAAGGTGACCTTAGTTTTAGGTGTGGGACCAGGCTTTAATTGGGAGATGAAGAATATATATTTGCTGAGGTAGGTATGTCTCTGCTAATAGAAGAACAGGAAAGGTTAGGTATAAATATAGGTGACTGACAGACTATATAGCATTATGGCAAACTCATCATTTATTGAAGACCTCATTTACTTTGGGAATTCTGTTTGCAATATGGTTTCAAAACTGAGCTCTCTGATAGCAGTATTGCTACTGAACATTGATTCATTTTTTATTTATTTGATGTTCTAATGGAATATCTTTCAGGTAGTTCTTAAATTGTTGATGAAAATTAGGGATGTAAAATTCCAATTAAGTGGTTCGACATTAAATTGAACCGGTTAACTGATTAAATGGGAGGTGTCAGGGTGGGGGGTGGTTAAAAGTTATCCACTCACATCTCTAATGGAAATAGAGCTATAAGGTTTGTTTGGTGAAGTTGGGGCACAAGGTAATGTATTAAAGGATATATGTCTCCGTTATTTGTGTTTGGCTTCCAGATTGTTGATGCATCTTCATTAAGCTGGGGCACGAGAGTGAAAGGCTTCATTGCTTGTTTTACTATAGGAGTTCTGTGCTCTATCCTGGTAAGTCCTTGTCTGTGTGTCAGCTTCTGCTCTAGAAGGAGGCTCTGTTTGGTGTGCTCAGTAACTTTTATAGCACATCTTATCCCAAAGTGGATAACAAAAAGATGTACAAACTGGCCCTAGTTCTGCAAGCTGCTTGAGACTTTGGGCAGGCATCTGTGTTGGCAAGGGAACATGTTGAAATGCAGCTATAAAATAAAATCTAAACAAACTAGAAATGAAATGGCCGGATCATCTCCTTGCTCTCTAATTTGTGTAGAAATGGACGATGTGTGTTTCAACATGCAACTTCTGTGGAATGTGATTCTTAAGTACCAAGAGGAATGATGTGAGAGGCTATGTGGTATGGGAGTGGTAAACTAGTGCTGGATTGCAGGTAGGGAATGGTATTCAGGCCAGGCAGGAGGACTGAGCCAGGCCATACTAAGGATTCATCTACCTAGGCAAATTGAGGGATTGTGTGGTAGTATGATTGTCAGTCTACAAAGGTCAGATCAAACTGTTATAACAGAGTCAATAGGAGCACTTTTGTTATAAACAGTGCCTGACATGGCAAAACTGATCTTCAAGATGGAACTACATTGTTTTGTATTGTATTCATATAGCCTATGTTCCTGCGAGGGATCTAAAAGCTTAACCCGTAAGCCTCACCCTTTTAATGGGTGAGGATTACCAGCTCTGTTTAACCGGTAGGGGCTGAAGCAGCTCCCTGCCTGACCCAGCCTTGTGTGGCCATCATCAGAGCAGGCAGTCCCATTCCTACTGCACCAGAGCGTCCTCTCAGGGCTGGCACATGCTGCCTGCCCTGTTTCCAGGGAGGTGGCTTCACTGCAGGCTGTGCAGTGTAAAGCTTATTTAAGAGTTCTATGCAACCCATGGTGTGTGTCACTGCTAGGATTTTTAGTGGTTATAAGGTTAAATTTTTAAACACATTTTTTATGTTTTTGCAAGGGGGGAAGGAACCCTCTGGAACCCTTGTATAAAAAAAGGAGACTGGGTTCTATCAGCAAGTGAAATGCTCTGCTCTGTAAAGAATGCAAACAAACACAAACCAACTCTTGTAATTACTTTTAAGTTTAAGTTTGCTAGTGCTTCTGCAGTGCTGCTAAAGAGACTAATTGGGGCTATTTTGGTTGCAACACATCATAACATTTTATTCTTTTTCAGGGTACTTGCTTGCTATGGGTGCCAAGGAAAGGACTAATTCTCTTTGCAGTATTTTATACTCTGGGGAATATTGCATCCCTTGGAAGGTAACAGATTTCTATAAATTAGTTATCTGGTATAAAGGCAGAAAATGAGAACAGAAGGATGGGGTGTGAATGTACATGTACTTGTCAGTGATAGAAATGATGGGCTGTTGGGATGAATGTTCACGTCTATCTCTCTACAAATTGCTATGAGTCAGAAATAATAAGAGGGACAAATATGACTGATTTTTAAATACTCCAGTTTTTGGAAAAAGAAACCGTTTCAGCTAGCATTGTCTTTCCTGTTTGAATCCTATATTGTCGGGATATACTGACTGAAAAAAGAGGAGTAAAATCTCATTCTTCCTGTTGGGGTCAAAAAGACATCTACATAACTTACATATGGTTTAGTGCATTGTTGTTTTCTACACTTTCCTCTGAACCCTCATCTATTAGTCCATGCTGGAGACAGTCAATCATCTGACTAGATAGACCAATGGTCTGATATGACACATGTTGAAAAGACTTTTGCTGTGTAGGTTGTCTCAGTGCCCTCCCAAGAGACCTGTGCATCATTGTAAATAGCTCAATGAAGATCTCTTCTCAATGTGCAGCTGACATTAAAAAAACAAACAAACAAGATGTTGAAAGATGTAAGGAATAGGGTGGCAAGTAATATAGAAACTACCATAATGCCATTACTTAACTCAAAGGTTCAGCCTCATCTGGAATACTGTGTGCTACAATGGTCACCCGATCACAAACCGCATACTACAGAACTCGAGCTATAAAGCTTCATTTGTTAAGCTGGGACACAAGCTGATGTGGTCAAGGATGTGTGGGTGGCTAATTTTTTTTATCCTTTACTTTTCAATCCTTATTATATAAAGATAGCTTTTCTTACATGAAAGAGATGTGAGTGATCAAAAGCAGGAAAAACTTTCATGTGGAAAGGATTGAAAAGATTGGAATTGTTTACCTTCCAAAGAAGATCATAGAACTGGAAGGGACCTCAAGTGATCATCAAGTCCGTTCTCCTGCCCTTGTGGCAAGACCAAGCACTGTCTAGGTCATCCCTGATAGATCTCTACCCAATCTGCTCTTAAATATCTCCAGAGATGGAGATTCACAAACTCCTTAGGCCATTTATTCCAGTGTTTAACCAACTGGGCAGTTAGGAAGTTGTCCAATCTAGGGATGTAAAATCCTGTGTAATTGGCTAAATTAATTGTTTAACTGGCGAACCAATTAAAGGAGGGTGGCCAAGCAGGGGCGACACATGACCGAAGCAGCCCCTGTTTGTAACATGACTGGGCTTGCCATGGGCAGGGGCTGCTCCAGATAGCCGACACTAGTGGGAAGCTGCTCCCCTCTCACTGGTTAACCGGAATAGGTAAGCCTCACCATTAAGGGTTAAGCTTACTGGTTAACCTTTCACATCCTTAGTCCAATCTAAGCCTTCCTTGCTGCGGTTTAAGCCCATTGCTCTTTGTCCTATTAGAGGCCAAGGAGAACAATTTTTCTCCTCCCTCCTTGTAACACCCTTTTAGATACTTGAAAAACGCTATTGTCCCCTCTGAGTCTTCTCTTTTCTAAACTAAAGCCCAATTCTTTCAGTCTTCCCTTATAGGTCATGTTTTCTAGACCTTTAATTATTTTTTTCTTCTCTGGACCTTCTCCAATTTCTCCACATCTTGCTTGAAATGCGGTGCCCAGAACTGGACACAATACTCCAGCTGAGGCCTAATCATTGCAGGGTAAAGCAAAAGAATGACTTCTCATGTCTTGCTCACAAGCACTCCTGTTAATGCATCCCAGAATCATGTTTGCTGTGTGTGTGGTGGTTTGTGTGTGTTTTGCAACAGTCACACTGTTGACTCAATTAGATTACTAGAGGGAATGTGATACAAATATTAAGTAACAAATGTTCTAGACAAGTTAGCAATGGAAAGCTTATTCTCCTTGTCTCATAACATAAGAATTACAGGACACTCAATTAAAATTCAACGTTGGGAAATTCAAAGCCAATAAAAGGGAATATGTTTTCATGCAATGTGTAACTTGACTGTAACTCATTATCATGTGTCGTGGGGGGGGGAGATGAGACTCCTCCATCATCTCTGGCATACAGTAGAATTAGTCATGCCAATGACTGTGGCTTTCTTAGGTATGTGCCATCTGACTGATCTTTAAAGGAATACTCTACTTGGCCAATCCTCTCTCCTCATCTGTGGCTGGCTTGGCATTTTTCTTCTCTCCTGCCACCTCATCTCTTCTATTATATTGCATCTTGGGCTGCTCTTGCTGATGACAGGTGGCCATTGCTTCAGTCAACAGGTGGGAAGAGGAGTCCTCTTAGAATCAGAGAGAAAATTAATAAACTAGCTTGACAAAACAAGCTAAGATTTTAATACAAATTTAAATGAAAATTTGATCAATAATTTAATCTGAACCACGCTGTCTTTAAAGACAGCTGAGTCTGATGGCACATTTAGATTGTCATGCGTTTGTAAGTAGTAAACTTATTGACTCGTTTGTGTAAATGCAGTCTAGATATGTCAGGGATCTCATTCAGCAGATCAGAATGAAGGACTGGAATGGGACCCCTTTGCATCCCTATTGCAATGCTTCGACTCCATCCCTGTTCAAATCCAAATTACAAATGTCAGCAATTGCTTCTTCCCAAGACTATCTTTGTTTGGTGCCCACTTCTCAGGATGTATTTTCTCCATTCTCAGTTGTATCCTGATTTTTGTTTTATAATACTGCCTGGCTACCTCGTGCTATCCGTATAGCAAAATTGCTATGATAACATAGATACCAGTGCCTAATATAGTAGTGACCTTCAGTGCCAGCATGTTTAGTTAGGGAACCTGACAATCTAATTTTGTTGCTGTGTGTAGATGTTTTACGTGTCTGTTTTGCTTGTTACAGTACTGTTTTCCTTATGGGGCCTATGAGACAATTGAAAAGAATGTTTGAACCCACTCGTTTGATAGCTACTATTGTTATGCTAGTAAGTATCAAAGAATTTTGTTTTAACTTGCACTAAATGGGTACTAAATCAGTACAAAGTAAACAGTAGTGCTTTGATTCAGTTACGTTTCACTACACTATTCTTAAACTTTCTGGTTTTATGGCTGTTCTTAGCACTGGAGGTGTACATTGTTAAAACACTGAAAGATCTCATGTTCTGAAGAGCATGGCCTAAATAAGGCTAATATAGTACAAGGACAGTGTTTCTGGAGCATGAAGTAGAATTGTCATCAAGGGGTTTGGTAGGTGATGCAGAAGTGGTTTTGGAGAAATCTGACCCCCACAAACGCACATATGGGCAACGTGAAACACAATGCAAATACAAGATTGAGGGTTATTAAAAGAGGGGTTTGGGATGAAACAAGTGTAGGCAGACATAAATGTTACATGATAGTGTCAGCCCTCTTAATCTCTTGTTCTTACCTATTCTAGCTGCTAGTTTCACTCATTGGTAAAATACCTGTAGATGGAGTTTCATAAGAAGGTACTTGGAGATCTTAGTCATTCTTGGATGGCTTACATCTTGATGTATAATCGAGTAGTTCCTATTTTAACTGAAATTTCCTGTTTTCTTCCAGCTGTGTCTTGTACTAACATTGTGCTCTGCCTTCTGGGTGAGTATGTGGGTCTTGCAGATAGCCTACATAGGCTAGCAAATATATATGCTTAATATTTGATTGCATTATTGTTCTGTGTTTCTTCCAGTGGCACAACAAGGGACTTGCTCTCATCTTCTGCATTTTGCAGTTTTTTGCCTTGGCATGGTAGGTAACTTCCCTCCCACCCCCCAATAGAGGTGGCTTTAGCCTCGGAATTCAATTCAAGCATGCTGTACTTAACTCCTTTTGGACTTGGATTTTGAATTGCATCTGCAGCAGCACTCTTTGTTCTGGCACTACAGCTGTATTGCAGGCCTGGTGCAAAGGGGAAGTCCTGGGAAGGAGTGGGGGAGTATGACAATGTGTACTTGGGTTTGGCTCTGGCTGCAGGCATTTTTAGCTTGGCACAAGGGGATGCAGCATTGCTCAGGTTTAGCGCCATTGGCTTTTGTGGGTGCAGTTGAACCTGTGAACCCTGGCTGCCTCTGCTCCTCCCCATCCCCACCCCAAGTAACCTGGATTAAAACAAGCTTCAGTTAATAGATTGTCAGGGGACTATAAAGTATGAATTATGATAGGGTAGTTCTCCCTTTCCTGTAGCCAAACAAACATGAACCACCTATGAATCCTAATAATCTAATCTTCACGAGTGGTTGTTGGGGATGTACTGGTGTATTCATTTCAATGGTTAACTGATGAGTCTGGGCTGGGGTGGGCAAAATGGCCTCCGCGGGCTGGATTCAGCCCGCCAAGTGGGTTGATCCGGCCTGTGGAGGCCCTGCCATGCCCCCAGGCCAAGGCAGGCAGGGTGGGGGCAGGACGGAGGAAGCTTCATGCGCTCCCCGCCCCTAAGCTCTGATTGGCCTGGGGCTGGGAGGAGTGCATGAAGTTTCCTCCGCCCTACCCCCACCCTGCCTGGAGCATGCAGCACTTGAAAGTGCTGCATGCTCCTGGCAGGGCGGGAGGAGGCTTTGCATGTTCCCCCCGCCCCCAGGCCAATCGGAGCTTGGGGGCAGAGAAGCACATGAAGCTTCCTCTGTCCTGCCCCTGCCCATCGAGGAGCACACAGCACTTCAAAGTGCTACATGCTCCTGGCAGGGTGGAGGAAACTTCATGCATGTCCCCAGACCCCCCTAATTGGTCTGGGGGTGGGGGAGCATGCAGAGCCTCTTCCCGCCCTGCCAGGAGCATGGGTGTCTAGTGGGAAGGTGTTGCTCTATCAGGAGGCTTGGATATACTCAGTGAAGCCACACCGGGTGCATAAACATAAGAGGTTTTATTGCCAAAGCATATTCTCCCTTACAGCCTTCATGCGTTACTAAATACGTGCTTCTCAGTGCAGAGAAGCAGGCAATTAAGCAAGCAAATGAGCATTCAGGTGAGCAAGGATTCAATGCTTAGGCCCCTTCAGCTACCGCCAGTCCCAGGTCCCCCTGTCTGTGCTCTTGAGGGCTGGTAGCAGGTGCTGCTCCGGTGTGGGGAATTCCTGGGCATCCACGCAGCCTAGATCCACAGGTGGGACTGACCATTCAAGCAGTGCCTTTTGGCTGTTTTATAACATTCTGAGAAGCACAAACCATTCACAGGCAGATTCTAGCAAGAAGCACCGTGGCTATCCCATTCCCAAACATGTCCTTTGGCTTAATTATCTCACAACTTGTTTATGCAGCTAAGGAGGCCTTGAGCCAGCTCATCACTGGTTAGAACCAGCCCGGCTCCAGCCGAGCCACTTACAAAAAACAGCAGGGGTAACTAACAGTTGCCCCCTGACAGAAGGGGGGGCAAAGGGGCTCCTCCATCCCCCAGACCAATCATGGTCTGTGGGTGGGGAAGCCTGGGAGCATCCTGGCCCCGCCCCTTCCATTTTAGGCCCTGCCCCTACTGGGACAGCCCGTGGTCCCCGGCCAAAAATTATTGCCTACCCCTGGATTGGGCTCCTTGATTAACCCTTATGGTTACACATCAGCTCATCTCCCCTGCTGTGTCTGTATCAGAGGCAGCAGAGCAGGCAGGAGCCAGTACTTGCGGAGAGCCGTCTTTTAATCTGGTTTGCCAGGAGCACCGGCTCCCGCAGAGCTGCCTTCCCTGCTAAGAGTGACCACTGAAGAGTAACTCTTATTATTTCAGTAAACACGTAACCACTGAAAGTTTCAGTGGTTATATGTTTACCAAATTAATAATAATAATAAACCTCTTTAACATCCCTATTGGTTGTCCCACAAGGCGTTGGAGATCAGATGGCCTGTCTGCTCTCTGCTCTAGAGTTCCATTTTGGAATGGGCTGAGAACAGCACCGAGTCCCTCTCAGAGTCTTAAACATTTTAGAACCAGGAGCAGGGTTCCCTTGGTTGGGTCAGTTTGCATTTGCCCATTTAGCCCTCCATTTTACACTAGCACTTCCTTTCTGGATGTTATTGTTCTTGGCCGTTTTCTTTACTTTCCCTGCTTAAGGTCAAAAGAGCTTATAGCTGTTTCTTTTTAATTATTCTGACTTCCATACAACTTCCCAGGTTCATTGATATAGATGCTGTAGGAATAAAAGGTTCACTGGGTGGTGTTCTCACTAGCGAGATGACTAATCCTACTTGTCCTGGGGCTTGATGCATATAGGGTTTCAGAGGGGAAAATTTTTGATGATTAACATTTTTATATAGAGCTGTAGCCTTGCTGTGCTGCTTCATTGATTTAACAAAGATGTCTTCAGGAGCACGGTTGAGGAGCAGCTTGCATGCCTGTCCACTGCCTGCACTGGAGTTGCTGCTTTCATGTGCACTGAGATGCATCTATCTTTGTTCCCATGTGGTGTGGGAAGGAGTTGTTGCTTTTATGTGTGACACTTATGTAATCTAAAATGAATGGTAGCTCAATTTTTTTAATATTCTCTTCCTCTCTTAGGTACAGCATTTCTTTCATCCCATTTGCAAGGTAAGCTTGATTTCTTTCCTTATTGTATTAGTGAATATCTAGTAAAGGTTATCGTACAGTTAACTCCCCCATAAAGTATATAACTTTAAAAGGGTTATGATAGTTTTTTCTGAATGACCATAGAGTGGATTATAAATTAAATACCTAATTTTTTTCACCTGTAACTGAAATATAGCCATCCCTGGGGTGAAACATGGCCACTGGGGACTAAGAGTGCCTCCTTCTGAAAAGTCTTCAGGGAGGGGAGGGAAGAATTGGAGGTCCCAGTGTTTGCTGGCTTTTTCTGCTGAAACTCAACTAATATTTGTTTTACAAATGTTGCATGCACCGAAAGGTACGCTGCGTGCCTCAGAATGCAACCTATAGGTGCACAGGACTGTTTGAATATGCTGTCAAATCTCATGTGTTAAACTCTCCATCTTCTTAAAAGCCACCTGTCAAGCTTGTCCTGTCAGGTGCCAAACCCACCCAGATCCCCAGTGACAAACTGAATGGTCTTCACACCTGTAGAAATCGTCCACCCTGCCAGACGAAATGTTGGCACATCTCTTGAGGGAGATGTCCTCTGAGAGCAGAGTTGAGAATTGCTCACTTGATCCTGAATGATCTCTTGCAACATGTCTTAGCTCCTTATGGTTGTAGTAAGTTGAGGGTTAGTAACATGGAGTCAGCAGGCCTAAATCGAGGCCTGTAACATAAAAACAGCAACAGGCCTGCAATCTAGTGAGCAAGACTTTGATTCAGTAACACAGGAGCCAAGAAAGAGGCCCTATGGATAATGGTGTAATTGTGTAAGGTAGGTGGAGCATGGAAGGACACAGGGAGGACTGTAAGCCAAAGGAGTAGCGGAACCTCTTAATAAGAAATGTCTTGGTGCAAAGACTCCCCAAAAACTAATGCACATACTGACCTAGGTTCAGGACGGGATTGAGATTGACAGCATGAAGGATAGTAAGTAAGCCCCTCTTCCGTAAGGTATGGGGTGGTAACTAGGCAACAGGGTAGTAACCTGGTATGTAAAGAAGTGATGTAAGTTGTTTGTACATATCTATAAAAGGACACTGCAAATGATGCACAGTGGCTGACTGGGGGGGAGGAGGGGGCGGGGTGCTAGCGGTGCACTAGGCACCTGAATGGCAAGTGTCGGTGCCTAGACTTACAGAACGCACAGTGGCTTAACTCTGACTAATCGCTGTTAATATGTTATATTGCAATAGACCTGCTAAGTGTTGGTACTTTGTCAACATGGGCCGTAATGTACAGTGGTGTAGCATTGTAGGATCTCTGATACCAACTGTTAGAGCTTCGCATTTGACAATAAACCTGCTCGATTGATTTCAAACCTTGCCTGCATCTGTCATTTCCGGGTGCTCTGAGATCTCCTGTGTTGACCCAAGTGCACAGGGTCTAACATTCTAGATAAAGGGAGCACTGATAGTTACACATGCAGCTGAGAGTTTATCATCACTGAAGGAGTAGAGGTCCTGTCAGGAGCACACTGGGACAACCCCGAGAACACTGACCAGACACTGAACCATTGACAGTACGGACCACTGACAGTACAACAGTGGTTACCAGTCTGTTCCATCTTGTACTTAGAATACGTCTAGACTTAAAATGCTGCATCCATGCAAGTTCAGCACTTCAATGAAGACACTCAAAGCTGACGGGAGAGAGCTCTATCAGTGTAGTTAATCTATCTCCCTAAGAAGTGGTAGCTACATCAGTGGGAGAAACACTTCCACCAAAATAGCGCTTTTTACACGGGAGGCAGAAGGGGTTAGGTTGGTGGATTTTTCATACCCCTGAGCGACATAGTCATACTAATGTAGATCTGTACTGTAGACCTGGCCTTAATCTCAGTGCACAAAGTCCACTTCACCCCTGAATGAAAGCATCCACACAGGTGTCTTAATTCCTGGGCATTTAATTCACTACTGTGGTTGATGTGCCTTAACTTTCCTGAGTGTTTCCAAATAGATATAATCTGGAATGGAATCCTAAGAATTACCTTTTGAAAACATAAGCAATAGTCGAAAATACTAAAATGAACAATGGGACTGAACTAGTTATCCTGTGGGAACCTTAATTTAGATTTTCTTAATGCATTTCAGGTTTCCTTTTAATACTTTGTATGCTTACATACATCTGTGTCCAATTCAAAATCCCCTCTTCCTCCCTCTCCTCCCCTCAAATACTTCAGACAGGTACTTAGGTGTATCTCTCACTTAAATGAAACTTCCAGCTGTCTCCACTGTGTACCTATTATACAGGTTGCATACATGTGAATGTTGCAGGGAGGACTCCTACAGCCTTATTCACAGAATGTTACATTGTGCAGGAGTAAAATGTTTAAATCTTCAGGCAGGCTGTCTTAGTTACTGCAATGAAACATTTGTGGAAGCAGTCCAGTCATGTTGGTATTTCTCTCTCTTTCCCCACAGGGATGCTGTGAAGAAATGTTTTACTGTTTGTGTGTCGTAACAGGTATATGGGCTGTCTTGCAACGTTCCAGGAAGTACATTAGAAATATGCGAACCATTTTGTGTGTATCTTCCTACTTGTCTTAACACATGCCTTGCAGCTTGTAGTGGGAGGCTGCTTATATTAAAATCAGCACATGCAGGCACCTGTAAACAATTACATCAGTCAGAATGATGAAGTGATGCTTTCTGTAACATTTAGTCCAGCTCAGCTGAGCTGACCTCTAGAATTGAGTTTTGTTGTTTTAGATAAATTAGGCAAATCTCACAAACTGAAACAGATAACCTTTAACGAGACATTGTTAGATTAAAAATGAGTACCCCGCTGGTGTAAAGCAACACAACTTTGTTGTCTTCAAAGGAATTCTAATCAATTTATACCAGCGGAGGATTTGTTGTATACTAAGAGATCAGACCTGCAATTTGTGACCTCCTAACTCTGAAATAACTTTAAAATCTGTTGAGATTTTTGTTTAATTTTTGTACTGGATAGTGAAACTCCTGGTCTGTTGTTGCTTTCTGGCTCTCTTTCAGGAGCTCAGCACTGCAATGATTGTATTTGTAACACTACCAGAGAAGGGTTAAGTCTAAATGGGGGAAAACTGTTTTACTGAATATTCTTGAGTTTCATTTCTTTACCGAACTACTAATGTTTGGGTTTAAACTACTGACACCGTGTCTGTAAAATCTGTGTGTCTCACACTCACACAAAAGCAATTGATCATCACTTGAAAGTGCTAAGAGTTCAGTGCAGCCAAGGTCAAATGAGAGGCCCTTTTACTCATTAGGGACCTGATTTCTACAGCCTGCCTGCCACAGCTTGTAGTATCATACAGCAGGGCATGGAGCTGCATTTCTCGCATCAGGTTAGGTGCCCATCCTGTTCCCAGCTGTAAGATGGGAGAAACACACAAGCCAGGACTTGGTAGAAGAACAAAGGAAGAACAGTCTCAATCTGTGATCAGAAAACTCAGAGGTGCTTTCTAAATGGTTTTTGTGTGTACTTTACTTTAAAATAGGAAAGCATTTCTATACATCCTTTAAAATATCCCCCCCACACGCGTGCGCGCTCACTCTCTCTCACACACACACACACACACACACACAGGCAGAATTAGTGTTAGAAAAGGAAGAGACACTTCTTCTAGCTTACAGCTCTCACTGGTTCATAACATTTCTCTGCACAGGGATAAGAGATCATTTAAATCCCCCTGCAATTCTAATATCACTTTGTGGACCAGAAGAAATGCATAGCTGTATGATCTTCAAGCCTCTATATTCTGAGGAGAGTGATAGTAACCTCTGCTTGCTATCAGTAAGGAAATGAATGCAGTTTATGCAGTATTAAACTGCCAACTTCGAACAAATTATACCTAATGGTTGGGATTTTTGACACATCAGGTAGTTCCAAAACCACCTTAAAGAAACCATCCTCTTTCTCTGTGCCCTTAGCCAAATTCTTTTGTGAGTCACTGTTTCCAAGCTATACAGTGGTTCATTGGAAAACTTGGTATCATTCAGTCCTTGGACACTGCCTCGTATCTCTGTTGGATACATCCTTACTTTACTGGTACCAAAGCTTATCTTTCATGTTGTGGGCTGGGACCAAGTTCTGGGAAGATGATGATCAGTGAGGTTTTGTAGATGACTGCAAAATATTGGTGCCTTTTGCAGGGTTTATCTTTTTGTCCCTTAAGGCCTTATCTGCCCCACCGATACAACTACATCAGGAGTCTGTTCGCAACTTATAACCCAAGGGCAAACATTCTAATTTGTAACATAGATAGGATGTTACCCATGGCTCATAACCAAATTAACCTTGGTCAGATCAGCAACTAAACAGTGCATCAGCCTAGTGAAGGAAACCGGTTTCATGGCATCCAGGAAATTTTACTAGAATCTGAGGAGTTATGTAAAAAAACCCTCAAACCCAAAGTGTCCTTCAGTCATTCTAGATAGCTTTAGGGCTTTCCATTGTCTTAGAATCCTCTTCAAAGTCCATCATCCAGTTTAAATGGATATCCATGGGCTTCTTGTGGCTAAAGTTACTTTTTAAAAAAAATAATTAAGAACAGACCTTTAAAAATGTGCCCCAGCTATGCTTGAAAGTATGGATGAGGTATCAAAAACACGTTCCTCCATAGTTTTGTCTTTGAGAAGAAAAGGGAACTTAATATGCTGACTCCATTATTTTCCCATGCTTCATCCTTGAAAGGAAAGAACAGTAAAGGACCCAAGATAAACTTTCCTGTTTGTACCCTCCATGGCTTTTAAAACCAGGGGTCATGATACAGCAGTAACTTCCCTTGGCCACCTAGGTTTTAGCCGATAGTATCCATCTCTCTCCTTCCCCAGGAATAGAGACTCTGCAGCCTGGGCAGATGCTCTGATCTGTTTTGCAATCCTGTTAGGTGGGGACTGGAGTGTTCTCTGAGAGAACTATCTTACTGCTGTCTTCTATATGCGGATCAGGCTGTCCTGGGGTCCCATCCACAAGACACTTCCACCAGAGAAGTGATTCTGGCTTCAGGACCTTAGTAGCATAGTGCTAAAGTGGCTGTGACAGGAGGGGTGCAAGTACTGACTTTTCCGACCACAATAGCCTTACATAGAGACTCTGGCTCCAAGTGGAACAGCCACCTCTTGACTGCCCATGGTCACTACTTGCTGAGCAGGCACCCTCTTTGGATTGATTCAGACTTCCTTTGGCACTGAGAGTGGCAGCCACATACTCTCATGAAATATGTCTCCTGGGGGAGGAGGGCAAGTGTAATAATCTAAGCTCAATTCAGTTAGGGTGTCCCTCTCAAATCATCTGCAAGTGGAGAGCTTGGGGAAAAGAAGAGACCAGGTGCCCCATTCATATTGTTGCCTATTGCTGTTCTTGAAGCTGGTGCTTGGCTAGTTGTACTGTCACTGTTAGAAATATCATTCCCCCCCCCCCCCCCCCCGATGATGAAATCCAACTTTCCACATGATTTGCAGACAAGTGGATACCAAGCATAGTTAAGCAGCTGAGTTGTTTTGGGGGAGATGATTCTCATGGGCTTCGTTAGTCTGAAAGCAAAACTCTGCTTAGACACATACAAAAGCCTTATGCATCTCCCACAGACACATTTGGTTTAGGCAGTTTGGCTTCTTTATTTCAGCTGCTTCTGAGTTCTGATTTTCAGGGAGCTGCCTTTTAAAAATATGGTTCCCTGGTTTATTATGCTTCCTTGGCTGCATCATATTGTGGTAAAAACAGAAAGCTGGGAATTAAGATGTTATGCTCCCATCTCTTCCTCCCAACTAAGACAAGTCACTTAATTTGTTTGCCTCAGTGTAACTGGGATGTGAGCTACCTCCCAGTTTGTATCCTGCCAAAGGATCCTATCCAGGTTTTTTTTAAAGAGTCTTTGCAATGTTTACAAAATGCTTCTGTAAGAGGCAATTAGAAAATCTATCCCTTAATGCCTTGCTGAAGTCCAAATGTATTTTTAGCACTCGTTTCTCTGAGGGAACTCGTAGAAAGCTCTATATAAGTAGCATGGAGCTTCTTCAACTCCCACCCCCCAAAAGTGCTGTTAATCAAGTCTATCACTATAGGAACCAAAACCACAAAATCCTGTGGTGTAGGATTGCTTGTTCCTGTTCTTCAGGTCACTCATTCCTTGACCTTTTCTGCCTTCGTAAAGGGCTAGCGCTTGCCCTGGCATGTTGCAGCAGAGCACACAGTTTCTAACTCAACCGGGACCAAACCTCAGTTTTATACACTGGCTAGAACTTTTGTATCTGCATATTAGTGACTTAGAACCTTTCTGCTCACTTTTTGGTGGAATGGTTGATTTTTATTATAAGTAGGGAATTTAGGGTTTGGAGCTATACAGTAACTTGTTACCAGCAAACCGATTGTCTGCGTGTCTTAAATTTCAGATCCACAAGCTAACTGTTTTAGATGCAGAGTTCCATCCCTGCTGCTCTTCAGTCAATAAGCTACAAGAAGTAAATGTTAATAAACAGTATCTTGTGTAGAGATGTTGAATGTCCTTAATGGAGAGAAGTCACAGAGGGGGGGGACTCAGAACTTTGAAGGAAAGGGAGAGGGCAGAGGGAGTGGAAGTATAACAACCACTTGAGGGATAATAGTGTTCATGCTATCCTCTGGTACTGCAAAAGTTTTCCATGAATGAATCCTGCTTTTGTGGTTGGGGCGCTAACTTGTTAGTAAAGTCCCGATGGAGTGTGTCTCTAATATGAGAAGCGGTCAGGTTTGTGGGTTCACCTCAAATGGCTTTGCCTAATAAAATTGCTTTATTCTATTGAAACAAAGATTTGTGACTTCCACTTACTTATTAACATCTCTGTTCAGATTTCTACTGTTTGATTGCCACTGAATACTTGCCTTGTTAGTGACACACATTGCAGTCCCATGTTTGTAATTAACCTGTCCTATTGGTATGTCTGCATACTACATTAGCCATTGCATTCTACCTGCCCTGCAAGTACACTTCATCCATTGTGGTAGCAAACAATACTGTAGTAAAAGTGAAAATAACAAAATTGGACAGTAGAATACATTCCCTGTGAACTCATTAGTACTGAAAAGGAAGCTACTTTGGTTAGTAAAGCAGCTTTCTTGTGTGTTCTAATTGGTGGTTAGCTATTCATGAGTAGTTAGGTGTCTTTCAACCACCAGGTCCATGCAGTTCCTCATATTCCGCATCTTTCTGCTGTGTGTATGCCAGGAATGCATAGAAAATAGCTTCATTCGTTTAAAAAAAAAAATCATGTGTTTGGATTTCAAAGCTTCTTCCCCTGGCGTAGCTCCTTCCTAACTTTACAACTACAAAGGCTGAGACTTTCAAAGAAGCTTAAGGGACATAGGTTCCAAACTAGCTCTCTTGGGCACACTTGAAAGTCTCAGACCTGCTTGTCTTTCATTTGCTGAAGCTGCAGTACATGTTAATACAATGCTACTTTAACATCAATAACAAAAAGCCTTAAATGCAATTCTAGCCTGGAAAATAACTTAAACCCAAAATGCCTGACTTCTCAGATTCGGTAGGAACAGAAATCAGATACGTCTTTTCATCTGTAAAGAGCACATTAATTCTGGAGGGGCTGGGACACATTAAACCTGGAAGCCTATATGCAATTTTTAATCATTCTTCAGCATAAGACCTCACTTTAATGACACATAATGAAGTGCACTTTGAATATGAGACTGCCTAAGGCTTTTTTAGTAAGAACAGCTTTTTTAGTAAGAACTACAGCCAAATTTACATGTAGAAAATATCCAGTCTTGTTTAGTAATTTTATAGCTACTTAATCATCAAGACTAGTTGATAGGCAGTTTTGAAACCCAAGGAAGTATGTTCTGTATTCTGCACCAGGTCTTAACTACAGAAAATACCTTGTAAAAATTCTTTCAAATTTCATAGATGTATGTTCCTGGAGTATGCAGCAAAGCTGTTAGGACTTTGTGCAGCATCTTGGGGTAAGTTTCATTCAAGAAACTGAAGCACTATGTCAAATATGTGTAAATTTAGGGAGAAGATTGCATCTATTTTATCTTTAAAGGAGATGCAAACTACATGCTGGGTTACACTATTGTCCACATTTTTCTATTAAAAACGCTGACTGTAAACTGCATTGTAGAACTCTGGGAAGGGAGACATATTTGACCAGCCTTTGTGTACCAGAAGATGACACTTTCTTGTATGTGATTGCAATATGCCATTTTAACCTGTTCAGTTTCTAAAAAATAGTTTTTGCAGTCAGTTCAATTCCGTTCCTATACTTTTGTCATGTTACGGTCTCCTGGTTAGGATCCACCACTATTAGTCTCTGTAGTATTCTTGTTTATGGATTCTAAAAACTGTTCAGCCAAAAAATGCTTGTCTTAATTGCAAATATGTAGGTGTTAAGATCATGGTAAATCATAACCAAACTGAGAGGGGAAGCATAGCTGCATAAAATGGGGACATTGCGTTTTAAAAATCTTGTGCCAAGCTTTGAAATATGGTGATTTTTTTTAAAGTCATTTTGTCAATTGAGATTTTTTGGTAAAACAAGATACTTGTGAAAATCTCCACTAACTGTTTTGTATTATTGGCTTCTTGACCTTTTGTATGTATCTGGTTGTTTTGTCTGACTTTGTTCAGTAAACATTTTTTAACTTATTGCAATTTTTTTCTGTAATGGAAGCTACATCCTAAGACATGTGAACATAATTGTTTTTCAATAAAGTTGACACTGCAGTAAATGATCTGTTGCTTCTCAATAATGGCTCTTAGTATTTAATTTAAATGTAGTTTTCAGTGAAACTGCAAGTGAAATTAGGTATTTCATGGACATAGAATAGTGCAAAAGGGCTTCTTTGGCTGTGTGTGTGTGTGTGTGTGTGTGTGTGTGTGTGTGTAAAATAGACGTAAATAGTTAAAATAGGGGAGGAGATATAGTGTGAATATAGGATTTGGAGCAAGGAACACTGCCTGACACTGTCTTCCTCTGATCCTGATCAGGTTCCTTGATCTGGGGGAGAGGAAAAAAAAAATCAGGTGTTTTTTAAAACACTGGTATGCTCTCATTGTTGATGCTGCTTGTAGTTGCGCTCCTAAGGAAATTTAGACTAAAAGGAACCTTTACGTGTATGGTTGTACCCATAAGGTGCTAGGTAGGCTCTGATCCATGTAGATTCTTATATTGCATACTGTAGTGTTAGTGCCTTAAGCAACATGGCTAACAACTGGTGTGTGTTCTCTCCTCTTCCCAGGGGGTGGATTATGTGCAATAAAGTGTACTGTTTATGTTCACTAATATATGCTGACTACTGTACCTGAATAGTATTTCAATGAGATATATAAAGCATTAATGTAGTTATAGAGGCCAAACTGGCTCATCTCTTTTGTTACCCTCTATACCAGTGTTTCTCAACCAGTGGTATGAGTACCCTTAGGGGTACTCAAGAGAAGTCTGGGGGGGTATGTCAGCACAACTGAAATTTGGAGAAAACAATGTTTGTTTCAAGTTTTACAGCGCTTTATTATTTTTGTACTTTTTTTACACCCAAAAATGTCATCGCCCATCCAGCTACTATTTAAGTTTAAACAAATGTGTTGCAATAGTAGAAGAAAAAAATCTGAAAACTGCAGGTACTAGGGGTACTTTTTTTGTTGGAAAAAGGGGTACTTTATTAAAAAAAAAAGTTGAGAAACACTGTTCTACACATATGCAAGTATTCCACAAAACCTTGAAGCCGAGCCTGGGTTTCAGTAGATCAGAAAACTCACTATCCGACCATACATTCGTTTCCTGATGGTAGCAAAAGAAAAGATGTTACTCCCAGAAACCTGGAAAGTGTCCCTGTGAACTGCAGCTCTCAAGCCTACTAAGGAGCAGAAAGCCATGGCAGCTGGAGCTTTGGGATGGTCAGACTGCACTGGAGCTGAGGAGCCTGCTTTCATCGAGGCAGGCAGTGAAGGAGCAGAGGAGCTGCAGATCTAGGAATAATTTTTTCCAAAAGAAAATCAAACATTTCCAACAACATTGAGAATTCTTCAGCAGGAACTTCTTAGCTTCTGGAAAAATGATTTTTTTTGTGGGACAATAAGGCTATGTCTACACTGCACAGTTATTTCAGAATAAGCTATTCCAGAATAGCTATTCTGAAATAGCATGTCTACGCTGCAGGGAAGCCTCAACATTACTGAGGCAGGCTTTCCTAATGTAGACGTGGTATCTCGATTTAGGGCTCCAGGAGGAATAACTTAGCCCCTCATCAGGGCCATTCTATTTCAAAATAGCAGAAGTGGAGCAACTACACACACCTTATTTCAAAATAGCTATTTTGGAATAGGTGTTTATTCTTTGTAGAATGAGGTTTACAGAAGCTGGAATAAGCCGTCCATTATTTTGAAATTATTTCGAAATAAGGGAATTGCTGTGTAGACGCTCACCTAGTTATTTTGGAATAACAGCTGTTATTCCGAAATAACTTTGTGTAGACGCACCCTCAGACAGCAAGGACCCAACCATCTTAAAGCTCTGTCTCAACACACATAAAGACATAGGCCTAAAGCAGGGGTGGGGAACCTTTTTTGTGTCAGGGGGACACATACAAATGAGGGGAAAAAAATCTTTGCTGAGGCAGCTCAACAGAGCCTGGTGCGGGGAGCCCAGGCTAGTAGATCTTGTGTGCTCCAGCCCTGTGAAGGGACAGTGCAGGGGGTGGGTGCTGGAGCACTGGTGTGGGCCCCCTAATGCTGGAGGAGCCCTGAACCTGAGGTGCTGGATCCAGGCAAGCCGGGGGCTGCATCTGGTCCCCAGGCCTTAGGTTCCCCACACCTGGCCTAAAGTGCTAACAGTCTTATCAAATCCCTAGAGTAAATATAGAAGGGTCCAATATGATCAACTAACCTGACTTCTTGCATAATACAGTGTAGAACGTCACCAATTATTTCCCGCATCAAACCTATGGTGTCATGCTCTTGCTCAGCCAGTCTTTTGGAAATGTATCTAGTCTTGATTTTAAGACTTTAAGTGATGGAGACTCAGCCATATTCCTAGGAAATTTTTGTTTCAGTGGTTAATTACTGTCACAGTTAAACATTTGCTCCTTATGTCTAGCCTTCAATTTCTCCAGCTTCAGTTTCCAGTGGGTGGCTCTTATGCCTCTTTCAAGTTCAGAGGCGGACATACGCTCCTCTTTTCTGTGTGTGTGGGTTTGTGGGATAGCTCCCTTTTGGGAGGAGAGATTCAGAGAAGAGTGACTTACCCCTTTCCCCAATTCCCACTGCTCCTTTTTGTTGCAGTTTTGATTTGCTTAGTGGAAGTGCCCTGTGGCAGGAGAAATTTGGTGTCAGGGAAACTAAAACTGAGAGGGTTTAATTTCTAAATGCACCTTCCCCACCATCCCAGTCTCAGGCAGCCTGGGGTGTAGTGTATGATGGTGACTGTAAGCAGAGACTCGTAAGAGATAGGTTGCCACTCCTTTTTAACTTCTTCTGGCACACCTTGTGATGAGATAGAAAGTACTTGCTGTAGGTATGATTGAGAGGAAGATTTGGGATGGGCACATTTTCATTGTTCTTTTGGCAGCCTAGGGGAGGTGTGCTCTCAAGCACCCTCTGGGAAGGGGCAGCTTTGAGGGTTTGGGGTTTTTTGGTTTCTGTGGTAGCAAGCATGGGACAATATTGACGTGACAAAAGTGCATAGGAGGTGTAGGCTGGAGCAGATGTTTCAAGGAGGTCCCTATGGCTTTTTCTTAGCGCGCGCTCTCAGGCTGACAGGGCTGTACGGCAGGGGTGGGGATCCTGGAGGCCGGATGCGGCCCCTGGCTTGTCTGTAAAGTTTGGGGCTCACCCCCAGCATTAGGGAGCCCATGCTAGTGCCCCAGCCCTGCTGCTGTTTTTTCCTCTCCCTCCTCCCCCCCCCCCCCCCCCCCGTGGGGCTGGAGCACACAATCTACTAGTCTGGGCCCTCTAGGTTCTGGTGTGCAAGGGGAATGTGGGAAGTGTTTTTCACCGTAGTTGGCAGCAACATCAGTGAAGGTTTTTTTCTTTGTTTTTGGAGGGTTTTTTTGCTTTGGACTTGTAAGTGGCCCCTCGCTGATTTTTCTGTAGGTCAGTGGTCCCTGACCCAAAAATGGTTCCCCACCTGTTGTAGGTGGATAAAGACCCTGCTTGCTTTCCATGCTGTTTACTGTAATGTCAGTGGTTAAGGTACGTATCACGCATGATTTAGTTATCACCCTCAACTTTGCAACTTGACATTTAGACAAAGGATGCTACTGGGCCCATTTTTCATGGCCATCGCTGGCTTGGCATTTAGTGTAACATGAAACCAAAGGGCAGGAAGTGCAGCTGTGATTGCATTTGCATTCAGATGTAGGAAGATTCCTACACCCATCTCTGTTTTCTTCCCAGATTGCACCAATACAATATTGCCCGCCTTGTCTTTCCAGGCTGTGGCTCTCTCTCTTATAGGAGGCATGAGGTAAATTCCCTTCCACTGTGGCTAAACACTCTTAGCACCTGCTAATTCTCCACTTCCTGCCTAAACAGGCTCTGACTCGTTTATGAGGATGGCAGGCTCAGAGGCTATGGAAAATATGGGAGGGGGAGAAGAGGTAACTTTTTTCCCCAAAGCTGCACTAGTACAGCTTCTATTTGCTTTGACTAGGATTTGGGGGGGGGGCTCAGTCCTGCAAAATCAGGACACTTCACCATAGGTGCCCCTATGTGGATTTAGAGCCTTTATCCAGGCAAAAAAACCCGAACTTTTCTTTCCCAGTATAAAAGATCCAACTACTTTTACTGCTCTGAAATATAAGAGTTTAAAAAAAGTGCAAGCTAATTTTATCCTCCCCTGTTCCTCAACTTCCCCCCTGCAATAATATTGATCGACCCTATCAGCAAGATTGTGGAGAGAAGTTCATGATTGTGAAGGGCTTCAAGGTCCTGAAGCTGAAGGGGGGAAAAATATATTTTAATCACTCAGTCCAGTCATATCTGATCCATTTTCAATTATTTTTTCCAATCCAGAATAGAATGGAGTAGTTCCATTTTTCTGTTGCTTAATATGAGCACTACTGAAATTCCAGACAATCAAGCAACAGAAGCACAAGGAGGTGGGTGGATGGTGTGTGTGTGTGTGGTGTGTGGTGTGTGTGTGTGTATACACACACTAAAAATGTTTGCCATTGCTTGGGAACTAACCCCCCAACAGTAATGAAAAGGCTAATCTCCCCTAAATCTCCTGTAGTCTAATAATCTCCCAGGGTGCTAGATCCATGATTAAAACCCCTGCTGAAAGCAGCTGTCTTTTTGTTCTTTTTAATTATAACTCCTCACTTGGTGGGTGTTGGATTTCCTGATGGTGTCCTGGCGTGTGAGGTGTTCAGTTTCGTGCGGCTGTAGGGACTGAATGTTCAGAGACGGTTACTTATTCAAGTGGTTCAATGGATATAGGGGAGACGGAAAGAGTGAGTCCTATTCTCGTGGATTTCCTTTTATCAAGAAGGGTTGTCTTTTATTTGCAAGCATGGGCCTGAAGACAAAAACCAGCTATCAAATATCAGGTGGCGAACAAGCCTTGCTAATTATTTTTTCCTTCTGTGTCTCAGCAGCTGTAGGCCAAAAAGGTTTTGAGTTTGACTGATTAAAAACTCAAAAAAGAAATAATCCATCAATGCCTAGGTAAGTATGTTCATTGTTGATCAGAAACAAATTAAAAAACAAAGATCCCCGTGAATGTTTTATTTTAATAGATTTTTGGTGCTCAGTCCCCTTTTTATCTGAGTTCCTTGGATCTATTCATTTAACATTATTTACCAAATAATTATATAGATTTGGGATTTGACATTAGCTGTTCACTGGGAGTGCCTAGTAATTTGATGTTTGAGCTGCATCAGGTACAGGTTCAACCTCTCTAAACTGGGACACTCTGGTGTGGTAACATCTGTGAAGAGTCCCAGTAGAGGGTTGCTGGCAGGGAGCACTGCGGCCGGGCTGCCAGCAGGGCAGTGGCTGCCTCGTGTACTCCAGCTGGCTGTGGGGAGGGGCTGGTGGCAGGAGGGTAGCTGGAGGCGACTGGTAGCAGGGGCACCAGAAATGACCTCCCCAGGTCTGGCAATATTCTTCAGCTGGGATTGGTCAGGGGCTGGACCAGTGAGATCCAACCTGTCGTTTTGACTAGCTACAAGTCCTATGATATTGTTTGTACACCCTAGTTGGATGAGTATAATGCCTAGAATTGAATTTCCAATACAGGCTCAAGTTGAGAAGCTAAATATTAGCTTTTGGTGCATATCCATTGTTTTCCCAACTATCCCTGGCAGTAAATTTGCGCATGGAAGGTTCTACTGGAAGTAAATGCAAATAGGGCGTGCATGTTACTCCTCCAGCCACCCTCTACCTACAACTGCACGGGGAAGACAGAGTTAAGTTTTAATGGTTGGTGAATGCAGATAACTAGCATTCTGTGTTCCCTTGTCAACGCAGCACCACACACAAGCAAATATCAGGCTTGGGCTCATTTTATTTTATATATCAAATGGAAACAAAGACTCCGCAGAGGTTTGGAAATAGAGCAGGGAGTCACGAATTCCTGTGCTCTGGTTTTGACTCCCTAGCAGCATGGAAAATAAAAGGAAGGTTCCACCCTTTAAACAAAAAGTGGAAATACGAAGTTAAATTTCCCCCAACAATCCCGCCTACTTGTCTATTATCTGCTTCCTGGCCTACAACTCATTCCATTGGGGGCAGTGAGGACATGCGAATTCCTATAAGGCATTTCTATTTCCTCCCTTACATGATGCTGGAGCCCTGGTGAGGGGTTGCTGTTAGCACCATTACATGATGAGAGAATGAGAAAGTTGCTGGTGGATCAGATACAGAATCACAGATCAGAAGAAAACTGTCTATTTTTTCCTTGAATGCAACATTTGCCAGACTTCTAAAAGCTAAGCTCCATATGACAAAAATGAAACTACCCCACCCAGAAACCCTATATTGCAAAAGGCCTTCCATCCTACGGCATCCTCAGTGCTCCTCCTACTTGCTTGTCTTTTGGGCCCCTCCAGGGGGCTGCGCCTCACACCTTGGTGCAGATCTTCCTACTATGACTCTATCACTCCTTTCTCAGATCAGTTAATGAGCTGTGGAATAATTGACACTTACAGTATTCTCTCTGAGCTCAGTAGAGAGGGATCACACCTTAGAGCTATTTTTCAGGCTGTCTGCAAATTCAAGCAGACTTGCTAGCTCAATTATGTTCACCCCACAGTTTGATGATTTTTGCAACCATAACACCTGAAGACTAATTTTTAAAAGATAAAATAAAAGCTGGGCCACTGGAGGCTTATTGAGAGGTCTGTCTGTCCCACTTCCAGCCCGTCAACTAGTCAGGGAGGGACATACTCTGCTGGCTTAATAACCCCCCAAAAATATCAATGCAGCAACAAGATTGAGATTCTATTTGAGCAAATGCCAGGACAGTTGAGCAACTGAAGTGTATTTCCCTTTGGTGACATTTTTAAATGTGGGGACTAAAAGTTTGGCACCTTGAGCCATCTCGAGGATCCATTTAAACTAGTACTTACTATGGAAGCGTTCAGCACCTGCAGCCTCCGAGTGCTGGATGCTGAAGACCTCAGAAAATGAGGCTGCTTGTTTTGATGGCCTAAATATGGATCATGGTGCTAGCTTTCGACATCTGATTCAACGTTGGTGGTCTTTGTGTTAATGCCCTAAAGAATTCTGTGGTGCTCACTTGAATATAATACACCAAAGAATGTGGCTGAAACTAACAAAAAGCAACCCCTCCCTCTGCCCCTTGAATTATTGCAGTGTCACAAATAAAGCACTGTAATCACAGTAATAAAGTCCATCATCTGCCTCTGACCAGCAAATGACTGGCTGCTAGGGATTCAGAGGCAGTATCCCCTACTGCTGTCCTGCTTGTTTCTCTTTCTAGCTGCTGTGTTCTGTTGTCATTTTTGTGTGTATGCTGATTTGCCTTGAAATGTGAGCAAGCTGATGCTGGGACGCTGATTTTCAGAGGTGAAGCTAAGCCGCTATCACTACAGCTGGAAGCAGTGAGACTGATGGGCAGTCCGTATCGCTGAACACCAAGCCCTGTGTTGTAATATTTGTCTGTCAAAGGCCCATGCTCAACTATTGCTATAGAAATAGCATGGTTATCACTGCTGCAAGTCCCTGTCTTAGACTCTCCTGAGTTCGGAGCAACAAAATTCCTAACATTAAGGTCGCATCAAAATCACTTTTGCCTTTAATCGCCTTGGTGCAATCTGAGAAATGTAAATATAAAAATGACAGGAAATCTGTATTTATTTTAGAGATAGTTGAAAAACTGATAGTTTTTCACAATATCTGTGCATCAATGTTGAATTTTCAAAAGAGGTCACCTAGTTTTAATCTCTGTATTGTATTTTCCCATGTCTGTATATAAACAACTAAAAGTCACCTGTCCTGTGTTCTCTAAGTGCTTGTTATGACATTTGTGCATACAGAAAGACAAACTCCTTAGCCTTGCCATGCAGCAGAAACAACCAGCCAAACTATTGATTTATAAATTCCTCCACCCATCTCCTCAAAAGCCATCTGGCTGGATTGTCAGAGGGGGTTGAGCGCCCCAAAATCCCACTGACTTCAATACGTGTTGCAAGAATCCAGAACACTGACAATCAGGATCCAGGGGGTAGTATTAACTGCAGGAACGGGCCACTTTACTGCAACTAGAGGGAAGATGACTTTTTGGAACTGACAGGGTAACCTAACTCTCTTTTTTTCCATATGAAAGCTAATCGGAATGTGGTACATTCAGGCTGAAAAGGATCGATATAAAGCAAAATACTTTAACCCCTATTGACCTCCCAGGATTCTGTGAATTCTCATGTTTGGCACTGGTCAGGTCTGGAAGGTGCTGGACTAGACAGGTTAACCTGTACTATTCAATACAAAAGGGGTTCAAAAACTGGCCCATTGTGCTTTGTAGCACTACACCACTTCTTGTCATGCAAAATCTGGTGGACTTCGTAAATATACCTTAATGAAACACTGCCAGACCCTTAACGCTCTGTATAATGAGCTCTGGACTTTTATCAATGCAGGGGCTGAATAAGTTTCTAACAATGAAATAACTAAAAAAATAAGTCCTTTCTGCTCTCAGGAAAAAAAAAGTGTATAAAAGCTCATCAAGGGCTAGTGAATTAAACAGGCATAAAGTTCTCTGTCATGTCATTGGAATGACCAGAAATTATTATTATACTTTCCAAAAAGAGAGGTGTATCATTTAAAAAAATCCCAAAAATCTGAGCTGCAGCTTGTCCTAGACTCCTGAAATTTTGAACAGGCACTCAATTGTCCTCCAGGCACAAGACCACACAGGCAAAATGTAAGTATATTAGGAGCCTTTTATTAGTATTTTATTTTAAGAAAAAGGGGAGATGAGAGAGCACATGTTGATTTTTGCTGGAATGCTTGCAAAACTAACCTCTTTGTACCAATCTTGAATGTTGTTTGCTGAGTATTCCCCCTTTGCCTGGGGTTTGCATCAGCACAAGCACAATTTCCATGCATTGTTTCATTCTGGAAATGAAACAATTTTCATTAATGGAAACCTGGTTCTCAAGCAGAACAATTAGACCCACTTCAGATTGAAAAAAGATAAAAGCCCATTAATTTGGATGGAGAACTCTTCTTCCCAGGCAGCCAATTGCGTAATCAGGCTGCCTCCCACCTGACTTGATGAGTAATTATGAGATAGTCCTCTTTTTGTATGTGCATGTGTGTCAACCTTAGCACATTGGTGTCACCATCCCATTGGGACTTCCGGGGGGAAGAACGAGTAGACTGCCAAAGATCAGGGACAGCAGATTTGTTAGTGTGGCTAATTCATTGGCTTGGGTTTAGGTATACTTAGTGGTGTGGTGTTTTTTTTTAAAAGCCATCTGAGAAGTTTCTGACAGTTCAGCATGACTGAGATGGGATGTAAGAAGCCCAGTGACTGCACCGTCTCCAGACTGCTCAATGTTGTGGAGAGCGAACTTCGAGCTGGCAGAGACAAAGGGGACCCAACTGAGAAACAGCTCCGGGTTGTCTTGGAGGAGGCTGCGCTGTGGCAGAGGTTCAGGGAAGTCACTAATGAGATGATCGTGACCAAGAATGGCAGGTGAGTGCTGTACTGTCCCCAGTGTAATTAGTGTATCCTACGGTATATGGGGAATATTAGCAACTACTGTTTACGTAGGTTAAAGGAAACTGTAGCCATGGTTTAATGTTGTTAGGGGGTGTGTGTGTTTCCCCCTGAATGCTGCACAGGGAGACAAAGACAGTCTCAGACACGGCCTATAAACTAAGGAGAGAGGTACGTGAAGAAGAGATTATAGCATCAGGACTGAACAAAACAGTAAAAAACATTTCCCAGGAGAAGAATAGTCCCACCTGCCAACCTCACTGCAAGAGCTTTCCCCCTACACCCTGCCAGTGATTCCCTCTGATAACAATACTCAGTGTGCAGACAGCAGCTTTTCCTCCCCCAGGCTGACGGTGCTTTACGGAGCAGTGTCCATAATCCCATTTTACAGCTGAGGAAGGTGAGTCAGCTGCCTGAGCTCACACCAGTCAATAGTACATTTCTGACTAGCACCAAAGTCTCCTAGCCAATTGGACCAGCCATACTCTCCCATGTCTCTGTTGCTCTGCAGATACGCACTCCTGTATAAACAATTCATTAAAGAAATGGATGCAAGACAAGCCTGTTTGCAACAAACAGGGGTGGTTCAGATTCAGTAGTGCAGCAATGCTGCTGTCCATCACCTTTGGCAGAGAACTTGGAAACCCATCTGGAACTTTGGTTGTGCCCAGCAGCTAAGAATTGTGAGCAATGCAGAGGACAACATTTTGCCTTCGTAAAGTCTGGTGAATAGATCATTTACCAGTGTGAGGCACTCTCCTAAATGCCTAGAAGGAGACAGTGCTAAACCTGGAAACTTACTGGGTGGCAAAGTCTAGTGCTCTGCTGGGCTGGGAGTGAGGACTGTACCACCACTCCATAGTGGGCAGACTGTGCTATTAGGTCAGTACCACCCAGGTGTGATCAAAGGAAGGTCTGGCCACAAAGCAGGGAAGAAATTTCTGTTTTTCAGAGCACACACTTCTTTTAGTGGATTGGCACGGGGAGGTTTCACAGAAGATGTGCCTATTTAAGGAAGGATTGGAATAAAGATCCAAACTGAAAGGGGGTGGCATGTGTCAATCTTGCAGAAAGCGATTAAGATCCACAATTTTTGGATGCAGAATGTGGACATTGGCTGAACTGAGTGTTACTAGCTGAATGCACCTGTCATGAATCTTAGCAATTAAAGATCAAAACAAGCTATTAGTTCAAGAAGTCTTTCCTCCCTGTGAAAACAGGTAGGCTGTGTCTAGACTGGCAAGTTTTTCCGCAAAATCAGCTGCTTTTCCGGAAAAACTTGCCTGCTATCTACACTGGCCGCTTGAATTTCCACAAAAGCACTAACGATCTTATGTAAGATTGTCAGTGTTCTTGCGGAAATACTATGCTGCTCCTCTTCGGGCAAAAGTCCTTTTGCGCAAAACTTTTGCACAAAAGGACCAGTGTAGATAGCTCAGATTTGTTTTCCACAAAAAAGCCCTGATCGCGAAAATGGCGATCGGGACTTTTTTGCGGAAAAGCGCATCTAGATTGGCACGGACGCTTGTCCGCAAAAAGGGCTTTTACAGAAAAGCGTCCTGCCAATCTAGACGCTCTGTTCCGAAAATGCTTTTAACGGAAAACTTTTCTGTTAAAAGCATTTCCGGAAAATCATGCCAGTCTAGACGTAGCCCTAGTGAACAGATATTAAACTGATTCCACATGAGTATTATATTCATTCCCGATAGTGACATGTCTGGAGAGACAGACGTCGGTTTCTTCTAAGGCCTCATCTACACTTAGAAGTTGTGTCTCTTTAAATTCAATTGTTTTGTTAATGAATGTAGTTAAAGGAAAGCTAATTCCTATGTGGGCATTTGTTTTGCTATAAGAATGGCTTATTTCTGTTTAGCTTATGCTTATTCCTATTCCCTGGTCGGCCGTAGGAAGTTATTTTGAAATAACCCCTCTTATTTCAAAATAATAAGTGGAGCATCCACACTACCAAGCCTGTTCTTTCAAAATAATGGGCTGGTTATTTAGAAATCTGTACTTCTGCTTTCTTTGGGGAATAAGCTTATTTCCAAATAGATATTTTGGGAATTATTATTTCCAACTTAGTTATTTCAAAATAATTTCCTAGTGTAGACATGCCCTAATTGATTTAAGCCAAATGATGGCAAGCCTGTTTAAACTCAAATAAGAGAGCTTTGCATTGATTTAACTAAATTAGGTATAAATCATACCTTCAGTGAAAACAATTCCTTTTGTAGACCAGCTGGTAAGCACTCAATGTAGACAATACTGCTTATCCCTACACAGAATAATATTTTACCAGAGGTAAAGCATACAAATGACAATGTGGATAATGATTTTTGCCATGAGAAAGAAGGAGTTTGATGAGTCTGATATTATCAGATGTTCATGATTACTTTAGGGCTGGCTTTGGATAGCATTGCACTGATCAAATTATCAATATTTTTGCTTTGTTCTAAATTCTGCATTCATCATCAACCTGAACCTGCCTCCCCTGAAGTCAATGAGCATTGTCACTAATGTCAGTGGAAGCAGAACTGGGTTCTTTCTGTAATAGAAAACATAAGTTGCCTTATAAAGATGCTGAAATACAATAGACACACACAGTGATGATATTAGCGTGTTTGGGGTTGTTACTATAAAATCATGCAGGCTTTTATAAAAAAGACCTCTCTTTGAACTTCTAAAAGTATATTTTAATTAAAACCAGCAGGTAAGCTGGGGAAATATAGACAATGCCCCTACAATATATACTGTCAGGCAGAATGCAGAGGGACAGAGAGAGACCTGGCAGAGCTTTTTTCCTGCCACACATGGCCTTTTGCAGGCTAGGGAATCTTAAATAACAGGAAAAGTGCTGTGTTGGGCTTTTCAGGAGAGTGTGACAGTGCATGGCACAAGCCTAACTCTAAAACTCCTGTTGACTTCAAAAGGAGGAATGTGCATGGAAATCCCATTCTAAGAACGTTATGAACAATCACAAAGTAATCCTGATGACACCCTATCAAATCGGTAACTGTTGTTATGTGGGGTAACTTTTGCTAGAATGTGGGAATGGGTGACAAGAGATGGAACACTTGAGTACCTGTTCTGTTAATTCCTTCCTGAGCCCTTGACATTGGCCACTGTTGGCAAACAGGGTACTAAGCCAGCTGTCCCAGTATGGTTGGTCTGACCCAGTATGACTGTTCTTATGTAACTGAGGCCCCAGTGTGATGAAGTGACTTGGGCAAGCTCACATACCAAACCAAGGGCAGAATAGAAAGGCAAAAGCTGCATGACCTTAAAGTTTAGGACTTAGCAGTTCAATAATAACATGTACAACTTGACAATTTCTGGTTGATTAGTCTCTAGCAGGTGCCAGTATATCCCCAATGTGCGTGAATCACAGTGATTCCAAGTGCCCATGTCAGAATTAGAGACTTTGATACTGTAGCTGAGATATGTAACCAATACTATGTGATGCTCCATTATAATAATGTGACTGGCATAGCAGTAACTAGAGGCTCACAGAAGTGAAGAGATGGATATGTCTGATGTTCTGGAGATTATGCAGCCCAGTAAGGATATCCGTCCCTGCCTGCTCTGTAGCTTGCGGTGCTTTTATGATGTGATGCTAAGGCTCAGAGATCCCCTGACACCAGTGGCCTATCCCCAAGTACAAGTCTCACCCCAGCTTCCACCAGCCTAGTTGTTCCCTGCAGGGTAACATCAATGATCCTTCCAGTCCTGAGATTCCCCAAAGCCATCCTCCATAAATTCTGGGCACTTAGACTTTCCCCTCTGCCTCCTCACCACAGAAAGCATGAAACCAGCGCTCAGACAGCAGCTTCCTTTGGCACGCATGCGCCAGGGATTTGCACCTCCTAGACTTGTTTGAGGTAAAACTAAACAAGATTTATTTAGCAGAAAAGCCACAGATCCAAAGATGAAAGGGGAAGGGAAGCAAACAGACTAGTTACACAGCAAATAAACAGAAAGCTGCAACCTCAGGCTTTGTTTCCATATTAGATAAACTCTTGTGTCTAATACAAATTTCCTTGTGCCCAAAGTGCACCCTACCCTATAAGGCAAAACTTGTGTTTCATGGACAGCCCCTGCCTAGCAACTAACCCTCTGTTTCTGGATGAAAACTTCTATTTCAAGCCTCCTGTTAAAAAAGCTTCCCTACTCAACGCCTCTTTTTTTCCCTTTCAGACTTGTGTAATTTATAGTTACGATTGGGGAAGTCCTCAGTCATAGGGACTGGAACTAGGGCTGCTGAGGAGTCTGTCACACCCCCGGCTTGAAGTGGGTTCCATCATACGCAGGGTTTCCAGCGTAGTTCAATGGCTCTCAGCTACTCCCACTATACAAATTGTTCCAAAGCATCTCGCTCATCAGTGTCCTGCTATTAGCTTTAATGGTCCATCGTTGTCCTTTTCAGGGTTGGAAAAGGGCTGGGTACTTGAAGGTGGCTTCAGCTACACAACTGGCTTGGGAGGAAGCCCCTCCCTGCCTGGTTGCTTCCCGGCTTTGTTGTGAGGTGATGCTAAAGTTGCCTCACAGTTACAATTTACAACTTTCTGTCTAGACACGGACGTGCATTTGTTACCTTGGTGTGTGTACAAACCTCCTACTCATCAAGTTCAGAACACTGCAGACTTTCTTAGAAGACCTCACTCCATATGTTTTTACAGTACAGCAACAGTGTACAATCAGTTAAATCAACCATTCACTTCTGGGGCTTAATCCATCTCTTCTCTCCTTGGGGCCTCTGCAATCTGATTGCCACAGTAAGTGCCAGACATACCTGTTGTTAAACTACAAATAGTCCTGTGGCACCTTAGAGACTAACATATATATTAGGTCATAAGCTTTCGTGCATAAAGCCTACTTCATCAGATGAGTTGGAGTGGAAATTATAGAATCCCGGGTATGTATAACAGCAAAAGCAGTTACCTATCAATTGTACGTCCAGTGTTAAGGAAGCTAATTAAGTCAGGTTGGATGTGTCCCATTCACAGCATCTGATGTGGAGATGTGAATACCAAAAGCAGGGAAATAGCCTTTGCAGTGCGTTAACCAGTTAAGATCTTTATTCAACTCTAAGGTGATAGTACAGGTTGGATCTACCTGGTCTGGCACTCTTGGAACCTGACTGGTCCTGGATGAGGGATTTTTCTGGACCAGGGGAGGTCATTTCAGGCCCTCTGCTTCTGGCCCCATGCCACCGTCCTTTCCTACCAGGCTTCCTGGTTTCCCCCCACAGCCCAATTGAGCCACACACTAGCTCCCGGATGCTCCACAGTCAAGCCGAGCTGTGTGCCGACTCTTGGCAGCCCCTTCCCCCCAACCCAGCTAAGTCCCTGCCTCACCTCTCGCAGCCCAGCTGAGCTGTGTGCTAGCTCCCATCTCCTCCCCCACAGTCCAAATGAGTTGCACACCAGCTCCTGGGCCCCCAGCCCTCTGCAGCACGCTGTGACTCTCTGATCATCCATGGTCATGCTGGACCACAGCTGTTGCCAGATCAGAGAGTCTCAGATTTTAGAGGTGCAACCTGTACTGAACTTGTAAATGAACTCCAGTTCAGCTGCTCTGGAGCCCCATGCAGGGCACCCCGATGTGTTGCCTGGGGGGAGACTAGCCCTAGCCCTCCCCTTCTGCCTGAGGCTTTGCCCTGTCTGAGGGCATGGAGTCAAGGCCCCTTTCCACTTTGCCCAGGGGCCCAACAAGTCTCTCTGCAGCCCTGCAGGTTACCCCTGTTTTCAGCCTCACCACTTGCTTCCTATAGTTTGCAGTGGTAGGACATGTAGTTTAGCAACCTTTCCCCAAAGTAAACTGAGGGGGGTTTGGGTGCATCGCCCAGGTTTTCAATTAATATGGATCGACAGGGAAAGGCATTCCCTTGGGAGAGCTATCAGTGCTGAGCTGCATTTTCCCTATGGAAAACCGAGTCCTCATCCCAGCCATGGAGCCTCAGACGCACTTTGCCTCCTGATCATTTTCAGAACAGCCCTCCACCACCATGCCACTTCTCCCGGGACAGGCCACAATTTCCCTAAGCCCTCTTCCCCTCCCCCGGCTCTCCCACTTACCGCCAGACTTACTCTCCAGCATGCCCCTCCCGACAGGCCCACGTCCTACCACAGCCTCCTGCTTGATTGTCGCCTGCAGCTGTTACATGCAGACATGTATCCCTGACATGACTAGAAGTCGGTGCATCTCACAGTTTACAAGCTGAATGAGAGAAGTGTGGGCCTAAAGGGGCAGTGACCATGTAGGTGAGGGAAGTGTGTTGAGTAGGGCTGTGGTGGAAGAAAGAGGCAATATGTGTGGGGAGGACCCTGCCAAGAGTGGGTTTATTTTACAACTCTGTGTGTGTGTGTGTGTGTGTGTGTGTGTGTGTATGTATACAATTATATGTATAATTATACCGTATAATAAAATAGTAAAAAACAAACAAAAACCCACCCAAACCCCACACACACAAAACAAGAAAATTAAAATTCCATGAAGCAAAGCCATTGGTTGGCTATCAATAGAACAAATTCCTATACAAGATGTTTACACAACAAATGTGTATTTTCATGCAGCAAAGGCCTGATCCAAAGTTCACCAGTCATGGGAGTCTTCTCATGCACTCCAATGAACTTTAGCTTGGGCCCTAACTGAAACAATCTTCCTCATACTCTATGCACATTAATCAGTCATACAGATAGCAGGTGGCTTTAAAGCCTGCCTTATTCCGTATGCATTTTAAAGCATCATATATAATCCATAGATTCCAAGGCCAGAAAGACAATTGTGAGTATCTAGTCTGATCTGCATAATGCAGGCCAGAGATCTCCCCATAAATAATTCCCAGAGCAGGGTTTTTTTTTAAATAAAAACATCCAATCTTGATTTAAATATTTGTTAGTAATGAGAATCCACCATGACCGTTAGTAAACTGTTCCAATGATTAATTACTCTCGCCATTAAAAATGCACATCTTATTTCCCGTCTGAATTAGTCTAGCTTCGCCTTTCGGACAATGGGTCATTACGCCTGTCTCTGCTAGACTAAAGAACCCCTCCCATGTTAGTGATTGTTCCCACATGTCTATGTCGTGAAGGAAAAATTGAAATCTGCCTGTCTTCTTGTAGTTTGTTTATAGTCAGAGTTATGACTCCCCATTGGCTGGTCAGTGATAAAGGGGATGTGTGAATGGTTTTTAATAGTTTTCTACAAATTAAGAAGTTACAGTTGTAAGATCTGAATTCTTGCTGCCTTCTAGATCTGTACTTTTGTGGCATAGGGATTTCCCCTCACCTGTCCAGCAGAATAAGACTGATAGTCCTGTTAGTTTATACATAAAAGTGTGACTAGTGCAGGACCATAGTATCAATCCTGGTCTTATCAATCAGGATGATTTTGGGGTGAAATTCCGTGTGTCAGGTGAAACATTTTGTGGCTGGTTCTGACTGATCAATAGGAAATGAAAAACTCAGTGTCTTTGCAGAAACATACTAGCAACTATCTTTTCTATCAGGACTAATGATGCTTTTCCCCTTCTTGTTTTCTGTTTCCATTACAGAAGGATGTTCCCAGTTTTAAAGGTCAGTGTGTCTGGCTTGGATCCCAATGCCATGTACTCCTTCCTGTTGGACTTTGCCCCCACTGACGGACACCGCTGGAAGTATGTGAACGGTGAATGGGTGCCGGCAGGGAAACAAGAGCCACCAAGCCACAGCTGTGTCTACATCCACCCCGACTCTCCCAATTTTGGGGCACACTGGATGAAAGCCTCTGTTTCCTTCAGCAAAGTGAAACTTACCAACAAGCTCAATGGAAGCGGGCAGGTACAGCACGATGTTTCCCATACACCTCTTGTCTTCCATCGCAAGCACCTACCAATCAAGAAATATCAAGGGTGCATTTATGCAATTAGAGAGGCCCTTATAGGCCTCTTCCCCCACAGATGCCAATTATTCTCTGGAGCCCAAACATAAACAGGAATAAACAGGTCTTAATTGGCACTTTCAGATTTTAATGGACTTCTTGATGTAAAGAGAGACCGAGTGCTGTGGGTTACTTAATCATCGGTGCTTTTCATAGTTTGTCTTGTGTGCTAGGTTTTTTACATAGAACTTTAGAAAAAAGGGGAAAAATGGTCGTGGGTATTAGGTTTTTGTTGTTTTTCCCCATGTTGTTTGTTGTAAGTGGAATGTTGGCAAGAGTCAGATACCTGAATAAAAGGCTGCTCCTAAATGAAATAATTACTATGTCTGCTTCTGCCTCATGATAATTATCAATATTCTATCGAGTCAGCTTTGGCCTTGGGAAGGAAACTGCATGTACTAGAAATAAGTGACATTCACTTTGAGCCCCTTAAAAACACAAACAGAAAAATTTGTTTGGACTGTTTTTTTTCCAATATGTATCAGAAAGTAATGATCTTTTGTTTGCATATTTGTTTTGTACAAAACTCCTATATTGGATGCTGCATGTCAGCCTGGAGTCAATTCCTTTCAAGTAAATATTTAGGTTTGGAAGAATTTGATTTGTATCAATAAATGCTGATTTCACCAATCACACAAAAACTGACCAAAATATTTCCATTGATGATAATTATGTATAGATAGATAAAGTCAGAGAAATGCTACTACAGAACATATTAGAGTTTGATTTCAGGATGTTGATTTTGTGTAGTTTGATGTGACATTGACAATTTCTGTTTTTACAATGTTAAAGCTTTAATTTTTCAAATCTCAGTATCTACTGTCATTTAATAATGATCAGCTCATCTGCCTCCTCTGCCGTGCTCATAATTTTGTGCAACTGTTCATTTTTATATATATAAAAATAGAAAAAATGCTTAAAAATAAACATCAAGATTATCTATCAAGTATCAGAGGGGTAGCCGTGTTAGTCTGAATCTGCAAAAGCGGCGAGGAGTCCTGTGGCACCTTATAGACTAACTGAAGTGTAGGAGCATAAGCTTTCGTGGGCAAAGACCCACTTTGTCAGATGCATGCGTGACATGCATCTGACGAAGTGGGTCTTTGCCCACGAAAGCTTATGCTCCTACACTTCAGTTAGTCCAGTGGTCCCCAACCTTTTGGGGCTGCTGGGCACCCAGGGGCAGGGCCGCTCATGTGCCGGGCACCTGGGGGCGGGATCACCCGTACGCTGCATGGCCAGAGGCCGGGACCGCCCATGTGCTGCACTCTTGGGGCCGGCGCCGCTCCTGGGCCACACGCCCAGGAGCCAGCAGCGCCCATGCGCTGTGCGCCTAGGACCGGCGCCGCTCCTGTGCCACGTGCCCAGGGGCTGGCACTGCCTATACGCCGCACGCCCGGGGCTGGCACAGCCCTTGCGCTGTGTACCCGGGGGCGGGGCCACCCATAAGCTGCGCGCCCAGGGGCTGGCACCGCCCATGCACCACGTGCCCGGGGGCGGGGCTGGCCTCGATCACTCGGTGGGCGCACAGAAATGGCCTGGTGGGCGCCATGGCGCCCACGGGCACCACTGAGTTAGTCTATAAGGTGCCACAGGACTCCTCGCCGCTTTTGAAGATTATCTGTATACATTATAAATATATATATAATTTGTTTATATAATTATATATAGATATAATTTTAAATGAATAAAAATCAAATTCTGCCCAACATATAAAAACTTTCTTTACTTTAACCTTAGCCCTGACTCATAACTCCCTATTATAGTATTTCTAATTTGTTTGTTGTCATTTTATTATGCTCATCTAGGACCCTTGCAAGCTTTAATATTTAGTTTCAAAGCACTCTTACGAGTGACTTGTTTGTCTCCATTTTATGGATTGGGAAACGAGCACAAACAGATGACATCTTTGCCTAAGGTCATACATGCTGTCAGTAGCAGAGCTAAGAACAGAATCCAATTGCTGCCAAGATCTAGCTCTGCATCTGAAGTATAAGACCTTAGCTCCCGAATCCCCAGAAGAGAGGGTTGTTTTTAAAGGGTGGGAAAAAATAATGGACAAATAAATCTGGGTGTCTAGGCAAGTCATGGCCTCTGTCTAGGGCTCTGCTTTCCCTTCTGTGTTCTTAATCAAAATGTGATACCTGAAGGGAGGTGTTTTATCATAATAAATATATTGTTCACTGAGCATCCCTCATGTGCTCAGCACTGTGCAAAACACAGGAAAAGGTCATGGCCCCAGTGCTTTTTAGACCATAAGCACTCCAGGGTCAGACCAAAGGTCCATCTAACCAAGTGTCCTGTCTTCTGTCAGTGACCAGTGCCATGTGCTCCAAAGGGAATGAACAGAACAGGGAATCATCAAGTGATCCCTCCCCTGTTGCCCATTCCCAGCTTCTGACAGAGGCTAGGGACACCATCCATACCCATTCTGACTAATAGCCATTGATGGACCTAACCACCATGAATTTATCTATCTCTTTTTTTTAACCTGTTAAAGTCCTGGTCTTCTCAACATCCACTGGCAAGGAGTTCCACAGGTTGACTGTGCATTTTCCCACCACTGGGATGCTACGTTTAATTATATTATGGTCACTAATTCCAAGTGGTCCAGCTACAGTCAACCTCTTGGACCAGATCCTGTGCTCCACTTAGGAGTAAATAAAGAATTGCCTCTCCTCTTTTGGTTCCAGAACCAGCTGCTCCAAGAAGCAATCATTTAAGGTGTCAAGAAACTTTCTCTCTGCATCTTATCCCTGAATATGGGGATAGTCAATATGGAGATAGCTAAAATCCCCCATTATTATTAAGTTTTTTATTTGTATAGCCTCTCTAATCTCCCTTAGCATTTCATAGTTACTAACACTATCCTGATCAAGTGGTCAGTAATATATCCCTAATGCTATAGTCATGTTATTAGAGCATGGAAGTATTATCCATAAAGATTCTATGGAACAATTTGATTCATTTAAGATTTTAATTTCATTTGAGTCTATTCTTTCTTTCACATTTAGTGCCACTCCCCCAACCAGCGTGACCTGATCTGTCCTTCTAATACATACCCCAGTATGGCTGTGTCCCATTGATTATTCTCATTCCACCAAGTTATTGTGATGGCTATTGTATTAATATCCTCATTCTATGTTAGGTGCTCTAGTTCACCCATCTTATTATTTAGACTTCCGGCATAGGGTAGGCATTCTCTCTTACCTCTTTGTACAGCTTGCAACACACAATGGGGCCTCAGAGCTGATATTTACAGCTGCATCAAAGCACCAAATGTAATTCAGCTAGAGCCTGTACCTGTGCAGCTAGGACAGAAGGCGGAAAGGAGAAATCTTTCTCTCACAGCCAACCAGGAACTGGGGAGGGGATTGCATGAATCACCGAGAGGACGACCTTGCAGAGCTCTGCTGACGTTGGGTTTGCATTGTGATGTTTCTACGTGCTGTCCACTTAATATGGGGCTGACAGTGAGTGTCAACAACAGAATGCAAATATCGCAAGGCCAGGTCAGGTCATCGCTTGTGATTTCTCTGCGGCTCTGTTTGGTGACAAATGTAGTTCTTCAGCTGTTTCAGACTGGTCATCGCTGATGTAGCTGTGACAGTTCATGGCAGCAGCCATACTGAGGCAGACCAAATGTCCACCCAGCCCAGTATCCTCTCTTTCAACTATGGCCCATGCCAACTGCCTTATAGGGAACGAACAGAACAGGCAATTATCAAGTGGACCATCCCGTCACTCATTCCCAGCCTCTAGTAATCAGAAGGTAGGGATACCATCTCTGCCTGTCCTTGCTAATAGCCATTAATGAACCTAACCTCCATGAATTTATCTAGTGTATTTTAACCCTGTTATAGTTTTGGCCTTCACAATATCCTCTGGCAAGGAGTTCCACAAGTTGACTAACATTGTGTGGAGGAATACCTCCTTTTGTTTTTTTTTAAACAAGCTGCCTATTAATTCTGTCTTCCTTCTTGTTTTCTACAGATAATGCTGAATTCCCTGCATAAATATGAGCCTCAGGTTCACATTGTTCGCGTGGGAGGCCCACACAGGATGGTGATGAACTGCTCCTTTCCGGAGACTCAGTTCATAGCTGTCACTGCTTACCAAAATGAAGAGGTAGGTGGGTAATAATGTCACATTGTTTGGTCATTGCTGATGAGAAATATTAAAAGCTAAAGACGTGAACAATCAGCATACACCAGTTGTGAAAATAAGCCTGTATCCTATCTCCGTGTCAGTCCAGAGCAGACTGAGGGCCCATCTAGTTGAAAACTCTGACTCCTTACTGGAACAAAACATGCCTTTGGTCCACTTTGTCTGCACTACCAGGATGGATAAATGATCAGTCTAGTCTGGTATTTTGCTTGCTGCCATACTGGACTGGTCTATCTGTACCAGTAGCCCATCCCCTTACCATGCTGGGACACACTGAGGCTTTCTATCTAGTCTGGTATCTGTCTCTAACACTGCCCAGTGCTGGATATCTCAGGTTGTACCTCCAAAAATCTGGGACTCTCTAGTCTGGCAACATCTGTAGCCCGGCAGGACCATTGATGCTCCTGGAGCAGAGAGCCCGGGAGCCTAAGGGCAGGAGGACCAGCCAGGTGGGACATTGGACTTGGCAACCCAGCTGGAGCCAGTGCAAGACTGCAGCCTTCCAGCAGCCCCAGGAGCATGAGGTCACAGTCCCACAGCTTTCCCTGGCTGTGCAGGGCTAGGGCTGGGGCTGTGCAGGGCTGGGGTTGGAGCCCCAGCCCCGTGGCTACTGCTGGCTGCACAGGAACGGAGCCCTGTGGAAGGAGCCAGAGCCGGGGCCACCCAAACAGCTAGCAATAGCTGGGCAAATCTCCCAGACAGGTTCGGGGAAGGAGGACAAGGCAGGGTTGTCTGCTGGGGCAGCCTGTGAGCAGTAGGAGATGGGATTGGGAGCTGGTGGCAGGAGACCTCCCCTTGTCCAGCAAATTCTCTTGTTTGGGACTGGCCAGGTCCTGATGATGCCGGACCAGAGAAGTCCAACCTGTATAACCCCTCTACTCTTCTTATAATTCACTCAGACTATTGTACTATATCACACGGCAGGCCTGGGCAAAATACCCTCCATGGGCTGGATCCAGCCCGCCAAGCCACCGGATCTGGCCTGTGAACGCAGTGGGGAGCCTCAGGCAGACGTCGTACTTGCCTCACACTGCCCCTCCCAACACTGCTCAGAAAAGTGACTGCTGCAGCCGTTTCTTTTTCTCAGCTGTGAGCCTGGGGGGGAGGGGGGAGTGGTGCTTCACATGCTGCTCCCGCCCGCAGCACAATCCCACTGGCCGATTTCTGGCCAATGGGAACTGCCTGTTTGAAGAGCAGGCAGTGCATGAAGCACCACTCTGCCCTCCCCTCAGGCTCTTATTCACCAGCGTGCATGGCCATGCAGCCTGCACAGGGGTGGGGCTGGCAGGAAAGCTGCCTGAGGAACATGCTGGGCTGCTGGCCGGGAGTCACCCAGGTAAGTTTCCTGGCCAGAGCCTGCCTCTGGCACTGCAGCCCCTTCTTCCCCCAACCCTCTGCCCCCCCACTCCTGCCCCTCTACCCTACATAAGCCAAACCCTCTGTCTCCCTCCTGAACCCATACCCGCTCCCAGACCTTGCACCCCAATCCCCTGCCCTAGGTCACAGTCCAAGCCCCTGCACCCTAGTCACAATTGCCTCCTTCACCCAAACTTCCTCCCAGACCCCCTCCTGCACTCCAATATCTTACCCCAAGCTCCCTTCTGCACCCAACCTCCATCTCAGACCCTGCACCTCCTCCATTGATATCATGGGAGAGTGCAGCCCTCAACCACTTACCAAATTCTTGGAGCAGGCTCCCTACCCCATCAAAAATTATTGCTCACTCCTGTCATAGGGAAAGGTTTTCCTGACCTCAAACCATGCCCTGTTCCCTGAAGCATGAGGGTTGGTAGTCCTTGTCCCCCTTTTCCTTGTTAATGACACTATGCATATTAAGAATATTTATATGCAATTCAGTGTCTTCTGGAGAAGTATTCCCAGGAATACAGAATTTCCCATACTGGATCAGATCATTGGTCCATCAGGGCTGGTTTCCTGCCTTTGGCAGTGACCAGTGGTTGGTGTTTCAGAGGAGAGCAATGCTCCCACACAATGCACCTGGCTAACATATAGTCACATGATAAATACAATACCTGTCTTCTCCACTAACTGACGTGGAACTCAGTCCATTCTGTTTACTCTGGACCAGGGGTTCCCAACCTGGGGTATGCGTACCCTCAGGGGGTACGAGACGCTTGTCAAGGGGGTACGGGGAATATTTGGTAAATAACTAGATTATCCTAATTGAAATATTCCAAAAGTAGTAGTGTTAGTGAAAAAAGTTGTGGATTCTAGGGTCTAAAATTTATTTCCTTTCATATTGAATAGGGTGTATGGGAAGGTTTACTAAAAGCCAAGAAGGTACAGGGACCAAAAAAGGTTGGGAACCCCTGCTCTGGACAATGCTATGTCAGGTCTCTGTTAAAATTACCTTCACTAACATGTCTTGTTTTTTGCAAACCCAAGATAACAGCTCTCAAAATCAAGTATAATCCCTTTGCCAAAGCTTTCCTGGATGCGAAGGAAAGGTGAGTTTGGCTTTTGCTCAGCTTGGTGACTTTTGCTGCTGTTAGAGTTAAAATTGTAACTTTGCTATGAGAAAGATACGGGGCAAATCCTGACGGCTTTTCCAAAGCTGTTAATCCAGAGTAACTCCATTGAAGTCAGTAGTGTTAATGTCAGATTCACACCACAGTATATGTCACCACATTTGGTACCTACATAGTTGAGTGGACTGCTGATACAAAATGCTGCAATATCATTTACTGGTCACATTTTATAATAAAAAGGTTATAATTACAGTGATTGTTTTTTGTTTTGTTTTTCATTATGTAATCATTACTAATTCATATAAATAGAAACTTAACAACTTGACTGTTTGTACTTATTAGTTTGTTAGTATTAGATTCTAGGTATATTAGCTCCATTGTATTTACGCTTAATTGTTCTCATATAGTCTCATTTCATGTAACTCTCCAATTATATGAATAAGCAGTAAACACAGACATCAACATCAGTAAAACTGCAATTACTATCCTGTAATTACCATACTTTTACGGTAAAGTGGGACTCATTGCATTAAAAGAATCTCCGTGGGAGATCACTGTCTTTAAGACGTTAGAGAGACATGCGCAGTCAGAAAATAAAAGTGTATTTAATTGTCATCTTGAAATGGTTTGCATGTGCCACCTATGCTAACAAAATATGGCTCTTTGGCTCCCTCCAGTGGTTGGACCATGTACAAAGGTTTATAAGTCCACTATTACCTAAAAGCCAGTGACCTTGGTCCTTTTGTTCAAGCAAAAAAGGCTTCAATACTTAGATCCAGAGCACTAGGGTTCAACCTCTGAAGATGACAGAATCGGGGACATTATTGCACATGGAATTAGGCAAGGTCTCCTGCCTCATAGATGGCACATTTGGCATAGTACAGAGCTTTCTACAGCTCATTAGTAAATGGTTGAAGACGGTAACATTTCTTGTCTCTCTTCATTTTTCTCTCTGTCTTTTCAGTTGATGAAACCTAAAACTGAACAATTTTCAGTTTTAATTTTCTCAGTTTTCATGTCCCTAAGCCTTTCACCTTCTCTTGAATACAACACTACATGACCACTCATTTTTTCTCTTTCAGAAACCATCCCAAAGATACTCCCGAAAATGTTTCAGAAGGTCAACATATGACTTATTCTCATTGTAAGGTTTCATAACATTATTTTACTCATGGGGACTTGAAGTATGATATACTATAATAGGTATTGTGGACAGAGGATTTGCTTGACCAGATAATCACTAGTTTTAGCCAAAGTAGAGTCCTGTTACTGATGGAGGCCATTACTATAAATACTTAAGAGGAAGGTTCAAGAAACTCTCTAGTAGGCAGTTATAAAATAATCTACCTCAAGGAAATTATCTTTATGATCCCTAGTGCTTAGAGGTTTGCCTCATCTTGGCAGGTTCAGAGTTATGACTCTTTCAAATCTGCCCTCTTTTGGTTCCTTTGTTTAGTATTATAACTCAGGAGATCCTTGTTATCCTTACAGATGTCCCATCATTATAACTGTATGAATGATTCATTAAAAATTGGAAGTTTTTATTCTTGTTTTATTGAAAATTGGCTTTTCTTCCCTTCATAAACAAACTCTAATATTTGTGGGAAATGTTTTGTTTCCAGATTTTTCCCAGGAAACATTTTTACTGACATTTTTTGCCTCTTCAACAAAGTATTTTCATTTAATTTCCCATTATTATTTCTAATTGTCAAAATGCACTTTTTAATCGGTCATGCTGGCAATTCTGTTCCCATCTCTAAATGAATTTTGGCTTGCTCGTCTTACTTGTTTTGTTCACAAATGATGTTCATGTCCATGAGCAGAATGCATGATGAGACCCCAACCATAGTGAACAACAACTGGATATTCAATTTGCTCAATCGTTCCCAAGAAAGTCAAAGCTGTTTGCTCAGCATTAATTCTGGATGGTTGTGCACCACCATCTTCCAGTGTCTGGAGGCCTATACAATAAAACTCTTCTACTTCAGACTGGTTGACAAGGAGACTTTTTATTGCCAGTATCAGGTATTTTGGTTTGTGTGCCAGAAGGTCCTGGACTCTCTGTCTCCCTTTCCCTTACCATACATATTTTACATATTTGGGTAGCTAGCATCCATGGAATTGTGTGGCACATAGTGGGTGTTACAGAATATGGAGTGTGTGGCTGTACAGCATATATTGATTATAGAATGACTATGAGCCGCCATTGTGACATGGCCGTGAAAAAGGCTAATACGATCTTGGGATGTATTAGGTGAGGTATTTCCAGTAGGGATAAGGACGTATTAGTGCCATAATACAAGACATTGGTGAGACCCCATTTGGAATACTGTGTGCAGTTCTGGTCTCCCATGTTTAAGAAGGATGAATTTAAACTGGAATAGGTACAAAGAAGGGCCACTAGGATGATCCGAGGAATGGAAAACCTGTCTTATGAAAGGAGACTCAGGGAGCTTGGCTTGTTTACCTTAACCAAAAGAAGGCTGAGGGGGGACATGATTGCACTTTTTAAATATATTAGAGGGATAAATACCAGGGAGGGAGAGGAATTATTTAAGCTTAATACCAATGTGGACACAAGAACAAATGGATATAAGCTGGCTAGTAGGAAGTTTAGACTTGAGATTAGATGAAGGTTTCTAACCATTAGAGGAGTGAAGTTCTGGAACGGCCTTCCAAGGGAAGTAGTGGGGGCAAAAGATCTATCTGGTTTCATAGAATCATAGAATAATAGGACTGGAAGGGACCTCGAGAGGTCATCGAGTCCAGCCCCCCTGCCCTCAAGGCAGGACCAAGCTCCGTCTACACCATCCCTGACAGATGTCTATCTAACCTGTTCTTAAATATCTCCAGAGAGGGAGATTCCACCACCTCCCTTGGCAATTTATTCCAATATTTGACCACCCTGACAGTTAGGAATTTTTTCCTAATGTCCAATCTAAACCTCCCCTGCTGCACTTTAAGCCCATTACTCCTTGTCCTGTCCTCAGAAACCAAGAGGAACAAATTTTCTCCTTCCTCCTTGTGACACCCTTTTAGATATTTGAAAACCGCTATCATGTCCCCCCTTAATCTTCTTTTTTCCAAACTAAACAAGCCCAGTTCATGAAGCCTGGCTTCATAGGTCATGTTCTCTAAACCTTTAATCATTCTTGTCGCTCTTCTCTGTACCCTTTCCAATTTCTCCACATCTTTCTTGAAATGTGGCGCCCAGAACTGGACACAGTACTCCAGCTGAGGCCTAACTAGTGCAGAGTAGAGCGGCAGAATGACTTCACGAGTTTTGCTTACAACACACCTGTTGATACAACCTAGAATCATATTTGCTTTTTTTGCAACAGCATCACACTGTTGACTCTTGTGGTCCACTATGACCCCTAGATCCCTTTCCGCCATGCTCCTTCCTAGACAGTCGCTTCCCATCTTGTATGTATGGAACTGATTGTTCCTTCCTAAGTGGAGCACTTTGCATTTCTCTTTATTAAACCTCATCCTGTTTACCTCTGACCACTTCTCTAAGTTGCTAAGGTCATTTTGAATTATGTCCCTATCCTCCAAAGAAGTTGCAACCCCACCCAGTTTGGTATCATCTGCAAAATTACTAAGCACACTCTCTATCCCAATATCTACGTCATTGATGAAGATATTGAACAGTACGGGTCCCAAAACAGACCCTTGAGGAACTCCACTTGTTATCCCTTTCCAGCAGGATTTGGAACCGTTAACAACAACTCTCTGACTATGGTTATCCAGCCAATTATGCACGCACCTTATCGTGGCCCTATCTAAGTTATATTTGCCTAGTTTATCAATAAGAATATCATGCGAGACCGTATCAAATGCCTTACTAAAGTCTAGGTATATGACATCCACCGCTTCTCCCTTATCCACAAGGCTCGTTATCCTATCAAAGAAAGCTATCAGATTAGTTTGGCATGACTTGTTCTTCACAAACCCATGCTGGCTATTCCCTATCACTTTATTACCTTCCAAGTGTTTGCATATGATTTCCTTAATTACCTGCTCCATTATCTTCCCTGGGACAGACGTTAAACTGACCGGTCTGTAGTTTCCTGGGTTGTTCTTATTCCCCTTTTTATAGATGGGCACAATATTTGCCCTTTTCCAGTCTTCTGGAATCTCCCGTCTGCCATGATTTTTCAAAAGTCATAGCTAAAGGCTCAGATACCTCCTCTATCAGCTCCTTGAGTATCCTGGGATGCATTTCATCAGGACCTGGTGACTTGCTGACATCTAACTTTCCTAAGTGATTTTTAACTTGTTCTTTCTGTATTCTATCTTCTAAACTTACCCTCTCTCTGCTTGTATTCACTACGTTAGGCACACCTCCAGACTTCTCGGTGAAGACCGAAACAAAGAAGTCATTGAGCATCTCCGCCATTTCCAAGTTTCCTGTTACTGCTTCTCCCTCCTCACTAAGCAGTGGGCCTACCCTGTCCTTGGTCTTCCTCTTGCTTTTAATGTATTTATAAAAGGTCTTCTTGTTTCCCTTTATGCCTGTAGCTAGTTTGAGCTAATTTTGTGCCTTTGCCTTTCTAATCTTGCCCCTGCATTCCCGTGTTGCTTGCCTATATTCATCCTTTGTTATTTGTCCTAGTTTCCATTTTTTATGAGACTCCTTTTTTATTTTGAGATCATGCAAGATCTCCTTGTTAAGCCAAGCTGGTCTTTTGCCATATTTTCTATCTTTCCTACACAGCGGAATTGTTTGCTTTTGGGCCCTTAACAACATCCCTTTGAAATACTTCCAACTCTCCTCAGTTGTTTTTCCCTTCAGTCTTGCTTCCCATGGGACCTTACCTACAAGTTCTCTGAGCTTATCAAAATCTGCCTTCCTGAAATCCATTACCTCAGTTGTGCTGGTCTCCCTTCTACCTTTCCTTAAGATCATGAACTCTATTATTTCATGATCACTGTCCCCTATACTGTCTTCCACTTTCAAGTTCTCAACTAGTTCCTCCCTATTTGTTAAAACCAAATCCAGAACAGCTTCTCCTCTGGTAGCTTTTTCAACCTTCTGAGACAGAAAGTTGTCTCCAATGCAGTCCAGAAACTTATTGGATAGCCTGTGCCCCGCTGTGTTAGTTTCCCAACATATGTCTGGATAGTTGAAGTCCCCCATCACCACCAAATCTTGGGCTTTGGATAGTTTTGTTAATTGTTTAAAAAAGGCCTCATCCACCTGGCTAGGTGGCCTGTAGTAGACTCCTAGCATGATATCACCCTCGTTTTTTACCCCTTTTAGCTTAACCCAGAGACTCTCTACACAGCTATCTCCTACGTTCATCTCCACTTCAGTCCAAGTGTGTACATTTTTAATATACAAGGCAACCCCTCCTCCCTTTTTTCCCTGTCTGTCCTTCCTGAGCAAGCCGTACCCTTCCATACCAACATTCCAATCATGCATCCCATCCCACCAGGTTTCTGTAATACCAATGATATCATAGTTGTATTTATTGGTTAGCAATTCCAGTTCTTCCTGCTTATTACCCATACTTCTTGCATTTGTATATACGCATCTAAGATACTGATTTGATCTTGCCTCCCTGTTGTGCCCTGACCCTCCTTTCTCCTTGCCATTATAGGCCGTAGTCCCCCCCATTTCCAACCCATCTTCCAGTCCCGCACATTCAGCACTTACCTGTGGGCTTTGCTCACCTGTCCCCGTCGAACCTAGTTTAAAGCCCTCCTCACAAGGTTAGCCAGTCTGTGTCCAAACAAGGCCTTCCCGCTCCTGGAAAGGTGAACTCCATCTCTGCCAAGCAGTCCTTCCTGGAAGAGCACCCCATGATCAAGGAAGCCGAATCCCTCCTGGCGACACCATCTTCGCAGCCAGGCATTCACCTCCAGGATGCACCTCTCTCTGCCCGGGCCCCTACCTTTGACAGGAAGGAGTGAAGAGAATACCACCTGCGCTCCAAACTCCTACACCCTAACTAGATGGGTTTATGAAGGGGATGGTTTGATGAGATAACATGATCTTGGTAACTAATTGACCATTCATTATCAGTGGGAATAGGTCAATGGAGGGATGATAGGAGTTACTATAGAGAACTTTCTGGGTGTCTGGCTGGTGAGTCTTGCCCACATGCTCAGGGTTTAGCTGATCACCATATTTGGGGTCAGGAAGGAATTTTCCTCCAGGGTAGATTGGCAGAGGCCCTGGAGGTTTTTCGCCTTCCTCTGTAGCATGGGGTACAGAACACAGCTAGAGGATTCTCTGCATCTTGGGGTCTTCAAAGTATTTGAAGGCTTCAATATCTGAGATATAGGTGAGAGGATTATTCTGAGAGGGGTGGGTGAGATTCTGTGGCCTGCACTGTGCAGGGGGTCAGACTAGATGATCATAATGGTCCCTTCTGACCTTAAAGTCTATGAGTCTATATAGAATGGCTTTTGAGATAGTAAGCTCAGCACTGGAGGAAGGAGCAAAGGCACCATGTTACATCGTTCTTTAGAGAACTGCCAAACGAAGGCACTGGTTGGGTAGATTCCAGAAGGAGGCACATAGGATCACAGAATCGGAAGGACACACAAGAGGTTGTCACGTCCAGTCCCATGCATTCGTGGCAGGACCAACCACCATCTAGACCTGGGGTGGACAATAAAATGGCAGCAGCGGCTGCTGCAGGTATGTTTACTTGTGCGGCGCCTCTGCAAGTATGGTGCTTACAGCTCCCATTGGTTATGGATCACCATTCCCAGCCAATGAGAGCTACAGGAAGTGGTGCGGACCACGACACTGCTTCCTGCTGGGCTCCTTCCCATGAATGGAGATTGGAGGCCAACAGACTCTGTAAGCACCCATACCTGTGGAGGTGCAGATAAATACAGTGGTGATGGCCTGACAGGAGCTAACCGTGGTGAACTGAATCTAGTCCATGGGCCAATATTTGCCCACGCCTGATCTAGACCATCACTGACAGGTGTCTGTCTAACCTGCTCTTAAAAATCTCCAATGATGCAGATTCCACCATCTCTCCAGGCAATTTATTTCTCCTCAGGCAGAAGGACTAGATGAGTCTTCAATGGGGTCTTTGAGGGAAGTGAAATTTGGAGAGAAGGGTTGGGAAGACAACACTATTCAATATTGATTTATTTGATTAAAACTAAATAGCCTGTTTGTTATAATTACAAGAATGGCATCATTAATTAAAAAAAAAAAAGCAAATTAAACCCAATTCCTGATGTACCCTCCCTCTGGGCATTACATCTGAATTCTGCTCATCACACGATGTACAGCTATCATGTGGTACATGCTTCTATTTGCACTGTTTGAACTCCAAGGTATGAAAATTTCTCTGAATTAGCAAGTGATTTGCAATCATCTAAAATTTAAGTGGACAACCAATACAGGGACCTACCAGGTGGATACAGGTTGAACCTCCCCAATCCAGGACTCTTTGGTCTGGCAACATCCCAAGTTTGGATGTTGCTGGACCAAAGAGCCCCAGGAGAATGGGATCTGTGAAGTCCTAGCTGGGCCAGCAGCGGCTAGGCAGGGGAACCCTGGTGTCAGCTGGGCCAGGGCCTCTGGGAGCCTCAACCCTGGCTGGGGAACCCTCGGCATCAGTGGGGACATGATGCAGCTGGAGTGGCCCCGGCCTGGGAATCCTGAGAACAACCTGGTGGCAGTGGGGCTATGCAGTGGCCCAGGAGCCCTGGCCAGGGAACCCTGGTAATGAGTCCAGGTGACAGCTGGGAGACCTGGCCCAAGCAGGGGAATCCCCAGTGGCAGTGGGGCTGGCTTGGAGGCCCTGGCTGGGGAACCCCAAGAATCTCTGGCAGCAGCAGAGCAAGCAGCAGTCAGGAATCCCCCTCTCTCCCCCCTGGGGCAGCAGGGCTAGGCTGCAGCAGTGGCCAGGTGACCTCAGGGCTGGGAAACCCTAAGGATCTCCCGGAGGTACCGGGGCCAGCAGTGGCTGAATGGGGCTGGTGGTGGTCGGACAGCCCTGGCTGGGGAAGTCCTGGTGGCATCGTGCAGGAAGTGTCAGCCAGGCAGGGCACCCCATCCTTGAGTCCCAAGGACAGGAGTTGGCAGTAAGTAGTGCAACATTGACCTCCCTGGTCTGGCAAACTCCCTGGTCCGGGACGACTCAGCTCCCAAGGTTGCTGGACCAAGGAGGTTCAACCGGTAATCAAGATCTCTTGCTTTAGCAAGGTCTGCAAAGATTACAGGGGTTGGTACTTTGCTATCACCTTTTGACTATGATGGTAGATCTAGGTCCTGACTCAATAAAGATCCCATGGTACTTTTCCAAAGAGTAAGGACATATCTCTGTGGGCAGACCTATAGGTAAATAACTTTGTTTTCCTAAATCTGCCCTGCCTTCTTTTGCACACACTAGTAGTCTTCACATCTTGCCTTATGTTATTGTGCATTGTTGCTCTTTTATGATAAGAAGTTTTCATGTTCCACCCAAAGGGCAGCTGCATTTCACTGGAGGAGTAAACTGCTTCCTTTCTAAAATGTATAAAGTGCTGGGGATAATTTGGAATAAAGATGCTATGTAAGCATTAGACATATTATCTAGTGTTTGTTGTGCGTGTGTGTGTGTGTGTAAGGGTGGCAACTTGCAACTCAAAAAGTGCTTTTCTAGTGTCTGGAGGTCTTGTGACTTGGCTGGGCACATTTTTAGGAAGTCTGGTTACCTCCCTTATTCCTATTTTATTAATTTTGCTTGCTGTATCTTCTTTCTCCCTCAAAGTAGGTGGCTGGTTGATTTCCAATCAAGATGCAGTGTGCGCAACTGGAAGCTCTAATTATCAATATGGAGGAGCTTTGTCTTTTCCCGCTCCACATTCTCACCATGGCTGTGAGCATTATGCGGCTCTCCGAGGGCATAGGGCTGCACCATATCCTGCTTCGTACATGCAGAGAAATCACTCCCCAACGGGTAAGTCTGTAATGTCTCTTCACGCAGAGAAAGCCTGCACAACTCTGCCTTGCATTAAAAGAAACAGCAAAACGAGAAAAGGAGAAATCAGTAGAGAGAGCACGGTATGCGTCTCTTCTGTAACAATCTGCACTGAACTCTGAGAACAAACTAACTCCTGAAATCCACACATAAGGAGAGTATCCAGAAATTAAAAGGTGTGGTGCACAGAAAACAAGCATGTAAAAGTTACTGAGATAGATATGTCACAAAGGCTAAGAAGGGAAGTAGGAGAGAAATCGCGTTTAAATTACTTATTATACCAAAATTCCAAAAACCATTTTGGTCTTTCTTTTCACTCCAGAATCAGTCTTGCTTCTGAGAGTACATCTACACTAGCCCCCTAGATCGATCTAGGGAGGCTAATGAGGGTGACCGAAATTGCAAATCAAGCCTGGGATTTAAATACCCCGCGCTTGAGTTGCATGTTCCCAGCCGGTCGCCATTTTAGAAATTGATTTGCCTGAAGTAACTGCCTGTGTCTACGTGCGGCAGTGAAACGGGATTCCAATTTAAAGCCCTAACTCGAATTAGCTGGTAGTCCTCCTGCAATGACGTACCCTGAGACAAAAGCAGCCATTAAGAGAATCTTAAGAGCTGATCTAGGATCAGGTTTTTGTATTGTCAGTGTGTCTTTAGAGCCCCTTCTGCCTGAAAATTCTCTGAATTTTCAGGCAAAAGGGGCTCTAAAGACACACTGACAATTCAGGACGTTCGTCCTCCGGATGTGACTGTCAATATTAATCATGATGGCAGTTTCTCTGAAAAAGTTCAGAAGAGGGCAACAAAAATCATTTGGGGTGTGGAACTGCTACAATATGAGGACAGAGTAATGAGACTGGGCTGTTTTATCTTAGAAAGGAGGAGGCTAAAGGGGTATATGACAGAGGTCTATAAAATCATGACTGGTGTGGCAAAAGTAGATAAGGAAAAGTTATTTACTTGTTTCCATAACATAAGAACTATGGGGTCACCAAATGAAATTAATAGGTAATAGGTTTAAAATGAAATATTTCTTCACACAACACAGTCAACCCATGGGACTCCTTGCCAGAGGATATTGTGAAGACCAGCACTTTAACAGGGTTCAAAAAAGAACTAGATCAATTCATGGATGTTAGGTCCATCAATAGCTTAAAAACCAGGTTGGGCAGGAATGATCTCCCTACCCTCTGTTTGTAAGAAGTTGGTAATGGGCAACAGGGGATTGCCTGATGATTATCATTTGTTCATTCCCGCTGGACACTTGACATTGACCATGGTCAAAAGATAGGATATTGAGCTAGATGGACCTTTGGTCTGACCCAGTCTGGCTGTTTTTATATTCTTATATGGATACATGTCCATAAGGTACTGGACTGAGGTTATGTTTACACTACGGGATAAGATCAAATTAAGATACGCAATTTCAGCTATGTTATTGTGTAGCTGAAGTTAAAGTACCTTAACTCAACTTTAGGAGCTGCCCCCAGTGCAGAAAGTCAAAGAGAGAACACTCTCCCTTTGACTTCTCTTATTCCTCGTGAAAGCAGGACTAGCGGCATTGACTGGAGTGCCCTGTCAATTTGAATTAGCGTGTCCTCACTAAACCTGTTAATTCAAACCCTGGAAGGAAGATCAACAGTGGCAGCTTAAATCTTCTCTGTAGTGTAGACATACCCTTAGAGAATCAATTTGTTTCACAAAAGGCCATTGAACAGTCAGCAGCTGATAATAACTTTGCTCATTCTGACTTTACGCTGGATTTGAACTAACCATGCTAGAGATGAAAGGTTCTATATTCCATTTAGAATGGGTCAAAAATCAGAATTTCTGTTGCATGGGAACTGCTGACATTTTAAAATTTGGTTTAATTCCAAATAAAAATGAAAATGGCAAAAATTCAACAGTTCCCCACAAAACAAATTTTTTTATATGTTCTTGTTTTGGATTGGTCAAAATGTTCATTTTTGATGCAATCAAATATCATTCAGATTTTCCTTTTTAAATTTAATAGTCATAAGTAGACATGGTTGGAAATTTTCCATTGAAATGAGACTTTGGCAGAAAATGAAAATTGGCTGGAACAAAACATTTCACTGAAGCTCTTACAGACTGGCCAATTTTTTCCCTCCAAAAAACAAAAATGTTTTCACTGGAAACCAGCTGATGTTCCATGATCCACAGCTTCATGCTTGGGAGCCTGGTGTGTTGATGGAAGCTAGGTCTGGTAGGGACCCATGGCCAGGGGCCCCTGAAGCACTCATATTTTTTCCCAAGCAAAATTCAGTCAAAATTGACATGTTTTCCCATGGCAAGTTTTGGTATCCGCAATATGGCATTTTCCAATAGAAAAAAAAATCAATTCAAAATCATTCAGCTAGCTCTGGTCCGTTTCTCTGACATCCAGACTAGTATGATTTACTTTTTGAGTGAAGAAACCATGAATAAAATAGGTTTGTTCTTCCCTGTGAGATTAACCCAAGCCCATAGGCAGGAGCTTTTATTGGCCTGTTAGGGCATGTCTACACTTATTTCGAAATAACAAGGTGAGTGTCCACACTACCAAGCCTGTTATTTAAAAAAAAAAAAAAAAAAAAAAAAAGGATTTGTTATTTTGAAATAACTCCTGCTTGTGAAGAGAAATAGTGCTATTTTAAAATTATTATTTCGGGAGTTAGTATTTCAGAATAACTTATTTTGAAGTAACTCCCTAGGGTAGACATGCCCTTAGATTATTCTCTCAGTTCTGCCTGTTTTCTATATTTCTTTTTTGCCTTGCAAAAACTTGGTGTAGTCACCAAACTTTTGTGTTTCCTCGAAAGTGAATTTGATAGAGAGCTCAAGCAATAATCTGCAGATGTTTCCAGGGCACGATAGTTGGACTTCTTTACCATCTACTCCACATGCCAACTTGCTTTCAGTACCACACACCAAGGGAGCTGCCACTGCTGGTCCAAGGTAAGGTTACAGAAGAATCATTAGGCAGCATGGAATGGAAGCATGAACAAGGTGTTAGGACTTGGTGACCAAGTCTAGCTCTGCCACCACCTCATTTCATGGCCTTACTAAGTCACTTTACCTCAGTTTTCCACTCTGAAAAATGAGGACAACTAGGTTTACCAGCTGGGTTTTGCGAAGCTTAATCTTTTTTGTTGTTCTTGGAAAATGTAAAGGACTAAATAAATGCTAATTAGTATTATCTCCACCTTTTAACTGATGCACACAGGGGCAGATGACTGTTTTGCGGGGCTCTGGGCAGCATAATTCCACGGGGCTCCCCCTTTGCCACGGCGCATGCGCAGTGACGCCATGCACATGTGAAGCGGCGCCACAGCGCATGCGCGGGGCTTTCTGAAGCGCGGGGCCCGGGGAGGCCGCCCCGTTCGCCCTGTCCTATATCCGCCCCTGGATGCACAATTGGTCCCTTCAGTCTATTTTCCAGTCTTTTAAGGCAGTGGCTCTCAACCTTTTCCAGAGTACTTCACCCCTTTCAGGAATCTGATTTGTCTTGAGTACCCCCCAAGTTTCACCTCACTGAAAAACTACTTGCTTATAAAATCAGACATAAAACTGCAAAATTGGTTATTTTCTCATTTTGACCATATAATTGTAAAATAAATAAACTGGAATGTAAACATTGCACTTACATTTCTGTGTCTAATACATAGAGCAGTATAAGCAAGTCATTCATGGTCAATATTAAATTGTAGTTTGTACTTACTTCACCACCAATTCTTTTTACGTAGTCTGTTGTAAAACCAAGCAAATATTTTGATCAGTTGATGTATCCTCTGGAAGACCTCTGTGTACTCCCAAAGTACACATAAGCTCTGGTTGAGAATTAATGATTTAAAGTTCTCAAGTCATGGTTCTTTAAACAATGCATGAAAACAATAATTTTTGCACTGATTTTAGGTTAGCTTTTGTACTTGTAGCCCTATTTATAATATCTATTACTAATGGAAGATTTACGTGGCATTGCTCGAGTACTTAACTCAAATAAGTTTTGTTTTTCTTCATTTAAATCATTGCTCTGAGTGGGGCTGGGAAGGAGGGGTCCAGGCTGCCCCAGGGAGAGAGAACACCAGCCCTCTCTCACTTCAGCAGTTTAGGGTTAGGCAAGAAGCAATTGTTCATGGCTGCTGCAGCTCCAGTGGGCACAGTTGAGGAAGTGAAAACAGACACACAAACAAACATACTTGTCCCTTTCTTCTGCCCCCTGCTGGGGTTAAAGCTGTCCAGGTCCCCATCTGTGACCCTTTGCTGTCCCCTGTGGTCATTCTGCAGTATAACTACCTGCTGCCAGACCTCTCCCTTTCCAGTGTATGAGAAACATTTGAACTCCAAGCACATCTCATTGTCCTGGCACAACCAAACCCTGACCTTGCTTTCAGTTAGGGTGAGGAAGCTGCCTACCAAATTTGGTGCTCCTAGCTCTTACCTTTGAGAGGAGTTTTGAACAATGGACTCACAAATGAACAGACAAATGTACATTTCTAAAATAGATGTGATTTATAGCGCATTTACAATGCAAATGTATACAGTCAAACTATGTACATTCAGTGAAAAGATATTTAAGATCACTAATTTAAAATTGAAATATTTGAAAAAAAATATTAATCTTTAATAGAGACTACTCCATCAAGGGAAGAAGAGGTGTGTGTGTGAACCAATACTTTGGAGTGTAGACATACCCTGAGGCTTTTTCAGAAAAGCAGCCGTTTTTCCGAAAAACTTCACTTACGTCCACACTGCAATCGCGTTCGTTAAAAAAAAAAAAAAAATCGAAAGCTCAAAGGGGTTTTTCTGACATTGGTAAACCTCTATGAGGAAGAACACCTTTTCTGAAACAACTCTTTCGCAAAAAGGTGTGTGGATGGGGACGAGGGAGTTCTTTCGATACAAGAGAAAAGAGGAAAAAGCACAGGTGCCCTGGTGGCCACTCTGCCCGTAGTAATCACAGCTTACATGAGAGATAGCTATCTGTTGAAAAAGCAGATCGCTTTTTCGATGCATTTTGGCAGTGTGGACACTCTCTTTCAGAAGACTTTTTTTGGAAGATCTCTTCCGGAAAAGCTTCTTCTGAAAGATGCCTGCAGTCTAAACATAGCCAGTGTGTAGGAATGGCAGTCAGGACTTCTGGATTCTCCTATCAGCAATAAAGACAGCCATTTGAGGCAGTGGCTACATAAATGGGATTGGTCAATAGGACTGTTGAGTTCTATGCCTGGGTTTGGTGATTAACCCTCAAGAAAAATCATGTGTGCATTTTTTTAAGTATTCACTAATTCTGGGTTCCTTATTTTTTGGGTGCCCAATCTGAGAATCTTTGCTTAATAATCAGAAGTTTTGAGCACCTTCAACTCCAGCAGAAAGCAGTGGGAGCTGCCTGTGCTTTGAAAAGCAATATCTCCCCTCAGCACATAAAAACTCAGGCATCCAAAACTAGTGGACACTGAAATATCTTTAATCCCTCATCACCCTGCTGTGTAAAATGGGGCTAATAATGCTTGCCTCACTGGGGCATTGTGCAATCGAGTTCATTAGATGTTATGAAGCTACCAAGTGCTGTTAACAGAGAAGTTGACATTTTCTGAATTTAGACGTTTGGATGAAGTATTTAATTTTAAAATGCAGAAAGCCACTGGAGATATTTTTTATACAAATTTCCCCTCCTCTGTTGATCAGCTGCAGAGCTGGTGGATTTTTTTTTTCAAATTTTAGAAATATAAGCAATTCCAAAATTAGTTTCACATTTCCTCCCCTTCCCCCCCCACTGGCCCCAAACTAGCCTTAGTTGTTATTGGATTTCCAGCTGTTCTGCTATCACAGTAGCCAGTTCTGGGTAATGCACTTGACTCTGCCATACTGTGCTATCTGGGGGTTAATCTACCTATTTAAATTCTAGTATGGTTTACACTGCTTCGTTCCAGCCACTATCCATGTCTGTGGACTGTCAGCAACAGTGCCATTAATGTTACCAACCCGGGGAGCGACATGAATGGCAGTCCTCCAGGCACGTTTGTGCGAGGTAACATCCCTTTGTCCACCACACCTTCATCTGCGTCGATTCCTCTGCAGGGAGCAGGCACTGGCAATGTGGAAACACCAGGGGAACTCACTCTTGCCAGACTAGCTGATTCTGCTTGGACCTCCTTGCATTCGTTTTAATAGGCAGGAAGCTCTTGAGGAATGTTCAGCAGGATCCAAACAAGGCTGACTGGACAAGAACACCATCTGGGATCACAGTTCAGAGTGGGGAGGAGACATGCACACAAGGAACCTGTTTCAGCGATGCACCGGATTCCATAAAACACCTTGCACCTCTTCACTTCCAAAGTGGACAATAAAAGACTGAGTCAAGAGGTCTGGTGCAAAGGTAGGGGAACAGTCAGAGGGGAGCTAGCTTCTGGTTGTATCATTCAGCGCTACAGTAGACAATGACCGATCCGTCTTTAGAGTCACCTTTGCTTCCACGTCCAAAGCAAAGGGGCCAGCAATTCAGGATCCAGTGGGATAGAAGTGGACACTGGGTCGTTGAATGGGATTTCAAAGGAATATACATTTCAACTTAGGCCAGTGTTAGCTAACAGGGCGCTCATAACAGTAACCCAGAAACCATGACATCCCCCTACTGTTCCTGAGGAGTGTATTAAAGTGGAAATGCCCAGAAATGCCCTCGCATTCCTAAACACTTGTTTTATGAAATTCTTAAAATTCCTCAAGCTAACTTCCAACGTGGAAGAAATTGCCATCAGCCTCCCTAAGGCCCTCCCCCTGGTTCACATGCATAGGGTGTTGTTCTTCCTTCCTCTACTACAGCTAATATTGTAGCCTTTGTGTGCTATAAGAAAACCTAGCAAGACTGCTAGAAAGTTGGCTGCATTTCAACGTTGGGTGAAGTGGATCCTACAGTGAGTTTGTAAAGTGATGTAAATTCCGTGTGTCATATTTATTGTTATTTTTGAGCAGTTACAAAAAAGGATATTAACCTTGTATTTCCACTTTGCTTCAGGGTACAGGCAAAGTAAAAATAAACAAATGATATGGTTTGGTTTAGTCTCATTTGCTTGCCAAAAAGCAACAATAATAAATTGCATCTGTCTGTAGAGGCATCAGACAGAACTCGAAACAGCTCAACCAGCAGGAATCCCCAACCTAGACTGGAGCTTTCTGTCCCCATCTGTGCCCTTGGCCTGCTCTGGAACCTTGAGAAAGCCTCTTCCATTCTCTCAGTCCCTGCCTCCTTTTGTAACTCTATATCAGGGGTGGGAAACCTTTAGTGGGTTGGGGCCACTGACCCACAGAAAAATGAGTTAGGGCTAGGGTTGCTAGATGGTTAAAACAAAAATACTGAACCCCTGCCCCCCCAAAAAAACACCGGGAAAAAATTCTGCTGGGGGGGGGGAGGGGAAGAGACCAAAGTTGTTAAGAAAAAAAAATTAAAATAAAACAGCATTAAAATAGCATGTCCCCTTTAAGTGCAGGGATAGGAACAGGGAGAAGTTGAGCACTAAGACCCAGGGGAAGCATTGCTTCCCCTAGGTCTTTTCACCTGCAGCCATTTTGTGCCAGCAGCCTTGCGAACCAGGTAAGCATGGGGGCCGGAGGTGTTGGGGGCTAGGGGAAGGGAGGCGCTGAATATTTGTAGGATTGCCAGGTGCCCGGCCTTTTCATCTCCTGGCCAGGGAAAAATTCAAAAAATACCAGACAGCTCAGGTGACTGGTATTCACCCGGACAGTCGGGTATTTTCTGCTCTTGCCCGGTGAAAAAAATTCAGAGAATACCAGACACCTGGTAACCCTGGGGCCCACACACAAGTGAGAAGCGAAAAAACCAACCGACCGACAGCCCTCACAACGGTAGCCCCCCCAACTGAGAAACAGAAGGGTGCTCCCTGGGCCTGCGGTTCCCCACCTCTGCTCTATTGAGTGTAACGTTGTCAGGGCAGGAATGCGCTAGTGCATACAGTGCCTGGGAAAATGGGGGCTGTGATCTCACATAAGACATGTTCATGTCGCTGCTAGTGAACTACTCCTGGCTTCCCACCCACTGCAGACCCTCTCTCGCCAGCCTCTGCAAACTGACTTGAATCAACTACCTGCATTCCCCAAGCCAGCCAGCATACAGACCCTCGTCACGCTGATACCAGCCGCTGTGTGCTGCAGCGGTGAGTGTGCCCAGCCCAGACCATGCTGGCTGCCTGGGCACAAGTGCCATCAACCCCTGTATTGTGTGCGCATCCAGCATCTTCCCACCCTGGATGCTGCCGGGCTCCTCCCTGCTGGTGTAGCATCACAAGCAGCTGCTGTGAAAATGGGCTTCTAGTAGCAGTTTCTGACATACTAGCTTGTCAGTTTTGGCTTACATCAGTTTTTGCTCAGTACACTCTGGCTGCGTCTTCACTGGCATGGTTTTCCGCAAATGCTTTTAACGGAAAAGTTTTTCTGTTACAAGCATTTGTGGAAAAGAGCATCTATGGAAAAGAGCATCTAGACTGGCAGGGACGCTTTTGCGCAAAAGCACTTTTTGTGGAAAAGCGCCCGTGCCAATCTAGACGCGGTTTTGCGCAAGAAAGCCACGATCGCCATTTTCGCCATCGGGGCTTTTTTGCACAAAACGGTTCTCAGTTGTCTACACTGGCCCTCTTGTACAAAAGCATTTGTTCCCCAAATGGGAGAATTGTATTTGTGGAAGAACGCTGACAATCTTGCATTAGATCGTCAGCGTTCTTGCACAAATTCAAAGCGCTAGTGTAGACAGTTGGCAAGTTTTTCCGCAAAAGCAGGAGCTTTTGCAGAAAAACTTGCCAGTCTAGACGCAGCCCCTAGGTATGGAATTCTGAAAGGCAGCTGTTTCTGATGCTACAAGTAGAAAGCAGCCCAGGCGAGGTGCAATCAAGGAGCCCTGTAGCCAGCAAGGTATATGTGTCTGTCCAGTAAAATTTTCTTTGCATATTTATATTTGCATAATGAATATGCAAATAAAATGTTGTCAGTTCACCAAAAGTGCGGACTTGAGACATCCTTCGTCATAGACAGGGGTTGCTCTGGCAGTAGCCCATCTGCAGGGGTCCCAGCTCCCCCCCAGGACCCTCTGTGGACAGTGGCTGCTGGACCCCAGAAGAAGTCCAGCTCAGTCCCGGTTTGCACTGGGTGAATGAATGCTGTGGCTCTGCATTTTAAGTGTAGTCTTTAGTATTATGCATTTCAGAAGAATAAGTCTTCTGATTGAAAAGAGTATTTTATACATTGTGCAAGCATAGCTGCTCCGAAATTCACTAAGGAGAAACACATGATGGAAGCTTAATGACTTATTTTGTCTTTACAAATAGATCTTTATTAAGGTGTACGTGGATTATTAAAAGTTACTTGTACATTCCTAGAAATGCTCTCAAATGTTAAGCTTATTTAACAAAAAAAAGTTGAGTTGGCACAATTTATTTAAAGAAGGAAATTTGTGTAAATAGACAAGAAAACATTTTATATTAGCTTGTACTGTGAAAAGACAATTGAGGGTTTTTTAAAATACTCACTTTGAAAACTGAAATATTTGATTATTTTCCACCCTCATTTGTTTTACACAATTCAGTGGTATTTGGGGTGGAATTTTTATGAAAAAAAAAGGCAGAGTAACATTTACTTAAAATACCTGTTTGCAATTCTGTAGTGTGGAGAGTAAGAAGATGTGGAGCCTGTCACCCTTGTCTGATTTCATTTCTCCATGTATAAAATGTAATTTTAAATGCTACCCTGCGAGCCTGTTGAATGAGAACATTCATAAACAATAAAGTCAGCAGAGACCACTGGGATCATCTAGTATGACCTCCTGCACTAATTCCTGTTTGAATTAGAAAAATTTGGAAGAAAAAAAAAAAGCACCTAGCTCTCAGTAAAGAATCCACTGGGGCAAGTTGTTCCAATGGTTATTACGTTCACTGTTTTAGAAACTAGCACTTTGTGCTTTCTAGATTGAATTGTATAGCATCGGCTTTCAGCTATCTGATCTTGTTCATTTGCTCAATTGAAGAGGCCTCTGTTTAATTTTCTCTTCTGTGGGTACTTAACTGATCAAATGACCTCTTAATCTTCTTTTGGTTAAGATGAAAGATTGAGCTCCGTGACCCTTTCACTGTAAAAACATTTTCCACTCATTCTCCTGCTCTTCTCTGAATCCTCTCCAATTTATCAAAATCCTTCCTGAAGTGTGGGATATCAGAACTGAAAATACTATTCAAGTGGGTGTCACACCAGTGTCAAATAAATGCAGTGTTCCTAATCCTTCTAGATATTCCTTTGTGTAGTCAAGTATTGCATTGATCCTTTTGGCAACAGCATTTCAGCCGGACCTTGTGTTTAGCTGATCATCTGTCAAGATACCCAAGTCCTGGTTGACAATAAAAAGGAGGAAAGGGTTGATGATTATGTCCCTCTTGTGAAAAGATTTGGGTTTTTTTAACCTGATGGGCAGCTGTATGGACGCGCAGTAACACTACAAAGGTACTGGCAATGAAAAATAGACACAAACTTGATGCCAGAGAAGGAGTTGGTGCTGAGATGGGTTTTCCCTGTGTAGTCTTCAATGCTCTCAGTGCCTGAGTAGGCAGTGATGGTTTGGTTTTCCATGGCACTGCTGATAGGGCTGGAAATAGGAATGTTAAATGGTAACTGGATACCCAGGAAGCATCATCCTTAGAGATGTTAAAATACTTTTGACACAAGGGGCAGGCCTGAGCATGGGAAGAGGCAGCAGCATGGACAGGAGAGGCAGCTGGTGCTGCAGGAACCAGCACGCACAGGTGTCAGCTTAGAAGCTGGCTCCCCCCACATGCCAGTTCCTGCCAGCTACAGGTGGTTCTGACTTCCCACATATCCTGGCTTCTACCCTGCTGCTTCCCCCAATGCACTGCTGCCTCTATGGGAGGTAGCTCTCTATGTGCAGCCAGCTCACCCTGTGCACCAGCTCCTCTTTCCTCTGTTGCCTCCCTGCTTATTAGTTAACTGTGTACAGGAGTACACTTTAACATTCCTACACTTAACAGGTATAAACTAATTAAATAGGCTTTTACATCCCTACTGCACAAGGGCTTTGCTCCTGCTTTAAGACTGAAGACATTCCAGTTTGGGACTGGTGAGTGTGTGTGTGTGTGTTATGGCCAAAATGGCAATATTTGTCCTGAGGGAGGGTCTATGTAAGCTGACTTTAGCACAAAGGTTAGTCTCAATTCCCTTAGTTGCCCAATCTTAACATCATGCTGTATGCTTTCAGAAACCTCAAGTGCCTCTCCCTTCAAGTGGGGACAGGAGGAAATGAAGGTGTGGCAAGCTGCATGCTATGCAAGAGCCACCTCATAACTCTGGTATAGAAAGTCATGGATGCCAGGGGTATTTTTTCCCCTTCTCACTTCAGTGGGCCCCTGATCCAAGCAAATACTTTCTCTCCCTTTTTGGCAGCGTAGCTAATGGAAAAGATATGGAAAGAGAAATGAGCACAGCTGCTGTAGAAGTAAAAGTCAAGCAGTTTAATAAGATCAAATCATGAGTGCTGAAAAATTTCCATCAAGAATATTAAAAGGAACTGGCAGATGAAATTGCAAACCCAATAGCAAGGAATTTTAATTAATCCAGGAACTTGGGCTTGCACTGTGACAGGAGAATTGCTAATAGAATTCAGAATGGTCTTTCTTGGTCTGCCATCCTTGAGACCTGAGGAGGTCACTTCCACCTCTCTGCTGACAGACTCTAGACTGCCCTGCTGCTGGCTGTCAGCAAGCCCCAGCCGCTACTGCTCTTGGGCTGTAGGGGATGCTAAGTCTCCACTGCCCCAGGGCTGCAGTGAGCAGGCCCTTAGACCTGACTTTGTGGTCCTCTGGCTTACCCATATCCATAGTTATGCCAGACTTGCTTGTCCCAGATGAGAGATTCAACCTGTGCCTAGTTTTTTTTTTTTTAAAGAATAAACAATGATCTAATAAACTATAGGAAGGTTAGTTTGACTTCAATGTATGCAGGGGCTTGGAATGAATTTTGAAAGAGAGTAGTTAAGAACATAGGGGTTAAAAGGTAACAAAATACACCATGGTTTTATAAAAAGTAAGTTGCACTAGACCAACCTGATCTGTCTTTGAGAAACTTGTTTTAGATGCAGGCAATGCCGTAAAACTGATCTACCTGGATTTCACTGAGGCATTTGATACATTTTTTCCCACATGGGAAATCATTCAATTGGAGATGGGAATTAATGAGACTTGAAAGATGGACAAGGAACTGGTGGGTTATAATGAACAGTGAACTGTCAGGCCGGAGTGAGGTTATTAGTGAAATTCCTTAAGGGTGGGTATTGGAACCAATCTTCTTTAACATTTGTATTCATGCCCATGGCACAAGAAGGGGGAATGTCCTTATAAAATTTGCAGATGACAAAAAGATTAGAGGTATTCTGGCCCTCCCCTATATTGGCAATATCATGCCATAAGAACTGGATGATCTTCAAAGCTGGAATGGAATGAAATTTAGCAGTGCAATGAGTAACAAAAGACTAGGGAATTGTCAGGAGGAAGAAACTGGTTGGTTATGAGATGACTACAAGCTGCCAATGCGAGGCAGCCATGAAAGAGGCTAATGAAGTGATATTGCCAACAGCCCTAGTGAAGTGTTAGTGTCATACAAGACATTGGGGAGTCTTCAAATGGAATAGCATGTGCAATTCTAGTTTCCTGGATTTAAGCGAGATTAGTGCAAAGCAGGATAGGTGCAGTGACAGGCCACTAGGATGATCAGAGGAATGGGAAACTTACCTTATGCAAGAGAGGCTAAAAGAGCTTGGCTTGTTGAGCATAATCAAACAGCTGAGGGGACATACAGCTGCCCTCCTTAAATACATCAGAGGGATAAATAGCAGGGAGGGAGAGGAGTTAGAATTTAAGCACCAGTGTGGGCACAAGAACAAAAATGCACAAACTGGCCATCAATACATTTAGGCTGCATTTACACTGGCACATCCTTGTGCGAAAACAGCCACCTCTTGCGCAAAAACATGCCACACATTCTTGCCCAAGTAAACTGATGTTGTACTGTAGAAAATCAGGGCTTCTTGTGCAAGAACTCTGACACTTCCCCTCAGGCAGAAGCCCTCTTGCACAGAGCTCTTCCAGAAGAGGCCAGTGTAGACAGGCAACATGAACACTGGCATGGATGCTCTTGCACAAAAGCACATGCCAGTCTAAATGCTCTCTTGTAGAAGAATTTTTGCACAAGAACTCTTCTGCAAAAGAGTTCTTGTGCAAGAAGCTGCCAGTGTAGATGTAGCCTTAGGCTTGAAATTAGACAAAGATTAACAGAGGAGTGAACTTCTGGAATAGCCTCTCAGGAAAAGCAATGAGGTCATAAAACCTAACTGGCTTCAAGACTCTGCTTAGTAATGGCATGATGAGACTATTTACCCTGGCATGTAGCCATACTGCAACTGCTAATAGCAAATATCCCCCAAAGCCAGTGAGAGACTAGTTGTGGCACGCTCCGAGTTACTGCAGTGCCTTGTTACCCAGGGCTACATCTAGACTACACTGTATTTTCAAAATAGGATATGCAAATTCCACAGGATCTCACTTCCAAAAGCAGGTCTTTCAAAGATGAAAGTAGTCTGGATGCATTTTTTCAGGAAAATGCCCCTTTCAAAAAAACCATGTAAACCTTATTTAAGGAAGAGAGGTTTTTCAAAAAAGGTCCCCCCCCCCCCCCCCCCTGAAAAAACTGCATCCAGGCTACTTTCATTTTTGAAAGACCTGCTTTTGAAAGTGGGAATTTGCATATCCTCTATTGAAAATATAGCAGCCTAGATTTACCCTAGCTGTCTGAATGTTTGGGTCTTGCTGATCACCATACTTGGGGCTGGGAAGGAATTTTCCCTTGGGTCAAATTAGCAGAGAGTCTGGGGGATTTTTGACCTTTTTCTGTAGCATCAGGCAGGGGTCACTTGCACGTTTACGTGAGTAAATGGTGGATTGTCTGTGACTTGAAGTCCTTAAAACATTTGAGGATTTCTGTAACTCAGAGGTTTTAGGTCTAGTACAGGAGTGGATGGATGAGTTTGTGGCCTAAAAGTTACAGGTCAGACTCAGTGATCTTGATGGTTCCTGTTGGCCTGGTTTATACTGCACATCTAGGTCATATGCAGCCTTAGGATGACCTACTGGGGAAATGCTTTCACTTACATTTGGCTCCCCTCACCATGCTTCTCTGCTACCTTTATATTGCCCACAGCTATGCTGCTATGTTATTAGAACAATGCAGAGTCAGCATCTGTGTAAGTCACAGTGCAGTTTGTGTTGACTGGTGCTGGGCCCCAGGAACTTCCACGCACTGGCCAACACTGATAGTACCAGCCATATAAGCACTCTTAGGAAGGAGATACACTGCTGATGCAAAGAGCCAAGAGTGTACACAAGAGATTTAATAAGAGAGTGGCTATATACCCAAATAAGCAAGGTCAACATTTTGTAGTGTAAAGTCAGAGCTATGAGACTGGGTCAACAAGTGTTTTGTACAGGGATATTTCTAATGTATTATATGATGGAAGAAAGATGAAGACATCCATGGAAGACTTGTAGAAAATGAGGATAGTGGCCCTTAGAGCAGCAGACTAAATCTGTACCTGAGAGAGCTAGCCATGAATATTAAATTCTAACGGATCAACTGGTTAGCTAGGTAACACATTGTTCCAGAACTAACAAATATTTGAAAACTGATTAACTAGTTAAGAAGTCTACTCTAATATACGAACTATACCAGGATATTCCCAGAAATGCACTTAACCATAAAGTCTTTTAAATGCAAAAAGGCCAATTATATTTGCTCTAAAAAGCTAAACAATAAGCAATCAATACAGTAGCAAACAAGTGTTTGTTCAGTACTCTCCCCAAAAGCCCATCCCATGCCCCTCTCCCCCCCAAGTGGCACCAGGGTAATCAGAGAGGAATGACAACTATCTAGCAATCACGGGTTATGTACACCATATAACAAGTGATTTCATTGTCAATTGCTTTCTGAAGCTCAGAACTAATTTTGGGCAGTCTAGTGTTGCACATTTCTTGGTTTTCCCTCAACCTTGGCCTAGGCCAGGATGGGTCTTTTCTTTTGATTTTATGGATGTCAAAACTAGCAATTGGTCTTCTCTTTTCACAAGCCCACATTTTAAAATATTGGCATTTTGGCAGCTACTATAAATTCATCACAATACAACCCTTCTGTGTGTTAAGAAAAAACTGTTAGAGATCATCATATTTCAAGAACAGTTTCCTTACAAAACGTATCTTGTTCCAGGCTGCATTCTGGTGTAGCATTTTAACCCATTTCCAGGACAGGTGCCTTTTGCTTTGCTCTGTACACAATTTACTGAACGCAGGCAATTATTAATCAGGCTAACCTAACTTTAAACCTATTTTAAAACTATCCTATAAAAGTAAACTTAGTGTATGAGAATGTAAATTAACTATTCAATGGATTAAGACAGATTTCTATAAATAAAAGCAATCCAAATGTCAGATCTGACAAGCTATATACATTATAAACAACCAACAGTGATAGATTGCAGATATAAAATTGCTGATTTCTCTTGCAGATTATATGTATTTGGGGAATTGGTGGGGCAACCCCAGGGCACCTTCTGCTTGGACTTTTGAGTTGACAATATCTCTACAGTTATTGCACCAAATAGTGTATCAGTGATACCCTCCTCAAATGTTAGCAGAACAGCCTAAGTATTCTTCATTTTATTATCACTAACCAATTAATATTACTGCAATTGCATAATTTGAAATAAGATTACTTCACAAGTCTTTTGTAAATTTGTTTTATTAAAGCAATCATGTTGCATGAGAAATCTATCAGTACATACGTGGTAGCGAGCCGCCTGCCTTTTATCACCAAAGAATTGAGGGGGATCTATTCCTTCTGAGATCTGGGTCCGTTGCAGAATAGTTGGGTAAGATTCTGAAGGGTACAGAAGGTCAGAGTAGATTAGAAGATCACGGCCATCCTTTCTGGGTTTAAGTCTGGTTTGTGGTACTGATTATCTGATAAAATCCAGACTGATCTGTTGTGGTAACCAAGAATGAAGTACTTGTTATCTAGTCACTTAAATATTTTAATGTGAAAAGCTAAAATATGCTTTTTTCTAAATCCATGTGATTTACTTTGTGCTGCATTAATTTGAAATAACATTAATTAGTGGCAAAACTACTGGGGGCAGGGACTGAAAATTAAACTGATTTCCTTCTCAGTCTAGGCCTACAATACAAGCTTTGATCAAGAATTTTTCCTATTGCTTCCTTTTCTCCTGCATTCATTACACTGCTATGTTTTCAACAGAACAGAACAGCCTATGACACTGTAGCAGGAACTATTTATTGTGGTAAGAAGAAATGGAGTCAGACGATACCAATGCTCAGATTACCAAACTTTTTTGAACTTGTAAAAAAACCCACAAAAATAAAAAGACTACCATCAGTAATGGTTGCCCAAATTAACTGGAGACAGATTTGGACATTAAACAAATGAGCCATTTCTGTATGGTACAAGCGATTATCTTGAAAGTTCTGATTTGTCTTAAATGCCGAAGAAGTTGGAAAGAAATAGCACCTCTCCAATATGGAAATATTAACATTAGATTGACAGGAAGAAAACAAGTTCTATTTATCCATAAAGGACCATTTCTTTCAGTCTCCAGAAAGGAGACACCTGGAAATATTGCCATAAGTTGTACATCTTAATTTTTTTATGGGAAAAGAAAGATGGGAAAATGTAGCTGTGGCCTATGGTGGTGTTTACAAAACGTTACACAACCATCTTCTCAGAGACAGTTGCAGGGTTCCTTTGGGGGCAAAAATCTAACATGTTTGTTTAATCCAATACATTTTGTGGGTTTGGGTATCAATCCCTAAAAGTCATTAGTGAATTTCTTCACTCCAAGCATTGTACAGTAGACTTCCGATAATCCGGCACCTTTGCAACCTGGGGGAAAAAGAGGATTATACCCCTGTGATGGGTCTGCCGGGACCCGCACTGCGTCTGGCCGGGGGTGGGCAGGGAACAAGGGGCAAACCCTCCGCCATTTTGCAGGAAGGCAGGGGAAGCCCCGAGCAACCGCCAAGAGTTTCTGGGAAGGGAGCAGGCTCCCCACCCCCTAGACTGCAGTAGTTATCGCCAAGCAGGGGGGTGAGGGGCAGAGCTGCAGGACCAACCCAGCAGCACCCCAGCTGCTCTGCTCCGCTGCTTCCCCAAGTCTGCCACTAGTCATTTTCAGCAGCAGCGGACTCGGGGAAGTGCCGCCCCTCATCCTCCTGCTCAGCGATAACTACTGCAGTCTGAGGGGTGGGGAGCCTGCTATCTTCCCAGAAACTCTTGGCAGCAGCGTGGGGCTGAGCACAGCCAGAACGGGGCAAATTGGGGGGGGGGGGGGGGGAGGGGACTTAGCTCTTGCCCTCTCTCCTTTATTGCCACTTGCAAGCCAGCAGCTGGGTTTCCCCAGCTGGCCAGGCACCAGCAGCTGCGCAGGGCTTCCCCTGCCTTCCTGCAAAGTGGCAGAGGGTTCGCCCCCTCACCCTGCTGTTCCCCACCCACTCCCCGCCCGGACACAGTGCGGTCCTGGCAGACCTGTCACAGGGGTATAATCTCCTTCCCCTCTTCTCTCCCTCCCTTTCCCAGCCACGAGCACCCATGGGGCTCACAGCAGCTCCAATTGTCCGGGTGGCCAAAGCACTTCCAGGGTCCAGTTGGTGCTGGACTATTGGGAGTGCCGGACCACTGGATGCCGGACAATTGGAGTTTTATTGTATTTCTTTACTACTTTTAAAATGTATTATCTAAACATGTATTTTATGCATGATTACAGTCACTTTCTATGACTCTCTCAATGAAGAGGCAAATTAGGTTACTACTTTGCAGGCATAAAACGTTACTGTAGTATTTGTGAATTAGGTTTGTGCAAATAACTTCAAAGTTATACGATTAACAGAACAGACCTTGGTAAAAAAGTAGTGAAAATGGTTGCTTCCATTTGTTGGGGAAGGAAAAAATTTACTTCAAGTTCTCGCATATAGACTATGTAAACAGATAGATGGAGTTTATATGCAGCATGTAGAAAATATCAGCCAGAACACAAATTATGGCTGTAACTTTATAAATTCAACGATTGGTTTTCATGTTCTTAAACTTTTGCCTAATCATTTCTATATTCAGAATAACTGACTCCCTACTGATGAAGAAGCCTAATATTTTGCATGGTTACATAGCTTTGGTAACTTTTATTCTTCATGTAACATTGATTAGGAAAGTTTTGGAAAAACAATGCACATGTTCACTGTTAACGTGAAATATGTCAGGTATTTTTAAATGAATTAGAACGCCACAATATTGTAAGTGGTTGACTTAGCACTAAATATTGACAAGCAGTTACTCTTGACTGTCACGTAGTTTGTGCAGGGGGATATTCTGGGAGATGTTTACAAATGTGCATTGTAAACTAGGGCCATGATAGTGTACCAAACCTTCAGTTATGTGCAATTCCAGCCACCTCCCCACTGCTGCTGCCTCTGTATCAGAGGCAGCAGCATAGTAGGGAGAGAAGGGGGAGCAGGTTTGCACAGGGAGCTGGCTTAAAAGCAGGTTCCCTGCACACACCAGATCCTGTGAAGCTGCCCTCCTCCTGATATGTAAATGTGTAACCACTGAAAAAATTCAGCAGTTACATGTTAACCCCTCCCCCCAATCACCCTTTAACATCCCAATTCAAACAAAAGGTTTCTTCAAAGTGAATTTGGGAAGTGAAGTGCCACTGTCAACTTTCACAATGATTTAGAATTTTAATTTGATGTATGATTGGGGCTAAGTGTTCATGGGTGTTAGTGTGTAGGAGTATTTTGAAACAGGAAAGTATCCAGCTGAACTAATTCACTACACTGGCACTTAAATCTTTTTGGTTAGCACTTGCTATAGGTTGAATGTCTGAACACAACAGCCATACTGGGTCAGACCAAAGGTCCATCTAGTTCAGTATCCTGTCTTCTGACTGTCAGATGCTCTAGAGGGAGTAAGCAGAACAGGTCATCAAACAATCCCTCTCCCATCACCCATTCCTAGCCTCTCTCAAACAGAAGCTCTGAAACCCATTCCTGCCAATCCTAAACAGCAGCCACTGATGGCCCTAACCTCCGTGAATTAATCTAGATCTTTTCTGAACCCTATTAAAGTCCTGGTGTTCATAATCTCCTCCAGCAAGGAGTTCCACAGGCCAACTATGCATGTGAGGGAAAAACAACAACTTCCTTTTGTTTTAAACCTACCTATTAATTTGATTTGGTGACCCTATTTCTTATGGGAACAAGTAAATTTTTCCTTATTTGCTTTTTCCACCCTAATCATGGTTTTTATAGACTTGTGTCATCGCCCCCCCCCCCCACACACACACACAGAGAAGAGACTTGGATAGGTCCCAGTCTTTTTAATCTCTCTTCATATGGAATCTGTTCCAAATCCCTAATCATTTTTGTTGTCCTTTTCTGAACCTTTTCCAATGCCAAAAATATACCTTTTTGAGATGAGGCTGTCTGTACTACGGGGCTTTATTGGAAAAAGGTACGCAAATTGTGCGCCACAATTAGTGTACCTTTTTGATAGCTTTTTTGGAAGAGCATTTTCCAAACTTTGGCCCGTCTACACTCTGCAACGTTTTGGAAAAAACACTTTCAGACGAGCCCTTTTCTCTTGTGGGAGGAGGAAGACAGGGCTTCCAAAAGAGCATGTCCGCTCTTCCACAAATAAGGCAGAAGAGCAGATACATTCCCTGCATGCAGCAGAGTGTTTCGGGATACTGGACCCCATAGTCTAGACAGCCTGAAATGCACTAGTCAAGATGTGAGCGTACCATGGTTGTATATAGAGGCAATCAAATGTTTTCTTCTCTGTCCCTTTTTAAATTATTCCTAATATTCTGTGCACAGAATATTTCAGAGATATTCTGTGCACAGAATATTTCAGAGTTTCAGAGAACTCTCCACAATGACACCAAGATCCCTCAAGGGGTTAGAGCTAAATTAGCCCCCATCGTATTGGATGTATAGTTGAGATTACTTTTCCAATGTACCTAACATTTATCAACATGAACTTTCATTTGCCATTTTGTTGCCCGCTGACGTAGTTGAGAGATTTTTGAAGCTTTTCACTTGTTTTTGTTCTGAAATATCTGGAGCAGTTTAGTGTCACCTGCAAATTTTACCACCTCATTGTTTATCCCTTTCTCCATATAATTGAAGAGGCTGAATAGGATCAGTCCCAGCACAGACCCTTGGTTGGGGAGGGTGCGGGGGGAGGGAAGGGGGGAAGAAGACACCAACACCTCTATTCTGAATTGACCATTTAGTTCTAACCTTTGTTTTGTCTTTAACCAGTTATCAATCCATCAGAGGACATTCTGTCTTATCCCATGACAATTAACTTTACGTGAGGGACCTTGTCAAAGGCTTTCTGGCAGACACCAAAACCCACAGGTAAGTGAAAGACATTGAGACCTGGGAGATGGCTTAGAAATAGGAAGGAGCAAGGGCTTTAATAGTAGAGATAAAGGAGAGACTAAGCAGAACTGGAGGGGGGAGGGAGAAAATCAGATCGGTATCTTAGATGCCTATATAAAAATGCAAGTAGTATGGGGAATAAGCAGAAAGAACTTGAAGTGCTAATAAACCAACACAAATATGATATAGTCGGTAGCATAGACTCGGTGGAAAAATACACACAAGTGGAATATTGGTATAGCAGGGTACAGTTTGCTCAGGAACATTAGGCAGGAAAAAGGAAGGGGTGATGCCTTATATATTACAAAATTATACACTTGGATGTAGGTGGAGATGGACAGATGACTTGTTGTCCAGGTTAGGTTAAAAGGGGTAAAAATAAGGGTGATGTCATGCTAGGGATTTACTACAAACCACCTACCCAGGCAGAGGGGTGGATGCAGCTTTTTTCAATCAACAAAATCATCCAAAGCACAGAATTTGGTGGTGATGGGGGACTTCAACTATCCAGACATCTGTTTAGACCTAACAGCAGGGCACAGATTAGCCAATAAGTTCTTGGACTGCATTAGAGACAATTTCAGAAGGCCGAGGAAGCTACCGTGGGGGAAGCTCTTCTAGATTTGATTTTAATAAACAGGGAGGAACTAGTTGACAGTTTGAAAGTGGAAGGCAGCTTGGGAATGGTAGAAGGCAGAACAGCAAAATAAAGACAGATTTCAGGAAGGCAGATTTTAGTAAACTCGAGAGAGCTGGTAGGTAAGGTTCACGGGAAACAAGACTGAGAAAAACAAGTGAAGAGAGTTGGCAGTTTTTAAAAGGGACATTACTAAGGGCCCAGAAGCAAACTATTCCAGAGTAGGAAAAATAGGAATAGTAGCAGACCACCACCTTGAATCAACCAGGAGATTTTACATGATCTAAAAAAAAATATCAAACAGGAGTCACATAAAAAGTGGAAACTGGACCAAATTATAAAGGATGAATATAAACGGATTGCTTAGCGAAGACAGAAACCACAGGAAACTTGGAAATGGCAGAGGTACTTAATGACTTTCGGTTTTCACCAAGAAGACTGATAGTGATGGGATGCCTAACACAGGGAATGCTAGTGGAAATGGGGTAGGTTTAAAAAAAAATTGCTTAGGAAAGTTAGATGTCGTCAAGACAGCAGGGCCTGATCAAATGCATCCTAGAATACTCAAGAAGCTGATAGAAGAGGTATCTGAGCCTTTAGCTATCATCTTTGAAAAATCATGGAAGTCTGAAGAGAGTCCAGAAGACTGGAAAAGGGCAAATATAATGCCCATCTATAGAAAAGGAAATAACCCAGGAGACTACAGACCAAGTTTAACTTTGTACCAGGGAAGATAGAGGAGCAAGTAATGAAGGAATTCATCTGCAAACATTTGGAAGGTAAGACAGTGATAGGGAACAACCAGCATGGATTTGTAAAAAAATAAATCATGTCCAACCAATCTGACAGCTTTGACAACATATCAAGCCTTGTGGATAAGGGAGAAGTGGTGGACATGGTATACCTAGACTTTAGTAAGGCATTTAACAGTCTTGCATGACCTTATCAATAAATTAGGGCAATACAACCTACACAGGGCTACTATAAGGTAGGTGCATAACTGGTTGGGTAATAGTTCTCAGAGTAGTAGTTAATGGTTATGCTGGAAGGGCATAACAAGTGGGGTTCTGCAAGGGTGGGACCGTTCTGTTCAAGAACACCACTGATTTAGATTATGGCAGAGTTTGATTATTAAATTTGCAGGGGACAGTGTTTTGGAGCAGTATAATTCAAAATGATCTGGACAAACTGGAGAAATGGTCTGAGGTAAACAGGATGAAGTTTAATACGAACAAATGCAAAGTACTCCATTTAGGAAGGAACAATCTGTTCTCCACATACAGAAAGGGAAGTGATGGTCTAGGAAGGACTACTGCAGAAAGGGATCTAGGGAGTCACAGTGGACAACAAAGTTAAACATGAGTTAATAGTATGACACTGTTGCAGAAAAAGCAAACAGGATTCTGGAATGCATTAAGAGGAGTGTTGTAAGCAAAACATGGGAAGTCATTCTCCCACTCTATTCTGTGCTGATTAGGCCTCAGTTGGATTACTGTGTCCAGTCCTGGGTACCACATTTCAAGCAAGATGGAGAAATTGGAGACAGTCCAGAGAAGAAGAAAAATTATTAAAGGTCTTGTGGAAACCATTTCACCATTTCATATTTAGCTAGAAGCCACTTCATACAACAGAAGCCATTTAAGTCCCCTGCTTCTGCACATATGCCAGAGAGTGAACTAACCTTCACCGAGGTGAGAAAAACCAGAAGGATGAGCTGTTGGAATGCGTTAATGAACTATTTTGAGCTGAAGTTCCTACTCCCTAAAACCTGTTTCTTTCTTTGCTGATAGTTTCTCTTTGAAGTTAGCTTTGATTTCTTGCCCTGACATCAGACTTGTTTGGTTAAGGGTATAAATTACTAGGATTGATTGTGTTGAACAGCCTTACTGGGTCCAGCTCTGCTGGGGTCATGTTTGGCTCACTTTGTGCCTTATTGATCAGTAAGGCTGTTTGTTAGCCACCTAACCACAGGGGAATATTTTGCTTCAACAATCTAGAAACATGAGCTATGAGGGGTGATGGAAAGAATTGGGCTTGTTTAGTTTAAATAAGAAGACTGAGAGGGAACAAGATACCCTTCTAGATACTAAAACGGCTGTTATACAAGGAGGACGGAGAAAAATTGTTCTCTTTGACCTCTGATGACGACATAACAAGCAATGGGCTTACATTGCAGCAAGGGGAGTTTAGGTTGGACATCAGGAAAAACTTCTTGTCAGGGTGGTAAAACACTGGAATAAATTGCCTGTGTGTGGAATCTCCATCTCTGGAGAGGCAATTCTTGACTCAGTCCTAAGCCGAGCACGGGATCTGGTGGTCCGAGGGGTAAATACAAGTGGAGCGCTGGGAAACGGCGACCATAAGGCCATAACATAGAACATTTCCCTGCGGTGGGAAAAGGCACCTCAGCCGCCCAACACTGTGGCACGCACTCAATTTCAGAAAGGGGAACTAGACAAAAGTGAGGAGGTTGGTCAAAAAGGTACAGTGCCAAAAGGAAAAACCCTGCCAGCTGCATGGACACTTTTCCAAGACACCGTAAGAGAGGCCCAACTGAAATGTACACCCCACACACACACACACACACAGTGTAAGAGAACCCCCAAGTAACCGAAGCAGCGAGACAGAGAGAGAAGAGAGGCGCACCATTTAAAAAGAAGTGGGGAAGACAGAAAGGAGCAGAAACGGTCCAATTCAGTGTCAAAATAGAAGCAGCCACCGCCGCCGCCGCCAAAAGGAGTTTGAAGAACAGCCAGCCAAACAGTCAAAAAAGTAATTAAAAAAAGCCATTCAGCTAAGTACATCAGAAGCGGGAAGCCCGCTAAACCACCAGCGGGGCCGCTTGACCATCGAAATGCTAAAGGAGCACTCCAAGGCGATTAGGTCGTTGTTGCAGAAACCACATGAATTCTTTGCTTTCCTCTTCACGGCTGACGATGGCGTTAGGGAGATTCCCCAACTCGAGCAATTCTTTGGAGCTGACAAAGCTGAGGCATCGTCCCAGACTGAGGTGTCCCTAGAGGAGGTTTGGGAGCAAAGCGAGAAAACTTCACAGTAACAAGTCAGCGGGACCGGACGCCATTCACCACCCAAGAGTTCTGAAAGAAGTCAGATGTGAAACTGCACAAGTATTAAGCTGGGTTTCGTAACCTAGCCCTTAAAAATCAAGCTTCCCTAGCTAATGACGGGAAAGACAGCTAACGGGACGCCAAGATTTTTCAAAAGGGCTCTAGAGGCCATCCTCCTGGCAATTACAGACCGGTAAGTCGAACGGCAGCACCCGCCAAGTTACTTGGAACTACGGTCATGCCTAAAATTGTCCGACACACAGATGAACATAATTTGTTGGGTGTGGGGGAAGCCAACCAACATGGCTTCTCTAAAGGGAAGTCACGTCTTACTACTAGAGAGTTCTGTGACGGGGGACAACAGACATGCGGCCAAGGGGGGAGCCAGTGGCTACAGCGTACTTAGATTTCCAGAAAGCCTTTGACAAGCTCCCTCACCAAAGGCTCTCACGTCAAGTACGTTGTCGTCAAGGGAGAAGAGGGAAGGTCCTCCCATGGACTGACAACTGGCTAGAGAGAGACAGGAAACTAAGGGTAGGAATAAATGGTCAGTTTTCAGAACGGAGAGAGGGGCCACCCCAAAGGGTCCGTACTGGGACCCATCCTATTTGTAAGTCATCTGGAGAAAGGGGGAAACAGTCAGGTGGCAACATTTGCAGGTGATGCTCGAGATGGTCTGCTTTGTTCTTAACTGTGAAGCGCTTCCAAGAGATCTCACAAAACTAAGTCAGTGGGCAACAAAGTGGCAAGTGAAAGCTAACGATGTCGATGAATGGAGAGTAACGTACACGGGGGCGGGCGGGGGAAGGGGGAGAGAAAATCATCCCCGACTCTACATACAAAACGACGGGGACTAATTTAAGCTCTAATCACTCAGGAGAGGAGGAGATCTTGGAGTCACTGAGGAGCGTTCCCTGAAAACATCCACTCAACGTGCAGCAGCAGCCAAAAAAGCGCGCATAACGTCAGGAATCCTTTAAAAATGGGACAGAGGAGAAGACCACAGAGAATCTCTCATCACCTCTCTATAAAGCCACGGTACGTCCACATCTTGCACACGGCGTCGCCTCCGCGCCACAGAGACCAACTGGCTTTGGAAGGGCTTCAGAAAGGGGCAGCAGAAACGATGAGGGGTTTGGAGCGGGTCCCATAGGAAGAGAAGAGAGATTAAAAAGCCTGGGACTTTTCAAGCTTAGAAAAAGAGGAGACTCAGGGGCGATACGATAGAGGCCTATAAAATCATGACTGGGGTGGAAAAGGTGAACAAGGAAACAAAAAGTTATGTACGCGTTCCCTTAAGAACTAAGGGTCGCCACATGAAATGAACAGGTAGCAGATGCTGAAAAGAAAAAGGCAGTTTCTCCTTCACGCAGCGTGCTCTCAGCCCGCGGAACTCCTTGCCACAGGAGGTTGAGACGACCAGGACTCTACATGGGTTCAAAAACAGAACTAGATACATTCACGGAGGTCAGGGCCATCAGCGGCGTCCCTAGCCTCTGGTTTGTCAGTCAGAGCCTGGAAACGGACGACAGGAGAGGGATCGCTCGAGTCCCGTCTGGTGGCTCCCTCTGGGGCATCAGGCATCGGCCGCTGTCGGAAGACAGGAGACTGGGCTAGACGGACCCATGGCCGTTCTTACAATCTTAACACAGCCCCCCCCAAAAAGCCACGCTTACCCGAGCTCCACTTGGACGTTTCCCAGGGCAAGTCCCCTGTTGGCTGCTCACTCAGTTCGCTCTGGCTGCCTCCGGGATAAGGCTGCTGGCTCCAAGCGCCTTGCTTCCAACCCAGTCAGCCCCCGAAGGCCCCCACCGGCATCAAAGCACTCTCGACGGCCAAACACATGGTCTCTCAGTCCCCGCAACTAGCGCCAGTCAGACAAATTCTCAGAAACACACACACACACACACACACACACACACACGGACACTCATCCCACCAGCCCACAGCACAGCCCCCTCACCCCAACACCACCTCCCCCCCGCCCCCCACAAAGAGCCACACTTACCCCACAGCTCCTCTCGGACGTTTCCCAGGCTAACGCCGAAACGCTTCCAGTTCCACGAGCAGGCCCAGGTAGGCAGGCAGGCAGCCCTTCAGAGTCTCCATGCACGGAGGAGACGATGGAGCGGAGAGGAGGGATTTCAAGCTGTGAAAGCAACTGGGGGAAACTTTAGAGGAAGGGGGAGCCTGTACGGGAAGGATGGGCTCCACCTAAACCAAAAAGGGAACCCGGCTGCCGGCACTTAGCATTAAAAAGGGCGGAGAGCGGTTTTTAAACTGGAGGCTAAAGGAAAGCCGACGGGTGCGGAGGGGCACCTGCATCGGACAGAGACATCTCTTAGGGGACATCTCTATTAAGGGAGAGGCTGGGTACGAGCAGACGAGAAACAGTCACATGAAAAAGGGTCTAACGTGTCTGGAAACGGCAGACAGACAAAGAGTGACATTTTGCAAGGGCTTCTAGACCTCTAAATAGTAAGTGGGTGAACCAGAACGCCTCGTATCAAAAGGAGGCTACCGATACAATAGGCACCACGGAAACTTGGCCGAAGGAGGACGACCCACGGGACAGTGTCATACCAGGGTACTGTCAAAGTCAGACACACAGGACTCAGATTTGTCAGAGCGGTGCAGGGTGCAACACGCAAAAGAAGGCCACAGGCTACTGCGTCAATCGCCCTTGCGTTCACTCCAAGGATTTTATCCAAGGCGTGGTGCGGCTGCGATTGGGCAGATTCCAATCACACAGACCGCGGGGACTCGAGCCCCTTGGTCAGTCAGTCCCCAGACAGCGACGGCTCCCGTACTCACACGGCACAGGGAAGACGGATACACACGGAGACAAGAGAGTCTGAGAGGAAGGAGGCCTCTAGAAGGACGACGACCAACGGGACAGCGTCATACCAGGGTACGTCTCGGAAGGACACAACAGGTCGTGCTGGTGGGGGAGCGGCGGCACTAGCCGCGAAAGAAAATGCAGAGTCAAGTGAAGTAAAAAAACATCTTGAACGAACCAAAAGGTTCCCCAGAATCTCAGTGGGGGGGAAAGAGGTGGGGGCGGGCGGGGCAGTAAATCCATGCTCGAAGAAGAAGGAGGCCGCAGGGAACTATTACCCACCACCTGACCAGGACAGCGATAGTGACTATGAAATGCTAAGGGAGATTAGCGAGGCCATCAAAATTAAAGCCTCAGTAATAATAGTGGGGGATTTCAACTATCCCCATATTGACTGGGTAACACCTCACCTCAGGACGGGATGCACAGGTAACATTTCTTGAGACTTTAAAATGATTGCTTCTTGGAGCAAGCGGTTCTGGAACCCGCAAGGGGAGAGGCAATTCTTGACTCAGTCCTAAGCCGAGCACGGGATCTGGTGGTCCGAGGGGTAAATACAAGTGGAGCGCTGGGAAACGGCGACCATAAGGCCATAACATAGAACATTTCCCTGCGGTGGGAAAAGGCACCTCAGCCGCCCAACACTGTGGCACGCACTCAATTTCAAAAAGGGGAACTAGACAAAAGTGAGGAGGTTGGTCAAAAAGGTACAGTGCCAAAAGGAAAAACCCTGCCAGCTGCATGGACACTTTTCCAAGACACCGTAAGAGAGGCCCAACTGAAATGTACACCCCAAACACACACACAGTAAGAAAACCCCCAAGTAACCGAAGCAGCGAGACAGAGAGAGAAGAGAGGCGCACCATTTAAAAAGAAGTGGGGAAGACAGAAAGGAGCAGAAACGGTCCAATTCAGTGTCAAAATAGAAGCAGCAGCCGCCGCCGCCGCCAAAAGGAGTTTGAAGAACAGCCAGCCAAACAGTCAAAAAAGTAATTAAAAAAAGCCATTCGGCTAAGTACATCAGAAGCGGGAAGCCCGCTAAACCACCAGCGGGGCCGCTTGACCATCGAAATGCTAAAGGAGCACTCCAAGGCGATTAGGTCGTTGTTGCAGAAACCACATGAATTCTTTGCTTTCCTCTTCACGGCTGACGATGGCGTTAGGGAGATTCCCCAACTCGAGCAATTCTTTGGAGCTGACAAAGCTGAGGCATCGTCCCAGACTGAGGTGTCCCTAGAGGAGGTTTGGGAGCAAAGCGAGAAAACTTCACAGTAACAAGTCAGCGGGACCGGACGCCATTCACCACCCAAGAGTTCTGAAAGAAGTCAGATGTGAAACTGCACAAGTATTAAGCTGGGTTTCGTAACCTAGCCCTTAAAAATCAAGCTTCCCTAGCTAATGACGGGAAAGACAGCTAACGGAACGCCAAGATTTTTCAAAAGGGCTCTAGAGGCCATCCTCCTGGCAATTACAGACCGGTAAGTCGAACGGCAGCACCCGCCAAGTTACTTGGAACTACGGTCATGCCTAAAATTGTCCGACACACAGATGAACATAATTTGTTGGGTGTGGGGGAAGCCAACCAACATGGCTTCTCTAAAGGGAAGTCACGTCTTACTACTAGAGAGTTCTGTGACGGGGGACAACAGACATGCGGCCAAGGGGGGAGCCAGTGGCTACAGCGTACTTAGATTTCCAGAAAGCCTTTGACAAGCTCCCTCACCAAAGGCTCTCACGTCAAGTACGTTGTCGTCAAGGGAGAAGAGGGAAGGTCCTCCCATGGACTGACAACTGGCTAGAGAGAGACAGGAAACTAAGGGTAGGAATAAATGGTCAGTTTTCAGAACGGAGAGAGGGGCCACCCCAAAGGGTCCGTACTGGGACCCATCCTATTTGTAAGTCATCTGGAGAAAGGGGGAAACAGTCAGGTGGCAACATTTGCAGGTGATGCTCGAGATGGTCTGCTTTGTTCTTAACTGTGAAGCGCTTCCAAGAGATCTCACAAAACTAAGTCAGTGGGCAACAAAGTGGCAAGTGAAAGCTAACGATGTCGATGAATGGAGAGTAACGTACACGGGGGCGGGCGGGGGAAGGGGGAGAGAAAATCATCCTCGACTCTACATACAAAACGACGGGGACTAATTTAAGCTCTAATCACTCAGGAGAGGAGGAGATCTTGGAGTCACTGAGGAGCGTTCCCTGAAAACATCCACTCAACGTGCAGCAGCAGCCAAAAAAGCGCGCATAACGTCAGGAATCCTTTAAAAATGGGACAGAGGAGAAGACCACAGAGAATCTCTCATCACCTCTCTATAAAGCCACGGTACGTCCACATCTTGCACACGGCGTCGCCTCCGCGCCACAGAGACCAACTGGCTTTGGAAGGGCTTCAGAAAGGGGCAGCAGAAACGATGAGGGGTTTGGAGCGGGTCCCATAGGAAGAGAAGAGAGATTAAAAAGCCTGGGACTTTTCAAGCTTAGAAAAAGAGGAGACTCAGGGGCGATACGATAGAGGCCTATAAAATCATGACTGGGGTGGAAAAGGTGAACAAGGAAACAAAAAGTTATGTACGCGTTCCCTTAAGAACTAAGGGTCGCCACATGAAATGAACAGGTAGCAGATGCTGAAAAGAAAAAGGCAGTTTCTCCTTCACGCAGCGTGCTCTCAGCCCGCGGAACTCCTTGCCACAGGAGGTTGAGACGACCAGGACTCTACATGGGTTCAAAAACAGAACTAGATACATTCACGGAGGTCAGGGCCATCAGCGGCGTCCCTAGCCTCTGGTTTGTCAGTCAGAGCCTGGAAACGGACGACAGGAGAGGGATCGCTCGAGTCCCGTCTGGTGGCTCCCTCTGGGGCATCAGGCATCGGCCGCTGTCGGAAGACAGGAGACTGGGCTAGACGGACCCATGGCCGTTCTTACAATCTTAACACAGCCCCCCCCAAAAAGCCACGCTTACCCGAGCTCCACTTGGACGTTTCCCAGGGCAAGTCCCCTGTTGGCTGCTCACTCAGTTCGCTCTGGCTGCCTCCGGGATAAGGCTGCTGGCTCCAAGCGCCTTGCTTCCAACCCAGTCAGCCCCCGAAGGCCCCCACCGGCATCAAAGCACTCTCGACGGCCAAACACATGGTCTCTCAGTCCCCGCAACTAGCGCCAGTCAGACAAATTCTCAGAAACACACACACACACACACACACACACACGGACACTCATCCCACCAGCCCACAGCACAGCCCCCTCACCCCAACACCACCTCCCCCCCGCCCCCCACAAAGAGCCACACTTACCCCACAGCTCCTCTCGGACGTTTCCCAGGCTAACGCCGAAACGCTTCCAGTTCCACGAGCAGGCCCAGGTAGGCAGGCAGGCAGCCCTTCAGAGTCTCCATGCACGGAGGAGACGATGGAGCGGAGAGGAGGGATTTCAAGCTGTGAAAGCAACTGGGGGAAACTTTAGAGGAAGGGGGAGCCTGTACGGGAAGGATGGGCTCCACCTAAACCAAAAAGGGAACCCGGCTGCCGGCACTTAGCATTAAAAAGGGCGGAGAGCGGTTTTTAAACTGGAGGCTAAAGGAAAGCCGACGGGTGCGGAGGGGCACCTGCATCGGACAGAGACATCTCTTAGGGGACATCTCTATTAAGGGAGAGGCTGGGTACGAGCAGACGAGAAACAGTCACATGAAAAAGGGTCTAACGTGTCTGGAAACGGCAGACAGACAAAGAGTGACATTTTGCAAGGGCTTCTAGACCTCTAAATAGTAAGTGGGTGAACCAGAACGCCTCGTATCAAAAGGAGGCTACCGATACAATAGGCACCACGGAAACTTGGCCGAAGGAGGACGACCCACGGGACAGTGTCATACCAGGGTACTGTCAAAGTCAGACACACAGGACTCAGATTTGTCAGAGCGGTGCAGGGTGCAACACGCAAAAGAAGGCCACAGGCTACTGCGTCAATCGCCCTTGCGTTCACTCCAAGGATTTTATCCAAGGCGTGGTGCGGCTGCGATTGGGCAGATTCCAATCACACAGACCGCGGGGACTCGAGCCCCTTGGTCAGTCAGTCCCCAGACAGCGACGGCTCCCGTACTCACACGGCACAGGGAAGACGGATACACACGGAGACAAGAGAGTCTGAGAGGAAGGAGGCCTCTAGAAGGACGACGACCAACGGGACAGCGTCATACCAGGGTACGTCTCGGAAGGACACAACAGGTCGTGCTGGTGGGGGAGCGGCGGCACTAGCCGCGAAAGAAAATGCAGAGTCAAGTGAAGTAAAAAAACATCTTGAACGAACCAAAAGGTTCCCCAGAATCTCAGTGGGGGGGAAAGAGGTGGGGGCGGGCGGGGCAGTAAATCCAGGCTCGAAGAAGAAGGAGGCCGCAGGGAACTATTACCCACCACCTGACCAGGACAGCGATAGTGACTATGAAATGCTAAGGGAGATTAGCGAGGCCATCAAAATTAAAGCCTCAGTAATAATAGTGGGGGATTTCAACTATCCCCATATTGACTGGGTAACACCTCACCTCAGGACGGGATGCACAGGTAACATTTCTTGAGACTTTAAAATGATTGCTTCTTGGAGCAAGCGGTTCTGGAACCCGCAAGGGGAGAGGCAATTCTTGACTCAGTCCTAAGCCGAGCACGGGATCTGGTGGTCCGAGGGGTAAATACAAGTGGAGCGCTGGGAAACGGCGACCATAAGGCCATAACATAGAACATTTCCCTGCGGTGGGAAAAGGCACCTCAGCCGCCCAACACTGTGGCACGCACTCAATTTCAAAAAGGGGAACTAGACAAAAGTGAGGAGGTTGGTCAAAAAGGTACAGTGCCAAAAGGAAAAACCCTGCCAGCTGCATGGACACTTTTCCAAGACACCGTAAGAGAGGCCCAACTGAAATGTACACCCCAAACACACACACAGTAAGAAAACCCCCAAGTAACCGAAGCAGCGAGACAGAGAGAGAAGAGAGGCGCACCATTTAAAAAGAAGTGGGGAAGACAGAAAGGAGCAGAAACGGTCCAATTCAGTGTCAAAATAGAAGCAGCCGCCGCCGCCGCCGCCAAAAGGAGTTTGAAGAACAGCCAGCCAAACAGTCAAAAAAGTAATTAAAAAAAGCCATTCGGCTAAGTACATCAGAAGCGGGAAGCCCGCTAAACCACCAGCGGGGCCGCTTGACCATCGAAATGCTAAAGGAGCACTCCAAGGCGATTAGGTCGTTGTTGCAGAAACCACATGAATTCTTTGCTTTCCTCTTCACGGCTGACGATGGCGTTAGGGAGATTCCCCAACTCGAGCAATTCTTTGGAGCTGACAAAGCTGAGGCATCGTCCCAGACTGAGGTGTCCCTAGAGGAGGTTTGGGAGCAAAGCGAGAAAACTTCACAGTAACAAGTCAGCGGGACCGGACGCCATTCACCACCCAAGAGTTCTGAAAGAAGTCAGATGTGAAACTGCACAAGTATTAAGCTGGGTTTCGTAACCTAGCCCTTAAAAATCAAGCTTCCCTAGCTAATGACGGGAAAGACAGCTAACGGAACGCCAAGATTTTTCAAAAGGGCTTTAGAGGCCATCCTCCTGGCAATTACAGACCGGTAAGTCGAACGGCAGCACCCGCCAAGTTACTTGGAACTACGGTCATGCCTAAAATTGTCCGACACACAGATGAACATAATTTGTTGGGTGTGGGGGAAGCCAACCAACATGGCTTCTCTAAAGGGAAGTCACGTCTTACTACTAGAGAGTTCTGTGACGGGGGACAACAGACATGCGGCCAAGGGGGGAGCCAGTGGCTACAGCGTACTTAGATTTCCAGAAAGCCTTTGACAAGCTCCCTCACCAAAGGCTCTCACGTCAAGTACGTTGTCGTCAAGGGAGAAGAGGGAAGGTCCTCCCATGGACTGACAACTGGCTAGAGAGAGACAGGAAACTAAGGGTAGGAATAAATGGTCAGTTTTCAGAACGGAGAGAGGGGCCACCCCAAAGGGTCCGTACTGGGACCCATCCTATTTGTAAGTCATCTGGAGAAAGGGGGAAACAGTCAGGTGGCAACATTTGCAGGTGATGCTCGAGATGGTCTGCTTTGTTCTTAACTGTGAAGCGCTTCCAAGAGATCTCACAAAACTAAGTCAGTGGGCAACAAAGTGGCAAGTGAAAGCTAACGATGTCGATGAATGGAGAGTAACGTACACGGGGGCGGGCGGGGGAAGGGGGAGAGAAAATCATCCCCGACTCTACATACAAAACGACGGGGACTAATTTAAGCTCTAATCACTCAGGAGAGGAGGAGATCTTGGAGTCACTGAGGAGCGTTCCCTGAAAACATCCACTCAACGTGCAGCAGCAGCCAAAAAAGCGCGCATAACGTCAGGAATCCTTTAAAAATGGGACAGAGGAGAAGACCACAGAGAATCTCTCATCACCTCTCTATAAAGCCACGGTACGTCCACATCTTGCACACGGCGTCGCCTCCGCGCCACAGAGACCAACTGGCTTTGGAAGGGCTTCAGAAAGGGGCAGCAGAAACGATGAGGGGTTTGGAGCGGGTCCCATAGGAAGAGAAGAGAGATTAAAAAGCCTGGGACTTTTCAAGCTTAGAAAAAGAGGAGACTCAGGGGCGATACGATAGAGGCCTATAAAATCATGACTGGGGTGGAAAAGGTGAACAAGGAAACAAAAAGTTATGTACGCGTTCCCTTAAGAACTAAGGGTCGCCACATGAAATGAACAGGTAGCAGATGCTGAAAAGAAAAAGGCAGTTTCTCCTTCACGCAGCGTGCTCTCAGCCCGCGGAACTCCTTGCCACAGGAGGTTGAGACGACCAGGACTCTACATGGGTTCAAAAACAGAACTAGATACATTCACGGAGGTCAGGGCCATCAGCGGCGTCCCTAGCCTCTGGTTTGTCAGTCAGAGCCTGGAAACGGACGACAGGAGAGGGATCGCTCGAGTCCCGTCTGGTGGCTCCCTCTGGGGCATCAGGCATCGGCCGCTGTCGGAAGACAGGAGACTGGGCTAGACGGACCCATGGCCGTTCTTACAATCTTAACACAGCCCCCCCCAAAAAGCCACGCTTACCCGAGCTCCACTTGGACGTTTCCCAGGGCAAGTCCCCTGTTGGCTGCTCACTCAGTTCGCTCTGGCTGCCTCCGGGATAAGGCTGCTGGCTCCAAGCGCCTTGCTTCCAACCCAGTCAGCCCCCGAAGGCCCCCACCGGCATCAAAGCACTCTCGACGGCCAAACACATGGTCTCTCAGTCCCCGCAACTAGCGCCAGTCAGACAAATTCTCAGAAACACACACACACACACACACACACACACACACGGACACTCATCCCACCAGCCCACAGCACAGCCCCCTCACCCCAACACCACCTCCCCCCCGCCCCCCACAAAGAGCCACACTTACCCCACAGCTCCTCTCGGACGTTTCCCAGGCTAACGCCGAAACGCTTCCAGTTCCACGAGCAGGCCCAGGTAGGCAGGCAGGCAGCCCTTCAGAGTCTCCATGCACGGAGGAGACGATGGAGCGGAGAGGAGGGATTTCAAGCTGTGAAAGCAACTGGGGGAAACTTTAGAGGAAGGGGGAGCCTGTACGGGAAGGATGGGCTCCACCTAAACCAAAAAGGGAACCCGGCTGCCGGCACTTAGCATTAAAAAGGGCGGAGAGCGGTTTTTAAACTGGAGGCTAAAGGAAAGCCGACGGGTGCGGAGGGGCACCTGCATCGGACAGAGACATCTCTTAGGGGACATCTCTATTAAGGGAGAGGCTGGGTACGAGCAGACGAGAAACAGTCACATGAAAAAGGGTCTAACGTGTCTGGAAACGGCAGACAGACAAAGAGTGACATTTTGCAAGGGCTTCTAGACCTCTAAATAGTAAGTGGGTGAACCAGAACGCCTCGTATCAAAAGGAGGCTACCGATACAATAGGCACCACGGAAACTTGGCCGAAGGAGGACGACCCACGGGACAGTGTCATACCAGGGTACTGTCAAAGTCAGACACACAGGACTCAGATTTGTCAGAGCGGTGCAGGGTGCAACACGCAAAAGAAGGCCACAGGCTACTGCGTCAATCGCCCTTGCGTTCACTCCAAGGATTTTATCCAAGGCGTGGTGCGGCTGCGATTGGGCAGATTCCAATCACACAGACCGCGGGGACTCGAGCCCCTTGGTCAGTCAGTCCCCAGACAGCGACGGCTCCCGTACTCACACGGCACAGGGAAGACGGATACACACGGAGACAAGAGAGTCTGAGAGGAAGGAGGCCTCTAGAAGGACGACGACCAACGGGACAGCGTCATACCAGGGTACGTCTCGGAAGGACACAACAGGTCGTGCTGGTGGGGGAGCGGCGGCACTAGCCGCGAAAGAAAATGCAGAGTCAAGTGAAGTAAAAAAACATCTTGAACGAACCAAAAGGTTCCCCAGAATCTCAGTGGGGGGGAAAGAGGTGGGGGCGGGCGGGGCAGTAAATCCATGCTCGAAGAAGAAGGAGGCCGCAGGGAACTATTACCCACCACCTGACCAGGACAGCGATAGTGACTATGAAATGCTAAGGGAGATTAGCGAGGCCATCAAAATTAAAGCCTCAGTAATAATAGTGGGGGATTTCAACTATCCCCATATTGACTGGGTAACACCTCACCTCAGGACGGGATGCACAGGTAACATTTCTTGAGACTTTAAAATGATTGCTTCTTGGAGCAAGCGGTTCTGGAACCCGCAAGGGGAGAGGCAATTCTTGACTCAGTCCTAAGCCGAGCACGGGATCTGGTGGTCCGAGGGGTAAATACAAGTGGAGCGCTGGGAAACGGCGACCATAAGGCCATAACATAGAACATTTCCCTGCGGTGGGAAAAGGCACCTCAGCCGCCCAACACTGTGGCACGCACTCAATTTCAAAAAGGGGAACTAGACAAAAGTGAGGAGGTTGGTCAAAAAGGTACAGTGCCAAAAGGAAAAACCCTGCCAGCTGCATGGACACTTTTCCAAGACACCGTAAGAGAGGCCCAACTGAAATGTACACCCCAAACACACACACAGTAAGAAAACCCCCAAGTAACCGAAGCAGCGAGACAGAGAGAGAAGAGAGGCGCACCATTTAAAAAGAAGTGGGGAAGACAGAAAGGAGCAGAAACGGTCCAATTCAGTGTCAAAATAGAAGCAGCCGCCGCCGCCGCCGCCAAAAGGAGTTTGAAGAACAGCCAGCCAAACAGTCAAAAAAGTAATTAAAAAAAGCCATTCGGCTAAGTACATCAGAAGCGGGAAGCCCGCTAAACCACCAGCGGGGCCGCTTGACCATCGAAATGCTAAAGGAGCACTCCAAGGCGATTAGGTCGTTGTTGCAGAAACCACATGAATTCTTTGCTTTCCTCTTCACGGCTGACGATGGCGTTAGGGAGATTCCCCAACTCGAGCAATTCTTTGGAGCTGACAAAGCTGAGGCATCGTCCCAGACTGAGGTGTCCCTAGAGGAGGTTTGGGAGCAAAGCGAGAAAACTTCACAGTAACAAGTCAGCGGGACCGGACGCCATTCACCACCCAAGAGTTCTGAAAGAAGTCAGATGTGAAACTGCACAAGTATTAAGCTGGGTTTCGTAACCTAGCCCTTAAAAATCAAGCTTCCCTAGCTAATGACGGGAAAGACAGCTAACGGAACGCCAAGATTTTTCAAAAGGGCTTTAGAGGCCATCCTCCTGGCAATTACAGACCGGTAAGTCGAACGGCAGCACCCGCCAAGTTACTTGGAACTACGGTCATGCCTAAAATTGTCCGACACACAGATGAACATAATTTGTTGGGTGTGGGGGAAGCCAACCAACATGGCTTCTCTAAAGGGAAGTCACGTCTTACTACTAGAGAGTTCTGTGACGGGGGACAACAGACATGCGGCCAAGGGGGGAGCCAGTGGCTACAGCGTACTTAGATTTCCAGAAAGCCTTTGACAAGCTCCCTCACCAAAGGCTCTCACGTCAAGTACGTTGTCGTCAAGGGAGAAGAGGGAAGGTCCTCCCATGGACTGACAACTGGCTAGAGAGAGACAGGAAACTAAGGGTAGGAATAAATGGTCAGTTTTCAGAACGGAGAGAGGGGCCACCCCAAAGGGTCCGTACTGGGACCCATCCTATTTGTAAGTCATCTGGAGAAAGGGGGAAACAGTCAGGTGGCAACATTTGCAGGTGATGCTCGAGATGGTCTGCTTTGTTCTTAACTGTGAAGCGCTTCCAAGAGATCTCACAAAACTAAGTCAGTGGGCAACAAAGTGGCAAATGAAAGCTAACGATGTCGATGAATGGAGAGTAACGTACACGGGGGCGGGCGGGGGAAGGGGGAGAGAAAATCATCCCCGACTCTACATACAAAACGACGGGGACTAATTTAAGCTCTAATCACTCAGGAGAGGAGGAGATCTTGGAGTCACTGAGGAGCGTTCCCTGAAAACATCCACTCAACGTGCAGCAGCAGCCAAAAAAGCGCGCATAACGTCAGGAATCCTTTAAAAATGGGACAGAGGAGAAGACCACAGAGAATCTCTCATCACCTCTCTATAAAGCCACGGTACGTCCACATCTTGCACACGGCGTCGCCTCCGCGCCACAGAGACCAACTGGCTTTGGAAGGGCTTCAGAAAAGGGCAGCAGAAACGATGAGGGGTTTGGAGCGGGTCCCATAGGAAGAGAAGAGAGATTAAAAAGCCTGGGACTTTTCAAGCTTAGAAAAAGAGGAGACTCAGGGGCGATACGATAGAGGCCTATAAAATCATGACTGGGGTGGAAAAGGTGAACAAGGAAACAAAAAGTTATGTACGCGTTCCCTTAAGAACTAAGGGTCGCCACATGAAATGAACAGGTAGCAGAGGCTGAAAAGAAAAAGGCAGTTTCTCCTTCACGCAGCGTGCTCTCAGCCCGCGGAACTCCTTGCCACAGGAGGTTGAGACGACCAGGACTCTACATGGGTTCAAAAACAGAACTAGATACATTCACGGAGGTCAGGGCCATCAGCGGCGTCCCTAGCCTCTGGTTTGTCAGTCAGAGCCTGGAAACGGACGACAGGAGAGGGATCGCTCGAGTCCCGTCTGGTGGCTCCCTCTGGGGCATCAGGCATCGGCCGCTGTCGGAAGACAGGAGACTGGGCTAGACGGACCCATGGCCGTTCTTACAATCTTAACACAGCCCCCCCCAAAAAGCCACGCTTACCCGAGCTCCACTTGGACGTTTCCCAGGGCAAGTCCCCTGTTGGCTGCTCACTCAGTTCGCTCTGGCTGCCTCCGGGATAAGGCTGCTGGCTCCAAGCGCCTTGCTTCCAACCCAGTCAGCCCCCGAAGGCCCCCACCGGCATCAAAGCACTCTCGACGGCCAAACACATGGTCTCTCAGTCCCCGCAACTAGCGCCAGTCAGACAAATTCTCAGAAACACACACACACACACACACACACGGACACTCATCCCACCAGCCCACAGCACAGCCCCCTCACCCCAACACCACCTCCCCCCCGCCCCCCACAAAGAGCCACACTTACCCCACAGCTCCTCTCGGACGTTTCCCAGGCTAACGCCGAAACGCTTCCAGTTCCACGAGCAGGCCCAGGTAGGCAGGCAGGCAGCCCTTCAGAGTCTCCATGCACGGAGGAGACGATGGAGCGGAGAGGAGGGATTTCAAGCTGTGAAAGCAACTGGGGGAAACTTTAGAGGAAGGGGGAGCCTGTACGGGAAGGATGGGCTCCACCTAAACCAAAAAGGGAACCCGGCTGCCGGCACTTAGCATTAAAAAGGGCGGAGAGCGGTTTTTAAACTGGAGGCTAAAGGAAAGCCGACGGGTGCGGAGGGGCACCTGCATCGGACAGAGACATCTCTTAGGGGACATCTCTATTAAGGGAGAGGCTGGGTACGAGCAGACGAGAAACAGTCACATGAAAAAGGGTCTAACGTGTCTGGAAACGGCAGACAGACAAAGAGTGACATTTTGCAAGGGCTTCTAGACCTCTAAATAGTAAGTGGGTGAACCAGAACGCCTCGTATCAAAAGGAGGCTACCGATACAATAGGCACCACGGAAACTTGGCCGAAGGAGGACGACCCACGGGACAGTGTCATACCAGGGTACTGTCAAAGTCAGACACACAGGACTCAGATTTGTCAGAGCGGTGCAGGGTGCAACACGCAAAAGAAGGCCACAGGCTACTGCGTCAATCGCCCTTGCGTTCACTCCAAGGATTTTATCCAAGGCGTGGTGCGGCTGCGATTGGGCAGATTCCAATCACACAGACCGCGGGGACTCGAGCCCCTTGGTCAGTCAGTCCCCAGACAGCGACGGCTCCCGTACTCACACGGCACAGGGAAGACGGATACACACGGAGACAAGAGAGTCTGAGAGGAAGGAGGCCTCTAGAAGGACGACGACCAACGGGACAGCGTCATACCAGGGTACGTCTCGGAAGGACACAACAGGTCGTGCTGGTGGGGGAGCGGCGGCACTAGCCGCGAAAGAAAATGCAGAGTCAAGTGAAGTAAAAAAACATCTTGAACGAACCAAAAGGTTCCCCAGAATCTCAGTGGGGGGGAAAGAGGTGGGGGCGGGCGGGGCAGTAAATCCATGCTCGAAGAAGAAGGAGGCCGCAGGGAACTATTACCCACCACCTGACCAGGACAGCGATAGTGACTATGAAATGCTAAGGGAGATTAGCGAGGCCATCAAAATTAAAGCCTCAGTAATAATAGTGGGGGATTTCAACTATCCCCATATTGACTGGGTAACACCTCACCTCAGGACGGGATGCACAGGTAACATTTCTTGAGACTTTAAAATGATTGCTTCTTGGAGCAAGCGGTTCTGGAACCCGCAAGGGGAGAGGCAATTCTTGACTCAGTCCTAAGCCGAGCACGGGATCTGGTGGTCCGAGGGGTAAATACAAGTGGAGCGCTGGGAAACGGCGACCATAAGGCCATAACATAGAACATTTCCCTGCGGTGGGAAAAGGCACCTCAGCCGCCCAACACTGTGGCACGCACTCAATTTCAAAAAGGGGAACTAGACAAAAGTGAGGAGGTTGGTCAAAAAGGTACAGTGCCAAAAGGAAAAACCCTGCCAGCTGCATGGACACTTTTCCAAGACACCGTAAGAGAGGCCCAACTGAAATGTACACCCCAAACACACACACAGTAAGAAAACCCCCAAGTAACCGAAGCAGCGAGACAGAGAGAGAAGAGAGGCGCACCATTTAAAAAGAAGTGGGGAAGACAGAAAGGAGCAGAAACGGTCCAATTCAGTGTCAAAATAGAAGCAGCCGCCGCCGCCGCCGCCAAAAGGAGTTTGAAGAACAGCCAGCCAAACAGTCAAAAAAGTAATTAAAAAAAGCCATTCGGCTAAGTACATCAGAAGCGGGAAGCCCGCTAAACCACCAGCGGGGCCGCTTGACCATCGAAATGCTAAAGGAGCACTCCAAGGCGATTAGGTCGTTGTTGCAGAAACCACATGAATTCTTTGCTTTCCTCTTCACGGCTGACGATGGCGTTAGGGAGATTCCCCAACTCGAGCAATTCTTTGGAGCTGACAAAGCTGAGGCATCGTCCCAGACTGAGGTGTCCCTAGAGGAGGTTTGGGAGCAAAGCGAGAAAACTTCACAGTAACAAGTCAGCGGGACCGGACGCCATTCACCACCCAAGAGTTCTGAAAGAAGTCAGATGTGAAACTGCACAAGTATTAAGCTGGGTTTCGTAACCTAGCCCTTAAAAATCAAGCTTCCCTAGCTAATGACGGGAAAGACAGCTAACGGAACGCCAAGATTTTTCAAAAGGGCTCTAGAGGCCATCCTCCTGGCAATTACAGACCGGTAAGTCGAACGGCAGCACCCGCCAAGTTACTTGGAACTACGGTCATGCCTAAAATTGTCCGACACACAGATGAACATAATTTGTTGGGTGTGGGGGAAGCCAACCAACATGGCTTCTCTAAAGGGAAGTCACGTCTTACTACTAGAGAGTTCTGTGACGGGGGACAACAGACATGCGGCCAAGGGGGGAGCCAGTGGCTACAGCGTACTTAGATTTCCAGAAAGCCTTTGACAAGCTCCCTCACCAAAGGCTCTCACGTCAAGTACGTTGTCGTCAAGGGAGAAGAGGGAAGGTCCTCCCATGGACTGACAACTGGCTAGAGAGAGACAGGAAACTAAGGGTAGGAATAAATGGTCAGTTTTCAGAACGGAGAGAGGGGCCACCCCAAAGGGTCCGTACTGGGACCCATCCTATTTGTAAGTCATCTGGAGAAAGGGGGAAACAGTCAGGTGGCAACATTTGCAGGTGATGCTCGAGATGGTCTGCTTTGTTCTTAACTGTGAAGCGCTTCCAAGAGATCTCACAAAACTAAGTCAGTGGGCAACAAAGTGGCAAATGAAAGCTAACGATGTCGATGAATGGAGAGTAACGTACACGGGGGCGGGCGGGGGAAGGGGGAGAGAAAATCATCCCCGACTCTACATACAAAACGACGGGGACTAATTTAAGCTCTAATCACTCAGGAGAGGAGGAGATCTTGGAGTCACTGAGGAGCGTTCCCTGAAAACACCCACTCAACGTGCAGCAGCAGCCAAAAAAGCGCGCATAACGTCAGGAATCCTTTAAAAATGGGACAGAGGAGAAGACCACAGAGAATCTCTCATCACCTCTCTATAAAGCCACGGTACGTCCACATCTTGCACACGGCGTCGCCTCCGCGCCACAGAGACCAACTGGCTTTGGAAGGGCTTCAGAAAGGGGCAGCAGAAACGATGAGGGGTTTGGAGCGGGTCCCATAGGAAGAGAAGAGAGATTAAAAAGCCTGGGACTTTTCAAGCTTAGAAAAAGAGGAGACTCAGGGGCGATACGATAGAGGCCTATAAAATCATGACTGGGGTGGAAAAGGTGAACAAGGAAACAAAAAGTTATGTACGCGTTCCCTTAAGAACTAAGGGTCGCCACATGAAATGAACAGGTAGCAGAGGCTGAACACAAAAAGGCAGTTTCTCCTTCACGCAGCGTGCTCTCAGCCCGCGGAACTCCTTGCCACAGGAGGTTGAGACGACCAGGACTCTACATGGGTTCAAAAACAGAACTAGATACATTCACGGAGGTCAGGGCCATCAGCGGCGTCCCTAGCCTCTGGTTTGTCAGTCAGAGCCTGGAAACGGACGACAGGAGAGGGATCGCTCGAGTCCCGTCTGGTGGCTCCCTCTGGGGCATCAGGCATCGGCCGCTGTCGGAAGACAGGAGACTGGGCTAGACGGACCCATGGCCGTTCTTACAATCTTAACACAGCCCCCCCCAAAAAGCCACGCTTACCCGAGCTCCACTTGGACGTTTCCCAGGGCAAGTCCCCTGTTGGCTGCTCACTCAGTTCGCTCTGGCTGCCTCCGGGATAAGGCTGCTGGCTCCAAGCGCCTTGCTTCCAACCCAGTCAGCCCCCGAAGGCCCCCACCGGCATCAAAGCACTCTCGACGGCCAAACACATGGTCTCTCAGTCCCCGCAACTAGCGCCAGTCAGACAAATCCTCAGACACACACACACACACACGGACACTCATCCCACCAGCCCACAGCACAGCCCCCTCACCCCAACACCACCTCCCCCCCGCCCCCCACAAAGAGCCACACTTACCCCACAGCTCCTCTCGGACGTTTCCCAGGCTAACGCCGAAACGCTTCCAGTTCCACGAGCAGGCCCAGGTAGGCAGGCAGGCAGCCCTTCAGAGTCTCCATGCACGGAGGAGACGATGGAGCGGAGAGGAGGGATTTCAAGCTGTGAAAGCAACTGGGGGAAACTTTAGAGGAAGGGGGAGCCTGTACGGGAAGGATGGGCTCCACCTAAACCAAAAAGGGAACCCGGCTGCCGGCACTTAGCATTAAAAAGGGCGGAGAGCGGTTTTTAAACTGGAGGCTAAAGGAAAGCCGACGGGTGCGGAGGGGCACCTGCATCGGACAGAGACATCTCTTAGGGGACATCTCTATTAAGGGAGAGGCTGGGTACGAGCAGACGAGAAACAGTCACATGAAAAAGGGTCTAACGTGTCTGGAAACGGCAGACAGACAAAGAGTGACATTTTGCAAGGGCTTCTAGACCTCTAAATAGTAAGTGGGTGAACCAGAACGCCTCGTATCAAAAGGAGGCTACCGATACAATAGGCACCACGGAAACTTGGCCGAAGGAGGACCACCCACGGGACAGTGTCATACCAGGGTACTGTCAAAGTCAGACACACAGGACTCAGATTTGTCAGAGCGGTGCAGGGTGCAACACGCAAAAGAAGGCCACAGGCTACTGCGTCAATCGCCCTTGCGTTCACTCCAAGGATTTTATCCAAGGCGTGGTGCGGCTGCGATTGGGCAGATTCCAATCACACAGACCGCGGGGACTCGAGCCCCTTGGTCAGTCAGTCCCCAGACAGCGACGGCTCCCGTACTCACACGGCACAGGGAAGACGGATACACACGGAGACAAGAGAGTCTGAGAGGAAGGAGGCCTCTAGAAGGACGACGACCAACGGGACAGCGTCATACCAGGGTACGTCTCGGAAGGACACAACAGGTCGTGCTGGTGGGGGAGCGGCGGCACTAGCCGCGAAAGAAAATGCAGAGTCAAGTGAAGTAAAAAAACATCTTGAACGAACCAAAAGGTTCCCCAGAATCTCAGTGGGGGGGAAAGAGGTGGGGGCGGGCGGGGCAGTAAATCCATGCTCGAAGAAGAAGGAGGCCGCAGGGAACTATTACCCACCACCTGACCAGGACAGCGATAGTGACTATGAAATGCTAAGGGAGATTAGCGAGGCCATCAAAATTAAAGCCTCAGTAATAATAGTGGGGGATTTCAACTATCCCCATATTGACTGGGTAACACCTCACCTCAGGACGGGATGCACAGGTAACATTTCTTGAGACTTTAAAATGATTGCTTCTTGGAGCAAGCGGTTCTGGAACCCGCAAGGGGAGAGGCAATTCTTGACTCAGTCCTAAGCCGAGCACGGGATCTGGTGGTCCGAGGGGTAAATACAAGTGGAGCGCTGGGAAACGGCGACCATAAGGCCATAACATAGAACATTTCCCTGCGGTGGGAAAAGGCACCTCAGCCGCCCAACACTGTGGCACGCACTCAATTTCAAAAAGGGGAACTAGACAAAAGTGAGGAGGTTGGTCAAAAAGGTACAGTGCCAAAAGGAAAAACCCTGCCAGCTGGACACTTTTCCAAGACACCGTAAGAGAGGCCCAACTGAAATGTACACCCCAAACACACACACACACACAGTGTAAGAGAACCCCCAAGTAACCGAAGCAGCGAGACAGAGAGAGAAGAGAGGCGCACCATTTAAAAAGAAGTGGGGAAGACAGAAAGGAGCAGAAACGGTCCAATTCAGTGTCAAAATAGAAGCAGCCACCGCCGCCGCCGCCGCCAAAAGGAGTTTGAAGAACAGCCAGCCAAACAGTCAAAAAAGTAATTAAAAAAAGCCATTCGGCTAAGTACATCAGAAGCGGGAAGCCCGCTAAACCACCAGCGGGGCCGCTTGACCATCGAAATGCTAAAGGAGCACTCCAAGGCGATTAGGTCGTTGTTGCAGAAACCACATGAATTCTTTGCTTTCCTCTTCACGGCTGACGATGGCGTTAGGGAGATTCCCCAACTCGAGCAATTCTTTGGAGCTGACAAAGCTGAGGCATCGTCCCAGACTGAGGTGTCCCTAGAGGTGGTTTGGGAGCAAAGCGAGAAAACTTCACAGTAACAAGTCAGCGGGACCGGACGCCATTCACCACCCAAGAGTTCTGAAAGAAGTCAGATGTGAAACTGCACAAGTATTAAGCTGGGTTTCGTAACCTAGCCCTTAAAAATCACGCTTCCCTAGCTAATGACGGGAAAGACAGCTAACGGAACGCCAAGATTTTTCAAAAGGGCTCTAGAGGCCATCCTCCTGGCAATTACAGACCGGTAAGTCGAACGGCAGCACCCGCCAAGTTACTTGGAACTACGGTCATGCCTAAAATTGTCCGACACACAGATGAACATAATTTGTTGGGTGTGGGGGAAGCCAACCAACATGGCTTCTCTAAAGGGAAGTCACGTCTTACTACTAGAGAGTTCTGTGACGGGGGACAACAGACATGCGGCCAAGGGGGGAGCCAGTGGCTACAGCGTACTTAGATTTCCAGAAAGCCTTTGACAAGCTCCCTCACCAAAGGCTCTCACGTCAAGTACGTTGTCGTCAAGGGAGAAGAGGGAAGGTCCTCCCATGGACTGACAACTGGCTAGAGAGAGACAGGAAACTAAGGGTAGGAATAAATGGTCAGTTTTCAGAACGGAGAGAGGGGCCACCCCAAAGGGTCCGTACTGGGACCCATCCTATTTGTAAGTCATCTGGAGAAAGGGGGAAACAGTCAGGTGGCAACATTTGCAGGTGATGCTCGAGATGGTCTGCTTTGTTCTTAACTGTGAAGCGCTTCCAAGAGATCTCACAAAACTAAGTCAGTGGGCAACAAAGTGGCAAATGAAAGCTAACGATGTCGATGAATGGAGAGTAACGTACACGGGGGCGGGCGGGGGAAGGGGGAGAGAAAATCATCCCCGACTCTACATACAAAACGACGGGGACTAATTTAAGCTCTAATCACTCAGGAGAGGAGGAGATCTTGGAGTCACTGAGGAGCGTTCCCTGAAAACATCCACTCAACGTGCAGCAGCAGCCAAAAAAGCGCGCATAACGTCAGGAATCCTTTAAAAATGGGACAGAGGAGAAGACCACAGAGAATCTCTCATCACCTCTCTATAAAGCCACGGTACGTCCACATCTTGCACACGGCGTCGCCTCCGCGCCACAGAGACCAACTGGCTTTGGAAGGGCTTCAGAAAAGGGCAGCAGAAACGATGAGGGGTTTGGAGCGGGTCCCATAGGAAGAGAAGAGAGATTAAAAAGCCTGGGACTTTTCAAGCTTAGAAAAAGAGGAGACTCAGGGGCGATACGATAGAGGCCTATAAAACCATGACTGGGGTGGAAAAGGTGAACAAGGAAACAAAAAGTTATGTACGCGTTCCCTTAAGAACTAAGGGTCGCCACATGAAATGAACAGGTAGCAGAGGCTGAACACAAAAAGGCAGTTTCTCCTTCACGCAGCGTGCTCTCAGCCCGCGGAACTCCTTGCCACAGGAGGTTGAGACGACCAGGACTCTACATGGGTTCAAAAACAGAACTAGATACATTCACGGAGGTCAGGGCCATCAGCGGCGTCCCTAGCCTCTGGTTTGTCAGTCAGAGCCTGGAAACGGACGACAGGAGAGGGATCGCTCGAGTCCCGTCTGGTGGCTCCCTCTGGGGCATCAGGCATCGGCCGCTGTCGGAAGACAGGAGACTGGGCTAGACGGACCCATGGCCGTTCTTACAATCTTAACACAGCCCCCCCCAAAAAGCCACGCTTACCCGAGCTCCACTTGGACGTTTCCCAGGGCAAGTCCCCTGTTGGCTGCTCACTCAGTTCGCTCTGGCTGCCTCCGGGATAAGGCTGCTGGCTCCAAGCGCCTTGCTTCCAACCCAGTCAGCCCCCGAAGGCCCCCACCGGCATCAAAGCACTCTCGACGGCCAAACACATGGTCTCTCAGTCCCCGCAACTAGCGCCAGTCAGACAAATTCTCAGAAACACACACACACACACACACACACACACACACACACACACGGACACTCATCCCACCAGCCCACAGCACAGCCCCCTCACCCCAACACCACCTCCCCCCCGCCCCCCACAGAGCGCCACACTTACCCCACAGCTCCTCTCGGACGTTTCCCAGGCTAACGCCGAAACGCTTCCAGTTCCACGAGCAGGCCCAGGTAGGCAGGCAGGCAGCCCTTCAGAGTCTCCATGCACGGAGGAGACGATGGAGCGGAGAGGAGGGATTTCAAGCTGTGAAAGCAACTGGGGGAAACTTTAGAGGAAGGGGGAGCCTGTACGGGAAGGATGGGCTCCACCTAAACCAAAAAGGGAACCCGGCTGCCGGCACTTAGCATAAAAAGGGCGGAGAGCGGTTTTTAAACTGGAGGCTAAAGGAAAGCCGACGGGTGCGGAGGGGCACCTGCATCGGACAGAGACATCTCTTAGGGGACATCTCTATTAAGGGAGAGGCTGGGTACGAGCAGACGAGAAACAGTCACATGAAAAAGGGTCTAACGTGTCTGGAAACGGCAGACAGACAAAGAGTGACATTTTGCAAGGGCTTCTAGACCTCTAAATAGTAAGTGGGTGAACCAGAACGCCTCGTATCAAAAGGAGGCTACCGATACAATAGGCACCACGGAAACTTGGCCGAAGGAGGACGACCCACGGGACAGTGTCATACCAGGGTACTGTCAAAGTCAGACACACAGGACTCAGATTTGTCAGAGCGGTGCAGGGTGCAACACGCAAAAGAAGGCCACAGGCTACTGCGTCAATCGCCCTTGCGTTCACTCCAAGGATTTTATCCAAGGCGTGGTGCGGCTGCGATTGGGCAGATTCCAATCACACAGACCGCGGGGACTCGAGCCCCTTGGTCAGTCAGTCCCCAGACAGCGACGGCTCCCGTACTCACACGGCACAGGGAAGACGGATACACACGGAGACAAGAGAGTCTGAGAGGAAGGAGGCCTCTAGAAGGACGACGACCAACGGGACAGCGTCATACCAGGGTACGTCTCGGAAGGACACAACAGGTCGTGCTGGTGGGGGAGCGGCGGCACTAGCCGCGAAAGAAAATGCAGAGTCAAGTGAAGTAAAAAAACATCTTGAACGAACCAAAAGGTTCCCCAGAATCTCAGTGGGGGGGAAAGAGGTGGGGGCGGGCGGGGTAGTAAATCCATGCTCGAAGAAGAAGGAGGCCGCAGGGAACTATTACCCACCACCTGACCAGGACAGCGATAGTGACTATGAAATGCTAAGGGAGATTAGCGAGGCCATCAAAATTAAAGCCTCAGTAATAATAGTGGGGGATTTCAACTATCCCCATATTGACTGGGTAACACCTCACCTCAGGACAGGATGCACAGCTAACATTTCTTGAGACTTTAAAATGATTGCTTCTTGGAGCAAGCGGTTCTGGAACCCGCAAGGGGAGAGGCAATTCTTGACTCAGTCCTAAGCCGAGCACGGGATCTGGTGGTCCGAGGGGTAAATACAAGTGGAGCGCTGGGAAACGGCGACCATAAGGCCATAACATAGAACATTTCCCTGCGGTGGGAAAAGGCACCTCAGCCGCCCAACACTGTGGCACGCACTCAATTTCAAAAAGGGGAACTAGACAAAAGTGAGGAGGTTGGTCAAAAAGGTACAGTGCCAAAAGGAAAAACCCTGCCAGCTGCATGGACACTTTTCCAAGACACCGTAAGAGAGGCCCAACTGAAATGTACACCCCACACACACACACACACACACACACACACACAGTAAGAGAACCCCCAAGTAACCGAAGCAGCGAGACAGAGAGAGAAGAGAGGCGCACCATTTAAAAAGAAGTGGGGAAGACAGAAAGGAGCAGAAACGGTCCAATTCAGTGTCAAAATAGAAGCAGCCACCGCCGCCGCCGCCGCCAAAAGGAGTTTGAAGAACAGCCAGCCAAACAGTCAAAAAAGTAATTAAAAAAAGCCATTCGGCTAAGTACATCAGAAGCGGGAAGCCCGCTAAACCACCAGCGGGGCCGCTTGACCATCGAAATGCTAAAGGAGCACTCCAAGGCGATGAGGTCGTTGTTGCAGAAGCCACATGAATTCTTTGCTTTCCTCTTCACGGCTGACGATGGCGTTAGGGAGATTCCCCAACTCGAACAATTCTTTGGAGCTGACAAAGCTGAGGCATCGTCCCAGACTGAGGTGTCCCTAGAGGAGGTTTGGGAGCAAAGCGAGAAAACTTCACAGTAACAAGTCAGCGGGACCGGACGCCATTCACCACCCAAGAGTTCTGAAAGAAGTCAGATGTGAAACTGCACAAGTATTAAGCTGGGTTTCGTAACCTAGCCCTTAAAAATCACGCTTCCCTAGCTAATGACGGGAAAGACAGCTAACGGAACGCCAAGATTTTTCAAAAGGGCTCTAGAGGCCATCCTCCTGGCAATTACAGACCGGTAAGTCGAACGGCAGCACCCGCCAAGTTACTTGGAACTACGGTCATGCCTAAAATTGTCCGACACACAGATGAACATAATTTGTTGGGTGTGGGGGAAGCCAACCAACATGGCTTCTCTAAAGGGAAGTCACGTCTTACTACTAGAGAGTTCTGTGACGGGGGACAACAGACATGCGGCCAAGGGGGGAGCCAGTGGCTACAGCGTACTTAGATTTCCAGAAAGCCTTTGACAAGCTCCCTCACCAAAGGCTCTCACGTCAAGTACGTTGTCGTCAAGGGAGAAGAAGGAAGGTCCTCCCATGGACTGACAACTGGCTAGAGAGAGACAGGAAACTAAGGGTAAGAATAAATGGTCAGTTTTCAGAACGGAGAGAGGGGCCACCCCAAAGGGTCCGTACTGGGACCCATCCTATTTGTAAGTCATCTGGAGAAAGGGGGAAACAGTCAGGTGGCAACATTTGCAGGTGATGCTCGAGATGGTCTGCTTTGTTCTTAACTGTGAAGCGCTTCCAAGAGATCTCACAAAACTAAGTCAGTGGGCAACAAAGTGGCAAATGAAAGCTAACGATGTCGATGAATGGAGAGTAACGTACACGGGGGCGGGCGGGGGAAGGGGGAGAGAAAATCATCCCCGACTCTACATACAAAACGACGGGGACTAATTTAAGCTCTAATCACTCAGGAGAGGAGGAGATCTTGGAGTCACTGAGGAGCGTTCCCTGAAAACATCCACTCAACGTGCAGCAGCAGCCAAAAAAGCGCGCATAACGTCAGGAATCCTTTAAAAATGGGACAGAGGAGAAGACCACAGAGAATCTCTCATCACCTCTCTATAAAGCCACGGTACGTCCACATCTTGCACACGGCGTCGCCTCCGCGCCACAGAGACCAACTGGCTTTGGAAGGGCTTCAGAAAGGGGCAGCAGAAACGATGAGGGGTTTGGAGCGGGTCCCATAGGAAGAGAAGAGAGATTAAAAAGCCTGGGACTTTTCAAGCTTAGAAAAAGAGGAGACTCAGGGGCGATACGATAGAGGCCTATAAAATCATGACTGGGGTGGAAAAGGTGAACAAGGAAACAAAAAGTTATGTACGCGTTCCCTTAAGAACTAAGGGTCGCCACATGAAATGAACAGGTAGCAGAGGCTGAACACAAAAAGGCAGTTTCTCCTTCACGCAGCGTGCTCTCAGCCCGCGGAACTCCTTGCCACAGGAGGTTGAGACGACCAGGACTCTACATGGGTTCAAAAACAGAACTAGATACATTCACGGAGGTCAGGGCCATCAGCGGCGTCCCTAGCCTCTGGTTTGTCAGTCAGAGCCTGGAAACGGACGACAGGAGAGGGATCGCTCGAGTCCCGTCTGGTGGCTCCCTCTGGGGCATCAGGCATCGGCCGCTGTCGGAAGACAGGAGACTGGGCTAGACGGACCCATGGCCGTTCTTACAATCTTAACACAGCCCCCCCCAAAAAGCCACGCTTACCCGAGCTCCACTTGGACGTTTCCCAGGGCAAGTCCCCTGTTGGCTGCTCACTCAGTTCGCTCTGGCTGCCTCCGGGATAAGGCTTCTGGCTCCAAGCGCCTTGCTTCCAACCCAGTCAGCCCCCGAAGGCCCCCACCGGCATCAAAGCACTCTCGACGGCCAAACACATGGTCTCTCAGTCCCCGCAACTAGCGCCAGTCAGACAAATCCTCAGACACACACACACGGACACTCATCCCACCAGCCCACAGCACAGCCCCCTCACCCCACCACCACCTCCCCCCCGCCCCCCACAAAGAGCCACACTTACCCCACAGCTCCTCTCGGACGTTTCCCAGGCTAACGCCGAAACGCTTCCAGTTCCACGAGCAGGCCCAGGTAGGCAGGCAGGCAGCCCTTCAGAGTCTCCATGCACGGAGGAGACGATGGAGCGGAGAGGAGGGATTTCAAGCTGTGAAAGCAACTGGGGGAAACTTTAGAGGAAGGGGGAGCCTGTACGGGAAGGATGGGCTCCACCTAAACCAAAAAGGGAACCCGGCTGCCGGCACTTAGCATTAAAAAGGGCGGAGAGCGGTTTTTAAACTGGAGGCTAAAGGAAAGCCGACGGGTGCGGAGGGGCACCTGCATCGGACAGAGACATCTCTTAGGGGACATCTCTATTAAGGGAGAGGCTGGGTACGAGCAGACGAGAAACAGTCACATGAAAAAGGGTCTAACGTGTCTGGAAACGGCAGACAGACAAAGAGTGACATTTTGCAAGGGCTTCTAGACCTCTAAATAGTAAGTGGGTGAACCAGAACGCCTCGTATCAAAAGGAGGCTACCGATACAATAGGCACCACGGAAACTTGGCCGAAGGAGGACCACCCACGGGACAGTGTCATACCAGGGTACTGTCAAAGTCAGACACACAGGACTCAGATTTGTCAGAGCGGTGCAGGGTGCAACACGCAAAAGAAGGCCACAGGCTACTGCGTCAATCGCCCTTGCGTTCACTCCAAGGATTTTATCCAAGGCGTGGTGCGGCTGCGATTGGGCAGATTCCAATCACACAGACCGCGGGGACTCGAGCCCCTTGGTCAGTCAGTCCCCAGACAGCGACGGCTCCCGTACTCACACGGCACAGGGAAGACGGATACACACGGAGACAAGAGAGTCTGAGAGGAAGGAGGCCTCTAGAAGGACGACGACCAACGGGACAGCGTCATACCAGGGTACGTCTCGGAAGGACACAACAGGTCGTGCTGGTGGGGGAGCGGCGGCACTAGCCGCGAAAGAAAATGCAGAGTCAAGTGAAGTAAAAAAACATCTTGAACGAACCAAAAGGTTCCCCAGAATCTCAGTGGGGGGGAAGAGGTGGGGGCGGGCGGGGCAGTAAATCCATGCTCGAAGAAGAAGGAGGCCGCAGGGAACTATTACCCACCACCTGACCAGGACAGCGATAGTGACTATGAAATGCTAAGGGAGATTAGCGAGGCCATCAAAATTAAAGCCTCAGTAATAATAGTGGGGGATTTCAACTATCCCCATATTGACTGGGTAACACCTCACCTCAGGACGGGATGCACAGGTAACATTTCTTGAGACTTTAAAATGATTGCTTCTTGGAGCAAGCGGTTCTGGAACCCGCAAGGGGAGAGGCAATTCTTGACTCAGTCCTAAGCCGAGCACGGGATCTGGTGGTCCGAGGGGTAAATACAAGTGGAGCGCTGGGAAACGGCGACCATAAGGCCATAACATAGAACATTTCCCTGCGGTGGGAAAAGGCACCTCAGCCGCCCAACACTGTGGCACGCACTCAATTTCAAAAAGGGGAACTAGACAAAAGTGAGGAGGTTGGTCAAAAAGGTACAGTGCCAAAAGGAAAAACCCTGCCAGCTGCATGGACACTTTTCCAAGACACCGTAAGAGAGGCCCAACTGAAATGTACACCCCACACACACACACACACACACACACACACACACTGTAAGAGAACCCCCAAGTAACCGAAGCAGCGAGACAGAGAGAGAAGAGAGGCGCACCATTTAAAAAGAAGTGGGGAAGACAGAAAGGAGCAGAAACGGTCCAATTCAGTGTCAAAATAGAAGCAGCCACCGCCGCCACCAAAAGGAGTTTGAAGAACAGCCAGCCAAACAGTCAAAAAAGTAATTAAAAAAAGCCATTCGGCTAAGTACATCAGAAGCGGGAAGCCCGCTAAACCACCAGCGGGGCCGCTTGACCATCGAAATGCTAAAGGAGCACTCCAAGGCGATGAGGTCGTTGTTGCAGAAACCACATGAATTCTTTGCTTTCCTCTTCACGGCTGACGATGGCGTTAGGGAGATTCCCCAACTCGAACAATTCTTTGGAGCTGACAAAGCTGAGGCATCGTCCCAGACTGAGGTGTCCCTAGAGGAGGTTTGGGAGCAAAGCGAGAAAACTTCACAGTAACAAGTCAGCGGGACCGGACGCCATTCACCACCCAAGAGTTCTGAAAGAAGTCAGATGTGAAACTGCACAAGTATTAAGCTGGGTTTCGTAACCTAGCCCTTAAAAATCACGCTTCCCTAGCTAATGACGGGAAAGACAGCTAACGGAACGCCAAGATTTTTCAAAAGGGCTCTAGAGGCCATCCTCCTGGCAATTACAGACCGGTAAGTCGAACGGCAGCACCCGCCAAGTTACTTGGAACTACGGTCATGCCTAAAATTGTCCGACACACAGATGAACATAATTTGTTGGGTGTGGGGGAAGCCAACCAACATGGCTTCTCTAAAGGGAAGTCACGTCTTACTACTAGAGAGTTCTGTGACGGGGGACAACAGACATGCGGCCAAGGGGGGAGCCAGTGGCTACAGCGTACTTAGATTTCCAGAAAGCCTTTGACAAGCTCCCTCACCAAAGGCTCTCACGTCAAGTACGTTGTCGTCAAGGGAGAAGAAGGAAGGTCCTCCCATGGACTGACAACTGGCTAGAGAGAGACAGGAAACTAAGGGTAAGAATAAATGGTCAGTTTTCAGAACGGAGAGAGGGGCCACCCCAAAGGGTCCGTACTGGGACCCATCCTATTTGTAAGTCATCTGGAGAAAGGGGGAAACAGTCAGGTGGCAACATTTGCAGGTGATGCTCGAGATGGTCTGCTTTGTTCTTAACTGTGAAGCGCTTCCAAGAGATCTCACAAAACTAAGTCAGTGGGCAACAAAGTGGCAAATGAAAGCTAACGATGTCGATGAATGGAGAGTAACGTACACGGGGGCGGGCGGGGGAAGGGGGAGAGAAAATCATCCCCGACTCTACATACAAAACGACGGGGACTAATTTAAGCTCTAATCACTCAGGAGAGGAGGAGATCTTGGAGTCACTGAGGAGCGTTCCCTGAAAACATCCACTCAACGTGCAGCAGCAGCCAAAAAAGCGCGCATAACGTCAGGAATCCTTTAAAAATGGGACAGAGGAGAAGACCACAGAGAATCTCTCATCACCTCTCTATAAAGCCACGGTACGTCCACATCTTGCACACGGCGTCGCCTCCGCGCCACAGAGACCAACTGGCTTTGGAAGGGCTTCAGAAAGGGGCAGCAGAAACGATGAGGGGTTTGGAGCGGGTCCCATAGGAAGAGAAGAGAGATTAAAAAGCCTGGGACTTTTCAAGCTTAGAAAAAGAGGAGACTCAGGGGCGATACGATAGAGGCCTATAAAATCATGACTGGGGTGGAAAAGGTGAACAAGGAAACAAAAAGTTATGTACGCGTTCCCTTAAGAACTAAGGGTCGCCACATGAAATGAACAGGTAGCAGAGGCTGAACACAAAAAGGCAGTTTCTCCTTCACGCAGCGTGCTCTCAGCCCGCGGAACTCCTTGCCACAGGAGGTTGAGACGACCAGGACTCTACATGGGTTCAAAAACAGAACTAGATACATTCACGGAGGTCAGGGCCATCAGCGGCGTCCCTAGCCTCTGGTTTGTCAGTCAGAGCCTGGAAACGGACGACAGGAGAGGGATCGCTCGAGTCCCGTCTGGTGGCTCCCTCTGGGGCATCAGGCATCGGCCGCTGTCGGAAGACGGGAGACTGGGCTAGACGGACCCATGGCCGTTCTTACAATCTTAACACAGCCCCCCCCCCCAAAAGCCACGCTTACCCGAGCTCCACTTGGACGTTTCCCAGGGCAAGTCCCCTGTTGGCTGCTCACTCAGTTCGCTCTGGCTGCCTCCGGGATAAGGCTTCTGGCTCCAAGCGCCTTGCTTCCAACCCAGTCAGCCCCCGAAGGCCCCCACCGGCATCAAAGCACTCTCGACGGCCAAACACATGGTCTCTCAGTCCCCGCAACTAGCGCCAGTCAGACAAATCCTCAGACACACACACACACACACACACACACACACACGGACACTCATCCCACCAGCCCACAGCACAGCCCCCTCACCCCAACACCACCTCCCCCCCGCCCCCCACAAAGAGCCACACTTACCCCACACCTCCTCTCGGACGTTTCCCAGGCTAACGCCGAAACGCTTCCAGTTCCACGAGCAGGCCCAGGTAGGCAGGCAGGCAGCCCTTCAGAGTCTCCATGCACGGAGGAGACGATGGAGCGGAGAGGAGGGATTTCAAGCTGTGAAAGCAACTGGGGGAAACTTTAGAGGAAGGGGGAGCCTGTACGGGAAGGATGGGCTCCACCTAAACCAAAAAGGGAACCCGGCTGCCGGCACTTAGCATTAAAAAGGGCGGAGAGCGGTTTTTAAACTGGAGGCTAAAGGAAAGCCGACTGGTGCGGAGGGGCACCTGCATCGGACAGAGACATCTCTTAGGGGACATCTCTATTAAGGGAGAGGCTGGGTACGAGCAGACGAGAAACAGTCACATGAAAAAGGGTCTAACGTGTCTGGAAACGGCAGACAGACAAAGAGTGATATTTTGCAAGGGCTTCTAGACCTCTAAATAGTAAGTGGGTGAACCAGAACGCCTCGTATCAAAAGGAGGCTACCGATACAATAGGCACCACGGAAACTTGGCCGAAGGACGACGACCCACGGGACAGTGTCATACCAGGGTACTGTCAAAGTCAGACACACAGGACTCAGATTTGTCAGAGCGGTGCAGGGTGCAACACGCAAAAGAAGGCCACAGGCTACTGCGTCAATCGCCCTTGCGTTCACTCCAAGGATTTTATCCAAGGCGTGGTGCGGCTGCGATTGGGCAGATTCCAATCACACAGACCGCGGGGACTCGAGCCCCTTGGTCAGTCAGTCCCCAGACAGCGACGGCTCCCGTACTCACACGGCACAGGGAAGACGGATACACACGGAGACAAGAGAGTCTGAGAGGAAGGAGGCCTCTAGAAGGACGACGACCAACGGGACAGCGTCATACCAGGGTACGTCTCGGAAGGACACAACAGGTCGTGCTGGTGGGGGAGCGGCGGCACTAGCCGCGAAAGAAAATGCAGAGTCAAGTGAAGTAAAAAAACATCTTGAACGAACCAAAAGGTTCCCCAGAATCTCAGTGGGGGGGAAAGAGGTAGGGGCGGGCGGGGCAGTAAATCCATGCTCGAAGAAGAAGGAGGCCGCAGGGAACTATTACCCACCACCTGACCAGGACAGCGATAGTGACTATGAAATGCTAAGGGAGATTAGCGAGGCCATCAAAATTAAAGCCTCAGTAATAATAGTGGGGGATTTCAACTATCCCCATATTGACTGGGTAACACCTCACCTCAGGACGGGATGCACAGGTAACATTTCTTGAGACTTTAAAATGATTGCTTCTTGGAGCAAGCGGTTCTGGAACCCGCAAGGGGAGAGGCAATTCTTGACTCAGTCCTAAGCCGAGCACGGGATCTGGTGGTCCGAGGGGTAAATACAAGTGGAGCGCTGGGAAACGGCGACCATAAGGCCATAACATAGAACATTTCCCTGCGGTGGGAAAAGGCACCTCAGCCGCCCAACACTGTGGCACGCACTCAATTTCAAAAAGGGGAACTAGACAAAAGTGAGGAGGTTGGTCAAAAAGGTACAGTGCCAAAAGGAAAAACCCTGCCAGCTGCATGGACACTTTTCCAAGACACCGTAAGAGAGGCCCAACTGAAATGTACACCCCACACACACACACACACACACACACAGTGTAAGAGAACCCCCAAGTAACCGAAGCAGCGAGACAGAGAGAGAAGAGAGGCGCACCATTTAAAAAGAAGTGGGGAAGACAGAAAGGAGCAGAAACGGTCCAATTCAGTGTCAAAATAGAAGCAGCCACCGCCGCCGCCGCCACCAAAAGGAGTTTGAAGAACAGCCAGCCAAACAGTCAAAAAAGTAATTAAAAAAAGCCATTCGGCTAAGTACATCAGAAGCGGGAAGCCCGCTAAACCACCAGCGGGGCCGCTTGACCATCGAAATGCTAAAGGAGCACTCCAAGGCGATTAGGTCGTTGTTGCAGAAACCACATGAATTCTTTGCTTTCCTCTTCACGGCTGACGATGGCGTTAGGGAGATTCCCCAACTCGAGCAATTCTTTGGAGCTGACAAAGCTGAGGCATCGTCCCAGACTGAGGTGTCCCTAGAGGTGGTTTGGGAGCAAAGCGAGAAAACTTCACAGTAACAAGTCAGCGGGACCGGACGCCATTCACCACCCAAGAGTTCTGAAAGAAGTCAGATGTGAAACTGCACAAGTATTAAGCTGGGTTTCGTAACCTAGCCCTTAAAAATCACGCTTCCCTAGCTAATGACGGGAAAGACAGCTAACGGAACGCCAAGATTTTTCAAAAGGGCTCTAGAGGCCATCCTCCTGGCAATTACAGACCGGTAAGTCGAACGGCAGCACCCGCCAAGTTACTTGGAACTACGGTCATGCCTAAAATTGTCCGACACACAGATGAACATAATTTGTTGGGTGTGGGGGAAGCCAACCAACATGGCTTCTCTAAAGGGAAGTCACGTCTTACTACTAGAGAGTTCTGTGACGGAGGACAACAGACATGCGGCCAAGGGGGGAGCCAGTGGCTACAGCGTACTTAGATTTCCAGAAAGCCTTTGACAAGCTCCCTCACCAAAGGCTCTCACGTCAAGTACGTTGTCGTCAAGGGAGAAGAGGGAAGGTCCTCCCATGGACTGACAACTGGCTAGAGAGAGACAGGAAACTAAGGGTAGGAATAAATGGTCAGTTTTCAGAACGGAGAGAGGGGCCACCCCAAAGGGTCCGTACTGGGACCCATCCTATTTGTAAGTCATCTGGAGAAAGGGGGAAACAGTCAGGTGGCAACATTTGCAGGTGATGGTCGAGATGGTCTGCTTTGTTCTTAACTGTGAAGCGCTTCCAAGAGATCTCACAAAACTAAGTCAGTGGGCAACAAAGTGGCAAATGAAAGCTAACGATGTCGATGAATGGAGAGTAACGTACACGGGGGCGGGCGGGGGAAGGGGGAGAGAAAATCATCCCCGACTCTACATACAAAACGACGGGGACTAATTTAAGCTCTAATCACTCAGGAGAGGAGGAGATCTTGGAGTCACTGAGGAGCGTTCCCTGAAAACACCCACTCAACGTGCAGCAGCAGCCAAAAAAGCGCGCATAACGTCAGGAATCCTTTAAAAATGGGACAGAGGAGAAGACCACAGAGAATCTCTCATCACCTCTCTATAAAGCCACGGTACGTCCACATCTTGCACACGGCGTCGCCTCCGCGCCACAGAGACCAACTGGCTTTGGAAGGGCTTCAGAAAGGGGCAGCAGAAACGATGAGGGGTTTGGAGCGGGTCCCATAGGAAGAGAAGAGAGATTAAAAAGCCTGGGACTTTTCAAGCTTAGAAAAAGAGGAGACTCAGGGGCGATACGATAGAGGCCTATAAAATCATGACTGGGGTGGAAAAGGTGAACAAGGAAACAAAAAGTTATGTACGCGTTCCCTTAAGAACTAAGGGTCGCCACATGAAATGAACAGGTAGCAGAGGCTGAAAAGAAAAAGGCAGTTTCTCCTTCACGCAGCGTGCTCTCAGCCCGCGGAACTCCTTGCCACAGGAGGTTGAGACGACCAGGACTCTACATGGGTTCAAAAACAGAACTAGATACATTCACGGAGGTCAGGGCCATCAGCGGCGTCCCTAGCCTCTGGTTTGTCAGTCAGAGCCTGGAAACGGACGACAGGAGAGGGATCGCTCGAGTCCCGTCTGGTGGCTCCCTCTGGGGCATCAGGCATCGGCCGCTGTCGGAAGACAGGAGACTGGGCTAGACGGACCCATGGCCGTTCTTACAATCTTAACACAGCCCCCCCCAAAAAGCCACGCTTACCCGAGCTCCACTTGGACGTTTCCCAGGGCAAGTCCCCTGTTGGCTGCTCACTCAGTTCGCTCTGGCTGCCTCCGGGATAAGGCTGCTGGCTCCAAGCGCCTTGCTTCCAACCCAGTCAGCCCCCGAAGGCCCCCACCGGCATCAAAGCACTCTCGACGGCCAAACACATGGTCTCTCAGTCCCCGCAACTAGCGCCAGTCAGACAAATTCTCAGAAACACACACACACACACACACACACACACACACACGGACACTCATCCCACCAGCCCACAGCACAGCCCCCTCACCCCAACACCACCTCCCCCCCGCCCCCCACAAAGAGCCACACTTACCCCACAGCTCCTCTCGGACGTTTCCCAGGCTAACGCCGAAACGCTTCCAGTTCCACGAGCAGGCCCAGGTAGGCAGGCAGGCAGCCCTTCAGAGTCTCCATGCACGGAGGAGACGATGGAGCGGAGAGGAGGGATTTCAAGCTGTGAAAGCAACTGGGGGAAACTTTAGAGGAAGGGGGAGCCTGTACGGGAAGGATGGGCTCCACCTAAACCAAAAAGGGAACCCGGCTGCCGGCACTTAGCATTAAAAAGGGCGGAGAGCGGTTTTTAAACTGGAGGCTAAAGGAAAGCCGACGGGTGCGGAGGGGCACCTGCATCGGACAGAGACATCTCTTAGGGGACATCTCTATTAAGGGAGAGGCTGGGTACGAGCAGACGAGAAACAGTCACATGAAAAAGGGTCTAACGTGTCTGGAAACGGCAGACAGACAAAGAGTGACATTTTGCAAGGGCTTCTAGACCTCTAAATAGTAAGTGGGTGAACCAGAACGCCTCGTATCAAAAGGAGGCTACCGATACAATAGGCACCACGGAAACTTGGCCGAAGGAGGACGACCCACGGGACAGTGTCATACCAGGGTACTGTCAAAGTCAGACACACAGGACTCAGATTTGTCAGAGCGGTGCAGGGTGCAACACGCAAAAGAAGGCCACAGGCTACTGCGTCAATCGCCCTTGCGTTCACTCCAAGGATTTTATCCAAGGCGTGGTGCGGCTGCGATTGGGCAGATTCCAATCACACAGACCGCGGGGACTCGAGCCCCTTGGTCAGTCAGTCCCCAGACAGCGACGGCTCCCGTACTCACACGGCACAGGGAAGACGGATACACACGGAGACAAGAGAGTCTGAGAGGAAGGAGGCCTCTAGAAGGACGACGACCAACGGGACAGCGTCATACCAGGGTACGTCTCGGAAGGACACAACAGGTCGTGCTGGTGGGGGAGCGGCGGCACTAGCCGCGAAAGAAAATGCAGAGTCAAGTGAAGTAAAAAAACATCTTGAACGAACCAAAAGGTTCCCCAGAATCTCAGTGGGGGGGAAAGAGGTGGGGGCGGGCGGGGCAGTAAATCCAGGCTCGAAGAAGAAGGAGGCCGCAGGGAACTATTACCCACCACCTGACCAGGACAGCGATAGTGACTATGAAATGCTAAGGGAGATTAGCGAGGCCATCAAAATTAAAGCCTCAGTAATAATAGTGGGGGATTTCAACTATCCCCATATTGACTGGGTAACACCTCACCTCAGGACGGGATGCACAGGTAACATTTCTTGAGACTTTAAAATGATTGCTTCTTGGAGCAAGCGGTTCTGGAACCCGCAAGGGGAGAGGCAATTCTTGACTCAGTCCTAAGCCGAGCACGGGATCTGGTGGTCCGAGGGGTAAATACAAGTGGAGCGCTGGGAAACGGCGACCATAAGGCCATAACATAGAACATTTCCCTGCGGTGGGAAAAGGCACCTCAGCCGCCCAACACTGTGGCACGCACTCAATTTCAAAAAGGGGAACTAGACAAAAGTGAGGAGGTTGGTCAAAAAGGTACAGTGCCAAAAGGAAAAACCCTGCCAGCTGCATGGACACTTTTCCAAGACACCGTAAGAGAGGCCCAACTGAAATGTACACCCCACACACACACACACACACACACACACAGTGTAAGAGAACCCCCAAGTAACCGAAGCAGCGAGACAGAGAGAGAAGAGAGGCGCACCATTTAAAAAGAAGTGGGGAAGACAGAAAGGAGCAGAAACGGTCCAATTCAGTGTCAAAATAGAAGCAGCCACCGCCGCCGCCGCCAAAAGGAGTTTGAAGAACAGCCAGCCAAACAGTCAAAAAAGTAATTAAAAAAAGCCATTCGGCTAAGTACATCAGAAGCGGAAAGCCCGCTAAACCACCAGCGGGGCCGCTTGACCATCGAAATGCTAAAGGAGCACTCCAAGGCGATTAGGTCGTTGTTGCAGAAACCACATGAATTCTTTGCTTTCCTCTTCACGGCTGACGATGGCGTTAGGGAGATTCCCCAACTCGAGCAATTCTTTGGAGCTGACAAAGCTGAGGCATCGTCCCAGACTGAGGTGTCCCTAGAGGTGGTTTGGGAGCAAAGCGAGAAAACTTCACAGTAACAAGTCAGCGGGACCGGACGCCATTCACCACCCAAGAGTTCTGAAAGAAGTCAGATGTGAAACTGCACAAGTATTAAGCTGGGTTTCGTAACCTAGCCCTTAAAAATCACGCTTCCCTAGCTAATGACGGGAAAGACAGCTAACGGAACGCCAAGATTTTTCAAAAGGGCTCTAGAGGCCATCCTCCTGGCAATTACAGACCGGTAAGTCGAACGGCAGCACCCGCCAAGTTACTTGGAACTACGGTCATGCCTAAAATTGTCCGACACACAGATGAACATAATTTGTTGGGTGTGGGGGAAGCCAACCAACATGGCTTCTCTAAAGGGAAGTCACGTCTTACTACTAGAGAGTTCTGTGACGGGGGACAACAGACATGCGGCCAAGGGGGGAGCCAGTGGCTACAGCGTACTTAGATTTCCAGAAAGCCTTTGACAAGCTCCCTCACCAAAGGCTCTCACGTCAAGTACGTTGTCGTCAAGGGAGAAGAGGGAAGGTCCTCCCATGGACTGACAACTGGCTAGAGAGAGACAGGAAACTAAGGGTAGGAATAAATGGTCAGTTTTCAGAACGGAGAGAGGGGCCACCCCAAAGGGTCCGTACTGGGACCCATCCTATTTGTAAGTCATCTGGAGAAAGGGGGAAACAGTCAGGTGGCAACATTTGCAGGTGATGCTCGAGATGGTCTGCTTTGTTCTTAACTGTGAAGCGCTTCCAAGAGATCTCACAAAACTAAGTCAGTGGGCAACAAAGTGGCAAATGAAAGCTAACGATGTCGATGAATGGAGAGTAACGTACACGGGGGCGGGCGGGGGAAGGGGGAGAGAAAATCATCCCCGACTCTACATACAAAACGACGGGGACTAATTTAAGCTCTAATCACTCAGGAGAGGAGGAGATCTTGGAGTCACTGAGGAGCGTTCCCTGAAAACACCCACTCAACGTGCAGCAGCAGCCAAAAAAGCGCGCATAACGTCAGGAATCCTTTAAAAATGGGACAGAGGAGAAGACCACAGAGAATCTCTCATCACCTCTCTATAAAGCCACGGTACGTCCACATCTTGCACACGGCGTCGCCTCCGCGCCACAGAGACCAACTGGCTTTGGAAGGGCTTCAGAAAGGGGCAGCAGAAACGATGAGGGGTTTGGAGCGGGTCCCATAGGAAGAGAAGAGAGATTAAAAAGCCTGGGACTTTTCAAGCTTAGAAAAAGAGGAGACTCAGGGGCGATACGATAGAGGCCTATAAAATCATGACTGGGGTGGAAAAGGGGAACAAGGAAACAGAAAGTTACGTACGCGTTCCCTTAAGAACTAAGGGTCGCCACATGAAATGAACAGGTAGCAGAGGCTGAACACAAAAAGGCAGTTTCTCCTTCACGCAGCGTGCTCTCAGCCCGCGGAACTCCTTGCCACAGGAGGTTGAGACGACCAGGACTCTACATGGGTTCAAAAACAGAACTAGATACATTCACGGAGGTCAGGGCCATCAGCGGCGTCCCTAGCCTCTGGTTTGTCAGTCAGAGCCTGGAAACGGACGACAGGAGAGGGATCGCTCGAGTCCCGTCTGGTGGCTCCCTCTGGGGCATCAGGCATCGGCCGCTGTCGGAAGACAGGAGACTGGGCTAGACGGACCCATGGCCGTTCTTACAATCTTAACACAGCCCCCCCCAAAAAGCCACGCTTACCCGAGCTCCACTTGGACGTTTCCCAGGGCAAGTCCCCTGTTGGCTGCTCACTCAGTTCGCTCTGGCTGCCTCCGGGATAAGGCTGCTGGCTCCAAGCGCCTTGCTTCCAACCCAGTCAGCCCCCGAAGGTCCCCACCTGCATGAAAGCACTCTCGACGGCCAAACACACGGTCTCTCAGTCCCCGCAACTAGCGCCAGTCAGACAAATCCTCAGAAACACACACACACACACACACACACGGACACACGGACACTCATCCCACCAGCCCACAGCACAACCCCCTCACCCCAACACCACCTCCCCCCCGCCCCCCACAAAGAGCCACACTTACCCCACAGCTCCTCTCGGACGTTTCCCAGGCTAACGCCGAAACGCTTCCAGTTCCACGAGCAGGCCCAGGTAGGCAGCCCTTCAGAGTCTCCATGCACGGAGGAGACGATGGAGCGGAGAGGAGGGATTTCAAGCTGTGAAAGCAACTGGGGGAAACTTTAGAGGAAGGGGGAGCCTGTACGGGAAGGATGGGCTCCACCTAAACCAAAAAGGGAACCCGGCTGCCGGCACTTAGCATTAAAAAGGGCGGAGAGCGGTTTTTAAACTGGAGGCTAAAGGAAAGCCGACGGGTGCGGAGGGGCACCTGCATCGGACAGAGACATCTCTTAGGGGACATCTCTATTAAGGGAGAGGCTGGGTACGAGCAGACGAGAAACAGTCACATGAAAAAGGGTCTAACGTGTCTGGAAACGGCAGACAGACAAAGAGTGACATTTTGCAAGGGCTTCTAGACCTCTAAATAGTAAGTGGGTGAACCAGAACGCCTCGTATCAAAAGGAGGCTACCGATACAATAGGCACCACGGAAACTTGGCCGAAGGAGGACGACCCACGGGACAGTGTCATACCAGGGTACTGTCAAAGTCAGACACACAGGACTCAGATTTGTCAGAGCGGTGCAGGGTGCAACACGCAAAAGAAGGCCACAGGCTACTGCGTCAATCGCCCTTGCGTTCACTCCAAGGATTTTATCCAAGGCGTGGTGCGGCTGCGATTGGGCAGATTCCAATCACACAGACCGCGGGGACTCGAGCCCCTTGGTCAGTCAGTCCCCAGACAGCGACGGCTCCCGTACTCACACGGCACAGGGAAGACGGATACACACGGAGACAAGAGAGTCTGAGAGGAAGGAGGCCTCTAGAAGGACGACGACCAACGGGACAGCGTCATACCAGGGTACGTCTCGGAAGGACACAACAGGTCGTGCTGGTGGGGGAGCGGCGGCACTAGCCGCGAAAGAAAATGCAGAGTCAAGTGAAGTAAAAAAACATCTTGAACGAACCAAAAGGTTCCCCAGAATCTCAGTGGGGGGGAAAGAGGTGGGGGCGGGCGGGGCAGTAAATCCAGGCTCGAAGAAGAAGGAGGCCGCAGGGAACTATTACCCACCACCTGACCAGGACAGCGATTGTGACTATGAAATGCTAAGGGAGATTAGCGAGGCCATCAAAATTAAAGCCTCAGTAATAATAGTGGGGGATTTCAACTATCCCCATATTGACTGGGTAACACCTCACCTCAGGACGGGATGCACAGGTAACATTTCTTGAGACTTTAAAATGATTGCTTCTTGGAGCAAGCGGTTCTGGAACCCGCAAGGGGAGAGGCAATTCTTGACTCAGTCCTAAGCCGAGCACGGGATCTGGTGGTCCGAGGGGTAAATACAAGTGGAGCGCTGGGAAACGGCGACCATAAGGCCATAACATAGAACATTTCCCTGCGGTGGGAAAAGGCACCTCAGCCGCCCAACACTGTGGCACGCACTCAATTTCAAAAAGGGGAACTAGACAAAAGTGAGGAGGTTGGTCAAAAAGGTACAGTGCCAAAAGGAAAAACCCTGCCAGCTGCATGGACACTTTTCCAAGACACCGTAAGAGAGGCCCAACTGAAATGTACACCCCCCACACACACACACACACAGTGTAAGAGAACCCCCAAGTAACCGAAGCAGCGAGACAGAGAGAGAAGAGAGGCGCACCATTTAAAAAGAAGTGGGGAAGACAGAAAGGAGCAGAAACGGTCCAATTCAGTGTCAAAATAGAAGCAGCCACCGCCGCCGCCGCCGCCAAAAGGAGTTTGAAGAACAGCCAGCCAAACAGTCAAAAAAGTAATTAAAAAAAGCCATTCGGCTAAGTACATCAGAAGCGGGAAGCCCGCTAAACCACCAGCGGGGCCGCTTGACCATCGAAATGCTAAAGGAGCACTCCAAGGCGATTAGGTCGTTGTTGCAGAAACCACATGAATTCTTTGCTTTCCTCTTCACGGCTGACGATGGCGTTAGGGAGATTCCCCAACTCGAGCAATTCTTTGGAGCTGACAAAGCTGAGGCATCGTCCCAGACTGAGGTGTCCCTAGAGGTGGTTTGGGAGCAAAGCGAGAAAACTTCACAGTAACAAGTCAGCGGGACCGGACGCCATTCACCACCCAAGAGTTCTGAAAGAAGTCAGATGTGAAACTGCACAAGTATTAAGCTGGGTTTCGTAACCTAGCCCTTAAAAATCACGCTTCCCTAGCTAATGACGGGAAAGACAGCTAACGGAACGCCAAGATTTTTCAAAAGGGCTCTAGAGGCCATCCTCCTGGCAATTACAGACCGGTAAGTCGAACGGCAGCACCCGCCAAGTTACTTGGAACTACGGTCATGCCTAAAATTGTCCGACACACAGATGAACATAATTTGTTGGGTGTGGGGGAAGCCAACCAACATGGCTTCTCTAAAGGGAAGTCACGTCTTACTACTAGAGAGTTCTGTGACGGGGGACAACAGACATGCGGCCAAGGGGGGAGCCAGTGGCTACAGCGTACTTAGATTTCCAGAAAGCCTTTGACAAGCTCCCTCACCAAAGGCTCTCACGTCAAGTACGTTGTCGTCAAGGGAGAAGAGGGAAGGTCCTCCCATGGACTGACAACTGGCTAGAGAGAGACAGGAAACTAAGGGTAGGAATAAATGGTCAGTTTTCAGAACGGAGAGAGGGGCCACCCCAAAGGGTCCGTACTGGGACCCATCCTATTTGTAAGTCATCTGGAGAAAGGGGGAAACAGTCAGGTGGCAACATTTGCAGGTGATGCTCGAGATGGTCTGCTTTGTTCTTAACTGTGAAGCGCTTCCAAGAGATCTCACAAAACTAAGTCAGTGGGCAACAAAGTGGCAAATGAAAGCTAACGATGTCGATGAATGGAGAGTAACGTACACGGGGGCGGGCGGGGGAAGGGGGAGAGAAAATCATCCCCGACTCTACATACAAAACGACGGGGACTAATTTAAGCTCTAATCACTCAGGAGAGGAGGAGATCTTGGAGTCACTGAGGAGCGTTCCCTGAAAACACCCACTCAACGTGCAGCAGCAGCCAAAAAAGCGCGCATAACGTCAGGAATCCTTTAAAAATGGGACAGAGGAGAAGACCACAGAGAATCTCTCATCACCTCTCTATAAAGCCACGGTACGTCCACATCTTGCACACGGCGTCGCCTCCGCGCCACAGAGACCAACTGGCTTTGGAAGGGCTTCAGAAAAGGGCAGCAGAAACGATGAGGGGTTTGGAGCGGGTCCCATAGGAAGAGAAGAGAGATTAAAAAGCCTGGGACTTTTCAAGCTTAGAAAAAGAGGAGACTCAGGGGCGATACGATAGAGGCCTATAAAATCATGACTGGGGTGGAAAAGGGGAACAAGGAAACAGAAAGTTACGTACGCGTTCCCTTAAGAACTAAGGGTCGCCACATGAAATGAACAGGTAGCAGAGGCTGAACACAAAAAGGCAGTTTCTCCTTCACGCAGCGTGCTCTCAGCCCGCGGAACTCCTTGCCACAGGAGGTTGAGACGACCAGGACTCTACATGGGTTCAAAAACAGAACTAGATACATTCACGGAGGTCAGGGCCATCAGCGGCGTCCCTAGCCTCTGGTTTGTCAGTCAGAGCCTGGAAACGGACGACAGGAGAGGGATCGCTCGAGTCCCGTCTGGTGGCTCCCTCTGAGGCATCAGGCATCGGCCGCTGTCGGAAGACAGGAGACTGGGCTAGACGGACCCATGGCCGTTCTTACAATCTTAACACAGCCCCCCCCAAAAAGCCACGCTTACCCGAGCTCCACTTGGACGTTTCCCAGGGCAAGTCCCCTGTTGGCTGCTCACTCAGTTCGCTCTGGCTGCCTCCGGGATAAGGCTGCTGGCTCCAAGCGCCTTGCTTCCAACCCAGTCAGCCCCCGAAGGTCCCCACCGGCATGAAAGCACTCTCGACGGCCAAACACATGGTCTCTCAGTCCCCGCAACTAGCGCCAGTCAGACAAATTCTCAGAAACACACACACACACACACACACGGACACTCATCCCACCAGCCCACAGCACAGCCCCCTCACCCCAACACCACCTCCCCCCCGCCCCCCACAAAGAGCCACACTTACCCCACAGCTCCTCTCGGACGTTTCCCAGGCTAACGCCGAAACGCTTCCAGTTCCACGAGCAGGCCCAGGTAGGCAGGCAGGCAGCCCTTCAGAGTCTCCATGCACGGAGGAGACGATGGAGCGGAGAGGAGGGATTTCAAGCTGTGAAAGCAACTGGGGGAAACTTTAGAGGAAGGGGGAGCCTGTACGGGAAGGATGGGCTCCACCTAAACCAAAAAGGGAACCCGGCTGCCGGCACTTAGCATTAAAAAGGGCGGAGAGCGGTTTTTAAACTGGAGGCTAAAGGAAAGCCGACGGGTGCGGAGGGGCACCTGCATCGGACAGAGACATCTCTTAGGGGACATCTCTATTAAGGGAGAGGCTGGGTACGAGCAGACGAGAAACAGTCACATGAAAAAGGGTCTAACGTGTCTGGAAACGGCAGACAGACAAAGAGTGACATTTTGCAAGGGCTTCTAGACCTCTAAATAGTAAGTGGGTGAACCAGAACGCCTCGTATCAAAAGGAGGCTACCGATACAATAGGCACCACGGAAACTTGGCCGAAGGAGGACGACCCACGGGACAGTGTCATACCAGGGTACTGTCAAAGTCAGACACACAGGACTCAGATTTGTCAGAGCGGTGCAGGGTGCAACACGCAAAAGAAGGCCACAGGCTACTGCGTCAATCGCCCTTGCGTTCACTCCAAGGATTTTATCCAAGGCGTGGTGCGGCTGCGATTGGGCAGATTCCAATCACACAGACCGCGGGGACTCGAGCCCCTTGGTCAGTCAGTCCCCAGACAGCGACGGCTCCCGTACTCACACGGCACAGGGAAGACGGATACACACGGAGACAAGAGAGTCTGAGAGGAAGGAGGCCTCTAGAAGGACGACGACCAACGGGACAGCGTCATACCAGGGTACGTCTCGGAAGGACACAACAGGTCGTGCTGGTGGGGGAGCGGCGGCACTAGCCGCGAAAGAAAATGCAGAGTCAAGTGAAGTAAAAAAACATCTTGAACGAACCAAAAGGTTCCCCAGAATCTCAGTGGGGGGGAAAGAGGTGGGGGCGGGCGGGGCAGTAAATCCATGCTCGAAGAAGAAGGAGGCCGCAGGGAACTATTACCCACCACCTGACCAGGACAGCGATAGTGACTATGAAATGCTAAGGGAGATTAGCGAGGCCATCAAAATTAAAGCCTCAGTAATAATAGTGGGGGATTTCAACTATCCCCATATTGACTGGGTAACACCTCACCTCAGGACGGGATGCACAGCTAACATTTCTTGAGACTTTAAAATGATTGCTTCTTGGAGCAAGCGGTTCTGGAACCCGCAAGGGGAGAGGCAATTCTTGACTCAGTCCTAAGCCGAGCACGGGATCTGGTGGTCCGAGGGGTAAATACAAGTGGAGCGCTGGGAAACGGCGACCATAAGGCCATAACATAGAACATTTCCCTGCGGTGGGAAAAGGCACCTCAGCCGCCCAACACTGTGGCACGCACTCAATTTCAAAAAGGGGAACTAGACAAAAGTGAGGAGGTTGGTCAAAAAGGTACAGTGCCAAAAGGAAAAACCCTGCCAGCTGCATGGACACTTTTCCAAGACACCGTAAGAGAGGCCCAACTGAAATGTACACCCCATACACACACACACACACAGTGTAAGAGAACCCCCAAGTAACCGAAGCAGCGAGACAGAGAGAGAAGAGAGGCGCACCATTTAAAAAGAAGTGGGGAAGACAGAAAGGAGCAGAAACGGTCCAATTCAGTGTCAAAATAGAAGCAGCCACCGCCGCCGCCGCCAAAAGGAGTTTGAAGAACAGCCAGCCAAACAGTCAAAAAAGTAATTAAAAAAAGCCATTCGGCTAAGTACATCAGAAGCGGGAAGCCCGCTAAACCACCAGCGGGGCCGCTTGACCATCGAAATGCTAAAGGAGCACTCCAAGGCGATTAGGTCGTTGTTGCAGAAACCACATGAATTCTTTGCTTTCCTCTTCACGGCTGACGATGGCGTTAGGGAGATTCCCCAACTCGAGCAATTCTTTGGAGCTGACAAAGCTGAGGCATCGTCCCAGACTGAGGTGTCCCTAGAGGTGGTTTGGGAGCAAAGCGAGAAAACTTCACAGTAACAAGTCAGCGGGACCGGACGCCATTCACCACCCAAGAGTTCTGAAAGAAGTCAGATGTGAAACTGCACAAGTATTAAGCTGGGTTTCGTAACCTAGCCCTTAAAAATCACGCTTCCCTAGCTAATGACGGGAAAGACAGCTAACGGAACGCCAAGATTTTTCAAAAGGGCTCTAGAGGCCATCCTCCTGGCAATTACAGACCGGTAAGTCGAACGGCAGCACCCGCCAAGTTACTTGGAACTACGGTCATGCCTAAAATTGTCCGACACACAGATGAACATAATTTGTTGGGTGTGGGGGAAGCCAACCAACATGGCTTCTCTAAAGGGAAGTCACGTCTTACTACTAGAGAGTTCTGTGACGGGGGACAACAGACATGCGGCCAAGGGGGGAGCCAGTGGCTACAGCGTACTTAGATTTCCAGAAAGCCTTTGACAAGCTCCCTCACCAAAGGCTCTCACGTCAAGTACGTTGTCGTCAAGGGAGAAGAGGGAAGGTCCTCCCATGGACTGACAACTGGCTAGAGAGAGACAGGAAACTAAGGGTAGGAATAAATGGTCAGTTTTCAGAACGGAGAGAGGGGCCACCCCAAAGGGTCCGTACTGGGACCCATCCTATTTGTAAGTCATCTGGAGAAAGGGGGAAACAGTCAGGTGGCAACATTTGCAGGTGATGCTCGAGATGGTCTGCTTTGTTCTTAACTGTGAAGCGCTTCCAAGAGATCTCACAAAACTAAGTCAGTGGGCAACAAAGTGGCAAATGAAAGCTAACGATGTCGATGAATGGAGAGTAACGTACACGGGGGCGGGCGGGGGAAGGGGGAGAGAAAATCATCCCCGACTCTACATACAAAACGACGGGGACTAATTTAAGCTCTAATCACTCAGGAGAGGAGGAGATCTTGGAGTCACTGAGGAGCGTTCCCTGAAAACACCCACTCAACGTGCAGCAGCAGCCAAAAAAGCGCGCATAACGTCAGGAATCCTTTAAAAATGGGACAGAGGAGAAGACCACAGAGAATCTCTCATCACCTCTCTATAAAGCCACGGTACGTCCACATCTTGCACACGGCGTCGCCTCCGCGCCACAGAGACCAACTGGCTTTGGAAGGGCTTCAGAAAGGGGCAGCAGAAACGATGAGGGGTTTGGAGCGGGTCCCATAGGAAGAGAAGAGAGATTAAAAAGCCTGGGACTTTTCAAGCTTAGAAAAAGAGGAGACTCAGGGGCGATACGATAGAGGCCTATAAAATCATGACTGGGGTGGAAAAGGGGAACAAGGAAACAGAAAGTTACGTACGCGTTCCCTTAAGAACTAAGGGTCGCCACATGAAATGAACAGGTAGCAGAGGCTGAACACAAAAAGGCAGTTTCTCCTTCACGCAGCGTGCTCTCAGCCCGCGGAACTCCTTGCCACAGGAGGTTGAGACGACCAGGACTCTACATGGGTTCAAAAACAGAACTAGATACATTCACGGAGGTCAGGGCCATCAGCGGCGTCCCTAGCCTCTGGTTTGTCAGTCAGAGCCTGGAAACGGACGACAGGAGAGGGATCGCTCGAGTCCCGTCTGGTGGCTCCCTCTGGGGCATCAGGCATCGGCCGCTGTCGGAAGACAGGAGACTGGGCTAGACGGACCCATGGCCGTTCTTACAATCTTAACACAGCCCCCCCCAAAAAGCCACGCTTACCCGAGCTCCACTTGGACGTTTCCCAGGGCAAGTCCCCTGTTGGCTGCTCACTCAGTTCGCTCTGGCTGCCTCCGGGATAAGGCTGCTGGCTCCAAGCGCCTTGCTTCCAACCCAGTCAGCCCCCGAAGGTCCCCACCTGCATGAAAGCACTCTCGACGGCCAAACACACGGTCTCTCAGTCCCCGCAACTAGCGCCAGTCAGACAAATCCTCAGAAACACACACACACACACACACACACACACACACACACGGACACACGGACACTCATCCCACCAGCCCACAGAACAACCCCCTCACCCCAACACCACCTCCCCCCCGCCCCCCACAAAGAGCCACACTTACCCCACAGCTCCTCTCGGACGTTTCCCAGGCTAACGCCGAAACGCTTCCAGTTCCACGAGCAGGCCCAGGTAGGCAGGCAGGCAGCCCTTCAGAGTCTCCATGCACGGAGGAGACGATGGAGCGGAGAGGAGGGATTTCAAGCTGTGAAAGCAACTGGGGGAAACTTTAGAGGAAGGGGGAGCCTGTACGGGAAGGATGGGCTCCACCTAAACCAAAAAGGGAACCCGGCTGCCGGCACTTAGCATTAAAAAGGGCGGAGAGCGGTTTTTAAACTGGAGGCTAAAGGAAAGCCGACGGGTGCGGAGGGGCACCTGCATCGGACAGAGACATCTCTTAGGGGACATCTCTATTAAGGGAGAGGCTGGGTACGAGCAGACGAGAAACAGTCACATGAAAAAGGGTCTAACGTGTCTGGAAACGGCAGACAGACAAAGAGTGACATTTTGCAAGGGCTTCTAGACCTCTAAATAGTAAGTGGGTGAACCAGAACGCCTCGTATCAAAAGGAGGCTACCGATACAATAGGCACCACGGAAACTTGGCCGAAGGAGGACGACCCACGGGACAGTGTCATACCAGGGTACTGTCAAAGTCAGACACACAGGACTCAGATTTGTCAGAGCGGTGCAGGGTGCAACACGCAAAAGAAGGCCACAGGCTACTGCGTCAATCGCCCTTGCGTTCACTCCAAGGATTTTATCCAAGGCGTGGTGCGGCTGCGATTGGGCAGATTCCAATCACACAGACCGCGGGGACTCGAGCCCCTTGGTCAGTCAGTCCCCAGACAGCGACGGCTCCCGTACTCACACGGCACAGGGAAGACGGATACACACGGAGACAAGAGAGTCTGAGAGGAAGGAGGCCTCTAGAAGGACGACGACCAACGGGACAGCGTCATACCAGGGTACGTCTCGGAAGGACACAACAGGTCGTGCTGGTGGGGGAGCGGCGGCACTAGCCGCGAAAGAAAATGCAGAGTCAAGTGAAGTAAAAAAACATCTTGAACGAACCAAAAGGTTCCCCAGAATCTCAGTGGGGGGGAAAGAGGTGGGGGCGGGCGGGGCAGTAAATCCAGGCTCGAAGAAGAAGGAGGCCGCAGGGAACTATTACCCACCACCTGACCAGGACAGCGATTGTGACTATGAAATGCTAAGGGAGATTAGCGAGGCCATCAAAATTAAAGCCTCAGTAATAATAGTGGGGGATTTCAACTATCCCCATATTGACTGGGTAACACCTCACCTCAGGACGGGATGCACAGGTAACATTTCTTGAGACTTTAAAATGATTGCTTCTTGGAGCAAGCGGTTCTGGAACCCGCAAGGGGAGAGGCAATTCTTGACTCAGTCCTAAGCCGAGCACGGGATCTGGTGGTCCGAGGGGTAAATACAAGTGGAGCGCTGGGAAACGGCGACCATAAGGCCATAACATAGAACATTTCCCTGCGGTGGGAAAAGGCACCTCAGCCGCCCAACACTGTGGCACGCACTCAATTTCAAAAAGGGGAACTAGACAAAAGTGAGGAGGTTGGTCAAAAAGGTACAGTGCCAAAAGGAAAAACCCTGCCAGCTGCATGGACACTTTTCCAAGACACCGTAAGAGAGGCCCAACTGAAATGTACACCCCCCCCACACACACACACACAGTGTAAGAGAACCCCCAAGTAACCGAAGCAGCGAGACAGAGAGAGAAGAGAGGCGCACCATTTAAAAAGAAGTGGGGAAGACAGAAAGGAGCAGAAACGGTCCAATTCAGTGTCAAAATAGAAGCAGCCACCGCCGCCGCCGCCGCCAAAAGGAGTTTGAAGAACAGCCAGCCAAACAGTCAAAAAAGTAATTAAAAAAAGCCATTCGGCTAAGTACATCAGAAGCGGGAAGCCCGCTAAACCACCAGCGGGGCCGCTTGACCATCGAAATGCTAAAGGAGCACTCCAAGGCGATTAGGTCGTTGTTGCAGAAACCACATGAATTCTTTGCTTTCCTCTTCACGGCTGACGATGGCGTTAGGGAGATTCCCCAACTCGAGCAATTCTTTGGAGCTGACAAAGCTGAGGCATCGTCCCAGACTGAGGTGTCCCTAGAGGTGGTTTGGGAGCAAAGCGAGAAAACTTCACAGTAACAAGTCAGCGGGACCGGACGCCATTCACCACCCAAGAGTTCTGAAAGAAGTCAGATGTGAAACTGCACAAGTATTAAGCTGGGTTTCGTAACCTAGCCCTTAAAAATCACGCTTCCCTAGCTAATGACGGGAAAGACAGCTAACGGAACGCCAAGATTTTTCAAAAGGGCTCTAGAGGCCATCCTCCTGGCAATTACAGACCGGTAAGTCGAACGGCAGCACCCGCCAAGTTACTTGGAACTACGGTCATGCCTAAAATTGTCCGACACACAGATGAACATAATTTGTTGGGTGTGGGGGAAGCCAACCAACATGGCTTCTCTAAAGGGAAGTCACGTCTTACTACTAGAGAGTTCTGTGACGGGGGACAACAGACATGCGGCCAAGGGGGGAGCCAGTGGCTACAGCGTACTTAGATTTCCAGAAAGCCTTTGACAAGCTCCCTCACCAAAGGCTCTCACGTCAAGTACGTTGTCGTCAAGGGAGAAGAGGGAAGGTCCTCCCATGGACTGACAACTGGCTAGAGAGAGACAGGAAACTAAGGGTAGGAATAAATGGTCAGTTTTCAGAACGGAGAGAGGGGCCACCCCAAAGGGTCCGTACTGGGACCCATCCTATTTGTAAGTCATCTGGAGAAAGGGGGAAACAGTCAGGTGGCAACATTTGCAGGTGATGCTCGAGATGGTCTGCTTTGTTCTTAACTGTGAAGCGCTTCCAAGAGATCTCACAAAACTAAGTCAGTGGGCAACAAAGTGGCAAATGAAAGCTAACGATGTCGATGAATGGAGAGTAACGTACACGGGGGCGGGCGGGGGAAGGGGGAGAGAAAATCATCCCCGACTCTACATACAAAACGACGGGGACTAATTTAAGCTCTAATCACTCAGGAGAGGAGGAGATCTTGGAGTCACTGAGGAGCGTTCCCTGAAAACACCCACTCAACGTGCAGCAGCAGCCAAAAAAGCGCGCATAACGTCAGGAATCCTTTAAAAATGGGACAGAGGAGAAGACCACAGAGAATCTCTCATCACCTCTCTATAAAGCCACGGTACGTCCACATCTTGCACACGGCGTCGCCTCCGCGCCACAGAGACCAACTGGCTTTGGAAGGGCTTCAGAAAGGGGCAGCAGAAACGATGAGGGGTTTGGAGCGGGTCCCATAGGAAGAGAAGAGAGATTAAAAAGCCTGGGACTTTTCAAGCTTAGAAAAAGAGGAGACTCAGGGGCGATACGATAGAGGCCTATAAAATCATGACTGGGGTGGAAAAGGTGAACAAGGAAACAAAAAGTTATGTACGCGTTCCCTTAAGAACTAAGGGTCGCCACATGAAATGAACAGGTAGCAGAGGCTGAACACAAAAAGGCAGTTTCTCCTTCACGCAGCGTGCTCTCAGCCCGCGGAACTCCTTGCCACAGGAGGTTGAGACGACCAGGACTCTACATGGGTTCAAAAACAGAACTAGATACATTCACGGAGGTCAGGGCCATCAGCGGCGTCCCTAGCCTCTGGTTTGTCAGTCAGAGCCTGGAAACGGACGACAGGAGAGGGATCGCTCGAGTCCCGTCTGGTGGCTCCCTCTGGGGCATCAGGCATCGGCCGCTGTCGGAAGACAGGAGACTGGGCTAGACGGACCCATGGCCGTTCTTACAATCTTAACACAGCCCCCCCCAAAAAGCCACGCTTACCCGAGCTCCACTTGGACGTTTCCCAGGGCAAGTCCCCTGTTGGCTGCTCACTCAGTTCGCTCTGGCTGCCTCCGGGATAAGGCTGCTGGCTCCAAGCGCCTTGCTTCCAACCCAGTCAGCCCCCGAAGGCCCCCACCGGCATCAAAGCACTCTCGACGGCCAAACACATGGTCTCTCAGTCCCCGCAACTAGCGCCAGTCAGACAAATCCTCAGAAACACACACACACACACACACACACACACGGACACTCATCCCACCAGCCCACAGCACAGCCCCCTCACCCCAACACCACCTCCCCCCCGCCCCCCACAAAGAGCCACACTTACCCCACAGCTCCTCTCGGACGTTTCCCAGGCTAACGCCGAAACGCTTCCAGTTCCACGAGCAGGCCCAGGTAGGCAGGCAGGCAGCCCTTCAGAGTCTCCATGCACGGAGGAGACGATGGAGCGGAGAGGAGGGATTTCAAGCTGTGAAAGCAACTGGGGGAAACTTTAGAGGAAGGGGGAGCCTGTACGGGAAGGATGGGCTCCACCTAAACCAAAAAGGGAACCCGGCTGCCGGCACTTAGCATTAAAAAGGGCGGAGAGCGGTTTTTAAACTGGAGGCTAAAGGAAAGCCGACGGGTGCGGAGGGGCACCTGCATCGGACAGAGACATCTCTTAGGGGACATCTCTATTAAGGGAGAGGCTGGGTACGAGCAGACGAGAAACAGTCACATGAAAAAGGGTCTAACGTGTCTGGAAACGGCAGACAGACAGAGTGACATTTTGCAAGGGCTTCTAGACCTCTAAATAGTAAGTGGGTGAACCAGAACGCCTCGTATCAAAAGGAGGCTACCGATACAATAGGCACCACGGAAACTTGGCCGAAGGAGGACGACCCACGGGACAGTGTCATACCAGGGTACTGTCAAAGTCAGACACACAGGACTCAGATTTGTCAGAGCGGTGCAGGGTGCAACACGCAAAAGAAGGCCACAGGCTACTGCGTCAATCGCCCTTGCGTTCACTCCAAGGATTTTATCCAAGGCGTGGTGCGGCTGCGATTGGGCAGATTCCAATCACACAGACCGCGGGGACTCGAGCCCCTTGGTCAGTCAGTCCCCAGACAGCGACGGCTCCCGTACTCACACGGCACAGGGAAGACGGATACACACGGAGACAAGAGAGTCTGAGAGGAAGGAGGCCTCTAGAAGGACGACGACCAACGGGACAGCGTCATACCAGGGTACGTCTCGGAAGGACACAACAGGTCGTGCTGGTGGGGGAGCGGCGGCACTAGCCGCGAAAGAAAATGCAGAGTCAAGTGAAGTAAAAAAACATCTTGAACGAACCAAAAGGTTCCCCAGAATCTCAGTGGGGGGGAAAGAGGTGGGGGCGGGCGGGGCAGTAAATCCATGCTCGAAGAAGAAGGAGGCCGCAGGGAACTATTACCCACCACCTGACCAGGACAGCGATAGTGACTATGAAATGCTAAGGGAGATTAGCGAGGCCATCAAAATTAAAGCCTCAGTAATAATAGTGGGGGATTTCAACTATCCCCATATTGACTGGGTAACACCTCACCTCAGGACGGGATGCACAGGTAACATTTCTTGAGACTTTAAAATGATTGCTTCTTGGAGCAAGCGGTTCTGGAACCCGCAAGGGGAGAGGCAATTCTTGACTCAGTCCTAAGCCGAGCACGGGATCTGGTGGTCCGAGGGGTAAATACAAGTGGAGCGCTGGGAAACGGCGACCATAAGGCCATAACATAGAACATTTCCCTGCGGTGGGAAAAGGCACCTCAGCCGCCCAACACTGTGGCACGCACTCAATTTCAAAAAGGGGAACTAGACAAAAGTGAGGAGGTTGGTCAAAAAGGTACAGTGCCAAAAGGAAAAACCCTGCCAGCTGCATGGACACTTTTCCAAGACACCGTAAGAGAGGCCCAACTGAAATGTACACCCCATACACACACACACACACAGTGTAAGAGAACCCCCAAGTAACCGAAGCAGCGAGACAGAGAGAGAAGAGAGGCGCACCATTTAAAAAGAAGTGGGGAAGACAGAAAGGAGCAGAAACGGTCCAATTCAGTGTCAAAATAGAAGCAGCCACCGCCGCCGCCGCCAAAAGGAGTTTGAAGAACAGCCAGCCAAACAGTCAAAAAAGTAATTAAAAAAGCCATTCGGCTAAGTACATCAGAAGCGGGAAGCCCGCTAAACCACCAGCGGGGCCGCTTGACCATCGAAATGCTAAAGGAGCACTCCAAGGCGATTAGGTCGTTGTTGCAGAAACCACATGAATTCTTTGCTTTCCTCTTCACGGCTGACGATGGCGTTAGGGAGATTCCCCAACTCGAGCAATTCTTTGGAGCTGACAAAGCTGAGGCATCGTCCCAGACTGAGGTGTCCCTAGAGGTGGTTTGGGAGCAAAGCGAGAAAACTTCACAGTAACAAGTCAGCGGGACCGGACGCCATTCACCACCCAAGAGTTCTGAAAGAAGTCAGATGTGAAACTGCACAAGTATTAAGCTGGGTTTCGTAACCTAGCCCTTAAAAATCACGCTTCCCTAGCTAATGACGGGAAAGACAGCTAACGGAACGCCAAGATTTTTCAAAAGGGCTCTAGAGGCCATCCTCCTGGCAATTACAGACCGGTAAGTCGAACGGCAGCACCCGCCAAGTTACTTGGAACTACGGTCATGCCTAAAATTGTCCGACACACAGATGAACATAATTTGTTGGGTGTGGGGGAAGCCAACCAACATGGCTTCTCTAAAGGGAAGTCACGTCTTACTACTAGAGAGTTCTGTGACGGGGGACAACAGACATGCGGCCAAGGGGGGAGCCAGTGGCTACAGCGTACTTAGATTTCCAGAAAGCCTTTGACAAGCTCCCTCACCAAAGGCTCTCACGTCAAGTACGTTGTCGTCAAGGGAGAAGAGGGAAGGTCCTCCCATGGACTGACAACTGGCTAGAGAGAGACAGGAAACTAAGGGTAGGAATAAATGGTCAGTTTTCAGAACGGAGAGAGGGGCCACCCCAAAGGGTCCGTACTGGGACCCATCCTATTTGTAAGTCATCTGGAGAAAGGGGGAAACAGTCAGGTGGCAACATTTGCAGGTGATGCTCGAGATGGTCTGCTTTGTTCTTAACTGTGAAGCGCTTCCAAGAGATCTCACAAAACTAAGTCAGTGGGCAACAAAGTGGCAAATGAAAGCTAACGATGTCGATGAATGGAGAGTAACGTACACGGGGGCGGGCGGGGGAAGGGGGAGAGAAAATCATCCCCGACTCTACATACAAAACGACGGGGACTAATTTAAGCTCTAATCACTCAGGAGAGGAGGAGATCTTGGAGTCACTGAGGAGCGTTCCCTGAAAACACCCACTCAACGTGCAGCAGCAGCCAAAAAAGCGCGCATAACGTCAGGAATCCTTTAAAAATGGGACAGAGGAGAAGACCACAGAGAATCTCTCATCACCTCTCTATAAAGCCACGGTACGTCCACATCTTGCACACGGCGTCGCCTCCGCGCCACAGAGACCAACTGGCTTTGGAAGGGCTTCAGAAAGGGGCAGCAGAAACGATGAGGGGTTTGGAGCGGGTCCCATAGGAAGAGAAGAGAGATTAAAAAGCCTGGGACTTTTCAAGCTTAGAAAAAGAGGAGACTCAGGGGCGATACGATAGAGGCCTATAAAATCATGACTGGGGTGGAAAAGGTGAACAAGGAAACAAAAAGTTATGTACGCGTTCCCTTAAGAACTAAGGGTCGCCACATGAAATGAACAGGTAGCAGAGGCTGAACACAAAAAGGCAGTTTCTCCTTCACGCAGCGTGCTCTCAGCCCGCGGAACTCCTTGCCACAGGAGGTTGAGACGACCAGGACTCTACATGGGTTCAAAAACAGAACTAGATACATTCACGGAGGTCAGGGCCATCAGCGGCGTCCCTAGCCTCTGGTTTGTCAGTCAGAGCCTGGAAACGGACGACAGGAGAGGGATCGCTCGAGTCCCGTCTGGTGGCTCCCTCTGGGGCATCAGGCATCGGCCGCTGTCGGAAGACAGGAGACTGGGCTAGACGGACCCATGGCCGTTCTTACAATCTTAACACAGCCCCCCCCAAAAAGCCACGCTTACCCGAGCTCCACTTGGACGTTTCCCAGGGCAAGTCCCCTGTTGGCTGCTCACTCAGTTCGCTCTGGCTGCCTCCGGGATAAGGCTGCTGGCTCCAAGCGCCTTGCTTCCAACCCAGTCAGCCCCCGAAGGCCCCCACCGGCATCAAAGCACTCTCGACGGCCAAACACATGGTCTCTCAGTCCCCGCAACTAGCGCCAGTCAGACAAATCCTCAGACACACACACACGGACACTCATCCCACCAGCCCACAGCACAGCCCCCTCACCCCAACACCACCTCCCCTCCGCCCCCCACAAAGAGCCACACTTACCCCACAGCTCCTCTCGGACGTTTCCCAGGCTAACGCCGAAACGCTTCCAGTTCCACGAGCAGGCCCAGGTAGGCAGGCAGGCAGCCCTTCAGAGTCTCCATGCACGGAGGAGACGATGGAGCGGAGAGGAGGGATTTCAAGCTGTGAAAGCAACTGGGGGAAACTTTAGAGGAAGGGGGAGCCTGTACGGGAAGGATGGGCTCCACCTAAACCAAAAAGGGAACCCGGCTGCCGGCACTTAGCATTAAAAAGGGCGGAGAGCGGTTTTTAAACTGGAGGCTAAAGGAAAGCCGACGGGTGCGGAGGGGCACCTGCATCGGACAGAGACATCTCTTAGGGGACATCTCTATTAAGGGAGAGGCTGGGTACGAGCAGACGAGAAACAGTCACATGAAAAAGGGTCTAACGTGTCTGGAAACGGCAGACAGACAAAGAGTGACATTTTGCAAGGGCTTCTAGACCTCTAAATAGTAAGTGGGTGAACCAGAACGCCTCGTATCAAAAGGAGGCTACCGATACAATAGGCACCACGGAAACTTGGCCGAAGGAGGACGACCCACGGGACAGTGTCATACCAGGGTACTGTCAAAGTCAGACACACAGGACTCAGATTTGTCAGAGCGGTGCAGGGTGCAACACGCAAAAGAAGGCCACAGGCTACTGCGTCAATCGCCCTTGCGTTCACTCCAAGGATTTTATCCAAGGCGTGGTGCGGCTGCGATTGGGCAGATTCCAATCACACAGACCGCGGGGACTCGAGCCCCTTGGTCAGTCAGTCCCCAGACAGCGACGGCTCCCGTACTCACACGGCACAGGGAAGACGGATACACACGGAGACAAGAGTCTGAGAGGAAGGAGGCCTCTAGAAGGACGACGACCAACGGGACAGCGTCATACCAGGGTACGTCTCGGAAGGACACAACAGGTCGTGCTGGTGGGGGAGCGGCGGCACTAGCCGCGAAAGAAAATGCAGAGTCAAGTGAAGTAAAAAAACATCTTGAACGAACCAAAAGGTTCCCCAGAATCTCAGTGGGGGGGAAAGAGGTGGGGGCGGGCGGGGCAGTAAATCCAGGCTCGAAGAAGAAGGAGGCCGCAGGGAACTATTACCCACCACCTGACCAGGACAGCGATTGTGACTATGAAATGCTAAGGGAGATTAGCGAGGCCATCAAAATTAAAGCCTCAGTAATAATAGTGGGGGATTTCAACTATCCCCATATTGACTGGGTAACACCTCACCTCAGGACGGGATGCACAGCTAACATTTCTTGAGACTTTAAAATGATTGCTTCTTGGAGCAAGCGGTTCTGGAACCCGCAAGGGGAGAGGCAATTCTTGACTCAGTCCTAAGCCGAGCACGGGATCTGGTGGTCCGAGGGGTAAATACAAGTGGAGCGCTGGGAAACGGCGACCATAAGGCCATAACATAGAACATTTCCCTGCGGTGGGAAAAGGCACCTCAGCCGCCCAACACTGTGGCACGCACTCAATTTCAAAAAGGGGAACTAGACAAAAGTGAGGAGGTTGGTCAAAAAGGTACAGTGCCAAAAGGAAAAACCCTGCCAGCTGCATGGACACTTTTCCAAGACACCGTAAGAGAGGCCCAACTGAAATGTACACCCCACACACACACACACAGTGTAAGAGAACCCCCAAGTAACCGAAGCAGCGAGACAGAGAGAGAAGAGAGGCGCACCATTTAAAAAGAAGTGGGGAAGACAGAAAGGAGCAGAAACGGTCCAATTCAGTGTCAAAATAGAAGCAGCCACCGCCGCCGCCGCCGCCAAAAGGAGTTTGAAGAACAGCCAGCCAAACAGTCAAAAAAGTAATTAAAAAAAGCCATTCGGCTAAGTACATCAGAAGCGGGAAGCCCGCTAAACCACCAGCGGGGCCGCTTGACCATCGAAATGCTAAAGGAGCACTCCAAGGCGATTAGGTCGTTGTTGCAGAAACCACATGAATTCTTTGCTTTCCTCTTCACGGCTGACGATGGCGTTAGGGAGATTCCCCAACTCGAGCAATTCTTTGGAGCTGACAAAGCTGAGGCATCGTCCCAGACTGAGGTGTCCCTAGAGGTGGTTTGGGAGCAAAGCGAGAAAACTTCACAGTAACAAGTCAGCGGGACCGGACGCCATTCACCACCCAAGAGTTCTGAAAGAAGTCAGATGTGAAACTGCACAAGTATTAAGCTGGGTTTCGTAACCTAGCCCTTAAAAATCACGCTTCCCTAGCTAATGACGGGAAAGACAGCTAACGGAACGCCAAGATTTTTCAAAAGGGCTCTAGAGGCCATCCTCCTGGCAATTACAGACCGGTAAGTCGAACGGCAGCACCCGCCAAGTTACTTGGAACTACGGTCATGCCTAAAATTGTCCGACACACAGATGAACATAATTTGTTGGGTGTGGGGGAAGCCAACCAACATGGCTTCTCTAAAGGGAAGTCACGTCTTACTACTAGAGAGTTCTGTGACGGAGGACAACAGACATGCGGCCAAGGGGGGAGCCAGTGGCTACAGCGTACTTAGATTTCCAGAAAGCCTTTGACAAGCTCCCTCACCAAAGGCTCTCACGTCAAGTACGTTGTCGTCAAGGGAGAAGAGGGAAGGTCCTCCCATGGACTGACAACTGGCTAGAGAGAGACAGGAAACTAAGGGTAGGAATAAATGGTCAGTTTTCAGAACGGAGAGAGGGGCCACCCCAAAGGGTCCGTACTGGGACCCATCCTATTTGTAAGTCATCTGGAGAAAGGGGGAAACAGTCAGGTGGCAACATTTGCAGGTGATGCTCGAGATGGTCTGCTTTGTTCTTAACTGTGAAGCGCTTCCAAGAGATCTCACAAAACTAAGTCAGTGGGCAACAAAGTGGCAAATGAAAGCTAACGATGTCGATGAATGGAGAGTAACGTACACGGGGGCGGGCGGGGGAAGGGGGAGAGAAAATCATCCCCGACTCTACATACAAAACGACGGGGACTAATTTAAGCTCTAATCACTCGGAGAGGAGGAGATCTTGGAGTCACTGAGGAGCGTTCCCTGAAAACACCCACTCAACGTGCAGCAGCAGCCAAAAAAGCGCGCATAACGTCAGGAATCCTTTAAAAATGGGACAGAGGAGAAGACCACAGAGAATCTCTCATCACCTCTCTATAAAGCCACGGTACGTCCACATCTTGCACACGGCGTCGCCTCCGCGCCACAGAGACCAACTGGCTTTGGAAGGGCTTCAGAAAGGGGCAGCAGAAACGATGAGGGGTTTGGAGCGGGTCCCATAGGAAGAGAAGAGAGATTAAAAAGCCTGGGACTTTTCAAGCTTAGAAAAAGAGGAGACTCAGGGGCGATACGATAGAGGCCTATAAAATCATGACTGGGGTGGAAAAGGTGAACAAGGAAACAAAAAGTTATGTACGCGTTCCCTTAAGAACTAAGGGTCGCCACATGAAATGAACAGGTAGCAGAGGCTGAACACAAAAAGGCAGTTTCTCCTTCACGCAGCGTGCTCTCAGCCCGCGGAACTCCTTGCCACAGGAGGTTGAGACGACCAGGACTCTACATGGGTTCAAAAACAGAACTAGATACATTCACGGAGGTCAGGGCCATCAGCGGCGTCCCTAGCCTCTGGTTTGTCAGTCAGAGCCTGGAAACGGACGACAGGAGAGGGATCGCTCGAGTCCCGTCTGGTGGCTCCCTCTGGGGCATCAGGCATCGGCCGCTGTCGGAAGACAGGAGACTGGGCTAGACGGACCCATGGCCGTTCTTACAATCTTAACACAGCCCCCCCCAAAAAGCCACGCTTACCCGAGCTCCACTTGGACGTTTCCCAGGGCAAGTCCCCTGTTGGCTGCTCACTCAGTTCGCTCTGGCTGCCTCCGGGATAAGGCTGCTGGCTCCAAGCGCCTTGCTTCCAACCCAGTCAGCCCCCGAAGGCCCCCACCGGCATCAAAGCACTCTCGACGGCCAAACACATGGTCTCTCAGTCCCCGCAACTAGCGCCAGTCAGACAAATTCTCAGAAACACACACACACACACACACACACACACGGACACTCATCCCACCAGCCCACAGCACAGCCCCCTCACCCCAACACCACCTCCCCCCCGCCCCCCACAGAGCGCCACACTTACCCCACAGCTCCTCTCGGACGTTTCCCAGGCTAACGCCGAAACGCTTCCAGTTCCACGAGCAGGCCCAGGTAGGCAGGCAGGCAGCCCTTCAGAGTCTCCATGCACGGAGGAGACGATGGAGCGGAGAGGAGGGATTTCAAGCTGTGAAAGCAACTGGGGGAAACTTTAGAGGAAGGGGGAGCCTGTACGGGAAGGATGGGCTCCACCTAAACCAAAAAGGGAACCCGGCTGCCGGCACTTAGCATTAAAAAGGGCGGAGAGCGGTTTTTAAACTGGAGGCTAAAGGAAAGCCGACGGGTGCGGAGGGGCACCTGCATCGGACAGAGACATCTCTTAGGGGACATCTCTATTAAGGGAGAGGCTGGGTACGAGCAGACGAGAAACAGTCACATGAAAAAGGGTCTAACGTGTCTGGAAACGGCAGACAGACAAAGAGTGACATTTTGCAAGGGCTTCTAGACCTCTAAATAGTAAGTGGGTGAACCAGAACGCCTCGTATCAAAAGGAGGCTACCGATACAATAGGCACCACGGAAACTTGGCCGAAGGAGGACGACCCACGGGACAGTGTCATACCAGGGTACTGTCAAAGTCAGACACACAGGACTCAGATTTGTCAGAGCGGTGCAGGGTGCAACACGCAAAAGAAGGCCACAGGCTACTGCGTCAATCGCCCTTGCGTTCACTCCAAGGATTTTATCCAAGGCGTGGTGCGGCTGCGATTGGGCAGATTCCAATCACACAGACCGCGGGGACTCGAGCCCCTTGGTCAGTCAGTCCCCAGACAGCGACGGCTCCCGTACTCACACGGCACAGGGAAGACGGATACACACGGAGACAAGAGAGTCTGAGAGGAAGGAGGCCTCTAGAAGGACGACGACCAACGGGACAGCGTCATACCAGGGTACGTCTCGGAAGGACACAACAGGTCGTGCTGGTGGGGGAGCGGCGGCACTAGCCGCGAAAGAAAATGCAGAGTCAAGTGAAGTAAAAAAACATCTTGAACGAACCAAAAGGTTCCCCAGAATCTCAGTGGGGGGGAAAGAGGTGGGGGCGGGCGGGGTAGTAAATCCATGCTCGAAGAAGAAGGAGGCCGCAGGGAACTATTACCCACCACCTGACCAGGACAGCGATAGTGACTATGAAATGCTAAGGGAGATTAGCGAGGCCATCAAAATTAAAGCCTCAGTAATAATAGTGGGGGATTTCAACTATCCCCATATTGACTGGGTAACACCTCACCTCAGGACGGGATGCACAGCTAACATTTCTTGAGACTTTAAAATGATTGCTTCTTGGAGCAAGCGGTTCTGGAACCCGCAAGGGGAGAGGCAATTCTTGACTCAGTCCTAAGCCGAGCACGGGATCTGGTGGTCCGAGGGGTAAATACAAGTGGAGCGCTGGGAAACGGCGACCATAAGGCCATAACATAGAACATTTCCCTGCGGTGGGAAAAGGCACCTCAGCCGCCCAACACTGTGGCACGCACTCAATTTCAAAAAGGGGAACTAGACAAAAGTGAGGAGGTTGGTCAAAAAGGTACAGTGCCAAAAGGAAAAACCCTGCCAGCTGCATGGACACTTTTCCAAGACACCGTAAGAGAGGCCCAACTGAAATGTACACCCCATACACACACACACACACACAGTGTAAGAGAACCCCCAAGTAACCGAAGCAGCGAGACAGAGAGAGAAGAGAGGCGCACCATTTAAAAAGAAGTGGGGAAGACAGAAAGGAGCAGAAACGGTCCAATTCAGTGTCAAAATAGAAGCAGCCACCGCCGCCGCCGCCAAAAGGAGTTTGAAGAACAGCCAGCCAAACAGTCAAAAAAGTAATTAAAAAAAGCCATTCGGCTAAGTACATCAGAAGCGGGAAGCCCGCTAAACCACCAGCGGGGCCGCTTGACCATCGAAATGCTAAAGGAGCACTCCAAGGCGATTAGGTCGTTGTTGCAGAAACCACATGAATTCTTTGCTTTCCTCTTCACGGCTGACGATGGCGTTAGGGAGATTCCCCAACTCGAGCAATTCTTTGGAGCTGACAAAGCTGAGGCATCGTCCCAGACTGAGGTGTCCCTAGAGGTGGTTTGGGAGCAAAGCGAGAAAACTTCACAGTAACAAGTCAGCGGGACTGGACGCCATTCACCACCCAAGAGTTCTGAAAGAAGTCAGATGTGAAACTGCACAAGTATTAAGCTGGGTTTCGTAACCTAGCCCTTAAAAATCACGCTTCCCTAGCTAATGACGGGAAAGACAGCTAACGGAACGCCAAGATTTTTCAAAAGGGCTCTAGAGGCCATCCTCCTGGCAATTACAGACCGGTAAGTCGAACGGCAGCACCCGCCAAGTTACTTGGAACTACGGTCATGCCTAAAATTGTCCGACACACAGATGAACATAATTTGTTGGGTGTGGGGGAAGCCAACCAACATGGCTTCTCTAAAGGGAAGTCACGTCTTACTACTAGAGAGTTCTGTGACGGAGGACAACAGACATGCGGCCAAGGGGGGAGCCAGTGGCTACAGCGTACTTAGATTTCCAGAAAGCCTTTGACAAGCTCCCTCACCAAAGGCTCTCACGTCAAGTACGTTGTCGTCAAGGGAGAAGAGGGAAGGTCCTCCCATGGACTGACAACTGGCTAGAGAGAGACAGGAAACTAAGGGTAGGAATAAATGGTCAGTTTTCAGAACGGAGAGAGGGGCCACCCCAAAGGGTCCGTACTGGGACCCATCCTATTTGTAAGTCATCTGGAGAAAGGGGGAAACAGTCAGGTGGCAACATTTGCAGGTGATGCTCGAGATGGTCTGCTTTGTTCTTAACTGTGAAGCGCTTCCAAGAGATCTCACAAAACTAAGTCAGTGGGCAACAAAGTGGCAAATGAAAGCTAACGATGTCGATGAATGGAGAGTAACGTACACGGGGGCGGGCGGGGGAAGGGGGAGAGAAAATCATCCCCGACTCTACATACAAAACGACGGGGACTAATTTAAGCTCTAATCACTCAGGAGAGGAGGAGATCTTGGAGTCACTGAGGAGCGTTCCCTGAAAACACCCACTCAACGTGCAGCAGCAGCCAAAAAAGCGCGCATAACGTCAGGAATCCTTTAAAAATGGGACAGAGGAGAAGACCACAGAGAATCTCTCATCACCTCTCTATAAAGCCACGGTACGTCCACATCTTGCACACGGCGTCGCCTCCGCGCCACAGAGACCAACTGGCTTTGGAAGGGCTTCAGAAAGGGGCAGCAGAAACGATGAGGGGTTTGGAGCGGGTCCCATAGGAAGAGAAGAGAGATTAAAAAGCCTGGGACTTTTCAAGCTTAGAAAAAGAGGAGACTCAGGGGCGATACGATAGAGGCCTATAAAATCATGACTGGGGTGGAAAAGGTGAACAAGGAAACAAAAAGTTATGTACGCGTTCCCTTAAGAACTAAGGGTCGCCACATGAAATGAACAGGTAGCAGAGGCTGAACACAAAAAGGCAGTTTCTCCTTCACGCAGCGTGCTCTCAGCCCGCGGAACTCCTTGCCACAGGAGGTTGAGACGACCAGGACTCTACATGGGTTCAAAAACAGAACTAGATACATTCACGGAGGTCAGGGCCATCAGCGGCGTCCCTAGCCTCTGGTTTGTCAGTCAGAGCCTGGAAACGGACGACAGGAGAGGGATCGCTCGAGTCCCGTCTGGTGGCTCCCTCTGGGGCATCAGGCATCGGCCGCTGTCGGAAGACAGGAGACTGGGCTAGACGGACCCATGGCCGTTCTTACAATCTTAACACAGCCCCCCCCAAAAAGCCACGCTTACCCGAGCTCCACTTGGACGTTTCCCAGGGCAAGTCCCCTGTTGGCTGCTCACTCAGTTCGCTCTGGCTGCCTCCGGGATAAGGCTGCTGGCTCCAAGCGCCTTGCTTCCAACCCAGTCAGCCCCCGAAGGTCCCCACCTGCATGAAAGCACTCTCGACGGCCAAACACATGGTCTCTCAGTCCCCGCAACTAGCGCCAGTCAGACAAATCCTCAGACACACACACACGGACACTCATCCCACCAGCCCACAGCACAGCCCCCTCACCCCAACACCACCTCCCCCCCGCCCCCCACAGAGCGCCACACTTACCCCACAGCTCCTCTCGGACGTTTCCCAGGCTAACGCCGAAACGCTTCCAGTTCCACGAGCAGGCCCAGGTAGGCAGGCAGGCAGCCCTTCAGAGTCTCCATGCACGGAGGAGACGATGGAGCGGAGAGGAGGGATTTCAAGCTGTGAAAGCAACTGGGGGAAACTTTAGAGGAAGGGGGAGCCTGTACGGGAAGGATGGGCTCCACCTAAACCAAAAAGGGAACCCGGCTGCCGGCACTTAGCATTAAAAAGGGCGGAGAGCGGTTTTTAAACTGGAGGCTAAAGGAAAGCCGACGGGTGCGGAGGGGCACCTGCATCGGACAGAGACATCTCTTAGGGGACATCTCTATTAAGGGAGAGGCTGGGTACGAGCAGACGAGAAACAGTCACATGAAAAAGGGTCTAACGTGTCTGGAAACGGCAGACAGACAAAGAGTGACATTTTGCAAGGGCTTCTAGACCTCTAAATAGTAAGTGGGTGAACCAGAACGCCTCGTATCAAAAGGAGGCTACCGATACAATAGGCACCACGGAAACTTGGCCGAAGGAGGACGACCCACGGGACAGTGTCATACCAGGGTACTGTCAAAGTCAGACACACAGGACTCAGATTTGTCAGAGCGGTGCAGGGTGCAACACGCAAAAGAAGGCCACAGGCTACTGCGTCAATCGCCCTTGCGTTCACTCCAAGGATTTTATCCAAGGCGTGGTGCGGCTGCGATTGGGCAGATTCCAATCACACAGACCGCGGGGACTCGAGCCCCTTGGTCAGTCAGTCCCCAGACAGCGACGGCTCCCGTACTCACACGGCACAGGGAAGACGGATACACACGGAGACAAGAGAGTCTGAGAGGAAGGAGGCCTCTAGAAGGACGACGACCAACGGGACAGCGTCATACCAGGGTACGTCTCGGAAGGACACAACAGGTCGTGCTGGTGGGGGAGCGGCGGCACTAGCCGCGAAAGAAAATGCAGAGTCAAGTGAAGTAAAAAAACATCTTGAACGAACCAAAAGGTTCCCCAGAATCTCAGTGGGGGGGAAAGAGGTGGGGGCGGGCGGGGTAGTAAATCCATGCTCGAAGAAGAAGGAGGCCGCAGGGAACTATTACCCACCACCTGACCAGGACAGCGATAGTGACTATGAAATGCTAAGGGAGATTAGCGAGGCCATCAAAATTAAAGCCTCAGTAATAATAGTGGGGGATTTCAACTATCCCCATATTGACTGGGTAACACCTCACCTCAGGACGGGATGCACAGCTAACATTTCTTGAGACTTTAAAATGATTGCTTCTTGGAGCAAGCGGTTCTGGAACCCGCAAGGGGAGAGGCAATTCTTGACTCAGTCCTAAGCCGAGCACGGGATCTGGTGGTCCGAGGGGTAAATACAAGTGGAGCGCTGGGAAACGGCGACCATAAGGCCATAACATAGAACATTTCCCTGCGGTGGGAAAAGGCACCTCAGCCGCCCAACACTGTGGCACGCACTCAATTTCAAAAAGGGGAACTAGACAAAAGTGAGGAGGTTGGTCAAAAAGGTACAGTGCCAAAAGGAAAAACCCTGCCAGCTGCATGGACACTTTTCCAAGACACCGTAAGAGAGGCCCAACTGAAATGTACACCCCATACACACACACACACACAGTGTAAGAGAACCCCCAAGTAACCGAAGCAGCGAGACAGAGAGAGAAGAGAGGCGCACCATTTAAAAAGAAGTGGGGAAGACAGAAAGGAGCAGAAACGGTCCAATTCAGTGTCAAAATAGAAGCAGCCACCGCCGCCGCCGCCGCCAAAAGGAGTTTGAAGAACAGCCAGCCAAACAGTCAAAAAAGTAATTAAAAAAAGCCATTCGGCTAAGTACATCAGAAGCGGGAAGCCCGCTAAACCACCAGCGGGGCCGCTTGACCATCGAAATGCTAAAGGAGCACTCCAAGGCGATTAGGTCGTTGTTGCAGAAACCACATGAATTCTTTGCTTTCCTCTTCACGGCTGACGATGGCGTTAGGGAGATTCCCCAACTCGAGCAATTCTTTGGAGCTGACAAAGCTGAGGCATCGTCCCAGACTGAGGTGTCCCTAGAGGTGGTTTGGGAGCAAAGCGAGAAAACTTCACAGTAACAAGTCAGCGGGACCGGACGCCATTCACCACCCAAGAGTTCTGAAAGAAGTCAGATGTGAAACTGCACAAGTATTAAGCTGGGTTTCGTAACCTAGCCCTTAAAAATCACGCTTCCCTAGCTAATGACGGGAAAGACAGCTAACGGAACGCCAAGATTTTTCAAAAGGGCTCTAGAGGCCATCCTCCTGGCAATTACAGACCGGTAAGTCGAACGGCAGCACCCGCCAAGTTACTTGGAACTACGGTCATGCCTAAAATTGTCCGACACACAGATGAACATAATTTGTTGGGTGTGGGGGAAGCCAACCAACATGGCTTCTCTAAAGGGAAGTCACGTCTTACTACTAGAGAGTTCTGTGACGGGGGACAACAGACATGCGGCCAAGGGGGGAGCCAGTGGCTACAGCGTACTTAGATTTCCAGAAAGCCTTTGACAAGCTCCCTCACCAAAGGCTCTCACGTCAAGTACGTTGTCGTCAAGGGAGAAGAGGGAAGGTCCTCCCATGGACTGACAACTGGCTAGAGAGAGACAGGAAACTAAGGGTAGGAATAAATGGTCAGTTTTCAGAACGGAGAGAGGGGCCACCCCAAAGGGTCCGTACTGGGACCCATCCTATTTGTAAGTCATCTGGAGAAAGGGGGAAACAGTCAGGTGGCAACATTTGCAGGTGATGCTCGAGATGGTCTGCTTTGTTCTTAACTGTGAAGCGCTTCCAAGAGATCTCACAAAACTAAGTCAGTGGGCAACAAAGTGGCAAATGAAAGCTAACGATGTCGATGAATGGAGAGTAACGTACACGGGGGCGGGCGGGGGAAGGGGGAGAGAAAATCATCCCCGACTCTACATACAAAACGACGGGGACTAATTTAAGCTCTAATCACTCAGGAGAGGAGGAGATCTTGGAGTCACTGAGGAGCGTTCCCTGAAAACACCCACTCAACGTGCAGCAGCAGCCAAAAAAGCGCGCATAACGTCAGGAATCCTTTAAAAATGGGACAGAGGAGAAGACCACAGAGAATCTCTCATCACCTCTCTATAAAGCCACGGTACGTCCACATCTTGCACACGGCGTCGCCTCCGCGCCACAGAGACCAACTGGCTTTGGAAGGGCTTCAGAAAGGGGCAGCAGAAACGATGAGGGGTTTGGAGCGGGTCCCATAGGAAGAGAAGAGAGATTAAAAAGCCTGGGACTTTTCAAGCTTAGAAAAAGAGGAGACTCAGGGGCGATACGATAGAGGCCTATAAAATCATGACTGGGGTGGAAAAGGTGAACAAGGAAACAAAAAGTTATGTACGCGTTCCCTTAAGAACTAAGGGTCGCCACATGAAATGAACAGGTAGCAGAGGCTGAACACAAAAAGGCAGTTTCTCCTTCACGCAGCGTGCTCTCAGCCCGCGGAACTCCTTGCCACAGGAGGTTGAGACGACCAGGACTCTACATGGGTTCAAAAACAGAACTAGATACATTCACGGAGGTCAGGGCCATCAGCGGCGTCCCTAGCCTCTGGTTTGTCAGTCAGAGCCTGGAAACGGACGACAGGAGAGGGATCGCTCGAGTCCCGTCTGGTGGCTCCCTCTGGGGCATCAGGCATCGGCCGCTGTCGGAAGACAGGAGACTGGGCTAGACGGACCCATGGCCGTTCTTACAATCTTAACACAGCCCCCCCCAAAAAGCCACGCTTACCCGAGCTCCACTTGGACGTTTCCCAGGGCAAGTCCCCTGTTGGCTGCTCACTCAGTTCGCTCTGGCTGCCTCCGGGATAAGGCTGCTGGCTCCAAGCGCCTTGCTTCCAACCCAGTCAGCCCCCGAAGGCCCCCACCGGCATCAAAGCACTCTCGACGGCCAAACACATGGTCTCTCAGTCCCCGCAACTAGCGCCAGTCAGACAAATCCTCAGACACACACACACGGACACTCATCCCACCAGCCCACAGCACAGCCCCCTCACCCCAACACCACCTCCCCTCCGCCCCCCACAAAGAGCCACACTTACCCCACAGCTCCTCTCGGACGTTTCCCAGGCTAACGCCGAAACGCTTCCAGTTCCACGAGCAGGCCCAGGTAGGCAGGCAGGCAGCCCTTCAGAGTCTCCATGCACGGAGGAGACGATGGAGCGGAGAGGAGGGATTTCAAGCTGTGAAAGCAACTGGGGGAAACTTTAGAGGAAGGGGGAGCCTGTACGGGAAGGATGGGCTCCACCTAAACCAAAAAGGGAACCCGGCTGCCGGCACTTAGCATTAAAAAGGGCGGAGAGCGGTTTTTAAACTGGAGGCTAAAGGAAAGCCGACGGGTGCGGAGGGGCACCTGCATCGGACAGAGACATCTCTTAGGGGACATCTCTATTAAGGGAGAGGCTGGGTACGAGCAGACGAGAAACAGTCACATGAAAAAGGGTCTAACGTGTCTGGAAACGGCAGACAGACAAAGAGTGACATTTTGCAAGGGCTTCTAGACCTCTAAATAGTAAGTGGGTGAACCAGAACGCCTCGTATCAAAAGGAGGCTACCGATACAATAGGCACCACGGAAACTTGGCCGAAGGAGGACGACCCACGGGACAGTGTCATACCAGGGTACTGTCAAAGTCAGACACACAGGACTCAGATTTGTCAGAGCGGTGCAGGGTGCAACACGCAAAAGAAGGCCACAGGCTACTGCGTCAATCGCCCTTGCGTTCACTCCAAGGATTTTATCCAAGGCGTGGTGCGGCTGCGATTGGGCAGATTCCAATCACACAGACCGCGGGGACTCGAGCCCCTTGGTCAGTCAGTCCCCAGACAGCGACGGCTCCCGTACTCACACGGCACAGGGAAGACGGATACACACGGAGACAAGAGAGTCTGAGAGGAAGGAGGCCTCTAGAAGGACGACGACCAACGGGACAGCGTCATACCAGGGTACGTCTCGGAAGGACACAACAGGTCGTGCTGGTGGGGGAGCGGCGGCACTAGCCGCGAAAGAAAATGCAGAGTCAAGTGAAGTAAAAAAACATCTTGAACGAACCAAAAGGTTCCCCAGAATCTCAGTGGGGGGGGAAAGAGGTGGGGGCGGGCGGGGTAGTAAATCCATGCTCGAAGAAGAAGGAGGCCGCAGGGAACTATTACCCACCACCTGACCAGGACAGCGATAGTGACTATGAAATGCTAAGGGAGATTAGCGAGGCCATCAAAATTAAAGCCTCAGTAATAATAGTGGGGGATTTCAACTATCCCCATATTGACTGGGTAACACCTCACCTCAGGACGGGATGCACAGCTAACATTTCTTGAGACTTTAAAATGATTGCTTCTTGGAGCAAGCGGTTCTGGAACCCGCAAGGGGAGAGGCAATTCTTGACTCAGTCCTAAGCCGAGCACGGGATCTGGTGGTCCGAGGGGTAAATACAAGTGGAGCGCTGGGAAACGGCGACCATAAGGCCATAACATAGAACATTTCCCTGCGGTGGGAAAAGGCACCTCAGCCGCCCAACACTGTGGCACGCACTCAATTTCAAAAAGGGGAACTAGACAAAAGTGAGGAGGTTGGTCAAAAAGGTACAGTGCCAAAAGGAAAAACCCTGCCAGCTGCATGGACACTTTTCCAAGACACCGTAAGAGAGGCCCAACTGAAATGTACACCCCATACACACACACACACACAGTGTAAGAGAACCCCCAAGTAACCGAAGCAGCGAGACAGAGAGAGAAGAGAGGCGCACCATTTAAAAAGAAGTGGGGAAGACAGAAAGGAGCAGAAACGGTCCAATTCAGTGTCAAAATAGAAGCAGCCACCGCCGCCGCCGCCGCCAAAAGGAGTTTGAAGAACAGCCAGCCAAACAGTCAAAAAAGTAATTAAAAAAAGCCATTCGGCTAAGTACATCAGAAGCGGGAAGCCCGCTAAACCACCAGCGGGGCCGCTTGACCATCGAAATGCTAAAGGAGCACTCCAAGGCGATTAGGTCGTTGTTGCAGAAACCACATGAATTCTTTGCTTTCCTCTTCACGGCTGACGATGGCGTTAGGGAGATTCCCCAACTCGAGCAATTCTTTGGAGCTGACAAAGCTGAGGCATCGTCCCAGACTGAGGTGTCCCTAGAGGTGGTTTGGGAGCAAAGCGAGAAAACTTCACAGTAACAAGTCAGCGGGACCGGACGCCATTCACCACCCAAGAGTTCTGAAAGAAGTCAGATGTGAAACTGCACAAGTATTAAGCTGGGTTTCGTAACCTAGCCCTTAAAAATCAAGCTTCCCTAGCTAATGACGGGAAAGACAGCTAACGGAACGCCAAGATTTTTCAAAAGGGCTCTAGAGGCCATCCTCCTGGCAATTACAGACCGGTAAGTCGAACGGCAGCACCCGCCAAGTTACTTGGAACTACGGTCATGCCTAAAATTGTCCGACACACAGATGAACATAATTTGTTGGGTGTGGGGGAAGCCAACCAACATGGCTTCTCTAAAGGGAAGTCACGTCTTACTACTAGAGAGTTCTGTGACGGAGGACAACAGACATGCGGCCAAGGGGGGAGCCAGTGGCTACAGCGTACTTAGATTTCCAGAAAGCCTTTGACAAGCTCCCTCACCAAAGGCTCTCACGTCAAGTACGTTGTCGTCAAGGGAGAAGAGGGAAGGTCCTCCCATGGACTGACAACTGGCTAGAGAGAGACAGGAAACTAAGGGTAGGAATAAATGGTCAGTTTTCAGAACGGAGAGAGGGGCCACCCCAAAGGGTCCGTACTGGGACCCATCCTATTTGTAAGTCATCTGGAGAAAGGGGGAAACAGTCAGGTGGCAACATTTGCAGGTGATGCTCGAGATGGTCTGCTTTGTTCTTAACTGTGAAGCGCTTCCAAGAGATCTCACAAAACTAAGTCAGTGGGCAACAAAGTGGCAAATGAAAGCTAACGATGTCGATGAATGGAGAGTAACGTACACGGGGGCGGGCGGGGGAAGGGGGAGAGAAAATCATCCCCGACTCTACATACAAAACGACGGGGACTAATTTAAGCTCTAATCACTCAGGAGAGGAGGAGATCTTGGAGTCACTGAGGAGCGTTCCCTGAAAACACCCACTCAACGTGCAGCAGCAGCCAAAAAAGCGCGCATAACGTCAGGAATCCTTTAAAAATGGGACAGAGGAGAAGACCACAGAGAATCTCTCATCACCTCTCTATAAAGCCACGGTACGTCCACATCTTGCACACGGCGTCGCCTCCGCGCCACAGAGACCAACTGGCTTTGGAAGGGCTTCAGAAAGGGGCAGCAGAAACGATGAGGGGTTTGGAGCGGGTCCCATAGGAAGAGAAGAGAGATTAAAAAGCCTGGGACTTTTCAAGCTTAGAAAAAGAGGAGACTCAGGGGCGATACGATAGAGGCCTATAAAATCATGACTGGGGTGGAAAAGGTGAACAAGGAAACAAAAAGTTATGTACGCGTTCCCTTAAGAACTAAGGGTCGCCACATGAAATGAACAGGTAGCAGAGGCTGAACACAAAAAGGCAGTTTCTCCTTCACGCAGCGTGCTCTCAGCCCGCGGAACTCCTTGCCACAGGAGGTTGAGACGACCAGGACTCTACATGGGTTCAAAAACAGAACTAGATACATTCACGGAGGTCAGGGCCATCAGCGGCGTCCCTAGCCTCTGGTTTGTCAGTCAGAGCCTGGAAACGGACGACAGGAGAGGGATCGCTCGAGTCCCGTCTGGTGGCTCCCTCTGGGGCATCAGGCATCGGCCGCTGTCGGAAGACAGGAGACTGGGCTAGACGGACCCATGGCCGTTCTTACAATCTTAACACAGCCCCCCCCAAAAAGCCACGCTTACCCGAGCTCCACTTGGACGTTTCCCAGGGCAAGTCCCCTGTTGGCTGCTCACTCAGTTCGCTCTGGCTGCCTCCGGGATAAGGCTGCTGGCTCCAAGCGCCTTGCTTCCAACCCAGTCAGCCCCCGAAGGTCCCCACCTGCATGAAAGCACTCTCGACGGCCAAACACATGGTCTCTCAGTCCCCGCAACTAGCGCCAGTCAGACAAATCCTCAGACACACACACACGGACACTCATCCCACCAGCCCACAGCACAGCCCCCTCACCCCAACACCACCTCCCCCCCGCCCCCCACAGAGCGCCACACTTACCCCACAGCTCCTCTCGGACGTTTCCCAGGCTAACGCCGAAACGCTTCCAGTTCCACGAGCAGGCCCAGGTAGGCAGGCAGGCAGCCCTTCAGAGTCTCCATGCACGGAGGAGACGATGGAGCGGAGAGGAGGGATTTCAAGCTGTGAAAGCAACTGGGGGAAACTTTAGAGGAAGGGGGAGCCTGTACGGGAAGGATGGGCTCCACCTAAACCAAAAAGGGAACCCGGCTGCCGGCACTTAGCATTAAAAAGGGCGGAGAGCGGTTTTTAAACTGGAGGCTAAAGGAAAGCCGACGGGTGCGGAGGGGCACCTGCATCGGACAGAGACATCTCTTAGGGGACATCTCTATTAAGGGAGAGGCTGGGTACGAGCAGACGAGAAACAGTCACATGAAAAAGGGTCTAACGTGTCTGGAAACGGCAGACAGACAAAGAGTGACATTTTGCAAGGGCTTCTAGACCTCTAAATAGTAAGTGGGTGAACCAGAACGCCTCGTATCAAAAGGAGGCTACCGATACAATAGGCACCACGGAAACTTGGCCGAAGGAGGACGACCCACGGGACAGTGTCATACCAGGGTACTGTCAAAGTCAGACACACAGGACTCAGATTTGTCAGAGCGGTGCAGGGTGCAACACGCAAAAGAAGGCCACAGGCTACTGCGTCAATCGCCCTTGCGTTCACTCCAAGGATTTTATCCAAGGCGTGGTGCGGCTGCGATTGGGCAGATTCCAATCACACAGACCGCGGGGACTCGAGCCCCTTGGTCAGTCAGTCCCCAGACAGCGACGGCTCCCGTACTCACACGGCACAGGGAAGACGGATACACACGGAGACAAGAGAGTCTGAGAGGAAGGAGGCCTCTAGAAGGACGACGACCAACGGAACAGCGTCATACCAGGGTACGTCTCGGAAGGACACAACAGGTCGTGCTGGTGGGGGAGCGGCGGCACTAGCCGCGAAAGAAAATGCAGAGTCAAGTGAAGTAAAAAAACATCTTGAACGAACCAAAAGGTTCCCCAGAATCTCAGTGGGGGGGGAAAGAGGTGGGGGCGGGCGGGGTAGTAAATCCATGCTCGAAGAAGAAGGAGGCCGCAGGGAACTATTACCCACCACCTGACCAGGACAGCGATAGTGACTATGAAATGCTAAGGGAGATTAGCGAGGCCATCAAAATTAAAGCCTCAGTAATAATAGTGGGGGATTTCAACTATCCCCATATTGACTGGGTAACACCTCACCTCAGGACGGGATGCACAGCTAACATTTCTTGAGACTTTAAAATGATTGCTTCTTGGAGCAAGCGGTTCTGGAACCCGCAAGGGGAGAGGCAATTCTTGACTCAGTCCTAAGCCGAGCACGGGATCTGGTGGTCCGAGGGGTAAATACAAGTGGAGCGCTGGGAAACGGCGACCATAAGGCCATAACATAGAACATTTCCCTGCGGTGGGAAAAGGCACCTCAGCCGCCCAACACTGTGGCACGCACTCAATTTCAAAAAGGGGAACTAGACAAAAGTGAGGAGGTTGGTCAAAAAGGTACAGTGCCAAAAGGAAAAACCCTGCCAGCTGCATGGACACTTTTCCAAGACACCGTAAGAGAGGCCCAACTGAAATGTACACCCCATACACACACACACACACACAGTGTAAGAGAACCCCCAAGTAACCGAAGCAGCGAGACAGAGAGAGAAGAGAGGCGCACCATTTAAAAAGAAGTGGGGAAGACAGAAAGGAGCAGAAACGGTCCAATTCAGTGTCAAAATAGAAGCAGCCACCGCCGCCGCCGCCGCCAAAAGGAGTTTGAAGAACAGCCAGCCAAACAGTCAAAAAAGTAATTAAAAAAAGCCATTCGGCTAAGTACATCAGAAGCGGGAAGCCCGCTAAACCACCAGCGGGGCCGCTTGACCATCGAAATGCTAAAGGAGCACTCCAAGGCGATTAGGTCGTTGTTGCAGAAACCACATGAATTCTTTGCTTTCCTCTTCACGGCTGACGATGGCGTTAGGGAGATTCCCCAACTCGAGCAATTCTTTGGAGCTGACAAAGCTGAGGCATCGTCCCAGACTGAGGTGTCCCTAGAGGTGGTTTGGGAGCAAAGCGAGAAAACTTCACAGTAACAAGTCAGCGGGACCGGACGCCATTCACCACCCAAGAGTTCTGAAAGAAGTCAGATGTGAAACTGCACAAGTATTAAGCTGGGTTTCGTAACCTAGCCCTTAAAAATCACGCTTCCCTAGCTAATGACGGGAAAGACAGCTAACGGAACGCCAAGATTTTTCAAAAGGGCTCTAGAGGCCATCCTCCTGGCAATTACAGACCGGTAAGTCGAACGGCAGCACCCGCCAAGTTACTTGGAACTACGGTCATGCCTAAAATTGTCCGACACACAGCTCAACATAATTTGTTGGGTGTGGGGGAAGCCAACCAACATGGCTTCTCTAAAGGGAAGTCACGTCTTACTACTAGAGAGTTCTGTGACGGAGGACAACAGACATGCGGCCAAGGGGGGAGCCAGTGGCTACAGCGTACTTAGATTTCCAGAAAGCCTTTGACAAGCTCCCTCACCAAAGGCTCTCACGTCAAGTACGTTGTCGTCAAGGGAGAAGAGGGAAGGTCCTCCCATGGACTGACAACTGGCTAGAGAGAGACAGGAAACTAAGGGTAGGAATAAATGGTCAGTTTTCAGAACGGAGAGAGGGGCCACCCCAAAGGGTCCGTACTGGGACCCATCCTATTTGTAAGTCATCTGGAGAAAGGGGGAAACAGTCAGGTGGCAACATTTGCAGGTGATGCTCGAGATGGTCTGCTTTGTTCTTAACTGTGAAGCGCTTCCAAGAGATCTCACAAAACTAAGTCAGTGGGCAACAAAGTGGCAAATGAAAGCTAACGATGTCGATGAATGGAGAGTAACGTACACGGGGGCGGGCGGGGGAAGGGGGAGAGAAAATCATCCCCGACTCTACATACAAAACGACGGGGACTAATTTAAGCTCTAATCACTCAGGAGAGGAGGAGATCTTGGAGTCACTGAGGAGCGTTCCCTGAAAACACCCACTCAACGTGCAGCAGCAGCCAAAAAAGCGCGCATAACGTCAGGAATCCTTTAAAAATGGGACAGAGGAGAAGACCACAGAGAATCTCTCATCACCTCTCTATAAAGCCACGGTACGTCCACATCTTGCACACGGCGTCGCCTCCGCGCCACAGAGACCAACTGGCTTTGGAAGGGCTTCAGAAAAGGGCAGCAGAAACGATGAGGGGTTTGGAGCGGGTCCCATAGGAAGAGAAGAGAGATTAAAAAGCCTGGGACTTTTCAAGCTTAGAAAAAGAGGAGACTCAGGGGCGATACGATAGAGGCCTATAAAATCATGACTGGGGTGGAAAAGGGGAACAAGGAAACAGAAAGTTACGTACGCGTTCCCTTAAGAACTAAGGGTCGCCACATGAAATGAACAGGTAGCAGAGGCTGAACACAAAAAGGCAGTTTCTCCTTCACGCAGCGTGCTCTCAGCCCGCGGAACTCCTTGCCACAGGAGGTTGAGACGACCAGGACTCTACATGGGTTCAAAAACAGAACTAGATACATTCACGGAGGTCAGGGCCATCAGCGGCGTCCCTAGCCTCTGGTTTGTCAGTCAGAGCCTGGAAACGGACGACAGGAGAGGGATCGCTCGAGTCCCGTCTGGTGGCTCCCTCTGAGGCATCAGGCATCGGCCGCTGTCGGAAGACAGGAGACTGGGCTAGACGGACCCATGGCCGTTCTTACAATCTTAACACAGCCCCCCCCAAAAAGCCACGCTTACCCGAGCTCCACTTGGACGTTTCCCAGGGCAAGTCCCCTGTTGGCTGCTCACTCAGTTCGCTCTGGCTGCCTCCGGGATAAGGCTGCTGGCTCCAAGCGCCTTGCTTCCAACCCAGTCAGCCCCCGAAGGTCCCCACCGGCATGAAAGCACTCTCGACGGCCAAACACATGGTCTCTCAGTCCCCGCAACTAGCGCCAGTCAGACAAATCCTCAGAAACACACACACACACACACACACACACGGACACTCATCCCACCAGCCCACAGCACAGCCCCCTCACCCCAACACCACCTCCCCCCCGCCCCCCACAAAGAGCCACACTTACCCCACAGCTCCTCTCGGACGTTTCCCAGGCTAACGCCGAAACGCTTCCAGTTCCACGAGCAGGCCCAGGTAGGCAGGCAGGCAGCCCTTCAGAGTCTCCATGCACGGAGGAGACGATGGAGCGGAGAGGAGGGATTTCAAGCTGTGAAAGCAACTGGGGGAAACTTTAGAGGAAGGGGGAGCCTGTACGGGAAGGATGGGCTCCACCTAAACCAAAAAGGGAACCCGGCTGCCGGCACTTAGCATTAAAAAGGGCGGAGAGCGGTTTTTAAACTGGAGGCTAAAGGAAAGCCGACGGGTGCGGAGGGGCACCTGCATCGGACAGAGACATCTCTTAGGGGACATCTCTATTAAGGGAGAGGCTGGGTACGAGCAGACGAGAAACAGTCACATGAAAAAGGGTCTAACGTGTCTGGAAACGGCAGACAGACAAAGAGTGACATTTTGCAAGGGCTTCTAGACCTCTAAATAGTAAGTGGGTGAACCAGAACGCCTCGTATCAAAAGGAGGCTACCGATACAATAGGCACCACGGAAACTTGGCCGAAGGAGGACGACCCACGGGACAGTGTCATACCAGGGTACTGTCAAAGTCAGACACACAGGACTCAGATTTGTCAGAGCGGTGCAGGGTGCAACACGCAAAAGAAGGCCACAGGCTACTGCGTCAATCGCCCTTGCGTTCACTCCAAGGATTTTATCCAAGGCGTGGTGCGGCTGCGATTGGGCAGATTCCAATCACACAGACCGCGGGGACTCGAGCCCCTTGGTCAGTCAGTCCCCAGACAGCGACGGCTCCCGTACTCACACGGCACAGGGAAGACGGATACACACGGAGACAAGAGAGTCTGAGAGGAAGGAGGCCTCTAGAAGGACGACGACCAACGGGACAGTGTCATACCAGGGTACGTCTCGGAAGGACACAACAGGTCGTGCTGGTGGGGGAGCGGCGGCACTAGCCGCGAAAGAAAATGCAGAGTCAAGTGAAGTAAAAAAACATCTTGAACGAACCAAAAGGTTCCCCAGAATCTCAGTGGGGGGGAAAGAGGTGGGGGCGGGCGGGGCAGTAAATCCATGCTCGAAGAAGAAGGAGGCCGCAGGGAACTATTACCCACCACCTGACCAGGACAGCGATAGTGACTATGAAATGCTAAGGGAGATTAGCGAGGCCATCAAAATTAAAGCCTCAGTAATAATAGTGGGGGATTTCAACTATCCCCATATTGACTGGGTAACACCTCACCTCAGGACGGGATGCACAGCTAACATTTCTTGAGACTTTAAAATGATTGCTTCTTGGAGCAAGCGGTTCTGGAACCCGCAAGGGGAGAGGCAATTCTTGACTCAGTCCTAAGCCGAGCACGGGATCTGGTGGTCCGAGGGGTAAATACAAGTGGAGCGCTGGGAAACGGCGACCATAAGGCCATAACATAGAACATTTCCCTGCGGTGGGAAAAGGCACCTCAGCCGCCCAACACTGTGGCACGCACTCAATTTCAAAAAGGGGAACTAGACAAAAGTGAGGAGGTTGGTCAAAAAGGTACAGTGCCAAAAGGAAAAACCCTGCCAGCTGCATGGACACTTTTCCAAGACACCGTAAGAGAGGCCCAACTGAAATGTACACCCCACACACACACACACAGTGTAAGAGAACCCCCAAGTAACCGAAGCAGCGAGACAGAGAGAGAAGAGAGGCGCACCATTTAAAAAGAAGTGGGGAAGACAGAAAGGAGCAGAAACGGTCCAATTCAGTGTCAAAATAGAAGCAGCCACCGCCGCCGCCGCCAAAAGGAGTTTGAAGAACAGCCAGCCAAACAGTCAAAAAAGTAATTAAAAAAAGCCATTCGGCTAAGTACATCAGAAGCGGGAAGCCCGCTAAACCACCAGCGGGGCCGCTTGACCATCGAAATGCTAAAGGAGCACTCCAAGGCGATTAGGTCGTTGTTGCAGAAACCACATGAATTCTTTGCTTTCCTCTTCACGGCTGACGATGGCGTTAGGGAGATTCCCCAACTCGAGCAATTCTTTGGAGCTGACAAAGCTGAGGCATCGTCCCAGACTGAGGTGTCCCTAGAGGTGGTTTGGGAGCAAAGCGAGAAAACTTCACAGTAACAAGTCAGCGGGACCGGACGCCATTCACCACCCAAGAGTTCTGAAAGAAGTCAGATGTGAAACTGCACAAGTATTAAGCTGGGTTTCGTAACCTAGCCCTTAAAAATCACGCTTCCCTAGCTAATGACGGGAAAGACAGCTAACGGAACGCCAAGATTTTTCAAAAGGGCTCTAGAGGCCATCCTCCTGGCAATTACAGACCGGTAAGTCGAACGGCAGCACCCGCCAAGTTACTTGGAACTACGGTCATGCCTAAAATTGTCCGACACACAGATGAACATAATTTGTTGGGTGTGGGGGAAGCCAACCAACATGGCTTCTCTAAAGGGAAGTCACGTCTTACTACTAGAGAGTTCTGTGACGGGGGACAACAGACATGCGGCCAAGGGGGGAGCCAGTGGCTACAGCGTACTTAGATTTCCAGAAAGCCTTTGACAAGCTCCCTCACCAAAGGCTCTCACGTCAAGTACGTTGTCGTCAAGGGAGAAGAGGGAAGGTCCTCCCATGGACTGACAACTGGCTAGAGAGAGACAGGAAACTAAGGGTAGGAATAAATGGTCAGTTTTCAGAACGGAGAGAGGGGCCACCCCAAAGGGTCCGTACTGGGACCCATCCTATTTGTAAGTCATCTGGAGAAAGGGGGAAACAGTCAGGTGGCAACATTTGCAGGTGATGCTCGAGATGGTCTGCTTTGTTCTTAACTGTGAAGCACTTCCAAGAGATCTCACAAAACTAAGTCAGTGGGCAACAAAGTGGCAAATGAAAGCTAACGATGTCGATGAATGGAGAGTAACGTACACGGGGGCGGGCGGGGGAAGGGGGAGAGAAAATCATCCCCGACTCTACATACAAAACGACGGGGACTAATTTAAGCTCTAATCACTCAGGAGAGGAGGAGATCTTGGAGTCACTGAGGAGCGTTCCCTGAAAACACCCACTCAACGTGCAGCAGCAGCCAAAAAAGCGCGCATAACGTCAGGAATCCTTTAAAAATGGGACAGAGGAGAAGACCACAGAGAATCTCTCATCACCTCTCTATAAAGCCACGGTACGTCCACATCTTGCACACGGCGTCGCCTCCGCGCCACAGAGACCAACTGGCTTTGGAAGGGCTTCAGAAAGGGGCAGCAGAAACGATGAGGGGTTTGGAGCGGGTCCCATAGGAAGAGAAGAGAGATTAAAAAGCCTGGGACTTTTCAAGCTTAGAAAAAGAGGAGACTCAGGGGCGATACGATAGAGGCCTATAAAATCATGACTGGGGTGGAAAAGGTGAACAAGGAAACAAAAAGTTATGTACGCGTTCCCTTAAGAACTAAGGGTCGCCACATGAAATGAACAGGTAGCAGAGGCTGAACACAAAAAGGCAGTTTCTCCTTCACGCAGCGTGCTCTCAGCCCGCGGAACTCCTTGCCACAGGAGGTTGAGACGACCAGGACTCTACATGGGTTCAAAAACAGAACTAGATACATTCACGGAGGTCAGGGCCATCAGCGGCGTCCCTAGCCTCTGGTTTGTCAGTCAGAGCCTGGAAACGGACGACAGGAGAGGGATCGCTCGAGTCCCGTCTGGTGGCTCCCTCTGGGGCATCAGGCATCGGCCGCTGTCGGAAGACAGGAGACTGGGCTAGACGGACCCATGGCCGTTCTTACAATCTTAACACAGCCCCCCCCAAAAAGCCACGCTTACCCGAGCTCCACTTGGACGTTTCCCAGGGCAAGTCCCCTGTTGGCTGCTCACTCAGTTCGCTCTGGCTGCCTCCGGGATAAGGCTGCTGGCTCCAAGCGCCTTGCTTCCAACCCAGTCAGCCCCCGAAGGCTCCCACCGGCATCAAAGCACTCTCGACGGCCAAACACATGGTCTCTCAGTCCCCGCAACTAGCGCCAGTCAGACAAATTCTCAGAAACACACACACACACACACACACACACACACGGACACACGGACACACGGACACTCATCCCACCAGCCCACAGCACAGCCCCCTCACCCCAACACCCCCTCCCCCCCGCCCCCCACAAAGAGCCACACTTACCCCACAGCTCCTCTCGGACGTTTCCCAGGCTAACGCCGAAACGCTTCCAGTTCCACGAGCAGGCCCAGGTAGGCAGGCAGGCAGCCCTTCAGAGTCTCCATGCACGGAGGAGACGATGGAGCGGAGAGGAGGGATTTCAAGCTGTGAAAGCAACTGGGGGAAACTTTAGAGGAAGGGGGAGCCTGTACGGGAAGGATGGGCTCCACCTAAACCAAAAAGGGAACCCGGCTGCCGGCACTTAGCATTAAAAAGGGCGGAGAGCGGTTTTTAAACTGGAGGCTAAAGGAAAGCCGACGGGTGCGGAGGGGCACCTGCATCGGACAGAGACATCTCTTAGGGGACATCTCTATTAAGGGAGAGGCTGGGTACGAGCAGACGAGAAACAGTCACATGAAAAAGGGTCTAACGTGTCTGGAAACGGCAGACAGACAAAGAGTGACATTTTGCAAGGGCTTCTAGACCTCTAAATAGTAAGTGGGTGAACCAGAACGCCTCGTATCAAAAGGAGGCTACCGATACAATAGGCACCACGGAAACTTGGCCGAAGGAGGACGACCCACGGGACAGTGTCATACCAGGGTACTGTCAAAGTCAGACACACAGGACTCAGATTTGTCAGAGCGGTGCAGGGTGCAACACGCAAAAGAAGGCCACAGGCTACTGCGTCAATCGCCCTTGCGTTCACTCCAAGGATTTTATCCAAGGCGTGGTGCGGCTGCGATTGGGCAGATTCCAATCACACAGACCGCGGGGACTCGAGCCCCTTGGTCAGTCAGTCCCCAGACAGCGACGGCTCCCGTACTCACACGGCACAGGGAAGACGGATACACACGGAGACAAGAGAGTCTGAGAGGAAGGAGGCCTCTAGAAGGACGACGACCAACGGGACAGCGTCATACCAGGGTACGTCTCGGAAGGACACAACAGGTCGTGCTGGTGGGGGAGCGGCGGCACTAGCCGCGAAAGAAAATGCAGAGTCAAGTGAAGTAAAAAAACATCTTGAACGAACCAAAAGGTTCCCCAGAATCTCAGTGGGGGGGAAAGAGGTGGGGGCGGGCGGGGCAGTAAATCCAGGCTCGAAGAAGAAGGAGGCCGCAGGGAACTATTACCCACCACCTGACCAGGACAGCGATAGTGACTATGAAATGCTAAGGGAGATTAGCGAGGCCATCAAAATTAAAGCCTCAGTAATAATAGTGGGGGATTTCAACTATCCCCATATTGACTGGGTAACACCTCACCTCAGGACGGGATGCACAGGTAACATTTCTTGAGACTTTAAAATGATTGCTTCTTGGAGCAAGCGGTTCTGGAACCCGCAAGGGGAGAGGCAATTCTTGACTCAGTCCTAAGCCGAGCACGGGATCTGGTGGTCCGAGGGGTAAATACAAGTGGAGCGCTGGGAAACGGCGACCATAAGGCCATAACATAGAACATTTCCCTGCGGTGGGAAAAGGCACCTCAGCCGCCCAACACTGTGGCACGCACTCAATTTCAAAAAGGGGAACTAGACAAAAGTGAGGAGGTTGGTCAAAAAGGTACAGTGCCAAAAGGAAAAACCCTGCCAGCTGCATGGACACTTTTCCAAGACACCGTAAGAGAGGCCCAACTGAAATGTACACCCCACACACACACACACACACACACACACACACACACACAGTGTAAGAGAACCCCCAAGTAACCGAAGCAGCGAGACAGAGAGAGAAGAGAGGCGCACCATTTAAAAAGAAGTGGGGAAGACAGAAAGGAGCAGAAACGGTCCAATTCAGTGTCAAAATAGAAGCAGCCACCGCCGCCGCCGCCGCCAAAAGGAGTTTGAAGAACAGCCAGCCAAACAGTCAAAAAAGTAATTAAAAAAAGCCATTCGGCTAAGTACATCAGAAGCGGAAAGCCCGCTAAACCACCAGCGGGGCCGCTTGACCATCGAAATGCTAAAGGAGCACTCCAAGGCGATTAGGTCGTTGTTGCAGAAACCACATGAATTCTTTGCTTTCCTCTTCACGGCTGACGATGGCGTTAGGGAGATTCCCCAACTCGAGCAATTCTTTGGAGCTGACAAAGCTGAGGCATCGTCCCAGACTGAGGTGTCCCTAGAGGTGGTTTGGGAGCAAAGCGAGAAAACTTCACAGTAACAAGTCAGCGGGACCGGACGCCATTCACCACCCAAGAGTTCTGAAAGAAGTCAGATGTGAAACTGCACAAGTATTAAGCTGGGTTTCGTAACCTAGCCCTTAAAAATCACGCTTCCCTAGCTAATGACGGGAAAGACAGCTAACGGAACGCCAAGATTTTTCAAAAGGGCTCTAGAGGCCATCCTCCTGGCAATTACAGACCGGTAAGTCGAACGGCAGCACCCGCCAAGTTACTTGGAACTACGGTCATGCCTAAAATTGTCCGACACACAGATGAACATAATTTGTTGGGTGTGGGGGAAGCCAACCAACATGGCTTCTCTAAAGGGAAGTCACGTCTTACTACTAGAGAGTTCTGTGACGGGGGACAACAGACATGCGGCCAAGGGGGGAGCCAGTGGCTACAGCGTACTTAGATTTCCAGAAAGCCTTTGACAAGCTCCCTCACCAAAGGCTCTCACGTCAAGTACGTTGTCGTCAAGGGAGAAGAGGGAAGGTCCTCCCATGGACTGACAACTGGCTAGAGAGAGACAGGAAACTAAGGGTAGGAATAAATGGTCAGTTTTCAGAACGGAGAGAGGGGCCACCCCAAAGGGTCCGTACTGGGACCCATCCTATTTGTAAGTCATCTGGAGAAAGGGGGAAACAGTCAGGTGGCAACATTTGCAGGTGATGCTCGAGATGGTCTGCTTTGTTCTTAACTGTGAAGCGCTTCCAAGAGATCTCACAAAACTAAGTCAGTGGGCAACAAAGTGGCAAATGAAAGCTAACGATGTCGATGAATGGAGAGTAACGTACACGGGGGCGGGCGGGGGAAGGGGGAGAGAAAATCATCCCCGACTCTACATACAAAACGACGGGGACTAATTTAAGCTCTAATCACTCAGGAGAGGAGGAGATCTTGGAGTCACTGAGGAGCGTTCCCTGAAAACACCCACTCAACGTGCAGCAGCAGCCAAAAAAGCGCGCATAACGTCAGGAATCCTTTAAAAATGGGACAGAGGAGAAGACCACAGAGAATCTCTCATCACCTCTCTATAAAGCCACGGTACGTCCACATCTTGCACACGGCGTCGCCTCCGCGCCACAGAGACCAACTGGCTTTGGAAGGGCTTCAGAAAGGGGCAGCAGAAACGATGAGGGGTTTGGAGCGGGTCCCATAGGAAGAGAAGAGAGATTAAAAAGCCTGGGACTTTTCAAGCTTAGAAAAAGAGGAGACTCAGGGGCGATACGATAGAGGCCTATAAAATCATGACTGGGGTGGAAAAGGTGAACAAGGAAACAAAAAGTTATGTACGCGTTCCCTTAAGAACTAAGGGTCGCCACATGAAATGAACAGGTAGCAGAGGCTGAACACAAAAAGGCAGTTTCTCCTTCACGCAGCGTGCTCTCAGCCCGCGGAACTCCTTGCCACAGGAGGTTGAGACGACCAGGACTCTACATGGGTTCAAAAACAGAACTAGATACATTCACGGAGGTCAGGGCCATCAGCGGCGTCCCTAGCCTCTGGTTTGTCAGTCAGAGCCTGGAAACGGACGACAGGAGAGGGATCGCTCGAGTCCCGTCTGGTGGCTCCCTCTGGGGCATCAGGCATCGGCCGCTGTCGGAAGACAGGAGACTGGGCTAGACGGACCCATGGCCGTTCTTACAATCTTAACACAGCCCCCCCCAAAAAGCCACGCTTACCCGAGCTCCACTTGGACGTTTCCCAGGGCAAGTCCCCTGTTGGCTGCTCACTCAGTTCGCTCTGGCTGCCTCCGGGATAAGGCTGCTGGCTCCAAGCGCCTTGCTTCCAACCCAGTCAGCCCCCGAAGGCCCCCACCGGCATCAAAGCACTCTCGACGGCCAAACACATGGTCTCTCAGTCCCCGCAACTAGCGCCAGTCAGACAAATTCTCAGAAACACACACACACACACACACACACACACGGACACTCATCCCAACAGCCCACAGCACAGCCCCCTCACCCCAACACCACCTCCCCCCCACCCCTCACAAAGAGCCACACTTACCCCACAGCTCCTCTCGGACATTTCCCAGGCTAACGCCGAAACGCTTCCAGTTCCACGAGCAGGCCCAGGTAGGCAGGCAGGCAGCCCTTCAGTCTCCATGCACGGAGGAGACGATGGAGCGGAGAGGAGGGATTTCAAGCTGTGAAAGCAACTGGGGGAAACTTTAGAGGAAGGGGGAGCCTGTACGGGAAGGATGGGCTCCACCTAAACCAAAAAGGGAACCCGGCTGCCGGCACTTAGCATTAAAAAGGGCAGAGAGCGGTTTTTAAACCGGAGGCTAAAGGAAAGCCGACGGGTGCGGAGGGGCACCTGCATCGGACAGAGACATCTCTTAGGGGACATCTCTATTAAGGGAGAGGCTGGGTACGAGCAGACGAGAAACAGTCACATGAAAAAGGGTCTAACGTGTCTGGAAACGGCAGACAGACAAAGAGTGACATTTTGCAAGGGCTTCTAGACCTCTAAATAGTAAGTGGGTGAACCAGAACGCCTCGTATCAAAAGGAGGCTACCGATACAATAGGCACCACGGAAACTTGGCCGAAGGAGGACGACCCACGGGACAGTGTCATACCAGGGTACTGTCAAAGTCAGACACACAGGACTCAGATTTGTCAGAGCGGTGCAGGGTGCAACACGCAAAAGAAGGCCACAGGCTACTGCGTCAATCGCCCTTGCGTTCACTCCAAGGATTTTATCCAAGGCGTGGTGCGGCTGCGATTGGGCAGATTCCAATCACACAGACCGCGGGGACTCGAGCCCCTTGGTCAGTCAGTCCCCAGACAGCGACGGCTCCCGTACTCTCACGGCACAGGGAAGATGGATATACACGGAGACCAGACAGTCCTCAGTCCCGAGTAAACAGGAATAATTACCTGACCAGAGTCCTGAGTTTTTGTCCAGGAATATCTACCACAACAGAGCGGGAACCAACAGGGTTGATGGCGTAGACTTCGCTGTGTTTGTCAGAAGAGAAGGTGCACAGGGGACCACTCGGGCGTTATCTTCAGGTGCCGGCTGACACCGTCCTCCTGCAACACCGTCAGTTATCTCACAGCCTCAACCAAGATCTTTGCCATCTCAGTGGGGCCTCCAAATTGTCAAAGTCAGACACACAAGCCTCACAGATTTGTCAATGCTCTGCTAATAAACCCAGAGAATGTGAATACCATATAAGGCTCAAACCCCTTAGATGTGTACCATCAAAAGCAAACCAAATTAACAAGGGTAAAATGTAGCGAAATCTTAGTATGAAACTAGTCAATATCTTCATTTCCACATCAAGCACACAGTAATCTCCGGTCCATGTCTCTCTCGCTACCTCAATTACTTTCCACCTAACACCTAATGTTTCTTTTCCTGTTATCCCAGGCTCACCTGACTTGATTCTGATCTCCATACTTACAAACAATTATCTCTCTCGTATTCCAAGACAAACAACATTCTTTCAACTTGGTATAATTGTTCTTACAATATAATTCTACTTTCACAGTAGGTATCCGAAGGACAGACCAGGTCGTGCTGGAGGGTAAGAAAGCTATTGATATAGAAACTTAGTGTAATGAGGACCATCAACCAGAAAGCATGCTTGCAACCGGCACCAGTGAACCAAGTTAGATACACAGACTCTTGCATACTTACCCATGCCAACTCAACATGGGCACCGCTTCTTCTCCAAAGGAAACACTTAAGAGGTCTTAGGAGAGCTTTCCAAGGAAGCTCCCTCTCAGTTTGCCTTCTGGTAAGCTTTCAGGGAAGCCTGGTGGCTCTAGGAAAGTGGCCCAGCTCAGAGCCTTGCCTCCCACCCTAGGGCTCCTTCAAGACACACCTGTAACAAAGCAATCTCAGGACACAATTCAAACTGCTACGCACATGGGAAAACCGTAACTGTAACCAGAACCAGTGAAGGAAACCACCACACACAGACTGTTGGATACTTACCCCCAGCTGGCTCAGGGCACAGCCGCCCCCAAAGGCAACACTTACCCAGGTCCTAGTGGAGCTTTCCAGGGTAAGCTCTGCTAAGGGCTGCTCCTCAGTTTCCCCTCTGCCAGACTACTGCGTAAGGCGGCCGGGCTCTAGGTAGGAGGCCCAGCTCAGAGCCTTGCCTCCCACCCTAGGGCTCCTTGAAGACACACCTGTAACAAAGCAAACTCAGGACACAATTCCAACTGCTACGCACATGGGGAAACCGTAACGGTAACCAGCACCAGTGAAGGAAACCACCACACACAGACTGTTGGATACTTACCCCCGGCTGGCTCACGGCACAGCCTCCCCGAAAGACAACACTAACCCAGGTCCTAGTGGAGCTTTCTAAGGCAAGCTCTGCTAAGGACTGCTCCTCAGTTTCCCCTCTGCCAGACTACTGCATAAGGCGGCCGGGCTCTAGGTAGGAGGCCCAGCTCAGAGCCTTGCCTCCCACCCTAGGGCTCCTTGAAGACACACCTGTAACAAAGCAAACTCAGGACACAATTCAAACTGCTACGCACATGGGAAACCGTAACTGTAACCAGCACCAGTGAAGAAAACCACCACACACAGACTGTTGGATACTTACCCCCAGCTGGCTCAGGGCACAGCCGCCCCACTGAAGGCAACACTTACCCCAGCTCCTAGTGGAGCATTCCAAGGCATGCTCTGCTAAGGACTGCTCCTCAGTTTCCCCTCTGCCAGAGTACTGTGTAAGGTGGCCGGGCTCTAGGTAGGAGGCCCAGCTCACAGCCTTGCCTCCCACCCTAGGGCTCCTTCAAGAAACACCTGTAACAAAGCAATCTCAGGACACACAATTCAAACTGCTACGCACATGGGAAAACTGTAACTAACCAGCACCAGTGAAGGAAACCACCAGACACAGACTGTGGGATACTTACCCCCGGCTGGCTCAGGGCACAGCCTCCCCCACCAAAGGCAACACTTACCCAGCTCCTAGTGGAGCTTTCCAAGACAAGCTCTGCTAAGGGCTGCTCCTCAGTTTCTCCTCTGCCAGACTACTGTGTAAGGCGGCCGGGCTCTAGGTAGGAGGCCCAGCTCAGAGCCTTGCCTCCCACACTAGGGCTCCTTCAAGACACACCTGTAACAAAGCAACCTTAGGACACACAATTCAAACTGCTACGCACATGGGGAAACCGTCTTGGTAACCAGCACCAGTGAAACCAATCACCACACACAGACTGTGGGATCCTCACACCCTGCTGGCTCAGGGCACAGCCTCCCCCACCAAAGGCAACACTTACCCAGGTCCTAGGGGAGCTTTCCAAGGCAAGCCCTGCTAAGGGCTGCTCCTCAGTTTCTCCTCTGCCAGACTACTGCGTAAGGCGGCCGGGCTCTAGGTAGGAGGCCCAGCTCACAGCCTTGCCTCCCACCCTAGGGCTCCTTCAAGACACACCTGTAACAAAGCAATCTCAGGACACACAATTCAAACTGCTACGCACATGGGAAAACTGTCACTAACCAGCACCAGTGAAGGAAACCACCAGACACAGACTGTGGGATACTTACCCCCGGCTGGCTCAGGGCACAGCCTCCCCCACCAAAGGCAACACTTACCCAGCTCCTAGGGGAGCTTTCCAGGACAAGCTCTGCTAAGGGCTGCTCCTCAGTTTCCCCTCTGCCAGAGTACTGTGTAAGGCGGCCGTGCTCTAGGAAGGAGGCCCAGCTCAGAGCCTTGCCTCCCACCCTAGGGCTCCTTCAAGACACACCTGTAACAAAGCAATCTCAGGACACACAATTCAAACTGCTACGCACATGGGAAAACCGTAACTGTAACCAGCACCAGTGAAACCAATCACCACACACAGACTGTGGGATACTCACACCCGGCTGGCTCAGGGCACAGCCTCCCCCACCAAAGGCAACACTTACCCAGCTCCTAGTGGAGCTTTCCAAGACAAGCTCTGCTAAGGGCTGCTCCTCAGTTTCCCCTCTGCCAGAGTACTGTGTAAGGCGGCCGTGCTCTAGGAAGGAGGCCCAGCTCAGAGCCTTGCCTCCCACCCTAGGGCTCCTTCAAGACACACCTGTAACAAAGCAATCTCAGGACACACAATTCAAACTGCTACGCACATGGGAAAACCGTAACTGTAACCAGCACCAGTGAAACCAATCACCACACACAGACTGTGGGATACTCACACCCGGCTGGCTCAGGGCACAGCCTCCCCCACCAAAGGCAACACTTACCCAGGTCCTAGTGGAGCTTTCCAGGGCAAGCTCTCCTGAGGGCTGCTCCTCAGTTTCCCCTCTGCCAGAGTACTGTGTAAGGCGGCCGGGCTCTAGGAAGGGGGCCCGGCTCAGAGCCTTGCCTCCCACCCTAGGGCTCCTTCAAGACACACCTGTAACAAAGCAATCTCAGGACACACAATTCAAACTGCTACGCACATGGGAAAACCGTAACTGTAACCAGCACCAGTGAAACCAATCACCACACACAGACTGTGGGATACTCACACCCGGCTGGCTCAGGGCACAGCCTCCCCCACCAAAGGCAACACTTACCCAGGTCCTAGTGGAGCTTTCCAGGGCAAGCTCTCCTGAGGGCTGCTCCTCAGTTTCCCCTCTGCCAGAGTACTGTGTAAGGTGGCCGGGCTCTAGGTAGGAGGCCCAGCTCACAGCCTTGCCTCCCACCCTAGGGCTCCTTCAAGAAACACCTGTAACAAAGCAATCTCAGGACACACAATTCAAACTGCTACACACATGGGAAAACCGTAACTGTAACCAGCACCAGTGAAGGAAACCACCACAGAGACTGTGGGATACTCACACCCGGCTGGCTCAGGGCACAGCCTCCCCCACCAAAGGCAACACTTACCCAGGTCCTAGTGGAGCTTTCCAGGGCAAGCTCTCCTGAGGGCTGCTCCTCAGTTTCCCCTCTGCCAGAGTACTGTGTAAGGCGGCCGGGCTCTAGGTAGGAGGCCCAGCTCAGAGCCTTGCCTCCCACCCTAGGGCTCCTTTCAAGACACACCTGTAACAAAGCAATCTCAGGACACACAATTCAAACTGCTACGCACATGGGAAAACCGTAACTGTAACCAGCACCAGTGAAACCAATCACCACACACAGACTGTGGGATACTCACACCCGGCTGGCTCAGGGCACAGCCTCCCCCACCAAAGGCAACACTTACCCAGGTCCTAGTGGAGCTTTCCAGGGCAAGCTCTCCTGAGGGCTGCTCCTCAGTTTCCCCTCTGCAAGAGTACTGTGTAAGGCGGCCGGGCTCTAGGTAGGAGGCCCAGCTCAGAGCCTTGCCTCCCACCCTAGGGCTCCTTCAAGAAACACCTGTAACAAAGCAATCTCAGGACACACAATTCAAACTGCTACGCACATGGGAAAACTGTCACTAACCAGCACCAGTGAAGGAAACCACCAGACACAGACTGTGGGATACTTACCCCCGGCTGGCTCAGGGCACAGCCTCCCCCACCAAAGGCAACACTTACCCAGCTCCTAGGGGAGCTTTCCAGGACAAGCTCTGCTAAGGGCTGCTCCTCAGTTTCTCCTCTGCCAGACTACTGTGTAAGGCGGCCGGGCTCTAGGTAGGAGGCCCAGCTCAGAGCCTTGCCTCCCACCCTAGGGCTCCTTCAAGACACACCTGTAACAAAGCAACCTTAGGACACACAATTCAAACTGCTACGCACATGGGGAAACCGTCTTGGTAACCAGCACCAGTGAAACCAATCACCACACACACAGACTGTGGGATCCTCACACCCTGCTGGCTCAGGGCACAGCCTCCCCCACCAAAGGCAACACTTACCCAGGTCCTAGGGGAGCTTTCCAAGGCAAGCCCTGCTAAGGGCTGCTCCTCAGTTTCTCCTCTGCCAGACTACTGCGTAAGGCGGCCGGGCTCTAGGTAGGAGGCCCAGCTCACAGCCTTGCCTCCCACCCTAGGGCTCCTTCAAGACACACCTGTAACAAAGCAATCTCAGGACACACAATTCAAACTGCTACGCACATGGGAAAACTGTCACTAACCAGCACCAGTGAAGGAAACCACCAGACACAGACTGTGGGATACTTACCCCCGGCTGGCTCAGGGCACAGCCTCCCCCACCAAAGGCAACACTTACCCAGCTCCTAGGGGAGCTTTCCAGGACAAGCTCTGCTAAGGGCTGCTCCTCAGTTTCCCCTCTGCCAGAGTACTGTGTAAGGCGGCCGGGCTCTAGGAAGGGGGCCCGGCTCAGAGCCTTGCCTCCCACCCTAGGGCTCCTTCAAGACACACCTGTAACAAAGCAATCTCAGGACACACAATTCAAACTGCTACGCACATGGGAAAACCGTAACTGTAACCAACACCAGTGAAACCAATCACCACACACAGACTGTGGGATACTCACACCCGGCTGGCTCAGGGCACAGCCTCCCCCACCAAAGGCAACACTTACCCAGCTCCTAGGGGAGCTTTCCAGGACAAGCTCTGCTAAGGGCTGCTCCTCAGTTTCTCCTCTGCCAGACTACTGTGTAAGGCGGCCGGGCTCTAGGTAGGAGGCCCAGCTCAGAGCCTTGCCTCCCACCCTAGGGCTCCTTCAAGACACACCTGTAACAAAGCAACCTTAGGACACACAATTCAAACTGCTACGCACATGGGAAAACCGTAACTGTAACCAACACCAGTGAAGGAAACCACCAGACACAGACTGTGGGATACTTACCCCCGGCTGGCTCAGGGCACAGCCTCCCCCACCAAAGGCAACACTTACCCAGCTCCTAGGGGAGCTTTCCAGGACAAGCTCTGCTAAGGGCTGCGCCTCAGTTTCCCCTCTGCCAGAGTACTGTGTAAGGCGGCCGGGCTCTAGGAAGGGGGCCCGGCTCAGAGCCTTGCCTCCCACCCTAGGGCTCCTTCAAGACACACCTGTAACAAAGCAATCTCAGGACACACAATTCAAACTGCTACGCACATGGGAAAACCGTAACTGTAACCAGCACCAGTGAAACCAATCACCACACACAGACTGTGGGATACTCACACCCGGCTGGCTCAGGGCACAGCCTCCCCCACCAAAGGCAACACTTACCCAGGTCCTAGTGGAGCTTTCCAGGGCAAGCTCTCCTGAGGGCTGCTCCTCAGTTTCCCCTCTGCCAGAGTACTGTGTAAGGTGGCCGGGCTCTAGGTAGGAGGCCCAGCTCACAGCCTTGCCTCCCACCCTAGGGCTCCTTCAAGAAACACCTGTAACAAAGCAATCTCAGGACACACAATTCAAACTGCTACACACATGGGAAAACCGTAACTGTAACCAGCACCAGTGAAGGAAACCACCACAGAGACTGTGGGATACTCACACCCGGCTGGCTCAGGGCACAGCCTCCCCCACCAAAGGCAACACTTACCCAGGTCCTAGTGGAGCTTTCCAGGGCAAGCTCTCCTGAGGGCTGCTCCTCAGTTTCCCCTCTGCCAGAGTACTGTGTAAGGCGGCCGGGCTCTAGGTAGGAGGCCCAGCTCAGAGCCTTGCCTCCCACCCTAGGGCTCCTTTCAAGACACACCTGTAACAAAGCAATCTCAGGACACACAATTCAAACTGCTACGCACATGGGAAAACCGTAACTGTAACCAGCACCAGTGAAACCAATCACCACACACAGACTGTGGGATACTCACACCCGGCTGGCTCAGGGCACAGCCTCCCCCACCAAAGGCAACACTTACCCAGGTCCTAGTGGAGCTTTCCAGGGCAAGCTCTCCTGAGGGCTGCTCCTCAGTTTCCCCTCTGCAAGAGTACTGTGTAAGGCGGCCGGGCTCTAGGTAGGAGGCCCAGCTCAGAGCCTTGCCTCCCACCCTAGGGCTCCTTCAAGAAACACCTGTAACAAAGCAATCTCAGGACACACAATTCAAACTGCTACGCACATGGGAAAACTGTCACTAACCAGCACCAGTGAAGGAAACCACCAGACACAGACTGTGGGATACTTACCCCCGGCTGGCTCAGGGCACAGCCTCCCCCACCAAAGGCAACACTTACCCAGCTCCTAGGGGAGCTTTCCAGGACAAGCTCTGCTAAGGGCTGCTCCTCAGTTTCTCCTCTGCCAGACTACTGTGTAAGGCGGCCGGGCTCTAGGTAGGAGGCCCAGCTCAGAGCCTTGCCTCCCACCCTAGGGCTCCTTCAAGACACACCTGTAACAAAGCAACCTTAGGACACACAATTCAAACTGCTACGCACATGGGGAAACCGTCTTGGTAACCAGCACCAGTGAAACCAATCACCACACACACAGACTGTGGGATCCTCACACCCTGCTGGCTCAGGGCACAGCCTCCCCCACCAAAGGCAACACTTACCCAGGTCCTAGGGGAGCTTTCCAAGGCAAGCCCTGCTAAGGGCTGCTCCTCAGTTTCTCCTCTGCCAGACTACTGCGTAAGGCGGCCGGGCTCTAGGTAGGAGGCCCAGCTCACAGCCTTGCCTCCCACCCTAGGGCTCCTTCAAGACACACCTGTAACAAAGCAATCTCAGGACACACAATTCAAACTGCTACGCACATGGGAAAACTGTCACTAACCAGCACCAGTGAAGGAAACCACCAGACACAGACTGTGGGATACTTACCCCCGGCTGGCTCAGGGCACAGCCTCCCCCACCAAAGGCAACACTTACCCAGCTCCTAGGGGAGCTTTCCAGGACAAGCTCTGCTAAGGGCTGCTCCTCAGTTTCCCCTCTGCCAGAGTACTGTGTAAGGCGGCCGGGCTCTAGGAAGGGGGCCCGGCTCAGAGCCTTGCCTCCCACCCTAGGGCTCCTTCAAGACACACCTGTAACAAAGCAATCTCAGGACACACAATTCAAACTGCTACGCACATGGGAAAACCGTAACTGTAACCAACACCAGTGAAACCAATCACCACACACAGACTGTGGGATACTCACACCCGGCTGGCTCAGGGCACAGCCTCCCCCACCAAAGGCAACACTTACCCAGCTCCTAGGGGAGCTTTCCAGGACAAGCTCTGCTAAGGGCTGCTCCTCAGTTTCTCCTCTGCCAGACTACTGTGTAAGGCGGCCGGGCTCTAGGTAGGAGGCCCAGCTCAGAGCCTTGCCTCCCACCCTAGGGCTCCTTCAAGACACACCTGTAACAAAGCAACCTTAGGACACACAATTCAAACTGCTACGCACATGGGAAAACCGTAACTGTAACCAACACCAGTGAAGGAAACCACCAGACACAGACTGTGGGATACTTACCCCCGGCTGGCTCAGGGCACAGCCTCCCCCACCAAAGGCAACACTTACCCAGCTCCTAGGGGAGCTTTCCAGGACAAGCTCTGCTAAGGGCTGCGCCTCAGTTTCCCCTCTGCCAGAGTACTGTGTAAGGCGGCCGGGCTCTAGGAAGGGGGCCCGGCTCAGAGCCTTGCCTCCCACCCTAGGGCTCCTTCAAGACACACCTGTAACAAAGCAATCTCAGGACACACAATTCAAACTGCTACGCACATGGGAAAACCGTAACTGTAACCAACACCAGTGAAACCAATCACCACACACAGACTGTGGGATACTCACACCCGGCTGGCTCAGGGCACAGCCTCCCCCACCAAAGGCAACACTTACCCAGGTCCTAGTGGAGCTTTCCAAGACAAGCTCTGCTAAGGGCTGCGCCTCAGTTTCCCCTCTGCCAGGCTGTGGTGTAAGGCGGCCGGGCTCTAGGAAGGAGGCCCAGCTCAGAGCCTTGCCTCCCCCCTGCAAGGCAGCTCTCCCCCGACGCACCGTGTAAATCGCTGGGCACGTGGGAACCGTCCCTGGACCCGGCCCGAGGGCTGAATCCCCCCCCCCGCCCCAGGCTCGGGGCACGGACCCGGCGGGGCGGGTTTCTCCGGCTCCTCCCCCCGCTCCCGGCTGCGTCTCGGAGCCTGCCCAGGGGAGCTCGCCCCGGGCCCGGGCTCTGCTCGGCGGCGGGCGCGGGGCGGCTCCGACACTCACCTCGCCCGGCCGCTCCCGGGAGGAGGCTCCGAGGCGTCTCCTGGCTCCGCGCCGCCGCTGCACGAGTCCGCTGGAGAAACGCTCCCCCGGCCGGCGAGGGGGTGTGGTCGAGTAGGAGTGAAAGGGGTGTGGCCAAAAGAGGCCTTTTTATACCCTCCGGACTGGGCGATACCATGTGCCTGCAAGGTGGAGCGGGGGGGGGAACGTGCTGGGCCCCTCCGCTTTTTTGGTTCCGTCCACTTTTGGCGGGAAAAGCGGCGCATGCGCAGGCCGTGAACGCTGATGGTTGTTGGAAGGCTGGCGGTGGATTGTGGGCGGGGCAAAGGCTTAGGGGGCGGGGCGAGGGGATCCGAGGCCAAGGCGGTTCGGGGACAGGGGGCGGCACCAGCGTCTGTGGGGCTCGTGCTGCGGCTGCAGGAACTGGGCGAGCGGCTTCTCCGCGCTACTGGCCCCGCCCGCCCGGGCCCCGCTAACCCCGCCCCTCCTGAGCCCGCCGCTTGCCGCGTCAGCGTCTCCCCTCTGCACGTGCAGATGTTGACAAGTGCCGGGGAAGAGCCTCAGCCAATAGCGGAGCCGCTTTCGTCGCGTGCTGGGGCAGTGACGCGGGTCGGGTCTGCGCCCGTGAATGGAAATGTGAACGGGGTTTCTGCACTGGCCGGTTAGCTCAGTTGGTTAGAGCGTGGTGCTAATAACGCCAAGGTCGCGGGTTCGATCCCCGTACGGGCCACAGCTCCTTTTGCTCCGCCCCCGGTATTTGCCTTTTTAGTGCCGGGTGGGGGAGGCGCAAAGTGCAGGGAACCAAACGGACCCTTACTAAAGTCTCCGGCACCGCGGTGCTGCCGCCGCTGCCTGCCTGGCCAGTGGGCGGGACGAGGCACCGCTCCCAGGCCCGGCTGCGCAGGCTGCGGGGAAGCGCTGCTGGGCGCGGAGTCGGGTCGCTGCTCCCCGTGGGGCCCCTGCCTGCGCTGCCCTGTCTCCGGCCACGCCGGTGCCTCCCTTCCCGCCCGCTGGCTGGGCTGCAGTTTCCTGGGGCGGCGGGTTAATGACCGCGCTGAGCGAGCGACTTTGTGGCTGGTGCCCCCCTGCTGTTTGCACCTGTCCCCTCCCTCCGGACGGAAAAGTGAAATGCTGCTGCCCGGTGGGCCCAGGGGAGCAAAAGGAGTTGTGACCCATATGGGAATCAAACCCACAACCTTTGTGTGATTAGCATCATGCTTTAACCAACTAAGCTAACTTGCCAAGTAGTACAAAAGTTCTCCACAGATCTACTCCCAGCTGCATCTTTCTGCCTTTGGTAAAGTTTCTCAGAAATATATTCTAGGGTTCTGGTTCTAGTGCTATCACAGGACAGTTTCATTCCCTCCCTTCATTCCACGAAAACAACTTCCTTAACCCTTTTGAGGACAGGATTTTGAAGGAAGAAACAAATCTGCACATACAAATCACAAGAGAACAATTCCCACAGCATTTTGGAGTACATAGATGAGAGTCTAGAGGCAGCCAGAAAGCCTTCTAGGCTCACATTAACAGATGTTTAAAATTTCCTGTATATTTAAAAATATTTTCGGGATGTGTTCTGAAAATGGCCTGGTCAGTTATTCTTCCATAAGTACCATTAGCATGTTTCTGGCTGGCTACACTATGAAATTGCCAAAAACAATCTGATCCCACTATTGACTGAGAACCACTAACTCCTTACAGGCATGCAATCCACAGATGGCAAAAGTTTCCTAAAACCAGTTTACCCGTCTTTTGCCTTTTCTTCCCTGGAAGGTTAGGAACTATTTAGAAAAGCTAAATGTACACAAATCCATAGGTCCCGACTTAATGCATCCAAGGGTACTGAAGGAGTTAGCAAATGTCATGGAGGAGCCTTTGACCATTATCTTTGAAAAGTCGTGGAGATTGGGAGAGATCCCGGATGATTGGAAAAAGGCAAATGTAGTGCCCATCTTCAAAAAAGAGAAGAAGGACGATCCAGGGAACTATAGACTGGTCAGTCTTACCTTGGTTCCTGGAAAAATCATGGAAGGGATACTAAAGGAATCCATTTTGAGGCACTTGGAAGAGAGGAAATTGATCAGGAATAGTCAGCATGGATTCACAAAGGGCAAGTCGTGCCTTACCAATCTGATTATCTTCTATAATGAGGTAACTGGCTCTGTGGACATGGGAAAGTCAGTGGATGTGATATACCTTGACTTTAGCAAGGCTTTTGATATGGTCTCCCACAATATTCTTGCCAGCAAGTTAAGGGAATGTGGATTGGATAAATGGACAGTAAGATAGATAGAAAGCTGGCTAGAAGACCGGGCCCAGCGTGTAGTGATCAACGGCTCGATGTCAGGATGGCAGTCGGTTTCTAGCGGAGTGCCCCAAGGTTCGGTTCTAGGGCCAGTTTTGCTCAATATCTTTATTAATGACCTGGATGAGGGGATGGATTGCACCCTCAGCAAGTTTGCAGCTGACATTGAGCTAGGGGGAGAGGTAGATACACTTGAGGACAGAGATAGGGTCCAGAGTGACTTAGACAAATTGGAGGATTGGACCACAAGAAATCCGATGAGGTTCAGCAAGGACAAGTGCAGAGTCCTGCACTTGGGATGGAAGAATCCCAAGCATTGTTACAGGCTGGGGACCAACCAGCTAAGTAGTAGTGATGCAGAAAAGGACCTGGGGGTTACAGTGGATGAGAAGCTGGATATGAGTCAACAGTGTGCCCTTGTAGCCAAGAAGGCTAATGGCATATTAGGTTGCATTAAGAGGAGCATTGCCAGCAGATCCAGAGATGTTATTATGCCCCTTTATTCGGCTCTAGTGAGGCACAACTTGTTCCAGAGAGATGAAGGGGAGAATATGAGGCGATCTTCTTATGGTTCCTACCAAGACTCGGAAACCCCCACTGTAACATCCTTGCTTTATTTCTGCTCCAAATGGTGGGCGTCCCCCCTCCCGTCCCCATTTAGGGCAACTGCTGGTATGCTCTTCCAAATCAAGCCTCCATCTACAATGGGCATCTTGTGTTGAGAGTAATTTGCTCAGAACACTAGTTATGAAAATCAGACCTGCCTCCCTTTACCGAATCAGCCGTATGTTGCAAACCCTTATATACCTTTATTGCCAACTCCCAAGTGCTCTAAAAATATGAGCCAAGTGTTGAATAGTGGTTGGGGCCTTTTGGTTGATGTTTGGATTTCTGAACTTTACAATTACCCTACGTTCATGGTTTTAGCTCGAAGCACAAAAAGCTGAGCTTCTTGTGGAATTGCTTGTCTTTGAAAGCCAGGGCTTTAAGAAAAGCAGCAAACCTAAGATGGATGATAACATGGCAAGGGCTAGCAGCGCTATACAGAGAACTGCTTGTGCTTACCATGTACATTATTTGTGAATAGGGTTAGAACAGATTGGTTAGGACACTCAACAATACAGGCTGCACCTCTAAAATCCAGGATTCTCTGGACCGGCAACATCCGTGGTCCCAGCATGACCACAGATGTTCCAGGATCAGAGAGTTCCAGAGTGCTGCACAGAGGGGTAGGGAACCAGGATCTGGCGCACAGCTCAGTTGGGCTGGGGAGGAGCTAGGAGCTAGCATATGGCTCAGCTGGGCTGGGGGAAAGGCAGGAACCAGAAAGCCTAGTGGGTGGGGACAGTGGGGGGGACTGGCAGCAGGGTGTTGAAATGACTCCTCTGGCCCAGAAATATTCCTCATCCAGGACCAGTCAGGTCCCGAGGGTGCCAGACAAGGGAGGTCCAATCTGTACCTGTGATACAACTACTTCCATAATTTTTACTCTTTCCTCCTAAGAAACCAGAGATGCCAATAGATTTGCAGCTCTTGTCACTTTATTCACAAGTCAAATGGCAAACAGAAGAAAGCTGCAAACCCCATCCTGCTAAAAGAAACGGTACATTTTTTCAGATTTGGGTTTCTAAAGATACCTAAGAAAAGTAGCCAGATATTCAAAGATTCTGAGCACCTTTGAAAATCAGTCCACTTGGGATTTGTCCATGCTTAGCAAGGCCATTGGAGTAAACCTGGTTTAAAAAAACCTAATTCCTTTAAACTAGTGCAAGTCTCTGTGTGGATATTCATACCTGTTTATACCTGATTTAAATCTGTTGGTGCAAACTAACCTTTTATAAGCCAGCTTGAAGTAAACAGAATAGTGCTATACAAAGTCACACCAGTTAAACTAAATTGGTTTAAGCTGAGACCTTTAGTTAAACAGGTGTAGCTTTGTTTGGAACCAGGCCACCTTAGATAGCGGGACATGGAAGAGGACAGATTCTGTCACTTATTCATACTGAGGAGTATCTTACTCTTCAAGTAGTCCCTCTCACATAGAGTTACTCTAGGAGTAAGGTACTATTCCATATAAGCCAGGGGGTGAAATGCCTCCTGGATTTCAGTGTTTAACTTTAGGCATTCATATTTAACAATGTTGAATATTCTTCTGAAGCAAAATGCAGGACAATGTAGCACTTTAAAGACTAACAAGATGGTTTATTAGATGATGAGCTTTCGTGGGCCAGACCCACTTCCTCAGATAGTGCTACATTGTCCTGCATTTTGCTTCAGCTACCCCAGACTAACACGGCTACATTTCTATGAATATTCTTCTGTGAGTGTACAGTGTAGCAGGTCACACCTTCCCTCCTAGAGCAAGTGTGCTCTACAATCTTTGCTGCCTTCCCCAAAAGGCCTCAGAGTCAGCAGTTTATGAAGGACACTTATCTCAGAAGTTCATTCATGCAAATAAAGTCTAGTAAAACTAGTAAATGAAGGATTTCTTCCTCCTTTGCATCTGTACTTCACTTAAACATACTGTGACAGGGTCAGAACCGAAGGCTATTTAAAAAAAAAGCAGTGGAGGGGAGATCTGTTCCCAGAGTAAAAGGGAAGGGCTGGTTTAGAACCAGTAGAGGCAATCAGGGGCATTGGAACACCTGGAGCTAATTGACCAATCCTGCAGTCAGGCCAGCCTAGGCTAATTAGGACACATGGGGGGTGTAACAACATGTCAGGGTTCCCCTGACTCCTGCACCCCCGCAGTGGCACAGACTCTGCCAGCCAGTAGGATTGAGGGAGTTTATTGCTTCTCCAAGGATGCAGCACCACACAGATGTAATCTAGTTACAGGGCCAGGCCTAGGATGCCTCAGCCCCCCTTGAGATGGGGGAGACTAGGCCCTTAAATCCTAGGCCCCCTTGCTTAGGCTGCTTCCGCCATGATTCCATACAGAAACTACCCTCTCTTCCAGCCCTGACCCACAGCCAGGGGTTGGACCCCACCTTCCTCCCTTTGTCTCTCTCCTTGGGAGGCGACCAGTTGGACAGGTTGGGAGACCCTTGCCTAGTGACTCATCTGCTGTCCTACAAACAGCTGCCAGTGGAGGTCACCCATTGCCCAAGCCCAGCAACCAGCAAGGCCCCCCAAACTACACCACAGGGGGTAATTAAGAAAACCAGTTCAGGCTGGTTATAAAAGAATTGTTGCCATCAGTTGGGTACATGGATTACTGAGAGGATGGAGGAAAGTGTTGCTGGGAGGAGGAAAGGCCATATAACGCAACAACAACTGAACACTAGGGGCTACGTCTACACTGGCAGCTTCTTGCACAAGAACTCTTTTGCGGAAGAGTTCTTGTGCAAAAACTCTTCCACAAGAGAGCGTCTACACTGGCATGTGCTTTTGCGCAAGAGATGTGCTTTTGCGCAAGAGCATCCATGCCAGTGTAGACGCTCTCTTCCGCAAGAAAGCTCTGATGGCCATTTTAACCATAGAGCCTTCTTGCGCAAGTAATTCATGCTGCCTGTCTACACTGGCCTCTTCTGGAAGAGCTCTTGCACAAGAGGGCTTATTCCTCGTGGGGAGAGGAATAACTCTTCCGGAAGAGTATCAGAGGGGTAGCCATGTTAGTCTGAATCTGCAAAAGCGGCGAGGAGTCCTGTGGCACCTTATAGACTAACCAAAGTGTTGGAGCATAAGCTTTCGTGGGCAAAGATCCACTTCATCAGATGCACGTAGTGGAAATTTCCAGAGGCAGGTATAAATATGCAGGCCAGAATCAGGCTAGAGATGATGATGTGGATCCAATCAGGGAGGATGAGGCCCACTTCTAGTAGCTGATCTGAAGGTGAGAATACCAAGAGAGGAGAAGCTGCTTTTGTAGTTAGCTAGCCATTCACAGTCTTTGTTTAATCCTGAGCTGATTGGGTCAAACTTGAAGATGAACTATAGCTCAACAGTTTCTCTTTGAAGTCTGGTCCTGAAGTTTTTTTGCTGCAGGATTAAGCCCTGTTTTACAATACTGTACTGTAAATTTACTTCTGGAAGAACACTTGTGCAGTGTAGACAGCCGGTAAGTTTTGCAGAAGGACAGTTGTTCTTGCACAAGAAGCTGCCAGTGTAGACGTAGCCTTGGAGGACAAACCAGAGAGAAGGAAGGTCTGGGGATGTGAGGAAGTATGCCCAGGGGTCTTGGAGCTGTCCTATAGTAGGTATCAGGCCCCGGGCTGGAACCCGGAGTAGAGGGTCGGCCTGGGTTCCCCCCTCCCAGCACTCACATTCCCATTTCCACTGGGGGTAAAGGACTATGGAGTTTATTCTCTTTTTTTTACTGTATGCAGGCCAATGATGAAAAGAGCTTAACAAACAGCAAACTAAAGCCCTAGCTGTGGTGCCTAAAACTGTGGGCTGCTGAGAGTCTCTGAGGCAATCAAAATCCACCAGGAAGCACAGGACACGCTGAGTTTTCATAGGAGCTTTGTCACAACTGGTGTCAGGGGTGGGATCGGTGTGCAGCGTGATGGAAAGAAAAAAAAACCTCACCAAAAAGGAAAAAAAAAAGTGGCGTTGGGTTTGGGGTTTTGTGACCCTCACAAGATGAATCAGAGAGGTGTCTGTCTTAATATGGCCTTGCTTGGTCGATCTGAATAAAGATAATGGAGCTAATGTAAATTTCTTAGTTTCCTGCTTGCTTTCAGTAAATTTTCAACTTGTTTTATAATCCTGCTCCTCCCATAGAAGTACACTTGTTTGGTATATTTGTAGGAACCAAGGCCCAAATTTTAAAAAGTATTTGGATACCCAATCCAATTTGGTGCTTAACTCCTACTAAACCCGGTGGGAGTTAGGCACCAAAGTACCTTTAAAAATCTGCCCCTTAGTGAAAAGTAACTGATATAAAGTATTTGAAACTGTATTCAAAAAAGAGATTTTGTATGCACCAGAATAGATGCGTTCATTTAACTATGAAACAAAGAAGAACATTATTTTCAGAATGTTAAAATTTCTTGTGAATTTCCTAACAGCAAGATGTGTAATTCCCCTTTGGCTTGGAAAGCACTATGTTTCTGGGGGAACATTTTGCAGTGTTTTATACCATTGTATGTTTAGACAAATTGAGACAGCTACCGAACATATCATTTGGTCCAACTAACATCTCTTACGTCCCCTTAAGGCAACGTCAGACAGAAAAGGGTGTGTCAGCTAGTGAAACACTTCACTAACATGCGAAGGATAACCAGTTTACAACGTTTTTAAGGCACATGATAAGAACATAAGTCTAAACATTGAACACCCACACAATGGCAGTTTGAGGGAGCTGGTTGGTAAGAGCACCTATTGTTTGCTCATAGTTAAGCCTCTCCCCCATGCTGTTAATTCAGTGCACCCAGTCTTTGGGATGGCGCAGGACTTCTAGGATTTCAGCTTCTCTGGAATTCTCTGGTGGCGTGTGCATGTATTCCCACCTGTGCACAACAAAGAGAGAATATGGCTATTAGAGGCAGGTCGGCTGGCTGGCTGGCCACCACTCTCCCAAAGCTATGTTCTCATTGGATTTGAATGTCTGGGCTTTATTGTGAATGTGAAGAAAACAATTACAGATATTCCAAGCAGCAGACAGGATTTAGCCTTTTCCATTTTCTTTCTTTTACTAGCAATTACTTTACTTGTCATATTATGAAGAGAAACAATGTCCAAATACTTCAGCACATAAAACCAGCCCATTGCAACAATGTGCTGGTATTGCAACAATAGGACTGGGCCGTGAGAGTGATATTTCGGCTATGTTTACACTGCAGCTCTTTTCTGGGATACCCAGAAAATTTTTTCGGAAAAGCAGATGCTTTTTTTTTGCCATCCCTGTAAACCTTGTTGTACGAGAAAGAAGGGATGTGCTGAAAGAGGAGGTTTTTTCAAAATCTGGTGCCATGTAGATGCGCCAAATTTTGGAAAAGCCTCTTCCAAAAGAAAAGCGGGAAAAGGCAAATTGACGTTCGCAATTTGCATATCTTTTTCCAACTTTTCTTTGTAGTGTGGACACAACCATGGTCTGCAGGTATGAGTCAGGTACATTTCCTGCTGCCACTACCTGGTCAAGGCTGAACAGCAGGAAAGGAAACAGTGTTGTAGCATCTGAGCAACATGTAACTATTCCCTTACCTGGCAGTCAGTGGCAGAGACATAAGAATGCTTTCAATCCTGGATCCTGGTGTTGCAAGGCCAAACTTTGTGCCTCTGTCATAAACAAGATTGAACTCCACGTACCTGTGGAGGAATAACACAGACACAAAGAGTTAGCTGAAAAATAAATTTACCATCACGTAAGTTGAGGTCTGCAGGTAGCAGAAAGCTTCAAGCAATAGACAAGTTTCAGAAGGGGAGCCAAATTAGTCTGTTTCAGCAAATATAGCAAGGAGTCCTGTGGCACCTTAAAAATGAAACAAATGTATTTGGGCATAAGGTTTTGTGGGCAAAACTGCATTTGTCAGATGCACAAAGCGGAAACTTCAATTTGGAGGGTATGTGTACGCATACGAAGATGGGTATAGTAGATTCCTGTGCGGTAGGGATGTAAAAAGGGTGTTTAAAAATGTAACTGAAAAATCCTAGTGGTTACACATGCTGCAGGCTCAGCAGTATAAAGATTACTGAAGCTTTATACTGCAGCACCCGCAATGAAGCCTCCCCAGGAGTGGAGCTGGCAAGGGGTGTGGGGCTGGCAAGGGGTGTGGTCTGCAGCTAGCTCCCTGGGAGTGGGTCTGGTGCCCCTGCTGGTCCCACTCCCAGGGAACCAGTGTGTAACCTGGGGCGGGGGTGCAGGTGTGCCCACCACAGACAGGGACTGCTCTGGCCCATCAGCTGGAGCAGTGCCTGCCTGTGGTGGACCCTGAGGGGCTGCAACAGCCCCCCTGCCCACAGTGAGAGGGGAGCTGCTCCAGTCCCTATCGGTTAGCTAGTTAACCATTTACGTTCCTACTGTGCGGAGGGCTCATGTTAAGGAAGTCAGTTCAATCAAAGTGGATATGGTTGAATTGACCTCATTAGCACTGGTCCTCTGCACAATAATGTAACACGCCCATCTCTGTGCATATAGCTATATCTCCCAAACTGAAGTTTCCACTTTGTGCATCAGACAAAGCAGGTACCAGCCCACAAAAGCTTATGCCTAAACGACAGTCAGCTTTTCTTCAGTCTCCTTGACCCCAAAGACACTTGAACAAATAGCACCAGTTTGGACCAGTTGTCCCACCCCAGCTTATGTGCAGGAATGAATAGACAGCCTTGTCCCCCAAGAACAACAACAGGAAGTGAAGACCTGTCTCTGCATACACCTGCATTGCACAAGAATAGGAGGCTTCCAAACAAATAAAATGAATCCACTGTTGACTAAATGTGAACGTCTATTCCATTCTTGGGCAACTATTTGAGAGAACATTGGAAATGCAATATGCTGCCTGGCTAAACTCTCAATGGAAACTTTTCACGGTTGCAATCTGCAGCCATATTTACCTCTTAAATAAAAAACACAATGAAAGCAGCAAGATCTTTAGCAAATCTCCAGATAAGGTTTTCTAATGAAATAGCTACTTAATGAATTTACAGCCATCATGTTCTGGGCAACTTCTCTGTCCAAAGGGCCCAAATGCCCTAACAACGCTGATCTTTCCAGCATGCAAGGAGAATATCCCACTAAACTTCCTTTTGACTACTGTAAAGGTCTGTGGTACCCCTGCTCTCTAGCTAATAGGACAGAGTAAACAGTCTCCCTCTAAGAAAGGCCCACAGGTACCAGCACTTACACAAGGATGTATAGGACAGAATCCGCTTCAGGGATTATAAAGTGCCATGCATCCCAGAACAGTGGCACCATGGCAAAGAATAAGGCAGCGGGATTTGGCAAAAGAAAGCAACCCTGTCCAGTAAAACCTGTCTTCCAACATCCCTTCCTTCCATCCCTTATTGCCAAAATTTGTCTGACCTCTGTTCAGACTATGCTGAGTCAGTCCTGCCAGAGCTGCTGAGCTAAAACCCCTACTCAGAATTCCAGACACGGACACAAGGGCGGCTCTAGATACATCTCTGTAGCTTTCACTTTTAAAAGATAAGAACTTCACTTTTCTGAGGTAGCACCTGCTAGTAGGGTAGCCAGATGTCTGGTTTTTGACTGGACAGTCTGTTTTCTCTGGGCCCTGTCTGGTTAAAAAAAAAAAAACAAACCCATGTCCGGTATTTTTTGTTTTTCTTTGATGGAAGGCCAGTGGAAGTGAGGTGTGTGAGGAAGTCTTAAAGGCACAGCAACCATTGTCTTTTTTTTTTTTTTTTTTTTTTGGTTAACCAAGTTTTTTTCCTGCCATGTTCGGGATTTGGGGTGAAAGCATCTGGCCAGCCTATCTACTAGTGCAAAAATGGATGCAACGCCCTTGTAACCGAGTTAAAAAAGGAAGGGAATTAAGATAAAATTTTAGCAGAAAGCATTCAAGACCTATTACAAACAGCTCAATCCCCAACTAAATGCTGAAGCTCGGAGACGCTTGCTGAAGTACATGGTGTATTCTATAAGCTGGTGGCCAACATGCGAACTGGGGCACCTGAAGCATTGTTCTGGCCCAGCTGTCTTTGTTATTGCTCTTTGCCTCAGCCCCTCAAATGGGAGAACGGGGACCCTGTATGGCATAAAATCAGCCCCTCTGCTTTCACGGTCTTGCTCCAGCATTTATTTCACTGGAAAGAGCCCCTACAATTCAGAAGTGGCTATCTTAACAACCAGACAGGATTAAGGCAGTGACAGGAAGGAGAGTGGCTCCTTATCTTCATGTGGAGGAGTGCGGGGAGATCAAAAGTACTACGCAGTCTAGGAAGGTCTTGTCTGCAACCTAAGGAAGCCCATCTCCCCACAACCCTGTGGCATTTGCCACAACTATTCTAGGAGCCTGATTCTGCAATGATCAGCTCATTTGAGTGGTCCCATTAAAGTAGGTGGGTTGCTCAGGTGAGTAATGGCTATGGGACAGAGTCCTGAACTCAGATGCAATCATTCTTGTCTATGACAACTTCAATATTATTTTACTGGTTCACTTGCTTTCTTTGAAGAATGGGAAGGCACCAGACAATAAGAAATATCAGTACAAGATTTGAGTAGAAATGGAGTAAAAGCAGCAGCTATTATGTGGAAGGAAGCACCACAGTAATTAATAAGATTGAAGCCGAACTATACTGGGGATTCTCAGCTGATTTTCAAATTTCTTATGCTACAGGGAATTTTTAAGTGGAGAAAAATACCTTTCTCTGGCAAAACTCTTTAAGGCCTTGTTTACACAGGCATGTTTTGTACCAAAACCTACCTTTTGGTGACAAAACAGTGAGAGCGTTCACACGGCAGTGCACATTTTGTTGGGAAAAACACGCAGTTTTGGTGACAAAAAACTTCCACCCGTGTGAGAGACTTTTGTTTTTTCCCCCCTCTCTTTATTGTTGACAAGGAGCTGGTGTGGACTTTGCTGTTTGTCGAGAGACATGGCTTCCACCAGTATCCCACAATGCATGTGCCCTGATGGCTGCGGTCAGGGCCGGCCTGAGCCCTTTTGGCGCCCTGGGCCCGGGTGCGCAGTGCTGCCCCCAGGCGCAGGGCGCATGCGCGGGCCCGCCCATGAGGTACAGACCCGCCCTCCCATGGCACGCGGGCCCCTCCCCCCAGGGCGCTCGGCGCATGCACACGCCGGCCATGGCCTCTGGCGTGTAGCCCGGGACCCGACCCCGGGGCGCTTGGCACATGCGCTGCCCAGCCTGGCCTGGCCAGCGCTGGTGGCGCACATGCCGGGCCATGCAGGGCCCCACAGCCATGGGGGGAAGGGCGCTGCTGGCTGGCGCCGCGGGGCTGGCACTGCAGGAGCCAGGCGTGCGGCTCCTGATGGCAGCTGTAAGGGACGCAGTGCGCCCCTTACAGCTGCCATCAGGCGCCCCTCATCAGTTGGTGCCCTGGGCAGCTGCCCGGCTCGCCCATGCGTCCATCTGGCCCTGGCTGCGCTCAGTGTTTTGTGATCTCTACTACCCTGCAGGCATGCACCCCTGCCATTTCAAAGCTCCAGGAAGTAACTGACAGCTGAGTGAGCTGCTCCCTTTGGGGAACAAACAAAGAGCAAAGCATTGGAATGCCCCTTCCTGTTCTGCTCTGCTAGAATCACAACAGCAGGCAGGGCTGGAGAGACTGCTGTGCTACTTTGACATTCCTCAGCACAGAGAGCTCACAGAGCAGCTCCGCCTTCCCACAGCACTGCACTGTGGGATGTTTATTCACTTTGCTTTGCTGTGTCTATCAACCGGGTGCTAGTAATGTGGCCACGAAATGTTGACAATGGGAAGCAGAAAAACTGTTTTTTGACCCGTTTTCACTTTTGGCAGCTTTTGCATGTGAACAGCACTTTTGTCACCAACCTTCCCAGTGTAGACGTAACTGAAATTTCACTACAATAAAGATGGGCATCCTCTAAAAAAAGAGAGAAATTAAAAAGCAAAGTTCTCCATAAAGCACTTTATTGCTTTTAAGAAACACAGGAACTGGAGACCCTCATTTTTCCTAGTCTGTATTTTTTGCCATCATGTCCACATTCACTTTATTACAGAACACTAAAATACAAGCATTGTACCAGTTTCCCCAAGCTTAAAAATTCATGCTCTACTAATGAGTGTCATTATCAGTGCTCAAGACTGAGTTCCAAATTTTCAGAATATACAGAAGAAACTTTCTTATGGTACAAAAAATATATATATATTATTCACTACAAAGAGTTTAATTTGTACTGGAAAGAGGAGCATAGGATCCTACTTCTAAAATGGAGCCATCCTGAACACCTTTAAAAAGTTGGTACCAACTCACATAGGGCTTTCAGGGTCTATTTATAACTTTGTGACTCTTCAAGGATTCAATGTGGGAATGTTACAGAAGAATTCTCAGAAGCCTCGCCAAACACATACAAGTTTCCTGTGCATCGTGATAGAGAGAATCCAATCTCACTTCTCTTCCAACTCCACTGGGAGACATTTTGTTCCTGCATTACTTACCTCCCTCTACGAAGCTGCTGCCATAACTTTTCCTCTGGGGTGAAAGCATCACGGGAGTGTTTCTTCACAATGGGAATGTAGCAAGGCACAATGGCTTTGGCACAGCTCTGCACAAATTGAAACACTTCTTCTTTTGAGGGAGAGTCCAGATCATCGAAGAATATGCCCCCGATCCCTCTTCGCTCTCCTCGGTGCTTGATGTAAAAGTAATCATCGCACCTGGAAGAAGCAGCAACCAGACATCAATGCTAGCACACTAAGTTCAGAGTAGAACACAAAACAGACACTAGGCATGATTCATTTAAACCATTGCTCTGGGATGGGGATGAGGGATTCAGTATGGCGGCTTTTGCAGGGAGGAAGGACTATCCCAGCCCTCTCTCACCGCAGCAACCTGGGGCCAGGTGAAATGTGTCTCTCACTCCCAGGATGGGTGTTCCTTGAATCCACCACCCTGAGCTCTCCCCAGGTGAATGCCATATCCCCTAGGCCACTCCACAACCCACCCCACCTCCCTACTTTTGGAGGGTCCCTTATCCTGCTTTCCTAATGTGGGAGTAAGCTCCATCCCTGGGGCAGCGGTGCAGGTGAAAGGCCAAAACCTACAATGTACTGAATGCTTTCTTCACCCAGTGACTTAAATGAAAGCTAAAGGTGCTCAGCACCAAGTAGAACGAGGCTCTACATTAGATACCATTAAAGGTTAGATTATACTCTTGGATAAAAGATACATGACACTGCTTATCTTGAAAATAGATCAGCTACAGCACATGTACACACAAGCCCAACAGCAGATTTGGAAATGCATGGCTCTGTATGCTAACTATAGTCTGGAAGGGAATAACTCCACACCCTTCACTTACCAAGGAAACTGAGGAAAAGCCTTACCAAGGTAGACATCTGACAGAGCACTGCAGCCCTTGCTCCCAAAGCAACATAACTTTTGTAGAATTTTGCACACAAGTTTTTGCCATTTCACATTTTCCCTTAAAACATTTTCTCCTTTGTAATGTTGTCGAAATGTCATGTTTTTGCATCAAATCAAGTGCACCACATGGTTTTATGAGGAAAGCACATTCCACTCAAAAAGAAGGCTTCTTTTACCAGGCTTTTTAAAACCATTTGAAAGATGCACAAACTTTAGCAACATTTGTCCAATAACATAGGCCCATTTTCAAGTTTGCAACAGACTGAGAAAAGCCTTGGTATCAGAGTAGCTGTGCATTTTGAGACAAAAAAAGAACAGTGCACCCCCCCTCCTTTTGGGGGCGATTTCTCAGAGATTCATCCAGTCTCTCGCTCTCTTTACTGGAAACTCATAAGATCTGTCTACAATGGCTGCTCTCAAGTAATAATAATAAAAAAGTGGAACCATACACACACTGAGATGGAGCAATTACTATACATTGAAAAGACGTCTCTCTTTTGTGGGGAGATTCAGCTTTTTATTCTAAGATAAGTGGAAGACGAAACTTAGAGAGACAGAGCAGTAGGTCAGTGTGTGAAACTCAGCAGAGGAGCGCAGAGTACAAGCTTGCTGAGAAACTTTCAAGTTAGGACAGAAATCAGCACAGTCAGTTTAAGTGTGTGCAAGCTTTTCCATTTGAGAAAGCTGGGCTCAGGGACAGTATGCATGGCCACAGACAGCTGCTTCTTACATCCAATACAGGCACTGGGCTGACGGCATAGGAAGCAAGTTATTCATTTCCCCTCCTCATACGAGAGAAAGGAGTCTATTCCTCCCTAAGTATTCCACAGAATTCTCTGCTATTCCACTGAATTCTCTGCTCCTGTCTGCACACATACACATGACTTCTCATGGTTGTGCAACCTTGCTTGTAGTTATCAAGAATTTTAAGCAGACACACCCCCATACCACTGGCTGACCTTCTTGCTTTAAGAGTTTTCCCATCTAGTAAAGCAGAGGTGGGGAACCTAAGGCCTGGGGACTGGATGCAGCCCCTAGCCTGCTTGGATTTGGCCCCTGATGCATAGTGCCCCCCCCCAGCATTGGGGAGCCCGTGCCCGCGGTGGGGCTGGAGCACACAATCTATTAGTCTGGGTCCCACTAGGCTCTGGTTTGTAAGGGAAATGTGGGGAGTGTCTTTCCCCTTCTCAGTCAGGAGGCACGTCAGTGAAGATTTGTTTTTGGGTTTTGTTGCTTCTCACTTATGTGCGACACCCGACTGATTTTTCTGTGGGTCAGCGGCCCCCGACCCAATAAAGGTTCCTCACCCCTGTAACTCTAACACTCTGCCCAGTGTTAGAGTTACAGGGGTGGATCTAGCCTATTTCATAAGAGACTCCTTGAAGACTAGAACTTTGCATTTTCATTAAGTAATGTATCCCCGAGATAACAGCTAAAATGAACTCTCCCGTTCCCACCCTGCACACACCACCCACTTTATCTCTCAGACAAAAGGCCAGCAGCTTACAGAAAGAAGTTACCCTTCCTCTGGAGACCATAAGTTGTAACATTGTTCAACTGAAGGCATTGTTCAATAAATAAAGCTAGTGGCAATTTCAGCCATGTATAACTTACAAAAACATTCCCAATTGTAACCGAGTGCAAGTGTGTTTTTTAGAGTTATATCACCTAAATCTTTGACAACTACATGTGTCAGACAATGTGCCATATTGCACAGTACTATTTATTGAGAGACAGGTTGGCAACAAGTAACATTATGAAAAAAGAATAGTTAAAAACCATTTTTAGTGCAAACAGCCTATAGCCTAGTAGAAAACTCTTTTTAAATGAAGATTCCACTGAAAAGCTGCAAGCAAATGAGCTTGTAATTCTACACTTCTATCAGAGAATCTCATAGTTCTTTTCAGGGTGTAACAAACTAATTCTTCCCATCTATCTTACAGGGACATTTATTATTTTCCTTCATTTTACCCATGGAGAAAGAGAGACACATAGGTACTTGACCACAGGCCCGGCCGAAGAGCGTGTGGGGCCCAAGGTAACCTTGCCCAAGGGCCCGGCCTGCTTGCCCAAGCTGACAGGAGATCTATGGCAGGGACAGGGGATATGAGAGCAAATAGGCTACTTTTTATTTAGATGTATAAATATTGATTTAGGGAGCCCAATTTGAGAGACAGATTTGAAAAAACATTCTTCTATATGAACAATTAACATCTCCTCCAAGCATTTTACATAGATATCTTTCCAAATTTTACCCAGATCCATACTAACTGCTCCAGCTGAGGTTCAAGGGGAGCTGCTCATACATATCAGAGGGCAGAACATGGCTCTGATAAACCAAATCTCTCTCTCAGCAGACACTTATCTACGACTCTCAATAGCTTCATGAGGTGAATTAAATCAACAATATTAGCACCTCCTTCTTCCCACAAACAAAAAAACTGAAACAAGCCCAAGGTATTTGAATCTGCCCACACATACCACTTCTTATACTTGGGGTACAGTTCTGGGTTATGCTGATCACAAGCTTCCTTCAGAGTTTTGTGAAAATGAACAGCATCCTCTTCATTCAAGTAAGTTGGAGTCAGATCCGTTCCACCACCAAACCACCACTGTTTAGTCCCTACAGGAGACAGGCAAGCAACAACTGTTTTATTTCCAAATACAAGTCACATACAATGGCAGGTGTCAGATACAAACACTTTCAAACATTACATTCAAAAGTGCTCAAAAGGCGCAAATGCTTAGTTTAAACTAGTACAGTATTATACGGGTAAAACTGACTCAGGAATCCAGCAACTTATTAAATAAACCTCCAAGCAAGAAAGTTTGTATAGTATTATGTCAGTTGTCCTGGCTATTTCTTGGTATCAGAGCACAAGCTTAGTCCTTTGTAGTTACTCCCCTGAATGGGCTTACAAAAAAATGTCTATCAGGTTTGTAATGACAGTTAGGAGCCATATACAGCATATTAGTATAAATTAGCTCTGCAGAAGGAAGATAGCAGGGAAGCCTCTTCCTCTAAAACGTTGTTTTGCAAATTTTGGTCCATGGGTGGTTGGTCACATGTTATTGACTCCTTGTGTTCTATTGCTAAATGTCATTAAAATAAATTAAAAGTCACCACAGTTCTTTCCTAATATTGTTCTTCCACAGTGTAGTTGTAACAAGGAAGTTATGGGACAATGAATGGAGATGAGGCGAAGTAGGTGGCATGATAGTGAAGAGAGGTGGTATCCATAGGGTCTGCTGTGACTTATGTGACTGGATATTTCAGTGTCAGATTTATGCACAAACTAAGATAGATACACTTTAGGGCCTCAGATTATGAGGGACCCCTAAATAAAAAAACACACTAGTTTTTAGATGAATCCTACCTGTATACAGGTATATATGCAAATTAAAAACTTTATTATTTATATTTCCATTGTCCTTTCTTTTAGAATGATACACCTTTTTTTGGTAATGTGATGGGGCCTCTTAAACTTGACATAGTTTACGGCCTGAGCATGTATTAATCTGGCCCTGTTTGGAGTGCACAGTAGCATTTCAACTAGGGATGTTAAAATGTGTTTATTTATGTAATCATGTAACCACTGAAAATTCCAGCAGTTAGACGCGGGGGAGGGAAGAGAGTGCAGGTGGCTCCCACCTGTCGCCCTGCACTGCTGCATGTAACCGTGCATGTTAACCAATGAGCCTGGGTTAATCCGTAAACTGTTAAAATGTTAACATTTTCACATCCCTAACGTCAAGATTTTTAATCCCCATCATTCTTAAACACAGAGAAGGACAAAATCAGTCTGGTTTGCAATCACCAGTCACGGAAAAGTTTCTAGGAGTTTATTGGCATGTGTCAAATATTTATGTTATTGTAGCTTATTGTGACACAACGGTAACATGTACATTACATAACCACATTAGTCAGAAACAAGTTTAGCACTAATTTTACAGCTGCATAAATAAGTGGTTAAGCTATGTCAAGGTTAAGTGACTTACTCAATGCTACCTAACAAATTTGTGGCATAAGTGGGAACAGAATTTGAATTGTTTGTAATTCTGTGCTTTACCCACTAAATCACATTCCATTCTTATAGTTTGTCTCCACATTTGCACACGCCACAAAAATCATTATAAATCTTACCATCAGCTTCCTCAATTTCAAAGTATCTGTAGTTGAAGTGTATAGTTGGAACATGAGGATTTTTTGGATGGATAACGGAGCTTACACCCATGGCACAAAAAGGCAATTTACCTAAACAGCAACACATACATAAAAAGTGTAGTTAAGAAGAGGAACAACTTTACATGCAGCACCTTTTATCCTGACGACTTCCAAACTATGACTCCAGTCCTGTGACTGGCTCTGCATGGAGTCTCATTGAAGTCACCATGTCTACTAAACATCTCTGACCATAGGGGCTAGCTAAAGAATTGGACTCTAATTTAGTGAATGCTGAAATAGAGTGCATGAGCAATTTCCCCCTCCAAAAAAAACAGCGACATTTGGAATTTGAGAAATTCAAAGCAAGTTTAAGTTATCACCAGTGAGCTGTCACTTGACAGCGTATTTATGGTCAGGAAAAAAAAAAAAAGACTCCAAATGGCACAATGTAAGCAAATCCCTTGCATACTTGCTCCAGCCAACCACGTGTCCTCCAAGTTATGCTGTCTTACTGTAGTGACTAAGACCTGATCTACACTAAGGGCACGTCTAGATGACGGCGCTATTTCAGGCTACTTCTGGTATCTTGAAATAGCATTTGCCGTGTCTTGACAGCGATTCCGTTATTTTGAAATAGCTTTCGAAAAAAGGGGCGCACTATTCTGACGTCCTGGTAACCCTTGTTCCATGAGGATTAAGGGACATTTTGGAATAGTGCTCTATTTTGAAATACACTCACCGTAAGATACGCAATTTGCGTAACTCAAATTGCACTGCTTATTTTGAGCTACAGGTGCAGCGTGCATACATCCTAAGAGTTAGGTTGAATTTAACACAATAGGTCAATTTTCTAAGTATTACTAGTACTGTAGGGGATCAGGAGAAACTGGGTTTTTGTATTCTGCCTTTTGTTTCAGCAAGTTCAACAACTCAGTAAGTTCTAATTTATTTGAGAGAGGGAAAGAGTTTCCTTTAGTTATACAAAAGAAAAACAGAAACCTAAATTGTACTTTTATAATGGGGTTGTATGCAGTGTAACAGAATAAAATATTCATTCATGAACAAATGAGATGAAGGTGGAATATGCAATAGTGTAGCATTTTTACTGGATCCTTTTTTGACTTGAACTACACTTTAGAGACAAAAGTTTAAAAAATATCTTCTGGCAAACATAACGTGTCATCATATCAATGAGTCCATTTGACGTTAGAGTTGTAACAGTCCACATACCCTTTCATCTTTAATTTGGATTTTGTAAGTGCTCATACAAATTTGACTGTACTACTGTTGCTCTGTCTTGATGAGAAAAAGACAGAAGATGAAACTTATTTTGATATTCAAATCTTTGGAGATTTGAAAGTGTCTTTGGTGGGTGTTCATGCCTAGAAACTCTCATGGTATAGGAAGAGCTATAAAGCACTGACAAGAGAAATAATGTCATTCTGAAATGTGGCCTTCTTCAAGATCTATTTCAAGATCTAATATGATTAGGCAGTTTATAAAAAAAAACGATAGGAGAAGCCTAGACTTATTTGTCTCCAATACAATAATTCAATAACATTGTAGACTCAATGAGGTTTTAAATAGCATGTTTTACCATTTTTTGCCTTCAGACTTTTCCCTCTGCTTCTCATCTGTTGTGCTGCTTCCTCAGAAAGATGCCCAAAAACCACAGAAACATTGACACCTGCCTTCTCAAAGATGTGGCCATCCTGGAGCACACAACTAATACCACCACCACCTGTTAAACACAAAAGAAAGGAAAGTTTGTCTCAGAAACATCTTATCCTGCCAATTCTGTAACACTGACTAGTAGCGCACAGGTGACCATTTGATCTTCAAGAGCTATCTTGACTCCTTTGTTATCCCGAATAACTACAAATGATACTGATCATAAAATTATTTAGGTTTTTTACAAATTTGCTTATGTTATTTTACAATCACCTCGTGAACCAGTGACTTTTATAGGCTTACTATAGATTGTCTGAAGTTTCTAGAGAGCCCAATAACTCTGTCAGTGGAAACACAGACAATGCTGGAGTTGTTAGAACCTGGCTAGAAACGGAACTATAACCCAAAGTCCCTTGTAATTGCAAGTAGAAACAGATAGACATATTTTGACTTCAGATGTGCAGCATAGTTTTCTCCATAATGAAAGCTCTGATCACCAAGATACAAAAGCAAAAAACAAAGACTGTAATTAATACCACTTCATTCTCAGTCTGCATTGGTCACTCATTAAGGAACACATTTTATCAAAATATTTTCAAATACGATTGCTCCAAATCATTTAGAATCCTTGAAAAAAAAAATCCATTCTCACTCTCCCACTTGTAAGTGGTAATAGTGAAATATTTTCTGGCAAGAACATAATTTAGTTTCATGTAAAGCTCTTTCATTTAGCTCTTATAATTGGGAAGGGACTCTGTGAAATGTAAGGAGATAATTCTGGAAGATTACACTTCACTTTCAGACAGCGTCTGTGCTTCTGCAGCAATCCGTAACTGTCCTATGTAGCAATAGTGTTTGAGTTACAAGGCTCCAGTCAACTTCTTTGCTGCTATTCAGGACCCTGAATGCAATAACAGAACTATCACAAGCCATGTCAATTTCACATTGCTGCTTGAAAAAGCAATGAGCAGCCTTATATGTAAACAGTGGAGTTGTTCAGGAGAAAGGAAGATTTAAAAAGAAACCTTTCCTCCTACTCCCTCTCTCACATGCCAGCAGTCAGGATGCTACTGATGCAGGGTCGGGTGGGGGAAAGGGAAAACAACATCTTGCAGTAAAAGGAAGAGAGATCTTCCAATTTATCATACACCTACTAATCAAAGGCAAATAAGAGGCAGAGTGCCTAAGCAGAGTACACTAAAAGCATCCTGGTAGAAATCCCACAAACCTTCTTTTCCCCAGGGCTAGGGATAGAGTCGAGCTTCTCACCAATATGTTTGTTTTGGATTCATGGGTAGGACCTAACTTTTTTTTTTTTTGAAGGGGGACATAGAAGATGTTTTTCCCCGCCTAATGTGGGTCTGGGGAATTTTTCAAGCCTTGACCATTTACATCTTCCCTTTTAGAAACTGTCTGTGATTCTGAGTAATGCACAGAATTTCTGTCTTGGAGAGTGGAGACAGAAATGTGTGTCATATCTGCAAAAAAGGTATAATTGCGAGACAGAATCTGTCCACAAATCAAACAGCTCTACCTATGTTTGGCAACAACTGATTAATATTTTGCAAGAGTTGCTCAACTGCTTCTTGGTTTAACACAACAAATGTTATTGTATATTAGAGGGTAAGTGATTGTGTAATTGTTGGAGACACAAAGAGTTGTTCCAAGGAATTCCTTATTTATTTTCAAAGTGCCCCAGATCTCTGATATCAGAAAGGGAAGAGGCAAGAGAAAAGGATTCTAAATTAGAGGAACAAGATTAATCAGATACAAAATTATCCTCCACACGGCCATGCTTCCTTTTGGCACCCCTCTTCTTCTCTGATCAGGCACAGACATCAAATGATTAACACACACAGGCTCTTCTTTCCACCCCATTTGTGACAAGCTGGGAAAGTGTGCAGGAGAGAAAAGTTAGTGGTAGGTACGATCTAGCCAGGGTCAGGCTTCACCGTGGGTTTGAGGTCTGGTCGATTGCCCATCTGTCAACTTGCTATTACACCAGCAACCATTGCCCATGCAGCCAGGTGCACAGACACACCCTCCTGGCCACTGCCCCCTATGCATGCACCTCACCCCCGGCCCCAGCTTGTACACCCGGGTGCGCGCAACGGCGCTCCAACTCCGCACCCCGCCATCCTCTGCCCCGCTCGCTGTCACCTTCTTTCCTCTCCCACCGGTCCACGGTGAAGGAGGCGCCGCGATCCACCTGGGCCAGGGCCCTGCACACCTGGCTCTGGGTCTCCATGATCAGCATCTCCATGAGGCTCCGCATCTCCTGGCGCCGGCTCCGCAGCTCCCGCAGCCCGCTCACCGGCGGGGCCATGAAATCCCTGCAGCGCCGGGACAGCTCGTCCCCTTCCTCCTCCTCCTCCGGCCTCCGCGACACCATCTCCGCCCGCCGCACCAGCCCCAGCCCGGCCAGCGCCGCCGCGGCCCCGGCCAGCCCGGCCAGCAGCGAGCGCCGCCCCGGCCCGCCGCCAGCCCCGGCTCCAGCCCCGCCGCCGGAGGAGGAGCTGAGCCCCCTGCGGGAGGTGGCCCGGGCGCAGCATGAGCGCAACGCGCCCCGGGCGCCCGCAGCCCCGCGCAGCAGCAGCAGCAGCGGCGGAGACATGACAGCTGCAGCAGCGCCTCGCGCCAGCCCGAGCCAGCGCCAGCCCAAGGCCCGGCCAGCGAGGCATGCCGGGAAATGTAGTTCCAGCGCCGGCCGGCCCAGCGGCTCCACAGAGCCCAGCTGCAGAGAACGAGGCCGGGCGGGGCTGCCGCGGGGAGCGCGTGCTGAGACTTCGCGCTCGCGCCCGGCATGGGTGGGGGCGCGGGGCGATGTCGGGAATCCCCCCATCGGGTAGCGCTGCCCGGCCACCCTCATTGCTCCGGGTTGGCTGCAAGGGGCGCCGAGCGTTCGTCCCCTTAGCGCGCCCCCACGCTGTTGGAAGCCTGCAGCCAGCGGGGAAAGTGCGCCCAGCTCGTGTAATGTTGAAAGCTGCTACCTATGAGATTGTGCTTGCGGCTTTCAACATGACACCCGCAAGAGGCGACTGCAAGAGCTGCCAGGGCCCGGGTTGAACTAGGACAGCACCTGCAAGAAACGTGACCTTACTTTCACTGCTGCCCAGCGGGGCTTCATAGCGTTGCTTTCAAACAGGCCAGCCAAGAAGGTAGCGTTTGCAACTTGGAGTGCTGCCACACCCCCTGGCTTATACCTGATGGAAACCACTTCAGGGGTTACTGTTGGGCTCAATGGCTCTGAGCTCCCTTCTGACCACCCATGCCAACTTCCTCTCTAGCCTTCCTCTGCCCTCACTCCAGTCCTTCCCCAAGCCCTTGCCCTGCCTTTTCCCATCCCTTTTCCACCCCTGGCCTCAGCCCCAACCCACATGGTAGCAATGTTGTTAAGCCCAGGTAGTAATTTTAATAATAATTAGCATCTTGTATAAGGATGTTAAATTTCAATTAATCAGCCAATCGAGTAGTTGATGGAATTTCCATCAACTACTCGATAAGGGGGGCACTTGCTATCCCTACTGCCTCTCTCCCTTTGAAATGTACAAAGGGAGAGAGGCAATGGGAACCCGTGCCTGCAAGAATCGAAGCAGTCCCCACTGACACCAGTTCCCCTCTGCACCTCTTCCTCCATACATACAAGACCTGCAGGGAGAGAAGCAGCAGTCAGGACCAGCATGAGTGGGACTGTTTCAATCCCTGCTGCCCTCGGCCTTCTCCGCCCCCTGCAGAGATGGTGCTGGGAGGAACCAGCTTTTAAACTGGATCCCCCAAGCACCTGCTCCTGCTCTCTTCCCCACCTCCAGCTTGCTGCCTCTAGGGAAGCAACTAGTTGAGTTCCTATTTGACTACCAGATAAACATTTGCTTTTTGGGTAGTCAGCTAGTTGCTTACATCCCTAATCTTGTGCCTTCCATCTGAACTCCTAAAGGTGCTTTGCAAAGGAGGGAAATCTAAGGCAGAGTTGAGTGACTTGACAGAGCAGCTCTGTGTCAGAACCAGGAATAGAATGTAGGCAGAGAAGAGACAGGCTTGGAGTCCAGAGACCTATCTTTGGCTGGTGCTGCTGTCAACTTCCTGTGTGACCAGAAGCAAATCACTCTTTCCCTTTTCTTTCTCCTGCCTTTGATCTGTTTTATCTATTTAGCTTGTAGGTCTTGGGGAAATGACTGTTTCTTACTATCCATGTGCACAGAACCCAGCACAATCATGCCCAATGTGTACCACAATAATAATTTTTAATATACAGCATATCTAGCCTATTTTAGCATCTGTCTGTTTGTTACTATGTGGTTGGGGTTCAGAATTCAATATTGTATTGATGATGTAAATAGGGATGTGAACGAGCTGTCGACTAATCAATTAGCCAATAAGCCTAGGCTGATCTGTTAATTTAGTTGACTACTCCCATTCCCCTGCTGCCTCTGTATCAGGGGGCAGGAGCCAGTTCCCCCCAGCACCAGCTCTGTAGTGCTGCCTGCCATCCCCCCACCCCGCATTGCTGCCTCTATCAGAGGCAGCAGCGCAGGAAGGGGGGGCAGGGGAAGCTGCCACAAAGCAGCCTCTGCCCACAGAGGGCCCAGGCTTGCCACGGGCAGAGGCTGCTTAGTAGTAGAAGCCCCTGTCTGTGAGGGGGTCTGAGCTCCCTGTGGACAGGGGCTGCCGCTGGAGGGTGGGGGAGCAGATGGCACAGTGGAGCTGGTGATGGGGAGAACTGGCTTTTAAGCTGGCTTCCCCGAGCCTATCACAGACAGAGGCTGGTCCTTGGCAGCAGCCCCTATCCATGGGGCTTCCAGCCCCCACGGACAGAGGCTGCTGCTGGAGCAGCCTCTGCCCACGGCGGTACAGAGGCTGCTTTGCAACAGCCTCCTTTGGTCCCTCCTCTACTCCAGCACCTTCTGTCCATGGGAAGCTCAGACCCCTGCATACAGAGGCTGCTGCCACTGGGGATGTTATCAGTTAATTGAATAGTCGAATAATGACTATTAGCCATTAGTATGAATTCTTAGCAGTTAGTCAATTATTCTACAGTCCCTGTGGGCAGGGCCCCCAGCCAGTGCACTCTGCCCCCCCCCCCCCCCCGCACTGCTGCCGCTCTACCAAAGAGGATTCTTAGCAGTTAGTCTACTATTCTTAGTCCCTGGGGCTGGGGCTTTAGCAGAGGCAGCAGCACGGGGAGCCAGGTGGGAGCCAGTTTAAAAACCAGCTCCCTTGCTGACTAGCTGCCCACCATCCCACACAGCTCCTCTGATACAGTACAGGGCAGAATGACTAGTCAATGAATCAATTAACCGATAAGCCTAGGCCACTGTGGACAAGGGCACTGCCATGGGCAGAGGGTGCTTTGGGAAGCCTCCCCTGCTTTGCCTCCCTCACGCTGGGAGAGCGGGGGAGGAGGGCAGGCAGCACCGTGGAGCCAGTGCTGGGGGGAACTAACTTTTATGTCTCTCCTCAGCACCAACTCCTGATTGGCCCCCTTGCTGTTTTTGATACAGAGGCAGCAAGGGTGTGTGTGGAAATGCGAGTATCAGAGGCAGCAGCACAGGGTGACAGGCAAAGCTCGTCTGTGAGGGGAGCTGGTTTTAAACTGGCTCCCCTCGCAGGATAAAGAGGCAGCAGCACCAGGTGGCTTCCCAGGAGTGGGACCAGATTGCAGTAGCTACTAGCCCCACCCCAGGGGACTATAGAATATTCAACTAACCACTAAGAATTCATGCGGTTAGTTGACTATTCAGTTAACATCCTTAGATGTAACTGCAAAAAAGGAAAAGAAACATGAGAAAAAGTCTCTCAGCTTTTTTTTGTTTGCTTGTTTTACTCCTCTAAGAAAAAAGCTGGAGAGAGTGATACTGAACTGACCACACATGTTGAGTGAATTTTTGATGATAAAGTTCCACAGGGCCATAAATTTCACTTTTACCTCACCTTCTGTTAATTTACCTTTTGTTTTGCTTTTCTTAATATCAGGAAAGGGTTGAGCTAGGGAACTGAAAGTAATGTACCTTGGCATGCTCCACCAATATCACTGTATATTCTACCTCAGGGGTTCCCAAACTTTTTGACACGGGGACCAGTAAATCCATTCACGAACTTTTGGAGGACCAGTAATGTTCGTTTGCATATTTGCATATTCATTAATCAAATGATGAATATTCAAATAAGTTGTTTCTGGTCCTCCCAAATCTCCCAGTGCCAACTTTAGCAAAGCTTTTGATATGGTCACCCACAATATTCTTGCCAGCAAGTTAAGGAATATGGATTGGATAAATGGGCTGTAAGACAGACAGAAAGCTGGTTAGACCAGGGTTTCCCAAACTTTTTACTTTAATTGGGATCTTTTTTTTTTTCAGTTCTGCTTTTTGCAGCCCAAAAATATAAACACATGAAAAACAAACAGACAATACAAGACATATAACATGTCTGGTATTTTCTCAGTAGGTAAGTTGTATTATTACTAGATGTATCAGTTTGTAGTTTCGAACTGCCTGGTTGGTAAATGTGCTCAGGCTGCATGAGTGTGTCTACCAGCCAGATACTTTGAGTAGTTGCGAACTGTGTGTGTGTGTGTGTGTGTGTGTGTATATATATATGGGGGGGGGGAAGGGAGAAGAGAACAGTAGAATCCCTGTGCTGGACTAACTTGTGCTTTGTGGGTGGGAGAGGAGGGGGAATGGGGTTGGGTCAGTCCCACTCCCTGCAGGCCAATTCATTCCTCCCCCCTGTTGCGCCTCTGGCCAGCCCCACTTCCCCCAATCCCCTTCCGGGCAGCCAGTTCTCCCCCACTTCTACTCCCAATCTCCCTTGGCCAGCCCCACTGCCTGCGTCCAGCCCTCCTTCCAGCAGCCGCTTCTCCCACCCCACCCACATCTTCCCCAGCCAGCTCCCTGACCCCAACCTCACACCCCCCAGCCTGCCCTGATTCCCCCATCCAGTGCTGCTTCCGGTGGCCAGCTCTCCCTTCCTCCTCACCCCAGAATCCCCTGGCACCTGCACGTTCCCTTAGCCCTGCACCCTCCTGGTGCCTCCCTTTGCCCTCTTTTTCCCTAATACCCACCCCCTCACCAGTCTCTGCCCCATTCCCCTCCTGCCCCTCTGTGCCCTCTCACACGATTTGCTCCATCCTGACCTTCCTCATGCCCCCCTTCTTTCAAGCCTTCTCCCAGCAACTCCCCCTCCAGCCCCCAGTACCCTTCCCCTCTCCTCTCCTCTCCCAGCATCAGCCTGTCCCCCCTCCCGCTGACACCTCCCCTCCTGCCCTTTCCCTCATGGTCTGCACTTGGCCCCCATTTGTCTCTCCTGCACCCCTGTCCCTTGGTGCCTCGCCTCCGCCACACGAGCTGGTTCCCGCCTTCTCCTTCCACGTTGCGGGGCCGGAGTCCGCACTCAGGCCCTGGAGGCCGAACCCGGAGCCAGCCAGGCCCCGCCACGTGCCTCCCATGGGTTTCTAAACCCTGGGCCATGACGTCACGTCACGCCCAGCTGTTCTCCCCGCCCACGTGCAACGCCGCGCATGGGTGGCAGGCGGTGAGGAGGAGCCGCGCGCGGCAGGGAGTCCGTGGCCGAGGGGAACGCTCTGGGGGCGGGAGGACGCGCGAGGAGCCTGCTGCAGGCAGAGCCGGGGAGAGACCCAGCCCCACATAGCTCTGGAGCAGAGCCCGGCTCTTAACGCCCCAGCACTTACGGGTGCAGGGGCGTGGGGCCCGATTCGTAGGGATGTTAAATTTAGATTATTTAACTAATCGATTTCCATTGTCTTTGATTAGTTAATAAGAACACCTCTGCCAGTTCAAAAGTGGAAGCCCCACAGAGAGTGCGGGGGCCAGTGGGAGACTCCTACTGGCCCCATGATCCCTGTGGTGCCTTAGCCTTTGAAATGTACAAGAGCCCTGGCAGGACTTATGTACATTTCAAAAGGAAGCCCTGCAGGGAGAGCAGGGCCAGCGGGGGAGTCCTCCCCTGGCTCCTCACTCCCTGCAGGGTTTCTGCTTTTGAAATGTACATAAGTCCTGCCAGGGCTCTTGTACATTTAAAAAAACAAAACCCAGAATCAGAGCACAACTGGTGTGAGCAGAGACTGCTTCAGTCCCCTCTCCTGCTGTTTCCCGCTGTGCCTCTAACTCCCCTGCCTCCTGCGAGATGGTGCTGAGGGGAGGGGAACTGGCTTTTATGCAGGCTCCCCCCAGCACCAGCTTTTTCTCCCTAGTTTTGCTGTCTCTCTCTAATAGAGGCAGCAAGGAGGGAGAAGGGAGCGATGAGTCACTTACGTCCCTACTGCAAAGAGTCTATTCATATGGATATGGGCTTACAGGATTGATATTATGTATGGGCAATATCATTCTCTATCAGATCTGATGTATTTGAGCATATGTTTGCTTAGCTTATTTACAGGCCTGCTCCTGTTTAAATTAATGAGAATTCTACTACCACTGACTTGAAATGGGAGCAGGATGGAATCTTTCTCTCTGTAAAGTTCAGGCACTGGATAGTTCTAACAAAACAGAAAGTTGGAACAGTGAGGGAATGGGTCAGTCTAGGGCCAAATGCCACACTCATTGTCTTCAACATTTGCCACGTCTAAGGTTTCCATATATTTTAGAGGTTCATAAACAAAACGTCTTATGGCCTTCCCCAGACTACTTTGATGTGCTTCATGCTAAAGGTTGCCTACCCCTGAGCTAAAGTAAAGTACAGCTTGGCCTAGTTAGTGAAATGACAAATCCAGTGAACTGATTAGCTACTTTTTCATCTGCCTTGACATCTGAGTGGGAAGTGATATCAATGATCAGCCAGTACAATGAACTGACTAGCACAAAGACAAAAGTCTTTAGTTAACAAATAAAGCCGCATTTCCCCCCAGGCAAATACGTAAGTGACCATACATCACTGAATAATGGTACTGAGCTAAACTGATCTACAAGAGTTTTGTTTTATCACAAATAAAACAGATTTTGTTACCCGTACATTTTAAAAAAATAAGCTTATTGTTTTCGTCATTAATATGATACATCTACCATTAGATAAAAATACCATGAAAACACACATCTGGGTGGGGGTGGGAATAAGCTATAAGAACTAAATTAACATTTCCCCTCCTCAAACTTCTACTCTTGTCTGGTTTTTTTTCATTGGGTCACTGTACAGAGGTACCAATGGGTAGGCTTCTCACCTCAGGGTCATGGCCAGCCCTAGACAGAATAATGCCCCAGGCAAAGAGCATCTTTGGTGCCCCTTCCCATTTTTAAACTTTTGAATACTTCATTTTTAAAATGCATTTGTCTTTATTTGTTGCTACTTATACTCATTGGCTGTGTCTAGACTGGCAAGTTTTTCCGCAAAATCATCTGCTTTTGCGGAAAAACTTGCCAGCTGTCTTCACTGGCCACTTGAATTTCCACAAGAACACTGATGATCTCATGTAAGATCGTCAGTGTTCTTGCGAAAATACTGTGCTGCTCCCGTTTGGGCAAAAACCCTCTTGCGCAAATCATTTGCGCAAGAGGGCCAGTGTAGACAGCACAGCACTGTTTTGCGCAAAAAAGCTCCGATGGCTAAAATGGCGATCGGGGCTTTTTTGCGCAAAAGCGCGTCTAGATTGGCATGGACGCTTTTCCGCAAAAAGTGCTTTTGCGGAAAAGCGTCTGTGCCAATCTAGATTCTCTTTTCCGAAAATGCTTTTAACGGAAAACTTTTCCATTAAAAGCATTTCCGGAAAATCATGCTAGTGTAGACGTATCCATTGGCTGTGTCTAGACTGGCCAGTTTTTCCAGAAAATCAGCCACTTTTCCAGAAAAACTTGCCAGCTGTCTACACTGGCCGCTTGAATTTCCGCAAAAGCACTGACGATCTCATGTAAGATTGTCCGTGTTCTTGCAGAAATACTATGCTGCTCCCGTTCGGACAAAAGTCCTTTTGTGCAAAAGGGCCAGTGTAGACAGCTCAGCTTTGTTTTCCTCAAAAAAGCCCCGATCACGAAAATGGCGATCGGGGCTTTTTTGCGGAAAGCGCATCTAGATTGGCACGGACGCTTTTCTGCAAAAAGTGCTTTTGTGGAAAAGCGTCCGTGCCAATCTAGATACTCTGTTCCAAAAATGCTTTTAACGGAAAACTTTTCTGTTAAAAGCGTTTCTGGAAAATCATGCCAGTCTAGACGTAGCCATTAAGTCATAAAACACAAGTACTCTTTCATAATTACACAATAAAATAATGTTTACAATGTCACAGCAGGGCTGTCACTTCACTTCATTTGAATAGCTTGCTGACTGACTCACTGGTTACACCTCCCCCCTTCTATACTCATATGTACAGGGCTGACAGTATTCTAGGAAGTACAAGGAAAATGAAGTTCTCCGAAAGTCTGAAAGGTTCCATAATATTCTATAAAGGTCCAGAACATTGTAGGAGATGAATGAAAATTGAATCCACATACAGAATACCTTAAATGCTACTGCAAAAAATTTGATTTCCCCTTTTGTTGCTTACAACACAAACAGCACCCTGAGCCAGGTGCCCCCCTAGCCTGGCATCCCAGGTGGTCACTTGCCACTAAATCCAGCCCTACTCAAGGTTAACTCAATGGAGAATTAGCAGAGCTAGGAGGATAAAGTCCAGAATTGGGCATAAGATTGCTTTAAATGTTTGCACTGTTAAACAGACTCTACCCTCAATTTCTTTACTGTAGAATGCTGTCTGGGGGAGTGTGCAAAGTAGAATAGTCTGCTTGGGGCATGTGTCTTCATCACAATAAAAAAGTCGCTGCTGGCCAATATCAGCCAACTTATAGTCTCAGGGCATGGTCTGTAGTGCTATAAAATGGCAGTGCAGACTGAGTCTGAATGTCTACATTGCCATTTCATAGCCCCACAGCCTGAGTCAGCTGCCACGGACTAACCCTGGCTGTTTTATTGCGGTGTACATTCTTTAGCAGCTGAGACGCTGCTCAAGAGTCAAGCTCTATGTTGAGGGGGAGGAAAAATCTCAGAAACATGCTCTATCTTCTTGCAGTCAGCCATGGAACTTGGTCCTATAGAAGATTGCAGAGAGGAGTCATTAGACAGCAATTCTGAGGCACTGGTGGGATGGTTGAGTGTGCAGTGCCTGGTTCCATTCCAGCATAGTAAAATTGGGTCAGGGGAACAACATTGCAGTCTGTCAGGTCAGCAAGACTGCTGGGCCAAGCCTGCATCGTTGGGCATTAAGCAGCTGAGTGAGACGGTTCTTTAGAATGCTTGGGTACAATTCTGTGTTCGACGGTGACACTGATGCCTGTGGCAGCTCTTGTTTTCTTCTGTTTCCCTTAGTAGCCAGTGCTCCAGATTAGCAGTAGAAGCAGCTGAAAAAACTAAATCCCACAACTAGCGATCATTGGATTGCAATGAAATACCTTTGCCTGCCCATGCCCTATATCCAGTCAGCCATGGCCATGTCCACACCACTGGCACCTAGTACAAACGGCTCTTGACTCCTGAGTGGAGTTCCTAGGCATTGCAACAACGACAACTAGAGCTCAGTTCAGCTGAAGGAGTGAATGTCTTTTTCATTTTGCTGAACATCTGTGCCTATTTTTGTGTACTACGTGGAAGTGCAAACATGGAGTGCTAGCCGTTTGGCCTGCTGTATGTTGTTTTCCGTATACCAAGATCAAATCATTTTATGCTGAGTGATTTATGGCTGATTAAAGAAAACAACATGCAAAGATGGGACAAATATGCATCGTGTTTTGAGGCCGCCATACTGAACTGTTTGCAAGCTGCTTAACTTTGGTTAATCATTATTCAGGATGAGCGACCTGTAGGACTGAACCATTATGGACTTTTGTGAAGTTATTTCAGTGTTGGATTGATTCTTAAACCAAGAAAAAAAATCTGTCATGGGTAAGCCCCAGGGAGATGACTGTTCTCAAGACCTTTTCTATTAAATGTGTTAGATTTTTTCAGTGTGTAACCCAGCTAGGCCCTGGTCCCTTATCAGAAACTTTGGATGATACTGCTACACTAAGAAACAGAAGTTGGACCTCTCTGGTCCGGCACTCTTGGGACCGGAGTGATCCCTAAGGATGGATTTTGCTGGGCCAGGGGAGGTCACTTTTGGCCCTCCCTGCCACTGGCCCCCCCAGCCCGGCTCTGCTCCTTGCCTGGCCTCCTGGCCAGCTTCACATGTGTGACCAGCCTTGCTGTCCCACCACTGAGACTCTCAGCTTCTCCATGACATACCACTGCCCCGCCGCTGAAACTCCCAGCCCTGCCACGGCAATACCAGCCCCACCAGCCTGGAGTCCCGCTGCAGGGACTCCCGCCCCGCCCCCATGTCAGACAACTGCTCAGCTACTGGGGTTCCCTGCCAGCCCTACCAAGGCAGCACCAGCCCTGCTGCTGGGGCTCTTGGTCCCACCTGCCCTGTTGTGGCAGCCCCGCAGTCCCACCGCTGGGGCTCCTGGCCACCAGAGCCCACTGGCATTCCAGCCGTCCTGCCAGTGGCTCAACTGGACTCCCACAGCAAGGCTCCCAGCTGCTGGCCTCCCTGCAGCCAGACTTGCTGGGTTCCTGGCCTGTGCAAGGCTCCTGCCTCCGGCCCTCCACTAGGTCTCACTAATCCAGCAACATCCGAGGGCCAGTTGTTGCTGGACTAGGGAGTCCCAGCTGAGAGAGGTTCATGCTGTATTAATAATATAAATGTGACCATCACCATTCTCAAAGCACAAATGCAATAATTAACCTTTCTCTCTCCTCATAAAGGACAATATTACTAAAAACAAACTACCAAATGGGGTGATATTGTGCCATTTTAATCTGGTATAGGACAAGACTGTTAATTCTTCTTTATGCCAAAACCTTCAGTATGGGCCTGATTTTTAAAGGGTTCTCACTACAAGCACTCATTTTGCACCAGCAGCAATCACAGAAAATTATAATTAAAAAGGTATAATCTTAATTTAAATTATTCTTACATTTTACAGGGTTTTAAATCACTTTTATCAATCGAAGACAAGGATCCAGGCATCAGTGAAAACTTCAACCTCTGTTCCATGTGCTGCTGTGGTTAAATAAAAAGATAACACGATATTAGGATGCTTAAGAAATGGGATAGAAACGAATACAGGTAATAAATAATGCCTTTCTCTTAAAACATGATGCAGCATCGCCTGGAATACTGGGTCCCATGCTGATCACTTAGTCTAAAAACAGATATTGCAGAGCTGGAAGGGGTTAAAGAGAAAAGAGACAGGAATGATCAAAGTCCTGAAAAAGTTCTCCTAAGAAGAGGTATTGGAAAGACTGGGATTGTTAGCTGAGGAGGTGAATAAAATGAGCGATGATGAAAATATATAAAATAATGAATGTTCTAAAGAAGGAAGATCAGATTGGCTGTTCTCCTGTCATATAACAGAAGAATAATACTGTTGACATTACAAGTTGGGAAATAAAAAAACAATAAAAAGAAATACTTTTTTCCTCACACATGATTAAACTGTGGAACTCACTGCCACATAAAATTATAAAGGCCAAAAAACTAGTGAGAGTTACAAATGTATTAGGCTTGTATATGGATCTGTCATAATAATTGACAAGGAATATATTGGAAGGGATACTACATTTTGAGTTTTAGGGTTTAAGCCTGTTTTTACTTATAACTCATCAAGATGAGAGGTATGGTGTAGACGGAGCTTGATCCTGCCTTGAGGGCGGGGGGCTGGACTCGATGACCTCTCGAGGTCCCTTCCAGTCCTATGATTCTATGATTCTATGTGAAGGGCTGATCATTCCACATTTGCCTATTACGTGTCTCTTGCAGCATCTGATATTGACCATTGTTTGAGGCAAGATACTGGACTGCAAAGACCTTTGAGCTAATCCAGTCTGGCAATTTCTATGTTCCTATGGTTTTCTAAATTAGACCCAATGTGCATTGTCTGAGCCAAGGCCTGTGAATTTTTCAGACACTGGCTTTTTTGACTGAAGATATGGATTATATTGTGTATGACTTGTTGACATCTTGTACTTTCAGTGTAATTTATATTTTTGTGTTCGAAATCTTCTGAGGTCATGTGTGTTGCTTAAGTGAATTAATTTTTATTTCTGAACGCATTGCCTTTCATAACTCTAATGTGAGGCAAGATGCTGAGGTACTGTGATAGGGGTATGATAATTATAAGCTATGTGGGAAGCTGTGTTGGGATACGTAAAGCCCACAGAGGTCAGCAAATGGTTAACGGAAGTCTGAGAGACCAATTAGCTCACCATGTTGCACTTGGAGGCTGTGTTGGATTCAACTGAATATCAGACCCAGCTGGGGAGGTGATGGATGGTCTCCACAAAGGAAGGAGCTCAGATCACTTGAAGAAGAGACTTTATGTATGGGGTGGAAGTGAGCAGGCATTGTTTGTCTACAAGGACCTGGTGAAGAGCCTGGAACTGAAATAAAATCCCAGGGGAGGCAGAAGACTTGATGCATGTTTTAGTACTGGAAGGACTTGTCTGGGGAGCTAAATGTCGCATTGCATGAGTCTGTTGATAGCACCACAAAGGGCTGCCCTAGGATGGTGAGTAATTACAATCCCATGACTGAGGGGTGGCTTGGGATGCCAGGTTGTTGTAGAGGCCTAGGAAAATACTCCTTGAATGAGGTGGGTTCACGGATCACTGTGATGGATAAGAAAGGAATAGGGTTGAATAAATGAACAAAGGGCTTGCCTACAAGAGAAAAGCACGCTAATTTATTTAGTGTATTTAGATTAAGTTAGTTAAATCAGTGCAATGGGTTGTGTGGACCCTAAATACTTACATGTCTGTCCCACCTGCAGCTGCAGCCAAAGTACTCTTCTCACAACTCTGGACCCCTCACTCCTCAATTTCTTAGTCATATTCAAGCTCTTTTTTGGTCATAGGTTTGGTCATATTCAAGCTCCTTTTCCTTCCCTACTGAGTTCTACAAAGCCATGAGTTTGCTCTGCCTGCTGTATATCTCTCTTCTCACATCACCATCATGTCACATCTTCCAAATCCTCTTACCTCACTGCACCATTCTCTGCCTCTCGCCTCCAACATGCTGGCCCCTATGCCAGGAGCACTTTCCCTCTCCTCATCTATAACTGACCTATTTTCTCCTCCTTAGAATCCCTCCTTTAAAACCCAGCTCGGTAAGCAAGTGTCTTACCAATAATCCCCAAGCCTTCCCTCTCCAGCGTGGCTGGGTGTGCTGCTTGTACATGTTCTTGCTTAATTTAGATATTGAGCTCTTAACAACAGTGACTATCTTATCTGTGATTGTAACATAACAAGTACGTTTTTAAGGTGCTACAAAAATGTTAGCCAACTGTATGTATCCGAAAGCTCACTTACTGCCATCAGTGTTACTATGACCACTAGAGGGCAGGCACACTTTACCAATTCTGTTTCACAAGCTGTGGAAAACCACTCATCTGGCAAATGTCACCTATTAGTTGAAATTTGCAAAAATGATTTTACTCAGGCTAAGGTTATTGGTCCTAATCACAGACTCTGCCTGTAGCGAGCACAATGCTGACCTGGGGTAGGTGAAGGGGAACTCCAAAAGGCAGCGTAAGACTTCAGTTTGTACTTTCCCAGGCACCACGTACAGCACTGTACATGTACAGCTTCCCCCTTTAATCTACGTGTGAGGGAGGATGAAACTTCAATCAAAGATCATCCTAGTGCATAGGGCATCCATCTACATCTGCTTCCTGGATATTTTGCCCTTGCCAGCTAGGTTCTTATATCTGAAGTACAAAAACCTAGGACATTTGAACCACTTCATCTGGGACAGCTACCCCCCAAAAAGACATGATTCTGGGAAAACCTGGACAGGTGGCAATGCTAATGGGGGGTGTGTGCACACGTGTGCACAGTTGGAATAATAGCCACGAAGAAAGCCCCTTGATTTGAAGTGGAGTGGCCCGTCCAGGCCTGACTGCACTAGTTCTAAAACCATAATCCAGCATTGTAGGGAAGCTCATGCTTATTTTCAGATCTCTGATCTAATGCATTGCATCATATTGTTACAGACCCTCTGCCACAGGCTATGCAATGTGACTGAGAGGAATGATTAAAAACAAGGGCAGGGCAAATACTGGTGTCTTGTGAGATGCTTGAATAATGCTGGGTTAGAAGGCATAGAAATACTGGGATAAACTGTTTGACCAGTTCCATTTTTAAGTTATTCAATGAAGTGCCTTTTGTCAATCTGACAAATAAATAACTTTCTTTGTTATTTAACCAGTTCTACCATAACACTAGGGAGACAGGAGGGAAGAAAAAATTCTAGCTTACCATTTTTGTTTTTGCTTTTTTTAAACCAAAGGTTAACTCCTGGAATAATATTAAAAGTCAGCTTTGTATGTTTAAAAGGACATATATCTCACAGGTGGCTCCACCATTGGCATTTTCAAGTACAGTATTGCAAATTATTCTTATCTCACAGCAGGCTGAACCAAATCCTAGCTCTAAATATCCCTTGATGGGCTTACAGTGGCATGAGAACACATTTAATAGTGGGGGTGCTGAAAGCCAGCTTTCTTACCCTGGTCCATCCTCTCCCACCCTCTGCCATAGAGCTGGGACATGGTAGCTGGAACCCCGTCTAAAACCTAGGCAGCACCCTGGTACGGCAGCACCTCCTGCACCTCTAGTTCCCATGTCTATAGTTTGTTTGAAATCTGGATCCAGATTTGAACTTTGCATCCAAATCAGTTAGAGCAGGGGTGGGAAACCTAAGGCCCAGAGTATGGATGTGGCCTCCAGGGTGTCTGGATCTCGCCCCTGTGGCTCAGGGCTCCCCCCAGCATTGGGAAGCCCATGCATGCACTCCAGGCCCCCCAGCCATCCCTTCACTGGGCTGAAGCACACAAAATCTGTGAGGCCAGGCCCTCCTAGGCTCTGGTGTGCAAGGGAAATGTGGAGGAGTGTTTTTCTCCTTCTCAGTCTGGGCCAAGTCAGTGAGGGGTTGTGTGGTGGTTGGTTTATTTGTTTTTGGTTTTTTTTTGCTTTTCACTTGTGTGTGGCCCCTGACTGATTTTTCTGTGGGTCAGCAGCCCCTGTCCCAAAAAAGGTTCCCCACCCTAGAGTTAGAGGAAAATATGTTACAGAGAGTTTGAGATGAACTGGCTAATGGAAGCATTAAAATAGATAGTGGGCCAACTGCTCAGAAATGTAATTTGCATAGGTAATAAAATAAGCTGCCACCATAGAAATTCCATGTAATTAAGATAGAGTCCTAGCTGGTATAAACTGGTATAGCTGCATGGATGTCAGAGCTATGCTGACTTACACCAGTTGAGGATCTGGCCTTTTATAACTTTAATATATAATTAAGCCTGTTTCTTTAAGATTACCTGCAGAAGAAAAAGATGGATGATGCCTCCTTGGGCATTGGTACTCTGTGTATACAAAAAAAAAAAAAAAAAAAAAGCTGGAAAGCTACTTGTTTTGTATACCGTAAATTCAGCTCTCATCTACCCTGTTTTTCCTGCAATGATGTATTCATGACTAGGGAACTCCTCATTAGAATTAGAACACACTGCAGGTACCAAGGAAACCAAGCCTGAGCAACTGAGTATGGATTTTTGTAGACTGTTTAACATTCTGTTTTCAAACCTTGTGTAACTCCACTCGCTAACCAAAACTGGAAGAAAATATCTTTGTTAATTGAAGTGCCAAGGAGTCCAATTTAAGAACTGATCCACTTCTCTGTCCCCCCCTCCTCTCCCCTTTGCTCCCCCCGGGAAATGTCTAGCTAGTAAAACCAGAGAATTTAGAGCTTGATGTTCCTGTTACTTCCTAAAAGTAAAAAGGCCAACTCCCTCAAACTCCTGTCATGCAGTACCTTGACGGTGACCTCAAACTCTCTTGTGTCAGCAGACGAAGACATTTGACCCACACAGTGTGATGGAAAATTATTATTTTCATATTAATATTGAGCAGGTCACCACTAAGATTGCCACATAACTTAAGCTGAATGACATTGAAATACAAGGTGTTTTCCAGTATGTCTTGCAGGGGAAGTCACTCACTGCCTTTATCTCTTATCTATTTCAACAATTCCAAAGGTTTGGGTGGGTGAGGCAAGTTGTGATGCAACTTCAGCTATGAAATTAATGCAAGAAAGCTCACCATCTAATAAACCATCTTGGTAGTCTTTAAAGCAGTGGTCCCCAACACGGTGCCCGCGGGCGCCATGGCACCCGCGGGGCCCTTTGTGTGCGCCCGCCAAGTGCCAGCTCAAAACATTTGCAAGAGGCCCAAAATGTTATACTTTTTACAACTTCTGTGCGGCTGTGTCAATTATTTACAACGTGTATCTACATGAAGGTCCTTCTAATGTGCACCCAGCAGTTCTTTGTATGTTTGAGCTGAAGGGTCATAGGCAGCAGCAGCCTCAGAAACTTCCAGATACATGGTCTAGCTGCTACTGGGTAACAGAGCCATGTGGGCTAAGCAGGGGTACATACACCCCATGCCTAGGGAAGATAATACTGAGGTTGAGGTCCACAGCGTTTGAAATTCCACTATACAGCTTCAGGGATTAAATCTCAGTCACACCTATGGATCTGCAAGCCTCAGCCTTTACTATTTGAGTTATAGCAGTGTGTCTCTGTGTAGGTGTTGTGATCTCTTTGGTTGGGAGTAGGGTGTCATGAAAGACAATTGGAGGTTGTGAGGCATTAGGTTTTCTTACATCTTAAGAAAATCTTGTTCCCCTCCTATCAAAGTCTAGTAGAGGGGTCTGCAACCTATATCTGATTATGGAACCATATATGGCTCTTTTGTCATTCCCAAAATACATGCAACTTTTTAAATTAAAATTCAAAATTTTAAAAATGCGTAATTACTCATGTAGCTTGAATGCACGAATGAACCTGAATTTTACCAATTATGATGTAAACGTCAAAGAAATGTGCAAAAAAAAAAGCATTAGCAGAAAGCCCATTAAATAAAGTCTGCAAGTACATTTCATTTAATTATTAATCATCATGTCAATTATCAATAATATTAAGTTGTTTGTTTTTAGTAATGCACAGGGCTTGCCAAGCGGTGGTGAGCCCCGCTCGCCAGCTGCATGGTTCTGCACCGGCTTTTCCAGGTTGTAATCTACTCACCACGGGCAAGTAGATTACATTATTTGTAGAGCCCTAGTCATGCAAATGGGAATTCTTATACTGCATTTGTTGACCACATGTTCTGAATTTTGACATAGTTTGGTTCTTTGGTAGCTGACCTTTCTAGTCTAGTATTCAGTCATTCTTTTGAAACTTTCTCACAGACCATCCACAGTTAGTCAATGTAATGGGGGAGGAGGGCTGTCTGCAGAAATATTATTTTGACTAAGGTGTTGCCAACTTGAAAAAGTTGAGAAACTCTGAACAAAGGGATCAGATCAGAGGCAGGAATAGATTCACAAACAGGGCCCTATGAAATTCATGGTCCATATTGGTCAATTTCAGTTTTGATCATAGGATTTTTAAAAAATCATAAATTTAATTATTTCAGCCATTTAAATGTGAAATTTCAGGGTGTTGTAATTGTTGGGATCCTGACCCCAAAAGGACTGGGAAAGCTGAAAAATTATTGGGGGGAGGGAGATGGCTACCATTATTTCTGTGCTGCTGTTGGGGCAGCCTTGCCTTCAGAACTGGGAAGCTGGAGAGTGGCAGCTGCTGGACAAGCGGTATTGCCACCTGTACTTCTAGACTATAGCATACAAAGGTGAGTCCTTAGCAGCCATCAACCTCCAGCTGCCCATCTTGGAGGGCAGCATAGAATAAAAATGGCAATACCGCAACCCCTGGAAAACTCCCTTCTGGGTCAAAACCCCCAGTTTGAGAAATGCTGGTCTTTCCTGTGAAATTGGTATAGTAGAAGGTAAAAGCACATAAGACTAGATTTCAGGGAAGTAAGCAATATGTCTGATGCATTGTATTGAGAACTGACACTGTCATAACTTGTTTTCAGCAATGTAGTACTGACAATCAATGCTGCCATTATACCTTGTCATCTAAAACAATGCACTGAGGCCAAAGGGGAAGGATAGCTCAGTGGTTTGAGTAGTGGCTTGCTAAGCCCAGGATTGTGAGTTCAATCTTTGCAGAAGCCATTCAAAATTTAAAAAATGCATAATTACTCAAGCTACATCTTGAATGCACAAATGAACCTGAGTTTGACCAATTATGATGTAAACGTCAAAGAAATGTGCAAAAATGTCAGGGATGGTACTTGGTCCTACTGTGAAGGCAGGGTACTGGACTCAATGACCAGGTCCCTTCCAGTTCTAGGAGATAGGCAATCTCCATCAGTAATACTGAACCGATATTGTTGTTCAGTACAGTCTCCTTTTTAAACGTAAAGAGCTAACTATAACTATACAAGGCATGTTGCAACTTCTTTTAACCTGTTCAGTTTACTCATAGCAAATAATCTCAATCATTTAATTTTGATCTCAAATATTAGACACTAGAAAATATATAATCATGACATCTTTCTAAAATGTCATTTAACCATATATTTGCCCACTATTAAAGGCTATAGAAAATCCAAGCAATTTAATACGTTAAAGTACTCTTAGAGGATCAATTTCAAATGCTTAATGCAAGATAGACAAATTTCACACAACTTTATATATTTCAGTCCTGTTAAAATGCAAATCCTCATGCTACCTTAACTCTAGCCGTGCTGCTATGTTGAAGACCATGTGATTTTTTTTTTAAATCAGACTCCATATTTAATTCTTCTTGCAGTTTAATTTTAGATGCATCTCCCAAGTGGCTCCATTTAGTCACCCAGTACTATTTAGTGGAATGCAGTTGTCGTAAGCTACAATTTGTGCAGTCCCCAAAATCAGGAAGGAAAACACCACATCAACTATAGGTTGTTCATCTTGAAACCATCCTCTTGATTTAAACAAGTCATGTGTGTCAAACTTCTGAAAACATGATCAAAGATACTAGCCACCATATTCATGATCTTCAGTTACTTTATTGCAGGTAGCTAGCTAATGTGCAGTTTCTCAAACTCTTGAAAGCGGAGCCTCCTCCTCCTCTTCAGGAAAATAACCCAGTTGCAAACCCCACTACCACTCCCAGAAATCCTGCCATGTGATGTTGAAGACTTACACATCTACATTATTGTATCTTCCAACTAATCCTTAGATTCCCTCCTGCACCCCTTACCTCTCCCCCCTCCCGATTCCCTCCTCACCTTACTCCCCCCACCCCCCATTTGAGGAAAGTTTGCATAGCTCTTGACAAAATGGCACTTCAATATATTAAAAAAAAATTAGAGGAACAGAGAAGTAGTTAAGTGCTGACTTCTAAAGGCTCAGATGCCAGAGAAATGAGTCAGGATGATGGACATGAATAAGCCACTGATGCAGACAGAGCAGCAAAATGAGGCCAGATCACATTCCTGGAATTAAGCAGCAGGCTGTTACTTTTATTAAACTTGAACACAGGGGAGGTTCCAAAGTGGGCAGCTAGAAGTTCATAAAATACATAGCATGGGATAGGCTGCTGTGTTCAGTCTATTCTCTCTCCTTCCCTTCCTTCTCTGGACACAGCTGTATGAGTCCTAGCACTCCAGTCCATGCAAGGGAGACTGCTGGTGCCACAAGGCGGGGACCTCAGCCTATAAGGGTCACAAGATTGTCCCTCTCATGGGTGGCAGGTAATGTAGGTGAGGGAAAGCATAGCCTTCCCAAAACTGCCCGGCACTCTGGCTGGCTGGGGCTGAGGCGTGGCTACATGGTAGGGTTGCCAAATGGCTTTAACAAAAATACTGGACACACTTGACATTACATCACAATCTACATTGCATCTTATTTAGAAAATAACAGACATTTCTATTTCTCATTTCTATTTTCTCAATTTGTTTCCCGAACAGAAAGCTCAAATACTGGACTGTCCGGTTCAAAACTGGACACCTGGCAACCCTATTGCCTGGCCATCCAAGAAGGATCTGGCCATGCCACCTGCTGGGGGTAGGAAGGAAGCAAAAGGCCTGGGGGTGGACAGGGGCAGGGGCAGTAACCTGGGGTTGGGGTTGGCTGCTGCAGTGGGAGCTGGGCTTGGTTGCAAGGGTGGGGCTGGGGCTTGCCTTCCCCAGCTGGGCCTTCCCCCTCTGCCCGGAAAGGCCACAAGGTCTTGACCTATCCCATGAGCCCAAGGCCCATGGCCAAAATCCCTCCCTTTGCTTCTGGGAAATGTCTGTTTCATTCTTCGCTGCACTGAAAATGGGCCATGGGGAGGGGGGGGGGGAGGAGGAGAGGCATGACACTGACGAGCTTGGTCACTTCTCTGTCTGTTCCCTTCTGTCCCTCTCCAACGATGCTGCTTCATATCACAATTCCTGCCCATCCCTTCCATCACATTCTATAGCTCCATAGTACCCAATACGTCTGCCACGTGTGGCTATTTGGCTGGTTGAGTGTGGCTAGTTCTCAACAGCAGTAACCACTATAGTGACTACTGCAGTGGTCTCCAACCTTTTTAAGCACAAGATCACTTTTTGAATTTAAGTGCAATTGAAGATCTACCTCAAACCCAAATATCCTTGTCCTTCCTTCTTTGTGCCCCTTCTCTGAGGTCCCCCGTACCTGCGCACTCCATCCTCCCTCACTTTTCACCAGGCTGCGGCTGAGGGTTGGGGTGCAGACTCTGGTCTTGGATTAAGGGATCGGGAGTGTGAGAGAGGCTCTGAGCTGAGCTTGGGGCAGGTTGCTGGAGGGGGTTCTAGGAGCAGGCTCTGGGAGGGTGTTTGGATGCAGGGGTACTCAGGGCTGGGGCAGTGGACTAGGGTGCAGGAGGGGGTTCACAACTGGGGTAGGGTTTCAGGATGTGGGCTCTGACTGGGCCCTGCTGATCTCAGGTGGCTCCTGGGTGGTGGGCTCACCCTGGCCCTGGCCCTGTACCACTCTCAAAAGCAGCCAGCAGACTCCATCCCAAGTCCTGCTGTGTCCCCTCTCTGCTCTGTGGAGATGGGATACAGAGTGGGGGGGGGGCACCCTGACATTGGCACCCTCCTCTTCCTCCCCTGCCCAGCAAGCAGGAGGCCCCTGAGGGGACAGCTCCAAGGCAGGGGGCAGGAGCTGTGCAGCAGTGTGGGGAGAGGCAGCTGAAGTGCAGGCACTTGATAATAGCCTCTTGGCCAAACCAGTCAGGATCACCTGTCAGAGGCTCCAGGATCTACAAGTAGATCCCAATCTACTGGTTGGTGACCATTGGGCTACTGCATCAGAACTGGTTGGCCACCACGGCTCTAGCCCTAGGTCAGTACCTCCAGCCAGCCAATGTACATCGCTCACTCCTACAATCTGGCAGATTGTAAGGGATGCCCTTGCACTGTATCATTGACCTCCTGTCTTGAGGAATATCTTGGTGACTTCTCTATTCGCTTTCTCTCTAGCCTTGCCCATGTAGGCTGGGGCTGCAATTCCCCACCAGATCAAACTTGTGAACATTTCTGATCCTGCCCATCTTATCCGCAGCCATGATTGCTTAACCAAAGTAGCATCCCTCTAGATTCTGTCTCTTAGGGTATGTCAAGACTACATGGCTCCGTCAATGGAGCCATGTAGATGAGTCTACTAGACATAGGAAAATGAAGCAGCAATTTAAATAATCGCCGCTTCATTTACATCAAAATGGCCGCCGCGCTGTGCCGATCAGCTGTTTGGCAGCACAGCGGGGCAGTCTGGATGCGCCGCGGTCGGCAAGGGAAGCCTTTGTCGAGCGCTCCGGTATGTCTCGTGAAATGAGGCTTACCGGAGCAGTCGACAAAGCTTCTGTTGTCGACCGCGGCGCATCCAGACTGCCCCGCTGTGCCCCCAAACAGCTGATTGGCACAGCGCGGCGGCCATTTTGATGTAAATGAAGCAGCGATTATTTAAATCTAGACCACCTGCCCCCAAGATAACGGTCCTGCTCACTCACCTCAGGGAGATGAAATGGGTGTGCATTGTGACATAGGTGATTTGTGTTAGCATTCGGGAGGGGCACTGCACCCCTGTACTCCTGCCAAAATGTTAATTGCTAAATAGGGTGCCCCCACAAGCCTGCTCCCTGCCCCTCTGGATGGCCCTCCCTGCACCCGCTCTCTCTGCAGACACCATTGCTTGCCTCTGCCTTGTTTGTCACTTTAGTGAGCATAAGGGTTGCACAGGATGATCCCCCTGCATACTGCTTCTGCCAAACTGCTGGCTCTGAAGCCTAGCTCAGATCTGGCTGCCCTCTTGTGGGATCAATGCAGTAACGAGTGCCTGCAATTCCCGATATTGTGTGCACTGGGTAGCTTCTGAAAGAAGCACAGGGGATGAGTTACTTTTTGCCGTTGCTTGTCAATCTTTTCCTTCAAGTGCATGCATGTTCGGTAGTACCTGGATTTCCTGTGCACTGTTGCCCATGTCTGCTGTGAGTCAGAACGTCCTGAAGCTGCTGACGTCTCTCTGCCCTGATTCCGAAAGAATGAGAACCAAATTCTTCTGGGTGAAGACTGAAGTAAGACAAGGTGGAGTGTGCCTGAGGCCCTAGGACTGAGAAGCGCTTCTGGCTCCCAGAGCATGGAAGGGACTACTAGACAAAGGATCAAAAGTATTTCCAGTAAATCAATATAAAACTGGTAAGATATTTAAAGTAGAGTGCTGCACCAAATTGGTACCGTAACAGAACTGAAAGAGGCTCCACAGGACCCCTTTACCAGGTTAAATCCTGGAAGCAGAGAATATTACTCAAACAGTACATTTCCTCTCCTTCAACCCTCCACAGCTGGCCAGTAGGTGCCAGAGACTCCTGCAGGAAGGAGCTACTTAGCATACATCTCCCTCCCTCGCTGCTGGTACTGTTGCCCTTTATTGCTGGTTCCATCAAGTTCTTGCATGTGTATGAAAAAAGTAATGATCATATCATGAAGCCAATTGGAAGCACACCTCCAAGTAGAAATGTCCTAAAATGCTTCTTCACTCTGACCTGAAAACCTGTTGGTGAAAGAGACAAGCCATTGAACTAAATTGAGAAGTTGGTTCAATAAAAGACATAACCTCACCCGCCTTGCTTCTTTTTCACTAATCAATGTTCTAACAGCTGTTTAGACTAGGTACATTTTGGCAAATGTTCTAGAGGGAGTCCTGTTCTTAGAATTGCACTTGTACTATGATGGACAGGATATCAGTCTGGAAAGAGAAGATAAGGCTACTGAAAATGCAATTTAATGCCTCAGCCAATGGGAACACTTATTTTTGCCACCAATCACTGTCCAGTGTGTCTCATTTTTTAATTTCTCTTCTTGGCAGCATTGTAAAATGTTTGGGTTGGAAGTTGAATTCTTGGAAGTTCTGTCACACTCTTCCCATCAAGGAAAATCATCCTGTAACCTAAATATTTTTATAGAAGATAAATACTTTTCCAGAATTTATCATGTCAAATATAGTCTGATCTACAGTTGCATTACTTTAGGATCCCCAGTAATAACTGAGGTTTGACAGGTTCTTGTCCCAGGATCAGGTCCAGTATTAAATTGGCTGTTCATTTGGGGACCTTGATGTGCACAGCTGCAACACTCCCCCTTTTAGAAACCCTTCCGCATCTACAAATAAATTATCAATATCTTTAACTAAGTCCCCAAACATTCTAACCCAGAAAGATAGAGATAATAGAGTATGCATCTGAATATTCATCTACTCACCCCCTCCCTTGAAGAACAACCTGAAATATGAGCCATTATTTTCCTCATGACCTTCCTCCTTCCGAGTAGCCAGTATTCTGGCATGTTTTGAGGGCTACATCCCTCTTTTCCTTCTGACAGGCTGGGATACACCTTGTATAATATGAGACACTGATGCCATGATGTCTAATGTCTATTCAGTAGAGGTTCTTCTTTTGTATTTCCTCACACTACTAATGTTAGGGTGCCCTTCTCTTACAGGTTACTATATTAACAATCTCTGTGTGTTACAGTGTGTGTGTTCTTTTGTTTCCATGGCACTCTAGTGATCAGACATCTCTGGCTGTTCCGTCTGAAAGCTAGTGTTTGCTCACATTTCTGGGGTTGGCTGGTGTCATCATGAACAAACGTTGCCTTTGCCCATTAGGCTATGTGGTGGCCCAGATAAAGGCCATTGGCCTTAAGCTTTATGGTAGCTGCTAATGCCAGTGTCCTATAGGATACAAGCCTGTAGGTTCCTTGCATTTCTGCTGAATAAAATAAAGGCTAAAGCTAGCTCTGGGTGGGTGGGTGGAGGGATGGGGGGCAGAGGGAGAGAAGGGTCACAAACACACACCTGTTATGTTATCTTATGTTAATATTTTTCTAAAATAGTTTAGAAAAGCTTAGCTTGCAGATTTTGCAATAGTTATTGCAAAATAAGTTAAAGTAGTTAGTGGGCCTGCTGCCCACTTACGCATTTTATGCTGCTGTAGACAGAGTGCAAAATGTTACCACTTCAGAATGATTATATTATTACCTCAACATCACACCTAAATAAATAACTACATAGGGTGTGAGAAAAATGGAAAAATTGGGCCCATTAACTCTATTTTGAATATCTTACTAGTTTTAAATTAATTTACAATACATACATGTAATCTTTTTTTTGGTCTAGCCCAGGGGTCTGCAACCTATGGCTTTTTTGTCACTTTTTAAATATAAAATGAAAAAATTCAAAATTTTAAAAACACGTAATTACTCACATAGCTTGAATGTACACATGAACCTGAATTTGATCAGTTATGATGTAAACGTCACAGAACTGTGCAAAAAGATGCAGCTGTGGAAGTCCCATTAAATAAAACCCACGAGTACAATGGTTCATTCATTCTGTTAGTAATCATCATGTCATTAATAATATTAAGTTATATATTTTCAGCCATGTAAATGAGCATTCTTATACTAGCTCTTTGCTGACCACTTGCTCTGAATTTCGACGTAGCTTGGCTCTTTGGTTTGAAAAGGTTGCTGACCCCTGTCTATCCCCTTGCATGCTGAGGAGTCCTAAAGCACTTCTCAATCCTAGGGCTGCAGGCATGTTCCACATGCGGAACTCCTTCACTTTTAAGAGTCCATGGGAGTTGAATACAACTAGTGCTTGCAGACCTGCTTTAAATTGTTAGACCACAGCCAAGGATCATGCCACCTACTAATAAAATGCAGCTACCTCTGGAATGAAACACTGTGGTTTCTAAACAGTACATGCTGGTTCAGGAAAGGAAGCAGGGGAAAAACACCTTACAGAATAGAAACTGCAGATAGGCACACTATAAGTTAAAGTATAAGCAGGGAGGTGAGTAATTTCCCCAACACTTGTGAAAAGCATCGAGATCTGGAAGTGATTGCAGTCATGTATGTTGACTGAAGGGGAGCCGCTCTATCAGCACAACAGCTCTACGTGTCGTGGTGGGAGGGTGGTACCACACTGGCTTACGGCATCATCCCATTGCATTACGACTCTTAACTTCCTGCAGTACTTAGCTTTTTTGGGGAGGTCTCTTATCTTGTACAGAGCTAGCTCTCTGTGGCTTAGTTTGTCAGGACAAAAATGATTCATAGAGCAAGCCAGACGTGTGCAATCTTATTTTTTTACCCTAACTTAAGCATCTCATTCATTATACTGTAATCCTGAAGATAACTGACAAAGTTAAAAATTAGGCTTGCTTCTAGCGTGCCCTGTTGATACAGGTTATTAGAAGATGTTATTGAGCTCTGTGAGACTCCGCAGGGGATGTGGGAACATCTATAACACCCTTCTTAATGTAATTTTGAGAGAGATCTTAGGGATCTGACTGGAAGACAAATATTGGTTCTCTACCAAGTTTCTGATCTAATTGGTATTGAGAAACTGAATTGTATTTCACTCACAGTAGGCAGAACATGTTTTTATAAGATGACAACCTCTCTAATTTCCTGTTTACCATAATTAAAAGTGAAATTGTCAACATTCTATACACATAAATTACCATCACTAAATCTTAGATACCAGAACACAAAATAATGGTTCCACGAAAAAGCACCACTTCAAGCCACTTCGGTTTGACTGACTCTGCACAAAGAGCACAGATTAAAAAATGCTTCCTGGAGACTTATGTTTACAGATCCTTTTATGTTCATTTTCTACAACTACTTGAACAATCAACTTTTTCTAGCACAAATACTGATGAAAACTGAATTTTGAGACAAAGTTCAAATTTTCATGAAAAACTATGTTCAAATAGTACATTTGATTGTAATAGTCAAAATTGGTATCATATTAGTCACTTGCATGTTTTGTTCAATAGGGGAAGAAAAACAATAGTACAGGACTTATGACTCTTCATGTCGGAACATCAGAAATACATGCTAGATCGCTGATCAGCTATTCACACAAGGGAAAGCACTAAGTTTGAATAACCTAAAATAATCAAATATAAGAATTTTTTGCTTCATGAACAGAAGCAAAATTAATTTAAATAAATAACTTATTAGGAAATGCTGACTCAGCTCTAGCTACCAGTGAGAAATCAAACAAATAGATTCTTGTATAATAGTGTTTCACTTTGCCCTTTCTAATTTTGGAAGATACAGTATTAAATTCAGGTGTCGGGAACAGTCTTCATAGATTGGTCTCTAGGGGCCTGATCCTGCAATAGTACATTAATGGGAATAGTACTACAGGCAGTCCCCGGGTTACGTACAAGATAGGGACTGTAGGTTTGTTCTTAAGTTGAATCTGTATGTAAGTCAGAACTGGCATCCAGATTCAGCTGATGCTGAAACTGATCAGTTTCAACAGCGGCTGAATCTGGACGCCAGTTCCGACTTACATACAGATTCAACTTAAGAACCCCAGGCATCCCCAAGTCAGCTGCTGCGAAACTGATCAGCAGCTGATTCCAGGAAGCCCGGGGCAGAGCAACTCTGCCTCGGGCTTCCTGTAGTCAGCCGCTGGTCAGTTTCAGCAGCGGCTGACTTGGGGACGCCTGGGGCAGAGCAGCTCGGGTGCTGCTGGGTTGGTCCAGTAGCACGGCCGCTCCTCGGCGCTACTGGACCAACCCAGCAGCACCCTAGGTGCTCTGCCCCAGGCGCTCTGCCCCAGGCGTCCCCAAGTCAGCCGCTGCTGAAACTGATCAGCAGCGGCTGAATCAGGACTCCTGGGGCAGAGCAGCTGGGGTGCTGCTGGGTTGGTCCAGTCGTGCCAAGGAGCGGTGCTGCGGGACCAACCGGCAGCGCCCCACCTGCTCTACCACAGGCCCCGGGCTTTGCTCCACATCTCCCTGGTCTGCTGGGGGGGGGGGCACTAGCTGCGTTCCCCCCCCCCCAGCAGACCAGGGAGATGCGGAGCAAAGTGGCAGAGGACCTGGGCCGGACCACGGCGCCTCCAGATCAGTGCCGCGGTCCGGCCCGGGTCCTCCGCGGCTTTGCTCAGCGTCTCCCCGGTCTCCAGACCAGGGAGACGCTGAGCAAAGCCACAGAGGACCCGGGCCGGACCCGCGGCGCTTCCAGCTGATCTGGAAGCACCGCGGGTCCGGCCCCGGGTCCTCTGCCACTTTGCTCAGCGTTTCCCTGGTCTGCTGGCTCCCCCAGCAGACCAGGGAGATGGGGAGCAGCTTTTCTCGCCCCAGAGGAGGCGGGCGGTGAGACCAGGTGTCCTGCCGCTCCAGTCCTCCGGGGCGAGAAAATCCCCGTTCGTAACTGCGGATCCGACATAAGTCGGATCCGCGTAACTCGGGGACTGCCTGTATTGAAGACACTGTGGTTATTCATGTGAGTAAGCATTTGCTGAATCAGGCTAGAAGGAAAAAAACAGGAAAAGAAGCATCTGCATTATCTCTCCATGGTCCAGCAAAGGCACCCTCTTTAAGACTCCCAGCCATCATCTCTCTTGGGATGAGACCCCTCATCTTTCTCCCTCCTGCCTGGGGATTTTCCAGTCTGCATGGTTCCCAGCCTACATCTTGTTATGCTAGCAAGCCACACAGCCAAAACAGGCCTGCATCTATGCTTTGCTTTCTCTTACAAGACTATCAACAGTATAATTGCCACAATACTAAGTTACCACATGGCAATTTCTTAGCAAGTGTCTTTATTCCTAAAGTGAAAGCACAACAGTGGGGCTACGTCTACACTGGCCCCTTCTCCGGAAGAGGCATGCAAAGCAGGCAAGTCAGAATAGGGAAATCCGCGGGGGATTTAAATATCCCCCGCGGGATTTAAATAAACATGGCCGCTGCTTTTTTTCCGGCTTGGGGAAAAGCCAGAAAAGAGCATCTAGACTGGCGCAATCCTCCGGAATAAAGCCCTTTTCCGGAGGATCTCTTATTCCTATTTGCAAGTAGGAATAAGAGATCCTCCGAAAAAGGGCTTTATTCCGGAGGATTGCGCCAGTTTAGACGCTCTTTTCCGGCTTTTCCCCAAGCCGGAAAAAAGCGGCGGCCATGTTTATTTAAATCCCACGGGGGATATTTAAATCCCCCACGGATTTCCCTATTCTGACTTGCGTGCTTTGCATGCCTCTTCCGGAAAAGGGGCCAGTGTAGACATAGCCTGAGTGTATTAACAACAGTAAAATAACTTACCTGCATGCCAACAAACTTACAAGAATCACTCTCCTTTTCCAGCTCATATAGGGACTCCGATAGGAGTCAGTCCCTCAGACCTCACAAGGAGGGGACTCCCATTGTTACAAATTCATAACAGCTTTAGCTCATGCCCAAGAATTGATTAATCTTTCCTTTATTGAACCTGGGCCTTTCATCTTCACATTCTGGGACCAGGTAATCAGTATACAGTAGACTTCCGATAATCTGGCACCTTTTGGACCTAGGTGGTGCCGGATTATCAGATTTGCCAGAAAATCAGGAGGTCCAGTACAGCTGCACAGTTTAACAGCTGGCAAGGACACAATCTCCCTCTCTCTCCCCTCCCCTTTCCCCTTCGCGGAAGCAAAACGCTCTTCTCCATACTGTAACATGATCCCACTCCCTCCCCCTCTCCCCCAACCTTATGCTCCCTCTGGTTACAGCCAGCACCTGTGTTGAGTGGCAGGCTTTTTAATCAGCCGGTCAGGAGCATTTGGCATTTTGATGACGGAGTATCAGGAGTGCCGAACAGTTGGATGCCGGACTATTGGAGTTTTACTGTACAATCTTCCTCTCCTCAAAAGGCTGGGCTTTTGCACAACCGGATATAGGGAGCTTGCATTCCACTCCTAGAAATTCTCCAGAGAAAGCTTTGAAGGTCTACTCATCTGACCCATTACTCATTGCAACACACACACCTACTGGGTGTGGTGTACTGTCCCATGTAATGGCTCCAAGCCCACTTACAGAGTGAAGTAGGAGTCTGCTCTACAGCCTTAGCTACTAGCCAGCTGGCTTTTAGATCATGAGGCAGAGCCTGACACACTAAACTCTACCATCCTTGCTGAAAAGGACCTACGCCTGGCCAGCAGGGTGATGGCAGAGAGGTGAACAGCCAGTGCAGCAAATGCCTCTACCTCCCCACTTCCCCAGGATGGGAAGTAAACTCTGCAGATGGACCTCTGAGCTCTGGGTCTGCGCTGACCAAGGGCAGCATCAATGGAGAGGAACCCCTAGATAATGACTCTAGCCCTGGTTGCTCCTGACAGGAGGGTTACATCAGCATAGTTCCCGGAGGCTCCTAACATTTCCCAGTGCTCAGAATAGAACGTAACTGTTATATTTAATACAATGGACTTCGAAGATACTTTATTTAAATTCAGGAGGGCTTTTCATAGATATTGCAGACAGTTGCCACATCCATTTTCCCCCTGATACTGCTGAACTAAGGCCAGATTCAATAAAAGCAGGAAACATATTTAGCCTGATTTCCTGTCTCATGACAACTGAACTCATTAGTGTTTTGGTTCTGTATATGAACAATAGTCAAGTGAAAACCTCTGAAAGTTTAATCACTATCTAGTAGATAGGGTGAATATTGTTTAGTAGGGAGTTTATGCGCTATATAACAAGAAAAGGACAATGTATGCTAAATGGAAGAGGGAGTAGAAAGCTGTTAGTTCATCCTAGTTTGGATGTGACTGGCATTACTCTATCATTCTCCTCCATGTCTACTTCCAATTTTATATTTAAATAAGTTTCAAAGATGATACTGGATGTAAAAGGAAATTTGTCAGGTTCACCCTTAAAGGGTCCTATAGAATCAAATCTTTGTGTTTTTTTAATCAATCTGTAGACTTAAATAGCAAATCATTATCTCTGCACTAGAATTGTATAGGATGGCTTAAAACAGGTGTGGGGAACTTTTTTGGGGTTAGGGGCCACTGACCCACAGAAAAATCAGTCAGGGGCCACACACAAGTGAAAAGCAAAAAAGAAAAACCAACCCCTCACTGACATGGCTCCCAGACCGAGAAGGAGAAAGACATTCCCCACATTCCCCTCCTACTCCAGAGCCTAAGGGGGTCCAGGCTAGTAGATTTTGTGTGCTCCAGACCCACAGTGGGACAGCAGGGGGACTGCAGTGCCAGTGCGGGTTCCTCAATACTGGGGGGAGGAGCCCTGAGCCTCAGGGGCTGGATCCATGAAGGCTGCGGAGGGGTGTGGGGGGAGGGGGTCATCTGGCCCCTAAGCCTTAGGTTCTCCATCCTGACATAAAACAAAGACAATTCCTTCCAAAGTTTCTATTATGTTCTAGAAGTTCTAACCAAATAATCTGCAAAAAACTGTAGTACTCTTACCCCTATTAAATGCTTTAATCCAGTGGTTCCCAACGCAGTGCCTGTGGGCTCCATGGCGCCCGCTGAGGCATTTCTGTGCGCCAGCCTAGTGACCAGAGCCGGCTCAAGCCCTACTTGTGCCCCGGGCCCTAGGCAGCCAGCGCATGCACAGCCCCCGCCCTGGGCGTGCAGCACATGCATGGCCCCCGCCCCGGGCGCACGGCACATGCTCGGTGCAACCCCTGGGCGCCCAGCAGCCCCAGAAGGTTGGGGACCACTGCAACCTGCAGCTTCCCTTATAGAATGAGTCCATAGTACCTGGTCAATTTTGAGACCTTCACATGTTTCAGCAATTTCGAAACCTATATTTACACATACATATCTGCTTGAAAACATGATTCAGTAATATGAAAATTATAGACGGCTAAGGGTGCATCTACACAGCAATTCCATTATTTCAAAATAATTTTGAAATTACAGATTTTGAAATAAACCATCTGTTAACTTCATTCCGCGAGGAATAACGCTTATTCCAAAATAGTTATTTTGGAATAGCGATAGTGTGGATGCTCCACTGCTGCTATTTTGAAATAGCTCCTCCCCAGGACTATTCTAAGAAATTACTCCCCGGTGCCTCTTGGAGCTCTAATTTGAGGTAGCACATCCACAGTAGGAAAGCCTGCCTCAGACTAATTTTGAGGCTTCCCTGTAATGTAGATCTGCTATTTCGAAATAAGCTATTTTGGAAAAAAAATCCAAAATAGCTTGTTTCGAAATAAGCATGTTGTGTAGATGTAGCCTAAGTCTTCCTAGCCTTTACTAAACAGACTGGTGCTACAAATCAACTGACTGATTTTTATATCAGATATCTTTTTTTTTTTTTTTTGGCAAAAGGCAAAGGCCTTCTAAACTATTCTGTAAAACGATGCATTTTAAACTATTCTGTGGAAGTGCTGATTACAATTTTGACAATTCTTCCCATAAATTTTATCACCATAAAGCCTCTACATAGTTGATTGCCTGTTTTTAATGTTCCAGCCTTTGGAGCATGGAAAAAAAAATCTGTTAATGCATACGCTTAAGTTCCATGTGGAAAAATATCAGCACTGGTGCTGAATATCCAAATAGTGCAACCCAAATCTCCAATTATCTAATCCCTTTAAAATAGTGCCTACCATTGTTATTACTAATGATTTATTAGGTTATTTAGGACTGTATTAGTTAGGGAGTTTAGGAATTGTTGACATTTACTCTTAGTTCCATGAGTTCCCAGTGCAGTATGTGGATATAATGAATAGATGTTTTATCTTTTGCTGGGCACAGCCAAATCTTGCTCCTCTCTGCTGGGGATAGTACTGGTCCTACTGCTGTTGAGGACCCCATGCCCACAGGAAAGAACTGCAGAACTTGCCATTTATTGGAAGTGACTAACCAGACTCTCAGCCAACCCACCACATGTAATAGGGCAATATTAACAGGCAAGGCTAAAGCATATGGAAATACCCACTTGTCATGATTCCAAAGATGACAGGCAAAAATGTATTCAATCCTTGGATGTTTCAGAAATTAAATCGAACCAACTTTAAGCTCTTTCTACATCTGTGATGGCCTTGTTCAGCTCAGTCACAGGCAGGGCCTAGAGGGAAAGTTCAGGCTTTTAGTGTAGAGAAGGGCCAGGCAAGTAATCCCTGATTTGTCCGTAAGTCCATAAGGATCAGCTCAAGCATTTCCAGTGCCTTTGGCATGAAGATTACGTTACAAAATCTATGATATTTGCCAAAACCAAATAAAAAACAGATGTTCCTGACAGAAGCAATGGCCCTACTTTATGCTTTTACAGCAGGAGGACTCGTGAATGTGAGCTATTGCTTATGCATGTAGGACAAAAAAGGCTTTAAGAGGGAGTATTTAACAATCTATGCACAGAGGAAAGTGTAGAGGGGCAGCTGCCCTGTTCTGGTCAGAAGGGTGAAAGCAGGCCAGAGAGCCTGTACAGAGCCCTGGCCAATCAGGGAGAGGCTTGTGAGAAGTCAATTGGAGGGCAGCTTGCTATGGCAGCCTTGTACGTAAGGAGCTGCTCACCAGAGCAGAGTGGTTGGATCCTGACTAGGGAGAGTGCAGGGTTTCCAAGTGGAAGCACCTTAGAGGAAGCCGGTGCTGGGCAGGCTGGAGAGAGGCTCCAGCCTGATACCTGCTGTGGAAGAAAACATTGTCCTCACTCTGAGTTTGTAAGCAACAAGTAGCCAGAGGCAGTTTTATTACGAGCTGCAGCAAGGGAAAAACTGGTTCGGACGGGGGGGAGTTCCCCCCCCCCCCCCCCACCGAGGCAGATCTTCGAATACAAGCAATTATGAAGCAGTTTATATACTGTCTATTAGATATAATAACAATAACAATTAGTCTCCTTCCCATTACAAACACCAATGGCTAACAGTTATTTAGTTCCACCTAGATGCTCCTTATCTCAAGGTCCCTGCCAGAGTCAGCATTCTATCCTTATCTCCCTATGGAGGCGAGAGGCGAAGGCAGCGTCTAATTACAGATCTCGCGTTGTCAGGCCACAGACTTAGCCTGACTCTTGCTCTCTTGTTAACAAGACCAAGATGGCTGCACACAAATTCCCTTATTCCCTTTTCCTGCCTCCACACTGCCAAACTGCAGGCCTTGACATAGGGGTCAAGGAGGCACAGGGGTCACTGGGGAAGTGGCCCAGGGAATAGAGGGAGAGAGAAGAGGTAATAGAGGGAGAGAGAAGGAGGACAGAATAAGACTGCTGCCAGAGGCTCCGTGGGCTGGGACCCAGAGTAGTGGGTGGACCTGGGTCCCCCCCTGGCCTTGTACCATACCGAGTAGTGGCCTTTAGGAAATGTGCCTTGCCCCTGTTATTAGGGGCTAGACTGAGGCTTCAGTTGGCCACAGTGGCAGATGTGAGGCTGAGGACTGCTGATAACCCCCAGAAAGGGGGCAAGAGACCAGTGTGGTGGGCACTGCCAGAGGGCAGTGTCCCACAGAGGGCGCTGTGGTCAGGGAGCAGCGGGGGCCCAGAGCAAGATCATGGGGAGAGCACAGGGAGATGACTGGCGAGACACCCACCAGAAGGAGACTCCCTGCTGAGGACAGAGCTGATTCCCAGTGCAACCAGCAGGAGGTGCTCTGGCAGTGAGTTGCAACCCCATTACAGAAAGGTATACATGCTATTCAGCCATAGAAATGCTCTAACTCTAAACTAATTATCTCTTTGTTGAAAAGTTGAACCTTGTATTTAGGCTTAAGTTTACTCTCTTTTTTTATTATTATTATTTAACATCTGTGAGCCTCCCATCTAATTGTTTTGAAGTCTCCACAGTGATCTCTTCTCAGTATTGTTTAGATCATTTTCTACCCTTTGTTCCCATAATGAACTGAAGTAGTAGCGACTGGTGTTTGATGTCTTTTAATGTATCAATGTTTATCTTGTTTGTATTCTTTTCCTCTCCTTTTATTCTGTAAATATTCTGAAATGAATACAGATGTAACTTAAAAATTGCTACTGTGTCTGATTCAGAATTCCTATCCTGAATATTCTCTGTGTTTTCTATGGTAGCTTTTTTTTTTTTAAATAAGGGCAGTGTGGAACATATTCAGGTTCAGTGAATGTGACAAAGCTGATGATACAAAGTAGTGAATTGTTTTATCAGTCTCTAGATATTCTTTTTCTCTGCATGCTACAGCAAAAACAACATACCAACTTCCTGGTTTCTTGTGATTTCATGTTAATTGCTTATCCTGCAACACAGATGCTCTCTCCTCTATCAGAAGAAAATATACCAGCAAGAAAGATACAGGTAAATTGGAGACCACTGAGAGAAAAGCCACAATGGCAAAAGGATTAGAAGAGCTGCCTTTTAGTGATAGACTCAAAGGCTACGTCTACACCACATGGTTTTTGCGCAAAAACCAGTGGAGCATCCACACCTCAAGCATGCTTTTGCGCAAGTAAATTGACAGAAAAGAAGGCATTTGCTGGTAGTTATTCCTCTCCCCACGAGGAATAACTCCTTTTTGTGCAAGAGTTCTTGCGCAAAAAGGCATGTGTGGACCCTATCTGAAAAAGCACAGGTGCTCTGATGGCCATTCTGTGAATGGCCATCAGAGCTTTCTTGTGCAAGAGCGTCCATGCAGCGTGGATGCTCTGTTGCGCAAGAGCACATCGCTTTTGCGACGTGCTTTGAGGTCTGGACATGCTTTTGTGCAAGAAGTTTTTATGGAAGTTTTTCTTCCGCAAAAGGCTTCTTGCACAAAAACCCTGCAGTGTAGATGGAGCCAAAGAGTTCAAACCATTTAGCTTAACTAAATTTAGATGATTACTCTAAAAGCATGTACACTGGGGACAAGTATTTAATAACTAGCCAATTAGCCCATCATAAGTCGGGATTTTCAGGTCTTCTCTCCTGAGCTCTCTCGCTCTGTCTCTCTCTTTCTCTCCTCCTACTGCCTCCCCTCGCTCAGCTCTCCTCTGCCTCCTGCCTTTCTCTCCATCTTTCTTTCTCTTCTCCCCCTCCTGCCTCTCTCTCCCCTCTGTCTCTCCCCGCTCCCCTTCCCCCCCACCATGGCACTTGGCTGAGTGCTACCTGCTCAGCTGGGCTGCTGTGAAGGAGGGGGCTGGGGTGTTGACGTACATGGCCAGGGGGCGGGGCCGTGTACGTCACTGCCCTACCTTCCCCTCCCACCCCAGGGGAGCCCAAACAGCCCCTTGCACTGTTGGCTTCACCGGTGGCCTGGCTGAGGGGTGCAGCACTCAGCTGAGTGCCACAGCGGGAGGGGAAGGGGCAGTGATGTACACGGCGTGGGGAGCATGGACCCCAAAGGGTCGCTTGCCGCTGCTTGCTCCCCCGCCGGGGCCCAGCTGAGCGGCGCAGCACTCGGTTGAGCCACCAGGGAGAGAGGGGAAGGGGGGGTGCTGACGTACACAGCCAGGCGGCGTGGCCGTGTACGTCAGCGTTACAGACTCACAGACAATGGGCTGCTATATATATGATGGGCTTTTAATCTAGCAGACAAAGATATAACACAATCCAATGGCTGGAAGTTTGAAGCCAGACAAACTCAGAAAAGACAAAAATAAGACATACCGTTAAAAATGTGAGAGAGTAATTAATCATTGGAACAATTTACCAAGGATCAGAGTGGAATGCCCATTACTAATAATTTTAAAATAAACACTGGATGGTGTTTTTCCTAAACAAATATGCTTGTGGCATTAGTTTGGGGATGACAGGAAGTCTGACTATCTTGGTGTTTCTCAACCAGGAAGTAGCTTGCCGCCTTTCTAACCGTGTGATCTCAGGGACTTGTACCAGTCCACAGACCAGTTGATGAAAGCAACCGGGTTGAGGGCCTGCCCAGGGAAGCTGCTGGCAGGCTACGAGATGGTTTGCTTATCTAAGCATCCGGAAGCAGGGAGCCTCGTGGCTCCACTTGGCTGGAAACAGTAAACCACAGCCAATGGGAGCTGTGAGGCTTCATGCCTATGGATGCTTAGATAAACAAAGTGTCTTGAGGCCCGCCAGTGGCTTACCTGGGCAGGCACATGACCTGGTGGCCTTGAAACCCCCTGGGCTAGATGATAAGTTGTCCCTTCTGGCCTTGGAAGCTATGAATGTAGGTGGGAGGGGGTGAGGTCACAGAAGACTCCTTGTGGGTGCTAACAAGGACACTGCCACTTGCTTTCTTGCTCTCTGGGGCCCCTCACTGCCCTGTCCTGCTGGGCCAGCCTTCTGATCTCCCCCAGCCAAGGCACAGAGCTGAGATCGCTGCCTTCTCCTTGCCCCTCCCTCCCCCCCGAGAAGCAGGGGACACAATAAATCTCTTCAGGTCCAAGGAAAATGAAGTTTTGTGCTCAGCTTCCTGGGATATCACTCCCCAGATGGGATGAAAACCCCAAAGGAATTATTTAGGTAATCCCCCTTAACAATGAAAGGGGGAATGTACGCATTGGTTGCTCCTCTAGGTACCAATTATTTATACTGGGTATGATAGAAAATAAAGGTGATTTTATTAAGTACAAGCAGTAGGATTTAAGTGGCAATAAGTGAGAACTGGTGGAACAAAGTAGATTACAAACTCAGAATAACAGAAAATGCTTAGTTACTTCTATACAAAAACTTCAGTACAAACTTACTACAAAAACTCACCCTAAAACTGTTTCTTTCCTGGCCAAGCCTTCCAAACCAGGGCCGTCTCCTTTTCCCTGGGTCTCTGGTTCTCTCTCTTGGGTGTGCCACATCAGCCAGCCAAAAGACCAAAGACTCCTACTTTCCTATTGTTTTTAAATATTCCCTCATTGCATGGGGAGTCACCTTGCCAGTCCCTACAAACCACTGCTAAGACTTAAGGACAAAAGGCTATTTGCATGGGATTGCACAGACACGGAGACCTCCCAGTAATGGGACCATCCTTGATGACTTTCATTCATACATTTAAAATCCATAAAGTATTCCCCTACTCCATGGCTGTGTCTACATTGGCACCCTTTTCCAGAAAAGGGATGCTAATGAGACCAGTCAGAATTGCAAATGCCGCGGGGGATTTAAATATCCCCCGTGGCATTTGCATGAACATGGCTGCCACTTTTTTCCGGCTCGAGGTTTTGCTGGAGAAGAGCGCCAGTCTAGACGGGATCTTGCGGAAAATAAACCCTTTTCCGCAAGATCCCTTATTCCTACTTGAAATAAGGGATCTTCCGGAAAAGGGTTTATTTTCCACAAGATCCCGTCTAGACTGGCGCTTTTCTCCGGCAAAACCCCGAGCTGGAAAAAAGCGGCAGCCATGTTCATGCAGATGCCGCGGGGGATACTTAAATCCCCCGCAGCATTAGCATCCCTTTTCCAGAAAGGGGTGCCAATATAGACACAGCCCATGTGTCTAATTTTTACAGACAGGAATGATACAGACACCAAAATAAGATAAAGACATGACGAGTGATACGTTACATGAAGTAATTTGCTCAAAGCACCTTTGAGTTATGTACATTTGTGTCCAGAAGTCCATTTCATAACGCAGTGGGGGGAGGGGAGGATCGTCACAGTAGGTTTTTAAAATCCCTCAAAGTTGCATCTGCCAGTCTACTTTGTGGTCAGCCTTGTGCTTTCCTTCCTTCTAGCTCAGCTTCCTCAGGCTCCTCTAAAATCCTACCTTTTGCTGCAAGCTGGAGGGACTCTGCCTTTGCAAATGTCTTGCTTTCAACTAGAGTAAGCCTGCAAGTTGCTGAGCTAGTCCAGGTATCTTCTTGTTTGTGATACAGTGAAACTGATGAATGTTAAGGGAATGCCATAGCTTTCTGATACTAAATATTGTTTAGTTTCCTTTCATGAAATGTTTTCAGCAGCCATGTTTCTGTTCTATAGAACACCGTGGTCAGTGTGATTGTGGTTGTCATCACTACCATACTGATCACTCGTATCTTAGTTGGCACACAGATATGCTGACACCCAAGCAGTCTCTGAGGATGCTATTATGCCATCGATGCAAGACTAATCTAATATGTGACTTCTTCAGTTATGGAACCTCGTGTTGCGATTGATTGCCCACATGGGAAAAATTTGTCACAGTTTAATGCACCTGTATTCCCCACTCCCTGGTCTAGCAGGGGCACCCACACTCAGCCTTCCACCTCTCACAGGCAGAGACATGCATTTCTTACCCTCCCCCCCGAATCTAGGTATTTGTAGGTTGCACCTTTCCTGCCTACTCTGACTTCCTTAGTGAAGTGAGCCTGCCTAAGAATGCTTGCTCTGCTTTTTGCCTCTGAATAGAACAGTTACATGCCCATACAGCTTTTCCTGTGCAAGCAAAGTAACTGCCACAGTTACATGCCCACACAGCTTTTCCTGTGCAAGCAAAATTCAAAGCATTACAGAGTATACATATTACAAACAATAAAAACCTACATGCAGGTGCTACCTACCAGTCCTGTGCTCTTGGGGAGCCAGGGAGTGACACTCATGGAAAACCATCCCCCTCTCTCAGGCCTCCGCTAGAATCAAAGACAGAGCAATGAAAAGGCCGGGGAAGACCCACCTGAACTGCTTCAGACAAGGGTGATACAATTAAGGAAACACCTCAGCCTCATTTGCATGGAAGATAGAACAGAGTGTTATCTCCATTAGCATACAGAATGGAGACCAGCTCTTCCAAAACAGGCACCACACTGAACTATGGGATACCGAAAGCAGAGAAGCACTGCCTGATGGGAAATCTCTGCTCCAGATGCTAATGAACCCAGGCCTACTCACACCCAAATTAGTCATTATCAGACCAATTCTAGTAATGGATCCCATTGACATCCAAAATACTGAAACTGCCTAGTTGCTTTGCGAGCTCCTTCAAGGAACATCACCCATAACCAGTGTAAGCAGGGGCTGAACTGCTGCTTGCTATCAGCCAGCTAAAAGGAGGGGTGGGTGTGCCCACTACAGTTGTTTAGCTCTGCAAGGTAATTAACTGTTGATATGTAAATATAGCTCAGGAGAGAATCTGAGGTGTGGCTATGTAAATCCTATTCAGCCAGAGCTGATGGAAGGTCAGTGTTGGAATGGAATGTGGAGAATTGTAAATAATTTGGGACTGTTGTGGGGGTCACTAATCATGCTACCCCTAAATGTGGGAACTGTAAAACATGCCACTAGTGCTTGCAGGAGACACACCACCATCATGGTAAGGCCTCCCCCCTTCAAGAGTTGTGTGAACTGAGCTGGGGGAAAAGGTTAAAGGGCTTGAGTCAGCCTGCTTCATACCTGCCAGGTGTGAGCTATAACACTGGTCCAACCTGCCCCTTTTGTTTTAAGGACAGACCTAAAGCAGACTCTCTGAAGAGTCTTTTCTTTTACTAGTCCAGTGGAAGCTGGAGTCATTTGCTAGTCCAGCTGGTGGCTAAAGAGCTGAGATCACTGATTTGGCTGAGAGCCAGACCTATTGCAACCAGTGAAGTAGCAGCAGGCAAGGAGTGGCTACCAGTGGTGACAGCAGATGAGGAGTGGTGGCAGGTGTCCAGTGGTGTGGGACAAGACAGCTGGTGGAGCATGGTGGAGTTTTGTATAAGGTGCCCCTTATCTATCCCCCCACCCCTATTTCTACCCAGGTTGGGAGGTGAAACCCTGCGGGTGAACTTTGGGACTCTGGGTGGCACGGACCAGGGACAGAGACTTTTGGGGTGTCAGACTCTTTGGACTTTGGGTGATTCTTGGCTGGGGTGGGGGAACTTGGCTCATGTTTGGGTTATGAACTCTGTTTGTGGTGTTTTCCCCAAGTTAATGCCGTATGACTCTCTCTCTCTCTCTCTCTCATTAAATGTTTCTTTCCTACACTCAGACTCAGTGCTTATGAGTGGGGAAGCATTGCCTCTCAGAGGTGCCCAGGGGTGCGTGAATTTCCCAGATTACTGGGTGGGGGCTCGAGCCGGTTCTATGTGAGATGGACCCCAAGATATTAAACCCAGCCCTGGTTACTGCCAGGCCTACCCGGCAGAAGGGTTACACCAGGAATGATTAGTCTCTTGCCTCTGTTTACCCATAACCAAATCCAGTGTTCTCTTCGAACTATTGTCCTATCCCTATAAAAGCTCCTACCCTTGCCCAAGAAAAACTGTTCTGATACCTGGATTTAAAACTGCATCAGTGCTTCTTGCGGAAATACTATGCTGCTCCCGTTCGGGCAAAAGTCCTTTTGCGCAAAAGTCCTTTTGCGCAAAAGGGCCAGTGTAGACAGCTCAGATTTGTTTTGCGCAAAAAAGCCCCAATTGTGAAAATGGCGATCGGGGCTTTTTGGCACAAAAGCGCATCTAGATTGGCACGGACACTTTTCCGAAAAAAGTGCTTTTGTGGAAAAGCGTCTGTGCCAATCTAGACGCTCTTTTCCGCAAATGCTTTTAACAGAAAACTTCTCAGTTAAAAGCATTTCCAGAAAATCATGCCAGTCTAGACATAGCCCATCAGTTCCATTGAGACTTCTTCATCTCCTGTCTGATCGTGCTGGGGGCTCTGCTCTGCTTGCCTCCTACCCTCTGGACCCCCGGCTACTATCACCATCTGGGAACCCTGATCAGTGCAAGCTTCACAGAGTGGTGAGGTCTCTCTCTCTCTCTCTCTCTCTCCCTTCCTCCCCGACCCCCAAGCATAGCCTCCTGATGCTGCCCTATGTAAACTGTTATATGGTTAGCTAGCCCTAACATTTGTGATCAGTTTCAATTTAGATTTAATATTGTAACTGTTTTGTGTGTCTGGCTCCCTATATATATATATTTCACTACCCACAAATAAATAACTTCCGTTGTTAAACTGGTTGCTTTCTCTTTCGCTCACTGTTTCTCAACGGGGGGGTGTTTTGGCTTCCCCGTTTGCTCTGCAACAACGCTTCTTGTACCCAAGCTAAAGATCCCTGTAGTGCCCAAAATCCTGTGGAGTTTGCTCATCGTGTGATTTACTGGTGAATGATTGTAGTGTGAAAGTGGGGATAGGGAGGTGCTGAACCTGGGGGCATATGAGGGTGGCAGCTTAAAGTGCTGTTTAATCCAGCCCACTGAGTCCAAAGGCACATGAGGGTGCAGTGTGGCATTGCTGTTAAACCCAGCTTGCTGAATCCAGAGACATATGAGCAGGGCCGGCCTTAGGCCGATTCGGGCCCCATGCTTAAGCTCTGCCACCAGCTGCTGTCCATGCGCGGACAGACAACGAGTTTCCCTTTTTTGAGGTGTAGCTTCAGAAGGATAGGCCCAAAGGAGGGTAACTTGCATTCCCTTCTTCCCAAGTGTTTCCTAGGAGCCAAACAAAACTAAAAAATTATTCTTGTTTGGCCCATTGTTTAAAAGAGTTCTTCTGAAGCTCTTGTACCACTTCCAAGAGTTTATCTTAGTCATGCCTCTCCTTTTAAAGACGTTAGATACCATCTCACAATAATACATAAATGTTTATGTTTCAAAACAATGAACTCCTTAAACCTAATTCGTTCAGTTTTGCCCAGCACAATACAGGAAATTCACATCTTTGCCACAAAATTAACCACCCATTCTGCATCATTTCCATCTACATGCTGCTCCAGCAACTTGTTTTGGTTTTATAGGAGACATGCAAAGCTTTGGTTTTATCATCATTGAGCTCAAGTCCAATAGATGCAGCTGTTTTTTCACAGCTCTTCCAGTCTTAGCTAAAAGAGCTTTGGAAAAATTGCAGCATCTATGGCATCTCAAATTGTCTCTCAGTAGGGCAATATCATCTGCATTTTCAGGATCCTCAAAGGTGAAATTTTAAATGCCAGTACTTTGGCCTTCATAGGCTTTGTCATCAGTCTGTCAGTATATTAAATAAAGTAGACAAGAGATCACATCTCGGGCATATGCCTGATTCTGCTGAAAACCAGTCTGTAATGCAACTGTTGACCCTTACAGACAGACAACAGTATGGCACTGTTCCTCTTCAAGGCCATGGGCAACAGGTTTGTATAATTTTTGGTGGTGCCCAATTAGCAATACCCACAACCCCTGTTAACCATGCCCTGACCCCCATTAGCCACACCCCCTAACTTCCTGTTAACCAGGCCTCTGGAGATAACACGCTCGGGGCAAGATGGACACATGACCAGAAGTAAAAGGTGTCATGTCACCCCACTCAAAGGACTTTTCCCACCATCCTCCTACCAACAGGGATTAGTTTGGCCCCCACCAAATCCCTCTCCTGTAACTATACTGCAATTGCATTAATCCAATGTGTGTGACATTTACCCGGGGGCAGAGAGGGTGGGGGATGTGATCCCTCTAAGGCTATGTCTACACTTGTGGCTTCTTGCACAAGTACAGCCGTTCTTGCACAAGAACCCACAGAGTATCCATATTGCCTGCCTGCTCTTGCGCAAGGAAATTTACAGTACGGCATGGTAAGAGAGGGCGTCTTGCACAAGAGCTATGCTCTTTTCTAACAGGTGTAAGCTCTCTTGCACTAGAGGGCAGTGTGGATGCTCGGCAGGGATTTCTTGTGCAAGAAACCCCTATGGCTAAAATGGGTGGACGTGGCAGTGTGGACGTGTTCTTGCGCAAGACTTCTTGCAAAAGAAGCCTTGTGCAAGATGTTCTTGCATAAGAAGCCGCCAGTGTAGATATAGCCTAAGAGTTTCCTCCCATGAGCAGAACTAATTTTGTGTTGTGCACCAATACTGAATTCATGTGGCTTGTTTGGATGTGTCACTGTGGCACCCAAGTTATTAATAAATATTTTATAAACCTTTACCTTTTCTCTCTGCTCCCCTGGTGCCTGCTGCCCCCCAACTCCTCACCCTCTTCTGTTGTTCTGACTCCTTCCCTTCTCACTGCCTTCAGCCCTCCTGCGACCTGCCCCCCTCCACTAGCCCTTCTCTGCCCCCTGTGCCCACTCCTCCAGTAGCCTGATTCTGAACATGTGAGCTACCCCTCCTTATCCCCTCTCCTAACACCTCCCACTACACACCTGCCCTGCCTCTCTCCACTGGTGCTGGTCCCTCCCCTGCAGGTTTCTGCCCTTCTGCTTCACCCCCAGAATCCTCTGGCACCTGCTCCTTCCCTTACCCCTGCCCCCTCCTGGGGCCTCCTCCTTCCCTTACTGCCCCTGCCCTCTTTACCCTCTTTTTCCCTGATGCCCATCCCCTCACCACTCTCTCCCTTCATGCCCCTCTGTGCCTTCACACATGACTTTCTCCATCCCCACCTTTCTCATGCCCACCTCTTCTTTCAAGCCTTCTCCCAGCACCTCCCCCTTCCCCCCTCTAGCCCCCAATGCCCTTACTCTCTCCTCACCCAGCATCACCCTGTCCCCCCTCCCACTGACACCTCTCCTCCTGCCCTTTTCCTCATTGTCTGTGCTTGGCTCCCTGGCATTTGTCTCTCCTCCAGGCTGTCTCTTGGTGCCTTCCCCTTTCTTCCCCTTCCCCCTCCCCCTCCACACAAGCCCCTTCCTCTCCCACCCCTTCCCCTATTTTCCTCTTCCCCTCCACAGAAGTCCCTTCCTCCCTCTCCCCCATTTTCCTCATCCCCTCCACACAAGCCTCTTCCTCCCCCTCCCTGTACCTTTTCCCTTCCCTTCCCTTCTGCCTTCCACTTTGCGGGGCCGGAGTCTGCGCTCGGGCCCCAGAAGTCCCCGGACTCTAAACCCATAGCTAAGCCGTGCGGCTCAACACCGCACCGAGCAGTTTTAAAGTCCTGGGCCGTGATGTCGCGTCATGCCTGAGCGTCTCCCCGATCACTTGTAAACACCGTGCATGGCAGCAGCAGCCGGCAGTACGCACCGGCAAGGGGGAGCCAGACTGAAAGTTATGCACGGCAAGGGGCCGGGGCCGGAGGACGCGTGGGGGGGGGGCCCACTCCAGGCAGGGCTGGGGGAGAGACCCAGCTCCAAATATTGGTGGAGCAGGGCCCCCGGGTCTAAATATTGCTGGAGTATGGGCACCACGAGCCCATATAACTCACCGCCCATGTTCAAGGCATGCTAAGTCCTAGAGCACTCCATACTGGAATAGCAGTACCCACAATGCTGAGTTACGTGCCGAGTCAAAACCAGCTGCAAAATCTAAATGAGCAATGTTAACTTCTTTTTGTCACTCCAGTCGTTTTTCAATAACATTCTGAAGACCTACATCACATGGTTTGTAGATCAAAGTATTTGGTAACCACACTCATCTATTTTTTTTGGTGGGGTGGGGGGGAGGGGAAAGGATGTGGAAGAGGAAGGGTGATTTCAAGACAGTATTTCATCTGATTCAGTTGTATGATTGCAAACTGTTCCAAGTACAGACAGCGGCAGTGTAAATTTGACACTCAAAGGGTATGTCTACACTAGCTCGGTAGTTCGAGCTAGGTAGGCAAATGAAGGCAACTGGAGTTGCAAATGAAGCCTGGGATTTAAATAGAGCACCTTTTTTTGGGGGGTTGGAAAGGGGGCAAACATCAACAAGGGAGAAGAGGTTTTTAAGCTAATGGATCATGGTGGCACAAGAACAAGTGGGTATAAAGTTCTGGCCATGAATAAATTCAGGCTGGAAATCAGGAGAAGATTCTGGAACAGGAGGAGTAGTGGGGACAATAAACTCAACTGGCCTTAAAAACGAGTTTGGTAATTTTATGAACCGGATTACATGACAACATTGCCTGTGCTATCAGAGGACTGGACTCCATGACCCAGGAGGTCCCTTCCAGTCCTATATTTCTGTGAAAGAAAAGCGAAGGACCCTATATGTGTTTAATTCCAAAACTTGTATGACTGACTGCGTCTGTTGTTGATTCTTTGCTGACTGAGTGGTCAGTTGTTGATTCTTTGCTGTGATCACTATGATTTATGGTTTACATTTTCAGATTCTTGTGTGTTCAACATAAGGCACCTTAAAAGGGAGTTAAATTTTCAGAAGGTAAATGCATTTTCTGATAATATAAGCATCTTTTTAAAAGAGCCTGAAGTTGAACACCTAAAACTAGAGGCACCGAAAATGACTAATCATCTTGGACAATTTAGGCCTATTTGTATAGTTCCAATTGAGGAACATGATTGTGTATTCAAGAAGAAAACCACTTCTATAACTGAGCAAATGTACAGGTCAGAGTTGGCATTGTGAAATGTAAGGAACTATATTTTATAGGTAGTGAATATAAACTAGTTATAAGCTAATACTTGGAACACCTAACAACTTCAGTAAGTGTACCAGAGAACCTAAAAAGCACCAAAGTAGAGGGCAATATACTTTAGACAAGAGAAATTGTATCTGCTCTGCCCCGCCATCTGCAAATTTAAATAAATAGCATATGCATGGAGTGGCTATGTCTCTGTACCCTGATACTCAAGCTTGGGAAAGCTCACAATCCTAGGGTGGTTGTTTTGCTTTGGGTCTGTTTTTGTTTTTAGCAGAGTTGTTGACTCGAGTCCCACGACTTGAACTTGAGTACGACTTAAGTCGCCTAGGTGACTCAACTTGAGACTCGACTCGGGTTCATTGTTTGTGACTTGAGACTCGCTAATTTTGTTAAATCCACTTGGTGAAAAAATTGTCCGAAAATGCCGATATTGATGGCTTGTACAAAAGTGACTTGACATTTTTTAAATTAAGACTTGAGACTCGACTTGGGACTTGACAATGACGACTTGAAGACAACACTGGTTTTTAGACACAATATGAATCCAATAGCTGCTTTCAAAGCCTCCAGCAGAGTTCACAGTTCAGCAACGATCTTGGGCATTCCTGGGCGCTACAGACCAAACCCTTCTCCATGAGGAGAAGTTACCTCATAAATCTGACTACAGGAGGGGTTTTGTTTTTCCTCATTCCTTAATTGGGAACAGCACCCATTGACGTCAGTGTGGTTTTGTCTGAGTTTGGATGGAAAAGACACTGAACTGGGCTTTTGGGCTTGGCCAGCTAAACGTAAGTTCTCTAGAGCCCCTTGGGAATTATGTAAATTTACCCCCCATGAAACAAGCTCTCTTCCTGCTATGTAGCAGTCTAACACTTACATCCTGTTTTGGAAACCTGGCAAAGATCATCCCTCACACAGCTCCTCCAGCCCTATTGCATCACTCCAGACTGACATTTAGCCAAAAGGTTGGCAGCTTTCCTGGAGACTTGCGCTGGCCTGGCTGTCTTTGTAGTATTTAATTTGGATTTCCATAGTGTGTATTTTATGACTTCTTATTGATTGCTGTTGTTTGAATTGCTTGGGCAGTGTCCTGAGTTCCTGGGTTGACAAGGAGGCTTGTTTTAGGCCAGATGATCAGTTGCCAATAATCCAGGGTTTCCCAACCTATGGGTCAGGACCCAAATATGGGTTGCCATTACATTTCAAAAGGGTCGCCAGGTCTCCCCAGGTGGCTCTTAAGGAGCCATTCGCACATTTTTTTGAATTGCTCTGGGTCACCAAGTCTTCCTGAATTGTCAAAATGGGTCCCCATCTGGAAAAGGTTGGGAACTGCTGAATAATCTAACGCAGTGGTTCTCAAACTTTTTGGCCTGTGGCCCAACTGGCTCAATGCAAACCTTTTCATGGACTACCAGTTGCTAATGGAAACTCACTGTTAATCACATAATTATACCGGAGCCATTTTGCTAGTGCTGCAGCAAGGGAGAATGGTTTAATTTAACTGGTAAGAAAGGAAATATTAATTTAAATTATTAAACCAATTAAGTACTTTAACTTTCTCATGATAGTTTATCAAACTTCATTTTAAATAAAATAAAATATTAATTTATGTCCAACCCAAAAGATTGCCATGTTTTTTTTCTTTATGGCAGGGGTGTGGGGAACCTTTTTCGGGCTGGAGGCCAATGACCCACAGAAAAATCAGTTGGGGACCACACAAGTGAGAAGCAAAAAAACCCCTCTAGAAACCCCAAACACTGACTGCTGTGGCCCCCAACTGAGACACCTCATTCCTCTGCTGCTCCAGCAACTTTACTATCGTGGGACTGCGGCCTGGAGGGCACTGCATCTGTCTGGCGGTCTCCAGCCCTCTCTTCTGTCTCAGAGCCTGAAACTCTCCCAGGGGGTGTCTGGCTGCTCCTAGCCGGGACAGGATCCAGACCTCTGGAACGGCCATTCTCTTCCAGCCGGGCAGTTAGCTGGGCTTTGGTCAGTTTCCCCATGGACAGGCCCCTCTCCTTGCACAGCCCCCCTACGTCTGCCTTGAGGAGATGGTTGTAGGCCATCTCCCCGCTGTTCCCTGGGTGCAGACTTACAGGCTGATGCGGCAGCACCCCACGACTCCCAGAAAGAACCCCTCAGTGTGCCATGCTCCTTGAATGCCACTTCCCATCCTGGGGATGCTCCCTCTCCATGACTACACTGCCTGCCCCTCCGTTTCCTGGAACTGCTTCTTACTGCCCCCAGTGCCTGGCTTTTGCAAGTCCCCTTCCTTCTACTGCACCCCAGTCACTTACTGCCTGGTACTCCATCCACAGGGTGCAGTTCATCCCACCCTGACACCACTGTGATGGCGTGTCGGGGAACCCCCGACCCTGCACCCCCATCTGCAGCCAGGTGTGACTCTCAGCCAGCCAGTAGAGTAGAAGGTTTGATTGGTTGTCAGGAGCACAGCGTAGCATAGGATCGATGTTAGCATGGGCACCCAGAGCAGACAGATTTATTCCTCTCAGGGGGAGGAAGGGGCTTTCCCCTCTTCCCTGGTCTAAAACCTCCTCATTCATCATAGCCCAGCTGAGACTGCCTCACCTCCACAGCCCTACCTCCTCCATTGTCCTCCTTCCAGGCCAAAGGTGCTATGTGCTGTCACCTGGGCCTCAGGATGTAAGAGACTGCACATACTTCCCCAGTGAGTCACACCCAGCCTCCCCCTCCTCGTGCAGCTAGTGCTGCAGGGCCCGGGGAAACTGAGGCATGCATACACACACACACATAGCATCACTACAGAGCAGCATAGGACAGTAGGATCACACATAACCCCGTAAGACAAACGGTGAATGTAACACTAGAGTGAACATGGGTTTACAAAAACAGACAGCACCCCCTCTGCATCACAGGTACCTTCTTTGAATTTTGTCAAATCTGCAGTGAAAGTGTTCTTAAAATGAACATGTGCTGGGTCATAATCCAAAACGGCTATGACATGAAATATATGGCAGAATGCAGTTAAAACAGAGCAGGAGACATACAATTCTCCCTCAAGGAATTGAGTCACTATTTAATTAATGCATTATTTTTTTAATGAGCATCATCAACATGGAAGTATGGCCAAAACACAGGGGCATACCTACGTTTAGTATATCTGGCATGTAAATACCTTGCAATGCCTGCTACAAAAGTGCCATGTGAGTGTCTGTTCTCAGTTTTAGGTAATGTAAATAAGAGGAGGGCAACATTATTTGCTGCAAATGTAAATAAACATGTTTCTTTTAGTGATTGGCTGAACAAGAAGTAGGACCGAGTGGACTTGTAGGCTTTAAAGTTTTACCTTGTTTTATTTTTGAGTGCAGGTATGTAACAATCTACATTTGTAAATTGCATTTTCATGACAAAGATATTACACTGCAGCAGCAGTTCTCCAACTGTAGGTTGGGACTCACTTTGAATGGGGTCGTCAGGGCAGGGGTCTAGGGTTGAAGACTAAGCTCCGCTGCACAGGGCTGACACCAGAGCCCAAGGGCTACATGCCATGGCCAAGGCTGGCTCAGGTTGCAGACCCTTTGCCTGGGAGTGAAGCCATTAATCTTGAGCTTTGCTCCCTTCCCCCACCTTCCTGGAGTTGGGGCTTGGGAGGGCTCAGGTTTTGATCACTCTCGACCCTTTCTTCTTCCCCCTAGGATCATGAAGTAATTTTTGTTGTAAGAAGGGGGTCACAGTGCAATGAAATTTGAGAAACTCTGCACTGCAGTCCTTGTATGGGGTAAATTGAAAAATACTATTTCTTTTATCAGTTTTACAGTTCAAATAGTTGTAATAAAATATAAATCAGGCACTGTACACTTTGTATTGTGTTGTAATTGAAAATGTAGAAAAATATCCAACAGTATTTAATACATTTCAGTTGGTTAGTGGCGCGATTAAAACTGTGATTTAATCACAATTAATTCTTGAGTTAATCACGAGTTAACTGTGATTAATCAACAGCCCTGCTGTTAGAGTAAAAAATAATAATATTCAGCACTACCAGTTCAGAGAGTGTACATTCTTATCTCAGATCTAGTAGAAATTCTTGGCTTTTTCCTTTTGGTCTCTGTCCACCACCTTCTGTCTCTTAATTCTTCTTCAATCTATATTCACTTTCCTCCTCTTCTACCGCACTGCTCTCCCTCTTCCCCATCACTGTCCTTTTTCTTTTCCTCCTCATCTCAGTTCAGTGTGTCTCTCCCATGCCTGTGTCACTTCCTTGTTAGTGTATATGAGTCGCTATCTGACTTTCTGTAAAGTTCAGTATGCAAAACAAATGTTAGCGGTACAGCAAATACATGTACATTTATGTCTATTTTTGTTCCACACAGAATCGTTATGATCCTGTGCTGTCATTGGAGAGTTATTTTCATCCAAAGGTAGAGACTGCTATTATTGTTGCCTTTATCACAAATCCACCTGAGTCATCGCTGGCATTTTGGATGACTCAGACAAACTGGAAAATACCCAGTCTAGCAGAAAACCTAGGAATAAAGTTGTTTAAACATTTTGCATGAGGCACTGACACCAGCAATTCTGTCTGCAAACACAGTGCAGAAAATACGGAACACTCGTTGAGTAAGAGATAGTTGGCTCTATCGGGTGGAGTCATAAGATTTGAATGTAACAGTTTTTGTGCTCTTTGTATCAATGATTTCCAATTTATCTTAATCTCTTCCGGATGAACACCATATGTGCGCTAATTAGAAACGTCTGCGTGTTTAGCAAAGAGTATACATGTTTTTTCACAAAGAAAATCCTAAGCAAAGGTCCTGCCTAATGTACACAGAGCTGACAAGGGGAGGTGAATTAGCAAATTTGCATCTATTTAGCTAAACTGATTTACTTAAATGATTGCAACCCACTTGCTCTTAGATGGGGTGAAGAACAGCTAATATTGGTTGAGATTAGTAATTCTTAATCTGTATTAAATGTGGCCACATAGGGATCAAGCCTTAGATAGCAGGGCTTTCATTGATGGATGGTATTTGTTGCTGAGAGCTTGGAATGAAACCTGGCAATAGGCATCTCAATAAGGACTTGATCCTGTTCCCTTTCAATCCAATAGGGAAACTCAGTAGGCTAAAATAGTGTGGGGTTAAATCCCAGGTGAGGATCTTCTACATAGTAGTATTTGGCCTAGAGCTGGTTGGGGGCAACATCCAGCCTGCTTCAACCGGCATGGCAACAGAATCAACATCCTGGCCTAAGCAAACAACCTGGTCCTAGTTGCCGACAGGTTGGAGCCTCCAGCAGATGCTCGATGGCCGCCAAGTGGTTGGGCCTCTGCTTCAACGCCAAGAAGTGCATCTCCCTCCACGTTGATGGCGGCATAGGGATCTGATTCAGGCCACATGGCTCCGATCCAGGGCGAGTCCATGGCCTCCCTCAAGGAGGGGCAGGTATAACAACACCTGGGCACATGCCCAGGAGTCCATATCTGACAGACTCCGGAAGACACCGTTGCAGAGTTCCTGCGGGATGCAGCCAGCATCGGCTCCTCCCTGCTCCCCTCCCTCTCGGCAAAAGGTCAGCATGTTCAATACCTTCCTGGTCTCCTTTGTCCTGAAAGGATCAGCTATGGCCAAAGTGCCCTGAACAAGGCAGATGGCACCATCAGGTACCTGGTGAAAAAATTGCTCTTCTTCACCCAGAGGGCCAGAACAACATTAGCTATATCTCCCAACTTACCTCTGATGGGTGACATGGTGGTGATCACCCAGGCCTTCGGTCTCCCGATGTGCTCAGATTCGATGGTGAGGAGTAGGGATGTGATAGCGTAGTCAATTAACCGGTAAGTAAACACGTATAGGCTAATGTTATAGACCACACACATTTCCTTCTCCCCCCACTTGCCAGTACATTTTTAACAGGTTGGCCAGAAGCCCTGCTCAGTCCTGGCTTGTGATAGATCCGGGACCTACCCCTACTATGGCTCTGCATTTAAAGTGTATTAGGAGCTGGGCAGGTAGGCAGCCTGGCTCAGTTCTGGCTCACACCAGGTCTGGGAGCCATTTTTAAATGCCAGCTAGTTCGAACCCCGTGCCGCGTGGCTACATGCGGCACGGAGTAGCTAGTTCGGATTAGGCTTCTAATCTGAACTAGCTGTACTCCTCGTGGAATGAGGAGTACAGCTAGTTCGGATTAGGAAGCCTAATCCAAACTAGCTACTCAGTGCCGTGTGTAGCCACGCGGCACGGGGTTCGAACTAGCCGGCATTTAAAAATGGTGCCGGCCGGCTTCATGCAAATGAAGCCCGGGAAATTCAAATCCCGGGCTTCATTTGCAATTGCGGATGACTACATTACCCCTGCTAGTTCGAACTAGCGGGGTAGTGTAGACATACCCTGATGCTCTAAAAACTCTCACACCCCAGTCTGGGACGATACGGGATATGTACCCAATGTATCTTCTGAACCTTGTTACCGATACTTATAATTTCTCATAACCCACGCTTGACCCCAGATGTACAGTGCCTTCCTTTTTAACTTGTGTAATGTGAATTTGATTTCAAACATTAGCTTCAATAAAACTTTTGAATGTGTTCATTGCAGTGGGGAGGTGTAATTCCCAGTATGGGTAGATGATTAACCTTAGCTCAGATTAAGTTAGTATGATAAAAATAGCAATGTGAATGTTGTCACAAGGGCTAGCAGCTGGAGTCCAAGCCTGCCTAACTCCTGGTTTAGAGTATCTAGTCTGAGCTGCCGCCAGTGTCATGTCTCCCAGCTGCAGTCTAGACATAATCTGTGGTAGAAATATCTGCAGCAGGCGAGTGCCTTGTCTCTGCTAATCCTTCAACCACTGCCATCACCAACAGAGTTGGAACTGTGGTAAACTTTTCAGGAAAAAAATGAATGCAGACACAGCCCAAGATGAAAATACAAACCCCTCTAATTTTTGCTTGTTCCTTTTCAATCATATTTAGCAAACTTACATCAAAGCAAATATATATATATATATATATAAGATGGGATAATAAAAGCCAAAATTTGATCATCATACATAAACTCAGAAAAGAACCTTCTGCTCCATCAAACAGAGTTTGCAAAGTAAAGTAAAGAGACACTAACCCTTTCAGGAAGAATGCTCATCTATTAAGAAAAACAAAGACCCATTTTAGAAATGTGCTGGTTTTGTTCCAGCAAGCAGTGTTCGTATATAGGCTTACCAAACCAGCATTTGTATTTTGTTGATTCTCAAAAATGCTGTGTTATGAAAGCTTGGTAGCACAGGCATCAGATATCTCCCATGCACAATGGGTTAAATAACTTCCTGTTCTTGAAAGGGGGAAGAATTTGATACATGTATTGACATTAAATCAGGAATCCTACAAATAGTTGAGTATCTTTACTTATGTGTGCAGCCCTATTGCACATGACAGTGCTACTCCCGAGTGCAAAGTTACTCCTCTTCCAAAATGGATATAAGATCAGGGTGTTAATTTATTTTTAGAATTATTTAACTGACAAATAACTAAAAAATGGGGAAGCGGAGGTGAGTTTTATTAATGGATATGGTGAAACTGAGTCAGAGATATTTTTGTAGGCTGATATTGCTGGGCAGTGGAAACTGCCTGAATTAGCATTGGTATTTCTTCTGACACATATGTTCTGTGTGGGATCTTTCCCTATTTTTTTTCTTTTCCTCTTAGCTCTGGGGTGTTTCCTCTGTCATATTGTGTCACAGAGCAGTGAACAAATGTAAGATATTTGTTCAAACATGGCAACGTGAGGCTTCAGTGCAAAGAGCATTAGACGGAGACTCAGGAGAACAGGGGTCTGTCCTTTGCTTTGTTGCTGGCTGCTGGCAAGTCATTTACTGCTCCGTGTCTCAGTTTCCCCATCAGTAAAATGGGGGTGATGGTACTGACTGCCTTTGTAAAGCACTTGCCGTTCTACTGATGCCAAGAGCTGCGTGTTATTTATATTGCATTTATCTTTGTATTAATGCTTCAAAGCCCATAGAAAGGCTTCCATAGACCTAAGTGGGCTTTGGATCAAGCTCATGGTTCTTTTGTACTCTTCAGGCAATAAAAAACTCATTATGCTTCCTTTGTGTTTCTCATTTGGTATTCAGAGTTTGCTGTATTTTATATGGATCTGATACTAGAGATGTGAATGTTTTACCGGTTATGGTTAACCAGTCAGGGCTGGAGCAGTCCACTGCATGCCACAGGCAGGGGGGTGCTCCAGCCTCATGGGGCCCACTGTCGGTATGGGCACTCCTACTCCTCCAGAGCAAACCTGGTCTGCAGCAGACCCAATCTGGCAGGAGCAGTCCCTATCTGTGGTGGGGAGCTGCTCCAGCCCAGTCAGGCTGGAGTGGTCCTCTTCACTGGCCCCATTTAACTGGTTAACTGAATAAACACAACATTTAACTGGTTAACTAATTCAACAGGCTTTCACATCCCTATCAGATACACATATATGTAAATGTATGCCACTTGATCCTCCAAGCTGAATGACACATGAGATAACTGTTCCAGGTTTATCCAAAATTTCCAGAAGTTAAAGTGAATGCTCTCAGACATTCAATGTACCTGCCTACAGAGTGGTTAATAAAAATTATGCTGGTGGTTGTTACTGCCAAAATTAGAATATTTCTGAATTTAAAAAAAAACTTAGAAAACAACAAATAGACTAATAGCACCTTAAAGAGTAACAAAACATGCAGATGGTATCATGAACTTTTATGCGCGCACCCCGCGAAAGCTCATGATACCGTCTACGTTTTATTAGTCTTTAAGGTACTACTAGTCTTTTTGTTGTTTTTTAAGTTTTTCCTGTTACAGACTAACTTGGCTACCCCTCTGAAGCTTCTGAATTTTAAGTTCAGACATCAGCCCAAAATGACAAGTGTTGATGGGAGACACACCAGCAAAACATTTTCTGATATTTAGCACTGGCATATATGAAGTCTTTGATTCTGTGAGCAAAATGGAAGATGTTTCAGCTTTTTCTACAGTAGGAAATTTTTACCAACCATTCCAGTCATGCCAAAACCAGTTCAGCTGTCCAGGAGTTGATAACAATTGGTGCCCTCAGTGAGATGGCTGTGTGGCTGGCGGTGACAGATGTTTTCAGCACTGTGTTGATTAAACCCATTCAGAGCAGTTTGAACAGACAAGGTACTAAAAATTGTTGCTGTAGCGGGCGGACTGTCTAAACTGGGAAACTTGTAACCGGTTTAGGGTTGCCAGATGGTTTCAACAAAAATACCAGATACACTTGACATGACATCACAATCTATATTACATCTTATTTAGAAAATACCCGACATTTCTATTTTCTCAATTTGTTTCCCAGACAGACAGCTCAAATACTGGACTGTCCCGTTCAAAACCAGACACCTGGCAACCCTAAACCGGTTTCAAACACAGCTCATTTAAACAAGTTTTAAAAATGGCTGGAGCCACGGGCAGCTGTTTTTATTGAGATACAAGACCCCAGGGCCTATAGCTCTCAGTACTGTTTATATCCGTGTAGTTGAATTCATTAGAAACAAGGGGACATTATAAAACTGCTGTATATGGACATGGCATAAGTGTACAGTGGGGTCAGCATCACATATCTAAACAGGATCAAGCAATGCAAATGTTATTGAGAGCCTAAGGAGGAGTGTCCCCTCTAAGCTGTGCAGCCACTCAGGAGAGATTCAAATGGCACCTAGCTAATTAGCAGAGCAACCTCAGCTAGGTTTGCACATGGTGGTGCACATCCACACATGCTTCAGGGCACATAACCATTATTCTCCACATGGTTGGAAAAGACTAGAGGGAATATTGCTTAGGAGTGGTAGTCCCATTGGGGAGGGAGGTTCCTGGAAAAAAAAGTGGGACAGGACTAAGAATTGGAGAGGAAACAGACACTAGTAAAAGACTGAATGATGGAGCTGGGGAGTATAAGAGCAAGTGGCCTTAATGGTGATCCAGCAAGGAAAAACAAATTGGAATGTTGTGCCCTTTTTCTTTTCTATGATTTATAGAAAAGGTGTGTTTGTTTTTTTATTAGAAATGTAGGTCTCATTTGCACTGTTTTCCCTGGAAAACTTTATGAATAACAGGAGAACTAGTAGAATGATGACATTAGAACAGTGGTCCCCAACCTTTTTAAGCATGAGATGACTTTTTGAATTTAAGCACAATCCAGGATCTACCTCAAACCCAAATACCCTTGCCCCCCTCCTTCCCACTCCTTCTCTGAGGCCCTGCCCCTGCTCTCTCCGTCCTCCCTCCCCCATCCTCACTTGCTATTATCAGGCTGCAGGCAGCGGTTTGAGGTTCAGGAGCGGTTCAGGACTGGGGCCAGGGTTTGGAATGTGAGCTCCAGCTGGGCACCGCTTACCACAGGTGGCTTCTGGATGGTGGTGCAGGGGGCTAAGGCAGGCTCACCCCTCCCCTGACCCAGCACCACTCCCAAAGCAGACAGCAAATTCTCTCCATCTCTGCTCTGTGGAGATGGGGTACAGGGTGGAGGGAGGGAGGGACACCCTGACATCAGCACTCCCTCTTCCTCTTCCTGTGCCCTGCACAGCAAGCAGCAGGCTCCCAGGGGTGAGGGGCACCTCCAAGGCAGAGGGCAGGAGCAGCACGGCAGTGCTGAGAGGGGAAGATGAAATGCCAGCACTTGATAGCATCCTGGCCAAAGCTCTCAGGATCACCTGTCAGAGGTTCTAAGATCTACCAGTAGATCCTGATCTACTGGTTGGTGACCACTGCATTAGAATACCAAGGAAGTGAAACATAATTCAGTGGGGAAGTGCTTGTATTCAGAATTTTAAATCATTTTGCTGTTGTTTGATTTTGCTTAATGCCTACAACTCAAAGATGTGGGTTCAATCATTCCACTTATTTATTTAATGGCCATGAAAACACCATTATATGTTTCTGAGACACCCAAGAACAACAACAAAAAGAAAAACAATCACTAAAGAGAAGACTGAATTTGACATCTCTAGTATTTCCAAAGTGGAAAAAAATGGAAAAACTCTTTACCTTCAGGTCTTCTTAATGGATTAAGGCAAGAAAAGGGCAAAAACTCATTTCTACCTCTTTAGAGGTCACTTTTTAAAAGAAATAAGGAACTGATCAGGCAGAGGGAATTCAGTGAGGGGGTAAAGATATGAAGAGCACCAGGGCAGTGAATAGAAATGAGCCAGAGCAGCAGGTGGAGCAAGAAAGGTTAGGGCGAGGAGGTAGGAGAGACAGCAGAGTCATCTAACTGGGAAAATGAAGTTGCCTGTGATAAGGGCTGTGTTCAAAGCAGGCTGTATTGCTTTCAAATGAGAAACACTGCCTTGAAACACCCAGCAGGGAAAACCAAACCTCTTCTTTCCACAGGAAAGAAACTGAAGCTATTCTAATTCAAAGGCAAAAGAAGCAGGGCATGTTGAGGAGACAAAAAGACTAAACTGCATTATTTAACAATTATAATTTTAATTACACTGCATGTTAGTCTGTATTAGCATTTTGCCACAATGGAATGATAAATACCAGCCAACCTACAGCAGTTTTGCCAAAATTACTTCATTATTCACCCGGGACTCTCAGTACATGGAAAAGGTTGTGTAAATCTGTTGCTAATTAGAAGTTGGCAGAACTGTTGCTCTTGTTATTAGGAAAATCTATGTTTGCAGTGTTATCCAAGTAATTCTTCCTCCATGCCCCAAAACAAAAATCATTTTTCACAAGTCTTCAACCACCTGATTTTTTTTCTAGGCGCAGAGGTTCAGGAGGTGATAAAAGTGGGGGCAAAATCATAAATGAATTCCAAAGAACATAAGAAAAATAAAGCCATTTTCCTGAAAACAAAACCTCTGAATTTTGCAAAAAGCTTCTGTGGCTGGGGCTTTGTTTTGTGCATGAAGCACAAGATGGGAAAGCAGAAGATTCGGAACTTTAATCCCTCTGCTGATCGGCCTTTGTGTTGCCAAGAGGCAATGGTTCTTTCTTTAAAGGATTCAGAGGCAATAAGCACACAAATTGGGTGAAGGTTTAAAGATTTTACTAAACAAATATCAAGGTAAAGTACAATGCTTACTGTCAGAGTAAAATGCAATGCTTCATAGCAGAGTAAAGTGCAATGCTTATTAAGCCTAAGCACATCTCAAAATAAAATGCAATGCTTACTAAGAAAGTACAATACTTATTAAGCCTAAGCAACTCTCAGAATAAAATGCAATGCTTATGTCCCTTCTGCTGCCGGAAACCCCCTGAAGGAGGACAGTGGATGGACCCCAGTGGCCAGTATGTAGCACCTCCTGTGGCTTTGGTCTACGCTGGGGTTCCAATGTTAGGAATATCCCCGGCACTTACCGTATATACTCGAGTATAAGCCGAGTTTTTCAGCACAGTTTTTGTGCTGAAAAATGCCCCCCTCGGCTTATACTCGAGTCAGCATCTCGAGAACTGAGGCGGGCAAAGCCGCAGAGGCGCGGGACCCCCCCCCCCGCGGCTGCGGCTTCAGTCCGGGAGCCTGTGGTCTGCTGGGGACGGTCCCCAGCAGACCACAGGCTCCCAGATTGAAGCGGCAGCAGCGGAGGTTCCCCGCGCCTCTGAGGCTTTGCTCTGGCAAAGCCTCAGAAGCGCGGGAACCCGCCCGGTGCCCCTGGTCTGCTGGAGACGGTCTCCAGCAGACCAGGGGCACCGGAGCAGCTTTCGCCCCGACTCATTTCCTACCCTAGGCTGCCTTATTTCCTACCCTAGGCTTATACTTGGGTCAATACTTTTTCCCAGTTTTTTGGGGTAAAATTAGGTGCCTCGGCTTATAGTCGGGTCGACTTATACTCGAGTATATACGGTATATACTGTCGGATCTACATTATTCACACCTATTGTTTTGAGAACTTGGCAAAATTGCTAATACATGGAATATTTTCCCAGGCCAAATAATTAGCTTTAGTAGGTGGTAAACATTCAACATAGATAGCTATGTAATCTTTCCAGGCACTCCCTTACTCCAGGTGGAAAGCCTTGAAACAGGTCTCAGAACTTGTTAAAAGTAAACAGTGCATTCCTAAGATGTACCATCTTAAGCAAGCAGTCAACTCCTTGGGAATAAGAAAATAAAGAGAAGGAAACAGCATAAATGGCTGCCTAAAGCATCCAGGCCTAAAAGGAGATTCAGGCATAAAAGGGAATGATTGTTGTACACCACCTAATCTCCTCGTTATCACAATTGTCTTCTGCATTTCCACTACAGCCTTAACATTTTGCACATTGCTCATATTTGACATTTATCATTTAAGCAGTTATAGGTCATTCTGCTGATGCAGAAACTGAGGCCTGGAACCTAAATAACATGTTCGCAGGGGTTCAGTGTTATAGGGCCCTTGTATGCTTTAATAACATTCAGACCAGTGTGCATGAATGAGATGAACAGGTGGAGCTGTTTCATTAATAGAAATGTTTATCATCAGACGAACCAGATGGCTCAATGGATCACTTAAGGCATCACTTCTCTTTTAGAACTAGTGGCTCAGCAATTTGCCATATCCAGACTGATTATATGGGGGCAGGCCATTTGCTAGAACAGCCCTCCCAGACTATTCTGTGGTCTGTTGTCTCACAATGTGACTGAGAAGGTTGTGAAGTAATATCTTTTTATTAGACCAACTTCTGTTGTTGAGAGATACATGCTTTCAAGTCACACAGAATTCTTCCTCAGCGCTGTGTGGCTCAAATTTGTCTCTCACTAACAGAAGCTCGTCTGTTAATATCGAATTATATAAATATACAATGTCTCTCTAATTTCCGGAGTCTCAAATGTCTCCAACTATGCTGCATGGGTGTGTCTTCACTTGCTGTGCCGGAGATTGATGTTCTAGCGTTTGATTTAGTGGGTTTATTATAGCTCTGTAAATCAAATGCTGAGGGCTATTCCGGCTGGTGTCTGTATGCCTCGCAGTCATGAAGAGTAAGGGAAGCCTACGGGAGCGTTTGCTCCTATTGGCCTCCCACAGTGAGGACGGCGCCAAGCTTGGCTTGAAGTAAGCCAACTCCAGTTACGTAGTCTACATAGTAAGCCGACCTTCCAGGTCTAGTGTAGACTTGGCCCATGTGAGAAGGCTGTGACACACAAGCTGTGCTTATGAAAAGAGGGCCCAGAGAAGGAGAGTGAGTGTAGGGGAATTGTTCCATGTGCATGGCTGACTGTGCCCTGTAAGGAGGTGTAGATGGTATAATTATAGGGGTTCCAAAATGCCTAGGATAGAAGATAAGATATGCAGAGCGGGCTTAATACCCTTCTTGGGCTATCAGTTTTAGTTGTTTGAAGCCAGTTGCTTATTGTATAGAGAGCTTTGAAATTTCCAATCTATGTGTATTTCTCTTTTCAAAACCACCAGGTCTTTCAGAGGACAGACCACATCAAAAATATGACCAGGAATTCACTGTGAGGTCGGAGCTGTTTCGCAGCACTTCATGTCATGTTGTGAATGCTTTAGGACAGGTTGTCCAAGAGCTGTGCAGTATCCCAGGGAAGAGAGCTGTCTCTCTGTACCCTGCAATTCCTCCTCCTTTGGGAAGGGAGGGCAGTAATAAAAGGCAGATAGAGATCCATGGAGAGTGTGTTCAAAACTTTTGAGGGACCCAGCATTGGGATTTGGGATCTGTTGTACCCAGAGGGGAGAGAGTAAGCTAGTACCAGCTCTTTATTTACAGGCCAAAATAAAATAAAATTAAAAAAGAGAGAATCGGTGGCAGTTACTTTTTAAGAAATGACACCAAAATAACTGAGAGTGAATTTCATAACAAACTATATTAGGAATTTATTCAAATGAGGAACTAAGTTTTGACAGATTGTCAGAGGATACATCTTGGGTTACCCCACAGTGACATGTCCCTGCACGCAGAAGGTTCTCAAGTAGCTGGCACATGTCACCTCTGACCTGAAGCTTTGCTCCTGTGCAAAATGCAGCCACATGTCACACTGCCACACACCACTTCCTTTTTGTACATGGAATGTGAATAAGGAACTGGGTTTTTATGGGTTATATAGATGGCAAAATACTTCTCTGGCCATCCTCAGGGATACATGCTTGCTATGTTATGAAGAGATGGTACTGTACCACTTCCACAGCCAAAGCTTCATGTTTGGGCAACACTCTTGCTAAATATTTTGTTCTCATTTTTATTTTGCATTTCCTTTGTTAGTAAACAGACAGAGACTTGTAAAATCACCCCGCAACAATATTCAACCAACCTGTTGCAAATCCAGCGCAGTGGTATTGGAACAATTTTTAGGATGGGAGGGCTGATTTGCGCCCCCTCTGCCTTAGCCCATCCGAGCCCCTCACCTCCTCAGGCTGGGGCCACAACTAGGGGTGGCTGCAGAGCCTTGGGTATGGGACTGATGACCAGGGCTCCAAGGCCAGTGGTGGGGACTCCAGTGGCCAGGACACCCTGGAGCTGGCAGCCAGGACCACAGGCACAGGGTGCAAATCTGGGAGGTGCTGCAGCACCCTGTATACCCCGTTTCCCATACCTATGATCCAGTTATGTTTTCACAGACATTATGTAGGCAGTTAAAATTAAGAAACCAATAAGAACACTGGTTTGCTTTTAGACAAATTAAGGACAAGGAACATAGTCATATTTATCAGTTTTGTTTAATTTTGTCACAAACATTTTTTATGAGACAAAATACAGGACTATGTAGCACTTTAAAGACTAACAAGATGGTTTATTAGATGATGAGCTTTCGTGGGCCAGACCCACTTCCTCAGATCAAATAGTGGAAGAAAATAGTCACAACCATATATACCAAAGGATACAATTAAAAAAAATGAACACAGATGAAAAGGACAAATCACATTTCAGAACAGGAGGGGGATGGGGGGGGGGGGGAGGAAGGAAGGTAAGTGTCTGTGAATTAATTATATTAGAAGTGGGGAGAGTTAGATGTCTGTGAGCTAATGGTATTAGAGGTGATAATTGGGGAAGCTATCTTGGTAATGGGTAAGATAGTTAGCGTCTTTGTTGAGACCGACACATAGAGTGTCGAATTTTAGCATGAATGACAGTTCAGAGGATTCAAGTGTTGTATCTTTTACTCTTTATAAAACAAAAATTAGATGAAACCACATAGGCACAACTGGCTCAGAAACATACAAGGCCTAGGTTAATGCATACATATTGCTCCCCGCACAGGTTAGCGATGGATTCTAAAACATAAAATACGAAAGGGGTCACTAGCTACTTAGGGAATACTCCCTTATTCTTACACCCTACAGTAAGTTGAAGTGGCTAGTGGGTCTTTTGAGTTGCTGTAAGACTCATGCAGTATCAATATGGCTTGAATCAGAGGGGTAGCCATGTTACTCTGAATCTGCATAAACGAGAAGTCCTGTGGCACCTTATAGACTAACTTTAACATTCATTAATTAGGTTTGCTCAGTTGATGCATTCCATAGCATCTGTTCACTCTGAAATTGCAAAGTCAGGAAAGACGTTTCAATTTCTTATAACAAAAATATTTTAGTACAGCAGTAGTTAATGCTAATCATTGGTGGCACCCATAGATAAGCTTTCCTAAGGATTTGTACTTTAAGTTCCTGTTTAGCATACAAGGGAAGTTATTTTCATGAGTACCTTCATGGAATTTCCCATATAATTTTGCACTGTCTGCCTCTCCATAAGGAAGCTTTTACGGTCTGGAATCCAGATACAGCCAACTACTACATCAAATATCCACATGAAGGGAGAAATGTTGATAAAAGTGCATATATAGAAGAGCCAAAAAATGGTTTCAAAGATTCATGAAGGCTAAGCTGTACTTAATGTTGGATCTTCAAACAGTGGGTATACGTGACTCATACCTTGATGCCACAGGGTCACTAGCTGTCATGAAACCCCTATCAGGTAAACATTGACTCTTACACAGTGTTTTATGTGCTAAGTGCCCTGGTCTCTTCAATCTCAATGAAACAGAGTTACTAACAGCAGACCTGGAGCACTTCAGCAATTTCAAATTGGCTGGTCTGATTTTCTCCAGATACCCTTAGGATAAATCGTCATTGTCACAGACAACAAAAAAAATTGAATATGATTTTAGCTGGTCCTGAATTATGCTACTGCAAAGTTTTCAACCAGATGGCTCCTTTGTATTATCTGTGCTTGTTTTGAAGTCTGTATGTGAAAGCCAACTGATGTTGAAATATTACACATTTTGTGCAGTGCATTGAATAAAAATAATAAGTGGTAATGACTCTAAAGTAAGAGTTTCCACTGATCACAAGAAGGGTTTTTTAGCATGTTTCTGCATTACTGCAAAATGGGAAAACTATACATGAATGCAACTAAATGATTAGCAAACTCAGCCTTGTTTTTAGTACAGCACATCTCTTCAAAGAGCTCAAGGACATAATAACTATGATAAAACATGTGCAGAAACAACAGCTATCCTTCACTAAAATTTTCTTGAATTCTACAAGGAAATAGCACTTGAGAATAAACAGGAAATTTGCAAAAATCTACCTTTTTGTGAAATCAGTTCTTGCATGCCTGGAAAAAGATGAACAGGAAAACATGATTTCTCCTCCCAACATACATTATCATACCTAAATGTAGGCAGGCCTGTTCAGTTATGTCCCCCAATCATCATTATGGAGAGGCATTATGCTACCAGAGATGGAGAGCACCTAATTAGGGACAGCAAAGCCAGTGCTGAAAACTTGTACACAATTGCTAAAACACATTTTGAATGACTAGCTCCACCACAGAGCTTCAGAGTTGGTGGAAATTGTGAAAGACAGTGTTCAAAGTTAACTAAGAGCAAATGCAATAAACATCGTGCAGGACAATAATAGGAAGAGGACAAAAAAGAAGGCAACCGTAATGTGGCTGGTTCTATACACAATAGTTTGTGCAGTGTAAAAGGGGAAATGTCAATGAACTGCAAATAGAAGTGGGATATTTTATGTGATTATTTCAGAGGCATGTTGTTTCTCCTGCATGTTAATGCAATCCGGGTAGATACTGCAATCAGTTCTTCCTTCCTTCCTTCTTTCACAAGCTATTTTTTGAAAAATGGTACTGAGTTTTACTTCACTAAAGTTATCAACTATTAATGCAGTTGAATCAGTTTGATATTTGTTTTCTTAATCCTCTCTTTCTAGCAGATGTTTGTGTTCTTGGCCAATATTGTGTTTTATTTCTCCTGTCATTTTGACAGTTATGTTCACATTGTGATCCTGCTTCCTCGGTCTCTTTTTTAATACTTGTGTGAAACCAACACACACCTATACCAATATGGAGCGTTTTTCTTCCGAGATGTCTTTGCTTTAACATGATCGTGTATAAAAATAAAAACAAGAAATGCATACTTTTCTTCTGTTGTTTGCCAAATGCACCACCACCCATTTTCTAAACATTGTGTTAATGATGATCACTAATATAGCTACTAATTTTTACACAAATATATTAAAATGTAGATGTTTATGAAATAATAATTCCTAGGTGCTATATAACACTTGTCATTAGCTAAGTAGGTGACCTGTAGGTGACATAGCTACATGGACAACAGCCTCACAGCAGACACAGTTATGCTGACAGAGTGCTTCTCACTGCATCACTAATGTTCAAGGAGGTGGTATAGCTATGCCTCCTGACAACTTATACTGCATTTCCATTTAGGTGACTACACGCAAAGGTATGGCATGAAAGGCTCAGTAGTGTAGGTGAGTCCTGAAACCTTAAAGAAGCAAGATGAAAATAGTCACAGATACTAAGGTTGTAAGGGACCATCTGAATATCTAGTCTGCCCTGCACATCGCAGGCGACAGAACCTCACCCCCACCCACTCATGTAATAGACCCCTGACTTGGAGGCTAAGTTACTGAAGGCCTCAAATCATGCTTTATAGACTTCAAGTTACAGAGAATCCACTATTTACTCTATTTTAGACCTGCAAGTGACCCAAGCTTCATGCTGCAAAGGAAGGTGAAAAATCCCCAGAGTCTTTGCTAATCTGACCTAAGGGGAAAATTCTTTCCTGGCCCCAAATATGGCAATCAGTTAGGCTATGTCTACACTGCAGAACTATTTCAGGATGCCACTGGTATCCCAAAATAACTATTCTGCGTCTTAAGAGCAAGGCCATTATATCGAAATATCACGGGCTCACTATTCTGACATCCCTGTAAACCTCATTGCATGAGGTTTAAGGGACGTTTTGGAATAGCGCTTTATTTCAAAATTTGGCACTGTAATTATGAAATAAGCTATTCTGAAATAAGATCGAACTAAGATGCACAATTGCTGTAGCGCAAATTGCATATATTATTTTGATCTATGGGTGCAGTGTAGATGCACCCTGAGACCCTAAGCATGTGGGCAGGGAAAGCATTCATTGTAGTATGTCTAGACTACATCCCTCTGTCACCAGAGGGATGTAAATTAGACATACCGAAATTGCAAATTAAATATCCCATCTAGACATAGCCCTGGGGAGATATAGTCCAGTGTAGGAGCCTGGCCCATTGAGAAGAACAGGGATGTGATGCACCTGAATTACAATTGCAATGAGGTACTATAAATGCATTTCTGAGTCAAAATTATGAGTCTTATTTCTTGGCTTTCAGGTGGTCAGTCTCTGCACAAGAAGTCAGCATTTTCTGCAGAAAGCAAACACTTGAAACACACAAAAAATTTTGTTTAGCTGAAAATCTAACTTTATAGCAAGAAACTTTTTCAGCAGTCCAAGTTGGCTGGCTGTACTGGATCAGACAAATGCTCCATCTTTCCCAATATCCTCTCTTCTGACAGTAGCCAGTGCCAAATGCTTCAAGGGTTATGCCACTCCAGGGGTGCAGTCCAGATCACTGAGTGTCACCATGTGCATTGCAACCTAAAGTTCCTCACAATGCTTCACTGTTGTTGCTTGCAAGTTGGGTCACACGCAAACAGACTGCCAGCAGGCAGGTCTCACAGCCTGAGTGTCACTGTACAGCTACAGCCCTGGTCCAAAAGAGCTAACCCCAGCTGCATATCAGCAAACACCAGCCACATTCTGGCTTCCAGCAGCCTCAGTTTACTACTTGTAGGATGACCCCAACATGATGTCACTCCTGGATTTTTATTAAAAAAAACAACAACCATGTGTTTTGTGCTACTCAGCCCTCTCCTGCACAGTCCAGATGTATTAGGTCTGGTGCCTCTCTAAGGAGATCAGTATGCAACAGTTTGCCACCTTAAAATGGAGTTACCCAAACAATCCACAACACTGGATTAATTTTAACTAAAAGAATAAGATAAGTTTATCTAACAACAAAGAGAGATTTTAAATGAAGACACACAATGAGGCATTAAAGTCAGAAACAGTTACAAGAAAAGTATAGATAAAATGCTTTCTAAGCTTAACACATTAGACTTGGCCCAAGGTAGAATTCTCCAAGGTTGGGTTCCTGTAGTCCCAACAGCTGCTTCTTTTGTCATCTTAGGTGAAAAGAGAGAGATGGGTAGGAAGAAAGTTATCCGTTGAAATGTCCTGAGCATGACCCCTAGATAAAGATCTTTCCAGCTGAATACAAGGAACCATGGAATCTGCTGAAGGAAGGAGACTTCATGCTTTATTTTCAGTGGTGAAGGCAGAAATAAAACATTTCTTTTGCCTCTGTTTCCTCTACTTTCACTGTCTGAGGACTCTTTAACACATCTATGCAAATTTAAAGGGATGTGTATTTTCTTCAGACAGGCCTGCTTGGCCAGTTCTACTCAACTACATATACTTCACTGTGATAATATTGGCCACTGAGTTATCTTTCAAACGATTTGTTGAAAGGCATATTTTACACAAACATTATTACTGTAGTCTCTAGGCTGTGAATAAGGGGGTTCATTTGATCACCAAGGGAATGATCAGAATAGGATAATTATCAAGAGACCCATCCAATGTTGTCCAGTCCCAGCATCCGGCAACCAGAGGCTAGAGACACCCAGGATTGCAACCCTGACCACTTTGGCTAATTGCCCCCGTGAGCTTATCTTATTCTTTTTTCAACCCAGTTATGCTTTTGGCCTTTGTAACATCCATTTGGCAAGGCATTGCACAGGTTGGCTGTGCACTGTGTGAAGAAATTCAATCTAATATTGGTGAGATTTCTAAATATTTAAACTTAAATTGTCTTGTTTAGGTTTCTTTTTAAAAAGAAACTTTGCCTATTGGAATAAGGAAGTGAGAACAGTGAATAAGGAACTGGGAATAAGAAGAATAGTTCACCCTGGTAAACAACACACTTTTTATTTAGTAGGAAGTCGGCCACCTAGACAACCCCTAGAAAATCCTGCAGAGGGAACAGAATATCTTTTGAAAAAGTCCTCTGCGCCAGGCCTCAAACTTCATCTCAGGAAGACCTGCCATGAGGTAAGCAGCCTATACATATCTGTGGGTAGAAAGTAGCAGAAAGTACAGGCTCCATCTTGGAAGTTCCTCCATTTCCCTCCGAGAGAAACATGGAGGAGGAGAGGTGCTAAATCACAACATCTCAAAACTCTAAAAAGTTCCATTTGACTTCAGCGATAAGCATTATTATTATATATAACAGGAGGGGGAAATTTCATGAATCAGGCCCCCATCTCTGATTGGAGTGTATTGTCAAGGTTGGCACTCTGGCACTTCAAGTGCAGAAGATGGGGGTTCATAAGTAAGGATGTTAAGGACTAGTCGACTATCCAATAAGCAAATGCTTATCAAATAGTCAGTCGACTAGTCGATTTCCCCCCCTCAGATAGAGGCAGCAAAGGGGGGCGGGAGAGAGGGGGTACTTCAGAGCGGCAGCACTGCACAGCTGAGCCCAGGATCAGCTGTGCAGCGCTGCCACTTTGAAATGAGGCGGCGTCCACAGGGGCAGCGCCCCACAGCTGAGCCGGGGATCAGCTGTGCAGCGCTGCCCCTTTGAAATACCAAGGCGGCGTTCAAAGGGGCAGCGCTTCATGGAGCCCAGGGTCACTCCCCAGCTGATCCTGGGGTCCGTGCGGCATTTCTGCAACAAATTGCATCAGACCAACCTGATAACTTTCTTTAACAGGGTAACAAGCCTTGTGGATAAGGGGAAAGTGGTATATTTAGACTTTAGTAAGGCATTTGATACGGTCTTTAGAAAACTCCTGGGTTGTCCCCTACCCCTAGAGGCATAACTCTTTCTATAGTTATGTCAAGACTCTTAAGGTTTGGGAAGGCTCAGAGGAAGTGGGAATGGGAGAAAAGAGAAGCTCATGGGCGGTGGGTGAACCTAGGGCTGGGTGAGGCAACTGCCAACCCCGCCTCTTCCACCCAAGGCCCCCCTGCCCCTTGCTGGAGCCAAGTGTCCCCACCGCAGGGGCAGGATTCCAGCTTCCACGCCAGCCACCCCCCCAATGCAAGGGCAAGTCTCTGGTCCCCCACATGAGCCTACCCAGAACATGGGGAGGGTCGGAGGCGGATGGTCCCATTTCCCCAGCCCCAGACCACAGGAAGGGAAGGCAACATGCAGTCCCAGCTTCTCCTGCCTCGGAGCACAGGGAGGGCAGGTGGCAAGTGGTCCCAGCCTCAGCATGGCTGAAGACCTGCAGCCATGTTGAAGCAACGGGCGGAGTATGGGCAGGGCCATGCCTGGCAGTTTGGAAAGGCAATGCCTTCCCTTACCTCTTATACTCACCGCCCATGCTATTGTTGCCTCTCCTCATAAGAACATAAGAACATAAGAACGGCCGTACTGGGTCAGACCAAAGGTCCATCTAGCCCAGTATCCTGTCTACCGACAGTGGCCAGCACCAGGTACCCCAGAGAGGGTGGACCGAAGACAACGATCAAGCAATTTGTCTCCTGCCATCCCTCTCCAGCCTCTGACAAACAGAGGCCAAGGACACCATTTTATCCCCTGGCTAATAGCCTTTTATGGACCTAACCTCCATGAAATTATCTAGCTTCTCTTTAAACTCTATTATAGTCCTAGCCTTCACCGCCTCCTCTGGCAAGGAGTTCCACAGGTTGATTACACGCTGTGTGAAGAAGAACTTCCTTTTATTAGTTTTAAACCTGCTCCCCATTAATTTCATTTGGTGTCCTCTAGTTCTTCTATTTAGGTAACTAATGAAGAACTTTTCTTTATGCACTCTCTCCACACCACTCATGATTTTATAGACCTCTATCATATCCCCCCTCAGTCTCCTCTTTTCTAAACTGAAAAGTCCCAGTCGCTTTAACCTCTCCTCATATGGGACCCGTTCCAAACCCCTAATCATTTTAGTTGCCCTTTTCTGAACCCTTTCCAAGGCCAAAATATCTTTTTTGAGGTGAGGAGACCACATCTGTACACAGTATTCAAGATGTGGGCGTACCATAGTTTTATACAGGGGCAGTAAGATATTCTGGGTCTTATTTTCTATCTCTTTCCTAATAATTCCTAGCATCCTATTTGCCTTTTTGACTGCCTCTGCACACTGTGTGGAAGTTTTCAGAGAACTGTCCACGATAACTCCAAGATCTCTTTCCTGATTTGTTGTAGCCAAATTAGCCCCCATCATACTGTACGTATAGTTGGGGTTATTTTTCCTGATGTGCATTACTTTACACTTATCCACATTAAATTTCATTTGCCATTTTGTTGCCCAATCACTCAGTTTGGTGAGATCTTTTTGGAGTCCCTCACAGTCTGCTTCTGTCTTGACTATCCTAAACAGTTTTGTATCATCTGCAAACTTTACTACCTCACTGCTTACGCCTTTCTCCAGATCATTTATGAATAAGTTGAAAAGGATTGGTCCCAGGACTGACCCTTGGGGTACACCACTAGTTACCCCTCTCCAATCTGAAAATTTACCATTTATTCCTACCCTTTGTTTCCTGTCTTTTAACCAGTTCTCAATCCAAGAAAGGACCTTCCCTCTTATCCCATGGCCATGTAATTTACACAAGAGCCTTTTGTGAGGGACCTTGTCAAAGGCTTTCTGAAAATCTAAGTATACTATATCTACTGGATCCCCCTTGCCCGCATGTTTGTTAACCCCTTCAAAGAACTCTAACAGATTAGTAAGACAGGATTTCCCCTTACAGAAACCATGTTGACTTTTGTCCAACAATTTATGTTCTTCTACATGCTTCACAATTTTATTCTTTACGATTGTTTCGACTAATTTGCCCGGTACTGAAGTTAGACTTACTGGTCTGTAATTGCCAGGATCGCCTCTACAGCCCTTTTTAAGTATTGGTGTCACGTTGGCTACCTTCCATTCATTAGGTACGGAAGCCGATTTAAAGGATAGGTTACAAACCACAGATAATAGCTCAGCAATTTCCCATTTGAGTTCTTTTAGAACCCTTGAATGAATGCCATCCAGTCCCGGAGATTTGTTAACATTAAGTTTTTCTATTTGTTCCAAAACCTCCTCTAATGACACTTCAATCTGGGACAGTTTCTCAGATTCATTACCCACATAGGACGGTGCAGATTCAGGAATCTCCCCAACGTCCTCAGCCGTGAAGACTGAAGCAAAGAAATCATTTAGGCTATGTCTAGACTGCAAGCCTCTTTCGAAAGAGAGCGTCTAGACTGCACGCGGAACTTTCGAAAGAGCAAGCTGCTTTTTCGAAAGAAAGCACCCAGTGAGTCTGGATGCTCTCTTTCGAAGAAGCCCTATTTACATTCAAGAACGCCTTCTTTCGAAAGAAGCACTTTCGAAAGAAGGCGTTCTTCCTCGTGAAATGAGGTTTACCGCCGTCGAAAGAAAAGCCGCGTTCTTTTGATTTAATTTCGAAAGAACGCGGCTGCAGTCTAGACGCAGGTGAAGTTTTTTCGAAAAAAGGCTACTTTTTTCAAAAAAAAACCTGAGTCTGGACACAGCCTTAGTTTCTCCGCAATGGCTCCTTTGATACTTGCGGTTATTAGAGTGAGAACTCAGTTTGTTTCATTCCTTCTGTATCAAATATTGCCCAAAATTCAGGCATTGCATAGCCATGAGTCAGCCCAAGCAAAAAAATAAAAAATAAAAAATCGGGATTAAATTTAAAAATCATGAATTTTAAAAAAAATAACCCACGTTTAGATTATTTTTATTTGCCTTCTCATTTAGTGGAACCAATAGGGTTCACATTGTCAACCTCTGTACTGCAACCACAAGGACAAGACATGTCTTTTTGCTTATAAATTGAAATTTGAGATTCTTATGAAATTGCTACAATTCAGGAGTTGCGGTTTAAGAAAAACAACAGGGCTACGTCTAGACTGGCATGATTTTCCGGAAATGCTTTTAACGAAAAAGTTTTCCGTTAAAAGCATTTTCGGAAAAAAGCGTCTAGATTGGCACGGACGCTTTTCCGGAAAAGCACTTTTTGCGGAAAAGCAATCGTGCCAATCTAGACGCGCTTTTCCGCAAAAACGCTCCGATCGCCATTTTCGCGATCAGGGATTTTTTGTGGAAAACAAATCTCAGCTGTCTACACTGGTCCTTTTGCACAAAACTTTTGTGCAAAAGGGACTTTTGCCTGAACGGGAGCAGCATAGTATTTCCGCAAAAAGTGTTTTTCTGAAGTCAGTGCTTTTGCGGAAATTCAAGCGGCCAGTGTAGACAGCTGGCAAGTTTTTCCGGAAAAGCGGCTGATTTTCCGGAAAAACTGGCCAGTCTAGACACAGCCTAGGTAACACAAGACTCACTATGATGGTCTGTACCTTGGAGAAGTACCTTGTAACCCTCATATTTCTCATTTTATATAATCTTGATTTTCCACATCAAGCAGTGTTTCTCAATGTGGTCCACGGACCCACTCTGAGAAAGAAGCCACTGGGCTGCTCTGGTTTGTTTACCTATTGGCTCTGCAGCCATGGAGCTTCGTGGCTGCCATTGGCTGCAACTCACTATTACCTTCCAGGATGCAAGAATCAAATCACAGCCTCAAAAAAAGTGATTTTTTTTAACAAAACAAAAAGATATATTTGATAAAGCACACTTGGTGGCCAGGTGTTTTAAAGCAACCGAGAAAAGAACAATTTAAAAACACAGAGAAATTCCATCCCTTGGATACAACTTAAAGTACAGTGTATGGGAGGGGGGGCACATGACTTAGCACAGAGAAGTTTAACCCAACAACAAAACAAAGAAAATAACCTGGTCATGTCTAGATAGACATTCCATTCTCTATCTACTCACATATTTGTGCTTCAAGGTCCAGTCCATCCATGCCCAGGATTCTTTGTTGGCATGGTAGTTTTGCCATCCTACCTAGCCAAATTCCTCCTATAATTCCAATAGGGTGTGATATTCACATCCTAGCCTAAATTGTGGTATAGTGTTACTTAAACAGTTGTTGCATTCTGCTCTTGAAGTGGCTGCTCTTCAGTGGTATGCAAAGTAATTCCTGTTATGTATTGTGTAAGTCATGCTTTCTAAAGCTGTATGATAAAGAATTATGCGACTTCAGGAAGCTGTTATCATCAGCACTGTTGAATCATTGATTCTGGTAAAACAATAACAGAGTCCCTTCCAAAGAAAACTATTAGTGGGAACACATACAGTGGAAGTGTTAGCAGGAATACGAAGTGTACACAGCGATTAAGATTTGGCACACCTTATGTAAATGCAGCAGGGTATTTGTTTTATGGCAATAAGGATATATTAAGTAATACTGGGTGAGTGTAGCTTGACACAGGGAAGAGTATACTGCCAGCATAAATTAGTCACATAAAGCTTCTTTTGAGAGTTTATAAAAGAGACACCGGTAATTGAATGTTAGATAAAGATGAAATGAAGTATTGTAATGACTAACTGTGTTTGCAGAGATTATGGAGGAAGCTGTAGTAAAAATTTATAATCCAAATTCTGCTCAAACTGGTGTAAAAACAGAGTACCTTCACAAGACAGAGGAATTACTTTGCATTTATACTAGCATGTGAATATGAGTAGAATTTGGCTCTATACTTAATTCTGTGTTCACCTACATGGACATTGCACCCACTTAAATGAATGACAGTTACATTCACTTATGTGACAATAGGACTGGGCCCTACATGGATTTCTATTAGCAGAAACTCTTGTCTACTGATTGTCAGGGGAATGCAAATATGGATTTCAACAATCAGAGTTGAGATGTGTTAGGAGGCAGCAGGCACTCAAGCCTGGTTAATAAAGTCCTATGTCAGCCTAAAGGGGGGATCTAAGGCCCAGGGGCCGGATGCGGTCCCTGGCTTGCTTAGATCCAGCCCTCAAAGCTCAGGGTTCCCCACCCAGCATTGGGGAGCCCATATTGGTACTCGAGCCCCCTGCCACTTCCCTGCAGGGCTGGAGCACACAAATCTGCTAACTTGCGCCATGTGCAAGGAGAAGGTGGGGGAGTGTCTTTCTCCTTCTTGGTCTAGAGCCACGTCAGGATTTTTTTTGTTTTGCTTTTCACTTGTGTGCAGCCCCCGACTGATTTTTCTGTGGATCAGTGGCCCCCAACCCAAAAAGGTTCCTCACCCCAGACTTAAATGAACAGATTTACCACAACACTTCAGAATATCCAGAAAAGAGTCTGTGGTTTGTAAAGGAATAGCCCTATTAGGTAAGGCACAGGCTAAGTAAGACAATTAGTTTACTAAGAAATTAGTATAGGCACTAATTTAGCAACAATTATCAGTGGATCTGGTAGAGCTGCCTATAGTAAAGGCTGCCTTACACTTTTCATTATAAGAAACTGCTTTCAGTTGCTAAACTTTAAACTGTCTTTCTAAAATTTCCCAGAGCAGATGGCTGCCTCTGACAGAATATTTTAAGTGTCAACAAAAATGGTTCAGCCATTTCCAAGAACAAAATTAGGGGCTACTCTGCTCATATTTTAAATAAAAATTTAAAAAAATCTTGCAACCTCTTTTTGAGAAGCTCCCATACCTCTGTGCTTTGAAGCAAGGGCTTGAAATTTGGCAGAGGGATTGCCCTGGTGTCAGAAAGATACTTTTTCCCATTCCTTCTGGGGAAGGAAAACACCCAGATTTGCTGGACAGGTTAAGCCTTTGAAAAATCTGAGTTCAGGCTTGTTCTACAGAGAATGGGGGGAATTTGGCAGCTAAATTCTATCTATCCTGAGCATGTTCTTGCCCAGGGCTGTTGGGGCTGAGCGCCCTTTTCCCTCCAGTTGCTGCTCCCAATGTGGGATGCAGTGGCACCAGGAGTGAAGAGCCAGGGAGGGGAGAGAATGGAATGGGGGCAGGAAGAATTGAGATGATATGACAGTCAGCTGGTGGGGCTGTGACTGTCTGGGAAAGGAAACAGAGAAGAGAGTGGGTGAGGTGGGGGTGGGGATGGTGGTGGAGGGGGGAAAAGTGGGGCCTCAGTTTGGAAGCCTGGAGGAAAACACTGGGACTGGCTGGAAAGGGAGCCTAGATCTAGCATGAGGAGATTTCTGGGGTTGGGAAAGCTCAGATGAGAAGCTGAAGAGGAAGAGACAGGACTGGGAAAGGTGTGATTGGGTTTTTTTGGAAGAAGGGACAGAAAGGTCTGTGTCCACTAGATCATGCTCCCCTCTAAAACCCAGAATTGAATCAAAGATTCCTGAAGCTCACTCTTTCTCTGCTTCAGCAAATATCTGCCACACTCACTGACAAAGTGTCTCTTATCTCTTCCAGTGGCAGGTCTACACCGAGGGCAATAAGGCAGAGGCCTGGGTGGGTGGATCTAGAAGTTCTAATGTTGCTGATGTCCAATAAGGGTACTAGTGTAGTTCCGTATGATGGAATCTCTGATTTTCAGTTTGCTTTTAGAAACCTAAAACATTACATGCAAAAAAGTTCAGAAAGAGAAGTGGGCGATATGGTTCTTCCTCGTCATTATTTTGTCCACTAGTTAAGCTTACTATCCTTCAAAATAATTTGGTCCTTTTACTTCTGGTTCCACTGTGACATTTTTCAGGGACTGATAGACAGTGGTGTCCCATAATTCTCCAATCTGCTGTTTACCATTCTTTGGCCAGCTCAGACACAGACTCCAGTACGTAAATCACTTCCAGTTATATTTTATTAGTACTGTAGCCAGCCACTCTTGAATTACATTTCAGGTCAACTCCAACAAACTCCCAGCCTTAGACTTTCCCCCAGAAATGTGTGTCCTGTACTGTCCAGAAGAATTCTGGATAATACAATCTCATACAAAGTCCGTCATTTTATGTATAGAAAATGTTATGCAAAATTCCTGTTGGCATTTCCCAAACATGTCAATCCAAAGATGTTGGTTTAGAAAATGAAACAAGTGTATTAACTACAGAAGGATGGATGGTAAAGGATTAGAAGTAATGAGGCATACAAGTCAGAATGGATTCCAAAGAAATAAAAAGATAAAATGCAACTCATACTTAAGTCACATGAATTCAATACAAAGGTAAGGTCTGTCTCACCATCCATTCCAATTATCTTACTTTCTGTCAGGGTCTACTCCCCGCCCCCCCCCCCCCAATTCCAATGCTGCTTCCTTTTTTCTTCGTGTTGTTTATGCCATTGATAGAGAGAAAGGGAGAGGTGACTTGAGGTGTCTCTTGTCTCCTCTTATAGATCTTTCTTTGGCACAAGAATAATCTCCAGTCGATGTTCAGGAGACAGAAACTCTGTGTTGACAGGAACATCAAGCCTCTACTTTGTCAAAACATAGATTTCTTCTTTTTCTTCTTCTTCTTTTTTTTTGTTTTGTTGCAAACCCATACTCTCCTGTCAAAGAGTGGCCACTTGACTGGATGGTTGTCCATTTGAACTCACTGACAACTGTTGGGGCACTGACACCTTTAATTTCAGAGGAACTCGTTCGTTACTACCCTCCAGAACCACCTTGATTTTCAAATAGTATTTGGGGCCTTGAAAGGTGATGATGGAAAGCCCTGTTGACTTGTTACTTTACTGCTAAAGAAAGTTTGTGATAAGACACCTGCCAATGAGCCTTTTCTAAAATATCCCAGCCTGGTATTCTTGCATCCAGCTCCCATCCAGAACACACCACACGATCCATCGTCTATAGCCAAGCCCTTCGATACAACCGCATCTGCTCTAATCCCACTGACAGAGACCAGAAGCTTCAGGATCTCTACCAAGCATTTATAAATCTCAACTACCCACCCAGAGAAATAAAAAAGCAAATTGAAAGAGCCAGACGAATACCTAGAAACCATCTACTTCAAGACAGACCCAAGAAAACCAACAATAGAACACCACTTGTCATCACCTACAACCCCCAACTTAAACCTGTCCAACACATTATCAATAAACTACAGCCTATATTGGAACAGGATACCATACTCAAAGAGGCTCTGGGAGACAGACCCATAGTCTCCTATAGACAACCACCTAACCTCAAGATGATTCTTACCAACCACCACAGGACATACCACACTAATACCAACCCTGGTACCTTCCCTTGCAACAAACCCCGTTGCCAGCTTTGTCCACATATTCATTCTGCTGACACCATTATTGGACCTAACCAAGTGAGTTATAAGATCAAGAACACATATTCCTGCGCATCCAGAAATATAATCTACGCTATCATGTGCCGAAAGTGTCCGTCTGCTATGTACATTGGACAAACATCTCAGACACTTCGCCAAAGGATTAATGCCCACAAAACAGATATCAGACAAGATCACAAAGAAAAAACAGTTTCTTGCCATTTTAACCAGAAAGGACACTCTCTCAATGACTTAACCACCTGCATTCTGCTACAAAGACCTTTTACATCTGCACTTGAAAGGGAATCCTCTGAACTGTCATTCATGTTAAAATTCGACACTTTCCAACAAGGACTTAACAAACATTTGAACTATCTCACCCATTACCAAGATAATTTCCCCAATTATCACCTCTAATACCATTAACTCACAAACATCCCACTCTCCCTACCTCTAATATCATCAATTCACAGACACTTACCTTCCTTCCTTCCCCCCCCCCCCCCGCATACCCCTCCTGTTCTGCAATGTGATTTGTCCTTTTCATATTTGTTCACTTTTTTTTAATTGTATCCTTTGGTATATATGGTTGTGACTACTTTCTTCCACTATTTGATCTGAGGAAGTGGGTCTGGCCCACGAAAGCTCATCATCTAATAAACCATCTTGTTAGTCTTTAAAGTGCTACATTGTCCTGCATTTTGCTTCAACTACCCCAGACTAACACGGCTACATTTCTATTGGTATTCTTGTGGTTGCCTTGTCTCATTTTATGTTAGCTTTTATCTCATTCCCAGCCCCTCAAAATCTAGGTGACTGTTGGGTCACTTTTTCTATGCCAAATATCATTGGCCCGTGCTTTTCTTGTGCTAGCTTGCTTAAGCCAGTGTCTTACAGGAACAGGACAGTCTCTTACTAGCATGATTGCTTACTAAAATAAGGCTAAATTGGCCGTAAGAGCTACAAGTCGTATATATCAGGTATTAAACCAATACTGCAGGTGATCTCTGCCAAATTGCTTTACTGTATCCACGTCATTGCTTGCCCAGTGCTTTACTTATCATTTTTAAGTATTCCTTCTAGCTGTGTCAGTCAGCTGTAGATGGCTGCCCTCTTGTTCAGGGGATATTTAGCAGGATTCATGAAACTGCTGACTTGCTTTCTTGGGAATTTTTAGGCTAAGGGTGTGTTTATGTTCAGCTGCCAGCAGCAACTTTAGAAATAGTTCCTCCAACAGTTGCCAGATCTTGCTGATCTCATTCATTTGTTGTTTAATGTGACTTTTTGGAAACTAGGAGCATGTTATAGATCCAAAAAGGGACAATAAGGCATTTGGGGGGAAATCCTGCCCCTGCTGTCTCAGGGGTGCAACTAGCTGTGCTGGGGGGGGGGGGGGGAGAGGGAATGCAAGATATGACTTTGCCCGCCCCTTCTCACTGCTCACTTCTTGGGCATTACCACTTTGCCAATATTAATTGTTTTACCCATCTTCTCAGTGTATTAAAGAGAAATTAAATAAGTTTGTGTAGTTTTAATTGCAGCTAGTATTTTACAGGGATGAAAAGTAACTTAAGTTTCTTACAGGTACTGATGTATCACACCCCTGGGGAGGAACACTAAGGCAGGCAATTGGGGGTTGCCATACAACACTTGTAAGAAATGTAAATGTGAGGTGGAATTTGTGTGTGTGTGTGTGAGATTCATAGCAGAGGGTTAGAGCATGGGGGGGGGGGGGGGTTTCAGGAATAAGGGCAGGGGGCTCGGGGCAGAGGGGATGTGGGAGTGCAGGAATCAGGGCTGAGGGGAGGGGGCAGGGCAGGGGAGTTTGGGGGATTCAGGAATAAGAGCAGGGGGCTTCTGATAGAGGACATAAGATGTGGTGGGTGCAGTTATCAGGGCAGTGGGCTGTGAATGGGGAGCCAGGGCAGGGAGGTTTGGGGGTTTAGGAATAATGACATGGAGCTGAAGGGGGTCAGGGCAGGGGGGATGTGGAGGGTTCAGGAATAAGGGCAGGGAATGTGGGGTCATGGCTGGGAGAGGTGGGGGTTTTAGGAATAAGGGCAGGGGCTGGGGATAGAGGGCTCAGGGCAGGGAAGATGTGGGGGTGCAAGAATCAGGGCAGAAGACTGGGGGGGTCAGGGCTGGGAGGTATGGGGTGAGTTCTGGCTACATGCAGCTACAGCCTCCCCCCACCTCCTTAAAAGGTGTGGGGTGTTTAGGGGCTGAGGCAGCCCTGGGCTGCCGTGTGTCTGTATGCACAAACCCCCAGCCAGCCCCTTTCACCTGCCTGCTTCTTAACAAGGCCGTCTGCAGGAGAGCTCTGGGAGCAGCTGCAGTTGAGTGGGCTTTTCTGGATTGGGCCCCCCCTGTGACTGTGGGCAGGCATAAGTAGCATGTCTTGCATACCTCTAGTTGTGCCCCTGTGGGTGGGGTTTAGCTCCCGTAGCTTTCTCTCACCTCACTGATTTGACAGTTGGGCTTTTCAACTGTAAAAGCCTAGAAATTTGGGCTGGTCCCAGGTTAGGAAATCACTGATGAGCAGAAGGGTCGTATGTTGTTTGCACCAGACTAAAGGCAGCTAAATGCTATGTGGTGGTTCCCAAGGAAAGGCCTGCAGGAAAGAAAGAAAAAGTATCTTTTAGCAGATTCACTTAACAGATAAGAAGAAAGAATTGTAACAAGAGGTGATTTAAGGATGGAAATAAAAATGTATTCATTAGAAGGGAATAGGAGGAGCAACTTTTCACTTATTCAGCTGCATACCCTTCTCCTACAGGTTTTTAAGTTAAAGACTTCAAAAGAAACATCAGCCGGAAGGTATAAATCTAGGCACATCTGCACCTGGATGAGTAATGCGCTTCCTATTGCCATTATTTGTAAAATCTAACAAGATCAGCCCCACCCCTGTGTCATGTCCAAAGCTGGGCACTTGAATACTAAACAGTTGGGAGTTTTATAACATTGACAACTCCGTTCTGTAACTTGTGATGATTTAAAGATAAACCTCTTCTTTAGTGGTAGGTGATAAGAAAAATCCCTCAACTCTACACAGATCAGATCAGGAGAAGAATAGGTATTTGTGGAGGACATTAGCAAGATTTAGATAACTTGATTGGTGATTTGGAAGCTTCAGGGGGTAGCCAAGCTAGTGTGTGCAGAATAAACTTAAAGAACAACAAATTGTCTGGTAGCACTTTATAGGCTAACATATCTGTAATCTAAAGCCTCAACTCTCCACAACTCTAAGAATCAGCATCCCCTCTGCACTCAGTTGTAATCTATTTTCCTTCCACCAGACTTCTTTATAACACTCTTGGGTTTTTTTCAAACAGGAAGGCTCCTTGCCCGCATCACAGACAGTCTGTGCTCCTCTCAGCATCTGAGACTGTATGATTACATCTACACTGCAGGCTTCTTGTGCAAGAACTGTTTTGCGCAAGAGTTCTTGTGGAAAAGGTCTTCCACAAGAGTGTGTCCACACTGCCATGTGCTTTTGCGCAAGAGTGTCCAAGGCAGTGTGGATGCTCTCTTGTGCAAGAAAGCTGATGGCCATTTTAGCCATAGGGCTTTCTTGCGCAAGAAATTCATGTTGCCTGTCTACACTGCCTTCTTGTGGAAGAGCTCCTGCACAAGAGGGCTTATTCCTCGTGGAGAGAGGAATAACTCTTCTGGAAGAAGCCCTGTTTTCCGACGCTGTACTGTAAATTTACTTGATCAAGAACAAATGTGCAGTGTAGATGCTCTGCAAGTTTTTGCACAAGAACAGCCATTCTCGTGCAAGAAGCCTGCACTGTAGATGTAGCCTATAAGTATTTTTAGAGACATAAATCAAGCTTCAATAGTCAGGCAAACATGCAGGGATTTACCTTATAGTAGAATGAATATATAGGATCTATTACCGCATATCTAAAAGCATAACAATTAGTGTTGATATATCAATATACTACTCTAAGAAAGAGCACAAAGAACTATTGAATTTGTACAAGGATAAAAAGTGTACATTTTTCTATTAGCATATTTAAAATAACTGAATTGTTCATTGCTTTGGACTAGAAAAATGAATCGGACAATCACTTTCTTGGAGGCCTTTATAAATTAACATTAATTTGCATGTCCATCTGATTATTTAATTAGGTTTATGGCTGTTTCTCATTATAAAGCCCTTCAAACAGCACAAGGCCCTTGATTAGCGATGACAAGGGACTGAAATATTGCATAACCTTGGCCCACTGAGATAAGTATAAAATGTATTAGCTATTCACAGGTACATCAGTATGTATGGAGTTGTTCTGGCTATTATTTCTTCCATTTTACAATTGAAAAGCTTTGTAGAAACTTAACCAGTTTTACAAACACTTTGTGAGAAAAGTATTGTCTCCATTGTACAGATAGGGAAACAGACCGGAGTTAACTGAGTTGCCCTGGGTCATAAAGGGAATCACTGTCAAAGATGGAATTAGATTTCAGTGGCACTGAATCTTGAGCCTGCTGTCAGGCCATAGACCAGAATTCTCTGACTTATCACTGAAGGTTAGTCTTTAAAGTGCTACATAGTCCTGTATTTTGCTTCAGCTACACCAGACTAACACGGCTACATTTCTATTACTATTCTGAAGGTAGAATAGTTTTTAAAGGATGGTGATTTCCTGGAAAGAAAGTTAATTGACACTATCTCGTACTTTGTCTCTCCCCACCTCTATTTCTCAATTAAATTACCCAGACATGCTTTCAGGATGCCATAAATCTTGGCTTCAGAACTTTTCTCAGCACCCGGGAATAGATAACCTAGGAAGGTGGAGGACCTTTTTTCTTGTTTAGCTTTATCATTTTTACAACATCCTGCGAGTGAGTCTTGAAATAGGTAAGCCGGGACATTCATTTCAAAGCAGATCCCTTCTGTCATGGAGCTGGATTTTAATCCAACGAACCCATTTTACTGTAGCTGCTGCGAATGAGATCCTGTGCGCACCGCTAAGCGTGCCTCTTGGCTGTGTCTCCGACCCTGTTAAAGAGAGGAGGCGAGCGAGGGGATATCTTTTCATTAGACCGACCTCTTAGGGGGATTCAGAGACAGGCTTTGGCGCTCCCAGACAGCGCTTTTCCAGGTCAGAAAGCTAATCTCTTCCCCCAGCAGACGCGGGTGGAGTGGAAAGTATCCCGTCCCTGCCTGATAGCCGGACTCTCCGCTTCATGTTTAGACTCGAATAGGGGCCTCGATTACGCCACATCCGCTGGCTGCCTTTTTTCCAAGGCGATTGACCTCTGCGGCGCGCTGCTCCAAGCCATGGGACCCCCTCCCCGCGGCCACTTCCCTCCCGGCTAATCTTGCCAGTGAACAGCTGCGAGCGTGTGGAGCGAAGGGCGGGGTCGTGCGGCCGCAGCGAGGCTCTCAGTCGAGGGGCCGCCGGCGGGAGGGGAGCGCGCGTGTGTAAGAGACTCCCCCGGCTCGGCTGCCTTTTACCTAGCGGAAGAGCTGCCCCGCGGCAGCAGCTGGCGCCGCAACATCTGGCAGGAGGCGGATTCTACCTCTGCGCCCCCCCCCCCCCCACCCCTTGGACGACGTCTCCTGCTGCATCCGAGGCAGTGGGAAGCGGCGCAGCCCCCCACCGCTTTGCCCCCCCCCACTCCCAGCATGCCGGGGGCGGCCTGCCCCAGTTAGCCCCCAGTCCGCGCGTCTCTGCGCCGCAGCCTGGGGGAGCGAAGCCCCGCGCCGGGCAGCGCCACAGTGAGTAACGCGCCGCGCTGGCGGCGGCCCCGGGGGAAGGGAAGCGCCTGGGGCTGGGCCAGGCAGAGGGCGCCCCCTCGTCACGGCCTGGTGGCGGGGTCGCGGCCGGGCTCTCGGGCGCGCTGCGGAGGCGAGGGGAGCGGAGAGGAAGGCGCGGGACGGGCCGCAGGAGCCGTGTGCCGCTTGCTCGCTACACCGGCCCCTCTCCCTCCCTCCCTCCGCGGCGCGAATTCGGTTCTCCTGTGAACGCGGCGCAGGAGGAACCGAAGCCAGGGGGGTGGCGTGGGGCTGCTAGCGCCGCGCTCGGAGCTGCAGGGAAGGGGGAGGCTCGCGCTTGTTCCCCTAGCCAAACCCTCCTCACGGCTGCTGCCGAGCAGCTCGAGCCCGGGTCCCGCAGCGCAGCGAGCGCTCGGGAGGTGTTGCCTGGTCTCCTCTGCTTTCTGGGAGCAGGCGATGCAGAGGCGCCGCAGCCCTCGCCTGTTTTTGTGAAGCGGGTCAGGAGCAGCCTCCGGGCGTTAAAGCCGCTTCGTGGGCTTTCGTTAGTACGGGCATGTCCCCTCCCGCCTGCTGGCCCGCTCTGTATATCGTTCCGTATAACATCAGGCTTTCCACGCTGTTAAATCCAGGCCCTCAGCTTCCAGCTCATCAGACTGGAAGTTGGGGGTTAAAGCCATGTGCAAGACAGGTAGGTGCCTTCAAAAGGGAAAAGACAAGACCGTGTCAACCCGAAAACCATTTTAAAAAGGGGTGAAAGATTTTGCTGGATACTGCACCTGGCTGTCGTTACCATCTCGTTAAGAACCTTTTAAAAAAAGTTTTCCTGTCTCTCGTTTGTAAGCAAATGGGTTGTGCCCAAAGCTCATGACCCGATCTGCGAGTTTTTTTAGTCTCTAGTGCTGCAAGACTATTCGTTGTGTGTGTGTGTTTTTTTTTAAAGTTTTTCCTCTTGTTTCTGTTCGGAAATGAGCACGCAGATGCAGGAAACTGATTATAGACACAGCACTTGAGTGCACCTTGTTAATAAAAGTATTAAAAGAAGCCAAAGTTTTTCTTTTTCATGTACTAAAATGTAGTTAACACCAAGTGTATTTTAAAACAAACAGTAATTTACAGGTAATATTTTGATGGCTATTTAAGTATTATGCAAATCCGGTTACATTTTTTGGGTGCTGAAAAAAGTCTAAGAATATTTCTGTGTGTGTGCAGTTATTTGGTGGCTCTGCAGAGTGTTATTTGAACAGTGTATTTTGGTTTTGACAGTCAATATTCAGATTATAGTTATTTTAAAAATATGTAGCCAATCATGCAGTCTTTATTCAGGCAAATTTCTACCAAAACAAGGGAGAGTCTACCCAATTGCAGGCCTGAACCAAAAGTCACGGAAGTCACTGGAAGTCTTTCCATTGATTTTAATGGGGACTGAACTGGGCCCTGTATCAATCTGAAATTTGGTAGCCAAATTATAAAATGAAATCCTAATTTCTTAATATTTTGTCTCTCGTTCACTCCCCATCACATGTGTAATGCATAAAAATATTTGTCTATTTACATGGTTACAAAGCCATTAGAGAAACAGCTTAGTTGGCTGAACATTCAAGATCTTAGCATTGGGATGAGATTTTTTTCTGTACTGACACAGAGTTGCATTGTAGCCAAACTGCATGCAAATAGTAACCAAAGATATATATGTTTCACCCTGGAAAACTTATACAGCATTTCTATTAGATTTCTTACTTGCAACTAAATGTGATTCCAAAGAGAGTACAAACATTAGGGATGTGCTTTTTTCCTTCTTTGTACACTATAAAGTCAAAATAGCACTTCATACCCTTTTTTAGTGTTCATGTGCCAAAACTTTAACAAGAGATCTCTCAAAAATGTTCACATACTTTACAGTAGGGGTTCTCAATTTTTTTTCTGTGACCCTCTTTGAAAATATTTCACACTGTGATGGTTCCCCACACTCTTCTTGGTACTAGACATAGCTTTTGTGGCATTAGTGCAGATCACTACAGAGCTAATTAACCAGATCATGCTACTAATGTTCCCTCTAATATTTTCCATCCATGGACGGAATAAATGTTATGTGTACTGAGGCATGAGCAAATGTGCACTACCAATAGAAACACATACAGCTGACTGTGGGCTATCGACTCTGCTAATCAGCTGGGTGGCATTTGAATTTCTCCTGGGTGACCACCCAAATGCTTAGCTTACAGGGAACACTGTGTGATGCTTTGCAGCAGTGCTAATCAGCTGGGTGGCATTTGAATTTCTCCTGGGTGGCCACCCAAATGCTTAGCTTACAGGGAACACTGTGTGATGCTCTGCAGCAGTGCTAATCAGCTGGGTGGCATTTGAATTTCTCCTGGGTGGCCACCCAAATGCTCAGCTTACAGGGAACACTGTGTGATGCTCTGCAGCAGTGCTGTCTTTAGACCAAGGTGTTCTTTCAGCTTCTACAGCAGCCTTGCCACTAACCTTTTGGATCAATGTTCCCTCCAATTTTTTCCATCCATGCATGGAATTAGTTTTGTTATGCGTATCAATAGCGAGGTAATGTTACAGATGGGTGTCACCAGTGGAAACACAAACTCTAGACGTACATTTTTTTTAAAAAGTTACCATAGGGATAATAACTCCAGCTAGGACAGGTTAGTCATTTTAGATTTGACTGCTCAAAGAATTAAATTTTAAGCATAGGAGATACAATCTTGAAATGCATAGATCAGTCAAAAATCTAAAATAGCTGCACCAAGAAGTAGCAACAACATAAGTACAGCCTCTTCCCGACTTACGAACTGGTTACGGACCAAACAATTGGTTGTAACTCGGTTTGTTCGTAAGTTGGACCCCATAGAGTTACATGCGACCGCGCTGTTCATAAGCACGGATTGTGTTCGTAACTCGGGGTCCACCATTTATGACTGCTTTGGTCATAATTGCGGACGGTTGGAAGTCAACCGTTCACAATTCAGGGACCGGCTGTATGTGTTATGGGGTGAGTGTTAAAGTATGTGCATGCTGGCTCCTGGAAAAGTCTATGGTCTGTTTTAAGGATGTTAAGTATCGTGTAATTGACTAAGAACATAAGAATGGCTGTACTGGGCCAGACCAAAGGTCCATCTAGCCCAGTACCCTGTCTGCCGACAGTGGCCAGCACCAGGTGCCCCAGAGAGGGTGGACCAAAGACAATGATCAAGCGATTTGTCTCCTGCCATCCCTCTCCAGCCTCTGACAAACAAAGGCCATGGACACCATTTTATCCCCTGGCTAATAGCCTTTTATGGACCTAACCTCCATGAAATTATCTAGCTTCTCTTTAAACTCTATTATAGTCCTAGTCTTCACAGCCTTCTCTGGCAAGGAGTTCCACAGGTTGACTACAAGCTGTGTGAAGAAGAACTTTCTTTTATTAGTTTTAAACCTGCTACCCATTAATTTCATTTGGTGTCCTCTAGTTCTTCTATTTAAGAAACTAATAAATAACTTTTCTTTATGCACTCTCTCCACACCACTCATGATTTTATATACCTCTATCATATCCCCCCTCCGTCTCCTCTTTTCTAAACTGAAAAGTCCCAGTGTCTTTAACCTCTCCTCATATGGGACCCGTTCCAAACCCCTAATAATTTTAGTTGCCCTTTTCTGAACCCTTTCCAAGGCCAAAATGTCTTTTTTGAGGTGAGGAGACCACATCTGTGCACAGTATTCAAGATGTGGGCGTGCCATTGTTTTATACAGGGGCAGTAAGATATTCTGGGTCTTATTTTCTATCCCTTTCTTCATAATTCCTAGCATCCTATTTGCCTTTTTGACCGCGGCTGCACACTGCGTGGAAGTTCTCAGGGAACTGTCCACGATAACTCCAAGATCTCTTTCCTGATTTGTCGTAGCCAAATTAGCCCCCATCATACTGTACGTATAGTTGGGGTTATTTTTCCTGATGTGCATTACTTTACACTTATCTACATTAGATTTCATTTGCCATTTTGTTGCCCAATCACTCAGTTTGGTGAGATCTGCTTGGAGTCCCTCACAGTCTGCTTCTGTCTTGACTATCCTAAACAGTTTGGTATCATCCGCAAACTTTACCACCTCACTGCTTACCCCTTTTTCCAGATGCATATTTGCATTGACTATTTGATTAGTCGATAGGGCGGCACTGCCCCTTTGTAACACCGGAGCTGATCCCGGACTCCAAGCGGTGCTGCCGCTTTGAAGTACCCTCTTTTCTCCCCCCTTTGCTATTGCTATCTGATAGAGGCAGCATGGTGGGTGAGGGAAGCAACTAGTCGACTAGCCAATTTGCTTATTGGTTAGTTGACTAGTAGACTAGTCCTTAACATCCGTAGTCTGTTTAAGCAGAAAGGAATTTACTAGTCTGAAGGCTCATTCAGACCACAGCAGCCGCATCTTAACTCCTGAGCTGTCTTCCCTCCTTGGCTCTGCAAAGATTCGGATACATGGATTGGTAGGGGCACCATAACATCAGCACTCCCTATGCCCCCCCCACCTTGCTCTTCATAACAAGCAGGAGGGTTTTGGGAGCAGCTGGCTAGAGGCTCCAAAGCAGAGGATAGGAGCAATGTGGCTGCAGAGTAGTGTGGGTACTGGAAGGGTACCTGAATACAAGTCTCCAGATACATGCCGTTCTATTAATCAGGTGTTTGATGCTTGATTGACTCTTTGGCACTTGTGCAGCTTAGAGGGAACACTGGTTGGGATACCCAGTTTGAGAAATATTGCTCTAAGGAAATTTGTGGAATTCCCTGGGTAAAATATCCTTCCTCTGCTAAACAACAGCAACAGAAATTACCTACCACCTCAACGATTCCTGTCTTCTCTCTAACCAGAAGTATTTTCCTGACTTCTAAGGAATACTAATCAATGAAAACAGTGCTGAGTGTGAATGTAAACATTCTCCTATCATATGTGCATAAAGCTAGTGAAGAAAAAGCAGGAAGTAGAACTGATTAATATATTTTCATTGTTCAAGTTATAGGTTTTAAAGTTCTAATTAATCAGATTTAAAGCCATTATTTCACTCCACTTGTTCCATTTCTGTTTTCTGTGGTGTCAAAAGCCTACTAATTCTTCTTTTATTCATCCTCTTCAAAGAGTAAAGGTGGTACCATTTCTAATGTTTAAGAACAAACACAACCCCCTTTTTTTTCTTTCCCCAGAAAAGCCTATCAATCAGTCCTTCTTTATACATGAAGAAAACATACATGCACGCACCCCCGGCCCCCCAAAAAAACACAAGAATTTAATTCCTTTCTTTTCAGCTCACTCTTAAGTACTGGAATTAAACTGCTTTTGCTCTGTGATTCTCTAATTTGTATCTCAGCACACCTTGATTTATTCACACAACAATAATCTGCAGTACAAATAGATGCGTGCAGGGCAACATGAATTTGTAGTGTTCCGTGAAAACATATGGATAGTGTGAGGTTACTGGTGTGGTATGTGTAAGGACAATGTTGAACAAGCTTTTTGAATAGCAGTATCACTCCTGTTGTGCTTATGTAATACTTAAGGCCTTAGTGCAGAGAAGTACTTAACCATATGACTCCTGCTGGGTACGTATCTGCCATCTAAAAATAAGGACACATCTTTAATTCCCTTCAAAGTTGATATTTTTAGGCAGATCAGAGTGAATGAATGGTTAATATTTTGGTTTTAGACAAAGGTTATCTAGTATGGATAGTAGGCCTGAGTCTTTCTTACATCAAGGCCTTATGCTTTGGCTCTCTTGCTGGTGAACAGCTGGCATAAGGACTTTACATTGCTTCTGCCCCCACCTGCAGAAGATGTAGCTGGAGCACATTGTGCTATGGATATTCTCTGCTTCCCATGATCCGAACTGGGCTCTGAGCAGCTCAGCATAAGAAAAAGCAGCCCTGAGGTTACTCTAATTTAATTTACCTTTGCATGGGCCCAGAATATGAAGAATTCAAAGAAGCCCCTTTTTCCACATTGTGCCCCAGATTCAAGAATGGGATAATTGAGAATCAGGACTAATGTGAGCTATTATAAACTGGCAATAAAAATAAAGCGAGGCTCTTGTAAAAGAGCATTCTTGATTTAGAAACAGATTGTTTCAAAGCAAGTTTAGTATAACTTATCTGTTCACCCTTAACCAGTAGAAAACATTAAATGGAGTGCTAAGACTTTCAGTGTCTGCAGAATTCTAACTAATTTCGAAACAGGAAATTTCTAGTCCCTCCCAAGAAGGTCTGCACCCAGGAGGAGGGAAAGAGAGAGAACACTTCTCTTTTCAGCAGCCAGAAAAGGTCATTTAAATTTTCTGTTTTCTATCTGTCTGTTTACATGATCTCCCCCCCCCCCCCGCATCGCTATAGTATCTGAACACTTCACAAACATTATACATTATCTTTACAACATTTTACAAACGTTAATACATTTTCTTTATTACACCTCAACTAGCCTGAAGTGAATTAGAAGGGCTGGGCCCCTGAGCAGGGTCCAGAGAGAGAACCTGGTTAGGAAATACAAGGTATGTGTACACAGCAATTAACCCCCACGTCAATTGGCTCAGGCTGCAGGGCTGTGAAACTGCACTGTATTTGTTTGGCTGTGATCTGGAGTCCATGCCCTGTGTCCCGGTGAGGGGGAAGGTCCAAGAGCCCAAGTTCCAGCTGTAGATGGAACATATACACCACAATTTTACAGTTGACATGGGACAGCAGTGTGTATTTAATTGATATATTCAGGCATCCTTAGGAATTCTTTAACCACAGAGTGTGCATGAAATTAACTAAAAGCACGATGTTAAGCAAGTATAACTTTGGATTTACATACACTAGTAAAAGTGCTGAGGTTAGCTAATGTAGTTAAACTTGATCTTTTTTTATAGCACTAGTGAAGGTGGCTATTTTCTATTTCAGTTTATCTAGGAGAAGACTAACGTTGACCATCACCTTAAATGAGTTAAAACTACAGCTTGCTTTATCTGCACACTGTACAGCTTTAGCCTATGTCTACACTAACAGGTTATTTCAAAATAAGCAGGAGTTATTATTTTGAAATAACAAGTCCATTTCAAAATAACAGGCTTGGAAGTGTGGATACTCACCTTATTTCAAAATCACTCCCCAGTGTAGACATGCTCTTAGGAGCCTAAAAGTGGTGTTTAGATGTTCAGATGTGTGATTTAGATGTCTATCTACAGGCACCCATATTTTGCAGATTTGGCCCTTTGTGTATTTATGCATACCTGAACATATAAAGCAATCCTATGAACTTTGAAAAGCCCTGTAGGTACTATTTTGTCATGCTGTCTGACCAGTGCCTCAAGTTAGGATTCACTGGGTTCTTGCCCTAATGTGATGCATTGGTCAGTTGTGTTGTGTAATACTATATGGGTTTTCAAAATTTATGAGTTTGCTTTCTGTCCTAAGCTTCTAGAGTAAAATGCAACATTGAAAGAGATCTTTAAAAAGCTGCACTATGTAACAAAACAAAAAACTATTTATGCAACAGCCTGTAGGATTCATGCTCTAATGGAGTTCTCTGGTGTCTTCAATATCAACAGTATACTAAGGAGGGTGGGAGGCCACAGTGGATATGGACCTGGAGTACCTGTGATGTGAAATGAAGGGCTGAGCAAAGAGGAGATGACTTTTGGTGATACAGTAGAATCCAGTGAATTGTGATAGAGCAGAAGCACATCTTCATGCTGAGGTGGAATTAAAGTTCTTCACTGCAATGTACTAGCCACAGTTCTGGTTAGACTGTTCCTTGGCTTAAAATGAAGCTGTTCTGACACAAAAAAAAAAAAAAAAAAGGGTATTATAGTGGATCCCTCTTATAATGTCCTGACTTGCCAGGGTAAGGCCCACATTTTGCCTCAAGGTCCATGTGCTGTGTTCCCATTGACTTCAATAAGATTTACATATGCATGCATCCAAGGGAAGAATTTTGGCTCTTAGTGAAGCTTCCTAGTTGAAGAAATGACTTTTTAGGAACATTACAGGCATTGAAGAAAACAAGTCTTAGTTAAGAATTTATGGGAAATGCAAAACAATTTTTATGATCTGTAAAATACTACATTCAAAAACAGGCTAGCAGAAATACAGCATTTTGAGAGTTGTTCTTTTGGCTGTTTAGTGCGAAGTGGCTTTAGCTGAGAAAATAGAGAACTAACTAAAGTTGATGCTAACCATTGGTAGTCCGATATAATTTGCACTGACTTGTGTTAGCCTGTGAGGCAAATCTTCAACCCAGCATCCAGGTCTGGTAGCTAGCTTTGGGCATGCTTAGGCTTGTAGATGGCTATTGCTCTCACGTAGGAGTGTTAATTGATCCACAACGGCGTAATCAGTTTGGATATCCAAAAAGGTTTTCTGGTGATCCAGTAAGCATGGGTGTCCAGTATGTAAGGTGGGGGAAGACTCTGCCTTCCCAAACCACCAGGCAAAGCCCTGCTGTAGGTGTTCTGGGGGCAGAGTGTTGCTCTGGGGCTGGAGAGGCAGGGCTGGGCCAGGCCATGTGGTATGCCCTCCTCTGGGGCTGGGGAGGCTGGGGCCATGCCGTGTGCCCTTTGTTCTCCCCCTTCCCGGAGCTGGAGAGGCCACACCATGTGAAGCACCCTCCTTCCCTTGGTGCTCTGGGGTTGGAGAGGCTGGGCTACATCAGGCCATGCTGCGTGCCCTCTGACCTCCCTGGTGCGTGCCTACCTGCTCCCCCCCCTCTCCCTGTGGTTGGGAGGGCAAGCATGTGCACTGTGCGCTGCCCCACCTCCCTGTGGAGATGGGGAAGGGGCATGGCCTCAAAAGAAAGGGTTAGGGCTGGAGGTGGGGCTCAGGGATTGCCTCCCCCAGCCGTGCCTTCACCCACTGCCTATGCCAGTAAGTGTTGGCCTGTTTTAGTGGCATAGAGTTTCTTTTGCACTGAGTGCACAGTGTTCTGCTTAGACATCTCCTGATGTGTTGCTCATCCACAGTTGTATAGGAATTGTGGGAATTTTTGCCTGAGCATTGTGAGATTCCTACCGGAAGGCAGTGGAAGTAGAAATTGGAGGTCAAACTCACTATTTTTTCTATGAGCTAGTACCTATAGGCAGTCTGGAGGAGGCATGGATCAGTGAAATCCTCACAGATATGAATATAAACAGACTATTGCTAGGGTAGGTAAAGCTGTGCAATGGTACAGAATAGGAATGTTAGCTATTGGTTAACTGAATAGTCGATTAACCTCATGAATTCTTATCGGTTAGTCATCTATTCTGTAGTCCTCAGGGGTGGGGCTGGCAGCCAGTGTGCTCTGGCCCCACTCCTGGGGAGCCCCTTGTCACCCTGCACTGCTGCCTCTGTATCAGAGAGGCCAGGCAGGAGCTCGTCTGCACAAGGGAAGACAATTTAAAAACCAGCTCCCCTCGTGGACTGTCTGCCTGCCACCCTGCACTGCTGCCTCTGATACAGTCTGGGGCTGGGGCTGAGCTCCCGAACCTGGCGTGAGCCAGAACTGAGCCAAGCTGCCTGCCCACCTGGCTCCTAATACGCTTAAATGCAGAGCCATAGCAGGGGTAGGTCCTGGACTCAGCCAGGCTGCTGCTAAAAAGTAAGTGTGTGTGTGTGTGTGTGTGTGTGTGTGTGTAATAAGTGTAGTCTATAGCATTAACCTATAAGCTTTTGCTTATCGGTTAATCGACTACACTATTAGATCCCTAGTACAGAACAAACCAGGAAGAACGGCAGAGGAGGATGAAGACAATCAGTCTCTTCTCATACATCTTTTTCTGGAACACGTGCACTCAGAGTGGTGCTGCTTTTAGACTCCCCTAATGAGTACTGGCTGATGGGATTGCCAGCAGCAGAACTTCAGGATGTCAGAAGTCACTTCCTTTAAGTTCTGTGGGGGTACTGACTCAGGAACTATCCCAGTTCCACTAACATGTGCTAACATGGAGGCTCCCTTGCATGTGGAGTAACACATGGCTGTCATCTGAAAGCTCACCGTCCTGGTTTGCCACTACTCAGCTGCTAATGAGTTGGTGTTAGTAGATCAGCTGTTGGTGCTGTTGTAATGAAGATGTGCACCATTATCAAGAAAATGCATTCCTTCAGGATCATAAAACTAAGCAATGTGCGGGTAGTTATTAATGGCTTTGCCCAGCTGGGTTTCTCTCGTGGTATCGGAGATATAGTTGGAATCTGGATGTCTATTCTTTGTCCCCATCCACCCCACTTCAGGCACCAGACAGAAAGGCATATTTCTCCCTTATGCTGTGACGATTGTTCATGAATATATTTATGTGGCATATTCTGGGAAAGTCCATGATTTCAGGATCTTTCAAATATCTGCACTTTTCCATCCAGCAACAAGTGGAATTTATGCACCAGTGATCTATAAGGACATTAATGGCCTTGCAATTCCTCCGCAGCCGTTTGAGGAGAAGCAGCTTGTCCGTGCTCTCCCGGGTTATGAAACCTTTTCTTAGACAATTTGGTAGAAGAAGGGAACTGTTTAATTAGACCCCGAGTCATTGCACACAGACTATGGAATGTGCATTTGGAAGACTGACCAGTCAGCAGAGGCTCCTACTGGAGTGACTGCTGATGCAGAATATATCTGTTCTGTGAGATCTGCTTACTAAATTTCTCACAGTGTTTGGGGGAGAGCCTTGTGCAAGGATAGCAGAAAACATCTGATACTCTTGCCTAGCATAGCCATCAGCCAGAGAAAAAGGGTGTATGTGAAGTTGTGTAGACACTCAGTGGCACATGATAAGGGAATGCCTTCTGCTACTACTTTGAATCTAGGGCCCACTTCTGAGTATAATTTTTAACATTATTGCACATTTCATATCTCAGTGATGCACTTTATCTAAACAAGCACTGTGTTTAAGATAATGTTGTTTGTACTATATAACTGTTATGTGGTGGTTTTCCCCAGGATGTTGTGTAGTAAAAGCAAGACTTCTATACTGAGATAAACTTCAACATGTTGAGCAGTTGTATTTCAGTAGAAAATTAACAGCACATCTGCTCCATGAGCACGTCTTGCCTCTTCCCGGTTCAGTGATCTGTCTCTTCCATTTGTAGGTGAAGTGGTAAAAATCACAGAATAATACAGGCAGTCCCCGGGTTACATGGATCCGACTTACATCAGATCCCTACTTACAAACGGGGTGAGGCAACCCCGCACTAGCTGCTTCCCCCCAGCAGACCAGGGAGACGCGAAGCTAGCGCCCCCCCCCAGCAGACCAGAGAGATGCAGAGCGGCTTTTCTAAGCAGACACCTCAGCTTGAGAATAAAGGACTGAGAGAAATGAGGTGTGGGAGAATAAAACTGAGCTCTGGAGAAATGTTTGGCTAGAGTTTCCCCTACAATATGTACCAGTTCCGACTTACATACAAATTCAACTTAAGAACAAACCTACAGTCCCTATCTTGTACGTAATCCGGGGACTGCCTGTAATGTAAAAGATTTTTGCAGTAAAGATGTCACAGCTGACATCAGTCCCTTTTTATTAGCCATATTAGCAATTTAGGAGATGGTGGGTGAGTCAGGTGTGTGGAGGACAGTGTGTTTTGGCTTTTTCATATTCTAAGAAATCATGTAGGGAGAATGCAATTAATATCTGGCAAAGCATATAATATGAGCAGTGAGGGGGTTTACAAGCCCATATGTTAGATAACAGATTGTTATTGTGTCTGCCTGTTAGAGGTCACGTGTAGCCCACCATTCCTCGTCCACTCACTATAAATCGTATTTCCATTTATAATTGTATACATACAGTAATAGGTGACCTCCATAATGTGGATATCTGGTTCTCTGGGCTTTGTTGGCCACAACATAAGTTTTTTTTTTTTTTTTTTTTTTTTTTTCTGGTGTTACCAGCATCTGGTGCTCCAGAATTAGTTATCCTGTCCAAAATATATCTTCGCCATTGTTGCTAGCATCTGATACTCCTGAATAAGTTGTTCAGTCCACAGTATTCTCTGGTACACTGATGAGACACCTAGCTAAGATACAGTTAAGCTCTTTGTATTAAGAGCAGATGCTTGTAGTCAGGTTATAGTTGGCATAACTGTATTCCAGTTGGAGCACCTTTGTGTTATTGTGGCACTGTTATTTATCATGGTTGTGCCCCATTCTGAGCATTTCCTGTGATAGTCCCTTGTATAGCTCCAATAATTCTGACCGAGTGCTGGCAGTATAGGTGGAATAAGGTTCCTCTCCCCAATATCTATAAATAGAGCCCTGCATGGATACAAAATTTGTATCTGATCTGATCCGTAAACATGGTTCTCAGATACCTGTGGATTTGCAGAGTTCTACCTGCAAAGTCCAGAACCTCATTTTAGGACCATGGGTCAACAGAAAAATGACTGAGAATCTGGAGTGAAACACACTGGCATGTGAACTCCCCACACACTAATATTACAAAGGATGATACCAGGTGGCAAGCAGAATTTGAACAGCAACATGGCATGAAGCAGTAGAGGACACAAAGGAAAACCGGCAAGCCAAGGTAACGTGCAAATAGCATAGGATATCTTTGGGAGGACTCGGAAGATGCTCTGCATTGGCATCAGCATAGGATGCCTCTACACCTACTTTGCTGCAGATGAAATCACCCTGCACCAGAGTAAACATACTTCTTAAGTGAATTTATAGTACATGCTGAGAAACCAGTTCATTTGCAGCAACTACATTAATGTGGCAGGCATCTCAAGTTGGCTGGGGTGACTGTGAAGCATGGAGAAGCCCTTAGTCACTGGGGAGTGCATGGGGAAAGAGGGAAAAAGAATCCTGCAGCCTGAAGTGGTGGAACTGTAGCACTTAGAGAAACAGAACTTGCAAAATCTAGGGATGTTACATGTTTATGTGCAGGGGGGCAGGTGGAAGCTGGTGCTCATAGGGAGCTGGCTTCCCATGAGCACCAGTTCCTGCCTTCCCCTTCCTCCCCCCGTTACTGCCTCTGTCAGAGGTTTGGGATACAGGAGGGTGCTCTGTTCTCGGGGCTGGGGTGGCAGTGCAGGCACTGGGGTGGGGCTAGGTAAGAGGGGTTTGGCATGCATGAGGGTGCTCTAGTCTGGGTTCAAGGTCTTCAGAGGGGTTTAGGGCTGGGCCAGGGGGTTGAGGTACGGGGGTTTGGTCTCAGGGATGCAGAATTTGGGTGTCACTTACCTCAAACACTACTTGGGAGCAGCAGTATGCCCCCTTCTGGCTCCTACACAGAGGTGCAGCCAGCCAGCCAGCTCCTGACCAATGGGAGCTGTGGGGCAGGGACAGTGCATGGTGCTACAAAGCCCCCTGGGTTCCCCTATGCATAGGAACTGCAGGGGGGAACGTGCCTCTGCTTCTGGGAGTTGTATGGCGCTCTTGCAGACAGGGAGGCTGCCTTAACTCCACTGTGCTGCTGACCAGACTTTTAATAGCCTGATTCATGGTGCTAACCAAACCGGCAGGGTATCTTATCAGAAAGTTCCAGTCAGAAACTGGACAATTTCAGCCCTAACTCAGACATCAGAACTCGTGCCTGCGACCGCTCGCCCCTCTCCCATCCAGGGTGCCTGATGTACTATGGTCCCATTGAGCCTGCCCATTCCATTATCCTGGGCTCCCTCAAATTGTCCTTGCCATGCCAGGCCTTCAGGCCTTCTCTAACACTATCATGTAGGGCCACACCCAGCACTCAAGGACACACCTCCTCTGGGATGCAAACCCAGAATTGTCCTCTTGTGTTGTACAGAAAATGATAGAGTAAGCTCCTGAATTTCACTCCCTCCCTTCATATGGAGGAAGATAGGCCTAGCTTTTTGGTGCCTGCCTTCAGTTATGAATAGCACAAACTGGGTTTTAGAAAACAAAACAAGTTTATTAACTACAAAGGATAGATTATAAGTGATAGCAAACACATCACAGTAGATTACTGAGCAAGTAAAACAAACATTCAAACTAAACTTAATACAGTCTAAAGAAACTGGTTGCAAGTAGTAATTTTCTCACTCTAAATGTTGTTTTAAGCATCTCCTTCAGAGACCAGACATCTTTCCAGTGTAGGTCTAGTCTCTTTCATTCCAAGTTTAGTCTAATGTTTATACAGCAGTGATTTTGGGTGGGTGTTCTGTGAAGAGAACTGACCTTAATTATTTCACTCCCCAGCCTGAAATAGGATTTATATAAGGTGGAATTCCTTTGTTTTCCAGTTTGATACCCATCTCCTCTTAGTGGAAAAAACACCAACGGTTTAAGATGGGGTCCAATGACAGTGACATGATCACTTGACCCTGCAGTGTCAAATCAGTATCCCAGGAAACTTCTCAGGAAGATGGAAGATGAGCACTTTCATACACTTTTGTCCTTCCTAATGGCCCATCCAGGCTCATTGCATTATGTCTGGTGACCATTCCCCGGGTGCAAACCATAACTGTAATTGTTACATAGTCAATATGCCAAACTCTGGGCACAGAAATGACACATGCAAACAAATTAGGATAATCCTATTCAGTACCTTATAATGTTTCCAGTGATATCTCATATGACCCATTTTGCACAAAATAGATCTTAGTTATGTCATATTCATATTGTAACAATAGTTCTATAAAGAATATAGTGTGTAGTCTCACAAATGCCTTTACCAGTGAGGGTGGAATCACATGATTTGCTCAATCTTAGACCAAGTCCTAGGCCACAGCACCCCATGGATCAACTGAGGTTATAGTAAATCCAACTGGGTTTGGCACCTGCAGTTCTTCCCTTTGGGCATCTGTGACTGGCAAGTGAATGCAGTTACTAGAGAGTCTTCTTAAGCCACAGTATTGTTTAAAAATAAAAGATAACACTAGAGAGAGAGGGGTTTGACACTATGAAAGTTCTACACACTTCTATCTTCTAGGCGCTGGTCTTCCTCAGACACTCCAGTGGCAAGTGGGTGCCTTTGTGTCAGCCTGAACAGCTTTCCAGCAACAACTGCCTGATTTCTGACCTGAGTCAGCCTTTGTTTGTTTGTTTGTCATTTGGTAGCTTAACTGGAGCCTTGATGGAGAAACTCTGCTGCTGTAGTGGCGGTAGGGTAGATATCACTTACAGGCAGTCCCCGGGTTACATACAAGATAGGGACTGTAGGTTTGTTCTTAAGTTGAATCTGTATGTAAGTCGGAACTGGCGTCCAGATTCAGCCGCTGCTGAAACTGACCGCCAGTTCTGACTTACATACAGATTCAACTTAAGAACCCCAAGCTTCCCCAAGTCAGCTGCTGCTGAAACTGATCAGCGGCTGATTCCAGGAAGCCTGGGGCAGAGCAACTCTGCCTGGGGCTTCCTGTAGTCAGCGCTGGTCAGTTTCAGCAGCCGCTGACTTGGCGACGCCTGGGGCAGAGCAGCTGGGGTGCTGCTGGGTTGCTCCAGTAGCACCGCTCCTCGGCGCTACTGGACCAACCCAGCAGCACCCCAGCTGCTCTGCCCCAGGCGTCCTGATTCAGCCACTGCTGAAACTGACCAGCAGCGGCTGAATCAGGACTTGGGGCAGAGCAGCTGGGGTGCTGCCGGGTTGGTCCAGTAGTGCCCAGAGCGGCGCTGCAGGACCAATCGGCAGCGCCCCAGCTGCTCTGCTCCAGGATCCAAAACAAAAGCCTGGTCTGCTGGGGGGGGGGGAGCACACTAGCCGCACCCCCCCCCCCCAGCAGACCAGGGACACGGGGAGCAGAGCGGCAGCGGGGTGCCGCGCCTCTGAGGCTTTGCTCTGGCAAAGCCTCAGAAGCGCGGGAACTCGCCGCTGCTGCCGCTTCAGTCCCGTGCCTGTGGTCTGCTGGGGACGGTCCCCAGCAGACCACAGGCACGGGACTGAAGCGGCAGCAGCGGCGGGTTCCCGCGCTTCTGAGGCTTTGCTCTGGCAAAGCCTCAGAAGCGCGGGAACCCGCCCAGTGCCCCTGGTCTGCTGGAGACGGTCTCCAGCAGACCAGGGGCACCGGAGCAGCTTACAAACGGGGCTTTCTCGCCCCGGAGATCGCAGGTAGCAATCCGCTACCTCGACCTCCGGGGTGAGAGAGCCCCGTTCGTAAGTGCGGATCCGACATAAGTCGGATCCGCGTAAATCGGGGACTGCCTGTATATGCAAAGCCATCCTTACAGGGGTGTGGGACCCAGGACCACTGCTTCCTCAAAACCCATGCCCCACCCCTGCTCTGTCCCCACTTCCCCGAGCAACGTTGGGAGCCAGAGTGTTGCAGAGCAGGGCCACTAGCACTGCTTCTGGCCCCCATACTTATCAGATCCCCCCCCACTGCCCTCAAATATGGGTAGACAGAGTGGAGTGGAGCTGGTTACTGTCACTGGCCCCCATGTCACCTAGGCCCCACATCCCCCAAAGCTTGGGGTCCGGGGCAAAATTTTCCTATAGACAGGACCACTTTGCTTATATGAGCTGATTATTGAGATGTTTACGATGTGACTCTGTTGGCTTAGAATAGCAAGCTATTGGGAGAACAAGCAGAAAGAGAAACATCCTAGTATAAGCTGCCTTCCTGTAAACATTTCTGGGTGGTTAAGGGACATTTTCCTGTATGACTTCATTTGAGACCACTTAGTTGCTGCTGACAATAAGTACATTCTTGAATGAAGTCACATAGGAAATTGATAAAAGACAAAAACGCCCTATTACTTCTGAGTTAACCCTTTTCGCTAAGCAAACATTCTATATCTAGCCCCTCCGTCCTCCTCCTCAAAAGAAACCCGCACAACACTTTCAAACAATGGGCCTGGGAGCTTAAATTTTTTAGGCACTGAGTAGAGACACTAGGCTTGTGACTTACTACAACAATCTGTAACCCACTAACCACTCCCTCTCAGCTGCTTTTGCCTTGATTTCTCTTCCTTTTCACTCTGACTGAAGGGGTGTTGACAGACGAATTCCTTGCAGGAACAGTGAGTGCTTGTTACTAGATGAGATTCTGAGTGACCAAACTATACTAGTTTGGGGAAAAATCAGAGCCATGGCTGGAGTCATAGGCACGTGCGCACACACACCTCTATACATTTTTTTTAATGCACTAGAATATTTTTAGAGGAGTGCTAACTTTGGGAACTTTTTGCTCAAATGACTTCAGATTTAGACCATTAACCCCTATCCTTGACTCCTGAAGCACAACTAATTTCTTAAGACAATGTTTAATAATTGTTGAATAGAAAGCTAAAATCAGCCGTAACAGTAATGGTATCACCACCTCATTTACATTTTTGGTGGGAGAAGGAAATGCTATGATACTAGTAATATTATTAGCTATTAGCCAGGGTAGATAGGAATGGTGTTCCTAGCCTCTGTTTCTCTGGAGGTGGGTGATGGGAGAGATCGTGTGAGGATTTCCTGTTGTTTCCTCCCTCTGGGGCATCTGGTATTGGTCACTGTTGGCAGACAGGATACTGGGCTGGATGGACCGTTGGTCTGACCCAATATGGCTGTTCTTATGTTCTTAGTCTGAGAATAAACACCAACCACAACATTTAAAGTTCAACTCTGAGGTGGAGGAAAATAATCATAATAAAAAGCATTACCTGTCTTATTTGTGGTATCTTATACCAAGTTTTATCCTTCTAAATAAGCAACTTGAAAACCACAAAACTACCTCAGAAATCAGTGGGAAAAGCAGGCAGTCAGCACTACAGCAAAACCAATATTCATATTATTATTCTGCTACAAGACAAATAACCTGAAGCCATCCAAGCACCAGTACCTCATGCTAGCTTCTGTAGAAACACATAACAAAGGTCCCTGCCCCAAAGAGTACTTCTTTAAAAAGTAACTAACTTTAGGAATACAGGTTTGAGGATTCTGAGGGGCATTAAAACAGAAGTTTACTTTTCAACGTTTAAGTTATTGATTTTACTTGTCTGCATTTCTCTCCGTTTGCCCAGTAAAATTAGATTGATCTGTTGCTAATCCGTCGCACTTTCTGGGTTTCAAGCACTAGCTTAATGCTTAGATTGTAAATGCTGTTGGGGAATGCGTAAGTTATTTTTTTAGGGCTTTTTCCACTAAATTAATGACAATATTAATTTTTATTAATAGTAGATTTTGCATATCTCCCTGGCGTTTGTATAGCAATACTTTAGGTAAAATGTAGAAATTTTGTTTTTCAAAACCTAAATTTGGTTCAGATTTATTTAGCAGCATCTTTAAAACTTGTCATTTATTGGTATTTTAATCTTCATTTAAGAGAGGACACGGTTACAAGATGAAATGCCCCAGAGCAGTTTTTGGAATCCTGGAAATTTGCCAGAGGACAGCACCGTCATCTTTAATAGAAATAATAGTTTTACAAACCTATTTATTCCTCATTCAAAATGTAAAAATACTAAGCTAGCCATTCTGTTTCAAATTGTTTTAGGTTTATTAGCAGACAGTATGTGAACAGCATATGTTAAGCACATTACAGTCTAAATCCGTCAGGGTGGTTTTTTTTTTTTATATTAACAGAACAAAATAAAGGTGTTCCCTAGCCAGAGCACATAGAATGGGTGTTCTGTATAACTGCAGCAGAGAGGGAGACTTCTCTCCACTTACCGTATATTTATATTGCAACTGGGGGAGTGATTGCAGCTTAGACAGTCATACCCAGTCTAGTTTTAATCTATCTAGCTTGGCTAAAAATAGCTGTGAAGATGCAGGGGCATCAACCTCGGTATGAGCTAGCAACATGAAATAGGTACCCTAAGTTGTAGGTGGGCTTGTAGAGCCAGCACTGAAACCCATGCTGCTGGGTCTTCACTACTATTTAAATGGTACTAGCTAATTTAAAGCTAGCATGGGTATGCCTACTCTGGCTGCAATCACACACCCCAACTGCATGGTAGCTGTGTCCTGAGGGCATGTCTGCACAAGAAAGTTAAGTCACTGTCAGGGGTCGAGGTCGCCCCCCCCCTGTTTTGCAATGATTACCGCCCTGATGGCGGGGTGAGGGGTCCGGGCCCACCCTCTCTCCGGACCCCGACCCAGGGCCCTAACGTCAGGAGAGAGCCTCCTGACGGTAACAGGCGGGGGTTCTGCCCCCAAACACGCCTGTTCCCGGGTTCCACGGCCCGCCCTGGGTCTGGTTCACCCCGCCGGCCTGCTATCGGCCAGCCGCCCGTCGCTGGCGTTTACCCTCCTTACCTCTCGCACTGCTCCTCCCCCCTTTGCTCGTCCCCTGGGTCCTTTTTATCCCGTTCCCCACCATCCCCGGCAGATGTCCGCACTTCCGGGCGTGCCTCCGGCTCCGGCCCCTGCCGTCTCGGAGCACCTGCCGCGGCGGCAGAGGTTTCTTCACCTCCCGCCGTGGTTTGCCGCGCTTGGCAGTGGCGGGGTTGCTTCACCCCGTCACAGTCACCATAAGACAGCTTACATTGACCTAAGTATGTAAGTGTACCCACTACACTTCCCTGCTATACCTGTTCCTCTGCTATAACTCTTACTCTGCTGACCTTAGTAAATACAACTGGATGAGTAGTGTAAGGCTCAGGTTTATGTAGTTTGGGCAAAGCAGTGTTAGTATAGAGACTGCCTTACTTGTAGGGTGCCTGTGCTGAAAGTGTGTTTGTGTGTTTCGTTTGTTTTCTAGCTGTGAGCCCCAGCAGTGCTGACAGCTGAAGCCTTGCTGCCAGGCACTGGAGAGCCTGGGCTGTCGGCTCCCCACAGAGTACTCAGCTGGAGTCCAGCTGCCACCTGGGCTCTTAGCACCCCCTGGCCCTGCTCAGTGGGTGAAAGTGCCCCTGGCGAGGAGGCGCACCACTCTCTGAAGGAGGGTCATGTAGACATGAAAAGCTGCAGTCATTACTATGTTAGGTCAAACTAAACTGTGTAGTGTAGAGAGGGCCTGAGAGTTGGAAGGGTGCCTGAAGTGCTGGGATGGACTTTGTATCCTGCCCTAAAAGCTGTTGTTTAGAAGCTCAACAACGCTGTGTTAGGCTGTGAATATGTAGGCTCGGGGGCAGGCAGTAGGTTTTCTGGGTTTGCTTCACTCAATGTATGTAGCTGTGAGTAAAGATACACAATTCAGGAAATAGCCCAGTGCAAAGTGTAAGGCAGAATCCAGATGTTCAATATCAGTTCTAGTAGTTTTGCCCACCTGTCTTACAAGGTGCGTGCGTGTTGTGGTGGAGAATGCTTGCCAACAGACAAGCAGTCCATTTAACCTTTCTCGCATGAAATGACAACATCTTAAACCATCCCTTGTTGGATTAGGGACCAGACCTTGCATGTTTTATTTTTTAATTTGTTGATGGATCAACTAGTGAGAGAGAGTTTTCTAAGATAAGAAGATTGGTAGTGTTAAGATTCTGTGCCAGGGGAGGGGAACTTAAAGCCCTGGTACTCCAACCCTCCTGCTGCCTCACCACAGGGCTGGAGCACACAAAATCTACCAGGCCGGGCCCCCCTAGGCTCTGGTGTGTGAGGGGAATGTGGGGAGTGTCTTTCTCCTTCTTAGTTGGGGGGCCACGTTGGTGAGAGGTTTTGGGGGTTTTTTTTGGGGGGGAGAGGTTGCTTTGCTTCTCACTTGTGTGCGGCCCCCAACTGATTTTTCTCTGTCAGTGGCCCTCAGTCCCAAAAAGGTTCCCCACCCTTGATCTATGCTCCATGTAAAATACAAACTGAGTTGCCCATTGTGACTACCTGCTGGATGCCAGATACCAACTCAATGCCGCCTTTGGAAAATCACCTTCCTTAGGAAAATAAAAGTAGCCTGAGGGTGAAAAGAAGGGCTAAAATAAATTGGCAATTAGCCTGGCATTCTTCACAAAATACTATAAAGCTCAGTCAGGGGTGAGTTAGTAGCCTCAGAAGCAGTGTGGAGCGGGGAAGTGCGTAAAACAGGTGCTTATGCAGAAGCTTCCTTACAGCCCTGGTACAAAATGAAACTATGATGGTGTTTGTTTATGCGGGGCCTGAGCCGACTGGCAGGCTGTGTGGTAATGGGGAGCAGAATAGTTGTAGTGGCTTTATAAACACTATACCATTGCAGTCCCTAAATGTGATACTAGCCTGAGCCTGAAATAAAGGCAGGTCAGACTTCCAATACTAAAAACACACCTGCTGACCCTCCTGGAGTATTCCCAAAGTACTGTTCAGGAACGCACAGCTAAGCTGCTGGTTACAAGAGCAGGTGAAATTCAGGATAACAAAATGGTATTCCCTGCTCAGGCCCATATGCAGGAACTTCTGTGGGGTGGTGACTTTTTTGGAAATGTGGACTGCAAGGATGTATATGCTGGGGGGGAGGGGAGATGTAAAAGCACTCCCATGGTCTTCCAAGTAAGCGGGGAAATCTGCCCCAGCCTTCCCCAGGCTGGCCAGAGCATGGGGGAGGGAAGCTCGGGCTACTCCTGCCTTCCCCTGGCTAGTCAGAGCATGCTTACTCGGGGATCCACGGGGTGGGGGGAACTTCCTCACTCTTCGTACCCTACCTACATATGAGCCTGCTGCTGAACACTGCTGGTAGAGAATAAGTACTGGGAAATTACTGGTTGCTAAGAAAATTTCAGCCCCCATCCTCTCTGCTTCTGAAGCACAGTGTGCTGTTCCTGGAAAAATAAGTGGAAAAAATCCCCTGCAGAAAGCTTGCTCAATTATGAGGAAGCACATGCTCTCCTCAATAGAGGCACTGTCTGATGCAGTGCATGAGCCAGCAAGAGAATGTTTCAGCTTCCTTAAATTTAAACCAAAGAAAACCACATTTGCCCTATGATTCAGATGGATTGGGCAGGAATATCCATATATTATAACTTCAGTCCAGATCAGTAGATTCAACATAAGGAAAACTTTTTTCACTTTCTTGTAATAGGAGCATATGTATTAAGCTGACGGTACCGTTTTCACAGTAAAATCTCAGTTTGGGCTAGTGTGGCTTGATGTAGAAATTCACACACCGGGAAATCTCCAAAGAGATTTATATCTACTCACCCTTTCAGAAATGTTATATAAGTAAGTTGAACTAAGACACTATTAAATTGACTATGCACAGCCGGAGAACAAACCCAGGAAGTGCAGTTTTAATTCAGAGGAAAAGAGTTCATGGCTAGAGTAAATGTAGAAAGGTAAAATTAGTAACCTAAGGCCCTACCACAGTTCCTTTGTACTTCCATGCTGAAAAAGAGTAGGGATACCAATATATGCAAATATATTTTGAAACCGCATAAAATAGAAGAAAAAGTCAGAATTAATGCAGTGCACTACAGGTACATCTATACTACGTGCTTATTTCGAAATAAGCTCTTTCAGAATAAAAGCTCCCAAATAGCTATTTTGAAATAGTGTGTCCACACTGCAAATACCCATTTAAATAGAGCTGAGCTGTTTCAAATAGAGCTTCCACACTCTTTGGATGCTGAATTGCATTTAAGGCCACCCAGGAAGCACTTCGGGTAGGACGTCATCCTGCTGCGCAGTCATCATCATTCTGTGAGACATGGACCCCATCATCAGTGGCTTTGCTGCCATGGGCTTCCCCAACTGCAGGGGGAGGGGTCAATCATAGACCTTGTGCCCCAATAGGTCCATATGCTTATGGTCCTTTGCTTTTGGAGAATGGCTAGGCTGCCCCTGTTCCTCCTTCTGGGCCACCGCCTGGGCCACAATAGAATCCAGCACCAGTCCTGAGTTGCAAGTCAACATCCTCATCATCTATGGACGAGGCTTTGGCAGACCCAGCCCCGGCTATGCCAATCATGGACTCAAGGTCGCACCAAGAGCTGCTCCACCAACTTTGTGGCGAATCTTGGGGTGCCGGTTGAGCCAGTGACTGAGGAATCAGACCCGATGGTGGACATCCTCACTGAAGATGCCCCCGTGAGATTGGCCCTGCCACTGAATAAAACAGTGGTAAAAATCACGAACACATTGTGGCAGACGCCGGCATCCCTATCCTCGACGCTCAAGGGTGTCGAGAGGAGGTATTATGTCCCCCATTTGGGGCACGAGCACCTCTATTTGCACCCGGTGCAACGGGGGGACGGGGAGGTGTGCAATTGCACATTGCCAACTAGCAGGCAATGCTCAGTCGCTATGCCTATAACACCTGGCAAGCGATGGAGAGGTTCTGGGACAGGTTGTCCCTGGAGGACAGGCAGGAGTTCTCCGCCCTGGCCACGGAGGCAGAAGGATAGCATGCACCGCCCTACAAGCATCCCTGGATGTGGTAGACTCAGGAGCCAGGATGATGGCGTCGGGTGTGGTGATGCGATGTAACGCTTGGCTGCAGGTTTCAGGGATCCTGTTGAACTTGCAGGCCGCTATACAGGATCTGTTGTTCGGCGGGAAGGCCCTGTTTGCAGGGAATACCGACTCCAGGTTTCTCAGTCTCAAAGATACCAGGTCAACTCTTCGGTCATTGGGCATATATACGCCAGCGCCTCAACACAGGCAGTTGCTGAGTAGGCAGCCGCATAGGGCCCAGCCACAGGCCGCACAGCTGGACTACTGGTGGCGCAGGCCCCGAGGTCCTGCTGGGGGTTTCGCCAATGTGCCGGGCTCAGGGGCTCGCAATAGGCGCCGTCGGCCCCACCCGAATGCAGGCAGGGGCACCACTCAGCCCCCTCCCAATCTGCCCAAGCAGTCATTTTGAAGATGTGCTCGGGGACCGCATACCCATAGCCGCCATTTCCCCCCCTGTTTGGGGACCGGTTGTCCCACTTGGCCCAGGCCTGGTCAGTCATCACCTCGGACAAATGGGTGCTGGACATAATATCATGAGGATACTCTATCCCTTTCCTGGACTCCTACCCCTCCCTTCCTCTCTCTCTGTCCCTCTTCAGGGACCTGTCTCATGAGGCCCTCCTCAGACAGGAAGTCCTCGAGCTCCTGGAGAAGGGAGCGGTGCAAAGGGTCCCTTCCCACAGAGAGGGCAGAGGGTTTTATTCCCTCTATTTTATTATTCCAAAACCAAAAGGGGGCCTTTGGCCCATCCTTGACCTCAAGGGCCTCAACAGACACAAAAAAAGGAGAGGTTTCGGATGGTGACCCTGGCCTCAATCATTTCGGTACTAAACAAAGGGGATTGGTATGCGGCCCTCGATTTGAAGGACGCCTACTTTCATGTCACAATTCGGGCAACCCGCAGGAGGTTCCTCCAGTTCGTGGTATCCCACCAACACTTCCAGTTTATTGTCCTCCCCTTCGGACTGTCGACCGCCCCCAGGGTTTTTACAAAGTGTGTAGCAGTAGCGGCTGCCTTCCTCAGGTGACTTGGGGTTCAAGTCTTTCCGTACTTGGAGGACTGGCTCATCAGAGGTTGGTCAAGGGACCAGGTAGTCGCACACGTAAGGTTGGCGCGGTCTCTATTTGACAGGCTTGGACTCATTGTGAACGAGGAAAAGTCGAAATTGATGTCAACACAAAACAGAGAGTTCGTGGGGGTGGCCCTGTGCGCGGGGCGCGCTTACCTCCCGCTGTCCAGATTCCAAGCAATCAGGACCCCGATATCCAACCTGCGGCAGTCCCTGTTGATGTCTGCACGGTCGTGCATGAAACTCCTAGGTCACATGGCGGCTTGCACCTATGTGGTCAGACATGCCAGACTGAGGCTCAGGCCACTGCAGGCGTGGTTAGCGAGATCATTCAACCAGGCCAGTCAGGGATGGGACCAGGTCCTGACTGTGCCGCAGGACGTCCTGGCCTCGCTCAGCTGGTGGACGTTAGAGACCGAGGTGTGCGATGGAGTTCCCGATCGTGTGGAGCTGCTGTTGGTCCAGCTTATCACAGATGCCTCCTACGACGGCTGGGGGGCACACCTACAGAGTCACAGGGCGCAGGGATTGTGGTCCCCACATGAAAGAGCATTACATATAAATGTTTGGGAGCTGAGAGTGGTCAGAAGGGCTTGCGAGGTCTTCCTGGCCATGCTTTCAGGGAAACTCGTGTCAGTTCTGCTGGACAACACAGTAGCTGTTTTCTATATAAACAAGCAAGGGGGAGCTCGATCGTCCCCACTCTGTCAGGAGGAGGCTCTCCTTTAGGAGTTCTGCATAGCCCACTGCATACAGCCACAGGCGGCGTACCTGCCGGGATGCGTAAATATGCTAGCAGACTCGCTGAGCAGGTCCTTCAGAGTCCACGAGTGGTGCATGAAGGGGGAGGGTTTAGTTCAGCTTTTCCGGTTGTGGGGTCATCCCTTGGTGGACCTATTCGCTACTGAGGGGAACAGGAAATGTCTCCAGTATTTCTCTCTCCTGGGTCTGGGAGTGGGTTCGAAGGGGGATGCCCTGACCTCACCTTGGCCTCCAGGGCTGCTTTATGCATTTCCTCCATCCCCACTGGTTCCCAAGGTGCTTACCAGGATCACTCAACAGGCGTGGGAGGATTCTGCCTTGGGTGCAGCGGTGTTGGGCTCTATTCTGTAAAGTGGAAGGGGGGATGGATGAATGGCATGCTGAAGTGTTACGTGCCTGCTGTGCCTACCTGTTTGAGTTCTATGTTATGTTCTATGGTTGCACTGCTTGATTAAAGTTACCGTTTGTACTTGAATACCGGTGTGGTTGTTCTGTTAGCTAAAAAAGGCGGCTCCGAGCCCACCTCTGGGGGGCTAGCTTGGAAGTCACCTCATTCGAATGGACATGAACAATCGCTTGAAGAAGAAAACAGGATTACTTACCTGCAACTATTGTTCTTAGAGATGTGTCGCTCATGTCCATTCAATTCCCCCCCTGCCTCCCCTGCATCGGAGTTGTTCCGGCAAGAAGGAACTGAGGAGAGGGAGGGCCGGCAGGAGTACTTACACTCCGCTATAGCGGTGCCACTCCAGAGGGTGACCTGCCAGCCCAACAGGTACCGCTGGGGAAAAATATGCTCTGGGAACCGTGCATGCAACATGCATGCACCTCATTCGAATGGACATGAGCAACACATCTTGAAGAACAACAGTTACAGGTAAGTAACCCTGTTTTCCTCGTGAAATGAGGGTTACAGATTTCAGAATAAGAAGCCCGTTATTTCAAAATTGTAGACAGTTGCCTTATTTCAAAATAATATTAGTTATTTTGAAATAAAGCAGCAGTATAAACATGCCCTAATTGAACAGTATAAATAGTCTTTAAATCTACTCTACTGCATAATGTGTATTGGCAGTTCATGAAGTTCTTTTTAAACATGGAATTAGCAGCGTCTGTGTGTATCTTAATGAGCAATTGGCCCAAAGGAAATGTACTGCAGTGTCAGCTACAAGGAAACAATATGAAGTTTTATATAACAGAATAGCTACCCCAGGCAGTCAAAAATCATGAGTTCTCTCCCCCTCCTCCCCACAGCATCAAATTGGCTTAAAAATCCATGAGGCTTTTTTAAAAAAAGGATGGTGGGTTTTTGTTTTTTTGCCACTGGCTTTTGAACTTTTGGATTGCACTCACTCTACATTTTCAACTTTTCTCCACAACCCTGAGGGCTTTATTTTCATGAAAACTGAGATTCTCATGCAATCTCTTAATTGCAGTTGCTAGCATTTGAAGCAAAACACCAAATATCACAAGACTTGGAATAAAATTGCAAAAGTTTGCAACATTGGTATTATTTATGTAAAGTGCTTTGTAGAACTAATAGGGTAGAAGGCTAAAGCTCGTATGAGCTCCTAAGGGTTTGTTGTCATGTACAGCACAACAATGACAAAACTGTACTGATACAGCCATACCTGAAGACACTACTATACCACGAGGGGAGTATGTCCCATGAATGTAGTTAATTCAACCTCCCTATATTGAAGGGAAAGTTCTCCTGTTGACATAGCATAGTTTACATGGGGGAGTTAGGTCAGTATAACCACCCTCCTGTGCGACGTCGTCATATAAATAAAGATTTATATCAATAAAAACTGGGCCTAAGGGTTTATCATTTCTTAGACACAATGTGCTGGACACCACATTTCTGGAAAGATGTGGACACAGTGGAGAAGGTGCAGAGAAGAGCAACAAAAATGATTAAAGGTCTAGTAAAAATGAGGGAAGATTAAAAGAACTGGATTTGTTTAATCTGGAAAAGAGAAGACTGAAAGGGGACATGACATAGCTTTCAAGAATCTAAGGATGTTAAAAGGAGGATGGAGAAAAATCCTTCACCTCTGATGATAGGACAAGAAGCAATAGGTTTAAATTACACTAAGGGAGGTTTAGGTTAGACATAGGAAAAACTTCCTAACTGTCAGAGTAGTTAAGCACTGGAATAAATTGCCTAGGGAGGTTGTAAAATCTCTATTATTGGAGATTTTTAAGAGCAGGTTAGACAGATAGCTGTCAGAGAGAGTGTAGATGTTGCTTGGTCCTACCATGAGTGCAGGGGACTGGACGTGATGATCTCTCATGGTTCCTTTCAGTTCAAGTATTCCATGATTTAAACAGTAGGGAGCAAAAAAACTGTTGAGGAAGGAAAAGGATAATTGCATCACATGATTACTCAATTTTGGTTCTGTGGCAGCTGCTGCACACACTTACACTTACTTACATCTGTAAAGTGCTTTGTAGAACTAATAGGGTAGAAGGCAAATCTGTGGTGTGAGCATGATGAGAATGCTTGATAAGGCACACAAATGATGTGAAGTTGTTGCACTTCTCAGGTACTGTACCTACTGATCCAGAAGAGTAAAGGCTAATTCCAAATGAAAATATGGCTCCAGCAGAGATAGTGGTCCCCTGTCCCAAAGAACAAGGGCCGGGGAGAGGAGGAGGTACAAGGTTTACAAATACGCATCCTTACCAAGTATAGTGTGTGAACTATCCTGAGGGTATGTGTGTGTGTCTTTGAAGCCAATGGGAGCAGGATAAGGCCCTTGTATATAGAGCAGACATAGAGTAATTTTGGGTATCTTGATACTTTGTAACTTAAATACATGAAAAGCTTGCAGAATGTCGTAATTGAATCTGCTAGCTTAGTTTTTCTACATTTACCTTGGGTAATGGATGAAGAAAATTTCAAAGGTTTATTAGATATTCCCCTGATTCTCTCTCTACTTGAATACTGCATATCCAGTTACAGAAAATTACTCTGTAAAGGACTGTAAGCAGCCATTGTAAACAATGTGTGTGTCTGGCTTGTTGGCTTATTGCATTTCTTTATCTTCTAAGTACCTTTGTGAAAGTTTGCACAGCACTGTTTAAGCCCTTCGTTTACTCCCCTGACAGCAGCAGTCCAAGCATTATACATCTGTCCCTGCTCAAATGTAGTCAGGTCAACATTTAGCATCTGATTTTATGAAACTGAAGGTGCATGTTCTCACTAAGCACATGTGCTTGCCAGAGTATGTCCCCGCTAGCTTGGCTACCATAGATTCTTACAGCTGTGCACTGTGGGTAGCCATCCCACACTTCCTGCTATCCATTTGAATTCTTGGTTAGACTCCCAATGCCTCATAGGACACAAATATTATTGCCGCCTTCCTCCCTCCTTGCTTGAAAGCAATGCCCTTTTTTCGCTGGCATAGCGAGCCTAGAGCCTGCTCAGCTGCATGCTGCTGTGGCAAGTATTTCCAACACCTCGGGCATTATGCTGTGGTTTGTCTAGAGCCTAGCCAAGAGTTGCCTTTACAAGGAAGAATGTGAGGAAGCTACATGCAAAGATTCACAGGAACCCATTAAATGAAGTAACTGACATACGCAGGCAGAAGTTAGGCATGTTTACAGAGTGGATTGCTGATTCTGGTCTTGGGAAACAAGCATAGACTGGTGGGACCACATAATTATACAGCTGTGGGGTGATGACCAGTAGCTGTGAGACATTTGTCTATGTAAGGCCACTTGCAATGAACTCTGTGAATTGCTTTTCACTGCCCTGAAGTGCAGCAATACCAAATTAGACCAGGTTAGACCTCAGCGAAAGCAGTATTCCCATTGTTGTTGCTTCTTGCGGTGTGCTGTATAATACCTGTGAAAATAAGAGGGAAAAGTTTCTGGTGAGGGTGGAGAGTTGATGCAGATCAACTGATGTCCAACTGCGAGCAGCCAGTTACTATGGCAATAAGGAGAGCACCTTGAGGGGCTTTACACATCAGAGAGGGTTTAAAAACCAGCTTCATGAATGACCAGACAATGATGTGACAGTTGTATGTGTGTTGCTCATTACCACACTGCCTCCTGTTGTATGCATACTGCCCTGTAAAAACACTCCCTGCCCCAACCACTGTTAGTACAGTAAATGAAGATCTTGCAGGACTAAAAACATGCACTTTTATATAGGTAACACTGTGAACCCAGGCATTGCTGAATAGAAAAGGAGTTGCGGGCATAACAAGGGCCTGATAGCACAGGGCATGGGGAAAGAGGAGGATATGTGGCTTATTGCAATTGCCGTGTGTTGCAGTCAAAGCTGTGGGAATGACAGCCTTCTGTTCCATTAGCCATTCCTCAGAGCTGAATAAAAGGCTTCTGGGGCTTTTCCCACCCTCCCCAATTCTAGGATGTCTGGAGGAGGTGGCTATGGAACTTAGTGATGAGGACAGGTGGTTTATTGGGGGAGGGCTCTGTGCTCTAGCTGTTGTGGCACTTCAAAAGGTGCAGAAACATCAGGTCTGTTTGCTCCTCCATGAACCTTAGCATCTTGTCCTACGACTTTATATTTATGTTCCCTGCATGATCTCCTGTCCTCCTTTTTGATGTGGATGATCTCTATCAGTGTCACAGAGGTCTGTGAGGTCACAGAAGGCCCCCTTGGGGGTGCTTCCTGAAGTGCTGACAAGGCCATTGCCACTCACCTTCCTGCTCTCTGGGGTTTCTCATCACTCTGTCCTGCTGGTTCAGCTTCCTGGTCTATCCTAGCCAAGGCACAGAGCTGAGATCACTGCTCCCGAGGAGCTATACAGGCACTGATACTCTTCAGGTCCAAGGAAAATGCAGTTTGAGCCCAGCTCCCTGGGATACCACTCCCCAAATGGGATCAGAACCCCACATTAATTATATAGGTAAGCCCCCCTTAACAATGAAAGGAGGATGTACACACTGGTTGCTCCCCTAGGTAACAATTATTATTTACGCTGGGCTAGATAGTAAATAAGTGATTTTTATTAAGTACAAGCAGTAGGATTTAAGTGGTAATAAGTGAAAACATGCAGAGCAAAGTGGATTACAAATTTAAAATAACAGAAAACGTATAGCTAATTCTAACACTCAAACCTCAATACAAACTTATTCAGCTTAAAACTGTTCTTGTTCCTGCTAAGCCTTCAAAACCAGGGAAGGCTAGGGTCTTTAATTATCCTCCTGGGTGTACCAAGCCAGCTACAGACAAAGACCTGCTAGCTTCCTATTGTTTAATTCCACCATGGGCAGGAATTCTGTTTCTACGTTCCACCTTCCATTACTTGGTCAGGCCCTTACCAGTCGGTGTGGACCTGTAACTTCCTCAGACAAAACATTGCTAAGACTTGGAGGACAAAAGAGATTGTGTACAGTTGGTCATCTAGACATTGAGGGTAACACCCTTGATGGCTTTTTTGCACATTTAAAACCATAAAGCATTCCATATAGCTAACTTTACACACAAGAACGATACATACGCTAAAATAAGATGCACAAACCCAGTGGATTAAGACATTAAGATGGATAGGTTATATGAGGCAATTTGTCCAAAGCATCTTTGAGTTCTGCATATTTGTGTCTGTAAGTCCATTTCATAAAGCATGGGGGGGGGGGGGGGGGGTTCTGTCACAATCACTGTCTGGCAACAATAAGTCCTGGTATGGGATTGGCTCCAGAGTTAGGAAAAGATCTTGGCTATCAGTGAGCATGGATTTGCCTGCTGAGCATTCTCCTCCTCCTCTTCCTCATCTACAGTGTCCTCCTCATTGTTGCCTGAGGCTACCTGACAAATTGAGTGGGAGGTATCCATGGACCGTTTTGGAATGTTGGCTGGGTCTGCGCTAGAATCCCATGCAGCTTCTCATAGAAGCTCTGGCTCTGACCCAGAGTGAGTCTGTCACATTTGTCTTCTGGTACACCTGCCTAAGTGCCTTGAATTTCACATGGCATTGCTGAGTATCCCTGCTGTAACTTTTTTCCAACATGTCCTGTGAAATTTTGGCATAGATTCAGCATTTTGTCTGCTGGTTCAGAGTTTGAACAAAAACCAGGACTATGTAGCATTTTAAAGACTAACAAGATGGTTTATTAGGTGATGAGCTTTTGTGGGCTAGACCCACTTCCTCAGATCAAATTGTGGAAGAAAGTAGGCATGACCATATATACCAAAGGGATACAATCAAAAAAAGTGAACATACATAAAAAGGACAAATCAAATTTCAGAACGGGGGGGGGGATTAAGGGGGGAAAGGTAAATGTCTGTGAGCTAATGATATTAGAGGTGATAATTGGGGAAGCTATCTTTTGTAATGGGTAAGATAATTAGCGTCTTTGTTAAGATCCCGGCGTAAAGTGTCAAATTTAAGCATGAATGACAGTTCAGAGGTTTCTCTTTCAAGTCTGGTGTTAAAGTGCCTTTGTAGCAGGATGCAGGTAATCAAGTCATTGAGACAATGCCCTTTCTGGTTGAAATGGCAAGAAACTTTTTTCTTTGTGATACTGTCTGATACCCGTTTTGTGTGCATTGATTCTTTGGCGAAGTGTCTGAGACGTTTGTCCAATGTACATAGCAGATGGACACTGTTGGCACATGATGACATAAATTATATTTCTGGATGAAGCAGGAATATGTGTTCTTGATCTTATAACTGAATTGGTTAGGTCCAATAATGGTGTCAGCAGAGTAGATATGTGGACAAAGCTGGCAACAGGGTTTGTTGCAAGGAAAAGTTCCAGGGTTGGTATTAGTGTGGTATGTCCTGTGGATGTTGGTAAGAATCATCCTTAGGTTAGGTGGTTGTCTATAGGAGACTATGGGTATAGGTGATGACAAGTGGTGTTCTATTGTTGGTTTTGTCATCACCTTGTCATCACCTATAGCCCCCAACTTAAACCTGACACAGCTACAAAGACTAACACAGCTACATCTCTATTGTGGTTCAGAATTTGTGATCCTGGGCATTAATGGTCAGGTGTGCTGCTGGGCTCACCATGTTGGCCAAATAGGAAATGAAATTCAGAAGTTTCTGGGACTTTTCCTATGCACCAGGGAATGCAGCAGAGTTGAAAATGCTGGCCAGAGCGATCTTATTGGGACACCTCCCATAGTCTGAGTTTCTACTTGAACAGCACTATTTCTGCAATACCCCAGAAGGCTGAGTTTTAGCACTGCTTCGGTAGAGCTCAACCGTCAGTTTTAAAAGCCTGTAAGGTCAGCAGAAGGGGCTTGGTGGTGTGGATTCATTCGTTGTAAAATTGACCTAATGCAGCTAACCTCAACCTGACATTGTAGAGTACACCAGGGCTTAGGCAGGCAGAATGAACTCCCCTGTCCTAGAGGTGTCATGGACTATTTCATCCTGGGTCTCTTTACTGACACCACGAGTGTAGACATAGCCTAGTTGTGTGTGAATGGCTAGTAGCTGATTGAATAAGGTATTTGGACATGTATGGTATTTCTTAAGGAAAGATCATGTTAGTGGCAAATGATGTCTTCTGAAAGTGGGTTGGCAAAATTGATACACTCTGATCCAAGTTGTAGTCACAAAGGTTATAGTGACTAAAAATGTGATGAGCAAAGCCAACTCTGTCTATTACCTCTGGTACCTCCACTGGATAAAACCCACTACTGGGAAAGGATAGCACAGTTTTCAATATATTACAAATGATCCCTGCTCCCATAGGTTCTCCCTCATAATTTAATAGCTGTGCCACTCTAACTGGAGCCTGTATCCTTAACTTTTCTTTCTGGTTCCATTTATCACAGCACTCTAAGGAGGAAGGATTTGAATTATGCAATAGATTTTTGAAGTAACTTAAAGTTACCTTGCGCAACTTCTGCTTTCAGTTACGTGCATGCCCCCCGTGGGCTCCAGGTGAGTAACTTTGGGATAAACTAGGGTAGAATATCCTCAGATATTTTTCAGAATGACCAGTTTCATTTCTGATCTTTTATAAAGATCTACTAACACAAACTGTTTTGTCCATACCATTCAGAGTCCCACTGAAGTGGCTCTTGAGGCAAAAGCCAAGCCAAAGCGAACATGACATCCTTCATTTGATTTAGGCAGCCCGCATTGGTTGCCTAACATTTTGCATGGAAACTGTCTTCAGTAGCTTATTTTCTTGCAACCTTTGGGTCTGGAATTTTCCATGTCTGGTATTTGCATAGATTTTTTTTTATAGGAATAAAACCAGTAAATGCTGTCAGTGTTGAAAATGTACCTAATTTCTTCAGCAAATGAGCCAAGGATCCCATTCATAACAGCATAATTCACCACACAAACTTCTCACATCCTGTGGGAAGAATCAGTATTTTAACCTGATTAAAAACTGTATCCTAAAGCACTCATAATGGGAGGAAGGTTAAGATTTCATGAGAAACCTTAATTCTAGCATTTTTTTTACTTGAGAGTGCTTCACTTTACATCCTTGGTGATAGTCTTGTAACATAGTGACTTTCATATGGCATTTCTGTATTAATGAAAATAGTGACATTTTGTAATATGACTCTTGAGTAAGTTAATTATGTTCTTTTTGCTTTTTACATTTCTCTATGAGGGTAAGGAGGGATACTAAGCAGTTATTAAAAACTAAGCTATCTGTCTACCACTGCTTTAAAGCCTAAGTTGAAATACAGTTTATGAGCTGAGAATTTAACTTTTTTTCTAGTTAGAATTTATTAGTTGTTCTAACAAAGGCTATAAGGGGCAGGGATGTTTAATCTCGGTTAATTGAATAGTTGATTAACCTCATGAATTCTTATCAGCTACTGTTCTATAGTTCCCAGGGGTGGGACCAGTAGCCAGTGTGCTCTGGCCCCTCCCGAGGAGCCCCCTTCCACTCTGTGCTGCTGCCTCTGTATCAGAGGCAGTAGTATGGGGTGCCAGTAGTCCTGCCCCCTCCAGGACAGGGTCTGAGCTGCATGAGTTGAAACTGATCCAGGCTGCCTGCCCATTTGGCTCCTAATCCACTTTAAATGCATAGCTGAAGTGAATGAAATCAATGAATTGAATGAGTTGCTACAGCTGAAAATCTGATCCATTGTCTTCAGCTGATTCACTCCTATGTGCACTGACTGAAGTGGGAGGTGGACCAGGTGGTTAGTATATGTTATTCACCAGTATATCATTGTCTCCTGCTGTGCAGGTGGTTGCAGGGGTCAGAGAGGCTCAGTTTTGATGACTGTTTTTAACAAATCATTGTGTCCATTCCTGGCAGAAGTGTCCTGTGCCAGACAGTCTGTGCTCCTATAGAATGCTGCTAACAGACAGGCTATGCTGGTTACAGTTTCCTTGCAGCTTCAGGAGAAGGGCTTGTGGAAATCACAGTTTTACTGTGTGCCCCAAAAGTGGAAGAAGTCTGGACTATGGCAAAAGTATGTGGTCTGGATTAAGCTAAAGTTACAGAGGAGATGCATGCGGAAGGTGATATGAGAAGGGTTAAAATTGAAAGGGCAGCTTAGTTAATATTTAGAACAGTAAATCAAGACAATGCTGAGGGTGATCGTGTGCCCTTCCTGGGTTTGAAATAAGATTTGTGTATTGCATGGGTTCTTTACCTACGGATGTCATTACAAACCGTGGCTCCAGTCTTGTAATCAGTTCCATGAGAAAGGCCCTTGAAATCACTGGGGCTCTGAGCAGGTGCATGGATCCTCCTTAAGGGTCAAAGTCCATATGGACTGTACTACTGTTGTCAGTGAGCTTTCTGTTAGTTTTCATGCTGCAGTAATCTGGTTTTGGCAATAGGCTGCAGCAATGTATGCGGTAGTATCTTATAATCACCTGTTTTATGTTTGTTTTCCTAGCAGTGTAAGACACCTGCACTTATGAATTACATCAAACACAAGCCTGATTCTGCTTAAAACACTCTGCATGTGTTCCATAACAGGCTGTGCATAGAGTTATAAGGCCAAAGGCAGAGTGCTTCCAACTACCTGAGAAATATACCAATATGTGCATATTGATGTTACTCAAGGGTGGGCAATGATTTTTTTTGATGGGGGAGCCACTCCAAGAATTTGGAAAGTGGTTGAGAGCTGCACTCTTCCATGATATTAATCGAGGAGATGCGGGGGTCTAGGATGGAGGTTGGGTGCAGAAGGTAGTTTGGGTGCAGGAGACAGTTATGACCTGGGGCACTGAACTGGGGTGCAGGGGGTTGGATTGTGACCTAGGGCAGGGAATTGGGGCACAGGAGGGGGTGCACGGATTTGGGTTGTGAGCTAGGGCAAGAGGGGACTGTGATCTGGGGCAGGGATTTGTGGAGTGGGGGACAGAGGGTTGGGGAAAGGGAAGGGCTGGGGTGCTAAGAGGTAGGGTCAGGCCAGGAGACTTACCAGCCAGCAGCCCATTCCTGAATCAGCCTCCCTGCCAGCCAGTATTCCCTGTAAGCTGTGAGACGGCACAGCTTCACAGGTGATTAGTCAGTCAGCTCTGTGCATGGAGCCCTGAGCCTCTAACTGGGTCAGGATGAAGTTGTGTTGATATGCATCTTAGAGGGAGCACTGCTGCCTGCCCTACCCTTGCACAGGCTGTAGCCATGGGCTCTGGAGCCCCTCCTGCTTCATGGCTGCCTGTTATTGAAACAGACAGAACCTAGTCAATGGGATTGTGCAGGGGGCAAAAGCAGCTCCTAAAACTCCGCCCACCCCCAACTCAGCTTTTAAAGAAAAACTACTCAACAGCCGTGTTTCTGATAGGGTTGCCAGGTGTCCGGTTTCGAACCGGACAGTCTAATATTTGAGCTTTCTGTTCGGGGAAACAAATTGAGAAAATAGAAATGAGAAAATATAACTGTCCAGTATTTTCTAAATAAGATGTAATGTAGATTGTGATGTAATGTAAAGTGTGTCCAGTATTTTTGTTGAAACCATCTGGCAGCCCTACTTTCTGAGCAGCACGCGGTGGGGCGAGGCAAGCAGGGAGCTTGCTTGGGGTTTTCCACAGTTTCTGCAGGCTGGATCCAGGGGCTTGGCGGGCCGTATTTTGCCCACGGGCCGTATTTTGCCCAAGTCTGGTGTAACTGGTTTCTATTAGTGTGTGGCTTATTAGCCTTAATTCTCCTTTTAAAAAACATATGCAGGCCCCATACTTTTTACATATGCAACATAGCCTTCTGTTACCAAGTACTTTTCATAATAGAGGGAAAAGTGAAAATCATTTTGTATCCGAACCGCTACTTTCAGTGGCTTAAGTGACAGATGGTCTATTTATAGCCGCCAAAAGGGTAGTATAGTAATTTGGAAGAGGGGTCATTTGAAATTGTTACTTTTACTCTTCAAGCATTTCGCTTTGTCTGGCTCAGCAGGATGGGTTTTTTTAATTGTTTTCTTAACACCCCAAAATTAAGTGAAAACTTTAAAAAAAGGTTTAGTCTTTTTCTGCTATTTCTCACAAATTGAATAGGGGCATGCTCTTCTGAGCTTGAGTCTAACTTATCCTCTGACTCAATTAAAATAATGAGTAGCTTTCTTTTCTCCACAGTGAAACCCCTGTCAGGAACTGGAGGAATTAGAGGACAGATGTGAGACATCGTTAAGAAGGTCTAAGAAGCCAATCACAACATGACTTTGGATAGCCCATTGATTAAAGTCTGACTTTAATAAATTGTGATGGGGGAAAAAAGAAAAAGGCAATGCCAATTACAATTAGCAATATGAGAGGTAGGTTTCTAAGATCATATCTTGTCCTATTTCAGTGTCATTGGCCAGTATTTTTGTTTACCTTATGTAAATAAATATGTTTGCTGTATTGAAATATTCATGTTGATAAGTGCGGAGGAACATAAGCATTAAGATGTTGTTACTGAGTTCTTGAATGCCTAAGCTTAAGGGACCCTGCAACCCTTTTGATAGATTTTAAGGCCTGAGGAACCATTTTGATCAAATTGATGGATCTGAATTAAATGTAGTAAATAGTGATGATGACCATTTACCCCATCCCACCAAAACATGTTTGTGAAAATAAGTGTAAAACAAAATTATTTCATCTTGTTGCATTTCAGGTCTGCAAGTCATGAAACGGATTCTTCTAGTGATTTTCCTGGCTGCTGCAGTTATGTATGTTATACTTCACGTCAATCTGTGGAAGACAAATTTTTATGCGTAAGTTGAATTTCTGCTGGGCTGATGGTGGGGTCCATGCAGGGATTCGGGTGTTGCAACACTTAGCATTACAGCACCTAACCTTTAGCTCTCCTAGAAAATCATGGGAACAACACTGTGATCTATAAAGCTTGATAAACTTAAAAACTCGTCTGGTAGCACTTTATAGACTAACAAAACATGTAGATGGTATCATGAGCTTTCGTGGGCACAGCCCATTTCTTCAGATGACTGGAGTTTAGGATGCACAGATCCAAAATAAATAGGGGAGAAGGGGCAGACAAAGGAGGTGCTGTAGTCATCATGAACAAGACCGATTATGAACAGGAAGCAAACAGACAACTCACCAATACCAGATTCTACAAGCCTCTTTCCTATCACCCCACTAAGGAATACCAAAAAACCCTGAAAAAACTGCCCATGAAGCTTTCTGATGCTGCTTAGGAAGAAATTTACAGTAACACCCCTTCTAATCCCTACCAGGAACTTTCTATCTGCTACCCAAAATACACAAACCTGGAAATCCCAGATGGCCCATAGTCTTAAGCATTGGCACATTTATTACTGGATTATCTGGCTATATCAACTCCTTCCTCAGACCCTATGCTACCAGCACTCCCAGCTACCTCAGTGACACCACTGACTTCCTGAGGAAACTTCAAAACTTCAGTAATTTACCTGAAAATACCATCCTGGCCACTATGGACAAAGAAGCCCTTTACACCAACATTCCACATGAAGACAGATTACAGGCTATTAAGAACACCATCCCCGGTAACAGCACTGCACACTTGATTACAGAGCTCTGCGACTTTGCCCTCACCCACAACTACTTCCAATTCAGAGATAATTTGTATCTCCAAGTCAGAGGCACAGCAATAGACACCCGCATGGCACCACAATATGCCAACATCTTTATGGCTGACCTGAACAATGTTTCCTCAACTCTCGTCCCTTAATGTCCCTACTTTACTTATGCTACATTGATTACATCTTCATCATATGGACCCACGGAAAAGAGACTCCCATTGAAATCCTTCTGAAATTCTTCAACTTCCATCCCAACATCAAACTCAGCCTGGACCAGTCCACATGAGAAATCCATTTCCTGGACACTACAGAACAATTAAATAATGACCAAATCTTCACCATCCTATACTGGAAACCCACCTATCGCTACACTTACCTTCATGCCTCCAGCTTCCATCCCAGACACATTTTTCAATCTATTGTAGACAGCCAAGCCCTAAGATATAACTGGGTCTGCTCTGATCCCATAGACAGAGACAAACACGTACAGGATCTTTATAGAGAATTCCTAAAACTGAAATACCCACCTGGAGAAGTGAAACAACAGATTGACAGAGCCAAAAAAGTACCCAGACATGAACTACTTCAAGACAGAACCAAAAGGGAGAATAACAGAATTCTACTTGTTATTACCTATAGTCCACAACACAGACCCATCCAACACATTCTACACAATCTGCAACCCATTTTGGAAAATGATCACTCACTAAAAATCTTTGGGGAAAAGCCTATTCTCGCTTACAGACAACACCCCAACCTAAAATGAATTATTTCCAGCAACTATGCTACACATGGCTTACTGGAGCCAACAATATAAGCTACCAAATTAAGGGATCATTCAACTGCACATCCAGTAATTTGATATATGCCAGTGGTCCCCAATGTGGTGCCTGCGGGCACCATGGCGCCCGCTCGGCCATTTCTGTGTGCCCGCTGAGTGATCGGGGCCGGCCCCGCCCCCAGGCACGTGGCGCATGGGCAGTGCCGGCCCCTTAGGCGCATGGAGTATGGGCAGCGTCGGCCCTGGGTGCGCAGCACATGGTTGTGCCTGTCCCCGGGTGCGTAGCGTTTGGGTGGCCCTGCCCCAGGGTGCGCTGTGCAAGGCCTGTGCCAGTCCCGGGTGCACGGCGCAGGGGCGGCATCAGCCCCGGGCACGCAGCAAATGGGTGGTGGCAGCCCCGTCCCCGGGTGTGCGGCACATGGGCTGTTTCGGCCCCAGCACATGGCATATGGGCAACCCCACTCCTGGGCGCACGGCACAGGAGCGGCCCGGTCTCGGGCGTGTGGCGTATGGGCAGCCCCCACCCCTGGGTATGTGGCATAGGAGCAGCGCCGACCCCGGGAATGCAGCGCATGGGTGGCGCCAGCACCGGGCGTATGGCGTATGGGTGGGCCCGCCCCCAGGCACATGTGCGGTCCCGCTCCCGGGTGCGTGTGCGGCCCCGCCCAATGTGCCCAGCATGTGAGCAGGCCCGGGAGCCCCAAAAGGTTGGGGACCACTGGCATCTCTGCTATCAAATGCTGGAAATACCCCACTGCTATGTATATTGTACAGACTGGAAAGTCCTACGAGAAAGCATCAATGGACATAAATCAGATATATGTAAAGAGAACATACACAAACCTGTTGAACAGGACTTCAATCTATCTAACCACTCTTTAAAAGATCTCCAGGTGGCCGTCTTGTCACAAAGAAACTCTACCAGCCAAATACACAGAGAATTACACTGTTGGAATTACAGTTCATCTGCAAGTTCAATTCTCGTGCTAATGGACTCCGTCGGCTGAGGGGTGGCTTGGCCATTACCAACCTAACATTCAATTGAGGTGCAAACCAGCTCTTTGTGTAGATTCCTGTGTTAGTAACCCCCCCATCTATTGACTTTGATCCTTATCTGCTTCATTTTAACTGGCCAATCTTCAGGTTCTTACTGATGACCCTTCTTCTGCCTTCCTGTTTTTCCCTTTTATTTTTTTTATAACCTCTGCTCCTTGTTTTCCACCCTCCCTTCTTGTTTTTCTTTCCCCTTCTTCCTATTTATTTTGGATCTACACATCCTAAACTCAAAACTCTAGTCATCCAAAGAAGTGGGCTGTGCCCACAAAAACTTATGATACCATCTACATGTTTTGTTAGTCTATAAAGTGCTACCGGACCAGTTTTTGTTTAAGTTTATCCTGTTCAGACTAACTCGGCTACCCCCTGGAGCCTATAAAGCTTGAGTTGTGTGTCTTGGTGTTCTCTACCATGATTGGGGGAGAGATGTAGAAGCCTGCACTCTAGGCGTTGAACTGTCAAAGCTAATCAATGGAAAAAGCTTACCAGAAGGATGTGTTAAGCCCTGTCCCTCCCATGAAGATAGGCACATCTTTGTAGCCTGGACTCAGGTGACTTTCTGCTTTTTCTGACTGTTTCTTGTTAATGAGAACCCACAAACTGGATTTAGGGGGATAAAGTGACTTAATTGCTTTTTGCTGGGATGAGTTAAGTCCCTGCCTGGTTCCAAACAAAAAGTCCAGAGAGGAAGATGGTGGTGCCTCCCTAAAAACATTAAACCCAGGGGTTAAAGCACTTCCTGGGTTGTGGGGCACACCAGTAAAAACTTAATAATCTGAATAAGTATGTTTGGCTATTGGCCAGGTCCCTGGTGGCTGTGTAGCCTAGTGGCAAAACCACTGAGTAAGCAGGCAAAAGGGGTTGTCCCCATGTCCTCCTTGTTTTCCTGGCTCAGGAACTCCAAACCACTCCTTATCCACGTCCTTAAGATTGGGTCATGGTCACAAGAGTCCAGATTCCCCTTACATGGGGCTTCTCAGTAGGTCCCCCCTTTTTCCCAGAGGGTGAGATTGGGGGCTTACCTGCTCCCCTGGCTGCTGAGTGGACAGGATCTGGTTCATGCCCTTAAACTGTTGAACCAGGCTCCTGCCTCCATGCTAATCAGCCCCAAATTGAGCCAGGCTCCTTTCTTTTTCTCCTCCCTCCAGGTCTGCCATTGGCTACAGGTAGAGTGGGACAAGGCTAGCTGAACCCAACAACCTTCTTTAACCCTTAGGGTGCTGGGCCCTCCTTTCTCCACTCCCTCACAGTCTACATAATGTCTTAAATACACTATTATCTCTACACATTTATCCTCCTAGTTAATATAAAGAAATAACAAACTGGGTGACTGGGCAACAAAATAGCAGATACATTCAGTGTTGATACACTCAAAGTACTGTAATGCACATTAGAAAACATAATCCTGACTGTACATAGAATATGATGGGGTCTAAATTGGCTGTTACCACTCAAGAAAGAGATCTTGGAGTCATTATGGATCATTCTCTGAAAACATCCATTCAGTGTGACGTGGCAATCAAAAAAGCTAACAGTGTTGGGACTGCTTAGGAGAGGGATAGATAACCAGCCAGAAAATATCATATTGCCTCTCTGTAAATCCATAGTGCACCCACACCTTGAATACTGTGTGTAAGTCTGGTCACCACATCTCAAAAAAGTTATATTGGAAAGGTACAGAAAAGAGCAACAAAAATAATCAGGGGTATGGAACAGCTTCCATATGTGTACCAATTAATAAGAATGAAATTTTTTTCAGCTTGGAAAAGAGACGATTAAGGGAGGGGGGAGAGAAGTCTATAAAATCATAACTGGCATGGAGAAAGTAAATAGGGAAGTGTTGTTCACTTCTTCTCATAGCACAAGAGCTAAGGGTCACCAAATTAAACGAACAGGTAGAAGGTTTCAAACAAACATAAGGAAGCATTTCTTCATACAATGCACAGTCAATCTGTGGAACTCTTTGCCAGAGGATGTTGTGAAGGCCAAGACAATGGGTTAAAGTCAAGATAAGTTCATGGAGAATGACTTCATCAGTGAGTATTAACCAAAATGGGCAAGGATGCAAAACCATGTACTGTAGTGTCTCTAGTCTTTGCTTGCCAGAAGCCGGTAATGGGTGACAGGGAATGGGTCACTTGATTATCTGTTCTGTTCATTCCCTCAAACATCTGGCATTGGCCACTATGGAAGACAGGATACAAAGACATAAAGACCAAGACGGATGGACCATTGATCTGACCCGGTATGGCCATTCTAATGTTCTTAAATTCAGTGTTGTAAAGGCTCTATTTGGTTGCAAATCAAAAAAATGTTTTAATATTTACTGACTAATGAGAATCAACCTTTAATGGAAAATCATTAAAAGTACACTTGCAAAATAAGACTTAAAATAAATTATTTTAATCAAGATTCCTGCTTGCTGATTTAAAGTGTGATTAAAACCGATTGCCTAAATCACTTTAATTTACTTCCTTCTGAACGATTAGATTTCATGATCTTTTGTTTCCACCCACCTTAAATGCTATCATGTGTCATTTTATGACCACCTATAAGTTGAAAAATATGTCATGGACAGTGAAATCTGGTGTACTGTGTGCTTTACCCAGTACTATATAGATTTCACAGGGAAGACCAGCATTTTTAAACTGGGGGGTCCTGACCCAAGAGGCAGTTTCGGGGTGGGGTAGGGGGGAAGTTGCAAGGTTAAGGTTTAGGGAGCGTGGTATTTCCACACTTCTTCATTATCTTCAGAGATGGGCAGTGCTGGATAAAGACGGCTGCTGACTGAAGGCCCAGCTGTGTAGGCAGCAATGTGGAAGTAAAGGTCACAACAGTGTACCACGCCAGCCTTACTTTTGCGCTGCTAGTGGCCACGTCTCTGCCTTCACAGCTGAGATCCCAGCCAACATTTGCTGCTCTCCACCTGCCCAGCCAACAGCAGTGCCGAAGTAAGGGTAGCAGTACCGCAACACCCCCTTCCTCCCTCCAAAATTGAGCTTCCTCCCAAAAAACTCGTTTTTGGTTCAGGACCCCTACGATTACAGTATCATGAAATTTCAGCTTTAAATGTCTGAATTTACAATTTTTAAAATCCCATGATCAAGAAATTGACCAAAATGGACCATGAATTTGGCAGGCCAAATAGGCAAAGCCTGAAAGGCGGCTTACATGTGAAAAGCTCTCACATGCGTGAGTACAAACATCTTAGATAACTGGGTGCATCAGCAGCTCTCATGGAAGCAAACAGTTGAAATGACATTCCAAGTACAAATGTGAGCATGCATGCAGGGACTGCATTTGCACGTAGCCTTCCTCTTTTTAAGTCTGATCTGCAAAATGCACTACAAAACCATGAACTTGGTGATGAATATTAAAAAAAAAAAATCCTGTTGTATTTCCCTTAGTTTGGTTTGTGTCAGTGCTCCGTAATATCAGAACTCCATTTCTCATTTGATTATGTAGCTGTAAATGGGTGGGTTCACCTGCCTGCTTCCAATGCAGCACATACACACAATAGGTATTGTAGAAAGTGAACCCCAGTTTCGTTCCTGGCCTTTGCCTTTTTACATAAAGTAAGACAGAAATGTGTTTACAAAGCTTAGGCCTGGACCCACAAAGACAGGTGCTTAAATCCCATTGTTGAGTACTACTGTGATCCACAAAACCCAGTCTTAGCTGCTGCCTAGCCCTGGTGGCACCTAAATTCATTTGGTGCATATGTTTTGCAGTAAAAGTTCTCCAGACACTTATATTTCTGTCTCTGAGCATTCACACTGCTGCTTCACTCTAGGCATCCGTACACCCATCTCCCACTTATGATCAAGCATGAACCACAAACAAGGGGAAGACAGGCAGAAGAGCAGCCATTTTTCCTGCCAGACCTAAACCGGTAAGCATGCTTAGAGGCCACCTAGCTCTGTATCAAACAATTCAGGGGATGGGGAAAGGACCTCTCAGTCCAGTGGTTAGTAACTCACCCAAGATGGTTAGTAACTTGAACCCCTGCTTCAAGTTGCCCCTCTGCCTGAAAAAGGGAATTGTGACCAGGATCTGCCACCTGTCAGATGAGTGTTCTAACCATTGGGCTGTGAGGTGTCCTGATATGAGTCTTCCCAATCTTTCCTGCTTGAAGTTGTTCCACTCTAAGGAAATAATTTCAATATTAATTGCTATAAGCAGCAGTTCCCAACCTTTTCCAAATGGGGACCCATTTTGACAATTTAGGAAGACTTGGTGACCCAAGGCAATTCAAAAATGGGGGGAAGAGAAGGGGGGCAGAGCCACCTGGAGACACACTTGGAGACCCTTTTGAAATGTAATGGCGACCTGTATTTGGGTCCTGACCCATAGGTTGGGAAACCCTGATCTAGAGAGAGACTCACTCCGTAATCCACTGGCTAGACCTTGGCAGATCCATGTTCAAATCCCTTTAGGCAGAGGGAGGGATTTGCACCAGGAGTCTCCTGCAATCTGAGCGAATACCCTAACCACTGAGCTAGGAGAAGGTAGCCCTTCCCCTCTATTTTCCGTGTTCTTGGGCAGGTGCCTAACTTAAACTATCAAGAATTGTAGGCACTTACGTCACCTAACTCAGGGTATGTCTACACTACAAAGTTAGTTCGAACTAACGTCCGTTAGTTCGAACTAACTTTCATAGGCGCTACACTAGCGCTCCGTTAGTTCGAATTTAATTCGAACTAACAGAGCGCTTAGTTCGAACTAGGTAATCCTCATTCCACGAGAATTAAGCCTAGTTCGAACTTACTAGTTCGAATTAAGGGCTGTGTAGACCCTTAATTCGAACTAGTGGGAGGCTAGCCCTCCCCAGGTTTCCCTGGTGGCCACTCTGGCCAACACCAGGGAAACTCTACTGACCCCCTCCCAGCCCCGGACCCCTTAAAGGGGCACGGGCTGGTTACGGTGCCCGTGCCAGATGCAAGCCTGCCAGCACCCAGCCAGCAGACCCTGCACCTGGCACGGCTCGAGCCACCCACCCGATGCCCCCCAGCCCTCCCCCTCTTCCCGGGACCAGGCTGGCGGCTCCCGGGAGCTTGCCCAGGACCGCAAGAGGTGAGCACCCGCCTGGGCTAGTGCAGACATCGTGGACCTCGTCCACGATCTCTGCACTAGGCACAGGAAAGTGTCCAGCTAGGGCAGGAGAGCTGCCAGCCTGGCCACCCAGGAGCAGGTGTGCATGAAAATCAAGGGGGTCCACTAAGACCCCCGACCCTTAGCCCTGAGCTTACAATGGCCGTTCTGGGTCAGACCAAAGGTCCATCTAGCCCAGTAGCCTGTCTGCCGACAGCGGCCAACCCTAGGGACCCTGGAGGGGATGGGCCGAAGACAGTGACCAAGCCATTTGTCTCGTGCCATCCCTCTCCAGCCTTCCACAAACCTTGGGCAGGGACACCACTCCTACCCCCTGGCTAATACCACTCCATGGACCCAGCCTACATGACTTGTTCTCACTTCCCTTTAAACTCTGTTCTAGTTCTAGCCTTCACAGCCTCCTGCAGCAAGGAGTTCCACAGGTTGACTCTTTGCTTTGTGAAGAACAACTTTCTGTTACTAGTTTGAAGCCTGCTACCCAGTCCTTTCCTTTGGTGTCCTCTAGTCCTTCTTTATGGGAACTAATGAAGAACTTTTCTGTATGCACCCTCTCCACCCAACTCCTGCTTTTAGAGACCTCTATCCTGTCCCCCCTCCGTCTCCTCTTTTCTAAGCTGAAAAGTCCCAGTTTCTTTAGCCTCTCTTCATATGGGACCTGTTCCCAACCCCTGATCATTTTAGTTGCCCTCCCCTCTCCCAGCCTCTCTCTTCCCCTCTCCCACCTCCTTTTCCCAGTCTCCCCCAGTTTTGTTCAATAAAGACAGATTCCATTTTTGAACACAATTGTCCTTTATTTTGTACATCAAGAAGAGGGGCTAGGGAAGGGTAAGTGGAAGGAGGTGAGGGAGGAGGTGAGGGAGGAATGGGGTACGAGCCCCCGATGGGGAGGACTGGGCTGGCTCTGCGGGCTTCTGGGTGTGGAAGCTCTCCTGCAGCCCCCCAATTGCCCCCTCTGCCCAGATGGCAGCCTGCGGCAAGTGTAGCCGGGCTGATGGCCGAGTGGTGTGATGGGCCCAGTGTGGGTACTCCGGGCACTCCAAGCCAGGACTGCTTTGCACGCGGGGCACCCCTGAGAACTGTCTGTCCGGGGTAGGGGTCGGGACCCTTTAAGCGCAGCCCTCGGCTAGCCTGAGACAGCATCTCCACACTCTAAGTCCTCCTCTGATGCTCTGCCGGCACTGCTTCCGGCCATCCTTAAGCCCGGTTCAGGGTCCACTTAATGTGGACATGCTAGTTCGAATTAGCAAAACGCTAATTCGAACTAGTTTTTAGTTCTAGACGCGTTAGTTCGAATTAGCTTAGTTCGAATTAACGCTGTAGTGTAGACATACCCTCAGGAAGAAGGTTTCCCAGTTGTTGATTGCTTGCAGAGATAGGCACTTCCCTGATGCCTGAACTTGGTTGCCTTTCTCCAGCAGAGAAGGAGGGCAAGGATACACCCCTATCATCAGCGTCTCCTGCTGGCTAGCGTAGGTGGCACCACACTCAGTGAGTTGGCTGATGTGGAACGCATTCTAAGATCTCAATCTCTCCCCATTCATTGTGTAGGGAACCTAGGTTGCTAGCTGCTTTATTTATTTTTTTAAGATCCCACTGTTGTCCTAGCCTGCAGCCACACTCACCCACAGATCTTAGTGGCCATGGTTCACTATTCCCAGTCAATGAGAGCATTGGGAAGTGGTGAAAGGTTGGCTGCTGCTTCCTTCTGCTCCCATTGGCCGAGAATGGCAAACTGTGGCTGCTGGCAACTGGAGTGGGCGGGGATGGGGGGAGGGGCGGGGGAAGGATGCCTGCAGACAGTCAACATAAACAAAATGTCCCATGGCCTACCAGCAGATTACCCTGAAGGGCTGCATGTCAAAGGTTGCTAACCCCTAGCCGCAGCCTTTCTGTGTAACTAGGCCTTATCCTTCAAATTTTATTTTCAGTGGGTTGCATGGGCAGCAGGTGAACCATCATCTTGGGTTAGGCTAGCCCCCAGCTGGCCTATGCCTCCCTGCTTGAGAACCAACCTGCTCCTGTATGTTGAGTAAGCATCACACAGTCCTCTCTGTGCTCCCAAGGGCAGTTTGTTCTAATGTTTAACCACCCTGGCAGTTAGAAAGTTCTTCCTTATTTCCAACCTAAACCTCCCTTGCTGCAATTTAAGCCCATTGCTGCTTGTCCTATCATCAGGAGTTAAGGAGAATTATTTTTCTTCTCCTTAGATTCTTGAAAGTTGTTACCATGTCCTCTCTTAGCCCTCTCTTTTCCAGACTAAATACAGCGGCTCCCTAAGTTACGACCACCTCCACTTATGACCTTCCGCACTTACAACCAAAGTGGTCGTAAATGCAGATCAGAGTTACGAACGGCGATCTATGCTTACGAACAGCGTGGTCACCATGTAACTCTATGGGATCTGAGTTACGAACACTTTGAGTTACCGACCAAGTGTTGGTCCATAACTTGTTCGTAACTCGGGAAGCGTCTGTAAACCAAAGTCTTTAAATCTTCTCTTGTAGGTTATGTTTTTTAGACCTTTAATTATTTTTGCTGCCTTCTAAACCTTGTCCACATCTTTCCAGAACAGGACATACTATTCCAGTTGAGTCCTAATCAATCCAGAGTACAGTGGAAGAATTACTACTTGTGTCTTGCTTACAGCACTCCTGTTAACACATCCCAGAATGATGGAGCTTTTTTGTTTGTTTGTTTTGCGACAGCGTCACACCATTGACTAATATTTAGCTTGTGGGCCATTATGACCCCTCGATCTCTTCCTGAAATTTTTCTTCGTAGGCAGTCATTTGTATGTAACTAATTAGTCCTCCTTATCCTCCAAAGCATTTGCAACCCCTCCCAGCTTGGTATCATTCACAAACTTTAAAAGTGTATTCATGATGTCACATCTAAATTGCTAATCAAGATCTTGAACAGAACTAGCCCCAAAAATATAGAACTAGTAAGCTCCCGGCCCCTGCCCCCGGGTTAGCTATCGGGTTGAGTCAGCCCTAACATCTGACCTACAATTATAGTAGCTTTAATGACTACTAGGTAATGAAGAGATCTTGGAGCAGCATTGAATGATAAGCCTTGCCAGTAAGAAGCACAGTGTTAAGTAGCAAAATTAATATGAAAGCACCCAGAAGATCTACTTTGTAAACCTTTATTATGGCCTATATTTATTTTCTCCTTCTTAGTGGGCTCTATTGACATGGTTGGAACTTTAAAAAAAGTCCATTTATTGAGCTTGGTTGTAAAATTTCTCAGCCAGTTACTACCACCTGCTTTAGTTGTCTGTTAGATTTCTATTAATTCTTTAATATTCTTTTCTTTTAGGCTGCCTCATACGGCTGTAGAAAGAAAAACTGTACTAGAAACTTGTCCAGTGATGCCACCATTTTTATCTTTATTGAAGTAAGTTCAAATTATGAATGGCAGTGTGCTAAATGAAAGGGAGATTTTGTTATCAACACATGTTAACCACTAATGTTTTTCATCATCGCTACTAGATCACATGTGACCCTTGGGATCAGATTCCTGAGTATACACCAGTTGCTTTGTGCCACTCTGTCAACATAAATCAACCTTGGGGGAGCCACTTATAACTCCCCTCTCCCACCACCCATATATCTCATTTTATTATAATCATGATCTTGCATATAAAGATTCTTTATAAGGTATTGGGGAAAGGATTATGATCTTCTGAAAGTAATTTATATATAAAAATAAGTGTTAGTGATGCGCGTGTGTGGTGTGTGGTGTGTGGTGTGTGTGTGTGTGTGTGTGTATGTGTATATATATATATATATATATATATATATATATATATATATATATATATATATATATATATATAAAAATGTGTTAGTGAAAACCATACAACATATTTCTTATAACTTCATATATCTTAGAGGGAATATTCCTGATGATTTTAGTGGGCATTGGTATGGGCTCTGAAGGCCCAAGATTCTGTGGCTGTAACTACCATTCAGTGCCATCCAGTCTAGTTTCAAGGCCAAAAGGTGTTCATCCAATCAGGAAACAGGATTAGTTACATCATGTTAATTCTAGCTACCACAGCTCAAGTTTGTGAAAATGGATGAACTGGGTGAACTGTCTTATCAGTCCATAGAGAGAAGAATAAACTAAAATTTGTTGAGTAAATTTTTGAACATCATACACAGTTGGGGAAATTATCTGCTTATGGACACCGTTTTGTATAAAAAATACTGGATAAATTTAGTCTAACCTATCAGGATTCGGCTGCATATTTCTGTTTTTTTTTTATTTTTTTTAATGGAAGCATACTTGTATTCTTGAAACTCACATCACATTGATGATGGAGCTCCAATTTGTTCTGGAAGCCAGTGCATCAAATGAGTAAAAATTAATTCCACCTTTAATGAAATATGTGAGTTTTAACTTCTGGATTTCCATGAACCAAAAAAGTGAGTTACTGGTGGTTTACTTTCCATCTTCCCTTTGTGCACAAGGGATGTTTGATTAGCCTCATTATAACACAACATCTCCTACTCCATTTAAGGAGGCAAAATTAGATGTATTCTTGTTTGGTTGTAACTTGAGAAGTAAAAGGGAAGAAGAATTAGAATGCTGGACCATATCCTGGGCTGGTATAAGTTATCATAGCTCTACTATGGAGCTGTTTTACAAGAGCCAGATCCTCAACTTATGTCACTTGTTGAATAGGAAGAAAAGATTTTTAACTTTATGGTACTGGGCACTAGAAAGAAACCAGGTACATTCACTCTTCACAGAGTGAAAAATTAAGAACCCCTCTGCAGGGCATAAACACCATCTGCCTCCAAACAGTAGAGCTTATTACTAATATTAATAATTCCTATTAAGAATATTGACTTTTGGGGTTTGGTGTCATATCAAAGTTAGCCTGTTTATTTCAGATAACATAATCTGTTTCCATGATTTTCAATTCAGTATATTTTTAATTTGATACGGCATGATGTTTGTCTTAGGAAGTAGCAATATTGGCTCATTAAAAACTATAAAGGAAGTATTTATTCTGCAGTCTTCTAATGAAAAACTGTCCTGAAGTAACATTTCCTTATGCACACTGCTCTGCCTATGTGTCTTAAGCAAAATGCAGGACAATGTAGCACTTTAAAGACTAACAAGATGGTTTATTAGATGATGAGCTTTCGTGGGCCAGACCCACTTCCTCAGATCAAATAGTGGAAGAAAATAGTCACAACCATATATACCAAAGGATACAATTAAAAAAAATGAACACATATGAAAAGGACAAATCACATTTCAGAACAGGAGGGGGATGCAGGGGAGGGGGGAAAGGAAGGAAGGTGTCTGTGAATTGATGATATTAGAGGTGGGGAGAGTGGGATGTTTGTGAGTTAATGGTATTAGAGGTGATAATTGGGGAAGCTATCTTGATAATGGGTAAGATAGTTCAAGTGTTTGTTCAATCCTCTTTGGAGAGTGTCGAATTTTAGCATGAATGACAGTTCAGAGGATTCCCTTTCAAGTGCAGATGTAAAAGGTCTTTGTAGCAGAATGCAGGTGGTTAAGTCATTGAGAGAGTGTCCTTTCTGGTTAAAATGGCAAGAAACTGTTTTTTCTTTGTGATCTTGTCTGATATCTGTTTTGTGGGCATTAATCCTTTGGCGAAGTGTCTGAGATGTTTGTCCAATGTACATAGCAGACGGACACTTTCGGCACATGATAGCATAGATTATATTTCTGGATGCGCAGGAATATGTGTTCTTGATCTTATAACTCACTTGGTTAGGTCCAATAATGGTATCAGCAGAATAAATATGTGGACAAAGCTGGCAACGGGGTTTGTTGCAAGGGAAAGTACCAGGGTTGGTATTAGTGTGGTATGTCCTGTGGTTGTTGGTAAGAATCATCTTGAGGTTAGGTGGTTGTCTATAGGAGACTATGGGTCTGTCTCCCAGAGCCTCTTGGAGTATGGTATCCTGTTCCAGTATAGGCTGTAGTTTATTGATAATGTGTTGGACAGGTTTAAGTTGTGTCTTACAACTGTTAACACTGGATTCCCTCCTTAAGACAAAGTTAATCAATTATTTCTCCATTGTCATTTTAATGCTTTGTTGTTCTTTGAGTGATGATTGCTATTGAGGGTTTAATGAATGTCCCGAGCTGGAGAATTTGTTAGTAGACGTGGCCTTTGATCTGCCCCTCTACTCTTGCTTCACCTCATGGTACCCTCCAAAGCATTAAAGGGTAGGGCCTGACCATGCCTTCAGTTCCTTCACACTGCCACGTGGTCCAGATTGGAGCTGCTAGTGTCCTCTAGTCTGTGATGCACTTTAAAAAATAGAATTAATAGAAATAGCTTTACAATTTCATATAGTTAGAGTTGGTTTTTTAGCTTTTGCTGTTTTTAGTGTAATTTAGTGCATAGAAGTCTCAGAAGGGTAGCTGCTTTAGTTTGTAACTTTAAAAATAAGTAGTCCTGTAGCATCTTGGAGACTAACAAAAATATATATAGTATCATGAGCTTTGGTTTTGCCCATGAAAGCTCCTGATGATATATAAGTGTGTGTGTGTGTATATATAATTTGTTAGTCTCTAAGGTACCACAGGACTACTCGTTGTTTTTTAGTATGTAGTAGTCATTTTTAGGAGATAAGATACTTTGGGGAATCTGCTTACCAGTGCTGCTTCTACCCCTGTCTCTCATGGCTGGGCTACTCATCAGATATATTCTCTCACGTCAGTGATCTAAATCTAAGACTTCAAGGGCTGAATGCAGCTATCTTCAGTGTCCAGGACAAAACTGAGTGTGTGATTTTAAAAAAAAAAAATCTAGAATTCTGGGTTTGCTATATGGAGGAGAAAACTGAAATTTTCCCAGACGTGCATGAATTCCTGACAACAAATGAGTTATAGTTGTGGGAGTGTTACAGATTATATAAATTACCTGAGTACTTTCCCTAAATGCAAACAGATGAGTCTGCTACAATTTCACAGATTTTTCTGCAGTACCTATGCCACAAGACGGGTCAACATAAGAACAAGAGAATTTCCTGAATGTCTCAGCTGGTGGCAGACTCAGGACTATGTACCAACAAAAGTAGTTGGCTAGGGTTTAGACCCAAACGCAAGTAGAGTTCCTCAAATTGTTGGACAGAGCTGTTAAGGTTCTGATGCCTTGTGCTCCAACTTATCTGTGCAAAAGTAGATTTGTCATCACTCACTGCAAGAAATGGGCTGTGCCAACGAAAGCTCATGTTACCATCTACATGTTTTGTTAGTCTATAAAGTGCTACCAGACTATTGGTTGTGGAATAAAATTGGCACTTTTGTGTAGAAAACAACTTAGGACCCAGACTGAAGTAATAGTGACAGTATGCACCTGTGCTTGAGCAAACAACCTCGTCTGTCACGTTAATGGTAACTAGTACTTATTAGCCATTTTTAAGTTGGTCAAAAATAAGTGTACATTAAAATGAAGTCATATATGATGTATGATTGCATAGTATAATTTGTACATTTTGCACAATGCTTGGGTATTAAAAGATTAAAATATAAACACTGGATTCTGGTAGGGGCACGAGGGCAGCTTGCAGATCTGTAAGAGGGTATGCAATAAGAAAAGTTTGAGAACTTCTGCTGTAGACTGTTTATCACTAGAGCTGAAAGGAGTAAGGGGCAGGAGATCTCCATACAGAGGTTTTTAAGTGGATTTCAGAGTGCATTATGCTCTACTATCAGTTATTGGGACTGTCTCCATCCCTTGAGGTGAGGGCCCATTCCACAAGAGCGCAAGCAGTGACTATGGCCACCTTACATGGCATACTGCTTCCAGACATATGTAGGGCAACCATGTGGAGTTCTGTACATTCCTTCACTGCGTGTTACACCTTGGTCCAAGACTCTGTGACGGATGCCTCATTCGGCGTGGCTGTTCTCTACTCAACTTCATCCTCTTCCTTGCACCCACCTCCGGATTAGGTACTGCTTGTTAATCATCCTCCAAGAAATACAGTAGAGCGGTCCCCAACTTTTTGAGGCTGCCGGGCATCCAGGGGCGGGGCCGCTCTACTTCTGCTCTACTCTGCATTGATTAGGCCTCAGTTGGAGTATTGTGTCCAGTTCTGGGCACCACATTTCAAGGAAGATGTGGAGAAATTGGAGATGGTCCAGAGAATAACAACAAGAATGATTAAAGGTCTAGAGAACATGAGCTATGAAGGAAGACTGAAAGAATTAGGCGTGTTTAGTTTGGAAAAGAGAAGACTGAGAGGGGACGCGATAGCAGTTTTCAGGTATCTAAAAGGGTGTCCCAAGGAAGAGGGAGAAAAATTGTTAGAACAAGAAGCAATGGGTTTAAATTGCAGCAAGGGAGACTTAGGTTAGACATTAGGAAAACTTCCTAACTGTCAGGGTGGTTAAACACTGGAATAAGTTGCCTAGAGGGTGTGGAAGAAAACATGCCTTCACTCTGCGTTCTGTTTAAGCAACAAGTAGCCAGAGGCAGTTTTATTACGAGCTGCAGCAAGGGAAAAACTGGTTCGGACAGGGGGGAAGTCTCCCCTCCCCCCGAGGCAGATCTTCGAATACAAGCAATTATGAAGCAGTTTATATACTGTCTATTAGATATAACAACAATAACAATTAGTCTCCTTCCTATTACAAACACCAATGGTTAACAGTTATTTAGTTCTACTCAGATGCTCCTTATCTCAAGGTCCCTGCCAGAGTCAGCATTCTATCCTTATCTCCCTATGGAGGCGAGAGGCGAAGGCAGCGTCTAATTACAGATCTCGCGTTGTCAGGCCACAGACTTAGCCCGACTCTTGCTCTCTAGTTAACAAGACCAAGATGGCTGCACACAAATTCCCTTATTCCCTTTTCCTGCCTCCACAGGGGGGTTGTAGAATCTCCATATCTAGAGATATTTAAGAGCAGGTTGGATAGACATCTATCAGGGATGGTCTAGATCAGTGTTTTTCAACCAGTGGTACAAGTACCCTTAGGAGTACTCAAGAGAAACCTGGGGGGTACGCCAACACCACTGAAATTTGGAGAAAACTGAATTTTTGTTTTAAGTTTTACAGAGCTTTATTATTTGTGTACTTTTTCATAGAATCATAGAAACATAGAATCATAGAATAATAGGACTGGAAGGGACCTCGAGAGGTCATCGAGTCCAGCCCCCCACCCTCAAGGCAGGATCAAGCTCCGTCTACACCATCCCTGACAGATGTCTATCTAACCTGTTCTTAAATATCTCCAGAGAGGGAGATTCCACCACCTCCCTTGGCAATTTATTCCAATATTTGACCACCCTGACAGTTAGGAATTTTTTCCTAATGTCCAATCTAAACCTCCCCTGCTGCACTTTAAGCCCATTACTCCTTGTCCTGTCCTCAGAAACCAAGAGGAACACATTTTCGCCTTCCTCCTTGTGACACCCTTTTAGATATTTGAAAACCGCTATCATGTCCCCCCTTAATCTTCTTTTTTCCAAACTAAACAAGCCCAGTTCATGAAGCCTGGCTTCATAGGTCATGTTCTCTAAACCTTTAATCATTCTTGTCGCTCTTCTCTGTACCCTTTCCAATTTCTCCACATCTTTCTTGAAATGTGGCGCCCAGAACTGGACACAGTACTCCAGCTGAGGCCTAACTAGTGCAGAGTAGAGCGGCAGAATGACTTCACGAGTTTTGCTTACAACACACCTGTTGATACAACCTAGAATCATATTTGCTTTTTTTGCAACAGCATCACACTGTTGACTCATATTCAACTTGTGGTCCACTATGACCCCTAGATCCCTTTCCGCCATGCTCCTTCCTAGACAGTCGCTTCCCATCTTGTATGTATGGAACTGATTGTTCCTTCCTAAGTGGAGCACTTTGCATTTCTCTTTATTAAACTTCATCCTGTTTACCTCTGACCATTTCTCTAACTTGCTAAGGTCATTTTGAATTATGTCCCTATCCTCCAAAAAAGTTGCAACCCTACCCAGTTTGGTATCATCTGCAAACTTAATAAGCATACTCTCTATCCCAATATCTACATCATTGATGAAGATATTGAACAGTACGGGTCCCAAAACAGACCCTTGAGGAACTCCACTTGTTATCCCTTTCCAGCAGGATTTAGAACCGTTAACAACAACTCTCTGACTACGGTTATCCAGCCAATTATGCACCCATCTTATCGTGGCCCTATCTAAGTTATATTTGCCTAGTTTATCAATAAGAATATCATGCGAGACCGTATCAAATGCCTTACTAAAGTCTAGGTATATGACATCCACCGCTTCTCCCTTATCCACAAGGCTCGTTATCTTATCAAAGAAAGCTATCAGATTAGTTTGGCATGACTTGTTCTTCACAAACCCATGCTGGCTATTCCCTATCACTTTATTACCTTCCAAGTGTTTGCATATGATTTCCTTAATTACCTGCTCCATTATCTTCCCTGGGACAGACGTTAAACTGACCGGTCTGTAGTTTCCTGGGTTGTTCTTATTCCCCTTTTTATAGATGGGCACAATATTTGCCCTTTTCCAGTCTTCTGGAATCTCCCCTGTCTGCCATGATTTTTCAAAGATCATAGCTAAAGGCTCAGATACCTCCTCTATCAGCTCCTTGAGTATCCTGGGATGCATTTCATCAGGACCTGGTGACTTGCTGACATCTAACTTTTCTAAGTGATTTTTAACTTGTTCTTTGTGTATCCTATCTTCTAAACTTACCCTCTCTCTGCTTGTATTCACTACGTTAGGCACATCTCCAGACTTCTCGGTGAAGACCGAAACAAAGAAGTCATTGAGCATCTCCGCCATTTCCAAGTTCCCTGTTACTGCTTCTCCCTCCTCACTAAGCAGTGGGCCTACCCTGTCCTTGGTCTTCCTCTTGCTTTTAATGTATTTATAAAAGGTCTTCTTGTTTCCCTTTATGCCTGTAGCTAGTTTGATCTCATTTTGTGCCTTTGCCTTTCTAATCTTGCCCCTGCATTCCCGTGTTGCTTGCCTATATTCATCCTTTGTTAGTTGTCCTAGTTTCCATTTTTTATATGACTCCTTTTTTATTTTGAGATCATGCAAGATCTCCTTGTTAAGCCAAGCTGGTCTTTTGCCATATTTTCTATCTTTCCTACACAGCGGAATTGTTTGCTTTTGGGCCCTTAACAACGTCCCTTTGAAATACTTCCAACTCTCCTCAGTTGTTTTTCCCTTCAGTCTTGCTTCCCATGGGACCTTACCTACAAGTTCTCTGAGCTTATCAAAATCTGCCTTCCTGAAATCCATTACCTCAATTGTGCTGGTCTCCCTTCTATCTTTCCTTAAGATCATGAACTCTATTATTTCATGATCACTGTCCCCTATACTGTCTTCCACTTTCAAGTTCTCAACTAGTTCCTCCCTATTTGTTAAAACCAAATCCAGAACAGCTTCTCCTCTGGTAGCTTTTTCAACCTTCTGAAACAGAAAGTTGTCTCCAATGCAGTCCAGAAACTTATTGGATAGCCTGTGCCTCGCTGTGTTAGTTTCCCAACATATGTCTGGATAGTTGAAGTCCCCCATCACCACCAAATCTTGGGCTTTGGATAGTTTTGTTAATTGTTTAAAAAAGGCCTCATCCACCTCTTCCACCTGGCTAGGTGGCCTGTAGTAGACTCCTAGCATGATATCACCCTCGTTTTTTACCCCTTTTAGCTTAACCCAGAGACTCTCTACACAGCTATCTCCTACGTTCATCTCCACTTCAGTCCAAGTGTGCACATTTTTAATATACAAGGCAACCCCTCCTCCCTTTTTTCCCTGTCTGTCCTTCCTGAGCAAGCCGTACCCTTCCATACCAACATTCCAATCATGCGTCCCATCCCACCAGGTTTCTGTAATACCAATGATATCATAGTTGTATTTATTGGTTAGCAATTCCAGTTCTTCCTGCTTATTACCCATACTTCTCTCATTTGTATATAGGCATCTAAGATACTGATTTGATCTTGCCTCCCTGTTGTGCTCTGACCCTCCTTTCTCCTTGCCATTATAGGCCGTAGTCCCTCCCATTTCCAACCCATCTCCCAGTCCCGCACATTCAGCACTTACCTGTGGGCTTTGCTCACCTGCCCCCGACAAACCTAGTTTAAAGCCCTCCTCACAAGGTTAGCCAGTCTGTGTCCAAACAAGGCCTTCCCGCTCCTGGAAAGGTGAACTCCATCTCCGCCAAGCAGTCCTTCCTGGAAGAGCACCCCGTGATCAAGGAAGCCGAATCCCTCCTGGTGACACCATCGTCGCAGCCAGGCATTCACCTCCAGGATGCACCTCTCTCTGCCCGGGCCCCTACCTTTGACAGGAAGGATAGAAGAGAATACCACCTGCGCTCCAAACTCCTTCACCCGTACTCCCAAAGCCCTGTAGTCACACTTGATCCGCTCAGTGTCACACCTGGCAGTATCATTTTACACCCAAAAATGTCATATCCCGCCTGGCTACGATTAAGTTGTTTAAACAAATGTGTTGCAGTAGTAGGAAAAAAATTGTGTACTGGAGGTACGTATACTTTTTTTAAAGGGGTACTTTATAAAAAAAAGAGAGGTTGAGAAACACTGGTCTAGATGGTACTGGGTCCTGCTGTGAGGGCAGGGGATTGGACTCATTGACCTCTTGAGGTCCCTTCCAGTTCTAGTGTTCTATGATCAATGGATGCTACTACTTTCAAATTCTCCAGCCTTGGATGTGTGGCATGGAAGTGTAAACCCTCAGTGGAAGATAGATAGGGAACACACACCTTGAAGAACCTTCAATTTCAGGTAAATAACCTCATATAAGGCCTGATCCTGCAAGTTGCCCCTCAGTTCTTACTGAAGTCAAATCACGTGCTGGCTCATGGCAGGGAAGTTGTACATGGAAGTCCATGGAAGGTGAAGGCCTTCAGCACTTTACAGGTTTAGATTGGCAATTTGTATGTGTGTTCGACTTGACTTGTCAACTTATTCCATATAGCTTCTTTGTGTGATATAATCTGGATAGACAGCAATAGAGAAGCCTTCTGAATGAGCAATTAACTTGTCTCCTCTCTTTGGCCTCTGACACAATGCTACTCACTATGGAATCTGAGCACCTTCCCAGTGTATTAAAGTTAACACAAAGAAATCTCTTCAGAGCAGGGTGTCTGGTTCCTCTTTAAGAAATCTGCCCCCGCCCTGTAATTTTTAAAACTTTTAATTAGTTTTCCTTTCTCTTTCCCCCAGTGTGAATAATAATTTTTCACACGAAAAAGAATTGTGCTTTGTGTTAGCATGTTGCACACTCTCTCCAGCTTTGGGTTAATTATCTGCCGGTGAGAAGTGGCACAGCTGTACTGATTTCAAAGAAACTGTGCCAGTTAACACCAGCAGAGACTCTGTCCCTGTGACTTCCTTTTTGTTCAAATTTCTGAATACTGTCACACTGTAAAAATGATTTGTCCCATTCAATGGGGTTGGGCTGTTTCCCAGGCACTCATTAATTACTAATAAATGTATAGCATGCGATTTAAAGTATTTATTTGAAAGGTTTTTAAAATGATTGCTGGCACTAGTGGTTGATTCAAATGAGCATGAGTGTTTTTATTAAAAATAAACTTTCTGTTCTTCCTCTCTTTCTAGATTTCAGAAAATATATCCATTCCTGTGTGCTAATGACTTCATGAAAGTAGCACAGTTCTATGGAAGTGATAAGATTGAGTTACCTTATGGAATGAAGAGAACAGGTAAGTATTTATTGGGGATGCATGCAGTATGAAATATAAGCTGTATCTATGGATATGTTTACAGTGCATGCTAAGACTAGGTTTGCCTCACCCAGGCTTGTGAACACCAGTATTTCCAAGTCTGTGCTTGAGTATCTTCATTGTATGGGAAACCTGGGTTAACAGTTGATGGCTTGGATATTGAAGCTTTGTTAACATGTCTGTACTATGTTATGCAGGCCTTCTGACTTGCATCTGCTGCTGGAACTATATTCAAGTTGCAAAATAATAAGCAGGACTCTGACAACCCCCCTTCCCCCCAAAAGCAGGGTCCTAGGATCTGGGTCCCAAGTGCTTGCTGACCTGAGTCAGACTGATTTGTATGTGGAGAGAAGGGACGTTGGGGCTCAAACCGGAGTCAGAATCCATGCTCAGTGTGTTGTATACTTACTATAAATTATTAAATGGATCTTTACTTTCTTTTATTCAGGTACAGTACTTAATTACACACACACACACACACACACACACACACACACACACACACACACACACACTGACTACTATTGTTGGTGAGGCAGTATGTAGACAAGGGTAGTTGGACTTTGGAGCTACATCTACACTGCACATTTATTTCGGAATAATAATTCCGAAATAACTTATTTTGAAATAGCATTTCTGCAGTGCAGGGAAGCCTCAAAATTAAACAGAGGCAGATTTCCTTAATGTAGACGTGCTATCTCGATTTAGAGCCCCAGGAGGCACTGGGGAGGAATAACTTAGCCCCTCACCAAGGCCATTCTATTTCAAAATAACAGCCGTGGAGCATCTACACTCGCCTTATTTTGAAATAGCTGTTTTGGAATAGGTGTTATTCTTCGTACAATGAGGTTTACAGATTTCGGAATAAGCTGCCCATTATTTCAAAATTGTTTCACAATAATGGAATGGCTGTGTAGATACTCGCATAATTATTTTGAAATAACAGCTGTTATTCTGAGATAACTTTGCTGTGTAGACATACCCTTGGAAAGCTTTTGACAAGATCTCACACCAAATTAAGCAGTCATTGGGCAAGAGGGAAAGTACTCTCATGGATCAGTAGTGAGATAAGAGATAGATAGGAAACAATATGTAGGAATACATGATCAGTTTTCAGAATGGAGATAAATAGCAGTGTCCCCTAGGGATCTGTATTGTGACCCAAGCTGTTCAACATAGTTATAAGTGACCTGGGGAAGGGGTAAACAGTGAGATAGCAAAGTGTGCAGACCATAAAGAGTGACAAAGGGATCACACAAAACTGGGTGACCGAGCAACATAATGGCAGACGATAAATGCTATATCAGTATCAATATTGATATATGCAAAGTCTTATAATCACAGTGGATATTTCTCTGGAAACATCTGCTAACTGTGTAGCAGCAGTTTAAAAAAGCTAACGATGTGAGGAACCACTAGGAAAGAGTTACATAACAACACCATACATTTCATAATGTTATGTAAATATATGGCATACCCGCTCTTTGAATACTGAACACAGTTTTGGTCACCCCATATCAGAAGAGATATATTAGAAATGGAAAAGGTAAAGAGAAGGGCAACAGATGATCAAAGTTGTGGAATAGCTTGCATATGAGGGGAGAGTAAACTGACTGGGAGTTTTCAGCTTAGAAAAGAGGTGATTGAGGGAAATACGATAGAGGTCTATAAAATCATAAATGGTGTGGAGAAGATAAATGAGGAAGTATTATTTGCTCCTCACGACACAAGAACTAAGGGCCACTAAATGAAATTAATAGTCATCAGGTTTAAAACAAACAAAAGGAAATATTTCTTCACACAACACACTGTCAACCTGTGGAACTCATTGTCAGAGGATGTTGTGAAGATAAAAAGGATACCTGGATGAATGAGATGCATTCATGGGGGTTATGTCAATCAGTGGCAAAGATGGTCAAGGTTGCAACCTCGTGCTTGGGTGTCCCTAGTCTTTTGACTGTCAGATGCTGGGACTGGACAGTAGGGGATGGATCCCTCGATGATTGCCCTATTTTGCTCATTCCCTATGAAAAACCTGGTTTTGGCCACTGTTGGAAGACAGGATGTAAGGCTGGATTGGCCATTGGGCTGATCCAGTATGGCTGTTATGTTCTCAAGTTTCTATGGTGCAAAGAGATGAGAGTCAAGAACTACTGAATTTTCATCCTAGCTTTGTCACTCACTTATTGGGTAGCATTGGGTAAGTCACTTAAGTCCAGACTTTTAAAGGGATTTAGACATTGCCCCATGTAGCTTTACAAAGCCGAGTGACTTAGGTTACATCTACACTATTGGGTTTTATCGGAAAAATCTATTCAAATTGCACTCTACAATTTGCGTAGCTTTCTCCGATTGTTTTTTCAGAAGAGGCTTTTCTGCCACTTGGCCCTAGCTAGATGGGGTCAAATGGTGGAAAAGTCTCCTCTTTTTTTGGAGGAGCCTTTTTTCCTCATAAAATGAGGAATACAGGGCTCCCCGAAAGAACGCATTTGATCTTTCACGAAAAAAGCATAAGAGCAAACGCAGTCCCTGGACGTGGCAGGGTTTTTCCGGGATACCTGAGGTATCCCGGAAAAACCCTGCAGTGTAGACATAGCCTTAGATAGCAGAGTCCCATTTTCAAAAGTAAGTTACGCATTTATAGCCAGTTTTTCTAAAAAGTGTTTAGGCCACCAAAAGATGTAGATAGGTACATTAACGCCTTTTAAAAATCTGAGAAGAAAACAAAGAGATTTAGGCTCTTACTTGCCAAAATCACTTGAAAATAGTTTGTAAGTGACTTGCAATGCTGACTGGAGTAATACCTACATACCTTTCAAATTCTGGGCCTTAGTCTTTCTGTGCCTTAGTTCCCCATCTGTAGAATGAGACGATATCATCACCTCACTTCACAGTCATGTTGGGAGGATAAATACATTAAAGACTGTGAGGAATGCAGATGCTAATCATGATGGGGAGCCATTTAGATAGAAGTGTCTAACAGTGAACCTTGTTAAGTTGCTATTTGCGATTCTGGTCTACCATATTTACTGTACTCATCTGTGTTTAGTAGTTTCAGATCTGTAGTCTCTGAATCTGAATCCCACTCTGTTCTCAGACCCAGGCATACATGAGAGAGGTAGCTGTTTATCCCGGAGAAGTTGTAATAAAACTGATTGTGAACTAACATATAGTCTTAAATTATGGCAGTGTTCAGATTTCTATTTTCTGGGCAGAAAATGAATGGAGAAAAGCTATTCTGGCTAAAAATGCTGTACTCAAGTGGTATGTTTATACTGTGACCTCTTTCATTTTAAACACTTTTCTCACTATCTGCTTTCTAGAGATTTATTTTCACCGAAGCCTTTCAAGAGTACCAAATTGTGGACTATTCAATGAAGATGAGGGGTGAGAGTTTTTTTATATTTTTGTTCTTGTTCTTGTGTTTTAAAATGTAACAGTCAGTCAGGAAGTGAGATCGGGGGAGTTATTCTGGATTTACAGTAGTTTAACTGAGATCAGAATCTGACACACTGTATTTTAAAATACATACATTAGCAAGTGGTCCTAATGTATAATTAAGCCATATTTTAAATTCAGGTAGGGTCAGCATTCAAAATGTTCTTCTTGTGGGCGAGCTTAGAATCTTGTTTTTGCTCTTAAGATAGTTTAAATGCTTCAGGGGGTTGCTAATTGAATATGGACCCATTTCCCTTAAAGTCTTGGGAATTGCAGTTCTCTCTACCACCCATATTATGACTTTCCTATTGAAAAGCCTGGGAGTATATAGGCAAAGCTAAACAAGATTTTAGTGCAAGTTTAGAAGACATGGTTGAGGTGGGTTTCCAACAGTTCACCACCAGTGGCCATGTCTGTTCTGGGGAAATACACCAATAAATATATCAATAAAAATCCAGTAGTTCTAATACGGATTCAACTTTCTCATATTTCTGGTCTCTTACTTTATTTTGCACCACCAAAGAATCTCTGGCAATCCGGTGATTGATAGAGAGTGGGAATGAAATGGAATACACGCTGTCTGTCTGTCTCTCTGTGAGTCTTGTTTGTTCCAGAACTCCTCCTAAACAATAAGAATCAGGACCACCAAATGTGATGTGCAGCTTCCTCTTATCCTAACTTAAAGCAAGGCCAGAGTTTGGTTGTGCCAGAACAATGAGATGTCTGGAATTTGATTTTCTCATAAGATGGAAAGGGAGGAGTCTTCTAGCAGAGGCAGTTATACAGTGTAATGACCACATGAAGGCAGCAAGCGCCCTAGTGGGACGCCACTGGCTGGCAGCAGCTAAAACCCTTGGCCTGCTCCAGAGAGCAGCTATTGGCCACTGCGCAGCCCCTGTGGCCCCCAGGCTAGTTTCAGGGAGTGCCGATAGGTGGCCTGTGTGGCCTCTCCTCCCCCATCTTCTTGCTCCTAGGGCAAAGCCAGGAGCTGGAGTGTACAGCTCTGCCCTGTCCCCCGCTCCAGGCCAACATCCACAGTGCGTGACCCCACCCTCGCTGTGGGCAATGCCCAGTAAGTCTTCTAGTTAAGCTATAATTATTGCCCTATATCAGAATGCCAGGGGCATATTTTAAACATACTATTTGGACTCTGTATATTGTAACTTACGAACATGAAGGCTAAATCCAAGCTTTAGTTTATTTTAGGCCTATATTTTAGAGCTAGGAAAATGGTCTTTTTTCCACATTTGACCAATTTTTTCCAGGGAGCTCTCAATTCAGAAAAGATTTCACTTTTCAACAGCAGCCTCAATCAGTGAAGACACAAGGAAAGTGTAGATTTGTAAAATATTTAGGCATCTAAGGGTTCCTGTTCCTGCTAGCTTCCTGTCTGCATCTTTAGGTGTCTGTGTACTTAAAAAAAACTGCCACCCAGAGACTAGTGCAGAAGCCATTCATAGCGTTAGAGGAGTGCCATATTGAAAGATCATGCTGCTGCTGACTGGCATCCTGAAGAAAGCAAACCTACAGATGTTTGTGTAGAAAATCCTTATATTCAGTAGTATCTGCAGTAAATATGTCAAGTTTCTTCTAGTTATTTTGAGAGCTGAGCAAAACTAGGTAGCAGAATTAAGTTTAGCAAGCTTCACTACAGATCAAATACAATACTGTACAAAGGTTGTTTTTCCCTCCACTCTTACTTTAGTGTGTCTGTGTCTGTATGATGGTTAGTGGGTTTTCTACCTTTTGTTTTTGTTGTTGCAGAATTATACATTAGTATGAAAACACTTAGTAATGTGGTTACTTAACAGGTAGTAGTTAAAATAAGTCTCAGTGTAATGACTAGGTGCTATATATTCTGTTTTAACTAATGTAATTTGTGCAGTATAGACAAAGCATGAATCACTATAGGATATAGAGAGTCCTGGGTATATGTATTATAGTATACAACATTAGTCATTGGAAAGGATTCTCAAAAGCTCTGTGTAGAATAGCAATTAAGTAATTATACAATTTAGAACTACTGTAATTTAGCCTTGTTTACTCATATTAAAAAATATACAGTGATTTTTCCAGTAATTTTTCATCTCATTCTGGTTCAGACATTGTTTGTATTAAGTGGTTTGTAGTCATGAAGACACCTATTAAAATCTGTATCAAAATCTGTATTAAAATAAGCAAATTATATGGCTTACTGGTAGAACAATCCAGAATGAAGAGGAGAGAAATATATATATATATATATATATATATATATATATATATATTTTAAAATAGGGATGCAGTTTGAAACCCAGTCTTATCGGAAATACATATTGGCAAATCCCTTCTCAAATGAGTAGTCCTATTGAAATCAGTGGAATTGCTGGTTCGAATAAGCATTTGCAGGTCTGAATAATAGTTTTGGAATACAGCAATTGGATGTCATTCAAGCATGCCAGTTCCATATATGGGATACTTATATTCCTGATACTTATGTGTTCTTTTTATCAGAACTCTATATTCAAGTCCTGGCTCCCATTAGTAAAACAACACCTGTGAGCTACACAGCACGGCAAAAGTCGAATTAAGCTACACAATTTCAGCTATGTCAATTACGTAGCATAAGTTGAAGTAATTTGACTTTAGGTGCTGTTTACACAGCAGGAGGTTGAAGGGAGATCACTCTTCCTTCAACTTTCCTTACTCCTTGTGAAATGAGAGTTACAGGAGTCGGGGTAAGAAGTGAGTCTGTGACGGAGGTCATAGAAGTAATGGATTCTGCTTGTTGTGGGACCACCATGAATTCTGTGTCAACTGATGTGGCTGATTCCATGACTGCTGGATCAGCTGGCCTTGGAGCTGCCATAGCAGTGGCTGATGTAGGTGGCTCTAGGACACTGGAAGAGCAGCAGTAAAGCTGGCCCCGGGGGCCACCAGACTAACAGTAGTCCCAGGAGGGCCTCAGAGCCTCCGCCACTAGAGTAGGGTGCAGTCATTGGTCCCCTGGGGCTCCCAGAGAAGTGGTCCCAGGAGCAGCTTTATTACCCATTTGAAGTCATAAGTCATAGGCAATAAACAGACATTCCTAGCCCAAAACTGTCCATGACTTTTACTAAAAAACACCCCTGACTAAACCTTAGCCTTAATTATAACACTTTGACAAGGGCTGAGAGACATCTTGTCTCAATTCTTCTGTAAGCTTTATTCTTCAGGAATGTGTTTGGTTCTGATTCCTCCACTCTTGCTCTGTCAAGTACAACTTGACTGAATCAATACTTCCACTGAAAAAAGGGCTGCTTTGTATATTGAAGTCCTAGTCTGTACTGTAAGCTAAATTACAGTACTGTAGGTATGCTGAGTAGTACTGTAACTTGTCAACTAGTTGTGCCCTTTGTAGAGTGCTTTGCTATTTATTGATTTAAATATAATCTGTAAATGCTAGGTGTTTGATAAATCAGTTATTTCATGGTTGTGACAATTTCTGAAATAATTCAGTCCCAGCTGGAATGTTACAATAGTGTTTGATTTTGAATGTGACTTGGGTGCTGTTGGATACCCACCTTACCAAACAAAAATCAAATCAGATCCAAACAGTGGTAACTAAACTGAACCAAACGTTCATAGGACAGGAACACCTTAAAGGAAAACCATAATAAATTTGAAATGTTTTATGAGCATACATATTGAAGTTCCATTTGTTCAACAGCATGTCCTGTAGAAGGTGTGTAGTTGTTGGCAATGGAGGAGTACTTCGAAACAAGACGCTAGGGGAGAAAATTGACTCCTATGATGTGGTGATAAGGTAAGTTGTATTCTCATTTTCTGTAACGAAGTTATTTGAGTAAGTAGCTTCAAAGTTCATTTGTTTATAGTTATAGATGCACCCATTTAACAATAAAATCCCATGCTATGCTGTATATTCCTGTCATCTTAAAGCAATTTTTATAAATTGTGCAATATTATATTCTGTATAAATGATAAACAGACCCATTTCACCCACCCATATCTTTGAAAACTGGGAAAATAACAGATAAAAGGAAAAGTCGTTAACATTCCTTGTCACCTTTATTTTGCTGTTGACAGCTCCCCTCAAAAGTCATTCACTTACATCTCCACTCCATATAGAAAAGTAATATGTACCCGAACGGTATTCAGCTAACTGTCCACAGTAGCACTTTGGTCAATATAATTTATGTCCCACAGGGATGTGAATAAGCACCCCTCTGATGACACATAAGTTACAATGACAAAAATGGTAGTATAGACATAGCATCATATTCAAGTTGTGATCCATTGTAACCCTCCACATCCTTGTCAGTAGTAGTGCCACCTAGCTAGTTATTTCCCATTTTGTAGCTGCGTGTCATGGGGTGCCCCAGTCATGTCTGCCAGTCCCCCCCTCCCCCCTCTCTTCTTCTGTTCCCTTACTTTCCCTCGACTTGCCCTTCTGGATCGTGAGAATGTCCTTTTCCCTGGCTTCCCAGGGGTTGCCCCAAGCGGGGAGTGAAGGGGTCCGGGCCCTCCTTCTCTCCAGACCCCATTTCAGGGCCCTAAGGTGGGGGAGAATATCCGCTGTACCCTCACCTGGCTGATGGGGCTACGTGCTGCAACTCATCAGCCCGCAGGCATCTGATTTGTGCCCACCCTGGGCTGCTTCCTCACCCCCGCTCACACAGGTGTCCCGTCCGCTTCTTTCTGGAGGCCTGGAGCCCCTTCATCTGTTGCTCTGGCTGGCCTCCCTGCTACCAGTATCCCCACCTCCTTTATACTGTGGAGGACACTGCCCCTTGCTCTCCAGGACCCAGCCACACCCTCTTCTAAGGCGCCTGCCCAGTTGGCTTCTCCCCCTTCCCTGCTGACCCTGCCCCCGGTGCTTTTCCTGGTGCCCTTGTTCGTTGTGGCCTTCCCCGGGGCATCAGTGGGGGCACTGGCCAAGCCGCCGTCCGTGTGGTGCATGCCTGCTGCCGCAGCTTCTCCCGGGGTGGGGGAAGTCTCCCTTGGCACGCCGGCTAAAGCGCCAGCCAAGCCGCTGGCCGGGCAGCGCATCCCAGCTGCCGCCGCTGCCTCCCCCCTGGCGGGGGAAGCCGTCCGCTCCTTCCTGCCCCCTAGGGGGGCCCCGGTTAGTGTGGGGTTGTCACCCCGTCACACTGTGCATGTGATTTTTTTTTTCCCCTCTCTCCAATTGTAATACTTTGCTCTTGTCTTTATTGATTTTTAGTTGGTTGATTTCAGAAAAGTTCTCCAATTTGTTAAGGTCATTTTGAATTCTGAATCAGACCCCACAATGATTGCAGTACCTCCCAGCTTGGTGTCTTTCACAGAATTTATATGCATGATCTGGTATCTGAGATGCCAGTTACATCATAGACTCATTGTATTAGAAAGGACTGACAAGAGTCCTCTAGTCTAACCTCCCACCCAAGATGCAGGATTTTTTTTTTGTCTAAACCATCCAAAGCTAGTCATAATTTAGTTTGCATTCTGATACTTTCAATTCTTTCTGTTTATTCCGCATTCTCCTTGTATCTGATTTCCCTCTTGTTGTTCCTATGACACTGTTGCAATTTTCCATGTCCCTCCTCCTCCCAACATTTAACACTCTGGTAAGGTGCCCTTTCTTATGCTTACCTGCGGGGTTCTGTAACTGGCCCCCTTTGAACCTAGTGTAAAATGCAAAGTGATAGAGATGATGATGAGGGAGATGATCCTCTTGAGACTTTGTGAAAGTAGTGGATTTTAACGAGTGCTGGTTGAGTTCTTAGCATGTGGGGATTGGCAGATTGTTCCACAGAGTACAGGACAGCTACAAAATAAAGGATGCGTGAAGGTGATTTCTACCACTGCTCGTCATCTTGTTTAACTGTTCAGAGCAGAACATCATCCCCAATATCTTGCTGGGGTGTCTCAAAGCAGTAGTCACTCAGAACATACAAAATTAATAAAAAAAAGAGAGAGATTTTACACATATACACCCACCCCATAAATCAAAACTAGGTGAATGATGCACAGAATCCTGTCAAGATACATGAGAGATTTAACTACATTAATTTCTCCAACACTGAGGGTACGTCTAACTGATGTTATTTTGAAATAACATAGTCCACATCTACATGTTGAGCTGGAGGACTTCTTATTCTGACTCCTGTAACCCTCATTTTATGAGGAGTAAGGGAAGTCAGAGGAAGAGTGCTCTGACTCAGACTTCCTGCTGTGTAGACAGCGCCAAAAGCAGAAATAAGCTTTTTTGACTTAAGCTACTCAATTGACGTAGCTCAATTTGCGTAGCTTATTTCAGCTTTAGTTCTGCTGTGTAGATGTACCCTTAGAGAATTGTATTGTCTTCTGGAACCAGGATCTTCCAGACTTGAATCAGTAACTGTCCAAGCTAGGTCTTCCTTGGGGTGCTTTCACCTCATTTGAGGGTCTATACAAGCATGGGACATACAGTCTCCAATCCTCCTCCCACCCCCCAACTTCTGAACTGAAGGTAAAATTCAGTGTTCTTCAGCATAAATTCACCGTCAGCCAACAGCATTTCTGGAATTCCCCATCCAAAAGTATACATAGATTTACTCTGGGGAGTTGCCAAGGTAACTGCACAGGTGTCTACTCTAGGCTATGTGTAACTCTACTCTCTTGGCTGTCAATTACCAAACAAATGGAACAAAAACAAAGGCTTTGACTTCCCACATCATAGCTTAGGAAGAAATTGCTACTGAATTAAACGGAACTAGATAATTTTAAATTTTAAGAGAGTGTATTGGTTTATGGGCCCAAAAGGAATTTTGCTGGCACAGGGCTGCATGATTGGCAATGTTCTAATTTATTTTTAACCATCTTGACCAAATTTCTTACAAGTTTGAAGACCCTGATGCAAGATCTACTGTAATAACCTCACATCTACTAATTAACATTATTAATAAGTCATGCTCCTAAATCCTTGTGCCATTTGCCCTATAGAGACCACCAAAATGGATTTATGGTAATTCTGTCTGTATATTTTTTTCCCTTGCCTACAGAATGAATGATGGTCCCATTATAGGGTATGAAGAGGATGTTGGGAGGAGAACAACTTTCCGACTTTTTTATCCAGAGTCTGTTTTTTCAGATCCAATTCACTATGATCCTGACACTACTGTGGTTCTTTTGGCTTTCAAACCACATGACTTAAAATGGCTCTGTGATATATTAATTGGTCAGAAAATAGTAAGTTGATTTATTTATTGTATCTAGTTTGCGTTCCAATTGTCATTACTTTGTTTATCTTGGCTGTGTGCACACATCAACCTCTTACTACTAATCTGAGGCTACATCTAGACTACCCATGGCTTCCTAAAGACAATATGCAAATTAGGCACCAATTTGCATATCTTCTTCCGATCTCTTTTTCGGAAGAGTTTTTTCAGAAAAAAAGCAATCTAGATGGGGTTTTTCACACAAAAACCTCTTTTTTCGAAAGAACCCTTATTTCTCAAAAAATGAGGTTTACAGGATTCTTTTGAAAAAGGGTGTTTTCATGTGAAAACCCCCGCCTAGACTGCTTTTTTTTTCTGAAAAAACTCTTCCGAAAAAGGGATCGAAAGAAGATATGCAGATTTGTGCCTAATTTGCATATCATCTTTCAGAACCTGTGGGTAGTCTAGACGTGCCCTGAGAAGTGCTGTGTTAAAGTAAAGTAGTAAAATAAATAACTTCTTGTTTATAATACAAAACTGTATGTCTGTGTGAGCTTGCTTCTAGCAGAACTGCTCATGCTATGTCCCTACAATTTAGTTGAAGTCAAGAAAAACTTTGGAAAATATTATGGGTCAAAGCCTCAACTGGTGTCAATCAGTAACCAGCCAGACATGTACTCTCTTATGTCATATAGGCTTCAACTTACTTTTGTTGTCTAGATGTAAAGAGATATGCAAATTGTGAACCGCAATTTGCGTATCTTTTTCTGCTTTTCGGTCGAGAGAGACATTTTTTTTGGCATCTACATGGCGCCAAATTTCAGAAAAACCTGCTCTTTTGACACAGTCCTCCTTCCTCATAGAATGCTTTTTTCGGAAAAGCAGACGTGTTCCTTGGACACGGCGGCATTGCTTTTCCGGGATGCCTCCAATTTACTGGAAAAGCACTGCAGACTAGTGTAGAAACCATTTTCATATTTAGCTAGAAGCCATCTTGTATATCAGAAACCATTTCAGCTTTTCTCTCAAGCACGTAAACCAAAGTAAACTTTCTGTCACCCCGTGAGAAGAGGCCTACAGGATGGGCTATTGGTATGTGTTAATTGGGCTGGTTGGGACAGGAGATGTACTCCCTCGCACCTGTCCGCCATCTTGTTGATAAGGCTTTGTTTTTCCAAATTTAATTGAGGATTTCTGTAATTGAATGCCCTGACATCAGACTGTTTGGTTAAGGGTATAAAGATACTAGGATTGATTGTATTAGCAGCTTTACTGGGTCTGGCTCTGCTGTGACCAGGTTTGGCTCATGCTGTGCTTTATTAATTAATAAAGCTGCTTGTTAGCTGCCTAAACACAGAGGAGCGTGTTTTTGCTTCGACACTAGACATAGCCCAAGTCTTAAGATTCCTTCCCCCACAGTTTTACATGATTAGGAATATATGCATGGAAACAGGTTTTTAGTTTTTAAAAATTCAAAGCATTTAATTTTTTAGTTTTATAAACTTTTTAAAGCATTCCCCCCACTTGTCCTCTGTTCCTTATCTAAATGATAATACTTTTGATCCACACTGGAACATGGAATCAGAGCAAAATTGATTTGATTGAGAAGGAGAATTTTTATAGGACATGTAATGCTGTTTTAAAATGTGATCACAAGTGGAGGATGTTCTTTCTGCTCTCCCTTATTCTAGAATTACTGAGTTATTGAGGAAGGTGGGCCTTAGAATATATTAAACTTCAGTGAAATTATTCCTGATTTATACTCGTGTAAGTGAGACCAGAATCAGTTACTCCATTTTCAAAGTGAGCAATAACATCTATTTGCCAACATTTTCAAAGCAAATGTCAGTAGATACTGAATTTGCATAAATGTGTATCACTTGCATTATTTTGAATAAATCTGCACAGTCTATAGGGAAAACCTTGTAAAGTAGAATTGGCAACCCTATAAGCAGCAGAAGGAACTCAAGTCAAAATGAATCCCCATTCATGCCAAGGAGCATGCAAAGTACAGAAAATATAATTGATCACCCAAATTATCTCAAAATAGAACAGGTCAAATTCTGCCTTCGATACATAAATGAAATTGCTTTTGACTTCAAGGGGCCGATGTCCTTATGTGTGTGAAGGTATTACTGGGACCCAGTTTTTTTTCTCACTGTTCTATGCTGTGACAGAGAGACTTAGTGCATAATACTTTCTTTCTAGAAAACTTGTATATGGGTTTTCATAAAATGATCATATAAACACACTATTGGGTTGGTTGGTATTTATTATACAAGAAACTCATTATTCTATTTTTTTCAGTAATATTTTTGAGAAATGTAAAAAATCATAGAGACTATAGTGACTTTAAAAAAAAAATCACGTATTTGTCTTCTCCCCCTCCACCCACTTCAAATGCATGATGAGTGAGTTAGATAAAATCAATATATTTGACTATTACAGAACACTAATAGTTTCTGGAAGAAACCGGCATTGAAAATGATATATAAACCTAATCAAATCAGGATACTTGATCCGATCATCGTTAGAAAAACTGCATATGAATGGCTTCGTTTCCCAACTAAGTTTCCCAGAAAAGAAGTAGGTATATTCTTGTTGTTGCTTCAATTCTTTCCAAACAGGTGATTTAAAATGATCTCGAATGACTGGTTATTGTAATTAACTATTGGAAAAATCTCTTTTAGGTTTACACTAAAACTTTATTGGTTTTTAGAAGGTTGTTGAAATTTTCAGTAGGCAAAACCAAATCATGGCCTTGTTTGGTCAGTGACTTGGCAGTACATCTGTGTAACGTCTTAGTATGTGTATTGTCTCTCATGCTTGCCTAGTGTGGCCTTTTCTTCGCTAGAAATAAAGGCATGTTTTAAATATATCAGCTAACATGTTAAAAATCATACCCCAAAACCCTAGTATAAGCAAGGCAAATTGTAATTTTTAACATGAGTTAATTGGTTGTGATGAGCCCTACAGCTTAAGCTAACACACATTAAAAAATCCACCTTTTATCCTAGTGTGGCTATGGCTTCTGTGTCTGCATTGATTCATGTAACATGTATATACAGAGACAAAGATTATGTAATGGTATGTGTGGAGAGAGGGGCTATGAAGACTTCATCATAATGAGTTGGGGATGGCTGAATTAGGCACTGGAATTAGGGATAGGATAGGCAGTATTCAGGCCTGGACATATGATGATTTTAAGGTCTAATGGCTCATGACTAGAATGGAAAACTTTATATCACGGGCTTCTATCTTTGCCACACAATGTGACACAGTCCTTGCTTCAGCCCTGAAAAGTTCATAGACCTTGCATCTTTTCCCTACATGTAATTTTGCAGAATGTATTGAAATGTATTGATTTCATTTTACTTCTTCCTCTATAAGAGTCACAATATTAAGGTTCTAGTGTTGGAAAAATATGCAAAATGGTGCAAATGAGTCTCTCTTTTTTTTTTGAACATCCTAACATATTTCTAAATACTTTTGTTTATAAAATGTTCAACATAAACAGAATTCCTAATAGCAAGTGTGTTATGAAGATTTTAGTGGCACTTGTTTTGGTTGAGTTATATATCAATCGAGCAGTAGAGGGAGGCATCCTCAATAAAACCTTTATGCCACCTGCACCGGAGTTTTCTGCATTTAATACATTGAAGTAGAAGTGACATTTTACCTGTCCCTTCATAGATTCAACAAATCACCATTGCCAGAGATGTAGGTAACACTGCTCTGGTACTGAATAAAGAACCACCAGAGAGGCAGAAGTTAGTTTTCTCAGTGGTACTCTGGGGCAAGGGCCGGCCTTAGGCCGATTCAGCTGATTCCCGGCGTGGGGCCCCGCACTCAGGGAAGCAATGCATGTGCAGTGCACCCGGAGCACGATGATTGCATGGGGCCCCCAGGCGCACGGCGCATGCGTCATGACATCCCAGGCATACGCGTTGTACTCCCGGGGCACTGCATATGTGAGGGCCCACCGTGCATGTGTCGTAACGTCCAGGGCCCTGCCCCTGGAATTGGTCCCCACGCTCTGTAGAGGTGGCCCTGTCTGGGGCTATTAAAAACATGGCATAGAAGTCTGAGGAGTCTCAAACCCACAAAAAGGAAAGAAGCTTAGCAAGGGAAGCAGCTATAGGACTCGGATACATGGTTTTGATGTTCAAATAATGCTTTTAATGATGGAATATTTTTAAGTTATGACAAGGGCTTCTGAATGTGGGAGCTATCATTCTTTTGTGGGCTGTTGTGCATGCAGCCAGCCTCTTGGCATTCTAGTGGAAAAAGAAACAAAAAACAGGACTATGTAGCACTTTAAAGACTAACAAGATGGTTTATTAGGTGATGAGCTTTCGTGGGCCAGACCCACTTCCTCAGATCAAATAGTGGAAGAAAATTGTCACAACCATATATACCAAAGGATACAATTAAAAAAAAATGAACACATATTCACTCTGCTGATACCATTATTGGACCTAACCAAGTGAGTTATAAGATCAAGAACACATATTCCTGCACATCCAGAAATATAATTTATGCTATCATGTGCCAAAAGTGTCCGTCTGCTATGTACATTGGACAAACGTCTCAGAAACTTCGCCAAAGGATCAGTGCCCACAAAACAGATATTAGGCAGGATCACAAAGAAAAAACAGTTTCTTGCCATTTCAACCAGACTGGACATTGTCTTAACGACTTGATTACCTGCATCCTGCTTCAAAGGCCTTTTAAAACTACATTTGAAAGAGAATCCTCTGAACTGTCATTCATACTTAAATTCGACACTTTATGCCTAAGTTTGAATAAAGACTCTAATTATCTTATCCATTACAAAGATAGCTTCCCTAATTATCACCTCTAATATCATTAGCTCACAGACATTTACCTCCCCCCTGTCCACCCCCCTTCTGTTCTGAAATTTGATTTGTCCTTTTCATATGTGTTCATTTTTTTAAATTGTATCCTTTGGTATATATGGTTGTGATAATTTTCTTCCACTATTTGATCTGAGGAAGTGGGTCTGGCCCATGAAAGGTCATCGCCTAATAAATCATCTTGTTAGTCTTTATAGTGCTACATAGTCCGGTTTTTTGTTTCAGCTACACCAGACTAACACGGCTACATTTCTATCACTAGTGGAAGAAGTGCCATCTAGTGGTATTTTTGCAAATTGGGGCAGAGTATTGCAGTTGACTTAACCTCTTATTTTTATATAAAAGTAATATTGATTGGTAATTTTTTTCTAACGAATGTTCTAACAGAAATGTAGGTTTTAACTTGTAAACTTTCTTTGTGTAGGCAAGATTTATCTCAGACTGCACAGGCATTTGTCAAGCTTAATAAATAAGCTTAATCTGCCATCCCCCCGAGGTCACAAGCTACAGTAGTTGTTACAAAGTGCTGTTTACTAAAGAGCAGCTGACATCCCCTGAATATCTTTTCCAAGTATCCTGTGTAGCATGCATACCATGTTTGTCTGAATTGGCCTTCCTAATACTTGAGCATATTTGATTTGCATGAAAGCATGTTTATCTAGTCCTCCTGCTTCTTCTCCCACATTAAATCGTAGCTTGTATCTGCTAGCTCAGTTGGGCGCTTTGGAAAGGAATATAATGTCACCAACTTGCTTATGACTTCAAATGGGAGAGAAAGCAACAGGTGCGGAGGAGAGTCTGATGAACTCCCCCTCCTCCTCCTAAAGCCCAGAAAAAGCCCAGTGGCTTTGTAAGCTCCATGTTAGGAAATCCTCCCCCCTCTCATTAAATGTGGTCCTCGGGGATAGAAACAATGGCTGGAGACACCAATGAAGCCAAATGGTCAAAGAGCCAGGTGGGGGACTTGTGATCCCCGAGAAGGAGCCTAGTGCTCTTATGGCTCCCACAGAACAGCATTGGTTCTGGGGACTGACTTGCTTTTAGGTCCATGGCTAGGGGAGGTAAGATGATAAATACCCCTATGGTTCATCAAAGGAAAATTCTTTGAGAAGCTCCTCATAGAGTTTTCCATTCCCCAGGTCCTCTCCCGCAGGCACATGCATGGGCTGGAGCAACCCGGGTCATTGTTCTTAAGTTTTCCTGTCTCTTTTTTCCTTTATATATGTGCTGAACAGAAATGCTTCTTTTCCATTCAGTTTTGCTCTCTTCTGTTATGCCAACAACTGCTGTGTCTGGGTATGTCTACACTGCATTCCTCTTGAGAGAGGAATGCAAATGCAGCCGAGTGAAATTGCAAATGAAGGGTGGATTTGAATTTATCGCACTTCATTTGCATAATCGTGTCCGGCTGCTATTTCGAAATACCCTATTTCAAGATGATAAACGTTATGTAGATGCGGTTATTTTGAAAGAAACACCTTTTGAAATAACCCTTATTCCTTAAAAAATGAGGCTTAATGGTAAAATCTCCGCTCTTGGGTTTGTCTCCTCATAAAAATAACAATTATTTTTTTTTGTTTGCCTTTAGAAACCCAAACATCCTACAACAGGGCTAATTGCCATCATGCTGGCATTTCACATATGTAGTGAAGTTCACCTGGCAGGATTTAAGTACAGCTTTGCTGACCGAAACAGTTCTTTGCACTATTATGGCAATGAGACCATGTCTCAGATGATTGAGGTAATGTACTGTTTTGTTTTATGGGAAATGCTTAGAGTAAAATAATCTTGAGCTAGTAAGTTGGGAGAGGAACAGGCCTGGTTTAGAAGTCAGAAAGTCTTGAAGTTTTATTCCTGGCTCTACCACTAACTGGCTATCTGCCAGAGGCAAATCACTTTACCCTGCCTCAGTTTCCCTATTTGTAAAATGGATGGAACTAATCAGACACTTTCCAATGGACTGTTTTCCATTTGGAAAATGCCAGTTTTGTCAAATCTGACTCATTCTGCAGAAACATGAACTGTTTCATAGAATGATATAAATATAGGACTGGAAGGGACCTTGAGAAGTCACTGAGCTCCACCTTCCCACTCTGAGCCCGAACCAAGTAAACCTAGACCGTCTCAACTAGGTGTTTCTTTCTAGCCTGTCCTTAAAACCTACAATACTAGGGAATCCACAGCTTTCCTTGATAACATATTCCACAGCTCAATTGTCCTTATGGTTAGAACATTCTTCCAAAAGTCTAAACTAGCTCTCCCTTGCTGCAGATTAAACCCATCTTCTTATCTGCCTTCAGTGGACATGGAGAACAACTGACCTCCATCCTCTTTACAACAGTTCCTGATGTATTTGAAGACTGTTATCACTTCCCCCTCAACCTTCTTTTCTCAAGACAAAACAAAGGCCGTGTTTCATTATTTGTATTGCTGTCCTCTGAACTCATTCCAATTTGTCCACATTTTTCTTAAAGTATGGCACCCCAAATTGGACACAGTGCTCCAGTGGAGATCTCACAAGTGCAGAGTAGTGTGGGACAGTTACCTCAGGTCTTACAGATGATGCTCCTGTTAAGTAAACCCCTGAATAATATTAGCCGTTTTCACAACTGCATCACATTGTTGGTTCATGTGCAGAATGGAACCAGAATTACTCCTGACTCTCATCAACTTGCAGTCCATGATAACCTTCAGAGCTCTTTGTAGTACCAACCCCTACCCTACCCAGTTATTCCCCATTTTGTAGTTGTCCATTTGATTTTTGTTTTTCTAACTATAGTACTGTGCACTTGTCTTTATTGAATTTCATCTTGTTGATTTCAGACAAATTCTCCAATTTATCAAGGTTGTTTTGAATCCTAATCCTGTTCTCCAGAGTGGCAGCAGTCCATTTTATAACTATATTGTCCACTCGACTATCCAACTCATTAAGGAAAATACTGAATAATTAAAGTCCCAGGACGGACTCTTTGTACACTGCATGTGGTCAATTGTGGTGTGCAATGTACACCTAGCCGATAAGCATTTTGAGTCCTTTCCACAAAAATTTCTGGCTATACTAATATCTGCATAACCCATTGGATCCATGGAAAAGAGTATACTTTTGTTGCCTGCAGTAATAATGTGATTTTTGTCTTGGTTTTTCTTCCCCCTCCCCCTCTTTAGAATGAATACCACAACATCACTGCTGAGCAGAAGTTTTTGAAGAAGCTTATAGATCAGAACTTTGTGGTCAGCTTGACGTGAGACTGAATAGACAATGGACCAATTATCATTATTTTCAACGAGATAGATTTTATTTTTTGTACTGTATTTTTTATTTTTTAAGTGCCATATCTGTTTAATGAGAGATTTAAAAGAAACCCCAATGAAGGAGTGCCATTTTCTCAGACTTATGATGGTGTGCCAGGAGATAGCGACAACAACTCGAGGGAACTTATTTCTGTGAAACTATTTAATTATGAAAAATACAACCTTCAACTAAAAATATCAGGGATATAGAAAAAATATGATGCACATCATTTATTTATCAAGGCATTTTTCAAGCAACTGGTTTCTTTCCTGTATCTTCCTTTCCTGTTTCGTTATTCTTAAGAGCTAGATGTTGCTCAGAGATGTGGATGGCCATAAGGCTATAATTGATAAAGAGATACAAAGTCTTTCACCTCTCTGTTCTGGTTTGAAAACAATTTTGAAAAGTGTATCTGAAAATTATTACTATCTGAAGGGTGTCTACTGGCTGTGCAGTATATAAAATGCATTTTTAGTCTCTGTCTACCTCTTGGAGGGCAGATGTCCACAGCATAGAAAATAACCTTCATAATTCACTGTTTTATACTTTCTTGTTGTGTATCTCAACAAAGAAGCTGCAGACTGAACTGCCCATGCACTCTTGTACATAGCATGTATTCACCTGGGTTGGAGACTCACTGGTAGAACAGTGTGGGGAAATCTGGATTGATTCTGCTAATTTATGGATAAATTGTTCTTAATGCTGTCAGTTTGATGTCTTTCACAAGCACGTGAATTCACTTTTAAGAGAAAAGCACAAACTCCTTTTAAACTGTGGAATTATAGAAGAGTTTTTAAATATTTGAGTTGTCTTGGCACCACTATGTATTTACCACTTTCAGATGGATCCACAACCAGAACATCCCAATGAATATGAACTAGAATCTTGCGTGTGTTAATTAAAATATCTTTCAAACAAAACATCTTTGATGCATAGATTTCCCCCTCCACATACACACATACACTCCAGATGCCCTGGTATTATTTTTTCTCTAAGGCTATGTCTACACTACGTGTTTTGTCGGAAAAGGCAATGCAAATGAAGTGCTAATTAACATTTTCTCATGCTTCATTTGCATAATCTATTTCAATTAGTTTTTGCGCAAAACCCCCTTTTTGTGCAAGATAATTATGCCTCTCCCAGAGAGATCATAAGGATCTTGTGCAAAAAGGGGTTTTTGTGCAAAACGGACACGTCCACGCTGCATGTTTTTGAGCAAAAACCTCTTGCGCAAAAGCGGATCAGAATAGATTATGCAAATAAAGCATGAGAAAATGCTAATCAGCGCTTCATTTGCATTGCCTCTTCTGACAAAATACGTAGTGTAGACATAGCCTAAGAGATGAAGCTGTATTTTCCAAACCAGCACAATTCCTCTCAACATAACCAGGTAACTATGAAGGATTTCAAAGCCCCAACAGATAATCATAAGCATCAATCATCATCTCTGCTTCTTGTCATTGTGAGCAAGGGAGCATATGAGACACATCCACCAATGCAGGGAGTTACTATTTTGTTTTTATTTGGCAGTTCCTTTGTTTTCCTTTTCTTTTCTCTCTTCCTGTTCTCTTGATTTTTAAGCAGAGTTGTGTGTGCATGTGAGAGAGTTTCAAAACCACTTGTATGATTTAGGAGACTAAATCCTATTGACTTTCAATGTAAGTGCCTATGTCATTCTGAAAATGGGACTTAGGCTTCTAAGTTGCTTAAGTTCTTCTGAATTTTTTTACTCAGGATCTTTAAGAGTTTGGTGGGATGGTCATATGTTGTGAATCAGTTGTCTCTGAGAAGTCTAGGGTAGCTTTGAGTTAAAACTGCATGAGAATGCAACTTTAGGACTTGATAGCTCCTGGTAACAAAGTAAAATTCCATTCTAACCATCCTATAAGATACATTAGTTAGGGAAGGTATGTTTAAGACTCTGTGGTCAATTGATCAATCTTCCAGGAATCAGAAAATCACAAAGAAGTATGCTTCAAAGGAATTTTGAAAGTGGATAAAATAGCTCTACATTCCACAGCAGTATATATTCATTTGAACCAAGACTAATCTAACAAACTAGGAGTGTGGGCTTGCATATGTCAGAAATGAGGGCATGAAGCAAAAGACTGAATCTTGAAATAGAGTATTGACCACAATTTACCTTATATCATAAATGTAAAAGTAAATGGATACCTGGCTAGATCAGAGTAAAGGGGTCAAAGATTTTCTGTTATTCCTCTTCTATTTCTGTCAGTCAGAAATGTTAAGTATTTGAATACATTTATATAGGTCTCTCACACACATACCCTTTTTTAAAGGAGTGTGGTGCTAGTGAGTACTATAATTCTTTATTCCTGATCTCAGATTAATTTTTTTGGATTAGTCAGGATTAGGCTCTAGTGAGGCCACATTATACCACATTTGGTAACGACTTGATGATTTTGAGTAATTTCAGATGTCTTTAGAAGATGCGGTTGAGGCTCTCGCTCTGTTAATCGTGTATATCTATTAATCATGTCTGTGTTGCCCTTGCTTGAAAATTTGTACACAAACTGGTACCTTGTTTTTCACAAGAACTCTTGTAACTGACTGGCATTTATTTCAATTAATGTAAAAGGCTTCTCTTTTGTGGAAAGAAAGCCATGAGCTGTTGCATCAGAACTGCAGTCATTATTTGTGTGTGTCTAGTGCTGGGGAGAAAGAGGTTTTTATGTAATTAATACACGTGTGGTTTTCAAAAAGCACTCAATGTTGGCCCAACTCTGCTCTCCTTGGAGACATTGGTAAAACTTCCACTTCAGTGGAGCCAGAGCTAGCCAAAAGTGAAAATTATAATTTATAAAATTAGGAAAATGGCAGCCACATGCTCATCCAACTATATGAGGTCATCTCCTAAGCATCTGTGGAGAGCCTGTTACACTCTGACAGTATGTTGACAGTAAAGACTTGTACCAAAGTATCAGTGTTTAGTATGAAAGTATTACAGAAAGTACCTCCAAAATTAGCTATATATTTTGTGCTCTCCTTTTGAGGGTCCCCTGATATTTATTTTTGTCATTTCTGTTTCCTTTCCTCTTTGAAGAAGGAAAGGTGTGGCTTTGGAAAAGTGGTTAGTTCTTCATTTATATTTGTTGTTTTCCAAACTGGTGGTATCCATGCATCTACTCATCCTCTTGCATCTTTTCTCAAGTTCCTTTCATGGGGTTTGTTTTGTTTGGAGACATAATAACAAGTTATGGGTAGGTTTCAGCCAAAGGAGTGACAATTGAGATTAGTGACAGTTCTTCACCTAGACTATGCACATATTGCCAAATAGTGACAACTGGAAATAGGAATGCAAAGAGAACAAAGTTAAGCTTTCGGAGCACCCTTAATACATACTCGGAATGCCACATACATAAGAGCTGAGGATACTGTCTTCATTTACAGGTGAGTAATTTGATCTTTAATATGAAGCAGTAAAATTGATATACAAAGTTTTTTTTGGTGCATAATGGAGGCTTTATAGAATTCTGTATACAATGGATCTAATTCTTCACTGCCATGATGTAGTCATTTTCACCTAGGGAAAGTGAACGCAACATAATTTCAAATCCAAATAGCAGCATTTTGCACCCATATTGCACAGGTGCAAATAATAGCCAAGGGGGATAGTGGAGAATCAGTATCACTGTGTCTTTTTTAAATATAACACACGTTTTTAAGGTCATCCTGTGCCAGTGTTATTCCAACTTGCCTTGAGATTTTTCTTTTTAAAAATGCATTGAGCAACTAGAGCACAATCTTTTTCTAAGATTCGCTTTGCATTCGGTTTAGAGGGTACAAAATCTACAATGCACCACTGTGTTAAAAACTGCTTTTTATTTGTGTTTCTGCATCAGCACAAGTTGAAGTCTTCAGTTTTTGAATTCCAAGGCACTGCAAATTGTGTTCCTTGTACAGTGCCAGTATAACTGTGCAGGCTACTAATGCATTTCTGGGCAATTTCCATCTGTCAGCTGCAATAGTCCTTCAGCTTTAAGACGCAATCAAAATACCAGTGAAATGAATAAGAGTCTTCAGTGGCCTTTGGGGAGGATTCTTAAAGCAATGGACTCAAGTTTGCTTTGTAGTGAAAGTTACCTTAATTTCTTCAACTGTAAAAATTATAGGCAATTCTGAGATCAATGCACTAAGGGTGAATCTGAGAGTGTTTAATATACATCTGTAGATTACTTTTCCAGTGAAAATGTATTATTCCTATTTGGGAATGATGAGGTGGTTTAATATTTAGTATGTGATATGTCTTATGTACACAAACAATATACTTGCCTTTAAAAAAAAGCCCATGAGCACCTTTAAATATTGTTTTAAGCTAAAATATGGAAACAGTGTTGTGTATCTCTATTATTTGTGTATGTGTTTTAATAAAGCGTATAATTTTTAAAAGTATGTGAAAATCAAGCTTTTTTTCTGGTTTAAGTAAATATTTGATTTATTTTGCTGTTTGGGTTGATTTTTATGTGCCTTTGAATGCTATAACTGCATTTTGGCAGTCAGTGGCTGTTATCAGGTGTTTTAAGTGGAGTTTTGAATATTATAAGTCAGATTCTTTTCCATATAATAAATCTGTTTTAAGGATACTGCCCTCTCCAGGTGCATTTTAGCAAATCAGAGCACTAGATCCAATTACTGCATTATATAAATGATATATAGTGGATCTATCATTGCCATTCAGCTGACACACTTAATTTGACAAAAGAGAAGTCAAGTTTCTGTGGTGGTGGGTAGAGAAACGAGGGCAAATGCTATCTATGTCCCTTTAGCATGAGCTGTAGCATAGTACAAAAATAAGGGCAGGGGAAAATCACTCTCTTTTGGAGGGAGTGTGAATGACACTTTTTGCAAACCAGGGTTCAAACTTCTCTGTGGTAAGCAAAATCTCGTCATAGTTGGTGAGAGTAAGTTATGGCGAGGAGAAAAAATTCTCTTGAAGGCTACATTTACATGAGTTTTAATTTTGTTTGTCATGAGTAGTGTCCAGGAGCTCAGTAGGAAGAGCTTGAAGAAAGAAGAAGCGTACAGGAGACTTCAGAGGAAGAGCGCAGAAAGAAATAGTAAAGAGCATGTTGTTTTGTGCTTCAGCACTGTTCTCTTTTTCTCCCCACCATGAACTTGAGTTTGGAAAAGAAAAAGCCCTTCATTCAGTTTGTGCTTTTAGGGATTCTGAGTCTGGCCCAGTGATCAAAAAGAAAAGAGGGAAAACCCCACCATGAATGAGATCCATTCATTTTAGTATTGATATTTTGTGCTAGACCGTTACATTTTGACCTGAGAAATGGGCTGTCCCAAAGGCACATCAGAGGATGACTGAATTAAACTATGCCTTGTAATGATGATACTTTACACTTGGGGGAGGGGAGAGTCTTTTTATTTCTGGCACTCAGCAATTTCAAGGGTGAGTAAACTTCTCTGTTTGCCAGATGGGAAAATTGAGATACAGAGAAACATCACTGTCTATGGTCCCACAAAAAGCCAATGGTAGATCTGGGAACAGAATTCAGATTTCCTGACTCCCTATCGGATGGCCTATCCTCAGCAGCATGCTGTGCAGCCCACACTATATATTCATTGGTAGGTGCAAGGCCTAAAAAGAGAATGTCACTAATTGCCCACACATGAGGAACCTGTCCTTACACCCCACACTTTTCTACAGTGTGTTCAAGCAACTCACCTAAGTCTCCATACCAAGTCGCGCGCGCGCGCTCTCTCTCACACTCTCACTCACACTCACACTCTCTCACACACACACACACACACACACACACACACACACACACACACACACACACACACACACACACACACACACACACACACACCGAGCCTATACAATATCAATGCCACACTACTGTGCATCAAGCAAGGCTGTGCAGTCTGAAGATCTATGTAGCAGAGCCCGTGGCATTTTCTCATTGATTCAGGATTCTAGAGGCACCATCTACTGGTAAATGCTCTGTGATTACATTTGGTTTCCTTGTTATATGGATTAACAGCCAGCTTGGCAAAAAATAATGTCCTCTATACAGTATCATTCACACTAATTTGTTTTCAATAGATTCTGAGTGTCCTTGTGCCCCGAAATGTGAATTCAGTGCTCTGAACTTACTTTCTAGTCATTCTGGTAATAAAGAGAAACTTTTATTTTTTAGATATTTAATAAGGTTTTTTTCAAGTCAGTACAAAAAATTTAAATACAAAAATTATTTGCTATTGACGTATCTTGTTCATATCTTGAAAACTTACCAATGTCTGGTGAACATTGCCGCCAACGTTGCATAAAATAATCGAGATCATGCACCTCACTACAGACATTGCAGCCCTGGTATTGCATTGCATTAAACTCTGCATTTAAATAATGGTAATGCCAGTTAAATCCTTTTTTTTTTTTTCCTGCATGGAAGTTCCTAGTTCATTTTGAATTAAAGAGGGTTGCATTAGTCCAGATGTAGATGATGTGCTCAGTTTACTTTTAAACTAATGCAACAGTGTGATGTGCAACACAGAAGAGGGAAACAAAGAAAAATACAATATTAAGATATACTTTTAAATTAATCGCAGTAATTTTTTGCTGTGAGATTAGCACCATTTCTGAGCAGACAGTACTTTTATAAAAATGTTGCTTTTCCCCCACATACATACACGTTTGCCTATGCGTGCTCATATACAAACTTAGGCAATCAGTAATAAAACATAAATTAAAAGAACTGGAAATCAGTTATTACATTAAATGAAATTGTTCTCTGATGAGCTATAGTTTGAGGCCAGAAGTGAACATTAGGTTAGCTAGTCTGACCCTGTTGTATATCAGAGGCTATCAATGCCTCTCAGCACCCACACACTAAATCCAAAAATGGAAATGAGACTGAAGTAAATGAGTTTGCTTTATCCTTATTACTGATGTAAATTGTTGGACATTCTCAAACCAGTTTATTATTTACCAAACAGAGCATGTGCTGCTTTTGCTGTATGTTCGTTAATAAACTAATTTTGGCTGACCAGAACAAACACATTCTCTTAAAGCCAAACAGAATGAAGAGTCTTAACAAAGGCCAGGTCTTCACTAAAGGAGAAGGTCAAATTAAGATATGCAACTCCAACTATGCTAATTATGTAGCTAGAGTCATTGACGTACATTGATTTCTGTTTCGATCTCCACAGCGGGAGGCCGATGGGAGCATAGGCTTACGTCGGCTTCTCTGACTCCCTGCAGGAGCAGATGTACCAGTCGCCAAGAGAGGAACCCTCTGAGTTTGATTTAGTGGTCCTTTACTAGAGCTACGAAATCAAACTCCAGAAGATTGATTGCGGCAGCATCAACCCTTCTCCTGAGTGAAGACATGGCCTTAAGCGTATGGAAAAAATGTGTCCCCTTGTATTGCACTGGTATTTGTTGCCCAAAATGCCACATTGTTTTAAATCTCAGAGGGTAATCATGTTAGCCTGTATCTGCAAAAACAAGGTGTCCCATTAGTCTTTAAGATGACACAGGACTCCTCATAGTTTTTATATTGTTTTAATAATTTGACATAATGTATATAAAGTCATTAGGCTAGACCCATATGTTAGATCTAGCTTGACTACCTTCTGCTTTATAAATAAATATATACATAGTCTTCTCAAATGCTCTGGCTTTAGTTGATCTATTTCCCACAGAAATCAATGGCAATTTTTCTTTTGATTCTAATGATTGTTTGGATAAGGCCCCTAGCTAGCAGTGAATCAAAATTCTCTCATGCTAACATTCTTTTCCATCTTTTCTTATTAGAAGAAACTGTCCCGTGATACTGTATGTAGGGAAAATAAGGATTTCAGTTAAGGGAATTGTTGCTTATGGTGCAGGTTAGATAAAACTTGCTTTTAAAAAAAGCATTACTTAAACTTTATATAATTTCATACTGACTCATTCTGTTTTAAGTTATCTTTTCGTCTCACACTTTAGATCAATGTTCATTATGTAGGCAACAGGAGTGAGTGATGTATGCGAGATTTAAACTGTAATACTGTATTATTGTGAATGAAATTAAGCATGGTACCTGAAATATATAATGTACAGTTAATAAGTCCCCATTGGGTACAGAACAGCCATTAATGAACCTGATACACATAATTAAGTATGTTCACCACACCGTTTAAGTTGTTTATGAAATATTGTATTTTATCCGTTGTAGAAGATGGATCTAAAACTGTCAGTAAATGCAACTTTCAATGGTATTAAAGTTTGAAGCAGAGGAGAAAACGTTGTGATTTTTGTCTGTGGCTTTTTTTTTGTTTTACATAGGATACAATAAATATCCTGAGAAAGACGAATGAACATATTGCCCAGCATAGAGTCCTGCTGCCTGTTCAGATGGCATCTGAATATAAACTCTGTCTCCAGGCATCAGCTGAATGACGGTGCTTCCAGAAGCTTGGTCCAGGAAGCCTTTTTTATACTCATCGTATGTGTACATCAGGGGCTCATTGTTCTTGAACAAAGCTACCCAGACGTTGGCCCCTTTACAGTGAACGTGATAGGCAAAATAGTAAATCCCAGGGATCTCACAGGTGAAGATACCAGTCTGTGGGTTATAGTTCTGCCTGCCGTTGTAGAGAAGCTTGTCAAATTTCACAGGCACCCCAACCCGTGGGAAGGGCGTGGTGAGTTCTGCTGTGAATGCAGGCATTTCATAGACAGCGCCACCAGTCTTGCCTTTCTTGCCCATGTAGCCAGGTGGCGTCTTCACACCGTCAATGCCAGGCCCCATCTCTGGCAAATATTGTCCAATGGCCGGTGGGGTGGGTGAGATTATTACTGGAGGACCAGGTGGACCAGGAGGCCCTGGGGGACCCTGAAGACCTGGCTGGCCAGGTGGACCAAGTGCCCCAGGTTTTCCTGGTGGTCCTTGCAGCCCTGAAACACCAGGTTTCCCTAGTCCTGGAAAGCCCGGTGGACCAGGTACACCTGGTTCTCCTTTAGGACCTGGAAGTCCAGGTGGTCCAATGGGGCCACTGGGTCCCGCAATACCTGGGATTCCAGATGGGCCTTGGTAGCCTTGATCACCGGGGATTCCAGGTTCTCCTTTAGGTCCTAATTGCCCAGGAACACCAGGCAGGCCTGGCAAACCTTTGTGACCAGCTTCTCCCTTTGGCCCCATTGGACCAGGTAGCCCTCTAAGGCCCGGGGGCCCTACTTCCCCAGGAAAACCGGGCTTTCCTGGGAAACCTTGTAGGCCAGGCTCACCTTTTGGACCACTGGGTCCTTGAGGCCCGATAGGTCCACCTTCTCCTTTTGGTCCTGGGAAACCAACAGCACCGGGTGGCCCCATTACTCCTGGTAACCCTGGCTGACCTGGCTCCCCCGGAGGCCCACCCATGCCAGGGGGACCCATGTGCCCTTTCTCACCTTTAGGTCCCAGTGCTCCTGGGAAGCCACCCATGCCACGATCACCTTTCAGTCCCGGAAACCCTGGTTTCCCAATCCCAGGTAGGCCTGGGGGGCCTGGTAAACCTGGCAAGCCTTGTTCCCCTTTTCCACCTGGGAACCCAGGCTGGCCTGGGATTCCATCTTGGCCTGGTTTTCCAACACCTGGAAGTCCTGGAGGACCTTGAATCCCAGGTGCCCCAAGAAGACCTTGTGGCCCTCGTTCACCTGGAAGTCCTGGCTTACCTATTGGTCCCTGTGGTCCTGGAAACCCAGTCAATCCTGGTTTGCCTATCCCTGGGAGTCCAACTGGACCTGGAGGGCCAGGTAACCCAGGCGGACCTTTTAACCCTGGTAAACCTGGAATCCCAATGCCTTTTTCTCCTTTAAGCCCTTGAAGCCCCGGGAGTCCTGGTGGTCCTTTCATTCCTGGTTCGCCCTTTATTCCTGGTTGTCCTGGTAATCCTTGGCCACCTGGTTTTCCTATTCCAGGAAGTCCAGAAGGCCCTGGTGGTCCCTGTGGCCCTGGCATTCCAATAGACCCAATCTCTCCTTTTGGTCCCATCTCACCTCTTGTCCCAGGGAGCCCCATTGCTCCAGGTTTTCCAGGCATTCCAGGCATACCTGGTTTGCCTATTCCTGGATATCCTTGTGGACCTGGTTTTCCTTTGGCTCCTGGAACTCCATGACCTGGTAATCCTGGAGGTCCTGGTGGCCCTCTTGGTCCAGGTTCACCAGGAGGACCTTGTTCACCTCGCAAACTAGCTAATGGAATTTCTGTAAGAAGAGAGTGAGAGAGAGAGAAAGTGATGAATCATTTTAACTTTATTGGAAATCTTGTATTCATTTTAAATCACTTGGGCTCATCTAGATATTGAGTGGATTTGTGGTAGAAACACCTGGTACTACCCCCTCATGGCCCTAGTTGTTGATGTTCAGAATTAAGCATAGCACTTTTATTGTTCTGCATCATTTCACACACCACAATTTTCACTTTATTCATAGTGTAAGTGAAATATCTTTATTTGTCCCTCAAAAATCTTCCCTTAATTTTTATGTAAAAAGTATTCACATATTAGGTCAATTTTCCACCTATGTGGGACAATTTTCAAGTCTGTGATGAAATGCAGAAAACCTTGAATTCGAATAGTTCTTGATTTTCTTATAAATTTGCCACCTCAGTAGTTGCTGACAAAACTCTTCCAGTGAAACTGCAGTTTATACCAGCCAAAAAGTGCTTTTCCTGCTATAGCTTTTCCTGGCTTGATAAGCAACACAAATTAAATAGCCAAACACACTTTTATACCAGTATAGCGGCACCTATATTCATATTTTGCTGCCAAATGTGTTACAAAAGAATTCACATTCCTAAGTTATGCTAACAAGTTTTTTCAGCAGACCTGAGGCAAGATGTATCTTATTCTAATGCTTTTCCTTGGTTAAATTGTTGAGGAGTCATATTTTGTAAAATGCTCACTTTACTAATATATAAGAAAATCTCTGTTGAACAACTCTGTCAGTGTATGTCAGCAGTGCTGGCAGCCAGCTATATCCAAACATTTATAGTGAGGGAATCAAACTTAACCAATGAAAGCCAGGAAAATGTATTTACCAGTGTGACATCTTCAGCATACTTAATCTCTCCTATCCTTAAACTACCCATTTTTCCTCCCATGACCCTATATCCCCATTCATTTCTGTCCCTGAGGCTATATCTACAACACAAGGTTTTTGCACAAAACCAGCAGAGCATCCCCACCTCAAGTGCATTTTTGAGCAAAAATATCCAAACCAAACCAAAAAAAAACCAAACATAAAAACAGTAAATTGACAGGACAGAGGGCTTTTGCTGGTAGAGTTATTCCTCTCCCTACGAGGAATAACTCCTTTTTGCGCAAGAGCTCTTGTGTAAAAAGGCATGTGTGGACACTTCGCAGTGCTTTCTTGTGCAAAAAGAGCCCATTGGAAAAAGCACCTGCTCTGATGGCCATTCGGTTAATGGCAATCGGTGCTTTCTTGCACAAGAGTGTGGATGCTCTCTTGCGCAAAAGCACAACACTTTTGTGATGCGCTTTTGAGGTGTGGACACGGTTTTGCATAAGAAGTTTTTGCAGAAGATCTCTTCTGCAAAAAGCTGCTTGTGCAAAAATTTCAGTTTAAAAGCTCTAAACTGATTTGACCCAATGACTTAATGGTGTGGGTTCAAACTGATCAGGGCTAGATTGTAGCTTTGTCACAACCCCTGTGTATAAAGAAATATGTATCAATGCAGGTCAGGAATTGTACCATTGGGAGCCACAATTCCTGCCTTTCCTACTCCTCGTCTCAGAAGTGGGGTGCAAGCTATTAGTGATTTGTTGACCTATATCAGCAGCAAACAATAACATCCTGAGCATCTGCTGCTCAGCTTTTCTGGCTGGTGCTCTGGAGAGTGTGGAGACAAAGCTTGTCCCCCTTCCCCAGTAGGGATGCCAACCCTCCCGGTTTCACTGGGAGTCTCTCAGAAGCAGGCTCCATCTCCTGGAAACTGCTGCAGCCAATCCGGGAGATTTTTGGACTCTGGAACTCCATAGCTCCCATTGGCCAGAGACAGTTTGGCCAATAGGAGCTGCAGGAGCGGTGTCTGCAGAGAGGGGCAGCGTGTGGAGCCAGAAGCCACCTATGGACATGCCAGTGTTTCCAGGAGTGGAACCAGGAAGTCTGCCTTAGCTCTATTGTGTCACTGACTAGGAGCCGCCTAAGGTAAGTGCCCTTCTGGAGGTTGCAACCCTGCTCCCCAACCTTTTGCACCAGTCTCAGCCTGGAGCTCCATCCCACACTCCAAACCCCTCAGCCCTAGGAGCATACAGCCCCTCCCACATGTCAACCCCCTGCCCTAGACAGGTGAAAGCGTGTGAGGATGGGGAAGAATGAATGACAGAAGGACTGCGATGAAGTGGGTGGGGCAGGGGCCGGCCTAGGAAAAGGGATAAGGCAAGGGTATTTGAGCCTGTAGTGGTCACACAGGCAACCCTACTCCCCCACTACCTTATTGTGTGCATGGGTGAGAAGGAAACAGCAGGTACACAGCCCATGTAGAAGCATAAAGGGAGTTTTTAATCTAAGTCTGTAGCATATAGAGCGCACTTCACTTCTTCAAAGCATTGCACAAACCCTAAGTGCATCACACCCTATGCAGCAGAAACATTTTATTTCCAGTTCACAGATGCAAACTTGCCCACAATAAAAGTTTTCCCTGGAGACTTCATTCCACAGGGAAAGCATTCCCTGATCACTAGCTGCACTCCTCCATTAACCCTTGGAAGAGGATGGTTTGCTCTGTGAGCTGGAAGGCCTGGTTCTCAGCCAGTCTGATTACAGAGTGAACCCCACCTGAAGGGAATCAGGCACCTCCCAGAAAACAGCAGAAGGGGACTGCAGTCATAGAATGCGAGCCAGGCTTAAGTGGTGATAAAGCTCAGCTGGGAAAAACTCGGGGGACAAGCGAGGCATAAAGCCCAGTGACAAAGGACAGCTCTCTAGGCAAAAAGGCCTGGGAGAGACCCTGATTAAGCAGGGAAGAGATGAAATCATCAAGAGGAGACCTTAAGAGGCTGGATAGGAAGCAGCCTTGAGAGAGCTGTGGCACAGGTAAAGGAGCGGGGAGCCTAGTTGTTCAGTACAAGGCAGGAAGTTGGTACAGGGTGGGGCTGGGCTACCCCTGGAAGTGCTGTAGAGAGGTGAAAGGATTTTTTTCTTGTGTTAAAGAAATATGTTTGGACCTGTTATCTTGAAGGGCTGTGGCCCTGGGAGGGGTGGCCTTAAGGTGGGGACCTGGCCAGAGGGGTGAGTTATTGACCTAGAAACTGCCCCAGTGCTGGAGGGACTGTCAGAGGGGCGGGAGAGCTAGCCCAGCAAAGGCGCTCCTGTGCTATGCCTGGCCACGAGGGGACCCCTAGCTGAGTGTGAGCTTTAGTTACAGCCCCCTTCCTGGGGAAAGCACTTACTGAGTTGTTCTTGCTATAGGCAAACTGAGCAGCACTACTGCCTTGTGTGCCATGTTGCAATGCCACTCACTCAGGTTTGCCCCTCTGCCGCCACTGTCACAGTGGAGGGGTGGCTCAACCTGAGTGAGTGACGGGGGGAGCTGGCATTTGGCACCTTCCCGCTACTACCGCAAGCAGACCCTGCCTCGTATGTTGGGCATGTACCCAATCCTGCTCTTCAGCGAGAGCCTGGCTTGTGGTAGAAGCAATGGGCAGTGACATTTTATGACCATTATTTGTCTGCTGCTAGGTACTAATTATGCTTCCTGAAGTATTAACCCAGCGCTGGTCCCTGCAGATGTGCGCAGAGTGGAGAGGTGGTTTCACTTGCTGCATTTACCTTTCTCTTTTTTTGGCACCATCTCCTTGCCGAGCATAGGCAGCTGTGGGATTTCTTTCACGTACTGAGGCAGGTGAGGATATTCTTTCCCATACTGCATGTGAGGCAACTCCTTGCCCATGTGCTGCATTGGAATGCCTTCCTTGCCCAGCGGCAGATGAGGTACTTGTTGTCCAAGGGCCTGATATTGTGGGATTTGGGGTGGCAGCTGCTTGATCCCATAATAGACACCCCCTTGAATGGCTCTCACTAACTCTAGGTAAACTGTTACAGCCACTGTCAGCAGCTGCACAGGGGCTAGCAGCACAGCCATGACCTGCAGAAATAGAGAAAAGGGAATAATTGCACATAAAAATCTGCAAATGAGATGTTCATAACAGGAATCTTCTATCATAACCAAAGCCCCTCATTCTCTGCAGCAAGTTGCACCTGAATTCTGTAGTAAGATCTCTGTATTATTCATTTTTATGAATAACTTTCCTATTAAAATACACACTAACAATTTTTTCTCCACAGCAATGCAGCATCCACTCAGTACAGTCTTCCCTAGTTTATGATTATATTAAATCCAGTTTCTTTTACACCATTGCTGCTCCAATGCTTTCAGGTTTAACTGTGCCATGGGTTTTGGTGTCTTAAATGCATATCTACATGGCAGACGTCTTTAGGGGAGCTAGAAATTGACCTCAGTGGAAATGGGGTGCTTTGCACTTCTGTCATCTGAGCAGGTGGGTGAAACAAATTTGTAGAATAACCACATTAGCTGAATTCTTAGACTAAAATAACCAACAGCGAAATAGTTAACAATCACCTCTCACAGAGGTTTTGTATTAAGCTATCTACAAGCTTGGGCAGACATCATTAGATTGGCTAGACTCAGTCCATGTATCTGTTTTCTTCATGACTACGGGAGCTAGAAGAGGAACTTTAAAAACACCCACTCGGATTGTGCAGCAGAAATCTGCATCCAAGGATGAATTTTGTTACTACAGTGTACATAGGATCCTGAGTCTGTCTCAGTCTTTGGACGTTCAATTATAGCTAAGCACAGCCAGCTTACTTCCCTTTTATATTGGCTGCCTTATTGGAGGGACATTGGGATTCAGAGAACTCGGAGTTTCCTAGAAAAGAACAGATTTTGAGGAGCAGAGTGTGGCCAGAGAAGACTTGAGGCATTGCTCTATATGCTCTGTTCTGCTGGGCATTTTATTTGTTGATTGGTTGCACAAAATGTACACGGCAAACTTTGGGCCTGTGTCTGTCTTCCCTTCCTTCCCCCAACCTTTTTACATCATTGCACCAGCGTAGAGAGGTTTCAAATTCGTCTCCTGGGAGTGCTTTGAGCAAGGACTAGTAGTGTTGCCAGGTGTCGGGTTTTCGCTTGGACAGTTCAGTATTTGCATCTTCTGTCTGGTTTAAAAAAAACCCCAGAAAATACTGGACATGCAAAATGTCTGGTATTTTCTGTTTTTCTGGACGGAAGGCCGGTGCGGACATTTTCCCCATCACGTCTGGCAGGTGAGGAGGGATGGGGTGTCCCTGGGGCACCTTAAAAACTTCCCCCAGCCTCCCCTGCAGCACGGCCAGATACTTCTGGTTCCTCTCCTGCATGTGCTAGGGGCACGCACTGGAGATCTGGTGGAGGAAGAAGCTCCATGTGCTGGAGCCCTGCGGCATTTCAGCCAGGCGGCAGTGAAAGACGCTGCAGCTCCTTCCCAGGCTCAGGCAGCTGCAGAGGCTGCCAGCAAAACTCCTTTTCCCCGTGAGCAAGAGGAGAGGGGAGGGAGGGGATCCATTCTCAGAGTGGGAGGGAAGCAAAGCCCCTGAGCTCCTTTCCTGCATGGGGCACCTTTTGGAACTAAGGGGAAACCACAGCAGGGCCAGCATCTCCCTTTCCCTCCACCCACCTTCCCTGAATAGGTTGGCTAGCCTCTGGCAGACTGGAGCCTTAACAGTTAAGGATGCATGCACAACTGGAGGGAGGGGGGAGGGAGGTGGGGATACCTTGCAGGAATGGGCAGGAAGAGAATCACCCCCAGTCCCTTTCCTGCATGGGTGCATTTAGGGAGGAAGGGGCGGCCACATCTGGGCAACTCCTTCCCTGCTATAGGCTGGCTGCAGTAAGGAGTAGTGTCTTGTAGTCCTTGCTAGCCCTACCCTGGCTGCAATGCCTCCTTGACAGTTAAGGGCTGTGTCTAGACTGCAGGGTTTTTTCGAAAAAACTTCACCTGCGTCTAGACTACAGCCGCGTTCTTTCGAAGTTAAATCAAAAGAACACGTCTTTTCTTTCAACGGCGGTACTCCTCATTTCACGAGGAAGAACGCCTTTTTTCGAAAGTGCTCTTTCGAAAAAAGGCGTTATTGAATGCAAACAGGGCTTTTTCGAAAGAGAACATCCAGACTGCCTGGGTGCTCTCTTTTTTTGAAAAAGTGCCTCACTTTTTCGAAAGAAGAGGTTGCAGTCGAGATGCTCTTTTTCGAAATAAGCTTTTTCGAAAGTATCTTTCGAAAAAGCCTCTTTCGAAAGAGGCTTGCAGTCTAGACACAGCCAAGGAGGCATGTGGGACCTGAGGGAAAGGGGGGCGGGGGAGAGGGGAAGAATCCCTTGCAAGAGGGGGAGGGAAGGGAAGCTCCCCCACCTCTTCCCTGCATGGGGTTAGGGTTGCCAGGTGTGTGGCTTTCACCTGGACAGTCTGGCAATTGTGTTTTCTGTCCAGCAAAAAAAGAAGATACTGGCATTTTCTGTTTTTTCTTGGACAGAAGTAGGGTTGCCAGATGCTCTCCCAAAAAATACTGAACATAAGGGCTAAAAAATTTTGTCGAACAAAAAAAACCACGTGTGTCGGGCATACAACCCCACCCTCCACCCTGCACCATCCAAATTTTTTTTTTACCGGACAGAGGGTGCAAAACCCCACAAGTGATCCCCCCCCCCCTTGCCCATTCCCATCATCTGGCAAACAGAGACCAAGGACACTTCACTGCTTGACTTTGCAGGATATTGGGGTGTCTGTCAAAGCACCCTAGGATGAAGTGCAGGATTGAGGGGGGGCTCACAGGGGGAGGTTGTGAGGAGGCATGTGGGGGGGGGGTTGGGGGCTTGCAGGGGTAGTTGTGGGGTCTCTGGGGGGGAGTTATGGAGGGGGGGCTCACAGGAACCTGCCCAGGGCAAGGAGTCTGCCCAGGGTGAGGACCTGGTGCCCACACGTGCCGCATGTCTCTGATCTCGCACAGTGCTCTGGGCGTGGATGCCGGGTCTGTACGTGGGGTGGGTCCTGAGCCCGGCCAAGCCAGAGTGCTCCCGTTGCAGGGACCCGAGCAGCGGATCCATGTCTCATGCCGGGCCTCAAAGATTTTACAAGGATGATGCATCACAACACTTTTATTTGTAAGGTACATAAGATATGTATTTATCTGTTTTGCAGATTGGGTAAAATAAGACACAGACTAAGCCATTTGCCCAAGCTCTTAAGAAGGGTTAGTGGCACAGCTAGAAGAAATGTATTGCACAAGGAGGCCAAATTAAGGTTACATCAGGAGAACAGACTACCTTAGTTGTTCTTCCTAATTTTTGAATGCCTAACTTTGCAGCTTTAACATTGTTTTAATGCATTTTGGGATGTAATTATAGAATATAATTATTGTGTTTTCTTAATTTAGCATCAGGCATATCCATTAATTTTTCCAAGAATAATCCTAAATCACAATTGAAATTAAGTGATGAGGACTGAATTATTAGTAAGAAGAGCTCAGTAAATTATTACACTAATGAAAGTACATTAGTAAATGTACTAGAGTCTAGATCATAGTTTTACTTAATGACTTTGAACTTCCACTCACCTATAAATATTAAGATCTCAAATGCAGCTAAATGCTTTCAGCATACAACAAAATATGGCAAAGAAACAGCACTGCTGAAATAAACAGTAAATTGGGCTTATTTTAGAGGTAAGAATGATAAAATTAGGATTAAATTGCTGGTACTAAATATGAGACTCCAATTCAGTTGTCCATGCCTATTCTGCAAACATTTAAGGACATACTTAAGTCCCTTTGTCAATGTGATTTTTAGTACCCATCTGAGAGCTTTGCTCAGTTGGGGCTATAGGATATGATCTTGTACCCCTAAGTCAGTGGCTGAGCTTCCTTGGTCCCTCATGGAAAGCTTTGGAAAACCTTTCGTTTAGAGATAATATTGTTAATAATATATGATATGGGGGTTTTGCCTCACTTTATTTCTTATGGGATTGTATAAAAAAAAATTGTCTTTTATTTGCTTTGTGTAACATCATCCCTGGCTTTGTGTGATCTCATTCATATGAGCAGCAATCATTTACAATATCAGAACCAGAGATTTGATTTTTAGATATGAATTTTGTACAACTAAGACTATAGTTTGTGCAGCTAACATTTCCACATTTTCTTAATGAGAGTTTTTTCCTTGAATGATGGTGTCGTCCCCTTCCCCCGGAATTTTCACTAAAATTGTCAAGATTGTTTTTGGTTTTTGTGAAAAAATGTCACCTTTTCATTTTAAAAAGTCTATTGTTTTTGATAAACCAAATTCTGATCACTTCCATAACTTTTTCTATACATTTAATAATCTTGATTATTTGTCCACTTGTAATTTTTTATTTCAGAATATTCAAATTTGTTGTGAAACAAGGTGTGTGGGTTTTCCCCCCATTTTTATAAACTTTGTAAATAAGACCCTTTTCATTCCATTATCCATTCTAATAGTTTAATGTTTGTCTTACACTTTCTTTTTCTTTTCTATTTTTGAAGATAGTGGAAATCTTTCTGTTCACTTTGGGACTGTATGTAGCTCTCTATGGATAACCCTTTCAAAGGAAGGATGGGCAGATATTGTATAGTAAGAAAGGTGGACAGCGGCTAACCGAAGTCTATCCTGTCTCTAGCTGTTTTCTTTAATGATATTTTGTATTAATAGTTTAATTTTCATCAGATCTTATTTTTGTATTCTTTGTGCTGTTTTGGGTAACTCACAATACTAGACGGCAGTTATCTGTGTACATAGTAACACACTGTCCTTAGCGTAATTTTATTTGTTGATCTCAGTGTCTTTTTTTTTAAGTATGATTATTTACTTTTTAGAAGTAGGGAAACTGAGATATAGAGAGTTGAAGTGACTTGCCCCAAAGTCACCCAGTAGGCTAATGTAATGATGTCCTATTCATTTTTTTTTAAATTTATAAATTATGCATAATTTCAGTGTTAGTATGTCTCTTGCACCTTCTTTTCTCCTTCTTCCTTCATTCCCTGCCTCCATGCAACACATCTCCCTTTCATGACTCCTTCATAAGAGAATAAAACAGATTACTGCTGGTGAAGCTGATTAAATTGTTGATTCAATGTGAGTAGCATATTGTACTGAAGGTCTGTGGTTGATTTACTCACTATTCACACAGGGGCATTACATTCTCCCCTCTCTCTTTCCCCTATGTCTCTGGGTGCTTTGAGTCCTTTTTTTAAGGTCATCTTTTAATCCTTCCCCTTAGACAACTTTTAGGTTGGACATTAGGAAAAAGTTCCTAACTGTCAAGATGGTCAAACACTGGAATAAATTGCCCAGGGAGGTTGTGGAATCTCCATCTGTGGAGATATTTAAGAGTAGGTTAGATAACTGTCTATCAGGGATGGTCTAGACTGTATTTGGTCCTGCCGTGAGGGCAGGGGACTGGACTCGACGACCTCTCGAGGTCCCTTCCAGTCCTAGTATTCTATGACTCCATATACATGATCCAGAGTCCAATGCAGTAAATAAAAAGATTCACCAGAGATTTTAATAGGCTTTTTATGCAGGGTCTCTCAGACCGTAATCCCAATTTTTGTTTTTTAATTTCCCTGCTATATCTTTAGTCTCCCATTTGGTTAATTTACTAATCCTTAGAGATAATTAGCATACAGCTTTGACAAATAATGACTGGATGGGGGAGGGGGTCATTCCCTCTTACTAAGCATAGCTTGTGTGTCCAGCTTTTCCCACGTTCATCTCCATAACAATAAAAGCGATGCCCTGGCCTTAAAGACACTAGCTAACTTGCAACTAACATTAAAATTTAGAATATGGGGAGTTTGGAAAATGGGATACTAAATTGGAAGCCTTGCCAATGACAAAACAATGGCCATCTTGCTGGGAAATAAAGGAGTAAGTAGGTAAAATTCCATTAGGTTAATTTTTTTCTCATGCAATTTGCTTTTGTGGTTTTATTACAAGATGTGTGACAACTGTATGCAGGTAAGAACGATAGAAAACTAAGAGAAGACAGTGTGGATAATAAAGTCCTGTGGCACCTTATAGCCTAACAGATTTATTGGCGCATAAGCTTTCGTGGGCAAAGATCCACTTTGTCAGATGCATGGAGTGGAAATTCCAGAGGCAGGTATAAATATACAGGCATGTGAAAAGACGGGAGTACCAATCAAGAGGAAGGCCACAGATAATGAGGTCAATTCAGTCAGGGAGGATGTGGCCCACTTCTAGCAGCTGATGTGGAGACGTGAACACCTAGAGAGGAGAAACTGCTTTTGTAGCTGGCTAGCCATTCACAGTCTTTGTTTAATCCTAAATTGATAGTGTCAAATTTGCAGAGCTACAATTCATTTGTAAGCTTATGCTCTAATAAATCTGTTAGTCTGTAATGTGCCTAGTTGTTTATGCAGATTCAGATTAACGCGGCTACCCCTCTGATTCAGTATGGCTAACAAAATACTTGGGAAAAAATGAAATCTCTTATGGAGATGCACTAGTCTGCCCATAGTGCAGACCCTCAACCCTAAGACTTTTTTTATTTTAGTTTGTTTAACTGACCTCTATATTTGCCAAACCTAATCCAATTCACCTGCCATTTCATAGACTAAGTACACTGGGGTGGAAAGTATGAGGCAAATCAGATAACGCATATGAGAGATAAGAAGATTCCAAAAAAATGAGGTGATCTCTCCCAGGCATTTTCTGTGATGGCTTTTTAGCTCCTCATAACTAACTCCAAACAGTGTGGTTGGAAACGACACATTTGTTTTAATCTATTGTTTTTGGCAAGGACGGGTGCCTTTGTCTGTTTGTGGGGTTTCTTTGTGCAATTATTTAGGCTAGATTGTGACTTGAACTACATTCCCATGGAGGGAAGTAAGAATTTCCTAAAGCTCCTGTGGGAGCTACTTGCATCGTGGGCTCTACAGCAGAGAGCTAGGGAGAGGACAGGAAATGGGCCGATCCTTGGCTTTGTCCAGCCACTGGCCATCGTGGCTGAGTCACTGCACAAGAGAGAGGGAACTGTGCTTCCAAGGGCACCGCTGCACTGGAACTGGAAGCATAATTCCTACCTTAGTAGGTAGATCTGCACTAGCCCTGATTGAGCTACCCCATTAAAAATAGCCATACAGCTGCTGCAGTGTGATAGGCTAGCTACCGCCAATAGTTTCCTATTTGAAACCCTAGCATGATTTTAGGACAGCTAGCCCATCCTGCTGTCCAGGTAGCTACACTGCTATTTTTAGTATACAATGTCCGCCAAAGCTAGCAGGGATAGGGTTGTCTACCTGAGCCAGGCCTCCAGCTCCCATGTAGAATGACAGTGTCTCCCAAAACTACTCCTGGGATTGCACAGCTTATGTATTCTTCCTTGCTGCCTCTTGGAGCCAGCTTTTTAACTGTGTTTAGGCCTCTAAAGGCATAGGTGCCTAGAGGGATTTTCAAAAGGGCATGGGAGTTAGGCACCCAGCCGCTACAAATCCCACTAGGCATCTATCTGCATCTCTAGGTGTCTATACTCTTCTGGCCCATAATTCTTAAATCGGTGTCTGCTTATTTTTAAAGGTTCCATAGGGGTTTATGAACTGCAAAAGCAGATAGTCACAATGCAGGGGGGCAAAAAGCAAGACAACACAAGCCTAGAGAGCAGGAGGAAGAAAGCCACATGGGGAAGAGGCTGGCAGTCAGGGGAAAAGGTGAACCCCTCCCAATGCCACTCTAGTGACTTAAGCCACGGGGGGCAAAATTGAACTAAGGTACTCAACTCCAGCCACATGACTAGTGTAGCTGGAGTTATGTACCTTGGTTTGACTTACTGCGGCATCCCGCCCCCCTCGTCGCCTTACTCTTTGTGGTGTTCCCTTACTACTTTTGACCTGGTGGAGTACCAGAGTCAATGAGAGTGCGATCAGCAGTTGACTTAGCACGTCCTTACTAGACCTGCTAAATCAACCCCAGGGAGCTTGGCTCCTGGTAAGCAAAGACTGTTCTCCAAATTAGATTCATTTTGACAGGATCTGATGAAGTTTCAGATGAGTTTAGCTAAGCAATCAGTGTACCTCTCTTTCCCAATACTTTTTTTTTTTGTCCCTCCTGATAGAACTAAGAAGGACATTCCTCTGGTTATTTACTGTAATCAGTGGCAACCCAGGTCTAAACAGAACATACCAGCAGCTACTTTTTTATGTTAATTTAAGAACAATAACATTTTGAACCAGGGGGTTTCAATCTTTTCAGACTACTTTACGTACCCCTTTCAGGAGTCTGACTTGTCTTGCGTACCCCAAGTTTCAACTCTCTTAAAAATGTCTTGCTTATAAAATCAAACAAATATAATAGGGTAACTGCACACTATTACTAAAAATGGCTTACTTTCTCATTTTTAGCATATAACTATAAAATAAATTATAAACACGGTCCTTCAGTAAATAGACCAGTAGAAACAAGTCACTATCTGTATGACATTTGTTTGTACTGACTTGTTCTTTTTCGTAGCCTGTTTGTAAAACTAGGCAAATGTTTAGATGAGTTGATGTAACTTTTAGAAGACCTCTGTGTACCCTAAAGGTACCACCACTATTTTAATGTATGTAGAGAGTACATGGATGTATTGAAATTCATTCATGTGGGACTTGTAATAGGAAATCATTTATAGACCATTTGTCTGGTGAGACTTTGCTGTTAGCATGGACATTGTGATTAATTTCATCCATCTTCTACTGAGAAATGACTTCCCTGCAATAAATGTTTGAGACAGGCAATGTGCAGCTAAGGTGGAGAATCCCTGAGGGGTATTCAGTTTGACACTAGCTTTATACTGGCTTCCTCTAGCTTGCAATTACTGTCTGAGACATGGTGAAATAACAGACTGGGCACAGACTGATTTCATTTGTCAGCAATTAAAAGCTGAAGAGGAATAATCTGTGGTGGGGACCCAAATCCCTTTCTCATTTGAAGCCAGTAGCTTTTGTGATGGACTTCAGCCCTAAGACGGTCAGCCCTTTGTGGTTTTGGAGCTCATCCTACAAACTCTTATTCTTATGAATAGTCCCACTGAAGACAATAAGGGTACGTCTAGACTTCAAGGAACCAAGGAATGCATCCAAGGAACGTGTCTGCTATTTTGGAATAATTTTCAAAATAAAGGATGCACTATTTTGGTATCCCTGTAAACCCTGTTCTGCAAGGAATAAGGGATGTCTTATTTCAAAATTCAGTACCATATAGATGCGCCAAATTTTGAAATAGACTATTTAGAAATAAAATCGAAATAAGATATGCAATTTGCACTATGCAAACTTTTTGCTTATCTTATTTTGATTTTAGAGTACAGTCTAGACTCAAGCCTACTCGCATGAGTAAGGGGGTTGCATACTCAGCTCAGGATTTTCATTTTTGGGAAATCCCATTGTTGGTTCACTCCATTTACTTATTTTTTGTCCAGAAAAAGCTCCTGTTGATATCATTCAGAATTTACCTAGTAGAAGGGCATCAGAATTAGGCCCTTAATTAATATTGAATTCACATCAGGTGGGAAAGAACAGGTCCTGGCAAGCTGGGTTTGACATTAAATGTGTTGTCCTGCATCAAGCTACCCTTTGACTTAAATGAGAGTTGTGGTTTTTTTCCTTTCTCTCCAAAGGAAAAATAAAAATAAAAGCCTATCAATTTGAAATACATAAATTGCTCAAAGGAGGGTGCTGTCAGCTTGTCTGTCAACATAGAGCTGTTCTGGAAGCTGTCTGCAAGCAGCAGCTGCTGCATTCAGCTACTGCCAGTTAGAAAACACTTTCATTGTTTAAAAGTCTCAGAGGGATAATTGCGTAGCACTTGGAGACTAACACATATATATTGTATATAAATATGCCCACATATAGTATCATGAGCTTTTGTGGGCAGAACCCACTTCCTCAGATGAGTGGAAATCCATCAACTGCACAGGGAAACTTGCATTGTTGTTTGTTCCTCTTTACATTAAATAGAAAATACACAAGTCAAGAAATAAACCACAGAAATAATTGTGAATAAATATAGGGACAAGGGAAGAAGGTGAAAAAACAAATTAAACAGTCATGGTAAAACCACTATAAAATAATACTGAACCCTGTAAATCCTCACTAGCCAAGTTTTTGACAGTATTGTACTAGTTCATTGTAGGAACCTAAGAAACCTCAACAATCTGTTTTCTGTGTTTCCTCTATATTGCTTTAAATGTATGTGTGTGAAGACAATCATGATTGGATCAGAATATTTAATGTGATATTTTGTGATGTGCTGACAGATGACTTATGCGGAGATCTTAAGTGCTGAAATTAATAGCTGGAAAGGGTTTAAAGGCTGAGTCAAGAGCAATTAACCCTCGACTGGCCATCACACCCAAAAAACTTTCCAAAGAGAGCACTTCTATTCTTTGTGCTACACATCCCCATGGCTTTATTTTAGAATAACCGCAGATACAAAATCTAATCTTGATCTTTCAGTATTTCTTTAACAATTATTTGGGGATAGCAGTGGATCCTCCAGAAGCAGCAGTTAGAAAGCCACACCAGACTCCGAAGTACTTTTATGTGATCTTGAGTTGAAAACTTCTATTGTTCTCTGACTCCCTAATAATACAATCCCATGGTATTATGGCTCACCCCCTTGTCAGAAAAAATTGTCTCACTCGATAGTTCCTGAAACTGGCGAGTAATGTCTGTTCATTTTCTCACTTTGATGGTGCACATAGTGTGTCGTCTTCTTGTCTTCCTGCTGCTTTACAGCCTTTTGCATTTTATAAAAAGAAAAGATCTTGGAGATGCCACTTACAGTATTTCCGTTCACTGTGCTTTGATAACACTGTCGAAAAAGGCAGCGTCTGTCTCCCTTATTTTTCTTTGTGTTCTTACATTACCATTCCTCAGACACCCAAATTCCCCATCCAAGAGATATGAAAACAGTGTTTTTAAAAAAGTTTGTAAAATATTTTTCTTGAAAGTACCTCCCGTCTTTTGGACAATTTTTATTGGAAGGATTTTTCCATTGGAAAGGAAGACTCCTACCTCATGCATACTTTCCCTATCTTAATTTAAACGCTCCAAGGAAGTGTCTCAATTCAGAAGACAAAACATGCCATAAGCAGCCCGTTAGATGGAAACTAGAGTGAGGAAGTTTAAACATGTCTCCTCATTTTGTTGGGTGTCTGTTTTTTACTTTTAACTCCTTTTTTTTGGCATGTTGTTGTTTTGTTCCCTTTAATCATGGTAGGACATTCTCTTATTTTTTTTTTTTTAAACACAACACTGTTAAATTCAGATAGGCCAGCTTTCTTAATTCTGAACAGAGTAGATTTTATTTTCCATGCTATCTTTCCCAAATAATTTATCTTCAAAATACTATACAAATAAATGTATTTATAAGCTGAGTTTTAGCAAATGCTTCTATACCTCATTTAATCTAGCTAATCTATATACAAGATCAACAACTGGTGTAAAGTGAAAGTCACTGGATTTATGCCAATGGGATTATACCTGTTGATACCCCATGAGGATCTGGCTCCCTGAGTGTATGGACCCCATCACCATTGCTCAAGCTCATCTCATCTGACAAAGTGGGTTTTGCCCACAAAAACTCATGATAGTTTATATATTTTTGTTAGTCTCTAAGAGTATGTCTACACTAAAATTATTTCTAAATAATTTTATTTAGGAAGTTATTTTGGTAGTTATTCTATTTCAAAATAGTGTGTCCATACTACAGGCAAGCCTTGACATTAGTCCAAGGCAGGCTGGCTCCCTTAATATGGATGTACTACCTCAACTAAGAGCCCCAGGAAGCACTGGGGAGTAATTACTTTGAGTGGCCCTGGAGTGGAGAAGCTATGTCAAAATAGCAGCAGTGGAGCGTCCACGCTACCGCTATTCCAAAATAGCTATTTAGAAATGAGCTTTACTCCTCATGGAAAGCAGGAGTTTTTATTTTGAAATAACCAGTCTCTTCTTTCGAAATAACGAGCTTGGTAGTGTGGATGTTTTGCTTGTTACTTCAAAAAAAGGAGAGTGTAGACCAGGCCTATGGTGCCACAGGACTACTCATTCTTTTTAAAGTTACAGACTAACATGGCTACTCCTCTAGGATCATTGTTGGAAAAACATTCATTTTGATATATTGCTATTGCCCTCTATCTTGTTTCCCCACTCCTGCCATATAGACTCTTCCTGGGAAATACCTCCTGTCCCAAGGAGCTGATAACTTGTAAGTTATTAAATGTTTCCTAAAAAAATTCTCCATGCCTCATTGACTATCAACTGGGATACACGTTTTCCCTGTCTTGTCATTTTAAAGATGTTTTTAATGTGGTCTAGAAACAAATACCGTTCTTAAATCATCTCCATAATTATCTGAATGACTGATTTTTGTTTTTTAATTTTTTTTTGACTGGCATTAATTGCATCATTTGTGCCCTTTAAGAAAATAATCACTATTTTTATAAATTCTGGACACACATAGCCAGAGTACTCAGTCATTTGGAGCTATGTTCATCCTGTTAGTCTTCGTAGTTACACCACTCCTGCTTACCATCAACGAGGGACGGTAGTAGCTAGGAGCAGGCGTAAACTAATCAACAGAAAATCTGTCAGCCACAAGTGTTTCGTCCAGGAAGAAATGTGTAATTGTCTTATTATGTGTGTTACTGTAGCACTTTAGAAGCTGTAGTCATTGACTGTACTTCAACCTTGGGAAATATTCCAGTGCTTTCTTTTGTTGGGGGATGGATGCCCAATATGGGCTGAGACTAGTTTATTAATTAGGTAAAGAGGCTTAGTCATAGCTTCAAACATGAGCAGGCTTCACAATTTATTGTTTATTTGCATTATCATAGCACCTAGCAGCCCTAGTGATGGACCAGGTCCCCGTTAGGAGCTGTACAAACATAATAAAAAAGAGAATCCTAGGGGTCCCTTATGAACGTTACAGAAGATCTGTTTTACCAGGCTGAGGAAACAAATAAGTTACAGGGCACAGTGACTGTCCCAGTAGACCACATTTTGCTGAGAATTTTTTACGATCCTGTCTTACGCCTATTGAAACTGGTAACACACTTCACAACAGGAGAAAAATCAGACTTTTAGGGTCTGATCCTGAAGACACTTACACATGCGTAACCTTACACATGAGCAGTCCTATCAGTTGACTTCAGTGGAACTAAAGTTTCTTGTGGCTCTAAGCAAGTGGCGGGCAATGTATGGCCCATGGGCTGCAAATGGCCCATTGGGGTTCTGTTCGTGGCCTGGGAGAATTTTGTGTACGGTTGCCCATGCCCATCATTGTCACATTCCACTGGTTTCCGTTTGTGTAGTTTCCCCCCTACCAGTATTATTAAAATGATACATGCACATAAAGCAAGGGCACGTGAAGCAAGGTGCATGCTGATTGCACACAATATTGACTGTGAGCCATGCACTCCTTCTACAGCCAGTCAAAACGCTTCTATGGTTCAGCCAGCACACCCTGCAAATTCTAGATAGGCAAGTGTAGTTAGCAAAACTACCCTAGCCCAGGACAATTTTGAGGCCTACTGGGCCTTATTCGCCTAGGTTGCCCATCACCGCTCTAAGCATTTGCAGGTTTGAACCCCTCAAAGTTTAAATGGGACTAGTCCTGTACTGGTCCTGAACAAAGGGTGAATTTCAGTCCAAAGGAAGATGTGCCAACAAAAAATTACTTGTTAGGAATTTAGAGAAAGATAGGCTAGAGAAATTAAGTGAGATTGAAGAGCTTTAATAGCTCTCTGCTTAGAATCAAGCCATAATTTCACTCTTTCAGCTCACTTGCTTAATCTTTAATAATAATCCAATGTGGCCTGCTTTGGCCCACAACTAAACGCCTTCAGAGTCTGTGGGATTGTAAGCTGATAATATTCTTTTGATACTGTTTCCAATGTAGACTTTTGCTGAAGTGGGTGCAGTAAATATCAATCCAGGCCAGTAAAGCATCAAAAAGTCAGCATTTGAGAGAGGACATGGCGCAAACTCATGATTATTTTCAGCTGTCTTAATTAAGCAAATGCAATATCACTCTAAGAGACCATTATTTATTTCATTTTTATGCGTGGCATTAGCAAAAACCTTACAAAATTCTGGCAAGGATTAGATTAAAACAGATAATATTGATTAAAAATTCTTCTGTCTACCCATAAACTGATGTAAAAAGGTCAACATCCTACCGAGAGTTTAAAAACATGTAATATTTTGGAATTGCATGCAGCTTCGTGTCTCTTGTCTATTTAGATAGTAAGGTCTTTGGGGCAGGGACTGTATCTCACTATGTGATTGTACAGAGCTTAGAACAATGGCGCCCAACAGGGCTGGCCTTACCATGAGGCGAACTGAGGCAGCTGCCTCAGGTGCCAGACTCTGTGTGTGGGGGGGAGGGGAGGAGGGATGCCACTAGTGTGTAGAAAACTGTGTCTGCTGCTGGTGCAGCGAGGGAGCATGGGGGCATCATTGGAGCTCCCCACCTCAGGTGCCAAAATGTTGTGGGCTGGCCCTGGCGCCCAAGGCTCATTGGAGCTGGTGGGTGCTATGACAGTAATAAAGATGCTAAACTAGCCATGAAATACTAGTGGAGAGAGACAAACCAGGGAATTTATGCCTCAGTCAGCATCTGCCACATCAGACCAGCTAACTATTCAAGTTATTTGTAATAGCAACCAGGATGGAGGTTTGCTTGAAGCTTTCAGATGAATTTATATATTATAAAAAAGAAATTATACCCACTGTACTTCAGCCCTCTAATTTAACCTTCTAGATCTTTTTTCATTGCACACCCTGTCCTTATGTTCCTTCCCATTTCACCACTTTGTTCTTTGACAAATAGCTGTGTCTTGTCTTTTTAACCCTTTTGCTTTTTGTATTTCTTTCCTGATACAGTCTCGACTAATCAGCTGACAATGATTTACTTTTGAATATTTAGAAAAAATGATGTTACCATGTATTTGGATTGGAAGGAAACCTTCATTGTGATAAAATATGACTGAAAAAACTAATCAATAGAAAGTATTAAACAATATATTGGATCTATGTAGCATTGACGTAGTCAGAAAATATTTTCTAGTGAAAGTAACTTTTTACACATGTATAGATGTAGGGGGTTATTTATATGCTTTTTATTTTGGGCATGCAAAACTGACTGAATGCAATATTGTGGCAGAGTTTCCCTGTTGTAGTGTGGGTAGCCGTAAGGCAGTTGTTCTACTGGCAAACATGTAACACAGCCACTCCTCTGATACGTGTTTGCCAGTACTACTGAGGGCGGGCCTGCCAACAGGGAGGTATAAAGGGCCCAGAAGCCCAATAATTTATAAGGGCCCAAAGGCCCTGGTTGCTGCCATGGTAGCTTCTGCCTCGGATATGTCATGCAGGTTCAGAGGTGGGGTTACTTGGCCCCAGAACCCTCATGGGGCACATCAAAAGAATCTTTCAATCAAGAAACACTGCTATAGCTTCCCCAGAGCAGGCAGGTTAGGTCAGAGAGAGAGGAGGTGTGACACGGCTGCCCTGGGACTCATCGGAGATGATTTTGGGGGGGATGGGATGATGCCAGAGCTCCTTGGGTGGGTGGCGGGTGGGTGGCGGGTGGGGGTGCTTCTCCAGGTAAGGGTGTGGGGTGAGCTTTTGGCTCCAGGTGTGTGTGTGTGGGGGGGGGGGGGCAGCAAACTTTTTGTCCTAGCCAAGAGAAGGGGCCAGGGGATCCATTGACTTCTGCTCCAGGACCCAGAATTGCTGTCAGTAGTACTGGCCGAGGTCGAAAATGGAAAGCACTCATTTTTTTGGAGGGTAGAGAAACACAATAATTATGAAAATGCCCCCTTTGTAAGTGGAGGTTTGGCTGGAATGTTACTGGATCTGATCCAATTTCTACCTCAAACCTGATCCACAGCTTAGTTCAATTGGGGGTGAATTTCATCCCTGTACAGAAGACCAGCACAATTCCTATGCACCACTCAGATACTGCTGGCCCTCTGGCATGAATTTCAGCCTTCAAAGAGCCAAATCTTTGTTTTGTTTAAATCAGTGGTAAAAATCCCCTTTATTTCAGGTTTTGGTCCTCTGTATGAATATCCATTCTATAGGGGTGGGATGGTGGCAGAATCTCTATAAAACAGCCAGACTATTAAATTAAAAGCACATATGCAGATCTATGTTTTGACTATTGTTTTTGAAGGAATTTATGAAAATATGGTATCCAGTTTCCCACAGAAGTGTACTTGTCTTAAGCATTCAAGAAATCAATTGATCATACTTCAAAGGACTCTTTAGTTGGAAGTGGGAATGTAAAAGTTTTGTTGATATCTTCACCGCATCTCAGTCAATGCTATTGGCCAGCCGACTTCATACCTGAGGAAAAGACTACTTCTCTTTTGGCCCGCTCAGAAGCTCTGCTGGCCAAGTGTCAGCTGTGCAATCGGGTCTATAAATCTCTGAGGTTTGTGTTCTGGAATTTCTTTTGCCCTTTGGATGAGGAAATAAGGGGGGCTGCATAGCTCTATCAGTACATAGGGAGCTCATTGTTGTATTCTCTCATGCTTCTACTTTTGTCCTTTGCAACATAATAGTAAACAGACACACATGGCTTTGATATTTTGAGTAGTTTAATAATCAGAGCCTCAGTTTCACCAGATAGCTAATCCATGTCATGTTATGTCTTAGCCCTTTTTATAATTTAACCAAACTACCTTGTGCATTGTGGGGCTGGCGATATGCTTTTATTGTGCTTGTTCTTTTCCCCAGCTGTAAAGAGTGGTGCAAGAAAACACGGCAGGTCTTCTTTAGTAACATTGTTTTGGGTTAAACACTTTACAAGAGGCTTGAATTTTAACCATTATTTGGAGCCTTTGCTTTTGGTGATACAGTTTTAGTCAGTGACATGAATGTATTTGGGAAGGAGCCTGTTCGTTGCCATGTTCTTTTCATGTTGATACTGTGTACTTGAGCCTCAAGCAAAACAGAGGCCAGCCTTCTGGTCAGAAGGTTACTAAGCTTAAAAATGTACATCTCTGACTTGACTTGACTGCACCCTGCCAGAGAGATACGCATTAGAAATGGGTGGAGGCGACAGCATCCAGAGCCAGAAAAGCTGAAGTTCATTACTTGAGAGATAAGTTAAACTTTAACAGCTGCTATCTCTGAACTCGCAGCACTCTCAACTGAAATGCTACACGTGTTGCTAGATCGCCATTCTCTTAAGACTTCACTAATCATTTCGTTAGTAGTTTGGGAGTGGTAGCGGGGAGCTGAGGGACGTCTGAGAGAATAAGGCTGTGGCCTAGACACACGTTGACCTACTTGTGGAATATAACTTAGCCGCGTGCTTGAGACTCTGCCTCTGAGAGAAAGCACCTGATTGACTTGCTACTGAATCCCTAAGCATAATGTGAGACCTCCAGAAAGTACCACAGGGGGATTTCATTAAACATCTCTGACCATTCTGGCCGTGATGTTACACAATGGATTACCCACTTTAGCTTCAAGGATCTAGCAAGATACAGGCCTGGCTCTAGAGACCACTGAAGGATTCTCCAGTGCACAGAGCCTGAGAAGTGTCTCAGAACCACTGCTGAGCATGAAATTCTAACAGGAGCAAACTGCGCCATCACTCATGGAAGCAGAAGGCCACAGCAATATCAAGCCCTTAGTTCATGAATGCTGAATTAAAGAAGTGCCTCCAGAGACCCGTCTTAAGTAGGCACTAGGTCATGCTAGGAACTGCATGATGGCAGCAACGGGAAATATACACACAATGTAAGAGGACTGCAACGTACTTCCCAGAGAGATAAATATTGGAGTGCGGCTCAGCTGGGATGGGGGGAGTGGAAGCCCAGTGTGTGCCTCAGTTGAGCTGGGAGGGGCAGGGGCCGGGAAAGCTGGTGCGCAGCCTAGCTGGGATGGGGGGCAGGGACAAAAGGGAGCAGAGAGCCTGGCGCACGACCCAGCTGGGTTGCTCAGGGAGCTGGGAATCCCAGTGGGGTGACAGGGCAGGTGTGGAGCTGGCAGCAGGGGGGCCAGAAATGACCTCCCCCGGTCCAGCAAAATCCTTCACTTGGGACCAGTTTGGTCCCGCAGGTGTCGGACCAGGGAAGTCCAATCTGTAACAGCAATTTTTTTTTTTAAAGTCCATTAGAAGCAGTGAAGCTGCTAAAGGCCCCTCGAGGCCACTGGATACCTGAGATGCTAAAGCATGCTACATTTTTTTGTTTTGGTTTTAAATGCTGAGGATCTGAGGGAGATTCCCAGTCCTGAGCCATTCTTTTTAGGTGACAAATCTGAGGAACTATCTCAGATTGAAGTGTCATTAGAGGAGGTTTTGGAACAAATTAATAAACTAAACATTAAGTTACCAGCATCAGATGGGATTCACCCAAGAGTTCCAAATAAACTCCATGTAAATTGCAGAATTACAAACTGTGGTGTGTAACCAGCCTCTAAATCTTCTGTAGCAAAAAAGATTCCAGAAGTAAACATGGCAATTGGTCAATAAGTCAAACGTCAATACTGGGCAAACTGGTTGAAACTACAGTACAGAATAGAATGATCAGCCACATAGATTAACATAATTTATTGGGAAAGATTTGTTGGTATTTGGGAAGAGAAATCATACCTTACCAATTTTCTTTGAAGGGGTTAACAAGCATGTGGAGAAGGAGGATCCAGTGGCTATAAATGTACTTAAATTTCCAGAAAGCTTTTGACAGGGTCCCTCAACAAAAGCTCTTAAGTAAAATAAGCTGTCGTAGGAGAAGAGGGAAGGTCATCTCATGGACTGGTAACTGGTAAAATATAGGAAACTAAGGATAGGAAGAAATTATCAGTTTTCAGAATCGAGAGAGGTGTTCCCCGGGGATCTGTACTAGGCCCAGTCCTCTTCAACATATTCATAAATGAGCTGGAGAAAGGGGTAACTCAGTAAGTGGGCAAAATTTGCAGATGATACAAAACTGCTCAAGATAGTTAAAACCAAGGTTTGAGAGATCTTCGCAGTCTGCTATGGAAACGGTACAACAAAATGGCAGCTGAATTTTAATGTTGATAAATGTCAAGTAGTACATATTGGAAAACACGATTCTAACAATACATATAAAATGAAGGGGGATCTTGGAGTTATTATAGATTGTTCTCTGACAACATCCCCTCAATGTCCAGCAGCAGTCCAAAAAGGAAACAGCGGTGAGGATCATTAAGAAAGAGATTGAGAATGAGAGAATTTTATAAATCCATTATACATTTGCATCTTGATTACTGCAAGCAGATGTGGCTGCCTCATCATCTCAAAAAAGATATATCGGAATTGGGAAAGTTCCAGAAAAGAGGAAAAATGATTTGGGTTATGGAATGGCTGCTGTATCGGAAAAGATTAATAAGACTGGGACTTCATCTAGGAAAAGTGATGACCAAGAAGGGAGCTGAGAGAGGTCTATATAAATCATCATTGATGTAGAGAAAGTAAATCAGGAAAAGTTATTTATTCCTTCTTATAACAAAAAAACTAGGAGTCACCAAATGAAACTAATAGGCAGCAGATTTAAAAGGAAGTATTTCTTCACACGATGCATAGTCAACCTGTGGAACTCTCTACCGGAAGATGTTGTGAAGACCAAGACTATGACAGGGTTAAAAAAGAATTAAATAAATTAGTGGAACATTGGTCCATCTATGGATAAAAGCCAAAATGGGCAGACATAGTGTCCCTAGCCTCTGTTTGCCAGAAGCTGGGGATGGGCAACCACACAGGGGATGGATCACTTGATGTTTGTTCTGTTCATTCCCTCTGGGGCACCTGGTGCTGGCCACTGTCGGCAGATAGGATACTGGGCTAGATGGACCTTTGGTCTGACCCAGGATGACTGTTCTTATGATGTTCTGATGTAAAATGTCTGGCTTTCAGTTATCCTGGATCTCTATTGCACATTATCCAAAGCCTCTACCATCTCCACAATGATGAAAATGAATTTCATTTCTTAAATCAGAATAATATATAGGAATCATAACTGGGAGAAAAATATGGATGCCCATTATGTCTCCCTCTCCCTGCCCTTTCTCCCTCCACCTCTCGAACGTATAAAGTGTTTAAACAAAATGCCTGAAAAGATGGATTTTCATGTGTAAGCAGAAGAGATCTGTCCGTTACACCACTGATGCAGTGATAAACATTGCTGGCAATTTAAAATTATTTCTTCTACTTTGTCTGTTCTAGACCAGTGCTTCTCAACCTCTTTTTTTTTTAAATGAAGTACCCCTTTAAAAAAATAAGTACCCTCTTTTTAAAAAGAAATAAGTACCTCCAGTACCTACCGTTTTCAGACGCAGAATTTTTTTTTCTATCATTGCAACACATTTGTTTAAACAACTTAATCGTAGCTGGGCAGACAATGACATTTTTGGGTGTAAAGTACAAAAATAATAAAGGACTGTAAAACTTAAAAGTTTTCTCCAAATTTCAGTTGTTGACGTACCCCCCCAGACTTCTCTAGAATACCCCTAAGGGTACTCATAGCACTGGTTGAGAAACACTGTTTTAGACTATCCCGTATAGCTAAGAACGCAATTGAGGAGGTACAATATCAGTTGAAACTAGTAAAATGTTTTCTTCTTGGCCAGGGTGCCTGATCTCCTGCATACCTCTCCTGTGCCCAGCAGAATTTACGGAAGTTGTATAAGGTCAGACTTAACCCCTTGCTGGAGGTTTGGCTATTGATTACTGAGACTGAGGATTATGTTCTATTTTTAATATGATCCCAATTCTGAATGACTTGTCTAGAGCCAGAAAGGGTCTTGTAATTCCTTCTGCTATGGTATGCCCACCTCTTTTACATCCTGACATGTGTAGGCAAAACTTGGTATTTTTTACTAGGGCTGAAATTCTTGCTTTACAGGGAAGGACAAAAGAAAGAGCTGTAACATCCAATTACAGGACCTCACACCGAAAGGCTCATGGGACTTCCTTCCGAATGAAGTCATGCTACTCCTTGAAACCCAGGAAGAGAGGTGGCCTGCCATACCTCCCCAAAGACTGTGCAAAGTGGGTTAAATATTGGCCCAATTTTCCAACTTCCTAGGGGAAAAAATAGGTGGGCTTCTCTAAAGATGTATCCTCCAGGTCACTGGCAGGGCCTGCCTGATTGTATTTTTAGGTGCTTTCTTTCCTCTGTTGTGAGGAAAGAGTGGTCTGGGTACTAACCTCAATTCACCTCTTGCTGTGTCACAAACTCCCTTGATGACTTTTTGCACAGGTCACTTATTCATTCTGTGACTCAAATCTCCATCTGCAAAATGGGGAGTAATAACTAGGGCCCTACCAAATTCACAACCATGCAAAACACATCACAGACTGTGAAATCTGGTGTCTTTCCATGAAATCTGGCCTCTTGTGTGCTTTTATCCTATACTCGTGGTGTCCAACACCCTACTCGCATTTGGCCGGTTGAGTCTGGCTAGTTCACTGTAGCAGTAGTTACTAAGGGTGCATCTACACAGCACCCTAAGTCAAAATAAGTTACACAAATTGTGTATCTTATTTCAAAATAGCCTGTCTACACAGTGCCAAATTTCAAAATAATATGCTATTATCGAAATAACGTGCTGATACTATATTGTTATACAGAGAAGATAAATTGTTAATTTCTGTTCTCTGTATTGATGCATGGCAAAGTGGGTCTTTGCTCATGAAAGCTTATGCTCCAATAAATCTGTTAGTCTATAAGTTTGTCTACACTACATGGCTCCATCGACGGAGACATGGAGATTACCTTTGTAGACATAGGAAAATGAAGCGGCGATTTAAATAATCGCTGCTTCATTTAAATTAAAATGGCTGCTGCGCTGTGCCGATCGACAAATGCCTTTGGTGTCGACCGCAGAGCATCAAGACTACAGCGCTGTGCTGCCAAACAGCTGATCGGCACAGCGCAGCAGCCATTTTAATTTAAATGAAGCAGCGATTATTTAAATCGCCGCTTCATTTTCCTGTGTCTACAAAGGTAATCTACATGGGTCCGTCGACAGAGCCATGTAGTGTAGATATACCTTAAGGTGCCACAGGACTTCTCATTGTTTATTCAGATTCAGACTAACACACCTACTCCTCTGATGCTATTTTGAGACCTCCCTTAGCCCTTGTGGAATGAGGGTTACCGGGATGCTGAAATAACGTGCCCATTATTTCAAAAAATATTTTGAAATAATGGGCGGCTTGTGTAGACACGGGGTAGCTATTTCAGGATACCTCTAGTATCCCAAAATAGTCATGCAGTGTAGCCAATACCCTATAGTGGCTACTGCTTCAGAACTGATTGGACATCCCGGCTCTGCACTATGCAAACTTCATGGGGGAGACCAGCATTTCTCAACTTGGGGGCCCTGAAAGAGAGTTACAGGGGGGTTCACAAGGTTATTTTAGGAGGATCACAGTATTGCCACTTTTAGTTCTGTCCTGCCTTCGTAGCTGGGCAACTGGGGGGGGGGGGGGGGGAATATTGGCCGGGTGCCTAGCTCTGAAAACAGCACCCCACCAGCAGCAGTGCAGAAGTAAGGGTGGCAAAACCAAACCCCTGGCTCCTTTACTTCTGTACTGTGCTTTCAAAGCTGGGTACCTGGAGAGTGGCAGCCGCTAAGGAAGGTCCCAGCGCAGAAATAAGGGTGGCAATACCATACCATGTTGTCCTTACCTTCTGTGCTGCAGCTTGCGGTAGCTCTGTCTTCAGAGCTAGATTCCTGGCCTGCAGCCACCACTCTCCAGCTGCCCAGCTCTGAAGGCAGCACCAGCGCTAAGGGTAGCAGGGCCACAATCCTCTCTCTACAATAGCCTTGTGACCCCCCCACCCCAATTCCTTTTTGGGTCAGGACCCCTACAATTACAACACTGACATTTCAATTTTAAATATCTAAAATCATGAAACTTACCATATAAAAATCCCATGACCATGAAATTGATCAAAATGAACTATACGGTTGGTAAGGCAGTGCTATCAGTAGAGCCCTATCGCACAAGGGAGTTGAGGAGAACTATATTACAGATTGTGAGGTTCTCAGATACTACAGTGGTAGGGGCCGTATCAGTACTTGGGTATCTAATCCATCTTCTTTCACTCCTACATGGACACTGTATTGTTATACAGACAAGAGAACTTGTGAGTAATAAACATCTCAAAGTGCCATATGTTTCCTCTCTTAGGAGTCATCTAGACTACAGGATTCTTTAGGAAGAAGCTTTTTTCAGAAGAGTGCCCACACTGCAAAAGTTCATTGAAAAGCAATCTGCTTTTTCGAAAGAGAGCATCTAGACTGAATGGGCGCTCTCTCGCATGTAAGCTGTGACTACTATGGACGGAATGGCCACCAGGGCACCTGTGCTTTTTCCTATTTCCTCTTCTTCCGAAATAACTCCCTCTTCCCCATCCCCACCTGCCTTTTTGCGAAAGAGCTCTTTCACAAAAAGGCTTCTTCCTCATAGAAAGGGAATTACCAATGCCAGAAAAACCTCTCTGTTCTTTCGATTTGCTTGCTGAAGAACGCAATTGCAGTGTGGGTGTTTCTCAAGTTTTGTTGGAAAAATGGCCTTTTTCCCAACAATTTTGTAGTGTAGACATATTCTTAGATTTGTCTGTTCACTGAGGCCTCCATAGATGATCCAATCCCCATGAACTTCCAAGTTCTTAAGCAAAATCACATACTAAGCAAAAACTAATCAATCTTGTTTACTAGGCATGTTCACTTGTGTTTTCATAAGCCTGAGGAGAACCTAAGAGAATAAAATAAATCTAAAATACATTTGTTAGGAAGATGAGTACTTCAGACAAACAATATTTACAAAGCAGGGGAGAGAATGAGAACTGTGAAGTCCCTCACACAGGTTGTCTAAATAAAATCAGATGGATTTGTCTTTAGGGAGACCTATATTGGACCGGTTTTTTCTCATGCTAGTAGTGTCTTTACTGCTTAGATTTGGTCTCTCTCTGTGTATACCATAATATTTAAAACAATATGCTTGCATTATTTATTCCACTTTATTCAGATACTTCGTTCATATAAGAAACTGTTGTCCACTATAATAATTAGAAACTATATTATTTGGTGCTAGAGTAGCTTTCTATCAGCCCTATCAACTTAATCCAATATAATCAGTCTCCCACCCCTTTACTACCTACATTGCTTTATAATCCTCATGACTGTTTGGCTTCCCGGTCTAGGACACAGTGAAAAGATTGGAATAATACTTCACAACTAATGGGATGCATTTCTTTGTCCTGACATTACAGTTAATCCTGAATTTGGATCGGTATTGTGTGTTTTGGAGCAACCTTGCCTTGGCTTAGCATAGACGGACTTGTATAAGACACCTCCTAACTCCAATTTAAAAACCACCAGAACAACTTCTTGTCCTCTTTCAATAGAAATGTGCCAATCAGAATCTTTTTATTTCTATCCAGAAACTGTCAGTTCCTAGAAAAATGTGCAGCTCTCTTAGAAGGAAACAAAAACAAAAGTAAATTAGTATTGCTGAAATTTCACCAGGATCACAACTGCTATAAGCCAGAGTAAGAAAACAGCTACAGAGTCTGTGTCTCATCTCTGAGTGGTATAAATTAACTCTGATGTCAATAGACCCAGGTCTGTGTAGAGATTGGTGGGAACATAAAAATGGTCACACTGGGCCAGACCAATGGCTCATGCAGGCCAGTATCCTCTCTTCAACAGTGGACAATGCCAGATGCTTCAGAGAAAATGAGCAGAATAGGGCAATTATCAAGTGATCCATTTAGTCATCCAATACCTGCTCCTGGTAGTCAGAGACATACCCTATGTCTACATTACCTAGTTTTGTTGCCAAAAACTGCCTTTTGGTGACAAAACAGCAAGCGCGTACATGCTGCAACATGACTTTTTGTGGGGGGGGGGAGGAAATGCTCAGTTTTGACAACAGAAAACTTCCACCCCTTAGAGACCTTTTTCTTTTCCCCTCCCTTGACAAAGAGCCAGTGTAGATATTGCTATTTTGTTTTGTCTACAGAACTGGCTTGGATCAGTGTCTCACAATGTCTTCCCTGATCACTCTGCTCAGTGTTTTGATCTCTGCTGCCCTCCAGGCATGTGACCCTCCCCCTTCAAAGCTCCAGGAAGTCTGAGAGCTGAGTGTGTTGCTCCCTTTGGGAAACAAACAAAGAGCAAAGTACTGGAGTGTTCCTGTTCTGCCCTGTGTTAAGAACGCAATGGCAGGCAGACTGATGCTTCAGGGAGATTGTGGGGGTGGAGAGAGAGACTGCTTGTGCAGTTTTGACATTCCTCAGCATGGAGGGTTCACGGAGGGTTCATGGTGCCGCTTCCGGCAGCTGAGACCATGGGAGAACTCAAAGGGAATCCCAATTTTGCCTTTCCACAACACTGCACTGTGGGATACATACCCATTGTGTATTGCTCACTCTGTTGATGATGGTGCCCTATCATCTGTTGACACAAGGCATGAGTGTGAAATCCTTTGGCAATTTCTGGTGTGTTGTGGTTTGTGTGGGGTGTTTGTTTGTTGGGAGGTGCATGGAAGCAATTGTAACAGGTTTATTTCAGTGCCCCTCATTTTCAAAGTGCACCCTCAAAGCCTTCCTGGCTTCCCTTTGAGCCCCTCTCACAGCTCTAGTGTCTGACTGCTCAAACTCTGCAGCCACGCAGTGCTCCAGTGCCAACCAAACAATCTCCCCTTATGTTCACACACATCCTGCAAAGCACAATAAGCCCTAATAACCATGGAAATATTGTTCTCAGGGAGGTCAAGCCTGACATAGAGACCTCTTCATCTTGCCTTTAACCTCCCAAAGGCACATTCAACCACCATGCAGGCCCTGCTCAGCCCAGAGATGTAGTGAGAGTTTATGCGCCTGGGTCCAAAGGCAAAATTTGCACCCCTCCCCCTGCCGCCGCTATGCAGCAGGACCCTGAACCTGGTGCACGGCTGAGCCCGCCCTTGAGAGGAGGGAGGGAGCTTGTACCACGTCTTCCCCTGCCCCCTCCATCGCTAACCCGCTGTCGGAGATGATGGAGGGTGGGGCTGGGGCTGGAGAGGTGGCGAGGAGGCTCTAGCTGGTGGTGGGCAGAGGAGGAGCAGGCTAGCCAAGGGATGACAGCGGGAGCCGAGGGGAACTAAATTGGCACCCCACTAGCGTGGCGCCCGGGGGCAACTGCCCCCCCATCCCTCCTCGCTACGCCACTGGCTCAGCCTGTTGTTAAAATGCTCCTTACCACTGTCCAGATACCCCATGTATGGTTTTGACAGCCAGGATGCAAGGGTCTCCCAGGATGACTTGTGGGCATTTCCACATCCCCATTGGAATCTAGACTTTCTTGCCAGACTACCCCACCTGCAGCATTCTGTGCAGACCAGGTGCATGATGCACACATCTTCAGACACCTTTTCAGACACCTTTCCAGACTACCCCGTGTTGATGTCTGTGAAACGCCCATGGTGATCCTTTAGCACCATTGAGCAGTAACCCTGTCTGCTGATGTAGTCAGTGGCTAGGTGGGCTGATGCTAAAATCAGAATGTGTGCGTCCTCTATTGACCCTCTCCCACATTCACAGTTCGGAAACCCCACGTTTGCAAAGCCAGCCACTATGTTGCATATATTTCCCAGAGTCATGGCCCTCCCTAGCAGAATGGGATTTGTTGCTCTGCATGTTCACAGCAGTACAGCCCCAAACATAGGCTTCCCCAAATTCAGACTGGTTTGCAACTGACCGACAGCAATTGGGAATCACCAGCTTCCACCCAGCAGTTGCCACGTGCTTCTCAGCAGAGAGGGCAGCTCTCATTCAAGTGTCCTTGCGCCGCAAATGGGAGGGCCAGCTCAGCACACAGCTCCAGGAAGATTTCTTTATAAATCCTGAAGTTCTGTAGCCATTGATCATCTTCATCCCACACCCACATGACCACAAATCAGTGCTGCTTTTCCTAGTCCAGAAGTGACCGTCTACCTTGTTCAGCTGTTCTGAGTGTCAACTGCAATGAGAGGTTGCTGGTATCTTTATCCTGCACACTGCCAGCTCCTCTGGGCATTCTTCCTGTCAGTAACTTTCAGATGATCACTGCTGCCTTGTGTGTGGACCTAACAATAGTTAACAGAGTGCGCAAGAGAAGGCCAGGATCCATTCTTTCTTATAGCAGATGCCAAAGAGCACAGCAGAGAATGGCAGTTGGAAAAAGGGCACGAAGGACATCGTAAACCTCTGAAGAAAGTGGTTCCTGATGTGACATTTTGCAAATCCCAAAATGCCCTATGCTCTGTTTCATTGTCCCACAGTACCTGGGGATAGATGGTTTTGCCAGGCCCTACAGGTTATATACCCACTGTGCATTACTCTCACTGTCAACGGGAGCTGAAGATATGGACACAAGGGATATGTCTTCACTCGCGGCTTCTTGCGCACGTAATATGCAAATGAGGCGAGGCGTGGAATATCACCAAGCCTCATTTGCATACCTAATGAGCCATTTTTTTCAGAAGAGGCTCTTGTACAAGAAGGAGCATCTACACTGCCCCTTCTTGTGCAAGAAAAACCCTCTTGCACAATGCAGTTCTTCCTGAAAAGTAATCAGTGTAACGGCATTGTGCAAGAGGGTTTTTCTTGCACAAGAAGGGGCAGTGTAGATGCTCCTTCTTGCGCAAGAGCCTCTTCTGGAAAAAATGGCGGCTTATTAGGTATGCAAATGAGGCTTGGCAATATTCCACACTTAGCTTAATTTGCATATTACTCTCACAAGAAGCCACAAGTGGAGACATAGCCAAGCTGTTGACAGAGGGAGCTAGCATAGATATGCTTTGGCAACTTTTTTAGCAACTTCTGTGTGTCAGCATTAATTTCCTAGAAACTCAGTAGTGTAGACATACTTCTTATTCCTCCTTTTAGTTATGTCTGTAGGAGTGTTTAGGGGCCACTCTACCTTAAATGGTCCCATACAATATGTGTTAACTACTTAAGCTAAACAATTTTGTTTTATCTTGCATTTTGCTGTGATGCTGGGAATTCCTTTCTTGGACCTAAAAAAGAACTATATGCAAACTGGAAAGCAACAGAAGTTGATCCAGTCAAAGATACTATCTCACCCACCTTGTCTGTGTTTGAATAGGTTCTAATTGAAACACTGTTCACTGGATGGTGGTAAAGTCACATGTAGCTCTAATCTCACCGTAAATACTGTATACTGGGTATTTACTATTCAGGGACAGCTATGTTAGTCAACATTAGTTGTTACATTTGTTTGGAATTTTATTAGCATCCCTTCAGCTGTCTCTGATTTCGACAGACAAATGTTAAAAGCCAAATCCAGTCTTTTGATTTTGCAGATGCAAATGAGGTCATAGTTATCATAACTGTTGGAATGAATCTACAGCTGGGAGAGTTCAATGTTTACATTCCTTATATGTAACCCTTTCCCCCCCCCCCCAAACACACACATCCATTTTCAGACTAATTTAAAAATCAAGCCCATTGAATCATAGGGCTGGAAGAGACCTCAGGAGGTCATCAAATCCAACCTAATTTGAATTGCAAATTTTGTGGAAATTTATTTAGTCATGTTCATTATCTACATTTATTTAAAATATGGCAGGTATTGCAGGAAGATGGTGGTAGATTGAAATTTATATGGAGTGATTTTTTTGGGGGGAGGAAGGCAATCAATACTAGGAAAAAATATTATATTCTAGAATTGTTTTTGCAATTACATGAGAGGTTAATTGAACTAGCCACTAGGTGGCACCAGAGATTCATTCAAATATATCAATGACAGATTTTTAACTATCACAGGGCATCTATCTATCTATCTATCTATCTATCTATCTATCTATCTATCTATCTATCTATCTACAGTGTATGTGTGTGTGTGTGTGTGTGTGTGTATAGATATAGATATATGAGTTTGCCTGTCTGTTCAAGAACTCCTCCTAAACAGCAATAGCTAGGACCACCCAATTTGGTATACAGCTTCCTCTTACCTTTATGTTGCTTTAATTTATGGTATGGGATTGCAGGGGAAAGGAGCTGGCTGGGGTGGGGGTGGGGTCCTCCCCCATCTGGAACTGTCCAGCTCTGAGCCTTCTACCCCTCCCTTCCAACCCAGCACATTTTAGGGAAGGGGTGTGTGTGTGTGGGGGGGGGGGGATGAAGCTCCCTCCCGCTTGATTAATATGGGAACATTGCTGGCTGTTTCCCCTTCATCAGGGAGTGCACAGTTTGCTGCACTTTTCAATCTGGCTGGGGAGCACAAAGGGAGAGGAACCTGGACCTGCCCCAACTAGGAGACATGCTCCCCTCCTCTGGTTGTACCTTCTGGAGCTGCCGCGGCCATGGAGAGGTGTTTCTCACCTGGCCCCAAGCTGCTGCAGTGAGACAGGGCTGGGGTTATCCTCTCTTCCCAGAGCAGCCTGACTACTGACCCCTGCATCCCCAGCCCCACCCCTGAGTAACAATCTAAACGAAGCATGTGCAATCTGAATTTACTTGAGGATACTCGCTATTAAACATCATGTGAAGACTACTAGGAATATGAAGAATACTTTTCATCATGTGAAGAATACTTTTCATTTTATTTAAAAAAAATTGAGTTAAGGGCCTGAGTAATGCCAGGTAAATCTTTTAATTTATATACAGGGGTGGCAACTGTAGTGGTGACAATGAATTTCTTCCTAACATTTGATGGGGCACAATTGTATCATGATAGATTGTGGGGGCTAGATGCAGTAACTGGTATGACAAGATAGTTGTATCCTGAAAACCTAGCATCATCTTAACAGCACAAACATCCGGATCCTGAATAAGATTTAAGAAACAAATATTTCAGTTTGCTATATAGTTTCCAGGCATTTTTATCTGTGGAAGTAAGCAGAGCAAGCCCAATTGGGCTTCTACAATAACAATGCAACTCTGTTTCTTTTTCTTTCCGGCTTCATTTATTTTTGTTTTGATCACTTTATTTTGCTCAGGCAAAATGGCAGGACACCTTCCCCACCTCAGAAGTGCTTATTTTCAACAGTAAAAGCACAGGCAGATTGGATTAACTGAATATACAGCAAGCCCCTTTGTATAAAACAAAACTTCACACGTCATCCTGCCCCAGATTCCCTAGTATTCTTCACATGATGTTTAATAGCGAGTATCCTCAAGTAAATTCAGATGGTTTTTCATGTTCTTTAATGTGATCAGAGAGGCCACATTTAGGCTCTATGTCTACACTACGAGTTTTCTTGGCAAAAAATATGCTAATGAGGGACTAATTTGCATGCATCACAATCTCATTTGCATATTTACTGCCCATCTGTTTTTGCCTAGGGGTTTTTGTGCAAAAACAAGCAGTGTGGGTGTTTTCTCCTTGTACAAACCCCCTTTTTCTGCAAGATGTACCGATCTTGCGGAAAAAGGGGTTTTTGCGCAAAAAGAAACGTTCACACTGCTTGTTTTTGCACAAAAGCGGATTGGCAGAAAATATGCAAATGAGATCACAATTCATGCAAATGAGTCCCTCATTAGCATATTTTTGCTGTGAAAACTCATAGTGTAGACGTAGCCTTTAGTGTTTAGGAAACCGTGCCTCTGTAGCTTCCTTACCTTACTATATATTTTAGAAATGTGTGTGTGTCTGTGTCTGTCTGAGTCCATTTGTTCAAGAATTCCTCCTGAACGGTAAGAGCTAAAGCCACCAAATTTGGCAGGCAGTTTCCTCTTATCATAACTGAAAGCAAGGTTAGGGTTTGGCTGTGACAGGACAATGGGATGTGCCTGGAATGTGATTCCATTTTATGAGAAACAAAGGGAGGGATCGGGCAGAAGGGAGCGTTATACTGTAGAATGACCATAGGGGAGCAGCAAGGGTGCAGAGATGGGGACTGGGACAGCTATAACTCCATTGGGCCGGCAGAGGTGTAGAAAGGGACAGCTATTTACTATGTATTTCAGAGAGTTTGTGTGCCGGTTTGTGTCTCTGTCCCTCATCCTGGGGACATGTGTCCCTCCCCCCAGCTGTGCCCGCTGCAGTGGCCATGGAGAGGCACTTCTCATGTAGCCCCCAAGCTGCTACAATGAGAGAGAGCTGGGGTTGTGCTCTCTCCCTAGGGCAGCCTGTGTACTGAACCCCTCACCCCCTAGAACAGTGTTTCTCAATCAGTGGTACAAGTACCCTTAATGGCAGGGCTGGACTGAGGGGTGGGTGAGCTGGGCAACTGCCCGGGGCACCAACCGATGGGGGGCGCCTAATGGCAGCTGTAAGGGGCACACGGTATCCCTTATAACTGCTATCAGGCACTGCGCGCCCAGCTCCCACAGTGCCAGCCCCATGGCACCAGCCAGCAGCGCCCTTTTCCCCCTCCCCCCCACAGCTGCGGGGCCCTGCACGGCCAGCAGCGATGGCCGAGCTGGTCCGCACAGGTGCCGTGCGCCCCAGGGGCGGGCCCACGCATGCACCTTGCACTCGGGGGCAGCGCCATGCGCCCGGGCTGCCAAAATGGCTCTGGCTGGCCCTGCTTAGGAGTACTTGAGAGAAGTCTGGGAGGGTATGTTAACACAACTGAAATTTAGAGAACTGAATTTTGGTTTTAAGTTTTACAGTGTTTTATTATTTTTGTACTTTTTATACCCCAAAACTTCATCACCCGCCCGGCTACGATTAAGTTGTTTAAACAAATGTGTTGCAATGGTAGGAAAAAAACCTTTGTATGTCTGAAAGCTGTAGGTACTGGGGGTACTTATTTTTGTAAAGAGGTACTTTATAAAAAAAAAAAGGTTGACACACACTGCCCCAGAACAATGATTTAAATGAAGAAAAACAAAGCTTATTTGAGTTAAGGACCCAAGCAACGCCAGGTCAATCATTTAGTATTCTTAACTTATAAAGTGAACAAAGTCTCAACACTAAGAATACCTGAATTCTTGATGTCCTTTTACTACAAACTCTGAACTTTACTTGCTAACCTTAAGACCTCATTATACAAGCTTCAAAGCAGTCACTCTTCTTTCCCTTTCTAGATCCTTATCTTATTTAGTGACAGATTCCCAAACTTAACAAAAGTTCTGAGAATGTCTGATTAAATTCCAAAACAATCTCTCCCAGCTTTTGTGGACTTGAAATTGTAACTTCCACATTCACAGCTTTTTCAAAAATAGCTGTAACAGACAAGGTGGCACAAGTTAAGCCAGCATTACCTCTTGTGCAACATGTATGGCCATTTTCTGCGGAAATTGTCCAAAACAAGTGGTGAAATTCTATAGTTATTACTCAATGTAAAACTTGATTGATTTCAGGCTTTCTATGCAGCATTCATTCTCTCCTGTTTAATCATTGGAAAGGATGCTGAAGAGAACATGTTGAACTCCAGTGGGAGTTTCAACTAGATAAAGAAAGCAGTATTTGGTTTAGTGGTAACATTACTATGAACTGTGACTGTTAGTGCAGGAAATTGTAGGGCCAGGGTGGGGTGTGTGTGTGTGTTAAAAGGATGCCTTTGAACAGTTGTATATTTGTCACTTTAGTATTTTCAAAGAAGCTACATTGTATTTGTAAGGTTAGGGCTCAAAGTTTACCTAAGTAAGAAATATTGTGGCACCATGTCAATTTGTGCCTCTGCAAAGAGTTCAGAGGGCTGTCCCTGTGGTTTGCATCCCGTCTTCCCTCTAGCCATGAGGTGCCTTTGTATTCTTGTCAAGTGGTAGCCATCTGATGTGATGACTGCCATAGGAGCAGTCTGTTTTTATACCTTTTCTGTGTGTACCCAATTTAAATGTGTTTGAGTGACTGAGGAAAAAATAAACGTTATGATTTATTCAAAATAATCTCTGCCTTGGCTGATGAAGGAAACACATTCACCAATGAGATAAGGGAACTGTATTTTCACCAATGAGATAAGGGAACTGTATTTTTAAACCACTTCCCAGCACTGCTTCAATTGGGCTAGGGGAGACCATTTAGTCTCCCTTCGTACCCAATTTTTTCTCTTTCTAATTCCCCTTTTAATTTCCTCTGTCAGTACCAGCACGAGGAAAGAGGAGCTGGGATTTTTCAAGAGGGACTAAAGGAGTTAAGTTCCCAACACTTATATAAATTCAATGAGATCTGGACACTGGGATAAAGTCTGCATTACTTAAGTGATTTTTGCAGCGTGTCTCCTTCAAAAGTGCCTAAGTCCCATAGAACGTCCTGTAGCACAAACTAATCTTCATGCAAGACCAGAGTCTGAGGAAGAACAGCAGAGAAGACAGGACCAACTAAACTTCATGAGGGTGTTGGCAAAGAAGCTTGGTTTAAATGGGGATTTGAATGGGGACAAGGTGATAAGTATAATGGAGGAGACTGAATTGGTGAAACTTATATGCTCAGGGGCTGCAGAGGGCAGTTCTTTAGAAAAAGGAACCGATAGGAGGCCATATGCATACATACATGACAATTGCCCTATTTTCCACTTAATTCTCTCATTCTGGGAATGTAACTTACATCATTTTAACCCCCCTTCCCATCCAAACTATTTTAGCACCTAGTAAACCACAAGTTACAGCTACTTTCTCTGTTCCATAGCATTTCTGCACTTGGCCCAATATATTTTCCCTTTGCTTTACGGGAGTATTGGTGAAGCTAAACTATTCATCCTGGCCATCATTCTGGTTCTCTTCTATCATTTCAATGGCCCCTTTCAAATATTTTATTTTAAAAAATATTATAAAAATACTGGATATGCTACTGAGTGGGGCCAACTCCATATCGGAATAGAGCAGTGGAAGCCAAAGCAATTGGAAGCAAGCAAGATACTCTCTCACACTTTTAAATACTTTATTGCCTTAAAAGAACCTAAATCCCCAAATCTGGCAATTTTAATATGATTGATATTTTTGTATATAAAACTGTTATGCCAAGCATTCAAAACTGACCTCCAACTACTTTGATATCCCCGAGGGTTTCTTCTGAGCATCCAGTTTTGCATTGAAAATGACATAGTAAATAAATGCAGGTGATTAAGGAAGATGGGTATTTTGTGTTTTATGAAGAAAACCCAGCACATGATTAAGGAAGATGGGTATTTTGTGTTTTATGAAGAAAACCCAGCACAAATGTTTGTAAGGATATTTAGTTACAGGAAACACGCTAGCTGATCTCTCTTCCCTCTTTCAGTTGAAACAATTAAAATGTGATTATGGTTGGAGCTCAGAAATTCTATTGTATCCAAATGCCTTCCAAACATCTTCACCAGCTAATACCTAAGGTTGGCAATTTTCAGACTGCCTACGAAAATAAGGCTAGGACTTTATTTCAGGCCTATATCTATACATCTTTGAATATTGGCCAAGTGCCCATCTAGAGCTGAGTTAGAAAGTTCAGGTGTATTTCTGTACACTGGAACAGGGCAGAATTGGGAAGGGAGGAAATGGTAGTTTTTCATAAATTTTTTTGACTAAATTTTTGAAAATTTACAATGCAGTTCTAGTTTATGTATGTGTTTCTGAAAAGACATTCATTTTTATCTTAACATAATGCTGCAGATAAAGCATTAGATTGGAGTCATGATACCGGAGTTCTGTTCCTAGCTCTGCCTTTGACTTGTTAAGACGTTGGACAAGTCACTTAAACTCTCTGCGCTTCAGGATCCCTTTTTATAAAAGGGAAATAACGATGCTTACTCCTCTTTGCAAAGCACATTGAAACTTCTCAATTAAAAGAAGATGTGCTGCTAATTCTTCTTTTTAGCTGTCTGATAAAATATTCAATAGTGAAGAGTTCCTATATAAGCATAGACATAGTTTTAACAATCGTATAGTAGAACCCCTGTGGAAAAGTCCCTAGAAAATTACCTTTCTTTATAGCATATAAACCAACATCTCTAGAAATTTATAGCTAGGTAATAAGAGCTCATTATAGTTCCTGTTGGTGGATTTTTTTCATTGGCTTTGACTATGCATTGGCTCAAAGTTTGAAAGTTCTACAAAATTCTACAGAGTGCGTCTAGACAACCCCCTTCTGTCGGAATAAGCTATGCAATTTGAGCTACTCAAATGGGTTTCTTTAAATTATAAAATAATGTATCTTATTAGGCAACAAAGATTTTTTAGTTCCAAAAGACACATTTGAGAATATGTATTAGTCATGACTGTGGATACTGTGAACTAATGTCTACCCATAAAACACTTTTCCATTAAAGCTCAAAATGATGTTTAATAGCTTCTTGCTATTACTCAGAGATATTAGATTTTCAGTGTAGTGTGACTGCTCTACACAGTCTCACATACACTATGGATACCACAAGCATATAATAATCATGATTTACTAGATTCTAAAGTGCCCTCCGGCAGCCCAAGAGAAAATTATAGTACATGCCACATCTCTCAATAGAAAAAAATCCTTTCCCAGTGTACCTCACAACTGACCCCTCCTCAGAGCTAGAACAATAAACAGAATTCTTTAAACAAGCAGGAGGCAATGCAAAATGTTACAAAAAAGTCAAACAATGACATGAAGAACTACACATAATATTTTCTCTCACTTTGACTTTAGATTTCCCTTGTGGGAAAATTTTCTTTAATTCTTTGAAAGAAAATATACCAAAGAACCAAATATAGCAAAGAAGTTATGGAGTGGAGAAATTTCTACTTGTAATTCAAACCCTTGAGTAAGTTAGCAAGTCCAATGGAACTGATTATTTTAAAGCCTGTGTGATTATTTTAAAACTGCTTGAGTTCTTAATCAGTTGTGTTCAGGCTTAGTCATTGTGGATCGGTCATTTGGTGTTTCAGAACTGGGTATACTTACTTACATTTAGATTTTTTGAGAGAGGACAGTACAGCAGATAAAGGCACTGATGGGTAAGAGGCCTGGATTTCGTGTCTGCTTTAAGTCAGTGGAGTAAGATATTTTGTTGATTCCAAATCAGCACCTGTAAAAAGTTAGTTGCACTTTAAAACAGAGAATTTAGATCATAATACAGATACGGGCACTCAATAACAAATAATATACAATATTATCTTTTTTTTTGCATGGACATCAAAAAACATTGACCAAGATTTTCAAACCTAAGTAGCTAAAATTTAATCTCTTATTTCCATATTTGGGCCCCTAAATCAGTAGCTTGATTTCCCCCTTCCCCCCCTCCCCCCCCGCGAAAGTCCTCCATACCCAATAGGTCCCATTACTTCATCTGGAGTTGTTGGTGCACCACACTTTTGCAATGGCACTACTAATTTAGGTGCCTAATTATAGACTATAGAGTCTTCGAATGGCAGGCTGTCATGTGTGAAAATCTTGACTGTTATGCACAACCTATTTGGCTATAACTGAACACATGGATTTTGATTTTCTGGAAAGCTACTTGAGTATTGTTTCCTATGCTTCTACACAGACAATATGCAATGCCTTTTTTTTAATTATTAGATGTGAAATTATCCAGGTGCCACTAGAGACAGATGGCAGCATTCCATTAAACATCATTGTTCTTGACATTCATTACCTCAGAAAAAGTATGTGACTCGTGTGCACTGTGCTCTGAAAAGACACTGGTTCCACACAAGTGTTGATCTCTGTGCAGTATGCTTGACACCTTATTGGACTGAATTCTAAATAAGAGGATGCTGGGTGTTCAGGCAAGAGAAAGCTAATAGCTCACGACTGAGCTCTCCTTTAATAAAACTGAACATGCACTGCTGCTCTTGCAGGATGCGAAAGAATTCAAGCCTTTTCAAGTTAATGGTAGGGATGTAAAATCCTGTTTAATCATTTAACTGGTTAAATGTTATGTTTAACCAGTTAAACGCTGAGACAGAGGTGGGAGATGGGCTGGCCGGGCTGGAGCGGCGTGCCCCACCTGGGATGTTCCAGCCGGGCCAGGCCCACTGCACTGCACCCCGGGCAGGCAGGGAGCTGCTCCTGCCCAGGTGGGCTACTGGTTAACCAATTAATCATTCACATCTCTAGCTAATGGTTTATTGCCATTGATTGCCTTAAAACTAATGACCAGGGGCAGATGACCGTTTTGCGGGGCCCAGGGCAGCATAATCTTGCGGGGCCCCCCTTTGCCACGGTGCATGCGCGGGGCTTTTTTAAGTGCGGGGCCCAGGGCAGCCGCCCCGCTCACCCTGCCGTATATCCACCCCTGCTAATGACAGTAGGTCATAGTCACTTTTTAAATGTCATGGCCTCTGAAAGCCCTCTGTTAACAGTGGCAGAGCTCTACAGCTCTTAAATTCGATTTTAATATAAAATTCTTACAAACGCTGAATTACCTAAGCACTTAGGCTACGTCTAGACTACATGGCTCCGTCGACGGAGCCATGTAGAATAGTTTATTTGGCATAGTCAAAGAAGCGGGGATTTAAATAATCCCCACTTCATTAAAATAAAAATGGCCGCCGCACTGTGCTGACATCAGCTGATCCGGCACAGCATGGTGGCCATTTTTATTTTAATGAAGCGGGGATTATTTAAATCCCCGCTTCTTTGACTATGCCGAATAAACTATTCTACATGGCTCCGTCGACAGAGCCATGTAGTCTAGACATAGCCTTAGATGTAAATACAGTTGAGAGATATGCATAGGGGGCGTGACCCCAAATCCACTGACGTCAATAAAAAGACTCCATCAAAAGTTCTGTGAACTTCTCATTCTGTGGATGCAGGGTTAAGCCTGCAAATTACTGAGCACTACCTGCAATGAAACTGTCCATGTGCATAAGTGCTTTATTAGACCAAGGCCAAAGAGTTTGGCACCTTGCCGGACTGAGCTCTTAAAAAGATTACAATAATGATAACAATAATCTCTTCTTTAGCAGTTCGATTTCCATATTCCACTCAGAGCGGGGTGATTTTTTTTTTTTCCATCCCTAGAAAGTGTTTGAAAAATTGAAACATTTTTCCTCCCCCAAATCAGGATGAAAAGTTAAAATTGGAAATGTTCGACTTAAAATCCTTGAAATACTTTTAGCTTTGGGACAATCAAAACATTAATTTGAATAATCTTGAAATGTTTCATTTCAATCTTGACTTTTTTTGTTAACTTTTACTAAAATTTCAAAACAAAAAACTCATCTTGACATGAGAAACTGAAATTTTTCATTTAGAAAATCTCAAAACTGGGCATTTTGGTCATTTCAAAACTTGTTCTCCATATTATTTTGATGCAGAAGATTCATTAAACAGACCCTAATTCATTGTTTTCATTTTGATGAATCAGCAGTGGGGACAAGGGAGATTTGGATTAAAAAAAAAAGTTGAAAAATTCCCTAGTAGTTCTTATTACACTAAGTAAACGTTTGGTGAATTAGAAAAGCAAGCAAATAAGACTTTGCTTCCCACAGATGGTTGATTTTTCTAGCCCCATACCAGCAGAACATTAAGGTTGACAGCTGTCAAACCAAATGAAAGGAAATGGGGGGAGGAAGACTTCTCCCAAGTCTCTAATGTTCCTGGCTCATCTTTACAGTGTACAGTCATTGATTTGTTTTAAAATTGAAATACCAGGAGATTCTATAGAACCAACAACATAGTAAAGCTGAAAACATTTCAAAATATTTTATTTCCTTCTAGCTATAGCATGCTACTATCTATGCAAACATGAGTAGTGAGAAGAGTTAATAAAAGTCTGAAATCCTCAGATCATGATTTAAAATAACTCCACCAAAGGTTATGGGTCTATTACAGGAGTAGGTGGGGGAGGTTCTGTGGCCTGCAATGTGCAGGAGGTCAGACCAGATAATCACAATGGTTCCTTCTGTCCATAAAGTCTATGAAGAGATACAAATGAAAACCAATATCTTGAAGCATCCCTAGATATGTGAAGCATTTCAGAACTGGGTGGAAAGACAAAACCAATTCTCCTTTTAACTCAAATTTATTCCAGCCCACTTGAAAAATATTTATCCAGTTATAGTTATTATCTGTCTGATCAGTGTTTAGTTTAATCTATTTTAGTATAAGCAAAGCAGGTAGTAATTGCTATAGTTAAGATTGCCTAATATTTCCCATTATAAGATCCTATTTTCAGTTTATAATTTTGCCAAACTTTAATTATTCTGACTGAAATATTCCATGCCAGGTGTCTGCCTCGGGCTGATTTTTTTTTTTTTTTTGGTTAATTCATTTCTGAAAGTGAGAATCTCTAGCACCTCTCTGTTTAGAACAAGAACTTGAAATGGAGCAAGGGTGATTGTCCTGATGTCAAGAATGTGCTTTTATTCTTTCCCTGTGAAAATCCATCCAAATGTGGCTGTTACAACACACTGAGTTGCACATACTCAGGAGAGACTAATTAGAATTTGTCAACTGATTTCTCAGAAGTTTTCATTTGTACTGATCATGTGGCAGGGAGTGTGCAGGACTTTCCAAGCAAATGTGCTTTCTTACGACCAAGTTGCAGACATAGGAACAGAGGGCAGGGAGCCTATCTTAAGAACACAAGAACGGCCATACTGGATTAGATCAATGGTCCATCTAGCCCAGTGTTCTGTCTGCCAACAGTGGCCAAGTGCTTAATTGGGAATGAACAGAGCAGGCAATTATCGAATGGTCCATTCCCAGAATCTGGCAGGCAGAGGCATAGGACACCTGTCTCTCCTGTGCTTAGTGAATCACCTGCTGACAGCCAGTGGGTAGAAACTGGAGGATGCTGAGTGGGGGGCTTGATGGAAGAGGAGGATTGAAGCCAGAGGATAGGAGGTGGGGCTGGATAGGAGCAGGGAAGGGGGAAGTAGGTTTGGGGTAAAAAGTGCCCGTAACCACATACCCCCAGAATCTGGATTCAACCCCAGAGTTCTAAGTCTTTGAATTTCTATGCTCATAAACTGAGGGGTGGTAACTCTCTTGGTTAATGCTTATTTTTAATGAATTCTACTGAGTAATACCAGGTACTATAACAAGTGACCTAACGTGGAAGCTAGACACAAAATCTAATTTGACAGTGTCGGCGAGTCAGACAGGCAATGAGACTGCCAGCCCAAATGCACAGACTAAAGAGATCTAGAAAAAGCTTCATCTTAGTATCCAAACTTTTAGGCACTTCTGAAAAGTAACCTGAACCCCCTTTTGGGGTTGTCCCATTGTTGAGGATCTGTAAGAAAATGAGACAAACAGGCACCATCTATGATCTTTCCTCTCCATTCAAGTGCTAATTATTATGGTCTGAAATCAGAAGGCATTAATGTGCAGAAAAGAGTAACAGAATATTTTCCCAGCCTGGGGTTCTATGTAGAACTTGACTTTCCCAAAGGTAGTTTCCTCTTTTTGGCCAAGAATCTCAGCCACACCCATCTGCCACAGCTGAAAGTGGAGATGTCAAGAGAGCCAGTTGCTGCTGCTTGATTCTGGTGCTAGTTCTATGCCAGGTGAGTTCCTGATTAGAGCCATCCAGTTCTACTTCATTATGACTGATGATAGCTCCCCCCCCAAGGGGCCGTATTCCAAGCAGCATATGATCCCCAACTCCTAACACCCCCTCTACGTTACAGATTGCATAGGAGTTGACTGCGGGATCTCCAGCTGGAGATATCTGGCTGAAAAAGATATCTGGAAAAATATATCTGGAAAAGCCCCTACGCTGAGCAAGGGGTTAGACTGCTTGCAGAGGATAGGGTCCGATTTCAGCAGACAACTTGCTGCCTTTCCCCTGAGCACTTGTACAGCTATGACTGCATAGCTCAATATACATGGCTACTGTGTTGGAAATTTTTTCTAAGTGTTCTTTGAAAAATGAGCACATAAAGTTAACATTTATTAGTGGATTAAACTAGTGAATGAAGAGATGTGGCAAACACCTATGACATGCATAAATCTTAAAAGGAACAGCTAAGAACAACATGTTGGTGTAATCTGTTTAATTGTGTTATAAAAGATTTCTCCTGTACTTTCTTGAAAGCGGAGGGAGAGAATATGGGACAGAAGAGAACTGAACCCACCATTCCAGCCCTATGCCAAGAGGCAGTAGAGACCCATGGATGGAAGGAGCCGGGGACATCCATTGTACCTTGCAAACAGAACCAAGGTAAGAGAAGCAAAGTCCTGCTGTAGATGGACAGGACACAGTTTGGGTATTTTTAATCACCAAAGAAAGTATGTAACAGAATGGCCAGTGTCAGACTCCTTTATTCCATTCAAGGGACGGAAAATAAAATAAACAACAGTATTTGGGCATTTAATCCTTTGAGTAGGATAAGGGATGTGAAATGGCAACAGGCTGTGTCACTTTGGGAGCTTAGAGATGCATCACCTGCTCCCTGATTGATTGCCATTTGCTTCTCAGCCTTTTTAAGAGGTGGGGTTTTTTTTCCATCTTGTTTCCTGCCAAGTAGGTTCCCTCATTTGAACAGTCAGTATTGAGAAATGCTCAGTCCTTTTCAGAATGAATCTCTGCTTGTTTATTATTCTTAGAGATGGTTTTGAGCTCCAAAGCTCAGCTCTTGATCTAACCTTACCCACAGTTTGCAGGGGCTTGGGTCTGGGATTTTGGTTCAGCCCCGCAGAAAGGTGAAAGTCAGTCACAAATTCACATCCCGACTTTGCCAACCAAATGATCTGCTCCTGCCCTCATTAAAGTTAATGGTGAAATTTCCACTAATTTCTCTGATGGCAAGCCTAAGCCCAAAGTTCATGGGTGTTTTAGAATTGTTGTTCTAGTTTGAGCCATTCTGTAATGGTATTAAGTATCATTCTATATGCATAACCATTGGTACCCGTTTCAGGACAAAGCCATCCTGCCACTTCATTTATTTTAAAACTGGGGGGAAAAATCATAATTACATTAAAATTAGTTATAATGTGAGATCAATACCCATATGAAGTTAATTGTTAAAAGCACTGGCATGACTGGGATAGCATTGCCAGGGGGATGCAGGTGATGAGGAAAGGTTTAGGGCTCTCCTGGGTGATTTGGGACAGAACATGCAGTATAGGCAATGGGTTCAGTCTTAGGGGACAGAACCTTGTCGTGATTTCTCTCTGGTGGGCAGAAGGAGAAACAGTCGTGGGCTCGCTCAGGGAGAGAGAGGGGAATAAAAGGGCTCCTGGAGAGGAAACATTAGCTTGAAACCACCTGTTTGTGCTGTTTCATTTATTAGGTTTATATTTGTAGATGTATATCTGGAGAAATGAGATCATCCCCTTTTTTGTGTATTGCAGCTTTAAACATGGAGTCTCTTTGCTGGTTGCACACAGTAGCAGGGGTGACAGCTGCAATTTTGTGTTTTAGTTCAGATTCTGAAAGTTAGAGTTGGACTAACACTCTCTCTGAAGACAGTGTGACCCCAATTCAGCTAACCACTCCAATATGTGCTTTACTGTACAGCATGTGATTAAATCCTATGGCTTTAAAGTTAAAAACATGCTTAAATACTTTCACTGAATCAAATCTACATCTTTGTTTCTTTAACTTAAAACAGAAGTAATGTAGATTACAATACTGTTGTAAAATAGGGCCAAATGCTGTCGGGTACTTACATCGTAACCCTCCCCTGGCCATCAGTGGTATTTTTTTGTTATTGTTTTTGGATAAGAACTGTTGAGGAATATAAGACTAAGGGTGGAGAAAAGAGGAAGGTGTCTATATAGCAAAATTTTTCCAAAGTGGCACCAAATGAAGGGTTTTGTAAATTACATCACAAAATTTGTATATCACAGATGTGGTGTTTGCACTTTTCAGATACCAATTTTGCTTACAAAACTGGTACTCTTTTTGTAAATGTTTCAGGAGCACTTCTGACAAGATTAGTCCATACACTCTAAAGAAATTTATCTCCCTTATTATTTACTCATGCAATGTCCTATGTAACTGACAATTGCAGTTTTTAACACTAGTAAGAAGCAGACTGAAATTGAACATTATTTTTAAAAGGGTTTGTTTTAAACCCTGTTTGGTGAGAATACACATTATTTGCTCTTGTTTCATTCCTATGTGAAACTGTCTAACACTTTCTAAAATGAAGGTGAGCAACTGTTAATAGTGGTGTGTTGCCCCAGTCTGGACCAATTTACATTAAGATTTTTTTTATACTACACATCAGATTTTAAACTTATGCTAAAAGGAGTAAAGATTAAACTTTTAAAATGAAATGAGTGGTTTTAGTGATGGAGTTCGATACATTTCTGTGAGTGTATTTATATGGATAAAATCATTGGCAATGCTCTGGAGAGCTAGCTGTAAAAATCTGAACTTAAGCCAGGGAAAGCAAGAAGTTCCTTTTACTGCATCTTCAATTTGCCTCAATGTCGCCTCTTCTCAGTGAATGCAATATTTCAGCTCTGATCTAAAATTATAAGTACAAAGTAGATTTCTGTTTATTTGGTTCCAGTAACTTAGAACTAGGAGTCAGGCACTCAGGCACAAGTCTCACTAGATATCTATCTGCCTCTTTAGGCACCTAATAGCTTTAAAAAGTAGGTGATAAGACATTACTGAGAGTAATGGAAAAATGAGCAGCTGAGATGCATGTATAACTTACAGACACAGATGTTACATTTCTTTTACGCTATTGGCTTCTGTAGAAATTCAATAAAACAATTATTCTTGTAGCAGAATCTGGTTACTTATGAGATATTTACACAGAAGTAATATGCAGTCGCAGTTCTCAGAGAGATATTAGATGAGTTCTCAAGTGATCTTTAGTAAAAGTGGTTTATGACTACAATGACCTTCCAACGCTCTGGCAAACAAACACAGACAGGGATCACATAACCAATCCCTCAACTATATTTGAATTTTAATATAATTCAAATTTCTAGAATTTCAGAGGAGCACACTGAACTATGGTGTGCAATTAAGGTCTCAAAGTGCCAGGAAGCTTAAATGGAGCAAATAGGGTGTTGAATCAAAATTCTTCCAGGCCTTCAAAATTAAAATTATATATCACTGCCTAGCTGTATGTGGGTTCACATGCCCATAGGTGTGTGTACAGTGTGTCCACACAGTGCACCTAGACTGAATTTTGTGTTTTGTAATGAAACCTGTGCCCTGGTGTGACTATTGATTTCTTAATAGAAATCTTTCCCCACTTCCAAATTTTAAATGATACATTAATGGGGTTGGCTAGTGACAGTCAGTACTGGTCACTTCTGTGAAAGGTACCTGTAAAAACAGACATTAGGTGTACATGAGAAGGTGGAATTATTGTTGGGTTATTTGGTATGCCATCACTTTTTATCCCTTCTGGAATAGTATCCGCTCTTGTAAGGAAAAATGAGTGATGCAATAAAATGTGTGTAATTATAAAATCAGAACACACAACTTGCAAGTATCTGTGGTAGCCAATTTTTTGCCAGGTCCAGGTCCTTACCCCAGCAGTAGCCAGCTCTGACTGGTACTAACCAGCTATTGCTGCATTATTTATTTATTTGCTTGTTTAAACTATGCTCTCTCAGATCAAACACTTCCCTGTCTTAAATGGATAAATTATAAGTAGGAATCCTGTGCTAACTGCTGGCTAGCCTACTCAAGGGAATCACTGTTCTGAACAGCTGGCGGTTCCCTCTAGGTACCCGTGCCCCAACGGTGGGAGGAGACTTTGTGTGCTTCCCCTTGCTGCCCCCAGGTCAGTCAGGGCCTGGGGAGGGGGAGCACGTGAAGTCTCTTGCTGTCTGCCCCTGCCCTGCAAGGAAGCAGCAGCTGGCAGTTGACTTTAAGTGCTGGCCCATTGCAAGGCAAGAGGAGACTTCATGCGCACCCCCACCCCCAAAAAATCAGTCTCCTCCTGCCCTCCCCCAAGCCCTGATTGGCTATGGGACAGGGGGAGCGCACAAAGTCTCCTCCTGCCTGGCAGGTCGGGAGGAGACTTACAGTGCTTCCCTTCTTCCACCCCCACCCCCAAGCACTGATTGACCTGGGGGTGGGGGAGCCGCAGGGCCTCCACGGGCTGGATCAACTTGCTTGACAGGCAGATCCAGCCCGCAGAGGCCCTTTTGCCCACCCCTGTTCTAAGGCGCTGCAGGACCACTCGTCATTGTTTAACAGGTTTTTTTAAGCTCTAGACTAACACAGCTACTCCTCTGAGACAAAATAATTAACTGACATTCACATAGGAAGTGTGTGGTAGAGAAGGGAATTGAAACTGAGTGTCCAGGGGAGCTGACAGTCATGCTGAGCCCCTGGGGAAGAGGAGGGGGACAACTCTGTGCTCCAGGAAGAGATGTGACCTCAGGCAGATGGAGCAGCACTGACGGCAGCACTGAGTACTCCTCCCTCCTCCCCTTGACGTTCCCTCTGGTACTGCCTGAAGCATGCGACACAGCACTGTCACGATGTAGACAACCTAAGAACCACTCGGAGCATGCCGTGCGGCACTCTGGTGGTAATTTAAAGGACTTGGGGCTCCAAGGCAGCAGAGGCTAGAGTCCCAAGCCCCTTTAAATCACCAGGGACAGTTGCCTTCTTTGCCCCCTCTCCCCCATCAGTGGCCCTGTGAATGCCCCACATTCTAGGCTAGCATGCTACCTGTTGGTCCTTCCATCCTCTTGGTAGAAACCCCAAACCTGGTCCAAGGTCAACAGGGCAAATATTGGAACAGGGATCTTCTTATGCTTCAAAAGACCATAAAGTGTATTCACACTCTAAACTTTATTTCAGTTGGAGTGCATCTTGTGGTCACAGGCTACTCAGGGTAAGCCCCAAGCAATGTACCAAACATTCTCAAACACTGAATTCTTATCTATTTTTAGACTCTGTCATTAACTAATTAGAACATACAACATACAAGTTAAGCGTTCCTTTCAAGATAGGATTTTTTTCATTTCAGCAATTGAAAATGTTTTATTGGACAGCTCAGATTAGAATGTTTAACAGGTGACTGCACTGTAATACTATACAAACACACATCAAAGGGTCTTTGATGACATGGCAGCCACAAGATAATGTATATTATGGGCTAAAAATGATAAGATAGATCCATCTTGCATTAGTAATAGAGAAAACAAGACCCACTGGACAGATTCAAGTAATAAAATGGTCTGGCAAAAGGAGAATGTTAATTGAGGTCTCTAAATGAAGCATTTAAAGCATTTCTTCTCAAATATTTATGTAGCCAGGAACAGCTCCTATGCTGCAGAATATAGGAAGTTCTTCGACTCAGTTGAACGCCCACAGTCAATTTAGGAACAGAAAGAATTTTGGGACAGGAGCATAACGAGCAGGCAATTATGGAAGCAATTCATGCTGTAAAAACCAGCAAGAGTCCAGGGCTTGTTGGATTCTGGAACCACTCTTTAAAGATGCGCTACTACAAGTTGAACCTCTCTCATCCAGCACTCTCTGGTATGGCAACATCCATGGTCTGGTATGATTTTAGTTAGCTGGATGTCCACTTATCATGGGTGCGGCCAAGTTTTCCATGGTCCCATAAAGTTTGTTTACAGCCACAAGTCCTGGTTTTCAGTGTTTATGCTGCTGTTTAGCTCTCATTTACCCCAAATCACTTTTGAAAGCCCAGTAAGCCGTGGAAGTGTTGGACAATGGTGCTAGACAATATTGACCTCCCATGGTTCGGCAAATGCTCTGGAAGGTGCTGGACTACAGAGGTTCAACCTATAATAATTTGTAGGCAAATGGCTGAGCCTCCTATGGAAAGGAAGGTTTGAAACCCCAAATGATAAGAAGGTTCCTAATCATTGTAATCCTCAAGCTTCTGAAGGTAGCAAAAATATGAGTGTAAAAATATGGACTGACTTCCATAAAAAGGGTAGACTGTAAAATATTGACATTGGTTCTGGTAGGTAGATTAGAAAAAAATCCTCTCACGTATAATTCAGTTTGACCAAGTAGGATTCAATAAGAACAGGCTGGTATTTAATGATATGAGGCAGTTAATAACCTTTTTTAATTTGCGTGAATACAAAGTGGAGTCGTACCCCAGCCACTTCTGCAGATGGTGAGAAGGCTGAGGTGACACTTCTAGTTCTTATGCACTGCAGCCAACTGAGATTGGATGCTGGGGTCTTTTGAATAGATCAGATAGACAAACTATATGTGAATGAGAGAAGTAACTGCTAGAGGTATTCTTCTTTCCCATCATCTGTTCTTTCAGTCTTGAAATCACATGCTGCAAAGGGGTTAAAACCCATTTGCTATGACAATTCTTGCTAGGGAGCATTGTCCCTTCCTCCCAGATGATGACCTAACTGTTATGATTCATAAATGTATCACTTCTAGGCTGGGTTATTGTCTTCATGTTCAGCTCCAGGGACAGTGTAATACAATGTATACATACCAATGTATATTGGTACAGAATGAGGCTGCCTGCCTTCTCCTGGAGTGGGCCACTATGAGCAAAGTCCTTCTATTGTTTGCCAGCCAGCTTTCAATGCCAGTTTTAAGATGTTTGCCCTACATTTCAAAGCAATGTAATGGATCATGCACCAGGAACATCCAATTCTGAACTTCTGTCTAGGAACCTCCTTGACAGCTCTGCTCTTGGGGGACAATATAGATTGTAAGGCCCATGACAAAGGGCATGATAGCTGGCGATAGAGAACTCTCAGTCTTAGGGTTCCAGAATACTTCTGGAGAAGATCTGCGGCATCCAGAGTCTGATTGTCTTTGGGAAACATTACAAAATCTTCTATAGTTGGAAACACTATAGATGACCAGCCCCAATCCAATAGCTTCTCTTTTACTTGTTAATGACTTTGGTTCCATAGTTAATTACAGTACAAGGTTAATTATGGAAAGTATTAGTTCTGGCCCATGTTGAAGGGATGTGCCAATCCTCAGTGGGAGGGTTGGAAGCTTAAATGGATGCCTGAGAGGTTAAAATATTTGGCTTTAGTAACAGTGATGCCAAGGCCATAGTTAAAATAAACTCAAGATGAAGTCTGATGAGAGAAGATGGGTGGAACTGTCAACGTGATTACCATGGCATCGAATAACATTCATTGGGATGAATGCTATTCCTAGGGTTCCATACATATGAACATCTTAAACTTCAATAGACCCAATACTTCCAGATTACTTTTGAGGCACGAGAAAGAAGCCTAATTTTTTTTTCTGGATACACTGGAAAGAGGCACAAAGAGAGGTGAAGAGTGTTAGTGGCAGTTTGTTTGCCCAAATTTAACATATGACAACATGATTCTTTCATGTAATACAAGCACTTTATCAGAGAAAGATGAAAGGGCATCAGTATGGCTCCTACCGGGGAAAAAAATCTCTCTAAAGCGTTTGCCACATTCATTGGCCTAAAGTACAACTTCTTGCAAAGTTCACACACTCAAAAGAGCTTGAGGTGGCTAGTAAGAAAGTTAAAATATAATGTCTTTAAGATTCCAAGTCACTTCTATGGAACAGCTAATATTCTGAGAGGGAGAGAGAGAGAGAAAAACAATGTGGATAGACTGAAATGAATACATAAAGGTGTTCAATGTAGTCCACTTAACGTAGACAACATTAGGAAGGGAGGAAGAACAGAGTTATTAATTCACGAGAGCACCTGCCACAGATTGCCTACCTGATGTTGGGACAAATCTTAACATCCTTGTGCCTCAGTTTCCTCATCTATAAAATGGGGACAATATTTATCTACCTCTCAGTGGGAGGTTATGAGGCTAAATTGAGTAATGTTTGGAAATGCTTTGAGATCATTGGATGGAAGTTGCTATAAAAGTCCAAACTATTGTTAGAATACTTACTACTGTACCCAGACAGTTTGCTCACATCAGTTGCAACACTCCAACAAAGAAATCTACTGAATAAATCCCAGTATTAGATAGGTCCCCAAATGAGACACTCACATATTGCAACTCTTCAAGTTGCCCTAGAAGAGCTTCCCATTTTAACGCTTATTGCAGCTTGGGCTGCATAAGATATATGAAAATATTTAAACAACTAATAGTCCTGCAGCACCTTAGGGTATGTCTACACAGAAAAGTTATTTTGAAATAACAGTCATTATTTCAAAATAACTTTACTAGCATCTACACAGCCAACCCGCTATTTTGAAATCAATTCAAAATAGTGAAGGGCTTATTTCGAATTTGGTAAACCTCATTCCACGAGGAATAACGCCAAATTCGAAATAGCTATTTTGAAATAAGTGCTGTGTAGACACTTATCTCAAAATAGGGGGCCTTCAGCCTTTCCAGGATGCCCTGGAGGCCACTCCAGCCTCAACCAAGAACACTCCTCTCTCTCTCTCTCTCCCCATCGCTGGAGCCATTAAAGCTCATTGCTCCTGATCCTGTGGCCCCAAAACATGAGCTGGCAAGCCACTGGCAGCCAGCTCTCCACCGCTCCCCAGGAGCAGTCTGCCAGCTCCCAGGAGCCTGCCAGAGCCCGGAGAAGGCGTGCTCCTTCCTGGTCCAGGGTGGAGATCATGGACCTTATTCAGGTTTGGGGGGGATGCCCCCCAACATCCATGATCTCTGCACTAGATGGGGGAACACAGCCATCTATGGCAGGATAGCTGCCAGCCTGGCCACTAAAGGCTACATGCGAACCCAGGAGCAGGTTTCCATGAAAATCAAGTTGGTCTAGCGAGACCCTGAACCCTGAGCTTCCCCTCCCACTTCTTCCCCTTGCTTCCCCCTTCAAGATCCCTCCTCTCAGGTTTCCCCCTCCTCTCTCCCACCCTCTCTTTTCCTCTCTCCCGCCTCCTTTCCCCAGTCTCACTAGAGTTTCATTCCCTCCCCCACAGTTTTGTTAAATAAAGAGAGTTTATGTTCATGAAAATACATGTATTTTATTTGACATCAGGAAGAGGGATTAGGGAGGGGTAAGTGGAAGGATGTGAGGGTATGTCTACACTACCCCGCTAGTTCGAACTAGCGGGGTAGTGTAGACATACCCTGAGGGAGGAATGAGGCACAAGCCCCTAGTGGGGCAGACCAGGGAGGCTCTTAGTGCTCCTCAGGGTGGAAGCTCTCCCACAGGGCCTCCTGCCTCCTGACAGCCCCCAGATGGACCGCCCGGATGGCAGCCTGCAGAAAGTGCAGCCAGGCTCGCAGCAACATGTCCACGAGAAGCACCAGAGTGCCCAGGGGCAGCTCTGGCTCCATGCTGCAGAGTGCTGTGGTGTCCCGAGTGAGGGCAACCAGAGCATGCAGAGACAAAATGCTTTGCTGTCCCTCATTGAGGTAGGCAAGCAAGCAGGGAAACCTGAGAACTGGCTATCCGGGGGGGGAGGGTCCCTTTAAGCACAGGCCTCAGATAGCCTCAGGCAGAAGCCACACAAAGTAACTCCTGACCCGATGCCCTGCCGGACCTGGTTCCAGATGGCCTTAAATGCTATTCAGCGTCCACTCAGTGTGGATGCGCTATTTCGAAATAGCAAAACGCTATTTTGAAATGCATTTTGTGTGTAGACGTATTAACTATTTCTAAAGAAAGTATTTTTAAATAAAGCTGTAATGTAGACGTACTCTTAGGGACTAACAAAACATGTAGATGGTGCCATGACACTAAGGAGAAGGACCACAGTTGGAATGAAAGGCAATGGTGAAATCCTGTCGATGTTGAAGTCAATGTGAGTTTTTCCATTGATTTTAATGGGACCAAGATTTCACCTGGGGAGGCTAATGACCATTATGATATTGAAAGGTTATGGATAGTTTATAGGACTTTTATAATACCAGCAAAAAAGGTTAGGCCTAGACTGAGGATCTATAGAAGGAGAGGCCCTTGTCAGTAGGCATTGTGCTGGATGAAGCTGAGTAGGCAAATGTTAATTAAAATTCACTGCACTAGCCTGGCTGTTTACTCTTTCACCAGGAGACTTAAGGTTCATCTATACTGCATGATTATTTCGGAATAAGCTATTCTGGAAGAAATACTCAGAAATAGCTTATTTCGAAATAGCACAGGCAAGACTCAAAATTAGTCCGAGGCAAGTTCCCCTAATGTGGATATGCTACCACAATTTAGAGCCCCGGGAAGCACTAGGGAGTAATTACTCTGAATTGCCTTGGGGAGGAGCTATTTCAAAATAGCAGCAGTAGAGTGTTATTGCTATTGCTATTTCGAAATAGCTATTTCCAACTCAATCAGATGCAAGAAATACATTGGTCTTTGAAGATTTTATGGCTCATGCCATTCATCTGAAGAAATGGGTTGGGCTCACAAAAGCTCATGATTTTGTTAGTTTACAAAGGTGCTGCAAAATTGTTTGTTGTTTTTTAAGTTCTAGCATATTTACTATTTCTGTTATCTGGTTTCTTTTTTTCTCGATTGGGGTATGATTAACACTTGCAATCCAGGCTATTAAGGTGTTCAGTGCTTAAGTTATTATTTCTGTCTTGCCTGTCTTCTGACATTTCCAGATAATTTATCATTCAACAATTACAATGTTTGACCATATCACAATACAAGATTGTGCATTATAGTGCAATTATAGATATTTGGCACAATTCTGAGCTCCTCTATATTTTTAAATAAATTCACAATAGCTCAATTAACTTCAGAAGCATTACTCTAGATTTATAGCTTATTTTTATATTCTGTGCAAATTTGTGTATGTAAGTGCAAATCAGAACTGAGCCTTAATGGTGCCATGACTAGTGCCTGCATAATGATTTTCCTCTCCCCTCTCTTTATTTTTAATTTATGATTTGAATAATGAAAATTGATCAACCCAATTTTAATATTACCCCATAATACAAGAACAGTTAGTCCCTATGACACTAACGGCTCGTATAAACCTCTCTTTCTGAGGGAGGTAAGTGGAATTTAAGTAAACCATTGGTTTTGATTTGAGGAGGGAAAAGAGACACCTTCTTCTGAAGCATTATGGATCAGTCATTGTTGGAAGCAGGAGACTGCCTATGATGGCCCAGGATTCTGGTGCAGAAATGTAAATTCTATATTTTCCTGCTACATGCCATAGATATTGAGCCTAATTTTCCTCTGACTTACACTGGGGTATCTTCCATGCACTTTAGTGGTATTACACCTGATTCACAAGGTGAAACTGTAGGATGAAGCAGACCCATTATTTTTTCCTTTGCTTATTCCTTCTTTTGCCGCCTTTGTGTTTTTAGCATCATAGTTCTGTAAGTGTCAATGTTTGGTGCTTGAAAAAAATCAATAAAAATAAAGTTTTTAGTAAACTGCAGCCTATTGAGGGAATGCTTGTGCTGATGTAATTTTTTCCAGCAAATTCCCAGGATGCTTATTCAAGAAGCTGGTCTGACAGATGAACTTTCACAAGCTGCAAGAATTTAGATTACTTCTATGTGTCCAGCTCACTAGCTTAACAGACAGACACAATGTGAGACTTGTGTAGAAGGCTGGGCAAGAGCCTGATGCTTATTTTGTCACAAATCACTTGGAACAAACCATAAATCCATTGCAATAAATCACCATTCCTTTCTAAAGTTGTGGGAATCATGGGAAGAAAATCAGTGAGAAAATATTTCAGAGAGCCCCTACCTACATTCCATGCACAAGATTGTCCAGTCTCTTAAACGTAGCACAAGCCCTAGCAAAGAGACAGATCCCCAGAGAAAACCAGTGAGCAAAGCTTATGTGGGATAGTCCTGAAAAACAGGTCAGTGGAATGTATCCCCAACCCAATGCTTTAGGGTTCAATCAGATCCCTAACTCTAAGGGCCCTATGTTTGTATCCCAGTGTTCTCTCTCTTCTTTTGATTTTAAGTGTGAAATGCCCCAGACCAGCACAAGAGCCCTGCAGCTCCTAAGTCCTGTTTTGAGAGGGTTGGCACTTTGCACACAGCCGATTTTTTTTTTCTTCCTCCCCTCCCCCCGTACACATTGCACCTCTCTAGTCTGGCACCCTCAGAAACTGACCAGTGCCAAACCCGAGAATTTGCCAAATCACAGGAAGTCCGTATTTTCTAGCAGCCTTACGAACACATCCAATATGGGCTCTTAAAACACATTTAGGGATAAATTAGAGCTAAATAGCAGCACAGAACACTGAGAGCCAGGACTGGTAGCTGTAAACAAACTTTTTGGGACCATGGGGAAACTTGGTCACTCCCATGATAGGTGGATATCTGGCTACCTAAAATCATGCCAGACCACGGACATTGCCAGATCAGAGTGTGCTGGACTAGAGGGGTTCAACCTGTAGAACTGATCCCTGAAATACACAGAGGTACCTGGGGCTTGGTGGCTGGAAGGAGGTGGTAGCCATGCCAGGGACACACAAGTCAGCCAGCCTGCATGTAGGGAATGGGAGACTAAGGTGGCCTTAATTTCATATCATTCAGGTATTGCTATAGTGAGGCTGCTGTTCTAACTTAGACTGTATTGAAGCTCAGGGCAGCTGCTCAGTCAAGTTTCTCAGTGGTTTATTTTCCTATAGGATGAGAATTGGCTGCAGCTGCTCACTGAGCTATGTAGAGGAATGAAGAGCCCCTTTAAAACTGTAGTTATCTGGCTGTCAGGTCAATTCACATCTGTGTAGAGGAATCCTCCAAATGCAATGAAAAGGACATTGGTTTATACTCTGGTCTTTAATTTCATATATAATGAGTCAGCATTACGAGGGAAGTTTTGAATCTAATAGGAATGTAGATGATACATTTTATGTTCAAAATGTAGGTGCCAATTTGGGGTTTGAGGCTGAATGGCGCTGTGTGAACCCTCTCAACTCCACTAGGAGCTGGAAGTGCCCAGGAGCATGCGGGAGTAGGCCCTTGAGTTTCAGCTGCACCTGCAGTGGCTGTTGAGACTTTATACAAATCACCAAAGAGGCTCGTTGACACATTTCCAGAGGTGAATTTGAGGTTTTCCATTTTAATTGGACCTGTATCAAGTATTGTTCTGGTCACACTTTGTGTCATTTTCCACTACGTTCTGTCTTATTAAACTCTAATGGACAGATCGTGGCTTTTAAGATGTGCAGAGGCTGCTCGTCAACAGAGTTTGCTAGGGGAATTTTGCCTAAGAATTTTAGGAGGGAAATCCCAGGAAGTGCAACAGCCGCAGCTGCACCATTCTTTACTTCCTTCCAAAGTCTACCTCTAGATCCTGTAATACTCTTAACATATCAGCAAGGCTACTACAGTAGCTACTTTATTTAAACAACAAGACTTCTCCTTTAGTGGGGAATTAAGCAATCCTCATTGGCAGCAGTCTGGTAGGGTGATTAATTCTGAAAAGTTTGTGCAAAACCCGGGGTAAACTACTGAAAGAATGTTTTAAAGAAATCTGAGCTTTGTTCTGTTGCAGGATTTCAAGTAAAGTTGCATTAGCTGACTTGATGCACTATTTGAAATAGTTTTTTGGTTTGTGTCAATGCCTTAAAATTACACTACATGTAAACATTGTTCTATAATTTATCAAGGAAAATTCTATAATGATTTAAATAAGTCTCTCATGGAAATTAAAAAACAAACACACACGTCCTAAAGGAATTCAGTCAGAAAATTCAGGACTCATGCAGCATGCTTTATTCAGTTAGCATCTAAGTCAAGACATCAGTTTTATTGTCTAATTGTTTAACTGAATATGTTCTGTTCCAACTTTTATAGGTTGTTATGAGGTAACCATGATTATGTTGCCTCAAAAAAAGGTGATAGGATCTATTTGTGTAGATCATACCTAGAATACTACAGAAAATTTTCTCTACTAGAAATCTGAAGGTAAATTATATCTGTATCTGAAGGGAGGTCATAGGGGAGGAACAGGAATGTTTAATGTGCTGCAAGGTTTAGATCTAAATATGTTTGGCTAAGCGACAAACGAAGTAAAGCTCGCCGAGATAAATATGGACAACTGCTTGGAACAACTAAGAACGGAAAGGAACAGTTGGTCAGGACAATGGGCATAATCAGTAAATAAGAAAAAGTATAGATATGCTCAATATTATGGAAGCAATTCTCAGAGTGAGATTTATTAGACTACAACTTCTATAGAAAATACTGGAAGTGTGATGGTTTGAAACATATTTACTCAGACTAGTAATAATACTGGAATGTACTGTCTTTATTTGGCAATGTACCAGCCCAAATGACTTCCTAGCTGATTCCTATATCTAAAATCTGTAGTTTTCACTTTTACCTTTCATGAGTAAACTTATTTATCTCAGTAAGATTACTCAAGGAGCAAGCTGTACTTAGTGTGATTAATTGTCACTGAATCTGGCCCATTATGATTATAAATAGTTTTGAGGCAAAGCTCAATATTATTTGAAAAAAGCCCATTGAAGAAAAAAGCATTCACAGCTAATGTTGCTTTCAGGATGGGTTCAGAAACTGCTGTGGTTGTTATCTCTTCAGGAGAGAAACATGATGAGGAAAAAACTGAAATGCCACTTGTATTCTCCTTTGAAAACATAAACCTAGCAAAGCCAATTTCATAGTAATACTACTGAGCACTAACCTAACAGTTCACAGCATTCACAAGATTTTAAGGTATAGATACTGGTGAATGTTTTTAATTCCATAAAACAACTGGGAAAAATTGAGACACGCAGAGGTAATAGTTTGCTCAAAGTCTCTCAACAAGTCAATGACAGTGCCCGGATTTAATGTGGGATCCTCAACGAAACTTTAAGCATCTAAGTCCCAATTTTATGCTCCACTGGATCCACAAAACTCCCATCAAGCTCCATAGGTGCTTCGCTGATGACTATACTTTAAATAATAATTCAGTTTTTAATGCCACATAATTTTGTATTAAAGTTAATACATCAACATTGAGTCCATCTTTACATTTAATTTAAAGTTTAAATGAGTTGGGAGTACACTTAAATGAGGCTGCATATTACACATTTTTTTAAAGAGATGATTTTCTTATTTCTTGGATATGATGATCGCATATCAGCTTCCTAAAATCTTTTTTTTTTTTATTGGAGATCTCACTAGGTAATTATGTTTTTTGACTTGGGGTTTATTTTTGTCATTTTCTTAACTCCCTTGAATTCAGTCTGAATGAACCAAAAAGTCCCCAAATCTCAATTTCATCATTTAATCAAAACCATTCAAAAAACCAAACTTCCCTTAAAAGATCCCTTTGGGGCATATTTTCAGGGAGTTATCTATGCTGCTCTTGTGTGGTTTTTTTTTTTTTTTTTAATTCTGAATGCACAATTCACCTGTTTTCTTCTGTCATCTTCAATTTATGAACAGTATCTTAAAATCCTTTTACATCAGGGTGTAAACAGCATGTTGAAAGTGAATAATATGCCATTTATCTGTCAGTGAAACCCCAGGAGTATTAGGTCACCTCAATTTGTCTGGTGAGAGATGGCATCCTGTTGGAGGAAATGAAGCCAGCTTGATTCATCACCAAAATGTGAACCTGGAACTGATGTTGATTTTGCAGATGTGCATAATAAAAATCCCTTGAGTTTTGAAATAATTGACTTCATGTTAAGAAAACAAAGAATGTAAACAATATTATTAATCAAGTAGAAGCTAATCAATTACTCTCACCCCTGTTAAAATCTTCCTGATTTTAAATATTAATTGTTATTTTTAATAAATCCACTTAACATTCACAAATCCAGGACACTTCTGATCTCTCTTCATGCTTATAAACAAGAAAAGGAAGTGATATCATTAGATTAAGAGCTGAGAAATGGGGTGTGTCTGTCTGTCTGTGTATCACTGTAGCAATGTTTAATTTGAGAGCTTTCGGAGTGGATTGGGGGAGAGGTGTAAACTGAAAACCTAATTTATCCAGGAGCAATGAATGCTGAAAATATCAGACCTATTTTGAAACAAGATTTCTGTTCGCTGCCCAGATAAAGTGCTTGACTATTATAAATTTGGATTTCTAAAAGTGAACAGAAAAGCAGGAATAGCTGAAAAAAAGACAATGCCCTCCTTTCTTCCCTCTCCATTTATGTAGGCTGACATCCAAAGCTGTCAACGAATCAAGTCTTAGCAGAGCTTTGCCAGGTGCTCTCTGTCTACTGGAAGTCAACATACAGACAGAGCCAGAGATACAGTGACCACAGCAATCCCATTGAATGATGATGCTTGAATTAATTTAGGCTCCATTTAATTCTCTGTTCTGGGATTTAGGAATCTAACATTTAGTTGGGTTACAATGTGTCTTTGAAGTGATTCATTTCACTCTACCCTTTAGATGGGAGTTACATTTGTAAGTGATAAGTGTAAGTGATAAGACTCATTTACTGGCTCACTTTTCCTTTCTTGACTTGGAATTGCATGACTTAAAATAGATGCTATTTTAATATTTGGCTTTCATTTAAAAAAACCTTATGGAAAAAATGTTAAACGGTCTCTTTAAAGGTAATTTACTTCTGTACAATTGGTGAATTTCACTTCCTGCAGTTTAAATAATCAGGAATATTAGATACTATAGTCTTAAATGTTTAGCTCTTTCAGATTTCTAGTTCTGTAATTCCCAAAGAAATCAATGTGCTGTCACAAAAAGGAAAATGATGTCTAATTTGAAATGTTTGGTCTCTGTTTCCTAGTGGGGGTCTTACTGCAGGCTACAGTTTAGCACTAATAATCCAGTGCTTTTTTTTCCTGAGTGAACAGGCACCTCTGTATACAAATGTTTGAAAATCAGCTGGGCTGCATGTCTTAAAGGGGCAGTGTCTCTTAAAAGGGCCTCTCTGAAGCTTTTTTTTTTTTTTTTTTCTCCACAATTTTTCCCCTGAAGTACCAGCACTTTTTTTTCTTTTTTCTTTTTTTTTAAACAAAAAAAGCACTGTCATAATCAATTATTGGTGCAAATGATGGTGTTTAGATATCTAGACCTATATTTGCAAAAGGGATTAGTAATTTGGGGTGCCTTATTTGCAACGCCTTAAAAAGTTTTCAGAAAAATCAGACCCTCAAACTGAGACATCCAAAATCATCCTCTTGAAAATTTAGATCCTGATAGAGCTGCCAACACTGACTGGATATATGTGGGTTCTATCAGGTAGCTCATCATCTAAATTCTGTCACTTGACTGATTGCTAAGGCGAAAATGGAAGTTGGTGTTAATATAACATTGTTATTTTAAGTAAAAAATCAGTACAAGATGAAGCTTTTAAAACAAAACAAAAAAAATCTGCTTTCATGCAAATGCGCCGAGTAATAAAAAAAATATGCTGGTAGGAATACACAATTTACATTACTGAGCATCAAATGGTCTCTAACTATAATTTTTAATACTTTTCTATGAGGTGTTACCAGTGATATTGGCAAGGTTTGCAAAGCTGTCTGTCATCAGGAAAAGCTCAGACACTTTTGTGGTACATCATAAACTCAAAACTCATTTTAGGGGCATAAAAAGTTACATAAAGCTTTCAAGTTAAGTTGGGCTCATTTTCAAGATAATTTGTGGTTGTCTGCAGTTTCATCTGGTCTCTTTTCTGAGTTTTGAGGTTTGAATGTTCAAATCACATTGAAACTCAAGAGTTGTGACCTTCTGAATCTAAACTCAGGAAAAAAGTTTGTTATAGAGCCCCATAGAGTGAGACTCCTTGTATCAAACAGCTGTGATCAGCTGTATTTTTTTGTTACTAACTAATCAGTGCTGTTTCCAAATGTCATAATCTCTGCCATTTAACATAATATATAGTCTATAGACAACCACCCCTCCCCACTCCTGTAAGCTAAAATACGCAAGGGGAGTTCTGTGGTCTTGCTAAGATAGCCCCTTTTAAAAATGAAAAGATGCCAATGCTAGAGAAGAACAGGTTTCAGATTTGAATCAAATCCTGTAAAAGAAAATGATGGCCACGGTTTCTCCAGCAGCCCTTATAAAAAATATACTACCATATTCCACAAAAATAAATGAAAACATTACATCTTAGGTTAGAAAAACTGCAATATTTTGGGTGACTGCTGAAATACAATAAGGATTGCTCAGTTTTAGCCCACTTAAGGAGCTAAACGAAGCAAAAGGTGTTTTTTAAATGGTACAGTGAACTGTGGATTGCATATTCATTTAAACTTACCAGCTGTCTCAGGTGAACTCCATTTAGCAACTTGAAGCTAATGCTGAATCTCTGGTTGTGTCATTTTTTGTCTGTCTCAGACTGAGATGTTCCACAGCTTACATTATGGCTACTTATTTGCTTCATGTTTATAAACATCTTTAATAAGATCCTAAGACAGAGCTGACAGTAATTTTCACAGGAGGGGCCACTTCATGAACTTTGGTTCATGGCTGCGGCCCGGCTCCACCCACAGAAGGGGCGGGGTCTGGGACGGAATGGGGCTGGGCACCACCTCCCCACCCCCAGAATTGTCTGGGACTGGAGGATCTGAATTAAAAACACAGCAAAAGGCTCACGGCTTCCAGTCCTGCTACTACCGCATTGCCTGTCAGTCACCTGGGTTGCTGTGGCTATTTAAAGGGATCTTGGTTGCGGCACTATCCCTGCAGGGGTCAGAACCGTGAACGCTGTTGCCAGGCAATGCAGTAGCGGTGGGGCCATGAGCCCTTTACATTGCTGCTATTTAAAGGGCTCGCAGCTCTGGCCTCTGCTTGGGGTAGTGCCGTGACCTGGAGTCAAAAGCCATTTAGCTAGGGTCCTGCTGTCTGGACATTTGGGCAGCAGGATATAAATAGAAAATAGCTAGATGCAGTCCGTGAGCTGTATCAAAGTGTTAGGTGGGCTGGATCCCGCCCCCAGGTCACATCTTGCCCAGCCATGTCCTAAGACCTAAACCAGAGAGCTTTGGTCAACATTTTCAACTGTTGTGAGGAGTCCTGTGGCACCTTATAGACTAACTGAAGTGTTGGAGCATAAGCTGTCATGGGCAAAGAACCACTTCGTCAGATCTGATGAAGTGAGTCTTTGCCCATGAAAGCGTATGCTCCTACACTTCAGTTAGTCTATAAGGTGCCACAGGACTCCTCGCCGCTTTTGCAGATTCAGACTAACACGGCTACCCCTCTGATATTTTCAAATGTTGTTAGGCACCTATTTAGGCATCTGTATGAGCAATATATAAGGTATCTATTTTCAGAGGTGTTCCCAGGAACTTCAAGTAGGTGCTTAGCATCTCTGAAAATTAGGCTACTTATTTAAGTGCCTGCATGTGGATAGAGGAGCCTTATTTTAGGGACCCAAGTTAAAAGGTAGGCATTAGGGTTTGATATGGAATATTACAAAACTTTTATGGAGGTTCTAGAGGATCTAGCATAAGAATACAGAAAAGATAAATCTCAGAGCATATTAATTATTAGGAAGGATGAAACCAGCAGCAATCCATTATACCCATATTGCAAAAAGTTTAGGGTTTTTTTTTTTAAATTTTAGCTGGCTTTGGTGGGAGTTCTGGGTTCTGTCAGGATTGATTCAATAAACTGGAGCACAGCCTCATAAAGAGCATCAAGTGTTCAGCATGGTGGTATAATGAGTGATTTGCAGTGTGTCTATCCCAGACATTGAGTCTTGTAATTGTTCTTGTTTGATTATTAGAGCTGCTGTGTGACTAAGACTGCCCCAGTGACCAACACAGGAGATATTTCCTTGATGTATTTGTATTACCTTTCTCTTGACTGGCTCTTGAAAAAAGAAAATCCCTATTTGCAGCAATTCCCTGGAAACCCAAAGTAAATCATTTAATGGCCAAGTGTGTGAGGGGTCAGTTTGTTACCAATCACAACCTGCCAGAAGCTGGATTTAAGGAGGTCAGCTTTTACAAGGTCAAGTCTGGATTAATTATTATATGGAACAGAATTCAGAAACATTCGCTGCTTTTGAATTAGTATGAGATGAAAGATGCCAGGTGGAAGGGAAGACTGAACTTCAGACTTAGCATCTGAAAACAGTCAAAAGATCTGAGTTTTTCAATGTGAAACACTATAACGTGTAGTTTATACGAGTGTATGTGCTGGAAAGGTGCAGACTTAACAGACAAGAGTACAAAGAGAAAAACCCAGCGCTAGTCTTTTTTATTTTCTTCTCTTTCTCACGGATTCCTTTTAATTGCTCTTTTTTAGGGCTGCAAATAAAGGTTAATTCATGCAATTAACTAAAAAACATTTTGATTAAAAAATTAATCTCAATCAATCACAGTTTTAATCTCAGTTAAACTATCAATAGAAATTTATTAAATATTTTGGATGTTTTTCTACATTTTCATATATATTGATTTCTGTTAGGCTACGTCTACACTGGCCCCTTCTCCGGAAGAGGCATGCAAATTTTAAACTTTGGAATAGGGAAATCCTATTTGGAAATTTAAATATCCCCCGCGGGATTTAAATAAACATGTCCGCCGCTTTTTTCCCAGCTTGGGGAAAAGCTGGAAAAAAGCGTCTAGACTGGTGCGATCCTCCGGAATAAAGCCCTTTTCCGGAGGATCTCTTATTCCTACCTGAAAGTATATACTCTCTTATTCCTACCAGTGTATAAAGCTTAGTTTTCTAATGACTGCAGGTTCCTGAGAGATCATACCTTAGAGCTAGGACATTTTTGTGTACAGGTAAACCCTATGGGCCTTAAACAAGTGTCACTGTAAGAATAAGGAACAAGGAAGACCCACTTCCATGGCAAGTTGATATAGATGTTTAATAGCATCTAAAGCTGCTTAGAGTTTTGGAGTGCTAGCTAGGATAAGTAGGATTTAATGGGCAGATGCTACTGCCCTAGGCATGTAAATTGCACAGGCAGGTGACAAATTTATCACAAGAATGTTATCCTCTCCTATTCCTAACCCTGCCCAAGAGGCTGGATTTAAGAAATAGGCATTGTTGTCCTGCGCACAGGGCCCATGCTCCTGGGGAAATGTGATTACATTAGAACTTCAGCTTTACTTAAAGTAAATTTTCTGTCTTCACAGTTGGTGGGGTGTGTGTGAGTGAGTGAAAAATGTGACTGGAGAGCAACCAATGAAATGGTGCCTGCCTGCAGCTATCTGCAGAGCGCTTGAAACAATAGCTCTGAGTGTGCAAACTGCCCCTTCATCTCACTGGGGTTCTTATTCCAAGACCCTTTGTTCTGAGGATCCCTACCAGTGCCGTCCCAGCTGAGGACTGGGAGGAGAAGAGTAGCGTGAGTCTGGCCCACCCATCCAGGTAAAAATACCTGGCTGTTCAGAGTCTTCCCTGCTGCTGCTGCCTCCCTCTCTCAGAGGCAAGGAGAAGATGCCTACTGCTGCCACTGCTCTCTCTGAAGGCAGGAGGGGGCAGTCCTCCTTTGCCAGTTCTGAAAGGAAAGCTGGACCCCTCCATTGCTGATGCTCCTGATTCTCTGGGGTGGGGAAGGGGTGAGGCAGGGTTACAGGAGTAAAGGCATGAAAGGTCCTGTATTGAGGCATGGGTAGGACCACTGACTGCCTTAATTCGGCCCTGCCTATCCCTACTCTTTTCATTTTACTTTAATAATGTTAACATATCTTAAAAGGGATTAGAATTTGGACTTTCCTTTTCCTGGAGGATAGCTATCCCTACATTCTCCTCTGTGGACGGAGATTCTCTTCCTTCAATTTAACTTCATTTAGGTGAGGAAATACTGCATGAGCAGGAGTTGGTGTGATAGTGTGAACCTGATCCTACACATTTTACTCTGCCAAAGCTCCCATTTTTGAAAGAGAGTTCTATCTGAACGAGTGCAGAAAGGGGTCCCAGCAGGATGAATCTGAAGTATTTCAGCAGTCTCTGGTATTTGGGGAATATAATCTAAACAGTTAAATCAGAAGGAAATTTCACATAACTTTGAGGGAAAACGTACATATGCTACAAGAAGCAGTGATGTGTATCCTAAAGATTATTTGACTATTTCCGTAACCAATGAGCTCTGTGTAAGTGCTGGCATCCAATCAGGGCCTTAGTCTGTTAAATAGATTTAATTGGCTGAAAAAAAATCACTGTTCTGCAGGATGTGCCTGGATTCTAACTGCTGTCATACTGTAGTGATCAGTGGCAAATCAGATTTAAGCATTGTATGTCCGTCCTTATTATAGGGATGTTCAAAGACCTTTGCAGTTTAAGCTCTAATTGCAATGTATTTATGAAGAACCCATTTCAGATGTAGTGGACACACAGAGTTAATGTTGACCTGGGTCCTCAGAAACACACAAAAAATTGAATAATTATCAATTGTCTTAATATACTCCTTCAGCCACACACATATAACTGAGGATGTAGCTGGCCTACACTGACTGAGAATTATTTTAAATGGCCCTATATAAGGCTATGGCTACATTGTACACTTATTTCGAAATAACTCATGTTATTTTGAAATAACAGAGTGCGCATCTACACAGCAAGTTGTTTATTTCAAAATAATTTTGAAATAATGGGCTTCTTACTCTGATTTCTGTAACCCTCATTTCACGAGGAGTAAGGGAAGTCAAAGCGAGAGTGCTCTTCCTTCAACTTCCTGTAGCGTAGACAGTGCCAAAAGTCAAGTTAAGGTACTTTGATTTCAGCTACACAATTAACATAGCTGAAGTTTTGTATCTTAGCTCAACTTTAGCCCACAATGTAGACATACCCCAAAGGTCTAAAGATTAGATGTAAGTTAGGAGCCTAAATACCTGTATGGATCTGTGGTCAAGCGTTGCTCTGGGTTAAATTTATAGGTGATCAAATGCTAAAACAAGTATATTCTCCAAATATTAATTGAAAATACATTTTCTTTGATTGTCTTTGCATTCCAGCATGTGCATGCCTCTGATATTCTAAAAAATGTGTTTACTGGTGGGAATGGTCATTAAAGCATATTCAGTTCTAAGTGAGTACTGCAGAATAGTTGCTGCCAGCAAGTTTTGAATTTATAATTGAAAGTACTGGAGCCGCAGATTTTTGCATTCTTTTATCTTTACAGTTTATGAACAGTTAAAGATACAAAGTTTTTAATCATTGCTATTCATACATCTTTTGCTAGAATATCAGCTCTTCTGCTTACATAGATGTATAGAATTTTAGATATCTATATAAACAAACAAGTTTGGAAATCTGGTCATTGATTTCTAATGGGAATCAGGCACCCAAATCCCTTAGGCAGCTTTTAAAATCCTACCTTTCATTATTTGGAACAGATTGCTATATGTAATTATGAAACTTTATTCAAGAAAGGACTAGGGATGGAACAAGTTAGCAATAGTTAACCTGTTCTATCCCTAGGGTTCCACCTCCTTGTAGACTGAATGGAGTAACAAAAGTATCTGGCACCACTTTAAAAAGCCATATTAAGAGGTAAACAGTCCTTATAAATCAGAACAGAGCAGCAAAAGGCAAAATAAAATATTAATTCTTGCTGTGCAAGTCATTGTTGAGTGGAATTTTTACTACAATTGCCTCAGTTATGCAACATTCCCTGCTATCAGTTTAAATGGGTTGTTGGGAAACACCCTAATGCAGAAAAGTGGAAACACCCTAAAAGGATGGTTGGCTAGAGACTGTGTAGGCACCTTTGCAGGTTTAACAACAAACTGACATTTCTCACCTGAAGATGCATATAGCTTCAGGTGTGAATGTAAGAGGAGGCTGTTAAGAGGAAATGCATTGAACCAATAAAGTTTAGGTCCTTCTCCTACTCCTTGTTAAAGGCAAGAGAGCAGGACTGGGTCCTAACTGTGCAATTTGATTGTATGAAAGTCAAGGAAAAAATAGAAACCTCTAACAGCAGTGTTTTCTACTGAGGTGTATTGGAGTAACAAATACTGCTGCAAGTGAAGGAAGCTGAAAATACGTTAAAAATAGTACATTGCCCCAGTGAAAACATAGTATCAGCACAAACATTACATGAGATAGCATATAAAAGACACCAACACTGTCAGTCTTCCTGAGCATCCAGTGGCATTTTTTGGTACAACAGTGAGGAATTAGAAATCTTGCTGTTGGAAGTGTATGTATACTGACTGGAATTGCACCTAGGTGCAGAAGCATTCCGGATCTACTTCGGAGGTGCCAGAGGTTCTGCTCTTTAGCATGCATATTTTCCACTTACCCCTTTACAATGAGCTTTTGCCTCAGTTTGAATGCTAGGGTGAACTAGTTTAAAAAAAAAATAATTTAGCTCTTGGTTAAAGTAATCTCAAAAGATTCTGCGTGTCATTTGTACCTCTAATTTCCCTTCCACTGAGCTGCAATATTTTGTGGTTCTGCAGCACTGTGATCACCTTAACATTGACTGTAGAAGAGGTTTTATGGCAGTAAATCATTACTTTTTGGATTCTTTCCTTTAGCATCTTCGAAATGGATGGTCAGTAGCTTTGAGGGAGTGGCAATATGGGCTTGAGTCAGAAATAAACTGTACAAATGTAGCCGGGAGAATAGACAGCTCCACCAATGTCTCTTATCCCTTGTCTGCAGCATCTTTATTATTTTAGTCCTGGTCCATGACTGCCATTCTGGTAATGGGTTGGTGATGTGCAGGAATAGTGGGAAATTAACAAGCCCATTGTCACTTGTGATTGAAGGCAGTTTGTACCAAAGGTCTTACGCTACAGAAAGGATATTAAAGGAATAAGTGATGTACCAAGGCTTAACATTGCCACCACTACAATTTCCACAGTCCTGATGACTATGGGATGTTTACACAACCTCCTATAATTCACTGCTTTATGGATCCCTTGGACTGGGGCTTTCCACACTATTCACCACTCAGAGAGAAAAAAGGGAGGATGAGGCAAAACGTTATACACAAAAAATTAACCTTTTTGGACTCACATAAGGTCTTATTTTGAGGGATTTTATGATGCATTTTTAATCTCTTTTCTCTAGTACATACATATGACTGGATAGTCATTACACTGGTGCAAAAGGAAAGAAGCAGATGTAAAAATGACACTAAGTTGCAGTGGGAGTATTTAACTCCACCTTTGCATTGGTGTAAATGTCTACACAAAGCAGTGGTGAATCGGGCTGGCTGACTCATTTCTCATCTGTTACACAGCATTATACTCATTTTTATCTTGCTACCTGACAGAATTGTTCCAGCAGAATATTTATTGGCTATGGTTATCAAGGAGCTTTGATGATCAGGACTGATGTAAGGGCTAAGTATTGTTGTAAGGCACACAGTAAAAAATTGAGATTATAAAATTATCCTCCTTTGACGTTTAACTGTTCAAACTCTTGAACAATAAATAGTGTCATTAAAATCCTCTTTGTCATGGGCCACCACTTATCTAAGGCCAGAAATGGCCATTAGATCATCTCATCTGACCCCTCACCAAACAGGCCCTTTGATTTTATCCTGTTACCCTTGTATTGAGCCCAATAATAAGTGTTTGGCTTAAGCATTTCTTCCAGAAAGGCATCTAGTCTTGAATGGCAGACATCAAGAGATGGAAAGGTCCATTACTTCCCATGGTAGTTTGTTCCAGTAATTAGTCACCCTCATGTTCAGTGTGGGGGAGCATCTTTTCTCTGTTGGTTACTTGAAAGCACATTCTGCACTGGGGCAAGGAAAGGAGAGAAGTTCAATCTTGTGTGAGACTAAATGTCTGGTAGATTGGCTCCTGTTTATTTATGGATATCCCATTATTGCTGCTTTCGTCATTATTTATTTTCTCCTTCTCCAAGATGTGACTCATAGAAGTATGTTTTGCTTCACTGCATTCTTTTGGTCAAAATCAGAAACAGAATGTGTCTGGATTTTACCCCTAACTTAATCCCATAAACATTGTGAAGGAGCCTTGACACAAACAGTATAATTAAATTGGCATTAGAAATCATGATATGTTTGTTCTTTAATAAATTAAGCTTTTATACATCAGTGGGCTAGCTCATTGAGTGAGCAAAGAAAAATGTCCTATCAGTTACATCTATAGGTGACTGTGATTAGTCTCCAAAAGGACAAGGTAAAAAAAATTTCAGAAGCTATTGACTAAATTAGTAAAGCAGTTGAGAATATATTTTAAGGAACATGGTGACATTCGCAGAATCATAGGTACAGCAACCTTCTGACTCAGTGTAGCTATAATAACCCTGCTAATGTAGTCTCTGATTTTATTTCTTGTTCATAGCTCCTCAGTTATATTGCTCCTCCATATTCTAGTCCTCCTAAACTTAACTGCGTTTTGTGTCTCAGAGCAGGGGCATGGACAAGATGCATTAAGAGGGTTCTCCCATCTCTAATTTCTATGATTTCATGTTATATTAATTAAATTCTTCATCTCCAGAATGCTCTCCTGCTTACCTTGCACCAGAGTTCATTCAATATGTTGGGTTTTTCATTTTGTTTTTCAGTTCATAGCATTTTGTCAGTTTCTTTCTACACAGTAAGGTGTTTGGGGGATTTTTTTTTTATCACTTCCATATCTCATCCGAACAGGAATTAATAGAACCATCTAGCAGAGTATTCTTATGCATAAACATCTCAAAGTCTTCATTGTTATTCCATATCCAGCAGGCCAAGGAGTGCTATACAGGTGTCTAAACCTAAATTTCTGGGTCAATAGAGTAGTCTCTGAACCTTTGCTGAATGTTTCCATGGCACCTGGGCTTGCATAGTTTATTCCCATGAGAAAGTGATATTTAGTGGCTAGATCTAAGGATGGGGCAAGGAGTTAAGGATGGTTTAGAATGCCCAGATCTGCCACTATTTTGTTGTTACCACACAGAACTTGTCTAAGGCTGTGTGACTCGGTTTCCCCGTATTTAAAAAACGATAATATTTCTAGTGGTTGCCATGAAAAAGCCACCATTTGCTACACATTAATATGGTGGTAGTTATGACGTCTCTGTTTCTCACGATATTTATAAAAAGAAACAAGTTTTGGCAGACGTTGAGTTTGTCATGGCAACACTTGTAGGGACTTCACTGAGAGGTTGTGAAGTTTGATGTTTGTAAAGCACTTGGAGACACAGGGAAGAAAAGTGATAGAGAAGCCCAAACATTGCACTAGGGAGTTAGTGCACTTTCTATTTAGTTGTAAAACCTCTTTGGAACAAGGGCTGTCTTTTTTATTATATATGTGGACAGTGCAGAGGCTGTACAAGGGGGTCTTAAGCCAGGATTGGGACCTTTAGGCACTAATATAATACAAATACACTATTATACAACAGAGATTGTTTGAAATTAGCTAGGAGATTAAATGCAGGAACTACATTACAAGATGATAAATCATGTTCACTCCTGCTTTAGCTGCCTTCTCAACTGCATGGTAAATCGGAGTGTCTTCACTATACACATTTCAGAGAAACTGCAACTCTAGCTCTCCCAGTAAAAGAAAGCAATAAAAGACGTACTGCCTGTCAGTAATTGAGGCACAGTAGTATGACAACGCTAAGAAAAACATTTAATTGGAACCTCTCAATATAGTCTACACATTCGAAAACGTGCTGTTCTAAACTATCTGGTTTCCTCTCTCCATATATGTAGGGTGAAATCAAGAAAGGTAGTTAGGCACCCAAGTCCTAATTTTAGCTCCACAGTGATACACAAAACTCCCATCAAGCCCTATAGGCACCAACATTCACTCAACATTTACGTTTCCAGACTAACCATTTCCTGAGAGGCCTGGAATTCCGCCTCTGGGCAAGTGCATCGCTGTATCGCTCTGGACATACAGATGGATATCTCCCCATCTAAATTCCAGAGCAATTTACAAGGATCACATTCAAAATCCATTCAGAGGGGAGGATGAGTGCCCACCTTATACCTTTTAGCTCAGTGGTTAGGGCACTCACCTGGGAGACCAAGGTTCATTTCCCCCTCTCTACAAGGGATTTGAATAGAGGCGCCCCAGTTCTCAAAGATCTGTTAACCATTGAACCCTAAGAGAGCCTAATTCAGGATTCCCTCAGTGTCTTGTGTTGAAGCTGTTCTGGATAAATAATGATTAGGAAGCAGATCTCCTACTGCCCATGTGAGTGCTCTAGCCACTGGACTACAGAGCCATTCCCATTCTCTATTTGGCCCAATGACCGTTCAATTGTGGATAAATAAATATGTAAATAGTCATTGAGCCAAAAGGAGAGCAAACATGAGAGCATGACTGTAGTCCAGCAGCCAAAGCTCCTGTCCATTCCTTCCATTCCTTGTACAGGGAGCCTACATGTCTAATTCAGTCTTTGTGGATGATACTGTGTCCCTGTTGTTTTTTCTAGGCACTCAGAAGTTAGGCATGGTAGTGCTCAGCATTGCAATGACTATATCTCTTTGTGGTTCCACCCATAGTACTTGGAAGAACTTACTGAGAGACTATTTCAGAAATCCAAGACGGTCTAAAAAGGGTATCATCTAGTAACATGAGAACAGTTCTGGATTTCAGGACTATGATCTATGTACATAACTAATAATGAAAGTAATTAATTACATTGTAATTATTATTATATTTTATTTTATTATGTAAGCTCTTTGAGAGATGAAGCTCCCTTAAAATATGGGTACAGTCTCCTAGGGAAGAAGAAGAAATCTAGTCCATTTAGTGGAGTTCCATCTTGCATGTGTCAATTTTTTGGGAAGCACTCAGGCTCTATGGTTTTAGGTATAACAACTTAGCCAGACAAGACACAGGTTATCAGGTAGGTAAACAGGATTTATCCCCACTTTGTAGATGGGAAAACTCAGAAAGAAAGCTTAAGTAATTTGCTTCATGCGAAAAGGTGAATGTTGTGTGTCAATATTAGGATTTTGAACTCAAGACAACCTGGTTTCCAGAACTATGCCCAGACCATTAAACTATACTACCCTCTCCAACTGACTTGAAAGAGCTAGGAAAGCAGCTACAATTCTATACTTTCTTCCTCATGGTCAGGAATGCTACAATCTCTCTCTTGTCCCCCTACTTCTTTCAGGAAATGTAATGTCTGGTGTGCAATAATGCCATCCATTTTAAGTGGAAAGCATGGTGAGGAGAGGGGCAGAAGCAGAGAGTATTTGTTCACTGCTTTGTGTATTTTTTTCATCATGCTTCTAAAACAGTGGATAATATTCAATGTTTTAGTTCAACAGAGGAAGCGGGGAGGAGGAATGGGGGCAACATATCACTAGAGCTCATGTGGTGTTGACCTTGCATGGGTATTGATGATTCATTTCATAAAGGGACTTTGCCAACCTCACCACAGTCTACGTTTGCCTTTTCCCTCACTGTTGGGACCGGTGACGCTGTTTCACTTTTAGTGCTGCTGTGGACATAGAGCTAGGAAATTGCTCTTCTTACTTACTTCCTTAAAATCACGTGTGCGCATGGATTTGCGGAAACTGAACACTAGGACTGAACCACTCTGGATTTAGTTTGGTGATGCTATAGACACTATGATTAATAATCATCCTTTCAGCAACTTTGCTGCTTTTGCTTATTAACCCACTGCCAGTCAGCAGCATCCTCCCGCCAGCTTCCGGGGTGCAGATTCTGATCCGCAGACATAGCTGGACTGGAAGCAGCAGTTGAGTTATAAATTGTAGAGGATCTTGCTTAAAGGGGAAATTGTAGAGGGAAATGTTTTATATCGGTCCAGGTCTGTTGGCAGGGATATGCTAACAATGGCTGAGCCACAGCATTTTTCAGTCGTTCTGTTTAATATAAAACCTCCAAGGTTTATTAAAGAAGGTGGGTTGCACCCCCTGGAATATATAGCCATGTCGTTCCTGAAGTTACTCATAATTGAATTAAAGGATTCTTGTCTTTGTAAGCATTTTGGCTGATGAAAACAGATTCTCTCACTGACTGGAAAGGGAACAAAACACCCTGTAATCTGACTCTACTGTGAGTCTCTCCAGGAACAATATAATTACATTAAAAAGGAGCTATTTAAAACTAAAGGAAAAAAGATTTGAAAAACAAATCATAGTTTGTTGTGACATTCACACTATTTAATCCTCTCGAACTAGTGAGTTAAAGCACTCCAAGGAGCTACAGTCAGTTGGAAGCAGTTTCAAAACATACACAAAATACCTGATGTGTTCATTCATAGAAATTTCTGAACAGCAGGGAAAAACTTCTTTGATAGTGCAATGCACTAGTCTGTTGAATAGTCTGCCTAAGTAAGTGGTGGTAGCATAATTACAAAGGCATTTTAAAAAACTAGACTATACAAAAAACCTAAGAAATATGCAATCAGCAACAGTCCTGAATTAGCCTTCAAGGGATGAAGTGAATGATTAAACAGACCTTTTCTATTTTGAATATCTATAAAAATCTGGATAATTTATAGCTAACTGGTTCAGAAAAAAAAATATTCTCTTTCCTCACTCCCAAATATCCATTAACATAACCAAACTTTTTTTCCAATGCACAGAAAATCCACTTCCCTGGCAATACAGTTATACTGACCTAACATCTGGGGTAGATCGAGCTCTGTTGTTGGGAAAGCTTCTTCTGTGAACATGGCTACCATTTCTCAGGGAGGTGGAATGCCAACACAAATAGGAGAAGCCCTCCTGTTGGCTTGGGTAGAGTCCTCGCTAATCAATAGGCCCTGGTCTACACCTCTTATGACCCCCCCTTATTTTGAAATAACAAGTGGAGCGTCCCACTACCAAGCCCGTTATTTCGAAATAAGGGGCTGGTTATTTCAAAATAATAATGCCTGCTTTCCACGAGGGATAAAATGTATTTCAAAATAGCTATTTCGAAATAGTGGTAGTGTGGAAGCTCCACTGCTTTTTGGGGCTCTAAGTCAAGGTAGTGTGTCCACATTAAGAGATCCTGTCTCGGACTAATTTTGAGGCTTCCCTGTAGTGTGGATGTGTTATTTCGAACTAGTCATTTCAGGAATTATAATTTTGAAATAAGTTATTTCAAAATAATTTCCTAGTGTAGACATGCCCTAGGGATACTACTGTGCTGCTGCAGTACCACAAGGCTGTGTCTACACTGGCCACTTATTCCGGAAAATCAGCCGCTTTTCCCTTGAATTTCCGGAAAAGTACTGACGATCTAATGTAAAATCATCAGTGCTTTTCCGGAAAAACTATGCTGTTCCCGTTCAGGCAAAAGTCCTTTTCCGGAAAACTGTTCCGGAAAAGGGCCAGTGTAGACAGCACAGTAGTCTTTTCTGCAAAAAAGCCCCGATCGCGAAAATGACGATCGGGGCTTTTTTGCAGAAAAGCACGTCTAGATTGGCCACGGACGCTTTTCCGGAAAAAGTGCTTTTCCGGAAAAGCATCCTGCCAATGTAGACGCGCTTTTTCCAGAAATACTTATAACGGAAAACTGTTCCGTTTGAAGCATTTCCGGAAAAGGGTGCCAGTGTAGACGTAGCCCAAGTGTAAACCAGCCCCAAGTAAGTGGATGGGACTGGAACCTGGAGGAAGGAAATTTTTACTGTATATCTGTCTGGAACTAAAAATGGAAACAGTATAAGTTTTGTAAGAAATCTCTTTGTCCAGCTTAGTACTGTAGATGTGGGATAAGCTGAATATTCAGATCACTTTCTGAACCAAAACTGATTTCCAAAGCTTTTGAGGTTTCCTTATCCCAGCAAGTGTTCTGATTAATTGTACACCCCTTAGTGCTCCATAATACTTAAAAATAACACAGGCAGATAATGGATTTGGAGCGTAATGGAGTCCTCATGAAAATGGGGTTCTTTACTTTTTTGCAATAGCTGTGGTTATTTATTTACGTATTCAGTACAAAACGTCTTAGTATTTTTATGGCAAAATATTGGGGAGGAAATGCAGCACTGATGTAGAAGACCTTGCTTTATCTCAGGGCCTGTTTTCATTGCAGAGTTAATTCAAGTTATATGCACTTTTGTGTTGCCCTGAATTCAAATCCTATGCACTCACATAAACCCTTCACTTGAGTCTGATGGTGCTTTTGTATTGGAGCTGGCTGGCACATTGAGGGGATCCGGCATACAACTCAAGCTAGCAACCCTCATCAGCTGCTAACACAACTACTTGATAGTGTGGAAGCTGGCTAACTCCACCAGCGTGCTTCTGCTCCCCCACTGCCTTCCCACAATTCCACTTGGGGTGCCAGAAAGAACAGACAAGTTCTCCCAAGTTCATGGCGAGAGGATTCACAGAGCAGCTTGGGGTGCTGCAGTGCAAAGAGCTATGGTATGTGACCCCAGAAGTCTTGGAGCCACACACAAGTGAGTGAAGCACCAGTGAGAACACAGCAGCTGAAGTATGATTGTATGAGCTTCACCAGAGTTGGGCTAATTCAAGAGGGCAAATTCAAGTTTGGAAAACTTGGAGTTAACCCTGCCGTGGAAACCTATCACTACCTAAAGAAGCCCATATATTCTATTGTCACAGACTGTTGTCTGTCTCTTCCATCCCTCATGTTGGAGGGGATAGATAAGGTCTATTAAGTGTGAATCAGTTCTCTTTTTTAAAATAATTAATCCCAGAAGCATATGTATTCTCTAACTTTATACAGAAGAGAAGCAGGGCAGAGGCTAGTGCGGTTGTAGTCCCAATGCTGTCTGTACTGTTTACATACGGCCTGATCTTGCTTTGAAGCAAGTAAACGGAAATTCTGGCAGTGACTTCAGTGAAAGCAGGGAGCATTGTGATGTGTTTGTGTGGCCATGGATCATTACCTTATTCATGAATGCTCAGAATTTCATGCAGCCAGAGATTTTGAATGTTTTTTTTCCTTGAAAAAATCACCATGTTCTACTTTTCTGTCCATGCCACAATCCTAATCTTCTTTTTCAAAAATAATTTTAACATGAAAATTGGCTGCCAGTTGATGATCATCCAGTTTTCTGTTGTCAAGAACAAATATCTTGCTTCTCACTGTGAGAAGAGTCTTCTGAGAGCAAGGGAAAAGGAGAGAGATAAATAGAAAATCTTAGAAGAATGCTATCTTACAGTAGTTGTGACTGAGAGGCGAATACTGCAGCATTTTGGAAACTCTCAAATTAGATAAAGAGCATGCAACTTGCCCCTCCCTTCCCCTTAATCACAGCAATCTGATTGACTAAGAGCAAATCAGTATAGATATATTTCTTCTGCTCTCTTTCATATCCTCATAACATTCCTTAATAACAGTGTATGTAAAGATCTCATCTTTTAGTAAAAATGACGTAAGATCAGATTCAGCCTCCCCTCCTCCCACTGAGTAGTCCTTCATCCCTCAAGTAATCCCACTGAAGTGAATGCGGTTACTCCCAGAGTTAAGGATTCAGCAGAGGAATGGCAGAATCTGGCCCTTAGATTTTAGTTGAAACAATCTACCGGTATATTTCGCTTCTTGCTGAATTTTTTCAGTTATAGAGAGAAATGCAATGTGGGGAATGCTTTGTAAATGTTACAGTTTGTAGACTAACTTTCTGGAATTACACAGGCCCTTTATCAGAGACACAAAGCTTTTTCTGTAATATTTTGCTGTATAGTTCCAAGGACAATTCTGTGGACCAAAAAAAAAAAAAAAATTCCTTTGCTGCCAAACTGATTCAGTCACAGACAGTACTAGAACAAGATGATATTGAAGATGTTGGGGAAGTTATACCCCAGCCCTCCAGCCCTTCCATTTGTAATCAGTATAAATGTGTCAGAAAACAAAAGACACTTCCAAGAATATTTCCATCCCTCCAAACAGAGAGACTGAATTACAACCAAATTCTTTCATGACTTTTGTTTTATATCTGGCCAGTCTTTAGAATTAGGTAATGGAAAGCTAATCTTTCATGCTGAGAACTATTTTGCAAAACACACAACTAATCTGCCCACCTGCTCAAATATGAAGTACAAAAAGATATTTAACATTTGTTGTTCTTGTTCCCCGAAGACAGTGTTCTTAAATATTACATGCTACTATGGGCTAAGGTTCAATTAAACATCCAGTTTAATAATGTTTCTAAGTGTCACATAGCACAGAGTACCTACCGAAGCATCTGGCTCCTAATGTGCTGGTAAAAAACATACCAAGCCTTCTGAAATGACTTGATTAAAAAGAAAAAGTTATCATATGATACAGCTCTCTTACATTCACACAGGTTTCTAATGCCACAGATCCTGAAAATAGTATAAATGGACAGCATAGGATCCACCGCTGAAAAAGTAGAAAGTCTGTCACTCAATGTAGCCCTCAATAATAGAACCATTTTGGATTGAAGCGGTGTAGATTACTGCACACCTTATGTGTTTGTTACAGCAGAATCCCCATCCCTCAGTCCTGTGCACGTTCATCCAGCTCAGATTATTTCTTGTACGGGGTGCTGCCTAGAACAATGTGTATAGTGAGGGAACTGAGAGCCATTGAACCAAACTGTAAGCCCAGGGCGGGAAATAATTTTTGATGGGGAGCCACTCCAAGAATTTGGAAAGTGGTCAAGGGCTGCACTCTTCCATGACATTAATGGAGGAGGTGCAGGGTCTGGGATGGAGGTTGGGTGCAGAAGGGAACTTGGGGTAAGGGGCTCTGGGTGCAGGATGGGGTGTGGGGTCTGGGAAGGAGTTTGGGTGAAGGAGGTGGTTGTGACCTCAGGCACTGGACTGGGGAGCAGGGGTTTGGGTTGTGAGGGTGCAGGGCAGGAGGGGGTTGTATGAGTGGGGGTAGGGGACTGGGGTGCAGGGTCTGGGAGGGTGTATGGGTTTTGTGGGGTGGGGGGGCAGGAGTGGGAGGGATAGAGGGTTAGGAGGTTGGGAGTCAGAGGCAGGCTCTGGCCAGAAGATTGACCTGAGTGACTCCCAGCCAGCAGCCCAGCAGGGTTCTCAGGCAGCTTCCTTGCCTGCTTCACTCCATGTACAGGCTGCAGAGGTCATGTGCACTGGTGAACAAGAGCCTGAAGGGAAGGTCCTCTGTGTGCTGCCTGTTCTTCAATCAGACAGTTCCCACTGGCCAGAAATTAGCCAATGTGATTGTGCTGGGGGCGGGAGCAGCGCGTGAAGCACCATTCTCCCCTCCCCTGGGCTCACAGCTGAGAAAAGGAAATGGCTGTGACAGTCGCTTTTCTGAGTAGCTGGAGGGTGGGCGTGGGGCAAGCTAGGAGTCTGCCTGAGGCTCCCCGCTGCATCCATGGGCCAGATCTGGTAGCATGACAGGCCAGATATGGCCAGCGGGCCGTATTTTGCCCAGGCCTGCTGTAAGTCCTGTATATTAGGGAAGCTATTTCAAGCCAGGGGATATGACAGTGTCCCCAGCACCTCTATTTCCAGCATCTATACTCTTGTGTAGTCCATGACCATTTGGCCAAGAATGTATACTAGTTACCGCACCTCTCTACTCCTCTCTTCTCCATTCTCCGCTCCAAGAATTTCTTATTGGAAGGGTCAAAAACCAAGTGATGTTTTATCAGTGCTACCAGTCCATTAGAAAAACTCTTGCAAGGGAGTTCTGTGCCTTGAAGGACTAAAGCAGATTAATGCAATCTCTTAACATTGGAAGCACTTATTAAAGAACTATCCTGGTGACTATGAGCTGGAGGACAAAATTTTTGATCTTCCTACTGTAACATAAAAAGCAGGGAACAAGTGAAGGCTGCTGGAGAGCACTTGGCCTACTCCTTTCCGTATTCCTTCTTTCTACGTTTCCACAGTGTGGAATACTCCTAATCCTGGGAAAATTCCCTTCCTAGGAATATCAACATGTTCCCCTCAATGGAGGAGGTAAGCCCACTGATATTCAGAGTGCATCAGCACTAAGAAGAAAGAGGAATTTTTTAGTGTATTGTCAGGTGTTATTGGGGTGAAAGTAAGAAAAGGGGAAACTTTAGGTTGAATATCTACAAAGAGAAGGGGGGAGAGTGACAAAATGGGCCAGCCTGACTGTGAGTCTGGGGCTGTAAAATACTCTCCCAAAAGAACTGCTTGAACTTTTCCTCTTTTGGGATTTAAAATAACTAAGCAGTAGAAAATATATTGCAGGGAACAATGCTGCATTGGCAGGGGAATGGACTGGATGATGTAATTAATTTCCATTTTTAACTTCTATGAGCCTATGAACAATCAGACTCCTCTAGCAGCTTCTTCTAGACTAATTTACAAGATATAATTCGTCGGGGATTTTATTGTAAAAAAGGCTAATTTTTTCCTTTAAATTTTTTTCTTTAATCAAGCACTCCGAAGGCTTGCCAAACAGTGACCTTCTCTTGTAAAGAAACAAGTTAGTTCCCTTGGTCATTTTCCCAAGCTGTGAAAGCTTTCATAAAATTACATATTACATATGGTATTAATCTCAGACCAATGTTAGAACAGGTTTGATTTGATTGCCGCAAAATAGTTTTTAAATCTTTGAAGATTGATATCAGTGATTTTCCTCAACCACATTTGTGAAGTTTGGGTCACTGCTTCTTTGTAATAAGAGCATTTGATCCTGCAAGGCATTGAACACTCTCAAATCTAATTGGAATCACCTGTGGCAGATCAGACTCTAATTGGAATCACTTGTGGCAGCTGCTAATCATTGCTCCTTAACTGGCCAGAGACAGCCTTAGAAATAAGGTAAATTTTACAGAAGATTTTGAACTGCTGAAGAGGGCTGCACTGGCAGGACTATGTTCTGTTGTAATTAGAAATGAGATAACGGATGTGAACCCTATCAGCCTTCAGAAATAGACCTTCTTGTTTGACACACATCCCTCTGCATTGGGCTGAACTCTTGAATTTTGCGGCTACGTCTACACTGCAGGCTTTTTGCGCAAGAACGGCCATTCTTATGGAAAAAACTTGCAGAACGTCTACACTGCACGTGTGTTCTTGCGCAAGTACATTTACAGCAAAGCATCAGAAAAGAGGGCTTCTTGCACAAGAGATATTCCTCTCCCCATGAGGAATAAGCCCTCTTGCACAAGAGCTCTTGTGCAAGAAGGCAGTATGGACGGGCAACAGGGGCTTCTTGTGCAAGAAACCCCTACGGCCAAAATGGCCATCTGAACTTTCTTGTGCAAGAGAACGTACACACTGCCATGGACGCTCTTGCACAAAAGCACATCTGTTGCGCAAAAGCACATGGCACTGTGGACGTGCTCTTGCGCAAGAAGCCTGCAGTGAGATGTAGCCTATATCCCTATCTGAACCTCATGATTTGGCCTTCTTCTGTAGTATTAGTGGCATAAGTGGATTTCTCCATCAGTTGCTATGATGTGCATTATATGGAAACAAATTTGAAAATAAAATATAATGGTGCCAAGGTTTCCTTGTCATACAGTAGTATGACCTCCTGGAGTCATGATTATTTGGGAATCTTGGCTTTTATTTTAAAATAAAAGTAAGTTTCTAGCCTCCATAGCTGTGGATAAAAGCTTGAAAATGTGAATGGTAAAGGATTAAACATCAGAAGATTAATTTTAAAAACCCTCATGATTCCAATATTATGATGGGGGGAGGAGGTTGACTCATTATTCTTGAATGCTTGGGGTTGGCAATAGTATGATGTACTGTATAGATGGGAGAGAAAAAGGATAAAGCTAACTTGATAGTGCAGGCAAAGACTGTGTCCTGAGCTCAAGTGAGCTAGTATGGCAAGAGTTTTGTAATGAATCAGCAGCCCCCAAAAGACTGTATTGCAAATGCATTCCAAAGAAAAAGATATATTCAGGCTTTATTGGTAGTGTACCTTAGAGGTGAATTAGCAAAGCAATTGATTTTCTTCAGAGTTAAACTGCCCACATGTAGTAGAACCAGTTGGAGTGATTCTCCACTGCTTGGTGCCTTGCTTTTTCATTTAATGATAACACAAAGGTGTGAAAAAAGGAGAATCTCACCCAAGATTTCCAGTTCTGATAAGTTTCAGAGAACCTCCAACTCAAACAACATTCTGAGGGAGACTATCCAGTTACATGCATAACCTCATTAGAATGAAATCTCATTGATCCTCTGGGTAGGCTAGTTTTATTGGTTTTCTGAAAGTAATTATAATAAAATTTTTTACAAGAGACAGAAAGAACGTCATAATGACCAACCGTATCCAACACAAAGAAGGGTCATTGTGACACTTGTCCTTTGAAGTTGAAGTAAAAGAGGAGTGATCTGTGTTTGTGTACTGAGTTATAAACTTCTAAGTGAATTTTCTAAGGAAAATGTCGACACTATATGCTACAATAGTACAAATGACATCTCTAATGTAAAAAAGTTATATAAGTGAATTAAAGCAATGGGACATTTCCATACAACTGTGCATCACATTTTAACAATTTCAATTGTTTTTTCCCCCAAGATGTGTTGTTTTCTCTATATGTAGATTCTAGGAATGTCACTCTGTTTGTGACACACTGAAGCATATTATGTCTGTACAGTTAGCGTGAAATGATAGAAGCAGCTACAAACATGGATGGAGTTACTTTTGTTCAGAATATCACCATGTTGAACCATTACTGGGTTTTGCAGTTTACCATCCCATTTTAAGTTATCAGCCATTTTTACTTTAGGAATAAGACCCATTTGGTGTACGGCTACAGAAAGGCACATATCTAGAGTCCTAGACCATTGTGATCACTTAACCAATCAGCACCCATATTCTACAGCTAAATTCTATGCAACATCATTGCTTGTGTCATCAGATGTTTAGCTGCTTGTGTGTTCTCCCTGTATGCTGTCCCAGCTTTGTGCAGACAGCTGGCTCGAAAACCCTGGAACAAACTGCCTAATGACGTCAAGATCTGTTAAGGTGCTAAAGTGCCTGGCCAGGTTTATTGTCGACAAAACATGGTAATAGCACCTGGAAGATATGTATGCTCATGACGATGGGCATAGCTCAGTGAATGATAGAATTTTCCATTCCTTCCTTGACTGGACAAAGATACTCTGAGATGCACCTTTATAGCATGACACAGTGAAGTCTGACATAGTTACTAACCACAACGTGGCTAGTTATCACCCATTCTATTGTACATGTTGGTGTGATCAAAATACCTCTATTACGTACTATCATCCTGACCTTAGCTTTTAGGCGAGACCAGAGTGTTCCTGTTCTCCTTGGGGAATGTTTTTGTACAGTCCTTGATATCAGGATATTCTGGTTCCACTTGATATCGGGAGGTATTTGCATGAGTACTCTGTAACTGGCACTTCTTAGGAATGTACATTTCTACAATATTAGCCCTGTTCCTGCCAGATTTTGTGAGCAGGTCCTGCCTCGTAGCAGGCATCTGATACAAGGGTTTCTGTCTCAGGCTCTCTTCCTATTATAGCTTGTATAAGAGAGACTGCACAGATGGTGAATTACTTGGCCCTAAGTGACACGTCCATGTACCCAGCTGCCATCCACATAAATCAAAACACCTCTCTTAGCATAACCTCCCAAATGCAAATCAACACAATCACCTACATAACACAGCCATTATGCACAATGACCCTAACACACTTAGACCCTTGCTATAACACATCCACTTATTTGCCACCTGCACAAATCCACCCAATTCTGTGAGCACAACTAAATCCACGAAACACAATCCGCACACACAATAATCCTAAACCCAGAGAACTCCTCAGCCCTTTCTGCAATACAGCCAGCCATGTAAACATATGTTAATTAAAAAGACAAAATTAGGGTAAACTCAAACTTTGTTCTCATTCATAAACCCATACATAGAGACTCTGACTGGGGTGGCAGATTGTGGGTTGACAAAGTCCATTTCTAATACAAATAGCCATTATGACAGCTCTTTCATACCTAGACAGTTGAACCATTCTTTATCTGTTTGTGATTTTCCTTTAATATTTCAAATGTGAAATATTTGTACCAGATTTTTCTTTGGCTTTCGAAAAATGATCAGAAGTAATTTACAACTGTATGTGCACTAGAGAGATAAAAATACTGGAGGAGAATTTTAACTCCGCATATAAATATGACAGATTATTTATATTATAGGGTACCAAGTCTCTAGTGAACCATCATGGAAATAAAACACTGGATTGATGAAGATTTTCAAAAGTTTGGGGTGCCTCAGTTTTGGGTGCCCAAATTGGGACATCTTCTATGGGCATGATTTTCAGAGGGTGAGTACTTAGCACTCTCAAAATCTGGCCTCTTACAGGTGTCTTAAATTACCAATTGAAAATTATAGTTTTATCTTTTTTTTTTTTTTACTGGGGCACCATTTTCATTAAGGGCCTGAACCAAAGCCCACTGAAGTTAATTGAAAGAGCCCATTGACTCCACAGTGTTTTGGATCAAGCTCTCATGTAAAAATACTATAGAGCAGTGTATTTATTTTTTTAAAGAGCTGTGAAGCACAAGCATAGGGTGTATACTATGGACATATCTGCAACATTTTATTCCAAAAAAATCAGTCTAAAAAAGGGACATTTAAAAGTGGTATTATGTGACTACTAGAGTTAAATGCTTTGCTAATGAAATCCTCACCCTACTGAATCCAATGACAGAACTCCCATTGAGTGCAATGAAACTGAAATTTAACCCTCTTGGAATCTAAATTTATCAGCATCCACTTAATTAGGGCTGCTTGATAGAGCCCTAGATGCCTATAAAAATTCCAGTCAGGGTGGGTTCATTGTACTGAGCAGGCCCACCAAAGGTGGGGGGGTGGGAAGGGCAGAAAGGGGGCAACCGGCCCAGAGCCTGGCGATTCAAAAGGGCCCAGGGCTCCTGACCACAGTTGCTACTGAGGTAGCTGCTGTAGCGCCAGGCCCTTTAAATCACCGCTGTAGCCTTGCTTGGCATGCTCTGGCCAGTGCTGAGGCTGCCTGGGTAAAACTAGCCCTGAGTCCAGCCCAAGACCCTGCCTCTTCTGTGTATGTGGGGCCAGAATACCCCGGCCTTGCCCACAGCCAGGTGAGTCTCTTGGCCCCAATGATAGTAGCAACGGTTATGATTGCTACTATATTTTTTGGGTGAAAACTGAAATAAACTGAAGTCATTTAGCACTTCTGTTACTTCCACATTTCCACTCCTCCACCCAATCAGTAATGGGCCTTCCCCTCTTTAGTCTTCCTCTTGCTTCTAATATATTTGTAGAATGGTTTCTGTTAATATTTATATCTCTAACTGGTTTTTGCATTTTGTACTTTGGGCTTTTTAATTTTGTCCATACATCCTTGTGTTGTTTGTTAATATTCATCCTTCATAATTTGACTTAGTTTCCAATTTTTGTAGGACCCTTTGCTTTGTCTACATGGCGGTGTTATTTCGGAATAACTGACATTCTGAAATAACATAGTCCGTGTCTACACAACAAGAAGTTATTTCGACATTATTTCAAAAGAATGTCGAACTGGAGGATTTCTTCCTCCGACTCCTGTAACCCTCATTGTATGAAGAGTAAGGGAAGTCGGAGGAAGAGTGTAGTAACTCGGACTTCGTGCTGTGTAGATAGCACCAAAAGTCGAAATAAGCTATTTCGACTTGAGCTATGTCAATTGCGTAGCTTAAGTTGTATAGCTTATTTCAACTTTAGCCCTGCTGTGCAGACGTGCCCTTGGGGATCAATACTGGCAGAGAGTGTGCAATACCTTTAAAATCTCATATTTGTGAATGTCTTTCCACATTTTCAATATTGATTTCAATTACAGAACAAAATAAACAGTGTACATGTAACCCACACACCTAGTGTGGTTCACTGTCCCATGCAATGGCACCTAGACCACAGCAGCAGATAAGAACAAGAGACCTCTACAGCTCTCAGGCCACTAGGTGTGTGGGTTACATACAGTTCTCACCTTATCTTATTTTTGTTTACAAATATATGTACTGTAAAAATGATAAATAAAAGAAATAGTATTTTTCAGTTCACCGCATACAAGTACAGGCAGTCCCTGAGTTACATGGATCCGACTTTAGTCGGATCCGCAGTTACGAATGGGGCTTTTCTACCCCCGGAGGACAGGAGCGGCGGGATGCCCAGATGCGCCACGGTCCGCCGCCCCCGTCCTCCAGGGCGAGAAAAGCTGCTCCCCGTCTCCCTGGTCTGCAGGGAGACGGGGAGCAAAGCCTTGGAGCACGCCCGCAGCGGGACAGCCCAGGCAAGCTTGGCCTGTCCTGCTGCGGGCGTGCTCCGCGGCTTTGCTCCCCGTCTCCCTGGTCTGACCCGCAGACCAGGGAGATGGGGAACAAAGCCTCGGAGCACGCCAGCAGTGGGACTGTCCCGCTGCCCGCGTGCTCTGCAGCTTTGCTCCCCGTCTCCCAGGTCAGCAGACCAGGGAGACGGAGCAAAGCTGTGGAGGACTTGGGCGGTCCCGCCACCCCCGTCTCCCTGGTCTGCTGGGGGGGGGTGCAGCTAGTGCCCCCCCCCCAGCAGACCAGGCTTTTCTTGCCTACCCCTGGGGTAGAGCAGCTGGGGTGCTGCTGGGTTGCTCCAGTAGCGCCGCTCCGGACCAACCCAGCAGCACACCAGCTGCTCTGCCCCAGGTGTCCCCAAGTCAGCCGCTGCTGAAACTGACCAGGGGCTGACTACAGTAAGCCCGAGGCAGAGTTGCTCTGCCCCAGGCTTCCTGGAATCAGCCGCTGATCAGTTTCAGCAGCAGCTGACTTGGGGACGCCTGGGTTTCTTAAGTTGAATCTGTATGTAAGTCAGAACTGGCATCCAGATTCAGCCGTGGTTGAAACTGATCAGTTTCAGCAGCGGCTGACGCCAGTTCCGACTTACATACAGATTCAACTTAAGAACAAACCTACAGTCCCTATCTTGTACGTAACCCGGGGACTGCCTATACTGAAATGTAGTCTCTTTACTGTGAAAGTATAACTTACAAATATAGATTTTTTTGATTATGTAATTGCACCCAAACCCAAAACAATGTAAATATGTAGATACTACAAGTCCACTCAGTCCTACTTCTTGTCTGCTAAATGCTAAGTTTGTTTACACTGACAGGAGACATTGCTGCTTGATTGATATTTACAATGTCACTTAGAAAGTAAGAACAGCTGTTCACATAGCATGTTTATAGACAGTGTTACAAGGTATTTGCTGCCAGATGTGCTAAAGATTTGTATGCCCCTTCAAGCATTCCAGAGGACGTGCTTCCATGCAGATTATGCACTATTAAACATTAAATTTTTGACTGTAACTCCTTGAGGGAGAATTGTATATCTTCTGTTCTATTTTACCCATTTTCTGCCAGATATTTCATATGATAGCAGTTTTGAATGGTGACCCAGCTAATGTTGGTTTTAAGAATGCTTTCACAGCAGATTTGACAAAACACAAAGAAGGTTCCAATATGAGCTTACTAAATATCACTACAATTCTCCACCACGATTTAAGAATCTGAAGTGCCACCTAAGAGGGATGAGGTGTGACGCATGCTTTCAGAAATTGTAAAAGAGCAACTCTGATGTGGAAACTACAGAGCCCAAACCATCAAAAAGAAAATCAGCTTTCTGCTGGTGGCTTCTGACTCACATAATGAAAATGAACATGCATCAGTCTTCGCTGCTTTGGATAACTATCAGGCAGTACACATCTTCAGCATAGATGCACTATTCTCTGGAATAGTGGTTGAAGCATGAAGAGACATGAATCTTCAGGGAATCTGGCATGTAAATATCTTGCAATGTCAGCTTCAACAGTGCCATATGAACACATGGTCTCATTTGCAGGTGACATTATAAATAAGAAGTAGGTGGCATTGTGTCCTGTAAATGTAAGCAAGCTTGACTGGCTAAACAAGAAGTAGGACTGAGTGTACTTGTAAGCATAGTTTTATTTTTTAATGAAGAGGGTGAAGTACATAATTCCTTCTATATTTATAAGTTCAGCTTTCATAATAAAGAGATTGCACTGCAGTATTGTATGAAATGAATTGAAAAACACAATTTTTGTTCTTTATAATGCAAATATTTGTAATAAATAAATATAAAGTGAGCACTGTACACTCTGTATTATGCTGTAATTAAAATCAATATATTGATTTTGGTTAGAAAACATCCTAAATATTTAAAATGGTATTATTGTTTAACAGCGCACTTAATCGTGATTAACTGATTTAATTTGACAGGCCTAGTTTCAATTTTAAGGACTGTATTTTATGTTTCTAGTTACTTCCCTCCATTGGCCAATTAATCTGTTTTCCTTAGAGGCATTCCAAGTATTTACTGCAATCTGCATTTCAGCAAGAAAATGTATGTTATGCCCCCATATGCTCCATCAAAATTGGCTTGTGGATATGAATGTGCATAACTCAAAAATGGATTTATTTAGGGTTTTGGTCCCTTTTGAGGGTTGTGTTCCTGGATGCTATCAGGCCCTGGAGCTGAGCCCTCCCATAGCCGAGCTGGTTCATTGTCTGTGTTGCTCTGCTGGGGAGCTATTATATTACCTCAATTCTGTGCTTTTGCTGGGGGAGACCAGAGCTTCTGGCTCAGCAGGACGGGATGGTGGGATGCCCTAGAGGACAGATAGGGGGATCAGTAGTATGATCAGCACACTGACTGACAACCCCAAAGGGATCTCTGTGATCCAATGTATCAAAATGTAAGCATTTATGATTTACCTAAGATAGAATATTAAAAAAATTAATGAAAGAAAACTAGTCTATCAATATAGCATATGAGGGCATTCATATGACATGGAATAACTTTCTGAACTCTTGGGAAATTAGAAACACAGACATATTTCCACACTGCAATTTCATTTTTTTTCTATGCTGACACATTTATTACTTTTAGCCAGACAATTAAAGAAAAAAGGGAAACAGCACTATTTGTGTATCTATTACTGCAGTCTTTGATTTTTTTTTTTTTTTTTTGCTGACTCATGTTTTTCACACATGTTTTTTCTCCCCATCACCTATCCTGCCTCCACGATGCTGGGTAAGCCATTTATAATTTTGGTCTTTCGGTTTCTCCAAGACTGATAGCCAAGTGACAGTTCTTCATCAGGCTTAAAATGTCTGGGAGAAAGAATAGGCCTCATGCAGAGCCTGCCATTAGCTAATACTTTTTAAAATTTATAGGCTTAGAGTTTGAGCTACTTTCTGGGATTTTTTTTCCTTTTGGCAAAGAGAAATCAGTTCTTTGTCAGGGAGAAGAAGCCCATATACACAATCAAATGGTAGGCCCTGGGCTTAAACTGAAGAATTGTGAAAATATATGGATAATTAAAAACAGTTACACTGAATTTCTGGTGTCTTTTGGACATTTTATTTTCCTTTTGTATTATCTGCCAAAAAAGCAGTAGTTTAGGTGATTGCTGGATTACTGGCTTAGTTAGTCTAACGCCTTTTAAAATATGTATAAGCTGATTTTGTTGCCATTGTTTTCTTTTTTTAATTAAAAAAGGCCTTGACAGAGGGAAAGAAGGGGCTAGTGATTAAGACACTGGATTGGGACTCAGGAGACTTGGGTACCCACTCTGCCACAAATTGCATATCTATGGTCTTAGGCAAGCCATTTAGTCTCTCTGTGCTCCAGTTATCCCTCTGTAAAGAGGACAATAGCTTTTCCATACCTCACAGAGACGTTGAGAGAATAACAATGTTAATGCTTCTGAGTCGATCCGCTATTACAGCGGTGGCAAGAGAGCCGCTAGGAAGGCTCCGATCCAGAAGGCATACTGACAGCTGCTCACTAGTTGCCAGCATCCCTTTGTTAATAAACTGTACCTTTATAATGGAGAACAACACAGAAAATTCATTCAGGAAACAGAGTTAAGTTTCAGCCTTTTAAATGGGTAGTAAAGGCCAAAAGTATGTCTTGTGAAGGCCAAGTGTAAAACTGGGTTCAGAAAAGAATTAGATAGTTTATGGATGATGGCCATTTGCCAAGATGGCCAGAGACAAACCGATCTATCCCTAAACTCTGGACTGCCAGAAGCTGGAAATAGACAAGAGGAGCTAGATCAGTTGATAATTGCCCTGTCTGTCGATTCCTTCTGAAGCATCTGTCAGAGACAAGATAGTGGGCTGCCTAGACGGGCCATAGGCCTGATATGGCATAAGAATACTATGTTAAATCATGGCTAAAACAACAGTGTGGGAGTGAGAACCACTTAATTCTGAAAATAGTTAAATATTCTTTCTTTCACACTTAAAGTGCAGGAGGTAAAGTATATTGCTAGGGCTGTTCGATTGTTGGGTACAGTGGCTGCAGTGCTTTCAAATACCATTTTAACTTACAGCTGGCTGGTTAGTGAATAAACAGCTAACATGAAGCAGCTCTTCAAGAGGTGAAGGGCCCAGTCCTCCAACTGTTTCCTGCAAAATGTAATAGTAATGACCCTAACAGTCCCATAGCAATAAGCATTATGCCTGTCACTGTTTGCAGACTGAACCTTAAATAAGCAATAAAAGTGTGTTATGCAACTATCATTCCATTGTGGTGTTCTGGTGCCATCATAAATCAATCACTGTAATGCCTCCAGAAATGGAATTCCTGAGATGAAACTAGAGCGCTCTGAAGTAAAATGTATCTGCTTATCGTATTTGATATACTGCATGGATGCAGTTTTTCTCTCTTCTTCTGTCTTCCTTTCCCCGGAGCTCTTTTGTGCCTGATTTCTCCAAAGTATGACACAAACAATGGCCTGATTTTTTTCAAAGGGGTTGAACATCCGCACCTCTTGCTGGGGGCTAAAAACACTCAGCCCTTCTGAAAAAAATCAAGCGACCGGAGTACTGTTCTGCCTTTCAGACACAACCCGAGTTGTGGCACATACTTTCCCCAGCTTCTTTTGGAGCAAGGGGTGCTGAGGTTGCACTTTCCTTTGAGGACAGTGCAGCTTGCTCCCCTGGGTTTGTTCCAAAGGCTCAGGTCAAAAAGTTGCATGACGGTGCTTCCCCTCCCTTCTCTTTGGGGTGATGCAAGTCCCTAGAGACAGCTCTCTGCATGTGCCCCAATATTTGCCTGAGCACACGTGTTGCAACTGTAATTAGAACTGGCATGGGATGTTCATGGGGTGGAAAGAGGCAAAGCCCCTTGATCATTTCCAACCCCTTGCACACCTGAGCAAGGGTCAGCCACAATCCAACCCTAATGAGTTAATGATAGGAACTGACCCTATGAAATAGGAGTCAGTACTATTGTTCTCATTTTACAGAGGGGTAAATGGGAAAGCAGGGAGTTTATATCAGGCCATCTTGCAAAAACAAACCCCACCAAACTTCAACAGAGGCATGATGCCTGCACTGTAATATGAGAGAGAGAAGAGAAAAATGATAAAATAACCATGAAAACGTACCAGAATCTCTACCAAGTTTATCTAAGGAAAGATTTTGATGATTCACAGGTGGCTCCCGAGCTGCCAGTCTTTTCACGTTGCTTGCTGTGCATGTAATGTTGATAGTCACCTGTTGTTAATTATAACATTCTATAAATCCAGTGTTAGAGAGCCAGCAGTGAGATTCTTAGCCCATGTGCTGGCTGCATGGACACAACAGGATAAAAAAGTCATTCTTCTGAGTGTATTCCCAGAGGAGTTTCTGTGAACCTGGCATTGTCACAAACTGATAGTTCTATTAAGAAAAATGCAAGTGGTTGTTCTGAAGCACATAAGGACCTTGGCTTTGTAGGATCATTCTCATTTTTAGGCAGCACCAGCACCGCAAGCTCTCAGTTAAAAATCAAAATAGTTTGCTGTGGTGATAAATATTGTTGTCAGAAACAATATCACCCTCTTTTCTACAGATCTCATGACCTCTGTCTCAGTGCCTGCATTTTCTTGACATCTTTGGAGTACATAGAAACATGGAAAATAAAACACAGCATAGAGAAATCACTCATTTCAGTGGCACCTGCATTATATTTTTAAGTAACATTAAAAACATTTGAGTACAAGCATGGGTAGTCAAATTCTTCCCTCTCTTACCTGGGGGCTACTCCATTAAACTCAGTGGAGTTGCACTTAGGGTAATGAGGGAAGAATTTGTCCTTGGGCACATCACTTCAACTTTCTTTCTCAATTTTCCATTGTAAAATAGGGATAATGCTTACCTGCCCTTTCCCCCGACCTCATAGGGGATTTGTGGTTAGTTGTAATCTATACAGCGCTCTGAATACATAAAATTTACTAAAAATATCAGGTATCATCATTGCTGACCCTAAGTATATTCTGCCTTTAGGTACAAATCAGATAATAAGAACTTAAGAACACCCATACTGGGTCAGACCAACAGTCCATCCAGCCCAGTATCCTGTCTGCCAACAGTAGCCAATACCAAATGTCCCAGAGGGAGGGAACACAACAGGTACTCCTCATGTGATCCCTCCCCTGTCACCCACCTTGAGAAACAGAGGCTAAGAACACCATTCCTACCCATCCTGGCTAATAGCCATTGATGGACCTAACCTCCATGAATCTATCTAGCTCTTTTTTGAACCCTGTTAAAGTTCTAGCCTTCACCACATCCTTTGGCAAGGAGTTCCATAGGTTAACAGTGTGCTGCATGAAGAAAAACTTCCTTTTGTTTGTTTTAAACCTGCTGCCTATTAATTTCATTTGGTGACCCCTAGTTCTTATATTGTGGGAATAAGTAAATAACATTTCCTTACTCACTTTTTCCACACCAGTCTTGATTTTATAGACCTCTATTATATCCCCCCCCCCCTTAGTCTCCTCTTTTCAAAGCTGAAAAGGCCAAGTCTTTTAAATCTTGCTTCATATGGGACCCGATCCAAACCCCTAATCATTTTTGTTACCCTTTTCTAAATCTTTTCCAATGCCAAATAACTTCCACTTACATTAATAGGAGACTAGTCCAATATCCAAACAGAAAGAAAACTCATATTAGAATTTTCCATCCCACTTGTGATGAAACTTGGCTAAATTTTGAGTGGGGTTGGAGGATAAATATAAAGATCTCTATTGGGCTCTCAGTGACACTAGTCCAAACCCAGAGTAGCTTATGGAGTCACTCAGGTTTAGGCCTTGGTCCTATAAAAGCTTTCAGACAGAGGTAACTTCACACATGTGAGTAGTCCAAGGAGACTGACTTCAAACATGTGAGCAGTTCCTTTCACTCCCATTCATGAATTTTTGCAAGATTAGGCCCTTAACTGGTGTTATGGAAAACGTAATTTAGCCTAAGATGTTTAGCATATGATTTTTTTTAAAGTGCACCCGTGTTTGTGTTTGCCTATAAAATCACGTGTGTTTTAGTAACAGAAAAATAATCTATAAAGACCCATTCCTTAAATCATACCACCTATACAAAGGCTTGAAGGTCTCCAAAGTGTATTTGGAAGGAGATATATAAAGCTCCAGTATGAGAGTTAAAAACTTAACGTGCTTCAATGTGAATTTTATACAATAGTTTCTAATTCTGTGATCTCTGTTATGTATAATTTCATTTTTTGCTCTACCCCAATCCAATACAATTGATCAGATGAGACCCAACATACTGTACAGTGGGCTTGCTTCAAAAAAGATGGTTGTAACAGGCTCTGATTGGAAAGTGAAGTGTAACTTAATAATTGACAAGAGAAAGATAACAAAAACCCAGTTCAGATTTTGAACTAGTTATTCTCCGAGGGGCAGAAAAAGGATGATTTTTTGAGACAGAAAAAATGTTAACCTGCGACATTTTATTGACTCCCTGAAAAAAATGAAGGTAATGTTTGCCTAAGCACAAGGCTTTAAATGGCCTCAAAACATTAAGGCCCAGTTCTGAACTTGCTTAGTGTTAGAATTTCATTAGTTTACCACCAACTTTTAGGTGAGGCAGCCTCTTTAAATTTACCGATGACCAACCTTTCTCTGGCCTCTTTTGTTTGGTTCTGTGACCCTCTGCTACTCCACTCACTTTGTCTTGCCTGAAAAATGATTAATTCTGTACACCAGTGGGATTTTTTGCCTCTGTGTGTCGCTCAGCTATATCAGCAGAAACATGAAACCCTGACAAGTATCAAAGCCTTGGTCTACACTAGGGCATTATTTCAAAATAACCCCCTTTAGGTCAAATTTATATGCAGAGCATCCACAATACCAAGCCCGTTATTTTGAAATAACATGCCACTTATTCTGAAATATGTACTCCTGCTTTCCTTGGGGAATAACACTTATTTTGAAATGGTTATTATGAAATAGCAGTAGTGTGGATGCTCTGATGCTGCTATTTCAAAATAACTACTCCCCAGCGTAATTTGAACTAATTACTCCCTAGTGCTTCTTGGGGGTCTAAGTCAAGGTACTATGTTCACATTAATGATGCCTGCCTCGGACTAATTTTAATGCTTTCCCATAGTGGAGACATGCTTTTCAATTTTGTAAAATTGGGAACTACTAAGTCAAATTTAGTTATTTTGAAATAATTTTCTAGTGTAGTTGTAACCACCACAGAGGGGGGGATTTGAACCTGGGCTCTCTCGAGCTGAGTATATAGGAGCCTCTACCCTCTGAGCTAAAAGCTAGCTGCCTTCTAACCCATGCTGTAAAGGTTTCTTGGTCTTAACTGTTGCTGTGGTCTAGGTCCCACTTGCATTGCTCAGTAACCATACTAGGGCTATGTCTACACTGGTGGCTTCTTGTGCAAGAATATCTTGCTCAAGAACACGTCCACACTGCCATGTCCGAGATGTGCTTTTGCGCAAGAGCATCCATGGCACTGTGGACGCTCTCTTGCGCAAGAAAGCTCTGATGGCCATTTTAGCCATAGGGCTTTCTTGCAAAAGAAACCCCTACTGCACATCCACACTGCCTTCTTGCACAACCGCTCTTGTGCAAGAGAGCTTACATTTGTAAGAAAAGAGAGTAGCTCTTGTGCAAGAAGCCCTCTCTTACCACGCCGTACTGTACCCTTGCACAAGAATGGGCGGGCAGTGTGGATGCTCTGCGGATTCTTGCGCAAGAATGGCCATACTTGTGCAAAAAGCCGCGAGTGTAGACATAGCGTAGGTGTGTGGGTTACATAGTCATGCCCAGAGTAAAAACGAGTTTTGTAACATAATACAGCACAAGGTTCTAGCTGTTTGTCCCAATTACAGGGAGAATTTGCAGCTACTTAGTTAATAGTATAACATATTTTGTAGGAGAGGAGATGTAGGAAACCATTTGTGGGGGGTCACAAGAGGAGTGTCAAAGGCTGATAAATGCACTTCAGTTTGAAACCAGTCTTTCTGGTGCCTTTTCCTCATAGGAGAAGTTATTGATACTTGCACTTGCTTCCAAAACTAGAAATAATCTGTTAATCCCTAAATAATGTATTGTTGCAATGTTGATGAATGGGACAAAAATCCTTCTGTCATTTAGCAAAATGGGTCATATTTCATACTTTTTAGGTCACCTGCCACTATTTCACAGCTGTGACATTTTGACCAGAAAAAAAGTGGATGGGAGGCAGGGAAATGTTTTGAAAAATAAACTTGTGGAGTGCAAATGACCTAAAATCAATAGGACAATATCTGAATGACTTCTGCTGTTCAGTTTCAACATCCAGTAATGGAGATAGTGGCTACATTGAAAATCAAGTTTAGTTATTCTTTTTCAAATATTTTAATAGCAATCAAACACGATCTACTGTATATTTGAGAGAGTTTCTGTCTGTCTGTTTATTTAAGTACTTCTCCTAAACAATAAGAGGTAGAACCACCACATTTGGTATACAGCTTCCTCTTATCATAACTTAACCAAACTCTTACCTTGCTTTGTGCCAGGAAAGTGGGATGTGCCTGGAATGGGATTGCTTCTCATATGGAAAAGAGACAGAATCACCAAGCAGGTGAAAAGGGCTATCTGGGGGCACCTCTCTCCCTGTCCAGGACTGCCCCAGCCCAGAGCCTCCCCACCCTGAGGCACCCTTTAGGCAGGGCAATGGGGCTGAACCCTCCCCCCTGATTTTTTCAGAGAGTGAGGGGAAAGTGCACAGTTTGCTGCATTCCTCACTTTGGCTGGGTAGGGCAGGGGGCAGATGAGCTGTGCACTTTGCTCTCGCTCCCTCACAGGGACAGGCAGGGGAAGAGCAAGCAGCCCTGGTACAAATCTCCCCCCCATCCTCTCTACCCACCCCCCACACACGCATACATGTGTGCATGCACATACACAAACCCACCCCCACACACACCACCCTGCCCTGACTTCTGTATTCTCCACATCCCCAACTTGGGTTGCCAAATGGTTTCAACAAAAATACAGGACACACTTGACATTACATCACAATCTACACTACATCTTATTTAGAAAATACCAGACGTTTATATTTTCTCAATTTGTTTCCCGAACAGAAGCTCAAATACCGGACTTTCTGGTTCAAAACCCGACACCTGGCAACCCTATCCCCAACTCCCTGCTTTCAGACCCCACACTTCACCACATACTTACATTTCTCCCCCACCTTCTGCTCTTAGTGTCCCCTCAATAAAAAGACTACTGTATTTGGATAAATATAATAATTTAAAGCATGTCCATTTTCTTTTTATTTAACTCACCCCCCACCACAAAAAAACCCACCTTAATTGAGTTAAGGACCGAAACAAAGTCAGTTCAATCTGCTCATATTAAATATACAAAAGACAGCCCAGGAAAACTGTATAAGGCTAGATACACTATTCAGAATTGTGAAGACCACATGGACTACATAAACTTTTGTTTATTTCCAGTGATATTGTCAGAATATCTTTATATGTGTAGCCTATAATTCACAGTAACAAGTGAAATAGTCTCTCTTTGGACTGACTTTTATATTTCAGAGGCTCACTATTTTCTTCCATTCCTGGAAAGATGCAGTTTCTTTCATGTTACCACAGTAAGTTTCTAGATGACAAATGATTGAAAAATTTGAATGTGCGAGAACTGGAAAACTGAGGGTCAAACTGTAAATACTTCATTCACAATATAAATCACCTCAGTTTATCATGAAGCCCAGACAACAACAAACTGCCACAACTGAAGCTAATACTTAAGTGGATGTTTTTCTAAAAAACAAATAACTGTTGACAGATCTGCAAGCCATGAAAATATTTTTCCACTATGGCTTTTTCCAAAAAGCAGAAGTTCAAAGCTTAACTAGTACTCATTATAAAAGAACAAATTTAACATGACACTTAAAGACACGAATCAATATAATATGTAGGCTTTTGAGCAGAGGAATTTGCTTCAAATTTTGTCTTGACAAGTAACAAACAAATTTATTTGTTTTTATATAATTGTCAGTAAAAAAAAAATTGACTTTATTTTACTGAATTAAAGCTGTACTATATTATGGCCTTTTCCATCTGAAGATCCCAAAGCACTGCATAAATATTAATTAATTAAAATTCACAACCCTCCTACATTGTAAGCAAAGTATTAACACCCCCATATTACAGATGGGAATTCCTGAGTCATAAAATGTTAAGTTATTTGACTCAGGCTACGTCTAGACTGCAGGCTTCTTTCAGAAGAAGCTTTCAGAGATCTTCTGAAAAATTTCTTCCGAAAGAGTGTGTCCACACTGCCAAAGTACATCAAAAAAGTGATCTGCTTTTTCAAAGGAGAGCTTCCACACTGAATGGACGCTATCTCGCATGCAAGCTGTGATTACTATGGACGGAATGGCCACCAGGGCATCTGTGCTTTTTCCACTTTCCTCCTCTTCCAAAAGAACTCCCTCTTTCCTGTCCACATACACCTTTTTCCAAAAGAGCTCCTCCGGAAAAAGGCTTCTTCCTCATAGAAAGAGGGTTACCAATGTCAGAAAAATCCCTCTGTTCTTTTGATTTTTTTCGAAAGAACGTGATTGCAGTGTGGACGTGAGTGAAGGTTTTTTCAGAAAAACAGCCATTTTTCTGAAAAAAAAACAACCCCTCTGTACTGTAGTGTAGACATAACCTCAGGTTTACCAGCAAGTCAGCAGCAGGTCTGTGAACAGAATCCAGGGTTCCTGTCTCTCCTGTTTTCACTCTACTAAAGAATAATTACTATCATTAGAGAGTTGCACAAGCAAAACAAATAGTATTCAAGCAGAAAATAATGTGGAGAAGATTCTAACATGCTATAGGTGGAAGAAAATGTACTCCTGTAACAGTGAATGTGATTGTGTTCTAGACCAGTGGTTCTCAAACCTTTTGGTCTGCGGCCCACCCCGCTCAACGCAGACCTTTCCATGGACCACAAGCGAACCACCCATGATGACAAATTGGATGTAGGAGGGGGGTGGAGGTGCATGGTGTGTATGGAAGCTATGGTGCAGGAGCAGTCTGGGTGGGAGGTAGGGTGCAGAAGAGGGCTGAGAGTAGGGATGTGGCCAGGAGGTTGGGTGCAGTAGTGGGTTGGGGGTTCAGGGTCTCTGTAGGAGGGGATTGCCATGATTCCAGCCAATGGGAGCAGTGGGGAAAGCCGCCAAGCAAGCATTTTCCAGCCACAGTGAGGAGGAGTGGCAGCACATGGAGCCAGTTTTTTCCCCTGCAAGTCGGATCTGACCTATGAGGCTTGTTCTCCCCTCCCCCCCATGGGAAAATGGCGCTGGTGCTCCAACCTTGGGGGCAGGGTGCAGCGCCAGTGCAGGCTCCCCGCTGCAAGGAGGGGCAAGCCCTGAGCCCGTGGCCCACCTGCAAGGTGGTCATAGGGCTCTAGTAGTCCACAAACCAAACTTTGAGAACCACTGTTTTAGACTTTGTGGTCTTTTTAGTGATGTAACTTATAGGGTACAATGGATACTTGAATGACTCTTCACTTAATGAAACCACAAAAAACCGACTTCAGGGTCAGAATGGTAGGTGTTTGTCTCATCCTTTTCCCCAGTGATATTTGTTTGAAATCTGATTCCCCCTTCATACTTTGACTCAAATCTGAACCATTACATATTTCACATGCACCACCCACTGAATTGCTAAAATTCGGATGCATACAATAAAATTTATTGTACCACATACTACATTGCTAATGCCACTTCCTGCAGTGCCTGATTTCTCCCCACAGATCTCTTTTCCAAGTATTAAATTCAGCTCAGCACTCCTGGTACAGAAACTTAAATGCTGGGCAAGAACAAACACAATGCAATGTGCCAGCATGGTACAATGAAATGCAGATGCAGTAAAAGTCTCATATGTATACAGCCATGGCCAAAAGTGAATGTAATCCACACATCTTCTGTTTGTGGTGTACTGTTCCATCTAGAGGCACCGAGACCACTTATACACTACGTCTACACTGCCAGTTTTTTGCGGAAGAGGCAATGCAAACGAAGCACTTATTAGCAACTTCTCGTGCTTCATTTTCATATTCTCTTCCGATGCTTTTTGCGGAAGAGGTTTTTGCGCAAAAAAACCCCTAGTGTAGACGGGTCCATTTTGCAAAAAATCCCCTTTTGCGCAAGAACCTGTAAACCTCATTTTTTGAGGAATCAGGGTTCTTGTGCAAAAGGGGTTTTTTATGCATAACGGACCCGTCTACACTGCTTCTTTTTGTGCAAAAACCTCTTCTGCAAAAAAGAGGCAGAGTAGACGTAGTGACTGAGAGAAAGAATAACGAGTCAGCTGTACAGCCTTAGCTTTTCGCTCAAGTGGTAAAGGCTCGTACCTAAGCTCCACAGACCCTAGGTTCAATTCCACCTGTCGGCATTATAAAAGGGCTCATCTCATCAGAAGTACCAGTAATCTCAAGAAGAGAGAAAGAGAGAGAGCAAGAACAGATTTCCACAAGATTTCCAGACCAGTCATGCCCAGAGACCGAGAGAGGATTTAGATAAGGACCTCAACTTCTAGGTGCTGATCTACAGTGAACCTTCTAAACCAGGGGCTAAATGAGGCAGGAGGGAAGCGGGCAGGTGCCTCTAGGGTCTGGCGATTCAAAGGGGCCCACGGCTCCCAGCTGCTGCAGCCAGAGTCTCAGGCCCTTTAAATTGATGCTGGAGCGCTGCACAGCACGCTCTGTTTGGCTATGTGGGCTGGGGTTGGGGTGCTGCTCTGGGCCGTGTAGAGGGCTGACTGCTCCCAGCTGTCCCTTCCTCTTGAGGCCACACCTATTCCCAGAGCGCGAAGCCTGTGGTCCACCTTGCCCAGGGGACCCACGGAGGCTGTTGGCTCCCCTGAAATGAGAAGTATATACATTGTGTAGATTTAACAGCGAGGTCATATTTAGGACATTTCCCTTTTTGATCACAACCCCACAGATCATATCCCCTTCCATTCACAGTTGCCAAATAGCCAGCAGCAACTACAGCAATTGATTATTTGGAAGCATACGACATGAATTTTAAATGTTTTGTGGGTGACTCCAGTTCCTCCTTCCCTTCTTAAATAGCAATGACCCTGAGTAGAGACAAGCTTCCTGGATCAGGCATCATCTCCAGCTGCTTTTTACAGGCATCCAGATTCTTTTTTGCAATAAAAGACCAAGTTGTGCCGAGATGCACGAAGGAACTAAGAGGAGAAGCCAGCATTCTGTGATCAGTGAGCGAGTGCTCCAAGGACTAGCAATGATAAATAGATACCGGTTTGTTAACCACAAAACCTAAAGGCAGAGCTAAAACTGGCTCTCCTCACACAAACAATGCAGGTATACATGACTAATACACCAGAGTCCTGTTGATGGGTCTGGACCTTGTCAGAAAAAGGGCTGCTAATTAAGGGCCAGCTGCCTCTCGGCCAAAGTGCAAGTGTGGATGGGGAGAGAGTTCAAGGAATTCTGTCCCCTTAACCAAGGGTTGGGCACAATCCAGATCCTTGTGCTCCTTGATTGGGGGTCTCTGGCAATGCTGGCATAGGGGGAAGGACAGGTTCTGGCCCATCTTAACGTGAACCATTGTAACCAGCGTCATGCCAGGTAGCACCTGCTGCTCTGCGCCATACTCCCACCTTCCGATCTATTGCAAGTGCCAGGGAACCCCCCCTCCCTCCCCCCACACACTCATAAGGGAAATTAGGAAACTCTGATTTGTAACCTTAATGATAGGTAGAACAAGAGAGACTGTGGACCCAAGAAAGCCAAGTATTTTAAGGCATGGGATATAGGCCATTGCCAGACACAGGATACCAGACAAGATGTGCCATTTGTCTGTTCTTAAATGGAATTTCCTATGTTCCTGACACTGAGCAAACTATTTATTTATAAAAGAACAGTTTCTGGTTTTGCAGAGATGGTATACAGTGCATTCTTGTTCTCTATTGCTAATTCTCACAGCTAAATCCAAACCTTTAAAAGTAATTTATTTAGCCATATGAATTTAATGAGACACAAGTTGGCAATTTGCTTTGCCATGTAAAAAAAGGGGCGACTCTTTAAAGGCCTAAAAATTTAGTTCTCTTCCAAGTAATTTTAGAGGTTTCTCTGAAGCTTAGCTAACTTAACATGTACCTCCATGGATTAGAAACTAGGCTAAAATCCTCACAAGATCAAGGCCAGAATTTTCAAAAGTGATTGTATGCCTGTCTTGTTATACCTTAAAGGAGCCTGATCTTCACCCAATGCTTAGCACCCTTTAAAGTGTCTCCAGTTTGTCAGTGTGACCTCTCTGCCTCAGTTTCTCCTTCTGTAAAAAAGCAGGTAGCACTTCTTCCCTATGCTACCCCCAGGAGTACAGATTCTGATTTCAATTACTTTGGTGTAACTGAGTTCAGAATCTGATCCAAAATGTGATAAGAGAATGAGTAAGTGCTGACAACTATCACAATCCTACTTGTATTGTAACTTGCACATTGTCTGTAGGGCAGAGAACAAATTTTCACACTCATTTCTAGACATAATCCTGACACTTACTAGCATAGTAGATTTTTTTTTCTGGTGAGGGATTTTCCAATACCACTACATAAAATTAGCTGTGACTGGACAAGATGCAGCTGAACACGCTGGCTTGCACAAAGTGAGCTCAGCCCACAACAACAGCTTAGTCAGAGCTGTTTTATGAATTATTTTTTGTAAACAGTGTTGATCAACAAGTGAATTACCAAACTATATGAGATCATCAACTTTTGAGATGGTCTGAATGCTGGAACTGGGGCTGGGACAGATACTGCTGGCTGTAAGCTTAGTCTCTGGGGGTATGTCTACACTACCCCGCTAGTTCGAACTAGCGGGGTAATGTAGGCATACCGAACGTGCAAATGAAGCCCGGGATTTGAATTTCCCGGGCTTCATTTGCATAAGCGGGGAGCCGCCATTTTTAAATGCCCGCTGGTTCGAACCCCGTGTAGCGTGGCTACACGAGGCTCGAACTAGGTAGTTCGAGCCCCGTGTAGCCGTGCTACACGGGATTCAAACCAGCGGGGATTTAAAAATGGCGGCTCCCCGCTTATGCAAATGAAGCCCGGGAAATTCAAATCCCGGGCTTCATTTGCACGTTCGGTATGCCTACATTACCCCGCTAGTTCGAACTAGCGGGGTAGTGTAGACATACCCTGGGATAGAATCCTATGACAGTCCACACAGTAGACTCTAGGCAAGAAAGGATGGCATAACACGTGCCAATTTGTATAGTATAATCATAGTCAAGCTTCCAGAAGGCACCCTGTGGCTCTGTGGTGATTTGAAATCTATGTCCATGGTTTGCACATGGCCCCTCACTTCATAGAGGCTAAAAAATAAACCCCAAAGGCTCTTCTCTATCCCACAGATACGCACACATGCACTGTGCAGTATTCAAAATCCGGATGCATTTGTCTTTTAAGGCAACCTCTAATATAGCTAGTCTGTGAAGTCTACAGAAACTCCTGTGAGAAGGCCATAGGTAACTCACAGTAGCACTTGGAAACCCCTCTCCCACACAGGTATTATCCAGCCAAGAACAGCATATGCTTCCTCATATGCTTTAAGCACAACTACAGTTAAGTGGTTGTTTATGTTCAGAAGTGAACAGAACAATCAGTGTAAATGGTGATCTTTATGGACATGACCATAGGTTAACCTTTATTCCAGACAGTGTCATCTTGCCTAAAGGTCTCTGGAAGCACAATATGTAGTACAATCCCAGAAAGGAATACAAGCATTGGGAAACAACATAATGCCAACTGCCTGATGGTGGCATTGTTCTTAGCAGTAGTCCTTTCTGAAGGAGGTTCCAAAATGAAGCTGTCTGGTTTAGGTATCTGGATGTTCTTCTTGCAAGGTACAGGTATCGCCAGTTATTTGGCATTGTGATTCTATCAAGCCTTTCCTGGCTTTGCTGGTGAGAGAGGATAAGCTTGCAGCTAAGGCACTGAACTGAGAATTAGGCAAAATGGATTCTGTTCTGAGCTCTGACAGGTTTCCCTGCATCTTTGGCCAAGTCACTTACACCAGACTTTTTAAAAAACTGCTCAGGCACCCACAAATGGGATCTGCTTTCTTTTAGGCACTTAGATAAATTTGAAGGAAATCTGGCCACCAGTGTCCCTGTGGGTGCTGAGCACGCCTGGGGAAATGTCTCTTATAGAGAGGCCTATTGTGGGAATTGGGTTGTGTTCACTCTAGTTGCGGGTACTGGGCACTTGAAAATCCACCTGTAAGCTGTTTTGTAAATTTGGTCCCACATCTCTCTCTGCCTCAGTTTCTAGTAAAATGGAGGTAATACTATTCCCTACCTTACCAGAGTACGTGGGAGGGTAAGTTCATGTAAAGTGCTCAGATGCCCCTTCAGCAAGGGAGTGGCGGGGGGAGAGGTGCAGTTTTTAGTATACTACTTTTCCAGACAAACCAATCGTCTGTTTTAGCAGGAGCGTTCGACACTGGTACCCAGGGCTAACTCCATGTGTGTGCGTCTACACTGCACCTTTCCCTTCAAATAAGTTACATAATTTGCACCATGCAAATAAGCTATGCAAATTGCGTGGCTTATTTTGAGGTAATTTCGAAATAAAGTGCTATTCCAAAATGTCCCTTAACCTTCGTGGAACGAGAGTTATAGGGACGCCAGAATAGTGTGCCCATTATTTTGAAATCTACTTCCAGTATCCCAAAACAGTGCCACAGTGTGGACGTAGCCTGTGAAATTCACGCTCGTGTTGTTTTGTGGATTTTTCATCTATTATTGTAATTATTTGTCTTGAGGTAGCACCTAGGGTTCCCAGTTGTGGACTAGGGCTACGATGTTCTAGGTTTTATACGAACACAGAACAAAAAGACAGTGGCCACCCCAAAGAGCCCATAATCTAATACAAGAGATAAGTGAATACCACAAACAAATGGGAGCAGAAGGAGAATGGTTAAATGCCACCATTCTTGCCATTTTCTTTCATTTGGTTTTACAAGCCCATCCTTTAGATTTGCTTTAATTTCTGTTTAAAAAAAAAAAGGCTCGTCATATCAGATGAAAAAACTGAAATTCCATACTTTGTTTATTTGTTATTAACTCAAAGACCATGTTGGGTTAGGAAATAAGCCATTGTTCATTCACTAGAGATTTAATACATCTCCAAACTGGGAGATGTGGAAGATTCTGTGTTTCCTATAGCATATGCTATCAACAGGGGCATCTACTAGTCCTTCTTCCAACTCACCACACCTCCTCGTCTGGCAGCATGGATCTCCACATGAGTCATCATGGTACCATTATTTTCCTTCTCGCAGGTAGGCCACACTTCACTTTTCTATTCTCATCCCTCTGGACTACCAGAACCAGTCCAAGATAATGCCACATGGAATTATCTCATAAGTCTGCTGAAGGATGTCCTGCATACTGGCTGTCCTCTGGCTACATTTGCTAAACACAAGATGCCTTAACTGCATGCTGTTTTCAGGGAGGGCAGAATGACAATTTTAGGACCACTGCTCTTTTTGACCCCTCTGCTGTCCGTCGGTATGAGAGCCAGATATTGATTAATATCGTTCATTGAAGTGGAGGAATGCTTCTAATATTTTTAGCACACAGCAGTACCACAAAGCAATGTAGGCTAGGAAGTGAAAAACCAAAATGCTGTGTCCAATATAAATTACATGGTGTTTCTAAGGAAACAAAATAAACACCCAAATTGGAATTTGGCAGACATGACAACAGTAAGACCTCTAGTCTTATGAAAAGTTCCATAAGGTCAACCCAAGACAACTGCTGAAGACTACAGTGTCACATGTTAAACAGCAGATGGCACCTCCAGCAGCCAATCTGCCCAGCAGCCAGTCTGCCCTAGCACCTTACTGGGACATTTATTGCTTATGTTTAATCGGAAATAAGAGCACCATCTACCACTGTTGCTGACTGCAATGTGCCAGGGGCTGCTTGTCCCACAGCTCTGCCCTAGGCCTGCCCCCACTTCTCCCAAGGCCCTGCCTCTTCCTGCCCTTGTTCCACCCTTGCTCTCCTTCCCTCCCCTCCCCAGCCTCCTATATGAGACAAAACAGCTGACCACTGTGGGCAGGAGGTGTGTGGAGGGAGGGCAAGGCACTGATCAGTGGGCCTGTCAGTAGGAAGCACTGCCGGGGGGGGGGGGGGGCAGAGGGTGCCAGTAGGTGCTCAATACCCACAATTTTTTCCCAGCCCTGGAGCACTCTTAGGCTATGTCTAGACTACAAGCCTCTTTTGAAAGAGAGTATCTAGACTACAAGCCGATTTTTCGAAAAAGCAAGCCTTCGATTTACTTTTGAAAGAACGCGGCTACAGTCTAGATGCAGGTGAAGTTTTTTTTGAAAAAAGGCTATTTTTTTTCGAAAAAGCCTTGTAGTCTAGACACACCCATGGAGTCGGCACCCAGGCCAGCTACTATACTGCTAAAGTCACTTCCTGTAGCACCTGAATTTTCCCTACATATTTCTCATTCAAGTATTGAATTCAGTCCAGCCCTCTGTGATGCAGAGACTTAAGTGCCCTGCAAGAATTACCCTGCAATTTTGTGTTACAGTAGAACCTCAGATATATGAGCACCAGAGTTTTGAACCGACTGGTCAACCACACACTTCATTTGGAACCGGAAGCATTCAGTCATGCAGCAGCGGAGACCAAAAAAATAAAATAAAACCAAACCAAATAAAAGAAACCCCCAAACCAAAGTACAATGCTGTGTTACACATAAACTAACACAAAAAAGTGAGTTTTAAATAAAGATTTGATAAGGTGAGGAAACTGTTGAAATTTAATTTCCTTGAAATTAAAATAGTTAAAAGCAGCATTTTTAAGCTGTATTAAGTCAATGTTCAAGTGTAAACTTTTGAAAGAGTAACTTTTTTTTAGTTGTGTACACACTCCATTTTTGAAGTGTTGATAACTGTGAGGTTCTAGTGTACTTCTACCAGCCTCAGCATAAAAACAGAAGAGCACAGCAATATTGCAACAAGCCTACTGGGTTTTAAAATATCTTGTGAAATAGAACTCTGTTACTGTAACCGTTTTGAGAGTCAAGTTTACTACAGGATAAGCCACATGGTACAAGAGTGTTTTATAGCGCAAAGAGTGAGTTTAAATATCTCAGTGAGACAAAAAGTTTCCTATTACAGTTATTGTTGTATTAAGCGGTGGAGCAAGGGAAGGAGGAAAGGACAGGCTGATACTTCTTGGATCTGAGCAGAGGTGCTGAGTGCCTCTGCGGAAATGCTAAATGACTTCAGGTTCCTTTAGTTTCCGTGGGAAATTAAGGACAATAGTATCCCTGACCTCAGCAGTTTGCAGAATCAGGCCTTTTGTCTATGAGTTTGCACTGAACTAGAGGTGTAAATTCACAATACACCTAATGGTGTGTGTGTGTGTTTGTTTCCTCATCTAATATATAAAGGAGAATGTCTGTATGTTTGTGCACTAGGACACTATAAGAGCTACCGCAACCAAACTTTGCATGGGATAACCTGTCATCCAGGAGAAGGTTTTAAGGTACTGTGGGAGGGAAGAGATGAGAGACTGACGCCTCTCCCCGGGGCTGCACGGACCTTGGCAGTGTGGGGAGAAGAGGCTTCCTGGGGGGAGGGGCGGGGACAGTTGCTCACTAAGGCCAGCGGAGGGACAAGGAAGCGGAGGGTGGGCTCGGGCGCCAACAGCAGGCATGCAGCTCCCTTCCCCCTCCCTCCCCTCAGGTTCCTCATCTCAGTTATATCAACTGTCAACTTATATTTCAACAATGTATACTGACAAAGTGCAAGGACAGTCACTTAAAATAGTTGGAATTGATTTGGAGACATCTTGCTTTTCACATGGACAACTCTATGTTGCATGTTCAAGAGTTGGAAGCAGAAAAAAATTGTACATATTTGTTAAGAATAATGACACAAAAATATAGTTTATTATAAAGTTTTTTATGATAACATGTAAAATTGGTTGTTTTGTACTTTCTAAAATATTTTAATCCCTATAGAACTCAGTGCAAATTTTCTACCACTCAAAACATGATAATGGACTTCTGTTTTTCTAAATTTTGTTCCTCCACTTTCCCGAGCAACACCTGGTAACTCCCGCTAGTTTTCACATAATAAGCAATGAGTAGCAAGTATACAGGGACAACAACTCAGAGAATAGCTCTAACTGTCCACAAATATTTGTTTTAATAAATAATTCTTCTTGATTTGCCTGTGTTTTGTGTTCACTTTCAGTGAATATTCTAGATTAGTGTTAGGTATGGTTAGGAAAGGTTTTGGAAACAGTATTTCAAGTGAATATTAGAAGATATTCATTGCAAGTGCATTCTAACCTTATTAAACAGAGTATTTGTTTCTGAAATCTGATTCTATGAATTATTTTTATCTAGTTGGGAAACAGAGACCATAGAACTTATACGTCCTATTAGATTTAACCAACGCTGAATTTCAGGTGCTGAGTTTGCAAGTGGCAGCTTATCATGAATAATCTACAGTCAACTATCAAAGTGCATCAGGCCTTTAAAAAATGAAACTTAAAAATGATTTGGCATTTTCACAGTGGCACAAAAATAGACATTTTAGGGCTTCAAATTACTGTCTCCCTGTGACCAAAAATCAGCCTTGCTTTTTCAGATGGCAGTTTTTTTATAATGAGAAGTGATACGTGGATATTATTTCCAATTTCATATAACCATGGACTTTGGCTGGGGAACGTGGGCAACAACTAATTTTCGGATGCAAACTTTTGGCTCTATAAAAACATCTAAGTTTAATTAAGGAACTGACAGCTCAAATGGAGCTATGCTAGGTGGAACAGGGAGAATTGCAGGAGTCTCTGTGGCAGGCACAGAACTGCCACTGGCTGCAGGAGGAATCCATGGGGAACTAGTCCATGACAGGGGGGGAAGGATGCTAATCTAACACATGCACGTCTCCCCAATGGAGTGTTTCCGGAAGATCATCATACAGTTTAGTACACGTCCTGTAGTTCCCCTCCTATAGGTGTTTCCCAGAGAGGAGGTGATCTGGATCATAGCAACTGGAGGAAGAAAGGAGCTCCAGCCCTCACTCCATTTGCTACATCTTCCTGCCAGTTCAGGGTCCTTCACTGGAGAACAGTCCTCGGTGCTATTCATCAGGGCCTTGCCGTGACAGGACAGAACCCTCATGGTTACTCAGGGTGCATCTACACTGCAGCACTAGCTCAAAATAAGCTATTGCAATTTGAGCTATGTAAATTGTGTACTTTATTTCGAGCCTATTTCGAGATGGTCTGTTTCAAAATTTGGTGTAGATAGCGCCAATTTTCAAAATAGACCGCTGTTCTGACAAGTCCCTTAATCCTCGTGGAATAAGGTTTTCCAGGAGGTTGGAATAGTGTGCCCATTATTTTGATTACATTTCAAAATAACCAGAGTATCCCAAAATAGCGCCACAGTGTAGACATGCCCCCATTCACACAGAGATTGCTAAAAAAATGTGAAAAAGTGGCAAAGTGCAATAGTGACTATGACCTGACAAACAGGTAGGCTACGTCTATACTGCTTCCTTCTTGCGCAAAAGCCTATGCAAACAAAGTGCAGATTAGCATATTGCCACACTTCATTTGCATAATTAATTAGGGGCTGTTTTTGTGCAAGAGGCTTTTACGCAGACAGGAGCTGTGTAGATGGCACTTTTTTGTGCAAAAACCTCCTCTTGCACAAGAGCCCCCTCTTCCTCATCTTTTCAGGATGAACGGCTCTGGCGCAAGAGGGGGGTTTTGTGCAAAAAGGAACTGTCTACACAGCTCCTGTCTGCGCAAAAGCCTCATGCACAAAAACGGCCCCTGATTAATTACTCAAATGAAGTGTGGCAATATGCTAATCTGCGCTTCATTTGTATAGGCTTTTGCACAAGAGGAAGCAGCATAGATGTAGCCGTAGTGATTTCTGAATTATACAGTTGTCGAGTGTTCACAAATCAACTTCAGCTACATGCTGGAAATTGTTCCCAGGGCAATTGCTTTGGCTTTGGAACAGGGTTAAAGGGATCCCCTGTGAGAGGTCACAGAAAGTAGGGATGGGGTCTGCTTCCTATTTGCAGAGGAAAAGCTAGATTTGGTTGAACCTCTCCCCCCTGCTCCACACACACCTTTCAGCAGTGCTGGCAGGAGTCTCTCCATTCATTGGCACACACTGTGCAATTTGTGGGTTCTCATTCTAGTCTTTTGGGTTGGCTAAAATGTGGCTTTGGCCCCTTGAGTGCTCCTCCCTAGCTGACCAGCAACCACAGAGGCAGTTTATTGCTGAACAGAAATCTAAGAATCACTTTTGGCCAAGAGTGCCTTGGAAAATTCACTTCCTAACATTGCTTTGGTTTTATTTCAAAAATGTCTTGAGCAGCACTGACATTTTTGGAACAAAAGACTTATTTCTAAAGGCCTAAAGTGTCATTCTCCTCCTACCCTCCCCCCAGCAAACAATGTGCTATGCTACTACAGTAATTTCTAGCCTCTGGCTGAAAGGGAAGGAGCTCAGAGTGCTGCTTTTTAATTTTAAATCTATTTTATGTGAATGTGAGTGCTTTGTGGGAGATATTGAATTATCTGCTCTGTAAATTTAAGTTTTCCCTACATCCACAGAACAGGCAAAGCAAAGGCTGGGAGCCCTGGGCCCCACTGAATCGCTGGGTCCTGGGGCAACTGTCCGCTTTGCTCCCCCTTGTTGGCAGGCCTGCTATCAGCTCTGATCTTCTGCTCTCATTGGCGTTCCATGCAAAGTGGAGAGAATAGAACAGCAAAGCAAATATGAGCTGTGTGGATATGAGAACAGAATTTTTGCCTAGCTTTCTTCAGTCTGATCTGATGATATAAGATTTGAACAGCCATGGGGCCTTACCATTTTCAATTATGTTTCTTTAAAAAACATATTGAATAAATCTGAGGTAATATTGGTAACTCTACTGGAGAAGTTATCATATCTTTAGATTACTCCCATTCGTAACAGAGAGGGTCTTGTTGGGCCCTGGATTCAGTTTTGGAGAAGGGATAGCAGCAGTGGCCAAAAATGCTTTCCCCTCCAACTTTTCTTGACTTGGTGGCCAAATGCACATCACAGCACCGTGATCTGTGCCCTCCGTCCAGAGCACTGTAGCATAGAATGAGACTCCCCATTCAGCAGCTTCTCCGTGCTATAGATGTTCCAAAGAGCAGTTTATTTCTGTCTGCTCAGCATGTTAGTTTGGTGCCCTTTGTGAATTAGGCCCTGTGTACCCTAAATGCCACTCCTCTCTCCATCCAATCCTTGGCAGTTGAAATCAGCTGAGATGCGTGACCTAGATTTGTGCATCTGAAGCCTGGTCATAGAATCGTAGGGTTGGAAGAGAGCTCTGGAGGTCATTGGGTCGAACCCCTTGCCCAAAGCAGGATCAACTGGTGAACAGAGTATTCTCAGCAAAAACCTCTCGATAGTGAAATTTGGTTTCCCATCCCCCATCCTCCCCAAGTTGGTCTAAAATAGCCCAAATGAATTGATGAGCTTCTCAACAGGTAGCATAGCCTGTTTACACAGGCCTTTCCTTAGGGGATCAGGGAAGACAGGTTTAGGTTGGGATGTTCTCCCCCAGTGTTGTTTGTTTAATGATCTGCAAATATGGAATTTTTATGGCTATTTTTAAATGTTGCCTTTTGGGGTTGCTTAGAACAGTGTTTCTCAACCAGTGGTACGAGTACCCTTAGGGGTTCTCGTGTTGGCATACCCCCCAGACTTCTCTCAACTGAAATTTGGAGAAAACTGAATTTCTGTTTTAAGTTTTAGAGCGCTTTATTAGTTTTGTACTTTTCACACCCCAAAATTTCATCACCTGCCTGGCTACAATTAAGTTGTTTAAACAAATGAATTGCAGTGGTAGAAAAAAATGGTGTGTCTGAAAACTAGGTACTAGAGGTACTGATACTTTTTTTTAAAGGGGTAGTTTATGAAAAAAAAGGTTGAGAAAAACTGGGGCTTAGAATGTTTGTGACCGACAAGACATTTATAATTTTTAAAAAAATCAATGTGAATAACTACATACATGGACCACTTAGAGAAGAAGAATGAAGTGTGTGTATAGTATAATATACATGATGAAGGGATGCACTAACTGAATAGTCTGGTGAATCACAGGGATGGCAATATGTTTCTTAAATCCTTAATGGAATATCTCCTTGGAATTAAGTATTATTTGTGACTACCCATCTGCTGTAGGTGTAGATGAGGCCCTGTAATGAAAGATGTCCACATACATACACAGACACCACAGTCATCAGTTTATTGTGTACTTGCAGCACTGGGAATAGAATTTATGACCTTTGCTTCCACAAACACAGCTGCTCCACAAACTGTAGGCTCTGCAGTCAGCAGAGGGAACTGATAAAATACTCAAACGGGTCTGAGTCCCTCTCTCTCATTCCCATATCTCGTCATCTAGAAAAGGGCACTGGTTCACACTTACTTTCAAGAAGAGACCCTTATCTCTAACCCCTCAGCAGTTTACCCTTACATGTCAGATGCACTGAATTTTATTTAACCAGCTTCTGCCATGAAATATACATGCTCGCACCAGATCTCAGTACCTAAAAAGATGCCCATATGCTCAATAGTGATTCAAGTCGATCACACAACTGAGATAGATTATGTTCATTATACACTAAAGTGATATGAGAAATCATTGCTACATTTCAGAAGTATATGAATAAAGGCCAAGCAGAATTATTTATTGCAAAGATCCAGCCTAGCTATTAAATAGCTCATACAAGAAGATCCTGAGCTAGAATCCTTGTCAATGAGGTACATGTCCGTGGCCCTGTGTAATTTAAGCAAAAAAAGAGCACCCTTGTGTGCTGCCAGTACCTCTTAAACTCTTTGAGGAAATGCCACCCGAGAGTCACGTCACTCACCCACATAATCCCAGCATATCACAGCAGAAAAATTAGGAGGCATCCAATTATTCTAAATCTCCTTACTTTTCATCCAAAATGGAACAAGCTGCCAATGCTCCACTATACTTTCCTGTTGCCCTGGTGTAGCCCTTCCTAATCCAATCTGGTGACCAAATATAATCCTTAAAAGCATAAAATTTGGGAGAATATTATCTCTGAAAAGGGCAAAGAACACAGATGGTATGTTAAGAAACTGAGTAATGACAGAATATTCAGAGTAAAATTCAGCCCTTTTCTGCCTGACATGTAAAATGAAGAGGTGGTAGAGAGGTCAAAAATGCTTGAGCTGCTCTGTCTGCACACTTCAGAGCAGGTCGAGTGCTCGAGTGCCACTTATTCCTGCTGCAGAAGTGAATAACTTCTACTTTCCCCAGTATAAGCTGCTAGACAGTGGCAAAGTAGCCTGGTCATGCCTCAAAACTGGATAAAACACCCCTTTCTGCCTGGAGTTGTTGAATATGGATGGACTAGCTATAACCAATCTTTCAGTATAAAAGTCAAGAGTGTTATTCTAAATTGATTGATAGAACTAATAAAACTCTGTCTTAATTCAGACCCATTAATGCCATCATAATATAGACAAAGAAAGTACCTCCATGATTCCTAGGGTACAAATCTGAGGAATAAAGTGCTGACTACAGAGAACAAGCTTGAAGTCTCTCGGTCAATTTCATGGCAATCTGTATACAGGCAGTCCCCGACTTATGTGGATCCGCCAGGCGGCGACTTTGCTCTGGTGTCCCTGGTCTGCTGGGGGGTCCAGTGGCTTTGCTGGACCCCCCCAGCAGACCAGGGGGACAGGAACAAAGCCGCGGAGCACACCCGCAGAGGGACAACCCAGGCGGTGGCTTTGCTCTGGTGTCGCTGGTCTGCTGGGGGGATCCTGCAGGGAGATGGGGAGCAAAGCCTTGGAGCACGCCCGCAGCGGGACAGCCCAGGCACGCTTGGGCTGTCCCGCTGCGGGCGTGCTCCGTGGCTTTGCTCCCCGTCTCCCTGGTCTGACCAGCAGACCAGGGAGATGGGGAGCAAAGCCTCGGAGCACGCCAGCAGTGGGACAGCCGCGGCGCGCCTGGACTGTCCCGCTGCCCACGTGCTCTGCGGCTTTGCTCCGTGTCTCCCAGGTCAGCAGACCAGGGAGACGGAGCAAAGCCGTGGAGGACTTGGGCGGTCCCGCCACCCCTATCTCCCTGGTCTGCTGGAGGGGGGGTGCAGCTAGTGCCCCCCCCAGCAGACCAGGCTTTTCTTGCCTACCCCTGGGGTAGAGCAGCTGGGGGCTGCCGGGTTGGTCCCGCAGTGCCGCTCTGGACCAACCCGGCAGCACCCCAGCTGCTCTGCCCTAGGCGTCCTGATTCAACCGCTGATGGTCAGTTTCAGCAGCAACTGAATCAGGACGCCTGGGGCAGAGCAGCTGGGGTGCTGCTGGGTTGCTCCAGTAGCACCGAGGAGCCGCACTACTGGAGCAACCTAGCAGCACCCCAGCTGCTCTGCCCCAGGCGTCCCCAAGTCAGCCGCTGCTGAAACTGACCAGTGCTGACTACAGGAAGCCCGAGGCAGAGTTGCTGTGCCCCAGGCTTCCTGGAATCAGCCGCTGATCAGTTTCAGCAGCAGCTGACTTGGGGATGCCTGGGGTTCTTAAGTTGAATCTGTATGTAAGTCAGAACTGGCGTCCAGATTCAGCCGCGGTTGAAACTGATCAGTTTCAGCAGCGGCTGACGCCAGTTCCGACTTACATACAGATTCAACTTAAGAACAAACCTACAGTCCCTATCTTGTACGTAACCCGGGGACTGCCTGTAAACCCTTCTGTTTCAAACCGATTCACATTTCTTTGATTTCACTACAGACTCTACATTTATACCTGTTCGTTAGTTTATATAGCAGCCCTTCAAGGTGCATTACAAACTGCTACCTTCCTTCATCAGGTCATTTGCACAAGCCTCTTGGTCTTGGTTCTTCCCATTCTAATACACAGCATTTCTGATCCGTGTTAGTTCTTTTAATTGTCTGTCTCACATGCTCAGAGTTCTCTCTCAGGGCTCTATGTCCACCATGAACATTTCTATTAAAAAAAAGAGAGAGAGAGGAGACAGTGCCCCCAAAGGCCCCTATGACCAGGAATGTTTATGAGGCACTCTGACACCACAGCAATGGTGATTACTGTCTACAAAGTAAGCAATGGTTTAGCTTATGTAACAAAGGGACTGGTACAGAGCCCCTTAATATCAGTAAAAAACAGGACTATGTAGCACTTTAAAGACTAACAAGATGGTTTATTAGATGATGAGCTTTCGTGGGCCAGACCCACTTCCTCAGATCAAATAGTGGAAGAAAATAGTCACAACCATATATACCAAAGGATACAATAAAAAAAATGAACACATATGAAAAGGACAAATCACATTGCAGAACAGAAGGGGGATGAGGAGGGGAGGTAAATGTCTGTGAGCTAATGATATTAGAGGTGATAATTGGGGAAGCTATTTAATGTCTTTGTTTAGACCTAGGTGATAAGTGTCAAATTTAAGTATGAATGACAGTTCAGAGGATTCTCTAGATTGGCCCCTTAGCCCAGGGGCCCTTATAACTCCTGTTATTTCAAAATAACAAGTAGAGCATCCACACTTCCGAGCCTGTAATTTCAAAATAAGGGGATGGTTATTTCAAAATAATAACTCCTGATTTCTTGGGGTACATCTACATTGTGGGCTAAAGTCGAATTAAGCTATGTGACTTCAGGTACATTAACTGTATAGCTGAAGTTGAAGTACCTTAACTCAGCTTTAGGTGCTGTCTACACAGTAGGAAGTCGAAGGAGGAACACTCTTCCTCTGACTTCCCCTACCCCTCATGAAATGAGGGTTATGGAAGCCCATTATTTCGAAATTATTTCAAAATAATGGGCTTGAGGTGTAGACATGCTCTCTGCTATTTAGAAATAATGCTGCTGTGTATACATGCCCTTGGGGTATAAGCTTATTTTTAAATAGTTATTTTAGACGCTATTATTTCAAATTTAGTTATTTTGAAATAATTTCCTAGTGTAGACATGTCCTTTAATGAATAGTATTAGAACATAAGTGCCAACACTGAAATAAATGACTGGACACATCTACCCCGATATTTTTCTATCTTCAGTATGTTCCCTTCAGTGTGGCTTTAATGCATTCCATCAACCCAGGGTTTTTTGTACCATGCTCATTCTGCTCATATCTGAGCACCTGCTTCCACTCTCAGTCCTAATATTTGTAATATATCTCCACCAAAAGACTGGGTGCAGTACTTAATTTGTCTTAGGGCTTGCCTTGGATGAGCTCCAGCACATTTAGACTTATAAGGGTATGTCCGCACTAGCGGACATTTAAAAATGGCGGCGCCCGGCTTTATGCAAATGAAGCCCAGGAAATTCAAATCTCGGGATTCATTTGCAGCTCTGGTTGCCTACATTACCACCCTAGTTCAAACTAGGGTGGTAGTGTAGACATACCCTTACAGACTAAGCACAGATTGGGTTCATCTATGGACATTGTTTTGCTGTTCAAACTGAACAGTATTATTTGCTCTTTGAGCAGAAATTAGACTTCCTAAAAATCAGTTTTCATTTCAGCACCAAGAAAAATGAGGGCTGTGTTACAAACCTTAAAAGCACACATCTAGAATGATTACTTATTTTGCATCCCACTTTCCTCAGTCCAGTATTATGAAATGATGCTAAGCTGAATTAACTGTCCATTGTAAAGGATAAATTGCCCTCAGGAGATTCTAGTTTAGTTTAATTAGCTACAACATTTGAGGATATATTTTCAAATGCAAAAATAACACATTTCACATTTATTTCTATGAACTGTTCTACCAGATAAGGTAAACAGAGTGCATCAGAACTAAGACCTCATGGTATGATTTTACTTCAAGCTAAATTCCACAAAGAATACATTCCTAAAATTGTATTTTCTTTGGTCTTCTTTACAAAAATATCAAGAATTTACAATTAAGTGTTAGAATGTCAGCTAGGAAAAAACTATTAAGCTTTCTTTGTAAGTCTCATGGAAGAAGTTAAAATGGATTAATGTTTTTTTCAAAAAGAACAGTTTTTATTCAAACCTAAGCATGCTGTGGAATGTACTGTATTTTGTGCTTAGTAGCAACCTCAGGATTTTTTTTTAAACACTTATGTAACCTTTCAGGCTAACAGTTGAGGATGTTCATTTTTTATTTTCATTTGAAAGATGAAATAGATAATGCATAAGATGCAGGAAAGATCTCCTAGGTACACTGCACAGAAAACAGTAGCATGAACAGTTATGCTGAGGTTATAAAACTTTTGTAGCTACTATATTCGTAGCTATTGTGCAGAGATGGTAATAAAAAGACATTTTGTCATTTAAAAAGTCTCAGGAAGGAAAGCAAAGATTTACTTGAAAAGGAGATTTATGGCTACAATGAAGACAATACCAGTTTTTAACTGCAGAAATGTACTACATACAGAGTATGTGCACAGCAATCAATATCTATTGTTCTCATACTATTAATTCTTGATTTCTCTCATTGCTGAATAAATACTATGGAGGAATTCTAGGATTAGGATTTGTATGATGGAATTTGTTTAAACAGGTGACCAAGTGTTAAAAATACTCTTGCCCACAACTTGAGAAACTGGGACAAATCATTTAATCTCTGAGAGGATGGACAGATGAATAGAGAAAGAGGAAAGTTAAAACATCTTTAAAATATTTTCTCCTTCAATGTTTTTAGCTTCTTAACTATCTCATTTAGGCTAAAATATTTGATCTCTTTAATATTCAAAATTTTATATGAAGACAACTTTATATATTTATAAATATAGTTCAAACAGCTATAGATATAATTCATCAACACAGTGTTTTTATACATGATCTATTGTTGCAAGAGGTGGAATTTTGCTCTTAAAATATGTACTTAAATCATGTTTAATCTCACATGGTGAATGTCCTCCCCTTTTAATATCCACCTTATTATTGTTCCTTTGTGAAGGCAGTAGTTGCTGAAGCTGTCTTGTACATTTTAAAAAAACACCCCAAATAACCAGCAGGCCTTTTGAGTTTACTGTATATTTTAAGGGAAAATGTTAGGTATCTTTAGTGTGCACTTTTGTTGATAATTTTGACTGAGTTATCCTCACTGAGGTGGAAAATATTAACAGGGTAAAAATGTTAAATTTTTACTGGGTATAGTACTAAACTTTTAAAAATCAATCAGAACAGAAAAGAAGTGTTTTCCCCATCTCATATGTTAGTCTTTCTCAGCAAGATATGTTTTCATTTCATTGCTAAAACAACAGTAAGTTACTAACCTAAATGTCAGATGTCTTGACATCTGAAAAAAGCTCCACCAACAGCACACAGCAAGACAGTGGTTCAGCTGACATTTAGACTTCCTCAAAACGAGACTGGTAGAAGAGAAGCTTGAAGTAGCAATAATCTTACCTTGAGTGCACAAGTTCCAAAGAGAGGAGATGACTGGCTCGCAATTGTGGAGGACTGTGAAAGTGCTCTGATCAGCTGCTGGTAGCAGGCACTTGGCTTTTATGTGCAGGTGGGAGGAGCTACTCCTTACAGTAGGTGGGCAGTGAAAAAACAAGCAGGCAGAACTCAAAAGGCACTGTACCGTGGAATCTGTTCTTCAGGGAGTGAGAGGGAGAGGAGGAAGAGAGAGTTTGAATGGTATTCACAGAGGAAAAAAATCCTAACGTATTTATTTGTTTTGTATTCCTCATTTGATTATCGCATTTATATTATTTCTAGCTGGTAAGTTATTCCATTATATCACAGGGCTGGCCTTACCATGAGGTGAACTAAGGTGGCCGCATCAGGTGCCAGACTGTGGGGGGGTGAGGAGTGCCCCTAGAACTCAAGAGTGTAGAAAATTGTGTCTGCTGCTGGTGCAGTTGTATTCTCTCTGCAATACCATGAGAGGAGTAGAACAGGAAGAAGGCAGAATTGAGACCTTTCAAAGTTTTGGCCCAAGCGAGGGGACATGGGGGCGTCATTTGAGCTCCCCGCCTCATGTGCCAAAAAGTTGTGGTCCAGCTCTGGTATATCATATAGTTATAAAGATCCAAGGTCGCACCTCACTTAGTTTTAAGGACTTTTGTATCAATAGGACAATAATCCAAAGTAGTTAGCGGCAGAGCAGGCATGTTTCTTCATGGATTCTCTTTCATAGAAGAAAGCAGCTGTTCGATCTTTAAATTCCCTACTATGCAGGGCTTAGGCTTTCCTTACAATCCATACCTGCACTAGAATCATCTTTACAGAAGACTCCTAATTTCCTCTGTCGTGCTACCTGATTTTTTTCTTGATGCAGCTGCAGCATGTGCCAGCTGCTTGCTGAATCCATCTTATTTTGAGCAGTTTGTCCTTGTGTCTAAATTCCAAACGATTTTCCCCATGTTCTAGCCTGAAAAAAGCAAGCAGAGACAAAAGGCACTCACTCCTGGGGGTTGTTGTGGAAAATTATTCATTGCTCATTCAATTCATTCACTGCTTTTAGAACACATGGGAGATGACTTCACAGTGTTTAGGGCACTCTGCAATCTGCAGCCCACTGAAGTTCTATGTGCGGCCTGCGAGATATTTTGTTCACCGTTGCCCATGTGCAGGGTTGCTGAGGTTGCTGGTTTCCAGCTGTGTAGTTATTTTTCCTACCGGTATTACTAACGTGACACAAATGTAAAGCAAGAGCACCTGAAGTGAGGCGCATACTGATTGCCCACAACATTAACTGTGAGAGGCGTGCGCTCCCTCTGCATCCAATCAAAGTGCTGCTAAGGTTCAATCGACACACCCTGCAAATTCTAGGTACGTAAGTGCAGCTAGTCAAACTACCCGATCCCAGGAGACTGTCTTGGTTACAATAATCGTGCAGCCTACTGAAATGCAGAAGGGCCACTCATGGAACCCACTCACTAGCCAAGGTTGCTCCTGACTAGCCTTGGGATATCCACTCATTGATTGGCTTCTCAAGATGAGACAGATACTTTGTATTTAGAAATACTTTAGCTTTACAGTCCCCAGTGTAAATGGGCCTTGATCCTGTTTGAGATCTTTGGGTCCTGTCATAATACAAATGAATATGTGATCATATACTGTTCAAAATTGTTTTAAATAAGGACACTGACAAATGCAGTGAATGAGAAAAGAGATGCGGGTGCACCTGAGAGGAGGCCAAGGCAGATGGAGCCAGGTAAAGAGGCAGAGCAGGAGTACAACTAGATTAAGGTTTGGGAAGTAACATATTTGAGAGTGAAGGAGCCCTGTTGACACAGCATATGGGACATGCCTCAGCAGAATAGGAAGGAGCTGGGTGAGACATGTCCTCCACTTGTCATCTCGAAATCATTGTGTGTATGAGATGAGGGAGCAGGAGCATATGACTTCACAGGGGAAGGATAAAAGAAGTCCATGGAGGAGGTCATGGAGGTCAGCTATGACATGGTTCCACTTCTTGGATTGAGACACCAGTCTGGCTACAGTGTTTGCTATTGTTCTGGATATTGAGCAGAGGTGCTGGAACAATTTGTAGAGTGGGGGTCTGAGAGCCATTGAATCAAACTGGAAACCTCTATACGATGGAAAACAATTCAGGCTAGAGGATGCTGCAGCACCCTGGCCCCCACCGCTAGTTCCAGCACCTATGATATTGAGACGTAGATGCTTGCAGAGCCTGCACACTTATGCCAGCCACTTGAAACCTGGGTCCTAATGCCCCTGAATCCATATTAAGGAACCTAATTAGGTGTGCCTTGATTTCAAAAAATGCTGAGCACTTCTGACTTGCAATGATATACATGGAGGAGTTGGCATTAACTTCAGTGACTGCAAGGCCCTAAGATTTTTATGTTACGCAATGCAGCTAAAGCCTTAATTATGCCGAAAAATAGTGAATTCAGAGTAGACATCCACTCTCACCCCTTTCAATTTTTCTTTTCTCTATACATAAATTAATGACATGACTATCCAACCAGTTCAGTTACAAGTGCCCTTTTAGCTTTCATAACATGGTAATTCATTGTAGCATATATTTCTAAAAGAGTGTTAATAAAGTCTACAGTACATGACATAAAGAATATGAAAAGATGCTCTTGGGGGCCATTAGGAGGATAATTACTACAAAACTTTCTTTAGAGGCTGCAGATCTGATATTAAATGTATTTGCCCTTTTGTCTTTAAATCAATGGCTTCTATTAAAATAAGTGGTCCCTGGAGCTTTCAGGCTAAAGAACATGGTGGAAGACATCTTTTTTTTTTTAAATGCAGAGCAGAGCTACAGCTGCATTAAATGTGTGGGTTACTCATTGAGGATCTTTTAAATAGAAATGTACAGTAAGTGATCAGAGTATTATTTGTAGTAATAACCCTGCATTATTTTAGATGGCTGTAATCCTGTTTTCCAATGGATGAACTGATTCCAACAAAGGAACTGGGTTATTGCTAAGAAGTCTTTTTAATCCCCTCCAAGGCTAGGCCATGTTCCCCACTGTGTAAGTTGCGTTTAAACTCAGTGTAACACAGTTGATATATGTAGCATTGTACCACTGTAACCTGTAAAAGAACTGTAAAGAAAAGTGAAGGTGTTTGCTATGACTTCCATAGGGATGACTGGCATCTTGAAGCTGAAGAAATACTTAACATAGCAATTTCTCTGCTGCTTGTCTGTAGTTGAAGGTACATGCTAGGAAAATCACTTGATAGGAGAATTAGTTGGATCAACTAAGGAATCTGGCTACAGTATGACTGATGATATGAATGGATGGCAGATTGTCCCTTAGGAAAGAAACAGTGGATTACATAATGTCACAATAGCCCTGGTCTACACTCGGACTTTATTTTGAAATAACCACTCCCAGGCCAAATTTGTAAGTGGAGCATCCACACTACCAACCCCATTATTTCGAAATAACGGGCTGCGTAATTCAAAATTTGTATTCCTGCTTTTCATCAGGAGAATGCTAATTGTGAAATAGTTATTTCTCAACAACAGTAGTGTGGACCTTCCGGTGCTGCTATTTCAAACTAATTACCCCCCACTGCTTCTTGGGGCTCTGAATCCGAGGTAGCATGTCCACATTGATGATGCCTGTCTCAGACAAATTTCGAGGTTTCCCTGTAGTGTGGACACGCTAGTTTGAATTTTTTAAATTGGGAGTTAAGTCAAATTTACTAATTTTGAAATATTTTCCTAGTATAGACATGGCCAATAGGTAGCTAATTTGCTAAGAGTGATAGTTACAAGAGTTGGACTTCAGAACAGCTGAATAGTGCTGTAACTGACAGAATATTGGAAGCCCAGGGGCGGAAAAAAACCCAGACTTTTTTAATGCAAACCAGATAGGTGCCTTCCAATGTAAAGCAGAGATAAGACCATAGTAACATCATGTGCTAAAAGTCAACACTTCCAACTTCTTTTATGACACACCACATTTTTAAAAATACTTTTGAGATTTGTTCGTGATGTTTATTATTATAAAGTCATTCAGAACAGCCTGCAGGTAGTACTTTGTTAATGTACAAAACCCTTGTGGAAAGGAATTCTTCCTTTCATTTTATTTATTGACTGTAATACAGAAGATATTAATGATTTCTCCACTTGTCTAAAAGTATATTTATTAATGTGTGGTTCCAGGCAATATTCCATTTTCTGTCATGTTTCCCATCATTCTAAGCTCTCCCAAAGTCTTTCAGGCAGATTTGCCTGCCTTTTAAAAGATTAATGCTACATTGGTGCATTTTATATAGAGCGATAACGTTTACTATAAAGATGCACAAACTGAGAGGGAAAGTACGAGAAGAGAGCGAACATACAGTGTTTTTTAAAGCTGATTCATTGTCTTCCCTCCTCCCCCTGACCTTGTCCTAGATGGTGACATGCAGACATTTGTTGATAAACTTGACCAGAGTCCTCCCAGAGTACCACCCACATGCCAACTCAACACTGGGTCAGAAATTAGACTAAATTGTGAAACCTCAGGTTATGTGTTCTAGGTGACTATAGGTATGTCTACACTACAAAGTTAATTCGAACTAACGGACGTTAGTTCGAATTAACTTTAATAGGCGCTACACTAGCGGTCCGCTAGTTCGAATTTAAATCGAACTAGCGGAGCGCTTAGTTCGAACTAGGAAAACCTCATTTTACGAGGATTAAGCCTAGTTCGAACTAGGTAGTTCGAATTAAGGGGTGTGTAGCCCCTTAATTCGAACTAGTGGGAGGCTAGCCCTCCCCAGGTTTCCCTGGTGGCCACTCTGGCCAACACCAGGGAAACTCGTCTGCCCCCCTCCCGGCCACGGACCCCTTAAAGGGGCACGGGCTGGCTACGGTGCCCGTGCCAGGTGCAGGGTCCAGGCAGCCCAGGGCAGAGCAACTCTGCCTCGGGCTTCCTGTAGTCAGCCGCTGGTCAGTTTCAGCAGCGGCTGAATCTGGAAGCCAGTTCCAACTTACATACAAATTCAACTTAAGAACAAACCTACAGTCCCTATCTTGTACGTAACCCAGGGACTGCCTGTACTGTATTCTTATAGTGTCCTTAATTGTTTGCATATCCCACATGCACTGTATCAGTACAGCATACAACACACAGAGAATATCTAGAGATATCCAAAGCTTAGAAGCAGAATCTAGACACATCCAGATGAGAAATAAAGTGCAAATTTTTAACAGTGAGGATAATTAATCTGCGGAGCAACATACCTGTGGATGAAGTTGATTTTCCATCACTTGCAGATTTTAAGTCAAGACTGGATATCTTGCTAAAGCAGATGGAACAGAAGAGTTCTGGGCTTCATGCAAAAGGTCAGACCAACTGATTGTAATGGCTCCTTCTGGCCTAAAAATCTGAATTTGTCTTGTGAAATTGATCATTCCACAGAAATATCCTGCACTTTTATAGCCAAATTTTGATAAGGATGCTCAGTGCTCAAATTAAAATGTTTAATCTTTATCCATTGCTAAAAACAATGCATATTTGTTAAAAATGAATAATTAATTTTTTGATGAATATTTTGAGGATTAAACCTTTCTTCAGTTCCACCTGATTTGTGGGAAAAAATCAGGTCATCCTGGTATTCTTGCCCATAATTTTGTCAATTAATAAAAAAGTTAGAGATATAATTGACATTAATTTAATTGGTATGAAAGGTCAAATTGTCCAGTATTACAAACATTAATAAACCATTATGTTCATCCCTAGCTATCATTTAAAATTTTTCTCCAGCATTGGGGAAAACTCATGCAAACTGAATGTTGATCATGAGCTTCCTTATAACTATCTAATGGGAGAAATTCTGCCCTCACTTCTGTCTAGCAAAATCATCTAGAAGCTAGCAGAGCTAATAGCAGAATTTGTTCCGCTATATTGGAAGCATTCCTTTGTACCTTTGCATAAATTCCTAAATTAAAATACATATGAAAACATATGCCTAAGTCTCAAGACTCCCTTCCGTTTACTAGATTAACTCTCTCCCAGCTGGAAATAATTGGACAGTTCACATGTATACCATTAGTTATCTGTCACAAGTGTTTCAATAGGAAATGTAACATCAAAAGTTCCGAATTCCAAGAGCTTTTAAAACAAGCAAGCAAGAACAAACCCTGGTCACTAATAAATATAAATGTTAACAAAAAATAAACTATTCTTCATATAAATGAATGGAAACTTCGCAGAGGACACACAAAACCTACATTTTTGTTAGAATCAAATGCTTTCTTCAAATTATACCATTGAAATTTCAGATTAGGGAAGCCACACATGAATGCAATTTACCTGCAGATATTATAGTGGAATTAGTGGGTCACCTTCAATCTAGTCTAAATCTGGAGTAAAGGCCAAATCCTGGTCCCATGAACACCAGTGATAAAACTGTCACTTGTGTCAACAGAGCTAGGACCCAATCCTGCAATTCTTACTCAGGATCTGTATTCTGGTATAACAGCTCATATTATGGGTGGGTGAATGTTTCATACTAAGAGCCTGTCAGCTCAATGTACCTTACAAAAATGTCATAGTTTCCATTTATTTTAATTTGTTAAGTTGTGAGAAGTATTCAGCTATGGCTGGTGGTTTGCTGCTTAATGTTCTCTGTGACTCTGTTTTTAATGAAAGCGTTAAACTTTGCCGACTTTGCCCAAAGAGCTCTAGGCTAACTACATGTCTCTTATGAGCTAGGGAAGCTATTTTGTGAGCTTCTTCTGTTTTGTTATTTAAGAAGTTCAGTGAACTGTTCCTAAGAGCTGGGAACTCTGGAAACAAGAGCTCTAAACTCCCATAGCATGATGACTCACAATATGTTTGAGTGCTCTGTCCAGCCTGATTCTCACGTAGACAGCCATTATTATAATTGTGGAGAGGCAACTGTCAGGCTGGAGGAAGCTCTGGGATGGGTGGAAAGTTTTTTTCCCTCACTTGGTGATTATGTCACAACTTAGGGAATGAAATCCAAAAGTGCTTCTCCTTTTCACAACTTTGGTGATTTACCAAATCAAGATTTTACTTGCCATGCCCATAAGGGAAGAGGAAAATAGAACTGATGTTTGTTTGACAATATGTTTATATTGTGCCATTTCCACCAGCAAAACAGAATATTTTGCTGTTTTCCTACACAATTTTTCAGTTGTTATTTTCATTCTCTCCTCAGTCAAATAGTCTCAGAGGGGTAGCCATGTTAGTCTGTAACATGGTAGTCATGTGGCACCTTAGGGTTCATCTACACAGCAGGACTGAAGTCAAGTTAAGATGCGCAACTTCAGCTATATCAATTGAGTTAAGGTATTTCAACTTCAGCTACGCAACTTTTAGCGCTGTCCACACAGCAGGAAGTCGAAGGAAGAGCACTTAGGGTAGAGCACTTCCTTCAACTTCCCTTACTCCTCATGAAATGAGGGTTATGGAAGTCAGACTAAGAAGCCCATTATTCTGAAATTATTACAAAATAATGGGCTTCCTATGTAGATGCACACTCTGTTATTTCGAAATAAGCGTGCCGTGTAGAGATCGCCTTAGAGACTAACGAAAGTTCGTCTGATGAAGTGGGTTTTCCCAGGAAAGCTCATGATACTATATATTTTTGTTAGTCTCTAAGGGTATGTCTACACTATCCCGCTAGTTCGAACTACCGGGGTAATGTAGGCATACCGCAAATGAAGCCCGGGATTTGAATTCCAGCACTGCACAGACATAGGCCATTTTGGGCACCAACTTGAAGTCTAGATTCTCCACTCCTTCTACAGCACTGACCACTACATCTCAGGACTCAGCACTGAGGACAATACTGGCTCCAGTGCCAAGTCATCACCCAACAGCAAGCATTAGACCTGGCACCCTGCCACCCACAGTGTGAAAGGGAATGGACCATGGCACTGCTCTGGCACCACCACACCTCACACCGTCACAGTTTCTGGACCAGGGAGACATAGTAGTCTCATCGGTACTGCACTCCCCACTATTTTGCACTGACCACTCACCAGGTCAGGCTTCAGACTGCCCTCCAGTGTTACCGGATCTCTCATCCCACCGTGATCCCAAGGCAGAGGAGCATGAGAGCAAGTTCTCATCCCAACACTCCTCTCCCACTCAGAGTACCTCCTTGGCTATCACACCACGTGAAGCTTCACCACACCTCGCACGTTCAACCATAGTATGGATAACCTTGGCCATATCCACCCCAGCAAGGCAAGCACTGACACCTCTCCCATCAGCTCCGAGCATCCCTCCCATGGAGATTCAGCAGGAGGATGTTCAAGACAGGGATGATATCTCAGAGACTTAAGCAGCAGAAGTCTCCCTACCTTATAACTCTTCTTCATCTTTGGGTGAAGCAGTGATATCCACAATGGCACCCTCACCCTCATATGGCCTTAAACAATTCTAGGAATCGTTCAAAAGAGTGGCAGCAAATCAGAAGATACCACTCCCAGAGGTACAAGAGAAGCTGCACAAACTCCTCCAGATTTTACAACTCATGGCAGCATCTAAGATCGCACTGCCTGTTGATAAAGCTATTATGGAGGCATCAGCCAAACTGTGGCAGATACTGGCCTCTGTAACAACAATGCACAAAAAGGCTGATAGAAAATATTTTGTCCCAGCAAAGGCCATGGACTTCCTCTTCTCCCACCCTCAATCTAATTCACTTGTCAATGCAGTCCACCATAGTAATAAACAGCCATCATACAAGACAGCCCCACAGGGCAAAGACCATAAGAGGCTGGATTTATTCGGCCAAAACATATACTCCTCCTTCACACTACAGCTCAGAACAGCCAACTACTCTGCCCTTTTGACGAACTATGATTTTTTTCCAATTATGCCAAATTGGAAGAACTTATGAAATACCTCCCTGAACAGAAATGATCCATTCTGAAGTCAGTTGTAAAGGAGGGACAGACCATAGCTCACAGGTCACTTCAGTTAGCATTGGATGTAGCTGACTTAGCTGTTCATGCCACTATAATGGCAATAAGCATGCAACGGGCATCTTGCTGCCAATCTTCGGGAATCCCCAAAGAACTGCAGATCAAGGTGGAGGACGTACCCTTTTGAAAATAACAAGCTCTTTTTTGCCAAAACCGATAAGGTCCTCCACACAATGGAAAGGCTCAACATATGTCAAAATGACAAACTGGTCCACAAGACCAGAGAACTCTTCCAAAGCCAGGGATTTTTCATCAACAAGTAAAAATCCGTCCTCAAACCATCTGAATGGTTGGAATTTACCAGACTCCTCCTAGATTCCACCCATACCTGCACATTTCTACTGCGGTAATGATTCACTACCCTAGTCAACCTCATAAATGTTGTAACCGCCATCCCCCATGCTTCAATATTGACCTGCCTTCAACTCCTGGGATACACGGCAGTGACCACTTATGTTGTCAAGTACTCCAGACTCCACATGTGATGCCTACAGAGATAGCTCACAATGATATACATTCCCATGAGGCGCTCTTTAAGCAGACAGGTCACAGTACTGAGAAACAAGCTATCCTTCGTACATCCCAGCAAATATCCTCTGTGGCATCCCCTTCCATCAGGAAACCCCATCCATACACAGATGCCTCACTTTTGGGTTGGGGTGCTCACCTCTGACAACAAACAGCACAGGGCAGGTAGATATTCACAGAGATGTGACTTCATATGAACGTCTTAGAGCTCAGAGCAGTACAAAAGGCGTGTCGGCATTTCTGCCCCCACATAGGCAATACAATCATACTTATACTCCCGACAGCATGATGTGCATGTTTTAAGTCAATAGGCAGGGTAGAGTCTAGTCCCATTCCCTATGTACAAAAAATGACCATCTGTAGAACTGGTCCATCCATCACCATGTGACACTTGCAGCAACTTACCTGCCAGGAATACACAATAGCATAGCAGATACACTCAGTTGACACTTCTTGGGCAACCACAATACATTTGACTAATCAGAGCCCATTGGATTCATTGTTAGACTGGGAAAGTCAAGTGTCCGGACTTAGGACAACTTTGAGACAATCTTGTTCTTCCACTGAAGAAAAAAGAAAAGTACTGGACCCTTTCCTTGGGAGATGCAGAGATTTCTGTGATGATCCACTGAGTATTAATATGAGAAGTTTGCACAGTACAGGTTGAAACTCTTTTAACCAGGATTCTTTGGCCTGGCAACATCCATGGTCTGGCATGGATGTTGCAGGACCAGAGAGTCCTGGTAGAGGGCCAGCGGCAAGGATCACTGTGAGGCTGGCAGGGCAAGGGGCTGCCTGCAGTGAGCTGACAGCAGGGCCGCCCAGTGGCATTGGAAGACCCAGCATGTGGCTTCCCGGTGGGACTAGCTCAATGGCGCAGGGACCCACGGCGCGCGGCTGCCCATTGGGTCCCATAGTTCCAGTACAGTGCGCACAACTGTCTTGTGGGTCCCGGATCTCCAGCACAGTGCGTGCTGCTGTCCTGCTACTCCTGGAGCCATGGCAGCAATGGCTGTCCAGTGGGGTCAGCAGTGCAGGGGGGCTAACAGGAGGAGGAGAACAGCCAGGAGGCCAGTGACTGAGCCAGTGGGGCTGGTGGCAGGGGTCCAAAATGACCTCCCCTGATCCGGCAAAATCCCTCATCCGGGACTGGTCATGTCCTGAGGGTGCCGCACCAGGGAGGTCCAGCCTGTACACCCATTAAGAGTGTACTGTGAAAACAGAGAATGTTTGTTTTATAATCCCAATCTGTTGATTGAAGTCCTTATTGTTTCCATTTTGAAGTTAAATACTCAGCTTGGGTATTTTAAACTAGTGTAGTGCAGTGTTTCTCAACTAGTGCTACGAGTACCCTTGGGGTACTCAAGAGAAGTCTGGGGGGGTACGTCAACACAACTGAAATTTGGAGAAAACTGAATTTTTGTTGTAAGTTTTACAGCACTTTATTATTTTTGTACTTTTTATACCCCAAAATGTCATCGCCTGCCCAGCTACGACTAAGTTGTTTAAACAAATGTGTTGCAATGGTAGAAAAAATTGTGTGTCTGAAAACTGTAAGTACTGGGGGTACTTCTAATTTTATTTTTTTTAAAGAGGGGGTACTTATCTTTTTTTTAAAGGGGGTACTTTATAAAAAAAAGGTTGAGAAACACTAGTGTAGTGTTTATCATAACTACTTGATTTTGGGTGGTTTTACAAAGTGCAGGAGCATTTACTACAAGGATCTGTCATATACCCAGTTCCAATTACAAAAGACAGAATGAATTACTATAGTTTCTCTTCTGAACTCAGTGTGTTTTGCAGTGGGTATTTTGCCCAGTATCTGAGTAAGCCTCTCTGCTCAGCCCATATTTGAAAGCATTTCATATCTTTTAATCATTATTTGTATTTATGTTGGATCGAAAGAGATATTCAACTGTGATTTTTTCTAAAACTGTTGAATGTTTATATTTTAGTATTTTACTGTTAACATTTTAATAAACACTAAGTAAAGATCATTTTGTCCCATAGGATTTAGACTAAGTTTTTGACAATTAGAGAAATACAGCAGCTGGTTCTTTTTATTTGTTAATTTTTGGAATATGTACAACCTCTGTGAGCTGATCACTAAATTTCTGAACAGCACTGGAACAATTCCTCCCAAAGGACTTCAGGAATGTAGTGTTATTCACCTTATGGGTTCTGTCTGGCAAAGTAACTGATGCTACTACTAATGCTGATCGCTCCTCCCAATATCCTAGAGATGAGTGTGAATTTAAAAGGTTCTGAGTTCACTTTTGGTTTGGATAAGCAGCCATAATTATAGAGGTTTATTTGAAGTATGTGGACCAGAAAAAAAGGGTTTGGAAATATGGGAAAATCTGTTCTCACATTTCCAAACAAGATTCCCAGTGCACACCATTTACAGTTGAATGAATGCCTAATGTGACAAGTCCAACTTTTCTCATGCTTTTCTAAGGGGTAGTTGGGGAGGCGGGGCATGCATTCACATGAGCACACATGCATTCTGTGAACGATTTGGAATTCTAGGTGGTTTTTTCTCCCTGTACTTTATTTCAGTTAAAGCATTTTCATTAATCCAAAAAATCATTTGCTCGGAATAGCCCATAGGCTAATTTTATGGCAGTTAAGAAAATTGTAACAACCCGTGTTTTTTAAGGTAGATCTTAACTGTGATGTTCAGGCTTTTGAATCTTGGGAAGTAAGCCTTTCAGCTATGAGCATGTTCTGTCTGAACTGTGCCGCTCTTATCTTAATGCCCCATGCAGGAGAAATGAAGGATGTATTTTAGGCTATGTCAAGAGCACCTAGAGCAGCATATGGATATGGGCCTTTGTAGCATTTGTATATTTCTAATATTTGGAAAGAAATTGCAAGGAGCTTGAAGATAAGTGAGAGGTTAAAGTTGTAAGATCTGAGGCATTTCAGGCCCTGCTCATCTGTGCTCAAGCAGAACTCTCTTTGAAAGAGAATAAGGATTACTGAACAAGAATTTGCAGTAACTGCAGCTAACAGTGTATGGTGACTGTTGGCGAGTGTTGCCTGGTGATCAGTCTAAGCATGGGTCTTAATCCTCAAGGCCTTGCAAAATGTCAGGACAGGTCTACATCAGACAAAGCCTCTCCAGTCATGAGTCAATGAGACTGTTGCGCACTTCTCAGACAATGAGTCTAAAAAATGGCAGGACAAGGTTTGTGAGAATTGGAGAGAAAATGTACGTGGTTGAGGGTGGTGACTGTGGAATGAGCTGCTGAAAAGGAAAAGTCTGAACCCAGATGAGACTCAAAATACCTCTGCTGGCCATCATCTTCCTACAGGGAAATTAAGACAAAGGCCAGGATTTTCAAAAGTGGCAAGTGATTTGAGTGCTTCAGTTTTTGAGTTCCCAACCTCAAACATATTTAAAAAGGGCCCGATTGTTCAAAAAGTGTTAAGTGTCTACTTTCTGAAAATCAGGGCCTGATAAGGTATCTTAAGTTGGCCACCCCAAGTTCCTTAATGCTTCTGAAAATCTTAGTTAAAGACTTTATGATACTCACACTTTAAAAATAATTAATGTAAAAACAAAGCTTGGAGAGACATAAAGCAGAGTTTGCGATGATATCCTCTAGGGACAACTTTAAACAAGCCTAAATTACTTCATGTTGGGCACTTTCAAGGTTTGCAAACATCATTGCACACCAACCTTCTTCTGACAACAAAAAGTACTACACAACTCTGAGGCCTAAGCCCCGCCCCCAAGCCTTCCACTCCAGGTGGTGGAGCTGGGGTGTCAACTTCAGCCACAAGCATTGGGGCTTGAGTGTTGGTTTCAGCCTTGGGCCCCAGCAAGCCCAATGCCAACCCTGATGACCCTATTAAAATGGGATGCCAACCACTTTGGGGTCCTGCAACACAGTTTGAGAACTGCTGCTCTAGGAAAACTTCAGATGGATAGGTCACTGTACTTTTGCTGCCAGTCAAGTTATTTATCCCCTTGAGATTAGCCTGTCTCATGTTATTTAATCATACTTCCTTCCAGATGTGGGGGAAGCAGAAAGTGGACAAATCCTCAAAAGTAAAAATGATTTAACATTTTTTTCCCAGTAGAACTGTTGATTTTTAGACGGTTGTTTTGAGTTGGGGTGACTTGCTGAGATGATGTCGTCTTTTATTTGAACAGGTTAATCCAGCATTCATTTTTTTATTTATTTTAAAACAGGAGCTGGGATTAATCTTTATATGTAGCTTGGATAGTAGATGCAAAGGGAATGTGGGTATGTTTAGACCAGTCACTTTAAAATATACTCACTGTGTCAAGTAGCTATAGAAAGGGACTTAAGAGAATTTATTTAACAGTCTAAATTGCTAAAGTAACAATATTTTGATGGCATCACATTTTCCATAGTCCTGAAAGACATTTAGAATTAATTGTAACATAATATGCATGGGAAAAGAATCTATAACTTTATTAAATGTATGTATTAGCTTTTGATTATTATTAAAGATGATTGTTTATTATTTGATGTAATGAACTGGCTACTTCTAGAATGTACATGCACAATTGCCCTCTACTGGGTTGAATCTGAGCCGCTTTGTAGTGGGTTATCGATAGGTTGTATTGCTCACAGCTAACAAGATTCTGCTTTAGACCAAGTGGGTAGGGCTTAGACTTTTGGAGCTGAAGGCTCTGAGGTCTAACTCCACAACTGCCTTGAGGTTCCACTTGGCTGTTGTGCACAGGATAGTGATACGACCTTGGAGGCCATAGATTTGGTGTAATGTATATCTCGATTCACCACCATTAACTGTGTCCTGGTTCTTAAAAAGGTAGGCTAAATAAATCATAAGCATAAATTACAACTGCAGTAGAACCTCAGAGTTATGAACACCTTGGGAATAGAGCTTGTTTGTAACACTGAAAAAATACTTCATGGTTGTTCTTTCAAAAGTTTATAGCTGAACATTAGTTTAATACAGCTTTGAAACTTTACTACTCAACAGAAAAATGCTGCTTTTGACCATCTTAATTTAAATGAAACAACAGAAATAGTTTCCTTACCTTGTCACATTTTTTTTTAATTTTCCCTTTTTTGGTACTTTAATACAGTGTTGTGCCATACAGTATTTGCTTCTTTTCTTTTCTTTTCGTTTCTGCTACTGCCTGATTGCATTCAACTAGTTCCAAATGAGGTTTGTGGTTGACCAGTCAGTTTGTAAATCTGGTGTTCATAATTTTGAGGTGCTACTGTAGTCAGAGTAGAGGAAATGTTTCTGCTTACACTTAAGAGGCCAAACACAGACCTCTGATATCCATGCATCATTCCCATTTAACTTGATTGTCCTCTCATTTGTCACTGGCTTTTCTTGCTGCCATGGCAAATTCAGGTCCAGAGCTGGACAAATCTTGCAAACAGGCAGAAATGTACATGTTAAATATGAAAAGTATGTGCTCACCTTTAAATTTTATTTTCAGGAACATTTATGTAAATTTTTTATCTGCAAGCATGTTCACAGAAAGAGTCAGAAATAGTTAAATGAATGTACTGTATATTCAAAGACTTGTTTGCACTGAAAGGGTATAGACTACATGCCTCTGCCAATTATGAAAGCTCTCTCTGGTGCTGGGAACCTTTCAGTTAATGAGGGAAACAATTTCAGGCAATTTAACTGATCGATCACACAACAGCAATGGTGAATACTTGAAGCAGTAGCAACAGTGACTAATTTGTAATCTATAAGTTTATATGTTCACATAAGCCATTAACTGAATAATTTTAAACAGTGAATACATTCATAAAGATCAAATCTATTCACTGATCATTTTGCAAAGGGGCTAAATTAGTCCAACAGATAGTTTGCCCAGCTCTACCCATCTCCAATTTATTGTCCACTTTCACTCTTAATTCTTACAGCAATATAGCTAGCTGTCCAGGTTTCTCCCTGCTATTAAATATTTGTATTTCAGATTATTTCCTTTTCTTGTATTTTTAAAAACTGAATCACATATTGTTGTTTTTGTCCATGTGTTTAATCTCTGTAACTGCTTTATGTATTTATCTATTTCTGCAGATATTGACAGTCTGTCCCAGTTTCAAATCAACATCTGTGAATATCATTAATATTTTGTTCACTCCTTATTAATGGGGCTACTAAATCAGACTCACTCTAACATGCTCCACTAGACACTCATTCGTTTTGATACTTCGCTATTTATCATTACCCTTGTGCTTAAGTGTTTTCCTGACTCAAGGCCTGAGAGGCTAAACTCATTTTTGAAGGAAAAGAGAGAGACTTTATAAAGAAAGCTATTGATAAAGAGTGAGGGGCTATTTGGAAAATGGAAATGGATACAAATAATACACATCATCTGGAAGGGATTAAGGGAATTAGCAAACACATTTACTGAACCACTGAACATTATTTTTGGAAAGTCACAGAAACTGGGACAGTGCCAGAAAATTAGAGGAAACAAATGCAGTGCTGTTATAAGTGCAATGTTGATTGTTACATTCTCACCTGCCTTTCCCCATCCTCCCAAAATCCTGGCTAGTACTCATCCCTAAACCTAATTATTATCCCTAATAAAATAATGGAATCAATATTAAAGAGAAAAATCACTAACCTTCCAAAATACCCCACCAGGTCTGATTCAAATTATGCATACTGATACCTCTAATAGCAGGAGGAAAAGGAGCACAACCCTGTTGATCTAGTAACTAATGTGTGGGACTCTTTCAGCAAAAGACTGGGATCTGAGGGGTCAGGTTATGTGTGAGGGTATGTCTACACTACCCCGCTAGTTCGAACTAGCGGGGTAATGTAGGCATACCGCACTTGCAAATGAAGCCGGGATTTGAATTTCCCGGGCTTCATTTGCATAAGTCGGGCGCCGCCATTTTTAAATCCCGGCTAGTTCGAACCCCGTGCCGTGCGGCTACACGCGGCACGGAGTAGCTAGTTTGGATTAGGTTTCCTAATCCGAACTAGCTATACTCCTCATTCCACGAGGAGTACAGCTAGTTCGGATTAGGAAGCCTAATCCGAACTAGCTACTCCGTGCCGCGTGTAGCCGCGCGGCACGGGGTTCGAACTAGCCGGGATTTAAAAATGGCGGCACCCGGCTTATGCAAATGAAGCCCGGGAAATTCAAATCCCGGGCTTCATTTACAAGTGTGGTATGCCTACATTACCCTCCTAGTTCGAATTAGGAGGGTAGTGTAGACATACCATGAGAGAGAGTGAGAGTGAGAGATTATTTGCCCTGGGAAAGTGTTTTAGCAAAACAGTGTAAATGAACCAACTTTTTTCACAGTTTGTTTGTCTGGCTGCAGAGTAGTTATTCAAACATCAGTATGTTGAAGTTTTAAAAAATACCGGTGCCTATTCTTGGTATGCAATTTGCAACCAGCAAGCACCTCTCCCTCCCCATGACAGTTGAAAGTATAGGTGGGATCCAATTTGGTGTAAAATAAGGTAGGTTCAATAAAGTACACCTGATTTGTATAAGATGTGCACAAAATAAAGGCCACTGGGGGTTTAGTCCCAATTCTTACCCAATAATTGTAATGCAGCTGGGCAAGAAAAGTATCCTTTTCTCAGTTGTTGATGGGAGAAGAAGGATATAAAAGCAGTGGACCTTATTGTTTGTCTGCTCCTGTCAGCCTCTGTTCCAGGGTTGTCGGGTATGTGGCCAACTGAAAAGGCAGAATCACTTCTGTTAGACTGTGGCATTGTTTTGTAACTGCTACTGAGAAACCAGTGACCCGCTGTGGCCTTTGCAGATCTGGGTTCCTGAACTGGGGAGCTGAACAGGCAGCATGTCAAACTGAGGCCTACTAAAACCCGATTGAAATAATCATTCATTAAAATCCACAGCATGCTCCTGATCCTGTTTTACTTGAAAACAAAAGGCTTTTTTGAAGACTACATGCCTTTGGTGTGGTCTGCACTTATAAATTAGATCCACCTAGCTATGTCACTGAAGGTTGTGAAAAATTTGGCAGGCAGATCAAGTGCTCGCGGGGAGCTGGCTTAAAAGCCAGCTCCTCACAGGCAATGGCTCCGACCTCTCCCACCCTTGCTGCCTCTGATACAGATGCAGCAAGGCTGGAGTGTGTGTAGTCGACAGGATTAACCAATATACCCAGGCTTATCGGTTAATGACATAGTCATCTGCACATTGATATCCCTACTCTTTATAGTGCATAGAAGGGCTGAGGGTTAGATTCTGGGTGCCCTGTCATTTGCACAAAGGGAGAGGGTGCTTTCACTCATAATGTCCCTTCATAGAGTACTGGCTAGCATGAAAGGCTGAGTGGAAGGAGAATGAAACTAAGACCCACCCTTGCATGCAGAAGTTCAAAGCCTGTGCTGGAAGAAGTACATCCTGTATCTCTAAAAAGTGATTAAAAGACACTTTGAAGCACGATCTGTTTATGAAGGAGTACTACTTGCTTCAGCATTCAACAGTTAAAATGCTTCAGTCTATTATTTTATATGCTTTTAAACAGGGCATCTGGTCATCAGAATTACAAGAAGTATATTTTAGTTCCAAATATATCACCTTTAACTTTTCAGGCCAGCGTGGGCTCCCCATCTGGCCCCCAGGCCTGAGGTTCCCCACCCCAGATATAGAGAAAATAAAGACCTTTCCCTAGGAATAACTCTTCTTCTCTCTCTGCTATATCCTTCTCTCTCTCTCTCTCTCTCTCTCTGCTATATCTCTGCTAAACTGTCTCAGTTGCCACAGGGCAGTATCTAGTTTTAGGTGCATTCATTTTATTTATAAGCTTTCTTATGGCATTCATCCTCATAGAATCTGAGCATCTCTCAGATCTTAATGAATGTATCTTAACACCCGTATAAGATAGGAAGTATTAATATCTTCATTTTAGAGACGGGGAATGGAAGCATATGGAAATTAAGTGACTTCCCCAGCATCACATAGGAAATTTGTCACAGAGGAGGAGATATAATCCAAGTCTCTTGGGTAGCAGTCAGTGTCTTCACATAACACCATCCTTCCTCTCTTCTTTCTTTCTTGGAATTACCAGAGGAGCTAATAAATTGAACACTTAGGCTCTATGTCTACATAGCAGTGTTATTTCAGAATAACTAGCGTTATTCTGAAATAACAAAGAGCGTGTCTACACAGCAAGCCATTTTTTTGAAACAATGTCAAGCTGGAGGACTTCTTACTCCAACTCCTGTAACTGTCATTTCATGAAGAGTAAGGGAAGTGGAAGGAAGAGTGTTCCTCCTTGGACTTCCTGCTGTGTAGACAGCGCCAAAAGCCAAATTAAGCTATTTTGACTTCAGCTACACAATTGATGTAGCTCAAGTTGCATATCCTAATTTGACTTTTAAAGGTCATGCCTACACAGCAGGGAAAAGTCAAATTAAAATAGGTAACTTGAGCTACATCAATTGTGTAGCTGAACGACTAACACTGGGGCCTTATTTTGGAATAACAAGCGGAACATCCACACTACCAAGCCAGTTATTTTGAAATGAGGGGCTGGTTATTTTGAAATAATAACTCCTGCTTTACTTGGGGTATAAGCTTCTTTAAAAATAGTTATTTTGGGAGTTATTGTTTCAAATTTAGTTATTTTGAAATAATTTCCTAGTTGTACACATATCCTCAATGGCCTGGTTCTCCATTGCCTTGCACCTTATGTATCCATTCTCATCAATGTAAAATGGGTGTAAAATGCTACCCTGTCAGACGGGTGGTATTTTATGACCATTTGACACTCACTGGTGGGTTCAAGGTTAATGCAAGCCTAAGGTAGAGAGATCTAATTTAGAGAATTTGTGAGATTCTTCAGTACAGATCACTTGGCACTGCGTGGGATCATCTGAATTTGATAATCTTTAAACAGGTTCTTATGTTTATATTTAATTCCATTATGTAATGCCACTTCTCCAACACTGAAGGCCCATCTCGCCAACTTCACATATGTACTTAACCCATATTAGTTTATTTCTGCCCCTCTGATTCTCCACCCTGTAATGTCTGTTTTACACCAGCTTAACTCTGGACTTCTCAAATAGGATCCTAGCCAAAACTGTAGTGCTGATGATTTTTCCCTGTTCTGTTTTTCCCTGCTCCACCTTTGGTTTTCTGAATAATTTCTCCACTAAATACAAACCAAATAAGGATACGTTATTTCAATGGAGTTACACTGGCATGAAATGGTGATAAGAGAATGAAGAATCAGGCACTATATTACGAGCCCCTTTTCTGACAGAAATCTTTATGTAGTAAGTGAATCTCATGCATCTGGCAGAAGCAACAATGCGTTGTTAGAGCCTTGCAAATCCACAGATACTCACTTTTATATACATAGGTATCTGCATCTGGTAATGTGGATGTGGATATCCACCGCTCATTTTCCCAGATAGTGATATGAATATGGATACAAATTTTGTATTTAGAACCCTGCATATTTGCAGATATCTGCTTTATATCTGCAGATACTCACATCTACAGATATGGACGCCTATATCAGTGGATCATTTTTGCAGATGGAAATACCAATTTTGTATCAGTGCAGGGCTCTATGTATTGTTATGTTTAAGGCTCCATCAGTACAGATGCCTTATAATGCCATCATCACATGTCACAAAAGGTAAAGCAATATGCTTTTCAAACCAGTAGCATAGTTCAGGAACATAGTTAAATTCCTTTCTACACTATATGGGTATGTCTACACAGCAAAGATATTTCAAAATAACAGCCCTTATTTCGAAATAACTTTCCTAGCATCTGCACAGCCAAACCGCTATTTTGAAATAAATTTGAAATAGCAGAGTGCTTATTTCAAATTTGGTAAACCTCATTCTACAAGGAATAATGCCAAATTCGAAACAGCTATTTTGAAATAAGTGCTGTGTAGACACTTATTTTGAAATAGGGGGGCTCCAGCCTTCCCAGGGAGCCCTGATGGCCACTCCAGCCTCAACCAAGATCACTCCTCTCCCTCCACCCATCCCCGGAGCCCTTAAAGGGGTAGACTCTGGTCACAGTGCCTGTGCCAGCTCCAAGCCTGCCAGCCCAGAGCCAGCAGTCACTGCCCCTGACCAAGTGGCCCCAAAACATGAGCCAGGCAACCAGTGCCAGCCAGCCCTCCTCCGCTCCCCAGGAGCAGTCTGCCAGCTCCCAGAGAGCCAGGCACCTTCCTGGTCCAGGGTGGAGATCATGGACCTTATTCAGGTTTGGGGGGGATGCCCCCAACGTCCATGATCTCCACACTAGATGGAGGAACGCGGCCGTCTATGGCAGGATAGCTGCCAGCCTGGCCATCAAAGGCCACATGCAAACCCCGGAGCAGGTTTGCATGAAAATCAAGTTGGTCCAGCAAGACTCCCAACCCTGAGCCCAGAGCTTCCCCTCCCTTTTCTTCCCCTTGCTTCCCCCTTCCAGCTCCCTCCTCCCAGGTTTCCCCCTCCTCTCCTGCCTCCTTTCCCCAGTCTCATCAGAGTTTCATCCCCTCCCACCCCCAGTTTTGTTAAATAAAGAGAGTTTGTGTTCATGAAAATACATGTATTTTTTTTATATCAGGAAGGGGGGTTAGGGAGGGGTAAGTGGAAGGACGTGAGGGAGGAATGAGGCACAAGCCCCAGTGGGGCAGACCAGGGAGGCTCTTAGTGCTCCTCAGGGTGGAAGCTCTCCCGCAGGGCCTCCTAAATACTGACAGCTCCTGAATGGCAGTCTGCAGAAAGTGCAGCCAGGCTCACAGCAACGCATCTAAGAGAAGCACTAGAGTGCCCATGGGTAGCTCTGGTTCCATGTTGCAGAGTGTTGTGGTGTCCCGAGTGAGGGCAACCAGAGCATACAGAGACAAAATTCTTTGCTGTCCCTCATCGAGGTAGACAAGCAAGCAAGGAAACCTGAGAACTGGCTGTCTGGGGGGAGGAGGGTGTCCCTTTAAGTACAGACCTCAGATAGCCTCAGGCAGCAGCCCCACACAATAAGTCCTGACCTGGTGCCCTGCTGGAACTGGTTCCGGCCAGCCTTAAATGCGATTCAGAGTCCACTCAGTATGAACGCTCTATTTTGAAATAGCAAAAAGCTATTTCGAAATGCATTTTGTATGTAGACACGTTATTTTGAAATAAGATATTTCAAAATAAGTATTTTGAAATAAGATATTTTGAAATAACACTGTAGTGTAGACATACTCCATGATAGCAACCTTCTTTATCTGTGTTAGATAAGAACCGTGTTGCAACCAGGAACCACCTTTAAAGCCTAAGAAAAGGAATACTTATCTGTTCTGCTACTGTAATGAGCCTGCTAAGAATTTGATTCTTTATTTCTTGTGGAAGTCGTGGGTAAAATTCTTCAGTAAAAACACAAAAGAAAAAAAAATAAACCAAGGAGAAGCCAACAGCAGCAATGTTATGTCTAGATCTGTAGCTAAGAAATGGCTACTTTGAGCAAAATAAATGGTCTCAAGGCAGCAAAAAGGCCATCTCACATACTTTCCACTGGTAATGTTTTTTCTTTACATAACCATAAAAAAATATGTTGTGATGTTAATATATCAGAAGACCTCAATTAAACATTGCTTAGTTCTAAGTTTGCCATAAATACATCCTAGTATAGTTTAATTTCAAGCACTTTAAGAATGCTCTTTTTCAATGATTTGGTTATAACTGCTCAGAGCTATGAAATGTAATGCAAGGCAATAACTATTTGGAGTATTTTTGAACAGCAAAGTATAATCTCAGCTAGATTTCTGAGCTATTTAAAGGGTTAGTAAAATAGGGTATGTCTACACTACCACCCTAGTTCGAACTAGGGTGGTTAATGTAGTCATATGAACTTGCAAATGAAGCCCGGGATTTGAATTTCCCGGGCTTCATTTGCATGTTGCCGGGCGCCACCATTTTTAAATGTTCGCTAGTGCGGACTCCGTGCCCGCGGCTACACGCGGCACGAACTAGATAGTTCGGACTAGGCTTCCTATTCCTAACTATCTGTACACCTCATACAGGCGTACAGATAGTTCGGAATAGGAAGCCTAGTCCGAACTATCTAGTTTGTGCCGCGTGTAGCCGCGGGCACGGAGTCCGCACTAGCGAACATTTAAAAATGGTGGTGCCCGGCAACATGCAAATGAAGCCCGGGAAATTCAAATCCCGGGCTTCATTTGCAAGTTCGTATGACTACATTAACCACCCTAGTTCGAACTAGGGTGGTAGTGTAGACATACCCATATACAGTTAAAGATTATTAATTATTCTTTTCCTTCTAAAATGTGCATAGCTGATGTCACACTTATTTGGCTCCAGATTTGCCTGATTTATGGTACAGATACACAAGTAAATGACCTAGCGCCAATGCAGGAGCTACAACCTACATGGTTGTTATTCCTGTTAGAGACCCTTTCACGTACTTGCCAGTTGCCTTGTTGGCCTCTGCTGTGGCTGCCAACAAGGAGATCAGCTGAGATGATGGGCTTTCTGATGATGAACCCGGACACCTGCCTATTGCAATTTGATGCATTTTAGTCACACATTTTCACTATGTGGTATCGTCACACTGTTGCAGTGTTTTTTTCTTAAATATATGGTCTGCCATTTCCTGCCTCCCCTGCCTTTAATCCAGCCAAGATGCTGCTGTTAAAGTCATCTTTCTCTCCTACCACCTGAATACTCTCCCAGTCTTCTCACCTGGCTGCTCTTTTTGTCTTTTTCTTTTACCACAGGTCCTATATACTCCTAGTTTTTCTTGTTCAGAGCTGAATCCAGTTTTACACTGCTGTACTTTTGTACAACTGATGGGAGTTGAACATGTCAGAGTAAATTAAGAAGTCCTGTGGGCCAGATTCCTGGCTGTTATGAATTGACAGCGCTCTATTGATTTCACTGGAGCTATATCATCTTAAAACCAGCTTAGGACCAGATTCTAAGTATATACATTTAATAAAACATCCAAAAAAGAGAAGAGAAAAATCTGCCCTTCCTGTGCACTCTTTGTGTACATTTAAACTACATCCCTTTTTCGATAAAGGGATGTAAAGTAGACCTATTGAAATTGTAAATGAAGCCAGGATTTGAATTTCCCATGCTTCATTTACATATGGCAGCTGTGGCTTTTTTTCGAAAAGCTGCTTTTCGGGAAAAAAAACGTGGTCAATACTGGGATTGTTCAACAGAAATGCCCCGTTTCAAAAGATCCTGTAACCCCTCAAAAAATGAGGGTTACAGGATCTTTCAAAATGGGGCATTTCTGTTGAACGATCCCCATCTTGACCATGTTTTTTTTCTGAAAAGCAGCTTTTCAAAAAAAAAGCCGCGGACGCCATTATGTAAATGAAGCATGGGAAATTCAAATCCCAGCTTCATTTACAATTTTGATACGTCTAATTTACATCACTTTATTGAAAAAGGGATGTAGTTTAGATGTACCTGGTGACCCTTGTAGCTTCTCTAGGAATTTGAGTTTACGCAGCAGGATTTGAAATTGACAAATAGCTTATCCTCTGGGGTTTCCAATATGTCCAACAATCTTAAACATGTATTTAAATACAATAATATGAAGGATTAACAGTAAAAGTGGAGGAATAAATCTTTGAGAAGATTTATGCTGTACCAGCTGAATTCGGTAAAAAAAAAGTTTGAATATTTCAGCATTTCTTTAGGGTGTTTTGTAGTTTTTAATAGTATTTAAAATACGATGCACCAAATCAGTCAGTGCTTACACTGGTGCAACCCCCTGACTTTAATATATGCCAGATATTTTACTTAGTACAAATTCTGTGTGTCAAAGCAATGACTTTACATCAGTGTAAATGGGAGCAGGCTGTATCCCTGTGTGTATACGTAAAGATAATGCTCTTTAAAGTTAGGCCTATAATCAGGCCTGCTGACAGAGAGGGGCAAACGTGCAGTTGTTTCAAAGAGGCGTGGAGCTCCCAGCCACTGCTGCTACCGTGGGAGCACTGTAGTGCTACTCCATGTGGATTTGAAGGCTGGGGGGGGAGTGCCACGGTCTAGGCATGCAAAGAGCTCATTGTCTCAGCCCCACCTCTCCTGTCTGAGGCCCTGCCCATTCCGGGGGTATGGAGCCAGCCCCCTCATGCACGCCCCCTTGCCTCTGTGGCCACGGAGGCTGTCTGCCTCACTGGTTGTAATGAATAATTAAAAATTTTAATAACGCCATGCACATATGGCATAACTGCTCTAATATGAAGTCCTCATGCTGCTTAACAAAAACTTCAATATTTATAAGGGGCATTTATGAGGGATAAGTATGGGAAATGGACCATGCATTGTGTTCTGATCGCAGCCTGAATAGCCCCATTTATATATCATGATATATGCTAATGTTCAAGCTTAACTTAAACTTGTGAAAGTTGACAAAACAAACATTGAATCAGTGAAGTCACCCAGAAATTGGTTTGTGTATGTAACTGGGAATACCATTAAAAAACTGACTTGGGGAGAGAGGAAGCAGTCATTCTGAACAACAGACAGTCAGAGGCCATAATTTCTATACATTTATGAGAAAAAAAAACAAATTGCAGAAACACACACACACTGGTGCTAAGTTTAAGTAAGCCCTGGCAAGAATCTTACAATGAAAATATCAGCTAGATGCCAAGTGGGATTTCCAAAATCCTGCTTAAACAGGATTAAAACCAATTGGACTTGGGTACCTAATCTGTTTAGGTACTTTTGAAAATCCTACCAGTTGCCCATCTGTATCTTTAGGCACCTGAAAATCTTGCCTCTAGAACTGTGGATAGGCATATATATTACTTTAACACTAAGTGCTGCACTAATTGTGGAGTAACTTAGTGTTAGGGCCTCAGAATCTGATACATGCTATTTCTACATTTCTCTGTCCGAAAACTTTGTTAGTATAGGGATACTGTTATTTATATTCTGCCCTCTTGCCTTAAACAGTTTTTCATCATCTGTTTCTTGGTAGACTTTCAGGAACTGATTATTGCCCATTTGGTGGGGATATAGTTGAGGTTGGTGATGCGATCACCCTGAATTCATTTTCATCCAGGTGAATTATTTAAATTGTACTCGAAAGCAGGTGTCATTTGGATAGTAGTAATTTTGATCAGCAATTTATCTCATATGTACTTATGCTTAAAATAGGCATTTTTAAATAAATCTCAGGATCTGCAGCGTGGTTGGTAGCTTGTACAGCCAGTGAGAGGGATGGTAGAGTAGAGTTACGGGTTTCAGGCTGGCTATGTAGAAAAGCTATTCTGTGTGTACTGGGGATAAATTTATGATGTGGGGCATAAGTTTTCAAGCTGGGCTCACAATCAGGTTTCAGAGAGTGATGACTTCCCTCCCTTTCTATGACTGGATGGGTGAAAGTAGGATGTATGAGAAAGTAGGATGAGAGAGAGAGTTGTATAGCAGGTGTTAGGATCTCCATAATAGGCATCTCTTGCCCAATCTGCCCATAGGGGAAGTTGCTTCCTCATTCCTCTCAGTGAGGATCTGTTTGATTACACAAAGGCTCAAATTCCCATAGTGAATAACTGCAAAATATTGTGCTTTCCCTTATCAGAAATAGTCTGGGGGATACCAGGACCAATTGATTCATGGATTCCAGGGTCAGAAGGGACTGTTGTGATCATTTTGTCCTGTATAATATAGGCCATAGAGAGTCTTCAAAATAGTTCTCAGAGCAGAGGTGGTTTTTTTTTAAATCATTAGTGATGGAGAATCCACCACAACTCTTGGTAAGTTGTTGCAATTGTTAACACTGTTAAAAAAACTACTTCTTATTTTTAGTCTTAATTTGTGTAGCTTCAGCCATTGGGATATCTAACATCCAAAGGTGAAAGTAAGCGGGTGCGCACTGGAACATAGGTCCAGGAAGATGTAACTGAGCCTTGGCAAAAGCCAGTAGGGAGCTATTTAAAAAGCTGGTAGGGACCCGGGTTGCAACAAGACAGTACCTGTAGGAAGCGGCGGATATAGGCCAGGGCAAGCGGGGTGGCTGCCCCAGACCCCGTGATTCAATAGGCCCCGGGCACGTGTTACTACCTGTCAGCTGTGGCTGTTTCACATGCGCGAAATTGTGCTGCCCTGGGCCCTGCGAAACTCTCATCCGTCCCTGCCTGTAGGAAATTTTAAGTTTATTTTCATCACTGCTTACATCTTTCTCTGCTATACAGAATAATCCATTATTAAATATTTGTTCCCTATGCAGGCACTTGTATGCTGTAATCAAATGACCCCTTAACATTATCTTTGTTGAGCTAATGAACAAATCACTTGCATAGTTTCTAGATTAACCCATATTTTGAAGATACAACAAAAGTAAAAAACTAGCAGATTTTGACAAGTGACAACATCTCTTATGAGGTCCAGTTTCCCAGGAACCTCTTTCATGTACAAGTAACCTCACACTTTCCTGAAATATGCTCGCCTGGCTAAAGACCAAGCCTATATGAGATTTCAGGGAAGAAAAGTCGGAGGGCTCGGGTGTGTTGGGAGAGGGTAATGATTCTCAGGCTTGAAATGGAAAGGGAAGCTAATAAAAACATGCCAATATGTATCCTGCTACTTCTGTTCTGAGCTACCAACCGAACTTCACTCCACTTCCCCTGTCCCAGGCATCATCTATTTAAAAGCAGTTGGCAGGATCATGAGGTGTCATTTAGTAGATTTAATAGGAGCAGAACTTCAGTGATGTCATAGACTTCCTTACAGTTAAATGCTAGCAGGATCCCTTATACTAAAGCAAGATACGCATCTGAACGAAGAGCAGACTAACTAGTTGAAGTTAAACAAGGAGAGGTCAGTCATGATGTTCATTGGGACAGGAAAATATTTCAAAAATCTTGCCTACACCATCCTCCCTCCAGGGTGTCTGCTTTCCAATCTTTAGGATGGTTTGCAGTCTTGAGATTGGGCCTTCTCACCGCTGCTGAAAATGCAAATTGGAACAGCTGCTAGAAATTCCATATTCCATCTTAAATTGGCCAGTAGACTTTGCCATACCCTGACAGATGCAGCTCCATGCATGTGTGATCCACTACATGCTATCTGGGAAGAAAAATGGGTCCTTGAAAGATGCACCAGCTGCTTGCAGTATGCAGCAGCTCATGTGCTGAGCAATGCAGAATAATGAAAAGAGCTCACCCTTGTGTTCTGATCCCTGTGCTAGCTCGCTATCAAATACTAGTTCACAGTCAAAGAACTCAGTGGGCCTGAGCTATGTCAGAGCCTCATTATGCGAGGCACAGTGCAAATACACAGTCAGAGTCAATCCCTAGACCTGAGGAATTTTACAATCTGAATAGATCTTATCATCCAAATATCGAAGCCCATGATTATTGCATTCTCCTCCAAAAGAGGGAAGAATGAGAATGAATCTTACTGATTTCAGAAAGAATGCAGCACTCAGTTCTTAGCCATTGCTTTCTCATAATTAAAAAAACAAACCCCAAATCCTAAATGAATGAACAGTTTCCCTCTCAGTACATGCCTATGGAAAGAAGTGAGGGAACCAATATCAAGAGGTTACTTGTATCATTTTTCTAAGGTGCTTAGACAATCTGTAGAAGCGTCTGCAGCCTCCCTGCCCCCACAGATATTTTCTGTCCCTATCCCCTCCCCACCCTACACACACTACAGCTGATGGAATCTTAATAGAATGTTCTGCGTTTGTCTGTGGGGGCTCTAAGGAATTCTGCATTTGGGTAGCCATACCTCATGCAGGAGATATACTGTCCTGGGCCTAAAGAGAGCCAGGAATGGACAACTGCAGGAAAGGAGTATCTTTCCTTGGATGCTTCTTGCTTTTGAGGGAGGGGATCCCCTGAAATCTGTGGATTTAGAGATGGAAACCATGGCTTTTCAGATTTATGAAGGAAAAGAAAGTCAAAATCCTACTGCCTTTCAAAGAAAGGAGTTTAAAGAAACTGCAGAAATTGAAACTTGGAGAGCAGAAACTTTCCCATGTAAGAATAACCCACATCATGACCCTAATATTTACTGTCGTTACCTTACCTATAACCATTGATAGAATTAATGTTTGCAATTTACAGTGAGAAATGGGGAGGACTATCAATCACATAGCAAATTAAGTTAACAAAAAAGTAGGGTGTATACATGCTGTGACTAAATAATTTATTCCATATTTAGTAAGGATTCTATTAAAATATCATGTGTGTCTGTCCGAGTTCCTGCCAACAAAATTCATGAACCACTCATTTCAGATAGACATACGCCACAGTATATCTGCACACATTTCTTGCAGATGCTATCTGAGACTCAGCAATGTCCTAATTTAGGCATGGGTATCTTTTCCCTTTTTAACAAAGAAATTACAAATGCAAAGCAAGCTAGACGTGAATTTTTGCCATGCCTGAGCAGCTATGTTACTGGGAGAAGCTGCAAAGAAAAGCAAAAACATAAAAAACAAAAACAAAAAAAACCAAGGAAGGCATATGGTACCAGTGGGATTAACTTTCATTAGGTAAAAAACAGAGGGGAATAATGCAATGGGTTAATGCTATAATGTGTTACCTGTTTTAAAGCTTGTCATGGACCCAAATATATTTGGTGATTTTTTTTTTTTTTTTTTTTTTTTTGCGGTGACATAGTGCCTTTCATACGGGGATCACTATGTTCTTCACAAACATTAAGAGCACACTTGTGGCTTTAGCACTGAAAGCAGCAGCTGTACCTGGAGACATTCTGCCTACAGAGGGTACATCTGCACTGCACAATTATTTAGGAATAAGCTATTTTGGATTAACTATTTGAAATAGCACGTCTACACTGCTGGGAAGCCTCAAAATTAGTCCAAAGCAGGCTTTCCTAATATAGACGTGCTATCTTGATTTAGAGTCCCAGGAGAAATAACTTAGAATGGTTCTGGTGAGGGGCTATTTTGAAATAGCAGAAGTGAACGTCTATGTATGCCTTATTTCAAAATAGCTGTTTTGGAATAGGTGTTATTCTTCGTAGAATAAGGTTTGCAGAAGCCCAAATAATCCGTCTAATATTTTGAAATAATTTCAAAATACCGGAATTGCTGTGTAGGCGTTCGCATAGTTATTTCGGAATAAGAGCCATTATTCCAAAATAACTTTGCTGTGTAGACTCTGGGAGCACTGGAGAAAGTGCACTGAAAAGTAGTTACTACAATCTTGGAGGCACAGCCTCCTAAAAAAAGGAAAATGTCTTTGGTTTGTTCAATCCTTGCCATCGCTGCCGAATCTATCAATAAAGATGGTAGTAGTGCTGGGTTTTCTGAGGTGGACATTTGTCCTCCTGAAATTAATCTGAGATGCAGTAGGGTTCATTATTCAGTAAATACCAAATAGTGCTAATCAGAGCTGGTAGTGTACAATCTGATCTAAATACAGTTTTCATCACACAAAATCACCTGCTTAAGATATCTGTATTTTAGCAAAGTGGATCATCAGCCTGTTGTTATAACATTGTGACATATCACAGAGATCATTATGCTTAGAATTTCCAAAAGAGCCTAAATGAATTAACTGGAAATTCAATAGGACTTGTGCTCCTAAGTGACTTAAGCTCTTTTGGAAATTCTGTCCCATAACAGCATTTAGCCTCCTAGTTTTACTTTGTAACATATAAGAATTCAAAAAAATCACCATTATGTTCACTGGGAGGGGGAGGGAAAAATGGTTTCAAAGGAAGCTAGTTAAACTCAACCATTCCCGTTTTAGCAAAAGTAGTAGGTTTTATTTTTTTAATTAGTGGTTGATGAATCAATGAAACTCAAGTTAAAGCAGTGACCTATGTTCATATCAACTTTGGTAGTCATGGAGACAAATAGCAACTAATTAAAACAAAGAGAAAATAATAGACTCAGTGTTTTTTATTGGACAAAATAGTTTTGCCCACGAATGCAAAAGGTATGTGGTGATGATGAAGCTGACTACACTTTTCATTTATGCAATGTGAAGATTAAAGCTGGAAAAGCACTACACTGTATGATTAATTCTGCAGCTATGTTAAGAAAGATTTTTATAGGGAGATTTTTAAAGGAACAAGTGGCAATTAAGCTACTTCCATTGAGTTTCAAAATCACCCCCATCATGTATGCTGCTAACACAAATACTTAGTTATTAAAACAGAGCTTTTCAGATGTACTTCAGGCATCCAAATCTCATAGGGCAGCTTTGCACTGGGAATATTAAATATCAGTTAATTGAGTAGTTGAGTAACCTCATGAATTCTTGTCGGTTAGTCGACTATTCTATAGTTCCCATGGGCAGGGCCAGCATCCAGCACCCAGCGTGCTCCAACATCGCTCCTGAGGAGTCCCCTGCCACTCCATGCTACTCCCTCTGTATTAGAGGCAGCAGTGTGGGGTGCCAAGTGGGAGTTGGTCTGTGAAGGGATCTAGTTTAAAAACCAGATCCCCTTGCAGACTGGCTGTCTGTCACCTTGTGCTGATACCTCTGATACAGAGGCAGCAGCGTGGGGTGGTAGCAGCCCCTATCTGGGTGGGCTAGAGGGGTGTGTTCTGAGCTTCTGGACATGTCATGAGCCAGAACTGAGCCAGGCAGCTGGCCAACTTGCTAAAAATTTACTGGGAGGTGTGGGGGGCGGGGAGGGAGGGAAATGCATGTAGTCTATAGCATTAACCTATAGGCTTTTTGCTAATTGGTTAATCGGTTACACTATTACATCCCTACTTTGCACATCTCAGCCTGAAGCTACAAGCATTAACTGATCATCATAACTTCCTGCATGGAGTCAGAAAGGTGAATATTAGCCCCCTTTTACAGAGCTTAGAGAGGGAAGAGACTCGCCAAGCAATGGAGAAGAGATGGCTCCAAACAGAAATCCCAGACTCTAACACCTCAGCATACTGGGAGCTCCACTTTTGGATCTGAACATGGTAGTTTGGCTACTTCTCTATTGCAGAGGGAAGCAAGTTCCCAGCTTGTTAGGCCAGGTGACAGCGGGAGGGGATGTAAAAGAGGAAATTATCCCAGGGCTCAAAACAGTTTGAGGCTTCTGGCTGCTGCCACTGCTACTGCAGCAGCATTGGTGCTGGGCCCTTTAAATTATCACAGGAGTGCCATACTGCATGCACTGGGCAGCTCTTAGGGCAGGGAATTGTAGTGCCATGCTCCAGGTGGCACTCATAGCTGGCTGCCCTGAGCTCCATTCTTTCTGCCTGAGGTCTCCCCCCTTCTGGAGCATGGTGCCAGATCCTCTTCCCCCATATCGCCCAGGGGCCCACGGAGGCTGTCAGCTCCCCTACAGCTTGTACTGAGAACCCTGGCTCCAATTATACCTCCCGCAGGACAAAGCCTCTTGTGACTAGAATTTTGCTACAATTGCTCACTCTGTTCTAGCTGTCTGTCTCTAAACATCAGTCTGAAGCGAGAGAGTTATGGTGAATCCAGAAACTGGTGAACTGCCATTTAGTGAGATGTTTGGATTTCTGTGGGAAATGAATAATGAATTTCAGAGTTACTCTGAACAGGAAAAGAAAAGAAATTGGATATACATTAAAATGAATTAGTGGTTCAAATATTTTCCAGTGAAGGGAACCATTACTACACTTATTATTTTCGGGCCCTGATCCTGCATATATTTATGCACGTACTTAACTTTAAGCATGAATAGCCCAGTGAGCTCCATGGGAAAAGTCTTATGCTCCAGGTTAAGTACCCTCCACAAGTATTTGCAGGATAGAGGCCTGAAATAGTCTATAAAATTTCCAGTGTGGCTCCTCACCTTACTGGCAAGGATATATAAATATGTACAGTCTTCAAGCCTAATTCTCCTCTCACACATGCTATACGTTGATTTCAGTGGAACTATTCATAGAATCATAGAAGAGTAGGGCTGGAAAAGGCCACAGGAGGACATCCAGCCCAACCCCCTGCTCAAAGCAGGACCAACCCCAATTAAAGGTATGTCTACAAGTTCTGTCAACAGAACTTATGCTGACACCCAAAAGTCGACAAAACAAAAATTGCCAGAGGGTGTTCACACTCGCTCCCTCTGTCCACAGATTGTGTCCACACTGGGGGCACCACCAAGGACAGTGTGAGCAATGTCCTGTAATTATGTATTCCACTGTGCAGTGCAGTGAGAAGGCAAAGCTGATTTCTGCGTCTTGGAATTCCCCAAGTTCTCCCACACCACAGCCTCCTCAGCTGCTGGGAGTAGCATCTTGAGTAGCTCTGTGAGCTCTTTCTGCTGAGGAATGTCAAAGCAGCACAGCAGCCGACCCTCCTCCCATGGAGCAGCTTTCTGCCTGCGGCTGTGTTCCTAGTGCAGGGCAAAAGAGGCCCAATCCAATGATTTGCTCTTTAAAACTCCTGAGAGCTTTGAAAGGGGAGGGGTGTATGCCTGCAGGGCAGCAGAGGTCAAACCACTGAGCACAGCCATCAGGGCAAGCACCGGGGGATACTTGCAGGAGCCACTTCTGTTGGCAAAATAAACAACAATGTCTACCTGACTCTTTGTTGACAATAAAGGGAGGGGGAAAGAAAAGTCTCTCCCAAGAGTGAAAGTTTTTTGTTGCCATAGCGAGGCATTTTCCCCAGCAATGCCTGTATTGCAATGTGTATGCTTTTATAGTTTTGTCTCCAAAAGGCATTTTTTGGTGACAAAACTTCTTAGTGTAGACATACCATTAATCATCCCAGCCAGGACTTTGTCTAATGTAATCCCTAGGTTATTTTTCTGCAGAACTGCCACTTAGCCTGTTGATCCCCAGTCTGTGGCAGTGTATGGGATTCTTCTGTCCTAAGTGCAGGACTCTGCATTTGTCCCTGTCGAACCTCATCAGATTTATTTTGGCCCAGTCCTCCAATTTGTCTAGGTCACTCTGGACCCTTTCTCTACCTCCAGTGTATCTATAGAATATACATACAGAATGGAAGTGACTGTCTAGGAAGGAATACTGCAGAAAGGGATCTAGAGGTCATAGTGGACCACAGGCTAAATATGCGTCAACAGTGTGACACTGTTGCAAAAAAAGCAAACATGATTCTGGGATGTATTAACAGGAGTGTTGTGAGGGGAGAGGGAAGTGGTGCTTTGCGCGCTGCCTGTTCTTCAAACAGACAGCTCCCATTGGCCAGAAATTGACCAGTGGGATTGTGTAGGGGGAGCAGCCTGTGAAGAAGGACTCGTCCCTACCCCAGGCTCACAGCTGAGAGAGAGAAATGCTGCAGCAGCCACTTTTCTGAGTGGTGGGGGTGGCACAAGGCAAACAGGGAGTCTGTATGAGGATCCCTGCTGTGTAGTGAGCAGGATCCAATGGCTTGGTGGGCCGGATCCAGCCTCCGAGTCATATTTTGCCCAGCCCTGATCTAGACGGGTGTTTGGTCCTGACATGAGAGGAGGGGACTGGACTTGATGATCTCATGAGGTCTCTTCCAGTTCTAGTGCTCTATGATTCGCCTCCCCCCCCACTCCCACCTTAGTATCAGCCATGAGCTTGCTGAAAGTTCAAACCATCCTATCATGCAGATCATTAATGAAGATGTTGAACAAAACCGGGCCTATCTCTGAGGCACTCTGCTTGATACCAGCTGCCAACTAGACATTGAGTCGTTGATCACTACCCATTGAAACCTGACAATCTAGCCAACTTGTAATCCCCTTTAAACTCCATTCATCCAAGCCATGCTTCTGTAACTTACTGGGAAGAATTCCATATCCAAAGCTTTTCTGAAGTCAAGATACATCCCCATATCTGCAGAATCAGCTATTTCATCATAGAAGGCAATCAGATTAGTCAAACATGACTTGTCCTTGGTGAATCCATGTTGATTGTTTGTGATCACCTTCCAGTCCTCCAAGTGTTTCAAAATAAATTCCTGAGGACCTGCTCCATGATTTTTCAGGGACTGAGGAATGAAATCTGATTTACACTATTAGCAGCGTTTCCTGTAAGCTGAACACTTGGGCGGCTGCCCAGGAGAGATTCAGGTGTCACCCAGCTGATTGGCAGTGAACCCACAGCTAACCATGGTCAGTAGCATGTATTTATATTGGTGGTGCACATCTGCATATGCCTTGGTGCACATAACAAAATTTATTCCACATATAGATGGAAAAACTTTGAGGGAACATTGACTATTAGGTCCATTATTTCTTTCCTTCACTTAAGATAATTAAGACCTAGCTCTTTTATAGCACTTTCCAACATGGATCTAAAAGTGCTTTACAAAGGGTTATATGAGGCACAGAGAGACAGGATCACCCCGAATCAGGCCAATGGCTTAGCTGGGAATAGAACCCACATCACCTGGGGCCCAGTCCAGTGTTCTAATCTCTGTGTCATAACACATTCTTTTTGCACAGATAGGTGCAGCAGGAGAGTAGCAGTCATGCTAGAGAACCTATACCTCAGACATTAGTTGGGTTTTTTTTTTAAGGGGTAAAATTCATAACTGAGGGTGCCACAATGCTGTTTAAAACCCAGCATGAAGTTGGAGCCTGACCCTCACTGCCTGGCTAAATAGAATTTTCAAGAAGTTGTGGAGGTCTTTTAAAATCACAGAATCTATGACCTCCATTGCAAATTTATAGCCTTACTTATAGGCCTTGTCTGCCCCTCTCCACAGAAGTGAATTTCATCCTAAGTGAATTCTTTTTTACACACAGCATCTAACAGTATTTTAGTAATTGATATTAACGAATTATTTAAATCAAGAAACCTTTTGTGTTTGTGCCTCATATAACTCTTTATAAAGCACTTTGAGGTCCATGTTAGAAAGTGATATAAAAGAGTTAGGTCTTACTATCTCAAGTGAGGGATATATTGGCAGATACATTTTGGCTTTCTTATGTTAAAATATATTTTGTTTGTTCTATTGCATGACAATATCTGACTGCATCCCTCATGATTTCTTAACAACGTTTCAGTTCTTTTCCTTATCCAGTATATACAAAAATAAAAGGAGAAAAATATGTATAAAACAAACCAGGCAAAACAATTTATGTTGTATAAAAAATGTAAAAGGGGCCTAACCAAAACCCCAAATCCGGACACACACCCTGAACTTTGAAACATCTGGCAGTAGAGTTGAATGTTGTGGCTCTGGTCGTTCTCCAGTTTGTATGTGTCCCAATTTCAAATAGTTGGGCTCATAATTAAATGTTTGGGGTTTTTAATATGGGAAAAGATTGATTGAAAATACTGTCTGGTGAAGTTAAGGCTTATCTTGTAAATATAGCCAAGATTGAAACCATTATTTTCAGATGTGAAGCATTTGGTTACAAGAGGTTATTGTTAAAAAGGAAGCCCAAATACATTATTCTTTGAGAATAATTTTGTTCTCTGTCAATGCTACACACTCAATCCACAACATGGCAAAATTATATAAACAGAAAGAAAAGGATTTACAAGAAAATTTTGCTTTAATCAAGTAACACTTTTAGGGGAACAAATTAATTAAACGGACATAGAGCATTATGCATGCTTCCCTTGGTATGTAACGCTAATGAGAGGAATTTGGTATACGTGCATTAGAAAGGGGATATACTTATTTATTTCTGAGTATGTATTGACACCTTGGTCCAAATTATTACAAAGTTAGATGAAATTATTTTCTTGTTTCTATATTTATGCAGTAAAGTTTCCCCCTTTCTTCCCCCATAGTAACTACATTGTAAGTGGCTTTACAACTACTGCATATTACATGAAGGAGAATAAACTCAGAAGTTCAGTTTTGTGGCTGCATTTCTCCTGAACATGTGCCTCTAACTGCTACCTCTTCCCAACCCCCAGCTTTCTCTCCCTGGGATCACTCAAAGTGATCTCACTATCTGATGACAATCTAACAAGCTGCTGGTTTCTCCCTCTTCTTTTACCCTTCCTTAACCCAGTCTCCATAAACCCTTGGCTTTGCAATGATTTCAGGTGACAACTCTTCTTCTGCTGGGCCCTGACAGAGCTGCTATGAAATTTTGCAAATGCGAGAGTGCTTATGGCTTCCCAGAGAGATTCAGTCAAAACTACTTGGTAGCAAAAGATTTGACAGGCACATTGCTGGTGCATTGTGTTTGAGGGGGAGGAGGAGTTAGATAGAAAAACAGAGAGAGCTGTGACAGGATGGAGATGTTCCCTATAGGGGGAGAGAAGAAAGAAGGCATAGTTAGGCAGCTGTAACCTAGGGGAGGTGTTTTTTTAACTGAACAGGTAAAAGTGGCCATTTCAACATTGGCCTAATTTTGTTCCTGTTTAAGTCAATGGGAGCAGAGTTGGGTCAAAACTGAGAACTTTAGCAAATGATCCTCTTCCAGCCTGTTTTGAGAAAAGGCTGAGGTATAGGCCAGTCTTTCCAACATAGGAAGTAATTTACTCACATTTCCTTATATCCTACTAATTAGAGGTTCAACCCATTTTTTTTCATTTCAGACACCCCCAAGCATTGATACCAGGAAAGACCCATCCCCTACATTGAAAAGCCCCTAAACCATTTCCAATGCACCTAGATAACTACTGCAATGTAGGGCGCCATATTGAAAATGTGTACTTGCTATACATCGTATCAGCCATGTACATAAAGTTTGCATTCAAATATAATCAAGGATAAATGAAACTTATCTGGGGGTTGGACTCAATGGCCTCCTGAGGGCTCTTCCAACCCTATGATTCTATGAAACAGTTGGCGCCTGGATCACTCTTCTCTTGCCTCCCCGCGTAAGCATTAATTAACCTCTGTGCTCTGTTCCAGGGGAAGCCAACAGGATCACTGGGGCCCTGGGCAATGTGTGTGGGGGGCCTGGCTCTGCAATCCCAGAAGAAGCAGGGTCTCAGATGGAAGGGACGGGGCAGGGCTGCGGCAGGCAGCCCCCAATACTGCCCAGATGGCACAGCACCCTCCCACCTTCCCGCAGGGGTGGATGAGACTTTTGGGGGGCTCAGGAGGCCAGGCCTATTGAAATGCGGGGCCGGGGGCAGCACAATTTCGCGCATGAACCATGGCCACAGCCGACACGTAGTAGCACATGCGCGGGACCTATTGAAGTGCAGGGTAATTATAGACTCATAGACTCATAGACTTTAAGGTCAGAAGGGACCATTATGATCATCTACTCTGACCCCCTGCACAGTGCAGGCCACAGAATCTCACCCACCCCTCCTAGAATAATCCTCTCACCTATATCTCAGATATTGAAGCCTTCAAATACTTTGAAGACCCCAAGATGCAGAGAATCCTCTAGCTGTGATCTGTGCCCCATGCTACAGAGGAAGGTGAAAAACCTCCAGGGCCTCTGCCAATCTACCCTGGAGGAAAATTCCTTCCCGACCCCAAATATGGCGATCAGCTAAACCCTGAGCATGTGGGCAAGACTCATCAGCCAGACACCCCACCCAGAAAGTTCTCTATAGTAACTCCTATCATCCCTCCATTGACCTATTCCCCACTGATAATGAATGGTCAATTAGTTACCAAGATCATGTTATCTCATCAAACCATCCCTTTCATAAACCCATCTAGTTTAATCTTGAAACCAGATAGATCTTTTGCCCCCACTACTTCCCTTGGAAGGCCGTTCCAGAACCTCACTCCTCTAATGGTTAGAAACCTTCGTCTAATCTCAAGTCTAAACTTCCTACTAGCCAGCTTATATCCATTTGTTCTTGTGTCCACATTGGTATTAAACTTAAATAATTCCTCTCCCTCCCTGGTATTTATCCCTCTAATATATTTTAAAAGTGCAATCATGTCCCCCCTCAGCCTTCTTTTGGTTAAAGTAAACAAGCCAAACTCCTTGAGTCTCCTTTCATAAGACAGGTTTTCCATTCCTCGGATCATCCTAGTGGCCCTTCTTTGTACCTGTTCCAGTTTGAATTCATCCTTCTTAAACATGGGAGACCAGAACTGCACACAGTATTCCAAATGGGGGTCTCACCAATGCCTTGTATAATGGCACTAACACCTCCTTATCCCTACTGGAAATACCTCGCCTAATACATCCCAAGATCGTATTAGCCTTTTTCACGGCTATGTCACAATGGCGGCTCATAGTCATTCTATAATCAACCAGGACTCCGAGGTCCTTCTCCTCCAATGGCTTAAATGACTGCTTCTTGGAGCAGCTAGTGCAGGAACCCACAAGGGGAGAAGCAATTCTCGATTTAGTCCTGAGTGGAGTGCAGGATCAGGTCCAGGATATAACCGTTACCGGACCGCTTGGGAATAGTGACCATAATATAATAATATTCAACATTCCTGTGGTGGGAAGAACACCTCAGCAATCCAGCACCCTGGCATTTAATTTCAAAAAGGGGAATTACACAAAAATGAGGAGGTTAGTTAAACAGAAATTAAAAGGCACAGTGACTAGAGCCAAATTCCTGAAAGCTGCATGGAAACTTTTTAAAGACACCATAATAGAGGCCCAACTTAAATGTATACCCCAAATTAAAAAACATAGCAAGAGACCTAAAAAAGAGTCACCGTGGCTTAACCACCATGTAAAAGAAGCAGTGAGGGACATAAAGGTATCTTTTAAGAAGTGGAAGTCCAATCCTAGTGAGATAAATAGAAAGGAACATAAACACTGTCAAATCAAGTGTAAAAATGTAATAAGAAAAGCAAAACAAGATTTTGAGGAACAGCTAGCCAAAAACTCAAAAAGAAATAACAAAATGTTTTTTAAGTACATTAGAAGCAGGAAGCCTGCTAAAAAACCTGTGGGTCCCCATGATGATCGAGCTATAAAAGGAGCAATCAAGGACGATAAAGCCATTGCGGAGAAACTAAATGATTTCTTTGCTTCAGTCTTCACGGCTGAGGACGTTGGGGAGATTCCTGAATCTGCACCGTCCTTTGTAGGTGATGAATCTGAGGAACTGTCCCGGATTGAAGTGTCATTAGAGGAGGTTTTGGAACAAATAGAAAAACTTAATGTTAACAAATCTCCAGGACCGGATGGCATTCGTCCAAGGGTTCTAAAAGAACTAAAATGGGAAATTGCTGAGCTATCATCTGTGGTTTGTAACCTATTCTTTAAATTGGCTTCCGTACCTAATGAATGGAAGGTAGCCAACGTGACACCAATATTTTAAAAGGGCTCTAGAGGCGATCCTGGCAATTACAGACCGGTAAGTCTAACTTCAGTACCGGGCAAATTAGTCGAAACAATAGTAAAGAATAAAATTGTGAGGCATGTAGAAGAACATAATTTATTGGACAAAAGTCAACATGGTTTCTGTAAAGGGAAATCCTGTCTTACTAATCTGTTAGAGTTCTTTGAAGGGGTTAACAAACATGCGGACAAGGGGATCCAGTAGATATAGTATACTTGGATTTCAGAAAGCCTTTGACAAGGTCCCTCACCAAAGGCTCTTGTGTAAATTACATGGCCATGGGATAAGAGGGAAGGTCCTTTCTTGGATTGAGAACTGGTTAAAAGACAGGAAACAAAGGGTAGGAATAAATGGTAAATTTTCAGATTGGAGAGGGGTAACTAGTGGTGTACCCTAAGGGTCAGTCCTGGGACCAATCCTTTTCAACTTATTCATAAATGATCTGGAGAAAGGGGTAAGCAGTGAGGTAGTAAAGTTTGCAGATGATACAAAACTGTTTAGGATAGTCAAGACAGAAGCAGACTGTGAGGGACTCCAAGAAGATCTCACCAAACTGAGCGATTGGGCAACAAAATGGCAAATGAAATCTAATGTGGATAAGTGTAAAGTAATGCACATTGGGAAAAATAACCCCAACTATCCGTACAGTATGATGGGGGCTAATTTAGCTACGACAAATCAGGAAAGAGATCTTGGAGTTATCGTAGACAGTTCTCTGAAAACTTCCACACAGTGTGCAGCGGAAGTCAAAAAGGCAGATAGGATGCTAGGAATTATTAAGAAAGGGATAGAAAATAAGACCCAGAATATCTTACTGCCCCTGTATAAAACTATGGTACGCCCACATCTTGAACACTGTGTACAGATGTGGTCTCCTCACCTCAAAAAAGATATTTTGGCCTTGGAAAGGGTTCAGAAAAGGGCAACTAAAATGATTAGGGGTTTGGAACGGGTCCCATATGAGGAGAGGTTAAAGCGACTGGGACTTTTCAGTTTAGAAAAGAGGAGACTGAGGGGGGATATTATAGAGGTATATAAAATCATGAGTGGTGTGGAAAGGGCCGATAAAGAAAAGTTATTTATTAGTTCCCTAAATAGAAGAACTGGAGGACACCAAATGAAATTAACGGGTAGCAGGTTTAAAACGAATAAAAGAAAGTTCTTCTTCACACAGCGTGTAGTCAACCTGTGGAACTCCTTGCCAGAGGAGGCTGTGAAGGCTAGGACTATAATAGAGTTTAAAGAGAAGCTAGATAATTTCATGGAGGTTAGGTCCATAAAAGGCTATTAGCCAGGGGATAAAATGGTGTCCTTGGCCTCTGTTTGTCAGAGGCTGGAGAGGGATGGCAGGAGACAAATCGCTTGATCATTGTCTTCGGTCCACCCTCTCTGGGGCACCTGGTGCTGGCCACTGTTGGTAGACAGGATACTGAGCTAGATGGACCTTTGGTCTGACCCAGTACGGCTGTTCTTATGTTCTTATGTTCCTCAGTTACTGCCAACTGATGTGTCCCCAGCTTATAACTAAAATTCTTGTTATTAATCCCTAAATGCATAACTTTACACTTCTCACTATTAAATTTCATCCTATTGCTATCACTCAAATTTACAAGATCATCCAGATCTTCCTGTATGATATCCCGATCCTTTTCTGAATTGGCAATAGCTCCCAACTTTGTGTCATCCGCAAATTTTATTAGGACACTTCCACTTTTGGTGCCAAGCTCAGCAATAAAAATATTAAATAAAATTGGCCCCAAAACTGATCCCTGAGGAACTCCGCTAGTAACCTTCCTCCAACCTGACAGTTCACCTTTCAGTATGACCCGCTGTAGTCTCCCCTTTAACCAGTTGCTTATCCACCTCTCAACTTTCATATTAATCCCTATCTTTTCCAATTTAACCAATAATTCCCCATGTGGTACTATAGCAAATGCCTTACTAAATTGAAGCGCCCTGCTCGCCCTGCCCTATATCCACTGCTGCCTTGCCAGCCCTCAGAGCTGGCCAGAGTGTGCAGTGTGGCGCTCTGGCAGCAATTCTAATGGGCTCAGGGCTCCAGCCGCTGCCACAACCGGGAGCCCCAAGCTCTTTAGACTTGCCAGGCCCAGGAGCAGACACCCCTTTCCCCCTCCCCTGTTGGCATGTCTGCTCTGTTCTGACTCTCTGTTCCTTACAAGCTGAAGTAAGGGATAGATGAACTCACACCCACTGGTAGTTGCTTTTTTCTGTCATAGATCTTTTCCTTAGCCCTTAGCACTTAAGATGTAAAATCTGTCAGACAGGCCTAGATAGAAAGCCAGAAGATGGTTAGTGAAATTGCTGTCAGCACTAACTAATTAAACGATGTTTGAACTGAATTGTTTAATAGTTCGACAAACTCATTTTAAATCTTAGTGAAATGAAGACAGTCTTTGCCTCTGTGCTTATGGCTGATTTGCAGAGTGATCACCATACAGTGGTGTGACGTAGTGGGGGTACCTGGCTGGTTTCTATGCTGCTGGCTCTGGGGGAACCCCCACTGGCTGCCGTGGGTACCACGACCCAGCAAAACAGGATGAGTCACTATGCAAACCAGTGGCCAGACACCCCCCATGGAGAGGAACAAAGGAAGGTGGAATGCTGCCTTGGCTGGGGGGCAGGGCTGGAAGTGGGGGAGTTGGTTGCTGGCTGTCGGAGGGCATGGAGGAGAGCCTAGGGGAAGGGGCTGGAGTTTAGGGGCCCAGTCTCCCCCATCTCAAGGGGGCCTGAGGCATCCTAGCCCAGTTCCTGTAACCAGATTACATCTGTGCTGCGCTGTGCTGGAGGAGCAATAAACCACCCTCAATTCCACTGGCTGGTGCAGTCTGTTTGTGCCATTTCGGGGTGCAGGAGACGGGGAACCCCCAACGCGCCGTCACAAGTGGTCAACACATAGAGTTCCCCAAGTGAATCCTCCTACGAAGGGTTCCTTCGTAGTCCTAAAATAAAAATCCGCTTCAATTGTAGCAATAGTTGATTGGTGCACTGAGACATGTAAAAAATGTGGAGTGGGTATGGGTATTGAATTATGTTTCAAAGAAAATGACATACCTTTGAAGACATGTTATTTTTTCTTCCTTGGTTTGTATCATTATTGCTTTAACTGTAATGTCTGATATTTCATTATCTCCACTTTTAGCCTATGTATAAATTGCAGATTGTGTAGAATAAAAGCTGTATTTCAGCACACGATTCCCTCTCTAAGGCTATGTCTACACTGAGGAGCTATTTCAGGATACCGAAAATCTCCCGAGATAGCTAGTCCGTGTCTTTAAAGCAGCCCGTTATTTTGAAATAATGGGCACGCTATTCCGGCATCCCTGTAACCTTCGTCCCGTGAGGGTTAAGGGACATTTTGGAACAGTGCTTTATTTCTAAATTTGGCACTGTGTAGTCCAGTGGTCCCCAACCTTTCAAGGTTGCTGGGCGCCGGGGGGGGGGGGGCCGTTCGCCCGCTGGGTGCCAGGGGGCGGGGACAGTTGTGCCCCGGGGGCGGCTCCCCCCATAGCCGCATGCCCGGGGCGCTCCCCCCCCATAGCTGCATGCCCGGGGCCGGCGCCCCCCCCCCGCCAGCGCCGCGCGCCCGGGGCCGGCGCTCCCCTCGCCATGCGCCGCGCGCCCGGGACCGGCGCTCCCCCCGCCCAGCGCCGCGCGCCCGGGGCCGGCGCTCCCCCTGCCCAGCGCCGGCGCTCCCCCTGCCCAGCGCCGCGCGCCCGGGGCCGGCGCTCCCCCCGCCATGCGCCGCGCGCCCGGGGCCGGCGCTCCCCCCGCCCAGCGCCGCGTGCCAGGCATGGGGACCACGGGTGTAGTCAGTGCCAAATTTCAAAGTAAGCTATTTCAAAATTACCTCAAAATGAGCTACACAACTTGCTCATTGCGTAGGTAAGGGTGCAGTGTAGATACACTCTTAATGTGAGACCTTTGAACTATTCCAAGGTTTCCAGTACAATTTTGTTTGTCCTTTAAGTAACCAACTAACTTTTGTTTTTTCCTCGACTAATAGCTTAAGACAAGTCTCTCTGGATATGTATTTTAACTCTTTGTATGCGTCTATAGTTTCCTTTCCCTTTTTGAAAACAAAACAAAATATAATTGGTGTAGAAATGGTCACTAGAGTAGCAAAATATTATAAAAGCAGTAGCTGCTACTCAAAGGCTGATATCTTGAGTAGAAAATGAATAAGGAGCTCAGGCTTAAGTTCATGGACTTCAAAATGCTTTGCAAATATTATCTAACAAATGCAGGGGCAGATTTTCATTTACAGTAAAACTCCTTTATAGCACTCGGTCAGTGCCAAATAGATTCAGAAAGGTAAAAAAGTTAGTCTGTAACAGGAAAAACTAAAAAAAACAACAAAATCTAAAAAAAACTAACAAAACATGGAGATGGTATCATGAGCTTTCGTGGCACAATCCACTTCTTCAGATGACTGGAGTATTAGAAGTCCAGATCCAAGAATCAATAAGGGGAGGAGGGTTGGAGAGAGGGGAAAAAAGAGAAAAAAGGAGGGGAGAAGGGGATAGAGAAAAAAAGAGAGAGAGAGAGTAGATGGGGTGGCCAACCCAGTACAGGCAAAGAGCCGAGGAGGGGGGGGGGGGGGGCAGGAGTTGTTGAGCAAAAAAAAAAAGGCCCCCAGCCACATTTCATCAAGCAAAAAAAGAAGCCCCACAGAGTTGTTGAGCGAAAAAAAAAAAAGCTGCCCCTTTAAGAAATTCAGTTAAAGGCTTTTTGGCCACATCAGGCTCCTGCCAGCTGCCACCATCTTGAAAATACCATTTTGAATGCCGGACAGTTCCCCTACCCCAGTGAGCACAGGGAGCCGGGAGCTGTTTTCAGAGGTACAGGGGCGGCTTTGCGAGCCACACTTTTGGGGGGGGGGGAGAAGAATCTCATGCAGCTCAAGAGCTGCAGGTTGACCATGGCTGGAGTAGGTGTTTCAAGTAGTTACAAGAGGCTGATAAGAATAATTAGAGCCTCCATTGTTTGGTTGGTTGTTTAAGTAATCTGCCTGGACACTTATTAATGGATCTCCAAGTCACCATATTGTTCCACAAGCCAAATAAACAAGGAAGGATTGGAACTTAACTTCATTTACAAGTTTAATTCTTATGCAAATGGTATGAACAGGGACATCGACTAGCTTGTGTATTTCCTTCCACGTCCTAATGACTTAACCAAAGTGTTCTGAGGTGCCTCAGGGGTATCCAGCTCCATTGTAGTTGTGTTAAGTTCTGGTGACTTTTTAAAAGACTGGCCTGTTAATAACTTGAAACATCTTTTTCATTCTAGAATTATGGTATGAATGCACTAGAAATGAGGTTTTGTGTGCTTAAATCTTATCTACATTGAGTTCTTCTTCCCACAGTGTATATCTTTCTATTTTTTCTTGCTGTCAATGTAATGTGTAGAAAACAATCTTTTGATCTATGTAAGATTTCCAAAACACCAAGGAGATGTAATGCAAACTTTATCTGTTTGCATTGCCAGAAGGATTGGCTTCAATTAATGACATACATTTTCTAGACTTTTTGCTCTAACCCGTTACAACTACAGATGCTATGCCAGATATTGTGTCTAGGGAAGAAAGAGATCTAATCTCTTTTATGTGAGCTACAATGGATTTTTTTATTGTTGTTTGTGTTAAATTATCTGTATGTTGTTATAAGAGGTCAAATCATTTCTTCTAGTTTTGGCCATTTTTTCTCAAAGAATTTGCAAATACTTTTTCTGTTATTCAGCCACCTCATTAGGCTGTCAGAGAGTGTTTGGTGAATAATATGGTTTGTAAATATTGCCATTTTCCATTTAATAAGCATTTTGCAAATAATGGTTGCCAGTTTTACTTATTATGCCAGTTCCAAATTCTTGGGAAACATGATGCTCCAAAAGATATGAATGGAGAATGGGGTTCTCAGTAATAAAGGACCCAGTCTGCTTCTGCTGTAACCACTGAGTATTTGGCCATTGTCTTCTACTAGAGTCACTGTCATAACTGTTCTGATGTAAATAGAAAGATGAGCATGTTAGTGCTCTTCCAGGCTTGGAATCTGCAATTTGATCCATGCAGGTAGATCTTATCCTCATGTGAAGGCCCACTTAAAGTAGTGAGGCTCCAGATGGGCAGATCCTAACACCTGTGCCGAACTTTATTACTTTCAGAGAACCATCCAAGTGGTTCAAATGGCAAGATAGGCTGTTAGTCACAAAATAGACTAAGGTGCTTTCCAAACTTTTCCTTAATTTTATTTCTAAGTCTTGTTTTCATCCAGAAAGAGCCCTCTTGTGCCTGGGTGCACTGTTTATTATTTTCCTTTCTTTTTAAAATAAATACTATTTTTTCTCTTGGGCAAAAGGAATTTAAGTGGCACTTACTTTTAGGAGTAAGGTCTTTACAGTAAGGCTATGTCTTCATGCCACCCTCATCTTGCCTAATGGCCCCCGGAGGTTGTCAGCCCTTCCTGGGATACCCTACTCATCCATGACTATAACTACTACACTCCCTGTCTTATTAGTGGCACATGATTCTGAAACTAGTTTTTTTTTCTAGCATTTGAGAAGTGCAGTTGCATCACAACTGCCACATGCCCTGGGTATGTGTTAGTTTATCTACAGAACATTGTGATCTTAAGAAAAATATTATAGTAATAATAAAACACTAAGTTGTATAAGCGAAAACCTAGCTCAAAACTGAGACACAGCTAGAATAAAAAATATTTTGTCCAGGTTTTTTGTTTTTGTTTTTATTTTTTTATAAATCATTGTTTCTCCTGTTGAGTTGAGTAGCTTCAACCCAAGCCTGAGCAACATCAAAGAGTGCTCAGCAAATTCTGTGGTTGAAATGGAAGAAGAACTTAAAGCTTCTGATTGGAAACTTTAAGATTCTGATGCTACTAGGCTTATCTTGTTGTTGTTTTCTTCTTTTTCTCTGAAACAATAGGAATGTGAAGGAGGCCTTGGTGGGGATAACTGACTATGATTCACATGATGGTTGTCTTATAACTCTACAGGGTGCAACTTTTATCAGCCAATTACTTTTTTTCCTTATAAAGCCTCCCCATTTTATAAGCCACCAGTAAAACTGAAAGAAAAGACAATACATTTTAAATGACTTCATATGCTTTATACAGTTAGAACATAAGAACGGCTGTACTGGGTCAGACAAAAGGCCCATCTAGCCCAGTATCCTGTCTACCGACAGTGGCCAGCAGCAGGTGCCCCAGAGAGGGTGGACCGAAGACAATGATCAAGTGATTTGTCTCCTGCCATCCCTCTCCAGTTCTGACAAACAGCGGCCAAGGACACCATTTTATCCCCTGGCTAATAGCCTTTTATGGACCTAACCTCCATGAAATTATCTAGCTTCTCTTTAAACTCTATTATAGTCCTAGCCTTCACAGCCTCCTCTGGAGTTCCACAGGTTGACTACACGCTGTGTGAAGAACTTTCTTTTATTCGTTTTAAACCCGCTCCCCATTAATTTCATTTGGTGTCCTCTAGTTCTTCTATTTAAGGAACTAATAAATAACTTTTCTTTCTCGGCCCTCTCCACACCACTCATGATTTTATATACCTCTATCAAATCCCCCCTCAGTCTCCTCTTTTCTAAACTGAAAAGTCCCAGTCGCTTTAACCTCTCCTCATATGGGACCCGTTCCAAACCCCTAATCATTTAGTTGCCCTTTTCTGAACCCTTTCCTAGGCCAAAATGTCTTTTTTGAGGTGAGGAGACCACATCTGAACACAGTATTCAAGATTTGGGCGTACCATAGTTTTATACAGGGGCAGTAAGATATTCTGGGTCTTATTTTCTATCCCTTTCCTAATAATTCCTAGCATCCTATTTGTCTTTTTGACTGCCGCTGCACACTGTGTGGAAGTTTTCAGAGAACTGTCTACGATAACTCCAAGATCTCTTTCCTGATTTGTCGTAGCCAAATTAGCCCCCATCATACTGTACGTATAGTTGGGGTTATTTTTCCCGATGTGCATTACTTTACACTTATCCACATTAAATTTCATTTGCCATTTTGTTGCCCAGTCACTCAGTTTGGTGAGATCTTCTTGGAGTCCCTCACAGTCTGCTTCTGTCTTGACTATCCTAAACAGTTTTGTATCATCTGCAAACTTTACTACCTCACTGCTTACCCCTTTCTCCAGATCATTTATGAATAAGTTGAAAAGGATTGGTCCCAAGACTGACCCTTGGGGTACATCACTAGTTACCCCTCCAATCTGAGAATTTACCATTTATTCCTACCCTTTGTTACCTGTCTTTTAACCAGTTCTCAATCCAAGAAAGGACCTTCCCTCTTATCCCATGGCCATGTAATTTACACAAGAGCCTTTGGTGAGGGACCTTGTCAAAGGCTTTCTGAAATCCAAGTATACTATATCTACTGGATCCCCCTTGTCCGCATGTTTGTTAACCCCTTCACAGAACTCTAACAGATTATTTCATTTACTCTTCCACACCAGTTACGTAAACTGAACTCAGAACAATCCTCTGAACTGGATACCTCCATTTCACATGTAGGAAAAACTGAAGCAGAGGGACTGTGCCATTATGTACTCAGTTCAAGACAACTAAAGACTGGTTTTCAGAGGTGTTGACAGCAGTCGTTCCCTTTGAGGCGAATGGTAGTTGTGAGTGCTCCGTACATCACGTGCTAAGGGCCAACATTTCAGAAATGTTCACACATTCTCTCTCCATTTCTGGAGTCCAATATGAGCTGTTTTAAAGTGGCCTGATGCTCACTGAATGCTGCCCATTGAACATCAGGCCCTTCTAAGCTGTGTGTGCTAAGTGCTACTGAAAATCTGGTCCTAGGTGTCGCCTGCTGGGAATCCACAAATGGAAACATCTAAAATTAATGGAAATTTGGGATTTTGCGACTTGTCCAATGGCACCAGTGGAACTAGTGTTGAAATTAGAATCAGAAATTTCTCATCTGGTGCTCAGGACATGAAATCACTCTAGAGTTACAGGCCCAAGAGTGTTCTTTTAGAAAGTCCTGATAGGTATCTACTTTGTAGGTTACTCTGATTCCAGATGCTTATGAGACATCTAGCATATGTTGTCTGATCTGCATTGTCTGTGCAATGCATATTGAACCACCAACATCTAGCAGGTTAAATAAGTCAAAAATAATATCCATGCTGACCAAATACATTTTATTTAGAATAAAATATGAAATTTAAAAGAGTACAAAGACCCTCACATACAATTAGATTTCCAGTTACTTGATATGCATAATCTTTTATGAGTGCATTCTTAGAATACTAAATGAGTTGTGTTTATATTATTACTAGATTTGTATTTGAACACTTTGCTGTTTATAAGGGTGCATATGTTTATATTACATGATGTGACGGGGCAGACAGGCCCCGCACTGACGGACAGGGGGTGGCCCAAACCCAGCTGGCAGAGGAAGCCCCACCCCTCCGACCCTGCTGGGCATGCTCCCAGCAGAGGCCAGGTATAAAAGCAGAGGGAGCCCTGCAGTCAGGAAGACCGCAGGGTGAGGGAGGAGACCAGGCTGGGCCAGTGTTTCTGCAGCCGCTGGGACCAGAGTCGCTGCCGGCGCCGGACCCTGACCCCGAGGAAGCAGCCACCGACCCCGGGAGGCCAGAGTGCGCCCACAACCCCGGCAGGTCCTGCCTCAGAGGCCAATGGGCCCCAGGGGAACCGGGGCGGGGTAGGAAGCAGCCCAGGGCAGAGGATACAAAGTTTGGCTCGGCCTGTATCAGCCAGATCCCCCACCGAGCCGGCAGGAGCCACAGACCCTGCCTAAAGGGCCCTGGGCTGGGACCCGGTGGAGAGGGAGGGCCCGGGTCCCCCTACCACTCAGACTCCCCTTCCCCCCCCCCCCGGATAACCAAACCCGGGGCCAGGAGAGGCTTCCCAGAGGGACTAGGCCTCTAATACCGTAGATCCCCTGATAGAGGGGCCGGGACTTTTGGGTGACTTTGGGCACTGTATAAGCCCGGACTGATACGCGGGCCAGTAGAAGGGGGCAGCAGCCCCGTCAGGGGCGTACCCCCTGACACATGAGAATAAAATGTCTTGGCAAAATTCATATAGGCATCTTCAGTTTTATAGATAGCAATGTTGTGATAGTTGACTACATCAGTATTGACTTAATGTATGTAGCCCCTAAAAACTTTCCAATTGTTTTCATATAAATCTCTTCAATTTCACATCCTGTTTATAGTGTGGGAAGCTATTTGGGAAAGGCTTCCTAGCCACCAACTTCTGTAGGAGTGAAATTATTTTTCCAGAGTTACAGGTTACCAGTGATGTCTGTCAACAACAACACTATAATTATTTCCCAACGACATACCCATTACATCAGAGTCTAATCTAATATCTCTAAGGACACTGGATCATCTTTTCCTCCAAACAAGGAAAAAAGGTAGATATTTAACCAAATACAACTGTAAAAAGAAAACCTGCTGATGACACTAATGTAACACCTCAGTTTTAGCCTATCTCCATTAAATTAGTTTTACATATTTTTTTTCTTAGCTGATTTTTACTTTGATTATATTAATAGCTGGAGTATATTAATAGCTGGAGTATAAGTCAGGGCTATAATTAGCTTACATCAGTGTTTCCATTTTAAGGCCCTGGTTTTTTGCTACTTTTGACTTTCTCAAACTTTCATTTGGGAGATAAAAATCTGTCATGGCTGAACCATTTTTGAGAAAGAACAAAAAATATATACTTTTCCCATTGTTTAAAATAGGGAAGTGTTTTTGAACAGCTGTTGTGGCAAACAGTGTGTTTGGTGGAAAAAATATTTAGAATATGCCTTATACTTTCATAATGTCATGGTTTCACAGAGTTTAAGGCTACACAATCATCTGATCTGATCTCCTGTATATCTCAGCCCATTAGATTTCACTCAGATGCCCCTATATGTTGAACCCAATGACTTTCATTAAATCAAGTGTCTTGGTCCAATTATATTACACCACAAGTAGAGACCAGAAGAGACCATTGTGTCATCAATGCCCCAGCTTTCAGAATGTCAAGGAATTGATGAAGTGAGATATATCCAAATAACGGGCTAGTCTTTGGTCTAATCTTAGTTGTTGGGTTTAGTGTGTATGAGTTGAGTGGTATTAGTGGCTTGTGCTATATGAAAGAACAGATAAAATGACTTGGTACCTTTTAGCTTTAAATTCTACGTTTATAGCAGGCCCTTCATGCCTCATGCTGCAAAAGAAAGCAAAAAACAGAAACCCAAGGTGCCTGCCAATGTGACCCAGAGAACATTCCTTCTCAACACTACGTGTGGCAATCAGCCCCTGAGCATGTGGTCAAGGAACACCAAACAGGCAACGAAGAAATTGGGTTTGCTGCCCCATCTCAAAGCATTGCTCTGAAACCATTATTTGGTTTCCGAGTCCAGTTAAGACCAATCTGATGCTTCAGAGAAAGATGAAAAAACACAACAACCCAGAATACATCTGGCCAATTGTGCATCAGGGAAAAATATGATCTCCTGGTCACCTGCAGGAGATCGGCTGAAGCCCTGCGATACTCATAGATTCCTAGACCCCATCCAGTTACTGATTCAGTACACTTACGCTTAGCTTGTTAGATCTACCTGTGTGACCGTAGGGAAAGAAGAATGTTACAGGAATCAAATTCAGAATGGGTCTGGGTTGCAGGCATGCATTTTAGGGAAGAATTTGTCTCAACTTTATGTTATCATACTAATACTTGTCAGATATTATACAGTAGAATAGTATGTAGTTACATGTAGGCAAAACATGAAGGTACACATATGCAATATACCCAAGGGTTATAAAAATATAAAAGTTTTGATCCTCTTCTTCAGAATTCTCATATCTCAGCAAATATTTAGGCAGGATTAGAAATAAAAGCTATTGAAGGAGCTCTGGTAGAGTTTAGGAATTCCTTAATCTGAACCATAAAGTGCTGATTTGTAACAACTACAGCTTTGAGCACTGAAAACCCTTTTAATACCCTACTTCTAATCTAATGCAATGGCACTGCGGGAAGGGGGATAATAAACACTTATTTTTAACATCTTGTATTAAGGCAGGTGAGATGATTCTTGTGTGGAATGATGATGGGCTGATCTATTTATTTTATGGTTTTCTTACCTAGTTACTGAATTTTAAACTTTTTTTGTCCATAGTTCCAGTGACATGATCTTTCTTTGTCCATGGGTAACTGTCACAGCAGAATACTATGTATGCACTACAACAGTGTTTCTTAACCTTTTTTTCATAAAGTACCCATTTTAAAAAAAAATTATAAATACCCCCAGTATCTACAGTTTTCAGACACCATTTTTTTCTACCATTGCAACACATTTGTTTAAACAACTTGATCATAGCTGGGCAGGCGATGACATTTTTGGGTGTAAAAAGCACAAAAATAATAAAGTATTGTAAAACTTAAAACAAAAATTGTTTTCTCCAAATTTCAGCTGTGTTGATGCACCCTGCAGACTTCTCTCAAGTAATCCTAAGGGTACTTGTACCACTGGTTGAGAAACACTGCACTACAACATGTGCTAGTTATCTCATCCTATTTGTGGGAAACCAAGAATCATGACTAAAATGCGGTGAAATGGGTTAAAATTGATTGCCCTAGACTGCTATTTGTCTTGCATTTCTAGCAGATAGCCCCATGTGACAGTGCTAGTAAGACAGTGTGGAGGAATGTGATTTTATTTGCCTTGATACTAAGACTAGTCAGTGACTGTAGTTACTAAACCAGTTTTTGTGAACATGGTTTTCAGTGTGTTTGTTAAACTGAGCCACAGCAGGTTCTTTAGAAATAGGAATTGATTTATCATTTTTTAAAAAATCTCAGAAATCCCCAGATCTACTGCTTGTGGTCTAGTCTTTTGCAACCACAGTGGTTGGGGTGAGAGGTGCAAGAGGAGGCCTAGATCTGTTTTCAGAGTGCAGAAGTCGAAAGACCACCAGGGGCCTTCTGAGGAGAATGCTGAGGAGCAATAGATTCTACACACTTTAAAGCAGTGTTTCTTAATCTGTGCTTCACAGAGCCCCAGGGCTCCACAAGACATCTCCAGGGGCTCTGCGAGGTTGACAAACTGGAAAGCCTTCAAAAGCATAACTGAGAGTCGCCTCGAACTGATGCAATTAACACACACCGCTGGGGCTCTGCATAAATTTTTATGCATGTAAAGGCCTCCGGAGCCCAAGAAGTTTGAGAACCACTGGTTTAAAGGAATCTATTCCCTTTTTATGTGAATGGGTCCAGAACATGCACAAGTCCATTCGTATTATTCAGCTCTGGCTTCTGGGAATCAGAAAGTATAAGCACTGGAGTTGATTGTCCAGTGTGAGTGGAAAAGGGCTGCCCCACCCTACCCTTTGCACACATTCAGACAACAAGCAGCCATAATCTGGCCCCATACTTTCTCAGAACTCCTGACCCCACATAAGGAGTTGGTATCTTATAGTAGCGTCAGAACTAGTTTGGAACATCTATTGTTTAGTTTTAAATCAGGCTGCAACTGAGCCTGATGAGGAGCTTGAGCTGAACTTGTCTTTGGAAAGCTGTGAGATTTGATTGAGGAAGTGAAACCCAATTTTCCTATCCTCTTAGCTTGACATGTGAAATTGTTGTGTGTTTTTTAAAGAATTTTAACTATGTGATCAAGACTTTTTTTTCCTTCTTCTTCTTGGAACAGGACTAATATGGAAATATTAAAGGTCTGAGTGATTCCCCTCTGGAAGTTCCTAACATTGCTAACAGTATCATTCCTTTTTATAAATGGAACCGTTACAGTTCTAAGGAATAAAGTATTCTAAGAATGCACTCATAAAAGATTATGCATACAATGGAATTTTTAGCTTCAATGGGAATGAAAAGCTTTATTTGTAGGTGGAGGGGGAAGGGGCAATGAATACCATATTGAAATTACTTTTCAAAGCAATTTCTAAAGAAACCCTGCCCATTGTATAATGGAATACAATGTCTGAAACAGTTATCCCCAAAGTCGCACACAATGAAAAAAACAGCAGGAAAAGGAGCTTGAAGTAATATGAGATTTATTTTCTTGTACTCTTATTCCGATAACCTCCGCTCATGACTCAGCAGGTTGGATGGAAATGAGCTACTGCTAAATATATCACACGTGAGTGTGACCAAGGTAAATTTGGGTCTCAGAGGAGTGGCAGACCTCATAGTCAGGCCCGGTTGGGTTACAGTTCCTGTATGTCACACTTGTGGAGCTCAGCGTCGGTTTCTGCCGTGGAGTCCTAACTGCAGAAGCTCCAGAGCAGATGTGCTTAATCAGCATATCCTGTGGCTGGCCTGGCCATGCCCCTTGTATGGCCAGCATCAATGACACTGTACAGACCTCCCATCAGAGGGGAACTGCAACGTCCCTGACACAGACTAACGTATGCCAGTAGGTGAGCTTCAGAGTTCAGACCCTGTGTTTTTCAAGCTGAGCCATGAAGAGATGTCGATTTTTATGAATTTGGTTATTCAAAGTTATCCCAAGTGAATGAATCCCACCCTCTAGATCATTTGTCAGCTGTTTACTATGACGGCTTTGAATGTTTGGTGCTGTAATATTAGTCACCTAGTCACATGGCAAATGACTCCCAAATCTACAAAAAGTTTTCAGGATGGCCCATGTGAACACTTCTAGAGCAAATTCACAGTTTTGCATGAAACCATCCTGTTTGCATGAAACATCCTCAAGAACAAAAACCCACTGATACGAATGTCATTGGATAATGAATATAATGCGACAAAAAGGCCGCCTATGCAAATTAATAGTTTATTCAAAATAAGTGCTCACAAAGACTTTTGCATGGCATTTGTGCAAAAACGCACAGAACTGAATCTCAATGCCACAGATGCCTCTTTGGAAAATTGCTGTTTAGCATTGTTTGTCAGATACTCATTTCAACAGGCACAACACACGAGAAAGCTTGCTGCTGGCACTTGGTGTGTTTCTAGTTAGAACTTTCTTCAAGTTTTCTTATTACCAACGAACACATCTGGTGAGCACGTTCAGTGTGGGCAGCCCCCAAAGGAGAAGTCACTGGAATGTTGCATGTTGCTGTGTCATTGAGGAAAGGAGGGCAGGTGGACAGAAAGCTGCCCTGTCCAAAGCTGACACTCCAGTGAGAGAACTTAGGTTCATTTGATACTTCATAAGGTGGTGAGTTCACAGGGGCCATCACTTTGAAGTAAATACACAAGTGTAAACACGTGTTTGAAATTCCTGTTCTGCTCCTTAAATTTTTCTCTCTCATTCATTGTCATGCCCTATATTTTCTAATTCATTTTGTAAAATATACTCTAGTGAAATAATTCACTTCTAACCTTTGCAGGGAAGATAGGAATCTATTCTTCAGAACTGACAAGTGTTGTGTATGTGTTAATGGTTTAAAACTATTTTATTTTAATCTGACGGTCCCATTTCTTTTTTTAAAGAGGTAGATTGTCTAATTACAGTCAGAGGCTATGTCTAGACAATGGGTTTTTTTTCTGGGATACTGGAGGCATCACGGAAAAACTCCACCGTGTCCAGGGAATGCGTCTGCTCTTCCGCAAAAAAAAAAGCGGAAGAGCAGACGTGCTCTTTCAGAAGCCCTGTCTTCCTCCTCCCAGGAGGAAGAAGGGCTCTTCCAAAGGGGGAGGACGGGTTGGTCCAGCTTAGACAGGAAGCTTCTTCCAAAAAAACTATCGAAAAAAGGTATGCAAATTGTGGAGCGCAATCTGCGTACCTTTTTCCGATAAAGCCCGGTTGTGTAGACATAACTCATTCTCTCGAGGAGCGGAGCCAGTTCCACTCTGCATGAGTGGCAGAGCAGAATCTCTTTCTATCCAGCAGGAGAGTACTAGGAGCAAAGTCTGGTTCCCATGCTGCCCTGTGCACCATGTCCCCCCCACGAAGGCATGCTGTCTGCTGCCTAGAGGTATGGCAACCTTTCTCAGCCAGCAACTGCACATGCTGTGGTATGAAGCCAGGGATGCATGCTCTTTAAAAGGAGCATTTGAATGCATCCATCCACACACACACACACACACACACACACACACACACACACACACACACACACACACACACACACACACACACACACACACACACACACACACACACACACACACACACACACACACACACACACACACACACACACACACACACACACACACACATCATCCCCTCCTGCCCCCCTGCTGCCATTCAAGAATTTATGCCTTTGGCATCACGATTCAGTATACAAGAATTCATTCTCTCTCTCTCTCTCTCCCCTTCCCTCACCCCATTTACATGTGTATAACTGTGCCCATCTGAGAGCTTCCCAAAAGCTAAAAATCAAACTCCTAATTTGTATCTATCATTTCCACCCTCCTCCTCAAGCCACTGGACAGAGCAGAATTCAGCCCCAAAATGTTGTTTTCATCTCCTGTTAGGAAACAAAACAGATCCAAACACACAGAAGTCAGAGACAAGACCCTCATTCACTGGACTGGATTCAAAGCTCACTGATGAGGCTTTAGCCATAGTGGACATTTATGTGGCTGGTTGGTACATTTTCAGAATAATTTCTTTTTAAAGAGGCTTAAATTCATTTTGAAAAGGTTAGAATGTTACTAGGTCTAGACCAAGTGGAATTTGGGGGCCTTGGAGGAGGTGAAAGGACTTAAGCTGCACAAGAAACCATGTTAGCAATAAAGATGTTAAGTAGTTGATTAAATGACTAATTGTTCACTCAATACAAGAGCTGCTGGCTCTTAGTACATTTAAAAGGCAGAGCCATAGTGGTCCAAACCCGGCATGAGCCGGGACTGCTTCAGTTCTGGCTTGTGCTGAATCCCATCCTGCACCTCTCCCTTTTAAATGTAGTAAGAGCTGAGCAGTTCTTACTACATTTAAAAGGCAGAGCCACAGCACCACTGTGCCTTTGCCTCCCCTGGTGCCCCTTCCTCCCCCCACTTTTAAGCTGGTTCCCCCCAGCAACGGCTCTTGCTGCCCCCTTGCTGCCTCTGATCTAGGCAGGGAGGGGAATAGAGGCAGCAAGGGAGTGGGGAAATGCAAGTAGACGACTCGACTACACTTTTACATCCCTAGTTAGCAAATGTGTGGATTCCTGAGGTCAGATTTTGGGGATCTGCTCCTCTTGTCACTGAACAAATCCTGAGAAAGTAAACAAGAGGGAAGTCAGATGTGTTATGTACATATGGGAGAGCTAAGGTGGGTATGTTGAAAAGTGCTAGCAACTGTATCAAATAGCAAGAGAATGGTCTTGTTTTTAATCCAAATACATACTTTGTCTAACTTTAAAAAAATACCACTAGGCTACAATCTTTCTTTGTTTCACTGTTTTAGTGTTTTGGACTTTCATTGCATGGGTGACCCTAAAAAAATTTTCAGCTGCTTTTCTGACAAAATCATGTTTGCCACAGTTTCCGCTAGGCATTAACCAAAAGCAAAAGTACACACTTTTTAAGATTACTACACACCAAAGTCAAAGTAATAAAGGACATTAATTTGGGGGTCTGTGGAGTAACAAGACATAATGTGATTTAATTATTCCATTTGTGTACAAATCAGTCAGAATCTTCATTCATGTAGGAGCAGCAACAGAATATTTCTGCGACATTATAGTGTAATACAATGCGGTAGATGAGTCACAAACAGGAAAAAAGCAAAATTTGTCAAATTGTGGTGAATTGTTCACCCATCTCCAAATACAAATGTTATCAACAGAGTGGGCAGTCCAAAGGATAGACTGATAAATCTATAAGTACCATCAGTGGAGATTTTTCTTTTTCCAGAAACCCTGCTCAAAAATAAGAATAAGAACATAAGAACGGTCATACTAGGTCAGACCAAAGGTCAGCCTAACCCAGTATCCTGTCTGCTGACAGTGGCCAATACCAGATGCCCCAGAGGGAAGGATCACAACAGGTAATCCTCATATGATCCCTCCTCTGTCACCCATCTCCAGAGAAACAGAGGCTAGGGATTGTCCAAGGATTACATAAAACCACAGTTATGATCAGTGCCTTCCCATGTCATGACAAATATTTTTACATATGAAAATGCCAGTTCGCATAACTGGACTGTACAGGACACACTAAGGGCATGTCTACACTAGGGAGTTATTTCAAAATAACTCCCCTTATTTCAAAACAAGGCGAACATCCGCACTACCAAATCTGTTATTCAAAATAAGGGGCTTGTTATTTCGAAATAATAGAACCTGCTTGTGAAGAGGAATGCGCTTATTTCAAAAAAGTTAGTTATTTCACAAGTTGTTATTTTGAAATAACTTATTGCAAAATAACCTGGTAGTGTAGACATAGCCTAAAGGTGTGCAGTAGTCAACATTTCAGAACTGCTACCAGCTTTTGTGCTATTATACTCATGTTATATTCTATCTCACATTGTCTAATTTGTACCTAGCTAAAATTATTTGCTTTGGCCTCTCTGTGGCAGTTAATTGTTGACTCTTTCAGGTATATATAGATTGATCTGTACATTCGTCTCCTTTATTTCTCATGTCATTTTTAATGGACCCATATACTCTGATCCTGGACTTCATTTCAGAAACCATTAGCTCTCAGTCCTACATTGATTCTGACTTTAGGGATTCCAAACTCACTCACTTAACAGCTTCCATTGTACAATCTGTCACAAACAATCTTACTAATAAGAGCTACAATTGCAACTGGAAAGAGCACTCCCAAATTAGCCATGTTTTAGTTGGATAACATGTGTTTGATTTATAAGCCTGAGAAAATGAACATATAATGGAACAGAACTTTGTTCTCCTTTTCTGAAAGCCTCTAATTGGTCTCAGTGTGACAGGGCAGTTTCCTTGAAAATCTGTTTTGAATTAGGCTTAAGTATCTTTGGAGTCTATTATATTAAATGCAAATAGGTATTCTTGTGGAATTGTATGCAACTTCTCTAATGGAGGGATATGGCCAAGGTAAACCTTGGGAAGTGTTATGAATCTCAAAGGAGTATTTTAAACAATGTGCCAGAGAAGACGGAACTTTTGGGACAAGTAAATTTCACTGGGCTTCCTAGGCAACAACTGGAGGATGGTGAATGCAAATTCCCACTTCCTGATCTGACTTTTTGAAGCTGCATCTTGAGGAGAGAACTATTGTCTGATGATTACCTAATCCAAGAATATGAAGATCGAAAGTGCAGACTGAAAAAAAGAAAAGACAGGTTGTGTCCTTGTTCAGAGAAAAAGTTGTTGTAAACTTGTAATCACTGAAACCCCTTGGTGGGAGTTGAAGGATTGTTTGTCTGCCATTTACACTGTTCATAAGCCTTCAAAGAGAAGGCAGTTCAAAAATCCTAGGTGCTTAGGCCATCTGGCTTGCTGGGAATAACATAGTTTTAGGCAGGAGACTGTGTAGCCTGGAAAAAAATTGGCCAGGAAGGAGAGAGACATGGATCGAAGTTACAGCTGAGGAACCAGGAACCTAGAATGGGTGCCCTTGTTAGACTATGAGAGCAAAATACAGATTTGGTTGTCCTTAACTGTGATACTCAGCAAATAATTTAATTTCTTTATGTTCTGATGTTAATAGCATTATCGATAACTATTGGTTGCAAATACAGGCAGTCCCCAGGTTACGTACAAGATAGGGACTGTAAGTTTGTTCTTAAGTTGAATCTGTATGTAAGTCGGAACTGGCGTCCAGATTCAGCCACTGCTGAAACTGACCAGCGGCTGACTACAGGAAGCCCGAGGCAGAGTTTCAACAGGCTGAATCTGGACGCCAGTTCCGACTTACATACAGATTCAACTTGGGGACGCCTGGGGTTCTTAAGTCAGCTGCTGCTGAAACTGATCAGCGGCTGATTCCAGGAAGCCCGGGGCAGAGCAACTCTGCCTCGTGCTTCCTGAAGTCAGCGCTGGTCAGTTTCAGCAGTGGCTGACTTGGGGACGCCTGGGGCAGAGCAGCTGGGGTGCTGCTGGGTTGCTCCAGTAGCGCCGCTCCTCGGCGCTACTGGACCAATCCACCAGCACCCCAGCTGCTCTGCCCCAGGCGTCCTGATTCAGCTGCTGCTGAAACTGACCAGCAGCGGCTGAATCAGGACGCCTGGGACAGAGCAGCTGGGGTGCTGCCGGGTTGGTCCAGTAGCACACAGAGCGGCGCTGCGGGACCAACCGGCAGCACCCCAGCTGCTCTACCACAGGCATCCGGAGAAAAGCCTGGACTGCTGGGGGGGGGGGGGGCGTACTAGCTGGGCCCTCTCCCCCCAGCAGACCAGGGAGACGTGGGCGGGGGACCTAGACGCACCACGGTCCCGCCGCCCGGGTCCTCCGCGGCTTTGCTCCGCGTCTCCCTGGTCTGCTGGTCTGCTGGAGACCAGGGAGACGGGGAGCAAAGCCTCTGAGGACGCCGGCAGCGGGACAGCCGTGGCGCGTCTGGGCTGTCCGCTGCCCGCGTGCTCCGCGGCTTTGCTCCCCGTCTCCCTGGTCTGGGGAGACGTGGAGCAAAGCTGCGGAGCACGCGGGCAGCGAACAGCCCAGACGCGCCGCGGCTGTCCCGCTGCCGGCGTCCTCAGAGGCTTTGCTTCCCGTCTCCCTGGTCTGCTGGTCTCCTGCAGACCAGGGAGACGGGCAGCAAACCCCGTTCGTAACTGCGGATCCGACATAAGTTGGATCAGCGTAACTCGGGGACTGCCTGTACCTTGGCACCCTGCACTACTGTGATCTGCGAATGTGTGGTGTCTGATGCAGTAAGCAGTGTGGGGCCTGGTCAGTGTCTGACTGGGAAACCCCAGCCTGTGGACATCCTAATATCCAGCGGGAAGTGGTGCTGCTGATTTATTACAGTAGGTGGCGGTGCTCCTCCCTTACTTAGTGCTGAATAGGGGCTGGTCAAAAAATCTGTGTGTGGGGAGAATTATTTAAATTGTAATGAAAAATCTTTGTCTAATATACAAGCTCTCATGCTGGCTTGCTGGCTGGCAGCTCTCTAGAATGACATTGGGGGGCAGTGTGCCCTCTGACAGGGATGGGTCTAGACCACATGGTGATCTAGGCAAGGACCATCTCTGAGGCACCTTTCGCTCAGATGCGCTGTGAAATCAAAGGAATAGTTGATGATTAGAGCTGGTTGGAACAGTTTTGCCGAAACAAAATGGAATCTGTGTTGAACGGTTTCATGAAGGCGTAACTGTTTCAGTGAAGGTTTGTAGAGTGAGAGGTCGAGAGAGCTGTCATCCTATAGACTGGTGGTTATGGCCTGGCTTGGAAGATCCTACTCCAAGTCTCTCCTCTATCTTATTTTTAGTACTGTGCACTGAAAACCTCTACTCTGATGCTACATCTACACTGCATTGCTTTTTTGGATACTGGAGGTATCCCGAAAAAGCAATGCCGCGTCCAAAGAACGCGTCCACTTTTTCGAATTTTTTTTGAAAGAATGCACGCATTCTTTCGCCATCCCTGTAAATCTCATTCTATGAGGCATAAGAGATGGCTCAAAAGAGCGCTTTTTTCTGAAATTTGGTGCTGTGTAGACATTCCAAATTTTGAAAGAGCCTCTTTCAAAAGTAAATTTAACAGTGCAGTCAGATATATCCTGAATGAGGCAGATCCCCTCATCCCAGGCCTCTGACCTACCTGATAAGGTCACACACATGTTCAGGTTTTGATATGTGTTCAGTTCAGTTCAGATTGAAAACAAATTCTGAAATCTTGAAGTTGCCCCAGAATGGAATTATCCTTCAGCCAGCTCTACTGGTGACCATTAAAGAACCAATAACAACTTTTTGAAAGGGTAGTTCTGATCTACTAGGTATCTTAGCAAAGTGGTGTGTATTTCTGCCTGCTACAGTAAAAGTTGAAGCAATAAATAATAGATGGACTGTCCATCATCTGTAGGTGTGATTTTTGCTTTATAGGGTATGTCTAGATTGCATCCCTCTGTCAGCAGAAGGTTGCAGATTAGGCAGGTCGAGATTGCAAATGAGTCAGGGATTTAAATATCCCGTGCCTAATTTACATAAAAAAGGTCCATTTTATGTAAATGGACAATTTACATAAAAATGTCGGCAAAAAGCAGCAGTCTAAAGGGGGATCTATTGAGAAGAAAGCCTTTTTCAACAGATCCCTTACGTCTCCTTTAAGGTTTGTTTACAGGATCTATTGAAAAAGGCTTTCTTCTCGACAGATTCCCCTCTAGACTGCTGCTTTTTGCTGACAAAGTGCTGAGTCATCAAAACGCAGCAGCCATTTTATGCAAATTAGGCGCAGGATATTTAAATGCCTGCCTCATTTGCAATGTTGACCTGCCTAATCTGCATCCCTCTGCCGACAGATGGATGCAGTCTAGATATACCCATAATGTTGATCTATATATGCTGCATTCATTAAATGCTGAATGAAAATATTGGGTTTCACTTTCCTGATTAAATCTAGGGCTCTGAGACATAGTATTATTTTATCTCAAGCTTCTGACTCCTATCTCCTATCTCTGTCACGCTCAATTCCCCAACCTGGCACTTTGAGTGTAGATATGGGGCCCATAAATAAATTCTGTAAGAACCTGTCTCTGTAACTCCCAGGGACAAACTTGTCCGGTCTCAGTTTTCCTGAGATCCAAGAAAAAAATTGCTGCCACCACCAACTGTCTATTCGAATTGAAAAAATAAATAAAAAAAAATAACCCTTCTTACAGGGAAGAGACCACTTGGAATTCCTTTCCTGAGGCAAAGTTCTCCTCCTACCCCCAACCTCCATTTTGTTTGGAGTTGGGAAAACAGACAATGATAATCTTCAGAGAACAATGGGGCTCTGATTCTCTTGGGTAACTTGGTTTCACTTAGGTCAAGGGTGGCCAAACATTTAACAAACAGAGCCAAAACAATGGTGGAAAAAATGTGAAGAGCCACACCAGAATTGTCAAGCAAAAATAAATAAATAAATAAAAAAGCTCCTCAGAACAGAAAAACCAAAAAAATTATTTTTTTTTAAAAGGAGGCTGCCCCTTTAAGATGGCTGCCATTTTGGATGCCATTTTCAAAACCCCACAGCTCCTACCCTGTGAGCACAGGGAAGCCGGGGTCTGGAGGGGAGTTGGCAGGGGGCGAGGGCCATTTTTTGGGGGGGCGCAGGAGTGAATTTGCAAGCCACACTTTTGGGGGGCAAGAGCCACATGCAGCTCGCGAGCCACAGGTTGGCCATGGCTGACTTAGGTATAGAGGTTTAAGGACACCAAAATCAACTAATACCAGTTAACCAAAACAAAAAGAAAACACTTTTATTATTAAAACAAGACTACTGTTGCAAGCATAGTAAATGACGGAGTGCTAAAAGCCACGGATTGAAATAGACTGAGGGAAAATCTCTGGGCTGTAATCCTTAGTTACAAAAGAATAGGGAAAAACAATTAAGCAGCTCAGACATGATTTCCAAATCCCCAAACAAGAAAAAAAAAAAAAACCTGACGGACTATCTAAACTTTTCTCTACTTACACATTTCAAGGAGTCTGTTGCTAGGAGAGTCCGTCTCTCCTGTTACCTGGGAAAAAACTGCTGCTTGCTCCAAACAAAAGGGGAAAAATCCCTTTCTCATTTGAAATTCCTTATCTGCATTTCATTGGCTGAATGCCCAAAGCTCCCTCCCTCAGGTGCATCTCCAAATTAGCTTAACCTTTTCCTCGCTCTCCAGATAAGCCAGACTCTCCTTTGCAGCTCCTATTCATGACAGGATCATATGTTACTTTTGTTATAAAGCTTTTGTATAAATTGTAATAATAATAATAAAAGCTTTTGTTGCAAAATGGAAGGATTTATAACCCAAGGAATCCTGGAAGGATTTCTGCTTCTGAACATCTCATAAGTATTGCCTCTGGAGTTTTTATGGTGATAGAACTACTAAGTTTTTGCACACTGAAAATAAACAGATGTTGCAGCGCCTGTAATGCAATATCCAATGAATTTCCCTGATTTGTTTTTCTCTGATATATTTTTGGAAAGTAATTTGTAGAGTTGGCAATATATTTTTGCTTGCCTGTCATCTGTTGGTATCTGAGTTCAATCAGGACTTTGCAATATCACCCTTTGCTTCAGTTCATTTATTCTAAGTAGTGTGGCTTGAATGCAGGTTTAAGAGTCTGGAGACTTGGGTTCTAGCCCAGTTTCTGCCAGTACCACAGCCTCTGGGTGGCACAGCCACACTGCCCCTAGGCTCCAACTTCAGCACAGTCCCCTCTGCCCCAGAGTGGGTGTTCTAGTGGCCATGCAAAATGGTCCCGGCCATCCCCAGGCATTGGGCAGCCAGGCAGCGCAGTGGCCTCGCTCCCAGCCTGGAGCTCTCCGCACCCCATGCCCTGGGGTCCCCCCCAACCTTGTGTCCTGACTCCTGCACTCCCACACCTCTGCCCTGAGCCCCCCACACCTCTGAACCACCTGCCTTATACCTGCACTCCCCCACATATCCATCCCTTGCCCTGAGCTCCCCCATACTCAGTCATACCCACACACTGACCTGAACGCCAGCATTTTACCCCATGCTTAAATTTCTTACAGATACTGTCCTAGTGCCATTCCCACAACTCCTTTGCCTTGAGCTCCCCTGCCCCCGGGAGGGAAGAGAGGAGGAGGAGTTGTGATACAACAGTACTTGCAAGAAATTTAAATTACTTTCACCCCTGCTACCGAGTGCATCCAAGTGACTACCACATGCAGTATTGAGACTCCATCCTAAAAGGTGAGGCTAAGCTACTGCCCAAGATAGCCGTTATTGGTAGCAGATATACTGAGCAGGGCACATCTTCCAGAGTACAACACAAATGACTTTGTGAAACAGGAGATATCATTTATCAAGGTGCTGCAATTCCATCATACTTCTGATGGGGACACCAAAACAACCTAAGAAAACACTGAACAGGTTGGGGCATTACATGTAGAAGAACAATTTATAGTCCAGGGCTGGCCAGATGACAAGGAGCAAGTGCCACTGGAGGTCATCCTCTACTACCAGGTGAGAGCTGAGCTGTGCATTCAAGAAAGATGAATTAAAATTGCAGGATAAGAGCTACTAGGATGATCAAAAGAGCAGGAGCCCTATCTTATGAGAGGAGATGAAAAGAGCTTGGACTCCTTGGTTTGGGGTGGGGGGGAGAAGGCAGAAAGGTCACATGATTCTCTATATAAATACATTGTGTGTCGGGGGGAGGTTAATGTTAGAGATGGTGAGGAATTATTTAAGTGAAAGGACAGTGTTTTGACAAAACAAGTCAGTATAAACTGGTCATGAAAAAATTAGGTCAGAAGGAGGGAGGTTCTGGAACAGACTCCCAGTAGGAGTTGTGGGGACATATTCCAGCTTAATGTGGTTCCAGTGTTGTCCTTCTCAACCATATTTGTGCACGTTTGTCACTGGTACATTCCCTCAGTACCAGATGTGGGCCTGCCCCTGACTCCTCTTTGTTTCGGAGCCCTAACTTCTTATGGTGTCTTGCTTTTTTGGCCTTTCCATTGAACTAAAATAATCTCAGGATGGTCCTTGATCAAATCCCTCTATTAGCAGTCATTTGGAGCTTGACAAATTTATGAATGAGATTGTCTGAGGGGCTTCCTTGAGGCATTGGGGAGCTGTGCTCAGCAGCTCTGGGAGTCCTTTCGGTTCATGTCTTATGTTCCAAAAACCACAAGATTCAGGATGTGGGCTGATAGGGATCAGCAGGAGAATTTCCCTCTCCCCAGAGTATGCTGGAGCTTTTTTGGCCTCCTTTCTCTGAAGCATCTGAAAGAGTCAGGGCTGGAGATGGTACAGGGATGGGGTGAACTGGTGTTCTGACTTGGAACACAACATTCCATTTCTTAAGTGCTTGCCTAGCCAATTCTTGCTGATCTGTTCGGGTTCAAACTGATCACCATGTAGGGTAAGGAAAGAATTTTCCCCAAAGATCAGATTGGCAGTGACCCTGAGGATTTTCATCTTCCAGCATAACAGTGATGGTCACTGGCCACCAACATATGTAGTAAGTTGAGGGTCAGTAACATGGAGTCAGCAGGCCTGAATAGAGGCCTGTCACATGAAGACAGCAACAGGCCTGAAATCTAGTGAGCAAGACTTTGGTTCAGGAACACAGGAGCCAAGAAAGAGGCCCTACTGATAACTCTGTAAGGGTATGTCTACACTAGCTCATTAATTCGAGCTAGGTAGGCAAATGAGGCGACTGGAGTTGCAAATGAAGCCTGGGATTTAAATATCCCGGGCTTTATTTGCATGTTCCCGTCCGGTCGCCATTTTTAAATTTCACTAGCCCGAACTCACTGCTGCGCGGCCACAGTGAATGAGAAGTAATGGTTCATTTGAACTAAGGACTTAGTTTGAATTAATGTTTCACTGCTGTGTGTAGCCGCACAGCAGTGAGTTCGGGCTAGTAAAATTTCAAAATGACGACTGGACAGGAACATGCAAATAAAGCCCGGGATATTTAAATCCCGGGCTTCATTTGCAACTCCGGTCGCCTCATTTGCCTACCTAGCTCCAATTAACGAGCTAATGTAGACATACCCAAATTGTGTGAGTTTGGTGAAGCATGGAAAGACACAGGGAAGCACCTAGTACAGACTGTAAGCCAAAAGGGAGTAACAGAACATCTTAAGGAATGTCCTGATACAAGGACTCCCTAGGAGTTATGCACATACCAACCAGGTTCAGGACCAGGTCGGAACTGACAGGATGACAAACAGAAGGTAAGCCCCCCTTGCACAAGGTAAGGGGCGGTAACTAGGCAACAGAGGGTGGCAACTTGGTATGTAAAGAAGTGATGTAAGTTGTTTGTACCTGTCTATAAAAAGACATCGCAAAGGGTGCTCTCCGGCTGACCTTGGGGGGGGTGGGGCGCACTAGGCGCCTGAACGGCAGGTGTCATTGCCTAAACTTACAGAATGCACAGTAGCTTAACTCTGACTGACTGCTGTTAATATCTGTTATATCGCAATAGGCCTACCCGATGTTGGTACCTTGTCAACACCACAATGCACAGTGGTGTAACATTGTGCAGATCTCTGTTACCAACTGTTAGAGCTTTGCATTTGACAATAAACCTGCTCGATTGATTTCAAACCTTGCCTGCATCTGTTGTTTCCAGGTCCTCTCAGAAATCTCCTGTGTTGACCCAAGTGCACGGGGTCTAACACTCTAGATAAAGGGAGCACCGATTGTTACACATGCAGCCGAAAGTTTATTATCACCGATGGTGTAGAACTCCTGTCAGGAGCGCACCAGGACGACCCTGACCCGACAACGCTGACACTGACAGTTCAGACCACTAAAGGTACCGAGGTACAGAATACCGAAGTATGACAGGTATATCACTAGAGCCCTGAGGAAAATTTGTATCCACACCTGTAGCCACAAAAATGAGCCATGGTTATCCACATTGACATCTCCAGATGTGTGTACCTGTGGATATAAAGCAGATATCCACAGATTTGCAGGGCTATATTTATCATGCTCAATCAATTCCCTGTTATTGTAGGGCATTCAGGCACCAATGCACATAGGCACTGCTGTTCTCAGCCTGTGGTTCACAATAGTTTAGTCTCCTGAGAGCTGTCAAACCTTGGGGTCTAATTCTGGTTGGTGAGTTCAGTGTGAGGAAGGTGGGTGTTGTTGGTGGCCTTTGATACACAGCAGGTCAGACTATATGATTGGGCCTTCCCTAATGGCCTTATTAAAGTCTGACTCTAAACTCAGATGTTATTTGAAGAGACTGAGCAGTAATGCCAGCAGATTTAAGAGCTGACATCAGAGGATGGATACAAGTTTATCAGGTCAGACATGAGCCAGAGAGATAACTACAAGTCAGACATGAATGTCCACGTGAGAAAATAAATGGAAGAGTACAAGGTGTATGAAGAATATAGTGATGGAAAGAGAAAGTGACTTAATTGCTTGATGAAATCCCAACTGGGACCCTAAGAAAAATGTCAGAACCAATCTGCATTAGATTTGGAGAGGTGCAAACTGCATTAGCTTTGGAGTTTGGAGGAGGCAGTAGGAAATCAGTCTGGGTAAGTCTAGACTACATCCCTCTGTCGCCAGAGGGATGTAAATTAGACATACCGAAATTGCTAATGAAGTGGGATTTAAATATCGCGCGCTTCATTAGAATAAAAATGGCCACCGCTTTTTGCTGATGCAGCAATTTGCCGGCAAAAAGCATCAGTCTAGACAGGGATCGGTCAGCAAGGAAAGCCTTTTCTGACCGGTCCCTTATGCCTCATACAATGAGATTTACAGGATCGGTCAGAAAAGGCTCGCCTTGCCGACCGATCCTGGTCTAGACTGATGCTCTTTGTCGGCAAATTGTCGCATCGGCAAAAAGCTGTGGCTATTTTTATTTTAATGAAGCGCGGGATATTTAAATCCCCGCTTCATTAGCAATTTCGGTATGTCTAATTTACATCCCTTTGGCGACAGAGGGATGTAGTCTAGACATACCCTCTCTGTGCACATGGCTGGCATGCTAACTGTTGTTGCAGCACATCTGTAGATCTCTTAATAAAGAGCCAGTTAGTTTTACAAACATGGAATCTTTTCATATGTTACCCCCACGTCATGTATGAAACAGCTCCCACCATCTCTGGTTTTCATCAATATTTTCATGTAAGGCAAGAGAGTACTGGTGGTCTGAAAGAATCAATTTTTTCCCTGTTGCTGCCACGTTCTTTTTTTTTCTTTTCTATGACTATTGGAGGCACAGGCTCACTTATCTAACACCAAGTAACATCACTGCTTGGGCATGGAGATAATCAATGCAATGGTAAAATACAGGAGGTTCCAACTAATAGACCTTCTTGGTTAGAGATCATTCTGCCTGCCAGACACAGCCAGTCTTTTCCTAGCATGTGTTGCTATCAGATCTCTCAAAGGCACAGTGCATCCAATGGGATCCAACACTTCTTGTTCTTTTTAAAAAATGCCTGAGACATTTTTACACACAGAAAGACTATTTTAGGTAATTTTTGAAGGTGTTTTACTTTAGTTTTTTCTCTTTCTCTGATCCCTGAACAGTTAGACTCATGGCAGCTAGAGCACCTGATATTATATGTGGTGGGTTACTGGAAATAATTCCAATAAAATGCTCAAAATATTCCTAAAATGGATTTTCTAAAGCATATGTGGCATATGGAAAGCTCATGATGGTGAGGTACAAAAGGTTTATTGGCATGAGTTTGGGATGACCTGTAATGTCCAAACACATACTGATAGAATTTGTATACCACACTATGTCTGAAGCAGCTGTTGTCATTGTGTAAGGATGTGGTGTGTGGCTGCAGAGACCAATGGAAGTTGGAGTTCTGGATACAGAAGGTTGAACAGACCCAATCATGCTGAAGCCTTAACAGGCTTTCATTGCTTTATGTATAATGATCAAATCAAAATAATTTAGTTGTTAAACACAAGCTTTTTTCTATGCATATTTAGAGCATGTATTCTTGATTACCAACATGTGTCCAGTTCCTTAATATATTCTGGATGATGAAGGTGCATCATTAGTGTAGCTAAGACTGGAAGCAGACTAACCCTTAGTTGTTAATGGTAGAAATATTTACTTTGGCTCTTAAGTAAGAAATTTAGCTCAATCAGCATTCGGGGATGTTGGCAGTAGGAATAGCATGGGAAATTCTTGGATGAACTATTCCTATAATTTCTAATGGCATTTGCACCGCCTGACACAACGGAAAATATTAAGGATTTTCCTTGTACCTATGTGAGCTTAAAACAAGAACAACAAAAAAAAACCCAAATCCTAAATAAAACGAATAAGTTCAAAAGTGATTTAATAGAGATTCAAATGATTTGGACATTCCAAGCATGTACCTTTAAAGTATTTACCGAAAGCACAAGAAGAAAGGATTATTATAAGGAGTAAATACAAAGAGTTGCTTTTGCATTAGGGACTATATTGTAAATGACACTTAATATAATGTTCATGGATCTGTGAGCATAGCTATCGAATCCTAAGTAGTTCTTTGAGTGACATTGTTGTAGATGTGAGTGAAGTGAGCAACATTTTTTCTGATTCACAGCTACCTAATAAATGCCGCGTTACTGCTGATACTTCCATAGAATGATCTTATGGTGCTTTCACCTCCTTGTGAGATTTGACTCTATTATTCTCTCCATTTTATAGATGGGTAACTGAGGTACAAGAAGAAGACCTGATTCTCCCAAGGTTACACATTCAGTCAGTGAGAGAGGCCAGAGATTCAGAGTTCCAGCTCTGTGCATTAGTCACAAGGCCCTCATTACTCTCTTGGTCCCTGCAGAATTTCCCTTCCACCTATTCTCTCCCTCAGCCATGTCTCTCATCATTTTTTTCTTCATCATTATATTTCTTTCCTACACCCTGACCTTTCCTCCTCATCCTTGTCCCTGGTTCTTTTCCCATTACGGTCCAGCCTCTCCTTCACTTCATCCCTCAGCCCTTTCTCTCCCTGAATTTCTTTTCAACAGCTCCAGCTTTGCTCCCCTTACTCCCTACCTCTTTCCTGGCAGCTACTTAGGGTCAGGTAGTGACTGTGTTGGCCAAATAGTAATACAATAAGCAACCATACAGGTTTAGTTTTGAACTCAGTCAAGGCTAACAAATTTTAAAGCTGTTCCCAAAAGATGGCAGTTCTGTGGCCTCCTAGGATCCCCGCCTCACAATTCTGCCACCAAGCTGAGGGAAAAGCTGATGAATGGACTCTGATGAATTTCACTTTCTCTTTGGAAACTGTTAAACCTCCTCGGCCAGAGGCAATTCATCCTTATGGGGGCTCAAAAAGTCACAAAGGTATTTTAAGAGCAAATATTTTGTTTTTTAAATGCAGCAGTTCTACTAAATCAAGGGTCAGGAACAGTATTTTCAAATACCCTCCCCAACATTCTTTCACGTTATTTACAGTACTTTACACACATACCCACCTCTCACTCTCCAGCTCAGATTATACAAAGAGTGCATTGAGCTGTGCTATCAATATATTTGTCAGGAACAAAGCTCCAGCAAACGAGGTCCAGGAAACTGGCATTATACATATGCTTATTTACCAAATGGGGCTAAAATCCCATTAGAGATTTTAATGGGAAAACCAGTTATGTTTTCTGATCCTTTACTCCTCTTCTACCATAGAGGGTTGACATACGGTAAAATGGACATTTTTGTTACAGTATTGGAGGCATTGGCCAGAAGAGGGAGAAAAGGCCAAACACACTCTGTACTGACACCTTTGCCTGACTCAACAGCAGTGTTGGAAAGTCCTGATGGGGACCATATCCAGTGCTTTTTGACCAGAAGGGGTGGTTTATATAGAACTTGTGAGGAAAAATATGGGGCATATGGAAAAAAATATCGAGGGGGGGGGAAATCAGACCTTTAAGAAATGTCACCAAGTACTGAGTCCAAGTGTACACTCTAATAGCTGCAGCAGTGCATCTGTGCCACTGCAGCTCATTAGGTGAAGACATTACCTATGCTGACAGGGGAGCTCCTGCCGCTGGCATAGGTACTTCTGTGTACACAGGGGTTAGGTTGGTATAAGTCAGTTGCTCTGTGGCATGTCATTTATACCTCTATAAGTCTGTTATGCTTAAAAGAAGCACACGGGATCTTTTTCAGGGGGATATGGCAACACGCCACATTTATTGACAATATTTGGAGGATAGGGACATAATTCAAAATGACCTTAGCAAGTTAGAGAAATGGTCAGAGGTAAACAGGATGAGGTTTAATAAAGAGAAATGCAAAGTGCTCCACTTAGGAAGGAACAATCAGTTCCATACATACAAGATGGGAAGCGACTGTCTAGGAAGGAGCATGGCGGAAAGGGATCTGGGGGTCATAGTGGACCACAAGTTGAATATGAGTCAACAGTGTGATGCTGTTTCAAAAAAAGCAAATATGGTTCTAGGTTGCATCAACAGGTGTGTTGTAAGCAAAACTCGTGAAGTCATTCTGCCGCTCTACTCTGCACTAGTTAGGCCTCAGCTGGAGTACTGTGTCCAGTTCTGGGCGCCACATTTCAAGAAAGATGTGGAGAAATTGGAAAGGGTACAGAGAAGAGCGACAAGAATGATTAAAGGTTTAGAGAACATGACCTATGAAGCCAGGCTTCATGAACTGGGCTTGTTTAGTTTGGAAAAAAGAAGATTAAGGGGGGACATGATAGCGGTTTTCAAATATCTAAAAGGGTGTCACAAGGAGGAAGGAGAAAATTTGTTCCTCTTGGTTTCTGAGGACAGGACAAGGAGTAATGGGCTTAAAGTGCAGGAGGGGAGGTTTAGATTGGACATTAGGAAAAAATTCCTAACTGTCAGGGTGGTCAAATATTGGAATAAATTGCCAAGGGAGGTGGTGGAATCTCCCTCTCTGGAGATATTTAAGAACAGGTTAGATAGACATCTGTCAGGGATGGTGTAGATGGAGCTTGGTCCTGCCTTGAGGGTGGGGGGCTGGACTCAATGACCTCTTGAGGTCCCTTCCAGTCCTATGATTCTATGATATAACAAAGTAGCATATGCATTTGCATACACATACACACACAAACACATCCTGCTGATGGAATAGTTACCAGTCTGTTGCTCGGCCCAACCTATTGGCCAAATAGGTCAGGTGCGAAGTAGGAGCCGGGTTGATGTCAGTCCGGACTGATGCTCCTCTTGGTCTTAGCAGGACAGAACCCGAAGAATCATACAAGACTCCCCATCCTTTATAGACTTCCATGCAAGTCTATGCATTTTGCCTCGTCAGGCCTTAGTTAGTCATTCAGCATCACAATCAATCTTCCTACAACATATGCTTATTGGGAAGAAGTTGTTCTCTCAGTCATCTGGTATCAGTGTGCCAACGACTCCACGGGGGTGTTGTCTTTCTGGCAACAGTTGTGATTGGTTCCCTATTAAGGGGTGCTTGCCTCTAGCTTCAGGTTCTTCAATCTGCCCGGGTAGTCTCAGTCTTCTGAGTTCTTTCACTTAGTCGATAATTATTTGGTGCTTCTGAGTCCTCAGCCCCTCCTCTGACCATTTGGGCATGCAGTGGCCTTCACACTTATCTCTCCTAAAACATTCTCTCTCTCATTCACAAAACAATACATTTACAGAATTGCAGCATGGAACAAAGGGGTACTTCTAAGTCACTTTAACAAAGTTACAAAATCTTTTAACATTAAACTACATTCTATTTACTACAAGGCCTTACTAACACTAGCATCACTATGTATTACAGTATTTCATCCCTTCACTTTAACCTGCTAACATCAAACAGAGCTGGAGCTAGGTTAAAGCTGCGTGGCCCTGTGTGAGGCCTACATCTTGTATTTAAGCTTAATCCAATCCTTTTGCTATTACATACATTTATTACAACTAACTTATTAGTTACAAAATTCCATTCCAGTGCTATAAGTCTATAGTGTAGATTGGGCCTTTACCTGTGAAAGGTACCAACGGGTAATGGACACAAAACTGTGGAACTCTTCTGCAGATGGCAAATCAGGATGTCTCCCACTTTGGATCAATGCACATCCTAGTGTCAGGATCACTGAACTCAAATGCATTGGGTCGTGTCCATGTGGCCTGACACGCTTTTCTGAGAACAGCAGAATCACCACAGAACTACAAGTTTAGCACAGTGGCTAACCCACTTGAATATTGTAGTGTTGTGGGTTTAAGATAATGACAGAGTGTTAGATTTTCCAAAGCGCCAATGTGACCTATGAGTACGAATCCCATTTTTTCTCCCAAAGGAACTTGTGCTCCTGAGTCACCTAGGTGACTTTTGAAAAGATCTCACCACATCCTTGAAAAGCAGTGTAGACTAAGCACTCTATTAATAGACACACACTCTATCTATGCCTTTCTCTTTGATTTTTTCTTGTGTGTGAACCCCTGAGCGCAGAAGTAGTACAATGTCTCACTTTGGGCATGTCTACACTATAGAAAATATCAACCCGTTGGAGCTCAATCTACTAGCATTCCATTTAGCCGGTCTAATGTAGACCCATAAATCGAATTCTGTGGGCAGCCCCCAACGAGCATCTAGTACTCTTCATTCTTCAAGGAGTAAGGAAAGCCAGTGCCTCCTGCAGTGTGGACACTGCAGCGGCTTAGCTTAAGGTAAGCCAAATCCAGTTATGCATTTTGTGTAGCTGGATGGCATACCTTAAATTGATCTGTCTGGTCTAGTATAGTCCTAGACTTAGTGAGCTGATGAGGTGGGTGAGGTAATATTTTTTTATTGAATCAATTTCTGTTGATGAGAGTTTTTCGAGCGCCACAGAGCCTTTCCTCAGTTCTTGGTTCTGAGTTTAAAAGTGTGTCTCTCTTACCAACAGAAGTTGGTCCAGTAAAAAGTATTCGCTCACCCACCCTTCTTTCTCATATCCTGGGACCAACATGGGTACACCATTTTGCCCTATCCATTGACTTCATTCAACCTAAACCTAAAAACAAATCAGCTGCCATTATTAATGTCTGAATAATGTGTGCTGGCCTGGTTATTCATGTGTTTGTTGTATGCGTACATTGAGTTAATTCAGTAGCACATTGCTAGGAAATAAACCCAAGAAGAGGGAGGCAAAGACAGACATACACTGGATAGACAATGCAAAAGCCCTTTTCATTGATGCTCTGGTGCAACCATCTGCTGGACTTGCCGGACAGTTTTCCCCAAAAATGAATCAGTCCCCTTCTGGGGAAAGTTTAAAGGTGACAAACACTTCCTCAAGAGAAGGGAATGTTTTTGAGACTGTGAACCCAGAGCATCATGTATGTGGAGGCCTGGGATAGGATAGATGTACCCAGGTTCCCACTAGAATGGTAAGGCTCTAGGTAAGAGAAATATGCATGTAGAACTTTTGTTGTTATAAAATGCTTTTCTCTTATTGCTATGTTCTTGTGATTGAAATTATAAAATATTTGGGTTGAGAAGGCTGTCTGGTCACTGTATTCCCTACCTGTCACAAGTTCCCAAAGGGTGCGTCTACACAGCACCCTAAAGTCGAAATAAGATACACTATTTGCTCTACACAAAGTGCGTATCTTATTTTGATTCTATTTCAGATTAGTGTATTTTGAAATTTGGCATGTCTACACAGTGCCAAATTTTAAGTAATGCCCTATTTCGAGACATCCCTTAACCCTCATGAAATGAGGGTTACAGAGATGCTGAAATAGCACACCCATTATTTTGATTTTTTTTCGAAATATCAGGTGCACTAAGACGCAGAGGTAGCTATTTTGGGATACTTCAAGTATCCCAAAATAGTTACGCAGTGTAGACTTACTCAAAAGGAATAACTGCAGATAACCAAACCTAGTCAGTCCTGCTGGATAAACATGGTTAAGCCACAGAATACTCTAACCCAGGCCCTGGTTTCTGAGTGGAGGAACTACAGAATTCTAACACAGGAGAGGTAAAAGATAGAAAACTGGTTAAAGGATAGAAAACATTGCTAGTTTTCAGAATGGAAAGAAGTAAACAGCAGTGTCCTCTGGGGATCTGTAGGGGACCAGTGCTGTTCAACATTGTTATAAATGACCTTGAGAAGAGGGTAAACAGTGACGTGGGCAAAATGTTCAGACATTGCAAAATTACTCAAGATAGTTAAATCCAAAGCAAATTGTGAAGTTTTACAAAGGGGTCTTATATTACCTGGGTGACTAGGCAACAAAAAATGGCAGACAAAGATCAATGCTGATAAATGCAAAATAGTGCATATTGAAAATAATCACAACTATACCTACAAAATGACAGAAATGTAGCCGTGTTAGTCTGGGGTAGCTGAAGCAAAATGCAGGACAATGTAGCACTTTAAAGACTAACTAGATGGTTTATTAGATGATGAGCTTTCGTGGGCCAGACCCACTTCCTCAGATCAAATAGTGGAAGAAAATAGTCACAACCATATATACCAAAGGATACAGTTAAAAAAAATGAACACATATGAAAAGGACAAATTACATTTCAGAACAGGAGGGGGATGCGGGGGGGGGGCGGGAGGAAGGAAGGTAAGTGTCTGTGAATTGACGATATTAGAGGTGGGGAGAGTGGGATGTTTGAGTTAATGGTATTAGAGGTGATAATTGGGAAAGCTATCTTGATAATGTGTAAGATAGTTCAAGTGTTTGTTCAATCTTAGCCGCGCTGAACACCATGCCATCCAGAGTCTCAAAAACAACCTGGACATTATAATCAAACCAGCTGACAAAGGGGGTGCTGTGGTCATTATGAATAAGGCCGACTATAACCAGGAGGCAACCAGACAACTCTCGAATACCACATTTTACAAACCTCTCCCCTCTGATCCCACCTTGGAATACCAAAAGAAACTACACTGTCTCCTTAAAAGCCTCCCCACAGCTACTCGGGAACAAATCCACACAGAAACACCTTCTGACCCCCGACCAGGATTGTTCTATCTACTTCCCAAGATCCATAAACCTGGGCACCCTGGACGTCCCATCATCTCTGGTATTGGCACGCTCACTACTGGTCTATCCAGCTATGTAGACTCTCTTCTCAAACCCTTCGCAACCAATACCCCCAGCTATCTCCGAGACACTACTGACTTCCTAAAGAAACTACAAAACATCGATAACCTCCCCAATAACACCATCCTTGCCACCATGGATTTAGAAGCTCTATATACCAACATCCCACGTGAAGACAGATTACAAGCAATTAGAAACACTATCCCAGAGGACACTACTGCCAACCTGATAGCAGACCTATGTAACTTTGTTCTCACCCACAATTATTTCCAGTTTGAGAACAACTTATACCTCCAGATCAGCGGCACAGCCATGGGTACACGCATGGCCCCACAGTATGCTAACATCTTTATGGCTGACCTAGAACAACATTTCCTCAACTCCCGTCCCCTTTCACCCCTTCTCTACCTATGGTACATCGATGACATCTTTATGATCTGGACGCATGGCCAAGAAACACTGGAGATATTCCACAGAGATTTCAACAACCTACAGCCCACCATCAACCTCAGCCTGGACCATTCTACACGAGAAATCCACTTCCTGGACTCCACAGTACAAATCAACAATGGAAAATTAGACACCACTCTCTACAGAAAACCCACCGACTCATACAGTTACCTACATGCTTCCAGCTCCCATCCAAAACACACCACACGATCCATCGTCTATAGCCAAGCCCTTCGATACAACCGCATCTGCTCTAATCCCACTGACAGAGACCAGAAGCTTCAGGATCTCTACCAAGCATTTATAAACCTCAACTACCCACCCGGAGAAATAAAAAAGCAAATTGAAAGAGCCAGACGAATACCTAGAAACCATCTACTTCAAGACAGACCCAAGAAAACCAACAATAGAACACCACTTGTCATCACCTACACCCCCAACTTAAACCTGTCCAACACATTATCAATAAACTACAGCCTATACTGGAACAGGATACCATACTCCAAGAGGCTCTGGGAGACAGACCCATAATCTCCTATAGACAACCACCTAACCTCAAGATGATTCTTACCAACCACCACAGGACATACCACACTAATACCAACCCTGGTACCTTCCCTTGCAACAAACCCCGTTGCCAGCTTTGTCCACATATTTATTCTGCTGATACCATTATTGGACCTAACCAAGTGAGTTATAAGATCAAGAACACATATTCCTGCGCATCCAGAAATATAATCTATGCTATCATGTGCCGAAAGTGTCCGTCTGCTATGTACATTGGACAAACATCTCAGACACTTCGCCAAAGGATTAATGCCCACAAAACAGATATCAGACAAGATCACAAAGAAAAAACAGTTTCTTGCCATTTTAACCAGAAAGGACATTGTCTCAATGACTTAACCACCTGCATTCTGCTACAAAGACCTTTTACATCTGCACTTGAAAGGGAATCCTCTGAACTGTCATTCATGTTAAAATTCGACACTCTCCAAAGAGGATTGAACAAACACTTGAACTATCTTACACATTATCAAGATAGCTTTCCCAATTATCACCTCTAATACCATTAACTCACAAACATCCCACTCTTCCCACCTCTAATATCGTCAATTCACAGACACTTACCTTCTTTCCTCCTCCCCCCCCCCCCCCCCGCATACCCCTCCTGTTCTGAAATGTGATTTGTCCTTTTCATATTTGTTCATTTTTTTTAACTGTATCCTTTGGTATATATGGTTGTGACTATTTTCTTCCACTATTTGATCTGAGGAAGTGGATCTGGCCCATGAAAGCTCATCATCTAATAAACCATCTAGTTAGTCTTTAAAGTGCTACATTGTTCTGCATTTTGCTACAAAATGACAGCATCTGTTTAGTGATTACCACTCAAAAAATGTTTTTGGATTTACTGTGGATAGTTTTCTGAAAACATCTGTTCAATGTGCAATGGCAGTCTAAAAACCTAGCAGAGTTAGGAACTATTAGGAAAGGGATAAATAAAGAGAAAGTAAATATCACAATTCTGCTCCATAAATCCTTGGTATGCCTACACCAGTGGTCCCCAAAACGGTGCCCGTGGGCATCATGGTGCCCGCCGGGGCATTTATGTGCGCCCGCCTAGCGCTGCCCCACTCGCACTGCTGCCGCGCCGCGCCACTTGTTGATTTCAGCCCCTCCCCCCATCTATCCCCTTCCCTCCGGCCTCTTGTCTAATCAGCGCCAGGAGAGCTCGGGAGACCCTCCGCCTGCTCCACGAGGAGCTTGGACCCCGGCGCAGGCAACACCCCACCCAGTGCTCTGCCTCGCTGCTGCTCCCAGAAGTTTGTCCAGGGCTGCCAGCCAGCTGCACTACCACCCTCCGCACTTCCGCAGCATTCCTAAGAGCTGCTGGTCGCAGAATCCCTTGCAGCGGCTGCGGGCGAGCCCTGGCCTGGCGGCTCCTCTCTCTCCTCTTGCAGGGGAGGGGTGCCTGTGGCGCCCCGCTTCACATCAGGGAAAGGTGTGTATAACTGCAGAGAAAGGGAAGTTGGGGGACTGTGACACTTTCACCTTTGCCCCAGAGTGCTCCAACATTTCCGCGCGTGCTGTGGGGAGGGGACACAAGGATTTGGTGAAGAGAGGGAAAGGAGACGGAATTCGGTCAGTGGGGGAAGGTGGGAGAGGGGAGCAAACTGGGTCTGGTTGGGATCAGGTTTGGCTGGGAGGGAAGAGGGTACAGGGTGGATCAGGTGGGGGAGAGAAGAGGGGTGGACTGGGTCTAGTCACTGAGGGGTCAGGTTTGCCTGGGAGGGGAGAGAAGGTGGAAATTGGGTTCCGTGAGTTCATGGGGGGGGGGGAGTCGGGATGTGTGTGGACAGGGATGTGTATGGAGGGGAGACAGGATGTAGGCTGGGTTTGCCTGGAGAGTGTGGTGGGAGTCAAAGAGAAAGGGGTGCTTTCCTCCTGAGTGCCTGTCCTGGGGGGCGACCAAAAAATGTTTTGCTTGGGGCAGCAAAACACCTAGAGCCGGCCCTGGCCCCACCCCTGCGTGCGCGGCCTATGCGCAGCACCTCCCCCGCGCGGCCCAGCAGCCCCGCGCGGCGCCCACCACCCAAAAAGGTTGGGGACCACTGGCCTACACCTTGAATACTACAGCAGTTCAGGTCACTTACTGAAAAAATATATTATTAGAACTGAAAAGGTATAGAAAAGAACAAAAATTATTAAGAATAAGGAACATCTTCCATATGCAGAGAACTATTCAGCTCGGAAAAGAGATAAATAAGGGGGATATGTTAGAGGTCTATAAAATCATGACTGGTGTGCAGGAAATAAATGAGGCGTGTTATTTACTCCCTTCAGATAAGATCAGGGGCCACCCAATTAAATAAATAGTCAGAAGTTTTAAAAGAAACAAAAGGAAGTACTTCCTCATACAATGCATAGTAAACCTGTGGAACTCATTGCCAGATGATGTTGTGACAGACAAAGTTATAATTGGATTTTAAAAATATAGATAAGTTCATGAAAGTTAGGCCCATCAATGATATTAGCTAAGACGGTCAATGGCTCCACCAGGACTAATGGAGCTTGGTGTTAAATTTCTGGCTTCTAAGAAATAAAGTAATGTGATATTGTAACCTCAATGGTGTAAGCAGTGGTAGTGGGGGTATTGCTATCTTTACTTTGCCTTCTCTGAATCTATCTCCTTGAAAGCTGTCCTTATGTTCTGTTAGAATGATGGGCTGGTCCAATGGTGACTGTTCTTCCTCTTCTTTCATATTGAAGATATCCTGGTGTTGTACTGTGATCAAATCTGTGACTTGCACCGCCCTGCTTCCAAGCACTGGGAGATACTGTTGTGTCTGAACCACTATAAACTGCAGGCCAGACCATCTCTTATTTCACTGACCTCACAACGATTTTGTTGCATACCACTAGCACTTTGACACACTTCTCCAGTCTAATATTGTTGTTCATCAGTGCTGATGGGATTAAACTAATTGGTGCCACAGTCCAGCTGGAATCAGACTGGTTATTGATCTTAGTATATAACTACATGTTTGGCAGTTGGATGACTGACAGCCTTCTTCACCAATCCATGAATATTACGTCTTTGTATCTGCCAAAGTCACACTACAGATACTTCTTCATGGGAAGTCAACATCCTTAATCACGGAACATACTGCTGCTTTTTTCTTCCTAAGGTAGCTGAGGCAGAGGGCCATAAAATGGTTCTGTTTCCCACACCTCTCTGCATTAATTTCTCATTCTATTGGGGGTCACACTACTCCTCAAACATTTTTATCAGCTGTTCCAGCATTTCAGGCATTAATCCTGTCAATAGTGTCTCGCTTCTCATTTCCCCCCTGGTTAGATGGTGACAAAAACTTTGCCTTTAATTTTCTCATCTTTAGCTCTCATGGTCAACTCTGCATACAGTCCCAATTCTTGCTTTCACGTTTGTGCAAAGATTTTTACCTGGAAATCCAGCACTCCCTGTGCTCTCTGTTTGCTCTGTTCTAGGTGCTGCGTTGTTTATAATCGTGCTCTTTCCTTTGCTGCGAATTTCACAAGGTTGACTGCTTCAATCTCATTTCGCATATCACGTGCTGTGTAACATCCTGAAAAAACTCCATTCATGTGGAAGTAAACTGGCTCTTTATTGAGAGACCTATTGAGAAACTGCAACTGCAAGTAGCATTCCAGCCATGTGTACACATACTGACCACATCCTCCAAACTCTTCCTTCCTGCAGCCTGAGCTTCTTCCTCCAAATGCCATGCTGGGTGCTATAGGAGCAGCCGAGTAGCACTTGGAACAAAGAAAAAGCCCCAGGAAATACAAATAATGGTCCTATGTCATGGTACATGGAAGGCACCTGTGAGGGGGCTGACTCACCACCACAACATCACCAGCCAGTTGTCCTGGGAATTAGCTCTTTCACACCTTTGCTGGCTGCCTTCCTCCAGGTGGTGTCTCCTCTCTTTCTCCCGGTCATGGCGTACTCTTCAGGACACTACCCTCTGGCAGTGCCCACATCAGACTCTGAGCCCCCGTTCCAGGGGGTAGTTGTTACTCCATGGGCCGTGTTTCAGGCCCAGCAGCCGGGGAGCTTACTCGGCCTGAACCCTCCTTGCCCCACCTTGCTTCCCCAGTGCTGCTTTCACCTTAGGGCCGTGGTCCCCAACTTTTTTGTGTGGTGGGCGCCGTGCAGGGCTGCTGGGCCACCCGGGGGCAGGGCCACCCAGGGGAGGTGCTGCGCATAGGCCGCGCACCCAGGGGTGGGGCCAGGGCTGGCTCTAGGTGTTTTGCTGCCCCAAGCAAAACATTTTTTTGGTCGCACCCCCCAAGACCGGCACTGAGGAGGAAAGCGCCCCTTTCTCTTTGACTCCCACCACACTCTCCGGGCAAACCCAGCCTACATCCTGTCTCCCCTCCATACACATCCCTGTCCACACACATCCCGACTCCCCCTCTCCCCTCCCATGAACTCACGGAACCCAATTTTCACCTTCTCTCCCCTCCCATGCAAACCCAACCCCTCAGTGTCTGGACCCAGTCCACCCCTCTTCTCTCCCCCACCTGATCCACCCTGTATCCTCTTCCCTCCCAGCCAAACCCGATCCCAACCAGACCCAGTTTGCTCCCCTCTCCCACATTCCCCCACTGACCGAATTCCGTCTCCTTTCCCTCTCCCCACCAAATCCTTGTGTCCCACAGCACGTGCGGAAATATCGGAGCACTCTGGGGGAGAAGTGAAAAGTGTCACGGGTCCCCCTACTTCCCTTTCTCTGCAGTTGTACACACCTTTCCCTGATGTGAAGCAAGAGGAGAGAGAGGAGCCGCCAGGCCAGGGCTCGCCCGCAGCCGCTGCAAGGGATTCTGCGGCCGGCAGCTCCCGGGGGTGCTGCGGAAGTGCGGAGGGGCCGGCATGGTAGTGCAGCTGGCTGGCAGCCCTGGACAAACACCTGGGAGCAGGAGCGAGGCAGAGCACTGGGTGGGGTGTTGCCTGCGCCGGGGTCCAAGCTCCTCGTGGAGCAGGCGGAGGGTCTCCCGAGCTCTCCTGGCGCTGATTAGACAAGAGGCCGGAGGGAAGGGGATAGATGGGGGGAGGGGCTGAAATCAACAAGTGGCACGGCACGGCAGCAGTGCAAGTGGGGCAGCGCTAGGCGGGCGCACATAAATGCCCCAGTAGGCGCCATGGCGCCCACGGGCACCGTGTTGGGGACCACTGCTCTAGGGAACCTCCTGCTCCCCTAGCAGCTAGGCCTTCCCTACTCTCCTCCCAGGGCAGCAGCCCATCTTCCTCCTCCCTCCAGAAGGCCTTCCTTTTATAGGCCCCAGCTGGCCCCTAATTAATGAGGCCTGCCTCAGCTGGGGCATTACTCCCAACCCTTTCTCTGGCTGGGGTTTGCCCTTAAAGGGCAGGGCAAGCGCCCTGTCACAACGTCCGTGGGGTGTTCAGTATTTTTGTCTTCCCTGGTGGTAAAGCCCCAGAACACAGATGAAATAGAGAATTCTGTTTCCATTGTATGGTCTATGAGAGGAAATCTGGGATTATTTATCAAGCAAAAGAGAGAAACTATGGAATTGTCTCTTCTTGAGCTTAAAATTAAATCAAGGAGCTAGGAATGTAGCCCCCAAAATAGATGATAAAGGTCAAAATAGACTTCCTTATTACAGGGGAGTGATTAAGACAGGCCTCTTAGGTTGTGTATACAATGCAGTTTAAAACCTGCACTGCCCTGTGCCAGTTGACTTAGGCTCACAGGCAGACAGGCCTGTGATGTTCAGGCTTATGCCGGACCCTGGGATCTAGGACCCTGCGAGGCGGGAGGGTCCCAGAGCTCAGGCTGCCGCTCAAGCCAGAACATTTACCGTATTTTCCAGCATATAAGGCGACTGGGCGTATAAGACGACCCCCTAATTTTCCAGGTAAAACATAGGTTTTGGCCTATACTCGCAGTATAAGACTACCCCCCTATACAGAACGTCCCTGTGCTGATACTGTATGTACCGCGCTGAGCCAATCCCAGCAAGCGGTGTATTCTATTAATGCATACAAAGCCTGCTCAGATTGGCAAAGGTTGTAATAGCCCGCCTCCCCCTTCCCCCCCCAAACCCGTGTGGGGATGGGTCCTCGCGTTGACTGCACGGAGGCCCCACTCCCTAGCTTTGCTCTAGGCTTGCTTGCAAAGGGGGGTTTAAGGTTGCGGTCTACGCCCATTTATCTGGGAGAGACCAACCTACCGCCCAACAAGCCGTCCGTTTCCCTGGTTGGGGGAGAGTCCCCGTAATCTAGGATGGGGAGGACCCGGCGCCCGTCAGGGGGGCTACTCATGGCCCCTCTGGGTCTGTTGGAAGTGTCGCTCCAAGGGCCAGCGTCTCGGGCCGCCTCGCCTCCAGGTCCAGTGCACATCCGGGGGTCTGGAACTCTCTTCCCCTTGCGTCACCGTCCTCCGCCACCTCGTGACCTCTTGGGCCACCTCTGCCGCCTTGGCACCCCGGGTCGCCCTGCCGCGGTGCCTGCCTCTCATGCCAGCTCCGTGCTCCCCGCTTGTCCCTGCTGCCGCTGCCCGGGGTTTCTGCCAGCCTCCTCCCTCAGCTGGCATCCGCAGTCCTCCCCGGAGGCCCCCTGGCTGCCTCCCTGCTCCCAGCCGTGCCCGCCGCGATCCTCCTCCGGCTGGCGTCTGCGGTCACTCCCTGGGACGCCCCAGCCGGCCCCACGCTCTCCGCCACTTCCGCCCCTGACCAGCTGGTCCGGCCGCCTTTTAAACACGGCGGGCAGACTCGGGCGCACGCGCCGCACCGCCGGGGGAGCGAGCCGGCTCCTGCTCTCCTCCCCCCGCTGCCGGGGTCATCCGCGGGCGCACCCAGGGACGGGGGCACCCTGTCACAGTAGCCGAAACTACAGTATGTTTATACCCGGCGTATAAGATGACCCCCGATTTTTGTGGGATGTTTTTTAGTATAAAAAGTCATCTTATACGCCGGAAAATACGGTACATAGCAGTTAAATAGCTCCTTATCCCAAACAACTTAACCCGAGTCACCTGGCACATGCCAGCCATATGTTTTTAATTTCAGTTCAGACCTATCCAAAGTGATCCTGAACTCGCATTCCAAAAAGGCGGAGATGTATTTCCTATAGCAGGAACACCAAGAATCCAGCTCCAGGCCATTGTGAGGACCAGTCCAGTAGAAAAGAACTGACTTGTGACCAACTGCTTATGTGATCTGCTGCCTTAAAAGATGGCTTGGGACATGCCTAGTATTAAAAATAAAGGCCAGCGTGAGAGCAGTAATATACAGGCCAAGTATTGGGAGGGAGACACTAAAAGAAGGGTGCCCATTATGTGCACACAGCAGTGAGAACAATCTGAGAGAGATTCTGTGGTCCCTTGAGAACCCTGATTTGCCATAGAAGAAGTTGGGCTCTGATGTCCCCATTCTCACTGGCAGCTGATTGGTTCTCTAACTGTCCATGGGTGCTGTGGCTCCTAGATAAGAGCTCCAGTTCAGTGCTTGCCAAATGCAAAGCAGTATATGGTCATAGTATCCCAAAGCAGCAAAAGGGTGACCTTGTCCCATGAGTGAGCCTAAAGTTCCATAGGATTGCTAAATAAGGAGGATGTGATTAATGTTCCTCCAAGGATATCCCATATCAGTAGAATGGCCAAGCAAGAAATATCGAAGACGCCCTGCTACAAGAGCTGGAGATCAGTGCGTGGGGGGAAGTGGGTGGGGGAGAATGGGAATCAACACAGAGTCACCGTGCCTGTGCTTGAAATGCCATGAACTCCTGTGGAGCCTGTGTAGTCCATGTACAGAGCCCAGGAAAGCTTTCAGGCCTGAAGAAGGGCCCCATGGCTCATTCCAGCCAAGAGAAGAGACAAACCCTGCCCCTCAACAGAACAATTGGGGAGGCAAAGGCAGCGAGTTTTATGGGCCCATGATGCCTGGGCTCCACCAGTCTCGGGCCGTCATAAGAACGGCCATACTGGGTCAGACCAATGGTCCACCTAGCCCAGGATCCTGTCTGCCCACAGTGGCCAATAGCAGATGCCCCAGAGGGAGGGAACATAACAGATAATCCCCACGTGATCCCACTCCTGTCATCCATTTCCAGACAAGCAGAGGCTAGGGACACCATTCCTACCCATCCTGGCTAGTAGCCATTGATGGACCTAATCTCCACGAATCTCTCTAGCTCAATTTACCCCCTCCTGTTGGCCCCTGTGGACCTCCTGCAGGCATCCCTGCCAGCTGCCTCAACTGAGATACCCGACCTGCGCCCTGCTCTGAGTGCTCTCACTTGTTGGTTGCTACCTCTGCAGCCTGGCTATAGGGAACAGCTCCAGCAGCAGGCTGACTGCTGCATCTGCTGAGGAAGGATGGGAGGAGGCACGTGGCATTCTCCCCCCATTCTCCTCCGCCAACCCAGGCAACTTCAAATGGAGTCCTTCCTGCCTCGGGCTTGGGAGAGTGTGTGTGGTGCCAGGAAGAGAAGGCATCCCAGCCTCTCCCACACTCCAAATCCCTCATCCTCACCCTAGAGACTGCACCCCAGCCATCTGCCCCAGCCCTGAGCCCCTCCCACACTCCAAATTCCTCAGCCCTACCCGTGAGCCAGAGTTCTCATCCCCTCACACACACACACCCTTACAAGGGAACTGGGGAGGGAGGGACAGGACTTGGATCCACTTTGGGAACCACCAAAAATTCTACAAACCTGCTGCCTCCTTCCAAAGATTTCCATCTCTGTGTTATTTGGCAACCCAGGTTTTTGCAACCTTTCCAGGCACGTACTGCTCTTCATAGATTATTTAAATGTGAAGTTTCTTGTTTCAGTGTTTAGCCCTCTTTGAATAATTGCCCTGGAAATAAACCTGAGAACAATTTTTTTTTACAATGGACAACATATTCAATGTGTTTCTTGTTCTCACATAACTAAGAACTAGTTTAACAGTTCTTTGCTTGAACTTGCAAAAACAATTCACCTTTGGTTGGATACCAACTGTGGACGTTTTCAGCCAAAACCCCAAATGGTTTACAAAGTTATGAGCAAATGAATACAGGGGTTTGTAATAGAAGTCTGCAGTGTTGCCTATAACAGGCACAAATAGCACCATTGAAATATTCGGTTATACACAACATAGACAAGATTGTAGGCACAAATTATTCTTAAGGTTGCCCAATGCTTTTCCAGACATAAGACTCTGCTTTGTTTATAATTTTACCAAACTTTAACTATTTATGCTGACATTTCCCTTACCAGATGTGTGCCTCAGGTTGAGGTGGTGGTGGTGGTTGTTGTTGGGTTTTGTTTTTTAATGTCAGTCAAAACAGTTCAGCCATTTATGAGACCAAAGCAAGGGGAAAATACATTGTTTTGCCCAATTCTGTCACCCTTTGCTTCAAAAACTCTACCTTCCCCATGCTTTGGCAGAGGAGTGGCCTTTGTGTCGGGGCTTTGCCTGTTGCTGGTCCTATGAAAATCTACCCTAACTTGGCCAAGTTATAAGCCTTTGGAAAAATTGCAGTTCACATATGCTCTGTAGAGCCATGCTAGAGCGTAACAGATAAAAATACTCTAGACTCCATTTGTGTTAAATGGGCTTCAGTCTGGGGGTGAGATGCTGTGGGCTGCTGAGGGCTGTGCCAGGTCCAGGCACTGGAATGGAGAGCAGGAAAACTCTTTCTTGTGTCTTCTCAGTGACATTCTTTCCTCTCCCTTCTACACCTCATCGCCTGCCCCAATGGGCATTCAGCCTGGAGTTTGAATTCAGAACAGCTCCACCTGGCAGCACCATTTCCTCCTCCCAGACGGGGAAAGTTGTTGGCACCCTTCCTCCCAAAGTGCCTTGTAGGAGAAAGAAAGAGCCTGAAGCATGGGCCTGGTGCTAGAACCAAAGTAGGCAAGAGTTATACTATGAGTAACAGAGAGGCCATGTCAAAAGCAGATGTTTGTCTGCAAGTCAGTATCTCTTGGCACTAGAACTGCTCGCACTGATAACAGCACATAGGGGCTATGTCTACACTGGCGCAATCTTGCGCCAGAGCTATGCAAATGAGGCTAAGCATGGAATATCGCTGATCCTCATTTGCATATCTAATGAGCCACCATTTTTGCAGAAGAGGCTCTTGCGCAAGAAGGAGCTGTCTACGCTGCCCCTTCTTGCGCAAGAAAACTCTCTTGCGCAACGCTGTTACGCTGATTATTTTCAGGAAGAACGGCATTGTTGAAGAGGATTTTTCTTGCGCAAGAAGGGGCAGTGTAAACAGCTACTTCTTGTGCAAGAGTCTCTTCTGCAGAATGGTGGTTCATTAGATATGCAAATGAGGTGTGGCAATATTCCACGCTTAGCCTCATTTGCATAGCTCTGGTGAAAGATTGTGCCAGTGTAGAGATAGCCGAAGTGTGTAAATACATTCCACTTGGACAATACAGGGACACCCAGCTAAGTACATGATACAATAGTTTGAAACAACAGGAGCGAGAGCATAACTACAGATGGTGACTGCTTTGGAGAAAAGTACAAGGGGAAGTATCGAATGTGTTATTAATGCGTAAGATGATACATATGGTGTATATCATAGATTGTTCATTTCTGTCTAGAAATGTTGGGCCAGTCTAGAAGGCAATGGAGAAATCCATACTATTGATTGAGTCAAGTCTATTGTCCGAGGTACAAATATGTAGGATCTTGGAGGCCATCTAGCTACTGACAGCTTTTGGGCTACGTCTACTTTGCGCATTCTTGCGCAAGAAGATATGCAAATGAAGCACGGTGATGAATATCGCCGCACCTCATTTGCATACCTAATGAGCCACCATTTTTGCACAAGGGGCTTTTGCACAAGAGCCATTCTACCGCTTATTTTCAGGCAGAACGGCTGTTGCACAAGAGGGGGGTTTTGCACAAGAAGGAGCAGTCTAGATTGCTCCTTCTTGTGCAAAAACCCCTTGTGCAAAAATGGTGGCTCATTAGGTTTGCAAATGAGGTGCGGCGATATTCATCACCGTGCTTCATTTGCATATCTTCTTGGGCAAGAATGCACAATGTAGACATAGCCTTAATGTATTTTGTTCAACAATAACCCTGACTCAGACTTTCAGGTTCTCTGCAACTGCATATGGGTAAGGATTGCTCTGACCCCAACCACCCTTAAAACATCACCTATCCCCAAGTGTCCCGTGAGCTTGCTACCTGGCTAATTTCAGGTGCCACTCACAGTAAAAGTGGCTTGAGGGAAAATAGCTTTATCTTTGAATCTTTAGCACAACATGTTAAAGGTAAAATACTTATGGTTTTATATAAGTTAATTGTGCTGGCACTTCTCAATGCCTGAAACAGATTTTTCAACGTCCTGAAGAGGGATATAAATGTCACTACTGTGTGTCAACATTCATAAACTTGGCTTTGATAGGGAAATTTGGAATAAAACTGTTTGTCCAATAAATATTAGCTGAGTGCCCAAGTGTTTGATTTTATTTCTAGTACTGTACACTCATATTTCAGCGAGAAAAAGACCATTGGTATTGGCAATGTGTGTGGTAATTGCTCTGTGTAATTATCTGGGGCTTGTTCTGTCACCAACAAACACTGGAAATATCATGAGAAGATGACATCTTGTTAATAAATCCAGTACATATGGCTATATTACATTTATGCAGTCTCCGTATGTATGGCAAGTACATTGCTGGTGGAAAAAAATACATTGCTGCCATATTAACTGGCAGGTTTCAACAATTAGAAGGCTGATGTTTTTCTGAAGAAATGACTGATTAGGAGGGTGGGACTGGAATGTCTCTGTGTGTATTTGAGCAAAATAGATGCAAATAGTGGAGCTACACTGATTGACACCAGATAAAGGTCTGACCCATAGGCTATGGATAGGAGAGAGTACACAGTGCCTTGGTGTGGCGTGACAAAAGGATTTTATTTGCATGAGTTTGGAATAATCATGTTACTCAAGTGGCAACCACATGGAGAAATCACACAGAGAATTCCCACATGAGTGCCTATCTGAAGTAATTCAAATCAAGCTGGAATAACTGCATATTTATCACAGCCTAATTGAGACTGTAATGCAGTCCATAGTCTCCAGAGTATTACAGAAAATCATGACCATCTCCTGAAAACGCTCACTGCTTCTGAGCGCAAACCAGGCTGAAATGATATAAAATTTAATCATGCTTTCTTTATTTCCAGCCTTATTTGGTAGGTCAATGGATTATTATTATTATTGCTTTCTGGCAACAGCAAATCCGTCATTCTCTAGTTTCCCCACCTTGAAAATAGTTTGTTCTGATTTTATAGTTGGCATCATCCTCAATAGAAAACAAACATGCTGCAAGTCCTTGAAAGAAGGGCAAAGAAACATAAAAGGAAAAAAAATCCTCAAATCATATTTAGCCCCATCTGGCCTTAGAAAAACATGGGATCAAGTACATTTTCCAGGATGGCTGCCTTTCAAGGGAAACAAAATCTGGATATTTCTATGTCTAGACCACAGAGGGAAAAAATGCTTTAGTGCTAATTAACCCACTGAAAGTATAAAAGCCCTGAGTGGGATTAGGCAACATACAAGGAAGTTAGCAGCTTTATGCAGCCAAGGGACATGGAGGGAGTGGTTAGGATAAAAGAGTGGGAGGCAGATCTAGGTCCTATTGCTGACACAGGCTTGCTATGTGGCTTTAGGTGAATGAGTCAACTAACTTCTTTCTGTCTTGTTTTTCCTCTCTGTAAACTGGGGCTAGTGACATACTCTTCCCTGTAAAACTCTTTGAGATCTACAGATTTAGGTATTATAGCTGCAGATGGGATGTAGTTAATGAACCATCTGGTCACTGCTTAAGTATAACCATTTTCTGCAAGATTATGTGCCTGGAATCATAGAACACTAGAACTGGAAGGGACCTTGAGAGGTCATCGAGTCCAGTCCCCTGCCCTCATGGCTGGACGAAGCACCGTCTAGATTATCCCTGACAGGTGTCTGTCTAACCTGCTCTTAAATATCTCAAGTGATAGAGATTCCACAACCCCCCTAGGCAACTTATTCCAGTGTTTCACCACCCTGACAGTTAGGAAGTTTTATGTTAGGTTTCAATTGTTTAACAACTGGGCTCTCAGTATGTAAAAAAAAAAAAAATCACATACTTTGTGATTAGGACGTGTGGTTATAAGGATGTGTATGTGTTACTTGACTGTATATACGTTACATACATTTCTCATCATCATTAGAGATCAGTAAAAGAGAGGGCTAGGGAGTTTTACAGCCATCAGTTACTGGTCAGAATATTCGAATATCATGCTCTAGGTTGTCATGTTACCTTACAGGAGTCGCTAGGCATGGGAGCCATGCACATGGCTTCCATTATTGCTCTTATTTTTAAAAAATGCTGATTCTGATTTAGTGCATCTGAAAGTGCAACTTCATCCGGCACATGCTTCACCTTGCTCCTCCAGTCCTCCTCAATCCCTGCCTGCAACCACCTGCTATTTCAGTATGGAGCAGCAAATGGAAATCTTCACCATGTGCCAGTTATCTGAGTTAAGCAAATATCCACTGGGAGACTAGAATGAGACCAAACAATCTTCTTCTAACTCGTAACTTAAGAGACGTGTCTCAACAGAAGTGGGATTGTCTGGTATTTGGGATTTATGTCCTGCTCCTTTACCAGCTTTCTCTAACTCCTTGGCAACCATCTCGGTTCCCTCCACTGGTCTCTCTGTGCTTCGGTAGCAGTTTGTACCTCTCTCTCCCTTCCTTCCTCCCTCCCTATTAAAACACATGGTCAGAGTGAGTGAGGCGCTGAATGCTGCTCAGGGAACTGTTCCTTCCTCATTCTGAATTACATGCTACCATTTCTCTGCTTAGGGCTTGGCTTTACAATCTCTGGGGAGAGAAGAGATTATTGGGGTGGGAGAGAGATGCAGGCTGATGGCTGGGAAGTGGGCACTACTGTGCCATCAGTAGAGTTAGAGGAAAGGAGGAAGGATGAGCAGAGTCAAAGGCAATAAAAGTGACAAGAGCAATATTCAAATCTTCCTTAAGCATCATGCAGATTTCCTGGCACTGGAATTTGGCCTCCCTTCCAGGTCTCTAGAACAAGATGTAAGGATAACACATTAACTCCCTGTGTTCTTTAGTACCTGCCTACTATTTGGATATTTAAATCACCATTTAAGAAATACCTAACTTGATTTTGTTAGATCTTTTCCTATAACTTGCCATTCTGAGGTGATCGAAGTAGCACAGTGACTTAGAACAGAAGAAATATTGGGGGATCCAAACCAATGTACTCATCGGGCTAGCAAATCACCCCCCTAAAATCCTGTTTTCTCTGATCTGTTTCCCTTGTTGTCTCCTATCCTTCTGCCTTTAGTCTCCTAATTTACAATGTCTTCCATTCGTCCTGCATCTCTTAAATCCCCCCTCCACATTTCTGGACTCCTCTTTCCTTCCTTACACAAGTTATGTGTTGCTTTTCAGCAACAGAAGCACTGAAAACCACAAGAAACTGAGGAAATAAAATGACTGGGGTTGGAAGAGTCTCTGAGCTTGGGAGACAAATAATTCAAGCCAGGGGATCTGCAGAAGATAGGATCAACTTAGTGAGAAAGGAAGATGCCTGAACTACTTGGATACTAGATGGATCTGATAGCTTACATTCTATTTTGTGTGTCCTCACCTGTGCTGGCAGGATATGTGGAGTTGAATAACATGAACCTGGAAAAAAGAACATGGGGAAAAACCTCTTTTCTGGAGAAAAGAAATTCTAGGTAAGTGGGAATCAACTCTGAGGAAGAACTGGGTCATGTGTTTTTCATTTCTCAGGTCAGAAATTTTGGACTCAGTAAGAGCAAAAGGATGAGGAGTCTTTCTCTTCCCACAGTGTAGGCAAGAGCAGCTGGGTGCAGGGATGCTGGAAGAATTTGTATGGGGGGGAGCTGAGAGCCAGTGAACCAAACTGTAAACCCTGTACATCATGGAAACCACTTCAAGCTGAAGGATGCAGCAGTACTCTTCTCTTATCCCACCTCCTGAATTCCAGCACCTATGGCTGGGTGGCAGGAGGTTGGAGCAAGGAAAGATGGAGAACAAATCTCTTCCAAGACAAAGAGTAAACACTGAGCAAGAGTGTGGAATTCAATGGGGAAAGCAGAATGTAGATGAGAGACTGCATTGCAGAAAGTAGAAGCTGTCATTGGGGGAAAGCCACATATGAAGTGCATGGGTGGTGGGTGAAGGCCTGGCATGAGGAGGCAAGCCCCAAACCCACTCTTTTCATACCAACCAGACCCCATTGTGGCCACTGGGCCCTGCCCTGAACCCTCATGTCCCTCTATTATGCCCACTTCCCCCCCCCCCCAACACTAATGCATTTCTCTCCCCCCCTCAGCACTGGGCACTGCGCCAAATCTGCTCCCCCCTCCTGCCTCCCAAAGTGCCGAGCAGCACTAGCTTCCCCGCTGCCCCCCCCCCCCCCCGCCCTGTTCTGACCCCAGAGGCAACCAAACCACAGCAGGAGCCCCAGCCTTCCCCAGTAGGCAGAAACATGGTGGGTGGGGCCACTTCAGTTTTTTAGTGAAAGCAATGCCTCCCCACGCCTATATTGTCTGCCCCCCATAATGAAGTGGTAACATTCCGGTTTATTTTGGCAGTCCTGAATGAGCCTTAGTGAGCTCACTTCGATTTTTTCCCCTATTCTCTTTTCCACACTTCAGTCCTAAAATGTGAACATTATTTTCCCTTCCCAAAAATTTAATGTGTTTAGAAGCATTTATGTGTTTATGTGCATTACATTTTTAATTTTTACCCTACTAATACCCTGCCAATAGTGTAAATAAAGTATACTTTAGAGGAGACAACTAGAGGGGAAATCAAGTTAACCAACCTTTGAAAGTTGGTAAGCACATTTGTTAAAACAAGCTAAGATGTAATAACCTTGAGGAAATTTGTTTGAATCTGGAGCTTTGCTGTAATATATTTTAAATCCTGTGTCAGATACAACAGGCCAAATGATTAAACTAGAGCTGTGAAAAGCCAGGCTGTCAAATTAATGATGATGTATAACCTGTGATCCTATACAATTATATGTAAAGAAAAGAAACCCTTTGAAAAGTCTAGTGGTATGTTCAGTCTTGGTTATTTATGCTTTTATTATTAATGTATTAGTTATTCATACTTTTAAAATTATAAGAAAAATATTGATCTTGGGGACTTTTTCTTATTTTAAAAGTATTATTTTTAAAAAATAGGAAATTCACCCTTTCTCTTATATTAGTATTCAAGTATTTAAATAAACTCATTTTAATATTGCTTGAAAAGTAAAGCATTCTTGTTATTCTTTGTTTGAAGATAGAGCTTCCACCTTGCTTCAAACAGAGCTTATGTATGCAGGATAATGTCCCAATTCACCCACTTCTTGTGGTCAAACTTTATTGGTAGCTCGAATTATACCACCAAAATACAAACCTTAACCCAAGTTTTCCCCCAAGTGTTTTTCCCAGGACTTCTCGTCAGGACATTTTATGTTGCAGCCCTTAGTTCCCTCTGACTCTAAAAAGATTCTACAGGCAACCTAGTTGAAGCTAACAAGATTCATCTCCCTGCATGGCTGTACTCAACAGCTAAGTGGATGGTGCTGATAGCTGAGTATAGAGTAGTGTTTCTTAAACTTTTTAAGACTGAGGAACACCAAACAATAATTGTTTTTATGAGGAACACCAAGGACTTTTTGTTGCGCCAAAAAAAAAAAAAAAAGATGGGGGGAAAGTTATTGAGCAAAAAAGATCACCTGCCCTTTTTAGGGCGGCCCTTTTGATCTCTGTTGAATTCTGTTGTTCTCCGCAGCACACCTCCAACTGTGTTTGGTGTGCCATGGAACACAGTTTTAGAAACACTGGTATAGAGTAACTTGCAATAGTATACCGTTCCTAGAAAGATACTGAACAATCCTTCCATAATGTCTCAGATTCAGGCCAATGGCAGGTAGCATACTTCCTTGCCATGTCAGGGCAAAAGATAGGTGCCTCTGTCCCCACTCAGAAAAGAGTCTTCCACCACCACTACCCTACAACTCCTCCTGGGAGCTGTGGCTGCAGACCTTGGGAGTACATGGCTTCTCTTCTTCCACCTTACAGGGTGATTGCTCATCACTTTTTTCAGGGGAGCATAACAGTTCTCCATCACCATGGTGGGTTGGTTGGGTGCAGGGGTGGAGGGAATTCCTCATGGGCATGGATGCTTTTCAGTCTGCCCACCTTCTCCTGTAGCTCTCCCACCTGCTTCCTGAGAGGTTCTCAGTAGCAGGCACCTTTCACATTGAGGTAACCCCTGCCCCTACCTGGTTTTCCGTGAGTGGGAAATGCAAGCCACAGTCTGCAAAACCACACCACTCTGGGTAGAGGCATCCATGGTCAGGATGTTTGTCTGGGTAGACAGGAGCAGCATTGGTACTAGCAATGTGGCCCTTCCTAACCATAGTGGCTATATTAGGACTCCCTCCTATTAACTCCCTCTCAAACTCCCCTGTTTATAGTCCCCTGGTTGCTTAGCCTCTGGCTTTTAAGGCCTTCTCTCCTAGGTCAGCCTTACCCCATCATTACCCCTCTGTGTCATCAGAAGGCTGATTGAGGCTGATGAAAGATGATCAGTGGTGATCAAGGGAATGTCCATTTGTGAACAGGAAAAAGTGTTAAAATCGTCAAATACATTGGTTGCTGTAAATAGTCATTTCAACTGCATTACAAAAAACGCTTTTTCCCATTCACACTAGCTGTTAAAATCATGGTGGAACCCAGTTTGTCTACACCTGTTGAAGTACTATTTTTCAACTGTTTTTTTAATTTTATTTTTTAGCTGATGTAGCTATGATTTTGACTTGATGCCATCCCATATGCACCTTCTATGAAAGATACCAAGGCTACTTTGTGAACTACTGAAGCTCCAACACTGATGAGCCATTGTGGTAAGCTTTAATATCGAATCATTTCCATCCTTTGGATTTATTCTGCTGCCCATCTCGGTAATATCTGGACATTTTCCATGTCATAAGAATGCCCATACTGAGTCAGACCAAAGGTTTTTTTGGTCCAGTATCCCATCTTCCAGCAGTGGCCAATGCTAGGTGCCTCAGAAGGAATGAACAGGTAATCATCAAGTGATCCATCCCTGCCCTGTCACCCATTACCAACTTCTGACAAACAGAAACTGGGAACACCATCTAATAGCCATTGATGGGCCTATCCTTCAGGAATTTATCTCATTCTTTTTTGAACCCTTCTATTGTCTTGTACATCATATCAATATCAATAGCAAAGTCCTTAGTGAACTTTGGGGAGCCTCCGGCACATTGAGAGTCAAAATTCTTCTTAAAATAGGATTTTTTGTTTTTATTTTTTCAACCTTTTTATTAATTTCCCCCTTTTGGAGGTGGGGTTGAGCGCTTAGGCTATGTCTAGACTGCAAGCCTCTTTCGAAAAAGAGCGTCTAGACTGCAAGCAGTACTTTCGAAAAAGCAAGCCGCTTTTTCGAAAGAAAGCAGCGAGTGAGTCTGGATGCTCTCTTTCTAAAAAGCCCTGTTGGCATTCAAGAATGCGTTTTTTCGAAAGAGCACTTTCGAAAAAAGGCGTTCTTCCTCGTGAAATGAGGTTTACCGCCGTAGAAAGAAAAGCCGCGTTCTTTCAATTTAATTTCGAAAGAACACGGCTGCAGTCTAGACGCAGGTGAAGTTTTTTCAAAAAAAGACTACTTTTTTCGAAAAAAACCCTGGACACAGCCTTAGTATAAAAGGGGATGTCAAAGTAGGGTCTACTGATCCTGTGGAGAGAACTTTAAACCCATAGTAACATTTGCTATCATTTTAAATCTCTCTCACTGATTTTGAGCTATCTTTTCTTCCTAGACAGTCATTTATTTAAAAGCATCATCTTCACAAACACCCCCAGTGATGTTATAGCATGACTCTTGCACCCGAAAATCATAGCAATTTTTATCTATGTATATAAATGTGTGTGTATCTGTTTTCTTTATGTGCAAAAATTCTCTAACCTACTAGCTGTGATTATACAAAATGATCATATTGCCATTTTTAGATAACAGCTTCACTGCAAAATACTTGGAAATACTTGCAAAAATATTACAGTGATGCAAACATATCAGGAGACCTGGATGCTATTCCCAGTTTTGTCACTAGCCCGCTTGGTGATCTGGGGCAACTCATTTTAATCACTCTGTAGCTCAGTTTCCCTTACTGTAAAATGGGGATAATGACACTCTCCTCCTTTGTAAACTACTTTGAGATCTACTGATGAAAAGCAATAGATAGGAGCAAGGTATTATATTACTAATTGTATTATTTTATTGTCCTGTTTGACTTTCTGTTTGCATAATAATCTCATTCATTGTCTTTGGTTTGCTGAAGAAAAGCAAGAAAAGGAATGACTCAAAGAGTTAGTTTAAAGTAACTGATATTAAGGACATTGTAATTTTTCTGATTCCCTCAGAGTGTGTGAGGAATTGTGGCAGATTTTGTTGTCATAGCTCCTCAGGCACTGACCTCTGCTGGGTCACAGGGTAAATGATATTAAGCTAGTTGTCTAATTCCACTTAACATTTTAAGCAACTTAATGTAGTCTTGCTTTAATATAGACAAGAAACAAAAAAGGCTGACAGCTTGTACTAAAATGAGTGCTAAAGATCCTGCTCCACCTGGTTGCTTATTATTCAGTTTAACCAGCAGAACGGGGATAGTATTTTCTCATTATCACCTACCCTTTTGCATGTTCATATTGCCCAACATGTGCTTCATGTTTTCTAACCAAAATGAAGATAGCCCCAGTCCTGGAACACAATACAATCACTTTCTGAGTGGCCCAGGTGTTCTTCTTTTGCCTCTCTCTGGCTCTTGTGTTCACAAATTTCTGTCAAGACCAAGTTATGCCAGTTATTGGCAAAACTCCCATCAGCTTCAGTAGAGCCAGGATTTCACTCCGTGGAAGAGGAGACCCACTTAAAGTGTGTTTGCTTTTGCTTGTTGGGGATCATTGTTGATTATCTCTGTAGTGTAATGATCTCACCTTTTGGTGACTAACCTAGCAAGATGCTACCAGAGATATCTACTGTAGCCCCAGACATTTTCCTTTATTTCTAATATTACAATTGCCAATTTGTGGCCTGAGGATCAAGTTATAATCCTAGAGATATGGGTATCTTAAATGATCTCATGTGGTATTACTGAGTGCCCAGGAGTAAAACACTCAGACCCATCAACTCCCGTACTACGGTATGATCAAAAATTAAATGGGCCTAAACTACGAAAATATGAATCTTGAGCTGAATTGTCACAAAGTCTTTATTTTCCAATTTTCTATATTGACATTTTGGCAATCAGGCCTGTTTTGAAAAGAAACATATTGCTTTTTCTTCTATCAAATAACTAATGTACTCTGGATTGCTTAAAGCACAACAAAATCCAGCAATCTCGAACACCCAGTCTCAAAACACAAACTACTATTTATAAGTGGGTCCTTTCTCTACAACAAGCTGAACTATATCCCAGATTGAAACCCTTTGTTTGTACTGCGGAAGATGTTTACAATACAGTTCAACTATTATATTTTAGGCCCACATCTAGATCTTACTTTGACTATCCTTTTGCTAATAGTGAGCTAGAGCAGGAATTATCAAACTTCATTGCACTACATCCTGCTTCTGGCAACAAACATGAAACCAGGAGGAGAGACCGAAGCCTGCGACTGCCTAACCCCACCACCACCACCACAAAAGGAGGGCTATAACATGAGCCCTGCTGTCCAGGGCTGAAGTCCCAGGTTCGCAAATCTAACACCAGCAGTGGTGACCTCATTAAAATTGGGTTGCCACCCACTTTGTGGTTCTGACTCACAGTTCAAGAACTGCTGAGCTAGAGGATTCTGGTTCTAAATGAGGTTACATGGTGGTATTCATATCTGCCCTTTTTAAGCAAAAGTTGTTGATATTGGCAAAATACTAGTTTGGATATATAGATACAATAGTCATGTACAGATAGCCCTGCTACAGGTTGTAGACACATCTCAAACCTGCGCCCTTTCAGGATTCCTGAATTCAGTCATGAATAGAGAGATGGTTGGAGAAGTAAATGGGTGAGATTTGTCACTAGGGAGGACAAATTGTAGTGAGGAATATTAGGATATGACATTAACTGATCATGAGGAGGTGAGGAAAAGAAAGAAACAGCCAGAGCCACATGGAAGAACCAGAATCAAGCAGAGTCTCCTCCAGCCTTTCAGACCTTGAAAAGATTTAGGTTTGGTACAAATTCTATACTGATGTTCAGGCTGCTTCTTATTTTATTCAAACTGATTCCATTTTCTATGGCTATATTTACAGTTATATATTAGTATAATCTATCTATCTATCTATCTATCTATCTATCTATCTATCTATCTATCTATCTATCTATCTATCTATCTATCTATCTATCTATCTGTTTTGCTCTGTGATATCTACAGGTATAAACAAATGGTTATTGTAACAAAGACTTATGCTCCTGAAACAGATTTATCCCATCAAGAAAGCACTGATTTTAAGTCTCTGAGATATTGAGAGAAAGGAAACTTGGTCGGCTGATGAATTGGAGGAAGGAGAGAATGCTGGTAGGGTGTACTACATCCTACTCAAATTCTCATTTGGACACCATATCAGGATGTGCTTTTCATTTTGGTCAGGGGAATTGATTTTTTGCAAGTGGTTGTTGGCAGGTAGAGCAGCATCTGAAAGAAAGAAAACTGAAGAAGCCAAGTACTGCATTCAAGGCTCAGAAAACAGTGCTGGAGACACGTACAGCATGATACAGTTACAATATTTTTGTTTCTGTATTTTTTTAACACAAAGAAAATAATAAACCACCATAAATACCAACTCCATGGCTCTGTATTTGCTGGAGGAGTTTAGTGGACAGAACACAACATCCAGTGAGTCTGTAGTAATTGAAGTCAGAGATTTTTGTCAATGACTTAAGTGGTACAGGATCAGGATCAGGACTCAGCAGAATAATCAGGGAAATAATCTGTCCTTGACAAATTTTAATCAACATGTTGTGTCATAGGCGGGGCTGAAATAATGGGTTCAGTGAAGGAGGTAGAAACCTAAAGCTAGCTAGCTAGCTTTCTTTCTTTCTTTCTTTCTTTCTTTCTTTCTTTCTTTCTTTCTTTCTTTCTTTCTTTCTATACAAATGAGTTTGGGAAAGGGCTCTGTTGAGGAAGTTGTGTTCTTGAGCAACTTATAGAATTGGGGTATTACTCCTGGTGGAATTCTGTGCCAAAAATTAAATTCTCTATGCAATATTTTAAAATTCTGCATATTTTATTTGTCAAAATAATACAATATAATCATGTCAGTTTCAATTATTTTGGTAATTTATTTCACAATGCCTGTCAACGAGAATGTCTGTAATAACACAGACAATCAATAACATCCAGGAAATGTGTTTTGACAAATAGATTCCTTACTAGGCATATTAATACAGAACTTTGAGTGATGATTTATTTAAACTACAATACAAAAATGTATCTCCTGAACTCCTGAGAACTGATGCAAAGGCTTGGGGGAGTGAGTTGGGGTAATGGAGGGCAAAGGAAGTAATTGTCGGGAAGGAATCTGGGAGTACAGTTGGATGGTTTTGGGTTGTGGGTAAAAGAAGTATAGAATATTTTTTTGGGTGCAGTGGGATTGTTAGGCAGTTGGGAACATGGCTGAACCTTAGCTTCTTCCATTCATTCAGGCACATGTGCCCTGTCCCCCTGCACCACTCGACCTCTCTGTTCCCATCTGTCCCTTCATCCACACTCCCATTTAGCCCAGGCCCCAGTCTGTGGGTTGTGGGTAAACCTAGGATATAGGGAGGCAAGCCCCCAGCTGTGCCCCTTCTGCCTAAGACCCCACCCCTGTGACCTAGGGTCCCTGTGGGAGCCAAGCCCTCCCCTGCCAATGAAGGTGCACGGCACCGGACTTCTCCCCTCAACGACAGGGAGGGAGTGCTGTGCACAGTCCCAGCCTTTCCTGGGGTACAGGGAGGGTGGGCAGTACATGGCAGGCAGCCCCTTTGGTCCCAGAGCATGGGCAGTGCCTGGCTCCAGCCTCTCTGACCCTGAGAGGGATAGTGGCAAGGCTATAGCCTCGGCAGAGCTGAAGCCCAGACAGCCCCAGGAGACTGGGAAAGCCACACTGAATGAGGGGGGACTGGGGTCCGAGTATGAGCGGGGCCAGCTGGGCAATTTGGGAGGGCATTGGCTTTCCCTTCTTCCTATACCTGTCACCCATGCCCCAGTCTGTCCCCTTCACTAGCCCTTCTGAACCCCGGGTCAGTATGACTCCTGAGCAGCTCCTTGTGCACCACTTTCTGTCTTCCTCTCCATATCCCATGCCTCTTCGCCTGGCCCCACAAGTAGAATGCTGTGGGAAATGCAGCCTTTCCTCCTCCTATTGACTGCTGGCTGCTACGGGCTGTAAGCAACTGCCCGGTGTTCTGGCGCCTCTAGGGAGTGAAAGGCATAACTGCAGCGCCTCTCTGCAGAGAAACAAATCTGTGGGGAGGTCATGACTTCTGTATGTGCCCAGTGGCACAGCATTCCTCCAGAAGTCAGGTCTGTAGGTTCATTCTATCTTAGGGTTTTATACTGTTGCCCATCACCGTAGTATCTGAGCATTTCCCTGTAAAATCAATAGCAGAGGCATGTTTGCTTCCTGAGTCCGTAATCTCAGTCAGCGGTGATACCAGAGGGGCAGGGGAAGGGGAAGAATGAGTTGTAGGGTCTTCTGCATACAGGTGGCTATCTGCACCTGGGGAACCACCGCTGAAATGAGGGTCTGGATGGAATAGAAGATGGATGAAACCCTCTGCTACAGGCCAACACTAGAGGCTACAGGCTACATTGACTAGACAGACAAGACATAATTTGCAAGGTTCTATCAGGGTGGAAAGGGCAAGGCCTCAGGTACAAGGGCAGGGCTGGGGACCAGAAGTGGTACCTAGGAGCCTCAGGCCCTTTCGAGTCAGCAGGCCCTGGAGCAGGAACCCCTTTTGCTCCTTTCCCCATTGGCAGTCATCCTGCAGTCTGTCGGCAGCCCTGCCGAGAGGGTCCTTAAAGTGCTGCTGTGGCAGAACTTTAACATCACTGCCCCGTTTTGTCCACCTCCTTCCCCTGTTGGTGGTCTTGGCTTACGTCAGGCACAAGGGGCTTTTTCCTGAAGAAGGGGGGGGGATGACAGAGACAGACTTGAAGAAGGGAACAGCATGAATTTAGTAGCAGCATGACCCGGTGGGCTGACTTTATGATATCGCTGAATGAGTTCATGTCTTTCATTAGCCAGTCTACTCAGCAAGAACCTGTTTATACATCCTCACTTCACCAGTCCATCTGCCAAGAAACTTGGCTAATGCTTTTTACATCCATTTTAAAAAGGGAAACAGGTTCATGGATGGCATAGAACTTGCCTTTTTCGTTGCCAAATTAATAATTTTCAGACTGAAGAAGTAGATATGCTGCTTATCTACAGGATGAAGATCATTCAATGGCAATAGATAAGCATAAAACAAATATGTTGCCAACAGCCTTTGCTTTCCAGCTATCTACCCTTGGGACTTTCCCAGCAAATAAACATTGAATCACTTCTGTACACCTTCATTCTTTGAAATTATGGCAGCTGCAATTGTGTTGCTATCCCCTCTGACTCTTTTACAACCTGATAATTGTGTGTGTGAGATAATTGTGTTTCTTCAGGGCACAACTAAGACCTTTTTCAAGTTAGGTTAGGGCATTTTGCGATGCTTACTGTCTTTTCAATTTTCCCTGGCTAAATCAGCTGTTCATGCTGTATGTGAACAGTAAAAGTTTTAACAGTGCATATGCAATTTGTTAAAATGTAACCTGCTTGCATGCTTCATGTTGTCAGGAAATATGTGAATCTTTTTCCCAAGGGCAAAAGCATTCTTACTAGGAAGTGCTTTTGCTGTGAAATTGTTATATATCTAGATTTACACATCCATCTGGACACATAGTTAAGGATATCTGATGCACGAGAAATGTTCTTACAAGCATATCCCCATGCCCCTCAGACTTTTATTTTATGGAAAATAATCAGTTTTTGGAGAGAGGGGTTGCATTAATTTTACGCCAAAAAAAGGAATATCTACACTCAATACAAGTATGAACTTAATTTTGCTCTCCACTGAGGGTATGTCTACACTTGCACCCTCTTTCAAGAGAGGGATGCAAATGAAGACATTAGAAATTGCAAATGAAGCCAGGATTTAAATGTCCCTCACTTCATTTGCATATTCGCATTATGGTGCTATTTCGAAATAGCGCTATTTTGAAATAACAGACGCTGTTAAGACGTGGTTATTTTGAAAGAAAACCGTTCTATCGAAATAATCCTTATTCTTCATACAATGAGGTTTACCAGTTATTTTGAGAGAAGGGTTTTCTTTTGAAATAACTGCGTCTTAACAGCGTCTGTTATTTCGAAATAGCGCTATTTCGAAAAAGCGCCATAAAGAAAATATGCAAATGAAGTGCGGGATATTTAAATCCCAGCTTCATTTGCAATTTCGAATGTCTTCATTTGCATCCCTCTAGCAAAACAGGGTGCAAGTGTAGACATACCCTAAAGTAGTTCCTGATCTACTAGTTTACTGGTGTAGATCAGGAACTACTTTAGCGAAGATTCTCATTATTTACATCAGTGTAAATGTAAACAGAACTAGACCCACAGGATCTAATTCAGTAGAGGGCATTTCCTCATGTTTATATGAGAGCTGATTGGGAATTTAAAAAAAAAATTTGTTTTACTCCAAAAAGTGCTGATTTCTCTAAACCAAAACTTCTCCAAAAAACTGCATTGGTTTTGACACAGTGTTTATTGGGAAGTTTCTCAGATCCAGGACAGAATTTCTGGAGAGATGCAAGAGAGAAACACCCTAGACTGCCTAGCATACCTGTGGTTATGGCACTCACGAAGGACGTGGGAGACTTAAGCTGAGTTCCTTGCTCTGAAGCAGGCTGACTGTGATCTAGATTTCCCACATCACCAGGTGTGCGCTTTAACCACCAGGCTATTGTCCATTCTGGAATGAGGGTCTCTCTATCTTTCACTAGTTCTTTTTTCTCCACAGAATATTGTCAAAAGTGGTGTTTTTCATTCTAATGTAGAATGGAAACAAGTATCTAAACCTCAGCATTTTTCACAGCATTGAACTCCTGTTTTCCAGATATCCCTTATTTCCACCAATGTAACTGTCCTGATTTCAGTGGAGTTACACCAGCCCAAATATGGAGTAAATCAGTAATGAACTGCATCCCGGTGCTTTTATTTGTCACCTCAATGCGCCCATGAAAATATTTTAAATGTTGCATGTTTTGGTGCTGCACCATATTTCCCCCAAAATAGACACACGGGGATGCCCTAACATACATTCATATTCCAGTGCCAGAATCTGGCACATGCTGACTTACTCATGGCTTCTTCCATTTACTCCTATCTGAAAAAATAACTCATAATAGCATGATTTTCCTAGGTTCTAGGCAGCTTTCCAAATAGTGGAGGGAGCATCACACACTTCTTCATCGGATACTTCCAGGAATGAGTATTCCTCTTACAGGTCCTTCTGGGACCGTGCACCTCTACATCTTCCCCTATCTAGAGATGTAACTAAGGAGCCACTGATACCAGTGCACACTGGGGGCAGGATTATTAAGTAAGAAGGTATCATTTTATATGATCCCTCTTAAGAATATAGCCACTTGTTTAATTAATTTAAAATGTAATAATAATGGCTACAGCAATCAAGCAAAGCCAGTCCTCACCTAAATCAAAATGCATGCAAAACTGAATGCAAATCAAACTTCATTTACTTTTTTTTCTTTTAAATAAAGGGGAAGAGTGAGAAAATGAACAATAGGACAAAGGAAAATTAGCTCTTATTTTTTATTAAATTAAAAAGCTTGTCCACGATTTTTGTTAGTGAAATGTCAGAATGATAAGATCTAGGCAAGTATCTAAATGATTAACTCAGCCTCGGTGTGAGGGGCCGACATATGACTTTACACACTAGGTAAGCCCTGTATTAAGGGTTTACCTGGGACATAGGGCTTTGGGCAACCCTTTATCACCATATTTTTTATGATATCATAAAAAATATCACCATAGGCAAGAAATATTCCAGCGTTGAGCACAGTCTGAACAATACCTACAGTCCTCATCAAGATTGGCCCTAAAGAGTTGATAACAATGCTGGGTTTGTAATTAGATCATGTCAGCTCTGTGGCAATAGTTTGGCCTATTGTACAATTCCATTGAACCAAAACTCATAGCTAAACAATCATTAGCTGCCTTCATAGCTTCAATATGTCACACATGCTGCTCTAGTCTTTTACCAGAAACCTCACCCATTTCCCCCAAAGGTTAGATTCTTTCCCCTTAACAACTGCATTTAGTGATCATTGAAATTGTTTGTCACTGATTGGGATGTTCTGGTGTTGCTGCATATCACATATACATGGATACATTGCAAATAAAAAGTGTCATTTGGCTCCAATTCACAGTTTAAAAAGCTAGTGTGACATTCTAAGGATCGCACAGACCAGGGTTTTGTCACTGCCTGCTATGTGATTTGGCTACATCAATGCAGAACTGAAGCGGTGCAGCGCTGACACCAATTGCCTGTCCTGACAAGGTCTCCCTGGCTTCCACCAGCCTAGTCACTCCTTGCAGATTGACACAAACTGCCATTCCTGTGCCAAAACTCCCCAAATCTGCCCTCCCCAAGTTCTTAACTGCCAAACACTTGGACTTTTCTTCTCCGGCTCCCCACTCCCAAAGACATGAAACCGGTCCCCCGTTATCAGCTCAGCTGGGGACATGCACTGCACTGGTTGCACAACCGAGACTCCTTGGGGTAAAAATAAATAAAAAGTTTATTTAATAGAAAAACCACAGATTCAAAGATGAAATAGGAGGGGAAGCAAACACAAGCAAGTTACACAACACAAAATAAAACAAACAGAAAGATGCCTTCGGGCTTTGCCTTTTCAGATTACATCAAATCCTTGTTGAATGCAAATTATCTATTGCCTCAGAATAGTTTCCCAGTGTACCGTATGGGGGGGAGAGGGACATCCCGCATTCACAAACAGCCTTCCAACTTCAAGGCTTTCTCTCAGGTCCTGAATGAAAAAATCAGTTTCAAACTTTCAAGTTTCATTTTTTTAAACCATTTCTCCTCTTCCTGCCAGGCATGGTGATCCAGAGTGAAAGAAATTTCATCTTGTCTCAACACCTTTCCATTAACTTTAATGCTCCACCGTTGTCTTTTCCTTGGGCTGGACAATAGAGGGGCCCTTGGAGCTGGTTTCAAGTAAACATCAGGTTGCTTGGCTAATCGCTTACTGATGTGCTGCGAGGTCGAGCTAAAATATTGTGGATAAATACATACATTTATAACCATAGTCTGGATACATATCTCACTATTATTAAGCTTAGATCATTAGAAGCGTTCATAAAAGACCTTACTCAATATATTTTATAGCACAGCAATATTGTATATAACCAGGTCATTCAACTGCTTATTCTTCAGGGTTCAGGAACCCCACCCTCCAGTCTGCTCTTGAGATATCTGAACACTGATTATAACAGCGAGATTAATTCATTTAAATAAATGGTGAGACATTGTTCTGTGGAGGTAGAATTGGGGAGTTACTGATAGAAAACCAGCAACAGTGGTGAGGTTCAAGTACTTAGGAGGCTGTATCACAAAAGAACAAGGCCAAAATCAGCAAGCATATGCCTAATTTGAAGCATGTGAATAGTCCCAATAAAGCCAGTGGGAGGTGGGGATCCTGAGCACCAAGGAGTGACAGTCATGCCCAGGATGACTCAAGTTTAGGTCTGAAAAAATGGAGCATCCAAAATTAGTGGTTAGGTTTAAAAATTAGTGTTAATCTATACTTGGCCAAGCGTCAAGCCTATTAACTATGGTCCCAGTTATCAAGATTTGGCTGCAAGTGACTTACATGCACTGTTTAGTTTTAATATCAATAATGATAAGCCTTAGTAGTACTAGGAGAGTTATGCCAAGCAAGTCATCCAGAGCTTAAGTAAGAATGGAATAAATGACAAGCTTGGTGAGAACCAGGCATTAATATCTTTTCGGGCTTCACTTTACAGCACTATTGTTCTGCAGGAGATGTAAATATATGTACACTATATATGACCTTATTTTGAAATAAGTATCAGGCTATGGGATGACTAATAAGGTCAAGATCCAGGTACTTTGTTCCATGAGAGTAAAAAACGGACTTCATAACACAAGAATGTTACAGGCATGATAAGGTAATGAAATAGCCTGTCACCAAAATAAAATTAGCAAGGCTGCTCTACTGGACTTTGTAATGACTTTTGATTTTGCCCTTATAATGAACTAAGTAGAGGAAATTTGATTTGAATTTTCCAAGCTGTGTTCCCAGATACTTATGACAAAAACAGATGTTTAAGAAAGCATGAAAGTGTATTTTATTGGATTTATTGTATTTATACTTTCTTATCTAAGCCAGCATTTGTTGATTAATTATAGCATCACGTATAGTGGTTATTCCAATACACTGCACTTCAGAATATGTAGTGCTTAGCTTTGATATCTGGGCAAATACCTAAATGCCAACACAATTTTTAAAAAAATCAACTTGCTTATGCTATTGTTCACCCTCCTTTTATGTTCTCTTTCTGTGGATACTCTAGCCAATCACTTTGCTGCCAGGAAAGTTAATGGAAACAGCAAATTTTAAGCAAATGCTAGAGAATATTAGTGGCAGGAGAATTGTAAACTTATATTTAGTTTATCTAGGTTCTCATCATGGCAAATATTGACATTGGAAATCTGATTCTAAATGTTTTGCTCGCCCAATCAGTGAGCAAAAATATCCAATATTATACATTCAGAGCTTATAGAAGGGAAAGGCTCTGTCCTGTTGTCCTGTTAATGCCAAAGGGATCACCCTCCACCCTCTTCTCCTTGGCTTAAGGGAGTATTTCCATTACAGAATCAAATCAAACAAAAGGACAAAGTTAATTCTGAGTGGAAGATGTACATCCAATGGAATTAATTAAAGATTTCATGGCAGGATCTATTAACCTGGGTTTTTTTTCCAGGCATCTGGATGTTTTAAAAGGTGTTGGATTTTTGTAATGCCAGTATAATTTTGTTCTTGGTTCTTACCTCAACTCCCCTGATGCACACTTTCAGCCCTCTTTTTTTAACAATGATTGTTTTTCTTTTGGATGGAGATTCTCCATCCTGCACAGGCCTAAATGCTAGTAAAAATCTCAAGATTGGAATTATTTATAGAACATTCAACAACTAATATCAAATAGTAAATACATTGAAGAAAATTGGAAGCTACTCACAGGCACTTCACAAACAGAAAAGGAAGCTTAAATTCATTGACTATATTAGTCTCAGTTATTCCCACCATCCTTTCTATTACATTGGTGGGGGAAACTATTCCTCCTAAAGGCTATGGCAGTTGCCAGTACTAAAAGTTGGAAATATATTAGTGATAGAAATGTAGCCGTGTTAGTCTGGGGTAGTTGAAGCAAAATGCAGGACAATGTAGCACTTTAAAGACTAACAAGATGGTTTATTAAATGATGAGCTTTCGTGGGCCAGACCCACTTCCTCAGATCAAATAGTGGAAGAAAGTAGTCACAACCATATACACCAAAGGATACAATTAAAAAAATGAACAAATATGAAAAGGACAAATCACATTGCAGAACAGAAGGGGGATGCGGGGGGGGGGGGGGGAGGGGGAGGAAGGAAGGTAAGTGTCTGTGAATTGATGATATTAAAGGTAGGGAGAGTGGGATGTTTGTGAGTTAATGGTATTACAGGTGATAATTGGGGAAACTGTCTTGGTAATGGGTGAGATAGTTCAAATTCTTGTTAAGTCCTTGTTGGCAAGTGTCGAATTTTAACATGAATGACAGTTCAGAGGATTCCCTTTCAAGTGCAGATGTAAAAGGTCTTTGTAGCAGAATGCAGGTGGCTAAGTCATTTAGAGAGTGTCCTTTTTGGTTAAAGTGGCAAGAAACTGTTTTCTCTTTGTGATCTTGTCTGATATCTGTTTTGTGGGCATTAATCCTTTGGCGAAGTGTCTGAGATGTTTGTCCAATGTACATAGCAGACGGACACTTTCGGCACATGATAGCATAGATTATATTTCTGGATGCGCAGGAATATGTGTTCTTGATCTTATAACTCACTTGGTTAGGTCCAATAATGGTATCAGCAGAATGAATATGTGGACAAAGCTGGCAACGGGGTTTGTTGCAAGGGAAGGTACCAGGGTTGGTATTAGTGTGGTATGTCCTGTGGTGGTTGGTAAGAATCATCTTGAGGTTAGGTGGTTGTCTATAGGAGACTATGGGTCTGTCTCCCAGAGCCTCTTTGAGTATGGTATCCTGTTCCAATATAGGCTGTAGTTTATTGATAATGTGTTGGACAGGTTTAAGTTGGGGGTTGTAGGTGATGACAAGTGGTGTTCTATTGTTGGTTTTCTTGGGTCTGTCTTGAAGTAGATGGTTTCTAGGTATTCGTCTGGCTCTTTCAATTTGCTTTTTTATTTCTCTGGGTGGGTAGTTGAGATTTATAAATGCTTGGTAGAGATCCTGAAGCTTCTGGTCTCTGTCAGTGGGATTAGAGCAGATGCGGTTGTATCAAAGGGCTTGGCTATAGACGATGGATCGTGTGGTGTGTTCTGGATGGGAGCTGGATGCATGTAGGTAACTGTATGAGTCGGAGGGTTTTCTGTAGAGAGTGGTGTCTAATTTTCCATTGTTGATTTGTACGGTGGTGTCCAGGAAGTGGATCTCTCGTGTAGAATGGTCCAGGCTGAGGTTGATGGTGGGGTGTAGGTTGTTGAAATCTCTGTGGAATATCTCCAGTGTTTCTTGGCCATGCGTCCAGATCATAAAGATGTCATCGATGTACCGTAGGTAGAGGAGGGGTGAAAGGGGACGGGAGTTGAGGAAACGTTGTTCTAGGTCAGCCATAAAGATGTTAGCATACTGTGGGGCCATGCGTGTACCCATGGCTGTGCCGCTGATCTGGAGGTATAAGTTCTCAAACTGGAAATAATTGTGGGTGAGAACAAAGTTACATAGGTCTGCTATCAGGTTGGCAGTAGTGTCCTCTGGGATAGTGTTTCTAATTGCTTGTAATCCGTCTTCATGTGGGATGTTGGTATATAGAGCTTCTATATAGAGCTTCTACATCCATGGTGGCAAGGATGATATTATTGGGGAGGTTATCGATGTTTTGTAGTTTCCTTAGGAAGTCAGTAGTGTCTCGGAGATAGCTGGGGGTATTGGTTACGAAGGGTTTGAGAAGAATGTCTACATAGCTGGATAGACCAGTAGTGAGCGTGCCAATACCAGAGATGATGGGACGTCCGGGGTGCCCAGGTTTATGGATCTTGGGAAGTAGATAGAACAATCCTGGTCGGGGGTCAGAAGGTGATTCTGTGAGGATTTGTTCCCGAGTAGCTGTGGGGAGGTTTTTAAGGAGACAGTGTAGTTTCTTTTGGTAGTCCAAGGTGGGATCAGAGAGGAGAGGTTTGTAAAATGTGGTGTTCGAGAGTTGTCTGGTTAGTCTGAGAAAAAATTCTGGCCCCCTCTTCACAGGAGGGCTGTGTCTAGACTGCACCCCTTTTGCAGAAAAGGGATGCAGATTAAACACAGCGCAATTGCAAATGAAGCGGGGATTTAAATCTCCCCCTCTTCATTTGCATGAACATGGCTGCCGCTTTTTTCCGGCTCGGGCCTTTGCCGGCAAAAAGTGCCAGTCTAGACGGGGACCTTTCAGAAAATAAAGCCTTTTCCAAAAGATCCCTTATTCCTAATTTTAAGAGGAATAAGGGATCTTTCACAAAAGGCTTTATTTTCTGAAAGATCCCCGTCTAGACTGGCGCTTTTTCCAGCAAAGCCCCAAGCCAGAAAAAAGCAGCAGCCATGTTCATGCAAATGAAGCGGGGGAGATTTAAATCCCCGCTTCATTTGCAATTGTGCTATGTCTAATCTGCATCCCTTTTCCTCAAAAGGGGTGCAGTCTAGACACAGCCGAGGAGTGGACCCTGTGATGTTCTGCTACGTTGGGATGGGAAAGTCAATTCTGGGAACTTAACTGGAGAGGGGGGAGGTACTGTATGCTGTGGAGCCAGGCTCCTCGGCAGCTCTCTGCATGCAGCCACACAAAGGGAATTTGAGGTTCAGAGAGCCGGGGCCAGATGATCCATTAGTAATTCTTCTTATACACAGGAGGGCACTGAAGAGACTACTCCAGTTCTAATAGTGGGAGCCCCTTTATCATTCTATTGTATAGGGCAGGCTTGGGCAACCATGGATAGTGGGTGGGCCGCATGACTGGCCCTCTTTCACCTCAGTGGGCCATGACCCACTGGGGTTCCATCTGCAGCCCCCTGTTTTCCCTCCTCCCCCATGCACTTGGGCACCGGAGTCCCACATTACCTGCTCCTTCTCCCTCCCACCCAGCTCCACCTGATTCGTCCTCCGACCCCACTCCTCCCTGTCTCTCCCAGAACTGGAACTCCACAAATCAGCTGTTCATAGCATTCCAGCTCTGGGAGGGAGGAGGTGCAGTGAGGATGGAGTGCCAATCTGGCTATTTGTGTGTTCCAAAAATGCTGGGTGGGAGGAAGAGGAGGAAGGCTCTGCTGTCCCACTGCGAGAGAGGCATGTGGGGAAGAGAGGCAGACGAGGAGACCATGGGGCCATAGGCTTGCCTGTCACTGGCACGGGGGAAGGATCCCTTGATACCAAGAACTCCCAACCTAAGTCTAGTGATTGGGCTAGATGCTGGGCACAGGATAAACCTAATCGTGCTATTACTGATGTTATTTTATTTCTCATACACAGAGATGCTATATTATGTAACAATTCAATTTCATTAAAGGCAGAAATAGTAATACCATTAACATTTCAAACACTTTCCATTATAAGACCCTGATGTCAGTTGTGTATAACTGTGCCAAACTTATGCCAGTGAGGCTGAAATTTTCCATATCTGCCGTAGGCTGCTTTTATAGGTTTCATCTACAATGATCCAGGCGTTTCTAAAAGTAAGGTTAGGGACACGTGTTGTTTTCTCATGTTAAAAAATGTCTTAGCATGGTTTCATTGCAAAGCTCTAGCAATTCCATGCTTTGGAGCAAGGACTTGAAATTTGCACTTTAGAAATTTGGTTGTACGGGTGTCAGGAATATGCCTTTTGGTTTCACTGTGAACTCTTTCCAAGTTACATACCTCTGAAAAATGTCAATTCTCGCACACTCTGTTGAGGTTTGTGAGAAGCTGGCAGCTAAATTTCCTAAATATTCCATCTGCAGTGAGCATGCTGCTCACAAAATGATGTGTGAACAGACTGTACAAGTGTCTGCCCCACAGAGTGAGTGAGCATGCATTATCCCAGGACTGCAGTGCTGAGTAGCAATTGCTCCATTGCTCCCTGTAATTGTTCCATTGCTCCTCTTTGCAATCAATCAGAATTGAGAGCGGGGTGGCTCTTCAGGTAGTCTGGAGTAGAGGAACAAGCCCAACGTGAATGAAAAAGGATGAGGAATGGGGCAGAAGGGATTAGGGAACAGAGACAAGGGCTGCAGGAGGGAATGGGAAATAAGAGGAATGGCAACGTTTGTTTCACTCGTTCTTCTAGAATCTGTTCCTGATAGAGGACGTGCATAGGCAACCTTAACTCTGGTACTTCCTTTCTTACGTGCTTCACTTTGCAACCTTAGAGTTCTTTTAACATGTCTTTCCTGCAATATACATTGTATACAAGAGTCCAAAATGCATTAGACGCTGTGCAAACATATAGAAAAATACATTCCCTATTCCAAAGGGCTTACACATATGGCTGTACGAGAAAAATAATAACACCAAATCTGAGTGTACCTGAATGTTTTTTTGGTTGAACCCATTTCTAGTCAAAAGATTTTCAATACTGTATAACAAATTCTAACAAAATGGTGGAAATGGTTAATACCTGGTGTGATTCCTAGTTGTCACTTTCTCAGGTTAAGTCTTAATAATCTGTACAGAATAATAGAATCCCACAACCTCTTTGCTTCTACTGGAGGACAGAGGTCTTATCGTAATGAACTTTAGAATATGCTGTGCTGTGCAGTACATTATGTAGTAGTCAATGAAATATCACCACATTTTGCAAAGTGTAGTATTTCTTCCTGGTAAGATGTGAGAGACGTTTGCACATGGCCACCTCTTCAGCAATTACAGTTTTTCTTCCAAAACAAATTTTAAGGTAATTGCCAGGAAAAAAAAAAGGAAGACACTGAATATGGAAAAAAAAATCAGTTACATCAGTTCAAATACTAGGGCAAATAACAAATGTAATTAAAAATGAAACATTACAAAAAAATGGCCTCACAGATTTTATAAAACATTCAATAAAGTGCATCCATTTAGCCCAACATGCTTATAATAGACTACATTTGAGTGCACAATTTTTCTTAAAAGGACAGCAACTGTATTTTTGTTGCACACATCTGCTAACCACTCTTAATATCCTTGGCTAACAAAGTTACTCCTGACTGCAGGAAAAAAATTGATGCTTTAAGAAACATTTCCCCTTCATGTAGTCCGGCATATTTCACAGGTCTGTGTTCCCACAAAGTATAGCTGAATAATACTAAAACTTTATACGTACATTTCCTGTGAGAAACAGATCACTGAGTCTGGAACAAATTCATTACCAAATGAAATCTAGAGTCTGCTTTCACTAGACACACTTTAGTAAGCCTGAAACAACAGAAGGACTTGCATCTTATTAACTAGTTCTAATCCATATTCTAGTTGCAGTCAGTAATACCATTTAATAGTAGGTTGACTGACTCTTCCCATTATAAAGACCCCCTTTTCATCTGTTTATGACATTGCCAAACTTTAAGGCTACGTCTACACTGGTACCCTTTTCCGGAAATGCTTAAAACGGAACAGTTTATTGTTGTAAGTATTTCCGGAAAAAGCACGTCTACATTGGCAGGATGCTTTTACGGAAAAGCACTTTTTCCGGAAAAGCGTCCATGGCCAATCTAGACGCGCTTTTCCACAAAAAAGCCCTGATCGTCATTTTCGCGATTGAGGCTCTTTTGCGGAAAACACTAATGTTCTGTCTACACTGGCCCTTTTCCGGAACAGTTTTCCGGAAAAGGACTTTTGCCCGAATGGGAGCAGCATAGTTTTTCCGGAAAAGCACTGATGATTTTACAGTAGATCGTCAGTGCTTTTCCGGAAATTCAAGGGGCCAGTGTAGACAGCTGGCAAGTTATTCTGGAAAAGCGGCTGATTTTCTGTAATAAGTGGCCGGAGTAGACACAGCCTAATTGTATGGCCTGAAATTTCCCATGCCAGGCAGAATGTATTTTTTGAAAAATTTCAGCCAAAAATGAGGTTATAAAAATAGGTTGTTTTACCCAAGTTAAAAATTTCTGGTGAACTTTTCTTTAAAAAGCTCTCTCAATGTAGTGCTAAATACTTTGAAAATTCAGGCTCTAAGTACCTTACATTTGGCACCCAAAATTAGTGGATTTTTTTACCTTAATCTCTGTGTCTCAATGCTCCATCTTTAAAATGAAGGAATATCACCCTGTTCATCTCACAGTAGCGTTGTGAAAATAAATTGATTAAATTTTGTGAAGCACCCATATACAGTACTATAGGGATGAAGGCCATAGAAAAGCTCATGAAGAGCTCTCTAGACTTGACCGCTGCCACATTTCCTGCCATATTTCCATTCTTCTTTTAGGCATGTGTACTATTAAATTAATGATACAGCAGTAGCCACCCATCTGCAAAAGGTATTGTTTTTTTTTAAATGCAGCAGAAGCTATTAAAGTTTTTAAACTTTCCATATTTTGCCTTCATAAACATTTTGAAAAAGTTATGACATCATTTATAAAATCTCATTTTGTTACCTAACATTCCAAACATTTACTAATGGGCTGTGTCTAGACTGGCCAGTTTTTCTGGAAAATCAGCCGTTTTTCCGGAAAAACTTGCCAGCTGTCTACACTGGCCGCTTGAATTTCCGCAAAAGCACTGACGATCTCATGTAAGATTGTCAGTGTTCTTGTGGAAATACTATGCTGCTCCCATTCGGGCAAAAGTCCTTTTGCGCAAAAGGGCCAGTGTAGACAGCTCAGCTTTGTTTTGCGCAAAAAAGCCGCGATCGCGAAAATGGCAATCGGGGCTTTTTTGCGCAAAAGCGCATCTAGATTGGCACAGATGTTTTTCCACAAAAAGTGCTTTTGTGGAAAAGCGTCCATGCCAATCTAAACACTCTTTTCCGAAAAAGCTTTTAACGGAAAACATTTCCGTTAAAAGCATTTCCGGAAAATCATGCCAGTCTAGACGTAGCCATGCTGTGTTTTCATTCATGGGATTAAAGTTAAGTTCATTTGATAAAGTGACTGTAAAAGTGACAATAGGAATTCATATTTGTATCTCACTGATTTCCAGAGCTAACAGAACCTTAAATGTGGATTGCCTGAATTTATAGCATTCAGGATTTATTTCAAAATGGTTGTTTTTATTTTATGCATGACATGTTATCAGGGTCATTTGCAGTATGACTGCCTCCAAATGTATTGCAAACAAACCTGATCTTTGACATTTATCATTATCATATATCATTCCAGAGTTACGCCTGATTATACATTTTAATTTAGGCACACTTTTGTTCTTTCACTGCTTGCTAACGTTTTCATTTGGGAAGAACAGTTTTCACTAACCCTTCTTTGCAAAATCATATCCATTTCTTGTAATAACCTTACTTTGAGTTGGTTATAAGTTAGTTCACAAATATGGTCTGTGCTGAATCCTTCCATTAACTATCCAGATTCACATGCCTTTGCTTTGTTTCATAGATCAGTAACCTAACGGTTAATTGTCTCATTTGGCAGTCTCTTTGTAACAAGCTGATCTGCCCCTTTAAGAGCCAGGTAGAAGCTAGACCTGTGCTGGAAAGGAATCCAGCTGGCAGGTGCTGCTGGGAATCATCTGACCTAGTGGGACAGCATTTAGTGATTGCAGTTGATGATTCCCAGTGTGGGTTGATGATCCGGGCTGGCCAGCATTTTGTTTTCCTGGCTCGGCACTCAACGTACACTTGGCTGGGGTGGGGGGAGTGGCAGGGGCGTGGACTGGAGGCTTTAAATTAAAGGGACCACAACAAAATGTTTCCAGCCCTTTTTTTTTCTTCTCAACAAAAATTTTCCTGTCTCTGGGGATCGTGAATGAAAAAAGGTTGAGCACCACTGGTTTAGGCCCATATTTGCTCTACCCCTAATGGGGCTGAGTCTCATTTACACTAGGGCACTTTGACACTGCTCGGGGAGAGCACAGGGACCTTAAAGTCAGTGTTAGTGCAAGTTACATCCATTTGAGGCCCATTTACGATGCCAGAACCATGGAGAAGAACTTCAGTATCCATGAAAATGGGGTCAATTAACTCAGCATTCCCCATACCCTTTACAAAGAACATCACTTTTAGCCTGTTTCCCCATGGATGAGAAAGATGCAGCTGTGAATGTCCATGTATGGATGCCCTGATGGACAGACTCCTTCTGCCTCAGCTACCACACAGCTATCAACTTTTTTCTGTCTCCGTGTCCAGGGGCGGCCTGTGGATGTAGGCAACCTCGGCAGTTGCCTAGGGCACCGCGTTTAACACAGCGCCCAATGATGACGTCACGCCATTGAGGGCTATGGAGGCGGGGGCACCGATCACACATTCTGCCTAGGGTGCCAGTTGCCAGCAGCTCTCCTCGAGCCACTCCTGCCCGTGTCCATGCCTTCAGGTCAGTCACCAACCCATGTTGGCCAGGCAATTATGATGCATCAGGGGCAAATCCTTGCCCCAGTACTCACTGTGAGTACCTAATGGAGCCATTGGTGCATTAGGAGAAAGCCCTCCACATGCAATACCTCCCCCACATTTTCTCCACAAGACATGGATTGGAAGCAGGGCCACTCCACACCTGTTACTCTGCCAGAAGACAAGATTAGTATCTGTGGCTCTTGTGGTATGCCCCACCCCTGCCTCCTTTTCCAAGAAAGTACCAAGAAATTCATTCAGCAGTGGATCCTTTAGCCCCTTCCTTAGCCCATCCTTGTCCCATTTCCAATCCCTTCTTTCTAAAGCAGGGGAGTCCCACAGAGCTAGAATCCACACCATGTAAGGAGAGAGAGAGTGAGTGTGAGTGTGTGTGTGTAAGCTACACAGGCACTTTGCTCAGCACTTTGAGTAGCCCATGTTTTGTTTGAGTTAGTTGCACAATTCCGTTGATGGTACCACATCTACTGTAGTTTCTGTTTCTAATGGTGCAAGCACATACCATAACTGGGGCAGTGAGGAAACAGATTGACAGAGCCAGATAGGTACTCCGAGGCCAACTGATACAGAACAGGGCCAACAAGGAAAATAACAAAACACCACTGCCATCACCTACAGCCCCCAGCTAAAACCTCTACAACATATCATCAATGATCTATTCTGTAAAACAATCCCTCACTCTAACAGACCTTGGGAGGCAGACCAGTCCTCACTTACACGAAGTCCCCAGTCTGAAGTAAACACTCATCAGCCACTACACACCACACCACAGAAACACTGCACCAGGAACCAATCCCTGCAACAAACACCATTGCCAACTCTGCCTGCATATCTACTCACAGACACCATCACAGGACCTAACCACATCTGCCACTCTATCAGGGGCTCATTCACCTGCACATCTCCTAATGTGATATATGCTATCATGTGGCTGCAATGCCCCCTGCCATGTACATTGGCCACACCGGACAGTCTCTACTCAAAAGAATAAATGGACATAAATCAGACATCAAGAATAGTAACGTACAAAAACCAGTAGAAGAACACTTCAGTCTCCCTGGAAACTCAGTAAAGGCATGTCTACACTGCATGCTTTTTTGGGATTTTGGAGAAAATATTCCGAAATAGCCTATTTCAGAACAGTGCATCTATACAGCAAATGCCCATTGAAATAGCACTGAGCTGTTCTGAAATAGAGCGTCCACACTTGTTGGGCACTGAATTGCATTTAAGGCCACCACCCGGAAACACTTCAGGCAGGACAGCAGTCACTTTCCTGGAGCTGCTGCCTGAGGCTATCTGAGGCACGAGCTTAATGGGACCCCCTGTACAGCCCTGTCTCAGGTTCTTCTCCTTTGCCTACTTCATTGAAGGACCGCAGAGCCTTTTCTCTGCCTGCTGTGGTCGCCCTTGCAAAAACCTCAGCACTCCTGCCATGGAGCCAGACCTGCCTCCTAGCAGTCAACAGCTCTTATATGTCTTGGTGCACCTCCTGCTGCAGTTTCTGTGGGCTGCCTCCCTGACCCTGCAGGAACAGGACCCCCAGCTCCTTGTGGGGCAATTCCTCACCTCCCTCCAGGCACTGCTCATGAAGTTTGACCCCACCCGTCTTCCCTTGCACATAGTGTACCATCACTTCTGGCGACTGGACACAAGCTTCAACTGGTGGGACCGGATCATCATGGAGCGGTGGGACAACCATCAGTGGCTCCAGAATTTCTGTATGTGGAAGGACACCTTTCTGGAGCTGTGTGAGTGGCTCGCTCCTGCTGTCAAGTGACAGGACACCCAGATGTGACCCACCATCCCCCTCCAGAAGTGGGTCGCCATTGCCATCTGGAATCTCACCAAGCCGGACAGCTACTGATCCATTGGGAACCAGTTCGGAATGGGGAGATGAACCATCGGGGCTGTGGTCATGCAGGTATGGCACTCTCGTGCTACTGTCCCAGGAGGGTGGTGAACTGAACTGCTGGAGTGGGGTTCCCTAGGCAAGGGACTGTTGGGGGGTAGTGGAAGCCTCTTCCCTGGGAGGTTTTTCAGTCCCGCCTTCACAAAGACCTGATATGGGATGGGGCAAGTTGGGATTGCTCCTGGTGTGTGAGGGGGAGGGGTTGAGCTCGGGTGCCTTCTGAGGGTCCTGGCAACCTTGTGATTCTCTGTTTGTTTGTCTGTCTCCTTCTGTAGGTGGTGAGGGCCATCAACACCATCCTGCTATGCAGAGTCATCAACCTGGGCGATGTGACCCCATAATCACTGCTTTGCCGCCATGGGTTTCCCCAACTGTGGAGGGGGACACTATTGATGGCACCCATATCCTCATCTGGGCCCTTCGATCACTGGGCATTCAAATACATTAACCAGAAAGGGTGCTTTTCGATGGTCCTGCAGGCCCTCATTGACCACTGTAGCTAGTTCATGGACACCTATGTCGGGCAATCGGGAAACGCGCACAACGCATGTGTCTTTCAAAACTCTAGCCTCTTCCAGAAGCTGCATGCTGGCACCTTTTGGCCTGCCCACACCATCAGGGTTGAGGACATGGACATGCTGCTCTGTATTGCAGAGGATGCAGCCTACCCTCTGCTCCCCTGGCTCATGAAGCCCTACACCGGACACCTTCGCCCCACCAGAGAATGTTTTAATGCCAGGCTCAGTAGGGCCCAGATTGTTGTGGAAGGCACCTTTGGGCGTCTCAAAGGGAGGTTCTGTTGCCTCCTCACTCGGCTAGACCTTGGCGAGCAGAATGTCCCCCAAGTGGTGGCGGCATGTTGTGTCCTTCACAATATTTGTGAAAGCAAGAGAGAGACTGCTGGTCTGGCAGCTGCTGTGTATTGTTATTTTGAAATAACTCCAGCTGCCTTATCTATACGCACCCTATTCCAAAATAACTATTTCAGAATAGGTGTTATTTCTCATACAATGAGGGTTACAGAATCCGGAATAAGACACCGTTATTTTGATATTATTTCAAAATAGTGGGCTTGCTGTGTAAACACTCTCATAGTTATTTCAGAGTAACATCCGTTATTCTAGAATAACGTTGCTGTGCAGACATTCCCTAAGAAATTTAAAAGTGGCCATCCTACAACAACAACAAACCCCTAAAAAAAGATTTCAAAGAGAAAATTAGAGCTGCAATTCATTTCAAATGTGACACTATTAACGTGGGTTTAAATAGGGCCTGTGAATGGCTGGCTCACTATAAAAGCAATTTTCCCTCTCTTGGCATTCACACTTACTCATCAACTGTTGGGAGTGGTCCACATCCTAGAATCATAGAACTGGAAGAGACCTCAGAAGGTCATCAAGTCCATCCCCCTGCTCTAGGCAGGACCAATTCCAACTAAATCAACCCGGCCAGGGCTTTGTCAAGCCGAGACTTAAACACCTCTAGGGATGGAGACTCTACTACTTCCCTAGGTAACCCATTCCAGTGCTTCACCACCCTCCTAGTGAAATAGTTTTTCCTAATATCCAACCTGGACCTCTCCCACCACAACTTGAGACCATTGCTCCTTGTTCTGCCATCTGTCACTACTGAGAACAGCCTCTCTCCATCCTCTTTAGAACCTCCCTTCAGGAAGTTGAAGGCTGCTGTCAAATCCCCCCTCTCTCTTCGCTTCTGCAGACTAAACAGACCCAAGTCCCTCAGCCTCTCCTCATAAGTCATATGCTCCAGCCCCCTAATCATTTTAGTTGCCCTCCGCTGGACCCTCTCCAATGCGTCCACATCCTTTTTGTAGTGGGGGGCCCAGAACTGGACACAATACTCCAGATGCGGCCTCACCAAAGCCGAATAAAGGGGAATGATGACATCTCTGGATCTGCTGGCAATGCTCCTCTTAATGCAACCTAATATGCCATTAGCCTTCTTGGCTACAAGGGCACACTGTTGACTCATATCTAGCTTCTCATCCACTGTAACCCCCAGGTCCTTTTCTGCAGAACTACTACTTAACCGGTTGGTCCCCAGCTTGTAACTATGCTTAGGATTTTTCCGTCCCAAGTGCAGGACTCTACACTTGTCCTTGTTGAACCTCATCAGATTTCTTGTGGCCCAATCCTCCAATTTGTCTAAGTCATTCTGTACCCTATCTCTGCCCTTAAGCGGATCTACCTCTCCCCCCAGCTTAGTGTCATCCGCAAACTTGCTGAGGGTGCAATCCATCCCCTCATCCAGATCAATTATAAAGATATTGAACAAAACCGGTCCTAGAACCGAACCTTGGGGCACTCCGCTAGAAACCGACCGCCATCCTGACATCGAGCCATTGATCACTACCCACTGGGCCCGGCCTTCTAGCCATCTTTCTATCCATCTTACCGTCCATTTATCCAATCCACAATTCCTTAACTTGCTGGCAAGAATATTGTGGGAGACCGTATCAAAAGCCTTGCTAAAGTCAAGGTCTATAATATCCACTTACTTCCCCATGTCCACCGAGCCAGTTACCTCATCATAGAAGCTAATCAGATTGGTCAGGCACGACTTGCCCTTTGTGAATCCATGCTGACTATTCCTAATCACTTTCCTCTCATCCAAGTGCCTCAATATGGATTCCTTAAGGATCCCTTCCATGATTTTTCCAGGAACCGAGGTAAGACTGACCAGCCTATAGTTCCCTGGATCATCCTTCTTCCCTTTTTTGAAGATGGGCACTACATTTGCCTTTTTCCAGTCATCTGGGATTTCTCCCAATCTCCACGACTTTTCAAAGATAATAGCCAAAGGCTCCACAATGACATTTGCCAACTCCCTCAGTACCCTCGGATGCACTAAGTCCGGACCCATGGATTTATGTATGTTTAGCTTTTCTAAATAGTTCCTAACCTGTTCTTTACCCACCACGGGCTGTCCATCTTCATCCCATCTTGCGTCACTTGGCGCAGAAGTCCAGGAGCCAACCTTGTCCGTGAATACAGAGGCAAATACATCCACCCTGACTGAATTGGCCTAGTTAATATTTGTTCCTCCACTTGAGAAGGTAACTCTCTCTTCTTTGAAAGCTTATAGCCAAATACATCTGTTGGTCTTTAAGGTGCCACAAGACTCCCCATTTTTGTTGAAACAGACTAACACGGGCTACCTGCCTGAATCTTTTCTCCTAAAAGTTATTCCAATAAAGGTTGGATTTTCACATTGAATATAAATATATTTGATCATTTTGTTAACATTTTGAATATTAGTATGAACATAACTGTGAACCCAAAATAGATTTCTGTTCAGGATTTAGGCTTATTAATGGACAGCAAAGGTAATAAAAAAGGATATAATGTGTTGTAACTCATGTTTTGTCTTCACAGTGCATGCTATTTTTATCAACCAAAACCCAATGTAATTCTTTTAAGAGACTTGAAATAATAAACTTGCCTTAAGAAGATATACCATCAACCTGTTGGCTCCTAGTTCTGTTTTGAAATAAGCAGCACTGTGCTAGCAGCCCTCTAGCTGTTCTTTCAGTCTGTGTTTCCCATGAACTCTTGGCTATAGGCAATCTGTATATACAAAACTGGGCTCCAACGTTGACATTATTGGAATTAACAACTTCTGAAGAAGCCGAGGGGGAAAAATTTATGTGCTGTGCACCTTGTATGATTATGATTAATATATAATTTTGGTCTCCTAAGAGCTGCTATTTTTGTACACTCCGGCAGAAGCTCCTGAGAAAGAGGGGAGGAAATCCACCTTTCAAACTTTGTTGTTTTTCCAAGAAATGAAGCATTTTGTAAGAATTTGATAATGTATGTGAATGGCTCTTTGAGTGTATGTTGAGAATTTATGCTGGGTGGAAATCAAAATACACAACATTTTTGTGAAGAATGTATACAGGCCTTTGGAGATTTGACATAGAAACAGCCTGACAGTGTGTGACCAGACAAACTGGTACCTTGTAAACTGACCAGTATGTACTTTCCCCCAAGTGCATTTAACTTCCTTGGTATTTCTTTTGGACTCTGAATATGTCTACACAAAGAATGTAGCTGTCATTTATTAAGGTCAACTTTTTAGCATCCAGATTTACAAAGTCAAAGGTGATTGTCCTCACTGGGCACATGAGGTCAATGGAGTGTGTCCCTAGTAGTGTGGCTACCTCCGACTTTCACAGTGATGCACCATGGGTAGCCATCCCACAGTTCCTGCTGCCCATTTGCATTCTGGGTTAGGTTCCCAGTGCCTGATGGGACAAAAACATTCCAGCAGGTGGTTCTGGTTACATGTCATTAACCTCCCACAATGCACTTTTCTCCTCCTAAAAAAACACTGTCAGTTAAAGAGTCCATGCTAAATGAGGCTAACCGAGTGGGTTGTAATTGTCTGCTACTTAGCTTTTGATGTCATTTGGGTGTTGAATATAATGGTCCATCCAATAGATGTCTTTGTTCAGTTCCTGGCTAAATGCATATGAAGGACAGTTCCACAGTTTCTCTCTCTAGTTGGTTCCTGTGTTTATTCTGTCAGAGAATGACCGCTTTTCGATCCATTAGTTAGTGACCTTTGATCCAGGGTTATCCAGGCAAATGCCATAGCATGGAAAGCATAGATCCTGCTCAGTTTCAAACTGCTGTGGTAAGCATTCTGCTGCAGTTTGTCCAGAGCTAGCCAAGAGCCACCGGCAGGGGAAAGAAGGTGAGGAGGCAACAAACACAGACATGCAGAAACCCATTGAGGGGAGCAATAGGCATATGGTGACAGCAGTCAAGCCTATTGGCAGGGTGGAACACTGATTCTGGTCCCATGAAACAAGCACAGACTGGAACTCCAGTCTCTTCAGAAAGCTACAAGTTGGAATTTTCATCCCAGGCCAGAAAATTACCATTGGAGACTTTCAAATGCCAAAAGAGATCCTTTGAGACCCAGCCTCCTGTGGCTTATGAAGCCGTACACAGTCAGGCTGGACAGCAATAAGGGGCAGTTCAACTATAGGCTGAGAGAGAACAGAATGGTAGTAGAATGTTCCTATGGCCATTTATTACTGCACTTTGAGATACCACACGACAAAAAGGGGAGTATATTTCTTATATAACGTTTCTAGTATAAAGTAAGTACTTTCCCCTCAGTGATATTACTTATTGGAACAGAAATACCAGACTGAAATCATCTGTGTTTGGTTAGACAACTCATCCTAGGATCTGGACCTTTTCATTTCTGCAGCATATTTGGAAATGAAAGACACATTGTTCATAATGGGTGGTTTAAATTGATGCACCCCACTGAAATTCGCAAGGAAAAGGCAAACTGCCATTGCTAGCATTTTCAGGAAATATTTGAATAAGGAAAAGCAGAATTTTGGTCTGTATTACCAACAATTCATAATGTCAACTGAGTCCTGGAACTAGTAAAATACCAAACACCAGCCAGCACTGTTATATGCATGAAGCTGGCATTTAACAGGGCATTAAATATTTTGGACATATTTGAAGTCATTTTTTTTTCTAAATAACAATTTAATTACATAATTTATTTTCTTACTTTAGTTATTTATTCCTGACTCTCTCATTCTCTCAATCTCATTTTCCAGTTCTCTGAGGCTTTATCCTGCTTTTTAGTTTTTGTTTTCTCCAGATCAGCCACCAACATGAATATTTAGGCACCTTTAGGCTACATCTAGACTGCACTGCTTTTCTGGGATACCAGAGGTGCCAAGGTCCCCTTTTTCAGGATTTTTTTTAAAAAGCGGACACACTCTTTCTCCATCCCTATAAACCTCGTTCTATGAGGCATAAGGGATGTGTCAAAAGAGCGCTTTTATAAAAAAATTTGGCACCATGTAGCTGTGCCAAATTTCGGAAAAGGCTCTTTTGAAAGTAAATCGGAAAAAATTATGCCATTTGCACACCACAAATTGCGTTTCTTTTTCCCATTTAACTCTGCAGTCTAAACGTAACCTAAGTGAGTATTTCAAATGTTCTGATCACCTGTGGATTTCATGGACTTCTCTGGGACTTGTGAAATATCAGCATTTATGAAAACTGAGCCACTTGTATTTAAATGCCTAAGTGAAAATTTAGATTGGGATTTTTTCAAGGCCATGAGAGAATTTGGGCATTCAGCTCTCATTAATATTAACAGCAACCAGGCATGTAAATCCATTAGGCAGCTTTGAGAAGTCTTAGCCTTAGTTACCTAAATTTAGACACCCAAGTTTGAAAATTTTGGCCCAAAATGTTACTATTCCTATTATTATGCTATGAGCCATTCGGTACTTCATTCTTATATCTCACTGTACTATTCTCCATGCAGACAGAATAATTTAAGATATCCCTTTAAAACAATGCAGAAGAGACTGTGTATCAGCATGTCTTCTGTGTCTATAATCTCAAACAAAATTTACATTTTAACCCTAATACTGCTGTGTGTAAACATGTCCATGATACCCATCATATTTTTTTTAAATGTGTAGGATGACAAAGGCTGAAAATAATCTGATAGCCAGAGAGCAGCTACTCTACCCCATCAGTAAGGACTAGAAGAACTGATCACAGCACACAGAATCAGTAAGTATGACAGGGCAGTGACTGTCACAATTGTTTTCACTCTGTGCTCTAATAACGCTTGGGCTGACGGCTGCATGGATGAGGTGGTATGAAATTTAGGGTATGTCTAAACTACATCCCTCTTTTGAAAGAGGGATGTAAATTAGACATATTGAAATTGGAAATGAAGCCGGGATTTGAATTTCCTGTGTTTCATTTGCATAATTGTATCACGGCATTCTTTCGAAAAACACTATTTCGAAAGTGAAACCGTGGTCTAGACACGGTTCTTTTGAAAAGAAAAGCCTTTTATGAAAGATCATGTACTCCTCAAAAAATGAGGATCCTGTACTCCTCAAAAGGCTTCATTTGCAATTTTGATATGTCTAATTTACATCCCTCTTTCGAAAGAGGGATGTAGTTTAGACGTACCCTTAGACAGCACTGTTCTGCTTTGTGCTGTTCTGCTTGCTTCTGGCCAAAAGACAGGCCCAGGCTAGCCTAAATACATACAGCAGTGCCTAACAATTAATGGAAGAGACTTGGTGAAATGCAAAGCCAAGGTAAACAGGCTATATGTGGGGAACTCGGCAATGCGTGAAGATGTAAGTGACTAACCACTCCAAAGAAACTAACTGAGGAGGGTTGTCAGTCATGCATGTATTTTCCCAGCAGGAGTGGGAATAGCAAGTCATAGGGGGTACTTCTCAAAAAATGAGGTTTAACGGTTATTTTGAAAGAAGAGGTTTCTTTCAAAATAACCGCGTCTACACAGCGTTTTTTATTTCGAAATAGATATTTCGAAATAGCAGCCGGACGCAATTATGCAAATGAAGCACGGGAAATTCAAATCCACGCTTCATTTGCAATTTTGCTCCACTGCATTTGCATTCCTTTCTCAGAAGAGGAATGTAATGTAGACATACCCAGGGTATGAAGGTATAGGACATACCATATGGTTAAGATCTCCCTCTACTGCTCTCCAGATACCATGATTTCACAGAGGTCCTTTGGAAGGTACAGCATCTGTTGAGAAAAGGGTCATGGAAAAATGTAGAATGGGTGGGGAAAAAAAGAATGAGAAATGCTGAGATTAAACTGTAAGAAGATGAGTTTCAGGAATGGTGTGCAGAGTCTGGATAAGACCTCGGGAGAGGAGAATGTCAGAGGGGTTGCAAGCTTGCTGAGTACTGGTTTACTTTGTGTTCCTGTATATGTTTGGGCAAGGATAGGGCTTATTTATATGCACATATTTTTATTGGCAACAGAACAATTTGTATAGTGAGGAGTGCTGTGAGCCACGTAACCAAATTATAAGCCTTATATGTGCCAGAAAGCACTTCAAGCCAGGGGGTCCTGCCACATTCCGGCACCCCATAACACCTATGATTGGCAATGCTAGGATTGTTAGCTGCATGTTCCTCCGTGGATGTTAGCAATTCACATGCAGCTTACATCTTAATAATTTCAATATCCTTTGTCGTCCTAAAACAAGATGAGAATATTTTAGAATGCAATTATTATTTTAGCTTGATAATATCATGAGTGAGCAGGGGAAATTTGGAAAACATCAAATACTCCCTCAGATTCCATGACTGAAACTATGGGTTTTTGGGGAGTTGTGATTGAAAACACAAAACACAACAACTGAGATTTTTCCAACAACAAACCACAGATGCAAAAGTCCAACTGTATTAACGATACTCTGCCATCATCTAGCCAATTCCCAACATAACTCTGTCATTTTATATATATATATGTACTTCTAGATTATCATCCAAATAAATCCCAAATTCTGAAACTTTGTAGGTTTGCCCACAGCCAGTAACTAGTGTAATGATGATGTATAAAGGCATTCAAATCTCTCATGGGTATTTCAGCATATTACCCAGTTGTCACAAATCATCAATATCACTATAGATTTATTTGTTGTAATTCTAGTTATCTGAAAACATGAAACGATGCACAAAGAATGCAGGATGACAGAACTTCTCCCACACTAATGCTGCATGGACTGGGAAGCAGATTTATCATCAGCAAACAATGTTATACTTAGGAAAAAATACCGCATAAAAGTTACATAAGAGAGAAACTACAATAAGAGGGAGAAAATATTTCCTATAGTTAGCCTGAAGAAGAAATTTTAATATACCTATTTGTTTGGAAAGTCATGTTCTCAGTCTTAGAATTAGAATTTGAGTGATCTTAGTATCATTGCAAACGTACATGTAAAGGTTCACTCATGACTCATCTTTGCTCTTTAAGAGCCTAGATGTTCATCTGTTTTAAGGAAAGTTAACCCAAGAAAAATGTTGTCTCAAATTTCCTCAATATGAAGTAAATGCTAATCTCTGAAATAAAAAAAAATTAGTAGAGGACAGAGTCCTAAAGGTGCTGAGCATCCTCATTTCCTTCCCATTGGACTCAATAGGATCTGAAGGCATGCTGTACTTGGCAGGGTTGGGCCCAGGAATCAAATCTTGGAAGCAAACAAGACAGCTGTTCTGAACATGTCTCAAATTTTGCAAGGTGAACAAATTTTGCAAGGGAGGTGTTATTTTTCAGGTAAATAGGGAAAAGTTAATTTCACATATTAAAAGAATAAATGAAATTAAAATTTCACAATTGCAAGCACGTAGTTATGTGAATAATGGATTTTTTGGTTTACTGGAGCACACTGCACTGGCCCCTCAGCCCCCCAGCCAGTCCTGAAAGCTGCCCAGATTCCAACGACAATGCAAAGGGCCCCAGGATCTGGCTACCACCTCTTCTGTGGTAGCAACAGTAGTAGCAGCGAGGAGCTCTGGGCCCTTTTTGAATTATTCTTTGCCTCCCACCCACCCGTTGGTGGGCCTGGTTTCACCCATATTGTTGGGCAAGTTGTACAGAGCAGAAGGCTCAGGATTTTCAAACTGGCAAGATACAGTGAAACCTTTGTTATTCGGCACTCTGTTAACCAGAAAACATTGTTAACCGGCATTGCCCCCAGCCACAATACTGTCACATCTTCAGGTGCACAGGCCTAGCTTGGTTTACCATGAGTGGCTTAACAGTTTTTTATTTAAGAAGTACTAATCATCTTTAACTCAAAATAGAAATGTGAGACCAACTGCCTCATACTACAAAACTACCAATATTAAAAACTTGAGTTTTACTATTATTGTCCTTGGTTTTTTCTAGGTTTATGGATCCCTCAGATAACTTGAATGCCCTAATCCACTAGTGTGCCAGATAACACAGGTTTTACTATATTTAAATATTTGGCTACGTCTACACTGGCGTGATCTTGCACAAAAACTCTTTAGTGCAAGAGTTCTTGCGTTAAAGTAGTTGCTCAAGAGAGTGTCTACACTGGCATGTGCTTTTGCACAAGAGCATCCATGCCAGTGTAGACGCTCTCTTGCGCAAGAAAGCTCTGATGGCCATTTTAACCATAGGGTTTTCTTGCACAAGAAATTTAAGTTGCCTGTCTATACTGGCCTTTTCTGGAAGAGTTCTTGTGCAAGAGGGCTTATTTCTGAGCAGGAGCATCAGAGTTCTGGCACAAGAAGCTCTGATTTCATACATGAGAACGTCAGTGTACTTGAGCAAGAACACGCGGCCAGTATAGACAGGCAGCAAGTTTTTGCGCAAGAGCAGCTGCTTTTGCACAAGATCGTGCCAGTGTAGACACAGCATTTCTGTATTTCATTCAGCAATTGTGATGAGTGTGAGAAGCATTATATAAATTCTCAAGTGGTACACATCAGTGAGAAAGTCTGACATTAAACTTCAAGAATTAAATGTAGTGAGGATGGGAAATGGACAGGGGGCCACAGATGGTCTAGATCAACCTGTTAAATTGTGTAAGCCAAGCTGGAAGTACATGATTTCATGTCAGCTCTCATGGTGAAGCAGAACAGCAGAGAAGTAGGAGGAGACTGATTGAGGGTTATAGAGTGGTAAACTTGAGGGTCCTATGCAGGCTGCACCAACAGAAACCAACTTATATTAAATTCATTATTGCCCGTGATGCCTAAATGTAGGGTCAGCTAGTGACCCAGATGTTTAGCTGGTTTAAATTGGCATGGTTCCATTGAAGTAAAAACGGAGTTATGCTAATTTATCCAGCTGGGAGTCTGGCCCAATGTCTTTAAGGCACTAGAAATAGTGTGGCAATGTGCTGTTCCAGCAAAGCAGCCAGGAAACTCTGATGCAGCTGTGGCTTAAGGGAGTGCAGCCTGTGCTGCTCTGCATGGCCACTTAGGTATGCTAGCTGATGAGGAAGATGGCCATGGACTGTTTTCTGCCTTGCTTTTTTTAATGGTCTTTAAAACTAGAAGGGAGGTCAGAGGGACTGCAGCTGTGTCCAACATGTGACTAGGGATAAGGTGAAAAAAGAGTTCTTGTACCTTCCCCGCTAATCGCCTTCCTCTAGTGCCAGGCCCAGTTTGACTTTTGTTCTGTCCGAAGAGAACTTTGGGGCACTTCATCAAGGTGCTGTTTGTATATTTGCTGTTCAGGTCAGTGAAGATGTAGACAAGGGTGATGGGGGGAAGAATTTCCACCGTGCACCAGTCAGATTTTGAAAAGATGAGAAGCATGAGAGCGGAAGGCATTACAGCATGACCCATTGTAATTCACCCAATATGTGAAAAATTGCTGTTCTAATGATAAGTATTGTACTAAATCTTGGCAGGACATGAATCCAGCCTCTCTGTGAAGATTTTAGAAAGTCTGAAAACAGCTACAGATCACATTCTTCTTTGTCAAACCTTAAGGTTTGCACTCCAATCTTAATCCTGCACTCCACTCTGGAACGCCTCATGGCAAAAGAAACAACACGTAGAACTGTTTTCTGTAGAACTGTAGTAGACATGAATACCAAACAATTTCACAAAACCACTAAATATTTGGCCTGCTTCTAGTCTACTGTAATTTTTTTTTAAAAACGCTGAAGATAAATTTTTCTGTTGCAGGGGAAATGTCCCCAGGATATAGCTGACCTGTAAATTAATGGATCATTTCAGCTCTCCCATACAGCCCATTCCATAATTTATACTCCAGGAACAGTGACTAGTACGCTAATTAAGCCTTTCTAACACTTTGAAAGGCATTTGAATTGTGAGTGAGTGTTGCTTTGGTTCTTCTGGCATGTAGCATGCAGAGTGTCTGGCCAGTGCTTCCGACTGCTTTCACATATGTTACCGATCCAAAATAATTTCACCAGACACCCTCGAGTGGAATCACAGGTTTGCCAATTTCCATTTCATGTATCTTCTTTAGAAATCTGAAAATTTCAGCTTCTAAGCATTGGTGGTTTCTCAAAAGCTGAGTGTGACAGACATGCTCAATGTCCAAACTTAACTCACTGAGACAACACATAGGATTAGCATTGATTCTGAAAATAACATAAAAAAAAAGAAACACACGATGTTATTTGCAATTGGGATGATAGATTATTCAGCAGAGATGCAAACTCCGGGATATTTCTTGGTGGGGGGAGTGTGTTTAAACCTTTGATGATATGCAGATCAATAACAATCCCTGTTTGTCTGGTTGAAAATGTAACCACATAGCTGTGGTGACATTTCCCTGAACCTGCCTAAGTCTGAAAGAAAACAAAAATTCCTCAATGTCTTTGTACTGTGTAATTTTCAATTATCTCAATTTTCTGAGCTTCAAGTCAGCACTTTTTCAAGAAATGTATATGTCAAAAGAAAATTTATCAACAGAGGTTTCATATTCTGATTTCCTTGGACTTTAGAGCAGGCAGAATTCTGAAATGCTGGTAAAACTGCCAAAAAATTTAAAAAAAAACCCACTTGTTATAATATTACAGATGATAACATCATCCAGTCTGTTTTGTTCTCTAATGAGTTTAAGCAATATCATTTCACTAGGCCAGGCAGTCTATACAGAACTTCATTGAGTAGAGCTATATGACCTGTTACATGAACCTGGATATGTAAGGTTAGGTATTCAGGAAATCCACGAATTCAAATCATTAAGATCTCAAAATATACATATAATTTTTACAAAATCTGGCACTAAAGGATCATGGAAATGGTAGATCATAGTTTTATTCCTTGCAAGATATCACATATCTCCCTTGAATTTTCTGTAGCAGTGTGCCAGTCCTTCATCCCCTAGTCCGATAGCACTCTCTGAAAATTACCCTCTCCTCCTCTCCCAATTGACTGTTCTCCTTCCAGAAGGTGGCTAGTGGCTTCAACGCCTGCTATCTCTTTGGATAGGTAGCCTCTTCCCCATAGACTTAATTGGATGCCAAAATGGCATTCTTCATCTTATAAATCAATGGCTAGTTAAAGCCTCTGATTTTTACCATCTAAAAAATCTTTTGGGGGTCAATTAAATGGCCTGATTTCATCTTCCTCCATATCATATCAGCATGGTATGCAAGGATCAATTAATTATTCAAGCTGAAAAGCAAGGACTCTGTCAATTGATTCTTGCACTTTCACCAGAATGGACACCCATACTCCCATAGTGGAGCAGAAGTAAGAAACACTTTCCAATGTCAACTACTGGGTAGAGTGGGGCACAGGATCCTTAGTGTATGGTCACTGCGACACCCTTGTCTCTTCTCCCATCACTCTCTGCATGCATGGTCAGGCTACTTCCTCTCCCTACAGAAAACAGGTCTACCCTGCTCACCGAACAAGCCTTCCTATTATGAGATTCTTTTCTTCCTATTGTAACTGGTTAATGCAGTATAAGAAATGCTCGCTAAAAATCAAAATGTGCGGGAATCTCAGCCTTGCCCAGGCTCCTGGTTTGCAGCTACTTTCAAGAGTTAATGTGTCTCAGGAGACTTGTGCTATGAAACTCTTTCACAAATCCAAATAATTCAGATCTCAAAATATACATACATTTTTTTACAAAATCTGGCACTACAGGATCACGGAAATGGTAGATTATAGTTTTATTCCTTGCAAGGTATTACACATCTCCCTTGAGTTTTCTATAGGCATGTATTGTGGGTCAAAAGTCAGGAAGAGAGGCCCCAGATCATTAATTATTAGACCATAATTTACGGGAGGGTAAACGCACACAGATTCCTTTGGTGCAGACTCAGTGTTACATTCAGCACCTAAAGTGACCTCCTTAACATCCGGAAACCTTGACTTTTCTTTATCATTTCTCTTCCCAGAAATACAGAGCTGACATGAGCTTTTCAGCAGACAGCAAAAAGTTGAATATGGCCAAGAAACTGTGGTAGTGATGAAATTACTACAAAGACCCATCTACTGTTACAGAAAGCTCTTGATGACCTCCATTTGGTTGTGATTACAACTGGTGTCACTGTCTCAGTTGTCAGTACTTTAGTAGACTGAGGATCCTGCTGTTTTGTTAAGCACAAAGTGGTAGACTATAGATTTTATGAGGTCCAGGAATGATTGAATGAGTGACCCTAAGCAACCCTGCAAAGGCTGTTGAAGGTTTCTTTAAGGCTAAATGATCTAATCTTATATTCAAAAGCTAGCTACCTTAATAAAAGTGGCCTGATTTTCAGAGGTGAGCACTCTGCAATTCCCACTAAATTCACTGACAGCTGTGAGTTGTTCATCACCCTGAAAACATGTCAACTTATTAAGATAGATGAATATGGAATTAGGCCTTGATTCAACAGCTTAAACATGAGTTTAAGTGCCATTGAAACCAATGAGACTTGAGTATATATTTAAGTCCTTTGCTGAATCAGGGACTTAGGCCTAGATTCGTTAAAGTAGGTAAGTGCCTAAACCCCAAACATCAGAGCCTAAGTCTGTATTTAGGATCTAAATCCCATTTCCGGCTCTGCTGCATTTCACAGAATTCCTGCTGCGCCCTGTGGACACTGAGGCACAGCTACACAGCAAATAGATGCCATGGCTGGCCCATGCCCCCTGACTTGGGCTACATGGCTGTTTCATTGTAGACTTCTGGGTTCAGGCTGGAACCTGGACTCTGGGACTTTCCCCTCCTGCAAGGAATCTGGAGCTTGGGCTCCAGTAATCTACACAGTAGTGAAATAACCCTGCGGTGTGAGCCTGAGTTGACACGGGACAGCCATGGGTTTTTCTTCACTGTGTGGACATAGGCTTAGACTCACTCGAGGACTAAGATCTTGGCCTAAGTTCCCTAGATGCCTACATTTCTGCTTCTGGCCATGCATAGGGCTGCCTCCCTTTCGGTATCTGGATGCCAATATCCTGACTCGCAGACTTGGTGTGATTTGCAGACAGGGAAAAGATTAGCATTGGGATACCTAACTTGTGTGAAGGACCCAATCTGGTAGGTGTATTCAGAGGAAACCTAATGGATTGCTCCCCCCGTCCCACCCCCACCATGGCAAGTTCACATAAGCATTGGGGGAACCGTGTTCCCTAAAAGCTGAGTGCTTGGGCAGCCCACCCAGGAGAAATTCAAATGCCACCCAACTGATTAGCAGAACACCCACCGCTGGCAGCATGTGTTTCTATTGGTGGTGCACATCTTCACATGCCTGGGTGCACATAACAAAATGTATTCTGCACATGGATGGGGAAAAATTAGAGGGAACATTGGGGGGTGGTCCACCCTAGATAGCTTTTGGCCCCATGGTTTGTGTTCTCACCTGGGATGTGGGAGACTCCAGTTCAAGTTCTTCTTCCCTTGATGAGGAGACAGGTTTTGAAAAGGAATCTGTCCTCTCCCAGGTGAGTGCCCTAACAGGTTTGGGGATATTCTAACGTGGGCTCCCTCAGTCTCTCTCCCTGCAGCCATCACACTCTGGATAAATGACAAGAGAATCATATGTGAGAAAGAGCATGCGCATGGGAGTGCCCAAGCATGAGGATGACAATACAGCCTGGTGATTAGGCACAACGCAGGACCCAGTCCCACTTCCAACATGACTCTAATTATTTAACCAGAGTACAGCAGCAGGAGAAGGGAGCCTACCTCAGAACAAGCCTTATCTCAGTGGTTTGAGCACTCGTCTGAGAAGGAGCAGATCCCTGTTTAAATCCTTCTTCTCATAAGGGGACAGCAAACTTGAACCAGGGGTCTCCCACACCCCAACTCAGTATCATAACTGCTGACTATGAATCACTAAGCTCTGGTCTAAATTAGGGAGTTATTTCAAAATAGCTCCCTTTATTTCGAAATAACAAGTGGAGCATCCACACTACCAGCCCCGTTATTTCGAAATAACTACTCCTGCTTTGCTTGGGGTATAAGCTTATTTCAAAATAGTTATTTGGGGAGTTATTATTTCGAAGTTAGTTACTTTGAAATAATTTCCTGGTGCAGACTTGCCTTCACAGAGGTAGGCTATCCCTGCAGCCTGGACTTTGGTGCCTATCTCTGTGGAAGGGGCAGGGCTTAGCACACCCCCATCAGGTTTTTTCCCACTGGCTACCTTAGGCAGCTCCTTATCTAGCAGTGTGAATTGTACTCCATGATGCCTATCTCCTTCCATTCCTTGTACTCAGGAACTTTGGTGCCATACTCAGGCTTTGTGAATTGCAGTGTGTTCCTGTGATTTTTTTTCTAGGAGCCTAAAAGTTAGGTGCTTAGTTCCCTAAGTACTTTTGTGAATCCAGACCTAACATTGGGCCCTCGGTATTGAACATGTTAACCTTTTATGTTGGTTCTCCCTTACTGAACCAGAACAGATGTCTGCAAATCTGTCCTTTTCCTGTAAAACTGAGTATGTTACACATCCTGGCTCAGCTCACTCCCCTGTTCCCCATATGAACATCAACAGAAAAGGGAGCTAAAAGTGTTGGGAATGTTAGCAAGAATATTTTCATAGTACAGTAATTCATCTAGATTTTTCTCTCGGAGAGAGGATAGAGTTTACCACCTGTAGGAAAATCTGTTCTTAGGACAGTCATTGGAGTCAGTGGCTATTGCCTTTTGTCATCTGACAAGGGTATTCATCTTTTGCAGTCCTGACCCCTAGGGGATACCTGATATTTTGTTATTGGCTAGGAAAGCCTTGCAATCATAAAGGATCGCAACGAAATTCAAATGTGCCCGGATATTTTGTTAATAAGCAATGAATCTGGATACAGAATAGAAGGGCAGCTCAAGAGTGGGTAGTGAGAGGTATAATGTTTGCTAGAATTCTGATTTGATCACTAATATTCCTTCAAAAAATTTTCTCATGATTCCATGAAAGAGAAGTATTTTGCCAGGGAAATCTCAGTTCTTTCTGAACCCTCAATACATGGGGTTGAGTTGACAGACTACACAATTTTTCCCAACATATAGTATACTTCATATACTTCAGAAATGAGAAAAATACTTTCTAAAATAATTTTGTACATGTAACAGGAACAAAACCTGTTTTTGTGGACCTGGCTGTATAAATGATCTTTCATTTCCCCACTTACTACAGGTACCATGGGAACCCAATCAGTTAACCATGATACTTCTTGAATTCTAGATTGCTGCCTGTGTGTATCCAAAATATTTTGGCCACTGCTGTCAAACATAACAATTTCAGCCAAATTCAGAGTAGATGAATAAGATGGTGCAAGTTACTTAGGCCCCGTCTACACTACAGAGAAGATCGAAGCTGCCTAAGTTGATTTTCTGGGGCTCGAATTAGTAGGTGTAGTGAAGACAGGCTAATATGACATGAGAGGGCGCTTCTGTCAATGCCAGTCATCCTGCTTTCCACGAGGAGTAAGGGAAGTCGAAGGGAGAGTGAGCTCCCAAAAGTCGAGTTAAGATACTTCTACTTAAGCTTCACAATTAACATAACTGGCGTTGCGTATCTTAATTCAACCTTGTACCATAGTGTAAACCAGATGGATATGAGGGAGTCAGGGTTGGTGCAATTTATATGCCAGTATGCGAGACGGAACCTGCTTTAGCTTATACCTTCATACTGCTATTCTTGCTATCCCCCCTTCTACCACCTCCTCAGTGTGTGAATCCTATAGGCCACTGTCTGAGGGTTTATATAATTAGTTACACTAGTTCAAAAGTGTTTGCAATACTAAGGAAATCTATCAGACTAAATTGGTTTACATTGTGGCTAAGAAGTTATAAGTGACATGGACTTATATTCACACTGCCTTGTAAATTTGTCCTGAATGTTAACAAATCCCCTCCAGGTTTTATTTTTAATTTTAAAAAAAGGTTGCTCTGTGTTTCAAATCCTGGGCCACAGTCAGCTGTCTGCTACACCACTATAAATCCAAAGTAATTGCCGGGAAATCAGTGGAGTTACTTACGGTGCGGACAGAACATGACCCAACAAGTGTTATCTCTACACAGTACTCCGTGAGAAATGGAGGTGTAACAAGTGTGCTAATCAAACCCACCTGCACAAGCTGGTTTTAAGGGTACAGTTCCAGGTGGGATTAGGTGCTGTCGAACACGCCAAATGAAAGAGTGTAATGTCTCTGCACTGCGGGTGGGAGAGCAGAATAACGTGATGACTGAGTGTGAGAGTGTTGGTGTGCTGGAACCTGGATCTGTCTTCCTGGGGCCAGTAGGAAAGCTGCCTGCTGACAGAGCAAGCAGGCAATCCAGAGAAACCAAGACTGAGAAAAAGTAGCATTCGTAAAACCACTCAGTCTGTAGGGAAAGGAATCCTTTGCCTTTTACCTTGTAGTCATTTGCACTTGTACAAAGTATAGAGTGAACACAAGATGTTGTCTTGATGTACAGGTGGAATCTCCCTGGTCCAGCACCCTCAGGACCAGAGTGGTCCCAAACAAGGGAATTTGCTGGACCAGGGGAGGTCAGGTGTCTGGGCTCTCTGGGGGCTCTCCTCTTGGCTGCTGCCTGGGAGAACCCAGAGGCCTGACTTCCTCTGGCCCATCTGCCTGGCTTTGCTGCCCCCAGCGGCAGCTGCTCCCCAGGTTCCCCGGCCCCGCACGCAGGATGGCAGCTTCTCCCAGGATTCCCCGGCCTCGGCCTCATGCATGGGGCAGCAGCTGCTCCCAGGGTTCCCTGGCCTTGGGCTCACGTTCAGCAGCAGCTGCTCTGTGGCTCCCTACCTGTAGACCACTGGCCCTGCAGGCTGCCACCAACCAAATTGTCTTTGCTCCCAGCTGCTCTCAACCTCCGGCTGGGGCTCTCTGGTCTAGCAACATCCTTGCTCCCGCTGGGCCATGGATGTTGTCCAATTAGGGAATCCCAGATTAGAGAAGATCAACCTGTAGTAGTTTTTCAGACTAAATGTGCCTTCCCTTTGCGCTGATACAAATGACAACACAAGGTGTAGAGCAGTAGTGAATTGGACCTATAGTCCAGGATCACTCTGTTATGCTTAAACGAAGCAAACGGGATCTTTTTCAGGGGGATAAGGCAACACACCACATTTATTGATAATATAACAAAGTAGTATATGCATTCACGCACACACACACACATCCTGCTGATGGAATAGTTACCAGTCTGTTGCTCGACCCAACTTACTGGTCAGATAAGTTGAATACGAGGGAGGAGCCGGGTTCGTGTCAGTTTGGACTGATGCTCCATGGTTGTAGCAGGACGGAAACTGAAGAACCATACAAGTTACCCCCTCCTTTAAAGGATTTTCCTTTCATGTGAGTCTATGCATTTTGCCTTGTCAGGCCTTAATCAGTCACTCAGCATCACAATCAGTCTTTCTGCAACATATGTTAAACTGGAAGTTGTTCTCGCAGTCATGTGATATCAGTGTGCTGATGACCTCTCAGGGGTGTTGTCTTGCAGTGAAAGCTATTGCTTCTCTATCAAGGGGTGCTTGCCACTAATTTCAGGGCTCATCAATCTGCCTCGGTCCAGTTTGCGTCCTCAGTGTGCTTCAGCTTTAGTTGATAATTATTTGGTGCTTCTAAGTCTCTGGCCGCTCCTCTGACCATTTGGGCATCCAGTGGCCTTCACACTTACCTCTCCTAAAACATTATTTTTCTCATTCACAGAACAAAGAGTACTTCTAGTCACTTTAACAAAGTTACAGAGTCTTTCAACATTAAACTTTTTTCTAAATATTATAAGGCTTTACCTAATACTAACATCACTATGCATTACAATATTCCACCTCTTCACTTTAACATTAGAACATGCTAACATCAAATAGAGCTGGAGCTGAGTTAACAAAGCTGCCTGGCCTGTCTGAGGCCTATATCTTGGTTTAAGTTTAATCCAAACCTTATGTTATATCATACATTCATTATAACTAACTAACTTATTACCTACAAAATTACAAGGCTATAAATCTATATATAGAGTAGGTTGAAAGATGGGATTTTTTTCCATATATCATAATACATTAAATATATTAACACTGAATATAATATTTTCAATGTTATTAATTTGGAGCACTTTTATAATAATTTAGTAGTAAGAGACATATGGTGAAAAATATTAATATACAACTATATAGTGTATCTTCTATTAAATATCAATTAAATGCACAGTTAAACCTTGTGCAAAAATATAATTATTGATCCAGGCATAATATTAAGATAACAATTTAATAAAAGTAAGAAAAGTATCAACAAGTTACGTTACTACATGCAATGTACATAATGGATTATATACTATCAGCATGCTGTATCAAAGTATGATGATGAACAAAATTTCCCATGTTTCACTATCTCCCCACATAAAAGTCACCAGGTGCTTGTTATATACAACAAATTGTCAATAGTTGTTTGGTTTCATAGAAAACTTTCCTGCAAAGCAGAAAAATCTGTGTGTTCAGAAATGTGCTGTAAATTGAAGTGTAGATGGAGTCTGCTGCATGTACCTTCCTCCTTGCTTTTCCACAGTTCATACCATTTATTAGGTTATCTCCAGAGTGTGTCTTCACTGCATTTGTACAGTGTGACCCCAGCACACATTGACAAGCTAGAGCTAGCTTTGATCAAGCAAGATCAGAAACCGTGACAGCTATGGCAGCACAGGTGGCTGCATGGGTTCGCCCCACCTGCCAGCTCATGAGTCTGGGTGTATAGTCAAGAGGCCGCTGCTTGTGCTGTTGCAGCTTCCCCTTGACCTGTCCCTGTAATACCTTCACTGATCACACCTCCTTTTTTAGCTTTCCACTTGCCCCTCCAATTCAGACTATGTATTACGGTCATTATGATTTATTATTTGTATTATTACAGCACTGAGGAGCCCAAATCATAGGCTATGACCCCACTGTGCTAGGCACTGTTCAAACACAGGACAAAAAGACAGTCCTTGCCCCAAAGAGTGCAGAATCTAGATATCTCCATCTCTGGGGTATCTAACCTTTATCTCTTTTTAATGCCGTATTGTAGAAATTTAGCTGACTTTGGCTCCTGTACCCACATACATTGTGCCACTCTTTCCATCAACTTTGAATATAGTCCCAAGCTTTATATTTTAATCATTTTCTCGAAACACAGAGCCCCCATTCTTGACGGCCCTGCAACCTCTTTGCCCTGTTCCACTACCATTCCTCCACTCCCTACCCGCCTTGCGGCCTCCTCTGCAGGAGATGGGGTGGGGTGGGCTGGATGGCAACTCTGCATAACTCCTACCTGCCACAAGGCCTTTTGGTGGCCACAACCAGCCATTGCAGATAAGAGCAGACCCCAATATGCTCTGCTGTGCACTGGGACTAGCATAGCTGTTAATATTGTGCCTCCTGCCCTGCTCATCCTTCCACTTCAGCTGCACCCAGATATAGGGACACTGAGCCCCACTGTGAATTTTTCCCAAAATAAGAAAACCGAGACAAACCTGTCAATAATTAGGTTTAATCTATGAAAATATGCCTCTTGCCAGCAGTGGAATCCCCCCTCCCCCAACACACACAACAAGCCTTCTTTTATAAAGCGCAATGTTGAGCTGACCGACAGTGTCAGCAGCATACAGATTTATAAATGCTTTTCAAAACAATGCTCCATGTGAGCCAATGGAGTGAACTTTCCCACCAGTTCAGTTATGGGATCACAGATGGCCCCTCTGCAGCGAGAAATGGGGTCACAAGTAGACAGATAAGATAACATGGAAAATTGTACATTTATCGATCAGCACATAGAAAGCATCCTGTAGAAATGGGCCAAAAGGGCTCAAGAGGCAGACAAAGCAAATAATTCCACTCATTCCTGCAAGGCAAGCTGTATATCAGAGCAGACATTTCACCAAACACGGAAAGTTCTCCAAAAATATTTCAGGTTAACAATGTTGCAGAGTTCTCTGCACGCCCGGCTCCTTGACTCTCACCCAGCTGACATTTTAAGCTGCCATTGTGAATTACTGCTCTTTGCAAACTTTATTCTCCAGGAAGTGCTGCCTTGAGTGTCAATAATCCTCCAATTCCAAATTTGGTTATGTATTTATTACAGCCCTAAAAAAAGAGGAGGACAATAAACAACTCTGTGGAGCTATAGCCCTGCAAAGAGCATGTACACACTGGTGTGCAGTGACAACAAAATAAAAAAAAAGCAAGTTAAGTCAGTTGATTTTTAAAAAGTTTTTTAAAACGTATTAGGCAAAATCTAATAAGCCTAATCCAAGTAATTTGATTCTCTCACCTAATGGTATGCAGCCTGCCGGACTGGGCAAAATGGGAAGGGGGCATAGCCAAAACTCTAGGGAGGATATTGATTCAGTTTTGCTGGACTTTTGGAGCCCTGGCTATAAGTCAAAGCTGCCTGACTTTGCCAGAGCCCCCCAAAGGCTAAGGATTAATTCTGACCACATGTACACCTTTGTATAACCTGACCCCACCCCTCAACTAGAGTTGTTTCTGATTTATACCAATGTGAGAGATCAGAATCAGGCCCTAAGACTATAAACCCACCATCATGTAGCTAGTACCAAATAACCTCATAATCAAGCCAACCCTTTTGATCCCACAAAGTGGAAACTCTTCTAGGAAATAAATTCCACAGCTGTACTCTGTGCTCATCTTAATAGTCATGTTAGTGTTTATAGGTCACTGTGCGTGACATTGGGAGGTAGCCTTTTTTTGTGCCAGATGATCAAGAAGCTCTGTAATGAATAGGGTTTTATTTGGAGTGGATGAGAATATAAAGTGGGTAAGAGGGAAACCTGAACCAAACCACTATGATGTACTATTTGTATGATTGGTATGCCTGGAGAACTCAACCAAGTTCTGCCATTAAGCTAGGTCAGGGGTGTCCAACCCATGGCTCACAAGCTGCATGCAGCTCTTCTTCCCCAAAAGTGCGGCTCACAAAGCTGCTCTTGTGCCCCACCCCAATGGCCCCTGCTCCCCCTGTGCTCACTGGGGCGGCGATTCAAAATGGCGCCTAAGATGGCGCCCTTCGACGGGAGCCTGATATGGCCCAAAGGCCTAAGCTTATTTCTTAAAGGGGCCGGCTTTTTTTTTTTTTTTTTTTTTTTTTGCTTGACTATTCAGGGGGGTGAAGGGGGCCCCTGGTGCAGCTCCTCTCATTTTTTCTGTTGCTGTTTTGGCTCTCTTTGTTAAATGGGTTGGCCACCCCTGAGCTAGGTGCTCTAAGTATGAGGCTCTCTTGGCCATGGAAATTTATAATCTAAATAAACTAGACCAGGCTTGCTGACAAGGGAGGGCAAAGTGGGTAATTGCCCAAGGGCCTGGTGACTCTGAGGGGCCCAGGGCTCCTGGCAGCAGCTGCTGCTACCGCAGAAGTAATGGTAGCTGGAGCCACAGGCCCCTATGCATCACTGCTGGAGGGCTGAGGGACTCTGGGGACTTGAGCCAGGGGTCCCAGTGCTACAGCCCGGATGGTGCTGAGGGCTGGCTGTCTCTGGCCCCACCCCTTCCCCTTGAGGTGCTGCCTCTTCCAGAGGTGTGGGACCACCCCATTCCCTGCACCTTGTCCCAGGGTCCGAGTGGCTGTTGATCCAGCTAGACTAGACAAACAAAGGATTGGGGGAAGTATTATCCCCATTTTGCAGACAGGGGATTAAAGCACAGAGAAATGTAAACCCTTGCTCATTAAGGAGCTCATTGTGGAGTTCATTGAAAGATCTGGGTCTAACTGACTTGTGTGAGATCATACAGAAAGTCTGTGACAGAGCCAGGCATAGAAACCAGATCTCATGAGACAAAGTTTACTACCTTAACTTCCTTCCTCTTGTGTTATTGTTAAAAATGCAAAAGTTAAAATCTCTCTGCAGTATCTCATCTGAATAAGTGAGCTAGGCACTGGAAAATTCTGCCAGGGGAAAATGATGAGGAAGTTCTATCCCAAACATATAATGATATTAGAAAAGCAGCTGGTTTTCAGTTTGACAGTCCCAGAGGCCTGTTGAAAGGGGTGAGAGTCACCCCAAAATTAAATGATTTCTGAGTGAAAGACTCTTCAGCTGGGGATTTTGAAAACTTCCTTGGTTCTTCTGACGAGTCTAAGTTTTCAAACTGTCTCTGACGGCTCTTCTCCCTGCCCCCCCAAAACCCTCTCACTCTGTAAAAGCCATTTTTGAAAGAAGAGGTGTCAGGGAATGAGCTCTGCAGTGAGATAGAAAATGAAAGTGCCACTATCCAGTGATCAAAGAATTCACATCTTCCCAAACGCTGCCAGGATGATATGCAGCACAGGCCAGCTGGCAATAATCCTGGTCCTTGAAATCTGACTTGGTTGAAATAGGGACAGATTCAGCAGTGCTATTTCCAGTTGAGCCTCACTTCATCTGGAAAGACCAGATGATTTTTTTTGAGGATTTTGATTACAGCAGGCAATTCTTTATTATTATTATTTCACATGGGAGATGTCTGTAAGCCCAACTGCGACCACCCAGGTATAGAGCCGCTCAGGAAAGTGAGACTATATTTCCTTTGGGTCACTGATCAGATGTCGAAATCTGGACTGTGCAGCCGGTCTGGTACAGCCCCTGTGCCTGTAATAATACCTTGTTCTTATATAGTGCTGTATTTGATGTATTGTTTTAAACATCACTATGGAAAGGAACTTTGATCATGTTCTATGTATTTTTGCTAATGTTTCTGTACAATAATAATTAACACCTAGCTCTTATACAAGGGATGGGCAAATTTTGGCCCAGGGGCCATAACCAGTCTACAGGGTTAGTCCATGGCGAGCTCTTACCTCTAATATTTACCTGCGCCTCTGCAGGGATCAGGCAATTGCAGCTCTTGTTGGTTGTGGATTGCCATTTGTGACCAATAAGAGCAGCAGGCTGCCGTTTTTTAATTGCCCACTGCCATCTCAGACAGTGCTTCTCGTTAGTATATCTTAAAGTGCTTTACAGAGGAGGTCAATATCTTTATCATTATTTTGAAACTGGGGAAACTGAGGTAAACTAATGCACTGAAACAATGAAGCATTTCTGCTACTTTCTTTTTTATTTCTTTCTCCCCTCATTTGTAGCATTTGGAAGCAAGTCTTTGCTAGAAGGCTGTTGAAGCTCAGTAATGCACAGAAATCCATTAGTCCAACTATTAGTCCTTTAGTCTTGATCCATCAATGGCTATTAAACAAGATGGTCACGCCCTACTCTCGGTGTCCCTAGCCTCTGTTTGCCAGAAGCTGAGCATAGAGGACAGGAGATGGATCACTCAATGCTTGCCTGTTCTGTTCATTTACTTTGAAGCATCTGGCATTGGCCACTGTTGAAAGACAAGATAGATGGACCATTGATCTGACCCAGTATAGCCATTCTTATGTTCTTAACTGCACAAAAAGCTGATCTCATAACAGTCAGCCTTCAGAAAGGGGAAAAGATGAGTGCACAGCTATCCAAACAGTGGAGTCACATTGTGCGCTTGTGTCCAAAGCCCACTGAAGTAAATGGAGAGTCTTCTATTGATTTTAGTCACTTTGGATTAGGTCCCATGTCCGTACAAGATGGTGGCAACGTTTAAAGCTCCTCACATGCAGCAGGAGGCAGCAACTCCAGCACTGTGTGACGGACACGAAAACCTGGTTGCCAGGGCCAGTGCTGCATAAGGGAAAAACTCACCCCAGCAGCAGAGAAATCCATCAGAGCAGAGTGGTGGCATCTCCTGTGATCTGATGCAGACTCATGAGCCAGCCCAAGGAAGGGAAAAGGGCAGAGCAAAGGGAGAATCTGGAAACCTGCCCAAATCAGAACATTGAGCTCATTAAGCAAAACATGCAAGAGACACACCTGAATCAGTGCTCCGCATGGCCAACTGTCACAAAATACATAACAGGGACAGAAAAAGAAAACCGTCCTCATTCTACCCTTCCCTCTTACTCCCATGTGGCTTCTGATTCTTTCATTCCAGCCACTGCGCTTTGCTTCATGTCTTTCCTTTCCTCTGCCGGCCTCATGTTCTTTCCCTTCTGCTTGGGCAGTGTCTTTCCTTTCACAGCAACTTTGTCTTTGCTAAGTATTCATTTCCCTTGGCCCCCAGTACTCCACTCATCCTTTCTCCACTAAGGCCTCTGGTCACCCATGCTACATTCTCATGACCCACTACTTACCTTGATGGAGCTACTTCCTAACAACGAGGAACAGCATAATAAATCCTAAGGGTATGTCAGAGGCATGTAAATTAGACTACCGAACATAGTCAGTGAAGCGGAGATTTAAATATCCCCAGCTTCATTAAAATAAAAATGGCCGCCAAGCTGCGCCGGCTCAGCTAATCGTCGGCACAGCGCACAAGTCAAGACGTGGATCGGTCAACAGGGGAAGCCTTTGTCAACCGCTCCTGTAAACCTCGTTTCACGAGGCATAAGGGAGCGGTCGACAAAGGCATTCCCTGTCGACCGATCCGCGTCTTGATTGCCGCGCTGTGCCGATGATCAGCTGAGCTGGCACAGTGTGGCGGCCATTTTTATTTTAATGAAGCTGGGGATATTTAAATCCCTGCTTCACTGACTATCTCGGGTAGTCGAACTGGTTAAAAGACAGGAAACAAAGGGTAGGAATAAATGGTAAACAAAGGGTAGGAATAAATGGGGGCTAATTTGGCTATGACAAATCAGGAAAGAGATCTTGGAGTTATCGTGGATAGTTCTCTGAAAACTTCCACACAGTGTGCAGCCGTGGTCAAAAAAGCAAATAGGATGCTAGGAATTATTAAGAAAGGGATAGAAAATAAGACACAGAATATCTTACTGCCCCTATGGGTACGCCCATATCTTGAATACTGTTTACAGATGTGGTCTCCTCGCCTCAAAAAAGATATTTTGGCCTTGGAAAGGGTTCAGGAAAGAGCAACTAAAATGATTAGGGGTTTGGAACGGGTCCCATATGAGGAGAGGTTAAAGCGCCTGGGACTCTTCAGTTTAGAAAAGAGGAGACTGAGGAGGGATATGATAGTGGTATATAAAATCATGAGTGGTGTAGAGAGGGCGGATAAAGAAAAGTTATTTATTAGTTCCCATAATAGAAGAACTAGAGGACACCAAATGAAATTAACAGGTAGCAAGTTTAAAACTAATAAAAGAAAGTTCTTCTTCACACAGCGTGTAGTCAACCTATGGAACTCCTTGCCAGAGGAGGCTGTGAAGGCTAGGACTATAATAGAGTTTAAAGAGAAGCTAGATAATTTCATGGAGGTTAGGTCCATAAAAGGCTATTAGCCAGGGGATAAAATGGTGTCCTTGGCCTCTGTTTGTCAGAGGCTGGAGAGGGATGGCAGGAGACAAGTCGCTTGATCATTGTCTTCGATCCACCCTCTCTGGGGCACCTGGTGTTGTCCACTGTCAGCAGACAGGATACTGGGCTAGATGGACATTTGGTCTGACCCAATACGGCCATTCTTATGTTCTTATGTCTAATTTACATGCTTCTGTCGGCAGAGGCATGTAGTCTACACATACCCTAACTGGCCTAACATCAACATCCTGGAACATTAGCACCACCAAAAATACAGTTTCCAGTTTAGAAATATCTGATTCTTGAGGCATTAGATGACTCAGTGGATAGACAGAGCCATTCACCCAAGACAAAAGACAATGGAAGTTGTTACCATCTGTTATGATCTATGTGAAATGAGTTTCTCAATGGCCAGCTGCTCACATAAAAAAAATTGGCAACATTAAAATTCATCTGCCTTTTTCTTTCCCAAACACCTAGTTTTGTGAGAACCTTTTGAAGCTCTTCACTGTTTGCTTTGGACTTCGCTATCTTGAGCAGTTTTGTATCCTCTGCAAATTTTGTCATCTCATTGTTTCCCCCTTTCTCCAGATCATTTATGACTGTCCAAATGCCTTAAATCAGTTTCAAGTGAATCAGGACATATTTAGTTTCCTCCTTTAAACTAGATATTTCTCTATTGTAGATGTTCTGGTGCAAGATGAAGAAGAGGACCAACTTGGTTGTTTAATGCAGTACTAAATGATTTCAAAGTGTTTGTGTTGGAAATCCCATAAAACATCAATTAGATGTTTTGTTTCCTTGCGGAGCAAGTTATCCTATTGTTTAAACTTTTTTGGACCAAGTGTTTTATTAAGTCCCATGAACAGACTAACACACTTATAAGTAAAACAAATAAAACTGCCTCAGCTAGACAAAATTTCAAGGAATGCACATGGGGCTTGATGTGACAGAAAGTTCACTAGTGATGGAATAGTTGCTGGGAGGGTGGAGATGAAGGGGTTAGGTGCCTGCAACTTCTGCTTTACCAAGGAGCCTACATCCTGTAGTCTGTGAAGCCCCAGACAAAGATTGTCCTTGCTAAGAAGAGATCTGGTCAGTGCAATTGGGAGGTGAATTGATACAGCTAATGAGCAGGCAGACTCCATTAATGGGGCTTCTAATCAAAGCTGCTGTCTCTGATAGAACCTCCTCCCCATGAGTTGATGACCAGATGTCCTCCCACTGGAGTGAGTCTGCCATGACTGGGACCTCCATCCATTCTAAGAGGAAGACTTAAAAAAAACATGCAGAGACACGTGCAGTGAAACTTATAAATCGACATCGGGCCAACTTCTGATCTCAACTCCACTCAAATCAAGGCAGCTGGGGAGAGGGGGGAAGAGAACAGATGGAACGAGCAGATGAAACAAAGCACAAAAGGAGACAGCATGATTCACTTATTCTTAACTGTCTAATGTAACACACATTTTCCCATGTATGCAGTATTTGTAGTGGCCACAGAGATGTTATGAGATACCGAATGGGAGGGTATGAAGCATTGTCATAATGTGGAACTTGTCTTAATAGATGTGTATGTCTCCCTGGCCGTAATTCAGGAAAGCACTTAAGCATGTGATTTGTCTTAAATGGAACTTAATGTGCTTAACGGTTTTCCTAAATAGAGAGGCTTTCAGTAATTGACACACCTATTAAGACAAGTTCCACATTATGATAATGTTTGAGAACCCCTAGTATACTTAACAACAGAGGTCATGCAGACAGGGATTTTGTATATGGATAATCAGTTGATTTTTATAACTTGCACCTAGCATCATTTTATTATCCACAAATATGAAAAGAGGAATTTGTTTATACTTTCTGGACATGGTTGGCTATTTCATTACTCCCGTTTTATGCTGACGTGACTTTAATTAAATCAGGGGAGTTACATTTACAACAAGCTGGGGTAATGTGGTATAAGAAACTACATAAATATCAGATACAAAAAACTATGTTAAAAGAACAATAAGGTTGCAATGTCAAGCACTCAGGTTAGGAAATGCCTGATTAAAGTTGCCTGTGCAGTCTTAATTCTGTGCCTTTAAGGGTATTCACTATAATACAGTCTTCAATGACCTGATCACATACTGTCTTTTCCATAGGACCCTGCCTTATTCAGTGCACAGAATGAATGGAGCTCACTTAATAAGCACCTATTCGGTATTTTATTGAGAATATGGCCCCAGGCCTTATTTACTGCTCCTCTAAAATTAAAAAAGCCCATGAAAAAATAATCTATGGCAGTCATCACTGTAGTATCTTTGTGCTTCACAAATCCTAATTAATTTATCTTTACAACCACCCTGTGAGAAGAGGAAGTGGTATTAACTCCATTAAATTGGGGTACACAATATGAACCAGCAAAGAGCTGATTTTACAGAGTGCTTATCATTTTATAGCCCTTTATATGTTCAAAACGTAGTTTCCATTCATTTTATTTTGTAACTGGCAAACCAGGCCCTGGGGAATCAAGTCAGGCACACAGAAAATGAGGCACACATAGCTAGTGACTACCCAGGAAAAGTTTGGTTGAAGTTACTTGCCTGACATTTACATATGAACTTTGTGGCAGAGGCACTCAGGGTCTCTCTCCCCTCCCAGCAAGCTATCAAGGAAGCATTTGTTCAGATCCTGCTTACATTGATAGCAGAATTTGCTTATCATCTTGTATGTGGACCAGCAGCAGAGGAGATGAGATGTCAGGTTTCACAGATATTTGATGACAGCAAAGAAATGGTGAGACTCAGGGATGTTGGGTTCCATTCCAGGCACTGGAGGAGAGTGGGTTCTTTTAGGCATAGAGTCTTCTGCCCATTTCCATGCAAGATTAACCCCTTCTGTTCTGTCCCTGACCCACTACAAAAACTTGCCAGCTGTCTACACTGGCCACTTGAATTTGCGCAAGAGCACTGACTTTGTAATGTACAAAATCAGTGCTTCTTGCGCAAATACTTTCACACTCCCGTGTGGCCATTTTGATGTAAATCGCCGCTTCATTTTCCTATGTCTAGTAAACTCATCTACATGGCTCCGTCGACAGAGCCATGTAGTCTAGACATACCCATATAGCCCTGGGCTGGAGCATATTCATTGCCCTTTGGGGATGGTGCATGCACAGTCTGGTTATCTATAGCAAATGTGAGGGGATGGTGCATGCCCACTTATATTAGTTCCCGTAATATAAGAACTAGGGTTAACTAAATGAAATTCATAGGTAGCAGGTTTAAAGCAAATAAAAGGAAGTTTTTATGCACTCAGCGCACAGTCAACCTGTGGAATTCCTTGCCAGAAGATGTTATGAAGACTAGGACTTTAACAGGGTTCAAAAAGAGCTCGATAAAATCATGGAGGTTAGTTCCATCGATGGCTATTAGCCAGGATGGGTAGAAACGATGTCCCTAGCCTCTGTTTGTCTGGGCAGCTCTAGGAGCTGTGAGAGCCTTAGGCATAGTCAGCAAGAATGGAATAGTCAGATTTGTGTCTAAAATTAAAGATGTCTCTACTGACTATGTCCAGACTGCCATTTCTTAAAAACTTGTAACTTTTTCAAGTTTGGATAGATTTTCATAAGGTCACTAAAAGGTATATCTCTGACACAAAGATCACTCCCTGCCAAATTTCAAACCCCTGCTCCAAAGCACTAAAACAGTTGTTTTCAACATTTTTTTTTTCATTTATGGACCCTTAACATTTTTTTGAATGGAGATGCAGACCCCTTTGAAATCTACAGACCTCCATGGATTTGGGGACCATAGGATGAACTTGAGAACCATTGTGCTAAAAGGTTTCATGGGGGTCACTAGAGTGTTTAAAAGTAAAGGTCTGACAAATATTTTAATATGGGAAAACAAAATATTTTCCCTGAGCATAATTCTAGGAAAGAGTTGAACTGTTTTGACTGAAATTTTCTGAAACAAAACATCCTGAGGCAAACACTGGACTTGGAAAGTCAGCTCAAACAGGTAAAGTTTCACCCAAAGTTATAGGCAACTGAAAACAGGGTTTTATAATGGGCAACATTACTAATTAAACAGTACTAACAGCCCCAGCCAGAACAGAATAGTGGTGAAGCAGGCCCAGCATTTCTGTGCAGAGCTGATTACACTAAAGAATATAATAGTGCAAGATAAATGTAAGCACTGTTAAATTAAAGGGGCATGGTTTGATTAGCAACAGTTGTAGTAGCCAAGATACTAAGGCTTTTGAGATGAACTTTAGGAAGGAACTCACTGAGGAAAGCAAATCTAATCATAAGAAATTGCAATTGTGTGTTTTAATCTCCTCTCTACAACAATATGAAATAATTTAAAACATATTGGTAGAGCCCTGCAAATCCACAGATATCCACGTTATGTCTGCGGGTATCTGTATTCATGGATGTAAATATCCGCAGCTCATTTTTGTGGCTATGGATAGGGATGTGGATACAAATTTTGCATCTAGAACCCTGCGAATTTCTGGATATCTGCTTCATATCCGTGAGCATCCGCATTCATGGATGTCAATGTGGATATCCCCGGCTCATTTTTGCAGATACAAATGTGGATGCAGATACAAATTTTGTATCCGTGCAGGGCTTTGCATTGTGGAATGCTATCAAAAATGATAATCAAGTGAGGAATTCTTTCAAACATCCAACAATTCATGAGTGGGCTGTAACATCTTGAGTGATTTCTTGACTGAGACAAAGCTTATATATTTTTATAATGAGATCTGGCAACAGGCATTGTCTTTGTGTCAGCTTTCATATGGTTGAAAGTTTTCCCGTCTTGAGTCAGAAAATATAGATTGGAATAAGCAGAAAAATCTGTAATCCAATCCTTGTGGCTTATTACATTGATACAGGTTGCAGTATATAGGCCAAATAAATAGGGCTCTAACAGGGGTATGGTCCAAGTGTTTTAAAACACCATCTTACACTCTCTGTTCCAATGTATATCTTCCATCATAGATAGTCTCCTTGCCCACTCAAAACAACAGGTCCAAAATCTTTGCCCTCACTCCAACAGGGACTGTATCACACACAGTGAAAAATAAATAATAACTCAAAAGGGAGGGATTGAATGGATGTGAACTGAAAAACTTTATCTAGCCCTTACAGGTGTTCTATCTGACTCAAGAGTGAGGCACAGTGTGGGTAACTTTTTACTGCCACTCTCCCTGCCTTACTAGCTCTGTGGATAAATAAAGGACATTCGCCCCAGTACTTTTAATCAGCTCTACATTCCCATGCTCCATTTATTCATTTGAATTGGACTGGCAACCTTGGGAAAACTGCCTGTTTCTGCCTGGGCCAGAAATACTGCAGTTGCCTCTCACACTGTGTTTTAGAATTGGGGCAGAACTCAGATCCTTGTCTTTGTTCCAGACTCTTTGCAGTGCTTAGGGATTGGCGAGGCATTCCTGGGATGTGGGGAATTGCTGGATGGTCTAAACCAGCATGGATAGCTCTCCACCCACCTGCTGTCCTGCCTTTGTGTGGGGAGGAGGTTGCATGTGTGGAAGGATATGGCAGAGTCAGGATTAAATTATACCACTAGGCTATGTCTACACTCGCGGCTTCTTGCGCGAGTAATATGCAAATGAGGCTAAGTGTGGAATATCGCTGAGCCTCATTTGCATACCTAATGAGCCATCATTTTTTTCAGAGGAGGCTCTTGTGCAAGAAGGAGCATCTACACTGCCCCTTCTTGCGCAAGAAAAACCCTCTTGCGCAATGCTGTTACACCTATTACTTGAGAGGAAGAACGGCATTGCGCAAGAGGGTTTTTCTTGTGCAAGAAGGGGCAGTGTAGATGCTCCTTCTTGCGCAAGAGCCTCCTCTGAAAAAAATGATGGCTCATTAGGTATGCAAATGAGGCTCAGCGATAGTCCACGCTTAGCCTCATTTGCATATTGCTCACGCAAGAAGCCGCTAGTGTAGACATAGCTCTATTGTTCAGCTGGCAGACACAATCTGACAGAATCTCCCAAGATTCTCTCATGCCATTTTATTCTGGCAATTAGAATGGGAACTGTCCTTTTCCTTTACCTCCCATTCCACAGATTCTAGATATTTATGTATTTAGACTTACAAAAACAGACAGAAGAGGTTCCCATCTTAGTATAACAATCAGCTAAAAACGTAGCCAAACATAAAACCAGTTCCCACTGCAACCTTTATCATAGACAGTAAGGCTATAAAGTCTCACAGCCATAAAGAATAAATGTTCTTTGATTAGAAGCATCCCCTCTCCAAAAGCTGCTGTAAAAAGTGGAGTCTTGCAGCATGCTATGAGGGTCAGCACATTTGAGCCATTCCTGACAAAGGAGTGGGAAGCAAATTCCAAGCCAAGGAATTTAATTTATTTTTAATTCCATTAGACTATTTCTTCATGTTTGGGTTTTCATAAAGCCTTTTTTTTTAAACAAAAAATAGAGCTTAACCTGAGGCCCTAACCTAATTTGATGTTATCCCTGAAACAGTGGAATGCACCCACAACATTTCCATACTAGCCAAGATGTCTTTCTCCAAATATGTACATTTATGAAAAGATGCTGTATTATAACTGTCCGTCTGGGCCGCAGAAACAGCAAATGTGTCTTAGGTTTTTCACTCAACCTTTTCACCTCCAAAAAACTGGAGCAGACAATAAGATTGTAAGGAATGACTGTAGACTAGTCACCAGGTACTTTTCAACATCGAAATTGTTGATCATGCTATTGACCTAAGCAGATCTGATGCAATGTTTTTCACCACCACTCCAAGAACACAATATTGAACATATGCTGATTAATACCAAGGTTGGAGGGGAGATGCAAAACAAAAAGTGTCTTTGTTGCATATTTTTGTAAATGGAAAAAGGTAAGGAGCATTAGATAGCTAATGAATCTTTAACTGGGAAATTAAAGTAGTGCTGACAAAAATGGATTTGGTTTCTAATAAGATGGTCAAATGTTTGACTTTTTCGTTTGTCCATCAGTAATGAAATAACAGATTCTCATAACAAAACTCTCATGTACTTCTCTGTGTTAGACTTCTGTGCTTTAAAGTCCCCAAGGGCCTTCTTTTGATCTCACTTTCACTGGTTTTACAACTAGTTTACAGAAACTTGTATCTACACTTTATGGATCAGAGTCACCAGTGTGATCAAGTAACAGAAATCCAGTTTAACTGGGCAGGACATATATCCAGTTTAACTGGGCAGTTAAGCCAGGTTCATAGCTGCTTAGCATCACTGGAATGGTGCAAAGCAGCTGGCATGGATCAATAAATCTGGCCTTAAAGCCCTAATTCTGCTTTGAGCTTCATTGATATAAAGCAGCAGTAACTCAACTGATGTGCACTGGAGGCTGAGCTGCTGTCATAGAGCTCCAATTTTGCCTTCTCAGCTTCAGACACACACCCTGTGCCTGATTTTCAGAGGTGCTGAGAACCCACCTCTTCAGCTGAAGTCGGTGCAGGCTATAGGGTATGGCTACACTATAAACTTTTTCCGGCAGAGGAAATGCAAATGGAGTGCTCATTTGTATATCTCATGCTCTCATTTGCATATTCCCTTCTGATGCTTTTTGCAGAAAAGGTTTTTGCGCAACAAAGCGCTGTGTAGATGGCGCCTTTTTGTGCAAAAAAACCCTTTTGCACAAGAACCCTTATTCCTCATTTTTTTGAGTATTTGATGCCTCTAACAATTAATCCCAGGGTGTCTCAAACTGAGCAGAGCCCACTTTTAAGAAGCCAGCTGTAACTGCAGAAATTTTGAGAGGATTCAAGATTGCCTCAGTTGGTGTAGTAAGTTTGAAATGTGTTTTCTATTTTTTTCCAGCTGTGACTTTTTAATAGTCAAGCATGAAGTAAACCATAGCTAGAGGATATTTTCTTTTAATGGAATGTGTCACAGATTATGTGTTTCTATTTTAAAAAGGGTGGTGACAGTGTTTATGAAAGTCTTAATTAAGGACATTGTATTTTTAATTAGACTAATAACTGTATGGTCATCATGTTACAAGTAGCAACCATCTAAAGAAGGGATGAGTAATAAGAAGCCTGTGGTGTGGACGTGGTTCACCAGCGCTAGCCTCAGGTTGGCTGCCAGACTTTTATTTACCTGAGCATCTGCAGGTACGGCTGCTCACAGCTCTCAGTGCCCGCGATTCACCACACACTAGCCACAGTAAAATCCAGTATTACCAAGGAGCACACCTGTTGTACTGGTTCTGATCACAAAGGAAATGGCAATTTCTCAGATGTTTTGGTCCAGTCCATTAAAAAATGTCAAGATCGGGGTCTTAAATTGTATCTGGAACGGCGCAGTGCAGGCAAACATTAATGACGTGCAGAACAATGTGATAAGATAGAATTTATCATGCATTGTTGACGGAATCAGCTGCCCTCTGTCCACTAACCCATCTCCCCAGGGCTCCTTCTGACTTTCCAAACCCTAGAGAACCTTCAGATAGACACTTTTAAAACAATCTCCTGATTCTCCCTCCTTCACAGACGAGCCTGAACTGAGGTCTAGGGTAAACCTTATTCAGAGTTGGGACTAATGATGGGTGTGATGGGTTCACCTTCCCTTCGGATGCCACATGGAACTGAGGTACCACTGTGCCTGCCTGATACACTAGTCTGGGCTCCCATTATACTGTACTTCTGTGACAGTCCCTCAAGCCCCAGCCAGGCCTCAGGCTGCACATTACCAGCAGCACACATACAGGGAGGGACACACCCTGCTGCAGGATTTACAGACTGCTGAGATCAGCTCTGCATGGGAAGGCTCCAGCTAAGGAACTGCACAGCTACTCAAGTGCACACCTCCCATGGAAGGAAACCCAAAATTATAACATCTTGCACTGCCCAGAGAACTGTACAGCATAAGCCCATGAAATTTGCCCCCTCCATCAATGTGGAGAGGGATGAACACAGCTTTCTGCCCCAAGTAATGATTTCCACACGCTGGTTTTAAACAAAACAAAAGCAAATGTATTAACTACAAAAGATGGATGTTAAGTAATTATAAGAGACAGTAAACAGATCTGAGCAGATTATGTAGCAATTAAAAACAGGCAAAATAAGTTTAATATACTAAAGAGACTGTCTTTCTCCCCACAACCACTTTCTCTCTCTGGTTGTCCCCGCTCCTTGGGGGAGGGGGGAGGTTCCTATTGAAATGGGAAAAAATGCTTTTGTTTTATAAACATCGCTCTGTCTGCAGGGCTAGCTCCGGGCTGCTTGCCACCAACAGATGAGCAGCTCTCAACAGCCAGACCCCTTGGAGAGGGGCGGAAAGGCAAGAAGCAGGCTACCTGTGTTGGAAGGGAGAGAAAAGTGGGCAGGGGGATCTGGGGCTGTGCAGCTTTTCACCCTTCCTGCCCTTCTCCCCTGACCCATCCACCACAGGTTCAGAAATACAGCCCCACGCTCACTGCTCCTGGGAGGGCTCCCTTCCCATTACCCCCCAGGTCAGCAATCAGTCACTGTGATGGGACGGTCCAGCCCCACACTGGCCAAGGGAGGAGCCAGCTGGCCTGGGCAGGCCCCGCCCCCACAGCAGTGCTGGGCATGCTCCAACTGCGGGCCAGGTATAAAGGCCAGGGAGGCAGCTCAGTTGCGGCTGGCCTGGTGGGAGGGAGGAACTCCTGCCCAACCTCCAGAGCCGCTGGACCAGCCACCGGAGCAAGAGCCACCAGGCCTGCCGCCTCCACCGCTAGGGTCCCCGGGCCGAGCGTGACCACAACGCCGAACCCGGGGGGCAGCCCACCCAGCTGCGGTGGACAGCCCTGGCACCGCTGCCCCAGACGTTGGGCCTGCCAACATCACGGCCAGCACAGAGCCTGCAGGTGGGGTCTCCGTGGGCCACGGGGCTGGGTAGGAAGCAACCCAGGGCAGGGGGCAGGGAATCCCCCGGTGGGCTTGGCGCGTTTCGGGGCGGACTCCCCACCGAGTCAGTGGTGGGAACCGCCCACCACTAACAGGGCCCTGGGTTGGGGCCCGGTGGAGAGGGAGGGCCCGGACCCCCGCACCTCATCCTCCCAGAGCCTGGACTAGGCCTCAGGGCCTGCGTTTGTAATGAACTAGGCCCCAGGGCCTGCAAGTGTAAAGGCTCGACCCCAGGGCCGAACTGTGTTGGGTGGGGCACCCCATGATAGTCACGCATCAGTTTGAACTGACCACCATCTAGGAACAGCAGCCACCCACCCCTCCCCCAGAACCAGGCACTCCCAGCCTTCCCCCCCCCCCCCCCACCACCAGGATCTAACCCAATCTTCCTCCCCTTCCCCAGAGCCAGGCAGCTCCAGATTCTTTTAACAACACCCTGGGGCTCACCGGAGCTGCTGCCACTGCCACAGCCATCCACTTTTTCTCCCAGGCGCTGGGGTGCGTGTGCAGAGCGGCTGTGAACTGTCCAGGCATGTGGCTCCAAAAACAGTTGAACGTTCCCTTGACGGCAGATGCTGCTGCCCCCTCCCCGAATCCCGGACATTTTTTGTTTTAAAAAAGCCAGGAAAATGAGGACATGTTGGGGGGGGGAAACTGGACACATAGTAACCCTAAAGAGCTGCATTTCTAGGAGCTGAAGAGCCGTGGGTTGGCCACCCCGCTATAGGGCTTTGCTGCTGCAAACTGTGACGTCTGTTGCACAGCATTCTCGATAGACATGATGTGGAGCTGGAGTATCAAGAGACTAAGGGGCAATGAACATCCTTGGGGACATGAAGGAAGCTGCTCAGTTCTTTGCTTCCCTGAGTACAGGGCCTCCTGTTGTCTCTTCCCCTTGCAAAGGGAACTGTTATTATCAGTTCTTGGCAAAGCAGTTCCCTTAAGAGCTACATGGGGAATGGATTATTTTAGATTAAATATTTACCTTACGTTATGAGGCACAGAAGGAACAAGGAAGGCTGCTGTTTTTGAATAGCATCAGATTGTGAAATGAACCAGTGGATAAAAAAACTAAGTGGGTCACTCACCCATTGGTAAGGTTCTTCCTCAACAGTCTGAGCTGCTCTGCAGACTGGGCCGGCTCAAGCCATTCCTGCGCCAGGGACAGCGGGCGCGCAACGCATGTGCGGCTCTGCTCATGGGCGCAGGGCACATGTGTGGCCCCATTCCCCCAGCCCGCTGCACACCTTACAGCTGCAATCGGGCACACGGCACCCAATTGCAGCTCTAAGGGGCGCCACGTGGCCCCCAGCCCCGGGCGCACGGCGCCTGATGGCAGCTCTAAGGGGTGCCGCAGAGCTGGGCATGCGGTGCCCCTTACAGCTGCTATCAGGCACCCCCCCATAGGTTGGCGCCCTGGGCAGCTGCCCGGCTAGCGCCCTCCCCCCCCCATCCGGCCCTGTCTGCAGAAGCCCTGGCAATTCCCTTAGCATCTGCCACAGCTGCACTTGCCCCTTATGCCTGATGTTTGGCCTGCAGCTCAAATCAAGTTCTATGCTGGGAGCTTACTCATGGTAAGTATGACCATTTGGTTTTATAGGTGCAGGGATATGAAAAGTAACACTGTTGGGTTTTTGAAAACTTTCCAACACACTTGCAGAATAGTTTTCCTGTAAAATGTGTGGTGCACCCAGAATGCTTGGTGGTTGGTCTGGGGAACTATAAAGGTTTTCATGGTACTCCATTGGGATAGTTTTTCCACTATCAGGGAATTATGCATATTACCCCAATGGAGTAGCATGGGGTCAGTCCCAGGACCAACCCGATTCAACTTATTCATAAATGATCTGGAGAAAGGGGTAAATAGTGAGGTGGCAAAGTTTGCAGACGATACTAAACTGTTCAAGGTAGTTAAGACCAAATCAGATTGTGAAGAACTTCAAAAAGATCTCACAAAACTAAGTGATGGGGCAACAAAACGGCAAATGAAATTTAATGTGGATAAATGTAAAGTAATGCACATTGGAAAAAATAACCCCAACTATACATATAATATGATGGGGGCTAATTTAGCTACAACTAATGAGGAAAGAGATCTTGGATTCATCGTGGATAGTTCTCTGAAGACGTCCACGCAGTGTGCAGCGGCAGTCAAAAAAGCAAACAGGATGTTAGGAATCATTAAAAAAGGTATAGAGAATAAGACGGTGAATACTTTATTGCCCTTATATCAATCCATGGTACGCTCACATCTTGAATACTGCGTATAGATGTGGTCTCCTCATCTCACAAAAGATATACTGGCATTAGAAAAGGTTCAGAGAAGGGCAACTAAAATGACTAGGGGTTTGGAACGGGTCCCATATGAAGAGAGATTAAAGAGACTGGGACTTTTAAGCTTGGAAAAAAGGAGACTAAGGGGGATATGATAGAGGTCTATAAAATCATGAGTGGTGTGGAGAAAGTGAATAAGGAAACGTTATTTACTTGCTCCCATAATATAAGAAATAGGGGCCACCAAATAAAACTAATGGGCAACAGGTTTAAAACAAATAAAAGGAAGTTCTTTACACAGCGCATACTCTATCTGTGGAACTCCTTGCCTGAGGAGGTTGTGAAGGCTAGGACTATAACAGGGTTTAAAAGAGAACTAGATAAATTCATGGAGGTTAAGTCCATTAATGGCTATTAGCCAGTATGGGTAAGGAATGGTGTCCCTAGCTTCTGTTTGTCAGAGTAGGGAGATGGATGGCAGGAGAGAGATGGCTTGATCATTACCTTTTCAGTTCACTCCCTCTGGGACACATGGCATTGGCCACTGTCGGCAGACAGGGTACTGGACTGGACGGACCTTTGGTCTTACCCAGTATGGCCATTCTTATGTTCTTATGTTCACTTGTGAGTAATGGCACTATCCCAAATTCAGCCTAATAAAACCCTATTACCATACCATTGTATACCTACTATATATTTGAGACAGAGTTTGTCTGTCTGTCTGCATGAGTCTGCCTGCCTGTTCAATAACTCCTCCTAAAAGATAAGAGCTAGGAGCACCGAATTTGGTAAGCGGCTTCCTCTTATCCTAACTTAAAGCAAGGTCAAGGGTTGGTTGGGCCAGGAGAATGGGATGTCTCCCGAGTGGGATTGCTTCTCATATAACCATTCAGAAAAGAGACAGGATCACCAGGCAAGTGAAAGAGGCTTGCTGGGGGCACACCACTCCCATCCAGAACTGCCCCAGCCCCAAACCTCCCACCCCCCAACTGCCCTTTAGGGAGAGCAGGGGGGCTGAAACTCCCTCCCCCCAATTTGTACAGGTACATTGCTGGCTGTTTTCCTTCATCAGGGAGCGAGGGGAATGTGCACCATTTGCTGCATTCCTCATTCTGGCTGGAGAGTGCAGGGGGCAGACGAACCAGGACATGCCCCTGCCTGGAGACATGCACCCCTCCCCCACCTATGCCTGCTGGAGCTGCACCGGCTGTGGAGAGGTGCTTCTCACCTGGCCCCAACTTGCTGCAGTGAGAAAGGGCTGGGACAGTCGTCTTTCCCAGAGGCAATCCCTCATCCCCAGCCCCACCCCAGAGCAGTGATCTGAATGAAGACAAGTAACAATGAAGTAAGTTAAGGACCCAAGCAAGGCCAGGTCAATCTTCTAGTTCTTTAAATAGTTCATGTTCACACGCACAACACGTCTATGCCGATGATAGCCATGCAAGACATGTTTTTATTTTGGCAGCTATTTGATATACTGTGTTTGGGGCCCAAGCCTACTCTGTAGCTTCTGGCTGTATTTGAACTAAGCTGCAATACACTTGATTGAATGAACCAATGGCTCATTTGAAGGTCAAGTGGCACTTGAAGAGAAGGATACTGTTGGAATATAGGGGTTTACAAGAGTCTCAGTGCTGCAGGAGTCTGCAATTGATTTCTATCATCTACATGATTAATGAGTGTCATGGAGCATTGCCGATAAAGTGAGTGTCCTTGACTAAGACCCAGTGAAGTTGGTGGGCTTTGGGTCATTCTTTGTGTGAGCAGCACATGAGACCATCAACGAGCCTCTACGCCAGGGGCAGGCAAGATAGTGGCCCGTGGGCCTTCTCATCCATCCTGTAGTCCACCCCTGCAACAGGTAGCAGTGTCACTCAAAGTGGCTGGCTGCTGCCTGTGGCTCTCTGTGCTATGGGGAGGTAGGGAGGCTTTGTGAGCTGCCCATCCCAGCAAAATCTCTCAAATCCTATTGGCTGGAAACTAATTTTGCTGAGAGTGGGAGCAGTATAGTAAATTTCTCAGCTCCCATTTGGCCAGTTTCCAGCCAATAGGAGCTGAAAGATTTTGCTGGGGTTAGGGACAGTGCCTTCTCCCCTACCCTAGTGCAGAAAGCCACATGGAATAGGGCAGTCTGGGGCTGCTGGCAGGCAGGGCAGCCTGCCTAAGAGTCCTGCTGGCTGGGAGCTATTAGCTAAGCACCTCCCAGCCAAAGCCTGCCTTTGGAATCCCACCCCCTCCCACACCTCAACTCCCTCTGAGATCCTGCACGCCCCCCTACATCCTTTCTCCAGGCCAGAATCCTCTTCTGCACCCATACCCACTCCGGGTACGTCTACACTACAGCGCTAGTTCGAACTAACTTAGTTCGAATTAGTTAATTCGAACTAAGCTAGTTCGAACTAGCGCATCTAGAACTAAAAACTAGTTCGAACTAGCGTTTTGCTAGTTCGAACTAGCGCGTCCACACTGATTGGACGCAGGGGGGCATTTAAGGGCAGCTGAAACCGGTTCTGGCAGGGCATCAGGTCAGCAGTTGCTTTGTGTGGCTGCTGTCTGAGGCTATCTGAGGCTCGTGCTTAAAGGGACCCCCCCGGACAGCCGGTTCTCAGCTTTTCCTGCTTGCTTGCCAACCTCGCCGAGGGACAGCAAAGCGTCGGTCTCTGTGCCCGTCTGTGTCGGTGCTTCCCTTCGGGGAGGACCGCCGCAGGTGGCAACATGGAGCCACGGCTCGCCCTGCACCTTCTGGTGCACGTTCTGGACTTGCTGCTGCAAGCCTGCCACCAATGGCTCGAGGCTGCCTGGCACCACCTGGGGAACGTCAGCCCCCTGCCTCTCCGCCTGGCCGCCCTGGGGGCCGTGGAGGAGCCGCGGCGGCGCCCCGGCACCGGCGTGCCCCGCCGCATCTGGCGTCTGGACACCAGCAGCGACTGGTGGGACCGCATCGTCCTGGAGCACTGGGACGACCGACAGTGGACCCAGAACTTTAGGATGAGGAGGGACACCTTCCTGGAGCTCTGCGAGTGGCTCGCCCCTGCCCTGCAAAGAAGGGACACTCGCATGAGGCCCGCCATCCCCCTCCAGAAGCGGGTGGCCATCGCCCTCTGGAAGCTCTCCACGCCGGACAGCTACCGATCCGTCGGGAACCAGTTCGGCGTGGGGAGATCCACTGTCGGAGCAGTGCTCATGCAGGTACGGCGCTCGTCAGCCACCGAGCCGGGGGGGAGGGGGGCTGCGAGGAGGGGATGGGCCGCCCCAGGGACAAAGGGGGGGGGGCGGGAGGAGGCGAAGGCGCCCCGCACCGGAGGGGTCGGGCTGTCCCGGGCGTACTACACGCCGCCAGGGGGGTTGCTTCCGGGAGTGGGGCGCGGGGCACTGCCAGGGCATGAATGCTCCCAGCCACCCGGGCGCCCCACTGATTGACGCTTTGCTGTGTCTCTCTCCGCAGGTGGTCAAGGCCATCAACCGGGTGCTGCTCCGCAGGGTGGTCCGCCTCGCCGACCCGGATGCCGTCATCCGGGGATTCAGCGCCCTCGGCTTCCCCAACTGCGGGGGGGCCATCGACGGGACGCACATCCCCATCCGTGCCCCGGAACACCAGGCGTCCCGGTACGTGAACCGCAAGGGGTACTTCTCCGTCATCCTGCAGGCCGTGTGTGACCACCGGGGACAGTTCACGGACATAAATGTGGGCTGGTCCGGCAAAGCACACGACGCCCGGGTGTACCGGAACTCCTCCGTGTGCCAGCGGCTGCAGGACGGGACCTTCTTCCCCGACCGCCACATCAGGGTCGGGGACGTGGACATGCCCGTCTGCCTGGTGGGGGATGCCGCCTACCCACTGCAGCCGTGGCTCATGAAGCCCTACACGGGGCACCTCAATCCCTCCCGCCAGGCCTTCAATAACAGGCTGAGCAGGGCCCGCATCGTGGTGGAGGGGGCCTTCGGGCGACTGAAAGCCCGCTTTCGATGCCTCCTCACCCGTCTGGACCTGGCCGAGCACAACATCCCTCCCGTGGTGGCGGCATGTTGTGTGCTCCACAATTTGTGTGAGCGGAAGGGGGAGGCTTTCTTGCCAGCCTGGATGGCTGAGGCTGACCGCATGGCTGGACACTACGGTCAGCCCCGCACCGCCGCCGTCCGGGAAGCCCAGCGGGGGGCCATCCGGATCCGGGAAGCCCTGCGGGAGAGCTTCCAGGTGGAGGAGGAGGAGGACTGACCTCTCCCTGCATGCCCCACCGGGGCCTTCTTCCACCCTACCCCCCCCCTTCCCCTTTCCCCTCCCTATCTACTGTACAATAAAGACACCTGTTTTTCAAACAAAAACGTCTGTTTATTTCAGAGAACTGGGCTGGGGGAGGGAGGAATGAAGGTGGGAGAAGGGAGGGGGAAACCTGGGACGAGGGAGCTGGAAGGGGAGGGGAGGGAAGGGAGGAAGGGAAAGGAAAGCTCAGGGGTGGGAGTCTGGGTGCCTCTCCCGTCTCGCCACACTGCGGGTCCGGGGGCGTCGGTGGGGAATGGTTGTGGAGGGGGGGGCAGAGAGGACAGGGGGTGTGGAGGAAGCAGGAGCGGAAGCAGGAGCGGAAGCAGGAGGAGCAGGAGGAGCAGGGGGAGCAGGGGGAGCAAGAGGGGGAGCAAGAGGGGGAGCAGGGGGAGCAAGAGGGGGAGCAGGGGGAGGAGGAAATGGAAAGCGGTCTAGCAGGCTCTGGAGGTGGCCTCGCAGGGCACGGCCCTGCTCCTCCAGGGCCTCCAGACTCCTCTGGCGCAGCCTGAGGTCCTCCTGGACCCAGTGGTCCTGGAGACGGAGCTGTCGATCCAGGAACCGGAGATGCCGCCTCTGGTAGTCCTCCTGGTTCCTGGCTGTCCTGCTTGCCCGGGCGCGGGCGGCTGCTGCAGGCGGTGTGGTGCGCCCTGCAGGCCCCGGTGCTGCAGCTGTGGTGCAAGAAGACCAGCGGTCAATTACCCCAGGGGCCCAGGTGTGTGAAACCCAGCTCCCCTCTGCAAGGCCAGGGCCCCTGCAGGATCCCCAGCTGCTGCTCCGTGGTGGGCAAGGCCCAGGCGCACGGTCCCGGGGCTCCCTCTCGCCCCAGCCCCCCGTACACATAAGGGGAACACGAGGGTACTCACAGGTGGACGCCTCCCCGGCCTCTGATGATGCAGGCGAGCGGCTCTGTGGGGTGCCTCGGGGGTCCCGGGTCCTGGGAAGGCTGGCGGCAGGCTCCTGGCTCTCAGAGCCCTCTTCCTCCTCCTCGGTGTCCAGGAGCGGTCCCTCTGCCCCGGGGTCAATCACGTCCCGGGGGGCAGGGACGGCATGAGGCCCCAGGATGTGGTCCAGGGCATGGAAGTGGGGGCAGGCCTCCGGGTCAGCCCCTGGCAGGCAGGCCCGGGAGTAGGACTGCCGCAAGTCTTTAATCTTGCAGCGCACCTGCTCCCGGCTGCGCTGGTGGCCCCTGGCGGCCAGGCTGGCAGCCATGCGTCCATAGACGGCCGCGTTCCGGTGGCTAGTGCGGAGATCGTGGACATTTGAGGCTTCCCCCCAAACCTCGATGAGGTCCACGATCTCCGCACTTGACCAGGCGGGCGCCCGCCTTTTGCGCCCCCGGGCAGGCTCCCGGGAGCCGCCAGGCTGGTCGTGGGGAGCAGTGGAGGGCTGGGAGCCCTCGGATGGCTGGCTCATCCTGTGGCAGGTGCAGGCTGTGCAGGCACGGGTGCTTGCAGCCTTGCAACTGGCACAAAGTGAGTAGCCAGCCCGTGGCCCTTTAAGGGCTCCGGGGCCGGGAGGGGGGCAATAGAGTTTCCCTGGTGTTGGCCAGAGTGGCCACCAGGGAAACCTGGGAAGCCTTAGCCTCCCACTAGTTCGAACTAAAGGGCTACACAGCCCTTAGTTCGAACTAGCTAGTTCGAACTAGGCGTTAGTCCTCGTAAAATGAGGTTTACCTAGTTCGAACTAAGCGCTCCGTTAGTTCGAATTAAGTTCGAACTAACGGAGCGCTAGTGTAGCGCATAGGAAAGTTAGTTCGAACTAACGTCCGTTAGTTCGAACTAACTTTCTAGTGTAGACATACCCTCGCAGAGTCTGCACCTCAGTCCCCTGCCCCAGGTCACAATACCTTCCTTCACCCAAACTCCCTCTCAGACCCCAGACCCTCTCCTGCACACCAGTCCCCTACCCTGAACTCCTTTCTACACCCAATCTCTGTCCCAGACCCTGCACACCCTATGTAGCAAAGAGCGGCCCTTGGCCACTTACCAAATTCTGGGAGTGGTCCCTCATCAAAAATTATTTCCCACCCCTACTCTAAGCAGACCAGTTCTAGACCATGCCACAGAGAAGGAAAGGGCAAGCAGTTCAGAAGAAAATGCAATATGCTTCTGAGGAGATTAGTTCCTTATGACATGGATAAAAAGTTTATGACCAACACATTAGGGTCTCATTGTACTATCGAGAGATTTGGATCCAGTTCACACAAGTACTTATTACTGGTGCAAAAGAGCTAAAGAAACAAATTAAAAGAGAAAATGCTACCAATCTGCATGACGGCAAAGCTGGCAATTCTCAAAATTTGGACACGAGTCATGGAATAGATGGTGTTTTTAAGGCCTCAGCTCCTGGAATCATGTGATTTCATGACACTTCTCAGCAGAAGGCAAATAAAAAGGCCCCACGTTTATTACTTTTTATGTCATGATTTTTAAGCCGATGTTACTGCTTTAGCAGGCGGCCTGACTCATGATTTTTAAAATGCTTGGGGAAGGTGATACTGTAATAGTGCCTGGATTGTTATCCCTCTCTGTATATTAAAAAAAATGTCCCTGTTGGACAGCAGAGTGACATCATCACGTCACTCTGCATCCTGCAGCCCCATATCCGCCTCCACCCTTAGCCGCATGCTGGGGCCAGCTGCTCCATGTGGGCTGCTCCAGCTGCGCTGTCAGTGAGGAGCTGCTGGGGCTGGGTCTCCTCTGTCATCTGAGCCCAAACGGTGGCCGGGCTGGGAGCTGGGTCTAGGGCTGGCATGGCCTAGGCCTGGCCCTATCTGGCAGTGGGGCATGGAAGGTGAGTCAGGGCTAGGGTGGCCTCCAGGTCGGGCGCTCCCCAGCAGCTGGGGGTGGGCGGAGAAAGAGCTGGGGCTGGGGCAGCCTGCGCCCCAACCTCTCCCCAGCCAAGAGGGGAGTTGGTGAGCAGGGGGCACAGCCCCTTAGTTTTTCTTTGACTTTTGGAAGGGTGGAGGATCAGCGATGACAAACAACATGAAAAGGAAATGCAGATGGATGAAAAAAATTGAATAAAGTCAAATGGGGAGACACCATGAGTGTGGAAAATGGAAAACAACTTGAAATAGAATTACACAGAGGAATGGTGACTTCAAAGAGGTAGGAGAATAGGCAGAGAAAGACATGATTGCATTTATTCATTCTTGCTCTACAAGTCCACTCTAGACTTGCTGTCCCCGTGCTCTCCCCAGATTGTTGTTTGGGAGGCTTAGAAAAGGAGGAAATTTCCCAAATATTTGCATCCTCTTTGGGGCTCTTACAATTATTAAGCATGTGTGCAGGCTGCATTGTATTCATCTCCCCTTGAATGTTGGGTTTTTATGGCTAGTGTACAAAAGAATTTTAAAAAACAGATGTTATGTAGTTTGACTGAAAGAAATGCAAGACAATGGTAATTTTTCTCAGATCTTGACTGTCTTCATTTTAGTTTACATAATAAAATGCACAAATTTATTTTTTCAGAAGAATCACTTGGAATCTGATTGTATGCAGTGAATGAGAATATGCATTCATCTGAGACATAAACATTCATCTGGCCTTAATTAAAAAAACATGGTTTTAGCAGAATACAATTAAATATATATTTAAATAACTAAATATATTGGGATATAAAATGAAGGAATATAACTGAAAGATGTATACAACCTGATTTCCTGGTTTAATTTTTGTTGGTGGGCCTTTTCCTGAAGATGTGGGCCTATCTTGAATGGAGACTGCTAATTTTATTGAAGTGTGGCAAACTATTATGATTTTGTGATGTGGGCAAATATCTACAAAGGAGGCAGGTATTTTTCTTGATTCACATTTAGATTGAAACCTAGGTTTCAGAGTTGAAAAGCAAATGCATTAAATGTCCATAAACGTCAATAGTAGGATTTCAGTGGGCTCTAGTTAAACCCTAAAGTGAAATCCTGGCCTCACTAAAATCAAAGGCACCAAAATTTCAACCCCAAGAGCTAATACAATGATGGGCAACTTGCGGCCCAAGAGCTGCACGCGGCCCAGTGGGGTTCTATGTGTGTCCCACGAGACATTTTCTTTGTCATTGCCCATGCACAGGGTCGCCAGATTCTGCTGGTTTTTGTCCATGTCCGTTTTTTTCCTACCATTATTGCAAAAGTAACACACGTCAAGCACAGACACTTGAAGTGAGATGTGTGTTGATTACATGTGCTCCCTCTGCAGCCAAAGTGCTGCTACCGTTCAGTTGGCACACCCCACAAATTCTAGGTACACAAGCACAGTTAGCAAAACTACCTTATTCCAGGAGACCGTCTTGGTTCCGACAATTTTACAGCCCACTGAAATAGAGGGCCACTCATGCAACCCATTCAGTTGCCTAGATTGCCCCTCACTGAGCTAGTACATTGCATCACCTACCCCATGTACAGATTTAAACAACAGCGGTAGCACGGTGGGACATTGAACTTAAAGCTTCTGAACAGGACTTGATCCTCTCCAGAATCGAGTGGGACACACTCATAAGAAAAATACATGTTTCTGCAGGAGCTGGTATTGGTGATACAGCTGATGCACTTGCCTCAGAGGAAATATTGCTCTGATGCTGGAGGTCCTTTCAGACGAAATATAAATGAGAGGTTCTGAGGTTCAGATGAAATATAAATGAGAGCTTCTGGTCTTTTAAGATTGCATGGCATTTACTTCTCCCCACCTCCCACCCCAAAAAAAGTATTCCTGCTTGTCTGAATGTCCCTGCCACATTCACATCTGAGTGACACTGTGCACCAAACACAACTTAGCCAGTTTTGATAACAGTTTTTGACTCGACACATTGATGAAAACATGTTGACTCTGCACTAATGGATAATTCTATCTCTCCTACATCAGCTGTCCTGCAGCTGTGGAATTATTTAATCCACTGCAGAAGAACCTGTATTTCTGTGTCAGTGGGGGCTCTGTGTACAACCTCCCCCAAACACACACACACAAAACCCCCCCCACACGCATCATATAGTGCAGGACAAAAGCCCTCATTTGTAATTTTGAAGAGTATATTAATGTTTGCGAAAGGTGCTATTACATCAACTGGCATTTAGGGGGGTTGAATATTTTTCTCAGCAAAACTGAGAATCTAGGCATAACTGCTTGTGTTGTGACTGGACCAACAACTGCTTTGTGAGGTGATATTCTTCCAACTTTTGGTTTAAAATAAAAAATACTTCACTAACAACAAAAATTACAAACAAATATAAGCAGCAGTTTTTAAAAAAGCATATGTTCAAACCCCCCTCCACCACTTAAATGTCCGTGCCAGCAACTGTCATTTCTCATTATTACAGCTATGAATAGTACAACATTTTGTTGAGGTGCTATATTAAAATGAAGACTTGTGTCCACCCCTGCCTTTCATTCCCTTGATCCCTACTCACTGGGATAGCAGTTCACATGCTTTAAGTGGTTGTGGCTTTCAAATATCTTTATTTCTGGTTTAAGTTACTGTCAATAATGCAGTGCTCTTTACCACACTATCTCAGGGTACAAGTTCTTGGAAGCTGTCACGATGGGGTTGTTTTTCTTCCTGCTTGTGTGATCACTGTAATGTCAATTATAGCTGTTCATTTTATTAAAATAAATAACCAAGGAATATAAGTTTTAAATTCCAGCTGTTCAAACAGCCTTTTTAATTTTCATTGTGTACACAGTGTGGTGGGCAGTTTATTGTATCCATTTTCCTTGAAAATCTTTTTAATTCTCTCAGATATGTACCAAATATTTTCCAGCCGTCTTTGATGATCTCCGTAGAAGAGCCCCACTCGGCCAAACTCATGCCCACTGAACAACATTTCAATGCAAATTAAATTGGTCTTGCTTTGAATGTACAAGACGCATACCTGAGGCAATGTACACCTCACTGTTAGTGGTTGGCTGTCTTTCATTCAGTCCAGCTCCATGTTGTCTCCTTCAGTTGAGGCCCCACACTGGCCACCTCCCCTTTCCAAGTATTCCCCTTTTTTCTATGCTGTTCCCATGAGGCTATGCTTATATTGCATTCAGATAGATGACCGAGCACATATAGACATACTTGTAGCTAGATTAAATAACGATAGCAGTGAAGCACAGGATACCTGCTTGAGTACATACCCAGGAGTCTAGGCAGACTTGTACTGTGCTCCCATGGCTTCTCTGCTGTTGGTGTTTGTTCTGCTTACAGCAATTCTAGCTATGATATATCTATACATGTTGCAATCACAGTGCAGTGCAGTGCAGACATATCCTGAGATACATTAGAACTCATTCTTGTTCACACACACTCTGTCACACACACACAACTCTTCTCGGTGGGACCCACGCTCCTCGTACTGAAGCATCCCCTTGTAACAAGCTACACATACCATTGAGGCACCTCTTCTTGTGCATACATCTGCTCCTGCTCTTCCGTCAGTCTTTCACCCTGTGTGCACTTGCACTCTCTCTCTCTCTCTCAGTGGACTCTGATAATTTCCTCTTTGTGATTTGGCCTCCAGTCAGGTCGTTATAGTTCTCCTCTTCTGGGGGCAGCAAAGTCCTGCTGAACAAACAGGACTATCCACTTTTCTGATCTACTTCCAATTCTGTGCCACTTTCACACTGGCCAAATAAAGGAATCCAGACATGCCCCTGTCCCAAGTTGCAGTGCAGTGACCCCATACAAGGAAACCTCAGCCTGCTCAAACTCTCACCCTATGCTATTTCCTTGGCCTCATTCCTACCCCTTTTTTATCTTGTTGCCGACCCCTGGATTACCACTGGAACTTCTTCCACCCCCTTTTTTGCCAGAGTCTATACTCCAAGGTAGGACTCTTCCCTTAGGATTCCTCCTTGTACTTAGCAAATGCCTCCCCTCTCTAGGCAGAGACTGCAAAGCTCTTCCCCCTAGCCTTTCTCCCGCCACCAACGTCCTCTCTTTATGAGCCTACCCCTGCTGGACTTCCTCAATCGTTAGGTTTTAATCAATGCCTGGCTCTCCTCTAGATAATTGGCCTATTTTACCTGTTGAGGCCTCACGTGGACTGAACATCTGCTCATACCACTCTCCCATGCTCTCCATAATCCAACACCTTACGCTCCATAATCCAACACTCCCTTCCACATCAAATGTGGAGGTGGATTCTTTCATTTAGAGAGACAAGGTGTCTGAGGTAACATCTTTTATTGGACCAACTTCTCTTGATGAGAGGGAAGTTGGACCAATTGGAGATATTATGTTACACACCTTATCTTTTTATTATCCTGAGACCATTGTGGCTACAGCGCCCCAACATACATTTCACTTAGGACAGTTTTCTCCTGTCTCCAAAAATTAAAATGAAGGGCCTATTATAACCTGGCCCTTCCCATTTCCTCCATCCTCCAAAGGACTGAAAAAGAGATGAAAGAATGGAGATGTCTCTCCCTGCCAGATCCCTGCCTCGCTCATTGCCTATGTTAAGGAAAAGCAGCAGAATGTAGTGTCTCCCAGCTATAAACAGGTACTGCTGGCCTGAATCCAGGAGAGATTCTGAATATGAACTGTAAAAACATATTTAAGTGCTACACCTCCATTTGAAGCCCTTTTGTTTTATAATCTTGGCATTGGAAAAGGTTCAGAAAAGGACAACAAAAATGATTAGGAGTTTGGAACAGGTCCCATATAAAGAGAAATTAAAGAGACTGGGACTTTTTAGCTTGGAGAAGAGGAGACTAAGAGGGAATATAATAGACGTCTATAAAATCATGACTAGTGTGGAAAAAGTGAATAAGGAAAAGTTATTTACTTATTCCCACAATATAAGAACTAGGGATCACCAAATGAAATTAATAGGCAGCATGTTTAAAACAAACAAAAGGAAGTTTTTATTCACTCAGAACAGTCAACCTCTGGAAATCCTTGCCAGAGGATGTGGTGAAGGCTAAAACTATAACCGGGTTAAAAAAAGAGCTAGATAGATTCATGGAGGTTAGGTCCATCAATGGCTATTAGCCAGGATGGGTAGGAATGGTGTCCCTAGCCTCTGTCTCTCTGGAGGTGGGTGATGGCGGAGGGATCACGTGAGGAGTACCTGTTGTGTTCCCTCCCTCTGGGGCATCTGGTATTGGCCACTGTCAGCAGACCAGATACTGGGCTAGACTGACCTTTGGTCTGACTCAATATGGCCGTTCTTATGTTCTTAAATGGTGTCTCTAGCCTCTGTTTATTTGGAAATGGATGACAGGAGAGGGATCACATGAGGATTACCTGTTGTGTTCACTCCCTCTGGGGAATCTGGCATTGGCCACTGTCAGCAGACAGGATACTGGGCTAGATTGATCTTTGATCTGACCCAGTATGACAGTTCTTATGTTCTGATATTCTTAATCTTAGTCTGGATGGCCAGTTTAGTCAGTGACTTCAAATAGGGCCTATATAAAGGAATGTGTACTTATTATTATTGTTGTTGTTGTTTGTTATTATTTATATAATGATCAGTGCTCGCCAAGCAGCAGCGAGCCCCACTTGCCAGCCGTGTGGAAGCGCACGCTACACATGTGCTGACCGTGTTGCACAGCCCCGCCGGCTTAAAATCTACTCTCCATGGGCGAGTAGATTGAATCATTTGTCGAGTCCTGATAATGATAACATGAGAAGCAGGCAGTGCTGAGACTGATTGTGCAAGTGTTGTACAAATACATAATAAAATGTAGCCCTGCCCTACAGAGTTTGCAATATAAGTCAATGTGATACACAAAAAGAAGTATTAATGTTATTGCTATACAGTTGGGAGAATTAGACATAGAAATTAACACTGTGATTCTCATTAACACTAAGGCACATTTACTATGATCTCAGAGTATCAAGTGCTTGTATATTACTTTAAGGCCCATTTATACTGTCAAAGGGTATGTCTACACTACCCCGCTAGTTCGAACTAGCGGGGGTAATGTAGTCATCCGCAGTTGCAAATGAAGCCCGGGATTTGAATTTCCCGGGCTTCATTTGCATGAAGCCGGCCGGCGCCATTTTTAAATGCCAGCTAGTTCGGACTCCGTGCTGTGCGGCTACACGCGGCACGGACTAGCTAGTTCGGATTAGGCTTCTAATCCGAACTAGCTGTACACCTCATTCCACGAGGCGTACAGATAGTTCGGATTAGAAGCCTAATCCGAACTAGCTAGTCCGTGCTGTGTGTAGCCACGCGGCACGGAGTCCGAACTAGCCGGCATTTAAAAATGGTGCCGGACGGCTTCATGCAAATGAAGCCTGGGAAATTCAAATCCCGGGCTTCATTTGCAACTGCGGATGACTACATTACCCCCGCTAGTTCGAACTAGCGGGGTAGTGTAGACATACCCAAAGAGGCCCCAGTGTAAATCACGGGGCTCAGATCTAAAGGGTGTATCTACACTAAGTAAAAAGCTGTGGTAGCCAGCATGTGATACAATTCTAAGATGGACAAAGCAGTTTGTAGTTTTCTTGCATGTTAGCAGGTGGAGGTAAATACTAAGGATGAGCCTAAGGGTTTATGTCCACCAGATAACATATATGAGAACTACAACTGCCTTGTAGCATATTAGCTACTTACCAAGTAATTCAGCCAAAATCACACAGGAAGTCTTAGTCAGAGGCAGGAAATAAAGCCACATCTCTTGAGTCCTGTGACAGGTTTTTGTCTAGGCGTGAGCCCGGGGCCTCTCCACCGAGCAGGACCCCGGCCCAGTGAGCCCCCTGTCTCGACTTTGAGGTCCCCACGACTGGGCGCGAGCTACCGTCCGGACCTGCCCTTAGGGTGGAAGGTGCTCAGTGTGCCCGCGGTTCCTGGCTGCTAGTCCCGGGAGCCTCAGTTTACCCTCGCTGTCTCCGTAGCGATTGCTGTGTGTCTCCTAACCTTCTCCGTCTTCCTTCTCGCTAGAAGCCTTTCTAGGGCAGCCTGGGGGCTAGAGGGACCTGGGCCCACCCTCTCCACCGGGTCACAGCCCGGGGCCCTAAGGGTTCGGGTGAACACCCTCACCCAGCTGACGGGGTCCCACCCCGTAACGTGTCAGCCCACGGCCTCCAAAATGGCCCTGCCCCGGGCTGCTTCCTAGCCACCCTCTCATCCGCTGGCTCCTTATCAGGTGCGACGCCCCTTACCTTCCTCTCGGGGTTCCACTGGTGTTCTCCCGCTCTCCCTCCTGGTGCTGGGGCCACCCGTTGCCACCGCGGAGGGAGGAACCACCTCGGCCACTTCCCCCTCCCCTGGTTCTTCTGGGGGCTGCTTTTGAGCCTCCCAATGGAGACTACGTCCTCGGACCCGCCCCCACGCTCGGCGTCCTGCCGGTGGGGCGCCAGGTGGAGGCCCCGCCCCCCGACCCCGGCAGGCAGTGTGTTTGCCCGGCCCACCTGCACCAGCCCCGGCTGCCCAGTCCCCATCCCCGGGGACTTGCGGGGCTGCCCTTCCGGGCTGACTGCCCCCGATGCAGCCCTCCCCGGGGTGATCGCCGGGGCAGGCGCTGTCCGCCTGTCGGCATTAGTGCGGGCCGCTGCCGGCCCGTCACAAGTCCTATGCCAGTACCTTAATCACAAGATCATCTTTCCTTTCTAAAACAAAATGAGCAAGAGTGTAGGGTTGTTCCCTGCATCCTTCACCCAACCATACACTCAGCTGATGCTGAGGTTCCATCTCATACATTTTGCTTTCCAACTCAAAGATTTGCAGACAATCCCTGTGTTTCACATTTAAATCTTCTAAAAATGGGTTTTCGACATCTTTAAAGCCATCTATAATATTCACTACCTCGTGCTATGAGAAATGAAAATGTAGAGCTAGATTCTGATCTCACTTACAAAGAGGTAAATCCAGAACAATTCCACTGAACACAGTGGGGTTATTTCAGATTTTCACTGGTTTCAGAAGCAGATTTCCAGTGAAAGACCCCAATAATAAAAATGAAGTCCCATCATTTTCATCTGGATTTTATATGAATACTGAGTAAAAAAAAGTATAGTAAATATTTTGGCAAACAATGTACAGAATATGCTATGTCCACAAAATTGGTATTTATATTTTATTATCACAATCACATGGTTTCTATGGCAAATGAAGAGGCCAGTTTCCTTTCCCTTGAAGTCAAAGGCAAAATTGTGATTGACTTTCATGGGATTAGCACCATACTAAATTACTATCTTACCTCATGTTATTTTATATGTTATTCAGCTTGCTAGTTGCTATAAGACTTTCAAAGAGGAAAATGTGATGTCATTTATTGTGGAAGAACAAAAGGCTACCCCTATTAGCCTTTTATTGGAGGGGAGAGGCATCAAATTAACATCAGGTGGTTCTGTTATACAGTAGGTATAATGTCAGCTGTATTTGCTGTCTTGCATCAGTGTCAGCTGTATTAGCTCTCTTGCATAAGGCAAGACGTTCTTTATGGGATTTGATCCAAAGCCTATTGAAATCAATGGAAGTCAAACCCTAGGGGTGTGTCTAGACTACATGCCTCCGTCAACGGAGGCATGTAGATTAGCCAGATCGGCAGAGGGAAATGAAGCCGCGATTAAAATAATCGCGGCTTCATTTAAATTTAAATGGCTGCCCCGCTCTGCCGATCAGCTGTTTGTCGGCAGATCGGGGCAGTCTGGACGCGCCGCGCCGACAAAGAAGCCTTTCTTGATTGGCACAGGTATGCCTCGTGAAACCAGGTTTACCTGTGCCGATCAAGAAAGGCTTCTTTGTCGGCGCGGCGCGTCCAGACTGCCCCGATCTGCCGACAAACAGCTGATCGGCAGAGCGGGGCAGCCATTTAAATTTAAATGAAGCCGCGATTATTTTAATCGCGGCTTCATTTCCCTCTGCCGATCTGGCTAATCTACATGCCTCCGTCGACGGAGGCATGTAGTTTAGACGTACCCTAGGAGAAGTGATGAGAAGAAGGGAGCAAAAGAAGATTTAGGGAAGAAAAGAAACTTTCTCTGGCACTGGGTATGCTTGCTAGACATTGATTCAATTATTTTCCCAGTTAAAACCAGGTTTAAATGGGTATTTACCAATGCCCAGTTTAAAACTAGTTTTTCCAGGAAATTGCCAGCCCTGAAAGTAAGGCCAAGGAATCCAAACATAAGGAAATGTTTTGGATTAAACATTTCAGAATGGGAAATGCTTTCTAAACATCGTCCTGTATGGTAACAAAGGGTTTCTTTCATATTTGTGCAAGAAATGGTCTAGATTAAAAAGGACTGTTGTCCCCCCGAAACTACCAAAATACTTAACTACTAGTGAGAGCCACGAACAGATGTGCCGTGAGATCTCTGTCGTGATATTTTGGCTAATTTTACAAAGCACTGCTTTGGGGCATCAATAAGCATGGTGGCACTGACTGAGTCCTTTCTGAACACTACACTACACTACAACACACACACACACACACACACACACACACACACACACACACACACACACACACAACCACCTCCTGTGTGGTCAGAAATACTAGGATATTACTGAACCCCTTCCCCTCACACTAACTTGTACTCATTTCAGTACTTATGCAGCTCCTTGCTTCCTCTTACAAGTTCTATTTGCACACTGGGTTCTCTGTGAAATGTGCAAGCCATCTGCCATGGCTTTGTTTGTTTTTGAACTTATACATAAGTCCTTTCATTGTGACTAGGGCCCTTATCAATTTCCCTTGTTATTATTTATACTTTGAGGTGGGTTAAGGGGGTCCTAGACCACCAACACACTCCTAGAAGGACCAGATGCATGCAAAGCTATTTACTATAAATAACAGAACACGCTTTTCCAAACAAGTATTTGTTTTTCCAAACAAATACCTCTTGTTTTAGTTTGATTTTTATGAGTTCTGGCTTTTCTGGAAGAGGGTTTCCTAACATATGTTAATAAATAAGGACAGCAATGCCTTTTAAATAGATTAAGACATCACTTAAAGTGCTAATAATTCTTCACAGAAAATGTGTAACATAAAAAAGGTGCACATGAGAGAAAAGAGGCAAGTTGACACAAAGAGTTGGACTGATATTTTTAGCCATGTATTTAGTGTGTATGGTGCTGTTGAATTGTTCTCCTCCACAACCCTTTTTTTTCTAGTATGGTTACCATAGGTGACTACCATTATGATATCTAAGGGTAAGTCTACGCTGCATGCTTATTTTGAAATAAGCTATTCCGGAATAGTTATTCCGAAATAGCTTATTTAAAAATAGTATGTCTACACTAAGCCTCAAAATTAGTCTGAGGCAGGCTTCCCTAATGTAGACGTGCTATCTCGATTTAGAGTCCCAAGAGGCACTGGGGAGGAATAACTTAGAATGGCCCTAGTGAGGGGCTATTTTGAAATAGAGGCAGTGGAGCATCTACACATTTTGGAAAAGACATTATTCCTTGTAGAATGAGGTTTACAGATTTCAGAATAAGCCGTCTGTCATTTCGAAATTATTTAGAAATAACGGAATAGTTGTGTAGACGCTCACACTGTTTAAAAATAACTAGTTATCTTCAAATAATGGTGCAGTGCAGATGCACCCTAAATGATTAACTTACATGCAAGGTGCTATGTGATGGTCTCTCTCTCTTTGTTTGTGAGTGGGTGAAAGGAGATTATTACTCATAGAAAGCTTCACTACAGAGGACTTTATATTCACTCGATCTATATGCATCAATATTACAGCTCTGATTTCTTCCAAGGGGGAATTCCACAGCCAGGATTTTGCTGCTTACAATGCTCTTCCTCCGATGCCTGAGAGTCAAAATATGCTATTCCCTTTGTGTGTCATCTCAGCAAAGTATGGAATAGTTGCCTCTTCAGTGTTGTGGATAATGAGGTAGTCTCAGAAGAATTCTGTAATAGATGTATTTTTTAAAATCCTACAACGGTAATTATTCAAACTATCATAACAATATAGATGTGCTGTTCTTCCAAATCTGGGTGAAGGCTCAATAACTTGATACTCTGAAGCATGAGGATCTGTCTCCTCTTGTTTGATCCACAGGGCCAGGTGTGTAAGAAGCAGCAGGTAACATGAAATATGACTTCTGCACCTGCTTCGGTGTTTCAGTTAGGAATTTCCACAGCCTACACAACACTCCTCCAGTGACCTCAATAGGTGTTCATATGAATAGAAAAAGGCAATTTAACCCACAGCACAACGTATTTAGATTATTCTGTCTCCAAAGGCTTTGGAGTGAGAGGAAAGATGCTTCATTTATAGCTGAATCAACCATTACTTTACAGCTGTTACAAAGATGTGAAGCACTAGACAAAATCTGCCAGTTTAAGGTCACAAAATAAGCACAAATAAGCAAGTTGATTGCAGACTATGTCAGGACAATAAAAGTCAGCAAATATTCATTGAATTTTTTAACCAATTGGCTTTCACTATGTTTAGTCCCTTTTGTATTAATTTTCCATTATTATTCTAGCAAATGAGTAAAGTGTAAGGCATGTTTGTCAAAAGAACAAATTTTTAAAATGTTTTATAGAATATTCACCTAATGTGAACTTAGAATTTGTAATTGAAAATTTGATCTAAAATAAGGGAAGAGAAACATACCAAGTAACCAAAGAGCTAAACCAAAACAGCTACAATATACACAATAAACTGCTTGTAAATAAATGACAAACCAAGGATTAGTAGGAATGTTTGAGGGGATGTTTTCAAAGAACTATCCACAATGACTCTCTTTCTCTTGAGTGGTAATAGCTAATTTAGTCCTCATCATTTTATATGTATAATATAGATTGTTTTCCAATATTCGTTACTGTGCATTTATCAACATTAAATTTTATCTGTCATTTGTTGCCCCGTCACATAGTTTCATGAGATCCTTTTGAAGGTCTTCACAGTCTGCTTTGGATTTAACTATCTCGAGCAGTTTTTTATCATCTGCAAATGTTGCCACTTCACTGTTTATCCCTATAATGGGGGCAGATGAGGCCCTGTGGCTAGAAATGGCTATAGAGAAGTTCTCCAGGCTGACTACAAGGGCTGGGAAGAAACCAGCCAATCAGGGGACAGGAAGGACTACATAAGAAGCTGTAGCACCAGAGTCTGTGAAGTTGGAGCCCAGACCTGAGTGAGAGAGGACCAGGAGTAACTGACTAGTGTGAAGGAGCAGCAGCTCTATGGACAGCTTTGTGGGGAGAGCTGCTTAGCAATTATGAACAGGAAGATAAAGCCCTGAGCTAAGGGCAAAGGAGTTGCCTTCAGGAGGGGAAGTCCTGGAGGCACCACTCTCAACTGAAGTGGGGCAGCAGTTGCAGAGACACTCTACAGAGGGCACTGAGATGGGTTCTGCTAGAGGTGTACCCCAGAAGGGGCTGAGATTCACTAAGATTGACTTGGCTGGAGGGCTGAGTTGCCAAAGAAGCTTTCAGCATTGAATTGAAAGACAGAGTGCAGGAACCCGCACTCGGCCAAATGGGAGGTGAGTGCCACCCAGTTACAATCCCTTTCTCCAGATCATTTATAAGTAGGTTAAATAGGATGGGTCCCAGTACGGACCCTTGGGGGGACACCTCTCTCCGTTCTGAAAACTGACCATTTATTCCTACCCTTTGTTTCCTGTCTTTTAACCAGTTATCAGTCCATGGGAGGACCTTCCCTCTTATCCCATGACAGCTTACTTGGTGTGGGAGTTCCAGCTGGACTCAGGACATCACAGCAATGTTGTAACACTTTCCTTCCCATATGAAGTATCAGCTTAATCTTTTAGTCTATCAGGTATTTAATATAGGCTATCTCAGTAAGGGGTGGGACTCTTGGTTTTATGTCTCAGACATAAAGGCTTGTATAAACCTACAAAAGCCAGTGAGCCTGGAATAATAGAGAGGCCCTGCAGTTCCATTCTCTTTCACACAAAGATGTAATGATTAAAAGCTCCAAGAGCAACAGTAAGGAATAGAAAGAGAGAATTTGAAGCAGATGTTTTGCCTGAAGATTCAGTCCATTATGATTCCACCTGCCCTTATCTAATTCCAGCCAACACAGCCTCCTACCGCTTCATTTTGTAAGAAGGGAAGAGAACTTAGGGTACATCTACACTAGCCCCCTAGATCAATATAGGGAGGCTAATGAGGATGACTGGAATTGCAAATCAAGCCCAGGATTTAAATATCCCGTGCTTGATTTGCATGTTCCCAGCTGGTCGCCATTTTAGAAATTGACTAGCCCGAAATAACTGCCTGCGTCTACACGCGGCAGTGAAATGGGATTCCAATTTAAAGCCCCTAATTCGAATTGGCTGGTAAACCTCATTGCAGGAGGATATTTAAATCCCGGGCTTGATTTGCAATTCCGGTAGCCGTCATTAACCTTCCTAGATTGATCTAGGGGGCTAGTGTAGACGTACCCTTAGAAACTCAAAATTGGAAGAGAAAGGAGTGTGGGAGGAGAAAGTGTGTTAGACGTGCCTTCAGGTGCTAAATTTTTCCCTCTGAACTATCCCTTCTGTGGGAAACAGCTATGATGATCACATCAAAGCTGCTGGGCTTGCTAGAAGGAAACAACCTGAAAGTCCCATACAAGGTTCCAGATGTGTCAGGTTGTATGCAAGACTCATCTGCAACCTACACAGAGAACATGGGGTTATTTATGATGGGCTAGAAAGTTGTGGGACTGACACCATTGTACCATGATTAGCAGAGCTGGAGTCAGAGGGCCCATGTTCTCTGGGGGGTCCTGGTGTTGCTCCGGAGAGGAAAAGAGCGACTGTGGGGAGCTGGACTGGAATGGAAGTAACACACCACCTTGTGAACAGAGCAGCAGGCGGACTTTAATGAGCTTGTTCAACTTCATCCTCAGTCTTCACTCTTTGTGACTGAAATGTGGTGGCAGCATCAGAACTCAGTGTGTTCTCTGCAGGGCAGCAGCTGGTAGCATGAAGCATTGAACTGGGTCTGAAGTCTCACCCTGAGCCTTGAATTTTGCAATCACAGACCAAGCCCGGTGGAAGGGGCTGTTTGAGCTGTGCACAGACCTGGCCCTGCAGGACAATGACTGTAGCAGGAGAGTAAAACTGTTATTTTATCTTCCTGGAGAATAAAGCAGGGCTCACCACTGCCTCAAGTCTTACATCAGTCCTCAGTGCTCTGAGGACGTACTGATCCCAGCCAACACAGAACAAAACTCTAGTGTGACACAAGATTTTCACTAGAAACCACCCAAAGGAGAAGGGACAGATCCTGTTTTACTGCCTTACACACATGGACTGCTGCATGCAGCTTGGGGGATTTGACAAGCTCCTGGATTTGGAACAGGACAGTCTCCTAGCACTGGGGAACAACAACTCTGGAAGCATCTGCTTGTGGAAGGAGACCGCACACTAGACAGATGCTTAGACATGGGGCATGTAGCAGAAGTCTCGAGAGAAAGAATGAAAGCCTGCAGAGGTACAGCACTCCCAGCAGTACTTACATGGTGGCAAGTGGAGCCGTTTTAGCAGTGTGTAGAAAAACAAAGGAATACTCCAGAAAGATGCAATCAGATGTGGAAGAGAAGGAAATTGCAGGCAGGCAGCAAAGGGGGCAATTGTCCCAGGGCCCAATGATTCAGAGAGGCCCAGGGCTCCTAGCCAGCGCTGCTGCTACTGCAGAGGCAGCCAGAGCTCTGGCCCTTTAAATTGCTGCAGGAGCACCATGCCAGGCATTCTGCGCAGATCTGAGGGGTCGGTGGGGCCAACACCATGCTCCAGGAGGCAATGAGTGTTGGCTGTCCCAAGCCCTGCCCCTTCTACCTGAGGCCCCGGAGCTGTGGGGACCCCACATCTTGCCTGGGGGGGGGCACAGAAGCTGTTGGCCCCTCGATGGTGGTGGTGACTCTTTGAATCCAAAACCATATCGGGGTCAGGCTGTGGGGACAGGAAAGCAACAACGGACAATGCCAACCTCCATGCATAGAGCAAGGTTCATAGTGAAAGCTATGTGATTTCATCTGGATAGTGTGGCCTCCTGCAATGTGATTCCATGGGCTGAATGGGACTCCAAAATATGCATTACAAACAGATGGGAACAACCCAGCACTGTACAATGAGAGCATAATACAGACCATCTAAAAATTTGCCCTCTGGGTAACTAACCAAGAAAACAAACAATAGCAACTGAACTTTGTGGGGATGGACTATGGACTCTCCTTGGGCAGTACAACCATACAAGACATGGGGTCTGATCAGAGTTCAGCACTCACTTTTTTTTGCTGCATCAAGAGATGTCTGCTCATAGCAGAGGGATTGAAAGCAAATCCTAACAAGATAAAGATGGCCAGAGACCTGGCAGCTGAAATGGCTGTGAAAGGAGTCAGCACTTCAATGGATGATCACTCTTTCTGTCTAAGTTCTGTCCACACTGGGCTGCAGGAGCAGAACCAACAAGTCAGCTCACAAGGTAGGATGTCAAGTGGAGCTGGGCAGGAGCCCAGCAGCAAGCATTCAGCAATCCAGAACAAATGACAGCAGGGCTACTATCCTGCAGTAGTACCAGCTGGGAGAGCCACTGACATTCCAGGGCTAGGCATTGGAAAATGATTTGAAACTCTTTTTCAGGAGCAGCCAGTCACTTATGCCAACAGAGTCCTGCCAGAGACTGAACAGGGGTACGCCCAACCAGGAAACGAGATTCTGGCTGTGATACTTGGAGTGGAGCAATTCCATCTGTACACCTATGGCCACCCAGTAAGACTCAATCAGACCACAGACCCCTTAGAGACAACCATGGCAAAGCCCCTTCTTAGTCTCCAAAAAGACTGCAGTGCACACTGATGCACCCCCAGCACCCACAGGTGGAGATCAGATTTTGCCCAGAATGATTACATGTGTTTAGCTGACACCTGATGTAAATACCCAGCATCAGCAAAGTTGGTGGAAGAGGAGTAAGACGCTGAATCCATTAACATTGCATGAACTTCCAGTTTCAACCGCAGAGCTGACGGAAACTGAGGCGGCTACGGAAAAGAAGCAGCCAAGAGAGTGATACTAGCAAGGTGGCTAAAATTAAAAAGCCAAGTACCAGGAGGAGCTGAATCATATTTTGAAAGCAGAGGTGCAATCAGAATTTTCCTAAGACAGGAGCCCAGTGCTCTCCCTCCTTTGCCTTTCTCTCAGCCCCACGTTCTCTCATCCAAAATCTTGCCCTGCACACACGCCCCTTCCCATGCTCCCTCTGCACCCAGCTCTCAGCTCTCCCATCTGCATCAAACCTCACAGTCCTCTGCCCCAAGGTCTAACCAAAGAGGGGGTCAGGCTGCAAAGCACCCACCATCCAAAGCTACAGGACATGGGGAGGGGATGGGTGACAGTTATTTGTTTTTACGATTTATGTTAAAACATCTTTTTTCCTTTTACAAATACGTCTTGATTGGAACTGGAGTCAGGGGGCCCATGTTCCCTGCAGGGACAGTTACTGAAAGGACATCAGGAAAACAGAATATGAGCAGTGAGACTAAACCTGATGCATGGACAGAGCAGTGCACAGGGTTTCACGAAGTTCCACTTGTTCAGCTTAACCTGCATCCAGCTTTAGTCTTTGCAAATGAAGCATCCAAAGATGGTCCTTCAAAGTCCACAAACCCCCTGTTTTTACCTTTCAACTCCCCATTCATAGAGCTATGGCAATATAAATGGGAGGTGGCTGAGGGCCAAAGTGACAGCCAAGACATAGAGGCGGTGTCTACACTGGCACCCCTTTCCGGAAAAGGGATGCTAATGTAGCACTTGAAAGTAGGAATAAGAGATCCTCCGGAAAAGGCTTTATTTTCCGGAGAATCACGTCTAGACTGGCGCTTTTCTCCGGCTTATCTCCAAGCCGGAAAAAAGCGGCAGCCATGTTAATGCAAATGCCGCGGGGGATATTTAAATCCCCCGCGGATTTGCCTATTCCAAAGTGCTACATTAGCATCCCTTTTCCGGGAAGAGATGCCAGTGTAGACACAGCCTAATAGTACAGAGATGGAAATCTCATTGTTCCTAAAATAGTGGGCTTGTAACATCTGAGGGTACGTCTAGACTACAGGCTTCTGTCGACAGAAGTTTTGTCGACAGATACTGTCGACAAAACTTCTGTCGACAAAACGCGCCCAGACTACATTGAGTTCTGTCGACAAAGCAAGCTGCTTTTGTCGACATGGTAGTCTGGATTCAAAGGACAGTTTCCATTCAATAACACCTTCTGTCGACAGAAACTCTGTCGACAGAAGGTGTTATTCCTCGTAAAATGAGGTTTACATACGTCGACAAAACTGCTGAGTTCTGTCGACGTTATGTCGACAGAACTCAGCGGTAGTGTGGACGCAGGTATAGTTTTGTCGACAAAAGTCCACTTTTGCATGCATCTGACGAAGTGGGTCTTTGCCCACGAAAGCTTATGCTCCTACACTTCAGTTAGTCTATAAGATGCCACAGGACTCTTCGTCAACCTAGTGTTTGGTACATAACTCATTTGTAAATCAGGGACTGGCTGTACACTGTGATGCAATTATTTATTTATTTCAGAGGGGTGAAAAAAAAAATCTCACACAGCCCAAGTGATGTAAGTAACATGGACCTAAGCACCTATGTGGACAGCACTATGTTGGCAGGACAGTTTCTTCAGCCAGCATTACTACAGCCACTTGTGGGGGCTGGAGTAGTTAAGCCAATGGGAGAGCTCTCACCCATCATCCTAGAGAAGGTACATTAGTGATCTTACAGTAGTGCAGCTGCACCACTGTAAACTCTCTAGCACCATTGTGCCCTAATTTACTGATAACTGTTTTCAAAGGGTGTGTGTACACTGCACTGTAGGTCGAAATGAGATACACAATTTGAGCTACACAAATTGCGTAGCTTATTTCGATGTTATTTCGTATTGCGTAGCTTATTTCGATGTTTGTTTTGAAATTTGATGCTGTCTACAAAGCACTTATTTTGAAAGAAATCACTATTCCAATCATCCCTTACTCCTGGTGGAGTGAGGTTTGCAGGGACATCAGAATAGTGAGCCCGTTATATTTCGAAATAATGGATGTGCTCAAAAGACGCGGAATAGCTATTTTGGGTTACCTCCCGTATCCCAAAATAGCGCTGAAGTGTAGACGTAGCCAAAAGGATCCTGGATACCTGTTAGGAAAGCTTAATAGTGAACTAACCTCTCTCTCAGTTCACACTGATATTTTAATTTGGGGGATGGTGGCTAAGTGGACTGTCATTAGTGTGGGAGCCTAAATTAGAGCACCACAATAAAATCACATATTAACATATGGAATTTGCTAGCATGCCACCTGGAATTAATTCATGCTACAGTCATTCACTAGCTCTTCTTACGGAGTATGCTTTGGGGCAGCCAACTCCACTAAAATAGTCTATAAATTTAGATTTATAAATCTATAAAGTCTATAAATTTCCAATGAGATTATCATAGCAAAGTTTATTGCCTGTGAACAGATAAGGTTGCTTCTGTGTTTTCGTAGGCATCATAAAGAACAAAATTCAAACAAACATTAAATAAGATTTACCCAGAGAAAACAGTAGAAGCAGTAGAAAACATGGTGACTGATTCAAGGCAGCAGTCTTAACAAAGTCTAGTAGACATAGCTAACAAAGTATTTGAATACTTATATGTAGCAAATTCTTGGATGTAATACAAGGAATACACATATGGAAAGCAGAAAATTCATGGTGGGGGCGGGGGGAAAGCGGCTGCAAAACCACTTCCAACCGGTGGGCATGTATGGGCTTTCACAGCCTCAGGAGGGTGTAATGTTGGCTGTGGAGGGATTGTAAACTAAACAGCAAAAGAGATGCAGCCTGCCTGTAGTTTATATTGGAAAACTGTATTGTTTTAATATGTGATTCAGGCCTCTAATCAATCTGCACTTTAGCTTTATTTGTGGATTTTGCAGAGGACATAGCATGATACCACTCTCAGGCTATGTCTACACAGCGGAGCTATTTCAGGATGCCTCCAGTATTCCAAAATAGCTATTCTGCATCTTAAGAGCAAGCCCGTTATATCAAAATATAACAGGCTCACTATTCCAATGTCTCTGTAAACCTCATTGCATGAGGAATAAGAGACGTTTCAGAATAGCGATTTATTTCAAAATTTGGCACTCTGTAGACAGCATCATATTTCGAAATAACATTGAAATAAGCTACGCAATTTGCCTAGCGCAAATTGCATAGCTTATTTCAAGGTAAGGGTGCTGTGTAGACGCACCCTCAGAGTATGGCCTCCGAATGGCAACACTCTTCTGAATATCAAACCACCCACCAATCCCTCTGCATCTTAAACCTTCCTCAGCATGCCTCCCCTAGGCATGTTTTCAAGGATGTTGTGAAAATGCTAGAGCAAGTAGAAAGTGGTCTCAATAGCAGAATCTGGGGCCTACACATGAGCCTTTGCACAGTGGAATGGTGGGAAATGTATGGATCTTTGCCAAACAGTGTTAGCCTCTCTCTCTTCTACACTTAAGTAGTTTTTTGACGTTTTAAGCCTTAAACTTTTCTGCAGGGGCGGATGAGAGTGCCGCGGGGCCCAGGGCAGCGCCGCGGGGCCCCGGGCAGCAAAATTTCGCGGGGCCCCCCTTTGACACAGCGCATGCGCCATGGGAAGTGTGGGGCCCGGGGCAGCCGCCCCGCTCGCCCTGCCCTAAATCCGCCGCTGCTTTTCTGCATATTTTGAACCACTTCATCTGAGATCTCGGAAGCAGTTATAGTAGATATTCAAATGCTAATTTGGAGGGGCTGTGAAATCCTAGAGACCAGATTTATTCTTTATTGGCCAGCAACCTTCTTAATCATGACTGCTTTTCTCCTAGGCCTATTGTATATGGTCAGCAAATATTCTAATCAAATTAATATATCTATTCATTTCAGAATGGGGAGAAATGGAGAGGCAACCTTGCTACACTTTTAAATCTCCTCATCTGTTTATACAGTGATTTTTGTTCAAATGAAGTGGAAGGTCCGTTCACCAAAATAGTAATAGTTATATTTCTTTTGCATTTTTCATCCCAAAGAGCTTTAGAGACTGGAATATAGAAACTAAATACAGTGGTAACTCATGCTGCCAGCTGCAAGGTGAAATACAGCAACTGTTTAACAGTACAGAGCTCTTTCGGAAAAGACGTTCTTCCTCGTAGAATACAGTTTACTAATGTCAGAAAAACCCATGCGTTCTTTCAGTTTTCTTTTGAAAGAACGCAATAGCAGTGTGGATGTAAGTGAAGTTTTTTTGGAAAAACGGTCATTTTTTTGAAAAAAACTTGTAGTCCAGATGCATCCTCAGTGGTGAGTTTTGAGTCTAGCAAAGTCCTTTTATCACCTGAACTAGAGGAATCAGTGTTATTTGCCTTAGTTTCCCATCACTAATGAGAAATGTGCACATATTTTTTGTTAGTGAGTTACACAACTGTTTGCTCTTGACAGCGGTAGAAAGTTTGGGGATCCGGGTTCCTAGTTTCTATTCCTGTCCCTAGAAGGGCAACATTATCTAGTGGTTAGAGCAGTAGCTACAGATATATAGATTTGTCATATTCAGTCTGAGGAAGCATAGATAAGATTTGGGTGTGTCATATTACAGTCCTGGATTCTGCAGCTGGCCCTAAGGAAAGAAAAGAGAAAGAGCAGCAGAATAAGAATAATGCATTTCAAAAAAGCAGACTATAGCAAACTCAGAAAATTAGTAGATAAGATTTCGCGGGAAGAAATTGTAAGGGAAAAAGAAATTCAAGAGAGTTTACAGTTCCTCCAGGAGACAATATTAAAGGCACGACCACAAGTGCAAACTATTCCAATGCAAAGGAAAGATGGGAAGAATAGTAAGAGGCCAACAGTTCTGCAGCAGGAACTCTTTAATTACCTGAAAATCAAAAAGGAATCCTACCAAAAAGTAGATGCATAATCAAATTGATAAGGATGACTACAAAGAACAGCAAAGTATGTAAGGACAGAATCAGAAAGGCTAAGGCACAAGCACACTTCACAAGGAACATAAAAGGTAATAGAATAGGTTCTTTAAATAAATTAAGAGCGAAAGAAAGATGAAGGGAAGTGTAAGTTTTGTATTTAGTGGGAAAAGTGAGTTAAATAATGACATCAAGAAGGCTGAGGTGCTTAATGCCTGTTTTGCTTCATTCGGACCAGATACTCAACACAATTAATATTGACAACCTAAGAGAAAGAATACAGGCCAAAATAAGGACAGAACAGGTTAAGTTAGATGTGTTCAAGTCAGCAGGGCCTGAAGAAATTCATCCAGGGTACTTAAGGAACTACTTGAAGCAATCTCCGAGCCATTAGCAATTGATAGACAGAGTCCCAGAAGATTGGGGAAGGAGAAAACATATTACCTACCCTTAAAAAGGGGAGCAAGGAAGACGTGAAATTGTACACAATTGATAATGGAAAGATAATGGATCAAAATATTAAACAGTCAACTTGTAAGTACCTGGAGGATACTAGGAATATTAAGGAACAGTCAGCATGGATTTGTTAAGAACAAATCATGACAAATCGACCAGGGGAAAAACAGTAGACATGACATATCTTGATTTTAGCGAGGCTTTTGACACAGTTCCATGTGATTTAGATGAAATGACAATAAGATGTGTGCACAGCTGGTTGAGAAACCGTATTCAAAGAGTAGTTACAGATAGGGAAACACCGTAGACCATGCCAAACACCTACTTCTGCAGCACTCAACCAGGCAGTAGAGGTCAAACCTATAATCATGAGCAGCGCCAGTAAGGCGATGAAATATCTTAAAGATGGATTTAAATAGTGTTTGTCAAATTATGTAGGAAGTTTTGATTTTAACATTTATAACAGTGCTAGTGCTGTACTCGTACTTCCAGAGTAAATTAAAACTCCTTAAATTGTATTTAACCTAGTAGGTTAAGGAGAACCCCAAAGTCAAATTAAAGGAACTATAGGAGTAAACTGAGGCAGTCCATGGTATCTTGCTAAGAACTGACAAGCTCAAAGTATTAGGCCAGCTTAAGAAGTAAAACAGTTCAACAGTTACTGTGACCCTGGTTCCCCTGGCAACCACATTCCAAAAAGGCCTCACTTTGATAAAGCTAGTACCAAACAACTAAACAACCGCGCGGGATTGTTTTTATAGTTTTTGTTTTATTCCTAAGAAATAACCTTAGTTCCAAAGGAGCCAGCTAGCTTTGAGCTCAGAGAATAGAGACTCGTATGTCCATCAGCGAAAGACTGCTCTAGAAAGACCTTTACCAAATTTTGCTAACCACCAACCCCGCTGTGAAGTGCCAAAAACTGACTGTTGGCCAATGCTTCTCACTGCAAAAAGATCCCTCCATCTCGAAATGATCCTACCCCAATTGCTGATAAGCCTCTCTCTTCTGGTCCTGCTTTCCTACCTGCTGGACACCAGAAGAACCAAAATATTACAGAGTGATGTGCTGGTAACCTCTCCCCTGCATGATGCTGAACCACGACTGTTTCAAGAAAACAAAGAGGAAAAGTCCGCTCCTCCGACACCGCCAAAGCCCAAAGATTTCTGACTACAAAAAGACATTAAGAACTGACCTTGGTGAAAGAAGCAAAGTATTGTATATTGCCAAGGAGAAACTTGTAAGAGTGGTTTTAGTTTCTCCCTTTGATCTAGACTCTGTGCTTATGGACAGGTACCATCAGCATGTACCTGCCCTCCCTAATTTGGTTACTAATTCTGATATGTTGTATGATGTTACTAAAATTATAGAACAGCCCCATCATAGAATTATATTGAGGATATTAATGATTATATTGCTTTTGCTTATTAAAAGTTTCATATTTGATTGTTGTTGTAAAGGATGTGGTGGTAGAGATAGCTTTTGTGTTTGTGCTAATTGTGTAATGTTTAATGAAGGTAAAGGTTTAGAGAGATAGTTGTGCTGTGGGCACAAAAGGGGGGATTGTGGAGGCAAGAAAAGGGAATAAGGGAATTTGTGTGCAGCCATCTTGGTCTTGTTAACAAGAGAGCAAGAGTCAGGCTAAGTCTGTGGCCTGACAACGCGAGATCTGTAATTAGACGCTGCCTTCGCCTCTCGCCTCCATTCGGAGATAAGGATAGAATGCTGACTCTGTTAGGGACCTTGAGATAAGGAGCATCTAGGTGGAACTAAATAACTGTTAGCCATTGGTGTTTGTAATAGGAAGGAGACTAATTGTTATTGTTATTATATTTAATAGACAGTATATAAACTGCTTCATAATTGCTTGTATTCGAAGATCTGCCTCGGTGAGGGGGGGGACCCCCCCCCCCCCGTCCGAACCAGTTTTTCCCTTGCTGCAGCTCGTAATAAAACTGCCTCTAGCTACTTGTTGCTTACAAACTCAGAGTGAGGACAATGTTTTCTTCCACACTGGGAAGGCATATCTAGTGGGGTCACACAGGGTCAATCCTGGTTCTGGTACTGTTCAACATTTCCATTAGTGAGGTGGATAATGGAGTGGACAGTATGCCTTATAAAATTTGCAGATGAGACCAAATGGTAAGGATTGCAAGCATGCTGGAGGACTGACTAAAAATTCAAAATGTCCTTGACAAATTGGAGAATTGGACTGAATTCAACATGAGGAAGAGCAATAAAGACAGGTGTAAAATATATCACTTAGAAAGAAAAAAATCTACAAAATTGGGAATAACGGTATAGGTGGTAGAATTGCAGAAAAGGATTTGGGGGGTTATAGTGGACCACAGACTGATTATGAATCATCACTGTGATGCAGCTACAAAAAATGCTAATAAGATTCTGGGGTATTTTAACAGGAATGTTCTATGTGAGACACAGGAGGTAATTGTCCCATTTTACTCATCACTGCTGAGGCCCCAACTGGAGTACTGTGTCCAGTTCTGGGCACCACAATTTAGCAAGTATGTGGACAAAATGGAAAGAGTCCAGAGGAGAACAATACAAATGATAAAATGGTTACAAACTTACATATGAGGAAAGGTTAAACTAACTGGGCATTTACGCCTAGATAGAAGACTGAGAGACCACCTGTTAAGTCTTCTATTATGGTAAGGGCTGTTACAAAGAGGATGGGAATCAGTAGTTCTCCACGTCCAGTGAAGGTAGGACAAGGAGCAGTGGGTTTACTGTGCAATAAGGCAAATTTAGGTAAGATACCAGGGAAACACTTTCAAACTATAAGGGTAGTTAAGGTCTGGAACAGGCTTCCAAGGAAGGCCATGGAATGGAAATATTTAAAAACAGGTTGGTGAAACACCTGTCAGGGATGGTCTAGATTTACTTGCTCCTGCTACAGCACAGAGGGCTGAACTCAATAACTTAACAAGGTCCCATCCATCCCTGCCTTTTTTTGTTTTTATGACTCATAGGTGCTAGATGTGGGGGTACTGAAGGTACTCCTGAGTGCCTTGCCTTGAAGTGGTTTCTATCATATACAGCAGCCGTGGCTAACCCATGGCTCACGAACCGCATGCTGCTCTTCCCCCTACTCCCCAGGGTGCAGTTCGTGAATCTGACCCCACGGCTCGTGAAGCAGCTCCTGCGCCCCTGAAAACAGCCCCTGCCTCCCCAGCTCCCTGAGCTCACCAGGGCCAGGAACTGTCTGGCGCAGCCATTAAAAATGGCATCCTCAAGATGGCATCGGCCGGCGGGAGCCTGATGTGGCCAAAAAGCCTCTAAACGCATGTCTTAAAGGGGCAGTCCCCCTCCCCCAGCTCTTTATGCTGTATTCAAAACTATTTTGGCTCTTTGCCTGTAACTATTTGGCCATCCCTGATATACGGGGTTCACATTTTGGTTCACTGGCTCTCAGCACCTCACTATACAAATTATAGACTCATAGACTTTAAGGTCAGAAGGGACCATTATGATCATCTAGTCTGACCCGCTGCACAACACAGGCCACAGAATCTCACCCACCCACTCCTGGAATAATTCTCTCACCTATATCTCAGATATTGAAGCCTTCAAATACTTTGAAGACCCCAAGATGCAGAGAGTCCTCCAGCTGTGATCTGTGCCCCATGCTACAGAGGAAGGCGAAAAACCTTCAGGGCCTCTGCCAATCTACCCTGGAGGAAAATTCCTTCCCAACCCCAAATATGGTGATCAGCTGAACCCTAAGCATGTGGGCAAGACTCACCAGCCAGACACCCAGGAAAAGTTCTCTATAGTAACTCCTATCTTCCCTCCATTGGCCTATTTCCCACTGATAATGAAAGGTTAATTAGTTACCAAGATCCTGTTATCTCATCAAACCATCCAAATTGTTCTGCTATGATTCCAACAGAAGTGACATTGTGCAACCACTCAAGTAACTGAACTGTAAATTGGAAGATGTGATGGGGTGTACTGGCCCAGCACTGAAGAGGGAGAGAAGGCAACTCTCTTAGCAACGGAAGCCCCACTCCCTCAACACAGCTGTTAAGTAGTTCTTATTTGTACGATTATTGTTGGTATTGTTAACTTTCATGACGTTGTAGTGCCTAATGCCAACCAGGCCAGGGCCCCAATGTGCTAGACTCTATACAAGCATAGAGTAAAGGATAAGCCCTGTTCCAAAGAGCTTACAGGTCCCATGGATTACAGTTGGTCCGCACACACGCATAAGGGCTACCAGGTTGCTCCCAATAGCTGTTTTTTAAAAGTCTCTGGCTTTGTTTATAGCTTATGAAAAAGAAGGCAGATTTTAATTGGGCTATACTCTGGAGCTAAGCAGGGTTCCTCCATCCTATTGAAATATTTCATTGCCATTCATGCTACAATTTTGTGAAGACATGCAGCCCCTTGACAGACAGTATACGCATCCATTCACAATGACAGCCCTCAGAAATGGTCATTTCAAACCAAATTTTTTAGGCAGCTAATGTGTAGTTTTTGCATGGCCATTTTACAGATGAATACAATTGCTCCACAGTGTGGTCTATTCAGTGCAGCCTATTGGAATCTAGCTACCATAAGCCCAGACTTGGTGCTTTGGTTGTTGCACTGACTTTTTTACATTCCTTTTCTTTGTTTTTCTATTTGTTCAGACAATCTGAATCTTGAAATGACGGAAGGATACCTGCAGCTTCCTGGGTAAACTGATGCTGTTAGCTGCCAAGCCAAACACTTGTGCTGTACAGTTTGCCACTCCATCAGAATTCAGAAAAACTCAAACTTGTAGACTCCAGCTCAAGAAGACAGAAAATGTTTAGTCTTAGGTATGTTAACTTGTTTCTCTTTGATTTGACAACTGACATTTAACCTCTTCCCTTGCAGGGTTATTTAAACTCTGTCTTTGAACATGACAATGACATCAGATTTTTCCTGGGCCTTTGTCTTTCTGGCCTTAGTGAAATCACAAGAACCCTTGATGCAGTGGGAAATTGCTCCTATAGACTCTACTTCTGGGGAATCCATAACTCATAAAAGGAAAATGTTACTTAAGGCAGAATGTTTTGATGTAAATCAAAAAGTGTCAAGCATCCTATTTAATGCTGACAAAAGAATATCCCTTTCATGAATATTGGAGATGTTCCAATGTACAATTCAGCTGGGTAGTGTTAAAGATCTGATTAAGACCTTCTGTATGAATCCATGGTATTGCTTTGTGGTTACAAAGATAATTACAGTACAAAATGAGTTGGCTTTGCTATTGCTGACACTTTTGCTGAGAATGCTTAGATGTTCATTTGAGTATTCGAATTTCTTTGGCCGTGGAATTCTCTCCACAAGAGGAAGGGCACACCCTTTTGGTCAGATATTTCTATGATAGTTAATAGAGTTTATATTATAGCATGATGGCATTGAGTATTATGTGGAAGGGATTGTTTATGTTGCTTATTGCAAGTTGTTGAATCCACTGTTTGACAACCATTCTTTATACCTCATGCTCCGTTGTGATGCAGACAGGTGTGCATAAAAATTATTAAATACGTTTAAAAATATTACTTTTTTGACTCTATCACAGGCACTTCAGATTGCATCTGACTGAACCAGTTAAGTTAAACTCCTTCATTAACTAAGGCCAATTAATTATAAGGAATTCGTTGTCAGGATACATTTTGTCTGAGAAAACAGAATTTTTAAGCACTGGGTACCTAAGTTGTGAGGTCTAGTTGTGCTTTGGGATATTCATATAATCCCTTGGGTGACTAAAGCTGGGCATTTGAGAGTCTGCACATGGAATTGAGTCCCTAGCTGCTGACCTTGGAGCTCAAATTTGAAAACTGGGTTCTATTTGTACAGCTTCAATCATGATGCACTATTTGTATTTAACAATTAGTGTGACCACTGCCATGGGCAGACAGGCGTGTTGTTTCTCCGAGGCCCAATGGTACCTCACTTTCAGGCCTGCTCACGCTCTGACTTCTAGCTGGAGCCTTTGTCTTTCTGGCTTTAACTTTCAAGCTTCCTTGTTGGGGGTCTCCATCTTTTGACTGGCTGCCAGGTCGTGGAACTGATGAAAAGAATGTGCGCTGTTCTGCTGAGGGAAATCTGTGTCACTGCACATGTGCAGAATTCATGTCCCTGGAGTCTTCTTTGATTCCCTGCTGAAAGGTCACGTTCTAAAGGGAAAGCAAAGGGAAGCTGCAAAAACGTTCACACTCCCCTCCTGAGCAATGTGTGTGAATCATTTCATAGAACACTAGAACTGGAAGGGACACCTAGAGGTCATCTAGTCCAGGCTGCTGCCCTCATGGCAAGGCTAAGAACTGTCATCCATGACATATGTCTGTCTAACTGCTCTTTCGGGTGGCTGGAGCAGTCAGCAAGGAGGAAAATCACTGTCGGAGGAGTAGGGAGGCTGGCGATGCCCCAGATAGTAGCTTCTCCCTGGACTGGACTCAGTTGCTATTCCTGGCTGAGCTTGGGGAGAGCAGGACTTCCTTTTCCCCAACAAAGAGTGTCCAGAACTGGGTGAGATCCACCCCTAGAAGCAGGGCCGGCTCTAGGTATTTTGCTGCCCCAAGCAAAAAAAAATTCAGCTGCCTCCCCCGCTTTTTGTTGGCTTTTACACGTTCGCACTTTGCAATTTTTTTTGTTTTGTTTTGGTGACAGAGACAAGATCTCCAGCTCACACAGAGCTCTTTTTCAAGAGTTGGAAATGTACCTTAAATCTCTACTTTATTGTTCTTATAGAACTAGGCTACTTTTTAATTGTGATTTGAATGCATGAAAAACTATTAACACAACTAGTTAAGGAAATATAAACTAAGTACTAAAAATAGAAGGGAGAACTTGTGCCACATCTAAGGGTACGTCTAGACTACAGGCTTTTGTCGACAGAAGTTTTGTCAACAGATACTGTCAACAAAGCTTCTGTCAACAAAGAGCGTCTAGACTACATTCAGTTCTGTGGACAAAGCAAGCTGCTTTGTCGACAAAACCCTGTAGTCTAGACACAACCGTAGATGCAATAACACCTTCTGTCGACAGAACTCTGTCGACAAAAGGCGTTATGCCTCGTAAAATGAGGTTTACCAGCGTCGACAAAACTGCTGAGTTCTGTCGACGTTATGTCGACAGAACTCAGCGGTAGTGTAGATGCAGGTATAGTTTTGTCGACAAAAGTCCACTTTTGTCGACAAAACTCTGTAGTCTAGACACCCTAAAACTCAAGTAGTTTATGCCTATACTTAATCAATCTTCAAACCAATTACAATCAGCTAATAATACCACTCTGTTTTAACATACTTGTTAACCAATTATGATAACTATAGCACATAAGACATCTAAACTAAATCAATAAATATTTGTATTGTTAAACTAGATTTGTTTTGGAATGCAGTGGCTCCTTATGTGGCTCTAACACATCTATGTTACCAGATAAACTGAGATCAGTGGGTGTGAATGTGCACTTTATTTTTGTGTGTCCATCTTGTTAGTAGCCATTATATATTCAAGTTTATGAGGTGTTAGAGATAGTGGAGAGTTGTATGTGCCCAATACAACTATATATGGAATGAAGCTTGCCTTAGAGACATCAAACACAAAAGTTTATCCAGATCAACGAAGTTTTAATTCTTTAAAGAAATATCTATGAAACAGCATGTGTGGTTCTTTGAAGAGTGTCGAACAGTTAATATTTTGTGTGTGTGTGTGTGTGTGCGCGCGCGCGCTGGATCCTTGTTTAATTCTACTTCTACTACAAACATGAACAAGAGAAATATACTAGGAACAGATTTCAAAAGGTCTGTGGGGCTGAGGCTGTCAGGGGCTGAGGCCTGGGGGAGAGGCCGGGGAGTGGGCCAGCAGGCTAAGTTTTTGTAGGTTTGCCAGGCGTCCGGTATTTTCTGATTTTTTTTACTGGACAGGAGGCAAAAATACCGGACACCTGGCAACCCTAGGCGGAAAGGGGGCATCTTACCTGGGATATCCATATAATGTAGGCGGAGGGGTGGCTGATGGCTTGGAGTGGAGAGGCTTTCGGAGGAGGTAGCAGCCGCCGGGGAGGAACAGGGCTCAGGACTAGAAGACAGAGGCAGCCAGCAGACTCCGGGGCCAGGTGCACATGGTGCCAGTGCTGCCTGCACAGCCGTGGTGTCTCCCACGGCCCTTTAAATCAGCAGGGCAGGGCAGGGCAGGGCAGGGCAGGGCAGGACTAGGCGTTGCCAGGGAAGGGGAGGAGCAGGAGAGGAGACAGGGGTGACCAGCATTGGGCTGCGGCCCTTTAAATCGGTGGGGCGGGGCTAGGCATTGCCAGGAGCGGGGAGACACAGGACGGAGAGGAGACGGGGGCGGCCAGCAGACTCCAGGGCACATTGGGCAGTGGCCCTTTAAATCGGCAGGGCGGGGCTAGGCGTTGCCGGGGGCGTGGAGGAGCAGTATGGAGAGGAGACGGGGGTGGCCAGCAGGCTCCATGGTGCATTGGTGCTGCCAGCTGGCTGCGCGCAGCCCCGGCGTTTCCCGGGCCGTGGCCCTTTAAATTGGCAGGGCGGGGCTAGGCATTGCCAGGGGTAGCACCGGCTGCTTACCTGAAATGCCACCCCTAGCAAAGTGCCACCCCAAGCACCTGCGTGATTTGCTGGTGCCTAGAGCCAGCCCTGCCTAGAAACCAATCTGGCTGCCAGAAGCTTCACACCCTCCCCCCTGCTTCCTCTGGAGTAACTCTAGCAGCTGGCACAGTCTAACCATTGTGGGGTCATTTATCCAGATCTGACTCAGTGAAAGCAGCTTCAGCCTCTGAATTGCTTTTACCAGGTCTTGATGCACTTTGGTTTTTGCTTAGAGATTGCCTATCCCAGTACAGACCCAGTTTCACCTTGCTTTACTTGGGAGTGCTAATGAGACAGCCTCACAAGATTTTATAAATGCTTCATTTAAAAACAAAAAGTGTGGTGTGGCTCTGTAGGACTAATTAAATACACTGGCTCTAGATGAAATCAATTACGAGACCTTGGGAAGAGCATGACACAAAATGGAGGGAAATGTGCAAAAGCTCTTAAACATGTTTTCATGAGTTTTGCATAGTCCTAACAGTCATAGAATCTACCTTACCAAAGATCATGAGAAGTGCTCTAAGGAATTGTCCTTTATCTGGGATAGGCTGCTGAGCTACTGGCTATAGCAATAGTCCCTTTAGAATATAGAGAATAGGAGATAGTCTCTTGGGGCAAGTCTACACTAGGAAATTATTTTGAAATAACTGAATTCAAAATAATAACTCCCAAAATAAAAAATCAAAATACTGTGTCCACACTATGGGGAATCCTTAAAATTAGTGTGAGGCAGGCTCCATTATTGTGGACGTACTACATTGTTTTAGAGCCCCAGGAAGCACTGGGGAGTAATTACCTCAAATTACTCTGAGGAGTAGTTATTTCAAAATAGCAGCAGCGAAGTATCCACACTAACACTATTTTGAAATAACAATTTTGAAATAAGTGTTATTCCCCAAGGAAAGCAAGAGTGTAGATTTTGAAGACCAGCCTCTTACTGCAAAATAACGAGCTTGGTGGTATGGACACACTGTTATTTTGAAATAAAGGGAGATATTTCAAAAGGGGGGATATTTCAAAATAACTCCCTAGTGTAGACCAGGTGCACGTGACCCTCCTCCCACACCCACATTTATATATACCATTAAAGACTTAGGACCAAAGACTTAGGTGGTATAAACTGCTGCAACTCCATTCACTTCCTGTCTGCTGTACCACTCATAGAATGTGGCCTAAAGTAGTTAAAAAACTCACATTCATAAAATGTGATCCAATAGTTTCTTCATACTAAAAGTGTGCCATACTGACAAGGTGTTACCAAAGTGTATGGCTATCAGATGAGATAGGATATTTCTTCAGTTTGCAGAAAATCCCAAATGTGCCCAGTTTTATCTAGTAGTGCTTAATATCAGAGGGTACGTCTAGACTACATGCCTCTGCCGACAGAGGCATGTAAAATAGGCTACCTGACATAGTCAATGAAGCGGGGATTTAAATATCCCCGGCTTCATTAAAATAAAAATGGCCGCTGCGCTGTGCCGGCTCAGCTGATCATCGGCACAGCGCGTGAGTCAAGACGTGGATTGGTCGACAAGGGAAGCCTTTGTCGACCGCTCCCATATGCCTCATGAAACAAGATTTACAGGAGTGGTCGACAAAGACTTCCCTTGTCAACCGATCCGTGTCTTGACTCGCGTGCTGTGCCGACGATCAGCTGAGCCAGCACAGCGCAGTGGCCATTTTTATTTTAATGAAGCTGGGGATATTTAAATCCCTGCTTCATTGACTATGTCGGGTAGCCTATTTTACATGTCTCTTTTTGACAGAGGCATGTATTCTGGACGTACCCAGAGTGGCTACAAATATGAACAGAGATATAGATTTACATGTATATGAAATTATTATACATCTGTGAGATGAGGGAAAATTTGGCAGTAACCAGACCAATAGTTTTAGATTACTAGAATTGCAGTGAGAGACTCTACATTCCTAAATCCCTGACAGTATGGGTACGTCTAGACTACCACGTTTTGTCGACGGAAGTTTTGTCGACAGATACTGTCGACAAAACTTCCGTCGACGAAGAGCGTCCAGACACATTGAGTTCTGTCGACAAAGCAAGCTGCTTTGTCGACAGAACTCCGTAGTCTGGACGCAGTGTTACAGGCAATAACACCTTCTGTCGACAGAGTTCTGTCGACAGAAGGTGTTATGCCTCGTAAAATGAGGTATACCAGTGTCGACAAAACTGCTGAGTTCTGTCGACATTATGTCGACAGAACTCTGTGGTAGTGTAGACGCTGGTATAGTTTTGTCGACAAAAGTCCACTTTTGTCAACAAAACTAGGTAGTCTAGACACACCCTATCTCAGGATTAAATTCACTCTGAAAGATCATTGGACATAGCCATGTGGTATATCCGTTATCACTGTTACATACAGAGAAAAATAAAAACATTAATGTAACATTTGTAGGATGTCCAGTATCCTTTACAATCTTCATTATGCCTAACATCATACCAAATGTCCATCTTACTAGTCATATGTATGTTCAGTAATTCTTTTATCCTGTGTGCAGAATATCTCTGTGGCATGAAGCCAGTTTGTCCCTGCTGAAATAAGTAAAGGAAGTGTCTCATAGACAGCAATAACAAAGTCTTCAAGATACTTTGTAGATAGGATAAGAAAGCTTCTACTTAACATGTGTTGCTACCAAGACAGACAATATCATTTCAGTCTTCTTATTTAGGGCCTGATCCAAAGCCCAAGTCAGCGGGAGTCTTTCTATTGACTTAAATAGGGATTAGCTCAGATGTGTAATGTGGAAATTGATTATTTAATTAAAACATTGGGGAAATCTTTCCTCTGAAATAACAGCTCCAGTATTTTTCAGGTAGAGCTAAGAGAATGCTCCAAAATAGCTTGTGAATATTCTTTGTCGAGTTTTTAAATGAAGTTGTTCGACATAAAGGATAGGGTCCTCTTGTTTCTGTCAGAGCCTTGAACAGCTCAACATATTCCTCTGGCTTGTATCCACTCTATATAAGTCTATTCTCACTAATATATTCTCAAACATGAGACATCCACTCTCTGTTTCTGGACAAGGAGATTAGGACAAAATTCCCTGTAGAGCCAGTCTGTGTCTCACCTGAATCATGCAAAATGTCTGTCCTTAAGTAGATCTCCTCTTGATGAGAAGTTGAAACTCTCAATAATATTAATGGAGAATATAACCATAGATCATCTGGAATTTTTTTTTACAGTTTTCAGTAAAATCTTTGGTACAGATAATATTAACAGGAGAATAACCAGGGAAATTGTGATGCTTGGACTATATCTTTGAGTGAAGCATGATTATAATTTTCCAGATTGCATTCAGATGTCCAAACTGGAAGCAGTTTCCACAAACAGTCAGTATTCAGTTTGACAACAGAGAAGATGGTAATAATAACCAATTGAAAATGAAATGAGGAAATCTATATAGCATATTATTGGCATGTTAGGTAACATGCAGGGTCATTAGATGGTGCATCTTTTCGTTAATGTGTAGGCTAAGAATAACAGATGTTAGATTTGGATACTGAATATACGTATTTAATGTTTCTTTCAAAACGTTTGGAAACCTGACCCATAGATTTATCTGCACATTGTTTTTGCCTTGAGTGACAAAAAATAATTCTCCAGCAGGATCATCCATCTACCTAGCCATTCATCCATTGCAATATCTAAGCACCTCTGCAATACCCAAGAAAAGGATCTGACCTCAGAGACTGTGTTTCTTTCATTTTAGATCAAAATGTATTACTGTGTATCAATTAGCAATGTTTGAGGCATATCCAACAAAGGATTTAGGCACATAGATGGGAAATTTGGGGGGAAATTTATACTGCTGCTTCCCAGAGTAAGGCTAAATGAACACTTTTAGGGCTTCATTGTCATGGCCACAGTGTAGAGGCCATAATGCAAATGGAAATATAAATAGCAACAAGGCCCTCATTGTCCAAGGCTTTCAGTTTAGGTACCTTTCATGAATACAGGAGACCTTTTATAAAAAGAAATTGCTCACAGTGTTTCAGCGCAAACTGGGTAGCCCATGCTCATAAGTAATGTACAAAAAAAAGTATAATTTTAATGTGTTTCTAATGTTTCAAACCTTAAGCAAGCTTCAGGACTTGTTCTAAGTTCTAGGATGATGCTTCACGCAGACTGGTGCTTTTTGCGAAGATGCACAGACACAGAATATATATTTTTGAATCTTGTTCAAAGTCAGTGTTATCCTACAAAAGTGGATGATCCAAAGAAAATGTGTTTGGCGTCCAAAATGCCTGTCGTTCCCTCACTTCAAATATTGACATTTGTCTGGGTGACTCTTGCTGTTTATATTGTCCATGGACCAATTTAACTTACGCTGCCAAGAAATAGGATTTGTCTCAGCTGGAAATTTCATAATCCAGGCCACGCTTCTGTATACGTTTTTTGTCTAACTTACATTTTGTTTGGAAATTGTAATAAATCAACTTAATTTGAAAAGCTACACACCCTATTAAACTTTCTACTGTGGATTTCATAAAGTGCCCTACAGTCTGCATTCATTCACAGCAAACTTCAGTATTTCTTTTTCTTTTTCAGTTGTATGTGCGTGTGTCTGTTTTTCAGACAGGCTACATACAAGGTCTCATCTTGTGGTATTTAGGGTTTTAATTCACATCATTGTTTGTTTTTAGTTGTCTCTCTGACACATCTTTTACAAGGGAAGATTTTCATCAAGCGTATAAGAAAAGCAGATCTTCAGCTATATAGAAAGTAGAGGATAGCATTCTCTCTACGCTTAACTTGGCCAAAAGATTTATTTTTCTTCGTGAAAAAGGCAGCTCCTCCTACTGGCTTACTCATTTTTGAAGTTTGTCATCTTGACAAAGGTGACGCAATGGTGTTATGACATTTATGTCCGACTTCTTGATTGTGGTGTTGTCATCTCATGGGTTAGTGTATCAACAAAGGAGTAAAGGAATGCTACTATCATCTTATTAGGTGGTTCACACTATGCCCTTTACTCTCGCTTTTTAGTTTGTGTGATTATTCAGGCTTATATTTGTGGTCAGTATGAACAGATGGAAATAACATTCCATTAATAAACTGTATCCTTCTAGCATCTTTCTGCATGACAAAACATTTCACAGTGTTAGAACAGACGGAATTCACTGCTATCTGCACCACAAAGAATGTTATTGGCTTTCGTAATGGACAATCTGCCAAACTTCCAAAAACAAGGAGAAAAAATTCCAAGGCCTTGTGGAGTTCAGGTTCTCTTGAGAGCAAAATCTGAAGGAAAGTGCAGGCATTCTACTACAGCATATTCATGAAAGGAAAGCATAGACTTTGACTGCATAACAAAGTATTAGCAAAGAGTGCTAAGGTACACAAATGTATTTGGATTAATATGAAGCATACCTTATACTAGATACACTACCAGTTTTTGCTGGATACAAATACCATGATTTGAGGTCCAAAAATTCAGACGAAATACTTTTTTTCACAATTTACTAAGTTTTTGATTGTTGGTGTGGCATGCTTTAAAAGAGATCGATCTACTAGCTTCATATCTGGAGTCACAAATTGGCTTTGGAGAGTTCTGGTGCCTTTGAATTATCTAGAGGGCATGCAGGGTAATTAAAATAATTAGATGCTATTTTTACATTCATGTGAGTATTGTGATGTTCTAAATACCATACACTGACTTGTGCGTACTTTAAGAAACAGCACCTGCCCGAAGCATACTCCCTCAGCTCCACATCTGTGCTTAACCTGCTCTTGTCTTCTACCAAAAAGCTACATTGATAAGTTTGGGTTCTAATTCACCCATGCTACTACCTTGCCATTGTACTAGTTTATATTTGTGTTGTACTTTACACACATTAGGGTGTGTCTAGACTACGGGGAGGGTGGTTTCGAAAAAAGTGGCCTTTTTTCAAAAAAACTTCCCCTGCTTCTAGATTGCTGCTGCGTTCTTTCGAAAGTAAATTGAAAGAACATGGCAGTTTTTTTGACAGCAGAAAACCTTGTTTTATGAGGAAGAACAGATTTTTTTTTAAAGTTCTCTTTCGAAAAAAGACGCTATGTACTGCAAACTGTGCTTTTTCGAAAGAGAGCATCCAGACTGGTTTGCTTTGTCTAAAGTACTTGTTGTAGTCTAGACGCTCTTTTTTTTCGAAAGAGGCTTGCAGTCTAGACGTAGCCTTGTTGTGTTAGGCCTCACAATGTTCCTGTGAAGTAGGCAAATCTCATAATAGCTCTTCATTTTAGAATTAGGGAGATTGAGGCTGAGACAGGATAAGATATTCACCTCCGCTCAGATGGCAAGTTAGGGAGATATTCAGGAGTAGAGCCGAGGGCTCCTACTTGCAAGGTAGATGTCCAAGCCACTCTAGACATTGGTGCCTTCCAGGCAGATCAGAGCCTCTTTGTGCCATTTTACACCTCTGTATAACTGGGGTAAGGATGCCTAACTATGTAAGTGAGGCTGTGGACACCTTAAATGCTTTCAGTTTTTGGATTTCATGCATGTAAGTATCATTAACCCAATTTTACCAGCTGATACGATACTCCAAAATGAGTCTCCAGTCAGGTAATTTAGCCTCTCTGTGATTGCTCCACCTGTAAAATGGCCATAAGAGCTCACAGACCTGCCCTGGAGATTCATTAGTTAATGTTTGTATAGTGCCTTTAAAAAGCTGATGCTGTACATTATGGTGAAATAATACCATTATTTGTGGAGATTACACTGTCTCCACAGCTAAAGATGTAACTAGTTATTGAGGGTTTGGTTTTTTAAAGCCACATAATTTTGACATATGCACTCCACCTTAATGTTGTCAAGAGGATACCAATCCACTTGAGGCTTCTTTGCAATCGTGCAGTGGTCCCCAACACTTTGGGGCTGCCGGGCGCCTGGGGGCGGGGCTGCGCACGCGCTGCGTGTACGGGGGCGGGGCTGCTCACAGGCCATGTGCCTGGGGGCGGGGCCAAGCATGCGCCGTGTGCCCGGGGCTGGCACCGGCATTTGCTGCGACACCGGGCAGGGGCAGCCCAGGTGCTGCACGCCCGAGGCCGGCACCGGCATGTGCCGCACACCCGGGGCCAGGGCCGGCACTGGAATGTGCTGCGACCCCGGGCAGGGGCCGCCCATGCGCCTGGGGCTGGCACCTGCCACACGCCCGGGGGCGGGGCCAGACCAGATTGCTCCGCGGGCGCACATAAATGGCCCTGGGTGCCATAGTGCCCGCGGGCACCGCGTTGGGGACCACTGCAATAGTGGATGAATCCAAATGTTGCTACAATTAACAGATCACCCGCTCCACTTCCCTGACAATGGAGGAATTTTCCCTACAGAGCTCTTTCTAGCGCTGTTTTCAGTCTAGTTTTAAATATCCCCAGTGATAAGACTCCCACCACTCTCTTTGGCTGATTATCAAACACTGGTGTGACCGGTTAGGTCCATCGATACTTATTAACCAGGATGGGTAGGAATGGTGTCCCTAGCCTCTGTTTGTCAGAGGCTGGAAATGGATGACAGAAGAGAGATCGCTTGAGATTCCCTGTTCTGTTCACTCCCTCTGGGGCATCTGGCTACTGGCAGAAGACAGGATATTGGGCGAGATAGACCTTTGGTCTGACTCATTCTTATGTTCTTTCACAAGCAGGGAATCATACCTGTAGCTTTTAAGGGTGTGTCTACACAGCAAAGTTATTCCGAAATAACTATGCGAGCATCTACAGCAATTCTGTTATTTCAAAATAATTTCAAAATAATGGATGGATTATTCTGACTTCTGTAAACCCCATTCTGCGAAGAATAGCACCTATTCCAAAATAGCTATTTCAAAAAAGGCGTGTGTAGATGTTCCACTTCTGCTTTTTTGAAATCGCCCCTCACCAGGGCCATTCTAAGTTATTTCTTATGAGGCTCTAAATCGAGATAGCACATCTACATTAGGGAAGCCTGCCGTGGACTAATTTTGAGGCTTCCCTGCAGTGTAGACGTGCTATTTTGAAATAAGCAATTTTGGAATAATTATTCCAGAATAGTTTATTTCAAAATAACTGTGCCGTGTAGACATAGCCTAATAGAATGCGTCTACACTGCAAGGCTTAACTAAAAATAAGCTATGCAAATTGAGCTACATCAATTGCATATCTTATTTTGATATAGATTATTTTGAAATAGGAAGTGTCTACATAGCACTTATTTCTAAATAAAGCACTCTTCCTCCGACTTCCCTTATTCTTTGTACATTGAGGCTACGTCTAGACTGCCCCCTCTTGCGCAAGAGAATATGCAAATGAGGTGAAGCGGTGAATATCGCCATGCCTCATTTGCATACTTAATGAGCCGCCATTTTTGAGCAAAGGGATTTTTGTGCAAAAAGGAGCCATCTACACAGCTCCTTTTTGCACAAAAAAAACCTCTTGCGCAAGAGCCATTCTGCCACTTTTTTTCAGGAAGAACAGTTCTTGCGCAAAAGCCCCTTGCGCAAAAATGGCAGTTCATTAAGTATGCAAATAAGGCATGGTGATATTCACCACTTTGCCTCATTTGCATCTTCTCTTGCGCAAGAGGCGGCAGTCTAGGTAGCCTTAGGGTTACAGGAGTCGCAGTAAGAAGTCCTCCAGCTTGACAGTATTTTGACGCTATTTCAAAATAACTGCCTGCTGTGTAGATGTGGACTAAGTTATTTCAGAATAGTGCTAGTTATTTCAAAATAGTGTTACAGTGTAGACGTACCCATAGAGCCATAATCATAATGATGAGCTGCTTTATAAAATCTTTGAGTTTCTCTCTCTCCTGCCTCTCCACTTCATATATTGATCCTGCCTGTCCTAATTATCTTTATCTTCATCTAGCTGTATATTTTACTGGTCCAATTACCATATTTTGACACTAATTGAAAATGTCAGAGAGTACTACAGGTATTTTAACAGGGGGGCTTCCTTCACATTTTCCCTCTTAGGGTATGTCTACACTACAGCACTAATTCGAACTAACTTAATTCGAATTAGTTAATTCAAACTAAGCTAATTCGAATTAGCGCATCTAGACCTAAAAACTGCTGTCTCAGGCTAGACCTAAAAACTGCTGTCTCAGGGTAGCCGAGGACTGTGCTTAAAGGGTCCCGACCCCCACCCCAGACAGACAGTTCTCAGGGGTGCCCCGCTTGCAAAGCAGTCCTGGCTTGGAGTGCCCTGAGTGCCCACACTCGGCACATCACAGCACTCAGCCATCAGCCCGGCTGCACTTGCCGCAGGCTGCCATCCGGGTGGGGTGTCAATTGGGGAGCTGCAGGAAAGTTTCCGCCCTGAGGAGCCCGCAGAGCCACCCCAGTCCTCATCGGGGGCTCATACCCCATTCCTCCCTCACCTCCTTCCACTTACCCATCCCTAGCCCCCCTTCCTGATGTACAAAATAAAGGACACGTGTGGTCAAAAATAGAAACTCTCTTTATTAAACAAAACTGGGGGAGACTGGGAAAAGGAGGTGGGAGAGGGGAAGAGAGAGGGTGGGAGAGGGGAGGGCAACTAAAATGGTCAGGGGTTTGGAACAGGTCCCATATGAAGAGAGGATAAAGAGACTGGGACTTTTCAGTTTAGAAAAGAGGAGACTGAGGGGGGATATGATAGTGGTCTATAAAAACATGAGTGGTGTGGAGAGAGTACACAAAGAAAAGTTCTTCATTAGTTCCCATAATATCAGGACTAGCGGACACCAAATGAAATGAATGGGTAGCAGGCTTCAAACTAATAACAGAAAGTTCTTCTTCACAGAGCAAATAGTCAACCTGTGGAACTCCTTGCCGCAGGAGGCTGTGAAGGCTAGAACTATAACAGAGTTTAAAGAGAAGTTAGATAAATTCATGGAGGTTGGGTCTATGGAGTGCTATTAGCCAGGGGGTAGGAATGGTGTCTCTGCCCTCTGTTTTGGAAGGCTGGAGATGGCACGAGACAAATGGCTTGGTCATTGTCTTCGGTCCATCCCCTCCTGGGTAGCTGGTATTGGCCACTGTTGGCTACTGGGCTAGATGGACCTTTGTTCTGACCCAGTATGGGACCTTTGTTCTGACTCAGGGTCGGGGGTCTCACTGGACCACCTTGATTTTCATGCAAACCTGCTCCTGGGTGGCCAGGCTGGCAGCTCTTCTGCCCTAGACGGCCACTTTCCTGTGCCTAGTGTGGAGGTCGTGGATGAGGTCCACGATGTCCGGACTAGACCAGGCGGGCGCCCGCCTCTTGCGGCTCCGGGCAGGCTCACGGGAGCCGCCAGCCTGGTCCCGGGAAGAGGCAGAGGGCTGGGTGGCAGCGGGTGGCTGGCTCGTGCCGTGCCAGGTGCAGGGTCTGCTGGCTGGGTGCTGGCAGGCTTGCACCTGGCACGGGCACCGTAGCCAGCCCGTGCTCCTTTAAGGGCCCCGGGGCCAGGAGGGGGGCAGAAGAGTTTCCCTGGTGGTGCCCAGAGTGGCCACCAGGGAAAGCAGGGGAGGGCTAGCCTCCCACTAGTTCGAATTAAGTGGCTACACAGCCCTTAATTCGAACTAGTTAATTTGAACTAGGTGTTAGTCCTCGTGGAATGAGGTTTACCTAGTTCGAATTAAGCGCTCTGCTAGTTCGAATTAAGTTCGAACTAGCGGATTGCTAGTGTAGCGCCTATCAAAGTTAATTTGAACTAACGTCTGTTAGTTAGAATTAACTTTGTAGTGTAGACATACCCTTAGCCTGTGGTAACCCTGTGATCCATGTATAAAATGGATATTGCTGGAAACGTTTATATTTTGTTTTTGAAATTTATAATCTGACTAGACTGATTATATCAGATCAGGAGTTTTGGGGTTTTTTTTTGTTCTTTTGGGGGTTTTTTGTTTGTTTGTTTGTTTGTTTGTTGGGAGGCGGGGGGAGTTGGTCCCTGCCAAACATTTTGATGAAAATAGACATTATCTGGAAGTGGAGAATTTGTTAAAAACAGTCAGGGTAGGATCCATCTCAATGGAATAAAAAATAATATTTTCCCTTTTGCGACAGCCTTGTTCTCTTGACAAGGCAATATATTGCTCTTTGGAAATATTTTTAAAAGCACCAAAGATAAATCATCCCTGGCAGGAATTATTTATTAGTATCCTGAAGAAGAAGCAAATTCCTTTAGAGGTTAGGAAATTACCAGAATCTTCTTTTCAGTTGGGTGGCAGAATTTTAACAAAAGGGTCCCAAGATTACCCCAGAGCCTCCACCAGCACATCACTGACAAGAATACATGAAAGGTACGCACCAAATGCAAAGATGATGTTGTCCTGGAATGACTATATTCTTTTCCCCTCCTTTGGTGAGCTTAAATGTCATAGATTGGGGACAGGGGAAAGAGTCTTGACAGGTTAACTGTTGATGCTTCGTCCATACATCTGCTAGGTATTGACCAAAATAGAGAATCTAAAACTCACACCTTAACCTAACCTGACAACATTTTTGTAGCATCTTGGCTACAGAAAGCCATGTTCTCCTTTTTGTTCTGTGCATAGAATTACCAATTAATTCAGTGGAAACTTTAGGATCAGGGCCAAAGAATTTCATTTCCTGCCATCCTCTCTGAAAAGCATAAACTCCAATTTGACTTAACTGTTCCGATCTGAGCAGCCCCACATGGATTTCAGCCAAACTTCTGAGGCATAGAACTAGGGGAAGTGACAGCAGGCAGCCGTGTAACCACAGGGCTGGCATTTCAATGCGAGTGAGTAGCTGTTTTTGAAAGATCCAGATAATAAAGTAAAAGGTTACAGAACATATGGAGGCATTCACAATACAGGCAGTCCCCAACGTACGCGGATCCGCACTTACGAACGGGGCTTTTCTCGCCCCGGAGCTCACAGGCGGCGGGTCGCCACCCATGTCCTCCGGGTGAGAAAAGCTTCTCCCAGTCTCCCTGGTCTGCTGGGAGGGGTCCAGCAAAGCCGCTGGACCCCCCTCCCCAGCAGACCAGGGACACCCGAGCAAAGCCGCCCAGGCGGCGGGAGTCCCGCTGCCTGGGCGGCTTTCCTTGTTTGCCCCGGAGCAAAGCTGCCCAGGCAGCGGGACTCCCCCCGCCTGGGTGGCTTTGCTCCTGTCCCCCTGGTCTGCTGGGGGGGTCCAGCGGCTTTGCTGGACCTGCCCAGCAGACCAGGGACACCCGAGCAAAGCCGCCTCCTGGGAGGCTTTACGAGCAAAGCCGCCCAGGCGGTGGCTTTGCTCGGGTGTCCCTGGTCTGCTGGGGGGGTCCAGCGGCTTTGCTGGACCCCCCCAGCAGACCAGGGAGACAGGAGCAAAGCCTCACGGGCAGCAGGGTCCCTCCGCCTGTGCGGCTTTGCTCGGGTCTCCCTGGTCTGCTGGGGGGGGAGGGGGCGCAGCTAGTGCGCCCCCCCCCCAGCAGACCAGGCTTTTGTTGCGGGACGCCTCGGGTAGAGCAGCTGGGGTGCTGCCGGGTTGGTCCTGTGGGAACCTACCGGGCAGCGCCCCAGCTGTTCTGTCCCAGGCTCCAGATTCAGCAGCTGTTGAAACTGATCAGGCTGATTCCAGGAAGCTGGGGGCAGAGCAACTCTGCCTCTGGCTTCCTGTAGTCAGCCCCTGGTCAGTTTCAGTGGCAGCAGCTGAATCTGGAGCCAGTTCCGACTTACATACAAATTCAACTTAAGAACAAACCTACAGTCCCTATCTTGTACGTAACCTGGGGATTGACTGTTTGTACTAATTTATCCACTGGGCTGGTGCTTGACTCTGCTGTCCTAAATAAGCAGGCAGATATCCACCTTTACTGTCCCCACAGTCACCTGCTCATTGAACAGTCTCTAAAAACATGGTGTTGTCCTGGCCCATCCCCTATTCTGCCTGGAGGGAAGAACAAGCCCAGCTCAGCCTTTAATAATGTTCTCTCACTTTTTCCTATTGCAAACCTTTCCGTAGGAACCAGTTTAAAACTGTCTCCTGTGCACACACTACTGACCTCTTGTGTGAAGTCTGTTTTTAGGCTGTGAGGGGACAGGGAGGAGGGGAGCAAACTTGATCCTCTCCAGTATTTGGCATTTCTCTGCAATGCTTTTGTGATAATTTCATTTGGCATTTGAGAGTGAAAATGTTTACACAGACTGTTACACTGAGTGTTATGAATATAGATCGCAGAATCTCTGGAAATTTCACTGGCCTACTGAGTAATCTGTCTGTAACATTCTTAAAGGAAACAAAGAGAAGTTCTAATTATGCTAGGACATATTTTGCATATACGGTAAGCTATTATATAACAGTAATCACTGGTGATGCATGGGGTGCACATGGGGCCACATGCACACCCCCCCCCCCGGTGGGAGGAGCCGGCCAGCAGCCGGCAGGAGATCCAATGCCAGCAACAATAGTCTGTGCCACATGCCCTTACTCCACCCCTCCCTGCCACCGCGTCTAGTGAGTAGGGCTAAGGCAGGAGCCAAGCAAGAGTGCAGAGAGAGGCAGGGCCGGTGCCAGCAGGTGCTGCAGTCAGTAATTAGAAATATTTTATAACTTGCTAGGTAATCTTCAGGGCACAGAGATCATCCATGTGAGAAGAGATTAAAAGCAATTGGTATTACAGACTAATTGTCTGGGAAGCAGAAAACTGAAAGGAGATCTGACAGAGAAATATAAAATAACTAGAAGATTTACCCTGAATTGCTCAGGTCCTTCAGGTCAGGGAACTGGGGTGTAGAGAGTGCAGGAGACAGGGCAGAGGTTGTGGGGCTCAGGGCAGGGAATGAGAGTTCAGAGTCAGGCCAGGGGGGTGGAAGGTGTGGAGGGGTTCAGGGCAGGAGGGCTCAGGACATGAGGGCTAGGAGGTTGGGGGGCTCACCAAGGCTGCCTGTGGCTAACTAATAGGCACCAGTGAAACTCCTTGAGTGCAGATATTATGTGCTAGTGGAGAGAGACTCTGCCTAAACAGCAGAATATCATGAGGTGTGCCAACTCTGTCTTCTGGATGAATGTAAAGCGTGTATCCCCATAGACTGCACCTTGCAATACCTAATCTCAGGACAACAGCCACAGAGGTGCTGGAACAAGGGGTGCTGGTGATGCGGCAGCACCTTCTGAGTTGAAGTGGTTTCCATCATATACAGCAGGGGGTTTTCAAACTTGGGTCATGGACCCGCCTGGCTTTGTTTACCCTAAAGCTCCACAGGCAGAAAGTCTCGCAGCTCCCATTGGGTGTGGTTTGCCGATTCCAGCCAAGGGAAGCTGTGGGAAGCTGCGTGGACTGGGATAATTTAGCGAACAGTTTGTGAACATTTCCTCTCCTACTGACCAATCATCCACTAGAGATGATTTCTCTCTCTGTGCTAAAACACGGGGTTTCTTACCTCATCCTTAGAAATATAGAGAATCAAAGTCATCCTTTTTAGTGATGATTCCTTTTAGAACAGGAATTCTGTTAATTCAGCCAGTGGTTCTCAGTCTAGTTACCACTGTGGGCCCCCTATGCAACTCTCTCTGTGTTATGTGGCTGTCTAGCCCTGAGGATGTCACATGGGTCACAGTTGTGTGCTGATGATTGAACTGCAAGTGGCCTATGGACCACGGGTTAACAACCACTGACAGTTGCAGACATGATTTTGTACTTCACGACACGGAGATCTGTCCTTACCATACAAAGAATACACAGCTGTGTAGGGCACCTGAAAATATGGGACACCACTGGGTCTTAATGTCCACCTACTTGCCTCTTCCTGTCCCTATTCTGTGACTCTGCTTCCTCCTCAGAGTATCTAGTTGCTTGAAAAGTGAAGAAGCCTGCCTGACCTATTAGCAGAACACTGACCCTGTGAAAGAACCACTCAAGCGGTAGTGAAGCTATTTAACAGGCATTTGCCAACCCCAGTTTCTGAACGTACTGTGTTAGTCTACAGAACCTCAGTTTAAAAATGTGTTTTAAAAATATTTCATTAGTGTGTTGCTGAAGATTATAAAATCACATCTCTAAAAAACCATCATCGGCCCCGGCTGCTATTGGGCATAGGGGCACCAGCTTAATAGTGTTGCGTAGGGCCTCATAAATCCCTGATGACACCCATTCTTGAGTTATCTGCATATTCTGGCACTTTACATTATGGGATTATGAAAGAGCAAAAGACAGCAAAATTCAGCTTTGTTTTGGTTAAAATTCAGCACTCCTGGAATAGTAAGTGCCTTTTCTTATAAACTGGGGAAAATATATGGCATAGACTTGTACATAGAGGTAGTGCATTCCCATGTATTCATGGTCTCACTTTCATTTAGTTTTATTTTAAAACTATTCTTTTCTACCAATTTGATGAATAGCTTCAATGCAGAGATTTAATACATCATTTTATCATTTGTTTTTCAGAATATTCAGGGGTACAGGAGAATTTTTATTAGAACATGATGAGTTTTAGACTGAATCAGTGTCACCGTACTCAAAGCATATGATCTCTCATCAGAGAAACCAGAAGCCAATTATAGAAACAATACGTGTCTAATTAAAAGGACTGTTTCCATAAGATGGCCAAATCAAATTCTATATATTTTATGTTTAAATCATTATCAAACATCTCTTGAAGAAGGCCAGATAGTAAGGGAAACAAATATCTTCCTTTGGTTATAATTTCTTATCCATATGTTCCTGAATATTTTTGTTCAGAAGGAAACTAGTATGTTCTGCCAGTTATGTATTATAATTTGGAATACAAGCCCTACAGCTGCTTCTGCAAATTGTTGCTCAGTATGTAAAAGCCAGTGGTACTAAACTGCTCTAAAGTTCTTCCACTTGCTTTACTAACAGAGGGTGAGTCTGCTGGGAAGGAAGTGTTTGTCATGACTAACCAGACCCATTAGTCAATCCAGGAGCAATGTTACTTCAAAAGGACTCCCCATGCAGTCCCTAGCACTGACAATTGTGACATGGGAATTCTAGGGGAAGAAATATGCAAACACTGAGAGGCCAAATGTTAAAATAAATATATAGGATCCTAGAAGCCATAATTTTCTTGATGGGCAAGATGATTATCTTTTGGTCCTGTATATTAAAGCATGGCTGCATCTTAATTGATAACATCTTCTATTCTGTTCTTTTGCTACCATAGATTAATATTCTGCTTCCTTGCCTCCAAGAACTTACAGTCTAAGGCCCTGATCCTGTGAAGACTCCTCCAGTTAGTTCTAGTTGGGCCCATTGTTTCCAGCTGTGAAGTTAAACACATCTGTTACTCTTTGCAGGATCAAAGCCTAAATAAGAAAAAAATACAAGATGCTGGATAAGAGAACTGATGAGGTTATGTGTGGAAATTATTAAAGAGGATATGTGAGAAGAGATGACTTGAAGAGGTGGCTTTTGAGGAGGGGGGAAAGAGTGTATTTGGCTGAGCATAAGAAACTACCTACTGGTGGAAACTACACACAAAGATTGGGCTAAGTAAACTTATATTGCAGAGTATCTAAACCAGGAATTTTTGTTTCTGCTAAGGCATAGGATATGCTATCTACTTTACAATATTCTTAGATGTATTTCCTCTATACTGCTAGAGGTCTAGACTGATTAAACTCACCAGTATACTCAGATGATATAATTAACTGATCCATTTCATTTCTAAACTACCTTCCCCCCTGGTAGGGATGTTAAATTGTATATAATCAGCTAATCGAGTAGTCGATGGAATTTCCATTCAGGGGGAAAATGCAGAGCCACAGCAGGGTTAATTCCTGACCCTGCTGTGGAGGTAAGAGCCCCCAGGTGTGAGCCATATTTAAAAAGTAGAGGCGCAGTGGGGGAGACAAGGAGTAAGCCAGGACAGCTGATTCCCAGCTCGCTCCCAGTCCCAGGCCTCTGCCTTGCCTGCTCCCCCCTCCCCCAGAAAGTGCTGGGGGGAACCGGCTTTGCATATGCTTATCAGGTAACTGACTAGTTGACCAGTCATTTACATCCCTACCTCCCAGAGAAGTTTTAAACTAGCTAGAGCAGCCGTGGCCAACCCGTGGCTCATGAACCACATGCGGCTCTTCCCCCCCAGGATGCAGCTCATGAAGGCCCTCCCCTGAAAATGGCCCTCTTCTCCCAGCTCCCTGTACTTACTGGGATAGGGGAGCCGTCTGGCACAGCCATTAAAGATGCAGTATTAAAGATGGCGTTGGCTGGCGGGAGCCTGATGTGGCCAAAAAGACTCTAAACGCATTTTCTTAAAGGGGAAGTCCTTTTTTTTTTTCCTTGACAACTTTGCTCTTGCTCTTCATGCTGGATCCACTGATATCTTGGCTCTTTGCCCGGAATGGGCTAGAAAGTCCTATATCCACCTTCCTCATCTGCACAGACTTACTGGCATGTCTCAATGGAAATGCTTTCTAGGGCAATTTAAGATCTCATAAATCTGGAGTCAGTCTATGTTATGCCGAATGAGAGCCGCATCACAGAAGATGCAGCTCATCAGCTGTCAGAACTTAAATTCTGCACTGCTGTGAGAACTATATTAACACTCCATTTAATTTAGAGCAGCTTCAAGGGCTGCTCAGATCTATGGCAACCTCTCCATGCCTGTATATGGGCCACGCTGCATTTCAGCATCTCCATATCACAGATCACTATGGGTACACCCTTATCTGTGAGGGTGGGTAATGTAGAGCCATTTACATTTGCCTTCTTTTTCACAGCTGTGGTACATTAATTCTTTACTGGTCCATGACAAAGCCATTATGGCCTTACCAGATTTTCCCATTACTTTGGCGTATGCTCATTTATTAGGGTTACTCTTCTGAAAGAGAGATTCATCATTTTATCAAAGGGGTGGCAGGTGTAATAGGTGGGGGCAGGCATTGCCTTCCCAAACCACCAGCCTGGCCCCACTCATACTCTGCCCCCAGAAACTGGGAGCAGAGTGTGGCTGCCTCCGGGCGCCCGCCCTCCCGGTGCTCTGGGGCCACGCACCACCCTGGCTCCCGCAGGGGGCAAGTACTGGGCAGAAGGGGCGGGGCTGGGTGCCTGCCTCCCCCAGCCCTACCTTCACCCACCGCCTATCTCAGGGTACGTCTAGACTACAGGGTTTTGTTGACAGAAGTTTTGTCGACAGATACTGTCTACAAAGCTTCTGTCGACAAAGAGCGTCTAGACTACATTCAGTTCTGTCGACAAAGCAACCTGCTTTGTCGACAAAACCCTGTAGTCTAGACACAACCCTACATGCAATAACACCTTCTGTCGACGGAACTCTGTCGACAGAAGGCGTTATGCCTCATAAAATGAGGTTTACCAGCGTCGACAAAACTGCTGAGTTCTGTCGACGTTATGTCGACAGAACTCAGCGGTAGTGTAGACGCAGGTATAGTTTTGTCGACAAAAGTCCACTTTTGTCGACAAAACTCTGTAGTCTAGACACACCCTCAGTGTGCTACTTCTGTTCTCATATGGAGTTCTACTTTTACCTTCTTCCAGTTCCCTCTGAATAGAGCTATACTGCAGGATCTAGGTTCCTCAGGCCTGGATTCTTCCCACCCTAGAATCAGATGAATACACACACACAAACAGAGCATGTCTGAGAGGACCTGTTAATCAGCACTCACATGCTTGTATGTGTCTGGACTCAGCAGGCTGGATTGCATAGCAATGCCAAGCTGCACGCTTCAGCCATTCTGCTAGTAACCCACTTGATGAGCAAACCTCAAAGGATTTTTGGGAGCTACAGGGATCTTTAGCTTAGGTACAAGCAACATTGTTGCAAAGTGAATGGGGAAGCCAAAAACAACACCCCACCAGGAGGAGAGAGAGAGTCTCAACCAGCTTAATCATGAAAGTTATTTATTTCGAGCTAGTAATACAGGCACACAAAGGGAGCCAAACAAACAAAACAGTGACAACATTAAATCTAACTTAAATCTGATTACAAAAATTATGATCACAGAAGGCAGGATCAGGAGGATGTACCGAGAGAGAGAGAGCAAGAGAGAGCTCTCACCACTCATGAAGCTTGAATCAATCAGGGTTGCCAGGTGGTGATGGTAGCTCAGGCTCCAGAGTATTAGAAACAGGCAGAGCAGAGGCCCCACCATGTTCAGTAGGAAGAAGATGAAGTCCCAGTGGAACTGATGCAGAATTTAGATCCAGGCATCAGAACACTTTACTTGAACACGGGTAGGAGATTTTGTAAGGAAACAATAGTTACGGGTAAATTGATGAGTCAAGAGAGTATTTCAAAGCTGTTTTGTTCGGACTAGACAATAGGAAGTGATCGTTCCTGACTAGCTGCGGTGTTCATTCGAAGGAGCTCATAATGCAATTAGACAGCTTCAATATTTTGGATACCAATAAAAGAGCTATTATAGATCTGGTCTGATAGTTACTGATTTGGCTGTTTGCAGACATGGGTTCATTAGATCTGGAGCAGGGTTTTCCCATCAGGTAATATATTCCTTCTTTTTGTGTCCCAGAATTCAGTTCTTGCCTTGGAATTGCTGTTCTTCATTCTGCATTGCAAAAGGAGATGCCTTTTGGTCCCATCTTTGATGTAAATGAGGTTAAGGGAGATTCCAGTGGGGTTAGGTGTGTCTTCCCCGGCCTTTTCATTGCTTTTTGTAAGTCTTTCTTCTGATTCACTTTATTTCAAGCAGAGGTGGAGGAATGGGCTTTCTTGAGTTAGACAAGCTAGATATTATGCTCTGGTTCCTCAAGAACATAGAGTTGGTAGGTAACGGCCTCCATATGCCAGAAGTACAATATCTAGGGGCCAGGCCAGGGCCAGAATTGGCCCCTTTATATCTTTAACACCATAGACAATTTAAGTACTCAAGCATCCAGGATAAATCACTGTTGCCAGATTCTAGTTCAGTTCACTCTTCTCATTAGGACTACCAACATCAGCTGACACTATATTCATGGCCGGCTTTAGGAAGTGCGGGACCCAATTCAAACCATTTTGATGGGGCCCCAGCAGCCAGGATTTTTTGTTGACCAAATAAAAACAAAAACCAAAAAAACAGCACCTGAAAAAAAGGTCACAGCCAGCTACAGGGCAAAGTTCCTCCTTCCCACCAACCCAGGGGCTGACTCCCCCTCCCGCACTCGACTCACCTCTTCTGCGGTGCACAGAAGCCACTGCGCTCCTCTGGGGACAATGCCCCCTCCTGCAGCACGCCCGGCACACCAGCACACTTCCAGATTTAGGGCGCGGGGCCCTCTTAGGCGCAAGTCCCGATTTGGGGAAATCAGGAGAATCAAGCGAATCGGCTTAAAGCCGGCCCTGACTCTATTACTCACAAATCTCATGTGCTGTTAATATCCCAGCCCCTTTTCACAAGTAGGACTCTCTGGCTATGTCTACACTCCAAGGTTTTTGCGCAAAAACCAGCAGAGCATCCACACCTCAAAAGTACAAAAAATACAGTAGATCAACAGGACAGAGGCCTTTTGCCGGCAGAGTTATTCCTCTCCCCACAAGAAATAACTCCTTTTTGTGCTACAGCTGTTGCACAAAAAGGCAGTGTGGACGCTCCGCAGAGGTTTCTTGCACAAAAAGAGCCTATCAAAAAAAGCACAGGTGCTCTCATGGCCGTTCTGTTAATGGCAATCACAGCTTTCTTGCGCATGCAGTGTGGACGCTCTCTTGCGCAAAAGCACATTGCTTTTGCGATGCGCTTTTGAGGTATGAACGCGCTGTTGTGTAAGAAGTTTATGCAAAAGATCCTTCCGCAAAAAGCTTCTTGTGCAAAAACCCTGTAGTGTAGGCAAAGCGTCTCAGTTGCTGTTTCCTTGTTCCGATATCTTGAATCACAACCCTCCTAGAAAGAGGAAATTCCACTCCCCAGTCAATCAGGTTCTTCTCCAAGATTCACTCATCTGTCTACTTTAGGGTTATCAGGTGTCCGGTTTTGACCAGACAGTCCGGTATTTTAGCTTTCTGTCTGGAAAAAAAAATTGAGAAAATACCAGACTTATAAATGTCTGTTATTTTCTAATTAAGTTAGTTTTATTAGCATGAGTATCAGTATGTAGTTGCGTACTGCCTGTCTGGTGGACATGTTCACACTGCGTGAGCATGTCTACTAGCCAGGCAGTATGCAGCTACTCAGTAGAGAGGAGGAAGATGGGGGTGGACTCGCCCGTGCACCCCACCGAGACTGTGCACGGGACGGACAGCGCCACGGGATCTGCATGGGCCCAGGTCAGCCCTGCTCCCCGCCAGCTGGTTCCTTCCACCAAGCTCCCCCGACCAGCCCCGCTCCTTCTGACCCCCTCCCAGCCAGCCCCACTCCCCCCGATCCCTTCCCAGCCAGCCCCGCTCCCCTCCTGTCCTGTCCTTACCCCCTCCCGTCTGAGATCACATGTATCCAGTATTTTTTTGAAACCCATCTGGTAACCCTAGTCTGCTTTAAGAAATGCTTCTTCACAATCACCGGTGATCTTTCCATGACATCCAGCCATTTGATTCACTGCAGAGTGGAATAGTCCCTTCTAATAAAAAATCTCCTTGCTGCTTTTTTATAAGAAAGTTAAAGCCTTTATGAATATGAAAGATTATCACACACAAAGAAATTATCTCTTTCAAACTCAGTCAGGTGCTCTTTAAAAGTATTATTTTCCTAATTTCATTTTTAATATTATTCTAGACTTTCCTGACTGCTTTATGTGATGCCTCTTTGCATAAGATGAATTGTTTTCACTGTGATAGGCAGTATGGACCAGTGGTTTGAGCCAGGTGCCAGCAGCTCCTTAAGTTCTAACATCTACTTTGCCATTGACTTGCTGTGTGGTCTTACACAGATTGTTTAACATCCCTGTGTAGCAGTTCCTCCCTTTGTAAAAAGAGGGAGAGAGGAAGATAACCACAAAGACAATGTTGAAGGCAACAACTTACTGAAGATTACTTAGTGTTTGCCCAGAATATAATTGTGTAAGAGCTAATCAGTAGAGTTACTATTTATCTTTGAAAACCCACTCTTTGGCCGCAACCCCTTTATCTCATGCAACCCCTTTATCGCATCCCCTTTATTAACCCCTTTATTGCGTCAATTATGACTGTATGCTGCTTAGGAAAACACATCCATCTCAAAATTTGTAATTAAATCCACTGATAAAATAACCTTCCAAGGTATAATTGTAAAGAAAAGGTGAAGAGAATGTTGGCACCTCTCTCCCTGGCAACATTCAATGCAAGTAAAATTCAAACAAGTCAAATTCTGCAGATGCAAGCCGCTCAGTTAAATGCTCTCTGTGGTGCTCTGGATTCCAGATGTTGTTGGATACCTGTTCTAGGGCCTCACATAATTTTTTCCAATGGAATAATGTCATACGTACAAAATTAGAAATGTGTTTGTTATTTTACTTGGAAGTTGTCTTTTTTTTAACTGAACAAGTTTTTAACTGCAGTCAATTTTGATCTTTACACATTTTTTTTTCACTGAAATACTTTTCAAATGAAAAGTACTCTGCAAGTTCTGCTGGCTTCTGCTTTTGAAATGGGATGTATTTTAACCTAATGCATTTCAGCATAATGCATTTCCTTATGAATCATTTAGGCATCTAGACCATCCCCACCATGCCAAGGCAGGACAAAATAAACCTTGGATATCCCTAGCAGGTGTTTCTCTATCCTGTTCTTAAAAACAGGGATTCCAGAACATCCATTGGTAACCTGTTCCAATGCTTAACTGTCCTTATAGTTAGATCATTTTTCCTAATAACTAACCTAAATCTCCCTCACTGAAGATTAAGCCCATTACTTCTTGTCCAACGTTCAGTAGTCATGGAGAACAACTGACCACTGTCCTCTTTATAACACTCATTAACCCTTTTGAAGACTGTTGTCAGTCCGTTGTCAGTTTCCCATCATTTTTATTTTATCAAGACTAAACAGCCCCATTTTTTTTTCAGTTTTCATCACAAGTCAGGTTTCCTAAACCTTTTATCATCGTTGTTGTTCTCCTCTGTGCTTTCTCCAGGTTCTCCACAACTTTAATAATATGTGACACCCAAAACTGGACATAATCCTCCTGAGGCTGATTCTCACTGAAGTCCTATTTAGCCAGTGAAAGGACAACTATGGGATCAGGCCTAGAATTTTGATCTTTTTTAAAAGCAACCAAAATGGCCGTTTCTGTATTTAATTAAAATGTGTAACTTTTTTAAAGAAAAACTTCCTACTTTTTATTTTGTTCCAATGGATAGGTGTGTTGCTAAAGGAGACCGTTAACGCTGTCTTCTTTAGAAAAATACATGGCAAACAGAATTGTCTGAAATTTAGGTCAAAAGAACTTTTACTGTTGTTACTTGATATTTGTGCAAAATGATGAATAATAACTAGTTGTATCACAGAATGATTGAAAGGACCAATTCCCTTAGCCATGGAAATTTCCATAATAGTATTACTGAAGGATGTTTGCTCAGGTTTGGGGATGGCAGCTCCAATTCACTGACCATATAGACCTCTATCTGTTTCAGTATGGATTTAGGAGCCTCATTTCTGACGTACCCAAATTTAAAAACCTTGGCCACAAATAAAAACCTTGGCCACACTCTACCCTAATTTCAAAGCAAACCACTTTCTAGGGTCCAGTTTGGCTTAAAATGTAGTAGGATGGCTGTCAATTAATTGCAGTTAACTCACATAATTAACTCAGAAAAGTTAATCACAATTAAATTAATTGTGATTAATTGCAGTTTTAAGTGCAATGTTAAACTATAAAATACCAATTGCAATTTATTAAATATTTTGGATGTTTTTTCTACATTTTCAAATATATTGGTTTCAGTTACAACACAGAATACAAAGTGTACAGGGCTCACATTAGAATACTGTATTATAAATATTTGCACTGTAAGATGATAATAGTATTTTTCAGTTCATCTCAGACAAGCACAACAGTGCAATTTAAATATGTAGGGTTGTTTGGGGGTTTTTTGCTTTTGTTTTTTGGTTACTACATTCACAAACAAAACAGTGTAAAACTTTGGAGCCTATGTAAAGCTAATGGCCATCTCTCAGGCTATGTCTACACTGCAGGCTTCTTGCGCAAAAAGTTCTTGAGCAAGAGTGCGTCCACACTGCCATGTACTTTAGCACAAGAGCATCCATGGCTGTGTGGACACTCTCTTGCACAAGAAAGCTCTGACGGCCATTTTAGCCATAGGGGGTTTCTTGTGCAAGAAACTCCTGTTGCCTGTCCACACATGCCTTTTTGTGCAAGAGTTCTTGTGCAAAAAGGCTTATTCCTCGTGGGGAGAGGAATAACTCTTGCGCAAAAAGCCCTGTGTTCTTATGCTTTACTGTACTTTTTTTTGCGCAAAAACAGGCTCGTAGTGTGGATGCGCCACAAGTTTTTGCACAAAAACGGCTGTTTTTGCGCAAAAACTCTGCAGTGTAGACATAGACTCAGTGTCTGCGGCTGAGGAGGCCATGTCTCCTCACTACAGTGTTCCCGGATCTTTCCTGAATTAGGGGAATTAGTAGTCTATACAAGGGTCAGGGTTTGCCCCTCTCCTTCTCAGCGGGCCAAGGGAATTAATCTCCCAAGGCCAGCCATTCATCAGGCAGGGCCACCAGAGTCAGCCGGGCAATCAGTAATTGGGACTCTGGTCCCTCAGCCAGACTGGGCAATAGTCAACCAAGAGTCAGTTTTTCTAACCCCAAGCAGGGAGGGATGATTTGTACCCGGGCTCTGGTCTTTCAGTCAGCCCAAAGCAGTTCCAAAAATAATCAAGGTTCCCCAGCCTTCAAGCAAAGTAGGGTAACTAGCAATCCAGGTTCTGCTGCAGTCAGACATAGCCAGTTCAATAGCAGCCTGGGTTCCCTGGCCTCCAAACAGGGCAGGGATGCACCACCACAGTCTACCAGCTCAGGTAAGGGGTCATGCGACATAGCACAAGCCTCCTCTCCTACTGAGAGGGCGTACTGCTATCCCAGGAGTTGCCGTTGGAGGTGGGGTTGTGGGCCCACCCTGCTCCACTGCATCTCAACCCTGGACCCTATCAGTGGTAGAGTATGCTGTCACTGGATCAGCAGGAATCCACCCACAACACTTTGACCTGAACTCAGGCTCACTAGCTATAAGACTTCTGCCTGGCTCCTCTGGATTACTTCCACCACTCCCCCTCAGGCATACCTGGATCCCTGGGTCATCTCCGGGTACACTGCCATGGACATCAGCTGCAGCTCCCCAGTAAGCAGTGAGGCCAGCCTTTTATGCTTCCTCTTCCTGTCCCACCCTTCTGCTTTCCTGTGGGCAGCGTGAGGCCCTCCTGCCTCCACCCACCAGGCAGCTTGAGACATGTCCCATCATCTGTAACTGGGGGAGGAGCGCACCTCCTTGCTACAACCCTACTTCTTGTTCAAACAGTGGCTAAGACACACAAGTTTGTTGACATTTGCAGGAGAAACTGCTGCTGGCTTCTTATTTACAATGTCACCAGAAAGTGAGAACAAACATTTGCATGCACTTTTGTAGGTGGCATTGTGAAGTATTTAAGTGCCAGATACATTACACTGTTTTATGCCACTTCACACTTTAGCCAGTATTCCTGAGGAAATGCTTCCATACTGATATGATCTATCCTCTGAGGATAGAACAAGAAGCAATGGGCTTAAACTGCAGCAAGGGAGGTTTAGGTTGGACATTAGGAAAAAGTTCCTAACTGTCAGGGTAGTCAAACACTGGAATAAATTGCCCAGGGAAGTTGTGGAATCCCCATCTCTGGAGATATTTAAGAGTAGGTTAGATAAATGTCTATCAGGGATGTTCTTGACAGTATTTTGGTCCTGCCATGAGGGCAGGGGACTGGACTCGATGACCCCTCGAGGTCCCTTCCAGTCCTAGTATCCTATGATGACGCTCGCTAAAAAATAACTAAATTTTGACTGAACTCCTTGGAGGAATGTCTCCTGCTCTATTTTACCCACATTCTGCCATGTAGAATAGTGATAGAGATGTAGCCGTGTTAGTCTGGGGTAGCTGAAGCAAAATGCAGGACAATGTAGCACTTTAAAGACTAACAAGATGGTTTATTAGATGATGAGCTTTCGTGGGCCAAACCCACTTCCTCAGATCAAAAAACGATTTTTGATCTGAGGAAGTGGGTTTGGCCCACGAAAGCTCATCATCTAATAAACCATCTTGTTAGTCTTTAAAGTGCTACATTGTCCTGCATTTTGCTTCTGCCATGTAGTTCATGTTGTAGCAGTCTTGGATGATGATCTAGCACATATTGTGTTTTTAAGAACACTTTCACTGCAGATGTGAAAAACACAAAAGGTACCAATGTGAAACTTCTAAAGATAGCTACAACACTCGACCCAAGGTTTAAGAATCTCATGTATCTTCAGATTCTGAAAGAGATGAAGTGTAGAGCATGCTTTCAGAAGTCGTTAAAGAGTAACACTCTGATGCAAAAACTATAGATCCTGAACCACCAAAAAAGAAAATCAACCTTCTGCTGATGGCACCTGACTCAGATAATGAAAGTGAACATGTGTGGGTCCGCACTGCTTTGGATCATTATTTGAACAGAATCCATCATGATAATGGATACTTGCCCACTAGAATGGTGGTTTAAGCATGAAGAGATATATGAATCTTTTAGCGCATGTAGCATGGAAATGTCTTATGACACTGGCTACAACAGTACCATGCAAACGCCTGTTCTCACTTTCAGGTGAAGCAGGCAACATTATCTCCAGCAAAGATAAACTGACTTGTTTGTCTAAATACCTAGCTGAAAAAAGTAGGACTGACTTATAGGCTCTAAGGGCATGTCTACAACTAGGAAATTATTTTGAAATAACTTATTTCAAAATCATAACTTCCAAAATAGCTATTTTAAAATAGCTTGTCCACACTACAGGGAAACCTCAAGGCAAGCTCCCTTAGGCTATGTCTACACTGCAGCATTATTTTGGGATAACAGAAGTATCCCAAAATAGCTATTCTGTGTCTTTTGAGCACACCCGTTATTTCCAACATCCCCGCAAACCTCATCCTACAAGCAGTAAGGGACATTTGGAAATAGCGATTTATTTGATTTATTTCAAAGTAAGTGCTGTGTTGATAGCGCCAAATGTCAAAATAAGCTATTTTGAAATGGACTTGAAATAAGCTATGCAATTTGCATGGCTCAAGTTGCATAGCTTATTTTAAGGTACAGGTGCAGTGTAGATGCACCCTTAATGTGGACACGCTACCTCAGCTTAGAGCCCCAAGAAGCACTGGGGAGTAATTACTTTAAATTACTCTGGGGAGTAGCTATTTCAAAATAGCAGCAATGGAGCATCCATACTACCACTATTTCAAAATAATTATTTTGAAACAAGCCTTATTCCTCATGGAAAGCAGTTATTATTTCTAAATAACAGGATTGGTAGTGTGGATTCTCTGCATGTTATTTTGAAATAAGAGGAGTTATTTCAAAATAACTCCCTAGTGTAGAACAGGGCTAAAGTTTTATCTTGTTTTATTTTGAATGCAGTTTTTTGTACATAATTCTACATTTCTAAGTTCACATTTCATCATAAAGACATTGCATTACAATACTTATATGAGGTCAATTGAAAAATAGTATTTATTTTGTTTTTATAACATGAATATTTGTATTAAAAAATAAATATAAAGTGAGCACTGTACTTTTTATTTTCTGTATTACAATTAAAATTAATATATTTGAAGATGTTTTATGCATTTAAAATATTAAAATAAATAGTATTTTATTATTGTTTAACAGTGTGATTGATCATACAATTAATGGAAATTCATGTTTTTAATTGTACAATTAATCATGATTGAGAGCCCTAAAATATAGCTTTGGTAAAAATAAGTTTTGTCAAAAAGGAAGGAAAATAGAAATGTATTCTTTTTTAAAATAAATTTTCCATTTCAGTGTTTGGAATCCAAACCTTGCAACAGTGTGTTAGCACTTGAGAACCTGAATGGGAAAATGACTAGTCAATCTTTGTTGTCCATTTTTTCTTTTTTTTTTTTTAAATATTACAGTAGTATACTTAAGAGAATTAGACTACACGTGGAACCAACATGTGCAAAGGTACAACAATCTGGCCCTAATTCAAAATATGGTCTCTTTAATGCCTTAGGCCAGTGTTTCCCAACCAGGGTTCTGCGGAACCCTGGGGTTCCTCAGACCATCATCGGGATTCCGTGAGAAATCATGGAATAAATAAATAAATAAATTGTTCTTACAATGCAAGCTGACATATATATAACAGCTCTTTACAAGTACATTTTCTTTACAATAATTTAGCAGTAATTGAATTGCGCTCCCAATTGTCAACTTTTTCTGGCCAAGCAAACGTTTTCATAGGTTCCTCGGGATGTGAAAAATTATTTCAGGGGTTCCTTCATGGGAAAAAGGTTGCACATCACTGCCTTAGGCACTAAAACTGCATTTAACAATACAAAGCCATTTTGTCAAAGGAGATTTTTCCAGGGAGAGGTGCTATAGTCATTATCAGCTACCCTCTGTTGAGAAGACCTGAAGAAAGGTGTTGGTGGGTTTGATTTTACGAACCTAGATAGACAGATTTGTATTTTTAGTAAAAGCAGGGACTATTTGACATCAGGTCTCATTCTAGCCAAAGCCCCAAAATTTGTAGTAGGAAGTTTCAGAAAAATAGCCCCATTTTGTCTCATCTCAAATTCTGGACAACTGTACTCTGGTTGCTTCTCCAATTCTTGTTTACAGGGCATACTGAATAATGACAACTTGGAGACAAATTCTTTGACACCTTACTGTATTTTTTGCTTTTATGTTCAGCGTATTGAACAACACCAGCTGCTAATTCTATCCATCAGTTATCCGCTCTGAAGCATTTCCTTCACTGAGAAGGTTGCTTTTCACCCAAAGGCACAACACACTCTCATTTCCTCTTTCCACTCAGTGGAGGATCTGTGTGTTCTACAAAGACAGCATCATTCACATTCATAGTTGACGCTAGTCCAGAAAAACGTATCTGTGCCAGTGGATTTATGTGTTATGACTAAACAAGCTATTTCATTACTTAGTTTAATGTCAGGTGGCTTTTTAATATCTCTTCTGTTATGCTTTTGTTTCCCCGCACATTAGGCAGCCAGGTTGGAAAAATCAAATTAATTAATGTATTCTGGTGAACGTTTTCAAAAATGGTTGCTTGTAGTTTAGCTCCTGAGTCCATAATTAAGGATTTTATGATGCTCTTGATTTTGAATAATAACTTACACCAGGAGTTGTCCCACTGAAGTCAATAAAATTCCTTGCTGAGTAAGATATTCTTCAGTATGAAGTCAGTGGGGGTATGTCTACACTACCCCGCTAGTTCGAACTAGCGGGGTAATGTATGCATACCGCACTTGCTAATGAAGCCCGGGATTTGAATTTCCCGGGCTTCATTAGCATAAGCGGGGAGCCGCCATTTTTAAATCCCCGCTGCTTCGAACCCCGTGTAGCGCGGCTACACGGGGCTCGAACTAGGTAGTTCGGACTAGGGTCCTATTCCGAACTACCGTTACTCCTCGTGAAACGAGGTGTACCGGTAGTTCGGAATAGGCACCCTAGTCCGAACTACCTAGTTCGAGCCCCGTGTAGCCGCGCTACACGGGGTTCGAAGCAGCGGGGATTTAAAAATGGCGGCTCCCCGCTTATGCTAATGAAGCCCGGGAAATTCAAATCCCGGGCTTCATTAGCAAGTGCGGTATGCATACATTACCCTCCTAGTTCGAACTAGGAGGGTAGTGTAGACATACCCTGGAAGCTGTGAGTGCTCAACATTTTGGAAAATCAGCCCTTAATGTATTTGAAGACTGGTATCAGGTTGCCCTCCCCCCATCTTCTTTTCTCAAAACTAACCATGCCCAATTTATTAACCTTTCCTCATAGGCTAGAGTTTCTAAACCATTTATCATTTTTGTTGCTATCCTCTGCACCCTCTCCAGTGTGTCCACATCTCTCCTAGAGTGTGACATCCAGAAATGGACACAGTATGCTCCAGCTGAGGCCTCACCAGTGCTGAGTAGAATGGAACAATTACCCTGTGTGTCTGATGTCCAACACTCCTGCTAACACCCTCCAGAATGTTTTTATTTCAATGACACATAGCTGAAAGATAGTTGTTGCCCTGGAGAACTTACAGTCTAGGAAGACAAAGAGAAAGGGTAAGAGATGGAGAGATAATATATAGGCAACATGATCAGAGTGGTGTGCTTTTAATTGCATGTTTGATTGACTGATGGTGGCTTTCTGTTTTTAAATACACTAAATATCCCTTCTGTGAGCCTCCCGTACAATTCAGACCTATTAGCTTTCTCATAAATTTCCACATAAATTCCCAGCTTCCATTCCAGTGTCATTGCACCATTCCCACTTTATATTTGACACACGCCGATAGATATAGAAGAGTGGTTCATTCATAAGGCAGTTAAACAGATAAGCAGATGATTCATCCAGTGTCTGGTAGGCTTTGAGGACAGAAGTGGGTCTTCAAGAGGAGCAAAGTGAAGTGCCAAAATGGCCAGAAGCCTGGCACAGTTGGTGGAGGGAATGGCAATAAAAATGATGCAATTAAATATAGGTGTGCATAAGTGCAGAAAATGAATGTTATTTAGGACTTTGATGACTTGCCTTGAATTTTTCCTTCATGTGGTGAGACACACTCTATTAACATATCAGAGAATGACCACCCCCTAATGTTTTCCATCTTGCAGTCGGGCTGCCTCACAGTCTAGGAATGAATAGTCTGAAAGGAGAGGACTTTGGGGATAATTGTGCCAAATCTTGAACAGCAAAACTCTGAGAGAAATGTGACTTGCAAGGATCAGAGAGTTTCAATGTAGCTGAACTATTAAACCTATCAATGAAATAAAATATTTGCAGTAATTGTATTGTATGTCACAAGGTGAAGTATAAAAAAAAGCAATAGAGGTGAATAAGCTGTCACATTTCTATGATTGTATGAACTATGATGAGTAAAGTGTGTCTTTATCCTATTGTGGCTGGATTTCCCCTGCCCCTGCTAAGCTGCCCTCATCCATTAGCATTGTGCTGGAACCAGTGATATTGGATATATTAAGCAACAAGAATTCAGTTGACAATATCTGCTGACCTCATGAAGCACAAAGCAGTGTATGATGTCAGCAGGACATTGTAATGTTTTTTTATTCTCCCATTTAAAAAATAAAACTACATTAACAAAGACGAAAATGAAGAATTTCATGTGATAGGGGAAGAATATAGTCCAGATCTAACCTGAAAAACAGAGATGTGCAACTGAACTCACTAAAGAGGTTTAGATCTGTGGCGGTACACGAGTCAAGAATTTTGTTTTAGTGATATGTTTACTTGCTCGTTATTTATTATTATTATTTGCATTGCACTATAGCAGCCTCAATCACAGACCTTGAGTCATTTGTACCACATGCTGTATAAACATACAACAAAAAAAGATGTTTTTTTCCCCCAAACAACTTATAATCTTAGTTGCTTTTCCCTGTTTTGACAGTATAGTTTTTTACTGAAGTTTTAAAATCAGACATTCCAAGGCCCATTTTTCACACTGAGATCCCGTTAGGTCACCCAGAAAAGTAAAGAAGCTTCAAAGTTGGTGTAAATGTAACTTACCCCCATTTCATGGACCCTTTACTTTGCCAAAATGGAATAAAGAGGCTTTAGTGTAAATGAAAACAATGCCCATGAGTTTTTGTGATGCCAAGTGCCATCTCATGCCAAAATCCAGAGGGCACAATGAAGCACTGAAAAATGTGTAGCTGGAATTGGGCTAGCTCACCTATGTGAGCTATAAGAACTATAAGAATGTGATTAGTGTTTAGACTTTATTAAATGCTTGTGAGTTGCTGCATGCAGTAATCTCACTTATAGAATCCATAATCCTATGACTGTGTAAACCACCAGACAGGAGAAAGATATTAATAGTATTAAGTGCTGATCTCCTACATAGATTTACATCCTACCCATCAGGGAAGGACCATCAACACCAGATGGACAATTATGGGATGATAAAGAGGACAAAAGCTGTTTGATGTTTTGCTCTCCCTCCCTCCTATGGAGATAAATCAAGCAAGCAAGTAGATTCCCCTGTCAGCTGAGTTTGCAGCTTAGAACACAGATGAGGATGGGAATAAAAGTCCCTAATAGAAGGAACTGAATCTCTATGGTGCTTAAACTCTGGGGCTATGTCTAGACTATGGGTTTTTTCTGGGATTCCAAGGGTATCGTGGAAAAACTCTGTCGCATCCAGGGAACGCGTCTGCTCTTCCACTTATTTTTTGCAGAAGAGCAGACTTGCTCTTTCGGGAGCTCTGTCTTCCTTCTCCCATGAGGAAGAAGGGCTCTTCCAAAAGAGGGCTTTTTTTCTGAAATTTGGCCCAGTGTAGATGGGCCAAATTTCAGAGAAGCTTCTTCTGAAAAAACTATTGGAAAAAGGTATGCAAATTGCAGAGAGCAATTTGTGTACCTTTTTCCAATAAAGCCCCGTAGTGTAGACATAGCCTGGGAGACAAGGTTTCTAGGCATAAGCAAGAGATCCCCACTACTTAGCCTGGATTATCCCTATAGGATATGTAGATCTTACTTATTATAGAAACTTCTATTACTTTTTGAAACACAAGATTGTAACTCATTTTGTGTATATGTTTACCTGCTTGAACCTTGTAAATAACTTTTTTTGTTTCCTTTTCCAATTTTATAAATCTGTAGATAGTTTATTGTAGGATTGTCTACTTTCCTGTAATTCACTTGGGATGAGTGGCTACTGGGAGTAACTTGAATATTGCTGTGATTCTTGATGTGAGGGACTATTTATTACAAAGTTATATTCACCTGAATGGCAAGATAAATCATTAGTCAAGGGGACTGTCTGTAATTCCATGTTTAGTCTGTTAGAGTCTCTAACGATAATTCCTTGGTGAAGTCTAAGTATAGAATTCGTAACCCATCTGGGGTTTGTGTTCTGGTTCCATACAGTAACTGCCCTCACATTGATACTCACAGCTGAATCACTGCATGCAGCTTGACACACAAAATCAGAAGCATGGCATGCTGTGATATTTTTCTCTAATTCATCCAATTTTAGAATAGCACTCAACTATTCAGCATACTACAAATCAGTTATTTTCTAAAAAAGAGTCTCTGCAGAGGAAAGCCAATAGTTTTCCGTGAATAAAACAAATCTTGAATCCAAAATATGTGTGAATTTAACTAGTTTCCTTTCCTTCTATGATTGAAGGTAGAAACATTCAAATTATTTTATGTGTAATGATAAACCAGATTTAAATTTGAATATTATCTGAAATATCTTAGATCATTTAAAAGGCCTCCAGTAATGCTGAAATGAATGTTTAATAAAGCTTTCTAAGATCACTGCTATAACTAAATAATTTCACTCCAGATTTTGAGTAATGTGTGTTTGTTTGCAGAGGTAGTTAAGTGGCACTTGTAATGTAGACATATGTGCACATATGGTCAGATTCTGCTCTGACATATGGAGATCTTCATATGAAAGGAGTCTTTTAAAGTAAATGGAATTACTCCATAGTTACACAGTTTCAGAATGAGAGCAGAATTTGTCTGAACAGTTACTGTAGAATAATATAGTGTGAGAGTTATTCCTTTTTAATAAAGGAAGGCATTGAGGACTCAGTAATATGTGGGTATTATTAGAACCTTTACTATAACTTCTGCTCCAAATTAAGTCAAGGGGTCAGAAATGGAGGGGAGAGGGAGTGATGGCATTGTTCTGTGCACCACTCAAAACCCAGTACGCGACAACTCACTGACAAAATAAATTCACACTAACATTAAATTGTGCAGACTTTTATAATATGATCATCTGTATCCTTAGTGAGCACCTGATGAGATATCTAAGAGAGGCTTCTACTGTGAGAAAGTCAACAACCCTCGCAGTAGCAAAAAGCAAAGCTGAAGGCAGCACTATGCAAAATTGAAGACCATTCCAACAAGTGAAAAATGTGTACAAGCCATAGTAGTCACTGTCCAGTTGCACTCCTATCAGGGCACTTAGCCCTTGGATCAGCTGTCAAATTGTTACATGTTATTATCGAGCTAATTCTGGTGACCAAGTGGATATCCTCCTCCATTTGCCTGTGGAACATAAAGCACATCTTATCTTATATCAGGAAATATTCTCTGTTATCAATTCCTGGCTTTGATGTTATGTCAAACCAGCACCAGAGGCAATATGGGATGGCCACCTACATCAAGGAAAGTATTCTGGCAACTCCAGTGTCATCATCAGATTCAAATGATGTTACTGAATGGCAGGCAATACAAGTGAAGGATCTAACTCTTGTCAATGTCTACACACCTCTTTCTTCCAGTTGGATAGCTCCTGTTTTACCCATCTTCTCAAGTCCTTTAGTCTAGTGATGCTTTTAATTCACACCACTCCCACAGGCGGTATCCTGATAAGAAGGAGGTGAAGTAAGGGTAGAGGACTGGACATCAGTGATCAAGCTTCAGTTTTTATATAATACTAACCAGTCACCCACTTTCTATAGCAGCCATGGCCAACCTGCAGCTTGCGAGTCGCATGCGGCTTTCCCTCCCTCCCCCGAAAGTGCAGCTCACGAAGCCACCCCTTTGGCTCATGAAGCTGCCCCCACATCCCCCAGCTCCCTGTGCTTTTGCGTCTTCAAGATGGCGTCGGTCGGCGGGAGCCTGATGTTGCCAAAAAGCCTTTAATCGCGTTTCTTAAAGGGACAGCCCTTTTTTTTTTTTTGCTCAACAACTTTTCCTCCCCAGCTATTTGCACTATATGCACAACTATTTTGGCTCTTTGCCTGTAACAGGTTGGCCACCCCTGTTCTATAGCAAAGGAGGATCTTGCAACTGGACACTAGCCTCCAGTGGTCACACATCATAAAGTGCTTGATGTGTTTCTTCAATCTCAACATCAGGCCTGATCAAGGTAGGCAAGTCAATTCCCACTAATAGTGGCGTCCAGAAATCTTGGATAAAATTCGGGGAGTCAAGGAGGTATCCGAGTTGTTCTGATCCAAGCCAGAATCTCTTTTATGGGTAAAGACTGAAAATTCAGAACAATATCTGCCTACCAAGTGCTGCTTACCAAGCTTTTGTGATAAAATTCTGGCCACTGAAAAGAAATCTATACCTTGGGGTTTTTGTCAACAGTTCATTCTTGGGTGGTCATCTGATGCAACTAGATTATCTCAGGAATTTAAATCCACCATGAATGAACAGGAGGTTTTGACAAAAGCAGAGATCATTCTCACCTTCTAGATCAAGTCAGGCAAGAACAATGGGAAATAAACTGTTTCCAAATTGAACTTCATGCATTCCAGTTGCAAAGCATAGCAAACTATTAAGAGACTGAGTGAAGATTTTAGCCTGGAAAAGAGCGAGTACATAGTCACAGCATACTTCATCAAATCCCAGCTGCTGTGCAGTGGCAAAGCTCCTAATTGGGATAGTTTTCAGCTACACAGTAAAATAATGGTTGTGGAGAGGTGTCAGACTTGGTGCATGTGTGAATACAAACCTGATAGTTCCTTTTAGCAAGCAAGAGCTCAACATACATCATTGCTGGTGCTTTACATTAGTTGCAGCCTACAAAGGTTCCTCACCTAGGTAATCATCTCTCACTTTGGGCCAATCACCAAAAACTAGCTGCTTTGATTTCTGAATTGTTGTACCCAGAATTGCTCCATCCCAGAAATCTGGTGCAGAGAAAAGGTCAAAGCTCTTCTCAAACCAGAGAAACCATTGGCAGACAACAAGATCTACTGACTGATTTTTCTGTGTGTGTTACCTACAAACTGAGGGAGAGACGAATCCTAATATAGGTTAATGATATGGTCCATCTTCAGCTGCCTTGAGTTCAAGATGGATTCTGGAAGGAACAGTGTACTCAAGAGTCAAATACTTTGTCTCACACAAGACATAAAAATTGAGTCAGGAAAGAAAGTTAGTGCGGTTCCTATTGACCTGACAGCCTATGACTCTGGGTGCACAATGGGCTGATTGCCAAACTGCTTCAAGTTATTCCTTGTGTGCTGTTGGGACAGCTCATTCAAGAAACAATTACAGGTTGAACCTCTAAAATCTGGGACTGTCTGGTCCGGCAACATCCATGATCCAGTAGGACCATGGATATTGCTGGACAAGAGAGCCCCACCTGGCCAGGTTCAGAAGCGCAGACCAGGCTGGGCTGGAAGTGGGGCCAGTAGCCAGGAGCACTGCCCTGGCCCGGACAGGCGAAGTGCAGGGAGCACAGACGGTCAGGGCTAGCACGGTGTGGGGGGTGCAGCCCAGATCAGGGCTGGAGGCAGCAGAGCTGGCAACTGGGAGTACAGTCCTGGCTGGGGCTGGTGCAGTGGGGTACGGGAGGGGGCTGGAGGCAGTGGGGCAGGTGATTCGGAGCACAGCCCCAGGCGGGAGCAGAACCCTACACCCAGGTAGGGAGCCTTGACCTCCTCTTGTCCTGCAAATTCTGTGGTTCGGGACCACTTAGGTCCTGAGGGTGCTGGACAAGGGAGATTTGACCTGTAGTAGCCAGAGCTTCATCCTGAAAGTTGGAGAGAGAATCAATCATGATATGTAGAACTTCCTGAAATGCTGGCTGGGAGTATGTGTATGCTGCTGCTGAGTATTGCTGACACTGAAAATGATTTCCATTGGATAGAAGGAAATCTCAGCGAAGACATGAACATTTTAACCCCATTTGGGGAGCGGTGCAGGAGGTTGAGGGTCAGGAGCATATTCTGACGCCCCACCCAAGTCCTGTTCTCTTCTCTCCTCAAACCACCCCCCAGTCACCCTCCCTGCTTGCCCAGGGCCTATTCTCTCCCCCCCATGTTACCCCTCCAGGCCGTCCAGGGCCTGTTCTGTCCCCCCTCCCAGGCCAACCCACAGACCTCTGGCGCCTATTATTCCTTCTCCCCACCCCGTCCACTCCCCAAGCCCACCCAGGGCTTGTTCTCCCCACCCCAGACACCTCCTGAGCCTGCCCAAGGCCAGTTCTCTCTCTCCTTTGGCACTGTGCTAAGGACTGAGAGGGGGAAGAGGGTTTGGGGCATGGTGCTATTTACCAGTGTGCTGGCAGGCAAGATGGTGGAGCCCTAGCCCTGCTGGGCCCTCCTTTGTCAGTGTGGCTGTCTCCGGTGGACACTCTGCAGGTTAGCTCCCCTCTGTGGGCTTACTGTCCCCAGTGGGCACTCTCATATCGCGTTCCTCTGGACAGTAGGCCCTCCCTTTGCAAGTGATGGAAAACTGCCCCATTTCCAGGGCTTCTGGTTCTCCTGGCACAACCAAACCCTGATCTTGCTTTAAGCTAGGAGAAGTGGAAGCCAAATTTGGTGGCCCTAGCTCTTACAGTTAGAAGGCATTCTTGAGCAAACAGACTCACAGAGGGTATGTCTACACTACAGCGCTAATTCGAACTAACTTAGCTAACTAAGCTAATTCGAACTAACGGATCCAGACTAAAAAACTAGTTCGAATTAGTGTTTTGCTAATTCGAACTAGCATGTCCACATTAAGTGGACCCTGAAGCGGGGTTAAGGCTGGCCGGAAGCAGTGTCGGCAGGGCATCAGATGAGGACTTAGAGCGTGAAGATGCTGTCTCAGGCTAGCCGAGGGCTGTGCTTAAAGGGACCCGACCCCCACCCCGGACAGACAGTTCTCAGGGTTCCCTGCTTGCAAAGCAGTCCTGGCTTGGATTGCCCGGACTACCCACACTGGGCACATCACAGCACTCGGCCATCAGACCGGCTGCACTTGCCACAGGCTGCCATCTGGGGAGAGGGGGCAATTGGGGGGCTGCAGGAGAAGTTCCACCCCCAGAAGCCCGCAGAGCCAGCCCAGTCCTCCCCATCGGGGGCTCGTGCCCCATTCCTCCCTCACCTCCTTCCACTTACCCCTCCCTAGCCCCCTTCCTGATGTACAAAATAAAGGACAATTGTGTTCAAAAATAGAATCTCTCTTTATTGAACAAAACTGGGGGAGACTGGGAAAAGGAGGTGGGAGAGGGGAAGAGAGAGGGTGGGAGAGGGGAGGGCAACTACAACGATGAGGGGTTTGGGACAGGTCCCATATGAAGAGAGGCTAAAGAGACTGGGACTTTTCAGTTTAGAAAAGAGGAGACTGAGGGGGGATAGGACAGAGGTCTATAAAAGCATGAGTGGGGTGGAGAGGGTGCATCAAGAAAAGTTCTTCATTAGTTCCCATAATAGAAGGACTAGAGGACATCAAAGGAAAGGAATGGGTAGCAGGCTTCAAACTAGTAACAGAAAGTTGTTCTTCACAAAGCAAAGAGTCAACCTGTGGAACTCCTTGCTGCAGGAGGCTGTGAAGGCTACAACTAGAACAGAGTTTAAAGAGAAGTGAGATAAAGTCATGGAGGTTGGGTCCATGGAGTGGTATTAGCCAGGAGATAGGAGTGGTGTCCCTGCCCAAAGTTTGTGGAAGGCTGGAGAGGGATGGCACGAGACAAATGGCTTGGTCACTGTCTTCGGTCCATCCCCTCCAGGGTCCCTAGGGTTGGCCGCTGTCGGCAGACAGGCTACTGGGCTAGATGGACCTTTGGTCTGACCCAGTACGGCCATTGTAAGCTCAGGGCTCAGTGTCGGGGGTCTCAGTGGACCACCTTGATTTTCATGCACACCTGCTCCTGGGTGGCCAGGCTGGCAGCTCTCCTGCCACTTTTCTGTGCCTAGTGCGGAGGTCGTGGACGAGGTCCACGATGTCCGCACTAGACCAGGCGGGTGCCCGCCTCTTGCGGTCCCGGGCAAGCTCCCGGGAGCCGCCAGCCTGGTCCCGAGAAGAGGCAGAGGGCTGGGGGGCAACGGGTGGCTGGCTCGAGCCATGCCAGGTGCAGGATCTGCTAGCTGGGTGCTGGCAGGCTTGCACGTGACACGGGCACCGTAGCCAGCCCGTGCCCCTTTAATGGGTCCGGGGCCGGGAGGGGGGCAATAGAGTTTCCCTGGTGTTGGCCAGAGTGGCCACCAGGGAAAGCTGGGGAGGGCTAGCCTCCCACTAGTTCGAATTAAGGGGCTACACACCCCTTAATTCGAACTAGTAAGTTCGAACTAGGTGTAGTCCTCGTGGAATGAGGTTTACCTAGTTCGAACTAAGCGCTCCGCTAGTTCGAATTAAGTTTGAACTAGCGGAGCGCTAGTGTAGCGCCTATCAAAGTTAACGTCCGTTAGTTCGAATTAACTTTGTAGTGTAGACATACCCTGACAGACACACAGACAGACATGCATATCTAAAAGAAGATATGCAAATTCAGCGTAAATTTGCATATCTTCTTCCAATAGCTTTTGAAAAAGAGGTTTTTTCGAAAAAGGAAGCAGTCTAGAATCGGTTCTTTCAAAAAAACCCACCCTTGTTTGAAAGAACCCTTCTTCCTTAAAAAATGAGGTTTACAGCATTCTTTTGAAAAAGGGTTTTTTTTCCTAAAGAACCACATCTAGACTGCTTGCTTTTTTGAAAAAGCCTCTTTCGAAAAAGTGATCAGAAGAAGATATGCAAATTCGTGCTGAATTTGCATATCTTCTTTTAAAAGAAAAACGTAGTCTAGACAAACCCTTATACTGGTGCAGGTCAGTAAAATCATTGAAGTAGAACCAGTGTAGCTGAGAGCAGAGTATTGCTCCAGCTAGGTGCAGCACCAATCATTTAGGGAATGTCTACACTACCTTCCTAATTCGAACTAGGAGGGTAATGTAGGCATACCGCACTGGCAAATGAAGCCCGGGATTTGAATTTCCCGGGCTTCATTTGCATAAACTGGGCGCCGCCATTTTTAAATCCCAGCTAGTTCGAACCCCGTGCCGCACGGCTACACGCAGCACGGAGTAGCTAGTTCGGATTAGGCTTCCTAATCCAAACTAGCTGTACGCCTCGTGGAATGAGGAGTACAGCTAGTTCAGATTAGGAAGCCTAATCCGAACTAGCTACTCTGTGCCGCGTGTAGCCGCGATGCACGGGGTTCGAACTAGCTGGGATTTAAAAATGGCGGCGCCCAGTTTATGCAAATGAAGCCCGGGAAATTCAAATCCCGGGCTTCATTTGCAAGTGCGGTATGCCTACATTACCCTCCTAGTTCGAATTAGGAGGGTAGTGTAGGCATACCCTTAGTTACATCAGTTTGTCTTTGAACCAGCAATACATTCTACATTATAGTGTGTTATAGCCTTTGTTTTTTACAAACTAAACTGTAATCAGTGATTCTGTAAATTGATTTAAATGTAAGAACTGTGAAAATTTGGGAACATTTGCAGGCCAGGTGTTGAATAAAGTCTGTTCTTTCTTCCACCAGCTGCTAACAGCTGGAATCCCAATCTTGACAAGTGCTCTTAGTTTTCCCAGGCTTCCATTACATAGTGTACCACACATGTAAACCATCTAGGACTATTAACAAGGTACCTAGTCCCTATTTTTCAGAAAAATGTTTCCCGTTTTTCCATTCCCCACTCCTTAAAACTCTTCCAGTCCAGTATGTTTCAATGCTGTTAAAAGATATCTCTGTTTTACCGTACAATGGCCCCAGTCTCCCTTTAAAAAAAAAGAGCCAAATTCTTATCTTGCATCACATTTAATCCAATATCACACCACTGACTTCGTTAGAATTGCTTTGGATGCATATTGATTTGTGATCAGGTCCATAGCATACTAAATCTTATGCCATGCAATACAGCGGGAACATTCAGGCGTAAAATTATCCTCTGTGGTAGATACAGTGGAAGTTCTAGTGCAGTGAGGTCACAAACCTGTTCTAATTCTGAGCCTATCATGCCTGCACCTAGTCTTCACTGACACTCCCACTAGTGGGGAACTCATTGTTCTATTATTCCAAATACAAATAAGTAAGTAAGCTTTGTAAAGAGAAATCATACCTTGCCAATCTATTAAAATTCTTTGAGGGAGCCAAGGGTATGTCTACACTACTGCACTAATTCGAACTAACTTAGTTCGAATTAGTTAATTCGAACTGAGGGTATGTCTACACTACAAAGTTAGTTCGAACTAACGGACGTTAGTTCGAACTAACTTTAATAGGTGCTACACTAGCGCTCCGCTAGTTCGAATTTGAATCGAACTAGCGGAGCGCTTAGTTCGAACTAGGTAAACCTCATTTTACGAGGACTAACGCCTAGTTCGAACTAGCTAGTTCGAACTAAGGGCTGTGTAGCCCTTTAGTTCGAACTAGTGGGAGGCTAGCCCTCCCCAGGTTTCCCTGGTGGCCACTCTGGCCAACACCAGGGAAACTCTATGCCCCCCTCCCGGCCCCGGACCCCTTAAAGGGGCACGGGCTGGCTACGGTGCCCGTGCCAGGTGCAAGCCTGCCAGCACCCAGCTAGCAGACCCTGCACCTGGCACGGCACAGAGCCACCCACCCGATGCCCCCCAGCCCACCCCCTCTTGCCGGGACCAGGCTGGCGGCTCCCGGGAGCTTGCCCTGGACCGCAAGAGGCGGGCACCTTCCTGGGCTAGTGCGGACATCGTGGACCTCGTCCACGATCTCCGCACTAGGCACAGGAAAGTGGCCGTCTAGGGCAGGAGAGCTGCCAGCCTGGCCACCCAGGACCAGGTGTGCATGAAAATCAAGGGGGTCCACTGAGACCCCCGACACTGAGCCCTGAGCTTACAATGGCCGTACTGGGTCAGACCAAAGGTCCATCTAGCCCAGTAGCCTGTCTGCCAACAGCGGCCAACCCTAGGGACCCTGGAGGGGATGGACCGAAGACAATGACCAAGCCATTTGTCTCGTGCCATCCCTCTCCAGCCTTCCACAAACTTTGGGCAGGGACACCACTCCTACCCTCTGGCTAATAGGACTCCATGGACCCAACCTCCATCACTTGATCTCACTTCCCTTTAAACTCTGTTCTAGTTGTAGCCTTCACAGCCTCCTGCAGCAAGGAGTTCCACAGGTTAACTATTTGCTTTCTGAAGAAGAACAACTTTCTCTTACTAGTTTCAAGCCTGCTACCCATTCCTTTCCTTTGGTGTCCTCTAGTCCTTCTTTATGGGAACTCAGGAAGAACTTTTCTGAATGCACCCTCTCCACCCAACCCCTGCTTTTAGAGACCTCTATCCTGTCCCCCCTCCATCTCCTATTTTCTAAGCTGAACAGTCCCAGTCTCTGTAGCCTCTCTTCATCTGGGACCTGTTCCCAACCCCTGATCATGTTAGTTGCCCTCCCCTCTCCCAGCCTTTCTCTTCCCCTCTCCCACCTCCTTTTCCCAGTCTCCCCCAGTTTTTTTTCAATAAAGACAGAGTCAATGTTGGAAGAAACGTTATCTTTATTTTGTACATCAATAAGAAGGGGGGCTAAGGAAGGGTAAGTGGAAGGAGGTGAGGGAGGAATGGGGTACGAGCCCCCGATGGGGAGGACTGGGCTGGCTCTGCGGGCTTCTGGGGGTGGAAGTTCTCCTGCAGCCCCCCAATTACTCCTTCTCCCGAGATGGCAGCCTGCGGCAAGTGCAGCTGGGCTGATGGCCGAGTGGTGTGATGTGCCCAGTGTGGGCACTCAGGGCACTCCAAGCCAGAACTTCTTTGCAAGCGGGGCACCCCTTAGAACTGTGTGTCCGGGGTGGGGGTCGGGACCCTTTAAGCGCAGCCCTCGGCTAGCCTGAGACAGCATCTCCATGCTCTAAGTCCTCCTTTTATGCCCTGCCGGCACTGCTTCCGGCCATCCTTAAGCCCTGTTCAGAGTCCACTCAATGTGGACTTGCTAGTTCGAACTAGCAAAACGCTAGTTCGAACTAGTTTTTAGTTCTAGACGCGTTAGTTCGAACTAGCTTAGTTCGAATTAACTAATTCGAACTAAGTTAGTTCGAACTAGCGCTGTAGTGTAGACGTACCCTAAGCTATTTCGAACTAGCGCATCCAGACTAAAAAACTAGTTCGAATTAGCATTTTGCTAACTCGAACTAGCGCGTCCACACTGATTGGACGCAGGGGCGCATTTAAGGGCCCCTGAAACCGATTCTGGCAGGGCATCAGGTCAGTAGTTGCTTTGTGTGGCTGCTGTCTGAGGCTATCTGAGGCTCGTGCTTAAAGGGACCCCCTTGGACAGCCGGTTCTCAGCTTTTCCTGCTTGCTTGCCAACCTCACCGAGGGACAGCAAAGCGTTTGTCTCTGTGCCCGTCTGTGTCGGTGCTTCCCTTCGGGGACGCCGCTGCAGGTGGCAACATGGAGCCAGAGCTCGCCCTGCACCTTCTGATGCACTTTCTGGACTTGCTGCTGCAAGCCTGCCAGCAATGGCTGGAGGCTGCCTGGCACCACCTGGTGCACGTCAGCCCCCTGCCTCTCTGCCTGGCTGCCCTGGGGCCATGGAGGAGCTGCGGCGGCGCCTGGACGCCGACGTGCCCCGCCGCATCTGGCGGCGGGACACCAGCAGCGACTGGTGGGACCGCATCGTCCTGGAGCATTGGGAAGACCGACAGTGGACCCAGAATTTCAGGATGAAGAGGGACACCTTCCTGGAGCTCTGCGAGTGTCTCACCCCTGCCCTGCGCAGAAGGGACACTCGCATGAGGCCCGCCATCCCCCTCCAGAAGCGTGTGGCCATCGCCCTCTGGAAGCTCTCCACGCCGGACAGCTACCGATCCGTCGGGAACCAGTTCGGTGTGGGGAGATCCACCGTCGGAGCGGTGCTCATGCAGGTACGGCACTCGTCGGCCACTGGACCAGGGGGAAGGGGGGCTGCAAGGAGGGGATGGGCCGCCCCAGGGAAAACGGGGGAAGGGGTGGAAGGAGGCGAAAGTGCCCCACACCGGAGGGGCCGGTCTCTCCCGGCCGTACTACACGCCGCCCGGGGGGGGTTCCTTCCGGGAGTGGGGCACGGGGCACTGCCAGGGCACGAACACTCCCAGCCACCCAGGCACCCCACTGATTCGCACTTTGCTGTGTCTCTCTGCAGGTGGTCAAGGCCATCAACCGGGTGCTGCTCTGCAGGGTGGTCCGCCTCACCAACCCGGATGCCGTCATCCGGGGCTTCGGCGCCCTGGGCTTCCCCAACTGCAGGGGGGCCATCGACGGGACGCACATCCCCATCCATGCCCCGGAACACCAGGCCTCCCGGTACGTCAACCGCAAGGGGTACTTCTCCGTGATCCTGCAGGCCGTGTGTGACCACCGAGGACAGTTCACGGACATTAAAGTGGGCTGTTCCGGCAAGGCACACGACGCACGGATGTACCGCAACTCCTCCGTGTGCCGGAGGCTGCAGGCTGGGACCTTCTTCCCCGACCGCCACATCAGGGTCGGGGACGTGGACATGCCCGTCTGCCTGGTGGGGGATGCGGCCTACCCCCTACAGCCGTGGCTGATGAAGCCCTACATGGGGCACCTCAATCCGTCCCGCCAGGCCTTCAATGCCAGGCTGACCAGGGCCCGCATTGTGGTGAAGGGGGCCTTCGGGCGACTGAAAGCCCGCTTTCGATGCCTCCTCACCCGTCTGGACCTCGCCGAACACAATATACCTCCTGTAGTGGCAGCATGTTGTGTGCTCCACAATTTGTGTGAGAGAAAGGGGGAGGCTTTCCTGCCAGCCTGGATGGCTGAGGCTGACTGCATGGCTGGCCACTACAGTCAGCCCCGCACCGCCGCCATCCGGGAAGCCCAGCGGGGGGCCGTTCAGATCCGGGAAGCCCTGCGGGAGAGCTTCCTGGTGGAGGAGGAGGAGGACTGAACTCTCCCTGCATGCCCCAATGGGGCCTTCTTCCACCCTCCCCCCTTTCTCATTTCCCCTCCCTAACCCCCCTTCCTAATGTCCAATAAAGACACCTGTTTTGCCAACAAAAATCTCTTTTTATTTAACATAAGTGGGGTGGAGGGAGGGAGGTGTGAGGGTGGGAGAGGGGAGGGGAAACGTGGGAGGAGGGAGCTGGAAGGGGAGGGAAGGGAGGAAGGGACCTAAAATATTCATTGACCTGGGAGGTCATGTGTCCAATCCTTTGGAACGGATAGAACTTTATTTGGCTTGGGTTTCTGGTGGAGGCCTAAGGGTGGGCTGCTTTAAGGAAACTGTGTGGTTGGCTTCTGGGTAAGCAGTAAAGTATTACAGAGGGGGTGTGTCTAGACTGGCAAGATTTGCACAAAAGCGGCCGCTTTTGCGCAAAATCTTGCCAGCTGTCTAAACTGGCCGCGAGAATTTGCGCAAGAACACTGACGATCTAATGTAAGATTGTCAGTGTTCTTGCGCAAGAACTCTGATGCTCCTGCTAGGGAAAAAGCCCTCTTACACAAGTGTTCTTGCGCAAGAGGGCCAGTGTAGACAGGGACAGGAATTTTTTGCGTAAGAAAGCCCCGATGGCGAAAATGGCCTCCAGAGCTTTCTTGCGTAAAACCGTGTCTATACTGGGCACAGATGCTTTTGCACAAAAGCAAATCTTTTGCGCAAAGGCACTTGCCAATCTAGACGCTCTTTTGCGCAAATACTTTTAACAGAAAAACTTTTCCGTTAAAAGTATTTCCACAAAATCATGCCAGTCTAGACACAGCCAGGTTGTTTTATGCTGGGTTGGTAAATCTAAGTATTAGAATAACCACCAGCTTTGGGGTGTGACTTACCAATTTTTACAGTTCTCCCTAGCTGAGTGACTTCAGCTGGCTCCTCTAGAACCATGGCCATGGTAGTTTAGTCAGCAGGATGCTTAATCTTTTCTGGCCTCGTGTCATAGTTAGCATAAGATTTGTTGCAGTTATCTAACAGTGGTATCAACAATGTTTTTTATGGTCATATTATAATCAGATAACATCACAGCATGTGCTTAACTTTAAGAATGGAAAGAGTCCCAGCCTTCAGCAAGACCATTCACATACTCAAGCACATGTTTCAGTGTTTCACAGGATTGGGCTAGAAACCTCAGCACCTTGCAGGATCAAGGCGTAGATTTACAGCATCTGGAAGTTGCTTATCTTGCTCATGGTTAAAGAAAGCTCCTGCCTGCAGAAAAAGAACATTTAAGGATGACCTTGAGCCTTGGTCTACACCAGGGAGCTATTTCGAAATTACTCTCCTTATTTCAAAATAACAAGCAGAACATCCACACTACCAAGCCTGTTATTTCAAAATAAGGGGCTGGTTATTTCTAATTAATAACTCCTGCTTTCCACAAGGAATAACACTTATTTTGAAATAACAGTAGTGTGGTTGTTCCACTGTTGCTATTTTGAAATAACTACTGCCCAGTGCTTCGTGGAGCTCTAAGTCAAGGTAGCACGTCCATATTAAGGGACTACTTTTGAGGCTTTCTTGTAGTGTGGACACGCTATTTCAAAATTATTATTTCAGGAGTTATTATTTCAAAATAAGTTATTTCAGAATAATTTCCTTGTGTAAACATGCCCTGAGGTTCTCTCTCAAAAAACTTTTTTTGGGGGGGCCCTAGGGACAGTCAAATGAGAGTTTTGTGTTAACAGCCCACCAAGTCCAACATTAAGATTCTCCAGGGCTCAGTCATATGCCTACTGAAATCAGTGATAAAACTCCCATTTGACTTCCGTGGTGTAGGACTGGGTCACAAGTGCAGACCAGTTCCATGTGATTCTGGAGAAAATGTAAAAGTAACAGGAGCTACAACCTAATCCAGAGGTGCCATTTTTGATCTACACAGGGCACATTTTTGCAGAAATGCACATTCCACCTCCCTCCCTCACTCTAGTATATACACACAAAGTCCCATAACATTGACTAACATTGACTGGCTATTGAACCCAATGACCCACTCATCCTGTTTATTATTGTTGATGTTATTTTATTAATTTATTATCCAGAGCACTGACTATACTTGATACGGTATTTGTCCTGCTCTCTCTGGAATGGGTAACACCTAATTGCACATCCACAGTCTCAGACCAGACAGGCATTTTCCTCTTTGCAAAACTGGACTGTGAAATTATCTTTCCTTCATTCTTTCATCCACTAAATTTCTTTAACACTTCCCTTCTTACTCCTCACTCCCTCGTCCCCTTCACACAGACATTTTTTTCCTGGTGGTTTTCAGAACTGTGACATCAATGGGATTTTATTTTATTCCAGTCAAGACATGAAGAGCACAGGAGCTTAAATAAATTACAACACTGAATAATGCTCTTGATAAAAGAATGCCAAAGCAGCCTGGCCGCCACATTTGTGAGCTTGAGCCAAAAAACTAGGAACTAATGTCTACTAAGAATCAGCTCTTGCTGCCAGCATCTGATGAAAAAAAAATCTACTCAATAGACAGTTGACCTCATTTAACCCATTTGGCACTCAAGTAGCACCAAGGATTCCCAATTGTCAATGAAATCATGCAGTGAAAATATAAGAGGAGCATGTAGGAGCTTCCATACCTCCTGTTCCTTCCATAATATTAACTCTGCCTTTTCAATGCATAATCTGAGTTAAAATTAAAAGACTTTTCCATAACCAGATAGATTTACAAGAGACATGGAGTGAGTTGGGATTTCAACCAGTGTTTGCAAGAGCCTGCCGTTCAGTATGACTCAGGTTCCCCCATCTCTCACATTTTAGTGTAGTTCATGGATTTCATTCTAATCTCCTTCCCTTTTGATAGAGGTAAAAAGAGATATTGCAAAACTTTCATAGTACTGAGAAATAAAAGAATGCACTTTCCTGCCCCTGGGTTCTCTACTTCCAAATACGATACCTGCTCCAAAGCATTCTTTCTCCAGACTGTGATTTCACTCCCACAGACTCCTAACTGAGGCATTCCAGCATTGGTCTCCTCTTCTCTCTCCCCAAGCCCACATGCAGAGGTGCAGATTCTTCCCTCAGGAGGAAAAATTGGTTTAGGTAGCCTCCTTAGAGGAACAAAATATACCCCAAAGCTATGCGTGTACACGTGCTAATCTTCCCCTGTTGGAAGAATGTGAAGGGAAATAATGCAGTGAAGGCTATACATACAGCATGTGTGCTGTGGCCAAGTCCCTGCCCATAACACTTCATGTCTGACTTCATCCAATGATATGAACAAACGAATGGGTAGGGAAAAGTATATCTCAACAGCTGGGAAATAGCTGCTAGTGGCTGTCACACATATAAGGAGGAGAAAAGCACGGTAAAGAGTCCTAGTTCTCCCAGGTATTCACCAATTGTATCTGTGCTATGAAGGGAAAGAAACAGCAGGCAGATCTTTTCCAGTACTGCCTGACTGGCAGACACATGAGTTTTTCTTCTGAGAGTCTTGAAATTTGCATGAAATCAGTATATGAGAGGGGTTTCCTCTATGACATGACGAATTGGAAATAATGATAACAGAATGTCATTCCCCCAGCCAGCGGCTGAAAGTTATTCATTGTATAATAAGCTCAATGTGCTGCCATATATCCCCAAACACATGCTTCTGAAAAGGGTCTGAAACAAACTGAGCACTACCTATTACTGAGTGGACATCCATCAACCAGTACATTACCTTGGCAAATTGATCTGCCTAAAGACAATCTGATATAGTCAGCTACTATATCATAAAAGGCAGTTACCAACCTATTTGTGGTGTAACTTGTAAGAGGAGGAAAAGGGAAACAGAAAGTTGAATGGGAAAAACTATACCTGGACTTCTTTCATTATAAAGAAGCAAGACTAACAGATCAGGATTTAGGTACCTAATGCCATATTTAAGCACCTAAATAAGAGTATTGACTATTAGAAGCACTGAAAACTTGCAATTGAAGTGGAAATCAAGGGGAACAGCACCTATGAAAATCAGAAAACTTATTTAAGATCATGCAAGTTTGACAATTTTGTTCCAAAAATGTGAGTAGTATCATCAGTGAAAGGTCACCTCCTGTGGCCCTCTGCATCAAGGTTTTAGGGAGAATGGGTTTGAAAAGATCAATTCAGGACTGTGCTTATATATTTTTCTAAACTAATTACATTTTTAAAGAAATGTTATTCATTCATGTTACGTTGCTGTTTCTATTAAATTCATTGAACCATTTGATTGTGGAGTGCCAGCCTCAGATTTCTTCACAGTTCCTCTGACATGTGTCCCACAAAGGACAGCCATCGTGGAGTACTTAAAGTAATTAATGGTGTGTCACTGAGATGAGTAATTGGCCAGTGACTGTCTGGTATGACCAATGCAAACTTGTCATCTGATCATTCCAGAATGTGTATTTTACTGTCTCCACAGGTCTCTGGCTAAAGACCTGTGATTGGGTACATCTATACAGCAGTGTTATTTCAGAATAACTGATGTTATTTGAAAATAACAATGTGCGCATCTGCACAGCAAGCCATTATTTCGACATAATGTCAAGCTGGAGGACTTCTTACTCTGACTCCTGTAACCTGCATTTCACAAGGAGTAAGGGAAGTTGAAGGAAGAGTGTTCTTCCTTTGACTTCTTGCTGTGAAGACTGCACCAAAGCCTAATTAAGCTATTTCAACTTCAGGTATACAATTGACGTAGCTGAACTAGATACCTCAGTTTGAGGTTTAGGCAACTAAATCCCCGTTTTAGGCTCCATTGTGATCCACAAAACTCCCCCAAACTCTGGTGCCTAAACTCTTTCTCTCTCTTTCTGGCCCAATGACTTTTTAAAGATTTATCCACACCAGATAAGAGAGACCCTTACTCATCCTGTCTCTCTTTAAGAGCAGGGTGAGAATTGAACCAGGGTCCTCCAAATCCCAGGTTAATATCCTAACAACCAACTAATGCTTATAGCTTGGGTACCACTGCTTTCCCCTTCTCCTGCCATTTTGGGGGGAGTTAGATGCCTATCTAACGGAACACTGATCAACATGAAGGAGTTATTCTGAAATAACAAGCGGAGCGTCCACACTACCAAACGTGTTATTTCTAAATCAGGGGCTGTTTATTTTGATATATTAATTCCTGCTTCCCTTGGGGGATAAGCTTAGTTTGAAATAGTTATTTTGGGAGTTATTTTTTTGAATTTAGTTATTTTGAAATAATTTCCTAATGTAGACATGCCCTCATTTCTCCCTGTTCATCATACAGGGAATCTAGGTGCCTCACACAGGCATTTTAAATCACAATGTGTTCCTGTGATTTTTCCATATGCCTAAAAGTTAGGTGGTATTGTGAGCAATTATGAAGAAATCCATCTCCTTTTGTGCAGTCCCCATTTCTGGCTGTCAGAGATTTAAGTTGCATCCCTGATCATCTTGGCTAATAGCTATTGATGGACCTGTCCTTCAAGAACTTACCTAATTATTTTTTAAATCCAGTGAAACTTTTGGTCTTCACAGTATCCCTTGGTAACAAGTACCACATACTGTTCAACTGAGCTTTGTGTGAAGAAAATGCTTCCTTTTGTTTGCTGTAAATGTGCTGCCTACTAATTTCCTTGTTGTGTTATTACAGGCAGTCCCCGACTTACGCGGATCCGACTTATGTCGGATCCGCACTTACGAACGGGGCTTTCTCGCCCCGGAGGTTGAGGTAGCGGATTGCTGCCTGTGAGCTCCGGGGCGAGAAAGCCCCGTTCGTAAGCTGCTCCGGTGCCCCTGGTCTGCTGGAGACCGTCTCCAGCAGACCAGGGGCACCGGGTGGGTTCCCGCGCTTCTGAGGCTTTGCCAGAGCAAAGCCTCAGAAGCGCGGGAACCGCCGCTGCTGCCGCTTGAGTCCCGGTGCCTGTGGTCTGCTGGGGACGGTCCCCAGCAGACCACAGGCACCGGGACTGAAGCCGCAGCCGCGGCGGGGGGGGTCCCGCGCCTCTGAGACATTGCCAGAGCAAAGCCTCAGAGGCGCGGCACCCCGCTGCCGCTGCTGCTCTGCTCCCCGTGTCCCTGGTCTGCTGGGGGGGGGCGCAGATAGTGTGCCCCCCCCAGCAGACCAGGCTTTTGTTTTGGACCCTGGAGCAGAGCAGCTGGGGCGCTGCCAATTGGTCCTGCAGCACCCGCTCTGGGCACTACTGGACCAACCCGGCAGCACCCCAGCTGCTCTGCCCCAGGTCCTGATTCAGCCGCTGCTGGTCAGTTTCAGCAGTGGCTGAATCAGGACGCCTGGGGCAGAGCAGCTGGGGTGCTGCTGGGTTGGTCCAGTAGTGCCGAGGAGCGAGGAGCCGCACTACTGGAGCAACCCAGCAGCACCCCAGCTGCTCTGCCCCAGGCGTCCCCAAGTCAGCCGCTGCTGAAACTGACCAGCGCTGACTACAGGAAGCCCGAGGCAGAGTTGCTCTGCCCCAGGCTTCCTGGAATCAGCGCTCATCAGTTTCAGCAGCAGCTGACCTGGGGAAGCTTGGGGTTCTTAAGTTGAATCTGTATGTAAGTCAGAACTGGCGGTCAGTTTCAGCAGCAGCTGAATCTGGACGCCAGTTCCGAATTACATACAGATTCAACTTAAGAACAAACTTACAGTCCCTATCTTGTACGTAACCCGGGGACTGCCTGTACATGAAGGAGTAAATAGTGTGTTCTTATTCACTTTCTCCTCATCATTCATAATTTTATAAATCTCTGTCATAGCCACCCTTAAGTGTCTCTTTTCTAATATCAACAATCCCAGTCTTTTTCATTTCTTTTTACATGGAAGCTGTTCCATAACCTTGTTAATTTTTGATGCCCTTTTTTGTACCTTTTTATGAGATGCAGCAACCAGCACTTCATGCAGTATTCATGGTGCGGTCATATCTTAGATTTAAATAGTGGCATCAGCTATCCTTTGCCTAATGGTTTCTCACATTTTGTTTGCTTTTTTTTGACTGCCACTGCATATTGACTATCAGAGAACTATTCAAAATGACTCCAAGATCTCTTTATATTGAGTGGTAACCACTAATTTAAAAGCCATCGTATTGTATGTATGTTTGGGATATTTTTTCCCAATCTGCATTACTTCACATTTATCAATATTGAATTTCATCTGCCATTTTGTTTCCCAGTCACCCAGTTTTGTGAGATCCCTTTGTAACTCCTCACCATCTGCTTTAGACTTACCTATCTTGAGTAATTTTGTATCCTCTGCAAACTTTGCCATCTCATTTTTTACCCATTTCCCCCATCATTTATTAATATGTTAAATAGGATTGGTCCTAGCACATATTTCTGGGGAACACTGCTATCTACCTTTCTCCATTCTGAAAACTGACCATTTCTTTCCTTTATTTCTTGTCTTTCAAGCAGTTACCAGCCCATGAAAAGACTTTCCCTTTTATCCCATGATTGCTTACTTTGCTTAAGAGCCTTTGGTAAGGGACTTTTTTGAAGGCTCCTCAAAATCCAAGTACACTCTACCCAAAAGATTACCCTTGTCTACATGTATGCTGACTCCCTCAAAAAATTCTAATACACTGATGAGGCAATATTTCCTTTTACAAAAGCAGTGTTGACTCTTCTCCCACAAATCATGTTTGTTTCCATCTCTGATAATTCTATTCTTCTGTTTCAACAATTTTTTCTTGAAAGTGCCAGGATCACCTCTGGAGTCTTTTAGCTATCATCCAGTCATCTGGTAAATAAGCCATTTTTTAAAAATAAGTTAAAATTATTTTAAATCCAAAAATTGCTTCTAATCCTCCTGTTATTTTTTGTGGTTTTACCATCACATTTTCCAGCTTTAAAAGAAAAAAATCTCCCTTGTTGCTGTGTAAAAAGGCTCATACAAACAAGAGAGGAAATTGACTTTATAGCAGCAAAAGTGGACTGAACTAGATACAAAGTGCTGTCAAATGTACAAACCAAATGCATTAGAAAATATAAAGAAAAATATTTGTTATAATAGATTAAAAAGTCTTGAAAGTTTTTAATTTTAAAAATTTAGGAAATCCTTTAAGACTAACTTCTAAGGTTGAATTTTAATGGAATAGAGTTTCTCTGCTGCCTCACCTCTCTGGAGTAGTAATCATTCATAATTTTTGCAGTGGTTTAATTACATATTTGTCATGTGAATCAAATTGGTCAGGTTCTGTACTTACAAAAAATCATCTTTATCATCTGTGTCTGGAAGGGCTATGCCAGGACCACCCCAGTGACATGGCTTTAGCACGTATAAGAGAGGAAACCGTAGGCTTTAACTCTTATGCAAACCCTGGTTCTCAAATTTCAGACTTATAGAATATGAAGATGGAAACTCCGGACACATTACAATAAAAACACCCGTTACATCTGTTCTATGTGAGCCTGCTTTTTGAGGCCTCGCAACACCTTTGTAGAATGTCCTGGAAAAAAAAGGTGGTTATTAGGAAAAAGTGCCAGCTTTTTTGGGAGTATTAATAACCCCACAGCGCTGAGATATAGTACAGGTGACTGAGGAGCTGACCCCCTGACCCCCTATATTGTTCTGGCAGGGGAAGGCCTCATATGGGAAGAAGAGCTGATACCAGGCTTAACTATTTAGGAGGTCCGTTGAAAGCGGACTGCTGCCAGGGCTGGCTGGCTCAGAGAATAAGCGCTAAATCATCCACCAACTGTGCGCTCCGCCATGGGATCAAAGCAAAAAAAAAAGAAATTTCCCTTGCTGGGCAACCAGTTCAACCTCTTCTTGCTGCCAAGCTCCTCCAAACCGCCCAGAAGCAGCCCATCCTGCCAGTGCTGTTTTTCTACCACTTCCCAGCGGTCTCTCCAATGTAGGCAGCCCCTGCTTCGCAGAATCACATGAAACAAAGAGAAGAGGAAACCCATGCTCGTGTGTGCTTGGCAAGGCCACATAGTTTGTGAGAGTTTTTATTATTCTCATTATTCTCATTACTATTTATTTTTATTATTATTATTATTATTATTATTATTACTACTAGGCTGTGTCTACACTGGCATGATTTTGCGCAAATACTTTTAATGGAAGAGTTTTTCCGTTAAAAGTATTTGCTCAAGAGAGTGTCTATATTGGCATGTGCCTTTGCGCAAAAGATTTGCTGTTGCACAAAAGCAGCCGTGCCCATGTAGATGCTCTATTGTGCAAGAAAGCTCCAATGGCCATTTTAGCCATCGGGTTTTCTTGCGCAAGAAACTGATGTTACCTGTCTACACTGGCCTCTTGTGCAAGAACACTTGCGCAAGAGGACTTATCCCTGAGCGGCGTGTCAGAGTATTTGTGCAAGAAGCACTAATTTTATACATTAAAACATCAGTGTTCTTATGCAAATACTCGCAGCCAGTGTAGACAGGCAGAATGCGCAAAATCTTGCCAATGTAGACACAGCCCTAAGCTCTAAGGGTATGTCTACACTGCCACCCTAGTTCGAACTAGGGTGGCTAACGTAGGCATTCGAAGTTGCAAATGAAGCCCGGGATTTAAATATCCCAGGCTTCATTTGCATCTTGCCGGGCGCCACCATTTTTAAATCCTACTTAGTGCAGACTCTGTGCCTGCGACTACACGCGGCACGGAGTAGGTAGTTCGAATTAGGATCTCTAATTCGAACTACTGGTACACCTCATTCCATGAGGAAGGATTTAAAAATGGCGGCGCCCGGCAAGATGCAAATGAAGCCCGGGATGTTTAAATCCCGGGCTTCATTTGCAACTTTGAATGCCTACATTAGCCACCCTAGTTTGAACTAGGGTGGCAGTGTAGACATACCCTTAGAGGCTCCATATTCTAGCATCTTTCATCTCTATCTTGTTGGCTTGCCTCTGGCCCACTGCAGCAGTGACCAAAAATGGTGCTGTCTAGTGGTTGTTGGGTGATCTATGTGAAATGAGTTGGAAATCTCAATCCAGTCCATTCTTAAAACCACTACACCCCTGGCACAACTTGTCAGCCTCTTTGGCAGTCTCCGTAGAAAGACCAAGGAAATGACTGGCTTAGGCAACTGGAGCAGTGCCCCCATCCCTTGAGGTGGTTCTGCCTGGGTAGGGATGGGGCAGCGTGCATTGTCACAGCCTGGCCTGTACTTGTTCTCTGGGTAAGTAAAAATCCAAAGCTACCAAAATGGCAGCACTCACATTCATTGAATTTCACAGAGAGCAGCAACTTTGAGAGGCATTTCAAAAATAAGACTCAGCTGTTCCTAAGTAAAGGAAGTAACCCTTTGACGTAGAGTAGCTGTAACCCTCCTCATATTTGGGCTTCTTTCCGATACAGTGAAGTACATTGGTACAGACAGATCTCCTCGGTATGCCAGCCATACTAAGACTTTCTAACTACCTGTGATTATGAAGATTTTAGTGCTTCAGTACGGTCTCAGATGGCAAGAATGCACAGAGAAGTTACTGGAAGTGATTCCTCATTTTTCTCTGATGATGCTATCTACCAACCAAAATACATTGATTTTTTTGTTTGGGGATGTACTAGGAATCTGGATAGTGCACTGGCTTCCTGCCTTCACCTTGAACATTTTTTTTCACTCCCAGGCACAGAAATACACAACAGCTTCTTAAAAATGAAGAAGTGGTGACACCTAGTGGTGCATCAGACATAATAATTTCTTATTTCCTAGGGTATTCTTTCATATTGTTTTCAGTAGAAATATTAGTCTGATTGTAATGTGAGATACGTGGATACCATCACTATGTGCCTGTAATCACCAAATCAGCCTCTGATTTACATTAAAACTCCCTTTTAATGATGAAGCTGCTGCTGATGCTGCATCAGACAATTGTGTCTCTCCACATAATGTCACGTTCCTTAAAACACAGTATGTAGTCCGCTATCCACTTCCTAATAAATGTGACACTGTGCTAAAAAAAACAGCAGTGTGTATAGAAAGCAGGTTAAATGCTTTGAAATCTGACCACATTTATCCTTAAAGAAAAGAGTTGCAAGCATTCATTGAGTTTAGATGGGCTCAGAGTTGCAGACATTTTCTTCAGAGCTTCTGTATCAAGGCTGTTTTTATAATGTGACTCCAAACTATATCCTGTGGCATGCAGCAAATTCCTGGCAGGCTGTCTAATCTGACTCAGTGGTTGGCAAATTCTTTTGTCTTTGAAGACTACACAGAGATTGCCTTGGTCAGCAGCAGTCAAAGTTCTCACGCTGGCTTTAATACTATGACAAGAAGTCACAGTGAAAAGCAACAAATCAGTCTAGACATGCATCATGAAGATATGGTTCCTTCCTAACAGTGGCAAGTCTTGGTCATTTTTCAGAGAAACAGAATAATGTAATGTTTTAATAATGGCTACCAGCCTCCAATCATTCAAGATCAGCTAATGGAAATCTTTCTTGGCTTGATGGGCTAATTGGTTGGATACCGGCCACATTTTATCATAGGAACCTGTTGCAATGCAGTCAAAATATCATTGAGTGTTGCTTTGGCCTCTGTGTGCATGCTTGTTTGTATCTGTAAGAGTTGGTAGCGGTGCAACTTCCCAGCTTCATGTCCATATTTGTGCATAGTACATTAAGCAGAGTTTCCACTGCCCTCAGTGAGAGAGAAAAAATATCCCTCGTTTCTGGTACAGCTTGTGATTTTTTTATGCGTCGTTTCCACAATATATGGATGGAAACTGAAACATTGGACAATGCTTTGGTGTTTTTATCTAAAGACTTATTTTACCATACAAACCGATTAGTACCCATAACTTCTCTCATGTTCTGTCTCAGGTATTTATTAATCCAATTAATCCAAAACAAGTGAATTTAAAAGGACCCTAATTTCATCTTTCCAGGTTTTAGCAGGAGACTTATCCTGTGCCAGTGCTAATAACCATTTCTCTTGCTTTTCAAATAATTGAATCTGCTTAAAAATTAGTTTTATTTAGTGTACCTTCTAAAGCAGGACTACTCAACATGCAGCCCGTGGGCCACATGCAGCCCGTGGCCCATTTGTTTGCAGCTCACAGGGCGGTTTGGGTTTACGCAGGGCTCAACATGCAGCCCTCAGGTGGGATCCTTTGAACATGGCCTCCATTGGGAACACGCTCCACAACAGCGAGGCATCTCCCAGGCGGGGTGAGCATTGAAAGATGCAAGCGGACGGGCTGGCTGGAACAGACGGGTACAGGGTGTCGGCATTTCTAACCCTCAGGGAGGAGATGCCGGGAGTGCAGGGGCATTGTGGGAAGTGCTTTGTATTCATACCTGTCAGTGTGAAAGAAGCTATTTGCATATATATTTACATGTATATGCAACCACACTTAAGTTGCGGCCCTCGGCATGTGCTGTGAGTGTCATTGTGGCCCCCGGGGCTTCCAAAGTTGAGTAGCCCTGTTCTGAAGAGAGTACTGTTTTGTGAAAGTGGGCAAGTCAAATTGTCTAGCGGCTGCCCACAAAATGAGTTGGATATCCAGTGATCAAATGAATCACTTACAAATGGCTCGTCGGGGCTGGATATACTGGTGGATAGCAGGCCCACTGATGGGAAGGGGGGAAAGGGAGCAGTTGCCCCAGGGCCTGGCGATTCAAAGGGGCTCCAGGCTCCCAGCCACCGCTGTGGCAGCAGTAACAGCCAGAGCCCCAGGCCTTTTAAGTCACCACTGGAGCACCACCCTGCATGCTCTGGACAGCGCTAAGGGCTGAGGGGGCCCAACACCACATGCCGGGCAGTGCTGAGGACTGTCAGGGTGGTCAAACACTGGAATAAATTGCCAAGGGAGGTTGTGAAATCTCCATCTCTGGAGAAATTTAAGAGCAGGTTAGACAGACACCAATTGGGGATGTTCTAAATGGTGCTTGGTCCTGCCATGAAGGCAGGGGACTGGACTTGATGACTTTTCAAGGTCCCTTCCAGTTCTAGTGTTCTATGTTTCTATGATTCCACTGGAGGCCCCACCCTTTCATGGAGCCCCACCCCCAACCTTGCCCAGGAGCCCAATGAAGCTGTCAGCCCCCCTGGGGGATAGAAAGTCAAGCTGTGATTAGATCAGTTCACTGGGCACCTGGATATCTGGGTTCTATATTGCATCTTCTGCAGATCTGCCACATTGCCTTCGGTGAGTCATTTTACTACTTTGCGTCAGTCTAACCTTCTGTAAAATGGAGGTTCATTCATGTTTAAGATGCTTGACTGGGAGGTCCTGCAGAGATCCAAAGTACAGTAGACTGTCACTGTTATGAACCTGTTGGGAATGTTTGTAATTATGAACAAAATATTATGGGTGCTGTTTCAACATTTACATCTGAACATTGACTTAATACAGCTTTGAAAATGTACTATGCAGAAGAAAAAGCTGCTTTCACTATTTTTTGTAAGTATTTACATTTAACTCAGTATTGTGCTGTCTGCTTTTTTGTTGGTTGGTTGCTTGCTTGGTTGTGTCTGCTGTTGTCTGATTGAATCCTCCTGGTTCCAAATAATGTGTGTTTTTAATCGTTTAGTTTGTAACTGTGGTGGTTGTTACTCTGAGGTTCTCCTGTAATCTTGTTGTTTATGATCACTAGTCAATTGTACCCAAGCCACTGATGAAAGAGGGGGAAAAACAAGAAATGAAGGACTGATAATTTTAACTTTTAACAAATACTGCCCCCATACTCCTCCTATGTAAAGCAATCGTTGATAGCACATGTACTATGGCCAGGTACTGCTAGACATCTTGAGAACCATTTGTTCTATTTTACGTTTGTCAATCTCTCCATGGTCTCTGTGCAGCTCCTACATTTTAAAAGGTTAGAAATTCCAATCTCTGTCCCTTCACAGCATGTAGGAGAAATAGCTTGGCAGGTTTACAATGGGAAGGAGATGTTGTATGTTACTTTATATGAATGAATAGCTATGTAGAAGAATTTATTGGCATAAAGCTAAGTGGAAAAAATGACTTTTGCCTTTAGTTCCAATGGCGGTGATCTTTCTTATCTCTTGCAAGAGTGAGTCATATAACATAGGGTCAGCTCCTCAGAAGCCTCTCATTTAACAAGCCTCTCCTTATTGACTGACACCTTTATTGTTCTGATGGAAGGAACTGTTCTGAAAGGTCAGTAAGGGTACATTTACCCAGCAGTGGTATTTCAGAATAATGTCAGTTATTCTGAAATAACAAAGAGTGCGTCAACACTACAACCCTTTATTTCAAAATAATGCTGAGCTGGAGGACTTCTTACTCCAACTCATGGTAACCTTCATTTTACGAGGAGTAAGGGAAGTCAAAAGGAGTGTGTTCTTCCTTTGACTTCCTGCTGTGTAGACAGTGCCAAAAATTGAGTTAAGCTATTTCAACCTCAGCTGCGCAATTCCAACTTTAGTCCTGCTGTGTAGTCATACCCTCAGGAGGAGGCGGTCTCTGGGGTAACAGAGCCAATCCCATGGAGGACTTTGAATATCAGGATAGCACCGGACTAGATTCTGCATTCTGTGGGGAACTAGTGCAGACAGTAGATCACTGAAGGTACATCTACACAGCAGGGCTAAAGTTGAATTAAGCTACGCAACTTCAGGTATGTCAATTGCATAGCTGAAGTTGAAATAGCTTAACTTAACTTTTGGCACTGTCTACACAGTGGGAAGCTGAAGGAAGAACACTCTTCCTTCCACTTCCCTTACTCTTCGTGAAATGAGGGTTACAGGAGTCGGAGTAAGAAGTCCTCCAGCTCGACATTATTTTTAAAAAAACGGCTTGCTGTGTAGACATGCTCTTTGTTATTTCAGAATAAAATAGTCTCTCTGTCAGTGTCTTTAAAGCTCTATGGGAGGCCTTTCTATCACTGTTGTATCTATTTTATGTTGTATTGAGACTCCAACCCTTCCTCAGCTTTGTCAACAATGCTAGTCTTGATTTCCCATTTGTCACGTTTCCCAGCTAGCACCTTTGTGCATTCTCCCCTGCCACCGTAACGTATAGGAGCCCCATCAAAATCCTCAAGACCATCACATTGTCCTTTAAGTCTCTCCCATAAATTCACCTGTGTCGCAATGCCTACGCAGTTCAAAAAGGGTTAGGCAGCTGATGGGCTGTAACCACTTCTAATCAGGCCAATCATTGTTACCTCCTGCTCTCCCAATCTGTTGTCTCTCAGAGTATACTTAATTTGTAAACTCTTTGAGGGCAGGGACAGTCTTTGTTCTGTTTATACTCTGTGGCTCAGAGACTCTTTGGCAAAAGGTCCCCTGTTCTTTGCCAGCTCCTCACATCTCAGGATAGATAAACTCACTAAGGATGTAATAGTGTAGTTGATTAACCAAGTAATCAATAAGCAAAAGCTTATAGGTTAATGCTATAGACTACATGTATTCCTCCACATCCCCTCCTCCCCCGCCGGTAAATTTTTTAGCAGTCTGGATAGCAGCCCGGCTCAATCCTAGCTCACGCCAGGTCCAGGACCTACCCCTGCCGTGGCTCTGCATTTAAAGTGTATTAGGAGCTGGACAGGTAGACAGCCCAGTTCAGTTCCAATACAGAGACAGCAGCAGGGAGTGGCAGGGGGATCCTTGGGAGTGAGGTGCACTGGCTGTTGGCCTTACCCCCAGGAACTATAGAATAGTCAACTCACCGATAAGAATTCATGAGGTTACTCAACTAGTCGATTAACCGATATTTAACATCCCTAAAACTCACTACACCAGACACAAGTTTTAGAAGGTATCATCGATAAAGTGTAACATGGACGATGTTGTCAGTCTGGCGGGGTTGTCCCCATGGGTTCCTGCTCTGTCAATGATGATAACCAAAAGGCTGCTTGTGTGTGTACTCAATGGTGTGTGCTGTGTTGACTTACGCACTTGGTCACCACAGCAGACCCCAAAGACCACAAATCAGATGAGGTTCGAAGGTGCCCAGTCAGGTTTATAGTTAAGTGAAGTACAATAATAGTGGTTAGTAGACTCTACCAAATCACCACATTTATGTACTCATAACAATAGACTCAGCTCAACCAGTGGGAGATCCCCACTGCCCTCCCCAGTTGGACAAAGACTATCCCCCCAAGACACCACTTTATATACAGATACCAACAAGTTACACATCACTCCTGGCATTGTCAGGTTACCACCCTGTGATGCTACTTATTTACCACCCATCGCTGTACCTCGTGGTTTGATTAGATCATCTCTAGACTGTGACTAGTCAAGATTCATAATCATTGTGAGATGCATGTATAGTAATATTTAAGGAATAGTGTATTTATTTTTTAAATATTCTTGGGGTAAAAGTTAAGCTATGTCTACACTACTGCCTACTGCCTACTGCCTACTGCCAAAACATTTCACCTCCCCACCCCTGAGTGACAAACATTACACTGACATAAGCACTCGTGTACCCAGTGTTATGTCATTGGAGGAACTTCTGCTGACATACTCTGCTGGTGCAAGCAACCAAAGCTGTCTTCACTGTATTGGGACAGCTGCCCTGCTGCAGCACTGTACATGTAAACATGACATTAACCAGGGGATAACGTATCTGGGCTATGCCCCATTCAGGCAGTGGAAAGTTGTCAGCCTGCCCTTTCTAGCTGGCGACACAATGCAAGGCTGTTATTTAACCTTGAACAATGCTAAGATTTGCAGTCAATAACAATCAAAAAACAATTACAAATAATCAAAACCACTTGAAGGCAAAAAAGGAATGGCTCAGCAAGACATGGGTTTGCCTTATCTGTGGATAGAAACAAAAGACTGTTTTCAGTAAAAACACAGAGGAGGGAGAAGCACTTATTATCCATTCACTGAGAAAACCCCTTGTGGAGCAGAGGAAGGAGGAGGTTTCATTAACTAGCCAGCTCCACAACAGACTGAACTTCTGGGTGGGGGGAACCTCCTTTATTAAATAGGAAAGATAATTATTTAAGTATATATAGATTTGATTATTGGTTTTGTATTGGAACCATTTGTTTCCACAACTTTCTCTCATGTCTAGTGACATCTTTAGTCTTTCTTTAATAAGCCTCCTTTATTATAAGTGCTCACAAATGCTGTGCGGTTTAAGGTAAAACTATCAGACTGTGCCTTTGGGTGCAAAGGATCTGGGATGTCTGTGAGTAGCCGCTCTCAGGGCTGAATATCACAAGGGAAGGGCACATCTATTGGCCTAACCCAGAGCAGAGTGACTTAAGATGACTGAACAGCTGTTAGCATTAGGGTGTGGCCACCCAGGCAGACACAGGCAAAGACACCCTGATGCTGGAGGCAAGGGGGGGGGGGTATGTCTACATTACAGAGGGTTTTTTTTTCGGAAAAACAACCGTTTTTCCAAAAAAAGTCAATTACATCCACACTGCAGTCACATTCTTCCAAAAGAAAATCGAAAGAGCAGAGGGGGTGTTTTTGATATTGGTAATCCTCATTCTGCGAGGAAGAAGCCTTTTTCTGAAAGAGCTCTTTTGGAAAAAGGTGTGTGTGGACGGGGAAGAGGGAGTTCTTTCGAAATAGAAAAGAGGAAAAAGCACAGGTGCCCTGGTGGCCACTCCGTCCATAGTAATCACAGTTGAAACGCGAGAGAGCATCCATTCAGTGTGGACGCTATCTTTCGAAAAAGCAAATAGCTTTTTCGATAAACTTTTGCAGTGTGGATTCTCTCTTTCGGAAGAAGTTTTTTCGTAAGATCTCTTCCGGAAAAGCTTCTTCCAAAAGAAGCCTGCAATCTAAACATAGCTGGGGTGACAACTCTCTGTTCTGACCTGAGAACCGCCTCAGATAGTACCTAGCACAAAGGGGTTAAAGCTTCTATGTGCTTCTATAATCCAAGTAAAAAACAGTAATAATAATGGAGTCAGTTCACCTTTGCTATTTTAGCTTCCTCATTTTGTTAGCTCTTCCTTTTTAGACAAGCTTTTCATTTTCCTGGTTTGAGTCAGAATAACTGTCTTTTCCTGAGTCTTTGGATCATGTTCTACCATATTTAACTGATTTGTTGGTTTTCTGTTGTTAGAGACTTTCAAAGCAAACACCATCACCATCTGCATTCCTAAACTGATAACAGGATTTTATTGTTAAAATATCTTGACCAAAATTTTTTTTTAAAGTTAAAACAAAACATTAAAAAAATTGCTGTCCTGCTAAGACTTGAATGGAGGCCTGTCATAGCTGGTTAGCCAGGGAAAAACATCAGACTTCTCTACTCTGCTTCAAGTTTTAATGGCATCTTCAAGGGTGTGTCTAGACTACATGCCTCCTTCGACGGAGGCATGTAGATTAGCCAGATCGGAAGAGGGAAATGAAGCCGCGATTAAAATAATCGCGGCTTCATTTAAATTTAAATGGCTGCCCCGATCTGCCGATCAGCTGTTTGTCGGCAGATCGGGGGAGTCTGGACGCGATGCCCCGACAAAGAAGCCTTTCTTCATCGACACAGGTAAACCTGGTTTCACGAGGCTTACCTGTGTCGATGAAGAAAGGCTTCTTTGTCGGGGCATCGCGTCCAGACTCCCCCGATCTGCCGACAAACAGCTGATCGGCAGATCGGGGCAGCCATTTAAATTTAAATGAAGCCGCGATTATTTTAATCGCGGCTTCATTTCCCTCTTCCGATCTGGCTAATCTACATGCCTCCGTCGAAGGAGGCATGTAGTCTAGACACACCCCAAGGGAAATAAAACTGAAGGAGAATCTATTTTTCCAATAGCATCTTTTGGATCAAATGATAAAGTATCCTCCATGTGTGTACCTGGAAACTTTTGCCTGCATACTTTGGGTTAAATCCATCCACAGGTCTCAATTCTAGAGTAGAAGTGTGTGGGGGAGAACATGGGCATCAAGTGTAATGGGTGGGGGAAGGCACTACCTTCCCAAATTGCCAGCCTGGCTCTGCCCCCACTCCACCTCCAGAATGCCTACTATGCTCCTGGCCAGGGAGGCCGGTACTCTGGCCCAGGACACTGGAGCTGCTCCACCCACCCTCCTTCCTCCCAATGCTCTGGGGCAGGGAGGCTGGAGCGCACATGCCCTCCCTGTGGTGGGGGGAGGGGTGTGTGGAAGCAGCTTGGCTCCTTTGGGGATCAGGCCTGGTGGGGGGCTGGAGGCTGGTCTCCCCCAGCCCTATCTTCACAAACCACCCACGGGGGTGGAGCTCATCTCCTTAGCTGCCCCCCAGGTCATAGAGTAAATGCTGAGCCATTCTATGGGTATGTCTACACTACCCTCCTAATTCGAACTAGGAGGGTAATGTAGGCATACCGCACTTGCAAATGAAGCCTGGGATTTGAATTTCCCGGGCTTCATTTGCATGAAGCTGGCCGGCGCCATTTTTAAATGCCGGCAGTTCGAACCCCGTGCCGCGCGGCTACACGCGGCACGGAGTAGCTAGTTCGGATTAGGCTTCCTAATCCGAACTAGCTGTACTCCTCGTGGAATGGGTGTGTGCCTGCCTCTGGGGAATGGTAGGAGAGGAGGATTGGTCTGCGGGGGTGGTGTGCCTGGCTCTGGGGAAGGGGAGGAGAAGGGGATTGGGTTGGGGTGTGCATGTGTGTGTGTGTCTGGCTTTGGGGAAGGGGAGGGGGACTGGGTTAGAGCAGGCTGCTCTTCCCCTTCCCCAAACAGTTGGCATGCTTCCTGAAATGCCAGGTCTGTCTCACCACTGGGGACTTTTCTCCTTGCTGTCTTCCTGCACAGTGGGAGATGGGGGAGGGAGTAGGAATCCTGGGACTGCATGCCAGCTCCAACTTCTCAGGAAGCACATGGATGTCGTGGGAAGCAGAGGAAGAGCACACGCTTCCTGGGAAGTTGGAGCTGGCACGCAGTCCTGGGACTCCTACACACACACCCTGCGCAGGCAGTCAGCAGGGGGAAGGAAGTCCCTAGCGGAGTGACAGACCAGGCATTTCAAGAAGTGCTCTTCACGCTATCTCCACTGCTATTGTGGCTCTTCATCTGGAATGATTTGGCCACCCCTGTAATTAGGGAACCTCCAGAGACAAAGGAATAAATGAATTAATCTCTTTCAGGGATAGTCAATAAGTCTACCATGGGCCAAATCTAGACCACCAGACACTTTGAAATAGACCCTAACATATTTTTATTTACTTATTATCATCATGATTATTCTTATTTTGTATTATTTTCTCTGGAGTCAGGACCTTGACTGTACCTTGACCAGAAATTTGAACCTTGACAAAAACTAGTTGCTTCCCTCTCTACTGCTTGAGCTAAAGAGGCAGGTTCTGTAGGTGATGTCTGTAACAGATTTCCATGCTCCATGGTGGTCACATAAAACATACCGACTAGTGGGTTATCCTTACATACACACCCTGACACCTACTAGGCCCACCAAGGGCGGGGGAGGCAAAGAGGGCAGCTGCCCTGGGGCCTGGTGATTTAAAAGGGCTCAGGGTTCCCGGCCACTGTCACCACTACAGACGCAATGCCAGTAGCCAGAGCCCTGTATCCTTTAAATCACTTCTGACGCTGTGGGCAGCCCTGAAGGGTCGGCTGGGGGAGGCTGGCCCACAGCACAGTCCCTTTCGCCTGAAACACTGCCCCTTCCAAGGGCCTGAAGCCAGCCCCTTTCCGCCTCAGTGTACCCTCTAAGATTTCCCATCCGTGAGCAGAGTGAGTTTTGTCTCATGCACCAATACTGACGTCATGCGCGCTTGTTCGGATATGTGCCACTGTGACACCCCCCAGTTACTAACAAAATTATGTGAGTGTATATAACAATTTAAATTATGTATATAAGAAAAAATACTAACCCAAGGGATAATTAACAAGGTGCGTGACACTGCGGTAGAGGAATCAGGACGGGGGGAGTTCGGGCCAGGGGGTGTAGGATTCATGACAGGTGGGAGCTCAAGATAGGGACTTGAGAGGTCAGGGAGGTGGCAGCTCATTTTGTGGGTGGTGGCTGGAGCTGGACTGCCCATTCCTCCAGCATTTCCTTGCAGGGGGTGGGCCCAGGACTGGGTTGCCCAACCCTCCCTTCTTTCCCCCAGAAGCTGCTCGCTGGAGTGAAGCAAAGCTGGCTGGTGCTGCAGCCAACAGCCAGAGGAAACATTTGGGGATTACACGATGGCCTCAGATCCAGCGGAGCTGCTGCCACTGCCCACCATGTAATGGCCACAGTCGCTGGAGCTGCCGCTGCCACCCACCACCCAGTTCTGGCCGGGCCTGCCACAGCAGCCACTGCCTGCCACGTGGCCCTGTCAGCCAGGCTGCAGCATCCCGCCCGCTGTAGCTGGAACTGGGGCCAATGAGGCTGCCCTGGCATGGACAGCCTCACTGCGCCCCTGCTCCAGCCAGAGCAAAGGGGGCAGGGCACCCACACGCCGCCATGTGGCTCTGCCAGAACCCACCAGGCTGCCACTGCCACCACCACTCACCTTCTGGTCCAGCAGGGAAGTGAGTGGTGGTGAGCGCTGCTGAACAGCTCTGCAGACAAGGTGGTGGGTGTCAAATTGCTTGAGCATGGCTGTGCAGGCAAGCAGCTTAGAGGGAACCCAAGCCTCCCCCAACCTTATCCAGCACCTCTTGAAGTCTATTGGCCACCCTGACCCCAACACTTCTACCATAGATATATAGGATGTAATTAAGCCAAAAAGTCTGATGTAGTAATGCTTAACCCTAGACAACAATGGAACACAAGTTTATCATTAACCAATCTGAACATTAAAATTGCTTAAGTCCTCTCTCTCTCGCTCTCTCTCACTCTCTCTCATGTGAACACCCTTATGTAAGCTTCAGGAGGTAGCTGAGTTAGTCTGTACAGAAAAAAACAACCAATAGTCTGGTAGCACTTTATAGACTAACAAAACATGTGTCATGAGCTTTCGTAGGCACAGCCCACTTCTTCAGATGACCGGAGTTTTGAGATGACTGGAGTAGGCCTATGCTTCAGATGACAATATGTAAGCAATAAAGTGAAGAGTGTTATTTCACATACTCACATCATGTAGAATCTCTCTTTACATCTAGGAAAAGAAAATGTGCAAGCGCCCCAGTCCTCATGAGAAGACTCTGAAAATACACATCATGGTTTGAAGCTTTTGGTGAGAAGAGGAAATAATTTTGAGTTGGGAGAGAGAGGGAAATAAGTTCTGAGATGTTACCATTTATCACCACTCTGTTTATTATCTCAGCATCAGTCACCTCTGCAACAGGAGATGGCATATACAGTTTTCTCTTAAGCTAGGTCCATGATATAGCCTTTTTTTTTTTCAGAAAAAGCTACACAAATTATGCTCTGCAATTTGCGTAGCTTTTTCCGATTGCTTTTCCGGAAGAGGCTTTTCCATCATTTAGCCCTGTCTAGACAGAGCTCCCTGAAAGAGTGCATTTGCTCTTCCACAAAAAAAAGTAGAAGAGCAAATGTGTTCCCTGGATACGGAAGAGTTTTTCCGGGATACCTCCAGGGTATCCCGGAAAAACCCCGCAGTCTAGACATAACCTTGGAGGGGTAGCCGTGTTAGTCTGTAACTAAAAAAACCTTAAACAATAACAATGGTCCTGTAGAACCTAAGAAACTAACCAAAAAATAGGAAGTTTTATGAGTTTTCATGGGCACAACCCACTTCTTAAAGTTTTCTCTTGTTGCATTTCAAAGTGGCTAGGAGTCCATGTGCCATGGGTAAAGAACAGAGCCACCATCATCAGTCCAATAGCCAGAACCTTGCTAGAGAGGACCCTGAAGGATGGCAAATCTCAGAATTGCTGATCAAACCATATGGGCTGTGTCTAGACTGCATTCCTTTTCCGTAAAAGGGATGCAAATTAGACACATCACAATTGCAAATGAAGCGGGGATTTAAATCCCCCCCCCCGCTTCATTTGCATAAACATGGCTACCGCTTTTTCCTGGCTCGGAGCTTTGCCGGAAAAAAGCGCCAGTCTAGATGGGGATCTTTCGGAAAATAAAGTCTTTTCCGAAAGATCCCTTATTCCTTTTTTTAAGATAAGGCTTTATTTTCCGAAAGATCCGCGTCTAGACTGGCGCTTTTTTCCGGCAAAGCTCCGAGCCAGAAAAAAGCGGCAGCCAAGTTTATGCAAATGAAGCGGAGGGGATTTAAATCCCTGCTTCATTTGCAATTGCGAGGTATCTAATTTGCATCCCTTTTACGGAAAAGGGATGCAGTCTAGACACAGCCATGCTGTGCCCATGTTTCTCCAGCAGTGAGGTTTCAAGAGAAAGGGAGAAAAGCTCCATTTTCTGTCCCCTTTTGTGTGTGTTTATCTGGTTTTATCTTCTAGGAAATTTGATCTGCCTTAACAACAATAGCTCCACAGTGTCTCAAACAACTGCTCCTTTCTCCAGAAAAGACAGTTAATACCAACTCATAAAACACCAACAAGACTGTCAAATGGAGGAGTCTTTGTTGGCAGCTAAAAGGAAAAGGAATAAGGGATATTGTTAAAATGAAAGCCTTACATAATACTTGAGACAAGGTGGATGAGGTAATATCTTTTATTGGCCCAACTTCTACTGGTGAGAGAGGCAAGCTTTCAAAGAAGTTGGTCCAGTAAAAAATATTACCTCACCCCCCTTGTCTCTCAAATATCCTGGGACCAACACAGCTTTCTTAACACTTCACATGTCAAACACTTTAACTGTTTTTCCATCTTCCCCTGTACTATTGATCAAAGGTTTTTAACGAGGGTTGTTACAATGGAAGTCGCCAGGATGACTTGCCCCAAAACTCCAGATTGCATTTTATAGTTTAATAGTAAACAATGGTTTTATTGACATCTTATCCCTTGTTTGGCTGGAGCCACCTTCCTTTTAAACACAACAGATTTCCTCCCATGTCCCTCTAAAGCAAATGAGATTAAGGGCCTGGGCCTGCTCCCAATGATATCACTGGAATAATCTTTGGACCTCAAATTGGTACTTCTTGATCATTGCCCTGAAGATTATCCTGGCCTGAGGAAGGATCTCCTCAGTGGTGAGGCCTTACCTGGGGAATCCTTTTGCCAAAGGTGCCTGTTGGAACTTCTTGCTGGCCATTTTCAGGCCTTGCTGTCAGATTCTTTCTCTTGGGATCATTTTCTCTAAAGCACTTATTTTATCAAAAGACTGTTATGGGGGCGATTTTAATCATCACTGACTTATAAAAGTCAAAAGCTTCAGGGGGTAGCTGAGTTAGTCTGTACAGGATAAACTTTAAAAATAACACATGGTCTGGTAGCACTTTAAAGACTAACAAAACATGTAGATGGTATCATGAGCTTTCGTGGTCATCTGAAGAAGTGGACTGTGCCACGAAAGCTCATGATACCATCTACATGTTTTATAATAATAGAAATGTAGCCGTGTTAGTCTGGTGTAGCTGAAGCAAAATACAGGACTATGTAGCACTTTAAAGACTAACAAGATGGTTTATTAGATGATGAGCTTTCGTGGGCCAGACCCACTTCCTCAGATCAAGTAGTGGAAGAAAATAGTCACAACCATATATACCAAAGGATACAATTAAAAAAAATGAACACATATGAAAAGGACAAATCACATTTCAGAACAGGAGGGGAATGCGGGGGGGAGGGGGGAGAAAGGAAGGAAGGTAAGTGTCTGTGAATTAATTATATTAGAGGTAGGGAGAGTTAGATGTCTGTGAGCTAATGGTATTAGAGGTGATAATTGGGGAAGCTATCTTGGTAATGGGTAAGATAGTTAGAGTCTTTGTTCATTCCTTCCCGGAGAGTGTTGAATTTTAACATGAATGACAGTTCAGAGGATTCCCTTTCAAGTGCAGATGTAAAAGGTCTTTGTAGCAGAATGCAGGTGGTTAAGTCATTGAGAGTGTGTCCTTTCTGGTTAAAATGGCAAGAAACTGGTTTTTCTTTGTGATCTTGTCTGATATCTGTTTTGTGGGCATTAATCCTTTGGCGAAGTGTCTGAGATGTTTGTCCAATGTACATAGCAGATGGACACTTTTGGCACATGATAGCATAAATTATATTTCTGGATGCGCAGGAATATGTGTTCTTGATCTTATAACTCACTTGGTTAGGCCCAATAATGGTATCAGCAGAATGAATATGTGGACAAAGCTGGCAACGGGGTTTGTTGCAAGGGAAGGTACCAGGGTTGGTATTAGTGTGGTATGTCCTGTGGTTGTTGGTAAGAATCATCTTGAGGTTAGGTGGTTGTCTATAGGAGACTATGGGTCTGTCTCCCAGAGCCTCTTGGAGTTTTGTATCCTGTTCCAGTATAGGCTGTAGTTTATTGATAATATGTTGGACAGGTTTACGTTGAGGGTTGTAGGTGATCTGCACTTGACAGGGAATCCTCTGAACTGTCATTCATGTTAAAATTCGACACTCTCCGAGAAGAAATGAACAAAGACTCTAAGGGCATGTCTACACTACCCTCCTAGTTCGAACTAGGAGGGTAATGTAGGCATACCGCACTTGCAAATGAAGCCCGGGATTTGAATTTCCCGGGCTTCATTTGCATAAGCGGGGAGCCGCCATTTTTAAAACCCCGCTGGTTTGAACCCCGTGCAGCGCGGCTACACGGGGCTCGAACTAGGTAGTTCGGACTACGAGGTGTACCGGTAGTTCGGAATAGGAATCCTAGTCCGAACTACCTAGTTCGAGCCCCGTGTAGCCGCGCTGCACGGGGTTCGAACCAGCGGGGTTTTAAAAATGGCGGCTCCCCGCTTATGCAAATGAAGCCCGGGAAATTCAAATCCCGGGCTTCATTTGCAAGTGTGGTATGCCTACATTACCCCGCTAGTTCGAACTAGCGGGGTAGTGTAGACATACCCTAACTATCTTACCCATTACCAAGATAGCTTCCCCAATTATCACCTCTAATACCATTAGCTCACAGACATCTAACTCTCCCCACCTCTAATATAATTAATTCACAGACACTTACCTTCCTTCCTTCCCCCCTCCCCCCCCCCCCACATCCCCCTCCTGTTCTGAAATGTGATTTGTCCTTTTCATATGTGTTCATTTTTTTTAATTGTATCCTTTGGTATATATGGTTGTGACTATTTTCTTCCACTACTTGATCTGAGGAAGTGGATCTGGCCCACGAAAGCTCATCATCTAATAAACCATCTTGTTAGTCTTTAAAGTGCTACATAGTCCTGTATTTTGCTTCATCTACATGTTTTGTTAGTCTTTAAGTGCTACCAGACTATTTGTTGTTTTTTAAGTTTATAAAAGTCAGTTTGGGCACTTTACTACTGGCTAGTCCTTGGCTGGCATCTGTTATTTCATGGAAAAATATGGCCTCACTCAGGGCTTGTGCTTATTCTCTGTTAACATAAAGAGGCTTATTTCTAGGGCTGTGTGAAATTTTCATTGTGAACCCATAAATCCTGTTCATTATTTTTTGTTGTATTTGCTGGTAATTCAACCTTTTGGAGAAAGGGCTGCTCCATTCCAGCACACCTTATTTTTCTGCTTGTTCCCCTCAGTAAAGATACCATGTTGGATTTGTGTCACCACATCCATTATCTAGTCATGAGACTGGTGGGTCTCAGTCTTTTCCAAATCAGAACTTTTTTCCATCTGACTGGAATCTCCCTATCGTTTAGCAATATAAGAGGAACCAGAAAGTTTGTGACAGGAGAGGGAGAACTCACACGATAGATTGATCTCCAGGGGTGGTTGAGAGTTTTGCGGGGCCCAGGGTGCAGGGCCTATTGAAGCGTGGGGCCCGGGGCAGCACAATTTCGCACATGTGCCACGGCCACAGCCAACAGGAAGTAGCTCATGCACAGAGCCTATTGAAGCACAAGGCCCCGGGCAGCCGCCCTGCTCGCCCTGCCCTATATCCGCCGCTGTTGATGTCAGAAATATAAACTTGTTTGGCTTCACAAAAATGATCTGGCAGAAAGAGGAACTGGATTATAGGGGAATTAAAATGTTATCCAAGAGCAAATAGGCATATAATAGCAACAGGAATAACAGGCAATGGCTAACCATCTAAACAACTTTGTGTAGTGATAGTCCCTTTAATTGCTACACTTTTCATAGGGATATTGAGTAAAATGCTTAAACGGCAATGGATTATATATCAAGCCTGTGCTTGGAGACTCCCAAAGTTCTGCCAGAATGTAGAGAAGCAGAAATGTACAAACATACATTATATCATGTTACCAAAAATAAAGCCATTTGAATTTAGAAGAGACTGAAAAGGAATGTTTACTTACTGTATATATACTTAGCCCGCCAAGAACTGGAGTAGGTGGTGCTGAATACAGACCGTGCAAATTGGATCTGTAACTGCTTCCAGCTGTTTGAAAAACAGCAGGAGAGCTGGATAGGAAGATCTTAAGTATAGAAAGTGTCTTGATCTGCAACACACTTCAGAGAGGAAGGAATAAGTTTACTCTTTCATAGTAAGGCATAATGCAAATCATCTGAATTTATTTCCCACTTATTCTATACAGTACTTGAAAATGTTGCAAATGGGCCTTCTCTTCTGTGACACGCCAAACCAAAACACTGAATTTGCCTATCCCAGTATTCAAGGTGTTTGAACATCTGCATCTGAATTTTGCCATATGATCCTGTGATGTAAATAGCCATGAACCAGGATACCTCTGTCAGTGACTTGCCCCTTTAAATCTTCAGAGGTTTGCCTGTGATCAAACTCAGCAACTACTTTGTCCTCAGAGTTAATACAGGTTGTTATTGAAGAGATCTAAACACTTGTGAACACTGCTTGAGTTGCACTTAATCTAACCCAAAAGACATTCAGAATTAAAGCATCTGGTTGCTCTTTGTGGAATGAGGAAGAAAACAAAGGATACATCTACACTACAGAGGAAGATCGAACCTGACGCTGTCAATCTTCCATGATTCGAATTAGCAGGTCTAGTTAAGACAGCTCATTTGAAGTGAGAGGGGCACTCCGGTCAATGCCGGTAACCCTGCTTTCATGAGAAGTAAGGGAAATCAAAGGAAGGGTGTTCTTCCTTTGAATTCCTGCAGTGTAGAAAAGGCCAAAGGAGTTAAGCTACTTTGACTTCAGCTATGTGATTAGCATAGCTGAACTTGTGTATCTCAATTCGACTTTGTTCTGTACTGTAGACGTATCCTAAGAAAGCCAGACTCTTTTAGATGGGGAATGAAAACCCAGAGGAAATAACATTTTGTTATTTAAAGAGAACCCAAAATGTCCTACTTTTTGGAAGAAATGTCCACTTTATCAAGATAAAAAGCATTAAAATGCCTTTTCAGTTCTTCATTTCCTTCCTGTCCTTTCACTGGCATGTTCAAAGTGAAAAGAGGGCTCAATCCTCTGAAATTAAATCAAACTGTAAACAAATAACTCCATGGGAAAGCTGGCCCAACGTGGAATTCAGTGCTAGAAAATTATTTCTCCAGCTACATTAGCCTTCTCCTGTGGCTCAAATGTGTATCAACATTTTTCTGACATCTAAACACTGGCTGTTATATTTCTGTGTACAATACATCTGAGATGCTCGTGGGACATTTCCAAGTTCAATACAACTTTATTTCAATCAAGCTTTGGAGCCTGGAGCATTGTCAGACCCCTAAAAAACCAGCAGCAGGCAAATGACATATATAGACCTTAAATAAAGGTTTCTGTCTGAAAGCGTTATTTCCTATATGAGGAGAGTTGATTTCAACTGAGTGCAAACCTTAACTTAATTTTTTCATTGGGGAACAAGGAGATATAAATTATGTGCTTCTGATCCTGGTTGGAATAATCAGGTACCTTGGGAAGTATTTGCACAATTGTCAATTGTGCTGTCCCCCAGGAAGAGTTCAGACAAGTATAGATTGGAAAATTAAACTACAGATATGAGATGTTTGCAACCTTTGTCATGCTGCTCAGATGGTTAGGATCTGTAATTTAAAAATCTTTTAATTTAGGATAGGTGAATCAAAAAAATGGGACAAGGTTTAGTTTGAATGAACTGCATGTGTGATTTAAATACTTGTTGAAGAAAGCAGAATGACAACTCTGGAAGCTGAAATCCTGCATTATTCTGCAGAATTGAGAGAGTCAGTTGGGAAGCAGTGCAGATTTCCCCATGGTGCCCTGCTAATTTGCCTCAAATTTGTTCTATAGTGGCTGCTTCTAAGGCTGTCTGGGTAGGTCAGTTTCCATGGCCATTCAATTCTCAGCTTCCCTACTGAGACAGCTAGCCATGTTTCTGGTCAATGGAGTGTATGCCGGTGATGGGTTTTATGGGGTGATTTTACCACCAGCTCCTTTTGCATAAGCTATCAATCAGGCACATTTTTCAGTGATATTCAGACTGGAGAGATAGCAAAGAAAGGTTCTATATTTCCTAAGCATCTAGTCCTCCAAAACTGGAATGAGTTTTCAAGCTTGTCTGAACCTCATTGGCCTGAAAGTCCCAAAAGATTCCCAGTACTTCACAGTTACAGCTGGACTGAAGCATGATGAAAGTAACCTTTTATGACATTTTGTGCTTCATAGTCACAGATGGAAAACAAAATCCACATGCTTTTAAAACCAAAATATCTTCTGACCCTCAAAGTTTTAAATGTTGTTGTATTCTAGTTTTAACTGAAGGTTTGTCAGTTTTTTTAAACCACACTCTGTGCTAATAGACGCCATTATCTTGCATTTTGCTAAAGCAGTAAATAAATTAAATGACAGACTACAACGGACTCCTCAAAGATATGGAATGCCATACAAAATCTCCTGCAAATAAACAAATGCTTTTCCAGAGCCTGTGCAGTTTTGAGCTGAATTGGATGGAGTTTTTATTTAATCTGTCCCTAGATCTGTATTTGCTGGAGGAGGCTTTTAATTTATCCCACCAAAGTTTTAAAATAAATAATTAATTTGACATATTTTATCTGGTTTTCCCCATAATGCTCTGCTGAGATCACTAAGGATTTTCTCCAAGGCTGACTGAAATCAATGGAAAGATTCCCAGTAACTTCAATGGACATTGGATCATGTTCCAATTATGTGTGCTGTAAAAGTAACAACAGTCAGTGTTTTCTAGAAGCTGAGCACTTAAAGTGGCCACCCAGAAGAGATTTAAATGCTGCCTAGCTGATCAGCAGAGTGCACACAGTGCCCACTGTTGGCAGCATGTGTTTCTACTGGTGGGGCACATCTGCACATGCCTTGGTGCACATAACATTTATTCTGCAAAAATTAGAAGGGAACATTGAATAGCATGGTAGAAAATTATTTCAATATGTACGTGAACATGTCTACATAAATGACTCTTCACTGGGTTATTCTGTCAGGAAAAATTAGCTGGAGAAAACTCAGTCTTTTTGTAATCAGATTTCCTTTTTTGTAATGTAAGAAGTTAGCCCCTAAGGGCCAGACTTGGTTCCCATTCTAGTCAATGATAAAATGTCTCTTTGCTTTCATGGGGCTGAGATTACCCTAAAAATAAACCAGTCCCTTTGATGATCTCTTGAAACATTTTGCAATCATAAACACGCGATTTGTACAAGTGAATGCACAGCAAAGATGAAATTGACATCAATTCAACTGATGTCCTCAGGGACCAATTCTCTGCTATGCAGGCAGAGCCAAGCAGACGGAGAGATAAAGGCAGCGGCACATTGCTTTTTGAACTATCCAGATGCTGGGCTGACATATGTCTCAGCTGCTCTAGTTCATGGCTGCCCATGGGCTGCAACTTAGCCTGAAATACCCATAGCACCATGTGCTTCCTTTACATCAGCCCTGTGCTGAAGAAACCCCTTCTTGGCCACTTGCAGTTCCTTTGTAGCATCTGTATGCTGCCAGTCTTACCACACAGGGTATGTCTACACTGCAACATAAACCTGCGCTTGAGCCTAACTGCCCCCCCTTGTGTCTTCAATTGTATTAAGCCGGGTCTCAGACCCAGGATCCCAGGACCCTGCAGGAGAGTCTGAGCTTGAGTGAAGCTGGGACCCAATGACCAAGCCCTATTGCTTTGCAATGTAGATGCAGCTCTGCTTGACTCCAGTCCCTGGAATCAGCTGAAAGTATCCCACAATGTCATAGGGCAAATTCCATAGTCCTCTCCATCCCAACAATCTGCAAAACACTCTATTGAAAATGAAAGGCCTGCCCCCCCTTTGTTGATGGCAGGAGTTCAGGTCAGTATTAACCTGTTCTCTTCTAATCATGGATCTGCCAGCACACCACCAGAGAGCCTCCTGGGTTTGCAATGGAGAGCAAATCAAGCAAGCCTTTTGGAAAGCAGGTGGCTTCCTAGTAACATGCAGGGGGACGGTAAAATTTTCCCAGAGTGCACCAGTGTCATAGGGCTAGCGCAGACACAGTTTGGGGATGGAGATCACTAAGGACCCTGGGATATGGTTACTTTGACTTGGCTCCACCTGCGCACTGCAGTGTGAACACCAGCACTCTAGTTTCTAGCATAGGTTAGAAGAGTCTTAACATCGGATTAAAATATAATGTAGATGCTCAAGCATCTCTAACACGGGTCGGCTGATACAAGTTCTACTAGCCCATGGTTTGCAGCGTGGTGTAGACATGCCCATAAAGGCTATGTTCTACCTTTGAGTGTTTTGCAAGCCTCCCAGATGACATGACAGATGCCACAGACTGAGGACAGTGTGGAATCCTACATTTTTGTTCCAGCCACAGGCCAAAATGGAAATAGGCCCTCTCCTTAGCATGAGTTTGAGATCCCACGCCAAGGAGTGCTACCCCATTACAGCCTTTGAACAGTCAATCTTTGCACTCTGTGCTCTCTCCTTTGACAGTTTGTATGGCCCTAATCTTCCAGGAAAGAGGAGAATTTCAAACCCATTCCAATTTCATTTGCAGCAAAAAACAATGAGCAGCCTGTGTGGGATGAAAGGTCCCTGTGTGCCATGGGGATCTGTTTTAGCAGCACTTTACTCTTGCCATAAATGAAGGAGCTGGACAAAAGCTGTTTGAATTGTCCTATTTATTTAGTTCCTTAAGCAGCATGGGAGAAAGAACGGCACAAATACAATACTTATCTATCCAAAAGCACTTTCCAGGAGCTCTCAAGCATCACCTCTCAAAACAATGCTTCCACGCAAAGCCTACCTCGATGAGGGACAGCAAAGCATTTTGTCTCTGCATGCTCCGGTTGCTCTCACTCGGGACACCACAGCACTCTGCAACATGGAACCAGAGCTGCCCCTGGGCACTCTGGTGCTTCTCGTGGATGTGTTGCTCCGAGCCTGGCTGCACTTTCTGCAGGCTGCCATCTAGGAGGTCCATCGGGGGGCTGTCAGTATCCAGGAGGCCCTGCGGGAGAGCTTCCACCTTGAGGAGCACTAAGGGCCTCCCTGGTCTGCCCCAGTGGGGGCTTGTGCCTCATTCCTCCCTCACATCCTTCCACTTACCCCTCTCTAACCCCCTTCCTGATGTCAAATTAAATATATGTATTTTCATGAACACAAACTCTCTTTATTTAACAAAACTCAGGGGGGGGGGGATGAAACTCTGGTGGGACTGGGGAAAGGAGGCAGGAGAGGGGAGAAGAAAGGGTGGGAGAGGGGAGGGGGAAACCTGGGAGGAGGGGGCTGGAAGGGGGAAGCAAGGCGAAGAAGGGGGAGGGGAAGCTCAGGGTTCAGGGTTGAGGGGGTCTCGCTGGACCAACTTGATTGTCATGCAAACCTGCTCCTTGGTTCACATGTGGCCTTTGGTGGCCAGGCTGGCAGCTATCCTGCCATAGACGACCGTGTTCCTCCATCTAGTGCAGAGATCATGGATGTTGGGGGCATCCCCCGCAAACCTGAATAAGGTCCACAACCTCCACCCTGGACCAGGAAGGTGCCCGCCTTGTCTGGGCCCTGGCAGGTTCCTGGGAGCTGGCAGACTGCTCCTGGGGAGTGGTGGAGGGCTAGTTGCCAGTGGCTTGCTGGCTCATGTTTTGGAGCCACTGGGTCAGGGGCAGTGACTGCTGGCTCTGGGCTGGCAGGCTTGGAGCTGGCACTGGCACTGTGGCCAGAATCAACCCCTTTAAGGGCTCCAGGGAGCGGGGAGGGAAAGGAGTGTTCTTGGTTGAGGCTGGAGTGGCCACTACGGCACCCTGAGAAAGCTGGAGGCCTCCTATTTTGATATAAGTGTCTACACAGCACTTATTTCGAAATACCTATTTCAAATTTGGCATTATTCCTCGTGGAATGAGGTTTACCAAATTCGAAATAAGCACTCCGCTATATCGAATTCATTTCGAAATAGCAGTTTGGCTGTGTAGATGCTGGTAAAGTTATTTCGAAATAACGGCTGTTATTTCAAAATAACTTTGCTGTGTAGACATACCCTGAGAGCTTAAATCATAGAGAGCTATGTTAAGTGGGAACTCTAGAATTCCAGAGGGTGCCACGGACAAGTGGCTGGCAGAGCAGTAAGTGAGGCAGCTGTGGAGTAGTGACTGGAATGCCTTGTACCTCTTTCCCCCTGCCGGGGTAGCAGGTGAACTCAAACGAATGCACCTCTGAACTCTGATGACCGAGGACTGAGTGAGGTGCAGGGGAGCTGGAAGGGAGGGAGACATTAAAGAAACTTTTGGTTGTTAGACTTCAGCACCTGAGGCAAAAGACTCTGCCCAATGTACTTTGGGGTGGATGTTTTGACCATGGTGTTATGCTTATGAATCTAATGTTTATGAAACTTGCTTCTGGTGTTTCATGCCCGCAAGGTCATGGTGGATTCATTCCCTTCTTTTAATAAAAAGTGTCTTTTCAACATGGAGACTCAATGCTTGCGAGTGAGAAGTATCACCTCCAAGAGGCACCCTGGGGTGGTTTTCCCAAATTACTGGATAGGCTCTGGAGCCAGTTTTGTATTGTATTGTTAAGAGGGACCCCCTGGCTGTTGAACCCTTGTTTCTGCAGAAGGGTTACACAGACATTTTACAACCATCAGTATTTTTGGAGCAGGAGATTAGGAAGAGTGGCTAACCACTTTGTTGTAGTTTCCGTGGTACAAGAGTAAGGTAGAGCTGTTTTGAAATACCAGAGCTGCACTGAATCACTAGCATGTTCAAGCAGAAACATCGCACATTTGAATAACCCGGTTGGTTCACTTTTTGCCCAGCATCCTGGGTATGTGAGCCAAAAACGAAGGGGTTAATTTATCTAAGATGAAATCCTGAGATTCTTTTTGACGCAAACTTCACTGAGTTTCCTCTTGATCTCAGTGGTGAGTCAGAGTTGTGTTAGGCCCTTAAACTGTAAACTCTTTAGGACAAGCACTCAAATGGGCCCTTGCCCCACCATAAAATTGTGGTGGCAGAATGATTAAAGCACTCTGAATATCCTGCATTTGAGTCTCAGGCTACCTCCACTTTACCTACCTGTAGAATAGGTTAGCACAGTCAATGGTGATTAGGTGTCATGCTGGCCATGTTGTTCTGTTGGGTATGAAACTGACATGCCTTAGCTGACATGCCCAGTGATCCACTGATAGGGAAATGTTGACTTTTTACATTATGCTGTAAATAATATAACACAGAATTATAAGAACAAATTCACACATAGGAGTTTTCCAGTCTCACATATTTTCAAGTAAGTTTCAACTTGGCTTCTAAAATTGAAGTTACAGTTTAGAAAGTAAAAATTACTTTGTGGGTAAAAATTAATATAATTTGGTTTCAAACTTTTTTAAAGAAACAGAATGACTGACAATGTCAATTATTTGCTTGTATACACACTATACACAGTAAACGCTCATATCTAACTACCTGATTTCCTTGAAGCAAATTGTTCTATCCTATTCTATTCTATATAGGTTTTATACTGCACTGCGTACCTTCCCCTAGCACATTAAGCAGTATGACTACACATCATATCTCATTTGTTCTCGCATCCTTTTCCCAAAAGGAGAATCGTGTGTGGTAAAGTGTCCTGTTTTGGAGTTTGTAATGTAAATATGAATGTTATGTACTTATGAAAGATAAGGCAAGGTCAGAGAAATGTTGCCTTGCCCTTGAAGCAGAAAGTACTGAGGAGATGGTTCTTAGCTCCTGGGGAAGTTCATCCCACAGTTTCAGACCAGAGAGAGTTCTGTCAAGCTTTTCTCTTATTGCTGTGAATGTCATTGTGCCTGAGGAGCATTGTTGATGACCACAATCTGCAGCCGAAATCTGAAGAGAAAATAAGGGCTTTCAGGAAAAAAATGATAGATAGATAGATAGATAGATAGATAGATAGATAGATAGATAGATAGATAGATAGATAGATAGATAATATAGTTGTAATTTTCATCCTTATTTTGATTTTGGAGTGTGTATATATATACACACTTAAATCAAAAAATAAGAATAAAATATTAAAGTTCTGTGACTATACTGAACTTTTCACAGAGCATTTCTGGGAATTAATGCACCATTGTGGAGCATTGTGGGTTTTCTACCAGCTGAGGGCAGCATTTCCCTAAGATAGCCTCTCAACAAAAATGCTACATTGTTATGTTTTCTCTTACATTTGTTTACTGTCTATAACCAAAGGCATGTCTACTCAGCAGGGCAAAAGCCGAATTAAGCTACACAACTTCGGCTACATCAATTGCATAGATTAAGTCGAAATAGCTTAATTCGGCTTTTGGTGCTGTCTATGCAGCAGGAAGTCAAAGGAAGAACACTCCTCCTTCCACTTCCCTTACTCCTCGTGAAATGAGAGTTATAGGAGTCAGAGTAAGAAGGTCTCCACCTCAACATTATTTTGAAATAAAGGCTTGCTGTGTAGACATGCTCTTTGTTATTTTGGAATAACATCAGTTATTCCGAAATATCACTGCTGTGTAGCCCAAGTGAAGAGCCTTTCCTATATTTTACATTTAACTGCTCTCTGTCTTTTCTATTTAACTGTGCAGATAAATTCAAGTACTTGAGTTTCCACTAGTAAGAGTCTTGAATGATTATTGTTACTTATACAGCCATTAATGTCCACAGTCTTAGTAACCACATACACACAGATTCCTTGTATTAGGAGAATTTACAGCTGAACTAAAACAAACATGATGCATGAGATAGCAAGCATCTGCAGGAAGAGAAAGAAACAATACTAGTGAGCATATCAACATAAAAAGGCTCTACGATTTCTATGTGGCATTTTGAGACCTATTCTGAGTGTTGGAAATCAACCACTCTCATCCTTGTGCTTTTTTTCTCTGTCTACAATTTCACCAGAATAACTTGTTTAAAGCCTTATCTGTGAGACAATATTTTAAAGCCCTTTTGTTCCAGAATTTACTCTCCCCCCCAAAAAAAGGAACCTAAATGTTATTTTGCCAAGCCAGGCTCTTTTTATAAAAACTCTTATTAATCATTATTATTTATTTATTATCTTTGTTGTAATTTTATAAGACATACAATATCTTCCAGAATAGATTATTTTGAAACAGAGCATCCACACTACAGGGAAGTCTCAAAATTAGTCTAAGGCAGGCTCCTCTAATGTATATATGCTATCTCAGTTTAGAACCGTAGGAGGCACGGGGAGGAATAACTTTAGAATGGCCCTGATGAGGAGCTATTTCGACATAGCAGCAGTGGAGCATCCACACACACCCTCTTCTGAAGGAGCTTTTTTGGAAGAGGTGTTATTCCTCATGGAATGCGGTTTTCCAACATACGGAAAAGCCCTCCATTATTTTGATTTTCTTTCAAAATAACTCAATTGCTCTTGGACATTAGTATTGTTTTTCCGGAATAATGGCCGTTATTCCAGGAAAACAGTGCAGTGTAGATGCACCCGTAGCCAATATCCTTTTACCCAAGGAAGAGATTGTGGGGGGGAAAGAACCCTTCTTGCACAGCATGCTAGTACCACTGCATTATCAGCTAGACAAGGCGTTACTAAAAACACAAGTTTCAGAGGGGTAGCCATGTTAGTCTGTAACGAAAAAAACTTAAAACACAATGAATAGTCCTGCAGAACCTTAGAGACTGACAAAAATGTAGATAGTATCATGAGTTTTTGTGGGCACAACCCACTTCAGATGAAATGTGGGTTGTGCCCACGAAAGCTCATGATACCATCTACATTTTTTTAAAAACACAAGGTATCCTTTGCTGGCCAGAAAGCAAGAGATTAAAATGTGGGATATATCTGAGGTCAAACACATGGCAGAACTGAACATAATAGATCGTGGTGTCTTTACCTATCTTGCTGTACAGCTGTGTTTTGCCACAGGTCATTCCAATAGAGTCCTTCTGGCTTTTATATCAATGACCCTGGCTACCTACCCTTCCCTGACATATCTGGAATTACCCTAACCTCCAATATCCAGACCTTGTATGCTTCAAAAACTTCAGTTTAGCCCTTTCTCAGCCTAAAAAGTGAAAAAGTCCAGATGGATTCTGGGGGATTCCCCTTGGAAACTGGATCATGTGTTACCAGTTGAGTAAGTTAGTATAACATTTTAAAACTGGAATATTATTTCAGTGACCCTCCTCAACTTGCTTCATGAAACCCTTTTCTTATTGACACTCACCACTTGGCCTGTGGTCTCTGAGCCCTGGTCTTCACTAGGAAGTTATTTCAAAATAACCCCGCTTATTTTGAAATAACAAGTGGAGAGTCCACACTGTCAAGCCTGTTATTTCAAAAGAAAGGACTGGTTATTTCAAAATCTGTACTCCTGCGTTCCTCAGGGAATAACACTTCTTTCAAAATGATTATGAAATAGCAATAGTGTGGACACTGTGCTACTGCTATTTCAAAATAACTACTTCCCAGAGCAATTTGAAGTAATTACTTCCCAATGCTTTCTGGAGCTCTAAATTGAGGTAGCACGTCCACATTAAGGGAGACTGTCTCAGACTAATTTCGAGGCTTCCCGGTAGTATGAACATGCTATTTTGATTTTGTTATTTTGGGAGTTATTAAATCAATTGTAGTTATTTTGAAATAGTTTCCTAATGTAAACATGCCCTTAATGGAACTGATCTGAGGGTTGATGGTCATTTATTGGTTCTTCTTTTGATTTCAGTGAATAGGGGAAAGGACAGTGAATAAGGGAAAGGAGAGACTAGTAACAAGAAAAAAATCCCGTTTACCAATAGGTTGTTTGCTATATGACACCAAAAGACATTTTAAGGGGACCACAAGACTCTGGTAGAGCCAACTATTAAAAGCAGAACAGCTCGAGGAATTAGTTCCACTATTTAGTGATAAATACATTTGATTCTAGTTTAGGCAAACAGTCAGACAGTAAACAACAATGAAAGAAAACAAAATTCAAGTAATCTATTTTCTATCAGAATTATATATAGCAAGTTATTGGTATGCAAAGCAGTCCAAGGCATGCAGGTACAATAATGCAGACTGGCCTATGCCACAGCATCTGAAGGCAAATTACCAGTATGCAGAAGCAATCAGAGTTATAGAGTAACTCTAAAGCAAATTATCATTACACAAAATCAAAACTATTAATAGAAATACAGTTTAATTGCTATAGTTTAAAATAAAACAATACCTTGTTCACATATAAAAGGAAGGCCCTTTATTACGGCTGGACTATACTTTCTGTGCTGAAGAATGCACATCTTTTGGGCCTTGTGCTGTGGCTTATGTATGCTGCACCACTAACACAAAAAGTGAGGCTGAGGCCAACATAGCCAGCCATGAGAGGATCACTCCTGTATAAGAGGATCTTCTGAGGACCGCTCCCTGGCTGCTTATGTGTAAGCAGCGTCTGAATGAATTCTCCCGATCTCGTTTGCATGGACAAACACACCCTGGCTAGGTGTTTACCATGCTGGGATTGCTTGCCAAAATGATCACTTTTGGCTGATGTTGGATTCCCAGTCTCCTTGTTATAGAAGCAACAGTAATGAAGAACTGTTTTCTTTGTGTGAATCGAAGGCAGTAGAACTGTGCCTGGCATACCCCAATGGAGGAACTCCCCCTCAAGGAAATGACAATTCCAAAGCCAAGTGAGTTGAGAGGGGGTAGGGTCAGGTATCTGTAGGTGATGGTGTTGACTCTGCTTAAGGGTCGTAGACACCATTTGATCTCCACTGCATAATAAAAGAGTTAATCTAAACTCACTTGACAGTCTTGTTGCATGCTGTACAGCTGAGATCAATGATACCTACTTTTAAGTATTAGATCTGCTTTGGGACAGTATCTCTGATGAAGAAACTGTGCACCAGCAGTGAGGCTCTCTCCCTAACATTGAGAGGCTCTCTCCTGAAATCATTGAGAGCTTTGTTAAATGGTAAGCTATGAACACATCTTGTTGATTGGCCAGCAGGGCAGCTGTCTGAGAGAATTGGAGCAGAGAGAGGAGGAGAGGCACTGTGAATGGTCAGCAGGGTGGCTGGCAGGGGCAGCGAGTGTGTGAATGTCTGAGCATTGGAGTGAGTAAGGTGCCATCTTATCACCTACTCCACCCAGGGTGGGAGGTGACCCTGGAGATATCCCTTTGAACTCTAGGTATGCACTTACTGAGGGCAGCAAGGGGTATGTCTAGACCAGTGTTTCCCAATTGGTGCTCCGCGGAAGCAAGGGTTCTGTGAACAGCTGGCCCGCCCCCGCCTGCTCTTAAAAAGACAGAGCCGTGAAACGTGGCAGGGCCCTAGGGGTTCCGTGGCCAAATAAAATTGGGAAACACTGATTTTAGACTACAGAGTTTTGCCAGGAAAACGGCCATTTTTCTGACAAAACCTGAGTTACGTCCACACTGCAAGCATGTAAATCAAAAGAACAGAGGGGTTTTTGTGCAATTGGTATTCCTCATTCTACGAGGAAGAAGCCTTTTTGCGAAAGAGCGCTTTCACAAAAAGGTGTGTGTGGACAGGGAAGAGGGAGGTTTTTTTGGAAGAAGAAGAAAGAGGAAAAAGCACAGATGCCCTGGTGGCTATTCTGTCCATAGCAATCACTGCTTACATGCGAGATAGCGTCCATTCAGTGTGGCCGCTATCTGTCGAAAAAGCGCATCGCTTTTTCAATGCACTTTTGCAGTGTGGGTGCTCTCTTTCGCAAGAAGCTTTTTTGGAAGATCTCTCCATATTGGCTACAGCAGCCAGCACAAGTTAGCACAGCCCTCCAGTCAGTTTTTCATATCCCATGGGCCTGGCCAAGTATACATGTTCAGGAAAGCAAAAAGGTGCCTTAGAGGCCACTTTACACAAACGCCTAACACCTCTCCTGTTGTTGAGTTGTACATGTCTCAGCCACAGCTGAAGACGGGACTTTTTATCTTAAAGAGTAGGCCCAATTAGCTCTTTCTGTCACTTGCTTGGTGCAGTCCAGACATAAGTCAATCACATCCTGAAGCCCACTTCCTCCAGCTCTCTGTCCTTAGTGAAACTCTACAGAACTTTTGGGGTCATTTACAAATAATAATTTCTAGCAGTTCCTCTCAGTAACCAGACATCTTTTTGTTGAAGCTCACTTGATTGTGCGTAACAAAAAAGGGAGAGTACATTTACACAGCAGGAATAAAGTCAAATTAAGATTTGCAACTTACTCCTCATGAAATGAGGGTTACCAGGAGTCAGGATAAGAAGTCCTCCAGCTTACCATTATTTCAAAATAAAGGCTTGTAGTGTAGAGGCATGCTATTTTGTTTTGGAATAATGCTGCTGTGTAGATATATCCTTATTTAGCATAAACTCTTGCTACAGAGCATCACTGGAATTAGCAGAAGTATCTTCAAAAGGCTTCATTCTTGGACCTGGTTTCTGAAATAATGCTGCACATTAAGGCCTGGTCTACACTAGAGTAGAAGGTCAACTAAGATACGCAACTCCAGCTATGTTAATTGCCTAGCTGGAGTCGCTGTATCTTAAATCACCATCCACATAATGGGAGGTTGATGGGACCAAATTCTCCCATCAGCTTCCCATACTCATTGTGAGAAGCAGGATTACCCTTAGTGATGGGGCAACCTCTGAGTTCGATTTAGTGGGTCTTCACTAGACCCGCTATATTGAACCGCAGAAGATCAACTGCAGCAGCGTCGATCTTCCATATAGTGTAGACATGGCCTAAGACAGACATTCTGATTTCTTTGAGAGGTTCTAAAGAAAATGAGAATTCTTTCCTAGGAGAGGGTTGGAAATCTTGTTTTCAGTGGCACAGACTGCATTAGAGTTGTGACAGATTATTTGTTTAGGCATCAGTCACTGCCTGTGCATGATGACCTGTTCCTTAGCAAAGTTGAGGCCTGAGGTATCTGCCTCTTTATGTACCTGTCTGCCCAACCGTAAAGTCTAACTGAATGAGACCAGATCACGTAATATCCTCACTCTTTGGTCTCTCCTGGGCTGTCTGAAGCTGAGTCCTCATCAGATACAGTAACAACTATCTGATTTTTCTTGGGGTTGCTGAATTCATTATTTTGTAAATACATTTTTCTTACTTCCCAGTTCGTGGTAGACAGTCATGTGATGTAAAGTTGCCTTTATTCTTGGACTCGGAAGACTATAACAACTAAATTAGGGGCAAGTCATTGTCAATTTCAAAAGTATTGTTCTGTATACTTTTAATACCATTTTACATCTATTCTCATTATGGAAACTTATTTTCTGTTCTTGACTGAAGTCACCACAGCAATCTGTGATATTCCTCAGAAAGCATGTTCCTGACTGGAAGGGCAACATTCTTGCTCTGCAGGTGTCCTGCCTAAATATTAAGGGATTGATCCAGTGCCCATTAAAGAAAATGGGAGTTTTCCCATAAATTTCTGTGGGCATTGGAGCTGAACATTTGAAACAAAAAAAAAACCCAGATGTTAATAGTGACTCTTCCCCCCATCACCCAAACTTAAAGGCACATATTTTCCTAAATAGTGAAAAATTCAGCCCTCATTGTTACATTGGTCAGACAAATTCATCTCAAGTGGCAAATCACAAGCCATGATAATAAGGCAATTGCTCTTTTAAAATCTAATATTAGAACAATGTTTGTCTCCATAAACTCTTTAAACCCTGGCCAATCTTCTAGTCCTTCCGCTAAAGGAAATTAAAGGTTACAAGGAGACCAGGAGAAATATTTGCATTTTAAAACAAGCTACATGTCCCCCAGTATCCCACCAGAGATGACATTATTGCTCTTAACTGGCAAGGTCTGGTCACATGGGAGGTGATGGTTTTTATTATGATCAGCTGCAAACAGAACTAAAGTGGATGATCTCATCTGCAGCTGAATATGTTTGAACTTTGTACTTTTCAATATGCAGCACCAAACCCCTCTTACACCGAGGCATGCAGAATAGTCAGATTTCTGGTATAATGTGAGATATCAATGAATGTCTAAAAGAAATGAACGCTTCGAGAGTGGGGGAAGGGAAAGGTAAATAACTCAAGTGAACCCTCATACTGTATATGCAAATCTTTCAATCAGGTCCCATCTGGATTAACTACAAAAGAGCCTTTCTCGTGGTATAAATATCAGTCTTGATGCTCATCCTAAATTTTCAGAATAGTAAAAAGTAATTTTTTATTTTTTTTTAATTATTATTTAATGAAGTGGATTCTAGGGTCATGATACTGGAGACCTCCTGGGAGATGCTGAGAACCCTCAGCTCCCAACGGGAGTTTCACAACTAGGCTTGTAGTCAGGCCCTTGATCATGCGTGCCACTTCTGCTTCTCTGGGATAATTTCCAGGGACTGTGCACTTCCCTGGCTTTCAAGGGGGAGCGGATGGGAACCTAATGGCACATCTGGTGTTCTCTGCAAATCAGTTTACAGTAGCCAAACAGATATTTGAATTTGTGCTCTCTCATAAGTGTCCTATTCTTTGTTCATTTCATCCCACTCCCTGAGCTGCTAAACAATGAAGTTTACCTTAATTCAGATTTTGTTTAAAAAATGTTCTGATACTTTGTGCTATGGCTAAGTTCTGAGGCAGTTCCTGAAATAAAAGCAAATAACTCCTAGAAAAGTAGGAACTCTGATAACAGAAACAGTCATTTAATAAGCATATTTCTGGAATCAGGGCTAATTAACAGGATCAGCTTGTAGACAGAGGGAAAGGGAGCAGAGGGTATAAAAATATTTCTCTCCACAGCTAATCTAGTCAAGTTTATTTACATATTTTAAAGAGACAATGCTTTCAAAATAGCTTCCTTTCCAAGGTAGCCTAGGAAACCAACCTAAGGGAGCCCTGTGTTTCTGCCTACTATTAAGACTTCACAACCATTTAAAATGTATGCATTCGACTCATATTATCTGTCTTACCCAATATCATATATTCAGGTAACACTGAGTTATTCTGAGAAACATCTTGGTGAAGTCAAGAAGTAAAGAAAGCAGAACTTTGTCTGGAAAATGTTTCCATTAAACAGTCTCTCTTTCTTTTTCTCTTTCTCTCTCTGTTTTATGACATAAGTGAAGGCAAAAGGCAAGTGCTACTATACTATTTGTTGGTTTTTAAGTTTACAACATACTGTAATCATCCATAAGGATATTACCACAGGGCTAACTTTGAGTTAGAAATATACTTTCTGATCTTTCTGTATTCTAACTTGGGATGTGAAGTGTAAGTGGGAGCAGTTTGGCCCTGAGCATTTGTAGGAGTTAAAAAGTCTGAATTTGGAGATAAGATGATGGATTGGAACTCAGCATATCTGGTTCAATTCCTGATTTGGCTACAAATTTCCAAGTGGCAACCTCTGTCCCTCAGTTCCCAATCTGTAAAAGGAGGACCATGATATCTCCCTATCTTACAGATGTGCTGTGCCATAAGTACATAAGAATGGCCATGAATGGGATAGACCAATGGTCCATCAAGCCCAGGAACGTGCCTCCTGACAGTGGCCAGTGCCAGATGCTTCAGAGAGAATTAACAGAAAAAGGCAATTATCCAGTGATCTATCCCCTGTCCTCCAGCCTCAGTTTCTGGAGTCAGAGGTTTCTGTCACACCACACCCAGAAAAAGGCAGTAGAAAGCTCCTCCAAGCTGCCTAGAATTGCTGTTTGGGACGCAGCCAATCAAAGTACAGCTATAGCAGTGGTTTTCAAATGATGGATCATGACCCAGTACTGGGTCATGGAATGTCAGGCACTGGGTCTCATTGCTGCAGGGGGATCAGGTGACCAGTGGGGGTGCCAAGGCAGCTACCTGCCTATCCTGGCACCACAGACTGCACAGTAGGCCCAGCTCCTAGGTGGTGGGAGTGGGAGGGTGAGAGCACAGGATTCCATGTACTGCCCTTGCCCTGAGCATTAGTTCTGCACTCTCATTGGTTGGGAACCTGCTGCTGGCTGCTTTGGGGCGCAGCATGGTCTGCGGTGCCAGGAGAGGCAGGAAGCTGCCTTAGCACCCCTGCTGCACTGCTGACTGGGAGCTGCTCAAGGTAAGTCCCCTCCTGCCCCAGCTCTGACCCCCTCTCAAAGCCGTAGCCCCCTCCTACAACCCAAAGTGCTCATCCTTAGCTCCACCCTGGAACCCACACTCTGGTCAAATTTTGTTGCATCATGGGCATCAATAATTTTCTTCAACTGGATCATGAAAAAAATTTGTTTTGAAAACCACTGAGCTTGTATAAGGAGAGCTGCAAGGCCAGAGGGAGCTCAGTTCCTATCTAGAGCTAGAGGAGAGCAGATTGTGCTCTGGGCTGACTATTGGGACTCCACTGGAAAAAGGCCCTGAGGCAAGGGTGAAGAAGGTGCTGGGGACATGGGGAAGTGCCCCTGGGAATTATAACAATAACGCAGTTACTTAAAGAGATGTTGCAGACATCTGCTATCTTCAGGGCCTGTGGGTTGGGGCCTGGAGTAGAGGGCAGGCCCAGATTCTCCCCAACTCCCATTAGTCCTTGGGGAAGATGTGGCCTAGACAGTGAGGCACCTCAAAGCAGGGAACTGAACTTTAGTGACCCAGCTGAAGGGCTTGAGCCACAAACGCCCTAAGAGGGCAAAGACATTGTTTCTAAGAACGGAGCTCTGAGGCACTGCTCTGTTTTAGAGTGGAGATAAACAGAGGGCTTATTTACACTTACCATGAGATTGATGCTGCTCCCATCGACATCCGTACTCCACTGGATCGAGACAAGTAAGGGGAGTCAACAGGAGAGTTTCTCCTGTCAACCCTTTGCAATGGAGATGTTACAGTAACTCAAACTAGGATACAGAGACTACAGCTACGCTATTCATGTAGCTGGAGTTGCATATCTTAGCTCAACATTGCCCCTTACTGTAGACCTGACTAGAAAGAGACATTACAAAGGACACTCAGAGTATATCTACACAGCAAGCTGTTATTTTGAAATAATGTCAAGCTGGAGAACTTCTTTCTCTGACTCCTGTAACCCTCATTTCACGAGGAGTAAGGGAAGTCGAAGGAAGAATGGTCTTCCTTTGATTTCCTGCTGTGTAGACAGCGCCAAAAGCCAAATTAAGCTATTTCAACTTCAGCTACACAACTGACGTATCTTAATTTGACTTTTGCCCTGCAGTGTAGACGTGCCCCAAGGGTATGTCTACACTACAAGGGTATTTTGAAATAAGTTATTTGAAAATAGTAACACTCAAAATAACTATTTTCAAATAGCACATCCACACTACAGGGAAGCCTTGAAATCAGTCTGAGCCAGGCTTCCCTAATGTGGACGTGCTACCTCAATTTACAGCCCCAGGAAGCGCTGGGGGTTATTACTTTGGATGGCCCTGGGGAGGGCCTCTATCAAAATAGTAGCGGTGAAGCCTCTATGCTACCGCTATTTCAAAATAGCAATTTTGAAATTGGCATTATTCCTCATGAAATGAGGGGTTTATTATTCCAGAATAAGAAGCCTGTTATTTCAAAATAATTTCCAAATAGTGGGCTTGCTGTGTGGACGCTTACCTTGTTATTTCGAAATAACGGATTATTTTGAAATAACGCTGTAGTGTAGACTTGCCTTGAGAGAGACCACTGATAGACTTAAACTCTGGAAGGAATTTGCCTCCTTATTTCTAACACAAATTGTTTGTGATTTGGCCAGAGGGCTGAGTCATGAAAGAACCACCACAAACAGTGACAGGGTACTGGCACATGCACTTGTCCAGGAGGTACTGCACTCCGGGAGAGGTGAGTGCACCCCATTACCACTTCCTTATTTTTGTTACAATTTCATTGGTTGTGACCCAAAGTTTTGGTGTTACATGATGGAGTAAATAACACTTCCTTATTCACTTTATAGATCTATATAAATCCAGTCTGATCTTTCCGAGATCCAAAATTTAATAAAGGATTGTTTTGGTCTCATCTTAGTCAAAAATTTAGTTAAGAGCCTATTTTTGCTCTACTCTGCGCTGGTTAGGCCTCAATTGGAGTATTGTGTCCAGTTCTGGGCACCGCATTTCAAGAAAGATGTGGAGAAATTGGAGAGGGTCCAGAGAAGAGCAACAAGAATGATTAAAGGTCTAGAGAACATGACCTATGAAGGAAGGCTGAAAGAACTGGGTTTGTTTAGTTTAGAAAAGAGAAGACTGAGGGGAGACATGAAAGCCATTTTCAGGTATCTAAAAGGGTGTAATAAGGAGGAGGGAGAAGACTTGTTCATCTTGGCCTCTGAGGATAGAACAAGAAGCAATGGGCTTAAACTGAAGCAAGGGAGGTTTAGGTTGGACATTAGGAAAAAGTTCCTAACTGTCAGGGTAGTCAAACACTGGAATAAATTGCCCAGGGTGGTTGTGGAATCCCCTTCTCTGGAGATATTTAAGAGTAGGTTAGATAAATGTCTATCAGGGATGGTCTAGACAGTATTTGGTCCTGCCATGAGGGCTGGTGACTGGACTCGATGACCTCTCGAGGTCCCTTCCAGTCCTAGTATTCTATGATTCTATGATCAGTCTTTAACAAAAGATACTGATCTGTAAGCTCTTTTCCAATCTGGGTCTAACTGGAACAGTGGAAACCTGCCAAGATATTAATGGGATGCTGCATTGTGTAATATGTGAAATATTTGAGACAACCACTGAAACTTGGTTTGGTGATGATCATAGTGAACTCATTCTAATTAGCATCCACTCCAGGTTACGTCTTTATTTCCAATGATTTTATCACAGCTGTGATTTTCTGGCCATCTCTCGGCAAGATGAGACTCTCAGCCTCTGTATCTGCAAACCCAGAGAGACCAATCATATCTAAAAGCTACCTTACATGAACAGACAGGTTCCTAAGAGATCTTTTTGTTAAGGAACTGATGGCTTGGACGAAATGGTACTGTCATCTCATCCAAAAAGATGATAGATTTTGTGAGTAATGGAGAAAAATGCTTGTAATTGCCAGATTGGACTGTTGTTTTCCTAACTGGAAGTCTCCTGGCCCTGTTCCTATGGCCATATGTAGTATTATAGTATCATTTACTAAAGATAAAGTGATGATATTTTCAAAATTACAAATGGATACCGTGAGGTGACAATGCTTATACAAAAGGACACTTTGCTTAAAACATAATGCCAGTCTTGTCACTGCCATCTTCTGACTCAGCAGCAATGCATGAATATTTCTTGGAATGAAGGCTTTTTTCCAGTAGCCTTCTGAATGTTCTGAATTTGTTGTGTGGCATTGAACAAAACAACAGTTATGACTTTTCTTTTCACTCCAAATACTATTTATCACAATGGACACCCATTCCACTCGATGGTTATTCCCAGTAAACATGAAGAAAAATCTGTTTTCTATAATAAGTCATGAACAAATATTTTGAAAAACTTAAAAAACAACAAATAGTCTAGTAGCACTATAAAGACTAAAAAAACATGTAAATGGTATCATGGCTTTCGTGGGCACAATCCACTTCTTCAGATGACCAGTGTGTTGGAAGTCTAAATAAGACATAACAAGAATAAATAAGGGAAGGCGAGAGGGAGGAAGAAGGAAAAAAAATTGAAGGGGAGGAAGAAGAAAAAAAAACCAGTGAGTAGATAAGCTTCAGAGGGATAGCCGAGTGAGTCTGTAACAGGAAAAACTTAAAAAACAACAATTAGTCTAGTAGCATCTCAAAGGGTATGTCTACACTTGCACCCTCCTTCGATAGAGGGTTGCAGATGAAGACATTCGAAATTGTAAATGAAGCCAGGATTTAAATATCCTGCACTTTATTTGCATAATAGTGTTATGGCGCTATTTCGAAATAGCGCTATTTCAAAATAAAACATGCTGCGTAGATGCGTTATTTTGAGAGAAAACCCTTCTCTCGAAATAACTCTTATTCCTCATAAAATGAGAGAAAGGTTTTCTCTCGAAATAACGCGTCTACACAGTGTGTTTTATTTCGAAATAGTGCCATAATGCGATAATGCAAATGAAGCACGGGATATTTAAATCCCGGCTTCATTTGCAGTTTCGAATGTCTTCATTTGCATCCCTCTATCAAAAGAGGGTACAAGTGTAGACATATCCTTTAAAGACTAAATAGTTACAAAAAGCTGATAAGAACCATTAGTTAGCACTTGGAAAGGAAGATGAATGTTTTGAAAGAATATTTTGACAGAATATTTTGAAGTTACTTTAAAAATGAATATTTTGAGTGTTAGAATAAAAACCCTGAAAGTTCAAGAGACACCATCACATCAAATGAAAATCCTGGACTGTCCTGGTAAAAGGAGGACATATGGTCACTCTGCTTTAGTTAAAGAGTTATATTAGTTAGGTTACTTTTGGTTTGCAAGCCCTCAGACTGTTCTGGGTATCCTCAGAACAGGGGTGGACTGGCCCGGTGGGATACCAGGAATTTCCCAGTGGGCCGTCATGTGGTGAGCCATTTTGTCAGCACGCTGTTGCCCCTCACTCCGAGCGGCTCTGCGTCAACACTGTATGCAGCACAGAGAGCCCGACCAGCCTCCTGCGCCGCATTCCGGACATGACGCAGGAGGCGGGGCTTGAGGGGCACACAGGGGTGATGTCACGGGGAGGGTCTTTCTCAACCCATTTCCTGGGCCTATTTTGATTGCCACTATGCTCCTACCTCAGAATAATTCACCCAGAGCACTCTCTCAGGCTAGGTCTACACTAGATCCAGTAGCTTAGTTTAAGGTACGCTACTCCAGCTATTTATTGCCCTATAAATAGAGTAACTGACATGCATCTGATGAAGTGGGTCTTTGTCCATGAAAGCTTATGCTCCAATACATCTGTTAGTCTATAAGGTGCCACAGGACTTCTCGTTGTTTATGCAGATTCAGACTAACACAGCCTCTTCTCTGATACTTAACTCCATCTGCTTCCCTTACTCCTCGGAAGAGCATGAGTATCAGATGCCAGCGGGGACAGTCTCTGAGTTTGATTTAGAAAATCTTATCTAGACTTGCTAAATCGAACTCTGGAAGATCCATCAAGGCAGTGTCAATCTTCCACGGAGTGAAGACAAGGCCTCATTCAAGAGACACAGATGAACTGTTCTAGCACTTTATTTATAGGACAATAACCACTAGTCTTTTTTTTCTCAACGTTGGTTTTGGAGGCAGATGGATCAGACATACCATTTAATATTGCAGAAGCAAAATACTAAGAAGTGGGGATTAAGAACAGACCATACATGACAAGGACTGGTTGCAGAAGCAGAGTATTAAACTATTTGCGAATTTTTAGACAGATTGAAATAATATATCTGAGATATCAGCTGACCTGATGGATTGTTAACACTGGAACTTAAATATGATAATTTAAATACAGGCAGTCCCCGGGTTACGTACAAGATAGGGACTGTAGGTTTGTTCTTAAGTTGAATCTGCATGTAAGTCGGAACTGGCGTCCAGATTCAGCCGCTGCTGAAACTGACCGCCAGTTCTGACTTACATACAGATTCAACTTAAGAACCCCAAGCGTCCCCAAGTCAGCTGCTGCTGAAACTGATCAGCGGCTGATTCCAGGAAGCCTGGGGCAGAGAGACAATAGTTCAGGGGCCCGGCCTTGCTTCAGGCCCGGGCCATGGGGGAAGAAATTCTGCATATACTTCAGTCCCTTAACTCAGTTAGGGCAGGGCAACAGTCCTAGTCCTGGCCCTTTAAAAAGGTCCGGTCCGGATCCTGGCCGGGTACCAAGACCACCATACGGAGGCCCAGGCCCTCGAGCAGGGCAACAAATGGCAGCAAACCACAGTAAGCTGAGCCGGCCCTAACCCAAGGCAGGGCCGTAGACAAACACCCAGGTTTGTAGACGCTCCTAGTTCAAGAGCTGGGCAGGTAGTGCACCTGCATCAGTGGCAAAGGGGGGAGACTGCCACCCGGTTAGTGGGTGGCAGGGGGGGGGCGCAGGCCCACCCACTCTCCTGCGCCCCAGCCCAGGGGCCCTGAATGCAGCAGTTCAGCTGCTACGGGCTCAGCAGGGGCTCCAGCCTGCAACTTGCTGGCCTAGGGCAGTTCTCAGCCCATGCTACCCCCTGGGCCGCTTCTTGTCTCCCCCTTCGCTGGTACCTGTACCTTCAGCAGGTCTGAGCAGGGAGTCGAGGCGCTGTCGTCCCAGCAGGGTCCGGCTGGCCCAATCCAGGGGTCAAGGGGTTGGAACCCCGCAGCGTCCCGCGGGCTCACCCGGCCCCGGCGTTCCAATACCCATCGGGGTTCCAGCTGGTCCAGCGGCTCGGTCCAGTCCTCGGGGTCCCCGGGAGGTTCCGCTGGCTGGCTTGGCCAGGCCTCAGTAGCCCTGGCAGGGAAGCCTTGGCTGGCTTCCGAGGCGGCCGCTGAGGGCGGCCTAGCCCAGGTCTTAGCCTCCCCAGGCAGGAGCTCCAGACAGGCCACCGGCTCCTTCAGAGGCTGGGCCCCGACTGAGCTCCCCGGCAGCCTTCTTATAGTCCTAGCCCCGCCCTTTGACTTCCGGTCAGGTGAGGGGGCAGGGCTAGGCTGGGCCCAAAATGGCTCCCAGAGGGGTTCCTCCGCCTCTGGCTCAGTGGGTGGCCATTCCACCCCACTACACCGCGCTTCTGAGGCTTTGCTGTAGCAAAGCCTCAGAAGCGCGGGAACCCGCCGCTGCTGCGGCTTCAGTCCCGGTGCCCCTGGTCTGCTGGAGACGGTCTCCAGCAGACCAGGGGCACCGGGAGCAGCTTACGAACGGGGTTTTCTCGCCCCGGAGCTCGCAGGTAGCAATCCGCCACCTCGACCTCCAGGGCGAGAAAGCCCTGTTCGTAAGTGCGGATCCGACATAAGTTGGATCCGCGTAAGTCAGGGACTGCCTGTAGTAGCATTGATAACTGTTTCACTGCTGATAAGGCGCTTTCCATGCTTCTGCAGCTGCTGCAAGGCCCAACTCCCTCATGCCTGGCCACCACAAACTTGCTCTTCCCCCAACAGCTTCTACAATATGGTTATATATCAGAGGGGTAGCCGTGTTAGGCTGAATCTGCAAAAGCGGCGAGGAGTCCTGTGGCACCTTATAGACTACCTGAAGTGTAGGAGTATAGCTTTCGTGGGCAAAGACCCACTTCGTCAGATGCATGTCAGTTATATGTTATACGTTTTCTACACACAAAATCTGTGGCACAATGAAAATGGAGGCACAGCATAAAATGGATATCAACATAAGAAGCCCAGGGCTTATTGTGCTGAATGGATAGCTTGATGTAATATGCTGTTAATTAAAAACCTACATTTTGAAATTTAAATGAAGCTGCCATAAGATTTCCAGCTTGCTGTACCACAGTGCCGCAGAACTCAAGTATCTTGCTACAGAATTTAGGTCCAGCTTTTCTTTGAACACACAGAGCCTTGAATATAATAAAATAAATACAGCCTCCAAAATGTATACATTTGATTATTTTTTAGCTGAAAAGTTATCTTCTGTGGCTACTGTAGTCCAGAGGAACAGAAGAAACCAATTATACTATTGAGAAGACCTTAAAAGAGCTAATTTACATAATTTGTATTCGAAACTATATAAAATATATGAAGACATAATTTTGCAGCTCTAAAAATACCCTTCTTTTGTATAGCTTAGAGGATTTATTTGCATGATACAACCAAGCACTGAACAATTCATTCCCATCTATATAGGTACTATTTAGGTAACTAAAAGAGGGTCATACACCTAAGATTCAAGTTTAAAAAACCTTAACAATTCTGTCCCAACAAAATTCATTTTGGGGGTAAAAAAAGTATTTATGTTTAAATTATGGTTAAAGAGTTTAAGGTTTGTACTCCTTTTGGAGTATAGTTGTCTGTGTCAAGTTAGCATTGACTGGACTTTACATATACTTAAATACATTTTCATGAGACAACTCTAATTTGGAGTCCAAAATGGAACTGTAGGTGAGCTGGCCACACCCTCCACTGGTAATATTCTCTGGAGGTAATATTAGGGCAGAGGCCATTTAATCTCAGTTATTCCAATTTTGATGTGCTCACATTGGTTTAGGTTTTTTTTGTTTTGTTGTTGTTGTTTGTTTGCTTGTTTTTGTTCATCTCTAAATTGGAAATGTATGCCATCTTTATTTTATACCAGAGATTACGGGATTCATAGCAACCGCATATCAGCAGCATGCATAGGTGTTACAACTACATAGGCAGCCCCCAGATCCCTGCAGAGCAGAGGCACCCACACACGGATGTGAGTCATCCCAGGAGACTAGCAGAGGACAACAAAGGGGTCAGCCAAGTTCAGGGAGCATCTAGATGTTGTCAAGGTTGGGCTGAGACAAAGCTAGGGGTATCCGACTCCCACCAAAAGTGAGCAGAGCTAAGCAAAGCTGAGACAGGGGAAAGAGGGCATCTGAAATCTAGCCAAGCTCAGGTAGTTGTCTGAGTTTCACAGAGAAGGAGCGAGGCTGACCAAAGTGGAGCAGAGCTTCATAAAAGTCCCTCATTATTCAGTTGAACTAAAACCCACCACACTTTACACAGTAAATTCTGAAGCTGTCTAGCTCCAGCATTATAAAACAGTGCAACAGCAAGAAGTTATTTTATTGTGATGACAAGCTGTCTCTCATTCTCCCTCCCCCCTCCAGCCCGGTTAAGATAACATAACATATACATTCATTTCAGTTTGCATGCTGGTGGAAGACTGATTCACTCCATCCACAGCACTAACCGTTTCCTCTTCCCCATAAAGAAAAATGTATCTCTGATTCAAGCCACAGAATACTTGTCTGGGTGATGACTCAGGGCGAGATTCTGCCACCTCTACTCATTCTGGGTATTGTTCTATTTCCTGAGAATTTCCATTGATTTTAATGGGGCTAATTCCCAGTATAAAATGCTATTTTCAGAGTAAGGATGACATGATCTGTCCCTAAAAGGGTGCATGATATGTGTAGAGTTATTTGAGGGCTGTAATCTCCTAGGCTGTGTCTACACTGGCATGAATTTCCGGAACTGCTTAAAATGGAATACTATTCCGTTTTCAGTTTTTCCAGAAAAGGAGCATCTACATTGGCAGACCTTTTTCCGGAAAAGCATCTGTGGCCAATGTAAACGCGCTTTTCCAGAAAAGAGCCCCGATCGCCATTTTCACGATCGGGGCTTTTTTCCGGAAAAGACTACTGGGCTGTCTACACTGGCCCTTTTCCGGAACAGTGTTCCGGAATAAGGACTTATGCCTGAGTGGGAGCAGAATAGTTTTTCCGGAATAGCGGCTGATTTTGTACAGTAGAGCGTCGTTGCTTTTCCAGAAATTCAAGGGCCAGTGTAGACAGCTCGCAGCTTATTCCGGAAAAGCGGCTGATTTTCCGGAATAAGTGGCCCAGTGTAGACACAGCCCTAGGGTATGTCCAGCCCTCTCTCACTGCAGCAGCTTGGACTCAGATGAGAAGCTCCTCTCCATTCCTTTTTAACTTATTCATAAATGATCTGGAGAAAGGAGTAAACAGTGAGTTGGTAAAGTTTGCAGATGATACCAAACTGTTTAGGATAGTCAAGACAGAAGCAGACTGTGAGGGACTCCAAGAAGATCTCACCAAACTGAGTGATTGGGCAACAAAATGGCAAATGAAATTTAATGTGGATAAGTGTAAAATAACCCCAACTATAGGTACAGTATGATGGGGGCAAATTTGGCTACGACAAATTAGGAAAGAGATCTTGGAGTTATCGTGGACAGTTCTCTGAAAACTTCCACGCAGTGTGCAGCGGCGGTCAAAAAGGCAAATAGGATGCTAGGAATTATTAGGAAAGGGATAGAAAATAAGACCCAGAATATCTTACTGCCCCTGTATAAAACTATGGTACGCCCACATCTTGAATACTGTGTTCAGATGTGGTCTCCTCACCTCAAAAAAGATATTTTGGCCTTAGAAAGGGTTCAGAAAAGGGCAACTAAAATGATTAGGGGTTTGGAACGGGTCCCATATGAGGAGAGGTTAAAGCGACTGGGACTTTTCAGTTTAGAGAAGAGGAGACTGAGGGGGGATATGATAGAGGTCTATAAAATCATGAGTGGTGTGGAGAGGGCCGATAGAGAAAAGTTATTTATTAGTTCCCTAAATAGAAGAACTAGAGGACACCAAATGAAATTAATGGGTAGCAGGTTTGAAACTAATAAAAGAAAGTTCTTCTTCACACAGCGTGTAGTCAACCTGTGGAACTCCTTGCCAGAGGAGGCTGTGAAGGCTAGGACTATAATAGAGTTTAAAGAGAAGCTGGATAATTTCATGGAGGTTAGGTCCATAAAAGGCTATTAACCAGGGGATAAAATGGTTTCCTTGGCCTCTGTTTGTCAGAGGCTGGAGAGGGATGGCAGAAGACAAATCGCTTGATTGTGTCTTCGGTCCACCCGGTGCTGGCCACTGTCGGTAGACAGGATACTGGGCTAGAAGGACCTTTGGTCTGACCCAGTACGGCCGTTCTTATGTTTTTATGTTCTTATGGCTATTGCAGCTCCAGCGGGCACAACTGGGGGAGGGGTGCATGTGCCCATCTGGAGCAGGTCCAGATTCATCTCCCTGCTGTTCTCCCCAGCCAAAGTGAGGAATGCAGCACTGTACACTTTCCCCTCACTCCCTGGGGAATTGAAACAAGCACCAATGTTCCTGTATGACTCAAGGGGGATGGGGAGAAGTTCAGCTCCCCCATCCTCCCTAAAAGGTGCCTGGGGAGTGCAAGGCTTGGCTGGGGCAATCCAAGAAGGGGGGTGCCCCAAACCAGGCCCTTTCACCTGCTTCATAATTCTGTCTCTTTTTTGTATCGGTTTACTAGAAGACTTAACCCGGCGTAGCCTAGGGATTCTCCTTGGGGAAGATGAAGTCCATACATGCCATCAGCTGGCACTCCCTCGGCCCAACCGAAGGGGGAGGAAACACATGCCACACAGAGAAGCAGGGGCCACACCTACCACCTTTTCCCCGGGTGCAGTGTGGCCACTGCCCCAGGGCCATCCACTGGCCTTTTGCCTGGTGTGGCATAGGACACCTTCCAGCTTTTCCCTGGGAGCAGCAGGAACCTTGCATGCCACCTGCCAGCACTCTCCTGGACTGGCTCAGGGCAGCGGGGGCCATGTGGCAACCAGCAGCTGCTCCCCAGGGACAGCTATTGTGGAAACAGCCATGCTGCCAGCCAGCAACTGCTCACTGGGGTGCTTGCTGCCCCTGTGGTCATTTGTGAGTATCATTGTCGCCAGTGCTTGCTGTCCCACTGAGATCATCAGTGAGAATAACTGTTCCTGCTATCACACCCCTCCCTTTCCATTTGATACAAAACAATCACATTCCATGTACATCCCATTATCCTGGCACAATTAAACCCTCACCTTGCTTTAAATTATGATAAGAGGAAGCTGTATCCCAAATTTGGTGTTCCTAGCTCTGACCATTTAGGAGTTCTTGAATAAACAGACAGACACACAGACAGACATACTGTCTCAAATAGATAATAGATTTGCAGGTCTTTTCCATGTCTAACTTCCATAATTCTATGCCGTCTACCTCCTCCTTGCTCCCACATAGACATTCTCTCCATCATTGAAAGGCCTGCCTAATAAACCCCCTTACAGAGACTGTTCTTTAGTTTTCCCACAACATTTAAGCCCAAAACTTGGAGTATCCTTATATAGATTTCCACCTGCTTCAGTGGCCCTTAGTCTATCCTTCAGTTTTGTCTTATCTTGTTCGCTTTTTAAAATCTGTTTCCATCTGTTACTCAGTTCAAAAAAAGGGGGTGGGGAGGTGCTACTTAGTACTGCTGCTAATGAGAAAAACTTACTTTTAGGGCTCTGCTTGCAACCTGCATGTGATGGTCTTTTGAGCCAAAACACAAGTATTCTCATTCTTTCTGCTTAATATCACATCTTGAAGCTTGCAGTACCAGTGAGGGTGATTTTTATAGAACTGGTTCCCATACCTCTAATTTCTTCACAGTCTTTCTGTGTACATTATTAAATGTACATACATTCACTACTAATGTTGTGTTGGCATCATTCTTCATTTTCCAGTTAGTTAATCTATTCATATGTACCCATCTAGATCTGTAAGAAGTGTTTGCTTTTCAAAGCCAAGTTTTCTTACATCAGTTTGACATTTTAGTAACTTGGACAAGCTGATTAATGGTGTTAGCATAGTGCATTTGCTTTGTAATGAATACTAAGCAGCTGTTCTACTGGCTTGTTTCCTTACATGATAGCCACTAAGGACCTGATCCAGCAAAACCTTATTCATGTGATTAGGCCCATTGAAACTGATGGGTTAGGGTGATTAACACCTAAAATTTCTTTTCAGCATGAACCAAAATGGCAGAGAATTATACCTTCGTCTCCTACACTGATCCTGCTCTTATGTATAAATGATAATAATTTGTTCACCAGGTATTCTGAGAGTGTCTTTATTTTAGAGCTCTAGGGCCAAAACCTGCACCACCCCAATGCAGATAAAACTCCAACTGACTTCAGTGGGAATTTTCTTCTGACTGCAGATTTCATTACATGGTATCTCGCTCTGTGTATGCATGCCTGCGTGTGTGTGTGTGTGTGTGTGTGTGTGTGTACACATTTGTAAGTTCTGATTATGCTGTGTTACATAGGGACAGGAGTGGCTCTAGAGCTGCTAGTAACTGGTGCCCTAGGCGAAACGCATGATCAGCGCGCGATCGGTGCCCCCGCCACCAAAGCCCTCAACGGCCATTTATCTTGGTGCCCTAGCCAACCTCCAAGTTTGCCTGTATTGATGGGCCGCCACTGCATAGGGAGTAACATCAGGAGTAAATCCTTTGAAATAGAATAGGACCAGTGTCAAAGCTGTGCGAGAGCGGAATCAGGCCCATCAATATATAAAGTGAGCCTGAGTTACCAAGTTTGAATTCAGATCCAAAGTTTCTCAAAGTTCAGGCAGTCTTTAGACCCAGGGTTTTAATATGGGTCCATGAAATGTAATTCATAAAGCGTGCATTGTGGCTTATATCCTATGAATGACCGGCAAAAGCTTTGAATACGTGTGTATTTCAGATAGAGATATAACTAGACTAGTTGAGTCTGCTTTAACCTGGTTATTAAAAATCCCATAGAGTTATCAGTACACATTTATTTTCCAAAGTGATTTTTCCTTCATTCTACACATAGTAACAAAAATAAATAGAATAAGAACATATGATTAAGGCTATGATTTTGTCATGGAAATATTTAGTAATGTCAGAGCAGAAGTGCCGTGAAAATATGACAAATCACAGAAAAGTCATCAAATAATGTTGTTTTTTCTACATTAACATACATAAAAGAGTACATTACCATTCACGATGCAATTTAAGGCCCATTCCCCTGGGAGTTTGCCACATAAAAGAGCTTTTCACCAGTTCTATCCCCTTCAGACTCATTTTTTCTCCCCAATTGCATGTAATTTTGCAACTGGGGCCGTTACTAATGGAAACAGGGATAGGAGGTGGGAGAGGGCATTCTCTCTGCCTGTTTCAAATGCTTCCTTTCCTTGCAATTTCCATACAATCACTTCTTTTCACACTGCATGACAGAGGAGACCATCTGTCCTTTTATTCGGACAGATATTATACCAATGCATATAAATCAGCGATTGAAACAAAAAAATACCTTGAGAAACATTACACTGATTGGGCTTCTATATCAGTCTGGGTCCTCATGTCTCAGGAGAACAGAGTAAACAATCCTTTTGTGGCCCATTGACTTTCATTGTTACAGCTCGTGAATTTTATGTGACAGGGTGCAGGAGTGATACCTGGCCGTGGTGAGCAAAGGGTTAACTCCAGTTCAGCTTCCCACTTCTATTGCTATAGAATTATAAAAATGGCTGTGTAAGAGACAGGAGAAATAATGACACTGGGAAGGGTGCACTTTCAATATTAGTCAATAGAAAGCAGGGGCATACTTTCTGAAGAAAAAAAAAGGTTGCTATCTTTGATTAGATCTAGCTAGACTCCACATCTCAATATCATAGAACTGGATTAGATTGTAAACTGGGGAGTTTTCGTGTTTACCTTCAGATTTTGTTAGCATATTTTGCTGTTTTGTTATAAACACTGCAGGTATGTCTACACTACAAAGTTAATTCGAACTAACAGACGTTAGTTCGAATTAACTTTGATAGGCGCTACACTAACGCTCCGCTAGTTCGAACTTAATTCGAACTAGCGGAGCGCTTAGTTTGAATTAGGTAAACCTCATTTCACGAGGACTAACGCCTAGTTCGAACTTACTAGTTTGAACTAAGGGCTGTGTAGCCCTTTAGTTCGAACTAGTCGGAGGCTAGCCCTTCCCAGCTTGCCCAGCTGGCCACTCTGGCCAACACCAGGGAAACTCTACTGCCCCCCTCCCGGCCCCGGAGCCCTTAAAGGGCCACGGGCTGGCTACAGTGTTTGTGCCAGTTGCAAGGCTGCCAGCACCCTGCCAGCAGACCCTGCACCTGACACCCCATGAGCCAGCCACCCGATGCCCCCCAGCCCTCCCCCTCTTCCCAGGACCAGCCTGGCAGCTCCCAGGAGCCTGCACAGGGCCACAAGAGGAGGACGCCCGTCTGGTCTAGTGCGGAGATCGTGGACCTCATCCAGGTTTGGGGGGAAGCCTCCAATGTCCACGATCTCCGCACTAGCCACAGGAATGCGGCCGTCTACGGCCGCATAGCTGCCAGCCTAACCGCCAGAGGCCACCACCGCAGCAGAGAGCAGATCCGCTGCAAGATTAAGGACCTGCGGCAGTCCTACTCCCGGGCCTGCCTGCCAGGGGCCGACCCAGAGGCCTGCCCCCACTTTCTGGCTCTGGACCGCCTCCTGGGGGCTCATGCCATCCCTGCCCCCCAGGAGGTGATTGACCCCGGGGCAGAGGGACCGCTCCCTGACACGGAGGAGGAGGAGGAGGACACCAAGAGCCAGGAGCCTGCCGGCAGCCTGCCCAGGACCCAGGACCTCTGAGGCACCCCACTGAGCCGCTCGCCTGTGTCGTCCGAGGCCGGGGAGGCCTCCACATGTGAGTACCATCATGCTCCCCTTATGTGTACGGAGGGCTGGGGGGGAGAGGGAGCCCAGAGACCGTGCGCCTGGGCCTTGCCCACCACGGAGCAGCAGCTGGGTGTCATGCAGGGGCCCTGGCCTTGCAGAGGGGGGCTGGGTTTCACCCACCTAGGCCCCAGGGAGAATTGACCGCTGCTCTTGTTTCACCACAGCCGCAGCACCTGGGCCTGCAGGGCGCACCACCCCGCCTGCAACAGCCACCCGTGCCCGGGCCAGCAGGAGAGCCAGGAACCAGGAGAAGTACCAGCGGCGGCACCTCCGCTTCCTGGATCACCAGCTCCGCATCCAGGACCACTGGGTCCAGGAGGACCTGAGGATGCGCCAGCAGAGCTTGGAGGCGCTGGAGGAGCAGGGCCGTGCCCTCAGAGGCCACCTCCAGAGCCTCCTCAACCGGTTCCCGCTTCCTCCTGCTCCTGCTCCTGCTCCCCCTGCTCCCCCTGCTCCTGCTTCCTCTGCAGCCCCCGTTCCTCCTGCCCCAACCTCCACACCCATTCCCCCCCCGAGGCTCCCGCACCCGCAGTGCTGCAAGACGGGAGAGGCAGCCGGACCCCCACCCCTGAGCTTTCCATTCCCTTCCTCCCTTCCCTCCCCTTCCAGCTCCCTCCTCCCAGGTTTCCCCCTCCCCTCTCCCACCCTCACTCTCTGTCCCCCCACCCCACTTATGTTAAATAAAACGAGAGGTTGTTTGCCAAAACAGGTGTCTTTATTTGACATTAGGAAGGGTGGTTAGGAAGGGGAAAGGAAAAGGGGGGGAGGGTGGAAGAAGGCCCCATTGGGGCATGCAGGGAGAGTTCAGTCCTCCTCCTCCTCCACCAGGAAGCTCTCCCGCAGGGCTTCCCGAATCCGGACGGCCCCCCGGTGGGCTTCCCGGACGGCGGCGGTGCGGGGCTGAGCATAGTGGCCAGCCATGCGGTCAGCCTCAGCCATCCAGGCTGGCAGGAAAGCCTCCCCCTTTCTCTCACACAAATTGTGCAGCACAGAACATGCTGCCACTACAGGAGGTATATTGTGCTCGGCGAGGTCCAGGCGGGTGAGGAGGCATCGAAAGCGGGCTTTCAGTCGCCCGAAGGCCCCCTCCACCATGATGCGGGCCCTGGTGAGCCTGGCATTGAAGGTCTGGCGGGAGGGATTGAGGTGCCCCGTGTAGGGCTTCATCAGCCAGGGCTGTAGGGGGTAGGCGGCATCCCCCACCAGGCAGACGGGCATGTCCACGTCCCCAATCCTGATGTGGCGGTCAGGGAAGAAGGTCCCGGCCTGCAGCCTCTGGCACATGGAGGAGTTGCGGTACATCCGTGCGTCGTATGCCTTGCCGGACCAGCCCACATTAATGTCCGTGAACTGTCCCCGGTGGTCACACACGGCCTGCAGGATCACGGAGAAGTACCCCTTGCGGTTGACGTACCGGGAGGCCTGGTGTTCCAGGGCACGGATGGGGATGTGCGTCTCGTCGATGGCCCGCCCCTCAGTTGGAGAAGCCCAGGGCGCCAAAGCCCCGGATGACGGTGTCCGGGTCGGCGAGGCGCACCACCCTGCGGAGTAGCATCCGGTTGATGGCCTTGACCAGCTGCAGAGAGACACAGCAAAGCGCGAATCAGTGGGGCACCCGGGTGGCTGGGAGTGTTCGTGCCCTGGCAGTGCCCCGCGCCCCACTCCCAGAAGCAACCCCCCCGGGCGGCGTGTAGTATGGCTGGGAGAGACCGGTGCGGGGCACTTTCGCCTCCTCCCTTCCCCCCCCTTTTTCCCTGGGCCGGCCCATCCCCTCCTTGCAGCTCTCCTCCCCCGCCGGTCCAGTGGCCGGCGAGTGCTGTACCTGCAAGAGCACCGCTCCGACGGTGGATCTCCCCACGCCGAACTGGTTCCCGACAGATCGGTAGCTGTCCGGTGTGGAGAGCTTCCAGAGGGCGATGGCCACACGCTTCTGGAGGGGGATGGCGGGCCTCATGCAAGTGTCCCTTCTGCGCAGGGCTGGGGCGAGCCACTCGCAGAGCTCCAGGAAGGTGTCCCTCCTCATCCTGAAGTTCTGGGTCCACTGTCGGTCTTCCCAGCGCTCCAGGATGATTGTAGCCAGACACAAAACCCCATCTTGTTTTTCCACGAGCCCCATCTTGTTTTTCCCCCCCCCAGAGAGCAAGAGAAAGGCAGTCAGCCTTTGATGCCCTGGGAACACAGGTTTGCTGCCTGTCCCTGACTCTACCATAAACAGAAACCAGACAGTAAATGGGCTAGCTGACGACCCGGGGCCTCCCGTCGCCCTGATGGCTAGTACCAGTAATTGACACGCCTGCACTGTCCCAGGAGAGGAATCTTCGCCCATCACATACCAGAGGTGCCCATTGTCTGCATTTTCCCAGGTGCAAATTATGCTTTGCACCCTTCGTGGGAAACTTGGCATTCAAAGCCATTTTTCCTAATTGGCCACTTAAAACCAGGAAGAAGCCTACATGACCCAAGGGGTATAAAAGAGGTTCAGCAGCCCACCCCATTTGAGCTCCAATCATCTATATCTGCTGGCAGGTATTGATTGTCTCCCGAGGTCTGTGGGACGCCCAACCTCGCCCTACTTCTTCCCGAGGGATTGAGAGAAAGACGCTGGCCACGCCAAGTCTGGAACGCAGGGGTGAGAATATATACCTGCTATGTGTCTATTTTGCATGCATTTAATAAGAGCTCAGAGAACCAAAGGGTTTCATGGTACCTGTAAGTGACTTATTAGTGTAATTTCTGTCCTGTCCTTTGTAGTGTCTGTGTTATCTGTAACACAGTAGTAGCATTTAACAACTAAGTTTACCCTGTAACAATAAATAGTAACTGTTTAAGCTTTAACCTGACTCCTTCAGTTGCTGTAACAGAACCAAGCACAATTTAAAAGAACTTCAGCTGGTCATAAGGGACTTACTGCCCTGACCGTCGGCTGACAGATGATGCGGTCCCACCAGTCGCTGCTGGTGTCCAGACGTCAGATGCGGCGGAGCATGCCGGTGTCCGGGCGCCGCCGCGGCTCCTCCACGGCCCCCAGGGCGGAGAGGCAGGGGGCTGACGTGCACCAGGTGGTGCCAGGCAGCCTCCAGCCATTGCTGGCAGGCTTGCAGCAGCAAGTCCAGAAAGTGCACCAGAAGGTGCAGGGCGAGCTCTGGCTCCATGTTGCCACCTGCGGCGGCGGCCCCGAAGGGAAGCACTGACACAGACAGGCACAGAGACGAACGCTTTGCTGTCCCTCGGTGAGGCTGGCAAGCAAGCAGGACAAGCTGAGAACCGGCTGTCCAGGGGAGGTCCCTTTAAGTACGAGCCTCAGATAGCCTCAGACAGCAGCCACACAACGCAACTACTGACCTGATGCCCTGCCAGAACCGGTTTCAGGTGCCCTTAAATGCGCCCCTGCATCCAATCAGTGTGGATGCGCTAGTTCGAATTAGCGAAACGCTAATTCGAACTAGTTTTTAGGTCTAGCTGCGTTAGTTCGAATTAGCTTAGTTCGAATTAACTAATTAGCGCTGTAGTGTAGACATACCCTGAGGGTGTGTCTAGACTACAGGGTTTTTTTTGAAAAAAGTGGCCTTTTTTCAAAAAAACTTCCCCCGTGTCTAGACTGCTGCCGCGTTCTTTTGAAAGTAAATTGAAAGAACGCAGCAGTTTTTTCTACCGCGGAAAACCTGGTTTTACAAGGAATAATGCCTTTTTCCGAAAGTGCTCTTTCGAAAAAAGGTGGTATGTAATGCAAACTGTGCTTTTTTCGAAAGAGAGCATCCAGAATGCCTGGATGCTCTCTTTCTAAAAAGTGGCTTGCTTTTTCGAAAGTACTGGTTGTAGTCTAGACGCCCTTTTTCGAAAGAGGCTTGCACTCTAGACGTAACCTGAGTCTTGTGGAACAGCTCCTGCTGATTGCACTGTTTCTTTCTCTGCTAAGATCGGCTCTGGCCGTTCCACAAGCATTCATCTTTAATATATTCATATTTTCTCTCTTCTAGGGCTACGTCTTGCACTCCTAGCTCCCAAGAAACTCCTTTGGAAATGAATGAGTTTTGCTCAAATAAGGACTTCAAGATTTGGCTCCTAACTTTTAGAAACAAACAAAAAAGCATCACTTATTATTTCTTTTTATAATATAATAAATTGTGCTAGAGACTATACAAACAGGCAGTGCTATGGACTGTGCAAACATTTAGTAACAGATAATCTCAGTCTAAGGCAGGTCCACACTATAGGAGAAGGTTGGCGTAAAGTACTCAATTCCAGCTATGTAAAAAATGTAGCTGGAGTTGACATACCTTAAGCCAAGCTTTGGCACTGTCCTCACAGTGGAAGGTCAATGGGAGAAATGCTCCCATTGACTTCCCTTACTCCTCGTGAGGAGTGTGAGTGCCAGTGCCAACAAGGGTGCTTTCAGCTTTAGATTTAGTAGGTCTTTACTAGACCCGCTAAATCAAATGCCAGAAAATTGACTGCCACAGCTTGATCTTCCCACAAGCAGAGACCTGGCTTAAGTAAACACAAGAGAAAGGAAATATTATCCCCTTTTTACGCATGGGATGCTCACTTCTTAAACCTCAATTTTCTTCACTATCTGACACATCAAAAGGTAAAACACTGAGTCTTTAATTTGCCAAAGTGTTTTTTTTTTCACTTTACTTTACTTTATTATTATTTCTAGCTGTAAATTATGCAAACACAGATGGACATCTCTTTTAAAATGCAATGCATTAGGAAAGTAAAATTCTCTTCATTGAATGCTGTGTTTGTGATTCAAAGTTGATACAGGGATATGTACAGAGAATACAATAGAGCAATTCAATTTGGGCCAAATCCTGATGTTTTGTATGTGGGAACAAAGGGTCATATAAATATGTCTGAGAGCTCTGCCCTGGTTTGACTGAAGCGATGTAGGCAGGCATGGAAAAGGACTTGTGGAGATGGAGGAGGGCATAAAAAGGTTCTTCACTGTTAGTTGCCCATACAAGACCCCAGAGCAGTGGTGGGGATTGACTTTGGGTATGCATACAGAGTAATCAGAGGCTTGGCTCATGGTCAGCAGGAGGCCAGGGGAGGCTCTTGCCCAGAAAGTGTCAGAAGAGCTGCTCTGTGGTGCATTGCCCTGCTACTCCCTAAGGGTATGTCTACACTACCCTGCAAGTTCGAACTAGCGGGGTAATGTATGCATACCGAACGTGCAAATGAAGCCCGGGATTTGAATTTCCCGGGCTTCATTTGCATAAGCCGGCCGGCGCCATTTTTAAATGCCGGCTTGTTCGAACCCCGTGCCGCGCGGCTACACGTGGCACGGGCTAGATAGTTCGAACTAGCAAGCCATTCCGAACTATCTGTACGCCTCGTTCCACGTTGCTAGTTCTAACTATCTAGCCCGTGCCGCGTGTAGCCGCGCGGCACGGGGTTCGAACAAGCCGGCATTTAAAAATGGCGCCGGCCGGCTTATGCAAATGAAGCCCGGGAAATTCAAATCCCAGGCTTCATTTGCACGTTCGGTATGCATACATTACCCCGCTAGTTCGAACTAGCGGGGTAGTGTAGACATACCCTAACTGCTTTGTTGGTGCCTGACTGCAAAGGCTCTAGATTAGGGTTTCCAACATGATCATTAAAAACCAGACACTCCAGCAAGAGTGCCTTAACCTCCCCCACACTCCACTCACCTCCTCTCTCAAAGGCCCTGCCTCCCAGCCACTCCTCTTGTGATGAAGTGGGGATTGTATTTGCTCCGTTAGCTTTGTTGTGTTGCATGTGATTTCTGCTGTCCTGTAGTAACCCTATGTGTGCCTCAGTTTCTCTGGGCACTGCACCAATATCTTGATGGAGATGGGAATTTTAGTGTGAGTGTATCCCTCACATAACCTGAGGCTGGGAGAGAGGTGTGACCGGGTGTCAGCCGACTGTCAGGGCAGTGAGTGGTGTGTGTGTGTGTATACTATACACCCAAGACTTCAACTGCTGAGACCGGGGTCCCTTGCAGTGGGCAACCTGGAAGAGGTTGATGGGCGCCCCAATAAGTGTACAGGAAGAGCTTATTACACTTCAGATTTCAGCTGCTAGAATTCATAATTCCTTCACAGCAGGCAGCCTTGGGGAGGCTGAGAAGTGCCCCAACGGAATGTGCCACCTGGGTGTGACACAAATCCAAACGCCCAAGCTCTCCCTATATCTGTCCCTTTATGACCGGCTGAAGTTCTTTTAAATTGTGCTTGGTTCTATTACAGCAACTGAAGGAGTCAGGTTAAAGCTTAAACAGTTACAGGTTTATTTGAGGAAGCTTATAAATCATGTGGTTGCAATGGCTATTGTTCTATTTCTTAACTGCTGGCAAATATATATAGATCTTAAAAACAAAAAAAAAATGGTTACAAGGAAAATAAAGATAGAAAATAGAAAATAATGGTACCAAATGACAGCTTAATCTTTAAAGAGCTCTATTCTATGCATGCACTAAAACAAAAGGACACATACAGGTACAATTTTTACCCCTTTCTGCGTCACTCGGTCCCAGCGTGTCAGGCCAGGATTGATCCCTCAGTTCCTCGGAAAGACGAAAATACGAGGTGGGCGTCCCCGTGGACCTCGGGAGGTCAAACACCTAACCCGACCAGCAGGTAGAGGGCAGATTGACACTCGAAGTGAGTGTGTGCTGGCCCATCTTATATACCCATTGGGTCACGTATTTTCTCTTTCTTATCTGTAATGCCAAATGATGCTGGTCTGTCTTTTGTGAGACCAGTTCTTACAAGGGAGTTGTGAACTTAATTTATACTTGTAAGAGAGAATTGAGATGATTAAATTGGAAGTACTGGACATTCTTTTCTCAGTGGGAAATTCCTCTCCCAGGGACTGTGTGTGTTCGAATCAACATAGGTGCCAGCCTGACACTTCTTGCAGCCTCGAGCTTAGCTTATTTCCTTAATCGTTACTCAGAGTCAGCGAAACTCGCATATCCTGGTCAAAGCAGATCAAAGCTTAATGGCTATGCTGATCTTCTTATTGTTCCTTCTCTGCTCTGTATACAGACATCTCAGAGGGCAAGCAAGATTGTTTGAGATGGGGGGGGGGGCTGTCTGGCTACACCGGGTGACCCCTTTTCCCCAGGAAGCTGGACAAAGGCTGGAGGCAGGGCAGGGATGGGCTTCTGAGTGTGTGAGTTAGTTTTGCTGGCTTGGGGTGCAGAGATGGGGGGCAGGGCCCTTGACTCTGAGCCCCCTGTTCCCAAGATGGATTGTACTGACTGCTGGTTTCTGTGCTGACAAGTCTGCTTTACGCTGTATCCTTGTCAACTAATAAACCTACTGTTCAACCTTCTGGCTGAGGGTGACATCTGGCTGGGGATAGGGGTTAAGGGCCCAGTGACTCCTCACACCTCGTCTGGACCTCTACCCACCTCCTGCCCATTGCATGCTTCTTTTCCACTCCCTCCCTCTTGTCCAAGTCAGGAAGAACTTGCCTGTGGAGGTAGGCTGGGAGTTGAAGCTCCCCAGTACAAGTAGGAGGCAGCCCCTGCTGAGGCTGGTGCAGGTTATGGGCTGGTGCCTCTCCGCCTCTCCCACCTGCAGAAACCAGACTTCGGAGTAAGTCTGACTGGACACTCTCAGGTCCCCTTTTTGGCTGAAATTTCTGGTCGAAAATCTAACCACTCTACTCTGGATACCTCTGATCTCCCCCGTTCAAATGCTCCAGCCACAGATGAGAGTAAGCCAGTGTGTTTTGGTGCGGAGCATGGGTAAGAAAGTTGCTGGCTGGGGGCAGGGCCTCAATCCTGTCCTCCCTTGAAAGTTGAGGTGAGCAGCTGGGACCCTGGGCATGGGGGGCTGGCAGGAGAGCTCTGGGAACACGGCGCAGGCAGCTGGGACCCTGGCGCACAATGCGGGGCTGGCAGCAGAACAGCCCTGGATGCGTGGGCCGGCAGCCAGCACCCAAGGTGCTGGGCTAGGATCCCGGGGGCACAGCAGAAACCTGCCCACTCTTAGCTCTCCTCCCATTCCCATTTGGCTGGGAACAGAAGCAGCATAGGGCAGGGTCACCAGCAGGGGCTAGCCTCCCATCCTGTACTCCCCCCTACACACAACCACCCCAGCCCCCTGCCCTGACTCCGGCACCATGCCCCACACACCTCTAGCCCCCTTCCCAGATTCCCCCACACACCCCACCCCAGCCCGGAGTTCCACACACACTTCTACCCTGACTCTTGGACCCGCCCCCCCCCCACATCCCAAGTCCCCTGACCTGACTCCTACACCCTCTCACACCCATCAATCCTCTACCCTGAGCCCCCTGCACTCCACCCCACACTTAAATTTCTTACAGGTACTATCATATCTCAACCCCCCATATCCTGTCCTAGCCTCCCGCCCTCTCCCCGCCGAGGGGTGGATTGTGATAGGATAGTACTTGTAACAAATGTAAGTTACTTTCACCCCCTGGCTCCAGCTCTGAATAACCCACCCGCCAAGGCATAGAGCACTCTCAGAACTGCCAATAACAAGACTTAAAAATCATGAGTCGGGCTCTTAATAGTCATGAGACTGGCTTAAAAATAATGTTTTAAAAAAATAATAAATTTTGGATCTTTTTGTTTATCGTTGGCATTTTCAGCCTTTCACGTGCATGCAGGCCATACTTTCAAGCTTCTGTCCACAACTATGAGGGGAAGAAACTTAGGTTTGCTTTTCATTTGTTTTAATGAAAAGCGAGATTCTTACTTATTCACTTGTCACCAGCAGCTGGAAACATATATCATGAGATTCAAGATAAAATCAGGAGCATTGGCACTGCACTCCAGAGACAGATGCTGTCACAGTTTGACCTAAAGTATGCAGCTAGGAGTTTATGAAGGACAGTTCAGTTAGTTCTCTAATTGCCAGTACATTTTACTGTATGCTTTCATTTTTATATACAGAATTATTCATGTAGCACAACATTTCTTCTAAAATATGTAATTTTTGTCAGTCTTTTTTTCTTCCTTAATTCCAATTCCTTGTTTCCATTAAAGACTAAAGTGAATTATAAGGACCCATGCAATTTTCACCTACACATACCTGCTATTTAAATTCCAAATAGCCATCAAGCTGTGAGTGCCATTCAGCAACTGCACATTATTTAAACCTGTGCAAAAGTTGCATACAGTTTCTATCAGTGATCTGGTGTTCCTTGTTTTTATTTTCACACACTGATATTCTCTCTTCACTGAAAAACCTTTTTGCTTTCCATTTAAGTGATATGCTTGCAATTTAGCTCTGGTCATTGCTATGATAGGGTTGCATTCAACCATAAAAAACATTTAGGCTCCTGCCCAAGTTCTTTATCTGTAACAGACAGGGTTGATACCAATATTTTTCATGGTCTGATTCACAATTTAAGAGCAGACAAAATATAATCTTTTGTAGAGTGGAACTTCTTTGCTATTGAGATTCCTGACTTCATGTGCAAAACATATCCTAAAAGAACATATTTATCAAATACAAAATTCTATTTGGCGTTGTGTCTATTGGATCTTAGATTCTAGGTACTGTACTTTATGGATAAGATTGCTGGGTTTTTGGGATTCTCAAACCTTATCTCACCTCAAGTTTGCACCTTCATTTCTGGCTACTTTTTAAATCTATAGACAAGCATAAAACTCGAATCATACAGCTCAGCATAATTTGTCATATGTCCTTGACAAGAGGCGGGCACCTTCCTGGGCTAGTGCAGACATCGTGGACCTCGTCCACGATCTCCGCACTAGGCACAGGAAAGTGGCCGTCTAGGGCAGGAGAGCTGCCAGCCTGGCCACCCGGGAGCAGGTGTGCATGAAAATCAAGGGGGTCCACTGAGACCCCCGACCCTGAGCCCTGAGCTTACAATGGCCGTCCTGGGTCAGACCAAAGGTCCATCTAGCCCAGTAGCCTGTCTGCCGACAGCGGCCAACCCTAGGGACCCTGGAGGGGATGGACCGAAGACAGTGACCAAGCCATTTGTCTCGTGCCATCCCTCTCCAGCCTTCCACAAACCTTGGGCAGTGACACCACTCCTACACCCTGCCTAATACCACTCCATGGACCCAACCTCCATGACTTGATCTCACTTCCCTTTAAACTCTGTTCTAGTTGTAGCCTTCACAGCCTCCTGCAGCAAGGAGTTCCACAGGTTAACTCTTTGCTTTGTCAAGAACAACTTTCTCTTACTAGTTTCAAGCCTGCTACCCATTCCTTTCCTTTGGTGTCCTCTAGTCCTTCTTTATGGGAACTAATGAAGAACTTTTCTGTATGCACCCTCTCCACCCAACCCGTTTTTAGAGACCTCTATCCTGTCCCCGCTCCATCTCCTCTTTTCTAAGCTGAACAGTCCCAGTCTCTTTAGCCTCTCTTCATCTGGGACCTGTTCTCAACCCCTGATCATGTTAGTTGCCCTCCCCTCTCCCAGCCTTTCTCTTCCCCTCTCCCACCTCCTTTTCCCAGTCTCCCCCAGTTTTGTTCAATAAAGACAGAGTCAATGTTGGAAGAAACGTTATCTTTATTTTGCACATCAGGAAGGGGGCTAGGGAAGGGTAAGTGGAAGGAGGTGAGGGAGGAATGGGGTACGAGCCCCCGATGGGGAGGACTGGGCTGGCTCTGCGGGCTTCTGGGGGTGGAAGCTCTCCTGCAGCCCCCCAATTACCTCCTCTCCCCTGATGGCAGCCTGCGGCAAGTGCAGCCGGTCTGATGGCCGAGTGCTGTGATGTGCCCAGTGTGGGCACTCCGGGCACTCCAAGCCAGGACTGGTTTTCAAGCGGGGCACCCCTGAGAACTGTCTGTCCGGGGTGGGGGTCGGGTCCCTTTAAGCCCAGCCCTCGGCTAGCCTGAGACAGCATCTCCACGCTCTAAGTCCTCCTCTGATGCCCTGCCGCCACTGCTTCTGGCCATCCTTAAGCCCTGTTCAGGGTCCACTCAATGTGGACATGCTAGTTCGAATTAGCAAAACGCTAATTCGAACTAGTTTTTAGTTCTAGACGCGTTAGTTTGAATTAGCTTAGTTCGAATTAACTAATTCGAACTAAGTTAGTTCGAACTAACTCTGTAGTGTAGACATACCCTTAGTGAGGATACAATCAAAACAGTAGACTCAGAGGCCCTGATTCAACAAAGTACTTAAGCACATGCTTGAACATAAGCATGTTTTTTGGTTCCATTTATTTCAATGGGACTAAAGAATGTTAAAAATTAAGCATGTGTTTAAGTGCCTTGTTGAAATGGGCCATTCTAATGCTATTTTATTTCTGCAACTCCCACTGAAATTGAGGATTCACTTCATCCATGTGTTTTGCTTTTTGCAGCATCAGGCCGATGGTAACAACATATATTTCCACTTGAGCTTTGCTGTAACTTATTTGACATTGAAGCAGCTTTCTAGTGCTGGGCCTGGATCCAACAAACATGAGTCGGTTCAAGGGTGGAAAACCCGTCTGAAATTATCCCAAGTGTTTTCTTCCTCCAAAGTTAGGTTACACTGCCTACATAAACACAAAACATTCAGTTTTTCAGCATTTTCTTTCACATTTCACATTTGCAATGCAAGAGAAAATACTTTCTGTTATAAAAAGAAATTGTTCTTGGGATTTATGCCACAAGTGTTTCCCCAGATGATAATTCTAAGGTAAAATACATTTAACATATTTCTTGCCAAACCAAACCAGAGCTAAATTTAAAATCATTCATTCTGTATTCAGAATTCTCAAAATATTATTAAACAAGTATTTCCAGACACTAAAATACATATGCTCATCATGCAATTGTGAAATTCTTATCTAAAATTAATTAAAATTCATCTTTGAAAAAGTTCTGCTAGAAATCTGGTAAATAACTTTCTGATGAGATTAATTATACCTATTGATGTGAATAACAAACAATTCCCATTTTCTATTTAAAAATACTTGTAACCAGAGCCACCTTTGCACTTGGGCTTTCTTTTCTCTTAAAAATGAACACAATATGCAGAAAATACAGAGCAAAGAGAAAAATTAAAAGGAATCCCTTACTGAAAATTATATCATAGTGGAACAATCAAATAAGACTCAGGTGACTGGTTTCGGGATATAACAGCCTATCCGCTCTAAGCCTTGGTCCTGCAAACAATACGGCTGTGTCTACACTGGCATCCCTTCCGGAAAAGGGATGCTAATGTAGCACTTTGGAATAGGCAAATCCGCGGGGGATTTAAATATCCCCCGCGGCATTTGCATTAACATGGCTGCCGCTTTTTTCCGGCTTGGAGATAAGCCAGAGAAAAGCGCCAGTCTAGACGTGATTCTCCGGAAAATACTTGAAAGTAGGAATAAGAGATTTTCAGATGATTTTGCGGAAAAACTTGCTAGTCTAGACACAGTCTTAGGGTATGTCTAGCCTGCGAGGATCTATCAGAAAAAGATAGGTAAAATGCGCTCCACATTTTGTGTATCATTTTCCAATACTTTTGTCAGAAGAGGCTTTTCCAAAATTTTGGAAAAAAAACCCTCTTTTGAAAGCCCCCTTCTTCCTCGTGGAACGAGGAATACAGGAGCTTCTAAAATGCTCAAAGTGCACTAAGGTTGTTGCATTTAAACATGTGAACAACTCAATTTAAGTCAGCGGTTTACTAACATGCTTAAAATTAAGCACATACAGTACACTGAAGTCTTTTGCAGGCTCATAGAGATCTCATTACTTTGCAGGATCAGACCCTTATATCAGATGTCTCTGACTGGCTCTACTATAAAGTGAATATACAATAGTGAAACAATATCTTTTATTGGACCTGCTAGACTGCTGATGAGACAGACAAGCTTTTGAGCTTACACAGAGCTCTTCTAAATGTCTGGGGTATGTACTCAGAGTGTCACAGCTAAATAAAAAGTGGACCTGATTGTTTAGCACAAGTAGTTCACACATTTCAAGGGACCATTCAAGATGAAGTGACCAATTAGCATTTCCGTCCAGTCATAGGCAAGAAAGGAACTGGGGTGAAGGCAGCTGAGGGGGATTGTTAGTGGGTTATAGCTTGTCTCTCTCACCAACAGAAGTTGGGCCAATAAAAGATATTGCTTCCCTCAACTTGTCTCTCCAATCAGGGCTGTCCTTAAGATTTATAGGGCCCTACACAGTATTATTAAACTGGTACCCCTATGCCCAATGGCAGCCTGGGAGAATGATGATTTTTAGAGATGTGATTTTATAATCTTCAGCAACATACTAATGAAATATTTTTAAACCAAAATTTAAACTAGGGTCCTGTAGACTAACACAGTAAATTCTGAAACTGACAGCACATACCAGTGGTTGGCAAATGCCTGTTAAATGGCTTCATTACCACTTGAATAGCTCTTTCACAGGTTTGATGTTCTGCTAATAGATCTGGCAGACTTTTTCACTTTTAAGTTAAGTAGATCCTCTTTGGAGGAAGCGGAGTCATAGATCAGGGATAGGAAGAGGCAGGTAGGTGGATATTAAGACCCAGTATTGCCCCAAATTTTCCAGTGCCCTATGCAACTGCATATTCTGCATATGGGTATGGATGGGCTCTGTCTCCAATATTCTAGAACAAGGACAAACACAGCTACAATAAAACTCCACATGCAATAGTGAGACATTCGATTAATGTGTTTTGGTGTCGAGCTCTAAATCCAGCAGCCCAAATTGATTGTAGTGAAGCAAAAGATGTAATTTAAACAGCATTAGGAGACCATGCATGTGATATGCTTATTATGTAGATAGTATCATTATCTTGGCTAAAAGCCCAATCAAGCACTGGAGTGAATTTTGAGAAAAGAGGAACAAAACAAATGGACTAATTATTAAATGAATAAAAGAGATACTCTGTTGTGAACCTGAGTATGAAGCAAATCATTTTAGGTTTATAAAGGAGTGAGTACATCTGTGAACAATTATTGTCATAATCTACCAAGCATATCGTTAATTCCAGTAGGGGGAAATTATGCCCTCAGATGGACATGCAGAGCTCCCATTAGCTTTCAGGCTAATCACACTGCTATAGACCACATCTGGTCGAAATGCAAAATGTCAGGCTTTGTTGTATGGGAAAGAGAAGGTGAAGGTGTTTGTAAGGATATGAAAAAAATGAAATGTGGATGAAAAAAATAATTATTACTTATTTGTCCATTTGAAAATTAAGTAAATTCTTTCTGCTACAAAAGCAGAAGTAAAAAAGCCAAGTAAATCATAGACGTTAGAGAAAGAAAAATCGTATAAACTCATCTAGAGCATCCCCTGCCAAGAAAGATCTGTTCCCTGTATATCATCTAGTGATTTAGCCATTGAAAAATGCATCTTAAATACAGTAAAAGAACCATGAAAACTAAAGGGTCAGGGATGGGGAAGAAGCATTGTGCATCAGAATCCTCTCCAGGGAAAAGAGAGAGACAGGCAAAATGAACCATACACAGAGGTAATCATTCCATTTACCTCTGGAAATTGCTAGAGATGGAAAATAACCATCAGTGAAAAGCTCACTGATGCTTTTTCTTTAATGGGCTAGCAGTCTTGTATTATATATGGTAAAATTTGTTTCTCTTTTATCTCTGAAAAGGTTACATTCTTTGTATTTGTTTCTTAATATTTAATGGGAGCTAGCTTCATAATACTGGTGATTTATACATATTTTACATAATACTTTAATACAATATTTGTCTGTTGGTATTTGTTTTTTCTAAAGCATCTGTCACCATGGTATCTAACTGTAGGGCTCACTAGCTTTAGGATGTGCATATATAGACCAGGAATGGCCAAACTTACTGACCTTCTGAAGCCACATACAATAATCTTCTGAAGTTTGAGAGCGGTAAGATATGTATAACCTGCCCTGTAGAGTGGTGCCTATCGAGGTGTGGGGCTTCCTTCCACCCCCACTGACCTAAAGTCCTTATATCCCCTTCCCTGCAGGGCAGAAGCCTGTAGTTCCTCCACCCCACTGCAGGGCAGAATCCACAAGCCCACACCTGTACAGTCCTGTAGGTGGAATAGAGAAGAGGGAAAGGAGGCTCCGCAGCTGCATTTTAACTGTAAAATAGCCACATGCCGTTCCCGAGCCAGTTTAGCTACACCCTGACAGACTAAGCTGGGATCCATGTGAGCACCACTGTTCCTATTAACAACCACATTCAAAGGTTGCTATTTAAGGAATTCTGCAGTTATTCTAATTAAATCTGATTTGTGTTGAAATGTATTTCTAGAAGCCAGCAAGAGACTGTTTGGATATAGCTCTCATTCCCTGGAATGATTTTGCTGTGTTTAAATAAAAGGTATTAAAGTAATCACTTGTGATAGTTGTGCTCCAGTGGGACAATGCAGATCACAAAACCCAGAACAAGTGTATGAGAGCTTTGGACAAAGTGTTCTTAGTCAATGGGATCTGGTGATGGAATTAACTTCCAGGGGCAGTTAAGAAAATTCAGAACTTAACTGTCTTTAGGAAATTCTGCAAAAACCCTTCCTTTTAGATAATGAAATAGCAATCAACCAAAAGAACACACAAAAATTAAAATAAAATAATAAAGTAATTAAAAACCTGTAATGTAAAAACTAGCCCCTAATTAATGACCTAGAAAACATTCCCAGCAGATATTTTACCCCTAGAAGGGGAGAAGTGTTAGAGATTACATGAAGCCCAATAGGGACTTTCTATTGCTATTGATTGTGTGTGGAAGATGCTCAGACACTATGGTGATGATGAGGGCATAGATATATCCCAGAGGGTGATTTTTCAATATTTCAATAGTTACCACTAATTATGGCAAGTTCACACATTTTCTAATTCAGAAAGGATTATTTTACAATTATGTAGCTGCTTTATGTGCCAAAGGGTGAATTGAATTTCTGTGCCCGGTGAATAAAGCTCAAAGGAATGCATACATAGATGACTTCTGATTCATGTTTCATCATATGCTGCAGAATTTCTCAGAAATCAGTGCATCCCACAAACTGACATAAAACAGCCTTAGGGAGGACATCTTTCCTTGTTCCCTGTTTTCACATGCATCTCTTCATTGACTGTTCTGTTTCCTTTGCGATAAGGAACACAATCAATTTCCTATGACAACAAATCATCAGTCTAAAATTTCATTTTCTGCACATAGAAAAAATGAAAAGACCCTCTCCCACCATTCACCAAGTATTTGAGACACCAAAGTATGCACCAACACTTCGTTGTATTTTGCTTAAGACCATGTTGAATTCTTGCTGGATTTGGTATATATGGAGTGCCACAGACATGTATAAGGTGACGTAAAGGGTAGGGATGGAGCCAGACAAAATTCTGCAGGTTTCTTTATGAAAGAGGTTCACAAAATCTCCAAATACACCAGAATACAGTTACATAGAATCATAAAAGTGTAGGACTACAAGGGTCCTTGAGTGGTCATCTAGACCAGTCCCCTGCATACAACGCAGGACTATGTAATATTTAGACAAAATAGTATGGCTGTGCTAGCTGCATAAAACTGGAGTTATGTAGTATATAAAATCTCTCATACACCAAATACAGGAAGAGACCCTATAGTGTCTTCTTCCATTGGTTGTAAGACTTTAGGCAAACATGCTTCCAGAGAGAATCTCCTGTTAGTTTTGCATTGGGGCAGTTAATGGTTCAGGTAGAACTTGTTTTGTAAACCAAATCTGAGGTTGTTCTGGTCTCTTGCCATATGCCTCCCTTTCTCCCCCCTCCCCCCGGCAAACAAAACAAAACAAGGCAAGACTTCAGATATATAAAAAATAATTTGTGAATACTGTCCAAATAATAAAAGCAAAAGTCAAGGAAAACAACAGGTTGCAGGGACAAATATAACGCAATGATATGAATTACTGCAACTCACCTGAAGAGAACCATGTCCCAGTCAATGTGATGTGATCTGCCTTAGCAAATATTAACTAAATAATTCTCACAACAACTCTGAGGTTAGTAAGGTAAAGCATCTATAAAATCACTTCATCTACCATGAAACATAGCCGGTAGCCACCCTTAGCTCCAGTAACAATAAAGGTTTGAGAGGAAATGTATATGAATACTTTTCAAATTAAAACTTAAAGAAGTAAGAATGGAATCATATGAATTGCAGTTTGGCCAGGGGACACTGTGGCCAGTACCTACAATGACTTTTTAACAGGAGAAGAGAGGAAACTGTGGAATCAGGTTTCATGGCTGTAGAGCAGCCACTTTTCAGAATCTTGGGTTCCAGAAGCCCCATTTGCCAGTCCAAGGAGGTTGATGGATGGGAGGAGATTCTCAGAAATCTCAGTCAATGGGGCTCTGAGGAGGAAAAGATTCTGAGCTGAAGAATTTCAGCATGATTGCTGTCTCCTCTCTTCACAGCATGGTAAGGGTACGTCTACACTAGCTCGTTAGTTCGAGCTAGGTAGGGTAATGAGGGCAAGCGGAGTTGCAAATGAAGCCCGGGATTTAAATATCCCGGGCTTCATTTGCAACTCCGCTTGCCCTCATTACCCTACCTAGCTCAAACTAACCAGCTAGTGTAGACATACCCTAAGAGACTGGAACAGAAAACACTGTGCTTAACTACTCTGACAGGAAGTTATTAATAATATCTAATTTAAACCTCCCTTTATGCAATTTAAGGCCATTACTTATTGTCCTGTCCTCAGTGGCTAAGGAGAACAATTTATCCTCCTTCACTTTATAACGGGCATTTTATATGCTTGAAGACTTGTTATCATGCACCTTCCCCCACCATTTTCTCTTCTCCAGACTAAAAAACCCCATTTTCTTTCAATCTTTCTTCATAGGTTATGTGTTCTAGACCTTTAATCATTTTTGTTTCTCCAATTTGTACACCTTTCCCAAAGTGTTCTGTCCAGAACAGTACACAAAACCCAGCTGAAGCCTTATCAATGCTAAATGGAGTGGAAAAATTACTTCTCATGTTTTACTTACAACACTCATGCTAATATAGCCCAGAATGATGTTCATATTTTTTGCAACTGTATTACATTGCTGACATATTTAGTTTGTGACCATATATAAACCCAGATCCTTTTCTGCAGTACTTCTTTCTAGGCAGTCATTTGTGCAATTATTATTCCTTCATAAGTATAGTATTTTGCATTTTTGTCTTAATGAATTCAATCCTGTTTATTTCAAAAAGTTTCTCTAGTGTGTCAAGATCATTTTGAATTTTAATCTTGTCCTCTAAAGTTCTTGCAACCACTCCTGCACCGCAGTTTGCATACCTTTTTCCGATAGTTTTGTCGGAAGAGGCTTTTCCCAAATTTGGCCCGTCTATACTGGCCCAAATTTTGGAAAAACCTCCTCTTTCGGAAGAGCCCTTCTTCCTCATGGCACAAGGAAGACAGTGCTTCTGAAAGCTCACGTCTGCTCTTCTGCAAAAAATTGTCAGAAGAGCAGGCGCGTTCCCTGTATGCGACGGAGTTTTTCTGGAATACCTCTGGTATTTTGAACCCCCTCCCCACAGTCTAGACATAGCCACAGCTTGGTATTACCTGCAAACTTTATCAGTATTCTCTCTCTGCCATTATCCAATCATTTATGAAAATATTGAATAGACTCAGACCCAGGACAGATCCTACGGGACCCCATTCAATATGCTAACTACTTTTTGAGTATGTTTTTCCAACCAGTTGTGCATACAATTTATACTAGCTTTGTCTAGTCTATATTAATCAGACCTATTAAGACTATGATGAAACATGTAAGCAGTTAGATATTGGAAGAAAAGCTGAAATGATAGTTGTGATACACTCCTTTTTGCAAGCTGGACATTATCAATAGAGATTGAGTGACTCTCTTTAAATTCATTTCTTGGATGTGAAGCTGCTGCCTACAGACAAAACAAAAATAGTAATGTCAAAAACATCACATTTATTTTTCTTCCATTGAACTGCAAATCAAGGTACACATGTTGAACAGTTTTTTATCAATTATGATTTTTTTATCCTATGGAATACTTTGCAAGGGTGCATTTTCTCCAAATCAGTTTTTTCCCCTTGTATGGGAATGAAGTTTAATGTGTTGACACACCTGTTACGATTCTTGTGATTTTTTGGTGTTTTTTCTATACCCCCAGCTCTTGGAATCATATGATTACATAAAACTCTCAGCTTCTTTTTTTAAAACAGCTAGTTTGTAGCCCTCATTTTTGCAGAATAAAGTTTATAGACATGAACCCTAAAAGGTTCAAAAACTAGAAGACAAATAAAAGGACTGAACATTTTAATACATCATGATTCTAAGCCAATCCTGACTTGTGATTTTTGAATACTTGCAAATGGTTGGCAATACTGAGTCCAGTTCTCTTATGTAGGTGTTTTGACACTGCAAATTCATATTTTTCCAGAAAAAAGTTGGACATATGCTTTGTGAAAATATAGGACACTTAAAGGCATGTGCAAAACACAGAGAATATATGAGTGTGTGGATGAGGCTTTGGGATATTTTAGTCCATAGGCATGTTTCTCCTCAGAAGAATTTGACTCAGATTGAGTGACTGGTAACAGAGAGGTAGCAGTGTTAGTCTGATCTTGGTAAAACAAACAAACAAAAGTTATGTAGCGCTTTAAAGACTAACAAGATGGTTTATTAGGTGATGAGCTTTCCTGACTGCTGAGGCTTTGCACATTTGTAATGTAGGGCATGTAACCTGTGCACCTTTTCCTGTCTAGATCTGATTAGATGGGGGGGGGGGGGGGGTTGGAGCTATTAAGGGCAACCTAGGGAAGAGAGCAGGAGCTGAAACTATAGGAGTGCAGCTACTCTAGTGGGGTTCACAGGGGCCAGATTCAAACCAGGAGCAGGTCTCTCCCGCTGGCATTCTGTCCCAGTTCCCTACGTTGCCCTCTGGCTTGGGCACGTTCCCGCCCTGGGGTGTGCGGCGGGGGCTCGCTAGGCTCTGGCTGCGGGTACCCGAGGGGCGGAGAGGACGTGGCTCTAGGCGGGGGGGGGGGGGGCAGCGGGCGCGCGTGGGGGAGGGGCGGGTTGTTTCTCGGTGGCGCCTCCCCCGCGCCCGCGCCGCCGTGTGCCTGGGCGGGAGCGGCCCCTCGGCCCCAGAGGCGGGGCGGGGGCGGCCGGGGGCAGAGCCGCGGACCCGGAAGCGGTTGCGCCCACGGCAGGGGGGCGGAGAGCGCGGGCTCGGCGGCGGGATGCGCTGGAGACGCCGCGGGGCATGCTGAGCCCGGAGCGCCCGCTCCCCGCCGGGACCCGGCCGGCGGCCGCGCTGCTGCTGCTGCTGCTGGTGCTGCGGGGCGCCGGGGCGCAGAAAGGTGCGTGCGGGGGCGGCAGAGGGGCAGCCCCGGCGGGCGGGAGGGGGTGGCCGGAGCGGCAGGGAAGCCCCCCCCCTTGGCTCCCCCAGGAGTCCCCAGCGCCCGGAGCCCCCCCCCCCCGAGGTACCGGGAGACCCGGGGGCGTTGCATCCCCTCGCTCCCCCGGGCCTCTGGCTGGTCCCGCCTGTGCCTGGCCGCCCTCGCCCCGTTCCCCCGCGGCTGCTGCAAACAAAGGGGGCAAGAGGGGCCCTGTGGCCGTAACCCCCTTCCCCGCCCCTGCTCCGGGACCTTCATCGCCGCTCCGAGGCGGGGGGTGTCTGCTGTCCTTGGCCTCGGGGCTTAGAGATGGGCCACCCGACCCAGCCCTCTGCAGTGGGGGCAGAGACGAGGGGCTGCCTGCCTCTGATATAGCCCCTCTTGCTGATTTCAGTTTCCCAGGAGAGCCGTGGTCTCTAGCGGAGGAGATGCCTTATGCAGCCCTTCTCTTTCCCATCAGTCACTGAATCCCCCTCCCCCCCCCCGCGATTGGACAGGGAGGTGTGGAAACGCTTCATCGTGGGCCCTAATGTGGGAGAAAGTTGGCTTTGGTTGTATCACTTTAATGGTGCTTCGGCTCGCATTAAAAGATGAGGTGGGAAGCTTTCCTGCAAATGGGATGCATGTGGGAGGATGGCAAATGAAAGTATGATGGAGATGCCTTCTAGGATTTGGGGAACAGGAATCCCTTTCCTCTTGTGTTTTGCATCACACTGTCATGTATGAATTGTTGTGTGTGATTTTTCTGGCATGCTCTTTTTCTGAATTGCATGTTGCTGTATTTCTGAGGTGATTTGAAGAGAGGCATGGAAAAAAAACTTTGGGAAATGAAAGTTCAGGAGCTAGAGAGCAAAAGGGCTATACTAATGTTAGAGTGGAGGGTGTATATTTTAAATAAAACATAACTTCTCTAGGATTTCATTAATTGACAACTTGCAGGTTTTTTATCTCTCCACCATGTATACAAACTGGCATCAGGTAGAAGGCAGGAGTTAAGGGTGGTTAATTTATGAAAACAATTACAAACATGGGAGATATATAACATAATGGCTGCGTCTAGACTGGCATGATTTTCCACAAATGTTTTTAACGGAAAAGTTTTTCCGTTAAAAACATTTGCGGAAAAGAGCTTCTAGATTGTCATGGACACTTTTGCGCAAAAGCGTCCGTGCCAATCTAGATGCGGTTTTGCGCAAGAAAGCCCCGATCGCCATTTTTGCCTTCGGGGCTTTTTTGCGCAAAACAGTTTTTAACTGTCTACACTGGCCCTCTTGTGCAAAAGCATTTGCGCAAGAGGGCTTTTTCCCAAATGGGAGCAGCATAGTATTTGCGCAAGAACACTGATAATCTTACATTAGATCATCAGTGTTCTTGCGCAAATTCAAGCGGCCAGTGTAGACAGCTGGCAAGTTTTTCCGCAAAAAAAACTTGCCAGTCTAGACGCAGCCAATGTGTATAGGAACATCTTTTGTAAAACAGATCATAAAATGCACAATTATTTTAGGGAAATTGAGGAGTCTCCTTTTTTGTGAAATAACTGCACTTTAATTTGCTGAAATTTACAAGGCAGCATTTTTTTTAAGATGGTGAAAGAAGTGGGAATGTAACATTAACTATCAGTTTGATCGTATGCTAGAGAAATTGGTTGAGGGGAATTCTCTTAAAATATTAATTCTGTAACTAAGTTTTTAAATAAAATATTTTCCTTTAAATCACTTTTTTCCCCCCAGTTTACTTTATTTCTGACTATCCATTAGAAATAGTGATTCTGGCTATCCAGATATCTCTGTTCTTGCATATATCTTTCACATGGTAAAACAGTAGAAGAAAGCATTTTTTTTAAATTGCCAACTTCAGTGGGACTCAAAGACAGATGTGATTGTTAATCAACATTTAACTCGTTTTTTGAACGGTCGGAGATTGCCCAAAAAGTGGTCCATAGAGCATAGTAATACTATAGTTCTGGCTTGCCATCTTATTTCCAACTATACACATTTAAAAAATATTATTTTTACACATGAAGTAGTGTATTTTTAACATAGTAAAGCAATTGCCCTAGTAGCCACAGGAATGCCACATTGTGAATTGTAAGCAGCAGGAAAAACAGTCCATTTGTTTGTGATTGGGAAGGCTGTTGAACAAGATAAACTCTTAAGATATCAATGAAATAGTATAGGAGTTCCAAAACTAGTTTTCAAGCTGATGGTGTATTTTGAAATCACATTTTAGGACGTCTCTCCTGAATTTAAACATTGCTGTTGTGAGGAACATCACAGAAAAGTTAAATTTCTGTTATGGTGTTAGTTTGAAAAAACAAAAAACCTTTCAAAATACTTCCATCTGATGTAATCCATGAAACATTCCATGCAAAACACGAGAAACTATTATATGCAAAATGCACACCTAAACCTATGTTTAAAAGAACATTATTGAAATTGCAAGGATTAACATGCAAAAGTAAGAAAATTCCTATGTAATCTTAATTCAGCCCCCTTGTGCATAGGCATTACGATGCAATCTTTAATTATATGATCATGCTATTTTTTCCCCAAAGGACCCCTGCCTTATTCGGTGTGCATTATGAACAGTGCTCACTTAATGAGAAGCTGATAACTATTTTTTTGCCTCATTGCCCAGTACGAGGGCCTAGGTTTTTTTTCTGATCTGCACAAACCCTACTCTGAAGATAGCATAATTAATTTCCTTGAGAGCTTTTCTAAGATATTCATTATAATATCAAAGTGCTTGAAAAATGTTAAATTATCTTCACAACACTCTTGTGAGATTTAGCAGGTCTATGATTTCCATTTTACAGATGGAGAGTTGCGACACAGAAGAGTAAGATGAAAAGTGTCCACAGATTTGGGGTGCTCCATTTGAAACACTAGGACTTGAATTTCCAGAGAGTTTAGTGTCACACAGCATTTTATACATTCAGAGCACAGGTTCCATTGACTTCATTTGTGGATATTAATGCTTCTGCTAATCAGACACCAGGGTCTCAAGTCAGTCATGCATAAAATGAGGAGCACATCATCAGTGCCATCCTCTGAAAACTTTGGTTTAACTGATGTGCCCAGCCTCACAAGGAATCGGAGATGGGGAGAGGACTGATTTCTCTGGGGACATTTTCAACTGCCTTAATGATGAGACCAACCTTTCTGTTCTGCAATCCTCTGCTGCATTTACTAAATACCTTCTGCAACAAAGAGGTTGGGGTCATTCATTACACAGTCTTGATTCATCTCCAGAGCAAGTCCATACAGTGCACTGAATGAGACAGGGATTCTGTAGAAAAATGTGATCATGTTGTTAGATTGTTATTAATATGCCCAAGGCAGGGTGGATAAAAATCAGATATTTTTATTAAATCACATTTTTTATTTTTTAAAATCATCAATAAAACACTGAATTTCTCTCACTTAAAAATAAGTTACAATTAAATCGTATCACAAGCAAGCTAAACCTAGACTTAGTCTCATAAAAATGAATTAATGTCTCTAGTCTGTTCAGCCTAAGTACTACCTCCTTGCTTCTTGAAAGTTCTGAGATTCAAGTTTCTGTTTCTCAGCAAACTAAAATCACGTGCAAAGAAAGACACAGGCTGGATAGCATTGTTGTTCTGTGCTTATGTGGTGGTGGAGCTGAGCCAAGCAAGGAGGAGGAGTTAGGCACTGTCTTAAAGACAGAGAAGTAATATATAGGAAAGGCCGGAGGCAGAGTTGAAAGGAACAGTGGAGAGGACAGGAAAGAAAAAGGAAAGACGTTATTCAGTACATGCACAGCTTCTCATATTCCTCCACACTTTTGCCACAGAAAAGCTCAGGGCTTCTGGGTGTAAGAGGAACCCTATCAGAATATATTGAAATTCCCTCCCTGGATGAAAAAGGAAAATGTAAGCAAGTGCAAGGAGATGCAAGGGCTAGCTGCAAGAATGAAATGTCACAAGGAAAATTATTGGGAGAATATTAAGTGGATGAAGATATGGATGTGTCCTGAAGTACAATGCGGATCAATTAGCTTGTAACTTTAACTAATTCACTTTGCAATGCAGCATTGTTCAAGACTCTCTCTATGCCTTTTAGTATAAATGTAAATTCGCAAGTTGTCTGTTTGTTAGAAGTTCCCAGGGAAACAAATTAGCCTACCTAATCTTTGTTTAATTAGCTAACTAGGTTTAGGATCTATTATCCAAGTGTACTGCAGATTTCTGTACTGTAAGAGAAATCTAGAGGTGTCCAGTAGTTACTGGGTAGGGATGTAACAATATAACTATTTAAATGGTTAACCAGTGTCCCGATCTTATCAGTTACCATTAACAGTTACATGCATGTTTCTTGTCCCACTCCTGGGGAGCCAGTTGCCATCCTGCACTGCTGGCTCTGTATCCGAGACTGGTATACCAGCTCCCAACCCTGAGATCAGGGTTGGGAGCTGGTATGCATTGGGCCCGAGAAGCTGGTACACGCCGGAAGGCCAGCTGCCATTCCACGCTGCATATTTTGCAGTATAAAGTTTATACTGCGGGGCCTGCAGTGCATTGGTTCCCCAGTAGTGGGGCTAGCCGGCTGTGCTCCTGGGGAGCTGGCTGCACTGTGAGCCCAGCAGTATAAGCCTGCAGTGTGTAACCACTGAGATTCATCAGTTACATGGTTACCTAATTAACCGCCTTATAACATCCCTACCATTGGGTGTAATATTCTTATGTAATAATAAATAATACATGCCCCTTGTCTTGGAACATCATGGCCACAGATCATAATGATGATACTATAAGTCTAGTCCCCGTTTCAAAGATTGAAATGCCCCGCTGGTGGGGAGTCCCTTGCTGACCTCCGGCTTCATGGGGCACTTCTGTTTTGAAATGTACAAGAGCCGCACCAGGGACCCTTGTACATTTCAACGGTGAAATGCTGCTGCTGCGTCCCTGCCCCTCCCACAGAGCTGAAGCTGGGGGCAACCTGCTTTTAAGCTACCTCCCCCAGCACCTCTCTTCTCCCCCTCCCTTGTTCCCTCTTTCTGATAGAGGAAGCATGTGGGGGGGAGTGACTAGCTGACTAGTGTGTTAGCAAACGCTTATCAGATAGTTTATTGGATAGTCGATTAGTCGCTCACATCCCTAAAAGATACTTAGAAGAAGAAACAGAAGAGTGATTCTTTATTTAATGATATATTGCTGCAGTGCCCATTTAATGCATTTTTTAGCCAAAGACTTAAGTATGTTTTCTCCAAGAATAAAAAACAAGTTTCACAAAATACTTCTGTAACAATCATTTTGCTGCAGCTTCACTGAAGAGAGCAAGAGGATCAAAACTTATTCTCCTTCAAGGTGTTCAATAGAATTCTGCACATGATCATTTGAACAATTTATTAAGCACTGGCCTATTCTCATAAAACTTTGTGTGGGGGGGGGGGGGTAGAAGGATATGATAAAATATATATGGAAGTATCTCATCCAAAGTATCTAACATTGGATTAAAGAGGAGTGTAGAGTATATGCTCAGTATACTGAAGCCTGCATTCATAGCCTTAAACAAACTGCTGAGAAATTGCTGCTGCATTGCTGATGTTGCTGAAATTTGGAAGGCACTTCTGGAGACATTGACAAAAGAACTACCTCACCAGAAAGTTAAACTGCAGGCAGTAAAGAAGCAACTCAATCCTGCACTAACTGCAGCTTAATTTCTTGCAAACATTCTCACCCTAAGTATAAAGATAGATGCTAACTTCTGAAGAAGCTAATAATGCCATGGTGTGGACATCTCAGAATTAGTTCTCAGTTATGCCAGTCATAATACATCTTAGGGCTGGAGAGAAACCATTTAATCAGTATATGTTTACTGATGATTTTGTGAACAAAGTCACTACCCTGAATTGGTGTAAATCATTAGCTAGTTACCTTGAAACAGAATTTGTTCAGTTTCCAGGCCAACTTTTCATAACAGTAGCTTCCTCTGCTGCACAAAGATAATATTTTCCAGCCCTAGTATTCTGATTCTATTTTCATTTTTTGGTGGTATTCACTCAAAGCTAAGAAATTGACTGGGAGTTGCAAAGACCTGTTTAGGTCTGTGAATAAAAATGACAATGGGAGAAGGGAAGATCATAACTAGCTGTAAAAGTTTTAAGGACACTGTTTGTTTAGTTATGATGACTTGTCTTTTAGAGTTAATTCATTTTTGAAAATTAAAAAAAGTTTAAAGTTTAAAGACAGCTAGCAACTCAGACTGCTGTCATTGCAAATGTGAAACATTCATGTAGCAGTAGAAGACTTTACCACTGTTGTGAGTGCATGCCTCCCACCAGTGTTCCCCGGGTGGGAGGCCTGGGGAAAATGAGGAGTACAGGATCTTTTGAAATGGGGCATTACTGTTGAAAATGCCCCATCTAAACTGCCATTTTTTTTTTAAAAAAGTCCCGTTTAGGGGGAAAAAAAGCAGTGGCTGCCATTATGCAAATGATATTTAAATCCCAGCTTCATTTGCACTTTCCATACATCTAGTTTACAGCTCTCTGCCAACAGAGGGGTGTAGTTTAGCCGTAGCCAGAGACGGGGCCCCCAGCCTGGGGCTGCACAGAGAGCCTGCCTTCGCCGTCCACCATGGCAGTGCTGGGTAGCTTGGTGGTGCAGGGAGTGGGTGGGCTGTGGAAGTGGGACCAGCATTCCTAGGGCCAAGGGGTAGGAGTTTGTGAGGGAGTATTAACCTGGGGCAGTGGCAGGCAAGATAGTGAGCCCTACCCCCAGCCGTCCCCAGCCCCCTTGGTGGTATGGCTGCCTCCCACCGCTTTGGTCACTCTGCAATATAGTTGTCCCCTTGTCTCATTGCCCCTAGTGGTGACTGTGAATATAGCATCCCTCTGCTCAATCCCCTCCCTTTCAATGTTATGGAAAGCAATGGAATTCCTGACACAAACAACCCTGACTTTGCTTTAAGGAAGGCTAAGAGGAAGCTGCATACCAAATTTGGTGTTCCTAGCTGTTACTGTTTGTTAGTAGTTTTTGAACGAACAAACTCACAAATTGATGCACAAATCTCAAATATTTATGATTTAAGTTTTAGTTTAATAAAATAAGGAGTGCTATTGTGTGTGTTTTAGATTTAGTTCTTACCATCCCTAATATACTGGTGCAGCATCTGCAGCTTGACACAGGTAATGAGTAAAGTTAGCTAAAAATAACACAGAGTGTACCCTCCTAGATGTTGTAAAATGGAGTATCGAGTTATAAATTAACAAGTTTTGGTGGTGATATTTGCATAGTTCTTTAAAAATATGTGAAAAAGTATCAGTGGGAAACTTAATTTAAATCAGTGATTTTTTTCTTGATTGTTTAAATCAATCCACCTTAGAACAAGGGGGCTTCTTTAAGGGTTGCAAAGGTTACCCACTAACTTTTGAGTGTTGGACTTTATGTGCTTAATGTTCTTTTAACCTTTTTTTGCACAGGTTGAACCTCTCTAGTCCGGCACTCTCTGGTCCGACAAGATCTATGGTCTGGCATGATTTTAGTTAACCAGATGTCCACTTATCATGAGTGTGGCCAAGTTTGTTTACTGCTACCAGTCCTGGCTCTCAGTGTTCTGTGCTATTATTTAGTTCTAATTTACTTCTAAATGTCTTCTAAGAGCCCAGTAAGCAGTGGAAGTGTTGGTAATGCTGCTAGACAATATTGACCGCCCATGGTTCGGCAAATTCTGTGGTTTGGCATCAGTTAGGTCCCCGAGGAGCCAGACTAGAGAGGTTCAACATGTACATGTAATTTCTCCTAGGTTAAAAATAAAACTAACACAGAAAAAAAATTCCGTTATGTGCTATTGTATTGGCACAAGATTGGAATCTTTATCCATCCCATGGTCCCCTGTTTGAGTTGACAGCAATAGTAATTTGTTATCTTGTATGTGTAGAACAGCACTAGAGCACGATGAGACAGTTTGCCTTGAGTTTTATGGCTATTTGCTAACAACAGAAGAATGGTGAAAATCAGGAATGTTTAATTCCATTACAGCTGCGAAGGAAAGTGTGCTTTATTGGGCATGGATTCTTCTGCCATTCCTCCCAAGCTTGATCCATTCTGAGCTTCCCCCTCTTCCAATACAGGGTAAGTCTAGACTACATGCCTCTGTCGACAGAGGCATGTAGATTAGGCTACCAGGCATAGGAAAATTAAGCAGCAATTTAAATAATCGCCGCTTCATTTAAATTTACATGGCTGCTGCGCTGAGCCGACAAACAGCTCATCAGCTGTTTGTCGGCTCAGCGCTGTAGTCTGGACGCGCGGGTGTCGACATCAAAGGCATTTGTCGACCACCCAGGTATACCTCATCCCAGGAGGCATAGGCCATAGGCCATCCTAGCCTCTTAATCTGGATTCCTCATAACAGTCCAAGTCTCTGGTACTCCCTGGTCTTTTGTGGCTCCTTTGCTTAGCTGTGCCTTTCCTGCTCCTCTGATGTCCCCAATCCCACTGGCTTCCAGTTTCCCTACCTGGCCTCCTTCTCAGTATCTCATTCTTCCCTCAACAATTCCTTCTCCTAGCTGTCTCTGACACATACACACATGGTCTCATCTCCCCTTCCCATACCTCGTTCCTTCTCCCACACTAGTTCCCAGTTGTCTTGCCCAGCCATTCAATCTCCCTTCACCGTTTCGTCCTGGACAACCTTTAATCCCTGTTTCCTCATCTCCCCTCATTCACAGCTCCTTGGCCCGTGTACTCCCAAACATCTGACTCTTGTCCCATCTGCAGTTGAATCTGGCAGTTTCCTCTTCTGTGCTCCCTGGGCTCAGCAGGGAAGTCATTGAGAGCACAGGAGACACAGACTCCCTGTTCTGAGTCCTGGTGTTAGACCAATGCTGTAGTTACAAGGAAAGTCCTGCTTAGGCCCAGGCTTGGGCATGCCCAGGCAGAAGGAATCCTCAAGGAATTTAGCTATGAAATTCTGGCAAGTGTTGACTGACCATGTGCAAATTGGGAATTTTCAAAGGCAATAACTTATCCACATTTGGGTGGATTTTCATGGGGATGGCAAGAGACATTCCTGACAGAGAGGCAAATTTCAAGTTGTGTGCGTCAAAAAAAATTCAGCCAGAGGCAAATACCCAGAACAAAATATTTCAGTTTAAAGGGCTACAGTTCAGTAAAGTTATAAGCAACTGAAAATGGAGTTTTTTAGTGGGAAGTGCTGGGTAATCTTAATTGGTTGTGCTGTCGCCTCACCGATAATAATTTGAAGGAAGTTTGATAATTTCTCAGGATGCCTGAGTGCTGGGAGGCTTCCAGCTGGGGCATGCCTGTATGGGAGGGTACCTCCAGACAATCCCTTCACCTGCTTGGTGACTGTCTCATTTCTGTATGGTTCTATAAGAAGCAATCCAATTTTCCTGGCACAACCAAACCCTTGCCTTGCTTTAAGTTATGTTAAGAGGAAGCTGTATGCCAAGTTTGGTGTTCCTAGCTCTTAATATCTAAGAAGAGTCCTTGAACAAATAGCTAGATAGACACGCTTAGACAGACAAACTCTTTCAAATATATAGTAGATAAGAAGTAATAGCAGGTAAAATATGCATGCCATCTTGTAATGTTTTTATTCAACATGGAAGAATGTACACTATGATTTCATCAGTATGACAGTAATTGTGAAATATGCAGGATCATTATAATCTCATTTCACAAATAAGAAATGCTACCAATTGCTAGAAAGTTCTTGTGTGTTCTTGGAAATGTTTAAGTTCTGTACTCCACAGTTTCTTCCACATTCTCATTAACAATCAAAAATTAATGTATCAGTTTTTGAGTCTTATGGCCAGAGCTCGACAATTAGTGAAATCTACTTGCCCGTGGCGAGTAGATTACAGGATGGCACAGCTGCGCAGCGCGGTCTGTGCATGTGCAGCGTGCCGAACCGTACGGCTGGCGAGTGGGGCTCGCCGCCGCTTGGCGAGCCCTGCTTATGACCATACTGAACTGTTATCATACATTTGTAAAATTGTCTGCTGTTATAAACACAATGACTATAGATGATAATGAGTAATTAGTGAGGTATTCAACATGCTGTTTCACAAGCTACTTTGTAGCAAGGGCCATATTTAATACAGATTCTCTTGGATCACCACTTATCCTGTTCACATTTGTGCAGACCAAGTTCCTTTGCTCTCATGATTCTATAACATCCCTGGGGTAATGATAGCAGTTGCTTACATGGAAAAGTGATATTGGGAAAGTATTTAATGTATTTTTTAAGCTGCTTTTAATGCAGTTTACCAGCTGGAAATGAGAGAGAGCCAGCATCACGTAATCAGCCAGCTCTCTATGGACTGCATTTTGGGAACTTCTGCATGTAACAGATGTTCAGCTATTGTCTTTTACTCAGTGTGGCCTATTTGTCAGTTAAACCTAAGTAATTTTGGCTGTCCAGGAACAAAATGACCAAGTGAGAAAAGGATGCTTACTTTTTTTCAGCATAGAAATTAAAAAATGTTTCAGTAAAGTGGAATTTATTTAGATCGCTTTCTCTTCTTTATATTAAAGCAATTGGTACAGTTGGGGTGATATATTATGGCGGCATTTGTAGTGACTCCATACTTAAGGTTGTGCTATGATTTACACTTAAAGAAGGAATACATTTCCTTTTTTTCCCCTTTGAATTGAGGCTCTAGATTTGACACACGCAAATGGTTGAGGATGGTTGAATATTCTGTGTCCATTTTTCAGTAACATCTTTTAACTCTTGGCTATGAATCATCTTACAATGTACCACTGTAAATTTAGTATTTTCTCCATTATGCTTTCTTTTAAATGACTATCACCACCACAAATGCCAAACTTCAGAAATACACATGTGGATATAAGCTATATTGAAATTTCAAAATTAAACACATGAAGAATTATTTTCCTTCTTATATCCAGGGTGTGAAAAATCCACTTATCCAAATATTCATGATGAGTAGAAATCTTTCCAGGATGCATGTCACCGACTTCTCAACAGTCTAAGCCTGTACTTAAACAACAGCAACAAAAATTTCTAGTCCTATGGTTGCGAAGATAACCATCCATATGTGAAAACTTCAATTTTAAAGCAATGCATCAGTGTCATTGCAAGCCTGCAGAGACACAATTCAGCTGACACCACTGGTGTTGGATTGCAGGGAAGCACGTGTGGCTGTGGCTGCTGTTAATTAGCCAGTGTAAGCAGGGCTGGCTGCCATTGGGGATACCTCCAAACTTCTGGAGCAGAGGGCAGTGGAGGAGTGCTTCCCCCTAGAATAGAGTAATGTATGTGTCCAGTGTAGATTGATTTAAATCATGAAACAGGAAACCTTGAATTGAATAGCCAGTTTTAATCTTGTTTTGCATTTGCACTCTTAGTTGTTTTCCTAAAGGAAGGTTTGTTTGTTATTGGTTGGTAAACATTAAAACATGTTGATTTGCACCTAAATTTAGCCTTTCTACTAAATTTGATGCTACTTTTAGATGACAAGGAAGATGTATGGTATCTATACACATGTAGTTAAGTACTTTTTTTAGCTTTGCATACATTTATTCAAATTCTTAATTTTTCATTGTTATATTAAAAAGTAGTGAATGATGCATTTTTTGTTTGCTAGGGAAATGTTTTAGCTGTAATGTTAAATAGCATTTGGATAAAAATGTGCATTTAATTAAAAATGCACCAAAATCAGCATTTTAAAATGTATTATTAGCTACAGAAAATATGTGCAAGATATAGAAGGGAAAAAAAGCGTATCAAACATGTTTTGCATTTAAAACTGATTTTATTAAACAAAGTATTATCTTTAGGTAGTGACAAACTAGTTGAATAAACTTAAATGAAGAAAATATTCTTCCTGCATCTGCAGAAGAGGTTACTGTTGTCAACATCTGGATTAACATGTCAATAGACTATGGCTCCAGATGTTTAGCCAGTGACTTCCATTAGTTCTGTGGATTGACTTATTTGAAGCTGGTCAGCAAACATACTGCTTAGCATTAATTATTTAATATAAATTATTTGAATAGATGATAGTAAATGTAAGCCTCTTAACTAAGTTGTCAGCATTTCAAATTTAATTCAAGATAGATTCCTTTTTTTAAAAATGAACCTGTTTTATAGTCAGCTTAGAAAAAGTCATATTTTAAAAAAAGAAATAATTGATTTGTATCCACCTTGTAGTGTTTCCGAAAAGCCAGGTAGCAAACTGTCTGGCTTCTTGGTACTATTTAATAGAGATCTACTAGACAGAAAGGAATTTTCTAAAGCTTTTTGCTTGGGTGAGTGATGGTGACCCAAGACCACCCCCATCCAAGAACCCTTTGCTGAGGTGGAAAGCTGGAGCTTTGCTGTTGCTGATCATTGGGTTCATTGGGATCTCCCTGCTCCTCAGACTCTTTCTCTTTGGTTGGTAGGACTAAGATCTGTTCCAGGAGGAAGGAAACCTGTATCTTTTACTACACCAGCAAAGGACAATGTGTTTGACAGAATTTATGGAGGGGAGCAGGGGCTTGTCTGGTAGTAATCTGTTTGTGTGGTGTTGGTAACGTACTTTCTTTTTGTGGGATGAGGGGCAACACTAATTTATTTAGTATTTGTATGGAGCCTCTGGCAATAATTAGGATTGCAAATGTCAGCCATCACGAGATAGTGCTCTTTATAAGAATGTAAAATCCCATTTAATTGGTTAACCGGTTAAACTGTTTAATCGATTAACCAATTAAAGGGGGGACTGATTGGAGGGCTGCTCCAGCCTGGAGTAGTCCCTCCCTGTGGGGCACCTGGACCTGCTGGGGACAGAGGCAGCTCCAGATGGCCGGAGCAACCCCCTGTCTGTGACAGGCCCCATAGGGCTGGAGCAGTCCCCTGCCCATGGCAAGCAAGGAACTGCTCCAGTCTAGGGATGTAAGTGACTAGTCGACAATCTAATAAGCATTTGCTTAGTGATTCGACTAGTCGCCTCCCCCCCCCACCACCTTGTCTGCCTCTGAGAGAGAGGCAGCAAGGTGGGGGACAGGATCTGATGCTGGGGGGAGGCATCTTAAAAGCCAGTCCCCCCCCTCCCCCAGCACTGTCTCCGTGGGGCAAAGGTACAGGGGTGCAGCGGGGAACTGGCAGCACTTCTGCCTTTGAAATGTAGCAAGAACACGGCTCTTGTTACATTTCAAAAGCAGAAGCATCACAGGGAGCCTGGGGCAACCTGGGGACTCAAATAGTCCCTGGCTGGCCCCAGACTCTTGGTGGCGCTTCTGCCTTTGAAATGTAGCATGAGCCGGCAGGGCTCTTGCTATATTTCAAGGGCAGAGGTGCCCTTATCAACTAATTGAATAGTTGATGCAAATTACATCAATTGGATTAGTTGATTAATCTAAATTTAACATCCTTATGACAGCCCCCACTGATTAACTGGAACCCGTAAGCATCACCCATTAAGCATGATGCTTAAGGGTTAACCTTTCACATCCTTAGTTCTTTGGGCACAAGAATTTTAGGGATACCTAATCAGGAGGGAGTATAGCCCAGAACACAGATATATTTGACTTTGCCTGGAGGTATTAGGTGACGTTTTCAAGTCCTGGTCATAACCTAATGCAGTTCTGTCCAGTTTAACTGACAGCTGCTGCTATCCATCAGCTAATTCTGTTTTGACTCTGCCTGCCTGATTCACTGCCTGTATTTTGGACATACTGTGGTGAGTCATGTTGGATATCAGGGATATGGGAAGATGGGGAGAGATGAAACTTTGAGGAAATGGATTAATAATACGGTTAGCAAGGATGTTCAAGAATCTTGGGAGGAACAAGCTTGTATTTGGAGGCTGTGGTAGAAAATATGGGAGGAGAGTGCAGTTCTCCTTGTTGTTGGTTATAGGCATTTGAAAGCCTTCCATGGGACTCTTTAACCATTGGTGCTAAAATTTACCAGTAGTGGTAAATTTCAGAAGAGATGCCTCTTAAGAGTCGGAATTACAATATACTTTTCCTTTTTCTTTTTCTTTTTCAGGTAGTGGTAGTCCTATTGGAGCAGGTTAGATACACATCTGTCAGGGATGATGGTGCTTGGTCCTGCTGTGAGTACAGGGGACTAGATTTGATGACCTCTCAAAGTTCCTTCCGTTTCTAGCATTCTATGATCGTAAGACTTCATATACTGCTCTGTGAATAGTTTCAGTAGTTGCTGTGTTTTCTGTTGCACTGAGCTTTTCCAAGCTGCAACAAAATTAAGTTGAGGTGATTTTTGTTGATTTCACTGCTGCCAACATTCATCTGAAAAATGGAAATGAAAACTGACAGTATTATTGGCTGTGGCTTGTGGAACCTGTGAGTCAGCTGCAATGGAGTGGTCTGATGGCTTAGCAAGACAGAATGCTTTGGTTTAACCTTGGTTTGTGCTATCTGCACATAACTATGAGAGCTAGAAATCTGTATTTAAAAAAAAAAAGGAAGGGAGAGAGAACATGCTCTTGTTTCAGAATATTTCCAGTAGAAGCCTTACCCTTTGGCCTCTTCACTAAACCCAGAGATTTTACCAAATGCCTAGCTTGGATAAGTATGTAAGGAGGCAAGTGATTTTTATCTTCCATTACGTAGACAATTGGTTACTGAAGCCCTTGCCCAAAGATGAATTAAAAAGACATGTTCTCCATTCAGAACCTTAGGTTCCCTCATAAACAAGACCTTGTCTTTCCTGGTCTTTGTCAGCTTTTGGGAACTGCATACTTGTACCCTTGAAGCTATTGCCTATCCTCAGTTTCCTCATTAGGGCACAGGTTTGTATAGCTGTTTATTCTTCGAGTGGTTGCTCATGTCCATTCGAATTAGGTGTGCGCACCGCATAAACTGCATCTTCTGGAGCGTTTTCCCTAGCGGTACCCATAGCGCCAGCAGGGCGCCCCCTGGAGTGGCATAAGTACCCCTGCTGGTGCTTCCCTACCTCAGGGTATGTCTACACTACCCTCCTAGTTTGAACTATGAGGGTAATGTAGGCATATCGCACTTGCAAATGAAGCCCGGGATTTGAATTTCCCGGGCTTCATTTGCATAAGCGGGGAGCCGCCATTTTTAAAACCCCGCTGGTTCAAACCCTCGAGGTATACCGGTAGTTCGGAATAGGAATCCTAGTTCGAACTACCTAGTTCGAGCCCCGTGTAGCCATGCTGCACGGGGTTCGAACCAGCGGGGTTTTAAAAATGGCGGCTCCCCGCTTATGCAAATGAAGCCCGGGAAATTCAAATCCCGGGCTTCATTTGCAAGTGCGGTATGCCTACATTACCCTGCTAGTTCGAACTAGCGGGGTAGTGTAGACATACCCTCAGTTCCTTCTTACTGCCCGTGACAGTCGTTGGAGCGTGTCTCTCTGTTAGTTCAGTTAATGGTTTTCGTTTCTCTTAGCATTGTAGATAGTTCTAAATAGTTCAATTAGTTAGATAGTTAGTGTCTCTTTGTTTTCTTCTCCCCCTTCAGGGGTGAGGAATGCCAGGGCTCCAAGGCTTTAAGGCATGCGCTGTCTGTGCAAAGTTTATGTCCGAAGGAGACCCTCACAACAGTTGTCTGAAGTGTCTGGGTGAGGCCCATCTTACAGACGCCTGTAAGATCTGCAAGTTGTTTAAGCCGCGCACTAAGAGGGAGAGAGACTTTTGTCTAAAACTTCTCCTCATGGAGCCAGCTTTACAGCTAGCACCAGCTGGACATTCTGCGGTGCACAGTGCACCGGCGTCCACGCGTGATGCACCATCTCGAGACCAGGCCTCGGTGTCGAGGGTTCGGCACCGGTCTCACTCCCTGGCACCGAAGAGGTCAAGAGCGTCCTGTGGTAGGTCTCCAAGCTGGAAGTCCAAGTCGGGCCTACACCGCAGTGCTGAGTCTCCGGGGCACACATCCTCATCATGGTGTGGTGTAAGCGAGCGGGGCGCCCATCCAGTCCGGGGCAACTGCCCTCGCACCACCCTTCCACGCCGGACACTTTTGAGGCGGTGCATGATCTTATTAGCCTCACTACCTCCCCTCTGTCGTCGGTTGAGGCGGAGAGGTTGAGGTCGCCTACACCGGAGGCCGTGTTGGCTCCAGTTTCGCCTCAGCACCGGCACGACCAGACGGTACTGTGGGACCAGTACCATTTGCCTCCACATCAGTGCCGGCCTCGATGCAGGCCACCAGGCTTCACTCGGTGCCTGACTGGAGTTGACCTCCCTCGATGTTGGGGTCTCTTCCAGACCCTGTCTTGGCTGCACCAGTTCCGTATCACCCAGGCCTTGCGGCACCGTCTACGGCACCATCATCGGTACCAGCACTGAGCAGCTTTCCCGGGGTGCCGTTTCAGTCGTTGGCACCAGGCCCTTCAGCATCAGCCTCTTCAGACCGATGCAAGTTTCGGCACCATTACAGGCACCGGCATCGACCCCTGGCCATGCCGGTGCCGCCATCACCGGTGACGTTGGCCTCTTCGGGGTTCGTCTCGCTACCGATTCCGACTTCGGCACCACAACCTGCATTGGAACCTGTCCTCCCGGTACTGCAACCGGCTCCAATCCTGGCACCGGGCTTTGTCCTCCTGGCACCGCTCCACTCCCGGCACCGGGACTGGTTTTCCCAGTGCCGCAACCAGCTCCGCTCCCGGCACTGGGACCCGTCCTCCTGGTGCCGCAACAGGCACCGCAAATGGCACCGGGACCGGTTTTCCTGGTGCTGGCATGCCCTCATCGCGTGCACGTGGGCAAATCCGAATTTATGGCCAAGTTTGCCCCCCACTTGGTGGCAGGGCGTTCGTCATCTCCAACTCCCTGGCCTTAGTCGGACTACTCGTCGGATTCTGATGGGGCGTCATTCAGGTCGGAGTCCTCGGGAGCTTCCTCGACTCATAGATCCCGTTCTCAGCCCCAGCGTGATCGTTTGCGGGTGCAGCAAACTTGGCCGCCTCAACCGCAATGGCCTTTCTGGACGCCGTGGGCTTACCACCAGTGGCAGGGGCCTGTGCCCTCCTCTGTGGTGTCTGGTGGGTCGGGGCACCATGCGCAGCCGTTGGCGTCACTGTCACAACCCCCTCTTTTCCCCTCTGAGGTCGGTTGCTACAGATGCCGCTGCTGAGCCACAGGCCTCAGTGCCAGAGCCGCTTCTGCAAACGGTGCCGCCTGCCCAGCTGGCTCTTCAACCGGGCCCTACACTGGATCCGGTACTTGTCCAGGAATCGTCGTCATCATTGTCTCCTGATGAAGCCTTGGTGGATCCCGCACCAGCACTGCCTACTATGGATGCTAGAGCTCATCAGGCTCTGCTTAGGTGTCTGGCCTCCAATCTGGGTGTCCCAGTGGAGCCAGTAGTGGAGGACACGGATCCCATAATTGACATCCTCTCGGATGATGCGCCCGCCCGTTTGGCTTTGCCACTTAATAAAACCATGGCCAAGATTACTAATGCCCTGTGTCAGACCCCGGCGACCCTGACCGCTACCTTAAAGGGAGTTGAGAGGCGCTATTACATTCCCCAGTCAGGGAACGAACACCTATACTCCCAACCTGTCCCGGGGTCCTTGGTCGTTCAGGCTGTGGCTCAAAAGGAGAGGCTTCCCCAGCTGGGACCGTCCCTGAAAGCTAGGAAGCCTAAACGCCTTGACCTGATGGGCAGTAAGGTGTATGCCACTGGCGGGGTGCAACTCCGCATTGCGAACCAGCACACAATGCTGAGTCGTTATGCTTATAATACTTGGCAGGCCATGGATAAGTTTAAGGATAAATTGCCTGCTGAGACCCATCAGGAGTTTGCAGCCATGACTTCGGAGGGCAGAACCATTGTCCGCACGGCCCTTCAGGCTTCCCTGGACGCTGTTGACTCTGCGTCCCGCACCATGGCGTCAGGTGTGATTATGTGCTGTGGTGCCTGGCTGCAGGTGTCTGGAATACCTCCAGACGTCCAAACCACGATCCAGAACCTGCCGTTTGACGGAAAAGCCTTGTTTTCAGAGCAAACGGACTCCAGGCTCCATACGCTTAAGGACACGAGGTCTACTCTCCGGTCCTTGGGGATCCACACGCCAGCCCCTCAGCATCATCAGCTGCCCTACAGACAGCAAGGGAGAATGCAGTCCCAGGTCCCCCATGGGGATTACTGGAGATGCCGTCCTCGTGCCCCCCATGAGGTGCGGGGGCTCTTGCGGGCCCCTCGTCCGCAAGGGGTCGTCGACGTCGCCCAAGAGGGGACAACCTCCATGGGGTTGGTCAAGGCTCCTCCCAGCAGCCCAAGCACCAGTTTTGACGGGCTGCTAGAGAGTTGCGCACCAGCCTCCCACCCTGGCCCCCCCGTTTGGGGCCAGGTTATCCTGGTTTGCCCACGCCTGGACAGAAATCACCACTGATGCCTGGGTTCTAAAAATAGTCAGAAATGGCTATATCATCCCCTGCCTGGGCTCGCTCCCTTCCAACCTGCCCGCCCCATCCCTTTTCAGGGACACCTCTCATGAAGGCATCCTCCGTCAGGGTTTTACTCCCGGTATTTCGTTGTCCCAAAACCCAAGGGTGGGGTTCATCCCAGCTTAGATCTCAGGGACCTCAACAAGACTGTGGTGAAATCCAAGTTCAGAATGGTAATCCTGGCCTCGGTTATCCCGGTTTTACAGTTAGGAGACTGGTACGCAACTCTCGGTCTCAAGTTACTTCCATGTGGCAATAAGACCCAGCTACAGGAGGTTTCTACGTTTTATTGTTTCCTGATGTCACTTCCAATTTACAGTGTTTCCATTTGGCCTTTCAACAGCACCCAGGGTCTTTACAAAATGCATGGCGGTCATAGCGGCATGTCTCCACAAAAAAGGGGTACATGTTTTTCCGTACCTAAACGACTGGCTGATTCGTGGTCGTTCCTATGAACAAGTGGAGGCCCATGTTTCCCTCACAAGGGCCCTCTTTGTAAGGCTGGGGCTCATGCTAAATGAGGAAAAGTTGACTCCCTCCCAGCACCTTGAATTCGTAGGTGCCCTCCTGGACACCAGGGTGGCAAGAGCACTCCTCCCCAAAACCAGGTTTCTGTCCATAGTGGAGCTGGTCTCCGAGTTAACCTGGTTCCCCATCACGACCGCTTGGGTCTGCTCGAGGCTGCTGGGACACATGGCGGTATATATGTATGTGGTACGCCATGCTCGAATGAGGCTCAGGCCTCTGCAAGCCTGGTTGGCAAGGGCATTCAATCAGTCCAGGGGTCTCTGGGACATGGTTCTCACAGTGCCTCCGGAGTTGATAGCCTCCTTACAATGGTGGACCGAGGAGGCAGTGGTGTGAAGTGCGGTTCCGTTCACTATACCTCCCCCCTCACTTACACTGGTCACGGATGCTTCCGACCTGAGTTGGGGAGCACACCTGGGGTGTCACAGGACCCAGGGGTTATGGTCCCCTGCAGAGCGGGCTCTGCACAAAAATGTCTGGGAACTCAGGGCAGTCAGGAGAGCCTGCGAGACCTTCCTGTCGAAGCTCTTTCGCCGCTCTGTCCTGATCCGCCTGGACAACATGGCAGCTGTGTTGTACCTCAACAGGCAGGGGGGAGCCCGGTCGCCTCCCCTCTGCCACGAGGCTCTGTGCCTCTGGAACGTGTGCGTAGAGCACGACATAGTTTTGCAGGCAGAGTACCTGCCAGGGTGCAAAAACTTGCTGGCCGATGCTCTGAGCAGGTCCTTCGGAGCCCACGAATGGTCTCTCAAGGATTCGACACTCTGTCAGATCTTCTGCAGTTGGGGTTGTCCCCTACTAGACCTGTATGCCTTGGCACGCAACACCAAGTGCCGGAGCTACTGCTCCCTGTTGGGACTGGGGGAACACTCCTGGGGGTATGCCATGACCGTCCTGTGGCCGGTGGGCATCCTCTATGCTTTCCCTCAGTTTCCCCTAATTCCCAGGGTTCTGACCAGGGTCAAGACCTTCAGGTCCACGGTCATCCTGATAGCCCCTCGGTGGCCCAGGCAGTTCTGGTTCCCTATCCTGGTGGACATGCTCAGTGAGGAGCCTGTAACACTCCTGCTGGTTTGGGATCTCCTGACCCAACCCTGGGATGGGGGGACCATGGTTCACCCGAATCTCAGCTCTCTCCACCTGACGGCCTGGTTTATCTGTGCCTGACCCAACTGGAAAGGGAATGTTTCCAGGAGGTACAGATGGTGCTCCTAAGTAGTAGGAAACAGTCTACCAGGCGGTCGTACGCAGCCAAGTGGCGGCGCTTCTTGTCTTGGGCGTCCAGAAGGGAAATGCACCCGTCCCATGGACCAGTCCCGTCCATTCTGGACTACCTCTTTGAACTTAGGTCCAGTGGCCTCTCTACCTCCTCTATCAAAGTCCATGTGGCATCTCTCTCCGCCTTCCATGTTGGTTTGGCAGGAGTTTCTCTGTTTTCTGACCCTGTAGTCAAAAGGTTCCTTAAAGGTTTGGATAAGTTGTATCCCTCGGTTAGACCCCCTCTTCCCGCTTGAGACCTTAACCTCGTGTTGTCTAGACTTGTCACCCCCCTTTGAGCCACTGTCCTCATGTTCTTTGAAGCACCTCTCTATGAAGGTTGCGTTCATAGTGGCCATTACGTCGGCTTGCAGGGTCTCCGAGGGCGTTAACTGCGAACATGCCCTACCTAGTGTTTACTGACAATAACGTGAGACTCCGCCCTCATCCGGCCTTTCTCCCCAAGGTGGTGTCACCGTTTCATTTGTCCCAAGAAATTTACCTCCCAGTTTTCTTTCCAAAGCCCATGTCTCCCCTAAGGAGCAAGTGCTCCATTCCCTGGATGCTAGACGTGCACTAGCTTTTTATATTGATAGGACTAAACCCTTTCGCAAATCCATATAATTGTTTATTGCTGTTGCTGACAGAGTGAAAGGCTCCTCATATCGACCCAGAGGTTGTCCAGTTTGGTCACAGGGTGTATCAGGGAGTGTTATGCCTTGGCCGGGAAGGTCCCATCCCGGGTTACAGCACATTCCACCAGGGCACAGGCGCCCTCTGTAGCTTTTGAGGCACAGGTTCCAATCACTGAAATCTTCAGGGTGGCCATGTGGTCATCACTCCATACCTTTATGGCGCACTACGCGCTGGCACAGCAGACTAGGGAGGATGCAGGGTTGGGCTCTGCGGTCCTCAGCTCTGTATTGTAAATATGTTGGTTTTATCTGTGTCACATTGCACTTTCTACAGTTTTTCTGTGTTCGCTTAGTTCAGGCATGTCCAAAGTCTGGCCCGCGGGCCAATTGTGGCCCGTGTTCCGGTTTAATACGGCCCCCGCTTCCTCCCCCTCTCCTGGCTCCCCGGCGCTCTTTTGAACTGGCGCGCCTAGCGCGCCGCTTCCGGCTGCACCACCGCCGCCGCCGCCCATGGCCTCCGCGGTCCTAGAGCCTGCCCTGTAGGGCACGTCCGCAGCCCCGCTCCCCTGCTCGGCTGCGGGTTCGCCCTGTCCCCGTGCCGCCGTGAGGCCGGCGTGCCCTGCGCTCTCCACCCGCCTCCGACCACGTGGGCCCTCCGCCTTGGGGCTAAGAGTGCAGGGACGGCCCTTATGCATGTTCACTTCTTCAAATCTGGCCCTCTTTGAAAAAAGTTTGGACACCCCTGGCTTAGTTGAATAAATTTGTTTGGATTGTTCAACTTTCGTGGACTTCTCTTTCTGGGTGCTCCGACTCCTCCTCCTTGAAGCAGGGTTGGCTTGGAAGTCACTTAATTCGAATGGACATGTGCAACCTCTCGAAGAAGAAAAGAACGATTACTTAACTGTAACTGTTGTTCTTCAAGATGTGTTGCTCATCTCCATTTGATTCCCTCCCTACCTCCCCTTCGTCGGAGCGTCTGGCAAGAAGGAACTGAGGTGGGGAAGCGCCGGCAGGGGTACTTACGCCCCGCCATAGTGGTGCCACTACAGGGGGTGCCTTGCCGGCGCTACGGATACCGCTAAGGAAAACGCTGTGGAAGACGTGTTACGCACACCTAATTCAAATGGACATGAGCAACACATCTCGAAGAACAACAGTTACAGGTAAGTAACCGTTCTTTTCTCTCATATTCCCGTACCCATTTTTTTGAAGCAGATAGGTTAGTTTGTGTACGGTAAAGAAAACAAAATTTGAGAGAGTTCTGTTTTAAAATTGTTACTGTATCCTACATGTTAAATTTAAATTTAAAGTCCAAATACTAAACGTTTGCTGAAAATAAATTTGGTGTCAGAAAGCGGTGCTTCACTTTTTCCATCTGTGATAAAGTGGAAGTGATGGATACTCACCTTACTAAAGCTTTTTGACATCTATGCATAACATTCATTGATTGCTAAGTTATATTAGTCTAGAGCATGGTTAGCACTAAGTAAGTGAAAAAGGATCAAATTGTTATTCTGACATATTTAAAATTGATTCTTTTAATGTAAGAACAAAAGGTTGTAAAATCCATCAAGCACGAAAGGCGTGTTTAAGGCTTTTGGCTTTTTTTCTCTTTGATCCGTAATCCATTGTTCACTCTTAACTCCTTTCTCCATTTGCTTTCTTGCCTCATACCAATGTTTTCTCCCACAGAATAACAGCAATATATTTTTATTTATATTTTGTTTCAAAACAGAACTGTGTGCTAGAATTTGCATTCTCCCAATGTAAAAATTGCATAAACATAAATGATAATGAGTGTGGATAAAGGGCAAACCTGCTTAGCTAGAAGGGAAGGAGAACTCTGAGAGGGAGGTGTCTGATTTTCCACACAATGAAGAGCCACTCCCGCTGAAGTCAGTAGGAGTTCTATGAGTGGGATTGGGTCTGAAAGCGGAAAAAGACTGAAAGACATTTGTAGTTTGGGAACCCTGTTTTCATTACTTTTTGGTATTTCTTTTCCATTTTTTTTTTTTTAAGTTTTCCTGCCTTGGTTGAAAGGAATGTAAAGCTGACATGGTATCTTTGCTGCATGGAACAGCAGAACAGTTCTGTGCACATCACCTTATTGGCTCCTCAGAGCAAGAGAAGCCTATCAAAATAGAGGGTTGCATATTCAGAGTTAAAATGAGCAACTTGAAATTCCATTCTTTGCTAATTCATATAAGATCTCTGGTGCTGCCATCATTCCATGCAGTCGAGAGTTAATTTTTCATGATATTGTCTCTTGAATTCCCATTATTTGTTTTTAGAATCTAGTACCTTATGCAGACAAAATCTCAAGAAGCCTAACAGCTATTCTCTCTCCAAACATACACTGCATGCATTAAAATTCATTTATATTTTGATATGTATTTTATATATTTTGCATCCTGTACACTTTGCAGACTGTAATCAAAGTGTCTTTAGATTTGGTTTCGTTTCATGCCGTTCCCTTCTCCATGTTAGGAATGGGAAGATAATTTTCTTGTATTAAGTTTCAGATTTTTAAAATGATTTTGATAGAACAACACTAAATGTCATTTGAGCTGCGGGCTGTAGTTCAATTTGTTCTCCAAACAAAGGTCTCCAAGGAAAATTAGAGCAGATTAACTATGCAATGCAGATCTCTAAATTACAAATTGCTTCCAAGATTGGTCTTTACTTAAACACCCTCTTCCACATAAGTACTGTCTTCTAACTTGCTACAAGGGGGTTAGCAGGCTTTTCACATTTTGTGTTGTACCTCATATGGTGGCTATAGCTTTACAATGTCTTTGTATTGGTTTCACACATTTCTTTTGAGAAATTGAAAAGTTAATTGTATTGCAGATTACTCATTCAATCACTTGGCCAGAGCAAATTTTCTGGATGATCTTTTCAAATGTCAGAGATGCCATTTATTAAATACAATAGAACTTGTCCTCCCATTCAAGAAAAATGAGGATGAAGGCTATTAAGATTCTCTGTCTGAATGCTAGTAATCCAATTTAATGCCCGTGTGTCCAGCTCATGAGAAGCTTGATCCTATGATAATTGAGTTTGATGATGACCTTCAGATCAATAAAACAGATGTCATAGTGGAAATGTGCCTGGAGTGCAAAGCACATTTGCAATGAATGTTTCCTCTTTTTCTTGAACTTGCCTTTAGAACATTGCCCCGGATCAAAGACGTCTGCCTCATATGATCAATAATGTCACGTAACTTAGAAACAGAGAAACACTTCTTATGCAGAGAGGTTCAAGTACTACCCTCTCAGAGCCAATAAAACAAAACAAGATTCCCTTGTTTAGCAAGTCTCAGTGGAAACAAATAAAAATAATCCAAATAGTTCTTGAATGATGATGATGTCCTTGACCAACAGTACACTGGGTACTAGACATGCAGCAATAATCCGTAAATTTTTCAGGCATAAGAATCTGAAATTCTGTTTTGATCCCAAATGAGACACTTACCAAAAAGACATTAAAATACATGGCCAGTGTGAGCCACCAGAGACAGTTGATCCTAGTTTGGGCTGCACATGCCAGGTGGCACAAATCAGACCTTCTATGAGTACATGTAATTTAGCAAATATACCCCGCACCCGAATATACCTCGCGTTTTTTTCTATTTGAGTAAAAAAATCTTGTATACCCCACGCACGAATATAACCCGCGGGGTATACAAGACTTCTCTGTGCCGGGGGTATATTTGCTGGGGGGTATATTTATGGTGCGGGGGGGGGGGGGGGGATAGCCATTCAACGCCCCAGGTTCCAGCGCAGCTGCCAGCCTCTGGGCGAGGGAGTGCTCATCCCACAGGTTCCTCTGCAGCTACAGGAAGGGGCGGGTGTGCAGGGTTTGTAAAAACAAATATAACACGTGGGTTATATTCGCTAAATTACAGTACCTTGAATATTTCCTCCTATTTCTACCCCTGTCTAGTGTCTGTAAAGCTATTAAGGCCTGATCTACACTGGTTAGATTAGTACAGCTTAAAAAAATAAATTCACACTGCCTAACCATCATAATTACACTGATATGAACCCTTACGTGAACTCAGTTATATTGGTGTAAAGGTTCCTTATGTTGATATAGTTATTTCCCTTTCCATGTGAGAATATTTGTACTGGTACCAATTTAACTGAAACCACACTAGCAACATTGTACTGCTTTATACCAGCATAGTTAAAATTATACAATTTATGCAAGGCCTGACTGTGATTTTGTTCACTTAACTTTCAGAGATTCTGAAGCAAAATGTACACTTTTGTTCATAAACGGATAGTCAGGTTCTCTACCAGTAAATAAGAAGAGGTTACTTAAGGCCAGTGGAAACAAAACTGAACTTTCTGTACTTTCAGGGGGTGAAACTGTTATATTTATATTGTGTTTAAAAATGCATGTTAACATGTTTTAACTGATACATTTTAAATCCCAATCAAAAAATTTTGCCCTCCCGGTTCAAAGTCAGTGCTGGATGTTTGGGTAATTATGATGATGACATAACTATGTACTACATTGAATACATAATTAACTAAGTCATTCCACATCATGATACAGGAAAAATGTAAGTAGGAAGTATAGAGAATCAGCTGAATAGTTTATTACTTAATATACAACCTGTAATCAGTTGCCATTTATGTTGAAATTATTTTTATGCTTGTGATATATAAATGGTTTTGAAATGTTGGCTATAGGTAAAATATATGATCTGTATGGATGGGCTAAAGAGCTAGATATTTATTTTATAGTTATTAACCCACTGAGTGAGTTCATGCTTTTGAAAGATAAAAATTTTGTCCTCTCTTCTCAGCAGGAAATCCTTTGACTTTGCTGATTACTAGCGAAGGAATTGGAATTTTTTTCCTGAGTTCTAAAATATTCTGAGCAGCAAGGATTTTTACAATTAAGGGCTGTTTTTAGTCAGTTTGCTATAAAATTTCTTAATAAGAAATCTTTCATTCACAATCTTTCTTTTATTGCGAAGCTGAAAAATCTTTTACAAACAAACAATATACAGCTGGTCCCTGACTTACGAACGCATCGACTTACGACCAACCTCCTATTAACCCCATTATGGCTGGTCCCCAACTTACAAACGCACCATCCGCACTTATGAACAGCGCGGCTGTATATAAAAGCATGTATTTCCGACTTACGAACAAATAGAGTTACGACCAGGTGTTTGGAATGTAACCTGTTTGTAAGTCGAGGACCGGCTGTACAAAGTGCACATACACCGCTTCAATGATGAAATGAGGCAACTATTTACTACAGGTTGAACCTCTGTAGTCTGACACTCTAGTTCAGCAGCATCCGTGGTCTGCCATGATTTTCATTAGTCAGATCACTTATCATGGGTGTGGCCAACTTTCCATAAAGTTCCTTTACAACCCACCAGTCCTGGCTCTCAGTGATCTGTGCTGTTGCTGTTGTTTAGCTGTCTTCTAAGAGCCCGTTAAGTAGTGGAAGTGTTGGTAAAGGTGCTAGACAATACTGACCACCCATGGTTTGGCAAATTCTCTGGTTTGGCACTAGTCACATTTGGTATACAGCAATGCCTTTTTAGGATAGTAAATAAAAAAGACTTTGTTAATGGGGAATTTAGTTAGAGGTTATATACAGGCAGTCCTCGGGTTACGTACAAGATAGGGACTGTAGGTTTGTTCTTAAGTTGAATTCGTATGTAAGTCGGAACTGGTACATATTGTAGGGGAAACTCTACCCAAACATTTCTCCAGAGCTCAGTTTTATTCTCCCACACCTCACTTCCCTCAGTCCTTTATTCTCAAGCTGAGGTGTCTGCTGAGAAAAGCCGCTCCGCGTCTCCCTGGTCTGCTGGGGGGGGGGGGGGGGGGCGCTAGCTTCGCTTCTCCCTGGTCTGCTGGGGGGAAGCAGCTAGTGCGGGGTTGCCTTACATCGGATCCCTACTTACAAACGGGGTAAGTCGGATCCATGTAACCCGGGGACTGCCTGTAATTATTTCCATTTTGGTAATGGGTCAGTATTATGGAATATAATATATCAAGTGATGATGTATTTAAAACAAAATGCTAAAAATAAGATAAAACAAAGCATTGTCAAATGAGTGCTTTATAACAGAACTTGTGAGTACACAGAAAGCCATTTTGAATACGTTACCTTTCCCAAAAGAAAATACACACTAGGGATGTAAAATCCTGTTTACTTGGCTAACTGGTTAAACATATATTTTAACCCAGTTAACCGTATAGCTTGACTGGTTAGCCAATTAAAGGGCAGTTACCACCCCCCCCCCCCCCACCTGCTACTGAGCTGGAAGTCCCCCTCTGCCAGTGCAGGCAGGGGCTGCTCCAGCATCCTGGTTGGAGCAGCCCCTGCTCGTGGGGTGCCCTGGCTTGCCACAGACAGTGCTGCTCTGGAACAGCTCCTGTTCATGGAGGGTCCTCTGTGGGACTAAAACAACCTCCTGCCTGCTGCAGGTGGGGAGCTACTCCAGCCCCACCATTTAACTTTAACCAGTAACTCTCACCCACTAGGGGTGAGGCTTACTGGTTAACTAGCAATCAGTTAAACCTTCACATCCATAATATATGCTATAGTTTTAAGACCTGTGACTCCTTTCTGTTTGAAATGCTAATCTGAATACTAGCAGCACCAGCAGCTGGAATTTTAGAACATACACGTATCTTGCCTTTTTGAGGTCCTTGCGAGTGCAAAGAAAATAGTTTTTTTTAAAAATGGAAGGCTCTGCAGGATTAAATCACCAAATATTAGTTTTTGGAGGCTTTTCTGTGCAGTCAACTTGCTGCTACAATCGTTCTAGCAAAAGACACTGTCCATTTTAGGAGGAATTTCTTTTTTGTGCGTGTAGTCATTACATAGTCCTTTGACTTTTTAGCATGGATTGTTTTTTTAATCTTAGGGCACAGAGTTGAAGTTTAGTTTATAAAACAATGGCATACCGTGAAAGCTTATATCTATTGTATCAGAAAGCTGTCTTGAAGAGTAATAATAATGATGTCTTCTGTTGAGAGCTGGATTCCCTAAAGAAAAAAGTGAGGGGTGAAATGAATCTCTGAATGGGGAATATAGTGCAGGGAGGGCAGTACTTTTAAAAGACTGTTGAATTGGATTTGTACCTGCATGTCTACTGTTCTTACTTGAATGTGTAAAATAAAGGCTTATTACCTGTACTTTGAATGTGATCTTGTGAGCTGTTGAATATTTCCAAAGGGCCCCTCTGGAAGTGCACTACATCTCCCAGGGTCATGCATTACAGGAATAGCGCAAACCCTAGTATAGTAATTTCATACAACTGACTTCAGTGAGTTGGCTCCTTTGCTTCAAGTGCTAACACAAATATTTCAGTTTGCAGAGAGTTGTTTTATTTCAAATGTTACAATTTAGCTGGGTTGTAGACTTACAGTGAGAACTACTTTCAGGAGAACAATGTTCATTGAGTCCTTATTGTTACTCATGTAGCACTCTCATTTTCAAAGCAGTTTACAAATGCTAATGCATCTTATTGGCTACAGTTCCTAGTCTGCTTTTGAGTAAATACTCATAGGCTGCTTATTTACTTTGCCCTTGTTATAGATGTTTTGCTAATGTGTTTGTAAATTTACAAGCATAAATCAATCACATGAGATCTTTCTACTCACAAATTCATAATTTTCTATACTGTATTATTATTAATACTTTATTATGCAATTATAGTGGGTTTTTTACATTTATAAAGTGGTGGTTCAGAAACCTCCTAGGCATTACTTAAACATAGAAATTGCAGTCCCTGCCCTAAAGAGTGAGCCAAGATTAATACAAATGTATTTTACTGGCAACCAAATACAGTCACCACCTTAAAATTATGCAGTTTATGGCCACACTTCTCTTTAGCTATTTCCAGGGAGTTGCTTTGTTCTCCATTTCCCAAGAGATCATGTTGCGCATCTGTTCCTATTGCCAAAATATTAAGAATGCAGAACCAGCAAATAAACTGTCTTCCTAATTAGAATCACAATTACAATAGGTTTGGATTTCCTCTCTCCTTTTTGTTAAAATAACTTTTGCGTGTGTGTGTCCATAAAATTGAAGAAACACCTATCCCACTGTTTGTGCTATATGCGCTTTTTAAAAAAGCCATCACAGGCATTACCTATTGCAGTTCCCCTGTCAGATGTGCTCAAGATGTGTATTAGGTAATGTTGGACAAATCCTATTTTGTCAGTTATAGTTTCACCCGTCTATTTTGGTTTTGAGCCTTTTCACAATTGTAGCTGGTAAAAATGTCATTTTGAAAAAAATCTCCTGCTGTTCCTAAAGATCAGTTTGACTACTAATGAATGAACGATTTGTGATAACGTTTTTTCTTGTTTTAAGGTGATGGTTGTGGACACACAGTTCTGGGGCCTGAAAGTGGAACTCTTACTTCAATAAACTACCCCCAGACTTATCCTAACAGCACAGTGTGTGAGTGGGAGATCCGTGTAAAATCTGGACAGAGAGTTCAGCTCAAATTTGGTGATTTTGATATTGAAGATTCAGATGCTTGCCATTTCAATTATTTGAGAGTTTATAATGGAATTGGACCTACCAGGACAGAGATAGGTAGGAGCTTTTGTGTCCCTTTGTTTTGTAATGTTTGAATGCTGTTGTGTGGGATAGAACTTGAAAATTTTTCACTCACTATTTGTTTGCTTTCAGAAATACCTTTCAGTAAACTGCACTGTCCAAGAACTAATGTATTAATAGTATATACACCGTAAGTCTTCCCAAAACTCTGGAGGATTGTTACAATTACATTGGGTTCTAAGCAGGCTGGGGCCTGGTCTACCTGTGTATGTGCACAATGCCTAGTGCAGTGAAGGACTTTGGGTGCTACATATATAATGAAATAGAATGAGATGTTTATTATATATGGAGCTAAAGAGTAAATAGGGTGAAGGAGAAAATTTAGTGTATAGTAAAGCCAAATATTCTCCTATTCCCAGAGCAAGAAAATCATGCAAAATGTGTACTATGATAGCATGTGCTCTTCACACTATCAGAAGAAAGTTCACTAGAATGCAGCCAATTTGCTGATGATAGCTCTGTCCTAAAAGCACTCTTTTAGAAGACTTGTTGTTGTACTGTATGGTTTTCTGTTACAGTGGAAGGAAGAATAGAGGTGAAAATCTAACCGTATAAAATGTAAGAAAATAATCCAAAGAAAGGGATTCTCTAGATTTTCTATGCATATACATTTTGGCTGTTTTACACCACCTTCTACAGATATTTCTTTTGGCAATTGTGTGTTTATGTATAATCAAAGAATATTGAACTGGCTAAACCAAATCTTGCTGTAAAAGCACTTGTGGAATACTGCTTTTTTTTTTCCCTTCAATCTGACTTGTCTTACTGTTACCTAGATGACTGTGTGAAAATAAGTATGTACCATCTGAGTTCTTGAGCCAGACTCACTCTAAAATAACAAAGCACTGAGGTCCTTAAATGGCAAGGAACGTCCACTCTTGATCAGTGTTACTTTTACAAGTGAGTTAACTGACTCAAATAAATGTTCTACTTCATTTGTTTCTTTTGTCTTTCAGCTGCAGCCAGCTGGCGTGAGTACAGTATGTTGAGCAGTGTCTTTCTGCTAGTAGCAGATTAATTCATGGAACTAATAAGGATGCTAAAAACTTGCAGCCATGGCTAACTCAGTTTCTTGAATTTACATATTTTAAACAGCAGACAGTGGAGAATTTAGACATCTGATTCACATTTTGACCCTGGCTCTTGATGTTGTCTCTAGGCACTTAAGCAAAATATTAATATAGAATTAAGGTGGACAGCATATCTCAGCTGCCAAAAAACTCATAGGAAAATGTTCAGGATTTCATCTCTTCCTTTATAGCCCCTAAAAAATATCTAGGAAATTCCAACTCAGAATTCAGTTTAGCAGGCTTTGGATTTTAGGTTTTATTTATTTATTGCACTATTACGACCAGTAAAAGAATCTTCACTCTGAAGTGTCATCTGAGAACAACCTGAAACTTGGAGGCAATCTTGTGCACCCATGTGTGTATTTTGAATACTCCTTGCCTCTTAACTTTTCTGTGGCCAGCATTCAGACCCTTCTGGTAAGATTACCCAATCCATCCCTGCTGAGCCTCAACCACCTTCATCTGGACTAGGGATATAAAATCCTGTTTAAAAATGTGAAGTGGTTAAACTATATTTTTAACCAGTTAACTGAGATGTTACTGGAGCAGTCCCCCACCCGTGATGTGCCGTGATGGGCCTCGCCAGGCTGGAGTGCCTGCGATGCGGTGGGCTCAGCCAGGCTGGAATAGGCCCAGCAGGTGGGAGTGGGAGGACTGTTCCAGATGGGCCAGGAGCCAGTTAACTGGTTACCCTGGTAATCATACTGGAAGTGCTTACCGGGTAACTGGTTATCCCTTTATATCTCTAAGCTGGACCCCCCCCCCCCCCCCCAGCAGAGTCCCATTTTCCCTACACTCAGAACTCCCTATGCATCCAGATCTCCCACTGAGATGCCTTCACCCATTGTCCCGCATAGAACCTCTTTACCCCACACTTCGATCCTCATTCCACACTAAGTCCCTCCACACTTGGATCTTGCTTGGTTGAGCTTGCCCACCCGTACCTGGTAGGTACACATTCCTGTGTTTTCTGGGGCAGGCCTGACCCTGGTGCTTTGTCAGGGTTGGGTGAAGCCTCATCACTGAGTCCTTGACTGGTGGAAGTAGTAATAGTAAATTAGAAAGAGTTGATGTTCCATAGTGACCATCACTGGCTAGCTGCTCATTTCAGCTATTAATTAGTACCCAGATATGGATTAGGTAGTTGTTTACTATTAAATATAAAAGCTTGATTAAAATATACTTTCTTCTGGGCTTCTAACTTTGGGATTTAATGCCACTGGTATGGTGCAGTGTGAGAGGCATGATGTATTAATGGAGTCTGCTTTATGACCTTTACATATGTTGGAAGATAATATCTGAATGCTCAAGATGATTTTAGTGAATATTAAATTAATTAATTAACTGCGTAACTTGTCATCTCTAAATGTAATAGTTCATGGATTCATCCTCAAGGAGTAAGGGGCTACGTCTAGACTGCAAGCCTCTTTCGAAAAAGAGTGTATAGACTGCAAGCAGTACTTTCGAAAAAGCAAGCCGCTTTTTCAAAAGAGAGCACCCAGGCAGTCTGGATGTTCTCTTTCGAAAAAGCCCTGTTTGCATTCAAGAACGCCTTTTTTCGAAAGAGCACTTTTGAAAAAAGGCGTTCTTCCTCGTGAAATGAGGAGTACCGCCATCAAAAGAAAAGCCGCATTCTTTTGATTTAATTTCGAAAGAACGTGGCTGTAGTCTAGACACAGGTGAAGTTTTTTCAAAAAAAGACTACTTTTTTTCGAAAAAACCCTGCAGTTTAGACACAGCCAGGGAGAAGTTTCTAGTAGATCCCTAAAGAGATTAGTTGTTAGTTCAGGTCTGATCGATATTTGTATAACTAACTGGAAAAAACTCCCAAAATAATTTCTGATCAAGTTTGCAGATGGAATCATGCAAACACATACATTTTTTTCACGCTATCTAGTAGTCTTAGCCTTTCAGCTAGTAGTTACTAGCTAAGATTTTTATGCCTTTTTTCTAGCTTCATGTTTGGACTTGCAATATACTTATGCTTGGCAGACTTCCATTTTTATTTTTTATAATTTTTCTGGATAACATCTATTTTTAAGCATTTTTTTATTTTTATCTATTTAAATGTTTGCCTTTGTAGGAAATTGTGGGGAGTGATGTGTCAGACAATTATTGAATGACAATAGATGTTTAGATTTAAAAAAATTAAAGCTTTATAATTGTTGAGAGACAAATAGTCCTCATCACATAATGTACAAAGTAAATATTTTTAAATCAAACTCTAATAAATTCTGATGCAATATTTGACTGTGTTTGCCTATCTGTACATTTTGAATACAGGCAGTCCCCGGGTTACGTACAAGATAGGGATTGTAGGTTTGTTCTTAAGTTGAATCTGTATGTAAGTCGGAACTGGCGTCCAGATTCAGCCGCTGCTGAAACTGACCGCCAGTTCTGACTTACATACAGATTCAACTTAAGAACCCCAGGTGTCCCCAAGTCAGCTGCTGCTGAAACTGATCAGCGCTGATTCCAGGAAGCCTGGGGCAGAGCAACTCTGCCTCAGGCTTCCTGTAGTCAGCGCTGGTCAGTTTCAGCAGCGGCTGACTTGGGGACGCCTGGGGCAGAGCAGCTGGGGTGCTGCTGGGTTGCTCCAGTAGCACCGCTCCTCGGCGCTACTGGACCAACCCAGCAGCACCCCAGCTGCTCTGCCCCAGGCGTCCTGATTCAGCCACTGCTGAAACTGACCAGCAGCGGCTGAATCAGGACCTGGGGCAGAGCAGCTGGGGTGCTGCCGGGTTGGTCCAGTAGTGCCCAGAGCGGGCGCTGCAGGACCAATCGGCAGCGCCCCAGCTGCTCTGCCCCAGGGTCCAAAAAAAAACCCTGGTCTGCTGGGGGGGGGGGGCACACTAGCCGTGCCCCCCCCCCCCCAGCAGACCAGGGACACGGAGCAGAGCGGCAGCGGGGTGCGCGCCTCTGAGGCTTTGCTCTGGCAAAGTCTCAGAGGCGCGGGACCCCCCGCGGCTGCGGCTTCAGTCCCGGTGCCTGTGGTCTGCTGGGGACGGTCCCCAGCAGACCACAGGCACCCGGACTCAAGCGGCAGCAGCGGCGGTTCCGCGCGCTTCTGAGGCTTTGCTCTGGCAAAGCCTCAGAAGCGCGGGAACCTGCCTGGTGCCCCTGGTCTGCTGGAGACGGTCTCCAGCAGACCAGGGGCACCCGAGCAGCTTACGAACTGGGCTTTCTCCCCCGGAGCTCGCAGGTAGCAATCCGCTACCTCGACCTCCGGGGCGAGAAAGCCCCGTTCGTAAGTGCGGATCCGACATAAGTCGGATCCGCGTAAGTCGGGGAGTGCCTGTATTGATGGAAATATTTTTCATCAGTTTGTATATGTGTAACTTGACTTTTATTGATATTTACTAATAAAAATCGAATCCTTCCAATCCTAGGGTATACGGTGTTCATTAGGAGTCTGGGTTCATGGTAATCATCAGGCATTGCTACCAACAAGTGTTTTCCCAGAACTAAAACCAGACAGTATTTGAACTAGGGACATAAGTGAGTAGTCGACTACCCCATAAACCCAGGCTTATCGGGTAGTTGACTTGACTACTCGCTACTGTATCAGAGGCAGCGAAGTGGGTAGGAAGCAAGACCCAGTGCTGGGGGGAGCTGGCTTAAAAGCCGATTTCTCCCCCTCCCCCCCCCCACGCTCACCATCTCCATGGTGCCACCTGCACTGCTGCAGAAGCACCAGGGGGAGCCAGAGGAGGCTGCTACAAAGCAGCCTCTGCTCACCGCGGGCCCAGGCTCACCATGGGTAGAGGCTGCTCCAGCAGCAGTCTCTGTCTGTGGGAGGTCTCAGCGGGGAGCTGGGGGACACACCCCCACCGTGGACAGGGGTTGCTCCCGTGAAGTAGCCCCTGTCCATGGTGGCCTGTGTTGGCCGCAGGCAGAGGCTGCTCTGGCAGCAGCCCCTCTCCATGGGGGATCCCAGCTCTTACCTGAGCCCTGCACCTCCAGCTCTTACTACTTTAAACTGCAGAGCACTGCGGGGGTAGCTCCTGGCCCCGGCATAAACTGGGACTGAGCAAGCCATCCCTTATCAGCTAACCATGTAGTCAATACAACTTTTATTGGCTACATGATTAGTGAATTACTCTCCTCTTAACATCCTTAATTTAAACCTGTTTTGTGCCCTCCAGATCTTAATAATATAGGAACCTGTTGATTTAGTCTTGCTGATATTGGGGCTTAATTCTCATGCAATCTGCCATATGATATTTTCTCCTATTTTACAGTGGGAAAAGGTTTAGGAAAATGTTATCTGAGGAAATGTTTACGAAAATCTGGAAATACTTTGTCTTGAAAAGAGAAGCGTAAAGGGGATATAAGTCTTCAAATGTATAAAGGTCTGTTATAAAGAGGATGGTGATTGGTTGTTCTCCACTGAAGTGACACATGAAATAATGGGCTTAATCTGCAGCAAGGGAGATGTAGGTTAGATATTAGAAAAATCTTTATCTACAAAGCTAGTTAAATTCTGGTAATACGTTACCAAGGGAAGTTGTGGAATACTTATTGGAGGTTTTTAAGAATAGGTGGAACAACCTCCTTTCAGAGATGGTCCAGGTTTATGTGGTCCTGCCTCAGAGCAGGGGTGATGGGTGAATGATCTCTTGAGGCTCCTTCCACCCTGACACTTCTATGATTCTGTGATAGTCCTATTTAAGACTTCTGCTGTTTTAAGATCAAGTTCATAGGTATCTGTGATTGAATCAACAATTGCAATGCAACCGCCTTGCTCTACTACATTTAAAAGGCAGAGGCGCAGCACGGAACCCCGGTGACTCTTACTACATTTAAAAGCACAGGTGCAGCATCTGGGACTGGGTGCGAGCTGGGACAACTAAGTCCCAGCTCGTGCCCAGTCCCCTGCTGCACCTTTGCCTTCCCTATCCCTCTGCAGAGGCGGTGCCAGGGGGAACCTGCTTTCAAGCCAGCTCCCACTAGTTCCTGCTCCCTCCGACCATTGCTGCCTCTGTCAGAGGCAGAGAAGTGACTAGTCAAGTAGTGACTTGACTAGTCACTTACATCCCAAATTTGTACTCTCCATCCAGTCGAATTACTGAGTATATTCTTCACTTAGGCATGTTTCTTTTTAGTATCCGTGTAGTAAGAAAAGTTAATGTGAACTTACACTGAACATAAACAGATTTGTTAATGAGTTTTTTCTTCCTAGGAAAATACTGTGGTCTGGGCTTTCCAATGGACAGTTTAATCGAGTCAAAAAGTAATGAAGTCACAGTACAGTTCATGAGCGGGACACACATTTCTGGTCGTGGATTTCTTGCCTCATATTCAACCACTGAAAAATCAGGTATTTGTCAGATTTAGTTGGTTATTCAGCATAATGATTAAAGTTAGACCTGTATGATGAGTACAAACTTTTTTTTCTGTGTTCTCAACATAAACAGTGGATATCTAAAAATACAAACTCTTACATGTCATCTTAACACTTCTCAACTGTCCTGCCCCCTAGATGCACTAAGTTGTCATTCAGGGTGGGTTAAGGAACGAAACACATGAAGCAGCTGCTTTAGATAGAAGATTAAATACGTTGTTTGGAGTATAAAAACCAAGATGTTAGATGAAAGATTTTTAGAGTAGATCATAGTAATGTGGCAGTACTATGGAATTCTGATCTCTTTCTCTCTCTCTCCGCCCCCCCCCCCCATTCATAGTCTCCTGTAATCTCTATAACTGTTGCATTTTTCTGTTGTGACACACACATATCAGTTCTATTTTTTCTGTCTGATTTAATCCATGTTACCTTGTCCCTGCAGAATCTTATGACTAGAGCCCAGCTTGTGGCTTCTTGTTTGTTTTTCTGCAAACTGCTTCTTTGTTCATCTTTCTTACTTTTATCGTACTGTGGCCTGAAATGGAGACTGCTATACCTGATCTTCCTCTTTCTTTATATTTGATTCTACTTGTGTTCCACCTAGACATCATTAAAAGTGGATGTAGAACTATGTGTGATCCTTTAGTTTTCTGTGGACCACCAGCAAGTATTTTGCTGGCCATATTTTGAAAATCTCATGGTTAGGATTGATGCTACAAAAACGTGGATGAGGTCGTCTTTTCATTCTAAATTTTCATTCTGTGTGTTAAATTTGTGCAAGTTAAATTAATGTGTATTTAAACTTGATAGCTCAGACTGACAGAAATAAACATGTCAAATTTTGATAATGTGGGAAAGGCCGTCCTATGCTTTGTACTTCATCCTGCTCCACATGTGCAAGGTGCAAGTGTTAAAACTCTTATGTAGCGTACTGATTTCATCCTCTCAATTCGGTTTCCTCTTGTAAGCAGAGAATAGGAAGTTCTGACTTAAAACATGCTAGAGTGCACTTATAAGCATTCTGTGAAGCAATACTGTAGATAATAAAAATTAAATTATGCAATATAAATGAACAAGAACAATTTTGTTATGAAGCTTCCGAGGGGTAGCTGAGTTAGTCTGTACAGGATAAACTTAAAAAACAACAATAGTCTGGGTAGCACTTTAAAAACTAACAAAACATATAGATGTTTTGTTATGATGTAACCTTAAATTTGTAAAGTTTACATGTTAAATTCTCAGTGGGTTTCCCAATCATTAGTACAAATTATCAAGGTTCTACTGTACTAAATTCACAGCTAGTATGTTATTTATCAGATATGATGTTTACATTTTGAGGGTTTTTTATTGAACCACACACAGAACTGATGAGCCTGAGAGATTCAATTTGATGGTCTTCATGTATTTTCTAAAAAGTTGGCTAACATCACTTGTCTCTACCTTCTTCCTGACTTAATTTTTTTTTCTTTCCAGACCTAATAACCTGTTTAGATAATGCAAGTCACTTTTCTGAACCAGAATTCAAGTAAGACCGATTTGCTTAGTTTCTCCCCGCTTCACTAGATGGTTATTTTAAAGTGGTTTTATTCAAGCTGTTACACAAATCATCTTCCACTATGTCACTTGTTTCGAAGAGAGTGCTTTGGATGGCAAAATCTAAATGATTAAATAACAATCATAAGTTGTGACCTTATTGTTACCAAAAATGAAGATAATTGTTTTATTATGCAGTAAACCTCGCTAATTTGCAATAAATTCACACACTGAAAAACCAGCAGTGTTCCCACTTTCCAGCCAAAAGTTAATGGTGCTAATGAGCACTCATAGCACTAAGAATTCATTGCTTTTACAAAATAGATTACAAAATGTGCATTGCTTAAAGGGGAAATACACATGTCATCCCAGGTGATAGTACTTTTCTGAAACTGTTTACAGTGCTAGTGACCACCATCACGTCTCCCATACACACTGCTTTTTCATTCCTGGAGGAGGTGTGGTGACCACTCCCCCACGGCCCTTAAACATACTATGGGTGGCTACAGTATCTGTCATAACTTAAATCTAACATTTATCACGATAAAAGCACATTTTGTGATGCATTAGATCTTGATTTTCTATTATTCACTTACTAATTTGTAAATTAATTGCCATTGGCCTCACAATTGGTGTAAATTAACGAGGTTCTTCTGTGATGTAATAGACAGTTGTGTTCATTCTTATGAATGGTATACAAGCCTGGACATCAAGATACACTTATTTGGGAAAAACATGTATTATTTAAAGCTAGAAGGTATTGTAAAGCCAATAAATTAATTTGGGTTACAATACTTACATTTTGGAGGAGCTGTAAACTCATGGCATCCCCACTCTTTCAAGATTTAACCTTTGCAATCCCCACATATTCCACATTAAGGCCCCAATGAACCATTTGCCCATTTATTCAGCAAAGTCTTTAAGCACTTGCTCAAGTCCTACTGACTTTATTGGAATTTGGGCACATGCTTAAGTATTTTGCTGAATAGGGGGCCTAACTGATACCCGTGTATTCCAACTTTCTTCCTCAAGTTTTTGCTTATTTGCAGTAGAGAGTGGCACTACAAGGTGAATATGTACTTTCATCAGAAATACAGCTATCTTGCCTCCTGCTATGCTCTAAAATAGGGATGTAAGCGACTAGTTGACTGTCCGATAAGCATAAGCTTATCGGAGAGTCGACTAGTGATGCGACTAGTTACTCCCTCCCCCCACTTTGCTGTCTCTATCAGAGGCAGCAATGTGGGGAGCAGGAGCCAGTGCTGGGGGGAGCCAACTTAAAAACCAGTCCTCCCCCTTCCCCCCCCCCCCCAGCACCGTCTGCGTGAGGCAGAGATATCATTTTAAAAATAATAATTATAGATCTATAGGCTAATATTGTATAAAATAAAAATTACTATTGCAATTTTGACAGCTTCAAAATTTTCAGATATGTAATAATGGTACCAGATATAGGGATATATACTTATTAAAAATGTAGTTAAAGCATGTGCTTTTATGATATTCTTGTCAAATGCCTGGTTTTTATTGTTCTAACTCTTTTTTTCCTGTATATGTATATATATATATATATATATATATATATATATATTTCTGATTTATATGCAGTGTTGTATAGCCATGTTAGTCCCAGGATATTAGGGAGACAAGGTGGATAAGGTAATATCTTTTATTGGCCCAACTTCTGTTGGTGAGAGAGACAAACTTTTAAGCTTATGCGAAGTTTCTCTTCAGGTCTGGGAAACATACTGAGTGTTACAGCTAAATCATACTAATCAACACATTTTTCAACAGACCAATTTAACAGGCCTCTTCATCTTTAATGGCCCCTTGAAATGTGTTATCTACTTGTGTTCAACAATCACTTCCACCTTGTATTTAGCTGTGATGCTGAGTGCATTTCCCAGACCTGAAGAGCTCCTTGCAAGTTTAAAACCTTGTCTCTCTCACCAACAAAAATTGGTCCAATAAAGGATATTGTCTCATCTGCCTTCTCTCTCCATTTCTGGCTTGACAGTTGTCAAATTATAACACACTGATAGATGGTGGTTTTACACAGCAATACAGTACAGTATTACAATCCTACCATGTGATAAGTTGTCTGTTCAGAGTTTGAGATACAAAACTAAATTACTTTCTAAAATGAAGTGCAATGGCATCCATATATTGACTTTATATTCCTTTTTCTTCCAGTAAGTACTGTCCAGCTGGATGTGTGATTCCTTTTGCTGATATTTCTGGCACTATTCCTCATGGATACAGAGATGTAAGTCTATTTAGACAAAAACATAATGTTCATTTTAAGTTTGATATAAATTTTGCACTTTTTTAATACAAAATCTGCTATACAGGCAGTCCCCGGGTTACATGGATCCGACTTACATCGGATCCCTACTTACAAACGGGGTGAGGCAACCCCGCACTAGCTGCTTCCCCCCAGCAGACCAGGGAGAAGCGAAGCTAGCGCCCCCCCACAGCAGACCAAGGAGACGCAGAGCGGCTTTTCTCAGCAGACACCTCAGCTTGAGAATAAAGGACTGAGGGAAGTGAGGTGTAGGAGAATAAAACTGAACTCTGGAGAAATGTTTGGCTAGAGTTTCTCCTACAATATGTACCAGTTCCGACTTACATACAAATTCAACTTAAGAACAAACCTACAGTCCCTATCTTGTACGTAACCCGGGGACTGGCTGTATATACTTGTTTTCTATCAGCTCTTTTTCTTTGGCTCTGGGAGTAGATTCTTCCTAATGTGACATGTTACTGATTTTGCTTGGCTATTTAATGGCAGGATCTCTGGACCTTGTCTCTAAGTAGTGGTTAAGCACCTCGTGCTTTTGATTATATCCTCTGTGAAATGTAGATCACTAGAATAATCTTTGGTACTTATAATTCTGTTGGTGGGCTCTCTCAAGCCTGTAACATTCAGGTTTCTGGAAAGGAGTCTAATTTCTTAATGGCATCTTCTGATTTCATGACACTGTAATGGATTTCAATGAACAGCAGTCATATTCTAGCTCTTCCTTACAGAATGGAGTTTATCATGTTCACTATACTGTACTCTGGCTACAAAAATAACTGGTTATGTAGTGTTTACTTTTGTAATGTGCATAAAAGTATCTAAGTTGTGTCTTTAAATGCTAAAAAGAGTATTCTGTGCTGTCTGTTGTCATGGATGGTGCTCTGGCAACAAATAAGTATAGTGAGCAATTATATCTTCTTATACTTTCTGCTAAAAGAAGCAGGTTACAGTAACCAGTTTTTTCCAACTAACTTTTAGAATGTGTATATACACATATTTCCCTTGCATAGTCTAACCTAAAAGATTCTCAAGAAAATAATCATAAACTGAAAATCACTTGAATCACTTCAGTATGTAAGTTCCAGATGAAGACCTTATTCAGTCATAATGTTGTATTCCATTCACGTTCATTATACTTCTCTTTTAGAAAACAGAAAAATGCAAAGATCAACATTTCATGCCCTATAAATTAAAAAATGAATAGTGCCTATGGATAATGGGGAAACAAATACTGTAAAACTCCATTAGTCCGGCATCCAATGCTCCGGGACTCCTGATGGTCCGGCACCATCAGCAACCCGGAAGTGCTGGGGCAGCCGGACAGGCTTCCCACATTCAGCTGCTGCTGAAACTGACCAGCAGCTGGGGTGCTGCCAGGTTGGTCCTGTAGCGCTGCCCCTCGGGGCTGCGGGACCAACCCGGCAGCACCCCAGCTGCTCTTGGGGATGCCTAGGGCAGAGCAGCTGGCGTGCTGCCGGGTTGGTCCCGCAGCGCCAAAGGACGGCGCTGCGGGACCAACCCGGCAGGATCCCAGCTGCTCTGCCCCAGGGGTCTCCGATTCAGCCGCTGCTGAAACAGATCAGCGGCTGATTCCAGGAAGCTGGGCAGTACCCCAGCTGCTCTGTCCCAGGTGTCCCCAAGAGCAGCTGGAGTGCTGCTGGGTTGGTGCCGTAGCGCCGCCCCTCGGCGCTGCGGGACCAACCCGGCAGCACCCCAGCTGCTCTATTGCAGGCATCCCCGATTCAGCTGCTGATGAAACTGACCAGCAGCGGCTGAATCAGGGACGCCTGGGGCAGAGCCGGACTATCGTAAGGGGGGGCTATGAGGGGTCTGGGGTGGCATCCCCTCCCACCCTACTCCAGACGCCTCATAGCCCCCCCTTCTGATAGTCCCGCATATCTGATAATCCGGCACCCCCTGGGTCCTAAAGGTGCCAGATTATCGGAAGTTTACTGTAGCAGTTTCTTTATGGTATAAAATGTCACTGAAACAGTTTGGGGGAGAAAAAGAATTTGAATGTTACTTTCTGTTTTCTTCAAAGTCGTCTTCACTGTGCATGGCTGGTGTGCATGCAGGAGTGGTGTCCAATATTCTGGGGGGCCAAATCAGTGTTGTAATCAGCAAAGGCATTCCATATTATGAAAGCTCTTTGGCTAACAATGTCACCTCAAAAGTGTAAGTATATTTGCCATGCTGTATTCATATATTTAATGCTTACCTCTGGTTTTCATCTCCTATTACCAAATCTGTGATCATCAGTTGTGTCAAAGGGAAAATTATAGTAAAATTACTCATCCATAGGAAGAGCAGATTCTATTCTAAGTAGGTTTTTATGCTGTACTAGTCATTTTTGTAGTATATGATTTCCTGTCCAAATTACTGGAACATCTATGCCATAAGTGAAAAATAAGACTTCATTGCAAAACTAGGGAATTTTCCTGCAAAATTATGCAGCATGAACATAAACTCCTAATAGTTTTTTGTTCTAAATAATAATAATCAGGGCTCAACAAATAATGTAATCTACTCACCTGTGGCGCGCGCATTACAACCTGGAAGAGCCAGCGCAGAGCGATCTGCGCATGCACAGAATGATCTGCACATGCGTAGAGCGCAGAACCGTGTGAAACCACGTGGCTGGTGAGCGGGGCTCGCCACCACTTGGTGAGCCCTGATAATAATAATTATTTGATTGAATATATGCTTGTCTTGCTTGCTACTTTGTAGTTTGTTGTTCATATATACAGGCAGTCCCCGACTTACGCGGATCCGACTTACGTCGGATCCGCACTTACGAATGGGGCTTTCTCGCCCCGGAGGTCGAGGTAGCGGATTGCTACCTGCGAGCTCCGGGGCGAGAGAGCCCCGTTCGTAAGCTGCTCCGGTGCCCCTGCTCTGCTGGAGACCGTCTCCAGCAGACCAGGGGCACCGGGCGGGTTCCCGCGCTTCTGAGGCTTTGCCAGAGCAAAGCCTCAGAAGCGCGGGAACCGCTGCTGCTGCCGCTTGAGACCCGGTGCCTGTGGTCTGCCGGGGACCGTCCCCAGCAGACCACAGGCACCGGGACTGAAGCCGCGGGGGGGGGGGGGGGGGGGGGGGTGCCGCGCCTCTGAGACTTTGCCAGAGCAAAGCCTCAGAGGCGCAGCACCCCGCTGCTGCTCTGCTCCCCGTGTCCCTGGTCTGCTGGGGGGGGGGGGGGGGCGCGGATAGTGTGCCCCCCTCCCCCCCAGCAGACCAGGCTTTTGTTTTGGACCCTGGAGCAGAGCAGCTGGGGCGCTGCGGATTGGTCCTGCAGCACCCGCTCTGGGCACTACTGGACCAACCCGGCAGCACCCCAGCTGCTCTGCCCCAGGTCCTGATTCAGCCGCTGCTGGTCAGTTTCAGCAGTGGCTGAATCAGGACGCCTGGGGCAGAGCAGCTAGGGTGCTGCTGGGTTGGTCCAGTAGCGCCGAGGGGTGCTACTGGAGCAACCCAGCAGCACCCCAGCTGCTCTGCCCCAGGCGTCCCCAAGTCAGCCGCTGCTGAAACTGACCAGCGCTGACTACAGGAAGCCCGAGGCAGAGTTGCTCTGCCCCAGGCTTCCTGGAATCAGCGCTCCTCAGTTTCAGCAGCAGCTGACTTGGGGACGCCTGGGGTTCTTAAGTTGAATCTGTATGTAAGTCAGAACTGGCGGTCAGTTTCTGCAGTGGCTGAATCTGGACGCCAGTTCCGACTTACATACAGATTCAACTTAAGAACAAACCTACAGTCCCTATCTTGTACGTAACCCGGGGACTGCCTGTATAATAAAACTATATCATTTTTGTCATTCTTACTTCAGTTTTCTTACAGTGGGGTAACTTTTATTTTTTTCCTCTTCCCTTTAAAAAAAATAAATGGCCAGGGAAGGATTTAAACACAATCTTACCCATTTCAGCGTAAAACTTCTGTTTGAATCTGAAAAGCTAAACTTATAGCATGCCCTGTGGCTGACTGATACATTGAGGAAAGAGCAGGTGATTGCTCTTTTTGTTTTAACTGAAACCTGTTTTTCAAGGCTGACTGCTCAGGCAAACCTGAAATTCATGGTGTATGTTTAGATAAATTGTCTGTTTTGAGACCCTACCCCCATCTACATTTGGAAAAATTTCTGAACATTTTCTGCCATTGCTTACCCTTCTTCAGCCCCATTGATGACAGCTGTGTTGGGAGCACTAATGTAGAAAGGCTGTTGGCCACACCTGGCATCTTTAATACTGTATCCTGAAAACTTGTTCAGAGCACATCTAATTGGCATGGAGGAAGTGCCAGTGTGTCTTCTACTCTAGGGATCCCAACATTGCTAATAATAGTGGAGCTGCACTAGTGTGGGTTGCAATGGGAAATATTTAGAAAAAGTTAAGTTTAGACATGTTCTGAATGAGCAATTAAATTTATTTTTTAAGGTATTCATAGCCATGTTTTCTTCTGAAGAACCAACATACCATGTTACAGAGTCTCTGGGACTTTCTGAGGATTAAAGGTTTATATATTGTCAGAAGATCAAAAACTGAACTGGGCTGTTAGTATTTGTTTAATTTTGCAGCATCAGTGCTGCACTGCTCTTTGAAATATCAGAACCTGTAGAACAGAGCTTAGATTCAGTTTGATCTGTTGATGTTTCAAGTATAGTTGTGCCTGGACATTGGGAGAAGGAATTCAGAGTAAAGTGGTGGTACTCTTGTTTTAGAGTCTCTGTTCTTCAAAAATCCCTGTAAATGAGAGAGGTTTGATTGGGGGTAGTATTTTCTTGTTCAGCTTCATCATTTAAATAGCCAAATGTTTTTAAGTGGCTTTTCTTTTAGATCTATCAATAGCTACACTTTTTAAAAACTTTTATTTGACATTTGAAATCTTTTAGAGAACAGGCAGTCCCCGGGTTACGTACAAGATAGGGACTGTAGGTTTGTTCTTAAGTTGAATTTGTATGTAAGTTGGAACTGGCGTCCAGATTCAGCCGCTACTGAAAGTGACCAGCGGCTGACTACAGGAAGCCCGAGGCAGAGTTGCTCTGCCCTGGGCTTCCTGGAATCAGCCGCTGATCAGTTTCAACAGCGGCTGAATTTGGACGCCTGGGACAGAGCAGCTAAGGCGCTGCTGGGTAGGTCCCCGCAGCGCCACATCTCAGCGCTGCGGGGACCAACCTGGCAGCACCCCAGCTGCTCTACCCCAGGTGTTCCCAAGTCAGCCGCTGCTGAAACTGATCAGCGGCTGATTCCAGGAAGCCGGGGCAGAGCAACTCTGCCTCGGGCTTCCTGTAGTCAGCCGCTGGTCAGTTTCAGCAGCGGCTGACTTGGGGACGCCTGGGGCAAAGCAGCTGGGGTGCTGCCGGGTTGGTCCAGTAGCGCCGAGGAGTGGCGCTGCGGGACAAACTCGGCAGCGCCCCAGCTGCTCTACCGCAGGCGTCGTCGGCGAGAAAAGCCTGGTCTGCTGGGGGAAGGGGGCACACTAGCTGCGCCCCCCCCCCCCCCCCCCCGGAGACCAGGGAGATGCAGGTGGCGGGACCGCCGAGACGCGCCGCGGTCCCGCCCGCATCCTCCGCGGCTTTGCTCCACGTCTCCCTGGTCTGCTGGGGGGGGGGGGGGGCGGGGAGGCGGGCCTCCCTCCAGCAGACCAGGGAGACGCGGAGCAAAGCCACGGAGCACGTGGGCAGCGGGACAGCCCAGACGCGCTGCGGCTGTCCCGCTGCCCGCGTGCTCCGAGGCTTTGCTCCCCGTCTCCCTGGTCTGCTGGGGGGAGACCCCCCCCAGCAGACCAGGGAGACGCGGAGCAAAGCAGCGGAGCATGCGGGCAGCGGGACAGCCCAGACGTGCCGCGACTGTCCCACTGCTGGGACAGCCGCGGCGCGTCTGGGTTGTCCCGCTGCCCACGTGCTCCGCGGCTTTGCTCCCCGTCTCCCTGGTCTGCTGGGGGGGCGCGGAGCAGTTTTTCTCGCCCGGGAGGACGCAGGCGGCGGGACCGCGGCGCATCTGGGCGTCCTGCTGCTCGCGTCCTCCTGGGCGAGAAAAGCCCCGTTCATAATTGCGGATCTGACATAAGTCGGATCCACGTAACTCGGGGACTGCCTGTAGATGCTACCTTGTAGGCCAGGTTTTGGACTGGAGTGCTGAAACAGAGTACACAGTGGTGTTAGCAGGGCTACTTCAATAAGAAAAAATATTTGGGTATGAATAGGTTCCTGGTGTGATGCAGTAGTAGGGAAAAAATAAATGTGAGAACAATTTGCCTTAAATGTTTCATTGACAGTCACAAAAATAGCTTTCTTCTGTTTCCTGCAGAGGACAATTATCTTCAAGTCTCTTCACATTTAAGACTAGTGGTAAGCATTATCACTCTCATATTAATTTTTATATAAACTTACGGAGTGGGAAAAGTGTGGTGTTTTTTTTAAATAGAGCTGTTGTGCTTGCAACGAAGACTTTTTTTAACTGAGTTAATTAAATACCTCTTATGTATTTATGAGTTTTCACTGGATTGTTGTGAGAGTGAATCAGAGTTTAAGGGCTTTGAATATACGGATAAAGGCTTAGTATGCTTGGTATTGACAATTTGATTAAATGAAACCCTTTAATTCAATTGCTCTGAGTCCTATTTCCACTTCCTCATTCTTAAATTTAACCTCTCCATTTCTAGATTTGAAACATTTGAAAATGTATTGTCTCCAGCCCCCAAAGTTATTGTTTAGCCTAGTTATAATTATTTGTCCTTTGAATCTTTCCCCGTATGCTAGTACTCAAGGTTTTTTGTGCGGCTACATAGAAAGAAGTTCTTCTACCTTTTTGTTGGTCTCTTAATGTAGTTTAAAATATAAGAATGTAAATATAAGTATGCTGAAAAGTGGAAAGGTCAGCATTTGCTCATTTTATATTTTTAGTAATTTTTTTACATTCTATTCTATTTTACTTAGTTTTTACAGCAAATGTATTACCTATTGCTGAGTGTTAACTGAGTTTGTTAAAAAATATAACCTTCAAGCCTCTTAATTTATATTCTTCTTTCTTAACTTTCTGGTATTGAGACAACACCTCTTCTCCCCTCTCCCCCAACTGAATGTAACATTTCAATCCAGATGTTTTCTTGCCTGAGCCTTAGCAAGAAACTGTCACACCCTTGCAGTGGTAATATGAATACTCCTGCACATAAAACCACAAACTTCTTTGATCCTTTTTATTGGTGAATATGAAAATTCATATTTATTTGCTGTTCAGCATAATCAGTGTTGCACCTTTTAGAGCATTGCTGCTTTTCATGTTTTTCCCTTCCTTCCAATATATTTTCCAGATGATTTTCTCCAAGATACATTAGCTGTTGTTTTCCACATTGAATTTCACTTTTCATTATTTTTGTCCCTATTGATGTTTGTAACCCTTCCTAATTTAATTTCCTTTGTAAATTTCATTGATGTGTTGTTTACCCACTATGTAACTCCATTAATGAAGAAATTAATATCAGATTAATGTTGCTCAGTAGCCTACTTGACAACTCTTCTGTAACTGTGTGTTGCTTTTTATCCTTACCCTTTATTTACAGTTTTCCAGTTTGAATTAACTTTGTGAATTTTTAGACACTGAAGTAGATAGTTTACCATGGTATACAATTAAATACCAGATTTGAAAAATCATTTTATTACACAATATAACTTTAATTTAAAAGGAAGAATTCAGAGCAAGAAAATTTGGTTGAGTAACTTTCGATTTTGTATTTTAATCATTTCTTATATTGTTCAGGTTGCTATGGGACACTGGGAATGGAATCTGGAGTAATCCCTGATTCTCAAATTACTGCATCATCAAGTCTAGAGTGGCCTGACCAAACAGGCCTGGTAAACATCTGGACCCCTGAAAGAGCCAGATTGAAAAGGGTTGGACCTCCTTGGGCTGCTTTTGCCACTGATGGATATCAGTGGTTACAAATAGACCTGAATAAAGAAAAGAAAATAACAGGTAAGCAGATCTAAGGTGGCTTTTAAAAGAATATTTGGAAATGTAGGGAATGGGTAGGTTCATAACTGATGGAGTTTTAATCTGGGGGTTATAAATGAATTTCAATTGGCTTCTGACTACGATCAGAACAATATTTCCATGGTCCCTACTTACTCTATCCAAGAAATTCTAGAATTAGAGATGGACAGCTTAGCGGATGGTTTCGCATAAGAGCCACTCAACAAGTTTTGTGTAACTGTTTCTGGTGATTGTTCTTTTGGATGAAAAAGGCTTTCCTGGCTTTCTTATATATATGTCAATTCTGAATTAATTCTTTGTAATGTAGCAGTATGCATTCTTTGAAGTGGATCACCCAAAGAAAAAATTACAGTTTTATGTAATACTTAACTTTTTTTGATCGTTGGCTTCAATCTTTTCGTTTTAGTGCTATCTACATCTTAATTTTCCTCCTTGTTTGTGGAAAAGAATGAAGACTAACAGATATCACTTTTAGATCTTGTTACTAGTCCTCTTTTCTGATTATGTAGTTAGATTTTATATCAACTAACCTTCCTGAGATTTCTTTTCCCCTTGACATTAACAAAAATTGCAGGGTTATACTTCTACTTAAGATCATTCTTAATTTGAAGAATGATGGATTCCAAGACTCATGCCTTGTGTTGGTCTGATGCTTTCTTAATCACGTTGAAAGCCCTGTACATTCACTTCTCATTTCATCATCTCTTTCCTTTTCCTGTGCATAAAGTGATATTCTTCTCCCACTTCAAAACTCACTATTTTCACCTTTCCATTTCCTATTAACCTGAACTCTAGCTGTTGTCACTCATCCCTCATTATATTAAAAATATGTAAACAGAACCAAAAAAACCCCAAAAAACAACCCAGGAAAATCACTACATTGAACATTGTCCTTTGCTCTCCCAACAACTGTTTAATTTTCCATTATTCCATGTGGCCTGTTGTCAATTTTTCCTGATTGTTGTACTTAGCGTATAAGGATGTATGAAATGAGAGCCTTGCCAAATGCCACTTTAAAAGGTTGTGTATGTCATGAAACTATAGAAATAGTTATGTTCTTCAAACATTTTCGGTCACATTTGTGTCATGGTGACTTTTTATTATCAGTTTATTAGTGTTTCATACCTTTGAACCCATATCAGTGTTGTAGACCAGAGTTACCTTATTTGATTACTTCAGATGATAAATTCACTTTTATTGACCTACCAAATTAACCAAGTTGGCATTAAATATATGCATATGATCTCCTTAAAGGAATTCCTTTGTTAGTGTTGTAGTTTTCTGTCTTTTAAAGACCTTTTGTCACAAAGTTGAGTTTGGGTGGCAAGATAACTGGTACATTTAATCTGGAAATTCAAAATTGATGCCATGATTTAAAAAAAGAAAAAAGACAGTGAATAGTTAAACAGCATTAACTCTGATCCTATTCACCGCCACTCTTGTGCCTATTTCATCTTGCATACAAAATAGAAGACATAGAATCATAGAACCATGAGATTACAAGGGACAGCAAAGGGTCCTCTACTCTGATCCCCCAGTCAAGAAGCAGGATTTGCTCTGGCTAACCCAGTCAAGAAAACTGGTTATCCAGTCTCTTTTTGAAAACCTCCAGTTAAGAAGATTCTATTGTCTTACTGTTCTTACAGTTCCAAAGTTTCTCCTGAGATTTAATCTAAATGTGCTGTGTTATTGTTGGAACCCATTGCCTGTTCTTCTGTCTGCTGTGGCAAGAGAGGACAGTTTTTCTCCATCATTTTATAACTACCGTGACATCTTGTTGAAGGTTTTTTTATAAGACTGAAATAAGCCTATTAAATCCAGGTGTATTTTGTCTGTGGAGTTGGGGATCTTTGATATAAATGTTACTTTATACTCATATTTATAGGATCCATCACTACCCCTCACTTCTTGTATGGAAACACAACACTTAAAAGGTTCGTCGTCTCCAATTAAGTACTTAGGAGTAATATGTAATAAGTCCTGAGGGAATTCTGCACCAAAAAATTACGAATTCTGTGCATAATATTTTAAAATTCTGTACATTTTATTTTTCAATAAATAAATGTGGAAAGTCCAGCATGGCAGTGGGGAGAACAGGCCATTGGTTGCACAGAGGTGGGAGATCACCCAGCAGCCCCAGATATGGCGGTGAGGCTGCACATGATCCTGACACAGCGAAAGGGCTGGGAATGGCTTAGAAACATCCTGGGGACCCTGTCCTTCTAAGCCAGGTGTGGGCAAGTGAGCTCAGCTTAGCAGGAGCCAAGTTTGGTGGAGTTTAGTGTGTGGGGGGGAGAGGGGAAGGGAGATTCAGATGTGGAATGAGAGGATTCTATGTGGGGCAGTTTGGGTAGTTCAGCAGGAGATCTGGGTGCTGCAGAAATGGGTGTCTGGGTGCAGCTGGTTGGTGTGGGGGGCTTTCTGATGGCCCAGGTGTGGACTTGTGTGCATCAGTGAGGTGAGTGTTGAAGTGAGGGGGTTTTAGGTGGAGGGAGTCCAGGTGCAGGGTGTTGCAGCTTGGCAGCAGGGGTTTGGCTGCAGTGGGGCTCCAGATATGAGGGGATCAGTGAGGGGAGCTGAGTGAAGGGGAGGGTGGAGTAGGGTAATTTAGATATATGGGTTCTGGGTGCAGGGGAAGCTGCTTCCTGTACAATGACCCCTGACTGACAGGTAATGGGGACAGGAAGCTGGGGGGGGGGGGGGGGGTGAGAGTGAGGAGGTTCCTGCAGCCTGGGAAGGTTTCTGGGGGTGAATCTGACCCAGTCATGGACATTCCTTGCTGAGGAAGAGGAAGTCCTGCCCTTGTGCAGCCCAGCCAGGTTTAGCAGCTGAGCCCATTCCAGGGTAGGAGCCACCATCCCTATCTTACAACCGTCCTTACTCCACTGGTAGTGATAAACCACACCGTTCCAGGCACCTGAAATGATGCACCCACATTGCTGTGGAGATGTGTGTGACCGCCCTTGCAGCTTCCTTTTGCTTTCCCATTGGAAAGGGATTTTTCTGCAGGGAAACAAAGAAATCTGAAGGGTTATGAATATTGTGCATGCGTAGTAGCACAGACTTCCCTCAAGAGTAGTTTGTACTGTATCTCATGTTTTGAGACACATTTGCATTAGGGATGTCAACGTGTAGTTTACTACATTAGTTAATCTTGTCAACTACACCCATGTCCCCTCCACTGTCACTGTATCCGAGGCAGTGGTGGGGCGGGAGAGCGGGAGCTGTTGCCTGTGAGGTGACTTTAAGCAGGCTCTCCACGAGCAGCTGATCTGCCTCCTCCCCCCACCTCTGCACTGCTGCCTGTGATAGCCAGCTCCCTACATGCGCCAGCTCTGCGGACCTGCCTTCGAGGCAGTGAGGGGGGTCAGACAGGAGCCAGTACTGGGGGGAGCTGGCTTAAAAGCTGGTTCCCTCCCAGCACCAGCTCCGTGGTGCTGCCTGCCCCCCTCGCTCATGCCACACTCCTGATTGTCTTGCCCCAGGAACTATCCAATAGTCGTGTAACCACTAAGGTTTGATGTGGTTACATGACTGTTCAATTACACGATATCTAACATTGCTAATTTGCATTTCAAACTGCATTTTTTCTTGGGATTTTTCCCTGAGTTGTCATTTCTTGTCAGGAGATGTGAAAGCCTGCCTTGGCTATGTGTGATCTTAAAGAAAACAGATGTAATTTACAATAACTACAGATATAAGGAAGATACACTTCAGTATAAATGCTACATTTGTGTGCAAGCAGCCTCTCATTACATCTGATCTCTTCTCAGTTTTCCTAGTCACTAATAGAGAACAAACTATGAGAGATCTTCCAACTCTAATGCTAGTTGAATATATGCAGGGCTTAGATTGTCTTCAGTCCATAGGCAGCCATGTGATGAATAGAGCTGTAAGGTCCATGAATTACAAAAGTATAATATCCTCAGATTGTAATCTCATTTATGACTGTGTGGTTTTGAGTGCATAATATTTCATGTTCCTTTTTCTACTGTCTCATTCCCCACACTCTTACCATTGTTGTACAGCATGTGTTCACATTGTTTAGGAGAGACTTTGGACAGACTTTATAGCAAATATATACTTTTCACTTTACTAAAATGGGGTATGTGACAACAAAAGGAGAAAGTAGCCATTTTTCGTTCTTCTATGTTGTGTGCATGTTACTAATATCCATGCATGTACTCTTTCAGCATTCATGTTTCATTCACTTAATCTGTGTGCTTCAAAAATATTTAATTTTAACAATATAGATGGCGGAAGTAGCAATGCTTATTTTAAATCTGCTTTCTGGGTTTTTTTCCCCTACTTTGTAATTTCCTCCATATTGTTACTAAGATATTTGGGTTGTGATCCAGCACAGCAGATATGTGTAAGCTCAACTTTTATGAATAGTCAAATGGGCTATTAGTCATAAAGTTAAGCAAGTGCTTATTGCTTTCCTGGATTGAAGCCTCAATGAGTGGGATGTTTGTGTCAGCTACTGCTACATAGCTGTTAATTCACTGATGTTTTGCAGTTCTACTGCATACTGAACAGGAATGGAGTTTGGAACAAGCAGGTGGCAACTGTTACATGAAGGGACTGATAACTATGAAACAGTTGGTCTTGGTCAGGGTCTGAGGATGTCCTTTACATCAGTGGTTCCCAATCTTTTTTTTTATACCGGGGACCGGCAAACCCATTCACAAACTTTCAGCAGACCAGCAACATTTTATTTGCATAGTCATTATTTACAGAAAATGTTACAGGTTCTCCAAAATACGTGCCCCAGGCCCCTCATACACTCCAACCCTGACACCTCTGTTATTCAGCTCTGGCCGCCAGAGCAGCCGCCCACTGGGCAGCCTTGGCCTCTGCAGCTGGAGAAAACCCTGGCTCCCCCCAACCACACAGCAGGCCCTGGCTCCCTCCCGTCGTCTCCCCCTCCCCAGCACCGCAGCTGCTCTCCACGCAGCCCCACCAGGCAGGCTGCATAGCAGCTGTCAGAGCTGGAATTGGGACCACAGTGAGGCTGCCCCAGCTCCAGCTGTGGCACACCTGGCTGCCAGCTGCCCCATTCACCCTGCTGATGCATGGGGAAGTGGGTGGGAAGGGAATCCCCTTATGGGGAACCCCTGTGGGTGGGACTAATTAAAAGTTGGGGGCATGGCCTGGCAATGTGCTGTGTCCCAGCAGGATGGGATTTGCGACGCACCACCAGTCCGCAGGTGTAGGGCAACCATTGCATGAGAGGTTGCATTCTCCTCTTTTTTCTCTTCTGCATTAATTCTTCAAAGTTGTTTCACCTTTTCCGTGTGTGTGTGTGTGTGTGTGTGTGTGTGTGTGTGTGTGTGTGTGCGCGCGCGCGCATGTGTGTTAATCTGCCTCATGTCAAAATTTAATTAGTTTTAGGTGGAGCAGATATGTTCTTTAACACCTATACTTCAAGAAGACAATCCTAAACTATCCTCTTTGAATTGGTCAGTTCAGTGTTACAGCTGTCTCAGGAATGATCTTTGTAATCCCAGATAACAGTCTCACTGGAACATCAACTTTCATACAACAAACTTTTGTTCTCCTCTTTCCATCTTTGCTCTGATCTTTATACTCTTCTTTTAATTTCATGTCTGTATCGATGCTTTCTATAAAAATGTTTCTTAGACTATTATAATACTTGTAAGTACATGCTTAAGAAAACTTGTGGTGTCTCAGTACTGCTTTATATATAGATAGTCTGTGAATTCAAAACCAGAGTGGCTTTAGTTTGTCTTTGTAAATCCAGAATACAAGGCCAAAATGCAGCAGACTTACTCCCTACAAAGAAATGCAAAGAAAAAAAAGTTAAGGACGTTTTAGAATAGTAAGTTAAAATAATTATAAGAACACAGTCACAAATGTTTAAAAGGAAAATATTTCAAATATTAACTGATGCAGAAGAGAACATATGCTTGATTCCTCTACCTAAAGTTGCCGTATCCTGGGTACATGCTTTGTATTCTAAAGCAGTGCATGAAAACATTGATGTAAACATTTTTCCAAGCAGACCTATAAATGGAAACCTTTATATTTACAGGTATTATAACTACTGGATCCACCATAGCTGAGTACTACTATTACATCTCTGCCTACCGAATTCTATACAGTGATGATGCACAGAAATGGACAGTATACAGAGAACCTGGTGTTGATCAGGATAAGGTAAAATTAGAATAGACTGTCTAAAGAGACAGTCATAATGAGTCTGTGTATACTGTGTGTATATATATGACTAGGCATAATGAAGAAAATCATCAAGTGACTTTTCTTCACAGCTTGGTAAATTAGTGTTGATCCTTGGGCCAAGAATAGCATATAAGCAAAATTAAATCTGAACTCTCACAAATATAATCACTCCTGAGATGTGGAAAATATACTATTATCCAAATTGATGAGGAATTCCTGGAGAGTATTCATGCTGAAGCTGAGGAAGCTGTCCAACTACAAAAGTCCATGGTACACCACTGGTGGAGGAGGAGATGGTTCAAGGGGGACATGGAAAGCTGGCCACCCCTGTACCCAACCCTCCCACCATGATTCTGGAGAACTGTTATGCTGTAATGGATGCGGGAGATAAGGAATCACCCCTAGAGCAGAAGAGAAGCCTCATACCCCCAAGGCTGGGAGGTCTGCAGCCACTGCTGCGAGAAGGAAATGTAGGGTAGTGGTGGTCGGAGACTCTTTTCTGAGGGGGACGGAGGCACCCATCTGTTGCCCTGACATTTCATCTTGGGAGGTATGCTGCCTACTAGGAGCCCCTATCCGAGATATTACGGAGGCAGTGTCAAGGGTTATCCAGCCTCTGACTACTACCCCATGCTACTCATCCATGTGGGAACTAATGATACTGCAAGGTATGACATTGAGCAGATCAAGAGTTGACTACATGGCTCCGGGAGTATGGGTGAAGGGATTTGGAATGCAAGTGGTGTTCTCTTCAGTCCTTCCTGTCAATGGTAGGGGCCCAGGCAGAGACAGGTGTATTCTGGAGGTGAATGCCTGGCTATGTAGATGGTGTTGCCAGGAGGGATTTGGCTTCCTTGAGCACAGGATGCTATTCCAAGAAGGACTGCTAAGCAGGAATGGGGTTCACTTTTCCAAGAAGGGGAAGGCTGTATTTGGATGCAGACTGGCTAACCTAGTGAGAAGAGCTTTAAACTAGGTTTGACGGGGGCAGGTGAGCAAAGCTCACAGGTAAGTGGAAAAAAAGGGAGACCTGGGAGATGGGTCAGAAATAGGAAGGTGCCTGGGCTATAATAGCAGAGATAAAGGATGGACAAGGCAGAACTGGGAGGCAAAATCAAATCAGTATCTTAAATGCCTGTATACAAATGCAGGAAATATGGGTAATAAGTAGGAAGAACCTGAAGTGCTAATAAATGAACACAATTATGACAAGTTTCAGAGGGAAAAGCTTAAAAAACAACAAATAGTCTTTAAGGTGCTACTAGTCTAACAAAACATGTAGATGGTGGTATAAGCTTTCATGGGCGCAACCCATTTCTTCAGATGACAGGAGTATTAGAAGTCCAGATCCAAGAATAAATTGGGGGGAGAAAAAAAGAGGGGGAAAAAGGAGAAAAAAATAGAGAGACTGTGAGTAAATGGTTCAAATAGTTGCAACAGGCTGCTAAGAACAATTAGCACCTCCGTTGTTTGGTTGGTAGGTTAAGTCATAAGATGTGGAAGATAGTGTGCGAGCCAGCCGATGTCCTTGTTCGTACCATTTGCATAAGAATTAAACTTGTAAATGAAGTTGTTCTAATCCTTCTCTGTGTATTTGGCTGACGGAATTGGCCTGAAACAAAACGGTGACTTGGAGATCCATTAATGATTGTCCAGGTAGATTAAAGTGTTCTCCAACAGGTTTTTGTGTATTGCTTTTTTGGATATCTGATTTGTGTCCATTAATTCTTTCCTGTAGGGACTGTCCAGTTTGGCCAATGTACATGGAGCTGATTGCAGGGGTGGGTTCCTGGATGATTATGACCACATGTCATGGCTCCTTCCCCACTCATGGCCCTCAAAAGTACCCCAAAACTGTATCTTTCCAGGCTTTGATAAAAGCTTCCCCCCAAAATCTTAACCTAGATTTTGGGGATAAAAACTTCGCTGCCACCACCCAACTAATGATAAGAAAATCAGGGGAGGGATCGCTTGGGAAATCTTACCCCTAAGTACAAACCAGGACACAAAAATTAACCAATACCAGGTTAATACAATGAAAAGAGAGAGAACTTTTATTATCAACACAATATTCCTGTTGCAAGCATAATGACTAGATGGTAGAGTCACAAAGTAATAACTCATGGAGGGGGGAGCTTAGTTACAAAGGAGAGCAAAACCCATTTTAAATGCATAAACATCAGATCCCACTTCCTAAACCATAAAACAATAAAACCTAAAAGATTTATCTAAACTTTACCCTACTTACAGAAGACTGAAGAGTCTATTCTTAGAGGGAGACATTCTGTTTGACTCCCTCAGTAGCTGGAGAGACAACTGCCCAGAACAAAGGAGGGAGAAACCAAACATTCCTTTGTTCTAGTTTGAAATTCCTACCTTCATTCCTCTTGGCCAACTCTACCTGGGTTAGGTATGTTAACCCCTTAGTCCCCAGGCTGCTGGCTAACCCTCATGATCATGACACCACGCAACACCCCTCCATCATAATCATAATCATCCCAGTGCCAACTCTGCCTACACATCTACACAAGCAATTTCATTACTGGATCCAACCACATCAGCCACCAAATCAGAGGCTCATTTAACTGCACATTCACTAATGTGATCTATGCCATCAAATGCCAACAATGCCCCACTGCCATGGACGTTGCACCCACGAAAGTTCATGATACCATTTACATATTTTGTTAGTCTTTAAGGTGCTACTAGTCTATTTGTTGTTTTTTAAATTATGACATAGTTGGTTTCACGGAGACCTGATGGGATAATATACACAATTGGAATATTGGCATAGAAGGGTACAGCTTACTCAGGAAGGATAAGTGGGGGGGGGGGGGGGTGCCATGTATATTAAAAATGTATACATTTGGACTGAGGTGGAGATGAACGTAGGAGATAGACTTGTTGAGAGTCTCTGGGTTCGGTTAAAGGGGTAAAAAACAGGGGTGATGTCATGCTAGGGGTCTACTACAGACCACCTACCCAGGCAGAAGAGGTGGATGAGGCTTTTTTTAAACAACTCACAAAATCATCAAAAGTGCAGGATTTTTGGTGGTGATGGGATACTTCAACTATCCAGACATATGTTGGGAAACTAACATAGCAGGACACAAATTATCCTATAGTTCTTGGGCTGCATTGGAGACAATTTTTTTTATTTCAGAAGGTTTAGAAAGCTATTGGGGGAGGGAGGGAGCTGTTCTAGATTTCATTTTAACAAATAGGAAGGAACTGGTTGAAAATTTGGAAGTGGAAGGCAGCTTGGGTGAAAGTCATCATGACATCATAGAGCTGATGATTCTAAGGAATGGTGGAAGGAAGAACAGCAAAATGGAGACAATGGATTTCGTGAAGGCAGATTTTAGTAAACTCAGAGCTGGTAGGTAAGGTTCCATGGGAAGCAAGACTAAGAGTAAAAAAACATCTGAAGAGAGTTGACAGTTTTTCAAAGGGACATTATTAAAGTGCTTAATGACTTCTTTGTTTTGGTCTTCACCAGGAAGTTTAATGAAGGGATGCCTAATGGAGTTAATGCTAGTGGGAAGGGGGTTGGTTTAGACATTAAAATAAAAAAAGAACAAGTTAAAAATTACTTAGAAAAGTTAGATATCTTCAAGTCACCAGGGCCTGATGAAATGCATCCTAGAATACTCAAGGAGCTGATAGAGGAAGTATCTGAGCCTTTGGCTATCATCTTTGAAGAATCATGGAAATCAGGAAAGATTCCAGAAGACTGGAAAAAGGCAAATATAGTGCCCATCTATAAATAGGGAAATAAAAACAACCCAGGAAATTACAGGCCAGTCAGTTTAACTTCTGTGCCAGGAAAGATAATGAAGCAGGTAATTAAATACAGTAAAACTCCATTAGTCCGGCATCCAATGCTCCGGGACTCTTGATGGTCCGGCACCATCAGGAACCCGGAAGTGCTGGGGCAGCCGGACAGGCTTCCCCCATTCAGCTGCTGCTGAAACTGACCAGCAGCTGAATCGGGGAAGCCGGGAGCAGAGCAGGTGGGGTGCTGCCAGGTTGGTCTCGTAGCGCTGCCCCTCGGGGCTGCGGGACCAACCCGGCAGCACCCCAGCTGCTCTTGGGGACCCCTGGGGCAGAGCAGCTGGAGTGCTGCCGAGTTGGTCCCACAGCGCCAAAGGACGGCGCTGCGGAACCAACCCGGCAGGACCCCAGCTGCTCTGCCCCAGGGGTCCCCGATTCAGCCACTGCTGAAACAGATCAGCGGCTGATTCCAGGAAGCCTGGGGCACAGCTGCTCTGCCCCGGGCTTCCTGGAATGAGCCGCTGATCTGTTTCAGCAGCAGCTGACTTGGGGACCTCTGGGGCAGAGCAGCTGGGGTGCTGCCAGGTTGGTCCCACAGCGCCAAGGGGCGGCGCTACGGGACCAACCCGGCAGCACCCCAGCTGCTTTGCCCCAGGCATCAGGATTCAGCCGCTGCTGAAACTGACCAGCAGCGTCAGTTTCACCAGCAGGCTGAATCCGGATGCCTGGGGCAGAGCAGCTGGGGTGCTGCGGGGTTGGTCTCGTAGCGCCGCCCCTCAGTGCTGCGGGACCAACCCGGCAGCACCCCAGCTGCTCTATTGCAGGCATCCCCGATTCAGCTGCTGCTGAAACTTGACGAGCAACGGCTGAATCAGGGACGCCTGGGGCAGCACCGGACTATCATAATGGGAGGCTCTGAGGGCTCTGGGGTGGCATCCCTTCCCACCCCACTCCAGACCCCTCATAGCCCCCCCTTCTGATAGTCCGGCATATTTGATAATCCGGCACCCCCTGGGTCCTAAAGGTGCCGGATTATCGGAAGTTTACTGTAATTCATCTGCAAACATCTGAAAGAAAATAAGGTGATAGGTAAGAGCCAGCATGGATTTGTAAAGAACAAATCATGCCAAACGAACCCTGATAGGATAACAAGTCTTGTGGATAAGGGAGAAGCGGTGGATATGGTATACGTAGACTTTAGTAAGGCATTTGATAGGGTCTCTCATGATCTTATCAGTAAACTAGGCAAATACAACTTAGATGGGTCCACTATAAGGTGGGTGCATAACTGTCTGGATAACTATTCTTAGAGTAGTTATTAATGGTTCACAGTCATGCTGGAAGGGCATAACAACTAGGGTTCCACAGAGGTCTGTTTTGGGACAGGTTCTGTTTAATATCTTAATCAACAATTTAGATGGTGACATAGAGAGTACTCTCATTAAGTTTGCAGATAATACCAAGTTGGGAGGTGTTGCAAGTGCTTTGGAGGATAGGATCATAATTGAAAATGATCTGGACAAACTGGAGAAGCGGTCTGAGGTAAATAGGATGAAGTTTAATAAGGACAAATGCAAAGTACTCCACTTAGGAAGAAATAATCCGTTTCACACATACAGAATGGGAAGTGACTGTCTAGGAAGGAGCACTGCAGAAAGGGATCTAGGGGTCATAGTGGACAACAAGCTAAATATGAGTCAACAGTGTGACACTGTTGCAAAAAAAGCAAACATGATTATGGGATGCATTAACAGGAGTGCTGTGAGCAAGACACAAGAAGTCATTCTTTTGCCCTATTCTGCACTGAGTAGGCCTCAGTTACAGTATTGTGGTCAGTTTTGGGAACCACATTTCAAGCAAGATGTGGAGAAATTAGAGAAGGTCCAGAGAAGAGCAACAACAATGATTACAGGTCCAGAGAACATGAACTATGAGGGAAGACTGAAAGAATTAGGCTTGTTTAGTTTGGAAAAGAGAAGACTGAGAGGGGGACATGATAGCGGTTTTCAGGTATCTAAAAGGGTGTCACAGGAAGGGGGGGGGGAGTGTTCTTCTTGGCCTCTGAGGATAGGACAAGAAGCAATGGGCTTAAACTGTAGCAAGGGAGGTTTAGGTTGGACATTAAGAAAAACTTCCTGTCAGGGTGCTTAAACACTGGAATTCTAGGGAGGTTGTAGAATCTCCATCACTGGAGATATTCAAGAGCAGGTTAGACAGACATCTGTTAGGGATGATCTAGACGGTGCTTGGTCCTGCTGTGAGGGCAGGGGACTGGACTTGATAATCTTACCAGGTCTCTTCAAGTTCTAGTATTTTATCCTATTCAGACATGTCATTCCAACACTTGGTTCTCTTGGGCAGGACCAGACTTTTCAATCAGCAAAAAGGAGCTTGGCTCACCCTTCTAGAAAATTTCCTGGTTCCCTCTGCCTCTTCCCATGAAAGCATTGCAAGCACTTAGAGGAAATAACTCTGAAGTCAGACTAGAATTATTTTGTTTGGCCTAGGTGGGAACATCTGTTTTGGTGTCCGGTATCTTTTGGTCTCTTCCCTCTACCTCAGGGCCACCCTCCCCCAGCTTCAAGCAGAGCCAGAGATAAAAATGCCTTACATGGACAGCTGCCCTGCTCCCAGAGATTCCAGGCAGAGAAATCTTGTTCTTTCTGTATCCGGGGGAACCCTTTTCAGTGAGTGCACTCCTGTTTCTAAAGAGCCCTCCTGCCAGTTGCTCAGATGAATTGAGGAACCTGGCAGGCTGGGATGAAACACATCAGCAATAATTCCCAGCAGTAGCCAAACAGGAAGTCCTAATCAAGAGAATTCAATAGTTGAGAGCAACATCACCATTGCTATAAACAATGGTGTCCTAGTTACTAGTTGTATGTAAGCTGACATACCAGTAACCCACCTCCAAAGCATCCTCAGATGCCTCTTTCTGCATCTTCAGTTTCCTGCATGCCCCTGAGAGTTTGGAGCTGATAGGTTGAATTCTGCTTCAGAGCAGAAAACCTTATTCAGCCTACAGTCACTGAAGAGTTGCCAGTGTTCTCAGCCAGCTCTGGGATAACTAATTCACCATTGCTGATTTTAAACCCTACAGTTACCTGAGAGGGTACCCTTCTGCAGCATTCATTCAGTGGCTGTTGCCAGTCTCAGACAATGAAACTGCTTGGTCGGCATCCCAATCATCAGTATGGATAGTGTAGGATAGCCCACCAACTGAGCTGGTTCTGAGAGCATCCTTTTCCCCTCTGTATACCAAATGTGCCCTCCCTCCCCCGGGAAGGACAGTAAAGGTTAAGTATGTGACTCAGAGGGAATTTCAAACGAGGTGACAGTGATCCCTTCTGCTTTGGACTCCTTTCTCTTGGAGGCGGAGAGAGTGTTCCTGCAATCTATGAGAGGAAGCAAAAGCAGTCTTCATCCTTCCCTGCCTAGCCTCCACCAGAATCTGAGAGAAATTAGACTCAGATCTGAAACTGTTGGAGCTAACCAGTCTCACTCATCCCTCCGTATAAAAGATTAAATCTATAGTTCTAGTGGTGAGAAGCCAAAAGACAGACAGGCATGTACTTAGCTCTCTTAGGATACATCTACATTAGGAAATTATTTCAAAATAACGTATTTTGAAGAAATAACTCCTGAAATAACTATTTTGAAATAGTGTCCACACCACAGGGAAGACCTGAAATTAGTCCGGGGCAGCTTCCCTTAATGTGGATGCGCTACCTCGACTTAGAGCCCCAGGAAGCACTGGGGAGTAATTACTTTGAATGACTCTGGGGAGTAGTTATTTCACAATAGCAGCAGTGGAGCATCCACACTATTGCTGTTTTGTTGAGCTGTATGTTACTGAGTGCTTTGCATGCATAGACAAAGCAGTTCTGGAAGTTAAAGATTAGGATGAGAAAATCCCACCTCTGGCAAGATACCAGAGGAAAGATTTACAAACCTCCAATTTAGGAACAAACACTCCTTTTGAGGTTCTTCTTCATCTGACTTCTGCCAATGAGACAGTAACTTGATGGAGAGAGTATTGGAGTGGATCCTGCAGTAAAAAGTACCAGGAATATTTTCCCCAGCTATCTACCCTGAACAACCAAAATACTTCCCTTTTCTTCTGTACCCATCCAAAAAGGGGATCCTTGTGAATCCATGCTTTTGTCAGCCAATAGTGCACCCCCTTCTTGGATCAGTGGGAGACAGAAGCCTGTAGTAGAATTCCAGTCCTTTTCCACTGATTCCTCCCACTGTGCCCCTTTCTCATTTCCAGTGTCTGATAGAGTATATCCAGAAGCTGGCTGCCCTGAGTCCTCTGCTCTGAATTTCTCCCTGCCCTAAAATCATGTATATACCTCTGTCCTGAGCTCCCCCACAGCCCCACACAACTCCCAGTTCTCTGCCCTGACTGCTGCTCCCCTACTTCCTGCCCTGAGCCCCCACAAGGACCTGGACAATGCTGGGTAAATCCTCTAGTTGCTTACATTAAAAAAAGACATTGATCTTTGGTAATCCTAGGGAAATTAATCTTAACACATAGAACTGAACATATTTGTTCATCAGAGTCATCATTAGTGTCATCTCCACACATCACATTGACCTTCCTCTATGATGCTGCACTCCCACATGTTCAGACAAGACAGGCTACCAAACGTTTCCATGGTAGTGACCATCTTTGGTCTTGCCACACAAGCATTTGATTAGTTGAAGGATTGACTTGGAGCATGTGGTATTTCGCATATCCTCAGCATCAAGCACAAAAACATAATTGTGAGGAAGTCTTGCGTAGCATTTCCAGACCAACGATGTCTTATGCGAATATCCAAAGCTTAGTAGCACCTCTGTGACACAGTCTCAAAATTTTGTCTTTAAACTTTGTGTTTCTAATAGTTTCTAGGTTTAGGTCAGTCAGGTAAATTGTTAGCTTCGATAGCTCTCAGCATTAGCTTCTTCACCTCCCACTCAAGAACCAGTGGGGCTGACAATGACAGTGGGCCCCAGGGCACGTTGTCGGGGGGTGCGGAGGCTGTTCACAGCGGCTGTGGGGTAGCCGCAACACAGTGACAGGACTGGTCCTGCTTGCTGAAGCTACCCAGGAAAATTGATTAGGTACAGTGAACTTTGGGCAGCCTGAGAAGAAATATATTCAACCATTGACTTTTAATTCTAGCTTTGACTGTCCTCCTCTGGCCTTAAGGTAAAATCTTCACTCTTTAGCCTGAGAATTAGACTCTATGATTATTGTCGAAGATGATTTAATTGGATCATTCTCCTGCCTGAGAATAGAAAGATTTTCTATGTTTTTTTACTTGGATATAAAAGTGTATTTGAATTGTGTTTCTTACCCCAATGTAGTGATCTCCTGCAAACTCCTAATGTGGAATGTAATATGTACTTTGGAATTCCATTGTACAACCAGGACTTCCCTTGTCTGGCAGCATCTGTGGTCTAGCATCCCAATGGATGCTTCAGCCTCGGAGTACCCACAGGGAAAATCTGGGTGCCCTGCCAGCGGCATCAGCATCTTCTCTCCCGTCCTCTCAAAGCTTCTGGTGTTCAAACTCAAGAAGGGGGAGGGGGAAGCAGTAGCAATGCGGGGGGAGACGCTTGAGGGAAGAGGCAGTATGACTATGGAGCTCTGCAGCCAAGAGTGCATCTCTGTGGCTGGCAGGGGGGCTGGGAATGCAGGCCACTGAAGAGAGGTATTATTTACACGACTCTCAAATAACCACATGAGTAGACTATAATTAGTATAGTATTTTAACTTTCAGTACTCCCTGGCCACAGCAAATTTGCTGTGGCCTCATATTTGGCCACAGAGAAAACTCATTTGAGGTGCCCCCTTCATAGATCAGGACCCCATCCTACTAGGTACACAACAAAAAGACTGTCTCTGTCTCAAAGCGCTTACATTGATCCACAGTCTGGCAGAAAATGCGTGCTTTCTAGGACGTACCGTGATTTCTAGGGGATTTGGCTTTATCTAGACTCTCTTCCATCCTATGTAAAGCAGTGCAAAACTTGCAGTTGACCAGAATATAAGACTGTTGTGCATTATATGACTGTACCAGTGCCATAATTTATCTCCACAATTAGATCTTTGTATAAAAGCAAAGACTGTATTGGTATGTGTGTATCTCCACAAGGTGGGAATGAGAGGTTTAGGGTACATGTTCCTGCAATGGAAGACTGCCAATGATTTCTTCTATTAAAGCATGTTTTATAATCCACTGCAATTTGCACTCCATTCTTTTACTTATTTAATGACATAAAATTCCTGAATGAGAGGTCTTATGTTAATCACATGCAATTTACAGTAGATACATTTGTGTTATTGTATAAATAATCTTAAAGTAAGAACGGAGAAACTAATAGAAACAAATAGGAAGACAAAACTCACTCCACACATGGATTGAAAATCTCAAAGGGAACAATACCTCTGGTGTAGATGGGAGTTGATGTATTGATGGGGGGGAGCGAAAAGGCAGGTGTTTTGACTTTCAGTAGGAATTAGCTGTCTTTACAGCCTTTTTCCTGTAGATGGAGCTAAAAGTCCATGTGATTTGTTCTATTGTCAATCCTAGTTATCAATCTGGTTTTCTCAGGCTTGCTAGTGATAGATTATTTCAGCTGAAATTGCCATATATGAGTAAAGTTATCCTATTAACATGCCAACAGAGAAGTGCAGGCTCAAATATACCTTGGTTCCCAGGTTTTTCCCCACCAAGAACGGTCTAGTGATTAGTATTTTTCAAGGCATCCTTCTGCTTACAGTGCAGAGGAAGGAAAATAACTTCCTATTGGGAATCTCATTTCCCTCTCCCTCTCCTCCCCTTTGTAGTTTGAATCAACCAACTCATGCCCTCAAATTTTCAGAGTTGTCTGATCATGTTCAGTATCTCATAGGCAGTGGATTTGGTTTCTCTTTTCCCATAATACATTCAAAGTAGTCATTTTAATGTGTGTATCAAGTATAAGTGGTGATCTAATAGTAACTCTATAATAGGTAGCATTCGTTTGATTTATTTGGTGAAAATGATTTGTGGCCAGTAAAGTTCCATGACCAAAACCATCCACTATTTTTTACCATAAACAAACTTAAGGAATTGTTCTTTGAGTAACTACTCGTGCATTTCAACAGGTATGCGTGCCGTGTGCATGATCATGGGAAGGCTTTTTTTCTCCCCACCGATACTCATTGGGCTGGCTGGGGAGCTTCCTAAAGTGACACCTGCATGGTGCGGTAGATGGTGCTCAGCTGGCCCGCTACCTCCTCAGTTCCTTCTTATCGACACTGATGATCGGTGGAGCGCTTGTGCTCTTGCTCTGCAAGATGTTTCTTTTACCCATTTCTTGTATATACTTCAGTAGTTAATACTGTTGGCAGTTAGTTAGCCGAGAGTGCAGTATTTGTAGGAATTTCAAGCCTCGGACTAAAAGAGCAAGATCAGCACTGGAAACTCTTGCTCGTGGAGTCAGCAGTTCAACACCCTGTGCTGGATGGACCTCAACACAGTTGTTTTCAGTGTGTAGAGTGCTGGTTTCTAGGGATGTTAAAATGTGATTACTTTCCTAATCGATTAGTCGTCAGATTTTCTGTCGATTAGTCAATAAGGGTAGGCAGCGCTCAGTCTGGCGCGGTTCACACCATAAACTCCCCAGCTGCCGCTCTGCATTGCACAGCCTAGGGAAGCTGAGTATGAAGGTGCTGAGTCAGTCCCTGCTCCATTCATTTCTGTTCATTCATAACCACATGCACGCAGACTCACCAGGCTGAATGAAAAGAAACACGTGGAGGAGGGACTGACTCAGCGCCTTAGCGTGCGGCTTCCCTAGGCTGCTCAATGGAGAGCGGCAGCTGGTATCTGTATGGGAGGGGGAGAGGGGTGATGAATGAAAAGAAACATGGGGAGGACAGACTTACTCGGCACCTTCGCACACTGGCTTCTCTCAGCTGTACAATGCAGAGTGGTGGCTGGGAGATGCGACTAATCGATAGTGCTAATTGATAAGCTCCTGCTTATTGGTTAGTCGATTAGTCGCTAACATCCCTACCGGCTTCTGTGCAGAATGCACCAGCTTCAGTGGGACACATCAGTACCTCATAAAGAAGGCCCAAAAGAGCACTAGCATCACTCCCCAGCACGCAAGACAAGCTCCTCTGCTCATCACCTCTCTCCATCTCCAGTGCTGCATAAGGAGGCCAGGCCTAGCAGAGACCAGTTTCCAGCCAAGGCGACCAGCAATCACACAGTCTGTCGGTGCACCCTGCAGTGGGTCATCTTCAGGACAGTATAGAGCTACTGGCACTGACTCCGATCCCGAGGGAGAGGCCATCAATGGCATGGTGTCACTGGGCTCCCCTGGGCAGAAAGTCCTCAAAGACCACCTGGACCTCTCTTTGATGCTGGATACCTTATCTGAATGAGACAGCATGCAGCCCTGGCTCCGTTGCAGTCTGTGCCTCTGGCACTGAAACCAACTGTGGGCTACTATGCTCTGCCCTGGCCTCTGGCACTGTCCTCGCAGTCACCAGTCCTCATGCAGGCACCAGCCACCGTACGGCACTGAGGCAAGCCATGGTCAGCCGCAGAGTATACGTCGGTGTCAGAGGTGGAGTCTGTTGTGTCTTGCAGTGGCTGGTACTGCTCCAGTTCCTGCTCCCAGTGCCATAAGTGGGAAGTTCCTTCGGCCCCACCACTGGCTTGGTCCCCCATTGTGGTAGGTCTTTGCACAGTAACCATTTTGGATGCCTTGGGCTTACCATCAGGGTCAGGGCCTGGTGTCATGAGAAGCTTCGGCAGCCTCATTCCATCAGACACTTGTGGTTACTATAGTGGCTCCTGATTTTCCCTGAAGGACCCTAAATCTGCTCCAGTTCAAATGATGACTCAGCATTTGCCAACAGCCACTGAACCACTAGTCTCTCAGCCTTCCAGTGTCTCTGGGGACACGAGGAACCCCAAAGGACCGGATGATCCTCCCCCACGGGAATCTTCCTCTGCAGACAAGACTGTTGCAGATGCGTCCTTATCGCTTCCTGCCCCTGATGCGAGATAACGTCAGGACCTTTTGTGGCAGGTGGCCTGCAATCTAAATGTGCCCACAGAAGAGGCATGGTAGATGCAGAATCAGCGGTGGACATTTTTGCCCCTCAAGACTATCCAGTTTACCACCAGGGTGGTGTGGTAGAACCCAGCCTCCCTTCTTCTGATGATGAAGATGTGGAAAGATGCTACTTGTTCCCCTTGTTCACCTTTTGTTCACCCACCTCCTGAATCCCTCGTAGCTGACATGGGTAACTATAAGAAGCAGCAGGGGCAGCTCAGGCTGGCCTCTAAAAACAAGGAGGCAAAGAAGCTGGACCTCATCAGCCGTAAGGTCTGTTCAACTGCGGGGGCTCCAGATTTGCAGCTCAAATCAACAAGCACCATGGAGCTGCTATTCCTACAGTTCTTGGCATGTGCTGTACGCGTTTCAGCAACTACCTGCAGATTTGCGCCCGGAGTCATGGCAGCCCTGGAGGAGGGCAAGACTGTATCCCACACTTGGTTTCAAGTGGCCCTGGATTCTTCTGACTCAAGTCACTAGATCAATGGCTACAGGTGGCTACATGAGGTGCAACAACTGGCTGCAGGTGTCTGGTATCCCTCTGGAAGTCCAGACTACTATCCAGGATCTCCATTTTGACTATGTGGGTCTCTTCTCTGAAAAACCAGAGGCGAGACAGCACAACCTTAAGGACTCCCAGGAAACTCTTAAGTCTTTTGGGAGTCACACACCAGCACCTCAGGGCAAACTGTTTAGGTCCCAGCTTCTCTCACACTTCTCCCAGGGCCCCTTCGGCAAGACTCTTCCTGCAGATGGGGCAGAAATAGCGGTCGGTGGCAGCTTTCCCAATTCTCCTCAGCCAGGGACAGGGCCACTCTAAACCACCTTCTGGCCCTAAAACAAGGTGTGCTCAAGGACAGCGCACCAGTCCACTTTCCAGACCTGTCCCCCAGTTTGGCAGTCATCGATCCCACTTTTACTGTGTCTGGGCCAGTATTCCCTTAGATGGTTGGGTCTTCAGCCCGGTAGAGGCAGGATTTTCCATCCAATTCTCTGCCCTTGCACCTCCCTTCCCCGTTTCTCTTCAGGGACCCTTTTCACAAGCAGCTTCTCAATTCAGTCCCTCCTGGAGTTAGGGGAGATAGAGGAGTTTCCTCAGGAATTCAGGGGCTGCGGTTTCTATTCCCAATATTTCCTTATCTCCAAGATCAAGGGTGGACTCAGGCCCATTGTAGATCTTTCAAAGCTGAACTTCTTTGTGAAGAAATTCAAGTTCTTTATGGATTCCCTGGTCTCCATCATCCCTTCCCTAGATCCGGAAGATTGGTATGCTGCCCTCAATGTGAAGGATGCATATTTTCGTCATTCCTGTACACTGGCTATTTCTCAGGCTTGTAGCCGGTGGCTGCCACCACCAGTTCACAGTTCCCTCTGCTGACATCTCCATGGCACCAAGGTTGTTCATGAAACGCATGACAGTGTTCACTGCCTTTCTACACAAAGTCCAGATACCTCAATGATTGGCTAATGCTGGCACAGGCAACCTTTGCCACGCTGGGTCTTAGTCTCAGCGTTCCCAAACTCAGCTGGTCTTGGCTCAGAGTATAGAGTTCATATCCATGTGAGGGCATTCCTCCCTGAGTTCCACTTTCACATGCTCACAGAGATTATTCCCACCCTGCAGTGTTTCCCTACCACTATGGCCAGGAATTGCATAAGTCTCCTGGGCTACATAGTGGCCTGCAGGTTTGTCGTATGGAACACCAGATTCTGCCTTTTGGCCCCACCAGACTTGGTTTGCCATGGTCCACAGGCCCAACAGGGATCCGCTCGATGTTCTGGTCACCGTAAGAGTCAGTTCTCCACTCTCTGAATTGGGGGCTGCCGTCCCCAAGAGATAAGTGAGTGTGTGTGGCGTGGGAGTGAGGGGAGCTCACTAGCCCCCAACCCTCCCTGTCTCTGTTCACAGATGCTTTGGAGATGGGTTGGGGAGCGCACCTGGGTGGACTCGGTACTCAGGAGCTGTGGTGTCAGGCAGAACTCCCCCTGCACATCAATGTCAGGAAACTCAGAACAGTTCGTCTTGCTTGTCAGGCCTTCCTTTGCCATCTATGGGACCAGAGCATGGCCATGCTGATGGACAAAAAGGCCACAATATATTATCTAAACAGACAGGATGGTGCTCACTCTTCTCCCCTCTGCCATGAAGCACTCAATCTGTGGGACGTTTGCATCACTCACCAAATCCACCTGCAGGCCTCCCACCTGCTGGAGGCCCAGAACACTTTGGCCAATTCTCTCAGCCGCTCTTTCAACACCCATGAGTAGTCTTTTTAGACAGATATCACCCTCTCCATCTTCCAGAGGTTGTGTCATCCCCACAGGGACCTGTTTGCCATTTGGAGCAACAGGAAATGTCATAGGTTCTGCTCCTTTCGGAAACAGTCATTGCTCCAGAATGGATACATTCCACATTTGATGGTCAGGCCACCTGCTGTACCCTTTCCCTCTCTTCTTCCAGTGTACACAGTCCTCAAAATTCAGCAGGACAGAGGTAGATGTGGCCGTGCTCTAGTGTGGCCGTGGCAGCATTGGTTCATGATGTTCCTCAGCCTCTCAGTAGACATGCCCAAAGGGGCCAGGGAGTGTCTTATATAGTATAGCATATGGGTGCCACTGCTGGCCCTTATGGGTACTGCTGAGGGAAAAACTTCCAGCACTGGTGCATGTGGCAGGCACACGCACCTGTGTTGAATGGACATGAGCAACACATCTCGAAGAACACTAGTTACACAGGTAAATGTCTTTTTGGGTTCATACTCTCTGCAATCTTCTTAGTGTATGCCCAAGGTGCCTCAGGTGTTCTCTGCTCAGGATTCATCACTGAATTTGGTCCACTAGTTGGATCATTAGCTTCCCAGACTGGGTACTCTGCAATTAGTCACTCTTTCTTTTTGAGAAGGTTGATCAGTTGTTCAAGGAAACAGGAGGGAGACTCAAATTAAATTGCACTGCCTATTTGGTTAATTGAAATTGGTAAATCTTTCATAGTGAACAGTGAACTGGTGTAGCATACATTGAGCTAATAATTAAGTTTTAATGGTGGTTTTTTTCTTTTTTCTAGATATTTCAAGGAAACACTGAATATCATCAGGAAGTTCGCAATAACTTCATCCCACCCATTATTGCACGTTTTGTTAGGGTTAATCCCTTAAAATGGCATCAGAAAATTGCAATGAAAGTGGAACTGCTAGGATGTCAGTTTAGCATAGGTAAGAAATTAAAAATGTTTCAGCTGTGTGTAAGAAATCACTGTGAACCATTAGAATGTTTGTAAATATCACTTAACTTCTGGACTTGTTTTTAGAAAGAAATTGGCTCAAAACTTTTTTTTCTCTAAATAATGTATTGAGGACATGCAGTAAATCTAATCTGATCATTTAACATCCACTGGATTAACATTTATACAGCTTGGAAAATGCCTGTGTGAAGGTGCTACATGGTTAAGATCTTTGTATCAAGGATCGTAGTAATTTGCTTTTTCTTGTCATGGGCTCATGTTCATTTTGATAAGTCAGAAAAGTGCTCTGGTAAATTGGCAGCATTTTCCTTCCGTACAAAGAGAGCTTCTTGTATGTAAACCAGCACGATGATTGGGTAATCTTTTTTTTTTCCTAAATATATTTATACAGTTCGGGCTCCAAAATTTACACTACCACCGACATCACAAAGTAGCAACGACTTCTCCATCCAGACTGATAAAACAACCTCCAGTCCTGAGATCAAAAACACTACTGTGACTCCAAGTGTAACCAAAGGTATCAAGTCTTAAGTGGTGATAGTATTTGAGAATGATAGTAAAAGGTCTTATGTGAACTTATTTTCCATTGCTGTTGGTTTCAGGATATTGGAGACAAGGTGGGTGAAGTGTTACCTTTTTTGGACCAACTTCTGTTAGTGAAACAAGAGTTTTCAAGCGTCACAGAACTCTTCCGCTGTGTAGCTCAAAAGTTTGTCTCAACAAAAGTTGGCCCAAGATAGTACCTCACTCACATTATCTCTCTTATGCCAATGTAGTTTATGTACATGTAAATCCCAAATATGGGATTTACTTTCTGCCCTTTATGGTGCTCAGAATTTATTTTGTTCCCAGGCTGCTTCGTAACAAAATATATCACCCTCAATTTTTTGTCTTTAAATATTTATATTACTATAGTAGAAACCCATATGATGGGGGGTGAGGACGGTATTTATAGTGACAGTCTGCCCTCAGATATACAAATCCAGGGGAACAGTGGGGTGTGGCCCACCTTCTATATGAAAGATTTAGAAGACTGGGACTGTTGAGCCTAGAAAAGAGATGACTAAAGAAGGTATAGTAAGAGTTCTATAAAATCATGGTGTCGAAGAAATGAGTAGAGGAATGTTATTTACCTGTTCACATAATACAAGAACTAAGGGTCACCCAAGGAAATTTAATAGGTATCTTGTTTAAAACAAAACCAAGGAAGTAGTTCTTCACACAACACACTGTCAACCTGAGGAACTCATTGCCAGTGGATGCTGTGAAGTTCAGTAGCATAACTGGGTTTAAAAAAGATTTGGTAAGTTCACAAGTTTGCAAGATCATCCCTAGGGGACACGGGCGTAGAGCATCCTCCCTCCCAGTGCCCTAGGCCAACCCCTCCCCTGCCAAAAGCCTCTCTCCCCCCCCCCCCCCAACAATGTGAACCAAACTGGGGAAGGGAGGGGCTTGCACAGGGCAGCAGCAGGGCTTGGGCCCCTTTCCATGCTCACAGGAGCTGTGGGAGCTAGAACCATCCACAAGCCGTTGGAATGTCATTGACACCTTCAAGGCAATTTTAAGTACTGTAAACTGTTCAGGTTAGGGATGTTAAGGACTAGTTGATGATCCAATAGGTCGATTCCTCCCCCTTGCTGCCTCTATCAAATAGAGGCAGCGAAGAAGGGGGTACTTCAAAGCGGCAGCGCCACACAGCTGGGCCCAGGATATCTCTGGGTTCTGGGGAAATGCTGTGCAGAACTCTGTCAGCTGGAAAGTCCCCATCTGGTCCCGGGTTGTGCTGAAATGCCTGCACGGAGCCAGGATCAACTGAGGGGAGTCTCCAGCTGACTCTGGCTCCGTGTGGCATTTCAAATCAACAGCACAGCATGGAGCCCGGGGTCAGCGGGGGACTTTGAGTCCCCCACTGACCCTGGGCTTCATGCTGCGCTGCTGCTTTGAAATTCACAGGAGCCCCAACTGCGGACTCTTGTACATTTCAAAGCTGGCACCACATGCAGCCCGGAGTCAGTGGGACTTCCCACTGGCCCCGGGATGCATGCGGAGTTCTGCTTTCCTCCTTTGAAATGTACAAGAGCCCTACTGGGGCTCTTGTACATTTCAAAGGAGGGATGCAGAAGTGCCTGTCAAGTAGTCGATGGAAATTCAATGAACTACTTGACTAGTAAAATAACTGTTACTTAACATCCTTAGTTTAGATTTGCATATTCCTGTTATCTAATTTTCTTTAGATTGATGTTCAGGCAAATAGTAATTTGAACTTTGTTTTAAAATAAACAAATACAGTAAACTTCCGATAATCCGGCACCCTTGGGACCCAGGGGGTGCCAGATTATCGGATATGCTGGAGTATCAGGAGGTACTCCGGCGGGGTGCTGTGATAGATCTGCCAGAACCTGCACTGCGTGGGGGGGTCAGCAGGGAACGGCGAAGGGAAGGGCGAACCCTCCGCCGTGTTGCGGGGAGGGGGTGGAAGCCCCATGCAGCCAGCTTGCAAATGGGGAAACTTGTAAGTGGCAGGCAGCGGAGAGGGGGTGAGAAGCAGGCAGCTGTTTAAGGCAGGCGGTCAGGACTGTGGGGGAGAAGGGGGTTGGCAGGGAATGATGCCTGCCTCTCGCCCCCTCTCCGCTGCTTACAAGTTTCCCCGCTAGCAAGCCGGCTGCATGGGGCTTCCACTGCCTCCCCGCAACAAAGCGGAGGGTTCGACGCCCCTCCCCTTTCCTTCCTTAAACAGCTACCTGCCTCTCGCCCCCTCTCTGCTGCCGCCTCTGGGTGGCTCCAATTGTCTGGCTGGCCAGAGCACTTCCAGGTTCCAGTTGGTGCTGGACTATCAGGTAGTGCCGGACCACTGGTTGCCGGACAATTGGAGTTTTATTGTACTTCAGAAATTGAGTCTGAGGCCGTAACTTATAAAAGCTGCTGATTGAACATATATGGAAAGACTGAGCGTTAAATGCATTATTATTATTTAAAATAAGGTGGCATATAGAGGCCAGCCTGGTCAGGACCCCTTGTGTTAGGTGCTGTACAAAACACACAGAAAATTATGGTGTCTTTCCCAAAGAACTTATGAACCAAAAATGCAAAAAGTTATTCTGTCCTACACTTTTGTTTAATGGATTTCAGATGTGGCACTGGCAGCAGTCCTGGTTCCAGTTTTGGTGATGGTCTTCACTTCTTTCATTCTGATCTTAGTGTGTGCGTGGCACTGGAGAAACCGGTAAATGAATAAATAATTAGCACTCATGTAAAATACTTTAATGTAATCTATAGGTATAAAATACACTGCATATATAAGTATGAAAATTGTAGTTAAATCATTTCCAGAAGTGATGTATTAGTTTTAAATAGTCTCATGTACAAAGAGGAAAGGGTCTGCATTTTGAAGACTCCACATTTTATTGATTGGTATTATGAAGGTTGCCTCTATTGATGCTTTTCTTGAATTTTTGGGTGACATTAGTTTGCTGTGGATTTATATTTTCAAACTTGAGCACCAGCTACAGCCAAGAGCGAGCAATCAGGATTTTCACTTTCCAGTCAACCCAAAGGGATCCATCCTAGTATAGGAGCCCAGTGATCTCCTGTCCTGTTGTCCAAGTGAGGAAAAGCTTGCAGAGAGCTGAAATTGGAATGTTCCAGCTTCGTATCCTCCAACAATTGCCACCAGTGATCAGGAATTACAGAACTCATACTAATCTGTAAACATTTTAGTGCTCTAACTTGTCAGTTTTTCTTCTGCAGGAAAATGTTTGTTAAATCAGTATTAATGTTTTTGTATTTGAAAATGGTAGAAAAATGTGCTCAATTTTTTACTTTTTCCAGGAAGAAGAAAGCTGAAGGAACATATGACTTGCCTTACTGGGATCGTGCAGGTAACAGAATGGTGGCAAAATCTCTGGACTCAATGCCAACTTTCATCAGCATTGTTTAGCACACATGGGGCATGTCGATGCAGTATTATTTTGGAATAACATTAGTAATTCTAAAATAACGTAGTGCATGTCTACACAACAAGCCTGTTATTTCAAAATACATTAGAAAAAATGGGCTTCTTACTCTGACTCCTGTAAATCTAGGAGTGTGTGAGTAAGGGAAGTTAGGGAAGAGTGCTTGATTGTGAAAAAACAACGGTTAGACATTGCCAAAAGCCGAAATAAGCTATTTTGACTTGAGCTATGCAATTAGCATAGCTTATTTCTAGTTTAGCCCTGCTATGTAGACATGCCCACACTGTAATGTATGTAATTTCTCAACCAGTGTGGACTGAAAAATGATTCTAACAGTAATACTGAAATCTGAATTTCTATTCCATTCAGACTTGTAACTTTTATTTCTGTAGCTTCAGGGGGTAGCCGAGTTAGTGTTACAGAAAAAAAAACAGGAAGCAAATGATCTGGTAGCACTTTATAGACTAACAAAACATGTAGATGGTATCATGAGCTTTCGTGGGCACAGCCCACTTCTTCCGATGACCGGAGTTATGATTAGAGGATAAGGAAACTCGAAATAAATAGAAGGGAAGTGGGGGGAGGGTACGGGGGGGAAAGATGTTCTGTTGCCCACCCTCCTACCTCTATGCATAAAGTATCAGGAGAAAGGGTATTAAACCTGAGTAGATAAAGATCAAAGTCAGTGGATGGATAAGGCAGGAAGGATACTATTCGGAAAGTAGTTAGCAACTTCATCGATATTTCTGCGCATTAGTTTAAATAGAAAGACTTTGTTTTTTTCTGACATATATTATTAGATTGCCACTCAGAATCTTATTATACTGACTTGAAAATCTATTATACTGACTTGAAATTCTATAAGGTTCGAATTTAAGGTTTCCCATTTAATATATGAGAAATAAAACAAGGAATCTCATTTGAGCAATAATTTTGTATATACAGTAATCAAATATCCTATGAGTTCTGAATATTGAAGAACATATGTAGGTCTGACATTTTGTAGGACTTTATAGTATTGAAAGTACGTGGCTGTTACAAGAGGAAGGAGAAAAGGTGGAGGGTGGTTTAAATCTGTAGCATAGGAATTCTAATACAGGAGTCCCTTTTTACAAAGAATGCTTGTGTTGTTCAACACAAGTAAGCTTGTGTTTAAAATTACCTAAATGCCCCCAGTAATATTTTCCATGTTATATTTTGAGCCTACCAAAATATCTACATCTGCACAGCAGGACCAGCAATGGTGGTAACACAGAAATTCAGGGCTAGAGTAGTCATTCTGTCCCAGTTGCTTTAGTGAAATTATATAAGTGAAAATGTCCTGTACATAGGGTTAACTAATGTCTTGACATGTCATTTCTGGGGGGAGAGAAGAAAAGGTAGGCTAGTCTCACAGAGACTAAGAAATGTGTAGGATGCTTTTAGCTTCTTTAGTAATTTTACTTGAATGAATTACCAGGGTCTTTTTATTAGCAACATTTTAAGTTCTTACATTATTCTTTTATTTCTAAAATCTGGAAGGATGGTGGAAAGGCATGAAGCAGTTTCTCCCTGCCAAGTCAGCAGAGCATGAAGATACCCCTGTTCGCTATAGCAGCAGCGAAATTAGTCACCTGAGAGCAAGAGAAGTCCCAGCCATCTTACAGACAGAGGAGTCTACAGGTACCAGTTTTTGGCTTAATGTGTGATATGTTTTATACTGCATGAATTTGCTATCATTGAAATCCGGTTTGTGCTCGAGACAGAGAGCACAAGACTTTACTTTGGTATGTTCCTCCATCCTCTTTACCTGTTCTGTCATCTCGTTGTTTAGATTAGGCAACCATAATGTTCTTTCAACTTAATTTGTGTGCAGATGCCTGATGCCAGGTCTATACTGTAAACTTACAGTGGTATAACTGTCACTTAGAGGTGTGAAAAATACACACTCGTGCGATGCAGTTTTACCAAGCTGATAGCACTATATTCATGGGAGAAGCCCTCGTCAGAGGAATAGCATTCTCAATATAGCACTACAGCAGCACCACACAAGTGTTTTCAATAGGCAAACTGAAAAAACACATTCCATCATATGAAATCATATTAACCCTTTTAACAGCACTGTAGAAACCCCTGCCTCCACAGCACAGACCTCTACTATTTGAGTTAACAGAATGACTAACAGAAATAGTAGGTTCCATCTTCTTTGTGGACCAGCACTACAGGGGAATGAGGAAAGCTGCTGCTGACATCAGAGGAACGTAGAGATTCAGGAATCCAGGGTTTAATTCGACTCTGTAGTGGGCTCAAACCCTTCTGCCTGCATGTCGCCCACAACTTGTCCCAGACGTATCTTCCCATCTCCTCATCTTAGTCTCTTCCCCACCCTTTGGAATTGTCTTAGGGCTTCCCTTGCCAGTCTCTCTCACTCAGGATTTGTTTTCTTCCCAGTCTGCACCTCAAGTGACCTATCAAACTAACAAAACTCTACTGAGCATGTATAAAATTATTTTTCATGGGTGAGCAAAAACCACATCTTTGACATCTGGGAATTGGAAAGAGCTAAACCGTTTTAACTGAAATGTAGATCTACCAGGCAGATATCCAGCATGTGAAATTTTCAGCCCAAACAACTGAAGTTTGGCAGTTATAAAGCAAGTGAAATCAGGGTCTTTATAATAGGAAGTCTGTCAAGATTAACTATATATGGTGCTACTGCTCACACTAAAATAGTCTACTGCTGGATTTCTTGTACCTTCTTCTGGAATAGATGGGCCATTGGAATTACCACACTGGACCAAGTCAGTGTTCCTAATGAGGGGCTTCTCTTTTTAATGTAATGCCACTATACTAGACTTAAACTGCCTATCTGTAAATTTCTCTCCTTTTTTGTGGTATTATACAGAGTATGCTCAACCACTGGTAGGAGGAATTGTTGGCACACTTCATCCAAGATCTACCTTTAAACCAGAAGAAGGAAAAGAAGCAAGCTATGCTGATGTGGATCCTTACAACTCACCTGTACAAGAGGTTTATCATGCTTATGCTGAACCACTGCCTGTCACTGGACCAGAATATGCAACCCCAATAATAATGGACATGTCAGGTCATCCCACTGCACCTCTTGGTGTCTCTTCTATTTCTACTTTCAAGGCTACAGGGAACCAAGCTCCTCCCATAATGGGAACTTGCAATAAAGTTACAGGTAGGACAGATAGCTCATCATCTGCACATGCATTGTATGATACACCAAAGGGGATGCCTGGACCAGGTTCTGTAGATGAATTAGTGTACCAGGTACCACAGAGTATATCTCATTTCACAGGAAGTTGAGGAGAACTGAGGTAAGTAATGAATGAGCTTGGGGTAGCAAATGTGGGTTCTTAAAACAAAATTCATTGAAGGTGACGGGATCATGTCAGCTTGCAATCACATTGAATTTTTGTATTATTAAGTTGTAATGTGGAGTTAAACAAAATGTGATATATCTAAGGTCTAGGAAACTAACAATTCTGCCATTTTGTGAAGGTATATACATATGATTAATGCTTGCCTGTTGAGAAATCATGAGAATCCAATTTACTACTGTAAATGAGGAGCATGCTCTAAGATGAACTTCAGAGATTGATAGTGGAAATACTGCCATGCTGAATGAAGAGGAATGATACATTTTCTATAACCTAAGCGCCAAACATTTAGACAATGCTGAAGGTACTGTTCCTGAAATCCACAACTAAGAACTGAGGAACTGCACCCATCTTCCCTAGAAGAAAACGTCAAAAATTCTTACGGAAGTTTCTGGGACTGTTCCTGTTAACTGAACTACAGGACAAAAGTCCCACCACCAACTGTATTGGAAACAGGATTTAGCACAAGTGTTATGCCTTTTGTGTGACTGGCAATCGAGTTGCTGAAAATCTCTAGGTGAGTGACTTCTGAAGGAACAATTTTTTAATGTTATCTTTGCCACGTATTCCAAGTCTCATTGATTTTTAAGGTCAGAAGGGACCACCAGGATCATCTAGTCTAACCTCCTGGCACATTACAGGCCACAGAACCGCACCCCTGCTCTTTTCTAGGGATAGGTTCCTCTCTGTACAAAGACTTGACTCTCTTCTAAACAGCAACTACATTATGATTAGTGTCCTTAATAATTGTTACTTGTGAGTTTATTGCTAGGAAGTGAGACTACTGAATTATCCTAATTGAAGCCTCTGATGTTCCCAGTTGCCTCTGCCATGTGGCTGACAATTTAGTTATTCAAAGAAATTGCAGGTTTATTTGAGACTAATCTTTTTAAAAACTCATAGTGGGTTAAATCAGTAGGAAAGTATTGCTGAGAGAGGACAGACTTTCAGACTTGTGCACAAAAATGCCCAATGAAAGCACATACATGAGTGAAAGTTTGTGCATATGGTTTATTTGCAGGTGCACTGTAAGCAGGTATGTTTTGGCACAGGTGCACTTGAAAATTGGGTCCTCGTGACCCTTCACTAGAATGAAGGGTAAAAATAAATTTTAAGAATCAAGATTTTTTGTGTGCGCAACAGGTCAGAAGCCACTATGTAACTCATGGGATTTGTCATATACTGGATTGTTTCTACTTTACCTGTATTTTATAATAAAAGCTGTGCTCAATTTCATATTAAGAGAAACAATTTTCTAAAAAGAGATTAGGTCAAAGACATGTAGGTAGAAGTAGATTAGAAAACTCCATAGTTTTGTCAAATGAAAATTAAACCTTCTCTAAATGCTGTTTGAAGATGGCAAATACTGTGACAAATTATTTTAAATCACTTGTCTTGTGGAAACAAAGCACAGCTTGTTATGAGTAATGAAAAACAGCTTTATTTTAATAATATAATAGCACTGTTGGGAAGATAAACAATAATTTATAAATAAGTGACATCCTTGACTACACAGTAGCCCAGTTTTATGGACTTTAATGTTAGAATGTTTCCTATATACATATTTCAAAGGAGCCTTGCTTTTTGTCCAAGGACTGTATAAATGGATACAAACTAGTGACTGTGCCACTCCCCAGTGTTAGAAAATTTTATTCTTGCTGCAAATCAAAAAGATTTACTGACTTTTCCCTTGCTATTTAGTTTTTATAAAATGTGATACGTAATTTATTTTTCTCCTGTTTCTGAGGTACTAAGACTTATCACATTTGTGATTATCTACACTGTTTTAAGGACTGATCCTGCAAACTCTCAACTCATAAGGACTACTTGTACTGATCAGAAAAGTTTTGTAGGATTGGTCTCTAAATGTGAAAGAGGCCTACAAGCATCCGCCTTCTGATGGAAGTTTAAACAATGGACTAGTACAAAGAGGGTTAGTAATTTAGTGGAAGGATAAAATTCTGACAGCTGGTGCTTGTTCTGTGGTATGTGCCTAATTGTATTAATTTGTTTAAAGGAAACTAAGATGTTGGAGATTCTAACTTTTAAAGTGTCTGACAATGCTTTTAAAATAAATTTAATTACACGAACCTATTTGGTCCAATAGGACCATCAATGAAGCTGGACCAGAAAACCCCAGCAGCAGAGCACTGGTCCAACCTGTCAAAACAAACATCACAACTTATTTCATAATAGCTTGAATGGTGCAGGGAAAAAAGATTTGTGTCTGTACCAATTGGAGCACATGAGAACAAGTGAATTTTATTCAAAGCAACTCATTTCTTAAAGCAGATTCAAATGTTAGTAGGAAAAACCATCACAATGCAAAATCCTTCCACAGCAGTAAGTCTCTATAAATAGAAAGCAGCTGATGAAATCAGTAATGACTTAACTTCTTAAAATTTAGATTCTTTAAAGTTGATTTGGTTGTTACTGATCTTAAAAGATCAGGACTTTTTAAAAAAGCCTAAATATTATACAGTTCTCCTTCCAGGTTTACAAAATCTGTTCAGGTTTCTTTTGCTACATTTAAAACATTTGCCCCATGCATTTGATGAGTTAAATGTATATGCTGCAATAGCAAAATATTGTTAATGTACAACTGCATAATATACATTTGGCAACAAACTTGAACCAATGGGCGTAGTGTAGATTTAACTCAATTTTTGAATGTGAGATGGACAGCTACAGGTGGCATTGTCCCCTGTATAATAAAACCAGAGGTACACTGAAGGGTTCTTTGCTATAGTGGGGGTGGGTAATAATTTGAGGGGGGAATGCACTCCAAGAATTTGGTCAAGGGCACTCTTCCATATTAATGGAGGAGGTTGGGGATAGAGGTTAGGAGCTTGAAGTTAGAGATTGGGATGCAGAGTCTAAGAGGGGGACTTTAGGTGAAGGGCACAGTTGTGATCTGGTTTGGGGTGCCAGAGGCAGGCTCCAGCTGGGAGACTTACCTGCTCAGACAGCCTGCCACACCCCCCACACTGGCTCCAAGACCCTGTGGTTTTTGAACAGCTTGGAGGGGGAGGGAGGTGCTTCACAAGCTGCTTGTGGACAAGAGGCAGCTCCCAGTGGCCATTTTCCAGTCAATGGGATTGTGTGGGGGGCAGTGCATGAAACCTCTCCTCCCTCCATTAGACTCAAAGATGTTCAGACCCCCGCAACAGCTGTTCTCCAGCAATAACAACTACAAAATATTGTAATGTTTTGTTTGGTATGAAAAATGTCTATTCTTCTCCCAGAATGTACTTTCTTACCTCAGCATGTACTGTAGTTACTGATTTGTATATATTGCTAGAATTTAGATTGCATAAATAATGATTATGTATTTTAAATAAATGTGTGTATATAAATATAAAAATCATGTTCAAGAATGATCATTTAAAACAAACATCTAGGTTGTAATGTGTATCTTTGACAACTCATACTGAGTCTAAAACTAGAATGCCCTGTACACTTATTTTGTATGGAGGGTTCATTTTTAGGTTGCAGTGTAATTTCAGTGCCCTTAAATTATGACACTATTTCTAGCCTACATACGTTGCTCTTTTCTTGTAGGAGCCAAAGATGTACTCCTTCCACACTATTATGTATTCAGTTTTTGCTTAGGTGAATCTAGTTCTTCTATAATACATTTAACAATAGGAAGAGAAGGGGCCCATGCTATTTTAATAAATGTAAAATTATGTACTCTCATGGTTTCCTATAGAAACTACTAGCATTAATTTCACATTTTGTAAAAGTTTATTTTACTATGCTGACTGTAACTCAACTCCATTTATTACTTGTTTTAAAGCAACAGGATTTCTAAAGAACAGTTTAGAGGGAAAAGGCTTCCCTTTCCCCACCCCTCCATGCTATAGTATGGTGAATGAAAAGCACTGTTTCTTACAAAAATCCTGGTGTCATGTTGCAGCTAAAATTAATTCCTAACCTAAGCAAGTACTTCTAAATTCACACAGGCACTAATACATAAATTATATATAACTTATATACACACACACACACAATGTGGTAAAAAATAGTTTAACTTTACCACTCACCTTCAGTGCAAAATTCCTGATGGCTTTCACACTTGATGGTTCAAGCACATTAGAGTTCTCTTATGTCTTTCTCTCTAAACAGTCATTAGCCACAAATCTTATGATTCTGGCTGCATCTAAATTGTGAGTAAACAGATTATATAACGTGGAGAAAAATGCACGTATACTGCCAGCCTTAAAAGCTGAGTCGACCTAGTCATCTGAGATTTGATGCAGACTCATTCCAAAAGACCAAGTCTTTTGATAATTTTTTCCCTTTCTAAAAATATATCTGTTCTTCGCAAGAGTCTGTTAAGTCTTCTCTTAAGATAATCATTGTCAAAACCTTGGACATTTTCCAGCACCTGAGAAACAGTAGTCTTCTCTTTTAAAGTGTGCCACTTCTCTATTTCAACTCTTGTGTTACAGAGCTGTACCTAAAAGGCAAAAAGTTAAATACAAACATATTAACTAAAATTAGATGTAGAGGCTATTCATATTTTCCCTCAGCCATAAGTTTTAAAAAAATGCCTGGTGTTTCAAAGCTGCCTTGGGGGCAGCAGCTATGACACTGATAACCAAGGTTTCAATAGTTGGTCAGGTTTTTCTTTGAACTGAGTACTGCATTGACCACACTGGAAAGATTCAAATGCCATCTAGCTCATCAGTGGAGTACCCACAACTGCCAGCAGCATGTGTTTCTATTAGTGGAGAAAATCTGCATATGCCTCAGTGCACATAACATTTATTCTGCACATGCATGGAAAAAGTCAGAGGGAACAGTAATCATGACTACACAGCCACCATACAGACTGTTCAAGGGTGTTAATGTTAGTAATTCTATGTGCACTTTCAACCTAACCTTAATCTCTTACTATGTTGAACAGATTGGGGGAGGAGGGCTGATACAGAGGAGTGAAGGTAGTAGGATAGTGAACCTGCTGCCACTTCAAAGCAATCCTCCTTGAAATTTAACAATTACTTTGTAATTAAGTCTCTATATTAGTATAAGGGAATGTATAAAATACTGAATATTGGGACTAGGGATGTGAAAGTAACTGTTTACAGTTTAACTGATGAGCCTAGGCTCATCAGTTAATGTGTACGTTATACACAGTGCCTTTCCCCTCTCCCCCTGCTGCCTCTGTATCAGCCTGCGGGGGGGAGGGGAGGGGGAGAATACATGTAGAGAACTGACTTAAAAGCCCCTTCCCATGCACACCAGCTCCTGCCTGCCTTCCCCCTTTCAGCAGTTACACATTTACGTAACACTTTAACATCACTTAAAAATACATTTAGGAACCGTAGTTCTCTCATGCTACATAGCCAAGCTAAGATTGATCATGGAATATATATAGGTCAATCTGTCAAGGACAGCCATAAAAGTCTCAATGGGAATAATATCCTGCCAGGTGACATGCAGGGGAAGAGGGGAATGTAATAATGTAGTTAATTAACTGATAAACAAAAGTGTATAGACTACATGCCTTCTCTCCTCCCCCCTAAAGTAAATTTTTTAAGCATGCTGGCCAGCAGCCCAACTCAGTGCTGGCTTGCACCAGGTCCAGAACCTACCCCTGCTGCAGCTCTGCAGTGTATTAGGAGCCAGGTGGGCAGGCAGCCTGACTCCATTTCAGCTTGCATCAGGTCTGGGAGCTCAGTCCCCCCACCCACTGGGCTACTACCACCCTGCACTGCTGCCACTGGCTCCCTTCACAGACCAGCTCCCACCTGGCAGGGAGCTCCTTAGGAGCTGCCAGCCCCAGCCCCAGGGACTACAGAATAGTCAAGTAACTGATAAGAATTCATGAGGTTAATCAACTATTCAATTAACTGATGATATTTAACATCTCTAGTATGGGCAGCTGAACAACAAAAAAAAGCTCAGGACTATAGTTACTATTTCTGCACAGTGGAAGCCAAGCATTTAGAGTGTGCCACAGCCCCACCTCCTCCAAAACACTGCACCCACATTCATGACTGACCTGAACTTCTGCTAGTTTTGACCTTGCTGCTTCAATTTTGCATTTCAGATGCTCCACATCTTCCTGGTAGAAAATAAAGATTAAATGCAATAGCTATTAAGTGAATTATAGATGGCTAATCCCATGGACAGAGTACAGCAGCCCCTGCAAATGGTGCAGGGCATAATATGTACTGGAATTTCGTATCTGCTCCCCAATGCCTGTGAAAATGATGGAGAAGCCACACTGTACATACATTTCTTGTTATCCTCTACAGTCACTGAAAATCAAATAGGAGGGCACCTTAAAGAAGTGGTCTCCAACCTTTTTACATGTCAGAACAAGCCAAGATCTACCATCCCATCCTTCCCCCAAGACCCTGCCCTGCCCTCGCTATTCTTCTCCTCTCCATCACTTGCTATCCCCAGCCCTTAAGCACTCTACACTGCTGCTTTTTTTTTTTTTTTTAGATTCTTCTGTAAGAAGAGGTTTTTTCCAATATTTGGCCTGTCTAGACTGGACCAAATGTCAGAAAAAACCCTTCTTTCAGAAGCCCCCTTATTCCTTGTGGAACAAGGAATACAGGGGTTACCGAAAGACCATGTTTGCTCTTCCACTAAAACAAGTGGAAGAACAAATGCATCCCTGGATTTAGAAGAGTTTTTCCATGATCTCTCTGGAATCCTGGAAAAACTCCTGCACTCTAGCCGTGTTGAGACAGAATGTGTGGGCCCTGGGATGGGAATGAGGGATTTGGGTGCGGGAAGGGGTGAGGTATAAGGTCTGGGAGGAAATTTGGATGCAGGAGAAGGGGACACTTGTGGGGGTGGAGGCTCCAGGCTGAGGAGGGTTGGTGTACTAAGCAAGCCACAGGCTTGTGGATGTGAGAGGCTCGGGGCAGGGGGGTGCAGTGTATGATGGGCTCAGATCTAGGGTGTGTGCACGTGTGCCCAGGAGTGTTATGAGGCTGTGGCCAGATGGGGGCTTGGCCCCCAATTGAGGGTTTGTTGGCCAGGCTTCATTTTTAAATAAAATACAGTGTCAAACAAAAAAGTTTCTACGTTGTCTTTATGAGAAAGGCAGGGAACCTGTTTTGAGTCAGGGGTCACTGACCCAAAGAAGAGTCATTTGGAGGCTATACATGCGAGATGCAAAAACAAAAACAAACAAAAAAAAAAAAACCACGCCACCAAAAAACTGCCAAGCCTCACTAATATGGCCCCAACTGTGCTGGTGGGAGGAAGGGACATGGTACTGGGTAAGGGTGCTAGTAGGGACAGGGGCAGGGTGCCAGTGGGGGATGGGGAGAGGGGACAGGGTGCCAGTGGGAACAGGGGACAGGGCACCCCCCGCACCTGCCTCCTCCCAGGATTTCCCCCCCTCATCCCCCGCCCAAGCAGGGAAGCCCCAGTATGTGCCTCCTCTGTTGACTCTGCCCCCCCACCCAAGTTTCCGGCACGCCACACAAACCTAGGGGAGGGGAACAGCCAGCACACTTCCAGAAGCTCCGGAAGTGGCGCGCAGCTGCAGGACTTCCATCCACCCCGCAGGAAGCTGGCACCATCTCCATTGTCGCTGGAGGTAGGTAGTGGGGCTTCTTGGGGGTGGGAAAAGATGGGGAGGGCCCCCAAACGCCTCACAATTGACGGGTTGGTGACCAGGGCCTTAAAGGAAATGCTTACAGCACAGTTCCAGGCTACAAAAGTTCTGCACTTCTAGTTTACTTATCTCTAGAGATGAGCAAAAAGGTTTTTCACATGGAAGGAAAAAAAAGTCAACCAAATTTGCTACCGATCCGTAAACAGTCCAAATGTTTGGATGTGTACAGCTTAGTTTTTCTTGTCAACATGATCAGCCTCATGTCCTTCCTTTGTATTTCTAGGCTGAGGCTCCCCCATAAACTAAACTGAAGGTGCTGCAGCTGCCTGAGCTACTAAAGCATAATCTTTATTTTTTAACCAGAAAATTCATGAAAGCTCCATAAAAAACGTGCACAGGCTCTATTTGTAATAAGCAATTTTACCGTTCCCGCACCCCTGCTTTACAAAAGTAAGTAATCTTAACCTGCAAGCTTTGTAATAGTGAGTGGGGAAATTGGGCTTCAATCTCTGCACCTTTATCATGCCGCCACCACCACTTACTACAAATCACCTACTTTCAATGGACCAGGCCTCATTGTCTTTTTTCCATAAACACACTTTTTTCTGTACTCCCATAGCCCTTCCATCATCTTATGCTGCAAACCATTTTATCTGCTGAACTTGTATCCCAGATACTATTTCTTTACAAGTCTGTATACTGTACTCTAGAAAGCCATGGGAATTATTAGGAGGAGAGGTTATTTCTGAAGATAATGGCAACAAAGATAATGGAACATACTTGTGCTTGCTGTACGCTGTGTTCTGCTTCCTGTATCCGTTGTTTACAAAACCCTCTTTCCAGCCTGGAAAACACACACATTAAAAGTGTCCTTAGTATGCTCTCTAATTCTGATGGTCATCAGAACTCCTTTATGGAATTACAGCCTTTTTAATAAATTGGTGTCAACAGGCCAGAGGACAGGGACGAAAGGGGAATATTTAGTTAATTTAAGAATTTGCATGAGGTTATGTTAAATCCTTCAAAGAAGTGACTTCTTCAAAGAAGGGTTGTTCGAAAAATATAGGTGGTTTTAAGCCACAATGAAATCAATGCAGCAAACTGCTTCTTAGATACAGTTCAAAAGACCATTTAGTGCCATCAGTATTCTCAGATAGGCTCTGCATGCTTGTACCTCAGTATGCTTGCCACCACTGAGGAGTTATGCACGCCGAGCGGCGGTAAGCCCCACTCGCCAGCCGCGCGGTTCTGCGCATGCGCAGATCGCTCCGCGCCGGCTCTTCCTGGGTGTAATCTACTCGCAACAAGCGAATAGATTACACTATTTGTTGAGCCCTGTGCATAAGGATCATATTCACTTTTAAATAGGTGTAATTCCAATTAGCATTGGGCATGGAACTCAAATCAGTTCAAATGCTGGTTATTCGAGTTACTGGCAAAAGTCTTAAATAAATACAGTGCCATTCTATTCTGAATGGAGCCTTGAGAGCATGATTTGAAATATGCACATTAACTGAAATGCAGTGAAATTAGACTTTTCAAGGGCTTAACAACTGGGGAACCTCTTCTGACACAGTGAAATCAGTGGGACTTGTTCACAGCAACTTTTGCATGCACCCACAATTTGGACCCTGATGTTTTGTATTTGTGACATTTCTTATCTTCCCATATAAGGCATATGCTAACACTTGTTGCCCTCCCTCTCTGTACAGCTGAATGGACAAAGTGTAGGGAACATCCAGCCAATTGGAATTTGGGATGTAATAGTGTGGTCAATTAAACAGTTAACACTACCCCAATACATGCATCCCCCCCCCAGTAAATTTTTTTTTAGAGGGCTGACCAGTAGCCCAACTCAGTCCTGGCTGGCACCGACTCCAGGAGCTACCGCAGCTCCTACAATACTTTCAGTGCAGAACCACAGTGAGGGTAGCTCCCAGAACCCGGCACAAGCTGGGACTGAGTGCTTGTCGTCAACACTTTTGTCAACTATACGATTAACGAATTACACACTTAACATCCCTAACTAGAGTGCAGCATTTAGACATCTATTCAGTATGCAGTTAACCCAATATCAACACAGATAGCTTAGGAACTGCACAAATGAGCCCCATGCTTGCCAGAATATATATTTATAGAAAGTTTCTCACAGCTCAACTTTTCTACTCCCGCAGAATGCGCTACATACATGGTAATAAGTCCACCACACTTAGTTTCTTCTCTGCATCCCTTTAATGTAATTCAACAATCCAGCCTGAGACACAAAACCCAGCTTGCACTTGTATTATATATAAGGATGGCTTTTAAACAAGGGATGTTAGAGCGCAAACTAAATGTTTAAACAATGGTTAATGGTGTCAGTTACACTAAAGTCCTGGGGAAGGTGACTTCGCTGCTGCAGGTCAGTGAACTTCCTCGCTGGGAACTGGTTAGGCAAGAGCTGCTCACTCTGCTCCAAGGGAGGTTTCCCTCTGGCAGCAAAGCTAAGTTTTCAGGGGATAAGTTATCATCGGTTAATACTACCGACTACATGCATTCTCTCCCCCTACCCACCCAGTTATTTGAGTTACTGGCAAAAAAAAAGTCTTATGTAAATACAGTGCCATTCTATTCTGAATGGAGCCTGAGGATTCAGTTGCCCAAGCACAGCTTTCTTACATTAGGCTTCCGAGTCCTCAAACTGGGAGAGGAGAGGGGTTGAGGGAGGAAGGGAAGCTGTAGCTTACGTTTATTCCACAGTCCTACTTTAGTCATGGTATGTTTAAACACTATGAAGTTGCAATTAAGTGTATTAATTAGAAAAAGATTTTCAACCTCCCTCCCCTCCAAAAAAACCTCTAAACCTACTGGTTTCTTCTACCTTATTTCCTGTTTCTGAGGCAACTGGGCAAGGGAATGTTTTAGCATCTTTAGCTCTTTTTGTAGTGCCTGAAGTTCAGCCTTCTCCTTCTGTTGGGTAAGCTGCAGTTTCACAGGATTCAGTTGCCCAAGCACAGCTTTTGGTGGCAACTTTTCAACAGCGTCAGGATCCGTTCTCTTACCCAGGAATGCTCTTCCAAGTTCGACTGTTCTATCATAAGAGGCTTTCTAAAGTAAAGACAGAAAAGAAGAGGTTACTTACCTCGTAACTGTAGTTCTTCGAGATGTGTTGCTCATGTCCATTCTGATTAGGTGTACGCGCGCCGCGTGCATGGATTCCGGAGCTTTTTTCCCTTAGCAGTATCCATAGGGCCAGCAGGGAGCCCCCTGGAGTGGCGCCAGTATACCAGTGCATATATACCCCTGCTGGCCCTCCCACCCCCTCAGTTCCTTCTTGCCGGCTCCTTCCGACACGGGGAGGTGGGTGGGATGCAGAATGGACATGAGCATCACATCTCGAAGAACTACAGTTACGAGGTAAGTAACCTCTTCTTCTTCTTCTTCGAGTGCTTGCTCATGTCCATTCTGATTAAGCGAGTCCCCAGCCATGTCCCCCCTCCGGAGGCGGGGTCGGAAGGTGACTAACTACTATTTTATTATTCTGCAGAACACAGAACTGCCGTCCCGATGGCAGCATCCTCCCTGGCCAGATGCGTGATTGCATAATGCTCTGCAAAGGTGTGCACCGATGACCAGGTTGCTGCCCTGCAGATTTCCAAGATTGGCACGCAGGCCAGGAACGCCGCCGACGTTGCCTGGGCTCTAGTGGAATGTGCTGTTATGCGCGGCAGTGGTCTACCCGCGCCCTCGTAGCACAGTTGAATGCAGGAAGTAATCCACAAGGATATACGCTGCGCTGAGACTGGCTGACCACACATCCTTTCTGCCACTGAAGTAAACAATTGAGTTGACTTATGAAACTCTTGTGTCCTATCTATATAAAAAGCCAACGCCCTCCTAACATCCAGGCAGTGCAGAGCCTGTTCCCTGGGCGACGCGTGTGGCTTGGGGTAAAACACTGGCAGGTAAATATCTTGGGACATGTGGAAGTGCGAGACCACCTTGGGAAGAAACCCCGGGTGTGGACGCAACCTCACCTTATCTTTAAAAAACACCGTGTAAGGTGGTTCTGAGGTGAGATCCCTAATCTCTGACACCCACCTGGCCGAGGTAATGGCCACGAGGAAAGCTACCTTATAGGACAGATGTATCAAAGAGCATGAAGCCAGGGGCTCGAACAGGGGCTTCATAAGGGCAGTCAGGACCAGGTTAAGGTCCCAAGCCAGTACCGGAGGTCTCTCATATGGCATCATCCTGTTGACTCCCTTTAGAAATCTTTTAACCAACGGATTGGCAAAGATAGACCTTTGGCCCCCCCGGCGTGGAAGGCCGCTATGGCCACCAGGTACACCCTTAGGGAGGCTGTAGCCAGGCCCTGTTTCCACAGGTGGAGAAGGAATTCCAGGACAGTCGGAACCGCCCCTTCACCTGGAGCGAGCGTCCTGCCCTCCAGCCAAGAAGTAAACCTCTTCCACTTAGCCTTATAAAGGGCTCTAGTGGACGGCTTTCTGCTTTCTAAGAGGACCTCCTGGACTCCTCTGGAGCAGGCTCGCTCCGACACTGGGAGCCACTGAGGAGCCACGCTGCTAGGTGGAGAGATGGAAGGCTCAGGTGGAGTGTCACCCCGGCCTCGCAGCTCTGAGTGATTAGATCTGGCACTGGGGTAGCCTGAGCAGGCTCTCTACAGTCAGATCCACCAGGCTGGTGAACCAGTACTGTTGAGGCCATACTGGCGCTATCAGGATGATCCGGGCCCTGAACCTCTGCACTCCGAGGAGTGCGTCGTGGATCAGAGGGAATGGGGGGGAAGGCATAGAGTAGGCCCCTGGGCCAGCTGACCTGCAGTGCATCTCCCCGAGAGCCCAGACCGTGCCCCATGTACGAACAGAACTCCCTGCACTTGGCATTGCTCAGAGTTGCAAACAGGTCCAGGCGGGGAAACCCCCACCTTTGGAAGACCCCGTGAAGTACATCCCACCGTAGCACCCACTCGTGCGCCTGGATCGAATGGCTGAGCCTCTCCGCTAGCCCGTTCCTGGTTCCCGGAAGGTGAGATGCCTCCAGGAAAATACCGTGGGATACACAGTTCCCATAGATCTAGGGCTTCCTGGCACAGGGGAGAGGAACACGCCCCACCCTGCTTGTTGATATAGAACATGGCTGTAGTGTTGTCTGTCAGCACCGCCACCACTCTGTTCTGTAAGTGGGGAAGGAACGCCCTGCAGGCCAGCCTGACCGCCCGCAGCTCCTTGATATTTATATGGAGGTGAGCCTCCTCTGTTGGCCACGTACCTTGCGTCCTGAGGTTGCCCAGGTGAGCGCCCCATCCCACGTCCGAAGCGTCCATGACCAGCTGCACTGACAGGGACGGTTTGGTGAATCGGACCCCCGCACACACCATGCCCTCATCCTTCCACCAGTCCAGCGAACGAAGAATGTCCTGAGGGATAGTCACTACCTCGTCTAGCGGCGACCTCAAGGGGTTGTGCGCTACCTTGAGCCACCCCTGCAATGGGCGCATACGCAGCCTGGCGTGTTGGACCACGTAAGTGCCCGCTGCCATGTGGCCTAGGAGCCTCATGCAGGTCCTCGCTGTAGTAGTCGGGAACTCCTGCAGCCCCTCTACCCGAGAGCGAATGGTCATAAATCTGTCTCTCGGTAGGGACGCCTTGCCCAAAGGCGAGTCCAGATGGGCCCCCACAAAGTCTATGACTTGCGTGGGCTCTAGCAGTGATTTGGCCTCGTTTATGAGGAGGCCGAGACACTCGAACAAAACCCTGGCCCTTGAGACATGATCCAACACCTGTTCTCGAGACTTGCCCCTTATGAGCCAGTCGTCCAGGTATGGGAACACTTGGACCCTGTGCCGCCGCAGAAACGCGGCTACCACCATCATACATTTGGTAAAGACTCTCGGGGCTGTACATAGTCTAAAACGGAGGACCGTAAACTGGAAGTGGTCCTGTCCCACCGTGAACTGTAGGAATTTTCTGTGACTTGGAAAAATTGAAATGTGGAAGTACGCATCCTTTAAAACAAGAGCAGCATACCAGTCCCCCTTTCTGAGCGATGGGATGATGCAGTCTAGCATCACCATCCTGAACTTTGTCTTCCTTATAAAGGGTGTTCAGGTTTCGGAGGTCTAGTATGGGACGCATACCCCCTTTCGCCTTGGGTACTAGGAAGTAGTGGGAGTAGAAACCCTTTCCCCTTACGTCTGGGGGCACTCTTTCTATGGCCCCTAGCGTCAACAGGTTGGACACCTCCTGCTGAAGGAGTGTCTCGTGAGAGGGGTCCCTGAAAGGGAAGGGGATGGGGGGGTGGGAGGCAGGGTAGGAAAGGAAGGGGATAGTATATCCCTGCTTCACCAGATCTAGGACCCAACGGTCCGACATGATCTTTAACCATTCCTGGTAAAAGAGGGAAAGATGGTCCCCAAAGGGTGGACAGATAGGCGCTACTGGTACTCTGCCCTTCAAAATGAGGGCTTAAGTTTGGTGACCGGGTGACGGACCTGAGCCTCTCTCGGAGTCTGACCGAGGGCCCCTACGCCTGCCTCTGAAGAGGTCAGGGCGGCTATTTTTGCGGCCTCTCCTGTGACCCCATCATTGTTTTGCCCCCTTCTAGGGTAGAGTCTAGTCTGGAAAGAGCGCCTCTGAGGCGCCGGGGTATGTATCCCTAGTGACTTCAGGGTCGCTCTTAAGTCCTTCAAGCTACGCAGCTTGGAATCACTCTGCTCTGAAAACAAGGCCGGCCCCTCAAAGGGTAGGTCCTGAATGGTGGTCTGCACCTCGGGTGGGATGCCAGACACCTGCAGCCAGGCACTACGCCTCATAACAACCCCTGTGGCCATAGTGCGGGCTGCCGAATCAGCTGCGTCCAAGGCCGCCTGGAGAGAAGTACGCGCCACTGCTTGTCCCTCTTCCGTCAGGGCCCCGAATTCCTGGCGGGATTCGGGAGGAAGCTGGCTGGCAAATTTCTGCATAGACACCCATGTGTTAAAAGCATAACGCCCCAGCATCAGTTGCTGGTTAGCTATATGCACCTGGAGGCCCCCCGTGGTGTAGGCCTTCCGGCCAAGTAGGTCCAATCTCCTAGGCTCCTTCGCCTTCAGAGTAGGACCTGGAGGCCCTTGGCGCTCCTTCTGCCCAGCGGCCTGAACCACTATGGATCCCGGAGCTGGGTGGGTAAAAAGATGCTCGTGCCCCTCCTGGAGTACACAGTACCTTCTCTCGACACCCTTCCGGGTCGGTGCAATAAAAGCCGGCGTCTGCCACAGAGTTTTAGACAGCTTGTCCACCATTTTATTCAGCAGGAGCGCCACTCGACCAGGGCCCGCTGCCGCTATGATGTCCACCATAGGATCCAGGTCCTCGTGAACCTCCTTGTGCTGGACCGCAAGATTGACCGCCAGCCTTCGGAGCAGCTCCTGGTGCGCCCTGGAGTCCATCGATGGGGGCTGGGGCACGGGGTCAGCCAGGGCCTCGTCTGGTGAAGAGGACGAGAACTCCCTTGAGGGAATTGCCTCTTCCTCAGCTATCTGTGCCCCTGGTTCCCCCTGGGCAGAGATTTCCACATAAGTTGAGCCCGGCTGGGACATAGCCCCCTGCCCCTACCAATAACCGGGGGTCTTGGCATCACCACCATAGACAAGCTGTCTCCAGGCGGGGGGGGGGCTGTCAAGGGGGTGGCAGACGGGGTGCTACTCCTTCGGGACGACCCCGCTGCTGGCCCCGTAGGGGGAGGCCCCTGGGCCTAATGGTATGCCCAGGGCGTCCAGAAAGCCCACTGGGGTTGCCCCTGCCACTGGTCCGCCGGCTCCCAGTGAGATGATCTGACCGATAAGCGGAACCTATGACGGGGCCATGACCTATATGAAGACCTGGCCAATGCCACCAACTCGGCCTCCGACTTTGAAGAGTACTCTGATGCTGACCAGGGAGGGGCCGATGAAGCCTGCACCCTTCCCTGGGCTGCCATGGCTGGTGGCTTACCCCTGTGCACCGCACGCAGTGCTGGTGGGGGCATGAGTGGAGGTCCTTGCTGCGGCGGTACCCTGCCCAGCTGCATCTGATAGGCCGGTACATAACCCTCCGGTGCCGTCATGTGCAGCGGCGCCGCACCCTGCTGCTGCGCTCCCAAGGTGTAAGCAGGGATCGGTGCCGGGAGAGGCATCAGCGTCGGTGCCGTGCGGGGCACCTGCTGTGGCACCGCAGATGGCGCATAGTACGGTGCGGGGCCCTGCACCGGTATACCGGCACCACTCCAGGGGGCTCCCTGCTGGCCCTATGGATACTGCTAAGGGAAAAAAGCTCCGGAATCCGTGCACGCGGCGCACGTACACCTAATCAGAATGGACATGAGCAAGCACTCGAAGAAGAATGCAGTGTTTCATTAACAGGAAAAAACACATTTATTGCACAAATCAGCAGGTTTCATATGTTAGAATGCACATATACTTGGTTAACAGATGGTAAACGCTATTAAACACTCATACTTCTAAAAACTACAAATGATCAGGTGTTTATTAGAAGATGTCATCTTAAAAGCAAGATCTGCAGCAGCATAAAGGTGTCTAGCACCATGCTTTGCCATTGGTTCAGTAGCAACTAATTTAGAAGCGTGACACTTCTGAATCAGTAAGACTACTTCCTGCACTATCTGGGTATTTTTAGATCTTCCACATCGAAGTTCTGATCCAACACAATAACTTATGAAATACAACGATCATAGCACACCTACACAAGCATTCTTCATATGAAGGTTTAAACCACCTTCACTCACAACCACAACTCCTTTTAGGTCCTTCAAACAAACATAGGCACACTAGAGAGCAGGCAAACAAGTTATTGCTCATTTTCTATAAGTTGCTGTTTAGCACCACAAGGAACTCCCACCCTATGCACTCACAGGAAGATACTCTAGCAATACAATAATAATAAGATGATATATGGAGATATACCATCTCACAGAACTGGAAGGGACCTTGTGGGGTCATCAAGTCCAGTCCCCTGCCCTCACAGCAGGACCAAGTACCATCCCTGACAGATTTGCCCCAGATCTCTAAATGGTCCCCTCAAGGATTGAGCTCACAACCTTGGGTTTAGTAGGCCAATGCTCAAACCACTGAGCTATCCCTCTCCCTATATAGAACATTAAACCACAAGACCTATCCAATCAATATAAAAACTATTACTTGAACTGAAGAAAGGAAACAAAACTTGGCAGTATTAATCATGCATCATAGCTTATACAGAATTGGTCAGTTACCATATGTACAATCTCTTCGTGCACTTTCTTTCGCTGTGCCAGGAGCAGCTCCTTTGTCTGAACCACACTGATTAGTTCCTTTTGTAGATGTAAATATTTTGCCTGCAAAAGCAGTTTGGATCTTAGTATCACATACAAAAGTTATTTAAGTACTGTATATAAATACAAAGCATTTCCAGTTAATAAAAATAAAAAATAATCTGGAGTATACAAAAATAAAACAAACTTTTTACTAAAAACATTTGTGATTCATTTAAAAACAAACAAACAAACAAACAAACAAACCCCAAGCCACTGTGTAAAGTTAAAAATCAGATAAAATATTGGAGCTGGTTGCTTACCAGTCTGTATTGCACATAACTTTGCTTTTACTGTTACACACATTTACAGAGCTATTCATCAGCATCTCTCACCCTAGGATGGCCAATATCTGTTTTTATTAAGCCATGTAAGTTGCAAGCTTTATTTCTGTGTTACCGTACAAACACAATACTATATTGTTACAGAGAAAATGACCTGTTGTATTATATTTCAACTTCATAGCTTTTCAGATCATTAGGTTCCCAAGTGATTTTAATAGATGCTGGCACTGAAAACCTAGACCAGCTGTGTGCTGGAAGCAGGAGCCGGAGCAAGCTGCATGAACCAAAAAAGTGCAGTAGATGCTGCCAAAAGTCAGTAAAAGTACTATCTGCTCTGCACCGTAGTGAGGAAGCCTGGCACTCCATTGCCAACAAGAAACTCCACGGCAGTTGTGTCAAGCCCAGGAATGTATGTGAAGGGGAAAAGATGGCAACAAGGTCAAACAGCCAGCCAGCCTCCAGCCTCCGCCCTGATGTCTAAGCAGAAATTGGGGAATGAGTTAGGGCATGAGACTGCATGCTCCACCCATGCATCAGATCTGCCCTGCACCTTGGTGATGAGCTAGGTGTCTCCAGGCAGAGATCTGGAGGTCAGTGACCCTGTGTGCTCTGCCCACCCTCTGATCAGCATTTTTTTAAAATACAGGCAGTCCCCGGGTTACGTACAAGATAGGGACTATAGGTTTGTTCTTAAGTTGAATCTGTATGTAAGTCGGAACTGGCGTCCAGATTCAGCCACTGCTGAAACTGATCAGTTTCAACAGCGGCTGAATCTGGATGCCAGTTCTGACTTACATACAGATTCAACTTAAGAACCCCAGGCATCCCCAAGTCAGCTGCTGCTGAAACTGATCAGCGGCTGATTCCAGGAAGCCCGGGGCAGGGGCTTCCTGTAGTCAGCCACTGGTCAGTTTCAGCAGCGGCTGACTTGGGGACGCCTGGGGCAGAGCAGCTGGGGTGCTGCTGGGTTGGTCCAGTAGTGACCAGAGCTGCGCTACGGGACCAACCGGCAGCGCCCCAGCTGCTGTACCACAGGCGTCCGGAGCAAAACCGCGGAGCACGGGGGCAGTGGGACAGCACAGACGCGCCGTGGCTGTCCTGCTGCCCTCAGGCTCCGCGGCTTTGCTCTCCTTTGCTCCCCATCCCCCTGGTCTGCAGACCAGGGGGACGGGGAGCAAAGCGGCAGAACACGCGGGCAGCGGACAGCCCAGACACGTCTGGGCTGGCCGCGTGCTCCGCGGCTTTGCTCTGCTTTGCTCCCCTGGGCTGTCCGCTGCCCGTGTGTTCTGCCGCTTTGCTCCCCGTCCCCCTGGTCTGCAGACCAGGGGGACGGGGAGCAAAGCAGAGCAAAGCCGCGGAGCACGCGGCCAGCCCAGACGCGTCTGGGCTGTCCGTTGCCCGCATGTTCCGCCGCTTTGCTTCCTCTCCCTGGTCTGCTGGAGACCAGGGAGAGGGAGGGCCCCGTTCGTAACTGCAGATCCGACATAAGTCAGATCCGCGTAACTCGGGGACTGCCTGTACCCCCACAGCAATAGTAGCAATTTCCAGAAAACATTAGCCCTAATTATGACCATACTAAGCCAGTAGGTTCATACTGTACTATAATGTCAATCCTGGAGACATTGATCAAGAAATTTATAAAAAGTAAGTTAGTTATGCTCTTTCCCAAACTTACTAGACTGACAGCTCTGGAGACCTCCATTACAGATAGAGCACTAGCAGTGCAAATGTCCCCAGCTGCCCTGCTAGTTTGCTTCAGCTCTGAACACGCATGGATAAAAGGATGCCCATTTAATCTTTGGTCTCTCAGACTACTAAAAAGGGTACAAATTATACTACCAGAGAAATTCTGCACCAAAAACTTAATTCTGCACATTATTTTAAAATTCTGCAAAATTCTGTGTATTTTATTTGCCAAAATAACACAATATCACACCAGTTTTAATTATTTTCTCAATGTATTTCAAAATGCCTATCAGCAAGTATGCTGTCAATGCAGAAAACAAAAATGATTCACTCAGGAGCAGACACTTAATGAAACCTCTAAGACAACTCATATCCAGTTGAGGGTGCTAGAGAGGGCTGTGAGGGACTCCCTGACCCAGACAGATGTCCCCTACCTCTCGAGCCCAGCTATAGGCTCTTCTCTGTATACTTTTTCCTGACAGAAGGGACTGGGCATGGCCCTGGCCTTCCTCGCCCTTTGCCAGAGTCAGATCTCCCAGGTCCACTCCCATCCCCAGGCAAATGAGGGTCAAGCTGGTCAGCCAGAGTGAGCACAGACTCTATCCCCATTAGGATGGCCAGTGGCTCTGCAACCCCAATTCTGCAGACAAAACATGAAATTTTACGCAAATTCTGCATTGCACATGCAGAATTCCCCTAGGAGTAAAATCAGTACCAGGACACAGTTTTGAGCTACTTGACTACTGGCTAGACTAAACTTATTTCACACAAATTACAAACTGTTATTAGATATTAACAATCTGGACTGAATTTGAAAGCTAACCCCCCCTCACCCTCACAAATGCAGGGATACATGTCATCAGAGGACAAATGAGCTGCCCAAAGGGGAAAAATCTCAATAACTGTGTAGGAGAGCACACCAAGAGTGGAATACATATGTACAATAACTCAAAAGAAGTGCACAACTTTGTGGCAGCAAAGTGATACCAGAGATTTAGAATTTGGTTTCTTATTAGAGAACTTGCACTGTTACAAAGTGACCAATAGTTCTAAGTGCCCTCTTCCTAGTCTATGTGGGGGTGAGGGAGTGGAAGAGAGATGACTAAACGGATTTTTGTGATCCTTACATTTTAAGATGGAGACTAAAAGACAGACAGCCTTACCTTCAATTTCTGTGCTTGTTCTCTATTTTTCATGTATCGAAGGAATTCTATATCTTCTTTAGTGCATTGGTAGTCTTTTATTCTGTTAATCATCATTGATACATTCATCTCATTCAACCCTAATCAAAACAGAAAAACAGTTCAAGGAACTAGAAGCTGAAATAGAGGCTCATTACTGCCAAGTATCTGTATATGCTCCAAATCTCAGGATAGATCCAGTGCCACTATCGTCAATGGGAGTTATTTAGCATCAGTTTTAATAGGAATAAAGATTTAGCTCTTAAAATGCTCTGACAATTATGAGGTGAGCAAAAAGTCACTTATTAGCATGGTAAAAACAGGAAAGAAGCTGTCTGCTTTGTATTCGATAAGCAAAGCAAGGACTTCCTTTCTAATAACTTATGAGACGCTACAGAGGACGGTACTGGGAAAAACACTGTACAGGGAATTTTAAATGAAGATCTCCTGCTAATCTTTAAAGCCGCAATAAAAACAAAACAAAAACAAACAAACCAGTGCTGCCTGTATCAGACACCTCTTTTAGAAGCTGCCGTGATCAATCATTAAAAAGCTTTAAACAAATAAGACACAAAGTCAGAAATATTTTCAGTGTCATAACTTTCTGAAAGTGAGAGGAAGCAGAACTTCAAGTTTAATAGCGATGCTCTAGCATGATAAATAGAATCAAAGTTAAGTAGAAAAACTGCAAACAGGAAAATGCTTCTAACAACATCTATTAAGCCATGGACTTGTCTCCTTGGGAAGTGTTGGAAGCCCTGCAAGTCATTTTAAATAAGGCTGGACAGCAATACAAAATATATTGTGAAGAAACTGACAAGAAGCTGTGAGGAAAGAAGACAGAACTCATGTCTTCTGTTCTCCAACTTCTATAATAATAAGTGTTGCAAGAATGTGAAAATACATGGGCTTGGTGGGACGCTGCACAGCGGGTGACTGCCATTACTGAAGAAGCACTAGGCATAGCTACCATGCAGGGAAAGGTGTCTCCTCTGTGGAAGTGTGGTCCATTTAAAAAAAAAAAAAAAAAAAAAAAAAAAGCAAAAATCAGAAAATGGGGACTGCATGTTAGCACTTTTCCCAGAGATTCATATACAAGGCCTCGGAATGACAAAGGAGAATTAAAGTCATCTACTTAGTCCAGCGCTTGGTGAATTGATTTAGCTAGATTTTGTTTTGAATTTTTTCTGGTTCTAGATGTTAGAACAAACATTACTAAAAAACAAGGTATGCTGATGACCAGGGCTTGATGAATGGCAGAAAAAGCCACTCGCCAGCCCCGCACTGCGCATGCGCAATATGGGCCTTGCACATGCGTGCGCCAAAAACAAACGGGGCGGGGCGCTCAGCTGAAATCTACTCACCACGGGCAAGTAGATTCAATGCTTTGTTGAGCCCTTCTGATGACAGTAACCTAAATAAATTACCTTATAACTATGAAAATAGGCACTGTTAAAATTAGATAAATATAGAACGAGCAATAGATTTTATTTGCAATGGTACCGATTGAAACTTTAGTTCAGCACCCAAGCAGTTTCAAACAAGAGAATTTTTCAGACCATGAAAGGTCAATGTTGTCTAGCAACATTTCCAATGCTACGAGGTTTGTTAGAGGACATTTGGGGTAAATTAGAGATAATTAACAGCACAGAATGCAGAGCTAGGCCTAGTGGCTGTAGACAAATTGTATGGGACCGGGAGAAACTTGGCCACACTTATGAAAAGTGGACATCCAGATAAATAAAATAATTCCTGATAACAGATTTTTCCAGACCAGAAAGTTCTGGACTAGAGGGGTTCAACCTGTACTACTAAAGTCTTCACACCCATCCTAAACTTGCACATGAATTGTGATATATTTAGGAACACATTAGGAACACATTCAGAAGCAAACTAATGGACAAGCATATTTTAAACAAAATGCTCTCTATAAAGATAACAAAACCAGTACATGCCTTGAACTGGTATCTCACTTATTCTCCTGTTTGTTGAAGTAGTAGTGAAACACTTTGGTACCGGACAATCTTGCAGCGGTTCAATTTGTTCATGTAAATTTCGCTGTAAAGGGCAGATGTTTACTATTAGTAAACCAAAAAGAGGCTACATAAAGAATATAAGCTTCTTTGTACAATAGCTGTTGAACAGGAGGATAGAATTCAGGAGCAGGTTCTATATACAGGGATTCAATATACAAGTGACTGAGCATTCAATCCTTTCTACATAAAGCCTGGTCTATACTGGAAAACTAGGTTGATGGTATATCTCTAAGCGATGCGGTTAAGCCAACAGCATGGAACAGACAACTCTAGGTTGATGGGAGAATTTTCTTGTCAACCTAGCTACCATTTCTCCAGGAGGTAACCTCTCCTATTGCTGTAGATAGCATCTACACTGAAGCATTAAAACTGCTGCAGCTGTAGCAATCTGTGTATAGACAGGCTCTTGGATTAGTCAAAATGGGCTGTAGAAAGCAGATAATAGCTTTAAATACCTTAGTAGTAAGTTTATTCCTGGAAAACCTCACTTTTTCCTTGTGAATTATTTTAGGAGTTTGTCTTTTAAGAGCTCTTCTTAAAATGGTCATCTGGGACTTTTGCTTGGCTTTGCAATGAATTTTAGAGGCATTTGTGAAAAAACAACATGCACTTTCTAAACAACTAAACTACTACCTGTAGCTGTCTTTCCTGAAACTGGACTCATGAAGGCAGATATTTACACTCTACAGATTTCATCAGGGCAATCTGTCCACAAAAAATCCTATTCAAGTAACTGTATCTCCACATGGTCACAAAGATCTGCCTGTGCAAGCCAAATTCAGGATCAGAACCTAACTATGCAACAAATTCCTAAAAAAACTACAGTGTGGACTTCAAACAATCTATTTTTTTAAAAATCTTCCTATTCCTATCTCTAAGACTACTAGAAGACTTACTGGGCATTGCCCAGATCCCGTCCAGGGCAGTATGGGCCAGGCAATTTGCCTGGCTGACCTAGGGGCCACAAGGGGAGAGGGCCACAATCAGAGTGCGTCAAATAATCGATTTTAAAGAAAATGTTCACTCTCAACTGTTTGATAACCATTAAAAGATGTTGATTTATAACTAAATATACACTTTCCACTAAATTTGGTTCTTCTTGCTAACCAGGAAGATGCTCTATCTACAGTAAACTTCCGATAATCCGGCACCTTTAGGACCCAGGGGGTGCCAGATTATCAGATTTGCTGGACTATCGGAAGGGGGGGGGGGCATGAAGGGTCTGGGGTGGGGGGGATGCCACCCCAGACCCCTCATAGTTCCCCCTTCCGATAGTCCGGCTCTGCCCCAGGCGTTCCTGATTCAGGCACTGCTGGTCAGTTTCAGCAGCGGCTGAATCGGGGACGCCTGCAGCAGAGCAGCTGGAGTGCTGCCGGGTTGGTCCGGTAGCGCCGACCCTTGGCGCGACGAGACCAACCCGGCAGCACCCCAGCTGCTGTTGGGGACGCCTGGGACAGAGCAGCTGGGGTGCTGCCGGGTTGGTCTCACAACGCTGCTCCTCGGCGCTACTGGACCAACCCGGCAGCACCCCAGCTGCTCTGCCCCAGGTGTCCCCAAGTCAGCTGCTGCTGATACTGATCAGCGGCTGACTCCAGGAAGCCCGAAGCAAAGCTGCTCTGCCCCAGGCTTCCTGGAGTCAGCCGCTGGTCAGTTTCAGCAGAGGCTGAATCAGGACGCCTGGGGCAGAGCAGCTGGGGTGCTGCCGGGTTGGTCCCGCAGCCCCGAGGGGCAGCGTTACGGGACCAACCTGGCAGCCCCAGCTGCTCTACCCCCGGCTTCCCCGATTCAGCCGCTGGTCAGTTTTAGCAGCGGCTGAATCGGGGAAGCTGGGGGCAGAGCAGCTCCAATGGTCCGGCTGCCCGGAGCACTTCTGGGTTCCTGATAGTGCCGGACCATCAGGAGGTCTGGCATCTGATGGTCCGGCACATCAGAGTTTTACTGTATCTAAAAACATACATATTTTATTTAAGCAATTCTATAGTACAACTTTCATTTGTTCAGATTAATATTAATATTAAAATTTACATAATTTTTACAAGTGATTTATGTCAAAAGTGCAGGAGGTTTAGAACTTGGAATTTAATTAAAATCCAGCTATATGCAAGTAAACATTTTAAAATTATTTTATTAAATACAATTTCCTAATGCTAAATATGTAAGCAACATATTATCAAAACATATTTTGCATTTAAAACTGACTAAACAAAAGTAGTGTTAGCTAATCAATTGATAGATTATTTCACATCACCATGGACCTGATTTTCCAAGATATTTTATGTGGGATTTTCTGAAGTTTTTAACCAGCTTAGGTGTGTAACAAATTAGTGGAAGTTAGACACCTACTGGGGTTTTCAGAAGCTTCTAAGTGCATCTTGAGATAATCTCACCCCATGCCTTCAAGAGGTTTTAGAATTAGTAGAGCTCTTCCTCTCTCACCAGGTTTTTAATTTATTAGCGAAGAAGAAAACAACTAATCTCTGGCACTGATAAAATTGATCTGCAAAAACTAAGGTAGGGTATCAGTGTTGTATTGTCAAATTTCACACGTCACTGAAAATGTAACTAACAGCATTTTCAACTAGGGATGTAAGCGACTAGTCAACTATTCAATAAGCAAATGCTTATCAGACAGTCCATTTGACTAGTTGCTTCCCCCCGCCCCTTGCTGCCTCTATCCAAGATAGACAGTAAGGGGGGAGGAGGGGAGGGGAAGAGTAGGAGCCAGTGCACCAACTCTGCAGGGAGCAGGGTAGGCAGAGGCACAGCGGGAAACGACGTAAGCGGGGGCTGCTTCAGTCCCTGTTCACGCTAGTTCCCACTGCAGGCGCTTCTGCTGAAATGTACAAGAGCCCCGAGGCTCATTTCAAAAGCAGAAGTGCTGCAGGAAGCAAGGGGGAGCCAACTCAAAAGCTGGTTCCCCCCAGCACCATCTCGGTGTGCCGCCTGCCTCACCTCCTGCTGACTCTGTCTGCAGGGGTCCCAGCAGGGAGCTGGGCCCCATGGCCAGGGGCTGTTGCCGCCAAGCAACCCCTGTTCACAGCGACCCCAAACAGGGGCTGCTTCGGCACCCAACAGTCCCAGCTCACACTGATCGCTGTGCCTCTGTATTTTAAATGCAGTAAGAGCCCAGTGGCTCTTATTATATTTAAAATGCAGAGTTGCAGCATGGGTGACTCTGGAGCTGACACAAGCCAGGACTGCTCAGTTCCAGCTTGAGTCGGCTCCTCTGGAGCTACCAGAGCTGTGGCTCTGCAGAGGCGCTTATCAACTAATCATATAGTCAATACAATAATTGTATTGCATTTTAACATCCTTATTTTCAATAGACATGCCCACATGTTTGCAGAACTACTGGTCTTTTTTCCCAAAAAAGTTTGCATGTTTATGACAGTTAAAATCGTACATAAATAATTTTATAAAATCATTACACTAAAATCTCTTTACTCTGGCAACCCTAGGAAACAAGGTATGCTGGACTGAAGATTTTGCCAGGCCAGGGAGGGTGCTGTGGGATCTGAGTCTGCGCATGAGCAAGATGAGGAGAGGGTGCTTACCTGGTACCCTGCTCCTTGGGGGACACACAGCTCCATGCTGCTCCCAAACACCACCTCCTGCCACTATGGGAGCAGAGGGGAAAAGCCACAGGGGAAATGAGTCACTGTACTGCCCTACCTGTGGGGCACCCTGGCCTGCCACAGACTGGGGCTGCTCCACTGGCATGGCTGAGCAGCCTCTGTCTGCAGCAAGCCAGGGTGCTTGGCTAGGTAGGATGTGTGTTTTTCACCTCAGCAGCGTCCTTTAACTGGTTAAACACTATGTTTAACCAGTTAGCCAATTAAACAGGATTTTACACCCTATTCCATGCCAGAGGTGTTCCCAGATTAGGGACACCTGGAGCATGGAGGGTCAAGTGTATTTGCATAAAACACAATATCAGCTCTAAAACAACTGAAAAATATCTTACCTCATCCTCAACAATAGGTGATGCCACTTCTTTGCCATTTTCTAGAATGTCAGTGGTGTTGTGTTTGTCATCCGGCTGCTGCGTATGTTGGCAAATGGAAAATTTTCTCCTGGGGTAAACCCATGTATCTGAAGCACGAGTCTTTACAGAAGTCTCCGCCTTCAAAAGCTTCTCTAACAGATCAGCATCAACTTGTAATTGAAATGCATCACATTCTGAACGACTAGGTTCAATTACATCTGTTGGATGTCTCTCATTCAGTACCATATGGTCCTTTAAAGCTTCTAATAAAAATTTCCCTTGTTGATTTACATAATTAGGGGTACGAGGAAGTTCTCTTCCTGTGGGAATAATATGGTCTTTGAAAGTTGTTATACTCCATTCTCCTAATTCAGGAATTTTTTTCAAAGAGTAATGTTCTTCTCCCACAAAATCAGTTGCTTCAGATGGCAACAGTTGTAGGATCCCTGAAGCACTTCTTGGAGTTTTCAGACCAAGACAGAGAACATTCTGAGGAACTGGACAAAGGCTTTCATATTTGATTTCAGATTTTTTCTTGTATTTGCCATTCTCTCTCTCAGTCATGCTAAGATTACTAATTTCACTGAGAATATTTTCAGCTTCATCTTTATTCAGGGCAGTTTTAAAGAAACTTGCATCTAATTCCCTTGTCTCCATTCTTCTCCCAGTTGTAAAAAGCATCTCATATAGACTAAGGAAAATGTGAAGAAAAAAGTTAATTTTCTTTGGCCTCCATAACAGGAAAGAGTCTTTATAATATCCGAAGAAAAAAAAACTATAAATTATTTTCATATAACTTGAGACAAAGGTCCATCTAAAGTATGGTTCTATTCAATAAAATGCCACTTTCTTATTCAAAAGTGGAATTCTACTTGTGTATTCAGAATCAAATCTATTTACATAAATGACTAAAGTCTATTGCTTTTCAGCACTGTTAGCCCTGCAGAGCCATTACAATAGCGTAAAAGTTGGACTGTCTTCTGGCTCACTAATCATCAGCAGAATTGTGGCCTTGGTCATTAGGGATGTAAAAGGTTAACCATTTAAACCAGTTAACATTGTGGCCTTGGTCACAAGGGATGTAAAAGGTTAACAGTTTAAACCAGTTAGTGTTTAAACTGGGTAACCAGTTGGATGGCCAACCAAGCCAAGCTGGAGCAGAGCTGGCTGCGTCACCTGCACTAGAATAGCAGGAATGCAGCCACAGTGGAGTGACCCACCAGGAATGGCAAGCCCTGACTCCAGCTAGGTGGCGCTGGCAGGCAAGGTCATAGCCAGAGCAGCCCAGAAGAACCCAGGCAGGACCCCAGCCTCAGCCAAGCAGGAGTGGTGGAACCCAGTCCCAGCTAGCCTGAGAGGGACAGCAGGACCCCATCCCAGCTGCACCAGAGCCCCAGCCATCCTGAGTTGGCCTTGACAGGCTGGTAGAATCCCGGGCCTGGCCACCCTGAAGTGGGCTGGTAGCTTCCAGCTCTGTCTGCCAACAGTTAACCAGTTATATTGTTTAATTGGTTAACAATTTTCATGGTCATTTACATCCCTATTGGTCACTGTTACTGAATTTACAATTGCCAAAATCCTGACGAGAATGTTTTGGTATTGAGGTAACCAGGAAAAATCACCTTTACTTTTAAATCCCCAATACGAACTTGCATGACTTCTAGTCGTAAAAATCAAGGTGTTGCTTATAAAACAAGCACTTTATATTGAGTCATTGAGAATCAACAAACATGAAGCCTCTCTATGCCATTTTAAAAGTCAATTTTCAGAGCAGAATTGCTCTTGAAGATCCTGAGAAAATCTGAGCTGCAGACTTCCTGGATTCTCTGCGAGAGCAAGTAACCTTGCAATAAATTACACAGGAAATTGCCATGATCAATGCAACTTCAGACATGTCAAAGGCTATAGTCATCAACATTGAAGACTTCTGCTGAATAAGTTTGAGCTACAGAAGGCATCTTTGAGAGTTAAAATAAAAAATTAAAATGAAACATTTTAGTCCACGTCTCCCTTGATTTTATAAAATTCCTGCCTCCTCCAAAAGAAAGTAAAAATTAAGAACAAAAAACCCATACATCTGGGCTTCCACTGTGAATGCAAGTTTCAGGCTAAAGGAAAAAAGATGTTATCCAATTTGGGTGGCAGAAACATAGGAGACTGAACTGGGGTAAGGTTTCCAGTGTATGTTTTTTACAGTATAGCCACCAAGTAAACTCACTAGTGGAGACACCACAAGCATGAACCTTAGGTCTTGTTTGTTTATAAATAACCCAGCATCACTAACTCAGAGGCAGGCAATAATTTTTAAAAGGGGACCACCTCAGAAATTTCTGAATTGGTGCTGGGCCTCCAACAGAAGAGGCAGGGCCTCCAGCGAAAGAGGCCAGGCCAGGCGACTTATTGTGCTCTCTCCCCATCCCTTGAAAGAAATACCAGCTGTTGTAAAACAGTTCCCTCTTGGTGCCTAGCAGGAGATGACCACACACACTCTCCCTGCCCCCAGACCAATCACTGTGTGAAGTCTGACACCCACAAGAGTGTGTGGTGGCTAGACACACAGCCGGCTGTTTTAAAACAGCCAGTGTCTCTCTAGCTGCTTTGCGCCCCTGGAAGGGTGGAGACAGGACACGAGAGACTTTGTGCACTCCCAGTTCCCAGGCCCTGATGGACCTGGGGGCAGGGAGCACGCAAAGCTAACCCCTCTCCCCCGGCCAAAGGCACTAGCTGCAGGCACTCTTGCAGGGGAGGGGAGAGTTTGTGCGCTCCCCTCCCACCCCTAGGCCCTCACTGGCCTGGGGATGGGGGAACAGCAGGGAACCCAGGGGACAGATCCATTGGCTTGGCAGGCTAGATTTGGCAGCAAAGGGCTCTTTGCCCATTTCTGCTGTAACTACTTTGACTTTGACTCTGAAATAATAGGACAAGCCAGGGTCTGCACCAGCAGACGGGTAAATTGAGTATTAGTTTGGTGAAAACGCTGGCTCACCCATGGTCCTGTTAAACCAGTTTTAACATTAGTGGTTTAGCAAAATTGATTTAAAAATCGGTCCTGTTAAACCCCTGAAAGTTCCGAGCAAAGGGGAACCTCAACCAGTTTAACACTGGTCTTTGATCCACTTTGAACTGGTCAGCTCAGGTCTCAGGTTTAACACACACACCCCGCCCCCGGAAGGGGAGAGTAAAGGAGGCAGCGCAGCCTGGCGGCTAAAGCACAGGACTGAGCCGGCGCTTGCTCCTGGATCTGGGCCTGGCTACACTTGTGCGGGAAGCACATGCCCGGCTAGCAGGGGTAGATGGCAGCGGCGCGGGCAGCAAGTCCCCTGCGGGCCTGGCTACGCACCCAAGCGGCGCCTCCCCCATCTACTCTGCAGCGCGCAGCAGCGGGACGAGGCCTCTCCCTGCCGCGCAGCGCCCGCCCCGCCTCACCTCAGGCAGCGGGGAACGTGCCACCGCCAGGCCCCGCGGGCACCAACCCCCACAGCGCCCGGTGACCCGACAGAACCAGTATCACCCCAGCGCGCGTCTACACAGGAGCGCCTAATCCGAATTCAGGCAACCGGGAGTGGGGGGAAGAAGCGGCGTCAGGAGTCCCCGGCGCAGCTGCCGAGCAGGACCCGCGCGCCGAAGCACTCGCCGCCGCCTTACCCGCCGCGGCCGGCCCCGGTCCTTATAACCGCTTCTACCTCGCAGCGCCCAACGGCCGCTCTTTCAAACGGCCGCTCCTGGGGGTTTCATTGGGCAGAACGATCAACGCTAGTCGCCAGCTGATTGGCCAGCCGCTCCAGGCCGCTTGGCTGGCTACCTCTCCAGCCAATCAGAGGCGAGCAGCCATGCCGCTGCACCAGTGATTTCTTAAGGGGTGGGAGGGGCGGCCCGCTCGCTGCTGGCTGCCCCCTAGAGGCCGGCCCAGGAAAAGCAGGGAAGGGAAAGCCCTTACCGCCCCCCCATCTCCTCCCTACCTGCGTGTGCGTCACACACCAGCTTCTGGTCGCAGTCCAGTTCCCCGAGCAGGGGAAGAGAGAGTGGTGCCCTTTATTTTCATTGACAGCCGCTGTAGCTGGAGCATCATTAACAGTCACACAGCAGTAAATAGGGAAGGGATGAAATGGAGTCAATGTGGATTTAATGCACAACACTGTAAATCTGACAGAAGGGAGCTGAATTTCACCAATATAAATGAGCTGCTTCAGGCCCAGGTTAATAATCTATAGGGTCAATAGAATTTCTTCATTCCAATAAGATACCTGGTGCTAGCAAAATGAACAAACTATTTTGGTTACATCTCATAAAAGGGCCATACTCTATCAGATCTGACCAATCAGGCTCCATTTTCAAAACACAACAAACGCTGAAAAAAACCATTTTAATTACAGTTATTAGGAGATAAAGAATAGTATACTACTGTTTATAGCATCTATGCCCTGCAGTAAACTGCAATAAAACATTATTTCATTTTTGTGACAGGTACTTAATACTTAGGAAGAATACAAATTACCTGATCAAAACCACATGTGCTCTGCAGAATCATCAGCAAATTTTTAAAGCTGAAATGTTTCCAAGTACTGGTTAAAGCATTCAGTTACTAAAGCAAGAAATACAATATAAATGCCTACAGACAAGATGAGCAAATATAGAGAAAATGCACATGACTTCCCTCAAATGCACAGGAGGATGTGAAAGGATTCTCATGATGGGAAAAATGTCACAAATGCAAATCTAGTTTTATTGAGACACCATGTGACGAGTGTCAGACTTTTCATTTGTACTTCCCATGAAAGATGGTGCCCGCAGGAGCAAAGAACTTCTAGAGCCAAATCAAGTTATTGTTTCAGGACTATCTTAGAGGAACTGAATCCCCAATACCTTTGATTTTCTTTGGAAACCCTTCATCCAAGTAATTGACAAGCCTCAGCTTGCGAGATCACAATCATAGCTCACAGATTCATTCATCACATACTTTCTGTAAGTCCATGCCAGAACTAAATCTACAAGTATGTCTGCCATGATGGTTTTGTGTTTCCAGTCTACCTTATTCTCCTGGAACTACTAGAAGCCTGTCTGATCTGCCAGTGAAAGAAGAGGGGAGATACAGCTCATATCTCCAGGAAATTCCTGCCTCTGTCCCTAAATTCATGTTTGCAGAATGCTTCATCAACCACAGATGACATCTTCAAGACAACTTTCTTCTCTTCAGTGACAGTGTCCCTTTTCACATAGGTATTTTTAACAGGCAAACCTAAGCAAAATTGGTCTAGGGGAGTTCCCCACACCCCACCAAAAGCCTCATAATAATGTAAAACAGTTATTCCTCTGAAAAGCACTCCCTAGCTACACCACCAAAAGCATAAAAATCATACTTGGGTGAAAATTGTCATTTTCTTTTATACCGTATTTCAACCATCAAAGCTCTGAATAAAAATCTTTAACAATCTAGTCGTTACCAGCTGTTAGACTTTTATGGCTTTCAGACTGAAAACAATTAAAAGCTACTGTGAAAAATCAGAGTCTCACATTAAAACCATCTGTCAAATTGTACTATCCAAAGACAGTTGACTTGTTCTTTTGATGACTCCTCCATGCAAGAAGAAATGGCACTGTTAATTGTACTATTATAATCAGTGCATCAAAATGTTTGGGATTAGGTTAAAAGTTCATGGCAGTTCTCAAGTAACAGCAATGTGAATCTCCAGTGCTATCCTCGCTGGCAACTGTATATTGTGAAAGCATCACTGGGAGAATGGCATGTCAACATGAAACACCGAGTCAAGGTCAGGCACTACTTACATCTAACACTGTAATTACCCAGATTATTATAATGACTAACATTTGTAGAATCTTTTTTATATCCAACACCTTTTATAGACTGAACCACTTTGCCCATCAAAGACAGCCTCCTCTGATGTAAAATGGAACAGTTATTTCCCAACACACAGTAACATTACAGAATAGACACTTAGGACAGTTGGAGAGGACAAATAGCATATCCAACTGAAACTGATGGGGAATTTATGCAGGCATAATACAATTACCCAAACTGGAATTCGGTCAGGCAGTCAGTTACTCTTGGAAAATGTGTCACAATATTTTTAATGACTGTGGAGGTCAAGAATAGGTCCCAACAGCCCTGTGTCCATAATGCTATACCAAAGCAGGGATTTAATACTGACTCAAAAGGAAACATGCCACTGGTGCCCCATTATTGCAAGTAATGGAACTTGTTTTAAAATCCTACTTAAAAATAAAGTTGTTCAGATACAGTTCTTGTGTAGGCTGGCAACATGTTGGTTTTACTTTGCTTGTTTAGTGGCAGGAAATGTGTTTTACACTGCAATGCATCATTAAAGTTTACAGCACTATATATATTATTAATAATAATCTCCATGCTGAAGAGCTACTTGTATAGAATAGCTACAGTGTACTATGCCTTTCAGTTACTGTAGATCATAGGCCTTTCACAATAATCCGAGAGTCCATCCTTCTTTTATTTTTGGCCCAGATGAGCTAAGCAAATGTGCCTGTTTGCAACAGAAGAAAACTAACCAAGGCAGACAGATGTTGGATGTTTCTGCATTAGTAATGAAACTAAAAAGCCTGAAAGGGACTTGGCAAATATTATAACCCATGTGCTATTGAAATGTCCTGTAATTCATGCTTCAGTTAATATATATTTCCTATTAATGAAATTCAATCCTGATGGGAGCTGGCAACAAAATATAAGCAGTGTATCAGTTTTTGACATTAAAATATAAATCCCTTGTATGCTGCACTCTCACTTACAAAATAGATTTGGATTCAAAATAAGATTTTTATAGTAGTAAGATATTTTTCTGTATGTAGTTTTAAAGTCAAACTACATCACTTTAAAAGGTAAATATGTCAGAATTCAAATTAGCAATAGATTCAAAATTACAAGTAAATTGATTAAAACACATACACAGACATAAACAAAATACAGAAAAACCCTACTAACCCTAGTCACATTAGCCCAAAATTCCCTCTTATAGGAATCTAGATTGTCACTTGATTTCAATAATTTACCAGTATTATTCAATTATTCATCCCTCCAATTATTTTATTATCCCTAAAACATTCAGATGAAATAAGATTTCATTTACAATAATTTTCTCTGATATTTATCTGCTCTGTAAACAGTTGATGACAAGAAAACCAGATGCCCTGCAACGCTTTAAGCATCTATGATGTCATCAACTCTGGCAAGACAAATTTAGAAGCTTGTGTTCAGCTTTTGGCAGGTGTCCCTTCTTTTTCTGTGTGTAATAAAAATATATAGATCCATATGCTTCCAAGTGCTGGCTACAGTTTAGCATTATAAGATCAGGTTTTAAGTAGTCCTGGCAATGGCTTTGCAGCACTTTCCTTTGCAAGCAAGAATTATGAGTGGAATTATTTTAGACCATTAGGCCACTTATTGGGAAGTGCCAGCATCTTTAAGATTCAAAACATGACTAGTTTTCACAGTAAACAAGTTGACTACAGGCCTCTGTGAACGTAAGGTGACACTGTACAACAAAGTATACAACATTTGTTCAGACAACTGTAATGTTCTATGGGGGGTGAGCAAGGAAGCCAGATCTATATATAGAAAAGGTGGTCACTGCGAGAATTGGGAAAGGCAGAAACAAATAATTGAAAATATATCCATGGTTGTTGCACAGATTACTTGGAACCCTAGCAATATAAGTATTACTCAGACCTGTCCAAACTGCTCACATGCAATATAAACAGTTGTAAGAATGGAGAAATTATGAATGAGGAAAGTATTTGGAAAAAAGAAAAGGTCTGTATGTGTGTGGGAGGAAAGAGAGGGAGAGAGGCTAGATAGGAAGAATAGGTATGGCAGTTGGAATACTAAAAGCAGGTGATACAGAAAATCTGTGTAGGAAATTAGATTATGCCATGAATATAGGAGCCAACCTATGAGAGGTGAGCCAAAAGCAGGTATAATTCCTAAAAACCACCACAGTCATCAAGAAACATTTAAAAATTGTTCTCCTTAGTCTAATTTGCAATCCCAGTTGGGGGAAAGACTGTGCTAAATGAGACATGGCTCAATTACATTTGTTAAACGATTTCCTAAGTATAATTGGGAGCTTATTACATGGACATTGGCCAGTAGTATGGAATTCTTTCTATTCTGTAAAATTGAACGTTAGTTTCAAATGGACCCTAGGTGGTAGAAGGTTACGATTTGTGAATGGACTCAATGTGCTGTACTGATGGTCAGTCCCTTGAATAGAACTCTCGTAAATACCTATCCAATCATTAATGTTGTCATTTTACTATTGAGTCACTCATGTGCCGTATGAAAGATAATAAGTGGGCAGTAAAGGATGAGGAAGGAATGCTTGATCATGCAGATTTCTCTGGGACATGTTTGGGTATACATGGAGCTCAACATGCAGCCCATAGGTGGGATCCTTTGAACATGGCTTCTGTTGAGAACACGATCCACAATGGCGAGGCATCTCCCAGGTGGAGTGAGCATTGAAAGATGCAAGCAGACGGGCTGGCTGGAACAGACGGGTACAGGGTGTCGGCATTTCTAGCTCCCAGAGAGGAGGTGCCAGGAGCGCCAGGGCATAGTGGGAAAGAAACTCTTTGCATATATATTTGCAGGTGTATGCACCCACACATAAGGTGCAGCCCTTGGCATGTGCTGTGAGTATCATTGTGGCCCCCAGGCTTCCAAAGTTGAGTAGCCCTGATTTAAACAATCCTGATAATGTGTCAAATATCACTTTGGAAGGGCACAGAAATTGAGTAATACTCTCAGAAGGCACACAGTGCAGCAATGTGTCATTAAAGAATATTGGGAAATGAAAATTGGCAAATGGTGCCCCCCCCCCCCCCCATCACTCAAAATGTAATCTGGTCAGCGAAGATTCGAATGAGAGATTCTGTTATCAATGCATTGGAGGGCCTTGCTGAAGTCAGCAGAGGTTGTATGGGGCAATGCTCAAGAAACAAGAGTCACATATCCGCAGGTTAAGTGTGGGTGAGATGGGAAAACTACCACAAGGTTGGGAAAAGACAAGAGACTAGTAGAAGCCAATAACTTGTGGGATGACTTAATGCATTTTAACATAGAAAGTGGAATACAACACCTGAAGCCAGTGATAATCATTTGTCTTATACAGAAGTTAATTATAATTTGCATGTTTTGCTTGTGTTTTGCTTAATAGAGTGGTTATGTGTCTATTGATGCAAAATGTTCACCAAGACATTGTGTGTTCTGGGTTCAACATTTCCAGGCCCATGAACATTAATTGGGAAAGGAGTCTCATGCTGGTATTCTTACATAAGAACATAAGAAAAATGGCCATCCTGGGTCGCACCAAAAGTCCATCTGGCTCAGTATCCTGTCTTCCGGATGCCCCAGAGGGAGTGAAAAGAACAGGGGATCCTCAAGTAATCCCTCTTCTGTCATCCATTTCCAGCTTCTGACAAAGACTAGGGACACCATTCCTACCCATCCCGGCTAATAGCCATTGATGGACCTAAACTCCATGAATTTATCTAGTTCTTTTTGGAACCTGTTAAAGTCCTTGTTTTCACATCATCCTCTGGCAAGGAGTTCCACAGGTTGACTGTGCGCTGCATGAAGAAAAACTTCCTTTTGTTTGTTTTAAACCTGCTATCTAATAATTTCATTTGGTGACCTCTAATTCTTATGTTATGGGAACAAGTAAATAACTTTTCCTTATTCACTTTTTCCACACCAGTCATGATTTTATAGACTTCTATCATTATCCTCCCCACCCCTTAGTCTCCTTTTTTCTAAGCTGAAAAGTCCAAGTCTTTTTAATCTCTCTTCATATGGGACCCATTCCAAACCCTTAATCATGTCTGTTGCCTTTTTCTGAACCTTTTCCAATTCCTGAGATATGTAGGGCATGGATTTGAGTTGTGTATAGCAAGTCCACTGAAGGACAGAGCTAGGAATAATCATCAAATTGATGGTCACCTGTATCGAAGGACTCTGCCACGGACTTATTCAGGCGTGACAGAGGAACAAGGCAGCTAGTGATGCTACTGTAATAATGGACATTCTGTATGGAAATATTAGACAAGAGTGGCAGAACACAGATGGCACCCTGTATCACAAAGCCCACGTATTGTACAGGAAGACATACTAACTGGAAGGAATGAAGAAGTGTAATAGAGTGTAGAAACAAGTAATGGGATAGTAAGTACACATAAAACAAGAAAAGGAGGTGACATGTAGGATGTAACATGCAGAATTGCATTAGGGATGTAAATGTGTAACTATTTAAACGATTAACCAAGAAGTATCAACTTATCGGTTTCAATTACAATTACATGCAGGCTCCCAACCCTGCTCCCAGAGAGATGGCTGCTGCCACATGCTGTGGGCTCTGCAATATCAAGCTTATACTGCAGAGCCCATAGTGCAGCTAGCTCCCCGGGAGCGGGGACAGTGGCTGGGAGCTGACACAGGCTGAGAGGCGGCTTATAAACTGGCTCCCACCATGTCCCGGCTCTTGGCCCCACTCCACGCTACTTATACTATAAGCCAGCTCCCATCTCTTGGCCCCACTCCCAGGGTGCTGTGGGCTCTTCAGTATATGCATAACCACTAGGATTTTTAACAGTTATATGGTTACATTTTTAACCATTTTTTACATCCCTAGAATGCATATTTTTAGGTGCTGGGACACGTGAAAAGAAGCCTGCTTGTCTGGAAAGAAAAGAGAACAACCAGCAACCTCATCCAGTAAACTGGGCCAGCAAACTAATCTTAGTGCTAGGGAGAAAACAAGTTTATGCCACATATAATGAGGAATTTCGTAACGTATTTATGACAAGCACCTGAATGTCTGGGAGGAGGGGGGACACTTGCATTTAATCCTATTCTGTGCACTGTTTCAGTGGACCTATTACCCACTAAAGCAGCAAATAAACTACATACTTCTTAGCTCAAAAATCTGTCTGTGTCTCTGTGCATTCTGGGTGGTGGGAAAGAATCAGGTCTGCACTATAAACGTACACTGGTATAACTATGTCACTCAGGAGTGTGAACAATCCACACCCATGAGCACTGCAGTTATATCGGCCTACCCCCAGCTGTAGGCTGCATAATGTTGATGGGAGGACTTCTCCCACTGACATAGCAACCAGCTCTCATGGAGGTGGATTAAGTACACTGATGGCAAAAGCCCTCATCAGCATAATAGCATTTTCAATGAAGTTCTACCATGGTGCATCCGCATCGGTGCAGCTGCGCCATTACAACATTTTAAGTGTAGACCCGCCTGTAAGCTCCTAAATGTAAAAACTCTCTTTGCCTCAACTTCCCCATTTGTACAATAAGGCTAATGACTATTTCACAGGGTGATGGGAGGATTACTTAGTTAATGTATGTAATAAGCTCTGGCGATCAATGTTAGGTTTTTTTTTTTTAATTTTGGGAAGTTTATAAATGACTATAAAATAGTGAACACAGAAACTCATTTTAAGTAAATGATATTAGCTTTAATTTCATTTGCACTTTCATCATGAAACCTCCCATTAATAGTCATCCACGTTCTCCATGGCAAATTTGACCTACATTCTGCAGCAAGGTTCCTAGATTCTGCAGCAGATTCTGTTCCCTTATGCTTATTTACATTTTAAAAAATGAAGGTTTATAAATGAACTAACCTTGAAAACGAATGACACAATTAAGCAGTCTGTGTATTTATTTTTAGATTAAATTCAATGAAGTTCATCCTGCCCTATATTTTCAATTTGTCTCTGATTTTTCAACTGGCAATGCCATAGAAGTCATCTGGTAAGAAGCTGGAGGTCTTGGCGACTGTAGCGGACTACTGAAGCTTTTTGGCACAGATGAGCAAGAGACAATTTGGGACTATGGTCTAAGCAAGTTAGCTAGATGTTTCTGCTGCAGCGATCGGCAGAGAAATAGTTCATACTGACATTTAAATGGTCATGTTTAAGTTTTAGCCCTATCTTTTTCTTGAGAGTCTGAACTTTAGCTTTTTGATCAGAGAAAATCACTGAACAGCTGACCCTTTACTCCAGCCTGACAGAAAACAGTCTTCAGCTAAATAGCTGCAAAGAAGGTTTAAATGCATTCAGCGAGGAATCAACTCTACTCAACTCCTTTCAGTTAAGCAAGATGATTCTCCCAACTCCTAATGTCCAAAGGTGTACTCCGAAAGGCCCAAATCTCAAGATTGTTACTCAGGCATCGACGCTGCAAAGCTCTTAGAACCCCAATTTTAAAGGCACTTAGGCACCTTACGCCCACTGAAATCAGTGTGAGTTAAGCCCTAAATACCTTTAAAATTAGACCCGTAAGCTTGTATGTAACTTCAAGCATATGAATAGTCCCACTCATTTCAGTGAGAGTGCCTGATGGGTTGGATCAGGGCATCAACTGTTACTCACAGAAAGCTCCCAGTGAAGTCAATGGGAGTTCTGCCTGAATAAGGACTTAGATCAGAAGACTGAGTAAGGACTTGGGCGGTTGGCCAGTTGGCTTGGGTATTTGTACTCAATATCCTTTCTGGAGTTTGTAGTTCTAAAATTGCTAAGATTTCTCTTACTGATCCTCATCTTGGACTTTGACGGGCAATCATTAGGGGAAAATGTACTTCTATGTAATTCATATGCTAATAAGACCATAAGCCACCCTGACTGAATTATGTTTGTTTTGGGTTATGACAAATCATCACTTTGCTTATGACTCCTTTGCATTTACCAAATCCATGTCATGACTGAAATGAAAGACAGCATGAAAGGTCCATAGCCCGCCCCAGTGCCCCCGTACACTAGCTCACAGGTGTATCTTGATGTTTGTTCAGAAAGCTATGTCATTTGGGATGTCTCTGAAAGTATGTTTTCTTTTTTCTCCGCTTTAAGTGAATTGCAGCAATGACAAAGCCTGCCAGCACTATTACTGCGCCAGAAACCGTGTAGGCGATTCCCAGAAAAAGGTTACTCCCTCCACTCCACGTGATGGTCGAGAGAACCAGCTGCTTTTTGCCTTGAAATTTGGTTACAGGGAAATCTGATTAGGCAAAGTTAAAGTTTCATTAACAATCAGGATGACATAAAAAGTGAGGAGAGTGCAAAAAATACTCTTCAAAGTAGGCAGGAATTTTTGCATTTTTTGTAAAAAAATTTATGGTACTTTTACCTATTCTATATCCCCTTGCCTCTTGTGGCTCCACAAACCCCAAAATGGTTGGGCGAGGGTAAGAAATTCATATACATTTGGTGCATCTACAGTCTTAGCAAAATTACACTGGATTTCTTTAATAATATGATGTCAGATTTATGCACATATAGCTTTGTACTGCAGTGGAGCTGCATCATCATATTTAAAAGCAGCCTGCAAAACTTACTGGGAAAATACCTTTTAGGTTGCTATTGTACTGAATGACCTTTTAGCATTGTCCTTGTCACTTCAGCCTCTGCTATGAGGACACTCAACATAGCATCTTTGTTATGGCCCCACCTCTCAATTCTAAGTCATATTTCTTCATCGAAGGCCTTGTCTATATGGAAGAGTTTTACTATGCATGTCCAAATAGCTATTCCGGTATAAGCCCATGTGTGGACAATTTAATTCAGTTTAACTTAAACCTCTTCCCAAGAAATGTAAACTGGAGGCTCTTAACCATCTAGTCCAGTGGTCCTCAACCAGGAGTGAGTCTACCCCCGGGGTACACAGAGAACTTCCATGGGATATATCAACTCATCTAGATATTTTCCTAGTCTGATAACAGACCACATACAAAGCACTAGCCAAGTCAGTACAAACTAATACAGGTTGGACCTCCCTGGTCCAGCACATTCAGGACATGATTGATTTTATAATTATATAGTTAAAAATGAGAAAGTAAGCAATTTTTTAGTAATAGTGTGCTAAGACATTATGTCTGATTTTTATAGGCAAGTCATTTTTAAGTGAAGTGAAACTTGGGGGTATGCAAGGCAAATCAGACTCCTGAAAGGGGAACAGCAGTCTGGAAAAGCTGAGAGCCACTAACATCAGCTGAGCCAGAAAGTAGCTCTCCCACAGTAGAGTAAGGGGCATCTACACTGCAGCCGAAGGTGTTAATGACAGCTCATGTAAATGTCTCCATGCTAGTGGGACTCTAGCTAGCCCACTAAAAACAAAAGGGAAGATTCTCCCACGATCTTCAGCACGGGCTCCACAAGCCAGCTTGACTCCCAGGATTGCGTACTCATGCACGCAGCCCTCATGGAAGTGCATGCCATGGCATTCTCACTTTTGTTTTTAGTACACTAGCCAGAGAACCACAAGCTGCCATTCACAACCTTGACTGCAGTGTAGAGAAACCTGGAGTGTGTCCACATGGGAATAGATAGTGCTTCCACTATCTGATCTGAGGAAGTGGGTCTGGCCCACGAAAGCTCATCATCTAATAAACCATCTTGTTAGTCTTTAAAGTGCTACATAGTCCTGTATTTTGTTCCACATGGGAAGCGAGAGGAGTATAATTATATCAGTATCAATCCATCCCTCCATTTTTGCTGTGTGGATAAAGCCCAAGTCTCTTATTTTCCCAGAATCTGTACCAAAGCTGGTGTTGCTTCCAGCCACAGTTCATGCCTGAAGCTGCCTCAGCAGTTAACTCTAGTGTCACATATTGGCCTGATAAGGACCATTTAAATGACATATCTTAACTGCACTAGCCCAGGCTGCAGGAAATCCAGGGCTGCCCCCAAACTAGGTTTTTTTTTGTTATATTACTGGCATACATTACCACACTAACAGGCATCTCCTTTTTTTTACTTAGGATGTTAAATTTAGATTAATCAACTAATCGAATAGTCGATGTAATTTGCATCAACTATTTGATTAGCTGATAAAGGTGCCTCCGCCTTTGAAATGTAGCAAGAGCTCAGGGGGGGCTCCTGTACATTTCAAAGGCAGGGAGCGCGGGGCCAGCAAGGGACTGCTCGAGTCCACAGCTAACCCCAGATTCCCTACATCACTTCTGGTTTTGAAATGTAGCAAGAGCCTTGCTACATTTCAAAGGCAGAAGCGTCACCAGATCCCCACTGCACCCCATGGAGATGGTGCTGGGGGGACCCGGCTTTTAAGTCAGTTTCCCCTGCACCAGATCCTGCACCTCCTCCCTTCCTGCCTCTCTCTGGCAGAGGCAGCAAGGGGGGCAGGGAGGAAGCGACTAATCGAGTCACTCATCAACTACTCACTCATATCCTTATTTTTTACCTGCCTAAAAATTAAGGAGTGCCTTGAACAAGAGGAAAGGATACTGTAGGTAATGTGGAAGGTGTAATTCCCTGCTGGGAGACCATCAGCAAATTGGTTTGTACGGCTGAGGCGACGGTAAAGGTTTCTGAACGTGGCAAAGGCTGACACCCGCATCCAGACGATAAGGTCATCGTTTATATAGCCATTGTTCCTTTCATCCTTCTCATCCAGTAAATAGGCTGGTTTCTGCCAGTAAGGAGGCCTTGCTGTTCCTGCAGAGGAAGATGGAGACTAGGGATGAGCTATAAATGGTTAGAACACCTCTAAGATAGGTAGTTAAAATTATTTAATCCTTCTGGATTTCTGATGTTCAACCAAAAATACAGACCAGACAAAGGTTCTATCCATTATCCACAAGACACAGAGCAGAACACATTTTCCATCCAAAGATCTCAGATCACCTCTCAGACATTAATGAACCTCACCTCACAAAACCTCTGTGGGTGTAGGTACATAGTATTAGCCTCATCTGATAAATGGAGAAACCATTCAGAAGAGGCAAAGTGACATGTACAGGAATAGTACCCCACTCTAATTATAAGGCAACTTTCCCTCCGCATTTCATTGTTCACCTTTATTTTTTTCTTTTTTATTCACTGATTCTTTTCTGGATACGTACAAATGCTCTAAAAGAGCAACAACCATATGCATCTTATTTGTCATTAATTTGAAAGGTGTTCTACAATATTTAGGTTGTTCGTTCTGAAGGGACAGGGGCCGTTTTCGTGTTCTGTGTTTGTACAGCACCTAGCAACATGGGGTTCTGGGCCCATGACTGGGACTACTATATGCTACTGCAATACAAACTAATAGTAATAGCAAAACAGTGCTGATGAACACGTATTTAATATGTGATTCCATTTGGTTAATGCATTTTGCCCCGGACCTTTAGTGGGTGAGGATGAGGAGGAACATAGTGGGGCTCCACTGTCCTGACCGTCTAGAACATCTTTTTTTCTTCATAGCATCTCCCAGGCTCCTTCCCAAATGTGGTGAATTTCCCATTGAAAAGCTGGAGAAGATCTCGTGAGGTTGCTCTCACTGTGCTTCTCCTGGGCAAGTTCTCCTGGGCCTTCAGGAAGAACATTTAGACCCTTCTCCAAGAGATTGTGCCTGTCGCAGAAGATTTCCACAAACAGAAGAAACACTTCTGTACTAAGGCATGGCAATGGAATCATTCTTACCTGCAAATGCAGAAGAAAGATTGTATGATGTTGGATTCCGAAATTTCACATTTTTATCTGACCACCAACTATTTCCATTCTTCAGCAATGGCACTTGGATAGCAGTGGATGAGTTCACATAGTAAAAAAGTTGAACAGTATCTGCAGGTAGAGCCGAAGTAATATATGTTATTAATAGGCCTACAACTTCCAAGAGTCACTCCAGTAGTGAACGTGACCAGATGAAACTCTGAACAGAGTGAGAGGGAGGGAGAAAGAGAGAGTCCTGTGAACAAATGGAAAGAAAAGACTAGGTGAGGGTTTTATCATTACTTTATCATGTACACATTTTGTGTGCTTCACAAATAAAGGACCATTTACCTTTCCTGAATTGGCAATGTAAAAAGCTGACCATATCCCTATTGAAAATTCTCCTTGTGTCACTCTGACAGAATACTCACAGATGCTATCTCATGATTCCTCTGTGATCAAATTCTTGGGATTGTGTCACCTGAAATTGTTTGTTTGTTCTGAGATGCTAGACCAGGAATGCTAGTTACAGTCTATGAAAGGGCTTACTTTTCTAATTACAGGTACTCTGCTTTGGATTTTGTCAGATAGGGTAACTGAAATGAATGTGATCCAGTTTGCAGTTTGAAGTTTCCACTTGCATTTCAGAAACAGGTTCTATTATATGCAAAAATCAAATGTCAAAGTCATATGGAAGAAGACTCATTAACTGAAGCTGCTATAGGCTAAAGCTCCTTTGTAGTTTGTTACCAGCAATTTCTTCTAATCATCTTTTCCAACATCCAAAAAGAAATGAAGGGAAAGTATACTAGAGTTATGTGCTACCCTTGCATTTTTATGGAACAGACTGTAAATTTTTGTCCATGTTGAGAAAAATATGCAAAGAGATAATGGAACAAATAGCTACCACTTTGAACTAATGGATTTTTTAAAAACCTGATAACTAATTATTTATTAATTAGCTTGTCAACGATAACTTGGTAGCTTCTGAGAACAAAATCAGAATAGCTTTCTCCATGTAAAATCCTGGTGGAGACAGAATACAGATAGTTTTCACCACAATGTTGCTAGCTGAGGTCAACACTAAACCCCCCCACCCGGGGTTTTCCTCAATAAAATACAAAGAGTTAAAAACTACCTGTCCCTTGTCTCTACCAGGATCTTACAGGAGAAAGTTACCTTGCTGTATAAATTGCACTTATTTTTCAGTAAAACTATAACCCACGCCATTCGTGCCTTGGAGAAGCATTCTGATTTGTCTTTATTTCTCTACACACTGAAGTTGTGAGAAGAGGAGCAAGATATACTAATATAACGGTGTCCATATTAGAGTTGCTGTATCAGTATAACTATATCGGGGGGGAAAAAGATACGATTTGCTGTAATTATGCTTGTACAAAAGCAGTTGATGTGCACAAGCTGGCTTTACGCTGATTTAAAACTAGCTAAAAGAGTTTAGTCTGCACATGTAAATTCATCGACAAGTTAAATCACTATAAGCCAGGGTTATTTAACCAATACAAGTGTATCCATAGAGAGTTTTGCATCATCTTAGAAACACAATTTTAGTTAAGACAGTGCAACTGTTTGTGCAGATCAAGCCTAAATCTGATTCTCCATAACAAGAATGAGCCACGCACTTTTAAGCTGGTCTCTCTATTGAAGTACGGGTTGGACCTCTGTGGTCTAGCACCCTCAGGACCTGATTGGCCCCGAATGAGGGAATTTGTTGGACCAGGCGAGGTCCCCTGTTACTGGCCCCCCAGCCTGCCTACCCTCTCTGCTACCAGCCCTAGCCGCTCCCCCTGTTGGGCTGCCATGATGGTGCGGCCCCGGCAGCCTGGACTGCCACTTACCCAACCCTGCTGCCACGGCTACAGCAGCCTCAGCCCTGGCCTGGGGCTGCCAAGTCCCTGCCTCGCCTCTGCTACCAGGGATGCTGTGTCCCTGGCCCCACTACTGGGGCTGCCATGGCTGCCGCATCCCTGGCCCTGGCCCAGCTACTGGGGCTGCCACAGCCCCAGCTGTGCTACCACGGCTGCCACAGCCCCAGCTGTGCTACCAGGGCTCCAGCCCTGGTCCCAGACCATGGATGTTACTGGATGAGGGAGCCCCAGTTTTTGGAGGTCCAACCTGTAGAAGTCGAGTTTTTCAGGCTCACCCAGGCAATGTCTAGACCACAGAGTTTTTCCGGGATACAAACATTTTTTTGCAGAAGGGCAGATGAGTTCTTTCAGAAGCCCTATCTTTCTCGTGCCACAAGGAAGAAGGGCTCTTCTGAAAGAGGTTTTCCTGAAATTTGGCTCAGTGTAGACAGGCCAAATTTCAGAAAAGCCTCTTCTGACAAAACTATCAGAAAAAGGTACACAAATTGCGGAGCACAATTTGCATACCTTTTGCCGATAAAAAGCGGCAGTCTAGACGTAGCCCCATAGCCTGTTGTCAAGATAGGAAGAATATAAGGTTCAGTCTGTAAAATACTGTCTTCCTCTTTTTCTAGGATACACATTCCACAGTTCCTCAGATCATCTGGGCGAATTCTTGCACTCGCATGGAGTCTCACTAGTAATGTAAGTGAAGTCATTGCAGTGCAGCAATCAGGGTGCTATATCACCTGCAAATGGTTTAACAGCCATATATGAGAGAGAGAGAGAGAGACAGAGATGTAAGGATCAGAGAACATGAGAAGATCAGCACTTAGACAGGGCTCTGTGAGGTCTCTGGGACACAGAGATATTTAAATTGACTACCTCTGTGCAGGTGAATATATCAGCTGTGGAAGATACTTACCATTGAACATACTGTTGGCGATGGCGCCGCAGGGAGCCATTGGAGTTCCATTTGGATAGGTTGCGAAAGGTGCACAATAGCTGTTCTGAATCTGAACTCAAGGTCAAAGAACAATTAGAAATGTCTTTTCCAGATCAACTTCTTTTGGTCAGTCTTTTACTCTTATTTCCCTCTTTCAGCAAACAAACAAGCAAGACAAAAACCCCTTCCAAAAACAAAAGCACCAAATACCCAAGAGTGCTAGGCGTTGCCAGTGCTTTCCAATTACATTAGTGATGGGCCCAAATAGAACGAGACTAGGGTGAGACTTACCTGCTGTGGTCTAGTGGACTGAGGGTTATGTCTATACAGCTGCTGGGAGCATACTTCCCAGCATAGGTAGACTGTTGCTGTGTGACAAATCCACCCAAACAGGGAAAACCAATTGACTACACAGGAGAAACTATGAAGGTGTTTATGCAGAAACTAAACATACTGAAAACAGTAGAGACTTGTTTTCTCTGGTCTTCTTTCTGTTCCTATTCATATTTTCCAGACAAGGGAATGCATGCAACACGGAAAAAGCAGCTAGGTCTGTTAACAGGATTATAAAAAGGCTTTGTCCCATCTGCAGTGGAAGTCCATGGTATAATCACAGCTGTGCTACAGTGATGTTGTAACAATGGGCCTTAATGCTGCTGTAAGGGCAGGCTGATCTGTTAAAAATGGTTTTGGTTGTCTCAGTCTGTCGGAACTCCATTTGAGACTCCTTAAAGGGGCCTGGCATTCAAAGGCTGACTGTTCAGCACTCAGGGCCCATCTAGTCTAGTACTACAAATAACAATTACAGCGAGTTACAATGTTATAGTCCCTGACTCAGGTGGTTCAATTTTTCAGCACAGACAGGACATTTAACTGTATTCCCAAACTCAGCTAAACACTGGACTTATTTAAGCCTTTACCATGGATTGAAGACATGCATAAAAAATGGCTAGGTGTCATCAATTCCCCACGACAAATGCCATATAGCTCTGTCCCCAACTCATGTAAATTGGGTCTAAAACTGCTAGCAAACCTTCAATAATGCTAACAATTCTCAGCACTGGTGAGCTGTAGAGACCTCGAAGCACATATCAAAACTCTTTTTCCAGGCACTGAGCTTAGGACAGCTTCCCTGTTCGCATGTTACAACTTCTAAGACAATCAAATCATTTATGTTATCAAAGTTAGAATACCGAATGTACTTAATACCGAAGCTTTGCAACATCTCTGCAAACTGTGCTAAGTAGGAAAGGTTAGCAGAAAGGCTTATAGTGCCTTCTAACCTCAAGGAAATGACACTCACTACAGAGCTGAGAAAGGGAACTTAGCCCCAGGGAGCTGACCACATTTCCTATTGCCCACAAATGAGATGGCCCAGATATAGAGCTTCAAAATTTAAAGAAACTGAGGAATAAAAACATTGAGGTCTGTTTTATAATTACAGCCTAGCCTAGAGGGGAAATAGAGGGGCTTTGTTGGAACAAGACACCCCAGGAGGAACTCTGGTGATCTGAAATTACACAGCAACAGAGGAGAAACATTTTTTGAAAAGGCAACTGTGGTTGTAAAACCAAAAAAAAGTTAGAAAGACCCAAAGGCAGGTGTAAGACTAGAAATGATTTTTTAACCAGAGAAATGGGGCACAGATTTATGACTCTCATTTACAGAGCTACTTTTAGTCTATTTCCTCTATAGTCAAGCTGTAGGTGCTGCGATCTTACGACATATCAAATTCTCATTATCCATTTCTGAATGATGAAGTCACAACCTTTTCCTCCCGACCCTATACTTCCTACCCAACTGCTCCTCCGAAAGAGTGAGAGAGATAAGAAATAGGTCAATTCAGAATAATTCCCTAGCCCATACTAAAAATACCATCCAACAGACATGACTTTGAAGTTGATAAGCATCACTTGTGCGCTCTTGTTTTAAGCTACTATTCCTTTCTAGTTAGTGTTGTAAAAGATGAAGGATTTCTCTGGAGTGTCAGCTGATAGCCTTTATTTATCCACAGAGAAACAATGCAGTACAGGCAGTTGCAGTGCAACCTTTCCCATGTTTCCCCAGCAATACCCCCAACCATGAACTGGACAGCCCATTTCTAGGGACAAGAAGACATTAGTCCACTGGGGCCACCAATAATAAATAATCTGTGCTTCTGTAACACCTTCTTCCAGATGATGTCAAAATGCCAAGAAAACTCCTGTGAATGAAGCCCTGTTGTGTCTTATCCACATTTTACCAATGAGAAAACTAATGCACAGAGCAGCAAAGTGACTTTCCCAAGTTCACAGCAAGTCTGTGGCACAGACAGGAATACAATCCAGACCTCAACTCTCAGACCCATGCTTTAATCCTCCCTCTCTACAAAGACATCATCATTTTCTCACTAGCTCATTTCACATGGGCCACTGAAGAACCAGGAGAAGGACCTAATAGTCAAATGCTTTGTCTCATTACAATTCCCCAGAGCCATCCAGATTCCCTCATTGTGAGCCTAAACGAGGCTAAGGTAATTCTCCACACACTAAGAACCCCACCCGATGAAAATATTGATGCTGTAACAATAACTTACATTTACATCTTGGCCTAGCAATTGTGCATCACTTCTGGAGAGAACATACCGACGATGGTTCTGATAAAAGTTTTGCAGGCGATAGTACATAAAAATATCACCCTAGAATACAAAAGAGAATAACATAGGATGAGGAGAACATAACTAATATAGGTCTTTTTAACAAACTGTTTTAAAAAAACATAGTGGGGAGGAGAGGGGAGGAGGGAATGACAGCCTGATGGATGTGTTGTTAACATTTCAGCTAACTATTTTACCAGAAACATTCACTTACCTTGGGCTTGTGGATTGAGCCTGGAGAGAATACCATAATTTCCCAAGCAAGAAATTTTGTTTAAAGTGGCACTGTTGGCTGTAATTCTGGAAATGTCTGAGTAGTTCTACTGAGGTTACAGTCTCTTTATTTGTAAAGGTTGCAGGATTGGACCCACAGTTTTCTAACTATGTTAAGATTATTAAATGCAATTATCATTTTTAAAAAATAAATAAATGTAAAGTAAAGTTAGAACTTGTGCTTCACTGAAGTGATATAGATCAAGGGTAAAATTTTCAAAAATGCTTACCAGGTTAGGAGTATAAATCTTATTATTTTGAAAAGTGACCTAGGCACTTTGGGCTCCTAAGTCCCTATTGAAAAGGAGACTTGAAGCTTGTCTACATGGTGCCAAAGACCAATCAATGAAGATGTGAACTGCAGAGTGCTCTAATGACCCCTTCAGTACCGCACACCATGCACTGGCTTAGTCCACAGTATTACGTTAATGCTCGGTAGATAACTTTTAATTTGCACCATCCAGGTCTACAAGGGCTAGGTAGAGAGCAACATGTTAGAGCAGTTTGCAGTTCACACCCCCATTGGCCTGTTTGCAGTGCAATGTAGACAAGCCCTTAGTTCTTTTGAAAGTGTTCTTGAATCTACAGACCAGCCCTAATACAAGCAGCAGAAGTACCAGTTTATACATACAATATGAGAAACTGACATTTTTACTTTTCATTTCAAATGTTCTTCAAATCTCAACCCATTCTTATGGCTGAGGGATTTTCACGTCTAATGTTTTATAGCCCCTTTACTCTGAAGAATCCTAAAACTGCTTTATAAATTTAAACAAACACACAGTTTAAACTTTAAAGGATCACTTTATTCACTACTGAAATGCACCCTCCCTCCCCCAGGACAAAACAGAAGGTTTGCTTTAACAGCACAAAACAACGTTACCCAGCAGTGTAGCACAGGAAATGAAGAATGCCTTTTCCAACTGAAACTGAAGAACAAAATCACTAGCTTTGTCCTAGAACACTGGACAATTAACACTGTAACTTGTGGAAATAGCTGGAGGAGTTTAACTGACTAAAAGTGGCCAGCACTTCAGTTTTATGTCTTGTTTGAAAGAAGGTCCTACCCAACTGCACAGTACCAATTAACACCAGGGAGTGGCACTGGGTCACTACTAAGGCAATGACTCACGAATGATTCAGAAGAAAGAGAAGTCACCTCTTGAATCAACAGCACTTCTTTCAGCTCTGATTTTCAGCTGGGAGGTTTCTAGTCTAAGTATTAATGTAGCTGATCTTGCTTAATTTATGGGAGTTACAAAACGAATAGCAACAATGGTTAAAAGGACATATTTTGGGTATAAAGAGCTGTAGGTTTGTGAAAGATATTGATATAAAGCCCTTCAGGAACTGGCTTAGTGTCATTTAAAGGGCAAAATGTATACTACTTACACATACAGAAACATAGGAACTTTAGTCTATGCTGGGTTCCACACATTTACCTACCGGCATATTTTCCTGCAGAGTGAAGTGGGCGAAACAGTTGCATTCTTTATCCCAGTTAGAGGAGCTTTCACGCAGTTTTGAACAATTCAGACATACATCTGAATAGTCAATCTGTCAAAGAAAGAAACGTGCAAACATTAGGCTGCAAAACTCCACTTGGACTCTCAGCTCTCAGGGTCTACAGTCCTTTCTCTTCAGGCTTGCTTGAGGCAGGCATGCACGTAACCAGGGGTAAAAATTTCAAAAGCCCAAAAGAAACTCTGGAACTTGTGTCTTATTTTTCCAAAGCGACTTATACACCTAGCAACTCTAATCTCACTGGACGTCAGCGGGACTTAGAAGCCACTTTTCAAAGACACATTTGAAAAATCCGACCCCTAACTTAAATCCTGTTCATGAGACTTATGTGCTGATTCCTGAGGGGCCAGTACCCTCACCCATCTGAGGGCAGTGCCTTGCCCTGTTCTATAGCACTCCACTGGTCTCACAATGTGATAAATCCACAGACGCTCAAATAGCTTGGTGCCTGCCCTTCTCAGCCAGACAGATGGTCTGAGAGTGAAAGCTCCGACTGTGATTCATACTCCAACAAAGAGGGTAAGTATACAGAGCTAGGTTCCCTGTTATGCCTAATATCCCACCGGAGGTCCAATTCTTATGTTACCCAGATTCTTTAGCAAGCTTTCTACCAGCCTGGAAGGAGTTCAGACTGGCCTGAAGGCTGACCTGAATTCCGTCAGATGGTAACCATCCCCATAGGTTGTCTGACAGATAACAAGGTCTGGAGTGTTGGGGATTCCTCCCCTCTAATCCAGAGTTGCAGGGAGTTTGCTATAGGAGCCATTTATGCTGTCGCAGCACTGGGGCTACATCTAGACTGCAAGCCTCTTTCGAAAGAGGCTTTTTCGAAAGATACTTTTGAAAAGCCTCTTTCGAAAAAGAGCATCTAGACCGCAAGCAGTACTTTTGAAAAAGTGAGCCGCTTTTTCGAAAGAGAGCACCCAGGCAATCTGGATGCTCTCTTTCGAAAAAGCCCTGTTTGCATTCAAGAACGCCTTTTTTCGAAAGAGCACTTTCGAAAAAAGGTGTTCTTCCTCGTGAATGAGGTTTTCCGCCATCGAAAGAAAAGCCGCGTTCTTTCGATTTAATTTCGAAAGAACGCGGCTGTAGTCTAGACGCAGGGGAAGTTTTTTAAAAAAAAGGCTACTTTTTTCGGAAAAACCCTCGAGTCTGGACACAGCCTCACTGGGCATCCTTAGCAAACAAAAAACAAATAGGGAAATCCCCAGTTGAAGTGTGGGGGATGAAACCAGTTTCTGCTTTTTTCGTCCCACCTGAGCAGCACAAAGAGAGCAGAGCATGAGTGAGAGTCAGGCAAAATCTATATAGAAAAGAGCATTATTTTTAATTGTGTTTAATAGTTTGCACTTATTTTGTATCTTTTATCCAAAACAAGTGCATTTCACAACTCAAAAATAATACCCTGCTACTTTAACATTTAGCAAAAATGTATAACGAGGGCCGACAATTTCTTTTTATTTTTATATTGTGTCCATTATAGTGCATACTTAGACTACAAACGGTAAGAGGCCCAGTTTGGGTTGTGAGACCATCCTAATGGAAAAACAAGCCACATTTTTTTCCTAGAAGGTAACTGTCCCACGCAAAAGACCTTGTACTATTTTGTTTTGTCCCTGCCCCCACCTCCACCTCCAAAGCAATAATCTGGCTGTACGTGTCAGTTCTAGAGGGTGATATATACAGTATGTGTATCACAGATGGCAATGTGCTTTAGCAGTTTGAAGAGAGAACTTGAAGCCCATCCTCATGTGCTGGCCAAATAATTCACTGAGAGACCAAGTGTAAATCATTCCGTGTTTTAACATTACGCACACATCCCATAGAACTGATATTAAATTACCTAATTACAGCTAAACCGGGTTGAATTATTCACTGGGAATACTATAAATTGCAGATTTATCCTTCTTTCCTGTTCACAAGTCAATCACAAATCAATCCTGATGTTTGCTGGTTCTATTAATTATCTAGGCTGTGTGACTGGTACTCATAGCATTGTACTGCTTCCCACGTGGATGACAATTGTTCAAAACTAGAGAAGAACAAATAATGAACTTCTAAACCAATTTATCAGCCCAGTAACAATTTTTGCTAGAGTTGACCATGAATCTTGAAAGATTCGCGGTCATTTACACAAACACTAGAATTCTAAACACTCAAAAAGGACAATGTAATCGGAGGTAACAAGTCAGTGGACTGAATCTAGAACTTTCATTTTGAAAATGGCCTTCAACCTTTTCTATTTGCAGTAGTCATGATTAACAAATGAGGAATCTCTTTGTGTTTTAGAATTCTGGCTTGGCAAATATTTGACATATTTCTAGTGCCTAACAGCATCAGAGTTACCACAGTTTATTTCCTCCCAGGGACAAATGGCAATGTGCCAGATATTTCCATCTGGTAAATTAGCAAATGCTGACTTTTACCACTTTCACATGATGGACTGTGAGCTAATTTGAGTACATCCATGATAGAATCACTACCCCTTTGGTCTGAAGCACAAACAGTTATTTTCTCCCAAACATGAGCCCCCCTCTACTAATACTCATTAAGAAAATAATCCCAAACAAACCTGAATTTCGTTGACGCTTCTTGCAGATAATATTAGGCAGATTCCCACAAGGAGGCAGAAGAGTCCAATGACAAAGAAGCTGGAGAGGACAGTTGAAGCTGTGAGCTTGGGCTTCCAGGCTGGCAGTTTCTGTTGCTTAAATGCGCTGCTATCTGGACATCTGGGGTTACTTTCCTGTGCACTTTGGTTGTCCTTATTTTTCATGCTGTTGCTGTTGGAGAGGAGTGTATCTTTTGGGGGGGGGGGTGGAGGGTGAGGGTATCTAGTGTGTTCTTAAGCTTAGTTTTAAAATTGTGAGAGCCTCTCTGATGTCGGACGCTGTATTGTTTCTACAATCCTTTGTTACTTCCTGGGATTACTTATTAACTAGACCTCTTCCTCAATACAAGCGCATCATGTCCGTTGGTGACCTTAATCACTTTAATCAGCTGGTGCTATCAGCCGCAGGTGTACTTTAGTCAGCTACAGGGACAGCATCCCACACACACTGACACTCTGGGAAAGTTACTAAGAGTCTTCTTCCGCTGCCCCACTTCGTACACTAGAACTGTAGCGTGATAAACCCCTTGGAAATGGATGGTTGTCCGAAATGCACGTAACTCTGAACAAAGCATTATGGTGGATTTTTCAAAAGTTTACAACTGAAAATTGATCTAATACAGCTTGGAAACTTTACTAAACAGAAGAAAAATGCTGCTTTCCCTTCCTCCCCCCTCCTCAGTAGTGGCTATATTTACTGTTTTCCTCCTCCTCCTCTTTTTTTTTTGGGGGGGGGGGGATGTCTCTTGATTGCATTCTTCCAGTTCCAAATGAGGTGTGTGGATGACTGGCCAGTTAAATCATAACTCTGAGGTTCTACTGTAAAGAGTTTTTTTAAGTTCCACTAGGTTCTGAGCTGCTGATCGCTTGCAGGAGTACTGCCAGCTACTTGAAATGTCTGTGCATAGTCTGGTCCCTTACTCCTTCTCTTCCTTTTATTTCCACAGTCACCCTAAACAGAGCTGTGTTAGCAAAAGCAAGAATGGCGATTACAAGAGGATTCCGTCTTGAATGAGTCCCTGTATAGGATGAGTCCCAAGGCAAAAACTGCAATGCCTTTTGTAAGGGCACAGCATTTGGAAAGTTGATATGACCCTCTGAGTTCTCCAGTGCTTGTTTTGGTACACCCCTCCCTCTATTGCACTTTGAGCACAATGAGCACAACTAGTCCAATGAGTGTATTTTACTCTACATGCTCTATAGAGCCAACATACCCAAGGGACAGCAAATTGGATTCTGACATCACAGTAATCAGAATTATCTAAAATTCTAGTAACAAAAACTTTATTTGCTGTGGAAACCAGATAAACCTCTTGAAAAGAGTGATAAGATTTCTACTCATCACAAGTGTTCAGGGCTTCAGTTTAAAGTCTATTTGAAAGAGGGTCCTACTGCTGCAGCACCATAGCCACTAACACTAGGCAACAGCACTGTCTCACTACTGACTCAGAAGAAAGAAAAGTCACTTCTTGATTTCAGATTCCTACCGGAGCTTGCAAGGCCAGCAGTATGCCAAGAACTCTTTTTACTTGTAAACTGAGCAGCTTTGATCTGCGAGACAAATATGGAGCTCCATGATACTATTATTTACAAGGCACTTTTCAAGATAAGACTGCTTCCAAAGAGAGAGCGGAGGTGCAAATACAGCTCATTTCATGAAGGGTAGTAGGAATGACATCAGATGCACCTGACAAAGTGGGCACCAGCCCACGAAAGCTAATGCCTAAATAAATTTGTTAGTCTTTAAAATGCCACAGGACCCCTTGTTTCCAGTGGAAGACTCAAATTCTGAACATTCTCGTGAATCATGGTTTGTATTATTCTCCTGCAAATAGTCATTTGGCATAAAAAGAACAAACAAGTGGATCTGATTAATTCTTTCCTGGTCCGACATTAGCTGGATTGTATTAGAACGCTACTACGCCATAGTGCACACATGCTATTTAGTAAATATATTAACATCCAGCCATGAGTGTTTTGTCACCCACAATTAGTTTAAAGGTCAAACTCAGGTTCTAATACCAGTAACAGATATAACAGTCGCTGCCTTAGTCACAATGTAATAAATCCCATGGAAGTTAGAATCATAAAATAGTTACATACCTGATATGACAAACGATAGAAAAGGTTATTCTAATAATGTTTTGTTTGCTTGTCAGTGACTTTTCAGGATCCCTCTATTTTGTCCCTACTTACTCCTACTGCTTCCCTCTGAGGAAAAAAATATCACATAACATGAAGGCTACGTCTACACTGGCATGATTTTGCGCAAGAACTCTTTTGCGGAAGAGTTCTTGTGCAAAAACTCTTCCAGAAAAGAGCATCTACACTGGCATCTACAAGAGATGTGCTTTTGCACAAGAGCATCCATGCCAGTGTAGATGCTCTCTTGCGCAAGAAAGCTCTGATGGCCATTTTAACCATCGGGCTTTCTTGAGCAAGAAATTCACGTTGCCTGTCTACACTGGCCTCTTGTGCAAGAACAGTTGCGCAAGAGGGCTTATTCCTGAGTGGGAGCATCATAGTTCTTGTGCAAGAAGCACTGATTTCATACATTAGAACATCAGTTTTCTTGTGCAAGAACTCACAGCCAGTGTAGACAGGCAACAAGTTTTTGCGCAAAAGCGCCTGCATTTGCGCAAAATCATGCCAGTGTAGACGTAGCCCTAGAAGATAGGTGAAGAATATTTGTACTGCTGTGACCACCCAAACTGCTACCCTGGCTTCAGTCCCCAGCAATGTAAAGGGATAAATAGCTGTGTATTGTCTATGTAGTTGGACAATTTAACAAATAGACAATCAACTTTCAATTTAATGCAGTTTAAAAGTATAACTTACTATTCAATAAAAGAACAGAACGCTTGGGGAATATACTGGGTTACTCACCACGTAATACTCGACCAGCCAGCAGAACACAACAAGAAAGTGTTTGACAAACCAGTTATCTGCTGAAGACTGGTGCAGTTTGCTAAACACTATTCAACTGCCTCAGCACATCAAAGGCAAAAGTCCCTGTGTCACAGGAGTCTCTTCAGGGAGAGCGAGTGGTAGGACTTGTACTTACCTCCTTCTAGAAAGATGTACAGCCTTTGTCATCTCAGAGTGTGAGACACAAGAGTAAAGTCAAGTGGCAGAACAGGTCTTACACCTCTCTTTTCTAAGGGCTTTAGTCTACACTAGAAATGCTTGGCCAGTACAGAACTCATTAGTACAGAAACCCCAAATGCAGACAAAAGTTCTTTTGTCAGTCCCCAAACTATGTTAGTTATGTTAACAGAACTGCTCTTCTTTCAACACAGTTGCACCTACACTAGAGTTTTTGTTAGCATAGCGAAGATGGGTATCTGGTGTGGTTGGTTTCACACTTAAGCCAGGCCAAGGTAGCTATGCCAACAAAACTTTAGACCTGGCCTCTTTTCCTTCCTTTGGAATTTTGTTCTTTAATGACAAATCAACCCTGTCTCCTGGAATCACAACGTGATTTAAAGTGATCTGAGGGCACTGCTAAGCCTTTCCATGCCAAATGGAGGAATGTAATGATATTTTTTGGTTGGAAGAGCTTGTTTAAATGCAATAGTTCTATTTCTTCCTTCAAAAGGGGCTGGGGAATGAATCTGAATCTTGGACAGCACAAAAAGATGGCTATCAAGGTAAAATCTACTAGTGATTAAGTGCTGCCTCTCTCTGCCCAGCTCTCTGGAGGGTGACCGAAAGCAGTGACACTGGAGAGTCTGACAAAACTGGGACCCAACTGCCAAACCGTTGCATTAAAAAAATCAGCAAACAAATCCAAAACAACTCTTAAAATACTCATATGGACTCTCTATACTGCTGAGAGAATCAGATCCTGAAAAGAGCAAGAAATAGGAAAATGCATCTGGGGATGGGCCACTCTGACCTGCCTGTGTTGCTAGGTGGAGAGCTGTCTTTCAGACCTCCCTCATGGCACTTTGTGACCCCTGCAATCCTGCTGTGGTCAAATCATGCTATGTTATAACCTAAGTAAATACTAAGTGAGGTTTAAACTTCTCACTTCTGAACGATATTCAATAATATAGAACTGGCTAGCTAGGTATATAAAAGCGCCCTAAAACGAAGCTCATTAGGCAAGTTCATTAAGCAAAAACATGAATCAAGATGTGTAGTCAAGTCCCCACGCCATTCCAGTTAAAAAGCAAGCGCACCACCAACCCAACTATCATCATGATCCTACAGCTTCTGCTTCCTAACAAGAGCAACACAGAAGCTGGTGAGATTACTTACATGAATAAGAGGTGCACAAATAGACCATTTTTATGCAGTAGGTATCATGGTAATTGCTCTGTCATAAGAAACACTCAGCCTCCAAAGTTTCCTGTCTGAGCATGAACAGTGCTGAGAGTGCAAGAGCCAATGTTATTTTCAGGATATAGCTTTATGAAATACAGCATTGACAGGCAGGGCCTTCCATAGGAGGGTGCAGGGCACTGAACAAATCAGCCTCCCCACTAGTGTCCTCACCACCTCCTCACCCCTCCACCTGCCACTCTCCTTCTCCTCACTGTCCACTTACTTGTCAAGGGCCTCCTCACCTGCCTGCCCACTAGTCTCCTCGACATGTATCTGGCACCCGCCTCATCCCCCCTCCTGTCGCTCTCCTCTTCACCATCCACCTGCCTCCCTCCTCACAAACCTACCTGTTAGTCTCACTGTCCATCTGGCATATCCCATTTGCCTACCTGCTGCTCATCTCAACATCTATCCACCTGCCTACCACTTCAACCCCTCCCACCTGCTGCTCACCGCCTCACCCACCTGTCTGCTGCTCCCCTCCCCATTAGACTCCTTGGCCTCCATCCCCTGCACTGTCCCCGTCTGCTGCTCTCCTCCTTGCTGTCCACCTGCTTCCTCACCCGCCCCTTGCCTCCCCATTCACTTCTCACCCTGTTTGTCCACACACCTCCTCACCTGAAATTGGGATAAAAGATGTCCCGATCATACATCAGTCAGAACGCAAGACAAAGATCTAAATATTAGGACAATCTGATTTTATCAAAGCATGGGGCCAATTTGCTTTTTCCAAGGGAGGGCTCTGGTGACAGGTTTCATAGAGGATGAGAGCGCTCTAACACATGAAAACGCGTTGGGGATAACTAAATAAGGTACTTAAAGAACGATATGGCTAAAACGTCCGGACTAACTCTGGACTGGTCTCGGTAATGGCCAAATCCAAATGGCAGCAGAGAATGATGGGAATTTTGGGGTCAGAAATGTTCAGAGCTTGCATAGGCTTTTATCACTCCTAGAGGGACAGTGACGTGTCCCTTTGGGAGAGTGGGAGAAGGAGCCAGAAGGAGCTGTGGGAGTCACTCAGGACAGGTACACTCATCGTCAGTATCCTAATGGTAGTAGAGAACCCACACCTCCTGTTTTACATACAACATACATCTTATTTCAATATCATACTGTGCATGCAAGAACAATCTCTGGTACAGAATCTACTTAAAACCCTTTGCTTTATTATAAGAGGGCCAGAAGCAGACAAAACATTGAGATACACGTTTCCGCCAAACATCTCAGAAACAGAAGAACTGAATCCAGTCAGCCACTGAACAGTTGCCTATTACAGACAGTGATAAGTGAAATACAGCTGTAAATTTCATCCTCATAAGTTACACCTTTAAAAGAGTCCCAGCTTCACAGAATCCTCTCTGCACAGCTTTATAATCCCCATTTCCAGAAGGTCAATTGTTTCTTTCCTGATCTGAAGGAAACAAAAATTAAACAAGACATGAAGCAAGGTGATTACTGAACGTGCTCTGTACACACAAAGTTATTCTGTTCAGCTACACACGTTTTATTAGAGGCTGAGTAAAAGAGAGACTTTCACGTACAATGCAAGTTTTACCACAGAAATAAAATGCACTTTAGAAACTGCCTATTTAGTTGAATATTTCCGAGCTTATCTACTTTAAATACCACAAGGTATTATTAGAGAGGAAATATCGAACAACACTTTAGCAAGGCCAGGAATTCCACTGCAGTTATGGTTACACAGAATTCCACCAGGTGAAAAATTAACTATGCACATCAACACGCCCAAGAAGGGTTGCTCTCTGCCCTGCCCTTAACTAGCTTACAGAGCATGCTCTTAGTCCTCAGCCTCCATCTGTTCTGCTGCCTTTTCCACTCCCTCCTAGAAATGAAGTAAATGGGCATTTGGTGGGAGCTGTGGGCACTTCACACCTCTGAAAATCAGGTTATGAGTTTTCCATACCCTACTATAAAAATGTGTGTGTATGTTTCCAATGGCTTCTATGTATTTAAACAAACAGTACTGTGTATTGGCAATAAGATGCAGTAAGTCATCCTGTTAACTCTATGCAACCAAAAGTTATTCTGCAGGCACAAGTTACTGAAGAAGCCACCATGGTTATATTGTAAAAGGGCCTCTGCCTAGTCCACAACTGTACTGGTGAAATTTTTCATCCATGATTACTTATGGATGCAAAAGAATTAGCACATCATCTGACTAAGTCTGCTAATTGAATTGCTAGCAGCTACACCTTTATCATCACTTCCACCTTCACTTAACTGGACACCCAATTAGTTGTGTGATCATTTGAAGGCTCAAAAACTGGAAGCCATTTCTGAAAATCAGGCATCGTCATGTTATTACTTAGAATGATTTATAGTGCTCTTGACATTTTACACAAGTAGCAGAACAAGATTCCTGGCTCAATGAGATTTTAATCCAAGTGTAAAGTTTTGTCTTTGCCAGCATCTAATGTAATTCATTAAAGATTTTTTATCAGATTTTATCTGTTATTTGGTATCTGAGTACAGTTTACTAAAGCCTTCCAAAGATACAATTTTCTGGACTCTGTCTAGTATATTCTGTAGAACCAAACACTGTGCCACAAGATGCTTCACATACATAAATCAGAGTCGTTGAGGGGAAAAACCTTATATATTGTGTTATTTGAGAGATAGCTCAGTATGATTGAAGGGTATTTCATAATGCAAAAGGTACACAAAAGGGCACAGTTTGGGTTACATACTCATCCTTAACTTGCACAATTCCTAAGCTTTTAATTGTGTATTCTTAATGTTTACACTATTTTTTGTCGGCAAACTAAAAGTTAGAGTCACTATTTTGCTACTGCTGTAAGGAATGATTAGGAAGCCTAAGTCTCAGGTTTGCAATAGTGCTGGTTCACATCCAGCCAGATCAGCCAGAATCTGCAGTTTACTGCCTGCAGCTAACTCACAGAAATCCTAGTCCATCTGTATGCCGCATAAGCCTGTATTGCTTTTTGTAATCATAAAGCTTTGTACCATGCCCTTTGCTAACATTTCTGTGATCTATTCCTCAGTATGCAACTAACTTACATATCCTTACAAAATACAAGACTATGTAGCACTTTAAAGACTAACAAGATGGTTTATTAGATGATGAGCTTTCGTGGGCCAGACCCACTTCCTCAGATCAAATAGTGGAAGAAAATAGTCACAGCCATATATACCAAAGGATACAATTAAAAAAAATGAACACATATGAAAAGGACAAATCACATTGCAGAACAGAAGGAGGATGCGGGGGGAGGGAAGGAAGGTGAATGCCAGTGAGTTAATGATATTAGAGGTGGGGAAGGGTAGATGTCTGTGAGTTAATAGTATTAGAGGTGATAATTGGGGAAGCTATCTTTGTAATAAACCATCTTGTTAGTCTTTAAAGTGCTACATAGTCCTGTATTTTGTTTCAGCTACACCAGACTAACACGGCTACATTTCTATCAATATCCTTACAAGTTTCAGTGCAAGTACTCCTATCAAACTCACAGGTTGAGAGGTCTACTACAGATTTACCACAAGGGGGAGCCTCTTTGCTTCACTAAGTGAAGCTACTCACTTTGCTAGTTGTTTTTTCAAGGTATTTTAGCAGACACTGTAGTTCATCCTGGAGCATGAACTTTACTCACTTGGTGGTATGTGATTCTACACACACTAAAATATGTTAAAGTACTGAGCAGGGTGTGGTTTGGGACAATTTTCTTCCTTGTGAAAAAGTCTGTGTTCTGTGCCAAACAGATTATTCTCTGGAGGCTTCAGGTACTGGCTGCTTAGAAAGTCTGGTAGCCCTGTTAGTCTGTAACTTTAAAAACAAGTAGTCCCGTGGCACCTTAGAGATATTCATGCATAGGAGTGAGGTAGCCTTCTCATACTGATTCAAGAGACTAGTGGGGAGTTCTCTCTCTGGGCTGAATACTACTTAGCTATATAGCCTACTACATGTGAAACAGCACAAATACGCACACTTAAGAATGAGAATCCTACAACATGCCACTGAGAAGCACATGGAATCATGAGGAGGAAAAAGTTCTACCGGCGGCCTACAGGCCCGTATGACTTGCTGCTTTATGGTGCCATATTGTTCTAGAGGAGGCTGTAGTGCAGCGATAAGAAACCTTTTTGAATCGGAGACCGCTGACCCACAGAAAAATTAGTTGGGGCCCACACACAAGCAGGAAGCAAAAAAACAAACCAAAACCAAAAGTCCCAAACCCTCACTGATGTGACCCCCAGCTGAGAAAGAGAAAGACACTCCTCACATTCTCCTCGCACACCAGAGCTTGGGAGGGCCCAGTCTAGTAAATTTTGTCTGCTTCAGCCCTGCAGTGGGACTGTGGGGGGGAGAAGAGGTTGGAGCACCAGTATGGGCTCCCCAATATTGGGGGAGGGGGGTTGAGACTCAGGTGCTGGATCGAGGCATGCAAGGGGCCACATCTGGTCCTCGGGCCTTAAAATCCATACTCCTGCTGTAGTGTGACTTAACAGGCCAATGTGCTCCTTCCATCTTGGGGTCACGTAATGTGTCTTCAAAAATTGCTCAATCTTATTTCCTTTTTTTTTTTTTCAGTTTTTTAAGGAATCTCTCCCCCAGGAGCAGCTTGCTGAAAGTCTTTAGGAGGGACAGTGTTACTAGCTCACAGACACCTCAGCAGGAAAAGTAGGTAGAGGGCAGCTGGACACAATAGTGCTAGGGATGTCACCATTTAACCTTACCGGGTGATACTTACCAGTTATAGGTTAACCAGCGGCCTGACCGGGTTGAAGCAGCTCCCCACCCACAGGATCCTATTTAAGCAGTTAACTGGTTGAATTTGATATTTAACCAGTTAACTAATTAAGTGGGATTTTACATCCCTAATTGGAACTGTTTACTGATGCTCATGAGATGTGGAATGAAGAAACAAAATTCCTCAGTTCTGAGCTGGAGACACGAGGGGTGCCGAATGATTGGGAAAATGCTAACTCCTTTGTGTTCCTTGAGAATTGATGTCAGAAGTTCATTTCAAATGGAAAGAAGTCCATTGAACAGAAGAAAATCCTGACTTCCCAGGATTCATGCATTAACCATGTCTAGACAGAAAGGTTCAAATAATTACAACATTTTTTAGAAAGGTGGTCATAGTGTACCTCAGGGATATCTATCATCCTCCTCAACTTCTGATCTCTCCAGTTCCAATCCAAAATGAGATACTTCAAGGAGTTCAAGCTAAGGCCATCTGAAAGGGCAACACAAGTCTTACTATGATACAGATAACATGACGTGCTTATCCACATGATTTTTGTCTTTTTCATCCTTTGCTGCCTGTTCCCAGGGCAACACGTCTTTGAACATTATGCACCACATTTGCTGGTTAGAAAACTGATGCAGTGACACTGCAAGCTTAGCTTCCTTGCACATAATCCCATTACTTTTCCAGAAGATAAACACAAAAACAAAGCAACTGCTGTTGCCAAGCTTGCCAAGAGCTAATATCCTGCCTGCAAAGAATTCCCCAGACTTCCTCTTCATGAAACCACAGGAGTTGAATTTCCATGGCTGACGACAAGCTGGTAAATTATAAGGACATGAGCCAGCAAGAACCACGCAGTGGGAACTAAGGATGCTCAGCAATTTGCACAATCAGGCCCGAAACGAGCTTCAGGTCAGCAGTATTGCGAAGGGCTTTGATCATCTTCCATCTGAATGACAGGAGACAAGGCGGCAGCTGGTTCTTTAGGAAATGACCCTCTGCCAGCTCTGCTAACTCTTCCCTATCTAGCTGGTGATGCCCACAACTTTTTTCACTAGCTTTTTCTCAATAACCTCCCACTGCAGTACTGAACTATCAAACAGCCCTAGACATGAAGAACACACGGCCAGCTTCTGGTCCTGGCCTGCCATCTTTCCTGTTGACATATCTTTGGGCCGATGCAGCAACATCAGCTGTATGATGTGTGTTGAGTTGAGTTTTTGTAACACTGTTGTTAAAAACAAAAACATAGCAACCTTGAAACATCTTGCTGTTCCTGTGGTTTCTGGAGGGAGACACAGTGGAGTCCCATGCCAGAGCCAGCCCTCACCCTCAACCAGGATATAGCTTGGCCAATTGACCTGAAGAAGGAACCATCACGACTGGACTATGGTTAGTATCTTGTGAAATCTTCACTACATTTTGTTTTTATTGCAAATATCTACTTGATAAGCAAAAAAATATGGGAGAAAAAAAATCTTAGAACTGGGAAAGAGAAGGATGATGAAACGGGCTTTGTCTTTACTACACCTTAAGTCAACGTAAGTTATCAGACATAAGTCGACTTAGTGAAGTAACTCACATGGGCTCAACATGGTGATTACACCATACTTCGTCAGTGGAAATACTCTCCTGTCAACATAGTTTCTGCCTCTTGTTGAGGTAGATTAAGGAAGTCAACACGAAAACGCTCTCTCATCGATTTATCCTGTCTTCACCAGATCTGCTAAATCAATGCCATTGTTTTGATTGCAGCGGTGCTGATTTAGCACCATACTGGTGACAAGCCCAGGGAAACTAAATTCCTACTCAAGACTTTGATGCCTGTCAAATCTAGATTTTTTTTCTTCATTAAAAGCTTGAATTTAATTCTGAATTATGCACAACTCAGTTCCTTTTGTCAAAGTCAATGTGTTTGGCTTCTTGGATTTTTCAACCTTATATTCTTGGCCAGCATTCGAGCAATATCTGAGAGAGCTGATCCCCAAATTCACTGGCTCAGGTTCATCCAAAACCTTCAAATTCCATTGAAGTTTCACTTATTCTGCCAAGTTCAGTATGTCCATTACCAGAGCCCACTGCAGCCTCTTCTCTTACCTTGCTCTACTAGCGCTTTTATCCTTCCAGGTGTTCCTACACCCAAGTGGATGACACCATTCTCCAGCATGTGCATTTGTTCCTTTATCTAATTCAAGGACAGACAAAGAAAATATTGTATCAGCAATCCCTCAAGTGTTTAGGATTCCCTCTTTAAAAACATTTTATTCCACATTGGAGGTAAACTCCTAATATCCCAATAACTCCTCTTAAAACACTACGTAAAGATAGGTCTAAATATAGGGAGTAGTGCACAGCAAGCTGGGGTATAATCTACAGTATTCTAGAACACTGCACAAATCTATCCAGGTGGGCTCTGCTACCATGCATTAAGAGTTCTGTAAGCACACTAGGAATTTTTAGTGTGTGGTAGCGGGATCCACGTGGGCAGTTAATGTGTAGCAGCTAAAGCACAACATACTAAGACAGTCAGACACATATTGTTCATCTCTCAGATTGTACAACTGATACATACAGGGGAAAAGCACCAAGGGCAGTGAGGTGTCCAACTCCCTTTGAAAGTCAAACATTGAAATTCAGTCAGTTGTACCTTTGAAAATCTCACCTCAAGCTCTTTTTCTGAGGTTTGAATAGCACTGGCCTCCCCACAAATAAATCAGACTTCTAGAACTAAGTGCACAACTGGATTCACACTAATCTGCCAAAGTCTGGAGAAGGATGAAATATACTGTGTGTGACATTCACCTGTTTGATGATATTTATATAGAACACAACTTTTTCACTCACCATTCCTTACTTCCTTGCTTGCAAAACACACCCATCATTTGTACTCTCAAACAGGCATTTACTTTGGGTAGCTGAGCATCTGATTCTCCGATTTATGTCCATGAGTGTGGGTGAGGGTATTGTTTTGTGAACGCAAACATATACACATACTGTTTTGGGTTTCTTAAATAGGCACAAAATCAGAGGCTGGTTTGGGGTACGCATGTTAAATATAGATTAATCGGCTAATCGAACAGTTGATACAATTTGCATTGACTATTTGATTAGTTGATAAGTGTGCCCCCACCTCTGAAATGTAGCAGCAGCCTCAGTGAAAGCGCTGCGGGAAGCACGGGGCCAGCGGGGGACTCAAACAGTCCCCTGCTGTCCCCGTGCTCCCCCTAGCATTTCAAAGTGGCAGTGATGCTTGGAGCCCAGGGTCTGGCCCTGGGCTCCACGTAGCACTACTGCTTTGAAGCACCCCCTCTTGTTTCCTCCTCGTCCCACCCCCCGTTCCTGCCTCTTTCTGATAGGAGGGGAGGAGAAGCAACTAGTCTACTAGTCATTCACATCCCTAGTTTGAGGCACAAAATGTTTGCCTGGGTACCATGCAGATTATACAGGTTACTGATGTTCCGATCATAATGTAAGTGCTCACGTGGCACAAACACACACAGGAGAGTTTGAGGAATGAGCAGAGGAATGGCTTGGTTGAATGCCCAGCACTGTGTTGTTGGGGTACAGAGAGGAAGCTATGTGCATGAAAAATATCCTTATAATGTCAAAAGACCCATTTTTATCAAAACTAGCTCTGAAGTTGCTTACCTTTATGTGTTTTGCAAACAATTTCATAACTTTGCAGTCTCCTTTGAATGCTGTCATTGACCTACCAGAGGATAAATTAAAAAATGAGCTCACATATTAAAACTCATATTAGGAATAGACAGTCGGCACAAGAGGGAATCAAAACTTAAGTCAGTGTTTAAGACAAGAGTTCTAAATGAGTTAGGTGCCCAACTCCCACTGACTCCTATCTGAGCTTTGAAAGGCTCCTAAAAAATTATTATTTACATCTATTTGGTACTTATAAAGAGCTACAACAGGACATACATACTAGAGGGTACAGTTTAAGAGAGATGACTATGTATCTGTCGCATAGAGGTATTTATGTAATATGTAAAGGACATGTACTTTTACAACTGACTTCTTTCAAGACTACCATCTAATCAATTGCCAGATTTAAATACAAGAACAATTACAATGTTGAATTATAGGCATATGAGAAAGCATTCTTAACTGGAAATTTAAGGTTTTATTATGATTTATGCAATGCAATTATTGGAGAAATCATCTCTTCTGGCCTGTCCTAACCCTTACTACACAAAGTAATATTGAGATTCACACTCAAGATTTGTGGACCACAACTTGTTTATCAGAAGACCAGACCTGTGTCCTGAGCCTCTGTTCTGGGGCATGGTTCTACGTATAGAAAATGTCACGATCTGTATAATAAACTCAGCAGGAGAAAATGAGTATGGAGCTTAGAAAGCCCCCGTTGAAACAGACTTTTTCCTGAATTCAGGAAGAAAACAATGCCCCCAAGATCTTCCTTTACAACAAAGAAGACTAGAAAGTTTTTTAAATTTTGAAACACGGCTGAGATTCAGCTGTCATCATTTGAAGTCTAGAGCCAGGAGAGGAAACATGACCATCGTTTGCCCACCCTCAACCCAGCACTGTGTTTCTCTGTTCTTCACTCCATGACGTATTGTGGGCTAATCAAGTACAAGGGGAGAATAGGGGAAAGAAAGCAGTTTTCAGCCACTCGGAGCAAGCAGCCAATACAAAGGGTTTTGCCCTGTGATGTCCAGGTCATAGTAAGGGGCAAAAGCCTGCTCTATCTCCAAAACTGCCTTGGCTTAATACACTGAGTGGAAGAGGTGTGAAGGAAAAGAGAGGTAGCAGGGCAAAGGTAAACCAATTCCATCTTCAAGGTGGAAATCAGTATGTGATCTCAAATGCTTCCAGGTTCAGTCCTCCCCTGGAGACCGCTGTCCATCCGTTTGGAAAGGAAAGAATATGACTCCCACAAGTTTGCCAGCCACCTCAATTAATCCCCTTGTTTGGAGATGCCAAGATGTGAGATGCAGAGGCTTAGGCTGAGAAGCTGTGACAATTTGCCCCATTGCTGAGTATGTGTGCGTGGTGCCAGAATGAACAATGTGGACAGTTCTATTCCAGTTTCTAGGGCATTACAAATTGCAGGATTTGCCAAGTAATACAGAGTGATTGCCAGAGAGAGAGAACTTATTTTAAGGCAGCAGCACAAGGGAACAGAGATACAGTGGATCTTTCAACCTTCACTCAGCACACACTGATGTCTGACTGCTTCATTTTGGTCAAGCAACAGGCACATTTCCAGGTGACTGGGGAGTAAAAAATTTCAAAATTCCAAAAGGAGACAATTTCAATTTCCACACTGACCTCCTACTAGGGGTAGCTGAGAAGGAAGAAAGGGGTTCCTGGCCAGGAAGTGTCATTCCATGTCCAGAGCACAGCAGGGTGATGGGGGGGACAGGACTGCTTTCCTTCGAGTTCTGTCAGGGGGCTACTACATCAGTGTCCTGAGCACAGCAGGGTGTACAGAGGTCAGGGCTGGTGTCTGCTAGTCCTGGTCAAGTGGTACGTTAAGGATAGCAGCCTTCCTGACTCCTGATCAAACAATAAATGATTTCCAAGGCTTCACAAGGCACAAGGAAAGCAAAAGTGTCTTCTTCAGCCCTACTCAGATGGTGTATAAGAGCCAGAGCTGTTCAGAGTACGTGGGAGCCATTATAAATATACAGGCACATGAAAAGAAAGGAGTACCAATCAAGAGGAAGTCCAGAGTTAAAGTAAATTCAGTCAGAGAGAATGCTACCCCTCTCATACAGGTAGACTAGTGTTTCTTAACCAATGAACTGTGACCTTGAGGAGCAGCAAGCCCACAAAAGCCAAGTAGGGCCGAGATATGAGGCACTGAAAAATGTATTACAATCTATGATCATGGCTACATTTTCTTTACTTTTTTTACTTTTCTAGTAAATGCAAGGGGGAGGGGGGGTTATGAAAATAATGGTGAATATGGGGTTGCCAATCTGAAAAGATTGAGAAACACTAATACAGGACAGATGCATTGGTCTACACAAGCTCTAGATCACTGTGTTTCTGTTGAACTTTGCAATGAAAATGTCCTGACTCTGCAATCGAAATGGTAGTGCTGAGCTATGCATCTTTATGCATTTAATCTGTTCTTAAGCGTGATAGGGTTGTATATCTTTCTAAGAGCAACTATACTTTACTTTTGGTTTGTAACAAAAGCAGTAGATCAGTGCAGCTAAGTTATTAAGTTCTACTTTAGCCTAACCCAAATACCACAGTACCATGGTTTGGAGGAATGAAGGCCATTGCATCAGTCGAGACTGTAATTGTGTTGGCTAGCAAAGGACAGTGTCCCAGTTTTGCCTTTATGTTTAGAGTTCCAGACAAAACCTCTGACCAGGTGCCAGTCTCAACATCACATTTGCTCTCAACCTACTTAATGAGCTCCAAACAACGGAGAGCAGAACTGCAGACGATCAGCATCAGCACAGACTTCTTCTCCTTGTGGTTTTTACGGAGTTTTGCCCATTTGGGACAAACTGTAACAAGAAATAAAACATACACAGAGAAAGCTATGACTTAAATACACACTGCAATGCTAAATCACGTAAGTACCTGATGAATAGCTGCTGGCCAAAAGAATATACTTCCTGTACACTATTTCACAATCTCAGTTTGCAAAATATGTAAATTAAGATATTTCAAAAAAAAAAATTAAACAAAATTTCTCATGTTCCAAACAATAAAATATGATTGCTAAATAGGTTACATGAGAAAACACATTATATAAGGGTCAAAATGCAGCCAGTGTGTGAACATGCACTAATCCATTGACTTCATTTGTCCTTAAATTTGCAATGTAATTTGATTTACAGCAGTGTTTTAGAAAGAAAACCTGTTAAATGTGATACACTAATTGCATGTGTACCACAAGAACATAAAAGCAGACCTACTTACCCAGGATAATTTCAGTAGCCAGGGATAAATAGAAATGGTTCAATAAAATTAAGACAACCCACTTAAGCCTTGTCTAACAGTGTTGGTGGCTATAGGATACACATAGTTACATCATGCAGTGACAAACGCAAGCTGCATCAACACTGAGGTGTGTAGCTACACATGGCAGTGAAAAGCTCTGGTGGCGGGGGAGGGAGTAGGGAAAGGCTCCAGTGAGGCATAGTTGGCAGAGCCTTTTCCTGCGGTGTCTCCACTGCCAGAGTCTGCCCATGCTGCCAGGAATCTTTCACTGATGCAGGGAAAGGCCCCAGCTGCAGGGAGCTGCCTGAGGCTATGTCTACACGGGGAAGGTTTGGCAACAAAAGTGCCGTCCACATGCAAAAGTCATCAAAAGTGAAAACTGGTCAGATCAGTTTTTCTGCCTCCTATTGTCAACATTTCATGGCCACATTGCTAGTTCCCCTGTCGACACACAGAGTGAAGTAATGCAGGTGAGCATCGCACAGTGCAGTGCTGTGGGAAGGCAGAGCTGATCCCAGTGCTTCTTGGGACTCCCTCTTAGCTCTGTGAGCTCTCTGTGCTGAGAAATGTCAAAGCAGCACAGCAGTCTCTCTAGCCCTCCCCCTGTAGCCGCTGTCTGCCTGCTGCTGTGTTCCTAGCAGGGCAGAACAGAAGCATTCAAATGATTTGTTCTTTGTTCCCCAAATGGACCATCTCACTCAGCTGTCAGATCTTTCTTGGACCTTTGAAAGGGGAGAGGTGCATGCTTGCAGAACAACAGAGATCACAACACACTGAGCACAGCCATCAGGACAGGTGTTGCGGGATATTGGCGGAAGCCAGTTCTCTCAACAAAGCGAACAGCAGAGTCCACACCGGCTCTTTGTTGGCAAGAAAGGGAGGGGAAAAGACAAAAGTCTCTTGCAGGAGTGGAAGTTTTTTGTCACCATACTGGGTGCTTTTCCTAACATAAGTCCCATTGTAGTGTAAACACTCCAACTGTTTACTCACCAAAAGACAGTTTTTGGCAACAAACATGCCAGTGTAGATAAGGCCTGAGCTTCTCTCTGCTACCTTGCCCTACTCCCTCCAGTTTTTCACCATGGCCAGAGCCTTTCCCTGTGGCAGGGAGAAGCTCTAACAGCAAGGAGGCAGTGGGTACTGCACTGCTAAAGACAGCAGTGCAAATAGGGCAGCACTATTTGGGCATGTAGAGAGCATGCAGGAGCGTCCCGAAGCCGGCTGCAGCAGCTGGCGCCCTAGGCGGAGCGGCGCAATCAGCGCCCCTGCCTGCACGTCTGTGACATCATCACGGGGCGCCGGGGCACGAGATGCCCTAGGCAGCTGCCTTGCTTGCCTAGGTTCATGGACCACCCCTGCCATATGCCATAAGGTTCTGGCATGTGTATATTTCACCAGCTACAATTCTATTTCTACCCACACTAGGCAGGCTTGCACTGTATGTAGTCTTCACACTACTGCAAGCACAAACACAACCTTACATATTTAACAAAGCGTGGTCAAATATTAAGTAATATTTCCTAAATATTATTTAAAAGCTAAACTGAACTGAACTATTTCAATGCAGAAAATTAATTTTACAGAACAGAAACATACAGAAACATAAAAGATGCAATATAACTGATTTTATGAATATTTCAAGGTCAAGATTAATGTTCAGTGCGTAGATGTGCAATACTATCTTGTGTAAATCATGAAGCTTCTACTTTCTCTTGAATACTGAACTAGAAAAAATGTTATAAACGTAATTCCGCACTTTCTGTGACCAATATTTTACTCACTTTCCTTCAGGTACGAAGAAAAACTATGGGTGAGGTCATTGGCTGGCAGGAAACAGGAATCTGAAACCGTAAGAGACAAAATGTTTTTGTTGACAGATTTGCAACAGAACAATGGAGTGTGCATACATATATATATTTCTTGGATTAAATCTGTCAGTAATGCTTACTCTTTGAAAACCATGTAGATTGCCTTTTGGAAAAGTAGAGCTTCATGGTCTCTTCTATACAACTGTAATGAGTTTGTGAACTGGTTAACCAAATCATGGTAAAATCTATCAACATAACTGAATTCCTCCTCAGTTATCTGAATGATTTCTCCTCTCACCTACCCTAAGTACAGCATTGTACAACTGATCACATACATAATGGAGGGTTTTCACAAGCCTTTCTAGCATCCCTCAGAAGTTACTGTCAGAAGCATTATGACTTGTTGGACCATTGGTCCAATCTAGCATGGCAAATCCTATTAAAATAATCAGGATTGTATTACAGAATAAAAAAAGACATGGGTCATTCTCTTATCAATTGGGTTACTTTCTCTCCGGACTCCAACATTGCACAACTTTGTAAATTACACTCAATAACAGTTACATAAATATTTACATTAATTTTAATTCCCTATCCTGAATAGCAGGCTTCATCCCAGATATAAATCTGCCAAATTTTACCCTATTCAGTTAGACCAATAGCCATTAGCCTACTACTTTCTGTGAGAACACAAACTCACAGTTTTAACATTTAACTTCCAGATGCATCCTACTGCACCATCATCATGTTGCATGAAACCCAGCTCTTCAAGAAACTTATCTTTAGGAGGGGTATGTTTGGTCATGTAGGTAGGTTAGATTTATTTTTTTTTTATTCTGACAATGGTAAAAATCTCTCTGATCATTTGTAAAATAGCTTACATGTAAATTAAAGGCAATCTGTAAACCCCAATGAGAGGACACAAAAGATTTATGTTTCCACATGATTTGTGTCAAGTACCAAGACTGGGCCGTTTGTTTCCGATACTGTCACTGTGATTCCCCCTTAGAATATGGTTGAAAGGTGGATGGCAGAAAATTCTAGCCTGAGGTATTTCAAAGTGCTAAATGCAGAATGACTTGCACTGAAATCACAGACAGAACTTCACTTGCTAGTTTAACAGCTGTCCTTCTGTTTGCCTCTCCTAGTCTACTACATATTTTACAGAGTTTGTCTGTTTGATCAACAACACCTCCTAAACAGTAAGAACTAGGACCACCAAAATCAGTATACTGCTTCCTCTTATCATAACTAAATCAGTGTAAGGGTTTAGTCGTTCCAGGAAAACGGAATGTGCCTGGAATGAGATTGCTTCTCATAAAACCAAACAGAAAGGAGACAGAATTACAAAATCAAGTACAGTTCTTAAAACTGACATAATGGAGTGAATGTTGAAAGAGACAGAACCAAGATGAGCCAGAAAAACAGGATGAACCTGAAACAGGACTGCTTCTCAATAAACCTTACAGAAAAGAGATAAAACCGAGAAATTTGGAGTAGTACTCTGTTTTGGAGCAGCTAAATCAATACTTAAAGTTTGAAAACTAGAAGACAATATTATCAGAAACAAATTGACTATAGCCCTTTTTTATTAAAATGTAGAGAATGATAAGAGTTTATAGGGATGAAGAAAAAAATATACTGGATGGAATTCACATTTTAAAAAATGTACTAAAATTAAGTTCATAAAAATAACACTGTATTTTGAAAAATACAATCATTTCAATAAAGCAAGTATATTTTTCTTTTTAATTTATTTTTTAAAAATTAAAAGGACCCAAGCAATGCCAGGTAAATCTTCTAGTTTTAAATAATTGATATGAATTGATCATGAGAAATCACTTTGATTGTGGACGCACTTGTAATTATCAACATGTTACTTGTTAAAATGCTGAACAGATCTACCCTCTAATCAGACTAATCCCAGCAGATATCTCTTGTCAGCTGATCCCCAGGCACCCAAGGGGGGAATCACTGGGATTCAAATAAAGTGGAGGCTATATTATCGCTGCCAACTTCACACCACCATTTCTGACTGGGTAGATGGGAAGGCAGACTTCATTTGTAGCTGGAGCACGGCATTACTGCAGTCTTACATTTATACCACCAGAATCTGACCCCTTGTCAGTTCTTATTTGCTTATGTAGTGGATGGGGTCTAAGAGAGGGTGAAGGTGCTCAAGACTTCACAGGATCAGTTGATTCATGCTTTTTTTTTTAAATTTACCGATACACCTTCCCTGCACTGTAAGATAAACTGCTAAGATTTCAACCGCAGTTTGAATTCCAAAGGTGAAGCTCTCAATGCTGAATGTGGCCAAAGGGCAGTACAGAAAAGACTTTACAAGGAGTAATTTCACAGCTCTAAATGTCTCTGTTTGGTGATGTCTTCTTATAAGTTCTTCAGGATAGTTGTGTCATCTGTCTTTGTCATTATTTCTCCTAATGAGGGCTCAGGCAGTCTGAATACTGTAACTCATTAATGACTTAATAATGCTGAATGAGTTCAGAGGAAGATATAGAACAGGGGGTGCCAACCCGTAGCTCTTCCTCCCCAAAAAGTGCAGCTCGCGAAGCCGCTCCTGCACCACCACCCCCCAAACAGTCCCCCTTAGTCCTCCTGTGCTCACCGGGGCAGTGATTCAAAATGGCAGCCTTCAACGGGAGCCGGATATGGCCAAAAAGCCTAATCTTGTTTCTTAAAGGGGCAGTCTCTTTTTTTTTTTGCTTGACAATTCGGGGGGGGGGGGGGGGGGGGCTTTCCTTTTTTTGGCTCTCTTTGTTAAATGGGTTGGCCACCCCAGATATAGAAGGATACAGTTATTTTAATTTTCTGACTTCAAAGGGAAACTAAATATAAGTTGTGGGTCAATGACTATTTGCACCAACCAGCAGAACTGGAATGCTAACAATACCTTAAAAAACCCAGAAAGGATTAAAACCACATAACTACAGTTTGCAGAAGCCAGAAACCACATTGGCTCAAACCTGAATATTTACGTTTAGTATTTTGCAAACACAACTAAACAACTTCAAGTAGCTGCTCTCTATACTGCCCAGTGAGTTGATATGAATGACTTGACAGCTACTGAAGCCACCAATGCCTTTAGCTTTGTACGCTTCCAATTCCTCCTTCAAAAAAAGAAAGAAAAAACACCCCAAGACCCAATCTATATGGAAATAAGCCGTTTCACTAGCCTAAAGGCCTCTCTAGATAGGAAAGCGACAGGGTATTGTTATTTGCATAAAACCCTATGGACAAATAGAAGTATAAAACGTAAGCGCTTCACAGCAATACAGAGGATAAAAGAGATTTTTAGGATGCAACATGGCAGCAATGGCAAAATTCTCTCCTGATTCAAGAAGAAAGCTAAACTAACCCCAGGGAAAGAAGTGAGGGTCAATATAGCATCATATGTCTCTGCATGAAGCTGGGAAGAAAGTGCAGTTAGAAAGACAAGATTTAAACATTCAAAAACATAGAGTGCAGCACAAATCAAAGGCTCCTGGTGGGGGCAGAAGTCACACAGAGTTCAGTGACTATCAATGGGATAAAACAAGAACCAACAATTTGTTGCTGGGGCTTTATTGTCTCCAAGTATACAATATCAATAAATAAGAGCTCAGCATATCTTCATATATAACACAACAATAAGAATTAATACTACAACTTGGGCTCAAAATAAGGAATCATGAAACTTTTTAGGCTAATGCTGTTAGGGGTAAGGTAAGCTACAGGAGAGAGAAGCCATCTAATCCAAAAAGAAAATTGCATTTATTTTTATTACAAACTACTCCTCCCATGCGCACACACACTTTGTGAATTCAAGCTTCTGGAAGATGCTGCATTGACAGCACTGGAAAATTAATTCCACTTTGTTCATAGAACGAAACACACTGCATTGTAGTTTCCTCTTCATCTCAAACCTTTAGAGAGGTGCAATGGGAGCTCAGTCTTCATGCGCTGCCCGTTTTAGCAGTGGGTTCACGAGTCACTCTCTCCAATCAGACTGCCAACACACAGCCAGTTTTGGTACAAAATCCATCCACCAGGCCTGCCAGCTCATTTCATAAAGCTTACTAAATAGCCAACAGGTGATAAGAGCAGTGCATTCAGCATTCCATAACTAATCCAGAATACTATCTGATTACTCTTCCTTCTTTAGAATGTACTTCAGCTCAAGTGAAGCCTTATGTTAAATGTCTGAGTATAGTTCCACTAACTTTAGGAATAAAGCCATTTTGCTGGCTCTCTTTCCCTTGGAAACTGTTACTTAGAAATCTCCATACTTCTATGAAAAAGATACTTCCTGAAATTAATTTTCTGCGTTGATTGGATATGTTGAAACAATGCTTCTTTTTATTTTCTTAATAGCACCGTTTAGAAAACAAAACCATGTACTTATTCCAAAAGAACTCACAACTCAGCTTAAACAGCATAGCAATACCTCAGAAGAAAAAAAAATCTTACAAACACCCCTAGAACTCAGGAGATCTGACTTAGGAAATCCTTTATTTTCCTAATACATATGAATCTCCATCCCCCACTCAGAAGGCAATGCACAAGATGTCTCTTGGATGCACACATTTTACCTGGCAGTTTTAACTCTTCTAGTTCAATCACTGAACGTTTACTACCAAAGTGTTGATTAAGCAGCTTTTGTAGGTCTTCAGGGACGCCTGGTTTTGGAGATGATTTTGCAAGAATATCAGAAATTTTCTTCTATTAACAAAAGCAAAAAAAAAAAAAAAAAAAGGAGATGTAAGGCATTTTCAATATGTTGTTCACTATTTGACAAGCTAACGACAGTCTGTAAGAGTATATTTCTTCATAATCTCAGTGCTAACGTCCTTATAATTGGGCAAATCTGCCATTGCTTTCACTGGAGCTGTGTCTAGACTACATCCCTTTTCTCGAAAAAGGGATGTAAATTAGACACTTCGAAATTGCAAATGAAGCCAGGATTTAAATTTTTTGAGGGGGGGGGGGGGGGGGAAAAAGCAGCCGCCATTATGCAAATGAAGCACAGAAAATTTAAATCCTGGCTTAATTTGCAATTTCGAAGTGTCTAATTTACATCCCTTTTTTGAGAAAAGGGATGTAGTCTAGACATAGCTTGGCGTGAAAATTACAGATTGGGTCTACAGCCTGTGAAGATGCACTGTGAAGTAAAAACCAAATCATTTTTACTGTGTACCTCTGTTGTGCATTACTGGCACACTAAAATATTCTCAAAGATTGTACTGGGGAAGGAGGTGGGGTTTTTTCGATGTATTACTTTAGCAGTGATACAAAGCCTCACAAACATATCACAAATCTTACAATAACAGGTGTTTTTTTCTCTTAAAACTCCAGCTACAGGACTCAAGAGATTACTAAACAATTTTAGCTCTCATTACATTAAAAAGATTGCATAGAACAGCTTGGAAACATGACTAGAGAATACCCTAACCACTCAAAACCCAAAAAGCTACAAAAAAAACCCCTCCTCAACTTTATTTGAAATGTTATTCTTTTTAAATTGATCATGATTGGTGGGGAAGGGGCTAGTGCATGATTTTTGAATGAGTGGGGTTGGCAATAATGTACTAGAAATATCAAGACGAAGTGGGTCTTTGCCCACAAAAGCTTATGCTCCTATACATCTGTTAGTCTATAAGGTACTACAGGACTCCTTGTTGCTTTTGCAGATCCAGACTAACATGGCTACCTCTCTGATACTTGATAGAAATATCAAGAATACCAGGTCTCCATTTATATATTTTTTTGCTGCAGGATATTGGCAAGATCTTCTAGGACAGGAGATAGCTCGTGGGACTGAAACCTAAAGTACAGTTTTCAGTCTCCAACTGGGTGATGGGAGCAGGGATTCTGGGTTGTATACCATAAGGACATTTGAGCAGTTGAAATTTCAACTGCAGAACTATATATAACACTTTGAGACCCACATTTTCATACATCATCAAGGAGAATGGCAAACATTTTAAAAATTCTGAGCAGTCCACCTTTAACAAGCAGTCAAGAAAATGGCATTTTTTAAAGGAAGACTACATTTAGGGCTTCATCTTAATCTCACTTCGTAGTTATAATTTCACTTTCTAATTTCATTAAACCAAAGACAAAGAAAGAGAACCTGGGTTCCTCTTTATTAAAATGATTTTACTACTTTTTAAAAACGGGAGATTTTCAAGCAGAGAAAGCATCTTGGCATGACAGAGGATATTACAATATGGACAATCCTAACAGCCAGACTGTGAACTCTTTATTCGCGTCAGTGACACGTTACTCGCTTGAATGATCCCAGCTAACTGCTCACCCATGGGACTAAAGGGATCATAACCTGGCCCTAAGAAAGCTCTTGAAACCACAGATATCAAGTTCTTTGCCCAGTCCCAAAGCACTTAGGCCTTGATCCAGAACCTTTTGAAAGCACTGGGAGCTTTTGTAACAGATTTTGGCGCAAACCCTTGCAGTGTTCTCAGTGAACAGCAGTAATTAAAGTTCCATCCTGATTTGGTAAAATTTTCCTGCTGTGTAATGACTGCAAGCTGGGCCACATTTTGGAGATGTTTTATAGGGGGCAGTTATCTAGCAGATAATAACCCAAGATCAACAAGACTCTTTCTGCAGAGTACCACAGGATAATTGCCATTTCACTGGCTCATTACGTCATTCACTGACTCACTCAATCCCTTCTGGAAAATTATGGTTCTCTTGAGGAAGATGCTGATGTTAACAAGAAATTCCATAACAGTCAATGCAAGGACACCTGATCACACTCTTTTTCTTCAAGGAGAGCTGGGGGAAAATGTTCTTCACACAGGAAGTTTTATTATTTTTCTTCCAATTCATTCCAGATGCTTAAGGAGCAAAGGATTTTATGTATTTAATTATTTATAAAAGAGAGACTTGTTAGTTTGGGACCTTTAGGTTAGTATGATAAATTTCTTCATGATGATTACTTGACAGGTTATGTGTGCAGACTTTAGTGGCATATTACCACAGAAATAAAAAGTCTAATTAAGCCTCTAATGTTTGCATGAAAACTGGAGGTTTATGATAGGTCTAGTCACTCACTCATTTTCATCCTGGGATGTATTTGTTTTGGCTGCAGCAAAAGTGACATGGTTATTACTGCCGGTGTTGCCTTTAGGGCAAAATCCTCCCATCCCCTGAGGTGTGTGCAAGGTCTAAGATGAAACCAAACCCCCGTGCATCTACTCTGTGAGATAGCTAAGCATTTTAGTCTGTACAGAAAGACAACAAACTTTGTGTTGTATCATCTCCACCAGGACTGTGGAGGGTGCCTGTGGGCGCACACACAGGTCATGGACAGAAAATCAGTACATAACAAGGCCCCCCAATATATCTGCTCTGGGGAGAAAGGGGACCAAAGCACTTTTGCCCATGAAATGCAGTAATGGATTGCCTGGCTGCAATTCCATCTCCCCCAAATGCTCTTGCAATACCTACATTAAGCTCTTTCAGTCAACTTTGAACACAAGCTGTGGCTGGCTAGGTAGATGTGAAGCAGGTATTTGAGTGGAGTTGAGAGAGGTTTCTCTTCTAAGACAGAGCTGATTTTCTCTTTCATAAAACTGGATGCAACGTTGTGTTTCCAGTAAACTACACACAGGGAAACCAGTTTCTAAAACCATTTAAAAGACATCACTGTCATTGTGCTGTCCTGAAACTGGCATGTTTTACTAAAGCAACTGTACCCATCCAGCCCCCAAACATTGTTTGTGTTGAACTTTATGGCAGGAGCAGGAGAGACTTTACAGTACCTTCCTTCTCCTCTTCACCTTCGCAGTGCTTTCTTCTTTTTCCTCAGGCCGAGTCAGAAAACATTCTGCAGGCTACAAAGCACATGTTGTAAAAAGAGATACATCATCAGAGATATATTACCCGGAAACACCACAGAGCATGATGGTGGGTGGGGGCAGAAGTTGCGTACTGAAATTTAGATTCTGGCAGAGAGAGGAGAAAAATTTATACAAGTCTGGGATAAAACTCTGCTCTATTACAGTGGTGTAAACATGAAATAACTTCTGGAACTACTTCATATACGCAATATGGTAACAGAGAACAGAATAAAAGCACAGAAACCTGAAACATGAGAATCACAGGCACACTTTTATCACCCAGTTTACAGCAGATTTAATACAATAAAAAATCAGATGGGAAATGCGAACAGAGCTTTCAGAAATTAAATACTTTTAATCTCTATTATTGTCTGAGATACTCATTCTAACTTTGCCAAACAGGCCTTTGTAATAAATGGGTACAACCAAACAACCAGCAGGTGAACCATACTGGACAGCCACGAGAGAATAATCAGAAATAATGATTTTTCTCTATTTCTGATTTCCGTTCTTTTATGTTTAAAATGTAACATTTTTCAAGAGACGTTTTCAAATTTTGCTCTGTGCTGTTCCTCATTTTATATCATGAAGACTAATTTTTAGCTCATGAAATGTCTCTTTGGTTCATTTTTCCCCCACTCATGTGTATTTAGGATGATTTGTTTATGAGCACTCAATTTGTAAAGGTGGCAACTAGTGATCTCTCATGTCCAGAGGTCACAGGAAAATTAAATACAGTGGCAGCTCTTGTGCTGTCAGTGGTACATATACAACAATTTGAGACCTGTAGGTGTAGCTGGTAGCTGGAGTATTATTAAAGGGGCTTAGTCCCACTAGCTCCTAAAACCTACCACTGTGAATATGATTAATACAGTTGCCATGTGTTACATTACTAAATTAAAGTCAGACCATCTTCCTAACTCTGCCTGAGATTATAAACGGAGCCAGCAAGGGGAAATCTTTCTGTTGTCCATTTCTTACCTCTTTTATCTCAATCCTACAGGTCACACCATTTCAGCTCCATTGTCTGTGCTGTTATCACTAGGGATATAATCCCGTTCAATCAGCTAACCAGATACATTTATAATTTAACCAGTTAACCCCTTAAATAGGGCTGGTGGGGGGCTGCTCCAATCCAGCCAGGCTGGAGTGCCCCGTCCATGGTGTGCTGCTCCGGCGGGGACAGGCCTGCCATGGACAGGGGCTACTCTGACCGGACTAAAGCGTCTCCATCCCACAGCAGACCCTGCTGGGCTGCAGCAGCCTCCTGCCTGTGGCAGGTGGGGGACGGCTTCTGCCCCTGCCAGTTAACTGCACTGGTAAACATCACCTGGTAAGGGTGGTGTTTACCAGTTAACCAATTAACTAGTCACACCCTATAGTCATCACTGCTATGAGAGGGACAAGACAGGTGAGGTAATAACTTTTATTAAACCAAGGTCTGTTGATGGAAGCTCTGTGTAGTTCAAAAGCTTGTACCTTCCATCAACAGAAGTTTGTCCAACAACACATATTACCTCATCTACTTTGTCTCTCATCTCCTGGGACCAACAGGACTACAACAATTCTGCAAACAATTATTGCTACAGCTTACTTCTATTGTGGTAGCATCTCCAGGATCAGGAGACCATTGTGCTAGATGCTGCACAAATATAATGCCCTGGCAATGTCTCTCTCCCCCTGGGTGCAAGTCTTTCTCTTCTTGTCTAGACACCCAAATAAACCCTACCCACAAGACTGATTCTATCTTGCTGGCCCAAACCAGTTTCATTAGTATCTTGTTTTTTTCTACCCTTCCAGATATATATGTCATAGCTCAGGGCAAGTCGACCTGCATTTTCCCCCTTTCCAGCCTCCTCAGAGTCACCTCTCTTGGGCGAAGACTCCAGACTCCCTTCCTTCTGACTTGGGTTCTTCCAGGCTTCACAGCTCTAGTCCATACTGTGAATTCCCCAATAATTCAGACCGACTAAGGAGCCCTGCTTTGCCTTCTCCTCAAAGGAGACAAGCAGCAGAGGTAGAAGGTACCACACAGTTCTTCATAGCAAGTACATTTTTTATTCTTAAAATAGTCTTATTGAAAGCATTACAGAAAATACATACGATAGAAGAGCCTACACATATGCTACCTCAGCTACACATATGATCACCTCAGCTCCCGTAGGGTTCTGTTAGGTGTCAGTCCTTCAAAACACACACCAGATTTTTTTGTCTGTGGTAACAAGTTCAAAACACCTTTTGCTCAGAACAAGACCACACAAGAATCTGAGAGTCACTGCTTTACACACTTCTGACCTTTGATATTGGGACTCTGAGAACATTTAATCAGAAGATAAGGAGAGTCTCCTTGAGACCTAGCTTCAAAAGGTTGGATCTGAAGGTGGGAATTTGCATTCTCCTCTTCCCCAGTATTTCCTATGAAACCCATTCAGCTAAAAATTCATTCTTGTTTGGCCCACTGTTTAAAAGAGTCCTTTGAAGATCTCGTAATACTTCCCAGCGTTTATATTAAGTCATGTCTCTCCTTTTAGCAATATTACATACAATTCCACATAAACATTTGCATTTTTAATACAGGTTGAATCTCTCTTAACAGGGACTCTCTGTTCTAGCAACATCCCTGGTCCAGCAAGACCATGGATGTCCCAGGACCAGAGAGTCCCGATGGAGAGCTGGGAGCTCTGTAGCAGGACTAGATCTTAGTAGCAGGACTGCTGCTTAGTGGTTGCAGTGTGCAGGGGTGGGAGGCAGCAGAGCCACCCAGCAGCACAACCAGGAGCCCAGCAGCCTTGCTTCCACCCAGCAGCTCAACTGTCCAGTGGGACTAGGAGGCAGCATGGCTGTCCTGTGGGGCCAGGAGCCTGACCGTGGGGCTGCCTGGTAGAGGGGCCAGGAACCTGGGAGTGGGGCTGCCTCCTGCAGCTCTGCCTGGTAAGGCTGGGAGGCAGCAGAGCTACCGACTGAGGCTGAAGCCCAAGCAGGGCTGTCGCCTGGTGGTGCAGCTGAGCCCAGCAAGGGGGCTGCCTTGCAGGGCCAGAAGCCCAGCAGTTGGGCTGTGCGGGCTGGCAGTGGGGCTGTCATGATGGGGCCAGGAGCCCTGTGTGCGGAGGGGCTGGTGGCAGGGGGACGCCAGCTGGGCGGTTGACAGCAAGGCCATGGCTGGGGGGGGGGCAGTGACAGGGAGCCCTGAAATGACCTTCCCTGGTCCCACAAAATCACTCATCAGGGACCGGTCAGGTCCCAAGGGTGCCACACCAAGGAGGTCCAACCTGCATAATGAACTCCCAAAATACTTAAGCAATTCAGTAAGGTTTGTACAGGATATTGCAGGAATGGCCATATTTGTCCCCATGTGGACTAGAGCTTCTCTCCATTCCTAGTCTCCATGTGCGCAGACCATGATTTTCCACTGGACCTAGCCTAGACACATTGGCTATTTTGTTCCACTAAGAAGCACAAGACTCCTTTGGGCCTGGGGAGCTGATGAGCCCAGGAAAACTTATTCAGACACAACTCCACACCATATATTACTGAAATATTCAGATAAATCTAATTACAGTGAATGACTGTAAACTTATGTAAACTTTTGTTGCTGGTTGGTATCTTCAGTAGCTTCAGCATCTTATCTACACGAATCTTCAGACCCTTGTATTGTTTCTCCTACTCTTGCTCATTCTGCAGCTTTTTGTAAATCGCCACTAAAAATAATTATTTGCATTTTTTCCTTCTGAAATGTACTGCGTAGACTACCCACTGATTTTGACCTGGCTCCATGAGCTCTGTATGTTTTTGTGCTATTTTTATATGGAAATTTTAAAAATGCAGAAAAACAGGAAATTTGTGTTGAGACCTTTGATTTATGAACTAAAATGCCATGAATTCCATGTTTGTTAATCATAGACAGAACATAAAATGTTTCCTGTGTTATGTTTCTTATGCAACATCTCTTCACATGTCGCCAAGTTACTGAAAACCCAAAATGTAAACTGAAAACATTCTTGTGTCTGAAAGAGAAAGAGTGAAAGTTTGCATTCCAATTAGTCCATCCACTGAATTTGGGAGTTACTGACAAAATAAACATTTAAAATGGAGACAAACTGTTCTTTTCATTGTGGGTCTGCTGACAGTCTGTGAATTAAACAAACTATCAAAATAGTCTGTAGACTGAAAATATAGATGTTAATAATTCCATTCATATCTCTCCTGACTGGTTCTAGATACCAAGTCCACAGTAAAATAGTTTTTGGAATGGATTAGACAGGAGTGAAATGAATTAAATCTGCAATATAATACGAAGCAGAAATGGAGGTTTCAGGTGAAATGCAAACATTTAGATTACAGGCACCTCTGTAAACATACCTGATTAGTGAACTTTCCTGCAACAAAAGATATTGTAATGAATTTGTGGCTTCATGACACCACACTTCATTGCCCCATGGAGCGTTATAGCTGCTATAGAGCTAAAACTCAGAGCCCTTCTTGGTCCAAAATCCAGGCTTTTAATCCTTAAACTAAAGATCTCTGTGAGCACCACATCATGAGTCACAGTTAAGCAGACTAATTCTATCCAGTAGGAGGCAGTGCTACACCAGCTTATTCTTTTGCGAGGACATTTATTTTATTTTAAATGTTAAGCTGTAGTTAGTGGTGAACTCTCTTTATCTGAGGTTCAAGACGGACAATTGTAGCATAAGCCTCCCCCACATTATTCTGCCAAAGGTCCCTTGTCATGACCAGGCGGTAGATAAATGTTCACTCTCCATGGCCCATTCATTCCCTGATGCCTCTGCACCAAAAAAGGTGGCAATAAATGCTAATGGTATTGCTGACACATGTCCATCACATGCTGGAACAATACCACAAACTTATTTCACCTACGCCACTGAATAGCCATCCTACAATTAGAACATTTGATTACTACTAATGACCTGGGTCAAATAGAAAACTGATGACCTAAAGCAGAAAGATTCTTATCTCATCCCTTAATACCCACCCAGTTCACTCCCATGTTTGTTACCTTGAAGGCAACCCTACAAGGAGACCTTTTAAACTCCATAGTGGGTTAAGGATGACTCTTCTTTCTGCCTACTTCTCAGCTTAGACAGTGAGCTTGCTGCATCTTTTATTAAGTGTATCCTGTGAGGTGCTGAGCATCCTCAATTCCTGCTGATTTCAGTGGGAGTTGAACGTGTGCAACATTTTGAAAAATTGGGTTCTAAAAACGTCCATTACTTGGGACTCAATCATTCCTCACTAAAGTCTAATGGTCTTTTCAATGAGGGCAGGTTCAGGTTGTCTCTCTGGATGCTGTAAATGATAAACCATAAGAATCCTCAGGCAATGTCAACATGAAAAGATTGGCACATCACTTATCCCTACACACACCACTGCACAGTCACCTGACATAAGCCTTGGGAAAGAGATGGGCTATGCTCCCCATTGCATCTGTATAAAATGAGACTAAAGTTATGACTGAACTCTCTTAAGATTAGCACCTAATCATTTCCAAATAATTCAGGCAACACTGCAGTACGAAGCAAGACTTCTGGACAGCAAGTGGAGAAATGCACCATTAATTTAGGGTGGAAAGCCTGATTTCACGATGCATTACTGTCTTTGTGATCAATACATTCACAAATCTTACCAACCTGCTTTCTTTTCTTCAGTGAAGCGGGGTTAGAGTCTAAATCATGCTGCACTGGTTTACTTGTATCGGTTGATTTTTCCATTTCATCATCAGCAGACGGATCTGAGAAAAAATACAGTTTTTTAAATCCACCTGTTAACTTTCCATTAGAAAAAAAACAACAATAATAGTGACAATGGTTTCTACTAAGAGGGGAGAGGGCTGTCACTATAACATCAGACCCAATTTATTTACATGAAACAACTTCAGCAGCAAGTAGCATAGTTCCAAAATACAAGATATTGAAGATTACTTCCATACTCACTCTTAATATTTTCAATCCTCTGCTCTATAAGGCAAGCTATTTTCCTAGCTTTGTGGAATTCAGTGACTAACCTGACACATGCAGTATTTTTAGTAGCAATTTACAATCCATCCAAGAAATCTCAACAAAAATGGTTCAGCAAAATGACCAAAAATATTCATTCAGTTTTACAAGTTTGGTTACATTGCTCAAATTTATTTCAAGACAAGTAAAAGCTGACCTTGATCCCTGACCCAAGATTTATTATATTCAGTTGTGAACCAATCCTAATAAATTACTGCTAGATCAGCAAACCAGCGGCAACTCTACTGACAGAATGAAATCATTTTTAAACCATAGAATTGCTGGGAAAACATCCCTTTTTTGCTTGATTTCATGGCATGTCTCTTGGAAGAAGTCAGCTACTTTTCCTCCTGCCCCCACTCTCCCAAAAAGACACAAGACTTGCAGTTTGAGAAAAAAAATACCTCAGGCCAAAAATCCAAACTGCTTTATTAATTACCTATAACAGCAAGAATGTGAAACTTAATAAAATTTTGTTCTATAAAGCTATATCTATTCAATACTAAGTGTAGAATTTTAGGCAATGCAACCCTTATTAGTGACGATTAAGCAATGGCACCATTCCCACTCTTAGAACAAAATGACTAGAAAGCAAAAAACGCTGATGTTTTGAGAAATATAATATGGGCCAAGGAACATTCTTAATTTTTTTAAGGTAGGCACAGGGAACAGAGGCCATTCAAAGACATAACATTAGCCTCTCACTGAAAGGAGATGCCAAGTTAACCCATGAAAGCAGTTTAGATGCTTTTATTCAACAATAAAACTTTCTATTGTAGAACAAATTACTATTGATAATTACTCTTCTGCTAAAAGCTGGAATCCACCTCCTCCTATCAATTTTAATTATTAAAAGTGACTAATTCAATTTCTGTATGAAATAATTTGTAAAATGGTATTTTTCTGCTCTTAATTCATACTGACAGTAGTTGAAATCACCTGAATTCTGTGCTCAGCAGTAGCCTGGTCTAAACAGTTTGCTATTGATTTCAAATGTGAACAATATGATACTGTAAGCCTCAAACTATAGAAGACATACCCATTCATTGTTATGCAACATCTGTGTGACCAGCAACAGTAAGTACTTACAGGCTCCAAAAGCTAATAGAGAGAGACAAAAGAGAGGGCGAATGACCTCTCTTTTGGTACTTACTAACTCACTTTGATTTATTTATTTATTGAAAAATGAAGCATCAGAATGAAAAAGTCTGTTTAGTTTTTACTCCTGCAGAGATGCACCAACACACATTAAAATTTTCTAATGGAAGTTTGGAGATTTTTATGAACTGTTTTTTACACATCAACACAATAATTTGGAAAACACATGGGAAAATCCTAGTATAACATAATGGCTATCAATGATTTTATATATTTATCCCTGGAGAATATTACATTCTAAGTTCCATGCCTTCTCATATTCTGGAGAATCTGAACAACAGTAAGTATCCTATAACTGGACTTTGACAGCTGCTGAGTATAAAGTTTGGAAGCTTGATAGCTAGTAATGGAAGAAAAAAAATCAGCAAACACTCTGTAACAGATTGGATATCCTCTGCCAATCTATTGGATATAGATGGGTGTATAGCAAACTGTAATCACTATAGAACTTTTTGGCATCACGCCCCCTTTTTGATTTTTAAGAAACCCTCACGCCTCCGCCCGCCCCGGGGCTGAAAAACAGAAAAACAAAAATAGCAGCAAAACTTGGGGGAGGTGGGACTGGATTGCCTCGTGCCCCCCGCCCCCGGAATTTCTTCATGCCCCCCCCCAGGGGAAAACGCCCTCCAGTTTGGGAACCCATGCTTTAGAAGGTACCCTGGGTACCACTCTAGAAGGAGGATGGGGATTGAAAAGGAAATGTGTTTTCTCTGTCACAGAAGTAACGGCCCCCTAACCTAGAGGGACCTATTAACAAGCTAATGAACTGTACTCACACCAGAATTGTGGGCCACGAAAGACTAGGCATTCATTTGTCACCTCTGAAAGACCATGGGAGATGTGGAAATCCTCAGAAGAAATTGAACAAAACCATATCCTAATATTGGAGATCTAGAATGGTGGTGAAAATAGGGTTGCCAGATGGTTTCAACAAAAATACCGGACACACTTGATATTACATCACAATCTACATTACATCTTATTTAGAAAATACTGGACATTTCTATTTTCTCATTTTGATTTTCTCAATTTGTTTCCTGAACAGAAAGCTCAAATACTGGACTGTCTGGTTCAAAACCGGACACCTGGCAACTCTAGGTGAAAAATATCCCTGGCTCTAAGTACTGAGTCAAAGGCCAAAGAGAAGTTAAGCTAAACACTTTATTATGAGGAGGAACTATGTACAGAAAAAGAAGTAACAAAAGTTTCTACTTTTCTGCATAGGTGCAGCCTGCAACTGCCTTGTTCTGGGTGTCTTTGTTTCTGGCCCAACAGAAAGGGTGGCATAGGAAATCTAAGGGAGAGTTTGCAGGAAGTGTGGCAAGCCGGAAGCCCCACATGGGGCCAGAAGCAGCAGCCCCACGCAGCACTGCCACTTCCAGCCCTGCATGGGGGCCACCCACGGCCGCCATGGATGGGGAGGCTACTCCCCGAGTACCAGTTAACTGTTACCCGGTAAGCATCACTTATTAAGGGTAAACAGTTACCCTAGTTGCTACAGTATCTTCAAGTGTTTGCTTCTGGGAACTTGGGCAAGCAGCCCATTATACATAGGTGATCACGTCTTCCCAAGGTGAACATGTCAAGTTCAATTTTATCCCATAGAATTGTGAGCTGTTTATGTGCTACCTTTGGTTCTTCCTGGGGATGTCAACATGTAGTCCACTACACGATTAACTGATAAGCCTTGGCATATTAATCAATCTTATCGACTACACGCACTCCCTCTGCCCCCGCTGCCTTTGTATCAGATGCAGCGGGGGGGGGGGGGGGGGAGAGGGTAGAGGGAGCCGCTGCCCATGAGGAGCTGGCTTTAAGCAAGCTCCCCACTCCCACCAGATCCGCCTGCCTGCTCCCAACCTTGTGCTGCTGCCTCTGATAGAGAGGCAGCAGCATAGAGGGTGAGGGGGGCAACCTGGAGCCAATACACGTGGGGAGTAGTCTTTAGCTCTCTGCATGTGCCGGCTCTACGGACCTGCCAGCCCCCCTCCTCACTGCCTCCTACAGAGGCAGCAAGGGGAGACAGGCTGGAGCTGGTGCTGGAGGCCAGCCTCTGTCTGCAGCGGGGCCCAGGCTCACTGCAGACAGAGGCTGCTCCATGGGAGGTGGGCAGCCACTGTCCACGGGGAGCTTCGATCTCCATGGATAGAGTTTGCTGCCACCCTATGCTGCTGCCTATCAGAGGCAGCAGTGTGGGGAGGCAGGCAGCTGGTCTGCACAAGGAGCTGTTTTTTAAACACGGCTCCCCTTGCAGGCTGGCTCCTGCCTGCCACCCCATGCTGCTGCCTCTGATACACAGTGGTTTGTGGGGGTACCCTGCAGCTCCTGACTGCATAGGATAGCGGAGCCCCAGGAGCTCTGAGCTACCAGTGATGGTGGGGATGCTACAGTTCCCAGTTGCTGTGGGCAGCGGGGGGACGGGACCCTAGAGTGCTGAGCCACAGCCCTACGTCTCCCCATTTTGCCTGGGCTCATCGATTAACCCTGACAGTTACATGCAGCCACCCTCCCCCACACTGCTGCCTCTATATCAGCCAGCTACCCATGTGTGCCACTCCCACAGAGCCATCTCCCCCCCCCTCCCATTGCGGCCTCCCACAGAGGAAGCAGCGTGGTGGGGGGGGGGGGCAGGTGGAAGCTGGCACTTGCAGGGAGCTGGCTTAAAAGCTGACTCCCTGCAAGCACCAGTTCCCCCACACACATGAAAAGGGGAAGTAGAGGGGGAGCTAGTGTTCCTGGGTAGCCAGCTTTCCGTGAGCAATGGCTCCCCCCCACATGAAAATGTCAGCAGTTACACATTTACAAAAATTAACGAATTTTAACATCCCTAATTGTTCCTCCATTAAAGTGTCCCCCACAACTTTTGACTCCAGTGTTTGGTGCTCTTTACATCTCTCTAATCCACGCCAACCTCTCTCGGCATGCCATCATCTGTACAGAATGCGCTGTATATACCGTATTTTCCGGCGTATAGGGCGACCCCCTAATTTTTTAATTAAAAGATAGGGTTTCATCTTATACCCCAGCGCCCCTCCGCCTCCTTTGCTCCCGGTGTCCCTGGTCTGCTGGAGACGGTCCCCAGCAGACCAGAGGCACCGGGAGCAAAGCCGCAGCAGCTTTGCAAAGCCTCGGGGGAAGCCGGCGGGGGGGAGGGGGGGCAGCCCAGGCGCATTCTGCACATGCCAGTGCTGGAACAATTTAAATAGTGGGGATGCTGAGAGCCATTGCACCAAACATATAATAGAAATCACTTCATGTCAGCGGGCACAGCTGCAACCCTAGCACCCCTTAGTTCCAGCACCTATGCCATCTACAGTCTACAGGAAGTGTGGCATCTATACACTTGCTGGATGACTTATTCTACTCTAGCATAACTCAGGGAACCTCTGTGGCTACAAGAAGTGACCAGAACAAGGGTCACAGGTTACATTTTAAAAACTTCACATAGAATAAGTTTATTCAAAAACATACATTTCAGTTCAGTTTAGGATATAAAGGCCTCTATAATCTAACCCTGGACAACAGCCATGTCTGTAATATTGTAGATTCATCCGGTTAAACAAATTCATCTAGCTCTTAGAGCTCAGGGGTCTGCATCAGTCAATCACATTTTCACTTCCTTTGTTCCCCTTATAACATAATAGCCTCTTAGAGGCCCATTGAGAGCGTTTCCTTTTCTGTGCAATAAATCCTATTTTCTTCCACTGTGCCTGTAGATTATGCTCTCCTGTCAGATAGGTGTAGTAGATGTGACCCTCCATTAGTATAAACTGGAAAACTAGGAGTTCCATTATATTTTTGAAGTTTTCACACACCTTTCGTGACCTGCTGGCATCAGAGCCCTATGTAACTCAGCCTAGGATGGTGTCTCTCTCCAGTCCCTTTACTAGCAAGTCTCCAAGGTGTCACCTGGGGGGAGCAACTTCCCTGGCTATAATGAAAAGGTATCCTGCTTTGGCAAATGATAGGTTCGCTCTCTGTTCCACCACCTCACAGGAAGCTGGTAGAGTTACCAACTTCTGCACAACCTGCTCTAACTCTGCAGCATACTCTAGGGCCTGGTTATGTGAATGCAGTCCACCCAACAGTTCAACTCCACCACCCAATCCAGCTGAGTCCATGCAGCAATATATTTGTTCATCTCAGTTCTCAGGATACTTGCCACATATTGTAACTACCAGGCACCGCACAGGGAACAGATAGCCAAGAAAACAGACAACTCTCTAAACATTTCTTTATAAATCCTAATTTGGCATCTCCAGAAAGGGAAGAGTGAGAGTTCTTAACAGCAAGTTATAAATAACCCCTTCTCTTGTATCTATCCTAATACTCTGACGGTTACATAAATCTAAGAGAGGACAAATGGTGTCCTAGATATAACCTCACAAACAATGCACCACCTGTTCACTGCCTGTCTGAGTTTTGGACCACACTTCACGATGCAAAATCTTTGTCCTCTTCCAGCTTGGAATAAAAAGAAGAGCAGGCTCTGAACACAATAATAAATGTCCTACACGCACAGGCCTCCAGTTGGAGCATGTCTTAACAACCTATTTCTTATTCTAGATGATATCTGGACTTGGCATCTGTTCTGGAAAGAGTCATTCATATGCCCCAATATGGCTTCAAACTATCACTGTTTGTGATGTCATGTCAACTCCAGTTCTAGCAAAGCTAGAATGGTTTTGTGGTGTGTGTGTGCAAATGCCAGAAAGTCAGATTCTGCCACCCTTAATCACATTAAGCAATACCTTATTCTGTGGATAGTTACCCTTACAGTTAACGGGGCTGCTCACGGAGTGAAGCATTGTTCAATGTGAGTAAATGTGGTAGCAGCAGGCTCACAGTTATCAGCATACTCACACTAGGCTAATATGATTTGCTATTGGCTATATTTTCAAAATCCAGGTTATCATGAAGATTTCTCTCCCACAGAAAGAAAGGCAAAAATAGTTCTTGCTTCATTATGTTGGTTGTGGGGTTCCTTAGTGTTCCTTTCAAAGATCCAGAATCTGGTTTGTTAATAAAATGTGGCTCTGCACCTATACCGGCATGTTTGTGACTTGATATCCATGCACAGATGGAACAGTTTGCTGCATGGATGGTGTTATTTAAAGTAACAGGTGTCTGTATCAATTTCCCTATACTGATGTTTACTCTCATATAAGGATATTGCATTTTCAGGTATGGCTTTTGATAGGGATAACTAAATAAAATGGCTATGGCGCTGTTTCACTTTTTCTTTCAGCACCACCAGCTCTATATCACGTCTGCAAGAACTGACAGACTCCCTCTGATCCCAGACACCCCATATTCACACTGTACACACAACACAGCTGCAATAATTCTTGTACAAAACCAGCCTCGTGAGGTACAACATGAAAGCCAATAACACACTGATCATTAATATTACTGTATGATGTTGTTATGACTTCCCTCTGTATGTTGTTTAAGACAAGAGAAGACAGCCTAGCCCAGAGGATAAACAAATGTCTCTTAGCTGAATGTGGTCTATTTCAATTTACATATTAGCAGTAAACAAAGCTATCAGAGTAAACCAGCAGAGAATCTCTTGCTCCTGAGCTTAAGAAATAGTGAAATAACCATGGTTCTTACGTCCCAGAAAAACAAAGGAGACTGAATCCCCAAGAATCTTTCCTGACCTGTAAGATAAAAAAATCTCTACGTCATGGTATACACTTGCTGCTGGGTCACCTCCTTGTGGCTGGGTAAAGGGATTAGCACTTGCCTGGCCTGGCCCCTCCTTCCATTGGTTCTTGCACCCTGCCTCTCTCTGAGTCTTGGGGTGCTCGCTCTTCATGACTCAGCCCACTGATGTGGTCACTATACAGTCCTCTTCTTCTGACATCACACTGGATCAACTGTCCAGATGCCACCTGGACCAGGACTGAGCTATTTCCCAGTGGCTGTTAGAGGAAGTCAGGCCGGCTGACTACCCCAGGATAAAGTTCAGGGACCCTTCCATCAGCAGCTAAATCTGCACAACTTCCACCCTCACTGCTTTTTACCTGGGCTTCTTCCTACTCTGCTTTATGTAGGTTTTCTTCCCCACAACTCCTCTAACAAATCTCTCCCTCACGGCTAGGATCCTGTGACTTTTGGTTCCCTTGGGTCTTCTCCTCCCCCACCTCTCTCAGCCCAGAATGTGGCTGCAGATTCTCCCTGTATCCTCCTTCTGCTGAAAACTTCCTGGCCTTACACAAGCTCAGTTTACTCCTGCCCAGCTGGGCTTATCATTAATTAGCTTTTTTCAGTCCCTAGCTCTCTAGAGAGAGACCATATAGGTTAACTGACCTCTTCTAAGACACCTTAACCCCTTCAAGACTGGTGAAGGATAAACACCCCAATACTATGCTATACATAACAGACAGACTCCATCTTAAGAGACAGGGGCAATGAATCAGTGTTCTCGTCACAGACTCCCTGAGGATCCAGTTCATACTGGACAAAATGATTATCCAATCAGCAGACTGTATTCAAAGTCCCTTCTAAGGCTGAATCGACCACTGAGTCTGACACTCCTGATGCAATTCTGACCTTCTCCCTCAACTAGTTCTGCATACTGCAGCTCAATTACTGAGGGATTGCCAGCAACTAAATGCAGCATTAACAGTGATTTATCTTGATTTAATTGCATGAAACATGAATCCCACACAGTCTACCTTAGACTGCTTTAGGGCGACTCTTTCACATATCTTAACCACCTGAGGAAATTGCAGCTAAAGTATGGATGCATAATAACCTCCTAAACAAATTGGTTGGCACTTCTAGGCGAGCAAACCCTCTGCTGTCCTATTATCTGATTAGCCTGCAGCAGAATGCTGTGCTCTGGTTCAGCTCCATTCACCTCACCTCAAGTTGGCTGACACGCAATTACACACAACCATGTGCATGGAAGTTGGGATGAGTACATCAGTGCCGTGGTTCCCTGTGTTAAGGAACATCACTCCTCCACACATCAATTGGTGAGGATGATACAGCCAGACTGGTTGAAAAGATCAAATACACATTCCTTTTGGACCACCCAAGAGCTGTTGAAGAACCTGTTGTAGGCCCTCTAGCCTTACCCAGATTTCTCTGTGAAGTCTGTGTAGCTTGAAGAATGGTCTGCAGCTGACATCAGAAACAGGTCTCTTATAACTGACTCAGCCACGAGTGTATCCAACTTTGTCTCCCTACGCTGTTTATTAACCCTTCTGAACTGATTTTGAATGGTCCAGGGTCAATGTATAGCCAGCCTTCCCATCTCGCGCCAATGAGAGGTTCCCACAGGCAACTGTGGCCAGACAGACAATGTCACACATCACTTATGACTGCCCTCTGACCAAAATTGATGGTGGTCTGAGGGCTCTGCACTTTGCTGAGGAGGCTGCCACAAACTAGCCTGGCAAGCACTGCATCTAGTAAGAAGATCTGAGGAGACGAAGAAACTAAGCAATCTGATCTCAGTGATGCCTGCTGGCCAGTAAAAAGCTGGAAAGGAGACTGTACATAAAATAAACAAACACTGTATCTTGCCAGAAAAAGCTTTAGACTTTTAGGTGCATATTATCCCTTTTATTTGCTTGTAGCCATCTTGACCTTTCTCTCTTTCCCTCAAAATAATCTAATCCATGCTCTTTTGTTAATAAGTTTGTTTTACTTTTACTATAAATCATTTCAGTGCTGTGTTTCAAGAGAAGGCTGTATTAACCCTCAATTAAATTAATAAATTGTGACATATTGACTCTAACAAAGTAGCGAACTTCATATTTCTGTGCATACAAAGTGTCAGGAGCTGTGTATTGCACAGAAACAGAGAGAAGCTATGGGGGCTGGAATTCACTGACTGTTCTTTGCCGGTGAGATTTGGGCTAGGAGAGTCTGGAGAGATTTGCTGTGAAAAAGACAGACTGGTGCAGCAGGGGGCTGACATACAGTCTAATCACCAGCAAAAGTCACTTTTGCTGAGATAGAGAGATAACACCATCACTCACAGCTCTGAGTATTCCTAATAGCATATTACATCCCCCCAGGCACTGGACATTTAAATATAGAAATACCGTCACACATTCATTCTCTCTCTCTCGGTAATCATGAAAGGTTTGCCATGCACATGTAAGATTTCATACTTATTTTTCAAAATTTTATCACATTTTGAACATATCCAGAGCTATAACAACTTTTTTCCATCCACACATAGCAGATCCCCTTTATTGTGTGTCTTATTAAACATCACATCTGCTTAACAGGAATATTTGCCAGGTAACTTTGTCCAGGCTGTACTATTTAATGACAAACAGCAATTTAATGATATACCTGGTCATGAAAATTAAGTACCATTTCTTAGAGAGGGATGCAAGTATGTTCATATTAGTTAAATTGCTGTGGATTTGTGTTTGCTGGCATGATCCCTCATTAATAAACCATTTATCCCTCTTCATGACACTCCTTTACTCTAATGTATGTGACAAATGAGTCAAAAAAATCTTTAACATAAATATCTAACTGCTTAAATGACTAAGAACAATTAATGAAATACATTTGAAATTCTTCCAGGACAACGCAGTCTTGTGAGCCACTGCACAATATGCTGCAGCAGTCAAAACTGCAAAGAAATGTCAGGATACAAAGAGTGCGAACAAATTCTGAAAATATGATCATGCCATTATGTAAGTCAATAGTATTATCTCACTAAAATACTGGATTCATTTCTGGTCTCACTCGTCACAAAAAAATTACAGAATAAAATAAAACAGGCTCAGAGATGGGTGATAAAAATGGCAAGAGGCATGAAGAGCATCTGAAGAGATTGTTAATTGCTTCCTTTAGGAAGGCTAATAGAATAAGAGAGGGATACAAAGTAATGGATGGCACAGACAGAGTTTATCAGGCACTTCTATTTACCCTGTTTCATAACATGGGAATAAGTGATCATTCAATTAAAAAGAAAGCAACAACTTACAAAGATGAAATACTTCTTGTTTCGTTTTTGATACATAACATGTTCCTGACCTACAAGAATCACATCTGTAAGACATCACTGAGGTCAAGATCTCAGCTGGATTAAGAAAACGACCAGATTTTGATATGGATAATTAAAACTATTCACCGTTGCATTAGGACAAAATGATGTTTAGAAGCCATATACTACTCCCGTTTTATGATACGAGGCAGCTGTTGTTACAGATTCATGAAAAAACTTCCCTTACGGGGAGACTAGGCTATCATTGTGCACTTTGGGGTTTCTTTCACCTTTCTCTGCAGCATTCAGTGCTATTCACTGTCAGCGACATGATACTGAGCTAGATGAACAGCAACTTTTCTGGTAATTCCTATATCCCCCTTCCCTTCTCCCCCATTGCCCTCTTTGTGCCATCATGTAGCTCTCTATGAATGGAACATACTTGAAACTGCTTACTTTCTTTTTCATCATTCAAATCATTCACTCCATCGTACATACAACCAAAACTAACCAAGATCAGGATACGCCTAGACTGCAGGCTTCTTTCGGAAGAAACTTTTCCGGAAGAGATCTTCAGAAAAAACTTCTTCCAAAAGAGAACACTGCCAAAGTGCATCGAAAAAGTGACCTGCTTTTTCAAAAGATAGCATCCACACTGAATGGACGCTATGTCACATTTAAACTGTGATTACTACGGACGGAGTGGCCACCAGGGCACTCTTCTTTTCTCTTTTTCTGAGAAAACTCCCTCGTGTCCACACATGTCTTTTTCTGAAAGAGCTTTTTCGGAAAAGGTGTTCTTCTTCGTAAAATGAGGTTTACCAATGTTGGAAAACTCCCTCTGTTCTTTCAATTTTCTTTCAAAAAAATAAAATAGAGTGTGAACATAAGTGAAGGGTTTTTTCTGGAAAAACAGCTGTTTTTCTGAAAAAAAACCTGCCATATACACGCACCCTCAGTCAGAGAATCAGGGAGTGTAACAGAAATGAGCAGGAAAGAAAATAAATTAAACAATAAAGGATAATGTAGCAGCCCTAGTCAGATGTTCTCATAAAAAACCCAAGTTACTACCTAATCTAAAATTAGAGTGTAAGCCTTCAGATTTTATTTGTTCTTACAAGGTGCCTTCTACCCCAGGTGCTGTAGAATAATCAGACTATTTTTTGGTATGCTGTCTTCCTAAACATACTGTGGCATAAAAACTTAATTTTTGATTCTGTAGGTAAGGTCCAACCAGTCAGGATATGAGGTCACCTATTAACAAGAGGGTTTTCTTGTTTAATCAATCAATCAAACAAACACACACCTACACCCACACCGAAAAAGAAAAAATGTGCCCTATACCATACTCATTAACTTAGGAAGAGTTTTATTTTGCATAGCTGCCAGCACAAAGAGAAGTATTTAACTCCTGAAATTACTATGCTCTTGCTTGAAATTTCAGATTACTTAAGGAATAATAAATAACCACCACCACCCAGGCAATTGCACATATTTTTCTTACCTCGGTCATTTAAAAATACCCAAACCCCCTCCCAAACCTCAGAACCTACACCCCCCTCTCAGAGCTTGTACCTTCTCCCATACCATAGCCCCCTGCCTCAGTTCATAGACCCCTCCCATAATCTGAACCTCTCGTCTCCACCACCCATCCCAGAGTCCCTTCCTGCACTCCAAACCCCCTAATTACTAGCCCCACTCCAGAGCTCACATCTCAAGCTGGACCCATCACCCCCTCTCTTAGTCCCAACCGCCTCAGGCCGGAGTCCCCTCCTGCACTCTGAACTCCACATTTTTGACCCCACCCCAGGGCCCTCATCCCCTCCAATACCTCGAGTCAAGGGTGACAATGAGTGAGTGAGGGTGCAGAGAGTGAGTGACAAAGGGAAGGGGGCTGGGCCTCAGAGAAGGGGTAGAGCAAGGGGCAAGGCCACAGAGGAGGGTGGGGTTGGGAGCACGGCAAGTATGTTTGGTTTTGTGTGTGCAGAAAGTTGGCAACCTTTTCACGCTCTCCATAAATTACTTCAAATGTACATTTTACTTCAAGTGTGCATTGTATGACCGCTTCAATCAGGTTCTCCTTTAAACAGAACTGCTGCAAAACAAAACTGCCTTCCAGTTCACCCTAGCTCAATTAGAATTTGCTCGGTTGCCTCCATGCCAGCGCTGCAAACCATGGCTGCTTTTAAAGTAGAAGTACCCCCACACCACTATCCCTCAAAGCAGCTTGTGACAAGCCACTTTCCCTCCCAGCCTAGCTATGATGCTCCATAATGTCTAGGGGAACAGATTGGCTGCTTTTAACAGAATGAGGCTGAATTGGGAGCTGACCAGCAGCTGTCGCATGGGGCAGATTAAAGAAAGAGGCATCTTAGAGGTAGAGAGGTAGAGAGAGAGAGAGAACTGAGGATGGCAGGTAGGAGTACTTTGAGCTACCTACTGGATGGGATCGTGCTACCCCTAGTAGATGATCAAATGGTTGCCAAGCAGCTTTATTACAAAACCAAAACTACATTTTACCATATTTTTTGTTCTGTTTGTTCAGCCCTAGGCACAATGGGGTCCTGGTCTGTGATTGGTCTTTAATAAATAAATAATAAATACAAAAAATCAACATCATAGAAGAGATCAACTCATCATCAAAATCAGCTACAAGTGGTTGCTTCCCTCACTTCTAAAGCATCACGGTTAATTGGACAAAGAAAAGACTCGAATGGCCAAACGTTTCTGCCCTCCCTCTTAAAAGACTGTATTCAGACGTGCTAGAACTAGGAGAGCTGGTAATACAGCAGCAACCCTGGCTTGAAGTGGATTCACAGTTTGGTTAAATAACTCTAAGCACTCCCACTGTGCAAGCTGTTCCTGTGGCCCTGACTGTTGAGGTCTTCTCTCCTCTCCCCCTCACCTTCCTTTTCCCCGCAATGAAGCAGTACACTGAAGCACTACTGAGAAATCAAGACTGGAAAAAATACTCAAAATGTTTCCCTCTTGGCTAAGAATTAGCAAAACATGTTAAAATTCAGACAATAAAACAAGATTAAATACTAGAAAGCATTAAGATACCAAGTGTAATGACAGGAAATGAAAAATTAAAGTCTAATCACATAAAAGGGCAGAATATAGCTCACTAGATATCCTTGATGTTATATGGAAAGACAGGCTGATTCAGTAAAGTGCCTCTCTTCTTTAAAAATTAATACCGATCTTTCCTTTCCAATGTATTGCACAGGAGATTTTTCAACTTAATACAACTTGTAGAAGTAACTTTTTCAGGGCCTTTTTGGTCATGGGTCCATGACATGGAATCCATTTGAATGCATAGGTATCTCAGCACTTGGGTTCTAACAGCAACAAAGCAAGTAGCTGGGAACTAGCAGAATTACTAGTAGGCACAGTTCACAGTAGCACATGAAGCTTTGCTTTACAATGACTGTGTCTCTTTAGTCCTAGCACCTCTGTCAACCTTTGCCCAGTCTGTTCTTGGCTGCGTAGGCAGAAACCTGACTCCATGGTTACATCACCTCTGAATCTTGCTTATGTTTGACATTCCACTCCTTTCACCAACCATCACACTACACCCTGTCCATCTCCTTCCTTCACTTCTATGCACTGGGCTTCCCTTTTCCAGAACAGGCTTCCTCATTTATTAAGGGCAGTGGACCTCCTAAGCTCTCAAATTGACTTCAAAATCCCTTATTTTAATTGCAATGAGATTCCTGAAATGGTGTGTGTGTAGCCAAAGAAAGCATTGTAATGCACATCTGAGAGTAGACCCATTGGCAGCTGCCCTTTCTGACTGAGCAGAAACAGGCAGTAACTCTGTCCTGTACAAGATATCTTCCCTGGAGATCTTATGTAGCCTATGCCTAATCTGTGGCTGTTATAAACTATCTGCAAAGATTTATATTTTTGGTTCCAAATGACCGTTTCATGAAGGAAAATTCCTAGCAGAATGTGAATATTCATCTTGGCCAATTCATAAAAGAAATTTCTGATGCTGAATTGCCACACAAGTCTGCCGATAGAGTCATCAACATAACTCCCTTCTTCCTTTGCTTAGTGGCAACTTGATCTAAAACTCCTATCATTTCAGCTGGCAAGAACAGTGCTTGATGGCAATGTTTCATGTTATTTTTAGATTCACTCTGACGTAGTCCAGCATGCTTAGTATGCCGATATTAATAGCTGTCATCTTCTGTGTCTGCAAAGAATTCTTCACGGAGCATTTCTAAGAATTTCTTGTTCCTTCAACTCCTCTTTTCATGTTCAACTTTCACCTCCCCAACCCTTTCACAATCAGAGCTGATTCTTTTACACGATTTGTGAATTCACCCTGATTCACTAATTGGAAATGAACCAGACCAGAAAAAGGAATCTAAGAGCAACAGACAGGTAGAAACATCTAACCTAGCACACTGAAATAACATTACAGATCTGCGTCATATGAGATCAGTTCTACAACACTGTAAATTAGACTGACTACTTGACATTTAAAAAAATATTGGATCAAAAAGTAGCACTAGAGAAAGGAGGAACTGTACAAAAATGATAGCGAAAGATCAGCTAGAGATAAAATAGACTGTTATCCTCTTTCTAACCAGCAGTACCTCCTGATACTAACCAAAATTATTGTGTTCCTCTATAATTGAGGGGTATGATGTATTTCACTTCTGCTTTCTGACATAATATGAATACTTTTACACAGGGACAGAAGGCAAATGATTTTAGAAAATGCTCAAGGATTAGGGCGTTCCGATTATCTAAAAATTCCGTTTATCTGAGGGTCCCATCAACCTAGGAAAAACCAATTCACAATAATAGTAAAACTGATGTTTTTAATATTTGGTAGTTTTGTAGTATGAGGCAGTTGGTCTCACATTTCTATTTTGAGTTAAAGATGATTAGTACTTCTTAAATAAAAAAAATTGCTAAACCAGTCATGGTAAACCAAGCCAGGCCTGTGCGCCTGAAGATGTGACAGAAGTGGCTGAGGACAATGATGGTTAACAACGTTTTCTGGTTAACAGAGTGCCAGATAACAAAGGTTTCACTGTACCTGGTTTTCAAATTGTAGGTGGTCAAAGAACAAACCAACAGATACAGTGTGAAGCATCTGACACCCCATTTTACTGTTTTCCCATTCTTGTTGACTTCCTCAGAACTAGCACCTCATTGGAACAAACTGGTGCTTCAAGATGCCTTTATATTTTAACAAGATATGCAAAACAGACCCATCACCAGCCATGACAATGTTAAAGTAACTGATACTCTGTGAACCTTCACTAAACAACTCAAATGCTGCCAGTATTGGATTTAACATTGCGAACACCACTGCCCATTGTTTAAAACAGCAATGGAATACTACATCTAATTGAAAACCATAGAAGAATTGAGAGTTTGATTATAATAACCACCTTAAAATGTGGACAGAATACAGGGGGTTAACACGTCTAATCTTGTGAAAAGTGAGACAGAATTTTGATGGCAACAACTATCCAGGAATTGTGATTTTCCTCAGAAGGTAAGTCAATTGAAAAGCATCATCTAATGAACAATGCTCTGCTTAAAAAATGCCTTTATGTGGAAATTTTAAACTCACCCACATACCCCATTTATTCAGTACTTCTGAAGTACCTTCCTGTAGGCCATTGCCTTTAACACTGGATATGCACATATTACTAGAACTCACTACCTTAGAAGTACTTTCCAAACATTCTAAGGAGAGCACAGTATACAGACAAAGAGACAAAAGCTAGCAGAAGGGAAAAAACGGACAATTCACTTCACTAGACAGAAAATGGGTCTTTTAGAAAGATTAATACAGGGAACACCCAGGCAAAATATCCATAGAGAACTTCGCCTCATCATGAGTTAATATTTATAGTTTAACTTTAAAATTAAAAGGCTTCCCTCAGGCTATGAGGTTTAGGAACAGCCAGAATTTACATAGCCACCTTGCATCTACACCAGAATGTATCTGCAGAAAAGAGCACCGTTAATAAATGCCGTAACAATGAACAATATTCACTTTAGAAAGGATTTTTTTTCTTACTCTGTTCAGGACTGAAGCAATGCAGTCTGCTGACTTTCTGAAATTATGATCCTTCCTTCATTTTGTTATGGTGTGAGGGATGGTGAGGCGGGAGCAGTCTGGCATTTCACCCATTGCTGGTGAAATGGACTGACAGCTCCAAAAACAGACAGATGTTCTCCATACACAGAAGTCATGTTGCATAGGCAGTGGCGGAGCAAGGTTTCCTTGCATTGCCCAACCAATGCATCGCAAATCTTACCTAGAAGAAGCTCCCTCCACACAACCACTTCAACAGAGGATTTGGTCTTAAGAGCACATTCGTTATATACAACTGCCTGCACTCTGCGAGGGAAAGAAACTGGAAGAGGTGTAGCACAACCACAGGCCTCTTTATTAAAAGCATGCTCAAGATACCACAGGAATGCAGTACCAGAAAGCAGAAACCTTGCTAATCCAGTCCATAAACTAGATTATAGATTACTAGAGGGCTGCGCCCCCTGGTTGCTCTGCTCGCCAACCCACCTCTCTCTGGCTGCTTTCGCGGCCAGAGCGCCTGATGATGTCATTCTGTCGCAAAACAGAAAACACTGTTTTATATATAGAGAGAGATTTTCTATGCTAGTCCTGATATCACCTGGCGTCAGGATGAGGAAACATATTACCATAACATCATAACAGTACCAGGGAGTCAATCCCTGAGAATGTACATGAAGAAAACAGAGGCTCCCTAATTCATTTTTCATATTCTCTTTCAAAGTCAAACACCAATTTCCTTTATTAAAGCTGGCTTTTTTGTCCTACAGGAGCCAGCCATAAGATGTGATAACACACAGTCTAATAAATATTCCATTTAATTAATAACAGGGTTTTTTTATATCTTTGACTTTAGCATTGCTGCTCAGGGTATTGCTGTTTTGCTTCTTTCTATTGCTATTCAATCTCTTTTTTTCTTTGTAGGCATAAGTTAATCAACATTAAACTTGCAGTTAAATAAAAGTTTAATACAAATCTGGGGTGTATCTGCAGGGGGAGGGGGTCATATGTATGACACAAGAGGTGACTGTTCCACTCTACTCAGCATTGGTGAGGTCTCAGCTGCTGTACTATGTCCAACTCTGGAGTCACCCTATAGGAAAGATGCGAATGAACTGGGGAGAGAGTACAGAGGGCAACAACAAAAAAGATAAAAGGTTTAGAAAACCTGACCTATAAGGAGAAGTTTAAAACATGGAAACCGGAGAAAGCAAGATGGGGGTGGGGGCAGGGTCTTGATAATCTTCCCACACATTAAGGGTTATTTTAAAGAGGAAGGAGGTCAGCTGTTCTCCATGATCACTGAAGGAAGAACAAGGAGCAATGAACTACTGCAGCAGAGACTTACATTAGATATTAAGAAAAGCTTTCTAACTATATGGATAATTAAATTCTGGAATCGGCTTCCAAGGGAGGTTTTTTAATCCCCTTTGATGGAGCTTTTTAAGAGCAGGGATGTCAGGGAGGGTTTAGGTTTATGTGGTCCTGCCTCAGCATAGGGGGCTGGGCTTCCTTACCTTGAGAGGTCTCTTCCAATCTTACATATCCATGATTCTGTGGTGTGACATTCAATACAAGGGAGCCAACTCGAGGTTGCCAACAACAATCATATTGAAATGAAGAGCACTATTGCAAACAAGCCTATGTCCTGACTTCCCCAATATAATAATAAATGTGGATATAAAAGTTGTTTTTCACACAAGTCAACAAATGACAGTGTAACACAGTTTTATAATATATAGCAAGGTATTTCTGCATCAGCTTAAGAAGAGATATCCTGATACATTACCTCTTAGGGTTAGTGTAAAGCTCACTGGAGTATAAAGATGAATATTGGTTTAAAAGTGCAGTTCTCCATCAAAAGCCCAAAAGGTTTTATTTGTATAATTCACATATTTCCTTTTGCACAACTTTTTCTTCTGCATATACTCACTCTTCCCTGTAAATTGGTGTCAACGTCCCTCACATACAGTATACTAATTTGTAACACTTTCATACATTAAATTCCAGGGTTTAACCCAAACTTTTTTCAAAATCTCAGGAAAACCAGCAACAAAAGGGGAGGGAGTGAGGGAGAGAGAGAAAGAAGGAAAGAAAGAAAATAGACATATAGATCTTGTTATAATGTTATTAATTGAAGCACTATACTACACACATTGCTTTCAGAATAGGAAATGTCATGCCCTTCCTACTCCTACTCATTGTACTTCAAGGCTCTGTAAAATTTTAGGCTGGAAGGTACAAAATGATTCAAAGCAATACCCCATCTGTTATCCCTGTTCCAAGCTTGTATGAAGAATATATGTCTGAAATGACCAAATAAAGAACTGTAACTCTTGATGGAGACTGTAATTACCATAAAAATAGAGTTCATACCTACACTTGTTTGCTACAGACAGATGGCTGCTTGCTTTTTTGTCCCATAACACTGCAGCTCTGTCCCATTAGATTCTCTTTGTGGAGAGTGACAGCCTGTGAGGTCAGTTTTCTGACAAGGTCATCTGCCTTCAGAGTGTGAAGAGAACGGCATAGAAAGTGGGTTGGTTATATTTAGAGTTTGGTCCAAGTCAGTGCCATGGTTCTGCACTGTCTCTCCCTTACAGCGCTGTCTCATGTCTCTGGGTCTAACTCTCTGCTGTTACTTAGTCTACTGAATACAGAGAAAAATCATTTTGAATGACTGTTGGAACTAGGTTTCTCAACTTACTAAAACAACTAAATTTGGAGCTCCGAGAAGGAGTCCTTTATTCTGTAGCTTTAAATAGACAATATTCTTTACGGGAGTGGATTTTCCCCTTTGGAGTAAAAGAGAGAAAATTGAAATTGTCCATAATACAACAAAGGAAGACTTCCTGCACTAAGGTAAGCCTATTTTACCTTGATGATATCAGCAACATTGAAAAAATTGGGTTGATTGTTTAATGCACCAGACATTATTCTTCTGTTATACCTATATTCCATTTACTCTTAATTTGAAGGCTTTTGGGGGTTAATGAACTGATTACAACTCTGGACAAATTCTCAGCTATTCAACTGATGTTGTACATAATATCAGTTTGCATTATTAATATAGGAAGGAAACAAGAAAATAATAATATAACAGCATGTGTGATACAGTAATCGCTGTATGATTAAACCAGACATAAGAACATCAGAGATATTACAGATTTATTATTAGAAAGAACGCTCCAAGAAAATAAACTGTTATATTCTGAAAGTAAGCAAAAAGCTTGTGTATCTGAGATTATATGTGAAAGTACGCATGTGTGTGCAGTTAGTGATTATATATTATGTGCGTTTAGTAAATGCAAGCTCAGAAAATATGCTGTCTATTGACAGTAAGCTTGCAAAACAGAGTTCACTGCAAGCTGCAAGGAACATTTTTAAATAAAGGTCACTCCAAAAGGTGCTCAAAGCGCTCTCACATTTCCAAGAAAGTTGCACATCTTTAGCACAGCTGCAGGCAGGAAACAGGGGTCATATGACAGAGGTGTTTCTTTTCGGCAGAATGCTTCAGACTGATAGCACATTGTTTCCTTATAAACTTAAAAGCAAAAACTGTTTAATTGTTTTCCTTAGCCTTCCTTGGTCTGTTTTGATGTTTAAAAAAACCACACAGATGAAGTATAACATGCCATATGTGGTAAGGATTAGGAAGAAATCTATGCAACTAGAGAGCTAAGACATTTATCAATTACACATTACTGAATAATATAATGCTAATTTCCTTTCAACACTCTCATGATGAACAAAGGAATCTGTTCACTGTGAAGTCTGATATAACTGAATCTTGGTTCATAATGGAGTAAAGAATCCTGAATTGTTTCAGTGCATTGAGGCACGCAGACTTTAGTTTTGGTTACAGTGAATTTCTATTTAGATCTAAAGACTTTTGGAGGGTGAAAAACTGGCTTTACTTTAAGAGGCTTTCCTGTGTATATGCCAGTCCTATTAAGCTGTTTTAATGTAAACAGAAATGATGCTCAAACAATATCGCTCCCATACTTGAAGTATAAAAGTACAATACACTTAATGAAATTAGTATTTTGTTACTGCCAGTCCATTCTTTGGTCCTGAAGGCCTTATGGAGTAATCTGTGAGGTAAGATACACCAAAAGAAAAGATGTAAGAGCAGTTTAATACAATAGCCTCATCCATGCTTATTTCTGTAGCCTTAATAAACAGCTCTACAAGCCTCTCCATTCACAGCAAATGTGGTAGGACCATCAAATGTAATACTTTAGAGTCTATTTTTGCTTTTCTTTTGCTCATGTACCCCCCACTGGAGTTAATGACTGTTATAAGGATAACTGATAAAGCTATTACTAGCCCCCAAGATTGTGACACAGTCTGGATCCATCCCTTGTTCTGCTGGCTGGCAGAACAAATGAAAAAGTCCCTAACATACTTCATCACAGGACGTGACCATACATCTTGGCTGTGTCTACACTGGGCCACTTATTCCGGAAAAGCAGCTGCTTTTCCGGAATAACTTGCCAGCTGTCTACACTGGCCGCTTGCTTTCCCGGAAAAGCAATGACGATCTACTGTAAAATTGTCAGTGTTTTTCCGGAAAAACTATGCTGCTCCCGTTCGGGCAAAAGTCCTTTTCCGGAAAAACTATTCCGGAAAAGGGCCAGCGTAGACAGCACAGTAGTCTTTTCCGCAAAAGAGCCCCGATCGCAAAAATGGCGATCGGGGCTTTTTTCCGGAAAAGCGCATCTACATTGGCCACGGACGCTTTTCCAGAAAAAGTGCTTTTCCGGAAAAGCATCCTGTCAATGTAGACGCGCTTTTTCCGGAAATACTTATAACGGAAAACTGTTCCGTTTTAAGCATTTCCGGAAAAGGCACCGGTGCCAGTGTAGACGCAGCCCTTGAGGAGGTTGTTACTAATTTACTATGTGATGAAGCTATATCACAATGTATTAATGCAGCGTTTCTCAAACTGTGGGTTGTGACCCCCAGGGGGGCCGTGAGCAACTTAGAAGGAGGTCACAGCTGGATTCAGTTTTTCACTTACGGCCCCTCTCTCCTGAGCTGCGAAGAGTGGCAGGGCGGCGGAAGGTAGCCGCCGGCCAGCCGTGCAGCGTGGCCGGGGCCGCGGGACTCCAGGAGCGCGGCTCAGCTGCAGCAGGAAGCAAGGCGGCTGGAGAGTGAGGCCAGCGGCAGCGCAGGACCAGACATGCGAGGGGTCGGCTGGGGCACGGTTGCCGGGCGACCGAACACTTCCCCAGCTGGGAGAGGGTGGGGTCCCTCAGGCAGCAGGCTGGGGGATTGGGACGGGGCAGAGGACCCAGAGGTAAATAAGGGCACGTGGGGGTCAGAGGAGGAGGCAGAGAAGAGGAGGAACCAAAGGGACACGGAGTGGAAAAGAGGCACAGAGGAGAAAGAGATGGGGGGAAGGAGTCTGCAGGGGGGAAGGGCATTGAGGACCGCAAATGCCTTGAAGGAACCCCAGGAGGGCAAGGAGTCTGGTGAGAAGGGGTAAGGAAGCGACCCAGGGCAGTGAGGGTGGGGGTGGGGGTGGGGGAGGTCACAAATTCATTTAGCATCTTAGGGGGTTGTGGTATCACAAAGTTTGAGCACCCCTGTATTAATGGAATGTAGGTGTATACACTAATTCAACACCACAATGGCTTTCTGAAAAGCAAATGCAATAGGTGGCCATTCTAGAAAACACTCAGCCAATAAGTTTGACATCATCGCACTAGAAGTTCTCCTTACCATCCCCAGTGCAAACTTTTTGCAAAAGCCTACACCTCAACTGAAGCAAAATGCAGGACAATGTAGCACTTTAAAGACTAACAAGATGGTTTATTAGAAGATGAGCTTTCGTGGGCCAGACCCATTTCCTCAGATTAAGTGGGTCTGGCCCACGAAAGCTCATCATCTAATAAACCATCTTGTTAGTCTTTAAAGTGCTACATTGTCCTGCATTTTGCTTCAACTACCCCAGACTAACACGGCTACATTTCTATCACCTCAACTGAGGCATTTGAAGGCTAGTGGCCTTTATTTTAGGAAGAATAATAAGGCAACAAAAGAACACTACCATTCACATGGAGTTAGTTCATCTATGTAACGCTGACCAGTTCAATTCCTGTAATTAATTCCGGCCTCCTTTTTTAATATACCTGCTATTAAACTCTTTTGTATAGCATAGTGTATTAGACTATAAAAATATAATGCTTACATTCTGGCACAATCTCTCACATGCTGAAGGAATTTATCTTGATCACTTCTCCTAACATATAGAAAATTATTCTCTGACCTTTCCTTCTTTCCAATTTCATTTAGCAATGTACTTGCAAGGCTGGAGTATTTGACTGATTTTTGGCACAATAAAATACATAATGGCTGACATCCATTTCCACAAAAGCTCTTCCTAAGAGTTCATGGCTTTTAACAAATAATTGTTCAAGGGCTCTGTCATTGCATAGATTCGGGCTAAGTAGGAGGTGATCGTTCAGATTTTCTGGAGGGTTTTTTAACGTCAGAAAATTGGATTGCATGTTGGACTGTGTGTTACCTTCATTACTGGTAAAGGACTTAGCAGTACAGGTTGTACCTCTCTTAACTGGAACTCCCTGGTCCAGCAACATCTGTGGTCCGGCAGGGACCATGGACGTTCCTGGACCACAGAGCCCAGGAAGAGGGAGGTCTGGCAGCTGGGTAGAAGCGTCATAAGGGGCACCGGCAACTCAGCCAGGAGTCCAGAATACATGTGTGTGGGGGGAGGACAGGCGGCATGGCAGGCAATTCTGGCCCCAGCAGCCGTGGACCCCAGTGGCAGCCAAGGAGCTCTGGCCCTGGCCGCACAGCTCTGGCCCCATGCCTCCGCCCCAACCCCAGAGCTCCAGCCCCAGCTGTGAAGACAGACAGCTGCAGAGCTCTGTCGCTGCTGCGCAGCTCTGGCCGTGGCACTCTGTCCCAGCAGCAGCGGGCCCAGGGAGAGCCCTGGGGGGCTGAAGGCAGCAGTGGGGCAGGCTGGAGTCCTAGCCTGGTGGCAGCATGTCCACGAGAGGAGGGACCTTCCCTGGCCCAGCAAATCCCCTCATTTGGGACCAGACAGGTCCAGAGGGTGCCAGACCAGCGAGGTCCAACCTGTAGTAAGCAGTTACCAATATAAAATAAAAATACCAACTAGTTTTTGTAGATAGAATTGTCTTTAGATGGATGGAAAGTGGTGGTGCTCTCACATATGCAGAAAGAGGGTGACGGGTCAGCTATTAGATAGCCAGCAAGAACAACAAAACTGAAGTTGAGCAAAAAATTCACGGCATTATTTCATTTTCTGTTGAAGAATCAATTTCCTCTCCTAGTTTCATTGGTGACAGGAAGGAAGAAAAATCAGAGTTGATATTCACAACACAAAGCCCCAAGCTTTGTCTGACCTGCTTTTACAAATTTATTTCCCACAGCCAGACAGAAAAAAAGAATTTTGCCCTTTGTGTGTGGAGATGTCCCAGTGACAACTGAGTGTAGAACAACAGATATTTTGCTCTGAGAAAAACAATGGACTCTACAGCTTGTGCGCTCTCTCACAGTCTAGTACATAGTATAAACAGGAGCATCTCCGACACAAGGCAAATGTAGTGCCCATCTTTAAAAAGGACAATCCAGGGAACTATAAACCAGTCAGCCTTATCTCAGACCCTGGAGAAATCATGGAGGGGATTCTCAAGGAATCCATTTTGAAGCACTTGGAAGAGGGGAAAGTCATCAGGCATAGTCAACATGGATTTACCAAGAGCAAGTCATGCCTGACCAACCTGATTAGCTTCTATGACAAGGTAACGCCTGTGTGGACATGAGGAAGGCAGTGGACGTGATAGACCCAGACTTTAACTAAGCTTTTGATATGGTTTCCCACAGTATCCTTGCCCTTGCAAGCAAGTTAAGAAAGTATGGATTGGATAAATGGACTGTAAGGTGGATAGAAAGCTAACTAGATTGTCGGGCTTAACAGGTAGTGATCAATGCCTCGATGTCTAGTTCATGGTCTGAATTAAGCGAAGTGCCACAAGGGTCGGTTCTAGAGTCAGTTTTGTTCAACATTTTTATTAATGACGTGGATGAGGGGATGGATTGCACCCTCTGCAAGTTCGCAGATGACACTAAGCTGGGGGAGAGGTAGATACGTTGGAGGGCAGGGATAGAGTCCAGAGTGACCTAGACAAATTGGAGGATTGAGCCAAAAGAAATCTGATGAGGTTCAACAAGGACAAGAGCAGAGTCCTGCATTTGGGACGGAAGAAACCCAAGCACTGTTAGAGGCTGAGCAGCAGTTCGGCAGAAAAGGACCTGGGGATTACAGTAGATGAAAAGCTGGATATGAGTCAACAGTGTGCCTTTGTAGCCAAAAAGGCTAATGGCATATTAGGGTGCATTAGGAAGAACACTGCCAGCAGATCTAGAGAAGTGATTATTCCCCTTTATTCAGCACTGGTAAGGACACATTTGGAGTAGTGTCCACTTCTGAGCCCCCTACTAAATAAAGGATGTGGACGCATTGGAGAGGTTCCAGTGGAGGGCAACCAAAATGATTAGGGGGCTGGAGCACATGACCTATGAGGAGAGACTGAGGGAATTGGGTTTATTTAATCTACAGAACAGAAGCATGAGGAGAGATTTGATAGCAGCCTTCAACTTCTTGAAGGAAGGTACCAAAGAGGATAAGAGAGAGGCTGTTCTCAGAAATGACAGATGATAGAACGAGGAGCAATGGTCTCAAGTTGCAGTGGGGGAGGTCTAGGTTGGGTATTACGAAAAACTATTTCACTAGGAGAGTGGTGAAGCGTTGGAATGGGTAACCTAGTGAAGTGGTAGAATCTCCATCCCCTAGAGGTTTTTAAGTCCTTGCTTGACAAAGCCCTGTCTCGGATGATTTAGTTGGGGTTGGCCCTGCTTTAGGCAGGGAGCTGGACTCAGTGACCTCCTGAGGTCTCTTCCAGCCCTATGATTCTAGGATTCTATGATATAGCTGCTCCCCAAGTTACGACCACCTCCACTTACGACCAAAGCTGTCGTAAATGCAGATCCGAGTTACGAACGGCGATCTGCGCTTACAAACAGTGCGGTCGCCATGTAACTCATTGGGATCCAAGTTACGAACACTTAGAGTTATGGACCAAATGTTGGTCCGTAACTTGTTCGTAACTCAGGAAGTGGCTGTACTGCATTTCAACTGTGCACTAGAAAATATTACCTACATATGGGGAAATTCACCCTCTCTCTCCCAAATACAAAGCAGTTGGCTTTGTATTTTCATCCCAGGAGAGTCTGGGTACAGCTGCCTGCAGTTGACTTATTATGCAGGAACCACCTGAGTTTTGCATGCATGCATTTCTGTGGGAATTTGTATATCTTCTTCTGATCGTATTTTTGAAAGAGGATCTTTTGAAAGTGAAAGTAGTCTGGACCAAAAAAAACCCCCTTTTTTGAAAAAAACTGCTCTTCCTAAAAAAGGAGGTTTACGCGGTTTTTCGAAGAAGGGTTTTTTTTTCTGTCCAGACTACTTTCCCTTTCAAAAGATCCTCTAAGACCTTCCTAAAACCAACTCCAGTAAGCAATCCCATTTTAAGGAGATATTTTAAAGTAACCTTTTCTCATTCATTTTCTCCAACTTTTATTTAAAGCCACCTTTTCTAACGGTCTGTTTACTACTAGCTCTATTAGGTCAGACATTTTCATGGAAAGAAATAATAGTGGAAAAGCTCTCTTATGCAAACAATAAACAGTATTTAAAAATCAATATTAGTTGTGCCAATGTATTTTAATTTACCAGAGTATTTGTGGAATCTCCTATTCCACAAACAATGCTGCATGAGAGAGCGAATGCATAACCAAAAGAGGGAAAAAATCAAGACACTTTCAACAATAGACTTTTTAAGATAAATATTTGGGAAGATATCTCTACAAAGAAGTTTAAACTACTTGAAAAATAATGTGCATAGTACAGTGAGCACCGGATGAGTTAGGCCAAATCTTCTTTGTCTTAGTTACATGAGTAGTCCCATTCAATAAGGCAGAAAATGTCACTTATTTTCACATCCTTTGTTAGGTGGGGCAGAAATAACGGTTTGAAGGGCAGTGCTTACTCTTTTGCTGATCCCCAAATGAGACACTAGCATTTGGCTTGTAAATTGTTAATCGGGATCACGCACTACACAAGGGACTTCAGTTGCTGTTGGTGTCACCATGTGAACTCATTTTAAGATTTGGTGTTTTTGTTTGGTCTTCAGAAGTGTTATGCCAAGATCAGCTGTTTGAACTCCCAGTTTGGAACAGAAACCTGCGGTAGCTGCTTATGCAAGTAAAGTGGGGCTCAGATATGCTGCTGACAAGAGTGGCATTAGACTCTGAATAGAACAGGACTGCCTACAAGTTAGTTTTAGTCAGCTACTGCAAAAGTCACTCTACCGCTCTCCCAAAAATAAACAAAACAAATCTCTTTTTGATTCCTTTTTGCACATCTTTAGGTTTCAGAATTAAACTCTCCCATTAGCTATATATCAATAATTAGGAGGGGAAATCCCACTTACAAAAGGGTGGGGGATGGGTTTTGTGTGTGTGTGTGTGTGTGTGTGTGTGTGTGTGTGAATACTTAATTTATTTGCACTCATGAAAAGTGACAGATTATAAACAGACTCTACGGAGGAGGGATAGCTCAGTGGTTTGAGCATTGGCCTGCTAAACCCAGGATTATGAGTTCAATCCTTGAGGGGGCCATGTATGAATCTGGGGCAAATCTGTCAGGGATTGTACTTGGCCCTGCCATGAGGGCAAGGGCCTGAACTAGATGACCTTTCAAGGTCCCTTCCAGCTCTATGAGATGGTATATCTCCATATATTATATTATTATTAACCAATTGACTGGATACAAATGCACAGCAATCGGTTGCTCTGCAGTTCTTCCTACATAGATGTGCCAGTGCACATCATGCCTCAGCAACAACATACCATGCGGTGTGAGTGCTCAGGAGATAAGTCAGAAAAATTGTTTAATTTCTTGTTGTTTAGATGCGGACAAGCAGACCTTTCAAGTTCAGACTGAGTTGACCCTCCTCGTCAGTTTGTGACACAGAACTTGTGTCAGAGTTAACTTTCTCAGTTAATCCCCCATTATAACTATCTTCACCTGCCCACTAATCAGTCTACATAGAGCAGAGGGGAGAATCCTTTTTGTTCAGGGGCTGCTGACCCACAGAAAAATCATTCGCATCCAACCCCCCCAGGCCTTAGGCTCCCCGCCCTGACGTAGAGGGACAAGTATATTGCACATATTCTTTGTATAGATGCCTGTTCCAATCATTCAGAGGAGGTGGCCCCAGACAGTACACTTGGGGTGCAATTATATGCAGATCTGTGGGAAAGGGTGTCAGGTAGTTTTTATTAGGAATCTGGGGGCAAGAATTCCTGGAGCAAATTCCTAGCTCTAAATTTGACACGGTTGGGATCTTTGGCAAGTCATTAAACCTCCTTTTGCCTCAGTTTGTCCATGTGTAAGTAAGGACCCAGTAACATTTTCTATTGTCAGGACTGAGCCCCTTCAACTGAGCCTGAGGACTGTCTGCCCAGCCTCCAGGCAGCTATATGAGCTCAGCCAGGTTCAGGGGCACGGGACCATTTTGTATAGCGAAGGAGCAAAGAGTCATTGAACCAAACTCTAAACCCTGTGCATAATGGAAAGTAGTTCAATCCAGGGGTGCAAGAACACCCCAGCATGCCCACTTCCAGCACCTATGACTGGGCTGCAATAGGACTGAGGGACTGGCAACCCACCCAATTGGCTGAAGGGTGCCAGGAGCAATAGCAGCTGCCAGGTGCTCAGCATACTACCTGACTGTTCATGCTCCAGTCTGGCTCCTGACTTGTTCCTGCCCTCTTCAGCCCTGTGTCCCTTTCCCGGCTTCTGACATCAACTCTTACCCTTCACTCTGCATCCTGGCTCCTGACTCTGGCTCCACCCCTTGGCTTTGGTGTCTGGCTCCCGACTCCACTCCTTGGCTCTGGTTCCTAGCTCCTGAGTCTGGTTCTGATCTTTGGCTCTGCTTCTTGGCTCCAACAATTGGCCTCCAGCTCCAGTTCCTGGCCACTCCCCCAACTCCCAGTCTCGTTCTAATCACTGAGCTGGTTTGCCAGCGTTCAGGTTTGTGACACCTACCTTACTGGGGTGGTTTGAGGGTTAATTAAATATCTGTAAAAGGCTATGAGATCCGTATGGGGAGGGGAAATGCTATAGACACACAGAATTATTAGTGAATTTACTCCCTTCATATTTCCCTGGTACAGTAAGGAGAGAAGGAACATAGAGTCTCTGTGTGATCCACTGAATAAGCAGTGGTTTGTAATGTGCTCCATGTATCTGCCATCGAAATGTCAAGATGAAAAACTAGTAGGCTGTCTCTACTAGAGAGGCAGCTCTGGCTAAATGAGATACAATTTAACTCTGAAATTACAATTCTGCATAGTAATAAGAAGTATTTGAAGTGTCACTTTCTCATAGCTCTATTAGACAGAAATAGTCTAAGAGAATGTGTTGACACTGAATAAAAAAATGGAGATGGATTAGTTCTATCCAAAGGGTTTGACTGCTGCACACAACCCTAAGGAATTACCGGAGAAAGATTTTGTAAAGACAGGATTGGAAAATATGGTATAGAACAGTGTTTCTCAACCTTTTTTTTTTTTTTTAATAAAGTACCCCTTTTTAAAAAATTATATATAAAGTACCCACAGTACCTACAGCTTTCAGACACACAACATTTTTTTCTACCATTGCAACACATTTGTTTAAACAACTTTATCATAGCCGGGCGAGTGATGAAATTTTTGGGTGTAAAATATACAAAAATAATAAAGTGCTATAAAACCTAAAACAAAAATTCAGTTTCCAAATTTCAGTTGTGTTGATGTACCCCCCCGCCCCACAGACTTCTCTCGAGTACCCCTAAGGGTACGCGTACCACTGGTTGAGAAACACTGGTATAGAAGATACAGAAGCAGTATGGGTATGTCTACACTAGCCCCCTAGTTCAAACTAGGGAGGCTAATGTAGGCATTCGAAGTTGCAAATGAAGCCCGGAATTTAAATATCCCAGGCTTCATTTGCATCTTCCCGGGTGCTGCCATTTTTAAATGTCCCTTAGACCGAACTCCATGCCCGCGGCTACACGTGGCACGGAGTAGGTAGTTCGAATTAGGATCTCTAATTCGAACTACTGATACACCTCGTTCCCCGGGATATTTAAATCCACGTGGAACGAGGTGTACCGGTAGTTCGAATTAGAGATCCTAATTCGAACTACCTACTCCGTGCCGCATGTAGCCGCGGGCACGGAGTTCGGACTAAGGGACATTTAAAAATGGTGGCGCCCGGGAAGATGTAAATGAAGCCTGGGATATTTAAATCCCGGGCTTCATTTGCAACTTCGAATGCCTACATTAGCCTCCCTAGTTCGAACTAGAGGGCTAGTGTAGACATACCCTATCTTCTCCAGACCATGAAGGTCTCAGTGCAAGAGACAATGCTTTGCAAAGCAGATATCCACAGATTCCATGCACAATTTCACACACTGAATTTCTGACTCTAGGCCCTGCCAGTTGCTGTGGTTTCCTCTTGTTTCATCTATAGCAAAACAAATGGCAGGAAAACACACGAAGGTGGAACTTTATCACTGTTATAGAGAAGTCTGAATAAGAAGCACTACTAGTGAAGAAGACAGCAGCATCTAAATATACCAGCTTTCACAGTTGTTTGCCAGTTACCAAAACTAGAATTATTCAAAAGCATTCAACGGTTAAACTACTGAAATAATAAATGTGCTTGTGTCAGGGTCAGTGTGATGTTTTATTAGTTGCACATTGCTGGGAAGGAACATCTATCCATAAGTCACTTCATCAAACAACCAGACCAAAGTAGTGAGAGAAGAATTAATCCTATATACAGTGTTTGGTGATGATGTCTGGTCTGGCTAGAATTCTGACTCAAGTGGCCAACTAGCACTTCTGTGGTAGAGAATGGAGGTTCGGCAGAGAAGGTGTCATCAGGCTTTCATTGAACATAAAGCTTTGGAGACCAAAAACACACACTGGTTGAATGGAAGTTTCAATTGAGTAAGATTTAATTAATCAGGACTGTCTTGTATTCTGAATTCCCATTTACCTCAACTAACTCCACAGACTGAAATACTGATTTTAGAACAGCTTTTAACTTTTTTTTTTTTAATAAACTCTCTACCATTTCTTGCAAGCCTCAGAGGTAACTTAAGTTATTTTCGATGTTTTCCCATTCCTGTGATGGAGACTTTCAATCCTCTCTCATCCTATAAATCTGTATGGTGACGTAGCTGCTAAATATTGCATATAAATTCAGATGCCAAATCTTTTTCAATATATTTTTTAATTTTTAGGATCCCGAGTTTCCCAGTTAAAAATGATTTTTTATAATTGCAGAACATTTTAAAGATATATAGAGCTCCATTATCTGGATTATTAACAACTCTGATGTCATGAGGTCTGGATATCAAAATATTATTATTACAAAGACATGCCACCATTATATGTAGTTAAAATATTTAGTCACACGTTAGAAAAACAGAATTACTTACGATTTTCTAACCATTCATTATATAACATATATCCAACTCAACAGTGACTGCAGATAAGCAACAAGTTATCCATGCTGAAATCTTGTAAAGTTTCCAGAATAACCCCCAAAGCTGTGATGTATAGTAATTTGTTATATTTAAACTTATCCAATGATATACCTTGACCAATGACAAACCATCAAGCAGTTTAGCCCGACATTTAATGTTTGGGTAAAAACATTGTGAAACCTAGTAGAAATGACTCTATGCACATTTTTAAATTTACAGTAAACACAGGTTTTTTTAAATTTTCTCATTTGCAGACCAAACATAGGAGAACCAAAATCAGAAACTGAAACTTTCTAGAAGTCTAGTTTTATTGCCAGGAGAAGAGGCACGCAAAGAACAAAAACAATATTAACATGGAAACTTAAATTGGATTGGTGAAATCCTCAAGTTTTATTACCCTGAAGTGTTAACAGTAACACTGGAAAGGAGAGAGCATGTCTTTAAATCCCGTATATACTCGAGTATAAGCCGACCCGAATATAAGCCGAGGCGCCTAATTTTACCACAAAGAACTGGAAAAAAATATTGACTCGAGTATAAGCCTAGGGTAGGAAATGAGGCAGCTACTGGTAAATGTAAAAAATGAAGATAGATACCAATAAAATTACATGAATATTTATTTCAAAGAAAAACAATAACCTAGCTCTGTAAGTGGAAAAGGGGGTCAACAAAAACAATATGGTATCAAAAATACCGTAACTCCCGCTCAAAGTCCTCCCGCCAATCCAATGAGCCCCTGAAGGGCCACCTGCAAGAAAGCGCCCAGCGCCAGCACCAGTCACACACGGGAACAGACGCTCGGACACTCGGCCCAACCAGCTCAGCCCCCACCGCCCCCGCCCGGACCTTTCCCAGGCCAGAGCCCCTCTCGGCTGCTCCCCGAGCCTCCCTGCCGGCGGCCCCGGGGTGAGGCCGCTGGCTCCGAGCAGCGCCTGCGGGCGCACCCGCAACCCAAGCGGCCGGCAGAGGCTCCGAGCGCCCCGCGCAGCGACGGCCCCCGACACACGGAGCCCAGCCCGCTCCCGGCAGCGCCCCCCGCCCCGAGCGCCTCGGTTACCGGGGCCGGAGCTCCGGGCTCACGCGGCTAGACCCGGCCGGCGGCAGAGACGCGCTGAGCCCGCCCGTGAGCAGGAGGCACGAAGCCGTTTCTGGAAAGGCCCCGCCGCGCAGTCCATAACATAACGACAACCTGGATGCCTTAGAACCTGACCAGCGTACTCACTTTCCTCAGTTCTCGAGACGCTGACTCGAGTATAAGCCAAGGGGGGCATTTTTCAGCACAAAAAATGTGCTGAAAAACTCGGCTTATACTCGAGTATATACGGTACATGCATTTATTTTAACCTGATAGAGTTTTCTTTCAACATTTTGAAGTTATCACATACTGAATGGCTACAACCAGGCTTCTCAAGTACTTCTCATTGCATAGAAAACCTGAATATTTCTCTGCTCCATTCTGTGAAGGCGATTAAAATGGTATATTCTAGGTTAACATTTGCCTACAACACAACACAGGCAATAATGACCAAGACATGGGACATTTCCTGAGGATTAATTATAGTTAATATTGTCCAGTCGCTAATCCCCAGGAAATGTCCTGAGCCTATATTTATTACTAGTATAAACTAGAGGAAAAAAAATCCATCTTATTTTCTTTTATAGTGGGTAATGCAGTTTCAGTTGGTCTATGCTGCCTGTTTCCATATACAGTACACAATATGAATGCATTGCACGATCGCCATGCAGACTGCATGAATGATTTCTTAAAAGTCAGCATCAATGATTTCTTAAGAGTCAGTTTGAGGTATACCATATCAAACTAGAATATATACTTTGCTGATCCCTTGTTTCAGGTCCCTGATTTCTTAGGCTTTTAACCAGTCTAGAATCTATCCTACTCCAACGAGTAAAACTCCATTTGCAACTTGTTTCTTTACTATATTTTTCAAATAACTGAACTTCAAGGACTTCACTCTCCTTAAAGGAGAGTGCATGTGAAAATACCTGGAACATGACGGCATGAACATTTCTGAAACCCATGTGTCTCAAAAGCGCAGCTGCACTTGATCCTGTAGCTTTAAATGGGTCCAAGATATCTAACAGGATCCTGGTTCAAAGATAGATATCATCCTCAGTGCTCTGATCTTTATTCTATTCTATTCTATTCTATTCTATTCTATTCTATTCTATTCTATTCTGACAGTCAATGTACTAAGTACAGGAATTTCACTCCAGAAGCTTTTACGGACAGGTCTACACTGAAATTAAATACCCATGGCTGGACTGTGCACACTGACTTGGGCTAATGGGATTCAAGCTATGGGACTGTTTAACTGTGATGTAGACATTCAGGCTTGGTCTGATAGCCAGATTCCCCGCCTCCCCCCATAATCCTAGAGCTCGGGCTCCAGCCCAAGACTAAAAATCTACACCGAGCCCCGCAAACTTGAGTCAGCTGGCACAGGCCAGCCTTCTGTGCTGAGTTCCAGTGCAGACGTTAACTTGCCAGAGTGCAGAGTGTTGCCACTTATAAGAAGAACTAGTGAGCAAATGAGTCTTTTCGTGCCTCATAAGTTTATCCCGACTTCTTAGGATAGAGAGTTCCTTGGCTCAATGCTTTTCGCTAAGAATGACAGCAGCACATTGAATGTACTGCTCACCAAACCCAGAATTTGTGAGCAGAGAGAAGGAGCTCTTTTAGAGAGATGGATCCTAGCCCAAGGAACACTTGAAAGAGAAGGACCATGACTCTGAATATTGACTGGGGCACCAGTGAAGAGTGTGAGGTGTTGCTGTCATTTTTTGTTTTTTGGAATATACACTTTGCTTAGGGCAGGGGTGAGGAACTTTTTTGGGTCAGAGGCCGCTGACCCACAGAAAAATCAGTTGGAGGCTGCACATAAGTGAAAAGAAAAAACCCCCAAATAAACCCTCATTGACATGGCGTGGCCTCTTACTGAGAAGGAGAAAGGCATCTCCCACTTTCCCCTCGCACACCAGAGCCTAGGGTGGCCCAAGCTAGTAGATTTTGTGTTCTCCAGCCCCTGGTGAGGTGGGGAGGAGAGGCTGGAGCACCATCACAGGCTCCCCAATACTGGGGGGAGCCCTGAGTCTCAGGGGCCGGATCCAGGGAAGTCGGGGACCGGAGACTGCATCCAGTTTCCCCACCCCCTGGTTTCGGGGAAATGCTGTTGTATTTTGCACATCTCCTTTGTTAGCCCCATGAACTCGGAGAGTAGCAGTAGCCCTTCTCTAACAAAGGCGATAGCCATTGTTTCTAGGCTTTTATCTGAGAGAGGAGGAGGTGCAGTTATCTTACAGCTAGAAAGTAGAAAAGGGCATTTCCAGCAATAGTGGTTATACGGGCACTGGAGTAGGACCATGCACCTCTCTGGCAGTCAATAAAATAGGTGATCCCTCAGGGGAATCATGAACCTAAAAGATCTTAAATGTGTCCCCTTACTACAAGCATCACACCCATTTTACTTGGGTTGCGTTTGAGACAGCTGGAGTTTTTCTGCACAACAGGGAATCTGGGTGACAGCACCGTCTGCCTCAGACAAGAAGAGTAATGTAGAGCTTCAAGGGGCAGGGGTCTAGCCTTTTGGAACGCCATGGTGAGCACTCACAGTGAGGGAGAGCAGCTGCTCATTTCAGCCCGCTGATGAGAATGAGATGAACCACCTGAGACGGTTTCCATTGCCTCACATTTGGTTCTGCAGTCAAGTTAGCGGTCTCTTGGGGATGCCTGTGTTGAAAGCTGCAGACAACGCCACAACCCCCGGAGAGCTCATTTTTCGGGTGTGTGCACTTTCCAACTCTTTGAGAAAATACCCCCATTATTCAAGGCCAGAGCAAGAGGAACCTCCCGGTTTATACTTGTGCAGCTGAACGTAAGGATAGTGCAAACAGGCGTGGTCCAAGCCATTTTACCGGCCAGGGTAGAAAATATGTTCACTGCCCAGCTCTGAACAGCTGAGCAAAACACAACACGCAGCCAGCCAGTCAGAAGAGGGAAGGGGAAAAACAGCAATACAGCATCCTCTGGAGACAGGTGCCCAGAGCAGCCACCCTGGTCCGCTAACTAGAGCAATCTTGAGTACTGTATGAGATGCTCTGAAGTAGATACTAAAGAAGAATTTGAGTGGGCAGCTGGTATAGTAGTTGCTCTTGAGTGAGAATACCTAAAAATTATTTCTGGTATCAGTCAGAATCTGATTTGAATAAGAGAATCAGTGGGACTATTGAATACTTTTCCTTGACTGTGTTGCTTTCTTTCCTTCAGTGTGTTTTGTAGTGGCTTGGTACAGCTGAATAAAAAAAATGAAGTCATAATATTCAGTACCCTGAAATGACTGAGACAAAAATAATGCTCTCATTTATAAAGAGGCTAGCAGTTACCAATCTCACCAGACTGTAAAATAGGCAAGAACTGCTTAAGCATTGCCAAGAATGACTTGCTTCATCCTTGTCTGGAATTTTTTGCTTCTGGCAGGTTGGTTCTTAAAAAGGAGAGAAATTCACGTATTTTGTTGTGCCTAAGGAAGTACAGGCAGTCCCCGGGTTACGTACAAGATAGGGACTGTAGGTTTGTTCTTAAGTTGAATCTGTATGTAAGTCGGAACTGGCATCCAGATTCAGCCGCTACTGAAACTGATCAGCAGCGGCTGAATCACGACTCCTGGGGCAGAGCAGCTGGGGTGTTGCCAGGTTGGTCCAGTAGCGCCAAGGAGCGGTGCTGCGGGACCAACCAGCAGCGCCCCACCTGCTCTACCACAGTCCCCGGGCTTTGCTCCACGTCTCCCTGGTCTGCTGGGGGGGGGCACTAGCTGCGTCCCCCCCCAGCAGACCAGGGAGACGCGGAGCAAAGCTGCGGAGGACCCGGTCCAGACCGCGGCGCTTCCAGATCAGCGCCGCAGTCCGGCCCGGGTCCTCCGCCGCTTGGCTCAGTGTCTCCCTGGTCTACAGATGGGGATTTTCTCGCCCCGGAGGACTGGAGACCAGGGAGACGCTGAGCCAAGTGGCGGAGGATCTGGAAGCGCAGCAGGTCCGGCCCGGGTCCTCCGCCGCTTTGCTCCGCGTCTCCCTGGTCTGCTGGCTCCCCCAGCAGACCAGGGAGACGGGGAGCAGCTTTTCTCGCCCCGGAGGAGGCGGGCGGCGGGACCAGGCGTCCCGCCACTCCAGTCCTCCGGGGCGAGAAAATCCCCGTTCGTAACTGCGGATCCGATGTAAGTCGGGGACTGCCTGTATCAGAATTCCTCAGTAGGAAAAAGCCTCATGGAAAGGTGGATACTATACATGGTAGAGATTAGCCCTCCAATAGTGCAGGATGGCATTCTAAATAGTTATTTCACTTAAACAGCCTGAATACTATGTATCAGGGATGTTAAAATCGTTTATTTAGGTAAACAGGTAACTGCTGAAAAATTACATGTTTACACACCGGGGGAGGGAGGAAAGAGCTAGCACACCATGGAGACGCTTGTACCCCATGCTGCTGCCTCTTAAAAGCTGGCTTCCCACGTGCACCGGCTTTCACCTGTCCCACCCCTTATGCTGCTGCCTCTAATACAAAGGCAGCAGCAGGAGGGCAGGGCTGTGTATAACCATGAAAGTTAACCGATGAGCCCAGGAATGTTTACACTTTCACATCCCTACTATTAATGTGTAACAATCACACTTCAATCTCCTTCCCCAAACTTTATTGGGGAGATATTACTGCATTTCACACATTTCTGGAGCAAAAACCAATTTCTTTGTAATATCTGGGTGAAGTGTTTTAGGGAAGTGAAACATACAAATCCCACCATAAGGAAACTTGTTACTCCAAGGTGATATTGACTCTTTTGAGCTGTGTGTGTCTTGAGAGCTCCTATATTAGACCTAATGAATTCTGGAGGGAAGTCTGGAGCTTAACCATGTTGTTGTTACATGTGTTTCTACAACACTCACCACTGTAACATGTGGGTATCCTGCAAAATTAAAGACAGATTAATTCTAGTTAGGAGAGACTTCCTCCCATGTCCTCTTAAGTTGCTCTGTTGTTCAAACATTCATTTTAGAGATAACTACTGGATATCTCACAATTCAGTTGTTAGGAAGAAACTCTTGCCTGCATATACACACCTAGCAAAATGATGTAAAGATGGTGCAATTCTGACATAATACTGCCAATCACAAGTGCTCACAAATCATGAGTCAGGGCCCCTAAAATGAGATTGGCATAAAATCTCATGATTTTTTAAAAAAGTGAATTCTTATTATTTGCCTTTTCATTCCTGAGCCTTTGCGCTTCATGTTTTCCTTTGTGATCATAAAGGCTGTACAGCTCTTTTTTTTTTTTAAATGAAAGCTTAGATTCTCTAGTAACCATGGTTCCAGGAGTTGTGGCTTTAAGAAAACCACCAAATATCAAGAGACCTATGATAAAATTTCTAGATCTATGACAAATGCAAGTCCACAACTGCAAACTCTCAGTGCAGAATGCCTTGTTTCTGACATCATGGTTCAAACAGAGCTCCATCCCTGCTAAGTGGGGAACAGAGAGGGGTGAGCATTGAGATAGCTGTGTGCTAAGCCTATTTAGGAACTGGAAGGTTGAGAATTAGGACTTAGATGGTAGCATTTGGGTGACGGGATAAGAAGTTATGCCCCAGCTATGCTTGTTAGGGGATTAACCTGAAGTGCAGCATATTGTATTTGCTTATTATTTAGAGGTATATAAATTGGAGAGTGGGAAGGAGAGATGAGAAATTAGGAAATTTCTAGATAAATTAAGGCAGTGCTGTGTGCACGCTGCTACTTTCAACCTTTCTTGGTGGGGGACTTCCCATTCCCATTGCTTGCCAGGGCAGTTAGATCAATAGTTACTGTTGTTCTGAGCTGAACCCAGTGCTAACCTTCAGCATACACAGCAGGTGTTAAATGCATCACTTCAGCTCTTTTGAAACCTGAGCTAAGCAGTCTGCTGGTAACACAGTGTGCAAAGTATCTGAATGCTTGGAACTTGCAAGTCTGTACTGAAACTGCTTCTCAAAGTCAAAAAGCTGGGCTTTTGCCTTGTTCTAATGCAGTAATTTGATGCTTTACCCTTTTGGCTTTTTAGTCTAAACTCTCAAGCCTTGGTTCCACAAGCAATTATTGCTAGACACAAATGGTTGTTTTCCAGTCTGGAAATAGTTTAGATGGGCCCAAGAATGTAATTGTCTTTATAAAGCTGTGGTTGTTTCTGCTACAAATTACTACTGTAATATTTGCTGTAAAACCCACCATAAAATATCATAGTACTGTCAGGTTAAAAACAATTAAAGGGATTGCAGAAAGGGTGCTTGGCAAGGGATCATTTTTCCCAGACAGGAGCCTATGTCTTTATCGCTTCGACTAGCGAAGGAAATCCACTATCATTACTGTAAAGCATGGGTGCATTTTATTGCTTTTAAACTGAAATGTTCCGACCTCCTCCCCCTTTTTTCTTTGTTACTAAAGTAAGTCTCATCTCACGTTTTCTTACTTTGATTTATGTGCAGCGGTCATGCAGATGCACAAAGGGAAGGGTGAATGCAAGGAGGCCTGACCCTTGCACAGAATTTGTGCTCCTCACAGGAAGCAGGCAACAGAAAACTAATCCATCATGGAGGAGAGTGCATGCTGTACTCCTTTAAGAGGTGTATTAGCAACCAACCACATTCCTCCTATACAAAGGGGAGCGCTGGGCTTCGTTCACCTTAACAGCTACTTCTGAAACATTGGTTCCACACCAGCCTAGATACAGCCTAGTGCCTTATATACACAAAAGAGTCTTCTTCCCCCCTAAAGATTGAAGACCTTGATGTCTCCTAAACATCAAGTATGCAGTGAAGATCTCTAGTTCATAGCACTGATTTTTTTTTCTGGGGGATATGGCAAGGGGCTATACATGCATACATGTGTATGTCTAAACCTCAAAACAGCCCACACATGATGCTTTTTTTTACTACAATAAAGAAACAGAACCCGCAAATGTGACTTTACCTATTTTTTTCTTTGTTATGGATTTGCACACAAAAATGTGAAAGTGTGATATGTTTACCCTCATCTTAGAGCTGTGAAATAATGGATTTTTTGTTTTGCTTGCAATCCATTTTTTTTAATTTAGTTAAAATGGAATGTTGAAATGTTTTGAAAATGAAAAAAATTGGAAAAAAAAGGTTCCATTTTGACCATTTCAGAGGATTTTTTATTAAATAAAACTAAGAAATGTATAACTGAAAGGTGGTTTGAACTGAAAATTCTACTCTATTCTTCTGTGGGTTTTGCACTATTGCCCTGTGATCTCAGTGCCTTTGGTGAAAAATCATCACCAAATAGTACGTTAGTTGCCTCAGAGCTAGAATTCTGACTGCCTCCTAATCCAGGCCTCCATAGCTATCTCCAGTCTTGCCATTGTACAGAGGCTATTGCCTCAGCTTTCATAGGCTTCTCTGCAGGCTGTCTTCTCTAATGAGCCCCCAGATCCTCCCCCCTCTTTATTCCCCCTATCTCCCAAAAAGGAAAAACTCACGTAAGTTGCTACCAGTGACCAGAAGTCAGTGCATTTAACAATTATTTTCTTCAGTAAAAATTGGATTTAGAACATGTTAGCATGATAAACTTAGAGTCAAAGGAAGCTTCCTAAAGGGTAACAATATAAAAAGAGTACAGATGAACAGTGTCACCCCACCCACACTTCACCATCAAAACAAGTTGGAAAAGATGTCATAGTTAATCACACTTTTTTGAAAAGCACATCTTTGATAAGATGAATTACCGATTTTCTGAAGTACTCAGCCCAGATCAACATGATTGGATTTATATCCCTGCCTACCTAAGCATTTATACCACACTCACTGTTATATTATCACATGGCTTCACCCAAAGTAAACAAAAAGTTGCAAAGATATGTAGGCACTCAACTTTATCCAAATATTTATACTTTGCACAAGACCGTGATTGGCAGCCAACATTCCCGTGTATCAGACAATACATGCACTAAGGATGTGAACAAGTAACCAGTTAACTTTACCGAGTGATGCTTACTGGTAACCAGTTAACCAGCAGCCACAGGGCTGCCAGTCCCATCTGTGGATGGGATCTTGCTTGATCAGTTAACGGATTAAATGGAACATTTAATTGGTTAACTGATTAAACATGATTTTACATCCCTAACGTGCACATTCAAGCATTTATCACAATGCATAAAAGCTCTCAAACACTAAGAAGGCTGAAAATACCAAGAGAGGAAACTACTTTTAAATTTCTCAATTTTTTGAGTTTTTAACTTGAGACCGCGTGAGCCTGATTTTCAGCAGTGCAGCTCAGCTTCTGAGGCTCCCACTGGCTGTAACCAAAGCTCTGGATATTCAGACCCACTGAAAAATCAAGTTTGCTCTTTCAAGGAATCTGTTATTTAAGCAATTTGAGGAGAATAAGGAGCTATATGTAATCATTTTGTTCTTTAGCTATACTAGTCTATTTACTTAACTAGTTCAAAGGAGATTCCTAATGCGAGGGCCACATTCAGAGATGATATATGTCCTACCCTAGCCAAATGGATTTGTGTCACCTGCAGTGGCTGTACCACATGAAGGGATTTATCAGTTTGCTACCACCTCTGAGTTGTTAGACTGGGTTTTATTAGCTCAAGCTGTATCTCCTGTTAGGTCCTGAGGTCTCAAGTTCAATCCTCACCACATCCGTTGTCACAAGATGGAAGTAGTTAGTCTCTTCATTCCCCAAACTCCACTGGACCAAATTTACTGTTATACAAGTGCTAGGAAGTCTAAATAGGTGGGAAGGAATCTTCAATCATCACATTGAAGGTCAGATAAACATGCATGTTGCACCAAATTAGATTCTTGGTAGACTCAGACTCCTCTGAATTTGGATGACAGATTAACTACAATTTTCTTTGAAACCATGGCCACATGGCAACAACTCTGAATTTCCCTATTGCCAGTCCACCAACTAAACAATAGTTTAGAGAATCTGCTAGCTAACAGACACAAGTTTTGAGCCAAGACCTTGCCCACGCATGTGGAATGTAGACACGCTCAAATGGACCTGGAGCAGAGAGTGGAATGTTGCTTATACTGGCCAGGGTAAATATATTTATTCAAGTAAAAATGCAAGGAGAGCAAAGAAGCTTTGAATGCTGAACAAAATTATGGTTGAGTCTCTCACACATTATAAATGTTTACAGAAGAGTTCATAATTGTTCTCAGAGTTGTCAGGCTGGATTACTGTCTGCTTAGGTGTCAGTGACAACAACAGACAAAACAACTTCTACTTTATTATGTATATTTTAGAGAGTTACTAATAATTAATCTACTATATATTTCAGTGAGTTTGTCAGTCTATCTGTCCGTCTGCCTGTCTATCTGTTCAAGAACTCCTCCTAAATGGTAAATAGGACCATCAAATTTGGAATACAGCTTTTTCTTAGCATAACTTAAAGCAAGGTCAGGGATTGGTTGTACCAGGAAAATGAGACTGACTGGAATGGGATTGATTGTCATTAAACCACACAGCAAAGAGACAGAATGACCAGGCAGGTGAAAGGAGCGGGCTGGCGTCACGCCCTCTCCCCTTCCCAAAAGTGCTACAGAAGAGCTGAGTGCTTTACAAAGGACGGCAAGTTATCCCCATAATAGGACATGAAGTACAGAAGGATAAAGTGACATATCAGGTGAGGGGTAGTGCCAGAAACAACACCCAAGTCTCCCATTTCCCAGTACGGCTCTTCATTCACTAAATCATGCTAAGTTATTAGTTATCTAACACAAGAGATGTCAGGATTAATTTTTGTCCAGTGCTTTAAAAATGTAATCGGCTATATATAAGCACTAAAGATCTCTATTGCCTTATTACATAGGTGTAATGTCACCGAGTTATTGCTACAGTGGGAACTATATATTCAAATAAATTGGCTTTGATGCAACTAAATTTCAGCCTTAATGCTGCAATTAGAATATGCAGTTGTGTGTTTAATGTTCTTGGATTTTTTAAGTACATTTGTGGAGCTACTAACCAAAGAGGCCCACTATACTTGGCCATGGGAGCAGGGAGGTTGGAGGACTGGGCAGTGTTCTGGCGCCACAAAATTGCTCACAGAGTGTCTGCTTTCTAGCGCCCTTGTCCGTGTGAATAGCTGGGAAGAATGGGCCCTAAAAAGGGTCTGACTGTACTTCCATTCCACAGCCTCTGTGAAGCAAATTCCTATTTCCTCAGACCCTGCAGAACTCCTCACCACACACACAGCCAGGTCACACAGGCTGTATGTGTGCACAAGCAATATAATATGGACCGGAGAGGCATTTTTTGACGATCCAATAATTCAATTGTTGCAATTAGCATGTTTATTCCCAGTATTAGGGCCTAGTTGTGCAATTCTTATTTATGTTGGTAAGCAGATACTTGGAAAAGTAGGGCCCCTTTATTTCAGTAACACTGTTCACATGGCTAAGAGCTCACCCACAGACGCAAGAGAGGCAAAATCAAGCTTGAAAATCAGTCCCACACCAGAAATAGGAAGAGAGTTGTAGTTAGAGGGTAGATTTTCAAAAGCAGTCATCATTGGACTAACATTTCTAACTGAAGTCAATGAACTTCAATCGGAGTAGAATTATGCCCACACTGACTTTCGCCCATAATTATTTAGAGAGGCTAAAAAATGATACAAAGCACGGCAAGTAATATCAACCTTAGAAGTCCCATTCCCCACCCCCATCCTTCTCCTGTCTTTCATACATCAAATTGTGTCAGATTCTTCCACCATTAGCCAAATGCAACTGGGCGAATAGTGATTTATTCTATGTTGGTGTAATCAGCTGGTGTAATCAGATCTAGCCTTACATTTCAGAAGGTATGAAGTTTTAAAGGCTTTATTCCCTCGCTTTCGCTCATACCTCCAGAGTGAGCAAGTAACATTTAAATATATTTTAAAATAATATGAGAACAAGAAAAACGTGGATGAGAACAAGAAAAATACCAGCACACAGGGTAACTTTTTGCAATATAGCATGAGCACCTAGACATAGGTTAAAACTGTCCATGCCCTCTGAAATGTAAGGCTAACTCTGGTTACTTTTACACCAGCATAGATTAAATCAGACTAAGAAGTGCCCGCAAACTCATAACAAAGATAAGAAAAAAATAACAATGTTTATTAAGGAGAGAGAAAAAAAATCTGAATTCGACAGCACTTTACCATCAGACTGAATCTTTTGGTGCCTACATAATTATATTTATTAGTGTCTGTGATTTGGGATCTGCAAATATCCACATAAGTTGAATTATACACATGATGTCCTTTTAAAATTGCTATACATAAGCCCTGCTTTCTCAGATTAGATAATTCATAGGACTCCAGCTCACAGATAAACTCACAACACTTAAATATAGTGAGTGGTATGATGTGTTGGGTCATAGAGATCCCCTTGAAACTGTCACCTGCTAGGCTGATCATAATGCTGAGCCCGCCTACCTGCCCTATGGGGTGCCCAACTACCAATGTTCCCTCTAATTGTTCTCATCCACGTACAGATTTTTTTTCCATTCATGTGTGGAATACATTTTTTCACGTGATCCGAGTCACATGCCAATGTGCACCACCAGTAGAAACACAAAACCTAGCTGTGGGCGCTCTGCTAAAATAGCTGGACAGCAACTGAATTTCTCCTGAGTGGCCACACAAGCACACAACTTATAGGAACACTGTCCACCACCTTATCCTGCTGAACCAAAAGCTGTAGTCTCCCCCCAGCAAAGACACAGAGTTGGGGTCACAGCCCACAGCAGAGCAACTCAGCTGTGGAAGGGCTCAGTCGCAGGGACCTGACAAAGTACCCAGGTGCACAGCTCCAGTGGGAACCAAAAGCCCAGATAAATCCATCTTATGCAACATGAAAGTTTTACACAGAGCAAGCTCATAAGTTCACTCCCTTTATCAGTGAAAGAGAGGTATATCCAGATGTTGTCTCATGTATCCCCCCCTTATTTACTCTGGATTTATTAATAAACAAAAGTGATTTTTATTTTAAGTATAAAAAGTAGGATTTAAGTGGTTGCAACTGATGACAGAAAGATCACAGTAAGTTACAAAGCAAAATTAAACAAAACACGCCAGCTAAGTTAATATTCTAAGAAACTTGTTACATGTAATTTCTTTTTAGGCTAGTCATCTTTCTCACAAGATAGGCAGCTTCCTAGTTTGGGCCCAACTCTTCTCTCTGTTCAGTCTTAGATGTTTCCAGCAGTCATGTTGATGATAAGCAGTGGATGTCATGATGTCCTGCAACTGCTAACTTCCGTATTGTTTGGTTCCTTGCCTATTAATAGATTTTGCCCAATGCTAGAATCCTTTGTGTTCCACTTTAACCCTTTCATTCCTCCATGGAAGAGTACCTCATTCAAAATGGGTTCCACCATCAGATGACTTGGCGACATGCCTTAGGACACAGGTGGGCAATAATTTTTGCCCAAGGGTCACTTCAAAATTTTTTGAAGTAGCTCCGGGCCACCCCAGAAGGGACGGAGCTTAAACAGGAAGGGATGTGGCCTAAACGGGAAGGGGCGGGGCTACCCCACTCTCAAACCATAATGGGGGTGAGGGTGTCCCTTTGCCCCCCTTTCCCACTAGGCACCTATGCCCTGGAAGAAGCTTGACATGTTCTCCCAGCCCCAGGCCAATCAGAGCCTGGGGGCGGGAGAGCACGGGAAGCCTCCCCCCTGCCCTGCGAGCAATGCTTTGAAATGCCACGGGCTCCTCGCAGGGACGGGTGAAGGAAGTTTCATGCAGCTCCCCTGCCCCCAGGCCAATTAGGGGCTGGGGAGCGCACGAAGCCTCCTCCGCTTTCCCCTCCGGCCTGCAAGCACCACATGGTGCCTCAAAGCACCATATGTCATGGCAGGGCGGAAGGAGGCTTTGCGCACTCCCCCACCCCCAGCCCAATTTAGACCTGGGGGCAGGGAAGCGCGCGAAGCCTTCTCCGCTCTGCCCCCACCCTGCCAGCAATACACAGTGCTTTGAAGCGCTGCATGCTGCTCATAGGGCGGGGGCAGTGTGGAGAAGGCTTCGCGCACTCACCCACCCCGTACCCCTAATTGGCCTCGGGGCGGGGGAACAGCAGGGCTTCCGCTGGCTGGATCCGGCAATCCGGCCCCTCAGAAGCCTTTTTGCTCACCCCTGCCTTAGGAGGACCAACTCCAGGCTTATGGGAAGCACAAGACTATTCACAGATCATTGTTTTGAGCACCAGGCCATTAAATTCCTTGAAAGCACATACAGTAAAACTCCAATGGTCCGGCATCTGAAGGTCTGGCACTCCTGATGGCCCGGCACCATCAGGAACCCGGAAGTGCTCCGGGCAGCCGGACCATTGGAGCTGCTTTGCCCCCAGCTTCCCCGATTCAGCCGCTGCTAAAACTGACCAGTGGCTGAATCGGGGAAGCCGGAGGCAGAGCAGCTGGGGCACTGCCGGGTAGGTCCCCTAGCGCTGCCCCTCGGGGCTGCGGGACCAACCGGGCAGCACCCCAGGTATCCCCGATTCAGCCGCTGCTGAAACTGATCAGCGGCTGACTCCAGGAAGCTCGAGGCAGAGCTGCTCTGCCCCGGGCTTCCTGGAATCAGCCACTGATCAGTTTCAGCAGCAGCTGACTTGGGAACACCTGGGGCAGAGCAGCTGGAGTGCTGCCGGGTTGGTCCAGTAGCACCGAGGAGCGGTGCTGCGGGACCAACCCAGCAGCACCCCAGCTGCTCTGCCCCAGGCGTCTCCGATTCAGCCGCTGCTGGTCAGTTTCAGCAGTGGCTGAATCAGGGACACCTGGGGCAGAGCCGGACTATCGGAAGGGGGGGCTATGAGAGGTCTGGGGTGGTATCCCCCCCTTCCCAGACCCCTCATAGCCACCCCTTCCGATAGTCCAGCATATCTGATAATCCGGCATCCCCTGGGTCCCAAAGGTGCCGGATTATCGGAAGTTTACTGTACTAGGCTTTCACTAACGCACCTAGATCAATAAACAGCTTTATACTTCATATTTTTAACTTCAACTACAAGAACAACAACATACACACAAACAGAATATACACATTAACGTGATTACAAGCTCTCCAATAATGTTAAATGCCCCATTTTCATAAAACATATTTGAATTAGGCATATTCATATTCAAACATAAAAATATGGGAGCAGAACATTACAGTTGGCCATAGCTAAATTAGCTGGATAGGTGAAGAATTCAAAACTCATCATATCTAATGAACAAACAGACGGCAACTTGGAATGCACATAACTGATCCAATGCTGAATTCAATAATTCAAAAAATGTAGGGTAAAAACTTCTTTTTGTTTTACATCATTTGACAGATTCCAAATCAGAGCATGAGCACACATTTGTGGGGCAGGGAGAAGGGTTGGCAGAAAATCTGACCCTAACTCTTGAAATGCAGGACTTTTCCTACTAGAAGACATCCTTTTTGTTTAAACTCAGGAATGCCGTTTTCATAACGAATGATTACCACATTAAGAACATTCTATTTCCTTTTTTCTTTTTTTAAAAAAGCATACTTTCTTTGAATAAAGAACCCTTGTAGCCTAATGCCAGGAATATGCCACAGGTGCCAGTGAATAAACTGACAATTTCAGTGTAAGGGTATTATTAAAAATATCCTCAAACATTCCAGCCCTCTATGAATCAACTTCTGTCATTTTAAGTGACCCACTCAGTTTATTCTCTCATTTCCCAGGTGATGACATGGCAGGTCCTGGGCTTGCTCTTCTGTAACCAGTGCAGGAGAGGCCACTGACTTGGCAATAAGAAAGTGCTTTCGAGCCCGCTGAGGGGAGAGTGTAGGGAAGCCTGTACAGCCCAAGCCACATGACCGAGAGGGTACGCTGATAGTTTGCTATCATTAGTGTATTTTTTCCTCCTTAAAGGCTTTAGTGTCACAACAGCCTGTTTATGAGGAAGTTTTGCAAGCAGCTCCTTCACTGGTAACTTTCCCAACTGTTTGAAGTGGTTGCTAGAAAACTTAATAGGATGCTCTCCCTTCCCCAACAGCCCATGATCAGGATAACAGAGCTGATGTCTGGAACTCTTCCATGGCAAACCAAGGGACTAAATGACCCAGTACAATAGTTCCTACAATTTTGGGGGCTCTGTAGCAGTTTACCTCAGTTCGGCCTCCACCCCCTGTTTTTACTCAAACGATCTGAATTTCACCAGTGGCCAGCAACCCCACTTATTACCTTAATGACAAGCTTTGGATTAACCTTCATATTTTTCAATACTTTGTGCACACTTTCTGTTCAGTTATGTGTGTGTTGATTTGCTGTGGAGTTTGGGCTGCCTCCTACAGCTGCCTTGTGAACTCTGCGAGTTAGAGAACAAGTACAGTAGGGGAGGTCTATGTTGGATATTAGGAAAAACTATTTTACTAGGAGGGTGGTGAAGCACTGGAATGGGTTACCTAGGGAGGTGGTGGAATTTCCATTCCTAGAGGTTTTTAAGTCTCAGCTTGACAAAGCCCTGGCTGGGTCGATTTACTTGGGATTGGCTCTGCTTTGGGCAGGGGGCTGGACTTGATGACCACCAGAGGTCTCTTCCAGCTCTATGATTTTAAGTAAAAGGAACACCATGAAAATGAAGTATAGTTAGGCACTGGGGATGCAGCCAGAGCACAGGACAAAGACTGAACCCAAACTGCTTATTAAGGTAGGGAGAGGAAGTCTACCAGGTGGGAAGGCAGCCAACCAGCTGTGTACTGACTAACTTCAATGGGAGTTCAGGACTGCTGTAAACAGAGATATGGGTCTTCCCCCTTCTCAATCCTGTAGCTGAACTGCCACTATATTACTGAACCTTAATGCTTCATTTGAGACATAAAAATATAAGGTGTGGTTGGTTTAAGAGGATCTCTGGCTAGTCTTGTACCTTTGTAGCAGTGATGCTACTTAACCATTATCCACTGCCTATTACTACCATTAAAACTACTATTTAAATCATTACTACTGCCACAAAGGCCAAGACACAAGATGCCTGCTCATCCATTAAAAGAGTGATAGAAGGATCCTTCACTGGAAAAAGTTGTGCCTGGGTAAGTAATGCAGCAGCATGTGGAAATAGTTGATGGAGATGGAGCAAGCAGACAGTGCCAGGAGGGAGAAACAGAGCTTGGTAAGGATGGCCATAAGGGAGCTGGTTACCTGTTTGAGGTCAGCGGGAGGGAGCTCTTGTTTATCCAGCTCTTAAAAGGTTCAGGTTTTGTTCAGAGGAAGAAGTGCAGTACTAACAGATGTCAAATCTGTTCACACGTTCCTGGATGACAGCAAGGGAACCGCTGATGGGATACCAATACAAGCACTTCCATCAACTGTGAGTACAACTAAGAAACCACGAAGCTATCCACATCAGGTGGCAGGAAGTATTAACTTAGTTTAAATACAGCAATTTAACAGACTTGTTCTTCCTCGGGCCATGCTGTGGAATTACTTTTCACTGCAGCCAACTCCCTTGCTGCTGCTGACATTGACGAAATACCAGGAAGACGAAATATTATTTCCAACAAGCCTGTTCTTTGACTTTGCTCTAAGACCTGTGGTGATTGACTCGCAGAGTTACTCCATCACCTGCTCTGGCTTGCGCACGAACTCCATGTCAAGTAATCTGAGGCAACTTTAGCAATTCAATGCTCACCGCAGCTTTATATCATGGTTTGACCAAGTGGCACAAACACTTAACCGCAATCCTTGACAGCAGCAGGCTGCATGTACTAATCCCCCACTGACATTTCATGTCAGCTCCTATTGTGAAGTTTCAATACACTTCAGTTTAATAACGCGGCTTTTCTAATGCTTTTGGAAGTAAGGAGATGTTTATTGATTATATCTAAATGGCATAACAGCCCTTCCTGGAAGTATGACACCTTCAGAAACATTGTGCCTTACAAACAGCTAAAGCATGGTCAAGATTGCCTTTGCTAAAAGTACCTTAAACATTGAAGTTCCATGAGGAAAAACAGCTAAGAAATTGATGCAATGTCCATGTTAGCTGGCTCTGAAAAGTGACCTTGCCAACAATGGAAAAAGAACATAATAGTACTATTAATAAAGAAACATTTGAGTACATTATTCATTAACATGGTTAATCCAAACACAGCCACCCACACATTTTCAATGTTCAATATGCACAGTAACAAGTAAAAGCACAATGTACACTGGGAAGCGCTAGCCACTGAAGGAGATGCCCCCAGACTGACACACTAAGTCCCAGCTACAAAACAAAACAACAATTTCCAGTAGTTTCTACTGGTTTCAGTCTTTCCAGAACTTTCTTGCAACAAGATGGACTATTACTGAGAATTACATGAGCAATTCAAATAAAGAAACAATCCAAAATCCATTCAAATAGTGCTAGTGCCCCATAGACAGTAATGTTACCTTTCCACAGAATATATAAGGAAGTAGCCTCCTAGATGTATTGTTGTCTCCTCAGTGAACAGTACAATAAAAAAAAAACCCAGCTAGGTGAACAAAGGAAAACTAAACCAATTATATTTACATAACATTTCTCTCAACGCAGCATTTTGATACTGTAGGTTAAGCAACACTAGTAGAAGTCTAAAGATGAACTAAAAAAACCAAACCAAGTAAACAAAAATAATGCACCTGACACATGCATGGTTTTTCCAAAAAATTAAAACAGTATCCAGTTTTCCATGCTCAAACATGCTTTTTTAGGTAGACTGAGGATAAGGGGAAACAGGTTCTGGAAGCAGGCATGCTGAGGGGTGCTACCGCAATATCTAGATTGAAGTGGTTTCCATTATATATACAGGGTTTGCAGTTTGGCTCAGTGGCTCTCAGCACCTCCCCTATACAAATGGTTTCAGCAGCTCTGGATTAAGAAAAGAGAACCTAGCTAAATGAAGTTAAGAAACTGTCCCAAACTGCTCGCAGAAAAGTCAGTTATTTCCTTCCAACTCATCTCTTTCAGCTAGGGCAAACAATGTACTCAAGAGACATCAATGAGTTCAATCATAGGGATTAACTGAAAAATTAGATAGCCAGTAATTTTTTAACGGGAAATGAAGTCAGAACATGTTTATTCTCTCAGTGACAATATAATTTATGAAGCTTATTACTTGGTCATATAGTAGGAACCAATGTTCTGCTAAACATGAGCTTAAAATTTGGATTTCCCCCCTCCTTTAAAACAGTAGGTCTTTCCAAAAAACCTCTACATATAATCCTGAAGTTTATAAAATAGACAATACACATGCTGTTGCACTTCACCACAGTGAACTACATAATGCACTGAAAATCTCGAAGGAAATGCTAGGATAATATTTAATGGTTGGGTCCCTGGAGCAACGTTTTTCAAAAGACCTCAAGTTTAAAGTTACTGAAACTTCAAAGCTGCTTTGCAGACTTGTAGCTCTGGGCACTGGCTCAAGTTCTTTTAAAATATACTTTAAAATGTACAATAATATAGAACAACAAGGAAAGCAAACCGAGGAAAACTAAAGAAAGTACCTAACAAACAGAAGTAGGTAGACCCTGTATGTAATTATTAGCATACCTGGAAGAGTTTGAAAAGAGTGCCAAGACGACACCTAATTCATATATCACAGTGCATTTTATTTCACACTCTCAGGTGCTAATACTAAGAGTTCTGGGGTTGCTGTTGCACCCCCTGGCTTGAAGTGTTTTCCATTATGCATAGAGTTTACAGTTTGATTAAATGGCTCTTGCCACCCCCACTGTAAAAATCATTCTAGGTTAGAATGTGTTCAGGTTTTCCAAATTTGAGTGAGACTTACTACTCAGTTATGTCTAGACACCTTATAGTATGAAAAGTCACACAACTGCCATGTGACACAATGGCTGCATCCCAGATTACTACTTCTGAACCTTTCAGAATTTTTACTTTCCCAAATTACAGTGCTATCAGCTATGACCAAACTACTATACAATTTCTCAACGCTTGCTCTCTCTCTCTCTCAATATTGGCTCAGAACCAAGAATTCTGCTACTGAACAACAAGTGCGGAAGAGCTGAATCACAAGATAAGTAAAAAGAATTACGGCTGACCTCATTAACTCTTCTCCATAGCACATCATCAAGATTGCATCAGGTTCCTGGAAATGTTTATGAAAATTAGGCTTTGATGTTTTACCATCCATGAGCAAATAGTAAATAGCGTTTGGCGCTAATTAAATATACTTGTTAGTCGAAGAAATTGAAAACAGAAAAATTGTAAAAAATGTTCCTAGGTTACAAAGTTACTAATACAATAAGGACACAGAGCTATGGTACCAAGAAATGGCAACATTTAAACCTGCAGATTGGACATATGTGCACATCTATAAACCTTTGGAAAGAACTACAGACCACAAGTTTTTGAACATTCCCTAATGTTCTGGTTTGCGCATTCTAGGGGTGAGATTTTTCAAAAGAACTCAGTGTTGGCTCATCTGTGATCCCATTGAAATCAATAGTAAAAGCTCCCTTTTCTGTCTATGGAAGAAAATTAACTGGCCAATACTAAACATTTTGAAAATTCTATCCTAAATGTTCTTTGTGTTGGGATGAGGACAAGGTGCATGATCCATGTAAATCATTATGTATTTTTCATTAAAAAGTCAAAAGCACAGAGGGTTTGTATTCAAGGAGGTGTTGCTAGCATTCCTTGTCACTGAGATTGTTCTTCCAAGGTGGTATGTTGAAAAATACACATGAACAAAGGCAACTCTAGAAATACTAGTATTTTTAGAGGAAGGGAAAAGGTAAACATTGTGTCCCTGTTTTTTAAATGATTTTGTGCCCACAGTGAAATGCATACCAGTCTTGTGCCTGCAGATCATTCATGTTTCTTCCTAGTACAATAACCCCCTAAATGGATGGTCTGTAGATTTAACATGGGATCTGTGGATCTAAAAGCCCTAGCCTCTGCTGACCAACCTAAAGGACTCAGTCCTGTAGCTAAAGACAAGGGCTGACAAACTTCCCTAGTAATCAAGTCATTAGTAGGGGACAAAGACCCACAGCAGGTTAGGGTGGGTTACACCAGCAATGCACTGCACATACAAAATTGAGAATACCTGATATTAAAAGAATCATGTAGCAATGTAAGCATTTTTTATTACTTGACTCTGGCATATCTTCCACTTTCATAGAGATGTATATAAAGATTCTTGGTACTAATAAAGGACTGTCGATATGTTTTTAACTGCCATAGTAATTCTATCTCAGAGAATCTGATAAAAGATACCAAATTGAACGAAGACGAAAGAGGAAAAAGCACAGGTGCCCTGTTGGCCACTCTGTCCATAGTGATCAAAGCTAACATGCAAGATAGCGTCCATTCAGATGGCTTTTTCGATGCGCTTTTGCAGTGCGGACACTCTCTTTCGGAAGAACTTTTTCCAGAAGATCTCGTCTGGAAAAGCTTCTTCCGAAAGAAGCCTGCATTCTAGACATAGCCTCAAGTGGCATCTGGACGCCAGACTCCCTAGAGACTATGAAAATTCCTGCCTCAATATTATTTTGCTCCAGCCCTGAGCTCTTGAAAGCTAACATGCGTTATCAAAAACTAGTCTTTTTATTTCACATGACTACTTAAATCAAAATTATATTGCAAAAGGTTAGCCCTGCAAAGATCATCTTGCTAAAGACATAAAACCAAGAATCCTGTAAAATAGAACAATTTCAGGGGAAGTGCTCTGTTGAGAGCAACACATTGAGCAAGACATTGAGCAACAAAAAGAGTATTTCCTTCCAACAGCCATTCTTTAATGTTCACCTATAATCTAAAAAGTTAACATTCTACAGATAGTGTTGGTTGAAAATAACATTGGTGGTTTTGGCTTTTGAGTTTTCTGACAAAAAGTCAAAATTTCCTGAGAAAGAGAAAGGGGCAAAGAGAAATTTCCAATCAGCTCTCTCTCATGCAACCTGGGCCATTTACACAGTAAAGAAGCACCCCCATGAACATCTGGAGCATTTAGAAAGCCCAAGTTTGTACGTTATTCCATTGCCAGTACACAGTGAAACAGGATAATGTGAATTTCTATATAATGCCCAATGAACGACACTGCAGATTTTAACTAATATATGCACATTCATCTCAAGTGTGTTGTGAACCTCAAGGCTGAAGGTCAAATGCTTACAAATCGCAAGTGCCTGTGCATTCAGTTCTGTCAAAGGACACAAAAGAATCACAAACCACAATATGTTCCAATAAACCAAAAAGTTTCTTCTGTCCTCTCTGCTTTGTAATTTTACATAGTACCTGGATAAATCCATCTTTAAATATGCTCAGTTTACAAAAGGTGGAGTAATCGTGTCATCTGATGAACTGTGACACACACAATGCACACAAGCATATTAGTAATAAGGACTGATTCCGAGCTCGCAACAATGTGAATGAGAAGTAAATCATCTGAAGTGAATGGTGTTACATCAATGTATGTGAGATCAGAATCAGGCTCCCTTCAGAATTATCTCTAATCCTAAAATCACAGTTACAGCATCCGTGGCCAATGTCCATATTAGCCACGTGTGCACTATCCCAAAAGGAGGTTTCAATTGTATTTATTGTGAGATAATGTTCCCATGACTATGTTAAAGTTATAGCAGGACAGACCAATTACATTTAATTCTTGAAGAGACAATAGCAAACATCTGCACCAATATAGCTACACAGGGAAGACCCTGTTTTTTTCATCTTTTTAAGTAACCAGTGACATTGCGCAATGCTTTTCCATAGCACTGCAAAGCTATTGACCCTGCATTTGAGAAGTCACAGCTGAGGCCAAGCACACAAAGAGACAGTATTTCACTTTGCCAGTTGCATGAAAAATGTGTAACACAACATTTCATTTGTAATGTAGTGTTAATTAACATATTTACATATTTAGTTTTGCAATGTAGTGTTAGTTAACATATTTACCACTCTTAGGGTGTGTCTAGACTACAGAGGTTTTTTTTTTTTTTTTTAAAAAAGTGGCCTTTTTTTAAAAACAACTTCCCCTGCTTCTAGACTGCCACCGCATTATTTCGAAATTAAATCAAAAGAACGCCGGGGGGAGGGTTTGACCATGGTAAACATCATTTTATGAGGAAGAATGCCTTTTTTCGAAAGTGCTCTTTAGAAAAAAGGCATTCTTGAATGCAAACTGGACTTTTTCAAAAGAGAGCATTCAGACTGCCTGGGTGATTGCAGTCTAGATGTTCTCTTTCGAAAGAGGCTTGTAGTCTAGGTGTAGCCTCAGCCAGACAAACCTGACTTTCACTTTCAGAACTAAAAATACATTGCAAAGCTTTTTTTATTAATAGCTATGACACAGACCTCATATTTGGAATTTTCTTCCCTTCATATCTGTGGATTTTCAGGGCATGCGCTACAACCCATCTACCTACCTTACTTGGATTGTAAGTTTCTTGGGGCAGGGACTTTTTGTTTTGTGTTTGTGCAGAGCCTAGTGCAATCAGATCCTGGTCCAGCCCAGGCACTACCAATAATATAAATATTACCTAGCCTCATCACTCCAATATAGGAAAACTTAAACATGGATGAGTTTTCACAAGCCTTCTTGAGCTATAGGAATATTATTAACTCCACTTTACAGATGTACAACTGAGGCAGCCAGTAAAATGGCTGATTAAGGCTTTTTTACTCAGGAAAAAAATGGTCCTTCTTCTATGCGTTAGCTTGTCAGCATATCCCAGTATGGAGCCCAGGTTTACCTCCGCCAACTAACTAGGTTCAAATTACAATTGACATGGTCTACACTAGGAATGATGCATCCTACTCATCCTACCCGACTAAGATGTTGTAGTCAGTGTGGAACCTATTGAAAGTTCCCCTGTGCCTTATATACCCAACCCTGAATTCTTTTAGCCAGCCCTATCACTTGAGGTCAAGAATGCACCCAGAGCCTCTTCGTGTTCCTATACATGGGCATAAAGAGTGTAGCAGCCATCACACTCTGTCAGCCTCCTTGCAATTGGAAGCCTATAATCTGATCAAAAACCACATTTCCTTCTTCATCCCCCCCATCGCACCCCAGTTTAGACATGGCCTTAAAATTGTATCTCTTATCTTTGTCGAATTGAAAGTACCAGCCACCATGCTGGGAAGGTTCCTATCAAAGTTTCTTTGCAGTGGGAGGATCAAGTATGCAAGCAGCATTCTGTACATGTAGAGTTGAAGTGAAGCTGTAATTAAGCCTACAGTGGCCTTGCTTTTGTCATATCCTTGACATCAGGCCAATACACACTGTGCTTATGTTAAAACAATCCTAAATACAGTATATCTGCAAGTTCATACTCTATGCTGGCTTTTTTATAAGGATTCATATACAAGGAGTTTTAATCTTCTTTGACCTCAGTTACATCAATGCATTTCAGTAAAAGGATCCTCTGGAAAAAGGACAATTTTAATTTAGGAAGAAATCAAGTGGCTATGGTCCACATTAATTGCATTAAGTAATTCTCTTGGCTGTTTTGACAAGTAGGTGTGCATGTAACAACATTAGGAACACAGTAATTTAATCCCAGACCTAAATATGCATTTTTTAACAGAACATACAATCACTAAAACTGAGAGATAACTTAAGACAAAATAAAAATGGGAACACTAAACTTCTCCATAGTTGCTTACAGCAGGAACAAGTACAGAAATGGAAAAATCTATGGAATGGAACAGGGAATAAATTGATAATGTTTCATAGAACTTAAACGAGGTTATTGTTATTGCATGTAACAGAGCAGTGCAACAGAAATACGTATTTATAGTCCGACATATATAGTTAGACGAGACAAATTCTTGTTTACACATTTGTTTTATTCAAAGTATGACCAAGAAAACAATATGTGGTCTTGTTTGTAGCCACTCTGCTCTTGACTAACTTTTGAATTCCAGTGGCATTCAATTATATCCTAGTCCATTAAAAATAATGGAGTAGCGATGGAACAGTCCTGGGTACATTTCCCACAGAAATGTAAATTAAAACTCTCTAGAAGTTTTGTTATGTTAATGCTTAGAGCTAATTCCCGAATGACAGCCCTAGAGACATACCACATGGATATATACGCCATGTGCATCTATGATGGGCATCTGCCCTTCACTGGCCCTTTAAGGGTAAAACCCACCCCTGGGAGAAGGCTGGAAGAGTGGAGCCCACAGCTGAGGCAGAGACAGATAATTAGGGCCCAGGTGGGGCTGCATAAATAAGGGCTCCTAGAGGGAGGGAGGGACAGGCTCTTGCTCTAGCTGTGGAGCAGAAGAGACCTGGCTGCCAGGGAAGCTGGAGGCTTTGAGACAGGGCACTGCTGGGGAAAGGCAGGCAGGGCTGGGGAACTCTGGCCTGACCTCACTCCCAGGCTGCAGGGCTTGAGGCAAAGCCTTAATGTAGGAGGGCTGCAGGGAAACAGCCAGGATAGGCAAAGGCAGCAGGTCCACACCCCCTTGCCAATAATGAGTGGCTGTTTCAGACTGCCGTTTGCCCTGAGGTAAGGAACTAGATGAAGACTGGCAGAGGGGTCGCTGAGGCAAGGTGGATATAGGGGGATTGGGAGGGAGGACTCTAGAGTGCAGGGGCACTGACCTAGAACGGTATCAGCAGGCGTGACACGCGCCGAAAGGAGGCATTCCAGGGCTGAAGAACTAATTCCCAAAGTGACCAGCAGGAGGTGCCCTTGGGAATAAGTGCCCACCCCATGACAGCATCCCAGTAGCAATTTGGGGAAGGAAAGCATACAGAATCAATGTGTAAGTAACCCATGTTGACTTCAAAGATGACAAGGACATACACATCATCTCATGAAAGATAATATCTCTGACATAGTTGCTTTGATGTATCCAATTTGTGTGTTATGTTATGTTGGCATAACTACAACAAAGTAAACCAAAATAAAACTGTTGCATACTTGAGAATGCTGCAGCCGCAAAGAGAAAAGAGCTGGTATGTTGGCAACAGCTTTTATTGGCATGCCAAGAGTTCTAGGTCCTGAAAGCAAGATAAAACTGAAACTGAGTTGGGTAAAAAAAAATATTGTTTGTGCTTTGTGCTTCATACAATCAAAAAATGTGATATTTCAAAGGAGCTTTAACTATGTGACAGTTTAACCAGCTGCAATGCACCGTTTTCCATTAAAGCCAGGATTTGCACTTAAACTTTATGAGCAAAACTAATTTTTCTTGACACTTGAGGATTAACTAGGACATGAGAGACAACTGTCTAAGGTACTTAACAAGGCCTCCATTAGCACAGTATCTGATCACCTCACAAACTTTTTACTGTTATCCTTACAGCACCCTCTGTGAGATGGGGGAAAGAATAGTTATTTGCATTATGGTATCTGTGGCTTTTCCAAGATACTGTAGTCAGTGTGAAACCTACTTAAAGTTCCCATGTGCCACATATACAACACTTTAATTCTTTTAGCCAGCATTATCACTTGAGGCTATCCATGGACCCGGAGCCTCCTCATATTCCCATACACGGGCATAGGGTGGAGCAGCCACAACATTCCCTCAGCCTCTTGGCAATTGGAAGACATATCTGCTGAAGATTCTGTAAGTAGGGACAGAGATTGGGTCCACAGCAGTGTTCCCTCTAAGCTCCTGGCAGCACAACTTCGCAGGTGATTAATCAGCCCTGCCTAGTCAGTCAGCTCCTGAGCCTCTGACTGGACGGGGCTGATTAATCACCTGTCAAGTTGCGCTGCCATGCAGCTTAGAGGGAACACTGGTCCACAGGATGCACACTGACTACATCTTGAAGAAACACAAATACTGCAGGGTGAGTAACCATTTGTTCTCTGCTTATGTGTCAGCATGAATCCCACTCTCCATGACTGGAAACCAGTATCCTCCTTGGATGGTAGGAATGAGGAGTCACAGTTGATCTAAGTTTGCAGTATTGACATTTCTGCCCTGACTGCCACATCAATTGTGTAAGTTTCAGTGAAAGTCAACAGCTTACTCCATGTGGTTGTCTTGCAAATCTTGGAGACTAACACATTTCTGAAGCAGGCTGTGCTTTGGGGCAATGCATCCTGATATTCATTCCCAGGCAGCTAGCAACCAACAGAAATGTACAATATAATACACGTGGTGAGTCTCTGAAAAGACTCTCTGGCTCTTTGATATATCTAAAAAGGCCACAATGAGAGATGGAGAGAAGGATGGAAGGACTTAGTATTGTCTGTGTACTAGAGCTGAACTCCTGAGATGTCCAGAATGAACAAGAGAAGAATGAGATTTCAGAAAGAAGATCAGCAATGGGATACAATTCTGAGATCGCATTGAAATTCCGAGATCACCTTGGGAATGCAGTGGGTGGGTGTCTGCTTACCTGTGAAATATGAGTTCAGCCATTAGGCTTGGATTTTACTGAATCGCCACATCGACATCATGACAACTAAAATGACCATCTTGATGGTAAGGTGGAAGAATAAACATTCTGAACGAGGTTTGAAGGGAGGTTCCATGAGCTTCAGGAGAACTGGTTCAGGTGTGAACTGGGTCTTTAACTGAAGGTCTGGCATGAAGAAAGCCTTTGATCAATCTTGAGGCCACAGGATGTGAAAAAACTGAATGTGACTGAACTTATACTTGATGTACTGCTATTGCTCCCAGTTGGACTCAGATTGCTAACTGCCACTCCTGACAGATTCAGGAGCAGCATCTGGTCCCAAATCTTTGGAACTGGGGCTTAGACCAAATTCACATTGTTCTGGGCTGGTTTGATGCCACCATTGGTGCTGGTTCTTTACTTGCTGCCACTTCTTTGCGGAGGGCCTTGGGCATCACCAGACTGCTTGATGAAATGTATAGGTTTGCTGGGTATAGGTGTCTGTGACGGGGCGAACAGGCCCCGCACTGCTGGGCCAGGAGTAGCCCAGGCTCAGCTGGCGGAGAGGGCCCCGCCCTTCTGGGCATGCTCCCAGCAGAGGCCAGGTATAAAGGCAGAGGGAGCCCAGCAGGCAGGAGGGCAGCTGGGGGAGGGAGGAGGCCAGGCCAGGCCAGTGTTTTTGCAGCCGCTGGGACCAGAGCCGCTGCCAGTGCTGGACCCTGACACCAAGGACTCCGGGAGACCGGAACGTCCCCACAGCCCCGGCAGGTCCTGCCTCAGAGGCCAATGGGCCCCAGGGGAACCGGGGCGGGGTAGGAAGCAGCCCAGGGCAGAGGATACAAAGTCGGGCTCGGCCTGTATCGGCCAGATCCCCCGCCGAGCCGGCAGGAGCCACAGACCCTGCCTAAAGGGCCCTGGGCTGGGACCCGGTGGAGAGGGAGGGCCCGGGTCCCCCTACCACGCAGCCCCCCCCCCCCCCCCCCGGATAACCAGGCCTGGGGCCAGGAGAGGCTCCTCAGAGGGACTAGGCCTTTGATACCGTATATCCCCTGATAGAGGGGCCTGGACTTTGTGTTGGGACATTGATACCGTATATTCCCCGATAGAGGGGCCTGGACTTTGTGTTGGGACATTGGATACCGTATATTCCCCGATAGAGGGGCCTGGACTTTGTGTTGGGACATTGATACCGTATATTCCCCGATAGAGGGGCCTGGACTTTGTGTTGAGACATTGGATACCGTATATCCCCGGATAGAGGGGCCTGAACTTTTGGGGACTTTGGGGGGTGCGGTATAGGCCCGGACTGAGACGCGGGTCAGTATAAGGGAGTCAGCAGCCCCCGTCAGGGGTGTACCCCCTGACAGTGTCTTATCTGCTGGGTCTTCTCTCCTGAATATTCTAATGGTTGAAGATGGGGTCTCAGATCCCATGATTTTCAGATCTGAGTAGAGAACAAGATGCAAACCAAGCATTTACTTGGGATGTGGAATTAATCTATGCAGAAAAGGCATTTCCTGTGCCTATGCATGAGCAGACTAACTCCACCATAGAATGGGGAAAGCATGGAGTTTGTCACCTTAATGTCCTAGATCAGAGGGGCTCTGCACAGAGAGGCAGGAATGTACAGGAGGGTCTAAACAAGGAGGGGAGGGACTGTAATGGGGATCTCTATGGATGGACGTCAAAGAATTTTGATCCAGGGTTATTCAGTCCAAGATGAAAGTTAAGCTTTGAAAGCTATTCAGAAGGTGTTTTCAGAAAGTTAGATGATGACAGCTAATGCTGGAGTTGTCAGTAGAGAGGATATCACTAGGGTCCATCCATGGACACACATACACGCACGCACACATATGCACACAATACCTTCACAGAGTATAACTGACAAGCAATTTGTTAAGAGAAAAGAAAGACAAAAAAGATCTACTATTCTTCCAAAGCAATATGTCAAAATAATTTTAAAAAATGAACACACCAAGAATGGTGGGAACTAAGTATGAAATCCACTTAACTGTCAGATATATTATTTTGAGATTTCCCCTCCTCAATTGATTTATTATTACAGACTTTTTTTGTGCACATGCAAAGAAAATGTAACTGAATCCTGAAATAGGGTCAAGATACATGTTTATCACTAAATGAAATTAGTTTGAAAACACAAAACAGAAATAAAGAACCATCTTTTTAAAAAATCACACTTTCTGTGAAAACATGAAAGTCAAATTCATAACAAGGCCCACACTCAAGTGGACGATGGAAAATACTTCTTAACATGACATTTCCGAAGTATGGCACTTCTGACACACTGCCAGCAATGTAGTAGATAAAACATGGCAGGATACTAATTGTTCTCATGTGTAACCACAGTGACATTACAGAACAGGTTATTTAAAGCCTAGGGGGATTTACTTATGACTCTGGATAAAGAATATTTTTAAAGTATTCCGCTGACACAGTCCGAAAATCTGTTCCAAAAAGCTGAAGCACAAATTTCACAGCTGCTAACACTGATTTACAGTAAGGCAGTTCATGACCTGTAAAATCATCAGAAATCTTTTATCTTTTTGGAATACTTGGCATCCTTTGCTCTTGCAAACAAGTTTTTATATTTTGCTCCTTAAACCATAAAAACGTCATGAGAGCTGTTGGTAGTTTGCAATGAGCTCAATAAGATCAGGGTTGTGTTTTTTTTTTAATTCCTCAAGCTGTCTAGTGATCAAAACTTAGCAAAGTGCATAAATAACATTTTGTAAGAGGACTGTAAGGTCAGCTGGCTTTATATTCAAAGAACTACAAAATAAAATACCCACAAGATATTATGGCTATCTATTTTTTTGTATGCCGATGGTACTGGCATGCATATCCCTCCCTCCCTCCCCCCAGATAGCCATTTACTTCCCTTTCCTACAAGAACATAGTTTAAAAGAGCATGGTTGCAGTACTTCCATGATATTGTTGTCAACTGGTCATTTTTTCTTTTAAAAACCCTGACATGGAGTCAGTAACATGACTACCAATTATTCTTTTGTGTGAGCATTAATTATGCCAAAATAGCCAGCAGGACTGAGTTATTAAAATGTTGCTTGGGTTGCAACATTTACAGGATGGGAAACTGATTTATAATATTTTGACAGAATTACTGATGCCAGATTCTGCCTTCAGTTCTATGAGGAAGCTGCACTAGTGTAGCGGAGGACAAAGTTTGTCTTACAAGAAGGATCTTAGCTAGCATTTCCATGTCAGTTTACATAGAAGGGAAAATGAGAGAGAGCTAATACATATTTAGTATTTGCAGATGATTCCTGCGTAAAGATTTAGGTTTTGGCTTTGAGCTATATGCCCTTCTCCTCAAATGATACTGTGAACGTTGTAATCATTTGAGACAATCCATCTAGAGGCCTCCTAGTTTAAAACTATCTCTGTAAAACATGTACTTACATTACCTAACTTCTGTAGACTATTCACCTAAAAGGTACAGTGGGACAGGCTAAGCAAGTTATTTCACGTTTATACCAGTATAATGGAGCAGAATCTGGCCTAGATTTAATTGCCATAAGGTGTAAACCCTGATACCGCTGATTTCTGCGGAATAGGACTCAGTTCCAATATTTCATAATGCAAGCACTTAAAAAGCACTTAGGGACCCTAAAACTTGCTCACTCAATATATACATGGAGGCAAAGTATTTTGCTACATCTCACAAATCATCACACAAAGTCAGTCAAAAATACTCACACAAAATTAAAATCCCATCACATTTATGCTCTGTAAATCACCATGCCCCTCTGTGGTATTTATTTACATAAATAAAAGCAATACGTTCTAACTTTACAAAAGAATAAATCAAACATAACAGACTTCCATGCACTCCTTCATAAATAGTATAAAATCAGAAATCAGTGCCTATAAGCACTTTAGTATTTTTTTTAAATAGAAGTTTCTTTTTGCAAGTCCAGTAGTGTTGTCAACTTTTTTCACTAAGAGAAAAGAGACATTGTGCAACAAATTAGAATAAATATTATTTATTGAACATCAAAAAAATAAGCGAAGTCTTGGCAAAGCAAACAACGATGTTTAACAACCTTTTTAAATTGTCTTGCTGGCTTTTATATTTAGGAAAAAAAAGAGTACTGCGCCATAAAAAGCTTTTGCTAACGTAAAAATTAAACACATGTCTGCTAGAGTTACGAGCATCTTACTCACCAAATGTGATAGCCTGCAGTTATTTGCCATATTTCCACTAATGTGTGTCATAGGCATCAATAAGAATTGTTAGAAAGGGTTTAAAAGTCTCTGAGGACAGTTTAAAATGAAAAACTATGAGCAAGCGATGTCCATAGCATGTCAGTGACAGACATGGAAGCTTTCCTTAGTCTCATGAACAGTTAGTTTTAGACACATACAGTAATTTATTGAATAATAGGTGATCTGCAGAAGCACTACAAAAGGACCATTTCACTACAGGTTGGACCTCCCTGGTCCAGCACCCTAAGGACTTGACCAGCCCCAAATGGGGGATTTTGCTGGACCAGGGGAGGACTTCCTGTCCCCTTTACTTCCATCACTGGCACCTCCCAATGCTGGCTTTGCTACCAGCCCTCCACCGGGACTCTCTGGTCCTGCAACATCCATGCCGGACCATGGATGTTGCCAGACCAGAGAGTCCCAGTTAATAGAGAACAACCTGTATTAAATAGCATATTATACACAATGCTCTGTTTTAAAGCATGTTCTGTTTTCTCATCCAGGAAAAGCAGCACAAAAGCTTTCTTCTTCGAGCCTGACGCAAAATGTATTTGTTGCATTTGGGGTAGAGCAAGTTTTATGTAACTCAGTGAGAGAAGAAGAAAAAGGGGGGAACTTGAGCTGAGGTTTGTAGAATAAGCAGAACAGCAGAAGCACTGCATACTAGTAGAATGAGCATCATGTCTGTCCACACTCACCTAGGATGGGGATAATAAAAACAGAATTACTCATTTCTTGGAGGAGCTGCTGTTTTTCTTTCCAAGTACACACAGCTCTTCCACAGCACAGCAGGATATTCACGCTCCCCAGGTCAAGAGGAATGTAACTAGCCCAACCCACACTCATGTCATTGCATCCCAGCTAATAAACCTAAGATACTTAGAAAGCACCTGTAAAAGAGAGTACTGTACAGAATACAGTACTGCAGTTAGCCGCATCAGAGAGTGTACCGTGAGGAGTTCAGTATGTCAGAGAATGGAAATGGAGATTCTGCAAGTAACTGAGTTTCTGTTCATCCCTTCCTCCATGAAGGCAATTCTATAGATTTCCTGAATCACTTACTAAATAGAATGGGAGCTTTTTTAACGAGCATGAAAGCAATGGATCCTGAAAGAAAGGGGGAGGGGAACACAATAGGAGTGATTTACTAGACTAGTGTAATAATGTTTCCATCTGTAATGGAGACACTGAGGCAGCGAGCTAAAAGGAAGACCAGCTCCCTGTCCAACCAAGAATGCACAGAATCATGGATATGTCCAGAAGTTCTGTGTCCACATACTAACCAAATCAGTATAGCCAACAAATCGCAGGATGTCTCCAAGACAATAATAGGATACAGTGACAATCCAAATATGATCTATGTATCGAGTTGCTTTTATTGTATTCAGTAGGTCTTACCAAAGAGATTCCCACAGCACACTTCTTCTTTAAAGTCCTCCTTTCAAAAATACACTCAAAATTTGAAATAGAAATCTCCTCTCCAACACATTGTATCTGGATTTACAAAGATGGACAATGTGGCTTCTTATTTATAAGTTGCTGCACAGACTCCTCCTTAAGGAGTTTCACCTTGAGGCAAGCTTGAAGCTAAAGACTTACAATCAGGGGCTGAGTGGGTGATAGTGGAGAGGAAAGAAAGTAATGGTACTCTTCGTAGGTGCAACCCACACAATTAGCTCCACTACCTGAGATACTGCTCACAAAAGCCCAGGACACTCAAAACATGATTATGTGCACTCTAGTAGGCTCACTGCTCTTGGCTACTTCTTAAAAACTGAAGCTCCTTGAAGTGCAGATCTAGTCTGAAAAAAAAATGTGAAACTGACAATATGTTACTCAATACACTTTACAATCTGGGAAAAAAACTCCTCAAAAGGACAGTTACAGCCACTCAATCTCATTCTATCAATTTGTCTGATCTCAGAATCTGAGATGTGATGGATGCAGCCAGTTCTTCAAGGGGAGGAATTACAGTGTTCAGAAATCACTTCAGAGATTCAGTACTTTACCATAGACTTTACTTTGAATCCTATTCAAAACATTCTGCTTAGGTATTGCTTTAGGGGTTCTATCTTTTGCCGGAAACAGAAAACATAAGTCTTACCCACTTGTGCTCACCAAAGATGTTAATTCCCAACTCGCTCTCCCAGGCTGGCTAAACTCCAACCTGAATGATTTCATTCCATCTCCCAAGATTCTCTTTACACTTTCAGTTGGATAAGAGATTCTTCAATTTCTGTCCAAAACTGCTACGGTAGCGCACTCTTAAACAGCAGCCATGTTTCATCCCAGAGACGGCCGCATTTCCTCCATATGTCTCTATCTGTTGAATGTTCCTAGGGCATAGATGCCAGTACACTTTTCATTAAGAAAAGTCAAGCTCAAGACTTGTTGATAACTTCAAAGTTTTTCCTTTTGAAAAAAACTTTTTTTTTTCCCAATGAGCAGTGTTTGGGTTGAGCAAACTACTAACATTTGAAGGAAAGTAACTGCTATTAACAGATACATTTGCAACTTCAGTGATGAATGAAAACAGAGCTGCTAGGAAAGTTTTAACAAGCCAAGTTGGCCAAGGATCAATGGATGAGGTGCTTGCACGCAGCTGCAAAATAACTGATGGAACTTCCTTAGCAATTTTAGCAGCACAAGGACAGATGTTATTCACATTTTATGCAGGAGTGAATTCTCACAAATCGCATCCATCAAGAAATGGAAGTTATGTTCTAATGTTACTAATCTTGTCAATCACAGAAACTGATTATTTCTCTGTGTAGAAATATTACAACCAAAACGTGGAGATGTGAGCAGAATGAGAAAGCAGCTAATGCCTTAAGGAAGCATGAGAGACATTTGTACTTATCTACTAAATATAAGATTTACCCAGACTTGCTCAGGTCCTTAACTAAATTTTTGTTTTTCTTCATTTAAATCATTGCTTTGGGGTGGGGCTGGGAATGAAAGGTGCAGTATGTAGGCTTCCCCAGGGAGATAGGACTACCCTAGCCTTCTCTCAGTGCAACAGCTTGGGGCCTTTTTCATTTCATTATTAATTTGTTAAGTTCCGATAGTAGACCTGGCATTGTACATGACACAAAATATGGATGATTCATATATCTGAATGAATATATGAATCATTCATAATTCATGAATAAGTTTACAGGCTGTAAATGTACATGATTGCAGTTGCACTATCTATATTTGATATGGAATGGCACCCTAATTGCCCTCCTTTTCTTTTACAATTTATGGACACCTGCTCTCACACTAGAGCACTGGGTCATATTTAAGGGAGGAAAGAGAAGCATTTACTCTTTATTAAAAACACAGATTGAGTAGCATTAGGAGACCAATCAACAGGAGGTCAGAATAGATGATTGCAGTGGTCCCTTCTGGGCCTAAAATGAATTAATCAATGAAATACCCCAAATTAAGAAAGTAAGAGCTGCCATACTGGGTCAAGACCATGATCCATTTTGCCCACTATTCTGTCTTCTACAGTGGTCCATTCCAAAGCTTCAGGGGGGAGTACAGAATAGGGCAATTTTGTCTTGATCAATCCCAATCTTCCATTCCCAGTTTCTGGTAAATACGGGCTTCGGGGTTATTTTCGGCATAGGGTTGCCTCCCAGATTCATATTAGCTAACAGCTATCAATGAACCCATCTATCACAAATTTACCTATTTTTAACCCCGTAATGCATTTGACCATCACAACGTCCCATGATAATGAGTTCCACAGATTAGTTGTGTACTATACGAAAAAGTACTTCCTTTTGTTACTATTAAACCTGCTGTTAATTTCATTGGGTGATCTTGGGGTTTTTTTTAATTTCATGAAAAGGTAAACACACACATCTCAGTTCACTTTTTCAACATCATTCATGATTCTATAGACCTCTATACTCTCCCTTCATAGTCATCTCTTTTCTGAGCTGAGCAACCCTAATCTTCTTAGTTTCTCCTTGTATGGAATCCATTCCATTTCCTTGATCATCTTTCTTGCCCTTCTCCCAACATTTTCCAGTTCCACATCCTTTTTTAAATGTCTGGTCAGAAATGGACACAGGGTACAAGGTGTGCACACCATGGATTTATCATTTTCTGTCCCTTACTACATTACTAACACACTGTTAATCATTTTGACCAGTACTACGTTTGAGGAGGAAGTTTTCAGAGAACTTATCCCTGGTTACATCCAAGATCTCTTTCTTGGTTAGTTAACAGTTCATTTAAAACATATCATTGCATGTGTAAAGTTTGGGATTATTGTTTGCAACTTTCATGACTTTGCGCTCAGCAATGCTGAATTTCATCTGCCGTTTTGTCATCCAGTCACCCAGTTTTGTGAGATCCCTTTGTAACTTCTCACCATCTGCTTTGGACTTAACCATTTGGCATATTTTAATATCATTTGCAAACTTTGCCACTTTGCTGTTTCCCCCCCTTTCCATATCATTCATAAATAGGCTAAACAATTCAGATTCCAGTGTTCTTTATTTCCTATCTTTTAGTCAGTTACCTATCCATGAGAGGCCCTTCCTACTTATCTCATGATAGCTTCATTAACTGATGAGCCTTTGATGAGGGACTTTGTCAAATGCTTTCTGAAAATCTAACTATGCTATATGCCCTGAATCACCCTTATTCACATGCCTGCTTGACTTTGACCCTTTTCCAAAGAATTCTACAAGATTGATGATTCCCCTTATAAAAGTCATGACTCTTTCCCCCAACAAACCTGGATACACAGGCTGATTTCAGTGAGAGGTTCAATAGTTCTACAGTTTCATAATGGCAAATTAAGGTTTGTAGACCTATTGCTGTCAATGGGAATAGAACATGATTAGGCACTAAGAGAGAGAACATCAAGTGCATTCAGTTTTAGTGAGAGGCAAGAAGTTACTATAGTCAACACCATTATGCCATAAATATAGTGCTGAAAGCAAATCTGTGTTATGGGCTCATGCCTACTTATAGTTCAACCATAGATTTACAGTAGGTATCTGTTTCATTGGTATCATGGTAACTGAGAAGAAAAACACACCAACCTGAAATAGTAGCACTCATATACCTTATTATGGAAATAGCCAAGTACAAGATTATCATGTGTCCTGAAAACTGAGAATGTTCCCATTTTCAGAGCCTGTCTCAGTTGTCAACACTGTTCTGAACAAAATAAGGTTGGTTTCAGGGCTGGCCTTACCATGAGGAGAACTGAGGTGGCCACCTCAGGTGCCAGAGGATGGGGGTGGGGAGCGCCACTATGATCCAGAGTGTGGAAAATTGTGTCTGCTGCTGGTGTGTATGTAGGTAGCAGAGCAGTACCATGAGAGGAGTAGAACAGGAAGAAGGCAGAATTGAGACCTTTCAAAGTTTTGGCCCAAGCGAGGGAGTATGGGGGTGTCATTTGAGCTCCCTGCCTCAGGTGCCAAAATGTTGTGGGCAGGCCCTGGTTGTGTAGTTTTTACAAGTCCTGCAAACTGTCCCCCTGAGGAAATGAAATTGAAAGGCTAGCTGAACAGAGGTGCACTTCCAGGATCTCTCCTACTTAGGGATGTGAACGGTTAACCAGTGAAGTGGTAAGCTTACCGGTTCCGGAGAACTGGTATGGGCTGGAACAGCTCCCTGCCCACAAGGCCCACTAAAGGCAGGAGCTGCTCTGACCTGCCGGAGAAGCTCCTATCGGGCGGGCCCAGTCTGCCCCCGCCCTCCGCCGCAGGAGGGGCTGCTCTGACTGGCTGGTGCTGCCCTTGTCCGCAGCAGGGGAGTGGCTCTAGCCCTCCTTTCCCAACCTTCCTCCCTTTAATCAGTTAACCAGTTAAACATAATATTTAAATGGCTGATCAATTCAGTGGGATTTTACATCCCTACTCCTAATCAGGCTGGTTACATGTTTCAACACTACCTCCTCCTGAGGCCTCTCAGTGAATGCTCCGATAACCCCCATTTAAAATCACTCACATGCAGGCCCTGATACCCACACTTCTAGACATCCAAGCTCGCCTGCAGCCACAGAGAAGTCCATGTGGCTCCATGGAAATGTGGGGATCTGTTCACGAGGATCAGTTTGCAAGATCAAGGCCAAAGAGCCAAATCCACCTGATCAGCCTCATCAATATACCCTACCACTATTCTCCCCCGTGCTTCCTCTGCAACTCTACAGGACTCCTTTGTAAGGAGAACTATAGAGTTTAACAGGCATCACATAAATAAGGTACTACAGAAAATACTGTAAAAGCCTCTGCAATTTAATAGACTGCAATTCTGCATCTGTAAGTTTTGCTGAATAATTATATAATTTTTTATTAAATTCCATATGGCTGTTCAAAAAAATCTGCAGCAAGATTATAAATTTCTACTAAAATTCTATAGGAATGTGCTCCCACCCCCAGTTTTTTCCATTTTGAAAACCCAGTCAAATTTTTCAGAGTGGGGGAAAAAAATGATAACATTATCTTGTTAAGCATACTTAATAATACCAGATTTGCCATTTCAAAATTACGTGTATTCAAGTTCATCCCACAAAAATAAAGGTAATCAGGATTTCATTTTGAAGAGATATTTTAACCCTCTTGTAACTGCTAAACATATCAAAGCATACCTCCTTTCTCTCCCTTGCCCCTCTCCCAAAAACCCCACCAGCCTTCACATTTCCAGTGGCAGTGCATGAAAAATATCAGCCTGATTGGTAAATGTTTCAGAAGGTTGTGAAAACAGGGGACTGGAATATAAATTCTTTTGCAGTTTTTAATAATAGTGATGGCAACTAGCCCATTACAATTATTGTGCACATTTTCATTTCCACTAAAGCAGTGATTTTCAACAAGGGGTCTGCAGACCATACTTAAGAGGTCAGCAAGCAGTTGTCATTACCACAGAAAAGTGATTTTCAGCCTGTGGTCTGCTCACCACTGAAGGTCTGCAGACTAGGCGTAAGATTTCCAAAAGGGTCCACATCTCCATTCAACCATTTTTAGGGGTCCACAAATGAAAAAAAAAGGTTGAAAACCACTGCATTAAAGTAAGACTACCTATAAGCCCCTTAGTGGGAAAAAGGGATGACAATTTTTGTTTCTTAGACTGTAATATCCATGACTCCTTTCAGTGCTAAAAGGTCTCAGACGGGTAGCCATCGTGGTCTGAAACCTTAAAAACAATGAGCCGTCGTGTGGCATGTTAACACCAGGAAATTATTTTGAAATAACTAAATTCAAAATAATGCCCATCATGTCCCCACTACAGAGGAGACTCGAAATTAATTCGAGGCAGGTTCCATTATTATGGACGCACTACCTTGACTTACAGCCCCAGGAAGCACTGGGGTAAGTAATTACTTCAAATTATTCTCGGGAGTAGTTATTTCAAAATAGCAGCAGCAGAGCATCCACACTACCACTATTTCAAAAGAAGTGTTATGCCCAAGGAAAGTAGGAGTACAGATTTCAAAGTAACCAGCCTGTTATTTCAAAATAATGGGCTTGGTAGTGTGGACTAGGGAATGTTAAATTTCAATTAATCAGCTAATCGAGTAGTCAATGGAATTTCCATCGACTACTCAATTAGTTGATAAGGGGTGGGATGGGTGCTTGGTGTCCTGGCTGCGCTTCTGCCTTTTAAATGCAGTAAGAGTGGCTCTTACCACCCACTTGCTCCGGGTTCTCGCTGCACTGCCTCTGTCTTTAAAATGTGCCAAGAGTCCTGCGGGGCTCTTGCTACATTTAAAGGCAGAGGCGGCACAGCAGGAATCCAGGGCAAGTGGGAACTCAAGCAATGCCCGCCCGCCCCAGGGATTCAGTCCCTGCTCACGTTGTTTCCCTGCTGCACCTCTGCCTCCCCTGCCACCTCCTTATCAGTAGTCGACTAATCGCTTACATCCCTATTGTGGACGCTCCGCTTATTATTTTGAAAGAAGGGGTGTTATTTTGAAATAACTCCCTAGAATCATAGAACCATAGAGCTGGAAGAGACCTTAGAAGGTCATCGAGTCCAGCCCCCTGCTCTAGGCAGGACCAATCCCAACTAAATCAACCCGGCCAGGGCTTTGTCAAGCCAAGACTTAAACACCTCTAGGGATGGAGACTCCACTACTTCCCTAGGTAACCCATTCCAGTGCTTCACCACCCTCCTAGTGAAATAGTTTTTCCTAATATCCAACCTGGACCTCTCCCACCACAACTAGAGACCATTGCTCCTTGTTCTGCCATCTGTCACTACTGAGAACAGCCTTTCTCCATCCTCTTTGGAAGCTCCCTTCAGGAAGTTGAAGGCTGCTATCAAATCCCCCCTCACTCTTCGCTTCTGCAGACTAAACTGACCCAACTCCCTCAGCCTCTCCTCAGAGGTCATACGCACCAGCCTCTTAATCATTTTGGTTGCCCTCCGCTGGACCCTCTCTAATGCGTCTACATAGTTTTTGTAGTGGGGGGCCCAGAACTGGACACAATACTCCAGATGTGGCCTCACCAGAGCCGAACAAAGGGGAATAATCACATCTCTGGATCTGCTGGCAATGCTCCTCTTAATGCAACCTAATATGCCATTAGCCTTCTTGGCTACAAGGGCACACTGTTGACTCATATCCAGCTTCTCATCCGCTATAACCCCCGGGGCCTTTTCTGCAGAACTACTAGTTAGCTGGTTGGTCCCCAGCCTGTAACAATGCTTGAGATTCTTCCGTCCCAAGTGCAGGACTCTGCACTTGTCCTTGTTGAATCTCATCAGATTTCTTGAGGCCCAATCCTCCAATTTGTCTATGTCACTCTGGACCCTACACTAACTCTCTAGTGTAGACCAGGGCTGAGAACTAACAAATACATTATATCGTGAGCTTTCGTGGGTAAAACCCACTTCTGTTTGCTTTTCCCCGAATCGATGTTTAAAACACAGTCACTAGAAATGTCTGGCATTCTTTTTAGGCCAACTCAGAGAGACCCCAGTGGCCATCTGGTCTGCAGTTCTCAGAAAACACAAAGCTTCCAAAGCACGGCTGTCATGTGCTTTAATAGAAATGGCATTTTCCAATGGAAGCAAATCTGTTAATGTTTAAAGAAAATGGTCATAAGGACTTCCCCTTTTGAGGACTTAAAAATGAAGACGCCAGGAGTTTTATGAGTGAGGCTAAATGACTAAGTGACAACACATTAGGAAAAAAAATTCCTGTGTGTTTTGTACACTTGAAATTAGCTACATTTCTTGTCTGACACAGGAGGTTTTTTTACTATCAGCTCTTATGAAATACAACTCTCAGATGACACAGCTGCGAAGTGTAGGGTTTTTCTGTTCACTAGCTAGCAATGAGGTTTTGTAATTATTTGCTATGGTTGTTGATTGTTGTTGTTATTGTTTATAGTGGGGGTGTTGTGGTCGTTGATGTTAGCCAAAAGCGTGTTAGGCTCTTTACAGACAAGAGAAACCTGAAGACAAAGTTTCTACCTTGTATCTGCTCTATACACAGTATCCATAAGATATTCAACCTATCTGAATACATCAGTTTTATTTTCACAAAATGTTTATAGCCAAGCCATAAGTTATGACACAAGAACACAAATACAATGTAAGCAATACTTGGCCTTCCCCCCCCCCCCCCCATTTCAGTCTGCTAGCTCACAATGGGATACAACTTGTTGTGGTTTTAAAATCTAGCTTCAGTGCTTGAAGAACACATTTGTAGAAGGGACTGGTATTTCTGGTGTGACAGAGGGAGGGAGAGAGAGAGAGAGAAAGAAAGAAAATGTGTGTGAGAACATACAGATGCTCATGCATTTTAAAGTGCAACTATGCAACAATAAGAAGCTATGTGACAGGAAAACACTAGTCGATTAGACAGACATCTGAAAATAGTGTGTCCTTCCCAAAGATTCCATTAACTCAGGACACAGGCAGGTGTGAAGCACCTCCTCCCTGGGGCCTGACCCTGAGGCACTAAAGAGGCATAATAGGCCAAGGAAGACTTGGGAGCTTAGCATCCCTAAAAGCAACTCATATTACATGGACTGCATGAGGAACATTGCTCATTCTCTACAGCCTTGATTAAGAGGGTCATTGCAGCAAGTCTGAGTAAAAGTGACAGCAAGAGCAAATCACATACAGAAAGAAATGGTCTCTCGGGGACAGTTTCCAAGCCATTATAAATCAAATCCAACACCTTAAACTCCACCCTGGAACTACTATGCAGCAACCGAGAGTGTCATGATCCTGCCAAATAGCAACACATTCAGGACAGTTTTTAAGTAGAGTGAAGGTGTAGGCCCAGGCAGAACACAATGTAGCCATCTAGTCTGAAAATGACAAAGGTTCATATCAAAAACAAAAGGGCTGCCAACCTTCTAGCCAGACATAAGAGGGAAAAACAAAAGACACTTTTGCTCAATACTGCTAGCTGGATAATCACCTGACAGCTGCTGGTGAGCTAAGAGCTCCAAATTGTCAACTCTATTAACAAGCAGTTGGGTACACAGTCTCCGGAGTTGATTAATTTAAACTCATTTGAGTGGGGAAAAAAGTAGAAAGAACCAGAAATGGACTCATTAGCTTAAAAGAGGCAGAGAGGAAAACCTCTGAAAAACAGAAGGGACAGATTTCTGGCAGGAGTTCATGTTAAATTGCTCTCACGGGGTGTTGCCTACTTGTGCAATCATAACATTAACAATTGGTTTGATTCATAAAATGCAACAACAACTAGATTCAGTAGCAATACTTCCTGCAGGCCAGACGATGTTTTCATAAGGCAACTAAGGAGATGTGCCCTCTTTCTGAAATCTTCAAGGGCTTTCCGATACGGATCTGTGGCACGTGAACTGCTGTCTAAACAAATTGTGGATTCTTGAGGAATGACAACAGCGTATCGGCTCCTTCTGAGGTGACAGTGAATGTTGAAAGGATCTATGTTTACTTTATCCCATTGTGGAAAAAAGTGTGCGTAACGTGGTATGGTGTGATGTGCTATTGTGGCAGTGTTTTCTGTCAGTGCTGCACTTCATTTCCAAAACATAGCTGTGTAGGATGAAGTAAGTGTTACACTTCAGTTTCTCTAGTTTACTGGTAAATATTACACTTGGGCTCTAATACTGCAGGAAGACAGAAAATTGAATGAGAGAACACAGTGTGACACATCCCAGGCACTAGGGATGTTAAATTTAGTTTAATCAACTAATTGACTAATTGATGGATTTTCCATTGACAAGTCAATCAGTCGATAAGCGGGGGAGCTGCAGCAGGATTAGCTCCCACCCAGCAGTGGCTCTGCCTTTTAAATGTATTAGGAGCCAACAACATCTTAATACATTTAAAAGATTGAAGCACAGTGGGGGACAGCCAATTCCTGGCTCGCACCGTGTTCCCCAGCTGCGCTTCAGCCCTTTAAATGTATTAAGAGCCTGATGGATCTTAATACAGTAATTCCTCATTTAACTCTATCGATATGTTTCAGAAAATGATCGCGTTAAGTGAAAACGTGTTATGTGGGGTCAATTTTCCCATTGAAAATAATGGAAAAGGTGGGGGTTGCGTTTCAAGCGGTGGGGTCTGTTGGGACTGGGACATAAGGTTGGGGGAGAAAGGGGACTGGGTTACAGCAGGGAGGGGAGGTGTTTGGCTCTGGGGAATGGAAGGGGAGGAGAACTGGATTTGAAATCTATTAAGTATAGCAGGAAAACCAGTCAGTTTTTCTATGCAGGATTATGAAAACCTAATCGAAATCACTTCAGATGGCCAATTAATACAAAAATTTAAAGAAGTTTCTCTGATTACGTTTTGAGGCGGCTTATGTAAAAAATATTCAGCTTTATCAAGATGTGCAGTTCGTCAGTTGTTAACCTTCACCAGCACATACTAGTGTGAAACTGGGTTCTCGAATTATGCAGCAACAAAAACAAAATACAGAAATCAACTGAATGCAGCACCAGATATGCAAATCCAACTTTTTAGTATTAAACAAAATATAAAAAGAATTTGCCAAGAAAAGAAGAAAAACCACTCTTCACATTGAAAACTGCTAATATAATTCATATTAGTTTTCTAGTTTTAATTTTTTGGACACATTAAATGTGATTTTAAAAAATATGTGCAATTAAATTAAATGTTGCTCTCATGACCTTATTTACCATTTGTTCATTATTATTATCCTTACTTATTTGGGAGCTGAGCGGGGTTGCATGTCATGGTGCTCAGGACCGGCGGCTCTTTTTTTTTTCCCCCTCGACAAAATTTCCTTAGGGGTTTCTCGAAATTCTCCCGAGTTTAAAAGGGTTCTATGGCCAAATAAAATTGGGAAACACTGCTTTACTTGCCCAGGTTTTTAATCTCAGATACGCCCCTGATTAGGTACAGCAATTTTACAATAGCCATTGGACTATACCAGTGCTCTGGATTTGCACTGGTGTAACTGAGCCCGTAAGTGGCCTGATATCTATTACAGACATTTTACTGCTGGTTTTCCATTATTTCAAATAAAATATTTCTTCTTCTTCTTATTATTATTATTATTATTTGCAGGGCTCGCCGAGCCATGGTGAGCCCTCCTCGCCAGCCGCACTGTCTGGCGTTCTACGCATGCGCAGATCGCCTGAACCCGGCTCTTCTGGGGTGTAATCTACTCGCCATGGGCGAGTAGATTACATAGATTGTTGAGCCTTCATTATTTGCATTATTGTGGGTTTTGCTCTAGTTACAAACCAGGACCCCACTGTGCTAGGCCCAGTACAAACACAGCACAAAAAGACAGACTCTGCCCCAAGGAGCTTACAATCTATGCAGATGGTTACTGACAAAGGAGGGGGAGTACAGGTGAACAATAAGACTACCATATACCTTGTTTCTCCATTGAGCATCGTGACAGGCAGTGGCCTCCACACACCTTCTATTCAACTGTGGTCACGTTTTTTGTAGGCATCACAAGAAAAGAGAGCTTTGAGCAGGGATTGGAAGGTGGATAATGAGGTATCTTGGCAGATATTTAGAAGGAGCACCCGAGCATGAGGATTGGCACACAAGAAGACAGAAAGATGACTGAAAATGTAACAAGTGGAAAATTGAGGCTGTCATTATGGACTGATTGGAGGCAAGCATCAAGAAATAATCAGTAAGGTGGGACCTGAAGGGATTCAAAGTGAATAGAAGCTGTTGGCATTTGATGCAATAAAGAAGAAGGGATGCAGAGAGAGGGATGACATGGCCATAAGAATAGCCATATGGGGTCAGACCAAAGGTCCATCTAGCCCAGTATCCTGTCTTCCGACAGTGGCCAATGCCAGGTGCTTCAGAGGGAATGCAAAGGATATGTACTCATCAAGTGATCCATCCCCTCATCCATTCCCAGCTTCTGACAAACAGAGACTAGAGACACCATTCCTACCCAACCTAGGCTAATAGCCATTGGTGGACCTAACTGAGATGAACTTATCTAGGTTTTTTTTTCACCCTGTTCAAGTCCTAGTCTTCACAGCATCCTCCGGCAAGGAGTTCCACAGGTAGATTGTGCACTGCGTGAAGAAAAACGTCCTTTTGTTTGTTTCAAACCTGCAGCCTATTAGCAACAAGCTAGAAAAAATTATCTTTGCTCCAGCACTGTAAACGGATTTAAGCAGGGAAAGATAGCATTTGTCAAGGACAGAGAGAAGTATGTTGCAATAATTGAGGTGTGAGCTGATGAGAGCCTGGAAGAGAGTTTAACTGTCGATGGGTAGAAAAAGAGAAGTTAGGTGGAAAGAATCTGAACGATTTAGACATAGCCAGGAAGTGAGGATCTACAGAGAGGTCTTAGACAAAATAGTCCTTTTTAAACTACTGCATTTTGTGGCATCTGAGATGCTGCCTAAAGGCTACTTCAATTTTGCAGTGACCACACTCAATAAACTGCTGCTGTGCTAATACACAATTTGTTACGTTTTCATGAAGTCTCATACTTTGATTTAAGGCCTTGCCATTTTAGGTGGACAAAATAAGATGAAAGCCAACATATACTCCTCTCCAAAGATTATATCCTTCCTATCTGGTGCAGTAGTGGTGACCATTTCAGGAAGAAAAATAACACTGCCAGCCACACATTCTGTAATTAAGAGGACTATTGACCTGGTCTAACCAGTTAGATTGCTTGTATTTGTTAAACTGGTCGTTAAAGCTACCTTTGAGACCCTGCCTAAGAATTCAGAAACATCATTTCTCATATGGAGTTCTGATTCTAGTTTCTGAATTTTTCATACTTTTATTAAAGTAGACTTAAAACTTTACATTTTATACCCACATAAATGGAACAGTTCTTCCTCTCCTCAAGCTCCCAGCCTCAAACATCCTGGCATACAGTGATCAAACACAATAGGTGACTTATGTTTTTACTGGTTCCTCCAGACTATGATGACATTTCCTAAAACACTGAGCCAGGAAACTATTAATGTTTCTGAAAAACTGAAAAGGATCAGGCTATTCTGAAGGGCACATTCAGCATACAGTGGCTCAGAAGGCTTCCTTTTAGCTGATGATTCAATAAAAAATAATAATATTTAACATTACCCAGCACATTCCAGCATCAAAGTACTTCACAAATTTGCTTTCTAACACCTGTCTGGCAAGGAAGTATTATCCCCATTTTCAATATCAAAATCTAGGTGATTTGACCTAGATCACATGGAGCCAGAATTATAATTCAGGTCTTTTTTCTTCCAGTCTCAGTCCAATAGAATATGGTGACTTTTCAAATCTTGATTGTGTTGACTTCAGCAGCAGAGAAAACAATTGTCTGAAGCTATCACTCTAAAAAACTAGAAGGATCATCTTCTAGGTTTATCTCCGGTTTGTTGCCTCAAGTCTACAACCTGGTCTTTAAAGGGGGGAGGGGCGGAGGGAAGAAGGAACAACTCTCACATGCTTCAGATGTATCCAAGACCAAGTGACAGGTGGAACTAAAGATTATTGAAAAAGTCAGTTGAAATGTATGCACTGTTCAAACAGCTGAGTTTTTCAATGATAGTATAGTACTGAGGGGAAGGGGAGAGTGGAAAGATCCTACACAATATCCAAAAGCGAATACATCAGAACACTACATCATGTTCTACAAAACCTTGTCCATAAGGTAAAACAGGTTAAGGATTAAGCAAGAATTAGGGTCCTCTGATAATATGGGAATGCTATCTTTCATATGTTACATCAAATTAAACATGTTCAAAAGGCATCTGTGCTTTTAAAATAGTAATAGGACTCATTTCATTTGCAAAATATTCTGGGCTTGATTTGGATATTGATTAAATGGGACCATAGCAACTCACCTGAAATCAACAGTGCTAAATAGTTGTAAAAGTGGCCTACAAAGAATCAGGCCCTGAGTGTTCACAAAAGAGTACTGCAATAGTGTCAAAGAAATAAATATTTAATTCTTCTCTCTAGGGACCCTATTCTGTGCTAGCAGTGAGTTGGACTCAACAATCTAATAGGTTTTTTTTACCTATTTCAATCCAATTACATCACATGGACACAAGATAAAAATCCCATTATTGCATAGTGCCATCTGCTGGGCAAGGAAAGATTGAAATAAATCCATGTCTGCAGCTTCAAAGCGTACTTCGTAGCAGTTGGGTCAGAAGTTACACTGTTCTCAATACACACGCAATGGATTCAGAAGACAGAGTTCAGTGTTCATGATTCCCCTGTAGTGAATTGTGGCTTGAGCAATTTCTGCTCTTGACTGCAATTATGTTCTCAGCAAATAAACCTAAACACTGAATTTGCTACTGTACTGCTGGTTAATCACAATGTACTGATCAGGGTTTCCTTTTAACATTGAAACAGGAGCACAGGAAGTGAAAGCACAATACATTCTTGTATGTTAACTAGTTAACACGAGGCATTTCAGTAGCAAGTTTTCTTAAAGTCCATCTAAAGCCAAGCACATTGTCTGTTCAGTTTCAAACATTTCATCTTTCTCCAACTCAAGCCATGTGTGTTAAAAGAGATATACATGTGTCACTCAACACTGCAGCCCATAAGCTTCACTTCAGTGACTGGAGAACCTCTGGCTGCAGTTTACAGCGGAGGATCCCACCCCATCTTAAACAGTTATTCAGACTGTCCTGTAAACTTCAGTGCCCATCTGAAATCCAATGCTGAGATTACTTTTCAGTCACTCTCTAGAGTGCTGTACCTCTGGTGGCCTCAAATTAGGAAGCAAGAGACTCAGATCTAACATAAGCCAGGGCTACGGTGCGGTTTCCGTTTACACGGGGTTCGACACGTGGCCCGTGGGAGGGATCCTTTGAACACGGCTTCCACTGGGAACATGCTCCACAATGGCAAGGTTTCTCCCAGGCAGGGTGAGCACTGAAAGATGCAAGCGGATGGGCTGGCTGGAACAGATGGGTACAGGGTGTTGGTGTTTCTAGCCCCCAGGGAGAAGGTGCTGGGAGCACCAGGGAATTGTGGGAAGTGCTTTGTATTCATGCCTGTCAGTGTAAAAGAAGCTATTTGCATATATACTTGCATGTATAAGCAATCACACTTAAGGTGCGGCCCTCAGCATGTGCTGTGAGTATCATTATAGCCCTCAGAGCTTCCAAAGTTGAGTAGCTCTGACATAAGCCCTAGTCTTCTCCTCATCCCCCACCTCCCTCAAAACCTCATTCTGCAGCTGCTCTTTTGTTGCAGCGCAATTGGGCAGAGAGAGAAATAGGAGTGAGAGTCACTTCATTAACACTCCCTCCTTACTCATGTCCAGGGGCGACCCGTGAATGTAGGCAACCTCAGCAGTTGCCTAGGGCGCCGCGTTATATGTGGCACCCAATGATGATGTCACACCATTGAGGGCTATGGAGGCGGGGGCGCCAATCACGCATTCTGCCTAGAGTGCCAGTTGCCAGCAGCTCTCCTCGAGCTGCTCCTGCTCATGAACTTGCAGGGAGGAGGAAAACACAGGTCAAAACATGGGGGGAGAGGGGGGGCATGTAGCCCTGGTATTGTGCTTCCTTCTTCTCCAAAACTGCTGGGTATAGTTTGGGAAGAGGAGAAAAGGAAGTGCTGAGACCACGAAGTGCTGAGACCACCTGTTCTCCCTCTAGCTCAAGATCTCCCATGGGGCAGAAGGAGGAACAAAGAAACCCTGCAAGTGAGTTGGAAGACCATGAAGAGTAGAGGATAGATGAGGGACAGGTTATGTAACTGACTGGGGTGTCAGGGCACAAGATAGTCTTCCTGGGGAACAGGAGATAGCTAGAAGACTTGACTGGAGAGCAAGAGTAAGGAGTCAGAGAATCAAATATTCATGGATTGTACGGGGGAACGGGGACAGAGGAGCAGCAAATCAGCTGATTAAGGACTGAAGCTAGATTAATGGAGCAGCAGGAGAGCAGAGCACAGACTAATGGAGAATAGTGTGAAAAGGCTAGAAAGAGATGGGAACCCCAGCAAGGGCAACAGAAAGGAAGAGTCGGGACACTGGAGAAGTTGGTCAGGATAAGGGGAGCAGCTACAAGCAGGAGGACAGAATACGGCTTCTTTTGTTTGGCTAGATGTGGGGATAAGCCATCATACGTCAAAAACAACAATTTCTCTGAAGTCCTTTGCTAAAAACAACAGGCCCTAACCTGTCAAGTAAATTTGAAAATTAACTGCGGGGGCTCTTGTACATTTCAAAGGAGGAATGAAGAAATGCCCATCAACTAATCGAGCAGTCAATGGAGATTCCATCAACTAGTCAATTAGCCACTAAAAGATGCTTTCGAAAAAGAGCATCTAGACTGCAATCAGTACTTTCAAAAAAGCAAGCTGCTTTTTCGGAAGAGAGCACCCAGGCAGTCTGGATGCTCTCTTTCGAAAAAGCACAGTTTGCATTACACAGCACCTTTTTTCGAAAGAGCACTTTCGAAAAAAGGTGTTATTCCTCGTGAAATGAGGAGTACCGCCACCGAAAAAAAGCCACGTTCTTTCAATTTAATTCCAAAAGAACGCGGCTGTAGTCTAGACGCAGGTGAAGTTTTTTCGAGAAAAGGCTACTTTTTTCAAAAAAAACCTGCAGTTTAGACACAGCCTAAGTAAGAGCCTGAGAATTTAGCTCTTGCATAGACTAACACAGTAGGTCATCAACCAAATTTTGCCCCCTATAATCCTGAGATCTTGGGTGCTACTGAGATCCATGCTGATGAGTTCCATAGAAAACCACAGACAACTACGTGCTTTCAATAAAATAAGACACAGACATGCTGCTTCTCTTAGCAGCATCCAATATATGCTCTGCTGCCAAACACTGTATTAAGTATCCACAAAACTGAAGATACTGTTGACAAATATCCAAAAAAGGAGTACAAATATTTCTTTTTTAAACATGCTGACTGACTGGATAAACAAGATTATACTGTAATGGATTATCTGATGTGTTTATCAAGGGTAAGACTGAAGCAGGCATAAAAATTTTCTGTGGATAGACCTGGTGTGTATATGTGTTGTGTGTGTATACATGTGTGTCCATCCCATGTGTGACAGGAGCAGAAATTCTGATGTTTGTGTGGCTTGAAGGCAGCAGGTGACCCATAAAAGGCTACATTTTAGCTAAGCCAAGATAAGTGGTATTTTTTGAAGCAAGTCACAGAAAAATGGGAGAAATGGGAAATTCAGGCTAAACTGTAGATGTTTTAATCTGAGATCCTGAATAGTGAGCTGGTCCACTAAGATTCATAGAAGGGTTGGGACAAGATCCCAGGGATAAGGAACATTACCGCCAAGGTTCCTAGAGGATATATGTCACTGATATATCACTAATATACATGCCATACTCAAAGTCTGGCTACAAATACAAATCAGGCAACCACAATTATCAGGAGTTTAAAGAAAGGGAAAGAAAAAACACCAAAGGATGCCAGTCAATCCTCCAGTTTTTCCAGATAAGGTCTTTCAATGATCTAGGTCAGTGGTCCCCAACATTTTGGGGCTGCCAGGCTCCCGTAGGTGGGACTGCGCATGCACCGCGTGTCCGGGGGCGGGGCTGCGCGTGTGCCACGTGCCCGGGGCACAAGAATGGCTTGGGCCAGCCCTGATCACTCGGTGGGTGCACAGAAATGCCCCGGCGAGCGCCATGGTGCCCACAGGCACCACATTGGGGACCACTGATCTAGGTCAAGGAATGCAAAAACTGGGGAACTGTAAAACAGCAAAGTGAAGGTGATTTCAATATAGAGACTGTGGTAACTGATGAAGAAAAGCAGAAAATGAACCATGTGATTCCAATCTAATGACTTCCAAAAATAGTTGAATGCCACAAGCTCAGAGGAAGGTTTGCAAGAAGCAGGAGAGAGTAATGTTGCGGTACTTATTGATTCCTGTTTTTTAAAGGATCCAAGATAGTGGCTCAAATACATTTCAGATTCTGTTGGTCAAATAATTGTTCCATCTGGTGCAATGAATTTCAAAAAATCATAAAAGTTAGTGAAGATATTGATGGCCACAGTTTACCTGCATTTCTTTTGAAATGTAAAAATTCTAACAGAGAACATGACTTGCTCGGAATGCTACTTACCAATCACTGTACAGCTCTCCATGTTCACAATTTTCTGAAGAGGAAGACAAACAAGTAATACAGTATACTGGTAAAAAGTGAATGATGTTTGCCAAGTTTGTAAAAATGGCAACATCTATGTAATAAACTTCCTGACTATGAAAAGAGCAACAGAAGATAAAACCAGCTGTTGCCAGTGGAAGGAATTAGAGCAGTCGCTGTCAGGTAGAATAGACGGGGAGATTCAAAATCAAGCATTAAGAGAAGCTGTGAGATGGAGAGCAATATTGGAAAGAATGTTGGATATTAGTTGATAACTCACTTCAAGAGGTTTTGCATTCCAAGATGATAATCTGACTGGTGATCCACACAACAGTAACCTTGTTGGAACTCTTGAGTTACTAGCTCATTATGACAGCATAACTCATGACAATTTGGCAGAAGTCAAACAGAAGCAGACAGGCAGAGGATGGATCAACCCATGAACTCTAATGAGAGAGTCAGGACACATGTATTGAATTATGCAGTGAAAGCTTGCAGAAAGCCATTCTTGCAGAGAGAGAGAGAAAAATCCATATATTATTTATCATATGGGAGGCTAGTCCTGATGACTCTCACTACAAACCAAATGGTAGTGTTCAGGTTTGTAGTTCAGGACCATGAGAGTAGTGCATTTCATATTCAAGAAAAATTTCTTGAGTTCACCAACTTTGATCAAAAGAGTAGAAAACAGATAAGCAGCCTAAATGCTAAGAATGAGAAGAAAACACTATAACATTCCACATGATGACCATAAAGGTCTGTGATTTAATAATAGTTCTAATATGTCAGGAAAATTAAAAAGCATTCAGGCCTGCATTATGTCAAAAAATAAACATGCTGTATATTCTCCTTACCCTTCTTATTCACTTCATTTCATAGGCATTCATGCTGCAACCACACATTCTGAAATAATAACTCTTTTTGGTAGTGTGCACTGACTTTTCAGGATTTTAGTTCCAGTCCCAGGAGGTAGAAGATAGTAACTAATTAGATGCTCTAATCCAGGGGTGACCAACCAGTTACAGACAAAGAGCCAAAATAGTGCTGGATACAGTGCAAAGAGCCGAGGGAAAAAAGTTGTTGAACCAAAAAACAAAAAAAATAAACCCAAAACCAGGCCATCACTCTTGGTCGAGCAAAAAGTTTGCCCTTTTAAGAGCAGAGCCATTTTAAGGCAGACATTTTAAAGGCCATTTTGAAGTCTGCACTTGACACCGTGACTCCAGCTCTGTCTCTTTTAGACAGAAACATGCTTCCCCTTTAAGAGCCGCGGGCATGGGAGCCGCAATTTTTTCTTTGAAGAGCTGCGTGCGGATTGCAAGCGATGGGATGGCCACCCCTGCACTAATCACTTCATTTTAAATCAGACACATGCTAGGGTGCATGTGCTGAAGCTATCTGTTCAATAACAAAATTTCTCTCAAGTATACTGGAAGCACTGGAATGGGCTCTTGACACACAAAACTTGACCAGAAGTGGCAGTGCTAAAATTGTATTTCATCTTATTTTCACATCTTTTAGTTGCTAGCTTCTGGTATAAAGTTCTTCCAAAATTGGTGAGAGATACAAGATTCTACAAGTGTGAGGAATCTTTCTCGGTTCAGGATCAGTTTTCATTGCCAATATTATGAAGAATTAAAGCAACTCAGAGATCAATGGCTCAGTAGTCTACTGGAAGCATGCCTTGTGGTGGTACTATGGGAATTTTACCATACTTACCACAGAAGAGAGAGCAAATGAAAAATATTTGAAGATGAGACACCTGAGGAATCATGTTCTAATGCCTCTGAAGATGAAACAACCTTCATTCAGAAGGAATGTGTTCTGTGGAACTGTGCATAATGTTACCTCTGAGCTGTAGCACTGATTCAAAGTAACTAATGACATATGTTTACCTTCAGTTCTAAAATATGTTACACTCCAGCCTGAGAAACAAGAACAAGCATCCAAGTGTCTAGTTCTCAAGTACCCCGTGGAACCACATGAAATGTTGCATGGAGGTTGGGGGGGCCTCCAGTGAACTTTTGGAAAAGAACTTGAAATAGCTTATCTGATTTCTCTGACCACTTATCTGACTTAGTGGAATTTAAAAACAAAAAACTATCACTAATTTTTAGTGAGGTATGCACAGTCCTACCCAATTTTTGCACATTGCCAGTAACTGTGGCAGAAACTGAAATAAGTGTCAGCAAGCTGGCACTCATCAAAACATGTGATTAATCTACAATGGTACAGGAACACTTAAGTTATCTTCCAGTTCTGTCCACTGGATGTGAACAGGGGCGGATAAGGGTTTTGCGGGGCCCCGGGCAACACAATTTCATGCCCCCCCCCCTTTGACATGGCGCGTGCGCCATGGCACCACAGCGCATGTGCTGGGCCTCTGGAAGCGCGGGGCCCAGGGCAGCCGCCCCGCTCGCCCTGCCCTATATCCGCCGCTGGATGTGAAATCATAAGCAAAATTACTGTAGTGATCCCATTTGTGATTTTGCAATGAAAAGGGTTAAAAAGGCTGTAAAGTGAGAAGGTCTAGCTATGCCATTTCACAAAATTAAATACAACTTTTTCTTTCAGTAACTGTATGGGATAGGTAGGGACTTTGTATAAGAGAACCCACCTAAAACAAGGCATAATGTAGTTTCACACACATGGTCCCAGTTTCTGGGAAGAGTTCCATTGCACATAGTTCTAACCGGGTGTGCGTGTGTGGAAAAGACAAGCTGGAATGCAGACAAGTAACACAGACAGATGGTAGCCTGAACCAGGATGGTGGGTGGCTCTGGGAGAAGCTAGAAAGAGAGTTTTTTGGTCTGGTGCTGGCTGATACCTGGAGCTATAGACAAGGAGGCTATCCCATGCATTTGGTTCCCCCAGAGTTGCAAGAAGCAGACCCTTGTATATTATTTGTAAATAAAAGCATAAAATAAAATATCAGGCTTCATCACCAATTTATATTTTCAGCCGAAACAACACACAAGGCCCCAAATTTTGACTACCTGCTGCAGTTAAAAATGGTAACACTACATATATGAGGCCCTATGCATAGATACATCTTTAGTCTGTATTTTTCTGTTGTTAATATACCTTAGGTCCTTGAATCTTATATGGCTTACACTAGTTTCTCAGATATGAGCTCTGTCTACTAAAATGAAACAACCAATGACTTGAAAGGGAAATAAAAAGTTCAAGAAAAGAAAAAAGTTCTTAATCTCCTCTTCCTCTCCACCACCACATACCTAAAATTATCCACTTTCTCATTCCATAACACCTACCTATTTACTTCCCCCCCAGTAGTCTTCACATCCTAGAATCCAGTGTTGTTTCTACCAAAACCAAATAAAACCACTCCACCTTCTGCAAACAACAACAACTTGTTGAGTTCATTATGCCAGATTTGGCCACCCTTGCTATTTACATATAAGGACATGCACTTTTGATAAATTTACATATAAAAATGAATACACTGTCATTGAAAATGGCATACATTGCTCATTCCTAACGCGTCTATAAATGTAATTACTGTATCTATTTACATTTGGCATGTATCCTACTAATGGCAAGAAAAATATTTTTTCTCATTAAAAATTGATATTATATAGAAAATGTCATTCTCCCATTCTTCACAGAAACACTAAAGAGGGTTCAAATAAACCTATATTTTACTGTTTGGAATTTGGCGCTATTTTAAAGATGTTGAGATAAAACATAAGGGTGACTGACCTGATTCAGCAAGGTGGCTCCACTGACTTCATTAGAACTGAAGAATCCCACTGAGTTGGGGCTGAACTTGAAATGCACAGGTGGCTCCCACTGGCTTCAGTGGGAGCTGTGTGTTTGTGTAACCACCACCAGGCGGGCTTTGAACCTGGGACCTCAGGAGTTGAGTATAGGAGCCTCTACCCTCTGAGCTAAAAGCCAGCTGGCTCCTAGCCCACGCTGTGGAGGTCTCTTGGTCTTAACTGTTGCTGTGATCTAGGTACTACTTGCATTGCTCAGTAACCACACTAGGGGTATGTCTAAACTATATGGCTGTGTCTACATTGGCCCCTATTCCGTAATAGGGATGCTAATGTAGCACTTGGGAATAGGCAAATCCGCGGGGGATTTAAATATCCCCCGCGGGATTTGCATTTTCATGGCTGCCGCTTTTTTCCGGCTTGTAGATAAGCCGGAGAAAAGCGCCAATCTGGACGCGATCCTCCGGAAAATAAGCTCTTTTCCAGAGGATCTCTTATTGAAAGTAGGAATAAGAGATCCTCCGGAAAAGAGCTTATTTTCCAGAGGATCGCGTCCAGACTGGCGCTTTTCTCCGGCTTATCTACAAGCTGGAAAAAAGCGGCAGCCATGAAAATGCAAATCCCGCGGGGGATATTTAAATCCCCTGCGGATTTGCCTATTCCCAAGTGCTACATTAGCATCCCTATTACAGAATAGGGGCCAATGTAGACGTAGCCTATGGCTCCGTCGACAGAGCCATGTAGATTAGTGTACTCAAAAAAGGGAAATGAAGTGTCGATTTAAATAATCGCTGTTTCATTCGCATCAAAATGGCTTCTGTGCTGTGCCGATCAGCTGTTTGGAGGCACATCGCAGTAGTCTGGACGCTCCGCAGTTGACAAGGGAAGCCAGTAAACCTCATTCCACAAGGGAGCCCTTGTCGACCGCGGCGCATCCAGTCTACCACGCTGTGCCGCCAAACAGCTGATCGGCAGAGCATAGCAGCCATTTTGATGTATTTAAATCGCCGTTTCATTTCCCTATGTCTAGAAACCTCATCTACATGGCTCCATCAAGGGAGCCATGTAGTCTAGACATACCCTAGGTGTGTGGGTTACATTTGCACATCAAGTGAAATAATCTGCGTTAAGGTTCCTCACCTCCCTGTTTCATCTGCAGTGGGGATTATAATTCTCTGAAAGACTGTGCTGCAGGCCACAGGTGCTTTTCACAAGTTACCTTTGTCACAGAAAATAGTAATTGAATAAAGGGAAACAGTCACCATGCAATCTAATTGTTTAAAAAGAATTAAAAGAAATGACACACACACACACACACACACACACACACACACACACACACACACACGTTGCCCTGCAAATTCTTACAGCTTTGCAATCAAAGTTTCCTAGCGTTTGAGAAATGCTTTTCTTCTCCCTCGTTTCTGTCAGAAATCCGCACAAATAATGGAGGGAAACACACTTGGTTAGCTGGCTAAACAAGCAGAACAGTGAAACAATATATTTAAAAGGTGCCAAATGTACAATTGAAAACAACTGAGAACTTTTTTTTTTTTTGCTCTGATCAATTTCAGTTAAAGCAGCTGTAGGTATTACTTGTAACAATTATGTACAAAAATGTTATGGCTGGTGTTTGAATTTTAAGGTGATGATGTCCATTTATTTTATCTGACAAAGTGTTGCCCAGGCCCGCCAAAACAGGCGGGTCGGGGGAGGCAGTTGTCCCAAGGCCTAGCGCTTCAAAGGAGCTTGAGGCTCCCAGCTGACACTGGTGCTATTGTGGCAGCAGCTGGAGCCTCCAGCTCTTTAAATTGCCACTGGAGTACCATGCTGCGTGCTCTGTGTGGCTCTGAGGGCCAGGGGACGGGGGCACACAACGCTCCAGGTGACACTGAGGGTTGGTTACCCTGGCTCCATCCCCTTTGCCAGAGGACCCACCCATTCTGGGCACACGGAGCTGCCCCCTCCCCCTTGCCCAGGGACCCCTAGAGGCTGTTGTCTCCTCTGGAGTGGCTACATCTAATAATAACAAGAACATTTTGAGATTGGCCATAGACTGGCATTTGTTTTCTCGCTCACTGTGGCATACTTTTCGTCTTACACAATACTTACTGTACATATTATAAAGACAGATCGTTGAAAGCTCTCAATAAAGCTTTCACAAACAGTCATGGGGGAAATTTGATACTCCAAAACACACACAGCACTTCTAATTGTTTTTCCTTTCCCTTTTTTGTACTCTTTGGTAGTTGTTAAACTAATATTTCCTGATTAGCTCTTCTAACCCAGTGGCTCTTACTTAATCTTTCCAGACCACTGTACCCCTGTCCATTTTGTCTTGTGTACCTCCAAGTTTCCCTTCACTTAAAAACTACTTGCTTACAAAATCGGACATAAAAATACAAAGGCACACTACTGATGAAAAATGGATGATTTTCTCATTTCTACCATAATTTTAAAATAAATCAACTGGAATATAAATATTGTCTTTACATTTGAGTATATAGTACATAGAGCAGAATAGTATACAAGTTGTTGCCTATATGAAATTTTAGTTTGTACTGATTTTGCTAGTGCTTTTAATGCAGATTATTGTAAAAGTAGGCAACTATAAAGATGAGTTCATGTTCCACCTCTGTGTACCCCCAGTTGAGAACAACTGCTGTAACCTCTCTCCCTGCCTTTATGAAGCCTTTTATCAGCCCAGTTTGAGATTTAGATTCCAGTTTCTGAGAGGAGAAGGGTTGGGTTTGCCATAAAAGAGACTGTGGGTCACCACACAAAAACAAACTGCACCACCATAAGTTCTGTTGATTTTACAGTGTCTCAGAGGAGCAGTAGTGTTAGTCTGTATCTGTAAAATGTAGGAGAGCATTTTAACTTCCCTGGATAGTCAATCGTAGATTTAAAAGTAGCCATTCTTCTACAAAGGAATTTCACTACCCAATTACAGAGACAGACAACAGAGCTGGAATTCATTTGCAAATGGCATTGTTACCCTGGACTTGAATAGAGACATTAACTGGTTAACACACAACAAAGCCAATTTCCCTGCCTTTAATATTCACATTCCTACATCCAAAAGTTATGAATGGGACACATCCAGCCCACTTACCGGTAATTAGCTTCATTAACACAGATCCTACAATTGACTGCTAAAATGCTTTTTGCTGTTTTATACATCTTAGATTCTGTTATTTCCGCTCCAACTCATCAGATAAAGTGGGTTTTACCCATGAAAAGCTTATGATTCTATATATACATTTGTTAGTTTCCCAGCTGCTACAGGACTACTAGCTGATTTTACAATATCATTCCATATTTTACACCCCAAATGCTTTCTTTTATACGATTTTTTTTTTCAGTATATGCGGATTCCACAATAGTTAGGAAACAGAGTAACTTTCTGGGGGACAGGGCAGCAGAAAGACCAATGAAATCTAGGACCATATTAGGTGGTCTTTCATAGAACAGTCCTAATTTAACTGTAGATGTCATCAAGGCAAATCTGTAGCAATCCTCATGAATCCAGGTGTCAATCAAGGTTTTAATAAAACTTGGAAGATATTTTCACCGAAGCCAAGTGTTTCATTAGCTATCTTTCTCTAGTTTCTCTGTTTAGATTTCTACATTTATAAAATCTTGCCAAAGCTACCTCTTAAAAGACTCAAGAATGAATTAGCTGATACTTTCCAGGTGGCTATTTGTCACTGAGAAAAGCTTGCAAATGTGGAAAGTTTAGCCTATTCGGATCTTGTTTCTTTTCTGTTGAGAAACTATGCTTAAATGTTATATTACTGGGCTGACTGTGAAAAACAGATGAAAAAGAAACATTCCTAGGCTCAGCCTCAGAGATATTTTAAGGGGTTTTAATTTTTTTATTAAATTATCACTTAATTATTAAAAGAGTGGAGTACTGCAAATGAGACCCAATAAAATAAACTATTTTAATGCCACACAAAGATCTCAAAGTTTTAAGAAGCTGTACAAAATGGAATTTTGAGAGACTAAACAGGTTTAGTTTATTATTAAATATTAAAATAAATTAAATAAATGGGAAATCACTTATTTCCCATAAATAATGAAATAAATGGGAAAGTAAGATGATATATACAGCCTGTTCATATTACAGTTCCCCTTTCTAAATAGCCAGAAGTTCAAACAATGTTATGAACTGCTGCTTAGCAGCAATGAAAACCTGCCTACCACTTCAAGCTACTATAAGGAGTAAGATCCTCCTTTCACTTAGGCCTTATCTACACTAGAGACCTTACAGCAGCACAGTTGTACAGAGGCAGCTGTGCCACTGTAAAATCTGCATAGCTGTTGTATGCCGATGAGAGACAGTTCTCCCGTCAACAATCACACTGCTCCCAAAAAGCGGTGGTTAGCAGGAGAGCATAGTTTGGTGAATTGTAATTTTGAAACCTAAACATTTTCAAAATGAAATCTCTACAACCATTCTTAAAATATTTTTGATGTCTTGTATTTTGGAAACAAAATATTTCTATCTTAGAGAAGGAAGGAGGGTTGGAAAAGGATGAGGAATTTGGTTTTTGAAGAATATCTCATAAGCTAAATAATTATTTGGACATTTGATTCGAGGGTTTGGAATACCAAAAGAAACGTTCAACAGCAAGGGTTAGTTTTCAAACTTTACAGTGATGGTATGCAGTTAACGTTTTGTAGGCTCTTGTGCAAAGGTGGAATTTTTAAGAAAAGATTTCAATGAGGTCATTCCAAGCAAAGGCAGCAGGGAAGAAGACAGACACAACTATGAGCAAGAGAAATGGAAGAGGAAGAGTCTGGTGTCACTATCAGAGCAGAGGGAGCTGGGAGGGGAATCAAAAAGTGAGGATAAAACAGAGATGTACGCAGGTCAGTACCGTGTTGAGCCCTGAAAGATAGAAAGTTAACATGTTCTGTACTGTGCAATGGAGAACGAGTGAGTCAGAGGGAGCAGGGTTAAGTGACATGAAGAAAGGAAGGATTAGGAAAGATGCTTTCGGCAAGCAGCAACTTGGACATGTTTGAGGAGGAAGATTAGCACAACGAAGATCTCAGAGGAACATAATGCAAAAGTTAAGGCACGAGATAAGTGATCCAGCAAGACAGAAAGGAGGGGTCATATTTTAAAGAACATAGGCCAAGAAGTAACAAGACTTTGTTATTGTCTGTGCATTGGGGGAGAAAGGAGAGGGCAGCTGAAGATGATTTTGAGGTTGTGAGTTTAGCTGATAAGAACAGAGAGATACATTTGCAGATAAGCACCTACCTTGACTCTCAAAGTATAAGTAATCTAATCCTATGGAGCACCTGGAACTCCTACTGACTTTCACTGAGAGATCAGGATGTTCAGTACCTTCTAGGATCAGACACCAAGGACTAAATGGTCCTTTCCAACTGAAGTTAGACACCATATTCCAGATATATACAATTAGACATGAATTTAGGTATCTAACTTGTAGGCACACGAAGATGGGAAATTCTGGTCCTAAGTGATTTGAGCAGCCAAATGAAAAACTCTGAACCCACAAAAAACATTCCATTAATCTCTCATATCACTGGAGCGGGCCTCAATAACAAAGGAACATTCCTCATTGTGGAGCCAATCTGACCTGAGGGCCACATGTACATCCTCAAATCTCAATTTTTACTTTTTACCAATTGCTGTTTTTTCCCCCAGAGAAGAAAGAACACTCACCCTGCCATCACCAATAAACTAAAACTGAGACTCACATCTGAGTGGTAAATCACTGTGTCTCAGTCCTGATGAGGATATTTCAGACCTGCAGGCAAGAAAGTAGTTTACTCGCTAAGCTCTCAGCCAAGACCCCAATTATTAATATTAATTATATGTATTACTGTTGCTTCCAGATGCCCTAATTACAGAGCCAAAGTCCATAATGCTAGGTGCTACACAGACACAGCAAAAAACAGCCCTTACCCCAAGAAGTTTACAATCTGAGTAATGCTAAATATGTGGGGTGGGGTTGCAATGTAGACAGTTGTCCAGTGGGAAAAGAACTGAAACTACTAATTCATTTCACACAAGCCACTAAACAGTTATCCAATAAGCCAGCGTGTTATCCAATTGTACCTTCTTTCTGTTACTACTGATCAAGGGTGGATTTCAACTGGCAATTTGGAGATAAAGGGCATTGATAACCAGGAATACCTTACTAATTCCCATCCTTGTTGTGTCACCCACCTTATTACAGAAAAAAAGATCCAATAATGTGAAAAAGTTTGAGGTCAAGTACATAAATCCTAGACAAGAGAGCTACCCAGGTTAGATGTATCGAGAGATATGGACACGACGTGTCCCACTGCAACCCAGAAAGAATTGATTTGTCAGGCTTTCTGTGGTTTTGCACAGCTTTCCTGGCATGGAATATATTTCAATAAAAACTCTGGCCATGCCCTAAGTGATTACAGAGACATCCCCAATGTTTTTGGATGACAAGGGCAATAGAAAGCTAAACCATGACCCCCAAATTCCTCTCAAAATGAGAAGTGTAACGTGATTCCCACCCAACACACACATTTTTTTAAACTGTGCCAGAATGCAAGGCATGCTATGACAAATCCTGTATTAAATTTTCCAAGATTTATGCACTCCATGGGGGGGCGGGGGGAAGGAAGGAGACAGTTTGAGCACAGTCCTACATCTCTCATAATGAAGAAGCAGCAGCTAAAGGCCCCAGAGCAGCACAAAGGTCAGCAGCAGAGTTCCCTATGATAACATGAAAATAAGAAAATAAAAGGAAGGACAGTTTAACTCTATGCAAACAGAAAATGACAAAATATCCAGTCACTTGCAGAAGATATTCTCCCCTCCCCCCACTATGTGCTACAAGATGCCAAAACCTACCACTATGAAAACCTTTTGCCATGACAGCTGAAAGCGTAAAGAAACTTGCCTGGTTTTTCAATGTTTCAGGTCCAAGATTCTGGGCTTGAGTTAAGAGTAAACTCCCTTCTTCTACAGAGCTTTTGGAAAAGCATTTAGGGTTTCATCTGAAAGCAGTGCTGTGTGAGGCCAGGCAATACAGGAACATTTTAATCACTGGGGTTTCTTTTCCTATAGCTATTTAGATTACAGTAGAGCTTCAGAGTTATGAAACACCAGAGTTCCAAACTTAACTGTCAGCTAAAAAATAGACCTCGTCCCCAAAGCATGTTCAGTGATGTGCTATGTTAACCGTAAAGCTCTGCTCCTCCTCCCCCTTTTCCTCATGATAAGACCTGATAATTTGCCTGATAAGAAATGGAAACAGTTTCTATTTCCCAGTTTCATTTGGAAAGTGTGTGGCCCCAGAAGAAGACACCCACTCCCCATCAACTCCAGCCATGTTTCTGCCAGCCTAGCTAAATCAATCTCAGTTGCAGCACTGAGCAACAGACTATAATGACAAAACTGTGGAGAAAAAGATTTGAAGCAGAAGCTTCTGCTTGGAGTCACAGGAAGACTGGCCCAGTGGAGGAAAAACTGCTCAGGAAAATCTCTGGAGCAAAGGGGGATAATTTGGGCTTTCGTTCAGAAGTCTGAGAATTCCATAAACAGACTGCAGAGAGAAAGTGCTGAGCTGGAATTTACATGCAAATTTTGCACCCTGAACCCAGGTCTAAATAAACACATGGGCTGCATCTAGACTGTCATGATTTTGCGCAAAAGCGGCCGCTTTTGTGAAAAATCTTGCTACCTGTCTACACTGGCAGCGAGTATTTGCACAAGAACACTGACTTTGTAATGTACAAAATCAGTGGTTCTTGCGCAAATACTCTGACGCTCCTGCTCAGGGATAAGCCTTCTTGCGCAAGAATTCTTGCGCAATAGGGTCAATGTAGACAGCAACGTTAATTTCTTGTGCAAGAAAGCCCTATGACTAAAATGGCCATCAGAGCTTTCTGGCACAAGAGAGCATCTACACCGGCACGGATGCTTTTGCGCAAAAGCAAATCTTTTGCGCAAAGGCACATGCCAGTATAGATGCTCTCTTGCGCAAACACTTTTAACGGAAAAACTTTTCCGTTAAAAGTATCTGCGCAAAATCATGCCAGTCTAGATGCAGCCACGGAGTAGTTCTGCCATTACAAGAGGTAATTTCCCATTCAGGCACTCTAGCTTTCTCACCGCTTTGGAAGATAAGCCAGATCCATTCTGATTTAGTTAGCGCTGTTGTCACACTCCCATAGCTGTATCCTTTTTTCTTTTCTTTTTTTTTTTCCCCTTCAGCATCTGAGGAAGTGAGTTGTAGTTCATAAAATCTTCTGCTCTAATTCCCTAATAAATTTGTTAGTCTTTAAAGTGTCAATGGACTCCTTATTGTTTTTCCCTCAAGAAAGAAATATGCAACTGACAAACAGATTCAGGGCTGTTAATTCACCAGCACTTGGCTGGTGAGCAGGACTCAACCTCTAGCCCGCATCACAAATGGACCAGGCCAGAAAAGAGGGGGAAAGAACAGATGGAGAAAAGAAGTTAGGAGGAGAAAAAGAAAACCCCAAAGAAGAAGAAGAAAAAAAAAAGAGGAAAAGGTGACTAGCCAAAACTCAAATCTGCGAGCAGGAGAAAGGCAGACATACAAATAGAGACATGGAAGTAGCCAAAAAGTTAACTAAATCTGACTTCCCTCCCAAAAAAACGGAAAGAAAAAAAACCACACTGAAATATAAAAGTAGAAGTGGAGGAAAAATAAGGCAGTGATTTTTAATAACTGTACAAAGTTGTTCTATGCAACAAACTGGGTTGAATATTTAATGGTGGCATGCCTGTTTCTAGCAGCATCAACAATTTACAAACTCTATTGGCTATGAACATGAATGGTGAAAGATCTTATGGGTGCTACCAGAATGATCTCCTTTTCTTTTTTGTTATTATTAAAATCAACTGCTTATATAGATGAACACTCAACTCTGCATGCTGGATCAGGGTAGACAGGAGTGAAACAGCTGCTGCTTAAAATGATAAATGCTTGCTCTTCCATTATGATGATTACTGCAAATGTCAAAAGGCCAGCAAATATGCTGAACCACAGAGATGCCAGACCTAATTCTAAAATTTTAGGGTGGGGGAGGGGGGACATTCCAACAATAGCATTCAACTCAGAAATAAAAAACATGATGGCCACAAAAGCAAAGCAGACCTTCCTTTATTGTCTGCAGATTGGAATGTGTCTCAAAAATAGCTACACAGCGATGCATGCTGTGTATGAGACTCGGTCAATGTTTTCATGCTAGCTGCCAATGTCAGAATAGTTTCAAGACCATTTCAAAAGATTACATGACTCCAGCAAGAATTAAAAGAAAAAACGTCTGGGGCCTTTAATAGATTTTTTTTCCTTACTCCTGTGAAGATGAAGCACACAGACAGGCTTTGTTTTAGAAAGGATAGTTCACTGTGAAACAAAGAGAACCAAGATAAAATCCATTATCAGTTTATTAACTGCTAATATGCGTCTCAATTTTCAAAATGGAGAGAAGTGACTAGTGGTGTTCCCCAAGGATCAGTACTGAGACCAATCCTATTCAATAATATTTATAAATGTTTTGGAGAAAGAAGTAAACAGTGAGGTGGCAAAATTTGCAGATGATACTAAACTGCCCAAGATAGTTAAAAGCAAAGCAAACTATGAAAAGCTTCAAAGGATCTCACAAAACTAGGTGATTGGGCCACAAAATGGCAAATGAATTTTAATGTTGATAAATACAAAGTAGTGCATATTGGAAAAAATAATCCCAACTATACATACAAAATGATGGGGACTAATTTAGCTATAACCACTTAAGAGAGAGATTTTGGAATCGCTGTGGAGAGATCTCTGAAAATATCCACTCAATGTGCAGCAGCCATCAAAAAAGCTAACAGAATGTTAGGAATCATTAAAAAAGAGACTGAGAATAAAGACAGAGATCATTTTATTGTCTCTACATAAATCCATAGTATGCCCACATCTTGAATACTGCGTACAGACGTAATCTCAAAAAAAAGAGATCTTGGCATTGGAAAATGTTCAGAAAAGGGCAACAAAAATGATTAGGGGTTTGGAACGAGTGCCATATGAAGAAAGATTAAAAAGATTGGGACTTTTCAGCTTAAAAAAAGAGAAGACTAAGGGGGAATATGATAGAGATCTCTAAAATCATGACAGATATGGAGAAAGTGAATAAGTAAAAGCTATTTACTTGTTCCCATAACTTAAGAACTAAAGGCTCACCAAATTAAATTAATAGGTAGCACGTTTAAAACAAACAAAAGGAATTTTTTTTCCACACAGTGCACAGCCAAACTGTGGAACTCTTTGGCAGAGGATGTTATGAAGACCAGGACTTTAACAGTGTTCAAAAAATAATTGGATAAATTAATGGAGGTTAAGTCCATCAATACTTATTAGCCAGGATGGGTAGGAATAGTGTCCCTAGCCTCTGTTTGTCAGAGGCTGGAAATGGATGACAGGAGAGGGATCACTTGGTGATTACACCTGTTCTGTTCACTCCCTCTGGGGCACTAGACATTGGTCACTGTTAGCAGACAGGACACAGGCTATATGGACCTTTGGTCTGACCCAATATGGCCATTCTTATGTCTTGTCTGGAGACAAAAACTAATCTGACTCATCCATGGTTTGGCCTAGTGTAAAAGCTGATAAAGAGTCTTTAAGGTAGAAAATGTATCAGGAGGTGGTTCTGAGTTTTTTTTGTTGTTGTTTCACGGGCAGGGAGATACATAAATAGGCACTAATGGCTGGTGAGGGGCTAATGGCAGGTCAACTGAGAGATACATTGACTCACTGTATCCTTCAGCATCTTCTGCCAGGAGACTTTGGCACCAAATAAAATTTGCTCCTACCATATCATCTCTCAGGTCAATGTGTGTGTGTGGCAGAGGGGGGAGAAACACTACTTCCCCTCACTGAGGTTGAAGCCCACAGCAAGGTGCAGGGGTTTTTATGGGTTGAGGGACATACAATTTACCCACCACTACACTGACAACAGTTAATTTGACCCTATAACAATCACTGAATGGATTTAAACAAAGAATTTATTGTTCTTTGACAGCTCAAACTCCTCCCCACAACTAACTCAACTCTGTTTCTTGAGACGACCAGCACTAAGGTTGAGGACGTAGTTCAGTTTGCCATCCCTTTCAGTTTATGGCAGTGTTTCTTAAACAATTAAGTGGCCACTGCCATGGTGGCTTCTCCCATTGGAATCTGCCCACTGGAAACTAACCTTGAATCAACCCATTTCACATGAACATTCATCAGCTGATTACAGATCTAAATTAGAGACTCATTGATAAGCAGTTCTGGATGCGAGTCTTCTGAGCTGTTCAAGAGGCTTTTGCCTACCCCCTTACAGCCAGTGCTGCAACTTCCCAGTCAAAGAGGAAGTTTCCATTAAAAAAACACTTGCAAAAATACAAATTATTTTTCATGCTCAATGCACAATTAAAATCTATATTTTTATTATATGCTTAGGTATAATAAGTGAAAAGGGGTGCACAATGTGCATGGATTAGATAAATACAAATATTTGTGTCATGAGCTAATTTAAACGGTTAAAGACTGATACTGCTACTTCAAAAATGGCACAGCATCAAAGGGGCTAAAATATTACAGACAGACACGAAAGTGAGAGAGCTCTGGCAAGTACTGATAGAGTAACATTTAATTTGAATGAGAAACAGGAGGAATTTAAAGACACATGGCTACAATTCATAGAAATTTATGACCAAGACATTTCTTTTACTGTGATTTTCTTTGTACCATGAGACATGTGTAATGGCTCATTCTTATAAGTGCAACATCCATTCATGTCATGTCTGAGAAATGTAAAGAGAGGGTTTTGAATTTAAGATCCATTGTCTGGCAATACTGTGTGTGTAACCTTAAGCAAAACATCTATCTAAGAAAATTGCCCTAAAGTACTCCTCAACTTAGTATCATTCTCCACCTCTTAAACATCTTTTCTATGTGTTTTCACAGTTCCACAATGTATTTTTGTGAACGTTGTGACACCTGCACTAATGGTCACTCCCAACAGGCTTGCTACATTCCCTTGCTTTCTCATATGATCCTGATCCTGGTCAGGCTTTAATTAAGAGACTGCTATATACTACTCAATTGATTTTTGCTAGTCTCTTGGATGGTACTTTTGCTAGTCCCTTAGGAGGCTTGTCTCTCACACATACACTATATTCAGGCTTATACGCCTTGTCATAAAACTACTGAAAGATAAAAATCACAGATGTTTAATTAATCTAACTCATGAAGTTATAAACAGTGTCCTCTTCTCCCTCATTGGACAATCAATATCCAGGATCCCAGATAAGTTGATGTACTTTATAAGCTGGTAGAAAGACTCTGCACAGGAAAAAACACAAGTCATAGGCAGTGAAGTTTTTTCCTGTATTTAAGTTCATACACCTAAAAATTAAACAGAAAAACTCCCCAGCATGATGGTCAGCTCTGCCCTCTGACTTGTGGATGTGATGCCTGACCCTCCCAAAGGCAATCTCTTACCATACCACCAGTCAGGCAACTTCTCTGACAGTTCCTCCTATAACCATTTATTTAAGGAGAAAGGAAAAAAGAAGCGTGAGATCTTAAGAAACCAGGTAGTGCACCTCCATCCTATCACAGACTACTTTACTAACTTACTTTGATTCACCTTGTACTGTTCTGAGAACCTCAGGTAAATGTGTCTGGCTGTTGAGACAACTTGTTTTCCTCTTTGTATAAAACTTCCTGGTGTTTGCAGGGCTGTTTGTTATACTGCTGTAACCATGTTGGTCCAAGAGTATGAGAGAAAAGGTGGGTGAGGTAACATATTTTACTGAACCAACTTCTGTTGCTGTGAGGGACAAGCTTTAAAGCTCCACAGAGCTCTTCTGGTCTAGAATACTGTCTAGTCAAAAATTAAATACAATGCATGAAAGAAATGCAGAGAATATATTTCTGCAGCGGGACCCTCCACAGTGAGTGGAGCCCAGCCTATGAATTATGAAGAGGTCTTATATTAAATACAGGCATATATCAGGGAGTCTATACAAAATATAGGGAAGCCAACAGCATGCTCTCCCTACCTGTGTTTCTTTATCAGATGTCAGCTAGGATGAGACACCAGGACAAAGAGAACTTGGGAGCTCCACACAGCTATAACTGCAGGAATGGGTAGAACAAAAACTCATATGGGATTAAAAAAAAAAAAAAAAAAGCACAAACTCAAGTAATTTGCTTTTGAGTTTTAAACTCATTTGCTTTTGGCCAGCAAATGAAGGCTGGAATTTGGAAAGAGTGCCTTTGGATAAAATTTCAAAAGCACCCCACTGATTTAAGAGCCCAATTTCAATTTTCAAAAATGACTGGCATAGTACTTTGGGCATCTACATCACTTAAGCACTTTTGAAAAAATACAGTATGTGCTGGTAAAGTCTCATTAAAGTCCAAAGAAAAATATTGTTCTGAAAGAAAGCAAAATAGTTTTAAGTAGACAGCCCTCTCCAGCATCACTTCATTAATTAAGGATAACCCCTTTCAAAATCATTCTGTTTTACATGCTTCTTATAAAAATAATACATTTTCCAAACAGACCATCTTGTTTTGCTTTTTTTTTGTTGTTGTTTGCTTAATAAACCAAAAACAACACTTGAAGAAAAAGCTCCATGTGGGAGAAGCACTCTTGGCAGGAAAAAAAAGCACTTCACGCACATAGCAGGAGCATCACCAATTGCATCACTCTATTGGAATGCTTTATAAAAACTACTTATATACCATTTGGTTTGAAATGCCATAACAGTTCTTGATACTTCACCTATATATTTTTGCATCTATCTATGAGTCCATTTGTTCAAGAACTCCTCCTAAACGGTAAGAGCCAGGATTACCAAATTTGGTATGGTGCTCCTCTTAGCCTAACTTAAAGCAAGGTGAGGGTTTGTGCCAGGAAAACAGGATGTGCCTGGAATTCGATTGTTTTTCATAACATGAAGGGGACGGGGCCGAATGGAGGGACGCTATATTCACAGTCACCACTGGGGGCAGTGAGCACAGGGGACAGCTATACTGCAGAGTGACTACTGGGAGCAGCCGCATCACCAAGGTAGTGGCCATCTGGGGAATTAACATGGAATTAACATGTTGCTGGCCACCAACCCTGGTAAATGGCTCCCCTGCCACAAAACCCTACCCACTTGGTCCTTGGCTCCAGCATCAGACTGGGGGGAGGAGGGAAGCATCCTTGGGAGCACTACAAGGGTTTGGTGGTGCAGCCCTGACCCTCATCACAGGAGCCACAGCCCGCTTTCCCCAGCACCACTGGGTTGCCCAGCCCAGCCCTTCTCTTCCCTTCCCCCAGCGCCAGGCTAGGCCAGGCCAGGCGTAGCCCCTTCCCCCCAGGCCAGACCCATGCACTAGTATCTTTGTGTGCGTGCGTGTGTGTATGTGTGCGTGCGCGCGCACATGTGCACTCCAAGCATATATACAGGCAGTCCCCGGGTTACGTACAGGATAGGGACTGTAGGTTTGTTCTTAAGTTGAATTTGTATGTAAGTCGGAACTGATACATATTGTAGGGGAAACTCTAGCCAAACATTTCTCCAGAGCTCAGTTTTATTCTCCCACACCTCACTTCCCTCAGTCCTTTATTCTCAAGCTGAGGTGTTTGCTGAGAAAAGCCGCTCCGCGTCTCCCTGGTCTGCTGGGGGGAAGCAGCTAGTGCGGGGTTGCCTCACCCCTTTTGTAAGTAGGGATCTGATGTAAGTCGGATCCATGTAACCCGGGGACTACCTGTACTTGGAACTCTCACAATATAGGTAATATTGTGAGAGGTCCTCTTATGATATTTAGTCTACTTCCTAACTTTCATAACCTGATTACTGAGTCCATTAGATTTCAATTTCCCTCTTTACAACACCGAAGAAAAAGGATTATCACCAAGGAAAATAAAGAGGAAATAACACTTGCTATTGGGTAACATTTTTAGACGCGCTCACATGACTGGGGTGCCGAAATTCCAGTCATTTTACATTAACTAAAACACCATAAGCTGTTACTTAGTCCCTCATGCTGACTGGAAAAGATGGCGGATATGTACTAGGATGAGCAGAATGCAACAAGAATTTTATACCACTGGAGATCTGACTTTCAGTTTTCCTGAACTGTGGCGATCTCTGCACCAATCCAACTATCCTCACACATCACATTGATAATTCAGTATTGAAGATGCTGAAAGGTAATGTTACTACACACAGCTCTCCATAACAATTTACATTATTCAGACATTTGAAAAATTCATGTTTTTCTGCCTTTGCTAAAACTTGACCCACCTTTGTTTCATTTACTACTGGGTCAACTATGAAAAAAAACCAGTTTTTAATCATGGAAAAATTAGGGGCACTGCCAGCTATTGATTCTGATAAGCTGCTTTAAAGCCTTTACTGATGTTTCTGAGGTTTTTAATTTCAAGTTCCATATTAAAATAGGAGATACAGTTACATAGAGATTACGACACATTAGGCTAAAGGATTATGAGACTTCAAGTGGTTCGACATGCACTAAAAATGAAGCTGAAATGGAACAGCATGCGGTATGGGAAACGCTCCTCCATTGCTGTAACAACAATTGACAAAGTATAATAGAAAAACACCCAAAAGAAAACAATGATTCACTATATATTTACACTCAGAGACGTGCATGTTTAAAAATGGTTTATATGAATTAATTGCTGTACAACATATAAGCAATAAAGCTACTCTGATTTACTTGGGGATTAAACTGTATTTTTATTTTTTATATGGAATACTTTATATAACGAGTAACAAAGTATAATCCCTCCCATAAAACAAATAAAGGGGGGCAACTTCTGGGTTCAGCAGATGGGAAGCAATCCTTTGGCTCAATGACTCCCAGAGAAGACAAACCCAGATGAGGTTGTGAGAGACAGGAGGTGGTGTGAAGCTAGGCCGTTGGCAGATCTTTCATTCTTGAGCTTTAAGGGCTAACCCTTCCCTCACCCCCCAATCATTCCATAGATGCAAAGGGAAAACTCTCTACACCAACATACAGAGCGAAGGATCCAGCCTAGTCTTTGCTAGATAACATGGATTGTTACACATGCTTATAATGTGGTCTGGTTTAGTTTACACAGGTGAGATCAAAACATGTTATAACATGGTCAGAGCTGTAAAGTGTTGGAACCTCATTATAGGAAAATGCATACTGTAGACAGAACTTGCCTGTACGCTACCGAGCCTTTTGACAGTTTGCCTGTGTCCCATTACTTGTATACTGTTGTTCCAGGGAAGAGAGCCTTGCAAGAAAATGAAATACAGAACAGTAGTATAGAGTCTGGCAGCTTCATGGGGTTCTATTTCCTATTTACACATTAATAATTGTATCCTTAGTTAATGAACTCTGAGGCCAAAAAAGCAACAACATTTGAAGACCAGGATGCAGTTATTGCCATGAACTGTAGCCATTCTTCAAAAGCATTTAACGTCATATCAGTGGGGCCTTCTTCACTTCCCTAAGAGACTATTCCACAGCCCAATGTGTGTGTCAGTCAGAAAATTTCTCCTGCAATATTATTTTAATATTTTGGAGAAAGGGAATTGCTCCTTACCCTGCCCCCTCAAATCCCTGCAATGTGGTAGTACATGTGCTTATTATATGGTAGAGCAAACCACTGCAAGCCAACTAACTTTCCTTACTAGGTAGTTGTAACGCCAGGGAAACATGAGAAAAGTTAAGATTTCCAATGGCTAATCCTTGTACTGAATTGAGAGTTGCAAAATTTCCTCCTGTCTGAAAAGGAGAGGAAATGGGGGTCAATTTAAAAAAAACGGGGAAGCAGAAAACATTCACCCTGTTTCACCCCTGCCTGTCATGCTGACTGCATTCTGTCTCTTTTTGTAACCAAAATGTATACAACTAATTCTGTTTTCTAGCACTGCAACTGTTGATTGTTGAGTCATCTTTCCTATAAATGTATTTTTTTAAATGATTTTGGCATTGTTCCTTGAAATTCCTGTCTAGCTATGTAATGGAAATTTTGACCTCACACTCTGGTTTCTTTAATATCTCAGATACCGAGATTATGAGTTTGGGAAGACCAGCCAGTTGATGAAGAGAGGCAGTGGAGAAATGCGTACTTTAGAAAGGAACAAAGCTGAACTAAACAAATGAGAAAGTAAATATTTAGTTCTATTGATGTTCGGGTACATTCATAATACTAGAACAACTCATTTGTTACAATTAAGGATATGTTTGGGGTTTTTTTCAGAAGTTTATCATTTGGCTATAGAAAGTAATTCTCAAATTAAACTTGGCATACAAGAACTCAGCCTGGAAGCAATATGTTCTTTTAAGCAGGCCAAATTATAGATTCTAAAAATGTTGTAATTAGTAGACAGAAAGCAAGATTAGTGATATAAGACTAGAGTTATGCATTTATGTAACTAGGAAGACCTCTAACATAATAAGCAATCCGTCAGCATAGTACCGGGTACTCTGAATGTTTTTGTTATTTCAATTATATTTAAGATCAGTGGTTCTCAGCCTCTCCTTCCCATTTGACATTGTGGGAAGAACACGCTGGCTGAGCCCCCTTCTCCCAGAGGGATAAGGCCTGGAAGTTGAGAACATGCGGCCCAGATATCAAAATTTTGTACTGCATCAATCTGCTTTGTAACAATAATACAGCAATAACATTATGTGAGAGATTAGAATGGATTTTCTGGAGGATCATATATTGAATCAGAGAAGCATATATGCACTTTTTTTTTTTTATTTACACAGGAAATTGGAATAGGTCAGCTTCTAATTAAAGAAGTAACTTCACAAGACATATAATCCATATGCAACTAGTGAACCCCATCCCATTTAGAATACAGGCAGATACATCTACACCAGACAAAGCTTTTGAGTGGTTCCCATGGTCAGCGCTGGGTAAATCATGTTGTTCCAATGATATGTAGGAAGGGTCAAATGCACAACTCTCTGCGGCTAGGGCTGCCAACAATGAAAGGGGGCTTAATTCCTAATCCCCTGTGCTATCTGGAGTCTTCATATGGAAAGATATTACAGTATGGCTGAAACTGTGGACCGATGACAATCAATGGGTTGAGCTCCCTCAAAGAAGGATACTATTCTGGTCCCTGGCGTTTCTTCAAAGTGATGCCTCCAACAATCGTCTCTATCCTGTCCAGATTTAGTTTAAGATGACTGGTTATTAGCCCATGAGGCCCTCATTATGGCTGGGGACTGCTGTGCCTATACTTAGTGAAAAGGAGACAGAATTATGCTCCTTCAACATACTGATGACGCTGCAGCCTACACTGCCTCAGTCTTCCCCACAGATTTCATTTGCACTTTGGACAAGACCGACCCCAAAACTGGACCTTCTAGAATCTTTGTGGAAGAGCAGTTGCCCTTCACAGCTATCACAGGTCTCTCTGAAAGCAATGAGCACATCCCACACTATTAAAGCGACTATCCATACATGCCAGGACCGGCAATAGTGTTGAGAGCACCTCACAACCAAATGTGTCAAGGACTAATGATAGGTTTTATAATACTAGCATAGATGTCTGTCCTATGTCCATTGCCAGGGGAAAATCAGTTACCATTGCTGTGACACCTGATTGACAAGGATCTCAAGAAAATTTTGTGGGAATCAGCCTGCAACAAGCTTCCCAGTGAAGTTCCCAAGAAATAAACTCTCTTTTCCGGGAATAAGTTATCAGAGAATCTGGAACATTATTCAATGACTTCTCTCTGGCCACCCAGCAGTGTAACCAGAGATAACAAACCGGTGAACAGAAATACCAAATCTCCTGCGTAAGTGTCCCTTGAAATAGTCTTAGGCCAAGATGATTTATGTGGAAAAATTCCTTCATCTGTAATCGGAAAGCGGGACATAGAGCAAGAATCAGGTTAAATATTTACACACACACACGCAAATGGAGGATGGCAGGATAAAATTAAAACTCAGCCCACTTGTGATTAAGTAAAATTCAATCCACCTGTGATCAAGCCCACTGACAGGGGTGGGTGGGAAGGGGGAAGTTGGCCCGTGTCCCAGCAATTTAAAAGGGTCCAGAGACCCTGGCCACTACTGCTGTTACAGCAGCAAGGGCAGAGGCTGGCGCTTCAGGCCCCTTAAATCTCCACCAGAACCCCTGGGTAGCACTGAAGAGCTGACTGGGGGAAGCTAGTCCTCATCACTGCTCCTTCCGGAGGCCCAGAGCCACCCCTCCCACACACCTTACCCAGAATCTTCAAAGTCGGTCAGCTGCCCTGCCTGTGATCTAAGATAATGCATAGACACTTTTAGTACAACGCATCCCAAAGCGTCCACTAACCACAAACAATCACTGAACACAGGAGTGGAAATGTCAAAAAGCTTCTTTATGACTGTGTTTCCTTTGCAAATAAAGCAGTCGTCGTACAAATCACCCTTTACAGGCCTATAAATATTAATGGTTTCAAGCTCAAGGCGTAGAAATGGAGCTATGGGGACCTAGCCATTGTAATGATGAACATGCAAATGTGCATAATTGAAAGAATTATGTTGGACAGAATATTAAAAAATTACCCAAGTTAATGTGTATGTAGTTATTTGAGCTCCTAAAGAAACTTGCACCAGATGTTTTTAGATGTTACCTCAGCTGCCTCCCAAACCACTATCACGTCTTGTTCTTCCTTATTAAAATACCAATGTTATTAACTGGAACCATGCATGTGTTTCTCCTGGGAAGAGTTTTAAATATTCCATTTATAGGCTTGCTGAGAACTGTGTCTTTATTAGAAATGAAAAAGCACAAGAAATGTAACAAGTCAAAATTCAGTAACAATGACTACATTTAAAAATATATAATATGCAAATGAAAGAGCAAGTAAATATTTTCCCCTGCTGGAAAATACAAGTAACATACAGCCAGAATCATTTTTTGCACACTGGCAGTACTTTCCTGTTAATTGTTAATGAGAAAGACTACAGTTTAGTTTCTTTTCCCCCATAAATCACATTTGGAAATCTGGGCAAATGTACCACAGTCATTACCACAAAACCAAAGAACCACAAGAGGGGATGTACTAAAAATGAATTACAATAAACACAACATAAAAATCACAGCTTTACTAGCCACTTCGTATCAGATGAAAAGGAACAATGTCAAGTGCTATACAAGCCTGAGATTTGGAAGACCCAGGTTCAATTCCCTGCTTTGCACCACAGAGTTACTGCAAGATCTTAAGCAATTAAATCTGTACCTACCTATTGCATCTGTAAAGCTCGTACGATACCACTTCCTCATCCAATGGTGTTGTGAAGATAAATGCATTAAAAAGCAGGAGGTGTTCTGATACTAGCTCACTTGGAACCATTGAGAACCAAAGATACATAGGTGAAAATTAATAACTGCATGTTATTAATGGGATTCACAAAAACTGTTTTATGCTTCAGTACTTTCTGTTGACTTTCTAGTATCAGCTAGCAGTCCTGTGGCACCTTCAAAACTAACAAATATATTAGATCATGAGCTTTCGTGGGTAAAACCCACTTCATCAGATGAGTTGGAGTCCAGCTCATCTAATGGAGTGGCTTTTACCCACAAAAGCTCATGATCTAATACATCTTGAAGGTGCCACAGGACTGCTTGTTGTTTTTAAAGTTACAAACTAACAAGGCTACCGCTCTGAGACTTACTATCAGACATAAATGCCACCCCAGTGGTTTCTGTGGGCCTATGAATCTGCTATAAGTGCTAGAACTAGCGGTGCTACCGCATCCCGTAGCTTGAAGTGATTTCCTTTATACACAGAGTTTACAGTTTGGTTCAATAGCTCTCAGCACCCACACTACAAATTGTTCCAGCATCCTGGATCTGCTTTCCTCAGCATAAATTTCTCTGTTGTGAATGCTGTGATATCCAGACATCCTCCACTCCTGTTGTTCTTCTGTTCAGTATGATTTAAAAGAACAGCAAGGGGAAAAAAAGATACACACATGGAGAGTGAGAGTAGGTAGAAAAGAACTGAAACAAACTCAGTGATGCAGGAGAAAGAAACTTCTGACACAGAAGGAGCCCAGCTCAGAAACATAATGAAGAGAACATTACATGGTGAAAGCGGCGAGGAGTCCTGTGGCACCTTATAGACTAACTGAAGTGTTGGAGCATAAGCTTTCGTGGGCAAAGACCCACTTCGTCAGAAAGCTTATGCTCCTACACCTCGGTTAGTCTATAAGGTGCCACAGGACTCCTCGCCGCTTTTGCAGATTCAGACTAACACGGCTACCCCTCTGATACATTACGTGGTGAATGATTCTATTCTTAGTCCTCTAAGATTAGTCCTCTTTTTCCCTGTTAGATTAAGGCAGCAAACATTTCTACCAAGGTAGTGATCTTTTATGTCAGGTCATCCTGGATCCAAAGTGCAGTAGCAGCTGAAGAAAGGTAGCTGAAGAAATGTCATCAACTACTGCTAAAGAAAAAAAGTATGAACTAGAGCACTGAGGTAGTATAGTAGTTTAACAACAATTAAAGACACATTGTCCAGTGGAGCAGTATATTTTATCTCAATACAAGAACAATAAGAGCAGGTCTACACTCCAAATTTACAGCACCGCAGCTACAGTGGCTCAGGTGCACTGCTCTAGCATGTCTGGTGAAGACACTCTAAGCCAGTGGTTCCCAAACTTTTTGGCATCACGCCCCCCTTTTGATTTTTGAAAAACCTTCACTCCTCCCCCCCAAAAAATAGCAGCAAAACTTGTTGAGTAAAACAAGGGGGAAAAAAAGGAACTGAGCGGGGCAGCAAAACTTGATGGGGGGGGAGAGGCTGGGTTGCCTCATGCCCCCCTGGAATTTATTCACGCCCCCCAGTTTGGGAACCCATGCTCTAAGCTGATGGGAGAGAGGTTTCCCAATGGCTACATGACCTCCAACCATACGGAGAAGAGAAAGAATCATCAGGTATGTGAAAAGGGCTGGCTAGGGACGTGTTCCCCTCCCCAACCAAAACTCCCCCAAGCCTCCCACCACTCAGACTCCCTTTAAGGAGGGCACCTCAGCCACTCTACCGCCATTCATATGGGAACATTACTGGCTGTTTCCTTTATCATTGAGTGATATAATTCTGGCTGAAGAGTGCATGGGGCAGATGAACCTAGACCTGCCCCAGATGGGGGACATACACTCCTTCCCTGGCTGAGTCCGCTGGAGCTCCAGCGGCCATGGAAAGGTGCTTCTCACCTGGCCCCCAACTACCACAGTGAGAGATGGCTGGGCTGTCCTCTCTCCCTGAGGCAGCCTGCATACTGAACCCCCCAGCCCCACCCCGGAGCAATGATTCAAATGAAACATGTACATTTTAATTTTATTTTCCAAAAAACAAAAATTGAGTTAAGGAACTGAGCAATGCTGGGTAAATTTTCAAATAGGACTACAACACTGAGACAGGATGTCAGTGCATCAGCATATTAAATTTTAAGTATTCAGTCCCATTATGAAGGTATTATTACATATATAAACAAAGTGCTAATGGATCATGCCCAGCTGACCTCTATCAGTTTACTGAATGTTCCAAATAGGTTTGCCACAGCCCAGGCTGTTTACTCTCCGCTCCAAATAAAAGTTTATAGTTATTTATTATGTACCCTATTTACTATTCAATAGGGAAAAAGCACAGTAGAGGTTCAACAAATGACTCACAGTCAAGAATTATGCATTCTAGTGACACTGCTGCTGACCCATAGAGTAAGACTGGAAAAGTCATTTAGCGTCCCTGTGCTGTCATTTGGGTGTCAGAAAAAAAAAAAAGAGTATGCACTTAATGGCCACAGAAGTGATAGCAGGCTTATTTAACTATTGAAAAGCAGCTTGGGACCACTAGACTATAGATGATACAGAAGTGGAAAGCATTCCAGAGTATGCAGCACACTGAAGATGAGAAGACACCTTCCCATCCTGACCATACACATTCGTTCCAAAAAGGACACATCAGAACTCTTATTTCCTATCTACAGTGCTCTGATTTTCATGACGTATGTAGGAGGGTTAGAGAATGGGTCTAGAAAAAAAGGTGGGGGGGAATACAGTAAGAGGCTCATACACTGGTGTAGTTTACATTTAGCCCCTTTCGGCATGGGAGCTGACCAAGGGCTTCATGTTGTTCAGTGAAACACAGCTGACTCTGCAGTACAGGATGGCACCCTCTGTACAACAATGTGGAGTGGGAACATTTTGTTCCAAGATACTGAGAACATCCTAAGGCGCTGTTAATAAGGGTTTCTTAGCACTAGGTTGTGCATGTAAGACTAAAACCCTGCATGAGGTGAGAGGAGGCATTGTGTATGATTCTGGGATCATGCCTCAAGAAATATCAGGTATCTGCAGAACAAAGTGGTCCTCCCTTAGAAAGAACACAGCAGGTGCAAATCCCCTGACCAGCCCAGATCAGTTGGCTGGTCAGGAGGGGGAGAAGGCAAGACTATAATCATGCTCAGCTTGCTGCTCTCTTTAGAGAGGCCAGCACCATGCTGTGCAGCAACTTAGACAAGACCGTGTTGCTCAGGAGCTGAGTGTGTAAGGAAAGTTCCGCTCTTGGTAGCAACAATGAAAGGTATAATGCAGGTGTACTTAGGGTTTGACAAGTCAGTGATTAAAACACTCAATTTTGCTCTCCATGATAGTTTCCAGTTGCTACCACTAAAGGAGATGCACCCATGATAAATAATGATTGCAAAGTTTGCTTGGGTAGGGTGCAGAAGATCTGAGAGTATGATGAGTCCGTTTGCAGGGTAAGAAAGAGGTGAATGGATAGAAAAAGCGTTTGGTATCCTCTCCCTCCACCATCTGTCCAAGTCTAGTCACAACCTAGTCTAGAGCAGAAAGGAATTTGGTTTAAAAGGCTTCCAACAACAGGAATGATCAAAGATATTTATATTACCGTATTAAAGGAATGTCATCTACTTCCTCTAGTCCACTTTAAAATAAGAAATAAAATGATTTTTCAGGTACCTGACGCTGAGTCTCCATGCCCGATGCTATGTTTTCACATCCACATTTTCCTAATTTCGGTTGATCTTTTTCTTTTCCTCTATCCCAGTGTCAAAGACCCATACAAAACAAAGAGATAAACTTACTCATCTTCCCTGACCGTACAAAGGAAACACTGAAAGTGACCACCCCTCTCCTCACCCAGCTAGGACTAAAAAAAAAAAAAAAAAAAAAAAAAAAAAAAAAAGCTTCCCTAATTAGTAGTAGTAGTCGTAGTACTTCAATACCTACACGCCCCGGTCATGGGCCAGGACCCTGTTGTGTTATGTGCTGTATGAACACACAGCAAATATCCCTGCTTCAGTACCTTTTGTTTTCAACAAATGCACTGTTTCTTGTAACAATACAGTGCAAATATTTTTCTGACAGAACTAGGATTTCTGAGTTGACTGTGACCCTTTAATCAGCATTACCTCAACTTGTAACTCTTGTAATATATGGATAATGGAAATAAACATTTCTCCCTCTGTGCGTCAATTCATGATTAAGCTAAACAAAATTAAAAGTGACAGAGGGCATAACACCAATCGGTCTCTCTGAGTGTTCATCTATACTGCACGTCTGGTTGTGGTTTCAAAGAAATCTGGATTAAATAACATGATTCATATGTGAAAAGGCTGACAATAAACAGGATTTTAGTATCATTCGGTCGTAAAACAGCCAGCATTTGCTCTGCATGTCCACATTATGTCCACAACAATTTTTTTTCCTTTGAGAGCAACATATTAGGTGTTTAATCTGTTCACTTCAAAATTAAAACCTGATTTCTCTCCTCCGCCTCTGCACACCTTTCTATCAACGTTTTAAACTTAAAGCAGAGACACTAAAACCTAACTACTAAAAATACAAGCACCCTTTAAAAAAATCTCATCAAGATAAATTTGTCATTTTGAATAAAGCCATTATGGAATGCTCTCTCTTAGAGAATCATGTTCACTGCAAACCAGGCCATTAATGGCTTGCTTCTGTGAGTCATTAACTGAAGTGGATCTGAAGCCTTTGATCAGTGCAAAAGCTGTTCACTTGTGCATGTTACGGTGTTAGAGTAAATTTAGGCCTATTCCAGGGCAAAGCAACAGAAACTCCTACACAACACTGCATGTAAAGACCCAACCTCTCCCATACTCCATAAGGGTTGGGAATTCTTCACTCCTGCTGTCTTGAACATTCTGTCATGCCTCTGAGTAACAACTGCCTGAAGGAGAGTTTAAGTATGGTAATTATTTAAGTGCATGGGACAAAAAATGACACACTCTTGTGTGGAGTGGAAAAGAAATGATGCAGTTGGGCTCATGTAGGGTTCCTAAGGATATCTTTCTGTTGAGTGTCCTAAACTGCGGTTGACTGAAATCCTTATCTTTTTGGGTAATAATTATGTGATACAATCACATATTGCAGCATATAATACAGTATATGGACGATGACTAAAAGAAGCCAAGCAGAGCAGTCAGGTGCACTTAAAGTCACACTATTTATGTGTGGACACAGAGATTACTATCAATATTTGCCACATTGAAGAACACCACAATTTTTCTGATATTTGAAACAACGACAACAACAAATCTGCAACAAGAAAATTGCCTATTGGGAGACTAGCAATAAATGAGCTATAGCAGCTCTGACTTGGGTTATGAAGTTACCAGAACCTCTGAACAGCATTACATCCTTTATTTACATGACTGCTTAACTGTAGTTTTTATATTTAACAGATGTGGATTACGCAAAGATACTTACAAATGTCTGCTCTGTTTATCAACTATTCTGAAGTACAGTGTTCTAATTGGGCAAAGACAACATGAAGTTTGAGTAGTTTACAAAACTCTAATTGTCTGGTGTCAAGAACCAGGGCCCCAGGATTTCAATCTCAGTCCTGAAATGCACGCTCCCCTTTGTTGCTCTGGGAAAGTCACGTATCATCGGTATGTCCGTTTCCGCACTTGTAAAGCCTACTTCTTACAGGAAGTATTGGGAGGTTAAATGAATGAACATGAAACATTTAATATCACTGTCTAAACTCAGAAATAATGACTTGGCCAAATCCTTCTGTCCATATTTAGGCAAAATGGTAGTTGAAGTCAGAGGATTCCAAGGTGTAGCAGGAAACCTCAACTTGAAGCTACAGAGCCTGAATGGGTAGCAGCTGAGGCCTTTATATTCCTCCACTAGACAATGGTTTTAGTGGTCAACACCAAGAGGCCTATTTATATTATGTTGCTGTTAGATCCACTCCTTCCTCTGCCATATAATTAATGAGAACAAAAGAACGGCCATACTGGGTCAGACCAAGGGTCCATGTAGCTCAGTATTCTGTCTTCCAACAGTGGCCAATGCCAGGTACCCCATAGAAAATTAACAGAACAGGGAATCATCAAGGGATCCATTCCATTGCTCGTTTCCAGCCTCTGGTAAACAGAGGCTAGGGATACCATCTCTGCCTGGCTCATAGCCATCGATGGACCTATCCTCCATAAATTTATCTTGTTCTCTTTTAAACCCTGTTATATAGTCTTACAATATCCTCTGGCAAAGAGTTCCACAGGTTGACTGTGTATTATATGAAGAAATACTGCCTTTGTTTGTTTTAAACATGCTGCCTATTAATTTTGCTAATTCTTGTATTATTAGGCGTAAATAGCACTTCCTTACCTAATTTCTCTACACCAGTCATCATTTTATAGACCTCAATCATATTGACCCATCATTTTATATGTATAGTTGTGATTATGTTTTCCAATGGGTATTACTTTCATCTGCCATTTTGCTGCCCAGTTACCCAAATTTGATAGATCCTTTAGTAGCTCTACACAGTCTACCTGAGACTTAAGTACCTTGAGTATTGTTCAAGAGTGTTGCTTTACCATATAACTACACTTCAGCAGACTTCAGCTTCCTGAAGGGAGGTTCCAAAGAGGAGGGAGAGAGGCTGTTCTCAGTAGTGACAGATGGCAGAACAAGGAGCAATGGTCTCAAGTTGTGGTGGGAGAGGTCCAGGTTGGATATTAGGAAAAACTATTTCACTAGGAGGGTGGTGAAGCACTGGAATGGGTTACCTAGGGAAGTAGTGGAGTCTCCATCCCTAGAGGTGTTTAAGTCTTGGCTTGACAAAGCCCTGGCCGGGTTGATTTAGTTGGGATTGGTCCTGCCTAGAGCAGGGGGCTGGACTTGATGGCCTTCTGAGGTCTCTTCCAGCTCTATGGTTCTATGATTCTATTGCAGCTAGCTGGGGCTCTAAGACCCCATGTGGTGGGAGAGTCCCAAACTTGGGCAGCATGTTTAACCCGAAAGTCTACACTGCAATTAAACAGCCCCTGAGCCTGAGCCCTACATCCCTGAGTCAGCTGGCACAGGGCAGCTGGAGTTTTATTTTCTATTTTCTTATACCCATGGTGATTTCACATTCAGAGAGCTCCCTAAGCTAAGGATTTTCCTCTTAACTTTCTTGGAGTGGCCTTGTGCACTACTACCAGTGTTGTTTGTTTGCCTAAATGCTGAACAAATAGTGTCGTTCACACATTAGCAAAGAATCTTTTTTTCCTCCAAGTGCAATACGACTGCCTACATAGTAAAAGGAAAGGAAAACAACTAAAAACACTAATTGAAGTGCATGCAGCTGGCAATCTTTCAATAATTTCCAAGTTATCTAACAGTGTGTCTAACTCCAATCAATCTAGGCTATCTTATATGATTACTTGTCACCATGCTGTCTCTACTGGCTGTATAGCAGGAAGCAAAATTTCACAGATGTGATATTGTTGTGTCGTCATGTTTCACACAGAGAATGGTTTTAGGTGATCTTGTGTGATTCAACAGATTCCAATATATTAATTCCAGAAGGGACTATTATGACCTGCTAGCCTGATTTTATGTATAAATACCAGGCATGGAACTTCACCCAGTAATTTCTGCATCAAGCCCATAACATCTGCTTGTGCTATAATATGTCTTTTAGAAAGATATCCAGTCTTAATTTAAAGACTTTGATGGATAATCAACCAAGGTAACTCCTTCCAATATACCCTAAGATGGTCAGTTTATTGTAAGTTCTTTTTTTCCAGTGTTTTTACAGCATTTGGCACAATTAGGTCCTGGTTCACAGTTGGGACTCTTAGGTACCATGGTAATACAAATGAACAAATACATAACACAGCAGTCAAATGTCAGACAAAAAGACAAAAAAGCTATCAGACAAAATGAGTACATTTATAGCAGTCATTTGGGCTGTAATAAAAAAACTACATGAATTTAGAATGGAGACTACTCTAGGCATGGACCAGACCTTCACTTCTACGTCCTGTAGGGTTCATCTACATCAATGGCTTTCAAACTACGGCTCATGACCCAGTACTGGGTTGGGGAATGTCAGGGTCTCATTGCTGCAGAGGGATCAGGCAATTAGTGTGGGTGCTAAGGGAGGCTACCTGCCTGTCCTGCTATCACAAATTGTGCTATGCCTCAGAAGCAGCTGGCAACAGGCCTAGCTCTTTGAGGGGAAGTCTAAGCACTACCCCTGCCCTGAGCACTGGCTCTGCACTCCCGTTGGCTGGGAACCTGCCATTGGTTGCTTCTGGGTCACAGCATGGTCTGCAGTGCCAGGAAGCTGCCTTACACCCTGTACAGCACTGTTGACCGGAAGCCACTCAAGGTAAGCCCCTCCTGCCCCAGCCCTAACACTCCCACAGCCAGAGCCCCCTCCTAGACCCCAAAGCTCTCATCCTCAAAACCAGCCCACGCTCTAGTCAAATTATGTTGGGTCATGGACATCAACAATTTTTGTCAACTGGGTTGTGAGAAAAAAGATTGAAAACTACTGGTCTACACTGCGGTGTAAGTTCAGGCTCAGGCTCAAGCCTAACCTGCCCTCCATCTACACACGCTAACCCAGGGCTCAGACCCAGGGTACAAGGGTTGACCCTACATTCCAGCAGATACCTAAAAGCCAACAGCTTTGCTAACTTTCTTGACCAGTGATGGGAGCAGATTAAGCAGTTCAAGCGCAAGTACCAGAAGCTCAGGGACCAGAATTGCACCTCGTTTCAGGCAACTTGCCAATCTCATGCCCGTTTCATGAGGAGATTGACAGGGGACTGGGCACTGAATCTAGCACAGAGCCAACCATGATGCATGATGACCTGGCTGGCTAGGAGAGTGATCTGCTGTCCCTTGAATACAGCATGTGGACTGCTGGGAGCCAACAACAGACTCTGAGCAAGGAGTATGAAGAGAGACTGTTTCTGAAACCCATTCCAGAGCAGGCTACGGAACAGGATCAGCAAAATGTGTGTCCAAGCTCAATGTCACCATTATAAAATATCCAAACAAATACATGATACACTGGAACTGACCAGCACCACAGTGTGATGAAGTGAATCACATGGGTCCAGTGGGGATTTTCATCTTATGTGCAGATCATACCACTGAGTCCACCACCTGCCCTCTGGGGCTCCCACCACCCTGTCCTGCAGGGCCAGAAGCTCTTGTCTCCCCCACCGAAGGCACAGAGTTGGGGTAACAACCCCCCAGAAGACACAGACATCGAACCAGTTCAGCTCTGGGAGGGCTCAGCAATAAGGCCATTGACAGCATCCAGGAACACAATCCCCAAAAGAGGACCAAAACTCTTAAAAAAATTCAAAAGTTTTACATAGAGAAAAAGCTTTACCCAGAGAAAGCTTATAAGTTTGCCTTCTTTATCAATGAAAGAGAGCAATGCACAGTGGATCTTCTCCCCCTTCAGGTAACAATTATATACACTGGGCTTGATAATAAACTAAAGCGCTTTTATTAAATATAAGAAGTAGGAATTAAGTGACTGAAAGTGAAAACAGATCAAAGTAAGTAACTAAGCCGAAATAAACCAAACATGCCAGCTACTCCTAATAAACTAAGAAGCTTGTTACATGCAAATACTTACTCTAAAAATTGCTAATTATCTCTTTCACGAGGTTGGCAGCCTCCTAGCTTGGGCCCAGTGCTTCCCCCTGTTCAGGTTAGATGCTTCCAGCAGTCATCTTGTGTGATAAGAGGGGGTCTCCTGGATTCTGGCCACTTCTCTATTGTTTAGTTTCCCCTATTTATGTCCCTCTTGCCCAAGGTGGAAATTCTTTGTGTTCAGTTCAAACCTTTCTCCACCTTGAGTGGAAAAGAACCAGATCCAAAATGAGTTCCAGCATCAGGTAATATGGTTATATGTCTTCGTAGTCCCAACCACAATTTGAACTTACAAGAAAAACAAAAAAAACAAGAAATAGTCTAGTAGCCCCTTAAAGACTAACAAAACATGTAGATGGTATCATGAGCTTTCATGGGCACAACCCACTTCACAGGTTGTTGACTTGATGACCCAGCTATTAAGCTCCTAAAGTATCACTAATGGCTTTTACTAGAACAGAGGGATGTAATAGTGTAGACATTTAAATGGGTAACCAATGATCATGTTCTCTAGACCTTTAATCATTCTTCGTGCTCTTCTCTGAACCTTCTCCAATTTCTCCACATCTTTCTTGAAATGTGGCACCCAGAAGTGGACACAATACTCCAACTGAGGCCTACTCAGCACAGAGTAGAGCGGAAGAATGACTTCTTGTGTCTTGCTCCCAACACACGTTGTTCTTGGCTCCCATGGTCCCAGCTCCAGCTGCAGCACACAGGGCAGCCGCCTGCCATGCAACCCCACCAGCTGGGCCTCATGGCTGCTGATGGAGCAGGAATCCACTGTGCCACCCCCTTTCCAGCAGGAAGGTGAGTGCTGTTGTGCGGCTCTGCAAAGGAGGCAGGTAAAAGGAAAATTTTTTGTGCACAGCTACTCAGGCGCACACCTTACAGGGAACTATGGCGACAGCCAGTGCGCACCAGGAGCCAGAGCATGCTTTACGAATAGGCAGTGCCCAGGTCCTGGCTCCTGGTGAGCAGGCTGCCGCCCTGTGCTCCAGATGCATGTAATCGCTGAAAATTTCAGCACTTACTCGGATAGCCAATGACACTCATTTAACATCCCTACTAGAATACCTGGGCTAATGAAACAGTTTCCTACTTCATAGTTCACACACACGAAAGATACATGCACATTGATACAATATACAGATTCAGTGGATTATAACTTTTAAAATGATGTCACACAATGTACTTTGCATAAAGAATTTTGAGTTATGTATATTAATAAGTCTAATTTTTATAAAGTGTGTGGGGGGAGGGCATGACAAACTGGATCAATGTCCAGGTGCTGAACATCACTATCCTATGGGAAGGTGTCATTCACATTACAGGCAGTCCCCGACTTACGAACGGGTTACATTCCGAACACCTGGTCGTAACTTGATTTGGTCATAAGTCGGAAATAACCTTAAACGCGCTGTCCGCACTGTTCGAAAAACTTGACGTACATGGTTCTCAATTCTAAAATATTATAATGGGGTTAATGGGAGGTTGGTCATAAGTACGGATGGTCGTAAGTCAGTGTGTTCGTAAATTGGGGAGTGGCTGTATCTCTTAATTAGATAATGATACACATTAACTAGTTTTTGTGTTCCTGTAACTACAGAGCACATGCATCAAATAATGGAATTATTCAAAATCCATCACTAATCTTTAACCTCCGTGTCTCTAAACCAGAAGCCAGCTGACCTCCATCTGGTGGAAAGATGGTTCTTTCTCGGGGTATACTTCAGCCTCTGTGCAGAATCTATTTTGGTATTTCAGTTAAAGAAATGGAAACTTGTGAGCATTATGTTACACTTTTCCAATTTCTGTCACTATTATGCTAGAAGAGTATCAAAGAATTACAGATGCCATGTCGCTGATTGTACATTGGATATGTGAAGGCACTCAAAGGATTATCCTATTCTAAATGGTTCCATTTATTTTTTGCCTGGAAACTTCTGGATGTCAAAACAAACATGGGATAAATGTTTTCCTAAATTGAACTCAGAGACAAATAGACTTTCTTTCCACTGTACATACCATTTGTTAGTAGGCCGGTGCATATTTTCCATCCCTTTACATTCACTGGCACCATCTATACTACATTCTCATCTCTTCTCCTATGAAGAATCTCCTCTAAACCTCATTAGCTAAACTGAAACAAAGTAGTGGAAAGACTCACAAGGACTAACATACATGTAAAAACAACATGTTGATCTCCAATCAACTGTAAAAAGTGGCATTGATTTTAAAAAGCCATTTAAAAACTGCACTAAGTAGTCCTCTGGCTTTTTGATATACAGTTTATACATATGTAACACACACAATAAGATGTTGTATAATTAAGAATCCTCACCACATTACAGTTTTGTATTCACTTAAGCAAGGTCTATTATTTTTAACATAGATAGGGATGTGATTTTTCAGAGACAGACCACCACCTACCATGAGTACAGCCCACAAAGAAATTTCTGTGAGATTCCTCTCATGGAAATCCCTCTCATCTCACAGGGGAATTAGTGGTTCTCTACCCTTCTCTGAAGAAAAGCCACAGGTCCCGCTCCCTAACATGGCATATCCTGGGGCATCTGCAGCTAGGTTTCCAGCATCAGCTCTGGATCTTATCCCTGGCTTTCTGGCATCACAGCTCCATTACAGTCATGCTACCAAGTATTCTCCTTGGCCATGGCTGCCCCTAGCATCTCCCCCAAAAAAGGTTAGCAAGTCCTAGGTTGCATTGTCGTTTCTGACTAAGTTTCACGGGGCTGAAGGGGAAATATTGTGTGTTCTCTCTGACACCCATCTCCAATTATTTATCTATCCCCAAATCCACACCTGTAGAGGGATTTCTGCAAGAGAAAGAGAGGGGGGAAGAACAATATCATAGATATGACTGATTCCCCCTTTCCATAAAAAAGTGGGACGATCCAAGTGTAGAAGGCCTCCTCCTTTCCTGGATATTGGTTTGAGTGGGGTAAACTTACTCCTAATTTTAACTCTGTGGTTAAAAAGACTAAGCAACCATGGAAGCCAAGAGGAAGTTAGTAAGTACCAAAGAACAGCTGAGTAAAGGGGCTTTAAGATTAGCCCCCACTGCATAAGAGTTTCTATGTAAACTCACAGGTATTACATGAGCTAACAATGCAGTCCATTTTAAATATTTTCATTTTCATTTATAGCATCAAAGGTATGCTAAGAAACAGAGAGCACAAGTTTAGGCAGCACCAGAAATTCCATGTTTACAGTACTTTTAATGTGCATAATGAAAATTCATAACTTGGTTCCCACGACTTCAAGATACTAACCGCTTCATCTCTGATGTAAGAGTTGAGGGGGCTTAACAACTAACAACAGGTTATAAACATCTCAGATGGTCCTGAGTACACACTTAAATTCCTATGGCAAATCTGTACATTACTTCATTCTTCATATGTCCTGGATTTCCTTCTATGCCTATAGATAGGATCAGCATCTAGATACAGTACTTGGCAAATGACTATTGTTCCTATTCCTCAACTAATGAGACAGCTAATATGGATATTCCTGCCTTTCTCCTTAACTATCAACAATATTTATTTTAAAGACAGTGCACCAAAGTCTATTGCATTAGTTCTTTCATGTTGGTTACATTGAAACAAAACATTTTGGTCTGGAAAAAAAATGTCAAATTCATGAAGTTAAAACTCAAGATGCACAAAACTGAAGCATTCCAAAGTTAAAAATAATCATTTTAAACTGCAAAAGCTGTGCTGTAATTTTGTGCAGTACAGCATGACATCATGATTTATATAGGGCCAGTACAATAAATCAAACCTCACCTAATTAGAGATCCTACTGCATATCTACATTATTCAGACAAATAATTAAAACAGCACAATCCATAACACAAGCCAGATATGTTTACTAAAATATGTTCTTTTCAATCTTTTTTAGCTTCACTGTTGCTTACAGAGCTTTCACATTTACTAAATTACAGACCTGAAGCTTTTATTTTAGTCTGACTTCACTTTCAAGGAATTCTTCAATTAACTTTACACTGCTTTAAACTCTTCATCCAATGAGAAAACAATCTGTGGTTTCTAACCCCTTCCAATGCCAATGGCTGCCATCCATGTTCAACTTTCAGACATACTTTTCAGAGCCAGGCTCTGTTTGCTTAAAACCAACAAGCTGTCATAGCATTTTGACAAGATATATATATATTATATAAAATGAAAATAAAGGAACATTACTTTGTAATAGGTAAATTTATATGAATAATTAGGTTTACCGTCCCTTTCTAAACAGATTACATCAAAACCTTGGTTAAACCAGAACAATTAACTCAAAATGAAAAGCCCTTATTGATCAGGTTGTTACCAAGTCTTCTGTGCATTTCCTGATCATCCATGACCTGCTCCTTTTTTTTTTTTTTTTTTTTTTTTTTTAAATTGTGGAGTTTGTTGAAAGCAGAAGTTTGTGAAATGTCAAAATCTTTGAAGTTCAAGAGAAGGATGCTATCCAGCTAAGGCTACCATCAGTGGAAATGCAAGAACCTTTTCGAATCGCCAGATACCCTGCTGCTGGTGCAACAATAATTTATGATGTACAAGATATCAATGAAAATCATAGAAGAGTTTTAATTTTCTATAATATTTATTAGGAGTAAAAATTAACCAAACCACACTTAACACTATCACATGCAATGCATAACTATGTTTACAAAAGACACGTCAAATGGATTTCCCGTGAGTACATGCAGGATAAATAGGTGGACAGAAGGATCCTTCCAAACTTTTGCTAGACATACTTTTGGTTAAGAAAATATTATGCCCAATCTGTGAAAAATAGAACTGAAGAAATGTTGGCAAGGTAGCAAGAGTGTTGAGGTCAATGGTGTACCTGGGGGTCCTTGCCCAGAATGTTTCAAAGAATCTGACCTATAGAAATAATCCAAATAATTTTTTTTACAAGCTCTCATCTATAGTCAGGTGCACAGCTATTACAATTTCTACAAACCAACAGCTAAGTTAACAGGGCAAGATGCTACTGGAAAAGCACAACATTACTCAATGTTCCTTCCTTTTGTTCTCTTTCACAAGCCTTGCTCCCAAAGGTCCTTGGTGGGGCACAGTAGGAAGCACAAATCTATTGCACTTCAGCTCACGTGTTTATGCAAGCTACATTCTAGAGCAAGTAATGGCAAGTGCTAGGCGTAGTCCTATAATTTAAGCAGCAGTAAATCTCAAGCCCCTTGAAAGAATACATGCAGACATGGAATTATACACGGTCCTCAGTAGCTAACAAGGGGATTAGCTAAATGCTTCGCTCTTAAACCTGATTCTTCCTATCAAGCATGAGTAGTTGGGTGGTGGCACAGGAGCACTCATTAATGCAGGATCACGTTCTGCTTATCACTTTATATTTTGTGTTTCACATTTGTGCCATACACAATTATGCCCTTAATCTTCACCAGATGGCATTTATATTATCACAGTTTTAATGGGCAGCATACACAGAACTATGATTAATTCTGTCAAGATTTGCTAAAGAAAAACCGATCTCCAGACTCTCTCCTCCCACCCCACCCAATATTCAAACCCTTCTTATCCTTTTCCACTTGACTTTATTTAAACACGGAATAAACAACATTCTTAAAATGTTCAGAAAACAAGTGGGTCAGACGTCCTATTAAAAATCATACTGCAGCAATGTACTGTAAAACTTTGTACATGAGCAAGGAGCATAAAGGTGGGAGGAAGCGATTTCAGTGACATCATTAATCTTAATTCTACAATCTCAAAGAAGCTTTTGGAGAAGTTGTGTAGGTCTTGAGGCCCACGTACGGGAAAGACCAGAATGGCTCCTCTCTATTATATTGTTTTTCCCTTCCCCTGCAAGGAAAAAAAGGGGGTAATTTCAAATTGTCCTGGTGGGCATCAGCATCACAAGATTTCTCTTCTGCAGCTGCCCGTTCTTCTTTCAGGCAAGTTTTGGGTTAGACAGGGATTCTTATTGTCAAAAAGCCTCAGGGGAGCTAGGGCTCAGTTTGAAGGCAAAGGACTTGTGAATCTTTAGGTTTTTGCTTGTTTATGAGGGTGGCATTCCAAGCTAGTTGCATGAGGGGGAGCAAACCCCACACACTTCGTGAAATTATACATGCTATGGTAATCAGTCCGAAAATTTTCCATGCCCCTGTGTGGGAATAACCCTATCAGGGATACGTACTGGCCCAGAATTATTGAATCAAGATCTTCTCTCAAGCTCTTCCACATTTTCCCCAAAACACTTGTCTTCCTGCTTCTTCATCTAATATAAACCATTTTTTGAACAATGGCCAATATCTAATATGTGAACTATTGCTCCTGTTAGTCTGATATGTAATTAAAAGAATCAAAGAAAGAAACCTTAAGTCTCATTTCTATTATAGTATGCCATAATAAACTAGTTTGTAAAGTAAATTTGCTTTGAAATGACTACCAGTCAGGCCAGAAACATAATGAATAATCTTTGGGACCACTATCATAAATGTTTCCTCTCATCACCAGGAAGTGACCAATGATCTTCTAACAAAACCCCAGGATTTCCCAAAATTACTTCTGCAAGCAATAGTAAAAATTAAGAGGTGTCCTCCCCAGAGCAAAGCCACAGACCTATTTTTGTAACATGCATTTGAAGCCCTATCCTTATAAAATGAAATATTTTCATTCTCTTGTGTAAACTTGTACAGATTGCATGCTATTGATCTTCTGAGTCATGTTTCTGGCAGTAAATTAGTAACCTAGTAGAAAATATAAGTTCTATAGAACAAATGATGTAATGTATTAGTACTTTAAGCCTGCATTTAACTCTTTCAACATACTAGCAAGAGGGAAATGTCTGTACGAATAGGAACATTCAAAGACCTTGAAAACAAGGAAACAAAATATTTAGAGTAAAATTTAAAAGATCACATTTTAATGGGAAGGATTTGGATTAAACTTACTTTAAAAAAATACTTTAAGATTGTGAGCTACATAACACACTCTTACTGCATTTTTTAAAATCAAAAACAGTTCTTTCAATTTAAATGCTATAACAGACAGAACAGGACTAATCAAGCTGCTGAATTTCTAATTGCTTTCTTGTTATCTTGACTCCACAGTAGAGCACCTGCATAAGCCATAAAGAAAACAGCCTTCCCAAAAGTCTTACAATGCTTCATAGGATCACCTCTATTCTATCTGTGCTTACAGAAAGCCAATTGACTAAAAGCTAATGGAATATAGCTGGGGTGGCCAATCTTACCGACCCTCCGAGCAGCATACGACAACCTTTAGAAGTTTGAAAACCAGGGTGCGCCTTCCGGGGCTCAGGACTTAAGCCCCGAGCCCTGGCAAGCATCTTTCATGGGGCTAAAGCCCTGAGACATCCTTTCCTCTGCTGGGCAGATGCTAGAGCTGACACATGCAGTTATGGAGGATCACGTCCCACACCAGATTTTTTGCCGGGGTTTACTGGACCCCTTCAGACACATAGTGCTCCTAGGCCCTTCCCTATTAGGCAGTTGCTGGAGTTGGCAAGCTGGAAGCTAGGGCCCTAAAAGAGAGGTATCAGCAAACAGCTGAGGGCTGCAGAGAGACCCTGCTTTTGCTGCTGCCTCTCCCTGTGGAGCTAAAGTAGTGGCCTCTTCCTGCAGCTCCCCCTTCCCACACAGCTAATACCTGGAACCTGCAGGGATGGGCCACTGAAGGTAAAAGGAAGGGTGCGTTTGGGGCATAAGTAGAGCTGTTGGGAAGAGGAAGTGAACCTTTAATTGGGCCCCACTCTCAGCAGGCATCAGTGGGTTTCTGGCAGAAGGACTCTAGCCACACACATCTCACGGAAGAAGCCCTGAAACTGCCCCTCCCCCCACGTTGGTAGACAGAGAATGGGAGGGTTCTGTGAGCCACATTTTAACGGTAAAAGAGCTACACGTTCCAGTTTGGCCACCCGTGGAATACGGGTTAAAGAAAATTACACACATACATAGATGGCTGCACTCTGGATAGTGTATGTATACAAACTGTATGTGCATTTCAGGCCAAATACTGCACAACCCAGAACAGATGCTCACCAATAATACAGGTTCAGGGGTCCCTCTCATAGGAAGAGCATTCCACCTTCCTTACCACAAATTCATCCAGATAGTTTCAGGAAAATCAGAAATAGTCCGCAGGGGAAATATGTATGTACAAAAGCCAAATGGCAAGGTAGGGCTTGGAGTTTCTGGTGCCAGCAAAGATCAGCATAAAAATCTCCTGCCCTTTACTGGCAACAATGAACAACATGCTCCCAGAATGTGACAGACTCTATAGTGTTAACCAGAGAATACCATCAAGCCATCTAACAGGCAAAAGCACAGAAAAGAAGCATGCCTGCATCTTCTGAGCATTAGAGGACTTAGCCACACAACTTGCACTGATTTTCGTGGAGTGTTATGGCTAAATTCCAAGTAAGTCTTTTCCAATAATTATTTGACTGCAGGATGAAGTTCTTTAGCCTGTGTTATGCAGGAGGCCAGAGTAGATGAACATAAAGATCTTGCCTAGCCCTAAAATCTATGGATATTCAGATGGCATAATTTAAAGATCAGGAGATCTCATTTCCCAGCATGTGTTGCATTACTTCTTTATTTGCTGTCCTTTATAAATGTACAAAACTCAAATGAATACACAGTATGTACAGACTGCAGAAAATGTGCTCTCAATTGCCTTAGATGCCAACAGCTACATACTGTCTAAGTGACACATGGTTTTGACCAAGGAGATAGCAGTATCAGTGTTTCCATAACTCTTTGTGAAGAATTGAGGATTTAAAATGCCTCTTTCCAACATTACCTCATGTCTGGGCCTCTTGCTGATTAATTAAAACTATATAGATACAGAAAAAACAAACATCAGCACTGCAACACTATGTACCAATGTACAGTATCCTTGGCAAAAAGAAATGGCCTGCTGTTCTCAACCAACTCAATTTCCATAATTGTGAACTGTGATCAGACAAGATCTCTTTTCTAAAAAACATTCCAGCAACTGGCAAATGTGTCCAATACACAGGAAATTATATTTATAGTTGCATTACTCTCCACAATGTACCAATTCTCCTCTCACTAGAAGGACCAGTGGCTATTTCTAAATGAATGGTTTTGTCCCTATAAATCTATCATCACAACATACAATCGTTAATTCTAGAGTCCATACTGGTGGGGGGAGGGGAAATATTGCAGAAAGAACCCTTCCACTGCTAAAGAATCCATAAAATAATGACCTATAAGACTTCTCTACTCGAAAGAGCAAGAGTTTGAAATCTTACTTTTGCAATTCTTTGTCTCTTCATTAAATCTGTCTCATGTTAAACATGTGCTTAAGTTTATGCAGAAGAGAAATCCTATACTATCCATGTCCCTAAGTATCTCCAGGAAATAAGGCCTAAACAAGTTGCAGACTCACCTGTACCTGCTAATTATAAACTTCTTTAATATCCTTATATTTTTAACACTGAAAACTGGTTAAAAAACAACAAAAGCATTTGATGTGAAACTTACAAATGCCCTTACAACAAGCATTTAAGAACATGTATAATTACTTGGCAGTCATCGTGTCCTTCATGTTTTTTGCTACGGTTCAGAGAACCATGCAAGTCCGACTTTGAAAAGCAGAAAGCACGAAGCTTTTAATAAAGATCAATGAATACTTTACCACATGAGAAACTCCACCAAAGGCACAAGCATGTTGCAAGAAGTGTTCTTACCTAAAATTAAGAAAAGTAAGAATGATCACTCCTTCTTCCTATATCACACTTTAAAAACACAGTAATTCCAATATAGGGAATGGTGGATATCATAATAACCATGGAACAGCCCAAAGAAAACAAGAACATGAAATTGCCATTCCTTTGATCAAGAAATTAACATTAACAGGGAGACCACTAATATATTCAAACAAGCAATAAAAGAAATTTTGCATTAGTACAGTGAAAGCCAAAGGACTAGGGTGGTGGTGTTTTTTTAAGTTACTTAATAGAGCTGGGGGTTCAACTAAAATGCTAACAAAACTGTACTGAGACCCACATGTGGAGACTTTCAGATGGTCACTTAAGAGAGAGCTTGCCTGCTGGCAATGAAGGTCCTTCATTGAGAAATCTGAACAGGACTGTTCCTATATTTTTACATTAAAATCTCCATGTGCAATGATGTTTTAGAGACGCTTTATTTGTTCAGTAAGTATATGGCAAGTCTCCAAAAAGAGTCATATTTTTTGGAGTTTAATGCACCCACATTACACACATCATATATTACTTGAAAGCTTATTTTTATGTCCATTTAGATGAGGCATGATGTAGAGCTAGCAAGTGGTGCTGCATGCCTGTAGGAGAGATGAAACAATGGTACCCCAAATGAAAAAAGTGTCCCCTTTTTTAAAATAATTCTAGCCATGTTGCAGTATGACTATGTCTACAGATTTTACTATTTAAGTTAATTTTATTTCTTTAATGTGATGTTTATTGGTCAAAGCCACCAAAAGAGAATGTATTAAAATATTTCTATTGGTTTTGCATGAGCAAGATTTATTTTCTCCCAGAAATGACAGCACTATTTAGCATGTGGCAAAAATGGTGAATATCAACATTTTGTGATAAGCTAACATGAAAAGTTTTCACATCACATATTCTTAATTCTTAAAGAATCTCACAAGTTTTCTCTATTTTTTTACTGAAATTTGATGACCAGTCAGTCTCACTGAAGACTCGGCACCAACAGGAGTATATTCCATGCCCTCAGTTTGTACTGCCTAGTGGGTAGATTGTACTGCCTAGTGGGTAGATATAAACGTATGTGAATACCTAATGTAATGCTATTCGATTTATGAGCTTTTGTACATACAGTGCTGCACCTAGTATGTCTAGTAGAACGGTATTTCTGAAAGTGTTCCGCAGAATCACTTTGAGAAACAAATTAATTGGCTGCCCCGGTTTGTTTATTTACCAGAGCCTTGGCCACAGAGCCTCGTGGCTCCTATTGGCTCCGTTTCACTCTTTGCAGCCCAGGGGAGCCGTGGGAAACAGTGGCCCAGCCCACACCGCTTCCCATGGCTCCCCTTGGCTGCAAAGGAGCCTTGTTACTTGGGGTGCTTCTTACTATGCTGATACAAATCCAAGCCCTGACACCAGTAGCTACCCTATGGCTGCGTCTAAACTGGCACGTTTTTCCACAAAAGCGCTGCTTTTGTGCAAAAACTTGCCAGCTGTCTACAGCGGCCACTTGATTTTGTACAAAAGCACTGATGTTCTACTGTCCATAATCAGTGCTTCTTGCGCAAATGCTTTGATGTTCCCGTTCGGGCAAAAGCCCTTTTCCAGAAATGTTGTTGCACAAGAGCGCCAGTGTAGACAGCTAAAAACTGTTTTGTGCAAAAAAGCCCCAATGGTGAAAATGGCGATCGGGGCTTTCTTGCGCAAAACCGCATCTAGATTGGCACAGACGCTTTTCCGCAAAGAGTGCTTTTGCGGAAAAGCATCCGTGCCAATCTAGACACTCATTTCCGCAAATGCTTTTAACGGAAAAACTTTTCCGTTAAAAGCATCTGCGGAAAATCATGCCAGTCTAGACGCAGCCATAGGGTAGCTACTGGGGTAGCCTATAAGTATACAGAAGAGGTTTCATAGTGTCTTCCATCAGCCTACTTACTCTTTGCAGGGTGGCCCAAGAAGCCATTCCAGTCCCATGTCTCTACAGATCCATTTATCCCTAGTTCTTAATTACCAAACACTCAGACTTTTCCCCACGTGGGTTCATCACCCTCAATGGAATGAAACTTGCCCCCAGTTATCAGTTCTTTCTTTCTCTCTCTCTCTCTCTCTCTCTCTCTCTCTCTCTCACACACACACACACAATGTGCACAACAAGGAACTAATCGGGATAAAAATAAACAAAGGGTGTTTTTGATAGAAAAATGACAGATTCAAATATGAGAGTCAGCGGAAAGCAAACAGAGACAAGTCACACAGAAAATAAACAAAGACAGAACCTCATGTTTTAAATTACTATATTAGCTAAATATCTTTTTCTAATACATTACCTATTTCCTCTGAACAGTTTCTAATGTAGTTCTATCACAAAAAGGAATATCGGTACAGACAGCGCTCCACCTAGATGTCCTTCATTTCAAACCCCTTGTCTTTTAAGGATCTGCAGGTTTTCCTTTCTTTCTCTCAGACTGTGGTTGTGTTGCTCAGGGGTGTGCATACGCCAGTCCCACTGTGTGATGTAAGTTACACTCACCGAACCACTGATATGGACAGGGCTATATCAACAGGAGAGCTTCTCTCACCAATACAGCTATTGCCACTCACAGGGGCTGAAGTACTTAAGCTGATGAAAAAGTTCTCTCATTGGCTTAGCATCTGCACTAGCCGTGTAAGCTCTTTAGCGTAGCCATAATCTAAGAACATGTCTACACAAGTGACCTTACAGCAGCACAGCTGTACCGATGCAGCTGCATCACTGTAAGATCACTCATGCAGCTGCACTAAATTGGCAGATTCTCTTGTTAACAGCATAAAACCACCTAAACAAGTGGTAGCAGCTGTGTCATATGAGCACTCCCATCAGCAAAACTTACGTGACTTTGGGTGAATTTTTCACACCCTTGAGTGACATATGTTTTGCTGACATGAGTGATAGAGTAGACATGGCCCATGGGGTTTTCTTTTCAGTTTCATATTATATCAATGTTTTCCCCTTAACTCTAACGGTCCACCATTGTCTACTCCTGGCTGGCCAATGGAGTGGTGCATAAAGTTAGCTTCATGTAAATAGCTGGCTTTGGAGAAGACCCTTGCTACTATGAGTTGTACCTGAAATTGTAAAACCAGTCATGAGCATGCGGCTAGTCTATAAACGTAAAGACACATATTTACAACCACAGTCTGTCACATAGCTTATAATGACCAGCCAATTGAAAACATTACAAGCATTCACAAAACACTCTCTTTGGCATATTCTTATACACAACAACAATGTACACAGCCAGCTGATTCAATTTCTCATTCTTTGTGTTTCTCCAATTGGGGTGTCTGGACGTTGATTGTGACAGTCACTTCATACTTCTGCATGTCATTTGTGATGCACTCACTCCTGACTTCTGCAACATACTCCCTCCTTTACACGCATTAACAGAATATGACTTTGTCACTTCCCTATTTTATATTGGGGGGGGGGGAACTGTTGCCAAACTGGGAGAGAGTGACTGACAAGCTGCAATTTCTGCAACAGGAAAGTTGATAATTGTTCTGTATGACCACCGTAGGAAACAAAACGGACACTTGAATTGCTTGCACCTCCATCTCACCTTCAAAAAGGACAAATCACTAGCTCAACTAACACCTGTGAAGGCTGGTTTGAAGAAGATGTCTAAAGAGCATCTTTGCAAACGAGATCTGGATTCTTTCACACTTAGGTGAAATGTTGGATCAAATGTTGGATCAACCCAGCAACACAGATGGAAAAAAGTGGATGGTGAACTACTGCCTGTGTGTCAAGAGCCCAGTCCCTGCAAAGAACTGTGTACATGTTAACGCAATGAAGATGATGGCAACGCACTGAGATCATAACGCTAAATAAGGTGGCAATGGTGATGTTGACTAGTCATGGCATCTGCAAGCCTACATTTCAATGATACCTGTACACACGGACTACTAGATTTTATTTTATCCTTTAGATTATTGGGATGCCTTGAAGCCACACAGAAATCCAATGTTGTGTCTTGAAATAAAGTACAGAGTCATTAAACTAACAGGAACAATACAGGTTGGACGTCCCTGGTCTGGCACCCTCAGGACCTGACCCGTCCTGAATGAGGGAATTTGCTGGATAAGGGGATGTGCCCTTCCACCGGCCTCCCAGAACACTGCCCCCCCCCCCCACCCCTCCAGCTGGCTCCACTCCAGTCCCACTGCCACTTGGCTCCAGCCCTACTGCTACAGGGCTTGGGCTGGGCTCTGGCCCTCTGCTGCCAGCCAACTGGGACTCTCTGGGAACAGAGTTCCCCAGCCGCTGTGGTTGTGCTTCTGTCCTACCTGGCCAGGGCTTCCCAGGTCTCTCTGGAACTCCATGGCTGCCCCACTGCTGCCGCGCCAGGATGGAGTTCCACGGCTGCCTCCCCAAGAATGGGGCTCACCTTTACCGATAGTGGGGCTCCCTGCCACTGGACTCCTGACCGGCTTGCGCTCCTGAGCACCAGGGCTCTCTGAGGGTACGTCTAGATTACGTGCCTCTGGCGACAGAGGCGTGTAGATTAGACTACACAGCATAGGAAAATGAAGCAGCCATTTAAATAATCGCCGCTTCATTTAAATTTAAAAGGCTGCCGCGCTGAGCCGATCCCAGGGCATACCTGGGAGGTCAACAAATGCCTTTGATGTCGACCGCGGAGCGTCCAGACTACCCCGCTGAGCCAACAAACAGCTGATCGGCTCAGCGCGGCAGCCATTTAAATATAAATGAAGTGGCGATTATTTAAATGGCTGCTTCATATTCCTATGCCGGGTAGTCTAACGTACACACCTCTGTCGCCAGAGGCATGTAGTCTAGACGTACCCTCAGACCATGGATGCCGCCAGACTAGAGAGTCCTGGATTTAGGAGGTTCAACCTGTATTTCAAAGTGCACTGTTTGCCCTCATTTCAAGGTGTAACGTGTGGATCGTGTCACTGTTTGCCCTCATTTCTATGGCAACAGCACCACTTGATAGCTCCAAATCATGTCTCATCTTAAAGTAGACATGTAAGCTTTCAAATGAGAGCACATTAAGTTAATCATATTGGTGATATCTGCTGCTTCCTTTATCACAAGGCTCCTCTTTATCAAAGTTCCCCTACACTAAAATGCTTATGGCACCTCATTATTAGAGACATTGGGATCCAAGGGAGGGATCTGGCTAACACTGCATATGATTGCCTTTGAGAAAGATTGAGACAAAAACCCACTGTATGCAGGCTTGTAGGCGAGCACCTTAGCCTGTCATCTACCACAGCTCAGTTCCTCCTCATGGTCTGTAGCATTTGGTAGCTGCTCTATGCACAGTGAAGTGGACAAGAAAGCCTAAGTTTAGGGAAGGAGAAAGAGTAACCTGAATAAAATAAACAGATAGAAACACTTCTGATGGTGAGGGGCTGGATTTTTTTTAAAGACTTTGTTTTATAGATCAAGTAATATTTAAATTATGAAAGGGGTTTTCCTATTCTCCGAAGCAGTTTCTTGCAGTAGTAACAGTAAATAGATACAGACCTCTGCTGACACTTCACACATACAGGGAGGGACTACCCCAGGATAAAAGTCTTGTAGGAGAAACAACAACAGATTCCTGGCTAAAAAACCTCATGCATACCTAACAGAGGGATGCTGGCTCAATAAAATAAAGGACATGCTTTCAATGGAAAAAAAAAATTACAGAATCCTCAAACCTAACAAAAATGTACAATCTAGCCGTCCCCACTAAACCAGACAGTCCAATGACCTTTTAAATCTCATTGCTGTAAGTAATGTAGCTTGGCATATTGCATTTAATTGTGAATTATCATTGAGCAATTAGTACTGCCCAAACACATAAGAGAAAGCACTTGCCCCCAACAGCTTACAGTGTAAATACACAAAATTGAGAAAGGAAGGGAAATGGGAGCAGAGCGAGAGAAATGGGCTTTATCTATAAACCATGTGGCATAGCCCCAGCTCAGGGCCTTAATGCCCAACACATTTTGCTAAAGTTACAGTCCCACACTACATCTGCCCCGGAATTAAGTCCTGTCTCTTTCCTGATTTTTGTATACTGAGTGTTATCTCTCACAACATGATATAAGCGATAGTTTTATTTCATTCATATAATATTTTGCTTTTTTCACCTTCAAAGTACTTGACAAACAGTAAACAACAGTACTGGAAATTTTGGGGGTTTGGAATTCTTTGGAAATTTGAAATATTAGTGAAAACTAAATGGAAAACAAAAAGGAGGGAATTGTGATTCATTTTCCCCTATATGTTCCTACTATTGATAATATTATCATCTCCATTTCACACACAGTTATTGAGACAGAAAGATATCAAGCATCATAGCCAAGCCAAACGGAGTGTTGGTGTTCAAAGAACTTGGGCATTCCTGGCTCCTTGTCCAGTGCTCAGGTCATTAGAGCATATCTTTTTCTCAGTAGCCAGGCATTTCGAACATGGTTAATGCTCCCTTTCACAAGAAGGAGAAGGAAAAGCAATCTTAAAAGGAGGCAGATAAGGTGGTGCCATATGTCCCCCCACCCCACACACAAATTATAACACAGATAGTCAAAGCTGCTGTAATTAATACTGCATTTTCTATTGGAACTTTCAATCAAGATCCTAATGATACAGTTGAGAAGGGAGCAATCTGACCCAACACATGACTCTCCTCAGTAAAATACTGTGCTTTGCATGTTGGATTCTGACTCTAGGTTCTAGCACTGCTTCTCTTCGTATCTTTCAGCCACATTACATCTGTACACTGCCACTGACTGGCATGCACTTGACTGCCAAGAGTATCTGCATCCTGGTTTTGGCAGCTCTGTTTCTATCTGCTTAAGATTGTCTGTCCTTCCTTTAATATCATTTCCTTTCCCCTTCCTTATGATATATGGCACCAGTTGTGTAATTCTATTGGTTTCGTTTTGGGTCATGTTTGTTGTTTTTTTGCTCATATGATTAATTTACATACTAAGAGTGCTAAAAAAATCCACCTTTTATTTATGGGAGCAAGCTAAGCTAACAATTGAAGAGCAGATTTCATGGATTCTCTACAGCACATAAGAGTAATGCCATCTAACAAAGATACATACGTCATCTGCATCCTCCCTTTAGTCTTATTACTACACCATTGTGATTTATACACTGCAAATGGCAATAGAAATACAACACTTGCTCCCATTAATAAAAGATTTTTTTCTGCTTTTTTTTTTTTTTTTTTTGAGGAAATAGCACAGTGTTTCTTTTAGTCCTGCTCTATACTAGGGCTTTATTTCAAAATAATCCCCCTTAGGTTGAATTTATAAGCGGAGGGTCCACATTACCAAGTCCGTTATTTCAAAATAAGGGGCTGCTTTACTTCGAAATCTGTACTCCTGCTTTTCTCAAGGAATAACACTAATTTCAAAATAGTTATTTTTAAACAGTGGCAGTGTGGACACTCCAATGCCACTATTTCGAAATAACTACTCCCCAGAGTTATTCGAACTAATTACTCCCCAGTGCTTCCTAGGGTTCAAGTTGAGGTGGGAGTTAAGTTGAATTGAGTTATGGAGAAATAGTTTCCTTGTGTAGACATGGCCTTAGAGACTCATGCTATATTTAGACTGCAAGTTTTTTTTTGAAGAATCTTTTCCGGAAGAGGTCTTCCAGAAAAGCTTATTTCAAAAGAGAGTGTCCTCAGAGCAAAAGCGCAAGGAAAAAGCAATGTGCTTTTTGGAAAGATAACGTCCACACTGTTTGGATGCTACCTCGCATTTAAGTTGTGATTAGCATGAACTGAGTGGCCACCAGGGCACCTGTGTTATTTCCTGGAGGCCTCTTTCAAAGAACTCCCTCTTCTGCATCCACACATGCCTTTTTCCGAAAAAACTTTTTTGGAAAAAGGCTTCTTCCTTGTAGAAAGAGGTTTACTGCTGTTGGAAAAACCCCTCCATTCTTTTGACGTTCTGTCAAAAGCACACAATAGCAATGTTTTTGCACATGGTTTGCTACTTAATTCAAGGAGCTAAGTGAAATTTCCGTTGAAAATTAACTGGGCTGCTGCTGAAGTATAGTTTTTCTGGAAAAACACTGCAGTGTAGACATGTCTTCAGTGAAGGATACTGTAATGTTGTTGGCCCCTTTTGCATATTAAACACTTGACAGAACACAAGAAAAGCTTTAAAAATGAAACATTGAACTGGAAAAACTGTTTAACTTCGGACATTAACAACCCTGATGATTACAGTAAAAATAGTGATGGTGAAGCACTGTGTAGCACTGGCTACAGACAAACAACATGAGAAGGCAAGACACTATAAAGTAATGAACAAAATAAGTTACTTTTGTTCTGAATAAGACATATCATGTATAAGCAGTATACAAACCCCTTATAGAAACTAAGAATTAGATAATCATATAATAGCAGACAATGCACTATAAACGTAACTTGCCTGTCCATTAAAATAACTTGGTTATTTTGGCTCGTTACCCTTGTTATTAAGCTACTGGAGCCAGGATAGTCTTTAGTAATATCTCTTTCTTGCTTTTGGGCCCTTCCTTAATCAGAACTCACATTGAAATGAGGAAGGGGCTTTGGCTGCATAAGGAACACTGAATAGGCCTATTTGCACATAGTTTGCTACTTAATTCAAGTAGCCAAGTGAAATTTCTGTTGAAAATTAACTGGGCTGCTGCTGAAGTCCTTCCTCAAGATCTCAGGTGATAGGTTTTTACATAATACAGTGAAAATATCTATTTATATTTTATTTTTACTTTATTAAAGAAGTTTATGCTACTAATTTAATTTCAGTGAACAAAAGGAAAAAAAATAAAACAATTTTTTAAACAAGTTTAAAATATTTCAATGAAAAGCTACTTATAATACATTTCTGAAACTTTTGCAGCTCACATAATGTTAGCATTAGAACAAGAAAGTGCAACACATCAGACTTGTTTCATTGCTCAAGCTGAAAATTATGTAAAAACCTCACACACAAGTAAATGGTGCAGAGTTAGATTTTTCAATTCTTTCAACATTAACATATTCACGGTTTTATCTATAACTCAGTGAAACCAATGCAGATTTCATAATTTTAAGTAGGAAAAACGTAAAAACAATGTTGAGGTGCGCATGAAATTTAACATTGTCTTTTTGAATATATGTATTACAATAATTTTTAATTTCACGATCACTTATTTCATAAATACAGTAACATTCATTTTCAAGCGTACATCAGTCTGAGGGATGTCATTCATTTCCGTCCCAACATTATCTATGCTCTACACAAACTTTGGTTCCCTCTCTTTTTTATTGTTAAAAATATAAGAAATTAATTATGAAACTGCGCTTATAGAAAGAGTTTGGCACGTTAAAAAAAAAAAAGAATCACGAGACATTTTAAAGTTTCAATGTGTCTTTTTTTTTTTTTAAATCAAACATTTTAGATCTTTTCCCACATATTGTGTCTCCTGTTAGGGCATGGACATGTTGAACAGTAACAGCTGGCTGAAACTTTTCACTACTGCCATACTTAATTTGGATTATGTTGTGTAAAAAGTGTGTGCTGTTTATACACATAGTTGCAGACACAGTGCTACCATAGGCTAAACTTGGGTGTATGAGTGTGCCAAAGACATCATGATAGTCTGATACAGGGAAAAGACTAAGCTTACAAAAGACTGAAAGCCTTCTGCACAATGGTTACTGTCCTCATGCCCACAGTGATCTCTTTAAATGGAACTTGAGACCAGTTGGCATCTCTCAGAATTATGCCCTAAGCCTAACAAATCTAGTGGCAAACTCTCAAGTACACACTACCAAGAGCCTGTCCGAAATCGATGTCTTAAAGAAGAATAGAACATAACAGAAAAAGGAGACTGAAAAAGCCCAGACTTGGGAAATCATGAGCCTTCACCTGGTTATATACTGAACACCCCCACACATCCCATGTGCCAGCTAATCACAAGCTAATCACAAGCCTGACTCCCATCTGCTGGAGAAGATCCAAGATTTTAATACACATCAGGGATAAAAAACTTTAGAGGGGTAGCCAAGTTAGTCTGTTACAGGAAAAAAACAACAAATGGTCTGGTAGCACTTTAAAGACTAACAAAACATGTAGATGGTATCATGAGTTTTCGTGGGCACTGCCTACTTCTTCAGAAATCCGGTCAACTTTTTAACAAGTTTTGTTAGCCTTTAAAGTGCTACCGTACTATTTGCTGTTTTTTAAATTTAGCAGGGATAAAGTTCATGTTCCATCTTCACCACTATCTTAAACTTTTTTGTAACCTTGTTAAGGAATCGATTTACAGTGCGCTTCCCTGGGCCTCAACTCAGGTGCCTGAAAAGCCACAGCAGGATTGAAACATTAGTGGCTTTGCTACAAATTTACCTGTGTGTTTACAATATAAACTTTCATGTGTGTACACATCTATCAGGATGACTAATGAAAGCCAATATCTGCATATGGTCCTAAAGGGAAGCTCATTACTGCTGTCAAGCTATTATCATTAAATCGTCTGGCATTTTAAAAGAGCTAAAGTTGATAAAAGCAGAATTCATCTAAGGACAACAATATCCCCACCGAGTCTTCACAGTTGCGTGAACCTTAAATATCAAATGGCTCTTTCTGCTTAAAAGCTAGGTCACTTATCTGCAAAAATTATATTTAATGCTTCATAAATATAGGGCTTAAAACAAAAGTGCTTCTAATCAGATCTGGCATGAAAAGAAGAAATGCATAGAATGAGGTAAGTGTGATCTTACCCCGCTGAAGAACAGGAGATGGCAATGCGTCAGCACATGACTCACACAGACACTAAACAGTAGAGAGCTAGAGATAATTCTCAGGTAAACTTTGCACGAGCCACTACGTCATCCCTCTTTAACCTTGCTGCATTAATCATGTCACAAATAACTTTATGCAACCCAAGAAGAATGTCTGATTTACAGGGAGAAGGGTAATGTTAACAGAACAAACACTTTGGCATGTCAAGAAATGCAAGACCAACCAGAATTTCATTTCAATTCCTTAACACACCCCAGCAGAAAATAAATCCTTTCCATTCCATAGGAAAATTGCCAGTTCAGGGATTACTGATTAATCAGTTATTGAGAATACAATAAATAATAAAGATGTGCAAATGGGGTGGAGTAAAAAGAGTCTGCTTGAACATGTAACTCAAATCAAAACTTTGTTTTGGAGCTTGTTAAGAAAGATGACAGTGTCTTTCATGGCAAGCGGGCCAGCGGGCAGCTGGAAGTATACACAAAAAAGCCAATCAAAAGAATCCCTCTGTTCAGGGGATTCTTGACTAGTCAGAGAGAGCAAACTTCTGAGATTTCACATAGAGGCCATACATAAGTATGGTCCAGGGTAAACAGGGATTGCTGAGCCCTGTTCATTCCATAAATGATACCTCTAACGGCACAGGAAGAATTCTGATCTTAAGAACAGAAGGTGTCTTCTTAGAAGGTGTCTGAAATTGTTGTGATCCTTTCCATAACATGACACCTGTGAATCAGTGATACAGAATCATGAAATCATAAAAATGTAGGACTGGAAGGGACCTCAAGAGCTCATCAACTTTAGCCTCTGGCAGTAAACCCAGACCACTCCTAACAGGTGTTTGTCCAACTTAATCTTACAAACAAACCCCCAATGACTGGGATTCCACCACCTCTCAGGAAAGTCTATCGCAGTGTTTAATTACTGCTATAGGTAGAAAGTTTTTCTTAATACTTACCTAAATCTCCCTTACAGCAATTATGTCCATTACTTCCTGTCCTGCCTTCACAGAACATGTTGAACAATAGATCCTTCTCTTCTTTATAATATCTCTTATTTGAAAACTATTACTCAGACTTCTTTTCTCAAGCATAAACATGACAATTTTTTTTAACCTTTCCACATAGGTCAGGTTTTTTTAAACTTTATCTTGTTTGCTGCTCTCCTCAGGACTTTCTCCAAATTGTCCATTTTTCCTAAATTTTAGTAGCCAGAATTGGACACAGTACTCCATCTGAGGCCCCACTAAAGCTGAGTAGAACAGGACAATTACCTTCTGTGTGATAGACATGACACTTATATGAACAAATCTCAGAACAGCAGCAGCCTTTTTCACAACTGCATCACACTGTTGACTGTCATTTGTGATCCACTTCACCGCTCAGATCATTTTCAGCATTACTACCATACAGCGAGTTAGTCCTCATTTTGTAGCTGTGCCTTTGGGGTATTTTCCCCCTAAGTATAGTATTTTTCTCTTGTATTTTCTGAAATTCATCTTGCTGATTTCAGACCAATTCTCCAATTTGTGAAGGGTCATTTTGAATTCAAAACCTATCCTTAAAAATGCTTACAAGCTCTCCCAGCTTGATGTCACCCATACATTTTATAAGCATACTCTCCACTCTCTTGTCTAAGTCATTAGTGAAATACTGACTAGTACCAGACCAAAGACAGATCTTTACAGGACTCAACTAGATACATCCTGGCAGTCTGACAGCAAACCACTGATAGTTATTCTTTGAGAACAGCCTTTCAATCAGTTGTACACCCATCTCATAGTATCTTCATTTATACTACATTTCCCTAGCTTGCTATAAGAATGTGACCTGGAACAGTGTCAAAAGCCCTACACTCAAAATTCAAGATTTATCGTATCTACTGCTTCACCCATCCATTAGGCCAATAACCTTTTCAATAAAGGAAATTAGTTTGGTTTGACATGATTTGTTCTTGATAAATCCATGCTGGCATTTCCTTATAACTTTATTATCCTCTAAGTGTTTACAAATGGATTGTTGAATAATTTGTTCCAGTATCTTTCCTGGTATTAAAGTGAGGCTGAATGGTCTATAATTTCTCTGCTCCTTCTTGTTCCCTTTTTAAAGAGAGCCACTGTTTTTCCTTCTTCAATGCTCTGACCAAACCCATCCTCCGAGTTCTCCAATATTATTGCTAACAGTTCCAAGGTTGTTTTAGCTAGATTTATACCAACTGTGCATGATTAACAGAATTGCACTGTGTACATAAGGCTATGTAGGACACATCATGTGTAGGCCTGGTCTACACTATCCAGGTTTGTTGATAAAACATATGTCAACACCTAATAGTGGACAAAACAAAAATCGCCAATGGGTGGTCACACTTGCTCCCTCTGTTGACCGATCATGTTCACATTGGGGGAACCATCAACAGTGTGAGCAACACATTGTGAGTATGTATCTCAGTGCAACGTCATGGGAAGGAGAAGTTGATTCCTGCACATCTTGGGATTCCCTCAGAGTTTTCCCACAGCCTCCTCAACTGCCGGGAACAGCCCCATGAGTAGCTTTCTGAGGTCTCTGTGCTGAGGAATGCCAAAACAGTACAGCAGTCTCTACCCTCAGTTTCACCCCTCTCTGCAACCTCAGTCTGCCTGTCACTGAGTTCCTAGTGCATGGTAGAACTGGAGTATTCTAATGATTTGATCTTTGTTTTCCAAACGGAGCTGCTTACTCAGCTACCAGATAGTTTCTGGAGCTTTGAAAGGGGAGGGGTACATGGTTGCAGGGCAGCAGAGATCAAAACACTGAGCAGAGCAATCAGGGCAGGCATTGTGAGATGCTGGTAGAAGCCAGTTGTCACAATACAAACAGAAGTGTCTACCTTGGCTCTTTGTCAACAATAAAGGAGGGAAAAGAAAACAAAGGTTCTCATAGGAGTCTACATTTTGTGTCACCGAAAACAGGCATTTTTTCCAACAAAAGTCATATTGCAGAGTGAACATTCTCACTGTTTTGACACCAACAAGCAGTTTTTGGTGACAAAACATGGTAGTGTGGACAATGCCTTAGTGTACAAGACAAATATTTTAATGAATATACTAAGACATCAATTAGGAAAATAAGTGTAAATGTAAACTGTGTTTAAAATTTTTCTTTTTAAAAGATTGCAATATAACCTGGTTTAGTAAAAATGTTTTGTGGGATATACAAAGACTGTTTGAATTAGAATGCATGGCGATTGTACCCTTTGATAGAATGGTTATTTGCAAGGATTGCTGATAATTTGCATGCACCCTACATGTGATTAAAGGTTAAACAATTTACTTTAAAGCTGAGGAAAATTATCCTACAACTGTTCCACTTACATTTCAATAAAGCTTTCATAGCAAGATAGGAATGCTGTTTATTAGACGCACTGCAAAACATGCAGGGCTTTTATCAGGGGAGCTGTGTGACTGACTTCAGTAGAAGCAGGTTCCTACTTGTATTTATTGGAGTGTCCATTGTACAAGAGCTTTCTGAAGTCTCTATATGTGTATGTAAATATCCCCTCAGCATTATTCAATATCCCAGAGCCTGTACTCGTTATTCAGATTATTGCAATTATAGGAAGTGTAATGAATAAGCAGGCAGTGATGCTAAACATGCTGCATGTTTCTCTCTTAGCTCCAGTTTTTTGGAACTTTATTTCATTATGTCACATTAGGGCCCAACCCTGTGAACTGCTGAGCAGCCTCAACTTCAGGACATCAAATCACAAGATAATGGCTTAATTTTCCATATCAAAACCATGTTTTTTCTTCTCCAAATTCTCACTACTCTCATGCATCCATCTCCTCCTCTTCCCCACTTCCATAGCCCACATCTGCATTGCCAGATGCTAGCTGTCAGCTTTACTAGTTGTCAGCTTTATTATTTCTGTATTCATTTTGTTGCTGCTCTCGTTTCCTTTGCACCATTTACTCAGCATGTAAGTATCACAACAAATAAATATAATGTTTGTAACTTAAATGTAATACAATACATATCTATATCTATTCTTCTTCGTCCTTGCCACTTCCCTATTAAGGGTCGGCAACTTTCTGCAGCATTCTTCCAAAACTCACGCTATCAGACTGGTCCAGCAACATCTGGTCCATGGACTGTATCTTTGGACTTCCCTCTTGGCTGTCTTCTATCCAATATCATTACAAGTGGCATCCTTCCAGTATAGCTCTCCAATCTCTACTGGCTACACCCACACCAACATGGCCTAGACCTCCGTTAACTTGTCTTCAGTTGGAGAAAACATGCCCCTTACAAACATGTTTCATTCCCTATCAGGAAGTGTCTAAACATTTTACCAGCTCAACATCTTCATTTTCATGACAGAAAGCAAACTGATTTCCTTTCTTGTCACTACCCACATCAAAGTATATAGTTTTACACCTTCTACCCTACTGGCATTTTTGTCACAGAGAACTGGGATGAGTTGCCATTGGCATTACTCTGCTTCAGGATGATCTTGGTATCAGGAGAGCACCAGCAACCATTTAGTCTAATGGCTGACATACTTCCACTCTTATAAGCTCTCAGCCAGCAATATCCTTTGTGGTGAGTCCTCCTCCCTCGGTTAGAGCCTTGGTCAGTATTCATGCTAGCATAATGTAACATGGTCGAGTAAGTGACAAAGATACAAACATTCTGTTCCAATACCTCTGATAGAGACAAATACCTACAAGACCTTTATCAAGCATTCTTAAAATTACAATACCCACCTGGGGAAGTGAGGCAACAGATTGACAGAGCCAGATGAGCACCCACCTACTACAGGACAGGCCCAACAAGAAAAACAACAGAACACCACTGATTATCGCCTAACAGCCCTCAGCTAAAACCCCTTCAGAGCATCATTGACAATATACAACCCATCCTGGAAAACGATCCCTCACTCTCAGACCCTCACCAGCAGCCCATACACCACACCAAAGGAACACTTACCCAGGAACCAATCCCTACTATAAAACTTGTTGTCAACTCTCTCCATGTATCTATACAGGCACCACCATCACAGGACCTAATCACATAAGCCACACCATGATGGCTCCCTCACCTGCATACCTACTAATATGGTATATGCCATCATGTGCCAGCAATGCCCCTCTGCCACATACATTGGACAAACCAGACAGTCTCTGTGCCAAAGGATAAATGGATACAAATTGGACATCAAGAGAGTAACATATATAAACCAGTAGGAGAACATTTTAACTTCCAACAGCTACAGCGCAACTACAAAGCCCTTGGCCCGAGCCCTGTGAATCCTACTCAACTGGCATGGGCTACTGCAGATATCCAATACTAGTATAGACATACCCAGAATGTCACAGCTATTTGCGAGATTGAGCAGATAGTTTACTATAAATAGTTTGCACATATTCTAAGGGACCATGCAAGGTGAAGTGGCTCATTTACAGCCCTGTAGTCACTGGACAAAAAGGGGAGTTAATGGATTACAGATTATTGTAATAAGCCTTAAATCCAGTGTCTTTATTCAGACCATGAATTGTAGCATCTAGCAAAGGAATTCAAGTTCCCAGACTTGTCTTTTGAAAATGCTGGTCAGGTTTCCTGTGAGGATGTGGTGTGATACATGGGTTATAGAGTGATTGCTTTGTGAAAACTGTTTCCCTACCGGGGAATATTACCTCACCCATCTTGTCTTGTTCATATATGTGATGTGTCAGTTTTAAACAGAAAAATGTAGAGAGTAAAAATTAAATATAAAGGAAACAATTTTTTTTTACATCACTTTGGGTAGTGTCTCTAGTGCATTTCATGTATCTTTTTTTAAGTGATTAAAGCTATTTTATTAAAATTAAAACTTGAAAGTCAAGATGGTTCAAAGGCTTATGTAAATGGGTCCTTTCCACCTTCAGTTCACCAATTTAAAACCTGCCGAGATCAGTGACTGACAGCCATTTTCTTCTGGCATCTATTCAGTGACCTACATGACAGAACTTGTTGATGTACATTTGCAACAGGCAGGCATCTGCCTCGCAAATGCATCTAAGCTGTTAATCTCAGCAGACTGGTCGAGGGCTGAATGGACCACAGAGACTAAACTAGCCTCGAGAAATGGTCCTTCCAAAAATAGGATTGAGGCAAACTGGCAGGCCAGTGTCAGGGGAAGCTTGCCCTGCCAATGCCATGCCCTGAAAATGTATTTTACACATTTCTGTGGATTTCCTAGTCCAACCCTATTAATAAAGTATTAAAGTTCACTTCGATGGTTTTTTTTAAAACACTTGGAAAAAATTGAACAAAAAATACAAAACTGAAAAGAATGCCAAGGATCCAGAGACTACGGGCTAAAGAAGGAATTTTGTGAGAAAACAGATTTTACTTTCAAGTTACTCCAGGTTTAGAAACAGTGAACAACACTTATGAAGCCAAACTTGACTGTGGTCTTAGAACAATTACATTCAGACTTCAAATACTGAAATTTGCTTTGTTTATCCAAATCCAAAGCTTTGATCTATGTCCTTAAAACATTTATTAGTGGGCACGTCAGCAGTTTGCCCATAATGGGTATATCTACACAGCCCATGACAAGTCTTCCAGCCCATTTGACAAGACCAGCTTGCAGGGTTCACACTACTGCTCTAAAAGTAGCTTTGTAGACAACTCTTTCAGGTTGTGACTTGGGCTAGAGATCGAGATGTGAAGCATCGGGAGAAGGGTGGACTTCAGAGCCTGAGATACAGCCTGAGCCACAACTTCAAAGCACTGTCTACCCCAGGCGTGGGCAATAATTTTTGATGGGGGGGAGGGGCACCACTCTTAAGAATTTGGAAAGCAGTCAAGGGCTACACTCTTCCATATTAATAGAGAAGGTGGGGGTCTGGGATGGAGGTTGGGTGCAGAAGGAATTTGCAGTAAGGGATTGGGGTGCAGGAGAGGGTGTAGAGTCTAGGAGGGTGTTTGGGTAAAGGAGGCAGTCGTGACCTGTGTCAGAGGACTAGCATGCAGAGGTTTGGGCTGTAACCTGGGACAGGGGATTGGGCTGCTGGATGGGGGTGCAGAGGGTTTGGGTTATGTGGGGTGGGGAGCAGAGGGTTAGGGTGCCAGAGGCAGGCTCTGGCCAAGAGACTTAACTGCTTGACTCCCAGCTAACAGCCTTCTCAAGCAGACACCCTACCTGCTCCACCCTTGCACAAGCTACAGGGGCCATGTGGTTTTTGAACAGCTATGAGCCTGATGAGAAGGGAGGAGGTTGACAACAGGCAGCGCCCATTAGCTGGAAACAGCAGCATACCAGAATGCCAAATTGACACAAGATACACAAGAGTAAATGGAGCCTTCCCTGCCCCCTTTATGTTCCTATACAAGGACCATTCACATTTGCAGATCCTGCTCTGTCCTGACTGAAAAGGCTGCTGATGCAAAGTTAATTATGTTCTTGCCACTGCTCCATCAAAATATACCACTCCTGAAATACACAGCTTAAAAATCCACTTTGCAAAAAGCACGTTTTTCAAGATTAATGATAATTCTTGAGACACTTTTTATTTTTGCGTAATTCTTTTACATAAAAAATGTACAGATGTTTGCCTGGGAGCTTTCCAACAATGTTTTCAGATAGTTCTCTGCTAAAAAATGTTCACTGTGAAATGGCATCTGATTTTGTTCCTTGTGTAAACTTGATTGGTTTGTCAACTTTGCAAAACACATAAAAGTCATTTTATTATAATGACTTCAGAGTTTGAACATATATTTTCATTCTAAATTCCTTCAATATATCTTTTGGCTTTAAAAATATTAATAAGCAATATTATGAGAGGGAGGTCATAGGAATTTATATATACTCCATTTAAATAGAAACATGTACTATAACAGTTTGGTGGTCCAGTGTGAAGGATTACTGTTAATTTAGAAGTGCTATTTTAATATTTAAAGGGCATAACTTCTCTTGCATATATATTATTGAAAGGGCAAAACTGCAGAATTGCAAAGAATAACAATATTTGATGTTTTCTTCAAACGATGAACATAATATTTTGTATATCATATTTTAGATTACAGACGTGTAATACAAAGCAGCCCTTCTCTATTATGTCTGACTTTCTGACAATGGAAGAATGGAAGGTCATACTGTGAAAACATGACAAATTCTGAGAAATTAAAAAAATGTATCCACAGGTTGAACCTCTCTAGTCCAGCACTCTCTGATCCAGCAACATCCGTGGTCTGGCATGATTTTAGTCTGCTGTCCACTTATCATGGGTGTGGCCAAATTTCCCATGGTCCTATAAAGTTTGCTTATAGCCACCAGTCCTGGCACTCACTGTTCTGTCATTTAGCTTTAACTTACCCCGAAATGTCTTATAAGTGTCCAGTAAGCAACTGAAGTGTTGGTAATGCTGCTACACAATATTGACCTACTGTGGTTCGGAAAATTCTCTAATTTAGCACTGGTCAGGTTCCAAAGGTGCCGGACTAGAAAGGTTCCACCTGTACAACCTGTCTGAAATATAGAATAAAGATGAAAACATTTATGGCATTTTGACAATGGAAAGATTTTTAAACATATAACTTTCGAAAGAAACTGGGTACCCAAATGCCTTTTGTTGATCTGGTGGGAATGCTGAAGGACCATATAAATTCGGGGTGGACAAAAGGGCTTCTTCGGGCCAGATCCAGCCTGCCAAGCGGGTGGATCTGGCCCACGGAAAATCTGCTGCTGCTCCGCCCCCAAACCAATTAGGGCCTGGGGGCAGGGGAGCACGTGAAGCCTCCTCACACCCTGCCAGGAGCACATGGTGCTGTGAGCACAGGTGCTGCTCACAGGGCAGGGGGTAGGTCAGGAGTAGGGTTTGCGCACTCCCCCGCCCCCAGTCCAATCAGCTTCCTTCGCCTGCCCTAGCCACGTGCTCCTTGCAGGGGAGGAGGAGGTTTCCTGTGCTCCCCCGCCCCCACGTCCTGATTGGCCTGAAGGTGGGGGAGCATGCCAAGCCTCTTCCAGGACATGGGTGCCTAGTGGGAAGGGGGGGCAAAGGGGCTCTCCCATCCCCAGACCACTTATGGTTTAGGAATGGGGTAGCCCCACCCTTTCCATTTAGGTCCCGCTCCTTCCTATCTGGGCCCCGCCCCTTCCAGGGTGGCACAGGGCTGCTTCAAAAAATTTTGAAGTGGCCCCTGGGCAAAAAATATTGCCTACCTGATATAAATAGCTTATACAGGTTGAACCTCTGTAGCCATGCACTCTCGGAACCTGACTGGTGCCAAACCAGAGAGTTTGCTGGGCCACAGGAGGTCAATATTGTATAGCAACATTACCACACTTCCATTGCTTGCTGGGCTCATAGAAGCCATTTAGGGGTAAATTAGAGCTAAATAACAGCACAGATCACTGAGAGCCAGAACTAGCGGCTTTAAACACACTTTATGGGACTGCAGGAAAATTGGCTGGACATCCAGATAACGGAAATCATGCTGGATCACGGATATTGCTGGACCAGAGTGTGCTGGACTAGAAAAGTTCTACCCGTATTAACAGGAGCACAACACTAAGGAGAGAAGTATGACAAAGAAAACAATAGAACTCTCCAGGGTTATTAGAAAAAAACAAAACAAACTAAACCCATCACTAAGTTTGCTGCTATCTAAAGAGTGATTAAAGAAAGCAAACAGCTGTTTGGTTCTTAACAAAACAGTTCTGTCACAATGAGTTAAGAGCTATTACACTGTCATAAAGTAACAAACAGCTGTGAAATTGGTCCAAATTTACTTTTCCCCTTTGGATTATTATTCTATTAAGTACTGCAATGAGATGGGATTTGCCACATAGAGCCAGCCCACTGGTCTATCAAGTCCAAATCTAATCTGCTTCTAAGACTGTCCAGTAACTGATGCATGAGAGAAAAGTGAAAATACATAATAAAACCATAGCTAATTATGCAAGATTATACATCAGTAGAGCTCTGCACAGATACAAACTTTGTATCGGCATCCGCATCTATATCCACAAAAATTAGCTGAGAATATCTGCACTGATGTCCGCAGATGAGGCAGACCCATGGATATAAAGTGTATATCCATAAATGTGCAGGGTTCTAAATACAAAATTTGTATTCACATACATATCTGTAAAAATGAGCCATGGATATTGCATCCTATTTGCATTCACATCCACATTTCTATAGATCAGGCAAAGAGTTCTTCCCCAACTCTGAAGCCTACATTTCAATTCCTCTTACTTTAGATCATCACTGATCATAAAAGTATTTGGTATTTTTTGTTTTTAAAGCTATAACAACTTAATGGCTTTCTTGCAGCCAAGAATTCAACTGGCTAACTATATGCAGGTGTGAAAAAAGTACTATCTACTATTCACTCCCACAAAGGAAGGGAGACTAGCTGATTGTCTAATATCTTGGCTTACCACTAACACCTACAATTTGTTATTTTCTTTTCGCTGCAAATGTAGCACTTTGCATAATAACTTAATTGAGCTACATGGGGAATATTCCTGTAACTTCCTCAAGTCCCTCTAAAAAATAAACTGCACTGGGGAATGAACCGGTTACCCAGGAGGAGGGGCTAGATTAGCTCCCTGCCTGCTAAAGGCAGGCTGTCACTCCAGCCCTGCGGGAGGAGAAGGGGGGCACCCCTCCAACCCAGTGGCATGCAAAGCCTAGCAGGGCTCGAGTGCCCCTCCCCCATTCCACCTCCAATTTAATCAGTTAACCCGTCAAACAATATGTTTAACTGGTTAAACAATTTGAAAGAAATGTAACTTGAAACAGAATACATAATTGAACTGAATGGGGCCATTAGGCAAATATCTTTGGATCTGTAAACTCTAGGGATTTAAAATCCCAAATAACTGGTTAACCAGTTAAATGTTAGGTTAGCGTTTAACCGATTAACCAGCTAAGCAGGATCCCTGGCCCCGGGGCTGGGTTGGGTTGGGCTGGGCTACTGCCAGGGAGGGGAGGAGGCTGCCACTGGCTCCCAGCCCCACTGGGGCAGCTCTCCACCCATGGCAGTATCCTGTAAGCATCACCCAATGACCAATTAACCAGTTACCTGTTCACATTGGAAGTAAACCCCAAAGTATATTTCATTAAAATGGACAATATTGTTCTAGCTAACAAAACATTAATCATCTTATTATAAAATTGACTAGAATAGGATTACAGTATATGGTACACTACCTGAAAAAGCACTACCTGTTGGTGGACTATGACATGACCTGTCAGTGACTTGGGAAAAGAGACAATTCATCATGTCAAAAATGCAGTGAGACATCAGCATAGAGTAGTAGAATTTCACAAATCTTCAGAGTTCACTGAAGAGTTATCCAGAATATATGAGCTAATGCAGACTAACTGGTGCCTTCTCCTTCTGCTCTGTCATTATCTATCAGTAATAGATGGTTTAATCCTAAAATTATATTATGTGGTTTTCAGTTTGGCACTAGATTCCAGATGCAGTGGGCAAAATATGAAATGTAATTTAGTTTGAAAGGGCTCTCTGTGTGAATTCAATAAATAAGTTGCCCAGTAAGACCAGAATAAAAATTGTTTTTGTAATTCCAAAAAGTCACATTCAGCTTTTGCTTTTTCTTCTTTATTAGGTTTTTGCTTTTTCTGAACACAGACATCGCTGATTTTATGCCTCAGAGTACAAGAGGCTTTTGGTATTTTTGTCTAGTGCTTTATTTTAGTGACCAGCCTTTATCTCCCTACATCATCAGCTCAACACTCTGTAACACACATGAAAAAAACAAAGTTCCTAACCATTTAATGATCAATATCAGTGCAACACCATTTCTCTGTCATGTCCCCAAATCTGCTATACAAGAGACACTGAACTACACAACAAAGAGGCATGCCTGAAATAGCTGTTTGCCCATTTTAGCTAATAAACATGAATATTTTTAATAGAAAATCCCAAAGTAAAATTTGCCGTATTTTTCTATTTTTCATTATGAAGAAAAATTACATTTTTACTGTTTTATAGGCAGAAGAAATATTTTTTAAAATAAAATACAAATAGAAAGAACACAATTTATATATTTCTTTCATGGACACAAGCCAATTACAAATGAACATGGTCTGTAGACTTTGTAATTTAGATTGTAGAAATTGTAAGGAGAAACAGACTTACTACTAAAATTATTTTTCAGAAATTTACCAAGTTAGGGTATAATCTGAAGCCCACTTAAATCAATGGATATCTTTGCATTAACTTCAATAGGTTTTAGGAGCAGGCATTTAAATAATGCTTACCTATGCTTGTTATAAAACTGTGTTATGAACTTTTTTTTTTTCCAGATTCATACTATGACACATATTTCTGGACACTGCTACAGTATGTGACCAAGTTTTCAAAAAGAAAACTATAAGACTGGTAGGAAAGATTTTATTTTCATGTTTTAAGAAGTTAATAAATAATCAGTAATGCAGGTTGAACCTCTCTAGTCTGTCTTGGAAAGTGTCTGTTAATCAAACGTGTCAAAGTTTTTCCAAAACTCCTGGTCCTTGGTTTCTTATATCTCCTGAGCTGAATTTAGAATGGTTCATTTATCTGAAGAAGTGGGTTGTACTCATGAAAGCTCATGATACCATCTACATGTTTTGTTAGTCTCTAAGGTGCTGCAGGGCTATTTGTTGTTTATTACGTTTTTTCTATTACAGACTAACACAGCTACCCCTCTGAAATTTGTGCTAAAGGGTACTGTGTTAACATAACCCTTAACGTGAAGTAGGTACTATTTCATTGCACTAGCAATGACTACATAGGGCAGTTACAGCTCAATTAATGCACACTTCAGTTTACATCCGTGTAATTGGTACTGTTGGCTTGTGTAGACAAGCTATCACATAACACTAGCAGTTTCTTTTAGATGTTGTGAGGAGGAACTGAACTGTAGTCAGGCCTACCAAGTTCTTGTCTCTATTAGTTCCTTGCTCTAACCAGTATACATACTCCCAATTCAGTTCTACTCTTTCAGGGCTGATTTGACAGTATCCCTAATTGCATGATTTTCTGAGGTAAACCTCCATTCATGGATGATAAGGTAAGGAAACCTTAAAACACCGTGCCATTTCTGTACAATTTCTTCCTCCAAACTCTCGCTCTTCTCTTCATATAACAAAATCTATCCAGGTTCCTCAACTAGTTGTGTCTCATCTATGATCATTCTTCCTCAGAAGCTTATGCCCTAAAAAATCTGCTAGTCTCTAAGGCAAGCTTGGGCAAAATACAGCCCCAAGACGGATCCAGCCCACCAAGACACCAGATCTGGTCCGCGGACACTGTGGGGAGCCCCAGGCAGGCTCTCTGCTTGCCTCGCCCCACGCACACGCCGCTCAGAAAATGGCTGCCAGGCCATTTCTCTTTCAAAACTTGGCCCAGGGTGTGTGTGGGGGGAAAAGGCTTCAGGCACTGCCCACATCCCCAGCACAATCCCATTTGCCAGTTTCTGACCAGAAACTGGTCAATTGGAGCTGCCTGTTTGAATAATAGGCACCACATGAAGCACCTCGCCTCCCACTCTGGGTGGTAGTTAATCACACATGCACATGACCCTGCAGCTTGTGTGGGAGTGGAGCAGGCTGCCTGCCTGAGAAACATGCTGGGCTGCTGGCCAGGAGTCACCCAGATAAGTCTCCCAGCCAGAGCTCCAGCCCTTCCCTTCCCCAACCCTTTGTCCCTCTCACTCCACATACCCAAACCCTCTGCCTCCCTTGTGCACCCATATCCCCTCCCAGATTCGGCACATCAATCCCCTGCTTCAAATCACAATCCTATCCTGTACTAGGTCACAATTCAAACCTCTGCCCCCCAGCCCAGTGCCCCAGGTCACAACTGCCTCCTTCTCTCACCTAGACCCCTCCTGCACCCCAATCTCTTACCCCAAGCTCCCTTCTGCACCCAAACTTTTTCCCAGACCCTGCATTTTCTCCATTAATATCATGGAAGACTGCAGCCCTCAACCACATTTCAAAATTTTGGATTGGCCCCCCCATCAAAAATTATTGCCCACCCCTGCTCTAACCATAGCTAATGGCTACTTCATGCCTCACAATATAAAGAGCTACCCACCAACTGTAATGCACAAATTCAATCAAAATCTGCATATCCCTGATCTGTCACAAGAACAATCTCAAACACAGAATTAAAATCACCATCCACAATGCCACCACTTTCCCTGTTAAATACATCCATGAAAATTGTCATCACTTCTCATTCTCCTTGCCCCAAAGAATCTCCTTCCCATTTGCACATTCCTTATTATTTCCCGAGAACGTAGGCAAAAGGAAGCAAGGAGTGGTCCTGTACCAGCAATGTCCCTCTGCCAGGTAGACTGGCCAGACCAGACAGTCTCTGCATCAAAGGATAAAAGGACACGAATCAGACTTCAGGAATGGTAACACACATAAGCCTGTGGAACAACTGGATTATTCTTTGGGCAATAGGCGAGGAGCCTTTGGACTGGAGCTATTGAAGCATGATTCATGCAGGACAATGGGAGTCTTTGCACTGACTTCAAAAGGCTCTCAGTCACGATATGAGATTCAAGGTTGCTTCATTTTTTTCTTCATCACACCACCTAGTGCTGGGTGTTGCACAAACACCTCTCCAAGGGGAAATCTGTCTCCTGCACTCGGAGTCCCCCGGCTGACAAATCATATCTTTAGGGGAAGGCGTTTGTGTCTCTTAGAAGGAGCAGGGCACACAAACGGGGGCGAGAGTTTCTTGTCTGAATCTGTCTCTGCTCAGGCTGTACCCAGAGAGACAATCTGCAGCTCCCTTTGTGCATTTACCAGCCAGTTCCTCCCTCCCTGTGGCTGTCCACTAAAGCCAGGAGGAAAATGAAGCTCTGGCTCAATTTTGCTTTCTTACTAGTAGCTTTGGAAGGCAGAAATTTCAGGGGAACTTCCCAGCACGTTATTCTCTCTCCAGAGGTGTCTCAGTCCAGCCTTACCCTGTGACCTGACCCTTACTCTGTCACTAACCCGCCGTAGCAGCCCCACTATGCCTGGGCCGGGGCTACATGGTTCAGTCTGCAATCCTCCTACAAATGGATAGTGATCAGGGCTGGAAGCAGTGCTAGGGAAACTGTCCTCTGTGGGGGCATCTGGTTCATCCTTTTCCAATCCACATGTGCAAACTGGGTCTCAATGCACGGCGTGGGCACTGCACACGAGGGACAGGACACCATCAAAACCAAATGTGGCCCACTAAGCCACCAGATCTGGCCCACGGATGCAATGTGGAGCATCAGGCAGGCTCCTTACTTCCCTTGCACCACCTGCACGCCGCTCAGAAAAGCGGCGGCCACAATCGTTTCTCTCTTGCAGCTGAGAGTCCAGAGGTTTAGGGAGAAAGGCTTCATGTGCTATCCTTCCCCCAGCATAATCCAATTAGCCAGTTTCTGGACAATGGGAGCTGCCTGTTTGAATAACAAGCAGCACATGATGCACCATGCCCCTCTCACCTCCGGCTCACAGTTATTCACACACATAGACTGTCTGAGAAATGTGCTGGGCTGCTAGCTGAGAGTCACCCATGTATTTCTCCTGGCCAGAGCCTGCCTCTGGCACCCCAGCCCCTCCCTTCCCCAATTCTCTGCCCCTCACTTCTGCCCCCCTACTCCACATAACCCAAACCCTCTGCCCCACTCCTGCACACATACCCCTCCCAGATCTGGCACCCCAATCCTCTGCCCCAGATCACAATCCCCTCCTGCCCTAGGTCATAACCCAAAACCCTGCCCCCAATCTCCTGCCCAAGGTCACAACCCAAACCTTGCACCCTCTCCTGAACCCCAGTCTCTTGCCCCAGGTCACAACAGCCTCCTTCCCAGGCAAACTCCCTCCCAGACCCTATACGCCCTTCTGCATGCCAGTCCCTTACCCCAAGCTCCCTTCTGTACCCAATCTCCATCCCAGATCCTGCACTTCTTCCATTAAAATCATGAAAGAGTGCAGCCCTCGACCACTTTCCAAATTCTTGGCATGGCCCCGCATCAATAAATATTACCCATCCCTGCTCTAAGGAACCACAGGACTCCTTGTTGTTTTTGCAGATTCAGACTAACATAGCTATCCCCTCTGGGACTCATCCACAGAAGTTATGCAGATCTCCCTCATCTTGGGAATCTGGGTTCAGAGAGCTTTCACTGTGGTATAACACTGATCAGCAGAATTGAAGATGGGACCTCTGGAGCTTAGTGCATGAGCTTTAACGCATGCACTTAGCTAATGCTGTAGAGTAGACTGAGTATTATTCTCTCTGCTTCCCGCCGGCTGGTTCTTTCCCCCAATCTCCCCCAGCCAGCCCCACTCCTCCCAACCCCCTCCCAGCCAGCCCCGCTCCCTGCAGCCAGTCCCTCTCCCCACGATCTTCCCCAGCCAGCCCTGTTCCACCCAACCTCCTCCTGGCCAGTCCTGCTTCCCGCCGGCCAGTCCTCTCTCCCGCCCCCCCCCCCCCCCCGAACCAGCCCCGTTCCCCTCCCAGCAGGTCAACCCCTCCCGTTCTGAGATCATGTGTGTCCTAATCCTGGCACCTTGACTGGGGAGTACTACAATACAAATAACAAGCCGATCCTAAATTCAGGTCATTATTCAGTGTTTCTTCTCTACTTGGGCAGAATTCCCACTGACTTCACTGTAAAATATAGTCATCATACAGGACTCCCTCCTAGCAGGGAAGTTTCTTCATATGCTATGAGCAATCACTTGAGTGTTGATGAGAAGCAATTTTACAAGACTGTGGCTATGTCTAGACTACAAGCTTCTTTCGAAAGAGGCTTTTTCAAAGCGAGCTGCTTTTTCGAAAGAGAGTCTAGATGCTCTCTTTCGAAAAAGCACAGTTTGCATTCAATAGCGCCATTTTTCCAAAGAGTACTTTTGAAAGAACGCGGCTGCAGTCTAGATGCAGGTGAAGTTTTAACTGCGGTTTACTGCAATAAAAAAACTGCCGCATTCTTTCAATTTACTTTCGAAAGAACGCGGCTGCAGTCTAGACACAGGTGAAGTTTAAAAAAAAAAAGACTACTTTTTTCGAATAAACTCTGTAGTCTAGACACACCCTGTGTTTGAGTAACATAACATAAGAATGGCCATACGGGGTCAGACCAAAGGTCCATCCAGCACAGTATGCTGTCTGCCGAAAGTGGTCAATACCAAATGCCCCAGAGGGAGGGATCACAACAGGTAATCCTCGCATGATACCTCTCCTATCATCCACTTCCTGAGAAATCTAATAGACATACAAATAATCACAGTGCATCTTAAATATCTAACTAACACAGCCAGTGGAACTCATGGCTGAGCTGAAGCATTATTTTATAATCTGGACAGTCCTGAAGATCACTGTGCCTGATTCGGAAAATGAACTAATTTAGATAGCTGATTATTTAAATCACAAAATAGACTGATACTTTCACTCACATGGATCATCGGCCTGTCTGAGCCCTGGTCTACAAAATAACAAGCAGAGTCCACACTACCAACCCTGTTATTTCGAAATAACAAGGGGCTGGTTATTTCAAAATAATAACTCCTGCTTTCCACAAGGAATAAAGGTTATTTCAAAATAGCTATTTCAAAATAGTGGTAGTGTGGACACTTCACCGCTGCTCTTTTGAAATAACTACTTCCCAGAGTCGTTCAATGTACTGTAATTGCTCCCCAGTGCTTCCTGGGGCTCTCAGTCAAGATAGTGCATCCACATTAAGGGAACCTGCCTTGGACTAATTTCAAGGCTTCTCTGTAGTGTGGATGTGCTATTTTGAAATAAGTTATTTCAAAATCATTTCCTAGTGTAGATATGCCCTAAGATACTTATCTGGCCCCAATGACTATCATAAGATAATTACTTCACAGTCTTCAATTTATTTAGCCTCCTGGAAGTATGGAGGTTATACCCATTTTCCGGAAAAAGACCAAGTCACGGAGAGACTGAGAGTCACTTTTTGACTGGAATTTAGGGGCCTAACTCCCACTGCAATCAAGGGTATTAGGTACCTACCTGCATTTAAAAATTCTGACTCTAATTGATTTGCCTAAAGTCACAAAAAATGTCTGTGGCAGAGCAGGAAATTGAACCCAGAGTTCCAGGCTAGCACCCTGACCAACAGGCCAATCTTCTAGTATCCATATAATTAAGACTGATGATACAGAGTCTACCAGTTGTAATCCAGGCACACTAATTTTATCCCATGTGTAGAGCCAGGTTTACATCATTGATGTGGAGGAAAAGGAGAAAATATTTGGGGCAGAACACTGAACAACATAGGTGCTGAAATCATGGGTGTGGGTGTGCTGTGGTTCTCACTATATAAAGGGTTTACAGTTTGATTCAATGGCTCTTAGTGCCCCCATTATAAAAACTGTTCCAGCATACCATGTTTTAAAGCACATCACAAGGCTCCTCAGCATTGCTCTGCAGAGTCCCACTTGGCTGTTTCGCAGAATGCAAAACAAAAAAATATTTACTCAGATGGAACCACAGCAGCATTCCTAAGGTTGTACAAGCAGCAGAAAGTAAATGTAATTTGTTTAGACTCCATCATAAGATGGCACCTTTATTTCCTTCCCCAACTATTACCACAAACTTTGTTTGAGTTCTCAGGCTGGAATACTGGTTGTCTGACCCTACCCTACACTCTTGATATCAGGAGGATTAACAGAAACCATTTTTATTTATTTTCTCAGAGGAATTTTGCTGCTTTCCTTTGCAGCATGGCATTAAAATTCTCTTATAGCCTCACTGTTAAGATTACATTGGATTTGATGAGGAAGAACCATGACCTTGCAAGACATCAGGATCAAAATTAGCGTCAATGCAAAAAATCAGGATCAAAATTAGCGTCAATGCAAAAAAAGGAAAAAAAGGAAGAAACAAACTTTAAAACTCGTGGCAATTGTTAAGTACTACTTGGTGATTGACCAAATAACACATGCTCCCTAGGAAGATAATTGAGAGCCTGAACAAGAACATCCAGAAATATTCCAGTTTGTGAAAACAACTTTAAAATTACATCATTCCTTCAGGCTTCACTAACAATACATTTTAATCTTGTACTGAACGTGTGGTGTGTATAAATTGGCATCTAATTCAGTTGAGATACAAGCAGCAAGGTTCTTCAAAGATAAATTATCTTGGATGGAATGAAAAAGTTGTTCAATACTTATATAAAATTTAAGGGATCGAGATTCATTTTCAAATTAAGGCCTTGATTCAGCAATATGTGCCTAACTTTAAGCATGTGAGTAATACTACTGACATTAATGGGACTAGACATATTCTTAATGTTAGGCACCTTCTGAGATACCTTGCTATATACAAGATTTAGATGAAAATTTAAATATCAAGATTTCCAAGTAACCAGCTTTCATTTTGAAACTCTTTCTGAAGAAAGGAAAAAGTAGTATAAGAGAATCTAACAAGTACAAGAATATGTACTTTACCTACCTTTTGTACGAGGTGTTTTACAAAGTTCACAGTACCCTCAAGAAATGAGTATCATTATATTATCTTGTAAGTAAGAGGCAGCATCAGAAACAAAACAGGAATCCATTTGCTGGAGTTATCAGCAATGCAATCCCTGTATGTTGAGATGTAAGTTCAGTTATGGAATCCTATAAAGACCAACATGATTTAGACTAAATATAAAGAGAATTTCCTTACATCTTAAGAAGACTGTGAAATAATTTTCCAAGGAGAATGGTGAAAGGCTCATCCCTGGAAATACTAAAAACTGGACTGGACAAAGCAGTAGGCAGTAACTGAAGAGAACAGCCCTGCATTGGTGAGTTGATCAATTATGAGAGACTCTTTTCCCCATTGTATCTCCAATAGCTATCAACATTCTCTAGGAACTTGATGAAGAAAGGTAGAAGTTTTGGTTTGGTGCTGCATACATACAAGGCTAGCAATTACAGTTCCATGTTAAAATGTCAATTAACATGCTCAAAAATACTTGCAGATTCCTGATAATGAATCAATCCCCTCTATTATACACTATGTCAAGAGAAGCCCAGATTATTTCAGCCTAAAAAGATGTATGTATGATAACATTTTTTTTAATCTTGTCATATCAGGTTGGCTTCATCATGCATCAATTTAATCACCTCTCCCCAGGCAGCCCTTGCGTAAACTCCATTGGGAGGAAGGAGATGTTGAAAGATAAAGGAGCCTGAAGCAGTTCCCATACTGCCTTTTTGATAAATGTGATAATCAGCTTGTAGTTGGTTTCACAATGTCAATGGCATTAAACTATCATAAGATGCTTTCTAACAGTGGGGATTACTCTGTCATCTTTCTTTTTAATGGCATATCTTGCAATGAAGACATTTGTTTTTTGACCACAATAGCACTTACTCTCATTTAGTGCTCTCATGGAAGTGACTGTTTCTTACTCAATAGTAGACCTGAGTCACAGTTTGATAAACATGTTCTAAGCTGCCCTCAAACAGTAGTAATACATAACGTTTTCCTCTGATTCCACACGCATATTATCGTTCTTATGAGACGCATCCCTTCACAAAAAAGCCAATTCCTCAGGATTTTGCAGGGTGTTACCCCAAACTTATATTGTTGCCGCTCATTAACCTAAGATTTTTGTTCAAATAGGGACACTGGACATCAGACATTTCTAAATTCCATTATCTCCCCTCTACAGCGTTTGTATAGTGAGTACAGAAGAGAAAACTGGCAATGTCTTAGGATTTAATATAGATTAGTTCCTAAAATTCTCCTTTCAAGAACTATTCCTTCCCAATGCTCCAAATGTAGTTAAGATAGCACGTATATAGGACTGGTTTGGTCAGTTCTGCCCAAAAGGCCTTTCTGAGTTAAGTAATATCTCCAGTAAGTCATTTAGTTTGACAGTTCTTCTATTGCATGCAGTCTAAGAATGCTCAGTGACAGCAAAATAAATCTTATTACAATTTATATTAAAAACAGCAAAAGTAGATCCTTAGTTATGGTCTCGGTGCCATCATGAAAAGCACCATAACTAACTGCCTTCTCAGCAGAGAGGTTAACGATTGTCTAGACCTGAAGAACCATCTAATGCCTGAAGATGGTTTCTCTAGATCAGGGTTGAGCTTTGTCTAGAACACTGTCTGCCTAGCTCATTCATAGCCACAGTCCATGATGTTTCTGATCTTTTAACGAGACTTCCTCATTCTTCAGGATTGCAATCACCTTTTGCCAGTACTAATTACCCATGGAAAGCTTCAGCGGCAACAGCAGACCTTAAAGTCTTCAACAAATCTGATGGAGAACATGTATTAAAATGTAATGTCTCAGCTCCATTCCATACATAATTTAAATACCCCTCTAACAGAAGGGTAGCAATTTCATTTCATTCCTGTCATAAGAACTTGGCACAGTTCTGTATATAGAAACATGAATAATTTTCTATGGAAATAATTACTCATGGCAACTACCATTTTCAATATAAAGCATAAGACAAGTGACGTTATTCTGCCTTGCCACTGTACAATTGTTAAAGGATGGAAAAAAACCATGTTATAATACCAACTTCCAATAACTGTAAGTTGACATCGAAATTCTTCATTACACACTATTACATTCGGGATATCATTGGAAGCCACTGATAAATTTATAAGCTAGTACTCCATCTAGAGCATTTATTTTACATATGTAAATATTTGAAACCCAATTAATTCATCAACTGAATTTCAGTGCATTACACTGGACTTGAATTCATTTTTATTATGAAGGGTTTTTTTAAATGTACTTTTACCTTGGAAAGATGGGTGTTAGCTTCCTATGCCTAAATTTGCTTTGTACAGAGCACTTTCTTGTACTAAACAAATGATTTTTCATTTTCTAAATTTCCATGAGAATTAATCTCTACTTTCAAAATCATGGATAATTAAAAAACAAAGTAAAATACATTGTGTACAGGCCAAAATGATTAAACTTTGATGCCTAAAGTTAGGCTCACAAATCCATGTTTAAGTATCTGCATGAAAATTGCCTGATTTTCAGATGTACTCAATGTCTGCAACTCCAAACAAAGTAACTTTTGGGCATAGCAATTTTCATTCAACTTTCCTTCTTCAAAGAGCTGTCAAACTCACTCCTCAGAAGAGGCCTGTGAAATACATCATTCAATATTAACCTCATCATTCAGAAAAAATGGAGGTATGGAGAAGCAACTTGCTTAAGACTACACACAATGACTGTGTCACTGGAGAAAGTTCTTGACTCTTTGTCTTGCTTATTGGACCTCCCCCTCCCCCCGGAAGTGCTTTTCCAAAAAGATTTTAAAGTACTCATCAGATTAACTTCCACTGTTCCACAAAGCTGAAACAACAATATTTTCTGACATTCACCCCTTTCCCCAATATTCCAGGTCCCATTTCCTCCACAATGAGGAGGAATTAGGACATTGTTTGTTTGCCTGTTTATTCCACCTATGCTGTCTCCTCCCGCCCCCCCGTCAAACGTGGGGGAAGAGAATGATCTATAGGAGCAGCCCCCAGATGCTAGGGTTGCCAGGTATCCGGTATTAACCTGGACAGTCCGGTATTTCACCTCCTGTTCGGTTAAAAAAAAAATCAGAAAATACCAGACATCTGGCAACCCTACACACACTCAGGAACTGGGCCCAGCCCCCGAGTCCCCCCCCGACCCAGTCCCCGGGCCTCTCCCAGACCCTCCTCCAGCCTCGCCGTTCTCTCCCCCCCCCATTTTCCTGTTTCCGCATGGCAGCTCTCTTCCCGCACAAAGTAAGAAAAGAAGATAGGTGCTGGAAAAAAAACCAAAAAACCGTAAAGGCCTTAAAAGGGCCATGCTGGGTTTTTTTTTGGGGGGGGGAGGGTTGCTGGGGGGGGTTGCTGGGGTTTTTTTTTGCGCTTAATAACTGTCAGGGTCCTTTTTTTTCCCAACAACTTTGATCTCCCTCCCTTTTCCCCCCTCAACAGTGGGTTTTTTTTTGGGGGGGGGGGAGGGTGCTGTTCGGTATTTTTGGTTAAACGTCTGGCAACCCTACCAGATGCTCTCCTTTCCCTGACCTTCCCACATGCTAGGTTTCCTCCCTTTCTGGCCTCTCATGCATGACAGAGCAGAGGGATTCACCCTTCAGCACCCATCCTCAACACAAAGCCAAAGGAAGTGACTGGGAACTGCACATTCAGTCTCTCTCTCATGCTCTATTCAGTACAGATTCTTATACCACCCTCATCAAAGAAGTATTTGCACACCATCCAGAAGAGCATGAAGCAACTAACATAGCCTTTTTATTTAGTTCATTTTTCTTTTGTCTTTTTCCTGGCGTGGGGGAGACTGCGTGTGTAGGGTTATGTTTTGGTAGGGTGTGTTTTCTCCCCATTTTCCCCTGCAGATTTTCCTTTCCTTCTGCCCCTCTGTAGTATGCTTCTGGGAAGCAAACTGAATTCTACACCCACAGGAAAGTTTATTAGCAGGGGGCGGGAGCTTAAGACCACAGTCTGCGCCTGCTAATTAAAGCTCTGAGACTGTCACAAGTGGAAACCCTGCCAGGGCCAGGATGGGAACAAAGGTCTTAAGTGCCTCCCCACTCACAATAGCAGTTGTGGGTACACCTGGCACTCATGCATCTTGAAAATGCCTGTAATTCCACTGTCACGTCTGCACACCAAAGGAGCAATAGGCCTTGGCTAAATGAGGCAACTGCAAATTCGACAAAACTATTTCTTACAAGTACTTACAAAGCCAAAAGGTGTCTAACTCTCAGGTGGTCTGTATAATTTCACAAGGATTCTGTTCTTAATATTTTTCAAAGTCTGCACATTTATTACTATAGTCTTGCCTAAGCCCTCAAAACTATTTTTATGAGGCCCTGAACAATAATAATAATTCCGGGTCAAATTAAACTTGCTAAAATGAATTATATCTAGTACAAAATCTTAAGATCTAACAGCCCAACAATCCCAATTACCAGGGAGAACACAGGGCTTGTACTGAATGGAATATTGTTGGCTCTATAAATATATTTGAGAGAGTTTGTCATCTGTGTGTCTGTCCGTCTAAGAACTCCTCTAAACGGTAAAAGCTAGGACTACCACATTCGGTATTCTGCTTCCTCTTATAACTTAAAGCAAGGTAGGGGTTTGGTTGTGGCAGGAAAATAGGATGTGTCTGGAATGGGATTGCTTCTCATAAAACCATACAGAAGAGAGACAGAATGAAAGGGGCTAGCTGGAGGCAAACCCACTTCCCCCATCCGTGACTGTCCCAGTCCCGAGCTCACACCTCTCAGGTGTTTTCTCCCCCTCCCCCCCCCCCCCACAATTTGCACAGGAACATTGCTGGCTATTCCCTTTCACCAGCGAGTGAGGGGAAGTGCATAGTTTGCTACATTCCTCACTCTGGCTGGGCAGTGCAGAGGGCAGACAAACCTGGGGCATATGCACCCCACACTAACTGTGCCTGCTAGAGCCAGAGTGGCCATGGAAAGTGAGTCTCACCTGGCCCCAAGCTACTGCAGGGAAGCTACTTCTATACTGCACCCTTCTTCCGCAAAAGCTTATGCAAATGAAGCACAGATTAGCATATTGCCATGCGTCATTTGCATAATTAATTAGGGGCCATTTTTGCGCAAGAGGCTTTTGCGCAAAAAGGACCTTTGTAGATGGCTCCTTTTTGCACAAAACCCCCCTCTTGCACAAGAGCTGTTCTTTCTCATTTTTTCAGGAAGTTCACTCTTTATTATCAATGTACAATTTAAAAGGACAGTACAGTAAGGTAAATTAGATACATGAAATGATTTTACTTCCATTAATAACACTGTCGAAGATTACTAAAATTGAAAGGATATTTAAAAATATCTTGTTTACCTGTAACCAGCAGTACTTTGCATTCACTTTTTTGCATTTTCCTTAGATTTTACTATGAAAACTATTCTTGGATCTATGAACAGCCCTGATGCTCTCAGTATTTTAATTGGAAATGCTGCAAGGAAATTACTATATCTGCAAGACAACACTATTTGCTCTTGAACTTAAAACAATTAATGAAAAAATATGTGCTTAATGTTAAGCTTTATAAAGTAGTGTTTTGACCAGATAGCCTCTTTGAAACTAACTAACTAACTAACTAATTTTCCCCATCAGATTTGTACTGGTAAGAAAGTTGCATAAATAAAGGCCCAATCCTTCAATTCTTAAGGCTTGTCTACATGCTACTTTAATTCTGTAGCATACTTCAGAAGTGTTGACACAATAGTTTGACGCAGTTTAACTCATCTACTTCAAATTCATACCTTATGTTCTTTCAAATACACTTTCCTGAGACTGGTTTACACTAGAAAATTGGAGCTACATCACAGTTGTGAAAAATTCACATTCTGGAAAGATGTAGTTAGAATGACCTACCTAAGTCTCCCATGTAGACAGCACTAAGTTGGTAAAAGAATTCTTCTGTCAATCTAGTTATTGCCTTATGGGGAGGTGGATTAGGCGTACTTCTTCTGTCAGCATATGTAGTGTCTACACTGAAGTACTACAGCAAAATAGAGCCTGTGCTGTTGCAGCATTTCAAGTGCAGACATGCTCGGAGTCTCCTCAGAAAGGCAAGCCCTACTCATATAAGTAATCCTAGTTCATGTGAATAGTCCTACCAACATCAGTAGGATTATTTGCATGAGTAAAAGTCAAAGGATTTTACCAGGTATACCCTCATTTCTGCAGCGTTCTGCTCAGTAGCAAGTGGAGGAAGGAACCTTTAATTTTTAATAAGGGTAACTCTGTTTTTTCTAACTACACATATTCAGACTGCAAAAAAAGTAACATTCTGCTGTCAGAAAAATATTACAATTTATTACCTGTGATCATGCCTTGCATTCTAAATGGCATGTACTCAAAGCAGGGGTTGTTCAAGTCTGGATATCCTCTTAATCAAGGTAAATCCACTCTACTATTAACGTGTTTTAAATACTTATTCACTCAACAATAACGGAATTGATCAGAATAGAGTGTTAAGAAAATTTATCCTCTTACAGAAATAATATATACTTTTAATCTGCTAGTATATTTTAACACTAAATTCTTACCCGTTCCCTGTTAAAGTACTCATTTCTTACCATTTATGAATGAAACGTCACACAAAACACCTTTAAAAAAATTAAGCAAATGTTCATAAACTAACCTCCTAGATGTTAAAATGTGAAAAACAATGAATGATCCTGGCAGCACCTTAGAGACGAACAAAAAATATAGATAGTATCATGATCTTTTGTGGGCACAACCCACTTCTTCAGATGAGTGGAGCAAGTGGTCGGCTATGTCTAGACTGCAAGCCTCTTTCGAAAGAGGCTTTTTCTAAAGATACTTTTGAAAAAGCCTCTTTCGAAAAAGAGCATCTAGACTGCAAGCGGAACTTTCGAAAAAGCAAGCCGCTTTTTCAAAAGGCAGTCTGGATGCTCTCTTTTGAAAAACCCCTGTTTGCATTCAAAAACGCCTTTTTTCGAAAGAGCACTTTCGAAAAAAGGCGTTCTTCCTCGTAAAATGAGGTTTACCACCATCGAAAGAAAAGCCGCGTGCTTTCGATTTAATTTCGAAAGAACGCGGCTGCAGTCTAGACGCAGGTGAAGTTTTTTCGGAAAAAGGCTACTTTTTCGGAAAAAAACCCTGAGTCTGGACACAGCCGTCCAGAGGTACAAATAAATAGCAGAAAACATGAGAGACTCCTAGATGTTGGAAGTGATTTTTTTTTCTTCTGATATAAATATCACCTCACAATGCAGGTATGAGCCTCTAGTCTCTAGCTAGATTGATTTGGAAAAGTGCTTTAAGTCATCAAACACAGAGGATGTGATGTACGAGGTTCATAATGAAGTGGACATACTACAAAATGCTAGAGTGCCCCTGTGAAGTGCTGAGCAACCTGAACTCCTAATCGTGTGGTGTGGAGGGTGCTCGACAGTTCTCAGTAGCTTCTATAGTGAGTCCAATGTGTGTTCAACTTTTTGGAGGGTGGAAGATTTGCACATGAACTCAAGTATTCAACAGCCATGTTGTTTCAGTCTCCATCCTCTCACCTCCAGCCAAACAACTGAACAAAGCCTACGTCTGTCCCACCACCAAAACAGCATGCATTGCAACCAAATAAAGGACCCAGTGATTTCCCTTCATTGTCCATGCTATGGATGTTAAAGACTAGTCGACTATCCAATAATATCCGATACTGCTTATCGGATAGTCTGTCGAATAGTCGATTTCCTCGCCCTCCCTTGCTGCCTCTATCAGATAGAGGAAGTGGGGGGGGGGGGATGGGGAGTGTGGGGGAGAGGATGGGGTACTTCAAAGTGGCAGCGCCACATAGCTGTGCTGCCCCAAGGCAGCATTTCAAAGGGGCAGCCACTGCACAGCTGATCCGCGGATGGAAATTCTATCGACTAGTCAATTTATCATATTTTAACATCCCGAGTCCATGCCACCTCAGTAGCCAAGGTCCAAAATAATATTTTAAATACCTCTGTTAGAGCCGTCTCACACCACCAGCACCCTGATTCCTACCGTTCAACAATCAAGCATCAGGCCAGCTTCAAGCAACAAACAGGAGAAAATTCACCACCACTCCCTTCTGTATCAAAAAAGGATACTTCAAAACATCCTTCCACCTAACCATGTTGTACTGGTGCCAGGCAGCTTTGCTGGGAATGATCAGAGCTTTGTTTAAAACTTTTATCAGACATATTTCTGAAAGTCCATGAGAATTTACACAGGGATTTACAGAGAACTAAGGGAGTTAAGGCAAACAAGTCCCATATACTTTCAGTGCCCTTATGCCCCTTTGAAAATCCAAGCTTTAAAAATAATATCATTGCATAGCCATGTGTGTTTCTGTGTCTTCCCTCTATCCTTGAATTCCAGCTACCATTAGGGTAAGAATTGCTACAACCCTCTTTATCTGAACAAGTGGAAAAACAGAGAAAGGAACAAATGACAATGTGTTCAAAGACACCTCTGAAATACATGTTACCCCAAGAAGACTGAATTACAACATAATCAGAAACAGAATGAAGTCACAGCTGTGGCTTCAAATCAGGAACATACTTCCTGACGTATGGAGCCTATGTAGCGGAATTGTGAAATCTGCTATCTAATAGCAGAGGACATTTACAAGTTCCACCTCCTCCCCTCCAATCAGAGATGACAACCTAAATACACAAAATTTCAACCAAATAGATTGGGGACATGCAAGAGGCAATTCTACCTTGCATACAGGCATCCATTCCACTTCCTTTTTTCGGTGTGAAGGCAATTTAATTTTACTGCTTTCAAGAAACTTCCTATGAGAAAGCTATGCTTTCCAATGGATTTTTATTGCATTTTCCAAAGTTACATCATTGGAGCTGGGTAAATTCCCAATGGAACTGAAGGGTCTAAAACTGTAAGCTACTACAATAAATAATAATGAATATCATGGCTTATAAAATTTGCAATCTGAACACACAGACAAAAAAGAATTTTCACCTTATATAGTTACTTCTTAAAAACCTGCACTTTTCATGCTCCTCTTTGCCTGCCTGCCAAACATGTACAGCCACCACCACCAATTAATAATATTAACCATGTAATATATATAAACAATCACTCAGAGCCAAAAGCATGATTTTACTTGGGCTCATTTCAGGCAATAAGAAAAAATTAATCACAACAAAAATACCTCTTTGCAAAAAAAGTAATGAGCAACAATAGAGCTCACGTGACAAGCTACATGGAGACTTGTATTTTCTTCAGATTATTATTCATTTGCCTAAGGCCTCAGACACTTTACAGTAGGTAGAAAGTAGAAAATAAAGGGCATGATCCTACTGCCAGTGAAATAAATGGACATTTTGCACAATGAAGTTTAACATAACAAAACAAAACACAAAATCCGTGCCCTAAAAGAGATTATAATCCCAAATCTCAATCATGCAGAAGTGAAGACTCCAACTCCAATCCCCTTCTCTGAGACTAACCTAAGCAGGGCCATAGGAAGCACTCTCTGGAAAGGAAGTCTTCAAGAGAACTGAAGATCTGATCCGGAGAGATCCATGTCCTACTGGTTCCAGTTCAAAAGGAGTTGTGGGAGCTCAGCACCTTTAAGCATTGGGCCCTAAATGTGCGCGGGGGAGGCGGAAGGGAAATGGAAAATATTGAATGACTTCCCATAGGGGCAAAAGTAGAGGTGAGGAAAACCCAGCAAAGCTTGTAAAATGTTTCTATTTTGTGCTACTTTTCAGATGAAGGAAAGCAGCTTAATAGAATATTTGACATAGAACACAAAAGACTTCTGCTGCCCAGTTTATGCAGGTTATTTGGTGTCTAGCATAATATTCACTATGTGTTAATTTACAATTATAAATGTTGTTGAATAAACAAACCAGAGAACAGTAACATGTGAGATCCCACCTTCTGTATTACACAGGGTGTACCCCGGGTGTGTGTGCAAAGGATGCAAAAGCACCCCCTCATGGTTCCCCAAATAAGCATGCCCTGGCCGGCTAGGGGAAGGCTGGGGCTGATTTCCCTGTGTACTTGGGGGGAGAGAGGAGAGTCACAGAGAATACATTCACACCCTTGCAGTCCACATTTACAAAAAAAAAGCGCACACACCCTCACACAGAAATTTGTGCGCACGGGCCTGTTACAGTGTGCACAGAAGGAAAAACCACGATAACACTATATTCCCCAAACTACTGAAGCACAATGTAGTGGTTCACTGAACATAAAGCAAATCTGAACTCGAGCTTTAGCATGAAAAGGGGAAAATCCAGATTATGAATTAGATGAATGCCCAGAAGTGACAGTACAAAAGAAAACTTACATGGTTTAATTTCTGATTGAATGAACTTTGATGCTTACTTTCAGATTTCTGAGTGGCTGCAGAATAAGGTCACAGGGCTGTGTGAAATCTGTTATGAAACTCAACACCCAAGAATTAATTACAAACTTGAATCTCAACCTAGTTTTGTTGTAATCTAGATGCTTAGATACTATGCTGAAGAGTATGGTATACAATGTCTGGAATAAAATGCTGCACTAAACAGTCTTAAAAATAAGGAAAGTCTCAAACGGGTAGATGTGTTAGTCTATAACTTTAAAAAGAAGTACTGCCTCTCTCCAAGTTACGAACGAGTTACAGACCAAACACTTGGCTGTAACTCGAGCTGTTCGTAACTCGGACCCAATTGAGTTACACGTGACCGCACTGTTCGTAAGCACAGGTCGCGTTCGTAACTCAGGGACCGCCTTTACAACCGCTCCCTGGGAGCTTTGGTCGTAAGTGCGAATGGTCGTAACTCGACCGTTCGCGACTTGGGGAGCGGCTGTAGTCCTGTAGCACCTACAGACTAACCAATAGATATAGATATAGAATCATGAGCTTTCTTGGGCAAAACTCACTTCCTCCGAGCACAGTGGAGAGAAATGAGGGAACACTCACAATTTATAACAGAAAAAGAAGGGGAGAGCACCTGTCAATTGTAGGACCAGTGCTAATGAGGCTAATTGAGTGGGCCAGAAGTGTCCCATACTTAGTTTTTTTATGTCAATTGGGTGTTGAAAGTAAGGAGAGCAGGTTTTATAATGGGCCATCCAGTTCAGGTCTTTGTTCAAGCCACGAGAGAGTGTGTCAAATTTGTATATAAAGGCCAATTCCCCACTCTCTGTAGCTGGCTTTTGAAATTCCTTTGCAGAAGAGTTTTCAAAAGTTTGAAAATGCTGGATTTGAGAGACATTGACAAACATGTTTAGAGCAAACTTGGGCGACTCATAGTTTTGAATGGTTTACATGAAAAACCAGGTCAATCCAGACACTCAAGCAAGCCAAAAATCAAAGTGTCGATGAACCCTTGTAAACCAAATCTGATTATTGTACACCAATTGTAAAACCCATAAAATGGCTACAACTGAATTTTTAAAATGTTAAGTTAATGTCCCCACTGCACTTATGAACATGAAAAACACCAAATATTTTTGTCTGAAATTCAAGTAGATCATCCCACACAATGCAGGGGAAGCACAGCAGAGGTCTGGACTTGTGCACAGTTGTTTTATTCATGTCTTGATAAAATTATGGGACATCTGTGGGGCTTTTTATCTTTTTCCCTCTTAAAACAAGAGTCATTTACACTCAGACTAAGTAGCAAATGATCAAACAAGTGGAATAATGATCCTAATTGTCCTTTTACTCACTCACCATAGACATGAGTTCATGAGTGAGACAGGCATGCAGTCTCATCAGACATTAGTAAATACTTTTGATCTTCCTTTGAAGAAACTCTTCTCAGGATATTCAAAAGCCTGTGGTTTATTTTCATGTATGCAGGAGAGCAATGGTGAAGAGAACACTCCCACATACAGAAATCTCAGCAAAGCTATGCTTGTTAAACTATCCCTGAAGGAAAAGAGCAGCAAATTAGGATGTGCTCACTGAGCTGTATTAAGTGTACAGTTTCACTCTTCAATCCATGCTGCAATCTCTATTTTCGATTTGACATTTCTTTTACATGTGTAGAGTTCCCATTGCTGTGTTTTACAGTTTACTGTTTTCATTATAGCCTTATCTCCAACTCCACAGCAAAAATCAATGAAGATGGAAACAGAAGGACGCAAGTGGTTAGGAAGCTAATGGGGTGCTGAGAGCCCACACTAACTTTTCTCTTTAAAAATAAAATAATTTTTAAAAATAAAAACAAACAGTAAAATCCCCAAATCTGGTGGTTACTTCCTTTTAATTCATCTAGAACTATAAAGCTGACATTATAAAACCATTTGTTTCTCAAACTGAATTATCTTGAGAGAGCTCAAATTAACAAGAAGTTTTCAGAATATTTTATGCCACTTAATTGGAGTCCACAAACACATATAACCATATACTTTATCACAAACTCTGTATTAGAAGAGCAATTCTGCCTGTCACCACAAGGGGATAATCGGTATATTGCAAGTAACATACTGGCAGGTAAGAGAGTGAAGAGGTAGACTTAATCACAGAAGTCAGGTATGGAAAAGTCACATTAGATGACATCTCATTTTTTTTCCTACCTCTCTCTACAAAATTGTTCTATATTTTGTATCATGAAATCAAACAGAAACTAGACAGAATCACCAAGTCAAGTACAGTCCTCAAAATTAACATAATTGAACGAATGTTTAAAGACATGGAAACAAGATGAGCTAGAAAAAAAAGGATGTACCTGGAATAGGATTGCTTCTCAATAAAGCTTACAGAAATGAGATTAAACAGAGACATTTGGTAGAGTGCTCTGTTATGGTACAGCTAAATCAATGCTTAAGGTTTGAAAACTAGAAAAAAATGCTATTACAAATCAAGTTAATTATAGCCCTTTTTTGTTAAAACATAGTGAATGATAACAGTTTACAGGGATGGAGAAACAAAATACACTTGATAGCTTTCCCAAATTATGGATCTGAGCAGTGCTGGGTAAATCTGCTAGTACAGGCAGTCCCCGAGTTACGCGGATCTGACTTATGTCGGATCCGCAGTTACGAACGGGGTTTTTTTCGCCCCGGAAGACGGGAGCGGCAGGACGCCCAGATGCGCCCCGGTCCCGCCGCCCGCGTCCTCCGGGGCGAGAAAAGCTGCTCCGCATCTCCCTGGTCTGCTGGGGGGGAGAACCCCTCCCAGCAGACCAGGAAGACGCGGAGCAAAGACGCGGAGGACGCCGGCAGCGGGACAGCCGCGGTGCGTCTGGGCTTTCCCGCTGCCCGCGTGCTCCGTGGTTTTGCTCACCGTGGTTTTGCTCCAGCAGACCAGGGAGACACGGAGCAAAGCCGCGGAGGACCCGGGCAGCGGGACTGCGGTGCGTCTCGGTCCGCCCCCTGCGTCTCCCTGGTCTGACCTCATCAGACCAGGATTTTCTCCGGCCTGTGGTAGAGCAGCTGGGGCGCTGCCAGTTGGTCCCGCAGCGCTGCTCTGGGCGCTACCGGACCAACCTGGCAGCACCCCAGCTGCTCTGCCCCAGGCGTCCCCAAGTCAGCCGCTGCTGAAACTGACCAGCGCTGACTACAGGAAGCCCGAGGCAGAGTTGCTCTGCCCCGGGTTTCCTGGAATCAGCCGCTGATCAGTTTCAGCAGCAGCTGACTTGGGGACGCCTGGGGTTCTTAAGTTGAATCTGTATGTAAGTCGGAACTGGCGTCCAGATTCAGCCTGTTGAAACTGATCAGCGGCTGATTCCAGGAAGCCCGGGGCAGAGCAACTCTGCCTCGGGCTTCCTGTAGTCAGCCGCTGGTCAGTTTCAGCAGCGGCTGAATCTGGACGCCAGTTCCGACTTACATACAGATTCAACTTAAGAACAAACCTACAGTCCCTATCTTGTATGTAACCCGGGGACTGCCTGTACTGTATAAAACTGTTTTGTATACAGCAGGTTTGAAATGTTTTAAATGTGATTACATTTGCCCAGTTAACCAGCATTGCAAGAAATTATCCAATACATAAAAAATTGTATAAATAATTATAATGTAGCCAGGGCCGTCCCAAGGGGGGGCAGGACACAGGGTCTGGCGCAACCCCCTCCCAGTGCCACATGTGGGGCCAGAGGCAGCCCCCACACTATCACAGGGCCCATTCCTTCCCCCCACCACAGGCCCCATCCCCTTGTCTCCTCCTGTGAAAGGCAGCCCTGGGGAATTACTGGGGCCTGATGCAGCGGCAGCAAGGTTCACCCGCCCCCACAGGCAGCGGGAGCCAGAATAGCTCAGCAGCCTGCTCCACCCGACTGCGCTACTCTCCCAAGCTGCTGCGCCTTGCTTTTCCATGAGCAGTGGGAACTGGAGCACCTAGGGTGGGGTGCTCTGCTTCCTGCTGCCCCTGAGAAGCCGCATGCCAGGGGCCGGAATACGGCAGCAGGACGGAATAAGCTGCCAGGCCTTTCTGGTTCCTGCTGCCCACATGGCACGAGAGTCGATCCTGCTGCTGCCACCGCCGTTGTGCCAGGCTCCTGTAATCCTCTGGTCCCTCCCAACCATAGGGCTGTTTGCGGGAGGCTCCAGTGGGGCACCCAAAGCATGAAGACTGGGATGCCTACCCCAATTCATCCAATGGATGGGCCGGCTCCAAATGTAGAACTAACATCAATAGCCTGTCAGTGACAGTAGCCTGTACCAGCTCCAGCAGGCAGTTATGGAATGACATGCCCACAGGGAAAGATTCTGCTTAACCTTAACCCTGACCATAAAGGCCAATTCTACACTATGACCCCCGCCCTCTGCCCCTACCATCGATCTAAAATATGAAACTTTGGCTATGCAAATAGTGCAGCTGAATTCGATGTACTTAGACCTACTTATTGCAATAAGGCCAGCAGCTGATGCTCTCCTGTCAACTCCACCTACTCTTCTCATCCTGGTGGAGTACCAGAGTCAACAGGAGTACATTCGGAGGTCAATTTATCTCATCTAAGCAGACACAATAAATCGACTGCCGGTGGATTGATCACTACAGTAGTTGGAGACTAGGCCTAAGAGTCTCTCTTGTGCCCTAAAATACAAGAATGTATATCGCTTCCAAAACTTTTTAAAAAAATATTTACTTTACCACCCTGGATATTTTTGTTATCTATCAAAATCACAGAAATGTAGGAATGGAAGATGGGACCTTGAGAGGTCATCAAGTCCATCTATCTGTTTTCACCATGTAAACCTAGACCAATCCTGACCGATGTTTGTCTACCCTGTCCTTAAAAACCTCCAAAGATTGGCATTCCATAACCACCCTTGAAAGTCTATTCCAGGACATAAATTGCCTCATAATTAGAAAGTGTTTCCAAATATTTAAGATAAATCTCTCTTGCAGAAGGGTAAGTCCATTACTACTTCTCCTACATTCTCTAGACATGAAGAACAACTGATCACTGACCTCTTTATAACAGCCATGAATGTATTTGAAAACTTATCAGATCCCCCATCATGTTTCTTTTCTCAAGACTATACATCCCAATTTTTCAACCTTTCCTCATAGGTCAGGTTTCTAAGCCATTTATCGGGGTTTTTTTTTTGTTGCTCTTCCCTAGACTCTCTCCAATTTGTCCACATCTTTCTTAATGACTGGCACTCAAAACTGGACATGATATTCCAGATGGGACCTCACCAGCATCAAGCTGAGCAGAACAATTGCTTCTCAAGTCTTACTTATGACATTACTGTTAGTATACTGCAGAAAAATATTAACTTTCCCCACTCCCAACTGCTTCATATTTTTGGCTTTTGAGATCTACTATAACCTCTGAGCAGTACTACTCCCTACCAATGTTCCCTGTAAGCCAGGGCTACTCAACTTTGGAAGCTCCGGTGGCCACAATGATACAGCACATGCTGAAAGCCGCAATTTAAGGGTGGTTGCATATATATGCAAATATATATGCAAATATATGCAAATAGCTTATTTCATACTGACAGGCATGAATACAAAGATTAAGGCAAGACTACACAACACCCCGGCCCCATTTAAGTCAGTTCTGCTGATTTTAATAAAATGCAATATTGACCTGATTTCCACCCATATGACAGCACTTTTAATGAGTAATGACAGTCCAGGAATTTAACTACTAAAACGAGCGTCAACAGAAGACTATTATATTGACTCACCGTTGTGGAGTGTGTTCCCAGTGGAGGCCATGTTCAAAGGATCCTACCTGCAGGCTGTGTGTTGAGCCCCACGTAAACCCAAACCGCACCGTGGGCCACAAACAAACGGGTTGTGGACCGCATGCGGCCCATGGGCCATGTGTTGAGTAACCCTGCTCTAAGCTTTTCCATCAATGTGCAGAATAAAATCTGTCATGTGCACCACGGCACATGCAGATGTGCACCACAAGTAGAAACACGTGCTTATGGGCACTGTGGGTGCTCTGCTAAACAGCTGGGTGGCATTTGAATCTCTCCTGGGCACCCACACAAGCACTCAGTTTACAGAGAACACGGCTCCCTACCCAATTATTCCTAATTTTGTAGTTGTGCATTTGATTTTTTCCTCCTACGTGAAGGACTTTTGCACTTGTCTTTATTTAATTTCATCTAGTTGATTTCAGGCCAATTCTCCAATATGCCAAGGTCATTTTAAATTCTAAACCAGTCCTCTCAAGTTCTTGTTTCTTCTCTCATCTTGGTATCATCCACAAATTTTAAAAGCATAAGCTTCACTCCATTATCGAAGTCATTAATGAAAATATTGACTAGTACCAAGCTCTGGAACGATCCTTGTGGAACTGCACTAGATACTCCCTTCCAGTTTGAGAGGAAACCATTTAGAGTACTGTATGGTTTTTCAACCAGCTGTGCACCCACCTTATAGTAATTTCATCTCGACCGCATTTCCCTAGTTTACATATGAGAATATTATGTGGGACTGTATCCAAAGCCTTATGAAAACAAGCCTTGGGTTTATTAATTCCCCCCATCCACTATACCACTAAGAAGGAAATTAGATTGGTTTGGCATGAGTTGTTCTTGAAAAATCCATCTTGGTTGTTATTTATCAACCTATTATCCTCTGGTACTTGCAAACTGACTGGTCAATAATTTGTTCCAGTAACTTTCTAAGTATCAAAGTTACGTTGACTGTTATACAATCAGGTCCCAAGATGCTGGACTAGAGAGGTTCAACCTGTAGTTAAGTAATCCTACAGAAAATAAGACAGGAAACTCCTTTTGTGATGACTACAGCTTGGACCTCCTTGGTCCAGCACGCTTGGGACCTGAGCTGTCCCGGACCAGGGAGTTTGCTGACCCAGGGGAGATCAGTGCTCCCCTGCTGGCTGAGCCGCTCCCGGGTTTCTCTCTCTAGGGGTCCCTGCCCTGCTGCTGGCCCAGCATGACTCCCCACCTTGCTGCCTGCCCTGCTGCCCCAAGGTCTCCTGGCGTCCCCACTGCCAGTCCTGCTGCCACAGATTGTTCTCTAGGGTTCTCAGCTGGGACCACCCACTTGCCACCGGCCCTGCTGCCACCGGAGGTTCCCCAGCTGGGGCTGCGCAGCCACCCCACCCCACTGCTAGAGCCACCTGCTGCCACTGGGGATACCGGTCACCTGCCTCTGCCAGCCTCACTTCAGCCAGGGGGTTACCCAGCTGAGACTGCCCAGTCACCCCAGCCCTGCTGCCAATGGGGGTTTCTCTAGATTCCTGGCTGGGGCCGCCCAGCTGCAGGCAGCCCAGCTGCAGGCAGCCTAAGCTGCAGCTGTGGATTCCCCAGCTGCCCCCACTAATGCCCCATGTGGCTCCACTAATGCCAGGAGTTCCCCAGCTAGGGCTGGGGTTCTCCAGCCACTGCCTGGCCCCATTAATGCTGGGGGTTCCGTGCCAGGACAGGGGCTCCCCAGATGCTGCCTGGTCCAGACCACAGATGCTGACGGACCAGAGAGTCCTGGATTTGGGTGGAACACTAGATTAGAATTAAGTAGTCAGGAATCTAGTTTAACTATAAAAGTTGTCATTGACAATAATTCCATGTTATATCAATCTCGAGTCCAGTGTCATTTCCTGCAGTTCCTTTGCTCATCTTTTTAAAGAAAGATACTATGTTTTCTCTTTTCCAGCCTCGAGGGCCTCACCCAGCCTCCATGAGTTCTCAAAGATAACTGCTAATAGTTCTGAGATTGATTCAGTTAGTTCCTTTTCCCTAGGGTAAATTTTTTATGTCTCTACCAACTTAAATACATCTAACTTTTCTAGATATTCTTTAACCTGATCTTTTGCTATTCTGGCTTGTGTTCTTCCCCCTTGTTAATACCATATTAAGCATCCACTCAAAATGAGCTTGCTTAGAGAAAAATGACAAAGTAGGCATTAAACACCTCAATCTTGGTGGTCTCCTTCCTCTTTAAGGCCACGTCTACACTAGACCTGGAAGGTCGGCTTATGGTCTGCAACTCCAGTTATGTAGAATACATCACAGGAGTCGGCTTACTTTAAGCCGACCCGTCAGCTTCCCTTCCTCCTTATGACTGCGAAGAATACAGAAGCCAGATGGAGCTATCCTGAGCATTCAATTTACAAGTCTATACTAGACCTGCTAAATCAAATGCCAGAACATCAATCTCTGGTATGGCAAGTGAAGATGTGCCCTAAGTGTCAAGCCTACACTTTCTTTCATCTTTCTCTTGTTCCCAGTGTATGTCTAGAACCTCTGCTTCAGACCTTTTAGGTCTCTTGCTATGTGAAACTCAGTTTGTCTCTTAGCCTCGCTCTCATTTTGTCCCTATATGCTTGTGCTATTCCTCTGAATTCATTCTTAGCAATCTGTCCACATTTCCACTTTCGGTAGGATCCCTTTTTTCAATTTTAGGTAATTAAAAAGCTCCTGATGGAGCCACATCAGCCTCTTACTTTTTGTGGGGATAGTTAGCTGTTGTGCCCTTAATATTATCTCTGTGTGAAAATGGCAGTTCTCCTGAACTCTAAGTTTTTCTTCTCCAAGCCTATGAACCTATGATCATATCCACCCAAATTTTAATCAATTTCCCAATTCACAACCAATTTCTCTCTGTTAGAATAAGGTTTAAAATTGCTCCTTCTACAGGTACTTTCTCCATGTTCTGAAACAAAAAGTTGTCCATAACACACATTCCAAGAATTTAGTGAACATTTTGTGTCTGCCACCTACCCCCTAACATCTAATCCCATCTTGAGTTAGTAATGTTGAGTTAGTAATGTTAAATTAGTAATGTTTAATCAGCTATTCAGGTAGTTGCTGGAATTGTCGACTACTTGATTAGTCAATAAGGAGGGAAACTGCAGAGCCACAGAAGGATTAGCTCCCAGCCCTAGGACCTAACCCCACTGTGGCTCTGCCTTTTAAATGTATTAAGAGCCTAGTGGCTCTTAATACATTTAAAAGGCAGAGGCGCAGTAGGGGGACCGAGCGCGAGCCAGGAATCAGCTGATTCCCGGCTCACACCCGCGCTGCGTTTCTTCCTTTTAAATATATTAAGAGCCTAGCAGCTCTTAATATATTTTAAAAGCAAAGGCACAGTGTCTGGGACTGGGCACGAACCAGGAATCAACTGATGCTTGGCTCATGCCTGGTCCCCTGCTGAATCTCTGCCTCCCCTGTCCGCCCACAGAGATGGTGCCGGGGGGGAGCCAGCTTTTAAGCCGGCTCTCCACAGCACCAGCTCCTGCTCCCCCCTTTGCTGCATAAGCTTATTGGTCAGTCAATTACTCAACTAGTTGTTTACATCCCTATCTTGAATCCAGCTTAACTTTCTGCCTCAGTGATATCCTGTGGTAATGAGAGCACCCCCAATGAGAGGCCATTTGAAAAAAAATAATTTGTTTAATCAGCTATTCATTTCCCATCTTTCAATTCCAATGAATGTCTCATATTCTGAAAGAGAGAAAATCAGTTTCTGGTCTACTTTCTCTATACCATTCTCTTTTTGTCCTTAAAAAAAATACGAGAGTCACATACATCTTCAAATATTGTAAAAATATAAGATCTTAGTCTTTCTGTTACACAGTTGTCTGTTAGCCACTTAATTTTAGGGTACATAGATAAAGGCTGCATTTGGGTATATAATTTGTAAGGTAGGAACATTTTTCTTTTCATGTAGCAGTATTTCCAGCTTTTGCTTTGGATAGTCCTGTAATTACAGACTATACTTATATACTGACAGCTAAATTACAGCAGATGCATAATAAATATTAAACCACAAAAGCTATTTAAATAACGTGAACTGTGTCTTAAGCTCATAAAAAAGGCAAACACACATATACTTGGAATGCAACCTGGCATAATAAATGAACTATAATAATGTTGTGTTTTATTTCAATGGGTGATACTGACGATCCCAGGTGAACATCATGTCTTTGTTTAAAAGGGAGTAAAAGATAATGTAGCTCAGTTTCAGATGTTTAGAACTGTGTTCTTTAACCAGGTTTCTTCAAACACATCAAAAGTGTTTGTCCTCACTGAGAACTAAGTTCCACAGTAAGTTCAATGTATTAGAAAGAAACCATTAAAATTATAAACTAAGCATGTGAATCATTTAAATACAGGTTGAACCACTCTAGTTCAGCACCCTCCGGACCTGAGTGGTGCCAAACCAGAGAATTTGCTGAACCACGGGAGGTCAATATTGTGTAGCAGCATTACCAACACGTCCACTGCTTACTGGGCTCTTCGAAGATATTTAGGGGTAAATTAGAGCTAAATAACCGCACAGAACACTGAGAGCCAGGACTGGCGGCTGTGAACAAACTTTATAGGACCACGGGAAACTTGGCCACACCCATGATATTTGGATATCCAGCTAACGAAAATCATGCTGGACCACGGATTTTGCAATGTCAGAGAGTTCCAGACTAGAGAGGTTCAGCCTGTAGTGAAAAAACATTTCCTTCAGACACTGATATCTCATAAGCAATCCGGTGGAGTTAAATGAACCTCCCCTCTCGGAGAAGAAGGAAGATCAATTTTAGCTAAGAGTAATCTGTCTCCCTTTCCCCCAAAGTTATAAACTCCTGAAAATAGGGTCGTATAATGGCAGAGCTTTGTCACTCATCACTACTTTATAGCAAGCTATATACATTATGTATAGAATAATTTAACTTCCGAATGACTGATGCTAATCATCTTTCCATTGAAATCAATGGAAAAATCTTTGACTGGGCTAAATTCCGCAGGAAATCTAAGTACGTCTACATCTTCAGTATTTAAGTTATATTAGAATACATTCTGATCCCACAGACTATCACCTACATAGAAAAGTTTAAACACCTTTACTCAATCTAGAGGATTTGCAGCCAGTTTAAATGTCGCATATGAAAAAGGAAAGCAACATACAGGAAGGTGCAATAGAACATGTGTTTTTTGAGTAATGGTCTAGGTCTTAGGGTATAGCTACACAGCAGCTGGAAATTACACTTGCTATGTAAGCAACTACTATAGCTGTGTGAACAGAAGAGATAGCCCATGTAATCATGACTTAGAGGCTAGCAGATTAGCGTAAATACAAGGGAAGGTGGTTGGTGGTATCAGAATCAACAATACAATCTGTAAACCACACTACAAACGATTTGGAGACCCCTGATCTGAAGATCGTAAATTGAAAATATAGACAGCAAGAGATCTTATCGAAAAGTAGTTCCTGGAGACGTACAATATCTGCAGAATTCTGGTAAAAAAAAAAGTCTTCCTATGCCAATTCTGCACAGTCTGTCAAATGATCCTTCCAGACCTTTCCCAGGCTCTCCACATCCTTAAAAAGGGGAGAAAAGTCATAAACTAGACTCAACTTCCACAGCACTGACAACCCACCGGCTGCTTCTTCAGATCATGAATGAAGCAAAGACTCAAATCTACCCATCAGCCTAGGAGAGTTTTCTGGAGATGCGCTTTCAGTGCTCTTTTGCAGGCTTGTATTGGCTTCTGAGGCCATGCTGTCAGATCTCAGCAAGGAGTAGCGATGAAGGAAGCTAGTTTATAGGGGAGGAGGGTGTGTCATACCACTTTTACCATGAGTTATTGCTATGGAAGAATGCTCTCTGATGACCTCAAAAGACCCCTGGTGGCAATCTCTGACCCAGATGGGCTCCCTCATGCAAAGAGATGGTAAACTAACCATTAGTCAATGGGAAGAATGTATCAGGCCCCCATCACAGAAATGGCTGTCAAGATGCTCTTTTTTTCTTTCTTTGGAAACATTGAACGTAATCTGTTGGAGCCAGATTCTTGCCCAGTTTGAATAACTACTCTTCTGTATTGTGTTGCAACTCCTACATGGTCCTGCCATGAGGGCAGGGGACTGGACGCAATGACCTCTCGAGGTCCCTTCCAGTTCTAGTGTTCTACAATTCTATGCTACTGCAGGATCCTTAAGAAGGTAGGACCAGGAGTGCAGTGCTCCCGCTAAACTGCAGTGGCAGCACAGCTTCACAGGTGATTAATCAGCCCCGCCCACTCAGAGGTTCAGGACTCTGTGCATAAAGCTGACTGACTGAGCCGGGCTGATTAATCTGTGAAGTTGTGCTGCTCTGCAGCCTAGAGAGAACATTGACCAGGAGTCCCAAGTTTTAACAAGACCCTATTACAGAGAGAAATCCAGGACACTTATTTACTCTCCCTGTGACAGCAGCTTGGCTTCCCTGTGATAGCACACCAGGAGGGTCATTGGAGAGCAAGAAGGGAACCTGTCCTGCCCCTGGATCTCCTGGACACCTAATTCCATCTTGCAGACCCTGTCAAGAAACAGAAGCGTTTGCTGAATCTTTGAGAGCTCCCAGGCGAGTTAGCTGTTGAAGAAAAGAACTCTCTTTTTTTGACCATATCCCTTTAAATAAGAGGGTTTTTTTTTTTTTAAAGAAACACATAATTCCTTGCTTAGTCATGGACTATTGGAAGGAATACCAAGTTCTCATCAATCCAGGACCTATATCATGGGATTAATGGACGACTTGCTCCTGTGAGCGATTTTGTTAGCTCATAAGTCAATCAATGGCTAAAGGAGAACATACTGATGGGAAAAGGAAAAAATATGTATATTACTTAAAACTGTACAGTATCTGTGGTGAAGTCATCTCTGCAGGATATTTCAGTCTTTCCCACAAAAACAGTGGGGATTTCTGAGCCACCTGCTTATCCACTACTGCCAAAGAGACTAATGCAGTTTCATCTCCCTCGTAATATGATTGAGAGAGTGAGACCAAATTAAAGTCATAGAAACATTCAATCATTTGTTAATGTGGCTCTTAAGGAGAGTACGTTTAAATCTACAGATTAGCCCACCAATACGATTTCTTTCTTAAATGTAAAGAACATTCATGTTAGGAGATTAGGGGGTAAAAACAATTTTACAGGACCTCAACCCCCAAGAGGAGATCCTAAGGTCTTAAACCTCCCTGAAGAAATTACTTCCCCTAACTTTGGCTTTCCAAAGGTGTGTCTACACAGCACCCTTACCTCGAAATAAGCTACGCAATTTACGCTATACAAATTGCGTAACTTATTTCGAGTTAATTTCAAAATAGCTTATTTTGAAATGTGGTGCTGTCTACACAGCACCAAATTTTGAAATAACTCTCTATTCTGAAATGCCCCTGAATTCTCATGGAATGAGAGTTACCGGGACGTTGGAATAAGCCGCCCGTTATTTCAAAATCTATTTTGAAGTAATGAGCTGCTCCAATAGACGCAGAATAGCTATTTCAGGATACTTCCGGTATCCCAAAATAGCTCCACAGTGTAGACATAGCCCAAATGGAGAGAGGGGGAGAGAGTGGAGAAATGCTGCAATTTAAGACCCACTCATTCGTTTCTGGCAATGTGACTGTGACAGGGTCTACAGAGCTGCACTGCCTCTGGTGAGCAGATATATCATCACCGTGCCATGTACACCAAAATGCCTTTGCAAACTCTACCATGAAAGCAAATAAGGGATCATCTGAAGGTAAGTAAACTGGCTGAGGTTGTATAGCTAGTCAGCAAGAGTTCCACATGGGAATGATCACATGGAATAGGTAGCAAGCATAGAATTCTATTGCAATGTTGTAACTAGACAGTAGAAGTACCACCACTGCCTAGTGAATGCTTTACAAACAATAAATACTAAAAGAGAGATGCAAGATGGTATAAGGTCTCCTCCTCCTCCTCTCCTTATCTCGCTGCTAGCAGCTGTTATTCTGTGCAAAAGTTACTGGGGGGAGACTTAATTAGCTCAAAAGAAGAAGATACTACAAAAAGTGATACAGTTGATAGCTCTGTCCTCCAATGGGGATTACATTAATCTTACCTCAGTATGATCTCCATCTCCGCTACAAGAGGGAAGAGTGTCTCTTGATGTGGTTATTATAGTGTATAGCTAAGAGATGGGTATGCAGAGGAAAACATTTTCCACTCATTAAGCTAATGTTCAGAGCCCTGGCTCTAAAGAGCTGACAGACCCTTTAGAGTGCCATGAGACAGCTGATATCCAGAAACTTCATGGTGCTATTAAAACGTTCTCCTCTTCCGTTCATTAACTTTCATGTGGGTGGAAAATGTTGCTTCATGTAAAAAGACAAAAACGCTAGTGGAATGTTTAATGACTTTGTTCCAATTTATGTGTTACACTGGAACCATTCAAAAGCTGACAAACCTTATACAGAAAATCGGTGTAGTCTACACTACAATAGATTATCTCTCTGCAGTGGCCACAGGATAGTACTCTGCAGCCAGTGGGTGGTCTAAACTAGAGGTTTTCAAACTCTGGGTCATGGCTTGTAGGGGCAAGCTGCTAGCAGGCCATGGGACACTTTGTTTACCTGTGCCTCCGCAGGTACGAGAAATTGCAGCTCCTGTTGACCGCGGATTGCCTTTTCCCACCAATGGGAGCTGCAGGAAGCAGAATGGACACAAAGTATCTGAGAACATCCACTATAGACTAAACAGCAAGCCAGCACAGAAAGGGATTTTTTTAACCTTATCTTCACAAACAATGGGAGCGTGAGAGTGATTCTCAATCTGGATTAAAGTAATTAACTGGAATAGTCTTTTGCATACTAATTCCCAACTGTTCTTGATCATCTGTTTATCTTTATTATTTGAAATACACATTGTATGATGTGACACAGTAATACAAATAAACTTTCTTGATTAAAAAAAAAACCGATTTGTAAACATGTACTAGAAGACATACCCAGCATTGCCCAGGTCTGGCCCAGGGCAGGAGTGGTGCCATGCATCCTAGCAGCTGACTTCTCCCTGGATCAGCCAGGAAGGAGCAGAGGGGACTGTCTTGGTGCTGGCTGCCCGGTGGTCACGGGGTCATCAGAAACCAGCCCAGGGTCAGGTGTGCACCTCAGACAGTGGCTTGACCCCGGGGCCAACTCGGGAGTAGGGGTGGGTCACAGAGAACACCTGCCAGCGCTCCCCGGTGCCAATCCAGGTGTGGGGGAAGCCATGCAGCAGCTTGCAGCTATTCCCCAGGGCAGGCCAGAGTGTCAGCTGCTGCTGGCCTGTAGCTTCCCACTGGGGCACTTGCTGTCCTCCCCCGCTCCTCGCCCCGAGGCCATTCCACAGAATAACTTCCTCTTACTAGACTCTTCCCTTTCCATTTTATGAAAAACAATCAAATTCAAGCCACATCCCATTGTCCTGGCACAACCAAACCCTGACCTTGCTTTCAGTTAGGATAAGAGGAAGCTGCATAGCAAATCTGGTGCTCCTAGCTCTTAAAGTTTAGGAGGTGCTCTTGAACAAATGGACTCAGAGGTGGACAAACAAACAGACACATTTCTAAAATATATAGATAGATTAGAAAAGTACAATGTTCACTCATTGCCAGATAGGCAGGATGCCATTACCACACCAAAACAATGACAGAACTTTAAAAAAAAAAATCAGAACATCAAAAGAAAACACATAAAAGTGCATGAACAAGAGTAACCAAGTGAACCATGTACAAAAACTCTCAACTCTGACATGTTCCTTGTTCTCCTTTCTCTGATTGCTAAACACTTGGTGCTAGGGAGTAGGGATGTTAATTTCGATTTATCAGCTAATCAAGTCGTTGATGGAATTTCCATTGACTACTCAATTAGTCAATAAAGGGGAAGGAGGGTACTTGCTATCTCTGCTGCGCCTCTGCCTTTGAAATGTAATAAGAGCCGTCTGTGGCTCTTGCTACATTTCAAAGGTAGAGGCGCAGTGGGAAACCCCGCACAAGCAGGGACTGAAGCAGTCCCCCTCGCACCAGATCCGGACTGCTTTTACATTTCAAAGGCAGAGGCATAACAGCTGGGACCCAGCACGAGGGAGGACTGCTTCAGTCCCCAATCACGTCAGGTTCCCTGCTGCACCAATGCTTCTTCTGTCTGCCCCCAACCCTGCACCATGAACATGGTGCTGAGATGAACCAGCTTTTAAGCTGGATCCCCCCCAGCACCGGCTCCTGCTTCCCCCCACCTCCTTGCTGCCTCTAAAATAGAGACCGGGGAGGGAAGGTGAGAGTACGTGAGTAGTCAACTCAACTACTCTTTTACATCCCTACTAGGGAGCTGGTGGAGGCATCCACAGGAGATGGGGCAATACAGAGGAATGATTGGCCAGTGTTGCCCTGCCCAGCTGCTCCTGGGGCCTGCTTGCCTGGGCCAAGCAGCCATGGAGATTTCCAAGCTGTTTCTGGTCAGCGTGACCTGGGACATAAGCCGTGCCATGGTCAATGCGACAGGCGCAGGTACGCTTGTGATCATAGTGTTTTCAACTGCTCAAACAGCTCTTGCTGCTGAGCTCTGCCCACCTCCCCCTGCCACCATGCTTGTTCCAAGAACTGCAAAGCAAGTGCTGGCTCCTATGCTGAAAGGCTGTCCTGAAGCTATGCAGCCAGCCTCGGCCTTCCCTCTTGTCTTTCCTCGAGCCTAAAATCCCTTTGCTTTGGTGTGGGAACTGCGTGTTGGCCCTGTCCAGAACTTCAACTACGAGTTCATCATGGAATCACTTCCTCTTGCAACGGTCCATGAAGGTACATTTGCCCAGGCTTCTGCCCCAGCATTGGTGAGCTGTGGAGGTTTTGTAGCCTCTACAGGTTGAGGGGCTGGACTAGGACAAGATAGAAAATTATTGTCTCAAAAAGCTCAGTGCAGGAGAACAAAAAAAAAATCCCTAAGGAATTTCTGACATAAAATGTTACTTTTCCAAACTGAGCTTCAGTATGTGGTGAGCAGGATGCTACAGACCACAGAAGCTCCCTAGACACAGCCTGGGTAATTGCAGCAAAAGAAATGCAGAGACAAAGGTAAGTACAAATTCAGACCTCTTTATGGTTTCCTAAAAATTCCAGAACTACGTGGATCTAGGCTACAGGGATATCAATGGCCATGCTAAAAAAGTTTTTTTCCTCCCTACCATTTCAGGCCTTTCATATTCTGGAGGACATATTTTGGTGGTGCCCAACTGGCAAGAGGAGATGCTATTCCAAACTACCAGTGGGACACTTAAAGCATATGCAACATAAGCATTCAAATGGATAGTGACCAAATAACACATCTATCAGTGGAGTAGGCTGGTCCTCAAACTGAGAGGAACACAGAACTTGCCATTGCTGTTCAGACCATTCCTCTGCGAAGTCCAGAATCCTGCTACTAGTTGTAGCCAAAACCTCATGTTTCATAAGAAGAGGAAAACTCCCTTTCACTGGCCTAAAAGACAATTCTGTACCTGGGGAGGAAATGCCCTCTTGGAACTCTGCAATGCTCAGTTTATAACAAGCAGGCACTTCAGTTTAGAGTGCTGCATAAAGACTATGCAGAACCCTGTAGAAGAAAAATAGAAGTGGCTTTGTGTATTATTTATGCATTTGATGGCATTCTACACTTGCAATATAGTGGTGTATAAGAATCAGATGACTGACTGACTGCTTCACCCCTGTATATATTGCAATGATTCTTAGTGACCAATTTTACTGGGTCCTATTGTGGCAGGCATTGTACACACATACAGTTATAATCTAAAAGGCAAGGCACCACTGGCAGATAAAACAAATAAGCATGTTGGGTGGGATGTGAGGGGGGAAAAAAGAGGGTAACATAAATATTAGGTGCGTCAGAGGGGTAGCCGAGTTAGTCTGTAACTGGAAAAACTTAAAAAATAACTAATAGTCTTGCAACACCCTAAGGTACGTCTAGACTACAGGGTTTTGTCGACAGATACTGTCGACAAAGCTTCTGTCGACAAAGAGCGTCTAGACTACATTCAGTTCTGTCGACAAAGCAAGCTGTTTTGTCGACAAAACCCTGTAGTCTAGACACAACCCTATATGCAATAACACCTTCTGTCGACAGAACTCTGTCGACAAAAGGCGTTATGCCTCGTAGAATGAGGTTTACCAGCATCGACAAAACTGCTGAGTTCTGTCAACGTTATGTCGACAGAACTCAGCGGTAGTGTAGATGCAGGTATAGTTTTGTCGACAAAAGTCCACTTTTGTCGACAAAACTCTGTAGTCTAGACACACCCTTAGAGACTAAAAAAACATGTAGATGGTATCATGAGTTTTTGTGGGCACAGCCCACTTCTTCAGATGAATGGAATTATTAAAGGTCCAGTTTCTAAATAAATAGGGTCTCTAAGGTGTTAGTCTCCAAGCAGCAGCAAAACTATTTGCTGTTTTTATAAATATTAAGATAAGCACAATTCTTAACCAATCAAACTGTAATCACAACATGCCACCTGTCTCGCCATAATTATATTGCGTCTTCCAAATACATTCTAGAAAACATAAGTTTTGAGGAGGCACTTGAATCAGGAGGTGGTGCTGGACTTATCGTGAGCTCCTACCCTTAAACAGGTATCATGAGCACTTTGCCCAAAACTGTTATATTCTGGCTCTGGGATACCAGAAGAAATAAGTTTCCTCCTATGAGGACTTTAAGAATACTTTAAATTCATTATGTATCTTTGACAATGAGACTTTACCATCATAGAAAATGTCCAACGATACAGGACTCTACTTACCTTTCTATAATGTTCTTAGTCAATATTAACTGATCAATCCATATTTATGTTGAAATACAAGCTTCCTCATCTCTCCTACTCTTTGAATCATCCTCCTGCGGTGAATGGAACATAGTTGCTACTGAGGGGTAGCCGTGTTAATCTGTATCTTTAAAAACCACAAGTAGTCCTGTGTCACTTTAAAAACTAACAAAGGTATAGGATCCTGAGCTTTCGTGGGTAAAACTCACTGCATCAGATGAGCTGGAGACTCTCTAACTCATCTGATGAAGTGGGTTTTACCCACAAAAGCTCATGATCTTTAACCTTTGTTAGCCTCTAAGGTGACATGGGACAACTTATTGTTCATAAATGCTATTATATTTGTTACTAGAAGATTTACCCGGCATTGCTCAGGTCCCTAACTCCATTTTTGTTTTTTGGAAAATAAAATGAAAATGCACATGCTTCATTTAAATCAATGTTCTGAGGCGGGGCTGAGGGTCAGAGGTTCAATATGCAGGCTGCCCCCAGGACAGGGGACAACCCCAGCCCTCTCTCATCACAGCAGCTTGGGGCCAGGTGAAAAGCACCTGTCCAAAGCCACTGCAATTCCAGCAGGCACAGGTGGGAGAGGAATGCACAACCTCCATTTGGGGCAGGACCAGGCTCATCTGCCTTCTGTACTCCTCAGCCAGAGTGAAGAATCCAGTAAACTGTGCACTTTCCCCTCGCTGTGTGACAAAGAGGAACAGCCAGCAATGTCCCCATTTGAAATGGGGCGAGGGGTTCCTTGGGTGGTAGGAGGCATGCCCCCATCCAGCTCCTTTCACCTGCATGGTGATTCTCTTTTTTCGGTATGATTTTATGAAAAGCAATCCCATTCCAGACACATCCCATTTTCCTGGCACAACCAAACCCAACCTTGCTTTAAGTTATGGTAAGAGGAAGCTGTATACCAAATTTGGTGGTATTAAATCTTACTGTTTAGGAGGAGTTCTTGAACAGACAGGCAGAGACAGACAAACTCTGTCAAATATATAGTAGATGTCGTGATAATTGACACTAATAGCCAACCTTATTTAGAGATGTGAACCACAGATCAGTGGTTCAATTCAAGATCAGACAAAAGGAAGAACTCTACTGGAGTATTATTATTCATAAATTCCCAGCAGATCTTTTAGAAAAATGCCCAATCTTGATTAAAAATTTTCCAGTGATGGAGAATCCACCCCAACCTTCGGTAAGTTAATTCAATGGTTAATTACCTTTGTTATTAAATATTTTCACCTTTTTTTTCACGTCTGAATTTCTCTAGTGTCAACTTCTGGCCACTGTAACCAATTGTACCTTTGCCTGCTAGATTGAAGGATTCTCAATTATCATGTTTCTGTTCCCCCTACAGGTATTTTTAGACTGAGGTACAGCCATCCGCTCACTTTCCTTTTGAGAAGCTAAATAGATTGAGTTCCCTGAGTTATGGAATGTTTGTAACAGTAATACTATTTATTTACAACAATGTTTAGGATGTTATATTTATATAAATAATAGTACAAAAAAAACCTCAGTAGGATTGGGGCTCCATTAGGCTAGGCACTGCCATCTGCTCCTTAACTCAAAATAGGATTGCCAGTATTGGTTGGATGTATTCCTGGAGAGGTCATTCCATGACCATCTTTAATTTCTGGAGACTGGAGAACAATCCTGGGGGGGTTAACAACCCTATCCTAAAAGCTTACCACAAAAAAGGGAGAGCGCTTTAATTCATAAAGATATCCAATAGCAGTAGACAGAGTATGGTACATTATAAATTCCTTCTTGGTGAAAACACTCAATGCATATGTGCCCAATCTGCAAAGTCTCTGGTGAAGTTCCCATGGTCTATATTTAACATTGGAATTTGTGTTATGGATGAAATTCACAAGGCACTAGTTAAGATCCATTTAGATCCTCAGGGCAAAGTTCATCTCAATGCAGTCAGTTCACACAAGTGCCTCTGGATATACTGACCATATTTTCAAACTAATTTCACAGAGATCAGTTGTGGGCCAGAGGCTGACACCCCCCTCCTTTATGTGTGTCTGCAGAACGTGCAGCTCCTGATCACAGTTCTGGCAAGACCAGTATGGCCACAGAGATACCCAGCAGTACCTTGCAACTAGTCAACATCCCCCAGCTCTTTACCCATCTGTTGCAGAAAACAAATGAGGCAGCCTGAATGGCCAGCACCTGCGAGGACGTGCTTGCTCTTGCCAGGGCAGGACTAGCTGCATAGACACCAACACAACCAAAGAGAACACAAAGTGCACTGAACCCTCCATCTCTCTCCTGGTCCAAAGTAGGGCATCTGAGAAAAGGACTGTAATGGTTGGGGCCAAACAGGAGAAGGAGCATTGCTATTGTGGGAGACAACATTAAAAAATTAAGAGTTGGAAGCTCTTTTGCTTATAAAATGGGTCTCTCTCTGACAAACCAGGAGACTTGGTCTCCTTAAGGACCATTTACACCACTAATATAGGATTTGGGTTCCACTTAAGTAGAGTACTCAGACTTCTGTGGACTCTCTCTATACTGAGGTGAATGTCACCACTGATAATTCTCTATGTTCAGTGATGGTTAAAATATTTAACTTCCTTCTCCTCCTCTCCCCTCCCCTTCTAGCTCCAAGGACATAAAAAATGCGCTCCAGAAGTAACAGCACAGAAAGCCCAACCAAATCAAAACAGTGCCAGCCAAGATTAAGAGGACCCCATACAGAAGATACAGTTTATGATGGGAGAGTAAACGTGAAAAGGGAAGAAAAGGAGAAAGATACCAGCACCATCCTAAGAAGCCCCGAATCTGAGAAAAAACAAAGAAGATATTCCAAAAAAGGAGATGACCTCTCTCGAGATGATCTATTATTTCTTCTTAGTGTGCTTGAGGGTGAATTACAGGTGCAGTCTTTTTTTGTTTTATTTTCATTGCATAATTTACTCTAAACTGAGTATGTGAAAATGTGGTTACTTTCCTAATCAGTAATCAATAGAATTTGTATGGACTACTCAATTACTCAATAAGGGTAGGCAGTTACAGTGTTTAGTCTGGCTCACACCAGGTGCCAGTACAACCTGCCCTGCTGCCATTCTGCACTGTAAGGGATGGGAGAGCCAACATGTGGGAAGAGGGCAGCTGGGGAGATTATGCTGACTGACGAGAGAGCTGGGGGACCAGGGACTGAGTCAGCATCTTTGCACACCGAATACCCTGTCCTTTAATATTGCAGAGCCACAGGGGGCTAATTGATAAGCTCCTGCTTATCCATTAGTTGACTAGTTGCTTACATCCCTACTGTAAATATATACTTGTTTTTCTATTTTAGATAGTATACCTATTATAACTGGTACAGGTGTACAAATGTGCAATGTGAGAATACACAAAAATATTCATCCAAATATCACAGAAAGGAACTCCCAACCCAAAACAAACACTAGAGATTTTCCCTACTCGTCCCAGTATATAGCACACATATTTGAAATGTCAGTGCCATGGTGGCCGAATGGTCCTATTACTCTCAAAGTGTGCAGTGACATGTGAATTCATTCCTATTACGAACTCATAAAACCACACAGTCCCCATCATGTATTCTGAATATGATATATTGGTTATATAAATATATTTCATGAATGTTTTAAAAAAAATTTTTAAATGTTTATGGGGCATTTCTTGTATCCCTCCTGCAAGGCCAGATGCATTAATTACTTGGAGTCTAACTATACAGGGTTCAGGAGGAGCAATAAAATCTCTTAAAATGTACTACAACAGACTTAAAATATCTCAAAAGGTCCATTATATCATGCCCTATAGAGATAGGAATGAGTGTTGGCTTCCACCAAGGCCATGAGATACTGGATTTCAAAATTGTGACATTTTCTATATGTAAAAGCTCTCAACGGCTGGGGCTAAAGGCTGCCCACCTAGGGCAAATATAATTTAGGAGTGAGAATGGAAGTCTGTATTTGCAGAAAAAAAGGAAGGGAGGTTTCTGAGGCAGGGTGATTTAATGAAAGTAAAGACAGCTGTTTGAAACTGCTCATGAGTTTGGAATGTGTGAGAGCAGAGGTCAGGTGAACTGGTCAAGGGTGCACGATAAATGGATTTATCACATGGTTTCACAGTTTTAACTTCTGGGAATTACCCATGTTAGTAATTTTATTATTAATATATGTATATGTAGACACATGTTAATACTATATATAATCTGCATATATGTTCCACTGGTCATTCAGACATATAAGCGACCAGCTGAGTGTAGCTACACGTGTACACCCCTCCCAAATCTATTGTAAATTCTAGTAAATTATGTTATTTTGGCCTTCTCCATAGGGAAAGTCCTAGCAACTCTTCCCCTCTCTCAAACCCACCAATTCTGCGCCCAAAATATAGGGTAAGTTATTTCATATGAAATCAGGAAGTGATGTGTACAATATATTAAGAAAAACATTGCAGTATGAAACTTTTCCAAAGTTATCACCCATTTACCTGACTTCCCTCCAACTCTAAATCAAAAACCAGATTTCCCAAACATTCTCTCTGAAAACGCAATTCTAAGAAAATACATCTCTGTCTAGTTAAAAAAAAGTTTAATCTTCTTTGTAGGTTGTTCCTATAGGTCAGAGAGAAAATACCTTTGCAGAAGAAAGTGGGAACAGAATTTTTTGAATTCTTTATTTGCCAGAGAACAGTACTGTCAACTCCACGCCTTTTAAAATTATGACTCTATCCCCAAAAATGATGAGATTATCTTAAAAGTTAGATTGCTAAACATTATAAATCTTGTCTTATTTGGCTTCTGTTTTCCAAGACATTACTTGAGCCCTTTAATCTTTTCTCCATCTCCAGAAAAGCTAGAAATTTTTTGAAGCTGTTACTTCATGAGAATCACATGACTACAGGAGCTGGAGCTTTAAGAAAAGTACGACACTCGTAATAAAGTTGTGAGACTTAGAAATACTGAGTGCACAACCTGAAGAGGTCATTACAAATTTTTTGTAGGAATTCTAGTATACAATTATTTTAACTGACTTGACTTCATGCATTTCTTTTTGACATTTTTAGATTTAATATTAACAAGCATTCCTTCCCTGCTCACTTCTTGTCATCTATCACCATGAAGAAGAAACAACTTATTCTTAAAAAGGGCATGACATTTTGGGTGGGAAACCTGAAACATCATCAAGAGGACTAGTTTTCAGAAGCAGAGCTCAAGACCTTCTCTACTCAAGATACTTTATAGTGCCTTGAAGGGGCACACAGGATTGAGAACTCTAATATTACTAGTTACTGTACTTTTGAAAATCTTGGCCTTATGTATTTCATACGCACATGCTCCCTTAGACATAGTCACTTCTGCCTGCTTTAAGGGCAATTAATCTTGTTTTAAAGAGCTGACATTATTGCATGCTTTTGGAATGCATGTTGTGAAAGATCACATCCTCTGCACCATGTACCTCACTGGCTTCAGTGTACAAACATGTATATGTAACAATAAAAGCTGACTACCTCCAAGTCAGTTTAAACAATAAAATGCTGCCTTTATATCCTGTGTGTACAGAGAATACAAACTTCTTTGCTTCCCAAAGTACATGAAAAAACTAAATGAAAATCTAAAAACAAATGCCAATACCTGAATGACATTTTGTTCTAAATTCTTGTACAATGTAAAGTGTGTGCTGGTACAAAAAAAATGAGTTATATAATCTATCTTTAACAAAATACTCATTTATACATTTTAAAAAATTAAAAATTGAATTTTGAAAATACAAAGACCGATATTTCTCTTATAATTTTAAAGTGTTCAGTTTACTAATTATCTCAAGGGTACTTAACATATAATTTGAAGAACTGAAAAAAATATTGCCAAATGTTAATGTAGAAGCTACTCTCTGAAGATGCCAATACATAAAACTAGTTCACTGGAATTCTTTGTGTTTCTGCAGGCTCAGGATGAAGTCATCGGAGTTCTTAAGGCTGAAAAAATTGACCTGGCTTTGCTTGAAGCACAATATGGCTTTGTTACTCCCAAAAAGGTATTAGAGGCACTCCAGCGAGATGCTATTCAAACCAAGGCTGCACAATGGCAAGAGGATATCTATGAAAAGCCTATGGGAGAGGTATGCATAGTAATATACAATATTCACACACAGGGACTAATTATGTTATCAAAGTCAATAACAAAAGTCCCATTGACTTCAGTGGGAGAAAGATATTGCCCTGAGACAGCACAGACTACCAGGTAGCAGAGCAAAGTACAGAATACAGTTTGTTATAAATTATAAGACAACATGATCCAGTTGATTTAGCATGGAGCAAAGACCCAAGCCAATCTTGGCTCCCACAGAAATCGGGAACATGACCCTGGAGAAGTAATTTGCCTTCAGAGAAGAATTCAGCAGGTGAAAACTCCACTGTAGTCAATAAATTTAACCTACAAGATTTGCTTTCCTCATTCACCAGGAACAGGAGGGAAGTTGTAGTAAAAAGTGTTAATTTCTACTCAAACCTTTAAAAGTTAGCTGAACATCTATGTTGTTTAATAGATCAGTTTGCTTTCTGGAGGATCAAATACACACCTGGTACAAGCGGATGTATCTCCATTAGTTTCATGTGAATTTCTCTGCTTGTGCCAGGTGTGAATTTGGTTGCAAAGGCACAACCTTGAGTCTCTTCATGCTCTATGCTCCCAAGTTATGGTGCACAATAACTGACTTTTTATCATTTATTAATATAGGATAGTAGGATCTGATTTTTTTCTATTTATTCAAATTACTGAAGTTTACAATCATCAAAGCAGAAATGTAACACTAATAATTAAGCAAAAGAAGTCCTCCTTTCTAAGCTGTTTCTCTGAATTTAAATTGTGATCCCCAGTGTCTATCACTTACACAAAAAAACTCTGTTAATTCAAATACATTCTTGAATGTCCTCCTTCCATTCAGATAAACACGATTGTAGTGTTCATTATAGATTACTGTTATTTTAAAAAGTAATTAACATGACTTCTTCCATCCAAGTGTTTTCCAGGTTCTGTAATAGAAAAATACCTAAGTATACAGAGTTCATTTCACAAAAAATAATGTCAGGCAAAAGGTCAGCAGTCATTCCAGGAGCTCCAAATTTAAAATCACTAGCTATAATCTAAAAACAGATAAAGTTAAATTGCAGAGGTTAATTTATTTTAGAACACTGTGGCATTATATCATAGATACTTTGAATATGAATGGAAATGATTTGAAGAACAGTCAAAAGAAGTTTATAAATGTTAAGTGCACTATGCTGTTTTGCGTAAGTTTAGGCACAGGGGTTATTGTTTTGTCCTCTAACACTTAATAGCACCAAAAGGATTTTTTTAACATCGCTGGACTTAAGCAGTTAAAAAGACAGAGCTACACACTGTGAACATGGCACAAAAGAAATAGATCCTTGGTACTCCGTACATTTCAGTAATCCAAATGACTGACAAACTTCATAGCATATTTTTAAATGTTTTAATTTATTTTATGTTTTAGGGATAAATTTAGTTTTTTGTTTGCTTTTTGAAAATATGTACAAAAAGTGAGGGAAAACCATACTGTGGGAAAAAGGACTCTGTGAACTTCCCTATGTAGCTCTGGTATATATCTCTGTTCTGGCTTGTTGTGAGCATTTTCTACTAGGGTTACCAGATGGCTTAAAAAAAAATACCGGACACACTTGATCTCAGATCGCAGCCAGGGGGAGGGAGGGAGAGAGGGAGAAGAGAGTGGGGGAGGGAGGGTTGGTGTGATGCGACCAGCTGGGAGAGGAACGGGGCTGGCCGGGAGAAGCGGCGCTGGTTAAGGGAAGAGAACCAGCTGGCGGGAAGCAAGGCTGTCCAGGAGGGGGGAGGGGGAAGCGGGGAACCAGCTGGCGAGAAGCAGGGCTGGTTGGGAGGAGGGAACGGGGTTGGCCAGGAGGAGGTCGGGGGGAGAGAATTGGCCGGCGGAGAATTGGCCAGGGGGAGAGAATTTGCCGGTGGGGAGAGGGGCTGGCCCGGGCGCATGCAGATCCCGGGGTACTGCCCGTCCCGCGCACAGTCCCAGCAGAGCGCACAAGCAAGTTCAGCCCCGGGGATTCCATCCCCTCCCTCCTTTCTACTGCATAGTTGCATACTGCCTGGCTGGTAGACATGCTCACGCAGTGTGACTCACGCAGCATGAGCATGTCTACCAGCCAGGCAGTATGCAACTACGCACTGAAACTCATAATAAGAAAACTTAATTAGAAAATACCGGACATTTATATGTCCGGTATTTTCTCAATTTCTTTCCCGGACAGAAAGCTAAAATACCGGACTGTCTGGTTGAAAACCGGACACCTGGCAACCCTATTTTCTCCCCATCTTGACAACTATGAGATGGTTTTGTGAAATATGTAGAACAATACCTTCAAGGGGTGAAATGTAGAAGGCCCATATTCAGTTTAAACTGTGGACTTGATTCAAATGTTAAGTCTGATTAAGAGCACTGCTAAGGGCAAGAAAAATACACTGTTTTATCTGTCCTTGAACAGATTCCAAGTGGCGTCGTAGCAGCAGGGAACTTGGTCTTTTAATCAGGAAAAGTTTGAGGATCCCTATGTGATCTGATTGATCTCCAGGGGAACGGACAGCCACGCCAGCCCCCTAAGCGAAGTGGGGGTTGGGGCCTGGCTCTATGCTCCCAGAAGAGGCGGGGCCTCTGGTGGAAGAGATGGGGCCGTGGCAGCAAGTGCGCCATGCCAGTCCCTGCCCAGCCCCGACTAGAGCATGGTGCACCCTCCCCCCTCCACAGTCCTTAGAGCCAACTGGAGCACACTGGGCAGTGCTTTGGCAGCAATTTAAAGGGCCCAGAATTCTGGACCCATTAGAATCGCTAAGCCCTGAAGCAGTTGCTCCCTTTGCACACCCTCCTCCTGACCCCCCATCGGTGGGCCTATTGATCTCAAAGGCTCTTAGGGCTTGTCTAGACTACTGCTCAAGTCAATGTAATTTATGTTGCTCAAGGTGTGAAAAAGCCACCCCTTTGACTTAAAGCGATATCTATACCACATTATGTCAGTGGAAGCACTCCAACCAACATAGCTTCCACCTCTCTTTGAGACGGAGTAATTTTGCTGATGTCAGAGCACTTCCTTTCGCCATAGAGCGTTTTCACCAGTCACACTACAACGGCACAACTGCTCAGATGTCAAGTGATAATGTAACTTAGCCCTTTGTTGGACTCTACTTCATTTCGTGGGTCACTCCACCTAATCATACCATAATGTTACGATTGTTTTAGGAGACTTAAAATTGTGCTGGGGGCTTTGGTGCTTGGAGAGCTGCTTTCTTAGGAACAAGACTGAGAACACCACTTGATTTCATGTAATCCAAGAAATCCACCAAAGCAGAGAACAGAGGCAAACTCTTTCCCTCATTGCAGAGCTGATTCTGAATAAGTGAGCTAAAAAGCTGGCCTTCCCTTGGCTGTGAAGGATTTTTTTTTTAAAGCAGAAAAACTATCAAATCAAATTTTCTTTAGTTAGGAGTAATTTCTCTGTACAACCAAAGGAAAGGTTCTTGCTCCCTATGGTCAAACATACAATAAATGATTTTATATTGATAGGAAACCTATTAAGAAAAAATAGGATTATTTTTATTTTGTTTTTGCTTTTTTAATTATATATAAAGAATGGTTAAAAGGATTTTTATTCCCTTGATAGGTTTTAATGGGAGAAATGCGGGTTCAGTCTCCTTCCCAGAACATAATGTATGACAGTAAAACCAATAGGTGTCATATCAAAATACTAATTTTTATTCAGACCAACTCCAACACCTACCAAAACATTCAGGGATTTTTGTTTGAGTTGTTGTTTTTCCTGGAAGGAGGTGGGGCAATTGTTCTGTGAAGATTCATTGCTCTCATCCAGTTAATAAAGGCTTCCCAGAATTCCCAGTGTATATACCTAAATTCTCAATGGAAAATGATGTGACATTTCTGATATTTTCAGCTGAAAATTAGAATGAAAAAACTTCAAACATCCAAGCAGTTGTCACTGTTTGGAAGCAGGTGATTCTGAAGATCCATTGCCCTACAGGAAGGGGAAGTTAAAAGACCCTAGATCTATGGCTGCTAATGTTGAATAGGTTCCATTTTTAATTTTTAGTACAGGCAGTCCCCGGGTTACGTACAAGATAGGGACTGTAGGTTTGTTCTTAAGTTGAATCTGTATGTAAGTCGGAACTGGCGTCCAGATTCAGCCGCTGCTGAAACTGATCAGTTTCAACAGCGGCTGAATCTGGACGCCAGTTCTGACTTACATACAGATTCAACTTAAGAACCCCAGGCATCCCCAAGTCAGCTGCTGCTGAAACTGATCAGCGGCTGACTCCAGGAAGCCCGGGGCAGGGGCTTCCTGTAGTCACCCACTGGTCAGTTTCAGCAGCGGCTGACTAGGGGACGCCTGGGGCAGAGCAGCTGGGGTGCTGCTGGGTTGGTCCAGTAGCGCCGCCGCTCCTCGGCGCTACTGGACCAACCCAGCAGCACCCAAGCTGCTCTGCCCCAGGCGTCCTGATTCAGCCGCTGCTGAAACTGACCAGCAGTGGCTGAATCAGGACGCCTGGGGCAGAGCAGCTGGGGTGCTGCCGGGTTGGTCCAGTAGCGTCCAGAGCGGCGCTATGGAACCAACCGGCAGCGCCCCAGCTGCTGTACCACAGGCGTCCGGAGCAAAGCCGCGCCGTGGCTGTCCTGCTGCCAGACGCGCCGCGGCTGTCCTGCTGCCCTCGGGATCCGTGGCTTTGCTCTGCTTTGCTCCCCATCCCCCTGGTCTACAGACCAAGGGGACGGGGAGCAAAGCAGAGCAAAGCCGCGGAGCACACGGGCAGGGAGACCAGGGAGAGGGAGGGCCCCATTCGTAACTGCGGATCCGACATAAGTAGGATCTGCGTAACTCGGGGACTGCCTGTATTTCAAAAACTGATCTAGCCTCTTTAAGCTAAAAATCGGTCTCAATTTTCTTAATTATTTGCTAACCACAAAGCACTGATCCGTGGTCAAGAACATGTTTGTAACTTATACATGAGATGTAACTTATTTTCACTGGGATCAAAGAGGAGAGAGTTGATGTTTTGGTGGAAAAGATTATAGCAGTCCTTTGACAGACTCCTAGGTTGTCTCGTGCAAGGGTGTCCCCCCTAAGGTAAACACTGAGGAAAAAACAGGGAGATTGGTTCATTCCCCTTCCTCCCCCCCAAAAAAACAAGATGTATAAGACAAGACAGGAGTTATTAGAAAGGATTCCTCCCTGCCTTGGACTGGACAGTAAAGAGCTCAGACTTCAATTCCAGCTCACAGAATGACTGGCACGTCTCAAAACAATTCTTTCATGTTAGGCGGAGAGGTTCTCTTCTTAGTGACCTCTTTCAGAATGGAGTCCAGGTGTTAGAGAAGAGGGAGGAAATGAAGCTATGGTGAGACTGTTCCCCACAAGGTGAATCTAGAAAAACTATGAGAGCGTCCATGAACTGAGGATATAAGCTTCAAAACGGATGGACTTCAGGTGAATGCTGCTGAGGTTGTAAAAACCTATCAAAGCACATGAAAGGTTTCTATGGATCAAGGGATGTTGTCTTAGATATGAAGTAGCTACCCTAGAGGTATATATGGTGAAGATGAAAGTCGTCATACTCAGCCAGCTGGCAGGTTTTCCTGACTATATTACACACTGTATGATCTGGAGCAGTGGTCCTCAACGCGGTGCCTGCGGGTGCCATGGCACCCGTTGGGCCATTTCTGTGCACCCACCGAGTGATCAGGGCTGGCCCCGCCTCCAGGCGCACGGGCGGAGCCAGCCCCTGGGCGCATGGGTGGCGCCGGCCCCAGGCGCGCGGCAGTTAGGCGGCCCCACCCCCGGGTGCGCAGCGCGAGGTCTGTGCTGGCCCCGGCCCTGGGCATGCAGCGTATGGGGGGTGCCAGCCCAGGTGTGCGGCACAGGGGCGGCACTGGCCTCTGGCGCGCAGCACATGGGTGGCCCCGCCCCCAGGTGAGCAGCACAAGGGCTGTGCTGGCCCCGGGCTTGCAGCGTATGGGCAGTGCCGACCTGGGCGTGTGGCATGGGGCGGCGCCGGTCCCAGGAGCGCAGCACATGGGCGGCCCCGCCAGCGGGTACGCGGTGCATGGGCGCTGCCGGCTCCTCGGCGCGTGGCACAGGTGCCAGCTCTGGGCACGCAGCGCATGGACGGTGGAGGCCCCACATCCGGGTGCGCGGGACATGGGCTGTTCTGGCCCTGGTCGCGCTGCGTATGGGAAGCCCCACCCCTGGGTGTGCAGCACAGTTGTGGCGCCAGCCCCGGGAGTGTGGCACACGGGTGGCGCCAGTTCCAGGCATTCTGCGTATGGGTGGCCTCGCCCCCAGGTGCATGCGCAGCCCCGCCCCCGGGTGCCCGGCATATGAGCAGCCCTGTCCCCGGGAGCCCGGCAGCCCCAAAAGGTTGGGGACCACTGATCTGAAGCCTTAAAAGGCTTGGGTGATACCCTGAAGAGACTGTACCAACCGCAGCTGCCACTGAGAAGCAGGAGTACAACTTAGGGACAATTCTACTCTATCCTATATTAGTTCTTGTACAATCCTCATCACTGCAGAATCTGAGCACCTTCCAGTAATGCTTTTAGTAACGTGACTAATGCCTGTCTCATGTGTTTCATTTGCCTGCCCTGTGAGAGAGAGACTGGACTGCTCATGAATAACCCTGACTTCAGACTGGTTGCCATTTGTCAGACAGATGATAGGAAATGCACCAAACTTATTGATGGCAACTGCATGATAGAAGCTCCTTCCCCAACTTTGAATTTTTTTAATGGGATAGGAGGATTAACAGTCTCCTCTCTTTTTCTCTTTTAATATGCCGGTCATTAACAAACATCTTCATAATTAGAACTCTCTATGGCCACTGGTAGCTTAGCTATAGACCAGCAATTTTGGACCTCATGTTCTGAAGCTCAGAAGCTTGCCATCACCTTCCTCTCTGGTCAGACTCCAAAGGGTCCTAAACTGAGATCTGTCCAGTACACCTCCCATCATCTTGAATGCTCAACTTCCAGATGGGGTGGGATGGGACAGGCACTAACATAGTGCATCTGTTTAGCCCTGATCAAGTTTTAATCCATCTGTTCAAGACCAGTGCTGAAAGTCAACCAGCTGTGAGAATGATACACTCTTACCACCTATTGAATAAAGCACATTCCATGGCGCATCTCTCTATTGTTGGCCCCAAATTTCAAATGTCCATCAAAGTAGACAGGCAGTGCCCATGGGTTACAGGAGGGCAACAAGTAACAACAGTACTGGAAACTTGGCAACTAGAACAAGCATATTTTCTCTAAATAAGCACTTGGCTCAAACAATGTCGGAAGGGAGAAAAAAAATGCCATTTATTCAGGAAGAGCTGAATCTCTGTCTGCACAGTGCTTTATCATACATAAACTTAAAACAATCTTATTTATATGCACATACTCTAACGGTACATTATTTATTAATTTATTATCTGAACACTGGATTTATATAAAGAAAAGCAACTCCGAGTTTTATACTGGCGCAGTGCCACTAAACACAAACCAGCCTAGAGAAAAAGTTTTAGAATCCAGCTCGAGCACAACAGATATCAGGCAAGCTATTCTGTTTTGCTTTTAGATAGCAGTGGGTGGTAAAAATGTTTCTAAATGATTAAATTCCTGTGACTTTCTAGCTTGTGAAACTATCCAGTCTTATGCAAGAACTAGGCTCTTATTTTTCCATTGTATTGTACGGTATGTCCAAGTGCTAGATGTAGCAAAAACAAAACAACAGATCATTTAATCAAAAATGTGTAATCCTATTTTTAGTGGATATTTGAAGGGTTGTTTGTCATCACTTTCTTGACTCTTTAGTCAGACACGGTATTTAGAGCCTATTTTTGCAGATGCAGTATTTGGCCAGGGAGATTTGAGAGGCAATCATGCCTATTCAGAATTCTTACATCCACTATTTATTGGGATTGCAGTTCATACCCTTCCAATCCTAGAGTTGCCGGTACAAAGTACAATGGTGAAGGATAGCGTTACCTTTTGCCCCCCCTCCCTCAAGCGTCTTAGAGTGCACTCCACCCCACGACAAGCCCTTCACCTGCACCACTCTCAAAGCAGAATCAAGGGGATTGCCACAGGTAGGCCTGGCTAGGCCCCAGTCCTCCCACTTAGCATGTAGGTCCATCCGAATCTAAGCAAGAGTGTAGAGCTGCCACGATCATGACTCAGGCAACTGAAATCCAGAACGGAGTCATGTGCCTTCCCTTCAAAAAACTACACTCTAGTCAGGGCCTACCCAAATCCCCATTCCTAGATACGCCACTGAGCAGAACTCCACAACTGCGCACTCTGATATCTGTCCCCTGGCTACAGCACTGTGTGTACCAACAGTGATTGCTCAGAAGCTCTGGGGTCAGCTACCTACAAAACTTTCCTTCAGCAGTGAACAGTGATCCTACCAACCTTTTCAAAACGGAGTATTGTTTATTTTCAAAGGCACAATCAAAGCATAACAAGCAAGGAGGAGGCTTTTTTAACACAATAAACACTCCATACATCTATTTGTCCTATCTAGAGGCTGAGGCAAGCCTCATTATCACCCTCACCCTTCTGGGAACTGGTGTTCAGTCTGCTCTCCAGGATCCTTGCCTCACTCTCCCTTGTTCTACAAGAACCTGTCCCTTTATCCACACCAAATTCTTTGTCCTAATTTTCTACCCAGCGATGTCCCCATCCCACCTGGTTATAGCCAGACTGTTGTCTCAGTGAGGCCAGAGGCAAAACATCAAAGTGAATGATAGCTGTGTTGTCCATTAAGTATCAACAAATGGAACAATGTGAATTTTTGTCCACTTTCTTGCATACATACAAGTACCACTGATTTAATAACCCCCCGGTAATTACAGCAAACACCACGATAAAACATCAACCAGATAGAACACATAATATTTATAGAATACTACAGGCAGCTCCCACGTCCCTCACACAAAAAAATCACAAAGAAGAATATTTTCCCCTTGTTAATACCATTTATTCATATCAGATTGACTACCGTGAGCACACATTTCCAACATTCATTTATGTGCTAGGAAACCAGCCATTCCTTTATGTTTAGCTTTAATGAAATGTAAGCCAAGAAGTTTCATACAGTTTTCTAAGACCGTAATTTCCACCCTTTGGGAATTGTATGCACATTTTTTGATCAGATGGACCTCTCAGCTTCTGGCTTCCTTCCTCCCTGTCCCCACAGATACATACCCTCAAAAATCTCAAGTCTGGCACCTCCTATCAAACCAGCGAGTGACCTGTGCCCCACGCTACAGAAAGTGTAAAAACATCAGGGCCTCTGCCAATCAGATTTGGGGGAAATTTCCTTCCAAGCCTCAAATATATGATGATCAGATAAGGCACTGAGTATGTGGGCAAAACCTTCCAGCCAGATGCCTAGGAAAGAATGCTCTGTAGTAACTCACAACCTTCCCCATATGTCAAGGAATTGAGAATTCTTTTTTATTTATAAGTCTTCTCTAACTCAGTCATTTAGATTGAAAGTAAATACTTGGATAATTGCAGTCTTCTACTTTACACTCCTCCGATAATTTTTTGCGTAAGAAGGAGATCTCAAGAGCATCATAGAGGCCCACGTGGAACCATAAACCCCAAATTAAAAAGGCCCAACATTACCATGCTTACCATTTGCACCCCAAAGTATCATACCAATCATAGACAATAAAGTATATATAAAGAAGAGTGTCATTACAAATCAGAAATAGTGCCTAAGTAAACAGGAAAGAGGACAAACTAAGGGCAGTAGGCTGATCTTTCAATTCAACAACCTTCAGTCCCTGGAATTCATGGCAGAATTTAGTCAAGTGTACTGTAAGGGGGAGATCGTGGTTGCTGGTAGAACAGCCATATGTAGATTTCAAAGAAGAAAACATTTTTCACAACTGAGAGAGAGATTCTTTTAGCCTGGGAAGTCAAGACTGTCTTGATCAAAGGACTTCCAATCCTGACTGACTGATGGAGGCTGGAGAAGAGCTGTTTCATTTTATGTTTTACTTAATCAGGCTCAAATACAGGTCCCTATAATAATAAAGGTCTTTTGCCACTTCGAAGAAGAACTGAAACGGATATTTACAGAACTAGAAAATGTCTTCTCATTCTGAATTTTGACTGAAATGCTGGAATTCATTGCATTCTGGTTACACAAAGAACTTTCCCTCACCCAAGAAATAATGGCTAGGAAAGACAGGAAACAATAACTGGGAAGAAGCAACATATGAAAAAACACATATGAAAAATAATCTTTTCTGTCTGGATTATCAACTTGCCAATGCTTCGGATTGCCACATGCAGCCCATCTGTCATCCTCCGAACACTGCAAAGTCATCAAGGCTGTCACATTTTGGAGAGCAAACATCTACAAGCCTTATAGCATTAGCTGGGATCAGCAGAACCTTCCAAGTTTACCACGCACAGCTGTTTATGTCGGACATTTCAACAGACGTCAAACAGCTACCAATCATCACATGCACAAAGAAGCATCAGTTGGACCTGCACAAAACCAACGTGGAGAAATATTATGCGGCACTGGGACAGAGCATAATAATGATACCATACCAGCACATCCCCTCAGAACAGGGTTACAGGCATTTCTATAGTCATCTACAAAGCAGCTACTAGAGCCATTCCATGCCCTGTCTACATCCTCTGCCTTGAAGAAGAGCATGCTGCTCTACTCAAGCAGTATGAGTCAACCAGTGACCTGGACATGGTCGAACACATACAACTTTGAGCTGTGCTCAGCATGCCAGATGAGAGAAAGAGACTAAGAACCCAGATTTTATTTCTTCCCACTGGAAATGCTTGCATTTACTTTGTTGCTTTGAAATAGCTCAGCAATCACCTACAGAAAACTGATCTTCTCAGAGTGCTAAACAAATAGCCAGGCACCTGCTTCATATGAGAAACGGACCACCAGAAAAAAAGCAAAGAATCAAATCCAGAGTGAGTGGAGAGTGTTCTACAAGCAACACAAATTCCATAGCTTGCCCCGAACCTTTCACAGTTCCGGAAAGAAAGTTATATAATACCACATTTGGCATGACATCATTCCAGAGTGCCAGAAAATTCTTGGCTCACATGCCTGCTCTTGGCTAGCTCAATTCTTCACAAGGGTCACCATAAAAGGAAGATTGCTGAAAAGCTGGCATATCAAGTCACTGGTCTCCCAAAACCTAGTGAAGACCACCACCTAGTAAAGAACAGGCATTATACTACTACCCAATATCATTGCTTTCTATGGGCTCATCTAGACTATGCTGAAGTATCGAAAGAGAATATGCAAATTCCAATCTCACTTTCGAAAGCGGAGCTTTCTTAAGTGAAAGTAGTTAAGATGCGTTTTTTTCGGCAACCCTCCCTCTTTTTATATGAAAAGACGTATAAACCTAATTTTTTGAGGAAAAGTGGCTTTTCAAAAAAGGGGAGGGTTGCTGAAAAAAACGCGTCTTGACTACGTTCACTTTCGAAAGCTCTGCTTTCGAAAGTGAGATCGGATGAAGATATGCAAATTCCCACTGAATTTGCATATTCTCTTTCGACACTTTAGCGTAGTCTAGATGAGCTCTAAGTGTCCCAAAGTTCTAGAGTACCTAATTTTACAGCAATACCAGAGTTGGAGAATACTTTGAATTAGGGATGTAATAGTAATCAATTCACCAATAAGAAAAGCTTATAGGTTAACAGTATCGACTTCATACATTCCCTGAACCTTTGCCGCCCCCCCCCGCCTGTAATTTTTTTTTAGCAGGCTGGCCAGCAGCTCGGCTCACTCACAGCTTGCGACGGGCCTGGGACCTACCCTGCTGCAGCTCTGCATTTAAAGTGTATTAGAAGCTGGGCAGGCAGGCAGCCCAGCTCAGTCCTGGCTCAAATTGGGTCCGGGAGCTCAGACGTTCTCTGGACAGGAGCTGCTGCCACCCCTTGCTGCTGCTTCTTTATTAGAGGCAGCAGCACTGGGCGACAGGCAGCCTGTCTGCAAGGGGAGCTGGTTTTTAAACTGGCTCCCCTCATGGACCAGCTCCTGCCGGGCAGCCTATGCTCTGCCTCTGTATCAGAGGCAGCAATGGCACGGAGTGGCAGGGGGCTCCTTAGGGATGAGGCCGGAGTGCACTGGCTGCTGGCCCTGCCCCCAAGGACTATAGAATAGTCGACTAACTGATAAGAATTCAACTATTCAATTAAGCAATATTTAAGGTTAATAAGGTTACTCGACTATTCAATTAACCAATATTTAACATCCCTACTTCGAATGTCAAGCAAGCAGGCTATCAACAAGGTCAAAGCACATTTAACCAAGATCTTGCACTAACCATATTCCTTGGAAATAGTTTTCAAAGAAACTTCAAAAACAGATGCTGTTTTTTGTGACCTCACCACAGTGTAATACATGATGTGGCACATGGGTCTACTTGTTAAAATATCAAGAAGCCTTCCCCTCATGGGTTACAAATGCCATCAATCTGCTACTCTGAGACAGATGGTTCAAGGTACATGTGGGTGAGAAAACAAGTGCTTGGAAAAAAAAACAGATGAACAGTTCCCCCAGGAGTCTGTTCTAGTCCCAGTCTTCTTCAATCTACTTGCCACCAACCCAGTCATGGACATTCATTTATGCACACAATCTCTGCTGTGGGCTAGACCCTGAGTGATGATGCTACAAAGCTGGTTGACTACTACAAGATCTAGCACATTCAGTCTTGCATCAGCAAGACTGTAGCACATTCCACTCCTCCATGCCAATTCTAAAAGGAACTACTCTTCATAATGAATGCCCAGAAGTTGAAGCATGAAGCATGCCCACTTTATCGAGGGCATGATCCTTGACTAAACACTGACATATATTAGTCACCTCAACAAGACAGCAGCAAAGGCCAAGACATGCAACCACCTTCTCAACAAATTGGAAGATTCTTTTTGTGTAGCAGATGCTCCAACAGTAAGGGCTTCAGTCCTTGCCATTTAATACTCGATAGCAGAGTATTGTGCCTCAGTAAGAGTGGGCTGGTGCACACTCAACTTGTTGACATCCAACTCAATTCAGCAATGCACATCATCACAGGCACTCTCTCTGACTCATCTTCCATGGCTTCCAGTTCTGAATCACATTGTTCCCCCTAACATTAGAAGGGAGAATACAGCTGGCAAGCTACTCGAGAAGCTCCGTACCAACCCACACTTGCCCTTGTTTGACGACCCTTTTAGCCCACATGTCTTTCATCATGACACCTACTGTGGTTGAAGCTGCCATGACAGTATATGACAGCAGAGTCTCTGTGGCAGGAAGACTGGTGCTTAACACCAACCATCAATCAGTTCCTCATCACAGAATCTACTGCTCACCCAACTGACTTTGACCTACCATGTCATCAGTGGTGCTTTCTGAACCAATTCCAGACTGAGTAAGGCCTCTGTGCAGCCAGCCAGCACCATGGGGGTCTTGGAGACAATCCAATCTGTCGCTGCAGGGCAGACCAAATATTGATACACATTGTTTAGAAGGCTAATTAACCAAATTCTGCTATGCCCGTAGATCTCCTCTTGGCTACTAAAATGCTATTGCTTGGTTTGGCGAATACACACGTGCAAAAATAAATAAATAAATGTGTCTGATTTTGTCACTAATGTCAGCATCACCAAATCAGTCAAGAACGATTAAAGAAGAGGAAAGACAGCCCACGAGATCTATTTGAAATAAACCATACACAGGCCAATAAACCTGCAGAAAGATTACAAAGAGTCTGGATTATGTCCTAGGGATGATACTGGTCCTGACTCTGGGATCCACAGGGGAAGAACAAAGAATGTTTGTGCTCATCCAAGGAACTTGTGTGTTTGTAACAGGTTGGCACGCACCTCACCTGAGCAACTCTTGTCTGGCCAAGCGCGTTTGCCTGTGCTGCCCTTTAAAAGCCTTTCTGGCTACTCAGCCCTCTGGCCGAGTCACACTCTTTTACCTAATCACAAACTCCTTCCAGGGTAGGCCCATCCTGGTACCCTCTGTAGAGTGTCTCTCTGAGTCAGTCTCTCAGTCTGTTTCTCCACTCAATAGGAGAGTGGTACCTTCAGGGTTTCTCTTCCTGGAGACAGAGTCCTGAACAGCTCCTCACTCTGAGTTGTCCCTGGTTCTGCCAGCCAGCCCCCTTGACCTTCTCCCTTCAGATCTGGGCTTCAACTGAGCTGCCTCTGGTTCCGCAGCTCCTTTTGGAGTCCTCCCTGACCCGATTGGCCGGTTCTTCCAGCTCCTCCTTAGCCTCTTGGAGGACTTCTCTATGGCCCCCTTGGCCTTAGGGCCTAGCCCCATTACAGCGTAATTCTAGACGTAAGGGCAGAGGTATAGTGCCTACATTTTCCATTGTCTCATCTTGGCAGGACCTTCTATGAGCATTAACTGAAAATGAGCATAATGCTCTTTGGTATTAAATTCTTTGTAATGAGTTGTGGCCTGGAGGAACAGGAAGTGACTTATGGGGGAAAAGATGCAGCAAATGAAATCAAGATCTGGGCCTGCTGTACCAGTGCTGATGATTTCTGAATCAGCATAAAACACTAAAAACAGTCATGACCTACTAATACTGAATGTGGTTAAAAGAAAGCCCTAGCCTATATTGAAGACTACCTTTCCAGAAAAAAAGGGGGGGAAAGCAGCATGATCAAGTCAGCACAGGAATAATGACAACCTTCAAAACGGAAGAAAATGAAGTAATGGGACATAGATTCAGAATTCCTTCTAATTTCTCTGGCTGCTAAGCAATTCTTCTCATACTTCCACTACAAAGGGTCCTAAGTGCAAAATCCTACCCAGTTTTTCACAAGTATTCCTGCACATTTTAGGGGAACTGAATTTTAAAAGGTATCAAGTCTTCTCACAACATTCAGCTTAATCAAGTATCAATTAATAAAGCATCACTCCAGTTACACCAATTGCAATATAAACATTTAAGCCACTTCAGAAAATTAAAATATGTAGCCTAAATTTTCAAAAAGTGATTAGCAATGTTTAAGCATAAGACATATGTAAAAGGGACCTGAAAATGGTGCATGTTTACCCTCTGCAAGTCATGCTCATTTAAGGTATCTCAAGTTGTAGACCTACAGAACAAGGCAACCCAAACCACTAACTACTTGTAAAAATGTAGGCTTCTATTTCTAAGATGCATACTTTTCTTTGAAACAATCCTGTCACATAATGAAAATAACTCCGCATTGTTTAAAATTAGTTGGTCTCCTACCAGTTTTGTTATTTTTCGTAAGGTAAAACATTCAATTGTGTACATCCCACACAGAGGAGGAAGTGCAGCCAAGTGTAATAAACATAGTATAGAACCAGAAACTGAGTTCGAATCTAGGCTTTACTATCCATTGATTATAGTTCCTTGATGGAAATCACTTCTTGATATATGCACCTACCTCACAAGGATGTTGTGAAAATCACTGTTATAGTTTGTAAAAGGTTTAGTGTAAAACACTGAATTGGTGCTTAGTATTATTTCAAATGGGGAGCTGAAATTAGGATGGCTATTTTGCTTAACAACAACAACAACAACAACAACATCTCCTGCATAAAGTAAAGAGCACTCTATGCCAAGACATCTGCTTCTCAACCAAATTATTGATGATACGAGCACAGCTCTGGGAACAGTAAATGTTAATAGCGGCTAAGGACCTAGCTGTTGAACACAGCGAAGTTGAGAATCCCACAGAAAAAACCCTTAATTTACTTTACAATTTCTCAACAACAAAGTAGTGGAATTAAATAATAATAGATTCCGAAGAACTTAGCCATCCGGTGATAAAGTCTATTTTACAGTAGGTTAAACTTTGGGCCTTCACTATTTAAAAATGTCTCTCTAAAAGATTATATTGATAGCCAAGAAAGAATTTAGTATAATCTGTGGTGAACAAATAAACACTAAAGCAAGTAAGAATTTTACACCACTGCAAGAGTTTTTCGTTCTTTTGCAGCTTGACAAACTTGTTGAGAAACAGAAAGAAACTCACAGACGAATGCTGGAGCAGCTTTTAATGGCAGAAAAATCACACAGACAGACTCTATATGAGTTAGAGGATGAGAAGAGGAAACATACAGAGTACATGGAAAAGAGTGATGCATTTACAAATCTACTGGAACAAGAACGAGAAAGGTAAGGTTGCCTTGTATTTGTTACCAAAGTGTTACTTAATTAAAAAATGACTTCTAAGTGGCTCTCTACTTTCTCACTCTGCGTTAAGTCTAAAATCAGAAAATAATCTTTAAAACAAAATGTTTTGAACATTCACGTGTCAAAGAAAATACTACTAACACACACACACACACACACACACACACAACCACACACACACACACGAAACCACCAATGTTCACAATTCTGTGCAGCCGGTGAAGTGAGCCTCATCCCAATCAACTTACAGCTTCCTATTTTAACAAGGATATTATACTATAAATCTCACAAATGTATGAACACGTTATAAGCTAAATGCAGCACGGAACAGGTGTAACTTTCAAAATTTTGAAGGACGTCAGTGTGCAGGACAGTATGAAAGAAAGGCATGCAGTCTGGGGTGGGGGGAAGGAGACTAATTATCTAGGTAGGAAATGGGCTGATTGAAAAGAACCAAGACAGGGTAGAAAAAGGCTGAGAGGAAGTTATTAACGGCTTCCAACAAGAGGAGAAAGCCTTCAAGCACCTTCAATGGTATCAAAACAAAAGTTTCTTTCTAACATGCAAGCCTGAATTGCCACAAACATCCTGCATAAGAACAGTATGAAGATTTTGTATTGCATCCCATAACAGAAGGATGAAAAGAGTCTGATGTTTGTCTGTTAGTTTACTGTCTTTAAGAAATAACTTTTAAAATATCTGGCCTCTTTGAAACAGAAATTATCCCTAAACATATCCCCAAAAGGTATAGGAAAAAATAATTGAGGATCATATCCTATTCCCTGGACAGCTACTCCAGAAGATATGAGAATATTGTCTCTATTTCCTTTTGCTTAAGAACAGCTTCCAGATGGAAATGTTTGGGTGTGAGAACGTCAAGCCTATTCTAAACCCACATGATGCGTAGATAATTCTTCCTCTGCTTCGCCTGTATAACATCACGTCTCATGTACTTTGGCAATGTTAACTACTTTCACCCTTCCTGCTGCACCCCTCTCATTCAGTGCTGTCAAAAACAGCATACATGCTTTCTACAAAGGACAAATCCATGTGTATGGAACTGCTATTAAAAATAAATGCTGTACACATAACAGAAGAAAAAACTGCCTTATTCATAGATAAATATAAACAGATGTAGAGGGACATGGACATAGAAGGCAGAGAAGAGCAGGGTCCTCAGGAGACACATAGTGGGCTTTTACTGCAAGCACGATACTGTAAAATATTGATATATCAGGAGCCAAATCACACAATGGTCCATGTTGTGGTCTACACTCTTCTTCCCAAGCATGCACACCTCTCTCAAAAAGTAAGATAAACTCACTTCCAAGAGCTTGAGCATAATAACCCAAGAAACTAAATCAAACAAAATGTTACATGAGCTATATTCAAATCAGTGAGTGTGTACACAGAAGGAGAGCTGAACTCCACAATCCTTGTAAAATTAGAGGGGGGGGGGCAAACATACAACTAAGAACCTTAAGGAATAAATAAATAATAATAATAATATTATAAAAGATTTACACTATTATCTGCTGCATTTAGTAATATCTGCAGATGGAGCAGGGTGGAATTACTGAGGTGACTAATTAGACCTTAGAGGATGTAATACTAGATTTCAGATTATGTCCCAATTTCTGTGTTTTCTTTGGAGAGCTCATTTTATGTGGAAAACCCTAAAGGAGTGTGATGTCACATGTTGAGCAGAGTCCAAAATGTTTGCCAAGTGATGTTGCCATCAAGATCTCTAAGCAATTGCCTGCCATATTGGGCGGGGGGCGGGGTAGGAGAGGGGGAGAGTAAGAGGAAATCTCACACAAGTTAAGGCAAAGCTCCCTTAATGTTATGCTGTACAGACTGAGGTTTGAAAAACACACACAAAATGATTTCTCCTTTCAATATTCCCACCTAATTATCAATATTCTGAGTACCTGAGGTTTACATCTGCTTGTGAACAAGCCGAGCAATGTGAAAAGCTTCCCATGTAAAGCAATGCCAATGATCTGGGGGTTTATTTTTTATTTTATTCTTTTTTAGAGAGCAGCCAGTTTTCCGTAAATGTAGTTTAACGGATTTTTCACATAAGAAAGAAGCAGTCTTCTCCTGCAACATTTCAATTTCAAAGCAAAATCCAGAACTTTTGTTCTACTTTGTCTCATGAAATAATGAAATTACAGTGTATTAAAGAAAGCTTAACTGTGGAAGGGTAACATGAATGAAAGCCAAATGGGATTATGAGTAATAAGGGATTATGCATCCAAAATAATACTTGGATCTCTTGGATCAGACTTTAGTTATGCTGGAACATTAGAGATTGTTATTTAAATGCTAGTGAGAATAGAAGAACTATCAGTCAGCTGCAGCTCTTATTACTGAGTGCCTTTTTCAAGGAGAGAATGATCATCTTCCAATCTCAACAGAAAGCAACCATCTCCTATTTCAAGGTGTGCAAGAGCCAAGAGCTGAAATGATGAGTCTTCAGTGACAATCTTGGTGATTAACCAGTCACTTATTTATCCCCTCCTCTCCAAAATAAAATAAAAACCACAATTCTCCATCTTTCTGCTGAGTTAGTCTCCTCATACATTGCTTTTCTTTGCAACCAAACAGATCTTATGGTTTAATCCTACAAAATGCTGAGTACCCTGGCTCTGATCCAACAAAGCACTTAGGCATATGTTTAACTTTAATCATCATAGGACTAGTTTGATCGACTTTGTGGGATGGCAACAACACATAAATTGCAACATCAGAAATTTAGGTTTGCAAGAAGACCAACGCTAGATTTTGTCTCATCTTGTCCCACTATCTTGTCCTATTGAAAACCAGTTTTTCTCATTGGGAAATACAAAATGGTTTCTAAAGTGCATTTGAATAGTTAATATCCCCTTTCTGAGATTAACTGTAGAGATCAGATGACACATATTGAATTTATTTTTCCTAGGGTTTTTTGCTTTTTGTTTTTTAATTGCTGCTGGTTTGTTAGTAACAGGAGGAAAACTGAACAATGCTTTCATTACTTTTATTCATTCACAATCACATGTGCCCATTTTATATTAAACTTATTTTACTTATAAAAACATAATAAAATAAATAAAGGAACAGAAATTATTGCAAATGCTTCAGTAAATGTAAGGACTGCAATGAGTAAACACTGGTTTTCCTTTATTTTTTAACACACGGCCAACTGTACAACAGATTGCTCTTTGCAATTTTTGCCAGCCAACAAAACAAGCAGAATGTTTTGAAGACTACAGGGGCCACTGGACAACAAGGTGCAGACAACAGATGATAACTGGAAATGTCTTTCACATTTAGGCGCAAAGTACAACCCACACGTGCGCTGGCCAGGCAGGAATGCATTTGCATCAGTGCTTCATATGTAATGATAGAGGTGCAAGCAATTTTTTCTTTCTTTTTACTTTCGTAACTGATGTGGGTGGTGAGTCAGGGAGGCTGGGAGAGGCAAATGCCTCCCCAAACAGCCAGGGATGGCCTCACCCACGCTCCACACTTACACCCCTGCTTCAGCTGTGCTACTGAGTTCTAGGGGGTGGACTCACCTCTGCCTGCCTTCCGGGATCAGGGATGCTGCCGCAGCACCACTATATATTCTTCTTCTCAGTGCTTCAGTGGTGGTGCCACATGCTCTCCCTCCTGGTGCTCCGGGACTGGGGCGGGTGCAGGTACTAGCTACCTTGGGGTGGGAGGCGGCTATGAGGTGCGAGCTCTGAGTTCCAGGAGGCACATAAGGGGCAAGGCCATGGGCAGTGGGTAAAGCCCTGGCTAAGGGAAGGAGCCCCCAGCCCTGCCTGAAGTAGGGATGTTAAATTCTGATTAATGAGCTAATCAAGTAGTCAATGGAATTTCCATCGACTACTCGATTAGTCGATAAGAGGGCGCTCGCTATCCCTGCTGCCTCTCTCCCTTTGAAATAGACAAGAGCTGCCCCTGGCACCTGTACATTTCAAAGGGAGAGACTCAGCCTTGACTCTCCCTTTGAAACGTATAGGAGCCCCCCACAACTCTCGTACATTTCAAAGGGAGAGAGATAGCAGGAATCCTAACTACTTGCCACAACATGCAATATGATTAATAAAGTGGGAGCCGTTTTACAAAACACTTAGGCAGTTTGATTAAAAAGCCTGAAGAATTTTAAAAAAAAAAGTTACAAGAAATGTTAGGCTTTCATTTTAGCATCGATCAAAACCAGACAAGGTTATATACACTACCAGCCCATGAATAAGGGAATACATACAATAACATTCTCCTATGAGGAAGGCCAGGGAAGAACCTACTCCAGGCATGAGCAATAAGTGGCCCATAGGCCGGACGTGGGTTCACCAGGATTAGCCCCGGTGGGCCACCAGATGCTTTATTTACCTGCATGTCCACCAGTACAGCCACTTGCAGCTTCCATTGGCCCAGAAACGTGATCCACGGCCAACAGGAGCAGCAAGTGTCTATAACACCAAGGGCTTATCCTTGCAAATTACGTCTAGCTCATGGGCTGCTTATTACCAGCCTGACCTTAATTTTCCTTAAATTGATTTCCTAGTAGAGGAGATTTTCATCTCCATGAGCACAACTAATAATATACTTTTTTGAGAAGAAGCAAGTGCAATGGAATATAGCATGAATTTCAGGGGGAGGGGACTCTTCAGACAGTTTCTCAGATACCCAAAGTCCTATCGCACTCACAGACTCTTTGCCTACACAGACCTAGAACACCGGAGAATCCTAGAGAAGGATGCCCCTGGCATGCATCTGTGTGATTCATTTGCCTTCATGTAACAAGGAAAACAAGAGTGCCTCGCAATTCCTATTGTTAGGCATGGAGGGAACAGAAGAATAGGTCCTTTCTCCCGCATTTAACTTGTCACTACTTGGTCAGACATCATCCATGCCCATCTTCTTAAAGATGTAAAACTTTTTCCTCTGTGCATTTTAGTTTTTCTCCAGCTATTTTTCATTCAAACTAAAGAGAAAAAAAATGTTACTATAGACTTTGTGGCATGCCAACAAAAGCCATCAATTAAAAAAATCCAAATATAAAATTAAATCAGATTATGGTATGCAACTGATAGTTTTACAATATTTAATTCTAGCAGAGTTATAGAAATGTTTCATATAGTTACGCATTGTTAGTGTCTGTATTTAAGTGACAGGTGAAGTAACTGACTATCAGACTATACTGACACAGTTATTCAATACTGATTGCAAAGACATTTGGAATCCATTTAGACAAAAAGGTACTATATACTGTAAATGTAACTTCAGATTTATTGTCTTTAATTCTGACATATTCAAGAGATACTTTATAGGATACAAAAACACCATACTGTATATTTTACAATGGAGAATTCACTATTCTACAACAACAATTCATATTTTCATTTTAAACAATTCATCTTTTTAGGTATTCTAAGAAGCATGACACTGTCTATATAAAATGTTACAAGCAAAAGTAAACACTTATGACTTATTTATTCTATGTGTGACCAGCAGTTTTTAATTTCATGCACACTAAACTATTGTTGTAGATTGCATTGTACTCAAATGCAATCATTTCCTTTCGGTTTTCTGGCAATGGGTTATATATTACATATGCCTGAGACTATGTCTTGCAAGTTGTGAAATGGATGCCAGATCTCTGTTCATTTGACCTTTTTTCATGGGTATCTAGTGTATGTAGGTGAATGAGTGAGACCCACCACAAACACAACTTTAGCACTGTAATTCTATACAACACCCCAATGGGACAGGTCTACAACTAATACCACTGAGGCATAAAGACAAACTTCAGGAAGTGATGCACACAGATTTTACCTCATGCTTGTGTATGAAAAACCTACATAAAATTACATAGCATAACTTTCAACAGATGTTGTGAAGCTTAGGTCTTGTCAAAATCCACATGATTCTAAGGTTTTCAGAGAGTTCCTTGAGCATAATGCAGGGTTAAAATAATGATACAAATATATTATTTTTTAAGTGAAAGTAAAATCAAAGAAAGCAGAAAGTCAGAGGTAGAACAGCTTTTGGACATACATTAAGAACTCGTTTTTTCTGTATGTTAGATTAAAATAAATGTCTTCAAAATGCAAAACAAACAAAAACAATTCACTTCCTTTACAATCAGTGTAAAATGCAACAGTAAAAGCATTCATTAGTTCAGTGTCATTTTAAAATGTTTTACCTATTACAAATTTGGATATAGACCAAAGGACTGTAAGTCAAGTTCATTTCTGCCTCACTGAAGCCAGTGAAGTGAGAAATAGGAATTAGGAGGCTATTACTATTTATTTATTTATTTATTTAGATAATCATTGAAAAGATGCCTACGTGCAGGACTAGACATCTTGAAACCAATTAAAATCATAGGCAACATTGCACAATACAAGACTTCAATCTGCTTAAAACTTTAACAAAATAAACAAACCAATAGTTAACTTCACCTCAGACATTTGGCTGGGGAAATTGACATGCCCTGTAACATACCCTAAAGGTCAATGGGGCTAGCCTGTATCAGACCAAGAAAGGAGAGTGAATTTGTAAATCATTTGGCCCTCTTAAAGTGTGCTTTACCAGTAGTTCCAAGTCTGTCTTTCTAGTTCGCAGGTACCAGAATATTTAGGGCTTCATAAATCATCACCAACTCCATATATTCTACCTAGAATTTAACCAGCAACCAGCACAGATCATTGAGCACTACTGTAATGCATTTCTCACAAGATGCTACTTTCACCAATCAGATAGTCACATTTGGCCTCGGTTTAACCTTACAAATTATAGAAGTGCAATGGCATCACTACAGTTAAAGTTGTGTTAACTTCCTTTTTATAGGTCATGCTTTATTACGTTTCTCTAAAACTGACATGCTTAATTGGTTTCCTTTGAAATTTGTATGCTTCCAGAGGACCCATGATCATCCCTAATGCTTCAGAGGGTGGTGTTTAAAAAGTAAACTACACAGAATATTTTTTCTGGGGGAGGGGTTGAGAGGGGAATCTCTGCCTTGCCCCTGCAAGTGGCTGGCTGAAACACTGAAGCATAGCTTTTAGAAACATAAGACAAATGGGAAGGGAGCCCCAATGCATTAAAGCCAGGCCCCCTTGAGTATCACAAGCAACCCCATCATACAATTACATTCACAAATTTGTTCATCTCGCTTAAAACTAAGTTATTTGCCCCCACAACTCCTATTAAGAAACTGCTCCAGAACCTCACTATTCAGTTGATTAGAAATCTTCTAATTTTCAGCCTCAGTTTGATTCTGACTAGGTTATAGTCATTTGTTTTCATGCCACCACTGTGCTTAAGCTTACATAGGTCTTTACTCTCCCCCATGGCTGCCCTGGTGGATTGAGGAAAAATGCTGATGCCACTGCACTAGTGAACGTTCCATCACTCACATATCTAGTCCGAACCTTTGCATATCTGTGTAATAGTAATTCATGTTTCTTGCTACAAGTTGTCTTTGTTATAACCTGTTTATTTTCTGGAGTGGTTTACTATGAACAGAGCAGAATAGACAGCAGCTGGTCTAAAACAATTTTTTTTATACTGGGTACAGAGAAGGATGGCTCACATAGGCTGTGGTGATGAGGCTAACACCATGATGAGCAATGAGGTGGGGTGGCAGACAAGTTTTTGGATTGGTTGTTTGAGAAAATATATATTTTACTAGTTCCTGGGTAATGGAGTGCAAGTGGCTATTTCTTGATCTAAAGGTAGATTAATATGGCTCTTACAAAAACACGTTGTAAAGGGTGTTTGGAAATTATAGTGTGGCTAGGTTGTGGGGGGAAGAAGGGTTATTGGTCCTTTACTAGCATTAGATAGGATCCTGTGGGGGAGATGAACAGGGTGTGAAAAAAGCTTGTACATTTCAGCAACTCTGGTGCTGGCAGAGTGAAGGCACGTGTGTTATTGGGCCATATTGGGGCATTGTGGAAAGGCAACAGAGTTAAGTTTCCAAGGGCAACCTTAATGGTTCACTTCCAGGTTTTCAGATGTTTTGAGTTTTCTTCAACTGTAAACTCTGCACAGAAATAAAATACCTCGAAACAATAATTAACTCTGCTCTTTTGTGGTGGAATAAGACTGGGCGTGTTGCTCCATGCATAGCACATTCTAATCTTAAAGTGACTATAAAGCATGGATGACACTAATAAGATCTGTGCCTGAAAGAAGCAGATATACATTTCTGGCTAAGGGCACGTCTTCACTACAAGCTGGATCCATGGCAAGTAACTGATCCAGTGGGGGTCAATTTATCACATTTTTATTACATCTAGTAAAGACATGATAAATCGATTGCCAACTGCTCTCCACTAAACTCCACCAGACAAGTGGATAAGCGGAGTTGACAGGAGAGCATCCACTGTTAACTTACTGATATGAGGACACAGCAGTAAGCAGACCTAAGTACATTGACTTCAACTATGTTATTCACATAGTTGAAGTTGCGTAACTTAGGTTTATGGTAGATAAGGCCTTAGTGGAAAAATGTGGCACTGACATTTCTAAATGGGAATCTGAAAAAATGTTTCGCGTATAGAAAATCTCTAGTTCATTTCCTTGGATGGAAGAAAAGGGTTGCGAAAGCGTTACTATGATTTTCCAAAATAAGATGTTGTCAAGGGAAAGGTTATATGCCTGTCTGAGAAGAAAAAGGTTATATGCAGTTAAGATCTCTTCCTGTGACAGAAATATTGATCAATGTTAAAGTGCTATAATTAGTCTTATAACTTAACAAGACAACAAGACAAAAATGACCATGAGAAGAAATAACATAAGCCAATCATCAGTAATGAGGCATTCAATCTAAATTCATAATTAAATTTCCCATGGCATAATATGAACATTAATTATTTAGGTCTTGGCTACAAAATTACTGAAGATTTTTACATTCGCTATATACCCATACATACAAGTGTTCTTATGGATCACATGTACTATTGGAGCTCAACAGAAAAATGAATGCCACAATACCAGGAATCTGTGCTTAAAACAGCAGTTTTAAACACAGGAATAACAAACACAAATAGGAAAAGGTAACTGAATTACTGGCTACAAATCTACTGAGAACTACAATAAAGACTGTTTTAAAATCACCTCAAAATTCCCTTAGCTGAAAATGCAACTTTTCATGCATCCACAAATATTTTCTTTCTTGAATCTGTAGTGTATACCACAAATGACAACCAAACGAACATGTACATTCAGAAAAGGTAATACATAAATGTACTCAAAAGTGTGACCATCAAGCAGAGTGACTAAGCTGAAATAGCAGTGCATTGTATTTGAACCACACAGTCTGTGTCTTTACTTAGGAAAGTTGGGACAAAGACATAGGATATGTGTATATGCAAAAATAGCTTCTTGGGAGTTACACCCCCCCCCCCCCCCAAAAGTTAGGATGTAAACTTGAATACATTTGCTTTTTTATTTCTTCCATTTCAAAATACAATATTAGGCAAATGGATGCCTCATGAAATAGCAAGACGGACTGGTACAGGAATATCTATTAGCCTACTTGGACTTAGTAGGATTGCTCTCCACAATACACTGTCTACTGCTTTGTCCAGTCTAGTTTCAAATGTCCTAAGCTCTTTCACTCATTGCTCTGGGCACGTTAATCCTGGTTAGAACCTTTGTACTCTTTAAATATTTGTGGACAGTAATGTCCCCAATATAAGTTACACATTTTGGTCATCAGCTGAAATCAGTGGGGAATAAAAGGCATTAGCCTGAATGCAATAAGCTTGTTTGTCTCAGTAGAGTTCCAAAAGTCCACCTCACCTCAGAACTCGGGCATTCGGTAACACGCCAAAGCAAGGCTTAAAAACTGTCTTTGTTGGCAGACTGAGGAAAAAAAAAGACAAGGAATGAAAAGACAAGAATCTAACATTCATTTTACCCTAGAGGCTCAGGTCAATGATGAGGGACATGGACAGAGAGAGGGGCATGTCAAAGCTTGAACTACTGATCCTCATATGACAGTTCTGTGGAGAGAAGACTTTAGTGTTCACGGCTATCCATACAGCACCTTTCAGCAACTATAAAATTCACTTTAAAGTGTACAATTAAAATTGCTGTCCTAGTTTGAGTGTGATCGGTTGATGAATATATCAAAGTAGTAAAAATATTTCTCCATAAGGCATATTTTTATTCCCCTCAGGGACACTTTCCAATAATTAGCTGGAAATACAATTATATTGAAAATGTGCAAATAACACCCTCCCCCCTCCCCTACCACACACCAGTGGGAATGAAAATAACGCACACACACACACACACACACACACACACACACAACCCCCCCCCAGAGGGAATGAAAATAAAAAATACCAAAACTGGAGAGGAGAGTTCAAACCACAGGTTCCCAAAATGCACGACTATGTTACAGCCAAAAAATTCATTCTTTATAGACTTAATTGTACCACTATAAGCCACATCTAACATCCAGGCTCATATCAGTCACTAGTACTATTGTCAGACTTCCTTCTGTGTTTCGTAAATGGGCCAACTCATGGAATCCAGAAAAGAAATTGGCCAGGCAATGTATCACCAAGAGCTTTGCTTATAGGACTGCCTTTGACAATTTGCCCCTGCATTCTTGTATCCAGGAAACTCTGTGCAACACAGAAAAGAGTATTGATAGTGTCAGCTTGGAGTTAAGTTATTATAAAAGGCCATTAAAGAGACTGCTCTTCAGAACAATAATACTTTATTTCTGTCTTGGGGATGGCTCTGAACATACATATCTTGGGCCAACTCCTGAGACCAAAATGCCTGTTACTATACTGACTTCAATGGTAGTTCCTGTTATTCCACACCTCACAGTGTTCGGTCCATTACCTAACACTGTAAAATTACTCATCCACACTGTTTGATGTAAAGAGCTGAGTATACTCAAACCCCAGGTTATCCAGAACCTTGAAGGAGATGCTTTACACCTCTCAGAATCAGTCCCTCACTCAAACAACTCCCAGTGAAGTAAATAGGAGTTTTAAATTAGTAAGGACTTAAAAAGGACTATATGATTTGGCCCATGGACAGCAATATTCCCTCTAATCTTTTCTATCCATGTGCGGAATAAAATTTTTATGTCCACCAAGGAATGTGTGAATGTACAGCACCAGTAATGCTCTGCTTCTCCTCTGGGCAGCATTTGAATTTCTCCTGAGTGGCCACACAAATGCATAGCTTACAGGGACCACTGATGAAGAGAAAATTCTAGTAGTTGCTTTGTTCTGTAATAGTTTGGTTAACAAGTTTCCTAGAAATACCCAGCGTTAAGGAACTTGATCTTCGAGTAAAAATAAGATTCTTCAACAGAACTGGGACAATTCAGTTTGGCATTTCTAACACTGTTTTCCAAGGCTGTTTTCTGTTCACAGCTTCTTTAAAAGTCAGATGTGAGGTAAGGGAACACATCAGAGGCAGCTTCAATTAAAGCTACTGGAACACATGGCAATTATTTATTTCCAAGAAAAATATAACGGTATTAACAGACAGACTTTTTAATACCTTTCAAGCTGTACCACTAGTTAAGACATCTCTGGTCATGAAATAGCAATGGGCAGAATTATGGAGCGGTCCTCTGAAGCAGCCAGTATTGACTGCTGCCAAGATACCATATTTGTTTTGGTGTCGCGATTCATGTTTTCCTGGGCCAAATCCTGAAGCATTTCTAGTCAAAATGCCAAAGACACTGCCTATGCAAACATGAGTAAACCGTGAATGAGGACCTAAGGATAGCAGTCGAAAGAACATTACTTTAGGTGAGTCATTTGCAGAGATGTACGCCCAGCTAGAAACGTTCCGGCAAGTAGCCACCTCTTTGTTTTTTATAATTAGCTAGCACAGTCAATGGATAGAAATATTTGTTCTTCAGTCACACATCTAAAAACATGATGTGATAGGGAAGAATATTTTATTTTTGTCTTCCTCTGTGTTTTCCAAGAACCTGTCACAACAGGGCCCTGATGCTGCTGGAGGCCTTTTAGCTCTACTGCAATATACATATTTATTTGGATTTGTGAAAGTGCACCCATCTGATACTCTTAGTGTATGTGTGTTAAAGACAAGTGATAAGTTACCAGCTCTTCTCCCTCTTCAAGCTGTCAAAAATGATGAATATGGCCCTACTTAAATCCTATTACACCCAAATCTAACTGCTCCTTCCTTGAAAGACTGGAAAAATCATCTTCCTGAACCCACATAGGGAAATAAAATTCACTAGACATAGGAAAATTCTTCCAACTTCTCTTGCAACTACCTCTTTTGCTCTGCTGCCTCATTTCAATTTGCACAGATACTTAGAATGTCATGAGATTGGAAAACTGACAGCACCGTACAGTAACCTGACATCTAACATCAAAACCAGTGAATTTGATTGAAAGTCAAACGGCCTGATTTTCAGGGATGCACAACACCTGCAACTCCCTTTCTAATGAAGTGTGCTCAATAGTTCTGAAAAATCACATCATTTATTTAGATGTCCAGACAGAAAATGAGGCATGCTCATACGAAAATTGAGACTATATTTTATTTGGGAGACTATTAGAGAAGAACGCTACATAACTGAAATCCTGAAAAGCCTTTTTTGTTTCTTGGAATAGTCTTGCCAGCAGAATTTTGAATTTATTTGCATTCGACCAGATGGGAGAGCGAGCCAGTTTGTGTCTAACTGGCTTTCTAACAAGAAAACTGAGAAATCTGATGACATATTTGGATAAACATGCTCACTGAATAGTTACTTCAGCTTTTATATCTCTTCAGTTTTCCATAAACTTCTGAAATCCGTATAGACAGGATGTAAGCTAACTTTAGCCAACACAAACAAAATAAACAATGAAAACTCAAAGGACCTTGTAAACATGCTTATCCAAGCCTCACAACTGGAATACAGTGGGACAGCCAGAAAATCTGAGTTATTAATCAGTAGTCACTCACATCTCTTACTGAAGCATCATACCTGTAGATCATCTTCATTTCAGAACTAAATTTTCTCATGATCTATGAGCATACGTTAACAGACAACACTGTAACTCTGACTGTCAGACTGATTAAAGAACAGAATTTGGAGAGTTCACCCCCAATTAAAAGTGACGGGAGACAATTGCTTGTACATCCTTCAGAAAATTTTTAATGTGATAGTCTGCCCTGGAAACAAGTGATGGTTGAAATATCTTATTTCAGCCCCACATACAAGGGCAAACACTGCACTGATTTGTATCCTCAAGAATGTGGCCCAAGAAAAAGTGACCCATTTGAAAATCTTTGCCCCAAAAGAGAATGAAACAACAGGATCTTCATTGCTCTTTGCCATTAAACATCACACACCCAATATCCCAAATGTTGAGGCAAATATTTTGCAGCGTACTACTACTGATCTGTTTGGGTTTCCACTCTTCTAAATTTTGCTGTAATATCAGCTTTTATGTCTAAACCATGTGACACCGTAAACTTTGCATGAATTCAGTTTTAAGCCACAAATCATTCCAGATTTGCTGGACAGGCCCTCAAACTTAACAAATAATTATAGAATTAGCTAAGTCTGAATTTCATGTATGTAACAAATCTTAAAACCATGACAATTTTACATAATGTTACATCATACTGCTAATATTAAACAGAGCACTGTAGCTTAAAAACTTGAGGTCATACCTACTGAGCGATCTCAGTCTTCTTAAATGAAGTATGCAATCCTGCAATGGAGACCTCAGAACAAAGCTGCAGCCCACCTCAGTGTAATAAATTAATACTTCTATTTAGACTAGCTATGTTATCTGCATTACAGTGTCACCCAGAGAACAATAGTTATTCCAAAAAACAAGATACATATCAAAATAGTTATCTTCCTGACAAAAGAAAAACAACTCACCCGTTTTAAATATGCAGTGCTAAGACAATGCAGTTCCCCCTCTGAAGTTACTAAATAAAAATGCTACCTCCTTACTCAACAGATCTGATCCCTGTGTGTATTAATTTATATCTGCTGACTGTGACAAAACATAAGGATTTTAGTGCTTTTTTATTTCTGTATGCCTTGCTGCAGAATTATTACAGCTAAAAAAAGAGACGCTGCTGGATTTGTACACCCAACAGAAATGTTTACCCCATTCCAGTCAGTTACATCTGTGCATGCCCATTTATTTTTATGATGATGATGAAGGAGAGTTTCCCCCCCCCCCCCCTTAATTCTCAGATTCCAGGCAGAGTCTGAAGGCCTTGAAGTTAGCAAACAATCCATTGAACATGACTTGATGACAATCATTCAGGGTCAATAAGGATGGAAATTCCTTTTATATAGGACACAGTTTCGAAAGAGAACTACACAAATTATTTGAAGGTACATATATGTCAACATGACAAGTTTGCACAAAAGAGATCTGAGGAAAAGATTTTGATCTGAGGAAGTGGGTCTGGCCCACAAAAGCTCATCATCTAATAAACCATCTTGTTAGTCTTTAAAGTGCTACATTGTCCTGCATTTTGCTTCAACTACCCAAGACTAACACGGCTACATTTCTATCACAAAAGAGTAGGACAGCTATATGCCTTAGCACAGTCATGCTGCTTGTGTTGCTGAATCACTTAAACACTTACAAATATCCCACCTGTAGTAATGAGTCCATTCAAATGAACCCAAAAAGTCAGAACACCTACTGTAAATTAGCGTATATAACCCACACCCATGCATAACCCTCAGTTTTTCCTAAACATGTAAAAAAAAGTCTAAGATAAGGTGCGCATGTGTATAGCCCGTGGGTTATATACGTTACTTTAAGGTACCTGGTAATTGCAGAGAGTGCAGGCGAGCTGGCTGGCCTGCATGAGGGGAGCAGCAGTCACGCCCAGGCAAGTAAAATTAAACTTGTATACCCCACGGACACGTATACCCCGCAGGGGGGTTGCGGGGTTTGTAAAACTTTGTATAACCCGCGGGTTATATGCGCTAAAACATGGTACTTTTTCTTGTAAGTTGCTGTTTCACTAAGCAGTAGCTCTACATTAAATCATGATATTTTCCACAAAGGTTAACATTCAAAAGCCTGCCTTTACCACACACAATTAAAGAGACAATCTTGTTTCTGAGGATTTTGAGATGTGGAGAGCTGTTGTGACACCTAGATAAGGAACAGAGGTTTGTTTGTTTTTCTTTAACAAAGAAACAGTGCAGGGAGGGAATTAAAAGCAGCTGTGCCTTTAAGAAAAAAACAATACTTTTATAAAGAAATATTTAACACCGGGATTTCCAAGTATTCAGCACCCACAAAACAGGCTCATTATGACAGTTCAGTGAAGTGAGGCCAGATTTTGAAAAGGCCCCCAGCACCTCCTATTGGAAAATCTGGCTCCTCAGTTTAGATGCCTAAATGGGAGCTGAGCTCCTTTGAAAACCAGGCTAATGAAGATTCTTTCTGGTGAAGCCGCAATATAGCAGAGGTGCTACATTATAACTGTGGCTTATTTGAATGCTTCACAGGTCCTGTTCAACAAGAACCACCCAAGTGTTGTAACCAGGCAAGAGACACATGTGATGCATCAATTCCTGAAACATGCAATGGGGGCTTCTAGGTACCTCCCTCCCATGCAGAGCATTCCTCTGCTAAATAGCAATATAGACAGTGTGGGCGGGGATGCTCAGACCCAGGATATTGGTAAACATGAGGGGCAGTCTACATTGTAGCTGAAGGTTTAATTTCCAGCTCAGGTAGACAAACACATTAATTTTGATTAAGTGAGCATGCTATAAATAGAGTGTAGTTTCAATGTCATGGGTGGTCCTACAGACAGGCTAGTCACACAAGTACTTACTGATGGTTTCAAAGGGAACCGTCCTGGGGCAGCTAGCCAGTGGTCCCATGGCTATACCGCTATTTTTAGCACCCTTGCTTAGCACTAGTGTGCATGCACCTACCCAACCTGTAAATTACAACTGCAGTTGCAGGGTACACAGACTAGGGATATTAAATATCTGTTAACTGAATAGTCGATTAACCTCATGAATTCTTATCAGCTGACTATTCTATAGTCCTCGGGCAGCCCCTGTCTGGGGGAGACGCAGCACAAGCAGTAACTGACTATGGCTGGCTGCCCGCCTGGCTCCTAATACACTTTAAATACAGTGCTGCAGCGGGGGAAGGCCCAGGACGCAGTGCAAGCCGGGACTGAGTTGGGCCGTTTGCCACCCTGCTAAAAAATTACTGGCAAGGGGTGGGGAGAGAAATGCGTGTAGTCTATAGCATTAACGTATAAGCTTTTGCTTATCGGTTAATTGGCTATACTATTACATCCTTAACACAGACCTTAAGACTGCTTTTGCAAAGCAAATTCAGGACCCTGTGGAAAGCCACACCAGGTTGTTGTAACTCTCAGGTTCCTGTCCTTATTCGGTAAGGAAATCTTTGTCGAGATGTCTTCTCTACTCAACTTTCCTAATTAGACAATGGAAACAGGAATCAAGAAATAACTTGCTGTGTGTGGCTGCAAGACATCTCCCAGCACTGTGCCTCAGTTTCTCCACATGTTAAACTGGGATAATGATAAAAAACTAAAATATCAGCACTGGAATAATCTATTACCTTTCACAAAATGCAGGAGGACATTAAAATGACAAACACACAAGATAAAAGCACAAACACAGGAGTATAGGTAGTACAGATTATGGGGTGTAATTAGCATACACAGTTCTCTTAAAAATTTATATTTTTAAATGAATTTATTACCCTGGGTCCATCCTTCCTCAGATACGTCAGCTGTTAATACATTAATCATTCTAATTCTCTTAATTCTTTTACCTTTGTCATCATTTTAATACATATTCTATACATGTATTGCTGCTGTTGAAACACATTTATTGGCCATTGTCACAAGAATTCTCAGTATGTATCTTTGCTGATTTTAAGTAAATCAGGCCCCTTCTCTGATACCACAATAGGGATTATGAGCGCTAAGTTCCCAGAGTTGGCTCATGCGTCAGTTTTCTATCACAGGCCTTTCAATTTGTGAAAATCCCAGAATCCTCTCTCCTGGGTCTTGTACTAATAGTTTGCTAATGGAATTTATGTGACCAAAACCCCAAAGTTAACAGGAAATGGTACAGCAGGGATTTATGCACAACTAACCAGAAACAAAATGGATGCCTTCTCATTAAAGGTCCCTGATTTTAATCCAAAAACTCTTCTCACATATACTTAGTCAGATATTTCTGGTCTAATGGCTAGAAGTGCACCACAGGGCCTCAGGAATTCCGAACTCTATTCCATACTTGGTCAGTGACTTTGGCAGCACCTCACTTAACTTTTCTGATACAGAAGCTTCAGGGGGTAGCTGAGTTAGTTTATAAAGTGCTCCCAGAGCACTTGTTTTTTAAGTTTATCCTGTACAGACTAACACCACATGTAGATGGTATCATCTTCAATGACCAGAGTTTTGAGTTTAAGATGTGCAGACCCAAAATAAATAGGGGAGAAGGGGGAAGGAAAAGAAAGGAAGGGGGTGGGAAACAAGGAGCAGAGGGTATGAAAATATCAAAGGGAAAAACAAGTAGGCAGAACTGGTAACCTATAAGCACCTAAAGATTGGATAGTTAAAAGATAGTTCCTCCCCCCCCCCCCCCTCCATTTATTTTGGGTCTGCACATTCTAAACTCAAAACTCCGGTCATATGAAGAAGTGGGCTGAGCCCACAAAAGCTCATGATACCATCTACATCAGGGGTCTCCAACCTTTTTAAGCACAAGATCACTTTTTGAATTTTAAGTGCAATCCAGGACCTACCTCAAACCCAAATACCTTTGCTGGGCCTCCTTAATGCCCCTTCTCCGGAGCCCCACCCCAGCTCACCCTACTCACTCCATCCTCCCTCCCTTTCATCAGGCAGCAGCAGAGAGTCGGGGACAGGCTCTGCCCTTGGTCTCCTTGGGCTAAGGGATTTGGAGTGATAGAGGGGCTCTGAGCTAAGCTTGGGGCAGGGAGTTGGGGTGCAAGAACGGGTTCAGGGTACAGGCTCTGAGAGGGACTTCGGGTCCAGGGGGCTCAGGGCTAGGGCAGAGGCTTGGGGTGTAGGAGGGGTTCATGAGCAGTTTGGGATTCTGGCTCCAGCTGAACAACTTCATATCTCAGGTGGCTCCTGGGTGGTGGTGCAGTGGAGCTAAGGTAGGTCACCCCTGCTCTGGCCCTGCACCACTCTCAAAAGCAGCCAGCAAGCTCCCTCTACCCCCGTTCTGTGGAATAGGATACAGAGTGGAAGAGTGGGCATCCTAACATCAACTCCCCCCAGCTTTCCCTTCCCTGCCCTGCCCAGCAAGCAGGAGGCTCGCACTGTGCATATTCCCCCGATACACATCTCCAGCCCCACCTGCAGCCCATGGCAATTTCAAACCCACCAGGAGCCCCCACCACAAGTGCAGCCGGGATAGATGGCTTCCTGCAGCTAGCTCCATGCCACTGTTGGCATGTCCCTGTGGCCCGGGGAAGTTGTGTGCAGAATAGGGATGAAATAGTGTAGTCAATTAACCAATAAGCAAAAGCTTACAGGTTAATGCTATAGACTACATGCATTTCCACCCTCCCGCCAGTAAATTTTTTAGCAGTCTGGCTCAATCCTGGCTCGCATGGAGTCCAGGGCCTACCCCCGCTATGGCTCTGCATATAAAGTGTATTAGGAGCCAAGTGGGCAGGCAGCCCAGTTCAGTTCTGGCTCCTGCTGTGTCCGGGAGCTCAGCCCGCTCCCCCCACATGAGAGGTAGCAGCGTGGGGCGACAGGCAGCCAGTCTCCAGGGGGAGCTGGTTTTTAAACTAACTCCCCTTGTGCACCAGCTCCCACCTGGCATCCATGCTGCTGCCTCTGATACAGAGGTAGCAACACGGAATGGCAGGGGGCTCCTCAGGAGTGGGGCCAGAGCACATTGGCTGCCAGCCCCACCCCCAGCAACTACAGAATAGTCGACTCACCGATAAGAATTCATGAGGTTAATTGACTATTAAATTATCCTTAGCACAGAACCGTCCTATCCATAGGTGTAAGCTGTGAAACTACTAACTCATTTTGTGAAATTAACTAAATATCAGTGATGCCAACTTTCCTGATTTGATCACACGCTTCCTGGTAATTGCCACTTCTTGTTATTTCTTTTCCCTGAGAAGCCCCAGCCCCATTATAAGAATTGAAACAGATCTGGGAACTTCACTACCCGATGCCTCCTGAAGCACTATCACCTGTGATTACTCTGACTTAGTAAGTTATATTTGTTTGTTGGGGCATGGTATTAGAAGAGACTCCCAGCCTTCTTTTCCTTTTCTTTTTTAAAAGGAAGACTTTGGGTCTCATGGTTTGTGGACGAAAGCTAGAAAACATGCCCCAAGTTCTGAACTTTTGGGGTTGGCAATACTGTACATGCAAGTTGATAGTGGACCCCCGTGTCCAAGAGCCCAGAGACCAGGATCCAAAAATGGACTGATCCCACAAAGGAAACTGAGCCCTCACCCTGACACCTCCATGTCCTCATGCTAGGATCCCCCCCCCCCCACTAACATCCATGTCCTTGCACTGATGTCCTGCTTCTTCCCACAGCTAACATATGCATCCTTGAGCAGGGATCCTCCGCCCATGCCCAGGGTAACCAAAACTGAAACCTACTGGCTGCAAAAGCTCATCAGCTCAGGTGGCTCTGGCCAGTGCAGTTTGCATCACAGCAGAGGCTTCCCGGACTAAGCAGTGCCCTCTGTGGCCAGAGGGGTCTGTGTGCTGCTGGCAGCTCTGTGCGAGGATGAATCCCTGTGTGCTGCCCACCTTCCCCACCCTGGACCAGCAGCTACACAGGCTTGATTAAATAATTTTTGACCTATTTCATGGGCCAGATTAGGGAAGTACTCAGGTCACAGATGGCCCCCTGGCTGGGAGTCTGAGACCCTTGTCGTAGAGGGAAAGCAAAGAGGCACCAGAGAAAAAGTCCTGAGGGACCCTGAGAGAGAAACAACTGAGAGGACTGGCTGCTGCAAAAGTATCAAGAAGGATAAGGAACAGAAGTTATCACTATCCTCTGTGTCTCCCAGTGCACCTCATTTTCTGTGTGTCTTTTGAAATGTAAGCTCCTCAAACAGGGTTTGTCTTTTGTGTCTCGTGTACATGTTGTTAGCACTTTCCTAATAACATTTATCATAAGGTCCCTGCCATAAGCTTACAACTTAATTCATGTTTGGAGTTCAATATTTATGAATAGCTGTGATATCTTCAGATGAAAGGTGCTCTCTCTCCTCCTCTCTCAAGTATTATTACTGCACAGCAGATCATTGTGCCTGTATAACAGATAGCTTGTGTGTTAGTTCTTTTCCTTCCATGGAAAACAACCTTTTGGAAACATCGTAAATTTGAAAAAACAGAATCCTAAAAGTCACTGGAAGCTATATATTTTACACATGCCTACCAACTTTCAGTCGCTCTTCAGTTGTCGGGAACAAAGGGAAGCAGGGTTGGAAAATAATCTGTGTGTAGAGGTTGAATTATTTCTTACAAGGTTCCACTTGGCAGTAAAAGACTAAAAGCAGTTAGAAAAATTGGTGCTACAGCCAAAAAAATACAATTAGGAGTAAAGAAAAATATCTTCCCAAAATTACCACTTTTTCCCCTCCATATTTAAGATCAATATTTTTATTTATCAACAAGGGAAAAAACTGAAATATACCCAGTCTAAGGGTGCCTATATTTTTTAATTACTGAAAACTTACAAAAATTTACATTTTACATTTACAGTTTACATTAAGAACCTGAGTTTTGTTTAAATGTTTAGTTTGAAAATAGGTAGAGCCAAGATACTGGTAAAGTAAATTGTGTATTATCATTGTCAGCATAAATTACAGGTCTTACTTTGCTGTAATCCTTTGCAAAGAGATGCTGGCAAAAAGCCAAACAAAAGTGCATAATTTAAAACACTCAATCACTTACATTATGAGGCATTTGGTTAGTGTTTAATAGCTTCTCAAGGGACAGGGAAATTGCTAAAGTGCATTGTTTTGACATGAGCTAAAATGAGTCATCTCTCGTCACTACATTTTTGACAATTTAGTATTAATTTTTAGATTAATTTAAAAATTATAATAGAACATCTTATATGTATGCATATACATACACACATACATATTATGCACAGTATAGACAAAATTAATTTTGTTAAACAATTTTTCAAAGAAAATGTCCTTTATTATTGAAGCTATAAACTAGAATGTTTGTGTTTAGGAGGCTTTTTAATTGACATTTTATCCATTTTACCTGGCTTCTATACACCATCTTGTTACTTTACATAGTTTTATAAGAGGAGACTTTATAAAAGCAACTTAATAACGTCTTCAGAAGGTAGATCAGGATCTTCTGTTCTTCCTATCTCGTAATACAAGACATTCAAGTAAATTAAAAGGTGGCAAACTCAAAACATAAAAATATTTTTTCATGCAATTTCATGCATATTTCAGCTGTGAAACTCATGGTCACAGCAGGTTTTAGAGGTCAAGAATTTAGTAAGATCCAAAAATTGACCCGCCATCTATATGAATGACAAGAATATCCTGTAGGGTTGCCAACTCTAGAAGCTATTTCCAGGAGATTTTTTCCCTCCAACATGACGTAATGTCATTTGCTTAAAATATTCTACAGGTTGAACCTCTCTAATTTGGCACCCTCGGGATTTAACTGGTGCCAAACCAGAGAATTTGACGAACCACGGAGGTCAATATTATCTAGCAGCATTATCAACACTTCCACTGCTTATTGGGCTCTTAGAAGACATTTAGGGGTAAATTAGAGCTAAACAACAGCACAGAACAGAGAGCCAGGACTGGTGGCGGTAAACAAACTTTATGAGACTGAAAGAAAGCCATAATAAGTGGACATCCAGCTAACTAAAACCATGCTGCACTATTAGGGTTACCAGGTGGCTTCAAAAAAAAAAAAAAAAAATACTAGACACACTTGATCTCAGATGCGGGGGAGAACTGGCTGGGAGGGGAGTGGGGCTGGCCGGGAGGAGATAGGGGGAGTCGGGGGCAGCGGGGCTGTCTGGAGATCGGGGGGGGGGGAACCAGCCGGCAGGAAGTAGGGCTGGCTGGGAGGTGGTCAGGGGAGCGGACCTGGCTGAGGGAAATTGGGGGGGGGAACCTGCAGGAAGCAGGGCTGGCTGGCGGGGGGGGGGGGGGGGAGGAGTGGGACTGGCCGGGGGGTGGGGAGTGGGAGGAGAGAATCGGACAGCAGGGAGTGGGACTGACCCGAGCACACGCACTCCCGGCTCAGCACAAGCAATTCCATCCTACCCTGGCTCCTCCCACCCCCATGTAGATGCGTATTTCCTGGCTGATAGACACTCACGCAGCGTGAGCATGTCTGCTAGCCAGGCAATATGCAACTACGTACTGACACTCCTAATAATAATAAAACGTACCTAATTAGAAAATACCAGACATTTTACATGTCCGGTATTTTCTCAATTTGTTTCCCAGACAGAACCCTCAAACCCGGACACCTGGACTATGGATGTTGTTGGACCAGAGGGTGCTGGATTAGAGAGGTTCAACCTCCAGGATTGCTTTCAGTAGTCATCGGGAGGTCAATGATAATTCTGGGAGACTCCAGGCTAGTCCGGGAGGGTTGATAACCCAAATACCCAGAGTTACAGCATTTAAAAAAAATTAGAAGATTTTTAATTCTTCACGGCTTAGGCCTACATCTCTTGGAGATCAAAATAAGATCTAGTGTGGGAGACAGATTACTTATATCGGTGAGATTGTTATACAGGCAGTCCCCGGGTTACATGGATCCGACTTACATCGGATCCCTACTTACAAACGGGGTGAGGCAACCCCGCACTAGCTGCTTCCCCCCAGCAGACCAGGGAGACACGAAGCCAGCGCCGCCCCCCTCCCCCCCAGCAGACCAGGGAGACAGGGAGCGGCTTTTCTCAGCAGACACCTCAGCTTGAGAATAAAGGACTGAGGGAAGTGAGGTGTGGGAGAATAAAACTGAGCTCTGGAGAAATGTTTGGCTAGAGTTTCCCCTACAATATGTACCAGTTCCGACTTACATACAAATTCAACTTAAGAACAAACCTACAGTCCCTATCTTGTACGTAACCCGGGGACTGCCTGTATCTCACTCTGAAGCAGCTGGTGCAAGCCAGTGTTGGAAACAGCATACTATGTCAGATAAGCCTTACATCTCAACCAATATAATGAGACCTAAGGCCTCTGTTACAATCAGCAACTGACATCACTGTTTTTGCCATTATATCATGCCACACGTAACATGACAACTCAAAGGGAGAACAATAATACAATCTCCTATCTATACCAGTTCCAAAGACTTGCTTCCAAAGCTAGTTGTGTTGCGTCCTCTTCAGTGTTTTCCAGCGGTAGGTATGTTCTGTAATTCTTTATACTGTCTGACTTGTTACCTCATTTTAAACCCTCTGAATATGGATACAAATAAATTTTGGATTGCTCCTGGGATCTGGAAATGCTGCATGTGATTAACTGGAAACAGGAAGCCCTTCCAGATAAGGTAATAAACCAGGTAGAGGACAAGAAAGGAATGAGATGCAATGGGCTTTGCATGTGGGAAAAACCCTTTATATAAGAAAGCAGGGAGAAATATTATTGCCATGAGGGCAACAGCACTTTTCTAATTTCAATTGATTAATGAAGACTTACCTCTCCCTTCCTTTTCAAGCTATTCCATTAAAAACAGCTTAGAATGTGAAAAACTGGGGAGGGCCACTTTAAAATTGTCATTGATTTATTTGTGATGTACAAAGAAGGACCGTTCTTAAGGAAGAAGGACTTTAAGGCTTGTGGGTGGTTCTTTTTATTTCTGCATGTTTTTCTTTTAGAAATTCAGATCCCCTTTGGATAATTAGGAGGTCTACGGACACCAAGGCAGTGGGTATCCTAAAATTAAGCTTGATTCATTGAGAAGGGAAGTGTATTTTATATACAACATTTAAAAGATGTTTGTGCATGGTGGTAGTGACAGGATGGAATGTCAGATTTGACTTTTTGAGCATATATTTATCATTTTACCTACTGGGATGAGAAGCTCTTTTTGTTAAACACTCAATACTTAAGAAGCTATATTTCTGGATGCACCAAGGGAGATGTCCAGCAGAAAAAGAAGGAAGATTAAAAATGGCACGGCTAATAATTCTTAGATTAAAAAAAATGAGAGAGAAGTATTAGGGAAAATTTTCTTGTGACTTTTTTAATCCATCATAAACAAAGGACAACCCTGCAACCAATGTCCCAGTCAAGTCAATGGGACTTCCTACATGAGTGATAATTTTCAGGATCAGACCACTGTGATTTGGGATGTAAGCAACTAGTTGACTACCTCATAAGCCTGGGCTTATGGGTAGTCGAGGCACTACTCGACTAGTCGTGTCACTACTCAATTAGTCCCCACCCCTTGCTGCCTCTGAATCAGAAGCTGTAAGGGAAGGGGAAGGAGGCAATGCTGGGGGGAGCGAGCTTAAAGCCCGCTCCCCCCAGCACTGTCTCCGCAGGGGACAGTGGAGGCAGCGGTGCAGCGGGGGAAACAGCGTGAGCGGGGACAGAAACAGTCCTCGCTCATGCGGGGTCCTGACTGCTGCCTCTCTTCCTGCTGCACCTGCCCGCGGCTCTTGGACATTTCAAAGGGAGAGGCGCAGCGGGATAGTGAGCGTCCCTCCCGCCCCTCAACTTATTGAGTAGTTGATGGAAATTCCATTGACTACTCGATTAGCTAATTAATCAAAATTTAACATCCCTGTCTATGATGTAAAATTTCCAGCCAATTTCAGTGAAAACTCTTACTCTTGCAGCACTTTAAATTAGACTTTTTAAACAATAAACTAGAAGTTATACTGTAGGGAACAATCCTTCCTTAACAGGGAGAGAAAGATGATCTAACAGATTCCCTCCCTCCCCCCTCCATCTTTGACACCAGAGATTCAGCCTCATAGTTCTACCTACACAGGGTAGGTACTCACTGTTTTCTGCACTCATGTAGATAAGTTCTGTTCCTGCCAAGCTCCAAACATACTTTGCTCACTTGCTGGCAGCTGTACTGAGAACATGTATCTATGCAGGGCCTTCTGTTCCAAGGAAGACCAGTGCTAAGTACAAACTAGAAATGTGGGAAAAGAAGCCTTGGAAAGAGGGAAATAGACTGTAGATGGTGCCAGCAATTAATTGACATTAAAAGGACATGGATCAGTTGAGATACATCCTATGCCCTCATTGTTTCCCCTTATCTCTCATGAAATATTTAGCATTACAAACAGTGTGTGTTTAAGAAAAAAATTTCTTGTGGTGTTTTGTTTTAAATTTTATTTTATGAACCAACAATTGTTGGGTGGTGGTTGCATTATTACACAAGAAATAGTTTGTCAGTTAACTTTACTCAATTTTAATTGTGCTATCATATGGGTTTTTAATTGTCTTTCATATGCTTTGGGACTTGCCATGGCTGAATTAAAGGGTTTTGCCTCAGTATACTGGTTAAATGTACCAATCTAACCTCCATTCTCTGCTAGTGGGAAAAAGCAGACGGTCCTTAATGTTCTCAGAAAGCCATGATATATTGCTCAACTGTGAAGCTGTGGTCACAAAGTATGATATTTTTATCCACTGAGAAACTCCACAGAATTTGCACAACCTTTTTAATCATCAGGGTTGTAGGGTATACACTGTCAAGATATGTATGTGCATGCAGGTGGGCATTGATTCATCAAGTGTCTGATTTTTATTTCCTGAAGTTAACTTGTGTAACTCCTACAACCCTTCCACGATAAGCGAATTCAGCGCTTCTCCCTTACCTTTCTCTCTTCCTATCCCCTGTACCCAGCTACAACTCTGCCTCCCTCCCATAGCCTGAATGCTCAATGAGATGTTTAATATTGATAAATGCAAAGCAGTGCAAAAACATGATCTCAAATATACATATAAAATGATGGGGTATAAATGAGCTGTTACCACTCAGGAGAAAGATCTGTGTGTCACTGTGGATAGTTCTCTGAAAACATCCATTCAATGTGCAGTTCCAGTCAAAAAAGCAAACAGAACATTGGGAATCATTAAGAAAGGGATAGATAATCAGACAGAAAATATCATATTGCCTCTGTATAAATCTGTGGTATGCCCACATTTTGAATGCTGCATACAGATATGGTCGCCCCATCTCCAAAAAGATGGCTTGGAAAAAGTTCAGTAAAAGGCAACAAAAACGATGAGGGGTATGGAAGGGCTTTCTTCTGAGGAGAAGTTAAGACTGGGACTTTCCAGCTTGAAAAAGAGAAGACTAAAGGGGGGGAGAGACACAAATGAGGTCTATAAAATCATGACTGGTATAGAGAAAGTAAATAAAGAATGCTATTTACTCCTTCCCATAACACAAGAACTAGGGGTCAAACGAAATTAATAGGAAGCAGGGTTTAAAACAAACTGAAGGCAGTATTTCTTTACACAATGGACAATCAACCTGTTAATCTCTGCCAGAGGATGTTTGGAAGGCCAAGACTATGAGTATGGCTAGCCTACAAGTTTTTGTCAGAAAAAGGTATGCAAAATACGCTCCACATTTTTGTACCTTTTTCCCGATTCTTTTGTCGGAAGAGTCTTTTCCAACATTTGGCCTGTCTAGATTGGGCCAAATGTCAGGAAGCCCCCTTCTTCCTCATAGAATGAGGAATACAGGTACTTACGAAAGAGCATGTTTGCTCTTCCACAAACGAAAAAGGGGAAGAGCAAACACGTTCCTTGAACACGGCAAAGTTATATCCCCAAAACCCCACACAGTCTAGCCGTACCCCAAAACAGAGTTCAAAAAAGAACTAGATAGATTCATGGAGGATAGTTCCATCAATGGCTATTAGCCAGGATAGGCAGGGATGGTGTCCCTAGCTTCTGTTTGGGAATGAATGACAGGAAATGGATCAGTTGATGATTACCTGTTCTGTTCATTCTCTCTGGGACCCCTGGCATTGGCCACTGTCAGCAGACAGGATAGTGGGCTAAATGCACCTTTGGTCTGAACCAGTATGGCCATTCTTATGAATTTCCTCAGACCCATTTTACAGGTCTCTCAGGCATTCGACTCACTTTCCCTGAGCTACTGCCTCACTCTGCCTTGATGCTGGAATGACTGCCTGCTGCTTATTGCACTGCCATCTCCTTCTAGTTCTTAAAAGAAGGACCTCGGAAACTGGGAGTGATGGCAGGAATCCAGGAGACACACATGCCGAGGAAAAGGGAGGGAAGACAACCAAACATCTTCCTTTTTTCCAGTAAAACAATATGTCCATGTCCAGAATCATCTCAGGCTAAAGGAGCCACCTCTTACACAAGCTATTACACGGTTGATATCTTAATAGTTAATCTTTTGTGATCCATCAAACACAAGACATGAAAACTATGAGGAAGATTATGCACATTTCTCAGTGTGTTGATAACACTCCAAATTTCCACTAGCTTTTTGGAGATTATCATATTCAGAAGAAGTTATCTACAAAAGAGACATCACATACATTGCAACCTTTGGCTCAATTTTGCATATCTGCAGCAGGACCCAGATATCACCGTGACCTTATTTTCCTCTACTGTCTGAGTAAGACAGTGATGGAGACCAAGTTGTCTGGGCCTCCCCTAGAACAAACTGAAGTGATCCAAGTAAGCTGAGGACCCATTTGGAGACTCTGACAAGTCTATTGATGGGGTTTGTTTGTCTATTGTTCATGTAGTTTGTCATTGAAAGCAGGGTTGAGTGTGTTCTTTCATTCTCACTTGCATCTGAATTATCTGACAACAGCAATAGCTTTGAGTATTTTATTTCATATCTGGCTAAAAGGTGGCATTTGTTTGCCTCAGTTGCAACCCCAACTTAGTTATCCTCAAGACTAGAGAAATGCAGTGGTTCTCTAACCTTTCGGGGGAAGAGGGGAAAGAGAGAGAGAGAAACCTTGTCATGGATCTAGCTTCTTTCCCAAAACCTCACTTGTGGTTCGCTAAGTACATCATTCTTTAGACCACTAGGAAGATGTTCAAAGACTGCAGTTTGAAACTACAAGACTAGACCAAACTTCTATAACTGTAGTCACTTATAAAGATCACTAAGAATTCAGCTTGTGCAGAATATTGTGACAAATATCCTTATTAAAAAATAAAACCTTTGCCTTCAAAGGTGTTGGCCAAATTAAGGGTAAGGTCTGTGTATAATTAGTTAGTAACAAAAGCCTGTGCATCTTCTCTGATTTTGTTTTATATCTGCCAACTCATTTTTCACTTGTTGTTTTAGTAATGCCTATAAAAAGGCCGGGAAATATCCATAATTACCAGAACTGACTAGAAAAAAAATCTAGTGAATTTAATTTGTTTGGTTTGGGAAATATTTTTATTCCCTATAACCATGCAGTTATAAATGAAGCTGACTGTTCTCATTTGTGACATATCCTACATAGACACACAAAAAGGGTCTTAAAATTCAAGGTTAAAATATATTTTGTGATGTTTATTCTATGAAAAAGAAGAAACATTTATTAGTGTTTTAAAGCCAAAAAATGTAAGTTCTTGTGAAATTCCTAACATGGTGAGCATGATATTTCAACATGTATGTATACAGCCTTCAACTCACAGTATCCTGTGTCATATCTTTTCTGTGCATACTTTCTAACATTTCATTTATTTTCCCATGAGTAAGCTATTTTAAATATATTTTAATTTTCAACTGCCTCAACTAGCCAGTATGTTAGTGTTCACATCATTTAAGAACATGCAAAAATTTGAAATTTATATACAAGGAGCATCAAAATGCATTACGGGCTTTAAAAAATAGGTTTACTCAGTATCTCCTCAATGAGCATATTACACTCCCGGATAATTTCTAAGCATCTGGTTAGTAAGAACCATGTTTTCCTCTACCTGTTAACAGGCTGCTTTGATTTGCTTATATAACACAGGGGTGGGGAACCATTTTTGGGTCAGGGGCCACTGACCCACAGAAAAATCATTTGAAACCCCACAACAAACCTTCACTGATGTAGTCCCCAACTGAGAAGGAGAAAGACACTCTCCACATTTTCCTCACACAGCAGAGCCTTGGTGGGCCCAGGCTTGAAGATTTTGTGCACTCCAGCCCCACAGAGGGGCAGGGGACTGGAGCACCATTGCAGGCTCCTCAGTACCGGGGAGCCAGATCCAGAATTCAGCCCCTGGGCCTGAGGCTGCCCACCCCTGATATAAAGGCTCCATAGCCAGCCTCGCAGCTCCCCTGGGCTTCACTTCCCATGGCTCCCCTTGGCTGGAAATGGCGAAGAAAAGTCCACGGGAGCCACAAGGCTCTGTGGCTATGAAGCCTTTATATAAACAAAACTCATTAGCAGCTTTTAAACCTCTATCACTCAAAATGAAATCTATCCAATAGGAAGGGATTGAGTGTGTTCAGAGGACTAGTAATGGGATATGAATATCATTTCTAGTTCACTATTTCAAATGCAGTATGCGTTGATAGTACTGGACATTTGTTCCCAACTAATGACTACTTGGCAGCCTAAGTCAAGTGAGCATGCTAGTCCTTCTAGCATGCATACAATAATTCATTTTTCACCTACACAATTGTGGCTAATTGGCGTCTCTCTTTTTGTCAGCCTCAGAAGAGATGGCAAAGATTGAATACTCCACAGAGACAAATCTAGCACCTGAACAATTGTGTCATGCTATAAAAGGGCAACAAATTCCAAGTGTAAGCTCCTGTAAGGTCATCTTACACACTGACTACCCAACTATAACTCTCCAGTGACTCAGTCACTATGCCAAGAGAGAAGAGAATACCTGGAGATATTTTGATGAGGACTGGTTGAAAAATCTCTGGTAGGGAAAAAAAAAATGAATCAATTCTGTGGCACTCCCACTGAAGCACCAGCACTCTTGGAGACAGATTATGGATAGAGTACTAGGAAACAGAGAGGGTTTCTCCTGACTTGCCCCATAGTAACCCACCTATTTCAAAACATGAATTAGACCCAAATGTCGGGGGTAGTAATTATGCAGCACAGTGGTAGCCATACCAGTCCCAGGATATTAGAGAGAAGATGACAGTAATTGTTCCAACACCAACACCCTAAAATTCAAGTACTAAATCAGTGTTTATTTAGCCTTGAAAATATTGTACAATATGCTATGCTACCTCTTCTTTATAGTAAGTATAGTGGTTCCCATAAGACTTTTACCACTTGATTTCCCAAGAACTTTGTTCAACTCCAGTTTTATCACTCAGGTTCCTTTATCTGGAATATAGGAAAGTTATGCTGAGTTGATCAGACTAAAGTGTTACACAGCAAACCTTTTCCTTCTTCTACAATTACAGATTTCATTGCATTTCTATATGTTGCATTACACGTTTTTAGCTTGGCTGGATTACTTGGCAGGAACCAACCCCAGTGCAGCATGCTCTGTCCACATATTATCCATGTTCAACCTACTTTTTACCCCATCTCTACATTCCTAACTTACTTCTGTGCTCATTGTTATTTTATTTGGGTTAAATGGCTCCCTGGGTATTCTTCCTCCTATCTAAGCTGGCTCAAATATTCTGTCTTCACTTTCGCTTATTTAAGTTATACAAATGCTTATTCAAGTTACACAAATACGCCATTTTCAGCCTGTTAATTAATTTAGTCCCCTACCCCTGTCTTCCAAGAAATCAGGCCTCCCTCCATGTTTGTTTGTTTATTTCTGGCCAATTCTACATTCCTACTATGAATGAATACATAAAGTTGTGTAAACTATGTCAGATTATTGTGAATTTAACGTGAATTAAAAGCCATTATACTTCCATTTTCAACTTTACTTACCCCCCTTCCTTATGATGTGCTAATTTTTTGTGTATGAGCAAGGGAGTGTTTTTATACCCAGGTTTCCTCACTCTACTTCTCGGCAAAGATTCCCTACATCACACACACATCCTTGTGTGCCACCCCCTTTGGAAGCTGCCCAGCCCTGGGTTTAACTTGCATGCAAGGCAAGCTATTAAGGAACTGGAAAGATACAGACTATATACAGAAATCCTGCCTAAGTGGGGCATACAGTTTTTTCTTTAAATAAATCATCCTTCAGTAGTTAAGTGTACCAATTATGTGGCTAACATTAGGGCAACAAATTTTCCCTTGCCTTCCTATTGCCATATGCCTGTCATTTTTTCCTACAGTTTCCATTCACTGTTTCAAACATGTGTTGCCACTTATGTGCCAAGAAAGGAATCTCTGAACTACCCCCTTTATGTATGATGAAATGGCAGACTGAATGGAGCCAGGGAGAGCACCATTAGCAGTTATTCACACTTCTGTTTTCTCTTAACTTCCTTTTCTTTAAAGTTTATTCCTTCTATGCAAGGATGTGTAACTATAAAGACATCCATGACTCATGCTGCAGAATATATAACTTTAGTCATGTATTGCAAAACCGAGGTTTTTTTTTAAAAAAAATAAAGGCCACCTTAAATAAACTTTTTCTCCTTTACATTTCCAGATGGCGAATTCTTTTGTGAATTGCTTACCGAAGCATCAAACACTGGTAATCCAACATTCTTTTCTTGTAAACTCATTGCTACAGTTTACCAGTGTTTAGGATCCTATCTTTTTAAGGATCACTTGTTCTTTTAGCATTAGATTAGGTTGTGCATTTTTAAGTTTTTCAAAAGCTGTAGACGTCAGAAAATAATGAAAAACAGCATTTTTCTCCCATAACAAAGCGATGAAGGGAAAAATCCCTGTACACATTTCTCCACAGAATACAGAAAGAAGTGTTCAGTAAGAAATTAACTTAAAAAAATCATCTTGAGCCAGTGCGATGGCTCCATCCGTTCTCCTAAGGATTGCTCCTATTGCGAAATGGACAAAAGTTGGAAATCCAGCTGAGCGAGAGCCCAAGAGAGCAGGTTATCTAAGTTCTGTGCTAGCTCAGTAAAGCAAAGTCAGTTGTTAGGTTATGAGTCATGCACTGAAATGGATGATAGCTCCAAACTATCCATTGTAGGTTTCCCAACAGTGGAGCGTGGTAACAGGAAGTTAACCCATCTGAACACATGTTAAAATATGGGATAAAAATAACCAAACATTCCCAAAGTGAGTCATTCTAGCTGGACAGCATAAGTATAAAATAGATTGTAAAAACAGAATGTGTTGAATAGAGCTAAAGAGATAAAATAACATTCAGTAACAGCTGTAATAAATCTTTCAAAAATAAAAGATTGAAAAAAATACTAAAGTACAATTGAATCTTAAAATTGTGAGGATTAAGTAGAGTTTCAACTCAAATATAAAAGCAATTGGATGTGTGTAGTTTACAACCAATATATTATCTGCACAAAATGTCAACTTTGTGGGATCACATCAAGACTATGCAAACTCTAGGCAACATGTACTTAACCACCATTAATGATGTACAGTAATGAATGGTAATTTCTACACACACACACACACACACACACACACACACACACACAGACTCTCTTTATAAGGTAAAAACCATTGTGAATAATTTAAGTGTTTAAAAATAATTGCATAAAATCATTTTTGTCTTAACATCATGCTTATATTGATTAACTTTATAAAATAATTTTTAAAGGTGTATTAAAAATAAGTTAAAATGAAATTACTAAAGAGAATGTATCTGCTAACAGCCACTGACTTCTAGAGCTCTTACATTCTTATGAATTTTATTTCATTTAAATTATTCAGTGGACAAAGAGCAACTCCCCATTACGTGTTCTTAAAAATTATTGCATTTAAATAATATGCAGTTAGGTATAGAGGACTGCAGAGGTTAAGTATTGTCAAAGGAATTTCAGGTTTTGCCCTGCACTGCACAAGATTTAAGTCAGGGTATAATCTATTAATTTTATATGAAGATACAGGTTGGACCTCCCTGGTCCAGCACCCTCAGGACCTGACTGGTCCTGAATGAAGGAATTTGCTGAATCAGGGGAGGTCCCCGCCACCAGTCTCCCAGGACATGGCCCTTCCCTTCTGCTGGCTCTGCTCCAGCCCAACTGCTACAGGGCTTGGTGCTTGGCTCTGGCCCACATCTGCCAGCTGATTGGGGCTCTCTGGGGATGGAGCTCCCCAGTTGCCATGGCTCTGCTTCTGTCCCGTCTGGCTGGGGCTTCCTGGGGACAGGACTCCACAGCTGCCCCACTAGGTTGGAGCTCAGTGGCTGACCGGCTGCTGCCGTGCCAGGCTGCTGCTGCACCGAGTTGGGGCTCTGCAGCTGGGCTCCTGACCAGCTTGCACTCTTGGACACGGGCCTTCTCTAGTCCAGCAACATCTGTGATCCTACCAGACCATGGACGTTGCCAGACCAAAGAGTCCCAGATTTTGGAGGTTCAACCTGTACTTAAATAGTTGAAAGTGTAGGTCTGCTCTGCAAAAGTCATTGTAAAAATGACAGTTTACAAGTGCTCCACATTAATTACCTCTAAACAACGTCCAATTAAACATGCTCCATTTACAAGGAAAATTATATTTTCCCTTAAGCGTCAGTCCCGCAAACTCAGCCTTTGATCTGAGAGTCAAGCTGAGCGTTCTTTTCCTCTTGCTCATCATCATCAATTCAAAAATTCTGCAAGTGACTGCTATCACTGATTCTTGTGCAATCTCACTGGCAGAATTTAGTAAGCAATTCTCTTGACTTGCAAGAAAGAGGGAAAAAATTCCAGTTCACAATCTCCTCATGGGGCTATCTGTGCAACCATAACAGACATAAAATGCACCTGTCACTTAATGTGAGCAAATATGACCTAAGAGTTCTCTAGAGTAAGTGTTGCACTATTTTCTCAGCAATTTTTAAGGAAAACTGTACTTCAAGTAGTTTTTACCAAAATGGTTTTTCAACAGCAGGAATGAGAAAAGAATTCATTAACGGGACCTATCAGCACATATTGTGTGCTTTGTGTCTTCAGCCTTCACTGATGGGATGCAGTACACAAGAAAGTTCTGTGATTTGAACAATCCCCCAGGAAAGAGCCTTTGGTATAAGCTAAGCAGGCAATGGACAAGATGGATCTAAACCTGTACTATATGATCTGTCAAAAATAGGTATGTCCCAAATCCCTCAGGAGTATATATCAGCCCAGATACCCATTCAACAAAGAATCCTTGTTTGTAAGGGCAGATGAACAAGAGGCACATTTAGTGCTCATAACCCATAATTCTTTGTGCTCACATCTGCTTTGGAACACTGCTAGGGTGGATACAAAGATTATTGGAAAATATGGAAAACAAGGGTATCTGCCCCCACCTTAATGAGCAACAAGGAGCTCTTCCGATGGAATGCCACACACAGAGGAACAGATCATTTGCTGAGCTGGATGGTTAGTGAGAGGAAGCAAATGGCAGGGCACCAATTCCCATCTTTGGCTTATAGTAATTACAATTTGCATATCATTTTACTTCTCCAAAAACACTTTTGAGACAATATTTACTAATTACCAAAGTAAAAAGCACAGCCTTATTCTTTCTCGGGAGGGTATAAGGGTAGAAGTATTAAATGGTTAGACGTAGAAACTCTCTGTTGTCAGATGTGAACGGATACAACTACTGCAGCATCTGAAATAAAAAGACTTCAAGCTTCTTTAGCATCTTTCATCCAAGGATCTCAAACGTTAGAAATGTTATAAGCCAGAGATATTGTCTCCAATTTATAGAAGAGAAAATGGATGCCTACACATTTGAGGGAAGCAGTCTCTGACTTTGGGTGCCCAAAAAAAGAGTTCAGGTAATAGTGGGGGTGCTCTGAAGGACAAATCTAAAATGTTTGTGATAAAATCTGACGTAAGTCAGTAGTGTTTTGTTATGGTATCTAACCATCATCAACAATTTAGATGAAGGCATGCAGTGGTTCCCAAAAAACCAAATAGCAGCAAATAGGGCCAAAAAACAAAAATAGCAGCACAACTTGCGCACAGGGCAGTGGTGGGGGGGAGGGGCGGGCAGGGTTGCCTCACACATGCCCCCCAGTTTGGGAACCCATGGCAGAGAGAGTATGCTTATAAAGTTTGTGGATGATACCAAGCTGGGAGGGGTTGTAAGTGCTTTGGAGGGTAGGGTCATAATTCAAAATGATATGGATAAACTGGAGAAATGTTCTGAGATATTAAACTTCATCCTAAGGACAAAGGCAAAGTACTCCACTTAGGAAGGAACAATCAGTTTCACACATACAGAATGGGGAGCGACTGTCTAGGAAGGAATACTGCTGAAAGGGATTTCAGGATCATAGTGGACCACAAGTTAAACATCAGTCAACAGTGACACGCTGTTGCAAAAAACCCAAACATGATTCTGGGATGCATTAACAGGAATGTTGTGAGCAGGACACAAGAAGTCATTCTTCCACTCTACTCTGTGCTGATTAGGCCCAGTGGTGGCCATCAATACAGGCAAACTTGGCGGTCGCCTAGGGCGCCAAGATAACCGGCCATTGAGGGCTTTGGGGGCGGGGTGCCAATCGCGCATTTCGCCTAGGGAGCCAGTTGCCGGCAGCTTGTTTAGGGCCGCTCCTGATTAGGCCCCAATTGGAGTACTGTGTCCAGTTCTGTGCACCACATTTCAAGAAAGATGTGGAGAAACCGGAGAAGGTCCAGGGAAGTGTGACAAAAATGATAAAAGGTCTAGAAAACATGACCTGTGAGGGAAGACTGCAAGAACTGGGCTTGTTTAGTTTAGAAAACTGAGAGGGGACATGATAGCAGTTTTCAAATATCTAAAAGGGTGTTACAGTAAAATGCCAATAGTCGGGCATCCAACTGTTCGGCACTCCCAATACTCCGGCATCAAAATGCCAAGCACTCCTGACCAGCTGATTAAAAAGCCTGCCACTCAGCACACGTGCTGGCTGTAACCAGAGGGAGCATAAGGTTGTGGGAGGGGAGGATGGAGTGGGATCCTGTTACAGTATGGAGAAGAGCGTTTTGCTTCAGGGAAGAGGAAAGGGGAGGGGAGGGGAGGGCGAGAAGGATCAGATTATAGCACAGAGGATATGCGAAGAGGAAAGGGGAGGAGAGAGAGAGGGAGATTGTGTCCTGGCCAGCTGTTAAACCGTGCAGCTGTATCGGACCTCCTGATTCTCCGGCAAATCTGATAATCTGGCACCATCTAAGTCCAAAAGGTGCCAGATTATCAGAAGTCTACTGTACAAGGAGGAGGGAGAAAAATTATTCTCCTTGGCCTCTAAAGATAGGACAAGCAGCAATGGGCATAAATTGCAGCAAGGGAGGTTTAGGTTGGACATCAGGAAAAACTTCCTGTTACGGTGGTTAAACACTGGTTTAAACTGCCAAAGGAGGTTGTGGAATCTCAATCACCAGAGATATTTATGAGCAAGTTGGATAGACATCATCAGGGATGATCTAGCTTGGTCCTGCCATGAGAGCAGAAGACTGGCTCGATGACCTCTCAAGGTCCCTTCCAGCTCTAGGATTCTATGATTCCAGCCTAAGGGCAGCTAATTACACAGACCTAATTCTAAAGTTATTGAAGATTTAACTATGATCCTCAAACTGAAAACTCAATCCACAGAAAAACTAAAAAATAAGTATATGCTAACCATATTGTTCAAGGTAGTGATTCTCAAACTGGGCAGCAGCACCACTCTGCAAAAGCTGCTAACGGGCGGCTCTGGTTTGTTTACTTAATGGCTTTGCAGCCATAGAGCCTTGCGGCTCCCATTGGTCGCGGTTCAATGTTTGCAGCCAAGGCGAGCTGCGGGAAGGGGAGCAGCCCATTAGCAGCTTTCACAGAGCGGGGCTACAGTCTACTTTGACAAACACTGCCTTAAGCTCAGTAGATCAGTTGCAATTCTTTTACATTGTAATTTTTGAGAGCTTTCATTTCAAACATGAGACACCTATTTTAAAAAAAATCAGTTTGTAAAAACAAACTTCATTAAAATTATATTAGAAGGAAAAATATCAGAACAATAACAATGATATTTTGATATCACTTTCACACAATCTGAGAAATATAAACCAATACCACATCCTCAATAAAATTCTTCCTCCATGTTAGATCAGTTTTGAATTTGGATATTTGAAGTGGCCTGGCAAACAATTTTCCACATATGGTATTTAACAAGTGAACAACACTAAAAGGGGTTTAAATTAGCATAATAAGACAAGCTTGATATTCTATAACTGAAGAGATTTCCTTTCCAAGATTTGTAAGTGGATCACTCCAATAAATTAAACCAATGATTGTGTGGAAATTGTGCTCTTTTATTTCAATTCATTACAGAAGCAATGAAACTATTTCAACAAAATGGTCAGTAAACCTAGCTGTAAACCCCCCCGCCCACAAACACACAAAAAAACCCCAACACACACACACACACACACACACACACACACACACACCTTACCCAGTGCTTACATATTTCTTCCTGATTTGACCAATACACTGGTATACTTACAACTTATAATGTGATGCCTGGGAAAAGACTGATTTCATAAGGTTACTTCTTCCACAGGTAACTACCATTTAACAACTAAATAAGACTTTGCTCTGATGGTGTAATGTTCTTAATTTTATATCCCACTACAGACCTTTTGTGCATGCAAAGACAAGTATAGAAATGATTCCCCAATTTCTGCAGAAAAGGACCTGGGGATTACAGTGGATGAGAAGCTGGATATGAGTCAACAGTGTGCCCTTGTAGCCAAGAAGGCTAAGGGCATATTAAGGTGCATTAGAAGGAGCATTGCCAGCAGATCTAGAGAAGTGATTATTCCCCTTTATTCAGCTCCAGTGAGGCCACATCTGAAGTATTGTGTCCAGTTTTGGGCCCCCCACTGTAGAAAGGATGTGGACACATTGGAGAGGGTCCAGCTGAGGGCAACCAAAATGATTAGGAAGCCGGAGCACAATACCTATGAGGAGAGGCTGAGGGATTTGGGTTTGTTTAGTCTGCAGAAGAGAAGAGTGAGGGGGGATTTAATAGCAGCCTTCAACTTCCTGAAGGGAGGTTCCAAAGAGGATGAAGAAAGACTGTTCTCAGTAGTGACAGATGGCAGAACAAAGAGCAATGGTCTCAAGTTACAGTGGGGAAGGTCTAGGTTGGATATTAGGGGAAACTGTTTCACTGGGAGGGTGCTAAAGTACTGGAATGGGTTAGGTAAGGAGGTGGTTGAATCTCCATCCCTAAAGGTTTTTAACTCTCGGCTTGACAAAGCCCTGGCTGGGTTTATTAAGTGGGATTGGTCCTGCTTTGGGCAGGGGGCTGGACTTGATGACCTCCTGAGGTCTCTTACAGCTCAATACGGCAGTGCACAGGCAATCCAGGAAGTTTTTGGAGAATGTTGGAGATAACTTCTTGGCACAAGTGCTGAAGGATTCGACAAGGGGTTGTGCGCAGCCTGACCTTCTGCTCACAAATAGGGAGGAACTAATAGGGGAAATAGAGGTGGGTGACAACCTGGGAAGCAGTGATCATGAGATGGTAGATTTCAGGATCCTGACCAAAGGAAGAAAAGAGAGTAGTAAAATACACACCTTGGACTTCAAAAAAGCAGATTTTGACTTCCTCAGAGATCTGATGGGCAGAATCCCCTGAGATGCTAACATGAAGGGGAAAGGAGTCCAGGACAGCTGGCAGTATTTTAAAGAAGCCTTATTGAAGGCACAGAAAGAAACCATCCCAACGCGTAGCAAGAGAGGCAAACATGGTAGGAGACCCGATTGGCTTACAGGGGAAATCCTTGGTAAACTTAAGCACAAAAAGGAAGCTTACAAAAAGTGGAAACTTGGACAAATGACCAGGGAGGGGTTTAAATATATAGCTCGAGAATGCCGGGGGGTTATCAGGAAGGCGAAAGCACAAATGGAATTGCGACTGGCTAAGGATGTGAAAGATAACAAGAAAGGTTTCTACAGGCATGTTAACAAGAAGAAGGTGGTCAGAGAGGGTGTGTGGCCCCTACTGGATGAAGGAGGTAACCTGTTGAGAGATGATGTGGGGAAAGCTGAAGTACTCAATGCTTTCTTCGCCTCTGTATTCACGGACAAGGTCAGCTCCTGGACTTCTGCGCTAAAGTGACGCAAGATGGGATGAAGATGGACAGCCCGTGGTGGGTAAAGAACAGGTTGGGAACTATTTAGAAAAGCTAAACATACACAAATCCATGGGTCCGGACTTAATGCATCCGAGGGTACTGAGGGAGTTGGCAAATGTCATTGAGGAACCATTGACCATTATCTTTGAAAAGTCATGGAAATCGGGAGAAATCCCAGATGATTGGAAAAAGGCAAATGTAGTGCCCATCTTCAAAAAAGGGAAGAAGGACGATCCAGGGAACTATAGGCCGGTCAGTCTTACCTTGGTTCCTGGAAAAATCATGGAAGGGATCCTTAAGGAATCCATTTTGAGGCACTTGGAAGAGAGGAAAGTGATTAGGAATAGTCAGCATGGATTCACAAAGAGCAAGTCGTGCCTGACTAATCTGATTAGCTTCTATGATGAGGTAACTGGCTCGGTGGACATGGGGAAGTCAGTGGATATTATATACCTTGACTTTAGCAAGGCTTTTCATACGGTCTCCCACAATATTCTTGCCAGCAAGATAAGGGAATGTGGATTGGATAAATGGACGGTAAGATGGATAGAAAGATGGTTAGAAGGCTGTGCCCAGTGGGTACTGATCAACGGCTCGATGTCAGGATGGCGGTTGGTTTCTAGCGGAGTGCCCAAAGGTTCAGTTCTAGGACTGGTTTTGTTCAATATCTTTATTAATTACCTGGATGAGGGGATGGATTGCACCCTCAGCAAGATTGCGGATGACACTAAGCTAGGGGGAGAGGTAGATATGCTTGAGGGCAGAGATAGGGTCCAGAGTGACATAGACAAATTGGAGGATTGGGCCACAAGAAATCTGATGAGGTTCAGCAAGGAGAAGTGCAGAGTCCTGCACTTGGGATGGAAGAATCCCAAGCATAGTTACAAGCTGGGGACCAACCAGTTAAGTTGTAGTTCTGCAGAAAAGGACCTGGAGGTTACAGTGTATGAGAAGCTGGATATGAGTCAACAGTGTGCCCTTGTAGCCAAGAAGGCTAATGGCATATTAGGTTGCATTAAGAGGAGCATTGCCAGCAGATCCAGAGATGTCACTATTTCCCTTTATTCGGCTTTGGTGAGGCCACATCTGGAGTATTGTGTCCAGTTCTGGGCCCCCCACTACAAAAAGGATGTGGACGCATTGGAGAGGGTCCAGCGGAGGGCAACAAAAATGATTAGGGGGCTGGAGCATGACTTATGAAGAGGCTGAGGGACTTGGGTCTGTTTAGTCTGCAGAAGCGAAGAGTGAGGGGGGATTTGATAGCAGCCTTCAACTTCCTGAAGGGAGGTTCCAAAGAGGATGGAGAGAGGCTGTTCTCAATAGTGACTGATGGCAGAACAAGGAGCAATGGTCTCAAGTTGTAGTGGGAGAAGTCCAGGTTGGATATTAGGAAAAACTATTTCATTAGGAGGGTGGTGAAGCACTGGAATGGGTTACCTAGGGAAGTAGTGGAGTCTCCATCTCTAGAGGTGTTTAAATCTCGGCTTGACAAAGCCCTGGCCGGGTTGATTTGGTTGGGATTGGTCCTGCCTAGAGCAGGGGGCTGGACTTGATGACCTTTTGGGTCTCTTCCAGCTCTATTATTCCATGATAATTATGACAATGTAATGTTACCACGGAAGTGACTTGGTTGTACCAGTTTCAAGCCTCTCAGCACATCTGCATGCCTGATGTGAACCAGAAGTCTGAGCATTTTGAGTTTGAGCTGATTTGCAATGTAACTGTTAAAGTGCTGTGCCTACTCTCCTGAACAACCTGGCTTGTGAGTTCTCCTTAAACTTCTGACACAAAATAATGTTCTCTCAAATCAAAGGTAGAACAATTATTTCAAAATTCACTTCATTTTCTAAATAAGTTACCTAAAAATATGGTTTCAGTTTCACCTAGCAGTTCTTAAACTGTGATCCATGGATCACAGATGGTTGGCTCATTAGGATGGCAGGTTATGTGGTCTAATTTACACTAAATCATACTCCAAATGGAATCAATCTCAAAAACTTGCATTTGTGATTAAGCCTAAGAATACTAAAGATATGAAGAATGTATTTTCTAGCAGTGTATTAAGATCATGATAATCATGAGAAATGCATCCAGGCAAAGGAAAACTTACATAAGAACTGCCATACTGGGTCAGACCAAAGGTCCATCTAGCCCCCCAATAGCCTGTCTTAGAACAGCTGATCACCATGCAATCCCTCACCTGTAACCCATTCCCTGCTTCTGACAAACAGAAGCTAGGGACACCATCCATGCCTATTCTGGCTAATAGCCATTGAGGGACCTAACCTCCATGAATTTATCTTGAATTTATCTAGCTCTTTTTTGAACTTTGTTATAGTCTTGGACTTCACAACATCCTCTAGCAAGGAGTTTTATAGGGACTGAGTGTTGGGTAAAGAATGTGTGTTTGTTTTAAACCTGCTGCCTATTAATTTCATTTGGTGACCCTAGTTCTTGTGTCTTTATTCATTTTCTCCACATTTTATCTTTAACTTTTTTCTTCCAGCAGCATCAGATCAAAGGAATATATGTAGGATCTGTGCATTTCTTAACAGATACCAGATACATGGGCAAATATTTTATAAATGCAATCTGTAACTGAAAGATGTGAAGGATTTTTACTAATCAGAACGTCCTTAAGGTTTAAGACATAAGTTTTACAATAAAGTCACACATTTCTACAATTCTCATTGTTAGATAAAGTGGAAACAGCAATATTTGTATGTCCTGTGACTACAGGTTGAACCTCTCTAGTCCAGCATCCTCAGGACCTGACCAGTGCCGAACCAGAGAATTTGCAGAACTGCAGAAAGTCATTATTGTCTAGCAGCATTACTAACATTTCCATTGATCACTGGGTTCTTAGATCATTTAGGGGTAAATCAGAGCTAAACAACAGCACTGAACACTGGGAGCCAGGACTGGTGACTGTAAAAAAAAACTTTATGAGACTGCAGGAAACTTGGCCACACCCATGCTAAGTGGACATCTGGCTAACTAAAATCATGCCAGATCACAGATGTTTCAGGATCAGAGATTGCCAAATGAGAGAGGTTCAACCTGTATTTACATTTTTTATATATCTCTGGCTTAGTCCTGGTCTATTACTAAAACTTAGATTAAAACATCTGGGAATTCATTCATTCCCTAGAGGGCTAGCTCTACTGCTTATAAGATATCCTTAAAAGATGCCTACAAGAATTAATTTCTGGTAACAATGGAGCAATGACAATGAGTCAAAATATATTTAAGCAACCCAGACTCTGACAGCTATATGCGTACAGTACTTGCATTGACAGCACTATTACAGTAATGCGTTGATGTCACCAAAACAAATGTCAATGCTGTATTTGAAGCAAGGTCTTGAGAAACACTGCTGATAAATCTCTCCTTCCAAAGCATACCCAAGACATCTCAAAAGCCACAAGAACTGAAGAAATCAGGAACCTCAGGCATATCAACCATAAGAGCTTAACCAGACCCCATTACATCACCCTGAGTCAAACAATGTTTAAAGTAGCTGATAAAAGAAATGCTATCATGTCCTGAAGCAAACTTCTTGGACATACTTTCAGATCTAAAAGTCTTTTAACACAAACATCTGTAAAAGATTTGAATGGGTGACAATACATTGCATGTGTCACTTGATTTTTCATTTCCAATTCAAAAGTAGTGCATTATTAGTTTCTGGTATTTGTGTACATGGGGGTACTCTTCTCTCTTCTTTTAAGGGTTAGAAAAATTAGTTTTGCCTACTGTCCCATTGCCTACTGTCTCTCAGACAGAACTAACAACTATGGTGTCATTATACCCTTTTAACAGTGCTAATGTTGTAATGTGAATACCTGTTCACTATGAATTGTATAGAAAAATCTCATTCCTGTCACAATATTCATCAATAACTTTCAGGCATTACTGACGCTGGTTTAGAGTCCCCATTAATATTACAAGTTAAAGTGTCAAGTACAATTTTCAGGACTCATAGGTCAAAGCCATTTCATCCATGCCAAATAAAACGTTTATTCCTATTGTATTTGCTTTATAATCTCGGCCATTCCTTAGCTGTGATAAGGCTTTCCTCTACCAGGATAGCTTCTGCTAATTTAGTGTCATTGTGTCCACTCCACCTTCTTCCTTTCAACATCAGAGATATAAAGTATTAACCAGTCACATGTGCTACCTCCTCTCTGTTCTCTATTAAGAATACCATGAAATAAACAAAAAAGACATAATGAGGCTATATCAGACTACACAAAAAATGCAAAGTATTCAAAAAATATTGAACATGCAAATAGTAATCTAGGTCCAATGGGTCATGACTGGATCTTACAGACCAGCACAGAAAGGTTCAGGGATTGAGAAAAGATATCTAGTGTAAATTATCCTTAAGTTCCTCATCACATGTTAAGTTCAAACTTTTGTATTGTATTGTATTGCACTGTAAAAACTTAAATACAATGAACAGTCCTGAAGCACCTTGCTGTGCCCATGAAAGCTCATGATACCATCCACATTTCTTGTTAGTTTCATAGGTGCTGCAGGTATTTGGTGTTTAAGGTTTTTCAGTAATAGACTAACATGGCTACCTCCTGAAACTTTTGTATTGTATTGTATTATTTACACATATAGAGCCCTATGCCCTGTACTTTGGAGGGCCCTGCACTTCAGGGAGATATGGGGTCCAAGATGGCCTGGAGGGGGACCTGGAGGAGGGCCTGACTGTGGCAGTAATGAATGACCTAGTCCCATCCTGCCCTGTTCTGTTCCGCTGGCTCCCAGCATGATTGGGAGAGAGACAGAAGCTGGAAAGAGGCAGGGCAAGGGTATGGAAGAAGGTATGGAAATGGGGGTGAAGCAGGGGCAGGAAGAGGCAGAGGGGCCAAAGGAGGTCATCTCAGGTCCTGCACCCCTCTAGGCATGGTCATGTGTGAGTATAAAATTAGCAAAAAAAAAAAAAAAGATAACTTTGTCATTGTACAGAAAAGATTCTAGAAGTGCTGTTTATTGTACTGCAGCAGAGTAAGACAATTTTCCTACCTCGGCCCTGACTTCTGGGTGTACCTATGAATAAACATTTGCATTTTCTAAGGAGAAAAAACAGTGCCTAAATCTCTTTTATCTATAGAATCATCCAAGAGCAAGTAAGTTTTACATTCTTGTGAAAACATTCTTCCGTCGCAACATCACCATTAGGAAAGAGAGACATGTAAAAGAAATAGAATAATTATTATATGGAATATGCCTTATGCTAGGCCAGCTCAGTTTATCTTTCTATTAAGTAACAATGTAACATCTCTCAGAGGATCAATCATTAATACCCCTAATTTTAAAATTAATTTTGCAGAAGAACTGTATACTTTATTGGACATTCGATTTTTTTGAAATCAAAAGTTCTATCACTACAGTAAAACAAACCAATGCATCTCTTAGCATATACTTAGTCATATACAAAACAAAATCAAACACAAACATATGTGCTGTGATTATAAGCCAACTTTGTTTATGGACTGCATTTATCCTTCATCTAAAGAGCATTAAACTTTACATTATTATTATTATTATTATTAATTATTATTATTATTTGCATTATTGTAGTTCAAAGAACACCAGTCATGAACCAGGATCTCGTTGTGCTAGGAGTTGTACAAACACAGAACACAAAGATGGCTCCTACCTTAAGGAGCTTACTATCCAAGTATAAGATAAGAAACTAGAAATGGATACAGACAGGTGAGGGACTACAGGGAAATAATATGGCAACATAGGTTAGTATGATCAGTAGTGGTCTGAGCGCACCAACAGCATAACCATTGAACTGACTGTGAGGGGCAGCACGGGAGAAAGCAAAAGGTGTTTAACAATTTAAGAAGTTGATGGGAGCACTGACGGCTCAATATGGAATGAAAGGTGATTCATAGGCTGGAGAACTGGCTGTGAAGCTTGTGTTTGATGCAATACAAGGTAAGGAGTCAGTGGAAAAATGCAAAATGAAGGGGTGACATGATCCAAAAGCAGACTAGAAAAATAAGAATCTGGGTTTGAAGGCTGGAGCCAATGTAAGCCAAAAGTGAGATTCTATCAAAATCCCTTTAATTTGGAAAAAGTTATTGTGGGCAATAACATTACAAGGAACAGAACATAAATTTTATCCACCCATTTTATTAAAAAAATTATAAGAGAGCTGAAAAGTTAATTGGAAGTAAGTGAGGTAACACACACACACAAAAACCCACCAACGACACAATGTCTTCACACTATAGAAAACCATTTGGAAGAGAGTGTATGAGGCAACTGGAATTTCAGAAAATGGAAGTTTTGGTGTGGGGTTTTTTGTTAACTATGAATTGATTTGAAGGCAGTCCCTTGTGCCCCAGCAAAGTTTCCTGGAACAAAACACACTGTGATTTATTCAAGCATTTAGATTATCCCATTATATGGTATTCTGAGCAACAGTTCAGTCTTCTGGAAGTGTACCTGGAGGTATCAGATTGATGAAAGCATTCCCAAATATCAACGTATCCCTATTATGGCTGAATTTAAGAGGATAGCATCTCTGCTGACTTCTCCTTCAGAAGTTTCCATAAAAGGGCAGGTTAACCAGTACCCCTCTTAATGTATTCCCTCTCCTCCTACCTCAAGGACATTGTGAAATTTTTGTTGCAGTCTTCAGCAGCAAACTAGTATCAGAAACCTGCAAACAAACTCTCTCAAAACCCAAGAGACTCCCTTGAGTAGTACCAGCTATGGACAATGCTCATACAAAAAATGAAGTATATATTATACTCTAGGAGATCAAGAAATTCCATAAATACTTTTCCAGACTAGAGAACTGAACCACACAACCAAGACAAATTCCTAAATCATTAATTCATCAGATAGCACAGCATTTCTAAATCCCAAATGGACCAAAGTTTTTCAAGTCATGTAACATCCCTAGAAATCCACAGTTCAAAACAGTCCATCTGGGATGTATTAACCACTGTGTTAGTTCATCATACATTCCTCAAGCAGATACCAAAATGATCAGTATCCTTAAAATACTGTGATAGCTATTGTGTTGTTATTCAGCGATTAGTGTCTGGCTATTGGGATAGTGAGAAGCAGAGCTGTGTTTACTTAGGAAGGAAAGAGAACATTTTCTTTTAGAGAACCCTAATAAATATCATTTGCGGTATATATTGTATTTATGTTTATACAGATAGAAAATAAGCAGTTGTGAAGCTGTAATTATGAGTACTGCTAACAACTCATTTATCTTTAGCAAAACCCCACTGTAATGGCTGTACTTTCACTGGCTAGAGCTGCAGGCAAGGGGAGATGGGAAGACACAGTAGAAAAAAAATCATAAGAATGGCCATACTTGGTCACACCAAAGGTCCATCTAGTCCAGTGTCCTGTCTGCCAATGGCGGCCAGTGCCAAATGCCCCAGACGGAGGAAACACAACAGATAATCATCATGTGATCCCTCTCCTTTCATCCATTTCCAGACAAACAGAAGCTAGGGACACCAGTCCTATCCATCCTGGCTAATAGCCATTGATGGACCTAACCTTCATGAATCTATCTAGCTCTTCTTTGAACCCTGTTAAAGTCCTAGCCTTCACCACATCATCTGGCAAGGAGTTCCACAGGTTGACTGTGCTGAGTGAAGAAAAACTGCCTTCTGTTTGTTTTAAATCTGCTGCCTGTTAAATTCATTTGGTGACTCCTAGTTCTTATATTCTGGGAATATATAAATAACTTTTTCCACACCAGTTATGATTTTGTGGACTTCTATCATATCATCCCCTCAGTCTCCTGTTTTCTAAGCTGAAAAGTCTAAGTCTTTTTAATCTCTCTTCATATGGAAACTGAGCCAAACCCCTAGTCATTTTGTTGCCCTTTTCTAAACCTTTTCCAATGCCAATATATCTTTTTGGAGATGAGGTGACTACATCTGTATGCATTATTCAAGCTGTGGGCATAGAATGGTTTTATATAGAGGCAATAAAATATTTTTTGTCTTAATCTCTATCACTTTTTTAATGATTCCTAAAATTCTATTTGCTTTTTTGACTGTCGCTGCACACTTAGTGGGATGTTTTCAGAGAACTATCCACAATTACTCCAAGATCTCTCCCTTGGGTAGTTGTAGCTAAATTAGTCCCCATCATATCGTATGTATAGTTGGGATTATTTTTTCCAATGTGCATTACTTTACATTTACCAACATTAAATTTCATTTGCCATTTTGTTGCCCAATCACTTAATTTGATGAGATCTTTTTGAAACTCTTCACAGTCTGCTTTAGTCTTAACTATCTTGAACAGTTTGGTATCATCTGCAAATTTTGCCACGTGACTGTTACCCCGTTCTCTACATCAGTGTTTCTCAACCTTTTTTTTTTTTTTTAAACAAAGTACCCCTTTAAAAACAATTACAAGTATCCCCAGTACCTACAGTTTTCAGACACACCAAATTTTTTTCTACCATTGCAACACATTTATTTAAGCAACTTAATCGTAGCCATACGGGCGATGAAATTTTTGGGTGTAAAAAGTACAAAAATAATGAAGCACCGTAAAAATTAAAACAAAAATTTCATTTTCTCCCAATTTCAGTTGTGTTGACGTACCCCCCAGAATTCTCTCAAGTACCCCTAAGGGTACTCGTACCACTGATTGAGAAACACTGCTCTACATCATTTATAAATAAGTTGAATAAGATGGGTCCCAGGATAGACCCTTGGGGGACCCTACTAGTTACCTCTCTCCACTCTGAAAGCTTACCATTTATTCCTACCCTTTGTTTCCTGTCTTTTAACCAGTTATCAATCCATGAAAGGACCTTTCCTCTTAACCCATGACAATGTACTTTACTTAAGATCCTTTGGTGAGGGACCTTATCCAAGGCTTTCTGGAAATCGAAGTACACTATAGCCACTGGATTCCCCTTGTCCACATGTTTGCTGACCCCCTCAAAGAACTCTAGCAGATTAGTAAGGCATGATTTCCCTTTATAGAAACTATGTTGACTTTCCCCCAACAAATCACGTTCATCTAGTGTTTAACAATTTTATTCTTTTATTATAACAACAAAACAATAATAATGAAATAAAATATTTGAGCATATTTTAGTCCTAGACTGGTCCTGATCTGTAATTTTTTTGGTAGACCATGGCCCTTAATGAATCTTATAGCATTTGGGATTCCAGAAGCAATACACTAAATGCCAGATCACTTCAGCCTGCATGTTGGGCCTCAGTTCCAAGGCATCTCTGGAGCAATGAATATCAAGCAGGGTACATGGTGGTCTCAGTTGTGCATGTGAAGAGTCAGACAGAAAGAGAAATAGAACAGTGCTAAGAAGCTGAAGGGACTTCAGACACCATGAAATGCTTCCCTGGCCTATCTATTGTAAGGCCTATAGAGGCAATCCTTCTGCTGACACTGTTTAAAGCCTTGTCTACATGGAAAAGTTGCACTGGTTCAATTTACATTGTATTTTAAAATGCATTCAGTCATGGGTGGCCCATGAGCCTAGGCAGACGAGGCGGTCGCCTAGGGTACTGCCGGCCCGGGCGCCCGATGATGACATCACGGCCATTGATGGGGGGGCGCAAATGCAGGTGGGGGCACCAATCGCGCCTTCTGCCTGGGGCACCAGCTGCGACAGCTGGCCTCAGGCCGCTCCTGCATTCAGTTAAACCAATGCAAGAGGGTCCATAAATGAGTTTATAATGTTATAACTAAACGGATGCATTTCACTTCTTAAGTTAAGCCAGTGGCCCTTTCTCAAAAACACAAAGCATGACAGGAAACAGATCTAAAATTGAAGAGAAGTAGGGAAAACTCTAAACCTGAAGTTTTAAGGGAATGATGTTGGCCTGATTAAACATAAATGTTAGTTCATCAGCCTTATCTGCTGGAACACAATGACAAACCAGAGAGAAACACTCTTTCATACCCTGTTTTAAGTAGTCATGCATGGAAAGCATACATACACGATCCTCTCCAAAGCACACAACTACATGAGAGTCTATAAATGATAATGTCTCTATGGGTATGTCTATACTAGGAAATAATTTCAAAATAAGCACAAATGAAATAACTCCCAAAATAACAAAATCACAATAGCATGTCCCCACTACGGGGGAGCATCAAAATAAGTCAGAATTATTTTGAAATAGCGTGTCCATACTGATGAAGCCTGCCTTGGATTTAGAGCCCCCAGAAGAACTCTGGGGAGGGCGGACACTTCCTGCGGCTGTTTGGTTTGGCAATCTGCAATGCGTGCTTTCGGGTGCTCCTCTCTTCGGCCTCGTCTCACACACCGTTCCTCCGTGGCCTCCCCACTTGCAGGACACAAAATGGACACAGTGTACCCTGGTTGCCCTTGCGGATGCCACAGCACTCAAAGCATGAAGCCGGAGCTACTGCAAAGCAGTGCCAGGCTCAAGGGCCTCGTGCTGCCCCTTGTGCCGCAGTATTTCCACACTGCCTCCATGCTGCTCCAGCAGGATGAGGAGCAGCCTGGACCCCAGGACCTCATCACCCAGGTCCTGGTGCTTCTGCTGCTGTCTGGACACCATGGCACACTGCTTCTGGCAGACGGAGACCAGTTCGGACTGGTGGGACCGCATCGCCCTACAGGGATGGGACGACCAGCAGTGGCTCCAGAACTACCGCATGCAGAAGGCCACCTTCCTGGAGCTCTGCGAATGGCTCACCTCTGCCCTCAGGCGACAGAACACCCAACTGAGATCTGGCGATGCGTTTCTGCACGGGGTTGGCAACACCCCGTGGAAGCTCACCACACCAGACAGCTACCGCTCCATCAGGAACCAGTTCAGCATGGGGAAATCCAGAGTCAGGGCTGTGCTCAGAACAAGTAGCGAAGGCCATCAACCACGTGCTGCTATGGAGGGTCATCGCTCTGGGAAATGTCAACACCATCGTGGATGGCTGTGTCGCCCTGGGCTTCCCCAACTGCGGGGGAGAGGGGAGGAATAAATGGCACTCACATCTCCATCCTGGCCCCCGACTACCATGCCTCAGACTACATAAACGGAAAGGGATACCCCTCCATGGTGCTGCAAGCCCTCATGGATCACAAGGGACACTTGCTGGTCAGGGAAAGTGCACAATGCCTGCATTTTCCCAAACTCCTGTCTGTTCCGAAAGATGCACACTGGCACTTTTTTCCCCAACCACATCATCAGATTCGGAGAGGTGGACATGCCCATCTGTATCCTGGGTGACGCAGTCTACTCCTTGCTCCCCTGGCTCATGAAGTACTACACGGGCATCCTGGACCCCACCAAGGAGCACTTAAACACCAGGTTGAGCAGGTGCCGCATGGCCATCAAAAGGGGAGGTTCAGGAGTCTCCTCTCCTGCCTGGACCTGAGTGAGCACAACATCCCCTTTGTGGTGGCTGCCGGCTGTGTGCTCCACAACCTCTGTGAGAGCAAGGGGGAGACTTTCCTGCCAGGGCATATGAAGAGCTGGACACTACCCGTGCCATTCAGAGAGCATATCAAAGGGCTTTGCTCATCAGGGAGGCCTTGATGGAGAGTTTCATCCAAGGCCAGCTGTGACACTCTCCCCCGTGTCTCCCCACAAGGGGCCCCTGCATGCCCTCCACGTGCCTTTCCCCACCCACTTCCCCTGTCCTCCCTTTCCACCTTTTTCCCTCTCCTGCAGAGCAAGTAAAAAAGCCTTAATTTGTGAAAAAACAGGATTATTTATTGCGGGGGGGGAGGGGAAGAGGAGGAGGAGAGGGCAGGATATACAATAGTGGAGAGACTGTGGAAAGAACCTGGAATGGGGAAGGAGGAGAGGGAGGCTCAGGGATGGGGCTGGGACTGGCATCTGAGAGGCTGCCTGAGAGGACCCACCACTCTGTGTTCTGGGGCCCCGGTTGGCCCCTGGGGGCTAGAAGAGGAAGCCATGAGGGAAGGGGAAGGTGGCTGGTGGCCTGCTCCATGTACGAGGCCATGCACTCCATCACCGAGGCAAGGGAGGAGCACATGGCCTTGTGCTGACGTGCCGGCTGGTCCCAGGCACTCCTCCGGTCAGCGACCAGCCCCTGCTCCCGCATGAGGTCCTCTTGGGTTCTCTTCTGCCTGCGGATCCCATAGAGTCATTCAGAGAGAGTTCTCCACATGGCACATGCCCTTCTCCTCCTGCCTGTAGTTTTAATCTCTACAGGAGAAGGGGAACAGTGGAGATGGCAGGTGTGGCCAGAGTAGTCACAAGTGCAGCTGTGAGAGGCCTCTGAAGGCCAGTTATTTTGAATTAGCAGTACTGGATCTTCCACACTAACACTATTTCGAAATAACAATTTTGAAATAAGTGCTATTCCCCGAGAAAAGCGGGAGTACAGATTTCGAAATAACCAGCCCAAATTAACGGGCTAGGCAGTGTGGATGCTCTGCTTATAATTTCAAACTAAGGGGGGTTATTTCAAAATAACTCCCTAGTATAAACCAGGACTGTGATGCTTCTGAAATACTTATTGATAGGGCCTTCAAAATCCGCAAATATCCACTTCATATCCATGAGTATCCACATCAGCAGTTGTGGATGCAGCTATAGTTGTGAATGCAAATACAAATTGTTTTATTTGTGCAAGGTTCTACTTATTGAAGCAGCTGCATCACTGACAGGGACAGCTCAACCACCCCCACCCCCACACCCCCACCCCCACACGGTAAAACTTCAAAGCACAACCAAAAATGTCAAGTTTCTAGGTAAGACCACAGAATGTATGAAAATTATCCCAATTCAGTGTGGTTGGTGGGGGGGGGGGGGGAGAACAGAACTACAACGGGGGTAGCACACTAACAAAACTAACATTACTATAGGCTTCAAAAGCCTACCAATTCATCAGACAAATAACGTTCAGATAACTAGTCAACTTACCACCTACAGACAAAATTTCAAAATTTCCCAATTTTCTTCTTTATGTCTCGTGTCCTCTCTCACCCCGTTGAGGCAAAGTTTGTAATAATTTATGCTACAACAGATTTTTCTAAAACTTTCTCCAGGTCACATATATACAATAAGGAACCAAATGCATTACTCTGTAGGGAACGTCTTCCAACTCTGTCAGAGAAAAGGAATCAGTAGCTAAGTGAAGAAATGCAGTTACTGTATGTCTTGAGGCTGTGCTTTGAGGAAATAGGACCTAACTAATCCTAATAAAATCTGGCACAGAAGTTAGACAGAATCTGCCATATAGGGTACAATACAAGAATTTGGATGGCTAATTCTCTCCCTTTGCTAAAAGAAGATCTGAAACTGCTTCCATTGATGGCCCATAGCAAAAGCCTTTAAGAACTTTCCACTGTTTCCCTCCACATATACATTCAGACTCTTATTTAGCCATAACAGCCTCAACATTTATTTCAGTAAAGTGCAGAAACTAAATCCAAGAAAGAGTTAGTCTGAAACCCAGAAAAGCAATTTCATAGTGAGATCTAGTAGTCTACAATGTAAGGTATTAAGGGAAGGGGAAAATAAAAATAAAGTGTTTTAATTATTTAATTAAAGGTTTAACAACGAATTATAAAAGGTACAGACTGATTTTGCTCGCATTTAAATTAATGGCAGAGTTCCCACAGACTTCAATAGGAACAAGGTTACATATGGATTCAGAAATAAAATAATACAAAGTTATTAGAACAAATATTTGGACATCATTTCACCTTGTTCATCAAGTATGTTAGGCAATGAAACTAGACCGATCAAGTTCACTTTGGTTTTCATTCCCTAAATCAACACTGCTTTCTGTTATCTTTAATTTTCCAACACTGCATGTAAATGCTTAGATCCATATTGCACAATCACCGTTCCCCAGAAGAAGAAATGGTCTCAAAATATGTACAATTTTAATTTAAAAAATTGACAAATTTTCTGTGTGTGTCTATTTGTTATAATCCAAAATTTGGACCCAAACTACTTGACAGTATCCTGGTAAAAGTAAAAAACAAGAATCGTTCAGGCAACACAAAACATGAAACTAGCTCACTGAGGCCCTATTTCAGCCAAGCATTAAAATATGTGATAAAACTTAAGTAGGTTCTTAAGTCCATCCTATTCAGCAAAACATACAAGCATATGTTTAAATGTTTTGCTGAACTAAGGTCCTTGATTGATATTTCCTTTATCTTAGACGCGAATCGCGAAGGGAAGAGAGTCAAATGCTAGAACGAACTTAAAAAACAACGAATAGTCTGGTAGCTCTTAAGACTAACAAAACATGTAGATGGTATCATGAGCTTTCATGGCAGAGCTCACTTTTTAGTTCTGGACACCCAACCCTCTGGTCATCTGAAGAAGTGGGTTGTGCCCACGAAAGCTCATGATACCATCTACATGTTTTGTTAGTCTTTAAAGTGCTACCAGACTATTTGTTGTTTTTTTAAGTTTTTCCTGTACAGACTGACTCGGCTACCCCCTGAAGCTTTTGAAAAATGATAGAATGGTTAGGATTATGAAATTGTAGATAGGAAGACTGGGTGATGGAAGGGAAGGGAAAAAAAAGAGATTTAACAGAAGAAGTGAGTTATATGTTTTGTCCTTAAAATTAAATTAACATACATACACACACAGAGAGTGATGAGGGTGATGATGGGTTATATATTTTCCCTTACCCTCATGTACTTGTATCATTTTAGTTCTTCAAATTAGGGACCTTTTCTTCATGCAAGCTCCTGCACAGAGTAGACACTATCACAATTTAAATAATAAAATTAAACTGAAGAGTAATCAGCAAACAAAAAAATACATTTGTGAACACGCTACAAAGAGCAGTCCTGTTCTGGCATAGGTAGGCTAGATCAGTATGTCTCAACCTTTTTTTATACTGTGATAGAAATGTAGCCATGTTAGTCTGGCATAGCTGGAACAAAAAACAGGACTATGTAGCACTTTAAAGAATAACAAGATGATTTATTAGGTGATGAGCTTTCGTGGGCCAGACCCACTTCCTCGGATCAAATAGTGGAAGAAAATTGTCACAACCATATATACCAAAGGATACAATTAAAAAAATGAACACATATGAAAAGGACAAATCAAATTTCAGAACAGAAGGGAGATGGGGGGGAGAAGGTAAATGTCTGTAAGCTAATGATATTAGAGGTGATAATTGGGGAAGCTATCTTTGTAATGGGTAAGATAATGAATGTCTTTGTTAAACCTAAGTGTAAAGTGTCAAATTTAAGCATGAATGACAGTTCAGAGGATTCTCTTTCAAGTGTAGTTTTAAAAGGCCTTTGAAGCAGGATGCAGGTAATCAAGTCGTTGAGACAATGTCCTTTCTGATTGAAATGGCAAGAAACTGTTTTTTCTTTGTTATCCTGTCTAATATCTGTTTTGTGGGCATTGATCCTTTGACACTTGGCCAATTTTCTTCCACTATTTGATCTGAGGAAGTGGGTCTGGCCCACGAAAGCTCATCACCTAATAAACCATCTTGTTAGTCTTTAAAGTGATACATAGTCCTGTTTTTTTATAAAGTACCCCTTTTAAAAAACAAATAAGTACCCCCAGTACTTATAGTTTTCAGACACACAATTTTTTTCTACCATTGCAACACATTTTTTTAAACAACTTAACGGTAGCCAGGTGGGCGATGAAATTTTTTGGGTTGTAAAAAGTAAAAAATAATAATAAAGTGCTGTAAAACTTAAAACAAAAATTCAATTTTCTCCAGATTTCAGTTGTGTTGTCGTACTCTCCAGACTTCTCTCAAGTACCCCAAAGGGTACTTGTTCCACTGGTTGAGAAACACTGGGCTAGATGACCTAAGAGGGTTTTTTTTCTTTTTGTCTCTAATTTTCATGACTCTTTGGTTTTTCTATCCCACCGTAATACTTGAAATGGTAACAACAATTTTGAAAACTATGATTAGTCACTAAGGAAACAGAGCTTGTTTTCAGGGAGACAGAGAAGCAAAATGACCTAAATAATAGGCTCTCTCCTCTCTTATCGAATTATTTTATTCGAGAGAACACTTTGTCAGCTAAGTGTTCTGCAGTCCCTCTCGATGCAGTAAGTTTCTGGGTTTTTTTTTTTTTTAAAACACTGAGTACAAGGTGGGACCAACCATTTTGCAGAATGAAGGTTTCTTCACCCCTCCTGCTAAAATCTTAACTGACAGCAATTTGGGAGTTTATGGAGATTGTACACTTTTTTGTTCTGTTAGTACACTGCATAACTAAAACACTAATTTATGCTGAGGGGACTTTCTCTACTATACAAAAATACACACACACACACACACACACACACACACACACACACACCTTGTAGGATTGTGTCCTGACACCATAGAAACATGTGAGCATAATCATTTCTGAAGGATGCATACATAGTTTTAAAATACAAAAATACACTTTTTTTTAAAAAAAGTGTTTTTATTGGTTGCCTATACATTTAATTTAAAAGAATAGGCTGCTCTAGCATCCTAACAACTTCAACCTCGTCACTGAAACCAGAAAACCTCAGCTTTAGCAGCTGAGTCTACAGAGGAAAAGTGATCACAGTCTGGATTTAAGCTACTCTGAGCTCTAAAACTTGAAGGTTCATGGGCAGCACAGAATGTTAGGTACATGCATTCATTATGAGAGAAACACGGCAAATCAGGATCATGACAAAATGGAGTCACTCATTGATTGGGAGAAGTAAATGAGTACTAACATGTACAAGGTGCATGGTTGCCATTGAGGACACGTCTATATTGTAGCTGACTGACTCCCTGCCCAGGGAGGCTCTGCTCAAGCAATTACACTAAAAGTAACAGTGTGGATGTTAACCTGGGCTAGCCAACAAGCACAAATCTGCTTTACCTACTTGTGTCACTACTCAGGTGGATAGCTTGTGTCCAGACTTCTGTTTTTCACACGCTAGGTCGGTCAACCTACACCACAGTATAGACACATCCTGACAGGGTGAATTGCTGGCTTTATTGATGTCCAAGGGAAATTTGCCATTGAATTCAATGAGGCCAGGATTTCACCCTAAGACTCTGGGCTAAAGATCTAAGAGCAGGGGCAGCAGGTATCATAAGCGGGGGAAGGCACTGCCTTCCCAAACTGCCAGGCATGGTCCCACGCACACTGTCCCCAGAATACTTACTATAGGCATAATGGGGGCAGAATGTTGCTGCCCCCAGCGCCTGCCATCCCCAGTGCACCAGAGTCAGGGAGGCTGGAGCCGCACATTGTCCACCCTCCTCGGTGCTCCGGCGCTGGGGCCGCACGCCCTCTTCCCTCCCTGTTGAGCCAGGGCCGGGGAAATTGGGACAATGCACCCTCCTCCATCCCATGGTGCTGGGAGGGAGAAGCTGAGGCCGTGCATAGCCCCACCTCCTAAGGTGCTGGGGGTAGGGCTTGGGCAGAAGGGGAGGGGTTGGGATGGGACTGGGCGGGAGCTGCGTCTTCCAGCCCTACCTTCACCCACTGCCCATGTCAAAGAGGCACCAAGGAAGGCTCCGGGCACACAATTACACAGAGACTAATGGAAAAAAAAATTAAATTCTTACTACATGTTTCCTTGACATACAATTCTTCACTATTTCAACTTAGTACTTGAAATAGTTTTTTATCTTAGGCACTATTAAACTGTGACATTGAAACAGGTAATTACAGACTTGGCAGATTCACTGTGGCAAAGCGGCTTTGCAACAGACCACAGATGTGAACATTTTTATGGTAGAGCAGGATTAATTAGGAACACTCCAAGGTCATACTTTGGCCATCCCTGCTGCAAACATGGATTTATAAACAGGGGGATTTGCATTCCCTCCCCCAGGCAAAAGAATGTCACAAGCTTATAATCAGAACTATCTGGGCTTTGTTCCTTAACAGCGGGATGTCCTTGTAGCAGCATCAAAACAGAGCCAGATTGGGAAGGATGGTCCTTTTGTTTTAGGGATGTTGGGACATGGGACCTTCTAGCCCACAAAGTTTTGCATTCACCATTCTAACAGACCATACTGTGTGGCATGGCACTTAGAATATAGGTAAACTTAGCATGGAGGTGGGCTCAATCAATGGAGCGCAGGCATGAAGAGAGAAGTACACAGAAAAAAAACAGAGTGGGGGAGGATGAAGGAAAGCAATGCTTACATTTCCTGTCTTAAAGTGTGATGTATTGCTGCTATGCTCTGTTGAACAGCTGCTGAGATCCACACTAAGGAGGTGGCTTTTCAGTGGAGAGTGAAGTGAGCTACAGCACCTCCCTGCAGTACGGTGATGGCTAATTAACATTTGTAAAGTACTCTGATGAAAGGTACTTGTACAAGTGTAAAGTATCATATCCTGGTCCAACAGGAGGGATCTAAGCACAAATGTCAGCCAGTGGACGGTTATCTGCCTATAATGCTAAATAAATTATTATGCACTTCTGTCAAGAGGACTGGTAAACCATAACAAGGCTTGAAATCTTGTCTCTCTCACCTACAGAAGTCGGTCCAATAAAAGATACTACCTCACACACACTCTCTCACAACAAGGCATATCAGTCTTCCCAAAAGACAGGCTTAGGGAGATTTCTATATTGATGTTTATAATGCTAACTAGGTTTGAAAGAAACTTAAAAAACTAGTGGACCTATAGCACCTTAGAGATTAACAAAAATATATATATAGTATCATGAGCTTTCATGGGCACAACCCAGGTCTGATCCCCTCCTATGTAAGCAGATAATAACCCTCCCTCCCAAAATACATACACAGGGGCTACGTCTACACTGGCCCCTTTTCCGGAAGGGGCATGTAAATTTCACGAGTCGTCGTGAAATAAAAATGTCCGCCGCTTTTTTCCGGCTTTTAAAAAAGCCGGAAAAGAGCGTCTACACTGGCCCCGATCCTCCGGAAAAAGTGCCCTTTTCCGGAGGCTCTTATTCTTACTTCAAAGCGTTTACTCTACTTATGTTTTTTCCTCATAAAATGCATATTTTTGGTATTTATTTTTCTAACACATGGAAACAATACCTCTATCTAAACATAAGTATTAGCCCTCACACTGGCCTTCTTAATCACATTTTAATAGAACATTTTTATTATGAGTTTTTAAACAGATTCAAGTAAACATACGTATCAACTCATCTGAAAACTAAAATGTCAGGGTGTGCAAATGAAGCAGATACATTCATAATCCATTTTGAAGAGCAAAACGTAACCGTTTAGAAAGCACTTAATGGTTTAATTCGGATATCAATTTGTAGGGGGATTTATTTAGTTAACTTCCTCTAACTCTAAATGGGGCTTCAGCAAGGATATCCCCTGCATATTGCAGATCTCCCCCCCCCCCCCCCAATGTTTTTAGGGAATAGTTGGCAAAAATGGAGGGGAGGAAATAAGAGATATATTTTAAGTCCCACAGTTGTATTTTCCTGTTTGGCCTCTCAGTTTCTTCATCAAAAGATTAGTTTCTTTTAAAATCTTCTCACTAAAAATAGTTGCTCAAAACTCTAATGGCCTTAGCTGAAATATAAACATGCAAAAAGGAAAAAAGGGTTTTGTAGGAAAAACACTGAAGGGGAGGGGAGGAAGAGATTTCATCTGGCCTTCCCATCATCACTTGAAGAATTGTTTTGTAGTTACATCATCAGGAAATAAAATACTATCCTCTGTGGACCCAGCTCTTTACAGAAAGTAAAAAGGAGAAGGCTTGAAGTTCATATCACTTGCAGAGGAGTTCAGCTAAACGTACACTTTTTGTCATCTTAAGAAAAAAGAAAAGAGACAAACCCTTTCAAGACAACTTATTAAGTAAGATGCCCATTTTTTGTTTTTGGTTTTTTTACATGCTGGGCTAAGAAACTAAGAGGTAAACATTATCTTATAATCAGCTAATGACTTTCCGTGACTTTATTATCAAAAATAAAGAGAAACTGCTGTTACCCGTGCCTTCCGCACATTCTTTTTGGCCATGAATTGGGTACACAAATGAAATATTTCACACAGTCTTGAGCGTCAGCTGGAGCCAGAACACACTAATAAGCTTTCTAAGTTCTGGCTATCACTGAAGTACACTAGTCAGACACTACGAGTCTGCACAACACTGAGTTCCTTATATGGTAATGCAATGACGTAATGCTTCATAGGCTTGGGGCATGCAAGGAGTCTATCTCTCATTGTTTGGTGTAACTGCTGGAATGCTCACATCTCTGATGCTTAGGAGAACTGAAATCCCAACACCATAGAGCAATAGCTAAACCAGGGAATTCTACAGTCTATGCATATAAGGTAAGAGAGAGGTGGGAGGAAAACTTCTTTTAGCAACCAATGGCCATTTTGGGTTAAAAATATCATCAGCATCAATAATTATTTCCAAAAACACGGGATTCAAAAGATATGTTTAGTTGCTCAAAACTAGAATAACTATTGAAACAATTTCTGAACTTTTTTTTTAAATAAAAAAATCTTGCAGATGCATCAGATGAGGCATTTATTTAATGTTAAGTGGGCAGGGGGAGAGCTATGAATTACACACACTTTCCAAATGGGCTGGACAGAATAATGACTGCATTTAAACTGTGGAAAGAATCCAACTGTATTGTAATACATTACATAGAGCTACTGCATTTCTCTTTATATGATGTGTTTATATGTGTATGCTATATATTAAAAGACATGCATACACACGTGTATACTAGAATGTATTTGTACTTTTGAGCATCTTTTATTGTAGTTTACAAAGAGGCATTTAAACTGTACTCAGAGTGTTAAAATACTGCTGGGAGCACTACTTTTTAATAAGATTACACTTTATTTAAAAGCATACATTAATTGAATGTATACAAACTATTCAAGTCCAATATACTAGTTCCCTCTTCTGCATCTTGTGTGCAAATGTCAGAGAGAGAGAGAGGAAAGAACTGTCAATTTCAAGAATTCAATATTGACCATCTAGCAAGTGATGATGCTTTAAAAAATAGAGATAACTCATTACCTTCTAGGGCAGATTCTGCAAGGTCCTAAATACCCAGCAGTTGAGAGCATTCAACACATATCAGGAGGTGTTTAGTATGTTGCAAAGTCTAATATGATATTGTGTTTGGTGTCTGCATCTTGCAGAAACACACTCCATTGTAAATTGTTACTCACTGGAGTAATCCTTACTTATAGTCATAATCCCAGTTCAGGAAACTAATTATGAAAGCAAGCACAAATTCAAGCACAAAGGTTTGCAGGATCAAGTCCCAAGTGTACATTATTGACTGCAGAATAATGAACATGTAAATTGATTGTGTAAATTAAATTCTATGAAATACAAAGTCAGACTAACACATCCTACACACTAACCCATCAAGTAAACAAAAAAGCCTATATGCATTACTTTTTCAAAGTAATTAGTAACTGTCCACACGATCAAAAGAAGTCTGCATAAACTATTGGCAGAGGTTTGTTTTTATTTAATGAAATGCTGAAAATCCTGAAGAATCTAGTTTGGAAATATACAGGGAAGAATGAAAACTATTGCATCCATGACCACTTCTATATTGTCACTTATATGTGGCTTTAAAGACAAGCTACAAAATTTACTGTTACGAATTTCTTTAAATAAGATCTTTTTTCCCCCACAAGAGACTAAGAACAAGGGCTGGCTGGAAAAGTAAATCACTGTCTTAACATACTCATAATAAAATGTTCTGCTTTTCAGCAAAAATTAGGTCAGTAGGCATTTCCCAGATGCTCCTACAACTTAATTTATAAACTGAAATTTCATGTAATGGTAAATTGGGAACTCCTGTATTACAAGCATTGGCATTTAAGTAGTAATCTCTCTCATCCTTGTTTACAAGATAATCCTTATTATAATCAGACAGCGTTCACATCTCGATTGATGCTTTCAGTCTGTCTGGCTACATAGCTGACAAGAAAATGCTATATTGATTTGCACAATGAAAAAAATCCTTGCTACCAAAACAGCTGGTATTTAAAAAAATAAAATGCCAAATTTGGATTCCACTGCCGTAATACCCACAACTTACTTTTGCCATACCTGGGCTTTCTTATCCTCTGTCCCCCACAATAATCTTTTAACAAAACAAAGAGGTAACAGTATTCCCTAATTATTATGTCCAACAGATTTAATGTAATGCCTGGTTTAGTAAATTAAACAATGAAACTATCAGATGTACATTGGAGAAATATCAGTGAAGTTAAAAAAAAACCAACAACCGCCAGATTTCTTAAAGCAAAGTCCACTAGCAGATTCCCAGAAACTTCTCATTTAGTCAAAGAACAAGAAGGTCCATAACAATTTGATGAGGAAACAACAGACAACTCAGTTCTATGGAAATATTTCATTTGCAATAGAAAAACTATTTGATTAAGCCTATAACTGGAAATGGCAAAATTCTACCCATAGGAGAGAAACGGTTCTTGAATGTAACATAGAAGGAGGGAAACAGAAACCATTAATAACTGTTACAGCAACTCCCACTGTACCATCTGTACTATAAACTGCAGTAAGCCTGATGCAAATCATAGCATCCATCAGTGCATTAACACCTGGGTTCCCTGTAGTCAGCCTTTTTTTTAGTTGTAAGGGGAAACACTTATTCTGCACTTTCTTATATTAATTCTTTTTTTATTTATATTGGCATAAATCTGGAAAAACTTCACTAAATTTACACTGAAGAATATGGCCCACTGAATTTACACAGCTACAGCTCTTTGCTTTGCCCCTTCCATCATTTTTACCTCTCATTGCTAGTGTGAATTATTTCTCTCTACCTCTAGTTGCTTTCAATGTAATATAAAATTATTTAAATAGAGTAAAGCTTGTTTCAGGGAAAGATCTCATTATGACATCAGAGGTGCGGTCTTTATCTTTTTTTTCCCACTCTTCAATATCAGTAATAGTTATTATTTTAATTAATTGCCCAAGGAATGTATTGAGAACATTTGATTAACAGTCTTCAAAAGTACAGCTCTTAATTTAAATGTAATATTATGGTAGAAAGCATTTCAACACTCAGTCTGAATTATCATGGACTGTTAACTTTTCATACTAACCCATTAGCTGGTTGTATGAAATACCATTTCTAAGTAAAAATCCATGACACTCCTATTTTCCTTTCCCCCAACAAAAGAAATAATATCTAACTGGTTTTCCATGTTTAAATAAAAAAAATTAAACTTCCCACACCCCAATCAATTCCAGATAAATCAGGTTACTGCTTGACTTTGCTAATTACTGACATTTTTGTCTGATTTTCATAATGCTGGGATGGATTCTTCAAAAAGCCCCAAAAAGCCCTTCCAAATTTCACTTCTAACTGCAATTCCTATTATGTACAAATTCTCAAAAGGCCCATGCCTTTTTTAATAAAGATCTCTGCCAAACATACTTAGAGATGGGGAAGTGAAAGATTACTAATGGTGTACATTCTTTTGCAATTGTTCTGCAAGCAACTTCTGTCAGCTCCTGTGTATGGCAGTAACTAGATAATGCTGATGCATTTAGAATTAAAAACTGGTATATAAAAGATAGCATCCTAAATATTTTATACTGTAGAAGTCATTAAACTTTTAAGACCAATAAGTAAAGTTTTAATTCCTAACTCTGAGAGTTCAACTCTAATATTTTCACCTATCATGTAACTGGTTAGAACACAACACTATACATTATTTCTAATGTAAACCATTTTGAATTGTTTATGTCCATCTGTCTGTGTCTTATTGAGTGGAACTCCTGAAATTTGATTAGATTGATAGGCTGCTCAGTTCAACCGCTGATTCCTCAAAAATAGTTTAATATTCAACTCCAGGTGGGCATGAGGCACTGCCAAAAAATTAAATGTAAGGCCTTTTTAGGTAAATTAAATCAGTGGGAGCTGAGGCGCTCAGTAACATTCAGGATTAGGCCTTTAGTTTGATATCTGTCACTGGCACTGTTTTCTCTTAAAAGAGCAGGTTTTTTTGGTGTTTTCAAGGTCCAGATTGTTCCTATTGAAGTCAATAATAAAACCTTCATTGACTGACCATGGGTGCAGGATCAGGCCTTTAGAACTGTCTCTCTCAAGCTTCATAGACTTAGGAGAAAAAGTCTATAAAGTTATAGACAGACAGAGATCAGTAATCTCCAGTCTGCAAACAATCCAAAGTCAAACTCTCTCCTGATGCTGTCTCCACATTAGGCTAGCTTACGTGGAGAAGAGAAATTAGAAGGGGGAAGAGAAAACTTTAAGCAACAGGTTAGAAACAGATTAAATTCTGTGAAGGCAACATTAAGGCATGTGTGACAAAATTTCATAATATAACCCTTTTTTAAAAATAAATGAAGTGGATGAATCTAATTAGAAACTGAACATTCAAACACATTAGAAAAAAGATTCCTTTCATCCTGCTCATTCAGGTGTAGAGTGCACCGTGCCCTTTTCTGCCGCAGAGGTCACCCTCTGCACACGTCCCATCATGAACGTGCTGGCAAAATCCATAGCCCCTTTTAGTTCAGCTTCAGGCAAAGCATACAGTTGGTTGACTTCCCAGGAACAGAGTATACAGAGGCTGAGTTATCTGAGCGGAACAGTCACCTAACAGATTAATATATGAGGGAGCTGAACAACTGGACTCCCTAAATTGGAACTGTGGGTGCTCAACTATTCAGAAAACTAGATGTTACGTATTTCAGGTTAGGCACCCAAAATAAGAGACTACTTTTCTGTCTTGAAAATTAAAACCTGATTGATTACCATCAGAATCAGGGCTTTCTGGTCCTTTAGAAGCTTCTGTGAGATTTGTGTGAGGTGAGTTTTCATTAGAAACAAAAAATAAAACAAACCCTTCCTGATCTTGCAAGCAAATCGTTCAAATAGACCAGATCTAAATGTCCCTTTCTATGTTTGAACAGCACCCAGCACAATCAGTCCCAATCCAAATTGGGTTATTTAAGTCCTATTTCAACTTTAAAAAATATAAAGCAAAACAATCTTTCTGGACAAAATTTTTTTCAAGGTTTTTTTTTAATAATTCTAAAAAGAAGACATGAGTCCAATTGCATTTTCCTTTGTAGGCTCCCACAGAGCTGCCAAGGAAGAACAGCCTAGATATAATCCACCAACGTCAAAGGTAAATTTGGCAATAAAGATAGGTCTTAAACCTAACATTTCAACTAAGTTTCTTTCAAATTCAGTGTAAACAGGTGGACTTTTAAAAATTAACTGATTTCTCCGTCAGTGTTTGCAAAGCAAATATTAGAGCTTGTGCATGACAAATTAAAGAGAAAACTAACTAGAAATGCATCTAAACTATGCCATGTGAATAATGGCAATGTGAACTGCAGCCCACATACTCTTACTGCCCTGAAGTGTATTATGTTGGTGCAAACTGAAATAGTCAAGATTATGTTAAAGCAAACTAGGTACCTTTTAGTTCATGCAAGTTGTATCCATGCAGTACAGTTACAGAGCAGCATGCTATCGTGCACTATAGTTTACATCCCCCATAGCCCAAACTCAGGGCCACATAGACAAATCCTCAGTAGCATATTGTGGCTGCCCTATGAAAATTGCATAAACAGAAAAAAAGCAGATGAGACCTTAAACATTCTTACCTATTAAACATGTATTTGTGATGTTATGTGTATATCGACTACAATTGTTTTAAAATTATTTTTAACTTCAGTGTTTCTTTAAAATAGTTGTCTGTATCCATTTTATGGCCTAAAACTTACATGAGCTGTAGTCATCATATCCAAACTGTTAAAATCTCTTAATTTCTTATAATCTCAGACTTGCCTGTAGATTTCCTAGAACTAAACATATGTATCATCCATCGCATCAGGAAAAACTCCTAAACCCTGAATATATTATAATTAGCTACAAATACTCCAAAGGGGGGAGGGAATGCCTAGTAATTTCCTTAAAACCTAGTTTTCAACTTTAAAATATTCCATACTTTTTCAGGTATAGCAGAACTTTCAAGAGGAACAGTTTTGTTTCAGATCTCTGTAAAACAACTGCATGAATAAAGTAGACCTAGTTTGTACAAATGGACACCTAAATAGAGCACCCAACTTCACAGCTGAATACCTGAAATGCATCACCCAACACACTAACTTGGATGTACATTTCTGAAAACTAGGATCTCCAAGTGCTGCTAATGAATTTGCGTGAGAACAAAACAAGTTTTCAGTTAATTTATTTGCAAAGATTTCTTCCTATTACAAAAATATTATTGATTTACGAAGTAGAACTATGCATTGTTTTAGATAATGAGATAAAGCCTTTCACTTGAGAATTTAATTTATGTTGCAAGTATAACAACTTGCATTCTGAACAGTGAAATTGCTGATACTATCAATTACAGTTTTCTTTCTGAACAGGTCTCCCTGATACAAAGGGGAAAATGATTAACCTTTTAAAATAGGTTCTGCAACAATCTTATTATTGCATATAGTAACAACTGTAACACAAACAAAACAAACCATGGAGATTTGATTTGTTGGGGAACAGAGTATACCTTGCCCACTGTACTTCACCTCCTTTCTGGCCTTGCAAGAGACTAGAAGAGACAAGACTCTTCAATTTAAACTCCTTGCTCACTTATGTAAAGTTAGCAGAAAGGCAATACAGTATCCCTTACACAACTACATCCCTCTTAGTACACTAAGGGCAACCTTATTCCAAATGGCCACTGATTTTGGATATCTCCATTTTTTGGTGCCCAAATAGACACCTTCTTCTTGATTTCCAGAGGTGCTGAACACCTGTCATCACTCCTATTTACTTTAATTGTAATTAAACCTCTCTGAAAGATGAGATTCAGAGCTCCTTGAAGTGGACACCTAAAATTAGTGGCCTTTTGGACATTTCTGGCCCAGACAAGCTGGGTTTGCTATTGCTTTCACCTGCTTCCTCAGCCTAGAGTTTTAAATTATTTCCACAATCTTTTTGAAGGCAGACTTTTGCAACTTTGATGAGGAGTCATTAAAAACGTGCAGGCTTAAAGAAGGCTTTGATTTAGTTTCTCTCATTGACCCTTAGATGTTCCTCAGGCTACTGAGGTGTGTAACAAATCAACAGATCCAGAGATACAGCTTTTTTCCAGATTCTACATTTGAACTGATTTTTAATGTAATATATATAATTATATAATAATAAACATTATTATTAATTATTATTATTATTAAGGAATAGAAGTGACAGCTGAAAATAGGGAAATATATCCTAAACAATATAGATCATCAAAGTCAGGAGTGCCATAGGGGTAGGAAAAAAACCCAGACAGAACACCCAAAATAATGCAGTTCCTACGTTGCATGAAAAAATATAGGTAATATAGATACAACAGCCACTTGTTTTCATAACAGCTTGTCTTTGGGCTTGGGTGTAATTTCTAAAATGCACCAACATGCTGTGCATTAATTGGTCTGTGTGGACTCTGCTGGTATGCTGTGAAGATTCTGTAGTACATTTTAACATAAAGATGAATGCTGAAGTGCACTACTGAATCTTTAGGGCATGCCAGCAAGGTTTACGTGGACCCATAATGCACACAGCATGTTAGTGCACTTTAAAAAAAAAAATCACACCTCCATAGTGTGCATTACCTACCATGTTGATAAATCCTTGGATTAAAGTAGTGAACATATTCAAAGACTATTAGCTATACAAAGATACAGAGACATAAATCAATTCTTGGTACAATTAAGTGCTATGGGAAATGCTGTAAAATGACCAGCTCATGAAAGACTATAAATCAGTACATCCACATTATTTCACCGGGGGAGAGGTGGGGGGAATTAAAATCGGCAGGGTGAACAAAGAAATATTTGGGTTTTAGAAGTAGGCATGTTTGCCACTGACAAATGTGTTTAAACAGCTAGACAGTGGCAAATTCTGGAAACACATTATACTGTTTGCATTTTAAATGGGTATATGACGAAAAGGATCTCCAATTATAACCTTCATGTTAAAGCAGAGAATGTGAAAGTAAATGCAGTAAAACAGAAAACCCTATTCTGATACACAAGAAACAATTGATCTTTGGTGCTTGCTATTCAATAGTAGACCAGTGGTTCTCAAACTTTTGCTTTTACTACCCAAGCTTAATACTATTATAAATGCTAGAGGTGAAATGGGGTTTTGGGGTGGAGGCAGACAGCTTGCAACCACCCCCACAATAACCTCATAACCCCTGATGGATCATGACTCCCCACCCCTCCCATCTGAGACCTCATTACCCCTTCTTTAATTAAAAGCGTAAGAATAGTTGCTTCAAAAGGACTATTTTTGCCCCATCAAGTGTTATTAAAGGGGTTATTTAAATATATCAAATGTACCTATGAATAGCCCTTAGTCACAATTATAGTAGGATCCTTATAAGAGTACTCATGATTCACTGAGTAATAGAAACATTAAGTTTTGATTGCAGATTTCCATTCTACAATCTACTCTTAAAACAGCCAAGCCTACCTTACAATCAGCCCCTCAGGCAAGAGCCTGAGATAGGAAATGTTCTTATTGACATTAAGGATATAAAAATATAACCATTTAAATGATTAACCGATAAACCTGGGCTTATTAGTTACCATTAATGGTTATTTGCAGGCTCCCACCTAGCTCTTGGGGAGCCGGCTGCTTACCCATGCTGCCAGCTCTGTATCAGAAACAGCAGTGCAAACCAGCAGCTAGCTCCCTAAAAGCAAGATGGCAGGCGGGAGCCGGTGCACACCAGGAGCAGGCTTAAAAGCCTGCCTCCAGCTCATACTGGTTCCCAGGGAGCTGGCTGTCACCCCACTTTGCAGGTACGTGTAACCCCTGACATTTTCAGTGGTTACAGTTACACAATTACCTGCTCTTTAACATCCCTAATTGACATGTCTGAGGCTTATGGTCAACAGGCTCAAGTTTAACAGGCTGTTATGATTCAATTTCCACGCTTTCAGCTTTGCCTTGTTCAAATCTAAGATGTTTAGCAAGAATGACTGAGCTGACCTCAATAGGTTGGGAAAGATCATAACCAGACAGGTTTTCCCCCCCATGTATCCAAAGATCCTATCAAACCTTGTATCGCACTTGAAAGCTAAAAAGCTATCTTTGTTAATTTCAGAAAATACATTATCAAATCTCCACTCTAAAGCAGACCTAGATGGTGGCAGTCTGCCCCAGTGACAGCTTCAAACTTGGATTGAATAATAACCTCAGATACACCATGCTGCCATCAGTTCAGGTTGCCACATTAGCGAGAAATGGATGGATTAACCTTACCACATATAGATTACAAGATTCCTATTTAGATCATAAATGAAAATTATGTGTAAGCATTTTTTCCCACTGCAAATATAGTTCCCATTTTCCTTTGCTTTTGTTATTAAACAAATCCAGGCCATTTTTGTAAACCAAATTTATTAGGGTCTTTTGTTTGTTTGTTTGTAAAGGCTTGATTATAAAACTTCAGAAAGTTTAGCATCAACAAACATTTTATCAATTAAAGTTCTCTTTTATTTGGGACAGAAAAGTGATTTCACCACACATGTATTTCCAATAAAGTAACTGCACACAATGAAACTATAACCATATTAGCATGAATATTTAATATAATGGCTTACTACAAGTGATCACCATGGCTATGTCAACACAGCAGCATTATAGCATAGTCCACGTCTACACAGAAAGCTGTTATTTCCACATAATGTCGAGTTGGGGGACTTCTTACTCCAACTCCTATAACCCTCATTTTACAAGGAGTAAGGAAAGTTGGAGGAACAGTGCTCTAACTCGGACTTTCTGCTGCATAGACAGTGCTGAAAGCTGCAATAAGCTATTTCAACTTAAGTTATGCCAAGGGTGTCCAAACTTTTTTCAAAGAGGGCCAGATTTGATGAAGTGAACATGCGTGAGGGCCGACCATTTTGCCTGACATTCTTTGAACCATTAAAATTAAATGCAAATTAACTATTTTATGCAAAGTTTATTGCAAACGGCATACTTTTCATTTCGTCACATGGATGACAAATCTAAACAGGTGTTAAATCACTCTGCCTTTCATATCTGAAGGCCAGATGAAAAAAAAATCCAGGAAGCTGAAATATATGTCAGGAACATTGTAAAGTACATTACATATTATTGGTAATAAAGGTTGTCTGTCAACTTTTAAGTTCAAAAAATATGAACAGGAACATAACACCAAGTATATATGTTGTGTCCAAATATATTTATAACTGATTTAGACCAACTGACATTAACTGAGATTTTACAATGTATTCATCTCAATACATATGGATTCGGTGGGGGCCATAAAAGATAGATATTGCCAAATTACCTGTGGGGCCGTATTAAACCGGAACACAGGCCGCAATTGGCCCGCGGGCCGGACTTTGGACATGCCTGAGTTATGCAATTGACATAGCTCAAGTTGCATAGCTTAGCCCTGCTGTGTGGACGTGCCCTATGTGAGCTAGAGGCTGACACTGGCACCTACAGTTGCCTGCTACCAACAGCTAAGGATTTCTGCTTTAGTTTCATAGTACTGCTGAAGGTGTACATGAAGAGGGCCATAGTTCATACATCCAGGAGTATAATATCATGCCACCCATTCTGCCAATGGCTGAAAATTTGGCCCAAGAATGTGTTTCTATATAATACATGTTAAAATTGCTTCAGAGAACATCCAGTTCCTGGAAATGCTGTGGGAAAATGACATTTATGGCCAACCAGCCTCCTCTGAGTAACATGATGAATTATTGTTGGAAAACAGCCACTCTCAAAGTCATCCTAAAAATATTAGCTAAATTTAAGTACTTTTTTTGTTTTGGGATACTTGCATAACAATGATCTGTGCTGGTCAAGATATCAGCACAGCTCATGATCAATCATATACCAGAAATACCAAAGCAATCCATGGATCTACATATTATAGAAAATAATGGAAGAACCAACAAATTATAGTTATCCATGTAGAAACCATCTAAAGGATGCATGTCAGAGATATTCTTTAAGAATTGAACAGTAATATACTATTACTGTTCATGGATAATTTGCAGAGGTTGCACTTCTGATAGGGACCTGAATTTGAAAGTTTCATAACAAGCTTCATCTGCAAGACACATCTTCAGCCAATTCAGTCATTTTAATCTTTAAAAAAAATTCTCATTAGAAAGCAGTCAAAATTCAGTCATCTTCTACTCAGGCATTTTCATAATGTTTGCAAAAAGTGTTCAAACATAGTTCCAGTTAAACATATTTGAAATAAAGGGCTCTGTCCCATAGTCTCTGAAGTCAGGAGCACAATTCACACAACCAAAGGCTGTAAGACCAGGTCTGTAGTTTACCCACGCAGTTTGGGTCAAAAACACAGTTTCAAATCTGGTTTATGGATTATATTTAAACAAAATGTAGATAGGCTCCTCTACATATTATTTTTACTGTCACCCTTAAAATGTAACTATCTAGAGAATACTGTAGTATGTATATTAATTAGCAGTAATTATGCATGCTTAGCTCTAGGATCTGAAATTAAAGCAAATTTATTTTCCCCTTGAGACTTCAGAGCTGGGACAGAAAATGTTATTTTGTAAGCTCTGCTGCAATTCTATGAACAATAAATAAAATTTACTTAGAAATTTCAAACTTTGGGACTTGTTAAATAGGTAGCATTTACTGCAGTGCTTAATCACAGACTAGAAAATATTACTTCTATTTCCATCCCAGCCAGAGACTTCTTTATATTTGACAAGTTAGTCTGTCGTTGACTTCATTTCCCCATCTGTGGAGAGAGAGGAAGAATACTGACCTACCACACAAAGGGGTTGGGAATATTAATGCATTAATTTTGGCAAAATTGTTTTGAGGTGCTCAAGAAAGGTTCTATAGAAGAATTATAAAAGATTTTCTACAGTAATCAAAGTTAACTCTTGCACATAATTTTCACTTGCTGTGTGATAGCAGCAACATACTAGCTGATAATCATATAACAAAACACACTTTCACATATACTTGGCCATAGAGAAAATTTAACAAGTTGTTTACCTGCAAGGCATTGAGCATTCTGTAACAGTAGATATTTGAAAGGATTTAATACCTGGCTACTGAGAAGAATAGAATTTTCCAGCAATACATTATACAAAATGCACCTAAAAAAAAGGTGTAGAACACAGCTATCCCCCATAAATACAATGTATTAAAAATGTAATCAATTTGTAATCTTGGAATACAAAAATTATCAATGTATTTCACTGGATCTGCCTTGACTTTTGAGAAACAGCAGTACATAGCACTTTTAAAGCATTTTTCTACATTAATCATCCAAAATGTACCTATCAAATAAGTCAAATTTGTTATCCCCGTTTTATAGATGCAGAAGTTGAGATACAGTATTTAATTTATTCAAGACAAAGAGGAAGACGGAGGCATAGTCTGGATCAGAAGTCAGGAGTTCTTGCCTCATAGTCCTATTTTTCTGACCACTATACCACATCTCTAAAGACTCATCTTTCCATTTCCTTCTGTAAGCTTTCCATCTGCAAAACTATAATTTCCTGGCTGACGTAAATTCAAGGAGTTCCAAATTCTGATGTTACATCTGAAGTTACTTGCTTTATATCTGGCTTCATATGCAGTTTGCTTTGCGGAAAGGAAGATGGAAAAAGGATGCGCTATGGTAATAGTAAAAACAACAACAAACCATGAGCTAAGAAAATAAAAGCATCCTCCAGGTGTGACCACAACATTAATAATTCATAGCTTCAATTAAAACTGACAGTCAAAGAGGAAACAAGCCCTCAGAATAGAAACATTTACATTCACGTTGCATCACAATTATATGCCACTGACATTAACAATAGTAGATGTCAATTCTAATAATGATCAAGAATGATTCAAATAGCAATTAAATCCAAGACAGGGAGTGAGGGAAGAAAACAGTATCTCAGAATGTAATATCAGAAAAGTACAGCTCAGAATTCATCCTGCCATGTCATCCAAAAGCTGCCCTTCATCTGTGGGAATTCCTCCGGAATAATCTCATGTAAAGTTCATTATCACAGTCAAGTCAGTATAGAGATCAATTGTAACTATATTTTTTTTTCAAAAGACCATAAAGTCAAATTTGAGAGAAAAAAAATCTAATTAAAGAGGCACACCAATAACTTGAAACCCACATTTCCATGGGAATTTTTTTTACAGCAACTGTAAGAAACAAGAAATAAGAACAGCCAGACATGCTCAAATCAAGGGTCTGACTGGCCAATGCCAGGTGCTTCAGAAAGAATCAACAGAAAAGGTAATCAGTAAGTGATCCATCCTTGCCATTCATTCCCTTCTTCTGTCAAACAGAGCCTAGAGTCACAATCCCTGCCCATCCTAGGTCAATCATTGGCTATTAGCTATCACAAGCCTATTTTTGGGAGCAAAAAATGATGCAGTAAAGAGCAGGGGTTGGCTTATGAATAGGTCATTGCATTTTACCAATTTATTTTTAATTGGGAGGGGGGGGGAAGGTTGCAAAATTCAGTTCCCAGCCCAATAGGGCAAACTGCTAGAGCCGTGATGTTTTATCTACCTGCCTTGTCTGGAGGCACAGAGCCCCTCAATTTCTAGTGGCTGCTGTTCACAGTTCTGGGTAACAGGAGTGGCTGGAAGTGGTGGCCAGCACATCCCTTGGCCCGCATTTCCCATTAGCTGAGAACAGTGATCAGAAACCAATGGGACATGAGAGGTTCCATGCCTGTAGACACTCCAGGAAAAACAAAATGTCTCAACATGCCAGCTGGGACTGGAAGTTTGCAAACTATCGCTATAGAGTTGGCTTACAAACGAGTTATTGTAATATTTACAAAAAAAATTTAACATGGGGTTGGGGGGGCTGGCATATGAACAAATGGACTTATGATCAAGTATTTACAGTAATTTCTTTTTTAAAATCCTGTTATAGTCTTGACCTTCACAACATCCACTGGCAAAGAGTTCCACGGGTTAACTGTGGATTATATGAAGAAGTACTTCCTTTCATTTGTTTTAAAACTACTGCCTATTATTTTCATTTGGTGGTCTCCTTGGTCTTATACTATGTGGAGGAATAAATAACACTTCCATTTTACATACTCCACACCAGTTATAATTTTAATAGACTTTTACCATATCCCCCAGTCATCTCTTTTATAAATTGAAAAGTCCTAGTCTTACTAATCTCTCCTCCTACCCCAAATCATTTTTGTTGCCTTTTCTGTATCTTTTTTAATTCCAATACATATTTTTGAGATGGGATAGCAGATCTGCATGCAGTATTCAAGATGTGGGCATACCATGGATTTATATATAGGCAATAGAAAATATTGTATTGCTTGTATCCTTTCCTAGTAATTTGCAGGATTCTGTTCGTTTTTTGACTGGTGCTGTTCACTGAGTGGATGTTTTCAGAGAACTATCCACAATGACTCCAAGATCTCTTTCTTGAGTGGTAGCATCTAATTTAGACCCAATCATTTTATACAGATAATTAGAATAATGTTTTCCAATGTGCATTATTTTGCATTTATCAACACTGAATTTAATCTGCCATTTCAGAATTTTGAGAGATCACTTTTTAACTCTTTACAGTATGCTTTGGACCTAACTATCTTGAGTAGTTTATCATCTGCAAACGTTGCCACCTCCTTGTTCGCTGCTTTCTCCAGCTCATTTATGAATATGTTTAACAAGACTGGCCCCCAAACACACCTGTAGGGTGGACACCACTATTTACCTGTGTCCATTTTGAAAACTGACCATTTATTCCTACCTTTTGTTTCCTATCATTTAATCAGCTACGAGTCTGTGAGCTTCCCTCTTATCCCATGACTAAAGGGGCTAAAATAAGTCATGGAGTAAGGGCTGAAGGTAGAGAGATGGGATGAATAAAGCATCTGCCTCCAGAGCCTAGGGTTAAAAACCTATGGGTGAGGGACCTTGTCATCTAAGTACATGATCATCCTTGTTCACGTGCTTGTTGATCCTCTCAGAGACTTCTAGTAGACTGGTGAGGTATGGGTTTCTTTTACAAAAAACATGCTGATTCTTCCCCAACAAATCATGTTCATCTATGTGTCTATTCATTCCATTCTTGACTATAATTTCAAATCATTTGCTTGGCACTGCAGTTAGGCTTTACCAGCCTGTACCTGCCAGGACCACCCCTGGAGCTTTTCTAAAAAATGGGCCTCAAATTAGCTATCTTCCAGTCATCCAGTGCAGAAGCCAATTTAAATGATAGGGTACATACCATCGTTAGCAGTTTTTCAATTTCACATCTGAATTCTTACAGAACTCTTAGTGAAAATCATCTGGTCTGGGTGACTTATTACTGTTTATCATTTTGTTCTAAAACCTCCTCTAATGATATCTTACTCCGGGTCAGTTCCTCAGATTTGTTGCCTAAAAAGAATGGCTCAGGTGGGTGTAATCTCTCACATCCTTAGCCATTAAGACTGATATAAAGAATTCATTTAATTTCTCTGCTTTGGCCTTATCCTTTAGCATTTTGATCATTCGTTGGCTTCACTGGTTGTTTAGCAGGCTTCTTGTTTCTATGTAAAAAAAAAAAAAAAAATTCCTGTGATTATGAGTCTCTGGCTAACTGTTCAATTCTTTTTTAGTCTTCCTAATTATATTTTCACACTTCACTTAGCAGAGTTTATGCTCCTTTGTATTTTCCTCAATGGGATTTTATTTCTACTTTTTAAAGGATGTCTTTTTGCCTCTAACTGCATCTTTTACTTTGTTTGGTCTTCTTACTACATTTTCAATTTGGGGTATATTTTTAAATTGAGTCTCTAGTACAGGGCTACTCAATACGCGGCCCATGAGCCACATGCAGCCCATTTGTTTGCAGCCCACAGTGCTGTTTGGGTTTACACGGAGCTCAACATGCAGACCGTGCATGGGATCCTTTGAATATGGCCTCCAGTGGGAACACGCTCCACAACAGCAAGTCAATAAAATGGTCTTCTGTTGATATGCATTTTAGTAGTTAAATTCCTGGACTGTCATTGTTCATTAAAAGTGCTGTCGTATGGGTGGAAATCAGGTAAATATCGCATTTTATTAATATCAGCAGAACTGACTTAAATGGGGCCTGCGTGTTGTGGCCCTCGGCATGTGCTTTGAGCAAAATTGCAGCGCCCGCAGCTTCCAAAGTTGAGTAGCCCTGCTCTAGTATGTCGTCTAAAACGTTTCTATGCAACTTGCAGGGATTTCACTTTTGGTACTGTACCTTTTAATTTCTGTTTAACTATTTCATTTTTGCGTAGCTCCTGTCTCAACTTATTGCTACCATGGTGGGCTGCTTTAATGTTTCCTCCTAAAGAAGGGGCATCAACAGGCTTCGCAGGCCCTGGCCTAGGCAAGGGGTGGCCGGGAAAGAGGGGGACGAAAGATGGCTGGTTCTGTGCTCACAGAAGGAGTGGAGCCTCAAACAGAAGGGGTGGGGTCAGGGCTGCCAGTCCTCAGCTCTGTCTGGAGCACACTGTGCTGCCCCTCCCCCACAATCCTTACTGCCACCCAGAGCACGTGGTGTAATACTTTGGTGACAATCTGAAGGGCCCAGGGTTCTGGCCACCGCTAGAGGAGCAGTGGCCAGGAGCCTCGCGCAGCTTTGAATCACCAGTTCCCTGGGCAACTCCTGCCTTTGTCCCCCTCCCCATTAGTGTGTCTGTCCTGAACAGAGATGATATATTTTACTATGTTAAGGATACTATTATCAAGCAGTTCAGCTATAGTCACCTTATTTATTTAGGGCACTGACAGTATAGTGTACAGTCATTTTCACAGATTTTTTTGTTTATCGGTTAGATTAACTTCTACCTTATGCACAAGATGGGGTATCATTCTTGTGCATTTCTGATGGGGAGGAGTTTTTAGAAACACACTTCCCAAAGCCCTGCATGAGAACAGTTAGCAATAACAGCAAAGTTTGAACTGAAATCAAGGAGGCAGTCATATACAAAAGCAGGATAAAGGGGGGAAATGGGTAGAATCTTGCATGGTTTTTGCTGCTGTTCTCAGGACTGTCCAAAAGATGTAATAAACATCAAAAGTGGAGGAAACTGTTGAGTTTTCCAAGAAATGTTGAGAGTCTGTGCTCACAGCTTCTCTCTCCATGTGTGCATCCAGAATGTGTGCGCGCATCCAAAGCACACAGCCTTCAGATCTCCAGATGATTAGGGCTATATGGATGGATAATTGCCAAGGCACATTTAGATAAAAAGAACTGTGGTTGATAACTCAAGAGCTACAATTTCTTAGCAGTCAATACTGAACAGGTGCCTCTGGGAAGATGTTAAAGAGGCAACCGCCTTTTAGAGTAAGACTAAAACCCAACTCCCAGTCACTGTTGTTGTTATAAAGAGCCTATTACTTTTCCCCCCACTCCTGAATACAACTGCTCTTGTGTGAGTGTGCATACCCAGGATCATAACTAACATCTGACTTAGATAAATATATTCTGGATACCTATTCTTTACAATTATAGATAAGGTATGCCTCATGTCTTGTCTTAAACTGTTGATGTCTGTGTTTCATCCCAGAGGTGGCAACAAGGTCGCTGTATAATTATTTATCTAGGAATTGTTTATAAAAATTAGGGATTATAAGGATGATATACAGATGTGATTAACCACCCAGTAGAAAACATAACTTATTGTAAGAGTTCCCATTTTAAATTAAACTGTCATATGACATTTGTCTAAAATTGCTCTCAAATCTTGTATCTGTGCCTTTAATTTTCTTTTAGTTCAAATCTGGACTTTATTTTAAAACAATTTTTTTTTAAATTATGTCAAATACTGAGATGCACAATTTTAAAATAAGGAGTTACCATTCTGTTGGGCAATGCTAACTGACCTAGACAAAGCCAACATATTATAGGATAGCTGTGGTATGATGTTGCTGCTATAATTTTAGAAGCTTTTTATATTTTCCTTTTATAAAAAAAAGTAAGCACCAATAAAGATAATGTAAAGGATATAAAAATAGCCAGAACATAGGTACTCAAACAGTATACATCAATAAGCAGAATTGTAAGGAAGGAAAAAAATACATGCATACACATTCTAAGACTGGAAAATAATTAGTAAAGTCAAGCTTTACTACTATAAGCTATGGAAGGGAATGCAATACTGGCTTTCTTCCGGAAAGAAATACTTAACTATATTGGTGTCAAAACTCGCACCAATTTGTAGGATTTACCAGAAGTGATGAAGCATGTTTCTTCTCTTGTTAATGACCAGGATTTGGGTTTTCTAGTTATTGGGAAGAATGCCTCAGAGTAAGACTCATGATTTTATATATATTTCCAACTTTCAGCTTAACATTTTTATTTGCATTTTACAAGGGAATTTCAAATATATGTCCAAAAACATAGAAGCAAGCCTCCTCAAGTTGACACCTGTATAATATTCACTGAATGACATCTTAAAATTAACTATAAATACATTTTAACCTTTACAAATACAGAAAATATTTTAGATTAACACATAGCTTCCAACTTAGACACCAGACTATAAAAATTCTATTTAAAAATATGAATCTGAAGCTTTATAAAAGTCTCTGGGTCTCTTAGACACTTAAAATACAGGCAGTCCCCGGGTTACATGGATCCGACTTACATCGGATCCCTACTTACAAACGGGGTGAGGCAACCCCGCACTAGCTGCTTCCCCCCAGCAGACCAGGGAGAAGCGAAGCTAGCACCCCCCCTCAGCAGACCAGGGAGATGCGGAGTGGTTTTTCTCAGCAGACACCTCAGCTTGAGAATAAAGGACTGAGGGAAGTGAGGTGTGGGAGAATAAAACTGAGCTCTGGAGAAATGTTTGGCTAGAGTTTCCCCTACAATATGTACCAGTTCCGACTTACATACAAATTCAACTTAAGAACAAACCTACAGTCCCCATCTTGTACGTAACCCGGCGACTGCCTGTATCTGTCATTTCTATGGCCTGTACCAAAATTCCAGCTAGAGCAGCTTCTTCATTATTTGAAGGGAGACTTGTCAAGGTCCAAATTTTGCAGGGCAGGAGTCTTTTCAAGAGTTCACAGTGCAGAAATGTTGTTTTGGTTTATTCTTAGTGTGTGTATATATATATATATATATATATATATATAAAATCATTCTTGAACAGACTAAATATGAGAAGAGGCAAAAGATTACAAAAACAAGAATTTTATGATCTCACCTCTGCCACAATCTCTTAAGTTTCCTTACAACACAAATTTAAAGACCGCACTTCCCCTAGTCTTCAAAAAAATTCCAGTCAAACTATACTGATGTAATGTAATACATGATAATACTGGAAAATCCCATTTACAAAACATATCACATGACACCGCAAAACAATGTGCTGTTAGATATGACTATCTGCCTCTTACAAAACATATGACACTTAATACAACTAGTGCAATCTATCTCAGGGAGCAGAGAAGAGTTGAATGGAGAAGAGTTGAATACATATGGAAACTCCAGCAGGCTATAATACGTGCACTGAAAAAAACAATTATGATTAAAAAAAAAAAAAAAAAAAAAAAAGAGAGAATTTCAAGGATGATCATTTTTTTTAAAAAGAACGGGCAACTATCATTCCACTTGTAAATGTGATAATACTGTAAACCAAAATCACAGAATCATAGAACACTAGAACTGGAAGAGACGTCGAGAGGTCATCGAGTCCAGACCCCTGCCTTCACAGCAGGACCCAGTACCATCTAGGCCATAAATAAAGGTTAATAACTTATATCATCATAGCAGAAGCTCTAAAGACAGGCAGTAATAATACACTGCTTTTACTCTGTTTACCTAACAAACATTCAGGTCTATAAAACAGTTTGCAAGACCTATTTTTGCCCAAGTGTATTCAGTGAGTACACTTGTAGAACAATGGGATCAAGTATTTGGCATTTTCTATGAATGCTTTGTGTAAATGATGCCTCTACCTTTGTCTAAATTTAACTACATTGTTATGAAATACATCTCAAAATGAAAATAATTTAAATATTTAACCTAATTGGACAGCCTGCTGATTAACTGACAATTTTCTGTCTTCCCTGATCATTCTCCAGTAAAATTTATTAGGGTCATTTAGAGGAGACTTGGCAGGTTTAAAAAAAAAAATCACATTTAAAAAAAATAAACTTAGCTATATTATGGGCAATTTCAACTACAAAAACTAAACCTCAAAACATCATACAAGAATCAAATTTGCTCTTTAATGTTATGGTATTTCAAGATTGACTGAGTGATGCATAAAAAGTCCACACCACCACTCAGGTGGCCAAGTACTAATCCTGCAAGGAGCTCCATAGAGGAAAACCCCTACAGAGAGCTCCTCAAGGTCTAGCCATACAGAGCACATTGCAGAATCAAGGTCTAAGTGTCTGCAGGAAAGAATTTTCCATCTGTTCAATGAAAGTTGACTGTAGACCCGTTTCATGTTTTTGCTGTCAATTTCACTTTGGTGTTCGCAAATCTAGTGTGATGTCTGAATTGCAAACACTACAGGCAAATGTTTACATCTGACCAAAAGAGACAATGAAAATGTTTAATGTTAAAGCAATTTATTTTACTTTTCCAATCTCGATAATGAATACAAAATTACACTCCCATAAATCTCATATTATATACACATATTGTACATGTCTAATACACAGAAAAAAAAACTAAAGTTTAACATACACATTAACATCATTGTCACCTTCCCAGAATTCCTTTAAAAAAACAACTACTTTTACATTTTTGGATGTGAAGAAATTATGAGACCTAAAAAAATATTCCATCTTGCATTTGATTTTTGTTTCAGGTAACAATATTTTTAAGAAACCTACAGAAAAATCTTAAAAATTGAAATATTTTATTATAATTACTACACTGGACTAAGTGTAAGAGGTATGTTATTTGACATAGCATTTTTGTTTCCACTATTTTTTAAAAGAAATTTTAGAAAAACAAAACAGGAAACCAATGTATTCTGTATTTTTAATTTTGCACTGTTTGTATGTACTTGCTTTTTTTTTTTTTACTAACAGCATATGTACATGCAACAGGATTTTAAAGAAAGATAGAAGCATTATTTAAACACATGTCCTCTGTGCATTTTGTATTTTCTAAATACAGAGGAAGATACAATCCATGCCTCCCAAAGCATACATTTTATAAGGACAGATGAAAAGAAAGGGAATGAAGCAAAGTGATGAAATTACATGTATTACTGTTACTTGATTTGGGGGTAGGTTTTTTACAGGAGTGGGGAAAAATGTATCATTAATTATACTTATGTTTAAACACACTAAAAATTCCTTTTTTCTTCTAATGGTTTTTGAAGTACACATCATAGTCTACATTAGCATCAGTAATGTGATTTTATATAAGGCTTCTTCCCTTATATAAAAAAAAGAGATGCATTTGAGTGTGCACAAACACTTTTTATTCCCAGTTAAGTTTTCAAAATTCCATTTTATTTTTACATTGGTTAGGTGAAAAATAATGTTTTCAATATACCACACACATCCCTTCCAGATCCTGACTAGCACTTCAGAATAATCACACAGACTGAGCCCCAGAGAATTTAACAGAGTTAGTCAATAACCCAGGACAGGTACCAGTAACAGAATTTGCTTGTTCAAATACTAACTAACACAGAGCAGACTTGATCAAAGCTCAATTTGTGTACCTCAGTCGAATCTCAGGACCTGATTCAGCAAGGACTTTATTAAGACTTGAGTTCCTTACTTTAACAAGCAAGCCCAGTTACTAAAGAGATAACACTATAAAAGAGCATGAAGATATGAACTGGAATGCGTAAACAGTATGCATGTTGAAAGATTTCTGTGCTTACTCAGACACCAGCCAACTGAAATTAAAGAAAATTTTGTTACCTAAACTGCATTATAAAATCATTATAGAAAAACCATGGAAAAGTTAGAATTGTTTAAGGTTTTGTGGCCAATCACGTGCTCTAGAAATAAAATTTTAAAGCACAACAAAGAGTTAAAACATTTTTGTTTGTTGGGCTAAATAGATATCACTAGCTAAAAGATAGATGTTGAATATATTTCTGATTAATTTAGGTATTACTCTTTAGGCTCTTGCCCAGATAGTATCCTTTTAAAAATGAATTATAAAAGTTAAGGAAACAATTTGATTAAGTAAAACCAAGACTAATAATTTGGAATAAATTCAGGCTGCATTACTGTAAGATGGCTAACCTCAGACACGGGCAAAAGCTGAACAAGTCCAAGTAAATCTGCTAGTTATGCTTCTGTTATGGTTTTGTATCTATGGTAACACCAAATCATCAACTGAACTTCTCTACTGAAGCACTCAAGGGTAGGACTAGGGAAGACAGGGAGATTTACACCGTTGGGAACACAAATACAAGTTGTAATATATACAAATGAAAAAGAGTTATTAAGTAGAACTTTTTTTAATGCCAAAAATGTAGTAATAAGTCTTTGACTCTGTTTTTCCTGCCATCTTGAGCAGACATCCTGAATTTGTCTGCTTTATCAACCCACTATCATTTTTCAAAGCTCATTTGAAAACAATTCTTCCCTTATCAACATCTTGTAATGTCCATTTCCAAATTATATTATTAAGCTCTATAAATAATTTTAAATTTAAATAATGGTTTTATAAAGTATTCCTTAAAATAAGGCTGTCAACTAAACAAAAATAGAATACCATTTATTTAAATATTTTGGTTGTTTTCTATAATTTCAAATATATTGATTTCAATTAGAACACAGAATACAAAGTGCACAGTGCTCACTTGATATTTAATTGTTATTACAAATACTTGCACTGTAAAAACAAACGAAATATTTTAATTCACCTAATACCAGTACTGCAGTGAAATCTCTTTATCATGAAACTTGAACTTACAAAATGTAGAATTATGTACAAAAATTAACTTCATTCAAAAATAAAACAAATGTAAAACTTTATAGCCTAAAGTCCACTCGGTCCTACTTCTTATTCAGCCAATCATTCAAGTTCAGTGACAATTTGCAGGAGAGAATGCTGCCCACTTCTTGTTTATAATGTCACCTGAAAGCGAGAACAGGCGTTCACATGCCATTGTTGTGGCTGGCATCTCAAGAAATGTACCTGCGCTAAAGATTCTTAGTCCATACTTCAACCACCATTCCAGCAGATGTATGTCCATGCTGTTGACGGATTCTGCTCAATAACAATCTAAAGCAGAGTGGACCAATGCATGTTCACTTTTTTCATCTTACTCAGATGACACCAATCAGAAGGCTGATTTTGTTTTTGGTGGCCTAGGTTCTGTAGTTTCCACATCAGAGAGCTGCTCTGTTAAGATTTCTAAAAACATGCTCTACACCTCATCCCTGTCAGATTTTCAAAGGCACTTCAAACTCTTAAACTCTGAGTGCTGTAGCTATTTTTAGAAATCTCAAATTGGTACCATCCTTTCGTTCTAATATGCTACGAAAGTGTTCTTAAAATAAAATGTGATGGGACATCATATGAGACTGCTATAACATGAAATATATGGACAAATGATGTACAATTCTCCCCCATGTAGTTCAGTCACAAATTTAATTAATGCATTTTTTTTATAATGAGCATCATGAACATGTCCTCTGGAATATTGGCCAAAGCACAAAGGGACATATGAATGTTTAGAATGCCTGGCACAAACACCTTGCAACACTGGTTACAAATTGCCATGTAAACACCCGTTCTGACTTTCAGGTGATATAATAAACAATAAGCTGGCAGCATTATCTCCCATAAATATAAACAAACCCGATTGTCTTAGCAATTGGATGAACAAGAAATAGGCCTGAGTGGACTTGTAAGGTCTCAAGTTTTACTTCTTCTTTTTTTTTTTTTTTTTTTTTTTTTTAAAGAGTGCCCTTACCTAACAAAAATATCTACATTTGTAAGTTATACTTCTATGACAAAGACATTGAACAACAGTAAGTGTAGGAGGTGAATTGAAATATACTATTTCTTTTGGTGTTTTCCAATGCAAATATTTCTAATGAAAAATAATAATAAAGCAGCAAGTGTACACTCTGTATTCTATCCTGTACTATACATTTGAAAAGATATTAAAAATCCAAAAATATTTAATAAATTTCAATTGTTATTCTGTTGTTTAGAAGTGCAAATAATCACAAATGTATCATGTTTTTAAGCACTTGAGTTCATTGTATGTGATTTATAAAAGCCCTAAATTTAAGCTTATCACATTTCACTATTTTTGTTCATGCTGTCAATATTGCACATAAAGAATTCCACCGCAGAAGCAATGACTTCTTGGCTGCAACAATAATACTTTGTGTACAGCAAAGGTGATGAGAGAGAGATTGTTGGTAATCTAATGTCTGAAACCTTTACCCATTTCTACCATAAGAAAAGGACAAATACCAGATCAATTTGTTTACCATCACTAACTTTCTATTACCATGTAAGAATCTAGACTCAGTGTACTGCGAAACGTAGGTGTTGCGGAGTCTGCATGCAAAGCCCTCAGGACTGTGTTCCTCACGTCACTTAATCACTTATTAAGGAGCAGCATGGATGGGAATACTACCTAGTTCAGTATCAGAGGGGTAGCCGTGTTAGTCTGAATCTGCAAAAGCGGCAAGGAGTCCGTGGCACCTTATAGACTAACTGAAGTGTAGGAGCATAAGCTTTCGTGGGCAAAGACCCACTTCGTCAGATGCATCTGACGAAGTGGGTCTTTGCCCACGAAAGCTTATGCTCCTACACTTCAGTTAGTCTATAAGGTGCCGCAGGACTCCTCGCCGCTTTTACCTAGTTCAATAGATCAAGATCTACTGGTAGAGCTTGGAGCCTCTGACAGGTGATTCTGACTGGTTTGGCTGGGAGGCTATCAAGTGCCTGCACTTCAGCTGCCCCTCCCTCCATTACCCTGCTGTTCCTGTCCAGAGCCTCAGAGCTGCCCCCAAGAGCCTCCTTGTTGTGCAGAGCAGGGGAGACAGACGAAGGGGGGTGTTGATGTCACAGTCCCCCTCCTCTGTACCCCATTTTCCCAGAGTGAGGAGGATGGGGCCTTGGTGAAGGGATGGAGCTGGTCCTCGGAGAAGAGGGGGAGGGGTATTTGCATTTGAAGTAGACCCTGGACTCATTTAAATTCAAAAAGTGATCTTGTGCTTAAAAAGGTTGTAGACCACTGACCTAGTTCTTCTTGAATGAGAAGGTGATGGTCGCAACATGGGCCTTTAGATAGAGTCCTACCACAATCTCTTTTTTCCTAACAAAGGTCATTTAGTACAGATATTACTTTTTACACACACACACACACACACACACACACACACACACACACACACAGAGATTTGTGTTTCTGTTTTATGTTTGTGCTTTTCTAATCTCTAAATGAGCAAACTTTATGGGAAAGAAATAAGTGAAGAGCTGATGGAAAGGAGGCAGAAATACTGAAGATGTCAAGATAAACTTAAAAAACAACAAATAGTCTGGTAAGTACTTTAAAGACTAACAAAACAGGTCGATGGTATCATGAGCACAGCCATCGACCTGTTTTGTTAGTCTTTAAAGTGCTACCAGACTATTTGTTTTTTTTTAAATTTATCCTATATAGACTAATTTTGCTACACCCTGAAGCTTTTGAAGATATCAAGTCACCTTTTATTTCAACCTCAAATATCACCAAGACAAAAAAGAAAAGCCAGTGAAAAACCCAAATACTAAGATTTTTTTTGCAGCACGCAAAAGCACAACCCTAACATAACAGCTGTCACAACTGAAATATCCTGCATCTCATAACAGGGAACGGTCATATTTGAGTGACATGTAAATCTGATTTTAGAAAAATCTCATGGAACACTTTAAGTCTTCAGGAAAAGGCAGGGTTTCATACTATATTTTCAGATACATCAGCAACTCAGAGTTTTACATAACGAATTTGGGGGTTTTGACGTTCAAAATAACCATGACCAATCAAAGCAGTTCCCGGTTGTACAGCAGAATTAGACTGCTACAAGATGGAAAAGAACCCTTTTCACTTAGGAGGTGCTGACACATAATATCTATTTATTAAACAGATAAATAGGAATAAAAACAGTGTGTTTAGACCAACTTTGGGAACCAGACAATTTAATTTTGTTCTAGAGTGGGGTGTGTGAAGCTTGCCCAACTGATGCACAGGAAAATACAGAAGCCTGAAGGTAGTACCTCTACTGCTCAAAGAGTAGAACCCACAGGCCTGAATAAGCCAGATGGACTGGCATGTCTGGTTAAAATGAAGCATTTAATGTGAGGACTTATAGTCCCCATGGCCTTTTCCATTGCACTGTAGAGTCAGAGGGCCTCGGGTTACATCATAGATTGCACTTTGTTCATCTCTACTCTAGATGGTATCAGAATTCTAAACACATCTATCTTGAAAAATCTACTGCAAAAACAAAATAAAACATCTTTTGTGTTTTTCAGATTGAAAAAGCTGATTGACCAAGAAACAGCCTATCAGGCAAAAAAAGAGAAGGAAAACAACAAGAAAATAATTAAACTGAAAGAAGAACTGACAAAACTGAAATCATTTGCTTTAATGGTGGTGGATGAACAACAAAGACTTACAGAACAGCTGAACCAACAAAGTCAAAAAATCCAAGAGCTAACCACTACTGCCGAGCAAGTACACGAGAAACTCACAATTGCTGAAGCAAAAGCACAAGAGGAAAAGCAGAAAGCCATCAGACTAGAAGCAGAATTGCAAGCCCAAACCAAAAAGATTTCCCAAGAACAAGAAATAATGATGGCCAAATTAACCAATGAAGACAGCCAGAATCACCAGCTCCGGTCAAAATTAACAGCTCTCACTCGACAAATAGATGAATTAGAGCAAACTAATAAGTCTTTACGAAAAGCAGAGGAAGAATTGCAAGACATACGGGAAAAAATAAATAAAGGAGAAAGTGGAAATTCCACCCTTATGTCTGAAGTGGAAGAATTACGGACACGTGTCTTGGAAATGGAAGGTAAAGATGAAGAGCTCATAAAAATGGAAGACCAGTGTAGAGAGCTTAATAAAAAATTAGAAAAAGAAGCAGCACAAAACAAGAACTTTAAAGCAGAAGTTGACAAACTCAACAAAAGAATTATGGAATTGGAGAAATTAGAAGATGCTTTCAACAAGAGCAAACAAGAATGTTATAACCTGAAATGCAATCTAGAAAAAGAAAAAATATTAACAAAGCAATTGTCTCAGGAGTTGGAAGGCTTAAAAGCTAGAATTGGAGAGCTTGAAACCACTGAAATCAAATTAGAAAAAACAGAATTCACACTCAAAGAAGATTTAACTAAACTGAAAACATTAACGGTCATGCTTGTGGATGAAAGAAAAACAATGAGTGAAAAAATAAAGCAAACAGAAGAAAAGTTACAATCTGCAACTTCCCAGCTTCAGGTGGAGCAAAACAAAGTGATGTCAGTTACAGAAAAACTCATTGAAGAAAGTAAAAAAGCACTGAAATCAAAAACTGATGCAGAGGAAAAAATGTCCAGTGTAACGAAGGAAAGAGATGAACTGAAAAACAAACTAAAAGCAGAAGAAGAGAAAGGAAGTGATCTCTTTTGCAAGGTAAATATTCTAAGGAAAAGGCTTCAGTCACTAGAAGCCATTGAAAAAGAGTTTCTTAAAAATAAACTCAAAGAGACCACTAAAGCAAGCACATCCTTACAGCAGGAGAACAACAAGATCAAAGAACTTGCCCAAGAAGTTGAGAGGCTGAAAAATAAGCTGAAAGAAATGAAGGCCATAGAGGATGATCTCATGAAAACTGAAGATGAATTTGAGTCTCTAGAACGAAGATACATCAATGAACGAGACAAAGCTAAATTTCTATCAGAAGAACTGGAGGGTGTGAAAATCGAACTGGCTAGATATAAGTTAGCAGAGAAGGCAGAGTCCAACCATGAAGAGTGGATTTTCAGAAAACTTAAAGAAGAAGAAGCAAAGTCAGGGCACCTGTCTAGGGAGGTAGATGCACTGAAAGAGAAAATTCATGAGTACATGGCCACAGAAGACCTAATATGTCATCTACGGGGTGATCATATAGTCCTACAAAAGAAACTCACCCAGCAAGAAAACAAAAACAGAGAGCTAGCCAGAGAAATTGATAGCCTTACTAAAGAATTAGAGAGATACAGACGCTTCAGTAAGAGCCTTAGACCTAGTCTTAATGGAAGGAGAATTTCTGATTTGCAGGTTCTCTCTAAAGAAGTCCAAACAGATCCAGCAGACAGTGAACCACCTGATTACAAGAGTCTTGTTCCTTTAGAACGAGCAGTCATAAATGGGCAGTTGTATGAAGAGAGTGATAATGAAGACGAAGACAACGATGAGGAGCAAACAGTGTCTTTCAAATGCAATTCATCCATTGCAAATGCAGTAAACAAAAAATTATGGATCCCATGGATGAAGTCCAAAGAAAGCCATCCTCAAAATGGAAAAATTCATAGCAAACAGAATGGAAATTGTGCACAGCCACGAGATTTAGTTCTAAATCACACGCCTGGTCAACCTCTTCATATAAAGGTTACTCCAGACCATGGACAAAACACAGCTACCCTTGAAATAACAAGCCCTACTACAGATAGTCCTCACTCTTACACTAGTACAGCAGTTATACCCAACTGTGGCACACCAAAGCAAAGAATAACCATTATTCAAAATGCCTCCTTAACTCCTTTAAAATCAAAAGTAGTTGATGGTTACATGAGTCCGGAGCAAGCCATGTCACCTATTACAATGGCAACTTTTGCAAGATCTCAAACTCCTGAGTCATGTGGCTCAATAACTCCAGAAAGGACAACGTCTCCATTGGCTCTGACAAGTTCTCCAGAACAAATGCTTTCTTCAGAGCCTTTGGAAATTGGTGCCAAGCATACTGTTTTCAGAGTGTCCCCAGACAGGCAATCGTCATGGCACTTTCAAAGATCTAACAGCACTGGTTCAAGTGTAATAACTACTGAGGATAACAAAATCCATATTCATTTAGGAAGTCCTTATGTTCAGGCTCTTGCTAATTCAACAAAACCTTGTACTCCCAGTCAGGATAACAGAACTCCAGCACTAACTAATGGAACAGCCATTAAATCTACTAGTAAAATCACAAGCAGTATCACTATCACACCAACAGCCACTCCTCTCCCACGGCAATCACAAATTACAGTAAGTAATGTCTATAACTGATCCCCCATCCATGCTGACTCCCTTACCAACAACCCATCCTATTTTTCACCCCAGCAAGAATTATTTGGAACACACCCTTTATTTTGGGAGAGACCTGTGCATGAACTATACAATGCTATTTGGAACTAACATTAAGTTTTGCCTGCTTAGTCATATTGAGTGTGCACTTACTGTATAACTTCTCACTGAAGTATCTCTATGTAAAATATGTAGTCTTCCACTTGTATAAATTCATCTTTATGTATTTCCATTTTCCATAACTCACATTACTTTTGATTACTAGGTGTTTTGGTGAAGAACTATTTTAACATTACAAAAACAGTAAATCATTGGTTGGTTTTACCATTGCTTGCAGACTTTTTTTGTTCTTTTGGTGGGGAGGTGTGCACGCGTTTTGTATTTTTGCAAGTATGACAGACCTACTTTAATCCTGGAAATACCAGCCAACTACAGATAAGAACAGTTTCATTATCTTCCTTCTATTCCCCAATTGTTCCTAGCCTTATTAGTCAAATTATTATTTTTAGATCAAACACACACATGTACAGTAGCAATTGAAAAGTTCATGATACATAAATCACATGTTTTGCAGCATGTCAATCACTGGGAACTTTGAGTGTGGATTTTTTAAAACACTTTGTCATTCTGTTAAAACTCAATCTGCTTCCTCCCTCAAATCTTTCCTTTGTAATTGAGTTGAGTTGAGAAGTTTATACCACAGAATTATTTTCTTTTTCCGTAAGGCAAGCTCTTGGTCTACATTAAAAATACTAGTATTCAAAAGACCTTGTAAAAAGGTTAACAGCAACAGTTACATTTTAAAAAGACTAACTAGAAGAATGGCACCACAAAATGATTTTAATATTCAAAGCATGAGAGAAGGAGGGTGCATGGTTGGAATCTAGATTACAGTCCATCATTCTACATATTAGATCTGTGAAGAAGAGAAAGCAAAATGAATGATAGGACAACTTATAGTTTCTGAAATGATAAAAGAAGTTTGTCTGTAGGATGTATATATTCATATTAGCTGGGCTATAGTATAATTTTTTAACAGAGTACAAACATTAATACAGTAGTACAATGTTGCTATTTAGACAAAACTGGGTCACATGAAACAGTACTGGATGCTATATTAGTGCCTATAATAAATAATGACAATATCATAAGCAATGCTGTCTCAATTTGTATTTAAAAAGAGTAAGCAATCAATGCTAACCTTTTGGAGAATATTACATCCAGTGATACTAGAACTTCATTTTTAATTATTTGTAAGACCAAACTGTCTTGAATTCATTTCCAACATTCCTCTTTCTCTCAATAAAGAGTTGCTACTGAAATTCACTCTTTTAAAAACAGCTTTTCAAAAAAATTAAACATCAATTTGAATTATGCATTTAGCAAACAAATCTATTTGTCACATAGCTAATTATCATCAAAATACTTGTGCTTAAATAGAAGCTGTCTACTTCATACATCCCAGCTCAAGATGAATGGGGAAGAATAAAGATGACAATCATTTCCGTGATTATGAACTGTGATATTAATTGTCCTTCAATCCCTGATTCAGCAAAGGACTTTAAGCATGCACTAAAACTGAATGGGGAGCTAGCAATTATGACAGAAAACAATGACCAATTGTAAAAGGAAAAGTTTCTATTCAGAAAACACAAAAATGTATCTTGATAATCAGCAATGATGGAAAAAGTAAAACCCATGGAAGTTTCCGTTAAATCAAAATTTTTAATAAGTGCTCTAAAATATTGCAGGAGCACTTTTTAAAAGATTTAAACTACACAAGAGAGCGTGAGCTCAATCCAATCTCATAGCCTGATCCAAAAAACAGGTTTTGGATCAGGCCCTTTAAACCTGTTTTACCAGTACAGGTTTTCCCTGCTATACGGCGCCCTGGTATACATCCGTTCTGCACTAAAGTCATTGATGCTTGTAGGAAGTTATGCATTATAAGTCCTCCCATTTCCTGCTCATAAGTTGTACACAAAAAAACTGAGCAAATGGAAGTCAGCCACGGGAAAAAGATTCCCCACTTTAAGTTGTTTCACTTTAAGTCCAAGTTTTCTGGAACGCATCTTGGACTGACAGCAAGGACAGTATGCAACTGCAATCACTTCAAAAGCTGAATTGTGAGAGATCAGAATCAGGCCCATTTTGTGACATTCCTAAGGCTATTATCCTACAAGATGCTTAGAAACCTCAGCACCCATTAACTTCAATGGGAGTTATTTCTCACTAGGTGCTTAGCATCTTATAGAACCCAAACCGAAAGGAGTATAATCTTATATGACAGTAATAACATACACTTTATTACAGTTGGCTTAAGCATTCTTTTCTACAGTGCCAATCCAAAACAAACATTAGATCTCTACACGAGTAATTTTCATCATACACCTTTAATATCCTGTACATACGCACATGTAGCATCAGTACATAACTCTGCAGTAAACTTCAATATTCCGTTAGTAGACATTTGAAAACACTGGAAATGCTCAGCAGGGCCGAAAGCTACCGCAGGCCCCAGGGCAAAATGTGAGGGGCACTGCCACCCTGACAGAAGGGATGGGGCCTCTATTGGAAGCGGTGGAACCAAAGGCAGTCAGACTTTGGTGTCACCCAGACCATGGCTCCTGTTCCCCATTACATGCTGGCAGTAATTCAAAAGGGGACTGTGGCTTCAAGCAGACACCACTGCTGCAATAGTTGTGGCAGCAGCTGGGAGCTCCTGACAACCTTTGAATATTCAAGTCCCGGGGATAAATGCCCTCTTTACCCCCACCTCCACACCCCTAGTCAGAAGGCCTGGAAATGATATGTTCCATTTAAAAAAAAAAAAAAAAAAAGTCCAATTCTAGTTCTCGTACAATTAGCTTTACATTTTGTTTTTATTTTACAATTATATAGAAAACCAAATATTCTGTTTTGCATCTCCATTCTACCCATATACACAGAAACTGATTGATTAACAACAATTAGGAAGCCAACTGGTATAACGTCTTCCAAAAACTACCTATACAGCAGGAATTAAGTTTAGTCATTTCTAATAAACACTCTTGTCCTTTGGACCGTTGTCTAATTCTTCTGAACAAAGACATTTAGAGTTCAATGTTAGGTGAATAAAAAAAATCTTAGACCAGTGATCATGCCATTAAAAAGTTTTAATTATTCAAAAGAATAGTGCTTATTCTTCCTTGTTAATTTTTTACTAAGAGACAATTTTCACTACAGGATACAAAAAAAATCAAATTTGTAATTAACAAAAGGCAAGGGAAACAAGCCATAGGATAATACTAGTCAATTATAAGTTGCATCAAACTTGCATGTAAGCAAGCATTTTTGTCACAGTTCCCCAGAACAGTATACCTTTTGGTTAAGATCAACAGATACACCTTTTGCCAAATCAGTTCCCTGACCTCTATGTGACCCCTTCTCCTAACAAATCTTTGAACAAATTCTTCCCTTCAACCAGGTAGAGTCTCAAACTGTCAGGAAAGGAGGATGGGGGGGTTAACTGGTTACAGAAAGGGAAGAGCCAGCACTCCACTCTACATAACCCTTTTGAGTACACTTCTTTGAAGCCCAACATGACTGTTCCAGGTATGTCCTCAACCACATCTTCCCATGACAGTCACCCCAGATTGTCACTTTGAAGATAAGGAGGATGGGAGCAGCTGGGTGCTCAGTATCCTTGAAAGTCAGGCCACTTATTTAAGATATCAAATACGGAAAAAAATAGTGTAATTTTAGGCACACAGATGTGAAAACCTTGGCCCATTTATTTTGGAGGAGAGCCAGCCTAGTAGTACTGCAGTACTCTCTACTGTTTTGCAAGAGACATACTTTTGACCTTTGGTCCCAGTCTCCTGCTGTGGGAAGGGGAGAAAAAAAAATCACAGGTTAAAATACTGAGAAAACAAAGTCCTCATCTGACAAGTGAGAGGCAGCGCCTGACATTATTCAACGACTACCCTTAATAGCCAACTAAGGAGATTGAATTTATGAAAACTGAAGGTACAGCCAGCTAAATGCTCCTTATCCAGAAGAATTTTAGAAAACAGTGTGTCTGGAGATAGTATAAAGCTGTAAGAAAAAAAATGGGACTACTTACATCTCTTACAAGGTTTTAAAATGCATCCTTTCACACACAGAAATTAACTGTAGGGCAGCACGGAATTATTAAAATGAAACTGATGCTGCTGAATTGGGACAGAGATGCCAGAACTATGTGCTTGATGACTAGGAAATATCAGCTATTGAGACACATAAAACAAAAGATGACAACTCCCAAATCTCCAGACTTAAGCAATGGGTAGAACAAATATTATGTTACCAAGAAACAAACAAACAAACAAACAGAAAAAGATCTTAAGAGTTCAAAGCTTCATGGGTGGTGTAAAGAGACATTTTGATGCTAAAATCAAGTACCATGAATGGGAAACCACCCCAGAAATGGAGGGTTTTGACAAATATAATATGACTGTGAAATTTTATTACAAGGACAAATCCTTCAACAGCCACAGAGCATAGCTGCATTCTCTACCTGAGAAAAGCCTTCTGGGACAAAATGCGGAGGGGACTCCAACATAAAGAGATATTTAAAATAATCAGATTAGTTAACTGTTACAACCAAACTTTAGTCACAACAGGGCACAGACTGGGATTCACATGAGAAGAGGTTTTTAAATATACCAGAAAAGGCTTTCATCTTGCTGGTGGTTTCTCTGAAATGTGACACTGTGTGTATTCACTTAATTATTACTACCTCCCTCCCTCAAAAATATTTAGTACATAGAGTAGGTAATCTTTATAATTAAAGTTCACTGTGCTCCATGAGGAAGATAAGAAACAATGTCTTCATTTTACAGCTGGAGAAACTGAGAAAGAGGAGTTAAGTGATTTCAAAGCAGCAAAATGAGTCAGCCCAGCACAAGATTAAAACTCCTGAGTCCTTAAACTCACACTCAGGCCATTATAAATCACATTTTTCTTTTAGAAGTAAACACCACAAGCAAACAAAAACAAACAAAATCACATCCCACTACACTACAAGATTTAACACACACACACACACACACACACACACACACACACACACACACTTAAAAGCTTTTTCACAGAAGAAAAACCTTACCCTAAAATCTAAAGAACTTCCCAAGAATGCAAATGTGGATCCCACTTGAGAGCTCTTTGAGAGCTCTTTATTATTTTTCAAGTGCTTGTGCACAATCCAACACAACGAAGTCCCTACATAGTTGATCTCCGTGTGCTCCCACCAAGTATATTAAATAATAATGGGGGGAGGGGAATATAGATTCAATTTTTTGCATGAACAAAATTGAAGAATATTGAAGAAATTTCTGCTTTAAAATATATTTACATTTGGCCCTATGGCTTCATATGCATCTCTGTTTAGGGTGACCAGAAAGCAAGTGTGAAAAATTGGGACACTAATTTTTTGTTTTTAATTGGAGTGGGGTGGAGTGCCCTATAGAAGACAAGTGATAGAAGACAAAGTCCCTTATATCAGGACATCTGGTCACCCTAATATTTTTCAAAACAAACCACTATAAAAAAAAGTTATCACAGCCCTCCTTAGTAGCCCAGGACCTGCACAAAAGAATCTCTGCTGCCAACAATCTTATGGAAGGAAAAGATAAACAGATTTAAGCTAAGAGGAAGTGAGTTTACTGAAAACATTACCAATGTACATGGAGGTAACAGACAAGTGTCAACTCTGCCCTCTGCTGGATACAATCAATCCTATGCCAATATTTCCACCGTTAGGGACGAGCACAAAGTGAACAAGTCCTCTAATCAAACTATTAACAGAAAACGGAGAATTCTCTTTAAGCTCATGCAGCACCTTGGTTTTGGAGCACAGTCTTGTCTTCACTAGAAAACTGTATTGCATTTAATCACAATTTTTAACTCCTGAATTAAGCGACACAACACTGACACTGCAGACAAGAACTAATTGTGTTCATCACCACATCAGCTACTCCTTGGATAACCCCTGGTCCCGGTAGAGTTTGTCCAAAGCTCAATGATGACAACCTGATGATGGGCATAACTAGTCTTTGCTTACACCGATCAGTTAGCACTATGTCAGCTAACAACCATTTAAAGTCAAGTTTGAAGATGTTAAAATATAGACTCATAGACTTTAAGGTCAGAAGGGACCATTATGATCATCTAGTCTGACCCCCTGCACAGTGCAGGCCACAAAATCTCACCCACCTCTCCTAGAATAATCCTCTCACCTATATCTCAGATATTGAAGCCTTCAAATACTTTGAAGACCCCAAGATGCAGAGAATCCTCTAGCTGTGATCTGTACCCCATGCTACAGAGGAAGGCGAAAAACCTCCAGGGCCTCTGCCAATCTACCCTAGAGGAAAATTCCTTCCCGACCCCAAATATGGCGATCAGCTAAATCCTGAGCATGTGGGCAAGACTCAGCCAGACACCCAGAAAGTTCTCTATAGTAACTCCTATCATCCCTCCATTGACCTATTTCCCACTGATAATGAATGGTCAATTAGTTACCAAAATCATGTTCTCTCATCAAACCATCCCCTTCATAAACCCATCTAGTTTAATCTTGAAACCAGATAGATCTTTTGCCCCCACTACTTCCCTTGGAAGGCCGTTCCAGAACCTCACTCCTCTAATGGTTAGAAACCTTTGTCTAATCTCAAGTCTAAACTTCCTACTAGCCAGCTTATATCCATTTGTTCTTGTGTCCACATTGGTATTAAACTTAAATAATTCCTCTCCCTCCCTGGTATTTATCCCTCTAATATATTTAAAAAGTGCAATCATGTCCCCCCTCAGCCTTCTTTTGGTTAAAGTAAACAAGCCAAGCTCCTTGAGTCTCCTTTCATAAGACAGGTTTCCATTCCTCGGATCATCCTAGTGGCCCTTCTTTGTACCTGTTCCAGTTTGAATTCATCCTTCTTAAACATGGGAGACCAGAACTGCACACAGTATTCCAAACGGCGTCTCACCAATGCCTTGTATAATGGCACTAACACCTCCTTATCCCTACTGGAAATACCTCGCCTAATACATCCCAAGATCGTATTAGCCTTTTTCACGGCCATGTCACAATGGCGGCTCATAGTCATTCTATAATCAACCAGGACTCCGAGGTCCTTCTCCTCCTCTGTTACTTCCAACTGATGTGTCCCCAGCTTATAACTAAAATTCTTGTTATTAATCCCTAAATGCATAACCTTACACTTCTCACTATTAAATTTCATCCTATTGCTATCACTCCAATTTACAAGATCATCTAGATCTTCCTGTATGATATCCCAATCCTTTTCTGAATTGGCAATAGCTCCCAATTTTGTGTCATCCGCAAATTTTGTTAGGACACTTCCACTTTTGGTGCCAAGATCAGCAATAAAAAGATTAAATAAAATTGGCCCCAGAACTGATCCCTGAGGAACTCCGTCCGCTAGTAACCTTCCTCCAACCTGACAGTTCACCTTTCAGTATGACCCGCTGTAGTCTCCTCTTTAACCAGTTGCTTATCCACCTCTCAACTTTCATATTAATCCCTATCTTTTCCAATTTAACCAATAAATTCCCCATGTGATACTGTATCAAATGCCTTACTAAAGTCGAGGTAGATCAGATCCACTGCATTTCCTTTATCTAAAAAATCTGTTACTTTCTCAAAAAAGGAGATCGGGTTGGTTTGGCACGATCTACCTTTTGTAAAACCATGTTGTAATTTGTCCCAATTGCCATTAGCCTCAATGTCTCTAACTACTTTCTCCTTCAAAATTTTTTCCAGGATCTTACATACTACAGATGTCAAACTAACAGGCCTATAGTTACCCGGGTCGCTTTTTTTCCCTTTCTTAAAAATCGGAACTATATTAGCAATTCTCCAGTCAAATGGTACAACCCCTGAGTTTAGAGATTTATTAAAAAATTTTGCTAATGGACTTGCAAGTTCATGTGCCAGTTCCTTTAATATTCTTGGATGAATATTATCTGGGCCCCCCGATTTACTCCCATTAAGCTGTTCAAGTTTGGCTTTTACCTCGGATATGGTAATATCTACCTCCTTATCTTTAGCCCCATTTGTTAACTTACCATTATCCCTAAGCTCTTCATTAGCCTCATTAAAGACTGAAGCAAAGTATTTGTTCAAATATTGGGCCATTCCTAGATTATCCTTAACCTCCACTCTATCCTTAGTAATTAGCGGTCCTACTTCTTTTTTTGTTTTTTTCCTATTTATATGGCTATAAAACCTTTTACTTTTGGTTATAATTCCCTTTGCAAGGTCCAACTCTACCTGACTTTTAGCCTGTCTCACTTTATCCCTACATGCTCTAACCTCAATAAGGTAGCTTTCTTTACTGATCCCTCCCATTTTCCACTCCTTATATGCTTTCTGCTTTTTCTTAGTCACCTCTCTGAGATGCTTGCTCATCCAGCTTGGTCTAACACACCTGCCTATACATTTTTTCCCTTTTCTAGGGATACAGGCTTCTGACAGCTTCTGCAACTTTAACTTAAAATAATTCCAGGCCTCCTCCACTTTAAGATCCATAATTTCTTTAGTCCAATCAACTTCCCTAACTAATTTCCTTAATTTACTAAAGTTAGCCCTTTTGAAATCAAAAACCCTAGTCTCAGATTTATTTTTGTTTATCCTTCCATTTAATTTAAACTAAATTAGCTCATGATCACTCGAGCCAAGGTTGTCTCCTACAACCATTTCATCTATGAGGTCCTCGCTACTCACCAAAACCAAATCTAAAATAGCATCCCCCCTTGTTGGTTCAGCAACTACTTGATGAAGGAATTCATCAGCTATCACATCTAGGAAAATCTGAGCCCTATTATTATTACTAGCACTTGTTCTCCAGTCTATATCTGGAAAGTTGAAATCTCCCATGATTACACAGTTTCCATGAGTATTTACTTCATTAAAAACATTAAAGAGGTCTCTATCCATACCCAGATTGGATTCTGGTGGTCTATAACACACCCCAAGCACTATCCCAGGGGAGGATCTGTTAGTTTTCTTCCCCAATGTGATTTTTGCCCAAACAGACTCTGTCTTCTCCATTCCATCACTTTTTATTTCTTTACAATGTACCTCATCTTTGATATACAATGCGACTCCACCACCTTTTCCCTTATTTCTGTCTTTCCTAAACAGCACATACCCTTCAATACCTGTACTCCAGTCATGCCTAGTATTCCACCATGTTTCTGTTATTCCTACAATATCTGGTTTCACTTCCTGGACCAATAGCTCTAGTTCCTCCTTTTAGTTACCTAGGCTCCTCGCATTGGTGTACAAACATCTTAATTTTTGCTGTTTGGCCTCATTCACATTCTTTACCCAATTTGGCACAGATGTTATACCTCCAATATGACCTATTGGACTAGTATCCACCCCACCCTTCCTCATGTTCATTCTCCCACCCCCAGCTATATCCTTTCTTACTTCGTTTTCCTCCCTCTCAGTGTTAAAATCTGGCGTAGAGATTACCTGGGCATCTCCCAACCGTCTCCCCCAAATTCCTAGTTTAAAGCTCTCTTAATCAGTTGAGCCAGCCTCCATCCTAGAAATCTATTTCCCTCCCCCTACTTAGATGAAGTCCATCTCTAGAGAACAGTCCTCTGTCCATAAATGCCTCCCAGTGACCATACATCCCAAAGCCCTCCTTATAGCACCACTGCCTAAGCCATCTATTGATCATCATAATCCTGTCACATCTTAGTTGCCCTTCTCTAGGAACAGGAAGAATCCCACTAAAGATCACCTGAGCCTCACTTTCCTTAAGCATCCTTCCCAGCCTAGCATAGTCTCCCTTAATTAGTTCCAGCGAGAATCTAGCCGTATCATTTGTTCCTACATGAAGGATGATCAATGGATTCCTTCCTGCTCCCTTAATAATTCTCTTCAACCTCAGTTCCACATCTCGTTTCTTAGCACCTGGCAGACAGCACACCCTTCTATTCTCTGGATCAGCTCTGGTTACAGGCCTATCTATTTTTCTCAATAAGGAGTCCCCAATCACATAGACCTGCCTTTTCCTAGCGACAGTGAAATTCTTTGGTCTATCTCTAGCTTCCTCTGGCTGCAAGTCCTTGCCATTCCTATTTTCCCTTGTAATCCTAATGCTCATTATTGGTGTTGTCTCCATTGAGTCTTCCCCTTTATCTATGGGACTAGCCACTCTTCTCTTCTTCCTTACCCTTCCATCTTCATTATCTACCTGCTGTACCCCTTCTTCATTTTCCAGCTCCACATACCTGTTCTTGAGCTCTATTTTTCCTTCACTGATCCATCTTTTCCTCTGCCTGGTCCTCTGAGTCACATGCTTCCACTGTCCATTTTCTTCACCCAGCAGTCCCCCCTCTGAGGCCCTTGATCCTGGTTCCATCTGCATATCTAAGCTTTCCCCTTCAGCCACGTCATGCCTTTGCCCCATCATCTGCTCAAACCCCCTTCTAAACTCGACCAGAGTTTCCACCTGCATCTCCAGTCCTCGGATCTTTTCTTCCATCAGCTCTATCAGACGGCACTTCATGCAAACAAAACTCCTTTCAGGTACCCCCTCCATCATGTACATACCACAGCTACCACATCCAATCATCCTCCTTGTGTTCTCTACTACTTGGGCCATGGCCACTAATGCCTCTGTGTTTTATCTACTTTCTCACCAAAATCCTATTAGTCCGGTGAACACAAAAACAAACCAAAACACCCTCTCTACAGCAAAAATAAACTCCAAACAAATCCCACAATCCCAACTCCCACTCAAACTCCCCTGTTTACAGCTCTGTTTGCTTGGCTCCTGTGCCGCTGCAGCTATCTGTGTTAAGACAAGCCTGAAGAGAAGATGTTGGTAGCTACGGCTTTTGAAAGGGACTCAGGCTTCTATACCCAACTCTGCTCGACTCCCTTTGTGACCTCTCTCTGTAACTCAGATGCTCACCATCAAAATAGAGTTATTAAGACTTGCCTTTTTTAATAAGGTGCTCAGATATTGTGGAGGTGAGCTGCACAGAAAAGTCTATAAAATATCTTTATGTGCTAGGCTTCCTCTATGTAGCTGGGCTTTTGACAAGGATCATGCCACATGCGTAGACACTGCATTTACTTTCAGTATGGGTTTCCCTTCTGAATAGCACAAGTTTATGAAATTAAGCAGGTCTATCCTGTCCCTCCCAACACACACACACACAAAAAGTGAAACACTCTACAATAAAAATCAAAATAACTTAGGGACATCATATGCATTGTAAAGCAAAAATCAACACCACAAGTTATTACAATTAACTCCTTCCCAATCTTTTCCTCTTCCAATTTAAACAGTAACAGCTAAAAATGGTAAAATCCAAGAATATTTTGTTCCACAGCATGAGCTGTCCACTATATGCAGAATTATAGGGTTAGAATTCTCCAGTGATCCAACTGGCTCAACAATCATGGTACTTGATAATATGGTAATAGTGAGCCATTCATTCTGCTACAGTTAAGGACCTGTCAGCATTTCTACAGACACACCAATTTCTAAGGCGTTTACAATTCAACCATAAAAACATGCTTCAGTTTAAAACTTGGCATGCAGGCCTGAATACTCAGGAGTATTTCTTTTCTTTTTTTTTCTTTTTATCTCTGTATACAATTCAAAGTTAATTTGTTTTTTTTAAAGCCACTGTCAGAATTTTTTTAATTTCTCCCACAAGTTTTGAAATGCTTATGTACACTTTCAGTATAAAAGCAGCCATCATACAGTGAAAATGGCTTTATTGACATATTTTTCCCCTGTACTAATTGTAACAAAGACATTGTAATCACAAATCAATAATGACATGCACAGACTTAAAAAGACCAGCCTGTCTTATCTGTGTTCAAAAGGTACTTTATAGCACAAGTAGTCCCATCACAATGGGTATCACAGTCTCACAAAAAGCACTTTACAAAGCATTTTACAAAGAAGGAAAAGTATCATTAACCCCACTTTACAGATGAGGAAACAAGTGCAGAAAAGTGAAGTGACTTGCCCATAGTCAAAAGTGAGTCAGTGGCATAGCCATAATTAAAACACAGGAGTCTAGATTCTCCATTCTGCAATGTAACCATGCACTCCACTCAGTTACTGTAGTGTTTATTTATGGGCACTGCACAAGTACCTACTCCTCTGCAGCTCCTGCAAGCATCTCTACCGTAATAATTTTCTCTTTATTCAAGTCTCATCTTCAAAATGTCTTCTTCATCCTCAGCTAAGGAGGAACTGCGGGTGCTCCAAACCTCTTAAAAGCCAGACTACTAATTCAGATAACTTTCAGAGTGTATGTAGGCTGCCTAAAGTTGAGCATGAAGTTGGGAATTCTTGGCCTGAAGAGTGTTTTATAGGGTTCCATAAGGCTACAACAGAACATAGTACATTAGCAACTGTCAAAACTAAATACTACATGCAGCAAAATGCAGCATTTGGGACCTTTGCTGCAGAACAGTACAGTGTTTCTAAATAATCACACCCAGAGGAAGGCAGAACAGCTGAAAAGTAAAAACCTTCATTCTGACTTCCTGAAAGATTTCAGAATGAAAACACAAGGGGGGGGGGGGGGAGGAGCGCTAAGTAAAATAGACAGAAACTATTTGACATCTGAAGAGAATGATACTGGTGGGCCCAATTCTGCCATTTCTACTTAGCTCTAACTCACTCCTGAGAAGAACAGCAAGACTGAGCTTCTAATGAGCTCAGGAAGCACATGGAGAAATGTTCTAAAATAAGGGGTAAGCAATCACCACATTTCTTTTTGGCAGTCTCATACAAGTATCTCAAGATGTGAATTTGGTGTTTGCATAACTGGGCTACACAGAGCCATCCCACCTCCAAGGGAAGAGTTTGAGCAGAACAAAAATTAAGAAAGGACTCCCTCTGCTGTTCAAATCTTTCAAACTACTGGAAAGTGCTGAAAGAACCAAACCGAATGTTATCATTCCTCATACATCTTTCTGCAGCCATTATGAAAATGCTTCTAGGAAAGTCATGAGCAGTACATGCTCCCCTTTGCTCTTTAATGAAAGGCATAAATCCCTAAGGCAAGAAACATGCAGCCACACATCATGCTATATTCCACAGAGAAGTCAAAATGAGGGTTTAACAGGGTGAAACTTCTTTAGGTTGATGGAAACAGCCTGATTGCTAGAATAGGTACCTTTTAACATGCCCATCTTGTCCCCACCCCATCTGCTTTTCGTGCCCCTCCCCCACATCAGTACCAAAAAAAAGGTTAGTTTACATTGAACACTTTGAAAACATAAAAAAAGGAGAAAAAAAATCTAACTTGTTAAAATGTCTGATAGTGTTCATTTTAAGTCAGGCCATCATTACAAGTCCTTATCAAAGAAATGCAAATAATAAGTTACAAACATATAGTGAATAGAGATTTTGATGATCAGAGCACAAGCCAATCACTGACTGCCCCAGCATGTTATTCCATAATTGTCCCTTGAAGAATTTCTTACCCCTACCCACTGTCAAAAAAAGAACTCAGGGCTAGCTGAGTCACTGGTCCAATTATGCATGAAAATTTCCACATTACTAGATACTTGCTCTTCTGACTCAGTTTCTATTTCTGATAACTGACAACCACACTGAAAATTAAATTTAAAAAGCAGGAAGACAAAGTCTGGTTATCAAATTACTGTTCACCCTGGTTCTCAGCACCTTGACACTTATTTGCTTGGACAATTAATTTTAATAGTTCATTTCAGTGACTACTGATATTATTGACAAAAATCATTACCATATTTTATGGGGATGTCAACATGTAGATGACTACACAATTAAATGGTATAAAACAAAGATTATCAGTTAATTCTGTAGACTACACACATTTCCCTCCCCCTTGCTGCTTCTATCAAGGGCAGCTGGGGGGGGAGGTGGGAGTCAGTGCCTGGGGAGTTGATAGAAATGCAGCAGTGTGGCGGGTGAGAGGGGCAGGCAGGAGCTGATAAGCTAGCTCTCCTCATGTGCCAGCTCCATGGACCCCCTTGACCTCTCCTCGCTGCCTCCTACAGAAGCAGCAGGAGGAGGGAGCAGGCAGGAGCCACCTTACCCCCGCCACCCACGCTGTTGCTTCTTTCAGAGTGAGTTTTTAAACCGCTCCCCTCACAGACTGGCTCCCACCTCTAATAGAGAGGCAGCAGCACAGGGGGATGGAGGGCTCCCCAGGAGTGGGGTTGGGAGCGCACTGGCTGCTGGCCCTGCCTATGGGATAAGGATATTAAATTTTGATTAAATCAACTAATCAAGTAGTCGATGGAATTTCCATGGCGGCTCTTGTACATTTCAAAGGGAGAGGCACAGCAGCAGGGATTCCTCTGCCTCCCTGCCCCTGCGGAGATGGTGCTGGGGGGAAACCAGCTTTTAAGCCAGCTCCCCCAGCACCAGCTCCTGCTCCCCTTCCTGCCTCTCTCTAATAGAACACTTAAAAAGCAACAAATAGTCTGATAGCACTTCATAGACCAACAAAACATGCAGATGGTATCCTGAGTTTTCATGGGCACAGCCAACTTCTTCAGACGACCAGAGATAGGCAGTGGGGGGGGGGGGGGGGGGTGAGTGTGTAAAGTGACTAGTCAAGTGACTACTCAACTATCTAACACGCTTATGCTTATCAGATAGTCATCTAGTTGCTTACATCCCTACTACAGGGACTATCGAATAGTTTTGTAACCACTACATTTTTATGCAGTTACATGTGTATTTAATTATCCCTCTATGAAATAAGGGATCTTTCGGAAAAGGCTTTATTTTCCGAAAGATCAGCGTCTAGACTGGCGCTTTTTTCCAACAAATCTCCATGCGGGGAAAAAAGCGGCAGCCATTTTTATGCTAATGAAGCAGGGGAGATTTAAATCTCCGCTTCATTAGCAATTGTGATACGTCTAATTTACATCCCTTTTACGAAGAACTTGTGGCTTATTACAATCACCCTGTGTAGCAATCAATCATCCCTGACAGAGGCTTATCTAAGCTGCTCTTAACTGAACATTATGTCTGTGTTCCCTCTGTTTTCCCTCTGTTTCCTAAATAAAAATGACACTATTATTCTGAAATCATGCATTTTTCACAGTGGTTTACAAGGCAGTACCTGTACAACAGGGGGCAAATTGATAACTGTCAAATCATTGTCTGGTCATTCATGAAACTGGTTTTCAAAGTCTCTCTGATGTGCAGGGCATCTTGATGTACTCTCCCTCAGGGGCGGTCCATGAGCCTAGGCAAACTAGGCAGTTGCCTAGGGCGCCGCTGGCCCGAGCGCCCCATGATTACATCATGGCCATTGACGGCCGTGCAGGTGGGGGCGCCGATCGCACCTTCTGCCTGGGGTGCCAGCTGCCGCAGCCGGCCTCAAGCTGCTCCTGCTCTCCCTTACTGCCCTGGTGTCTGGCTGCTCTTCATTGTCTACCAAGTGATCTGCCTCAACCTCCCCACCCTGTCAGAATATTTTTCCTCTCACAAATATGCAGCACACTGCAAGCAACAACAACAGGAATATTGATTTCTCTGAGCTCCAACCTAGTCAATATACTTTGCCAGCATGCTTTTAAATGGCCAATGACACATTCTACCACCATTCTGCACTTGCTTATCCTGAAGTTGAACTATTCCTTACTGCTGTCCAGGCTACCTGTGCACGGGTTCATGAGCCATGGGAACAAGGGTTTAGCTGGGTCTCCAAGGATAACTATTGGCATAGTCTCCAAAGGGTAATTTTCTGGTCTGCAAAGAAAGTTCTGTCTTGCAATTTTCTGAAGAGACTGGGGTTTCTACAGATGCACGCATTATGCATCTTTCCCAACCACCCCATCTGGATGTCAGTGAAACAGCCAGTGTGATCCAACACCATTGATAAAGCACCCCTTGTGGTTTATGTATGCTTTGTCAAGGTGGTCTGTGGCCAAAATGGGGATGTGTGTTCCATCGCCTCACCACAGTTAGAGAACTGCACTGCGGCAAAGCCATCCACTATGTCCTGCACATTCCCCAGATTCACTATCCTTCCTAGCAGAAGAGCATGAATTGCCTTGGTTACTTAGATCAGAGCAGTCCTCATTGTGGATTTACCCACTCCAAACTGATTCCTGACTGGTAGCAGTCTAGAGTTGAAAGCTTCCACAGGGAAATCTTTGCTAACAGGGCAGCTCCAGCTCTTTTTAGTGTTCTCCTGTAAACTCTCATCGGGGTTTTATAGCTGGATATATGAAAGAGAGAGAGGCAGAGAGAGTTTAACACTAAGAAGGTGCCCAGAACCTATTTGTGTAACTGCAAAACCACATAAATTTTTCTAGTCTTTGCTGCATGCAAAGTCATGAAGCTTGCAAGAATCCTCAAAAAGTAATAGAACACTCAGTTTTTCCCCCATCATTTTCACATTCAAAAACTAACATTATGTCACATGCTTCATGGTATCTTCAAAAAAACCAGAAAAATAAGGAAAGCTACACTGGCAACAGTTGTTAATCAGATCAATGTATTTGTTACTTCTGAAAAGCTGAGAAAAAGCACTAAAGAACTGTACAAACCACCTACCCTAACTGCTTACATTTTCTCTTGGTTTATTTCAAGATTGCTGATGTTTTCCATCGTACAATTCCTACTCGGATCCCCAAACCAAAGTCCACGAGCTTGACTAAATTACCTGTGAAAACACCTACTGGACATCTCAATAAACCACTTCAGGAAAGCAAAGTTGGAAAGCTACACATCATGAGAACTGTATCTAACACTTACCTTCAAAATGGAGGGAAAAGGTAAACTCCTTTCTGGAATATCAAGGAGTAAAATATATTTGTTGAGTAATATGAATCACTGCAGCAAATACTTCTAAAGGCTGTTTCAGAACCAAAAAAAAATAGATAATGTTTCCACAAGTAGTGAGATAACACTGGTCTATAAAAAAGAATGCAACAGTCACGTAAGAACATCAAGACTTCAGTAACACTGTCTGGACCAAACTCTGCTCTCCCTGCTCCAGTGTAAATTTGGATTTATACCAGGTTAAATGACTGAATCTGACTCTAAACATCAAGTGGCAAATTAAATTACAAATGAATTTTTATTATAAACCAAAATTTGACCTAAAACCTCTGCAACTAATAACCGCAATTTTAACTTTACCTTAATAGGATTATAACAATGTATTACGGTCATAATGATAAGTTATCATACAAGGATTTTGTTTTCAGTTGGTCTTATATTTGTGTTTCAACGTGGATATTTTTATGTTAAAATTTAAATGAGATGAGTTCACGACTGGAAACTATCCTGATATGAAAGAACATAAAGAAAGAGTAATAGGCCAACTTGAATGTGCAAGGAGCTCTTTAAATAAACCGAAAAGTAAAGGGGAATCCTACAAAAAGTGGTAATATAGGTGAATTGTTAAGGATGACTACAAAAGACTAACACAAACATGAAGGGACAAAATCAGAAAGGCAAAGGCACAAAATGAGTTACATTTAGCAAGGACCATAAAAGGCAATTAGAAATTATTTTATACATAGATTAGGAGTCAGAGAAAGACTAAAGAAAAATGCAGATACTCAGCTTTTGGAGTGTAGTGTAGTAGGAAAGAGAACTAATAACTGACAATATCAAGACGACTAAGCTGCTTAATGCTTATTTTGTTTCAGTCTTTACTAAAAAGATTAATTGTGAACAGATGCTTAACACAATAAATATTAATAACTAGCTGGAGTTACCCGGCATTGCTCGGGAAGCCGGAGGAACAAAATGTAGAAAAACAGTAGTCCATTATCTTTTTTTGAATGGTAGAAAAGTTGCACTGATTTCTATAGGGATTAAAATATAGATCCACGTCATCCCCAGAAATGGGAGGGGGGTGAGACCCTGGGTAGAAAGGAGGTTACACACAGGAGAAGTGCCCCAGTTTGCGCCCGGAACTGGAGGTGCCACAGGGGGGCAGGGCGGGAGCCTGAGCCGTTCTGTGTGTGGGGAGTCAGGGAACTGCATGTCAGGGTGAGGGGAAAGGGGGAAAGAGTCGTTTATGTAACTTCACAGGCGGGAGGGGGCAAGTCCCAGATGGCGCTGAGGGCTGCAGGCAGTGGGCACAGGACCTTCAGTGAGTGGAGTGGCCCCTCCAGCGCAGTATGACGGGTTGCTTTTTGATTTTTACAGCTTGAGCTCGGGCCTGATTGGGTCCAAAAGTACCTTAAAACCTTCTCCTGGAGGAAAGGTTATCCCATGCAAAGTTTGGTTGCAGTAGCTCTTATAGTGTCCAAGGGTATGGCTACACTAGCCACCCTAGTTCGAACGAAGGTGGCTAATGTAGTCATTCGAACTTGCAAATGAAGCCCTCATTGCAGGAGGAGTAATGGTAGTTTGAATTAAGAGTGTTAATTCAAACTATCTAGTCCGTGCCGCGTGTAGCCGCGGGCAGGTAGTTCGAGCTACCAGGCATTTAAAAATGGCGGCACCCGGGAACATGCAAATGAAGCCCAGGATATTTAAATCCCAGGCTTCATTTGCAAGTTCGAATGACTACATTAGCCACCCTAGTTCGAACTAGGGTGGCTAGTCTAGCCATACCCCAAGTTATTAGTGCACAAACATACATACATTCTCCTTTATATATTAGAAGATGGAGAAGTAACAGAACAAGTTACAAAATATTAGGTAAGTTAGATGCATTAAGTTGGCAGGGCCTGATGACTTTCACCTAGGACACTTAAAAAACAAACAACTAGCAATTGTCTTCGAGAATCTTTGGAAGACAGGTGACTCCCAGAGGAATGTAAAATGGCAAACATAGTATCTATCTTTTAAAAAGGGAACAGAGGACAATCGAATTGTAGACCTGACAGCCTAATGTTGATGCCTAGACAGATACTGGAATAAATTACTAAATCCATTTGTAGCGAGAGGATAATAGCGTGACAAAGAATAACCAATGAGAACAAATCATACCAAATCAAATCAATTTTCTTCTTTGGGAGGATTCCTGACCTACTGCTTGGGGTGAGAAGCAGTAGACATGATACATCTTGAGTTTAGAAAGACTTAACACGTGACTCTTTCATAAGCAGACTAGGGAAATGTCATCTAGATGAAAGTACTAAAAGGTTGTTGCACAACTGTCTGAAAGATTATTCAAAGAACAGTTATCAGTAGATTGCTGTCAAACAGGAAGCATGTATCTAATGGAGTCCCACAGATGTCTACAGTAGTCAATATTTAAATTAATGAGTTGGATAATAGAATGAAAAGTATGCTTATAAAATTTGCAGATGATACCAAACTGGGAGGGGTTGCAAGCATTTTGGAGGACATAATAGAATTCAAAATGACCTTGACAAATTGGAGAATTGATCTGAAACAAACAAGATGAAACTAAATAAAGACAAGGGTAAAGTACTACATTTTGGAAGGGGAAAAAAAAAAAAAATCAAACGTATGACTACCAAATGGGGAAGAACAGTTGTGTGGCTTAAAAGGATCTAGAGGTTATAGTGGATCACAAGTTGAACGGGTCAACAATGTGATTCAGTTGGAAAAAATTGCTAATATTCTGGAGTATATTAAGAAAAGTGTTGTATTTAAGACACGAGAAAAAATGTTCCTCTCTGCTCAGTACCAATGAGGCTTCAGCTGGAGTTCTGGTCCAGTTTTGGGTGCCACACTTCAAGCTCTGGGTAAATAGGAGAGTGCCAAAGAAAGCAACAACAATAATCCAATATTTAGAAAGCCTAAGCTATGAGGAAAGGTTAAAAAACCCTGGTCTTAAGAAGAAGGCTAAGGGGGAGGACCTAATAACAGTCTTTGAATATGTTAAAGTTGTTATAGAGAGGACAGTAATAATTTGTTCTCCATGATCATTGAAGGCTGGCAAAGAAAGAAACTATGGAGGAAAATAAAGGCATTTTTCTATTGCACAATAAAGTTTTAAAGCTGTATTAAGCTTTTGAAAAGAAAACCATTGCGTTTTGTTCAGATTTACAAACAATCTCCATTGTTTGTAACTCTGAAGTTTTACAGTATAAGGATAAACAAGTCCTCTGAACCTCTTTCAGTACAAGGAATCCTGTATCACCACAAAAAACTAACAATTGAACTACAATTCATATGCATGTGTGACACCACCAGAATGGGGCTGAATAGGGACTGGGAATGGCTCTTTCCATACAATAAAAACAACACATGGTCTGGTGGCGCTTTATAGACTAACGAAACATGTAGATGGTATCATGAGCTTTCGTGGGCACAGCCCACTTCTTCAGATGACCGGAGTTATGAGTTGGGGAAATGAAAACTCGAAATAAACAGGAGAGGGGAAGGGGAAGGGGAAGAGAAAGAAAAAAAAGAAGGGGGGTGGGAGACAGAGTATCATTAAGTATCTGGAGAATGGGTACTTAAACCTAAACTGATAAAAATCGAAGTCAATAGATACATTACTAAAACAGGAAGGATACCACTCAGGGAGCTGTTAGCACCTTCAGTGATTAAGTAGGTAGAGTCCCCACCAGCACATATCAGTATTTCAGTTTTAGAAATGCTCTATAAAGATCCTGTAGGTTACTGTCTCTGTCTGTGGCGTCGGAGCAAATCTGGTTGTATCGTAGGTCTTGGCTGTATACAATCGACTGAAAAATGTGTCTTATGTTACAATATGCCAACATCTTTATGGCTGACCTTGAAAAATGTTTCCTCAGCTCTCGCCCCCTAACACCCGTACTTTACTTATGCTACATTGATCCACGGTGAAGAGACTCTTGAAGACTTCCACAAGGATTTCAACAACTTCCACCTTACTATCAACCTCAGCCTGGACCAGTCCACAAGGGAAATCCACTTCCTGGACACTACAGTACAGTTAAATAATGGACACATTTCTACCACCCTTTATAAGAAACGTACCAACCGCTACACTTATCTTCATGCTTCCAGCTTCCGTCCCAGACACATTTTTCAGTCTATTGTATACAGCTAAGTCCTATGATACAACAGGATTTGCTCCGACCCCACAAACAGAGACGTTCACCTTCAGGATCTTTACAGAGCATTCCTAAAATGGAAATACCCAGCTGGGGACATGAAAAAACAAATTGACAGAGCCAAAAAAATACCCAGACATGAACTACTTCAAGACAGACTCAAAAGAGAAAACAACAGAACTCCTCTTGTTGTTGTCTACAGTCCACAACTCAGACCCCTCCAACACATTATACACAATGTCCAACCCATCTTGGAAAATGATCCCTCACTCTCAGAGGCCTTAGGAGAAAAACCTATTCTTGCTTACAGACAACCCCCAACCATGCCACACCACCACATAATAAACCTCCAGGAACCCAGCCCTGCAACCAAAAAAGATGCCTACTCTGCCCACATATCTACACTGGCGAATTCATCACTGGAGCAAACAACATAAGCCACAAAATCAAAGGGTCATTTGACTGTACATCCAGTAATTTGATCTATGCCATCAAATGCCTGCAGTGCCCCCACTGCTCTATATCTATATCTATATCTATATCTATATCTATATCTATATAGGACAAACTTTCTCTTCAAGAAAGCATCAATGGACACAAATCGGATATACCTAAAGGGAACATAAAGAAGCCTGTTGGTGAGCATTTCAGCTTGCCTAACTACAGTCTGACAGACCTGCAAGTAGCTGTCTTGTCACAAACCAGCTCTACAAGCCAAATACACAGAGAAGTCCTGGAATTCCAGTTCATCCACAAATTCAATTCACATGCTAATGGACTCAATCGTGATATGGGCTGGTGGGGACTCTACCTAGTTAATAATCACTGATGTGCTAACAGCTCCCTGAGTGGTATCCTTCCTGCTTTAGGAATCTATCTATTGACCTGCTTAGGTTTAAGTACCCATTTTCCAAATACTTAATGATGCTCTGTCTCCTGCCCCCCTTCCTTTTTTCTTACTCTCCCCCTTCCCTTCCCCTCTCCTATTTGTTTCAAGTTTTCATATCCAGGGCTCAACAATTAGGGCAATCTACTCACCCATGGCGAGTAGATTTTAGCCCGGCATGGTGCTGCAGCGCAGTCTGTGCATGCGCAGCATGCCAAACTACACGGCTGGCGAGCAGGGCTTGCTGCCGCTTGTCAAGCCCTTTTCATATCCCCAACTCATAATTCTGGTCATCTGAAGAAGTGGGCTGTGCCCACGTAAGCTCATGATACCATCTACATGTTTCATTAGCCTATAAAATGCTACCAGACCACCTCTTGTTCTTTTTCTGTAACAGACTAACTCAGCTACCCCCGAAGCTCCATACAATAAGTACATTTCCACTTTAGGTAGTCCCACCTTCTTATCCACATCTACCGTGATTGAATTAGTTCTGACCTAGCACTCCCATCACTGGATCTCTATTATCTGTTTCTTTTTCTTTCACTTCACCCATCTGACAAAATGAGTTGCAACTCTCAAAAGCTTATGTCATAATAAAGTTGTTAGTCTTTAAGGTGCCACTGAACTCCTTGCTGTTTCTGCTGAAAGACTAATGTGGCTACCTCTCTGAAAGAGGTTACCTAACAAGGTTGTGGAACGCCCTTCAAGTGGTTTTTAACAAGAGGTTAGACAAACATCTGACAGAGATTGTCTAGATATTTTTCCTCCAGACTCAGCGCAGGTACGGATGCACTATATGACCTCCCCAGGTCCCTTCCAGACTAATTTATATGATTCCATGAATGGAGGAATAAATTTAGCTTGCCATTGATTAAATAAGCTTAAATTAATGCAGAGCTTTAGATTGTGCACACCATTAATTTTTTAAAACGTAATCTGAAAGGGGTCGAGTTCCCTAATGTATTAGTTAACTAATGTGATGTAATTACACTTGTTTGTGAGCAAACACTACCTTATGAAAACATATGCAAGAATTACGATCTCCTTTTTTTATTAGCTGTATTAATCTTTGCAGGTATTATAGTATATAGATCTCAGTTTATGCATGCTGTCTACTGAAGCAGAGTTGAAGTTGTGGTTATTTAATTAAAATTAACATAGAATTGCAATCTTAAGGTCAGTCTACACAACAACTTAGGTCGACATATTCAGCATATTTGTAATGAGCTTGTCTACATTACGCAGTCCCTCCTATTGATCTAAAGGGCTGTTAAAATCAATCCCGCTACTCTACCAGTGAGTGGAATAAAACCTGAAGTGACACTCATGCATCAAATTAAGGGCATTGAATGTAATTTGGAGTTACTGGCTTCCAGGTGATGAACTAGAGTGCTCCAGTGTGAATACTCAGGCAAGTACTTTTAACCCGAATGCTCTTTAGCCAGGTTCAGGACTGTGCTGCTTCATGCAAAACCATCATCTTGGCACCCAACCAACACTATGTATTAATTTTGTAGCTAGAAATGTAAATTACTTTAATCAAAGATATTAAGGCAACAATAGGCAATCTAGGCTAGTGAGCAACCTGCCTAATTGGTCCTCCATCTCGGTAACCTGCACGATTGTCATAACCAAGATGGCCTCCTGGAATAGGGTAGTTTTGCTAACTGCTCTTGCATACCTAAGCATTTGTGGCAAATGAACTGTAGCAGCGCTTTGATTGGACGCAGAGGGAGTACATGGCTCTCACAGTCTATGTGTGTAAATAATCACACACCTCACTTCACATGCCCTTGCTTTACGTGCATATCATTTCAGTAATACCACTAGTCAACCAATGATGCGACTAGTTGGTTCCCCACCCTTGCTCCTTCTATCAGAGAGAGGCAGCAAGTGGGGAAGCAGGAGCTGGTGCTGGGGGTAGCCAGTTTAAAGCCTCCCCTGCCATCCCTCTTCCCCACTGCCCCATGGAGATGGTGCTGAGGGGAACCAGCTTTTAAGCCTGCTCTCCCCCAGCATCAGCTCCTGCTCTCCACCTTGCTGCCTCTGAAGTAGATGCAACAAGGAGGGGAGGGCGAGGAATCGAGTAGTCAACAACTCTTTTACGTGCCTATTACAGAACTATGGGCTTGCTGCAGAAATTACTGGGTAAAGTTCTTCAGACTAAATGATCATAACGGTCCCTTCTAAGCTTAAAAATCATTTAATAATTAATCACACACAAATAGCATATACATCCACATCACCAGAAAGTGAGAACTATTAGCAAAGTATTAATTTTTCTTTATTCTACAATAGTTGTGATGATATAAATATGAAAGAGGAGTTGACATAAAACATTCTAATGGTATTGCAAAACAATACACAAAGGATTACTTACTCCCATTCACATGCTAGGATATTATGTTTTGTTTTCATCTCCATTGGGTGAATTTGAAAATCTGTTTCACACACTTTGCTTTTCATGATTGTTTCTCCTAATTTTAAATGTTGCTAAGATAAGGAACACACCCCGGGGTAGGTTGACAGAAAATGTATTGATTAGCAAAAGAAGCTTAATCCATTGGTTAGTATATATTTTGTGCACTCAAATTGGTCTGAATTGTCCTGTCAAAAAAGTATGCTGTTTTTCTAATTGTGAAGCCTAAATATTATTCTGATAAACACCTACTGCTTTAGGAAAAACACTTTTCAAAATACTGAACAAATAAAGTTTGACAAGAAAATAGTATTTTATTTTTTTAATCCCAAAATTGGCAGAATATTTTAAATGTATGCATCTCACATTGTAAATAAATGGATTAAAATAATGGAAAATTCTGTGACAGCTTCTTAATTTACTGGTCACTTGCGTCAAACTTAGTGCTTTAAATTCAATTTGCTAGAGTGAACTTTGCTTCAGTAATTATCGTAACAGATTGTTACTGTGTGGCTACGTCTACATTGCACTCTGTTGAGCAAGAACATATGCAAATGAGGTGCAGCGATGACTATCGCCATGCCTCATTTGCATACTTAACGAGCCGCCATTTTTGTGCAAGGGGCTTTTGTGCAAAAAAGAGCCATCTACATGGCTCTTTCTTGCACAAAACCCCCCTCTTGTGCAAGAGCCGTTCTGCCTGAAAATAAGCATCAGAATGGATCTTGCTCAAGAGGGGGTTTTTGCGCAAGAAGAAGTCGTGTAGACTGCTCCTTCTTGCACAAAATGGTGGCTCATTAAGTATGCAAATGAGGCGTGGCGATATTCATCGCCACGCCTCATTTGCATATGTTCTTGCTCAAGAGAGTGCAATGTAGATGTAGCCTGTGTGTTCTAGATTGGGGTTGGCAATAAGAGGCTGATAGGACAGAGGCAATTCACCAGGGTTATGCTTCACCAGGGTTATGCTTTATTTACCTGTGTGTTCACAGGTAAGGTGGCTCACAGGTCCCATTGGCCGTGGTTCACCATTTCCAGACAATGAGAGCTGTGCGGAATGGCATGGGCTGGGTCACTGTTTCCTGCAGGTCCCAATGGCCGGGAACAGTGAACCACAGTCAACAGGAACTTCAAGCAGCTGTACCTGCACATGCTCAGGTAAATAAAGCATCAGGTGGCCCACAAGAGGCTAACCCTAGAAAACAGCATCTGGTCCAGGGGCCCCTTATTGCCCATGCCTGTTCTAGATAAACCGAGTAATATTTATATTTATGTGTTTATACTTGGCAGGTTTAAAAATTTTATGTCAAGGTCCTATCTTCAGGATAATTGATGACAAACTCAACATAAATGGAACTAAGATAGATAATGCAACTATATACAACATGCCAATTTGCTCACTGCAAGTTGTTACCACTTAACATTGTTGGGCTCTGATTAAGTGAAATTGATTAGGCCAGACCCAACAGGACTTGCACAACCTAAAAAGCTGAACTGTGGTTAGTGCTCACAGCCCTTTTCACAAGCCTGCAAATTCACCATATTGCATTTCAGAGCATTTTGTGTTTCATTTTTGCTGCTTGCTTCCAACATAAAACTCAACATCACAAGTGTAAAAATTCTAGGGAACTAGGTAGCCTAGGGAACTGGGGTTCAGAGCTTGTCACCTCAAACTTGCTGGTTCAAATCCACCATCTGCTGACAGTGGCCAAATGCTATTCCCACCTGGCAACTGACTAATGGAATGCATGAAACTGGTTGATGATGGCTGCACAGTTACTAGCAGAAAGCTAACCAGTGCTTTAATATTGACATCAGACAACACCATTAGCTGGCACGTTCAAAAGACAGGCCAAGGAACACAAATAAATATATTTCACTTATGTAGAGCTTTTCATTCAAAAATCCTAAAGCACTTTACAAAGTGGATAAATATCAGTAACTCCATTTTGCAGACTGGGAAGCTGAAACAAAGACAGTCTAAGTCAGTGGTTCTCAAACTTTTTGGGCTCCGGAGCCCTTTACATGCGTAAAAATTTATGCAGCACCCCAGCGGTCCACTGATTGTACGTGTTGAACGTATCGATGTTTCCAGTTTGTCAACCTCGCAGAGCCCCTGGAGATGTCTCGCGGAGCCTAAGGGGCTCCACGGAGCACAGTTTGAGAAACACTGCCTCCAAACAGCATCATTCTTCCGAGTAGACTTGGAGACTAAATTATCCCCAAAATTTGACATGGTTCACACCAGGTCTGAAATTAGACATGTTGGTAACAAACATTGAGATGCGAAGAGGAAAGGGGAGGAAAGAGGGAGGGAGATTGTGTCCTGGCCAGCTGTTAAGCTGTGCAGCTGTACTGGACCTCCTGATTCTCCGGCAAATCTGATAATCTGGCATCACCTATACCCAAAAGGTGCTGGATTATCAGAAGTCTACTCTACCATGTTTACACCCACACAAAAAACTGCAAGAGTCCACCTCACTTTACCTTACCAAATCTGACCGTGTAATAGTATTCAGTAAATCATGGAGGGCTGACTACAAGACAACTTGAATGTTACTATACATTTTATAACTGAGAGATACAACACAATTGAAAAATAACAGGAGGAGAGCACTGAGTTATGCAATCCATTACAAGTACATGGCCCTGCACCAATACTTCAGAATATAACTATCCACGCATTGGCCCAACATTGGCAATTTATCAAACATCACCCAATTGACTCCAGTTTATACCACACCTCACTCCTATCAGAAAATATTTTATGACATATTCCAGTAAGATTTATGGCCCATCGTTTTTATAAGACCATTTTGAGGATTTATCTATGTACAGTTTATGAATTCCAGTTTGGCATTATGAACTCTGTGTATATTTAGGGCTGTTTGACTGTCCAATGCATGCATTCGTGCATCACATGTCTTATGTTAAGAAGGGAAGAGGCCCTTGAGCATTTGACTCTAACAACGTGGTCTTTAAGAACCACTACCAACTGAATAGGTCAGAAGTGGGCAAAGGAGCCCCCGCGGGCTGGATCCAGCCCACCAAGCGGATGGATCCAGCCCGTGGATGCCCTGCCACTCCCCCGCCTCCAGGTTAATCAGAGCCGGGGGGAGTGCATAAAGTCTCTCACTCCCTGCCCCCTCTGCAAGGGGTGAACGGGTCCACTCTAAGCACTGCGCACCCCTTGCAGGGCAGGGGCAGAGAATGAGCGACTTTGCGTGCTTCCCCTCCACCCTCAGGCCCTGATTGATCTGGGGATAGGAGGAGCACATGAAATCTCCTCCTGCCCTGCAAGTGATGTGAGTGCCTAGAGGGAACCACCACCTATTCAGAACAGCTGACAGTTCTCTATAGGTGGGAAAGCAGGGGAAAAGACTGTACGTGCTCCCTCTCCCGTAGGCTAATCAGGGTCTGTGGGCAGGGGAGCACAGAAGTGTCCTGGCCCTGCCCCTTCTGGGGTAGTCCCCATTTAAAATTATTGCCCACTCCTGGAACAGGTCCTGCTCTTACTCTAGATGATCAATAGTTATGCCAAAGAGTAGGACCAAAGCTGCAATAAAACAGTATGTCTGGATTCCAGAAGGGTGGTGACCAAGCATCAGACCACAATGGAGATGGAGGAAGACATACCTTGAGGTTGACCAGGAGGTTCACAAGGAAAAGGGACTTGACATTATAAAAGGACTAAAAGGACCTGCTCTTTCTCTCACAGTCAAGACAAGAAAACAAAACAAAACAAAAAAAGAGCGAGAGAGAAATATATATGCAGGAGAGAAGAGATTAGTCCAGGAGAAGGGTTTTGGTACCTTGAAAGGTCAATGATGAAATCCCAAAGAATGCTCAAGAGTGATGAGTAAACTTAGGCAGGTAATGGCATAGAGATTTTTTTTTACAATGATATGTATGTCTCTTATACTGTCTAAAATAAAGAGTGACTAGTTTAGAAATCCCAATGCAAACTTTTCAACTATCAAACTGTAAACCAGAGTATTCATTGTGACAAACTGAGAAAATGTCTGTATTATCTTTTATAAATATGTGACTCTTTTCCCCTCTTGAGTTTGGAATTATCTTCCTGCATGCACATTGTTGAATCAAAAGAGGCTACAAAAAAAAGGGGGGGGGGGCTGTTAAGGAACCTAGAAAAGGTAAAACAATGACACAAAAGACAGCCTCTAACGTACCCAGCTTCAAAGGAGGTAAGATATCAATGGCTGGTTCCATTCAGGTTAAAATGGGGCACCCTACCCAGGTCTGGGATCAAAGGAAGCAATAAACTTAAAAGACCCTAGAAAAGGAAGGTAAATTAGAGGGTAATTGGAGAGAGGCTGGCCAGGATGTGTCAGTGAAAAGGCTGGTAGTTTGATTAAGACATACAGATGCCATAAGCAAGACGTGCTGATACTCACTGGAAGAGATAAAGTTAACTGGGCTGGAGGAAACTTACAAAGGTACCAACAACACCTTTGCATGCTGCCCTTTTACTGTTGTTGAACTTCACTCTAAATGCATAGTGCCTTTATGAAATGAATTAACAATACGCTTGTTTTGAAGAGGCTGTTTAAAGTCATTTTTTGCATCAACTGTTGTCACTGGTTCCCAACTGGAAACCCTGGTAGGGTCCATCTGCAGTTGGACCTACTGACTGAGTCATGGTTAGTTACCAAGGGGTTGTAACCCATGTCCTAAGGTCTATGAGAGGGCAAGTTATGGAACTATCCTCCCAGCAGAGATGAAAGGCCAAAGCCTGATACCTGTGGGGTACAGTCAGAGAGACCACTAGAAGGGAGAGCAGTGCAACTAACCCCGTAGCCAGGATGCATTCTAGCGTGGAGCTCTGAAAAAAGATGTCCCTAACCAATAGGGGAGTGCAGCACTGGTTCTCCCGGGAAGTACTCCCTGTAAGCTGTGCACTTATGCAGCTGCTCAGGAGAGAGTCAAATGCTGCCCAGCTGATTAGCAGAGTGCTCCCCAGCTAAGTTATATGTTTCTACTGACAAAAAAAAAAATCCACAAATGGATGGAAAAAATTAGAGAGAACACTGGTTCTGGCATGAAGGGAGTTAGACTGCCCAGTCCCACTTGTGAAAAGGGCACCAGAGAGTATATGCCCTGGCAGTGAGCCTAAAGGCTAAAGAGTGAGCCTACTCAGGCCTAGGGGAATTTAACACACATGAACTCTGTGTGTGGGTCCAAACATGGGCCAGGCCTGCAACATAAATGTATTCTATTTTTAATTTATTTTAGGGTTTTATATTTCCGCACATTACCATAATATCAAGCACCTTCCACATAAAATAGATAGTAAAAGTGAAGTCCCTAGAGGACTTTGTGAAATATTTCTCTGGTGTCTCGAACCACAGATACACTCTCAAAGTTTAAAAATAAACCATTGGAAAAAATCTAAAACTTTACAATAATTCCATTCTGAAAATTTCAATTACAAGATGTCTTACAAAAACAAAAGCACTCCATCCAACCATAACAATATCATACCACGGGATTTTTCTTAATATTCTCTCAATCTCCAATCCCTGTCTATGAATCCCTAATGTTCCCTCTACAAATACAATATAATCAGCTGTCATGTAAACCAGTTGCAACACAATTAGAGTTTGTGGCATAAACTGAAGGTTAATTATATTTTAACTAATTATATTTATTTATACCATAACTAGACACATAAGGGTCATCAACACTGCATAGTAAAACAAGGCTCAGACTCAAGTTTAAGACCAAACTCTATTCTGTTCATACACAAGTCCTTCTGATTCATGCTAGAAACAGGACTCAAAGGTCTCCAAACCTGCTGAAAGGCACTGGTCTGAGTCCCACTAAGACACAGGTTGAAGCCCACTTGTTTTGCAGACACAGTTTTACTATGCAACATAGGCATATTTATACAGGCCTCATTTTAATTGAGGGCAGCTAACAGTTTATTTGGCTAACAAATCCTACCCAAAATATCCTACTATTCAAAAAATAAAAACAAAAAAACAACTACAATGTTAACTGTATCAGCTTGGCAGCAGCCCAATATCTTTAGCTATCCTCTGTCAAGTGCTTTGAGAGAGCTACTGATGAAACATGCATTATAACAGTTAAGTATTAATTCTTACAGGGCAAAGCAGTGGTAGAGCATCAGCTGAAAAAACGTGGTGGAGGGAGAGCTAGTATTCAGTTCCTATTCTGAGGCACATGACAGTGGGGATAACTGGTGATCAAACCCACCAACTGCTGCACGTGTTTACCTCCAAAGATTTTACAAATGCCCCATTTCCTAAGTATCAGCCCTTCCAATACATTGAAGACCAGAAGTGATCAAATCAAGCAAAGCTTATAAAGCGTATGCTCAGTACAGCCAGGGGCAAGGTAAGTTCTAAACTCAAAAGCATCCAGTTCCTCTTAGTTATCTTAATTTACCTATAAATCGTCTGTTTCAGAGACTATTTCTCTTTGACGTGGTCTGTTTAGAACTCCTGCTGGGGAAGAGGCGTGAACATTATTGGGCATTTGGTTTACAAGCAAACTTGAAATACTCGCACCCAACGAGGGAGGGAGCGAGGCGGGTGGCAGGGAGGGAAGGAGCAAGGGCGTGGAGAGAGGGAAGGAGGCCCGGGATCGAGTGGGAGAGAGAACCAAGTGAGGAAGGGAAGGTGGAAAGCAGGAAGGAAACCACGCGAGGTGCAGCCAGCGAAGGAGCTGCTGGGAGCCCAGCATAGGGAGGAGCAAACTCCCCACGTGGCGAGCGGGTACCTGGGCTGTGACTGTCGCTGCTACTGTGTGTTCCGGGCTGAGGCTCCCACCAGGGCTCCTCCAGCGCGTCCCCCATGTTGTCCCACCGCTCCGCAGGCCACGCCGCTGCCCTACACCGGGAGGAACCGAGGACCAGCTGCAGGACGCCGCGGCCGGCTGCTGACGCTGCCGCCGGAGACACGCCCCCGCCCGCTCCGCTTTAGGACCCCAGGGCGGGTTCGCTGCGAAGCGCGCGAGTCAAGCACAGAAGCAGCAGCCGGGGATGGGCCCAGGCTGCCCGCACACGGGGTGTGGGTGCAGACTGAGACAGAAGAGAAGGCCCCCGCCTCGTTAGGTGAGAAAACTGGGGACATTTTGACACCCATTGAAATCTAGTAACGAAGGAGTAAGGAGAACGCTTCGGACCAGCATTTGGAAATAAAACGGGAGAGAAGAAGTTAAGGGCACAATTGTCATCACATGTAGTGGGGATGTGTCTTTAGTGTGCATGTGGCTCGCACGTGTGCGGGTGTTTATGTAATTTTTCCGATCCTTGCTTCATAAATATGTAACTATTTTATTAGTAAATAGCAAGAAAAAAATCGCTGCTTAGTTTTCAAGTGCAGGGATCAACTTAATGAAAGATTGACACGGGGAGAAAGCTGCAGATAGAACTTAATCATTGAAGGTGTTTATGTCCGATTTCATGTCTTGTTTGGCCCTGGGCGATCTATGTCTTTGGTGCTCCATAGCCTGTTCCAAGAAGATGTTATAAATATGTGAAAATATATAGTGATAGAAATGTAGCTGTGTTAGTCTGGTGAGGCTGAAGCAAAATACAGGACTATGTAGCACTTTAAAGGTCTGGCCCAGGAAAGCTCATCATCTAATAAACCATCTTGTTAGTCTTTAAAGTGCTACATAGTCCTGTATTTTGCTGAAAATATATAGCACTCTGTAACATTTCCCCCTTCACCTACAACATGGATGCTGCACGCTCTTACAGCATTTTTTGTAATTTTATTCCCAACAGCAATTATACTGAAGTCAAGGGTATTTGAATGGCACAATCAAACTAAATAAAGTTTATTTAGGTTCCTTAGAAATATAACTGGCTACAAAAATTCAAGTAGCAATTGCTTTGAAACAGTCTTCTCGTGATAATGTAATACTATTTGGTCATTGAGTGTAAATCTTCAAATTGCCTTGGACCTGTATAGCACAGTATAATCTTGCTATGTATATACAATCTCTGGAATCAATTCAAAGCAGCCCATAGCTAGGAATATGAAACTGGGAGCAGTATTAAGATTTAACAATTCTACTTTAAGGCAATAAAATATTGAGAACACATTTAATGAGAATAAAAAGGCCTGGTCCTAGAACACTTATGTACTGACTTAACTTGACTAACTCGAGTAGTCTTGTTGATATCAATGGGACTCACTACTCAATTTCTTGAAGCTAAGCATAAATGAAGTGTTTTCTGGATTTTCCAAGAATTCAAAGAAAATTGTGAACCTAGTCTGAGTGAAGCACAAGGTTTATAAGCAGAGCCTAAAATGTTAAATATATTTATAGTCTATTGTTCGCATCTGATATGCTTTAATGTCCTTTGCAACAAAAATGCTGTAAAAAGAAGCCACGTATGTCAGATTCATAGCAGATGTATAGCTTAAAGCTATACTCCAGTGGTGGGGAACCCTTTTTGGTCAGGTGTCACTGGCCCATAGGAAAATCAGTCCGGGACTGTACACAAGTGAGAAGCACAAAAAAAAAAAAATCACCTCTCACTGGGGTATCCCCTGACTGAGAAGGAGAAAGACACTCCCCACATTCTCCTTGTACGCCAGAGCTTAGGGAGGCCCAGGCTAGTAGATTTTGTGTGCTGCAGGCGGGCTGGAGTACCAGTGTGAGCTCCACAATGCTGGGGAGCCCCAAACCTTGGGGACTGGATCCAGGCAACCCAGGGGTCACATCTGGTCCTTAGGCTCCCCACCCCTGCTATATTCCATGGCTGTTCTTAGTGTCAAAGAATATACATGTGTAAACTTAAAAAACAACAAATGGTCTGGTAGCACTTTATAGATTAACAAAACATGTATGGTATCATGAGCTTTCCAAGGCACAGCCTACTTCTTCAGATGACTGGAGTTTATTCCCAACAGCACTAATGTGTAGTAATTTAACTGATCATTGGATGGCACTATTGTTCCACAGAACTTAATCTAATGCAGTCAATGCTTTTTTGGGAAAAGAAGAGACTGCATGTTTGAAGGCTACAGGGAGCTACATTTAGGCTTAATGATTCATTAGTCATTATAGAGGGCAAGTATTATAATAAAAGTAGCTTGTTATACATGTGGGCTGTGTCTACATTTGGCACCCTTTTCCGAAAAAGGGATGCTAATGAGACACTTCGGAATTGCAAATGCCGCGGGGGATTTAACTATCCCCCGCAGCATTTGCATGAACATGGCTGCTGCTTTTTTCCAGCTCAGGGTTTTGCCAGAGAAAAGCGCCAGTCTAGACTGGATCTTGCAGCAAATAAACCCTTTTCCGGAAGATCCCTTATTCCTACTTCCAATGCTTTCAAGTAGGAATAAGGGATCTTTCGGAAAAGGGTTTATTTTCCGCAAGATCCCGTCTAGACTGGCGCTCTTCTCCGGCAAAACCCCGAGCCGGAAAAAAGCGGCAGCCATGTAAATGCAAATGCCGTGGGGGATAGTTAAATCCCCCGCTGCATTTGCAATTCTGAAGTGTCTCATTAGCATCACTTTTCCGGAAAAGGGTGCCAATGTAGACACAGCCGTATTATAGTTCTGTAAAAATGACTATAGACAGAGTGATTTGACAGAGCTAACACTCAATAGAAGTAAATATAAAAAAGTCCATTACAACCATTTAAGCAAACTTTTCTGGGAAATTATGTCTTCCTAAATTGACACACTGTCTTAAATCTTTTAGAGGGGAATGTCTTTGGAACTGTTAATTACATCTGTTATTTTTCATGTTTTTTATTTTTTTCCCCTGCCATTCTGCTCTTTCGATGACCACCATAGGCCTCTGACTCCTGTAATTTACTTCTTGCCTGTAATCATATCATATCCAAGCTCTCAGTCTTCACCTTTGAGGAACCACATATTCTTCATCCCACTTACATGTCTGCTACCATTTTTTTAAGTTCTCCTGCTTTACTGCTACTTTGACACTCTTGGCTTTGTGGCTTTTACCATACTTCTTCCCCTTCGGTCTGGAACAGTCCCCACTTCTTGTATATCAAGGCAATGAACTGAACTAACAAAACCAAATATCTTTCCGTGTGATCAGTGGTATTCATAATAATTAAATAACCAGATGACAGAAGCAAAGCATAAGAACAGGTAACCTGGATAGACTAAATATTAAGGGATACAGAGTACAAGTGGCTATTTCATCCTACTACTGAAATGTAAAGTCCTAAGCAGTAAAAAAGAAATAAATAGCACAGATTTTTATAAAAGAGTACTGTAATGGCGTGTGACTCATCACCACCACCTCCTGCTGGTCCTTTTGAGAATTAGCTCTTAACCCCTCCAGGTCACCTTCAGCTAATGGTATCACATCTGCCATCAGTGCTGTCTCCAATTTTGACCCACATCACTCCCTGGACCACAGTGTCCAGTTCTAGGAACAGTCCTTCAACTGTCCTCTATTCAGTTTTTCCACCTCTGATGGGGGACCAACCATCTTCAGATCCAGCCACTTGACCCTGGGGCAAACTGCATTCTCAAGTCTAGCCACTCATCTCAGTGGTACACTGCAGTATGTCCTGAAGCCATTCCTCTAAGTGGCAAGTAGGGGAGAGACCCAGGCCCACCCACTGTACTGGGGCCTAACCACTGTTCCCTGGAAACTGTGCACTTGGACCACCACAAAGGAGAGGTTCAAATGATACTCAGCTGATTTAGCAGCACACTCACAGCTAGCAGCAGCTGGCAACATGCGTTTTTACTGGTACTGCACATGCACACATACCTCAGTGCATATAACAAAATGTATTCCACACGTGGTAGAAAAAATGGAATAGTGGATGCAATCCAGGGACCCTATAGTTAGCAGCCACATGTTACTTCTCCAGCTTTTGCTGCTTGTTTCCCTGGGCTTGAAGTTTTTCTGTGACATGGGGGGGGGGGGGAGGGGGGCGAATTTCTGCTGGTGCTCTTTTGTAAACTGTTTTGGGCTTAAGTAAAACAAAGTAATACCATTCAGCTACTCTGGTTTTACTCTACACTTTCACATCAGACTGACACACCTGTTGTTCTCAGGGAGTTTTTGTGCCAAATTATTAGTTGTAGCCGAGTTGCTGATATCTGCTATGCACATAAAATAACTGCAAGCTGGTGTTGACTTTGCTGCTCCCATCTGCTGTGATGCCTCTTGACAACTTTGCTCAGGGACTCAAAATCTTTCCATAATGTGGATCATTTAGCAGAGTGTTCTTGTGGATCAACTCCTCCCTCATTCACATGACAATAGGAAAATACATTTGGACAGTAATTGGGTTTAGAGTAACATATTGCCTTTTCGAAGAAAACAAGGTCATCACCCGGCAGGGGTAAAAGTAATTTAAAAATCATACCAGTATGGGGGCCTGGCGAGGGGCGGAAGGGGCAGGGCTGGGGGCTCTGGAGGCGCTGTAAAGAGCCTGGGGCTCAAAGTGCTGCCGTGGCAGCGCTGCTGGAGGCGGGGGAGAAGCAGCGCGTTCACATCTGCCGGTACTAGCGGCTACTGCTCAGCGGTGCATGCCCTACTCGCCTCTACCGACCCCCTGTCACCGCTCTCGCGTGGTCCCCTGCTCTTCAGTGCAGCTGAGCTCCCCACCAATGCCCCCACTCCCCCCGCAGCCTGGGCAATGGGTCCCACGCCGGGCCAGGGGGTGAGATGGGGGGAAACGCTTCCTATTGCATCCTGTGTATTAGCGGTGGTTGCACCGAGAGGCCCCGGAGCAGACCCGCCGCGTGCGAGGCGCTGGCCGGACCCAGCCATGAAACGGGCAGCGCCCAGCGAGGGGCTCCAGCAAACACTGCCCGCCTGCGGCGCGAGCCGAGCCAAGCCGCGTCCCCGGCGCCGCGTTCCAAGGGGGCGTGTCTGAAACCCCCATCGCAACCGCAGCGGCCCCTTCGCCTTCCGAGAGCCCCACGTCACCGACCGCCGATGCCGCGCTTTACGGCCAAGCCTGGACGTTACGACAGTGCCGGGGGAGGCGGATGTCTTCCCCGGTTGTCGAAAATAAACCGCGGTTTACGGCCAAGCCAGGGCACGTCAACAGCTATGGCGGAAGGGGAAGAGGCGCAGCCGGGTAGCTGGTGAGTGAGAGCCCGACCCCCCCCCCTGCCCGGGAGCGAGCCCCTGCCCCTGCGGAGAGGGAAACCCCGCCGCTTCCGGACCGGTCCTGGCTGGGTGCGCGGAGGACGGGGGGGAGCCGGGCCGGGGGAGGGGCTCGCGCCTCTGCCAGCAGCAGCGTCCCCCGCGAGCCCGGCTCCCTCCGCGCCCCCAGGGGAGGCAGCAGCAGCGGGGCTGGCGTCGCCCCCGGTGAACCCCTCGGCGCTGGTTCCGTGTCCTGCGCCTGGCTAGCGCGGGGGCAACTGGACCGAACCCCTCCCCGCCCGCGGCGTTCTCTGCCGCCTCAGCCCCGGCTCACATCTCCCGGCCTTTCCTTTCAAAAACAAGGCGAAGTCCGGTGGCGCCTTAGAGATTAACAGCTTCGTTTGGACAGACGGGTAAAAACCACTTGGTCAGCTGTGGTGGGTTAAAACCACTTGGTCAGCTGCATTGGAGTGGAAATGACTAGAGGCGGGGATTTATATGTACACACAATTATCTATCTCAAAGGGGGTTACTTGTCAAGTGGAGGGCCAGTGGTACCAGGCCATTTCATTCAGGGTGGATGGGGCTCATTTTCTAGCACTGATGGGGAGATGTAAATACCGAAATATACATACAGGTTGAATTGCTGTAGTCCAGCACTCTCTGGTCTGGCAACATCTGTGATCTGGCACGATTTTAGTTAGCCAGATGCACACTTTTCATGGGTGTGGCCACATTTCCTGTGGTCCCATAAAGTTTATAGCCACCAATCCTGAGGCTCTGTATTCTGTTCTGTTGTTTAGCTCTAATTCACCCCTAAATGTCTTCTAAAAGCTCAGTAAACAGTGGACGTTTTGGCAGTGCTGCTAGGCAATATTAACTTCCCTAGGTTCAGCACTAGTGAGGTCCCGAGGGTGCTGGACTGGTAAGGTTCAACCTGTATATATATCTGTATATTATCTCTGTCTCTTGTAATTTCCACACAAATGCATCTGACAAAGTGAGTTTAACTCATTGCCCAAATAAATCTTTTAGGCAATGTCTACACTGCATGCTTCTTGCGCAAGAATTGTTTTGCACAAGAGCATCCATGGCATGGCAGTGTGGATGCTCTCTTGTGCAAGAAAGTTCTGATGGCCATCCACACTGCCTTCTTGTGCAAGAGGACTTATTCCTTGTGGGGAGAGGAATAACTCTTGCGCAAGAAGCCCTCAGTTCTGAAGCCTTACTGTAAATTTACTTGCGCAAGAACGCACGTGCAGTGTAGGCGCTCCACAAGGTTTTGTGCAAGAACAATTGTTCTTGAGCAAAAAGCCTGCAGTGTAGATGTAGCCTTAGTCTTTAAGGTGCCACAGGAGTCCTCGCTGTTTTTGCAGATGCAGACTAACAAGGCTATCCTTCTTAGACTTGGTCTTTACCTTGTACCTCCAGAAAGTGTCATGCTGCTAGAGAAGCTCAGAGTGAGAGAGAGAGATAGCCCTTACATGCCTTCAGAAGCAATCTTCAGTGACCACTGTGATGCAGTTTTTGGTCTTTGTGTGCCCCATAGGCAACAAAAATGGCATTTGGAATAGTTATGTGACTTCTTATGGTCAATTGAAAATAAATGTAATTGTGGTTTTGGACAATAAAGTTAAGCACTTGCAGCACTATCTCCCTTCCTTTTTATTCCTCTTCTAGTATCCCTTGCCTTTATATGACCTTTCTCTGTTCTCTGCTGTCTCCTTGCTCTTAGTCCCTTCCACATACATACCTACAACCTTCCTTTGGTTCCCTTAGGGCAGTCGCCTGTGCTCTTGCCCCACTGTTTGTGATTGTCATCTGTATTGATCCACTTGTCTTACTGTTAGTGTGCATGTATCATCTACACTTAGTACTAGGTATACTTTCTATTGGTCAATCTGGTCCTAATATAAAGGAACTGGAGTTGATGTGAATGTTGGTGTCAAGTAAGGTCTATGACTAAAATGTAAATAATGTAGTTAGGTCAGACTATAGATGCAGGTAGGTCAATGGAATCTCCTACCCCCACCTCCCATGGGGGTGGATTTATTACACCAACAGAAAAAACCCAGTTATTGCTGTAGGAAGTTGCTGTGCTACTGCAGCTATGCTACTTGTAATGTAAACACATATCTTGCCATAAATAGCTCTCATTTTGTACTATGGCCCTATGACCTGCATGTATGGCTCCCAAGGGTTTAAATCATTCATCTAGTTTTGTTCACTTGCACTTGTAAACTGACTATTAATTTTTCTGTAACCAGAAGAATGCAAAGTACAGTGTCCATTAAGATATATGGGTCCGTTGTACAGATAAAACACCATATAAAATGTTAATTGTTGTCATTTCTAAATAAAGGTCTAGCCATATGAATATATTATCATACACTAAAGCACTCACGTGTAAACCTGTTGGGTCTTGAAACACTGAAGCATAATTTTTCAGATGAAATCTAAATCATGTGGAAGAATCTCCACTTCTGGCAGTTCCAGTAAGAATTAGTGAGAGCACATGCAACCTTGAAGATCTAAAAACATTGCTAAAACTTTTATTAAAAAATTAAACAGGGAGTTCTTCATGAGCTATGCTGGTTCCATACAGAATCACTGCAAAAATATGAAGTCTTTACTATGGGTGTCCTGTCTTTATACCATGATGAATCATAATGTTCAGTTGTAATCAGTGTTCCCTCTAATTTTTCTCAACCCTGAGTGGAATGAATTTTGTGTGTATCAATGTGGAAGAGATGTGAGACACGTCATCTTCATATTGGTGCACAAAATAAAATTTATGTGGCAGGAGTGGGGCAAAGGGATTCTGAATGTGAAAAGAGGCTCAGTCCTACGGTAGTGGGCTGGGGTACGTGGATCTGATTGCAGGAGAAACTTGTGAGAGAGTTTCAACTACAGGAGCGGCGCTGCGGGGACCTACCCGGCAGCGCTCCAGCTGCTCTGTCCCAGGCGTCCAGATTCAGCTGCTGTTGAAACTGATCAGCGGCTGATTCCAGGAAGCCCGGGGCAGAGCAGCTCTGCCTCTGGCTTCCTGTAGTCTGCCGCTCGTCAGTTTCAGCAGCGGCTGACCTGGGAACACCTGGGGCAGAGCAGCTGGGGTGCTGCCAGGTTGGTCCAGTAGTGCCGAGGAGCGGCGCTGCGGGACCAACCCAGCAGCACCCCAGCTGCTCTGCCCCAGGCGTGTCGGATTCAGCCACTGCTGGTCAGTTTCCGACTTACATACAATTTCAACTTAGGGACTGTAGGTTTGTTCTTATCTTGTATGTAACCTGGGGACTGCCTGTAGTTGAAACTTTCCTGCAATCAGATCCATGTACCCCAGCCCACTACCCTAGGACTGAGCCTCTTTCCACATTCAGAATCCCTTTGCCCCACTCCTGCCACATGCATTTTGTTTTGTGCACCAATATGAAGATGACGTGGAGCTGCTCTACCCCAGGCGTCGGCGAGAAAAGCCGACTAGCTGCGCCTTCCCCTCCCCCCCCCCCAGCAGACTAGGGAGATGTGGAGCGGCTTTTCTCGCCGTGGAGGAGGGGGCGCAGCTAGTTTGGGGTTCCCTCACCCCGTTCTTAAGTAGGGATCCGACGTAAGTCGGATCCACGTAACCCGGGGATTGCCTGTAGTTATTTCAAGCTGGTTTCTGGTGGTTTTTAGAGGTTAAAGGTATAACTTTGCTTTCATTGTTTTTTCTAATTGGCGAAGTTCTGGGGAAGAAATGCAAAGTAATGCCTTTAGTATCTTGTAAAAAGCATCATTCAATAATTGTGCTTCCCAAATCCATCCAAAGTAGCACAGGTGAGCAGGAAAGTTCTGCATATGTAATTATTCATGTATAAAGCGACTATTTAGTTATGGAGGTCACGGCAGTCATTAGGGATGTTAGTGTGTAGTCGTTTACACAATTAACCAATAAGCCTGGTCGTAATGGGTAATCCTAACAAATCCCACATTCCACCCTCTTACAGAGGCAGCAAAGTAGGGGCAGGTTAGGGTTCTGTGGGGAGCTGGCTCCTGCGGAACCACCAGCCATCCCCCACCCCCATGCTGCCTCCCACAGAGACAGCAGCATGGTGTGGCAGGCCGAGTTGGTGCCTGGGAGGAGCCACTTCTCCTCCTCTTCATCCCCGCATGCAGGCAGTAGTGTGCAGTGAGGGAGGCAGGCGGGAACTGGTATGTGCGGGAAGCCAGTTCCATGAAGCTGCCTGTGCCTCCCTTTGCCTCCCACAGAGGCAGCAGTATGAGGGGGGATGCAAAGCTGGTGCTTGGGGGCAGGCAGCTTAAAAGCCAGCTCCCACAGAGCTGCCTGTTCCTTCCCCTCATGCTGCTGCCTCTGAGAGAGCGGGAGCCAGTATACACAGGAAGCTGGCTTTCAAGCCAGTTCCCTATGTGTATCAGCTCTTGCCGAGCTGACTCCCCTCTCCCTACCCCCCTGCCTCTGATACAGAGGCATCAGGGGTAGGGAAACAGGAGCCAGTGCTTGTGAGGAGCCAGCTTTAAAGCAATACATGCATCGACTGAAAATTTCTGCAGATACACATTTACATAAATAAATGCATTTTAACATCCCTAGCAGTCATGGATTCTGAGACTTTACTGGACCTCTATGACTTCTTTGGATTCAGCTGTCAGCAGATGAAGTTGGGACGGGAGGCAGGACTGTGTCCCTACCCCACAGCTGGAAACTTCCTAGGGCCATGTGAAGAGATAGGTTTGCATATTTTTGACCAACTATGTGGGCACCAGTCAACCATGTTTGTCCTATGTGCTGAGGAATGCACATTTATTTTGCTTCGTTGGGTTTTATGCCTACATTGCAAGCACTAAAATAATGTAGAACATAGAGCTGATAATATTTACTGGGCAGTGCTATCTGCAATGTCTGGTGTTTATCAAATGGAGTTTGACCCTGTCGTTTTTGCCTTTCAAACTGGACTTCTGACTAGGGATGTAAGCAACTAGTCCCTCAACTAGTTGCTCCCCCCAAACTTGCTGCCTCTGATAGAGGCAGCAAGGCAGGGGGGACAGGAGCTGGTGCTGGGGGAGAGCCAGCTTAAAAGCCGCTTGTCCCCAGCACCAACTCTGCAGTGCCATCTGCCCCGCCCCCCCTCTTCTCCCATGGGAGAAGCAGCATGATGTGGCAGTGGAGGCTGCCATAAAGCAGCCTCTGCCTACAGCAGGCCCTGGTTCAACATGGGTAGAGATTCCTTTGAGGCAGTAGCCCCTGTCGGGTGCAGGGGGGCAAGGGCAGGTTCAGAACCCTCCGCAGACGGGCTGCTGCCAGAGCAGCCTCTGTCTGTGGCCAGTCCAGGCCACCGCAGACAGAGGCTGCTTCGCGGAAGCCTCCCTTGCACCCTTTGCCCTCCCAGCAGCCTCTGTCTGCGAGAAGCTCGGACCCCCCCGCAGGCAGGGGCTGCTGCTGCCTTTGTATTGGAGGTAGAAGTGTGGGCCGGCTGGCAGCCGGTCCATGAGCGCAACTGGTTTTTAAACTTTCTCCCCTCGTGGACTGGCTCCCACCTAGCACCTCACACTGCTGTCTGAGGTGCAGCGCGTAGTGACAGGAGGCTGCCTGGGAGTGAAGCTGGAGTGCACTGGCTGCTGCTTCCACCCACAGGAACTATAAAATAGACGACTAACTGCCAAGAATTTATGTGGTTAGTTGACTAGTATATTACCGGCTGCCTAACATCCCTAATAGGGAGGTTGAATTTTGATTAATCAAGTAATAGATGGAATAAAAAGCCAGTTCCCCCTAGCACCGGCTCCGTGGTGCCGCTTGTCCTTCCTTCCCCTGCCCTGCTGCTGGATCTGGCAGAGGCAGCAGCGCAGGGCAGGGCTCAGGGGAGGCTGCCATGAAGTAGCTTCTGCCCAAGGCGGGCCCTGGTTCACCACGGGCAGAGTCTGCTTCATGGCAGTAGCCCCTGTCCGTGGGAGGCCTGAGCTCAATTATCTCCACAGGACTAGTCATTTTTAAAGTTACAGACTAACATGGCTTTCCCTCAGACTTTTTTTTTCTCTTTGGGAGGTTATTCAAGTGAGCAGCTTGCTTTCCTCGTGTCTTTCTTATAGATGGGAATGAAAAGATAGAACTGAATTTTGTTAATGAATGACATCATGATTATTTATTAAGGTTATAGTAGGAAGCATTATGCTACAATGGATAAAATGTTAAACTTTGCAGCCTACTGCTGTTTCATTAGACTCCCGGTTGAGAACCATATTCCATGCTCTTCTCCCTCTTCACAAAACCATACTTCGAAGACAGGCATCTTTATTGCACACCTATGAAGACAGCTTTGTTGTTTCTCAACTAAAATTGGCAACTGCTCTAACGTAAACACGCATAACAGTTTTGGGAAAGGGGGCGGGTTCCTCTCCAACAGATATGTACCTGTAACCTCAGAGTCGTAACTAGCTAATTTGGCGTCTGAGGCAAGACCGTTCTTGGCGGGGGTGCTCATGAGGCATGAGCACAGTGTAGTAGTTGTCTTTTCTGCGCCCCCTCAGCTATGCACCTGAGGCAAGTGCCTCACTCGCCTTGCCCTGCGTAATCTATTTCAAAAACATAACTAGAACATGATGTGGCATCGGTAGGCAGCTGCTTATGAAACTAATAACTTTTAATTACAGAGTAATGTGTAAGAGCAGGTCTGTGGCTGTCCAGAGTTTCAGATTGTAAAATCTCTGTACATGTACAGTGCCTCTTACCAGTGAGATCAGATCTGGGTTTGATGAGGCGTTAAAAATACTTACAGCTAGAACTTCTTGGGTATTCTGTTAGACTGCAGTAATAGTGTTAAAAGCTTTTTGATATCTTTTCTATACATTTACTTGTTGGGAGGGGAGTTGTTTTCTTTTACATGTCGCATTAATTGTGCCAGATAAAACTGAAGACTAGGTTAGTTAACTGGCTAATATCTCATGACATGAATATGTCTGGGGGAAAAAAAGGAAATACGGAGTTAAGAGCTAATTATTGATAAACCACTGGAAAATATTTTCCAGTATTTAGGTAAGCTGATGTATTTTATGAGAGACTGCCACCTAATCTAGGTCTCAAATTTACATTTGAATCTGTTTGTAAAAAATGCTTCCTTAGAATCACTAATTTATCAATAAAAATTGTGTAGCTCATTAGGTTTAAACATTCTTCTCTAATGTTAGACCAGTTTTGTAGCAATATGCCACTTCATGAGAAAAATAAAATGAGATACAGGCAGTCCCCGGGTTATGTACAAGATAGGGACTGGAGGTGTGTTCTTAAGTTGAATCTGTATGTAAGTCGGAACTGGCGTCCAGATTGAGCCGCTGCTGAAACTGACCAGCGGCTGACTACAGGAAGCCCGAGGCAGAGTTGCTCTGCCTCGGGCTTCCTGGAATCAGCCTCTGATCAGTTTCAACAGGCTGAATCTGGACGCCAGTTCCGACTTACATACAGATTCAACTTAAGAACCCCAGGCGTCCCTAAGTCAGCTGCTGCTGAAACTGATCAGCGGCTGATTCCAGGAAGCCCCGGGGCAGAGCAACTCTGCCTCGGGCTTCCTGTAGTCAGTGCTGGTCAGTTTCAGCAGCGGCTGACTTGGGGACGCCTGGGGCAGAACAGCTGGGGTGCTGCTGGGTTGCTCCAGTAGCGCCGCTCCTCGGCACTACTGGACCAACCCACCAGCACCCCAGCTGCTCTGCCCCAGGCGTCCTGATTCAGCCGCTGCTGAAACTGACCAGCAGCGGCTGAATCAGGATGCCTGGGGCAGAGCAGCTGGGGTGCTGCCGGGTTGGTCCAGTAGCACCCAGAGCGGCGCTGCAGGATCAACCGGCAGCGCCCCAGCTGCTCTACCACAGGCATCCGGAGAAAAGCCTGGTCTGCTGGGGGGGGGGAGGGGCATACTAGCTGCGCGCCCTCTCCCCCCCCAGCAGACCAGGGAGACAGGGAGCAAAGCCTCTGAGGACGCCGGCAGCGGGACATCTGCAGCACGTCTGGGCTGTCCGCTGCCCGCCTGCTCCCCGGCTTTGCTCCCCGTCTCCCTGGTCTGCTGGTCTCCAGCAGACCAGGGAGACGGGGAGCAAAGCCGCAGAGCATGCGGACAGCCCAGACGCGCCGCGGCTGTCCCGCTGCCGGTGTCCTCAGAGGCTTTGCTCCCCATCTCAGCAGACCAGGGAGACAGGCAGCAAACCCCATTCATAACTGAGGATCCGACATAAGTCGGATCCGCGTAACTCGGGGACTGCCTGTAATTCATTTTCAGTATTTAAACTGTGTGGAATGAGAAGTCAAGCAAACATAAGAACAGTCATACTGGGTCAGACCAAAGGTCCATCTATCCCAGAATCCTGTATTCTGACGGTAGCTAATGTTAAATGCCCCAGAGTGAACAGAACAGGGAATCATCAACCAATCCCTTTCCTGTCACCCATTCCCAGCAGTGTACATAGGGGCAGCACTGCTGATCCCCGGCTCAGGTGTGCAGCAGCTGCCCCTTTGAAACGCTACCTCAGCATTTCAATGAGGCAGCACCATGGAGTCCAGGGCCAGTTGGGGTTCTGCGTGGCATTTCCCCAGAAGCCAGGGTCAGCTGGGGAGTCCCAGCTGACCCTGGGTTCCATGGCACTTTGGTGTTTTAAAGGGACAGTGCCGCACAGCTGAGCTGGGTATCCGCTGTGTGGTGGCTACCCCTTTGAAATACCGCCATGGGGTTTTAAAGCAGCAGTGTTGCACAGCTGATCTCCAGCTCAGTTGTGCGATGCTGCCACTTTGAAGTACCCCTTCTTCTCCCCTCCCCCTTTTGCTGCCTCTACTTGATAGAGGCAGCGTGGGGGTGGGGAATCGACTAGTCAACTGACTATCAGATAAGCATTTGCTTATTGGGTAGTTGACTAGTCCTTAACATCCTTAGACCCCACTAGTTACTTCTCTCCACTCTGAAAACTGACCATTTATTCCTGCCCTTTGTTTCCTGTCTTTTAACCAGTTATCAATCCATGAGAGGACCTTCCCTCTTATCCCATGATAATTAATTTGACTTAAGAACCTTTGGTGAGGGACCTTGTCAAAGGCTTTCTGAAAATCTAAGTACAGGATATCCACTGGATCCCCCTTGTCCACATGTTTCTTGACCTCTCAAAGAACTCTAGTAAGGCATTATTTCCCTTTATAGAAACCATATTTACTTTTCCCCAACAAATTATGTTCATCTATGTGTCTGATAATGTTATTCTTTACCATAGTTTCAAGTAAGTTGCCTGGTACAGATGGCACACGTTATGAAAGATAAATCAGGTTTTACAATATTTGGTTTATGTAATCTGAGTTTTTATGAACAGCCAATCAGGACGCTTATTTTAAATGTTCTTTTAAGTTGATGGCATACTCTAGCTTGCAAGAATCTTTAGCGGATACAACAGGAATGTACATACAAGACAATATTGAATAATCAAAACATTTTTCTGTTTAAAGTACTTTTAAATGTGTTACAAAATATTTTATGTAGGGAAAAAGACCTTGAAGAAGCTTTAGAAGAAGGAGGTTGTGATCTTGAAACAGTAAGAAACATAATTCAAGGAAGACCATTACCAGCTGATTTGAGGGCCAAAGTCTGGAAGGTAACTATCTCTCTAAGTAGTATAATACTTGTAGACTTTTTTTTTTTACTTTGAAACTGATGATTTCAGTATCATGAATAATTATAGAAGGATTATCCCCTCTTTGTGAGTGCATGTGTGCCATGCAGAATTCTGACATGTGTATATTAATTCAGTTTTGAAATGTTTATTCTCCTTTGAGCTTAATCTGAAGAGATGGCATAGGTAAAGCAGTAATGCTTTGAAGAACTGTTTATTTTCAGATTGCACTGAATGTTGTAGGAAAAGGGGACAATCTGGCATCCTGGGATGGTTGTTTAGATCTTCCGGAACAGAGCATAATTCACAAGGATTGCCAAGATCTGATTGGTAAGTTTGCTAATTACATTTCTATAATGCCTGCTCTCTTCCAGTCATGTAGTTAGCATAATTGCCTTCCCTATTATTTAAATTATGATGGGTGTTTTGGATATGGAAGGTAAAAGCTTAGCACAAAAGAATAATTGGATATCTTTGATGTGCAAGCAGAACTTCATATTTGAATGGAAGATATGAAGGAAGTGCCAGGTATTATCTGTTATGTGATGGGCTGCATAATCCAAACACAATCCAGTGGAAAAAAGGGACTGAGACTGTTCAAACTGCAAATTACCACTTAGCAAAAAGATTGGTCTGTTGCATTTGATAATTTTTATGTAGTGCCCTTTGTGTTTTGAACTTTGACGTGAATTGACAGCTCGTGCCAAAGAGCAACACAGTACTTCTTAGCATCATGATAAAATGTTGTTTCAGAGCTGACTCTCAAGTTCAGTATGCCCATCCACTTAACTATCAATACTACTTTCTACAGCTTTTGAGGGAGAAACAGTCTCCCACTGCACTACTTGTCCTGGCTTACCTCATTCTTGCACCATTGGATATTCAGATGGGGTACCAACTACCACAGTGTGTAATACTTCTGTAACACAGTTGCATGTATTTTGGGGATATTTGTAAAAGAAATGTAAAACAATGAACTCATTTGTGTATCTTAGAGCATGGTGACTTCCTTTGAATTTAAATTACTCTTTTGTCTAGAACTTTTTGTCAACTGTAGTTAGAAAAGACTGCTAAGTTTACTAGAACTGAAAGATGAGAAAGGGGTAAGTGACTGTGGCTTGTGGCTGAGGGCATGGAAAAGTGGGAGGCTGGCTGTGTTTCTGTGAGCTGCACATAGCCTTGTATAGATAATCAATGTTGTCAAGCAGGAAGACGGATTTTGCAGGACCAGAGAGTCCCAGCTATAGAGGTTGCAGGCTGGGAGCAGAGAGCCGATTTGGTGGCAGGCAACCTGGTAAGGCCAGCGGCCAAGAGCAGAGCCAGCCAGCCAGGAGCGGCTGTGCCTGGTAGGTAGGCCCAGGGCACCATGCTAGGTGGGCTGGGGGCCTGGAGGAAAGCCCTGGAGAACCCAGAAGCCTGAACTTTTGTAGGCTGGCAAACTCTCTTGTTTTGGACCACTTGGGTCCCAAGGGTGTCCAACCAGGGAGGTCCATGCTCTTGTGAGAATGAACCTCTCTTCAAGAAAATATCTAAAAAGTATAGTTGAAAAACATGATTAAATTGCAAGTTTAAATAAGTAAATGTAAATCAAGGATTTTGAGTTGTGATTAAAATTAGTGTTTTAAATTAATCCACCCTGAATAAAACTGTTAGTCTGCCAGTTACATCCTTTTTCCAATGCTGCCAGCTGAGCTTTTTGTGTACACCTCCCATCACCTTGAGCTTTAGGAAGGCAGTGACACAGGCTAGTCAAGCCTCCAGCCTTTATGCTTCCTTATTCCAAGGTCTGTATCCATCCCAAGCTCTGTTACTTAACTTGGTATTTGCATTTATAGGCTGGCTATTCTGAATGTAATCTGGTTAAATAGACAGCTGGCTCACTCATTAACCTATATTCTTTCTTCCACTCCAGTTATGTACTCCTCTTTCACTCCTTCCAGACTGCTGGTGACCAGTAATGTTTCTCAGTGAGAGTCCTATCCTGGGTTGTCAGATCAGGTTTCCTCTTGTGGTTCACCAGACAGACTTGCTGTTAAGAGATTCAAACTGTGTTTGTCAATCTGATTTTTCTGCAAGTCTTTCTCCTTTGTCTGCCACTTCCCCTCATTTCACAGTCCTTAGTAGCCAGAGGAGACAGGGTGGAGAAAGGTAGGAGGGGAAACTTTAAACTTTATTGAGCTGCCAAGCATAGCCAGCGCTAATACAACCTAAGAGATACATATTTTGTGTGTGACATTTCTACACTTTTGCCATCAGAAGACATGTTCTGATAGTTAATCTATCCAAGATCCAAATTTGTGTTTTGTATGTAAGTGGATTTTTGAGGCATTGAAGACGTACATTATGGAATAGTCTGTTGAATCAGTCCCTTTTGACTTGTGGAGCTTGGGAGATTGTGCTGAGTGCTCCAAGTTGGAATAAAAGATGGGCATTTAGCACATTTTAAATCTACCTCTTTGTTTCACATAGGCTGGAAAAACCAGTCTTATCTGTTTCCACTTCATTGTGACATTTCAACTTGCTTTGAAAATTTAGTCCAATGACTTTTTCTTAAAACTCATTTTCACATCACTTCAAAAATCTGATTCAAGCTACTTGTATGTACATAAGAACATAAGAATGGCTGTACTGCATCAGACCAAAGGTCCATCTAGCCCAGTAGCCTGTCTGCTGACAGTGGCCAGCACCGGGTTCCCCAGAAAGGGTGGACCGAAGACAGTGATCAAGCGATTTGTCTCCTGCCATCCCTCTCCAGCCTCTGACAAACAAAGGCCAAGGACACCATTTTATCCCCTGGCTAATAGCCTTTTATGGATCTAACCTCCATGAAATTATCTAGCTTCTCTTTAAATTCTGTTATAGTCCTAGCCTTCACAGCCTCCTCTGGCAAGGAGTTCCACAGGGTGACTACAAGCTGTGTGAAGAAGAACTTTCTTTTATTAGTTTTAAACCTGCTACCCGTTAATTTCATTTGGTGTCCTCTAGTTCTTCTATTTAGGGAACTAATAAGTAACTTTTCGTTATTGGCCCTCTCCACACCTCTCATGATTTTATATACCTCTATCATATCCCCCCTCAGTCTCCTCTTTTCTAAACTGAAAAGTCCCAGTCGCTTTAACCTCTCCTCATATGGGACCCGTTCCAAACCCCTAATCATTTTAGTTGCCCTTTTCTGAACCCTTTCCAAGGCCAAAATATCTTTTTTGAGGTGAGGAGACCACATCTGTACACAGTATTCAAGATGTGGGCGTACCATAGTTTTATACAGGGGCAGTAAGATATTCTGTTTCTTATTTTCTATCCCTTTCTATGTGCATTTATAGTTTTGTATATGAATGTAACTACCATATGAAACTATTCCTTACCTGTCTCGGAAGTATTTGTTATATTTTTCTATTTCCAGATCAGCTATCAGTGCCAGAAGAAGAGAAGTCAGTATTACTTTTGGATATTGAATCCATTATTACCTTTTATTGTAAATCACGTAATGTTAAATACAGCTCCTGCCTTGGTTGGATACATCTACTCAAGCCACTGGTGCATCTTCGAATTCCACGCAGTGATTTATACAATTGCTTTTATGCTATCATGAACAAGTATATTCCCAGGTAAAGTGTGTATGTGCGTGCACGTATATATGAGAGAGAGAAAAGAAACAACTGTTGCTGACATTGAATGTGTTAAATTTTTAGAACTAATTTCTTTGAAAAGATACATTAATGGTGAGTTTGGCAAACAATATACAGTAAAACTCCAATTGCCCAGCATCCAGTGGTCCAACACTCCCGATAGTCTGGCACCAACTGGAATCCAGAAGTGCTCCAGCCAGCTGGACAATTGGAGCTGCTCCATGCTGCTTCCCCAAGTCCTCTGCTGCCGCTGCTGAAACTGACCAGTGGTGGATTTGGGGAAGAGGCGCAGAGCAAAGCAGCTGGAGGCTGCCAGGTTGGTCCCGCAGCGCCGCCCGTTACCCCCCCTGCTCAGCGCCCGGCAACACCCCAGCTGCTTTGCTCCGCGCAGCTGCCGCTGCTGAAACTGATGAGTGGCGGACTTGGGGAAGCTATGGGGCAGAGTAGCTGGAGTGCTGCCAGGCGCCAAGCAGGGGGGTAAGAGACAGGGCTGCGGGACCAACCGGGCAGCACCCCAGCTGCTCTGCCTGTGGCTTCCCCAACTCCGCCGCTTGTCAGTTTCAGCAGCAGCAGAGTTGGGGAAGCCGTGGGGCAGGGCAGCTGGGGTGCTGCCGGATTGGTCCCGCAGCGCCGCTCAGGTGAGGGGTGGCGCTGCAGGACCAACTTGGCAGCACCCCAGCTGCTCTGCCCCGCCACTTCTCCAAGTTGCCACTGCCGCTTGCAGCCCCAGCTGGCCTGTCACCGGCAGCTGCGCGGGGCTTCCCCTGCCTCCCTGCAAAACAACAGAGGGTTCTCCCCATGCTGCACCATTCCCCGCCGACCCACCTCTCCTTCCAGAGTACCTCCTGATACTCCAGCATATCCGATAATCCAAAACCCCCTGGGTCCCAAAGGTACCGGATTATCAGAAGTTTACTGTAGTTTTCTGCAGTAACAGAGTAGCATTGTTTGAAGCAAAACTGCCAGATTCTCTCAGATCATTGCAAAATTGGAGATATACATGAACATGTAATTAATCTAAATGCTACATATGTGTTAGATATGATCCCAGAAAATAAATACTGAAGTTTTCATGGTACAGGTCGAATCATTCTGGTCCAGCATGATTTTAGTTAGCTGGATATCCACTTACTGTAGGTTTGGCCAACTTTCCAATGGTCCCATAAAGTTTGTTCACAGCCACCAGTCCTAGCTCTGTGTTTTGTACTGTTATTTAGCTCTAACTTACTTCTAAATGTCCTCTAAGAGCTCAGTAAACAGTGTAGGTGTTGATAATGCCCGTGGGAGGAGCTGCTCCAGCCACCGCTGGTTACCAGTTAAATTGGTAATACTTTCCGATTCCAGTTAGGGTGATATTTACTGGGTAAGCAGGTATCCAGTTAACCTTTCACATACCTATTTAGTATGTGATCTGAAATAGTGATAATCACCATAGAATGCTGGTGGATGATTGATAGTAATCTACAGTATTTCCCATCCTCTTTTGATAATGCTGGCAGGTGTTAGGTTAAGAATTCTTCTACATCTGTTCTCTCATGGCAACATTACTTCTAGTGAGGGATGGAAAACAGATTCCTCTTAAGGTTGTCTACTCCTTTTTCTTTGGCTAGAAAATGATGTCTAAATTAGCATCTCAAACACTTTTTTTCTTTGCTTCATATTGCCTTTTTACCTCTTCAGTGACTGAGGAGGTTAACTATTTGAACTCACTGCTCTTGAGAGGCAGTGAGTTGCATTTCAACTAGACAAGTGACAGGCTACTAGAGGATTGATTGACCTGGTAAGTAGTAAAGAGCAAAGTTATTCAGCAGAGCAGTTTAAGAAAAATCCTACTACATCTAAAATTGAGGTCTTATTTTTGTCATTGTAAACTGAAATTCCGATAAACTAATTTTCTAAATTCTGAAAGATATTTTTAGCCCACTTTGAATATTGGTAGCTGTAAAGTCTGAGTGACTTGAGCTTTTTTTATTAACCATTCAGATGAAAAATAATTTTGATCTTAAATTGTTACGCCAAAAATAAGACAATGGAATGTCTGTCTTCAGTTTGTACCATTACACTGTTAACTGAATTAGAAAGCACAGATTTTAATATCCAAAATAATGCATTTAATTTGTGGAATATTTCACTTAAGTTCTAACACCACGGAACTGCCAACATAAGAGACACTCAAGTTAACTACATTGATTGGGAGAGCTGTGTATTGAATGGGTTTAACTTAGAAAGGTCTATTTTTATTGTCTTGCATACTATGATTTGACTCTATTCTTTTCCTACTAGTTGCTTAATATGAAATGTTTATTCAGATGTACATGGAGATTTTTTTTAATCACTTTAGTCTAATGAAACTGACCAGTTAACAATTGTCTCTGTTTTGTTTGAGGCACACTCCTACCCAAAGAGCTTTTTACAAAAGAATGTTTAAACTTTATTATGATATTTAAATGTGGTGGCTTAAATTGTTTAAAAATCATAGAACACTAGAATTGGAAGGGACCTTGAGAGATGATCAATTCCATGGCAGGACCCAGTGCCATTCTAGAACATCCCTGATAGATGTCTTTCTAACCTGCTCTTAAATATCTCCAGTGATGGAGATTCCACAGCCTCCCTAGGCAACTTATTCTAGTACTTAACCATCCTGCCAGTTAGGAAGTTTTTCCTAATGTCCAACTTAAACCTCACTTGCTGCAGTTTAAGCCCATTGCTTCTTGTCCTAGCATCAGAGGCCAAGGAGAACAATTTTCCTCTCTCCTTGTGACACCCTTTTAGGTACCTGAAAATTGTTATCATGTCCCCTCTCAGTCTTCTCCTTTTCAAACTAAAAAGCCCAATTCATTCATCTTCCTTCGTAGGTCATGTTCTCTAGACCAGTGTTTCTCAACCAGTGGTATGCCTAACTTTAGGGGTATGCAAGAGAAGTCTGGGGGGGGGGGGGGAGGGTTTATCAACACAAGTGAAATTTGGCATAAAATGTCCGGGACTGCCCTGCAAAGGATCAGGGAGGGGGCGGTGGCACATGCCTGTCAAATTGAATGTTTGGAGCCGCACGCCTGGATGTTAACAGCCGCTATGCACATGCACCCCAGCACTGGTGGGAAAAGTGTATGGCTGTGGCAGCTCTGGTGAGACCCAAGACAGTTCCAAGTTGGGGGGTGGGTTTGGGCAGGGAAGGGAAAAAAATCACTTCCACGGCTGCGACTCCTAGTTCTTTGCCTCTCTAGCAGCCTCCCTGGGGTGCTCCAGCAGGGAGGGTGGCCGAACCTGGAGATATGCATTACCCCCACCCCCACCAGCAGCTCAGTACAATGCATCCCCATCGCTCCTTCCCCATGGCACTGAAAAGAGGAGCTTAAAAGGCTGTGAAGCTTTGCTCCAAAGGAACCCCGGCATCAGTGGTGTAGTGAGGCGGGGGGGCATTTTCTTCCAGGCGCCATGCTAGGGGAGGCGTCAGAGTGAGGTGGGAGTGCACAGCCCCTCACAGTGAGCCCGGCACTGGTAGGGCTCTTGTGCCCTGCAGACAAGCTGCCGAGGCAGGGCCAGGTGGTGGGCATGGGCACTTCAAATGTAGGATTACCATATATCCGGAGCCTGGATCTGATGCAGGGAAGGGCATTGGGTTAGAGTGAGGAGGGAGGGGCGCTAGGGATACTTAAAAATTTTTTTAAAGGGGTACTGTATAAAAAAAGGTTGAGAAACACTGCTCTAGATCTTTAATCATTCTTGTTGCTCTTCTCTGGACCTTCTCCAATTTCTCCACATCTTTCTTGAAATGTGGTGCCCAGAACTAGACACAACACTCCAATTGAGTCCTAATCAGCACAGAGTAGAGTGGAAGAATGACTTCTTGTGTCTTGCTCACAACACTCCTGTTAATGCATCCTAGAATCATGTTTGCTTTTTTTGCAACAATGTCACACTGTTGGCTCATAATTAGCTTGTGGTCCACTATGACCTCTAGATCCATTTCTGCAGTATTTCTTCAGTATTCCTTCCTAGACAGTTGCTTCCCATTCTGTATGTGTGAAACTCATTGTTCCTTCCTAAGTGGAGTACTTTTCATTTGTCTTTATTAAACTTCAACCTGTTTACCTCAGGCCATTTCTCCAGTTTATCCAGATCATTTTGAATTATGACCTTATCTTCCAAAGCACTTGCAACCCCTCCTAGCTTTGTATCATCTGCAAACTTAATAAGCATAATTTCTATGCCAATATCTAAATTGTTAATGAAGATATTGAACAGAACCAGTCCCAAAACAGTCCCCTGGGGAACCCTACTTGTTATGCCCTTCCAGCAGGATTGTGAACCGTTCATAGCTACTCTCTGACAACAGTTATCCAGCCAGTTATGTACCCACCTTATAGTAGCCCCATCTAAGTTGTACTTGCCTAGTTTATTGATAAGAATATCATACGAGAGACCATATCAAATGCCTTACTAAAGTCTAGGTATACCACGTCCACCACTTCTCCCTTATCCACAAGACTCGTTATCCTATCAGAGAAAGCTATCAGATTGGTTTGACATGTATTTGTTAATTCTCCCCACTATCTTATCTGAGTAAAGGATGACATGTTTCCTCTTAACACACTTGCAGTTCTATTTTCTTTTTAGCTGAGACTTGTCAATATAAGCTGACTCGATTATTAAGGTTTTTTTTTTTCATAAACACTGTCATCCTGCTTGCTTTCTAGGGATTGTTTCCTGAAGGGGAGACCATTTCACCTATTTAGGCTTCTCCTCCAGTACCATGAGCCTGAACTCTGCTCCTTTCTAGACACAAAGAAGATGACACCAGACTCATATGCACTCAACTGGGTAATAAAGTGAAAGTAGGGAAACATAATGAAAAATAAATTTCTGTAGAAACTTTTAATTATATACTGCCAAGCTATGTAATAGTGATACAAAGAAATTTGGAGGTTTTACTTTTTTAATCCCTTCAAAAGTATTTTGAAGTAGAGGAAGAACACAAAGATGTATGTTTTTTAGGATGTCACTTTTATAGCCTCCAGCCTTTCCATTCCAAATAGAAGGTGAGATCTTGTGAACATTAGATTCTTACTGTCGATATAAAACCTAAGCTATTGATACTATGGATTGGAAGTGCTGCTTAATATGTATGCGTAGCAATTTCATGAATCAACTGCAACTTCCAAGAAGTAGTTAAACAGCACACTTCCACACATATTCAGTTGTTTTGCATATCGACATCAGTTCAGAGATTATGGATTACAATAGGGCTGGTCAGTTTACAAATTCAAGTTACTTGTATGTTTTAAATTCCTCCCTCATAGCCCATTGGGGTTCTACATGTGGCCTCCACTGTTGCCCATGCATAGTCATCCGATTCTGCTGGTCATCCTCATAGGGTTTTTTTTTTTCTTACTAGTAATACTAAAATGACATGCATGTAAAACAAGGGCACATAAAGTGAGATGCGTGCTGATTGCATATAGCATTGACTGAGAGAGCTCCTTTCCCTCAGCATCCAATCAAAGCACAACTACAATTCAGTTGGCATACCCTGTAAATTTTAGGTGCACAAGTGCAGTTAGCAAAACTACCACATCCCAAGAGGCCGTCTTGATTATGAAAGTCTTGCAGCCCTCTAAGATGGAGGGCTACTCGTGGTCCACCCACTAGCCTAGGTTGCTCATTGCTAGGTTAGATCAAGCAGGGAAGATGAAGTGTACGCTAGGCCTAATACCCAAATAATTTTTTACAGTAGCCCAAGACTTTGCATCACTGTCTCTTAAAGAATTGGCTTTTCACAGACACACACACACCTTTAATTTAATGTGGTCTGGCACTTGTTTTATAGTCACACATCATATTGATGTCAGTGTGAGTGTATATGAAAAGACTGCAAGATCAAACTCAAATCTGATAACTACTGTTATGTAGTGTAGGAAATCCACAACTTTGTTTGAGACAATTTTCATAAATTATATTTTGCAGGATGAGTCTCTAAAATGCATATGTATTAGAGACACTGGTGGTAAAGCTGTTAAAGATCCTAGTAGTCAGGATGTCTTTTGTATCCTTGGGCTCTACCAAGTTTTTCAAAGGCTCTTCACTTTGCTTCAAGTTAAAGGGATAAGAAGCCAGAAAACTGGGTATAAAATAGCATCTTTTTAATTGGTGCTTTTTGTGCTGCCACCAACTTAATACTAAACTGCAGCAGGTAAAATCTAATATTAATATACACTAGGAATCTAAAATCCTGATTAATCAGTTAACTGGTTAAACATTAGGTTTGCCTAACATTTCACCAGTTAACTAACTAAAGCAGGATCCTGGGCTGGGGACTACTCCAGCCCAAGGGGGTCATCCCCTCAGCCTCAGGCTGGGACTGCTGCCATCTGGATCATCCCATTTGCAGTGGGCCCCAGCTCTTCAAAAACAGACGTTGCTCAGCCAGAGCAGTCCCAGCCTGTGGGTTGCCCACGCTCCCCACGGACAGAGGTTGCTCTGGACATGGAAGCAGCCCCTGCCTGTGAGGTTCCTGGTCCTGCCGGGGACAGAGGCTGCTTAAAACAAAAGCAGCACCTGTCCGTAGCAGGGCCCTTGCCTGTGGCAGCTGCTCTCAAGGTAGCTTTTAAAAGCAGATGAAGTGCTATTGTAAACCATGAGAGTAACAATCCCATCTGGGATACAGTAAGGCTCAGCAAGCCACTAAATCAGCCAAGTACTATGCCTTTTTCAGTTAAATGTCATTACAGGTGTTGTCTGGCATGACAGCAAATTCACAGCTTGTTTTCTTTCATTCACGTTCTATGTAGTGGAAAGGATGCATTTTTTACAGTATATGTGCCCAAAGATTAACTTTTTATGATGATAATAAAACACTCTATTCCTGGTAGATAGATAGATAGTAACTCAACTGTCAGCCTAATGATTTAAAGCTTAAGTGTGTCTAACTGTCACAATAATGTGTGACTTCTTTAACTTAAAAGTCTGTCTCAGCTGAAAAAAGTGGTCATGTAAAAATGGGACCACTTTAATAATAAGTGTACACTATTTCACAATATGTATTCAAAGTCACGTCTGCTTGCTTTACTCACTTGAATAAATACTGTTACTACTTTTTGTTAATTTTAGCCCTGCCGAGCAAATAAAACAATAGGGAACGAATTCTGTTATAGCTTATGCTTCATCAGAATAATTCAGTTAAATTTTAAAACATGTATTGCTGAAGGTACATGAAGCATAAATAAGTCCAGCTTAACTTTCAGATCCTGAGTTTGCGGGCCTGACAGTTAAAAATAAAACAAAACAAAAAACTTCAGCTGTGAAGTGAGCATATATGAGAAGACATGCAGTCTGGATCCATGCTGTGCCACTTTTTCAGGAGTATTGCAGTGGCACCTTAGAGACTAACAACTTTATTATGGCATAAGCTTTCATGTATTTCATCGGATGCATGAAATGAAAGAAAAAGATCGGAAGGCTGTGGATAAGAAGGTGAGAATACCTAACATGGAAAATTACTTATTGTAATGAGCCACTCACAATTTCTGTTCAGACACCACCATTTTGATGGTGTCAAATTTGCCATTCTTGATGTCTGATTTGTAGTTCACCTGAGCATCTACTAACATGATATATGCCAGCAATGCCCCTCTGCCATGTACACTGGACAAACCAGACTGTCTCTAAACAACAGAATAAATGGACACAAATCAGACATCAAGAGTGGAAACACAATCAGTGGGAGAACATTTTAACTTCCTTGGACACACAATTACAGACTTAAAAGTTGCCATCCTCAGGCAAAAAAACCTTCAAAAACAGGCTGCAATGTTAAATTGCTGAGCTAAAATACATATGCGTATGTATTCCACCAGTTCAGTGGAAAAAAATCAGAAAAGGGCAGCTAAAATTGTTAGGGGATTTGGAACAGCTGCCAGATGAGGAGAGATGAAAAAGATTGGGACTTTTCAGCTTAGAAAAGAGGACACTCCTAAAGGGGAATTTTATGTGATGTATAAAATCATGAGTGGTGTGGAGAAAGTAAATAAGGAAAAGTTATTTACTTGTTCCTGTAACACAAAACTAGGGGTCACCAAATGAAATTAATAGGTACCAGGTCTAAAACAAACAAAAGGAAGTATTTCTTCATGCAATGCACAGTCAACCTGTGGAACTCCTTGCCAGAGGATGTTGTAAAGACCAGAATTTTAACAGGGTTCCAAAAAGAACTAGATACATTCATGGAAGATAGGAACATCAATGGCTATTAGCCAGGATGGCTAGGAATGGTGTCCCTAGCCTCTGTTTGTCAGAAGCTGGGAATGGGTGACAGGGGAGGGATCACTTAATGATTACCTGTTCTGTTCGGAGGACAGGATACCGGGCTAGATGGACCTTTGGCCTGACTCGGTATGATTGTTTTTATGCTCAAATGGGTTTGAATAAGAAATGGGAATGGCGCTCTTATTACAATAAGTACTGGTAATTTTCCACTTTAGATATTTTCAACCTCTTATCCACATCCATCCTGATTTGAATTAGTTCTGATGTAACACTCCCATTCTCTGTATCCCTTCTATCTGTTTCTATTTCTTTCCCTTCATGCAACTGACAAAATTAGTTGCAACTCACAAAAGCTTATGCCATAAGGTACCACTAGACACATTGATTTTGCTGAAACAGATTAACATGGCTACCTCTGAAACTTTTTCAGAAGTCCTTGTCAAGGGTAGAATTATCCATTAATGCATAGTTTCACGTGTCTTGAATGTTTTTCTTTTAGCTAGCTTGTCTATCTGTTAGCAGTATTGTAATCCTGCTACAGTTGTTCCTTACTCTTCTCTTTCTCTCTGGCTATTCCCCAACTTTTCAGCTTGGAAGCCTCTTTTCATATTACTGCTCACCAGAAGTCACTCAGGCAATATGGGATGGATACCTACAACAAGCAGATCCATTTTTTATTTATTTCTTAATGTTAATCATCCTTGTCAATGCAAAGTGAGTACATAGTTAATAATGTGAATGTGTTGGTTACACAGTTTTGTCCATAATTGGTGTTTATTTTACTGACTTATTTCATACTTGTGTTTCTACTGTTTTCAGAGATGTTATTTTAGCACAAGAATCAGACAGCAGAGAAGAAATGATAAGTATGTATTGCTCTTGTAATGCTGCTACTAAAATAATCTTCCCCATTTGCCAGTCTGACTCACTCCTGCAGCTAATCCCTTTTCTAGCTATTTCTCTTCATAATGTTCCTGTTTGGCTCCTTCAAATATCTGCGTTGCAACATTGTTTTTTGCCCATATTCCGCTTTCATTTCTCCATCTCCGTTTTTGCATCCTACATGTTCTTTTTGTGCATTTCTCTTTTCTTCTCCCATACTTAGCAGCATGCCTTTCTTCATGTGCTTGAAACAACCACTCTCTATTTATTCTCCAGTCCCCTTACCAGTCTTTCTCTTTAGTCTTTTATGCACCCAGTTTTGTGTGGTGTTCTTTCTCATGTATATTGATGTATATGAATTAAACTGTAGGATCCTTAGGTAGGGATCTCATCCTCCATTATTCGTAATGTTGTGACCTTTTTTTATAAATCAAGTAATGCACAATAAAGTTGCTTGGGTTTTTTGCCACCTTGGCATACAGTGGTGATTTGCAGCCTTTCAGGATGGTGGCCAGATAAGCATCCAATAACTACTCAGAGTTTTCAATGCTTTCCCTAAATCTTCCTGAGCTTCCTCTTTACTAGCTAAAGTATTGGTTACAGATTAAACTTTAAATATAGACACAAATGTACTAAACATGAGCAATCCTGAGTTGAAGCTCAAACACTAGCAAATAATATGCTTGTGAGTGGTGTGTTTCTGAGGTTCAGAAACATTTAAGAGGATAACAGTTACTTTCTGTATTTTTCTGGTTCCATCAGTCTGTAACTAATGAGATTTGACTAGCAGTCTCATCCCATCATTCATCAATACAGGCAGCTTAAGAAGCTACTTCTGTATTAACAAAAGTACTGGTAAATACCACCATGTAGCTTTCAAAACTACTATGTTCATGAATGAAAAGATAAATTAACATGCAGATTAGTTGACACACATTCTTTACTAGAGCACAAAACAAGTAAGTTATATTTTTAGTGTTTGAAAAGACTGCCATGTTTTGTGTATTATTTAATTAATTTATGTATGTTGCATGTTACAGGATCCTTAGAAACTTCCCCTGCTAGTTTGGATATAGAAGATATAGAGGACCTTTTCTCGTTGGCACAATACTATTGTAGTAAAACTCCAGCTTCTTTCAGAAAGGTAATAGCCACGCAGTTGTGGAAATTACTGTATAATTCAGTGATTTTTATGAACACTGAATAACTCAGGCCAAACAGAAAAAGTAATTCCTGCAGGGACCGGTTAGCAATCTTGAATGTAATTTTGATAATGTGAGCAGGAAAAGCTATTGAGATGAAGTCTAAAGAGGGATATAGGGGATAGTCCTGCATTTCCAACTGTCACAAGTTTGGCTTCAGAATGACTGATAACTTGCAACTGGTACTTATTGCTTTTGACTTGCTGCTTGTGTTTTCTTCTGAGTGTAGTATTTAAATGTTTTGGGGTAGACAAGAAATGGGGATTGTCTATCCCAAAACATCATCTTAACACACACATCTGTTTGCTGAGATGAGGAAAAAAATTATATCCCTTTGACACAATAATAGTGATATAGGGTTGTTGAAATTTTATTTTCACAAACTTAATATAAAGGAAGTCTGGCTGTGTTAAAGGTTTTCAGAAGTTTTCTGGTGGAGAAACTCATCTGACCAAGATATGGTTTACTTTTAATTTTAACTTGTCTATAAGGTCCAGTGTACATACGATAGTAATATTGTAGAAATAACAATCTTAGATTGGAGTCTAATTTTAAAAAAAAGTATACTAGCTGCAATTAACGTTCAAGGTATTTTGTGTCTCACTGTAATAGAACAACCACAGTCTCTTTGGCAGCAGCTTGTTGGGACTCAAGGATGACGACACAGACTTGAGTCAAGCTCTTTGTCTAGCAATTTCAGTATCAGAGATTCTTCAAGCAAATCAGCAACAAGGGGTCAGTAATTAGCTGTACTACACAATAGTTTTCTAAAAGGGGAGGAGAAATCTTTCATTTCTTCCTCCTAGCTGTATATTTTCCAGGAGTTGTATATACGAGTTACTGTTTGCTGATTTAGAAATAATTCCATCCCCTTGTAAGTGATCTCCTGGCCCTGTGCAGATCTGCCATGAGGGCAATGATTTTATTCCAAAAGAAAAAAATCAGGCTTTTTATGGGAGATGAGTTTTAGTATAATGTTCACGTAGTTTGATTTCCTGAAATACGGATGAGGGAGGTTAAAAAAAAAAAATTAAAACGCACATACACAATTTCTGTGACAGATCAACTTTTTACCTGTGACTGAAGTTCTGCTACAAAAGAATTCTACCTTTGTGTTAAGAAATGTTACTTTGTACTAATGATCTAAGTATTTCTGTAATAGCTTGTAAGACAAATATACTAGCATACATAGTCTTTACTCTTGAGCTGTGTCTACATTGGCATCCCTTTCCGGAAAAGGGATGCTAATGAGACACTTCGGAATTGCAAATCCGCGGGGGATTTAAATATCCCCCGCGGCATTTGCATGGCTGCCGCTTTTTTCCGGCTCGGGGTTTTTGCCGGAGAAAAGCGCCAGTGTAGACGCGATTCTCCAGAAAATAAGCCCTTTTCTGGAAGATCCCTTATTCCTACTTGAAAGTCCCTTGAAAAGTAGGAATAAGGGATCTTCCGGAAAAGGGCTTATTTTCCGGAGAATCGCGTCTACACTGGCGCTTTTCTCCGGCAAAAACCCCGATCTGGAAAAAAGCGGCAGCCATGTAAATGCAAATGCCGCGGGGGATATTTAAATCCCCCGCGGATTTGCAATTCCGAAGTGTCTCATTAGCATCCCTTTTCCGGAAAGGGATGCCAATGTAGACACAGCCTTGGTATTTTAGTATACTACTCCGAGAATGCTTTCGTTTGATGTAAGCCCAATGTTTTGTCTTTTAAAAAGGCAGGTACCTTTCTAAAACAGCTTTCTGACCTCAGTTCAACAAATCATTGAATGTATGCTTATGTCTACCCTTCGAGGCTACATCTACACTGGCCAGTCTTGTGGAAGAACATATGCAAATGAGCTGCCATTTTTGTGCAAGGGGTTTTTGTGCAAGAAGGAGCAGTCTACACTGCTCCTTCTTGGGCAAAAACCCCCCCATGTGCAAGAGTCGTTCTGCTGCTTATTTTCAGGCAGAATGGTTCTTGCGCAAGAGGGGGGTTTTGTGCAATAAGGAGTAGTGTAAACTATTCCTTCTTGTGCAAAAGCCCCTTGTGCAAAAATGGTGGGTCATTAAGTATGCAAATGATGTGTGGCGATATTCATTGCCGCCACTCATTTGCATATGTCCTTGTGCAAGACTGGCCAGTGTAGATGTAGCCTTAGAGTTAAGCACTTAAGCACGTGCTTAGCTTTAATGTTGTGGTGTTTGCCCTTTTGTAGTGGTGTGTGCTGTTAAATAGAACTGCATTTGTCCTATGGATGTAAGGGAGTAGTTGAGTAGACTACTCGCTTGTTCCCTCCCCCTCCACCCCCCCACTTGGTGCCTCTGTAAGAGGCAGTAAGTGGGAGGAAGCACGAGCCAGTGCTGCGGGAAGCCAGCTTAAAAGCTGTGGTGTGATGCAGGGGTATAAGGGAGGCAGAGCCACAGCAGTCCTGGAGGTGGCATGACCTTAGGATTACTTAGTCCTAGCTTGCACTGGCCCCAGAAGCTACTCCTGCTGCAGCTCTGCAATTTAAATGTAGTAGGAGCTGGGTTGCCTGCATGCAACTCCTACTACATTTAAACTTCAGAGTTGCAGCAGGGGTAGCAAGCACCCTCCATCGATCAATCAAGTAGAGTAGACAATGGAAATTGCATCAACTATTTGATTAGCTAATTAATCACAACTTAACATCCCTAGCTTCTTCCTGGTGATTCCATTGTGTATATAACATTTGGTAACCTTTGGAAATGAAAACTGCTCTGTTAATGTAAGATCTCTTTTATTGCTATTCTACTCTAGCCGATGCTCCCACACTGAACATAGTTTTCCGTTAACTAGTACGTTACATCAGGAGACCCTTCTCTGTAGCATAGGAGTTCTTAATAAATGATGATTGCTTCACAAATCCATTGGGATGGTGTAACTTTGCTGGTAATTATTTAAACTTTAAATTTGTAAATTGCAACAGGTAAACTGTTTTTCTTTCAGGAAGCAGTAAGGTTCTTTGTAGTGGATTGTCGTCCTGCAGAGCAATACAATGCTGGGCATTTATCAACAGCATTTCACCTAGACTCGGACTTGGTTAGTATGCTTTTTGTTTTGGATAAAAGTTTTCCTTTAACTTCCTTAGTTAAAACAGAGAGAGAGAGAGAGAGAGAGAACTGTCTGGTTCCACAAACCACTGTTTCTCAAATTCTAGTCAATGGGCACTTGATGCTGATCTTCGATTCGTATTCCTATGTTTCAGAAGTGAACTTTTTCTAAAAGTCCTGTCATTGGATACATGCTCAAGGTTTTTTTTTTTTTTTTTTTTTTAAGTCTCCACCCATTTTTCCATAGATATTGTCCCTTGAAATGTTATATTGGCAAATAGTATTCCTTAAAACTTAGAGTATGTTTTATCTAAAATTAAACGTGTATTTACATTGAGTGCGCTGCTAGTAGCAGTCATCTTGCAGATGCATCGAATCCTTTAACACCAGAATATGAGGTGTAGACCATCCTGACACGTGATCCCAGGAGAAAGCCAACACAAGCAAAATTCTGCTTGATTCTTGGATGAGGAAACTCCAAAGCAAATGCAGGGTGCTAGGGTGGTGGCAATAATTTGTATGTGGTACTAATTTTTCAGTCAGTACTAGAGCATGATCACAGTGTTTTTAGGGGGTACTGTGCTGCTGGGAGATACCGCTGAGTTTGTCCCTTAGTCATTAAAGTTTTGATTACACTATGAGAGAAGGTATTTAGCCAGGGGGTTGGGATTTCAATCTGAGATCCTGTTAACTTATGCCTCTGAAATTTCTGTACAAGTAAATCCTTATATATTTCTTCTTGAATTTGTCTCTGTCATTTCAGTGGTCTTAAACTGACCTGTAGCTCAGTTGTTTTGCCTCAAAGGTGACTACTTTTTGTTGCTCTGTGCAATAAATATGATATATATATCTCTTATTCACTTCACAGAGAAACAAAGTGTGTGTAGGCATCATAAAATGTTCTTTGATCATCTTTTATCATAAACCAGTCTAATCACAAATGTGGGTGACTGGACAACAAAATTGTAGATGAAATTGGGTGTTGTAGTGCAAAATTATGTGCATTGGCCAACAATCCCACCTATACGTACAAAATGATGGGATCCAAATTAGTTATTATCCCTAAAGAAAGATATTTTAAGTCATGGATAGGTCTCTGAAAACACCCACTCAGTATGCAGCAAGAGAGGAAAAAAAAAAAGGTAGGAACCAGTAGGAACAAGATATATAATAAAAGAGGAAAATACCATTATGCTGCTATATGTATCTATTGTATACCCACCGAATACTATGTGTAGTTCTGATCACCCTATCTCAAAAAGGTAGGGCTATCAAGCAATTAAAAATTTAATTGCGCTATTAAAAGTTTAATTGCACGATTAATTGCACGTGCTCCCCTTTGAAACGCTGCCATGGTGTTTCAACAGGGCAGTGCTGCATGCAGCCCAGGATCAGCTGGAGTCTCCAGCTGACCCTGGGCTCCATGCAGCACTCCCCCTTGGAAGCGCTGTGGCGGCATTTCCAAGGGGCAGCGCATTAGGAGCCTGGGCTCAGCTGGGGACTTCAGCTGCACCCCAGCTCCACAATTGCAAAGCCCCTTTGAAGTGCCGCTCTAGCGCTTCAAAGGGGCTTTGCAACAGTAGAGCTGGGGATTAGCTGTGGACTCCAGCTGACCCTCAGCTCTGCTTGCGCTGCCCCTTTGAAGTGCTGGAGTGGCACTTCAAAAGGCAGCGCAGCATTAATACCTGCGATTAACGCATTAAAAAATTAAGGTATTAATCACAGGCATTAACGCAGGTCAATTGACAGCCTTACAAAAAATATAAATTAGAATTGAAAAAATACAGAGATGGGCAATAAAAATGATGAGGTATATGGAACAGCTTCCATACAAGGAGAGATTAAAAAGCCAGGGCAAGTTCTCCTTAGAAAAGATGACTGAGTGGGGATATGATAGCAGTTTATACAATTATTACTGGTGTGGAAAAAGTAAATAGGGAAGTGTTTACCCCTTCACATATCACAAGAATCAATTACCCAATGAAATTAATAGGCAGCAGGTTTAAAATGAACATAAGGAAATATTTCTTCCCTCAATGCAAGGTCTACCCATGGAAATTATTGGGATGTTTTGAAGGCCAAAATTATAACTGGGTTCAAAAAAGAATTGGACCTATCTTCCATGAATTTATCTATCTGTGGCTATTAGCCAAAAGGATCCAGGGATGCAATCACGTATTCAAAGTGTTCTTAAACCCCTGACTGCCAGAAGCTGGAACTGGATGGCAGGAGTTTGATCACATAATAATTGCTCTGTTCTGTTCATTCCCTCTGAAGCATCTGGCCCTAGCCACTATAAGAAGACAGGATACTAAATGATTAAATGGGGCCATTATTCTGACCCCCATATAGCGATTCTTATGTTGAGAGAAGTTTTAATGCCCTTCATTTACATCACTCGTTTTCGTGTTTCTGTAATATTGCTGAATCATCAGAAAATGATTACATACTGAATATTTAAATACAATTGTCTTTACAGTTAAGTTATTTTTGCAACTTAACCAATATTAGTACTGGGGGAATTCTGCAATTGTTGTATTTGGAACAATAGTGTAATTGCAGAATTCCTCCATGACTGCAACATTTATACAAACTGAGATTAATTGAAGTAGTTGACTGACTATAATTGCCTGTACTTGAATAAATAAGAAAAGCTGTCCTATAACCATTGAAAACGCACTCAATTCATAAAAATAACCTGTTACTGTTTCAATTCTGTGTGTGATTGGTACACTGTGGAGGATTTACTATAAGAAGCAGTATAATAGCAGTATGTTCACACAATTGTCAATTGAGAATAACAGCTGTTGAGGTAATTTTAATGAGTTTTATTCATGTGTACCAAGTGCAATACTTTCACAGGAGCAGCAAGCATTTGACTTCATGTAACTTATATATGGCTTTAATGATTGGAAGTAGTGTGTTTTCACCCGTAATTGATAATTACAGCATTTGTCTATAAGAAGATCCTCGTTCTAATTTGGGCTGAATGATTAACTTGCAGTGTCACCTTGGGCAAGCTGTTAGATCTATATGCCTCATTACTCAGCCCAGCTAGAAAGCAGAATAAAAACAAGTATTTTTAAACCTGTTGGGCAAGCTGAATGTTCCTGGTGGACTTAATTAAGTCTCCTTTCTTAAGCCTCAGCCCCTTTTGGGGAAAAACAAGTGTTTCACTGAGTTTTGGAAGTCCACTTTTCTTTCCCTTTCCTCCCTTTTTAACAGGTTGCTCGTGTTCTTATCAATAGTTGAGAGGCTAACACAGTTTTAGCTTTTGAACTGTACTGAGAACCCTTTCATCCATCTGGGTATGTTAAATCTGTCAGTTTTGTTTCAGGAGCTCAGAGTTATAAGGCATTACACAACTAGCTCTTCCCTACATTTCTGATTACCTCTTGTCACATCTTCCTCACCCCTCTCTGCTCTTGCAAGCAGAATTCAGGTACCAATATCAAAGCAACTTGGAAATGCCTAAATAGAGGCCGACTTCAATGTCCCATTTGTGTCCTTCTCAAGCTTTTATTTTTTGTGTCACTTTATACATCCTCCCACAGACATGAAGAATCCTCTTGATTCCAACTTGCTACCTTACCTCCTTTTCATTTGAGTCTTCGTATTCCTACTGTGTGAACAAGAATTAAGCTAATACAAATAAAGACTATTCCTTCTGAGAGTTTTTTTCTCAGAAATTATTCTATCTTTGTTATAATATGATCTCTGTGACAGACTGTCTTTAATTTGTGCCTTGTAGAGTGCTGAGCACACACTGGTTAGCAAATAACAAATAAATGTGAAAGCCCTGATGCCTTATTTTATTTTATTTTATTTGCTCTGGTAAGATGGATGCAAAATAGTTAACATTCTGTTGTTTTATTCCATAGATGCTCCAGAACCCATCAGAGTTTGCACAGTCTGTAAAATCCTTGTTAGAAGCACAGAAGCAATCCATTGAGTCTGGCTCCGTAGCTGGTGGGGAGCATCTCTGCTTTATGGGGAGTGGCAGGGAAGAAGAGGACATGTATATGAACATGGTGTTGGCGCACTTTTTGCAGGTACAGTAGGGATATTGGAATTATTATTTGAACAACTAAAGAAGTGTGTTCTTTCATTCATTATCAGTAAAAAGGGACAAAATAGACTTCACACATTAACAACACATGGTTTTGAGTTGTCATTTAATGACAGTCAAAATTATTTCACTTTAACCCAGATCTTGCCTACCTTCAAACAAACTCAGGGTAGAGGACTTTGGCATCAGGAAAAATCTGCAAGGATGCATTTGCCCAGTTCTCTCCATATTATTCTGTGGGGAGCTAAGATTCATTTTTGCCCTTCCCTCATGCTCTTTATTTTCCCCTGGGAAGATGCAGGGATCAGGCTTTCAGATACCTGGGCTGCATCAAAGAGCTAGGGATATAGATACAGAAGTGTTATGCCTCCACCCACTCACTTAGACTTCCAGGATCACTAGCTTAAATGGAACCACATTGTCAGAGTCCCTTATCTACAGCCTGCTTCTAGGCGCCTATAAGGATTAGTCTCATCTCAAGGAGCTTTGGAGGATAGTTCAATGCAGTCTGAAGCTACAGTCTCTTACATGAGCATTCCCATAGAAATCCTCCAAATATATGGCCACCAGTTCTATGATATCACAGTTACCATGGAGCAAGTCTGCAGAGATTCAGATAAGTGCTGCGGGTTTTTATACAATGACATGGTTTGGAATAGCAATTAAGAAATGTAATTCTGTATTGCAACAATGCTGCAGAATGGCTCTTACTGTACCTTCTCCAATTCTCTGTAAAAGCTGTCCATCACAAGATTCACTATGATCATTTATGTTTCATTACATCCTAGCTAAAATTATTGCAATTAACTCAAAGTTAAGTTTCTTTATAATTGTAAACAACATTTGTAATGCCGACTTTTTGCAGTCTTCCCATGAATTCATTCCAAAGTGTTGCTGACGGCATCTTCAGAAATTTAATTCCAAGAGAAATGAAATATTGTCTCCAAAATTATTACAACTTAGCACATATTGATTTTAATTTATTTTGGTGTCTTCAAGGAGTGTCAGATGGAAGACTTTTCCATTATTCTGTTCACTTTGACCATTTTTACTTCCCTTTATACCAGCTCTGCTTTTTGGATTTTTCCTCCACCTCATCCCCCATTGTTGGTGAGTGTGGCTGACTTTTCTGGGCATTCTTTTTTTAATGTAGTTATCAAGTGATTTAGGGCCTTGAAGATGGAATTTACACAAACTGGAATCTAATAAGTATTTTAAAACAAGCTTTTTAAAGCTATGCCTTAGCTAAAAATAAAATAATGTTGGCCTTTATGGAGTCACTTATCCACTTTGGTCATTGTGAAACTATAGATGGTGCATACTGGGGCATTACAGTGAAGAAAAAAGAACTGACTGCAGCTTTGTGATGTGAAGGAAAGTCAAAAAGCAAGCAACAAAAATATGTATCTCCTACTTGCAGCATGCTTCTCTGCAGGGTCAAGGCCAGAGTATCCTAAATAGTAAATATATATGCTTAACTTTACTCCATGAGTAGTCCCATTGGTTTCAATAAGAGCATTCTAATGATTAAAAGTAAGTGTATAAGCTTCTGTTGGAATAAGGCATTAGGCCATAACTCAGTCTCACACATTTGAAAAATAAGACTTGCTTGGTTCAAAGCAACTCCAAATGTATCAAATAAAGTATGCTAAGCATATGTCATTCAGGGCCTAATTTTCTGCCTTACATTTGAAAATTCATCAGTGTCACACATACGATTTCTGATGTTTTTCTTGTTGCAGAAAAACAAAGAATATGTAAGCATTGCCAAAGGAGGATTCATGGGTAAGCTTTTGATTTAATAATATCTTTTTATATTCGCTTTTGGCATGATAAAACTTTGATTTTTTTTAATGTTTTTAATGCAGCTAGGATTAATGCTGTTTTCAGCTATCGGTAGTTGTTTGGGTATCCGTTAAATGGATAATTTTTTCCACTAGCTTTTTGTCGCCTGTTTGAACACTGTGCAATTGTATGTTAGTTGTTAAGTAGGTTTACCATTATTACATCCAGAATTCTGAAATAATCATGAATGAAGCTGCCTTCCCAATGTCTTTATACTCCCTAGTGTTGTGTGCGTGTATAATGTTAAAACAACTACAAAGTTTCTTAATACTTGTTAACAGTGTAACAGTGCTGTAATTCTTCACTATTTTGTTTTCTAAAACATCAGTTACTAGGTTCCTGAAGCTGCAATTTACAATCATGGGCAAAAGTCAATAAGACTGCATGGGCTCGTCTACACTGGCCCCTTTTCCGGAAGGGGCATGTAAATTTCATGAGTCGTAGTAGGGAAATGCGCGGGGGATTTAAATATCCCCCGCGGCATTTAAATAAAAATGTCCGCCGCTTTTTTCTGGCTTTTAAAAAAGCCGGAAAAGAGCGTCTACACTGGCCCCGATCCTCCGGAAAAAGCGCCCTTTTCCGGAGGCTCTTATTCCTACTTCAAAGTAGGAATTCAAAGTAGGAATAAGGAATTCTTATTCAAAGTAGGAATAAGAGCCTCCGGAAAAGGGCGCTTTTTCCGGAGGATCGGGGCCAGTGTAGACGCTCTTTTCCGGCTTTTTTAAAAGCCGGAAAAAAGCGGCGGACATTTTTATTTAAATGCCGCGGGGGATATTTAAATCCCCCGCGCATTTCCCTACTACGACTCATGAAATTTACATGCCCCTTCCGGAAAAGGGGCCAGTGTAGACGTAGCCCATTAGTGTAGGAGTCTAATTGTGCTAAATTGTAGGATCCGGAATTAATAGGACCATTAGTCAAAGTGGAAACTGTTTTGACATGCTCTCCATCTGATCAAATATGAAACAGACAATTATTTCCTGGTGTCTGTTTTATGTATTTTTTTCTTTTATTTCATTACAAGAAGTTTGTTTAGAGGCTCTGTAGCATTGAAATGAGAAAGCAGAAGTAGGAGTAGCATTTGGCTGCATTTTTGTAAGTCATTTAGAGTAAATGTTGTCATTCAGCAGTCTGCAGCAAGACATGATCAAATGAGTCATTCAGAGTTGGCTCTGAACTTCTTTTAAAAATGTTCTTTCTATCAGCACTCCAGCAGCATTTAGCAGACATCAATGTGGATGGACCTGAAAATGGATATGGCCACTGGATTGCTAGCACCTCAGGCTCAAGAAGTAGCATAAACTCCTCTGTTGATGTAAGTGTATTTATAGATCAGATTATGCATCTGAAAATGACAGGATGCAGTGATTTTGTTTTGATTTCTGTGTCCATTCCTTAGTGCCTTTCCATCCTATAATTTAGGACCCAATCTTGCAGTTAGATTTGTGTGGAGATTTTTGAACTAGTGTGACACCAGTTCACATCTGATAGAAGGATTCAAGCCATAATTTGTTGCTCTGTCCAATAGATGTAGATAAGATGGGTCCTAGATGGCCTAAGTCTACCCTTCTCTTAACTCAAGTTTTTCCTACAGAATGTATTGCAACAAAACATAATTGTTCTTAGCTGTATATTAAATTGCAGATTATAACCATATTCAGTCCATCTGGAAGTAGCCTGAAGTCATCTTTTCTTAGAGAGAATCTTTAGAGGAAATCTCACATTGTTTCAATAAAATAGATACCATTTTTAGATATTCATAATTTTGGAGTACAGGCAGTCCCCGGGTTATGTGGATCCGACTTACGTCGGATCCCTACTTACGAACGGGGCTTTTCTCGCCGCAGAGGATGCAGGCGGTGGGACCGCCCAGACGCGCCGCAGTCCTGCCACCCGCGTCCTCCGCAGTGAGAAAAGCCGCTCCGCGTCTCCCTGGTCTGCTGGGGGCGTTCCCCCAGCAGACTAGGGAGACGTGGAGCAAAGCTGCGGAGGACGCGGGCGGCAGGACCGTGGCGCGTCTGGGCGGTCCCGATGCCCGCGTCCTCCGCGGCGAGAAAAGCCGCTCCACGTCTCCCTGGTCTGCTGGGGGGGGGGGGGGAGGGCGCAGCTAGGTGCAGCACTACTGGACCAACCCAGCAGCTCTGCCCCAGCGTCCCCAAGAGCAGCTGGGGTGCTGCCGGGTTGGTCCCGCCGCGCCAAGGGTCAGCGCTACCAGACCAACCCAGCAGCACTCCAGCCGCTCTTCCCCAGGCGTGTCCGATTCAGCTGCTGCTGGTCAGTTTCTACAGCGGCTGAATCTGGACGCCTGGGACAGAGCAGCTGGGGCGCACCTCCGTGGCATTTCTACATTCCTTCCTTTCTTGGAATATTCCAGGAAACACATTTCTTGAATCTTCTGTTCCCCTACTAGTAATTTTACTATAGTTGATAGAATCTGACTTTAAGTTTGATATGCAGTTACATATTTACAGATTAGATATGTTTCCTCTCAGTAGATTTTCAGAGTATGGTTCCAAGAATTAATGGAGCTTGCGAGCTTATTTTGTAAAACAGTCTTTACTCCTGTATGGCTGCCATGCTTTATAAACCCTAGTTTCATAATAAACAATATTATTTAGAACTTTCTGGTTAACAATTACAAGTGATCACACTCAGTATTTTGTAATTTAACAAATTTATTATAATAAAGATGTTGTCACATTTCATCTTAGAGCAGTTATTTTTACAGGGTGATTCTCCTAATGGTTCAACTGATGGAAAAGGAGTCAAGTCCTTGGTAAATAAAATGACTGTTGCTTTGAAGACTAAATCTGTGAATGTGAAAGAAAAAGTTATTAGTTTTATTGAAAATACATCAACTCCTGTGGACAGGTGGGTTATTTATATGTGATTATGATTATGAATGACTCCCCTTTTCAACTGGATGTTTTTGCAAGTATGAAGATTAGACTAAATAATAAGAATCAAGAGAAGATAAACTGAAAGTTATCTGCCTTTGAATGTGTTTTATTTGTCTTCTCTTTTCTCCTTCTCTTTTGGAATTTCATTCACTAGCATTTGCAATATATCATCATCATAAAGTGGCCAGTATCTTCACCTCTATCTCTGGATAGAGATAACATTGAAACTACCATTATATCACTGGACAGGTTTCTCTCTTGTAAACTTAATAAAGGCATTTGGAATGGGCTTTTAAGTGTTAGACTCCTATTGACTTCAGTATGAGCAGAGCTTAATGCTCTAGAAAATTTACCCTTAATCTGTATTCTAAAGAGTTTTACCCAGCTCATGTGCATTTGCTTAAAAGGAAGGAGCTGAAGCAAAAAGAAATATGAAAGGTGATTGGTTGACCTGACTTTGTGGCTTGAACACAGAACTGAGATTTGTGAAATCCTGGATTCTAAGCATAGTCCTAGTATAAACAACTTCTCCTTTCAGCTATTTGAGTCTTGTTTTCCCAACTATAAAATAGGAAAATTGATTTCACAAGAGGTTCTATGACCATTTTAATTTTAAAGCACTTGTAAAGTTGAATATCTGTCATCTAAATATTTGTTGCAAATAAGTCTGAATTTGGTAGCCTATTATTAACTCTTTCTTTAAAATTACTGTAAGCCTTAATAGTTGCAAGATTGTTAAAGATGAATGTAGTGCACTAAGATATTTCCTTGTTAGTGCAGATCAGGATAGCCAATATAGTGAACAATGGTTTATCAAATCCTCACCTACTTAATTTTTAGTCAGACTAAAAGGGTTGTATTCTCTGTTGCAGTGATTCATTTACCACTTGCAGCATGGTTTAGGGCAAAGTATCTTGTAATAAAAACGCTCTTTTGTTTCTATTGGACCAAGCATTCAAATAAGGCTCATGTACACATCACATCTGTTGTAGAGATTCCTCTTTAATAGAATTTAAACTTCCTGTGGTCTCTGGCTAGGTCTGCTGAAATATTGCTGGATTTTATTTGTAAATATCATTCCTGATGAGGATGTGTAGGGGGAAATTACTGATACAGAGCACTTATTTTTTACATAGGCTTTTTTTGTTTTGTTATTTATTGTGTTCTGTCCTCTGCCCCAATTTGCTATAGAATGTCTTTCAGTCTTCCCTGGCCAGACAGAGCAAGCATGGAGCGGTAAGCCAATGAATAGGCCAATCTGACTTAAAAAAGTCTTTGTCCTTTTTAGCATGTCTTCACAATGTTGGTAAGCATTGGTCACACTGACATAATCTCTGAAATTCTATAAATCAACTTTAAAAAGCTGTGCTTTGCATAAATCTGTTAACTTTTTCTTGTGCTTTTCTGCAGGTTAGGGAGGAAAAGGGCAATATTTGCAGTGCTTTCTTATTCTATTGGCTTTTCTTCAGTCTTTGTTTCCTTCCTCTTTATTTTTATGAAATCTTTTTTTTAAATCCAGTCACTTATGTTTTGCATTTTATTAATTATTTGTTGTAGGGAAAGGTGACAGAAGCTTTTATTTAACAGGCATCAGTGTTGAGCTTCAGAAGGGGAGAGACTTCAGCTTCAAAGGAGACCTTTTTTACACGGTTCAGAAACTATCTTCAGAGCTCAGGGTGATCTAAGACTGTTAAAGTCCTCTTGGAAATTTGTCAGCAAATTTTAAAACTACTGTATTTCTACAGAGACATGGTGAGAGAGAAGCTTTTGAGCTTACACAGACTTCTTTAGATTAGCTCAAAAACTGCTCGCTCTCTATCTGTGTGTGTCTCACAGCAGCAGAAGTCAGTTCAATAAAAAAAATTACCTCTCCCGTCTTGTGTGTCTAATGTCTTGGGAGTGATACGGATATTCCCAGCACATTCATAGCATGTGGTAATGGAATATGCTGTTCAGAAGGGAGATGGTCACATTATGAGACCAACTAACACTGAGCTACAGAGACAGGCATATCTCTAAACTGTCGCTCACCTCATTTCCAGAGTTAACTATTCCACACAAATTTGATATCCCTTCACTTTTAATCTTAAAATTATTTGCATCAGAACCAATAATGAAACTGAGGCTATAAAAAGTTATTTATGATAAACCCAAGAATCCTCAGCATTTTCTGCAGGAAAAATACTTTGAAGTCCCTCATTTTGGGGTCTTCGTCACACATTGCATCCCACATATGAGTCTTGGCAGGTTGAACTGTGTGGAGATGGGTGTTGAAAAAAATCATAACTTTAAAATATCAGTTCTGTTTTTAAGGATTTTGGTTCACTCGTTTCTAGTAGATTTGCACATTCTTTGAGATTGGGGAATATCATACTGTCTATGCTGGTCACCCAGTATTATTAGAAAAGGGAGATAGCATTGGGTGAGCAAAAATTATGATGTTAAGAGTATCTGTGTGTGTATTGGAAAGAAACAGGAATGACCCAGTAAATCTGAGACCTAGGATTATTTCAGGATTTATAAAGCTACTTTAAAAAAAACTCTAAGGGAATGTTAACATTAAACTATAAAATTGTTTGTTTACAACTTTTTATTTATTTTTATTACTGACAGACCATGCTACCTTTGTTTGTTATTAAGAAATATTGTGCATTGATTTTGTACTTGTCCCTTAGGAATAGTGCTCCTCTACACACAAATCATCTTTCCTTTTCCACTAAAAAGTTGTATTAAAAATATTAGCCAGTTAGTGCATTAGTTTATCTTGATTTTTAAGTCTATGCTTTTCTTAAAATTCAGATGTAGAAAATGGAAAGAAAACATTTGTCCCATTGATTTAGTCACATCAACTCTAACTTTACTTGCAACAACAGTGAGATTTTGTAGGTTATCAACTGAATGGAATTAGATTAAATGAGATCATTGACCTGTACCAAAAATTGTTCTCATTTAATGCTGTTTAACAGTAATTCCAGTAGAATTCCCCATTTCTAATTAATATCGTGCAAAATTTTATATAATACGCCTTTCTTTTTTTGCTTTTGCTAACCGTACTCTATTAATGCAAATATGATCTCTCTTTAAACCCTAGCTATGAATGTCAATTAACCTATAATATTTTTAAACATACCTTCTCTTGCCAAATCAGTAATCTACAGTATTTTTCCTCATTCTTTTTTTCTTAAAATTCCATATGCACAAAAGTCTAGCTAAATAAAATAGAATCACTGTCCTCTTGGATTGTCAGTGTCACTGATGCTTAATGTTGTTTGTCTAAAGTCACTAATGAGAACATTTTTATATTGCTTTTTTTATACAAGCATATTTCTGTTTTTTCTCAATTAACAATTCGTTTTTACATGTTCTTTCTCATTTGATAACTTCTACCCAATTAGTCCTAGAAGATTTAGTAACTTACTACTTTTAAATAAACATTCATGGATAGAAAAATATCAACTTTCTTTTATATAGTACTAAAGCTATAGGTGCCCTTTTGGACCCAGTTCTCAGTTGTACATGAATAAGTGTGTATCAGTATATTGGTTCAAAACAGGAACAGAGCTTTTTAAATGTTTAACTGAAGCAATTTTTTCTGTTTGTAACTGCACAGTGTCATCTTTTAGGACAATCTCGTCAAGAGTAATCCTCTTGACAGTCTAGTAAACAGTCAAATGTTCTTTATTTTCCATCCACCCCAATCTACAATCCTTCAGGGGACGTAGAGCATGTTAAAATGTTGTTCAGACAAACACTGGAGTGCTCATCTTAGTATGTCAAAGCACCACCTTAAATATGTTGGATTTTTAGTGTTTTTTTGCAGTTCGAGAGAATGGTTAGAAGTTGTATGTAAGATGCAGGACTGCCTACCTTTCAGTACAATGCTTAAAAGTGTTCAATCTGGCAAATAACTGCATTGTCACTTTCACTAATCTGGGGCTTGCTGGGCCACTCCCAACTTTCTTGCAGTAGGCTTTATGAGACTGTAGTTTCCTCTCTGGTTGCACAGATTCAGTTGCATTTTGCTATTGCATGCTGTATAGGAGATGTTATACCAATGGATCTTAAAATATTTCCCCCCCTGCCCTCTTCCATGCCAACAGACACATTAGCAGCAGTGACAGATTGGGAAAACCCTACCGTGGTGTAAAACCAGTATTCAGCATTGGAGATGAAGAAGAATATGATACTGGTATAGTAGGAAACTATTCTTATCTGAAATCCTCTTATTTTAGACCCATACCATCACCTCTTGTCTATTTGATTAAGTCTCACAGTACCATTGTTGTCTGTCATTAACTACAAATAACATATTTTCAATTTACAAAAATATTTTAAAATAATAATTATTCTTACTATTAATCAGGTTTGTTACAGAGGGGCTTAACAACCAAGGCAGACCAGGGCCCCATTGTGCTGGGAATTGTATAAACACAGAACAGTGAGAGTGGTTCTCCTTCCCTCCCTGACCTTCATAACTGCCAACTTTGCAAATTCATATTGCGGATCTGACAGTCAAGCAGCATTCTCTTTTTCATGCATTGTTATAAAGGTCTTGCAAGCCTATATCTGTCATCAGGTACTAGGGATGAGAAGGACTAGTCAACTATTCGACTATCCAATAAGCAAATGCTTATCAGATTGTCAAAGGATAGTTGACTAGTTGCTTCCCTTCCCCCCCCCCCCCCGCCTCTATGAGAAAGAGGCAGCACGGGGGGAGAGAAGAGGGTACTTCAAAAGCTACAGTGCCGCTTGAAGCCTGGGCTCCATGCGTCACTGCCACTTTGAAATGCCACGTGCAGCTTGGAGCCAGCTAGGGTGTCCCCGGGCTGAACGCAGCGTTCCAAAACAGCAATGCCATGTGGAGTCCAAGATCAGCAGGGGACTCCCCTGTTGCCCTGGGCTCCGTGCGGTGCTGCCACTTTGAAACGCCGTGGAGAGCCGAGCGTCAGGCTGCATGTAGCGTTTCAAAGTGGCAGCCACAAGGAGCCTGATGCCAGGTTCCCGGCAGCGTTTCAAAGCATCAGTGCCGCATGGAGCCGGGTCAGCAGGGGAGTCCCCAGCTGACCGCAGGTTCCCCGTGGCACTTTCGCCTTTGAAGTGTAGCAACAGCCTTAAGGTTGTTGCTACATTTCAAAGGCAATAGTGCCCTGTCTTCTAATTGAATAGTTGATGCAAAATGCATCGACTATTCGATTAGTCAATTAGTCGATATTTAACATCCTTATCAGGTATACCCATGCAACCTTGCTAATCTCCACTGATGGTACGCACTTTGGCCTGCAGCAGTGTTCCCTCTAATTTTTTGCCATGCATGTGCAGAATGCATTTTGTTATGTGCAGCAGTTGCTATGCATACCAAAATTCATGCTGTGAGGGTGCAGCTGAGAGGTTCAGAGTGTGGGAGGGGATCAGGGCTGCAGCAGAGGGTTATGGTACGGAGGGATGAGGCTGGGGCTGTAGGCTCGGGAGTGGGGCCGGGGATTAAGTGTTTGTGGTGCTGGGTGTCCTGAGACTATAGTGGGTAGAGAGGACTCTCCCTACAGCAGTACCGAGGTGCCTCTCCCCACAATGGCAGGGCTGGGACTTAGGCCACAGGATAGGCACCTTTCTTCCAGTTGCAGCAGGTCTGGAGCTTATTTAGGGACAGTAAAGGGTTGCTTGTTCCCCAGCCATGACAGGCCTGACTAACTGCAGGGTGCTTAATAAGCTGCTACACAGCTGTGCAGCTTGGAGTTTAGATCTGCAATACCTTTTATTACTTGTAACAACGAGCAAGAAGAAAATCGAATTTGATTGTCAAATCTTAAGTTGTTTGCTTGGCTGGCAGTTAGGCCGTGTGTATTCTGGCCGGCAGTTTAGACTCTGAGCGTATGAACAGCAGTGCAAACCAAAGTGCTAAGCTATAATTCCTCTGTGTGGATGCTGCGGTCACAAACTAAAAGATTTTCTTATTCATATTAATAGCTGTTCAACCAGGAATACATGTTCTTTAGATGCTTTCTAGTTGCATCATTGATTCAGTCACTGAATGCTGCAGTTATATAACTGCCACCAGGATGGGCACAAGCTTTTCCACTGTCATTTCAGTAAATTCTGTCAGTGTACACTTGTTCCCCCCCAAAAAACCTCTTTCCACACTTATATTTGCAAACAGCTTGTGAAAGTTTTCTGCCATTTCCATTTGAGGATGTGATGTTACTTAGAGTATGTAAAATGTTCAGGTAGTTTAGGTCCCCAATAAGACTTTATCTCTAGTAGTTGCGTTTTTTTAATAAAAATTATTTAACAATTAGCTTGTTGGACTTCTTTAAATTTTACATCTTTAAAATAAATTCTGCAATATTAGCAAAACCAGAATCGAACAGATACATTGTGCTAATGCAGAAGAACCAAAAAAAAACCAACCCACCCTATTTTCAGTTCAGTTGCACTGGATTTACAGTGGTGTAATTAAGAACAGAATTTGCCCCATAACTTGTAATTCAGTAAGAAATTACCTTTTTAGATGTGGATGTGCATAGCTATAACTCTAGATTGCCTTAAAGTAAACATTCTAACTAGAGGATGTAAACATAGCTTTGAAAAAAGAATAATTTATAAGAAAGGAGATGAACTCTCAAATGTGAATGCAAGATGGTTGAGCTTAGTAGTTAATGGGTTCCTTGCACTTATGTGGTTTAGCATCAAACATTCTGTTTGGAATTCCCCATTGTTCTAATTGGGACATGAAACTTAATTATTTTTATTTTAATAAGCAATAACATTGTAAACATTGAAGCGGTGACAAATGTTCTGTCTGTGTAAAAGTCAGTTTTTTCTCTTCCATATAGATGAAATTGATAGTTCCTCAATGTCAGATGATGACCGAAAAGAGGTAGTCAACATCCACACATGGATAAATAAACCAGATGTAAAGCATCATTTTCCCTGTAATGAAGTGAAAGAAAATGGGCACATGTTTCCTAGGTATTTAAAGAACTGTTTATTCGTACAAGTATTAAAAACCTATATGGAAAAGCTAGTGGTGATGTTAAATTGTTTCTGGATGTTGTCTATAACAAACAATAAGGCTGTGTCCACACTGTGCACCTCATAATGGCATAGCCATACCACTGTAAAGTACACAGTGTAGCCTTTCTTTATCAACACGAGAGAGCTATCTTATTGACAAAATAAAACCACTCCCAGCAAAGGGCAGTGGATTTGTCAGCAGGAGAGCATCTCCCACCAACAAAGTACTGTCCACATCAGTGCTTTTAATTGGTAAAGCTTTTGTTAATCGGGGTGTGTGTGGGGGGGGCAGTTTCCGTATCTCTGAGCAACAAAAATTTTACCAGTGGAAGTGCAGTGTAGACATAACCTAAGTGTCTGAGCCCATAACTAAGAGCTATATTATTTGTATTATCACAGTGCCTAGGAGCCCTGTTCATTGTACTAGGTGCTGTATAAAAATGCTTCTTGACTATTTCTATAGCACGTGTGCAGAATTTTATAGCTAGGATTACAATAGAAAGAATAGCGCTACCATCTTGGCAAAACAAGTTGTACAGAAAATATTCTCAGTAAGTTTGAGTTTATATTCAGCATCAGGGCCCAGACATCCTAGTGTTGGCTACATTCTAACTTTTTCAGTATCCCCACAATAATGTGTTGCAGAGGTACTGTTATCTCTAAATCAGGACACAGTTGCAATGACTTTTCATCTGGTCATTAGAAGACATTGGAGCATATATAGAGAGCATCTTCTATTAGGTGGCCCAGAGAGTGTGACTGAAGGGACCTAGCAAACTTGGATTGAAAGTGAAACTTGGACTTGGTAGTGAAAAGCATGGTTTCCTTTGCTCAAACCACAGTGCTTTAAGTTTGTTTCTCTCTCATTTAAAGAGAGACAGACAGCTACTTTTATATTTTTATTTAAAACAATCTACTGGAAGATATAACTTTAGAATTTGACCAGCAATTTGACCAGAGGCTGCAATCAATAATGTTTTACTCTTGCATTTTATCATAGTTCCCAAGAATCATACATTTAAACCACTTGAAAAGTCCATCTGGGTGGGGAGGGGGTTGATCTTCTAAGCATTTTACCTAGGATGATAAAGCCCAAAAGCTGTAAATATTTATGAATGCACATAGGATGCAGAATCAGGACATCTGAGATGGATTCCTGTAAGGTGTATATGTTAGCTATTGGTTTCGGAGAGATTCTGAATGTCAGGCTTCTTTGACAAACTGCATGGTGTTGCTATGTGATATTAAACAGCTCCCATGTTTGACTTCAAAAGGACTTGCATTGCAATTCTGAGAGAAGTTTGTAACCGTGTTTAGAAATTCATTTGAATTAAATATGCTGCATAAATATAAAACTTGGAATTTGAAAACTGTGAGCTAGCTCAGAGTATGAGTTAACGTTAATATTAAACTTTTTGTGTATTTCATTTACTCCATTTGTTGGTAAATGCTTTTTTCTTTTTAAAGTCATCTCTTAGTAACTGCAACACACATGTACTGTTTGAGGGAGATTCCGTCACGAAAGGGATTGGCTTACATACAGTCTCGTCAGGCATTAAACTCTGTAGTTAAAATTACATCTAAGAAGAAACACCCAGAATTAATCACCTTTAAATATGGAAACAGCAGTACTTCAGGCATAGAAATTTTGGCAGTTGAAAGGTAAGACTGTTTCTCAATTATGTACTGAACACAAAACAAAGGGCCTCATCCTGCAAAGGAGAAAGTGCCACTACCTTCCCTTGATATCAGTGGGAATCAGAGGCACTTGCCACTTCCAGAATTAGGCCTGAAGCTAACATTTTGTTTTTAGCAGCTGTAATATCCTGATATGAACCAGGACACCCAGCAGATCTGCACTATGTCTTAGGAAATACTTAGTTTCTGGATTTTACAAGAAACATGCCCTTATCAATCTGCAAGATAAATCAAGTGGCAAGAAATATCTCTCGCTCTCCATCCCATCTGTATAAATGCCTCTGAAATAATGTCCTCTTACAAGAGCCCCAAATGCATCATATGAAGAGGCATCATACATTCTTCATTGCTGAGATTTTGATCTTGGCTTATAATTTTGGAGAAGGGCAGAAAGGACATAGCTCTAAAGCAAGAGAACTATTTTGGGCTTGTTTCTCCTTTCATTACAGTGTATAGTTTTTCTCTTGGATCTTCATTTCTGTGCATGTGTGTGAAGCTCCAGTATTTAAAGGCATGAAGGAATTTTTTTTGCTTTAATACAAAAGGCTCACGACTCACACCCAGATCATGTAAATAATGGATTCCAGTTTCTTGTATGTCTGATTTTTTCCCAACCATAAAGAATCTGATCCAGAGCCTGTTGACTTCAGTGACTTGGGATCAGACCCAAAATAATTGTTTTCAGAACAAAATTAATCGAAGGCTATCTGTAAAATCTGTGTTCTGGAAGATATGCACCTAAGAGTGAATAAGGTAATGAGAGGAGCTACCTTTTTGTATGGAAAATGTCCCTTTAATCTTCTGCATTTTCTCAATGTCAGTATTGATGGATGATTTTGAAAATTATAAATATCTTTTAAAAACTAGCCCCTCAGGAATTGGACAACTGAGAATTAGTAATATGATATAGAGCCTTCAACCTAAAGATTTCTGTTGAATTCTTACATTGGACTCTTGACTTTAGTACAAAGAGCTTTCCAGTAGTATGTTCTCTCATCCTCTCCCTGGGGGAGAAGTACATACAGTGAAGCATCTTGTTTTAGAAGAACTTAAAAAAAACAACGAATAGTCTAGCAGCTTAAAGACTAACAAAACATGTAAAGCTCATGCTACCATCTACATGTTTTGTTACTCTTTATGGTGCTGAAAGACTATTTGTTGTGTTTTAAGTTTTTCCAGTTACAAACTAACTTGGATACCCCTCTAAAGCTTTTGTTTTAGAAAGGTATTTTACCTAGATCAGTAATGATTAAAAGTAACTATTATCTGATGCTTGTTTGGGTGTCCTGTGTGAAATGAGTTTGGTGGTATTGATTCAGTTCCCAGCAGTAAGTTGTCCGTACCACAAAATCAATCGACACACATGTCACTAGTTCTCTACTTAATTGGCAGCCTCTATATAGTGAGCAAGAACTGAATAGTGAGCATGGAAAATGAACTTTCTCTTGTCCATAGAAGTCTTTCCAGATTAGGATTGGGGTGCATTGGTGGAGTAATGTATGGAGAAATGTTGCCCATGCTATCTCTTTCGATGAATAAATCAGTCTTCTCTCTCCAGGATTCTCAGTCTAATACTTTTAATCAGCATTGAATTCACATGAAGAAAATTTTCTTTTCATTCCTACTATGAAGGATATTACTATTTATCCAAATAGTCTGCATTTTAAAGGCAGATTTTCTCCAGAATTTACTGAGACTAAGATAAGAAGATGAATTCAGACCTCAGTTTTTATGATTGGCATAGAAATTTGGTACAGTGTGTTGATGATCGTCCTTTCTCTTTTAAAGGTATTTGATCCCAAATGCAGGTGATGCTACCAAAGCCATAAAACAACAGATCATGAAAGTTCTGGACGCGTTGGAGAACTAATAACAACAAAAAAACTTTTAAGATAATGGTTTAAAAAAGAAGAGGAAGGCAAGATACTGTATATGGACACAAAAAGACTGCTTTCCAACTAATACTAAGCTTAGAGAACATCTCTACTGATGGAATACCTGAGTAGCAGGCTTAATATAGGGTAAATTATTAATTTCTCAGCAGGATTTCAATTCTTTTTCTGTTTAATAATTTTGTTCATTGCAAAGGTTGTTTATTATAAAGGTCAGGATTTTTAAAAGCAGCTTTAATGTAGCAGTTCAGTTGTGTAGAACTATAAAGGGAATGCAGCTCTTTCAGGTGTAGAAAAATAGTTGAAGTGTCTTAACCTTGAGAATTAGAAGTCAAAAAAACCTAAAGCCTGTAAATTTGATTTTGACTCCTGGTAGTATCAAGTGTTATCGGTCCTTAAATTTGTAAACAGAAGAGACAAAAGCTCACTAATGCTATGTACTCCTCTCAAAATGATTGGAACCCAATTCAGTGGATCTTCAACCCTAGATGATTGAAAAATGTAAACCATACCATGGAGGGGGAAAAAGTTTTAAACCTACTATGCACGATCAGGTAAATAATTTGAATGGTTAAATGACTGTTTTTAAATACAAGACTGATCTGTATACAATAAGAAATAACTTACCAGAGGATTGTAATTTTGTAATTATGCAAAATAAATGTTTCCTAGGTTGGGGCAGTATTACTATTGTAGTACAAGTGCATGAATAATTTTGAGTGAAATTGAAATTCGTGCTTCATACCACAAATTATGAGGTGAAAGTCTGCCTCCCTCAAAAGTGAAATATCTAATAAAATATATTCTTTTGGTTGTCGTTTCAAAATCTTTCAGTTCAGCACAGGTGGATTTGTACTAATGTGAAGGTGTGTTCTGCAACAAAACTAATGCATACAAATAAAACAAACTTATGATTCTGTGATTCTATGAACGTGGTCAAAACACTGAATATCTATGATAAGCATTTGTTGTTACCTGCAAAGCCATATGGATTTTTTTCCTTTGAATAACATTTTAAATTCCTTAATGCCAAATAACTGACAACTATTCTAGCAGCTTTCAGATTTGATCTACATTTGGATCACACATTAGCAAGTCTAATCCTGGAATGCCCTTATGGCCATGGAAGAGTTTCTGTGCATGCTAGTGCTGAAATTAGCAAAAACTGTGGAATGATGATTATGGGAATCAGCTGTACTGTGTGGAAACCACTTAGTATTTACAGTTAATAAAATGTAAAATTGATGTATCTTAAGAAAATAAACTGACCTTTATAAAAATCAGCCATTTTAAGTTATTTTAGTAGAAATCAAGCTAAGGCACCTTAATTCTGGAACAAATTTCCCTTTTAAAAAAAATCTGAATAAACACCAATAGAACTTGAACTATTGAAGGTATTTGCATGAAATTGCACCTGGCCCAATGCTCCTGTATTTATAGTTCTGCCTTGCGGCTGTTGTATTACATTCCCCTCTTCCTGTCCTCGGAGGACCTCTGGACTCTGTGCCTATTTCAGCAATGAGATTTTTTTCATAATGTTAATGTAAAGATGTTTGTGTTACTGTTTATAACTACAATTGTAAATAAACCAAGTACAATTTGAACATAACTTGTTCTGACAGAAGGTGTTTAATTTTGTATGGTTTGATGTCTGTTGGTCTAACTCATGTTTCTAAATAACTTTTTAAATACGGGGAGGAGAGGAATTACATACTTGAAGTGAAAAAAGTAGTTTCAGACTACAGTTCACAGGCTGCTGGTGTGTTTTATATTTTTATTTTCAAATACCTTCATATGTCAAAGGAAATATAATAGTAGAAAATCTACAAAGTTCTCTTATGTCTGTAATATAATTGTAAGTATATGGTTTGCTTATCATTAAAATTCATTCTGTTAATTATATTGGCTGATCATGGTCAGCATTGCAGGAATCCAAGCTTAAGTTTTAAACATTGCTGTTTGTAAGTGAACAAATGGTAGAATAATTCAGAAGCTGATTACAAAGCATTCCTAATTCTGTTTCATAGTTTGCTGTTATACAAAATATTGACAGCATATTAATATATAACAATTTTTTATCACTACAGGCAGTCCCCGGGTTACATAGATCCGACTTACATCGGATCCCTACTTACAAACGGGGTGAGGCAACCCTGCACTAGCTGCTTCACCCCACCTGACCAGGGCGACGCGAAGCTAGCGCCCGTCCCCCCCCCCCCCCCCTCTCCCGAGCAGACCAGGGAGACGCGTAGCGGCTTTTCTCAGCAGACACCTGAGCTTGAGAATAAAGGACTGAGGGAAGTGAGGTGTGGGAGAATAAAACTGAGCTCTAGAGAAATGTTTGGCTAGAGTTTCCCCTACAATATGTACCAGTTCCGACTTACATACAAATTCAACTTAAGAACAAACCTTCAGTCCCTATCTTGTACGTAACCCGGGGACTGCCTGTATTTGTGGAAAGAGTGAAAAAAAATTCTGTGGTATGTTACTGACTTGAAGTCGGGATATAATTGTTTAACAAGTAGCTGAAGTATTTCTACTATCTTGAAGAATCCAGTTACCTACAGTGAAAATCACGTTCTATTTAAAACAATTAGGCATGCTTATCTCAAACATAGGAAGAAGATAATATAACTGCATTAAACTTACTCTTATCTCTGTAGGTTAAACATCATATATGTTATGGAATTCCTAATTTATATAACCAAAAAGGGTGATAAAAAACTAATAATTTCTGAGAATTCACAGGTTGTTTGCATGCCTATAATTGTTAGGCAATCTGAAAAATATTTGCAATATTTTTTGTATGTCACAATGAAATTTACCCAGAATTGGAGGAGGAGACGGCCAGCTGCAGGATTTTAGTTTTAGTGTAGAATTATAAGCACATGCTCACCATACTTACTATTTATGAATTAATAAACCAGTTGGACTAATTATGTGCAGAAAGAGAAGCAAGTGCATAAATATTTGCAGTATTTTGGGACTTTATTGTTAATTCTTTTATTATTTCTGGTCCCATATCTAGGGACATAATACCTTCATAATTGCATTGTCCTCTTTAGATTTAATAAGTTTGCTGCTTTTTCAGTTTAGTTTGATATGAGCATACACCATTCTAGACTGTAACCTGCTTCTAAATAGCATTGATACTTACCGATTATGGTTTAAAATGTATTTTTCAAGTACTGAGACACACATTAACTTCCCTCTTTAGTATAGAGATTCTATTCAGTTTCATAGAGAATTTGCCCTTTGAAAGATACCTGCTGTGTACTAATTTGTGCGGTTGGGTAAAACAGTACCCTCTCCCCTCCCTTCCCCCTTTCTCCCCCCCACAAGTCTTCAGACCTTGTGAGTTCAACTTTTAAAAGATTGTTTTCAGGTTTTTTCAGTCATTGCAATATTACAAAATTTTAACTTCTATTTGATTATTTTAGTGGTTTTTTTAGGAGTTTTCCTAATGAGCTGGTTTCTCATGCCTCCAAGCCTCCCACTTCTCTCTACTGAGGCTGTCTTTCCCAATATTTAAGTCTGAGCTATGGCACCATCTCTTTTTCACACTGGATTGCCAACTGTGCTAAATTATGGGATGCTTTTGTGGGCTGAATAATTGTCACTAGGATGAGAATCAAACATCTCTTCCATTTACACCATCTGTAAGTTAACAAATTTAAGGCATTTTGTACTTTAACATACTGCATTATGCATATGCCCCTCTTCAAATGCATTTTTAGTAGGCTTGTAGTTTTTATAGAACGTGATAATCATGGGAGTTATTTTACATGAAATATTATTCATGCAAACTAACTCGTGTGTGTCTAAATACCTAGAATAAGGGTGTTGAACACTTCTTCATCCGGGTAGGTCAAGCTTACAAATACGGCAGTCCTCTGTATATTCCTCTGTTTCACACTAATAGTTTGTTCATTAGAGAAATGTTAGGTAATAGACACCACCCTTTGAATTGTTTGCTATAATTGGAACCTTGGCAGCCAAATGGGGAAAAAATACTTAAGAATGGAAAATAAGGAAATGAGGGTACAGGCGCATGAGTCATGCAAGATAGAATTCTGGGTCTTAAGGACTACCAAAAGTAGTCCTGTTGGCAGCCTGTAGGACTAGTTCTTTTTAAAAAAAAAAACTGTGTAGAGGAAGGCCTCCTTTGTAAAGGATGAATGGGATTAGGTTGATGTTTATGATAACCTGTTCACCAGAAGTTGGTTATATATAATCTCTACTGAATAGGCTTTAAGCATGCTAGTGCTGTTGGTGCACAGCTGGTACAAACCTAACTTCGCAGTACACTATCATATCAGAGATCTCAGAGGCCAAAATATACGGCTAGAATGTGTGAGGTGACTTTGGCCTATGAGCTATTTTCTCAGCTCCTCATCTGCCACATTGGTCTATTTTAAAGATGAAGGACAAGAAAATGATGATTAGTAGTTTGGGTGCATTCTTGTTTTAATCACAAAATAAATATATATTATAGAAGAATGTAATGCACACTTTAAAATGCTGTTTTAAATATCAAAGAGGTCATCATGTGGACTCCCCTATGGTGGCCTAGGCCCTTTTTTTGGTTTTAGTTTTCCCATCTGTGGCTCTTCATGCTGCATTGGCATAAGGTTTTGAGCTAACCACTTAATCTCTCTTTCTCTCTCTGCCTTAAAGTCCCACTAATTCCCCTTCCCCTGTAAGGGCTGGGATGGCTCTTTACGATCTAGCTGAAGTTTTAATTTGTTTGTTACTCCACTGTGCCACTTCTACGGCTAGTTCCCATGTGGTCTGTTTCATATTTCAAGTTGAGACTGGGCAGACTGTAGGCTAGGGATGTGAAACCTCCAGGAGGTCGGGGGGAGGGCGGGAGAGCATATTGCTGCTGTCCTTGCCCTGAGGGAGGGATATGGCTGCACTCAGAAGCGCCCTGCCCTACACTAATTCCCCAACAGAATAATGCGCGCAGAATATAGCAACTTCACTCCCCTCTTCTTCGCCAGCAACCACTGGCCGCTCCAGAGCGCCCCTTGGCTCAACAGAACTACATCTCCCAGCAGCCCCATGGGCGGGCTCCTCGATTGCGCATGCGCCGCGCTCTGCCCTGCCGTGATTATAAGCTGCGGCCGAGCTGGCCTGGGGCTGCGATGCTGCCGGCGCGAGGAGCCATGGCCAGTGAGTGACTGCCCCGGGGCCGAGTGCACCGCACCACGCTGCGCCTGCGCGGGGGGCGTCTCCAAGAGCAGCGTCCACTCTGATGAGGGAGGGGGCCCCAATAGGCCTCTGCCTTCCTCCATCTCCCCCTTCTGCCCCCCAACCTCCTCCTGCCCCCCATAGGCCTCTGCCTTCCTCCATCTCCCCCTTCTGCCCCCCAACCTCCTCCTGCCCCCCATAGGCCTCTGCCTTCCTCCATCTCCCCCTTCTGCCCCCCAACCTCCTCCTGCCCCCCATAGGCCTCTGCCTTCCTCCATCTCCCCCTTCTGCCCCCAACCTCCTCCTGCCCCCCATAGGCCTCTGCCTTCCTCCATCTCCCCCCTCTGCCCCCCAACCTCTTCCTGCCCCCCATAGGCCTCTGCCTTCCTCCATCTCCCCCTTCTGCCCCCAACCTCCTCCTGCCCCCCATAGGCCTCTGCCTTCCTCCATCTCCCCCTTCTGCCCCCAACCTCCTCCTGCCCCCCATAGGCCTCTGCCTTCCTCCATCTCCCCCTTCTGCCCCCAACCTCCTCCTGCCCCCCATAGGCCTCTGCCTTCCTCCATCTCCCCCCTCTGCCCCCCAACCTCTTCCTGCCCCCCATAGGCCTCTGCCTTCCTCCATCTCCCCCCTCTGCCCCCAACCTCCTCCTGCCCCCCATAGGCCTCTGCCTTCCTCCATCTCCCCCTTCTGCCCCCCAACCTCCTCCTGCCCCCCATAGGCCTCTGCCTTCCTCCATCTCCCCCTCCTGCCCCCAACCTCCTCCTGCCCCCATAGGCCTCTGCCTTCCTCCATCTCCCCCTCCTGCCCCCAACCTCCTCCTGCCCCCCATAGGCCTCTGCCTTCCTCCATCTCCCCCCTCTGCCCCCCAACCTCTTCCTGCCCCCCATAGGCCTCTGCCTTCCTCCATCTCCCCCCTCTGCCCCCAACCTCCTCCTGCCCCCCATAGGCCTCTGCCTTCCTCCATCTCCCCCTTCTGCCCCCCAACCTCCTCCTGCCCCCCATAGGCCTCTGCCTTCCTCCATCTCCCCCTTCTGCCCCCAACCTCCTCCTGCCCCCCATAGGCCTCTGCCTTCCTCCATCTCCCCCTTCTGCCCCCCAACCTCCTCCTGCCCCCCATAGGCCTCTGCCTTCCTCCATCTCCCCCTTCTGCCCCCAACCTCCTCCTGCCCCCCATAGGCCTCTGCCTTCCTCCATCTCCCCCCTCTGCCCCCCAACCTCTTCCTGCCCCCCATAGGCCTCTGCCTTCCTCCATCTCCCCCCTCTGCCCCCAACCTCCTCCTGCCCCCCATAGGCCTCTGCCTTCCTCCATCTCCCCCTTCTGCCCCCAACCTCCTCCTGCCCCCCATAGGCCTCTGCCTTCCTCCATCTCCCCCTTCTGCCCCCCAACCTCCTCCTGCCCCCCATAGGCCTCTGCCTTCCTCCATCTCCCCCTTCTGCCCCCCAACCTCCTCCTGCCCCCCATAGGCCTCTGCCTTCCTCCATCTCCCCCTTCTGCCCCCCAACCTCCTCCTGCCCCCCATAGGCCTCTGCCTTCCTCCATCTCCCCCCTCTGCCCCCAACCTCCTCCTGCCCCCCATAGGCCTCTGCCTTCCTCCATCTCCCCTTCTGCCCCCAACCTCCTCCTGCCCCCCATAGGCCTCTGCCTTCCTCCATCTCCCCCTTCTGCCCCCAACCTCTTCCTGCCCCCCATAGGCCTCTGCCTTCCTCCATCTCCCCCTTCTGCCCCCCAACCTCCTCCTGCCCCCCATAGGCCTCTGCCTTCCTCCATCTCCCCCTTCTGCCCCCCAACCTCCTCCTGCCCCCCATAGGCCTCTGCCTTCCTCCATCTCCCCCTTCTGCCCCCCAACCTCCTCCTGCCCCCCATAGGCCTCTGCCTTCCTCCATCTCCCCCTTCTGCCCCCAACCTCCTCCTGCCCCCCATAGGCCTCTGCCTTCCTCCATCTCCCCCCTCTGCCCCCCAACCTCTTCCTGCCCCCCATAGGCCTCTGCCTTCCTCCATCTCCCCCTTCTGCCCCCAACCTCCTCCTGCCCCCCATAGGCCTCTGCCTTCCTCCATCTCCCCCTTCTGCCCCCAACCTCCTCCTGCCCCCCATAGGCCTCTGCCTTCCTCCATCTCCCCCTTCTGCCCCCAACCTCCTCCTGCCCCCCATAGGCCTCTGCCTTCCTCCATCTCCCCCCTCTGCCCCCCAACCTCTTCCTGCCCCCCATAGGCCTCTGCCTTCCTCCATCTCCCCCCTCTGCCCCCAACCTCCTCCTGCCCCCCATAGGCCTCTGCCTTCCTCCATCTCCCCCTTCTGCCCCCCAACCTCCTCCTGCCCCCCATAGGCCTCTGCCTTCCTCCATCTCCCCCTCCTGCCCCCAACCTCCTCCTGCCCCCATAGGCCTCTGCCTTCCTCCATCTCCCCCTCCTGCCCCCAACCTCCTCCTGCCCCCCATAGGCCTCTGCCTTCCTCCATCTCCCCCTTCTGCCCCCCAACCTCCTCCTGCCCCCCATAGGCCTCTGCCTTCCTCCATCTCCCCCTTCTGCCCCCCAACCTCCTCCTGCCCCCCATAGGCCTCTGCCTTCCTCCATCTCCCCCTTCTGCCCCCAACCTCCTCCTGCCCCCCATAGGCCTCTGCCTTCCTCCATCTCCCCCCTCTGCCCCCCAACCTCTTCCTGCCCCCCATAGGCCTCTGCCTTCCTCCATCTCCCCCTTCTGCCCCCAACCTCCTCCTGCCCCCCATAGGCCTCTGCCTTCCTCCATCTCCCCCTTCTGCCCCCAACCTCCTCCTGCCCCCCATAGGCCTCTGCCTTCCTCCATCTCCCCCTTCTGCCCCCAACCTCCTCCTGCCCCCCATAGGCCTCTGCCTTCCTCCATCTCCCCCCTCTGCCCCCCAACCTCTTCCTGCCCCCCATAGGCCTCTGCCTTCCTCCATCTCCCCCCTCTGCCCCCAACCTCCTCCTGCCCCCCATAGGCCTCTGCCTTCCTCCATCTCCCCCTTCTGCCCCCCAACCTCCTCCTGCCCCCCATAGGCCTCTGCCTTCCTCCATCTCCCCCCTCTGCCCCCCAACCTCCTCCTGCCCCCCATAGGCCTCTGCCTTCCTCCATCTCCCCCTTCTGCCCCCAACCTCCTCCTGCCCCCCATAGGCCTCTGCCTTCCTCCATCTCCCCCCTCTGCCCCCCAACCTCTTCCTGCCCCCCATAGGCCTCTGCCTTCCTCCATCTCCCCCCTCTGCCCCCAACCTCCTCCTGCCCCCCATAGGCCTCTGCCTTCCTCCATCTCCCCCTTCTGCCCCCCAACCTCCTCCTGCCCCCCATAGGCCTCTGCCTTCCTCCATCTCCCCCTTCTGCCCCCAACCTCCTCCTGCCCCCCATAGGCCTCTGCCTTCCTCCATCTCCCCCTTCTGCCCCCCAACCTCCTCCTGCCCCCCATAGGCCTCTGCCTTCCTCCATCTCCCCCTTCTGCCCCCAACCTCCTCCTGCCCCCCATAGGCCTCTGCCTTCCTCCATCTCCCCCCTCTGCCCCCCAACCTCTTCCTGCCCCCCATAGGCCTCTGCCTTCCTCCATCTCCCCCCTCTGCCCCCAACCTCCTCCTGCCCCCCATAGGCCTCTGCCTTCCTCCATCTCCCCCTTCTGCCCCCAACCTCCTCCTGCCCCCCATAGGCCTCTGCCTTCCTCCATCTCCCCCTTCTGCCCCCCAACCTCCTCCTGCCCCCCATAGGCCTCTGCCTTCCTCCATCTCCCCCTTCTGCCCCCCAACCTCCTCCTGCCCCCCATAGGCCTCTGCCTTCCTCCATCTCCCCCTTCTGCCCCCCAACCTCCTCCTGCCCCCCATAGGCCTCTGCCTTCCTCCATCTCCCCCCTCTGCCCCCAACCTCCTCCTGCCCCCCATAGGCCTCTGCCTTCCTCCATCTCCCCTTCTGCCCCCAACCTCCTCCTGCCCCCCATAGGCCTCTGCCTTCCTCCATCTCCCCCTTCTGCCCCCAACCTCTTCCTGCCCCCCATAGGCCTCTGCCTTCCTCCATCTCCCCCCTCTGCCCCCAACCTCCTCCTGCCCCCCATAGGCCTCTGCCTTCCTCCATCTCCCCCTTCTGCCCCCCAACCTCCTCCTGCCCCCCATAGGCCTCTGCCTTCCTCCATCTCCCCCTTCTGCCCCCCAACCTCCTCCTGCCCCCCATAGGCCTCTGCCTTCCTCCATCTCCCCCTTCTGCCCCCCAACCTCCTCCTGCCCCCCATAGGCCTCTGCCTTCCTCCATCTCCCCCTTCTGCCCCCCAACCTCCTCCTGCCCCCCATAGGCCTCTGCCTTCCTCCATCTCCCCCCCCCCAACCTCCTCCTGCCCCCCATAGGCCTCTGCCTTCCTCCATCTCCCCCCCCCAACCTCCTCCTGCCCCCCATAGGCCTCTGCCTTCCTCCATCTCCCCCTTCTGCCCCCCAACCTCCTCCTGCCCCCCATAGGCCTCTGCCTTCCTCCATCTCCCCCTCCTGCCCCCAACCTCCTCCTGCCCCCATAGGCCTCTGCCTTCCTCCATCTCCCCCTCCTGCCCCCAACCTCCTCCTGCCCCCCATAGGCCTCTGCCTTCCTCCATCTCCCCCTTCTGCCCCCCAACCTCCTCCTGCCCCCCATAGGCCTCTGCCTTCCTCCATCTCCCCCCTCTGCCCCCCAACCTCTTCCTGCCCCCCATAGGCCTCTGCCTTCCTCCATCTCCCCCCTCTGCCCCCAACCTCCTCCTGCCCCCCATAGGCCTCTGCCTTCCTCCATCTCCCCCTTCTGCCCCCAACCTCCTCCTGCCCCCCATAGGCCTCTGCCTTCCTCCATCTCCCCCTTCTGCCCCCAACCTCCTCCTGCCCCCCATAGGCCTCTGCCTTCCTCCATCTCCCCCTTCTGCCCCCAACCTCCTCCTGCCCCCCATAGGCCTCTGCCTTCCTCCATCTCCCCCCTCTGCCCCCCAACCTCTTCCTGCCCCCCATAGGCCTCTGCCTTCCTCCATCTCCCCCCTCTGCCCCCAACCTCCTCCTGCCCCCCATAGGCCTCTGCCTTCCTCCATCTCCCCCTTCTGCCCCCAACCTCCTCCTGCCCCCCATAGGCCTCTGCCTTCCTCCATCTCCCCCTTCTGCCCCCCAACCTCCTCCTGCCCCCCATAGGCCTCTGCCTTCCTCCATCTCCCCCTTCTGCCCCCCAACCTCCTCCTGCCCCCCATAGGCCTCTGCCTTCCTCCATCTCCCCCTTCTGCCCCCCAACCTCCTCCTGCCCCCCATAGGCCTCTGCCTTCCTCCATCTCCCCCCTCTGCCCCCCAACCTCCTCCTGCCCCCCATAGGCCTCTGCCTTCCTCCATCTCCCCCCTCTGCCCCCAACCTCCTCCTGCCCCCCATAGGCCTCTGCCTTCCTCCATCTCCCCTTCTGCCCCCAACCTCCTCCTGCCCCCCATAGGCCTCTGCCTTCCTCCATCTCCCCCTTCTGCCCCCAACCTCTTCCTGCCCCCCATAGGCCTCTGCCTTCCTCCATCTCCCCCCTCTGCCCCCAACCTCCTCCTGCCCCCCATAGGCCTCTGCCTTCCTCCATCTCCCCCTTCTGCCCCCCAACCTCCTCCTGCCCCCCATAGGCCTCTGCCTTCCTCCATCTCCCCCTTCTGCCCCCCAACCTCCTCCTGCCCCCCATAGGCCTCTGCCTTCCTCCATCTCCCCCTTCTGCCCCCCAACCTCCTCCTGCCCCCCATAGGCCTCTGCCTTCCTCCATCTCCCCCCCCCAACCTCCTCCTGCCCCCCATAGGCCTCTGCCTTCCTCCATCTCCCCCCCCCAACCTCCTCCTGCCCCCCATAGGCCTCTGCCTTCCTCCATCTCCCCCTTCTGCCCCCCAACCTCCTCCTGCCCCCCATAGGCCTCTGCCTTCCTCCATCTCCCCCTCCTGCCCCCAACCTCCTCCTGCCCCCATAGGCCTCTGCCTTCCTCCATCTCCCCCTCCTGCCCCCAACCTCCTCCTGCCCCCCATAGGCCTCTGCCTTCCTCCATCTCCCCCTTCTGCCCCCCAACCTCCTCCTGCCCCCCATAGGCCTCTGCCTTCCTCCATCTCCCCCTCCTGCCCCCCAACCTCTTCCTGCCCCCCATAGGCCTCTGCCTTCCTCCATCTCCCCCCTCTGCCCCCAACCTCCTCCTGCCCCCCATAGGCCTCTGCCTTCCTCCATCTCCCCCTTCTGCCCCCAACCTCCTCCTGCCCCCCATAGGCCTCTGCCTTCCTCCATCTCCCCCTCCTGCCCCCAACCTCCTCCTGCCCCCCATAGGCCTCTGCCTTCCTCCATCTCCCCCTCCTGCCCCCAACCTCCTCCTGTCCCCCATAGGCCTCTGCCTTCCTCCATCTCCCCCCCAACCTCCTCCTGCCCCCCATAGGCCTCTGCCTTCCTCCATCTCCCCCCCCCAACCTCCTCCTGCCCCCCATAGGCCTCTGCCTTCCTCCATCTCCCCCCCAACCTCCTCCTGCCCCCCATAGGCCTCTGCCTTCCTCCATCTCCCCCTTCTGCCCCCCAACCTCCTCCTGCCCCCCATAGGCCTCTGCCTTCCTCCATCTCCCCCTTCTGCCCCCCAACCTCCTCCTGCCCCCCATAGGCCTCTGCCTTCCTCCATCTCCCCCTTCTGCCCCCAACCTCCTCCTGCCCCCATAGGCCTCTGCCTTCCTCCATCTCCCCCTTCTGCCCCCAACCTCCTCCTGCCCCCCACAGGCCTCTGCCTTCCTCCATCTCCCCCCCAACCTCCTCCTGCCCCCCATAGGCCTCTGCCTTCCTCCATCTCCCCCCTCTGCCCCCCAACCTCCTCCTGCCCCCATAGGCCTCTGCCTTCCTCCATCTCCCCCTTCTGCCCCCAACCTCCTCCTGCCCCCCATAGGCCTCTGCCTTCCTCCATCTCCCCCTTCTTCCCCCAACCTCCTCCTGCCCCCCACAGGCCTCTGCCTTCCTCCATCTCCCCCCCAACCTCCTCCTGCCCCCCATAGGCCTCTGCCTTCCTCCATCTCCCCCCTCTGCCCCCCAACCTCCTCCTGCCCCCATAGGCCTCTGCCTTCCTCCATCTCCCCCTTCTGCCCCCAACCTCCTCCTGCCCCCATAGGCCTCTGCCTTCCTCCATCTCCCCCTTCTGCCCCCAACCTCCTCCTGCCCCCCACAGGCCTCTGCCTTCCTCCATCTCCCCCCCAACCTCCTCCTGCCCCCCATAGGCCTCTGCCTTCCTCCATCTCCCCCCTCTGCCCCCCAACCTCCTCCTGCCCCCATAGGCCTCTGCCTTCCTCCATCTCCCCCTTCTGCCCCCAACCTCCTCCTGCCCCCCATAGGCCTCTGCCTTCCTCCATCTCCCCCTTCTGCCCCCAACCTCCTCCTGCCCCCCACAGGCCTCTGCCTTCCTCCATCTCCCCCCCAACCTCCTCCTGCCCCCCATAGGCCTCTGCCTTCCTCCATCTCCCCCCTCTGCCCCCCAACCTCCTCCTGCCCCCATAGGCCTCTGCCTTCCTCCATCTCCCCCTTCTGCCCCCAACCTCCTCCTGCCCCCCACAGGCCTCTGCCTTCCTCCATCTCCCCCCCAACCTCCTCCTGCCCCCCATAGGCCTCTGCCTTCCTCCATCTCCCCCCTCTGCCCCCCAACCTCCTCCTGCCCCCATAGGCCTCTGCCTTCCTCCATCTCCCCCTTCTGCCCCCAACCTCCTCCTGCCCCCCATAGGCCTCTGCCTTCCTCCATCTCCCCCTTCTGCCCCCAACCTCCTCCTGCCCCCCACAGGCCTCTGCCTTCCTCCATCTCCCCCCCAACCTCCTCCTGCCCCCCATAGGCCTCTGCCTTCCTCCATCTCCCCCCTCTGCCCCCCAACCTCCTCCTGCCCCCATAGGCCTCTGCCTTCCTCCATCTCCCCCTTCTGCCCCCCAACCTCCTCCTGCCCCCCATAGGCCTCTGCCTTCCTCCATCTCCCCCTTCTGCCCCCAACCTCCTCCTGCCCCCCACAGGCCTCTGCCTTCCTCCATCTCCCCCCCAACCTCCTCCTGCCCCCCATAGGCCTCTGCCTTCCTCCATCTCCCCCCTCTGCCCCCCAACCTCCTCCTGCCCCCATAGGCCTCTGCCTTCCTCCATCTCCCCCTTCTGCCCTCCAACCTCCTCCTGCCCCCCATAGGCCTCTGCCTTCTTCCATCTCCCCCTTCTGCCCCCCAACCTTCTCCTGCCCCCCATAGGCCTCTGCCTTCCTCCATCTCCCCCTTCTGCCCCCAACCTCCTCCTGCCCCCCATAGGCCTCTGCCTTCCTTCCCGCCCACACCACCGCTCCCGTCTGTCTGCTGCCCCCCGATAGGTTCCTGTCTTCCTTTGCCCCATATTTGCACCTCCCCTTCTGGCTGCTGCCCCCCCCCCCACCCGCTTCTCCCCATTCCTATGGGGCCCCTGGCTTCCTGCTTTTCACAGCATCTCCATTCCTCCCCTCCCCACTTGCTGCCCTCCCATCTTCCCCCCCCCCACACACACACACACCTCTGTGAGGCCCCTGGCTTCTTTTCCCCCATAGCACCTTTCCCCTCTGTCTGCTTCCCACAACCTCTTTCTCCCTCTATGGGGCTCCTGGCTTCCTCCTTCCACCATAACATTTTCCTCCCTCTTCTTACTACCCCTAGCCTCTTTCTTCTCCAGTGGGTGCCCCTGGCTTTCTGCTATTCACAGCATCCCCCCACACCTGCTGCCCTGCCATCTCCTCCTCCCCCCCCCCCTCCCCGCATGGCTTCCTGATCCAGCACCTGTCCCCTAAGCCTTCTGGTTTTGCTACTTTCTTTTTCTTCTCCAAACCCCTAGCACACCATATTCAGTTATGTACTGGGAGGGGGGAAAGTGGCTCATTTGAGTCTGTAATTTACTGTATCTGTTCTCTTCTTTTCATGCCTAGTTCTTGTTATATGGTGTGTTTGGATGCTGCCAGATCTGACCAGGTGTGTTAGATGTTGATGATTTTAACCCTTCAACCCATTTCACAGGCTGTTCCTTTATGAAATATTAAAGACACACATGATTAAGCAGGCTTGTGCATCCTGCACTTAGTGGGAGAATAATAGAATGTTATTGTGATATATATTGGTAGTTCTGAATATGTGTTTTCAAACACTTTGTCTCAAATTTATTTAGCTTTGGTCTTTCATAAGACCATGTTAGGCTATTCAATTTCTGTACTGTTTGCATGTGCACCCTCTCTCTCACTCTCTGGTCTGTCTGAATAATTGAGATTGTTGAGGTATAAAGTTTTTATTTCGGCAAGTACATTTTCTAAAATGATTCTCCTGAATTTTCAGAGGAAGGACTTCAGAACACCACACACTTTTGACAATTGTTAAAGTTGATGAAGTTGAAAGCTTTGGTGTCCGTCTAAATTTTCAGTGAAGTTTTATTTACTCAATAAACCAAATATTAAAGCCATCTCCATTGTGAACTGTAGCATAGTGAGGATTTTATTGTTTACTTGACCTTTAGCATTTTAGGAATGTGGCTTACTTTATTAGTAACTAAAGTTGGAAGAAGGTCTTTGAAGGTATGTTACAGTCAGCACAGCTGCAGCTATGCCGTGGTAGCGTAGACAGTTGCTGCACTGGCTTTGTAGAGTTTCTGGTGGGCTAGAAAAAAACCCACAGTGAAATCTGCTCGCCTAGCAGCTCTCAACCAGGGATCTGAAGATCTCTGGGTAGCCACAAGCAGTTTTCAGGGGGCCACCAAGCAGGACTGGCATTATTAGACTCAGTGGGGACCATGGCAGAAAGCTGAAGCCCTGCCACCATGAGCTCCATTACCCAAGGTGGAAGCCGAAGACTGAGCAACTTAACTTTGCAGGACCCCCTGTGGCATGGGGCACTGGGGAACTGCCCTGCTTGCTACCTCCTAATTCTGGCCCTTCCTTTTATATGCAGAAAAACAGTACTTGTAGCACAGGTAGGCAGTGGAATTTTAATAGCGTATTGGGGTGGGCCTCAGAAAGAAAAAGATTGAGAATCCCTGTCTAGCTGACATAATTCAGAGGACCCTGAAAGGTTTCTTCTAGTAGAAATTCAAACAAGCACAGTTCTGCTTTCCCACTGCATACACTAACATTACTGTGTAACTCCTGAGTCAATCTTTTGTCTTGATAGGGGATAACCATGTGTCATCTGTAATGCGGAGATGCATCTAACAGTAATTTTGCTAGGTCTGTTATGGATGAGAAGAAAATAAGCCATTAATATTATATAAGACTTTGTGTTTAGCCCAAAATATGCATTCAGTATCACTGTCTTATAAGTTCCAATAAGGTAATTCTTAAGCAGAGAAGGTAGGAGGAAAGAAGCAGATTCAGAAGAGACCAGTTGTGAAATAGAAAAGACAAGAAAAGCACCATTAGGACTGGCATCTGACCACTGTTAAACTGAAAGAGACAAGGTGGGTGAAGTCATATCTTTTATTGGATCGATTTCTGTTAGTGAGAGAGGCAGCCAACCTGTTACGGTCCACTTAGTTTTTCTTCTGATCTGGGAAAGGTACTCAACGTCACAGCTTAAATACAAGGTGAAACAGATTGTTAAACATAAAAGGCATCGCGCATGTTACAAGAAACAATTGCCCAGTTCATTTTGAATGACTTCTTGCCATATGTGTAATTTGCCTGAAAAAGAGCTCTATGGAGCTTGAAATTTTGTATCTTTTTTGCCAGCAGAAGTTGGTCCAATAAAAGGTAGTACCTCACCCACCCTGCTTCTCATATCCTGGGACAGACATGGCGGCAGGAACACTTCAAACACTATTAAACTGTCACTTTTGACCTTGTATACATAAAAACCTCCCCATTCCTTATACAGGATTTTGCAATCCAGTATTTAGTGGGGTTTTTTTTATAGGCTTGTCCACTTTGAATTAACATTTCAGTTTAAGGGTGTTAAACTGACTGAAGTCTTGTGGTGTGCAGCTCCTACCTAGTGGAAGGGCTGGCTATCACTACTCTCGGTAAAGTGGTCTCTCCAGAGGTGGCTGCAGGATCCTTCAGGCACTTATTTGGAAGTAGTTTGTGAAGTAATTAAGTACATCAGGACAAGTGCAAATTTTAATACTTATTCAATTTATTTTAAAAAACACTAATTTAGAAGTTTTAGCTATGCTGGTTATTTGTCTTCTCTGTCTTTAGACTTCCGTCTGGCGCTAATCCAACATCATGTATCTGCTGTCAAATCAGATAATCTGAATAAAGCATGTGGACTGGTAAAACAAGCAGCAGCACAAGGAGCAAAAATTGTGGCTCTACCTGTAAGTATAGATCAAATCGCCTCAGCCTACTATGCCACACACCCGCAAAAATTGTTTTTTCTTGGGCCAAGTCTGCATTCAATAGGAGAACCTCAGTAATGAGCCTTGTTAGAGGTTAATGTCACATGTAAGAAACTTAAGTGTACAAGGAAAGTTGGCTGGTGCTAACAAGCCATCTGTATGTTGGGCCAGATGCTGATCTCCCATTAAACTGATTTAAATCCAGAGTAACTTCAGTCAATTTACTTTGGATTGATAATGGTGTAGTCAAGATCAGAACCTGGACGCTCGTGTACTTTTCTTTTTTCTTTTCATCGCTCTGCTAGTACTTCTAGTACAGAAGCATTATGTGCTGCAGCAGCAGAGAGAGAAGAATTTTTCTACACAGGTGAGAGAACACGGGGTTCCCATGACTCTGTGCCCCATTCCCTTTTGCTCCTCTCTCCAAAGGCATGCTCAGAATAAATAAGTGAAACAAAATGGATTCAGATCTTTGCAGTAGCTCCTTCATTGCAGAATTTCCTAGTACTAGCATTCATAAATGCCTTTAAAAACATGAAAGCTATGTTTACTCAACTGTAAAGTTGAAAATAGTTGAACTTGCATCCAACCAGTGCAATGTGTCCTGATCCAGATATCTCACCTTCCTATTATTGAACTCTGCTTTCTTACTGATCTCCATGGGTAGGATCATGATTTCCTTAAAATGTGTTAGTGGATCCTGATCTTTCTCATTTGTATCCTTTACCCATTCTTTCACCACCTTCTATTCTTCACCTAAGACCAGTAATATATATACAGCACTGCTGTACCAATATAGCTGCACTGCTGCAGCTCATTGATAAAGACGCTGTATACCGGGGGTGGCCAACCCATTCTGGATGAAGAGTCAAGATATTAGTGGATCCAGTGCGAAGAGCCGGGGCAGAGTTGTAGAGCAAAAAAAAGGCCTGCTCCTTTAAGAAGCATGAGACGTTTCTATGCTTTTTGGCCTCCGCAGGCTCCCACCAGCTGCCGCCATATGGGAGCGCCGGATGGCTCCCTTGCCCCAGCGAGCACAGGGGAGGCAGAAGGCCATTCTCAGGTGCACGGGGGCATCTTTGCGAGCCGCACTGACCCGGGGGGGGGGAGGTGGGGGAGAGCTGCATGTGGGCCACAGCTGCTCTATATTGACAAGAGAACTAGAACTGGAATAGAAAGTATCCACCTCCATGAGTGGCAGAAACTACATCATCAGGAGAAGTTCTCCTGCCAACATAGTGCCAGGCACACAAGCTCATGTCAGTATAACTTATGTCGCTTGGGGAGGGTAGTTTATTCACATCCCAGAGCAACATAATTATGTTGATTATAGGTTGTAGTGTAGACATAGCCTGTCTGTTCGTGTAGAGATGACTTTTCCAATACATGTCAGCTTTTTTTCTCTTACAAGGCCTATTCATTAATCCTCTGCTGTGCAATACGTAACTCAACAGTACAAAGTTCTTGGCAGAGTGAACTCTAAATCTAACTTTTTAACCGGGGAAAAAATAGCTTGGCTCTCCTACTAGTGGGAGTGTAAGTGTTATAGGCAAAGTTCCCTGCTCACTTGTGCCAATGCAACTCTCACATAACAAATATGACCTTTGATGTTGCTGTACTTGGCCTTCTGTACTGAGATTACTAATTGTTTGCAAGTTCTGCATGTGAACAAATGCTGAGACCATCAAACTAATTTTTTTAACACTTAGAGAGCATAGCTCTCTATATAAAGCTTGTCTTCATGTACAGCAGCATAGCTGCCTGCTATAGCACTGCACATGAAGATTCTATTATGTCTAGGGGAGAGCTTCTCCTGTCAGTGTATTTAATCCAGCTGTGCAAGAAGCAATAGCTATGTTTGTGGAAGAAGCTCTCCTGCTGACATTATGCTGCCTGAACATGGGTTAGATCAGTATAACTATGTTGCTCATGGGGTGTGGATTTTTCACCTGGTCTTAATTGTTCCTCTGTTGTCTGATAAGCTCAAAGCACTGAACAAAAATCACTGAGTGAAGCCTCACCACACCACTGGGAAATAGGCAAGAAGAAGTATTCCCTCACCATTTAAAAAAAAAAAAAAAGATGGAGAAACTGGTACACCGAGAGCTGAAAGAAGAGTCTGCAATTCTCAGTCTGTGGCAGAGCTGAGCAGGGAACTGTCAGATGACTCCCAATCCCATCCTTACACCCCAAGACCACTTTAATCAATCCTCAACCCCTTCTAAGGACCCTAGTTCTGCATTGAGCTGTTTGCCACATGGCAAAAATGTTTGACGTTGTGGGGAGAGGAGCATTGTGTTTGTTACATGTTTACTGCTTGTTAACTTTTTCTCCCTTTCAGCCCTGAACAGAGAAATGGAAAGGCTAACATCAAGTTATAATACTGATAAACAAATATTAGACATGTAAATTCAGCTGCATCTCTATTGCAGTTTTGTTACAGCATTGATTTATTGTACAGCCCCATAGACCTGCACTGTAGTCACTGGGTATGTCTAGACTACGTGCCTCTGGCGACAGAGGCATATAGATTAGACTACCCGGCATAGGAAAATGAAGCAGCGATTTTAATAATCGCCGCTTCATTTAAATTTACATGGCTGCCTCGCTGAGCCGATCAGCTGTTTGTCGGCTCCATGCGGTAGTCTGGACGCTCCGCGGTCGACATCAAAGGCATTTTTCGACCTCCCAGGTATGCCTCATCCCAGGAGGCATATCTGGGAGGTCAACAAATGCCTTTGATGTCGACTGCGGAAAGTCCAGACTACCGCGCTAAGCCGACAAACAGCTAATCGGCTCAGCGCGGCAGCCATGTAAATTTAAATGAAGCGGCGATTATTTAAATCGCCACTTCATTTTCCTATGCCGGGTAGTCTAATCTATATGCCTCTGTCGCCAGAGGCATGTAGTCTAGACGTACCCACTGATACAGCTTTTCCCATTCTCCTTGGTAAATTGTTCCAGTGGAACTCAGCTCCTCGTTCTGGTGCTTTGATTCGTATTGTCCCAGCAGCACTAAAGTTGGGTTGATATTGTTTCAGTAATAAAGATCTGCTATCTAAGGAGAAATCTGCAGTGCTTCTGATACAGAGGCAGCAGCCTGGAGAGGCCGAGGGGCAGACAGTTCTGTGGGAGCTGGTACACCCAGGGAGCTGGCCTTTAAGCCAGCTCCTTGTGGGCATCGGCTCCCAGCAACCTGCCCCTTCTCCCCCCATACCGCTGTGTGTAAACGTGTAACCACTGAAAATTTCAGTGGTTACATGTTTACGTGAATAAACACATTTTAACATCCTTAATGGACAGACATTTGAACTGCTCTCCAGAGTCTTGGCTCTTTTTCTTTTTTTAATTATCTCTGAAGTCACAGATCATTAAAGGCAGAACAGACCATGCTGATCATCTAGAGCAAGGTTCTCAAACTTCACTGATCACAACCCTTTTCTGACAACAAAATTTACTTTACAACCCCAGGATAGGGAACCAAAGCCTGAGACTGCCCAACCCCACTGCTTTGGACAGGGAGACCAAAACCCAGGCCCCACCACTCCAGGCAGGGGGTCAAAGCTGAAGCTCATAGGAGTTCGCCCCAAGCTGGCAGCCTGCGACCTGAGTCCCAATGCCCAGGGCTAAAGCCTTCGGACTTTTGCTTCAGCCTTGGGCAGTGGGGCTTGGGACTGTGAGGTCTGACCCACAATTACAGAACTGTTGATGTAATCTGAATACCTACAAAGACATAGAATTTCACTCTGTGATTTCCTGTCTCAAGTTACATAATGTGTGGATTGTCTCTGATGACTTCAGCATTAATATGTCATGCCATCTCTGCAGGACATTCCAATCTTGACTTGAAGAACTTAGGTGCTAGAGAATCTCCCATAATCCTTGGGAATCTTTCCCAGTGGTTAATTCACTCTGTGTTAAGGATTTGTACCTGATTTCCAATCTGAATTTTTCTAGTTCCAGCTTTCAGTCACTGAAGGTCAAAGGAGAGCGGACACTTGATCCCACTAAACAAAGATTGCATACCACTTTCTGACTGATAGTAAATCTTAGCAATGGACTCAGTCTGGAAGACACAGTTCACTGGGTAAATAGTTTTTAACAGATTGCTTTGGAAGGCCTAGGGGAAAAAAAGAAAAACACCTTTAAAAAATAATTTGTCTTTAAAAAAAGCACTCTTCTGAACATGGGCTATGCACAGCCACAAATTCCACTGTGCTGATGGTTCTTCAACCCTTACTTGTCAACCCAGCCGTCAGGAGGACCAGATAGCAAGGAGTTACAGGAAATAGATATTTCAACTCTAGGTTGCTCATTTAAATTCTTAGCAGATCATTAAATAACCAAAATTATCATCATGTTTGGCCTTCCTTAAATGACTTGGTTGTGAAAGTTTGTTCACATTAACCCACTATCAGAGTTGGTACCAATTGTTGGTATTCCTCTGGTTGTCTGTTTGCCTTTGAATAACTTCATAGATGCTCGGATACTATAGTGCTGAAGGCTGTGTAAGTACCTAGAGAGTAAGGTTTCAGAGGTCACACCATGCCAGTGATGCTTTCAGATTTTAATTTTGTTTCTTTGTTTTCCACTTGTAGGAATGCTTTAACTCTCCCTATGGTACTAAATATTTTCCTGAATATGCAGAGAAAATCCCTGGAGAATCCACACAGAAGCTCTCAGAAGTTGCTAAGGAGTGTGGCATCTATCTCATTGGAGGTAGCTTCTTATTAGTGTTTATCTTCTGAGTTTAAATTTGGGTCTTATTTTGGGAGCAGCGTAAGCATTGTTGGCTTTTTTTATGTAGTTGGCGTGTCACTATGTGTAATAGTTGGAAATCTGTTTTCTTTTAATAAAGGATCCATTCCGGAAAAGGATGCTGGAAAGTTGTATAACACATGTACTGTGTTTGGACCTGATGGCACTATGCTGGCTAAACACAGAAAGGTGAGAAAAGAGAGAAATATTTTGCAATCAATAGATTTCTCTTGAGATGGCTGTGACTGATATTTAGCTGTCTTATAAGACATTGATGTGCTTTCTTTTTAAGTCTACATATAGGTTTCTAATAGGAATCTAACATCCACAGACTTCACAATTGAATATGAAAAACAAAGGAGGTAGTAGTTATGCGAATATGTTGTGCTGTAGTTTCATTATCGTATATAAAGTATTTTTAATTTGAGGATTTAAAAGAACTTTAAAAAAGGGGCAATATAGGTATTTTACAGATGAGGTAGGTGAAGTGCAGAAAGATGAGATTTCCTATTGTCATGTCAAATTAGCGATAGAACTGGTAAAAGAACCAGGAATTCACACTGAAGTCAGCGGCATAATTTTAGTTGATTTCAATGGGGTCAGGATTTTATCTCATGTCTTCCCATTCCCTTGCTCTATCTACACGCCCATGCTGTTGCTCTTTTTGCTGTTATGTTAGCCATTTGTTGTAAATACATTTTGGGATTAATTTAGCCTTTTTGTGTTCATAGAAGTTTGGATTTTCCTATTCGCTATTTGGTGAATAATTACAAAGAGTTTGTCAACAACATTTAATCTGCTGGGTTGTTCACAAGCTGTTCACTTCCGCTCTGCTGCTTGTGGTGAACGATTGGTCACCCAAGTCATACTTAAGTATTGTGTCTGTTCCCTGATTGGATGGTAGAAACTTTCTATACAGAACAATAGCAAATAATAGATCTCTCAGACATCTTGGCTCACATGAGAATACACCTTTGTCTGCACATCCGTTGACCGAACGCTTGGGTGAAGAATATCACTTTCTAAATACAAAGAGAATAACAAGAAGTGCACAAACATTGTCAAACTGAACAATAATTCAGAACTTGATTGAATTGGGCACTATTTATCCAGTCTAGTACTCAACTGCTCACCTATTCTGTAACTCAGTGCAACATAACTGATGCAGTTAGGCTGCCGTCCTAAATGATGTCTTAAAATTATTTTCTTATCTCCTTTTTCATGGGTGTTAGGAATGTTTGTACAGTTGAACCTAGGTTGTCAGGAGGGAACTCTTGTACTGGGCCATTATTTAATATGTGTATACGATAGTACCAAGAGGCAACATCAAGATTGGAACCCCTCTCCTGCTACTACTTGCAGAGACAGTGTAATCCTGCAATTGTTTGTGCATGGTACTAGTCATACTGAAGTCAGTGGAACTTTGTGACTGTGGAAAATTTACTTGCTTGATAAGTTTTGCAGGTCTGGGGCTAAGACCATGTTATCAGAAAGATAATTCTCTTTTATCTTTGACATAATGTCTTGTATTTTACTTATAAGTTCAATGTTGGTTTTGGAGGTGTAGTCGTATTAGTCTGTATCTGCAGAAACAATGAGGAGTTCTGTGGCACCTTAGAAAGCTTATGCCCGAATAAATCTGTTAGGGTATGTCTACATTGCATTCCTCTTTTGAGAGAGGAATAGTTTCTAAATAAGTTTAACATAGGCTCATAAATAATAAGGAAAACTCTGTTCATATCATTGTTCTTACAAATTATTCAGGAGTGTCTTGGATTATTTTTTTAAACAGATTCATTTATTTGATATTAACGTTCCTGGAAAAATCCGGTTCCAAGAGTCAGAAACTCTGAGCCCAGGGGACAGTTTCTCGGTGTTTGATACTCGTGAGTATGAGAGAACAAATTATCTTTGTAAGAGGCCCTAGTAAAATGACAGCAACCACCATCTTGACATTATTTTTTTCCACCACAGTAGTAGTTTTTAATGTTCAAGTGTACTAGGCATTTGACAAACACAGAGGAATACAGACCATGTGTTTCTCAAAAGCACCCAAGTCCTGTTGCTAAATGAATTAATTAGATGCTTTGGATGGATGGAACTTAGGCTCCTAAATCTCCCAGACACTTTTTGAAAGTTTACCTATTGTCTTATCTATTATTTAAAAAGATAAAGACGAGGTGGTGGAAATTGACGCAACATCCAAAAAAAATTATCTGAGCAGCACCGGACACGTGTCATGTAGGTTCCAGTCAGTAATGGTGATGGCTGAACGTTTATATTACTAGAAGTCTTATAATTTAGTCAAACAAATGAGTGACTTATGTTTTTGGAGGGCCTGGTTTGGAGTGTTGCACATACCACAATCTATATTTATTCGTAACAGTGATATTTCATAGCGATAGATGTTGGTTTTTGTCAAGCCTTGGCTGGGCTCTTGTGGTTTGGAGTTATGGTTCCACAATTCCCAGTTGCATGTTTACAGATGTTGCCCAGATGACTAAGATTTTTCTCTCAAACTAGAATGGAAAAAATGGGAAAAGCAGTTGTTGAAGTAGCTTTCTTATGAGGGTTCAGTATTCCCATAGTACATACTAGGCGTTCACAAAGTTAGTTTGAACAATGGAATCATTTTATTTAGATCATTTATATGTACCTCATTATGCCTAAAAGTTGGCTGGGAAAACAAAGTATTGGACTGGACCTGCTATGAGTATGACACGGTAGTGTGGATCTGAAATATTCAGCTAACATAGTAGAAAGCCCCAGGTAATTTGTTTTATATCCACTCCCAAGACAACTTGCTTCCTTAGGTGACTCTTGCACTTGTTTATAATCCCACCAAAATTACGCTGTCCCATTAACTGATCTCGAAATTCTCAAATCTCCCTTGGACTGTGGTCATCTCCTTCTTGCAATACATTTTGAATGGCTATGGGAGAAATCTTTTAGTAACAATTGTCTTATTATCTCAGGACATACATTGTATGCTTTTCTATCTGTATGCTTCATTAAGAAGTTGATCAATAATTTTTGAAGAGATACCTGTAAAAAACAGACAAAGACCTAATATGACAAGCTTCTTAGTGGAATGACTGCTTGATAAAATAACTTTTATTGATAAGTGGGGGAGCTGCAGCCGGGTGAGCTCCTAGCCCGGGAGCTAACCCCGCTGTGTGTCTGCCTTTTAAATATATTTAAAAGGCTGGTGTGCAGCGGGGGAGAGTGCAAGCCAGGAATCAGCTGTCCCAGCTCACACTGGGTAGGCTCTTAATACATTTAAAAGGCTGAAGCACAGCATCTGGGAGTGAGCCGGGAATCAGCTGATTCCAGACTCACACCCGCCGCCACCTGCTTCTCCTGCTCCCCACAGAACTGGTGCTAGGGGAACCAGCTTTTAAAACATTTCCCCCCCCCCCCGCCTCTGATAGAGGCAGCCAGGGTGGGGGAAAGCGACTAGTCGACTACATCCCTATCTCAGATTGGTGCACTTTTTTGGGGTAATACGTGCTGAAATGCACTGCAGGTACAATGCTTGTAGAAAAGAAAGCATGTGTCTAAAATCAGTGCTTATTTCTTGTGGTGAAAAGTATTATACAAGGGCTTTCATGATTGCTGGATGGAAACTTGAAACTCTTTTCTGGCATTCAGCATGACAGTGATTTCTTCTTTGTGTCCTTCTTGTTTTGGGAACAGCATACTGTAAAGTGGGACTGGGGATCTGCTATGACATCCGATTTGCTGAGCTTGCTCAAATCTACACACAGAAAGGTGAGGATGTGTTGCTAAATACATTTGCGTAGACTTAATACAACAGTGACTTGCCTTTACTTGAGAGGTGACCCATCCATAGAGGGCTGCTTCAGATATAGTGCTCTTTGGTGATCAGTCCACAGCTGCATACATATGATCAGACCACATGATTGTCCACAAACTGCATAGACCGTATCAGGAATAGAGCTTGTGAGCTTCTGATTCAAAAATACAGCTGTCCACTTGGCCAGTCATTGAGACAGTAGTGGGTACTGATCTACCTGTGGGCCAGTGCTTGGAAGTATTCGCTGCAGTTTACTTAGTACAAGTGCTTACAGTACCTACCCTTTGTGAAGGTTCTGCATATTCTAACCAGTTACAGATAGAGATGTCTGCAAAAAAAATACACTCAAAAGGAAAATACCTTTCTCTCTCCACCCTTAATCCCAGCCATCCAGGTTTTACTCCTCCCCCCTTTCTTCCCTCCCCCTCCACCCCCCAACTGTATGATTACCAGGCACTCAGCTACTGGAGAGGATGGAGAGTTCCTGACTTAGAGGAAGCTGGGCAAATCAGGACTCTTAGGTGGAATTGGTCCTGCTTTACCTCCCCCATAGTGCAAACTACCCTCCAAAAGCTGGATTGGGAGAGGGGAGTGAAAGAAGTGCATGACTGATGACATAAAAGGGAGGATGCAGGTAATGGTCTCTCTTCCCTTTCTTGTATGCTTTGAGAAGTGAAATAGTTAATAACTTTGCCATTTTAAAATATCAGAATTGGGTTTCAGAATCATTGACTCTGTTGTGATAAATCAGACCGTTCATGTTTATGGGCTGTTGCTTCAGGCAGTCTGCAGAGTGCAAGCATCTGATATTTGCTGCACAATATGAAGGTTTTGTTCACAACCATGGGGGAAAGAGACTTGCTTCTCTTTAAGGGAATATTGTGGAGCACAAAATGACACCTGTGACAGAAACAAGTTCACTCCTCCCTGGCGTAGGTTTTGAAAGGGGTGTGGAGGAGACAGGTCACATTAAGAGGTGAGATAATGGGGAATAATTTTGAGGTTGCAAGAGAGGGGAGGCATTGAGTTAAGCTCAGGACCCTGTACAGGAAATTTGAAAATGACCATATTCTGTCCTGGAAAGAATGCACATCTACTACATCCTCTTGGCTTGCTCCCAGAGGATGAGAGGCAGCAAGTTTGCTGCCAGGCACCCAGCCAAAAGCCTTTATGCTTCCCAATTGTCACATGGTTTTATAGCTATGTGACTTGTCCTGTTCTTACTTAGACTCATGCAACTTTCAAATGTTAGACAATGTAGAAGTCAAAGGCCAGTGACTTGCAAAGCATTTTAAAAATGAGAGAATACATCACCCCATGGTTACTGCAGGCGATGGAAGAACACTGGACCTCATACTACGTACAGGAGAGACTGGATTAGCCAACTAGTCATGGCAGTGGAATCAACCCTTGTTGTTCATGTTTCTCTAGCATCTTCCCTCTAAGGGTCTCAAAATACTTTCAGAATGTTGATTTGATTTAGCCTCACAACACACCTAAAAGATGCGCTGTCTACAGATGGGTTAACAAAGGCCCACAGACATTAACTTGCCCAAGGTCACATAGGAAGCCTTTAGCTAAGTTAGGGCTAAGGCCCAGATTGCCTATCACTCATAACAGGCAGGGATGGATGTTCTATGGCAGTAAATATAGCAGTGAGCCACACGGGTTTTAAATGTCTAAACACCAGCTGCTGTCTTTTATTGGAGGGTGGGCCACATTTTTAACTGCTAAGTACCAGTAAGTTTTGTAGTGATCATTGTTCAGGTAGCCTGTGCTGACTGACTCCTAAAGCCACCACGCTGTTTGACGCGATTTACTCTGGATTAACTGTGTGTATTGCACCAGTTCAGGTATACTGGTGCTCAGAACTGACATAGCTGTGCTTCCCCATGACAAGTGCCTTGTTGTCTTATAATACTGAGCCATTATTTTTTAACTAAGGTTGCCAGCTGTTAGTGTATCCAGGGGCTTTTAATATGACAACTGGACCAGCCCACTGGGAACTGCTACAAAGAGGACGGTAAGAATGAAGTAACAGCTTTTCCCCCCTCCTCCTCCTGAAAGGGATTTTAGCTTGTTGAACTGGGCTTTAGTGTGTCTCAATTCTTTCTAATCTAACTTCTTTATATATTCTAAGCCATGCACAACAGCCAGTAATTCCCACCCTCAATAGGAAAACTCTTAATACTTCAGTCATGATATAAACACCTTTGTGCCAGTCTCTCACATGCCAATCTCTAAGATCCTTAGACGTGGGAGTGCATTACACAGAGAGGTCACACGGATGGGGAAGCTTGAGCCACTGAGCAGTAGAAAGGGGTTAATTCTAAGAGTTGCTCGCTGTGATTTTTTTTCCCCCAAGATCACTCTGAATCAGCAAAAGTCAGGAACAGAATCTACGTCTCCTGAATCCTGTCACAGTTTAGTCACTCAGTTGGTATGTTGGCTCCTTTGTGGCATGTTACTGTCTAGATCCTGGAATGGAGGCAGTGGCTGGTATTCAGATTGAGTGTGATTCAACCAGCCATCCCTATTGAGCAAAGGATTTTTACATTGGCATTAATGGGAGCTTAAATGCTTTGGGCAATTAATTTAGTCCTGTTTCTTTCAGCTCAACTCTCTGGGTTTTTGCCTTGCTGACCTTGACATTACTTATGGTTTTGGCTAGTTTGTATCTCCTAAAATTCAGCAAGGTGGAAAATCTAGATAATTTCTTTGGCATAATTTTTCCTTCCCTTCTGTTTTTCTCAAAAACAGTTAATCTGTGGTATACAAAGATGTGGACAGGTTTTTGTTGTTCTTCTTTGAATACAGAGCTGTTGATAACCAAGTCTACGTGGCTACTGCATCTCCTGCTAGAGACGAGAGAGCATCTTACATTGCCTGGGGACATAGCACTGTAGTAAACCCCTGGTAAGTGGAAAAGAATAAAAGAATTTTTCTAACCAAACTTCCAAAGACACAATTGCACCTCTGTCTGAAAACGTTTCTACCTGTACTTAAAAGTATCACCTAAGACCGCTTTAATTGCAAATGACACATGCAATTCCCTATTTTTACAATTAACTTTATGCCTCTGACAGTACTTTATGGATAGCAGCTTTGCTGTTTGTGTGGGTTTTTTACATAACAAAAAGAAACTTTGATAAAATGGGTTGTAAAAATGCAGAAATTGTCTGAAGATTTCAGAGGTAGGTGTAGCACCTGGGATTAATTATTTCACCATTAAAAAAATAGAGGCAGGATTTCAAGTTGTTAGTGTCCATCTAAGGAAATCTCCTTTCATTAGTTGAGTCCTTTAAACTAATATCCTGCAGAATTGTGAAATAGTCTTTAAAAGCAGGATAGTAAGAGAAACTTCCTGTGAGCTTGTGCATCCCTTTTCTAACAGAGAAAATATAACTTGGCTGTCAGTGTGTAATAAAAAAAAATTATTGCTTGGTTAAAATATTTTTAAGGCTAAAAGGAAGCAAATCCTTTACTTCAATGTGATCAGGGCTGCTTGGACCAAACAAACTGGGTTTCGGTGAATAATCACTGTCGAAATAAGTTTTATTCTGAATACAATTGGAGCTGCAATTGGAACCTTGAAAGCTTTTTATGTGGATTAAAAACTAATCCCTGTTGAACTCTGCATCATCCACATTTTAACTACCTCTATATTTTTAACTTGTTTAAAAAAATCAGAGAAAAAGATCCTGTCACAAAATGTAAGATATACCTGTCTTGGTAAGGATAGAACAATATATTGAATTTTTGTATCTCATCACATTCCACATGAAATCTGCTAATTTACAAAACACTTACTTTCTTCCATACAGATATTCTGGTTTTAAAAACCAAACCATCATTCAGAAAAGAATAAAATCAACTTGATCTGAGAGACAGAATTAGCAGGGTATAGACCAAACAGGTCAAAGGGTATTCCATAAGCAGCAGTTAATTTTCATTTATGAGCTTGAGTAGCTTTGGATAAATTAGGATAAATATGTAGCCGAGAACATTTGTTGGCAATAATTACTTTTTTTCTTCTTCCAAATAATTAATTCATGTGACTTATCTGTAGAAAACTCCATTCTGAACTTGTGTAAAGTTGAAATCTCTCTTTGATTGTTGGTGCATCAGCCCTTTCACTTTGCTGCAATGGCATTACTATGTTGCTTAATAGTAGAGATAGTGAGAATGATTGATGAGCAATAATTATTATTAATCCTGATTTTAAAATAGACCCTTCTGTGCCTGCTCAATTTCTTGCAACACTCTGGTAGAATCTGAGATGGGAAGGACTTATTAATCAGTCAAACCCCCAGCATGTGCAGTACTGCTAGTGGATATCTGAAGTTAAAACTGATCCTACAGATAAACTTTACCTATGCAGCAAAGACAGTCGCCGCCCCCCCCCCCCCATCTAAAGGACTCTTAGATTTATAGATTGTGTTGGTTTGTCTACAGAAGATTCCTTCTAAACAAGAGCTATGTACAGCCTTATACCTACCAGAGAACTTGAATCTGTCTTCAGTCTGAAGTGGTTCAATGCATTCATGCTAGCCATCCTGCGTGGGTGAAATACTCACATGCATCCATCCACGTTACTCTGTTGCAATAGTGTGTTCTTTTAAGTATCTATCCTGCAGCTCCTTAAAGTGGTGGTCTGTGGGCCCTTCCCCCTTTAAGATATTGTGCCCCATGTTCAAGAGGCTTCTGGGAGAAGATCAGAACCCTGACATCTGATGTTCTGCCCCATTATTGTGTCAGAGTAATGTGAGGAACACAGCCGTGTGGAGACCTGCTCAGGGCAAGTGTAGTCATCAAAGTGCTGATACAGTTATGAAGAGAACACTAATGAAGTGTAATCTTCATAAAGCGGTGTGAATCCGGAATGATTTACCATTTGTGTATTATGCTTGCTGATTTTTCCAAAATCTTCTGTCTCAAGTGAGTGCCGTTTAAAAGCAAGTATCTGTGGTTATACTAGAATCTGACATTGTTGTACGGGTAGGAAACATTCTACTTTTTCAGGCTCCCTCAGTCCCAAGAGAACTTGTGGGTGTGACCATAACCTTGTGCTTATGTTAACTCGTAGATTGAAGACTAGCAGGGGCAGAAACCATCTTTTTATTCTCTGTCTACAACACCCAGTACAACTGGGTTTGAGTCCCTGATGGGCTCCTAGGTGCTATTGCAGTACAAGTACACTAAATATTGTTTCATTTTGCAGGGGAGAGGTCATAGCTAAAGCTGGCACTGAAGAGACCATTATCTACACAGATATAGGTAAGCCTGTATAGTGCAGTATAGTATAGTAGTTTTTTCTCTCTTCCTCTTCTCTTCCCCTCCCCCACCCAAAAAGGTAAACTGGAATCAGTGAGGTTAAGCCAAAGGCTTCCAAAATGGGGGGCATGTCGGCAGCCATAGGCAGCCACCACAGGGGGCAGAGAGAGAGTGCCACAACCTCAGCTCCTGGCCACAGCTGCCAGCCTTGTGTCCAGGGTCCAAACTGCAGGCCCCAGCCTTGCCCCCTCTTACTGAAATCCACATCCCACCCTGCCCTGAATGTGGGGAAAGGGGTATGTGTGTGGACAGAGTAAGGGGGGGAATAGAGGTAAAACATTTGGGGACCAGTGGGCTAAGCAGACTAGAACCCTCTGTAAGCCGAGCATCCTTGGGCTTATCTGACCATGTGTACTTAGATGTGGTATGTTTAAGTTTTATTTTCCTGTTTTTAAAGACATTCTGGTGAAAGGTAAGAGCCTGATGGGCAGCCCTCATCTTTAGAAACTGAAGGCTTCTAGTCATTCGCAGAAACTGGTATAACATAGGTGGCAATAATGCCAGACCATGCCAATCTGCCTCAACACTGACCTGGAAGGCTCTCTAAGGGCTAACAGGAGTTCCATTTCCACGAGCCCTTCAGTCCTCAGCTTCTCTGCCTAGGCACCAATCTAGTGGTGCCTAGATTTGCTGTGCCTGCCAGGAGGTCAGCTCAACTTGACAAGCAATACAAGTGCTCCCCCAGGAGGCCTACGTAGGCTCCTTTGTCTGTCTACAAATGTGGGATAGGCCCTTCAGCTGTCTCTTAGAGCATCCAGTTCTGTTCCAGTTGACACTCTCAGTATTTAGCTTTGCTACTTCCAAAGACAACCTGCACCCCCGCTTATCTGTTACTCCTCCACTCATCGTTAATGGTTATATTGAAAACAGACTTAAAGTCTAGTGTGGAGCATAGTGATTCAAATAGCAGCAAATAAATATTGGAACGAAATGGCTACATAGAAAATCATAATGCCGATTCTAGAACCTAGGCTTATAAGACTTTCCTGTTGTGAAGAAAGTCCTTTATATCTAAGTTAAAGTCCTTTTAGTATTTTACAGTCTGGGTTGGTTGTGATCTTAAATTCATGATACAAATCAGGCTGCGCGTTTGCCACCAAGGTGAAAGACCCAACATGTCTGTTTGCACGTCAGACATATCAGAACAAATCCATTGCCCTTACTGGAAAATAGGCTCTCACCCCCTTTCCCCCAACACATTTTGTAAATTTCTTCTCTTTAAGATTTCACACTCTCTTGATTAGCATTTGGCTTAGTATACAGACTAGGGATGTTAAATGAATAGTCGATTAACCTCATGAGTTCTTATTGGTTACTCGACTATTCTGTAGTCCCTAGGGGTGGTGCTGGCAGCCAGTGTGCTCCTGAGGAGCCCCCTGTCTGCACTGCTGCCTCTATATCAGAGGCAGCAGTGTGAGGTGCCAGGCGGGAGCCGGTATGTATGGGGAACTAGTTTAAAAAAACCGCTCCCCTCGCGGACTGGCTGCCTGTCACCCTGCACTGCTGCCTCTAATACAGAGGCAATAGTGTGGGCTGGCAGCATCCCGTCCATGAGGGCAGGTCTGAGCTCCCAGGCCCAGGGCAAGCCTGAACAGAATTGGGCTGCCTGCCTGCTTGCTCCTAATACACTTTATATGCAGAGCTGTAGCAGGGGTAGCTCCTGGACCTGGTGCAAGCTGAGCTGCTGGCCAGTCTGCTAAAAAATTGACCAGGGATGTGGGCAAATGCATAGAGTCTATATAGCATTAAACCTATAAGCTTTTGTTTTTCTGTTAATCAGACTATACTATTAATCAGACTATACTAGTATATCCCGAATGCAGACAGGCAATCAGTGAGAGACACATAGTGCTCATACATACTTGACCAACAAGAGGACAAGTATTGTTACCCTCTGCTTGAAAGGAACCTGTCCTGGACATGTCACCACCTGGCTTTCTGCCTTACAAACATAATTTTTAATAGACACAATTCCTTGTATTATCTCTCCATGTATTTTGCAGTAATTGATGGCTACTGGCTCTTCGGTAGAAGCCTCACAGGCCATCCTTTAGTGAATAAGGTTTTGCACTGTGATACAAAAATCTCTTGGTGCCGGAGGGTGCAGACAGTTTCACAGGGGCTCCTTATGCATATATCTGACTGCTGGGACCCTTGTGAAACTATCTGCACCCTCTGGCACCAAGAGACTTTTGCATCACAGCGCCAGTTGTGGCAATTGGTTTTGTGATCTGGCCAACAACCATCTATAGAAATGCACATCCTAGAGTTATCAAACCCATTCAGACAAGTTCCTCTGACTCGTACAATTCAGATAATATACATCATCCCTGCCTTGCATGAGCATCAAACTCTGTGTTCATTCACATGGGTCAGGTACACAGTATGTGTGCAGGTTTGAAAACCTCACATTTTTCTGTTCCTCCGGTTCTGTACAGACTCTCATAGATCTTTGTATACAAAGTGATGTATAGTTTTTTCCAAGCATCAGCTAGCGTTGGTCTAATACGTTCAATTTTTCACTTTACAGACCTGACAAAACTAGCAGAAATCCGCCAGCAAATCCCCCTTCATGCTCAAAAGCGCATAGATCTTTACAGCATAGAGGCAAAGAAAGAGTGAGACTTCAATACAGCGCCATGATCTTCAAAACTCGGCTCCAGAGCAGCTCTTTTGAGAACTGCTTGCATCTCCAGAGACAGTAAAACAATGATTGACACAAACTACAGCTGATCTTGCATCCCGAACTGTATAATTAAGCCAAAAAGCCTGTGCTTCAATGAACCCTAAGTGAAGATGAATATAAGTGGCTTCTATTGCCTTTAGCTGTTTCATAGCACTTTACACAGCAATCAGTTATCTGCTGGGGCAGAGACTGGAGCCAGACTCCCAGCTCAGCAGTTTTGCCTGAAGCTTACACTGTATTGGATAGGAGCGAGTCCTGTTGTGGTCTAGAGATAGGAGTATGGCTTGCACTGCCACATTGAGATTACTAATGCTATATTTTCTATATGTAATGATATACAGTAAAAGGTGTTTCTACAGTACCCCTCTCTATCCTATCTAAGCATGAAATCAATTAGTTTCTTCTTCCTTTTTGCCTTCTGCATCCCAGCTTGTGCATAGAGGATGCATTCCTACTCCCATGTGCTGCTCCTCACGGTTCTCTAGCACTTTCCTCTGTCTTCCTGCCTCACATTTCCATTGCAATCAATCCTTCACAGGAGTGGGAGTTGGGAGAAGGCTGCCATGTTACGCAGAAGCCTTGCAGCTGTGTTCAGCATCGGTACCTTCTGAATTAATTTTTATACTGTTCTTTATATTAAACACACTCTTTTTCTTAGTCTGGGGTTTATGCAAGTTATAACCTACTGGTGGTGCTGCAGCAGCATCCTTTTGATATGCTATAAGAGAATCCAGTTGAGACTGTCACTCAACATTGCTAACGGAATATCTTACACTGTACAAATAAAGCTTAACATGCAGAGGGGGGTGATCCTTCCACTCCTCCAGGTTTGGAATTCCCTCATGCGGGGGAGGAATTGTATGACTGGTTTTGTTTTAAACTGCAGATAATTTAATAGGTAAGCAAGTGTCAAGGTAGCAATTATAGTAAATTTGGTTATTGGAAAAAATGTAATAACTCCCCTAAAGAATGTGGAGCACCAAAAGCTAGGAAAGGAGGCTATTATACAGTTTCATATTTGTCTTAGAATCCCTGACTTTGTGGAGTCCTCTGGACAACTGAGACCTATTTCCTTGTCTGTCTTTTTAATAGCTAGGTCTCAAGATTTTTCTCCATGCTCTTACGTAAAAGTTTAAAAAAAATTTTTGATCAGTAGTCAGTCACTATTAGTTCAGCTAATAACCAGCTACTGTTCCTCTTACCTTGCTCTTGACATTTTACTCAAGTTTAACAAAACTTCTAATTTAGACTGAGCTAGTTTTGTAACTAAAGCTAGACTCCAGCCCCTGTAAACATACTGAAAGCGGGGGGCAAATTTTGCCCTGTAATGCCAAGGCAGAGCTGACTTAAATGTAATGCCAGCAGAACTGATTTAAATGGGGCCTGTGTGTTGTGTAATCTTGCCTTAATCTTTGTATTCATGCTGGTCAGTGTAAAAGAAGCTATTTGCATGTATATGTAACCACACTTACATTGCAGCCCTTGGCATGTGCTGAGAGTATCATTGTAGGCCCCAGGGCTCCCAAAGTTGAGTAGCCCTGCTTTATAGTGTAAGTTAATTATGGTGCAGTTCTTGGCTTTGGCAGGTGGTGGTGCAAATGTAGTGATGTGAAATACCTTGTGGATTGCTGGACTTAGCATGCAGACTCTGAGCTCCCGTACTACCTAAAGTACCTTTTTTCTACTTGTTCATTATACTGCCTGCTGTTTTGAATTAAGCAACGTGGAAGAGGTGTTAAAAAGGTACCTTCAGCTAAAGAGCTTTTGAAAACAGATGTATTACTGGAATTTGATTCTAAAGGCAGCAGGGATAGTAGGGAGAATTACATTTGAACAAAGTGGGCTTATACCCAAGTTATATTGAGCATCTGCAGCTCCTGCTGAAGACAACTGAACAAGGCTATGTCTACACTCGCAGCTTCTTGCACAAGAACATCTTGCACAAGGGTTCTTGTGCAGGAAGTCTTGCACAAGAAAACATCCACACTGCCATGTGCGCGCTGTGCTTTTGAGCAAGAGCTCCCATGGCAGTGTGGACGCTCTTGCGCAAGAAAGCGCTGATGGCCATTTTAGCCATAGGGCTTTCTTGTGCAAGAAATCCCTGCCGAGTGTCCACACTGCCGTCTTCCGCAAGAGGACTTACACCTGTCAAAAAAGAGCGTAGCTCTTGTGCAAGGAGCCCCCTCTTACCACGCTGCACTGTGAATTTACTTGCGCAAGAGCAGGCGGGCAGTGTAGACGCTCTGCAGATTCTCGTGCAAGAATGGTCATACTTGTGCAAGAAGCCACATGCGTAGACATAGCCCAAGTGTTTGCATTGCCTTGTAGTGAGGTATTTGCCATGTGGGCAGCGATGAAGCTTACCAGCTGCAGAGACTCCTTCATTTTTTCACCCTTCTCACTGAAATGAGACCGACAAACTTCATTAACATGCTCCATCATGATGAAGTTGGCAATTTAAGTGGTTAAAATACCTTTGCCATAAAATGTCTTTTCTACTATCAATTCTGAGCCTATGAGAGAGGCTATGGCAAGAACTTGGAAAAAAAACTGTCTTGAACTATCACAAAAAACAACCCTAAAAACCTGAACAGTGGCCACACTTTACACAAAGCTCTTCTACTAGCAATTACAGCAGCTTGCCTCTCAAATATAAAAATAGAGTAACTTCAACACTGTGGTTTCATCAAGTATACACACTACATAAGAATTCCCAAAAACAGACCGTAAGGTGAAAAGATTTATTAGTTAGAAAAATATAAAAGATTTAGGAAACAGTGCACCAGTTTGAGTCTAGTTTAATATAAATTTCTACAACGAGCCATGCCCCAAACCTCTCCTGTCTTACATTGCTACCTGCCACCTCCAGTATGATAACCCAAGACATAATCTATGACTTACAAAACACATCAGCTATTTGTTTAAGAATGAAAACATCTGATAGGTAGATGGATACTCCCCCCTTTTCCATGCAGTAGAAAGTAAACTAAAGTTTATTTTTCACCTTTGGAGAGTTAAAAAAGCAGGCTTCTGCACAGCATTATTCTTAATCTTGCAAAAGTAAAGTGCAATCCATATCTGGTAGTAGGATAAAGAGAAAATACATATATACAGTGGGGACAATTTTCCTAGAGAGCCAACCTGGAATACCATTTCTTAATGTGACAGAGGTCATAAAGGCTCAACCACAGCCCTGCTGACAATCTTCTTTCATTGGCTCTTTACGTGGCCCATTGCGCCTATATCAAAAGGATCTCAGTGTGATGTGTTGGAGGTTTTTTTTGTTTTCTCACACAACCAAAAAAACGCCCACACAGTCTTATGCTATTTACGAGTTAAAGCAGGCACTAAAGTGTCCCATGCTGATAGAAGACAGGCACTTCAGATTATATTATATACACATGCACCAATTCTATAAATATAGAAACCTACCAGTCAATACCAGCACTGTACTAGTATCAGGATATTCCCCAAAGTTAGGCTGCCAGGAAAAAGTAGTTTTAGGAATGACAGAAAACATGGAGACACCTTGCACTTCTATAGAAGGCAGAACTGGCAGAGCACTGGGCAGAGCTATCCCTACTGATTCAGCTGCTTTCATTCCACAATCCAATATATCTAGCACAGTTATGGAATAGTTACAATTTAGTTTTGGAAGGCAGTTCCTGCATTACCTTTTTTTTTTAACCTTTGGAACCTAGGTTCAAACCTTGATGATTTAAGTCACAAATGAAACATGAGCTCATCCTAACTTCCATTTATTCACCCTGAACTATTTGGCATCCTCCTCTAAGACTTTGTGCAAGAATTAGAATAGCAAGGATTTTACAAGTTCAGATTAAGCTGCATGGCAGAAATGTGTGGGGATCTTGCTTCTCTCAGTACCAGATGCACCAGGCCTGTATCAAGGTCTGCAGTATCTGTTCACTTTCTCCAGCTTTTTTTTTTTAAATCAGCTATGGAAGACATGGCAATTAAAAGCTGATTTATATTCCGAATTGTATGGCAATCCTTGGAAGCCAGGGCTTCAGCTCAACGGCCATTCCTACAGCATGCTAATAATGGGATTCTGAGCAGAAACTGCACAGTAAAGGAGTGTTGCTGCATACATGTAAATGGAATACAGACTCTGTTTCCTCACTACAGATATGCTGTGGTGGATGACTTTTCCCTCATGTTAAGTTCTTAACATTGTGCCTTAGAAAATGAGGAAAGTCATAATTTGGATTGTTTATTCCCTACTTCACCCCTCTCTTTTTGGAGAAGAAATGCGGAGAAGACAAAAAGGAGGTCTGAATATTCAGTAGTTAGAATTATTCTCTCAGACTCTCAGAAACCTCATTCACACAGAAGACAATTATAGATTTGCACAATTTCCACTGAGCAGGTAAGTAGTTTTCCACCATAACCTGACCTTATTATGTAAAAAAGAGAGATCTGAATGTAATATTTATTCAGTGACTTTACAGGTGGTAAGTCATTTACAAAAAAAAAAATTACAGACAAATGCATCTTTCAGTGTGGCTTCAACTATCTGAAGAACAGGCAACAGTCCATGATGTGGAATGCTAGTATTAGGCAGCACATGCTTTTTTCCCTTAATCTTTTGGAGGAGGAAGAGGAAAATTAACTTCAGCTGTAGATAAGGCCATGCAAATAAAAACCCTGCTGGAGAACAGGATACAATCAAGCTTAGGAATAGTTTGAGAATTTGGGCATGTTTTTATTCTCAACTCATAGAAGTACAGATTGAAAATTTCATAAGAAGCTCACTACTTTTCTTTAATGCAGTATCCTTTAAGACTGCTTGTGTCTTCAACACATCTTTCATTCCACACCAACACCACTGGTTCAGGAGAACAGGACTTCCTGACTCGAATAAATGGGAGGATTAAGCTGCTCTGTCTGCAGGCCCTCCTCCACCCCATTATTCAGAGCAATTGCTGGGAGGGAAGGAAAAGTAAGGGAAACTAAGGTAAAAAATACAGCTTGCCCCCTTAGATGCCAGAAATAGCAGCTGACAATTTTGCACTTGCTTAGCACGTTACTTTAAGTGACATGACATAGATTGGAAAGTCAGTATAGTTTTGCATATATTTTGATATAGACCCAAACATTAAGGAAATGCAATGCGATGAGATGTTTATTTTGCATCTGCAAGTTATTAAGAGCTCCCTGTGTCCCATGAAGCTAGTGGGAGGCAGCCATGAACTCACTATGGTTCCAAAAGAGCAATGTGCGGCATCTACAAGTCCTCTGTGCAACTCCTAACCAAAGAAACACTTTGTTTATACTAGTGTTTTAAGAAAAAGTCAATCAGAAGGAATGTGTTGTTCATGGAACAACTATGTTATTAGTATAGAATATTTATAGTTTAACAAATATAGACTCTAAATTACAAAAAAAAAAAAACCCTTACGATTCCGAATCCATTATTGGGCCATCCATATGAAGCTTTATTCATTCTCTCATCCAAGCTGGTAATGGGTATTTACAAGGACTTGGTTAGAACAAGGATGTATCCATTTCTGAACTGTCACAAGTTTGAACTCAGTAATGACCATACCTTGCCATTTTCAGTCTCAGCAGTATATTCAGTTTCTTGAAAAATTCTCAGCAGCACTGGGAAACTTTTGAACAATTTCCACTGGCATTAGAGCGAGCACAACTGTAGAAGGAAATGGTATTTTCCTTTTCAGTATAACCTATACCTTATCTAGAAAGGTTTTTTTAAATAGCTCTCAGTTACAGTACACAAGTGCTTAATAGCTGCCACAGGACCATTTCTAAGTAGTTATGCAGAGGGTGGAAGAGGTTGTAAGGGAAGATTGTGCATGCTTGGATTTATTTACAGGCTTTGTCTTCACATCTATAGGCTTTTAAAAAAATCCGTAATATTAAATAGTTTTGTATATTAAGTTTTGTTTTTGCAAAACTAAAATCAACCCATAGAAATTAACTGCATATAAAATAAACCTATTTTACAGCACTATTATTAACTATAAAATCAACAGGAAAACATGCTGTAAAATACTATTTTGATAAAGCAAAAATCGTCCATAGCAATATCACCCAAGTATTAAAGTTTTTTATTTGCATGGCCAAAATATCCCTTGTTCTTTGCAACTTTTCCTTTCCAGATGATAAGGTTTCCACTGCATCCAGAACAAGGTGCAGCACAACATACTTCCTGAAAACAGCCACTCCCACAACACCTAAACATTTAACAGATATAACAAATGACAACTCCACAAACGAGAAAAAACTAAGTTCCACCATTCAACATAGTTTGCAACAGTGTCTTCAAAGCTAGGTTGAAGTGGGCAAATTTACTTTTAAAAGGTCATTCTCTCCCTCCCTCCTCCATTGTTCTTTTACAATGTTGGTGGTTTCAGTCCATATTTCTTTGCAACTTCTGTCTGGGCATAGGCAGCATCACAGAGTGAATAGAGGTGGGCCATTTCCATTTCAGATTTGGCCAGGTTAATAGCTTTGTTGAACATGTCGATGGCTTTATCCAGATTGCCTCTGAAATAAACCAGATTATTAAATTCAGACACAAATTAACATCTTACATTTATAGAACCTTCATTTCCAGAGATTTTACCAACCCACAGATATTGCACCAGTGAAACACAGCAGCAAATTTGGTAACCAAAGGTACCACAAGAGAGGAAACTGTCTTACAGGTCATGGTTTGAAGCTTTCATACAAGAACTTTCCATGATTGATGCAAGACAGCAAAGATTTAACTAGCTTTGTTATTACTCAATTATAACAGCCTTCAGTGGGCTCTGACGTGCCAAAAGGGGAAAGTTTAGAGATTACACAAACAACATAGGGGGGACCCATGGAGCCCACAGAGAAGTTTTCAATCCACATTCTTGAAGACCTGGGCTCTGTTGCCCCATAAAAGCAAGTGTACTGATTTTGTAATAAAGTAGCCTTCTAGTCCAGGAGATGGCTCGAGTAATGGCTCGAGTAATTTTGAACAAAACTGCTTGCAAATTATTCCCTGCAAAAAGTACAACTGTCTGTTTTTCTGATGCCCAAGAATATCATGTGCTTGATCAGAATCTATACTGTACAAAACATTTACGCCAACCTGCTATTCCTTTGTCTCTCCCAAGTCAGTTTGTGAACCTGTAAGAATTGCAAGGGGGATGTAAACTCACATAACTGGAGGAAAGGGTAAAAGATAAAATACTGTAAAAGGTCTGAGCCAGTTGCAAGCTAACTGCTCTTACCCATATTAAGAGCAAAAAACTATTTCATGTTGTGCTAAATGTTTTCCAACATAAATGCATTTTCACAGTTGTAATATTAGTTCTTGTATAAGTACTTTCTATCAGCAGATCTTTGAGTATTTTACCAAGGAGGGTAATAGTGCTATCCCCATTTTACAGATGTGGAGACTGAGTCAGTAAATCAGCTGGGACTAGATCACAGATCTGGTGACTCATTACAGAGCCCTTGCCACAAAGACACACTGACTCTTAGACAAGACTTACAAGTAAAGACGGGGGGGGGGGGGGGGGGAGGGAAGGGAAGGGCACAGGGACTCTTTACTGAAACTAAATCAAAGAGGTCCCATGAGTATCTGGCTGAGCTTCCAAGTTTATGATTAGATACTCTGCAAATGGTTTCAACCTGAAATCATAGTGTTAAGACTATTTTGGAATTTCATGCAAGTAGTCCCAGAAAGGTGACACAACCCTCAGCCTCTAAGAAGAGCTAGTTGAGGCCAGGATGCCTGAAGCCTAGTGCCTGCACAAAGCTTCTTGGGAAAAAGGGCCTGGATTAAGGAGCCCTCTTTCATCGAGATCTATTACAGGAAATGACTATTAGTCATGGATGTGAAATGAGTTTGAAGAGCAAGAAGTGACATGTAGATGAGTATTTAGTTCCCTAGCCAGAGAAGTCTTTTTTTTTATAGGCTTAGGTGTGGATATTTTGAAGGTCACGCCAAGGGTGTGTGCATAGGTTATTTTTAAGCAACAACTTACACCAAGTTACTACCCTCAACTATCACCTGAACCTCAGCTGATCTAGCTGCCCTTCACAAATTGTATGAAAGATTTATTTAACTAACTTCTCCCATTCTCAGCATGTAAGTGTTAAAGGCTTGAATCATGCCTGGAAAGCAATTCATTGAATACACTTGAAACTTGCACTATACCAATTACAGACAAAGGGGTTACTTCCAGACACTATACTTATCTCACTAATAGAAACTCCAGGCAAATTAGGGAAGTTTATGGGGACACTAGAACATGAAATGTCAAAGAGAAGGGAGACCTTTCCCCAAACTTTACACAAGGCAAGTCAGGACTCTTGGGTCCTTGCCCATAGCTTCCCACTGTACTGAACAGGAGTGTGAACAAAGTAATTTTCAAGAGTGATGAAGAAACCTACTGGATTACTATAATTTCAGGGCATCTTTAGTCTGTGCAAATTAAAGTGTTATATTTTAAAATGTTACCTTTGCACTTCAATCGTTCCCATAGTTTCATATGCAAAATCACATTTGTTATCAATTTCAATGGCCTTGCTTATGAGCTCCAAGCCTTTGTCTAGATCCTGCTTCCACTGAAGTTGAAGTAAACTGCAAAAACACATTTTGGTTACAAGACCAGATTTATTTCTATATATTCTGTATAGTCCTGCCTATCTTACGAAATGTGAATATCCCACATAAAACAATTAAGTTCCTTATGCAAGGGGGCAATAATTTTCACTTTACTTATGAAAAGATACTTTAAAAACTAATGTAAACAACAGACTGTGGGCAATTAAAGGACAACAAAGAGAAATGATCTCCTCCTCATATGTATATAATTCTTTCCATTAGGAGGGTCAGCCACAAATTGTTTTTGTCATCATGAAAATTTGGAGCATAAGGTTCCATTTTAGAGTAGTTATCTACAGCATAAAGAAGTTTTAAGGTTTGTAAACTACCATTCTTACATTGATATCAAGTAGGTATGGGCTTTGGAATGCATGCTAATAAAACCTACTGAAATTTCAGTTTGATTTACATTTCATTATACTGCTATTTTGATAACACTGAAAGTACTAAACTACTTTTAAAGCAAATATATGTAATCAGGCGATAAGGTCTGAAAACAGCAACTTATTTAGAAACGCAGAAACAGTGGCTCAATACATACCCTTTATGAACATACGTAGTAGCATTGTCTGGCTCAAGGTCAATACATTTATCATACATTTCATCAGCCTTCTCAAATTGCTGCTGATCTGTTAATGCCTGCATGAGAAGAGAAACTCTTAAAAAAATGAATAACCAACACACTGTGCAAATCTAGAGGTCTTTAAAACTATGTCAGTGCCATTCCCTCCCAATTTGGAACTTTCATCATAGGTATGGGCAGACACAAGTACAAGTTAATCACCATTGTTACTTTCCAAAAATCAATATTTTTGGCCTTTTGGCTGATCAACTCTTTTAGAAACATGCTGTGGAGCTTTAACCACACAAATCAGTATTGACAATATGCATAATGGCAGGAGCACAATAACCTGTTCTAATTATACTGTGTGTGAGGAACAATAAACCAGTGAGAGTACAATTCTCAGGCTGTTAGCTATGCCTCACACTTAAGAATTCTTGTCTTCCGCAACTTTTGCTGATAAACACACACAAACGTAACAGGAATTCTATTCTGCTCCCCACCTGCATTACCCATCTGAAGTCAGGGTACCAGTGTATGCATTCAGATAACTTAAAGTCAACTGATTGTTAACTCCAGTCATCCTTTCTTATACAGGCAGTCCCCGGGTTACGTACAAGATAGGGACTGTAGGTTTGTCCTTAAGTTGAATTTGTATGCAAGTCGGAACTGGCATCCAGATTCAGCCACTGTTGAAACTGACCAGCAGCGGCTGAATCGGACACGCCTGGGGCAGAGCAGCTGGGGTGCTGCTGGGTTGGTCCCACAGCGCTGCTCCTCGGCGCTACTGGACCAACCCGGCAGCACTCCAGCTGCTCTGCCCCAGGTGTCCCCAAGTCAGCCGCTGCTGAAACTGACCAGTGGCTGATTCCAGGAAGCCCAGGGCAGAGCTGCTCTGCCCCCGGCTTCCTGGAATCAGCCGCTGATCAGTTTCAACAGCGGCTGAATCTGGATGCCTGGGACAGAGCAGCTGGGGCGCTGCCGGGTAGGTCCCCGCAGTGCCGCACTTCGGCAATGCAGGGACCAACCCGGCAGCCCCCCAGCTGCTCTGTCCCAGGCGTTGGCGAGAAAAGCCTGGTCTGCTGGGGGGGAGGGGCGCACTAGTTGCGCCCCTCCCCCCCCAGCAGACCAGGGAGAAGCGGAGCGGCTTTTCTCGCCGTGGAGGACGCAGGCGGCGGGACTGCCGCGGCGCGTCTTGGAGGTCTGCTTGGGGCGGGGGGACGCAGCTAGTTCGGGGTTCCCTCACCCCGTTCGTAAGTAGGGATCCGATGTAAGTCAGATCTACGTAACCCGGGGACTGCCTGTAATGCAAAACCATATAAACAAGTGTACTTAATGCAGCTATGCCAAATTTTACTTGCTTAGGGTATATGGTTCCTATCTGAATAAAACAATTAGTTTATAACACAGAAAAGATCAAACACACCTGAGCATAGAGTGCATAGCCTTCAGCACACCTTGGGAAAGCTTTAATGACATCCTCAAAGCCTTTCATGGCTATCTGAACTTGTAAAGGATTATTTCCTGTGTAGGCCTGGCGATACTATTAAAGAACAGAGTAAAAAACATAATAAGAATATAAGGCAGGAAATCAGCCTCCCAAGAGGGAGTTAAATGATATCTAATACGACCATAAGCAAATTACACAAAGTGGTACACAGGCCATACATGCTGCTAAGTCAGTGTTTGTAAGAGTTGGCCACACTTCCACCCATCCAGTAGCATGGACCTTTGGCATGATGGGGAGGCATGGTAGTCACCAGCAGCCTCCCTCCAGAAGATGTGGATCTCTGCTTGCTCCCATTATGCCAGCTCTCCCCTGCAAAGTCTCTAATAAAGGTGGAGTATCCACTTGCTTAAAATAGATACTTCTAGAAGACCATCTTGTTTTTTCCAGTTGCATTAGTAAACAGCTGCATTTGATGTGATTAATGAGAAAAAATGGTATTGCTTTGTTACAGGATGTTGATAAATAGACACTTGTAAAAGCATTGATATGGTAAGTATTGATACCCTATTGATAGGGTACTTGCCCAAATACAGAAAATTTATAAGAAATGACAAGATGAACAAAAGGCTGAATAAAAAGTTTGCCATTAGTTCTTGAATTTGATATCCAAGGATTGCAAAAAATATTGATGCATGATTTTTCTGTTCATTTAAGATGAAAACAGGAAACCAAAACATCAAAATAAACCTGGACAAGTTCAGTGAAAACAGCAAAAAACCCAACATACAAACGATATGCTTACCAATGCAAAACATTTCTGTGCTTGTGCCAACGCAGAATCCGGTCGTAATCGAATACATTCATCAAAGTCTTCCACAGCTTCTTCAACATGATCAAGTAGGATTTTCAGCTAAGGTGAGAGAATAAATCCTAATTCTGCATTTAGTCTGTGTTTTATTTTAAGCAGTACTTCTATGTTTTACTAGTTAGTTATGTGAAGAAGCTGTTTTTCAGTCGTACAACTGTAGCATAAACCCTTCAGGAAAGTCCCTGCCACTAAATGTGCAAAACTGCTGTCAAAGAAATTGACCTCTGGCTTCATTTACAGCTGGCAGTGTTCAAATATAAACATACAGCCTATAAGTCTGCACCTCCTTTTTCTTATTTCTGATGTTGGTTGTCTACACTAATACTATGGCACAGATTTTGTGTATTTACATGTTGCACACACTTCGTGCTTTATTTTACAAAGCCACTTGGCTTCACTTCAGGTGATACTAATGGATTATCTGGAGATTCATAATATAATCTTAGTTCTCTAACCTTGCATTTTAAAATATCTTTTAACAAACTTAGAGTTCAAATTCTTCCTTTTCATTCACCAGGCATTTATTTTATATTTGCCAAGTCAAGCTGAACAGAAGTTTCACTCCTCTCAAAAGTAATAAACAACTGGTGTTTTTGTTTAATATGATCTTATTTCAACAGTTCAAAGCCACATTCTGTATTAAATTGCTATCTAACTCATGAACGGAACCGTTTAGTCAAAGTGAATTTTGCCTATATTTTTAACTATTACCAGATACGTAAACATCCACTCCTTTCTATTTCTAGTGGATTTAATGTTATGGTTATCAGCATATTACTGATAGAATTCATAGTTTTTGTCATGCACCATATCAAGTGTGTATAATAATTTATTGATTTTTGTGCTCTGTTTCCCTTAGTTCAAACTAATCAAATATTTAAACTTAAAAGAACTCTGTGCAATGCAGCTTTTACCTGTCCTCTGTGGTGGTACACATCTGCATTCTGAGGGTCAATATCAGCAGCCATGTTAAAATCTTGCGTAGATAGCATAGGCTGTTGCTGCTGCATATACATACTGCCTCGTTTGATCAGGGCATTAGCACGGAGCTATAAAAAAATTCAAACATTTTTACTTTTAAAGATTTTATATTGTTACTTCTTGGGTTGGTCTCAAGATTTTTAGTTGTAATAATGTTGACAGCTTTAAAGTTTAAAAGCATTAATACTATTAAGCGCAAGGATACTAAATCAACCCATGCTTCCTCCTTGACTTAAGTTTGCTTCTTTTTTTATGTCTTGTAAGAGACATATCTACCAGAAACAACAGCTATTTTCATAGCAGTTTAAATGTGCAAAAATTGACTGAGCTATTGTTTTACTTACTTACAAATTAAGTTTATACCTGACCTTACTGACTTCAAATCCGATCTGCACTCTAATTTTCATCATTCAGCATAGGCAAACCCTTCTTGTTTCTTCTTTATTTTCTAAATGGAGATTCCTCTCCCTTATTCATTCTGCATAGGACATTAGGGATTTACCAACCTGAGCTTCCTATTCTAAGGTCATTTTTTTTTCTCATATGTAAACAGGTTGTCAATTAGGAAGTGATTTAACAGCCATGTTAATTATTTTCTGTATTTATATTTTTAGTCTCCTATAGTTTACAAACTATGATAACCACAAAGATAGATAAGCTGTGGCAATGAACATTTTCAGACCGACATCAGAGAACCACAATTAGCTTTTATTCAGAGACCACTCAACAGGACCATTTTGTAAGTTATTCCCTCGGGTAATATGTGGTACACGTGACAAAAAAGACCTTTCCAAATTACTATAAAGCTAACTGATACTTAGCTTTCTTAGGCAACGTTTACACGCCAAATGGGCCTACACTCCCCACCCCTAGCAATGGCAAGTAGTGCAACTGGAGCGACATGCTGCAGTGAAATGCAAGTTGCATCAACACTGCGGTGTGTGGCTACACATCAACGAAAGGTTCTGACAGAGGGGAGGCAATGGGGAAAGGCTTCATTAGCTTCCCGCTACGAGAGCTTTTCACTGGGGTAAAGAAGATCTCCAGCAAACAAAGAGCATGCAGAGCCCTTCTCCACTGCCGGAGCCTTTACCTTCAGTAGGAAAAAGCTTCAGCAGTGAGACAATACACTGCTAAAAATAGCAGTGTAGAAGGAGTTGAATAGCTTCAGCAAGCAGAGAGCTATGTAAGATAATACGCTAGGGATGTAAAAGATTAACTGGTTATCTAGAGAGCTGGGGTGGGCTATAATTTTTGATGGGGAGGGGGCCACTCCAAGAATTTGGTAAGCGGTCAAGGGCCACACTCTTCCATGATATTAATGAATGAGATACAGGGCTCTGGAATGGAGGCTAGGTGCAGAAGGGAGCTTGGAGGGAGTTTGGGTGAAGGAGGGGATTGTGACCTGGGGTAGGGGTGTATGGGTTTGGGTTGTGACCTGGGACAGGGGATTGGGGTGAAGGGTCTGGGAGGGATATGGGTGCAGGAGAGGATTCTGGCCTGGAGAGGGGTGTACGAGGAGGGAGTGCAGGGCCTGGGAGGGTGTTGTAATCTGGGGCAGGAGTGCGGGGGTGTGTGTGTGCAAGGATTTGGGCTATGGCAAGGGATAGTGGATTGGGGAGCAAGGTCTTGGTGCGGGTTGTGACCTCAGGAGGGATGCAGTGTCTGGAAAGATGTATGGGGTCTGGAGCACGGGTGCAGAAGGTATGGGTTACATGGGGCAGGGATGCAGGAGGGGAATAGAAGATTGGGGAAGGAAGAGGCTGAGGTGCCAGAGGCAGGCTCTAGCTGGGAGACCTTACCTGGTGGCTCTTAGCCAGCAGCCCAGCAGGTTCCTTAATCAGGGTCCCTGTCTTCAGGCCATATTTGCTGATGCGAACACTGTGAGCTGGGGGGATGAGAGGGGTGGGGCACTTCACATGCTGCCTATTCTGCAAACAAGCAGCTGCTATTGGCCGGAAACCAGCCAGAGGAAGCTAATGGGGGCAGGAGCAGTGTGAGAAGCCTTTTGCACCCTCCCCAGGGCTCTCAGAATTCACAGAAACACATGGCCCTGCAGCCAGCTTTCCTGACTGCCAAGCAGGTGCAGGACAGGCAGAGAGCTGGCTAAAGGCTCTTGTGGGCCAGATCCAGCAGCTTGGCAGACTAAATTCATCCCGCAGATCATATTTTGCCCAGCCCTGCAGTAAGCATTAGTCTTACTGGCATGCTTACTTGGTTATCAGTTAATTGGAGGGCTGGGCCAGGTGGGATCAGCCCCCTGCCCGCAGTGAACCCCGACAGGCTAGCCGGCAGGATCCCAGCTCGCAGGGACCCCTATCTAGAGCAGCAGATCCCACTTGCTCTGCAGCAGCCCTCAGTTAACCAGTTAAACGATATAATTTATTGTCTAACTGCTTAAGTTTTTTAATGGGTATTTACATCCCTAGTGTGTACTGTGGTATATGCTCTCTCCCTTCAGCTATGTCTTTACTCTTCTTGCCTCACCATGAACACTGCTGTTTATACCTGTGCTACGGAGGCTGCCTGAATATGTATTCTACAAGCTGGCAAAAAAAGTATGCAATGCAGACATACCTTTAAGCATGCCAGTCCCACTGCAATGAACATATCCACTCTCTGATAATTAGCATAAAGCAGGAATAATTAGACAAAGTGGTGAAAAGCTAATTACCAGAGAATCTGAAAACAGTGAACCGTTTTGCAAGCATTCACACTCTTTCAGTAGAATCAGCACAAAGTAAAATCGGAGATTTCTTACCTTTACATTAGCATCTTCCATACTGATGACCTGATCTAAATCAGGTTTGGCAGCATTTGCATTGCCAATAAGCAGATAGAAAGTGGCTCGCAGCAGCAAAGCTTCTGCCATATATTTGCCTTTAACATCAATTTCTTTTGTGCTCTCACTGATGATTTTGTCATAGCTTTCTTCTTCCATATACTGTTTTGCCTTTAAATATCCAGAGCTGCAAATTAAGTGTAGGCCAATTAAAATATGTGAATGTGTCACTAGGAATTCAGATTTCTTGATTACAGCACATCTGCTATGCTATCATTTCTAACAATTATTGGCACCATGAGTAAAGTTACTAACATCCTTAAAATATTTCCTGGATCAGGAACTCTCTAAGCAAACTAGTTTGGAAGAAAATGCACCTTATGCAACTCTACGGAGGAGAAAGAATCCACTCCAGCCCTCGAATTCCACTTTAGAAAAGATAAGTTTGGCAGGGGATTACCTGTGGTCAAAGAACAAGAGTTCCTACACTGGGACTGTTTGGCCCTAGTACTTATGTCATCAGGGTAATCATCACCCAAGCCTGGAATCTGGGAGACTAGGACAAGGATACCGATCAGGGAATAAAATATTAGAAGTAGGGCTTTTTAACTAATATTTTTGAAACCTCAACTAAATTAACACATCAATGTTTACATTATGAAGAGGATTTGGTAGAAAGAATCACACTTTAAACAATAGTGTGTGTGCAACTGTGTGGCTCTGAATCAAAAAAATTTCACAGAAGTAAAAAATCCAGTAACTAGTTTGCCCCAACTTGCTCTTAGAAACTTTCAATGCTGCTTACAATAGTTTCCATATTAAGGGTGAAGACATGATCTGACAATAACCCTAATGCAAAACAGTAAAATACACCAACTCCTCCATTACATTCAATATGCAAAATAGAAGTGCCTCAGCATGTGTTTTTCTTGGTAAACATACATTTCATTTTGGTATCTTTTAGATATTAACATTCTGAGTAATATCAGATGGGGCTTATGATATTTTTTTAAACTTTAGGTTTTTCAGCCTCCACTATTTTAGTTCAAAGCTGCTGCTAAAACAGGTGCTAGTTTGTATAGCACACTTTCCCATCTCTTCCCCCCAACATTATTACAGACAACACCAAAGGAAGGAAGAGAAACATCCCTCTCTAATCCAGAGTCTCCCTTTTTCCAACAGCACTGTTGCAGCTATCCACTTCCTCCCATCCACCAAACCTTTCTTCAGCATTGCTGATGTTCAGTGTCCCATCTCACTAAGCCAGTTACCCACACCATTACTACTATACCCTATGGAAATGCTAAGAGAGCTGGTATTTAAGGTGGAACAAAGCTATCAAAAGTTTGGAACGAATATGTCAGATCTAATAAAAATTTCATTTTACTTCAAAAAAGTTCCCATTTTGTATAGTGATGTGATAGCATATACGGTTAACCAATGAGCCCAGGCTCATCAGTTAACCTTCATGGTTACACACAAGCCTTCCCTCCCGCACCAGGCTGCTGCCTCTGATACAGCAGGTGGCAGGGAGGAAGGGGGGAGCAGGCAGGAGTCATTGTTTGTGGGGATCCAGCTTTTAAGCAGGCCCCCCGCAAGCACCAGTTCCTGGGGAACCGTCTAACCCCCCCCACAACCCTCCCCCACACACATACATGTAAACATTTACCCACCTCCCACCCATGTAAACATTTACAAAAAACCCGCTTTTTATCATCCTTAATTTTGTAGGTACATTAATACTATAGCAGTTCCTACTCTAACAGCACATTATATAATACTAGAGTTACCCAGCATTATTTGGGTCCTTCAGGCAAGGGCTTGGGAATGTGGGGGTGCTGGAGTCAGGGAAGGGAGCTGGGAGGTGTGTGGGAGGGCTCCCCAGGGCACAGGTGGTGCTGCCCAGCCAGCAGCAGGGCCATCACAAGCAGCACTGCCTGCCCAGGTTCCCGCCCCCCCCCCCCCCACCTTGCTGTCTGGCACTGGGACCGATATCTGGGGGGATGGGAGTGTATTGGGTTGTGACGGTGGGACATGGGGACCAGCACAGAGGGAGGGAGGGAAGGAGAGGTACTATGCCTGCATAGGAACATTCAGAGCCCCTCCCTCAGCCAGTCACGGTCTTAAGGTGCGCCACCCGCCCGTGGTCATTCTGCCATATAACTGTGTCTGCTAGCAGACTCCTGCCATAGAGTTTTACAAGAAACAATTCGCACTCCAGGCACATCCCGTTCTCCTGTCACAACCAAACTCTGACCTCGCTCTAAGTTATGGTAGGAGAAGCTGCATAGCAACAGCTCTTACTGTTTAGAAGAAGTCCCTGAACAAGCAGAGGCACAAGCTCGTAAATACACATAGCAGCATCTGAGTGCAGAATATCTGAGGCTGTGACAAGTTTTTGTACCAATAACTCCCATACTCACTTTTCTTTAATTTCTGAAGCTTCCCCCTCCTTGTCCTTATCTTCATCAGATTTCTCACCCTTAAGCAGAGGTTGAGAGATGATGTCATCTGTGAAAGAGCTGAAGTAAGATTTGATGAACTGTGGTGAAGGCATCAAAGGCTCACGGTTCTGAAACAGGGCAGAAAATGTAATGTTCGTATATTAAATATTGAGATCAGGCAGTAAAGAAGGATGTGGATTGAGAAAAAAATCCATTCTTGACTTTTCCATCCCTTCCGAGGATGAAAGAATATATTTTTGCACTGAGCATTTTTTGTAATCCCGTTAATAGGGCTGGCATGGGGTCATTACTCATACAGAACATTCTGCCTTACACAGGCAGATGCACTTCACCATCAAAAGAAGAAATGGAAACAAAGATTAAATGAAAGAAGAAAAGGTCTATCTTATAAGAAAATATAAAATAGGGAATTACTTCAATCCTGATTGCCCTTAACACATTTGGGTAGACATACATCTCTTCCTTGTCCCTCCCACCACTGAAGTTCATTTATGCCTAGGATGGGGACTGTCTTGTGCTAGGGGATGTACTCAACTCTGCCTAGCACTCTGTTCAGACATAGCTCATTTCACCTTTGATCTGACAATTACCAGGGGGTGAGCTCCTTTGTAAGGCTGTACATAGTATGTTATTCAAAGTGAGGTTAATACATAAGGGCTACAATTCAGTCCTTCCTGATATAACAACTTGCATGCACTCGCCTTAATTTTCAAAATCCCAATTAGCATTCAAGATAGCTTAGAGCTGTTTGAAATAGACAACCTTGTTCAAGATTATTCACATATTCATCTATTATCTTGGCTTCCCAGTTACAAAAACACTTGGAAAAATCTGATTTTTTTAACCAAACTTAAAAAAAAAAAAAATCAGACACGTGCCTTTCATCCACTGTTCAACACAAACCACAAAATATGCAATTTGACTTAAATGTGTCTCACTCCTCTACCTAGTCCCTCTATGCCATCTCCCAGCCTCCCTCGCTCCTGGCTACAGACATGGTTCCACAATCACAGTTTGTATCTAAACATCTCACAACTGTAATAATGAATATGGTTATACTCAAAACACCCCACTTACTGTCCCCAATTTACAGATGGGGAAGAGAAGCTAAGAATAAGTGACTAAACCAAGCTCCAGTCTATAGTAGGTTGAAAACAAATCCCCTGACAGAGTGCAGTCCTCTAATAATAAAGCCATATTTCCGACTGCATCCTGTTTCCTCATATAGCTTCTTCTGTTTTTCAACAAGCTATCATTTCTTTATTCTTTAAAAACAAAATTCTTCATTAACCCATCTCTTTCCCCTTATTTTGCCCTGGCAGTATGGAAAGATTTCAATTTCTAACTTTCTATGTTTATTAAAAATAATCAAGAACATGTAAAAAATATCTTGCCAATGCCCTTTTACATTTTAAGTCCATTATTACATCCAAAACAGAACTGATCACAACCACGCTTCATCTTTCTAATTACCACCAACTGCCTTGCCTAAATTGACAAGCAGCGTAATTAAACTGATAGCCTGCTGTCTAACTGCACATTTGGCTGATAGAACAGCAGCAGAGAAATAGCCTGGGGTGACATTTACTGAAATCTCTCAAAGTAGTTCCCATCATACTTTAATTCCATTAAAGTCCTGATTAAGACAGACATCAGCTTGCTCAGGGGTGTCACCTGTGCATAATAATAAATTGGGCTGAATTGTACACATTACTGAGATGAAATCACCAGTGTTTTACTCAAACACAAATTTACTTTTCCACAAAGCGTGAAAAGATGTAGTCTAGAAGTTAAAAAGCCTCTTTGCCCCCTTTTTTACAGTTTTTAAAATAAAAGCCTATAACAGCATCCGTAAAATAGCAGCTCAGGAAGACAGAATTCATAGCTAAATTTTTATAGTTTTATTGATTAAAACAGTAACTAATAAATAATCACTGATATAGACTATGAACCATCATCAGTGCTTTTGAAATCCATGCAACATATCAGATGAAAGCAGAATGTTTAAACTTGTATTCCAGTCATACCTTATATTTCTCTTTGGCTTTTTCTTTTCCAAGTAGTTTAAGAACTTTATCAGCTAATAACATGCTTTGCTGGTTTTGGAAACCTTCTAAAATACACACTGCAGTGACATCTGGGAAAAAACAACACAAAGGCAGGATTGTTAACAACTGCCAATGCAGTGGTATCTAAAGTGCTACACAAACAGCTATCGAAATGAGTCGCCATTGAGGAAACAAAATCATCCATTTCATAGGCTGAAAGTCTTCACATGAAATTTGCTACTTTGTCTAGAATATCAAGTTGTTTTTCATTTTCTACCTATTCAAGTTCCTATCTTTTTCAGCCCTTTATCCTGCACCTTCCCATTCTGATCAGCGTTCTGCATGAGTTCCAACTTAAACTACAGGGCCTTCATCCATGCCTGGGGAAGAGGGCAAGTTTAAAAGGAAATCTCACGACTCTGCTACCTCCTTGCCAGTGTTAAGCCCACACTGTATCAATTCCACCCATCCATGATGCTACCTCAACTGCAAGAGCAGCGTGACAGGAAAATTATTATTCCATGCTGCCCTGAAGACACATTAATAAGATTGTATGGGCCCATATAGTATCAAGACCTAATTGGATATAAAAATCATCTTTTCCCATGGTTCCTTAAGAGATGGGAGACAAATTGAGAACATTTTTTTGAGATTTTTTTTTTTTTTAAATACTCGGTATATGCATGCATGCAATGTTGGCAAAGATTTTCTCATCTTATCATACGTCTACTCAAGGGCCTCCTTCATTCCAACAGATATAGTGGGGTGAAAGAAACAAAGAAATACCGGAAAGATGCCTACCATAAATCAGGAATATCATTCCCATTGACTCAGCATACAAGGTTATTATTTTGCAATGAACAGGATTTCTATTTCAAATGTAGGAGTCAGTCCCCAAGTTATGTGAATTAAGGAGATCAACGTGTAGTCAACTACACAGTTAAATCGATAAGCCTGGGCTTATTGGTTAATCTTCTCGACTACATGCACTCTCTCCCCCCTTACTGCCTCTCCAACAGAGGCAGCAATGGGGGGAGGGGAGAGCAGGAGCAAGTGCCTGTGAGAAACTGCCTTTAAGTCAGCTCCCCACAAGCACCAGATCCACCTCCCCCCACCATGCTGTTGCTTCTGATAGAGAGGCAGCAGTGTGGAGGGGGGGGGGGCAGGCTGGAGCAGATACGCATGGGGAAACTGCCTTTGAGGAGGCACCCGTGTGTGCTGGCTCCACCTCCTACAAAGGCAACGAGGAGGGGCAGGCAGAAGCCAGTGCTGGGGGAGCTAGCTTAAAAGCAGTAGCAGCACGAGGAGGGGGAGCAGGGGAGGCTGCCGCCAAGCAGCCTCTCTCCACAGCAGTAGCCCCTGACTGCAAGGGGGTCCGAGCTCCCCGCAGACAGAGGCTGCTCCGCATCCCACCGAGGCAGCAGTGCAGGGTAGCAGGGGGCTCCTTGGGACTGGGGCCAGGAGCACACTGGCTGTCGGTCCCGCACCTGTCAAATAGTCAATTACAGGGACTGTCAAATAGTCATGTAAATGCTAAGAATTCATTAGGTTACACGACTATTCAATTAAACGGTATCTTACATCCCTAATGTGAATAACGTACTGGAATCAACGTAGCTTAGGCTGAATTACTGTAGAGTCTACTTGGTGCTTGATCAATGGGAGATGCTCTCCCATTGACTTCCCTTTTTCTTCTCAGAGTCAACCAGATAGCATTTCACAATAGATTTAGCAGGTTTTCACTAGATCGACACCTGCTGCATCAATTGCAATAATATGGATCTAACGGTTAGTGTAACGGGCCTTACAGTAGTTTTTGTAGTCCTGAATGGTTACAAGGAAAGTGTTCTCCACTGACCCATTATTTTTATAGTAATTCCTATAGTAACTAGAAAAGCATCTCAATCAATGAAGAAAGCAACAACCAACCAAAAAAACAACCTAAGGTTCTCTTTCCCCTATCCTAAGGAGCCTCTAATGAAAGCACCTGATGATTTCCTTACTACACCCACCAAGAAATGTATAGCATTGTTTTTCATCCCCTTTTTTGAGATGAACATCAGTATGGCTAAGACCAATTTCATTTTTCATGAACATATCAGTAGGAATGAAGTGCAGGCATGACCTAAGCAATGGTGTTTAAGGGGCAACGTTAAGTATTGTCAATTAGTGAAAAGGCAGTTTCAGGAAACATTTCACAGACATGCCAACTTATACATTGTTTGATTAAATGCTATGGAGGAACACAACACTGTATTTTTACTTATCAAGTGGCAGACTTGCCCCTCATTTGAAACTGAAGACAATTTGAAGCTTTCCTTAGATTGAAACAGGAGTTCTAGAAAATGCACATAACATCTTGCAATTTGGAAGATACACACAACTTGCCAAATAAACTTAAACAAAGGGCAATTGCTTATACAAGATTATGTACAAGAATATTCTCAGTAGTAGACCAAAGAGATGGGTGCAAATATAGCCCTTTTGAAAAGATACCGGGATAGGCAAAAATACAAAATCAATGAAAGCATGTAACTGAAGGTCTGCTAGATTCAGGGCGAGTATTTATAGTTTGCTTTCTCCTCCTCCTCCCATGTCTTAAATGTTCTCCCTATAAGAAGGATTGGGGTTCTCAACAGGGTTTTGAAACAGAGACCTGGAATGAAAAACCAACTTTTCTTCTCTTCTCTTTTTTTTGTAATTTCATTTGTTATAGTTAATAGTAGACAATGAGTTTTGTAAGACTGTTATTTTTTTTAAGTTGCTGTTCTTTTAAACACCAGATCACAGGATTTAAGGGAATTTTAACAGCTATTTTTGGGATGTCTTCCCCACCATTTTAATGCACTTCTCTCCCACCCCTAAAAAAGAATCTAGGTTTCTAGACTAATTCTGCTCATCCAAAATAGGCAAGGAAGGAACAATTTTGTTATGGCATGAAGTAGAATGATAAACAGTGTAGATTCCCTTTTTTAACTGAATCGTGCTTTAAGGCATAGGGTTGTTTACTGAAACATGAACATAACAAATAGCTGCAGTAAGAACTAATTTATCAGACCTAAACCAATTAATTGTTCTTAGTCTGAAAGATGCACCTAAGGTTAGAGAAACTTTACTGAAGAAAACATTAACATATAGTAGCTTTTAAAGCAGGGTTGGGAACCTTTTTTGGGTCAGGGCCACTGACCCACAGAAAAATCAGTCTGCGGCTGCACACAAGTGAGAAATAACAACAAAAAAACAAACAAACCAACCCACCCTCATCAGCGTGGACTTCCCAATAGCTCCCGTCAAGGGCCAGATCCAGGCAAGCCGAGGACTGCATCCGGCCCCTGGACCTTAGGTTTCCCATCCATTTTAAAGGCATCACTTTATTCCACCAGATGTGCAGAAACAAGCATCCAAGAGTTCTAGAATGTGCTCCAAAATTTCACTCTTAACTATTAATTCATTAACTTTATTTCAAGTACGTAACGCACAAGAGTACCCACCTTCTAAACACTCCTTCTTATTATCTAGTTTCTCATGCGCCTTTGCACGTCTGAAGAGCGCTTTCACATATTTAGGATTAAGCTCAACTGCCTTTGTGCAATCTTGTGCCACTTCTTTCCATTTTTGCTGCAGGTATAAGAACAGCCTAGTTAAAAAGCTATCATTCATTCAAGGGGCATTATAATAAGAGCTAATTTCTCTTAATTTCAGAGCCCCAGCCAAGTGCTTATAGCTGTAATTCGCATGACGCTGGTTCTTCCTCTGGTTTCCAGCTACTTCTGCATGTTTTTCAACTAGAATCAGAAACTGTGGGTCACTAATAAAAGAGAACAAAAGATATGGGAGAGGAATTTCCAGGGAAGGCAGGAACCAGGCTGCTAGGCAGACATGTAAGAGAAGACAACAAAATGGTAGGAAAGCATGTGCAAAGGAGCAGAGGACTAGAACATAACAGATGGGAAGGAAACATGAAATCATGAGCAAAAGTATACCATGAGATTCACTTTTTGAAGGAGCTCCTTCACAGGGATGTTATGCAAAAGCACACAGAAAAAGAGCTGATTCACAAGAATCTCTATTAAGGTGTGATCTACAGTATAATAAAAATGAGAACCTCTGAACAGGGTCTCATTCTTTAACATCTGTAGTATCAGTATTAAATCAACAGTGGTGTTTTAAAATAAAACAGAAAAGAGGGAACTCTCCCGTAACCTGTCACTGGGGTAGAACAGTTCATAAAAATGTACCTAAATTAAACTCTGGTATAATTACAGTCAAACTAGTGATGTTAAGAAAAAACACACATATATTTATTCCTTCTCTAACTTCCATGCTAAATTCACTCAGTTTTCAAGTTGAGATTTTTGTAACGGCTGGAGCCCAAGTCTCCATCTCATAGTTTTAAAATACAAAGCTCACATACAGTAGGCCAGTTCTTAAGCAGCAGGACTAAGGAGAGAAAGACAATCAGAATGCATATAAAACATACTAGGGAAAGTCAATGGAAATTAACTTTTAATTGGATCTTGAATATTTGGGATTGAGACCCTGGATTTGAGGGGGTTCTGTATTCCTCTGCAGCATGTGGCATGGGTCACTTGCAAGTTTAAAGTAAAATGGTGGATTCTATGTAACTTGAATATTGATGGTTCATGGTACTTAATCTCGCTCTGCTTTCTACATGCAAGAATGAAGGCAACACTATTCCGGCATGTGCTGGAGCGGGAGAGGCCAAAGAAAGAAGAAACAGCACTTTTTGGAGTTTAAACGCACTTTAAAATTCAAGCTTCATACCAGTTGTTCATATGCAGCAGCTCTGTTCTGGTAAAAAGTGGAAAGGTCAAAGTTCTTCTCAGGAGGACATAAACTGATGGCCTCTGTGTAGCACTGAATAGCTTGCTCATATTTTCCTGCTTTAAAATACTTGTTTCCTTTGTTCTTTGCTGCTTGGGCTCTATCAAGGGGGCTCTGAAAAAGAAAAAAGAAAACAAATGCTCAGCCTCACTTATCCTGAGCTACAGAGTGAGTAATAAACAAACATGGGAGGCTAACACCTAATTGTGTTTCTGATCATCATCCTTCAGAACATCTTTATGGCTCCTTGAAACACCCTCAACAAACAGAACCTTTTGTCTTTGGAAAGGTAGGCAATTTTGGATGGCGGGGAGGTTGGGTTTTTTAGGCCATATAATTGATAAGCTATAGAAAAATAAGAAGATGGTTTGTAAAAGGGATGTTAGTAAATAGTCGACTACTAGCTTATTGGGTAGTCAAGTAGAGTACTAAACTATTCATTTTGCATCTGTATGAGTGGCAGCAAGTGAGGGGGGGAGGAGACAGGAGACAATGCTAGAGGGAGGCAGCTTAAAAGGGGGGAGCCGCGAACAGGGGCTGCTGGACTCGGTGCAAGCCAGGACCGAGCAGTCCCGGCTTCCGCCAGTCCAGGACACTGCGCCTGTGCATTTTAGCTCTTACTACATTTAAAATGCAGAGCCACGGCGTGCGTGGCTTCCTGCAGACTGACTCCTGCCTGCTGCCCTGCACTGCTGTCTCTGATACAGAGGCAGCAGCGCACGAGTGGCACAGCCCCTGTCCGCACGGAGGGGGTGTGTGTGTGCGCGTGTCTGAGTTCCCTGCATATATATGCTGCTGATATGGGCAGCTGCCATGGAGCAGCCTCTGTCTGAGGGGAACCCAGGCCTGCTGCGGACAGAAAGTGCTTCGCAGCAGCCTCTCCTACACCCTCACCCACGCTGCTGCCTCTGATAGAGGCAGCGGTGTGAAGGGGGGGAGGCAGCATCATGGAGCCAGTGCTGGGGATTAGCCAGCTTTTAAGACAGCTCCCTCCCCCAGCACTGGCTCCTGCCTGCCCTTATCCCGCTTCCTCTGTAGGAGAAAGCAAGAGCAGGACAGGCAGATCCACAGAGCCAGTACATGCGGAGAGCCGGATCTGGCTCCCCACGCATATCGGCTCCTGCCAGCCCGCCCTCAGCCTCCACGCTGCTGCCTCTCTATCAGAAGCAGCAGTGTGGAAAGGGGAAAGCGGGGGGGGGGGGGGGGGGAGGTAGATCTGGTGCTCATAGGGAGCCAGGGAAACAGAGGCAGCAAGGGGAGGGGGAATGTGTCTAGTCAGCAGGATTAACTGATAAGTCCAAACTTATCGGTTAATCGTGTAGTTATCTACACACTGACATCCCTAATTTATGTGGCTAAACCACATTGGCTAATTGCCATCTTCTACTTCTAAGAAAGTTCTTCATAACACTCCTCAGGTGAGTAGATTTGCAAGGCAAATAAAACATCATTCATGTTTACATAATTGTAGTGAAAACCAAGATATTTGCATCCTGCCTGATAGGTAATATTAATTGTGTGAAACTTCACATCCAGTAAATTCTTTCTGCTCTCTCCATCTTAAAAATTCAACATGCTTCCTGGGATAAGAATACCCGTATTTTCAAATGTAAACTCTCAGAATTCTCAATCACTAAAAAGAGTTTCAAAGATCTTCCTTGCAATAATCTGTACTATCCTTTGATACATTAATAATTTCTGAAGAGAATTTTTGTTCACTTGTGATTGACTAAAGGTGTAACATCTTAAAATTTAGTTTTAGTTCTATTTGTTGGGAAACATTTGTTTGAACTTCCTCAAATCCTATCATTCAGGTCCAAGAACATTTAATTCCTTTAAAACCATAGTTAAGTAGCACTCATCCAAGATTAAACACTGCATTCTCTAATTCCATAACCAAGACAATATATGGACTGTATTTTTAATTGTTAAATGCAATCTTGATGAATCTGCTTTTTCAACAGGATATTCTGAAATTGTACACAAAAGGTAATAACTAAATGGAAATACTGGAATGCCCTGCTCCTAAAGGAAAAGAGAGTAGTCACAAGCATTCATTAGTGCCAGCATGGTTAAAATGACAATTTAAAATACCCTTGTAATTAAGGCATGGTGTTTTTTCCAAACAGAATAAGATGTCAGCCAACTGATGACAGTGATTCAAGATTGAAACATGAGTGGTACGTTTCAGCATTTTCTTTTGGATTCCAAGCACCTAGATGTACTTCACACTAAATGTATGAACCGCTTTTCTGACAGGCAAAATACACAGGTATGCTGCTGCTTCTAGAACCAATCCTTGTTGGTCAAGCTATGAAAGGTGCCCAGTTAACTAATGGTGATAAGCAGGGCTCAACAAATAGTGTAATCTACTCGCCCATGGCGAGTTGATTACACCCCGGAAGAGTGGGCATGGAGAGATCTGCGCATGCGCAGAGCGCAAAACTACGCGGCTGGCGAGTGGGGCTCGCTGCCGCTCAGCAAGCCCTGGTGATGAGGACGAGAGGTGCGCCTGGCTCCTGGGCCTGCAGGGCAGTCCACTGTCCTGCTAACTCACAGGGCTCTCAGCTGCCAGCCCTCCACCAGGACTCTTGGTCATGGAACACACGTGGTTCTGCCAAACATTGCCAGAACAGAGTCCTGATTCAGAGAGGTTCAGCCTGTACTGGTATTATGTAGGGATGCAATAGTGTACTTGATTAACCGATAATTGGGTGCTTATTAGTTAACACTAGAGACTACACGCAATTCCCCCCTCCCCGCCCCTGCAAGTACATTTTTTAGTGGGCTAGCCAACAGGCTGACTCGGTCCCGGGCTCGTGCCAGGTCTGGCAGCAAACACCGCTGCGGCTCTGCATTAATAGGTGATTGGAGAGCCAGCGCATAGGCAGGCTGGCTCACTCCCAGCTCATGCCAAGTCCCAGCATCATCCCCTGCTGCGGCTCTGCATTATTAGAGGATAGAGAGCGAGCCTGGACTGAGCCAGCGTGCCTGTGTGCCAGCTCCCCAGTTCCTTCATAATGCAGAGCCACAGCGGGGCTGATGCTGGGACACAGCACAAGCCGAAACTGAATGCTTTCATTGCTAACCTTTATCCACTGTGTAGTCGACAAAATACATGCTTAATGAATTGCACGCTTCTTAACATCCCTAATTTTATGACAAGGTTTTAAAACAACTTGCTACGTATGCCTAGTGTTATAGATATCATGAAAGTATACTAATGTCATTATTGTAGGATAGACAAAGATTTACTGAATGCAAAGTATTTAAATGATATGCTGGTATTTGCTACAAGAATACTTACAAAATTTCATTACTGAACCAAAAGTAACACAAAAAATATCAACACAGGGACTGAATCTAGAATGAAGCTGTTCTGATGCAACAAAATAATGTAACTATTTCAACATGTTAGGGTCCAAACATACACTCAAAGCAATTTTGACCTTTGTGACCAATTATGTTACTGATTAATCTGCATCCAATTTACCACAGATTCTAAGAGAAACAATGACAACTGCAATAGTTTACAGACTATGAATAAGCCTTAACAAGCTGATCTTCAAAGTAACATGTCTGAAGAGAAAAGGGAACTTCCAAAGAGCAGAGCAGACTAAACCTGGCTGTCTTAGGAAATTAGGCTGATATAAATAACTACATCACTCAGGCAATGGGAAGATTTTTGACACAATTAGTTACCACCTCTCAAGGAGCTGGAAACAGCAAACTACAATCAATGAAAGCTGTGAGGCTCTGTGCCTAGGGACGCTTAAATAAACAAAGTAGCTTATCTGAGAGAGCCCACAACCCAACTTTGAAAACCCCTAAAACTCCCATAATCCCCACATTCCCATATATAAACATTTAACTCCTACTTCAAGTAAAAAAAGTCAGCAAAACAGCTGCAGAACCACTGCATGCCCTCCATGTTTAGATGACAACAGGATTTGAAAACAGTTTTAGATAGCAAAACTTGGATTCATGTTTGTGTATGTTCATCAACTAGGTTTGCCATTTAAAGTTTTGACTTTAAATGACTAAATATATTTGTCAGTTATATCATCAAAAGGATCTACTGCTAAACTACACCAAAGGGATCTGTGAATTAGATTGAACACTTCTGCTAAAGTGGTCAGCAGTGAAATAACTGTCATTTAACTAAAATCTAAGAATGGTTATCCCATTGAGATAATAGGGTAATTCAAAACTCAAAGATATTTTCCATTGTCTGCACACTTAGGAGAGCAATATTGTCTTGATTTGAACTTTCCTAGTTTAATTTTTTTTCCACAAAAAAAGAGAGCTAGAAATAGTTTATTTTTAAATGAAGGCTGAAGAGCTCTACTAGAGGAACTTTTATACTGATATAGCTGCATCTATACTGGTGATTTTACCAGTATAACTATCTCAGAAAAAACTCCATAGCAACATATTAAGCAACATATTATTGGCAAAGCTTTCTAGTGCAGACCTGCTATCAGATAACCCCTTTGATAATGAAAATATTGTACAACAATCAGAATGTAAACAAAAACTATTATGGCTAATGAAAATAAATAAAAATGTAAACACTAAAAACTTACAAAGTAGTCTGTCTTACATTTTGCTATAATTTAGAAGTCAATTTTCAAATATCAGAATTCAAGAATTTTCTAAAGAAATAAAAAAGTGCAATTTAAAAAAAAATTACCCCAACCAGCTCACTGATTTACTTGAAAATTCTCAATGTTTATTCTGCATACATTCAGCCTAAGTGTGGAAATCCCACCTAATCATATATAGATTTAATCCTTGCTTTGAATACAAATGTCAATAACTACTATGGATCAGGAAAGGAAGATGATGTCAGTTTGGATCTGTGCAAGTTTCTTTGTGAAGTTGATCAGTTATGCTGGCCGCATATTTAAAGAAAATAAAATTTATACAAGTCTTCTGATCCTATGTTTATTTCTACTCTGTTCTACACAGCACGTCAGACTAAGAGGAGTCTGCACATCAGAGCCAATATCTACAATTTCCTTTTGCATCTTAATCTCAGAAACAATTTGCTTGTACGTATTTATTGTTTTAGAAAAAAAATATATTTATGGAGCAATAATATATTTCCAGATCCAATTACTTGTAGGTAATGCATACTGCATGATGTGATCCTCCCAATCATACACATATTCCTTCTCAAAATGGATGTATCAGCTCGGGGAAGCAGCCAAATTAGTGTTTCATAAGTCATAACAAATCACTTAAAAGACTAAATAAAGGAAATATTAATAACTAAAGAAAAAGCTGACCACTTAGGTTCATAAAATTAAAAACAAAAGCTAGCTGTGCACTGATAATAGGTAACAGAACCAAGTTAAGGCAAGATGATGCAGACTAACTATGCCTATTTCAGAACCACGCACCCCCTCCCACAGGCAGAAACAAAGACCACCACACTAGATTCAACAGTGGTCCATCCCATGGGGCCAATTCTCTTCTTGCACCATTAACCCACTGCGTTCACCATGTTACTATGCACTGACACCAGCAGGAAAGAGATTATGTCCACACTACGAATTATATTAGCATAAATTACATCACCTAGGAATGTGTAAATCTACACCCTTGAGCAATGTAAATTATACCAACCTAAGTGTGGGTGTAGATAGTACTATGTTGGTAGGAGAGTATTACCTCTTGCAGAGGTAGGAGTTGCTACTAGGGATGTCACTACTCGACTACTCGCTCCGCCGGCCCCGAGCTGCAGCAATGTGGGGAGAGCAGGAACCGATGCTTGGGAGAGCCATCTTAGAAGCCAGTTCCTTTCAACACCATCTCCACAGAGAAAGAGGAGGGCAGGGGAGGCAGAGGTGCGGCAGGTGACCCGGCACAAGCCAGGAGACTCAGCACTCCCAGCTTGCACCTGCTGCGGCTCTGCCTTTTAAATGTAGTCAGTGCCAGGCAGCTCTTACTACATTTAAAAAAGCAAAGGCACTGTGGTCCCAGAGCCAGATCGTGCCACCCCTGGGAGCTAACTCTTTTATTAACTAGTGATGGAAATTCCATTGATTACTCAATTAGCTTATTAACCACTACTTAACACCCCTAGTTGCTACAGCTACATATATGCTAGAACACTTACAGCAGTAGCACTTGCAGTGGAGATGTAAGAGAGTAGGAGAGGGTTTAATAACTTTTGCCTCTGCAATAGCTACAATACTGTCCATGCTGTCACTTTATGTCAGTGTAATTACTTCACTCAGGGGTATGGGTTAATATTTACATCCTTGAATGATGTAAGTTATACCGAAGTAACCTGCAGTGAAGACAAAGTCTAAATCAATGGGACAGCTCTAAACCACGTCCTTAGGGTATGTGTACACTACCTGCCTGATCCACAGGCAGCAATCAATCCAGTGAAGGTTGATTTATCGAGTCTAGAACAGAGGGCATAAATCAACAGCCAATTGCTCTAGTGTGGATTCCACCTCAATGAGAAGCACGAGGGGAGCAGCTGGCACACCCCAGTGAAGACACCCCAGTAAGCAGCTCTGAAGAGGTCCGCTGGGAAAGCCAGTGGTTAACTGACGGGGCGGCCCGGCTGGAGCAGCCCCCCCCTTGAAGCTGACTTCGGCTGCCTGAAGTTGCGTAACCGATCAATTCCCCTTTCCGCCCGGAGTCTTTCCACGGGAAAGGCTACCGCAGCGCAGCGCAGCTCCGCCAACCCCTCGCCCATTCGCCGCCTCAGGCCACGCGCTTTGCCAGGCTCGAATAAAAACCCCACACGCGTCAGATCAGGGCCCCGGGAACGGAGCCAGCTCCCAGGGCGGCTCCTCGCCCCGCCCGGCGGGGGCGCGGGACTCTGTCCCCGGGGGGGGGGAGCCCGCAGCGGCCCAGCCCCTCACCAGCTCCTCGTGCGCGAGCCCGTCGGGCTGGCTGTCCCCGTGCGCGGCGGGGCCCGGACTGGCCCTTCCCTCCGGAGTCTTCCTCTCGCTCGGGCCCTTCCCACGCGCCGGGCGCCGCCGCCGCCCCCACAGGTAGAGGGCGCCGGCCCCGAGCAGCAGCGGCGCCCCCAGCGCCAGCGCCACCTGCCAGCGCGGCAGCCCCGCGCCGCCGCCGCCGCCGTCTCCCCCCGCCACCGCCGCGGCCTCCACGGGCTTCGAGGCGGCCATGATCCCCGCTCCGCTCGCAGCGCCCGCCGGGGAAGGGTTGGGGGGGGGCAGGGAGAGGGGTCACCGGAAACGCACGGCATGCCGGGGCAGGGTCAGGGGAGCACTTCCGCCTGAGCGCGCGGGGGCGCTGCAGGACTCGCCGCGGACAAGGGGCGGCGGCGCCACCTGCTGGCAGAAAGGAGGGTAAGTGTAGTACCCGCCTCAGTCACGTGGGCGCCACCTGCCGGCGGAGAGGGGGTGCTGCAACGGCGCGCTCAGCTCCGCGGGGAGAGCTTTATGTGCATGGGGATTCTCTCCACCAACCCCAGTTAATGCACCCAGGCAATTGGTCCAGGCTGCAAGGGGCAAGAGCTCTGCTGCTTTCCAATGGAGCCATCTCCCCAGACTCAAAAGCCTCCTGATGTGGCTGCTGGGCGTGGACACTAAGGAAGCTGGGCCAGCCCCACTCTTCTGGCCTCCAAAGCCAGGAGATTTTCTTAAAAACAGTGCTGGGTCTTGCTTATTTGCCTTCTGTCATTTGGACTAGGGCTGTAAAACCCCGTTTAATTGATTAAGTGGCTCAACATACTGGCTGCGTCTAGACTGGCATGATTTTCCGTAAATGCTTTTAACGGAAAAGTTTTTCTGTTAAAAGCATTTGCGGAAAAGAGCGTCTAGATTGGCACGGACGCTTTTCCGCAAAAGCACTTTTTGCAGAAAAGCGTCCATGCCAATCTAGGCACGGTTTTGCACAAGAAAGCCCCGATTGCCATTTTCGCGATCCGGGCTTTTTTGCGCAAAATAATAGCATGTTGTCTACACTGGCCCTCTTGCACAAAAGCATTTGCACTAGAGGGCTTTTGCCCGAACGGGAGCCGTATAGCATTTCCGCAAGAACACTGACAATCTTGCATGAGATTGTCAGTGTTCTTGCGGAAATTCAAGCGGCCAGTGTAGACAGCTGCCAAGTTTTTCCGCAAAAGCGCCTGCTTTTGCGGAAAATCTTGCCAGTCTAGACGCAGCCACTGTGTAACCGATTAATCAATTAAAGAGGGGGACCTGCAGGCAGAGGGAGGAAGGAGGAGTTGCTCCAGCCTATCTGCTGGAGCAGCCCCTGCCCACTAGAAACTTACTGGATTAGGGTTTTTTTTTAATTATTATTTAAATGAAAGCAGAAGTTCTCCTGTAACCATATGACTCCAGGAGCTGGGACTTTCAGGCAAATCCCAAATATCACAAAAAGTGTGATAAAAGCACAAGAGTTGGCAACCTTATGCAATGAGATTTCAGTCATACTGAGAGAGATCCTAAAAGGTGCTGAATGCATTCCCCACTTATTGAAGTCAAAGGGGACATTTTTCCCATCCTTAATTTTAACTCATATGAAATCAATGGGACTCCTTACATGATAAAAATGAAGCATATGACATATTGCCAACCACAGATATTTAAAAAAAACATTTAGTCATCAACATTCATGAGATTGTCTTAAATAACAATAAATTGGGATGTTATTTGCCTTCTGGCTTTTGAGTCTTTTTGGTACACTCCGATTACATTATCAAACTGTTCTCTATAATCATGGAGTATGAAAACTGACTTTTTCTTTAAATGAGAGCTGTGATTCACCTGTGTGAACTAGCCAGAGCAGGAGAATTAAAGGAGGCACAGAGGTACTGTGGTCTAGATTGCACATCGAGACACGTCAGACCATCCCCATATAGAGAGGTGCCTTTGGTGCTGTCCTTGACTTGTCAGGAGCACTCACCTGAAAAGATGAGGTTGTTGCTGGTGGTGTTGATTCTTCATGTTCAACAGAAGGGCTCAATGGAGGCAGCAAAGGGGGTTTGATCATTACTCCTGCTTTCTTATCTAAAACATTCAATGGAGGAAGAAAAACCTTTGTAGTTGAGGAGGAGGAAGAGGAGAAAGACATTTGCTTTTCTGGAGCTCTTAATGGAGGGAATGGAGCAGTTGCCATTGATGATGATGATGGTGATTGCTTGCCTGATGCTCTCAGGGGTGGGAGATGACTGTTGCTCATTGATGGTGATGGTACTTGCCTGCTTGGAGGTCTGACTGGGGAGAGTGGAAAATTTGCCATTGCTACCTCTGTTTGTTCTTCTGGAGCACTCACCTGAGAGTAAATAGGAAAGTTTGTTTTGTTATTATTTTTTGCTCAGTTGCACTAAGCATTTTGCACCCTGCAGGTAACTTGTTGGCTTTCTTTATAGATGGGAGAGAAATAAGATTAGGCTTGTCAGATGCTTTCACCAAAAATCACAAACATAGCAGGAAAAAAACTTGATTGAGCAAAAAAAAAAAAAAAACCACCCCCACCCCCCAGAAAAATGGGGAAAAGTTTGTTTTGTTTTTTTTACCGAACAGGGGCCAGAAATAACGGACTGTCTGGGTGAAAACTGGACACTTGGTAACCCTAAATAAGATACTTTAAAGAACTTTGATTATTATTCCAAACAAAAGTGTCAGTGATTATAAACATCACATGTTAAGGTTGCAGAGTGAAACACTTGAAAGTCAGATGATGCCAAAATGAAGGTTGCACATGCAACTGTTATTCTGCCCCCTTGTTCTGAGGCATGATGACACTATTTGACATGATCACCCGACAGGATATTACCCCTCTCTGTTTTCCCCCTGAGCAGATTGCAGTAACCATTGCTGTTTTTTTTTTCTCTCCATTTTTTCTTTCCTATCAAAATGCTGACCAATATACTTATGTTTGTCTTTTCTTTAGAGCAGGAGTGGGGAACCTAAGGCCCAGGAGAACCTCCCCAGCACTGGGGAGCTCATGCTGAAGAGGGATGGGTTTTTGTTGTTGTTGTTGTTTTTCATTTGTGTGCAAACCCCTGCCTGATTTTTCTGTGGGCCAGAGTCCCTGACCCCAAAGAAGTTTCCCCACACCTGCTTTAGAGAGCCCATAGACAAGAAAACTGGATTCATTCACTGAAAAGCAGTCAGTTCCCCCTTAGAAGCTGGCATAAAACACGGTGAAACAAGGGTAAGCAAGGTCTGAAGGAATGCTTCCATCACAGCTAGCTGGAATGGGAGCGAAACCCTGGGTGTAACTATGTAAATAAAGTTTGCTCCTGCATTGCTTAGATTTGTTAGCTATTCAGCAGATGGAACGGTATTTTGCTTATTGTAATAAACTTAATTTGTGACCCAACACCAACTATGTTTGTATTCAATGCTGGGATAGCTAAATTATTATTATTGATGTTTGTAGTTTTGTGGGAATACAGAAAAGCAGAACTGTGCTAAATTGTTCCAAATGAAAGGACTCTCGGTCAGCAGAAAGAATCTTGGTAAGCAGGAACTCGGGCAGGGGGAGGGAAGGTTATTTTGCTAAAAAGGAAGCTGTGTAGCCTCTCTTGCCTTGACTGGTTTGATCTGTCCATTCTCTCCCCTCCCTGCTATTCAAAGAACAGACCTAAATAGGCATCATCAAGAACCTTTCTTAAGTTAATTGTATCAGAGTTGTATTTCTTCTACCCTGCTTCCTAGAGTTGAAATCACTGGGAGCTGAAATCATTTGAGACTGATGGGTAGAAGTCACAGCCAAACAGAGGATTGCTGTGGATGGTGGCTGAGACTCAGCAGGGTGGTGTCAGAGAGATATGATGAGCGACCAGCAGGGCCGCAGTGGAGAGTTGCAATAAAAGCAGCCACACAACAAGTGGCCAGTAGGATGGCAGAGTAAAGGCGTAATGAGTGGCCAGCAGGGAAGTGGCAGAGAGCAATGAGCAGGTGGATGACACGTGAGCAGCAGAGGGAGTAATCTCTTTACCTCCTCACACTCAGGATGGGAGGTGAACTCTGTGGATGCACCTCTGAACTCTGGGTCTGATCTAACCAAGGGCTGCAACTCAGAGGGCGTGAGAAAAGGGTTGGGCATGTGAAGAGGACATTTAGATTGCTGGACTTAAGAACCTGATTGGAAAAGGACACTGCCCAACCTACTTGTGGTGAGATTATTACTCAGTTTTTGTTTATGAACTCTGTGGTGTTTTCCCAAATTAATGCCCCGTTACTACTTTGTGCCTGCGAGTGGGGAAGCATTGCCTCTCACAGGTGCCCAAGGGTAATGTGTGAATTTCCCAGGTTACAGGGTGGGGGTTCAAACTAGTTCTGTATTGGATAGATGGAGAGGAACCCCTAGATATTGAACCTGGCCCTGGCTGCTGCTGACTTCACCTAGCAGAAGGGTTACACAACGGCACATAGCTGCAAAAACAATGTTAGTTGCTAACTCATGGTGTGCTTGAGAAGCACAGAATTCACCCCTTGCATTCCCGCTCCCCAGTACATGCAGAGAGATACCTCTGGTATGCACAGAAGGATTTAGTCTGTTTTTTTGCCTCCCCACAATGAGAAATGCAGGTGCCCACTATATGGCCTCGTTTGCTGTTTCTATAACTCCCTTTGGTAGCTTATATTTGAAACATGGCTCAGGATTTTCCAGGTTTACTTGGATAACAGAGGACAGAATGTTCCATCTCATCCAAGGTTTCATCTGAATGGTGTCTCACTCTTTTGAACAAGACTGAACATTCTCTCTTCTCCTGCATTTGTGTGGGGTAAAACTATAAGACATCTGGCAACCCTGGTATAGGAGAAGATCATTAGTGCTTTTGACATTACTAAGCTATGCTCTACAACAGTGTCCATCTTGTGTTGCATAGCAATGTTATCTGTGTCAGTTTGTAGTGCTGCCTCGTCCAATGCATATTGAGAGATATTTGATTTCTGCATCAACTGGGAATCAACAAACCTCGCTTGCAATTTCTCTGTCTCTGTTGGTGAGAAATTGAACATGTGCTAGTATCTGCCAGCAAAATGCTCATTATTATATACACATTCTTATTTTGAACCAGTGTCTTACCTGAATTATTCTTACCTATGTTTACACTGGCACTGTCTACAGAAAATCCAACACAGTTATCCCATGGCATCTCATATGATGTCATTCTCCCATCAATTTTGGAAAAAGATTTCTTTCCTGTGGCTGAATAAATGCCACTAGTGAGGCATAAGTCAAGTAAGTGTATTGTCACAAGATGTTTCTGGTTATCAGAAATCTTCACTGTCAAACAATTCATTTTGTCTAACTCTGTGTTGTTAGAACCATCAACAGAAAGAGAAAGGGCTTTAATCTCCATTTGCCTCACAAGACATGCTTGGAAACAGGGAGCAATGGCACTATTCAATGTACATTTTGACTCAGTTCTCATAGATGCACAATATTGAGCAATCTGGCTGCCAGGAAAGCTATCTTTAAACAGGTAACTCAGGCGGTCTGCAGTTGCAAGAGGTAAAATTGAATATTTTACTGAAGTGAAATATAAATATGGGAAATTAATAGGCAATTAAAATAATTCACACAATATAATCAAACTTTCACAAGCATTAATAATACACAAGTGGATATTTTAAGTGATATAATTATTGCAAGTTTGAGTCTGTATAGCTTTGTATAATATACTATAGTCTAATACAGGTTGAACCTTTCTGGTCTGAGACTCTCCTGTCCAGCAACATCCATTGTCCAGCAGGACTGACAAGAAATCTGGTGGCAGAGGGATGTATTTAACTCTCATCAGCACACACTGAAATCTATACATAAAACAGAAAATCTTGGACCCATTCAAAAATTAATTAATAAAAACAAACCTTTCTTGAAACAGAATTTCTGACAAAGTACTAAGAATAAATTATTGTACCACTGGAAAAATAAGTCTCCATGATTATATTTGAGGAACTCAAGGGCTCTGAAGAGGGTTAATAATAATAATAATACAAATAACACGAATAAAATAAATTAATAATGCATTAATAACAGAAATTATAATTTTGAAACATATTTGACTTACTTTATCAGTAAGGGGATTCACCATAAATGCAAAAGGAATTTGTGGCTGTAAGACACTGCTCTGCTGTTTCTGTATTTCACTTTCCAGATGATAAGATATATTTTTCTCCTTGCTGGCTGCAAGGAGAGCTCTCAGCAACACAGTGTACATTTAAATAAAAAAAGAAATCTTGCCTGCTACTTAGACAATGAAGGGTCATGAACTTGTCCAGTGTGGTTCAAATCTTGAACTGTGTTTTGCAGAACCTGCAAACTTTCTATCAAGTCCTACTCATTTTTTTGTCACCTTTGGGTATTCACACACTATTCCTATCTCCAGCATTGCCTCCTCTCTGCTCTCCTTGGGTCTGTCTACACTACCACCCTAGTTCGAACTAGGGGGGTAATGTAGTCACCCGGAGTTGCAAATGAAGCCCGGGATTTGAATTTCCTGGGCTTCATTTGCATGTTGCCGGGCGCCACCATTTTTAAATGTCCACTAGTTCGGACTCCGTGCCCCGCAGCTACACGCGGCACGAACTAGGTAGTTCGGACTAGGCTTCCTATTCCGAACTACCTGTACTCCTCGTTCCACGAACTAGTGGACATTTAAAAATGGCGGCACCCAGCAACATGCAAATGAAGCCCGGGAAATTCAAATCCCGGGAAATTCAAATCCCGGGCTTCATTTGCAACTCCGGTTGACTACATTACCACCCTAGTTCGAACTAGGGTGGTAGTGTAGACATACCCCTTCATAGGAGGGCCTGTAGTCTCCATGGTTACCACAGTACACAAGCTTGAAAAGCAGCTTTCCAAGCTCTAACCCCTGTACAGAGGCCCCAGGTGTATTGTTGTCTCTTTCAGCATACATATAAAAATATTTTAAATTTTTATATATTTGCACAAAACGAATGAGATAAGCTTAAGGCTGTGTGTGAGACTGAGACAGCATGCTCATGATGGAGAATTGACAGTTTCTGCTAAGGTTTGAGGGGGGTTGATTTTTTTTCCCAACAGCTAATAGGCTCCATCAATACGAGGCCAAAAGGCACTGCAGCCAACTGTTGGTTAGATACGCACTAACTCCTTGGGCCTGTAGCACCATAGAAAAAAATAAGTGGGTGCTTAGTGTTGTATATTGGGTTGTAGATATAGATCTTGTTGTTATAGTAACTGAGTTAGGTCACTGGGGTCAGCCCAGCTAGTTTGGGTTTGTTCTAGTTAGTTCTGTGCTATGCAATAAAATGGACACTTGCAACTACTCAAGCTCTCTGCATTTCCACTGATTTCTTCCTATACTGTGAAACTCCCCATGGCGTAACACTTAGCACCCACTGGCAGCCAGCTTCCCCTCACTCAGCTCCTTCCATCCATTAGTGGCTCCATCAATCAACTGTTCCACAGTGTGCAGGAGGTTGGGCAGGAGATGGAGGAGTGGGGGAGGGGATCAGAACTGAGCAGGAAGCGGCAGGGCAGGGGTGGGGTTTGGGAGAAGGGGTGGGGTGCAAGGACGGAGTTTCAGAAGGGAGCGGGGGGCAGCATCCGTGCACTCCGGGACATGGCTAGCTTTTCATGCCATTCACTGTATGCTAAGAGAGTGAGGAGACAGTACTTGCATTCTGTGCATTCCTCTCACACCTGGCGGGTGAGCTCCCTTCACGAGCCAGGTGTGAGAGGCAAGCTTGGATTGCAAGCACTTCCCCCTCACTCCCTGATAGCTGCATCCCAGAGCACACAGCTGCTTCCCCCCCACCCTCCCAAAATTCCATCCTTGGTGGGGTGGGGGCAAGGCCTTGTGTGGAGGGTGGGAGCTCCACTCTCAGGGCTCAGAGGAAGCCACTTGTGGTTAGTTGCCATGATCAAATGCCTTTGGAATGCTTTGCATCCACACGGTGAATGTGTAGTCTACAATAACCCACATTTAGGGGGAGAGGCACAGATGTTGCAATGCATTCCTCTGGTCCCTCAAACTTTATCTCAAAATACATTGCCTTTCTTTTCTATCTAAGGCCCCCATCCCCATAATATCTGAGCACTTCTGTGAGAGGAGGGCCTGAAGAGAGGAGGGCCTGGCATCACAGGAGTCAAAGAAAGCCTTTTGGCCCTGTTAGCCCAGCCCCGCTTTACCAGCAGCCAGTGCCAAGCCTGGAAGCAGGATAAAAGGAAGGAGCCCTAGGGGCTGACAAGCAAGGAGACAGGAGCACGGTTCTGTAGTTTTCAGGACTGGAGCCAAAGCCTAAGCCTGTACACTTGCCTAGTCACAGGAGCAAGTGAACCTCCAACCCCAGCTTCTGGGGCAAAAGTGGGGAACCTACTTGGAGCCCTCACTGAGGGAGGGGAAATTTGGACTCTTGGGGACATACCCCAAACTTAAGGACTGTACTCAGATAATAGGCTGAAATTCCTAGGCCTGGGGCACCAGCAGTAGGGATCTGCACCCCTCTTCTGCCAGCTAAATCTGGGACCTAACCACATGGTTATCCCGCTGGTAGGGAGACCCGGCCACAACCTCGTAATCTTTAACACATTTATCCTCACAACACCCATACAACATAGAGAGGAGCTATTATCACCATAGTACAGGCAGGGAAATGAGGCACTAACAGGTTGAGTAACTAGGGTTGCCAGGTGTCCGGTATTCTACCAGACAGTCCAGTTTTTGGGCCCTCTGTCCAGTAAAAAAATCTAGACATGTGCAATGTCCGGTATTTCCTGGTTTTCCAGCTGGATGCCGGATGGAAGCCTTGCAGGGGTGGGGGAGTGGCTAGGAAAAGGGGCGTGATTGGCGCTGGGAGCCCTGGCTGCGTCTGACGCCTTGGGGAGCAGGAGAAGCCCTCTCCCCACTCCTGAGCGTGTGGTGGAGCTGCAGCCAGACTTACTCGCACTTCTCCATACCATTTGCGGGACTGACAGCACCTTGGGATCTGCACATGCCCAGGTCAGTCCCGTCGCCCTCTTCCCCCGACCCTTCCCGACCAGCTCCGCTGCCCCTGACCCCCTCCTGGTCACCCCTGCTTCCTGCCGGCCAGTTCTCCTCCTCCCGATCTCCCCTGGCCAGCTGCACTGCCCTGACCCCTCCTTCATCTCCCTGGGTCAGCCGCGCTGCTCCCACCAGCCCCCCGTCTGATCAAGTGTGTCTGGTATTTTTTCTAAACCTACCTGGTAACCCTATGAGTAACTTGCTCAAAGCCACCCAGGTTGTCTGTAGTGGAGCAGTGAATTGAATCCTGGCCTTCTAAATCCCAGTTAGTGCCCTAACCAGTGGACCATCTAGGCACTCTGACTCAGAGTCTCACAGCATTCTCTGCTGCTAGTATCCCACTGGATAATTCCACAGGCCATCTCCATTGCCCTGTGTCTTGTGCAGCCCTTTGCACCAGTCCAAAGAGACCATAGCATTCTATCAAATCAGAACGGGAGCCTGTGTTTTAAATCCACCCTATGCTCAGTTTGAGCACACAAAGGTTAAGGCAAGGAAGAACTAGGCCCAGAGGGCCTAGCAATTCTTCTGTCCCATCTGGGGAGGAGCATTGGCCCTCAAACAATTCTGTTGCCTCAGAAATCCTTTTAGTAGCACTTGACACCCCTTTACAAGAATGTATTCCTATATGCACCTCTAGCACCAGTGTACCCTAATCTAGCCCCGATGGTAGAAAATGAAGTGGTCTTGGTGAAAGGCAACTGATCTGGCCTTAAAATGCTAAAATTCTGCAAACTAATATTGTTCCTAGTTGGTTAACATTGGTCACCCACAAAAGATGATGAGAAGGTTTCTGAGAAAAGTTCTGTGTCCTGCCATGCAGGGCATATTATTAAATACTAGCAGGAAGAGCAGAGCCAAAAGTTATTTCATAGAGTCAGTTAAGCTTCAATAAACAGCTGTGCCAGTTTCTGGCCACTGTCAATATATCCATTCGCCTTCTTCAAATTACAAGCCTGTTTCATATCAGTGTGCACCTTCCAGGCATGTTTTTGTGGGCAACTCTGCATTGTTATTGACAGTTGATGCACTCAGCAGCAATGAATATTAATTAGGCCACACATTTTTCCTTGCCACCCTCTAGGCTGTGTGACATTGGGCATTTCTGTAATGGAAAGATTAAAAGAAACCTCATTTAAAATAGATTACTGGGTATTGGCGTATATGTAAGCAGTGCCTAGGGCTGCATCTGGTTGGGTTTTTGGTTTTTGTTGTTGCTGTTGTTAATTTGGCAGTGAATGTTTGAAACTACAGTCCCTTTCCTTCTTGTTGACAGTTCAGTGTGGGACTATCTGCTTGGCAGTCCAGTCCAGCGTACATCTGATCTGTCTGGTTGGGAGCTCCCCCCAGTTTGGAGTATCTGTACATGGAATATGAAGAGGATGATGACATTTCCTTTGCAAAATGGATGAGCAGCTTCTGGGGCCACAGCGTGATTGATGAGAAAGAGGGTAGAGGCCACAGCAAACGCCAGACGCGATCCTTTAGTGAAAGGAGAGCCTCCCTTCCAGTAAGAAGTGTGTGTGTGCACGTGTGCATGTGTGTTGTGAGGGCTGGGAGGGTAAGTGCCACATGAAAGGTGTGATCCTGAGCTACTGTGGCTGTGGTACACATTTTGCTGAGCAAATGCACTTCCCGTGGGCTACATTGGAAGGTGTGGGTGCTCAGCATCTCTCAGCATCAAGCTCCCAATACCTTTTTAATGAAAGCAAGTAAGCCAACTTCATGCCAGAAATATAATGAAAATGTCACGAGGCTGGACAAGCAAAATGTTTTCACTCCGTAAGAGCTTAAGCCATAGGAGAGACTCAGAAGATATAGATGGGCTGTGCGTACAGCATTAGGGAGTACGTATATTTAATTATTTATTTAATGGGGATAAAGGGAGAGTGAGAGGGGTTTAGAGTTATTTCCTGATGGTTTGGGTTCTGGGAGGAAGGATTAGGTTATCTTGGAACTCTGAACCAGCTATTATATGTATCCTTTGCTGTTTAAGATTGATTTTAATGTAACTTTTTACTTGGAGTGCTATAGAAAAAAAATGACTAATTATTTGTTAGAAAATGCATCATAGAAAAGCAGCCCAGGATTAAGCCCCATGTAGAAGGAGTTTCCAAGAAGGTTTTTATCCAGGACCACCCTATTTCACTGCTTTTTCCTGTCCATCTCATGTTGTTCTTGTAATAACCAAACCTGTTCTTCTTGCTTGGGCAAAAATCCTATTGAATTCATTGGGAACGTTGCCTGAATAAGCAGTGCTGAATTGCAATCTCCCTCCCAAAAAAGGACAGTAATTTCTTAAACATTGTAGTATCAATAGTGGGGGCTGAAACAGATAAGCAGACAAGATAAACAGGGAATAAGTGGCTGGGGGGGGAGGGATTAATTAATTGGCTTGGGGTGAAGCGAGAGGGAAAGAGAGTTTGGGGAGGGGAGAGACTGAGGCAGAAACCCAAAAGTCTCTTCAACTCTCCTGGGCTGCAAAGGGGGAGGGTAAGGGGCTGACTGCATGGGATAGGTGGGAGAAAGAGGGGGTGGGTGGGTGCTGACATCTGTGCAGTGAGGTGGAGGCAGGGGGCAGTTTGTTTAGGGGTGTCCTGACTCACTTGTAGGGTTGCCAGGTGTCCGGTTTTGAATGGGACAGTCCAGTATTTGAGCTTTCTGTTTGGGAAACAAATTGAGAAAATATAAATGAGAAAATAGAAATGTCTGATATTTTCTAAATAAGATGTAATGTAGATTGTGATGTCATGTCAAGTGTGTCCAGTATTTTTGTTGAAACCATCTGGCAACCCTTGTCACTTGCTGCAGTCCTTGCTGTCTGTCTGGGTTGGAGAGAGGGAGGAAAACAGGCTGCCTGGTGGGTTTGTGTGCCAGGAGGATATTTGCATGATTACATTTCAAACAAAGTTTACATAGGTATTAATGACTTAAAATAAGAAAGAAGAAGATTATTTTAGCTGCAACACTCCAAAAAATTCTGAACTTAATGATTTTTTAAATCATGTGTTACTAATTAATACATAGTAAATTGTATTGCATTAAGGCCATAGCTTTGCTATGTGGTAGAGTTCTGGCACTTATGAGTCAGAAATAGTAATTAGCAGGTCTGATGCTAGTTGTTTTGTAGGATGAAACCTTATTTGCAAGCTCTTTGAAACATGCATCATGTAGCAGAGAGTGGGTCAGAGCGTCTCTAAGCCCCTACCCTCTCTCCACCTCTATCCCCTCGTGGCCCCTACTGAGCCACTCCCCTCACAGTCACCAGCAGCCCTCTACGGGGAAAGTTCCTTTTTAACTTCTCCTCCGTCCACCGCCTCGCATCCGGGTCGCTTGTCCCACTGGGAAGGTCTTGGCTTCCTGCCGCCCAATCCATCCCTTGGGCTACTTCCGTTCCGCCGGCTGGGGTGGAGTTCTCTCTGCCTGCTGGGGTGAGAGCACAACCAGCTCCTGCTTCCCCCCCGTCCTGCCGTCCGCCCTACCTTTTGTATCCCCAGCACTGCGTAACGCGGCATCCCTGAACAGGGGACGGCTGGCCACCTTGGGGTCCTGATACCCACAGATTCAGGCTGGGGCGCCCCTGCGCATGCGCGGTTGGCTGGTGACTTGTCGCTCGGCGCACTGACCTCAGCTGCAACTGGGCGGCTTCTAGTGTGGGGGTCTGGTCCCCCATCACTCATATGTCTACTAACCCTGAAGCCATGTGTTTATTTGTTCTGGGGTTTCAACTCTTCCTTAAATGGAAGAAGGCTAACTCTCTACCTTTGTACAGCAACCTTTGTACTTACTAAGGGTACCTCACAGCAACTAGACACAGGAATCTTATTTTAATATATTTTTGTCCACACATATGGACTGCTTTACACACACACACACACACACACACACACACACACACACACACACACACATGCGTGTGCATGTGCTTTGTTTGTATTGGCGATGCACATCCACATAGTACCTCAATATTGGTGTTGCACATAAGAAAATTCAACCCACCCAAGGATAGAAAATGATAGAGGGAACACTGATCACCATCTTCTTCATAACAGCCCTTAACATATTTGAAGACTGTTATCAGGTGGGTCTTCTTTTCTCAAAACTAAACATGCCCAAGTGTTTTAACCCTTCCTTACAGATCAGGTTTCCTGGATTGCTGCTGCTGTCAAAATTACTGATACTTTTATCTATGATAGTGGTTTTCATCACACAGCCCAATCAACACACAGCTGTGGTCCACGTGATATCCTCAGGGCCATATAAGGAATATACATATTGTGTGGATGCAGCCCACGTAACAAATAGAGAGCTAGTATGTGGTCCACAATGGTAAATAGGGTGAGAACTATTGATCTATGGAGAAGCAAAATGAATGGATTGAAGCGTTGCCTATCACAACCCTGTTAAAGAATATAAACCTGCTTCTAGGCTCAAACCATTTTCAGGCTTTGAATGCTTGGTTATGAGGTTGTTCAAGGGAAAGAATCATGGATTCCCCAAGGGCAAGTCATGGCTGACCAATCTGATTAGCTTCTATGATGAGGTAACTGGCTCTGTGGACATGGGAAAGTCAGTGGATGTGATATATATTGACTTTAGCAAAGCTTATGATACGGTCTCCCACAATATACTTGCCAGCAAGTTAAGGAAGTATGGATTAGATAAATGGACGGTAACATGGATAGAAAGCTGGCTAGATTGTCAGGCTCAACAGGTAGTGATCAACAGCTCAATGTGTGGTTGGCAGTCAGTTTCAAGCAGTGTGCCCCAAGGATTGGTTCTAGGGCTGGTTTTGTTCAACATCTTTATTAATTACCTGGGTGAGGGGATGGATTGCACCCTCAGCAAGTTTGTGGATGACACTAAGCTAGCGGGAGAGGTAGATACGTTGGAGGGCAGGAATAGAGTCCAGAGTGACCTAGACACATTAAAGGATTGGGCCAAAAGAAATCTGATGAGGTTCAACAAGGACAAGAGCAGAGTCCTGCACTTGGAATGGAAGAATCACAAGTATTATTACAGGTTGGGGACCGACTGGCTAGCTAGCAGTTCAACAGAAAAGGACCTGGGGATTACAGTGGATGAGAAGCTGGATATGAGGCAACAGTGTGCCCTTGTAGCCAAGAAGGCTAATAGCATATTAGGGTGCATTAGAAGGAGCATTGACAGAAGATCTGGAGAAGTGATTATTCTCCTTTATTCTGCACTGGTAAGGCCACATCTGGAGTACTGCATCCCGTTCTGGGCCCCCCACTACAGAAAGGATGTGGATGCATTGGAGAGGGTCCAGTAGAGGGCAACCAAAATGATTAGGGGGCTGGAGCACATGAGCTCCAAGGAGAGGCTGAGGGATTTGGGCTTATTTAGTCTACAGAAGAGAAGAGTGAGGGGGGATTTGATAGCAGCCTTCAACTTCCTGAAGGGAGGTTCTAAAGAGGATGGAGAGAAGCTGTTCTCAGTAGTGATGGATGGCAGAATGAGGAGCAATGGTCTTATGTTCTTATGTCTCAAGTTACAGTGGGGGAGGTCTAGGTTGGATATTAGGAAAAACTATTTCACTAGGAGGGTGGTGAAGCACTGGAATGGGTAACCTCGGGAGGTGGTAGAATCTCCATCCCTAGAGGTTTTTAAGTCCTGGCTTGAAAGAGCCCTGGCTGTGTTGATTTAGTTGGGATTGGTTCTGCTTTGGGCAGGGGGCTTGACTTGATGACCTCCTGAGGTCTCTTCCAGCTCTAGTATTCTATGAAACCCACTCACAAACTTTTGGCGGACTGGTAACACTGCATTTGCATATTCATTATATAAATAATGAATATGCAAACATGCAAATAAAGTATTGCTGGTCCGCAAAAAGCCCCAACTTTCAGAGCACCCCCAGTGCTAGTCTTAACCCCTAGAGCCCCCCCATCCCTCCATTACCCCCCCAGCACCACCCACAGACTCCAGGGTCCCCTGCACTCAGCCCCCGCCATGCCAGCCTCCTACCTTCAGATCCCTCAGTGCCAGCCACTCATCCCAAATGCCTCAGTGCCAGCCCCCTGCTCCTTAGAGCCCCCCACTACCAGACTCTCCCATTGCCAGCCTCCTGTTTCCAGAGCCTCACTGCACCCAACCCCCCGAGCACTCCCCATGTCAGCCCCCAGTCTCCAATACTAGCTCTGTTCCAATAGCCCCCCAGTACCAGCCCTGCCCCCATAGTTACCCACTACTAGCCCTGCCCCCGAGCACCCACTTTGCCAGCTCCCCACCCCAGATATCCCAGGGCTCCCCAGTGTCAGCCCTCTGCCTCTTAGAGTTCTCCACAACTAGGAGCTCCCAGTGCCTGCTCTGCCCCCCTCACCTAGCCCTGCGCTGCCTCCCAGCCGCCAGCTGAGTGCTACTGCCTGGGTTGCAGCTGCTCTAAGACTGCCGTGCCGGGCTCTGCGTGGCCCTTCTGCCATGCAGCAAAGCACTGTTCTGCAGAAGGAAGGAGACCCCACTCCTGCCTGGGGCTGAGAGGCGGGGCAGGACATGCCTCTCCCAACTGCTGCAGTGGGAGCAGTGTACCCCAGCTTGGCCCCCAGAGTTACCATGGCCTGACCATGGGCCGTGGACCGGTGGTTGGGAACGACTGACCTAGAAAACAGGCAGAGAGACCTTTAGTTGCCACATCTCTACATTTCCTCCAAACCACTTCCATGCCTGGTGTCAGTCTGTCTTCTTCTTTGTTTGGGGTGGAATCTAGTCTGACACACAACAATATGGCCCTATCTCGATGACCTGCACCAAGGTCTTAATCAGGTATCTTTAACATCGCCCATTCAATGATCTGCGCATTTTTGAGGAAGACCTTGTTCCATAGCTACAGCAATGTTGTTATGTCTAGTACAGTAAACTTCCGATAATCCGGCACCTTTAGGACCCAGGGGGTGCCGGATTATCAGATTTGCCGGACTATCGGAAGGGGGGGCTATGAGGAGTCTGGGGTGGGGTGGGGGGGATGCCACGCCAGACCCCTCATAGCCTCCCCTTCCAATAGTCCAGCTCTGCCTCAGGTGTCCCTGATTCAGCCGCTGCTGGTCAGTTTCAGCAGCGGCTGAATCGGGGACGCCTGCAGCAGAGCAGCTGGAGCGCTGCTGGGTTGGTCCAGTAGCGCCGACCCTTGGCGCGGCGAGACCAACCTGGCAGCACCCCAGCTGCTCTGCCCCAGGTGTCCCCAAGTCAGCCGCTGCTGATACTGATCAGCGGCTGACTCCAGGAAGCCTGAAGCAGAGTTGCTCTGCCCCAGGCTTCCTGGAGTCAACTTCTGGTCAGTTTCAGCAGCGGCTGAATCAGGACGCCTGGGGCAGAGCAGCTGGGGGGCTGCCGGGTTGGTCCCACAGTGCCGAGGAGCGGCGCTACTGGACCAACCTGGCAGCCCCCCAGCTGCTCTGCCCCAGGTGTCCCCAAGTCAGCCGCTGCTGAAACTGATCAGGGACTGATTCCAGGAAGCCCGGGGCAGAGCAACTCTGCCTCGGGCTTCCTGGAGTCAGCCGCTGGTCAGTTTCAGCAGCGGCTGAATGGGGGACAGCTGGGGCGCTGCCGGGTTGGGTCCCGCAGCCCCGAGGGGCAGTGCTATGGGACCAACCCGGCAGCGCCCCAGCTGCTCTGCCCTAGGCGTCCCCGATTCAGCCGCTGGTCAGTTTTAGCAGCGGCTGAATCGGGGAACCTGGGGGCAGAGCAGCTCCAATGGTCCGGCTGCCCGGAGCACTTCCGGGTTCCTGATGGTGCCGGACCATCAGGAGTACCGGACCATCAGATGCTGGACTATTGGAGTTTTACTGTATGTGCTTTTCAGTCTGACTTTCTTCAGGGCTAGTTCTATAACTGCCTATTGTGAATGCAAATTTAAAAAATGTGTGAATCCAAAATTAGAATTCTTTCACATGCTACACAGAAAGAATGATACAATGCATGTTGAAACTCTCTACACCGTGACTCCATGGTCTAGCAACATCCATGGTCTGGCACAGATGTTGCAAGACCAGAGAATCCCGGTGGAGGGCTAGCAGCAGGGATTCCTGCGGACTGAGCTACTGGTGGGGTCGCTTGGTGCACGGCAGCAGGGCTGCCCAGTGGGGTTGGGAGACCTGGTGGATAGCTATCTGACAGCATTGGGAGCCATGGCAGCGGTGGCTCAGTGGGGCCAGGAGCTGCAGCAGGTGGCTGCTCAGTGTGCCAGGAGTGCTGGTGTGCAGCTGCCCAGAGAGGCCAGGAGCCATGGTAGTGGCAGCTGCCCAGTGGGGTCAACAAGGCAGCAGGTGGGAAGCAGGACACAAGGAAGGATGCAGAGTGACAGAGTTGGGTGCAGAGTGTCAAAGAAGCCAGAAATTACTTCTCCTGGTCCAGCAAAATCCCTCATCCAGAACTGATCACGTCCTATGGGTGCTGGACCGGGAAGGTCCAACCTGAATAATGCTGCATCTCAAAAGTCCTTCTGGTTTTTTTGCCCAAATCTCCAAAGAATTGGGTCTAAGAGATTTTTCTAGTAACCGATACAGTTTCTTCTCATTTCTGTAGAAATGGGTAGCTTGGATACCTAGGGAATAATACTCATCGACCCAAGAAGTAGATTTCAAAGCTACAGTTTGGTTCAGCTTAACATAGTAGGCGTGCTTCCCCTCCAAGCATGATTGCTTTGATGTACTTTTAAACCGTAATACAATATGACTTAACAATAAAGAGAGCTTTATTGATCTGTTTGAAACAGTTATGCTTCCAAGTAAAAATAGTTTGACCAGAATCATTACAGCTTTTCTTAGAAGCGATCATACTGGTGCTTACTGAAGTAGTAAATTACATTTGGAAATGAGGACTGAGACGATCAGATGATTATTCCATCCGTAATAAATATGTGTGCAAAAGGCAAAGATTTGCAAAATTCTACTGCCAAATTGGGGTGTACAAGTTAACAATTAGCAGGACATGCAGTCACAAGAAAAATCTATAGAACAAGATTCCAAGAACATCTCTCTGGCTGCGTCTAGACTGGCAAGATTTTGCACAAAAGCGATTGCTTTTGCGCAAAATCTTGCCGCCTGTCTACACTGGCCACGACTATTTGCGCAAGAACACTGACTTTGTACTGTACAAAATCAGTGGTTCTTGCGCAAATACTCTGACGCTCCTGCTCATGGATAAGCCCTCTTGCGCAAGTATTCTTGCGCAAGAGGGCCAGTGTAGACAGCCAAGTTAATTTCTTGTGCAAGAAAGCCCGATGGCTAAAATGGCCATCAGAAATTTCTTGCGCAAGAGAGCGTCTACACTGGTATGGATGCTTTTGCGCAAAAGATGTCTTTTGCGCAAAAGCATCCGTCCCAGTGTAGACGCTCTCTTGCGCAAATACTTTTAACGGAAAAACTTTTCCGTTAAAAGTATTTGCACAAAATCTTGCCAGTCTAGATGCAGCCTCTGAGTATTGCTCTGAAGCTTGTTATATCTATCAAGTCAGTCTGAAATGTTGGAAGCAACTACAAGCACTGATGAGAGCTTTTTTTGATCATAACAACACTGTGAGATTTCATGTTCTCAGCCATTTTGACTTAACAAATTACACCTATGAGGTAGGTCATATACCTATGACAGGCCAAGAGTCCAAGACCATTGTGATATCAGAGGTAACTCTCCCAATCACCACCCTTCCTCTACAGTTAATATGCATGCAATAGTTTCATTGGTTGTATGTGGGAGACTGCACAGATGATGTATTACATGGTCCAAAAGCCACATGTGTGTGTCCAACTGACACAGCACAGTCAAACATAAATATCCCTGCATAACACCAACAGACACAGATCAGCACAGTCTTCCACACAACACTACCAACATACACAATAATCCCAAACTCACATAGCCTCTCACTGCAGCACATACCCCTCATTTGCCACCTGCACAAATTTATACAACTTTCTCTGCACAGCAACACAATCAGCACACACAACTACTCCAAACATCACTTTGAAGACTGTTTTGGGTCAGTGTGAAGCAAAGGAAAGAACTACATATTGAAAATATCACCAGGTTCAATCACTGGGATTTCCAGCCTGTTACTATCCAATTTTTAAGTTCTCAGCCATTTTGAGTTTGACACACACGACTTTACTAATTATACCTGAGCCACAGCATGGGCTTTTAATTATTAGTACATTTGTAATTACTGACAATGTGTGTAAATAGAAACAACCAATTAAAAAGTAAAAATCTTATGTATATGGGACTGTTGTATCTTGCTGAAAAATGCATAGCTCTTTCTTGCTTCAAATATGGCAGCATCCGGGTCTGTACAAATGAAAATGTCAATGAGATTTATTTACTTTTAGTCCCTTGGAATCTGCAACTTCATGTGTTCTTAAAAATCCACTCAAACTGCTTCATGCCATGCTGGTACTCTGATTTTTGCAGGCAGCCAGTTATTGTTCCCAAGAGCAGCGATAGGGTTTGCCTACACATCAAGGCTATAGTCGAATTAAGCTACGCAACTTCAGCTATGTCGATTGTGTAGCTTAAGTTGAAATAGCTTAATTTGGCTTTTTGGCACTCTCTACACAGCAGGAAGTCAAAGGAAAAACACTCCTTTCAACTTTCCTTACTCCTCATAAAATGAGGGTTACAGAAGTTGGAGTAAGAAGTCCTCCAGCTTGACATCATTTTGAAATAAATGTTTGTAAGTGTAGACACGCACTATGTTATTTTGGAATAATGTCAGTTATTCCGAAATAATGTTGCTGTGTAGATGTACCCATTGGCTGTGTCTAGACTGGCAAGTTTTTCCGCAAAAGCAGCTGCAAAAGCAGCTACTTTTGCGGAAAAACTTGCCAACTGTCTACACTGGCCGCTTGAATTTCCTCAAGAACACTGAAGATCTCATGTAAGAAATCAGTGCTTCTTGTGGAAATACTATGCTGCTCCCGTTCGGGCAAAAGTCCTTTTGCGCAAAGCTTTTGCGCAAAAGGGCCAGTGTAGACAGCTCAGATTTGTTTTGCGCAAAAAAGCCCAGATGGCGAAAATGGCGATCGGGGCTTTTTTGAGCAAAAGCGCGTCTAGATTGGCACGGACGCTTTTCTGCAAAAAGTGCTTTTGTGGAAAAGCGTCCGTGCCAATCTAGACGCTCTTTTCCGCAAATGCTTTTAACGGAAAACTTTTCCGTTAAAAGCATTTGTGGAAAATCATGCCCGTCTAGACGTAGCCATTGTGTGCAATGTACTTCATATAGTAAGCTTAGTTATTTATTTAGGATATAGGGTGTTGTAGTTTGGCTTTTCACTGACTTTTCCTGTGCTAAGATAGGCATCCCAATATTTTTTGGTTTTCTGGGTCTCATGTTTGGGACCATTTTTTTACTGTTTGTCAGTATGGCTAATCCCAGTATGCTTAGCTTTGTGCTACTGCTGCTAATAAAAGAGCCCTGAAAACCTTTGTGACTAACAGAGCAATTATTAGTCCATCAGGCCCAGAATGCACAATTCAAAAATTCATGTAAGAAATCAGAGAAGTGAGGCTCATACGTTCTGTCGTGACTCCAAGAACTAGAGTCATGTTAGAGACAGGAAGAGGAAATAAATCACTTGAGTAGAACTAGCCAGAGGTAGCAGACATCAGGGCCTAATTTTAAGAGGCACTGAACATCAGATGTAGTTAATGGGGGCTGCATAAGAAACTCAGGCTCTGAGCGTCTCTCTATATCTGGAGAATAGGGGAGAGCGAGCTCTGCAGTGGCCCTTGCTAGACCATAGGTAAAGCACCTAAACGGTGGCTTCATCTACACAGACATACTCACACAAGCTCTCAATAGCTAATGAACAGGAGTGTAGTCATGACAGCACAGGTTCACGCTGATATCAAGGTTGTGCTATCATGGCTACACTCTTGTTTTTAGCGAGCCTCCTCTAATAATTAGAATGAGGGCTGGTGACAGACTTCACCAAGCCTTGGACAAAGTGCAAGGGGCATGGTTCCAGGGTCCTGGAAGGACAGGTCCTCCAGCAGAAGGAGCAGGGCTAGAGGCAGCCAGCCCTCAGTGCTGCCTGGACCATGCCACACAGGGCTCAAGCAGCAATTTAAAGAGCTCAGGGCTCCAGCCTCTACTGCCACCATGGTAGCAGCGGTGGCAGCCCAGATCCCTGGGCCCTTTTAAATTGCTGGGCCCTGGGACAACTGCCCCCTTTCTTGCCAACAGCTCTGATTAGGCTAGTTATTTGAATGTCTACATTTAGGTATCCAGATTTGGGAAATTGGATTAAGGGGCAAATTCTGCTCCAGTCTCTGTGAAGGGTCTCTTGGTAGGTTACTTCCACTGCAGCGGGCAGGCAGGATATGAGAGGCTGAACAGGGTCCTTCTGTAGCAGAGTTTGATATACATAAATCGTTTTCTGCTTTTATTCATCATTCTGAATATTGACCTCTTCTATTGCAGGCCAAGCTTTCATCTATCCATATGACAAGACTTCATGCATCTACGAAAACCCCGTCCTCAGGCCACTTGAGGGGCTGCAAGGAGTTTCAAGAGAGCCAAGATATTAAATGCCATTGTCACATGAAGGCATGCAAAATATCTTCACCAGAAGGCTCAGGATCAAATAGCAGATCAAACTCCATCCAGGAATTTTCAGAATCCTTTGAGAAGCAACTACACTTCAAAAACAAGCGCTCATTTTCTTTGGTAGGTAACCACCATTATAAGGTGCTTAGTTCAGATAAGAAACAATGAGCCAAATTCATCTGATTGACTTCAGTGCGGGTATACCAAGGATGCATGTATCTTAAAGGAGGCAGTTTGTATGGTACTACAAACAGGCTTATTAAGATAATATACTTTTAGCCTGAACACTCGAAATGTGAAATTATGCATACCAGCTGTGGGCGGGATTCCAAAATAAGATAATTAACCTGGACTGACCAGAGCAGTAAGACATTTTGAATGGACTCTCCAGCTCAGCCAATCAAGTGTTACAATATTTAAAATGTTGCTATTTTTTATGGCTGATCAAGTAAGTACCTGCTCACCTTAGCTGTGAAACACTGCCCTCTTCTCATTGCTACTAACCTGTTTAACCAGAGTAAGATGCTAGTTAGTGGGCCCCTGAAGATCATAGGCATTTTATTCTATTTACTACCTTTTTTCGTTTCCCAGAATTTAACACCCATTCTTGTATTTTAGCTATTCCTGTTAGGGTTTTTTTTTTTTTTTTTTTTTTTAATCTTCACGGCCTTTCATAAGAGGAACTCTGTCAACTTGAATCATACTGCCTGGAAAAGATTTTATTTATTCTTACAAATGAAAACTAAGATTATTAGGACTGAATACATAGAGGGAAAAACATTTCTATTTTACCAATTTGTTTGCTTTGCATTTGACAATACTTTGTGTATAGTAATTGTCAGCTGTCTGTGAGGGTCTTTTATACTGTAATATGGAAATGACAATCTCCTTTTACAAGAAGGAGATGTGATTGTAAAAGCACCAAAAATTGGTAGATGGACTCTGGAGCAGACACTGAAGCTGAAATGACTTTTAACTCGTTGTCATTTTTTGTTTTGCTAGATTTTGGGTTGATCCTGATTCAGAAAGGCATTTAAACAGGTGTCTTAAGCATGGGACTTCAATAGGACTTCTCCCTTTTGTTACATTCAAATGGGCCCACTCACATACTTCAGGGTTAGACATCTGCATATGTAAGTTGCTGAATTCAGCCCCAAAGAGAAGAGATTGGCTACCCTATGTCTTTTAAAGACAAAAGTTGTTTAAAAAACCACAATTAAATTTCCAAGTTGTTAACTCTTAGGGTCAGATCGTAACCTGGCATTAATTTGCAAATCTCCATTTAAGTAATATTGGCCACACTGGTTTACATCAGCTGACCTGTAGTTTTAAAAAAGTTTTAAAATATCCTTTAACTTGATGATTTAGTATAAAGTAGATATAGAAAAGAAAGGGCTGGCAATGGAGAACAGTATGCACCAGATTCTGACTGACTTTGAATGGTGGGACAAAGAGAAGAAATATCATAAATGTCCTTTCTTTTGCTCATGCTCCTGGGCAGGAACCAGCCACAAAATCACAGTCTTTTGTCTCCTTGAACACAAGGAGTGCTCCAGGCTCATGAAGATGACAATTATCATGAAGAGGGTAATTATAGTGTATAAGGCCATTGTTATAACATTATGTACATCTCTGTAATCTCTTTTCTCCCTTTAGGGACTGCTGAGATGAGATTGTATTTAATTTAGGATTTGCACTGTCCCTTTTGCTTTTTTCCACATAACCATTCTGCTATATTTATTGTTTATAAGAGTGGCCTTGGCTAGATAGTCTGCAAATGCCCAATACACTTTGGATAAATGTTCTGCATATAATGCACAAAGCTCTTACTTCTGACTGTACTTTACAAGGAAACCAGAATGTGTGTGGATAACAATAAGATCTCCATGGGGTATAACTGGAGTATATTTTGGTTTGCTTTTCAGGTAGCGTGATACTTTAAGGTGCTGAGTTCTTTCAAAGCCCCTTGAAGTCAGTGCAAGTTGAAGGTGTTCAGCATCTTGAAATACTGGACAGTAAGAGACAAAAATATGAGAGAGAATGTGGGTGTGCACTTGAACTTGAGAATTATTATGTCTTTGAACACAATTAAAGTATTGAATCCATCCCTTATACTGCAACACAGGAAAGATACATGGGGAAGAGGTAATCCTATTAAACCTCATTCTCAGTGTATCGCTTCCCCCCTTGAAAGTTGCATGGATGACAGCTAATAACCTTCAACACCAGTGTTTGGGGAATCTTCAAAACCAACAAAGGACATCATCAAGGCATGTGAAGGCTTCATTACAACCTGGATCAAGTGAGAGAGTAGCAAGACAGAGGCTGGGTTGAAATCCCAGGGCTCTTCCTCCCTCGGGAACTTTCAGATGGGTGGTCTCATCCTATAGGTATGCAGCAGACCAAAGTTATAGGGGAATACATATTGCACCCTGCTGAAGTTTAGGGTGACTACTCTGGGGCCATGAGTTTGAGCCAGTCATGTTAATGCTGATTTTGCAGAGGTAGGTCACCAGTATTTTTTATAACATTTTTTGATGAAATAAATTATAAATTTTGTGTCTCTGTGAAGATTTGTTTCTAATTTTCTCCATTCTATTTGCCTTTCAGCAACCTGATGGCATGAAAGAGAGAAGAGAGAGAGCAAGATTGTGTGTGTCCAGGAGCAGGTCTCACAAGAAAGAGGGAGAGAAGAGGGAGCCAAAGAAAGAGCAGGAGGATGAAGAAGGTCCAGTGGCTGCTGTTGGGAAACAAAGCTAATAGCTTCCATCATAAGCAGGCATTAAAAAGAGATATTCCTTCTGCTTAAAAGGTTACAGAGAATTGGAATAATTCACTTATGCATTCTAATTGAAAGAGTAAAGTGAGTTTTGTCATTTTGTTTTGACTACAGGAAGGGCACTTAAAATAAAGTAAACCCTAATTTTTTAAATAAAATTAATACAATGATACCTCTGAAGATGTGTTTCTATTGTCCTCTGCTTACTTTCTCCATTAGAAATGTGACACTTGCTTTAGAGAAAGTGGACACCTAGTTATATCCAGGTTTAAGTGAGCCCTGCATCATTTCAATCTGGATTTCACCCAAATTTAACTTTAGCATAGTAGTAGATATGCTTATGTAAGAGGAGAATACAGATAGCTTGCAGAGCCTTACAAAAACACACATTACCCACTTAATTTCAATTTTTGTTATAAATTGGAAACTCAGTCCAAAATGTTTGGGGGAAGGGGAGGAAGTCACATAAACTGCCATGCACTGCATAGCTTTGACAGTTGGTTTGGTTTGTCTTGAAAATGAAAAGTTTCTTTTTTAACCACCGCCACCACCACCACCATTTATTGAATAAAACTAAAGGAATACACAGCTTTCACTGAATACGTCACTGGCTCTGTCTAAATCCTGCCACACTCTTCCTTGCTGTACCTTATCCAGCTATGCTTCCTCACCCATTATTATCCCTCAGTGTTACACTCCACCTCATCTCTCCCCCCAGTGGCAATTCCTCCCCCTCCCACGAGCTAATTCACCCTCCCACTTCTACCGCCCATATCTCACTCACCATCTACCTCAATCTCCCTTGTGCTGGTCTCTCCCTACCCCATTTACTATCTCACCCACTCCACAGTTCCTGTGTAACCTCATTGCTTTATTTCAGGTCTTGCCTCTTGTGTGCCTCCTTGTAACCTAAAGATTTCCCCAATAAAAGACGGCTTTGCCAACCTGTCGCTTGCCAAGCTGTGTTGTTCAGGGGGTTGACAGAACACTGCTCCCACAATCCAACAAAGCAGGAATGCTCAGGGAAAGGGTCACAGTCCTTTTACCCTTACCTCTTGCTCCCCTTCCATGATTAGGGTCTTTATCAAATAAAGGGAGCTGTGCTCCAGCACTACCCTTTGTACATAGGACCTAGCCTTATCTCCCAAGGGTTGAAGTTTTCCTATACTTAGGGGAAACTCCCACCAAATGTGGGCAAGATTTCCTGCTGGGCACAGGAAAATTCTGCTCTAGTGACAGAGCTTCCCTCAGCAGAAGAAAAAAAGAACTAGGTAAATTCATGGACGATAGGTTCATCAATAGGTATTAGCCAAGATGGCTGAGTATGGTGTCCTTGAGTTTCTGTTTGCCAAAAGCTGGGAGTGGACAACAGGGGATGGATCACTTGATGATTACCTATTCTGTTCGTGCCCTCTAGGGCATCTGGCATTGACCACTGTCTGGTCATGGACATTTGGTCTGACCCAGTAAGACCATTCTCATGAAACCTTGTCCATTGTGAGCAGGGTTTCACTAGGCGTTGCCTACAGAAAACAGGGATTGCATAACACCAGTAGGGAAGATGGAAGACTAATGATAGGCAAGAGTACATTTTTTTGGGTTGTCCTAACTTTGATTTTCCATGATTAGCAGAAATCTTGTCACTTTAAAGCAAAGTAATGTTTAACTTTGAATGTCCAAATCTTTTAAAAGTGTAAGTTGTCTGTAAAGCTTTTTAAAAACTTCGCTCCATCTTAATTTTTTTTGTGTTGGAGTATAAACCAGGTGACCTGTGGTTAATGTTCTGTAAAATGTTTTTCCTTTGTACCAAATGTTATCTAATAAATACAAATGAAAAAATAAAGATGTGCCCATTTGCAGGTGTCATTAATGAGTTAATTACAGGTTCAAACTGGATCTTCACAAAGTCCTTCTTTCATACGAAACTGCTATGCGGATGCAATTTTCTTTAACTAAAATTTGAAAATCACATTATACAATATAGGATAGAAGCTATTACAGATACCAGATGAGCTGTGCTTTGGACCCCTTTCCAGCATACCCGTCAGGTAGCAGGCTTCACCACTCTCAAGGATGGAACCCTGCAATTCAGCCAGGTCCTTTGGGTTGCAAATCCCCATTTCCCAACCGTGTTGGCATTTCAGGGAAAGCTCTGTTTGGTACCTACAAGAAACTTCCCTCCAGGAGCATGAGACCAGTGGCTGATTAAAATTATTCAAAACTGCTTCTTCTTCCAAACCCATGTATTGTTTATTTGGTCAAAGGCAAATAACAATCAGGAAAAAAGGTTAAAAGCCTATACACTGTGTATTACCCAAAGCTTAATTATGAATTGCAACTTGGAGGCAGCAGTGAGAACGTGCGGAGAGTTTGGAAGTTGGTTTAGAACAAGTAGAGGTACGAGACAAGGAGATCCGATATCACAGAGTATCTTCATGACACACCTAGAGAGAGCGATGGACAAGATCAAGGAACAGGTAGAAGGGATATCGGTGCACAGGATGAGAATTAACAACTTGAGGTTCACGGATGATATAGTTATCATTGAGGAAGATGAAGAGAAGCTAGTGAAAACGGTGCAGGAGCTAAATGAGGAAAGGAAGTGGTATGGACTGATTAAGAATATCGAGAAAACAAAGAATGGTATTTGGAGATAAGGAAATAGGAAGGAAGATCAGTATAGATGGGATCGAACTAGAGAACAGAGAAGTTCACATATTTGGGTAGCAACATGACGTATGATCTAGACTGTAAGAAGGAAATAGTGACTAGAATAGCGAAAGCAAGAGTGAGTTTGAAGGCAATAGATAAGATCTGGAAAAGTAAAGCGATTAGCTTAGAAATGAAGCTGAGCATCTTGAAAACATGTATTTAGCAGCACGTTGTATGGATGTGAGACATGGGTGATATAAGGAAAGATTTGAGGAGAAGGACATATTGGCATTCGAGAGGAGTTATTATAGAAAGATCCTGAGAATAAGAGGGATGCAGAAGGTCAACAACGAGGAATTATATAGGATGATACAGCCAAAAGAGAATTTCCTGCAGAAGGTTATACAACGGAAGTTACAGCTATTCGGGCATATCTGTAGAATGAATGACGAGCAAAAAGTTAAGACCCTGGCATTCAGCATAATGGATGGTCCAAATAGGAGAGGCAGACCCCACAGAGAATGGGCAGATGATATAGATTGGTGCAGAGCTAGTCTACAGCCGCTCTGCACTGGACAGGGAAAGTTGGAAGGAAATAGCGAGGGAGGCATCGGACACCAAAGGGGGTTGAGCCCAGGGTTGTGGATGACGATGATGATCTGGAAAAACAAGTCATATATTCCCTCAAAATCCTCATCAACAACTAGCACCAATGAACAGAGCTAATTTTAAAGCAAAACCCTCTACCACTAGAGCTAAAGGAGAACTGGCTAGTTGTGGGAAGGACCCCGGATTTTCCAGGACAAGAGAGTCCTGGTAGAGAGCTAGAGCATGGGAGCCCTAGCAGCTGGCAGGTCAGTGGGAGACTGATGTGCGGCAGTGGGAGCCCTACGCACAGTAGTGGGGCCACCCAGTAGGTCAGCAGGAGCCCAGCATCTATAGAGGCAGTGGGACTGCCAGGAGCTGCACCAGGAGCCCAGTGTGCATAGAGGCAACGGGGCTGTTAGGTGCTGCAGCAGGGGCTGACAGGGCAGCAGATACCATTGAAAGGGGGATCTAGCTGGAGGGCCAGTAATCAGGCCAGAGTTGTTGTGGGCTGGTGTCAGGGGACCAGAAATAAGCATCTGAATAGGAGGAGCCATCCATAACATAGGGTATGTTTAGACTGCAGTCTTCTATCAGAAGAAGCTTTTCCAGAAGAGAGCGTTCACACAGCCAAAGCTCATCGAAAAAGCGATCTGATTTTTTGAAAGATAGCGTCCACACTGAATGGACTCTATCTCACATTTAAGCTGTGATTACTATGGACGGAGTGGCTACCAGGGCACCTGTGCTTTTTCCTCTTTCCTCTTCTTTTGAAAGAACTCCCTCTTTCCCGTCCACACCCACCTTTTTCCAAAAGAGTTCTCTCAAAAAAGGCTTTCTTCCTTATAGAATGAGGTTTACCAATGTCGGAAAACCCCCTGTGTTCTTTCAATTTTCTTTCGAAAGAATGCAATAGCAGTACGGACGTAAGTGACGTTTTTTTCGGAAAAACGGCCATTTTTCCGAAAAAAACCCTGCAGTTTAGACGCACCCATAATGATTTTTAAAAGGACTATCAAACACGTTGAAGTGTCACTACCCATGCTTTTAGGTTTGTGAATGTAAAATTACACTGATGCTTCTGATGTATTATTTAATCAAAGCATGATTTTGAGGATGGATCAAAGTTTAGGTACACATTTACATATGACTATTATTCAGTGTAACCACTGACAAAGAAAGGTAGCATGAAATTGTTGCTACATTTATTTATACACTAGCAGAACATTCTGAGAAAAAGGGAAAAATCAGAAACAGAAAATCAAAAACAAATAACTCAAAAGAATACATAAAGTAGAATATGAAATAAACACAGCAAAAGAAAAAGCTAACTATGAATATGCAAATATACAAATGAATACATTTTGGATTTGTTCTTAGCTGTATGAAATAATACTGATGGATGCCCCTACCACACTCTTTGGGCTCTCAATAAACACATAGGCTATGTCTAGACTACATCCCTTTTTCATGAAAGGGATGTAAATTAGACGTATCGCAATTGCTAATGAAGTGGGGATTTAAATCTCCCCCGCATCATTAGCATAAAAATGGCTGCTGCTTTTTTTCCACATGGAGCTTTGTCGGAAAAAAGCGCCAGTCCAGACGCTGATCCCTTATTTCATAGAGGGATAAGGGATCTTTCGGAAAAGCCTTTATTTTCCGCAAGATCAGTATCTAGACTGGCGCTTTTTTCCGACAAAGCTCCGTGCGGAAAAAAAGCGGCAGCCATTTTTATGCTAATGAAGCGGGGGAGATTTAAATCCCCACTTCATTAGCAATTGTGTTATGTCTAATTTACATCCCTTTTACGAAAAAGGGATGTAAGTCTAGATGTAGCCATATTGAAAACAGTCTCTAACAGGATGCTTAAAATTATCCATTAAGAAAACCAGTCATAATCCCAGGATCTGCCATTATCCTAGTAGCCACCAAAGCCCTGGAAAAGATATAGACCTTTTAGCATGTCAAGAAAGATTATACATCAAGGGTCAGATGGACTAAGCTGGGAAGTGAATTCCAGAGTCAACGGACCTACACAGAGAAGCAGTTCCTTTTCTTTAACACGGGGGCAGTCCCAACTTATTCTCTGTTTAAATAAAGGAGGAAATAAATTCACTCATCACAGGACACATCACTAATGGGCCTGATTTTCATTTACACTAAGGCTGCTTTACACTGCTTTGGTTATTTACACCCACTTTCAGGCCTTTTTACACTGCTTGAGGTTTAATTTGTAATGGAAGAAGTGCTAGTGCTCAAGTAATGAGGCATCAGGATTAAAACAATTTTTTTACTTCCATAATTGTCACGGCATGTCCAGAGGTACCAGGGCCTTGAACTGCCAGACCTAGAAGTGCTAGGACTCAGCCCTGACAGGCTCTGGCACAAACTAAGCAGTGACCGTGTATAAAATTCCTTTAGGCCAATAGGAACCAGACTAAAAGACTGACCTAGCATAACATGGCTCTTTCCCTTCTCACAGACCTTCCTTTGCTAGTCTATAGAAGGATACACCTATTCTGTGGAGCTGATGGGCTGGACTCCACTCATCCTCAAGGAAGATCTCTCTGAAATCCAGGTTGCCAATCACAAGCCCAGTATGACCCCTCCTGACCTATTGGCAAACACAGATTCCATTTTCTTTAAGACCATGCCGAGATTAGCCAGTAAGAAGCTGTAAGAGATGGATCATAGCTTTATCCACAACCAGCTTGCATGTTTTTAAACATGTCTGTCCTTGTCCATGCTCATGGCACAATGGTGTTTAACATCAAGCTGATTAAATTTGGTTAGTTAACATATTTTCTAACATGATGGATTTTCCCAATGAAGAGAAGGCCTTGAAGACAAGACACAGATGAGGGATGTATGACGGTTGTACTCATCAGTAAGGCTGTGGAGTTTCTCCAGTCCTTCCCACATTGCATGAGGGACCCTAAGGGTGTGTCTAGACTACAGGGTTTTGTCGACAAAAGTGGACTTTTGTCGACAAAACTATACCTGCGTCCACACTACCGCTGAGTTCTGTCGACATAACGTCGACAGAACTCAGCAGTTTTGTCGACGCTGGTAAACCTCATTTTACGAGGCATAACACCTTCTGTTGACAGAGTTTCTGTCGACAGAAGGTGTTATTGCATGTAAACTGTCCTTTGCGTCTACACTACCATGTCGACAAAGCAGCTTGCTTTGTCGACAGAATTGAATGTAGTGTAGACGCTCTTTGTCGACAGAAGTTTTGTCGACTGTATCTGTCGACAAAACTTCTGTCGACAAAAGCCTGTAGTCTAGACGTACCCGTAGATACATTTATTCTACTCATGAGGCTGAAGTATGAATCAAAGAGGATCTCTGCTTCTGCTCTGCAGGCTGCAGGGAAGAATTCTTGGATGTTTTTCCCTTATACACATCACGAGTGCCTGGACAACTTATTCAGGCTGGGTTCCAAGCACAGAATTTGGTCATTAGAAGATAAATCTGCTCACAGATCTACACAGAAAATCACTGGCATGATTTAGCGCAAATACTTTTAATGGAAAAGTTTTTCCATTAAAAGTATTTGCGCAAGAGAGCGTCTGTATTGGCAAGTGCCTTTGCGCAAAAGATTTGCTTTTGCGCAAAAGCATCCATGCCCTGTATAGACGCGCTTTTGTGCAAGAAAGCTCTGGCAGCCATTTTGGCCATCGGGGCTTTCTTACATAAAAAATTCCTGTCCCTGTCTACACCGGCCCTCTTGCGCAAGAACACTTGCGCAAGAGGGCTTTTTCCCGAGTGGGAGCGCCAGAGTTCTTGTGCAAGAACACTGACAATCTTACATTAGATTGTCAGTGTTCTTGTGCAAATTCTCGCGGCCAGTTTAGACAGCTGGCAAGATTTTGCCAGTCTAGACGCACCCCATATGTAAGAGCACTCTTTGATTTGCTAATTTACCCAATACAATTTGGTTATTCTGCCACAATTTTTTTCTGGATTAAAGTAATCCTATGACTGACAGTGACTTATGTTCTTTTGAAGGATGAAGATTCGGATCTATGTGTTATTTGTCATGATGATCTCGAGGCCGGCAGCATAACAGAACTTCATTGCATGCACAGCTTTCACAAAGAGGTACAGCAAGAAACTCGAGGGGCCCTATTCCCTGTTTATCCCTAGATGAAGAAAGATTCCGTTTATGACCTTCCATGACAGCAACTAGACTTTGATCAAGCCCTTTGTACAGTTGGATGAGACAGGTGTATGTGTAGAAGCTGCTCCACAACATGATGCTCCTTCTACACTGCATGAATTCCCCAGTGTCCAGTTAAGCTGTCTCAACAACAACTTTGCACTAATAGAGAGTTCAGGGCTGGATCAGAACACCTTTATATATTTTGTATTTGTTCCTGATATCAGTTGATTGAAAAATATAGCAAAAGAATGGAAGCTGGATGTCTCAGGGCATGGGATAGAATTGGGATTAGGATAATGATAGGCATAAGAGAGTTTAACCTTAACAAGGTTCGAATCTGACCCAGGAAAGAAGTACCCAAGTATTGTTATAAATGTGGGCTGCTGAATGTGAAAGAGTTTGGTAAATTTGGTGCAATCCTGAGTGGACAGTTGATTAGATGGCAAAAAACACATATACATGGCATCTGTATTGGCATTCTATGGCTACGTCGACATTGCATCCCTCTTGCACAAAAGCCTATGAAAATGAAGCACGGATTAGCATATTGCCACACTTCATTTGCATAATTAATTAAGGGCCGTTTTTGCGCAAGAGGCTTTTGCACAAGAGCCATTCTTCCTGAAAAAATTAGGAAGAATGGCTCTTGCTTAAGAGGGGGTTTTTGTGCAAAAAGGAGCTGTGTAGATGGCTCCTTTTTGCGCAAAAGCCTCCTGCGCAAAAACGGCCCCTAATTAATTATGCAAATGAAGCATGGCAATATGCTGATCTGTGCTTCATTTGCATAGGCTTTTGCGCAAGAGGGATGCAATGTAGATGTAATAGGTAAAATGACCAAAGATCAAATTAGTCATAGAAAACGGATCATGTCCCTAGAAATTATTTTTCAAGCTGATGTTTTTGGCATCTCTTCTGTGGATAAATATACAGGATCTTTGTCTCAAGAATTGTCAATTTAGATGAGAGAAAGAGTGCGAGAAAGAGTGTACTAAGGTTCTTATACTCCTGAAAAAATTAAAATTGAACCCGATCCTGATCCTACTGAAATCATTTCAATTCAAGCAGAAATGAATCCAATCACAGCATTTATGGAGAAACTCAAGGAGGATGGGTGAGATTATCTAGATTTGGTTGGTCCTACCTCGGGAGGCTAGACTTGATAAACTCTTGAGTTCCCTTCCAGACCTATATTCTGTGATTCACCATAGACATGGGTTTTTATGCTGTTTTTTAAAAATTTTAGATCAAAATTTTAATAATGTATGGGAATTTAGCAGTCATGCCTCTCAAAATTCCTCATACTTGACTGTCAGTGCAACAAGTTTGGATTGCTAACTTTCTCTTTCCCATAATATTTTCCTCCAACAGTGTATCGGAAAGTGGCTGCTAAAGAAGCCCACCTGTCCAACCTGTCGCATCCATGTGCTTGTGTCAACTATTTTAGATCTTCATCGACCAGGATGAAAAAAGAGCTCAGAAGGACTCCATAGAGGACTCATTCAAAGCGCCATTTCACTTAGAAAAAAGAACAAAACAAAAAAGGATTGTCATGCCTTAGGTCACAGGGCACAAGCTAGTTAAAACCAGTATAGCTTTTTTTAATGATAGAAATTATTTAAAAAGACCAAAAATGACTTAATTGAAAATTAACTAACTCGTTCTGCCTGTGCATGCCACTGCAACATGCCAATGTTTGAGGGGGAAAAGAGGGGGAAATTGTTTTTCCAATTGTACAGACAACTGTAAATAAAAATCATACATTTGCTACAAAAAGAAATAATTTAATGGTGAATTTCAATCATTTTTGTTAAATGGCTGGATGATATGATTTTGTACAATAGAGGCAACACTTTAATCCATATCAAGAGAATTAAGTGCCACACCTGCATGAAGTTAAAAATTAATTACAGTGCCACTGAATGACTTCGGATTTACAGATATTACAATGAAAACAGGAGCAGTGATGCTGTAATCTTCCCTTGTTCTCTAAGCCTTCCTTACACTATTATTTTTAATCTGTATTAATCAGATTCATCTTTTGGATTCCAGGTTCCCAAACTTGTTATGAAAGTCAGTTGACTAGTTGGTTGATCAGATCATACTGCTCTGGGCCAGATGAAGGACTAATTTTTTAAAAATTACTTATGCAAAAGACACTTCAAGAAAACATATTAACAGTATATAATTCCACTAATGGGCTACGTCTAGACTGGCATGATTTTCCACAAATGCTTTTAATGGAAAAGTTTTCCGTTAAAAGCATTTGCGGAAAAGAGAGTCTAGATTGGCACGGACGCTTTTCTGCAAAAGCACTTTTTGCGGAAAAGCGTCCGTGGCCAATCTAGACGCGCTTTTCTGCAAAAAAGCCCCGATCGCCATTTTCGTGATCGGGGATTTTTTGCGCAAAACAAATCTGAGCTGTCTACACTGGCCCTTTTGCACAAAAGCTTTGCGCAAAAGGACTTTTGCCCGAACTGGAGCAACATAGTATTTCCCAAGAAGCACTGATTTCAGACAGTAGGAAGTCAATGTTCTCGCGGAAATTCAAGTGGCCAGTGTAGACAGCTGGCAAGTTTTTCCACAAAAGCAGCTGCTTTTGCGGAAACCTTGCCAGTCTAGACACAGCCACAGGATTTAAAAGATTGCAGATGTAATGATAAAAAATGAGATAGGAAAGAAAATTATTATAACTATAATCATATACCATTCAAATCTAAGGCTGATTCTCAGCTCATGTATCCCATAAAGTCAAACTATGCCCTTGAATGTGTATGTAGGATTCTCAATGGTGAGGATGGGAGCAGAACTTGGATCTCAGGGCAGAATTTGGCCTGTTACTTAGGGTATGTCTACACTACCCCGCTAGTTCGAACTAGCGGGGTAATGTATGCATACCGCACTTGCTAATGAAGCCCGGGATTTGAATTTCCCGGGCTTCATTAGCATAAGCGGGGAGCCGCCATTTTTAAATCCCCGCTGCTTCGAACCCCGTGTAGCGCGGCTACACGGGGCTCGAACTAGGTAGTTCGGACTAGGGTCCTATTCCGAACTACCGTTACTCCTCGTGAAACGAGGTGTACCGGTAGTTCGGAATAGGCACCCTAGTCCGAACTACCTAGTTCGAGCCCCGTGTAGCCGCGCTACACGGGGTTCGAAGCAGCGGGGATTTAAAAATGGCGGCTCCCCGCTTATGCTAATGAAGCCCGGGAAATTCAAATCCCGGGCTTCATTAGCAAGTGCGGTATGCATACATTACCCTCCTAGTTCGAACTAGGAGGGTAGTGTAGACATACCCTTAGGGACTGCAGCATATATTGAGTTAGTCAGTAGGGGATATTGCTGGTATATCTAGAACAGTCCTGCATCAATGTTTTCTAGTTACTTAATCATTATATGATGCAATTCCCAAGCTATACATCAAATCCCATGGGCCAGATTCTTCCATATCACCATTGATAAATTTAAAATATGGCAGTTCCCAAGAATCAGCCCTATATTCCAGGTTGTTTAATGTACTCTATATATGAGGTGTTCCGGGAAGATTGTTCTGAAACACAGGGGTCAGCATTATCAAGAGAATGATAGTATATCCATCTTGTCCCATTTGGTCTCTACTCTGAAAGAGTGTAGACATGATGTCTTATCCTAGATATTTCTTATTGAGAATAGGGAATATTTCTTTTTCAAGATAGCATGTTTTCTTCAATAAATGCAAGAGAATCTCAATTTTATGAACAATAATCATATGAACAGCCAGTTATATGAACTATATTTATCCAAACAGAATTTACGAAAAAGAAGTTAGGTTGATGAAGAATAACATCCCTTCATGTTTCTAAGCCCTCAGTGCATTACACATCACTTTGCTATGGTTTAAAGGAACAGAGGTGGGGAATGCACCACATTGCAGCTTATACACCTTACTTTTGTAATCTTGAGATGTTTAATTGTATAAATGTTTCTATTTTATGAACTTCTTGGTCCCCATTTTGTTTGTAAAATAGGGATTCTATTGTACATCTTCAGAAGCAGTTGTTTCTTAAAGCCGTCTGCCTTAGCAAGTCATTTAGAAAGAGCAATATTTTCTTACCTGACAATCTAATTTGAGTATGTGCTTAGTAGATCTATTCATGATTTGCATGAGAGGGTCACAGTTCTTCTTGTCTTATCAGTCAGGTAGATGGACATTTGGAACTCTGATTTCATTCCATCATCATTCACAGAAAAATGTCATTGCTTATTTTTTCTGGTCACAATGTCCGCTCTCTTGAGAAGTAAACACAACAAGCTATTTTCTGTGGTTGTTCTCTAAAAATATAATAGTTGAAAATCAGAAAAGTTCCCCATAAGTTTCAGAACATCTCCATTCATGACAGTATAAAGTGAACCATTAATCTTTGCTTAATATGTCACTGTTAATATATTTCATATAAAATCTAGGATAAAAATGATCCTTTTTCTGTAATATATTTCAGAGAAATTAAGCTGTACTGCACATTAAAACTTTGATTCTACAAACAATTGCACACATGCTTAACTTTAGTTCCTTGAAGAGTTCCAGGGAATAATTGTTTGCAGGATTGGGGCCTATGCTAATATTTTTTTCTGTTAAATAAAATAACACATTTCTGAAGCAACAAATAGGAACAGAGAGACATATAATACAGTTTACTTTTTCAAAAGACATCATTTTTAAAAGAAATTGGCAAATTGGAAATCGAAATAAAACAAAAATGGTAGAATAAATTTGATAGTGGATCTTTACTTAGTTTAGATAATTTACAGAAGGAGTCTTACCTCAGAGTTGAAGAAGGGACTGAACATCAGGAGTTACAGCTTTTATTCCTATGTCTGCCACTGACCAGCTGAATGATTTTGGGCTGGTCATTTAGACAATCTGTAAAATGAGTACTAGTTGTTAACTGTTACACCAGGACATTTCAGGGCTTAAAATACCATCACCAGATGTTCTTGTTAGCCAGAAGACATGCTGAAAAATTTAGGCTGTTATAGCACCAGTGATAAAGGTCATAGATCAGATGGATTGTTTTATCATTGGTGATGTCATAAAACAATGAAGTTCATTCTTCTCTTTAGTATGGCTATATACGTTTTTCTTCCAGTAAATAAATATATATTTGTAGCTTTACACGTATAAAACCCTATTTTATCTTTAGATGTAGAGATGCAACCTCAGAAGGAGTAGTTTCCAAAAAGCTGATCTCTTCTCTTTTCTTCAAGAAAGAGGATCGTTTACCCAAGTTTTGTCATTGAACAAGTGCTTCCATATATAGTAGAAGGTCACAGTATTAGTGGACTTTAGACAAAAAGAATAACTATGTGGCTTACTTCCTTGCTATTACAGTGAGCATTGGTGAAATTGGAATATGCAGCCTAGGCACAATAACTTATAGTTAAGGAAAGTTCTTTTCTTTTCTTTTCTTTTCTTTTCTTTTCTTTTCTTTTCTTTTCTTTTCTTTTCTTTGAAGGAGAATTTTCTCCATTTTCTTAATAAGTGTCTACATTGACAATTATTCATATGGAACTGCTGTCAACACTGAGGCTGTGTCTAGACTACAAGGAAAAGTCAGAAAAAGATACGCAAATTGCAAAGTGCAATTTGCGTATCTTTTCCCCCTTTTCTCTGGAAAGAGGCTTTTCCGATATTTGGCCCATCTACACTGGGCCAAATGTTGGGAAAAAAGATTCTTTTGGAATATCCCGTCTTCCTCGTAAATGAGGTTTATGGGGATGCCAAAAAATGCATCTGCTTTTCCGATTTTTTTTTTCGGAAAAGCAGATGCATTACTTGGACTCTGCAGTCTTGACATACCCTGAGAGAGAGAGAAAGAGAGAGAGAGAGAGAGAGATACACCCTATCACTCAAGCCCCCTTTCTGTATTCTGTGCTGGGACCTCATACACTAATCCACTTGTCTCCATGTTTCCCTGACAGTTCTGCTTCCCAATTCTCCTAATTTCTTCACTTCAAAACATGCTTCCCCCATAGCCCACCCCTTCCAATTCCTTCTGCTTTCCTATCATGCTCTGTTTTTAAGCTGATGCTTAAACCCCTAAAATGTGATATTTTCCCATGTATCGGTGTTTAACTGTATCCCTATGTATATGAATTCCTGAGTATATGAATCAGTGTTGATACATACTAACACAGAGACAGGAAAGAAATGTTGAAACAGCTCAATTTGCAAAGGGGGATATGTGGCAGAGAGAAGGAACTGTGTGGAGGGTGGACAGTAATATGCTGGCAGTGTGCCTAACATACCCACCCTGTCATCAGTAACTCTAATTCTGGATAAGAAAGAATTAAGTGAGTTAACTGAGCTGCAGCCAGCACTTTAACCCATCTGAAATAACTGTCAGAGAGGAAGCTGAATGGACTGGCCTGGTTTGAGGAGATACAGCTAGTGTTTGCAATGGTTTGTTTTTATTGGAAGAAAGCTGAAGTGGGACTGAGCCTGGAGTGCAGGTTTGGCTGGAGAGTTCCTATAAAGGTGTATCCCGTGAGGACCCAGAATCCTATTGGTGACTTGTCTGTGGGAAATTATTTGAGTGAAAAGATCAGAATCAAGGAAAGGTAAATGTGCTGGAGGTTGTGGGGTTGTGTGAATAGAGGAGAATCTATGTGGAATGACCTTGGGTAAAGCCTGAAGAACTTGGAGACTTGTTTAAAGTGTGTGGAGGGGAAGAGGGTCCTGCGTCCAGGGACCATCTTATGGAGCAACATGAGAGAGCACAGAAGCCTCTAAGAAGAAGAGGCTTGCATGGAAGAAACCCTGTGCCTCAGCTCTGAGGGACACGCCTTTTTAAAGGGATTCTTCAACAACACCATTTCTGTTCCCCTATGCACTTAGCCCTTCACTACTGAAGGAATCTCTCTCATGCACCCATGCAGAAACTTGACTCTTTTGGCATTGTTGCCTAGTGCTGGAGGTGGGGAAAGTGTTGCACCAGCTTCTGTTCTGAGGCATTAGCACGGAAGGAGGAGCCCTCCATGGCAGTGCTGCACTGGTGTGTGGAGGGAGCTGAGGTGGCAGCTAGAGCTGGGTGACTTTATTTTTATACTACCATTTTTTGGTGAAAAAAGGCAGGTTCAGTGATAAGAATGCTGTGAATTCATCTTGCCTTTGGCACATGCCATCAAACAAACAATTATACACAACATTAACTAGCATTTTGATACTTACAAAACATTTTGGTTTTGCAAATCAAAGTAACTTTTAATTTAAAAGCTTTGTCTACTGTTATTAAACAATCCAAAAACAATGAAAACTTTAAACTGAAATTTCTGATTTTGTTAAAAACAAAAAACCACCCCCAAATATTTTTCTTTTTGATACACCAAAATGTTAGAAAAATAGTTTTTCTATTCACTTCACATGATTTTTTAATTGCCAGTGGTCTGAACCATCCATTATTTGCCCAGCACTAGTGGCCATAACATGAGAAGCCTTTGCTGTACCCATGTAGAGATATGAGGCTCCGTTCATATCAGGTTGCCTGCACAACTACATTATTACTCCCCAAAAAGTATCTTTAGTTTGTGACACCTACAGACGCACACACACACATACAGAACCACTCTGATGTTCTCCAAATCACAACTCAACCTCATATAACCCTCAGGTCCTGCTTTGTCTGTCTGGCTCCCTGCCCACACACATCTGCTATTTCTATAGAACCAACCCAATATCCCTGCTAACCAGCCTGCTTTCCTGACTCACCAAAAGTACATGCAGAGGACAGCTAGTGAGTCAGAGACAAAGCTGGCTGGAAAAAACATTGATGAAAATGAAATTGCATCATAAAAATAAGGTTAAAATAACATTAAGGTTGCAAAGTCAGGAAATGCCAAAACTGCAATTGCCTTATCAATCTTAACAAAGTCCCCTTTTATGTATGTATTATGATACCATCTTAATTACATGAATGCATCCTATTTTCTTCCCCATAGCACTTGTGTCTTCAGTGCTTAGAGAACAAATTGGTTCTCTTAATTTGCTGTGTGGCTTTAGGCCTTATTCACTGTATATTATTCTAACCTCATTCTGGCTACAGAAAAATATTAATTTTTACATGAACATTTGTATGGTATTCTCAGCTATAGCATCTGAGTGCTTCATAAACTTTAATTAATCTTCACAAGGTAAGGTGGCATCTCTATTTTCTAAGGGGGAATCTAATTATAGAAAATCAGATAAAAATTAACCATTAATTTTGTAATACACCTAAGGCCTGACTCTGTACAGAGTATATTGCATTTTCTATCACTTTATAAGTTTGAAAGCACAGCTCCAAAGAATTTCCGTTTAAGTCATGCGTACATCGCACTTCTGCAAATCTGATGTCAGGTGTCTTATATTGGGCTGACTGCATGTGGCAGACTTGCCACTCATTTGAAACTGAGGAAACTTGAAACTCTGGTTAGAGTGAGGTGGAAGCTCTGAAAAATGCTCATAACATCATCCAGTTTAGAAAGGAAACTTGACTTGCCAAATAAATGTATATAGAAGGCCCTGCCGCAACTACTTATACAATATTACATATGCAAGCATATTTATAGCAAATACTGTATTCGAGAGGTGAGTGTGGATTTAGCCCTCTCAGAAAAACCAGAGACAGCAATAGGCACAAAATCAAACAGAAGTGTACAGTAGAATGTCTGCTAGATCCAGAATCAATCTGTAATGTAAATAGATAACTTTCTCCTGGGATATCTTAAACCCACCCACCAGTAGGAAGTGTGAAGTTGGGATCTTAAATAAGGTTGTGAGGCACAAATAGAACTTGAATGATGGCAGTTTTAGGGGTCTAAGGACTTATTCTGGTCAGTCCCATAAAACAGATTATTCAGTAGGTAAAAGACATGAGATTAGCATCTATTCTGGAAGCCTTGGAGGAGAGAGACTGCCACTACATCTTGTGTGTGACTCACTTCTTCCTAAGTAGGAACTTTAAAAAAATACTGGTGTACCAGTACTTCCTGGTAAACCCTTGGAAGGATAAACTCCCTCTGTTTAAGGCTTTTGGACTGTATTGATAATCTCTGACATCTAATATTGTGCAAGTAGTGTATGGTACCCTTTATAGTGCAATGTATTATTATGCTGTTAAGAGCCTTTTCAGTTTACAGTAATTCCTGGTTTTTATTTCTAGTTCTGCCATAGACTTTCCATGTGACCGTGGATAAATCACATAAATCTATCTGTGCCCATAGATTCTCTTTCTGTAAAATGGGAGCAATAACACTTCCCTAATTTTCTAAAGATTTTTATGATCTAGAAAACACGTTTTTTATAAGCAAAGACACATTTCTGGCTAATTAACTGGAATAATAGGGGATAGGAACAAAAGGTACTAGGTCAGATCAGTGGTCTATTGATGGATCTATCCTCCAACTAATCTAACTCTTATCTGAGCCCTGTTATTGTTTTGGGCTTCACAGTGTATCCTGGCAATGAGTTCCACAGGTTGATTGGTGAGATGACAAGTGCAAGGAAATGTAATTCTTACACTATAGTCCATTTTAGGGATATTAAATTTCGATTAATTAACTAATCAAATAGTCAATGGGATTTCCATTGACTATTTGATGATAAGTTGATAAGGACTAGTGCAGCATTCCACAAGGAGCTGGAGATGGGGGGGGACAGGCTTTTAAGCTGGCTCCCCCACAGCATCCCCTTGTCTTCCCCCCTTGCTGCCTCTTTCTGATAGAGGCAGCAAGTTGGGGGAAGTGACTAGTCAACTAGTGTATCAACTATCTGATAAGCTTTTGCTTACTGGATAGTCGACTAATCGATTAGTTGTTTACATCTTTAGTCCATTTTACATTGGAAAAAAAGTCAGCTGCAAAAAGAGCATTTCTTAGGAAATGTCTGCACTACAAAATTACATTGACCTAAATTAAGTTAACATACAGTTGTCACAGACATGAAATCACTTTTGCATGTCCACACTACACTCCTAGCCTTGTTGTAGTGCATCCTTAGCAGGAGTTCTTGCACTGATCTGTCAGGGTATCTCTACACTGGGAAATTATTTCAAAATAACTTATTTCAAAATAACTCCCAAAATAACTTTCAAAATAGCATGTCCACACTACAGGGAAGCCTTGAAATTAGTCCAAGGCAGGCTCCCTAGGGCTCTAGGTTGTGGGTGTGCAACCTCAATTTACAGCCCCAGAAAGCACTGGAGAGTAATTACTTTGAATGAGTCTGGGAAGTAATTATTTTGAAATAGCAGCATCGGAACATCCACACTACCGCTATTTTGCAATAACTATTTTGAAATAAGCATTATTCCTCATGACAAGCAGAAGTTATTAGTTCAAAATAATCAGCCCATTATTTTGAAATAACGGGCTTGGTAGTGTGGACTCTCCACTTGTTATTTCAAAATAACTCCCTAGTGTAGACCAGGGCTCAGTGTGGAGCATTGTGGGACAGCTTCTGAAAGGCAGCAACAGTTGATGTAAGCACCACAGTGCCTACACTGACACCGCATCGACATAACTATCTAAGGTTATGTCACACTACCAGCTGGATCGGCGGGCAGTGTTCGATCCAGTAGGGTTGATTTATACTTGATAAATCAACCGTCAATTGATCTAGTGTCAACCTCAGTACTCCACCTCAATGAGAAGCCGAAGGGAAGTCGATGAGAGGGCATCTCTCATTAACATAGTGCAGTGAAGACTCCATAGTAAGTAGGTTTACGTTTTTATTCACATAGCTGAAGTTGCATAACTTAGATCCGTGGTCACCAACCAGTCGATCGTGAGGTGTTTGGCCCCCCTCATTTTCCCCCCAACCCCGAGAAGCCCCACTACGTACCTCCAGTGACAATGGAGGTAGTGCTGGCTTCCCGTGGGGTGGACAGAAGTCCTGCAGCTTTGCGCCACTTCTGGGGGTTCTGAAGGTGTGCTGGCTGCTCCCTTCCCACAGCTCTGTGGTGTGCTGGGCGCACTGCGGGAGGGGCGTTGGCCCCGGAGAAGGAGCGTGGCAGCTTCCCTGTGCTACAGGAGGGGTGAGTTGGCCCCAGGGGAAGGCGTGTGTATGGGGGGGTCGGAGAATCGCCCGCTGAGAAAAGAATGTCCAGTACTCCCAATTTAGTTATCTCTCTTACACATGTAAATTAAGTTCACAACTCCCTTGTAAGAACTGGCGTCACAAAGACGAACCAGCACAATTTGGCACCATAGATAAGAAAGAGAATACGTGACACCACGGGTATAAAGATGGGTCCAGCAACACACTCACTCTGAGCATCAATCTACCATCTACCTGTCGGGTTAGGTGATTGCCTCCCGAGGTTCACATGGGGATGCCCAGCCTCGTATTCGTCTTTCCCGGGGAATTGAGTGACCGGTCCTGGCCTGACACGCTGGAATCGAGGGACGCAGAAAGGGTAAAAATTGTATCTGTATGTGTCTTTTTGTTTTAGTGCATGCATAGAATAGAGCTCTTTAAAGATTAAGCTGTCACTTGGTACCGTTATTTTTCTATCTTCCTTTTCCTTTGTAACCATTTTAAGATCTGTACTTGCTAGCATTTAAAAAGTAGAGCAATAGCCACTGTAACCACATGCTTTAGAAACTTCTTCAATAAATCTGTGACTGTTTAAGCTTTAACCTAACTCCTCCTGTTGCTGTAACAGAGCCAAACTCAATCAAAAGAACTCCAGCCAGTCATAGGGGCAGACGCAGTGAGAGCTGGGCGTTTGGGCCCTGCTGCTTCCACGAGGCAAACCCTTGGGACATCCGTCAGCCTTCCTTAGGCTGCCTGCTGCTGAGGGACCTTGTGTCCTAGCAGTCAAAGACTCGGGTGTAATAAGCTCTCCCTGCACACTCTTGGGGCGCCCGTCGGCCTTCCCTCAGCCGCCCACTGTGAAGGGACTTTGCGTCCTAGCAGTTGAAGACTCGGGTGCATAACACACACACACACACACACTGCCCTGACCATCGGCTGACAAGGCTACGTCTACACTGCGGCGCTATTTTGGGATACTGGAAGTATACCGAAATAGCTGTTCCGTGTCTTTTGAGCAAGCCCGTTATTTCAAAATATAACAGGCTCGCTATTTCGATGTCCCTGTAAACCTTGTTCCACGAGGAATAAGGGATGTTTCAGAATAGCGCTTTATTTTAATGTACGTAGCTTATTTCGAGGTAAGGGTGCCACGTAGACACACCCAAACCCTACTACCTTCTGACTATTCAAATGAGTGTAAGGGTGCCACTGACTGTGAGAAGTGCTGAGTCCTGCAGTGGTTTCAATGGGGGCCCCCCCAAAAGGCTGGTAGGGCTTTGAGGGTGGGCTCTGGCCCCCTGTTGTGCCCCTGTGGACACCCCAATGGGTAAAACACACAGAGTGATACAGGACTAGCGTCTGGTTGAAACGCCCTGCAAAATCCATCTTTCCCCCCTTAGGAGCCCCACAGGGCGGGTGAAATGATGCCGGCCGGGCAGACCCAGCACCTTACGCTTCCCAGCTGGGGGATATTGCGCTCTGCGCCTTCAAGAACCCAGCCCAGACGCTCCCCTCCACGCCGCTGCGCGCCCGCCCCGCCGCGCACTGCCACATCACCCCAGCCCTCGCCGGCACCGCGCTCCCCCTGCAGAGGGCGGCGCGCTGGCCCCCTGCACGCGGAGCCGGGAGCCGCCTGACTGACAGCGCCTGCAGCCCACGAGACGGCGCCGGGAAGGCCGCGCGACCAATGAAAGGCGAGGGGCGGGAGGAGGCAGCGCTGGAGTGTAGCGCCTAGCACAGCTGGGCAGCTGCGCTGGGGAGGGAGCCCGCATCCTCTGCAGAAAGCGGAGACGTTCTATGCGTGCTGCACAGGAGGGCCTGGGGAAGGGGGTGGGTTAATGTATCGCTTCCCCTAAGAGATGGGGGGCGGCGGGGACTCGGCGCACGGTCGGGCAGCGGAGGCGATTGAAGTCCCACGGAACAGCCGCAGAGTGGCCTCAGGTCAAGTTTAAGAAAGTAAGCAAGCGGGAGGAAGACATTGCAAAGGCACAGCCCGAGCTAGGTAAGGGGTTGCTAAACGGTGTGTTAACGTGGGTTTAACTTCGTACCGACTGCTGCGGGAGAGAGAAGAAATCAGCCCGTGCCTGCCTCCAAGCAGATGCCAGCCTCTGAGCAGCGGGAACGGCGTTCCCTTGCAGCCCCCAAAGTATTTGTTTTTAAATCTTGGTGGGCTGCTGTCTGCTGGGTGTGCAGCATTGCCTCCTCAGCGGGAAGGGGCTGCGTGGAGCAACTGCCTCCCTTACGCTATAGTAATGTCTTGCCTTCTCGCCTTCGTACAAAAGCTTTCAAGTCACCCCCGACTAATCAGTACACCAGTGGTTAGAGCAAAGAAAGAGCAAGGAGTTTTGTTTCATCCTGTGTACTAGTCTTGGCTCTGGGTATCACCTCTGAGGATTGCTTTGAGGACTAATCGACATCCTTAACTTTTTTAAAGGTTCCTCTGCTGAAAGACAAAGAGAAGAGCACAGCAAGGAACTAGGGGCTAGGCCCCCTCGTTTATGACCTTTTCACGATGTGTATTCTACTAGGCAAGCGATATTGACACACTCGTACATTCAGATACTACATAGATCTTAAATTTCGATGGGATTATATAACGATGTACTTCGTTTTAAACCCAGACGTATTCTGGACCGTTCCAGGCAAAGTGCGAGCGACTTCTAACTTCAGTTGCTCTACATCATTTACATAAGCCAATCTGAATCATGAAATGGAGGCTGTTGAAAATGTTATTCTGGATATGAATGAAACAAATCCTACTTAACTTTAAGTTGCTGGCACTGTTTACTTTTCTCCCTGGTTCTTGATCTTTCAGGTTGAAAGAAATCTGTGTTTCAGCTTCAATTTCTGGCTGAAAGAACAGAACTGGAATTTAATAACGATTACCTATTAAATGTTAGAAATCCCCAAACTAAGGAAAATGCAGGACAATGTAGCACTTTAAAGACTAACAAGATGGTTTATTAGATGATGAGCTTTCGTGAGCCAGACCCACTTCTGAGTGCTACATTGTCCTGCATTTTGCTTCAGCTACCCCAGACTAACACGGCTACATTTCTATCACCAAACTAAGGAGGCTCCCTATTTTACTTCATTCTGAAGTAACAGCAGGAGGAATGTTTAAAATCTTCAAGTTCTCCATATTATTTCAGTTTTCAGAAATCACTCATTCTCCTCTGATAGTTCTACAACTTTATATGTTCACTACATTGCATGTTCCAAATATTTTGTTACTTTTTAATAGGCAGTTTTTAGAGTTTTCAGCAGATGGCAACTGTGTTACAGAAGAAGTTACAGTTTTTCTGTAAAGTGCTACCAGACCATTTGTAGTTTTTTATAACATTTATACCTATGCATTGTAAATCTGAGTTTGATCATTTTGTATTGGCATACCTGCAACTTATGACTTATTTGGTGTTACAACTTTATTCTGATAGCATGTAGGATCTTGTGTAACTGTTTTTGTTGGCCTGTTGAGTAATGGCACACTGTAGTTTGAGAGTTACCAGAAGTAGGTCACCATTCTAAATAAAAACATTCTGGTGATGCTTTTGAGGACAGATTGATCATTCACACTGAAATCCCCATTCCTAGAATTAATCCAAATTAGAACTGCATGAAATTTGGTCAGTCAGTAGTATATTTTCTGAAAAATGGTTTTGGATGATCTGAAACTAGTTGCTCCCCTGCTGGCCACTGGCCCTGCTCCCGGGCTGCTCTCCATCCCAGGTACCCGTGGGACGGAGCTGGCACCCTTGGAACAAAGGGAGGATAAGGGGGCCCAGAATGTAGGAAGGTTGTGGGGTTCAGTGAATTGTTGAGTTCACTGAATAGTTTTGATCAGACTGAAAAGTCAAAATATTTCAGTAATGCCAAAATAAAACATTATACTCTGAGTCATTTCTATTTTTGTTTTACTTTTTAATTTGCCCAAAATATTTTTAAAAGTTGTTTTTTGTTTGACCCAAAATGAAACTTTTTCAATTATTGAATTGGCAGTGAACTGCTCTAATACAAAATTCCTCTTACAACTAACTAGCTTAACTCATGTAGACTTTCCTTATACAGGTTGAACCTCCTTGGTCCAGCACCCCTGGGACCTGAGCAGTTCCAAACCAGAGAGTTTGCCAGACCAGAGTTGGTCAATGCTCCCAGGCTACTGTGGGCTCTGAGTCGCCCAAGACTGGGGCTCTCAGCCCTGTTGCTGGCCCTGCTACCATTTGGAGTTTCCCAAAGTTCTCTGCTGAGACTGCCCAGCTGCTGCTGGCTCCACAACTGCCAGGTGTTCCCTGACTGGGGCTAGCACTACCCAGCTTCCGCCAGCCTCGCTGCTGCTGGGAGTTCCCCTGGGGTCCCTGGCCAGGGCTGCCCAGCCACCGCCAGTCCCACCACCATTCATGGTTCCCTGGCTAGGGCTAGGGCTAGGGCTAGGGCTGCTTGGCTGCTGCCAGCTCCATTGCTGCTGGGCGTTCCCTCACTTGGCTAGGGCTGCCAGGCTGCCACTAGTGCCAAGTCTCACCGGGCCAGCACTCTCCTGCTGGCCTAGCTGCTGCTGGCCCAGCCTCCATGGGACTCCTGGCTGGCTCTTGCTCCTGGCTTCTGGGGCTCTTTGGTCCAACAACATCCATGGTCCTGCTAGACTGTGGATGTTGCCGAACCAGGGAGTCCCAGATTTGAAAGGTTCAACCTGCATTTAGTCTCTGTGGGTATGTCTACACTACAGCGCTAATTCGAACTAACTTAATTCGAATTAGTTAATTCGAACTAAGATAATTCGAATTAGTGCATCTAGACCTAAAAACAAGTTCGAATTAGTGTTTTGCTAATTCGAACTAGCATGTCCACATTGAGTGGACCCTGAACCGGGGTTAAGTCTGGCCGGAAGCAGTGCCGGCAGGGCATCAGATTAGGACTTAAGAGTATGGAGCTGCTGTCTCAGGCTAGCCGACGGCTGTGCTTAAAGGGACCAAACCCCCACCCTGGACAGATAGTTCTCAGGGGTTCCTCGCTTCCTTGTCTACCTCGATGAGGGACAGCAAAGCAGTCCTGTCTTGGAGTGCCCTGAATGTCTACACTCGGCACATCACAGCACTCAGCTATCAGCCCGGCTGCACTTGCTGCAGGCTGCCACCCGGGGGGGTCAATCGGAGGGCTGCAGGAGAGCTTCCACCCTGAGGAGCCCGCAGAGCCATCCCAGTCTTCCCCATCAGGGGCTTGTACCCCATTCCTCCCTTAGCTCTTTCCACTTACCCCTCCCTAGCCCCCCCTTCCTGATGTAAAAAATAAAGGACACGTGTGTTCAAAACTAGAAACTCTCTTTATTTAACAAAACTGGGGGGCGGGGGGAGGGAGATTAATCTCTAGGGAGACTGGAAAAAGGAGGTGGGAGAGGGGAAGAGAGAGGGTGGGAGAGGGGAGGGGGAAACCTGGGAGGAGGGAGCTGGGAGGGGGAAGCCAGGGGAAGAAGGAGGAGGGGAAGTATAAAACTATGGTATGCCATATCTTCAGTACTGTGGACAGATGTGGTCTCCTCACCCCAGAAAAGATATTTTGGCCTTGGAAAGGGTTCTGAAAATGGCAACTAAAATGATCAGGGGTTTTGAACAGGTCCCATATGAAGAGAGGCTAAACAGACTGGGACTTTTCAGCTTAGAAAAGAGGAGACTGAGGGGGGATATGATAGAGGTCTATAAAATCATGAGTGGTGTGGAGAGGGTGCATAAAGAAAAGTTCTTCATTAGTTCCCATAATAGAAGGACTAGAGGACACCAAATGAAATTAATGGGTAGCAGGCTTCAGACTAATAAAAGAAAGTTCTTCTTCACAAAGCAAATAGTCAACCTGTGGAATTCCTTGCTACAGGAGGCTGTGAAGGCTAGAACTAGAACAGAGTTTAAAGAGAAGTTAGATAAAGTCATGGAGGTTGGGTCCATGGAGTGCTATTAGCCAGGGGGTAGGAACTGTGTCCCTGGCCTCTGTTTGTAGAAGGCTGGAGATGGCTGGCACGAGACAAATGGCTTGGTCGTTGTCTTCGGTCCACCCCCTCCGGGGTAACTGGTGTTGGCCCCTGTCGGCAGACAGGCTACTGGGCTAGATGGACCTTTGGTCTGACCCAGTACGGCCGTTCTTATATTCTAAGCTCAGGGATCAGATTCGTGGGTCTCACTGGACCACCTTGATTTTCATACAAACCTGCTCCTGGGTTTGCATGTGGCCTTTGGTGGCCAGGCTGGCAGCTATCCTGCCCTAGACAGCCACTTTCTTGTGCCTAGTGCGGAGGTCGTGGACGTTGGAGGCCTCCCCCCAAACCTCGAAGAGGTCTACTATCTCCGCACTAGACCAGGCAGGCGCCCGCCTCTTGCGGCCCCAGGCAAGCTCCTGGGAGCCACCAGCCTGGTCCCAGGAAGAGGCGGAGGGCTGGGTGGCAGCGGGTGGCTGGCTCGTGCTGTGCCAGGTGCAGGGTCTGCTGGCTGGGTGCTGGCAGGCTTGCACCTGGCACGGGCACCATAGCCAGACCTTGCCCCTTTAAGGGCTCCGGGGCCGGGAGGGGGCCAGAAGAGTTTCCCTGGTTGTGCCCACAGTGGCCACCAGGGCAACCTGGGATGGGCTAGCCTCCCACTAGTTCGAATTAAGTGGCTACACAGCCCTTAATTCGAACTACTTAATTCGAACTAGGCGTTAGTCCTCGTAGAATGAGGTTTACCTAGTTCGAATTAAGCGCTCCACTAGTTCGAATTAAGTTTGAACTAGCAGTTTGCATGTGTAGCGCCTATGAAAGTTAATTCGAACTAACGGCCGTTAGTTCGAATTAACTAAACCTGTGGGTTTAGTAGGTTAACATTACAGCTATTTTTTATCTGTGGGGAATATGGGTGGAGAAAAAAGCAGTGCTGTATTACTATAGTGGGAGAAAAGTAAAACGGAGTGAATGATCGCAACTACATTTAGATAAACTTTCTTTTTAACTCTGTTTCCTGTCTCCTCTTTAATATTGTATCTTTCTATGACTCCCATTTTTTTCATTTACTGCTTCAAGTGGCCAGAACAGTATGGAATGATTTAATTGGATTTGGTCCTGCTTTAAGCAGGTGATTGGAGTAGATCAGTGTTTCTCAACCTTTTTTTTATAAAGTACCCCTTTTTCAAAAAAATTATAAGTACCCCCAGTACCTACAGTTTTTAGACACAAAATTTTTTTTTCTACCATTGCAACACATTTGTTTAAACAACTTAATCGTAGCTGGTCGGGCGATTAAATTTTTGGATGTAAAAAGTACAAAAATAATAAGGAACTGTAAAACTTAAAACAAAAATTCAGTTTCCTCCAAATTTCAGTTGTGTCAATGTACCTCCCAGACTTCTCTCGAGTACCCCTAAGGGTACTTGTACCACTGGTTGAGAAACACTGGACTAGATGATCTCTTGAGGCCTCTTCATCCTAATCTTCTATGATTCTGTGAGTAGCACCAAAAGAGTTAAAGATCTTCTCCAGTTCAGTAGTCTTAAGACATTTTTGAACCATGATTTGTCAAAGACAAAAGCGCCCATTGATTTCAATTGAACCAGGTTATGGCCCGTCTTCTGCTACTTAGTCACCACAGAGTCATACCCCTTTTAGCTATAACAGACAGCAATAGTGATTTTTATTCTCCTCCCTCCCAGATGCTCACTGGACTAGGCAAAACTCCTGTGGCCATGGTAATTAGCTTGACAGAATTTCCATATGTAAGTAAAGTAACTCCTTTAAAAGTTCTTAACATTTATTGTGCAAAGAAAGGAGTGCTACATCCGTTCTTTACTTTGGGGCATGGTTCAGTACAGGCCAGACTTAGAGTTCATCTTAGGGATGTGAAAGATGAACTGGTTAACAGGTGATGCTTACTGCCTTCGGGTAACAGGTGGGGGCTGGAGCATCTCCCCATATGTTGCGGGCAGGGTGCCGCTCCAGTCCTGCAGGGGGCCCACTGTAGACATGGGCTGCTCTCATCTGGAGAGGAAAAAAGAGAGAGGGAACCAGCTCATCGGTTAACCATTTACACAGTTACATTTTCACATCCCTAATCTAGAGTGTGTTTGGAATGGCATAGGTGTCTCTCTCATGTTCCTAACATTATTTGCTTTAATAGTAAACAACGAAGGTAATCGGCTGCCTACTCAGCCCTCTGGCTGGTTCACAGGCAGCTTCTGTAGCTGTAGGTGTGGCAGGGCCACCTCTGATAACACTGACAAGAACAGTCAATCATGCTAAGACATGCTGTGTGTTGCTGAGAGTTAGTCCTGCTTCAGCAGTAGTGGCCAGCAATCAGTATAGCTGCTGCCCAGGCAAACATGAAATTTAGATGAGGAAAGCAGCAAATTGCATAGGATGAATTAAATTTGCTTGAAACAGGAATAAGAAGTAGTGTAAATTGTAGCTTTCTTTGTCTATGCCTTATAATCTGGACACAGATTGCTAAATCACTAGTATTGATATCTCTTGCTCTGTGTTACTGATTAGAGTGTGATTCAGGAAGGAGGGTTTTTTCCCTCCCCTTTCTGCTCATGTTTCCCATGGTGACTTTTCATCTTTCTCTGCAGCATCACGTGTTGGCCAGTCCTGGAGCAAGCATACTGGACTTGATGGTAAAAAAAAGTTAGTATTTTACAAACTGGCCTGGTTAACCCCTTCCACTAAGGTGCCCCACTAAGGTGTATTAAAGCTAATTGTCACATTTTATTTTTTAAATGAGTGCTCTTGACTGCTGCACTATTAGATGCATTCCTCTGTTGTGTCAACTATAAGGGTAGTTTAACTCTGGAATAGGTTTCCTAGGGAGGTTGCAGAAAACCTACTATTAGAGGTGTTTAAAAATAGGTTGGACAAACTCCTGTCAGGAGTGGTCTAGGCTTACTTTGTCCTGCCACAGTGCAGAGGGCTGGACTTTATGACTTTTTGAGGTTCCTTCCTACATTTCTATGATTTTATGATCTATGTGCCAACATTGGTACTGAAATCAATGTTGCATTTCAGATGTTATAAGCTTCCCACGATTATTTCCTGATATAAGCAGAGCGAAGGAAAAAATGCTGACAAATGTAGACTTTCTAATAGGAGTTATTGTATTGGGAATGCCTCTCTCATAAAATTTCCTGGATGGATAGAACAGGAGGGAGGCCTTAGAATTTTGCTACTCTGCATTATTTTTAAGTGTTTTTGGTTAAGAACAGAAGAACGGCCATATGGGTCAGACCAAAGGTCTGTATAGCCCAGTATCCTGTCTGTCAATGGTGGCCAATACCAGATGCCCCAGAGGGAGGGAACTTAACAGGTAACCATAACATGATCCCTCTCCTGTCATCCATTTCCACACAAACAGAGGTGCTATGGACACCATTCCTACCCATCCTGGCTAATAGCCATTGATGTACCTAACCTCCATGAATCTATCTAGCTTTTTTTTGAACCCTGTAAAGTCCTAGTCTTCACAACATCTTCTGGCAAAGAGTTCCACAGGTTGACTATGCGCTGAGTGAAGAAAAACTTCCTTTTGTTTGTTTTAAACCTGCTGCCTGTTAATTTCATTTGGTGACCCCTAGTTCTTATATTGTGGGTACAAGTAAAACATTTTTCCTTATTCACTTTTTCCACATCAGTCATGATTTTATAGACCTCTATCATATCTGCCCCCCCCCGCCCATTAGTCTCCTCTTTCCTAAGATGAAAAGTCCAAGTCTTTTTAATCTCTCTTCATATAGGACCGGTTCCAAACCCCTAATACTTTTTGTTGCCTTTTTCTGAACTTTTGATTGTCTTTTTTAGTGCAACATCCTGCAGGGGTTGATAAACACAGGAAATTACTAGACATATGATGCGGCAAAGGAATGTGCAGAGGAGAACTACATGCATGTATTGCATCATCCAACTTTATAGTAGTTTATTTCCTGATCCAGTATATGATATGTTGTCTCCTTTTGTCATTGTTAAAAAGGGATTGAATACTGACAAGGGTGCGTGAATAACTAGCGTGTTAGGTTCCATGTGCAGTACTGGGGCATGTAACCAGTCCTGTGTATCATATTGGTGTGGTGTGCACGAAGAGTCAATAGGGAATAGTCCAAGTGATGTTTTAACTTTGACTGGAATTTAATTTAGATCTTCAAATGTAGAAATCAATGCATGCAACAACAATGTTCCATTTGCTGCATGGCTTTTTTTATATCTAGAGAATATTGAATAGTAACTGACTCAGATCTACTTAAGAATATTAAAGCATAGTTTACCAGACTGCTCCCTAAGTCTGTGAGCCCACAGCTTTGCTCCCATTGGCTACGTCTACACTGGCATGATTTTCCGAAAATGCTTTTAACGGAAAACTTTTCCGTTAAAAGCATTTTCGGAAAAGCACGTCTAGATTGGCAGGATGCTTTTCCGCAAAAGCACTTTTCCGAACGGGAGCAGCATATTATTTCCGGAAAAGCACTGACGATCTTACATGAGATCGTCAGTGCTTTTCCGGAAATTCAAGTGACCAGTGTAGACAGCTGGCAAGTTTTTCCGCAAAAGCAGATGATTTTGCGGAAAAACTTGCCAGGCTAGACACAGCCATTGTGTGTTGTGACACCAAGTTGGGAGGTGTATGGTATAATGAGTAAGGTGTATGTTGGAACTAATGCATATGGATTTGGGGGACTTGGAAGATACAGATTTGTAGGAGACACATCAGTTTCAACCATAATTCTTTTTTATTTCTTTTTTACAAGTGGCACCTGGCTGTATAGTAAGGATCAGAGAGCATGTGTCTTCATGTGTGCTTAGTTTGTTTACTTTGTACACTTGACAGCACTTGTGTGTATTCATTTTCTGTCCCTACTTGTGTGGGCCCAATTTGGATAAGTGTGGGTTTCCCCCTTTTTACTTTGTAAAAGAAATGTGAATTGTAAATGGGCTATCTAGACATGTTTTAGAGAGGAAATACATTTTGCAATGTCTGTCTCTCAATACTTTATTGTATAGTTTCAAGTATGATTGACTGTGTACTAAATATGGCAATACCATGCTGATCTGCATTTGAATTGGACATAATGTAATTGTAACCTCCTTCTAAATGAAGGTTTCTTATTGATTTAATTTGCATCTCTAATTTCATATTTTATTTAATTTTGTATGATATACGGGAAGGCTTTGAAGCTGCAGTGAATAATGAATGTAGACTGAATAAAGCATTTCTAATAAATAGCATTCAGTGAGATCAAAACACATGGAAAGAGAAGATTTTCCTCTTTGCTCAGAGGAAAAAATAACATGTCTAAAATAAGGCAGCAGTATCATTCTGGTCAGCAAGACTAATAATTTCCAGATAAGTGGAAACTTCAAAAGCTTGAACCACAAGAACCTCTAGGAGGTGCAAAGGGGTCTGCCATCTAACAAACCTAGTATTTCAGATTGTGTTGGTGCTACAAAGAATGTAAGACCAAACTAGCAAGGTCCTACTGAATATGTGAGTAATAGCTATTGAACCAGAATCTCTTAAATCAGATCTCTATGGTGGAGATCAAGAAATGGACTTGCTTTGGCAGACAATGCCATGTCTTCCTGGTATATTCGTTCGGTAGCAGCTAGCTCACAGATGTTTCCTCTATATTTCACACATTTTTTTACTTCTTTGATGTAGATACTCGGATGGGAGTTCTGTGTTGATAGGGACGCTTTGTATTTGTTCTAGCCCAGGGGTTCTCTGACACTCTCACAGTATGAAAAAAATGCTACAGATTGGACTTCCCTGGTCCAGCACTCCCAAGACCTGACCAGTCCTGAACCATAGAGTTTGCTGGACCAGGGGAAGGCCACTCTGCTGCCAGCCTCAGGGGTCTACTCTTGAAAGGCCGCTGGCTCTTGGGCTGTGCTCTTGGCCCTGGCTAGGCTCCCTGCCACCACGCTCCCTAGTTGCATCCCTGACTGGGAGTAACCCCATGGGTGCTCCTGGGCCTGACTCTGCTCACAGCCACTGGCCTGGCTCTTCTCCTGGCACAAGCTCCCCCGCTAGGCTTCACACCCAATCACTGGGCTCTCTGGCTCCAGGCTCCTGGCCTTTGGGACTCACTAGTCCAACAATATCTGTAGTCTTGCTGCCATCGTTTCTCCCTCGAGTGCTCTACCCTTGGAGCACCAACGGAGTCCCTGATGATGCCAGACCACGGATGTTGCTGGACCAGAGAGTCCTGGACTAAGGATGTTAACTAACGAGTAATTTACTAGTCGAGTACTCGATGGAAATTCCATCGACTACTTGACTACTCAATAAGCACTTCCTCATTCCTCCTCTGAAATGCACAAGAGCCCTCCCCCCCCGGGGACTCTTGTACATTTCAAAGGAGGAATGCAGAACTCCATGTGCTGCCTGGGACCAGCGGGAAGTCCCGCTGACTCCCAGCTCCATGAGGGTGCTTAGCCTTTGAAATGCACAAGAGCCCCCAAGGGCTCTTGTGCATTTCAAAGTGTAAGGAGGCACGTGGAGCCTGGAGTCAGCGGGACTTCCCGCTGGCCCCAGGCTGCACATGGTGTGCCAGCTTTGAAATGTACAAGAGACCCCAGCGGGGGCTCTTGTGCATTTCAAAGCGGAAGTGCCTTCATGGAGCCTGGGGTCGGCGGGGGTCTCAGCAGGCTCCATGCTGTTCTTCCACTTTGAAATGCCACAGGGAGCTGACCCTGGGCTCCACATGGCAGTCCCCAAAACCCAGGATCAGCTGGGGACTCCCCAGCTGACTCCAGGTTCTGAGGAAATACCGCAGGGAGCCCGGAGTCAGCTAGGTAGTCCCAACCCAAACCCGGGCTCCACACGGTGCTTCCACTTTGAAATGCCATGGTGTCAGTGCCTCACAGAGCCCAGGGTCACGTGTGCAGTGCTGCCCCTTTGAATTACCCTCTCTTCTCCCCCCCCCCTTTTGCTGCCTCTATCTGATAGGGTCTGCAAGGGAGGGGGGAATTGACTAGTTGAGTCGACTATCCAATAAGCATTTGCTCATTGGATAGTCAACTAGTCCGTAACATCCTTATCGTGGATCAGAAAGGTTGACGCTGTAGCTGACTGTCTCAAGGATCTCTTCTCTTTTTATTTGTGATTATATGGGTCACCTCCCTTCCCTGTGCAACTGGTCAACATCCTTATGGCAACTTCAGCCTCTGCTTCTGGAAAAGTAATATTGGGAAGGAATTTGATGAATTTTTAGCTTGTAATAGAGTTTAGCAGTTGAAAGCAGGGGGGGCACATCTACACAGCAGGGCAAAAGTCGAATTAAGATACGCAACTTCAGCTATGTCAACTGTGTAGCTGAAGTCAAAATAGCTTAATTCAGCTTTTGGCACTGTCTACACAGCTGGAAGTCAAAGGAAAAACATGCTTCCTTCTACTTTCCTTACTCCTCGTGAAATGAGGGTTACTGGTGTTGGAGTAAGAAGTCCTCCAGCTTGACATTATTTCGAAATAATGGCTTGCTGTGTAGACTTGCATTTTGTTATTCCGAAATCACGCTGCTGTGTATATATACCCCAACAGAGTGACACTACATGGCCAACCAATACTACATGGCAAGTCAGTGAGTACTTTGAGGCCGCAGGCCACAGTTGGAAAATTAAGTTGAAATTAAGAAGGAGAAGGAAAAGGTCTAGATAGTTCATATTCTATTTATATCACATTGATTGCATAGAATGGGGATTCTGTGATAATAATTGCTAAAGTGAAAAATTGAATCCATATTTGCTCAAGAATCTGCTGACCTGAATGGTACTGCTGTTTCAGCATCACCATGGGATAGAGGCAAAAATGGGCTCAAGTATTTATAGTATCTATTTATCTAACTTTCACAGATCTCTTTACCAGTATAATCTCAACACCTGGAATGTTGTGTTGTAACTTTTTTTAAGCTTTTTGACCTTCCAGAAAATCTTATAATCTTTCTTGTTCTGCCCAATTATGCGAACTTGTACCTCTCTGGCTAGGATTTTTAAAGCAGTTTAAGGGAATTAGGCACCCAAATCCCACTGAATTTCAGTGTTATTTGGACAACTTTTTTTTAGGGTCCGTTGAAAATTGCAGCCTATATATATCAAATTGTAACTCATAATCTTCCTAAAATACCTTACTCAGTCAGCAATCTGCATTTCTTTTCAGGTTTTTGCATTATAGGGAGACATGGGCAATTTCAAAGGTCATGCTATGCCTGGGACCTTTTTCCTCCTCTTTGGCTTGTGGTGGTCAGTGAAGTACCCACTAAAGTATGTCTGTCGAAAGAACAAGAATGCTTGTTACCTTGGTTCCAGGGCAGGATTTCAGCGTTTGGAATTTATTGAGGGGATTGTCAAAGCAGTATTCGCCTTGATTGGTAAGTCAGACTCTGATTTTCAAGATATATAATAAAAAGATGAGGGTCATGCTAGTTAATACTGTATTTTTATCTTTTAAAATTATGTAGTCAATGTAAGCTTTATTGCAGAAATCATTGTTTTAAAAACAGAAAAAAAAGCCACAAATTAATGTCATAATAACAATGAGGATGATTAGAACAAACTACCAAGGGAAGTAGTGGATTCTCCATCTCTTGATGTCTTCAGATCAAGACTGAATGTCTTTCTAGAAAATATGCTTTATCCAAACACAAGTTATTGGGATCATTACAGGGGTAACATATTAAATGTAATGGTCTCTGACAGACATACCATATTTTAACGAATATACCCTGCACCCGAATATACCCCGCGGTTTTTGCTATTTGAGTAAAAAAAACCCTGTATACCCCGCGCACAAGTATAGCCCACGGGGTATACAAGACTTGTATTTCAAACTGTGCCGGGGGGTATATTCACTAATTTACAGTGCTGGGGGGGGATTTTGGGGGGGACTTAGCCAGCCTCCAGGCAGGGGAGACTCACACCCCTGGTTGCCGCGCAGCCGCACTTACCCCCAGGTGAGTAAAAAAAGTTTTGTATACCCCACGCATGAGTATACCCCACTGGGGTGGGGGTGGGGTTGTAAAAATGCATATAACCCGCGAGTTATATTTGCTAAGATACGGTATATACAGAGGTCAGACCAGATGTTCTAATGGTCCACTCTGGTCTTAGAGTCTGTGTATAATTGAAATCATATTCAGTCATTCCATAGTTAAGGTTGTAACATGTTTTCTGTCTAAAGTTGAATTCTGAAGCCATTTTAAGATCCTCACAAACTCTTTTGCATCACTTAGCCAGTTCAGGAGTTGGGATTGGGGATGTTAAGAAGCGGGTAATTTGCTGATTGCATAGGCAATAGAATTTGTATTGATTACATGATTAGTCAATAAGGAAAGGCAATTAAAGCACTTGTGCCAGGTTTGGGACCTACCCCCCTACGACTCTGCATTTAAAATGTAGTAGGAGCTGAGCTGACTGCCTGCCCAGCTCCTACTATGTTTTAAATGCAGAGCCACAGTGGGGGAAGGTCCCCTGCTGCATATCTGTATTTAAATGTGTGTAATCGATAGCATTAACCGATAAGCTTTTGCTCATCGGTTAATTGACTATACTATTACATCCCTAGTTGTTATAGAGGTTGCGGTGCAAATGTGTGGTCGTTGAGCCAGTGCTCTGATATGCAAACTGGCAACTGCAAGCTTAGCCTTTTTGAATGAACAGCATTATGATTTCTATCCATTGCTGTAAATTGGGTGTGAGGGCAACTCTGTGAGCACCTGTCAACTTTCAGATGTCACCAGCTTCCACTGACGTATTAATATAACATGGGAATGTAGAATGCTGCCTATCTGGTAACATTCAAAAATGAAAATATCTACCCTTTTGAAAAATGACTAGACCTTTGAGCTCCAGACCCACTACAGAGATTTCCACTTTGCATTCCACTAGGGGATGGCTTAGAAACAAAGCAAAATAGAAGTCAGATAGATGGCTTAGTGGACTAAGCAGTTGATATGAAACCTTTGCCTTATTCAAATCACAGCACAGTCTAATTTAACACTTTTCCCTTAGTAAATTGGATATTTGTGAGTTCACTGTATGTGGTCTCAAGAAATATGGTCACAATATGAATTTTAGCTATTTGCTCTGAGGGGGATAATAAAGATTCCATGGGATTTCGAATAAGGCATGCATTTTGTCCTCTTCTGATCTGTCATAATCTCTTTCCTGCTTGTCCCCATACTATTGTCCTCCAGTTGGCTACTTCTCTTCACCTCACAGATGGCTGTATTTCAGTGATGCTGTATCCACAGTACATAGTTTGAGATACTCTGAGAGCAAACATGTACAATATATTATCTGCTTACAGAAAACTTATCTTTGGATCCATCATGCGATCTGTAGAGTTGATGTTCTGTTGGGATGGGACATACTAAACCAACTAGGGATGTGAAGGACTAATTGACTATCCGATAAGCAAATGTTTATCAGATAGTCAGTTGACTAGTCGATTCTATCAGATAGAGGCAGCAAACGGGAGAAAGAGGAGGTACTTGCACGGCTTAGTCCGGGATCAGCTGTGCAGTGCTGCCTTGCGCGGAGCCCGGGGTCAGCTGGGGACTCCCCAGCTGATTCTGGGCTCCAGTGTGGCATTTCCAGGGAAGCCGGGATCAGCTGGAGACTCCCCAGCTGACCCCGGCTCTGTATGGCATTTCAAATCGGCAGCTCAGCATGGAGCCTGAGGCCTCTGGAGACTCTTGTTTATTTCAAGGCTGGTACACTGCATGCAGCCCAGAGTTAGCAAGAGTTCCCGCTAGCCCCGGGCTGCACGCAGAGTTCCGCATTAGAACATAAGAACATAAGAATGGCCGTACTTGGTCAGACCAAAGGTCCATCTAGCCCAGTAGCCTGTCTGCTGACAGTGGCAGCACAAGGTGCCCTGGAGGGGGTGGCCCGAAGACAATGATCAAGTGATTTGTCTCGTGCCATCTTTCTCCAGCCTCTAACAAACAGAGGCCATGGACACCATTCCTATTCTCTGGCTAATAGCCTTTTATGGACCTAACCTCCATGAATTTATCTAGCTTCTCTTTATACTCTGTTATAGTTCTACCCTTCACAGCCTCCTCTGGCAAGGAGTTCCACAGGTTGATTATGCACTGTGTGAAGAAGAACTTTCGCTTATTAGTTTTAAACCTGCCACCCATTAATTTCATTTGGTGTCCTCTAATCCTTATATTATGGGAACTAATGAATAACTTTTCTTTATTCACCCTCTCCACACCACTCATGATTTTATATACCTCTATCTTATCCCCCCTCAGTCTCTTCTTTGAAATGTGCAAGAGCCTCTACTGTGCTTATAGAGTAGTCAATTATCCATTACTTAACATCCTTAAAACGAACACTTTCATTTTTACTGAAGCAGTTTATTGTTTTAATGTATTATAACTTAGCCCTCAGTCCAAATTGTGAGAGAGAAAAGACTGAGGGAGAGGGAATGAAAGCTCTAGTGCTGAAGTAAGTGGGTGTGCATGGCACTGAAACAGATATGGGAAAAAATGTGCATTTGCGCTGTCATATAACAGCTTGCATCGTTTAGGGGCATATTGGTCTCCATTATGCTAAATATAACCTTCAGTTGAAAATATATATTTATATAGAATGTCTTGACACAAAGGCTACGTCTAAACTAAACCCCTCTGTTGGCAGAGGGATGTAAATTAGGCGTACCGAAAGTGCAATTTTTTTAGGAATACAGGATCTTTCGAAACGGGACATTTCTGTAGAAAATGCCCCTTCTAAGCTGCCATTTTTTTCGAAAAGCCCCATTTTGAAAAAAAGCAGTGGCTGCCATTATACAAATGAAGCACGGGATATTTCAATCCCGGCTTCGTTTGCACTTTCGATACATCTAATTTACATCCATCTGCCAACAGAGGGGTGTAGTTTAGACATGGCCAAAGTGCTTCATAAACTACAGTGTACACACAAAGTACAACTCCAATGCGACCTTCACTGAGAGGAAGAACTGAAGCTAGCTAATAAACATACATGTGTTGAAGGGGAGTAAAAAAATCAGCATAAATCCCTACTTTTAACAAAAAGCCCCATTGGAGTTTTAATGCCCATGCACCCAGCAGAAGGGACTCCTGCCTTTAAGGCATCATAGGAAAGATCCCCAGGAAGTCAACTAATCAGCATACTAATATACATACTGCAGAGAGGGGAAAAGCTAAGGTGACCTTGCTGGGCCTTGAACTTGTAGTTTTAAGGAAGCCAGGTATATTAAACCCATTCTTAAGCTACTGTGTATCGAGAGAAAAAGACTGCTAAAGATTTAGTCAAATGATCACAGACAATAGCAAATGTTTGATTAGAAAGCAATATAAAGTGGTGATCTGCACTGTTACTGTCCGGGTGTCATGCATCCATTAGCACAACTGGCATGCTGCCACGATTGAGTAAAGTACGATCTTCACTTGAATGGCCTACGTAACAGGGTGCACAATCAGCCCCCTCTTCTTGGGCACTGGTTGTCCTGTCAAATCAGGCTCAGAGAGACTGTGCAACACCCATGTCTTTATTCATCCAAGCTAAATACATTCCCCCCGGTATGTCTACACTACAGAGTTTTTTCAGGAAAACAGCTGTTTTTCCGAGAAAACCTGAGTAATATCCACACTGCAGTCGCATTCTTTTGAAAGAAAATTGAAAGGACAGAGGGGGTTTTCTGACACTGGTACACCTCTTTCTACGAGGAAGAAGCCTTTTTCTGAAAGAGCTCTTAGTAACATAGTAATCACAGCTTACATGCGAGATAGCATCCACACTGAATGGACACTATCTGTTGAAAAAGCAGATCGCTTTTTCGTTGCGTTTTCTCAGTATGGACGCTCTCTTCCAGAAAAACTTCTTCCGAAAGAAGCCTGCAGTCTAGACATAGCCTCTTACAGGCAGAGTCAGTCCTCAGCTAGGAGGCCTCCAGCCAGCCAGCCAGCTAGCTAGCTAGCTCCCTCCCTCTCTCCCTGACTGACCTCACTTCTGACTCCTTCCCAGCCTATATAGCCCTTGGCTTGTCAGGATGCAGGTATTGCTAATCCTCAGGCCAGCCTCAGGACTCAGCCCCAATCTCTTCCCCTTGATTAGAGCTGACAGAATAGGGGCTAATTAGGTGCTCTTGCACCAGCATCTTGCTACAGTTTGTGAGACTTGTACCTTAATTACACCCTGGTATAGCCACCAACTTCTCTGTTATTTCATATGCAGGTATGATAGCTGAGCAGTTTGTTCCTGATGGGCCTCACCTGAAGTTGTATAATTATGAGGAAAAACACTGGGATCACTTGATGAACTGGCAGCATGCCACTATGTATCTCTTTTATGGCATCTCGGGGCTGGTTGACATTATGGCTCATGGCACCAGTGCATTGCCAGTGGCCTTGGATAGGCTGATGCTTTCGTTAGCAGTTTTCATTGAAGGTGAGTTTACTCGTGTACACAGAGCTCGGAGGCAAATGAGGAGCCACTCAACCAAATATATTATTGTTATTCTTAAGTAGCCATCCTTTGGACTGGAATTGAAGCCTAAGGAAGTAAAGTGCCCAAACTTCAATGGGAGATGGGCACTTAAGGGAGTTTGATAAATCTCAGCTTTGATCCTCCTAGATTTTAACTAAGTGTATGGAAGATGTGAAGTAAGTGTATTATAGCATCACCTTTGTTATGCTGTAGAGACAGTTTAGTTATATTTTATGTTAATCCCATTTTTAATTAAGTTTTATAGGGCCAATCCCCACCCAGGGTATGTCTACACTACCCCGCTAGTTCGATTTGAATTTCCCGGGCTTCATTAGTATAAAGCCGGCGCCGCCATTTTTAAAAGCTGGCTAGTGCGAACCCCGTGCCGCGCGGCTACACGCGGCACGGGGTTCGCACTAGCCGGCTTTTAAAAATGGCGGTGCTGGCTTTATGCTAATGAAGCCCGGGAAATTCAAATCCCGGGCTTCATTAGCAAGTTCGGTATGCATACATTACCCCGCTAGTTCGAACTAGCGGGGTAGTGTAGACATACCCCCAGTTCCTGATCAGAATTACTGGGCTGGGCTTTGAGGAGAGCCGGAGAGGAACTATAGTGAGGAATCAACATCCTTACTCCCTGCCCTCCAACCTGGCTGTGGGGCAGTAACTGAGCTATTTTATGGGACTGCACCCTCCTTAGTGTTGTGTGATGATCGAATTATATAATTGTAAAACAACTAGAGAAGCATCTGTCTATGTACAATTACATGTCTCCCTCCCTCTCTCCTTTGTGCTTGCATTTGTCTTCTAGTACAAAGAGGCATAATCATGATTGGACCTCTGGGTGCTACCATAATATAAACATTTCCTTTATGCATTTCTGAGTTTAACTCACTATAGAATAAACATTTTCAAAGGTACTTGATCCAGAGGGAACAGTTCACCCTTTCTAGTGGGAGGTGAGGGGAACTGCGGGGTGTCATTAAAACAGTTGCTTGGGGATTGTACTATTCTCTCTTAAAAGATTGATCTGTCCCTGTATTGTCACAGGTTTTCTCTTTTATTACCACATACATGGGCGAGCCATGCTGGATTTTCATGTTCATCAGTTACTTTTAGTGGCTATCTTTGGAGCAGCTTTTTGCATATTTCTGGAAGCCTTCTTCCGTGGCAGCATTGTACTTGAGATGCTCCGGACGAGTCTCTGCATTCTGCAAGGTAGCTGGCTCTGGCAGGTGAGTTAACATTTCCAGCTGTTATATTTCCCTCCTTTTGTCTAGAATACTTGCTTTGTCCCTTTGCTGCTTCTCCATAGGCATGCTAGTACTTCAGACACGACCTACTGTGCACTTATCATTGCTTTGTTATGCACAGATCTCAAAGCACCCATTAATAACTACTAATCCTTTTTTCCCTGCAAGGATATAGACGTGCTTAGTAAACATTTTATAGATGGGGAAGCAATTATACCAGTATATTTGTTTTCCCAAGGCCAGTTACTGACTCAATTATTGAACTAAGAATAGATTTTAGGAGTTCAAATTTGGTCCTTTGCTGTAATCACTAAACATTCCCAACCCTGCAAAATACTGTATGAATTGTGTGAACCAGCGGTTCTCAAACTTTTTGGGCTCCGGAGCCCTTTACATGTGTGAAAATGTATGCGGAGCCCCAGCGGTTCACTGATTGTATGTGTTGTACTGATCCATGTTTCTAGTTTGTCAACCTCACGGAGCCCCTGGAGATGTCTCGCGGAGTCCTGGGGCTCCGCAGAGCACAGTTTAAGAAACACTGGTGTAAACCAACAGTTAGCAGAGGTACAAAAAGATAATTTTTTTTTACAGATAAAGCTAGGCCACTATTCAGAAAATCTGTAGAAAAATTAGTAAGTAGATGCTCCTTGAAGCACACTCAAGATAGAAGATGGAGGAAAGGCCCATCTGTAAAGAGGAAAGAAAGGGAGAATCATGTGCTGGATTCATCTCTCTGTTTCCTAAAACCCATCTCTACTGATCACTCTAAATCCTGATTCATTTCTTATAAGCACAGTTTCAAAACGTTGGAAGTGGAACAGGTAAAACAAGTTCTCCAAACATTAATACTTCAGCAATGTGGGTACTAGTCTTAGTCACTAGAATTAGCTCTTAAAAGTCTAATAAACATTCCTATCACTATTTTGTCATCCTAAATATATACTGGTTAGTATTCAGTAGCCATACACGAATTAATTTGCTATTCTCAGGGCAGTGTACTCAGAGAGAAATGGTGGCACATACACATTGCATAAATCAGTGTTGTCTTATAACAGAAATAGGAATACTAGCAGTCCTATGTGGAGAACTGTGGTCACTATAGTAACTTTTCTTTCCGTTATGTCTAGACTGGCTTCCTTAAAAAAAACATGTTGGTTAGACATGATGAATGACAATGTGTGGGGTTCTTTTGAAGAACTGGACATTTATTACCAAATCAAATATTTAAACACTTGAACTAGCAAATAAAAAAAAAAACCTCTTAAATGGCAAAATTTTCCATAACTGAGCTCAAGAAAAATATGGTGTCTGAGAACTTAAATGCTGTATTTTGTTGTTTGGGGAGTTTTTACACTTGACTATCAAGATTTACAACAGAATAATTAGATATAGTCATTTAGCTTTCCTTGTCTAATTATCATTAAGACAGGTAACTGATTAGCTCTGGAGGGTGTTTGGTCTCCGAGTAAAACCCAAGTAATTAAATAGAAAAATAAAAGCATTCTCAGATGCAAAGGTGGCATTTTTCACAGTGGTAGGACAGACTTCAACTCTATATGTGATTGAATACCACACATTGGCTGCTGAACTGCATATTAGTAAAAGATGAATGAACTTTCCTTTTCTATCACAAATGTCCTGATTTATCAGTTTCTCTGCATGTGAAGCAAAATACATTTAATCCACCTCCAGTGTTCTCAGCCAGACAGCTAAGAACTGAGGTGAGAGGAGACTAGGTAGCTGAAGGAACTAGTGCTGTTCTAGTGAAACCCTTGTCAACAGTAACAGTTGCTACCATCTGTTGTCTGTTTGATGGCTTATGTGAAAATAGTTTGATCAGTCTGTTACAATGAGGGGCAACCTAGGCTAGTGAGTGGGCTGCATAGGTGGCCATCGTTTATCTCAGTGGGCCACAAGATTGTCATAACCAAAATGGTCTCCCAGGATAAGGTAGTTTTGCTAACTGTGCTTGTGGGGAATGCCGATTGAACTGTAGCAGCACTTTGACTAGATGCAGAGGGAGCGACAGCTCTCACAATCAGTGTTATGTGGAATCAGCATGCACCTCACTTCACGTGCCCTTACTTTAAGTGTGTGTGTGTCACTTTTGTAATACTGGTAGGAAAAGAAAATGACAGGAGCAAAAACCAGCAGAATCTGGCACCTTGGTGCATGGGCAAGAGTAAACAAAATTTCTCATGGTGTCACACATAGAACCCCAATGGGCTGCAGGTTGCCCACCACTGATCTAGTAGAGGCTGGAAAAGTGTCCATGTCTTAAAAAAAACAAGTCACCATCATAATAGGCACTAGCTTGGAGCCTTAGATAAGTATGTTAATTTTTGTACTAATTTGGAAAGAAATCTCACTGACAGTCTGTAGAATACGTACAAGTTTCAGAGGGGTAGTCTGTTTCAACAAAAAGAATGAGGAGTCCTGTGGCATCTTAAAGATTTTTTTGGGCTTAAGCTTTTGTGGGCTGGAACTCACTTCCTTAGCTGCATGAAGTGGAAACATGGTAAGATTTCTTTGTCTTTCAGCATTGCAATACAATTTTAGAAATAATCTAATTTAATTATGACTCTGTAAAATTGTTTTGTTATAGTGTTCTTAGATGCCATCTTCAGTACAATTAAGGAAACATTCAGCAAATGATTGCCTTGTGCCCTGTGCCTCATATGTAATGCATGGTATGGCACAGAACAAATGTCTACTGAATGTAATTAAATATATTTAATGTATTTACAGATTGGCTTTGTACTTTACCCTCCAAATGGAAGACTGGAATGGAACCAAATGGATCACAATAATATGATGTTCTTGACAATGTGCTATTGCTGGCATTATGCCTTTGCTTTTCTTATTCTTGCTGTGAATTACGCTATTGTCAGCTGGTAAGTTAATTACAGAACTAAAACTTTGGAGCACCGTGTGTCAGTCGCACCACGAGTGTAAGGCTTTAAACTCATGGGATCACATTTTTTTCCCCCTTCTTACAAGATAAAATATAAATAAGCTTTGCTCATTCATTACCATTACATAACTGACCATTCTAGTGAAAGGGAAAATAAGTACTTTGTGAGCAAAATGGTATTTCACCCTTATTACCTGGCATCTTATATAAATTGAGCTATTTCTGACATTGTCTAGAATTGCATTCCAAAAATTAGAACTAGAAAATTTCTTCTAGATCAGTTGCTCTCAAACTTTCCAGACTAATATACCCAGGCCCGCTGACAGCAGCAGGCAAAGGGGGCAATTACCTCCAGGCCTGGTGATTCAAAGAGGCCCAGGGCTCCCAGCCGCTGCTACTGTGGTGGCTGCCAGAGTCCTAGGCCCTTTAAATCACCATTAGAGCGCCATGCGGTATGGGTGGCTCTAAGGGCTGGGGGGGGTGGGGGAGGCAGGGAACTTGCCATGCACCGGCTGGCAGGGAAGGCTGGCTGCCCCTAACTTATCCCTTCTGCCCAAGGGCCTGTCCTTTTCAGAAGCGCAGAGCCATTCCTCCCCCCCCCCCCCCCACCTTGCCCAGGAGCCCATGCAGGCTGTCAGCTTCCCTGACTGTACCCCTTTCAGTGGTCTGATTTGGCTTGCATAACCCAACTTTCACCTCAACTTAAGAACTCATTTCTCACAAAATCAGACCTAAAAATATAAGTGTCAGAGCTTTTACTGAAAAATTGCCTACTTTCTCATTCGGTCTGCATGCAGTTTTAGTCTGTACTGACTCCACGAGTGCTTTTTACGTAGTCTGTTGCAAAAGTAGGCAAATATCTAGATGAGTTGATGTATCCCATGGAAAACCTCTGTGCACCCCCAGCAATGCTCAGATCCCTGCAAACCATTGGTTTAGATCTCTTGATAGTCAGAGTCCCTACATCATGCTAGCAGATTGTACTCATCTGTGCCAGTTTTAAATTGCTCGAATCAGAAGGCTATTACCTTGTAGACTGTTGCACAGATCAAACAGACTTCATTGTTCATACTTTCACCTGCATACATCTTTTTTTGGCCTCTGCGATAAGTATGTGCTTGTGTTTAATCTGACAAAACCCTCATGGAAATCCTGATTTTCTGTGGAATGGTATATGGGAAGTATCAGGCTTCATCACTGTGACTGCAATATCTGGGCCATCTACCTGTTATATCATCTTCCTTTTTGTTTATACCCATTTTCATTCTTGTAGGCAATTATGTCCCTGATTGGTCAGCCTTTGGCCATATTTTAGTTCTTCCAGTTTTTCCTCCATTCTGGCTCCTTGATGATAAAAATGATTCACTTTGTGCCCCCTTTACGAATAGCAAGGTCAGCGTTTGACTCACTTTATTTTAGAATGTAAAATGATGTTGCAAACCTCTTCTTTTCTTTCCCCACATTGTCTCCAGGGTAGTTCGTTCAAAGATTAAACGGTCCCAGTCGATGGAGATGGGATTACTGAAAACATCTGAACGAGATATGGAATCAGAAGACGAAATCTAGTTTTGTATAAATTCTGTTTTACCACTTTGCCTTCTTCACTATTAGGATATTTTTACCTCATTTCTAGACATGTTACAATCTTGTTTGTTCTTCATATAACTCGCTGTGTAAGTATCATCCTCAAAGTACTGTATATTTGTACATGATTACATTCTCATTTGCAGAGTGTAGGTCTGAGATTAATTTGTGGTGTTTCCTTTAGTACATTGTTCATCACATGCTTTAATGGAAAAATATTTTCCTATTAGAGAACTTAGATTGGATGGGATGACATTGTCAAGTAAAAATCAATTCAGCCCATTAATAGCTTGACTAATATGTCGTCCTACTGTAAAAGAAACTGGTAAATTTCCATATAGTAATATGTCAAAAAAGTTGAATTGCCAGGCATGTGCATAAAATAATTGTACACAACTTTAAAACAATAGCATAAGCACATTATTGACAGAGACCTAATCTGCATTCTCAAGTGTATTGAAGAATGTCTTTGCTTGTAGTTTCAGATGAAATTGGGGGAAAAAATCCCTGCAAATTGCAAAACCATGTGGCATTTCTCTACACAGTCTGTCTTTGTTCCTTACCACATGTGCTCCACCAGATTTCTGCAAGGGGATCAAATAAATGTAGAAATGACCATTGGTCGCTCATCATGAGGGGAAGTTACTCATTGCAGTGACTTGACACTCCAATCACCCTGTGCTTTAACAAGCAGTAAGTACATTGACACTACTTTATAGCCAGGGACATTGGAATAATATTTATGGTGGAGGTGCTGAAAGCCATAGAACAAAAACAACCGTGTATGTGATGGAAACTTTATGTATGTGATTGTCATTACTACTTCAAGCCAAGGGGTGCTGCCACACCCCTAGCACTGTTTGTTCCACACCTTTGTTCACAGCAAGTGTAGCAACTGTGTAAATGCTGCTGTGTGTCAAACAGGGCAACAGCAGATGTCCAAGTTAATTCTGTACCCTAAATTTATCTTCTTTCCCATACTGCCATGTAGTGGGATTTCAGTAAGGCAAAGGGAGTGGATGCAGTGCACACATTCACCTTCTGTGCTCAGCAGTGGCAGCATATGCGTTTGGATGCATCCTGCAGCTGAGGGACCTGCTCTGTTCTCCCTGCACTCTTCTGGGGGATGTTGATCACTATAGAATAGAGTGCTTTGTGGACACACATACACAGTGATCATTTTAAAATCAACTCCACAGGCTTCTTTATGCAATTTCTGAATGTAAAGTAGTTTGCATTGTACAAATGTTTCAGAGGTGCACCAGATTCCTTCAGTTCTTGCTGCAGTAATGATGCAGTCCAATATGAACTGGAGGATTAGGAAGTGAATATAATACATGGCAAAGAACATTAGTGAGTTTTATTGCATGGAAGCATACTGCCCCCAGAGGGTTGAATACTTGAAGTGCATCTATAAAACAAATCTTTAAAAAGGCCTAGAGTAAGTAACTGGGCATAATTGAGCATCTGCTATTTGGGTGTAATATGAACAGCAATATTCAGGTGTAATAACAGCAATTTGTAGCAATTCCTGTTATTGTAATATGAAAATTCCAGCCCAGTGGGACTGTAACTAGAGACATACTTTTTTTTTCTCTCTTAATGTTCTCATGTTTTCATCATACACTTCAATGCAAAATCCCAGTTCTGCAGTCCTTATGTAAGCAGTCACACTTACTATTCATAGAATCATAGAACACTAGGACTGGAAGGGACCTCGAGAGGTCATTGAGTCCAGTCTCCTGCCCTCATGGCAGGACCAAGCACTGTCTAGACCATCCCTGTCAGATGCCTATCTAACCTGCTCTTAAATATCTCCAGAGATAGAGATTCCACAACCTCCCCAGGCAACTTATTCCAGTGTTTAACCACACTGATAAGACATTTTCCCTAATGTCCAACCTAAACCTCCCTTGCTGCAGTTTAAGCACATTGCTTAAAGTGAATTAAGTGAATACAGGCAGTCCCCAGGTTACGTACAAGATAGGGACTGTAGGTTTGTTCTTAAGTTGAATCTGTATGTAAGTCGGAACTGGCATCCAGATTCAGCCGCTGCTGAAACTGACCAGCAGCTGACTACAGGAAGCCCGAGGCAGAGTTGCTCTGCCCCGGGCTTCCTGGAATCAGCCGCTGATCAGTTTCAACAGACTGAATCTGGACGCCAGTTCTTACATACAGATTCAACTTAAAAACCCCAGGCGTCCAAGTCAGCTGCTGCTGAAACTGATCAGCAGCTGATTCCAGGAAGCCCGGGGCAGAGCAACTCTGCCTCGGGCTTCCTGTAGTCAGCGCTGCTCAGTTTCAGCAGTGGCTGACTTGGGGACGCCTGGGGCAGAGCAGCTTGGGTGCTGCTGGGTTGCAAAGGACCAGATTCTCCTATTAATTACACTAGTGCAGCATCATTAAAATAGAATTGTCTGCTGGTACAAATTAAGTTGAATACAAAGAAATTTTGCTTGTTTATGCCAGCAGGGGATTTAATGCAGTGTGGTTGTTACTGAGCCTGAAAAACGATCACAGTCAAAAAGGATGGCCATAGGGCAGCCTGGGGTTGATCTCAAGCTACTAATCAAAGTTAAAAGCAGCGTTGCTGTGTCTTAATTGCTATTCTAACCTGAGTTATCCAGTGTGGATTAGCTAACCAAATGAAGAATACACTTCTTTGTAGACATTCCCTAAAAGTTTGTACCTTACTGCTACTCCTTTCCCTGTCTCAGCCCTAAAATGTTGACTCTGAACTCTTGGAATTCCCAGAATTCATGTTATTAAACGGATATAATTCCATTAGTGGTGATAGTGCCATAGGTTGTTGTGAGGGAAAAATAAAATATGTTTCACAATCTGCTGCTAGCATGGGCGGTTGGTGAAGGTAGGTCTGGGGGAGGCAAGCCCCCAAACTCACCTCCAGCCCCGCCTCTTCTGCCCAGGACACGCCCCCCATAACAGGGAGGGTTGATGGCACACAGCCTGCCCTCCCTAGCCCCAGAGCACGGGGAGAGAAGAGGGTGCACGGCCCCCAGCTTCCCTGACTCTGGAGCACAGGGAGAAAGGAGGGTGTGCAGCCCCCAGCCCTGGAGCACAAGGAAGGGAGGGCACTCTGGGGCAGAAACATTCTGACCCCAGAATACCTATAGTAGGCATTCTGGTGGCAGAGCGTGAGCGAGGCCAGCCTGGCAGTTTGGGAAAGCAATGCCTTCCCCCACCTAGCATACCAGCTGCCTATTGCTACAAGGGGACATCGATAGCTCCTGTGCTAGATTCAGTGAATAACCTATAAAGTTGTCTGAGAATTGGATGGTCAAGTTTGCTGGATACATTATGTGTGCTTTGGGCAGATATAAATCTCTAGAAATGATATTTCCAGAATTCCAATTTAGAAGTTTGACTTTTAACACTTTTTGGGTATGTCTACACTACCCCCCTAGTTCGAACTAGGGGGGTAATGTATGCATACCGAACTTGCTAATGAAGCCCGGGATTTGAGTTTCCCGGGCTTCATTAGCATAAAGCCGGCGCCGCCATTTTTAAAAGCCGGCTAGTGCGAACCCCGTGCCGTGCGGCTACACGCGGCACGGACTAGATAGTTCGGATTAGGCTTCTAATCCGAACTATCTAGTCCGTGCCGCGTGTAGCCGCACGGCACGGGGTTCGCACTAGCCGGCTTTTAAAAATGGCGGCGCCGGCTTTATGCTAATGAAGCCCGGGAAATTCAAATCCCGGGCTTCATTAGCAAGTTCGGTATGCATACATTACCCCCCTAGTTCGAACTAGGGGGGTAGTGTAGACATACCCTTTGTGACTAATCCTATCATTTCTTTTATACACAAAATATCTCCTTTTACTAAAAATGGCATTACAAAGAGCCAAAATAAAAATGGATTTTCAAGTGTTCAGGATGTTCAGTAATTTTCCCTCTTAAGTTTTTTTCTCCCCTATCTCATGCTATTTTTACCAAATCTGTCTTGTAGGCAATCTGATTACTCTACATTATAGATGAAAGTGAATCTATACCTTACGTCTCAACAAGTACAAACATTGGCATTAGAAACTGAATCTTAATATCAAGTCTGACTCAAACACTGTAATGGATTAAACCAAAACTCCAGAGCTGAATACATCTGCATCCCAAACCTTGAAATGTTCATAATCCAGATCTGAATCTTTTCTCTCAGGCCTATCTCTACTCTAAAGTTAGTAACCTGCTGGCTGCTCATGGTTCATAGTGAGTAGTTTTTAACACATAGGGCTTGATACTGCTAAGAGGTGAGAAATCTCAAAATCCACTGACTTATATGAAGTAATGGGTTGTGCTCACAAAAGCCCGTGATACTATTTATATATCTTTTTGTTCATCTCTAAGGTGCTACAGGATCACTTGTTTTTGAAGTTTTTTTCAAGTTACATAATAGCACGGCTACCCCTCTGTAACTAAAGGAGAGAATGATAAACTTTATTTCACTGTTGCTTCTGTTCCCTTTTCCCAGAAATATTACAGTACAATACCTGCCTTGAAATCATAAAAAAATAAGAGACTAACTTCAATACATACACAACTCTTTGATGCCGTGATGTAAATGTCTGTAATTTGGAGAAATGTGATTTGGTAAAAACAGATGCTAAAGCCTCAAGTTTTAAGACTGCTTGAATTTCTGTACAAATGTTGGGTATTAAAATGATAAAATACAAGAAAAAGCAAAGGGAAAATTGTAATATATTTATAATATCTATAATATAAAAGATTCAGACATATTCTCAAACTGCCTAGTATTGTTATACATTAGTATGATAAAAATCAACCAATATCTTTAGGAATAACCTTTTTTTTTAATGCAGAAAGCTTCACCTGGTGTCTTGATTGGTTATGTTTTGAACACTGCTATATATTAACAAAGAAGTAGGACCTTTGATACTCCCTTACCAATAATTTGTTTGAATTCAAAGAAGGGTTGGAAGACTGCCAGGTTTGCAAACATACCATTTTAAAAAGGTAGTGCTCTAATTAAACCTTAAGTTATTGTTAAATATTGGTGCCTTTTTTTTTTAAAGAAAATGTAATAGTTTATAACAAACAAGATGTGTCTAATTTTATTTAAATAAAACTGATTTATTCATTGCTGAAGTCCATAATCTCTTCACTAGAAAGACTTGAATGTGTAAGGGTATGTGTGTGTATGTGTGTGTTTTTACACCTCTAGTACCCTGAAAAAACAGTTGACTGAGTGGTAACTTCCTGAATGGCAGTCATGCTTTGATTTCCTGCACTTTCCTTGCCATTTACAGGAATGAAAGAAGGCATTTTTGAGGCAGTGCCACTGAGTCTGTACAAAGCACAAATCCCCAAGAGTCAAACACCGTGTTGGAGGGGAATGGCAGGCTATATGTGCACCTTTCCTGCTCATCCCATAGGATCATAGAACTGGAAGGGACCTTGAGAGATCATCAATTCCAGTCCCCTGCCCTCATGACAGGACCAAGTACTGTCTAGATCATCCCTGACAGGTGTTTGTCTAACCTGTTCTTAAATATCTCCAGTGATAGAGATTCCACAAACCCCACCACTGGCAATTTATTCCGGTGATTAACCACCCCGACAGGAAGTTTTTTGTAGTGTCCAAACTAAACCTCCCATGCTGCAATTTAAGCTCATCGCTTCTTGTCCTAATAGCCAAGGAGAACAATTTTTTCTCCCTCCTCCTTGTAACACCTTTTTAAATATTTTCAGATACTTGAAAACTGCTATCCTGTCCCCTCTCTGTATTCTCTTTTCTAAACTAAACAAGCCCAATTCTTTCACTTTTCCCTCATAGGTCATGTTTTTTAGACCTATAATCATTTTTGTTGCTCTTCTCTGGACCCTCTCCAATTTTACCACATCTTTCTTGGAATGTGGTGCCCAGAACGCGACACAATACTCCAACTGACGCCAATCAGCGCAGAGTAGAGCAGAAGAATGACTTCTCGCGGTTTGCTCACAACCCTCCTGTTAATGCATCCCAGAATCATGTTTGCTTTTTCATCGTGCAGTCAGTCAGCAAGGCCATGCATGCTGAAGGCCTTGTGTCACATGCTGGAACTGAGGATTCCTTTGCTGCTCTGCTTCCAAGTGCAACGGGGCCATTTCTCTTGGTATTAGCATCAAATACTAAAAATGAATGAACATTAAAGAAATACAAAAGAGAACACATTCCAAATGAATTGATGTGATGGTGCCCTTCGCTGGCAGAAAAGAGGTTGGAGGCAGCCGATCAAAAGAGAGCTGAAGAGAGCAGCCAATCGGTGCCAAAGGAAGTCAGTTCTCCCTGAGAGCTTAAGGAGGAAGGACTATATTTCTGGAGGGCTGAGAGAAATGCCAGCACCTTGAACGGTGCAGTCCCCCCAGCATGGACTGAGGGAGCAAGAGACAGCTCCTGGCTGGCTGGTGAGGTGTGCAGGCTAAGGACCTGACTCAAGGCAAAGAGGGAGCTGAAGCCAGGTGGGAGGTGGCCCTGGAGGAAGGGAGTGCAGTTGGCCACTGAAGTAAGTGGTGAGAAGGTGAACTGCAGGCCCCTTGGATGCGGAGAGCACAGTGTGTGGCACTGCCAAAGGGCTGCATTGCTGAAGAGGATGTCGCAGCCCTTGGAGAGATATGACTCCTGGAACAGACATAAAGGAGGTGTGGTGAGGCACCACCTGAAGAGAGCACACTACTGTGCAGGGCTAATTGCCATGGCAACTAGCAGGAGGTGCCAGAGTGGCATGTGAATCTTGTTATAATTGGTTAAAAGGGATGAAGCCAATGCTCAGACCTCTATCTGCCCACATCATATATTACACATTGATGAGTATGAAAGAATTGCACGTGAGATTGATGAAAAATACCAGCAAGAATTCTTGAAGCTCTAGAAACAGTCTTCAGTGAATCAGAAAAGGTACCATACCTGTTATCTAGGAAAAAAGTGAACGTAGTGCCCATCTTCAAGAAAAAGGTGACTGGGAAACTGATGGCCAATTGGCCTCAGTGTCTTGTTCAACCTACCTGCATGAAAGGCCCCATGCAAGAGTATATGGGTAGGCGTTTTCTGTGCAGCTTTTGGCTCTAGATCTACAATGTTATCACTCATAAATCAACTCCTTTAAGATAAGTAGTGGAGGCTGCTAGAGATTAGGAATACGTGCAATGGATAAGGATAGGTAGCATTCTGCGCCCTCTAAAAGTTACAGATTCTGTTGAAAGAAAATGGAAACTGTCCTAGAAGTTAGCAGGCCAAGTAACTGTAGTGACTGAGGAAAGTATTTCTCTAAAGCTTCACACTCTGTTTGTTCACAATACTGCAGGGGTTGCACAGCAGTGTTGTGAAGCCCCAGAGTGTTATCTAATATATCTTTCACCTCAACATGCAAAATTGGGGCTTCTTTAGAAACCAGAGACTTGGTGTTGGACCATTTAACCTTTACACAGTGCTTACTGGATGCTCAAATCTGATAGAGCTGCCCATTCTAGGGGTTTCCCCCCCCCACACACACACACTGTGTGTTTGCAGACCCTCTGATAGGAAGGAGGGCAGTACTTTGTGGGGCAGGGGAGAGGGGTCACAAGAAGCCTCAGACTTGGCCAAAAATGTAGACATTAAAAAATGAGCTAGGTATCAAGACCTGAAATTTAAACACTTAATTGAAGCTGCTGCTACCCATTTATGATGGACCATTCACTCTTTGAGACCATTTATAGCACAGTAGAAGGGGAAATCCATCAGTCCCTGGAAAAATCCCTTTGGATGGGCTGCCTTTCCCTACTCCCTGACCTCCTGAGGTAGGACAATTGGAGCAGCTTCATATATTGAGTGGCTTCTTCCTCCCTCAATGCATGGAACAGGCAGAGTTCCTTCTACAGAGACTCCTCATTTGGCTCTAGGTCTAACTCATTCATGCAGATCAGGGACTTGGAGAGAAAGGGGGTCTGAGAGCGATGGCTGAGGTAATATATTTTATTGGACCAACTTCTATTGGTGAGAGAGACAAGTTTTTGAGCTTACACAGAGCTCTTCTTCTTTTCCCAGACCAGAAGGAGAATTCTGTGGAAGCTTGAAAGCATGTCTCTCTCTCCAACAGAAGTTGGTCTAATAAATGATAATCCTTCATCCATTTTGCCTCTGGTTTTGCCTCTCAATATTTCCTTAAATGGAACAGAAAGGGTTACATTTCTAGCCTTGACGATGAGAAAAGTAGTTAATAGTTTATCCATCACAAGGAAGTGAATTAAAAATATATTATAGTTGAGCATGCTTAGGGCATACACAAAATGCCTTCCTTTCACTGGGACAGCAGAGCGTTGATTGTGATTATTTTTGGGACAGTGACCGTAGTGCTTTGGATACTATGCATTTGGCAACTTGTTCTCAGGTTTAAATCAGGTAATACAAATATCTGTTTTATCCAGTTCACAAAATGATGTAATGAATACTGACTGAGTTCTTAGTGCCATTAGCTTCTTGAGCAGGAATGTCTCTTCTCACCATCGTTTGCAGTGTTATTGTAGCTGTGTTGGTCTTAGCAGGATTTTAAGGATGCAATACTTAAGGATTTTAAGGAGAGGCAATACTTTAATCGCTACGATGGTTATATTTTCTATTTTGGCTGAGACAGTCCCCTTTTTTAGCCATGTCCTGATCATTCTGACTTTTTTGGCAACAGTGGGCTTTTGTCCGGTTTGCTTTTGCCATCTGATCAAATGCCAACTTTTGTCAAAAAGTGGGGTGCAGTGTAGAGGAATGAGTGTTTGTGTGTGTGTGTGTGGGAGGAGAATGAGCAGTGATGCCAGTCCCTCATGAAGTGCCAAGATTCATGATGAGGAGGGAGATGAGTAGACAGGGTTTCAGCAACCCAGCCTCATGGAGAGGGTCAAGTGGCTTGAACCAGCCCCATGCTGAGGTGGGGAGAGCTCATACCAGCTCTGGGCTATGTCTCATTTTTCCTTTGGGAAATATGGTCCTACTATTGATTGTAGCAGTTCTCAATTGGGAGGTGCGAGGCCTGCTAGGAGTCCATGAGCAGGTGTCAGGATTTTCAGAGGGGTAGCCGTGTTAGTCTGTAACTGGAAAAACTTAAAAAAACAAGGAATAGTCTTGCAGCACCTTAGGGTGTGTCTAGACTACATGGCTCTGTCGCCAGAGTCATGTAGATTAGTTTACTAGACATATACAAATGAAGCGGCGATTTAAACAATCGCCGCTTCATTTAAAGTAAAATGGCTGCCGCACTGAGCCGATCAGCTGTTTGTTGGCTCAGCGCACTAGTCTGGACGCTCCGCAGTCGACATCAAAGGCATTTGTCAACCGCCCCGTTATGCCTCGTGGGATGAGGTTTACCGGAGCGGTCGACAAATGCCTTTGATGTCGACCGTGGAGCGTCCAGACTAGTGCGCTGAGCCGACAAACAGCTGATCGGCTCAGCGCGGCAGCCATTTTAATTTAAATGAAGCGGCGATTATTTAAATCGCCGCTTCATTTGGGTATGTCTAGTAAACTAATCTACCCAGAGCCATGTAGTCTAGACATACCCTTAGAGACTAACAAAAAATGTAGATGGTACCATAAACTTTTGTGGGCACAATCCGCTTCTTCAGATGAATGGAGTTTAAGGGGTCCAGTTTTCAAATAAATAACACAGAGAGGGGATGTGGAGGGGAGAAGAGGAGGAAAAAGGGGAAAGAAATTGTCAACATGTCCATGCTAAATGAAGCTGATAAGAATACTTAGTACCCACTCTAAGTACCTTTTTTTTTTTTTTGTCATTAGGATGTGGAATGTAGCGGGCCATCCAGCCAACGTTTTTGTTTAGATTTCTGTTGTAGGAATCAAACTTTTAAATGAAATTAAGCTTCCCTGTCAAGCTGGCTTTTAAAATTGTTTTGAAATAATACGGTGACTTTGAGATCCATTAATGAGTGCTGAGGCAAGTTAAAATGTTCCCGAATAGTTTTTGTGTGTTCCCTTTTTCAGATGTCTGATTTATGTCCATTAATTTTTTCTTGTAGAGACGGTTCAGTTTGGCCAATATACATGGCCAAGAGGCATTGCTGGCACTTGATGGCATAGATCACATTAGTGGATGTGCAGTTGTATGAGCTTCTGATGTGGTGGTTTACGTGGTTAGGTCCTGTGATAATATTGCCTGTATAGATGTAAGGACAGGGTTGGCCCCGGGGTTGATTGCAGGGGTTGGCTCCTGGATCAGTATGATAGAAGTGTGCTGCGTGAGGTTACAGCGTTGTCTGTAAGTGAGGATTGGCCTGTCCCCCAAGGCCTGTGAGAGGGAGGGTATGTCTACACTACAAAGTTGATTTGAACTAACAGCCGTTAGTTTGAATTAACTTTAATAGGGGCTACACATGCACATCGCTAGTTTGAACTTAATTGGAACTGGCGGCGTGCTTAATTCGAACTAGGTAAACCTCATTCTGCGAGGACTAACGCCTAGTTCGAATTAAGTAGTTTGAATAAAGGGCTGTGTAGCCACTTAATTCGAACTAGTGGGAGGCTAGCCCTTCCCAGCTTGCCCTGGTGGCCACTCTGGCCACAACCAGGGTAACTCTTCTGCCCCCCTCCTGGCCCTGGAGCCCTTAAAGGGGCACGGTCTGGCTACGGTGCCCGTGCCAGGTGCAAGCCTGCCAGCACCCAGCCAGCAGACCCTGCACCTGGCAGGGCACAAGCCAGCCACCCGCTGCCACCCAACCCTCCGGAGCCTGCCTGGGTCCGCGAGAGGCGGGCACCCGCCTGGTCTAGTGCGGAGATCGTGGACTTCATCCAGGTTTGGGGGGAGGCCTCCATCGTCCACGACCTCCGCACTTGGCACAGGAAAGCAGCCATCTAGGGCAGGATAGCTGCCAGCCTGGCCACCAAAGGCCACATGCGAACCCAGGAGCAGGTTTGCATGAAAATCAAGTTGGTCCAGTGAGACCCCCGACCCTGAGCCCTGAGCTTACAACATAAGAACATAAGAATGGCCGTACTGGGTCAGACCAAAGGTCCATCTAGCCCAGTAGCCTGTCTGCCGACTGTGGCCAACACCAGCTGCCCCGGAGGGGATGGACCGAAAACAATGACCAAGCCATTTGTCTCATGCCATCCATCTCCAGCCTTCCACAAACAGAGGCCAGGGACACCGTTCCTACCCTCTGGCTAATAGCACTCCATAGACCCAACATCCATGACTTTATCTAACTTCTTTTTAAACTCTGTAAGGGTATGTCTACACTACAATGTTAGTTCAAACTAACATTCATAGGCGCTACACTAGCGCTCCTCTAGTTCGAATTTAAATCGAACTAGCGGAGCGCTTAGTTCGAACTAGGTAAACCTCATTTTACGAGGATTAAGCCGAGTTCGAACTTACTAGTTCGAATTAAGGGGTGTGTTGCCCCTTAATTCGAACTAGTGGGAGGTTAGCCCTCCCCAGGTTTCCCTGGTGGCCACTCTGGCCAACACCAGCGAAACTCTATTGCCCCCCTCCCGGCCCCGGACTCTTTAAAGGGGCACGGGCTGGCTACGGTGCCCATGCCAGGTGCAAGCCTGCCAGCACCCAGCCAGCAGACCCTGCACCTGGCACGGCACAGAGCCACCCACCCGATGCCCCCCAGCCCACCATCTCTTCCCGGGACCAGGCTGGCGGCTCCCGGGAGCTTGCCCGGGACCGCAAGAGGCGGGCACCTTCCTGGGCTAGTGCAGACATCGTGGACCTCGTCCACGATCTCCGCACTAGGCACAGGAAAGTGGCCGGCTAGGGCAGGAGAGCTGCCAGCCTGGCCACCCAGGAGCAGGTGTGCATGAAAATCAAGGGGGTCCAGTGAGACCCCCGACCCTGAGCCCTGAGCTTACAATGGCCGTCCTGGGTCAGACCAAAGGTCCATCTAGCCCAGTAGCCTGTTTGCCGACAGAGGCCAACCCTAGGGACCCTGGAGGGGATGGACTGAAGACAGTGACCAAGACATTTGTCTCATGCCATCCCTCTCCAGCCTTCCACAAACCTTGGGCAGGGACACCACTCCTACCCCCTGGCTAATACCACTCCATGGACCCAGCCTCCATGACTTAATCTCATTTCCCTTTAAACTCTGTTCTAGTTCTAGCCTTCACAGCCTCCTGCAGCAAGGAGTTCAACAGGTTGACTCTTTGCTTTGTGAAGAAGAACTTTCTGTTACTAGTTTGAAGCCTGCTACCCATTCCTTTCCTTTGGTGTCCTCTAGTCCTTCTTTATGGGAACTAATGAAGAACTTTTCTGTATGCACCCTCTCCACCCCACTCATGCTTTTAGAGACCTCTATCCTGTCCCCCCTCCGTCTCCTCTTTTCTAAGCTGAAAAGTCCCAGTCTCTTTAGCCTCTCTTCATATGGGACCTGTTCCCAACCCCTGATCATTTTAGTTGCCCTCCCCTCTCCCAGCCTCTCTCTTCCCCTCTCCCACCTCCTTTTCCCAGTCTCCCCCAGTTTTGTTCAATAAAGACAGATTCAATTTTGGAAGACACGTTATCTTTATTTTGTACATCAAGAAGAGGGGCTAGGGAAGGGTAAGTGGAAGGAGGTGAGGGAGGAATGGGGCACGAACTCCCGATGGGGAGGACTGGGCTGGCTGTGTGGGCTTCTGGGGGTGGAAGCTCTCCTGCAGCCCCCCAATTGCCCCCTCTCCCCAGATGGCAGCCTGCGGCAAGTGCAGCCGGGCTGATGGCCGAGTGGTGTGATGTGTCCAGTGTGGGTAGTCCGGGCACTCCAAACGGGGCACCCCTGAGAACTGTCTGTCCGGGGTGGGGGTTGGGACCCTTTAAGCACAGCCCTCGGCTAGCCTGAGACAGCATCTCCACGCTCTAAGTCCTCCTCTGATGCCCTGCTGGCACTGCTTCTGGCCATCCTTAAGCCCGGTTCAGGGTCCACTTAATGTGGACATGCTAGTTCGAATTAGCAAAACGCTAATTCGAACTAGATTTTTAGTCTGGATCCGTTAGTTCGAATTAGTTTAGTTCGAATTAACTAATTCGAACTAAGTTAGTTCGAATTAACGTTGTAGTGTAGAGATACCCTTATAGTTCTAGCCTTCACTGCCTTCTGTGGCAAGGAGTTCCACAGGTTGACTATTTGCTTTGTGAAGAAGAACTTTCTTTTATTAGTTTGAAGCCTGCTACCCATTCATTTCATTTAGTCCTTCTTTATGGGAACTAATGAAGAACTTTTCTGTATGCACCCTCTCCACCCCACTCATGCTTTTAGAGACCTCTATCCTGTCCCCCCTCCGTCTCCTCTTTTCTAAGCTGAAAAGTCCCAGTCTCTTTAGCCTCTCTTCATATGGGACCTGTTCCCAACCCCTGATCATTTTAGTTGCCCTCCCCTCTCCCAGCCTCTCTCTTCCCCTCTCCCACCTCCTTTTCCCAGTCTCCCCCAGTTTTGTTCAATAAAGACAGATTCAATTTTGGAAGACACGTTATCTTTATTTTGTACATCAAGAAGAGGGGCTAGGGAAGGGTAAGTGGAAGGAGGTGAGGGAGGAATGGGGCACGAACTCCCGATGGGGAGGACTGGGCTGGCTGTGTGGGCTTCTGGGGGTGGAAGCTCTCCTGCAGCCCCCCAATTGCCCCCTCTCCCCAGATGGCAGCCTGCGGCAAGTGCAGCCGGGCTGATGGCCGAGTGGTGTGATGTGTCCAGTGTGGGTAGTCCGGGCACTCCAAACGGGGCACCCCTGAGAACTGTCTGTCCGGGGTGGGGGTTGGGACCCTTTAAGCACAGCCCTCGGCTAGCCTGAGACAGCATCTCCACGCTCTAAGTCCTCCTCTGATGCCCTGCTGGCACTGCTTCTGGCCATCCTTAAGCCCGGTTCAGGGTCCACTTAATGTGGACATGCTAGTTCGAATTAGCAAAACGCTAATTCGAACTAGATTTTTAGTCTGGATCCGTTAGTTCGAATTAGTTTAGTTCGAATTAACTAATTCGAACTAAGTTAGTTCGAATTAACGTTGTAGTGTAGAGATACCCTTATAGTTCTAGCCTTCACTGCCTTCTGTGGCAAGGAGTTCCACAGGTTGACTATTTGCTTTGTGAAGAAGAACTTTCTTTTATTAGTTTGAAGCCTGCTACCCATTCATTTCATTTAGTCCTTCTATTATGGGAACTAATGAAGAAGTTTTCTTTATGCACCCTCTCCACACCACTCATGCTTTTATAGACCTCTATCATATCCCCACTCAGTCTCCTCTTTTCCAAACTGAAAAGTCCCAGTCACTTTAACCTCTCCTCATATGGGACCTGTTCCAAACCCCTGATAATTTTAGTTGCCCTTTCGGAAACCTTTTCAAGGCCAAAATATCTTTTCTGGGGTGAGGAGATCACATCTGTCTACAGTACTAAAGATGTTGGCGTACCATAGTTTTATACTTCCCCCCCTCCTTCTTCCCCTGGCTTCCCCCTTCCAGCTCCCTCCTCCCAGGTTTCCCCCTCCCCTCTCCCACCCTCTCTCTTCCCCTCTCCTTTTCCCAGTCTCCCCAGAGATTAATCCCCCCCCAGTTTTGTTAAATAAAGAGATTTTCTATTTTTGAACACACGTGTCCTTTATTTTTTACATCAGGAAGGGGGGCTAGGGAGGGGTAAATGGAAGGAGGTGAGGGAGGAATGGGATACAAGCCCCCGATGGGTCTCTGGGGTGGCTCTGCTGGCTCCTCAGGGTGGAAGCTCTCCTGCAGGGCCTCCTGGATCCTGACAGGCGCCCTATTAAGCCCCCCGGATGGCAGCCTGCGGCAAGTGCAGCCAGGCTGATGGCCGAGTGCTGTGATGTGCCGAGGGTGGGCACTCAGGGCACTCCAAGACAGGAGTGTTTTGCTGTCCCTCATCGAGTTAGACAAGCAAGCGGGGAACCCTGAGAATTGTCTGTCCGGGGTAGGGGTCGGGTCCCTTTAAGCACAGCCCTCGGCTAGCCTGAGACAAGTTCGGTTCAGGGTCCACTCAATGTGGACATGCTATTTTGAATTAGCAAAACGCTAATTCGAATTAGTTTTTAGGTCTAGATGCACTAATTCGAATTAGCTTAGTTCGAATTAACTAATTCGTATTAAATTAGTTCGAATTAGTGCTGTAATGTAGACTTACCTGGAGGGGTCATTTTCCCAGATAGGTTGTAGATGTTGATAATTCATTGGAAGGGTTTAATTTGGGGGCTGTAGGTGATGACAAGTGGTGTCCTGTTGTTTTCTTTGTAGGGCCTATCTTGAAGTAACTGATATCTGGGTACTTGTCTGGCTCTGGCACCCTGTTTTTCACTTTTCTGGGTGGGAATTTCAGTTTTAAGAATGCCCTATATCATGGCTACTCAACATTGGGCCAATGGGCCACATGTGGCCCGCAAGCCATTTGTTTGTGGCCCACACCGCGGTTTGGGTTTACACGGGGCTCAACACACGACCTGGGGATGGGATCATTTGAACATGGCCTCCACTGGAAAGAAGCTCCACAATGGCGAGGCATCTCCCAGGAGGGGTGAACATTGAAAGATATGAGCTAGCTGGAACAGACAGGTACAGGGTGTCAGTGTTTCTAGCCCCCAGGGAGGAGGAGTTGGGAGCACTGGGGCATTGTGGGAAGTGCTTTGTATTCATGCCCATTGGTGTGAAAGAACCTGTTTGATATATTTTCACTATATTTGCATGTAAATGCAACCACACTTAAGTTGCGGCCCTTGGCAGCTATGGGGAGACTAATCCTGGCCCAGCTGTGGCTTTTTGTCCTATCCCCTCCCCCAGGTCAGGCCAGAAGCCAGAGCCAGGCCAGGGTAAGATCAGTGTGAGAAGCTATGAGGAGACACAGGCCCACCACTTGCCCTGGATGGGGTTTAGGAAGCAGGGACATAGGCTGAAGGCTGCTGTTGGATTCCCCCACCCTGGGCAGGTGGAGGAGCTTGGCTCTTGTTTCTGATTTGACCAAGGGGCAGAGACTTTTGGGGAAAGAAAGGGAAAGGGGCAGAGCCACAGATGGGGCGGGCCTTATGCCCCTGTCTCCACTCTTTTAGGAAGAATCCATCACCCCTGGATCTACTTCTTTGGTGGAGTATTCTTGTCTGGTGAAGGAGCTTTTACATGTGTTAAGGTAATATCTCAGGGTATGTTTACACTAGCCCCCTAGTTCGAACTAGGGAGGCTAATGTAGGCATTCGAAGTTGCAAATGAAGCCCGGGATTTAAATATCCCGAAGCTTCATTTGCATCTTCCCGGGCGCCGCCATTTTTAAATGTCCCTTAGTCCGAACTTCGTGCCCACGGCTACACATGGCACGGAGTAGGTAGTTCAAATTAGGATCTCTAATTCGAACTACCATTACTCCTCATGGAACGAGGAGTAACAGTTAATTCAAACTAAGGAGTTAGTTCGAATTAAAGTTTAACTGCCGCGTCTAACCGCGGGCAGTTAGTTCGGACTAAGGAGGATTTAAAAATGGTGGCGCCCGGGAACATGCAAATGAAGCCTGGGATATTTAAATCCCAGGCTTCATTTGCAACTCTGGTTGCCATCATTTGCCTACCTAGCTCGAACTAACGAGCTAGTGTAGACATACCCTCATGAATTGACATTATGCTAAAAATAATGTGTGAACATCTATTCCAAAGTTGATACAAATAGAAAAACTTAAAATCAACAAATAGTCTTGCAGCACCTGAGAGACTAACAAAACACGTAAATGGTATCATGAGCTTTCGTGGGCACAACCCACTTCTTCAGATGAAGATGATCCCATCTACATGTTTTGTTAGTCTCTAAGGTGCTGTAAGACTATTTTTTGTTCTTTTAAGTTTTTCCAGTTACAGACTTACTCGGCTACACACATTGCTTGGAGTCTTAATAGAAAAGGATGCAAATGTGGGAAACCCGTGAAAGTGTCCAGTAAGGAAATTCCCATGAGAATTACCCACTAGAGTATCAATGGGGAGTGGAAATATGTGGTGATTAACCTTTGTCAGGTATTATCAGCCTCTGTGAATTTAACTATTCTGTATTTCTTGAATGTCACATGGGAAGCTGAAAGTACAACATAATTATTTTACCATATATGACCTTTATTCATGAGGATAAAGAACCCTTTTGTGTGCTTTTGACTTTGTCCTATTTGGAATTCAGCTATCTGTGACCAACAACTGGTATAGACTCAAAACCCAAGTGTAGTTAAGCAAATCTGCAATTTGCATGGACACGCCTAATACATGCTTGAAACTGAAGTGACCAATGCAAACCATAACTTTTTTTCTCTTCCTACACTTAAGTTTTGCACCAGTGTAGCTGGGCTGAAATGGAGCAAGACTAATCTCAAACATAGATGAGACTTTAGTTCTTATTTGATATTGGACTTGGGCATGCTACCTATAGTCACTGTTATAAACTTGTCTGGTTTATAATACTGGAGTTTCAGCATTGCTAGCTGTCCTGGAAGTTGATTTTCTGAGAATGCAGCTCATGGAATAATATGAGAATCTCAGCTTTCATTTAAAAAAGTAAAATTAAGGTGCCAGGCATCATCAGTAAGGAAAAAGGTTCAAAAGGCAAATCAAAAGAACCATCCTCGTGGAATGAGGAGTAACGGTAGTTCGAATTAGGATCCTTAATTCGAACTACCTACTCCATGCTGCGTGTAGCCGTGAGCACGGAGTTTGGACTAAGGGGGATTTAAAAATGGTGGCGCCCGGGAACATGCAAATGAAGCCCAGGATATTTAAATCCCGGGCTTCATTTGCAACTCCGCTTGCCCTCATTACCCTACCTAGCTTGAACTAACAAGCTAGTGTAGACGTACCCTACTGGAGTATTGAGCTCATAACTGCCTGCAGAGGGTACAAGTCCTCTTCCCTCAAAAAAAAAAAAGAGTTTTAAAAAGAGGAATCCATGTGAAATGGCAAATGTGAAGACAATACATTCTAGTCACATGAAAAGAGTACGAGCAGCGAGGCATGGGAGAGACTAGACAGCAGCAAGTACAGCTATAGTCCCCATCTTTGAGTTGGCAGAATTTGTGGGATTAAGATTTTGTTGCAGAATGAAATAGGCTTGGAAATTCTAAAGGCAGGCAGCCACGCTGTGCTAGCTTCTGTTCTTAGCTCCCATTCAGAGTCACCTAGGTAGCCATGTTGGTGCAGAAGCTGACTTTTTGTCATCACAGGCTTTTATTGTGATTTTCTTGTTTTAAAATGGTATGCTTTCAAGCTGGAGTATCAGCCTTATTTTTTTTCATTCCTTTTTACAATTGATGACTACCATGTCCTCAGCTAGGCCTGGATTATGCACCCTAAATCTGTGTGTGGATCTACCCTCTGTTCCTGAAGACAAATGGGCTGTCCTTTCTATGAATCTATGGAACCTACCCTCTCCCACCTCAGCACTGTACCTCCTAGACACCCCTTAGCAGGGTTGGGTTCTATAGCTCGGGAGAAACTAGGAACAGCTGAGTGGGGCTGGGATGATCAGGGATCCTTCACCAACACTGAGGGGAATTTGTTCAGAACTTCAATACACCCTGAGGCTGCATTGACTTCTGAGAAGAACCTGTTGGGGTTTTTTGTCTACTGGAGCTTTGCTGCTTGGAAGCCTGGAGAGTAATGGGAGAATGAATGGAAAGGCAGAGATCCCTGGCCTCCAGTAGGTGCCCTAAAATTTATAGATTCTGAAGGCTAATCCCATTGCTCATTGCATACCATGTGGGGGAGAGGAGCAAAGCTCCTCTGTGTTAATGAAATTATTCCGTTCCTGGACAAGTTTTCTTTCCCTTCTTCAGGTTTTCCCATGAGAGAGGCAAGCTGGATTTAATGGTTAACACAATGGCTAGTGATGCACTACATGGATGCATTGAGTTATACTACAAAAAAAAAAAAAAGAAAAAAGATAGTGTTCCATATTTGCCATGGGCATCTGAGTGTAAGACATCTGAGGGCTTGTCTACACAGACATTTTATTCTCCGCAAGCTGACTGTCCACACGGTCCCTGCTGATGCACATTAACAGTTTGTTATATGTTAATGAATGGCAGGAGCGTCTGCACAGACAGTTACTCTGAGGCAGGTTAGTGCAAGGTGGATTCATATCCTGCTTGCTGCAAAGTATTTGTGTATACAAGCCCTGGATAAAGCCAAAATAATAGTGTTAAATAACAACCCCTTACCCTAGTACAGATAAGATCACAACAAAAACAAAATCAAGCAATACATGTCAATATTCCAAAACCAGAATTAACTCAAACTGCTTTTCACATCCCTTATATTTTATATCGTACTTTCAATGACAAATAGTATTATTGAAAATAGTAATGTATTAAGCTACTGATTTGCTGTAACAAGAAAATAAGAACTAGAAAATAGTGTGTATACATGCTGCCTAGGTTTGCATTTGCCTAGGTTTGACATGCATCTGACGAAATGAGTCTTTGCCCACGAAAGCTTATGCTCCTATATATCTGTCTATAAGGTGCTACAGGACTCCTTGTCGCTTTAGGTTTGCATTGTTGATGGAATTCTTTAATTTTTGAATTTTCTGATTTGGCAATGGTTAGCCAGTGTGATATTAACAATGTGCTAACAAGTTCTGCATGTTAGTTTATTTTTTTTAAATAAAAGACTTGCCCATGTTCAGCGATATTAGTTATAATTAGGCTGTGACCATGATGGTCCACTTAGGCAAATGGGTGATAAGTGGAGGTAAATCTCCAATTTTGTTGCAGCTAGTATTATATAACATAAAACAGTTTTCTTATTAGTTTACAGTGGGACAGCTTTATCTTGATAAAGAAAGGAGAAATTTAATTTTAAAGAAATCTTAGAGTCCAGTACTTCACAGAATGCCACAAATATTATGGAGTGTCCTGAAATTTCTATTATCTGATTTTTTCTTCCATTCCTGAAATCTTTCTCTTTTTTTTGTGGTATGAGTTCAATGAATAATTTACATTTACCTTCCTGCACACTGTCTCAGCAAGATCGTGAGAGTAGCAGTATGCTCTCTGCCCGTCATGCCAGGCTCTTTGAGAATATTGGTTCATGTTATAAATGGGCCTGGTTTTATTAGGTTTAGCTAAAAATGCTAGCATGATCAGAAGTGATGCAATTCACTGAACATACTCTGAAAGGGGGCATTCAGTTATCTATTGAGTATGTGTATGTGTCCATGTGTCAAATGGCTAGCCTCTTTGTTGACACTGTAATAAAAAAAATATGCCACCAAGCTTCACAGCTCAGATCAACTGACTCAGGCTTGTGAAACTCACAGTGGGTAGCTAAAATAGTGTAGATTTTTGGCTTTGGGCCTGGATGTGGTTCAGAGTCCCCCGCCCCCGGCTCAAGTCCAAGCCTGAATGTCTACGCTGCAATTATTACCCCTGAAGTAGAACCCCACCAGCCCAAGTCAGGTGACCCAGGCCAGCCATGGCCATGCTGCAGGTCTGTTATTGAAATGTAGATGTGTCAAGGGTATGTCTACATTTGAATTAGGAAGTGAGATTCCCACCAGGTGTCGACACACCTGTAGTAGCTTGGCTTGAGCCAGCACCTAGAAATGCAGTGTGTCCCCAGCAGTGTAGGTACCAGCTCTGGATAGCTGTCTTTGCAGGAACCCAGGAGGTTGGGCAGAGTTGTACTTGGGGTGGGCTAGCCTAAACAGTGCTTCTGCAGACATGCTGCTATTTTGAGGTACTACCTTCACCAGAGCTAGTGCACCAGGTACATCTCCACAAGCTGGGAAGCACATCTCCTCCCAGCTGAAATTAAATCTTAAGACTGTAACATCTTACTTCTTACTAAGTCCTGAAGGAGTTACTCCTCTAACTTACTGGTAAGGCGCTCTGTTTGATTCGACTTCCACTCAAGGTACCTTCACACATGCATGCTCAGGTAACAAACAAAGCGATTTTTCAATTGCTTTACCATGTTTATAGTTAAGCAAAGCCTATTCCACTGAGGGCTCTGTTCATGCTCAGTAATAAACATGGCAAAGCAATTTAAAAAAATATCACTTTATTTGTTACATAAGCATACATCAAACATTGGACACATGTGTAAATGTACCTTGAAGGTCAGCTGTTGTGCTCTCCATTTTTCTTGTGGCACTGTCTAGAATTGTTTTTGTGGGGAAAAATTGGACTTTTTCCTTCCTCATTCTCTCATGACTCAAAGATAACTACAGGGATTGTACTCAAATGCCTGAATAAATAGATCTCTTCTGCCAAAGACTAGGCATCAGAATTTACAGCCACAAAATTGAATATGGAAATAAAAGGTATTCACAGAAAGTTGTACAGCTCTATTGTAGTAGGTACGACCAGGTGTCTGTCTAAAAAACAAACCAACTGTAATTCCCTTGTGTATACTCTGAAAGGCCTGATTACATTATCCCAGAAGTGTTAAGAAAAAGAACAGGTGCAGCCCTGTTAGTTACTGTAACATAACTTTGGTCACGGAACTCCCCAAGCTGCAACTTTGGATTGCCCTTCAAGTTGCAGGTTAAAAGGAATCAGCAAGATTCAGGTCAGCTGTCAGTGACACCACTGTAAATCTAGTGATGCCAACTAAAGTTAGGGGCTTTAACTAGTTATCCCCTAGTCAGAGTAATGAAATGCAGAACAGAGTTTGGCTCAGTGGGTTTAACCATTAGAAAGTGGAACTAACCTAATACTTGATACAAGCTGACTTATCCAAATCTTTCAGCCAAAGACCGCTTTCAGTTACAGTGGTGTAAATTAAGAGTATCTCCATTGCCTTAATTGGAAGTATTTCAGATTAAAGCAGAATTTGATCCTGTATTTTTTAAAAGACATAATAATAATATCATTAATAATTAATAATAAATACCTAATTCTTACATAACATTTTCATTTATAGCACTTAAAGTGCTAAAGGAGGTGAATATCATTATCCTTATTTTACAGATGGGGAAGCCAAGACCTAGGGAGGTATACGAATTGTCCAGCATCACTGAGCAGGTCAATGGCAGGGCCAGAAATAGAACTCCTGTATCCATGCACCCAAAAGCTTAGCAATACACACGGACACTTGCTAGTCCTTCTTGCTATAGTTTTACAAGTGGTATTTTTGTACCTTTGGGAAAGTACTCATTTTCACTAACCTCCAACTTGCTTTATAGATTGGAATGAAGTTTTATTTTGAGCTTACAATGTAACCTCTATGTGGAAGAGTTTTTTATATTCTTAGATTTACATGCTTTTCAAAAATGTATTTTATGAGAGTCTGCATTGCAGGTCCTAGAGGTTTCATGTACAGATTCACAGTAGCCTTTTGTATATAAAGGTATTATATAAGGGTATGTCTAAACTACATGGCTCCATCGACGGAGCCATGTAGATTTGTTGTTTTGGCAAAGGCAAATGAAGCCGCAATTTAAATGATCGCGGCTTCATTTACATTTACATGGCTGCCGCGCTGAGCCGACAAACAGCTGATCAGCTGTTTGTCCGCTCAGCGCGCTAGTCTGGACGCTCCCCTGCCGACATCAAAGCCCTTTGTCGGAAGCCCCGGTAAACCTCATCCCACGAGGAATAATTGGGCTGCCGACAAAGGGCTTTGATGTCGGCAGGGGAGTGTCCAGACTAGCGCGCTGAGCAGACAAACAGCTGATCAGCTGTTTATCGGCTCAGCGCGGCAGCCATGTACATTTAAATGAAGCTGCGATCATTTAAATCGCGGCTTCATTTGCCTTTGCCTATCTGTCTAATCTACATGCCTCTGATGACAGAGGCATGTAGTCTAGACACAGCCTAATAGTGCTAATACTAGAAGGCAATACAACATATCAAGGATTAAAATATGGCTACTTTTTTTCTAATAAAATAACCTGTTCTGGTTAAAATGTCTGGTTTGAATGCAGGGAATAAGGACAAGTTGTGAAACTGCTGCCTACACCCACAACGCAAAAATCAGCATGACTGTGTTGCTGTGTTTTGGCTGCCTGCAACTTCAATATTGTTGGTTTTGCAGTCATAGGTGCATTTAATAAATTACACACTGTGGCCCCAGCTCAACCTAGAGCTCTTCTCAGTGAGTCTGGTCTGTGTGATTGTCTCCTTGTTTGTAGTATTTCTAGGGCTCCTTATCACTGTAGAATCAATGGCTCTCATCTTGCATGGAGCTCCATGTGGAATCTCATGGATATCTCCTGGATTCACATAGAATATGGATGTTCTCTCATGCAGAGCTCCTTGAAGGATGGGGGGGGAGGTCTAAGAAGGCATATATACACTGCAGCTGGGAGGGGTGATTCCCAGTCCAGATAAGCAGACTTGCGCTAGCTCAGCTCAAGCTATTTTGGTAAAAATAAGTGTGGAGGTCGCAACCTAGATGGTTGCTTGAGTGACACATCGAGTCCAAGCCCACCTGGCTCCCTGGGGCTGGGCCTGGTTGGCTAGCTTAAGCCTCTGCCGGTGCTGCAATTGCCACGCTGCTATTTTAGCATCTCAGCTCAAGTGGAGCTAGCACAAATCTGTCTACCCCCGCGGAGGCTCTCACCTCCCAGCTGCATGTAGATGTACCCTAAACACCCAAGCCATAGAATCTCAGTGCCTCCTGTTGCCTAAGTCTTTAAGGGAGCCCAGAAGCAGAGGTAGGATGCTTATATGCAGGCTGGGGATAGAGATGGCTCATCCAGGTTATATCTGTTGCAATGGGACTCATAGATTATAAGTATTGTGGCAGCTTTCCTTTGTCAACATTTTCCTTTTTTAAACAGAACCCTCACCTCCATCCCCTTCACCCTGTGAAAACAGTGGAGCCTATGAAAATGGATTGTGCCTTTGCCCAGGGGAATGGACAGGGCCACGCTGTGAAACAGGCTAGTATGAACAATGTTGTTTTTATGGAGCAGTTAGAGGAGCTGGGGGTGCTCAGCCTGTCACAGGATTGGATCATTAGGTCATAATGTTATCATGTCACATACTAGTGGGGACTATTCTATTCCAGCCATTTCTGCTGGGTTTTTAAAAGGGAAGTAGCAGAGGAAAGCATTTAGTGTCATCTGACTCTGGCCTGTTCCCAGACAACTTAGGCTGTCTCTGTTTCTTTGAAATCTTCTGTTTGAACCGCTGACCAACACAATTGTCTAAAACTCTGTATCAGATTGTGGGGGGGGGGAGGGGGCTGATATTGCTTCCTACAGGAGAGAGTCAGTTCCATGGCAAAATTAACCGGCCGACATGGGGGCCTATCTCTGACTTGTGGGATTAAGGAGGCCAATCTCTACCTTACATCTCTCTTCCCTGTCACTTGCACCCAGGGAATGAACCTCAGCATTGAAGGAATGTTCAGGTTAAAGATTTGGGAGCTTTTGAGCTATACTCAGGTCTAAATATCATCAGATTCACCAGCCCTTGCTGTTCATACATTTGTAGACATCTTATTGTCTCCTGTCTTGGTGTCAAAAAAAGATATTACCTCTGACTCTGTATTTGTCCTATTAAGGCAGTGGTTTTGAACATTTATTCATTTGCAGACCACTACAATGTTTTGAAGGGACCCCTCTGAAAATCTTAGATGGTCTGCGGTCCCTCAGGAGTTCACAGACCACAAATGGAAAGCCACTACTTTAAGTCACATTTGTAAAGTTACTATCACCTTCTGTCTGGTTTTATATTTCATGGTCTTGAAAATTGCTCTATATGATAATAGTATTTAACCTGAATGTATTTTTCCCTACACAGTGAATTTCTGTGGCAATAGTACTTACTTATTCAACTCTTCTCAAAACTCTTCAGAAATTTTTACTTTTAAAAGAATTGTAGTAGACTCATATGGGTATTCTGAAGAAAAATGTGAAGATGCTGGAAATGGTAAGTGTTTCCTTTCTCTCCTCCTCTACCCATCTTACCCTTCTGGCCACCCAAAAGTGAAATTCAGGCTGGTGAAAGATGTCAGCTTATTAAAGCAGGAGATGGAAGTCCTCTATTTAAACTCTGATCCGATACAGTCCTTCCCACACTGCACTGCCACTATCATAGAATCATAGAACCATAGAGCTGGAAGAGACCTTAGAAGGTCATCAAGTCCAGCCCCCTGCTCTAGGCAGGACCAATCCCAATTAAATCAACCCAGCCAGGACCTTGTCAAGCTGAGACTTAAACACCTCTAGGGATGGAGACTCCACTATTTCCTGAGGTAACCCATTCCAGTGCTTCACTACCCTCCTAGTGAAATAGTTTTTCCTAATATCCAACCTGGACCTCTCCCACTATGTGTTGATGCTGTTCCCTATGAAGGTGAAGGGGTAATTTGCTCTCCATGTATCAATGTAAATAAATATAATTTACTCTTTGTGTCCCTGGCCTCCAAGGTGGCCAGCAAAAATGCTAGTCCTGAATGGTGAGCTTTGTGAGTGGGATACCTGGTCACTTCCAACTGGACTGATATCACTAACTCATATCACATAAGCTACTGAACCGTTTTGTTGGTAAATAAGCCAGAAAATACTGCACAGAGATTTATTTAATTGCACCATATGACACAGAAAAAGATTTCAAGAAAAAGTTATTAAAATACCATTCATTTATTCTGATTTGATTGTGGGTATTTTATAAGTAAAAACAGAAGTAGGAAAGTGGTTTTTAATAGGGACAGTTGAATAGTATGTAACACAGTGAGTTTAAACTACTTACAATGTCTGATGATCTTGCAGTGGTTCTCAACCGTGGGCCATAAGGCTCCCCAGGGGCCACGCCCTACCTCTAGGGGGCCACATGGAAAAAATGGAACATTAGGTAAATTATGTACCTTTTTTTCCAACTAACAGTGGCTATGAGGGGGGGTCCACAGAGGTAAACGAGGCTCAGAAGGGGGCCATTAGCAAAAAAAGGTTGAGAAACACTGAATACGATTTGTTTTTGTTCAGTGACATTTATATTGTTACTTAGTCCTCTATATTTCTGCCGGTAACTTGTGACAAATTTTCAAACTCGTTGTGGGGAAAAAATTGTCTGCTTAAGGGGTATGATTCTCCAACCCTTACTTATGAGACTAATCCTTCCCTTATTTACATGAATAAACCAATGACATCAGTAGCATTTCTTGTTTGAATAAGCATTTCTTGTTTATATAAGCAAGAGTTACTAGAAAGAAGAAAGACGATTTTTAAAATCCTAAGGGTTGATGAGGACTTGCAAAGAGTGCTAACATGATATGACTGAACGGATTTCTTTTTTCTTTTTTAAAATTAAAGCTGCTACTCCAAAAGCAAGCAGGAAATGCTCCAAAATAAGTGGAAAACCTACGCTAGCTGATGTGAAAATTATGAATTGTAGTAGGAACCTGACAACGCTAATGGACGAGGTAACCCTGTCTTTTAATATGCCATGTAATAGGTTACTACAACTACAGTGAAGCTGTGGCTATAATAACCTTCATGGTCTGAGTTTGGCATATGGATTCCATATGCAGAGTTGGTTGAAACAAGAAACAGTGGGCTAAAATCATCAGTCCATTCTGGCTGCTTTGCTCTTCCCTAGCCCAATCCTAGGGACATCCTTTTTTTTTTAAGCAATAAACTTTAATATCAGAAAATTGTATAATTCATTAATTTATAAAGATAGGTTCATTAGAAAATAGGATAAACAGATTTATCTTCATCAATAAAACTGATATAAAATATTATGATGTTTTCAACCCATTTCAGTCCCTCTGATATGATTCAATATTAGAATACAGCCGCACATACAGAAAATAAATATAGGTGGGATTTTCAAAAGCACTCACTTTTGGCCCATGTCTTCCCATTTGACTTCAGTGGGAGCAGAGACCAATGATGAACATTTTTGAAAACTCCATTCTAAAATAAGAGAGAAGAGAGGAAAAGTAAGTTTACACATTGTCTCTCTGAAATGGGCATTCCAGATAATAGGTTTGTGCTAATTATTTTAAAACCCATGAGCCAACAACCTCTGTGAAGTTGCAAGGTTCTAGAACTCATTCCAACATGTAAAGAAAGTCAGTTGTCCTGTCTCCCATTAGGTTTTTGTTCTTCTAGTTGTTTTTAACCTTATAATTTACTTGGATGAAGTTTGGTACTTCCAAATCAAAATGTACACCACCTTCTTCCCCTAACCTTCACCCTTTCTATCCCTTGCTTTTTAAAAGTATTAGTGAGATTACTGGACAAATTGTAAAATAGTTAGTATGATTATTGTTATGATTTGGATCAACAGAAATGTTGACTCAGATATGACAATTCGATGCTTATTATCATTTATAGTTAAGTATGTTCATAGGTGAGATTTTCAAACATATGTAAGGATTTTAAGTACCTGAATTCCACTGAAAGGCAACAGGAATAACTCTAATAAGCACCTTTGAAAATTTCACTCAGGATCAAATTTTTTTACTTTTTTTTTTTTAAATGCCATGAATTTTTGGTCAGTTAAAATTTAATGTTTTACTTTGACTGTTCATGCGCTTATGTTTATTTTCTGTGAATATTTGCAAAATTTACTGATAGGAACATTCATGGAAATGATTGTAAGTATACCAGTATATTAGAAAATATTAATGTAAAATAATTATTGATCTTACAAACATGACTATTTAAACAGGAAATCTGATTGTGAAAATTATTTCATTCCAATTGGGATACTGAAACATGAATGACTTTCACATCTGACCTGGCCCGGAGATGTGGCAAAAAGCAGGTGGAAGCAGCTGTGTAGAGCTGCTTTGGGAACTGCTTTGTTCTTGCAGCGTAGTTTTGGGGGAGGGGTAATACCTCCAAGTCTCCCCAACTCTGCCCCTGAGCTCAGGGCTTTTGCCCTGTAGGGAACACTGGGGCTTGGGGCTCCAGAATTCAGACTGCTGCCCCCAGTTTCAGGACTTCAGCTCCGTCGCTTCCGGCTTAAATCTTGCAGGAGGTGCTGGGGCTTGGGCTCTAGGTTTTAGCCATGGGACCTATAGACCCCCCCTAAAAAAATTTGTGAATCCCCAATGTTGTTAATGTTCTTTTAACCTAGGGTTTGTATGTAATATGCATATAATCCATCTCCCGTAGTTATCAGTGCACACAACCACTCTGCCATCTGAAAACCCACCTCTGTAGCTCAGAGATTCACTCAAGTATTATCATTTAAAGGTTTTCATAGGAGAACTATTTAGAGAAGGGCCAGGCTACTCTACTGTGGTGATTCCTTTGCTCTTCTGGTGGCTTCCTAAACTCATTTCAATTCTAATTCTGTTTATGTAGCACACGTTGTGAGTGGGAGGGATTACAGAAGTCCATAGATTCAGAAGATCAAAGTACATCTACAGTGATAAAAGACACACAGATTCTCAGAGCCTGGGATCCAACCCAAGCCCAAACATTTAGCCTATAATTTTATAGCTTCATAGATCAAGTCTCCAGGAGACCAACTAAGTTGATCTAGCCCAGCTTTTTTTTTTATTGCAGTGTAAACATACCCTCAGTCATTTATGGTGTGAGTAGCTTATTTCAAGTCAATTTCGAAATAGCTTATTTTGTATTTGGTGCTGTCTACCCAGCACCAAATTTTGAAATAAACTGCTATTCTGAAACTTCCCTTTCTCCTTGTGGAATGAATGAGGTTTACAAGGAAATTGGAATAGTGAGCTCATTATATTTTGAAATAATGGGCTTTCTTCACAGATGAAGAATAGCTATTTCGGGATACCAGAAGTATCCCAAAATAGTGCCACAGTGTAGACGGACCTTTGGACAAAGTCTTATTGCATTTCTATGTGAGGAAGAAGTGGCTGTGAACAGTGGGCCAAATTTCCTGCAGCCTGATATAAGCTGGCATCGATCTATTGAGTTAATAGGACCTGTGTCAGTTTACAGCAGCAAATAATTTGGCTGTGGACCTGCTATTCCTTTATTTCATTAGAAAATGGATATTAAAATGGCCATTCTTTTCCCTCATGTTTTCTTTGTGTGATGTATCATTTTTCTAATAGTTACGCAACACAGATACCTCAAAGGTGAACATTTCTGCCATTGCCAGTGATACCCAGATCCTTACTTCCATGCCAGAGACGCTGACTACCGAGAAGATCTCTACAGCTGCTGATATTGTGGAGCAGATTCTGAAAAATCAGTCTGGGGTGAGATTCAAAAAAGCATTTTGTTACGTGGCTTAAGAAGACAGTCAGATTTTGGGGCACTTTCCTTAGACTCACAGAAAATCAGTCTAGTAATAGAAATGTAGCCGTGTTAGTCTGGTGTAGCTGAAGCAAAATACAGGACTATGTAGCACTTTAAAGACTAACAAGATGGTTTATTAGATGATGAGCTTTCATGGGCCAGACTCACTTCCTCACTTGATCTGAGGAAGTGGGTCTGGCCCATGAAAGCTCATCATCAAATAAAACATCTTGTTAGTCTTTAAAGTGCTACATAGTCCTGTATTTTGCCTCAGAAAATCAGTCTGTTTAGTTTTACCTTAGTGGATCTGAATTCAGGTCTCAAGTGTCCCTGGATAAGGGTTACTTATTCTATTTCCTTTTATATAAGGCCAGTGTTAACAAAAGATTCTGTCACAATGAAGCATATTGAAAAAAGTGAGTTTGTGTACCCCTCTTACTAATTAGTTCCTGCTTTTCTATTTGTCAGGCAACTGATGCTGCAGTGGCTGCAGTGGTAACAGTTAGCCAACTTTTGGATGCCAGAGAGAGTGAATTCAACTTTACAAACAATAATTTTACGGATATTACAGCAAGGTAATTACAATTTTCATTTCTACTCAAGTTGGCAAATCTAAACCCTGTCCATACATTGAAACTTAAAAATGAAAGGGTATGTCTACACTACAGCACTAATTCGAACTAACTTAATTCAAATTAGTTAATTCGAAATAAGCTAATTCAAATTAGTGCATCTAGACCTAAAAACTAATTCGAATTAGCGTTTTGATAATTCAAAATAGCATGTCCACATTGAGCGGACCCTGAACCGAAGTTAAGGTTGGCCGGAACCAGTGCCAGCAGGGCATCAGGTTAGGACTTAGAGCGTGGAGCTGCTGTCTCAGGCTAGCCGAGGGCTGTGCTTAAAGGGACCCGACCCCCATCCCAGACAGACAGTTCTCAGGGGTTCCCCGCTTGCTTGTCTAACTCAATGAGGGACAGCAAAGCAGTCCTGGCTTGGAGTGCCCTGAGTGCCCACACTCAGCACATCACAGCACTCAGCCATCAGCCCAGCTGCACTTGCCACAGGCTGCCATCCGGGGGAGTCAATCGGGGGGCTGTCAGGATCCAGGAGGCCCTGCAGGAGAGCTTCCACCCCGAGGAGCCCAAGGAGCCACCCCAGTCCTCCCCATCGGGGGCTCGTGCCCCATTCCTCCCTCTCCTCCTTCCACTTAACCCTCCCTAGCCCCATTCCTGATGTAAAAAATAAAGGACACGTGTGTTCAAAACTAGAAACTCTCTTTATTTAACAAAACTGGGGGGGGGGGCGGATTAACATCTGGGGAGACTGGGAAAAGGAGGTGGGAGAGGGGTAGAGAGAGGGTGGAAGAGGGAAGGGGGAAACCTGGAAGGAGGGAGCGGGAAGGGGGAAGCCAGGGGAAGAAGGAGGAGGGGAAGTATAAAACTATGGTATGCCATAACTTCAGTACTGTGTACAGATGTGGTCTCCTCACCTCAAAAAAGATATTTTGGCCTTGGAAAGGGTTCAGAAAAGGGCAACTAAAATGATTAGGGGTTTGGAACAGGTCCCATATGAAGAGAGGCTAAAGAGACTGGGACTTTTCATCTTAGAAAAGAGGAGACTGAGGGGGGATATGATAGAGGTCTATAAAAGCATGAGTGGTGTGGAGAGGGTGCATAAAGAAAAGTTCTTCATTAGTTCCCATAATATAAGGACTAGAGGACACAAAATGAAATGAATGGGTAGCAGGTTTAATAAGCGAAAGTTCTTCTTCACACAGCGCATAGTCAACCTGTGGAATTCCTTGCCAGAGGAGGCTGTGAAGGCTAGAACTATAAGGGTATGTCTACACTACCCTCCTAATTCGAACTAGGAGGGTAATGTAGGCATACCGCACTTGCAAATGAAGCCCGGGATTTGAATTTCCCGGGCTTCATTTGCATGAAGCCGGCCGGCGCCATTTTTAAATGCCGGCAGTTCGAACCCCGTGCCGCGCGGCTACACGCAGCACGGAGTAGCTAGTTCGGATTAGCCTTCCTAATCCGAACTAGCTGTACTCCTCATTCCACGAGGAGTAACGGTAGTTTGGACTAGGAAGCCTAGTCCGAACTACCTAGTTCGTGCCACGTGTAGCCGCGCGGCACGGGGTTCGATCGAGCAGGGATTTAAAAATGGCGGCGCCCAGTTTATGCAAATGAAGCCCGGGAAATTCAAATCCCGGGCTTCATTTGCAAGTGAGGTATGCCTACATTACCCCGCTAGTTCGAACTAGCGGGGTAGTGTAGACATACCCTTAGAGAGTTTAAAGAGAAGCTAGATAAATTTATGGAGGTTAGGTCCATAAAAGTCTATTAGCCAGAGGGTAGGAATGGTGTCCCTGGCCTCTGTTTGTCAGAGGCGGGAGACAGATGGCAGGAGACAAATCGCTTGATCATTGTCTTCGGTCCATCCCCTCCGGGGTACCTGGTGTTGGCCGCTGTCGGCAGAAAGGCTACTGTGCTAGATGGACCATTGGTCTGACCCAGTACGGCTGTTCTTATGTTCTAAGCTCAGGGCTGAGGGTCGGGGGTCTCTCTGGACCAACTTGATTTTCATGTAAACCTGCTCCTGGGTTTGCATGTGGCCTTTGGTGGTGAGGCTGGCAGCTGTCCTGCCCTAGACGGCCGCTTTCCTGTGCCTAGTGCAGAGATTGTGGATGTTGGAGGCCTCCCCCCAAACCTCGATGAGGTCCACGATCGCTGCACTAGACCAGGTGGGCGCCCGCCTCTTGCGGCCCCGGGCAGGCTCCTGTGAGCCGCCAGCCAGGTTCTGGGAAGAGGCTGAGGGCTGGGTGGCAGTGGGTGGCTGGCTCATGCCGTGTCAGGTGCAGGGTCTGCTGGCTGGGTGCTGGCAGGCTTGCAACTGGCACAAGCACTATAGCCAGACTGTGCCCCTTTAAGGGCTCCGGGCCGAGAGGGGGGCAGAAGAGTTTCCCTGGTTTGGCCCATAGTGGCCACCGGGGCAAGCTGGGAAGGGCTAGACTCTAACTAGTTCGAATTAAGTGGCTACAATGCCCTTAATTCGAACTACTTAATTCGAACTAGGCGTTACTCCTCATAGAATGAGGTTTACCTAGTTCGAATTAAGCGCTCCGCTAGTTTGATTTAAATTCGAACTAGCGGTTTGTATGTGTAGCCCCTATTAAAGTTAATTCCAACTAACGGCTGGTAGTTCGAATTAACTTTGTAGTGTAGACATACCCAAAGAGAATGAGACAAATTAATCTCCAAGGTAACTTCATTGATTTAGGAGATATCCCAGGGCTTATGGTATGTGATGATGGATCAAATGATAAAGCTGGCCCAGTTTTCCTAATCTGAGGTCTAGAGTTGGGGATGTCAAATGAAGTCTCCTGCATTTAGTTCCTAGCTTTGCCACCGACTTGCTCTATCATCTTGGGCCAATCAATTAATCAGTACCATGGCCAAAAGGGTTCTTACCCAACCTCCTAGGGTGATGTGGAGTTTAATGAATAAACACTTTGAGATTCTTGTATCATAGAATCATAGAGCTGGAAGAGACCTCAAGAGGTCATCAAGTCCAGCCCCCTGCCCAAGGCAGGACCAATTCCAACTAAATCAACCCGGCCAGAGCTTTGTCAAGCCAAGACTTAAAAACCTCTAGGGATGGATATTCCACCACTTCCCTAGGTAACCCATTCCACTGCTTCACCACCCTCCAAGTGAAATTGTTTTTCCTAAAATCCAACCTAATCCAACCTAAACCAACCTATGAAAGGGACCAGAGAATTGTAAAGCATTATTATTACTAGTAGCATGTCCAGAGAGTGGAAAAGCAGAGTTACTAGCATGTTGTCTCCTTAAAAGAGAAGGTTCTTGAATACATTAACACACTTCTCCCAGGTATCTATCCAACTATTAAATTATAGAAATATTCTAGATTTCTCCCTCTTGATGCATAAAAGGTCAAATCCTTGTTCCATTGAGGTCAAAGGCAAATCTCCCTTTGACTTCAACAATAATGGTATTTGGCCCATTAGAATTAAATTTGTGACCAATTTCCACCCTGTCCTACACTCTGTGGAACAAAATTGAAGTCACTGTGGGCGCATAAACATTGGCTCCACATTCTGATACACTTTATTGTGGTAAAGACAATACACCATGCCTTATTTCAATGCAGCCTCACACAGACACTGGAAGAATTCTCTTTGGGTGGCTCTTCTGTTCAGCCCAATATTGCAGTTCAAAACCTTTCATTGGAGGTAGGATCAACTACAGCTTTTCTCTCTGTAAAGAAAGGTAAGCTTATTTGCTTTGTGGGAATTACAAGGACAATGAACAAATGTTTACAAATTCTAACAATTAGAATAAATTCTTTGATGTCTTTTGCCTGCACAGGATCAAAAAATTTACAGTCTGAAAATATTAAAGTAGGTAACAGTGTCTCTGACTTTAAAAATGATGCCAATACTGAAGTTCAAATACTGATCAACATTACAAACAACAACAGTAAGTATGCAAAAACTTGTGCTGGACAAATTCTACACAAAAGTGTTCTCACACTCCCTTAACTAAAATCTACAAAAGAATGGTTTTTTTTATGTACATATATTAGGGCACATAGCATAGAACAAGAAATGTACACGACAAAACTAACTGTGACCTTATTTGTGAATCACTGCTGACTTACCTGTAACATGGCGAGGGATGTTAAATTTAGATTAATTAACTAATCGAATAGCTGATGGGATTTCCATCAACTATGCAATTAGTCCATTGGGGTGCCTCCATCTCCACCTTTGAACTGTTGCAAGAGTCTTACTGGGCTCTTGCTACAGTTCAAAAGCGGTAGCCCCACAGGGAGCGCGCTCCCTGCGGCATCTGAACCTTTGAAATATACAAGGAAAAGTAATTTACATATTCCCACACTATAAGAACTAGGGGTCACCAAATGAATTTAATAGGCAGCAGGTTTAAAACAAACAGAAGGGAGTTTTTCTTCACTCAGCGCACAGTCAACCTGTGAAACTCCTTGCCAGATGATGTGGTGAAGGGTAGGACTTTAACAGGGTTCAAAAAAGAGCTAGATAGATTCATGGTCCATCAAAGGCTGTTAGTCAAGATGGGTAGGAATGGTGTCCCTGGCCTCTGTTTCTCTGGAGGTGGGTGACAGGGGAGGGATCACGTGAGGATCACCTGTTGTGATCCCTCCCTCTGGGGCATCTGGTATTGGCCACTGAGGTACAAATATTTGAAAATTGACACTTCTCTTATGTTCCTCAAGGAAATGTTGACAACTTGCCAAAACAAAGGTGACATGAACCATATCAACCGTGCAGGACCAGGAAGGTCCAACCCTGTAGCAGTAGAAAGCTGTTTTAGTTTGGTAGTTTCACTGGTGTAAAAGTCTGTGCTGCAGTACAGGACAGTTAAATTTCAAATGATGCATTATAATTGGATTGTCAGAGCTGCACATAAGAGTTGTGTTTTGTTTCAAAGTCAAGCAGTAGAAAGTTAGGAAATGCCAGATAGACAATTTCCCATGTAACCTTAATTCTGTCCATATTTATTATGGTATGGGCTTTAATTTCATAATTAAAATGTGATTAGTTTATGATTAATTTCATTATTACAAACATTTTCCCTACAGGATTCCTGTCTCATTCAATGATCAGGAGGGTGGTGCAAAAGGACAATATAGGCAAAAGGCTTATGGATCTGACCTTTCCCGACTTTCAAGTGCTTGACTTTCTAATCTAAATAATAACATTCTTTTCACCAATTGTGATGTAATTTCTGTCTCAGATTGAGCTACTATATTTTCCCTCACATGCAGACTTTATATATTTTTTCTCTTTCTTGTTATTTTCCTCTATCTGAATACAATCAGGTAGGCTAAAAAATTTACATCTTTTGCTCTTTCTGTGATGGAAGACTTTACAATAAACCCAGGAGAACTGATTAAAATAGCTACTGTCTTTCCTCATCTTCATTACAACTATAACATTTTAAAAACGTAATTCTATTCTTATAAGTTCTTTTCACAGATGTCCATCTGTTTCTTAACTGCTATAATGTCACCTCTGCTTATTTGATTATTCATTGATTTGATACCAGCAAAAATGTGTTATACAAATAATTAAAGTGTACCTGTAGGGGAACACTTCAATCTCCTGGACACACAATTGCAGATCTAAAAGTAGCCATCCTGCAGCAAAAAAACTTCAGGACCAGACTTCAAAGAGAAACTGCTGAGCTACAGTTCATCTTTAAGTTTGACACAATCAACTCAGGATTAAACAAAGACTGTGAATGGCTTGCTAACTACAAAAGCAGCTTCTGCTCTCTTGGAATTCACATCTCCAGATCAATTGCTAGAAGTGGGCCTCATCCTCCTTGATTGGATCCACCTCGTCATCTCCAGCCTGATCCTGGCCTGCATATTTATTCCTGCCTCTGGAAACTTCCACTACATGCATCTGACGAAGTGGGTCTTTGCCCACGAAAGCTTATGCTCCTACACTTCAGTTAGTCTATAAGGTGCCACAGGACTCCTCGTCGCTTTTGCAGATTCAGACTAACACGGCTACCCCTCTGATACAAATAATTAAACACACCAGAAGTTTTTAAACTGGTGTTTTCTAATTGCTCTGTAGCACTTATTATTTTCACTGTCTCATTCACCATAAAGTAGAGAATTCTGATGCTTTGCTCAGCCTTCCCCATCCTAAAGGTGATACAGTCTACAGACTGATATGTTAGGGTAGGCTTGTCGATGTGGGGAGGAAAGAGGGCAAGTGCCCCACAGCCAGGTGATTTAAAAGGACTTGGGGTTCCCGGCCACTGTTGCTGTTACTGCAGCAGCCCTGGGAGCCTTGGAGCCTTTAAATTGCCACTGGAACACCGAGCCATGTGCTCCAATTGGTTCATAGGGCTGTTTGGAGAGGCAGGGGCATGGTGCGATGCATTCCAGGCAGCACTGAGGGCTTGTGGGGTGTGCTGTGGTCCAGGAGGCACTGAGAATCAGCTGTCCTGGTCACAGCCCTTCCACTGCCCCAAATACCTTGCTCAGAGGCCTGGAGAGGCTGTTGGCTCCCCTGTATTAGCATTTTCCTCTTTGTCTGCAATATTTTCTCTATTTTTTAAATATTACTTTAATTTGTTGTCTACGTTAATACATTGTATGAAGTGTTTTAAAATTAGGGGGTTTTTTGGTTTGTAACTTCTTAGGTTTTCTTAAATTGAAAAGGTAAATACAAATTCTACTATGTGCAACTGTAAACAACATCCCCCCAGCTCCACTCTGAGCCTTCAGCAGCATAGACTGCAACAGGAGTTCTTGAGGTACAGGTTTAACTGTGTTAGCTGGCAGAAAGAGGTGCTTGTTTTATCTTAGAGGGGCAGGTGGACCACCAGGTGAATGTGCTGTATTGGGAGCAGATGGGTGGAGCTTAGCCTGGCTTAGCTATTAGGTGAGAAACTGCTCCATCAGGTATCCTCAGAAGATGAGAATAAGCTGCTGAGACTAGGTGCTGTGTGGAGAAGGTGTATGTTTGGGGCAGACCCATATATCCCACTTCCTGTTCCATGTACTGCATGAGCCACTGAGGCCATGTTCTGGGCCTGAGGGGAAGATGCCAAGATCTCTTCTCTCCCATCCTCATAGCTGCTCTGATAACTTTCGTGTATTCTCAGTACCGTGTCTGAATCTTCTGTATTCTGGTTTTAATATCTTCATCAGTACCTCCCACTTTATTTACAATACTACCTAAATAAGTGAAGGTATCAACTTCCTCCAGTGTCGTTCCTCTCAGGACAATTGGGCTGCTGTTACTTGCTGCATTCACTTTCATGATCTTAGTCTTCCTCTTGTGGATCTTCAGTCCCATCTACTGTGAAATCTTGTCCAGCTTCACTGTTTTATTTTGCATTTGAAGTTGATTATTACAAACATTAGCTTATGGGAAAGAGCAAGGTAATGCCCAGTAGAGCAAGAGATTTTGAGAAGATGGCGATGGATTGGCCATACACTTAGGAAGCCACCAACTAGCATTACCAGACAATCCCTATCCTGGAACCCACAGGGAAAAAGGGGAAGAGGAAGGCCAAAGAATAGTTGGAGAAGAGACCTGGATGTGAATGTGAGGAAAATGGGCAAAAGCTGGAGAGAATTAGAAAAGGTGGCATAAGACAGAGAGGCTTGGAAAGAAATTGTTGATGGCCTATGCTCCCATAGAAGCTAAGGACAAAGAAGAAGATGTCTGAATCTAATGCTTGTGATTTTGTCATCATTGTGAACCTGGAGATTGGGAATATTCATGCATATTCCCTATTACCTATTAACACACACACCTAAATCTGAGTCAATGCTGGTTATGTACCATTTCTATCTTGTGATTTCCTAAGCAAGACTTTTAATTTTAAATAATCTGAGCATAACTTCAGATGCTCAGAGCCTTTTCTCTAATACTGTGTAATGTGAATTTTGATTTCACATATTAGCTTTGATAATTGTTTTTAATTAATTCTGGTAGAGTGCCAAAATTGCCCCAGGGGATGTGACTCTGAGAAAGGAAACAGTGATTTTTTTTAACAGTTACTGTCTCAGGAGAAACAGACTGGAATCTTAGGGAACAAAAAAAGGTACTTCCTTAGCTCAAGGGGTTTCCCTGGCAAATATTAAGGCCTATTGTGTATAACGGAGGAGTAAAAGCTTCTCAAAGGATCTTTTACAATGGAAGTGTAGGCAAGCTAAATATAGGAGTTGCTATCAGTTCTTCCTATAATAATCTATTTAATTAGTATTTATGACCTACATGTCTTTTCTCTTTGCCAGCTGTAGGTTCATCTACACCTGGAAGCATTGGCTTTGTCTTATATCAAAATGATAAATTTTTCCAATCCAAAACTTACAGGAGTCATTATAATTATACTAAACGAATTATCTCTGGCCGTGTTGCTAATGCAACAGTCAATGACGTCCAAATAGCCTTCAACCCATGGGTGAGTTCTCTTATATGTAGAACTGAGGGAAAGGGTATTCTAGAGAATGTTACATGGAACATCTTGCTGTTGCAGCCTCAATTATTTACCATTTAAATTCCCATAGCACCTACTGGCCACAATCTGATTGGACCCCATTGAGGTAAGCACAATGCAAACATATAGCAAATGCTGCTGTCCCCACAACATTATAGCCATATCGAGAGAAGGTATGAAGGTTACTGTTTAAAAAAGCGCTCCGGCTTTATTTATCTTTATTTTTTGTCTTCAAAAGAATAACATAATTGTATCATTGTTCAGTTATTGGCATGGGAGGGATGCCAACAAGACAGAAGAAGACTAAGGCCTTGTCTACACTTAGAAGTTCAGCTAATTGAGCTATGCCGGTATAGTTAAAATGGCAAAGCTGCGTAGTGTATATGGAGTTATATTCGAATAAAAGTGCTTATACTGGCATAGCCTTTTCCAGTTAGGTAAAGTGAAATAAACTATATCTGTATAAAGTGCCTTATATTGGTGATGTTGGTAGTCTATCACTGATGATGATGATGTTATTGTAAATCTCATCTGTGGCTACACATATATCTCTGAAGTCTGAACTTTGATGCATAGCATCAACCACTCTGGGGATATGTCTAGACTACACCTCTCTGTCGACAAAATTGCTAATGAGGCAGGGATTTAAATATCCTGCGCTTCATTAGCATAAACATGGCTGCCACTTTTTTTTGACACGGAGCTTTTTCGAAAAAAATGGCAGTCTAGACTGGGATCTGTTGAAAAATAAACCCTTTTTCAACATATCCTGCATTCCTCAAAAAATGGTGTGTCCGGGCTCTCCGGATGGCAGCTGTCCGGGGCTGCTCAAAGTGCCTCCCCTCCACATCAGCCTGTGTCCCCCATGCTGGGAGGAAAGCCTCCCCTTTCCTCGCCACTAGGTTGTGCAGCACACAGCATGCAGCAACCACATCGGGGATGTTGTGTTCCCCCATGTCCAGCTGAGTGAGCAGGCATCTAAACCTGCCCTTCAGATGGCCAAAGATGCACTCCACCTGGAAGTGAGCCCAATTCAGGTGGGAGTTAAAGAGTTCCCTGCTCGCATCCAAGATGTCCAGTGAATGGCTTCATGAGCCAGGGCATAAGGGGTTATGCCGCGTCGGCCACGATGCACATAGGCATCTGCACATGCCCGACTGCATAGTTTCACTCTGGAAAGAATGTCCCAGCCTGCAGCCTGCGGTACAGATATGAGTTCCAGAAGATGCGGGCATCGTGTGCCCAGCCTGACCACCCGACACAAATGTCTGTGAATTGTCCGTGGTGGTCGACAAGGGCCTGCAGCACCATAGAAAAATAGCCCTTTTTGTTAATATACTGGGCTGCTCAATGGGGTGGTGTGCAGATCGTGATGTGCGTCCCATCGAGTGTTCCACCGCAGTTTGGAAATCCTAGCCCTGCAAATCTGGCCACGATGGTATCCAGGTGTCCGAGGTGGACAGTACTGTGAAGCAGCTCTGAATAGATGGCCATCACCACATGCAGAAAGGGACACATAGAAACACACACAACAGGACATTAGAGGAGTTGCATGAGCTGATGAGCAGTGCTTCCTCACCCTTCCCGTCCCAGACCCCAAGAGCCCCCCTTCAGGCAACCCTCCATCTCCCTTTCCCCCTTCCCTCGCACCATGGCAGGGTGAGGCCAGGAGGACTTTTACCACTGCCACCCCCATCCCCCATTCCCTCTGCCTGGTCCTGACTGTCCCCCTTATCTGCCCCCCCTCCCCATGGACAGTCCCCAGAGAGTGACTTACTTCCATCAATACAGCCCCAACAGTAGACCTCTCCACGCCAAACTGGTGTCCCACGGAGCGGTAGCTGTCAGGGGTGGCCAGCTTCTAGGGGGCAATAGCGACCCACTTCTCCAGGGGGATGGCAGGCCGCAAGTGGGTGTCCTGGTGTTGTAGGGCAGAGGGGCAAGCCAGGCACACAGCTCCTGGAAGGTGGACTTCTGCATACAGACATTTTGGAGCAAAGCCTCATCATCCCACTGCTCCATAACAAGCCGGTCCCACCAGTCTGAACTGGTGTCCAGCCTCCAAACTCACCTCTGTAGGAATAAGTTCGGTAGCAAAGGCAGTGGGGCTGCAGCCCGAGTGAGAAGCTCAAAGCTGGGCTCTGAATCTAGCTCTGCCACAAACATCATGATAGTCTCATGAAGATGCAGCAGAACTTCCAGCATCATAGTGTGAGGCCATCGCCTGCCCAGGGGCATCTCAGGCTCCATGGCCAAAAACACAGTGAAAAGCACAAAAACAAAGTGAAAAGCACAAAAACAAACCTGAAAATAAACTGCTGTGGTGTCCGAGGAAGCAGGGCAACCAGAGCAAGCACTGCAGCAGCTTTGCTTTCCCTCCAGTTGGTAGACAAGGCAGAAACAGGAGCAGAGCAATGGCTGTCCAGGGGGATCCCTTTAAGCATGCGTCTCTGCAAAGGGCATGCAGCAGCACCTGGAAATAAAGACTGCCCTCATGTCCTGCCAAAAGCACTTCCGGGTGCTATATTTATTTGAAAGAGCATCTGGCAGTCTGGACACTCTTTTTCAAAAAAGCAGATAGATTTTTCGATCCACGTCATGCAATCTAGACGCTCTTTTTTGAAAGATACTTTTGAAAAAGCCTCTGTCAAAAAAGGTGTGTAGTCTAGATGTACCTTTAGATATTTTTTTAAGGCAATTGATCGACAGCACCTTGATCAACTGTGTTGACTGGCATAACTGGATCTACACTCTGCTTTTACTGGCATAACTGTGTCAGCAAAAAAAAAAATCACACCCTTAACTGACATAGTTCTGATGGTAAAACTTCTTATGTGTAAAGCAGAGCCTAAATCAGAAATTTGAGAGGGATGAAAATAGCTATTTCTCTACAGAAAATAAAATATAATAAATTCTGGGAACAAGAGAAGGATAACAGGGTGGTCAAATATTGGAATAAATTGCCAAGAGAGGTGGTGGAATCTCCCTCTCTGGAGATATTTAAGAACAGGTTAGATAGACATCTGTCAGGGATGGTGTAGGTGGAGCTTGGTCCTGCCTTGAGGGCGGGGGGCTGGACTCGATGACCTCTTGAGGTCCCTTCCAGTCCTATTATTCTATGATTCTATGATTCTATGATAACATATCAAATACATCCAAACATGCCTATTTGCCATTTGGTGTTATCTGAATTCTATGTTGTTTTTTACCATATTCCTTAAACTCTGCCTTCTTCAGAGATAACTCCAGGTGTCCCTTGAAAGAGTTGCATCTTTTGCTTCAATTGTCTTTCCCCTAAACTTGTTCCACATGTTTAATGACTTCTTTGTTTCCATTTTCACCAAGAAGTTTGGTAGTGATTGAACACCTAACATAGGGTATGTCTACACTACCCCTCTAGTTCGAACTAGGGGGGGTAATGTAGTCATACGGAGTTGCAAATGAAGCCCGGGATTTGAATTTCCTGGGCTTCATTTGCATAAAGCCGGCCAGCGCCATTTTTAAATGCCGGCTAGTTTGGACTGCGTGCTGCGCGGCTTCCTAATCCGAACTAGCTAGTTCGTGCCGCGTGTAGGCGCGCGGCACGCAGTCCGAACTAGCCGGCATTTAAAAATGGCGCCGGCCGGCTTTATGCAAATGAAGCCCGGGAAATTCAAATCCCGGGCTTCATTTGCAACTCCATATGACTACATTACCCCCCCTAGTTCGAACTAGGGGGGTAGTGTAGACATACCCATAGTGAATGCCAGTGAAAATTTGAGTATGTTCACAAGCTAAAGTTGGAAAAGAACAAATTAAAAATTACCAATTTAAATATATTCAAGTCAGGGCCTGATGGAATGCATCCTAAAATACTCCTGGAGCTAACTGAGGAGATATGTGAGCCATTAGCTATCTTTTAAAAATCATGGTATAAGGGAAAGAGAATACTAGAAAATGGCAAATATAGTGCTCATCTATAAAAGGGGCATAATGACAATCCAGGAAATTACACACTAGGTCAGCATAACTTCTGGATCAAGAAAGATAATGAAATAAATAATTAAGGAATTCATTTGCAAACATCTAAAAGATAATAATGTGCTAGGTAACGGTCATCATGCGTTTGTAAAGAACAAATAATGTCAAACCAACACAATAGCCAAATTTTCTTTGATAGGATAACAACCTTGTGGATATAGGGAAAGTGGAAGATGTGGTATATCTAAACTTTAGTAAAGTCTCACGTGACCTCATTAGTAAACTAGGGAAGTTCAACCTAGATGGGTCTACTATAAGATGGATGCATAATTGATTGGACAACCATTCCCAGAGAGTAGTTTTCAATGGTTACACTTTACAATCATGATGGAAGGGAATAACAAGAGAAAGAGAAAGGAATGCATATAGAGACATTGATCTTTAATCACTAGACCTAATGAACACTTGTGTCCAAATGCACAGGAATTAGTGCTTTCCAGTTAAAGTTCTTCATTTACATTACATGAAGCTTCTTCAATGTAAATAGTTGAAGAATTATAATAGAATACAGAATAGAATATTATAGAATATAACAGAATTCAATATATAATAGAATATTATATATTAAATATAATAGAATACATTATAATAAAATACAAACAATGGAAAATGCATTCAGTGTCCCATTAGTTTTCCATGAAGTTTAAACACTAAATACATTATTACAGGTTTAACAATCACTTTGATTTACACTAAAACACAAGTGAATTGGTCTGACATCTAGCTATGCATTTATAAGTGTTCAATAAGGCCTGGGGCACTGACATGAGCTGGCACCTAGTTTGCGAACATCACATGCATTTTTTCTGGGAGGTAATATTTGGCCTCTTCCTACAAGCCTTTCTTATCATGTGACTATGATTTGGAGGCTCAAACCCCTTAATGTGATGGATCAAGATTCTCTATGATAGATCATAAAACTGGGTGGATTTGAAAATAAGTATCATTCATATTGATTACTGTGAATTAAACCCTATCTTTAATTTCAGTTTATTTTTCATAATACAGCTGCATACTTTCTTTTATGTGAGCATTTCAGAAGTCTTTCATGTATATTTGAAGTCTGTCATACACAAATAAAACAAAGGCCATTTCAGTAACAAATTTCTATAGTTGTTATGAAAATGTAAAATTTCAAGCTTTACTTATTAAATATATTAAACAGCCGTATATCGAGGCGAGGACTGCCTGGCTCAATGGGTTGCCAGTGGAATGTGGCAGTTTCTACCTCTTGGTTGTAGTACAAACTCACATCAGTCTGGTAGCATTTGAGTGTTACTGTTATCTGATGATTGCTGCTAGGCAAGGGTGGCCAACCCATGACTTGTGAGCTGCATGCGGCTCTTCACCCCCATGAAAGTGTGACTCGCGAAGCTGCCCCATGCACCCCTACAAATGGCCCCCGGCTCCCTGTGCTCACCGGGTACAGGGGAGCCGTCCAGAGCAGCAAAATGGCAGTGGCAAGATGGTGGCGGCCGGTGGGAGCCTGATGTGGCCAAAAAGCCTAAGGGCAGTGTCTTTTTTTTTTTTCAACAATTCTGGTGGGGCTCTCTTTGTTTAATGGGTTGGCCACCCCGGGAATATGTGAAACAAGTTGGCCTTTGTCCAGCTGATATGTATTTCTATCATAATTAACAAAACAACTTCAGCAAATTGGCAGCTTATTGGCAGTCTCAACAATATTATAAAAGGAGACGGAACTATCATTTCCACTATCAAAAGGTGAGATGCACTGTCAGTTCATGAAGCCAAATTGTCTTTGACATAAGATCTCCCACAAGTTGATTGGAAACTTGGCAAGTGTCTCAGTGTATGTGTCAGCTCTGCCTTAAGAAAGAACAGTCTTCGCTAAACTCAGCTTCATTGGTGTATTTCTACTAAGCATTTGTTATCATTTTTTTCTTCTTGTATTTACGATCCACAGTACAATCCATCGATTCTGCTGCACAATTATGCATGTGTCTTTTGGGATTACAGTGAAAATGACTGGAACACCAAAGGCTGCAAAAAAGAAGGAGACATACTACAGGGACTAAGATGCAGATGTAATCACACTACTAGTTTTGCTGTATTAATGGTAGGACATTGGTTTTTTAGCAGCAAATCATTTGTCTTTTCTTCTCTGTTGTTAATGTCTTTATAATGGTAGAACTGAAGTATGAGGCCAGTTTCGAATATACAGGATTATAAAATATTTTCCCCCAATGAACTAATAACCTAAGAGGAGCAACAGAAGTGTATGGGAGGAAGAAAGAAAACTTTACAATCAAGATTTTTAAAAGATCAGCAACCCCAAATTCTCCTTTATAAAGACATTGTTACTTGACCAGTTTCTTATAGGTATCATGGTGTTACCTGAACAAAATGCTCTGTCACTTGCACACTCTAGGGCACCCACCCCTCCCTAGTTCTTAGGGCTAAAGGTGTAATCCTCTCGAGTTAGGTACCCAGCTGTACCCTGTTCATAGGGTTCAGGCATAACTCTGTTAATTTAGACATGCTAACTTTACCCCTCCTTGAGCTCCGGGATATACTCCTCTGGGTTCCAGGCTCTACTTCTCCAGGCTCTGGGAGGGAGTTTGGGCACAGGAGGGGACTCCAGGTTGGAGCAGAGAGTTAGGGGGTATGGGGAGGTCTTGGTTGCAGGCTCTGGGAGGGAGTTTGGGTGCAGTATTAGACTCTGGGCTGGGGCAGAGGGTGAGGTGCAGGAGAGGAGTGAGAGCTCTGGCTGGGGATGTAAGCTCTGGGGTGGACCCGGGGGTGAGGGGATTTGGGTGTAGGAAGGTGCTCAAGGCTGGGGCAGAAGGCTGGAGTGTGTGGTCCCTGTGGTGCTTCCTGTAGCCCTTAGCTGCTCTTGTGCCCACAGCTCCCATTGGTTGTAATTCCCAGACAATGGGAGCTGCAGACCTGGCACTTGGGGGGGAAGGAGGGAGGAGAAGGGGCAGCACACAGAGCCTCCCTGTGCCTGTAGGCCACAGGCACCCGGCAGCCACTTCCGGCAGCTGCAGAATAAAGGCAAGAACAGGGTCAGATTAATGCAGGGGGGTTAGGAGCTTCAACCCAGTCCCCCTGGGCTACGGGGCCCCACAAAAAGATCTCCAGGCCTCCAAGATGCCAGATCTTTTTGTGGGGCCCCCTTAGCCTGAGGCTCTTTGCTGCAGACACTAAAGCCCTTGCGTTAATCTGGCCCTGCCTGGCGGAAGGAGGGAGGCACCTCTGCACACTGCCATCCCTCCCCTCTGCTGGGTGCAAGTAGGTGCTGTGGTGGTGCGGTCTGCAGGCAAGGGCAGCGCATGGAGCCACTTCCCACCACCAGGGCTGCAGCCAGGGATGTGCTAGAAGTTTCCAGGAGTGGTGCAGGGCCAGGGTAGACAGGGAGCCTGCCCCAGCCCCATTATGCCACCAAACAGGAGCTGCCCAAGGTAAGCTTACTGCACTTTAACCCCCTGCCCCACCTCTACACCCACTCCCGCACCCTAATGCACCTGAGGGTGTACCATTGCATTGTGCAAAGAATAGGGATGTTAAAATGTATGTAATTTTGTAAACATGTAAGAACTGCAATTTTTAAGCGGTTACATATTTACATGCGGGGGGAGGGGAGGAAAGCCGGCAGCCTCTGTGGGAGTTGGCACACATGGGAGCTGGTGGCTCCTCATGTGTAACAGGCTCACACCTTGCGCCCTCTCTCCCCTCCGTCTCCCCTGGGCTGCTGCTTCTGATAAAGAAGCAGCCATGTGGGGAGAGGGAAGCCAGCTCAGTGGGAGCTGGTACATACGGGGAGCCGACTGATACAAAGGCAGCAGTGCAGAGGGGCGGGGAGGAGGCCTACGTGTAACTCTAAGGTTAACCGATAAGCCCAGGGTCATGGGTTAATTGTGTACACGAGTGCACACTCACATCCCTAGTAAAGACATTATATTATTTTCAGTGTTGTCTATACCAGTCATTATACATGCTAACATTTTGTTTTCTGCTTTTTCTGTTACTAGAGAGAGGATAGGTTTTAATTTGCTGTCCATAAGAATGCCCAGATTATTTTTCTACTGGTTACATTTAATTTATAATCCAGAATTATATATGAGTAGTTTAGATTCTTTCTTCCAAGGTACACTACATTTCTTAACAATGAATTTCATCTGCCATTTAATCTGCACAGTCACTTAGCACTGCTAGGCCCCTCTGAAGTTCCTCAAAAATGTTTTGACTAATTTTGTGTGACCTGCAAATTTTAACAGTAGCTAATAGTAGCCATAACATTAAAAAAAAACATCATTCTCATGTCCATAGACATTTTAGAGAGAAAACTATCTCCTCCACCACGTGCACACCCAACTAGCTAAATAACTTATTTATAACAAATAAAATTTATTTTCTAGAGCTTCAGGATCAATTACACATATGCAAAACCTCTAGAGATTGTCTCAGACATTGGTATTGGATTCTCCATTGGTGGTCTGGTTATTACCATTCTGTTTCAAACTCTCACCTGGTAAGAGAAAATACATAAAATAGTAATCTGCAAAAATATGTGTATGCTAATTTAACGTTATGCTCTGAGTATGGCCTGGAAAAGTGAGTGAAGTCACTTTATAACATAGAAGGATACTCTTAATATCTTACTATTGCACAGTATCAACAATCTGCTAAATATGTCGTAAGCCTAAGAGGCTGTATTGTTAGCTGTTAGAGTGAAGGACTGGAAGTCAGGAGATAAGGGTTGTCTTCTCATCTGTGTCACTCTCTTGCTGCGTGATCTTGAGCAAATCATGTAATCTTTCTCAGTAGTGGTTTCCTTTCTTTAAATATGGAAATAACAATGCAGTAAAATTAGTTACCAAAAGGCATCATGACAACTGATATTTGAAAATACTTTAGATTCAAAGAGAAGTGGCACCACAGAGTTCTGAAGAGTATCTCTCATGGCCCAATTTGTGAAGTGCTCTGCCCTTCCTAAGAGCTACTGAGTATTAACATCCCATTCTGACTCACAAAATGTTTAACCTTTGGTCCTGATCCTTCAAAGGGATCTACAGAGGTATGCTGTAGTGACACTGCGGAATCCCATTGAAGGATCATATCCCTATTTCAGTCTGAGTCCATTTGGTTTATGTATAGTTCTGGCTAATTGTATTTTGTTTTTTTAAGACAATCAGAAGTAACAAATGACACTTCATTGGCAATAATATGATAGATATCGCGAGTATCCTACTTTTGAATATGATAGAGAAAAAGAGAGATACAGAGACTGATGCAGGATATAAATGTATATTAGAAAAGTTAGTTCTATGGGATTAAAAAGAGAAAATGCTAGAAACTGCTGGTTTTAAGGTGTTCACTGCACTCAGGAGATAATATTTTAAAACCTTTAGTCTCAACACTCTATGGGCCAAATTCTGAAGCCTCTACTCAATGCAAAACTCCTGTTGACTTCCCTAGAACTTTTTGCCTGATTAAGGGACTAAGTAAATACCTCAGGCTTTGTCCCAGTGTGTTTTGATACGTGCTAAAATGATTTATTTTGCCCAGAATGTGCAGCAGCTTCTATAAAGAGAAACAATGTATTAATTAATATCACCTGATCTTTTTTCAGGCAATAGCCAAATGCCAGATTGCATCATGGCAGCTATCTCAGGTTAATGATAAAGGCTGTTTCTGGGAGTTGTTTTGATCTTGCTTACGCTACTGTAACTCAGGCAGGAGTGCAAGTAGGCCAGTACACTCTGTTATGCTGTACCAGCACGTTATTTTTAGCTGGCACAGCATATTGGCGTGACATGGGAAGAGCTGGTTGCCCCAAGCCTCCTCTTTGGCACAGCTGTATACCACTCACCCCCTGTCCTTCCATGCAGTTGCATCTCTGTGTACAGGGGGACAGGGCGGGGGACGGGGCGGAGGGAGGCAAAGTTGAGGGATGGTACAGCTGCCAGATGAGCTGCCTGCAGTCTGCTCCTTTCCCTGCTGCTCCTCCCAGCAGGGAAAGGAACAGAACGCCCAGTCCTGCCCGGCTGTACACTGATGGAGATGCAGCTCTGCAGAAGGACAGGGCAGAGGGTTCAGCTCCTTTCCATGCTGCGGTTCCTGGGGTTGCTGCGGTTCCTCTCCAAGGGTATGGCTACACTACATGGCTCCATCAACAAAGCCATGTAGATGAGCTTTGTAGACATAGCAAAACGAAACGGCAATTTAAATAATCGCCACTTCATTTACATCAAAATGGCTGCTGCACTGAGCCGACAAACAGCTGATCGGCACAGCATGGCAGCCATTTTAATGTAAATGAAGTGGCGATTATTTAAATCGCCGCTTCATTTTGCTATGTCTACAAAGCTCATCTATATGGCTTTGTCGACAGAGCCATGTAGTGTAGACATACCCCAAGTAGGTGTGAGGGAAAGGGGCAGAACATCATCAGCTCCTTTCTGGCACGGCTGTGTGGAAGGGCACTGGGTGGTCCCAGAGGATCTGCTGGAGTGAGGTTGTCTAGCAGTGCCCAGTTGTGCACCTTTCCTGAAGTCTCCAGTGCAGCAGGAGGACAGAATAAGCATGTCTCTCCCCACTCCCCCCTCGTAAAGTGGGATGGATTATGGGGAGGAGATCGGGAAAGCATGGGGACCCAGATGTGGGGATGACGTTGGAAGGAGACACGTGAAGGGTCATGTGCCTCTCATTAGCTGATCCCTCTCACCCATCCATCCCCACAGTGGTAAGAAATGGATTTTACTTGCACCACTGAGCTCAGGTGTCATTCTACTAAAGCCAACAGAGTTATACCAATGCCATGAAGGAGAGAGTTTTTCACAGGCATTTTTAAAAATATGTTGATGTGCCCAACTCCTTGTGTCTCTAATAGCAGGGCTAAACTCAAAATAAGCTATGCAACTGGCACTATGCTAATTGTGTAGCTTAAGTCAAAATAGCTTATTTCGACTTTTGGCGCTTTCTACACAGCAGTTATTTTGAAATAGAGCACCCTTCCCCCGACTTCCCTTACTTCTCATACAATGAGGTTTATAGGAGATGGAGTAAGAAGCCCATTATTTTGAATTTATTTCAAAATAATGAGCTTGCTGTGTAGACATGCACTATGTTATTTTGGAATAACTGGTGTTATTCTGAAATAATGCTGCTTTGTACACCTAGCTTGAATCTTGAGAAAGAATTCTGTTACACTGTTTTCTCCATTTTACACTTAGGCTAGCCAGCTTGAAAAAACCAGCAGAAAAATGAGGGAATATGTCCCAAATGGTATACTAAGGGCACAGTCCTGCAAGGTGTTGAGTGCCCTCAATTCTAATTGAAGTCAAGGACAACTGATTAATTTGAGAGAGAGATATGAAAATAAAAGTCATGTACAAGTTAGAGCTCTCTGGTCCAGCATCCTCAGAACCTAATGTGTCCCAGATGAGGGATTTTGCCAAACCAGGGAAGTCATTTCTGGTCCCCTGCCACCAGTCCCCTAGCCCCTGGCCTGGCTGCCAGCGTCCTGGCTGACTCCATCCCCTGTTGTTGGCTCCCCTCTCTGCCGCTCCCCTGAGCAACCCTACTGCCATGTGCAGACCTCCTGATCCCGCCAGGCTCCTCTGCCGCCCTCAGGGTTCCTATCCGCCAGCTTTACACCGGGACTGTCTGGTCCCGGCAGGACCACAGATGCTGCTGGATGATAGTGTCCCGATTTAGAGAGGTGCGACCTTAGTACTGTACACCAAAAGTTTATTGCTGGCGTTTTTTGGTTTTGGCTTTGTAAATCCCAGTCAATCCAACGTTTGTATTAAAAAAGCATACACTCCCCCAGCTGACTTCTAACATGTTAAAAGATGTATCATAATTTCTTCTCTTGCTTTGCTGCTTTTTTTTCAAACATGTATGGTGCTTACCAACAAATAGGAAAACACGAAAATTCTCAGTTACTTGGATGTTGGTGAATCTCTGCACAGCTATGCTGATTTTCAACATCATCTTCATCTCTGGAATTGAAAACCCAAATGTCGTGAAAAAGAACAATGGCACTCCCCCTGAAAACACCTTACTTCATGTGGAGCTGGAAGATCCTCCTGAAAATGCCTTGTGTACGGCTGTAGCTGTCTTACTGCACTACTTTTTGTTGGCAACATTTATGTGGACAGCACTCAATTCTGCACAATTGTACTTGCTGCTGCTTAAAACCCTGAAGCCCCTTCCTGGACACTTCACCTTAATCATGTCAATAATTGGATGGGGTAAGAATTAGAGTTCCATATGCAGAGGGCTCTTCAAACTGTAAATAATGCATTCAGTGTAAGTTTGAAATGTGTTAATCTGATAGACAAAATGAAATGCAGTCAGTTTCCTTGGTTCAGCTGTGTGGTTTAATAGCTAGCCTGCAGTTACTTCTGATGCCCTTTTACTGATTCACCTGGAGGCTACCAGCTTAGTCTGCTGTCACTGCAATAACATGGAGACCAGTAGAATTATAGGATATACATTCATTATCACAGCAGCTCCCCTCTGCTGCAGGCAGCAAGAATTTTGACAATAGTTAAAGGCTTCAGGAACGTTTTATCACTTAAAACAAAATTGTTTCTGATAAATGGTTGCATCTTTGGAGTCAAATTCTGCCCTTGTAAGATTTCCATTGACTTTACTGGGAGCCATGCATTCCCTCAACCAAAAATTGGCTTATATTATTTATCAAGTACAGTGAAACCTTTGTTATCCGGCACTCTGTTAACCAGAAAACTTTGTTAACCGGCATTGCCCCCAGCCACAATACTGACACATCTTCAGGTGCACAGGCCTGGTGTGGTTTACCATGAGTGGCTTAACAATTTTTTATTTAAGAAGTACTAATCATCTTTAACTCAAAATAGAAATGTGAGACCAACTGCCTCACACAACAAAACTACCAATATTAAAAACTTGAGTTTTACTATTATTGTCCATTGGTTTTTCCTAGGTTGATGGGACCCTCAGATAACCGGAATTTTTAGATAACCAGAACGCCCTAATCCCCAAGGATGCTGAATAGCACAGGTTTTACTGTATTATTTTGTAATAAATATTTAGCACATCTTTCAGTGCTTAGCAACAAGCAGCACTGCTGCAAGATTAAGGGAACTACTGGGAGAACTGAGGGAGGCCAGGCGTACCCACTGTATAAGATAGAAATCTCTGGGAGCTCAACCTCATTCAGTACAGTATTCTAATAAAACAGGCATGTATATCTTAGGTCTCTTTGCCACACTAAGCATGCACTTGATGTGAGATACTGTTAGGGTTACCAGGTAGGTTTAGAAAAAATACCGGACACACTTGATGGGGGGGAGGACCGGCCACGAGGGAGTAGCGGGGGCAGCACGGCTGGCCGCGGGAGATGGGCGGGGCCGAGAGTTGGGGGCAGAGTGGTTGGCCTGAGGAGATGGGGGAGGGGGAGGGAGCAGTGTGGCTGGCCAGGGGAGATCGGGAGGAGGAGAACTGGCTGGCAGGAAGCAGGGGTGCCCTGGATGGGGTTGGGAGCAGCAGAGCTGGTCAGGAAGGGTTGGGGGAAGTGGGGGTGGGGTGGGATTGACCCGGGCACGTGCAGATCCCGAGGGGCTGTCAGTCCCGTGCACGGTCCGGAGAAGCGTGAGTGAGTCTGGCTGCGGCTCCTCCACGCGCTCAGGAGCAGGGACAGGGCTTCTCCTCCTCCCCAAGGTGTCAGACGCAGCCAGGGCTCCCAGCGCCGATCGCGCCCCACCTCCCAGCCACTGCCCTGCCCCCGCCAGGCTTCCATCCGGCGCCCAGCCAGAAATCCAGGAAATACCAGACATTATACATGTCCAGTATTTTCTGGATTTTTTTACTGTACAGAGGGCACAAAAACCAGACTGTCTGGTAGAATACCAGTCACCTGGCAACCCTAGATACAGTTGTCTCATGGCCTCTACTAAATAGTTCTAAATTGTGAAAAGGGGCTAGGATTGCACAATTGCGATAAGAGAGCCAACTGCAGCACAGCAGAGGAATTGGCTTTGTTATCAGGGTATGGGGAGTCTCTAGAAGGCATGTTTAGGAACTGATGTACCACAAGTAAAGTCAGTAAGGTTTGGTCCTGTGCTCCATATAGATAACTGCCCTACACCACCCCAAATCCTGCCTTTTCTTCAAGGCCACTATCCCCACTAAACTGAATGCAGGACAAATAGAAAATAGGCCTTGAGGGTTTTAGCAGGTAAGTTTCCCCCTTATTGAGGTATTTGTGCAATAGGGGATGATCCAGACTTTGGAAATTAAACATTATAAAATTGATCTCTCTCTCTCTCTCTCTCTCACGCACACACTCAATTAGGATTTCCTGCTGTAGTGGTTGCTATAACATTTGGAGCTACTTACAGAGACGGCAAGCACTTAAACTACCGACGAGAAGAGTTGTAAGTAGATGAATGGTTACAACCCTTGTTTTACTGTATCTTTAATGCACAGTGGTATTCATGCTACCCTGGATTTGCCATGGTAGTAATTGTAACTAACAAATCCAGTCCTGAACCTTTTAGTCCTTATCTAAGCAAAACTTTTATTAGATTTAGCTTCAGGTTTGGGTCCTTTGTTAACAAATGCTGATTTGGCCAACATTTGCCACTAATGCTCATGCGCAACTCCTCATTGACTTCAGTGGCAACTGAAGCTCTCAGCCTCTTTGAAATTCAGACCACTTATTTAGGATCCTAAATAGGCATTTAAGGGCTTAAATTTAGGCTTGTAACTTTTAAAATTTTGGCCTCGCTCACTATTGTCCACAATAACCCTATGTTATTTGGATCTGCTTTTCATGTGACTACAGCCACACCATAAGAGGCTTTCTTATAAAATATAGTGGGTTGGGCACAGTCTGCATTTGGTTCTAGTGGACAGTTCATATGTAATCAGAGGTGGATTCTTTCAAATTAGATGTAAAACCAAAACCCTTTCCACTTGGATCATAAAATATCCTACGGTACTTTTCTCAAGACTTAGGGAGTATTAATTTCCTGTTTGTTAAACAAGAACACTATAGTTACACTGTAATCTCATCCTCCCTTCCTTGGCCCCACTTCTCTGTTTCAGCTGCTGCTCCTTTCATCTTGTCATGAACATAGGTTGTAAACTTTTTGGAATAGATGCTGTCTTTTATACTCCAATGGGGCTCACTGATCCTTGACTGGTGGTCCATAGGCTCTAGTCTAACATAGACAATAATAATAATAAACACCTATGTCCAGGTCAGTTTAGATAAATAAATTTTAGATAAATTTCTCCCCCCAAATTCTCCTGAGCACTTTCAGTTTGATAACATATTCTTCACTTTTCCTGGGGAGAATTTTTTAAAAAAAATAGCTTTATTAATGCTGAATGCATAGCTATGATTGCATTTCACTAGTGTGTGAGTGATGTCTATAAAGTCCTCTGAGATCCTCCAGGATGAAAGATGGTGTATTATGTTATGGTGTTGCATTTATAATATGTCTGCCAAATCTGTTCATGATTTCTCTTTATGTTTAAGTTGCTGGCTTGCAGCCCTGGATGAAAATGGGAATGTGAGCAAAGAAAAGCCCATGATATGGGCATTCCTTTTGATAGTGGCAATCATCCTTCTGTTTAACATTATCGTCTTTGTCAAGATCACAGTCTTAGTTATGTGGAAGGAGAACACAAATTTGACGAGGTAAGAGAGGATGGAAGAGAATTCACAGCATTTAGAATATTCAGATGACATGGACTCAAATGTTTGATAGAAGCCTGTTGCATTTAAATATATATATTTTTTCAAAGACACTAGAATATCACAAAGTGCAATAGCCCTCACTATCCCAGGGTATGTCTACACTACAAAGTTAGTTTGAACTAACGGACGTTAGTTCGAACTAACTTCCATAGGCGCTACACTAGTGCTCCGTTAGTTCGAACTTAATTCGAACTAACGGAGCGCTTAGTTCGAACTAGGAAAACCTCATTTTACGAGGATTAAGCCTAGTTCGAACTTACTAGTTCGAATTAAGGGGTGTGTAGACCCTTAATTCGAACTAGTGGGAGGCTAGCCCTCCCCAGGTTTCCCTGGTGGCCACTCTGGCCAACACCAGGGAAACTCTATTGCCCCCCTCCCGGCCCCGGACCCCTTAAAGGGGCACGGGCTGGCTACGGTGCCCGTGCCAGGTGCAAGCCTGCCAGCACCCAGCCAGCAGACCCTGCACCTGGCACGTATCGAGCCACCCACCCGATGCCCCCCAGCCCTCCCCCATCATCCCGGGACCAGGCTGGCGGCTCCCGGGAGCTTGCCCGGGACTGCAAGAGGCGGACACCCGCCTGGGCTTGTGCGGACATCGTGGACCTCGTCGACGATCTCCGCACTAGGCACAGGAAAGTGGCCGTCTAGGGCAGGAGAGCTGCCAGCCTGGCCACCCAGGAGCAGGTGTGCATGAAAATCAAGGGGGTCCAGTGAGACCCCCGACCCTGAGCCCTGAGCTTACAATGGCCGTCCTGGGTCAGACCAAGGGTCCATTTAGCCCAGTAGCCTGTCTGCCGACAGCGGCCAACCCTAGGGACCCTGGAGGGGATGGACCGAAGACAGTGACCAAGACATTTGTCTCATGCCATCCCTCTCCAGCCTTCCACAAACCTTGGGCAGGGACACCACTCCTACCCCCTGGCTAAGTTGGGGGAAAAAAGTGCCAGCGTGCATCTTTCAAAACATGCAGGAGTTCTGGAAGATGCACCTTCCCCATCCAGCTGACACTGACATCACTGAAGTGTCCCTTGTGATCCACAAGGGCCTGCAGCACCATGTAAAAGGTACCCCTTTCTATTTATGTCATCTGAGGCACAGTGGTCGCAGGCCAGGATGGAGATGTGGGTGTCATCAATGCTCCCCTCCCCTCTGTTGGGGAAGCCTATGGCAGCATAGGCAGTGATGGTGGGGTTCATGTTGCCCAGAGTGATGACCCTCCACAGCAGGATGACGTTGATGGCCTTGACCACGTATAGAATCATAAAGAGATAGAAACATAGGGTTGCCCCTACCGCTCCTACCCCCTTCCTCTAGCAGGGCTGCTCTGTCAGACACAGGACATAGCCTAGATTATCACTGAATAATCCTTAAATGCCGGGCACTACATAAAATGGTTTAATAAACCAAGACAATGAGATGTTTTATCCCTACATTTTATAACACTTGGAATGTTACTTTTTACTTTTCTCCTCTAGCAATAAAAAGAAATCATTCAGAACCAAGATACTTGGGACTTTATCTGTAGCTGTAGTGCTTGGAATCACCTGGGTCCTGGGCTATCTAGTGCTAATAAATAACAAAGAAGCAAATTATGTCTTCAGCATTTTGTTCTGTATTTTCAATGCCACTCAGGTACAGTATGTAGCTGTTTCAATACTGATGAATGAGACACTGAAAAAATGTATCTAACCTTTTCCCTCTATGATCGAGTATTTTAGTAGATTATTGGAAAAACATGTTGCTTCACACAGAAATTCAGAATCTTGGTTTAAAAATAGCTGTGAGTTGACATTTATTATTCATTAAACTCCTCTGGTATTACTAGCTAATAGGTAGAGTTCTGCACAGATACAAAATTTGTATGGGCCACTGCAGATCTGTAGCCACAAAAATGAGCCACGGATATCCACCTTGGTATCCACTGATGTGAATACCCACACATATAAGGTGGATATGTGCAAACTCGAAAGGCTGTAGATATACAATTTGTCTATAAAGTGCTACCAGACCATTTGTTGTTCTTTGTTTTCTAAGTTTATCCTGTACAGATTAACTTAGCTGCCTCCTGAGCTTCAAAATTTGTATTGTCATGCTACTTACTTGGGCATATTTCATCCAGTAGAGGGCACTATTGCCATTCTTATACATAGTAGCCAATACATGCAGCATTCTTGTAATACCACACTGTATTTCAAGATATTATTGTTATGGTTTATAATTATAATGATTAGGTGAGTAGACTAGGAATTGGAACACCCGGGTTCAGTTCCCTGCTCTGCCACATATTTCTTATGTGGCTAAAGGCAAGTCACTTAGGCTACGTCTAGACTGCAGGCTTCTTTTGGAAGAAGCTTTTCCAGAAGAGATCTTCAGGAAAAACTTCTTTAGAAAGAGAGCATGCGCACAGCAAAAACACATTGAAAAAACAATCTGCTTTTTTGAAAGATAGCGTCCACATTGATTGGACGCCATCTCACATTTAAGTTGTGATAACTATGGACGAAGTGGCCACCAGGGCACCTGTGCGTCTTCCTGGATGCCTCTTCTTTCGTAAAAAACCCCCCACCTTTTCCCTGTCCACACATGTCTTTTTCCAAAAGAGCTCTTTTGGAAAAAGGCTTCTTCCTCGTAGAAAGAGGTTTACCGCTGTTGGAAAAACCCCTGCGTTCTTTCAGCTTTTTGTCAAAAGAATGCAATTGCAGTGTGGATGTAAGTATATTTTTTTCCAGGAAAACAGCCGTTTTTCTGGAAAAATTCTGCAGTGTAGACAAACCCTTAGTCTCTTTGTGCCTCTGTTCCTGACCTATAGCACTTCTCTACCTGACAGGGATGTTGAGAGGATAAATATATTCAAGATTGTGAAGTGCTTTAAGATCTACTGATAAAAAGTGCTATGTAAGATATTGGCATGCGCAGATCGCCCGAACCCGGATCTTCTGGGTTACAATCTACTCGCCCTGGGCGAATAGATTGTATTATTTGTCGAGCCCTAGGTATTATTATTTATTAATTATTATTTATCAAGTATTATTATTAATTATTTTTATTTTATTTTATTTAAGTCACATAAAAAAGATGTTGGTCAATTTTACCATGATTAACTCTGAGCTTTCATTTAACTCACAGGGACTTCAGATTTGTATTCTATACACTTTCAGATCACCAATCTTCAAGAAGAAGGTTACTGAGATGTTGTCCTTTGTCTCACCACCAGAGATACCAATTTACCTGCATTCAAAGACTTATTATCTTTTAAAGTTCCGTCATAAAAAATACAAAAATGAGACCTTCAAACCATCTGAGACCTTTTCAGAGGAAACCTCCTTTTCTAACAATTAGACACCTTCCAAGAATTAAAATGTAAAATTTCAGCTTTCTGTATTTGTTCTAGATAGAGACCATTGGTTTTTTGGGTGATGTGACTACCTCTCCTGCAACAAACACTGGGCACATAGCAGAAGACAATAGGAAAACCAGAAAAATGTAAGGCAGGATAACAGCAGTGCAGAGCCTATGTATGGCACTGTAGTTGTACACAACTAAGAAAGTTCTTACAAGAGAAATTGAAGATCATTATAATACTGCACAAAATAGTCATGTCTGTCTGTTCTCTAAATTGCATCTCTTAGGACAGGGGTGTCCAAACTTTTTTCAAAGAGGGCCAGATTTGATGAAGTGAACATGCGTGAGGGCCGACCATTTTGCCTGACATTCTTTGAACCATTAAAATTAAATGCAAATTAACTATTTTATGCAAAGTTTATTGCAAATGGCATACTTTTCATTTCGTCACATGGATGACAAATCTAAACAGGTGTTAAATCACTCTGCCTTTCATATCTGAAGGCCAGATGAAAAAAAAATCCAGGAAGCTGAAATATGTCAGGAACATTGTAAAGTACATTACATATTATTGGTAATAAAGGTTGTCTGTCAACTTTTAAGTTCAAAAAATATGAACAGGAACATAACACCAAGTATACATGTTGTGTCCAAATATATTTATACCTGATTTAGACCAACTGACATTAACTGAGATTTTACAATGTATTCATCTCAATACATATGGATTCGTTGGGGGCCTTAAAAGATAGATATTGCCAAATTACCTGTGGGGCCGTATTAAACCGGAACACGGGCCGCAATTGGCCCGCGGGCCGGACTTTGGACATGCCTGTCTTAGGATATGTCTACACAGCAAAGTTATTTCAAAATAACAGCTGTTATTTCGAAATAACTTTACCAGTGTCTACACAGCCAAACTACTACAGGCAGTCCCCGGGTTACGTACAAGATAGGGACTGTAGGTTTGTTCTTAAGTTGAATCTGTATGTAAGTCGGAACTGGCATCAGCCGCTGCTGAAACTGATCAGTTTCAACAGCGGCTGAATCTGGATGCCAGTTCTGACTTACATACGGATTCAACTTAAGAAACCCAGGCGTCCCCAAGTCAGCTGCTGCTGAAACTGATCTATTCCAGGAAGCCCGGGGCAGAGCAACTCTGCCTCAGGCTTCCTGTAGTCAGCCCCTGGTCAGTTTCAGCAGCGGCTGACTTGGGGACGCCTGGGGCAGAGCAGCTGGGGTGCTGCTGGGTTGCTCCAGTAGCGCCGAGGAGTGGCGCTACTGGAGCAACCCAGCAGCACCCCAGCTGCTCTGCCTCAGGCGTAGGCAAGAAAAGCCTGGTCTGCTGGGAGGGGCACTAGCTGCACCTCCCCCCCCCCCAGCAGACCAGGGAGATGCGGGTGGCGGGACCGCCCGCGTCCTCCACGGCTTTGCTCCGTCTCCCTGGTCTGCTGACCAGGGAGACGGGGAGCAAAGCCGCGGAGCACGCCCGCAGCGGGACAGCCCAGGAGCAGGGGGATAGGAGCAAAGCCGCCCAGGCGGCGGGAGTCCCGCTGCCTGGGCGGCTTTGCTCCCGGGCAAACGAGCAAAGCTGCCCAGGCGGCGGCTTTGCTCGGGTGTCCCTGGTCTGCTGGGGGGGGGTCCAGCGGCTTTGCTGGACCCCCCCAGCAGACCAGGGAGACCGGGAGAAGCTTTTCTCGCTCCGAAGGGCATGGGTGGCGACCCGCCGCCCGTGAACTCCGGGGCGAGAAAAGCCCCGTTCGTAAGTGCGGATCCGACATAAGTCGGAACCGTGTAAGTCGGGGACTGCCTGTATTTCGAAATAAATTCAAAATAGCGGAGGGCTTATTTCGAATTTGGTAAACCTCATTCCACGAGGAATAATGCCAAAATCGAAATAGCTAAATCCCATCCCCAGAGCAGAGATCAGGGACCTAATTCAGGTTTGGGGGGATGCCTCCAACATCCATGATCTCCGCACTAAATGAAGGAACGCAACTGTCTACAGGCAGATGGCTGCCAGCCTGGCCACCAAAGCCACATGTGAACCGAGGAGCAGGTTCGCATGAAAATAAAGGAGCTGCGGCAGGCGTATGCCAGGGCCATAGGGGGCAGCTCCCAACCAGGGGCAGACTCAGGCCCCTGCCCCTATTTTGATGCCATGGACCACATCCTGGGGGGCAGGATGGTCCGTGCCCCCCAGGTGGTCATCGATCCTGGGGCAAAGCTTGCTGCCTTCTGCTGATCCGGCCCCTGCTGCCTCCCCAGCTACCGCTCCTCCTTCCACTTCTTCTCCCCCTCCCTTTTCTTCCTCTCCATCCTTCCCACACCCCCAGGGATGCTGAGGCCCCCACACCCACAGTGCTGAGAGACAGTTGGGCTGGTGAGACCCGCAACCCTGACCCCTGAGCTTCTCCTCCCACTTCCTTCCCTTGCCTCCCCCTGCCAGCTCCCTCCTCCCAGGTTTACCCCTCCCCTCTCTCACCCTCCCTCCTCCCCTCTCCCACCTTTTTTCCCTAGTCTCACCTCAGTTACATTCCCCCATCCCACCCCACCCCAGTTTTGTTCAATAAAGAGGCTTTGTTGTAATGAACACGTGTCTTTTATTGTACAGCAGGAAGGGGGATTAGGGAGGGGTAAGTGGAAGGATGTGAGGGAGGAGTGTGCAGTGGCGGTCAAAAAGGCAAATAGGATGCTAGGAATTATTAAGAAAGGGATAGAAAATAAGACCCAGAATATCTTACTGCCCTTGTATAAAACTATGGTACGCCCACATCTTGAATACTGTGTACAGATATGGTCTCCTCACCTCAAAAAAGATATTTTGGCCTTAGAAAGGGTTCAGAAAAGGGCAACTAAAATGATTAGGGGTTTGGAACGGGTCCCATACGAGGAGAGGTTAAAGCGACTGGGACTTTTCAGTTTAGAAAAGAGGAGACTGAGGGGGGATATGATAGAGGCATATAAAATCATGAGTGGTGTGGAGAGGTCAGATAAAGAAAAGTTATTTATTAGTTCTGTGACGCCCCCACGCCGCCCCGCGGCGTTTGCCCAGAGGGCTCGCTATGGTCCTTGAGTCTCGAGCTCCCTCGGCTAGTCTTTTCCGTGCTTTCGTCTTCGGTTTCCCCCCCGCAACAACGCAGGAGGGGAAGGGGGGCCCGGGCCCGCCCACTCTCACGGGCCCCAGCCCAGGGCCCTAAGGGTTCTGGTCCAAGTGACCCGAACCCGGCTGACGGGGTTCGACCCCTTAACTCGCCAGCCCACCAGTCATCCCTGACTCTGCCCTGGGCTGCTTCCTTCCCCTCGTGCTCCCGAGCTCACCAGTTCGCCGCCGTCAGGGGTACCCGCGAGCCTGGGGGTAGTCCGCTGTCTCGGCGTTGCTCCCCTGTCCGGTGTGGGGCTGTGCGGCGGGGTGCGGAGCCGCGCTGCGCTGCTCTGCGCCGCTCTCCACGGCGCTGTCCTCCGCCCGCGGTCGGCGGCCCCCCCTCCCCTTGGGGCCGCGGTCCCATTTTAAAGTTGGCGCCGGGGGCGCGGCCCCGGCGTCCTGCGCCGCCCCCGCCCTCCGCGCCGGGGCGTCTGTCCGTTGCCAGGGCAACGGGGCCTAGGCTCCGGCGCGCCCGGATGACGTCCTCCGGGGCGTCGGAGGCCAACGCGTTCCTCGCCGCCGCCGAACACCGCGGGCAACGGCGGGGGGCGCTCCGCCTCCCGCTGTACAGGGCGGCCGGTGCGGGGCTCTCCGCCGAGGGCGGGGCTGCCCCGTCACACACCTCCCCCTTTAACTGCCCTCCCTCTTCTTCCGAGTCTGCCTCGTACCTTCTCGAAAAGAAGTCCGCATTTTGATGCTGCGCGCCAGGTCGGTGGGCCACGTCAAAGGCGTATGGCTGGAGGGCCAGGTACCACCGCATCAGGCGCGGGTTCGCGTCCTTCATAGTTTGTATCCACCGGAGTGGGGCGTGGTCCGTGACCACCTTGAACCGTCCCCCTAAAAGATAGTATCTTAACATGTCTAAGGCCCACTTTACCGCAAGGGCCTCCTTCTCAATGGTCGAGTAGCGACGCTCCCGTGGGAAGAGCTTGCGACTGATGTACACCACCGGGTGTTCTTCCTCTCCTTCACCCTGCGAGAGGACCGCCCCGATCCCCGTCTCGGAGGCGTCTGTTAGGACCGTAAAGGGGAGGTTAAAGTCAGGTTGGGCCAATACGGGGTCGCGACTTAAACTTTCCTTTAACCTCTGAAAGGCTACCTCGCACTCGGTCGACCAGCCCACCTTCTGGGGCATCGCGGCCCGAGTTAAGTCCGTTAGCGGCGCTGCTATCGTCGCGAAGTTTGGGATAAAACGCCGATAGTATCCGGCTAACCCGAGAAACTGGCGCACCTGTTTCTTTGTTTTGGGTGGGGGGTAGCTCTTCAAGGCTTCAACTTTTTCTACCACGGGACGTATTTGACCCCTTCCCACTACATACCCCAGATAGACTACCTCCTTTTCCCCGAAGCGGCACTTTCGTGGGTTCGCCGTCAGCCCGGCTTCCCGCAGAGCCTGTAGCACGGCCCCTACGTGTTGGAGGTGTTCGCCCCATGTCTGGCTGTACACGACGATGTCGTCGATGTAGGCGGCCGCCCATCTTCCCTGTTCTCTCAGTACCCGGTCCATAAGGCGCTGAAACGTCGCGGCGGCGCCATGTAGCCCGAAGGGCATTCGTGTAAAATGGTAAAGCCCAAATGGGGTCGAGAAGGCCGTCTTCTCTCGGGAGGTCGGCGTCAGGGGAATCTGCCAGTATCCTCGGGTCAAATCCAAAGTGGACAGGTACCGGGCGCCTCCGAGCCGGTCTAGCAGTTCATCGACCCGTGGCATGGGGTAGGCATCGAAGCGCGACTGCGCATTGACTTTACGGAAGTCGATGCAGAATCGTAGTGATCCGTCGGGCTTCGGGACGAGCACTATAGGGCTGCGCCATTCGCTGAAGGATTCCTCCACGACTCCCCACTGGAGCATCTTCTGCACCTCCCCTCGCACCGTCTCCCACATCCGCCGGGGCACGGGCCGTACTCGTTCACACACCGTCTTCCGGGGTTCCGTCTCTATGTGGTGGTGGATGAGGGTGGTTTGCCCCGGCTCGGCCGTCAGGACATCCCCGAAGGTCCGTAGCAGCTCCTCCAGGTCATTCCTCTGGGCCTCGGTTAGGTCGGTTCCTGTGGGGAAGGCCTGGGGCGGGGTTGCCCCGTCGAGGTCCCCGGGTCCTAACTCCGGGTCGGGGGGCACTGGGTTGATCCAGAAGGCCTCCCGTTGCTTCCAGGCTTTCAAGAGATTAATATGGTAAATGCGTGTGTCATTCTTCCTCCCTGACACTTTAACCTCATAATCGACGTCCCCTACACGCCTCAGGATCTCAAAGGGCCCTTGCCACTTGGCCAACAACTTCGAGCCGGGGGTCGGCAACAGCACCAGGACCCGTTGGCCCGGGTCGAACACCCGCAACTGAGCTCCCTGGTTATAGTACCGGGCTTGCTTGGCTTGGGCTTGCTCCAGGTTCTCTTTCGCGAACTCCCCTAGCCTGTGCAGCTTTTCCCGGAGGTTCAGGACATACTGTACCGACCCCTGCACTCGGGTCCCCTGTTCCTCCCAATTCTCACGAATAATGTCTAGTATCCCCCGCGGGTGTCGGCCGAACAATAGTTCAAACGGGGAAAATCCTGTAGAGGATTGGGGCACCTCCCGTATCGCGAACAGAAGCGCTGGCAACAACGCGTCCCAATCCCGGGGCTCCTGCCCTACAAACTTCCTTAGCATCTCCTTTAGCGTTCTATTAAAACGTTCTACTAACCCGTCTGTTTGGGGGTGGTAGATGGCCGTTTTCAGCCGCTCGATCCGCAACAACTTACACAACTCGTTCATCAGTCTCGAGGTGAAGTTAGTCCCTTGGTCGGTTAGAATCTGCTCCGGCAGCCCCACTCGGGCAAAAATCTTCACGAGTTCCGCAGCAAGGGTGCTGGCGTGCACGTTTCTAAGCGGGATGGCCTCTGGATATCGTGTTGCATAGTCTAATAGCACCAAAATATACTGGTGCCCGGTTTTGGATTTATCCAACGGGCCGACTATATCCATGGCGACCCTCGCGAAGGGCACTCCCACCACGGGCAACGGCACCAGGGGGGCTTTGGGTACCCCCTTCGGCCTAACCTTTTGGCACTCGGGGCAGGAGCCACAAAAGTCCTGTACTTCGCGGAAGATGCCCGGCCAATAGAACCGCCGAATGATACGCTGCACAGTCTTTTCTGCCCCCAGGTGCCCGGCCCAGGGGTTAGCGTGGGCTAGCTCCATGAGGCGTTGTCGGTACCTTTTTGGCACCAGCAACTGCTCGACCCCTGAATCGCCCCCCTGCCCTCCGTCCACCCGGTACAACCGATCGTGTCGTACCTCAAAGTAGGGGCTGGTCGGCCTGTCGGCCTGGGGAGCGTCCTCGTCCTGCGGATCCCGGGCGGCACTCCATGCATGTCGGAGTGACGGATCTTCCCGCTGTTCCTGTATAAAGTCACCATCCACTAGCTCCAGTATTCGCGGTCCTTCTGCCTCGCCCTCTCGTGGGCCGGGGCGGGGGTCCCCAATCATACCCTCCTCTCTCTGGGGAGGCCCTCGTTCCCGCCATGCGTTCAGGGCCCGGCGGAAGCCCCGCCAATCCCGTCCTAGGAGCGCGGGGTACACTAGCCTAGGGGCGACCACCACGTAGCACCACTCTTGGCGGTCCCCATCCGATATCTGGGCCCACGCAGTAGCGTATTGGTGGGAATCGCCGTGTATGCACTGCACCCAGACCGGCGGGCCCCGTGGTCCTCCCTCCGGGAGTAGATCGGCTCTTATAATCGTCTGGCTGCAGCCAGAGTCCACAAGGGCTACCACCGTCTTATCCCCTATCCCTACGGTCCTTAATATCCTACCTTGCCCGTCGCTGGCCTCAGGTTCGGCCCCCGCCAAGGCCTGGGCGTAGGAGCAGTCCATATAGGGGCAGTCCCGGATGAAGTGCCCCTCTTGGCCACAGCGGAAGCAGGTCCCGCGGGCCGGAGGTGGGGTGCCCGGCCTCTGACGCCGGGGGGGTTCAGGCCGGGGTTGCGGTGCCTCCCGTGGCCCCTCCTCGCCCCGCGCTGGCCTCACTGCGGCGGCCCATCTCCGCGGCCCGTCCCTCTCTGGGCTCCTTCTCCTTTGGACTCCTCGTCCGATGTCGAGACGCGGTGAGGGGGTGGCTTTCCGCCCGCGGTCGCGCCCGTCGGCCCGTTCGGCGGCCTCATAGTCTGTCATCAACTCCACGGCTTCCTGGAGGGTGGAGGGATGGTGTCTGCGGACCCATCGCTGTCCGCCGGCGGGGAGGATGTTGACGAATTGTTCCAGGACGACTTGTTCTGCCACCTGGGGCCCCGTGTGTTGCTCGGGCTCCAGCCAGCGCCATGCGGCCTCTCTTAGCTTCTGGGCCATGGCCCGGGGGCGAACCTCGGCGCTGTAGGGTTCACCCCGGAACTTCTGTCGGTGCGTCTCAGGCGTGATCCCCATTTGGTCGAGTATGGCCTCCTTCAATCGGTAGTAATGTAGGGCCTCGCGGTCACTTAAACCCCTATATGCTAACTGAGCCGGGCCCGTTAGGTATGGGGCCAGTATTGTAGCCCAGTGGGATTCTGGCCACCGGGCTACCGTCGCCACCCTCTCAAAGGTGGCGAGGTATGCCTCAGGATCGTCAGCCGGCCCCATCTTAGTTAGCCGTATGGGCAGGCGTACCACCTCCCCCTCTCCGGCTGGCCCCTCCTCTTCGGGGCACGTTGGACTCAGGGGGGTCACCATTGCCGGTGGATATCGTCTCATCCACTCTTCCTGTTGCGCCTTCATTTGCTCGGCTACCTCCCGGATCAGTTGTTTTTGCTGCTCTTGTTGCTGGGTGGTGAGCTGCTGGATTAAGGCTGACTGCTGCTGTTGGCTTTGCCTTTGGGTCTCCTTGACCCACTCCATGAATTGCGCCGGATCCATGGCGTGTCCCGGTGCAGTTCTCACTCCCCTTTTTCCGAAAAACACCACAAAACACCCCCCTGTTAGTGCTCCCTAAACCTTCTCACACCCCCTTTCCCTTCCTAGGGGGGGGGCTGGGTTCGTGAGTAGGTGTGTGTTTTTTTTTTTTTTTTTTTTTTTTTTTTATAATCGCCCCTTACATCCGGGGTAGGATCCCCACTATGCCCATGTTCTCCACCATCTGTGACGCCCCCACGCCGCCCCGCGGCGTTTGCCCAGAGGGCTCGCTATGGTCCTTGAGTCTCGAGCTCCCTCGGCTAGTCTTTTCCGTGCTTTCGTCTTCGGTTTCCCCCCCGCAACAACGCAGGAGGGGAAGGGGGGCCCGGGCCCGCCCACTCTCACGGGCCCCAGCCCAGGGCCCTAAGGGTTCTGGTCCAAGTGACCCGAACCCGGCTGACGGGGTTCGACCCCTTAACTCGCCAGCCCACCAGTCATCCCTGACTCTGCCCTGGGCTGCTTCCTTCCCCTCGTGCTCCCGAGCTCACCAGTTCGCCGCCGTCAGGGGTACCCGCGAGCCTGGGGGTAGTCCGCTGTCTCGGCGTTGCTCCCCTGTCCGGTGTGGGGCTGTGCGGCGGGGTGCGGAGCCGCGCTGCGCTGCTCTGCGCCGCTCTCCACGGCGCTGTCCTCCGCCCGCGGTCGGCGGCCCCCCCTCCCCTTGGGGCCGCGGTCCCATTTTAAAGTTGGCGCCGGGGGCGCGGCCCCGGCGTCCTGCGCCGCCCCCGCCCTCCGCGCCGGGGCGTCTGTCCGTTGCCAGGGCAACGGGGCCTAGGCTCCGGCGCGCCCGGATGACGTCCTCCGGGGCGTCGGAGGCCAACGCGTTCCTCGCCGCCGCCGAACACCGCGGGCAGCGGCGGGGGGCGCTCCGCCTCCCGCTGTACAGGGCGGCCGGTGCGGGGCTCTCCGCCGAGGGCGGGGCTGCCCCGTCACAGTTCCCATAATAGAAGAACTAGAGGACACCAAATGAAATTAATGGGTAGCAGGTTTTAAACTAATAAAAGAAAGTTCTTCTTCACACAGCATGTAATCAACCTGTGGATCTCCTTGTCAGAGGAGGCGGTGAAGGCTAGGACTATAACAGAGTTTAAAGAGAAGCTAGATAATTTCATGGAGTTTAGGTCCATAAAAGGCTATTAGCCAGGGGATAAAATGGTGTCCCTGGCCTCTGTCTGTCAGAGGCTGGAGAGGGATGGCAGGAGACAAATTGCTTGTTCATTGTCTTCGGTCCACCCTCTCTGGGGCACCTGGTGCTGGCCAATGTCAGAAGACAGGATACTGGGCTAGGTGGACCTTTGGTCTGACCTAGTACGGCCATTCTTATGTTCTTAGGAATGAGGCTCAAATCCCCAGTGGGGCACACCAGGGAGACTGTTACTGCCTGCAGAACTTGCTGCCAGGCTTGCAGTAACAGGTCTAGGAGAAGCACCAGAGTGCCCAGGTGCGGCTCCGGCTCCATACTGCAGAGTGCTCTGGTGTCCTGAGTGAGGGCAACCAGAGCAAGCAGAGAAAAAAATGCTTTGCTGTCCTTCAGTGAGGTAGGCAAGCAATCTGGGAAACCTTAGAACCGGCTGTCCGGGGGAGGAAGGTGCGGGGTGCGTCCCTCTAAGCACATCTTAGATAGCCTCAGGCAGCAGCCACACAAGGTAACTCCTGACCTGATGCCCAGCCAGAACCGGTTCTGGCTGGCCTTACATGCGATTCAGCGTCCCGTGGACGTGCTATTTTGAAATAGCAAAATGCTATTTCAAAATGCATTTTGTGTCTAGATGCATTATTTCAAAATAAGCTATTTTGAAATAATGCTGTAGAGTAGACATACCCATACTGACCTATCAAACATGTTTTCTTTGAAGGTAGTCCTCTTTCCCTTTTCATAAGTAATTCCTGTTTAACTAAAAAAAACAAAAACAAACAAAATGAATAGCAGAGTTCACATTAGCTGTGTTTCCATATTCTAAATGCTATTCCATTCCTTAATGTAATTGCTATTTGATTGTCTTTTAGAAAAAAGGCCATTCTCTTAGAGTTGTCTATTGAGCTTCCCAGCTAACAGCTTTTTAGGATAAACTGCTGCTATAACTTGGCTGAACAATGATGTCTAATTCCATGTTAGGGAATAAACAAATAAATTCATGCGACGAAGCTCTTGCCATCCGTTGTGAGTATGTAAGGTGGTCAATTTGTTGGGGCCTAAGAACTAACCCTAGTTTTTACATTCACTCTATTGCCTCGAGAAAAACTCAGCTATACTGAGGTCAGTTCCTTATCTGTAAAATGGGGATGAGAATAATATTGGCTCTCCAATCCTATACAGAGTGTTAGGGAAAATCTGTAAGAATTAAATAGCTCCTAGATAAAAAGAAAATATCTTTTTTAGATTCAACAAGCCCTGATATAGAACATAGGCATGATTAGCGACCTCTGGTGTTAAAAAAAAGAATGCTTGTGGCAGAGGTTAAACAGCAGTCGGTCCTTAAACAATCTGTATACCCTTCTCTTTTGGTTTTTAATTAAATTAAATAAAATGAAACAAATGTGATGTATGGTTTGAAAACTCCCATGCTGTCTCATACCAGGTAGCAGTCTTGACCCAATATGACAGTCTGAACCTTGGTGGGTAATCTCTGGGGATACAAAGAACATGATTTGATGGAAGTCTTTAAAAATACCATATATCTGTACACATTCTGAGACAGACAATTCTGAAATAGGGCACAGCCAGTAACAAAAAGAGGGGCCTTTTGGTTTGAAGACCTCTCCAGCTTCCAGAAAACCATAGTGTTGGTGGGAGGGAGAAAGCAGAGTTCTCTGTTAGCTGGGGACCTTTAAACAAAAGCAGTCATATTTATCAGATATAAAGCTGGAACTAACCATCACTACTAGCAAGAATGTAGTGAGGAGTACTTAAACTTCAATGTAGTTGTCCCCATTAGTCTATCATGAATACACCCTAGCACACTCCCTATGGACAAGACACTAATTTTCTGTGCAAGGAGGTCCTTAATACTTAATGTTGTAAATCCCTCTGATGTCTTTGGAAGAAAGAAGCTTTGTACAGCAATGTATTTATTATTATTATTTTATTTTATTATTATTTTTAAACATTTGTTTTTATTGAAAGCCACTCCTTCAGTGGTGATTAATATTTATGATGAGTGTAATAATACTACCCAAGCTTTGTTCAATATATTTAATTTTTTGGACAAAAGCATAGTTATTCTATAGAATGACATCAGATAATTTTTCATTGTACATTTGAAATGAGATTATTGAAATATAGAAATAATTTCTATATGGAAGGCCCCCAAAATGAACAACAAAACAATACAGATTAGTGTGATTACTTTTGCTAGAGGTATTGCTATAGGTATACATGAAAGTGGACGTATTGTTGCTAGAGATCTGCAGTGATTAATGAATTATTACAACAATTTGTTTTGAATTCTGTGGACCCTCCCCACAGTAGAATAATCATGATAGAGAGCCAATTTTTATGAACGCAAAGTTTACTCTTTAAAAAAATCTTTTTAGCAATATATGATTAAGAGCAATAGTTCAACTCTTATCTACACGTGGAACATAGTGATCTTAATAATGGAGATGACCTTTGATTTTCTCTGCAATGTGGATGTTAAAGAGGTGAAGTTCCTTGATGGTACCTAACAGGAAGTGCTGCACCCATAAAAGCCAATTTGGTAGGAAGGAGTGAATTGTCTGATCAAAGGTAATGAAGGAGGAAGAAATTCTGAGTAGAAGAGAGTGAGTGTTTATGTGTGTCTAGTGGTGGTGAACAACAAAAGAAGCGTGACGTATATATTTGGTATTGGAAATCTATATTTTCTAATTTTTTTTTCAGGGGAAGCCACCTGGACTAATTCCCCTTTCTTACTAAGTAACATTGGGTATGTCTACACTACAAAGTTAGTTCGAACTAACGGACGTTAGTTCGAACTAACTTTGATAGGCGCTACACTAGCGCTCCGTTAGTTCGAACTTAATTCGAACTAACAGAGCGCTTAGTTCGAACAAGGTAAACCTCATTTTACGAGGATTAAGCCTAGTTCAAACTAGCTAGTTCGAATTAAGGCGTGTGTAGCCCCTTAATTCGAACTAGTGGGAGGCTAAGGCTTCCCAGGTTTCCCTGGTGGCCACTCTGGCCAACACCAGGGAAACTCTATTGCCCCCCTCCCGGCCCCGGAGCCCTTAAAGGGCCACGGGCTGGCTACACAGTTTGTACCAGTTGCAAGGCTGCCAGCACCCGTGCCAGCAGACCCTGCACCTGCCACACTATGAGCCAGCCACCCGAGGACACCCAGCCGTCTACTGCTCCCCAGGACCAGCCTGGCGGCTCCCAGGAGCCTGCCCGGGGATGCAAAAGGCGGGCGCCCGCTTGGTCAAGTGTGGAGATCGTGGACCTCATCGAGGTTTGGGGGGAAACCTCCAGTGTCCATGATCTCCGCACTAGCCACAGGAACGCGGCCGTCTACGGCCGCCTGGCTGCCAGCCTGGCCGCCAGGGGCCACCAGCGCAGCCGGGAGCAGGTGCGCTGCAAGGTGAAAGACCTGCGGCAGTCCTACTCCCAGGCCTGCCAGCCAGGGGCCGACCCGGAGGCCTGCCCCCACTTCCACGCCCTGGACCGCCTCCTGGGGGCTCATGCCGTCCCTGCCCCCCCGGGACGTGATAGACCCCGGGGCAGAAGGACCGCTCCAGGAGACGGAGGAGGAGGAGGAAGGCTTTGAGAGCCAGGAGCCTGCCGCCAGCCTGCCCGGGACCTGGGACCCCCGAGGCACCCCACAGAGCCGCTCGCCTGTGTCGTCCGAGGCCGGGGAGGTGTCCACATGTGAGTACCATCATGTTCCCCTTATGTGTACGGGGGGCTGGGGCGAGAGGGAGCCCCGGGACCGTGCGCCTGGGCCTTGCCCACCAAGGAGCAGCAGCTGGGGATCCTGCAGGGGCCCTGGCCTTGCAGAGGGGAGCTGGGTTTCACACACCTGGGCCCCTGGGGTAATTGACCGCTGGTCTTGTTGCACCACAGCTGCAGCACCTGGGCCTGCAGGGCGCACCACACCGCCTGCAGCAGCTGCCCGTGCCCGGGCAAGCAGGAGAGCCAGGAATGAGGAGGACTACCAAAGGCAGCACTTCCGGTTCCTGGATCACCAGCTCCGCACCCAGGACCACTGGGTCCAGGAGGACCTGAGGCTGCGCCGGAGGAGTCTGGAGGCCCTGGAGGAGCAGGGCCGTGCCCTGCGAGGCCACCTCCAGAGCCTGCTCAACCGCTTCCCATTTCCTCCTCCTGCTGCTCCCCTTGCTCCCCCTGCTCCTCCTGCTCCCCCTGCTCCCCCTCCTGCTCCCGCCCCTGCTTCCTCCACACCCCCTGTCCCTCCTGCTCCCCCCCCCCACAACCATTTCCCACCGACGCCCCCGGACCCGCAGTGTGGTGAGATGGGAGAGGCAGCCGGACTCCCAGCCCTGAGCTTTCCTTTCCCTTCCTCCCTTCCCTCCCCTTCCAGCTCCCTCCTCCCTGGTTTCCCCCTCCCCTCTCCCACCCTCATTCCTCCCTTTCCCCACCCCAGTTATGTGAAATAAACATACGTTTTTGTTTGAAAAACAGGTGTCTTTATTTTACAGTAGGTAGGGAGGGGAAAAGGGAAGGGGGGTAGGATGGAAGAAGGCCCCAGTGGGGCATGCAGGGAGAAGTCAGTCCTCCTCCTCCACCAGGAAGCTCTCCCGCAGGGCTTCCCGGATCCGGACGGACCCCCGCTGGGCTTCCCGGATGGCGGTGGTGCGGGGCTGACCGTAGTGTCCAGCCATGCAGTCAGCCTCAGCCATCCAGGCTGGCAGGAAAGCCTCCCCCTTCCGCTCACACAAATTGTGGAGCACACAACATGCTGCCACCATGGGAGGGATGTTGTGCTCGGCCAGGTCCAGACGGGTGAGGAGGCATCGAAAGCGGGCTTTCAGTCGCCCGAAGGCCCCCTCCACCACGATGCGGGCCCTGGTCAGCCTGGCATTGAAGGCCTGGCGGGAGGGATTGAGGTGCCCCGTGTAGGGCTTCATGAGCCAGGGCTGCAGTGGGTAGGCGGCATCCCCCACCAGGCACACGGGCATGTCCACGTCCCCGACCCTGATGTGGCGGTCGGGGAAGAAGGTCCCAGCCTGCAGCCGCTGGCACACGGAGGAGTTGCGGTACACCCGGGCGTCGTGTGCTTTGCCGGACCAGCCCACATTAATGTCCGTGAACTGTCCCCTCACGTCATACACGGCCTGCAGGATCACGGAGAAGTACCCCTTGCGGTTCAACTACCGGGACGCCTGGTGTTCCGGGGCACGGATGGGGATGTGCGTCCCATCGATGGCCCCCCTGCAGTTGGGGAAGCCGAGGGCGCCGAAGCCCCGGATGACGGCGTCCGGGTCGGCGAGGCGGACCACCCTGCGGAGCAGCACCCGGTTGATGGCCTTGACCACCTGCGGAGAGAGACACAGCAAAGCGCCAATCAGTGGGGCGCCCGGGTGGCTGGGAGCGTTCGTGCCCTGGCAGTGCCCCGCGCCCCACTCCCGGAAGCAACCCCCCTGGCGGCGTGTAGTACGGCCGGGACAGACCGACCCCTCCGGTGCGGAGCGCTTTCGCCTCCTCCCGCCCCCCCCCTTTGTCCCTGGGGCGGCCCATCCCCTCCTCGCAGCCCCCCTCCCCCCCTGGCTCGGTGGCCGACGAGTGCCATACCTGCATGAGCACTGCTCCGACGGTGGATCTCCCCACGCCGAACTGGTTCCCGACGGATCGGTAGCTGTCCGGCGTGGAGAGCTTCCAGAGGGTGATGGCCACACACTTCTGGAGGGGGATGGCGGGCCTCATGCGAGTGTCCCTTCTGCGCAGGGCAGGGGTGAGCCACTCGCAGAGCTCCAGGAAGGTGTCCCTCCTCATCCTGAAGTTCTGGGTCCACTGTCGGTCCTCCCAGCGCTCCAGGACGATGCGGTCCCACCAGTCGGTGCTGGTGTCCAGACGCCAGACGCGGCGGGGCACGCCGGTGCCGGGGCGCCGCCGCAGCTCCTCCACGGCCCCCAGGGCAGCCAGGCAGAGAGGCAGGGGGCTGACGTGCACCATGAGGTGCCAGGCAGCCTCGAGCCATTGGTGGCAGGCTTGCAGCAGCAAGTCCAGAAAGTGCACCAGAAGGTGCAGGGCGAGCTGTGGCTCCATGTTGCCACCTGCGGCGGCCCCCCCGAAGGGAAGCACCGACACAGACGGGCACAGAGACCAATGCTTTGCTGTCCCTCGGCGAGGTTGGCAAGGAAGCAGGAAAAGCTGAGAACTGGCTGTCCAGGGGGGTCCCTTTAAGCTCGAGCCTCAGATAGCCTCAGACAGCAGCCACACAAAGCAACTACTGACCTGATGCCCTGCCAGAACCAGTTTCAGCTGCCCTTAAATGCCCCCCTGCGTCCAATCAGTGTGGACGCGCTAGTTCGAATTAGCAAAACGCTAATTCGAACTAGTTTTTAGTTCTAGATGCGTTAGTTTGAATTAGCTTAGTTCGAATTAACTAATTCGAACTAAGTTAGTTCGAATTAGCGCTGTAGTGTAGACATACCCATTTAGAATTGAAAACATATTGCAAATTTAACTGAGGAGTCCTGTGGCACCTTAAAGACTAACAGATTTATTTGGGCATAAACTTTTGTGGGGAAAGACCCACTTCATCAGATGCATAGACGCATGTATGTTGACTGCATCTGACTAAGTGGGCCTTTGCACATGAAAGCTTATGCCTAAACTTCTTAGTTTTTAACGTGCCACAGGACTCCTCATTGTTTTTGCAGATATAGGCTACAGTACTTCTCTGACACTTACGAAAATTTGACTTTTTTAAAAATCTTTTTCTACTTCCTCCCTATTTCAGTCTGAGGTCAAGTCTACATAATGGGGCAAAGTAGACCTAATTTATGCAACTTCAGCTACATGAATTCTGTACTTGGAATCGGTGTACTATAAGCAGAATTATAGCAGGGTCACACTGTGGCAGGTAGACAGGACTTCTCTTATACTTCTTGTTCTGGAGGAGTACTGGAGCGTAGCAGATGGCGATTGGCTGTTGATTTAGCGGTCTTCACTAGACCCGCTAAATCAACCACCAAGGGATAGATTGCCACTAGTACTACGTACTCTGCTAATAGGGTTTTGCTGTTAGATCCTTCTGAGAGCTGGTCTGGTTTACCCCTAAAATTTAGGATGACCTTGGCTAAGTCTACACTTAAAACATAAAAGTACTGCTGTGGCACCAGCACTGTGTGAAAGCATAGCTCCCAGCAGTGGGATTCTGTTTTCACTGTTGCTTTACAGTGCTGTAACTTGCTGCCCTCAGTGTGTGTGTGTTTTTCACACCGTTGAGCCAGAAAGTTGCAGTGCACTAAAATGGCAGTATAGACACAATCTTAGTGTCTTTGTTTTACACTGGCAATTGAGTGACAGCTTTTGTTATTCACAGATGCGTAGTCTGTTCCTTCCTCCAGGACAAAAGCTTTGTCCCAGCAAGTGCTAATGTATATAGTGCTTTATTCATAGGCGTACTCACTTGCTGGCAAATCAAACACTGCTGAGAGGGGGGAGGGATCGTGGAAGATTTTTGCCATAACAAGTGTCGACAAACAGCATTTACACTGCCCCACTTGTACCAACATGGCCATGTCGCTGAAACCTGTATAGTGTAGACAAAGCCTAAAACTTCTGTAGCAATGTCTGCTCTTTGGTACTAGAGCCACAAAGTATAAAATGGCAGGTGCAGCAGAACTGGGAAGGTTTTGTCTGCTATCAGGGGGTGGACACCACAATGGATAGTGTACACCATCTGCTGCTGACATGACCTTGCCCACGCTGTGCAACGTCTGGGCCCCATGCCGTTCTGGGCAGTACTGTAATGTCCGGTATTTTGGGCCACCCTATCTCCTTCCCAACCTGGGGCTAGTTGCCTTCTCTGTGGTACCTTCCTCTGTTGCCCCCCAACTGTCTGTTTGTGACATCAGAAGTCTCAGAGAAAGACATGTTAGTTTTAGGGTTAAACAAGGAACAGTCCTGTAGCACCTTAGATACAAAAATATATAGCTTCAGAGGGGTAGCTGTGTTAGTTGGTAACTTAAAAAAATGAATAGTCTAGCAGCACCTTAAAGACTAACAAAACATGTAGATAGTATCATGAGCTTTTGTGGTCACATGAGTTTTTGTGGGTAAAACACACTTCACCAGACAACTTGGAGACATGTTTGTACAAACCTCTCCACACCACTGTGACTCAAGCAATCAGCCAATATTCCACATGAAGATGGATTACAGGCTATCGGGAACACCATCCCTGCTGACTCCACTGCACACCTGGTTACAGAACTCCGCGACTTTGTCCTCACCCACAACTACTTCCGATTTGTTTCCCCAGCTCTTGCCCTCTAGCCTGGATCAGTCTACACAAGATCCACTTCCTTGACACTACAGTATAATTACACGACGGACACATTTCCACCATCTTATACCAGAAACCTACTGATTGCTACACTTATCTTCATGCCTCTAGTTTCCATCCAAGACACATTTCTCAATCTATTGTTTACAGCGAAGCCCTAAAATACAACCAGATTTGCTCCAATCCCACAGACAGAGACAAATACCTACAGGATCTAGATAGAGCATTCTTAAAACTGAAATACCCATCTGGAGAAGTGAAAAAACAAATTGACAGAGCCAGGAGAATACCCAGACATGAACTACTTCAAGACAGGCCAAGAAGAGAAAACAACAGAATTCCACTTGTCATCACCTACAGCCCTCAACTTAAACCCCTCCAATGTATTATTAACAATCTTCAACCTATCCTGGAAAATGATCCCCTCACTCTCACAGGCCTTGGAGAAAAGGCCAATCCTCACCTGCAGACAACCCCAAACCTCAAATTCTTTCCAGTAAACATGCATCACACCATCATAAGCATAATCACATAGGAACCCACCCCTGCAATTAGCCCCGGTTGCCAACTCTGCCCATATATCTACACAAGCGATTTCATCATAGGACCCAACCATATCAGCCATTACATCAGGGGCTCATTTAACTGCACAGCCACTAATGTGATCTATGCCATCAAATGCCAACAATGCCCCGCTGCCATGTATTTTAGCCAAACTGGACAGTCTTTACAGGAAAGAATTAATGGACACAAATCAAGATATCTGAAAAGGCAACACATGGACATTTGCTGGCGAACACTTTAACCTGCCTGGGCACTCATGAATGGATCTCAAAGTCACCATATTATTTCAGGCCAGTTCCACAAATCAAATACACAGGGAAGCCTTGGAACTTAACTTCATTTACAAGTTTGGGACCCATCACAAAGGTATGAATTCCCTGGCTAGCACACTACCTTCCATATCCCAATGACTTAACCAACCAAACAATGGGTACTTAAGAACAATTTGCACCTTCTCTAGCAAATTCTTGTTACCTGAACACTCTAATTCACTATTTTCCCCTTTCCTTCTCCCCCTCCCCAGCCCCTATTTATTTTGGAACTGGACTTCTAATACTCCAGTTATCTGATGAAGTGGGCTGTGCCCACGGAAGCTCACGATACCATCTACACGTTTTGTTAGTCTCTAAGGTGCTGTTGTTTTTTTAAGTTTCCCCAGATCAGGCTGCGCTGCCGCCCCCCCTACAATTGGCTGAGCCCGACCACTCAGCTGCTCAAGCCTGACGCTTTCTGCCTGTGTTCCACGGCGCACGCGCACAACCCGGCGTGGGTGGGTCGCTCTGCTTAAGGTCTCTCACTAGGCACGCGCGCGCGTGGCTGCCCTAGCTGTCGCCGTGTCGGCGCATGCGTCAAGCTGAAGGCCGGCGCCGCGCTGAATGGACCCCAGTAGGTTCACTGAGTGCGCGCGCGGCTGCCCTAGCTGTCGCCGTGTCGGCGCATGCGTAAAGCTAAAGGCCGGCGCCGCGCTGAATGGACCCCAGTAGGTTCACTGAGTGCGCGCGCGCGGGCTCCTCCGTTTGCCCTTCCCCCCACCCCCTTCTACTCCCGACACGGTTCCGCGTCTCGCTCCCTCAGCCATTGGCCTCCGTCGGGGCGAGTGCGCCTGCGCGGCGGCCCGGCAGTGACACCACCAGCCCATCCAGCTCTTCGCCCCTGCCACGTACGGGCAGCGGCAGCGTCGGCGATCGGGCGGGGCCGGAGCCGCGGCCCGCTGAGGAGGAGCCGGAGCAGGTGAGCGGGGCCTCGTCGCCCGGGCTGAAAATGCCCCCTCCCCCCAGCACCACCCCCCCGCGCCTCAGGGCCGGGTGGTACCGCCCCCCCCCAACGCCGGGGCCGCTGCTGCTGGGAGCGGGGGGGGGGTCAGAGGAGGCAGCGCCCCCCCCAAAAAGAACCAATCTCTGCCGTTCACGCGCGTCTGGTCCGTTGCCCTTGTGCGGAGCCGGGGGGGGGGGGGGCTGTGGCGCGGAGCCGGTTTCTCGGGCTTGTCTACACGGGCGTAGCGAGGGTTCCCCATTCACGCCTCCAAGGCCGGCAGACCTGTGTGGGCATCAGCGCAGGGTGGGGGGCAATTCCCCCCCTCCCCCCCCCCCCGCAGCAGATGCAGCTGGCGCCGCGGGGTGTTTGCCCGGGTGAGCTCCTGCCCGAACACATCTTAGTCCGTGAGCGGCCCCGGGGCTGCCCGTTGTTTGAATGGTGACCGGCTACCCCGCCGAGACGCGTTGACGCCAAGAGTGGGGGCTGGTGTTGTGGCTTGAGGGCGCTGTATTCCGCGCTGGGTTCACTCATTAGTTCTCGCTCCTCAGGGTCGGGCGCTCGGAGGGGCTTGGTTTACACTTAACAATGAGCTGCTCCAACTACCTCACTTAAGGATGCCCCCACCCAAAAAGTCACTTTTGTGGGACACAGGTCATCCTGCCCCCTTCTGGGGATCCTGTGCCTCTCAGAAAAGTGACTTAACTATATCACTCCCTCCCACCCCCCCCAAATCCCTCCTGTTGATGTAGGAAGCATCTATGTTACTACAGTGCTCCAGTGGCACACCTGCAGTGCCATAGATGGGCCACTGCAGTAAACCCTGTTTAATTGGTTAACCGGTTAATCATGCTTAGCTAGTTAACCAGTTAAAGAAGGGGGTGAAGAGGGGTGGAGGGGGAGAGCAGACAGGAGTGCTGCCTCCTCCCCTGCTGGGGTTAGGGGCTGCTCTGACTGGGCTGGGGAGCTGCTCCGGCCCACAGTGGTGAACCAGTAAGCCTCACCCGTTAAGGATGAGGCTTTCCGGTTAACCATTCACATCCCTAGTGTAAACATACCCTTACAGCATAATATGAATGTCCATACATGTAATTAATAGGCAGTAATTAATTGTTTTTACCTCCCACCTTATTATGGATTAAATTTCATATGCAGACAGTCCTATATTCATTTTGCTCTGCTGCTGCCTCACTTACTGTCTTGTCAGAGAAACTTGTCCCATTTGAACTAAAGAGTGGGTTTTTTTCTTTTAAAGCTTTGTTTAGCAGAGTTTATTGTTTCTCTGCTCCTGCTATATGAATTTGCAGGCAATTCAGAGGATTATGACATTGGTTTGCTATAGAAATGATTGTGAGGTCACAAATTTAGCATGGATTTAAGCATCAGATGCAAATAGAAGATGGGCTATAACAAATATAGTAAGAAATTATGGAGAAATATAAAAAAAAGTGAGAAATTACCTTATTCAAATGTGGTAATTTTAAGAGAGCTTGTTTTTTTTTTTTAAAGACAAAGTACAGAACGGTTTGTCACTACCAGAATTATATTGACATTCCTCCTTTGGGTATCTTCACTTGAAAGTTATTTCAAAGGAAAACTGCAAACAGATGCAGTCCTCAAGATGTTTATTTTAAATCCTGTATAATGAACTCATGCAGGCTGGTGAACAGTTGGACAGCCAAGTGCTGTTAAAAATTTTTCTTGTTCTCTTTATGTGAGAGACATATGAAATGGATTTCCATGGGTAATCTTACCAAATAAGCTAATGTGCTTATGTAAGCATGTTTACGGTAATTAATATTCCCTAACAGTATTTGTAGTGGTACACCCCATGCATCCAGAAGCTACTTTTAAGCCTGAGATTCAACGCTGTAGAGTTGTAATGGTTATTAATAAGGTTGAAGTGTGGTTCTCATTAGGGATGTTAAATATTGATTAATTTACTAGTCGAGTAGTCAATAGAATTTCCATCGACTAGTCGATAGGCACTTCCACATTCCTCCCAGCAGGGGCTCTTGTGCATTTCAAAGTTGGAACTCTGCATGCAGCCCAGGGCTGACTCAGGGCTCCACAAGGGCGCTTCTGCTTTGAAATGCACAAAAACATAATTTGAGACATTTTGATGTGTGTATACATGCACATTTATGTATGTAGTGTACTCCCTGGGCTCTTGTGCATTTCAAAGCGGAAGCACCAACATGGAGCCCAGAGTTAGCGGGACTTCCTGCTGGCCCTCGACATGCAGAGTGCCAGCTTTGAAATGTACAAGAGTCCCCAGTGGGGGCTCTTGTGCATTTCAAAGCGAAAGCGCCTGAATGGAGCCTGGGGTCAGTGGGGGGTGAGAATGTGGTGCTGCCGCTCCATGCGGTGCTGCCGCTTTGAAATGCCACATGGAACTGGGGTCAGCTAGGAACTCCCAGCTGACCCAAGGCTCCATGCACTTTGAAATGCTGGGGTACAGCCTCTGTGCAGCGCTGACGCTTTGAAATGCCATAGTGGGGCTTCAAAGGGGCAGTGCCCAAAGCTGATTCTAGGCTCTGTGTGGCGCTGCCCCTTTGAAACGCTGCTGTGGCATTTCAAAGGGGCAGCACCGCACAGAACCTGGGGTCAGCTCCTGAAGAGCAGTCTGCCTTTCAGTTGGTGTGGCTCTCTGATCACAACTGCCGCTTCTTGTCCAGTTTGATTCTCCACTCCAGAGCATTCCTGTTCTAAGAACTTTCACTTAATGTCAGAGCACCTTCAGCCTCAAATCAGGAAGTTGAGGTCTGGGCTGTAAAACAGGCAGTCCTCGACTTACGCGGATCCGACTTATGTCGGATCCGCAGTTACGCACGGGGCTCCCCCGGAGGACACGGACTGCGGGACCTCGTGGTCCTGCCGCCCGTGTACTCCGGGGCTTTCTCCGCGTCTCCCTGGTCTGCAGACCAGGAAGACGTGGAGTAAAGCCGCGGAGGGGCTCGGGCAGCGAGGCAGCCCAGGCGTGCCTGGGCTGCTCCGCTGCCGGCTTCCCCGAGGCTTTGCAAAGCCGCAGGGGGGCTCGGGCATTGAGGCTTTGCCCGAGCCCCCCCCACGGCTTTGCAAAGCCTCGGGGAAGCCAGCAGCGGAGCAGCCGCGCCTGGGCTGCCTTGCTGCCCGAGGCGCCACCCCCCCCCCCCCCCCGGGGCTTTGCAAAGCCTCAGGGAAGCCGGAAGCGGAGCAGCCCAGGCGCGCCTGGGCTGCCTCGCTGCTGGCGTCCTCAGAGGCTTTGCTCCCCATTTCCCTGGCAGACCAGGGAGACTGGGAGCAAAGCCGCAGAGGACCCAGGTGGCGGGACCGCGGTGCGTCTCGGTCCGCCGCCGCGTCTTCCTGGTCTGCTGGGGTGGGGGTGGGGGGCAGCTAGTACGCCCCTCCCCCCCAGCAGACTAGGCTTTTCTCCAGACGCCTGTGGCAGAGCAGCTGGGGCGCTGCCGGTTGGTCCTGCAGCGCTGCTCTGGGCGCTACTGGACCAATCCGGCAGCACCCCAGCTGCTCTGCCCCAGGCTTCCTGGAGTCAACTTCTGGTCAGTTTCAGCAGCGGCTGAATCAGGACGCCTGGGGCAGAGCAGATGGGATGCTGCTGGGTTGGTCCAGTAGCGCCAAGGAGCGGCGCTACTGGAGCAACCCAGCAGCACCCCAGCTGCTCTGCCCCAGGAGTCCCCAAGTCAGCTTCTGCTGAAACTGACCAGCGCTGACTACAGGAAGCCCGAGGCAGAGTTGCTCTGCCCCGGGCTTCCTGGAATCAGCTGCTGATTAGTTTCAGCAGCAGCTGACTTGGGGATGCCTGGGGTTCTTAAGTTGATTCTGTATGTAAGTCAGAACTGGCAGTCAGTTTCAGCAGCGGCTGAATCTGGACGCCAGTTCCGACTTACATACAGATTCAACTTAAGAACAAACCTACAGTCCCTATCTTGTACGTAACCCGGGGACTGCCTGTATAGCAAAACCAATCTAAAATGTAAACTTAATTTTTTAAAGTAAATTTTGGGATGCTGAGAAAATAGAGGTTACTAGAACAGATGTTTAAACAATGTATGTTACTCAGAGTTTAAATAGAAGTTGTTAAAGTAAATTATTTCATCCCTATAACATGCCATGATATGAAAAGTATGTAGCTGCTGTGAAGACTCGCAATAAGTTAACCTTTCTTGGCTTTCTGATGCAGATCTCATGTCCTATTTGTAATATACCATTGATCAGCATCACTTCTGGCAGTGCATGGCGGGACATCTGAACACCATCTGGAAGTAAAGTGGGAAGCCTGAAAAACAGTCTAGCAAATCTGTAAGAATTTATTACTACAAAAAGATATTGGTGGCAAGAAAATAAAGGAAGATCTAGAGGTGCTATAGAAGATATGTTATAAAAACAGTTTTCATAATGCTCCTTTCCCATAACCAGAGCTCGACAATTAGTGTAGTCTACTCGCCTGTGGCGAGTAGATTACAAGCTGGCACAGTCACGCAGCGTGGTAAGCGCATGCGCAGCATGCCGAACCGCGCGGCTGGCGAGTGGGGCTCGCTGCTGCTTGGCGAGCCCTGCCAATAACTAATAACATCTCACAAGCTCTGGAGTCGAAATTCCTCTGTCCAAAAAACTGAACAATGCCATAGCAATAGTACAAGCTTCAGTATTTTACTCAGCCATTATATCCCAAATCTGACCTGAAAGGCACTCTAATATATTAACTCACTCACTGTACCTGTCTAATTCCTGTCCTCTTTTCTGAACTATCAAAGTGACTTTCGTAATATAGCTGATTGTTTGCTTTTCTTTTTGTGTAAGCTGACATCTAGTAAGTACATCAGTTGGACCAAAGCTTTTGTTCATTTTAAACAGGAGAACCTATTAGATTCAAATGAAAACACAGAACACTACCAGTCCTGAGCAAGGCTGTAATATTCTCACTTATATTGTAGCAACACAGTACAATTTGGTTTCTTATCAAACGTTAAAACACTGGGCTAAATGTGTGGAGAAGCATCAAGATGTAGCATATTCAAGGCTTTATTCTGTGAAGCTGAAAGAGATGTTCTTCAGCTTGAAAACTTTTAAAATTGATCAACTTGAGCAAGTTTCTGAAATATGTCCTTAAAAAAAAAAAAGCGTGTGTCTGGTCTCTTGCATGTGCATACGAAGATTTTTTCCAGAGGAAATTGAGAAGATTCGAGAAGACCCAAGCCATTGTCATCTTCCTTTCTTCTGTATGCTCTGTCTGCCTTCCACTTTGGCAGTAGGGGAGTTGAAATATAAGGCTTCCTAAATTCTGAGCTCCTCTGATGTTATCAGGATAATGAAGAAATCCCTCTTATTTCCTCTCACTCCAGAGCCTTGTGTTCCCAGTAGGAATCCGGGGAAAAAAATAATGTTTTTCCCCAGCCCACATTCTCAGGCTTCCTTTGTACCTCTGTCCTCAGAAATATTATTATGTACACTGGAATAATGAAATATTTTTGGCAAACAAAACTTTACCTAATGTATACTTTTTGGGAGTTAACATTTCTTGCTAGGATTTCTGATACATTTCTCAAGTTTGGTGTTTCAGGATAAGTAGTAATTTCAAGCTATATATTTTTATTGAAATTTATAAAGACTTTCATCGAAATTATGACTTCTAGTTTGAAAATTGCTCTAATATAGGAATAGTTATAAGCTTCAGAACTGCATTAGAAAGCACTCTACACGAATTTAACTCAACAAATTTGGGAGTGTAAAAAAGGCTGAAATAAAACTGAAATTTAAAAATACCTTAAATGAGTTATTTTTTTGCTCATTTAAAAAAGTGTACTGTGAAAAATGGGTTTGTAGTTTACTCAGTTTATGGTTGCATCCTAAAATGTGACACATGCATTAGAGATCTGGTTTTGCAGGAAAGCTTAAGTAGGATCTCTCAGCTGGTAGCTTTCTCATTTCCTCTTTTTTTCCCTTGCATTCAGACACACCTGTCCCAATTTGATCTTCCTCCCAAACTCTTATTTCATCAAAGCATCTCAACCTCCAAAACAATTTGAAGTACTGGGGCTTTGCATTTTATCTGCTTTGCTTGTGACTGTGAGATAGAAATAGAGGTCTCATAGAAATAGCTAGAGAGATGATCACATGCTTTTTTAATGTATCAAGGCAGTGCTTTTGCACTGTTACTCACCTCCATGAAATACACGCCTCTCTCAAATGCCATTCTTAAAATATTGTAAATGTAAATACTAGGAATGTAAAATGTTACCTGGTAAGCATTAGCATTACTGGCATACTTATCTGGTAACTGGTAGGGATGTTAAAATGAGAATAACCCCTGAATTTTTAAACCGGCTCCCTGCGTGTACTAGTTCCCATGGAGCTGTTTATTCCCACCTCCACCCCTCTGTTCCCTCCCTCCCCCCTCCGTGTGCTGCTGCCTCTGTATCAAATCTGGCTGTATAAAAGGCAGGCTGAGTGGATGGGTGGGTTTGTGTGTAACAGTGTAGGCGTGTAAATGGTTAACCGATGATCCTGGGCTCATCAGTTAACCTTCACGATCACATCCCTAGTAACTAGTTAACTGAAGGCCTGGGTTGGGGGTATAATTCCTCCTGTTGTGGCCTGGCCGTCAGGACCCCTGCTGGCTGGAGGAGACCCATGGAACAGTGGGACCCTGGTTAAACTATTAAAATGGTATTGTTTAATCCATTAATTTTTAAGGCGTATTTACATCCCCAGTAAATATATCTACTCGAACGCATATGTTTTAACATGGTAACAGCTAAATATTGAACAGATTTTTTTGTTCTTAAACTTTACAGGAAGTAAAAACCCCATATTTCCATCTCAGAACTTTAAAATTTGGCTTAAAACAGAGAGGATAACTTTTTGAATATCTCATTTTGTAAATCTTCATTTTGTACATGAAGAGTTGTGAAATGCCTGATAAACTATGTTCTCTCAATTGTTAATTTGGTAGAGATGTGTCCAAGAAAGCTGCCCTAGAGAATAGTCTCATAATGTTTCTGAAATCCAGGAAGTTACAAGTACTGTGTCGGGCTATGGTGGTTGTGAAACAAATCATTTTCTAAAAGATGTCGTGTTAATGTTTTTTGTTAACAGATTATAGGCAATCCAGAATCCATCATGAATGGACAACTAGATTTAAGTGGGAAGCTGATTATTAAAGCTCAACTGGGGGAGGATATTAGGAGAATTCCAATTCATAATGAGGACATCACCTATGATGAGCTAGTGCTGATGATGCAGAGAGTTTTCAGAGGAAAACTTCTGAGTAATGATGAAGTCACAATAAAGTATAAGGATGAAGGTAAGGTTTGCATATTATTAGTATTATAGTGTTTTTGTGAGACTACAAACTGTCATAAAAATATTTTTTAAAATTGTTTCTGGATGTTTCTGCCCTTGAGATGTATACATTTACATTATGAGATTATTCCAGTGTGTAAAAGCATTTCCTGAAGGATTAGAAGGTTACAAAAAAGAACCATGGCTCTAACCTCCTGTAATCTCTGGCTACATCTACACTATAACAGAAAGTTGACTTAAGCTGTGCAACCCCAGCTATGGGAATAACGTAGCTGGAGTCAGTGTACCTTAAGTTGTTGTTTTTTTCTGTGGGCTCTACACTGGTGGAGAGGGTGTAGTGATGGAAGAAACTCTACACTATTTTTGTCTGGGATAGAGTAATAGGGTCGATGAAGAGCTATCTGTGGTCATTTTGGTGGGTCAATTTGGTAGCTGGCTATTTTACATCTCTGGTTGGAACAGGGTTTCCTCTGGCCCTCACATAGATTTAAGAACTGGCTGACAGATCAAAAAGTAATTGTCAGTGGGGAATTTTCATTGGGTTGGGTAGTTTCTAGTGGGGACTTGTTGGGATTGGTAGTAGGCATGACTCAAAATGTTTTCATAATGATGTGGGAGTAATGTTGCATGACTGAGGTGAGTGTCTTCTTTTTTTCCTGCCTGTCAGTTGGGGGATATGTCTGTCAGGATGGGATTTTTGGGTTTGTGGGTTTTTTGGTTGGCTTTTTTTTTCTTCCTTTTTGCATGTGGTACCAGGCCAATTTTTCTATGGGCCAGTGAATTTACCCAAAAAAGATTCCCCACCCCTCATTTAGATTATCAAAAAGACAGATGACTCTTTAACTACAGTGTATATTTTCACTTAGAAGAAAATACCAGGTACTAAGGGGTCCTTTAATTTTATATCAGTTTTACATCTCCCTCAGTGCACAACTAGAAGGGACTGTTAATTCAGAAGTAAAGAAGGCCCATTGCTTCTCATGATGGTTGGGGGTGTGTGTGTGCGTGTGCGTGCGTGCTCGTCCGTCCGTCCAAATGTCTGAGCGAGTGGCTTTTTTTGTAAGAAACTTGTTGAGGGGGGGGAGGAAAGTTGAGCGTTGAGCGTGCCTCTTCCCCCCCCCCCCCCCCCAAAAGTGTTGGAAGTCGAAATGTGGTTGTGGCCCCTTTAAGAGCCAAAGTGATGTAGGAGCCAGGGGGGAAAAAACTGCCTCACGTACTGAGCAGGCTTCTGTCAGGAGATGAGTGGCGCCAGGAAAACAGGAGCCAGTACGTGTGGGGGGGGAAATGCCATTCCTTTACTGTGTGCTGGGAAAATAGGTGACGGTATGCTGTTCCGGGCCGTATTGCCACCAAAAAACTCTGTGTGTGTGTGTGTGTGTGTGTGTGTGTGTGTGTGTGCGCGCGCGCATCTATATATAAATAAATAAAAATATGCAAGGGGAAATTTAGTTGAGGTTATGCAGTTATCCTGAACTCAAAAGTAGAGGGAGGTGGAATTTGTAAAGTGGTGCACCTTCATATGCCAGGGAATTGGGATTAAGAATTTTACAAATGACCCAATTAGTAATATTTTTTTATTAAATCGAATATGGTTAATACCTTTCCTTTATCGCTGCACTACAATTAAGAGCTAATTTTTTCTCTACCAGAGAAACGCTAGCTAGAGGGAGAAATGAAATGCTGGCTACATGTAGATTAGGGATGTAAAATCCCAGTTAACTGGTTAAAGGCAGTGTTTAACCAGTTAACTAATTAAAGGGAGGGCAGGTTGGGGAGTTGCTCCAGCTTTGTTGGGCTGCAGCATCTCCCCCCTTCCCTCCCCCCCTTCCGCCTATGCTGGGATGGAACAGCACCCTCGCTGCAGACCAAGTCTGGTTGTTTAGAGTATGCCTGACAGGCCCTGCAGAGCTGGAATAGTCTCCTGCCTGGAGTGGTCAGGGAGCTGCTGCAGTCCCCACTGTTGAACTAGAATTGGTACCTGGTAAGGATGAGGCTTACTGATTAACCATTCACATCCCTAGTGTAGATGGTGTGGGAAGGTTACGGGAAAAGAATCCCATGTGTATTTGGGTAATCTTTTAAAATGAATGATGCTTGGTTAAAAAGACATAATAGGGTAGTAGCTGCGGTTATTGATAAAATAGGTAAGTTAGGATGGAAGGTGATAGTGGAACCCGATTTAAGGGATAAAAATGGCTATTTGTATAAGCCCAGTATTGTTTTTGTTGGAGGAGAAACTGCAGGGCCAACAGGGAAAAGGTGACCTATTACTCTGATTTGGAGAAGGATATTAAAGAATTAACTGGGAGTAGAAATGTCCACATTTTTGGCCTTGTAATTGGGGCTTGAGGCAAACGGAGCCAAAGTAATGATGAACTGAATGAATTCCTTGGAATTGAGTAAGGCAAACTTCTGTGGACTCATGCCATTACCAATATGGTGGCTGTGTTCAGTGACAAGTAGTGATCCTGGAGCTCCATTCTGAATATTCTGATATATTTATATGTACTTAACTTTTTTCTTTTTTACCTTGGATTATTGGTTGTCATTATCTCTATCTACATTTTCACCTGTCCTTTTATATATGAAGGTTTTTAACTTATTTCATACTTTATAATTTATTATATTTTAAGTTATATTTTTTAATGGATATGACCGTGGCCAATCCACAAAGAGTAACCAGAAAAGGGTAGTTTAGTCACGCCTGTGCATATATAGCAGAGAAAGGCATAATTAGAACTCATGACAGGAAGCTGAAGCCAGACAAACCCAAATTAGAAATTAGACACAATTTTTTAACAGTGGAGATGGTTAACCACTGGAACAAACTACCAAGGGAAGAACTTGATTCTCAGTCTCTTGATGTCTTCAGATCAAAACTGACTGCCTTTGTGGAAGATATCCTTCAGGCAAACTGAAGTTATTGTACTCAGTACAAGGTATTTGGGTGAAATTAAATGGCCTGTGATGTAGAGGCTACATGATCTAATGATCCCTCCTGACATTAGAGTCTTTGAATTAGGAAATGAATAAAAAAAAAGATTTCTGGTCTCTTCCCTTCCTCTGTTAATATCTTCAGGTAACATTCCCTTAACGAATTCTGGGCTGCATTCTGCTACAACAAAAATTAGGTTTTCCCAAACTCTTTTCAGGGTACTCCTGAAATTCCTTTCCTTTTTGACCTTGTGGTTCTTCTCCTTTCCACCCAATGCATGAAAGAAAGAAATAGCTTGAGCCTCTTTGTCCCCCGCTTCTCTCCTCTCCTCGGAAAGGAGCTGGGGCTTGTGAGCTCTTCAGATACCTGCCTCATTTCTTCCTGTTCTACTTATTGAAAGAGTGATGAGTCCTGTTGAAACAAAAAACAGGACTATGTAGCACTTTAAAGACTAACAAGATGGTTTATTAGGTGATGAGCTTTCGTGGGCCATACCCACTTCCTCAGATCAATATGTGGAAGAACGTCGGCACAACCATAAATACCAAAGTGATACAATCAAAAAAAAAGTGAACGCATGTGAAATTGACAAATCAAATTTTAGAACAGAGTGGAGGTATGGGGGGAAGGTAAGTTTCTGTGAGGTAGTGACATAGGGGTGATAATAGGAAAAGTTTCTGTGAGGTAATGACATGAGGGGTGATAATTGGGGAAGCTATCTTTGTAATGGGTGAGATAATTAGTCTTTGTTTAAACCCATACATAAAGTGTCAAATTTAAGATTAAATGACAATTCTGAAGCTTCTCCTTGAAGTCTGGAGTTAGTCTCTTTGAAGCAATATGCATGTTTTAAGGTCATTAAGTGAATGATCAGTCTGGCTGAAATGGCAGGCAATAGCTTTCTCTCTGAGAGTCTTATGTCTGTTTTGTGTGCATTGATTCTTTGGCAAAGTGTCTGAGACGTTTGTATAATGTACACAGCAGACGGACACTTTAGGCACATGATGGCATAAATTATATTTCTGGATGAACAGGAATTTGTGTTCTTATAAGAACGGCCGTACTGGGTCAGACCAAAGGTCCATCTAGCCCAGTATTCTGTCTGCTGACAGTGGCCAGCACCAGGTGCCCCAGAGAGGGTGGACCGAAGACAATTATCAAGTGATTTGTCTCCTGCCATCCCTCTCCAGCCCCTGACAAACAAAGGCCAAGGACACCATTTTATCCCCTGGCTAATAGCCTTTTATGGACCTAAACTCCATGAAATTATCTAGCTTCTTTTTAAACTCTATTATAGTCCTACCCTTCACAGCCTCCTCTGACAAGGAGATCCACAGGTTGACTACATGCTGTGTAAAGAAGAACTTTCTTTTATTAGTTTAAAACCTGCTACCCATTAATTTCATTTGGTGTCCTCTAGTTCTTCTATTATGGGAACTAATAAATAACTTTTCTTTATCAGCCCTCTCCACACCACTCATGATTTTATATACCTCTATCCTATCCCCCCTCAGTCTCTTCTTCTCTAAACTGAAAAGTCCCAGTCGCTTTAACCTCTCCTCATATGGGACCTGTTCCAAACCCCTAATCATTTTAGTTGCCCTTTTCTGAACCCTTTCAAAGGCCAAAATATCTTTTTTGAGGTGAGGAGACCACATCTGTACACAGTATTCAAGATGTGGGCGTACCATAGTTTTATACAGGGGCAGTGAGATATTCTGGGTCTTATTTTCTATCCCTTTCTTAATAATTCCTAGCATCCTATTTGCCTTTTTGACCACCGCTGCACACTGCATGGAAATTTTCAGAGAACTGTCAACGATAACTCCAAGATCTCTTTCCTGATTTGTTGTAGCCAAATTAGCCCCCATCATACTATACGTATAGTTGGGGTTATTTTTCCCGATGTGCATTACTTTACACTTATCCACATTAAATTTCATTTGCCATTTTGATCTTGATCTTGTAACTGGCATGGTTAGGTCCAATAATGGTGTCAGCAGAGTAAATATGTTGACAAAGCTGGCACCGGGGTTTGTTGCAAGGGAAAGTTCCAGGGTTGATGTTAGTGTGATACGTCCTGTGGTTGTTGGTAAGAATAATCCTGAGGTTAGGTGGTAGTCTATAGGAGACTATGGGTCTGTCTCTCAGAGCCTCTCGGAGTGTAGTATCCTGTTCCAGTATAGGTTGTAGTTTATTGATAATGCATTGGACGGGTTTAAGTTGAGGACTGTAGGTGATGACAAGTGGTGTTTTATTGTTTCAGCTACACCAGACTAACACGGCTGCATCTCTATCACTATTCTTCATGTAGACTTGTACTTCTCTGCCTTCATCATGGAGAGACCACTGGGAGGAGATTGGAAGGTTTTTTTTATAGATCTAAGCAAACGTGGCTTCCCTTCTGCTTTCTTTTCTCTTGTGTCTGTGCGTGCTGGCAGTAATGAAATAGTCTAGAATCCTTTGGAACACAGTAAGAATGCTGAAGAGATAAGTGGTCAGTAGAATTCTAGTTATGCAGTTCTCTCCGAATTGGGGTGGTGAGGATAATCCAACACAAAATCAAGAATCCTAAGTATTCTACGTCCTTTAAAAATGGCTCCTTATAGTAAGAGATCAATTGATTTTTTTTGTTTCAGTTTAACTTAAAAAAAAAAAAATACTGTTACATAATTAAGAAAATCCAATCATTTCATTCAAGGGCATTTTTTTTCTTCTTACCTCACCCTATTCCTAATACTATGCCTTTACAATAGGGGTGGGGAACCTTTTTTGTGTTGGGGGCCACTGATCCACAGAAAAATCAAGTTGGGGGCTCTCTGTTGCCTCCGTGGGCAGGATCTGGTCGTATTTTGCCCAGGACTTCCTTAGACGCTGAAGCTTCAGGGGAAGCCAAGTTAGGTACAGGCAAACTGAAAAAACAGCAAATGGTCTGGTAGCACTTTATAGACTAATAAAACATGTAAATGGTATCATGAGCTTTCATGGGCACAGCCCACTTTATCAGATGACTGGAGTGTTGGATGTCTGGGACCAAAATAAATAGGGGAGATGGGAGAAGGTGGTGGAAGAAGGGAAAATTGGGAGTCGGGGGGAGGAATAGGAAAAGGCGCAGTGGGTAAAAAATAAATCAAGGTAAAGCCGAGTCTATAAGCACCTAAAGACTAGATAGTCAAAGGGGGCAGATAAGAACCATTAATTAGCAAACAACAGAGTCAGGAAACACTTAAAGACTGATAAAACATCAGTGTGCCCCGACCCCTAGAGCTGCCGCAATGCGGACAGCAGCACAAAGCTAGGTGAGCGGGGCAGGGCAGGCACTGTTGGGCTGCAGGGACGGGTCTAGTACTTGGCTGGGATATGGAGGCTGAGCTAGTAGTGGGGCGGGCTGTGGAGGCAGTTCTGGCACTGGGAGGCTCTGGATTTGGGACTAATTGGGGGCTGGCACTGGGTTGGTACCCAGGAGGTTGGTACCGGAGTAGGGAGGTTGGTACCGGGGTAGTCTGGTGGTAGGAAATTCTAAAGGGCGGGGAGAGGGGGACTGGCACTGGGGGGCTTTGAGGGCAGGAGGCTGGGACAGGAGGGTTGAGTGCAGGGGCCTCTGGGGTTGGTGGCTGGCTGTGGGGGCTGGGCTTTTGGCAGACTGGTAATGTTTTATTTGCATGTTTGCATTTCCAGCATTTGCATAATGAATATGCAGATGTTACCAGTGCACCAAAAGCTTGTGAATGGGTTTGCTGGTCCCTGGTATCAAAAAGGTTGGGAGCCAGTATGATAGAACAACCCTTACATAGTGTCAGAAATATGTCAGTTGTCCTTGTGGTAGGAGTATAATATTAAGATCTTTGGAAGCAATCACAGTGGTTGTGGAACCTTATCGTTGGAGGTTTTAAAGAACAAGTTGGACAAACATTTGCCAGGGATGGCTTTCTTGGCCCTGCCTCAGCATAGAGGACTGGGGGCTTGATGATCTGTTGAGAGCCTGTCATTCTGCCTTATGATTGTGACACTAATTAGTACTGTAGTACCTTTATCAGCTTTCAATCAGATCTTTACTCAGAGTGCATATCGAAAGGTTAATGACATTTAAGAGCATTATTATTATTTTTCACCCTTGTTGTTTGTGCTGTAAAGCTATCTGCATTTTTAGAACATTATCCAAAAATGTAGAACAGGGTGCTAATGGCCTCCAAGTAGTTCTTTGGGAAGGAAGCATGATTAGGATAGGGGACTTGAGTTAGGACTGCACTCTATTCCTAGCTCTCCCTTGCATTGTAATCCTGAATGTCATTTATCGTCTTAGTCCCTCAGTTGCCTTATCAGTAAACAGAGATCCTGTGAGGTTTAATGTACTTGTAAAGCATTTCCAGATCTTTGGATGAAAAACAATGTATCATTAAAATATTCCTTTCTTTCCCAAAAGCAGTCTCATCTTGTAAGTTTTATTCTGTGTTTTTAATCTGAGCTTTATTAAAAACGTTACTTTAAATGTGACTGCTCTTGTGATTTCTTCAGTTGATTTGGTTTCATTTGAAAGGAATATTTTTCCAAATCTGCTTTAAATAGCAATTTATAGATTACCTTTGGTCATCTCATTAAGACTTAAAGGATGGGGTTATTTAGAAAAAAATGTATTAACTCTGTCCATTTTAAGATTTTACATTAGTCCATAATTTGTTGTATAACATGCTTGTAATATTACACATAACTATCTCTTTTTTTTTTCTAGTTGCTTGAAAACCAAATTTAACAAATTTATGGTTATAATTTGTAGGAAGTAAGCATCTTACTCTAAATGGGTGTTGGGCCTTTTCATGTTACTGTTCAATATTAACTATTTTTTAAAATTCTTTACAGATGGAGATCTTATAACAATTTTTGATAGCTCAGATCTTTCCTTTGCAATTCAGTGCAGTAGGATACTTAAACTGACATTATTTGGTAAGTACATATGTTTTATGTCACTTTTTTTTTAAATTAGGGAAGTAGGCTCTCTTCTTTGGGCACAAGAGTCCACCCGTAGCTTTATGTATGCTGGTGACATTTCCTTCAATGAAGGATGTTTATAATTAAAAGGATGCCATACGTTTAAAAATTGTCTTGCTGCCTGAAATAGCTCTCCCTACTATTGTAAGAGATGTTTAAGCTTACAGAAATTGCAAGTTAGGAGGCAAAATATTTTTGTAGCTTTATTTAATTCATTTTGCAGGGGATTGTTCAGGGAATTTTGTTGTTTCCCCACACAACCATTCACTTTCCCTGATTGGCGTGGGTCTTCCACACAGCAAGATAGGAGAGAAAAGCAAGAAAATGTGATTCTAAAACTACAGAAAGAGGGCTTCTGATAGGCATTATGCAGAAGATTAAGTCAAGTCATTTTATTGTTTTAAAAATTCAATAGATTTCAAGTTGCCTCTGTCCCTTTTAAGGAACTCTCTCTTTGAGCCAATGGCCACTTTTTAGGCAATAAGTAGGCTTGATATATAGTGCTCATACAATAGTAAGCACCCTTCTGTCAAGAGACCTAAAGAGTCCTCTGCGCTATTATGATGCTGGCTTTGTGCATTCTGTCCTTATATTAAGGAGCAGAAAGAGTGGATGTCTGTTCCACTTTGATTTGTGGTGATTGTTACTACTGATGTTAAATTCTCGGGAATAAACTTTCAGAGAATATTCTCCAATGTGAGAATTTTTGAGAATTTTCTCTTAAATACTTGTTAAATAGTTTAAAAAGAATTTTACTATTTATAATAATGTCTTTCTCTAATAAAACTTCAAGAATCATGAAAGTTTCCAATTATTAAAATTAAAATTTGGGAAAGTAAAGAAAAAAATACAGAGGTTTAAATTACTATAACTTTTATTACAAATCTTCTGTTGCAGGATACAAATATTTTTAACTTTCTGGATTCAATACAAGTCTAATCAAAATCTGCACTTTCTGAATCTGACCTATATATTCCTATCTCTTCCTCCTTCTCCTCATATATATCCTCTTCTTCGACTTCTTCTTTCTCTTCAGCATCATCAATTTCTTCTTCCTCATTTCTCTGGTTCTGTCCCCTTTTTTCTCTTGGGGATTTCAACAAAGCATCATTTGGGTTTTTAAGAAGCTTTATATTATGGGCTATGAATGTTAGCTTGCCTGCCTTTTCTTGTGTTAACTTGTTTCTTTTTGCATTATGAATGATACTGTAAGTACTGAAACTTCTTTCAGTTGCTGCCGTTGTTGGTGGCATATTCAATATGTTGATTGCTGCTTTCCCTAATTTTGATCCATAGCAAATACCTTTCCACCATGTTACTGCATCTACTGAGCCAGCTGATTTTGTTACGTATGATTTTCCAAAAAAACCTTCTTTAGCACAATACTCTGGAAGCTCTGCAATGACTTTTGCTGAGTGATCAGTGCCATACATTCTTGTGACTAATTTATCGATGAATTCAGTTCCTTGTACTTGTTCATTTCTAGTAAGGCACTCACCACTGAATTTTGGATCTAGAATATTTGCAGCATAGTGAATGTCTTTTAGAGCCATATCTCTTCTTTTTCCAAAGCTTTTCATCACATCCTGTTTTTCTTGTTTGGTAAGTAGACTTTTGGGAAGTAGCCTATCAAAATGATCACTTTATTCTCTGAAACATTCAGGAACTTTGCTCATTTTTGGCTGGTCAGCTTCAAGCAGCGTAATCCATTTAACAACAGAATTTATCAGTGCATGCAGTTTTTGGACCTGTACCCAAAATACATCTTCACCCAGGATTGAATTCCTGGTATGTTTTCTCAGTTTTAGTCTGTAAATCTTCATGCAAGGCAACAGCAAGGCATTTTAAGACATTTTTTTATTTCAATAAGATTTTCAAACAATATGAAATGGAACCCCACCTAGTTTTAACTGGCAATTTAAGTGCACAAGTTTGATTTTTCTCTTTTTGAAATGCAGTAAAATGAGCACGTAAAACTTGCGATTTAATTTCCTTCACAATAGTTTTACAGGTAGCTTCAGTTTCTTGAACAGATTTTAAGTTACTGATGTCACCAATTAGCAAATTTAGTGTATGAGCAGCACAAGTGTACATAGCAATGTGATTGTATTTTTTGTTAAGCATTGATAAGGATTTCACCATTGCTGCAGCATTATCAGTGACAATGGCACCAAATTTTTCACTGCTTATGTCTGTCATATTTCTTCCATACGGAATGCCATATACTCAGCAGAATGGCGTTCAACATCGGTTGCCACTGTCTTGTAAAACACTGGTTTGGGGTGTTGATATAATAAAATTTATAACAGATTCATCTCTTCGGTTGCTCCAAGCATCACACTGCAGTGCAAGAGAAGAGGCTTCAGCAATTTTTGTTTTTATAAGAGCATCAACACGTTGATATTCAGCTTTCAAAAGTTTGTTAGAAAGTGTGTACCTGGATGGCATCTTGTAAGATGCTCTCAGTTTTTGCATGAAAGTAATCCAATCTTCGTTTTCAACCAGTGAAAGAGGCGATCCCGATGAGAATATAGCTTGTGCAAAAAATTCACCCAACACTTTGTTTTCAGTTTCATTCATAGAATCAAAGTTGCGACTTAGAGTGAGACACCTGGGCTGAACTAGATGTAGAACGTGGTGATGTAAATTCACTATCACTATCACAGTGTTCTACAGATGTTGATGCAGTTGATGGTTGAGATGATCTGCTTCTGGACTCTGAGAATTGTGTTGCCTTTTCCTTGATATAAGCAGGAGTCTTCAAACAATTGGAAACATGCTTTCTCATTCTTGTCGTACTTCTGATGTATGCAGCACTTGCATTCATATAACACTTTGCCTTTAACTGTTTTATGAAGGAAATAATCCCACACATCATTTTTAGGCTTAGTTCTTCTTTTCATACTGATGAAAACACAATTACACCTTTCACAAAAGAGAATAAATCTGTTATTGCCTCTTCATATACTTTTTGTGATGCTTCCAGAAAGTTCCATAACAGTCAGAATTCCTGACTCATGAATGTTCTAGAAAGTTCCATAACATTCTGCAACGTTCTATAACGTTCTCAAACTATCTCGAATGATCAAGAAAGCTCTTTAACATTCAGGGTGTTCTAAAAGTTTAATACAATATATTATTTCAGGAGGAAATGAAAAATTAGAAAATTCTCAAAAATTCTCGGGAAATAATCTTTTGGAGAATATATTCACCTCACATCACTAATTGTTACTGTGCCATGCACGCACTTAGGAAGTACAGTGGCAAATGAATGATGCTCCTCAGAGCAACTACTCCAGTACTGGCATTGCATATAGGTGCTGCCAGTGCATATAGACGTCCTTTCTGCTTCTCCAATGATGGTTTAAGGTTAAATTAACAAGGAAAAACAAGTGGAACTGGCAAGCACATGTAAGGAGTTTGAATCCAGAGGGTATATTTACACAGGGATAAAAGACCTGCATCACAGTTAGAGCTGGCATGGAATGGCTGACTGGAGCTTGTGGGTCTTGGGCTTGGATGGGAGCCCAAGCTCTGGGACCCTTTACCCTCACAGAGTTCTAAGGCTCTGACTGCAGCCTGAGTTTGTATGCAGCAATTATTAGGTCCTGGAGCATGAGCCCAAGTAAGTTCACCCAGGCCAGCCAGAGCTTTTTTAATGCCTGTGTAAACCTACAGTAAGTGGATGGAAAAACCATAGGATAGTTGTAGTGGAAAGTTTTCTTGTTCAAAAAGTACATTTTGAAGATTGTTAAGCAACCCATTCTTATTTAGGCTCTCATCACAGCTGGTTTTGCACAAACATTAGCATATGTTTATTTGAATTTCTTAAGCTGTTCCTGACTATTTTAAGGGACACTGACAACTTAAACAAAACTAACCTTTTTTTTAACCTGCTATTTACAATTAACACTTAAATTGCTGAAACTAAAAGATCAGGAAAAAATTGGTAACTGAAAGAATAAATTCTTGGTTGACTGAAGCATCTTCCAGGCTGATGCATACAAACTTTTCCATAAGGATGTTAAGGACTAGTTGAGTATCCGATAAGCATTTGCTTAATTGGGTAGTCCAGTCAACTAGTCAATTCCCCCCCCCCCCCCCCCCCCGTTGCCTCTATCAGATAGAGGCAGCATAGGGGGGGAGAGGAGATGGCAGTCCCACTTTGAAATGCTGTGGTGGTGTTTCAAAGGGGCAGCACTGCACAGCTGATCCCAGGCTTTGTGTAGTGCTGCCCATTTGAAACGCTGCCATGGTGTTTCAAAGCTGCAGAGCTGCGTGGAGCCCAGGGTCAGCTGGGGACTCCCTAAATGACCCGGGGCTCCCTGTGGTATTTCCGCGGAACCTGGAGTCAGCTGGGGAGTCCCCAGCTGATTCCAGGCTCCATGCGGCGCTGCTACTTTGAAATGCATGGGAGCCTGGGATCAGCTGGGGATTCCGGGTTCTGTGGAAATGCCGCACGGAGCTTGGTCAGCTGGGAGTCCTTCACTGAGCCCAGGCTCCATGAGGGCACTTCAGCGCTGAAATGCTATGTGGAGCTCCTGCTGGGGGACTCTTGTACATTTCAAAGCTGGCACACCACGTGCAGCGAGGGTCCAGCAGGAAGTCCAGCTGACTCTGGGCTCCATGAGGCTACTTCCACTTTGAAATATGCTGTGGGCTTTTGTGCATTTCAAAGGGTAAGCGCCCTCATGGAGCCCGGAGTCAGCGGGACTTCCCTCTGGCCCTGGGCTGCAAGAGGAGTTCCATATTCCTCCTTTGAAATGTACAAGACCCCCAGCGGGGGCTCTTGTATAATTCAAAGGAGGAATATGGAAGTGCCTATCAACTAGTCAATGGGAATTCCATCGACTACTCGACTAGTGAATTGCCCATTAGTTAACATCCTTACTTCTCCATACAGCTCTGATAATGTGCAATAAGATGCTAAATTGAGTTATGGTAAATGTGCATTTTGGATTGTAGGAATTCAGTCTGTTTCCATTTATAACTTACAATGTAGAAATGCCTACAGTGCCTACAATACACTTGAGTTTTAAACTGCCTCCTGCAAAGAGACAGATGTCAGATATAAAGAACAATATCTAAAAATGCTGCTGTGTATGAATGCTGTTTTACCTGTGCCTGCATAAATAAATGTTACTAAGTTCACTCAGTTCATTTCTTTAATTACTGTTTTATAGTTAATGGGCAGCCAAGACCTCTAGAATCCAATCAAGTGAAATATCTCCGTCGAGAGCTGATTGAACTTCGCAACAAAGTGAATCGCTTGTTGGATTGTTTAGAACCACCTGCTGAACCAGGGCTTTCTACTAGCCTACCTGAAAATGGTAGGTAGGGCAATTCTGTTGTCAAACTGTGCTTCTACTTATTGCAAGAAAGAGTCTTGCCTACTAATTCTGTCAGTCTGAAGACTGCTTTTCAGCTCCTGTTTTGGAAGCTTACACTGTCAGTTCTCTTAAGGTTACTTACTTATTGTACTCGTCTTAGTCTTTTAACTAGGAGGAGTATTGTACCAAGTTAAGAAATATTGACTATTTCCTAACTGGTTATTTGAAGATACTGTTATCTTCCAAAGTAACTAGGGGTCTGCTCCCCCTGCTTGCTATGCCCACCAGCTCTTCCCTCTCTTGGGGTTAGGTGTCTGGCCAGGGAAAGGGTGCAGGAATGGGCTGGGAGCAGAGTGTCTGGCTGGGGGGAGGGTGCAAGAGCAGGGGTGGGAGTAGGAGCAGGTTGGAGTCTCGGTGGAAGGGGTGAGTGAGTAGTGGTGTGGAGCCTCAGCTTGGCGCAGGGGGTATGAGTGAACAGTTCTCGGCCGAGGTGTTGTGAAACGGAACTGGGAGTAGGGGGAGGGGAGGGCACATGGCTCCTGGCCCCTGCTCTGCCCTCCAGAGCAGCAGGGAGGGTGCGCTGCTCCTCCTTCCCCCAAAGAAGCGGGGAGGGTGGGCGGCTTCCAGTCTTCCCCCTCCCAGATTTCCAGAGAGGGGAAGCTGTGTGGCTCCTGCCTGGCAGCAGGGAAAAAAATTATATATAGAGAGAGATTATTTAGGTAATTTAAACACCCCTGTGAGTTGGGTAAGTAGTAATATATTTATTGTGCCTAAAAGATGTGATGTTTCTTAAAATGAAAGAAAACAAATACTGATACTTCAGTAGTAATTGTCAGGGTGCATGGTCTTTTATGGGGATTAATAACCAGTTGGGAGCAGTTGATTTTTTGAAGCATAAACTGAAAAGGATTTGAGCTTAAGTGGTTGCTCCATTTTGAGTAATAGCAACAAGGTATCTGACATGGATTTTCTGGGGTTAGTGCAGTTTCGTTTTGATAAGCACAAAACTGTACCCTATTTTGAGTACTTAAAATAATAAAAGATACAGTAACACCAAACACTTAAGTTACCTGTTTTCCCCCTCTATTGGGCACCTTCCTCTGTGCTAGCTGTCCTATGCTGGGACAATTTAGAAAAGCAGGCACTTGCTTCATGTTTAGGAAGAAGTCTTGGGCTCTGTAGCCAATGATTTTATTTTTTATTTTTTGTGTTCATTTATTGTTTCGTGTTATGGTTAATCAAGGTACTTGATATGTACTTGTGATATGTTAAGATTAATGCACAGAATTATAAAAATGTACTTAAGCAACTTATAAAAGTAAGTAACATTTAGAGGAATTAAGTGATAGGTCAGACAAGCTGAAGGTACAAAGAAACTGAAGGCTGAAGCCTGCAAGATTTAGCTTAGCTATTTTAGGCCTTGGATATAAGAAAGGGGTGACTTAAAATGATGTAATGCCCTAAGATTTTGAGAAAAGAGGCAGAAACTACTAATACTGTGGAAGCAGATATGGGGAAATTAAATATAATTGTAAAAGTGCTGTAATAGCTAAAATGTGTTCATAACACATGCCTTGACTAGAAGGCGATACATCAATGTGTATAGCCCATCAAATTTGGGGTCCCTCCTTGTCTCCAGGAGACATAGATCAGGGAGAGCACATGAGGGACAATGACAGCATGTACAAGTACATAATGTAGGTGTAGACAGAATCGAGATCTAAAAAGAGGGCATCTAGAATAGGCAAATTGAGCTTCTGATGGGAAACTCCAACAGGAACCTCTCTTGTATTGACAAGCAATCCATGTGAGGGCTGACAGGTTCTAACACCGTCTAGAAGGATGGGAGTATTTCCGTAGTTATAGTTCCTGCATGGCACACATCCTTTTTTGGAATGATATATGCTGCTACTTTTATGATTTTATTGGCAATTTTAATCTACTAAAAGATAGATGCTTTTGTAATTATACGTGTGATTTTCTTACAATTTCTTGTGCCTTAGATCTAGAACTAACAGATAAGTCTGATTTAAGACTGTAGTTGCCAGATTAGAGCCCAGGGAGTATGATTATAAATAGAATAAGGCTGTAGTTCTCAGGGTATTTTTTTAGTATTTGTAATACTATTCAGTCTAGGAGTCCCAGTCTTGAACCAGGAACCCATTATGCTTGGGGCTACACAAATAGAACAAAAAAGGGCCCTGCCCCAATGAGCTTACAGTTTAAATCAGTTTGTGTACTATGCAATTCTGCTTCAGAAGTGAGTTAAGACTGAACCTTTTCCTATTGACCTCTGCAGTGGGTATGTAGAAAATCTTAATTCTCCAGTTATTCTGACGAGAGTTACAAGTTGAGTGCAGCTTTTAAAATTTACTTTAAGTTTTATATATATGAGCTGCCATGGAACATTTCCCTCTGTTTCCTTGTTACAAAATGGTACTTCAAATTTATAAGCCTTTTCCAGAAATTTGTAATTGGTGGATGTGACAAACAGCTCTCTTGCTATGTACAGATCTCTTGCTATGTTTTTAGACGCTGTGGATGGTAATGAAGAAAAACCTGCTGCTACTGACTCTTCTGTCAAGCCTTCTACTCAAGTTATAGCAGCAAGTATGTCTGCTTTTGATCCATTAAAAAATCAAGATGAAATCAACAAAAATGTCATGTCAGCATTTGGGCTGACAGATGATCAGGTGTCTGGTAAGGATATATATTTTATTGAAAATAAGCGCAACAGATTTTTATTGTTGGCAGTTAAAACTTCAGTCTTGTTATTAAATTACTTTGTGGTTTGAATGTGTTAGGTTACTATTTCTATTCAGTACTTTGTTTTTACAGAATCCCATAATGTGGTAGTTTTTAACTGCCTGGATTGAATTGGCTTACCATTTCTGATGAATATATGTAACACATTTATATTGCATTGTTTTTAGATATGTGGAGAGCAAAAATATCTTATAGTAACTTAAACTAAAACTATCAGCTTACTATTAATGTAAAGTTTTTGAGCCTGCTTAAATAAGTGGGCACAGCTGAATTAAATCTAGGGATTTGCACCTGCTTATGCAAGTTAGGCCTTTGTGTTTTTGTTTAAATCTCTCACCTAAGTAACATCAATAAACCAAACAAACCTTTGAGTCAACTTGACTTTGAGTTTCACATGTTTGTTAGAGTGGCAAATACTGGTCAGAAATTCAAACAAACTAACTCTCCATTGCTATTTAAAATAAACATTTATAATGATTCTAAATTCTGTTTAAAGGATATAACAAAAGAAGCAAGTATTTACAGTACTAAGTATTGTTAATCAAAGTATTGTTACTAAATTAAGTCTTGACAATAATACTTGCAGAGCTAGTACAATATCTATGCAAAGGTAAGATAGGACTAGATAGGACTAAACACTGACTACATACTCATCACCAGCTGATTCAAACATTCCAGACAGGTATTCCTGAAAAGAAAACATATTAATATCATCTTAAATCCCTTAAACAAAATTAAGGTCAACACACGAGCATTGATGTGTGAAATTAGGCTGTCAGTCTACAGGGTTTGTTTTCTGTACTTAGATTTTATAGCTGTAAAGATACTTTATGCAGGAATTTCAGCACTTTGGATAATCCTGTATCAGTCTATTTGGAATACAACAGATTGAGAACCAAGTGACAGCCTTGTGGCTTAATCGTGTAAGGGCTGCCACCTACACTGAGTTGCAGTGATTTACTAGTGGGAGGTTTCTTAATTTTGAAATTTATTATTTTGTTGGCTCAGACATCTATTGTATTTAATGTGTTGCCTCTAAAATCAAAATAGTGTAATCTCCCATTTTTATATTAGTGGCAATAAAGCCTTTGTCAATCTCTTATAAACTGTAACTTGCTATGAAGTAAAATTGGAATCCCACTCTTCTTATGCGAAAAAATTGCCAACCTAAACCCCTAATTTCCTATAAGCTTCCATTTTAGAACTTCAGGGGGTAGCCGAGTTAGTCTGTGCATGATAAACTTGAAAAACAACAAATAGTCTGGTAGCACTTAATAGACTAACAAACCATGTAGATGGTATGAGCTTTCGTGGGCACAGCCCACTTCTTCAGATGACTGGATTAATGAAGTTCCTCAGCACAAATCTTTTTTTAAGATTCCTTCTGGCCAAAGAAAGAATAGTGGAAATACTGACCATATTCATGTGCAGATGGCAGAGAACGCGATTATTTGTTAGAAACAAGAGATAACAGATATTGTTAAAACCAGACCTTCATATCAACACTATTGGCAGTATTCTATATAACAAGGGTGGAGAACCTGGCCCTCTGCTTACCTGGATTTGGTCCCAAGGATTTCTCAGGTACCCCCTCCTACCCCGACCCTGCACTGTACCATCCTCCCAGACCCACTAACCCAGACCCCACACCTCAAACCCACTTTCAAACAGCCCCCTCCCAAATACTAAACCCTTCATTTTTGGCCCCTCCCTAGAGCCTCATGTGAGTGAGATGGGTTGTGTTTTTGCTTTTTTGCTTCTCACTTTTTTGCAATCCCTAATTGATTTTTCTTTGGGTCAGTGGCCCCCAACTGAAAAAAGGTTCCTCACTCCTTCCATACAATAACTAATATTTGATTTTTAAAATAATCATAAAAATGTTACTATTTCCGTACAGTTGTTAGTTGCATTATAGTAATTCAAAAACACAAATCTGTTGCATACTCATATCTGGAAAACATCAGCTTTTGCTATTTTCTGGATACTTGTTTCTGCTGTTTTTGGCCAATGGGAGTGTCTTGTACAAGCCTATTTTTTTCTGTCAGGAGCAAGTACCTATAGTGTTGAACATTACTGCTTATTGCTCCTGGTGAGGATACATTTTATAAGTTTTTAATATAAGAATTGCATTAAAATATTGGGTTCATAATTAGGTTTGGAGGGATTAGGGTTTTTATTGGTAAATATCAGTAAAAAACGATTTAATTGTATGCACACACACCAGTAAAAAATAAAGTAAGAAAAATGTTGCTTGAGTACTTATTAGAGTAAAAATCTAGTAATTTAAACTTTCTGAATTACGCTTGTTACAAATACAACTGGGAATGAATAGCTTAAAAAAGACTTGTTGATTAAGGATACTTATTTTGTATATTTTGACATGTGACAGTGAGTTTATTTAATTGTTTATAAAGCTTACACTTTTTGAAGCTGTCTACTGCCATTAAATTATCTGACCTTCCTGTAATTTCATGCAACTATAAACATTTAAATAAAAATCTAAAATAACTTAAATAAACATACATACAAGTTGCAATTATAAAAAAAGTCAAGTTTATTGATAATGTACTATGTTAAAACAATATACTAAATTTTTGATATTGTAGGCATAAAAAGTATACTATGTTCTGGAAAAATGCAGTCTAATCTGTAAATGTGTTGCAGTGTCAGATTTGTTACTAAACTTACATAAAACATAAATCACTTTAAGGTTACAAGGTTGCTCAAGAGATAAGTATTTGTGAGCTAGATATAGATCATTGGGTTGGTAGGAATGCAGCATTAATTTGCAGGCTTTGGGTCAAAATGTACATTAAATATATGTTGTTGTTTTTTCAGTTGGATATTCCAGAACTTTTTACAGACTTAAAATATCCCGAATCTACCTAGTCTTAGCAACTTCAAACTATTCATTAGCATTCCAATGACTACTTTTCGGTAATTATGGTCAAACAGAAACCTGCCATATCCTAAACAGAAACCCAAATGAGTCTTTAGAATATTGAGAACAAAAACTCTGTCAAATACTTATTTGCTTTAGAAAATAATGGTAAGTAACCCCAGCAGATATTTTCCAAATAGACTGGTTTTTAAATTGAGACTTCATTTACTGTTCCGTAAAATAGTTTAAACTCTTCAAATGTAAAGCTGTGTAAAACTGGAAAGTACTTAATCATTTCACTAATGTCTCTTGTTCATCTATCAAGTTTAAAATGATAAAGCTTTTTTTTGCTTGTTCTTTTCCCATGCTTACTGTAGTCTCTTGCTTCTTTAGGACCACCTAGTGCCCCTGTAGAAGAACGCTCAGGAACACCTGATAGCATTGCTTCCTCCTCTTCTGCAGCCCATCCCCCTGGGGTTCAGCCGCAGCAGCCGGCATATGCAGGAACTCAGCCACAAACTGGTCAGATGGAAGGTGGGCGGTACTTTCTCTTTGACTTACCTCATGAAAATTGCAGTCAAAGTTCAATAATTGAGTAGTGTCATTTTTTTCATTAAAAGATTACATTGGAACTTCAAATTGTATGTTTAATGCTGTATATCACTAGGAATCTTACAAGGAATATAAGGGTGCATCTAAACTGCACCATTATTTCGAGTTAACTAGGGTTATTTCAAAGTAACAATGTGAGCATCTACACAGCCATTCCATTATTTCAAAATAATTTTGAAATAATGTATGGCTTATTCCAAAATCTGTAAACCTCATTTTACGAGGAATAACGCCTTTTCTGAAATAGCTATTTTGAAATAAGGTGTGTGTAGATGCTTCACAGCTGCTATTTTGAAGTAGCCCTTCACCAGGGCCATTCTAAGTTATTCCTTCCCAGTGCCTTCTGGGGCTCTAAATCGAGATAGCATGTCTGCACTGCAGGGAAGCCTCAAAATTAGTCTGAGGCAGACTTCCCTAATGTAGACGTGCTATTTCAGAATAACTGTTCTGGAATAGCTTATTTTGCAATGAGCATGCAGTGTAGTTGTACCCTAAGACTCTTAAGGCCACCATTTCCGTTCTCAGAATGTTTTTATAAAGATTCAGTATTAAAACAGTAGATGGTGCTGTAGCTTTGTCTTAAAAGCCAGATGGTATTGAAAAATAACAGGGGAAAAAGAAACATTGCTAAAGTAATTACTTGTAGTAGTAGTAGTAGTAAAATTGTAGTGCAGATGCAAATGTCATCATAAAAACTGACAGGAACGTTAGCCATTCCAGTTGTCAAGCTTCACATTAGAACTGCTTGAAAATTTAGTGTGTACATGTCACTTGGAGTGCTGTGTGTGTCAAGTTGTAATTGATGTCATTTAGTTTTAGAGGAACGATGGGGTAAATCAGTTAAAATGTTGGCCTGCATACTATAAAGTAAGCAGTTATACTCTGCTTACTAATTAAGTCTTTTAGTTCATGTTTCTTAGAAGACAGACAAATTTACTCTCCTGTCCAGAAATCCAGGCCAGCGCAGCTATTAATGCTCTAATATATACAACATATAATGTGTGGCAGATAAATTTGAATGGCCAGCATAGTGACTTACCGGTAATTCTTCCAAAACAGGTTTGGAATCATGTCGACATTATGATTGTAGTTGTTTTTGTGCTCACTTTCTTTCAGGGCCTTACTTACGTGTTACTTTAAAAATTCTGTTTAAGATCCAGACTTTTTGGTATCCTAAGCTCTTACCCATAGTGTGTGATTTGACTTCTTAATATATGGGTGCTTGAAATCTCCATTATATTCAAGTTCTTTATTGTCACTTGTAAAAACAGACACTCCTAACATGCATGTCAGCCTTTTAGATGGAATTGTATTCTAGGAAAGACCTGCTGTGCTCCCTTAACTTTATTTTAAGATGTAGCTTAAAGATCTTTCTCTAGTATTTCTAATTTGATTTTTGTGTTTTACTTATCTGAGGCAAAATTGCAGCCTTCTTTTGATTTCTATACTGTATATTGCGATCTATAGATCAGTGTTGAGCAGGTGGAGTGTAGTGAACACCAAAAAAATGTGACTAAGAGTAACCCAATATCATGTGGCTAACAAAGATTTTAGGACTGATATATATAAGGCACCCATAAAACCAAGGAGACATCAGTAAACTCAAAATTGGCTGATAGGAGCCAAGTCCTCATAATTACAAAATGTGTTGATTGGAAACAGTATAACAAAATATATTAATATATGCTGTTACTGAGTCTGTCAGCTACACAACAGTGTGTTAATATTAGCTTAATATTAATAAGTAACAGCCTCATCCATTTTGTTTGAAAATTCTGATTGAGTAGTTGGTTTGTATATACATTCTTTAGCACTTGAAGTAAAATAATTCTGTGAATTACATTGAACACTTAGTGTGTTCCCTATTTAATTTGTTTGGCTCCTGAGACGTGCTGTATATGCTTTTGGACACTAGTGATTTTAGGTCTATGTTGGCAGCCAGAAAACATAATTGAAAAGTAAGCCTTGTAACTCTGTTTCTAAGAACTCTTTTTGTCAGCAGTTCTTAGGAAAGGAATTCAAATTGACAAAAACAAGGTGTGAGTTTTTACATGTTGACTGTTAAAATATATTAAAGATTTAAAAAAAGGTAAATGGTTTAAATTGCTAACATAGGTCTGGAACCGTTGAGTCATTTGTCAATGTCAAATGAGTGAAAAATTACTCTGTTGGAAAGAGGCAGAAGAGATGACGAAAACTTCACCACAAATCCTTGGTTTTCCCACTAAAAGTCACTGAACATTTAAAAAAACCCACACGCTTATTTCACACTATTAGTATGAGCAAAATTCTTTATAGCACAATACTGAGAGTGAGAAACCTTTTAAAACAATGTAGTCTGGTTAGAAGCCTGTGGACCCACACATTGCTTCCATTTTGATAAATGATGCCAACAAACACAAAGGTTTGTGTGTGTTAGACTATTCTTTTCTAGCATTTTTTTTACAGACCTATTTATATTTCATTATATGCATAAGAGTTAAAATAGAAAATTCCAGGTCCTTTCTTGCCTCTCCAGAATTTTCCATTCTCATTGAATTGAGGTGATTTTATTTTCTCACAATTTTATATTTAAAATAGAATTCTAGTTAGTTTGATTACTGGAAAGAAATCATAGGTTTTGCACTTTGGTCATCACAAATATTTGTGCACTGTTGCTTTATTCCTTGATATACAAATAAGGAACCTTGCCCACAGTGGTCATTTTATTGCTAATATTTATTTCTAATATAAATGTTAGATTCATGAGTGAAAGTTTTGAATACTTTCTACTTTCATAAATTGAGTGAGTTTTAGTGGGGAGATATTGTTTAGTTTCTTTCCAACTCCACATAGTAAGAATGTTTTCCTTGTTTGTTTTCTACAATAGGGCACTAAATGCTTCAGTTGCAGACTGATTTGAAACATTGTTCCAATTTAAAATACCACTTCCATTGTTCTCTAAATTGTTCTTTCACATTTATTTACATTGGTTTAATCAGTCAACATTTTCACATCCTCTGTATTTGAATATTGAAGTAGTTGTCATTCTTGTACATCAAATATTAGGATTCTTTGCCAGAAATTATGGTAATTCTCTGCCTGCAGTATTTTTTTTTTATGTTGGAAAACATTGCAGTTTGGTTTCTATATGCACTTGTGTATTGAAACTTATGAATAAGTTGGGAATTACTGATTTTTGGTCATTCCTTAATTTCTTATTGGAAAAACATTTCATTAATTTAACTGAGATTCATTTAAATCAACGATTGATGCAAATGTACTAGCATTTTAGTGGTAGGTAAAGTGAATCTTGTGGCAATAGATCATAAGTTTGTAAATCACTTCAGGATTTTTCAGGCTGATAGGTGCTATACAAATAGAATGCAATATGCCACGTTTTAGTGTCAAGTAAAATGAAACAGCTGCCTCTGAATTTCAGAAAATCTATAACAAATGCAGGGCTGTTAAACTATAGAATGCTTATATTTTTTTTCATTTGTGCTGTGCTACACTTAACTTTGTATTCAGTACGCTTTGCTTTCAGACTGATCATAGTGGAATGTTTATATAGCTTCAGTAATTATATGGCCACACTAGGATCTTGACTTTTAAAAGTTTAATTTGACATCAGATATTGGGTCTCAGGTTCTGTGTTTCTTTATTAAAAAAAAGTGTGTGTTTAATTCCTAGGCCAGATGTATCAACAGTACCAACAGGGCAGTTATCCTGCTCAGCAGCCACAGGTTCAGCCTCAGCAGCAATATGGGATGCAGTATCCAGGTAAGCAGTTGCTGCTGTTCTCAAATTGCTGTGTAGCTGCCAGATATGATCTTTAAATTGTTCTTAGTGCAAAAATATCAATTCCAGTTCTTCTGCGTTTAGGTGGCAAGGCATGGTGCTGAGGATTGTTAACTTCTCTTGACTTTTGTGGAATTTGAGGGCATTCAGCAGCCTTCACTTTGCCCTTAATTTGTCAGTATTTCTGTTCTAGCAATAATTGTAGAAATGTAAAGTTTACGCTGATGTGTAACTTACTATTATTTGGTGCTACTCTATTCTTAACTAGAGGACTTTTCATAGTTATCCAACAAAATGCCTTGTTACAAAGGCAAACAAATAGAAAGAAAATCATAAGGAGTTAAGCTGTCTAAAGGCAATGTTTAATTCTGTGAGGGTGAGGGGGTTGAAGCCTTCCATTCTAGGAAGTGATGCTGCCCAACCCAATAAAATGTAAAAGGAAATGTCTCTACTTTTCAGTACCTTACAAATCAAATATAGTATCCAACCTGAGGCTTTTCCATTAGATTAGGTAAATACAGAAGAAAGTCTACACTCCAGTGTTCAAACCACGTGTAAATTATCACCCAGAAGAAACTAGTTTCTGGGATTGATTTTTAAATTGTAGAAAACAATAGTATTTAAACTTAGCTGTTTCATTTTCCATAGCTCTCAGCAGAATATATGAAACTTCTCATTGTGACATTGTACTAAATGACCGAGGGGGGTGAAAAGCTAGGCTTCTACAGCTCCAAAACGAAAGAATATTAGGTTTACTTTCATTTCAAAGACATGGGAAAAGGGAACTTTGAATTACTAACAATTGATCCTAGTGATCAGTTTATTTAGCTATTTAGTTACTGCGATAGTAATAAATTAATAAAGGTCTTTAATACTGCTCTGATCCTGTAACCCTATGAAAAGTTTCATAAGGTCAGTAGACATATCAAATATGAACATCTGCCAATTTTAAACTGAAGTTGGTACGATGTACATTCACAGTGTTGATGTCCTTAGTGTTGAATCACACACACAATCTTTTCACTCAAAAAATCAAAACAAAACAAGCAGCAGATCTTTGCTGAACATAGTACACAAGGCACAGAATTCTTTATATGTATGAAGCTATTGCTCCTTCAATAACTTGTCTAGCTAAGTGAATGATTGTGAAGAGTTTAATATGTTTTTAAGATAGACTGTTTACCCTTTGCATAACTGATTAAGCTAAGCTTTGAAACTTCATTTGGGTAAAAGCCCTGGAAACTTCAAACGTAGTTGTTCTCAGTCCTTTTTCCTCCTCTCAGCACTCTAAGCTGTGGCTGATGCTCTATGCAGACTCCCTGCTGTAAGTGTCATAATTTGAAGACGGTGTCAGACCACCTGAAACCTAATTTCAATAGAAGTAGGAAGGTCTGTCTTGAGATTTGAATTGTTCTTTTAATTTCACTCATTCCTAATAGGAATACCATAGCAGACTTAGTATTCTGCTGGAAGACTTTGTATGAAGGTTTGGCATATTGTGGGAGTTCTAATTTCTCATATGTCAGTTTTCTGAAAGTGAAACTACAAATCTGGAAACCTCAAATTACAACACACTATTTTTTGAAAGAAAATTATCTTTATGCTTGGATTAATTTGTAATGAAAACTCTTTACAAATGGGAGACCAGGTAGATCTATACTTTCCCTTTGTAGTTTTCATTCCTTGACCCTCACCACCTTCAAAAGGGATTTGGAATTCCTTCTGCTTCCTTTCTAGCAGCAGTTCCCCTAACAGGGGATTATAGTTTCCACTCTCCTCTTCTGGCAGGTGGGCTTAGCATAGTGCTGACTTTAGGGCATGCAAATGAAAATGGAACTTTTGAGAGGTTTATTTCATGAGTAAATTTTTAGGCTAATCTCAAGGTGAGTTCAAAGTTTACTTCAATGCATTCTTCAGTCCTTATTTTCTATCTTCAGGGCTGTGTGTTTTTAATTTTTCTTATGTATTTGGTGTTTAATGCTGACAGGATTCCAGTCAATGGAGAGGTTTCATTGCAAGTAGCTGCAGGTGTGTTTCTTGATAGAAAAGTAGCTATCAGGATTTTTGTTGTTTATATCTCTGGAGAAATTACCTTCGAAGCTGCTTTTACACAAACAAATCACATTTGAGACATGTTAAACTGATGCCAGCAGCAGCTATAACCTAAAGTGCTGTTCTGCAAAGTTTTCACATTTGTTTAGGGATGTAATCCTTGAATTATATCGCTGACTAATAAATACTAAAAGTTGTGAACTAAACAAAACAGTTGACCATGATTGAGCTGTCAGTGCAGAATACTTGAACTGAATTGACTTATGATCTACTTAGTGAAAGAAAGTTAAAGCTCCTGTCCCAAATGAAACTTCCTTTTTCAGTGTACATTTGAGACCTTTCCATCCCTTCATAAGGGAAAAATGAAGCGTCAATATTCCATTTCCTCCTTGTTTCTCAAATAGAAACCCTGGTGGTAATTATCAGGCTAGAACAGAATCAGTTATTTTTCAGCCTCAATGCAAAAGCTGTATTTTGCTCTGAATTAAAATTTTTCCTGTTACTAGAAAATGTTCCATTTTAGCACACTAAAGTCAGTTCATGTGTGTGTGAAGGACAAGAAAAACTGCAGTTCATATCATCCAGCTGTGTACACTGTCTGGTGCATATTAGACCTATGGATTGTTGGTTGTGCTTATTAGCTATCACTTAAGTCTCTATTTACTAAATCTGTTGCTTTGTTGTTTTTGTCTTCTAGCAGGCTATAGCCAGCAGGCTGCTCCTCCACAGGGACAGCAATTTCAAGGATACAGTCAGCAGGCATCACAGGCTCCAGCTCCTGGTTTTCCTGCTCAGCAACTGCCTGCTCAGCCTCCTCAGCAGTACCAGGCAAGCGCCTACCCACCACAGAACTATACTACACAAGCCTCCCAGCCTGCTAATTATAATGTGACCCCTGCTTCTCAAGCTGGAATGGCTCCAAGCCAGGCGGGCACGTATCAGCCCAGGCCAGGTTTTACGCCACCTCCTGGAAGTACTATGACTCCCCCTCCAAGTGGGCCTAACCCTTATGCACGCAACCGTCCTCCCTTTGGTCAGGGCTATACTCAGCCAGGACCTGGCTACCGATAAGGAAGCTCAGCTGCTAAATGACACAGGTAAATACAAGCAGCTATTAACTACTACATCCCAACAGAGTCCAATATTTAAAATTGGTATTGATGTTCCAAAATGATAAGGCTGAGCATTCTTTCACTGTTGCTGGAACAAAAGACCAAATGATTCTTATTTCCTGCTTTAAACTATATCAGCTTCCTACTTAGATTTTCGGGTTTTGGAAACACTTCCTAAATGTTTGTAAGGTGATTGACATTCTAGCTTGACCTGTCTGAAGGAAATTAAAATGATAGTTGGAAATTTAGCCCACTTTATCTGGCTTGTTTTTACTAATACCATGATGTACTAAATTAGACCCATTCTGGAATTAAAACTAGGTATTATGTATAAATTGTAACATTCACACCGAATGCTAATAAAAATATTGAGTTCAGTACTTGTTTTTTAATTATTAAGCACTCTTGATGAGATGACACAAGCACATTTGTTTGTATATAATGTATACCTGTCAGGTTTTAGTTCAGAGTCTATGTATATATAACTAGCACACACACACATGGGTTAAACATTACAAATGCAGATTGGGATTTAATGATGTATTCAGGACTATCATCATTGGATGCTTTTGTTAGACTACCAAATCATGTTTTTTGTTGCATTAGTACAGCTCACATTGAGTAAATACACTGCATTAAGGCACATACCCAGTGGCTTTAATCCATCATTCAGTGGAAGCTTTGACTTGATAGGAATTTCTTGGTGTTTAATGTTTCCCAGCCAAACAAGGAATTTAAAAAAATGTGCTACAAACTTTTTTTGCCAGCCAGAAAACCTAAATCAGTACCTGTAACAAAACCTTCAGTTACAAGGAAAAACAGTGTAAAGAGCTGTGCAAACCTGTTTACAAATATTCTCATCTTCCACTTTGGTAGGGGAGATTGTAATGTATCCTTTTATGATCATATATAACATACTGAACAGGCAGTCTTCTGAGACACACAATGGTAAGTGAAAGGTAGCGCCAAAGTGGAAAGCCAACCAATATACAAAAACTTGACATGGTTAAAAAATATTTTATTCGAGTACAGTGTACCTGCAATGTACTTTAAGGCATTTTCTACAAATGACATTTATTTGGTGTTCCTGTTCATACCTTTTCTAATACAATGAATAAACACCCTGCTCAAAAAAATCTCTTTAGTTCATAAATGTTCAGGGAAGTACAGAATCTAGTCTGTAGAGAGGGGACAGGTTTTTAATGGAACAACTCACATTCAAAACTAACTGCTTTTCCCATGCTAACAATTTTGAAATAGAGGAAACTTGATTGTTAAATAAACTGGTATTTTGAGCATATCCTCCCACACCTCATTATCTTACTCTAAATTCTGTGGTGCTATATACATTTGGCCTGCAAAGTAGTTTATCAAAATTTCAGAAAACCCACTGCAAGAGGTGCAGATTTGACTTCTGTTGCTCAGGCACTCTTGAAAAGCCTGATTAAGTAAAAACACCATCCATCAACTCAACATGGAAGAGTACTAATGCTAACTGGATACTGTTTAAGTAGCAACTGTATTTACAGGGATAGACTAATTTTAACCATGTGAACAGGCAATTTTAATATGGATGTGCAAGTCTGACTGTCACCAAGAAACTATGCTTGCATTTCTTTAAAAGCTTACAATTGCTTTTTTGGTGCACTAAAGCATTGAAATATAACACGTTTTCTTTTAATTTTGGCAAGAACACAAATTGTTTAGATACAAGGGGAAAAGCTCTTCAATCTGGGTATTTATAAAGTACAGAAGTCAGTCCCAGAACATTCTAATTTAATAATTTAAGTGTATGGAGAAATTGGAGACTTACAGAATTACCTTGATAAGCAGCATATGACACTACTTCAATAACAGAGTGAATATCTAAAGTTAAATGTATACTGCAGTTTCTTGATCAACTTAGCCATTACTCTCCCTCAAAACATTTATTACAACAATGTGATAAATAATATACAAATTGTATCTTTTAAAATACCATATAAACTGTACCTTATTAGCCAGAATATAGGGAGCCAGCTTCCCCAGACCTTATCCTTTTCCTTGTGCTTTCTGGTAAAAATGGAGTAACTATAGTAAGCAGCCTATGCTATTAAACACAGTTAATGCAGTATTGTCATAAGTTTATAAACTTTATACATGACTAAACATGGAAGACAGGAAGACCATAAATGTTTCCATCGCTGAACTTGTTTGGGAGAAGGGCATGGTAGTGGTAGGCCTTTGTTCATTTTCGAGTTCATATAGCAACTACCATTTACCAGGTATTGACGTTCCACACTCATACCAATGGACATAGTTAATATGGGTCGAACCACCTATTTTTCCAAACTTGACAGGTTCCTGACGAACTGCTCTGAAAAAGCCTAATAAACAATGAGGAAAGATTTAGAGGGGGGAGAAAAAGACTACCTTTCACAGGGTGTATTTCAGAAGCTCAGGGGTTACATTCACACCTTTCCAAATGCCAGAGTACTGTTTACTGAATTTCAAGACATTGGGTGCTGCTGGACACTGTCCTCCCTTTGCTACACAACAATCCATTCTGGACAAGCTGGGGCAGAGGAAGGGGAAACAATCCTTCTCAAAGGCTACAGCTACACTATAAACTTTTTCTGGAAGAGGAAATGCAAATAGAGCACTCATTTGCATATTCTCTTCTGATCCTTTTTGCCGAATAAGTTTTTGCACAAAAAAGCGCTGTGTAAACAGCACCTTTCTGTGCAAAAAAAAACTTCCTCATTGAGTACTAACTCTAATTGGATTCTATTTTACTTTTTTATTAGTACTAACCACTAATTTGGACTTATTGAGGAAGAAGGGATCTTGTGCATAAAACGATCAGGAGAGAATATGCAAATGAGCACTCAATTTGCATTCCCTCTTCCTGAAAAAGTTCATAGTGTAGCTGTAGCCATACCTGAGAAGGTTGAGGGTGCCTTCTCTGGAGCGCTCCCTATCCAGAACACACATGGAGAGTGGGCAGGAAGTGGAGCATTCTCTCTCCCTGGTGTCAGTGGAAGATGAGGGGAAAGTCTTATACCTTCCGCCTTTTGGATCTATGAAGCCCTCACAACATACAGTGACATCCAGGGTTTGCTATGCTGGAAAAAGTTGCAGCCTGTGTTTCTTACCTCTACTGTACTTCAGGGAGAAAAACTCCATAATTTAATTGGGGTGGAGGGGACGGAACCCAACTAGCTAAGCAAAAATTAGAGGTGGGACTGACCACCTGTGGGCAAGTTTCTGGTTTCCTAATTAGGGAAATGATTGGCAAGGAAGTACATGCACATTGTTACATGTCACTGACTGATGTACACGTTAAGTGCAGACCAGACGTGTGTCCCTGAATAAATGCTGCTTCCACTTTAGTACACAAAAAGAGGGGACCGTTGTCCAAAGCCTGCCTCACTGTCTACTACAAGTCACCAACTATTTCCTGGGTACGCTGGAACATCTGCTGAAATTGACTTTTGGAAAAGACTAGCCAGTAAGTGACTCCTGTAGTTATGTTAACATTGGGAAAAATTTCAGTTAGCTTTAACATAGCAACTTCAAGTGAAATGCACACTGAACTTGTCTTGTGAAAACTTCTGTAAATATGATCTTGCTGAAGATTTAGCAGCTGAGGTATGAACTGTTAAAACTCTGCTTGAAAGCAAACATTAATTCTCTTTGTCATGTTTGAAAGCTTAGCAGGTACTGGTATCTGGCATTTCAGAGCTTATTACTGACTTGACAATGCCAGTTTATAATATTTGTATAAAGCTCAGATAATGCATCTGTCCGTCTAGGGCAAAGAGCTTTCCTTTCCATGATAAAGGGTTGAAAGTCATCTGACTCCCAGGTTGCGTAAGATCTTTAGGCTTGGCTAGTCCTCAATGGTTTTGGGTTCTGAGTTGGAGTAGAATCTTGTCAAGCATGAAGGATAGTTTGGATCTACTGGGCAGAGAACTAACTTTGGCACTAACTCGGACTGGTGTTGGCCATTAAGCCATTAGCAGGAGAGATTTTGAAAGTTTTATTGCAACAATGCTCTTCAGAACTTACCATCTTCCATGGGTAGCTGGTCTGAAGAAACTTGCTGCCCTGTCCTTCCATCTAAAAATGAGTCCACAAATTGACAATGATCTTCTCCATGTCCCCTCTGATCTCCTATGCTGTAAAATTTACCTGAAAACAGAAAGTATCATGATAAAAACCCTTTGAGCAACAACAGCAAAACTTTTGTTAGTTCCTTTGTAAGTAATCAGGTTCTGAGTTGAATTCCAGCATTCATTGTGAAGTCTGATGCTATCTCAGTTGAGATCTAACTCTGCTTTTACAGCATTGTGTAAATACCTAAATGGTAATGCCAGTTAATGAAAAGGGAAACATTTTCTTTTGGTAAAAGCAGAAATTTCCATCTCTCTGTCCCTCCATCTGTGAGTCTGTCTGTTCAAAAACTCCTCCTAATGGTAAGAACTAGGACAGAGGGGGCAATAACTTTTGATGGGAGTTGCACTCTAAGGTTTTGGAAAGTGGTTGAGGGCCACGCTCTTCCATGATATTAATGCAGGAAGTGCAGGGGGTGAGATGGAGGTTGGGTGCAGAAGGGAGTTTAGGATAAGAAACTGGGGTACAGGAGGGAGAGTGGATGAAGAAGGCAGTTGTGACCTGGGACACTGGACTGACTCATGAGATGACTTAAAAGTAACTTTAATTCAGAGAAGTAGCTGAGTGGACAAATAAGGGGCTGCAGGTTTCTGACCACTGTATATATGGATGCAGGGGAGGGTATCAGAAGGTGTGGGGTATGTGTAGAGGTGGAGTAGAGGGGGCAGAGGGTTGAGGAAGGGAGGGACTGGGATGGCAGAGGCAGGCTCTGGCCAGGAGACTTACCTGAGTGACTCCCAGCCATCAGCCAAGCATGTCTCTCAGGCAGACAGGGAGGCTGCTCTGCCCCTGCACAAGGCCATGTGCTTGTGTGAATAACTATGAGTTGGAGGGGAGGAGATATGGGGCTTCGTGGCTGTTATTTCTGGCCAGGAGGGCAGGAACAGAGCCTGAAGTTTCCCCTCCAGGCTCTCAGTTTTGAAAGAGAAACAGCCACACAGCTGCTTTTCTGAGTGGCATGGGGGTGGTGCACAGCAAGCAGGAAGCATGCCTCAGGCTCCCCACACCCTCTGCAGGCTGGATCTGGTGGTTTGGTTGGGGCCGGATTCAGCCCACAGGCCGTATTTTACCCAGGCCTGAACTGGGACCACCAAATTTAGTATGCAGCTTCCTCTTATCGTAACTTAAAGCAAGATCAAGGTTTGGCTGCATCAAACAGAAAGGGAGGGTGTGACCGCAGGGGAGCACCATTAGTGAGTCTAGACTGAGTCCTAAGATTTTGAGGGGAGGAGTATGCATCATTCCTCCCTCAATGATCCGTCCCATTTAGTCTCTTTCAAAGCTATTTACGTCTGGGAAGGATCACCTAGTCACCACAAGCCATAAAAAGCTTTATCTGAGGAGATGAGATGCTCAGTTGCTCAAATATTCATATTTTGGTTCTGTTTTCTTTATAATAAACAACTAAGGTTTATGTGTTGGAAATGTACTCCATTAGCTTGCTATTATTAGACTTCTATTTCCCTTTTTGATATTTTTGCCTTCATGGCTCTGTGCATCTGTCCACGTGTTTAATATAAAAATACAGTCGTGAGTTGTGTGGGCTTTTTATTGGATATTAAGTGTTATTTACATAAGAACATAAGAACAGCCGTACTGGGTCAGACCAAAGGTCCTTCAAGCTCAGTATCCTGTCTGCCAACAGTGGCTAGCACCAGGTGCCCCAGAGAGGGTGGACCGAATACAATGATCAAGCGATTTGTCTCCTGCCATCCCTCTCCAGCCTCTGACAAACAGAGGCCAAGGACACCAATTCTATCCCCTGGCTAATAGCCTTTTATGGACCTAACCTCCATGAAATTATCTAGCTTCTCTTTAAACTCTATTATAGTCCTAGTCTTCACAGCCTCCTCTGGCAAGGAGTTCCACAGGTTGATTACACGCTGTGTGAAGAAGAACTTTTCTTTTATTAGTTTAAACCTGCTCCCCATTAATTTCATTTGGTGTCCTCTAGTTCTTCTATTATGGGAACTAATAAATAACTTTTCTTTATCCGCCCTCTCCACACCACTCATGATTTTATATACCTCTATCATATCCCCCCTCAGTCTCCTCTTTTCTAAACTGAAAAGTCCCAGTCGCTTTAACCTCTCCTCATATGGGACCCGTTCCAAACCCCTAATCATTTTAGTTGCCCTTTTCTGAACCCTTTCCAAGGCCAAAATATCTTTTTTGAGGTGAGGAGACCACATCTGTACACAGTATTCAAGATGTGGGCGTACCATAGTTTTATACAGGGGCAGTAAGATATTCTGGGTCTTATTTTCTATCCCTTTCTTAATAATTCCTAGCATCCTATTTGCCTTTTTAACCGCCGCTGCACACTGCGTGGAAGTTTTCAGAGAACTGTCCACGATAACGCCAAGATCTCTTTCCTGATTTATTGTAGCCAAATTAGCCCCCATCATACTGTACGTATAGTTGGGGTTATTTTTCCCAATGTGCATTAGTTTACACTTATCCACATTAAATTTCATTTGCCATTCTTGTTGCCCAATCACTCAGTTTGGTCTTGGAGTCCCTCACAGTCTGCTTCTGTCTTGACTATCCTAAACAGTTTTGTATCATCTGCAAACTTTACTACCTCACTGCTTACCCCTTTCTCCAGATCATTTATGAATGAGTTGAAAAGGATTGGTCCCAGGACTGACCCTTAGGGTACACCACTAGTTACCCCTCTCCAATCTGAAAATTTACCATTTATTCCTACCCTTTGTTTCCTGTCTTTTAGCCAGTTCTCAATCCAAGAAAGGACCTTCCCTCTTATCCCATGGCCATGGAATTTACACAAGAGCCTTTGGTGAGGGACCTTGTCAAAGGCTTTCTGAATCCCCAAGGAGCCGAGCCACCACTTCAACCGTGCAAGACATCTCTGTTGAACACTGAAAAAGGTCTAGAACTATGGGCCACGGCCCAGTACACCCAGCCTCAGCATGGCTGATGGGAGGGGAGCAGAGTGGGGCAGGCTGGAAGGAGGTGGGAGAGGAGGGAACTGGCTGCCGGGAAGCAGGATTGGGGCACTGGGGATGTCCGATGGAGATCCGGGTGGGCAGGTAGCCAGCGAAAGCAGGGCTGGGGGCAGCACGGCTGTCCTGTGGAGATCCGGGCAGGCAGCCGGCGAAAGCAGGGCTGGGGGCGGCAGGACTGTCCTGCGGAGATCCGGGCAGGTGGGCAGCGAAAGCAGGGCCGGGGGCGGCGGGTGCTGTCCCATGGAGATCCAGGTACGCAAGTGGGTGGGTGGGCAGCAGGACTGTCTCATAGAGATCTGGGTGGGCAGCTGGCAGAAGCAGGGTTGGGCGTAGCGGGGCTGTCTGGCGGCAGAGATTGGAGAGGGCAGGCGGCAGCGGAACCAGGGCTGGCCAGGAGCCGGGGGGGGCCGGCCGGCCAGGGGAGATCAGGAAGAGGACGACGGGAGAATCAGCTGCCGGAAGCAGGGCTGGACGGGGGCAGCGGGGCTGGTTGGGGGAGCGGGGTTGACCGGGGGAGATTGGTGGAGGTGCGGGGAACCGGCTGCCGGAAGCAGAGCTGGACGGGGGCAGCAGGGCTGGACTGGGGAGATTGGGAAGAGAAGGGAGGGAGCGGGACTGACCTGGGCACATGCAGACCATGGAAGACGAGTGAGTTTGGCCAGGATTCCATTTTGCCCCCCCCCCCAACATACCCTCCCTCGAGTAGTTGTGAACTGCCTGGCAGGTAGACACACTCAGGCAGCGTGAGCACATCTACCAGCCAGACAGTTCGCCGCTACGGACTGATATACCTAATTATAATAAAATTTATCTAATTAGAAAATAACCAGACATTTTATGTCTGGTAATTTCTCAATTTCTTTCCTGGACAAAACTTTCAAATACCGGACTGTCCTGTACAAAACCGGACACCTGGTAATCCTACGCTTCACTGCACTCCTACCCTCCTAGCCACATACCCTACCCCCAATCTGCTCCTGCTCCCGCATCCTCAAGTGCTCATGCAGCACCGGGTCCCCCAAGCCCTGGCCCAGGCTGGGTGGAGGATGCAGCCGGGTGAAACACTGAAAATGTATTCATTTTTCATGCTTTTTTTTATATGCGTTTATATTTTTGGACTGCAAAAGACAGTACTGAAAAAAAAAACGGGTTCCAACTAAATTAAAAAGTTTGGGAAACCCTGATCTAGCCAGCTTTCTTATCCATCTTACAGCCCATTTGTCCAATCCATATTCCCTTAACTTGCTGGCAAGAATACTGTGGGTGACTGTATCAAAAGCTTTGTTAATGCTGGCACTGGGGGCTTTGGGAGGACCAGAAACAACTTATTTGAATATTCATCATTTGCTTAATGAATATGCAAATGAATGTTACCGGTCCTCCAAAAGTTCGTGAATGGATTTACTGGCCCCCTTGTCAAAAAGTTGGGAACCCTTGGTCTAGAACAGGAACATGCTAGAGGTGCTAACCACAGAGCAGCTGCTAGTTAATAGTTTGTTATATTTAGAGTTGCGTCAATCAAAGATTTCTCTGGTAGGATCCATAGGATCCTACCTGTTTCTGATCAAGCAGAACACTTAAACATATTTGTCTAGACTGGCAAGTTTTTCCGCAAAATCATCTGCTTTTGTGGAAAAACTTGCCAGCTGTCTACACTGGCTGCTTGAATTTCCGGAAAAGCACTGATGATCTCATGTAAGATCGTTAGTGCTTTTCCGGAAATACTATGCTGCTTCCGTTCGGGCAAAAGTCTTTTTCCGAAAGACTTTTGCGCAAAAGGGCCAGTGTAGACAGCACAGTGCGAAAATGGCAATCGGGGCTTTTTTGCGGAAAACCGCATCTAGATTGGCCACGGACGCTTTTCCGCAAAAAGTACTTTTGCGGAAAAGCATCCTGCCAATCTAGACGTGCTTTTCCGAAAATGCTTTTAACGGAAAACGTTTCTGTTAAAAGCATTTTCGGAAAATCATGCCAGTTTAGACGTAGCCATGGTCTTTTCAGTGCTTTGCTGAATCAGGGCTGACACCAGGTATCATTGTTATTGCTCATGTTAGTGTAGCTGCAGAAATAAGCTTGTTTATTTCCCATTGGTATCCTATGAAAACTAAGGTTTTTTTTAACTAAAAGGGAAACGTACATGCTTTCTTTAAACACTTGTATTTTTCAAATATACTGTGTTATTTTTTATTAATGTTTACTTTGGATTTCTTAGAGGGGGTTGTTAACATTTTTCCATTTCATTTTTTAGTATATTTTTTAAAATGGGAATTCTGTCAAGTTGGTGTTTTTCCTTCATTCCTATAAATTATCATAATTGGCTGTTTTTTTTTTTTTTTTTTTAAAAAGGGCTATAGTCATTTTGGTTTCCAACAATATTTTCTTTTAGTTTTCAAACTTTTAAGCATTCTTCTAGCTGTGCCAAAATGGAGCACTACCCCACATTTCTCCATTTTATCTATTTTCTGTAAGGTTTATTGAGAAGCAGTTCTATTGCAGGTTCATCCTATTTTTTGGGCTCATCTTGGTTCAGTCTCTTTCAACATTCGCTCAGTTATGTCAATTTTGTACACTGTACTTGATTTGATGACTCTATCTTTTCTGTTTGACAAATAATCCCATTCCAGGCACAACCAAACCCCTCATGTTGCTTTAAGATTTAAGTGATAAGAGGAAGCTAAATACCAAATTTGGTGGACCTAGGTCTTACCATTTAGGAGGAGCTCTTGATCAAACAAACTCTCTAAAATACATAGTTGATACTAAAAGATGTACCTGGCATTGCTCAGGTCCTTCAGGGCAGGGAACTGAGAGTGTGGGGGGTGCAGGAGTTAAGGCAGGGGCTTGGCAAGGTAGTGGTCTCAGGACAGGAGGGTGGGGGTGTGAGGAATCCAGGAATCAGGGTTTGGGGGGGGGAGAGAAGGGGCTCAGGGAAGGGGGATGGGGAGTGCAGGAGTCAGAGCAGTAGGTGGGGGGAGGTTCGGGAGGGATGACCAGTTGCTTCACCCTTGCATTGTAGTGGAGATGGTGGGAGGGGTGGTCCACACAGTCCGCCTGCTGCCTTCTCCCCAGGGCCTGTGCAGGCCACCTTCTGGCTTCTCCCCCAAGAAGAATTGGACTGACCCCAAAGGTTTGCTCATATTTTGCTATCAGGACTTTACCAAAAATTTTAAAGATCAGCTAAATTTCTTAATATAACTAAGCCTCGATCGGTTCTTTTACACACTTCCAGATGGAAATCAGGACTTTGTGGCCCTTATCTACAGTAACAAAATATGGTTCCTCTCTTTGCTAGACACTACCCATTCAATTTGGCTCTTTCCAGAGGTGGGCATAGTTCCACTGAATTCAGTGGAGTTCTACTGACTTTCATGGCTGAATTTAGTCTAGAACTGGAAATGTTTCCACTACAGTACAGAAGCCTGTGCCATGTGAAAGAATGGTGAAAAATACAACACAATGTTATTTGTATTGGATAAACATTCCAGTCCATTCAAATATTGTGACAGTTGATCTGGTGTTGGTTAAACAATACAAGTGAGAGAAACATACCCTGTAAGTGTAATGAATACAATCTGGCAGCTTCCATCATTATTCTGCCAAGTTAAATCACCATTTTTTCAGCAAGAGCAGCAACAACAAAAAGCAAGTGGAAATAAGAAAATGGGCTATTGCTATATTAAATATTTGTTCTGAGGCTGAAACAGCGTAGTTTCAGTGTAGTGTTAATTCATCTGCTTTAGGACTGTGCGACAAGTCCTGCTAGATTAGCACTAGGGATGTTTAAAAAGCATGGTGTTTTTCTTAAAATGTGTAACCTCTGACATTTTCAGTGCTTACACATTTACACACGGGGGGAGGAGACTCTGTGGGAGCCGGTACACATGGGAAGCCAGCTCTCGCCTGCTCCCCCGCACAGCTCCTCTCTGTTCCAACCCCCCACCCCACACACACCCCGGGCTGCAGCGTGGCAGGACATTGTGTGTAACTGTGAAAGTTAACTGATGAGGCCAGGCTCATAGATTAACCATTTCAATGTGTACATTATCACATCCCTAACGAACACTACTATTTCCACAAAGCAGTTTTACAATATGCTTTGCCTCACTGGCAGTTTTGTTATTTTGTGGGCTTTAAGCCCAGAAAGAAACATTGTGATCATCTAGTCAGGGGTTGTCATGATCATGAGAGATGGCCGGCAGCCTGGAGACTAGAGGGTTAACTACACCTAGCCAGGTGGAGTGGCCAATGGGAATGTAAGTAGGAATTTCAAACTGGGACAAAGGAATTTTTGGTTTTTCCCTTCTTTCTGGGAGAGTTCCCTCCAGCTACTGAGGGAGACAGACATGTCTCTCTCTCCAAGAAACAATTCTTTACTTTCTGTAAGTAGGGTAAAGTTTAGATAAATCTGTTAGGTTTTATTGTTTTATGGTTTAGGAAGTGGGATCTGATGTTTTGGCTTTCTTTTGTAGTTAAGTTCTAGGCCCATGGAGTTTCTCCATGAGTATATTATTTTGTTACTTTTCCATCTAGTCATTATGCTTGCTACAGGAATATTGTGGTGATAATACAAAGTTCTTTCTCTTTTATTTTATTAACCTGGTATTGATTCATTTTTGTGTCCTGGTTTGTACTTTAGGGGTGAGATTTCCCAACTAGTCTCCCCCTGATTTTTTTAGCATATTTGGGTGGTGGCAGCGGAGATTTTATCCCCAAAATCTAGGCTGTTACAATTTTGGGGGGAGGTTTTATACCACAGCCTGATAGATAAGATTTTGGGGGACTTTTGCTGGCCCCCACTTCTGCATTTATCATGCCAGAGTGGGGAAGGAGCCATGACAAGGGTTCTTAAACTTAATTGCATCATGACCCTCTTCTGACAATAAAAATTACCTCACAACTTCAGGAGCCACCTGTCTATGTTTCTTGTCAGACTGCATCTCATAGTAGGTCCCAACCATGCACGAAGAACTGTGCAGGCACAGGTTTTTGATTCAAGACTGACATCACAGCATGTAAGCTCTTCAGGGCAGAAGCGGGCCCTTGTTTTTATACATGTACTGTCAAGTGCCCGTAACTGTTTTAGGTCCATAAAACAGGTACTATAAATAGTAACGTGTGAATCTTGGAAATACAGATTATAGATGATCCAAGGCAAGAAGTATATGAATACCTGATCATCCTTTAAAACCATTCATTCTAGGCCCGTGGATATGAAAGACCTAGATGGCTGTGTTACTTAGGTCATAGTTATAAAAATACATTAACACTGTCTTTGGTTTCCCTTACCTGTAAGTGAATCACTGAGGTAAATCTTATATCTCAGGGAGTTGCACAGTTGCACACCTACAAACTTCTTGTACCAGGTCCTTTTGACGTACTGTTTCCCTTTGCATTCTGAATAGGCATTGGAATTGAATGGGATTTCAGTCCAGATGGCATCTTTTCCCACTGCAGAAGAAGAAAGGTAGGAATTAATGATACCGCCATAAAACTGGACATGACAAACATACTCAAAGAGGTTCAGAGACTCAAATACAATAGGATGCCACTTGGAACATCACCTGCATTTTGAAGGACATTTTTATGAGAATAAGCAGCAAAACGTGCATATATACAGGTACTGTGTCAGACCCTGGCCAACTGCACAGCTCTCCCTTCTCAGGGTCTCTTGGAGAGAACTCCCACAGAGGTCAGGCCTCCACCTCTCCTGGTTTGGATTTACACACGTGCCCCCTCAGCCAGCATTTGGGTTACAACCTTCTAGGTACCAACCATGAATAATTCAGCAAGTCCAATTGGTTGGCCCCTGCCAGGGTTTCTCTTTGGGAGACCCTGACAGTGTACTTTTTACAGTGATAAACAGCTTCTGCAAACAAAACATTTATTTTGCCCAGAAGGTACACAGTGCTTAGAAAATAAGGTTATAAAGTAACCAAGACCTACAAGCATATTTCCTTACCTAAGCTTAACCTTTCCACCCACCACTCAGGTAGCTTTGAGTTATTCACCAGCTCTGAAAGGGAGGAACAGCCTATCCTGCTTTTAGTCCTTCCCCTCTCTCTGAATGTCTCAAACTGCCAGCCTTTTTGTAGACACTTCCTAGCCAGTCTCTCTCATTCCACCTAATACCTCCACCCTTTTTCTAGAATATTTAAGGGGTTAGGCCTCCTTTGACTGCAGACTTCACTTTGGGAAGAGAACAGCATTCTGCTCCGGATGGAGCCAGCTAAATAACTTCTCCCCACAAGAAGTTAAATCTGGAATAACTCCATTGAAGGAAACAGTTATGCCATATTTAGGCTGCTCTAACTCAGCTAAAATCTGAATTAGAACAGCCTAAATGTGCAGTGTGCATTGCTGTGTCAGGGAGCCAAATACTGTCTACTGCGATACAGTTACAACTTATAAAAGGGGGTACATACAGTAGTGGGGGAGGGGGGGATTTGTGATTGCACTGCTCTTCTAAACAGAGACACTGGAAACTTGTAGAATACTACACAATAAACAAGATGAGATGGCCTACCCTGTGGAATGGAAGAGAGTTCGCAGTACTAAATGCATTAACAATCCCTTCAGCTGAAATGGGTGTTGTCTTCTCTTCTAGAGCCTGACCCAACTCCCACTTCAAGTCAACAGGAGTCTTACCTCCAGCTTTAGGAGGAACTCTGTCAAAGCTTTTCAAAGCTATTTTTCATGGCACACATTTCAGCACAATGATAGATAAATAGCAGACTTTGACTTACATTCTGTTAAGTCACTTACTAAGTGAGAAATAGTTTATTCTTTTTACAGAACTTTATATTGATTTAATAGCAGGGCTGAGAAAATACGAGCTGTCCATAGCTCACTTGTGGACATTGGTTTCAAGCCATCCAAGCTGCCACAGGAATACCACATCACGTTGATTGTGCTGTGCTCAGGTAAACATTTAGACTGGCAGAAATTCCTTACAAGTGATATAGCTGGAAGAAGTGAAATCATGTGTGAAAGCTGTTCTGTTCCATGATATGTGTAACTTGGACAGCACAACCCTCTTGTCATAAAGTAGTACGTTATCTTATTTCAGAAAAATGTTCTGATTAGAGCACGCTATACATGATGGGCTTACTTGAAATTGGCTCACTCACTCTTGGGTCCGCTGAGGAGAAAAACAAACATGTAATCAGACATTGTAAAAAAATCCTCTCTAGATATTTCAACAGAAGCACACTAGAAAGTGATTTTCTTTAGTTGACAAACTATAAACTGTAAAATAGCAACAATGCTTGGAAGTTGAGTTCACTACATTTTTGTGTATATTAAAGAAATAAACTGCTTATGTAACTATTTGGAATTGCTGCATCGCTGAACTTTTTAAAAAGGTTATGAATGGTTCATTTAACAGTAAAATTGGGCTTTGTAAAACAAAACAAAATTACAAAACTTATCAAGAAAAATATTTCCATGGAGTTTTTTAAAAAATTTTAGTGCCAACAATTTAACTTTTAAAAAAGGATTCCTTTGTAGTGCTTGCTGCCCAATGTCTCAGCCTTAGGTTAGTGCATGAGAATGACAAATAGAGAATGTGTGGAAACTGATTAGGAAAATATGAAACTGACCAGTTAATTTCCATTGACTGATTGCGTGAAGGGGAAATAATAAACATAAGAAATCATGAAATTGCATTGAAATATAACGGTTCTTTCAAATGTAATAATCTAAGATACATTAGTAACATAAGAGGGTATAAACTTTTCTTAAAATATGTGGGACATATATCAAATTCCTTATTTAGTTTCCACTTATCTTTTACTCCTAATAGTCAAAATTCCTATTAATTTCAGTGAGCAAACACTGAAGGATTTGACTTAAAATGTTAAACCTGATAGTGTCCCTTTAAAGAGGCATGGTACACAATAAGTGCCTGGTAGTTCAGCGTCCTATCCACAATAGGCAGCCAACTTTGAAAATAAAAGTATCTTCTGTTGCAGTTAGTGGCTATTTTGTAACTGGCTTCAAATGAAGCTGGATCTGGTCTTTTTGTTCCCCATAGCCAAGTCAGGTGGGGCTTTTGCTTAATGTATTATTTGAAACACACGACAGAGCTGCAAGTAACGCTCTAGTTTGCAGATGCATTGGCTAGCTAGATACATTTCTGAGGGTGCTATACCAACTGGTCTTCTTCGAGATGTGTTGCTCATGTCCATAAGTGTGTGTGTGCCTGCCACATGCACTGGTGTCGGACGTTTTTCCCAGCAGTTCCCTCAGCTGGGTTCCCCAGCACCCCCTGGAGTGACACACACACATCATGCTACATAGGGGGCCTCCCTACCTCAGAGGTTCCTTCTTGCCAGAACTCTGACAGAGGGGAGAGAGGGTGGGAAGTTGAATGGACGTGAGCAACACATCTCGAAAAAAGACCAGTTATTGAACAGGTAACTGTCTTTTCTTCGAGTGCTTGCTCATGTCCATTCAACATAGGTGACTGGAAGCAGTGTCTGTGGAGGTGGGTAGGAGTTATGAGAATGCAGACTGCAGTACACCCCTGCCAAATGCAGCATCCTCCTTGGTCTGCTGCGTGATGGCATAATGAGACAACAGTGTGTGCACTGACGACCATGTTGCTGCCCGACAAATGTCCTGGATTGGGCCATGCGCAAGGTAAGCATGTGAGGAAGCCTGAGCTCTGGAGGAGTGGACCCTAATCAACTCCAGTGGCTGGGCCCCTGCCAAGTTGTAGCACATGCGGATGGGGAAAGTGATCCGTTTGAACAGTTGCTGGGAGGAGATGGGGGAACTCCTCCCGCGTTCCGCAAAGGCCAAAAACAGCTGCATAGCACTGCAAAAGACACATGTACTCTCCAGGTAAAAAAAGCCAGCACCCTGCGCACATCCAGAGCACGGTACACATAAAGCTTGGGAGAAGACTATCAGAAAAATGTCCTGGTCCACGTGGAAGGTGGACACCACCTTGGGGAGAACAGCCAGATGAGGCCACTGCTGGACCTTATCCTTGAAGAACCGGGTATATGGCAGTTCTGACATCAGGGCTAGGGACTCTGTCTAGCCAAAGTGATGGCAATCAGGAAGGCTACTTTGAAGGAGAGCAGTGACCGTGGGCATGTGGCTAGGGGCTCAAACAGGGCCTGGTCTTGGGAGAGCTAGTCTGGCCTCAGCAGCAGCCATCTGGGCAGCAGAACATCAAGGTCATCAGTGCCCTGAACCAGTGCTGGTGAGGATCACTGTTGCCTTGTCCCTCTCGGCCTTCTGGAGGACCTTGCCAATGAGGGAAACGGAGGGAAGGAGTAGAGGAGACCTTCTGACCACTGGTGCAGGAATGCATCTGGAAGAAACCCCTACTGGAGGCCAAATCAGGAGCAGAACCAGCTGCACTTTGCGTTGTCTCTCAAGAGGTCTGCCAAGAGGTCCACTAGGGGAGAGCCCCAGTCTTCGAAGAGGGAGGAGGGTGGAGAGCTCCCTCATGGTTAAAGGAGAACTCTCTGCTGAGACGATCTGCGATCATGTTCCAAACCCCGGGAGGTGGCAGTCTTTCAGCATGATGTCATAAAGGACGCAAAACTCCTAGGGCCCTATAGCCTCTCTGCAGAGCTCTGGAGATGGGGCTTCTCCTTGTCAGTTTATGTAGTACATGGTGGCGGTGTTGTCTGTGAGGATGTGCACCATCCTGCTTATGAGGTGAGGGAGAAACACCTCGCACACATTCCCGGTCGCTCTTAGCTCTTTTACGTTTAATGTAGAGTGATCTCTCTTGAGGGGTCTACATGCCTCGGGTGCGAAGGGTCCCCATGTGGGCTCCCCAACCGCAGTCCGAAGTGTTGGCTACCTGCTCCCTCAAGTGGGGCTGAAGATGGAATGGAATGTCTGTCATAACCTGGTCTGGGCTCGTCCACCAGGCTAGGGCAGACAGGACCTGCCTTTCCAATGAGTGTTGTACCGGTACGTACATCAAAGCCAACCACTGTAGGAGGGGCCTCATTGTGAGTCTGGCCAGGGGCACGACGTACATGCAAGCCACAATATGTCCCAGGATCTGCAGACACACTCGCGCTGTGGTCATGGGGACAACTGCGAGTTGTTGAATGAGGGCTAAAAGAGCCTCGAACTTCTCTTGAGGGAGGATGTTCTGGTGGTAGTAGAGTCCAGAACCGCTCCTATAAACTCTATTTCCTGGGTAGGTCCCAAGAGAGACTTTTTCTCGTTTATGAGCAGGCCAGCTGGTGGCACGTGTCTAGGAGGAAATGCATGTTGCGTTGAACCTTTTGCCTTGATGGGCCTTTGACGAGCCAATCGTCCAAGAAACACAGAAGACTGCACGTTGTGCCCATTTCTCATGTTCAGACCTAAGGGGCCTTCAGAGCGCTCTCCTCTCGGACACCAGAGAGAGCGAGATTGGACTGTGCCAGGAGATTGGCCTACCTCAGTTCCAGAGCCCAGTCGGTGTCAGTGGAGGTACCGGCATGGCACTGATGTCCTGCGCGGCCTGAAAGGCCTCCACCGTGGAGGGCAGACAGACCTCCAGCACTAATGAAGGTGACCCGGACACTGGGCTCGTTGCCTTTTGAGGCTTCTCTGGCCTAGCCACTGGCTGGTCACTCTTCTTCCCCTTATCTTTGCGAGGGGACTTACCCAGCTTCCTAGCAGGCTGAGCCGGGATTGCACGTGATGACTAGTGCCGAGCCGTCGAGGCCGGCAGTGCGCTGTGCACCGAGGCACCGTCACTCAGTGCCAGTTCTGGCTCCTGATCTTCTGGGACAAGCGTGGACTCCATTAAGAGCACCTTAAGACAGATACTGTGCTCTTTAATAGTTCTGGGACAGAAGGACCGGCAAATGCGACATTTGTCCAAAATGGGTCCCTCCCCCTGGGAAACTCAAGCAGTCAGCATGCGGACTGCTGACTGCCATAGTCCTGTGGCACCTGGCACAGGCGCTGAAGTCAGGGGAGTGGGGCATGCCCCGTCCCCCCATGTGGAGTTTTTTCAATGGGTTGAGGATTAACAGTTTACAGGTACCTCACAGTTCGTTAATGGGGAATCTCAATGCAAAGGGAGTATTTGCCACAGCCGAGGCTGAAGCACTCTGTTCCAAGCACCATCAGTGGCGGTAAGAAGGAACTGAGGAGGGAGGGGCTGGGGGTGCCTCATATAGCATGACGTGGGTGCACTACTCCATGGGTGTGCTAGAGACCCTGACCCTACGGGTGCTGCTTAGGGAAAAACTGCTGGCACCTGTGTATGTGGCAGGCCCACACCCCTAGGTTGAATGGATATGAGCAAACACTCAAAGGAGAAACCTTAATTTTAAAGAATAAATGACTTAATTCCACTAAGCATCAATCAGATGAGTAAAACCTTGAATTAGGAAGCAGGGATCTGGAGTCTATTCTGAGCTCTGCCACTGTCCTGCTGGATGATTCTGGGCAAGTCACTTAATCTGTTTGTGCTTTCATTTCTCTTCCTGCAACAAGTGTGTCCTGTTTATTTAGTGCGTAGCCTCATAGGGGAGTGACACTCTCTCTCTTGCAATTTATTTACATGCACATACACCGCCTACCGCAATGGGATTATCATCGCAGGTAAGCCCTGAGGCATTAGGGTCACATAAAAGTAATAAAATAGTAACAATATTGCAGACAATGGAAAAAGCACAGGGAATAAAGTAAAATTGCAAAAGTGTGCCCAGTGTGCAAATCTGTTATGTGTTTTGGATTATGTGCAAAGATATCTGAAATAGGGATAAAAACACAAACATTCATTATAATGATGCTTTGCATTTAAGATGCCACACTGCCCATTAATAATATGCACACATACGCAAATCCTACTCACCGGACCCCCAAAAAAATATCCCCTGGATTCAGCAAAAGCCTTTGTACACATTCCATAGTTAAAACCACAACTGGTTTTGCATCCATAAAGGAGTATGGGAATATGTCATTTACATATGAGGTAACAGAGACACAGAGTGAGGTGAAATGCCCAAGGCCACCTATCAGGTCAGTGACAGAACTGAACCCCTCCTCCCCCCGGTTTCCTCAATCTGAGGCCCTATCTATTAGGCTGCACTGCATCCATAATCAAAAACACCCCAGGGGCAAGCTTACCTCATATTTTTGGCTGAAGGCATTTTCATGGTTTTCACTGATAAACTAATACACCTATTGAAGCTCTTACCTGATTCAGTATCAAATTGGACCTTATCGCTGGGTGGACCTTCACCGCTAGGGTTTATGGCTTTCACTTGGAATTCATAACTGGAGAATAAAATTGGAAACAAACACATTTGTATTCTTGGAAACCACCCATGCAGATACCATCGCTGATGTTATTCGTTTCCTGGACAAGCATAAAGAATCAAAACATCGTACTCTAAAAACATTAAGACACCCTGCTCCTAATACCAGAAGACCCTTCGGCCTATGCATGGCAAGTGTGCATGCAGATCCTTAATGTTTGTTTTAATGCTCCATTGGAACCTGCTCCTGTTTTTAATGCTGCTGGGGGAGCAGTGTAGGGGATTGGGCTGTTGCTGCGTGTAATGTACGTCCTCCAGGAGGCGGGCTGGAATGTTCAGCCAACCGAAAGATCCAACTGACTGAATGCACCTCAGCGCTGTATATCGTCCTCTAAATAACAACAACGTACCCACGTGGGGATCTCTCTTCCCTATCCTTCTCCACAGCAATATTTTTGGTGTAGTCCTAAATACCAATATTTCTGAATTCGTCGTGCCTCCTCTCCCCCTGCCCTCGGCCTATATTGGAAGTCGGGTTGCCACCTCTGGGACACAAAAGCCAGAGAGATGTGGGCTGATCCTGAGCCCATAAAATCAAACAGCTGGCAGAGTGCACCAAGCACCATCCCAGAACAGGTCCATCATAAAGGGGACAATCCTAGGAAAACACTGACCTAAGTTCCCTGAAAGCTGTGCAGCAGGGCAGCCGCTTAATGAGTCCCACCCAGATGCATAGGGCAGCTCTGCAGAGAGCTTCCTGACTGGGGAGAGGCCAAGGGCACCATTTAGGGAGAGCGAGGGACTGTTTCCCCCTGAAAGTATGAACCCCTGCATATGATACTTGAGGTCTGCTTAAAACTTCATGCAGTGGTTCCAGAGGCAGTTCTTAAATGCAACAGAGTTTAAGCTGCTTGCAGCTTTGCCTTTGGGGCAGGGAGTTTGTTATAAAAAGAGGGAGGCAAGTGATTAAGAATAACAAAAGACTGGTCCTTCAAGTAATTAAGGATTGTGAGAGCATCATGAAAACATTGCCGGGTACTTAAAAGGTTGGGGGGGGGGGGGGGCAATAGAAATGAGTGTTGTGCTGCTGGGATTTGAATTTGGATCACTGCTGTTAAACTTATAAATGTTCTTGAAAAAAGGGTAAATAGTGAGGTGGCAAAATGTGCAGATACTACAAAATTACTCAAAATTGTTAAATCCAAAGCTGACTGCAAAGAGTTACAAAGGGCTCTCACAAAACTGTGTGATTGGATAACACAAGGGCAGGTATTACTGCCTGAGGAGAGCCCCACTTCTCATTCTTTCTCTCTTTCACATGCTCAGGAACCCTGCCTTTTGTGGTCTTTCGGTTCTGTTGCTGTGCTGCAAGGAGAAGTGACCAGAGTATCCCCATTTTCTTACAGCACTACGGCTCGGGACTGCTGCCTGATGCCAAGTGACTCCTATACATGACATACACAGCAGAGCCACAAATGACCACTCCACTCAGTTCTGTTTCCCAAATTCCCATCTCTTCTACACAGATGCACACTGAGGTACGGAGCTAGCAATATGTGTAAAAATATTAATGGCAGTGCATGCTGTTTTTTCCTAACTCCCATGCAGCCAAGCACTGACCTAAGCACCACTCAGAATCAGCCTATAATAAGATACCATCACCTGCCTGCATTAACAACTGTAATATCTCTACAACATACAGCCCATGGTGATCTGCCTGCCTCAGAGCAATGGAAAGTTGCATGATATTCTGATGTTGCTATACAAAGGCTCCTGTTTGTGTCTTTTTACTTCTTTCTATTCCTGTTTCAGTCTACGGCCAACACTGGCATTTCACGGTGCTGTAACATTCTGGCTCAGGTGTGAAAAAATATCCCTCCCTCTCAAGCATAGAAAGTTACAGTTTTGTAAAGTGCCAGTGTGTACCAGATTACAGCGCTGGGAGACCATTAGCTACTCCCCTAGCAGAGGTAGTTTATAGGGTACTGGGTGATCTCTCTCCCAGTGTCTGTGTCATGGTCACACTTTCAGTTTAAAGTGCTGTCTTCTGCTTTGTTTCAACTGACACTAAGGCAGTGCTTTAAACTGAAAGCATAGCCATGAGACAAGCACTGAGAGAGAGATCAACCAGCACTCTTAATGTCAGTTGAAATGAGGATTGTTATATTGTGCCTGGCATGGAAAGGAGAATGCTTCCTCACTCACTGAAGCCTTTGAGACACATACAGCTCCTCTTGTTTGGTTGGTTTCATTTTAAATGATTGTAAGGAATGTAGTTGAGAAAAAACAGAAGATATAGAAGTCATCTCCTCAAAGTCTCTAACATTCAAAATCCTTTGTAGTTCATTTTCCAGCAGCAGCTTTCCAAGAGTTAGGCTGTGTGGGGAGTGTATGGTAATACACTCATTTACTTGTTTCCTCAATGTTATTATTTGTATGACAGTAGAGCTGAGAGGATTTATTCTGGGGTCACAGCAAGAAATGGCCCCTGGCTTGCAGGTTGTGAAAGGAGTAAAGCTGAGAAACACTGACATAAGTAAGTAATAGGTAACGGAGTATATTTTAAATGAGCAGACACCACAAAACAGTGGACACATTTTCAAAATGATGAGAGGTATTTAGGTTATTTTCTACCTTGAATGATATTTTGGGCCATTACTTACACTATTAAACATTACTGTGGATTCATAAATAATCACTTATTACTGGAAGGGAGTGCTTGGTGAATTTATCGCAGCACTATGAAATAGAGCAACAAAAGGCTGCTTTCCAAGCAGCAAGTTTCCAAAAGATCAATGATCAGAAGAGACAAAATTAAAAACAAAAAAGCCACTATTCCCATACTTGGGTTGCCAACACTTCATTTATAAGCCCACACAAAGAGTCTGAATAGTTTCATCTGAACTGTGAAATTTCCAACTGTTTCTTGGTCTCTGAAGACCTGAGCAGCATGCTGATTAGCCTCGGTAAGTTCTGTGTGTCCAAATACCAAAGGGCAGTCTCCCACAGCTATTGGTAGAATAATTTTTATTTTAACCAAATGTAATGCTTAAAACTAACAATCGCCTCAATTTTTGTAAATCTTCTCAAAAACAGAAATACTTGCAAGCGTTCCCATGGTGGGGAAATATTTTGTAAATGAGGAATCTACATTTATTAGCATAACTATGGTTTGTTATTTTTATTTAAAAAGCTTACCTAATCTAATTTAAATATGTATTCCATGCTCATCACTGTGGGTATCCAACCTGCTTTTAGGCAACTCTGAATAAGCTACATGATGTTTAAATGGTAAAAATGTACCTGGAGGAGGGTTTTTTTAATTTTATAAAAAGTAAAGGTAATTGTTTTTAGAAAATTTTTTTAATCTGAGCTGTTTGTGACCTCTCATTATTCTTCCCCACCACCCTTCCTCCATGCACCTTTTAAAATTCAGGTTTCCGGGATCTGTTCTTCTCAACCTTTCCTGTAGCGGCTCCCGCTCCCATTTGACATCATGGGATGGGCCAGAGGGTGGTCACAGCTCCATGACAGCTGTTTGTGACCCCACCAAGATGAAAAGAAATGATTATTCACACTGTGCAGTAACTGAGATTCTTTGAGATGGCTGCCCCTGTAAGTACTCCCTGTTAGGTCAATCTGCACCCCTGTGTTTATTATCAGAAATTTTTAGTAGTCAGCATCTGCTCGTGTTACGCATACGCTGTCCCCTATTTTATGCCACCACTGGTGATTACATAGTTCCGTGTGATCAATGCCCCAGTTCCTTCTCTACCACAAAGTCTCTAACGTGAAAACTCTAAAGTACAGTAAAGGAGAGTGTTAGTCTAAGTAGAGCATCTGAAGCCAAGGGTCACTCTATGGCATAGTGCTGTGTGAATGTATGGGCTGATGCCCAGACTACTGCTTTGCAAAGGTCCATAATAGGCACACTGTTAAAGAAGGTTATAAATGTAGAGAGTGCAATGGAGAAGCGAGTCTGGGTTCCTGGTGCAGGTTGTATCTTTTGATGGCAGCAGCAAAAGTCAATGCAGCTAGAGATCCATGTTGACAGCCTTTGTTTGGATAGAGCATCTCCCTTAAGACTGATGTAAAAAGCTAGCATCCTTCAGCTGGCCAGGGTATGCAACATTGCTTCTGGTTTGTTCCCATGAGGTTTTGGGAAAAAATTATGAGGAATGGCTGGGTTGATACAAATGGAATGATCCAACTATTTAGGTAGGAGCTTGGGATGTGGTTGTAAGATAACTATTTTTGGAAAATATTGTGTTTGGGGGTCATGCCAGAAGGCCACCTGTTCTCCCACTCAGTGGGTAGATGTGATAGCAACAAGGAAGGCCACCTTCATTGACAAGTGGAAAACGGAGCACATCACTAATGACCCCATAAAGCACCAGAGTCCCAGACTGAGGTCCCATGTTGGAGTTAGGGCTTGTATTTCTGGGTGGAAGTTAAGAATGCCCTTGAGAAAACATTTAGCAGTAGGATGGCAAAGATGAACGACTGTGGTGGAATGCCACACTTGCTGCGAGGTGTTCTCTAATGGAATGCATTCAGAGACCCAATTTCTTGACTTCTGGTATGTAATCCCATACCATCGGTAAAAGAGAGGTTGTTGACATTGTTGGCCTTTTCTGGCACTATGTATGGACTCTTCCATTTGTGAAAGTAGTTATATTATGCAGTAGGCCTTTTGCTATTTAAAAGAATGTCCATTACCCCTTCTCAACAGGTCATTTCAGTGTCACAGAACCATGGAGCAGCCATGCCTTCAGATGATGCCTTACCAGTTTCAGTTCTACTACTTGCTAGTTTCAGGTAACGGCCTATATCCTGAGACAGGAGATGAGATAGAAGTGGAAATGTGTGTGATGGGCCCACAGCCATCTTCAGGGGTAGGGAAACTATGGGTTTTTTTGGGCCACATAGGGGCTCTGAAGATGTCTCTGGAGCTGTTGGTCTTGTGCATGCCCCTGGCTAAGAAAGAGACTGGAGGAAAAGCGGACAGTAGATATATATCCTCTTCAAGAACAGAAGCACTGCTGAGAGATCGGAGTCCTGATCCCGCTCTGGACCAGAAGCATGTTCACTTGGGCATTCTTGTTTGTTGCAAAGAACATAGGTGCCCACCAATGCTCCCTTTAATATTTTCCATCCAAGTGCACAGCTTACAGGGAATACTGGTGCCTACACCAAAGATGCTCTGGGGTGGAGCACCCACTGGGAAATTGATAGGTGCTGAGCACCCATTGGCAGCTTTCCATAAGTTCCCCTTCTCCCCTCAGCACCCTCCTTTCCCCTGCGATCTGCTGTTTTGTTGTGTTCAGGAGGTTCTGAGGGGAAAGGGGAAGAGTGAGGTCATAGGGCACTTAGAAGAAAGGGTAGAACTAGGAGGGCAGAGGTGGGGCTGGAAAGAGGTGGGATCTTTGGAAAAGGGGTAGAAGTGGAGGCAGGAGGAGAGCGAGAGGTCGAACACCCCTCTGCTCTTTTGAAAGTTGGCGCCTACAGCAAAGAAGTCTATAGTTGGGAATCCCCAGTATGGGAACAGATTTTACAGTACACAGGTGTTCATTTCCCACTTGTGATCCTGGGAAAATTTTCTCCTCAGTGCTTTTGCCATGGTGCTTTGGCATCCTGGTGGGGGGAGGCTGAAATGTCGATGCTGCAGTGGGGACACAAATTCCATAGTGACATCGCTGTGCATAAGGAGTGGGACCGTGCCCTTCCTTGGTGATTTATGGAACACATACAAACAACATTTTCTTTCAGCACTTTTGTAGCCTTGTCACTGATCAAGAGTAGGACCTGTGAGCATGCATTTCAGACTGCCCATAGCTCCAGTGAATGTATGTGCTATGTTGATTCCAACGGCGGTTCAGCAGCTTTGAGTTATGCGGTCATACAGGTGTGTCACTCAACTTAGCAATGAGGCATCCATCTTATCACCAAGAGAAGTGGGTGAGGAGGTTGATCTGTGTGAAGAAAACTTCAATAGAAACATTGTGTGTTTGAATCCACCCATGTAGAATATTTTGTAACTTGTTTGACATCATGAGACACTTGTTCATACTGTGTCTGTGCAGAATATATGCTGTCCTTGCTGACCCAGCATTGTAGGCATCACATGCGCAGTCTGGCATGTTTGATGACTATTGTCGTTGTGGATATATGGCCTGAGTCAGAGGCATGTTAAAAGTGGCACAAAAGAACTTATAAGATCATCAGCAAAATATGTAAGTGAGTCTTTTTAAAAATAAAAATAAAATCAGGATGAATATAGCAGAGGGAGAGATTCTCTGTGGTGCTTCCATGCCTATTGTCATATTTCATTATTAGGGACTAGATTTGCACGGCCTTTTTAGTAGGTGCATAAAGGGGGACAAAGGACACTACAGCCTATTGTCTCATCGCATAGTTCATATAAAAGCCAGGTAGAGTTGCAGTCCTTGTGTTCAGAGGAGCAGGGGGCATTGTCACCTCCCTAGCCCTGAACGAATGTGGAGGCAAGACACAAGGTGCTCCAAAAAGGATAAGGGAAGGGAGAGGACTGACAGCCATGCACAAGCTGCACGCCACAGTATGTGTGGGCGTTTCTGTCTCTGGGAGGAACAGTAATCCCAGGGAAGGATGAGTGTGCAGCTCTATGCACATTCAATTGTGGCTTCCTTACAAATGGAATCTGGAAGAACAGTTTAGACATGCTAAAAACCTTGTACACACGGCCAGATTGGTGCAAACACTGATGTAGATTCTTATTACCTTTTAAGAGTGGCTTAAACCAGTTGTTCTCAATGTTTTTGGGATCAGGATCTATTTGTAAATGTTTAAGGCCTGTTGAGACCCAGTAAATATGCCCGGAGGTGATTCGGGTTGGGTCCTGCCTGGTATTCACTCTACAGTGGTGGCTCCCACAGCATCTGTGCTGTGGGGCCCATTGGGCTTGGCTCTGGGCATTGCAGCCTCTGGGATTGCAGCGACACTCAGGTTTGCCCCTTCGCCCCCGACTCTACCAAATGTGTGTGAGTGGAGCTGTGACCTGGCTGAGGAGGTTGCAGGGCTACTCACTCACATTCAGCCTTCCCGGGCTCCTGTCTTCGTGACAGCTGGGTCAAAGCTGAGTGGCAATGGGATCCCAGAGATTGCAGTGTCTGGAGCAGGAAAACGAACCCAGCCAGCCTCATGGGACAAGAACATCACAGGGCCCTTTGAAACATTCTGATCAGCTCTGGGTTCTGTAACTAGTACAATGCTGTATATAGATAAATCCCTCTGATTTATGCTTTTTAGATTAAAGGAAATGGCTATGTTATGAGAGAATTATGTGGACAAAGTGAAGAATGGTTTAGTAAGGTGCATCATCAATCCAAGGTTATAATGTAAAAGCTGCAAAAAAGTCTCTCCCTTGATTTACAGTGCAGCAGCTTGATAATAACTCAAACCTATCCATGTTTCAAGAAAGCTTGGATTATTATATAAAACTGTATTTATTTATATCTGTGTTATTATTCAATGGATCAAGTCCATGAAAATTCTCCATGAAGGCCAAATCATATATTTTTTGCTTGTTACGTAATACATCATGGTTTGCTACTTAAGCCAACAGCATGAGATATTTTATTAATGGAATTATCAATCACATTGATCCCAACAACAGAAAAACACGGTATGTGGCCAATTTTAGATTATGATATGTAGGTGATAAATACTTTATTCATACTAGTGGGCTGCATGCTGTGCTCACTACGCTCACCAACTCCCTTTCTCTCTGGCGGCTTTTGAGGCCAGAGAGCGTGAGAGCATGATAACGTCCAGAGAGCATGAGAGTGTGATGATGTTGTTCTGTTGCCTGGCAGGAAAAACTTTTATTTACACACACACACACACACACACACACACACACACACACACACAACATGTAAGAGAGAGAGATTTGATTTGTAGAACACTTTTTTTTTTACATTTTGCAGATTGAGCAGACAAGATAAAATAATTCTTAGCTCAAATGGCAATAGAGCACCAGATTTTTTTTTGACTAAACTAATGCAGAAACAGAAAGTTTAATTGGCATAAACAAATTATTTGTAATACTAGAGCCCCTATGTCCTAGACATTTCTACAACTACAGGGCTGAGAACAGGGGTGGGGAACCTTTTTTTGGGTCGGGGACTGCTGACCCATAGAAAAATCAGTTGATGGCTGCACAAAAGTGAGAAACAAAAAACAAAAACAACCCCATCTCACTGAAAGACACTCTTCATATTCCATGCACACACCAGAGCCTAGGAGGGAGAGCATCATCATCATCATCAACAACAACCATGGGCTCAACACCTGTTGGTGTTCGATGCCTCCCTCACTATTTCCTTCCATCTTTCCCTGTCCAGTGCGGAGTGGCTTAGTTTCTGTAAACTAACTCTGCACCAATCTACTATATCATCTACCCCAGTGGTTCCCAATCTTTTTGCTACTGGGGACCAGTAAACCCATTCACGAGCTTTTGGAGGACCGGTAACATTTATTTGCACATTTGCATATTCATTAAGCAATGATGAATATGCAAATATATTGTGTCACTGGCGCTACCTGTCCAGCGGGTTGTTCTGCCCCCCTCCTGGCCCCAATCCAGTCTGCTTTATTGGCTGGCTCTGGCTTCCCCGGCTGCATCCGGCGCTGGGTGTTGTGCGTCGGTGCGCACAGCGCCCGACCTCCTCCCTGGGTCCTAGTGCCTGCTGGATCTAGCCCCGTAGCCCGAGAGCATGCCCGGCAGAGACGCCACAGCGGTGGGCACTCTCCCAAGAGGGCCGCACCACCGCGCCTGGCAGTGCAGGGTGCTGCTACCCCATCACACAAATTAATAGGATTGTGCACGATAATTTTTCTAAGTACCGGTATTTTTTTTCTCTCTAAGGACTGGTAGTGGGCCACAGACCACACTTTGGGAAATGCTGATCTACCCATTCTCTGTGGGGTCTGCCTCTCCTATTAGGATCATCCATTATGCTGAATGCCAGGGTCTTAACTTTTCGTTCGTTGTTCATTCTGCAGATATGTCCGAATAGCTGTAACTTCCGCTGTATAACCTTCTGCAGTAGGTTCTCTTTTGGCTGTATCTTCCTATATAATTCCTCGTTGGTGACCTTCCCAGGCTAGTACATTTTGTGCCCCTCCTACCTCAGGTTCTGGAATGAAGCCCAAAAACGAAGGGGTCAGTGTGTGGGAGCGAGCTGCTGGGAAGACAGCTTGGGGAGTGAGGTCTGGGAGGGAGGGAGGGTGCAGAATTGGGTTGGGGATTGGTGGGTGGTAGAGTGGGACAGTTGGGTGGGAGGCAGGGTACAGGAGATGAGTGAAGGTGTAGAGTCTGGGTGGTGGGAGGATTTAGGAGCAAAGTAGGGGTGTGGGGTCTGGGTGGGAAGAGGTGCAGGAGGGGCGCTTACCTGGTGCAGCTGCCTAGGGATGCACATGGCTCCCAGTCCCCTGCTGCTCTCAGGCACTGTCCCCTGCTATTCCTATTGACTGTGATTACAGTCATTTGGAGTGGTGGTGGGAAAGCCTCCAGGCAGTGCTTTGCTGCTCTGCTGTTTCCCCCAGCGAGGGGAAGGGAGAGAGGGTTCAGCAGTCTGAGGAGCCACTGCCTTCTCCTGCCAGACAGAGCCTGTGGGTTGGATCCAGCTCTGGGCTTGCCTGACTGGCCTACGAGACTCCTGCTCCCACCATGGGGGTAGGGCCACAGGGTTGGAGAGCTGATGCCAGTTCCCTGCTGTGTGTGGGGGAGGTGGGGACAAGGGGGAGCTTCGAGCCTCAGGGGCTGGATACAAGCAAGCCAGGAGCAGGAGAAACTACAGGTTAGTTAATATAGTTTGTTGTGTTGCATTTTTTGGAGTTTGTGTTCTGATTTTTTGAAGGAGAAATGCTCATTACTGAATAGACATATGTATTGTGCAAGCTATAATCTGGAGAAAGTCACTTTGAATGGACAGACTGTGGACTCTGGCTAGGCTGGGAGCTGTGCTCAATAAACAGAGCTAGAGTCAAGAGATCCGCCTAGGAAGCCTGATCCAGAAATTCCAAGCTCTCCATAAAGCTGACTCAATGGAGTAAGACTAGGTGGGACACAACAGCCACGGACAGGGGGTCGAGGTCTTTCTGACCTCATGGTGCAGGCGTTGCTGAAGGAAAGCGAATATCATATCAGGGCTATTTCTACAGCAGCGACTAACAATACGTCTATCAGTATTCCTGAGTGAGGATTTGGAGAGACAGGGATTGTTTTGTGATTAAGATTTATGGGTGTCATTGAGCTAGGTAATTAATAACTAGGACTCTGGGTTTAGCCAGGCACCTGAAATGCTGGGTTTTGTCAGCTTGAATTTTTAGGTGAATATACGATAATCAAGACCAGACCATTACTACTGTGAATGACACCTGAGAGAATAGTTACATGCATAATAAGGGAGTGTCAGTTTAAATAATAGGGCCCATTAATTCTACAAGTCACTTAAATAACTGGAACAGAAGTTGTAAACATTTTACAGGAAACCCAAATGTCTCCATTTCCTAGCTATGTGACAGGCATTTCAAAAAAAAGTATCCACACAGGAAGCATCTCTGCCTCCTCTCCCTGCTGTCTTGCAGCCAGGAAGCAACACCACTATGGGCAGCAGCACAATGACCAGGAGACACCTTTGGGGTGTTGGAGAGCAACTTCCCAATTAACAGCAGATTGCACAATAGTAAGGAGAGGGAAAATGATCAGCCAAGATAAGCAGTGGGGCAGAGGTGTCAAACTATACTCTAAAGAGCTCAGGTGACGTTTTCCTAAATGTCTACAAATCCATGTGTCCATTTTTAAAGGCTGCAGGTACAAGAGCTGAAAAATCACTACTCTACTCTGTACATATAAATAAAATGATGTAAAAATGATCAAGTGCTGGACAGCTACCGTATCCATTTCTACACAAGCCATCTGGGTAGGCTTGCCAGGCACTCAGTCATAAAAGGGCCCTGGCATCTCTGGTTGGCAATGTAGGGGGACCTAGGGCCATAGGCATGGGAAGTAGGGATGTGGATGGTGCATCCCCAGGTTTTGTACATGGCTTCCTCACACTCAGGGGCCCATCCTGCTGCCAAGTTGCCATAAGCTATGGCACCCCCAGGTCCCAGCTTCTAGGCAGCCTCACCCCAGTGGCCCTTCGGGCTTCACTCTACAGCCCACCCCCCGTCCCAGTCCTGCCGCTCATTGGCCCCAGGAGCTCTGCAGCCAACTGTCTCCACGGTCCAGGCCCCTGGCCTTGGAGACTCTGCTGCCGCTCAGGGTCCTGCCACGGGCCTGGATCCATACAGCTCCCGGAAGCATCCGCCAGCCCCTGGAGGCCTATTTGTGCAGGGAAGCTTCATGCGCTGCCCCTGCAGCTCCCACTGGCTGGGAACCATGACCAACAGGAGCTGTGGAAACAGCGCTTGTGGGTGTGGGGACAGTGCATGGAGGATCCCTGGCCACCAATGTGCTTAGGAGCTGCAGGGATCTGGGAGCCACATTAAGTGCCACCAGGACCTCACTCCACGAGCCTCCTCCTGCAGCCCAACGCCCTGCCCCAGCGTGGTATCCCATCCCTCACCCACACTCCCTGTGGAAATTGAAACCCGTACACACCAACCCTCTACCCAAGCCCTCCCCTGAGCCCACTCCTGCAGCTGCAGCTATCACTCCCTCTACACCCTAACCTCTGCTCCAGCCCAGTGAAAGCGAATGAGGGTGAAAAAGAGCGAGCAAGAGAAGGGGAATGGAGTGAGTGAGGGTCAGGGCAAGGGTGTTCAGTTTTGTGCAATTAGAAAATTGGCAGCCCTACAAACCCAAGGAAAAAATGACAAAGATTAGGAGACAACATGGGCTAGAGTTTAGCAAGCTAAGAAGAAAATCTCTATAATAGCTAATTATACATTAATTATGGGGAGGGGTGGCCAGTGTTCATGTTCATTAGAATCTATAGCCTATATTTCATTGCCAAAAACTCCTCAACTAACCCGCAAAAAAAGCAACTTAGAGCACATTTTTACTTCAGCCTACACTGGAATGTCATTCCATAGGTTCTGGAAAGAATAGGCCTCAGAAAATAATCCAAACCACAGAGGACAATAAAAGTACTTGTGCAGATTACATTTCTATTTATTTAAATTACTGTATGGGCTATTTTTTCCATAGGAAATTGTTATCCCACATGAAATTTTGGCAAGCAAAGGAAATGCCATCCTTTTCCAAATCATACAAAAGGAGAAAAATGTAAGATCACAGAACTGAAAAGGTGGAATTAAACAGAGCTTTTCAATTTAGCATTGTCGCTTGGCCTGCCACCCCAGCATTTTCAGACAGAGAAAGTGCCTGTGATGTCCTCTTACCTTCTGACACTGCTGGTTTTTACTTACAAGTGTGTACACTTAATATATAAATGCGACTGTCAGCAGAACTAAAACAACATTCAATACACTATTTGCCAAAGCCATTGCCTGCATCCCACCTGGATTCTCCAGGCACAAGGCCCTTTCAATGCGACTCTTCTTCAGGCATTTAGGCTGAGATAGAAAGAAAGACTATTTCTTAGGAGTCAGAAGCTATTTCAGAAAGCATTGCCACAGGGAAAATGGCAACACTTCCATCCAGGCTGCCAACAGAGGGAGGCAAAGGGAGCAATTGCCCTTGGCCCCAGTGATGGTGTTTGGAGTTCCCATCCCTTTAAATCGCCACCCAAGTGCTGCCACTGCCCTCTGGGCAGCACTTAGGGTTGCCTGCGGAGGTGGGGGCACCATATAACATGCTCCAGGCAGTGCAGGAGGGGGAAGGCACTGAGGTTCCAGGTGGCACTGAAGGCTGACGGCCAACTTTCTACAAGGAAGAAGCCTTTTTCTCAAAGAGCTCTTTTGGAAAAAGGTGTGTGTGGATGGGGGGGAGGGGAGGAGGAGGAGCGGGAAGAAAGAAGGAAGAAGAAAAAGCACAGGTGCCCTAGTGGCCACTCCGTCCATAGTAATCAAAGCTTAAATGCAAGATAGCATCTATTCAGTGTGGACACTATCTTTCAAAAAATAAAATGGTTTTTCGATGCGCTTTTGTGTGTAGACACTCTCTTTCAGAAGACATTTTTTTGGAAGATCTCTTCCAAAAAGAGCTTCTTCTGAAAGAAGCCTGCAGTCTAGACATAGCCTCTGAGGGCAAATGAGTAAACTAATTATACTGCTCATAGTGGTACTTTTCTCTGCTCAGAAGTGCCAAACTGTGACACTAGCATGTGAGTTAAGTTTTTTTTTCCAGACACACCACTACAAAAGAAATCTTCGCTTTCATTTGTGAAAAAAGGACAAAGTGAAAATTTATAAGATATGAAATTATCCACAAGCATAATCAGCATAATAGTGATGAGGTATCAAATCCTGATAATTTTGATTGAGGGTAAAAAGGAGTAGAAATTGAGTAAGACATCACAATTTGGCCCAGAATGAGTTCAAGTGGATGGAAGGATGAGTTCAGATATTAAAATATAGACAGCACTTGAGAGTGAAAGCCCATGGAGCTGGAGAAAGAAAACATTAGGAAAAAACTTCTGTGTGTATACCTATAGTGTGGGGGAAAGAGCTTGGATCAGAGCCATCCATGTTTGGAAACTTTATGTTTGATTTTGTAGATAAGCGTCTCAGAAAAAGGCGGATTCAGATGAGTCTAAAAAGAGAGCTGTTGTGAAACAAGAGGAGTAGAGAGTAATTACAAAAGATGAGTCAATATAATGTTCAGAATAATTAATAATTGTGTTTATGTAACTATTACACAAACTACCATAGAAGCACATGGGCAGAAAAGAAACTGATGCAACAAGAGAAAGAATTCTGTCACTAGGATGCCCTAGGGGGTAATCAATAGAATGGGCAGATTTATCAGACTCACAGGGCAGACTCCATGATTTTTGGGTGCTTTGAAATCCTTAGATGAAAACTGTTCTAGAAAGGCAAAGTGTTTATGCGAAGAAGCAGACAGCAGATCTGTAGTCAACATGTACTATTTTAAATGAGGGGTCAGGCATCTAGCTAGTTTCTCCTGTGAGCCAACATGTAGCCGTTTTGAAAAAGCTTAACCATTAAACACTGAATATTATGGTTTGCCCTTTCAGATTACTTGTACTTTTACCAGCATCCTATGGTATGTTAATTTCCCCTTATGCTGAAATTCTGCAAACATCCTTTTTGACAGTTCTCCAGGTACACAGGCCAAGGCACTCAACATCTAGGGAAAAGTTTTTCAATTGGCCAGTGACAAGTGCCAACTGTCAGGCCTGTCTGACTATGAGAAAATGGAACAGACAAAACGTCTATGTCTTGAGCAAACATGACATTTCTGGGTGATCCAATAAAATGGAATTAAAAAAAATAACATCAGTACATTTCATGCAGGCTGTTGAGCAACTTGACAGTGCCATATATTTATTTAAAGCAGTGGTCGCCAACCTTTTTAAGCACAAGATCACTTTAAGTTAAGTGCAACCCAGGATCTACTTCAAAGCAAATACCCTGGCCCTGCCTCATTCCCCACCCCTTTTTGGAGGACCCGCTTTGCTTTCTCCATCTCCCCCACCCTGCAGTGCAAGCAGGAGGTTTCTAGGGGGTACTCCAAGGCAGAAGAAGCATGGCAGTAGGTGCACTGGTAGCTGGAATGCCCTCGCTTGATAGCCAAACCTGTCAGTGGCTCCAAGATCTACCAGTAGATCCCAATCTACTTGTTGGTGACCACTGATTTAAAGGGAGTGCCTTTGATGCAGTAAAATACATTTCAAGCAGATTGTTATGCTCTCATTTAATTGAGTCTGGATGCCTTGCTCTACAGGTTGAAACTCTCTAGTCCGGCACCCTTGGGACTTGACCGGTGCTGCACCAGAGAATATGCCAAACCATGGGAAGTCAATATAGTCTAGCAGCATTACCATCACTTCCGCTGCTTATTGGGCTGTTAGAAGACATTTGGAGGTAAAAGACCTAAATAAGAGCACAGGACACTAAGAACCAGGACTAGTGTCTGTAAACAATCTTTATGGGACCGTGGGACACTTGGCCACACCTATGATAACTGGTTGTCCAGCTAACTGCAATCATGCCAGACCATGGATGTTGCCGGACCAGAGAATGCCACACTAGAGAGGTTCAACCTGTAGTCTGAAGTCACACCAAACAACAAAATTGAATATGAGGCAAGCAAAAGATGCTGCAGTTTGATTGAGGTTCTTACACTAATCATTGGATGAATGAAGTAACTAGAACTATTCAGTTGTCAACTGAATTACAGGCAGTCCCCGACTTACGCGGATCCGACTTACGTACGGGGCTTTTCTCGCCCCGGAGCTCACGGGCAGCGGGTCGCCACCCGTGTCCTCCGGGGCGAGAAAAGCTTCTCCCGGTCTCCCTGGTCTGCTGGGGGGATCCAGCAAAGCCGCTGGACCCCCCCAGCAGACCAGGGACACCCGAGCAAAGCCGCCGCCTGGGTGGCTTTGCTCCCGGGCAAACGAGCAAAGTCGCCCAGGCGGCGGCTTTGCTCGAGTGTCCCTGGTCTGCTGGGGGGGTCCAGCGGCTTTGCTGGACTCCCCCAGCAGACCAGGGGGACAGGAGCAAAGCCACGGAGCACGCCCGCAGCGGGACAGCCCGGGCGCGCCTGGGCTGTCCCGCTGTGGGCGTGCTCCAAGGCTTTGCTCCCCGTCTCCCTGCAGACCAGGGAGACGGAGCAAAGCCGTGGAGGACGCGGGCGGTCCTGCCACCCGCGTCTCCCTGGTCTGCTGGGGGGGGGTGCAGCTAGTGCCCCTCCTCCCTCCCCCAGCAGACCAGGCTTTTCTTGCCTACGCCTGGGGTAGAGCAGCTGGGGCGCTGCCGGGTTGGTCCCGCAGCGCCGCTCCTCGGCGCTACTGTACCAACCCGGCAGCACCCCAGCTGCTCTGCCCCAGGCGTCCTGATTCAGCCGCTGCTGGTCAGTTTCAGCAGTGGCTGAATCAGGACGCCTGGGGCAGAGCAGCTGGGGTGCTGCTGGGTTGCTCCAGTAGCGCCGAGGAGCGGCGCTACTGGAGCAACCCAGCAGCACTCCAGCTGCTCTGCCCCAGGCGTCCCCAAGTCAGCCGCTGCTGAAACTGACCAGGGGCTGACTACAGGAACCCGAGGCAGAGTTGCTCTGCCCCAGGCTTCCTGGAATCAGCCGCTGATCAGTTTCAGCAGCAGCTGACTTGGGGATGCCTGGGTTTCTTAAGTTGAATCCGTATGTAAGTCAGAACTGGCGTCCAGATTCAGCCGCTGTTGAAACTGATTAGTTTCAGCAGCGGCTGACGCCAGTTCCGACTTACATACAGATTCAACTTAAGAACAAACCTACAGTCCCTATCTTGTACGTAACCCAGGGACTGCCTGTACAGTAAATATTTTGTTTCTGAAGTTTATAGTGCTAGGCATGTCCAGAGGAGAAAATAGCCAATAGAAACAGATCTTGGAGTTATCGTGAAAATAGCCAATAGAAACAGCAGCATTCCTGAGGCAAAAGAAACAGATGCATTATAACATGATCTTCAAAGCTTCAGATTTGTCACAAGAGGCTCAGTCAAAGGAACGGGTGCTAGCAACCACTATATTTAAACATGGTAGTTAGCAAGGTACACCAACCAATAAGACACATTTTTGTCTTCATTAAGAACATAAGAATGGCCGTACTGGGTCAGACCAAAGGTCCATCTAGCCCAGTATCCTGTATGCCGACAGTGGCCAGCACCAAGTGCCCCAGAGAGGGTGGACCGAAGACAATGATCAAGCGATTTGTCTCCTGCCATCCCTCGCCAGCCTCTGACAAACAGAGGCCAGGGACACCAATTCTATCCCCTGGCTAATAGCCTTTTATGGACCTAACCTCCATGAAATTATCTAGCTTCTCTTTAAACTCTGTTATAGTCCTAGCCTTCACAGCCTCCTCTGGCAAGGAGTTCCACAGGTTGACTACACGCTGTGTGAAGAAGAACTTTCTTTTATTAGTTTTAAACCTGCTACCCATTAAATTCATTTGGTGTCCTCTAGTTCTTCTATTTAGGGAACTAATAAATAACTTTTCTTTATCCGCCCTATCCACACCACTCATGATTTTATATACCTCTATCATATCCCCCCTCAGTCTCCTCTTTTCTAAACTGAAAAGTCCCAGTCGCTTTAACCTCTCCTCATATGGGACCCGTTCCAAACCCCTAATCATTTTAGTTGCCCTTTTCTGAACCCTTTCCAAGGCCAAAATATCTTTTTTGAGGTGAGGAGACCATATCTGTACACAGTATTCAAGATGTGGGCGTACCATAGTTTTATACAGGGGCAGTAAGGTATTCTGTGTCTTATTTTCTATCCCTTTCTTAATAATTCCTAGCATCCTATTTGCCTTTTTGACCGCTGCTGCACACTGCGTGGAAGTTTTCAGAGAACTGTCCACGATAACTCCAAGATCTCTTTCCTGATTTGTTGTAGCCAAATTAGCCCCCATCATACTGTACACATAGTTGGGGTTATTTTTCTCGATGTGCATTACTTTACACTTATCCACATTAAATTTCATTTGCCATTTTGTTGCCCAGTCACTCAGTTTGGTGAGATCTTTTTGGAGTCCCTCACAGTCTGCTTCTGTCTTGACTATCCTAAACAGTTTGGTATCATCCACAAACTTTACCCCTTTCTCCAGATCATTTATGAATAAGTTGAAAAGGATTGGTCCCAGGACTGACCCTTGGGGGACACCACTAGTTACCCCTCTCCATTCTGAAAATTTACCATTTATTCCTACCCTTTGTTTCCTGTCTTTTAACCAGTTCTCAATTCAAGAAAGGACCTTCCCTCTTATCCCATGGCCATGTAATTTACACAGGAGGCTTTGGTGAGGGACCTTGTCAAAGGCTTTCTGAAAATCTAAGTATACTATATCTATGGGATCCCCCTTGTCTGCATGTTTGTTAACCCCTTAAAAGAACTCTAATAGATTAGTAAGACATGATTTCTCTTTACAGAACCATCCCAAACAAACCAGGCTGCACATGAAGTCCTCGCTTTATGCACAGCTAAACTACCCACCTGAAGGAAGTTCATAACTTTACTTTATGGTACAGTTACAATACAATTCTTCAAAAATATCTTCCTAGTGTTCAATTGGAAACCATGTTGCGACCATGTTAAGGTATAGTGGTTACAGAGGGGATGGACTATAAATGTCCTATTTTAACTCCTTCCAACAGATGGACAGAAGTCCTTTAGCAGTCCAACATCGCTATTCCTTAACAGACCAGATTTTTAGTTGAGTGTTGACATGCAGTCATCCTCAACTTCTGTCCCCTCTGCCATGATAAATAAAGACTGTTGCAAGGTACAGTGTTCTTAGCCCTTGGTGACACTGTCAGAGACACACACGGAATTCTGTCCTTCTCACATTCCCGTCTCTGTGAATCATGTCCTGCCATTCCTTGTGCTTGAAATCTCAGTTCACAAACCACTACTCTCTTTCCCTTCAAATCTCTCTTAAATACTCGATCCTTCTATGATGCCCACAAGAAGTGAGCAACTCCTTCTACAAGGAATTACTGTAAGCTACTCTTTTGGTTGGACTTCCTAGTGAATTTATTATGTATTTACATGCATTACAATAGCACTTAAAGAGACTCTAACTCAGAATGGGGTCCTGTTGTGCTAGGTATGTTAGCCCCTAAAAGGAGACAGGCTCTGCCCTGAAGAGTTTACACAATCAAAACAGGGAAGATACACAGAGTGGGAAAGGAAACAAAGGGACAGAGAATGAAAAGTCATAACTGGTCAACTGCAGAGCTAATAAGAGAAACCAAGTCACCCAGCTCCCAATACTGCCATCACCTTCTTTAAAACTAAGTATTTTGTAGCAAAGATTTCCTTCACGTCATATCTATACAGCCTCAGGCAATTGATAAATACTAATAATATTAGGCTGTATAAATTTCCTAAAGGAAAATATGAATATGAATTGTTTTTTTTTCTTGTTCAATTACAGCAGATATACTGACCGTCACAGCTTCATGAAACAAGGAAACTGCTTTATTAACTAAAGCACTATTTAATAGCCAATGACAGGCAGGACAAAATGGCTGCTGTTGCGTCTATAATTCTTACCTAACCCTAATACTGACATAAATTATCATGACTAAAATGGTTGTAAAGAATCTCAGATGGGGGGAGATGTATGCTCACGTATGTATGCTGACAAATATAATCCTTTTGTATTCGCATTTAGCATGGGAAAAACGGACTTTCACTCAGTAGCAGAGAGTTGGGAGAACATACTACAGGCAGTCCCCGGGTTAAGTACAAGATAGGGACTGTAGGTTTGTTCTTAAGTTGAATTTGTATGTAAGTCGGAACTGGTACATATTGTAGGGGAAACTCTAGCCAAACATTTTTTTTAGTTTTGGATAGCATAGGGAAAGGTTAACTCCCCTCTAATGTTTGTTTTGCTGTCTGTTCCCCTGTTCAGAAGATTTCACATCTATTTCTGTCCCTGTGACAAACTCAGGACTAAAGGAGTAACTCATCAAATACCAAACAGCTCTGCACCATGCTTTGAGCTAATAGCTTTATTTCCACACACCACCCAGGGTTCTAGGAGGAGGGTCCTTTTTTTGCTAACACAATGAGGCCAGCACTTTGTTTGTTTTGGTGGAGTCTTTGTTTGCCCAGGGAGCCCAGCATGTATAGGGGGAGGAGGGGCGGAGAGGCTGCTTTTGTCTGCTGTTAGGCAGCCTGTTGCTCAGGGGAGGGGGCAGCCTGTTGCTGGCAGGGGGGGAGGGGGGAGGCATGCAGGATGCGAGGCCGCGGGGGGGGGGGCAGCGGGCATGGGGAGGCACTTTTCCTCTGCCCGGCAGCTCTGCGGGATCCCTGTCCCTGTGGCCAGCTGCTGCAGGCAGAGGCCAGTTGGAGCCGGCCGAAGAGGAGGAGAAGGTGGATTCTAGGACCCAGGTGAGCGAGCCCCGGGGACGCTGCTGCGCTCCGGGAGCCCGGCATGTATAGAGGGGAGGAGGGGCAGAGAGGCTGCTTTTGTCTGTTCGGCAGCCTGTTGCTCAGGGGAGGGGGCAGCCTGTTGCTGGCGGGGGGGTGGGTGGGGGGGGGCAGCGGGCGTGGGGAGGCACTTTTCCTCTGCCCGGCAGCTCTGCGGGACCCCAGTCGGAGCCGGCCCGAGGAGGAGGAGGATCCTAGGACCCAGGTGAGCGAGCCCCGGGAATGCTGCTGCGCATGTGCGGGAGTTGCCTCACCCCGTTCGTATCTAGGGATCCGACGTAAGTCAGATCCACGTAAGTCGGGGACTGCCTGTACATGTATTTGGACTGCAATGAGACACTCTCTCTCTTTTACCTTTACAGCCCTTCTAAAGCCTGGTCTGCATTACTGCTAGTTACAAGTTACATAAGTAATTGTTACTTAAGTCAATGAAAATTAGCTCTTCTTACAGTAGCATCCACACTATGCTATGTCAATGAGAGACACTTTCTTGTCAACATAGCTTCCACTTCTTGTTGAGGTGGCTTATTGACATCAATGGGAGAGCGGAAAATTTTCCCACTAACTTAGTGCATCTTCACCAAACCCATTAAACTGACACTGCTGCATTAACTGCAGTGGTACTGATTAAGCCATGTGGTGCAGACATGGCTTAAGTCTATTCACTTTGAAGATAGATACATTGAGGCACATCAAGCATGATGTGATTATTCCTCAGTATGGAAAAGATTCATGCTCCACTCAACTTCAAAACATTTGGAAATTCATTAATTCTTGAGTGAAACATGAATATTGGTAGCTATGTTTTAATACTGGTATAACAAATTCACATCTGTACACATTTTATACAACTATACATGCTTGAAAATAATCCACCATTCTAATTACAATTATTCATTTAAAAAGGAAGTCACATGTGCAGTTTTTGATGAGACACTCCCATAGGACATTTTAATCCAACCCTTTATATTATTTGAAACCTGAATTGTACAGGATGGTTAAAAATATGGAAATATTACCACATTACTGAAGTCTAATACTCATGAGTTCTACTTAATTTAATTGATTTTATCCCTATTAAATTCTACGGGACTGTTATTTTCATAAGAGACAGTAGACCTGTAAAAACTGAACTGTGGATCTTTCTGCCAGGATGCAGAATGTGTCACCTTTTCATATACCCAGCCCTTACAGTCTGGGCCATCTGCGACATCTCGGGCATGAGATTACTTTCTCGGTTAACTATTTTTTTAAAGTCTGCTTCCCAGCAGAATTAGAACACACTCATTTTGTTCTTATACTTTTGTGTCTTTTTCTTAACCTGGGATATGACAGACAGTCTAATTTAGCTGGATTAATTTGGGAAGTTCTTGTAGTGCATTACCTTGTGTTAGGTTTCAGATTTTCAACTGTAGAGTGGGTTTGGTTTGTAGTTAGAATGGACATCTCCTTTCCGGTAGGTGCTCCATTTTCAGTTGATACTACCTTATACTCTGAAAAGTTAAAAGAAACATAATTTTTCCTTTAATAAAATTCTAATTCCTCTAAATTTTTCACTCCTCTCTTTTTTTCTTGTCTGATTTCCTGTTATGAGGACTTCCCTGATTATGTTATCATCCATCACACTGGCATCCATATGAACTACTCCTTTTTTATAACCTAAGTCCATTAAAAACTCTGTTTAATGATCCAGTTTTATGGAGCGGTGAGTGTAATGGTCCTTGAGTAGGGTGAGCTTGCTGAGCCCCTTTTCCTGTCCCTTTAGCACATCCCTTTCAAGTGAGACCCATGCCTCTACTTCTCTTTGAGATGACATCCCACCATCCGGACATTGTCCAACTTGGTGTCTAGATCACACCTGTCTGTCAACAATGCTACTCAGCAGGCCCACTCCCCTTTTGCAAGTTTCCTTCCGGGAGCTTATGGTCAGCACACATTAGCTATAAATCTGAAACACTTTCTTTAAAACAAACATGATTTATTCCACCCAAAAGTTATGTAGTGCATAGACTTTAAAACTTCAGGTGGATTTAAAACAAGACCTGTATAAATATTCCCTTACTTAAGCTTAACTTCACTAGCCATTGCTCACATTGGTCTCGGTTATTTCCCATCTTCGAGATGAAAGAAAGAGCCTGAATTCCTTGCAGGTTCAGCCTTCTCTCTCTGACTCTCAGGATAGGTCCACACTACAGCTGAACGCTGGCTAAAGGTATGCAGTTCCAGCTATGTAAAAAACATAGCTGGAGTCAATATTCCTTAAGCTGAGCTTCAGTGCTGTTCTCCCAGTGGGAGGTTATCAGGAGAAATGCTCTCCTTGATTTCCCTTACTCCTTAGAATGAGTAGGAGTTCCAGCGTTGACAGGGGCACCCTTAGTGTTAGATTTGGCTGGTCTTTAGTAGACCCAATATATCAAACTCCAGATTTTTACTTCTGTAGCATGAATCTTCTGGGAAGTGAAGAGGTGGCCTCAGACTGTCAGCTTTTTTACTGACACACCCAGGCATAGAGGGTGACCACCCATCCTGAGGTAGGTGAGACAATCCCAAAATGCAGAGTTCAAGTCCCAGTCCCAGGTTGAATGACTCTGGAACAGCATTTCTCCCAAATTCTGCAACACAAGTCCACACTAGCCTGAGACACCAGGCTCTTCCCACTTGTCACAAAGCCTTGTCCCTTGCTGCTCCCTCTCTCCCCTGATATTCCCCCCTTTGGCCAGGCCAGAAGCTGTGGCAACAGCCGCCCAGAGAGCCTGGGCTGCTCGGAGGAGCTCTGGGCCCTCTACCTGCCCTGAGTGATGTGGCCTAGGGGGCGGGGACATAGGCTAGAGGCAGTTTTTGAGCTCCCTGAATCCTTAATCTGAGTACTCTATCCTGTGCAGATAAGTAGCCCCTACCCTCACACCCCTAGTGTCATCAAAGGACAGGATTTTTTCCATCTGCTAGGGGATTTATTCTGGTCATCGTTTTTGGGAACCGAGAAGAATTTTTTTCTCTCTCTGCTAGAATGGTTGGGATGAGGTTTTTGCCTTCACCACAGCAGCTCAGAGAAATGGTGAGGAAGGTCAGGTGGCATGGTTAAACTATCCCCATTTAGCACGTATATAGTGCAAGTATTTGTTCCACAGGAGGTCTTGGCTCTCTGATAAACTGGAATTAAAGTGGATTTAGGAGAAGGCATCTTCTAGAGAAGCTGGAGAATTGGGGTTGGGCTTCCAGTATGTCTGAAATAGAAGGGAGACAGTCCCATTTCCCCAGTCCCCTCATACAAAGTAAGGTTGGTGGAGTCCCCGAAATGACTGGGGACCAGCTGTGGAAGACAGGTGGTATGACAGCTGCCCTCCACCATATGGACATGATTAAGAAAGAGATTACAACCTGCACTGTATGAGTTACTGCTGGATATTCTGAGATAAAATTAAGCTACTAATGAAATGACATTTTTTTGCATCTTTTCTTTCTTTATGTGCATCTGGAAAATGGGACCTCACACTATTTCTGCTACCACTACAATGTAGATGCTCTAGCTGAGTACCAGCAGCGAAGGGATTAGGGCCTGACATTGACAACCTTCAAGTAATTTAGGAGGTAACTCTCATCGCAGTTTTGTTTACTGTTTGTCAATCTTTTCATCATTGAAATATAATTCTGATCTTAAGAATATCTACAATTTTGAAGTCCTCACGCAATATGTTAGTGGAAAGGTAGCTGACATAATCGTCAATAAAGGAATCAACAAACGACATTGCTTTTTTGTTTTCAAAGTACTAATTATCCAAAACCTCTGAAAAATATGTATGTATGTATAAATATAAATATAGAGAAACGCAATTTGGAAAATCCTTGACAAAGTCAGAAAATAAAAAGCTCAGAAAACTTAAATTAAGCATGTCTTAGTCAATAATAAATATTAAGCTGCTGCCAATATAAAGTGATGCTGTATGATGTTTAAAAATGGAATTCAGTGCTTTCACTCGAATTTAAAAATTATTGTGTCTGATCCACTAAATAAATAGAAACGAGGAAGACAAAACTATGTAATTGACAGGAATGTTGCTGGGTCCAAGAATTTTGGAACTTAGAATTAAACATACTGATAATAATAATAATAATAAAAAAAACCTGGCTGGTCACTAGACACGAAGGTATCTAGTGGGATAGCATCCAAACAAGAGTTTCTTTAAACAGAAAAATGTTTAGATGCCCAATAATAATTAATGCCATTAATATGGCTTTTGCCATGTTTTCCTTCTCTTTCCTGGAGACTACAAGATGAATCTCTATTGGGGGGGAAAAAAAGAAGCTGTGGAAAACTGTAATAGACAAACTATCATTGTAGTGATGATTACATGGAAAAAAGACAGGATGTTGTGGGACTCTTCCTAAAGATTCTAAAAGGAATTTTCTCCGGGCAAAACCATAGTAAGCATGCCAAGGGCTGTGTGGCCATTGCCATTTCTGGGTGTTCCAACTCTTCAAATAAAGAATTGAAAAAGAAAGGATATGAATACAGGAGTTTCTTAGAAGATGTCAGAGACTTGTTTTCATTCATGCAATACATGGGTAAACCACATTCACATACTTTCAATTGAATCCTTTGTAATTGCTTTGGAAAGAGTTTCCTCTTAAATGTTGTAACTGTTACTTATGAGGAGATATTAAAACCAAAACCAGACAAACTCGATGTGGAAAGGGGATGCAATGTGGGATGAGGAATGATTATAAAAATGGACACATCCTGCATTACAAAGTCTTAGAATAGACAGTCCTCCCCCCATCCATAGTAGAGAAAACCATATTATATGTATTTACATATGTTGCTCTTGAAAGAAAAGACTGAATTTGCTTCTAATTTATACAGATCTGTAAAAATATGTAAGGTCACCTGTTATGGGATTTTTTTATGAGAAGATTAACATGCATGCTCAGCTATCATCACTATTTTAAATCTAAAAATCTGACATACTTGCAAAAGAAAGAGATAACTATTTTAGGGCCTGATGCTCCTACAACTATCTACTCTAGGGTATGAAGCATATTACTGCATGTAGAAACACACTGACTTTTCTAGCTAGTCACAAGCTTTTGCTGGATCAGGTTTTTAGACTGCAAACTCCTGAAAGCGGGAAACATGTTTGTATTTTCGCTGTAAAAATGCTATGCTATGCACAACTGCAATATTGTGCTATATACAAATTTTAAATAATAACGCTGAACTTGCTTTTTTCCCCGTTTGTCGTCAAACAGTGGAATAACCATTATTAGATTCTAGGAGACAGTAAAGAATCCACTTACCAACAGGGTACGGAGGAGCCAGAAATAAATAATGGGGAGACACACTGTATAGCCTGATTCTACATTGTCCTGCATCTTGTGTAGTCACTCACATCAGTGCACAGTGAGTGTACAGAACTCCACAGTTCTGATTTGATAGTATTTTACACTCACCTTCTCCAAATGTCAGCAGTTACACAAGAAGCTAAGCAATGAAGAATCAGGCTCACTTTGTCTAATGATGCTTTTATCTATGGACATAAACAACAAACATTTAACTATAGTACAAATGAGCATACAGTGTTATATAGTGAATTAGTAGATGATCACAACTGAAATTAGACTAACCAGTAACAGTGTCATTTTCCGGTTTTGTCCAGTTCAGTACAACAAAGGAAGGACAGCCCTCAACTGTCACCACAGTCAGGTTGGAAGGAGGATTTTGTGGAGGATTAGTAGCATCTTCCTTGTTGCTGGCCTCCTCTTCTGGGAAATGTTCCAAGGTGCTTGTGATAGAACATGGCTCATTGTCACCTTTTGGCATGTACACAACGTAAGGAGCTAGGAGAAAAGCCATCACCAGTTAGTATTAGGTAGGACAGCAGAACAGAGATACACTTAAAATAAGGCATAACTTATGTAAGTGTCTAAACAAGAATTCCTGCCTCGCAAATCATGTCCAAAATCTAACACGGGTGCTGAAGAACAGAAGCATTCTCTTATGGTCAACCGACAGCTGTGTGCGCACTGTATTCTGTGTGTATGTTTTAACTATTTTCTTATTTTTTGTAATTAACCTTTATAAGGCCCACATGTGAGACACAGAATAATAAATATCCCAACACCAACATGTTGGTGTGATTTTTATACATCCAGAGCCTGTGCTCATTTCACCCGTCTCTCACTTGCACTAGTGATGGTGGCAGTGGACACTCAACACTGCAGGGACAGTGTCATGTAGGAATCAACAGACTGCAGGCACAGCTAATTATTCTGAGCCAGTGAATTAGTTTCCATAACAAACTGGGACAAGGACTGACTTTGATTACCTGTTTTTACAGTGCCTAGTAGAATAGAGCCCTGATCCAACAAGGATCTGCCAAGAATAAATCTTGCCACACACATCTAACCTCTTTCTCTGACAGGGTTAATGTATTAGAGGATGGTGAGAAATAAGAGAAGTTGTAGACATGATACATCTTGACTTTAGTGAGACTTTTAACGCAATCCCACAGCACTCATAAGAAAACTGGGGACATATGGTCTATATGAAATTACTATGAGCTAGGTCAGGGTGGCCAACCCATTCTGGGCAAAGAGCCAGGATGTCAGTGGATCCAGCCGGCTGGTGCCATCTTTAAAATTCCATCTTTAATGGCCGCGCCAGATGGTGCCCCTGCCCTGGTGACCACAGGGACCTGGGGAAGGAGAGGGCCATTTTCAGGTGCACGGGGGCGGCTTTACAAGCCACACCCGGGGGGGGGGGCGGGGGAGAAGAGCTGTGGGTTGGGTACGGCTGAGGTAGGTGTATAACAGATTGAAAAAACACACTCAGAGAGTAGCTAATAATGGTTTTCTATCAAACTGGGAGATTGTATCTAGTGATCTACAGAGGTCTGTCCTGGGTTGTATCTAGTGGCTTAAGGCAGCGGAGTGTATGTATGCTTATAAAATCTGTGGATGACATCAAGATGGGAGGCGTTGCAGGCACATTGGTTTTAAAATTCAAAACAACCTTGACAAATTGGAGAACAGCTCTGAAATCACCAAGATGAAATTCAATAAAAAGAAGGGCAAAGTACTACATTTAAGAAAGAGAAAACAAATACACAGTTACAAAACAGGGAGTAATTAAATAGGCAGCAATACTGCCAAAAGGGATCTGTTGAGCATAGTGGATCACAAATTTAATATGTGATGCAGCTCTGAAAGAAGCTGATATAATTTTGGGAGGTCATGTGTGATGCATGGGAGAGAACTGTCTTGTTCTATGTGGCACTGGTGAGGCCTCAGGTGGAGTTCTGTGTCCAGGTCTAGGTACCACGTGGACAAAAATTGAACCCCAGGTGAAAAATGATAGAACATTAAAAAAACCCTGACCTATGAGGCAAGTTAAAACTGGCTATGTTTAGTCTCCAGAAAAGAAAACTGAGGGAGGAGCTGGGAAGAGTCTTCACATCAAAGGATGTTACAAAGGGGACAGTGATCAACTGTTCTCCTTATCCACTGAAGGCAGGAGAAGTTTCAATTGGCTTATCTGTAACAAGGGAGATTAGGTTAGACATTAGGAACGACTTTCTTTCTCTGAGTTAGTTAAGCATTGACATAAGTTACCAAGGGAAGTTAAAGAAATCACCAATTTTGGAGGTTTTAAAGAACAGGTGAGATAAACACTTGTCTAGCTTTACTTGGTTCTGCCTCAGCACACTGGTTTGGATTTGATGAGCTCTCAAGGTCCCTTCCAGCCCTACATTTTTATGGTCCTATGATCCTATTTGCTGCTCCAGCTGCTCCAATAAGACATAACAATCATTGTCTACTTTCTGCAAAATAGGTACTAAATTTAATGCAGGGTCTTCCATTTTTTAACTGTATGATCCTGCAATTACTGAAGTCAAGGGGAAATTTCCATAGACTTAAATAGTGCAAGATCAAGCCTTTAAAAGGCAAGAGTTTTGCTTCTGTAGTGACATTATAAAACAAGATTAATGAAAGTGATAAAGAATGTATTAGCCTTAAAATGGAAAGTTTTATTAGGTCAGAGACACAGAGTACTAATGTAGCTTTAATTGCCCATTCAACAATTTCTGTGCATAGACAAGAAAGAGGCAGGATTGGTCTGGGGAGGGTAAATTCTTCCTCTGTGTACGTGGGAGCTATTTCAGTAATTCTGCACTCTCATGCTTCAAGTTTCTTTTTAATACTCAACAGTGTCTCTCTGTTTGAAAGAAATGCATGATTTGTTTAAAAGACAATTACAACAGTGACTGATGTATTTTCTTGCCCAATGTAGACTTTATGGTCAGGTCCACTGGCAACAGTGGGGTTTAGCTGTAAGAAGGGGTTAACCACCCTATAATATTTGGTCGGGTGAGCAATCCATAGGGTAAAGCACAACTTGAGGCACAGTGGTAATAAACAGACAAAGCCTGCATGGGTCGGCTTGCAAAGTATATTAGGACACTCCATTATGATTTCAGTAGAGTATGAACAGCATGCATTAGCACAATGGTTGGCCAGAGGTGAAATGGTTTCTAGAAGATTTGTTTCCCATCTTCCAGTGTAGGAGCTGGCGGGTGTGGTATGAGATGCAGGGAAATTGAGATAAAATGCAGTCAAGAATGATTTAAAGTCCTGTTATCAAAATGTAACTGAAAAAAAAATCAGAAATTTGGAAGAAACAACTAAACAGATTATTGCAATAGGTTGTGTACCCCACAGTGGTATGATGAGTGTTAACTGGCACTAGAGAGCTCAATTATGGTACTTGGCTCTACCTGGAAGACAGGTCAGTCCCACATGTTGATGGGGAAGAGATGGGGATTAGTATAAAAATAGGAAACTGTGGTAGAAAAGGATAGCAAGAAAAGAGGCAGGTACTCCTTAGTTATTCTCTGCTGGCTTGTCTATACTCAGAACATTATGGCAGCACAGTTGTACTGCTTCAGTGTGGACATGACTTGCGCTGATGGGAGGGATTCTCCTGATGGAATAGATAATCCACCTCCCAAGAGGCAGCAGCCACGCTGACAGAAGAATTCTTTCCACCAACCTATGTGCTCTACCCCAGGGGTCAAGTTGGTATAGCTACATCTCACAGAGGTGGATTTTTCACATCCCTGAAAGATACCACTTTACAGATAAAATCACATTGTAGACCTGGCCAGGGATCACACAGTGGCGAGAGCCTGAGGAGGCGAAGATGGTGTGTAACTTTCTGCTTTTACTTTTGGATTTTCGTTAGGGGGATTCCAGCCCTGAAAGAAGAGTGAGCCCAGAGAGTTGTGGGGATGAAGGCCTGGGAAAGGCTGGGAAATCCAAGGAAACAACAGCAAGGAGTTGGATGAAGCACTCCTTGCTGATGGCGTCCCTGAGCTAGAAGGTGGTCTAGTGGAAGGGCCCAGGTTCCCTTACCAGCCACTGCTGAGCAGACATTAGGTCAGAGAAGGGGAAAGTGACAATGGAAAGTTCTGAGAAAAGGGAGTAACAACAATGGGACCAGAGTCAGGGCTGAAGACCTGATACATTTCTGGACTATTCTCTGTTACCTTAGGAGGAATGGACTTAAATCATCACCTGGTTGAAGGGCCACATCACAGGAAAAGATAGACCACCAGAAAATTACAGTGGCTGTTGGCAGGGAATGCCAGACTAGGATAGAACTGCTATGCCATTTCTGATCACGAGGAGGCACTCTACTGATCAAACCTTTCTACAGATATATACTGTAACGCAAGTATGGGGAGATACATGAAAGCTCACAAAGATTGCTGTCATCACAGTCATACCTTTGAACCGTGGTTGGCCCTGAACATCAGTCTCGGATGTAGGACTTGAGCTGAAGACAGTTGTATTAACTGATGAAGACATAATCACAATGAAACTCTTAGAAAAGCATGAAGTTGTAATATTAAAATGACAACACCTCATATTTCTTCTGCCATTCTACATGAGCTGCTTAAATCCTCTCAAGGGTGCATGCTTGCTGTCATTTTTGCTTTATTCTAGTAATCACCTGAATTTGGCTGTGATGGAAAATAAAGTCCTATCTTAGCCAAAACAAGGATAATCATTATCCAGATGGCTAAGCTCATCGTTGCTGTTGGATCCAGGCCATTCAAAATATTCACACTCTTCTTTAAAGCTCCTACCAAGTTTCTTTTTGCACTGCATTGACTCAGCACCCTTAACTCAGGGTCTAACTTAGGCTCTGAGAGCATGTTAGACTATTACACTGATTAAGTGGAACTTCCACAATCAAAATGGAGAACATGGGCTAAATCTGTCTTCGCAGCAAGCAACTCCCATTAAAGTCAATAAAAGCTATGTTAAAGTATGCCAGAAGCCAGTGGAAGCACGTGCAAAATATTAATTATGGCAAACACAATGGGCCAAATTCTGCAGACGTGAACCTTGCTTCCATCAATGTCTATGGCACCATTGCAGTTAGATGTAGGAAATCTTTCGAAGAAGTATTTTAGCCTAATAAATCTCAAGAGATTTGAATACATATTTTATAATACATTATATAAAATTAAGAAAAATACTTTGCATGTGTCTCGTTTTAATCTCAGCTCTCTAAACTATTTCAAACTACACTACAGATTGAACCTCTCTAGTCCGGCACTCTCTGATCTGGAAACATCCATGGTCCGGCATGATTTTAGTTAGCCAGATATCCTCTTATCATGGCTATGGTCAAGTTTGTCATGGTCCCAAAAATTTTGTTTACAGCTACCAGTCATGGCTCTCAGTGTTCTGTGCTGCTATTTAGCTCAATTTACCCCTAAATGTCTTCTAAGAGCCCAGTAAACTGTGGAAGCGTTGGTAATACTGCTAGACAATATTGACCTCCCATGGTCTGGAAAATTCTGTTTCAGCAGCAGTCAGGTTCTGAGGGTGACTGACTAGAAAGGTTCAACCTCTTGTACTTTATGCAACTCTCCAAGTGAAGCAACACTTATTTAGATTCCTATTTTCATTTATTTTTAAAGGTCTCCAAGAAAGACTATCATACGTTTGAATCTGGTGGCTTCTCATTATTATAAAAAAGCATACCAAATAAGGAACAGAAATTACAATTTTCCAATAGTAACTCAAGCTATGATCTTCTAGCCAGAACAAGTTTAATCCTGCCAACTCAATTATCTGCTTTTGGGAAAAGACCTGATTGGTTGTACACAATGTAAATTCACAGCATGCATTCTTACAAATCTAGCATGAAACCTGCTTTTGTTAGCAGCCTGGGCCATAAAGCATTCACCATCACTGCAAAGAGGCAAGAACCTTTCTGTTACAGCGAGTGAAAGAAGTACACTAAACAATCTTTACCACAGCTCAGCCATGCCCACATACACTGCAGCTACAATTTGGTAGAAGGATAGATTTAATGACAAATCCCAAAACATCTGAACTTTGGAATCATTCAGCATATGACTTCTAATCCAAATTTTGCACCTTGCTACTCACTCTACAACATATCAACCACAACTTTTCCAAAGCCAGAGGAGTTTAAAATCCAGGTCTAGAGATTTGAACCCATCTCATATGAATTCTTATATGCAAGGGGGCTGGGTTATCAGAATAAAAAGGCAGGTATTTACAACAATACCACCACTATGTAGATCACAGATGAGTAACAGCTTGACATGAATATGTAGCGTTACATATAGTGAAATTATCAGGAAAGAAGGCTATATCTGACTCAACACAATTCAAACAGCATCGCCATAAGTATGAAAAGTATACGAGACACGTGCAGATGTCTAGGAAGACAATGGATCTTATTCTGATCTCACACAGATGCGAATCAGGAGCAAGTCAGTTGAATTCAATGGAGTTGCACCAGAGCAGAAGTAGTGTGAGATCAGAATCAGAACCAGCCCACGGGGCCAGATATTAAATAGCTAAAATAAGCACAAGTGTTTGGGGAAAAGACGCAAGAAAAATTGAAATGACTGATCCAACCAGGTAACTGAACTGCAGGGAACTTTAATACAGGAGCTCCCTCAACTTAAGAAAAAAACAAACAAAGAAACTAAATTGCTATCAACATGCTTACCAGGTTCCTCTGGAGAAGCAGAAACTGTTGGCTTCTTTCTTGGTTTTTCTGTCTTTAGAGATTTGGTTGGGCCAGTAGGTCTCACTGCAGAAGTCGTGGAAGAAGCTGAAGCTCGTGATGTTGATGAAATTCCTATGTGGAAGAAGTGATCTTGTTTCCTTTTGAGCACAACTCAAATTTTTGATAATTACTTACTCAGAAAAGTGGGGCTCAGCACAAGTACATCATTTTCCGGTTGGACTCAAAAAAGATTGGACAAGCCCTGACTACAGCTGAAATAATACAGTCTATGCCTCCAATATATAAAGAAAATACTAAGACACTCAATCTTTGATATTTCTGAGGGATACAAGCAGATACAAATTGAATATAGTTAGTTGAATATACTACAGGGAACAATCCTACAGTAACTGGCAAAGGGACAAAATTATCCAATAAACTTTTCCCCCTCCCATCTATAATTCTCTGTTTCTAGGTTGGTGCTGATGGTTTTCACCCTTCACAAGGCACATAATGAGAGAGCTAAATTCAGTAACTGAGACTTGGGGTCCTTCACTGTAATACTATTTTTAAGTTCCTTTCACTTGCATACTAAACATGGTGGGCACATTACCAAGTCCAGAGTATGAACAAGGATAATGGATATAAACAAAGTGAGACAGCAAGGGTTGCCCTAACTACAGCTGAAATTACACAGCCAGCTATTGGATCCCTAAAAAGTTTGTTACAGTATTTCCACAGAGCAGCTCTAAAGGCATTCAAGACAAACAGCACAAGTTTCATTAGTTCTGCCTAACAATTTGTACCCCAATTTGAGCACAGAAAGTGAGTAGATGGTTTTATTCTGGGCTGGACAGATCTTTTATTATAAGCAGCAATATCCATCCTGAGAAGGCAGGGTAATCCTATTATTCTCCATTGAAAACAAATGGCTAATTTATTTGCCATTTTAAATTATTTTAGATCATTAGCTATTGTTTTTATTCTCCCATGGAATCAACTAAATAATGAAACCTTTGAAGAGGCGGATGGTTTATGTGAAACGATTTCTATTTTTTTTCAAAAAGGAAAGTGGAAGACCAAAAGTACATTTGAAAAAGGGAAGATATTTTTTGAAACAATATTGCCTGGCAAACCTCAAGAGCTCAAATACTATATAATCCATCCTTGGTCTCGGCTTGGTCTCACAAGGGATAGTTAATATTTTTCCCCACACAAAACATTTTTTGCTGATAAATACAATTTGCTAACTTTGAAACGTTTCTGCAAATTTGTGTCAGAAAATTTGTCAAGTTTTCAGTAAAAGCAAATTCCTCCAAACAAAACATTTAATTTTTTTTGGTGAAAAATGACTTTCCACTTCAAAAATGTCTTTAATTTTATAAACACACAGTTAAATGCTTTAAATAGAAACCTAACTTTTCATTCAACTAAAAAAAAATTACTTTGACTTTTCAGCTTGCCAAAAATTAAAAAAAAAAATTTTCATCTGAAATAAAATTTATTTTTTATTTTTCTGAATTGCAACATATTTGTTATTTGCCCAGCTCTGAATGATACACAAGAACACTACTTCCCATCTACACTACAAAGAGTCCTTCAAACAGATGTAAGGACAAAAAGGGAATTTCCTATAAGACTTTAATTCTTCCCATCAAATTTCAGGATGTTTATAGAAATCTCTTACTACCTTTTCGGATATTTTGAATGGCTAAGCAATAATTCATCCCATAATATTGTGTGTGTGTGTGTGTGTGTAATATATATGTAACTGTTAATAAATAATTTCTAGCAGTGGTAGAAGAAAGAAACATTGGACAAAATTATGAAAGGGAAAAATCAATGCAAACTGTATCAGGAGGCAAATGTTTCCTGATCATGAGATAAATTAAGGCTGTGGAATAGTTTCTCAGAAGGATTAGTGGAAGCTCCATAATTCGGGTCATTTAAAACTAAATTGGACAAAACATTAGGAAATGTATGATAGAAGAAAATCCTGGCCCTGAGAGATGGACTGGATGATCTAACTAGTTTATTCCATCTTTAACATCCAGGATTCTATGACTCTTACTGGCTAATATGTAAAACTGGCCTCTAAATTGTGGGAATACAGAGGATGAAAATAGGAAACATTGGCAGATGAATTAAAGATTTAACTGAGAAAAAGTAGCACCAAATAACATTCAAAGTGTAAGACACACTGGGTCAATTTTTCATGTGCTTTATGACATAAGCATTTCTATATCTGGTAAAGCCATTATTAATACCATCATCATACTGCAAGTGTGGACACAAGGAGTAGATTTTTGGCACAGCCATTGTTGAGGAGACACGAAGTGTCTACTTTAAGCACTAGGATTTCTGCTTCTCATCTGCCATACAATGAGCTGAAGTATTTAGCTAGCAGCACAATACAGCTGGCTCTACTGCAAAGTCATCTCACCAATAGGACTACAGAGTGATTGCCCTTTGTGTGGTCATACAGAGAGGTGAGAAAAACAAAGTAGCTGTACCACTGCTGCAGTGGTGAAGAAAAAATGCAGTTCCTGCTGTATGTGGGGATTGTACTTGCCTATGTGCCTTGGAAATACACAAAACATCAAAGAGGACAAAATAAAAAGAGGTGGCACCCCAACTTTTCCTGTCATGACCCCCTTGCCAGTAATGGAATCTATCTATGCTCCCCTTCAGGTCTGCAGCATTCCTCAATAGAGGAAGTTGGGCTGGAGGGAGAGAGGGAATGAGGGCAGAGCAGAGCTGGAGCAAGGGGGAGAGCAGAGCTGCATCTGGGGGTAGAACTGTGTTGGAAATAGAGGGGGGCTGGATGGTGCTCCATACCTGACCTGGGCCCTACCATGCACCCCAGCAATGTGCCTCATGGGGACACAACCCACAGTCTGGGGACCACGGCACAAGTGTAACAATGAGCTGAATCTGCACCCAATCTCAGATATGAGTCCATTAAATCAATGGAATAACACCAAGGATGAAATCGCCCCAACCTGTTTTAAGTATAACCAAAATTAAAATATATGTTAATCAGCTAATATTTGTCTTAGCTAACATCCGGAATTATTACCATGTCAATTGGGGCGGGGGGAGGGCCCAGAACATTTAATGTTCATTTATTAATACATGTGATTAGACAAGAAATAGGTTATATAAATACTTTGATGCAACACCAACATTTCAATACTGGAGACTTGGGGCAAATGGGTTAATGTCTCAACAAAGTGAGTTTCATCTGCTGAACAGAGTGCTGAATGCACATCAATTTACACAACTCGTAATCTTTACTCCAGAACTCACACAGGTCAGGATTGGGGTGTAATTAGAAGATCTGACTGGGATACATTTGAATCACATTTGCCTGCCTCTAGTTAGACCCAGCTGCCTCTCACTCTAATCAATGGTTAAATCCACCCAAAAGACGATCGATCGATAGATAGATATAAAGAGAGAGAGAGAGAGAAAACTATAGCTATAGATCTATCTATATCATAATCTAAAAATAATAATGAAGGCTATATAGCTAGAGCCATTCTTAATTTCTTTCTTTTATTTGTCAACTGACTTATACCAAGGTTTTCAGTTAACACAATTTTGCACTAAATCCCAAACCCATAGAACTAAATCTAATGTTGTCCATAGTAATGGATTTATTTTAATAAATAGACCACACAAATATTTGTAGTATATGATACAGTTTAACAGAAGTAATTCTGCAGTTTGGGCTAAACAGAATTAGTGAATTTGCAATACATTTACTGGATGTAGGCTCAAAACTGTCTACATAATGCATCGTACTAGTAATCTTTTAGAAGAATAAACCATGAAGTACAGTTTTATTAGGAAGTACTTCAGGATTTTCCTATTTTGTCTGCTTTATATATTTTATTGTAGGCATTGAAATATACTATGTAAACCCAGGAATACTGAAATTACAAGATGTATTCATCATATTAAAACAGATAAAATTAGTCTTTATAGTTCTGATTTCCTGCCTCTAGTAATAGTAAATAGATGAGCTGCAATTTTCAAAGCAGTGTATGGGATTTAGGCACACATTTTTCATTAATTTTAAATATAAAATACACGGTTAAATCCAATTAACTGCTTTGCAAACCTCAACCCTAATTATTTACAGGTAAATTCCCCTGAAAATTCTGTAATGCTGCATATGTTGGACAACATTTTTTCCTTCCTGCTTCTTACAAATAATCAGTTACTGATGTGTCTTGTGGCATGACATTTGATTACTTCTAGCTGAAGCGTGCATGAGATAACTGTAAATGCTATTACTGGTCAAAAAGGGTGCATCTACACTGCACTGTAACTCAAAACAAGATACACAATTTGAGCCAAGCAAAATGTATATCTTTTTTCAACACTATTTAGTCATTTGGCACTGTCTACACAGCACCAAATTTCAAAATAACCCACTATTCCAAAAGACCCCTTACTCCTCGTAGAATGAGGTTTATAGGGATGTCAGAATAGTGAGCCTGAAATAGTGGGCTTGCTATGAAGATATCCCAAAATAGTGTTGCAGTGTAGATGTACCCAAAAAGATCTACTAAAGCTCTTTTAAAGGGAAATACTGACATAACTTTCATCACTCCATTATGCTTTCAGTTGCATCAGTAGGACAGATTATACAGAAATCTGGTAGGAAGGAAATGATCTTATGTGTTTAGGCAAAAGAGTATTAGACATATTCATCTCAGAAGGATAACTTAGGTGCAAGTCATATTCTGCCTGTACTTTATCAGATATACCCTGTGTGTGCACAAAATAGATATCCAAGGAAATGTAAGTGGGAACTTTGCAGAACTTGCCTAAAAAAAGGACTTGATCCTGTGAAGTTCTGAGTGTGCTGAATTCCCCTGGATATCAATGGCAGTTAAAGCTATTCAGCATATCATAACAATCAAAACCATGAAAACTGAAAAGGCTGATATATACCTGGACTTCCTGGTTTACCAGTCACTGTGTTTGGAGGCAAAGGTTTTCTTCGCACCTGTGTAGGCCTCGCAGGAGCTACGGGAGGATGCCGACTGTCAGGTGGTATAGCTACTGTATAAAGTCACAAGGCAGTACTGTTAGCTGTGTAATCACAAGCCATGTAATCAGAAAGAGAAACAGGCCTAACAGCTACATTTTGACTTCCTAAACAAAATGTTATGGCACATGCTAACAAGAAAAGGGAAAGAAATGGAGTTATATACTGAATCCTAAATTCTCTGTAAGAAAAGTGCATGCCTGCAGACCAAGCCCTCATCAAAGGAAGGCAGTCAAGACAGTCCATTTGAACCTCTATTTTCTTTGACAGGTTACATACCTGAGACTATTTGGAATTTTGTAAAAGTGTCCTATTCCTAAATCTTATGAATGCTGTATTTTTTCACTGCCTTACATTTCTGTTTATGACAAAGCTAGCTACAGTGACACTGGAAGTATCATCCAAAACACTAAGTGATTATTTTATTTTTAACAACATTGAAGGAAGATGTAAATTAGTTATGAAAGAGGCACAGCCTGGGTAGTCCAAACTTCCCTAAACTCAATGTCCAATATGTTTCAATTTTTATCTGAAGATCTCTCTTACAGGGGTTAACAAACTGGAAAATCTGCCTCTCTCATTCTGTCCTTGTTTTTTCTACTAATCCTACTGACAAGAGTGGCAATAGTGAAGGCAGTTTGTACCATAGAACATCAGGAGTTATGAACATCTTGGAATTGGAGGTTGTTTATAACAGAACAAAATGTTACATTTTTTTTAAAAAAGCTTGCAGTTGAATAGTGATTTAATACAGCTTTGAAACTTTACTATGCAGAAAAAATATGCTGCTTTCCCTTTATTTTTAATACAATTTTGTGCCGCATTTGCAGTTTTTCTTCTTGTTGCTGCCTGATTATTTATTTCCCCTTTCAAATAAAATAAGGTGTGTGGTTGAGTGGTCTGTTCGCAACTCTGAGGTTTTACTGCACTGTGAACACGTCTTGCTACAATGCTGAAACAAGACTTTTAGCTCATTTTGGATACTACTGATGAGAAGTCACTCCCACACTTTTATTATTGTTGTGTCCAACGGCTGTGTTGTGCTAGAAACTATACAAAGAAATGTATAGTACCGTGTATACCTCAAAATACAACATTCCTAGGGGGAGGAAACAGCTATGTATGTAAACTGCTGTTTAAGTTTGCAGTGACATATCCATTTTTTTTTAAATAATAAAATAACCCATAGAAGATTCAGGTTCTTCAATTACAGATGATGACTATTTCAGACAAAACAGCTTGCTGGTCTTACTTATAAAAATGGCAAAACTGGACATAGAACCTAACCAGATCAATCAGATATTACTACCTCTGAACTGATCATTCTAATGTGCATCATGCATAGAGGAAAAGCTCTCTCAATGCCCAGTGAGAAGAGTGGGGTTTTTTTCCCCAGAAGATCACAAAAGCGTTTATAGCACACAGTATGTTTTGAAGAAGTAGCTTTAAAAAAGACAGTGTAAATGTGAATCACAACTGGCCATTGTTTTCACCAATACCTCGGAAAACAGGAGAAATAAAATTTAAATAAAAAGTGTGAGTTTTCTTCTATAATCCATGTTGAAACATGTCTGCTCTTTTTTCTTTTTTTCTTTTATTAAAGAGAGTTCATAAAGTTAGAGATGTGCATGATTTACATTAAAAAGAAGACTTCATGCATCTCACACAAGGAATTGTTCAAGAATAAGATAATGCTCATAATGCTGCCAATGTCAACAACACAGTTGGCTGTTAATGTAATACTGGCTGCACGTAGTACGTCAGATCATAAGAAGCATACACAGATTTATAAATGTAGTAAGGGGAGTGGAAAATGAATTCCGAGTTCATTTGGGGTGATATTTAGAAATGTCTAAGTTGGATAGACAGATTCTCCACTTTGACTTTATTCTTCTTCCATTTTGGACTTGAACACCCACTCGTGAATCATAATGGAAATATCCCCCAAATGAGGTGAAAAAGTGAGACTGGAGGTAATCTTGTACCCACTTGATTTAAAATTAGGTTATATTTGGAGACCGTAGCATTTTAAGAATCGTTATTTGAGGCTTTTATTTTCATTTTTAAATCCCTGACAGGATGAAATGCAGTGGTATCTACAATTAATGCCCTTTTTCCTAAGATTAGAATGAGGAATATCTGAGGTAAGTGGAACCACCACGGGCTCTTGGGCAAAGAGTGAGGGGACCCAGCTCTGTACTACTGGAAGGGGTGGAGCTGAGTACAACCCCCTCTCAACATCGCATGGAGCATGGTATCCCCCCGCCTTTAACACTGCCTGGAGTGCGCTCCAGCGGTGATTTTAAAAGGCCTAGAGCAGCAGGCCCTTTAAATTGCCAGGGCAATTGCACCCTGTCAGCAGGCCTGCCTGAGGTAATTGTATGATGAAAACTAGCAAATATTTTCCAGTAGTATCTGCCGTATATTCTACATATTATAAAAACCTTTGGTAGTGTCCAGAAGCTATGTAAAGGTACAACATATTACTTCTCAATGGAATTTATGCATGGTATTGAGCCTACTGCAATGTCGTCTGGAAAAACAACATGAACTACAAAAACACATCCACCCTGCAATGTTCTTGAATAGTTTCTGTTATTTCCATAACACCACCAAATCAACATATTTTATTTACTTTGGACACAGTGATCAGATATATAATCAATTACAAATAATATAATTGTAGGAAATATCTCATATACCTGACATTTGTAATGGAATCAGTTTCATGAAAACTTTTAAGGGCTCATTTTTTCTCCATTTTTTCAACTCTCATTCACCTCCATGAAAACTGAGGGTGCTTAACTGCTCAAAGAATGTAACAAGAGTAACAAGCTCAAAACAACCTGCATATTTCAATGTATTTTGCCTACACCTTATTTAAGGGCATCAGTGGCAGGGCTCCTAGATTTTTGGATATGCTTAATTTTTTTCAGAAATTTAAATGATTAAATAAAGTGTGTTAAAAATGAAGCCAGGTTTATGCTACCTTATTCCAAGTTCTGATTTATCTTTGAATCTGAATGTAGGTAGACCTCATGAACAGCACTGATCTTAAAAAAAATATATATTACAGTCCACTCTTATTTAGGAAAATGACAAAACAGCAGTATAGTCCACAGTCCATTTTGACTACAATTCAAGGTATTGGTTTACTCCAGAACTCTAAAGTCTTGCCATTAAATATATAATGTACCAAGTGAATAAGAACAGATGTAGATTTCCTTCAAAACTCATATGTATAATGTGTCATTTTAAACTCTTCAAATCCCAGAAGGGTATATATACCACTTACCTAAGTTGAGAAAAAGTGAACTAGTAAACTACAATTCATAGCCATCTTTGGCTTCACCTTAATGCTTGGATGCAGCTAATAACAGTTAATCCCCATGAAGTACAATTTTTAGACTGGATAAACTTTAAGGGACTGAAATGCCAAATCTCAACAGTAAGACTTTCTTCTCTTTTTTTTTTACCCAAGTAAATTAACTGCCAGTATTCTAGGTAGGGATTACAGAAACCTCCACAGTTTATAATTAATTTAGGAGGCATTTCTTTGTACATATTCTTTCAAGTTTTCACCATACAGGATTCAAAAGGTAAAGCCCTTTCAAAAACATCAGTAAGAGCATAAAAGCAAATGAATGCACAACTTCACAGAGATGCTAATTTTTTCTCAGATTAAATGTTAGTGAACAGAAATGCCAATGCAACAGTTGCTATGCTTTTTTATAACCAAGACAGAAAGATACCACATATATATTTCTTTCATGAGTAATTTGTTGGGTGGTCCACAAAAACTTCATTAAAGCACAGAGTGATTTTTTTATTTTGATAACATGAAGGCTTTACAAAATTAGAATATCCATGGGATCCTCTCTTTGTCCACAAAACTGGCACAGAACAGAGGAAGCGCAGGTTCCTCACACTGCCTTCCTAACTGTCCTCAAGCTTAGCCTGTAGTGTGTGTCCTTACGGATTAGATGGTAATTTAGTCTCATTTACACTAACCCCATCTGCAGGTTTCTCCTGGAACATCCAACAAAAGTGCCAACCAGTGCCAATTCTGACGGTGGTTTTGTAACTTGGCCGCTTGACCATTAAGAATTGGTCACTACATCGCTTGCCAAACCGCCAGCAGATGGCAACAACATTTGTTCACAAGCAGCCTGGACTGGACATGAACTGATGATCTGGAAATGTAAATTTCTTTACTCTATCACCAGTTTCCTGAGCCATTAGGACATACTTTTCTGAGGAAAACTGAGCCATCCTTTTTTATCTTCTGCAGTAGAGATGTGTTTTGTTTTGTTTCACTGACATCTAAAAAGGCAATTTTATCAATACCCCCCATTTCTGAGTGACTGTGACATGGTCTTCATAATTAATCTTACCAGAATCTATCTTTTTCCTTGTAACATTGGATTCCAGTGATACGTTTGAGCCCATCAGAAATTTAGTAGAATCCCGGACTACTTCTTTATTACATGTGAAATAAAAGAAAAGAGAGTAAATGTATATATGACAAAGAATATGCAGTACGTATAACTCATTTACAAACTCTAGCTAAAACAAATACGAGTCTCGTAACATACACCGATTGTTCATTGTTGTTATATTCATTTGAAGTGTACCAGGCTGCTAGCCACCTTCTAGTACAAGGAAGAAGATATTGTCTTTGGCCTCAAAGAGATGGAAATTTAATTTTAGACACAGAACAATGAAGGAGGCAATAAACTGTAGTAAGGGGCAATAAGAGCAAGGGCTGAGTAACAGCAATGAGATTCCATGGTTAGTCAAGAAGGGCTAGTGCCCAAAATAACAGAGAAAGCTTGTTTCCTTTTCCAGTGCGTAAAATACATGTATGGACTGTTTTAGAGGGCTAGCTCTTTTTTCCTCCTAGAAGAATCTATTTGTTTACCCCCAATATGGAATCACTGGAGATGCATCAAACCAAACACAGACCATATTTAGACTATTGAAAGCAAAATGTGGGTAAAATTCCATTTGTATATAAAAGACTGTTCTACTTACAAGTAATGTAAACAGAGTTTTTTAAAAAAGCCCAAGTTGAGTGGCATTACAAAAATCAACATAATTCTTTTTGGTACAATATAACAGCTTTACATACTAACATTAAAGGCACAGCTAGACTAATTTTAATATGCCATCTCTTAACAAATGAAGTGCATTTACATATCCACATGTTGTACAATGACTAACTTTGGTAAAATGAGAGGAAGGAAATCACTGCAATTTTGTCACACTTGTGGAAAAACCATTCTGTATAGTTCTTCTCTCTGTGGTCAGTATGTTAAATTAAAAAATCAATCAATCAATCAATCACAAGTTTTGTTGCAATTTATTTTTCAAATGACTAAGAACATTGTGTACTTATTAAACTTAATTTGGATAACATTTCAAACACATCAACTAAATTAATATAGCACACTATCTGAAAATGTAAACAAGTCAAATGCTTATCAATTTATCAATTTCAAATTCAATTCCAACCTGACCATGACATTACAACCAATGATTTTATGGGTTTAATAGTTATCATTAAGATTATTTAAGTGTTGGCTGCACTACTCCAAGGGTATATATCAATTTTTTTAAAGTAACTTCTTGATCATTGAATACCATTTATGAACCTAGTCCTGGCCAAACTCTGACCAGCTTCAGTGGAAATAGTATCTAACCTTAAAACTGTAATCCCGAGAAATTTTCTGATTAAAGCAGCAGACTGGTTCCAATTAGTCTTTTACGCAATCTTATGGCAGCTGCCTTGTGCAGACACTGTAGTGTCATAGTACCCAGGACAGGTACAGTCATGAATATATGATAACAAGCTCAAGACAAAATGATGCCAAAGTCATCAGTGGTCATTACAGATGAGCCCTGTCAAAGCAGCCACACCAGATATAGGTTGTGGTACAACAAACCCACCTGCCTCAGTTCTCCCTCAGTTCTAACTTAAAAAGAGCACAGTCTCTCTCACTGTCCAGTTCAAAGTCTCACCTGTGGGTGTAATTTATGCATGGCACACATAATATTCTGTAGAATCGTCATGGGAAAACCATTCTTCCAGTTCCTAGCTAGAGTGAAATTCAAAGTGTTTTCCATTCCCCACTTTCTCAGCATCACTTCAGATAACCCACCAAACGAATCCACCAGAACTTTGATCCCGGTTCTTTTCTGCCCGTGTCTAGGACCTCATCCTCCCAGCCATCCATTTGAGAGTGACTAGTCTCATGAGTCTTCTACCCAAACACAGGAACTCCCCTCTATTCGACGTCCTGCCTCTGGGGTTCCCCACCTCAGGAAGGTCATGAAGTTAGTTCCCATACTGGTCACAGCCCTCAGCCATTTTCAGTCCTCCAACACAGGCCTTCTGGCTCTGGAATATCCACAGGCTAGCCCCTCCACTGGTCTCTTTCCTTTTAGCTTTTTATAGACTCCCAGCTGTTCTTCGAGGTGCCCTGACTGGCTTGGGGGCGGGAAGAGCATGCGAAGTTTCCTCAGCCCTCCGCCCGCCCTGCGAGGCGTGTACGGCACTTCAAAGTGCTGTACGCTCACACAAGGCGCAGGGACAGGGCGAAGGAAGCTTCGCGCAGCGCCCCCAGCCACAGGCCCTGATTGGCCTGGGGGTGGAGGAGCGTGCAGAGCCTTTTCCCGCCCTGCTGGGGCATGGGTGCTTAGTGGGAAGGGGGGACAAAGGGGCTTCCCCTCCCCAGACCAATCATGGTAGCCCAGAAACATCATGGCCCTGCCCCTTCGGTTTAGGCTCCTCCCTTCCGGTGCCCACCCCGGTCTAAGGTGTGAAGAGAGCCTGCTCTGTTCCCAACGTGTGAGGTTTCAGGTAAAAAAACAGGTAAAAATAAATCCTGATTGACATGGAAATGAGACATCACTTTAAGTAAAAACATGGGGTGGGGTCAAATCTGACTTTATCTTTAAAACAGACTGTACAAGGGGAGCGTCTACAGTTAAGGCTCGCAGTTCTGAAACCTGCCTAGTGGAGGTAATGGCCACAAAGAAGGACACCTTCCAGGAGTGGTGCAACAGCAAACACATTGCTAACAGCTCGAAGGGGGGAGCCATCAACCTAAGCACCAAGTTAAGGTCCCACGGGGTAGGGGCTGACGCACATGAGGATATACCCTATCCAACTCCTTACAGAAACTGTGCCCCATAGGGTCTGCAAAGACCCTCTTATCCCAGAACCCCGAACGGAAAGCTGAGATGGAGCTTCCATGCCACGAGATGCAGAGACCAGACGTTTGAATAGCGAAGCCTGCCGAAATCCTGAGAGATCAGGTCCAGCTATGGGAGCGAGGGCCAGAGGGCACTCAATTTAGAAGAAATGAGGGTGGTTAATTGATGTCAGGGGAACTAAACTAATTTTTACCAAACATGGATCTGGCTGTCTTACTAGAGAACATAAGAATGGCCATATTGGGTTAGATCAAAGGTCCAGTTACCCCAGGGGTGGGCAATAATTTTTGCCTGGGGACCACTTAAAAATTTTTTGAAGTTGCTCCGGGGACACCCCGGAAGGAGCGGGGCCTAAACAGGAAGGGGAAGAGCTACCCTATCCCAAGACCATGATTGGTCTGGGGGAGCCCCTTTGCCCTCTCTCCCCACTAGGCATCCATGCCCTAGAAGAGGCTTGGCACGCTCCCCTACCCCGAGGCCCAGGGGCGGATATAGGGCAGGGTGAGTGGGGCGGCCCCGGGCTTCAAGAAGTGCCGCATATGCACGGTGGCACCACAGCGCATGCGCCGTGTCAAAGGGTGGGGCCCCATGAAATTGTGCTGCCCTGGGCCCCGCAAAATCGTCATCTGCCCCTGCCCAGGCCAATCAGGCCTGCGAGGAGCACGTGGTAGGAGAGCGCACGAAGCCTCTTCCCCCCTCACCCTGCAAGAAGCGTCATGTGCTCCTGGCAGGGCGGGAGGAGGCTTTGCATGCTCACCCAACCCCCAGACCAATTAGGGCCTGGGGGTAGGGGAGCGCCCAAAGCTTTCTCCGCTCCGCCCCTACCCTGCAAGCAGCGCACGGCCTGGGGGCAGGGGAGCAGCAGGGTCTCTGCGGGCCGGATCCACCCACTTGGTGGGCTGCATCTAGCCCATGGAGGCCCTTTTGCCCACCCCAAGCTACTCCAATATCCTGTCTTCTGATAGTGGCCAATGCCAGATGTTTCAGAAGGAATGGACAGAATAGGGCAATCATCAAGTGATCTCTCTCCTTTTGTCCAATCCCTGGATCTGTCAATCAGAGGCTCAGTGCCACTCAGAGCAAAGGGTTGTCTCTTAGACAAACATGACTAATAGTGATTGATGGATCTATCCTCCGTGAACATATCCAATTATTTTTTGAACCCAGTTATACTTTTATCCTTTACAACATTACCCTGGCAAGGAGTTCCATAGGTTATCTGTACATTTCATGAAGAAATACTTCCTTCTGTTTGTTTTGAATCTGTTGCCTATTAATATAATTGGGTGACAACTCATTCTTGAGTTATTTGAAGGGGAAAACAGCATTTCCTTATTAACTTTCTCATCATTTGGGACTATTCAGACATTTGTCATGTCTCATGCTTAGTCATATCTCTTCTCTAAGATGTGCAATCCCAGTCTTTGAAATGCATTTAAAACTTTTACAAAACCGGGTGAACATTAATATACCAGTTTTGCTAATGGGGTGCCTGAGGCACAAAAATACAGTAACTTGCGTAAATTCTCACACATTCATTTGCTCCCTTCTCACTGCTACTTCCCCTTCAACAAGATTTTTCTGCTATTTTATATGCATGTAAGACAGAGAATGCAATACCTTTTATTTAATGCAATACATTGTATTTGAAACAAATCTATGCTTTCTGGCTTAAAAACCCCCCCTCTTCTTCAGAACACTCATTCTCAAGAATTTATATGATTATAAACATCTTCTGCTAATGTCTATGTTGTTTGGTATCAATGAAAGCAGTAATAATAAATCTAGTCTCAGCAAAATTCACTGCAAGTTTCTCCACTGTCCAATCTTTACTTAGAAACTACTTGAGGATGAAATTCATCCCTATGCAGAAGGCTGACACAAGGTCTATACATTACTTAAGCACTTTTTTGAAGGAGCTGAAGGAACTGGCATGGAGGAAGTCTTGGAGAAAGCGTGGAGATACTTGAGGAGAACAGTTTTGCAGTACTTCATGGGGGACTGCAGGAAGAGCCTCTTTATTTTGAGGAGAGAAAAGAACAGCTGCCAGGAGAGTTAGGTGAAGACCAATAAACTCATCCTCAGTGTGTCAGTGTCATTAAGAATGACCCTTCCCCATTTCAGTTCTCCAAGGGTTAAATCAGGTGTGTTCTGAGTCACACTGCCATTTAGACTGATCCATAAACGAAAATGGCTCAAACCAAAACCATGAATCCAACTGACTTGAACTTCAGGAAGTTAAAAATCCAGATCTGGGTTTTGTGTTCCACTGCAAGTATCTGGAACATGAGAGTGCTAGTTTACTATACCACCCCAGAGCTACTAACTCAATACAATGTGCAGGCATTCTGACACAGTTCCATGTTTTTGTCAAACAGAATTAAATTAGGCCATCTTGAAGAAAACAAGTCAATCTTACATGACAATTTAAATGGTAGTTAATTAGGCAGTATGGAAAAATAAACCCAAGGTTTCCAGGAGAAAGGCTGACACAGCCATAATAGCAGCATGGTGGTTCTGTTTTTCCCTGTTGCCTGATTAAATGCAGTTCAAATTTGCAAGTAAGTGTGGTTTTCTTCATACTTCGAGGATTTAGTGCTATTTGGACTACCCAACAATATGCTCTTTGTCATGATAGCTGTCAATCTAGTGTAACAGTTTATCATGAGAATTTCTCCCACCCAAACTTTTGAATAGGGATGTGTGTGGCTGATGGCATTTGCATGTGTGTTTATATTTCTCTCTTGACTTTAATCATGCTTCCTGGAAACACTCAATATAGCCTGGAATAACACAATATCTACTGCCCCACACCCCACAAGTAGTAGAAATACCGCCAACCGGGCTGAGGACATATTTTGCTGGGGCTGCAGAGGCCTGGCTCTGGGCCCCATGGAAAGGGTGGAGCCTTAGCAGAAGGGGCAGAGCTGGAAATTAGCCTCCCCCAGCCAGTCCTTCATGCCGCGCTGCAGCAGCAATTTAAATGGCCCAGGGTCCAGCCGCTGCCGCTAGAGGTAGCAGTAGTGATGACTAGGAGCCTCAGGCCCTTTTAAATCACCATGCCCCAGAGCAGCTATCTCCTTTGCATACCCAGCCCTTCACCTCCCCACCCCATTGGTGGGCCTGAATATGAGAAGACCAAATTTCAACTTCATTTCCACAACATAAATGGCTATTGCCAGCACGTGCAGTGGGGGGAGTTTATAAAACAACAAACCCAGCTATCGAAACATTTTGAGTCCTGCAAGCCTGAGCACACAGCTGTAGCTTTAAAGAGGGTAGCACATACAGTGGGTGGCTATTGTGACAGAAACAGCCTGTTCAGTCCCTGCAAAAGGAGAAAGTTACTTTATAGGAGAGTAGTTGAGAACAACAAAAATACCGTGCTAGAACATTGTGTGACGCTTTAAATTGTCAAGATCAAGTCAATCTCTGAGACATTAAGAAAACCACATTTCCTATTGTGACACAAGCTTTGTTAGTTAAGACAAATAAGCAGGGAATCAAATTAAAAGAAAATTATAGAAAATGTTGCCTCACAGTAAGAAGAGAATTAAAAAGAAAAGCTATTCAGAAAGATGCTGCCTGTGTCCCATTCCCAATCAGTTTAACACCTGGCACCAGAGCCAAGAATGCAACCAGCCAAAAGGCTGAAAAAAGCCAGCCAGGACGCCAGCCACAGTCTCATATGCTGCTGCTGGAAAAACACATTCCACGGCCCAGCATCTGGAGCCTGCAGCTGCCAAGCACATTCTGCATGGGGCAGCCTGTCTTGGCACTGATGCCACCGACAAATGATGAAGAACTGGAGCACAGTCCAAGAACACTACCAGCGAGAAAGGAGAAAGAACCCAGCTGATATGAGAATGACAGACCAGCCAGGGTTCTTTAGTAACTGCACTTTTGCTCAGGGGAGAAAAACTATGAAATGTCTAAATTGATAACATACTACTTAAGTATTCTATAAGACACTGCATTTATTAAACATTTAGGCACTGATTAGCACTACTAGAATAATTATTGAGGCCTACATCTCTCTCTATATATATTTTAGAAATAAAATGTCCGTCTGTCCGTCCATGTGTCTGTTTGTACAAGAACTCCTCCTAAATGGTAACAGCTAGGACCACCAAATTCGGTAGGCAGCTTCCTCTTATCCTAACTTAAAGCAAGGTCAGGGTTTGGTTGTGCCAGGAATATGGGAAGCAGCAAGAATGGGGCTGTTTTCCACAACATGGAAAGGGAGGTGCCAAGAGAGGAAGGACGTGATGCGATACACTCACCAATGAGATTCCCCCCGAAACCTACTGTGAGGCTCCTACAGGGGGCCTAGTGATTTCTCCCTCTGCCCTCACCGCTTCACCTGGAGTATGGGAATTCCCTTTTTCACCACCTGGGGACTCTCTCCCCCCGCCATGCCGCTCCACCCAGGGCCTGGGGATTCCCTCCGCCCCACTCCCCCCCCACCACACTGCTTCACCCGTGGTGGAGAAACTGTATGCTACAACTCAATTAACACAGTTGTGGATGTAAATGAAGCCATTCAATATCCCATGGAATTTCTGAATTCACTCAGTCCTAGCGGTATGCCACAACATCATCTGGTGCTGAAAGTTGGCTGACCAGTCATGCTTTTAAGAAACAGATATTCCCAGACTTTGCAATGTGAGGCAGTTGCGAAAAAGGCTTATTTTGGCATTCCTATGCAAGATGTGGGAGATAACCATCCTGTTCTACTTGGCAATTGTAGGCCTGGGTTGCGGTGCTGTGTCCAGTTTTGAGCATCACACTAAGAAAGATATGGAGAAATTGGAGAGATTCCAGAAAAGAACATACATGATAAGAGGTTTAGAAAATATCATCTGTTAGGAAAGGTTAAAAAACTAGGCATGGTTAGCTTTGAGAAAAGAAGATTAAGCCCCTGACAACAGTCTTCAAATATGTGAAGGACTCTTCTAAAGAGGATGGTGATCAACTGTTCTCTGTAGTACAAGTAAAAATGGACTTATACTGCAGCGAGAGAAGTTTAGGTTGGCCATTAGGAACAAAATTTCTAGTGATAAGTATAATTAAGTGCTGGAAAGGTAGAAAGAAACATCTTGGTTAACATTCACCATCACAGCCAGATCCCTTTCCAAATAGTCCACAGACGTGTTCATTTAAAAGATGAAGAGTTTACTCTGCAGCACAGCTACTTAGTGACAAGCTAATAGTCTCTTTCTAGCTACTGCAATCAGTCAATTACAGCCACTCTATTGAATGATACTTCAGCAAACCCCATGACTGCAATTATACAGTGTTCTTGTTAATATCCAATTAGCTCAAATGAAGCTATAAATGGGCCATATAGAAAACCGTAGGGAATATATATGCTTTTTGTAGTGATGCTCAGTCACGGTATGCACAAACTAAGCATCATCACACGATCAGAAAACAGTAAGGCTACGTCTACATTGGCCCCTTTTCCGGAAGGGGCATGTTAATTTCAGAGGTCGTAATAGGGAAATCCGCGGGGGATTTAAATATCCCCCGCGGCATTTAAATAAAAATGTCCGCCGCTTTTTTCCGGCTTTTAGAAAAGCCGGAAAAGAGCGTCCACTGGCCCCGATCCTCCGGAAAAAAAGCCCTTCAAAGTAGGAATAAGATCCTCCGGAAAAGGGCTTTTTTTCCGGAGGATCGGGGCCAATGTAGACGCTCTTTTCCGGCTTTTCTAAAAGCCGGAAAAAAGCAGCGGACATTTTTATTTAAATGCCGCGGGGGATATTTAAATCCCTCGCGGATTTCCCTATTACGACCTCTGAAATTAACATGCCCCTTCCGGAAAAGGGCCCAATGTAGACGAGCCCTAAGTGAATTACAGTATTTCAGTGAGAGAATTCACTTCCATAACTAAGTAAAACTTGGTCAAACATGAATTCAGAGAAAGCTAGAAGGACTGAACAAGTACACTCCGTTTTTTTTATAGATACATTCAAAAAATATTACAGAGAAAGCATATATTTATGCATTACCTGTTGGCGTACCGCCCCATCTCACCACTCCAGCAGTTTTTGTTCTACCAGGTCCTGGTGTCGTTTTGTTTAGTACTGCAGAGACAATTTAAAACTAAATTGCTCAGTTTTTAATTAAAAACAAGGCCACTGCAAATTGAATTGCCCATTAGTTACAGAGTAAATGAGGCAATAGTGGTATTGTAGCTCATGCATTTGATTTAAAAACATGCTATTTTTTGTGCACAAATTGTGTCTTCAAAAATCATTTCATGTGAACATATGCATACATTTTTTAAAAACTGAAACTACCAACGGGGGATAGTTTTATACTCTTTCATTCCACATTTACAGAATGGCTGCAGAATCCACCAGTTGCAGGACTTGATGGTAGAATGCAGGCTCTCATTTAAAAAAAAATAACAACAATTACGTGAGCGAATTCCAACTGCCCTCACAAAATTGTGGAGCACATTGAAAATCAAAATTGTAGGATAATTTCATTTTTTTAAAACTGAGATTTGTATTAAATTTATCAACAAGAATCAAAGAAGAAATAAGGAACTGTTGATATTACTCATTTACATATTTAATTAAATAAAAATTTTGCTCTTTGAATTGACTCGAGGATGCTGCAGAAATTTCAGTGGACCATATTGCACGATACATTCTTATGCACAACTCCACATTTACTTCAGTGGCAAACCCTGTGTCAGAATCAGTAAATATGGCTCGATAGATGACAGAAGTTAGCACAATGCACTGTGGAAATTGGGTGTCTGACATGAAAAGTAAACTAAATTTATGAGAGAACACGGGGGCCCAGGTTACTACTGTTAATTAAGCAGAACTGTAAGGGAACTTTCTACATTATGTTCTGCATTATCTGTGTCAGCAGCCTCTATATACGTTGGGAAAATGAAACATCTTCAAATGGAAAAAAAAATAGAAACCACCTTTTTGAAAGTTTATCTGATTATAAACAATTTCTAAATAAAAATCAGTCAAATTAGCAATGGAAAGACTACATAAATAGACCCACTCAACTGCAAATACCAACTACTTCACGGCAATACTTAAAAGATAAAGCCAAACATAAGCAAAGCTGATTAATTAAGGACATTTTTAATGAACATTTAATTACCAGGTCTGGTCTGTGGCTTATCAGATATCTTGGGTCTTGCAGGAGTGAGATGAACTTTATGCGGTGCTGAAAGAAACAATCTGAAGTTTAAATGCTGTTTGTGGGGAATAACAACAATCAAGGGAGACAGGCACTGTTAGTGCATGTGCAAATTCTGTAATTTTCAACATATTACTTTAGCTGCACACTGAAGCTTGTGCTAGTTCATTTAGCAGTCAGATGTTAACTGTAGCCAGAGTCTATCTGGCTACATTCATGCTTAAGTTTTAAAAGGAGAAGACATGAATTATTTTGCACTCAGTTACACAAATGATTATGGATACAGAGACAGTTCTGCAGCGTGTCTGTAGTCTAAAGAAATTTTTATTAGTGTCTGTAAAAAAAACAAAACCAAAAAACCATAGTCAAGTATTCCAGATAAAGGTGTGAAAGTTTTCAGCATTGCTCAAGAGAAAATATCTGCAAGCAAAATGAAGTAATTCATAGCAAAGACAGCATGGACTGGTGAAATGCAGTGATAGCATCATGTTTAAAAATGTGAAGTGTTGGCCATTACCCAGTGTTGCTTCTGTTTTGCCAAATGGTTTTGATATTTTAGGTTTAATGGTTTCTGTACGAACCACATAGGAAACTGTAAATGTAAAACAGAAGTCAGTAACAGCCAAGTTAATCACCATCACCTTATACCCCAAATACAGTCTAAAAGGCTCTACAATTCTTTGTACCATAAGCATAGTTTGTCTTTTAGCTGCTGAACCTAGTAGCTATTCAGTGCTAGCAACACTTTGTATAACAGCTTTTAAAGAGTATAAATGAAAAGTAATATCTTTTTCATATGAAACTATACAGGAAATGTTTAAGCAGACAGACTGTCATTGCTCAACTTGGAAAAAGTTATAGTCCTAGATTAAATATCTTATCCGAAAGATGGCTGAGTTTAATACTTTGTTTTTCTGTAACACTACTCATCTAAGAAACACATACAAGTTAGTAACATGAATGCATTAAACTTCATATGATCACTGTGAGGCAGACAGTAAATCTGATTTTACAAAACTAAAATATATTTAAAGCAAGTGTTCCATGGGAGGAAATCATTTAAAGATTATTCCTCCACAAGATTTAGGGAAAATAGAGTTTTTTTCTTAAATCTGTTTTTTTTAAATAGCAACATTCTCTGCAAATTTCATTTAACTTGACTAAAAATGTGGAATGAGGTGAAATTCTGAAATTTGGCTTCTGAAAGTTCGTGTATTCATTGTCTGAAAGATGCACTCAGCTATCTTTTTGTGGATAGATTTTTTTTATATCTTCTCATCAATCATTAAGGTGGCACTTAGGGTACATCTACACGGCACACTTATTTCAAAATAAGCTATTCCAGAAGAAATACTCTGAAATAGCTTATTTCAAAATAGCGTGTCTACACTAGAGGGAAGCCTTGAAATTAGTACAAGGAAGGCTCCCCTAATGTGGAGACACTACCTTGATTTAGAGCCCCAGGACGCACCAGGGAGGAATTACTTTGAATGGCCCTGGGGAGGAGCTATTTTGAAATAGCAATTTCGGAAGAGGCGTTATTCCTCATGGAATGAGGTTTACAGAAGCTGGAATACGCCATCCATTATTTTGAATTTATTTCAAAATAACGGAATTGCTATTTAGATGCTCGCATTGTTATTTCAGAGTAACGGCTGTTATTCCAAAATAGTGCTTCCCTTCTTCACCCTTCTACACATGTAACTCCCACTGATGTCCATAGGAACTGTGCCCATGCACGGCTGTATGGTCAGGGAAAAGGTGGAAGTCATGATTAATCTGGCTAATGTTAATTATTCACTCTATCCCAAAGACTTCTAATGACAAGTATCACACAACTGAGAAATGTTACTTACCTTGTACAATAACTGGAGTTCTTAAAGTCGTGTATCCCCTATTTGCACTCCACTGTGGAACATGCTCCATGTTTGAGACACCAGAAGATTTTTGTCTGTGCCCATTATCTCCTCACGTAAGAGGTGATGCAGACTGACTGCATCTCCAGCTCCTTCGCTACTATAAATCATGTGTAAAGGAACCAAAGCAGAGGGGAAGGAGGGCAGATAGTGGAATACCTATAAGGACAACATACCTTGGAAGCACTCCAGATCCTAATTACTAGTAATTTCCTTTCTTATTCAAGTGATAGTCCCTATGTGTAGTCCACTGTGGATGATGGATATCAAGTATGAGGGAGGAGGTGCAGAGGACTTCTATGGTACCAATGATTTGAAGATTGCTGTGCTGGAAGATGCATTAGCTGTAGAAACTTGCAACAGGACATGTCTTTCATAAATGTATGGACCATGTTGCTGCTTTACAGATTTCAGTGAGAGAAACATCACAAAATGAGGATATCCAAGCACCCTTGGCCCTAGTCACATGTTCTCTGAGGAGCGGGGGATAGCTGGTAACTCACAATGCAGCAGATGGCAGCCTGATATTTTTGAAAGTCTTTGGGTAGAGATTCTAAAAATGTTCTTCGGTGCAGGTAGAATGCCAAAACCTCATGGACATCTAGAGAATGAAGTGTCATGTCCTCACTGGTATCATGTGATTCTGGGAAGAAGACAGGTGAATGAATTGTTTGATTGAGATGGAAATCCAAGATTATTTTAGGAATAAATACAGGCTCAAGTCTTAAAGAATCATTGCTATTTTGGAAGACTGTGTAGAGCAGATCAGCCATAAGGACCCCCAGCTCACCTAAACTTCTAGCTGAGGTAATGGCAACCACCTCATGGAAGTGGGTCAAGGCCTGGGATTCAAATGAAACAAAGCCTTGTTAATGCCAGACTGAGACTTCAACACAGGACCAGACTGAGACTTCAACACAGGAGAGATGTTTCTGACTGGACTTGAAGGTTCTGAAGCCAGGTGACCATCTTGAACTTCAATCTGCAGATAAAGGCACTGAACTGTTTGAGATCTGAGTCTTCATCCTCCATTTTTTGGGACCCGAGGAAGTATTTCGAGTAAATACTCTTTGCCCAGTAATGAGGGATGCCTGTGGTATGGTACCCTGGTGAAGGTGACATTCTACTTCTTTAATGAGCAAGATCTTGTAAGAGTACGCCCTGAAGAAGGTGGAGAAGGGCTTTTGATGGGGGAGGAAGAGGAACTGTGTGCTGTAGCCAGTATGAATAATGTCAAGAACCCATCTGTTAGTCTTGATCATCTGCTAAGCTTGGGAGAGACAAGCTAGATGGCTGACAATAGTGCATAAGACTTTTAGGAGGAGATCTGGAATGATTTGCAGCTCTTGAAGGTCGCATCATACGTGTTTCTTAGCAGGGTTGTTGGAGTTGAAAGGAGCAACAGGGGGGATGTTTGCTTGCTCTACTGCATTTTCTGTCATTCCCATGGAGGTTTATGGTCCCTCTGAATATATACCCACTGCCATCACTTGGGAAACTGATTTTTTTGCATCATCAGATGCTTGAAGGAATGATCAGATAATGAATTTAACTTCCTCAATGAGTACCTGGAATTCCACTTTAGCCTACTGCAGGAGCATATTAGTAAATTCTATAAACTTAGAGTAATTCACAACACGGTATTTAGATATTAAAGCCTGGCAATTTCTTATGCAGAACTGCAGACTGGTTGAAGTAAAACTTTCCTTCCTAATAGGTTAAAAAATTTAGCTTCCTTATCAAAAGGAGTGGATTTTGGTTGATATTGCCTGGATCTTTCAGTGACTGCTTGGACTATGAAGGAATTTGGTGCAATGTGTGTGAATAAAATTTCTGATCCCTAGACTGATACAAAGTACTTATTTTCTATCCTCATTGGAGTAGGGGACATGCAGCAGGGGTGGGCTAGACTACCTTAGAGGGTCCTAAGATGGAGTCATGACTGGGGAGTGCCACCAACTTGTTGGGTCTTGTGTTCTGCAGAAGGACGAGGATCTTATGTGGGAGGTTCTAGAATGTGTCAACAACCCGTCTTCATCAGTCTTGGAATTCTGGAGCATGAGGAGGAGGAGGGCGCAGGCGGCAAACATCAGAAATTGCTAACAAAAACCTTTTGGTCTCCGGCAGATGTGCACCATAGTGGGATACACACAGAACTAAGTGAGATTTGCACATTCTGTGAATGTACCAAACCCAATCTTGCTCATGGATATGAATGCACCATTTTTTCCCCTCAATAAGAGCAGTATGTCTGCACTCCAGGGCAGAATTTGGCTCAATCTCTGAATGCCCAACCCCCAAAAACACAGAGTATGATATTTGGGCTCCTGACCAAAACCAAAATGTACCTGTAATATAAGTTTCTAGGTAATAATGTATACACAGTTAAACATTAAAGTGCAAAGTGCATCATCTACTTCTGAGACTGTTAACAATCCCTACGCACTGAATTAAGAAAAAAAAACAAACAAATAAATTACCAGTTTTCAACTGTGGATTTTCTGTAGTTAGAGCAGTTTGGGGCTTGAATGAAATCGGGTATGTTTCATTTGGAACTGAAAGTGAAAACATCAGATCTGATTAAATGGACATCACGTCTCAAAATCACATCCTACAAATTAAATTCAAGGAGGAGGAGGATTAAAACTCTGTTTGTGTAGTCCAGAAATGAAAAGGTTCAGCCCCAGAAACCTGGCTCTAAGTTATGCTTTAATTGAAAATGTAATTGTTGAGACGAGAACACAAAGCATTAATAAGACAGGCAACAGAAGATTAGGGGATCAGGGTAAAGCTTTGCAGATGACAGTCTAGGCTTGTGCATGAGAAGTTTGTTCCTAGGAAGAACAGCAAACAAACTGACTGGAAAATCAGAAGCAGTATTATGTGTGAGCCCTAGAGCATGACCCCCCTGCAACCAAAGGGAGAGAAATATGGAAAGCTTTGCTGTTGATAAAATAATATCTTCAGTCATCTTTCAAAAGCATAAGGGAAAAGATAATGACAAAAACTGCCAAGAAAATTTCATTACTCAGTGTCATTTTGGATCCATCAACAACATGAATTGTCACAAGGTTAACTTATCTCAGGCACATTGTTTTTGGAGCAACAGAAAATAAAATATCAGTGGCACATGTAGTAAGTCAGGATTTACTGGTGTGGTGTCCTGATAGGTCTCCTGCTCCATCAGTGATGATAACCAGAAGGCTGTATGTGTATACTCAATGATGTGTGCCGTGTTCACTTGCACAATTAGTCAACACAGCAGACTCCGAGAGAGCTCCCAAAGACCATATATCAGATGAGGATCGAAGGTGCCCAGCCAAGTTTATTGTTAAGTGAAGTACAGTAAGGGTGTGTCCAGACTACATGGCTTCGTCGACGGAGCCATGTAGATGAGGCAGGACAACAAAGGGAAATGAAGTGGCTATTTAAATAATTGCCGCTTCATTTAAATCAAAATGGCCTCCGTGCTGTGCCAATCAGCTGTTTGTCAGCATAGCACGGCAGTCTAGATGGGGATCTGCCGACCCCAGAACCTTTTGTCAGCAGATCCCGTAAGCCTCGTTTCCCTTTGTCGTCCTGCCTCATCTACATGGCTCCGTCGACGGAGCCATGCAGTCTAGACACACCCTAATAGTCTAGACACAGCACCATGTACCCATAACATTGGGCTCAGCTTAGTCAGTGGGAGGTCTGGACAAAGACTTTCACCCGCCCAACACACCTGTGTATATATTCAGCTACAAACAAGTTTCACATCACTTCTGACGTGTCAGGCTGCCATCCTCTGACGCGACTTAGATACCACTCATCACCCTGCACCTCATGGTTCAATTAGAACATCTCTGTCCATCATGCTGTCAGTTTAGACCCTTTCCTGAGCCTGGGTTGGCACCTGTGGGAAATGTGGGTACCAAGGTCTTTTTTAAAAAGTTGGTGGTACCATCCTTTTGGAATGTGCTTTCAACTTGTGACCAGTACCAATTACTGTTCTACAGTCAGTGCCTAGTCCCAAATACTGTCCTACACCTAGGCCTATTGCCAATTACTATTTTACACTTTCAGCCATGTTCGTGCCAAGTTCTGTGAGCAGAAGCCTGCCTCTCGCTCCCAGTTTAGCTTTGCCTCAAACCAGGCCTGTGCTACATGGACTTTTGTTTCAGTCCCTAATCTTACTACAACATATGCAGAAGCAGCAAAATTAACTTGGTGGTATGTGAGGTTGGGAACAAAGAACAGGCTTTTCTTTTACAAAATAAATTAAGATTCTAATTAAACAATTGCCAGATGCAGAAAGTTCATTTTCCAAGTACTTAATTAAAATAATGCACATATATAGTAAAAATACTTTTACTATTTGTTGATATATTTACATTTTCTCACCATTCTCTTCTGATATGCACATTTCTTTGCAGTCATGCTAACCCTAGCATCCACTGATAGCTCTAGTCAATTGATTCTTGCATAAGAATGACTTGGTTACTTGTACAATGTTTCTCAAAATCATCTTTTAAAAAGTTAATCTCTTTTATTATCTGTTTCAATTTTTGTGAAGCAGAACAAAATTGTACAATTCTCTAAAGAATAGAGTTATTACTATCTTCCCTCCCAGTGTCAGAGGATCGAGAAAAAGGAAATGATTAAAAATTACTATGTCTACTTCAAGAGCAAATATAATTGACAAAGTCAAAGATTAGGTTTCCAGCTACCACTTTTGAAAAATTAAGAGCTCCTCTTGTTCCTGTCATTACTCGCCTTAAAAGTTAACCTTATTTTATAATCCAACTACAACTGAATATTGGCTGATTCTTAGACCTGAGTTCAGAGGATGTTTGAAAAGTGGAGGAAAGCTGAAGTGAACTGTAGTTCATGGTGGCTTATGCCCCAACACCCTAATACATTTGTGAGGCTTTAAAGTGTCACTGCATTCTTTGTTGTTTTTGCTGAAACAGACTAACTCGGCTATCTCCCTGACACTTACCAAATCATGGTTCCCTTTCTCACAATTTCCATAAGAAGAGAATAGCTTTAATGCTATAGTTACAGCTGCTATAGAAATGCATGTGTATCCAAGGCACATCAAGGCGTTCTATGGGTTAAAAAACAATCCATGGCTATTACTTAAATTCAGCATGAAAAAACCATGGCCAAATGGCTTTCCACAAACTGAGATTCAAATTCTGCTAGCCCTTTCAATGTTCTCCTCTTTATCAATTCACTATTGTGAACTCAATGAAACAAAATGATCTTAATATCTTTCAAGATGCCGTGACTATCATAACATCAAGGCACTGACCAATGTCAGGATGTGTAACTAAGGTAGTACCACAATAACATCTGTAAAGGTTGTAAAGTCTTTATACTGAATTGCAGAAATAATGCATTTACCAGGTTTAGTCTGCGGTGCTTCTGGCCGGACAGATGCTTTGGGTTTGGATGGAATGAGTCGTATTTCCTTTGGAGCTGAAAGAAAGGAGCAAGATTATTGTTGTATTCTTCAGGAATCATAGTCCAATGCCATGTTTAGTCCACAGAAAGTACAAGCCTGAAGTAAAGAGAATAACAATTTCATGGTTTTCTGGAAGCTGAAATAAAATGACTGCTCAAAAAGAGGAAAATTAGAGTGGGATGATTTAATATAAAAATGGACAAAATTCTTATACAGTATTCTTAAAAAATGGGACCACTCTGTTTTGACAGATAGATAAGAAATAATAGGTTAATGGTGCTTCCTAGCAGACTTTATAGTAGTAGTAGAGACCATTTCTAAGACAGAGCTATGAAATCTCATGTGGCAAAGGATGTGGATAAATGTAGAAGGAGAATGAAAGAGTATGAAATGCCATATCATTAAATAAGTTTCCAGAGCGGTTGTCTTTGGTGAAAAGGGAAAAATACCATATAACAACTTCAGTAAGGAAACTTCTATACCCATTGTTGCTTTTGTCTTGGAAGTAACTGAAGGTTTTGTTACAAGTGGTAGTGGGGATGTTTGACGTACTGCTGTTGAGGAAAAAATGCAAATATACTTAGAAGCTAAAATGAAAAAGAACTGATAAATTTTGATTTTATACATACATGATAAAACAAAAATACTGTAATGGAAATAGGTAAGCCTTTGTGTCATTCAAATTAATACCCTTGACCCTCACCCCACTCAAATGATCAAATTACAAATGACAGTGTAACTGTACTGACTGTTGAGAGAAACAAACTGAATAAATTCTTCTTGCTTTATATTTGTGCTGTCAAAATACACATTTTAAAATTGTTTTTGTTTTAATATAATACTACTTCTTAGCTTTCTATGGCACTTTCAATTGGTAAATCATAAAATACTCTGCAAAAGAGGTCATTATAATTATCCACGTCTGGGAAGAGTAAAACAAAGAGAGGAGAAATTACTAGAAATTAAAAAGGGTATAATGCCTGCAGCCATTTAAACTTAAAAAACAAAACAAAATAACCCAAACCAAATCTTCCAGCACTGAAAATATGACAATCATTTGCCATTTCTTGAAATCCTTTGTGATCAACTAATAGTGGGATGGGACATTATAGTCCCTTTTTGGGACTATAAATCTGTCAGCTTTGAAGTATTTTTTGTTTTCACATGCAAAGGTGTTCACTTTTCCATTGTTTACTCCAGTGCAAATCCAGTGACTAAACTGAGTAGAACTGCAAGGAGTAACTAAGAAGAAATTGCCTCAATTCTTCTGAAATGCAAAACAGAGATTTCACTAAACAAATGATTTAGTGAAATGTATAGAATTACAAAAATGGCTCAATTAGCAGGTTTGGTTTGTGACATTCCTAGCTTCATGGATGTTTTTAGTTTAGTAGGAATGCATTGTTTTTCACTGGAAGGTGAAATAAAAATAAACAAATCAAAATTCTAATTGCAATTTTTTTAAGGAACCACACTGTGATTGTAGCTTACAAGGAAATATGCATCCAATGGCCTGTGATGCAAATTGTGTAAGAGCAAATCTGAAAATTACTTGGTATGAATGCTCCCAAAAAAGAAAAAATACGCTGCATTTTGTTTCAATGTTAATTGCTATGTATGAAGTGGGTGGCATTCCTAGTGTCACGAGAACATCCACCTTTGGATGAAACAGATAAAGTTACTGACAAAATGATGCACAGCACATAACATAAAGGGGCTGCCTAAGCTAACCCGATAAAAGCTAATTTCTCCTGAATGTGAATGCCTGAGGATAGAATTCGACACTATGTTATTTTCCTGTTAGTCCGTCCCACACCAAACTGTGTCTATGAATCAGCTTTCCGATTCCAGCACAAAAAGGTATTTACAAGAACATAGGAACAGCCATATTGGGTCAGATGAAAGCTTCATCATCTCAGTATCCTGTCTTCCGATTCCAGATGCCCCAGAGGGAATGAACAAAACAGATAATCATTCCCAGCTTATGGGAACCAGAAGCTAGGGCAGTGGTCCCCAACCTTTCGGGGCTGCCGGGCGCCCAGGGGCGGGGACACACATGTGCCGTGTGCCCGGTGCTAGTGCCACCCATGTGCCGGACTCCCAAGGCCGGCGCTGCTCCTGTACCACACGCTCAGGGGTGGGGCTGCCCATATGCCACACGCCTGGGACCGGAGCAGCCCATGTGCTGAGTGCCCGGGGCCGGCATCACTCCTATGCCGCACACCCAAGAGCCAGGAGCGCCTATGCGCCGCGTGCTTGGGGCCGGCACCATTCCTCTGCCGCATGCCCAGGGGCGGGGACGCCCATACGCTGTGCGCCCGGCACAGCCCATGCACCGCACACCTGGGGGCGGGGCCACCCATGTGCTGCGCGCCCAGGAGCCGGCAGCACCCATGTGGCGCGCGCCTGGTGCTGGTGCTGCTCCTGTGCCACGTGGGGCGGGGACGCCCATACGCTGCGTGCCCGGGGCTGGAATAGCCCATGTGCTGCATGCCCGGGGCCAACGCCGCCCCTGTGCCGTGCGCCCGGAGGCGGGGCTGGCCCCGATCATTCGGTGGGCACACAGAAATGGCCCGGCAGGCACTATGGCGTCCGCAGGCATCACACTGGGGACCACTGAGCTAGGGACACCCACCCTGTCCATCCTTGCTCCTATATACTGATGGATTTATACTCCCTGAATGTATCTAGTTCTTTTCGAACCCTGTTACAGTCTTGGCCTTCACAACATTCTTTGGCAACGAGTTCCTCAGGTTGACGGAGTGCTGTGTGAAGAAATACTTCTTTTGTTTTAAATCTGCTGCTTATTAATTTCATTTGGTGACTCCTACTTCTTGTGTTATGAGGAGTAAATAATACTTCCCTATTTACTTTCCTTACAGCAGTCATGATTTTATAGCTCTTTTATAATATCCAAACTTAGTCTTCTTTTTTTCTAAGCTGAAAAGTCCAAGTCTTATTAACCACTCCTCATATGGAAGTTGTTCTATACCACTAATCATTTTGTTGTCCTTTTCTGAACCCTTTCCAATTCCAATGTATGCTTTTTTGAGAAGGAGCGACCACATCTACATGCAGTATTCAAGATGTGTGGATTTAAATATAGGCAATGATATTTTCTGTCTTATTATCTATCCTTTTCTTAATGATTCCCAACATGCTGTTTGCTTTTTTTGACTGCCACTACACATTGAGTGGATGTTTTCAGAGAACTATTCATGACTCCATAATCTCCTTCTTGAACGGTAACAGCTAATTTAGACCTCATCATTTTAATTCTAAGTTGTTCTTTGTACCTTTTAATTGAGAACTCTTACCATGTGGCATATTCTCAATTGAACTAGTATATTATCAGGAATATGCTTAACATGTATGGCTAATAATATTTTTGTTGGCATTGGTGAGGATTGTGATCCTCATTAGTGTGGAAGACTTTGAAATGCAATGGACAGGGACTACCGTATTGTCACAATAGGCCTAGGCCTATCTCTGAAGCAGAGCCCAGATGTTTGGAGTTAGGAAGAGATACTAGGCGGTCCATTATGATTTTTGTACGGTCTATAGTCATGGTTGGAATCCTGCAGTTTTATTTCAGTTGTCTTACACAAATTATGTAAAAAGCTCAAAATCAAGTATAGGTGCAAGAAATATTTCAATAAATACGCTACCTTTTAATGTCTTAAAAACCTGAACTTATGAGAGACAATGAATAGCGTTACATATCTGGATATGTTTCTGTATATCTGATACTACATTTCAGGCAACGCTTGCCTGTCCTATGAGTCAATTTTCTTCTTACTGGAAAAGATATGGATCTCAACAAATTAGGTGATAGCATTAATCTTAAAAATTAGCAAGGAAAAGAAACTGAGTTAAATACTATAAAGTAATGTCCTTGTTAACAGAGTTGGGTAACACTCATACAAAAACTGTGTCAAACAATTGTGTAACCTTTTTGCAAACTTGCTCCACATTTTGCTATCATTAAATTTTAATTTAAAAAAATCTAGGCAAGTTTAACATTATGCACAGAAAGCCCGAGAAAAAGCAACAAGCCACTCTCCTGAAACTTTTCACATGATCACTTTAACATAAAAATTCATGCTTGTGAACATTTTAAAAAATGTCACTAGAGGATAACTACCTCGGTTTACCCAACTTGATGAAGTGTTTTTTATGAGGCACTATCACAATCATCCTCTGTTACAAAATGGTGATTTTTTTTGTTCTATAGTTATTACAAATCTGTAGATAATGAAAAATATTTTCTATAAAATAATATTAAAAATGGTGGAAATTTAATTAAACCTCACATGTAAACCCTGCTTTCTTCACCAAATTCTATTAATTAAAAATCCATTGAGATATCAGAAGAGTTCTTCCCCAGAGTTTCCTCTGCAAAATGATCATTCTCCTGTTCCTTTCCCAAAGTCTTCTTGAGCAGCTGGAAATTGGATTTAAGAGATTATTTACTTCAAAAGGAGGGTTTAGCCCAATAGTCAGACATAGCTGTCTAAGATCCATCCTTTTTCCCACTGCAGAATTGAGGAGAGAGACAAAGAACACAGTGACTGGCAGGATGATCTCATGAAAGAATAATGCTCCTGGATTTCCATAATATATTATAGAACAGAGAAAAATATTTTGAAAGGCTATATTGTATATTTTGAAGAGTTACAAGTTTTCTCCTAGAAAATTCATACTAATGGTACGTCTACTCAGCAACATTATTTCAAAATAACTTAGTCCACGTCTACAGCAGGCAGTTATTTTGAAATAATGTCAAAATAAGGGACTTCTTACTCCAACTCCTGTAACCCTCATTGTACGAGGAGTAAGGGAAGTCGGAGGAAAAGTGCTCTATTTTGAAATAAGTGATGTGTAGACGCTCTCAATTTTGAAATAAGCTATTTCGGAATAAGCTACGCAATTGACATAGCGCAATTTGCATAGCTTATTTTGAGTTACACCCTGCTGTGTAGACGAATGCTAGTTATTTCGAAATAATGTTGCTGTGTAGATGTACCCTTACTGAAGAAAAAGATTCTCTAAAGTTCGTAGGCACCTGGAATTTTTTTTAATTGTGACACATGACCAGAAATTTTAAGCAGCTCATCCACTAATTGACCCAAATTCAACCTTTAGAAAGTATGTAAATGGTTATTAGGGCCAATCCTTGTTAAAGCTCCAAACCTGTGTTGTTCGAGAACTAGAAGCCGTACAAGAGGTGTTTACTTGTATCTTGTCAGATGTTAGGAATTGTCTATTTATGTGGCTATCTATTAATATAGCCACTGAATCAGATTAAAAAGGTATATTAATGTTTAGATAAATCTTGGATGGAATAATATCATTGTCTTTAGGTCTCTTTAAAGTTTGTGGTAAACTGTACATGAACTGGTCAATGGATAATTACTTTGTGCTAATCCATATACTTAATTATCAGTGATGCTTAGAAAATAGAAGGTTACTCCAAAAGCCTATTGTTCACCCAAAACTACATGGTCAAGAAGCTGTTAGAAAATTGTATGAAAGACTCTTGGAACCTGATCCTTTAATCTCAGATCTCTAGTTCAATCTGGATCACCATAGATATGAATATTGGACTAAATCTGAAAGAAATAACTCTTTGCAACTACAAAGCCTACCATCTCTACTACGAGATAAGTGGTAATAGATAATCTAGACTCCATCGTTTTATATGTACCGTTGGCATGTGTTCCAATGTGCATTATTTTGCATTTATCTACAGCGCTACAGCACCAACCCAGCACTCCAGCTGCTCTTGGGGATGCCTGGGACAGAGCAGCTAGGGTACTGCCCGGTTGGTCCCGTAGCGCTGCCCCTCGGGGCTGCGGGACCAACCCGGCAGGACCCCAGCTGCTCTTCCCCAGGGGTCCCCGATTCAGCCGCTGCAGAAACAGATCAGCTGCTCTGCCCCGGGCTTCCTGGAATCAGCCGCTGATCTGTTTCAGCAGCGGCTGACTCAGGGACCCCTGGGGAAGAGCAGCTGGGGTCCTGCCGGGTTGGTCCCGCAGCGCCGTCCTTTGGCGCTGTGGGACCAATCCGGCAGCACTCCAGATGCTCTGCCCCAGGCGACCCAAAGAGCAGCTGGGGTGCTGCCGGGTTGGTCCCGCAGCCCCGAGGGGCAGCGCTACGGGACCAACCGGGCAGTACCCCAGCTGCTCTGTCCCAGGCATCCCCAAGAGCAGCTGGAGTGCTGGGTTGGTGCTGTAGCGCTGCCCCTCGACGCTGCGGGACCAACCCGGCTGCACCCCAGCTGCTCTATTGTAGGCTTCCCCGATTCAGCTGCTGCTGAAACTGACCAGCAGCGGCTGAATCAGGGACGCCTGGGGCAGAGCCAGACTATCGTAAGGGGGGGCTATGAGGGGTCTGGGGTGGCATCCCCTCCCACCCCACTCCAGACCCCTCATAGCCCCCCCCTTCTGATAGTCCGGCATATCTGATAATCCAGCACCCCCTGGGTCCTAAAGGTGCCGGATTATCGGAAGTTTACTGTATGTGGATTTATTTGCTCCATCTATTATGAATGCAAAACTTCAAATTGGGCTAAAGGATGCTGCTGATGCTGCAAAAATAAACAAAGTTCATGTGAGGGAACAGCAAACAACACTGTGCGCTCAGTGCCAAAGGACAAGCATGCATCTAGAAGCAAAGTTTGATGATTACATTTAATGATATAAGATGAGTTTCTCTTGGGAATTTCTCCTTTGATAAGAATGAAAAAGAACAAAACAGAGTGACAACCTATTGAATAAATATTATTACCGAGAGTTGCCTTCGCTCGTTCAAGAGAGTAAGGAGCTGTAGCAGTGACTGGCTCTTGGATGGATGGAATGATTCCTGCTAGAAAAAAATGTGGATAAAGCTTGAGAGAGATGAAGAGACTCAGTTTATACCACATGAGGACCTGGCCCATGAATTTTAAAATAGCAGCAAGCATTTGCAATCAGAGATTTACAAGACGTAAGTAGATGCTCTTTAAGGTTTCATTTAAATGAGTTTTGAGATTGTTTGAAGAGAGAAAAACATTTAAACATGGGGGCACTATATTCTACATTCAGATATGCTGTTTCTCATTTATATGAAATATCTCAATGGTAGGCTCTCTTTATAGATATATCTATGCTTGTAGAAAATAAAGATGGACTTATATAGGCAGCAATATTCAGACAGATCCAGATTTCCCCAAAAGCTAATTTTCTCATGGTATTGTTAATAATAGACTTTGCTTGGCTATAGTTGTTACAACAGTTTCTGATTGGGAGTGTTTAAATCCAGAGGGACCAACATTTTTCACGAAGAAAGTTCTCCCACCAAAACCATAAGTTTGTGAAAACAGAATTAATTTTACTGTGAACATTTTCAAAGTAAAAATTTGGTTTTCCTACAGGGAATTTCCAAACAAAAAAATTAATTTTGACTTGTGTAATTTCCTAAGTTTCCAAGAAGAAAAAGGTAAAAACAAATTTTGTTATGTGCAACTGTGACAACCTACCATGATGCCATCAGCAGCACGATTCAATCTCTGAATCTTCAGCACAGATTTCTATCATTTGAACTACAGGATTAACTACATTAGCTGGCATCCAGAAATGGCTGCTTACCCAAAGAGGGTGGAATGGCTCACATAGGCACCATATATTGGTTCCAGGGGTGTCTGAAGGGAACCTGGCTTGCCTCGGTTTTCCCTGTTTCCTGGCCACCCTTGTCCAGGAGTTGGGGCAGCTCTTGCCTTAAGTTATACCTCAACGTGGGAGATACAAAGAATTCAGGAGTCCTGTGCTGGCCCTACAGTGTGCTGCAAGCCTGGCTTAGCTCTCGATAAAAACACATACCCCACCGCTACCGCTGTTTTGGCAGGCTACAGATGTTCCCAAAGTGGTGTGGTACCGGTGGTACTTGGGCAGTGGTATAAATTGGATACTATGAATTGTTTGTTTAGTTTGTTTTGGCGTGCTGCCAAAATTTCCTGAGAATGGAACTAGCCAGCGAAAACTGATGATTGTTAAGAATTTATGTCTCAACTGAACCTGACGAGACCAGAGAGACATCACGTCCCTAATCTAAGGTCTTTTTCTCCGCCAAATTCCAAGGCATCCTGCAAACAATAAAATTACAAGAATATTTTTATGATGAAACCTGTTAGGCATCTTAAATACAGGGATTGATACCAGCTCTCACGGTCGCACAGTGAGCCCTCTATAGTACATCAAAACCAACTGCTTGATTTGATCAGACTCACTACTTAACGGGAGTAAAATGGAGACTGCAGTTTTAAAATGTTGCAGCATTTCTGCTGTTGCCATATTTTTTCCCAATAGTCCATTGCTAAGAAGAGTTGCTAAAAACATGAACCAAAGCACAATGAAATGCAAAATAATTTACCAGGTTTGGTGTGTGGCACATCTGGGCTGGCTGATGTTTTGAGTTTGGAAGGAATTCGCTGAATTTCTTTTGGAACTGAAAAAAAGAACCTCTTATAAATGTTTAAGTTCTCCAGGGATAAAAGTCTAATATCAGGTGTAAAGCTGAAGATACCATATGCCTTCTGCCTGCAACAAGGAAACAAAATGTTTATGGGGACAGTGAAGAAGACTGAAAGTCCTATGTGCCCAGCCCTTTAAAAGAGAAATGAAGGCATTTGAAATATGATCAAGCAAGCAAGGGACAGACTTCCTTATCCTGTTTGGAGTCAAGCTCAACAAAGATTAAGACAAGAATTTATTAACACAGAGACATGGTAGCAGAACGACTGAGATTTTCCACGTGTTTCAGAGTGGATAGCTACTGTAACCCAACCTCTTCTCTTCATGATATGCAAGCGTAACTCCATAGGTGGTGAGCATAAAAGAACAAGGGAGGCTAAGCTGGTGGGCAGGCACACTGACTTAGTCTTGGCTCGTGCTGTAGCAGGGCTGGCTGCAGGGGCCAGGTGTGAGCTGGGACTGAGCCTGTCTCCTTGCCTGCCAGCTCTCAAGCTCTTTTAAACGCAGAGCCACAGTGGGGGTAGCTACTGGGAGACGGCGTGAAATGGGACTGAGCCAGCATTCCTGTGCACTGGCTCTCAAAATACTTTAAATGCAGAGCCACAGAGGGGAAAGTCGTGTGTAGTCAATAGTGTGAACCAATAAGCAGCTGCATATTGGTTGATCGTTTAACTGGCTACACTATTATAGAGAAGGATTGGTGATGGGGTGGCAGGGATTTCCTATTGCATCAGCTGTTTGAGCAGCTGCTGCTGCTACAGGTCTCCCAACTATTTCACCAAATAGCTGTGGCTGCTGTTATTGGGTCTCTGTGAGATACTTAATAAGATGTTCCATGTTCATCGTTGTCATGCCTCGAAGTGTCCGCAACTACTCGTTTCCAAAACCCCTTATGTCTGACGGCGGACGCTGCCTGTGTTCTTCACCCTGTACTGGATCAGGCCAGAGTCCCGATCCTGTCCAGGCTCAGAGAGAGACCAACCTGTCTTACTGCAAGCAAGCAGAACAGGTTAACAGTCTGTCCCAGACCCTGCTTCAGGGCATTGCAACCACCAGTCCAGGTACTTGGGCCTATCCCCTGGCCGAACAGGTGGTCAAAAATAGTCCAGGCACCTGGGCCTGTGTTCAGGCTGAACAAACAGTCAATAGGCCCAGGTCCTGGTACAGGTTGGGAGAGCAAACTGTTTGGGTGGCTCAGGCCTATACTAAGGCTGAGCAGCAGTTGGGTCTCTTAGCTCTGGTAGAGTATATATACACATTTTTATAATATAACGGATACAAAATGAAAATAGTCATTGACCCTCTGTACTTTCCATCTGCAGGTGTCAAATGTGAGATACAGGTGCTCGCAGGCTGATGGCAGAGAAGTAGATACCTGCTATGCTAGTATAACAACATGTTAGCATGTTAGTTAAACATTCAACTGAAGTACAATGGCTAAAAACAAAACCTTGAAATTAAAGAGTACAAAACAATTACGTAATTACCAGGTTTTGTTGGTGGTACCTCTGGGCTGGCTAATGTTTTGGGTCTAGACGTGATACGTCGAATCTCTTTCGCAGCTGAAAGGATGAACAAAATTATACATTAAATCAGGTGTGTTGCCAGGGAGCGGGGGAGCTTTCATTTAGATTTTCCAAAGGAAAATTGAAATATCTTTCAGAAAATCATTCCAACAGCTCTGGTAATGGCTGATAGTCTGTCATTACAATGCAGCATAGGTCCTAGAAGAGGTCAAAGGCTGAAGTGACCCCTGCCTGCTCTGCAGAGTGGGGCAATGGAATGAGTCCTCCCTGCCTCAGCAGCGCCAACTGAACTCTTGTGCAGCTGAAGATTCAGGGCTTATTTAGCTGGGATGCTGTGCACTCCAGCAGGGAGAGAACTTACAAAGCATTCTAAAGCGTTGTGCATTAAGTGGTCTGTGTAGACCCTACTGGTACATACTAAAGGTTCCCTGTGCTTATTAAGTATCTCACATCTGTTAGAAATCAACACCACCGATTGATGTACACCAGCAGAATCTACACTCTACGTGAACCAGTTAATGTGCTACACATTAACACACTTTCGATATCACACCCCCCTACTGTGTACTGACATATCTTGTACACAAATCCTCAGTCTCTGCCATTTCCTGTTGTTGCTGCTGCCCTCGTGTATTGCATTTTCTAAGAATTTTGCCCTCTTAACTCAGCAAGGCATAAAAATATTGCCTGATAAGCAACAGGAAGAGCAGAGATGGGAATATCTTCACCATTCACTTTCAGATGGAAGGCAACATACAAGAGCAAAGTGGAGGGATTGTTTGGAACCTTTATCTTTTGACACCAGATAAACAAACCCCTCAAAACTACAGATGTCAGTCAGGAGATGAACAACCTTTCTTCTAACCTATGGAAATTAAAACAAAGGTTTTCTGTTGCATAAGGGCATAGTAAAGAAAAACCCTGAGTAGAACAGTGTAAAAAAAGATAAATGACTGTGTATTTCACTACAAGACTCATGTGGAGTTGCTCAGATCCAGGGCTGGCCCAGAGCAGGGAGTGGAGGATGGAAGAGGGGATTGGTAGCTTCTCCATGGAGGTGGCAGGGATCACATGGTGACCAGCAGCTGTTCCCTGGGGCATGCCTGGGCAGGGGATGTGGGCGGGGGGCATGCAGGCTGCCCAGATGTTTTTCCCCTGGGCCACTCAGCCATGCAGCAGAGTCGCTGAGGGGTGGCCCAGGACAGCGGGGACCATGTAGTGGCTGGTAACTGCTCCCTGGGCAGGCCGGGGTTGCGGGAACCGTGCTGTCTGCCAGAGACTACTGCCTAGGGCTGGGGTGTTTGCTGCCCCCCTTTGGTCATTCTGAGATATAACTGTCCCCCTGGGTTGCTGTCATTCATCTGCTATCACATCCCTCTCCTTTCCATCTGATGAGAAACAATTGCTCTCCATGCACATCCCATTATCCTGACACAAACACTGGCCTTGCTTTAAGTTATAAGAGGAAGCTGCATACTGAATTCGGTGGTCCTAGCTCTTACTGTTTAGAAGGAGTTCTTGAACAAAGAGACTCACAGAAGGATGGACAGACAGACAGATACATTTCTAAAACATATAGTAAGATTAATACGTGTACGTATCAGATAGCTCAATCTTGCTCCATGACAGCCGCGGAGCAGAGTATTGTTATACTAACACACTTCTGCCATTGCCATAAATGTGCGTGCCAACAATTCATGGTAGGAAAGCTGCAAAAGCATAAACATCGCTATACTGAAATACAAAATTAAGATACAATTACCAGCTTTGGTTGGTGGTGTATCAGGAATGGGTGATGTTTTAGGTTTGGAAGGCACACGCTGTGTCTCTTTTGGAGCTGAAAGAAAACAGCTGGGTTATATATATTGATAAAATACTCCCAAGCATCACCATCTGACATCAGTCAAAACACAAGCCTGTATAGATAGTCATGGAGTACCTCCGAACTTGCAATGAGGACATAAAGGTGTGCATGTATTTAATGAACAGATAAAAGACAAATGGCACAAAGAATCTGAAGAGAAGAGGAACTATTGTGTGGGAAAGCATGGATGAAATGCCTAGTTCTGTTGGAACATAGCATTAAAATTAGCAAGAAGGGTAGTTAAAAAAAAACCCAACATGATTGCAAGATGATTGAGCTGCTTGAAGGTGAGTTAGACTGATTCACTGCCTTATGACTAATAGGTAAAGTGCCCCAGGTCTCCACCGTACCTCAGGCTCACTTAAGTCATTTATTTTTGAGCGTTAAAGTCCAGAGAACATTATAGACAGAACATTTACAGACACTTTCACAGAGATTAATTTCATCCAGTGAGACTATACTGCTGTGAAGAAAACAAAGTAGGTAAGAGCCCAGTTTCACATCATGTGCAGACCAGGCAAGGTGAAAAATGATGATGCGAAGCAATCTTTAGAAAGTCAATATCTTAATTTTGACTGTTACATTGAGACGCAAAATCAAATGTAGGAATCCAATAAAGAAATGTTGATTTTGGTTGTTCAATTCTAAATGTATTTGGTTCCAGTGCTGCTTTAAACTGATAAATAAAAACCAACACTCACAAAATTAATCATGCGAATCATTAAATTAAAATAAATCTTGCCTTTTTTGCAGGAAATATTTTTTTTTTAAAAACAGACAGCTCCATAGTGAATCTGAACTCAATCTCACTTCTAACCTAGTAAGGGCTCAGTTCGACCTTTGCACGTTCAAATAGACCATGACACACAGACTGAGGTACAGGAGCCACAAGTGTTTCTTTAATGCATCTCTCTTTACAGCGCATGCTATTAAAACACTGTATAATTTAATTATTAACCAACCTTAGTTATTAGCCAAGTTGGATGCTTTTACTATGCTATGAGATTAAATAATTAAGTTATCAGCTTGCACTAAGTTATTAACTTATTTTCTGTGAGAACACACATACTTTATTTCCTTTGACATACTGTTTAAATGAAACAATGAATTCTTGGGTGATTTTGATTGGTAATTTTACACCTGAGCCACTAAGGTTTGAGTATTGCTGAACTAGACAGCATATAACTAACATTCAACAAAGTGATCTCTTACTTTGCATCCTTTTATACCGTTCCAACCACTTACTCACAATAGATATGTGCTATGATCCCTATGTACTTTGACTGAAGCACATCAAAGCATTAAACATGAAACATTTCTTCTCTGTTACCTTGGATACAAGAACAGTAAGGGAAGGTTATTTCTATATGTTGAGATATACCTTGTACCATTTGTAGAAAGCTCTAATTGAACCCTCTCCCCACAGAGGTTACAGAGCATGAAGACTACATGAAACTACCACCTTCAGTGGCATTTTTCATTCCCAGACAAGGAGAGATGGAAAGGAGGTAGGACCATGAGAGGAGCACATACTGCAGTGCAGTAGGTGGCGTACTGCCTACTCTTCCATTCCTCCTTGAGTCTTAATGCCTACTGGAGGATCCACTGGGAGTGTGCACTCAGAACTACTTCCCATACAAGGCGATACCTACAGAACAATTCAGGACCTCAATATATATCTGGAGACTTTGTAGCCAATCCCAGACTATGGCTTTTCAGAATTATCTTTGTGTGCTGGCTTCTTTACATTTGGATTACAAACCCTCTAGATTACATTACAGGAAGTACTATATCCATGATAACAAAACTCTGAGCAACATAACCAAATCTCCATGTAATATCAGCTGGAAAGTATCATTTGAAATAAGAACAATGAAGCAAAAGTTACCCTGGCTGAAAAAGAAAGAAAACCATGAGTCTCATCTTCAGGAAACATTGTAAAACCCGCCTCTATGAGAAACGATTCCACCAAGATACTCTACCCTGACTCCTCCTTCTATTCATCCGCCTGTCTCACAAAACACCTCCATACAAAGAAACCACGAGCAAACAAAAGAAGTAATTCCAAAAAGGAGAAGACCCAGACTCCACAAAGTTTTCCAAAGTCTTTCTGTTGCTAATTAAATCACATGTGGAAGATGTCAGATATTACAGAGATGGGTTACAATATAAAATCTTTAGATAGATGCAGTGTGACCAAAAGTTTTACAGTTGAACAGAGTATAAGTGTCTGGATTGCAAGAGAGGCCACTTCTGCATGCAACCAGTTATAATACAGAATTATCATCTTTAAGAAATGGTTCAAGGTATACATCAAGATAAATAAAATATAGCAGGCTCTATAAAAGACACACCTCAATATGAGATACAAAACACTGATGTATTTACCTGGTTTGGCTTGTGGCACGTCTGGACTTGGCGATATTTTTGGCTTGGAAGGAACACGTCGTACCTCTTTTGGAGCTGAAATAAAAAAGAGAGGTTACTCCCCTTGTGCAGTAACTAGTGTTCTTCGACATGGGCGTCTCTGTGGGCATGCCACTGTAGGTGCCTTGGCACTCCTGCACTTTTAATTAGAACTTTTTAGCAGCAGTATTCCCCCAGGTGCCAACATGCATGTGCGGCACCGCTCACGCTGTAGCAAACGTGCCAACGCACATGTGCAGTCAACCATCCCTCAGTTCCTTCTCTATCGCAGAGAAATGTCCCAACTCCAAAGCAGAAGGGAAGAGGGAGAGTCGTGGAGTGCCCACAGGGACACCCATCTTGAAGAACATCAGTTACTGCACAAGGTGAGTAACCTCTCTTTTCTTCTTCAAGGACTGTCCCTGTGGGCATTCCACTGTAGGTGACTACAGAGCAGTGCCCTGAGTATCTGGAAGGAGGGGCTTTGGACCTGACTGCTGAATGGCAGAGGACTGCTGTCCCAAACAAGCACCTTGTGCAATGTAGCTATCTATTTCATAGTTTCGTAAAGTTATGTGTAGTTTCGTAAAGTTATGCCCTACAAATGTCCATAATGGGCATATTGTGGAGGAAGGCTGTGGAGGTAGATGCCCTGGTGGGCACAACTGAGTCAATAGTGACACCTTACGGATGTCATAACTAATTTTAATACCATTTGTTATCCACTTTGAAAGTTTTGAAATTGCCTGCCCTTTGGAGCTATCCGCTATAGAAATGAACCATCTGGAAGAACATCTACATTGTTTTATTCTGTCTATGTAAAAAGCAATCACTTGCGGTACATCCAAGTTGAGCTAGGTGGCACTGGCATCAGGATGAGGCCTCTGGTGGAAAACAGGTAAGTATATAGGTTCGTTGAGGTGGAACTGTGAAACTGTCTTTGGTAGAAATTTCAGGTGTGGTCTTAGCACCACTTTGTCTTTGTGAAAAATTGTAAATGGCCGACTGGCCATGAGAGTGGCCAATTCGCTGATCCTTCAGGCTGTTGTAATGGTGAGCAGAAAGTCAACTTTCATGGAAAGATATGACAGTGTTTATGTTGCCATGGGCTGAAATCCCAAGATGGAACTATGGCTTTATTGAGGGGAAAACATTGTTGAGACCCTTCAAGAATTTTTTGGTGGTCGGATGAGAAAAAAATAGTGTGACTGTCTACATTACCATGCTCACTAGAAATAGATGCAAAGTGGACCTTTATCGATTCTGTTTCTTCAAGGAGAGAGAATATTTCAAGACTGTCAGCAGCTGTGTCATACGAGACTGAAGTGCTCTGTGGGTGGCCCACTTAGAGAAACGGTGCCATTTCTGCAAACAGGTCTTCCTTGTACTTTCTTTAGCACAGTTCGTGATTAGAGTACAAACTTCTTCCAAACAAGTAATGTCTTGTGTAATCACCCATGGAGGAGCCAAGTGTTGGGTTGGAGTTTGTGGACATTAGGATGAAGATGGTGTGACGTAGTGGGGGTACTTGCTGGGCTGTGGTGACCCCTGCTGTCTGGAGCAAGACCCAGCAGGGAAAGCCTCACTAGGCCAAGGTAATGCCAAACTTGTTGAACCAGTGGCCAGACACCCCCCATGGAGAGGAACAAAGGAAGGTGGAATGCTGCCCTGGCTGGGGGCCATGGCTGGAAGTGGTTGGTTGGTGGCTGGCGGTCTGTGAGCATGGAGGAGACAGCCTAGGAAGAGGAGCTGGAGTTTAGGGGCCCAGTCTCCCCCCAACTCAAGGGGGCCTGAGGCATCCTAGCCCAGCTCTGTGACCAGATTACATCTGTGCTGTGCTGTATCCTGGAGAGGCAATAAACTTCCTCTATTCCACCAGCTGGTGCAGTCTGTTTGTGCCATTTCGGGGTGCAGGAGACGGGGGACCCCCAACGCGCCGTCACACTGGTGTCAGGAGCGGGATGCACTGCACCCTGTGGATGGAGCTTCCAGCGGTGAGCGACAAGGCGCTGTAGAAGCAAGAGTCCTGGAGCCAGGCGTGCTGGAGACAGAGCGAAGCGGTTCCTGGGAATCGTGGGGCGCTGCAACACTAGACTGGTGAGTCTGCACCGAGGGGCCCAGCGGGCAGATGGCCTACGCCCGACTCTTGAAGGCAGAGCTGGTGGGGCTGTGCAGAGAGAGGGGCTTGCCTGTGCAGAAAGCAACCAAGGCCCAGCTGATTGCCCAGCTGGAAGAGAATGAGCAGCCACAGGGCCAGGATCTTGTCCCCAGGGGAAGCAGCCAGACACCCCCTGAGAGTGTGTCAGGCTCAGAGAGGGGGAGGAGCGCTGGAACCCAACGGAGAGATGAGAGAGCGTCTCCCGGGAGGCCTGCAAGCCGTAGCCTATCTAGGGCAGGGGCCAGCCCAGCGGAGCTGCGGCGGCTGGAGATCCAGCTGCGGATCAAGGAATTGGAAGTAGAGGACCGAGAGAGGGAGCGCCAAGATCGAGAGAAGGAACGCCAGGACCGAGAGAGGCAGCGGCAGCATGAGCTGGCCATGGCAGAGCGGAGAACCTGCGGGGCCCCGGCTGCACCAAGAGTGGATGGGCCCCAGGGTCCCAGGACTGCCAGACGCTTGGAGAGGCTCGTGGTGGCCCAATTGAAGGACGTGGGCGACATAGACGGGTTCCTCAGTGCCTTTGAGAGGGCCTGTGGACTGCAACGGGTTCCCCCAGCTGACTGGCTACAGGAGCTCATCCCCGCACTGAGCCAGGAGGCGGCCGGAGTGCTCAGTCAGCTGGAGGACCTACAGCCAGGGGATTACAACCGAGTCAAGGAGGCCCTGCTGCACAAGTTCGGGCTGACCCCCGAGATGTACAGGAAGACGTTCCGGGGGGTACAGAAAGGACCACGGGAGACCTATGTGGACCTGGCCTCCCGCCTGGCGCAATACTGCCGCAAGTGGGTGTCTGGAGTCGGAGCCCAGACCGCAGAGGAGCTGCTCAAGCTGGTCATGATGGAGCAGTTCTATGAAGCGTGCACACCCAAACTGAGGCTGTGGCTCAAGGACCGGAGACCAGAGAACCCCCAGGAGGCCGGGAGGCTGGCGGATGAGTTCACGGAGAGCCGGTCCGGGTGTGAACCGGAGTCCCGGAGAGAGAGGGAACCGCGCAGAGACCGGATCTTGGCTGAGCAACGGAGAGAGACACCTCCGAGGCGAGCCCCAGAGACCAGGACCAGTCATCATTCCCCCAGAGAACCAGCCAGGCCCTGGACAGAGACAGCCCAAAGCCTAACTTGCCAGCGCTGTGGGCAAAAAGGCCACAAGAGGGCTCAGTGCACCAGGTCCCAGGACCGGGGACTTTCCAGGGTTAACTGGCTGGGGCGGGAGGAAGGGCAGGCTGCCCCAGAGGCAGGGGCTGGCTGGCAAACCTCAGCTCAGAGAGAGGGGAAGGATGCTCAGTGCACCTCCCCTGGGAGGTCTGATTCTCAGGAGGCGGATTTCTCTGTGTACCGGGTGGGGGCAGGACGGCCCCTGCGGAGCGAGTGCCTCATACCCCTGGAGGTGGATGGTAGGAAGGTGACGGGCTTCTGGGACACGGGGGCGGAGGTGACTCTGGCCCGATCCGACATAGTGGCCCCAGAGCGGATACTACCCCACGCGCAGCTGACCCTGAAGGGCATAGACGGGTCCCCGTTTAAGGTGCCTGTAGCCAGGGTGCATCTGAAATGGGGGGCCAAGGAGGGCCTCAAGGAAGTGGGGGTGCACCCGCACTTGCCCACCGAGGTGCTGATGGGGAATGACCTAGAGGAGTGGCCCCATGAATCCCAGCGGGCTCTAGTCACTACCTGGAGCCAGAGCCAGCGGGGGGCTGACAACCTGGGTCCAGGGAAGGACTCCGGGCAGCGTCCTCAGGGTCCCATCCCAGTGGACACGGGGTCCAGCCAGGCTGGGACTCCGGCCCTAGGCAAAGGTGGGGAACAGGTCCCGATCCCTGCCTTAGCAGCTGAATTCCAGGCTGAGGTGCAGGCAGACCCCTCCTTGCAGAGGCTGAGGGACCAGGCTGGCCTCCGTGCAGCTCAGCCCCGGGGGAGAGGTGGCCAGGAGAGATTCCTGCGAGAGCGTGGACTCCTGTTCCGGGAATGGCTTCCCCCCAGGAAGGCGAGGGCATGGGGGGTCCAACGGCAGCTGTTCGTCCCCCGAAAGTATCGCCTCAAGCTGCTGTATTTGGCCCACGATGTCCCCGTTGGGGGCCACCGGGGGATCCGGAGCACCCGGCTGAGGCTGCTCCAGCACTTCTATTGGCCGGGAATCTTTACAGCCGTGCAGCGGTACTGCCGGTCCTGTGACTCCTGCCAGAGGGGCGGGAAGGCCCAAGACAGTAGGAAAGCGGCTTGGGGGTCTCTACCCCAGATAGAGGACCCTCTGGGTTTGCTGAGAGAGTTATGGGAGGGGAAGTCCTCCCTGGATGGAGCATCGGGGGTGGAAGCCGCCCTGGCTGTCCAGAGAAGGCTCACTGGGCTCATGGCCCCAGCCCGAGAGACCATGGCCAGGGATCAAGGCCAGTGGAAGGGTGGGAGTGACCCCCAAAGACAGGCCTGTGCCGGTCGCCCTGGAGTGGGGCGGCGAGTGGACAGAGGGAAGCCAGCTCATGTGGGTCCTCGCCACGGCCGGCCCGAGTCAAGGGGAGCACCCATGTCCCCAGGGCGGCTTCCCACGCAGAGGACCCAAACTTCCCTAGGTCACGAGCGGAGTGACCCTGCTCAGTTCGCTCTCGGAGGGGGGAGAACTGTAACGTAGTAGGGGTACTTGCTGGGCTGTGGTGACCCCTGCTGTCTGGAGCAAGACCCAGCAGGGAAAGCCTCACTAGGCCAAGGTAATGCCAAACTTGTTGAACCAGTGGCCAGACACCCCCCATGGAGAGGAACAAAGGAAGGTGGAATGCTGCCCTGGCTGGGGGGCAGGGCTGGAAGTGGTTGGTTGGTGGCTGGCGGTCTGTGAGCATGGAGGAGACAGCCTAGGGAGAGGAGCTGGAGTTTAGGGGCCCAGTCTCCCCACAACTCAAGGGGGCCTGAGGCATCCTAGCCCAGCTCTGTGACCAGATTACATCTGTGCTGTGCTGTATCCTGGAGAGGCAATAAACTTCCTCTATTCCACCGGCTAGTGCAGTCTGTTTGTGCCATTTCGGGGTGCAGGAGACGGGGGACCCCCAACGCGCCGTCACAGATGGTGACCCAGGTCCTGAGAGGATATGCCTGGCCACTGTGGAAGAGGAATCGGAGGAGCAGCTGACAGGTGAAACAGGTAAGGGAACTAGGTCTGCCTGGGCCATGAGGTTGCTATCAGAATGACTCTAGTCCTCCTGTTTTATTTTTTGTATGACTTTGGTGAGAAGGGGAAGGGGCAGGAAGACATATAACAGATTGTGAGACCAGCTAATCATCATGGCATCTCCCATGGAACTCTTGCCTAGTCCCGCTCTGGAGCAATACCTGGAGCACTTTGTGGGAATAGAATAAATCTAATCCCACAAAGCCCCACTTCTGAAAGATGGTAGGAACAGCTTGGGGATGTATCTCCCACTTGTATTTCTGATGAAATATTCAGCTTAAGTAATCTGCGGTAGCAGTTTGCTTGCCTGGGAGCTATATGGCTGATATAGCGACTTGATGGTGAATGCACCAGTGCCACAAGGACACAGCTTCTTTGCAGAGGTAATATGACCTGGCCCCACCTTGATAGTTTATGGAAAATGTGCAAGAGGTATTGTCTGTGAGAACTCTAACTGACTTGCCCTGAATTAGGGGAAGAAAGTACTCACATGCTCTCCTTACTACGTGGAGCTCTAGGACATTGATGTGTAAGGCTGATTCTGTACGTTTCCACCTTCCTTGGATGATGTAGACATTGGTGTGGGCAGCCCAGCTCTCTAGGGAAGCAACTATAGTTATGTGAATGGCGCCTTTTGGAAAGGGACTCTGCAGCAGAGATTGCTGAGCTGCAACCACCATCCTTGACTTTGTGGGACTCAAAAGTTTGTGTAAAAGCTGCTTGTGAGGTTGGAAGCACGTGTGAAGCCTCAGCTGCAGGCACTGCATGTGCAGTCTGGCATAAGGGATTATGTAGGTTATTGCATACATATGTCCAAGTAGCTGTAGGCACTGTCTGGCAGATACTGTTGGATTGTCCTTACGAGTGGAATCTTTGTGTTGGTACCCTCACCTGTGCTTGTATGCAACCCAATGTTGCGCCTATGAACTTTAGCTCCTGAGATTGGATAAGGTGCAACTTTTGAGTGTTTACCGGTGTGCCCAGAGGGCTGAATAGTCTGTGTGGTGCAGTCCATGGCCTTTTGTTCCATAAAAGCCAGTAACAAGCAATCGTCTAGGCAAGGGAAAATTACTATTCCTGCTTTCCTGAGATTGGCCACTGCCACATTGAGGATCTTGGAGAAAACTCTGAGTGCTGAAGACAGGCCAAAGGATAGGACTCAATATGGATAGTATTGATCGTTTAGTGTAAACCTGAGGAATTTTCTGTGCAAAGTGCAAACTACTATATGGAAATATGCATCCTGTAGGTTGAGGGACACCATCAAGTTTCCTTTTCCCAGGGATGGAGGTTGGGTTGGTGGAAAGATAAGGAAGGGAATTGTGAGGCTTTTTGCTATTATTTCCTAGGCCCATCTATCTGCTGTAATAATGGCCCATGCATGGTAGAACGGTTGAAGGCTGAACCGGTACAGATTGGCTGGTAGAAACAGTACCCTTGACCAGATGTTGAACATTTCTGCCTGCCATTTGAGGACTGAGACATGATGGGCTGTTCTTGAGGCTGCTTATGTTTCTGTTGCCTCTGCCGGCGTCTGAGGTCAGAGCTCCTCTGGGATGGTGTCCTGCCTTGTGACGTGTATAGGCGGTTCAACTTCTTTTTGGGTTGAGGGACATACATGCTCAATGTCTTTAATGTAATTCATGAGTCCTTGAGCAAAAATCTGTGGTGCAAAAAAACCTTCTGCTCCTCAAAGGGGAAGTCCTCAACAGAGTTCTGTACCTCTCTAGGGAATCCTGAGAGGTGCAACCAGGAGGCCCCAGTACTGACAAAACTGCCAGTTCCTGATTTAGTGAGGGCTGGATTCATTGCAGTACCAAGTTGACCCAGGCCTTAGACAGGTTGGTACTGGGGAAACTTCAGTATGCAGTGCCAGAGCCATCTTCATCAGAGTCTGCACCAGCGGTTCCCATCAGCCCTTATCTGCGGTCTGCTGTGGTGGTCTGGGTACCGACTGTGGCGGTACCAACAGTGCAGGGCAGTCTTCTTTGGCTTTTGTGCTGAGACCACAGGGCGTGCATCTTTAAAGGGCACTGCCCCTGAGGGTTTATCCATACTGGATGGCCCTGGTGCCTGTGGATCCCCCGAAGCCTGTACTTTGGAAGAAGGCTTTTGCTAAGGGAATAGCCTCTTGGATGGATTGTCTGCCAAGGGTGAGGCATGTTTCCTCTTAGGCATTTTCTTGCCTGGAGGATCCCCTTAGTGCTGACGAGCCCTGGTCAAAAGCTGCTCTTGGCAAGGTAGAGAGGCTTGAGATGCCAGTTCTGAAGCCGGCCTCTCCCTCTTCTCCATAGTAAGGAGTTTCAGCTGCAACTCCCTTGCCTTCAGAGATCTAGAAGAGAGTTTTTTACAGTGGTGACAGCTCTTAGGAGAAGGATGCATTGGATGTGCCCATCCGAGATGGGAATGATCATTCTGCATGTCAGGCACCGCTTAAATCTCGGGGAGCCTGCCATCACTACTCTAAACCTAACTACACTACTAACAAGAGAAAAAAAACACATAAACATCACTAACACTTAAAAGGGGGGGAAGAACCATAACACTAAGAATACAACACTATCGAATTGCTAACTACTAACAACTAACACTATCTAAGAATTAAACACAGAGCGCTGCTGGGTTCCGACCAAGCCGGGAGTGGCTCAGAAGGAAGCGAGGGATGGTTGACAACACACACGCATTGGCACATTTGCTACGGTGCCGTGTGTGTGTGTCGGCATCCAGGGGGGAATACTGTTGCTAAAAAGTTCCCATTAAAAGCGTAGGAGTGCCAAGACACCTAGAGTGGAGTTCCCCCAGGGACACTCCTCGAAGAAGAACCTGAGTATTAAAATCACTGCCCAGAAACATGAACCTTACACCATGTACACCTGAACACAGATATAAGGTGTCTGTGGGGTCCACTGGAGAAGCAGAAATACTTATGTGAGTAATGGAGATGAATGAAAGTCAGGTGTGCAAAGGAATTTCAAAGAAATGTTGGGCAGTAGCTGTATCAAGATCAACTAAACAACAGGTGGGAATACTCATTAAGTTTGTGCCCAGGAAAAAAAAAGGGGGGGGGGGGAATTAGAGAAATTGAAAAGACAAAGAAACATGGCTTTAGAAAGTTAGAGTACTTCTAGGTGCTCTAAAGAGCCAACAACTTAAATTAAACTATTTTCCTATAAAGAGAAATATGCAAAGATGGATATGAAAATGACAAAGATACCTAGACAAAGAAGACTGATGATAAGTGATGACAGATGGGCCCATAGAACAAGGCCCTACCATGCCTACATCTCTAATGGAAGGAAAACCAAATATGACTCCCCCCACAGTTAACATCATTACCTAATGGTGTCTTTGGCTGTTCAGTTCTAAAGGTAGTTGATTCCAGGGCTGATCAAAAACAAAAAAAAATAAAAATAAAAATAAAAAAAGAATAAATATATTTAAAGTAAACTTTATAGTTAAATAACAATTGTGCTTTCATTGGTCTGCCGACACTAATAAAGAACCATTATGCTCTAACACAGGATTTCTAAACCTTCATTGGACCTAGATCCCCTTCTGACAACAAAAAATTACGACACAACCCCGAGTAGGGGGACTGAAGCTGGAGCTCCATCTCCCCAGGCCGGGGCATTAAAGCTAAAGCCCAAACCCTGCTGCTCTGCTGATGGGTATAGTTTCCTGTAAAATGCGTGTCTGAGCAGCCGCACAGGAAGAAATTAAGACTGTCCACCTCATTAGTGGAGTCGCTCAGCATGCTTACACTAATTAGCTACCTCCTCCTGAGTCCTGACCCTGTAGATGGAGAGGGTAGAAAAAGGTAAACTGGTGGGCTTGATGGGGGGAATAGGAGTGAGGGAAGCCTGCGGGGGCAGGTCAGGAGGCTGAGGGAGAGTTGACTCAGAGTCCAACTTTCTCCAGCAGATCCAACTGCCATCATTGTGCCTGTAAAAGCAGCACTGACTCCTTCTTGGCCAGCCCCAGCAGCTGGGCTGCCTTCAGTGAGTGTGCCTGCAAAGAGAAGAAGCACACCTCCCCTATTTCCCCTGTGCTGCTTTTGAATAAAAGCCAATGGCAGCTCCCTGTCTCCTCTGCCCTCTTCCCTTCCCCAGCAGCCCTATGTGTTGTGCTGCCAGTGCTTCTGAATAAAAATGGGAGCAGATCCCTGTCCCCTCTCCGCCTTCCTTCCCCCCCCCCCCCCCCCCCCCAGGCAACTCCAGCTGCTTGTCTGCTGTTCAGATACAAGGCAGGAAGCAAACAGAGTACCAACAGAAATAGAAATTCAGATCCGAGAATGAGACTTTGATAGCTTGCTGCTAAAATGCTGAAGCTTGCTGTCTATCCATGTTATTCAGATATTGCTTAGGTGAGAAAATAAAAATTAATGAATAAAATATTCAGAAGCATTTCATTCCTCAATCTTTCCACAGAGCTGAATCACAGCAAATGGTGAATGGCAAAGCAAATTGTCTGAAAGATTAGAGAAATGTAAATGGAACTGAACTATGAAAAAAAAATCCTGTTTCTTGAGTAATAGGGAGCAATATGTATACAGCAAGTATTCAGAAGTGAGCCCATTAAATAGCATTTAGCCAGTAGTTGAAAACAACGTAAAACATCTCAACAGTCCAACCCAATCTCTGCCAGCTTAGGCCCCAGTGCCTTCAATTCTACTTCCCTGACAAAGACAAGAGCAGACACCTTTTTAATAAGATAACAAATGGCTACTGAAAATTTTGCAGTATTAATTGTCTGTCTTGATTTAATATAAAATCAACATTTAGAGTCATGCAGCGTGTTAATTAGCACTTGTTTTAGTAGTCCTTCTTCTTCCATAACATGAGAGAGACAGAGAGACAGAGAGAATGGGGGGGGGGGATTTTTGTTAGTAACTGGTGGGTGCTATGGTGGCACACATCTGCACAAGCGCACATGACCTCAATATCGATGCACGTGACAAAACTCACTCTTCTCACGGATGGAAAAACTTAGAGGGAACACTCCTGACTCCCTCTGAGGTTTCAGTCTTAGGGAGTGGGACTTGGACTTGGCTTCAGCCCTGAGCCCCAGCAAGTTTAACACCAGCACTGGTGACTACATTAAAATGAGCTCCTGACTCCCTCTGAGGTCTTAACCCACAGTTTGAGAACTGCTACTCTAACAAATCTAAACAGCTAAGGTATGTCTAGACTACATTGTTTTTTTGAAAAAAAAGCCCTTTTTACGGGGAAAAAAACCCCCACAAAACAAAACAAAAAAACCCAACCTTCACCTGCGTCCACACTGCAATTGCGTTCTTTCTAAATTAAACCAAAAGAACGCAGGTTTTTTTCCAACATTAGTAAACCTCAAATTACGAGGAAGAACGCCTTTTCCAAAAGAGCTCTTTTGAAAAAAGGCATGTGTGGATGCAGAACAGGGACTTTTTCAAAAGAAGAGGCAATCTAAAAAGCACAAGTGTCCTGGTGGCCATTCTGTGAATAGAAATCAGGTCTTTCTTTCAAGAGAGTGTCCATACAGTCTGGACGCTTTCTTTCGAAAAAGCAGATCGCTTTTTCAATCCGGTTTTGAGGTGGGGATGCTCTCTTTTGAAGGAAGCTTACAGTGTAGACGTACCCCTAAAGACAGAACTGAGTCCTTAAATGTGGGCTAAATTTTCCTAGACATCTTTTTTAGTGGTCTTTAAAAAAAGATGTCAGAAACTTATTACAATCAAACACTTGGAAATTGTAGCCTGTGGTGTGAAGCACTTTCCGGACAACTGTCTTTTGTATGACACTCATATATAAAATTGAAGTGGGAGAGCTCCTTGCTTGTGAGTACCATGTTATTAAACGGTGTGATTATTTGGGTATTTTGCAATGCAAACATCAAAGGCCACACTTGATATCTTTGCAGACAATCCGAGGAAAATCAGAAAATAATGCTGAAATGGATAGAGGTCAGTTAAGAAATAACTTTCAGTACCTTATTGACATTTGTAGGAATTAAGATAAATTAAGAAGTGAAAATTATTTTAAAAATAGATACACAGGACAATACAAACATCTCAATTTTGTGATGGTAGATAGCATTTTTCGGTATCAATATAGGAAGACAGATTGACATACGAATAACAGAAAAATGGCCACAAGGAAAAAATATACAGTACTAACTTATGTATCTAATTTATCAGGAGGGTTGTTTTAAACTTGAGTTTCCAGCCAGTCTTTTGCAAACAAGTGCAATGATTTTTAAAATAACTTGGTAGCAAGAGTCAGAGTTTTCATACCAAGAGACCATATCTAGTTGGTGACTATTGTTTTTGAGAGTGATAATGTATCACACAATCATCCATGTTTACCCAACAGTATGAACAGAATAGTGTCAACAGAAAATTACTAGTGGACCAAAACAGAGTGGTATTTTGGATACCACAGTATATTAACCACTTTACAGTATCCCAATTTAAATCAAATTAACTAGCTGTTTGTATAAGTACTGAAAAAGTGTCTTGGAATACTGGATGACAGTGTACTGATATTGTGAATCCAGTTAAACAAATATTAGTTATATGTCTGGTAATTTACTAGTTCTTAAAAGGAAAGAGTGATAAGACAACATACAATAGCAATAAATACATTAAAAGCTATGCAATATCTTTTCTAAAAGTGCATAGCAGAGTTTCAAGAAATATACAAATGAATCTCTCACACAGAACTAATGCATTTTTTAAATTTCATTTTATGTAACACAGAATCAAAAACACTACAGAACATGAATAATTCTAAATCTCATCCATGTGTCTAAACACAGGTATTGTTATGCTGTTGGATGATGACTGAAAGCTAATCAGTTTCTGCTATTGCCGTAAATGGCTAGCAAAGAAAACACTCAACATATTGTAGCAGAGTTGCATTGTGTCTGATGTTCAGGGTATTTCAAATTACTTAAACAGCTGCTTAGAGATAAACTTCAACAGGACAGAGAAAATAATTTACCAGGTTTTGTCTGTGGCACATGAGGCTTTGGTGATGGTTTAGGCTTCAAAGGAACACGTCTTGTCTCTTTTGGAGCTGAAAGAGAGAACCGGAGTTACAAATTATTACCCAAAAATCAGTGTCTAATGCCAGGTGTAAGACAGAGACATGGCACGTCACAAGCCTGTAATGGGTAACAGAGAAGATAAAGTTAGGTGTACAAAGGAGTTTGAAGAAAAACACAACATGATGAGTGTGTCTAGATTTATCCAAGCAGTGAAGTGGGATTCCTGATCATTTTGAATCCCAGCTGAAAGAGATTTGGAGGATAAGATGTTTCAAAACAGACAGCCTGAGTGCCTTAAAAAGGAATTAATATACCTCTGTAATAAACAAAAATTCCTAAAGAGCCTTTAGTGACAAACAACAGACTTAGCTAGGGGGAAAAAAAAGAGGAATTTTAAAGAAAGAAACTGGTGACATGAGATGAAAACTACAATGTGACTTTCTGTGAAGAGAAGAAAAAACAAACATGACTGGGCACTAAACAAATTTCTTTACCTATTGTTGACTTTGGTGGTTCAATTCTAAGTGTAATAGGTTCCAGGACTGCATCAGAAACAAAACAACAGTAAAAGCATGAGAATCTAAGCATGGAACACCCTTTCCCCCTTTAAAGATACTTCCTATGTAAGCAATAAATAAAATATTTTGCTAATGTGGTCTGTGCTAATGCCGTGGATTATCAAATTACCCTTGGATATCTTGCTCTGATTTTTAGAAATTGTGGTCAATTAATTGTGAAGACACCATTACCATAAAGAAATACCATAAGCTGGATGAATTCTCAATTTTGAGATAGTAAAAAAAACCAGAGTCATAAAATCAGAGATAAAAGAGATCTAAGAGGTCATGCATTTCTTCTTGCAGGAATACAGCACTCTTCCCTGCAGTGCATTATCTAGTCTACTTTTAAAAGTCTGAAGCAATCGTGCATCCTCCACCTTCTTTGTTAAACTATTCTACTACCTAATACATCTCATTTTTAGCAAAAATTTCCTGATATTCACCCTAAATTTTCCCTCTCTCTCTGCTGCAGGAAGAATATAGCAAAAAATAAAACAAATCACTTTAGCTGTGCTTATGTAGCCTTTTTGGCAAACAGTCAAAATATTGTATCTCGCAGCATGGAATTTCACAGCAACAAGGGTTCGGTTTGCACATTCAGATGAAGTGGTATAACGGTAATACATTGTGTGATTGAACAAGGAATTACAATGTTGCCATGCTCCAACACCCACACCCACTGCACATGACTAATGTGTCTTACACAAGACTAATTTTATTTTATTTGGGAAGCAAGCCTTTGGCAAAGTTTTGTGGCTTGGAAAGGTAATGCTTGTAAAATTTCTCCATTCTGCTAATCTACTACCTATGTCCTTAAGAGTTTCAATCCTCAATCAGGGGCTAATCATGTGCTTGAAGTTAAGAATGTGTTTACAAAGCTTTACTGAACTGCAAACTACAAGGCTAGGTCTAGATTGCAACATTTTTGCAGAAAAAGCTACACAAAATGCACTCCACATTTTGCATAGCTTTTTCCTCTTTTTTTTTTGGAAGAGGCTTTTCCACCATTTGGCCGCATCTAGATGGGGCCAAATGGTGGAAAAGCCTACTCTTTCAGTGGAGCTCTTATGCCTTATGAAACGAGGTATACAGGGCTCCCCAAAAGAGCATATTTGCTCTTCTGTGAAAAAAAGGAGAAGAGCAAACGCGTTCCTTGGACACAGCAGGGTAACCCCACAAAAACCCTATAGTCTAGACATAGCCCAAAAGTAACAGTCGTCCCATCAAACACCTGGAGATATGTTACCAATCACTAATCAAACCAACTTAAATTCCAAAAACTGAGTATAAAGTATTCCTAGCAAATTTATCAATCAATCCACAGAAAAGGAAAAGTTACTGCAAAAAAGTGGCTAATTTTGAACGAATAAAGTAAAAGAAAATAAATTGCTACTGATTATTTCCTTTGAATTATTCAATTGGCTCCATTTACAACCTGTTATTACTACTTATATCACAGGAGCAATAAGTAATTCCTTTCAACCTTTGGCAAATTTAACCAACCTTGAAATATTTACAACCTTCAAGTAACGGATGACAAGAGTGTGTAACAAACACCTGATAGCAAAGTAAAGGAAACACATCAGATCAAAGGAGTTTTGTTAGAACCAGTTGCATGAACAGGTAATTACCAGGTTTAGAATGTAGTAGTTCTGGCTCTGGGGATGTGTTAGGTTTAGAAGGAATGAACTGTGTTTCGGTTGGAGCTGAAAAAAACAAAAACAAAAACCCTACATTTCTAACACTCTTAAGGAATCACAACCTGACTCTGGCATCACGTTCAAAGTATAAGAAGTGATACCTGCAATGTTGTGAACAGCAAAAACTCAGTTAAGTTGGCATATATTTTATTCAGCAATGACTGTGACACTCAGGGCTGGCTTAGGCATACACAGAGTACTCAGTTGCGTAGGGCACCACAGTAGTTCTGGGGCACCACTCTGCCAGGAGAAACGGGAAGCAGTGATCAGGCAACAGCAGGGCTGCTGGGTCCTAGAGAGAGCCCATTGCACTGCCTGCAGCACAGTCCGAGGGAAGGGATTGGCTGTTGGGGTCTCTGGGAAAGGGAGAGAGTAGGGATGGGGGAAGGAACTTACCTGTGTGACTCTCTCCCCTAGCATAAGGTGAGGCAGGCTGGCTGGGCGGCTCTGTGGCAGTATCCTTTCTTCTTCCCTCCCCCCATGGAGTATCCCCCCTTTCCCCCTCCCCCACGGAGCACCCCTCTCTTCCCCCTTCTCTCCGGCAGGGCTGGGTTGGGTGAGGTGCTAGGGGGAGGGAGGGTTGGGTGAGGTGCTGGAGGGGAGGGAAGGGGCTGGCTGTGTGCTGACTGGGGCAAGGGCAGACTGGCCCAGCGGGATGTCTGCCGAAGGGCCGGCTGGCGGCAGATACGCGGGGTGCTGGCACCGGCACTTTAAATTCCCCGGTGCCGGCCAGGGAGCGCTTGTGCGGCGTGTTTAAACACACCATGGAACAGTTGAGAGGAGAGAAGCCCTGGCGTCTTCCCTCTCAGCTGGTTTGAGCGGAAACACAGTGCCCTGGCCAGCACCAGGGAATTTAAAGTGTCGGTGCCGGGCTCAGGCTGAGGCGTGCCAGCACCCCGCGTATCTGCCACCAGCTGGCCCTTTGGCAGACAGCCCGCTGGGCCAGTCCGCCCCTGCCCCAGTCAGCACACAACCAGCCCCTCCCCTCCCCTCCCCTCCCCTCCCCTCCCCTCCCCTCCCCTCCAGCACCTCACCCAACCTTCCCTCCCCCTAGCACATGGATGCTGCTGCCAGTTCTGGTAGGATTACCAAGTAGACCCCCCACCCCCCAAAAAAACTGGACACTTGATCGTGGGTGGTCAGGAAGAAAAGCTGGGGGGCCACAAGGCTGGTGGGGGGTGGGAAGCAGAGCTGGCCGGGGGAAATCAGGAAGAGGAACGGGCCGGCGGGAAGCAGAGCTGGGGGGGCGGTGCAGGGGGGCTGGCTGGGGAAAATCAGGCGGGGAAATGGGGGAGAATTGGCCCGCTGGGAAGGCAGGAGGTGGGAGGTTGAGGGCACAGGGTTTGGTACGGGGCGTTAGGGTTGGAGTATAAGATTACAGGGCTGGAGTCAGGGCAGAGATATGGGGGACTCTTGGTAAGGGGTAGGGGTTAAGATGTGGGGGCATCGGGCTGGAAGGTTTGTGGGGGCAGCTAAGGGCAGAAGGTGATAGAGTGAGAGCAGGAGGGGTGGATTCAGGGCACAGGGTCTGATGGGGGGGCTCAGGATAGGGAGGTGGGGGAGCAGGAGTCCGGGCAGGAAGTAGAGGGTACAGAGCTCAGGGAAGGAACTGGAAGAGGTTACGGGGCTTACAAGGGTGACAATGCTGTGCTGACAACTCCTCCCGGGGGGGCAGAGCTTCACTTTCCTGGGACTCCCCGCACCCTCCCCCCTCCTCACAGGATGGCATCGTGGAGGTAAGTTGCTGGGGCGCAACAGCCCCTGCTGCTCAGGCAGCTCGCATGCCGGCTGTTTGGGGAGGGGGAGTGCAGTCGCACAGTTCCCAGAGGTGCTGCAGGATTGCCAGGTACTGGTCCCAGCTGCCCCTGTCCCCTGGCAAGACTCTCCACAAGTACCCTGTCCCCAGCACCCAGCACCACCCTGTCCCTGGCTCCAGCACCCTGCCAGCATCCTTGAGACTGCATTAGTGAGGCTTGGGGTTTGTTTTTGTTTTTTGGCTTCTCACTTGTGTGGCCCCAACTGACTTTTCTGTGGGTCAGTGACCCTTGACTCAAAACAGGTTCCCTGCCCCTCTCCTATATAAAGACAATGCTAAAACCTTTTCAGTTTGACATAATATTTTATTTAAAAATGAAGCCTGGCCAACATGCCTCCAATTGGGGCCAAATCCCCATCTCACTGCAGCATCATAACACTCCTGCACCACCTGACCCCAAATCTGAGCCTATCATACACTGGAACCCCCTGTCCTGAGCCTCTTACATCCCCAAACTCCTGCATCCCCACATCC